>NW_027362763.1:224784874-229584874 GCF_046119375.1 Phyllobates terribilis
TTTTGGTTTGTGGGATCTCGCTATGCAGAGCAGAATCTCACAAACGTCTGCGGCCTCTTCACAGTGAAAGTGCAACACTGCTACATCCTTTTCTCAGCAATTACGGATCGGTAACCATTCGGTAGTAGAGGATATGGGAGGGCTGGGTTAGTGCAAAGTGCAAGATCTTTAGGCCACTTCTCATAAGAACATATATTTTGAAAAATCACCAGTCTGTGGCTGCCCACTGATTTTCGAAATAACAAGGGCAGTCGCAGACTGGTGATAGGTATTCGTGAAGTAGATTTACAATACAGTACTGATGCTCTGTGTACAGCTAAAGAAGTTCTCTGAGATAACCTCAGTAACATAACTAGTACCACAGCAGTTATAATGGCTCCTGCGAGGTCCACAGTTTAAGAGGATGCAGCCTGCCACACAAACATCAACAACTTGTATGTGTTGTTGTGCACAACTTCCCAACATTGGCCCATAAGAAAGCAGGTCTGGTCTAACCTGGGTCCAAATTAAATTATGGGTCTAAGGACATAATGAATTTAGGGGAGCAAAATAGAACAAATAAGCACGGTGCTCCTGGAGCTATCAATAGATGCACAAGTATGATCCTGTCCCATAATAGAAGTATAAAAACCTTTGCACTCAAAAACTATGCAGTTTGTTTTTGCATGTGTTTTACTCATGTTAGCAATCCACAAAAATAAACAACTGTTTTGGTCTCATCTGACCTTCATCAGTATCACAGATTGCTAATAGATATAAATTGCAAGAATTACAGCGCAATAGAAAGGAGTGATTTACAAAAATCTGTTTTCTATGTTTTGCTGAACCATAGAGGGCTGGCAAAAGATAAAAAACCCCTCAAACTAATACATACCATACCTCACTGCTCACCTCACCCCTCATCTATCTGGTCCTCCTCTGATCTTCTTCTCAGGACTCCTAGGCACTAGTGTTGAGCGAACATGCTCGACACTGCTCTGTACTCGCCCGAGCATCACGCTACTCGGGATGTTCGGCGAGCACCAAGCATTTCCGGGTTACTCGGACGGGAGCTCGGGTTTCCGCCCTGCATGTTTGGCGCTCTTTACAGAGCCAATGAACATGCAGGGATTGCCAGCCAGTCACTGTAATGCCTCAGCCATGTTGGTTGTGGGCATTAAATGGATTGGCTGGCCGCACAGCGTCACCTCGAGTATTTAAAACCGGGCGCCGCCATCTTGGACACAGACGTCTGGGATCAGACAGTGTAGGGACAGTGCTGCTGATTTAGGGAGGGATATATACTGCGAAATAGTTAGTGTAGGGTCTGTAAAGGCTGCCAGATCAAACAAACAGTCCTTCTCAGGACTAATATCCATCCCAGATATCAGGCAGGCTGTATAGGAGACGCAGTGGTTATACCAGCAAACGCTGCATTACAGTCCTGTGTGCTCCTGCTGCTGAAATTGCTGGACTTAGCTCCAGGTCTCGGGGGCCAGGAAAAATCCTTTTTTTTCATTTAAATCCTCTTTTTTTTTTTCCCTCCTTCACACTGTACAAATACCCATCTTATTAACCTTTTGGTGTCCCCCCCCAAAAAAAAATTAAAAAAGTGTGTCTGTGACAGTTCAGACACAAATATATCTGTTTAAAATAGTCTGGTGTAGGCCAGAGAAACAGAAGTGTGGTTTTGCAGTTCCACGGTTCAAACCTCTGTATTATCCTCTTTTCGGCAATTTGTATCTAAAAAAAACAGTTTGAGTATGTCGCTCACTGTTCAGCCGCAAATATATATATATAAAAAAGTCTGGCATACACCAGTAAATTATAACTGTGGTTTTCCTGTTCCACAGTAAAAAATCTCTATTATCCTGCTTTTGGTATTTTTTGCTGTAAAAAAAACCTGTAATAGTGTCTCCCTGATTGTTCAGACACAAATAGTCTGGTGTAGGCCAGAGAAACAGAAGTGTGGTTTTGCAGTTCCACGGTTCAAACCTCTGTATTATCCACTTTTGGGCCATTTGTATCTAAAAAAAACAGTTTCAGTGTGTCGCTCACTGTTCAGCCGCAAATATATATATTTAAAAAAGTCTGGTATACACCAGTAAATTATAACTGTGGTTTTGCTGTTCCACAGTAATAAATCTCTATTATCCTGCTTTTGGCATTTTTTGCCGTAAAAAAAACTGTAATAGTGTCTCCCTGATTGTTCAGACACAAATATATCTGTTTAAAATAGTCTGGTGTAGGCCAGAGAAACAGAAGTGAGGTTTTGCAGTTCCACGGTTCAAACCTCTGTATTATCCACTTTTGGGCCATTTGTATCTAAAAAAAACAGTTTTAGTGTGTCGCGCAGTGTTCAGCAGCAAATATATATATTTTAAAAAGTCTGGTATACACCAGTAAATTATAACTGTGGTTTTGCTGTTCCACGGTAAAAAATCTCTATTATCCTGCTTTTGACATTTTTTGCCATAAAAAAACTGTAATAGTGTCTCCCTGATTGTTCAGACACAAATATATCTGTTTAAAATAGTCTGGTGTAGGCCCGAGAAATAGAACTGTGGTTTTGCAGTTCCACGGGTCAAATCTCTGTATTATCCTGCTTTTGGCATTTTTTGACGTAAAGAAAAACAGTAATAGTGTCTCCTGATTGTTCAGACACCAATATATCTGTTTAAAAGAGTCTGGTATACACCAGTAAATTATAACTGTGGTTTTGCCGTCCCACAGTAAAAAATCTCTATTATCTAGCTTTTGGTATTTTTTCCTTAAAGAAAAACAGTAATAGTTTCTCCCTGATTGTTCAGATTGTTTAAAAGAGTCGGGTGTAGGCCAGAGAAATAGAACTGTGGTTTTCCTCTTCCACGGTTCTAATCTACTTTTTATTACCCTTTTTCCATTGATAGTGCGAGTGTAAGCTATTTTACTTCCTTTACAATGGGCAAGGGGCGTGGCAAGGGACGTGGAACTGGATGTTCTGGTGATGGTGCGTGCAGAGGACGGGGCCGTGGCCAAGGTGAAAATGTGCCACAACCAACAGCCACATCTTCTCGCTCCCACTTCTTGACCGAATTACTAGGGAAGCACAGAACAACACCAGTATTGTGAACTGATCAGTGTGAACAGGTTATTAATTGGATAGCAGATAATACTTCCAGTTACCTGGGCACCACCACCTCCGGTCTGTCTTCCACACGGTCAACTCTTAGTAGCCGTGAGTCTCGACCGCATACTCCTCCTCACCCTGATGCTCCTTCCTCCCACCATGCCGAGTGTCATCAGACAGCAACTGATTCCACACTTGGACACTTTGAAAAGCTGTTCACTGGTCCATTTCCAGATTTGTACCCCTCGCCTGCTCCGCTTCAAGTGGTGGAAGAGGAGATCCCATGTAGTGATGCCCAAATATTTGAACAGCCACGGCCACAGGAAGTCGACGCTGGCAGTTTGTCACAAGAGGTGGACGATGACGAGACACAATTGCCAGGAAGTGAGGAGGAGGATGAGGTGGTGGATGATCTAGTAACTGACCCAACGTGGCAGGAGGACATACAGAGCGAGGCCAGCAGCACACAGGGTGAGGGAGGCAGAGTACCCCAACAGGCAGGAAGAAGTCGTGTGGTGGCCGCACACAGAAGGCAGGCAATAGTTCCCCGTAACACCAACACGAGGGACGTTGCCAGTACAACCTGTAGGTCTTCCAGAGTCTGGAATTTTTTAAAAGACTCTGCTGATAACCCCAAAAAGGCCATTTGTACCACCTGCCATGCCAGCATCAGCAGGGGTGACAAAACTACCAGCCTGACCACCACCAGCATGATCAGGCACATGGCAGCAAAGCACCCGACTTTGTGGGGCGAACCCTAGGGTCCACGACCAGTGTCAGCGGGTGTCACCACTGCTTCTTCCGCTGTTGTCCATGCAATAGAACCCCCTGTTGTGTGTGCAAGGCAATCCCCTGTCCATACTGCATGCGAAGATGCCCCCTCCTCTCAGTCTTCACTTGTTATGGCAGTTTCTCAAGAAACAGCATCAACGTCCACATCCACGTCCCACTGCTGCATTCAATTATCCATATCCCTGACCTTTGAGCGACAGTGGAAATTCACAGCTAACGCCCCACAGGCCACAGTCCTAAATTCGCACATTTCACGACTGCTTGCGTTGGAAATGCTGCATTTTAGGCTGGTGGAGGTGGAATCCTTCAGCAACCTTATGGCGGTGGCCATCCCTCGGTCCCCAGCCGACACTATTTTGCCCGGTGTGCCATCCCAGCACTACACAAGCACGTGTCCCAAAACATGTGCCGTGCCCTCAACAACGCAGTTACAGGGAGAGTCCACCTGACAACGGACACGTGGACAAGTGCTTGTGGCCAGGGACGATACATCTCCCTGACGGCACACTGGTAAACATAGTGGAAGCCGGGACCCAGTCGGACCTTGGGACGGAACACATCCTCCCCACACCGAGGATTGCGGGCCCTATGTCAGTCAGAGTTGCCCCCACAGTGTACAGCTCCTGCGCATCATCCTCCTCCTCCTCCTCATGTTCAGCCTCCATCTCAGATATCACCACACCAGTTACAAGCTGGAAGCACTGCAGTACTGCCTCCGCCAAGTGGCAACACGCTGTGCTGAAATTCAGAAGCTTAGGTGAGAAACCTCACACTGCATGCTGTGAAAGAGCAGACAGATCTGTGGCTGAGACCGCTGAACCTACATCCAGGCATGGTCATGTGTGACAATGGCCGTAACCTGGTGGCGGCTCTGAGGCGAGGTGAGATCACACACGTACCATGCCTGGCTCATGTGCTTAACCTCGTGGTTCAGTGGTTTCTTAAATTGCACCCCGAGTTGCCAGATCTGCTCGTCAAAGTACGCCGCCTGTCAGCTCATTTTCGCAAGTCGGCTACAGCTTCCGCCGCCCTTGCTGTGTTGCAGCAGCGTTTGCAGCTTCCATCACACCGACTGGTGTGTGATGTCCCCACATGTTGGAACTCTACCCTCCACATGTTGCAAATGATTTGTGAGCAGAAGAGAGCAGTTGTGGACTACCAGCTGCAACAAGGCCGTCAATATTCATGTCAGACTCCACGCATAAGACCTCAGGAGTGGACATGGATGTCTGACATATGCACCATCTTGACAAACTTTGAGGAGTCCACCAAGATGGTGAGTGGCGATGACGCCATCATAAGCATCAGCATTCCACTTGTCTGTCTTTTGCAACGCTCTCTGCAGAGAATTAAAGAGGAGACGTTGCAGCCAGAGTATGATGAGATGGATCAAGAAGCCGTAGCGGTCGATAACACACAGCCCAGCCTCATCTCATCCCAACGTGCATTGGGGGACAATGAGGGAGAGGAGGAGGAGGAGGACGAACAGGAGCTTGTATCATGTGCTGTAGATGGTAGTATCTGTACAACTGTCATACCGCCGGTTCAGCGTGGGTGGCCTGAGGACAGGGGGGAGGAGGAGGAGGAGGAGAGCATGGTCATTCGTCATCTTGGTGAGGACTCGGAAGTCTTGCCCGTTACCAGTCTGGCACGCATGGCTGACTTTATGTTACTCTGCCTTAACCGTGACCCTCGCGTTGTCAAAATGTTGGGTGACAGTCATTACTGGTTGGTGACACTTTTAGACCCCCGCTACAAGGAGAACATTCACTCTCTTATTCCTGAGGAGGAGAGGTCTACAAAAATGGGGCAGTACCAGAAGGCCCTTGCTGCAGAACTGTTAAAAAAATTCCCATCTGAACACGCTAGCGGCAGAGGTCACAGTTATTTGCCCAACCAAGGCGTACATGCGAAAAAGACGCAACTCCAATCCAGCAGAGGCAGGGGAACACTGTTAACGTTCTGGGACAGTTTTCTCAGACCCTCCCTTCGGACAGACCCTGAGGCGCGGGGTACTCTCACAAGGAGTGGAAAGTTTCAAAAGATGGTGAGGGAGTACCTTGCCGACCGTACCAGCATCCTCCGTGATTGCTCTGTGCCTTTTAATTATTGGGTATCCAAGCTGGACATTTGGAATGAAGTCGCTCTGTACGCCTTGGAGGTCCTGGCCTGCCCTGCCGCTAGCGTGTTATCGGAGCGTGTTTTTAGTGCCGCTGGTAACTGATAAGCGCACTCGCCTGTCAACTGACAATGTTGACAAGCTGACCCTTATCAAAATGAACAAGGGCTGGATTGGGCAAGACTTCTCATCACCACCAAATGACAGCAGAGTAACATAAAGTCAAATCCACTGTATTATTTCGGGAGGTGTATGCACATGCACCGCTTCACACCCACTCATGGGTATACGCTTCCTCATTTCGGCTGTTTTATGTTCTTCTCCTTATTCTCAGCCTCCACCACCACTATACCACCAGGGTGACCGTGGTCCGTGTTGCCATTATTGAAAGTTCCTCCGTCCTTATTTTTGTCATCTTTTGCTTGGAAGGCATAGGCACAGACTATGGGACACCCACTCCCCAATAATGGGAATAATGTTTGTAATATGCTGTACTGCATGGCTCTTGTAAGGGGCATTGCAAATTCCTCTGTCCTAGTTTTTTGCAGCTTTTGCTTGGAAGGCATAGGCAAAGACTATAGGAGACCCACTCCCCAATAATGGGAATAATGTTTGTAATATGTTGTACTGCATGGCTCTTGTAAGGGGCATTGCAAGTTCCTCCGTCCTAATTTTTGGCAGCTTTAGCTTGGAAGGCATAGGCAAAGACTATGGGAGACCCACTCCCCAATAATGGGAATAATGTTTGTAATATGCTGTACTGTATTGCTCTTGTAAGGGCATTAAAACCGTCTTGTTAAGCTACTGGGACCTCCACATCTCTTCCAAGGGGCATTAAAACCGTCTTGTTAAGCTACTGGGACCTCCATGTCTCTTCCAAGGGGCATTAAAACCGTCTTGTTAAGCTACTGGGACCTCCATGTCTCTTCCGAGGGGCATTAAAACCGTCTTGTTAAGCTACTGGGACCTCCACGTCTCTTCCGAGGGGCATTAAAACTGTCTTGTTTAGCTACTGTGACCCCCACCACTTTTCCAAAGGGCATTAAAACCGTCTTGTTAAGCTACTGGGACCTCCACCACTTTTCCCTGGGGCATTAAAACCGTCTTGCTAAGCTACTGCGACCTCCACGTCTCTTCCAAGGGGCATTAAAACCATCTTGTTAAGCTACTGGGACCTCCACGTCTCTTCTGAGGGGCATTAAAACAGTCTTGTTAAGCTACTGGGACCTCCATGTCTCTTCCGAGGGGCAATAAAACCGTCTTGTTAAGCTACTGTGACCTCCACCACTTTTCCAAGGGGCATTAAAACCGTCTTGTTAAGCTACTGTGACCTCCACGTCTCTTCCGAGGGGCATTAAAACCGTCTTGTTAAGCTACTGTGACCTCCACCATTTTTCCAAGGGACATTAAAACCGTCTTGTTAAGCTACTGCGACCTCCATGTCTCTTCCAAGGGGCATTAAAACCGTCTTGTTAAGCTACTGTGACCTCCACCACTTTTCCAAGGGGCATTAAAACTGTCTTGTTAAGCTACTGTGACCTCCCCCACTTTTCCAAGGGTCATTAAAACCGTCTTGTTAAGCTACTGGGACATCCACGTCTCTTCCGAGGGGCATAAAAACCGTCTTGTTAAACCATTCTGAACTCCACAGCTCTTCCATGGGGCATTGAAATCTTGTTTTTAATTAACTCTAACCTCCACGACTCTTCGAACAGGCATTGCATTTCCTCCTAATTTTTGTCAGCTTTTGCTTGGAAGGCATAGGCAAAGACTATGGGAGTCCCACTCCCCAATAATGGGAATAATGTTTGTAATATGTTGTACTGTATGGCTCTGATAAGGGGCAATAAAACCGTCTTGTTAAGCTACTGGGACCTCCACGTCTCTTCCGAGGGGCATTAAAACTGTCTTGTTAAGCTACTGTGACCTCCACCACTTTTCCAAGGGGCATTAAAACCGTCTTGTTAAGCTAATGGGACCTCCACCACTTTACCCTGGGACATTAAAATCGTCTTGTTAAGCTACTGCAACCTCCACCACTTTTCCAAGGGACATTAAAACCGTCTTGTTAAGCTACTGGGACCTCCACGTCTCTTCCGAGGGGCATTAAAACCGTCTTGTTAAGCTACTGTGACCTCCACGTCTCTTCCGAGGGGCATTTAAACCGTCTTGTTAAGCTACTGCGACCTCCACGTCTCTTCTGAGGGGCATTAAAACCATCTTGTTAAGCTACTGGGACCTCCATGTCTCTTCCGAGGGGCATTAAAAACGTCTTGTTAAGCTACTGCGACCTCCACGACTCTTCCAACGGGTATTGCATTTCCTCCTAATTTTAGTCAGCTTTTGGTTTTCAAGGCATAGGCGAACACTAAGGGAGACCCACTCCCCACTACTGGGTAGAAGGTTTTTAATACGCTGTAATCCACGTCTGTTTCAAGGGGCATTGCAGTTGCTCATAATTTTTGGAAAGCCTTCCATTCACTGCTTAGGCCAGCAGTGTACAGGAGACCCAGTTGCTATAAATGGAAAAAATGGTTTAGTTAAGGCCCTCTGACCTCCATGTCACTTCCAAGGAGCATTGGAGTGCCTCTAAATTTTTGGTAGGCATTGCACTCACTGTATGCCCTATAACTGTGTAGCCGAACCGCTCCTTTTGGTACAGAAACATATCCTACAAGACATGTGTTGTTGACTGGCCTGATATTGATGTGAATGGTCCCTGTTCCTCCTGCTCTTTCTCCTTTGCCACCACTTCATCCATCATTTATCACCTGAAGCTTTGTTTTAATGGGAGTCATAGAACTGGGATAGTAGCAGGAAAACATCCAGCAATCCTCGGAGGAGGTAGGATATGCGCCAAAACGCTGACCACCTCAGGCCTAGCCGCTACTACATACATGCGCTTGCATTCCAAGAAATAAAAGCAGATGCTAACTTCTATCATCATCATGCTCCTCACCTTGGCACTCTCAACTCCCCTGATGGAGAAGCCAGGGCCCACTGGAGGAGTCTGGTTCTCTGGTGGTCTCGTCCAATGCTGCCCTAAAGCAGGCCAGGCTAAGAAAAGTGTGGGGAAGGTTACCGGGACAAATAGTAGTGGCTGGGGTCTGAGTATGGAGACCACGCTGCCGAAGCAGCCATGAGGTAGTGTCCAGCTTCAGCCTCCTCCTGACTAAAAGGCCCCATTTCAAGTGCAAGCTAGCAGTATGGTATTGCAGCCTGGGGGTGGGTGGGTGGCAGGCTGCATATTTGCGCTTGCATTGCAAGGAATGGGGGAGGTACAATTGAACACTACCCTGGCACAAGGACTTGCATGGGGATAGTAGCAAGTCTGCATCTTCTGATGCTGCAAGGATCACTTCTGATGGGCATACTTTTAGAGAGTCACCTGGGTGTCAGAGATGCTTCCAGGGGTCTTCCCTATGCTCTTCCCATGTCTTTTCAGCACTGTATGCATGTGTCACACAGCACATGGCTAGATAAGATTGTAAAATGTTAAAATGACATTTCCTGGTGAATGCATTTGTCATGGTTGAAAGCAATACAAAAGTGCAAAAATGCATAAAAAATGTTACTTGTGAACCTAGCCCAAGGTGAGGAGGAGTATTTTTTTGGGGGTTATTTATTTTACCTTATACACAAGTCTTTACCCTGGAAAGGAACTTCCTTAACATATTACACAGAAAAGCAGTTTCAGTTTCGTTTTTGAACGTTTTATTGTGAGCCCGTAAAAGTGGCTTAATACCTCTGACAACGTTGTTGACAGCAGTGACCTGGGGGTCAGAAATGCGTCCTGGGGCGATCCCCAAGCTGTCCCCATGTCATTTGAGCACTGTCACTATCGTTTTGGGCACTTGTTAGGCTTTTTTAAAAGACTGCCGGGTCTCCCATAGACTAACATTGGGCTCGTTGCTCGGGTCGAGCACCTGAGTATCACGGCGAGCTCGGCCCAAGCTTCGAGCACCCGAGCATTTTAGTGCTCGCTCAACACTACTAGGCACCATCAAGCCTCAGACGTCCTTGTTTGCCCTTATCTTCTAGTAGACACACACATGCCTGGCTCACTACAGTATAGTTTTTAGAGTGCATCTTAAAAGTAGACTAGCCCCTGTATATATTTGAGAATTGTGTTACTCTTCATTATTCAATAGCTTCAATTGATTAAAAAGGAACACGCGGTGTCTTTCCTGAGCATCTTTTTTTGGCATCCTTCTCTCTTTGCAGTGGCTGTGTAACTGACATTTTTTTTATTTGTATATATAATAGAGTGAGATTTCAAGTGGAAGCTGCATGAAGAATCCTAAGGTCACTTCTTTTAACTGCTTTACAATTTTGGAAATCTGGAGAGGTTAAAAGAAGTTCAAATGACTTAAAAGATGCACAGCAAATCACTTTTACATCGTGGTGCTTATATTCATTTTTTTAGCATTTCCTTAGTGCTTTTTCAGCAGGGTTACAGAGTGGAGTCATCTGATAAAAATGTTGTGCGCACATACTCTGGTCTTGACGATGGAACTTGCTGGAGTCAGAGATGCCTAAATCATTAAGAATCACATGCCTCTTAATGAATTAGGCAGGCCTGAGAAGTGGTGTGCATCTCTATGCACCTCCATGCACATCACCAAAATCTTATTTCTGTCAAGAACTGGAATAAGATTTGTAGCATAAGGCACGTCACAGCTTCTAATAAATTAGACGAACCACAGCACCACGCTCTATTGCACCACATGAAAACTCTTAAAGTTGTAATTTGTGTAGACTATATTCCACCGTTTTACCATCACTAACTTCTGATCCAATCATCTAGCGCTCTCATTCACAGGTACGGTATGTCTGTTTTGAGCGTCACCCTTAATGTGATTGGAACCATATTCACAACTCTGTATCTGTTCCTCGTTTTTACAGAACATCCCCGTCCTCTAGAATTTAGTATTTCACCAAATCAGATTATCTCCCACAATTTAAATCTTCACACGCAACCTGAAAATGCTTCTTTTCAGAAAAGCCTACAGAATGCAATAAACCCACTCCATTTCACTACCACTGGAGCTGCTCCTACCCGACAACCTACTGTCTCCCTCCCCATTACCCTATAGATTGTAAGCTTTTGAGGGCAGAGTCCTATCCCTCTATTTACCAGTCTGTTACAGTTTGCTGCATTTTATATATGTTGTATATATATATTGTATGTATGAAACCCTTGTCACATGCACAGCACCCTGAAATAATGGTGCTTTAAAAATAAATAATAATAATAACTAAAGCTTAAAGTATAAACTTCAATTATGTCTCGATGACTTTATTTCAAATCCATTGTATTGATGTGTGTAGAAGACTCCACTTCATTCAGGAGAGTCCAGGATGTTGGTGGACTAATAATCCTTAGTAGACTAAAGATGGTGAGATTTACACTCAATCATGACTCTTAGCCTGTAGGAAGGAACAGTCTTCTCAAAAGGCTGTGGGGGTCATCATCACCATAAGGATCAGAGTGAGCTCTCATGTTGGTGGTCAGTAGTATCAGGGCCTGTGTTCGTAGAGTACACTGAATGTGTTTAGTTAGTAGTCAGACAGTGACGTACTTTATGTTGCACTGTGATGTATTTGCTTTGTCATGTGCATGAAAACAATAAAACTAGTTAGTTTTAACAAAGAAATCATTTTTTAACACATTCTACGGTGTGAAATTAGAGTTTTGGCTGTGCCAACCATCATCCCAGAAAATTAGCTAATTTATAAGAATACATATAAAGTATATATTTTTAGTTTTTATCAATTTTTTTGTCTCCAATATCAAGATTTTAAATATACTTTCCTGCTTTTGGCCCTGATGTGGGCACTGCTAATTTGACACAAACCACAAGATACAACAGCTCCCTCTGGCTTGCTGCAGAAAGCCTTGGCACAGAAGGCAGCACGGTATCTCAGTGATTAGCATTGTTACTTTGCGGCGCTGGGGTCTCACCAACGACATCTGCAAGGAGTTTGTGGAGTTTGTATGTTCTCCCCGTGTTTGTGTGGGCTTCCTCCGGGATCTCCGGTTTCCTCCCACATACCAAATGCATACTGATAGGGAATGTAGATTGTGATCTCCGATGGCGATAGTGATGATAATGTTTGTAAAGTGCTGCAGAATATAATGCCGCTATATAAGGAACTCATAATAATTAAATAAGAAGAAAAAGCTCCTGCTCTGCTCCAGCATTAAGACATTAACTGATGCATTTCGAACAAGGCACTGTCCTTAATCATTGTATGACTGATGGTGTGACTCTGTGACCTAGTATGACATCCATACCTTATATTGATGTGTCAGTTTTGGAGTTTGGAGAAGAAATCAGGTCCACTCTAGAGGAAAGCTCTTTAGTAGCCTGAGCAAGATCTATGAATGTGTTGGGATCATACCTAAACACCTAAATAATTACAAAATAATATATTATTTCTAGTGTTGAGCAAAAAAATGTGAAGGACTGAAGTCTGGCATCCACTTCAACAATCCATGGCAGACAAAACAAAGCAGTGTTAACTTTCTCTGCCGTCTCACAAATGCTGGTATCCTGGGAGCTAATTGTGATTACCGAGCCCATGCAGCAATATGACTTTTCAGTAGGACGCATGTTATGATGTGGCATGAAGCCTAGTGATTAGATCTCACATGACATTACAGGGGCCTAGGAAACACATGAGATATCGTATAGTTTTCATGTGGATATCAGCATGGAGCACATTAGCAGTTTGGAAGCAGAAATGCAGGACTACTAGAGTTACTCTAAAAACATCTATTATCCAGTGCAACCTGATTATACAGTAACTGTTTTATCTATCAATGTGAAACCTTCCCCTGATGAACCCCTAAAATGAAGGGGGGAAATGCGTTGGGAGCTGTGGTTTACATATTTAATGGGAGCTGTGGTTTACATATCATCAAAAAAACGCTAAGTATTATGCTAATGTAGAGACCATTGGTATTATGATGGCATATATGCATCTGTGAGTGCTGTTGTGATATACGGTGGGTACGGAAAGTATTCAGACCCCTTTAAATTTTTCACTCTTTGTTTCATTGCAGCCATTTGGTAAATTCTTAAAAGTTCTTTTCTTTTTCTGTACCCCATCTTGACTGAAAAAAAAACAGAAATGTAGAAATTGTTACAAATTTATTAAAAAAGAAAAACTGAAATATCACATGGTCATAAGTATTCAGACCCTTTGCTCAGACACTCAAATTTAAGTCACATACTGTCCATATCCTTGTGATCCTCCTTGAGATGGTTCTACTCCTTCATTGGAGTCCAGCTGTGTTTAATTAAACTGATAGGAATTGATTTGGAAAGGCACACACCTGTCTATATAAGACCTCACAGCTCACAGTGCACGTCAGACCAAATGAGAATCCTGAGCTCAAAGGAACTGCCCAAGGAGCTCAGAGACAGAATTCTGGCAAGGCACAGATCTGGCCAAGGTTACAAAAGAATTTTTGCATTACTCAAGTTTCCTAAGAGCACAGTGGCCTCCATAATCCTTAAATGGAAGATGTTTGGGACCACCAGAAGTCTTCCTAGACCTGGCTGTCGAGCCAAACTGAGCAATCGTCGGAGAAGAGCCTTGGTGAGAGAGGTAAAGAAGAACCCCAAGATCACTGTGGCTGAGCTCCAGAGATGCAGTAGGGAGATGGGAGAAAGTTCCACAAAGTCTTGGGAGAAGATCCTTGGTGAGATCCATCAAGAGAATGCCAAGAGTGTGCAAAGCAGTCATCAAAGGAAAAGGTGGCTACTTTGAAGAACCTAGAATATAAGACATATTTTCAGTTGTTTCACACTTTTTTGTTAAGTATATAATTCCACATGTGTTAATTCATAGTTTTGATGCCTTCAGTGTGAATGTACAATTTTCATAGTCAAGAAAATACAGAAAAATCTTAAATGAGAAGGTGTGTCCCAACTTTTGGTCTGTACTGTATTTTGGTGTTTATATATTTAGGACTTAATAGGGTCAGGGAAGGAAAGCTGACGAGGAGGGGGGGTTCCACATCGCAATACTAGAGTGCCAACCTCCGCGGCAGGTAGGGGCAATACGTGAGGCCATTATAGGGTCAGGCCCATGGTCCCTTTCTCCCTGTAACTTTATTAATATGTTTATAAGTCCCCTTTTTCATGGTATATCTTAATAAAATGTTGTATATAGTAGAAGCGTCTTCTTTAGTTTAGTTTGTTTGTAATTTTGGGACTTCTGTTCATCAGTAAGAAGACAAGACACTGTGGAACCAGAAGAGCATGGAGACGTGGCAGAGGGGAGGAGTTTGATCAGGATTCTGGGAACAGTGCTGTCAGGCAAATGAGCGGAGGAGAAAAACAGCACATGTGCAAGTTCTGAGGTGATTCTGACGTCAAGGAGAGAGATGGGAGGAGCAACAGCAGCGTCCAGAGCTCCTGTCAGGAAGAAAAGTGCGGCGTATCCGCCCAGTCCAGACGTCGATGGTCAAGCCCCAAAGACCCGAGCGAAGCCAGTCAAGGTTCCTCACCCGGGTGAAGTCGGCCAACAGAATGGGAACAGGCTGCGGTGGCACGGTTCTCAGATGTGTGCGCCAGTGACAGGATGTCGCAGAAGCCCTGGAGGTGTCAGATCGGAGATTCACGGTCCGGTCGGCGACCAGGAAGAACTTGCGAGACGGGCCGTTACCTCTGACAGGGACATATGGTGTCGGGCACAGACAGAGGGAAAGATAGTAGTCAGATGGGGACCAGCAGACTCCACAGCGGCATCATGAAAGTGGATAGAGAGCTACTGGGGAAAAGGGCAGTGAGTTGTGGTAGGAACAGAGTATTGCCAAAGCTAACAGACTGCCCCTTGCCCACTGTAGTTAATATAGTTCCCCTTCCCTCCAGTAGATCATTTTAAACTACCAGCCCCTGAATTCTAGTATATTCTCATAATTTATTCTGTTAAGTAATTTATTGCTTATTTTACTGTCAAATGTTGTAAAGAAATTGTTACCATATAATACATGTTTTACAATTAATATTAGTTGTCAAATAAAAGAAATATACTGTTGTTCCGCCTGTGTCTCCGCTGTTGTATACTGTTTACCTGCATTATACATCTTGTTTAGTTTTGTTTGTCCAAACACATGAGATGCCTGAAATACTGGCATTTGTGCGTTTGCGAGGAAGTTTGCACTGCCCTATTTCGGTTGCCACTGAGTACCAATGTGAACGGCAGTCGAGGGTATTGCAAATCATTTTGCTCAACTCTAACGATCTCACAAGAATCTGAAGAAATTTAAGACCTGTGATTTAAAATAAAAATTACTCATCTTAAATAAGTATGATATTGGAAATCAAAGGTACTGTATGTAATTTATCCACAAATGATGTTTTGACATGACATGATCCACCAAACTGGATTTGTCTACACCACATGTCCTGCATATACACCGGGCAGAACAGAGTGATTGTGACATGCTACATAAGTTGGATACATATATCCTTTTATTGCCTATGTTTCTCTATACTTATAGAAAGTTAGAAAATATTAGTTAGTTGTAGCCACAGAAAACTCTCCATGACAATATCCATGTAAGAGCTAAAAATGTAGCCCAGTATTCAGTAGACTATTTAAACCCCCAAAATATGACATCCCCTAGATACCACATTGATGTTTCCCACTTACAAGAAATGATAATTGCTTTATTGGATTTTATGAGTATTCAGATATTTAAAAAAAAAATAATTCTTAGAAATAATTAAAAAGATGAGAACAAGCAATGTAATCTCACTTCAATAATATATTTTTATCTAGTAAACAGAAAGATGTAACTATTGCAGTGAATGGCTCCACGTCTTGTTCCTAAGTCTCTCTTTTCTAGCTGATCCCAAGGGCCCTATAACTTTATTTGAAGCTAAAGTTTCATAAAGTGATCTTATGCTTTGTAACTTTGGGTTCATAACTTGTCTTTTCCAAGTATTTTTTGGAGTTTTTTTTTTTTTTTTTTGTTACAATTTTTATTTATTTATTTTTATTACATTTGTCATTATGTTGTAAAATTCATTTCTGTGGAATTCTTCTTTTTGGAGCAAAAAACTAAATCGAACACACACACACACACACATTGTAAAAGAATATCTAATAAATCATGATTTTTTTTATTTTATTTTCAGCACTTTCTTAGAAAATATTAAAATATTTAAAAATAGTGAAAATGTTCTGAATTACAAAATTCTGGGAACCCAAGAGGTTCATGCTTTATTACATAAAATGTTCCTTCTAATTCTTAAAATGTTTTATGAAAGCACCAATCCAGCATTTTTGTATTTATTTTACCACTTTTAATCTAAGTTCCCTGCACTTAGTCTCATACCAGCTGCCATATTCTTCTTCCGGCACCGGTGCGGTCGGTTTCCAACAGTTTGTGACCTGCCTGATTGCTCCACTGTTTGCTGGGTGATCTGGAAGTCATAACTTATATTAAGTTCTTGTGACTCTTACCTCTGACTTTGGGTCAGTCAGAAGTTGCAGTCACAAAGAAGGCACCAGAAAGGGCTGAAGACAGCGACTGGTAATTATAATACTATGGTCAGGAAACTTCCATTAGTGGCACCACTCCAGCGCTGCAATAAAAAAGCAATGGAGTGGTGCTTAAAATATCTCCCTCCTGCTTTTCAACTACTCTGTTACAGTCAACCAGTCACCCGTAAAGGGTTGTGCACATTTAAGGATATTTTTTTCACAGCTTGTAATTGGGGCTAAATGTGATTTTTCGAAATGGTTTTCAATAAAAAAAATTGGCTTTTCCAGACTTTATTGAACGTTGAAGTGGTCTGTGGTCAGCAATCATATAGGAGTTTCCCAGAAAAAGACATAGAAAAGCTACAAACTCTGGACTACAAACCCAATTGGAAAAATAATTTTTAGCCCTAAATACAGTCATTTGCGTAAAAAAAAAAATATTCCCAAACCCGTTTCATTACATTACCAAAGTTGAACCTCTCTACTTAAAACTCAAACTTTCCAGTTTATTAACAACAAGATGTTATCATTGTCTGCTGTGTTACAGATAGGGTGGAGGTGCAGCCAGTCCCGGTCATTCTTTCTAGTGCTAGCTAATGTTAGATAGAATTTTATCACTTGTCTGAAGCAAGGAAAAGTAGAGGAACTGTAGCACAGACCCCTCCCTTATTATTAACAAATGTTTTTTGACATGGTTAAATAAAAATATATTGATGATAGATATGATATACTAGTTAGTAATTATTTAAATCTTTTTTTTTGGCAACATTAGAATGCCTGACTTGCTGATATGGTCAGTGTAAACTTTTTTCCTGATAATGTCAAAACAGGAATAATATCAGTGTGATAGGACAAAAAATATTCATCCATTGCAAAAATAACCAAAGAAATTTTCTTTTTACAAAAAATCTACTTACAAAGTACCTGTCCAGCCCAGCATGACTCTGGGACATATTTAAGTATGCATGAATGGTTATGCATGACTAAACGTAACATGGTGTATAGCATTGAATTATCATTGGGAAAGAAGACCATAAAGGGAATTTATGATGATGTTTTTGCATTACGTATGGAATCATCTTGGAATTCATCAGTGACGTTGTTTTGAGGGGGAGTTTGTAACTCTTATTTGTCTTTTTCTGAGCTCATTTATTCCCATAGATCATATCAATGGAGAGATGAACTGAGCTTCTCTCATTTAACTGAAGCACAGAAAAAGACAAATAAATGAGTTAAAAACTCCACCATAAAACTACCTCACTGATGGATTTTCAGTTCTGCATTCTGCAGCCAGCAATGTACAGGAAAGCAAAGAGTCTCCAACGAAATAATGGAAAATTTTTAATAAAACCCAATAGCAAAAATGATTTTAACCCAAAATACATCCATTTAGAAAATTAATTTTGTCCCCAAAAATGTCCTTTTGTAGACCAAGGCTTGGTTTAAAGGGGTTGTCCATTACTTAAACATGCCCTTTTCAATTACTATATTCTCCCATGTAAAAGAAAAGCACAGTGGACATGGGATTTCTTATGAATGAAATAAAATGAAGAATTAAATAAAAAATGGTGTGGACTCCTGCGTCATTTTCATAACCAGCAGAGGGAAAACTGACCGCTGGGGGCTAATATTACTAACCGGCGAGGGGGCCATTAGCCAAAAATGTTTCCTGGCTATTAATAACAGCTCTCAGCTGTTTGCTTAGCCTTTACTGGCTAGATTACAGGGGGATCACAGAAAAAAATTGATGTACGGTCCCCCTATAAAATCTAACCAATAAAGGTTAAACAGACAGCTATGAGCTGATATTAATAGCCAGGGAAGGGGCCATGGATCATGGCCCCCTCCGAGGCTAATAATATCAGCTCTCAGCCGCCCCAGAAATGGCGCATCCATAAGATGCGCCATTTCAGGTGCTTAGCCTCTGCTCTTCTCACTGCCGTGTAGCGGTGGCGAGTGGGGTAATAGGGTGGGGTTCATATCAGCCTTGTATTGGCAGCTGACATGAAGCCCAGGTTAGTAATGGAGAGGCATTTATAAGACGCCCCCATTACTAACCCCGTAGTAAGGTTTTAGACATTTTTTTGATAAAGACACGGCCAGAATAAAGTCTTTTATTTAAATACAATTCCACACGGTTTTAATAATTTATTTATAAATTAAAAAGCACTTTATACTCACCTAACGCCAGTCCCCGAAGCCTTTGTCTCCTGTAAGAAACCAAAAATAAAAAACAATCATATCCCTCATCTGTCCGCCGTCATGACATAATCCCAGAGTCCTATGGCGATCCAGGTCACTTCTACAGCAGCCACATCAGCAATCACTGATGTCATTGCTGTAGAGGACAGCATTGTATACACTGACAGGAATGTAATCTCTCCTATCAGTGTATAGCGCTGTGCTGCAGGAGTGAGGCCACTTGAGTGATCTCACTTATGGCATCAATGTTGTGTGTGAAAATTCTTTTTTTTTTTTTAAACAATGTGTTTATTGAATTTTGCACAAAAATCAGAACATACAATCTATAGGGCCAACAGATGCCCAAAACTGTGCCCCAACCTCTGGGCTTACAAATTGTACAAAATGAACAGTATAAAAATAAAATAAAAGGAAAATACATATACATAAAAGAAAACAAAAGAAAAAAGAATGGATTAATTACATTAATTTCCCCATATATTAGATGGTTGTGAGAAATAATTTATATCCGTAAGTGCTGTGAATGTCGCATGGTTCATATTTACACTATTGCAAGGTCGGAGGTGCAAGGTAGGGAGAGGGGCCCAGAATCGTCCCGCGCGTCACCCAAACTCAGAATGGCACACAAAATATCCCGCTTCCTCAACGTTCCCCATGTATAGACAATGGGCTGTTTTATCCAAGGTTCCCATATTTTATCAGTTTTCTTCTTTGCCTTGAGTGTGTGTGCCAGAGCCCTTTCATATTTACAGTTCGTGTTCAGTCTGGTCACTATCTCCCCCACCGTAGGGATGCCCACTCCTTTCCATTTAGCCGCGATAGGTGATCTAACTGCGATCAGAATATGTGACAAAATTCCTCTAGTTTCCCAGGGGACATCCAATAATCCTATATGAAGTATTCCCATACTAGGTGTTATCTCTAGGTGAGTCCCCAGTACATCCCATATCAAACTATCCAGTGCCCCCCATAGTGACTGAAGTTTTGGACAAAACCGCCACATGAGGCCCAACGAGCCTTCCCCATTGCATCCTCTCCAACAAAAAGATGATGATTCATACCCGAAGTGTACCATCTGTGCCGGGTAGTAGTACCATCTCATGTGCTTCTTTTTAAGCTGCTCTAGGTGGTTTAAACGCAACGAAGCTCGCTGGACCTCATCCAAACCATCCTGCCAGTCCTGAGGGTCCGTCGAAATTCTTAGATCCCATTCCCAACGAGTCATATACATCAATTTATCATCCAGATCTGGGTCGTTTAGAGCCCTATAAAGTATAGACACCCCCTTAGAACCGGTCTTAGAGTAGAGAAAGTAACCCATAGCTCTTTTATCCTTAGGTAGAATAAAAAAGGGGGATGTCTGTGTAGAGTGGAGTAAATGCCTTATTTGCAAATACTGGTAAAACAATGGCTGTAGGTCCGGGAATCTCATAACTAGTTTATCAAAAGGAATTATTACATTATCCTCCAACAGGTCTGCTAGCGATTGAACTCCAGCTGACACCCAACGTTGAAGGTTAATATACGTATGGAATATGATATTCTAGAGCTCGTAAAGAGATCTCAGTCCTGGGGAGTAACAGCAGTTTGGATGCCAAATTCCTCCAACAGTGCCTAGTAACCTCCGATGTTGGTAACTTGGCGACCATAGTGCTTCGCTTAACTACTTCTGTCTCCAATATCAATCTGGTAGAATGGTTTCGGGCAAGTAAGGACTCTATTTGCAACCATTTGTGGCCGCTGTCCATGTTCCACCAGTCCCTGAGTCCCGTCAAGACCGCCGCTCTATAGTAGGCTATGAGATTGGGCATGCCCATCCCTCCCATGTCATATGGATAATACAGAAGTCTACTAGACACCCTCGGTCTCCTATTGTCCCAAACATAATTATTAGCCAGTCTTTGAAGGGTATTTATGATTTTAGAAGGGATTTTAATTGGGATACACCTAAAATAGTATAACATTTTTGGAAGGACCTTCATTTTAAAAATATTTATCCTGGCTATCCACGATGCAACAACGTTTTGTAATACCGCCAGCTCCTCCCGCACCGTATTTATCAGTCTAGTAAAATTTACTTCCACCAATTGTTTTGAAAGGGTTAATGTGATACCCAAATACGTCATTCCTTCCTGCGCCCACTGAAAAGGGTATGCCCCTTTCAGTCTTTGCCTAAGTGACAACGGAACAAGAATCGCAGGACAACCGTCTTAGCTGCATTCAGTTTATAATACGAGATGTTTGTAAACGTTTTAAGATCAGACATAATGGCAGAGAAGGATCTGTCCAGATCAGTGCACGGGATAACCACATCGTCTGCATATAGACCGATTTTGTGGGAGGACCCCCCCCCACCGAGATGCCCAAAATCTCTGAGTTATTTCTAATCTTTTCAGCCAAGGGCTCCATACATAAAGCAAATATGACTGGAGATAAGGGGCCGCCCTGCCGTGTCCCGTTTGTTATGGGGAAGGATTCAGAGAGGAAACCAGACGTCAAAACCTTAGCGGAAGGAGTGGAGTACAATGCGTTAATCGCAGACAGAATAGGTCCTTTTAGTCCCAATTTAAGCAAAACACTTTTAAGCTATCCCCAGTGCATCCTATCAAATGCTTTCTCAGCATCTAGCGACAGGAGTGCACTGGGGAGGCCGCTCAACTCTGCCTCTTTAATCAGATCCAACATCCTCCTCGTACCATCTTTAGCTTCCCTACCAGCTACAAGACCAACTTGATCCGAGGATATCAGGGAAGGAACGACACGATTTAGTCTAACAGCCAAGAGCTTGGTAAAGATCTTTACATCACTATTCAAAAGTGCTATTGGTCTAAAATTACCTGGAGAATCAGGGGTCTTTCCAGGCTTAGACAATGTGACGATCATAGCCTCCAAATTAGGTACTGCTACCTTTCCCGAGTCTCTCCAGGAATTGTATAACCTGATAAGGTATGGGGTAAGAATTTTTTGGAAACCATGATAGTACTCGTTAGCTATGCCATCTGGGCCAGGGGTCTTATGACATTTGGATGAATCAATAACATCTTTCAGTTCTAGTTCTGTGAAGGGGGCATTCAATAATTGTAACTGTTCCCGGGAAACCTTCGGGAGCTTCAAATCACTCAAATATTGATCAATATCTGACTGTTGTGGCTGTGGAGTATCAACATCATCTTTTAAGTTATATAAAGATTTATAGTATGCAGCAAAGACTGCAGCTATGTCCTTCGGACTTCTGGCTATCAACCCTTTCGAGTCCCGTATATGATCTATTCTGGATTTAGCAGTCGTTTTCTTGACCCGCCTGGCCAAAAAGGCTCCCGGCCTATCTCCCATGGAGTAGTGACTAAGTTGGAACTTGCGGAGGTTATATTCATATACTGCCAGCAGATCAGAGCGCAGTTTAAATCTGAGCTGAAATATGGCCTCAGTGGTAGCTGGGGAGGGGGATGTTTTATTTTATATTTCTAGCTTTTTCAACTCAGTCAGGAGGTCAGTCCTGTGTTGCTCCCTCTTTCTTTTCAATTGTGAAGCTTGTTGTAAGAAGACTTCCCGTATCACAGCTTTGTGCGCTGTCCATAAAGTCTCGTCGGAAACTGTGCCATTGTCGTTTAATTCAAAATAAGATGTCAATTCTGCTGTTGCTTTTGTCATTATAGAGTCATTCAATAAGAGAGAGGTGTTTAGTCGCCAGTGTGGTGTTGGGTTGAATTGGTGCGCTAGATGTACACGTAGGTAGATCGGTGCATAGTCAGACCACGTAATCGTTCCAACCTCTGCAGATATACATCTATTTAGAGCTCTATTGTCTACTAGGAATAAGTCAATCCTACTGTAGGACCCGTGTCGGAGAGAATGAAAGGTATAGTCCCTTTCACTGGCGTGGGAGTATCTCCAGCAGTCGTGCAGACCAAATTCATGGATCAACTTGCCCAAATCTCTCCGAGGGCGACCCGATCTAGATGAGCAGTCTAAGGTACCATCCATTGGCATGTTGAAATCCCCACATACAATAACCTCCCCTTGTTTAAGTGTTGAAATAGTAGAGAGGACTTTTCGCACAAATGGGAGCTTGGCAGAATTTGGAGCGTATAGTACTGAAATCGTATGAGGGGTCCCGTTCAATGTGCACATCAACACCAAGTATCTACCCATGGAGTCTGCACACATCTGAATGTTCTGGAAGGCCACCGAATTTTTTATCATAATACAGATTCCTGCTGTCTTAATCTGGGCATTTGCAAAGAATATATGGGGGAATTGTGCCTGATGCAATCTATGATTATCAGCTGCCAGTAAATGCATCTCTTGCAGACACACAATGTCTGCCTTCAATTTCCTCACCTCCCTCCACAACATAGAGCGTTTGGTAGGTGAATTTAACCCTTTCACATTCAACGAGAGAAATTGTAAACTCATATTTACACCTAAAGGAGGAAATTGCTATGAGCCGCATGCAAAAATTAAATTTTTTCTCTCTCCCCCCTCCCCGACCCCCCCCCCCCCGCACAACCACACATGAGCCATTCACTGAAAAAGGCACATATATCCTTAGAACAATCAGCAGTTACGTCAATAGAGGAAATATACCTCAGGTTAAATTTGGAAAGAAAAAACAGATAAAAAACAGTAAAAAGAAAGAAAAAACACAGCTGGAAGAAGTCCGCAGAAAAAAACATAGAGAAAATTTCAGTCAAAAAAGTAAATTCTTCAGACATAAGTCTGACCACGGGGTCCCGTGAGATTTTCAAATCTCGCCGTCACTCAGCAAGATTTCTCACAGTCCAGAGGATCACCAACCAGACGGCTTCCGCCAAACAACAGAGAACCGTCAGTCAATAAGCCAAAAGGCACTCAGAGTTCAGAAAAAAACAGAGAGAAAAAAAAAGATCAGCGATCCTCCAACAGCTCCATCTCAGCCAGGATAGCGTCCTCGCCTCTCTTTCAGGTTGATACCCATTCCTGCGCAATTTTCTTGCCTTTAGCAGGTTGTCTAGGAGCATAGGCAATCTTCTAGGATACCAATTTCTCTTCCGCTTGTTTGGGGGTAAAACACGCTACCACACCACTGTCACGGTGTATGAGTAGTTTTACTGGGTTGAATCCCCATCTATACCGTACGCCGACCTCTCTCAATGCCCTGCACACATGGGTAAATTCTCTTCTCTTGCCAGGGTAGCCACAGAAAGGTCTGGGAAGACCTGCAGATTTTGAAATTCCTCAGGCAGCCTGGGAGTTTTCCTTAGTTGGTATAGGAACATGTCCTTCATAGTGAAGAAATGAATACGTGCCAAGATATCTCTAGGCAGGGTAGGGTCTACGTGTCTGGGCTTCGGTGTTCTATGAATCCTGTCCACATTAATTCATTAGGGGAAACCTCAGGTAATACAGCCACCAAGAAGCGTCGCATGAACTCAGATAGATCTTTATCTGGCACTTCTTCAGGGATTCCCCTAAACCTCACATTGTTACGTCTGGATCTATCTTCTAAGTCATAAACTTTATCAGTGACCCGAGACATCTCTTCCCTGAGTGCTTCATTTTCATCTACCAAGGCATTGATCGTTCTGGCATATTCTTTCATCTTGTTTTCAATGTGGGAAGTGCGATCCCCAATGGAAGTAATCTCCCCTTTCATTTCCTGCAGCATTGCCTGCATATCCTCCCCCATGGAGGAGCGAATTGCATCCAGAAAATCTTGCATATCTGCCCTTGTCATTGGAGCTGTGGGCTCATTATCCCTGCTGCTGTGTCTCACAGTCTCTGCTTCCCTTCCCCCTGAGCTTCTGGAAGAGTGTGAAGAGGCTGCAGGGGAAGCCGGCGCCATCTTACTCACTGTTCTTGTTGTTTGTCCCCTTTGGAAGAAAGCCTCCAATCTCGCCGGGGATCCTCTTTTCTGGGACCTTCCCCTGGTCATCATGGGCCCTGGGTGTTCCGCCGCCACCGGGTGTTAGGTAAGAGGCTGTAGAACGATGTTGTGTGCTGCTTTGTGCTGGTTTTAATCCTGGCTGGCTGGAGCTACAGTATGTAATTAAGCTGCTGCCACCTTGTCTTGCAAGCCACACCCAGTGTGTGAAAATTCTCAAGCAGCACCGGTGCCTTAAATGAGGTCCCGTAGCTCTCAGCTGATCTTCAGCTGTTTGAACTCCGGTGACCTCAGTGCCGGCAGCTTCTCGCAATATACTGCAGGA
This sequence comes from Phyllobates terribilis, assembly GCF_046119375.1. NCBI lineage: Eukaryota > Metazoa > Chordata > Amphibia > Anura > Dendrobatidae > Phyllobates > Phyllobates terribilis. The sequence goes on from NW_027362763.1 coordinate 224,809,770, forward strand.
GCGAGCGCGCTCCTGTCAATGTATCTCTGGCTACCTGATAGGATCGTCACATCTCTGGATGTGGCTAGGCTATCAGTGAGATCATTGTGGGAAACTCGCTATATGGACTGCGGCAGGCAGATGAAGATTATGGTGGTTTATTATTTTACCTTTATTACAGGGGACAATGGCTTCAGGGATTAGCTGTAAGGTGAGTATATGGTGTTTTTTTATTTTTGATTTTTTAAAGGAGACGAGAACATCAGGGACAAGGTGTAGGTAAGTGGTAAGTGAGTATAATGTGTTTATTATTTTTATTTAAATAATTATTTATTTAAACTTTTTTTTTTTTACTTTCACTTTCACTGTGGAAGGGCCGCTGATGAGAGATTACTCCTCACATCAGCGACGCTTGCATACAGTGACAGGAGGCGCTAGATGATGGGGGTAGTAGCCCCATCAGCCGACGCCTATGACCCGCAGTAAGCTTTTTACCGCGGGTCACTGTCACAGCTGCGGGATCATGCTGACACCTGTCAGCATGATCCCGCAGCGCTGTGACTGGTGGTAGCGATCTTACTGACAATCACAGTCCCCGATTCCCATACTGTCACGCAGATGACAGCATGAGAAATCAGCTATGTTCGTGTTCGGGGCCGACTTTTGCAGATTTTTGCGTAAATATTTCGGGAACACGAACACGAACCCGAATGTGCCATATTCGTGCCAAATTTTAAATTGGCAATTGTTTTTCAAATTTATTCGCTCATCTCTAGTCATGAACACTGAACTTAACTGAGGCACGTGAGGCTTGCAGTTCTTTGGATGTTGTTGTGGGGTTTTTTTTGTGACCTCCTGGATAAGTCGCCGCTGTGCTCTTGGGGCAATTTTGGTCAGCCGGACACTCCTGGGAAGGATCACTACTGTTCCATTTTTTCGATGTTTGTGGATAATGCCACTCACTGACATTCGCTGGAGTCCCAAAGCTTTAGAAATGGCTTTATAATGTTTTCCAGACTGATAGATCTCAATGACTTTATTTCTCACTTGTTCCTGAATTTCTTTGGATCGCTGCATGATGTGTAGCTTTTGAGGATCTTTCGGTCTACTTCACTCTGTCAGGCAGGTCCTATTTAAGTGAATTCTTGATTGAGAACAGGTGTGCCAGTAGTCAGGCCTGTGTGTGGCTAGGGAAATTGAACTCAGCTTCCCAAAGATGTGATAAGCCACAGTTAATTTATGTTTTAATAGGGGAAATCACTTTTTCACACAGCGCCCTGTAGATTTGGATTTCTTTTTCCTTTAATAATAAAGATTTTCATTTATAAACTGCATTTTGTGTTTACTTATGTTATCTTTGTCTAATATTTAAATTTGTTTTGTGATCTGAAACATTTAAGTGTGACAAACATGCAAAAGAATAAGAAATCAGGAAGGGGGCAAACACTTTTTCATACCACTGTATAATAACTGAGAAGGGGTTGTCTGAGTAATTGACAACTCCTTTAAAGGTAAGAATTTTCCAAAGCATGTATTTCCTTAGGGGTCTGCAAGAATGGAAACCACCAGAACACCAAAAAATGGTACTAGGCATCATGTGGGCAGGGTCAGTATTGATGGAGGGTTAAAATGGGAACTTACCCAGGGCCCAAAGGTGCCGCCAGCAAGATTCTAAACAGCTTCTGGTTCAGTGGGCCTGTTATTCTGTGTACACCTGCCTTTACAAACCATAAACTGCTCTGATAATGTCCCTCCTGCATTATCATTTCCGTTTCAAAGGATAGATGAGTACAAGGACCTTTGGTGACATCATAGTCCCATAACCAATGTATTGAATTGATAATGAATATCTAATTTTATATTTTCTTAGAAGGTTAAAGTTCAATGTGTTTTATGAAATCCATTTAATTTTAAATTGATGAATGATTATGTACCCTAAAATGGCAAAGCTTTAGATTTGATAGAAAGCTTTCTACATTACTATGTTTTCGTATGTCGAATTGAACTTAAATTCTGATATAGCAACTTATATAGTAAGAATTAAAATTTTAAGAGTTATTTTTATTAAGACACTGAAATGAACACACATTTTTAAAATACGGTACATTTTTTTTCATATAAAACACAACAGCTAAATATTTGCTTGTCCAGAACAAAACAATACCATCAATACTATAAACCATACATAAAAATAAATATAAAACATCACTATAAAGAGCAACTGTGTGGTGCGTATCATTTACTATATTCTATAATATTACCTAAAATGTAAGCGTAAATGAAAAGATCCACTGTTTAAAGCCCTAACATTCACTTTGGGTACAGTACAGTGTTGACTATGACGTGTATACGAATTATGAGACATTTAAAGGAGTTATCTGGGACTTTTGTATTTTTTTCTTATGGGGGTTAGAACTCTTACAGGAAGGTAGCAGCTAACTATTCCTGCTGAATATCACCAAGAAAATACAGCTGCACTCTGAAATGCTCTAATATGCAAAAATTGAATATATAAATTTGGAACTGCATTTCTGCTATTGAAAATGTTAAAAAATGAAGGTACTTAATGCACAAATTTGCCAATTCATGAGAGCCTATCAGCCGCGGCAAGGCGTACGCCTTTGATGGGACCTTAACCATATATGCATCTCCCGATATGAAAGTCTACAATTTTAAAGGCAGGCAGGATAGAGCTCTAATTAAAAATGCATTAGGCTGTCTCTTCTGCTGGGCACCAATCTCTGCCAGCTCAGACTGGTCCCGGACCGCTCCTGCCGGCGATTTTGTTGCTTCATTCGACCACATGTCAACCGAGCAGCTCTTTCTTTTCTAGTCTGGTCTGTCGATGGGGTGCCACTGCTGATGTCATGCTGATTGACAATGGCACCCCGCAGTTAGGCAACTTGAAGCCGGCTTTCAATCAACATTACAGAGCAACATAGCAGAACAGAGTGAAACAGAAGAAGCTGCTGTGATGTCAACGTAAGTCGCAGAATCACTGGCAGGAGTGGTCCGTGACCACTCTGAGCCTGCAGAGACCATCGCTGGGCCGAACAGCCAGGTAGTTAGTAACTACCTGCCTGTAAGTTCTTAGCCCCATAAGTAACAAATACAAAAGTCCCAGATAATCCCTTTAACTTGTATCTAAGACATGATAATCTATATTTTATACCTCCATTTCCAACATGTAGATGTTTAATGTTTTTCCATCAATGACTTTAAGATGTTGAGACAAATATTTAAACACCACAATTGGGCAAGTTCTAGCACTATACAAAACCTCAATTATTTTTAACAATGCCTGCAATCTATTTTTTAAAACATCAAATATCTGATTATGTTTTTTTATCCCTTTTATCCCTTTTAACAAACTGACAAGTTTTATGCAAAAAGAAATATTATTCACAATATTTATAGTCATTTCCTTCATATGAAGACCAATACAATGTAGCAAATACATATGTCGAAAATACAATAGGCTGCATGGGCATGAATTGAATGGCAATAGGATGGATACCATAATATAGATAATATTGTAAATGAAATATATAGTAGGACACTTATAACTCTGTTTTAAACATAAACACATGGCAAGACACACAAATATTTATTAGCAATTTTTCAAAGTCCAATAGAAAATCACTCACGAATAACGAAAAATTGTGTTTGAAAACATTTCTAATATTTATTTTATAATTAACTATTACAAATAAGGAAACATGAATGATCACTGTATGCTGCTATTTTCATTGATATGTTGCCCAATTTTAACAAAATAGTTTCATTTATGTTCATACCTTAGATATAATCTACATCAAGGGAGCACAACCTGTGGCTCTTGGCCCATGATGTGTGGCTTATGGCTGTCTGCCAATCGGTACATTAGTACCAGGTCTAGCAAACAGCTAACGAGCATGTCTCCAAATTGTAACTTTTGTAAGTAGTTAAACACAGAAGAAAACATCTGGATGACATATACCAACCATAAAGGTAAGAGGGTAATATTTTAAGTTGGAAATAGGATAATACTGCCAGTTAGAGGGGTGCTTAAAGCTAGATAGTGTGTAGATAAATATACTGCCTATAAGGGAGGGTTGGCACAAGGTCTCAATGTGATTTCTGCATGGAAGCTTTGCTGTTATTATATTGGTAGTATGGGGCTTTGGATGTGACTCACAACCATTTCTCAGACCTGAATTTGGCTCTTCAGGAAAGTCCACTGAACTACACTATAAATGAATACATTTTTTTCAAGTTCCCATTTTCATTTAACAAATAGCCAAAATAATTGAGACTACTCTTAGGCTTGGAAGACACTTTGTGCCATATTTTTTATAATATGAGTTGAAAATGTTTCCATCCTATGTGTTTAATGTTCTTACACATTTCTGTTATATAACACAAAGTGGGCATGAATACAGCAATACAACTGGATGCCTCAAAGGATATTGCAGACATCTAAGGAATATATCTTACACTATGTGACCTATAAGCTGCTCTGTCATCTCAGATGACTGCTCAGAATTAACTTGCATGCGTGTACACATGAGGAAAAACACCATTTATTGCCATTATATAACTTGAATCTTGCATTTTCAACACTTATCTCAAAATTTTTAGTTATCTCTGAGCTAGTGGATGGAGACTCAATACTATGATATCTTCCATACATAGCACACACTTGAATGTGTCCTGCTATGTCTATGTAGCAAATGTTTCAGAAGCAGCAACCTAGAGAACATTATGCAATAGTACTGAACAGTATAACTGTGAATCCAGCTCTGGGGTGAGATACCCACTGACTAAAAAGTACAGAACGTTGTAACAGCACAGGTCTGTATGTGTCTATGTATGTCTCCCTTTCATTCTGCTTCTCTCTCTACTCATTCCATCTACTCTCCCTGCCCTCCTATAAACCTCAATAGGCAACTTTAACATGATCCTTCAGTGATCTCGAAGTCATTTTTTACTTTTTTTTAACAAAGATATTTTTTGCTCTATTTCTAAGTGAAAGATGAGTTCAAGGAGCAGGAGAAAGGAGGCACTGCTGACAGATGGCGAAAGAAGCACATTTTCCTGTTAAGATATTTTATAAAATTTCTTATATTTGCATGTATTTTATTCTAAGTTTGTTGGAACAACAGTGATTATTTAGTGTGAGCCTTGCGGTTTACGTTGCTGGATTTTCCATTTAATTCCAGACTTCTGTCTATCTAATAATATGCCTGGAGATTTGTGAGACGATTCACATACAATACATTTGTGACATCTTAGTTAATAATTCTGGCTTTGTTGTGCTCCTTCTTGCTGCAATTCCCAAAAAATTGCATTTTCATTCATATGCAAATGAGGCGTTAACGGGCATCTGTCAATAGGATCTCCCCTCCTAAGCAGTCAACGTGAGCATGCAGGTCATAGAAAGCTGAATAAAATGATACCTTGATATCTGCGATCTGATGTCTTATTCCAAAGAAATCCCCATTTTTTTATATTTAAATGAGCTATTAAGATCTATGGACCGGACACTGATCTGCATGAGAATCTGCCACTAGAGCTTATTTTGAATAAAAGGGAGGTTACATGTATGAGACATGTAATGACTGACTGTCTGCTGTCATAATCACACACAGCTCCGCAGTGAGAGCAGAGCTAACACAGTACAGCAGTGCTAATGCAGTACAGCAAAAGTGAACTTTGTCTCTTTGCAAAAATATTTGCAGCTGAAGTCCTGTCACAGTACTTCAGCTTCCACCTCACAGACAGCCACTGATGCAGAAATGGAGTACAGCAGAGCTGACAGCACTGTGAGTAGATACAGGCAAATGTGCTTGTCCTTGTAATAAGACAAATTCAACACTCCTGTACTAAATTACTTATAATCAGGCACAGCTCTGCAGCAGAGATGAAGCTCTATAAGAGGACAAGTGCTGTTACAAATATTTGTAATAAAGCAAAGTTCACTTCTTCTGTACTGTGTTAGCTCTGCTGTACTGTGTTATTTCTGATCTTGCTGCCGACCTGTATGTGATTATGAGAGCAGTCTGTCCGTCATTACACATCACACTGTTAAAGCTCCTTTCATTTAAAATAATCTCTGGAGGCAGATTCTCATACAGATCAGTGTCCAGCCCATAGTCCTGAACAGCTCATTTACATGTAAATGTAAGGGTGTGACCGAGGCCACTCATGTGCTTCATGCCTCCTTAATAAAACGAGTACTCTTTCCTTTAGGAATGTGGATATTGCTATAGACTGTGTATATATTTTGATGTAAGGTTTTCTAATTATTATGATTGAAATGTATAGTGTATAAGGAAAGCATAGGATACAGTTTAGGGTTTAGTGATAGATTCAAACATTAGTGCTGATAGGCAGTGGTAGGCCTATTAATGTATAAGATATAAGGCATAGTTTAGGACATAAGAAGTTCAGTGCATGTTGTTAGATGGTAGTGACTGCAGTTAAGTGGTGAAGGGTGACGTTTGCCCAGCAACCAATGGAGACAGTTGGGGATTGGTCAAGTTAAAAGTGGGATGGGTTTGGCCTAGTGAAGAACAACGGTTTTGACAGTCAGTCAGAGATGTAGAGAGATAGGGAAGATACAGTTATATGAAAAAGTTTGGGCACCCCTATTAATCTTAAGCTTATTGTTTTATAAAAATTGGTGTTTTTGCAACAGCTATTTCAGTTTGATATATGTAATAACTTTTGGACACAGTAATGTTTCTGCCTTGAAATGAGGTTTATTGTACTAGCAGAAAATGTTCAATCTGCATTCAAACAAAATTTGACAGGTGCATAAGTATGGGCACCTCACCAGAAAAGTGACATTAATATTTAGTAAATCCTCCTTTTGCAAAAATAACAGCCTCTAGTCGCTTACTGTAGCTTTTAATGAGTTCCTGGATCCTGGATGAAGGTATTTTTGACCATTCCTCTTTACAAAACAATTCCAGTTCAGTTAAGTTTGATGGTCGCCGAGCATGGACAGCCCTCTTCAAATGATCCCACAGATGTTCAATGATATTCAGGTCTGGGGACTGGGATGGCCATTCCAGAACATTGTAATTGTTCCTCTGCATGAATGCCTGAGTAGATTTGGAGCGGTGTTTTGGATAATTGTCTTGCTGAAAGATCCATCCCCTGCATAACTTCAACTTTATCACTGATTCTTGAACATTATTGTCAAGAATCTGCTGATACTGAGTGGAATCCATGCGTCGCTCAACTTTAACAAGATTCCCGGTGCCGGCATTGGCCACACAGCCCCAAAGCATAATGGAACCTCCACCAAATTTTACTGTGGGTAGCAAGTGTTTTTCTTGGAATGCTGTGTTTTTTTGCCACCATGCATAACGCCTTTTTGTATGACCAAACAACTCAATCTTGGTTTCATCAGTCCACAGGACCTTCTTCCAAAAAGACATTGGCTTCTCCAAATGTGCTTTTGCATACCTCAGCTGACTCTGCTTGTGGCGTGCTTGCAGAAATGGCTTCTTTCGCATCACTCTCCCATACAGCTTCTCCTTGTGCAAAGTACGTTGTATAGTTGACCGATGCACAGTGACACCATCTGCTGCAAGTTGATGCTGCAGCTCTCTGGAGGTGGTCTGAGGATTGTCCTTGACTGATCTCATCATTCTTCTTCTCTGCCTTTCTGATGTTTTTCTTGGCCTGCCACTTCTGGTCTTAACAAGAACTGTCCCTGTGTTCTTCCATTTCCTTACTATGTTCCTCACAGTGGAAACTGACAGGTTAAATCTCTGATACAGCTTTTTGTATCCTTCCCCTGAACAACTATGTTGAATAATCTTTGTTTTCAGATCATTTGACTGTTGTTTTGAGGAGCCCATGATGCCACTCTTCAGATGAGATTCAAACAGGAGAGCAACTTGCAAGTGGCCACTTTAAGTAGCTTTTCTCATGATTGCATACACCTGGCTATGAAGTTCAAAGCTCAATGAGGTTACAAAACCAAAAAAAGTGCTTTAGTAAGTCAGTAAAAAATAGGTAGGAGTATTTAAAACAAGAAAATGATAAGGGTGCCCATACTTATGCACCGGTCAAATTTTGTTTGAATGCAGATTGCACATTTTCTGTTAATACAATAAACCTCATTTCAAGGCAGAAACATTACTGTGTCCAACAGTTATTACATATATCAAACTGAGATAGCTGTTGCAAAAACACCAATTTTTATAAAACATTAAGCTTAAGATTAATAGGGGTGCCCAAACTTTTTCATATGATTGTAGATAAGTGAGTTGTAATGTTTAAGATTATGCAGAAGGAACACCTGAGAGGAAGGGCAGAATAGGCTAGAGGGCTGGAAACATATGGAAAGCATGAGATAGCAAGGTACAGCATGCGGGCGGCTGCCACTTCATTCAACGGTATCTCTTGGAAAATCTGGGGCCTACGGCCCAAATCTGGTATGGAAACGGGTACCTCTTTCATCTCCTGTAAAGGGTAGCCGGAAGGGAGACCGACACAGAAGAGTGAGACAGGAGGCATGAGAGCTGTAGAGCCAGAAACAGCATCTCGGGAGCCAGAAGGGCCAGAAACGAAAGGGAGAGCTCAGGCTGACAAAATGGATACGTGCCGTACTGTAACTGCTATGGAAACTGTGAACTTCTTGAGTAAAGTAAATATGTTAAAAACGGACAAGGAATCTGTCGTTCAATAGATGGAGGCATCTGGATTCAGGATCGTGGTACCCATGGACACTTCCAGCGCAACAGTGAGCGTGATGCATTTCACCCACAACACACGACAGATAAGACTTTATCTTTTATTTGTGGGGTGCAGGGTGTGGGAGAAGAACAGCAGCCCCTCGTCATGACTACCACCCTGCGCCCCTCACATATGAAAAAAGTGCCATTCTCTGGAGTAAGGGTGCTTTTACACTGTGTTTTGGCACCTGTTCTTTGGTCCCGTTGGGGTTTATGTCCGATCCCCCCGCAAAGCGGGATTCGGGAGTATGTGCCGATGGGGTGAACGTGAGCTCGGCCATGCATCATTTTTGGACATGTATGCCTACTGGAGACGGACACTCAGTTGTAGTCTACTACGACTTAGGAGGAGAGTTGATCCTATTGACAGATTCCTTTTAAGTGCTCTAGGTGTAAAATAGCATATTCTGAGCCTCTGCCTCCACAGGTTGTTTCCTTGCCCAACACCAGTTTTTTAGCTTGATAGATAGCTCACTGTCTAAGTGACATCAAGGACCAGACAAGGAAATTACATAGTGAGCTGTCCACAATATAACTTGGGGACAGTAATTCTTGTTATGTTTCAGGTTTTCATTCTACTGCAAAGAAGATTTCAAAATGAATAGGTGGAAATAGAAATCAATACGGTCCTTCCCAAAAATGGATTTCGGATTGAATATTTTTGACTGGAATTTTAAATATTACAAAATACAAGGTCAAATATCTATACCCCCTGTCGCAATATATCCCCCCTGTCTTAAGCAATCGCAACATATTTCCTTAAAAAGGTTGTTAACAGTACCTTTATATAAAAATGGACTGAAGTATGTCCATCTATGAACACCATTTCTAAGTATACATTTAAAAATAACAATCTGTATGTCCAAGTATATTGGATTGCTTATCTTGGTCTGATTCTAAACTAAGTATTTTAATCCAGAACAGCATTTACAACGGCTCATGAGCACATGTGACTTGCGGGCCCCTGATGTATGGCTCATGGCTGACTATTCAGAAGAGTGCCATATTCATTGTATCAGCGTTCACATGGGTCATTATTAGTGTTGACCAAGTATGTTCTATTAACCCTTTCGCCGAGTATGCTCGGGCCCAGCTCCGAGTATTTACAGCTGCTCGGTGCTATGATTGAATCGCTCCCGTGTGCATGATTTGCGACTGTTTGACAGTTTTAATACATGTAAGGAATGTCTATTTCTTACACATTCCTCACATGTAATAAAGCTGTCAAACAGTTGCAAATCATGCACACGGGAGCGATTCAACCATATCACCGAGCAGCTGTAGATACTCGGAGCTTGGCCCGAGCATACTTGGCGAAAGGGTTAATAGAACATACTCGCTCAACACTAATTATTACTTGTTGAGGAGGTCACTCGGTGACATTATTACTTGGTATTGGAGCACTTATGGGCATACTTACTTTATAAGTGATACTCAGGCCATTATTACTCTTATAAGGGGGAACTAAGGGCATTACTGCTTTATACGTGGAAACTCAGGACAAAAATCCTTTACAAATGGATACTCTTGTCATTTTTACTTTCAAGGAAGGTAGTCGGGATACTACCTTGTAAGGGGGTTCTCAGGACATTATAACGTTCTGAGGGGCACTTCTATGATTTATTCACATAGAATGAGGCTCACAACAATCTCTCAGAGCTGAATTTGGCTTTTAAGGTAACAAAGTTTGGGGTTCCTTCTTTAGAGCATAAATCTCCCTGTGTTCTAGCTGGCTTATTGTCTGCACATTGCATATGAAAAAAAAAACCACCTAACGATAAGACAGCATCCAGTAATGAATATGTTATGCATTCCTTTATCTGAATACAGTCACATTTTACGGCAGTACTTTTTTTTTGCATATTTTACGATATATCTGTGCTATCAGCATTAGGTTTCCAGCCTGCCATGGAGAAGACGTGTAAAATGTGACTAGAGAGGCTGTCTCCATCCTGTGGCCATCGCTGTCTCCAAGCCAATAATTCACAGCTGTGCTGGTCCTCAACTTTCTCCAGAACTCAATCCAAATCTGACACCAGACCCGAGATGACACTGTCGCTGTAGCCCGAAGGATCCACTGTCGTACACTTAAGCAAGAGAGAAGTTGAGGACACTTATGGCACATTTACTGGGTACCACACTGAATACACAGCCATTTGATTTTGACAGAACGTAGGTAGGAGGGCTGGCTGTGCATCAAGTGACAGGAAATGTGACAGGAAATGCGGTTTGCTGTGACCCTCAGAAAAATGTCAGACTCATTTTAAACTAAAAAAGCCCTACAAGATTTAAAACTTTGTGGAGTCAAATCTTGGTGACAAGTTCCTTTAAATGACAATTCCAGGCAAAACTAAAAAACAGATATAGATTTTATATCGGTATCTGATATGAAAAATATGTTCTGCATTTTGTTCAGCACAGATGAATATGTGGCTCTGGGGAGACGTACCATCTAGCAGTGGGTAAAGCTGCCCTATTAGGTAGTGTATCCCTAGTTACCAGTCTGTTTGATGTAGTTCAGCCGTTTAGATCAAAGCTGGATGGGCACCGCGCTGACATCAGAGAGAGGGGAGAGCCGCCATGTAGCTGTCAGGCCATTCCTCATCTCCCTCTTCTACTGTAAACTAAGAGCTTTCTAAACATCCATTTACCTATTTCTGGCCTTTGTGATGTCTTAAAGGGCTATACTCTGCATAGCGCTTCAGGAGCAAACTTGCTTCTCTTGCTCTCAGCTTTAACCCTGTAGGTTTTTACCATCTCCAGAAGTAATACCTGCAACATCCAGATGGTAAAATGACCCCTGGGGCATGTGAATTGCTGCAAAAAGCACTAGTAGGGCACATCATCAGAGAAACCACTGATTATGTGCTTTGCTAGTCACCTGACCACTACAGCTAATCACAGGCTTCATGGGTCTTGTTGAATTCTGGATAACACAGACTTTGTTTCTGGAGCTCCAAAGTAACCTGCATTGGGGTGATAGAAAGTCGATATTCCTCTGTGTTTTTACTTTGAAAACATTAATGCTTAAAGGAGTTGTCTGGTCTTAATCTACAAGTTTGCAGTCATTCTATGTCACTGCAGACTTGTGAATTCTCACATCATGAACACTGCATACTGTGAGGATTCTCCGATTCCGGGAATGGACGGTCATGTGACTGCAATTATGCAATATGCATACTCCTAGCCACATTCCAACTAGACTATGTCAGCCCTCATTCAATACACTTACATTGAGGGAAGCTGCATCCATCTAGTCAGCATGTGACTGCATGTATGCAAATCACATACTTGCTGTCACACGCCTGTTGCTCCTGGTGCTGAAGATTCCTCACAGTGCGCAGTGCGCATGATGTGAAGATTCACAAGTCTGCAATAACACAGAATGACTGCAGACTTGTAGATTAAGACTGGACAACCTCTTTAACACAAATATTGTTTTGTGCAACCCCTTTAAGCTATTGACCATTTAATCATATGTCAAGTTAAAGTTGAGTTGGATTTCAATGAAGGCTATTTTGTATTGTAAAACTGGCTCTACTTTTTCATGGGGTGTATGTGGCACTGCAGTACATCACTTTCAGGTAAAGAAGGTGGAGCTGCAACACCAGACACAGCCTTTAGACAGAAGTGGTGCTCTTTCTGGAAAAGAATACTTTTTTCTAATACAGGTCAATCCATATAACTGTGTCCCTTGGTTAGAGGCCAACTTGATGACAATAATGCAACCATTAGTCTTTTTTAATGTTATCACTTTCTGTAACTTCTTTCTAACTTAGTATTGATAGTTAGGCTACGTGCACATGCATGTATAAAAATATAAAGCTTTATTGGCTGATAGTGGCAATTTGAAAAGTGACATAATAATTTTGCATCTATCTTTCCAAAGCTCTTAATTATTTAAGCAATAAGATTGTATTTTGTGACACTGTCTCCTTATTTACATAGTCTCTATATACACATAAATATAAAATAATATGTATTCTTTTCATTGTGTAAATTCTCTCTACATAAAAATAAAATATTCTGAAATATTCTTTACAAATAATGAGGTATAGTCATTAATGATGGTTAGAGCATTCTTCCATTCAATCATACGTTTATCCATTAATTCAAACATTTTAATTGATTTAGGCTTTCTTGTGATGTGTTCATATTGTACATATACAAGGGTTGTCCGACCTTAGGCTACAAGTCTACAGTTACTATATGTGACTGCAGACTTGGGAAACCTCACATTGCATGCACTGCTTGCTGTAGGGATTCTCCTGTGTCGGGAGAAGTGGGTGAGTGACAGCAAGTACTGTATGTGATTTGCATACATGTGGTCGAGTGCCGACTAGACGTACATGGCTTCACTCAATGCAAGCATATTGAGTGAGGCTGGGCATGTCTAGTTCGAGTGTGGCTGGAAGTATGCAAAGTGCATACTTGTGGCCACATAACCGCCCACTCCTGGCAAAGGCACCAGACAATCCTCGCAGCATGTGGTGTGAAGTTTCAAAATTCTGCAATCACATAGACTGACTGCAGACTTGTAGCCTAAGGCCAAACAACCCCTTTAAAGGGAAATTGTCAGCTTGAAAATGCTACGCTTTATGGAAAAAGATTCAGTCTAACTTTCATGCATTTAAATCATTGCTCAGTCTGGACTTTGTAATCAAGGAGGTGTTTCTAATGAGTAATTCACAGCCTTCCCTTGATAAGTGTGAATACATAGATTGTTGTCAGTCACTGATTAGGACCACCCACTTGATTCCTAAGACCAAAATCAGTAGGGATTTCAATGAATAAAATGCAAGTTAAATTAAATCTTTTCCCACAAACCTATATATCAATCTGTTCGGCATCTCCGACTCTGTAAGATTACACTGTAGATCAGACTACATTTGCAATGTGACAGCTTCAGTTTAAAAGTCTTTTTTGCTATCATACTATCCATTATACTAAATTATACAATATCTTTATACAGGAAAAGTTTAGTGGCCACTGGTTATGTGTTGTAATTCTTGTAGGCTTTTGATACTGGAAACGGGCCGTGATTAACTAGACGCAAGTGAACGTTAATTTCAAGATTCCGAGGCCATTTGTGTTAACTCAAGATCTTTGAATAGTAGCAATTACCATTCTAGATGTGTCTATTGTGTAGTTCTTCGTGTTCACTCAAATGCGATGAGTTTTTCAGTGAAGCATTGAGGTGCTCTGATGGAAGATATGAAAGTGTACTCATCTTCATGTTCACGCTTGTATTTGACCGAAGTTTTGGTGGTATGTTTTTCAGAAGTTGTAGAAAGTGTTTCCTGAAATTCTTTCCAAAAAAACCATACAAAAAAGGGTTCAAACAGCTGTTGAAGTAGGCGATACAAATAGTGATAGGCATTCCTGTGTCGACAATGTCTTCAAATTGACAGTTTTCTATTATCTGAAACTGTATTAAAATATCCAAGAAGGTAAAAACTTGATGTGGAAGCCAGCAGAAGAAGAACACCAGAACAATGGCCACAATCATCTTAAAGATGTCATCATTCCTAGTCTTGCCCCTCTGTCCATGGAAGGTGGCCTTCAGTGTCTTGCCAATTAATGTGTAGCTTGTTAAGATGATCAAAAAAGGAACAAAGAATCCAAGAACGTTCTTTGTTATGTTCATCCCAGTCAAAACTGTTTTTGAAGAGTTGGGATAGAAAAAAGCACACACTGTGATGTTGTCTTTGAGGGGTATTACTGTACGATATATAAATGCAGGTAGGCTTGCCAGACATGCAATGATCCAAATGGAAATACAAATGATCTTACCAACCATTATTGTCCGGCGAATACGGGATATCATTGGATGGACAATGGCTATATATCGGTCAATGCTGAGGCAAGTAAGCAAAAATACAGTGGTGTACAGATTAAAGGTGACTGCTGCTGCGGATAGTTTGCACAAAAAGTTGCCAAAGGGCCAGTTATAGTGCATGGCTGTGTAGGCTGCCCATAATGGTAATGTGATCACAAAACACAAATCAGCAATAGCTAAATTCATTAAAAAGATACTGGCCACTGTCTTCATCTTCATGTAACAGTAAATCACGATGACAACAAGGCTGTTTCCAAAGACTCCTATAATGAATATTGTGCTGTACACTATTGGAACAGCAATAAATATGTAATTGTGTCTTCCTGCTGTGAAGCACGAAACTTCAACCTGATGTGATGAAATATTCTGCATCTTGAGATTTGTACGTTTTACAGTTTTCTTCTTTTCCCTTAAACCTAAAAAATAAGCACACAAGCAAAATTATTAATGTCTTTGAATTTATAAGTAGTTGAATGACTTGGTATATTATCTTTGTATCTAAAAAATTATTTTCATTATCATTTTGTTATATACAATACATATATGTATGTACAGCAGAGCCACATGCAAGAAGTTATAGAAAGTGTCATATATACAGTATATATATATATATCATATATATATGTACAGTACAGACCAAAAGTTTGGACACACCTTCTCATTTTAAGATTTTTCTGTATTTTCTTGACTATGAAAATTGTACATTCAAACTGAAGGCATCAAAACTATGAATTAACACATGTGGAATTATATACTTAACAAATAAGTGTGAAACAACTGAAAATAAGTCTTATATTCTAGGTTCTTCAAAGTAGCCACCTTTTGCTTTGATGACTGCTTTGCACACTCTTGGCATTCTCTTGATGAGCTTCAAGAGGTAGTCACCGGAAATGGTTTTCACTTCACAGGTGTGCCCTGTCAGGTTTAATAAGTGGGATTTCCTGCCTTATAAATGGGGTTGGGACCACCAGTTGTGTTGTGCAGAAGTCTGGTGGATACATAGCTGATAGTCCTACTGAATAGACTGTTATAATTTGTATTATGGCAAGAAAAAATCAGCTAAGTAAAGAAAAATGAGTGGCCATCATTACTTTAAGAAATGAAGGTCAGCCAGTCCGAAAAATTGGGAAAACGTTGAAAGTGTCCCCAAGTGCAGTTGCAAAAACCATCAAGCGCTACAAAGAAACTGGCTCACATGAGAACCGCCCCAGGAAAGGAAGACCAAGAGTCACCTCTGCTTCTGAGGATAAGTTTATCCGAGTCATCAGCCTCAGAAATCGCAGGTTAACAGCAGCTCAGATTAGAGACCAGGTCAATGCCACACAGAGTTCTAGCAGCAGACACATCTCTTCAATAACTGTAAAATAGCTGCAAGGAAACCACTGCTAAGGACAGGCAACAAGCAGAAGAGACTTGTTTGGGCTAAAGAACACAAGGAATGGACATTAGACCAGAGGAAATCTGTGCTTTGGTCTGATGAGTTCAAATTTGAGATCTTTGGTTCCAACCACCGTGTCTTTGTGCGACGCAGAAAAGGTGAACGGATGGACTCTACATGCCTGGTTCCCACCGTGAAGAATGGAGGAGGAAGAGTGATGGTGTGGGGGTGCTTTGCTGGTGACACTGTTGGGGATTTATTCAAAATTGAAAGCATACTGAACCAGCATGGCTACCACAGCATCTTGCAGCAGCATGCTATTTCATCCGGTTTGCGTTTAGTTGGACCATCATTTATTTTTCAACAGGACAATGACCCCAAACACACCTCCAGGCTGTGTAAGGGCTATTTGACCAAGAAGGAGAGTGATGGGGTGCTACGCCAGATGACCTGGCCTCCACAGTCACCAGACCTGAACCCAATCGAGATGGTTTGGGGTGAGCTGGACCGCACAGTGAAGGCAAAAGGGCCAACAAGTGCTAAGCATCTCTGGGAACTCCTTCAAGATTGTTGGAAGACCATTTCCGGTGACTACCTCTTGAAGCTCATCAAGAGAATGCCAAGAGTGTGCAAAGCAGTCATCAAAGCTAAAGGTGGCTACTTTGAAGAACCTAGAATATAAGACATATTTTAAGTTGTCTCACACTTTTTTGTTAAGTATATAATTCCACATGTGTTAATTCATAGTTTTGATGCCTTCAGTGTGAATGTACAATTTTCATAGTCATGAAAATACAGAAAAATCTTTAAATGAGAAGGTGTGTCCAAACTTTTGGTCTGTACTGTATATATATACAGGGTGATCCAAAAGTAGGTGGCCAGAAAATAATAACATTTATTTTGATTTATATATAAAATTATATTTACTAACACAAGCATAACATTGACAATTAAATTTTATTCTGAACAATAATACAAAAGCCCTTAAATTTTATCAACGCAGGAGCTCAAACTGTTTTCCATTACAATTTGCACATCTTTGAAGTCTGCCTCTTACTCTTCGACAAACTTTTTTGCACAAGTCTCTTTGGGTATTAATTTCTTGAAATGCATCTCTTATGCAATTTTTCAAATCACTGACACTCTTTGGTTTTCGACTATAAACTTTGTCCTTGAGTACTCCCCAAAAGAAACAATCCATTGGGGTCAAGTCTGGTGAACATGCAGGCCAATCAAGTGGGCCTCTTCGGCCAATCCATTTATTAGGAAATGTTTCATCAAGTTACTCACAGACTACTCTTGAATAATGTGGAGGGGCCCCATCTTGCTGGAAATAAAGGTCATTTGAATTAGGCTGTTGCTGTAACTGGGGAACCACTTGATTCATTAGAATTTCGAGATACTTATCTCCTGTGACTGTTCCATCAAAAAATATTGGTCCTAAAACACCAAAACTTGAAACACCACCCCAAACATTGACACCAGGCTCATTTAGTTGTTGCTCTAATGTTAAATGCATGTTCTAATTATACCAGTAAATACAATTATGTCTGTTAATATGGCCAGATAATTTGAAAGAAGCTTCATCACTCCACATAATGTTGTCTAAAATTACTGGATTTTCTTCAATTTTGTTAAGCATAAACTCACTAAATTGCAGCCACCTGTCTGGATCATCCTCCAATAAACCATGAATTAGACGTGGACGATAAGCTTTCCACCCAATAGATTTCAGGATTCGCATGAAAGAAGCTCGTGAAATTCCCAATTCCAAAGAGGCTCTTCTGGTGGACTTTTTTGGACTTTGAACAAATGTTTCAGCAACAAGTTGTTTATTATCTTCTGTACAGACTGTTTTGGGCCGACCAGTTTTTGGAGCATTAAGGATTGAGCCAGTGGCATTTAATTTGACACGAATGCGGTAAATGGTTTGTCTCTTTGGGGCTTGAGTACCAAATGTTTCAACCCAATTTGCTCTAACGGTTTCAGCATTTTGAGATTTCCAATACTCTGTTAAAATCCATTTTCTTTTATCTGTATTTAAATTATTTGCCATTATGTGTTATCTGAATTATCTGAAAAGAAAACAGATTTGGGGGAGATCTATCTGTGAAAACTAGATCTGTGAAACTGGCTCAGTTGCCCTTAGTAACCAATCAGATTCCACTTTACACCATGTTTGATAAATCTCCCTCTTTATAACCTTATTACAAGGAGAACTTGTGTATTGAGTGACGTCACCCAAGCACAGGACGGCAGACCTCCACATACTAGTGTGAGAACCGACGTGACCGGCCGGCACGCTGTCTGCACAAGCAGTGGAGGATTAAGCAGGAATCCAGGACAGCTGATTTACTACCTTGGGTGAATCCAGGACAAGATCACTGTCTCCTCTCCTTACCCCTAGAATTTTTCAAAGAGAATACATCAGATCTTGGATACACAGACATAAAGGTAGGCGTCCAACAATATTAGTTAATTGTATCATATACATATCCCCTTTATTCTTATTTCAGTACATGTATGCAGGGTGGCAAACAGTGCGCCTGTATGCAGCTCTTTTAACAAGTCTATAAGGGAACACTTGTACACATCTATTTTGTATCTTATTTTATTCCAGTTGCTCCCTTGAGAATTTCATTGTTTTTTAAATCCTCCATATGGTCCCCGATATATGAACATTTTGATTAATTGCAATTTTTTTAAAATCTTTACCAAGGAGGTATTGCTCACATGGTAGTAAGTCAGAGTTACCTAAAAAAACACTGTCAAAGAATTCTATGAGCAACGCCACTTTGGTAAAGACAATAAAAATTAACAGTAAATAAAAAAAGCCCATATTTATGGAACTGTATGGGAAATTAAATAAAAAAGACAAAAATGGAAGACTCTGAAAAGAAATAAAATGAGTTGAAAAACTTTCCACTCTTGACTTGGTGACAGGTCTACATAAATGATCAACTAATTTTTAGTATGATGTGGGTCCCACTCTTGGGTCACCTACCAATTGCAAGAATAAGACACTAAGGAAATAAAGTAAGAAGAGCACAACCTATTACCTACGTAATTTTTTAGACACCATCTCCATCTCCATCAGTGTCATGTACTTTGGTGTGTTTGTGACCAGCAGCTTCATTCAATTCCTTCTTGCTACAGTTCTGAGGCCACAGGACAGGTAGATGAAAATGTGGGATGCAAGTCTCGATTTTGATATTACGTAGGGCATTACTGGTAGAACCAAAATTGGAACCCTCAACAATCTAAAAATTATATCCTGTTCAGTGGCCAATTTATTGTAATTATTCATGCAGACTGGAATACTCCTTTAACACATTATTTATTGAAATTTGGAGTTTACCATAGTAAGTATTCATTAGCGACTGGTAAATAAGTAACCTAGCAGAACTAGTAGCTACTCTGGTGCCATGTGACCATATAAGACCCAGTATGATCATAGAGGTGTAACTTGAAGAACTGGCAGCACATATCACCTTTAAAGAAAACCTGTCACGTCATTTCTATAAGTTAAACTGTCCCCAGGTTCTTGCTAGTGATGCAATTTGCATCACTAACATGCTTTTTCTATGCAAATCACTGCTATATCCCACAAAACAGGCCTATAGAAAAAAGCCTAGCTGAGCAGAGTTATTATGTATTAAAAATGATCTTTAGTAAACACACCAAAGAGTACAAACAAGGTTAAAACCACACAATTCTACAAAGAGGAGACACAGATCCCTTACACCTCTATTTAATTAAATAAAGTGCTACTGCATGTAAATTCACTAAGAAGTCTATTCAACAGATAGTGACTACAAGTGTCCTTAATACTGTATAAAGTGACATATGCCTTGTGCAAACTGCATCCAAAATTAAACCCTTAAATAGTAGCGGTACAGAGCATCTCTATACAAGTACCAGCACTCCTTATTAACATTGAATCCATATATCAGGCTTATGGCAACTTCCAACAAGGTAAATAGCATACTTACAGCAGGCTGTGGGTGAATACAGCATGTCTTCATGCCCCTACACGAGCGTTTCGCCCTCGCTTCATCAGGGGGCATGCCTACAGGTGAGCTATCGAGTGTTTTTATAGGGCACACCATTAGGTGTAATTACTATCCAGATGTGGTGTGAATTACTGTGGAGATGGTCTCTGCCCCCTATGGCGCATGCATCACTGCACATCACTTTCTACAGGGCACTTCCGCCCGCCGATGTTGGAATGCACGTGTCCCACCGCAGCCTAGCAGCGGTGGGTGTGCACGCGTGCGCACACAGTGTCAGGGGGGGTGGGGGGGGAGTCCTGGAGCGTGACCTCTGCTATAGTCACTTGCTAAAATCACTTTATATACTTATAACTTACTTGCTCATTTAGCCATAGGGGTGTTCCTTTCTGTATTTAGTCATCCTGGTCACCGCCCACTCAATTTGAATCTTTATTTTACGCTTGCATACTTTCAACCTGTTCTCCAGCGTTCTCAGTGTGTTTGTCCCATTGCGCAAGCGCAGGTAATGAACTTGTGCTTTGGGAATGGGGTCCCCGCACATGCGCAGTGATGCTCGGCTCTCCCGCACTTGGGATGTGAAGCGCGGGTCACCCGCGCATGCCCAGTCAAGCTGTGTTGAGGTCATAGCTTCACTGACTGTGCAAATGCGCAGGAGCCGCATGTCACAGCGCACGCGTGGGGGAGCCGTGACACGCGGGGGAGCCGTGATGTGCGGAGGAGCCGCACGCATGCGCCGTGACTCGCAGCTCCCCTCGCATGTGCAGTGAAGCTGTGTTGAGTTCACAGCTTCACTGACTGTGCGCATGTGCAGGGACACCAATATCAATGCGCAAGTGCATTGCACATTACCTGAGCTTGCGCAATGGTACAATTACCCAGAACGCTGGAGAACAGATTGAAAGTGTGCAAGCGTGGAATAAAGATTCAAATTGAGTGGGCGGTGATCAGGATGACTAAATATGGAAAGGAACACCCCTATGACTGAACGAGAAATAAGTATATAAAGTGATTTTAGCAAGTGACTATAGCAGTGATTTGCATAGAAAAAGCATGTCAGTGATGCACATTGCATCACTAACAAGAACCTGGGGACAGTTAAACTCATAGAAGTGATATGACAGGTTCCCTTTAACACTTCCATAGCTGCATTTTCAGGATAAGTGACATTGGACTTGACAATAAGTTTCATGTCAAGTTTATATGGTCAATAAATATGATTCATTCTCTGGCTTCAGCAACGGGGCATATGCCTTTGAACCTTGTGCAAATGTTTGGCCCACAATTGCTGGTAGATTAGTACACCGGTGAGTGATTTTCTATAGAACTATGACGGAGGGGGCCGTTATTATTTTTCCAGCCCGCGTTCATAAACAAATGCTCCTGTTAATATTCTCCATTTGCGAATAGCCCCTGATGTCTCTAAAGAGGTGGCGGTACTGTAACTAAATGAACATCATCCTGTAATGTGAACTATGATACTCTCGTGAATGAATCTTTAATTTCATTTTCATTTAGGTAGACACTTAGCTTCAATGTATTGTAAAGAGATAATTGTCTATTAAGTCAAGAGGCTGGGAAACAGGATACTTTATGCTAATGTCATTGTACTTTAATATGGGAGCAAAGATGAATAATCATAATTTCTGAAGCTGCTCTTTTGTGTTTGGCAATAATTCTTGCTCTACAATCTGCCATGCTGGTTATTTTTATGATAATTATATCCGTAACTATATTCCTGTAGCCAATGACCCACAAAGCACTGCTGATTTTTCAACCTTATCTTATCAGAACTCAAAAATACTAATTATAGAGCAGTCGAAAAGAACAGGTCTCCAGTTTCCAGATCCCTGCTTGAGAAACTGGTGTTGTTGAAACACCTGGTAAAACGTATTCTTTGCATGTAAGTGGTGACTGGAGTTATCAAATATAATTTGATCATTTATCATTTCAAATAAATTCACTGAGTCTTCAGGCCTTCAACAGCAGAAGTGCAATTCAGTGTTTTGGGTGGTATTTAAAAAAAAAAAAATACACATATTATTTAACAGAAAAAGCATGTTCAATTTAGGTTTCGCATTATCATTTAAATAATAGTACTCCCTCAAATTCATCTCTTCTTAAGTTTTTTCACACGTGAAAAATTACTCTCATCTTCAAAGATGTGTAAATTTGTTTTTTTCAATTGAAAAAGACACCGGTAAGGCGTCGAAATGCGTTGTGAATAAAAAGCCTTTTCCTTATCATCATTTCTGAAGAATCAATTTACTCCAGCAGCGCAGTCCTCCTATGTGTTCATCCAACTGGATCCATCTTCAAAGATGGACATAATTGGCAAGTACTTGTAAAAGCAAGCAACTTTCTTATTAACTATTTTCTAAAATTTTAACATTTTCTATTTTTTTGTGTGTAGCTCACTGCCTAGAAGACTGGAGCAGTGCTTATAACCTTTTTTTCTATTGAGATTGTAAGCACTCTACTGAAGCTGGTTGGGATCACTAGATCACACCATTAGCTCTCGATCCCGGCCAGTTTCAGTGCTACTGCTCTCCTCCGGTGTTGCAGAGACAACGCTGCCACATGTAACTGCATCTAAAATGCACAGTCCGAACTAGTGTGATGACAATGCTGTTGGTCAGTCAGTCAGAAATGACCACCCATGAGGAATCAAGAAGTTGGCTGGCTGGAGAGAAGATAGGAGAACCCATTTAATAAATCAGTAAATTTGCCAAGAATTGATAAATGAGAATTAATTGTGATTAGATAATTAGTAGAGATGAGCGTTGTTCTACTCAAACTGTTCGCCAATCTCAAATTCGAGCTGTTTTGGGCGGTGTTCGAGCCGTTCGGCGAACACGAACAATTTGAGAAAAATTCGGCTGTTCGAGGTTATGTTCGATAACTGTTCGTGCACCAAAATCATAACTGGATTTTTTCTCAGTAATGATGAAAATTAATGTTAATACGCAGTTTGAGTGTACAGCGGGGTGGGGGGAGGGGCAGGGGATGGATCTCTGCAGGAACAATGAAGATCTCCATTTTTTTTTCTCTTTCCCGCATTTGCAGTGGGGAGGTGCAATCTGTCAGCCTATCAGCAGCGCACACACGGAGCGAAGTGCTTTTTTTCACACAAGCAAGGGCATGTGTCATTGGCAGTGTATGTCACATGTCCTTGCCCTATAAGACCAAGCCATTTTCCCCGTCGCCACCATTTTCTCACTGCTGCAGCTGCGTGTTAGACGGCACCGCTGTTGCTGTGTGCGCTATACCTTGTTAATTTCAAGCCAATTTTCGCACAAATATACAGATAGCTTGGGAGTAGGGAATAGTTGTGATTGCAGTCCTTTTAAGGACTAGGTTACAGCATTTCCTACGACTTTTATCAGGCAGGTCTGTGCTCTTAAATAGATAGGTTGTGGGAGTAAAGACTAATTGTAATTGGAGTCCTTTTCAGGACTAGGTTACATCAGTTCCTATCAGTTTTTGCCAGGCAGGTCTGTGCCAGTGCTGTGCAAGTTTTTTTCACAGCATTTGGCTGAATTTAGCAAAGCTAATCCTTTTTGGCCTATTGCAGAGTGTGTTAGTCAGTGGAGTAGCCTATCTGTGTTGCAAGATATACCACCTGTGTATAGAATACCAATTTTTTTACTGCACCTAGTGAAGTAAAATCTTTTAGGCATAGCATCATTCTATTAGTCCATCTATACTGACCTCCATCAGGTTGCAAACTGAATCTAATTTTTTTCTGCATCTAGCTCTGAAAAAATATTTGGCCTTCTAGCAGTGTGTGGGACTTGTTCTATTAGTCCACCTATACTGACCTCCATCAGGTTGCAAACTGAATATATTTTTTTCTGCATCTACCTCTGAAAAAATATTGGGCTTCTAGCTGTGTGTGGGACTTGTTGTATTAGTCCATCTATACTGACCTCTATCAGGTTGCAAACTGAATATATTTTTTTCTGCATCTACCTCTGAAAAAATATTGGGCTTCTAGCTGTGTGTGGGTCTTGTTCTATTAATCCATCTATACAGACCTCCATCAGGTTGCAAACTGAATATAATTTTTTTCTGCATCTAGCTCTGAAAAAATATTTGGCCTTCTAGTAGTGTGTGGGACTTTCTCTGTTAGTCCATCTATACTGACCTCCATCAGGTTGCAAACTGAATATATTTTTTTCTGCATCTACTTCTGAAAAAATATTGGACTTCTAGCTGTGTGTGGGTCTTGTTCTATTAATCCATCTATACTGACCTCCATCAGGTTGCAAACTAAATATAATTTTTTTCTGCATCTAGCTCTGAAAAAATATTTGGCCTTCTAGTAGTGTGTCGGACTTTCTCTATTAGTCCATCTATACTGACCTCCATCAGGTTGCAAATTAAAAATAATTTTTATCTGCATCTACAGTACCTCTGAAAAAATATTTGGGCTTCTAGCTGTGTGTGGGACTTGTTGTATTAGTCCATCTATACTGACCTCCATCAGGTTGCAAACTGAATATATTTTTTTCTGCATCTACCTCTGAAAAAATATTGGGCTTCTAGCTGTGTGTGGGACTTGTTGTATTAGTCCATCTATACTGACCTCCATCAGGTTGCAAACTGAATATATTTTTTTCTGCATCTACCTCTGAAAAAATATTGGGCTTCTAGCTGTGTGTGGGTCTTGTTCTATTAATCCATCTATACAGACCTCCATCAGGTTGCAAACTGAATATAATTTTTTTCTGCATCTAGCTCTGAAAAAATATTTGGCCTTCTAGCAGTGTGTGGGACTTGTTCTATTAGTCCACCTATACTGACCTCCATCAGGTTGCAAATTCAAAATAATTTTTTGTATGCATCTAGCTCTGAAAAAATATTTGGCCTTCTAGCAGTGTGTGGGACTTTCTCTGTTAGTCCATCTATACTGACCTCCATCAGGTTGCAAATTAAAAATAATTTTTATCTGCATCTACAGTACCTCTGAAAAAATATTTGGGCTTCTAGCTGTGTGTGGGACTTGTTGTATTAGTCCATCTATACTGACCTCCATCAGGTTGCAAACTGAATATATTTTTTTCTGCATCTACCTCTGAAAAAATATTGGGCTTCTAGCTGTGTGTGGGTCTTGTTCTATTAATCCATCTATACAGACCTCCATCAGGTTGCAAACTGAATATATTTTTTTCTGCATCTACCTCTGAAAAAATATTGGGCTTCTAGCTGTGTGTGGGACTTGTTGTATTAGTCCATCTATACTGACCTCCATCAGGTTGCAAATTGAATATAATTTTTTTCTGCATCTAACCCAGCCAATAGTTTTGGCCTAATACCACAGTTTGGCCACTCAGCTCTGCTCGGTTACCATCCATTGTCTTTTTGTGCAAACAACTCCAGAGTTGTGAATTAGTTAACCACCAAAATGAGTGGAAAAAGGCCTGCTGCTGGTGGAAAGGGGAATAGGCGTGTTGGGAAGGGGAAAAAAGGTTGTGTCCGTGGGGTAGGTGTTAAAGCAACAGTAACATCTGCAGAAGAAATACCATCTTCCAGCCAAACTAAAATGTCTACTTCTTTTAGCGAACAATGTGATAAGATCCCTTTCTTACGGCCACGCCAATCGCTACAAATTCCAGATGAGGCACAAAAACAGCAGGTGCTTCAATGGATATCAAGTGCTCCTTTAAGTGGGCTCTCCTCCACATCAACTTCAACATCACAAATACTCCAGTCCTCAAAGGTGTCACCCAAATCGCACTTGCTTCCTCACAGCTCCCAAATCTCCAGCTGCCCGTCTGAGTATGAGGTAGAACAGATGGTTGAGTCTGCAGAGCTGTTTACTCATACTATAGCTTGGGAATCAGAGGTCGACTGTAGCGCTTCTGTGAATCCAGACGAGGAAATGATCTGCACTGATGCCCAGAATCTTTATGAGTCGGATCCAGGACCAGACGCAGAAGGTTCTGACCATAATGTAGACCCTCATTCCCAAACTGTAACTCCTGTTGGTGGAGACAATGAGGAAGACGATGATAAGACTCAAATACCTGATTGGAGCGACAACGTTAGTTTTTTGTCAGGGCAGGAACAGGTTGGCTCTGAGGACGACTGGTGTGATAACACACAGGGTGATGATGATGAGGTTGGAGATCCCACTTACTGTCAACCCACAGTCAGCCAAGAGATGAGGTCAGCAGAGGAGGTGGAGGAAGATGCCAGTGACGACGAGGTCAGGTTGCGCCTTCCTGGACAGAGACGTAGTACTGGAAGCACGTCAACAACTGCATCCTCAAACACAACTCTGCCTCTCACCACAAGTCGTGGTGGCTCTTCAGGTCGCATGGGTGCTAAGCCTTGCATAGCCTGGGCATTTTTTCAGATCGATAAAGATGACCCAACTCGTGTTATCTGTAACATTTGTCAGCAAAAGCTAAGTAGAGGCCAAAAAATACATAGTTTGAGTACTTCATGCATGAACCGGCACATGTACATGAAGCATAAGTTGCAGTGGGAAGCTCAGTGTGCTACAATGCGGCCTAGCCGGCCGGGCCAACCACCGTCTGCCATATCTTGTGCATCCGCGGCCTCTTCATCCTCTGTGACTGGGGGGACAGCAGTCACACCTGTTTTGGGGCGCAGACCTGCCACCTCTTTACCCGCAACAGCCAGCGTGATTGGCAGGTCATCATTTTCTTTGGAGGTGGTAACACCAGCTGGTGTTGAGCGCTGTCCGACATCGATAGCACCACCTTTGGATCAAGGCAACCTAACATGTCCGCCTGCATCTTCCTCACAGACTGGCAGTTTGCCGGGGACACCCTTATCAACCCCGTCTAAGCACAATAGCCAGCCCTCGGTCCCTCAGATGTGGACAAGTAAAAGACCATTTCCTCCTAGCCATGAGAAAGCTAAGAGGTTGAATTTCACCATCTGCAAGCTCTTGGCTACAGAAATGCTGCCTTTCCGCCTGGTGGACACAGAGGATTTTCGAGACCTTATGTCCGTCGCAGTGCCCCAGTACCAGATGCCCAGTCGGCACTACTTCTCAAAGAAAGGTGTGCCTGCGCTCCACCAGCATGTCGCACACAACATCACCGCTTCTTTGAGAAACTCTGTGTGTGACAGGGTGCATTTCACCACAGACACTTGGACGAGTAGGCATGGACAGGGGCGTTACATGTCGCTGACTGGGCACTGGGTAACTATGGTGACAGCAGGACAAGGGGCTGCTGTCCAAGTCTTGCCGTCCCCACGAGTTGTGCGTCAATCCTCTTTATGTCAAAGTTCCTCCACTGCTTCTGCCTCCTCAACCTCCTCTCGGTCTTCCACCTGCACCCAAAGCCTGTCTGGTCATGCCACAAGCTTTCTAACTGCGCAGAAGGGATCCTGCACACCTCCTTACTATGCTGGCAGTAGGGCTCAACGTCATCAGGCAGTTTTTACTTTGAAATGTCTGGGAAATGTGAGTCACACAGCTGAGGAGTTGTGGTCAGCTCTGGAGAACCAATTTCATGAATGGCTGTCTCCACTGGACCTGAAACCAGGGAAGGACGTGTGCGACAATGCTGCAAACCTGGGTGCGGCCCTTCGCCGGGGCAATGTCACACACGTGCCTTGTATGGCTCACGTGTTGAACCTGGTTGTCCAGCAATTTTTAGCCCACTATCCCAGACTAGATGGCCTTCTGCAGAGGGCACGGTCGCTGTGTGCTCACTTCCGCCGTTCGCATCCCGCAGCCTAGCGACTTACATCTCTACAGAAGTCGTTGGGCCTGCCACTTCACCGGCTAAAATGCGATGTGCCTACCCGGTGGAATTCAACTCTGCACATGTTGCAGCGACTGTGGCAGCACCGACAAGCCCTGGTGCAATACGTTCTGACGTATAGCCTGGGCCAACGAGATCCAGAGGTGGGGCAAATCACGCTGGAGGAGTGGTCTCAGATCAGGGACCTATGCACCCTTCTGCACAGTTTTGAAATGGCGACGAAGATGTTTAGTGCTGACGATGCCATTATCAGCATGACTATTCCGGTGATTTACATGCTGGAGCACATGTTAAACAGAATTCGGAGTCAGGTGGTGGCACAAGAGGAGGTGGAGGAAGTAGAGGAGGAGGAGTTGTATGCGGAAGGGCTAACATCTGCAAGGTCCAGACGGTCGGCAGCACCAAGGCGGCAGGCATGTGAGGGTGGGGGAGATGGTTTTACCAGGGCGCATGGTAGCAGCCAAACTAGTGAGGAAGGTGCAGGAGCCCAGGAAGAAGTGGAGGACGAACTGATGGAAGACTCATCAGATGAGGGAGACCTTGATCACATTTCTGTTGTGCGAGGTTGGGGGGAGAGGACAGAGGAAGGAAGCATGATTGTTACCTCGCCACCAACACAACAGGGACTTGGTGCTCCTGGATGCGCAACACACATGAGTGCCTTCTTGCTGCACTACCTGCAACATGACCCTCGAATTGTGAGAATTAGAAATAATCCTGACTACTGGGTTGCCACACTGTTAGATCCCCGGTACAAAAGTAAATTTGCCGAAATTATTCCTGCCATAGAAAGGGATGCACGCATGCAGGAGTATCAGCAGAGACTGTTCCAAAATCTTACATGTGCTTTTCCACAAAACACCAGTGGTGCACGTAGTGAATCTCACAGTTCCAACTTGCCAACCGTGGGACCGTCAAGTGTTCAGCACTCAAACCGTAACAGAACCACAGTATCTGCTGGTAACATCAATTTTGCGGAATCATTTCACCACTTTTTTAGCCCATCCTTTGCAAGGCCACAGGAGACAAGAAGTCTGACACATAGTCAACGCCTAGAGACGATGGTACAGGAGTATCTCCAAGTAAACATTGAAGCCACGACTGTGTCACTGGACCCTTGCTCTTTTTGGGCTTCCAATCTGGATAAATGGCCGGAGCTAGCCACTTACGCCTTGGAGATCTTGTCATGCCCCGCAGCCAGCGTTCTGTCTGAACGTGTGTTCAGCGCTGCTGGTGGTGTGCTGACAGATAAGCGCACGCGGCTCTCCACTGATAATGTAGACAGACTCACGTTCATAAAGATGAACAAATCATGGATCCGAAACGACTTTTCTACCCCTGTGTCATCCTGGGGAGAGTAAAAGCTTGATGATTGGTTAAAATCACCCTACCAACCGTTTTAAGCTTTCAAATTACTAATCATGTTTATCTGTATCTTGACTGGAAAATAATTTGGGCTTTGTAGCAGTGTGCAGCACTGATCCTATTAGGCCATCTATAATAAGCTCCACCAGATTTAAAATTAAAAATAATTTTTAGCTGCATCTAGCCCGGAAAATAATTTTGGGGCTCCGAGATGCGCAAGACACATAAGTGCCTTCTTGCTGCACTACCTGCAGCATGACCCTCATATTGTCAGAATTCGAAGTAATCATGACTACTGGGTTGCCACACTCTTAGATCCCCCAAACTTTTCGATCAACCTTTTCATTTTAATAAAGACCAAAAAAATGGTCATTTTTGAAATTATAAGCATTAGCAGGTTGTTAGAAACTGAAATCAAACAGTTTTCAACTCAAAACTTTATTCTAGGTGATGTTACATTTTCACATAGGACCCCTTGTTCGAAAGGAGCTTCTGAACTCTCTCGTCCATTGAATTTGTCAGGTTTTGGATGGTTTCTGCTTCAATTGTTTTGCATGAGGACAGAATACCCTCCCAGAGCTGTTGCTTAGATGTGAACTGCCTCCCGCCATCATAGACACTCCTTTTAATGATGCTCCAAAGGTTCTGAATGGGGTAGAGGTCAGGGGAGCATGGGGGTCACACCATAAGTTTGTCCCCTTTTATGCCCATATCAGCCAGAGATGCAGATGTTTTATGTGCAGCATGAGATGGTGCATTATCATGCAGAAAAATGATCTTGCTGTGAAATACACGGTTCTTCTTCTTGAACCATGGCAGGAAGTGCTGTTTGAGAAAATCCACATACATTATGGAGTTCATCTTTAGCGCCTTCAGGGATCCTAAAGGGGCCGACAATCTCTCTCCCCATGATTCCAGCCCAAAACATTACTCCACCTCCTCCTTGTTGGCGCTGTAGCCGTGTTTGCGTGGGGTGTCTATCAACCAGCCATCCTCCACTCCATCCATCTGGACCATCGAGCGCTGCGCGGCACTCATCCGTGAACAAAACAGTTTTGAAATCAGTCTTCATGTAATGTTTGGCCCACTGGAGCCGTTTCTGCTTGTGTGAAGTGGATAGAGGAGGTCGACAGGATGGCGTATGCACAGCTGCAAACCTCTGAAGGACCCTGCATCTTGTTGTTCGGGGGACGTTGGAGGCACAAGCAGCTTCAAAAACTTGTCTGCTGCTATGACAAGGCTTTTTTGCCGCTGCTCTTTCAACCTGACGTAATTGCCTGTAGGAAAGAGTCCTCAATTTGCCCTTATCAGCACGCACACGTGTGTACTGTGAATCAGCTACATACTTCTTGATTGCCAAGACACTTCATCCTGATCATCGCACAATGTTGATTGTAGTCATGCCTTGACCTAAACACTCCACAATTTGTTGCTTCTCAGCAGCCGACACATCCTTTTTCTTTCCCATTTTGGCAGAAAATGTAGGCTGCTTAATAATGTGAGAGAGCCTTCTTAAGTAGTCTTGCCTTTCATTGGACACACCTGCCAAACTAATTAGCACAGGTGTCTGCAATTGCTTACAGTGATATAAAGAGCCCTGACACACATCACCATCAATGAGTTTAACTGACAAACAAACAAATTCTTCCCTTATCACTCCTAAACACTTTTTGCATAATAATTTGGAACGCAGTGTACATGTGCTTTTCCACAAAACACCAGTGGTTCACGTAGTGAATCTTACAGTTCTAACTTGCCAACCGTGGTCTGCATGGAATTGTTCAATAAAGGGCCCAAAATTAAGATAACATAGATGGGAGAGCTCTCTATGAATAGGAATTCCTAAGTATTTGATACCCTGTGAGGGCCAGGCAAAGGGAAAGTTGGACTGGATGGAATCCTATATGGATTTGGGGAGGGAGACATCGAGGGCCTCAGACTTCGCTGCATTGATTTTAAAATTTTACCGTGTAACAAAGTGATCTATTTCAGCCATAACAGCAGGGATGGATATATGTGATTGAGTGATATATACTAGGACATCATCAGCAAATAGAGAGCACTTGTACTCGGTGCCTCCCACCTCAATCCACCTAATATTGGGGTTATAGCGAATTGATGAGAGCAGGTGCTCCGTCACTAGGATGTATAAGAGAGGGGACAGAGGACATCCCTGCCTTGTCCCATTGGTGATTGTGAAAGGTGATGAAAATGTTCTGACGCACCCCCTGGGCCTTGGGACACCCGGAGCCGGACCCTTTTTGGTGGATGCTGGTGGTTGTAGTCTTCGTGGCGGCGACCCGGTTCCGTGGCTCAGGGCGGTCAAACCAGTGGCGGAACTATTTATGTGGTTTTGATGTTTAAATGTCCGACTACGCCACCCGTGGATTGCGGTCAGAGTGAACCGCCGCTACAGGGCAGACCGCTGAGGCTGGTGTTGTGGGTGCAGCAGAGCGTAGCATAACTCCCCACGGGAGGAGTATAGCCTCAGGGCAGTGTATGCGGAGGATGGGGGTGATGGTGCAGGGCAGCAGCAGTAATGACACGGAGTCAGTGATGCAGTCCAGGGCCTTTACTCACAGTTCTTATTATCCAGACCACGTCTGCAGGTAACGGCTGCCCACGTCGTACTGTGCTCACCAGGTGAGGGGCTCAGACAACTCCCAGATAACTTTGGAGCACTTCACAGGACCCCCTTTGTGTGTCCTTTGTCTGGCCTTTCTTACCAACACTTCTGTCCGGCTGCCTCGGGCCTCCTCTTGGTAAACTTGGCGCCAGTTTCCCTGACCCTATGTGGTGCCTTCCTAGCGGGTGTAGCGAGGGGCTGCGCCACATAAAATGTCAGATCCTCCGGTTTCTAGCTGAGGGTCGTTTCCTGCCTCCACTAGTTCGGGGACCGGTCTCCCCCTTTGGCCTGACCTCTCCACGCAGGTGGATTCGGGCGTGTGGTGGCGACTCGCCCGTCCGCACCCCTGGGATCCCTTCATTCCTCGTTCCTGGAGCCTTCTCCGCTCCTCTTCCTTCCTTCTCCCTCTTCCAGGCCTGGGCCTCTGTTACTAGGCCCGCCTCCGGAGCAGAGCTCATGCAGAGCCCCTGCTCCCTGCCACTTCTGCTCAGACTTCTCTGCACTGAACTAAGATGGTGCCCAACTTTTATACTCCCTTCTCAATGCACCCAGGAACTGCTTCCTCCCTGCTCCTGCACTACAGGGTTCCCCTTCCTCAGTGTTCCCTCCCCCCACTCCAGCCAGGGACAGGGACTGTCGTGCCCATCTCAGGGGCATATTGGTCGCCCTGCCCCACGGCAATGTGGTGTAATGCATGCAGGTGTCGGGTCCTGATCCACACTCCATCCTTACCTGAGAGTGAGATATCATACCTCTGGGTGAGGTGCAATACGTCTGTAGCAACCGAGCCCTCAGGGTGCTACAGTTCCATTTATCTTCAGCCTAGGTGACGTATTGCGATACAGGGCCGTGATTTTGGCTATAAAAGGGTCCCCTAGACCCCTACCCCAAGCTTTTTAAGAGAATCATATATGGCGTGCCAGGAGACTCTATGGAATGCTTTCTCAGCATCCAACGAGAGTATCTAATTACAAATTTTTAACTGCATCTAGCCCAGGAAATACTTTGTGCCTAGTAGCAGTGTCTGCTAGTCAGCGGATTATCCCGGCTGTTAAGCAAGCTACACCACCTGTAGTTTGGACACTTAATTTTTTCAAAGGAAATGCTTCGGGACCATGGGATACTTAGTGAAGAGCATCAGGAGGCACCCCAAGGCATAGGGGCTGGGACTGGCAGTAGGATGCCTTGTGGTGGACAGCCGAGCTCGATCCTTATAAAAGCTTTTTAACTGCAGCAGCTTTAGTGGACGCTACTGGAGCTGGAATTACCGCGGCTGCTGGCATGAGACTTGCCCTCCAATAGATCCTTGTAAATGGATTTAAAGTGTATTCATTCAAATTAGAGAGACAATTTAAATTAAAAAGCTTAGAGCTGCCTCCACCACAGGGGGGCTCGCTCGACCCACCAGCGGACAGGCACCAGTATTGGGAGAGGGGGGCTGGCCGTCAGGGTTCACCGCGGCTCTGGCACAAACCCGGCGACACGGAGGTGGCACGGGCAGGAGCGGACTGGCCGTGTCGGCTTCTCACTTTTTGGATTTTAGAAGGGCATGACATGCCTATATCTGTGTCTCCCCCTCCTTTTACTCCTCCACCTCTTTTATTTTCGCATGACTATATGTACTTGTCACTTTTCCATGTGTTAGTTATGTCTTCTGAGCAGTTTGTCAGCTTTTGGACACCTTTGAAGGTGTTTTCTATGTGTTTCTATGTGTTTTTGTTTGCCTGCCATTGGTTTTAACGGTGTTCGAAGGTGTTCGACGAACAGTTCGACGAACAGTTCGGCGAACACACGGGTGTTCGACGAACCGAACCGAACTCGAACACTACGGGGGTGGCTCAACACTAATAATTAGTACACCTGTTACCTTCAATGTTCTGTATGATACAGGTAACTTAAGAAAAAATATAGCTTAGACATCAAAAGTCAGACCAACGTGTCTGGTAAAATCAAATATTTTAGGTTATATCTTAGTTTTGGAATATCTTACTTCTTTAAAATGGTTAAGACAAAACGTATCCATACAGCTGGTTAAGGCATATTCCACTCGTGGAAGAGTTGCTTTAACGAGTTTCTACCAGGACCCGACTACATCTTGCATTTCATAGCCAGGCCAATACATTTATTGAAATGCTTCTTCTCCTTTACATAGGAAATTTGGATTTTCCTGTTTCTTCCAGTAATCATAGTCAACATCTTCTCCTGTCCCAGAAGAAGGGGTGGTCCGTAGCGGAAAACTCTTTCAAAGTGTTGGATTGAAAATGATTGAGACTGGACAAAAAGAGCTTTATACAGTATGTTCTTTTTAGGCTATGGTCACACCACCATATTTGCTCTCATCAGAGTTTGATCATAGAGTGATCCAATTTTCTGTGATCAGGAGACTCCATTCTGTCAGTCCATGAAAATCCAACCGAACTTGGATGTCATCCGAGTGCAGCCGATTTTTTCCACAGACTCATTGACTTGACTGCCGAGTGCAATCCAAATATTGGATGCAAATTGAGCATGTTGTAATTTTTTCCTCGAACAGAGTTGATCCGAGGAAAAAATCAGACATGTACCCGGCCCCATAGAATAACATTGGTCCAAGTGCGATCCAAAGTTTTGTTGCTTTTCACTCGGACCGAAAATATGTTCGTCTGCACAAAAATATGTTTGTCTGTACCAGCCCTTAAAGTAGCTTAAGAGCATTGACAAAGTACTGAGATGTACCTAGGAATGAGTTCTCCTGTTCATTCATTTGATCACCCATCTTTCAGCAAGTATTTGTAGTCACTTTTTGAAATCTGCACCCTGATTTAGTGCGCTGCACAATGCAGCATCTTACATTTTCAAAGTGATTGGAGTTTGGATATTCAAAACCAAAAAATAAACAATTTATCATCCTTAATCTTAGTAAAAAAAAAAAACATGGAAAATATTAATGATTTGAAATGGATCCTGCCCCTAATAGCCATCTCTCGATTTATATATTAACACATTAAGGCCTTGTGATTGGCCTTGTAGATCACACACAAATGACATTACCTCTTACAAAGCCCCTGGGCTATAATTAGGATGACATACTATTTGAAATCCACCTATAAAACAGCTTTGCTCCAGCGATCAGTGTCACACATGCGAGAAGACGAAAAGCAGGAAATTCAATTATGTCTGAAAGTTCACCTTTCATTCCAATTAAAGGCTAGAAAACAAATGGGAAGAGAGGGCTCCTTGCTTACATCCTACTTGATTAATGTTCTTACAAATGCTATAATTTGAGACGAGAGCTGGGAACTCGGAGCTTTTAGTTTTTAAACCAGGATGCAGTCTACAGTCTGCAAATACATCTCTAACTTTTACAATTAATCAGACAAATGAAAATAATAAATATATTAGTATTATTAACTCCTTGGCGTCACAGCCAGTTTTGACTTTTATAACAGATCTTTTTTTTTTCAGTTTTCTACTTGTTTCGTTCCAGGAGTCAGAACTCTTTACAATTACATCGACTCGCTAACGACCCTTGTCACATGACTTAGGATAAAAGCCAGAACCAGAATCTCAAGGTTCCTTAGAGAGTCGATATTGACTTTTAGGATTGCTGCTTCCAATAGGTGACACTAGAGTTCTAGTCCTCTTCCTCTCTGAAGAGACAATTGGCATAGTCATATAAGGGCTTGTTTTTTTCCAGACAATTTGTGTTTGTCAGTGGCTTCATTATGGGGTACATGAAACTTGTTGACAAAATTTAATTAACTCTTTATAGGAAGGAATATGAAGAAAACAACAATTCTGCCACTTTTCTTGCACTTTAAGTTTTACTCAATTCATCACTCTGCACAAATAAAGTGTAAAAGGGTTGTCCAGGTTCAGCACGAAAGTTTGCATATCACTTGTATTGGGCGAGGTCACGCACGTCTAGTTGGAATGTGGCTGGTAGTATGCATATCGCAGACTTGCGGTCATATGACTGCAACTTCTGGCACCGGCACCGCAGAATCCTCACACTTAATCAAAAATGTCCAAAAAACCACAAGAAAAATCAATTGCTAGACACTTCGATTCGACATTTACACATTAGATCCCTATTAGCAACGCAGTAGGCTCTGGGATAAAAAGTGACTCCAGCTCACAGAGGCATACAAATATATTACATTTATTAAGGCAAGGTAAAATTTACAAAATTAATACAAACAGAAATAGAAAAGAAGTAAAAATGATGGAGGGGGGACCTCGAATAGATAGGAGACACAGATATGTTCACCTTTTCTCTGGTACTTTGAAGCAAGTCATGCCAACAGTATATGGCATGAAAGTAAATTCATAATGCCTATGTATCTTTGTATGCTAAATATCGACTTCTATATTCAATACCAAGAGAGTTTGAGAAGTCAAAAAAATACCTAATACAATCTATAATTGTCAGTTCATAAAGTGCATTGTGCAAATGGCTAATAACTTCATTGTAAACTAAATTGACTGGTAGTAGCAGCAAACAAAGTGCATGGTGCCAAAGGAGAGCATAGCTGTCCTATAAAGGTAGGTGGTTACTTAGATTAGTTGCTATTGACCAGCCCAGGGGATGGGGATGACTCGGTACCCGGGCCTTTGCCTGGCCTTTGAGGATGTCGCGGTGGTCGGCTCCGGGGCCCGTACCCTGGGGTCACTCTTTAAAAAGGGATAGTTTGTTTATTTTATAAAAGTTCGTAACTAGTGTTGAGCGAGCACTAAAATGCTCGGGTGCTCGAAGCTCGGGCCGAGCTCGCCGTGATACTCGGGTGCTCGACCCGAGCAACGAGCCCAATGTTAGTCTATGGGAGACCCGAACATTTTTGTGGCGGCACTCCCGGCAGTCTGTAGAAAGCCTAAAAAGTGCCCAAAACGATAGTGACAGTGCTCAAATGACATGGGGACAGCATGGGGATCGACCCTGGAAGCATTTCTGACCCCCAGTCCACTGCTGTCAACAACGTGGTCAGAGGTATTAAGCCACTTTTACAGGCTCACAATAAAATGCTCAAAAACGAAAGCGAAAGTGCTTTCCTGTGAAATATGTTAACCCCTTAACGACCATGGGTCTTTCTGTTTTTGTGTTTTCCTTTTTTGCTCCCTTTCTTCCCAGAGCCAGAATTTTTTAAATTTTCGTTCAATATGGCCATGTGAGGGCTTATTTTTTGCGGGACGAGTTGTACTTTTAAACACCATCACTGGTTTTACCATATCGTGTGCTGGAAAATGGGAAAAAAATTCCAAGTGCAGTGAAACTGCAAAAAAAATGCAATTCCACAGTTGTTTTTTGGGTCCTTTTTTTACCACGTTCACAGATTGCTAAAACTGACCTGCTATCATTATTTTCCAGGTCGTTACGAGTTCATAGACACCAAACATGTATAGGTTCTTTTTTATTTAAGTGGTGAAAAAAAAATCCAAAGCTTGCTAAAAAAAACAAAAAAAATGACGCCATTTTCCGAGACCCTTAGCTTCTCCATTTTTCGGGATCTGGGGCCAGGTGAGGGCTTATTTTTTGCGTGCCGGGCTGACATTTTTATTGATACCATTTTGGGGTAGATCCGATGTTTTGATCGCCCATAATTGCATTTTATTGCAAAGTTGTAGCGACCAAAAAAACTTAATTCTGGCGTTTAAAATTTTTTTCTCGTTACGCCGTTTACTGATTGTATTAATTCTTCTTTTATATTGATAGATCGGGCGATTCTGAACGCGGTGATACCAAATATGTGTATGTGTTTTTTTTTTTTATATATATATATTTTATTTTGAATGGGGCGAAAGGGGGGTGACTTAAACTTTTATATATTTTTTATTTTTTTATTTTTTTAAAAACTTTTTTTTTACACTTTCTGCTTGCTTCTGTAGTCTCCAGAGGAGACTAGAAGCAGCAGTTGTCTGATTGCTTCTACTGCATACAAGCGATGAGCAGATCGCTTGTATGCAGGAGAAATGCTCACTTGCTATGAGCGCTGACCACTAGGTAGCGCTCATAGCAATTGAGACATGACAACCACAGGCGTCTGCTACAGACCCTGAGTTGTCATGCCCACCCATTGGTGACCCGCGATCACGTGACGGGGTCACTGATGGGCGGGGCTTAGGACTCTGTTAAATGCCACTGTCAGAGATTTAACATGTTAACAGCCGCGGGTGGATTGCGATTCCAATAATCAGCTGACATGTGCTCGCTTCAGTGCGGGCTCACCGCCGGAGCCCCCGCTGAACCGGCCTTCCCGACCTGGTGCGTACTATTACTGACCAGGTCGGAAAGGGGTTAAGGAACATCCTTTCCAGAGTAAAGACTTGTGTATAAGGTAAAATAAATAACCAAAAAAAAAATACTCCTCCACACCTTGGGCTATGTTCACAAGTAGCATTTTTAATGCGTTTTTGCACCTTTGTATTGCTTTCAACCGTGACAAATGCGTTCACCGGGAAATGTAATTTTAACATTTTACAACCTTATCTGGCCATGTGCTGTGTGACACATGCATACAGTGCTGAAAAGACAAGGGATCAGCATGGGGAAGACCCCTGGAAGCATCTCTGACCCCCAGGTCACTGTCTAAAAGTGTGCCCATCAGAAGTGATCCTTGCCGCATCAGAAGATGCAGACTTGCAACTATCCCCGTGCAAGTCCTTGTACCAGGGCAGTGTTCAATTGTACCTCCCCCATTCCTTGCAATGCAAGCGAAAATATGCAGCCAACCACCCACCCACCCGCAGGCTGCAATACCATACTGCTAGCTTTCAATTGAAATGGGGCCTTTTAGTTTGGAGGAGGCCGAAGCTGACCACTACCTCATGGCCGCTTCGGCAGCGAGGTATCCATACTCTGTCCCCAGCCGCCCGGCGTCCGGGTGTCCACGCTCGGTCCCCAGCCGCCAGGTGGTGGCCAGGTGTCCATACTCGGTCCCCAGCCGCCCTGATTTCTCCTGTCACCTTCCCCCACACTTTTCTTAGCCTGGCCTGCTTTAGGGCAGCATTGGACGAGCCCACCAGAGAACCAGACTCCTCCGGAGGGCCCTGGCTACTCCATCAGGGGAGTTGAGAGTGCCTAGGTGAGGAGCATGATGATGATGATAGAAGTTAACATCTGCTTTGTTTTCTTGGAATGCAAGCACATGTATGTAGTAGCGGCTAGGCCTGAGGTGGTCCGCGTTTTGGCGCATATCCTACCTCCTCCGAGGATTGCTGGATGTTTTCCTGCTACTATCCCAGTTCTATGACTCCCGTTAAAACAATGCTTCAGGTGATAAATGATGGATGAGGTGGTGGCAAAGGAGAAAGAGCAGGAGGAACAGGGACCATTCACATCAATATCAGGCCAGTCAACCAGATATGTCTTGTAGGATATGTTTCTGTAACAAAAGGAGCGGTTAGGCTACACAGTTATAGGGCATACAGTGAGTGCAATGCCTACCAAAAATTTCGAGCCACTCCAATGCCCCTTGGAAATGACATGGAGGTCAGAGGGCGTTAACTAAACCTTTTTTTCGATTTATAGCAACTGGATCTCCCGTGCACTGTTGGCCTAAGCAGTGAATGGAAGGCTTTCCAAAAATTATGAGGAACTGCAATGCCCCTTACAAGAGCCATGTGTGGCACCCCAGGGGTCTGGTCACCACAGTAATAGAGATATTACGTCGGAGAGCAAGTGGGAGGTTTCCTGGTCAGGATCCCTTAAACATGCAACATCCTCCTGCCCCAGTCCTGGGAGGGGAGAATACTGCCCTTATAAACTGGATCTGGGGCGGGGTTGAGTGAGTCAGAGAACAGTCAGAGTCAGAGTGAGAGCAAGGGAAAGTAACAGCAAGGAGCTCTGTAGGAGCTAGGAGCTAAAGACCAGGGGCTGGAAGCTGAGCAGAGCTCGCCCTGGCAGAAGACAATAGGAACCGGACACAGTAGTCCGAAGCAGTGAGGACTTATATATCCAGCAGCAGAAACCAGCCGGCAGGGGATTTCAGGTCCTTTGGCCATAGAAGCCCGGAGGCTCAGTCACAAGCAAGGGACCAGCACCGCCGTCGTGGAGCGGAGGCTAACAGAAGGCCCCAAGTCACCAGCCATACGGGTGACCACTACACGGTACACCCTGGGACGTGGGCTACTTCTACCCGCTTACAGCAAGGTAGCCAGGAAGAGTGCAGACAGACGGGGAGGCCTACAACTCCACCTGGCCAGGTGAACTCCTGCTTGCTCACAAACTGACCAGGCCTCTTATGCTAGCCAGTACTCCCAGGAGGGTCTACCTTATAATCATCAGTAAAGACCCTGAACTGCACTGCAAAGACTCTGAGTCGTTCCTGCTGCGCTCGTGCACCATCACCCCCATCATCCACACTCACTGCCCTGAGGCTATACTCCTCCCGAGGGGAGTTATCCCATTCTATGCTGCGCACACAACACCAGCCTCAGCGGTCTGCCTCGCAGCGGTGGTACTCCCTGACCGCAATCCACGGGTGGCGCAGTCGGACAATTAACCTCAAAACCTAAGAAAGACTGCCACTGGTTTGACCAGCCTGAGCCACGGGACCGGGTCACCGCCACGGAGACTACAGACCCCAGAGACCCGGCACCGGGTATCCCACACACGTGTACACACGGCTCAGGGGGCGCGTCACATGCAGTACAGCATATTACAAACATAAGTCCCATTATTGGGGAGTGGGTGTCCCATGGTATTTGCTTATGCTTTCCCTGCAAAAGCTGCCAAAAATTAGGACGGAGGAACTTGCAATGCTGGCACCCTAGTGGTATAGTGGTGGTGGAGGCTGAGGATAAGGAGAAGAAGATTAAACAGCCGAAACGAGGAAGCGTATACCCATGTGTGGGTGTGAAGCGGTGCATGTGAATACACCTCCCGAAATAACACAGTGGATTTGACTTTATGTTACTCTGCTGTCATTTGGTGGTGATGAGAAGACTGGCCCAATCCAGCCCTTGTTCATTTTGATAATGGTCAGCTTGTCAGCATTGTCAGTTGACAGGCGAGTGCGCTTTTCAGTTATAATTCCCCCAGCGGCACTAAAATCACGCTCCGATAACACGCTAGCGGCAGGGCAGGCCAGGACCTCCAAGGCGTACACAGCGAGTTCATTCCAAGTGTCCAGCTTGGATACCCAATAATTAAAAGGCACAGAGGAATCACGGAGGACGCTGGTACGATCGGCAAGGTACTCCCTCACCATCTTTTGAAACTTACCACTCCTTGTGAGAGTACCCCGCGCCTCAGGGCCTGTAAGCTGGGCGGGTGTCAGAAAACTGTTCCAGAATGTTGACAGTGTTCCCCTGCCTCTGCTGGATTGGAGTTGCATCTCTCTCGCCTGTACGCCTTGGTTGGGCAACGAACTGTGACCTCTGCCGCTAGCGTGTTCAGATGGGAATTTTTTTAAGAGTTCTACAGCAAGGGCCTTCTGGTATTGCCCCATTATTGTAGACCTCTCCACCTCAGGAATAAGAGAGTGAAAGTTCTCCTTGTAGCGGGGGTCTACAAGTGTCACCAACCAGTAATGACTGTCACCCAACATTTTGACAACGCGAGGGTCACGGTTAAGGCAGCGTAACATAAAGTCAGCCATGCGTGCCAGACTGGTAACGGGCAAGATTTACGTGTCCTCACCAAGATGACGACTGACCATGCTCTCCTCCTCCTTCTCCTCCTCCTCTTCCTCCTCCCCCCTGTCCTCAGGCAACCCACGCTGAACCGACGGTATGACACTTGTACAGGTGCTACCGTCTACAACGCATGATAGCAGCTCCTGTTCTTGCTCCTCCTCCTCCTCTCCCTCATTGTCCCCCAATGCACGTTGGGATGAGATTAGGCTGGGCTGTGTGTAATCGCCCGCTATGGCTTCTTGATCCATCTCATCATACTCTGGCTGCAATGCCTCCTCTTTAATTCTCTGCAGAGAGCGTTGCAAAAGACAGACAAGTGGGATGCTGACACTAATGATGGCGTCATCGCCACTCGCCATCTTGGTGGCCTCCTCAAAGTTTGTCAGGATGGTACATATGTCAGACATCCAGGTCCACTCCTGAGGTCTTATGTGTGGAGTCTGACCTGAATATCGACGGCCTTGTTGCAGCTGGTACTCCACAACTGCTCTCTTCTGCTCACAAATCCTTTGCAACATGTGGAGGGTAGAGTTCCAACATGTGGGGACATCACACACCAGTCGGTGTGCCGGAAGCTGCAAACGCTGCTGCAACACAGCAAGGGTGGCGGAAGCTGTAGCCGACTTGCGAAAATGAGCTGACAGGCGGCGTACTTTCACGAGCAGATCTGGCAACTCGGGGTACGATTTAAGAAACCGCTGAACCACGAGGTTAAGCACATGAGCCAGGCATGGTACGTGTGTGATCTCACCTCGCCTCAGAGCCGCCACCAGGTTACGGCCATTGTCACACACGACCATGCCGAGATGTAGGTTCAGCGGTCTCAGCCACAGATCTGCCTGCTCTTTCACAGCTGTCCACAACTCACAAGCAGTGTGAGGTTTATCACCTAAGCTTATGAGTTTCAGCACAGCCTGTTGCCGCTTGGCGGAGGCAGTACTGCAATGCTTCCAGCTTGTAACTGATGTGGTGATATCTGAGATGGAGGCTGAACATGAGGAGGAGGAGGAGGATGCGCAGGAGCTGTACACTGTGGGGGCAACTCTGACTGACATAGGGCCTGCAATCCTCGGTGTGGGGAGGATGTGTTCCGTCCCAAGGTCCGACTGGGTCCCGGCTTCCACTATGTTTACCCAGTGTGCCATCAGAGAGATGTACCGTCCCTGGCCACAAGCACTTGTCCACGTGTCCATTGTCAGGTGGACTCTCCCAGTAACTGCGTTGTTGAGGGCACGGCAGATGCTTTGGGACACATGCTTGTGTAGTGCAGGGATGGCACACCGGCAAAATAGTGTCGGCTGGGGACCGAGTACCGAGGGACGGCCACCGCCATAAGATTGCGGAAGGATTCCGTCTCCACCAGCCTAAAAGGCAGCATTTCCAATGCAAGCAGTCATGAAATGTGCGAATTTAGGACTGTGGCCTGTGGGGCGTTAGCTGCAAATTTCCGCTTTCGTTCAAAGGTCTGGGATATGGACAATTGAACGCTGCGGTGGGACGTGGACGTGGACGTTGATGCTGTTTCTTGAGAAACTGCCATAACAAGTGAAGACTGAGAGGAGGGGGCATCTTTACATGCAGTATGGACAGGGGATTGCCTTGCACACACAACAGGGGGTTCTATTGCACGCACAACAGTGGAAGAAGCAGTGGTGACACGCGCTGACACTTGTCGGGGACCCTGGGTTTCGCCCCACAAAGTCGGGTGCTTTGCTGCCATGTGCCTGATCATGCTGGTGGTGGTCAGGCTGGTAGTTTTGTCACCCCTGCTGATGCTGGCATGGCAGGTGGAACATATGGCCTTTTTGGAGTTATCAGCAGAGTCTTTAAAAAATTTCCAGACTCTGGAAGACCTACCGCTTGTACTGGCAACGTCCCTCGTGTTGATGTTACGGGGAACGGTTGCCTGCCTTCTGTCTGCGGCCACCACACTGCTTCTTCCTGCCTGTTGGGGTACTCTGCCTCCCTCCCCCTGTGTGCTGCTGGCCTCGCTCTGCATGTCCTCCTTCCACGTTGGGTCAGTTACTAGATCATCCACCACCTCCTCCTCTTCCACTTGCGCACCACGATCCTCCTCCTCACTTCCTGGCAATTGTGTCTCGTCATCGTCCACCTCTTGTGACAGATTGCCAACGTCAACTTCCTGTGGCCGTGGCTGTTCAAATATTTGGGCATCTCAACATGGGATCTCCTCTTCCACCACTTCAAGCGTATCAGGCGAGGGGCCCAAATATGGAAATGGACCAGTGAACAGCTCTTCAGAGTGTCCAAGTGTGGGATCACTTGCTGTCTGACCACACTCGGCATGGTGGGAGGAAGGAGCATCAGGGTGAGGAGGAGTATGCGGTCGAGACTCACGGCTACTAAGAGTTGACCGTGTGGAAGACAGACCGGAAGTGGTGGTGCCCAGGTAACTGGAAGTATTGTCTGCTATCCAATTAATAACCTGTTCACACTGATCAGTTCTCAATACTGGTGTTGTTCTGTGCTTCCCTAGTAATTCGGTCAAGAAGTGGGAGCGAGAAGATGTGGCTGTTGGTTGTGGCACATTTTCACCTTGGCCACGGCCCCGTCCTCTGCACGAACCATCACCAGAATGTCCACTTCCACGTCCCTTGCCACGCTCTTTGCCCATTGTAAATGAAGTAAAATAGCTTACACTTGCACTATCAATGGAAAAAGGGTAATAAAGAGTAGATTAGAACCGTGGAAGAGGAAAACCACAGTTATTGTTTACTGGGGTATGCCACACTTTTTTAAATAGAGATATTTGCGGCTGAACAGTGAGCGACATACTCAAACTGCTTTTTTTTAGATACCAAAGGCCCAAAACTGGATAGTACAGCGATTTGACCCGTGGAACTGCGAAACTACACTGGGATGTCGGGCCTACACAAGACTATTTTCAACAGATATATTTTTGTGTCACAACAGTCAGGAGACACTACTGTTTGTCTTTACGGAAAAAACTACCAAAACCTGAATAATAGAGATTTTTTACCATGGAACAGCAAAACCACAGTTATAATTTACTGGTGTATACCAAGCTTTTTAAAATATATATATATTTGCGGCTGAACAGTGAGCGACACACTCAAACTGTTTTTTTTTAGATACAAATGGCCCAAAAGTGGATAATACAGAGGTTTGTACCGTGGAACTGCAAAACCACACTTGTATTTCTCGGGCCTACACCAGACTATTTTCAACAGATATATTTGTGTCTGAAAAATCAGGGAGACACTATTTTTTTTTTTTTTACAGCAAAAAATACAAAAAGCAGGATAATAGAGATTTTTTACCATGGAACAGCAAAAGCACACTTCTGTCTCTCTGGCCTACACCAGACTATTTTCAACAGATATATTTGTGTCTGAAAAATCAGGGAGACACTATTATTATTTTTATACAGCAAAAAATGCTAAAAACAGGATAATAGAGATGTTTTACCGTGGAACATCAAAACCACAGTAATA
This sequence comes from Phyllobates terribilis, assembly GCF_046119375.1. Classification (NCBI taxonomy): domain Eukaryota; kingdom Metazoa; phylum Chordata; class Amphibia; order Anura; family Dendrobatidae; genus Phyllobates; species Phyllobates terribilis. Next base: position 224,854,535 of record NW_027362763.1, read on the forward strand.
ATTTACTGGTGTATACCAGGATTTTTAAAATATATATATATTTGCGGCTGAACAGTGAGCAACACACTCAAACTGTTTTTTTTAAGATACAAATGGCCCAAAAGTGGATAATACAGAGGTTTGTACCGTGGAACTGCAAAACCACACTTGTATTTCTCGGGCCTACACCAGACTATTTTCAACAGATATATTTGTGTCTGAAAAATCAGGGAGACACTATTTTTTTTTTTTTTACAGCAAAAAATGCAAAAAGCAGGATAATAGAGATTTTTTACCGTGGAACAGCAAAAGCACACTTCTGTCTCTCTGGCCTACACCAGACTATTTTCAACAGATATATTTGTGTCTGAAAAATCAGGGAGACACTATTATTATTTTTATACAGCAAAAAATGCCCAAAACAGGATAATAGAGATGTTTTACCGTGGAACATCAAAACCACAGTAATAATTTACTGGTGTATACCAGGCTTTTTAAAATAGATATATATTTGCGGCTGAACAGTGAGCAACACACTCAAACTGTTTTTTTTAGATACAAATGGCCCAAAAGTGGATAATACAGAGGTTTGTACAGTGGAACTGCAAAACCACACTTGTATTTCTCGGGCCTACACCAGACTATTTTCAACAGATATATTTGTGTCTGAAAAATCAGGGAGACACTATTTTTTTTTTTTTTTTACAGCAAAAAATGCAAAAAGCAGGATAATAGAGATTTTTTACCGTGGAACAGCAAAAGCACACTTCTGTCTCTCTGGCCTACACCAGACTATTTTCAACAGATATATTTGTGTCTGAAAAATCAGGGAGACACTTATTATTTTTATACAGCAAAAAGTGGCAAAACAGGATAATAGAGATGTTTTACCGTGGAACATCAAAACCACAGTAATAATTTACTGGTGTATACCAGGCTTTTTAAAATATATATATATTTGCGGCTGAACAGTGAGCGGCACACTCAAACTGTTTTTTTTAGATACAAATGGCCCATAGAACTGCAAAACCACACTTCTATTTCTCTGGCCTACACCAGACTATTTTCAACAGATATATTTGTGTCTGAAAAATCAGAGGCACACTTTTTTTTGGGGGGGGGGGGGGGGGGGGCACCAAAAGGTTAATAAGATGGGTATTTGTACATTGTGAAGGAGGAAAAAAAAAGAGGATTTAGATAAAAAAAGGATTTTTCCTGGTCCCCCGGGACCTGGAGCTAAGTCCAGCAATTTCAGCAACAGGAGCAGCACACAGGACTGTAATTCAGCGTTTGCTGGTATAACCACTGCGTCTCCTATACAGCCTGCCTGCCTGCCTGATATACCTGGGATGGATATTAGTCCTGAGAAGGACTGTTTGTTTGATCTGGCAGCCTTTGCAGACCCTACACTAACTATTTTGCAGGATATATCTCTCCCTAAATCAGCAGCGCTGTCCCTACACTGTCTGATCCGGAGCGACTGTGTCCAAGATGGCGGCGCCCGGTTTTAAATACTCGAGGTGACGCTGTGCGGCCAGCCAATCACTGTAATGCCCACAAACAACATGGCTGCGGCATTACAGTGACTGGCTGGCAATCCCTGCATGTTCATTGGCTCTGTAAAGAGCGCCAAACATGCAGGGCGGAGACCCGAGCTCCCACCCGAGTAACCCGGAAATGCTTGGTGCTCGCCGAACATCCCGAGTAGCGTGAGGCTCGGGCGAGTACCGAGCAGTGTCGAGCATGTTCGCTCAACACTATTCGTAACGCCACCTGTGGCTTCTGGTGAAAACCACCAGCGCTGTGCAGTCTACTGAGGCTGATGATAAGGCAGCTTGATGGTATAGCTCCCCACAGGTGGAGCTAGGCCTCAGGGCAGCATACGGAGAGGGGGACGCAGGACAGGTGAGACCCAGCCGGGTCAGAGCAAGAATAGGGACAGACACGATAGTCACTTCAGTACCTTTTACTGATGGAAATTCAGGCACGTGCTGGAGCACTGTTGGGTGAAGGGTGCATATCAGGATCCTCCCCAATGAGCGGGTGTAGGGCCTCCTGTTCTTGCCTCTGCGTAGTAAGTTTCTGACCTGCCTGGAGCTAGGCCTAACTTTGTCTCTGTCCTGCACTGGCTGACCTTGTGGTAGGGCCTTTTCTTGGAAAACACGCACCTCAGCTTGCGGGGCCTATATGTTTCCCAGCTCTGTTACGTATCAGCACTTTAGCGATCCTGGGACTTGTAGTTCTCCAGGGATTCCGGTTATGCCTTACTGGGTTATAGAGATCCTGGTAAGCTCAGACCCGGTGTCCGGTAACCGCTTCGGGGTGAGCTAGTTAAGCTCCTCTGCCCCCTATGTACTAACTCTCCACTTGCCTTCGGCCTACTCGGGCCCTCACTAGGCTATACACACTAACGGCAGCTAGCCGCGCTTCACCGGTCTTATGGCGCCGGCACACCTTAAGCTATAACTGAGCTACAACTGAGTCTGGGCTGTGCTCCACTGCAGACTGACCCCTCTATTGCAGGAACTCTCTCAACAGACTTGGCTCTCTGTCGACTCCAGACTGACTGCAGCCTGGCTCCATCTTCCCTATTTATATCCCTAACGAGCTCCCTCTGCTGGTCTGAGGTGGAAGGTGGAGATGTGTGAATGTTTATGGGGGCCTCTTGTGGAGGAATCCATCAATACACTCTTCCAGGATCTGTGATACCAAACACAGCTGGGCATCACACTATATTCTGAGAGCCTCTAGTTTAACAATGTACAGTCAGCAGAGCTATATGAGGACTTTGTTATTGCGAAACAAGCTGTAGTTTTCATTGGTGACAATTTGTGATACATGGGACTTTTTGATCACTTTTTATTACACTATTTGGAAGGCAGAAAGAACTAAAAACACTTAAAGAAAATCTGTCATCTGATTCATTCTGTCCAAACCACAGGCAGCATGAATAAAAGCCTCATAGATTTTCTCTGAAACACTTGTGTTTCCGAAAAAATATACTTTAAAGAGCTGTTGGGGGACCATAGCCTGAGAAAAAAAATAGTCCAGCTTCTCCAGGTGATTGATAGGGAAAGACCTATGTACAAATGAGGGGAAACCTTTCAATCACCTGCAGCAGCAGGGGACTAGAACATGCGATCCTTTGAACCCATTAATAATACACTGCACAATATAGGTCATGCAGTGCATTACCTAACCTATCAGTGTTTGCCTGACAGAATTTTTGGCCCCGTCACAGCAGTATCTGATTGGCTGGGGAATAATCCAGACAAAAAGGCCATTATCAGGCCTTTTGTTGCCAAAGCAACATGTAAGCATCCTGCAATCACACTGTGTTAGTGCCAATGGGCGGACAAAGGTTGCAATCTCTCAATCTCTTCACATGCTGCTGTCACTACTGATTGAGGGGTTATAGTATGTTTGGCCTCAGCACATACAGTAGCAGTTGAGCTCAATTCCTGGGCAATCAGGTGGAACTCTATGCACGACTGTGGGAAATCACCTGCAATCTAAACATACAGTTGCGGAAAGCGGTTAAGAATGGTTAATGTGAGTGGTTTTAAAATGGAAGAATATATTTGGCAAAATCACAGGAAGCTATGAGCCCGCAGCAGTCTATAAGGCTATGTTCACACATGTTGTGCTGTTGTGTTTTTCAGCGTTATTTGCCGCAGATTTTTATGCAATATTTCAGCTGCGTTTTGCAGTACTAGCAAAGTCTATGAGAAACACCAAGGTTACTTACCGGTAGCCGGTTTTTCCTGAACCCATGACAGCACACCTTGAGAGAGGAATCCGCCCCATCAAGGACAGGAAACCGTCTGAAATAAAAGGGAGGTACCTCTCCCTCGCTTCAGTTGGATTACAGAGCATTGAGAGGACCTCCAGAAAAGGTTAGACACATAACCAACACCTACAATCTATATATATATATATATATATACAGTATATATATATGTATATATATATATATATTTATATAATCACCCAAAATGTAAAGTGCTTCACCAGGGCGTGATAAAAATAGGGGGGGGGGGGAACTACGAGTGCTGTCATGGGTTCAGGAAAAACCGGCTACCGGTATGTAACCTTGGTGTTTTCCCCTCACCCATGACAGCACACCTTGAGAGAATTTTGGAGAATATGAGCACCCTAGGGAGGGACCACTGCCTGAAGAACCCTTCTCCCAAAGGTAAGGTCAGAGGATGATAGATCCAACCGATAGTGCTTGTAAAAGGTGGATGGTGCAGACCAAGTAGCAGCTTTTTTGGTCAATCGAGACGTCTGCTCTCTCTGCCCAGGAGGTCACTACAGCTCTGCTGGAATGAGCTTTAATACCGTCCGGTGCTGGAACACCTGTAGATGTATAAGCTAGACAAATGGCCTCCCTAAGCCACCTAGAAATAGTTCCCTTTGATACCCCGTGACCTTTCCTACTCCCCTGAAAGGCAAGAAACAAGGACTTGTCCTTCCTCCACTGACTAGTCATGTCTATGTACTGTAGTAATGCCCTTCTAACATTTAGATTGTGGAACCTAACCTCCCCGGGTTTTTTGGGTTACTACAGAAAGAGGGAAGCACAATCTCCTGATTACAGTGGAATCTGGATACTACTTTCGGAAGGTATGCCGGATCTGTACACAGGACGACCCAGTCATCATGAATTTGAGTGTGTGGGGGATCAACAGAAAGGGCCTGCAGGTCACTCACCCTACGGGCCGACGTTAGGGCCATTAAGAGAATGGTTTTGAGGGTGAGGAACTTTGGAGAGATAACCTGCAGGGGTTCAAATGGGTCGCCAGAGAGTGCGTTTAAAACCTAATTCAGGTCCCATGGAGGAACTCTGAGAGCCCGAACTGGTTTAGCTCTGGAACAGGATTTAATGAATCTAGAGACCCACCTGTTCCCCGCCAGGTTGCAATTATAGAGCGCCCCTAGGGCGGATACCTGAACTTTAAGTGTTCCCGTAGCTAACCCCAGGTCACGTCCCTTCTGTAAAAATTCTAGGACATCTTTAATTGGAGGTTTATCCGACAATGGGGAGTCTATAAAATCCAGGAATTTTCCCCAGATTCTGGAATAAATCTTAGTTGTTATGGGCTTCCTACTACCCAATAGGGTGGAAACTAGGCCTGGTGAAAACCCCCTATTGCTCAGTAACAACTTCTCAAATTCCAAGCCGCCAGATGGAAACCTTTGGCTTGTGCATGCAACATCGGCCCCTGGATGAGAAGGTCCGGCCTGTCCGGCAGGACCCAGGGATCCGAGATCGACATTAGGCGAAGCAGGGAGAACCAGGGTCTTTTTGGCCAAAAGGGGGCTATCAGAATTATCCTCGCCCCCTCCTCCCGAATTTTCCTCACAAATGCCGGGATCATTACTATCGGAGAGCGTCCACAGCATAGGGATTCTCTGTTGGATTTAGTGAACAGAATCTCTCCACCTTCCTGTTCGCCCTGGTGGCGAACAAATCTATGTCCGGTGACCCCCATAGCTGGATAATCTGTTGGAAGACTATCGGGTTTAGAGCCCACTCTCCTTGTCTTAAAGTGTAGCGACTGAGGAAATCTGCCATTGAATTTTCTATCCCCCGGATGTAAAGAGCACTGAGGGATGGAAGATGCTGTTCTGCTAGATGCAGGATTCTGTTTGCCACTACCATAAGGGAGCGAGATCTTGTTCCTCCCTGGTGATTTATATAAGCTACTGTCGTCCGATTGTCGGACCTGATCTGGACATGGCGACCCTGTATGTGAGGAAGGATCCTATCAGGGATTTCTCCACTGCCAAAAGCTCTTTTAGGTTCGATGATGCCTCTATTTCATGACGTAGCCAGAGCCTCTGAACTGAGAGACCTGCTAGATGACCCACCCAGCCTGAGCCACTTGCATCTGTTGTAATTGTATGGTTGACTGGTTTGGACCACTGCAAGCCTGACGTCAGATTCTCCCTGTTTGTCCACCAGGAGAGGGAGTTTACTGTCTCCAAAGAAAGAGATAGACTTTTTTCTAAATGTCCGTTGAAGGATTTTTGTGCTGACAGGACCTCCCACTGAAGAAGCCTCATATAACTTTGGGCCCATTTGACTGCCGGGAGACAGGAAGTCATGGAGCCTAGTAGGGACATTGCTCCTCTCAGGGACATCACGGAAAACTTTATGGCCCTTGAGACAAGGCTGATTATTTTGCAAACCTTGTCTTCTGGGAGGAAGCAGGATTGGAGTTGGGAATTTAGGGTCAAGCCCAGAAAGATCTGAGTTCTTGAGGGGGATAGTTTTGATTTTTGAATATTTATCAACCACCCTAGCTGATGTAAAGCTGTCCTGACCTCTAAAAGTTGAGAGGAACAGTGGTTCTCCGATTTCCCTATTATCAGAAAGTCGTCCAAGTAAGGAACAATCACCACGTTTTTGATTCGGAGAAAAGCTGTCACCTCCGCTATAACCTTTGCAAACACTCTCGGTGCTATCGAGAGTCCAAAAGGTAGGGCAGTAAATTGGAAATGTCTCAATTCCCCTTGGAAGAACAGGGCTACCCTTAGGTACTTCTGGTAGTCTGGATGGATTGGGACGTGATAGTAGGCATCTTTTAGGTCGATAACTGCCATGAAACAATTGTGGTGTAGGAGTTTTACTGCAGAGTTCACTGATTCCATCTTGAAAGTCTGTTTCTCTATCAGCTGATTTAGACTTTTGAGGTTGATAATGGTCTTTAAGGACCCATTTGTTTTTTTTTATCATGAATAGGGGGGGGAATAAAATCCCCGTCCCCATTGTGAATCTGGAACTTCGTGAAGGACCTGCTTGTTGACTAAATCTAACACTTCCAATTCTAGGGCTATCTGCTCCTCCCTGCACTTTCTCCTGGAGGTGATCATGAAGGTTCGGTGAGGGACCTGACTGAAGCGTATCTTTAGGCTGTTCTTTATGATACTCAACACCCAGGGATTTGAAGTGATGGCTTCCCAAGCTGGGATAAAATGGGAAAGCCTTCCCCCGACCTCTAGCCTTGCGTCATTGGTGAAATTTTTTGGTACTGGAGGATGGCCCCCAAACATGTAACCAGAGTCCTTTTTAGATTTGGGCTCCCATCTTTTCCTTTCTTCCGGAGGGCGACCGCGGTTAAATCTCTTCCTCTGAAAATAGGACCTTTTTGTGTCCCCCTTGAACCCTGGGAAACCTCTCTTCCTGTCGCCAGCCTTCTCCAAAAGCTCGTCCAGTTTTTGGCCAAACAAGAGTTTACCATCACAAGAAAGGGAACATAGTTTATGTTTAGATTGTAGGTCTCCTGGGCAACCCTTGAGCCACAGAGCTGGTCTGGCAGCGAGTTTAACCGACTCCGCTGAGGAGTCGGCCAGAAAAGCGGATGCTGCTTGTAGCAAAGACAGATTGGAGAGAATTTTATCTCTGGATATCTTTTTATCCTTGAGCTGGCTTTCTTCAGACAGGTTGCCATCAAGGACAGGAAACCAACTGAAGCGAGGGAGAGGTTATTTCAGACGGTTTCCTGTCCTTGGTGGGGCGGATCCCTCTCTCAAGGTGTGCTGCATGGGTGAGGGGTAAATCAGAATTCTCTGTTCACACATCACGTTTTTTTGTTGTTTTGTATTTTGTGCCTTGGTTGGGTTTTTGGAAAATAAAGCATGTCACTTCTTCCTGCATTTTTCAGCGTTTTTTCACCCATAGGAAATAATGGGTGGTGAAAAAAATGCTGAAAAAAAGTCCCAGACAAACCCCTGTAATATATGATCTTCTGATGTTCTGTGATGTTCTGTGCCATTTTCTTTCTCTCTTAATCCTTCCCACTTTGCAATCCAAGTCTTCTCCCTGACAGCCCAGAGCCTACAGATGAGCACTGATGAAGGAGCACGGAATGCAATCCTGCTCATCAACACCAAATATTTAAGTGCTCTAGTTTACTTTGTAGATGCAGGTCTGGATGATTGGGAATTAAACACAGACACATGAGTTTCAATGAGAAGTGCTGATAGGCAGGAATACGTCACATAAGAGGAGGCTATCCAGGGAAAGTTTTTGGATGGATCGAGAAAGGAAGAAAATCATAATCTAAATTAGCCACTCTTATGTGCTGATTATATATAAGATGGCCAACCCTTTTGTATCAATGCTCAGTTTTAGGGCTCAAGTGTATTACTATTCTTCTACTTTATACAACCTTTCAGTTTAACACTAGAACTACTGATGGAGTCATTTTGACTCCTTTCGTTTTTTATTTCTCTTCTGTGACTACATTTTTCAGAATTCCGGCTTGAAACTCGGTGACTTTTCCTCAAATATGATGTGAAAAAAGATTTTGTGAGAATAAATAATTTTGGTGAAAAATTTGCGCGTTTTTTTCAAAATTTACCAAGAACTACTGAAGGGAGTCATTTTGACTCCCTACTATATTTTGAGGTCCTTTTGTCACTAAATGTTGCTATAAAGTTTTGTGCATAATTTTTTCACTCTGTCTTATTTACCCTGATGTTCATATAGATGCAGTTCAATTTACATGTCAACTTTTCACATTTTCCTTGTGTTTTACCTGCTTGTATTACTGTGTAATGCTGAACAAAATAGCTTGTTTACTCTAGGCTCTTATCTTATGCTAATGAAGGGTGGTGTTTTTCTAAGGTCCTAGCAGGAGACAGTATTCTGGATAGTAACTTTACTTTCAGTTCAGCTGAAGAGACAAAGAGAACAGACGCAGACATACGAGCTCTGAAGACTCATACAGGTATGAATTGTTATGAAATAGTTTAGCTGTCTGTCAACTGATTCAGCGCACCTACTTTTGAAGGTGGCAGAACAGTTATTATTTCTTTTAGTTTTCATTTCATTTCTATTTTTCAGCAGGGAACTATATAGAATTATGGAATTTGTGAGGAATATGGAGAGAAGACGTTTGATAAAGCCTCAGGATATTCTGGCTACTTTGCAATCCATACCGGAGGATGAATCGGAATCCGAACTGCAGGAACATGTATTTGATTCTGACAGTGATGAAGATTTCATTCCTCAGAACATATCAAGTGAATCTGAAGACTCAGAAGGAACAAATCCAGAAGGTAAGTAGTTATGTGTATTTATTTGTTCTTCCACACACTGAGTTAGGGCCTGTGCACACTAGCAGAATTCTGGCTGAATAGCCATCTGGATATTCTTGCCGTAATACAGGCCGTACCTGCCCGCTCATGCCTGAAGCTCCGCTCCGAACCCCGGGCTGGAGCCGATGTCAGGGACAGAGCAGCGCTTGCTTACGCGCGAGCACGGCTCCGTCCCAGACAGCGGCTCCAGCCCGGGGTTCGGAGCGGAGCTTCAGGTATGAAACTCCGCTCTGTACCTGAGCGGGCAGGTACGGGCCGGATTGTGGTGAGAATATCCGGTCGGATATTCCGCCGCTAATCCAGCCAGTGTGCACGGACCCTTACAAAACAAAAATTCTAAATATTCATCAACTTTTTTACAGATATTCCAAGCACATCAACTGGGGATCGGGCTCATGCAGTTATGTTGCCTCGTGACCATCCTCCTGGTCGTGGACAGAAAAAATCAGCAAAACGTCCCAGAAATGAAAGAACAACAGATAACGATGGCGGCGAAGGTAATGCAACAACAAACACCAGAGAAGGCGAATCTGAAGGAATACTAGTTTCAGCGGATGGTATTCAATGGAAACCTGTTGAAATTAGAGAACACTTGCCTGGTAGGCGTGACAGCCAAAATATTCTTCGAGAAGCACCTGGCCCTACAGGATACGCCAGAAGAAATATCATTATCGATAGTCCTTTGAGCGCATGGCGTTTATTTTTTGATTCATATATATTGACACATATAAAGAACTGCACGCTTGCAGAAGCATGCAGGAACAATAATTTACAGTTTACTCTATCTGATGAGGAGCTAGATGCATTCATTGCGATATTCTATGCTCGTGGAATATCTGGCACGAACCGTCACTCGATTAGCAGTATTTGGTGTAATGACTGGGGAATACCGTTTTGTAAAGCGACAATGTCTAGGGACCGCTTTGTTGAAATTATGAGGTTTCTCAGATTTGATGAGAAATCTACTCGATCGGAGAGACTGCAAACGGACAAGTTTGCTCTATTTTCTACTGTGTGGGACAGGTTTATTGAAAATTGTATTGCGTGTTACAAACCTGGCCCATACATAACGGTGGATGAGCAACTTTTCCCAAGCAAAACTAGGTGTCCATTCACGTAGTACATGCCTTCCAAACCAGATAAATATGGCCACAAATATTGGCTAGCTGTTGATAAGAGGAGCAAATATCTGGCAAATGGCTTCCCTTATCTAGGCAAAGATGACACACTCCGTGCTGAGGACCGTTTAGCTGACCATGTGGTAATGAAGTTATTGGACCCGTTTTTGAAAAAAGGTCGCAATGTTACAACCGATAATTATTTTACTTCAGTAAAATTAGCTAAACAGCTAAAAAGCAAAGGAACAACCATCGTGGGAACACTGAACAAGATAAGGCGAGAAGTGCCTAAAGAAATAAAATCCATGAAAGAGGAATTGTACAACACTAAAGTGTTTAGAAATGAAGACAATTTTACACTTACAGTATATCAAGGAAAGCCCAACAAAAATGTTGTCATTTTGAGTTCCGTCCATCCAGATGTTGTTGTTGCGTCTGATTCCGCTAAAAAAACTCCAGAAACGGTAAAGTTTTACAATGAAACAAAATATGGAGTAGATGTAGTGGATCAGATGGCACGAAAATATACCACACGAACATGCACAAGGAGATGGCCTGTTCATGCATTTGAAAATGCCTTAGACTTTGCGGGTATAAATGCATGGATAATATTCAAGGAGATTACCCACCAAAAAATGTCACGCAAGGCATTTTTGCAAACGCTTGTGAGAGAGTTGAGTGGTCCTTATGTCACAGATAGCGAAAAGGGTTCCACGTCCCAAGTTTCTACATGCTCAGAAGTGATGGTTCAAACAAAATTTTGCCAGATCAAAGAAAAGTGCAAGAAAAATAGATCTGTCGGAAATTGTAAGACTTGTGGTAAGTCTTTGTGTGGGCAATGTACTGCCATAAATCAAAGGCAATGCCTAAAATGCGAAACACCAAATGTTTAGAAGGTGAATTCTGCGCCATATTTTCATTTTTATGCTCCTCCACCTACATTTTCTCTGCTTTTTGTTCTTCAGTTGTTGTTTATATGTGTGCACTTGAATAAAAAAAAATGTTTGAAAAACGTCTATTATAATTATTGTTATTTTCTGTAGAAAAATAAGAAAAGCAGAAAAAAAACAATCAAAAGCATTACTGTTGGATCTCACAATAATAATACATTACAAAAAATATAATTATTAATAAATAACCACAAATGAAACTCTAAAAATAAACGAAAACAAGCAAGGAGTCAAAATGACTCCTTTCAGTAGTTCTAGGCGGGGTCACGAGTCCAGTAGTCCTAGTGGTAAGAGTTCTTTTTTTTAAACTTCATTTCATGGATGCTTGCCAACTTTTTTGGAATGTCTGGGAGGTACCAGGAAATAGGGGAGATCTCCCAGACTTCTGGAGAAGTTGACAAGTATCCGAGACCCTTTCCTGAATCTGCCTAAAATCAGTTTTGAAACATTGGCAAGCAGGCTTTTACTAGAATTTACTGTACCTCTGTATGCCTCCAAACAGAGTGATAGCAAGGTTTTTTTTATCTAATATGTATTAATTAGTGTTGAGCGAGCACTAAAATGCTCGGGTGCTCGAAGCACAGGCCGAGCTCGCCGTGATACTCGGGTGCTCGACCCGAGCAACGAGCCCAATGTTAGTCTATGGGAGACTCGAGCATTTTTGCGGTGGCACCCCCGGCAGTCTTTTAAAAGCCTAACAAGTGCCCAAAACGATAGTGACAGTGCTCAAATGACATGGGGACAGCATGGGGATCGCCCCAGGAAGCATTTCTGACCCCCAGGTCACTGCTGTCAACAACGTGGTCAGAGGTATTAAGCCACTTTTACAGGCTCACAATAAAACGTTCAAAAACGAAAGTGAAACTTTTTTCCTGTGAAATATGTTAAGGAACAACCTTTCCAGGGTAAAGACTTGTGTATAAGTTAAAATAAATGACCACAAACAAAAATACTCCTCCACACCTTCGGCTATGTTCACAAGTAGCATTTTTTATGCGTTTTTGCACTTTTGTATTGCTTTCAACTATGACAAATGCATTCAATGTCATTTTAACATTTTACAACCTTATCTGGCCATGTGCTGTGTGACACATGCATAAAGTGCTGAAAAGACAAGGGACAGCATGGGGAAGATCCCTGGAAGCATCTCTGACTCCCAGGTCAGTGTCTAAAAGTGTGCCCATCAGAAGTGATCCTTGCCGCATCAGAAGATGCAGACTTGCAACTATCCCCGTGCAAGTCCTTGTACCAGGACAGTGTTCAATTGTACCTCCCCCATTCCTTGCAATACAAGCTCAAGTATGCAGCCCGCCACCCACCCACCCCCCAGGCTGCAATACCATACTGCTTGCTTGCTTGAACTTGAAATTGGGCCTTTTAGGCATGTGGAGGCGGAATCTGGCCACCACGTCATGGCTGTGTTGGCGGCCTGGAATCCATACTCAGTCCCCAGCCGCCCGGCGGCCGGGTGTCCATACTCGGTCCCCAGCCGCCCCGCGGCCGGGTGTCCACACACGGTCCCCAGCCGCCTGGGGGCAGCTGGGTGTCCATAAACGGTCCCCAGCCACCCCTATTTCTCCTTGGAACATCCCCCCACACACTTTTCTTAGCCCGGCCTGCTTTAGGCAGCATTGGACGAGCCCACCAGAGAACCAGACTCCTCCGGTGGGCCCTGACTTCTCCATCGGTGGAGTTGAGAGTGCCAAGGTGAGGAGCATGATGATGATGACAGAAGTTAGCATCTGCTATGTTTTCTTTTAATGCAAGTGTAAGTGTGCAGCCTGCCACCCACCCACCCCCAGACTGCAATTCCATACTGCTAGCTTGCACTTGAAATGGGGCCTTTTAGTTTGGAGGAGGCCGAAGCTGGCTACTACCTCATGGCTGCTTCGGCAGCGAGGTATCCATACTAAGTCCCCAGCCGCCCATATTTGTCCTGGTGTGCCTTATACATAAGATTAAGCGCGTATACCAAAACATTACCTGTGCCCTCCCCAGTGCATTTAGTGGGAAGGAGAGCCTATTCCGCTGTAGTGTGTGCATGCCAAACCCCTGTTCATGGTACATGCGAAGATGCCTCCCACCTTGCACCTGTCATTGAAGACTTGCAACTATCCCCATTCAAGTCCTTGTCCCAGGGCAGTGTTCAATTGTACCTCTCCCATTCCTTGCAATGCAAGCGCAAGTATGCAGCCTGCCACCCACCCACCCCCAGGCTGCAATACCATACTGCTTGCTTGCTTGCACTTTAAATTGGGCCTTTTAGGCATGTGGAGGCGGAATCTGGCCACCACGCCATGGCTGTGTCAGCGGCCTGGTATCCATACTCAGTCCCCAGCCGCCTGGTGGCCGGGTGTCCCCGCTTGCTCCCCAGCCTCCAGGGGGTGGCCGGGTGTCCATACTCGGTCCCCAGCCACCCCTATTTGTCCCGGTAACCTTTCCCAAACTTTTCTTAGCCTGGCCTGCTTTAGGGCAGCATTGGCCGAGCCCACCGGACTATCAGACTCCTCCGGTGGGCCCTGGCTTCTCTATCAGGGGAGTTGAGAGTGCCAAGGTGAGGAGCATGATGAGGATGATAGAAGTTAGCATCTGCTTTGTTTTGTTGTAATGCAAGCGCATGTATGTAGTAGCGGCTAGGCCTGAGGTGGTCAGCGTTTTGGCGCATATCCTACCTCCTCCGAGGATTGCTGGATGTTTTCCTGCTACTATCCAAGTTCTATGACTCCCGTTAAAACAAAGCTTCAGGTGATAAATGATGGATGAGGTAGTGGTAAAGGAGAAAGAGCAGGAGGAACAGGGACCATTCACATCAATATCAGGCCAGTCAACCAGATATGTCTTGTAGGATATGTTTCTGTAACAAAAGGAGCGGTTCGGCTACACAGTTATAGGGCATGCAGTGAGTGCAATGCCTACCAAAAATTTCGAGCCACTCCAATTCCCGTTGGAAATGACATGGAGGTCAGAGGTCGTTAACTAAACCTTTTTTTCGATTTATAGCAACTGGGTCTCCCGTGCACTGTTGGCCTAAGCAGTGAATGGAAGGCTTTCCAAAAATTATGAGGAACTGCAATGCCCCTTACAAGAGCCATGTGTGGCACCCCAGGGGTCTGGTCACCACAGTAATAGAGATATTACGTCGGAGAGCAAGTGGGAGGTTTCCTGGTCAGGATCCCTTAAACATGCAACATCCTCCTGCCCCAATCCTGGGAGGGGAGAATTCTGCCCTTATAAACTGGATCTGGGGTGGGGTTGAGTGAGTCAGAGAACAGTCAGAGTCAGAGTGAGAGCAAGGGAAAGTAACAGCAAGCAGCTCTGTAGGAGCTAGGAGCTAAAAACCAGGGTCTGGAAGCTGAGCAGAGCTTGCCCTGGCAGAAGACAATAGGAACCGGACACAGGAGTCCGAAGCTGTGAGGACTTATATATCCAGCAGCAGAAACCAGCCGGCAGGGGATTTCAGGTCCTCTGGCCATAGAAGCCCGGAGGCTCAGTCACAAGCAAGGGACCAGCACCGCCGTCGTGGAGCGGAGGCTAACAGAAGGCCCCAAGTCACCAGCCATACCGGTGAGCACTACACGGTACACTCAGGGACGTGGGCTACTTCTACCCGCTTACAGCAAGGTAGCTAGGAAGAGTGCAGACAGACGGGGAGGCCTACAACTCCACCTGGCCAGGGGAACTCCTGCTTGCTCACAGACTGACCAGGCCTCTTATGCTAGCCAGTACTCCCGGGAGGGTCTACCTTATAATCATCAGTAAAGACCCTGAACTGCACTGCAAAGACTCTGAGTCATTCCTGCTGCGCTCGTGCACCATCACCCCCATCATCCACACTCACTGCCCTGAGGCTATACTCCTCACGAGGGGAGTTATCCCATTCTATGCTGCGCACACAACACCAGCCTCAGCAGTCTGCCTCGCAGCGGTGGTACTCCCTGACCGCAATCCACGGGTGGCGCAGTCGGACAATTAACCTCTAAACCTAAGAAAGACTGCCACTGGTTTGACCAGCCTGAGCCACGGGACCGGGTCACCGCCACGGAGACTACAGACCCCAGAGACCCGGCACCGGGTATCCCATACACGTGTACACACGGCCCAGGGGGCGCGTCACATGCATTACAGCATATTACAAACATAAGTCCCATTATTGGGGAGTGGGTGTCCCATGGTATTTGATTATGCTTTCCAAGCAAAAGCTGCCAAAAATTAGGACGGAGCAACTTGCATTGCCCCTTACAAGAGCCATGCAGTACAGCATATTACAAACATAAGTCCCATTATTGGGTAGTGGGTGTCCCATCGTATTTGCTTCTGCTTTCCCAGCAAAAGCTGCCAAAAATTAGGACGGAGCAACTTGCAATGCCCCTTACAAGAGCCATGCAGTACAGCATATTACAAACATAAGTCCCATTATTGGGGAGTGGGTGTCCCATAGTATTTGCTTCTGCTTTCCCAGCAAAAGCTGCCAAAAATTAGGACGGAGCAACTTGCAATGCCCCTTACAAGAGCCATGCAGTACAGCATATTACAAACATAAGTCCCATTATTGGGGAGTGGGTGTCCCATAGTATTTGCTTATGCTTTCCCAGCAAAAGCTGCCAAAAATTAGGACGGAGCAACTTGCAATGCCCCTTACAAGAGCCATGCAGTACAGCATATTACAAACATAAGTCCCATTATTGGGGAGTGGGTGTCCCATAGTATTTTCTTATGCTTTCCCAGCAAAAGCTGCCAAAAATTAGGACGGAGCAACTTGCAATGCCACTTACAAGAGCCATGCAGTACAGCATATTACAAACAAAAGTCCCATTATTGGGGAGTGGGAGTCCCATAGTATTTGCTTATGCTTTCCCAGCAAAAGCTGCCAAAAATTAGGACAGAGCAACTTGCAATGCCCCTTACAAAAGCCATGCAGTACAGCATATTACAAACATAAGTCCCATTATTGGGGAGTGGGTGTCCCATAGTATTTGCTTATGCTTTCCAAGCAAAAGCTGCAAAAAATTAGGACGGAGCAACTTGCAATGCCCCTTACAAGAGCCATGCAGTACAGCATATTACAAACATAAGTCCCATTATTGGGGAGTGGGTGTCCCATAGTATTTGCTTATGCTTTCCCAGCAAAAGCTGCCAAAAATTAGGACGGAGCAACTTGCAATGCCCCTTACAAGAGCCATGCAGTACAGCATATTACAAACATAAGTCCCATTATTGGGGAGTGGGTGTCCCATGGTATTTGCTTATGCTTTCGCAGCAAAAGCTGCCAAAAATGAGGACGGAGCAACTTGCAATGCCCCTTACAAGAGCCATGCAGTACAGCATATTACAAACATAAGTCCCATTATTGGGGAGTGGGTGTCCCATTGTATTTGCTTATGCTTTCCCAGCAAAAGCTGCCAAAAATTAGGATGGAGCAACTTGCAATGCCCCTTACAAGAGCCATGCAGTACAGCATATTACAAACATAAGTCCCATTATTGGGGAGTGGGTGTCCCATAGTATTTGCTTATGCCTTGCAAGCAAAAGCTGCCAAAAATAAGGACGGAGGAACTTGCAATGCTGGCACCCTAGTGGTATAGTGGTGGTGGAGGCTGAGGATAAGGAGAAGAAGATTAAACAGCCGAAACGAGGAAGCGTATACCCATGTGTGGGTGTGAAGCGGTGCATGTGAATACACCTCCCGAAATAACAGTGGATTTGACTTTATGTTACTCTGCTGTCATTTGGTGGTGATGAGAAGTCTGGCCCAATCCAGCCCTTGTTCATTTTGATAAGGGTCAGCTTGTCAGCATTGTCAGTTGACAGGCGAGTGCGCTTATCAGTTATAATTCCCCCAGCGGCACTAAAAACACACTCCGATAACACGCTAGCGGCAGGGCAGGCCAGGACCTCCAAGGCGTACAGAGCGAGTTCATTCCAAGTGTCCAGCTTGGATACCCAATAATTAAAAGGCACAGAGGAATCACGGAGGACGCTGGTACGATCGGCAAGGTACTCCCTCACCATCTTTTGAAACTTTCCACTCCTTGTGAGAGTACCCCGCGCCTCAGGGCCTGTAAGCTGGGTGGGTGTCAGAAAACTGTCCCAGAACGTTGACAGTGTTCCCCTGCCTCTGCTGGATTGGAGTTGCATCTC
Source organism: Phyllobates terribilis (assembly GCF_046119375.1). Lineage (NCBI taxonomy): Eukaryota > Metazoa > Chordata > Amphibia > Anura > Dendrobatidae > Phyllobates > Phyllobates terribilis. The sequence goes on from NW_027362763.1 coordinate 224,871,828, forward strand.
TCTCGCCTGTACGCCTTGGTTGGGCAACGAACTGTGACCTCTGCCGCTAGCGTGTTCAGATGGGAATTTTTTTAAGAGTTCTGCAGCAAGGGCCTTCTGGTATTGCCCCATTTTTGTAGACCTCTCCACCTCAGGAATAAGAGAGTGAAAGTTCTCCTTGTAGCGGGGGTCTACAAGTGTAACCAACCAGTAATGACTGTCACCCAACATTTTGACAACACGAGGGTCACGGTTAAGGCAGCGTAACATAAAGTCAGCCATGCGTGCCAGACTGGTAACGGGCAAGATTTCCGTGTCCTCACCATGATGACGACTGACCATGCTCTCCTCCTCCTCTTCCTCCTCCCCCCTGTCCTCAGGCCACCCACGCTGAACCGACGGTATGACACTTGTACAGGTACTACCATCTACAACGCATGATAGCAGCTCCTGTTCTTCCTCCTCCTCCTCCTCCTCTCCCTCATTGTCCCCCAATGCACGTTGGGATGAGATGAGGCTGGGCTGTGTGTAATCGCCCGCTACGGCTTTTTGATCCATCTCATCATACTCTGGCTGCAATGCCTCCTCTTTAATTCTCTGCAGAGAGCGTTGCAAAAGACAGACAAGTGGGATGCTGACACTAATGATGGCGTCATCGCCACTCACCATCTTGGTGGCCTCCTCAAAGTTTGTCAGGATGGTACATATGTCAGACATCCAGGTCCACTCCTGAGGTCTTATGTGTGGAGTCTGACCTGAATATCGACGGCCTTGTTGCAGCTGGTACTCCACAACTGCTCTCTTCTGCTCACAAATCCTTTGCAACATGTGGAGGGTAGAGTTCCAACGTGTGGGGACATCACACACCAGTCGGTGTGCCGGAAGCTGCAAACGCTGCTGCAACACAGCAAGGGTGGCGGAAGCTGTAGCCGACTTGTGAAAATGAGCTGACAGGCGGCGTACTTTCACGAGCAGATCTGGCAACTCGGGGTACGATTTAAGAAACCGCTGAACCACGAGGTTAAGCACATGAGCCAGGCATGGTACGTGTGTGATCTCACCTCGCCTCAGAGCCGCCACCAGGTTACGGCCTTTGTCACACACGACCATGCCGGGATGTAGGTTCAGCGGTCTCAGCCACAGATCTGTCTGCTCTTTCACAGCTGTCCACAACTCACAAGCAGTGTGAGGTTTATCACCTAAGCTTATGAGTTTCAGCACAGCCTGTTGCAGCTTGGCGGAGGCAGTACTGCAATGCTTCCAGCTTGTAACTGATGTGGTGATATCTGAGATGGAGGCTGAACATGAGGAGGAGGAGGATGCGCAGGAGCTGTACACTGTGGGGGCAACTCTGACTGACATAGGGCCCGCAATCCTCGGTGTGGGGAGGATGTGTTCCGTCCCAAGGTCCGACTGGGTCCCGGCTTCCACTATGTTTACCCAGTGTGCCGTCAGAGAGATGTACCGTCCCTGGCCACAAGCACTTGTCCACGTGTCCGTTGTCAGGTGGACTCTCCCAGTAACTGCGTTGTTGAGGGCACGGCAGATGCTTTGGGACACGTGCTTGTGGAGTGCGAGGATGGCACACCGGGCAAAATAGTGTCGGCTGGGGACCGAGTACCGAGGGACGGCCACCGCCATAAGATTGCGGAAGGATTCCGTCTCCACCAGCCTAAAAGGCAGCATTTCCAATGCAAGCAGTCGTGAAATGTGCGAATTTAGGACTGTGGCCTGTGGGGCGTTAGCTGCGAATTTCCGCTTTCGTTCAAAGGTCTGGGATATGGACAATTGAACGCTGCGGTGGGACGTGGACGTGGACGTTGATGCTGTTTCTTGAGAAACTGCCATAACAAGTGAAGACTGAGAGGAGGGGGCATCTTTACATGCAGTATGGACAGGGGATTGCCTTGCACACACAACAGGGGGTTTTATTGCACGCACAACAGTGGAAGAAGCAGTGGTGACACCCGCTGACACTGGTCGTGGACCCTGGGTTTCGCCCCACAAAGTCGGGTGCTTTGCTGCCATGTGCCTGATCATGCTGGTGGTGGTCAGGCTGGTAGTTTTGTCACCCCTGCTGATGCTGGCATGGCAGGTGGAACATATGGCCTTTTTGGGGTTATCAGCAGAGTCTTTAAAAAAATTCCAGACTCTGGAATACCTACCGCTTGTACTGGCAACGTCCCTCGTGTTGGTGTTACGGGGAACGGTTGCCTGCCTTCTGTCTGCGGCCACCACACTGCTTCTTCCTGCCTGTTGGGGTACTCTGCCTCCCTCCCCCTGTGTGCTGCTGGCCTCACTCTGCATGTCCTCCTTCCACGTTGGGTCAGTTACTAGATCATCCACCACCTCCTCCTCTTCCACTTGCGCACCACGATCCTCCTCCTCACTTCCTGGCAATTGTGTCTCGTCATCGTCCACCTCTTGTGACAGATTGCCAACGTCGACTTCCTGTGGCCGTGGCTGTTCAAATATTTGGGCATCGCAACATGGGATCTCCTCTTCCACCACTTCAAGCGTATCAGGCGAGGGGCCCAAATATGGAAATGGACCAGTGAACAGCTCTTCAGAGTGTCCAAGTGTGGGATCACTTGCTGTCTGACGACACTCGGCATGGTGGGAGGAAGGAGCATCAGGGTGAGGAGGAGTATGCGGTCGAGACTCACGGCTACTAAGAGTTGACCGTGTGGAAGACAGACCGGAGGTGGTGGTGCCCAGGTAACTGGAAGTATTATCTGCTATCCAATTAATAACCTTTTCACACTGATCAGTTCTCAATACTGGTGTTGTTCTGTGATTCCCTAGCAATTCGGTCAAGAAGTGGGAGCGAGAAGATGTGGCTGTTGGTTGTGGCACATTTTCACCTTGGCCACGGCCCCGTCCTCTGCAAGAACCATCACCAGAACGTCCACTTCCACGTCCCTTGCCACGCGCCTTGCCCATTGTAAATGAAGTAAAATAGCTTACACTTGCACTATCAAGGGAAAAAGGGTAATAAAGAGTAGATTAGAACCGTGGAAGAGGAAAACCACAGTTATTGTTTAATGGGGTATACCACACTCTTTTAAATAGAGATATTTGCGGCTGAACAGTGAGCGACACACTCAAACTGCTTTTTTTTTAGACACCAAAGGCCCAAAACTGGATAGTACAGTGATTTGACCCGTGGAACTGCGAAACCACACTGGGATGTTGGGCCTACACAAGACTATTTTCAACAGATATATTTTTGTGTCACAACAGTCAGGAGACACTACTGTTTTTCTTTACGGAAAAAACTACCAAAACCTGAATAATAGAAATTTTTTACCGTAGGATGGCAAAACCACAGTTATTGTTTACTGGGGTATACCACACTTTTTTAAATAGAGATATTTGCGGCTGAACAGTGAGCGACACACTCAAACTGCTTTTTTTTTAGACACCAAAGGCCCAAAACTGGATAGTACAGCGATTTGACCCGTGGAACTGCGAAACCACACTGGGATGTCGGGCCTACACAAGACTATTTTCAACAGATATATTTTTGTGTCACAACAGTCAGGAGACACTACTGTTTTTCTTTACGGAAAAGCTACCAAAACCTGAATAATAGAGATATTTTACCGTGGGATGGCAAAACCACACTTATTGTTTACTGGGGTATACCACACTTTTTTAAATAGAGATATTTGCGGCTGAACAGTGAGCGACACACTCAAACTGTTTTTTTTTTTTAGATACAAATGGCCCAAAATGGATAATACAGAGGTTTGACCCGTGGAAGTGCAAAACAACACTTCTGTTTCTCTAGCCTACACCAGACTATTTTCAACAGTTATATTTGTGTCTGAAAAATCAGAGACACGCTTTTTTTTTTGGGGGGGAGGGACACACCAAAAGGTTAATAAGACGGGTATTTGTACAGTGTGAAGGAGGGAAAAAAAAGGAGGATTTAGATGAAAAAAAAAGGATTTTTCCTGGCCCCCGACACCTGGTGCTAAGTCCAGCAATTTCAGCAACAGGAGCACACAGGACTGTAATGCAGCGTTTGCTGGTATAACCACTGTGTCTCCTATACAGCCTGCCTGCCTGGTATCTGGGATGGATATTAGTCCTGAAAAGGACTGTTTGTTTGTTCTGGCAGCCTTTACAGACCCTACACTAACTATTTCGCAGTTTATATCTCTCCCTAAATCAGCAGCGCTGTCCCTACACTGTCTAATCCGGAGCGACTGTGTCCAAGATGGCGGCGCCCGGTTTTAAATACTCGAGGTGACGCTGTGCGGCCAGCCAATCACTGTAATGCCCACAACCAACATGGTTGCAGCATTACAGTGACTGGCTGGCAATCCCTGCATGTTTGGCGCTCTTTACAGAGTGTAGGGTCTGTAAAGGCTGCCAGAACAAACAAACATGTAAAGAGAGGAGAGAACAAGGCGCACCTGATGAAGGTGGCTGTGTCCACCGAAACGCGTTGTGTGTATATTAATAAATCAGTCCTTTTAATATTTTTGCCCTGTTATTGGCGCTCTGGTACCGCTATTCATATCCATTTATTAGAACAAACAAACAGTCCTTTTCAGGACTAATATCCATCCCAGATACCAGGCATCCAAGATGGCGGCGCCCGGTTTTAAATACTCGAGGTGACGCTGTGCGGCCAGCCAATCACTGTAATGCCCACAACCAACATGGTTGCAGCATTACAGTGACTGGCTGGCAATCCCTGCATGTTCATTGGCTCTGTAAAGAGCGCCAAACATGCAGGGCGGAGACCCGAGCTCCCGCCCGAGTAACCCGGAAATGCTCGGTGCTCGCCGAACATCCCGAGTAGCGTGATGCTCGGGCGAGTACCGAGCAGTGTCGAGCATGTTCGCTCAACACTAGTATTAATCCGTCAGTCTCAGACAATATTGTGGCATATCTTCAATAAGCGACTATTAGAAGCCTTCAATGCTGTTGGAAATAGCATAAAACGTTAAATACTATATTAGCTTACAATAAAAAAGATGAAAGATTTTTACATTCTTTATTGATTTAGGTGCCATTTATTGGCAATTAATCAGTACTCATTGTGAAATGCTGATGTGAAAACAGCACATGATAATATATTATTATGAGGAAAAATAAAGAAAAACATAACAAACACTTCTACATTTTTTTTTACTGCAGATTGAAATAAATTGGCAAATTTTGTTTTTTGTACATGTAAGGTTAAGGTTTGTTTCGTCAGATTTCTGTGTCTCTTTGGTACCAGAGCATTGGATGCAATCATTTTTTTGGTAATAAAACGCAATAATCTATCAGAATACACTAGGATCCACTAGGAATTGTTAAAATGTGATCTATCAGATTCATTACCACTATGGCACAAATCATGATGGTAGTGTGAAAAGAGTTCTTAAATTCTGACTTCATTTTTCAACTTGTTTGTCCTGTTTCCCCGACAAAACACCTACATTTCATGTTCTATTCCGATTTTTGTAAATTATAGTTAATAGAACAATGGATGAAAAACATATGCAAAAATGGTCACAAAGATTTAATCTGGCATTAACTATGTTATGGCAACAAAAAAGGTGAATTGTATTGAGCTATAATGAAGTACCCATAGAAATCTATGTGGCCATATTGATTTCTTAAGTTGTAAGGTGTTTCTTTTCCAGATAAATGTCATATCAACCTGAAAAAAATTATAGCATGTTCAGTTAGATGTTATATTTCAGAAGTAATCTACCCTGCAATCATTATATCTGTAATATGGTGACATAAAGACCTATATGGCAGTATCTAGAAGACATATGGCACCTTAGTAGAAAGCTTCAAGAATTCTTTGTGTTTAACTACAGGCATCAAACCTGCAATGGCTTTGCTGTGTACATGAGTCCTAAATATAATGGTAAGGATATGTACACAAGTTGAGTATTTGCAGCAGATTTCTCTGCACCAAAAACTAGAGTGTAGGTAAGAAAAGCATTGTGTAAAATGTACGCTTTTTGATATGTTTTTACATGCATTTTTGTTTGGTAATATGCAAATTGCCTCTTCAGAGAGAAAGAGAACTAGAACTCTAGTGCCACCTATTGGAAGTAGCAATCCTAAAAAGTCAATATCAACCCTTTAACGAGCCTTGCCACGTTACTTAGGATAAAAACCAAACCAGAATCTTAATTTGTAGACACTGTGTTTCAGGGCACTGCTCCTCATCAGTGCAAATTGTGAGATCTGGTTTGGCTAGGTGAGAGGGGTCTGACCGGGATCCAAAGGGATAATGTTTCTCTTTGTGGAGAGTGACATGACAAGCCTGGCATGCCAATGTGGGGAAACTTAAGCCTTACAATGCTCCTCTGGGATATTAAATATGTAAATTGCGTCATCAGAGAGGAAGAGGACTAGAACTCTAGTGCCACCTATTGGAAGTAACAATCTTAAAAGTCAGTATTGACCCTTTAACGAGCCTTGCCACATGAATAAGGTAAAAGTCAAAACAGAATCTCAATTTGCAGACAGTGTTGATTAGTGCAAAAACGCTTTAAAAATACTGAAAAATTAACAAAGAAAAGCTTCATCCACATGAGATTTCAGAAATATTATTTACTTTGCTGGCACTGTAAAGTGAAGCATTTTTTGCTCTTCAAAAATGCAAGGAAACATTGCAGTAAAAATGCAGTGTGTAAACAAGCCCTAAGAGAACAGTGAAACATTATAGCTGATGTGGAAATGTCAACAATTTAAATACAAATGATTTATAGTAATCACTAGAGATGAGCGTTGTTCTACTCGAACTGTTCGCCAATCTCAAATTCGAGCTGTTTTGGGCGGTGTTCGAGCCGTTCGGCGAACACGAACAATTTGAGAAAAATTCGGCTGTTCGAGGTTATGTTCGATAACTGTTCGTGCACCAAAATCATAACTGGATTTTTTCTCAGTAATGATGAAAATTAATGTTAATACGCAGTTTGAGTGTACAGCGGGGTGGGGGGAGGGGCAGGGGATGGATCTCTGCAGGAACAATGAAGATCTCCATTTTTTTTTCTCTTTCCCGCATTTACAGTGGGGAGGTGCAATCTGTCAGCCTATCAGCAGCGCACACACGGAGCGAAGTGCTTTTTTTCACACAAGCAAGGGCATGTATCATTGGCAGTGTATGTCACATGTCCTTGCCCTATAAGACCAAGCCATTTTCCCCGTCGCCACCATTTTCTCACTGCTGCAGCTGCGTGTTAGACGGCACCGCTGTTGCTGTGTGCGCTATACCTTGTTAATTTCAAGCCAATTTTCGCACAAATCTACAGATAGCTTGGGAGTAGGGAATAGTTGTGATTGCAGTCCTTTTAAGGACTAGGTTACAGCATTTCCTACGACTTTTATCAGGCAGGTCTGTGCTCTTAAATAGATAGATTGTGGGAGTAAAGACTAATTGTAATTGGAGTCCTTTTCAGGACTAGGTTACATCAGTTCCTATCAGTTTTTGCCAGGCAGGTCTGTGCCAGTGCTGTGCAAGTTTTTTTCACAGCATTTGGCTGAATCTAGCAAAGCTAATCCTTTTTGGCCTATTGCAGAGTGTGTTAGTCAGTGGAGTAGCCTATCTGTGTTGCAAGATATACCACCTGTGTATAGAATACAAATTTTTTTACTGCACCTAGTGAAGTAAAATCTTTTGGGCATAGCATCATTCTATTAGTCCATCTATACTGACCTCCATCAGGTTGCAAATTGAATATAATTTTTTTCTGCATCTAGCTCTGAAAAAATATTGGGCTTCTAGCTGTGTGTGGGACTTGTTGTATTAGTCCATCTATACTGACCTCCATCAGGTTGCAAACTGCATATATTTTTTTCTTCATCTACCTCTGAAAAAATATTGGGCTTCTAGCTGTGTGTGGGACTTGTTCTATTAATCCATCTATACAGACCTCCATCAGGTTGCAAACTGAATATATTTTTTTCTGCATCTACCTCTGAAAAAATATTGGGCTTCTAGCTGTGTGTGGGACTTGTTGTATTAGTCCATCTATACTGACCTCCATCAGGTTGCAAACTGAATATATTTTTTTCTGCATCTACCTCTGAAAAAATATTGGGCTTCTAGCTGTGTGTGGGACTTGTTGTATTAGTCCATCTATACAGACCTCCATCAGGTTGCAAACTGAATATATTTTTTTCTGCATCTACCTCTGAAAAAATATTGGGCTTCTAGCTGTGTGTGGGACTTGTTGTATTAGTCCATCTATACTGACCTCCATCAGGTTGCAAACTGAATATATTTTTCTCTGCATCTACCTCTGAAAAAATATTGGGCTTCTAGCTGTGTGTGGGACTTGTTCTATTAATCCATCTATACAGACCTCCATCAGGTTGCAAACTGAATATATTTTTTTCTGCATCTACCTTTGAAAAAATATTTGGCCTTCTAGCAGTGTGTGGGACTTTCTCTATTAGTCCATCTATACTGACCTCCATCAGGTTGCAAATTAAAAATAATTTTTATCTGCATCTAGCTCTGAAAAAATATTTGGCCTTCTAGCAGTGTGTGGGACTTTCTCTATTAGTCCATCTATACTGACCTCCATCAGGTTGCAAATTAAAAATAATTTTTATCTGCATCTAGCTATGAAAAAATATTTGGCCTTCTAGCAGTGTGTGGGACTTTCTCTATTAGTCCATCTATACTGACCTCCATCAGGTTGCAAATTGAATATAATTTTTTTCTGCATCTAACCCAGCCAATAGTTTTGGCCTAATACCACAGTTTGGCCACTCAGCTCTGCTCGGTTCCCATCCATTGTTTTTTTGTGCAAACAACTCCAGAGTTGTTAATTAGTTAACCACCAAAATGAGTGGAAAAAGGCCTGCTGCTGGTGGAAAGGGGAATAGGCGTGTTGGGAAGGGGAAAAAAGGTTGTGTCCGTGGGGTAGGTGTTAAAGCAACAGTAACATCTGCAGAAGAAAGACCATCTTCCAGCCAAACTAAAATGTCTACTTCTTTTAGCGGACAATGTGATAAGATCCCTTTCTTACGGCCACGCCAATCGCTACAAATTCCAGATGAGGCACAAAAACAGCAGGTGCTTCAACGGATATCAAGTGCTCCTTTAAATGGGCTCTCCTCCACATCAACTTCAACATCACAAATACTCCAGTCCTCAAAGGTGTCACCCCAATCGCACTTGCTTCCTCACAGCTCCCAAATCTCCAGCTGCCCGTCTGAGTATGAGGTAGAACAGATGGTTGAGTCTGCAGAGCTGTTTACTCATACTATAGCCTGGGAATCAGAGGTCGACTCCAGCGCTTCTGTGAATCCAGACGAGGAAATGATCTGCACTGATGCCCAGAATTTTTATGAGTCGGATCCAGGACCAGACGCAGAAGGTTCTGACCATAATGTAGACCCTCATTCCCAAACTGTAACTCCTGTTGGTGGAGACAATGAGGAAGACGATGATAAGACTCAAATACCTGATTGGAGCGACAACTTTAGTTTTTTGTCAGGGCAGGAACAGGTTGGCTCTGAGGACTACGGGTGTGATAACGCACGGGGTGATGATGATGAGGTTGGAGATCCCACTTACTGTCAACCCACAGTCAGCCAAGAGATGAGGTCAGCAGAGGAGGTGGAGGAAGATGCTAGTGACGACGAGGTCAGGTTGCGCCTTCCTGGACAGAGACGTAGTACTGGAAGCACGTCAACAACTGCATCCTCAAACACAACTCTGCCTCTCACCACAAGTCGTGGTGGCTCTTCAGGTCGCATGGGTGCTAAGCCTTGCATAGCCTGGGCATTTTTTCAGATCGATAAAGATGACCCAACTCGTGTTATCTGTAACATTTGTCAGCAAAAGCTAAGTAGAGGCCAAAAAATACATAGTTTGAGTACTTCATGCATGAACCGGCACATGGACATGAAGCATAAGTTGCAGTGGGAAGCTCAGTGTGCTACAATGCGGCCTAGCCGGCCGGGCCAACCGCCGTCTGCCATATCTTGTGCATCCGCGGCCTCTTCATCCTCTGTGACTGGGGGGACAGCAGTCACACCTGTTTTGGGGCGCAGACCTGCCACCTCTTTACCCGCAACAGCCAGCGTGATTGGCAGGTCATCATTTTCTTTGGAGGTGGTAACACCAGCTGGTGTTGAGCGCTGTCCGACATCGATAGCACCACCTTTGGATCAAGGCAACCTAACATGTCCGCCTGCATCTTCCTCACAGACCGGCAGTTTGCCGGGGACACCCTTATCAACCCCGTCTAAGCACAATAGCCAGCCTTCGGTCCCTCAGATGTGGACAAGTAAAAGACCATTTCCTCCTAGCCATGAGAAAGCTAAGAGGTTGAATTTCACCATCTGCAAGTTCTTGGCTACAGAAATGCTGCCTTTCCGCCTGGTGGACACAGAGGATTTTCGAGACCTTATGTCCGTCGCAGTGCCCCAGTACCAGATGCCCAGTCGGCACTACTTCTCAAAGAAAGGTGTGCCTGCGCTCCACCAGCATGTCGCACACAACATCACCGCTTCTTTGAGAAACTCTGTGTGTGACAGGGTGCATTTCACCACAGACACTTGGACGAGTAGGCATGGACAGGGGCGTTACATGTCGCTGACTGGGCACTGGGTAACTATGGTGACAGCAGGACAAGGGGCTGCTGTCCAAGTCTTGCCGTCCCCACGAGTTGTGCGTCAATCCTCTTTATGTCAAAGTTCCTCCACTGCTTCTGCCTCCTCAACCTCCTCTCGGTCTTCCACCTGCACCCAAAGCCTGTCTGGTCATGCCACAAGCTTTCTAACTGCGCAGAAGGGATCCTGCACACCTCCTTACTATGCTGGCAGTAGGGCTCAACGTCATCAGGCGGTTTTTACATTGAAATGTCTGGGAAATGTGAATCACACAGCTGAGGAGTTGTGGTCAGCTCTGGAGAACCAATTTCATAAATGGTTGTCTCCACTGGACCTGAAACCAGGGAAGGCCGTGTGCGACAATGCTGCAAACCTGGGTGCGGCCCTTCGCCGGGGCAATGTCACACACGTGCCTTGTATGGCTCACGTGTTGAACCTGGTTGTCCAGCAATTTTTAGCCCACTATCCCAGACTAGATGGCCTTCTGCAGAGGGCACGGTCGCTGTGTGCTCACTTTCGCCGTTCGCATCCCGCAGCTCAGCGACTTACATCTCTACAGAAGTCGTTGGGCCTGCCACTTCACCGGCTAAAATGCGATGTGCCTACCCGGTGGAATTCAACTCTGCACATGTTGCAGCGACTGTGGCAGCACCGACAAGCCCTGGTGCAATACGTTCTGACGTATAGCCTGGGCCAACGAGATCCAGAGGTGGGGCAAATCACGCTGGAGGAGTGGTCTCAGATCAGGGACCTATGCACCCTTCTGCACAGTTTTGAAATGGCGACGAAGATGTTTAGTGCTGACGATGCCATTATCAGCATGACTATTCCGGTGATTTACATGCTGGAGCACATGTTAAACAGAATTCGGAGTCAGGTGGTGGCACAAGAGGAGGTGGAGGAAGTAGAGGAGGAGGAGTTGTATGCGGAAGGGCTAACATCTGCAAGGTCCAGACGGTCGGCAGCACCAAGGCGGCAGGCATGTGAGGGTGGGGGAGATGGTTTTACCAGGGCGCATGGTAGCAGCCAAACTAGTGAGGAAGGTGCAGGAGCCCAGGAAGAAGTGGAGGACGAACTGATGGAAGACTCATCAGATGAGGGAGACCTTGATCACATTTCTGTTGTGCGAGGTTGGGGGGAGAGGACAGAGGAAGGAAGCATGATTGTTACCTCGCCACCAACACAACAGGGACTTGGTGCTCCTGGATGCGCAACACACATGAGTGCCTTCTTGCTGCACTACCTGCAACATGACCCTCGAATTGTGAGAATTAGAAATAATCCTGACTACTGGGTTGCCACACTGTTAGATCCCCGGTACAAAAGTAAATTTGCAGAAATTATTCCTGCCATAGAAAGGGATGCACGCATGCAGGAGTATCAGCAGAGACTGTTGCAGAATCTTACATGTGCTTTTCCACAAAATACCAGTGGTGCACGTAGTGAATCTCACAGTTCCAACTTGCCAACCGTGGGACCGTCAAGTGTTCAGCACTCAAACCGTAACAGAACCACAGTATCTGCTGGTAACATCAATTTTGCGGAATCATTTCACCACTTTTTTAGCCCATCCTTTGCAAGGCCACAGGAGACAAGAAGTCTGACACATAGTCAACGCCTAGAGACGATGGTACAGGAGTATCTCCAAGTAAACATTGAAGCCACGACTGTGTCACTGGACCCTTGCTCTTTTTGGGCTTCCAATCTGGATAAATGGCCGGAGCTAGCCACTTACGCCTTGGAGATCTTGTCATGCCCCGCAGCCAGCGTTCTGTCTGAACGTGTGTTCAGCGCTGCTGGTGGTGTGCTGACAGATAAGCGCACGCGGCTCTCCACTGATAATGTAGACAGACTCACGTTCATAAAGATGAACAAATCATGGATCCGAAACGACTTTTCTACCCCTGTGTCATCCTGGGGAGAGTAAAAGCTTGATGATTGGTTAAAATCACCCTACCAACCGTTTTAAGCTTTCAAATTACTAATCATGTTTATCTGTATCTTGGCTGGAAAATAATTTGGGCTTTGTAGCAGTGTGCAGCACTGATTCTATTAGGCCATCTATAATAAGCTCCACCAGATTTAAAATTACTAATCATGTTTATCTGTATCTTGACTGGAAAATAATTTGGGCTTTGTAGCAGTGTGCAGCACTGATCCTATTAGGCCATCTATACTAAAGCTTCACCAGATTTAAAATTAATAATAATTTTTAGCTGCATCTAGCCCGGAAAATAATTTTGGGGCTCCGAGATGCGCAAGACACATAAGTGCCTTCTTGCTGCACTACCTGCAGCATGACCCTCATATTGTCAGAATTCGAAGTAATCATAACTACTGGGTTGCCACACTCTTAGATCCCCCAAACTTTTCGATCAACCTTTTCATTTTAATAAAGACCAAAAAAATGGTCATTTTTGAAATTATAAGCATTAGCAGGTTGTTAGAAACTGAAATCAAACAGTTTTCAACTCAAAACTTTATTCTAGGTGATGTTACATTTTCACATAGGACCCCTTGTTCGAAAGGAGCTTCTGAACTCTCTCGTCCATTGAATTTGTCAGGTTTTGGATGGTTTCTGCTTCAATTGTTTTGCATGAGGACAGAATACCCTCCCAGAGCTGTTGCTTAGATGTGAACTGCCTCCCGCCATCATAGACACTCCTTTTAATGATGCTCCAAAGGTTCTGAATGGGGTAGAGGTCAGGGGAGCATGGGGGTCACACCATAAGTTTGTCCCCTTTTATGCCCATATCAGCCAGAGATGCAGATGTTTTATGTGCAGCATGAGATGGTGCATTATCATGCAGAAAAATGATCTTGCTGTGAAATACACGGTTCTTCTTCTTGAACCATGGCAGGAAGTTTGAGAAAATCCACATACATTATGGAGTTCATCTTTAGCGCCTTCAGGGATCCTAAAGGGGCCGACAATCTCTCTCCCCATGATTCCAGCCCAAAACATTACTCCACCTCCTCCTTGTTGGCGCTGTAGCCGTGTTTGCGTGGGGTGTCCATCAACCAGCCATCCTCCACTCCATCCATCTGGACCATCGAGCGCTGCACGGCACTCATCCGTGAACAAAACAGTTTTGAAATCAGTCTTCATGTAATGTTTGGCCCACTGGAGCCGTTTCTGCTTGTGTGAAGTGGATAGAGGAGGTCGACAGGATGGCGTATGCACAGCTGCGAACCTCTGAAGGACCCTGCATCTTGTTGTTCGGGGGACGTTGGAGGCACAAGCAGCTTCAAAAACTTGTCTGCTGCTATGACAAGGCTTTTTTGCCGCTGCTCTTTCATCCTGACGTAATTGCCTGTAGGAAAGAGTCCTCAATTTGCCCTTATCAGCACGCACACGTGTGTACTGTGAATCAGCTACATACTTCTTGATTGCCAAGACACTTCATCCTGATCATCGCACAATGTTGATTGTAGTCATGCCTTGACCTAAACACTCCACAATTTGTTGCTTCTCAGCAGCCGACACATCCTTTTTCTTTCCCATTTTGGCAGAAAATGTAGGCTGCTTAATAATGTGAGACAGCCTTCTTAAGTAGTCTTGCCTTTCATTGGACACACCTGCCAAACTAATTAGCACAGGTGTCTGCAATTGCTTACAGTGATATAAAGAGCCCTGACACACATCACCATCAATGAGTTTAACTGACAAACAAACAAATTCTTCCCTTATCACTCCTAAACACTTTTTGCATAATAATTTGGAACACAGTGTACATGTGCTTTTCCACAAAACACCAGTGGTTCACGTAGTGAATCTTACAGTTCTAACTTGCCAACCGTGGTCTGTATGGAGTTGTTCAATAAAGGGCCCAAAATTAAGATAACATAGATGGGAGAGGTCTCTATGAATAGGAATTCCTAAGTATTTGACACCCTGTGAGGGCCAGGCAAAGGGAAAGTTGGACTGGATGGAATCCTATATGGATTTGGGGAGGGAGACATCGAGGGCCTCAGACTTCGCTGCATTGATTTTAAAATTTGACCATGTAACAAAGTGATCTATTTCAGCCATAACAGCATGGATGGATATATGTGATTGAGTGATATATACTAGGACATCATCAGCAAATAGAGAGCACTTGTACTCGGTGCCTCCCACCTCAATCCACCTAATATTGGGGTTATGGCGAATTGATGAGAGCAGGTGCTCCGTCACTAGGATGTATAAGAGAGGGGACAGAGAACATCCCTGCCTTGTCCCATTGGTGATTGTGAAAGGTGATGAAAATGTTCTGACGCGCCCCCTGGGCCTTGGGACACCCGGAGCCGGACCCTTTTTGGTGGATGCTGGTGGTTGTAGTCTCCGTGGCGGCAACCCGGTTCCGTGGCTCAGGGCGGTCAAACCAGTGGCGGAACTATTTATGTGGTTTTGATGTTTAAATGTCCGACTACGCCACCCGTGGATTGCGGTCAGAGTGAACCGCCGCTCCAGGGCAGACCGCTGAGGCTGGTGTTGTGGGTGCAGCAGAGCGTAGCATAACTCCCCACGGGAGGAGTATAGCCTCAGGGCAGTGTATGCGGAGGATGGGGGTGATGGTGCAGGGCAGCAGCAGTAATGACACGGAGTCAGTGATGCAGTCCAGGGCCTTTACTCACAGTTCTTATTATCCAGACCACGTCTGCAGGTAACGGCTGCCCACGTCGTACTGTGCTCACCAGGTGAGGGGCTCAGACAACTCCCAGATAACTTTGGAGTGCTTCACAGGACCCCCTTTGTGTGTCCTTTGTCTGGCCTTTCTTACCAACCCTTCTGTCCGGCTGCCTCGGGCCTCCTCTTGGTAAACTTGGCGCCAGTTTCCCTGACCCTATGTGGTGCCTTCCTAGCGGGTGTAGCGAGGGGCTGCGCCACATAAAATGTCACAGCCTCCTGTTTCTAGCTGAGGGTCGTTTCCTGCCTCCACTAGTTTCGGGGACCGGTCTCCCCCTTTGGCCTGACCCCTCCACGCAGGTGGATTCGGGCGTGCGGTGGCGACTCGCCCGTCCGCACCCCTGAGATCCCTTCGTTCCTCGTTCCTGGAGCCTTCTCCGCTCCTCTTCCTTCCTTCTCCCTCTTCCAGGCCTGGGCCTCTGTTACTAGGCCCGCCTCCGGAGCAGAGCTCATGCAGAGCCCCTGCTCCCTGCCACTTCTGCTCAGACTTCTCTGCACTGAACTAAGATGGTGCCCACCTTTTATACTCCCTTCTCAATGCACCCAGGAACTGCTTCCTCCCTGCTCCTGCACTACAGGGTTCCCCTTCCTCAGTGTTCCCTCCCCCCACTCCAGCCAGGGACAGGGACTGTCATGCCCATCTCAGGGGCATATTGGTCGCCTTGCCCCACGGCAATGTGGTGTAATGCATGCAGGTGTCGGGTCCTGATCCACACTACATCCTTACCTGAGAGTGAGATATCACACCTCTGGGTGAGGTGCAATACCTCTGTAGCAACCGAGCCCTCAGGGTGCTACAGTTCCATTTATCTTCAGCCTAGGTGACGTATTGCGATACAGGGCCGTGATTTTGGCTATAAAAGGGTCCCCTAGACCCCTACCCCAAGCTTTTTAAGAGAATCATATATGGCGTGCCAGGAGACTCTATGGAATGCTTTCTCAGCATCCAACGAGAGTATCTAATTACAAATTTTTAACTGCATCTAGCCCAGGAAATACTTTGTGCCTAGTTGCAGGGTCTGCTAGTCAGCGGATTATCCCGACTGTTAAGCAAGCTACACCACCTGTAGTTTGGACACTTCATTTTTTCAAAGGAAATGCTTCGGGACCACGGGATACTCAGTGAAGAGCATCAGGAGGCACCCCAAGGCATAGGGGCTCGGACTGGCAGTAGGATGCCTTGCGGTGGACAGCCGAGCTCGATCCTTATAAAAGCTTTTTAACTGCAGCAGCTTTAGTGGACGCTACTGGAGCTGGAATTACGCGGCTGCTGGCATGAGACTTGCCCTCCAATAGATCCTTGTAAATGGATTTAAAGTGTATTTATTCAAATTAGAGAGACAATTTAAATTAAAAAGCTTAGAGCTGCCTCCACCACAGGGGGGCTCGCTCGACCCACCAGCGGACAGGCACCAGTATTGGGAGAGGGGGGCTGGCCGTCAGGGTTCACCGCGGCTCTGGCACAAACCCGGCGACACGGAGGTGGCACTGGCAGGAGCGGACTGAACGTGTCGGCTTCTCACTTTTTGGATTTTAGAAGGGCATGACATGCCTATATCTGTGTCTCCCCCTCCTTTTACTCCTCCACCTCTTTTCTTTTCGCATGACTATATGTACTTGTCACTTTTCCATGTGTTAGTTGTGTCTTCTGAGCAGTTTGTCAGCTTTTGGACACCTTTGAAGGTGTTTTCTATGTGTTTCTATGTGTTTTTGTTTGCCTGCCATTGGTTTTAACGGTGTTCGAAGGTGTTCGACAAACAGTTCGACGAACAGTTCGGCGAACACACGGGTGTTCGACGAACCGAACCGAACTCGAACACTACGGGGGTGGCTCAACACTAGTAATCACTACTTGTACAAGTAAGCAACACTGAAAATATCTGAGAATCTCTAGTATGGGGGAATTGATATGAAAGAATTTGAATCATGAAGACATTTGCCCTCTTCTGCATAATCTCAGTCCATAGAGAGGCCCCCAGCTCTCCATCATTTCAAGTGTGACCATGCACCGCTGACTTTCTGCTGGGACCGGTGCTCTAATTACCAGCCGCCTAGGCCTCATTCAGCCATTTGTTATTTTTAAGTATGTTCCGGGTAGCAAAGGAAGGGCAAGAGCATAGGGGAGCAGTGCAGAGAGGTGGTAGTGTCAGGGAATAGTATGGAGAGGCGGGAGCATGAGTGGACACAGTATGGAGTGGGGGGCAGTATAGAGAGGTGGCAATGGGGGGACAGGAGTGGAGTGGAGGGAGCATGGGGAGACAGTATGGAGTGGTTACATTGCTGGGGGCAGTATCGAGAGGTAATAGCATGGGGGAACTGTATGGAGAGGTAGCAGCATGTAGGGTCATTGATGAATGGGATAATAAAAGGGAAGACAGTGTTGAGGCCACAGCTCCTAAGAAAGGACAATGTGTCAGTTATAGTTCATAAGGCCAAATGTGGTGGTTATAATTTATAAGGAAGGAAACTGATGTGATTATAATTTATAAGGGGGGCAGTGTGGAGTCAATGTACACTGCTCAAAAAAATAAAGGGAACACTTAAACAACACAATGTAACTCTAAGTCAATCACACTTCTGTAAAATCAACCTGTCCAGTTATGATTATATGATTGTTAATCAATTTCTCCTGCTGTTGTGCAAATGGAACAGACAACAGAAATGCTAGGCAATTAGCAAGACAACCCCTATAAAGGAGTGCTTCTGCTGGTAGTGATGACAGACCATTTCTCTGTTCTCATCCTTCTTGGCTGTTGTTTTGGTCACTTTTGCATTTTGTCATTGCTCTCACTAGTGATGAGCGAGCACTAAAATGCTCGGGTACTTGTTTTTCGAGTCAAGCAAATTGGAATGCTCGAGTGCTCTGTTCGAGCAACGAGCCCAATCTAAGTCTATGGGAAACTCGAGCATTTTTCAGGCGGCTCCCCCGGTCGTCTGCAGAGGGCCTAAAATTGCCGAAATCGATGGGAACAGTGCTCAAATGACATGGGAACAGCATGGGGAAGACCCCTGGAAGCATTTCTGACTCCCAGGTCACTGCTGTCAACAATGTTGTCAGAGTATTACACCAATTTACGGACTTACAATAAAACATACAAAAACAAAACCAAAATGGATTTTCCTGGGAAAAATGTTAAGGAACATCCTTTCCAGATTAATTACTTGTATCTAAGGCAAAATAAACAACCAAGAACAAAAATGCTCCTCCACACCTTGGGCTATGTTCACACATAGCGTTTTTGATGCGTTTTTGCACTTTTGCTTTCAACGGTGAAAAATGCATTCACCGGTAAAAGTTATTTTAACATTTTACTACCTTATCTGGCCATGTGATGTGTGAGACATGATCAGACACATTCATACAGTGCTGAAAAGACATGCGAACAGCATGGGAAAGACCCCTGGAAGCATCTCTGACTCCCAGGTCACTGCCTAAAACTGTCGTGATCTCATCAGACGTGATTCTATATTACTGTGATAAAAATACAGACATTTTTGGCAACGTGACAAATAATAAACTCTATTTAAAATTGGCAATGTGTGTTTCAAGGGATGGGGAAGTGGACGTTATAGTGATGGTGATAGTGCACGCACAGGGTCTGGGCAAGATGAAACTGTGCCTGCTGAGGGAGCACAACATCATGTTGAACTACCTTCTTGTCCTAATTTCTAGGGGGCCGTGGAACACCACTATTGAAGCCAGAGCAATGTGAAAAGGTTATTGGTTGGATAGCAGATAAAGCTTCCAGTCAGTTTGCCACCACCACCACCCTGTTTTCCACATGGTCCAGTCTCAGTAGCTGTGAGTCTGGACCACATTATTATTATTACTTTATCGCCATTTATTCCATGGCACTTTACATGTAAAAAAGGGGTATACCTCGCAAAAACAATTACAATGTGACAGTGACTGGTACAGGAGACCAGAGGACCCTGCCCGCCAGGGCTCACAGTCTACAAGGAATAGGTGAAAATAGAGTTGGTTGTGTAGCGGTATGGTGGAGCGAGGGTTACTGCAGGTTGTAGGCCTGTCGGAAGAGGTGGGTCTTCAGGTGCTATTTGAAGGTTTCAACAGTTGACGAGAGTCAGAAATGTTGGGGTAGAGAGTTCCAGAGAAGGGGGACTGCACCGGAGAAATCTTGTATGCGATTGTGGAAGATGAGATAAGAGGGGAGTACAGAAGGAGATCTTGTGAGGATCGGAGGTTGTGTGCAGGTAAGTACCGGGAGACTAGGTCAGAGATGTATGGAGGTTGTGGATGGCTTTGCATGCCAGGGTTAGGGTTTTGAACTGGAGTCTCTAGGCAATGGAGAGTCAGTGAAGGGTCTGAAAGAGAGGAGAGGCCAGGGAATAGCTAGGGGACAGATGGATTAGTAGGGCAACAGAGTTTAGGATAGATTGGGGGAATGCAAGAGTGTTAGAAGGGAGGCCACAGAGCATGAGGTTGCAGTCGTTGAGACGGGAGATGATGAGCGCGTGCACTAGTGTTTTTGTAGATTTGTGGTTGAGGAATGTGCGGATGCGGGAGACTTTTTTACTTGGAGTCGGCATACTCCTTACTCTGATCCTCCTTCCTCCCACCATTCTGAGTACCCTGAGACAACTGATTCCATACTTGGACACTCCGAAGAGCTGTTGTGTTTATCTTTCCAATTATAGATTCTGGCCTCTCACTCAGTCCGCTTGGAAGTGTAAAGAGCTTGGATATGTGGTTTGAAGGAGAGATTAGAGTCTAGGGTTACCCCAAGAGCTGTTCACTTTTCCATCGATAGATTTGGGCCTCTCAGCCGGCCAGCTTCAAGCAGGGCAACAGAATATCGCATGTAGCGATTTGAGCAGCCATGCTCGGGTGCTCGCCGAGTATCTTCAGCGTGCTCGGGTGTTATGTTATAGTCAGGCTGTGCACATGATTTGCGACTGTTTGACAGCTTTAATACATGTGAGGAATGCCTAAGAAACAGGCATTCCTCACATGTATTAAAGCTATCCACATGAGATTTCAGAAATATTATTTACTTAGCTGGCACTGTAAAGTGAAGCATTTTTTACTCTTCAAAAATGCAAGGAAACATTGAAGCAAAAATGCAGTGTGTAAACAAGCCCTAAGAGAACAGTGAAACATTATAGCTGATGTGGAAATGTCAGCAATTTAAATCCAAATGATTTATAGTAATCACTACTTGTACAAGTAAGCAACACTGAAAATATCTGAGAATCTCTAGCATGGGGGAATTGATATGAAAGAATTTGAATCATGAAGTTATATGTGTTATATCTGATGGACAACCACGGTTTTAAATAGCGGCCCTGTAGTTTACTATTCTTTACAGCGACCTCGTGTGAATAGCTTCACTGACACACTGTAACAAACTGTAAATGGAGGCCAATATTTTCCAGGTTCACTACAAAAATTGGATTTTTTTCACTGTAATATGGAAAAGATCTGGCTGTATTCTGCAGTGCTAACACGCAAATGAAGCAGAAAAATTGTGTACTCTGGATTGCTTTTAAGCAAATAATCAAGATTAAGATCCCCAAAAAATTAGCCCTGCCCCTGATATCTGGGGCTATGTCTACAAATATCTGTAACAGCAGAACGTGCAATGGACCCTCTTGTGCAGCATATACCCTGCCTGTCTTTGGCTTTTAAGCAAATAATCAGGATTAAGATAAAAAATAATTAGCCCTGGCCCCTGATCTATGGAGCCCTGCCTGCCTGCCTAACTCCTGATATCACCACTGAATATATGCAGCTGGATTAGTCCTCAGAAGAACTGTTAGTTCAGATGGATAAATAGATATGCTGTGAAATACCTACACTGACTAATAAACAAGCAAATCTCTCCCTCACTCAGCAGCAGCTCTCCCTACTCTGCCTGTTTCCGGGGTAAACTGTGACGAGCCTAGGGTCACCGGGTCTTAAATAGACCCGATAACGCTATGCGGCCAGCCAATCGCTGTAATGTCACAACCAACATGGCTACGGGATTACAGTGGCAAGCAATCCCTGCATGTTCATTGGCTGTCTAAAGAGTGCCAAACACGCAGGGCAGGGACTCAAGCTCCCGCCCGAACAACACGGAAATATTCGCCGAGTGCCGAGCTTGTCGAGCAGGGTGATGCTCGGGTGAGTACCGAGTAGTGGTGAGCACGTTCGCTCATCACTAGCTCTCACCTCTACAGGTACAATAGCATGAGTCGATGTCTACAGTACAATACACAGAAGTTGCTCAGGTACTGCAGCTAATCCAGGATGGCACATCAATGCGAGGTATGGCAAGAAGGGTAGCCATGTCTGTCAGCACAGTGTCCAGATCATGAAGCAGATACCATGAGACAGGTCAGCATACCTGGAGATGCGGAGGGGGCCTTAGGGTGGCAACAACCCAGCAACAGGACCACTACCTCCTCCTTTGTTCAAGGAGGAACAGGAGGAGCAGTGCTAGAGCCCTGCAAAATGACCTCGAACAGGCTACCAACATCCATGTGTCTGCTCAAATTGTCAGAAACAGACTCTATGAGGGTGGTATGAGGGCCTGATGTGCACAAGTGGGTGTTGTGCTTACAGCCCAACACCGTGTAGGGCAATTGACATTTGCCCGAGAACACCAAGATTGGCAGATTCGACATTGGCACCTTGTGCTCTTCACAGATGAGAGCAGGTTCACACTGAGCACATGTAACAGACGTGAGAGACGAGTCTGGAGATGCCATGGAGAACATTCTGCTGCCTGCAACATCCTCCAGCATGACCGGTTTGGCAGTGGGTCAGTAATAGTGTGTGGAGGCATTTCTTTGGAAGGCCACACAGCCATCCATGTGCTAGCCAGAGGTACCCTGACTGCCTTTAGGTACCGGGATGAGATCATCAGACCCATTGTGAGACCATATGCAGGTGTAGTGGGCCCTGGGTTCCTTCTGATGCATGACAATGCTAGGCCTCATGTGGCTGAAGGGTGTCAGCAGTTCCTGCATGATGAAGGCATTGATGCTTTGGACTGGCCTGCTCATTTCCCAAACCTGAATCCAATCGAGAACATCTGGGACATCATGTCTTATTCCATCCACCAATGCCACGTTGCAACACAGACTGTCCAGGAGATGACTGATGCTTTAATCCAAGTCTGGGAGGAGATCCCTCAGGAGAACTTCCGCCGCCTCATCAAGAGCATGCCCAGGTGTTGTAGAAAGGTAATACAGGCACGTGGAGGCCACACACACTACTGAGCATCATTTCCTTGTCTTGAGGCATTTCCACTGAAGTTGGATCAGCCTGTAATTTGATTTTCCTCTTTGATTTTGAGTATCATTCCAAATTCAGACCTCCATGGAATATTAATTTTGATTTACATTGATCATTTTTATGCTTTATTGTTCTCAATGCATTCCACTATGTAATGAATAAAGATTTGCAACTGGAATATTTCATTCAGTGATAACTAGTATGTGGTATTTTAGTGTTCCATTTATTTTTTTGAGCAGTGTATTATATGAGGGACAGTGTGGGGGTCATAATTTGAGCAGGGAGCATGATGAGGGGCAATTATTTATTTAGGTGCACAGGAACTATCGTGCAGCTTTTCTTACTTGAGACCTTCTCACCTCTCACCATTATTCTGCTTGTATCAGGTTTATGTGTGATTTCAAACTAATAATCCAGTTACTAATTCTTCTCTACCAAATCACCCATTAAATTAAAGTCCACTGGATATAGTAACACTATTGTACGTCTTGTACTTATGATATATGTCTTAAGCTGACAGTAAAATGATGGTTTATGCCAAATCTTAGCACTTCTATCTAGCTACAGATTGCAGAGTTCATTGTGTAGAACACGGCTAGCTCTGCTGCATTTTATGATTAGTGAAGATGTGGAAAGGACAAAATAATCTCATTAAGTCAGGTTTTTATTGTGCAATTTTTCTAGTAATCATTGTATGTTTTGCTCTGCTGCTGACTTGTCTGTTTCTGTGTGAGAAACAGCAGATTTCCAATAACCTTTTGTTCTAGTTGAGCCATCAGTTCATAAGTTTGGAAACTCAATAGCAATAAATCTTTGTTCACCATGAAAGTAACTTTTGCAATGTATATCTGTAGTAAGAACTAAAAGCTCTATCCTTTGTCATTGCCATTCTTGCTGAGGATTGTCCTAGCGGCTGTGGGAGGGTTTTTGAAGACAGGGAGCCTAGTACTGATTGGCTAACTATATCTTTGTGCTAGGAAGTATAAGTATTTTCAATGGGAAGAGGGGATTAGCAGCTCCCCCTCCAGAAAAAAAAGAAAAGAAAATGATTTAGCATTGACATTTAACATTTAACATGCCTTCTTATCCTGACATTATCTGGGAAAATTGGAGGGCCATCATACACATAAGAACATAACATAGTTGATGGGTTTAGCAAACTTTTCTCTAAACTGTATGGCAGCCTTTAGGTGCCAGACTACATTGTAGTATGATATATTGCCATTACTTTAGATTACAGGGCACTTTTCTATTTGCTGATATTGTTGAAAAATGATGGTTAAATGAGACTCAGTCAAAACAATAGAACCCACAAAAGTGACCCCTCATAAACATAATCAACAGAGTAACCCCACCATAAACATTGCCAGCAGATTGACCCCCCTCATAAACATGATCAGCAGAGTGAACTTCTTATAAACATTGCAAGCAAAGTGATCACCTTATAATCATCGCAAGCTGTGACCCCTCATAAACACTGCCATCAGAGTAACCCCATCTTAAACATCACCAGCAAAGTGACTAGCTTTTAAACACTGCCAGTAGAGTGACCCCCTCATAAACACTGCCAATAGAGTGACCCCCTCATAAACACTGCCAGTAGAGTGACCCCCTCATAAACATTGCCAGCAGAGTGACTCCCTTAATAAACATCACCAGCCGTGACCCTCCTAATAAACTTTGCCAGAGGAGTGACCCTCAAATTTTTTGTCAAATATATGATAGAAAAAAGGGGGAGGTTTGAAATTTGTGAACATAAATTCCCTTAAAACATTGTCATTTTATTAAATATCATTAAAATTCACCAACGAAAAAAAAACCCAAACTGTGTAACTAAATGGATACCTGTTTCCCTTGTCCAAAGACAAAGGAAAACCTCTCTGATCTCAATGTGTCCCTAGTCCGTACCTAAAGCTGGTCCTGGCTGCCAGCGGAGGTTGGCACCCTAGATCACGAGAATGGCGCCCCCGCTCCTCGGTGACTGTCCCTTCTGTCCCTGTTATGAGTCTACTACTGATATACGAATAGAGATGAAAAACAGATAGTATAGATTTCCCTCAAGTCTAAACTACAGTTAAAGATTCTTGATATATATGTTAATCTCTGGTAGCTGTCTTGCGTCTTTTTTGCTTTAATTATAGCAGTTCAAGTAGTATGTATGAGCGGTCCAAACACTCATTCCTCTCCTTCTATCTTGATAGTGTGGAAATATCAGGGTGGAAAAATAGCATACACAGTAGATTCAATAAATTATGGTATCTAAGAACTGGTAATAATTAGCTATATATATAAATACATGCTTCAAAAAACCCAGGACACTTCAGGCATATGCGCTACAAAGACCAGATTCATCCGCCCAGGACCCAGCAGGAATGCCTAACCAGTACAGACCAGACCAAATAAATTGACAAGACTCAAATCTGATACATGAATCAGGCACCAAATGTTTCTGCAATCGCCTCTCAGACGAAAGACTTATCTTCGATTAGTTATACTACATAGATATACAGTAGAGACCAAAAGTTTGGACACACCTTCTCATTTGGCTGGAGTGCTGGGGAACCAAAGTGAGGGGGAACCATGTAGTGGATGTGGGTGGAGGATGCAGACCAGGGGAGCACTTGAAGAAGATACATACTGTATGTCTTTCTCATGTTTCTGAAATCACCTCTTGATAGACTGTGTTATTTATAGCATAATGCTGGTTACATATTCATATATATATTATTCAGAAAACAGGTCTATTTCCTAAGCGTATATAGATTCTTATCAGAGACAATGCAAATCGGACATCAGTGGTTCAGAGAACTCATATGTAATAAATGAGTAAAACATTAATACTGTTTCTAAAATAGCCTCTTCAATCACAACACTCATATATGATGAATGAGTATAGCACTTATGTTTCTGAAGTCGCCCCGACGCGTTTCCCCAAAAACAGAGGAGTGACCCTCCTAATAAACATTGCCAACAGAGTACTCCCCTCATAACCATGATCAGCAGAGTGACCCCATCACATACATCCCCAGCAGAGTGACCCCTCATAAACATCACCAGAAGAGTGACCCCCTCATGAACATCACCAGCAGAGTAACCCCATAATGAACATCACCACCAAAGTGACACCCCTCATAAACATTGCTACCAAAGTGACCACCTCATGAACACTGGCAGCATAGTGACCCCCGATAAACATCACCATCTGTGTGACCTCCTTAATAAACATTGCCAGCAGAGTGACCCTCTTGATAAACATTGTCAGCCGATTGTCCCCCTTAAAAAGCATTGCCAGCAAAGTGACCACTTCATAAACATCATCAGCAGAGTGACCCCCTCATGGAGAATGCCAGTAGTGTGACCCCCTCATAAACAATGCTAACAGAATGCATGCTCACGCATAGTGCATTAATATACCCAGCTCCCTCAAGGGCCAACTATGAGTAGTCGTTACTGAATAATTATTTAAAAGGGATGTCAGGTTCCTGAAACAAGCAAAAAAACTAAAATGAGCTGCAAACATACTGAAATAATAAAAAGCATTACTTCCCTAATCAATTCCCTATTGATTCAGGGCAGTTGCCCCAAATGCCCCTGTTCGTGATTCTGTGTGACATGATTCCTCTTAATTAGTCAGCAAATGGAGGGTGGACTTACTGAATTGTACCCCAACATTGTCATTTTTGACCAGATTTGAATGGGGTTTAAAATGTCTTGCAAATAGCGATTGAAATGTTGGAAATGTTGGACCCTGAAAGAAATGCTGACTGACGGAGAGAGACCATGTAAAGCATCATCTGACCCATCTTAGCCAGGAATTGCTTTTGCACTTTTGGGGGCTACTTACTTTGATGTAGTTGTATAGTCTAGTATAACCCTATTAGGGAATTATATCACGCTCTTTCAGTAAAAAATAGAAATAGTTTTTTTTAGTTTAAATTTTGCCAATCCAAATTCTTTAAAATAAATAAATTCTCCCAAAGAATGTAATAAAAATATCAAATGAGGCATATTGAAAAGGACGTTACAGTATATTTTATTATATTTTATAATACTTATAACTAAAACTTCAAATAATTTTCAAGGGAAAGTCAACATTGACTTTTAATTTATACTTAGGACATTTCATATTTTTGTAATATGTTAATTTTTGAGTTAAAGGGAAACTATCATGAGAACATTGACTATCTACAGTGCCTACAAGTAGTATTCAACCCCCTGCAGATTTAGCTGGTTGACACATGCGGAATTAACTTGGCATTGTGACATTTGTACTGTAGATCAGCCTGGAAGTGGGAAATGCACTGCAGCAAATTTTATTTATTTATTTTTTTAAAACGTTAAAAGTTAATTCAGAGTGTCATTTATTATTCAACCCCTCAAACCACAAGAATTCTGTTTGGTCCCCCTAAAGTATTAAGAAGTAGTTCAGGCGCCAAGAATAATGAGCTTCACATGTGTGGATTAAAGATCTCTTTTGCCAGCCTTTTCTGACTATTTAAGACCCTCCCCAAACTTGTGAACAGCACTCAGACATGGTCAACATGGGAAAGACAAAGGAGCATTCCAAGGCCATCAGAGACAAGATCGTGGAGGGTCACAAGGCTGGCAAGGGGTACAAAACCCTTTCCAAGGAGTTGGGCCTACCTGTCTCCACTGTTGGGAGCATCATCCGTAAATGGAAGGCTTATGGAACTACTGTTAGCCTTCCACGGCCAGGACAGCCTTTGAAAGTGTCCTCCCGTGCCGAGGCCAGGCTTGTCCGAAGAGTCAAGGCTAACCCAAGGACAACAAGGAAGGAGCTCCGGGAAGATCTCATGGCAGTGGGGACATTGGTTTCAGTCAATACCATAAGTAACGTACTCCACCGCAATGGTCTCCGTTCCAGACGAGCCCGTAAGGTACCTTTACTTTCAAAGCGTCATGTCAAGGCTCGTCTACAGTTTGCTCATTATCACTTGGAGGACTCTGAGACAGACTGGTTCAAGGTTCTATGGTCTGATGAGACCAAGATCGAGATCTTTGGTGCCAACCACACACGTGACGTTTGGAGACTGGATGGCACTGCATACGACCCCAAGAATACCATCCCTACAGTCAAGCATGGTGGTGGCAGCATCATGCTGTGGGGTTGTTTCTCTGCCAAGGGGCCTGGCCATCTGGTCCGCATCCATGGGAAGATGGATAGCACGGCCTACCTGGAGATTTTGGCCAAGAACCTCCGCTCCTCCATCAATGATCTTAAGATGGGTCGTAATTTCATCTTCCAACAAGACAACGACCCAAAGCACACAGCCAAGAAAACCAAGGCCTGGTTCAAGAGGGAAAAAGTCAAGGTGTTGGAGTGGCCTAGTCAGTCTCCTGACCTTAACCCAATTGAAAACTTGTGGAAGGAGCTCAAGAATAAAGTCCACATGAGACACCCAAAGAACCTCGATAACTTGGAGAAGATCTGCATGGAGGAGTGGGCCAAGATAACTCCACAGACCTGTGCCGGCCTGATCAGGTCTTATAAAAGACGATTATTAGCTGTAATTGCAAACAAGGGTTATTCCACAAAATATTAAACATAGGGGTTGTATAATAATTGACCCACACTTTTATGTTTAAAATTTAATAAAATTCAACTGAGCAACATAACTTTTTGGTTTGTAAGATTTATGCTTCTGTTCATAAAACCTACTCTCGTTTTCAGCTTGAAGGCTCTAACTTATTTGCATCTTATCAAACCAGCTAAATCTGCAGGGGGTTGAATACTACTTGTAGGCACTGTATAATATAATGGGAGATGCGTGTCTCTGTCTGAAGCCTTTATAGACTGCGCATGCGTGACGCGCAGTCTGGCTCCAGACAGAAGCACGCATGGAGCCGTTACAGGTAAGAGGAGCGTATGGCACCGGAGATCGCGGTATGCGTAGACACTGAACACATACCGCGATCTCCGGCGCCATACTTATATACTTACCTGACCAGGAGGAGCGTTGTCACGGCTCCTCTGTTCGCCGGAGACCACGCATACAAGGATTGCGGGGTGAGGGGACCACGCATACAAGGATTGCAGGGTGAGGGGACCACGCATAAAAGGATTGGGGGGTAAGGGGACCACGCATACCAGGGTGAGGGGACCATGCATACCAGGGTGAGGGGACCACGCATACCAGGATTGGGGGATGAGGGGTGCCATGCATACCATTATTGGGGGATGAGGGGTGCCATGCATACCAGGATTGGGGCGATGAGGGGTGCCATGCATACCGGGATTGGGGCGATGAGGGGTGCCATGCATACCAGGATTGGGGCCATAAGGGGTGCCATGCATACCGGGATTGGGGCGATGAGAGGTGCCATGCATACCAGGATTGGGGCGATGAGGGGTGCCATGCATACCTGGATTGGGCACGAGGGGTGCCATGCATACCGGGATGGGGAAAGAGGGGTGCCATGCATACCAGGATGTGGGTGAGGGTCCCATGCATACCAGGATGAGGGATACCATACATACCAGGATAGGGATGAGGGATGGGCTACCATGCATACCAAAATAGGGATGAGGAGTACCACGCATACCAGGATTGGGGGTGAGGGGGTGCCATGCATACAAGGATTGGGGGTGAGGGGTGCCACGCATACCAGGATTGGGGGTGAGGGGTGTCACACATACCAGGATTGGGGGTGAGGGGGTGCTACGCATACCAGGATTGGGGGTGAGGAGTGCCACGCATACCAGGATTGGAGGTGAGGGGTGCCACGCATACCACAATTGGGTGTGAGGGGTGTCACACATACCAGGATTGGGGTGAGGTGGTGCCACACATACCAGGATTGGGGGTGAGGGGTGCCACGCATACCAGGATTGGGGGTGAGGGGTGTCACACATACCAGGATTGGGCGTGAGAGGTGCCACGCATACCATGATTGGGGGCGAGGGGTGCCACGCATACCAGGATTGGGTGTGAGGAGTGCCATGCATACCAGGATAGGATGGTGGGGACAGCACAAATACCAGGAGGGGGGCAGCACATACCAGCATGGGAGACCATATACCAATAAAAATGCTCGCCACCTGGGCATAAAACGGGTTTAATAGCTAGTTGTTTATATTTATGGAAGTTTTTTCATATTATGACATTGATTAAAAAAGCCAAACTAGTAATCCTGCAATTTTCACACTGGCCACTGGGGCTTTTTTTAGACTCAGACTTTCTGTCCTTTCAGGAAGAGTTTACAGTAAGGTTCCATGTTATTGGAGGCAGGATTATAATGACAGCTTGCATCTCTATACACAGCGGATAACACAGAAACCACCATCACAATAGATGTCACAGCTGAGTCTGCTCCCCTCCCTTCACAATGACTTTTGCACAGACTCATTGGACACTTCAATGCAAAAGAAAAGGGTTAATATCTGGGCATTGTGGCTATGTACATGTATTGTTTCTTGAAACAAAAGGAAGTTTAAGGCTAAAAAATCCCCAGAGGCCAGTGTGAAAATTGCAAGAGTTCTATTTTTTTACTTTCTATTTGTAATATGTAAAAAATATATATTTAACATTAAAACCTAAATGAATGGGTCATTTTCTGATGATAGGTCCCCTATAACAGAATCATAAAGTAGTTATTATTTTCCAGTATTAGAATTGTCCAATTATGACTTTTCCAGAATTGTGTTTCTGTTCTTTGTGGTAATGACATAAGTACTGTGTATTCTGTTAATGTTCTGGATAAATTGGCAATAGAGTTCTCAAATATTTTATTGTCTGCCAAATTACTAAGTAAATTATTTCCTGTTTGACCTTGTGGATTGCAACAAACCAGAAGGTCATTTATCTCTCATCCAAGAAAGGAAGCTAAATTTTTCACATGATTTTCTCTACAGTGTTTTCTCACTTTTACAATTTGATTTTAAACACACATTCATACATACAGTTAGGTCCAGAAATATTTGGACAGTGACTGAATCTTTGTGATTTGGGCTCTGTGTGCCACTATTTTTTATTTAAAATTACACAACTGAGGTGCAATTGAAGTGTAGACTTTCAGGTTTAATTAAATGAGTTGAACAAAAATATCTTGTGAAACGTTTAGGAATTACAACCATTTTTCTACAAAGTCTCCTCATTTCAGGGGCTCAAAAGTAATTGGATAAATTAACTTTACCATAAATAAAATTATCATTTTTAATACTTTGCAGAGAATCCTTTGCAGGCAATGACTGCCTGAAGTCTGGAAGCCAATGACGTCACCAAATGCTGAATTTCCTCCTTTGAGATGCTTTGCCAGGCCTTTACTGCAGCTAGCTTCAGTTGTTGCTTGTTTGTGGGTCTTTCTGCCTTATGTTTTGTCGTAAGCAAGCGAAATGCTGCTCGATGGGGTTGAGAGCTGGTGACTGACTTGGCCATTGCAGAACAACCACTTCTTTGCCTTAACCCCTTTATGGCCTTACACGTATCCATACGTCAAGGATGCCTGGTATTTAACGACCTTGGAAGTATGAAAAAGTAATGGCGGTTTTACGTGCACAGAGGATGTGCACACACTATCGCCGTTGGGTGTCAGCTGATTTTGACAGCTGACACCCGACTCTCAGTGCCAGGAGTGGTGCCGATCAAAAAGTGGAATAAAACACGATCAAAAAGACGAATGTAAATAAAAATGGTACCGCTGAAAACGTCATCTTGTCCCATACAGCTCCATCAGCTGAAAAATAAAAAATGTATTGCTCTCAGAATAAAGCAATGCAAAAATAATCATTTTTTCTATAAAATGGTTTTTATTGTGTAAAAGCGCCAAAACATAAAAAAAATATATAAATGGAGTATCGCTGTAATCGTACTGACCCGAAGAATAAAGCTGCTTTATCAATTTTACCACAACGGCATAAAAAATAAAAAAAAAAATTCCTGAATTGTTGGTTTTTGTTTATTTTTCCTCCCAAAAATCGTAATTGAAAGCGATCAAAACATGTCATGTGCTCGAAAGTGGTACCAATAAAACCGTGAACCCGTCCCTCGCAAAAAACAAGTCCTCACATGACTCTGTCGGCAGAAATAAAGAAAAATTATAGCTTCCAAAATATAGCGATGCAAAAAACTGTTTTTTCAAAGAAAAAAGTCTTTTCATGTGTGACAGCAGACAAACATAAAAAACAATGCAAATCTAGTATCGCTGTAATTGCACAAACCCAAAGAATAAAGTTGTCTAATCATTTATACCGCAGGAAGAATGGTATAATAAATAAATAAAAACAATTCTTCACCTGCTGCTGATTTGTTCGTTCTGCCTCCCAAAGATTGCAGTAAGGCTCGGCTCACATTTATCATGCGCTCAGCGCTGAGTGCTTACACTGCGGTTTCCATGTAAATCTCTGATACTTGATTCAGACAGAACCCCTGGTAGAAGATTCCCTATAATGAGGCAGATGGAGGCACTGTGGACGCCGTCTGGCCTATGATCCGGTGGTGTCCATCTTTTTATTAGGTGTGAATGAAGCGCTGTTGGCCACAGTTTTTTGCACCTTTGAAAAAAAGACACCACTGAACAGAGGCCAGATGGAGTCCAGAATAACTCTGCTGCCTCATTATAGTATATGGATCTCTCAGAGGTTTTATCTAATCACGTCACTCGGAGATTTAAAGTGCAAAGTGTAAAGCACAGGAAAAATGTATATTATGTATGTATGATATATTATGTAAAATCTTACCAATAGAAGCTTAAACTCAATCCTCAAAAAAAAAGCCTCCACTCACGTCCATCATCAATATAGGGGGCTTTCACGTTACTGGTAGCACAAAGGCTCTGGAAAAGCGAAATGTCTCCTTGCCCACCAGAAGAAATTCAGCAAATTCTGTGCTCCCATATCCAAATTCCCCCTTTCTTCTGAGCCCCAGTGTGCCTAAACCACATTTAGCATCCACATGTTTGGTATTTCTGTAGCGATGAGAGCACGCCTAATTTACGGGTGCATGTCTCCAGGAGCATGAGCTGGGCACAATGTACTGGTCACTATTATGTACTGTCACTACAACGTACTGGTCACAACAAAGTACTGGTCACTACAATGTACTAGTCACTACAACAATGGCAGTTTTTCAGTTTTCACTCAGTAACATCCACTGTTGCTTGTTTCTGGAACACACCCATGTAGTTAAAATCCTGACCACACCTGTACATAAATTACAAAAGGGGTATAATTTCCAAAGTGGGGTAACTTGCAGTAAGATTCTGCTCTTCTAGCACTTAGGGACTCTGTATATGGAGTCCACCTACTATTCTTGGAAAATATGCATTCCAGGAGGCAAATAGAGCTCCGTCCCTCCCGAGTCTCACCATGTGGCTAAGCAGTACTGTACAGCCACATATGGGTTATTTCTAAATTCAGCAGAAATTGTGTGACAAATTTTGGTGCCATTTTTACCCACTTTCCTATGTGAAAATGTAAAATCTGGGGCTAAAACAAAACTTTGGTGGTAAAAATGTGATTATTCTTTCTTTACTGCCCAATGGTATAAAACTCTTTGCGGCACATGTGGTGAACATGCTCACTGCACATCTAGATGAATTTATTGAGAGGTGTAGTTTGTAAAATCAGGTCTCTTATGGGGGGTTCTGCTGTTGTGGCAGTTTAAGGGCTCTGCCAATGTGACATGGCACCGTCAAACCAGTCCAGCAAAATCTGAACTCCAATATGGGGCTCCTTCCTTTCTGAACTTTCCCGTGTGCCTCAAAAGTAGTTTTCAACCACATACGGAGTATTGGTGTACACAGGAAAAATTGCACAATAAATTTTGGGATCCATTTTATCCTGATATCCTTGAGAAAATAAAAAAAGTGGTGGCAAAAACAAAATTTTGTGGGAAAAATATATATTTTTTCATTTTCACATATCAACGTTGTAAAATTCTGTAAAGCACCTGTGAGTTCAAGGTGCTCAACACACATCTAGAAAATAATTCCTAGAGGGGTCTAGTTTCCAAAATTTGGTCACTCTGGGGGGGTTTCCACTGCTGAGGGACATCAGGGCTCCCCAAACGCGACATGACACCCTCAAACCATTCCATCAAATCTGAATGGTGGTTTGGAAAGTCTGTTTTCCAACCCACCACTCCTTCTTTTTTAAGCTCTGCCGTGCACTCAAACAGTAGTTTACCCCCATATATGGGGTATCTGTGTACTCAGGAGAAATTGCACAACCAATTTTGGGTTATATTTTTTCCCTTGTGAAAAAAAAAATGATGCTAAAAGAACATCATTGTGGGAAAAATATGAAATTGTTATTTTCACGGCTCAATGTTATAAACTTCTGTGAAGCACCTGGGGGTTCAATGTGCTCACCACACATCTAGATAAGTTCCCAAAGGGGTCTAGTTTCCAAAATGGTGTCAATTGTGGGGGATTTCCACTGTTTAGGCACATCAGGGGCTCTCCAAATGCGACATGGCGTCCGCTAATTATTCCAGCAAATTTTACATTCAAAGAGCCAAATGTCGCTCCTTCCCTTCCAAGCCCTGCTATGTGCCCAAACAGTAGTTTTCCTCCACATATTGCATATCGGCGTTCTCAGAAAAATTGCACAACAAATTGTATGGTGCAACTTCTTCTGTTACCCTTATGGAAATGCTAAAAAACATTTTTGTAGGAAAAATTTGAAATTTTTATTTTCACAGCTCAATGTTATAAACTTCTGTGAAGCACCTGGGGGTTCAAGGTACTCACCACACATCTAGATAAGTTCCCTCTGGGGTCTAGTTTACAAAATGATGTCACTTGTGAGGGATTTCCACTGTTTGAGAACATCAAGGGCTCTCCAAATGTGACATGGTGTCCGCTAATTATTTCGCAAATTTTGCATTCAAAAAATCAAATGTCGCTCCTTCACTTCCAAACCCTGCCGTGCGCCCAAACAGTGGTTTTCCCATACATATGCTCAGGAAAATTTGCATAACACATTTTGCATCCATTTTTTTCTGTTACCATTGTAAAAATAAAAAAAATTGGGTCTAAAGTAATATTTTTGTGAAAAAAGTTAAATGTTCATTTTCTTCTTCCACATTCCAAAAATTCATGTGAAGCTCCTGAAGGGTTAATAAACTTCTTGAATGTGGTTTTTAGCACTTTGAGGAGTAAAGTTTTTTGAGAATGGTGTCACTTTTTGATATTTTCTTTCATAAAGACCCATTCAAAGTCACTTCAAATGTGATGTGGTCCCTAAAAAATGGTTTTGTAAATTTTGTTGGAAAAATGAGAAATCACTGGTCAAGTTTTAACCCTTACAACTTCCTAACAAAAAAAAATGTTTCAAAAATTATACTGATGTAAAGTAGATATGTAGGAAATGTTATTTAGTAACTATTTTGGGTGACAAAAGTTATTTAACGGCACAAAAAATAAAATTTGAAAATTGCAATTTTTTTTACATTTTCACCAATATTCCATTTTTTTCTCATATAAACGCAAAAATATTAAACAAATTTTACCACTATCATGAAGTACTATATGTCACAAAAAACAGTCTCAGAATCAGTGGGGTCCGTTGAAGCATTCCAACCTTATCTCATAAAGTGGTCATGAAGGTGAAAACAGGTTTGAGGATGTAAAGGGGTAATAAAACTCCTGGGTTGCTTTTGCAGTATGTTTTGGGTCATTGTCAATCTATACTGTGAAGCAACACCCTGGCTGCATTTGGTTGAATCTGACCAGGAAGTATCGCCCTGTAAACTTCAGAAGTCATCCGGCTGCTTCTGTCTTCAGTCACATCATCAATAAATAATAGTGACGCAGTGCCATCGGAAACCATGCATGCCGATTCCATCACACTGACTCTACCATGTTTTACAGAGAATGTGGTGTGTTTTGGATCATGGACTGTTCCAAACCTCCTCCATATTTTCATCTACCCATCATTCTGGTACAGGTTAATCTCAGTTTCTGTCTAAAGAATGCTTTTCAAGAACTGGGATGGCTTTTTTAGATTTTTTTTGGTAAAGTCTAACCTGGCCTTTCTATTTTTAAGGCTGATTATTGGTTTGCACCTTGTGGTGAAACCTCTGTATTTATTCTCATGAAGACTTCTGTTTATAGCAGAGTTAGATACTGAAACACCTATTTCCTGAAGAGTGGTCATCATTTGAGTGGATTTTGTGAAAGGTTGTTTATTCAACATGGAAAGGATTCTGCGATCATGCAACACTGTTGCCATCCATGAATGTCCAGGACGTTTTGAGTTCCCAAGCTCACCACTGTGCTCTTTTTTTGTCAGACTGTAGCAAACTCTTGATTTGGCCACTTCTAACATTTCAGCTATGTCTGATGGATTTCTTCTTTTATTCAGCCTAATGGGACTCTTAAGAACTCCTTTGACTGCATGCTTCTGGTTCACAGCAACAGCTTCTAAATGCAAATGCCACACCTGGAATAAGCTCCAGGCCTTGTACTTGCTTAGTTGATGATGAATTAAAGAGGGAATAGCCCATGCGCCCATTAAAAAGCTTTTGAGATAATTGTCTAATTACTTTTGATCCGTTTAAAAAGAAGCAGCTACATATTAAAGTGCTGTAATTCCTAAACCCTTACTCCAATTAAGATTTAAATACCCTCAAATTCAAGCTGAGAGTCTGAACTTTAAGCCTATATTGATATAAATGTATCTTAAATATGTTTTGGTAAACAGCTAAAATGCAAAAACTTATGTCACTGTCCAAATATTTCTGGAGTTACAGTCACTGTTACAGTTACTAGACGTTAACAACCTTTGTAGCCCAATGGCCACATTCAAGGATAACAGGTAACAGTTTGCAATATTATAGTGTGCATTAAAATAGAAATTACTAAAATAAAATAAATATTTATCAACAAATTATAGCCAAATACTTAGAAAAACAATGTAAAATACCAAATATCAATATGTAAAAAATAAAAAAACAAATACACTTTATCATCATGGCTTTTTATTAGACATTTGTGAATCTTTTGAAATTAGAATTTGCTGACTTTGCAGAATTTTCTGTAAAAAATTGATTTGAGGTAAATAAATTTGCCCAAATCTCAATACTGAAAAGCTTGTAATGGATCAGAAAATTCATGTGGGGGAGAGGAGAGAGAGAGAGTAAACCCTGCTGGTCATATGAGCTTACACTTTGTAAGCCAGAGGGAAAGGGGACTCCACAGACTATAAGAGCTTACACTTTACAGGTGAGAGAGAAAGGATCGCACTGCCATAAAGAGCGTACACTTTACATTTGAGATAGAAAGGATCCCACTGAGTATAAGAGCTTACACTTTACAGTGGACAGAGAGAGAGGATCCTACTGACCATAAGATCTTACACTTCACATGTGAGAGAGGATCCTACTGGCCATAAGAGCTTACACATTACAGGGGAGGGAGAGTGAGAGAGGATCCCACTGACCATAAGAACTTACACTTTATAGGGAACAGAGAGAGAGGATCCTACTGACCATAAGAGCTTGCACTTTACATGGGAGGGAGATGATCCTACTGACCTTTAGAGCTTACACTTTACAGGTGAGAGAGAGAGAGAGAGGACCCCATTGACCATAATAGCTTACACTTTACAGGTGTGAGAGAGAGGATCCTACTGATCATAAGAGCTTACACATTACAGGGGGAGGGAGAGAGAAAGAGGACCCGACTGACCATAGAGCTGACACTTTACAGGCGAGAGAGGGAGAAAAGACCCCACTGACCGTAAGAGTTTACAAGGTATAGAAGACAGAAAGAGAGGACCTTACTAACCATAAGAGCTTATATACTACAAAAGAGAGCCTTACCTAATGACTCTGGAGATAGAGAATGACTGCTGTACAAACTGTGCTCGACTGGGAACTGCTGATCTCAGATGGCTCAGGTACTGATCACCACTATACAAGGTATGATAATCTGTGAGATGTCATAGCGGCAGGATATTATGGTAAGATCCATGGGGCAACATAAAATGACCTTAGCTCGATCTCTGATAGCTCACCAGTGTGGAAAATTGTGCAGAACAAGTTTTTTTTTCAGGAAATTCAACTCAAACTCGATCCTCCTCGGATTGATCTGCTTTTGATCATAGTGGAGACACTGAAGCTATGTTCAATCTATTTTCAAACAGAGAAAAACAAAGCTTGACCAAACCTATTGATATTAATTTAATTTAGATATGACTGAATCCTTTAAAATTCAAATTTGCTAGCTTTAGAAATGTTTTACTTATTTGTTTTGCGGTGAATAATTAAATCGCAGGTACTCCAATTGCTTTTTTTTCTTTAATTTAAAAAGGTCTAGTTATATTTTTTCTATAAAGAATACTCAGTCTATAGATTTAAGTGATATATAGTGAATAGTGTTGTGTGATCACTAGTATCACAACTCAGTGTATCACTATGAATTAATATATCTGTGATATACAGCAGCAACAGCACATTAATGGCTGTTTTTTTCATTTTCACACAGAGCCAACAACCAAAGGTAGTATTAAACCTCTCATTGTAGACTTTACAACTAAACCAAAATTCTGAATTCAAGGCTTGTTTTGGCTTGTAATTGAAAGTGTGATACCTATGTTTTGGGATGCGCCATTTCTTTAAAGATAAATCTCCCTAATTCTGAAACTTAAACACAAGGGTTTACCAAACAAAGTGTGCTCACTGTTTCAAATAGTTTTTTGTGCCTGCTTCTTTGCTCCAATGGTCAAATATTAAACAGATACACACACCAACTGAATACAGTGACCAGTTGCAGGTTCTTGCTATTGGGACATGATTTTGTCTAGATTTTCTAGTCACATCCTATTTTGTAAAGGCACATGGCCTTTGTTTTTCTTCAACTTTAATATAAAATGTCTATTTTCATTTTGTCTACTCTAGACACATGACAATACAGCCGCTGTTGCTGCATGTTTGTTACTGGTTGTGAACCTACGTGTATCAACTTAGCATTTAGTAGGATTCGGAGGGCATAATGGTGTATGTGTCCCATCTCTCATCTCAGTCACAGCGGGTTTTGTAGCCTCTGACAGCAGCACCATCAGCTGGAATCAGCATTGTGTCCAGTCCACCTCCTCTGTCGTCCATAACAGTTACTGTAATGTTGTAAATGGTGAAATTTCCAATCTGTCAATAACACTTGTTTAAATTCTGCCCCAATATACCCTAGCATAGACTACCCTGGGAACAAAGGAACATACTACACCAAAAAAGCTTCTTCTAGTTGATATTTTGGAAGACATGAACAGTCAGCCTTTCTTCTCTAAAAAACTTAATGCTGGAGGAGATGAACAACATGATTCTAATGCCAATCTTCTTTAGAGGCTCTGTGAGTTGAGGTGGTAGGGACACTGATCATAGTTATACAACAACCCATTGGCATCAATAACACCATAATTAGAGGTATCAAACTGGGAACAATGCCTATTTTGTCCCCCAAAGCAACTCCATATACATACAATAGTTTATAATAAGGAGAAGAATGGAGCCTTAAATTGCTTAGAGCAATTGTCAAAATTTTATTACATATAAAAGTTAAAATCCATTACATAAACAACCCACATAGCAAAAATACATGAAAATGTGATAAACACAGACCTCGGGCTGTAAGTAACCAGTGGCACCAATTACATATATGTCATAATAAATAGAGAGTATGCCCCAAGGGCATTCCTATAGACAGCGTATATTAGTAATGTCTTATGAGTCCATAAATCTTACCCTGAACCAGAGCGAGAAAGGTATAGTACCTAATGCAAATATTGAGACCCATCCTAGTAACTATCAATAAGTTCAATGGAAAACATATCCTTAAAAGTTGGACTCATGGACATACCCAAAGGTTAAAGATGGATGCCAGTGGAACTGTCAGCCTGGTGAAGAGATTCCCCATGTCCCCTACGCATGTTTCGCTTGTATAAGTGACCGCTTCATCACTGTTCATAGCTGTAGCATTCTGAAACAGAGAAAACCTTGCGGTGGGAATCAGGTGGGGAGACAGGTGTTGGAGGTGGGTGAAACGAGCCTTGGCCATTTAACACACAGAGGCACATGTCTGCTGAATCAGGGATGACGATGAAGATGATGATTCTGTGTTGGACAAAACCTGAGAACCTGATAGGGATAATGAGAAGTTGAGGTCACCAAAGGAGGAGGTTGCTGGCATCTGTTATACATAGTGCACGCGACATGTGTTAAAAACATCCTCTGAGGCCAAATCAACTCTGGAGCAGGTAATGCTGCACATATGCCTCTTCTTGTGGAACAGGCATAAAAGTTCTGAAATATACATTTCAGCCCAAAATAAGTTATCCCATAGTAATATACAATTGTGGTTAGAGATGAACGAATCAGGCAAAATTCAAATTTGCCTGTTCTTGCGGATTTTCCTTGAAAATTTGATTCACATGAAATAGAAGGAGAAAAGTCTTTCAGAGAATCAATGCGAGATGTATGTAATAAGGAGAAAGAGCACCATCTGGTGAGCATTTCAAGTTTGCACGCTGGACCTGGTCAGGTGACCTCCAGCAGAGGATTTCAAAATTTAATGGTCGAGCGCGCAGTGCCTGAGGTGATTTCGGCACCAGACACAGAGAGAGACGTGACGCAGGCTGGACACGCTGAAGGAACCAGCGAGAGAGACCGAGGTGAGAGACCCGTAAGGCAAGACGGGTGGCTGCCGGTGAACGAGCGCGGGATTCAGCGCAGCGGTCCCTCGGGTGTCACGGCAACTTAAGGGGACCGGGACTTGGATACGACATTAAGGAAATGTACAAGACCCTCCTACCCACGACGTGGTAAACCGCCCCGAATGACAGGACAAAGAGAGGATAGAAACGAGTCGTGCCGGAGAGATCTCTTCAGCAGAAGCCGATGAGTGTCATCACTGAACAGGGCTGTCACTTCAACCGCTCCCTCACGGTACCGAGAACAATCAGGTTTAGGGTATCAGGTTGGGAGGGGGACAGATGAGGTGGAACAAGCCAAACCGGATCTAATTGACTTTGTCAGAAAAAGACTTAAAGGCCTTGCGGGAATAACCGGAGACCCCCGCTAGGGCCATTTGCAGAACCAATGGACTTCAGTGCTAATCCCATATTTGGGCTAGATACAGTATTTTAGAGAAGGATTTTATTGCTATTGTTATTGCTATTGTATTGTGTGTTATTGCTATTGTTATTGCTATTGTGATAGTGTTCTCATTACTAACCCCTGTTGCAATCCCTGTCAGCTTGTTTAATATATATATATATATATATATATATATATATATATATATATATATAGTGTTATTTATAGCTATTTGACTGCCCTCATTTTGTGACTGCGCGTTGCATTCTGACACCTGCATTACATTCGGAGACGTTATTCTCCATTCTCTCCTCATGAGAGCTGGAAGTCCCAGGTCGCTGTTAAAGGTCTGAGGATTTCAGTGTGAGCAGCGGGGATCAGAAGATTTGACCACCACAGGACTGGTGATGGTGAGGAGTGGAGGGGCTGGAGTGGTGAGCAGTAAGTTGAGCATAAGGAATTTTTTTTATCTTTAACATTTTGATACACCTTTATAGTTCAGAAAAATATTTGCCAGCGGCCCTCATTTAGTTGAATCCATGGCGGGTAGTAATGAATTATAAAAAATCTCCATTTTGGCAAATGCAGATTTTTATAAAGTTGAAGTAAAATTCAATTCCAGGGAGTGGAAAAAAAATAATAAAAGTTTTTTTCTTAGATAAAATATATGCTCTTCAATTAGATTAGCATTAATTTTATTATTATTATTATTATTATATATTATTATAGCGCCATTTATTCCATGGCGCTTTACATGTGAGTTTATTATTTTTTATTGCATTTTCTAATACCCCACTCTCTCTATATATATTTTTTCAATTAGATCAGCGCGAATGTATTATCTTCTAATTTATACGTCTATCGACACTGTGTGGTTATTGTCTTAATTCGCAGCAGATCTATTGCCCTAACCTACTAGTGCCACCACAGAGAAATTGTTTTATATTAAAATTAAATTCCACTCGAATATATTTCCTCATCTCTAGTTATTATGAAACACTGTGATTTTTTAGGATCTTTGAAAATAGAGCATGAGAAAGTTTCACGAGATTAAACAAAATAGAAAACATATGTAAAAATAGTGAGAAGTTAAGTAAAATAAAATTCTGTCCTTCTGTAAATGTCCTAAAATTGTCTCATGTTCAATCTTGTTCCTGCTTTCTGGCATCTGTTAAAAGAAAAAATAGGGTTAGAGGTTTTACCCCTGAAGATTCAATAATGACCCTCATGGGATTGATAACAAATGTGTATTGGGAAAGGCTAAGGAAATGATTACATGGTTATTTAGAGCTCCACCGTCTAAGGCACAACTGTATTGGTACAATGTAGAGGATTCTGATAAATTGTAACATTTTCATAAAATATTGTTGTTTAAACTTTTATGTATGTGTCTTTTTTGGTCTTCAATGGGTGTGGTTTACATAAAGAGGTGGGACCTTAGATTGACCATTTTACTAGAAATTTTAACAGAAATTGTTAGAAAATTATGTCACAAATCTAGGCTAACCCACAGCTGACTTACATTTGCTTTTCTGGTACAAAGACAGGCAAAGTTGTGAAAAAATGTATTATTTATGACAGTTGGCAAATTACCCATTGCCAATTTTTGTTAATATTAAGCACTAGAGATGAGCGTTGTTCTACTCGAACTGTTCGCCAATCTCAAATTCGAGCTGTTTTGGGCGGTGTTCGAGCCGTTCGGCGAACACGAACGATTTGAGAAAAATTCGGCTGTTCGAGGTTATGTTCGATAACTGTTCGTGCACCAAAATCATAACTGGATTTTTTCTCAGTAATGATGAAAATTAATGTTAATACGCAGTTTGAGTGTACAGTGGGGTGGGGGGAGGGGCAGGGGATGGATCTCTGCAGGAATAATGAAGATCTCCATTTTTTTTTCTCTTTCCCGCATTTACAGTGGGGAGGTGCAATCTGTCAGCCTATCAGCAGCGCACACACGGAGCGAAGTGCTTTTTTTCACACAAGCAAGGGCATGTGTCATTGGCAGTGTATGTCACATGTCCTTGCCCTATAAGACCAAGCCATTTTCCCCGTCGCCACCATTTTCTCACTGCTGCAGCTGCGTGTTAGACGGCACCGCTGTTGCTGTGTGCGCTATACCTTGTTAATTTCAAGCCAATTTTCGCACAAATCTACAGATAGCTTGGGAGTAGGGAATAGTTGTGATTGCAGTCCTTTTAAGGACTAGGTTACAGCATTTCCTACGACTTTTATCAGGCAGGTCTGTGCTCTTAAATAGATAGATTGTGGGAGTAAAGACTAATTGTAATTGCAGTCCTTTTCAGGACTAGGTTACATCAGTTCCTATCAGTTTTTGCCAGGCAGGTCTGTGCCAGTGCTGTGCAAGTTTTTTTCACAGCATTTGGCTGAATCTAGCAAAGCTAATCCTTTTTGGCCTATTGCAGAGTGTGTTAGTCAGTGGAGTAGCCTATCTGTGTTGCAAGATATACCACCTGTGTATAGAATACCAATTTTTTTACTGCACCTAGTGAAGTAAAATCTTTTGGGCATAGCATCATTCTATTAGTCCATCTATACTGACCTCCATCAGGTTGCAAATTGAAAATAATTTTTATCTGCATCTACCTCTGAAAAAATATTTGGCCTTCTAGCTGTGTGTGGGACTTGTTCTATTAGTCCATCTATACTGACCTCCATCAGGTTGCAAACTGAATATAATTTTTTTCTGCATCTAGCTCTGAAAAAATATTTGGCCTTCTAGCAGTGTGTGGGACTTTCTCTATTAGTCCATCTATACTGACCTCCATCAGGCTGCAAATTAAAAATAATTTTTATCTGCATCTACCTCTGAAAAAATATTTGGCCTTCTATCTGTGTGTGGGACTTGTTCTATTAGT
Source organism: Phyllobates terribilis (assembly GCF_046119375.1). Classification (NCBI taxonomy): domain Eukaryota; kingdom Metazoa; phylum Chordata; class Amphibia; order Anura; family Dendrobatidae; genus Phyllobates; species Phyllobates terribilis. The sequence goes on from NW_027362763.1 coordinate 224,915,241, forward strand.
CCATCTATACTGACCTCCATCAGGTTGCAAACTGAATATAATTTTTTTCTGCATCTAGCTCTGAAAAAATATTTGGCCTTCTAGCAGTGTGTGGGACTTTCTCTATTAGTCCATCTATACTGACCTCCATCAGGTTGCAAATTAAAAATAATTTATATCTGCATCTAGCTCTGAAAAAATATTTGGCCTTCTAGCAGTGTGTGGGACTTTCTCTATTAGTCCATCTATACTGACCTCCATCAGGTTGCAAATTAAAAATAATTTTTTGTCTGCATCTAGCTCTGAAAAAATATTTGGCCTTCTAGCAGTGTGTGGGACTTTCTCTATTAGTCCATCTATACTGACCTCCATCAGGTTGCAAACTGAATATATTTTTTTTCTGCATCTACCTCTGAAAAAATATTTGGGCTTCTAGCTGTGTGTAGGACTTGTTCTATTAGTCCATCTATACTGACCTCCATCAGGTTGCAAACTGAATACAATTTTTTTCTGCATCTACCTCTGAAAAAATATTTGGGCTTCTAGCTGTGTGTGGGACTTGTTCTATTAGTCCATCTATACTGACCTCCATCAGGTTGCAAATTGAATATAATTTTTTTCTGCATCTAACCCAGCCAATAGTTTTGGCCTAATACCACAGTTTGGCCACTCAGCTCTGCTCGGTTCCCATCTATTGTTTTTTTGTGCAAACAACTCCAGAGTTGTGAATTAGTTAACCACCAAAATGAGTGGAAAAAGGCCTGCTGCTGGTGGAAAGGGGAATAGGTGTGTTGGGAATGGGAAAAAAGGTTGTGTCCGTGGGGTAGGTGTTAAAGCAACAGTAACATCTGCAGAAGAAAGACCATCTTCCAGCCAAACTAAAATGTCTACTTCTTTTAGCGGACAATGTGATAAGATCCCTTTCCTACGGCCACGCCAATCGCTACAAATTCCAGATGAGGCACAAAAACAGCAGGTGCTTCAACGGATATCAAGTGCTCCTTTAAGTGGGCTCTCCTCCACATCAACTTCAACATCACAAATACTCCAGTCTTCAAAGTTGTCACCCCAATCGCACTTGCTTCCTCACAGCTCCCAAATCTCCAGCTGCCCGTCTGAGTATGAGGTAGAACAGATGGTTGAGTCTGCAGAGCTGTTTACTCATACTATAGCCTGGGAATCAGAGGTCGACTCCAGCGCTTCTGTGAATCCAGACGAGGAAATGATCTGCACTGATGCCCAGAATCTTTATGAGTCGGATCCAGGACCAGACGCAGAAGGTTCTGACCATAATGTAGACCCTCGTTCCCAAACTGTAACTCCTGTTGGTGGAGACAATGAGGAAGACGATGATGAGACTCAAATACCTGATTGGAGCGACAACTTTAGTTTTTTGTCAGGGCAGGAACAGGTTGGCTCTGAGGACGACGGGTGTGATAACGCACAGGGTGATGATGATGAGGTCGGAGATCCCACTTACTGTCAACCCACAGTCAGCCAAGAGATGAGGTCAGCAGAGGAGGTGGAGGAAGATGCTAGTGACGACGAGGTCAGGTTGCGCCTTCCTGGACAGAGACGTAGTACTGGAAGCACGTCAACAACTGCATCCTCAAACACAACTCTGCCTCTCACCACAAGTCGTGGTGGCTCTTCAGGTCGCATGGGTGCTAAGCCTTGCATAGCCTGGGCATTTTTTCAGATCGATAAAGATGACCCAACTCGTGTTATCTGTAACATTTGTCAGCAAAAGCTAAGTAGAGGCCAAAAAATACATAGTTTGAGTACTTCATGCATGAACCGGCACATGGACATGAAGCATAAGTTGCAGTGGGAAGCTCAGGGTGCTACAATGCGGCCTAGCCAGCCGGGCCAACCACCGTCTGCCATATTATTATTATTATTATTATTATTTATTATTATAGCGCCATTTATTCCATGGCGCTTTACATGTGATAGGGATATACATAACAAAAGCATTTACATAATCTTAACAAAACGAGTCAGCGACTGGTACAGGAGGAGCAAGGACCCTGCCCGCGAGCGCTCACAGTCTACAAGGGATGGGTGAGGATACAGTAGGTGAGGGTAGAGCTGGTCATGCAGTGGTGTTTACTGCAGGTTGTAGGCTTGTCGGAAGAGGTGGGTCTTCAGGTTCCTTTTGAAGATTTCCACGGTCGGCGAGAGTCTGATATGTTGGGGTAGAGAGTTCCATAGTAGGGGGTAAGCACGGGAGAAATCTTGTATACGATTGTGGGAGGAGGAGATAAGAGGGGAGTAGAGAAGGAGATCTTGTGAGGATCGGAGGTTGCGTGCAGGTAAGTACCGGGAGACTAGGTCACAGATGTATGGGGGAGACAGGTTGTGGATGGCTTTGCATGCCATGGTTAGAGTTTTGAACTGAATTCTCTGGGCAATGGGGAGCCAGTGAAGGGATTGACAGAGAGGAGAGGCTGGGGAATAGCGGGGGGACAGGTGGATTAGTCGAGCAGCAGAGTTTAGGATAGATTGGAGAGGTGCAAGAGTGTTGGAAGGGAGGCCACGGAGCAGGAGGTTGCAGTAGTCGAGGCGGGATATGATGAGGGCATGCACTAGTGTTTTTGCAGAGTCTTTGCTGAGGAATGCAAGGATCCGGGAGATGTTTTTGAGTTGGAGTCGGCAGGAGGTGGAAAGGGCTTGGATATGTGGCTTGAAGGAGAGATCAGAGTCCAGGGTTACCCCAAGGCAGCGAGCTTGTGGGACTGGGGAGAGTGAACAGCCATTGACGTTGATGGATAGGTCGGATGGGGGATGTGAATGAGAGGGTGGAAAGATGATGAACTCTGTTTTATCCATGTTGAGTTTTAGAAATCTGTCGGAGAAGAAGGATGAGATGGCGGACAGACATTGTGGGATTCTGGTTAGTAGGGAGGAGATATCGGGTCCAGAGAGGTAGATCTGTGTGTCGCCAGCATAGAGGTGATACTGAAAGCCGTTAGACTCTATGAGCTGTCCCAGGCCGAAGGTGTAGATGGAGAAGAGCAGAGGTCCTAGAACTGAACCTTGGGGGACACCGACAGATAGGGGGCGAGATGAGGAGGTGGTGCGTGAGTGGGAGACGCTGAATGTCCTGTCTGTTAAGTATGAGGAGATCCAAGATAGAGCCAAGTCCGTGATGCCAAGAGATGAGAGAATCTGGAGTAAGAGGGAATGGTCCACTGTGTCAAAGGCAGATGACAGGTCCAGAAGGAGGAGGATGGAGTAGTGTTGCTTGGATTTGGCATTTAGTAGGTTGTTGGTGACTTTGGTCAGGGCAGTTTCAGTCGAGTGATGCGGTCGGAAGCCAGATTGTAGAGGGTCGAAGAGGGAGCAGGAGGAGAGGTGGGAGCACAGTTCAAGGTGGACATGTTGTTCTAGAAGTTTTGAGGCAAAGGGGAGGAGTGATATGGGGCGGTAGCTGGTCAGAGAGGAAGGGTCAAGGGAGGGCTTTTTGAGGATGGGTGTGATTGTGGCATGTTTGAAACATGAGGGGAAGACTCCGGTTGTTAGTGATAGATTGAAGAGGTGGGTTAGGGTTGGGGTGAAGACTGTGGTGAGGTTAGTGATGAGGTGGGATGGGATTGGGTCAAGTTCGCAGGTGGTGAGGTGTGATTTGGAGAGTAAAGAGGAGACTTGACCTTCTGTAATGGTGGAGAAGTGGGGTTTGGAGGAGGAGGGTTGAGTAGATATGAGGAGGGGTTGTGTGGACTTTAGGCCAAAGTTTTGTCTGATGGTGTCAATCTTCTGTTTGAAGAATGAGGCAAAGTCGTCGGCTGAGATGAGAGAAGAGGGAGGAGGTGCTGGGGGACGAAGGAGAGAGTTGAAAGTGTTAAATAGCTGTTTAGGGTTGTGAGATAGGGAGGATATGAGAGATGAGAAGTAGGTTTGTTTTGCTGTAGTGAGTGCGGACTTGAAATTAGTGAGGGATTGCTTGAATGCGATGAAGTGCTCGATGGAGTGAGACCTTTTCCATCTCCGCTCCGCAACCCTGGAGGCCCGGCGCAGTTCTTTGGTAAGTTTAGTGTGCCAGGGTTGCCTGTTGAATGTGCGAGGTGTGGTGTGTGTGAGAGGGGTGATCGAGTCTAGAGCTGAAGCTATTGTGGTGTTATATGAAGCAGCAGCAACGTCTGCATCGTGTAAGGAATTTATGTCTGTGAGAGGAAGGAGGGATTCAGAGAGAGAGTGTAGGTCAAGGTGTTTGAGATTTCTGCGAGGGTGTGTGAGTTTGTGGAGTGGGGATTGTGCACCCGGAGAGGAGAGGGTAGAGAATGTGAGGAGGTTATGGTCAGAGAGAAGGAGTGGTGAGTTAGAGAGGTTAGATAGGGAACAGAGGCGGGTGAAGATGAGGTCCAGTGTGTGGCCATCTTTGTGGGTGGGTGTGGAAGACCATTGAGTGAGTCCAAAGGAGGAAGTGAGGGATAGGAGCTTAGAGACAGACGAGTGGGGAGTGTCAATGGGGATGTTGAAGTCACCCATTATGATAGTGGGGATGTCAGTGGAAAGAAAGTGAAGCAGCCAGGTAGTGAAATGGTCTAAGAAGGTGGTGGCTTGCCCTGGGGGTCGGTAAACGACGGCCAGTTGGAGGTTGGAGGGGGAATAGATGCGCACACAGTGCACCTCAAAAGAGGGGAGTGTAACGGAGGGTGGCAGTGGGATTTTGGTGAAAGCGCAGAGTTCTGATAGGAGGAAACCTACGCCTCCACCATGTTTGCCATTGAGGCGGGGGGTGTGGGAAAGGTGGAATCCGCCATATGAAAGGGCAGCTGGGGAGGCTGTGTCAGAGGGGGTGAGCCAGGTTTCGGTGATGGCGAGGAAGGAGAGTTTGTTTGTAATGAAAAGATCGTGGATGAAGGAAAGTTTGTTGCAGACAGAGCGAGCGTTCCATAGAGCTCCTGTTAGTATAGCTGAGGAGGTGGGTATTAGTTGGATGGGTATGAGGTTAGAAGGGTTGCGACAGTTTGAGGAAGGTCGTGGATAGGAGGTAGAAGTGACTGTGGGAATATGGCGAGGAGGACCAGGATTTGGAGAGATATCTCCAGCAGTGAGGAGGAGCAGAGAAAGTGTTAGCAGGTGGGAGCAAGAGAGAGCATGAGGTGGCTGTCTGTGTTTGGAGATCCAGGATTGAATGTTGAGGAATAATTTGGAGGAGGAGGTGAGATGAATGGGGAGGATAGAGGGAGAGATGAAGAGTTTCTTACTTGGTGTAGGGATTTGAGGGGTTATTAGAAAGTGGAGGACTATAGAGGAAAAAGTGAGAGCTAACAGAAACATAGTTAAAGGAGAGTAAGTGGTCAAAGTGTTTGTTACCTGACTCCTGCCCCGACTAACTGCCTCTGAAATAACTGCCACTTCTCTCCGAAGCCACTTTGCACAAGAAGACGCGTGCACACCCCAGCACGCGTGCACCCCTTACAGAGAGTCTAAATATATAGGCCACATTAAACTATATCAGGTGAAGGGCATTGTGGGAACAGCTTGTGGATAAATTAACAGCTGGTCATTTCAACAGGAGATGGCTGGGTGATCAAAGACAGAGCCAGGACTCTAGTCTCTGCAGTTTAGCACCTCTAAAAATCAGATAAGGTATATAGTGGGGAAGGGACAAACATATGTGAATATTGATTGGAGTGGGACAGATGAAGCAGGGGAATTATGCAGAGCATGTACCAGAGAGATGGGTCAGCAGAGCATTAGATGACAGCATACATAGGAGCAGGGGAATTATGCAGAGCATGTACCAGAGAGATGGGTCAGCAGAGCATTAGATGACAGCATACATAGAAGCAGGGGAATTATGCAGAGCATGTACCAGAGAGATGGGTCAGCAGAGCATTAGATGACAGCATACATAGGAGCAGGGGAATTATGCAGAGCATGTACCAGAGAGATGGGTCAGCAGAGCATTAGATGACAGCATACATAGGAGCAGGGGAATTATGCAGAGCATGTACCTGTGGAAAGAGAAGAAGAAGACGAATGTTAGTCCATGGCCTCTGAAATAACTGCCACTTCTCTCCGAAGCCACTTTGCACAAAGAAGACTCGTGCACACCCCAGCACCATATCTTGTGCATCCGTGGCCTCTTCATCCTCTGTGACTGGGGGGACAGCAGTCACACCTGTTTTGGGGCGCAGACCTGCCACCTCTTTACCCGCCACAGCCAGCGTGATTGGCAGGTCATCATTTTCTTTGGAGGTGGTAACACCAGCTGGTGTTGAGCGCTGTCCGACATCGATAGCACCACCTTTGGATCAAGGCAACCTAACATGTCCGCCTGCATCTTCCTCACAGACCGGCAGTTTGCCGGGGACACCCTTATCAACCCCGTCTAAGCACAATAGCCAGCCCTCGGTCCCTCAGATGTGGACAAGTAAAAGACCATTTCCTCCTAGCCATGAGAAAGCTAAGAGGTTGAATTTCACCATCTGCAAGCTCTTGGCTACAGAAATGCTGCCTTTCCGCCTGGTGGACACAGAGGATTTTCGAGACCTTATGTCCGTCGCAGTGCCCCAGTACCAGATGCCCAGTCGGCACTACTTCTCAAAGAAAGGTGTGCCTGCGCTCCACCAGCATGTCGCACACAACATCACCGCTTCTTTGAGAAACTCTGTGTGTGACAGGGTGCATTTCACCACAGACACTTGGACGAGTAGGCATGGACAGGGGCGTTACATGTCGCTGACTGGGCACTGGGTAACTATGGTGACAGCAGGACAAGGGGCTGCTGTCCAAGTCTTGCCATCCCCACGAGTTGTGCGTCAATCCTCTTTATGTCAAAGTTCCTCCACTGCTTCTGCCTCCTCAATCTCCTCTCGGTCTTCCACCTGCACCCAAAGCCTGTCTGGTCATGCCACAAGCTTTCTAACTGCGCAGAAGGGATCCTGCACACCTCCTTACTATGCTGGCAGTAGGGCTCAACGTCATCAGGCGGTTTTTACTTTGAAATGTCTGGGAAATGTGAGTCACACAGCTGAGGAGTTGTGGTCAGCTCTGGAGAACCAATTTCATGAATGGTTGTCTCCACTGGACCTGAAACCAGGGAAGGCCGTGTGCGACAATGCTGCAAACCTGGGTGCGGCCCTTCGCCGGGGCAATGTCACACACGTGCCTTGTATGGCTCACGTGTTGAACCTGGTTGTCCAGCAATTTTTAGCCCACTATCCCAGACTAGATGGCCTTCTGCAGAGGGCACGGTCGCTGTGTGCTCACTTCCGCCGTTCGCATCCCGCAGCTCAGCGACTTACATCTCTACAGAAGTCGTTGGGCCTGCCACTTCACCGGCTAAAATGCGATGTGCCTACCCGGTGGAATTCAACTCTGCACATGTTGCAGCGACTGTGGCAGCACCGACAAGCCCTGGTGCAATACGTTCTGACGTATAGCCTGGGCCAACGAGATCCAGAGGTGGGGCAAATCACGCTGGAGGAGTGGTCTCAGATCAGGGACCTATGCACCCTTCTGCACAGTTTTGAAATGGCGACGAAGATGTTTAGTGCTGACGATGCCATTATCAGCATGACTATTCCAGTGATTTACATGCTGGAGCACATGTTAAACAGAATTCGGAGTCAGGTGGTGGCACAAGAGGAGGTGGAGGAAGTAGAGGAGGAGGAGTTGTATGCGGAAGGGCTAACATCTGCAAGGTCCAGACGGTCGGCAGCACCAAGGCGGCAGGCATGTGAGGGTGGGGGAGATGGTTTTACCAGGGCGCATGGTAGCAGCCAAACTAGTGAGGAAGGTGCAGGAGCCCAGGAAGAAGTGGAGGACGAACTGATGGAAGACTCATCAGATGAGGGAGACCTTGATCACATTTCTGTTGTGCGAGGTTGGGGGGAGAGGACAGAGGAAGGAAGCATGATTGTTACCTCGCCACCAACACAACAGGAACTTGGTGCTCCTGGATGCGCAACACACATGAGTGCCTTATTGCTGCACTACCTGCAACATGACCCTCGAATTGTGAGAATTAGAAATAATCCTGACTACTGGGTTGCCACACTGTTAGATCCCCGGTACAAAAGTAAATTTGCCGAAATTATTCCTGCCATAGAAAGGGATGCACGCATGCAGGAGTATCAGCAGAGACTGTTGCAGAATCTTACATGTGCTTTTCCACAAAACACCAGTGGTGCACGTAGTGAATCTCACAGTTCCAACTTGCCAACCGTGGGACCGTCAAGTGTTCAGCACTTAAAACTGTAACAGAACCACAGTATCTGCTGGTAACATCAATTTTGCGGAATCATTTCACCACTTTTTTAGCCCATCCTTTGCAAGGCCACAGGAGACAAGAAGTCTGACACATAGTCAACGCCTAGAGACGATGGTACAGGAGTATCTCCAAGTAAACATTGAAGCCATGACTGTGTCACTGGACCCTTGCTCTTTTTGGGCTTCCAATCTGGATAAATGGCCGGAGCTAGCCACTTACGCCTTGGAGATCTTGTCATGCCCCGCAGCCAGCGTTCTGTCTGAACGTGTGTTCAGCGCTGCTGGTGGTGTGCTGACAGATAAGCGCACGCGGCTCTCCACTGATAATGTAGACAGACTCACGTTCATAAAGATGAACAAATCATGGATCCGAAACGACTTTTCTACCCCTGTGTCATCTTGGGGAGAGTAAAAGCTTGATGATTGGTTAAAATCACCCTACCAACCGTTTTAAGCTTTCAAATTACTAATCATGTTTATCTGTATCTTGGCTGGAAAATAATTTGGGCTTTGTAGCAGTGTGCAGCACTGATTCTATTAGGCCATCTATAATAAGCTCCACCAGATTTAAAATTACTAATCATGTTTATCTGTATCTTGACTGGAAAATAATTTGGGCTTTGTAGCAGTGTGCAGCACTGATCCTATTAGGCCATCTATATTAAGCTTCACCAGATTTAAAATTAATAATAATTTTTAGCTGCATCTAGCCCGGAAAATAATTTTGGGGCTCCGAGATGCGCAAGACACATAAGTGCCTTCTTGCTACACTACCTGCAACATGACCCTCATATTGTCAGAATTCAAAGTAATCATGACTACTGGGTTGCCACACTCTTAGATCCCCCAAACTTTTCGATCAACCTTTTCATTTTAATAAAGAACAAAAAAATGGTCATTTTTGAAATTATAAGCATTAGCAGGTTATTAGAAACTGAAATCAAACCGTTTTCAACTCAAAACTTTATTCTAGGTGATGTTACATTTTCACATAGGACCCCTTGTTCGAAAGGAGCTTCTGAACTCTCTCGTCCATTGAATTTGTCAGGTTTTGGATGGTTTCTGCTTCAATTGTTTTGCATGAGGACAGAATACCCTCCCAGAGCTGTTGCTTAGATGTGAACTGCCTCCCGCCATCATAGACACTCCTTTTGATGATGCTCCAGAGGTTCTGAATGGGGTAGAGATCAGGGGAGCATGGGGGTCACACCATAAGTTTGTCCCCTTTTATGCCCATATCAGCCAGAGATGCAGATGTTTTATGTGCAGCATGAGATGGTGCATTATCATGCAAAAAAAATGAACCATGGCAGGAAGTGCTGTTTGAGAAAATCCACATACATTATGGAGTTCATCTTTAGCGCCTTCAGGGATCCTAAAGGGGCCGACAATCTCTCTCCCCATGATTCCAGCCCAAAACATTACTCCACCTCTTCCTTGTTGGCGCTGTAGCCGTGTTTGCGTGGGGTGTCCATCAACCAGCCATCCTCCACTCCATCCATCTGGACCATCGAGCGCTGCACGGCACTCATCCGTGAACAAAACAGTTTTGAAATCAGTCTTCATGTAATGTTTGGCCCACTGGAGCCGTTTCTGCTTGTGTGAAGTGGATAGAGGAGGTCAACAGGATGGCGTATGCACAGCTGCAATCCTCTGAAGGACCCTGCATCTTGTTGTTCGGGGGACGTTGGAGGCACCAGCAGCTTCAAAAACTTGTCTGCTGCTATGACAAGGCTTTTTTGCCGCTGCTCTTTTAACCTGACGTAATTGCCTGTAGGAAAGAGTCCTCAATTTGCCCTTATCAGCACGCACACGTGTGTACTGTGAATCAGCTACATACTTCTTGATTGCCAAGACACTTCATCCTGATCATCGCACAATGTTGATTGTAGTCATGCCTTGACCTAAACACTCCACAATTTGTTGCTTCTCAGCAGCCGACACATCCTTTTTCTTTCCCATTTTGGCAGAAAATGTAGGCTGCTTAATAATGTGAGACAGCCTTCTTAAGTAGTCTTGCCTTTCATTGGACACACCTGCCAAACTAATTAGCACAGGTGCAATTGCTTACAGTGATATAAAGAGCCCTGACACACATCACCATCAATGAGTTTAACTGACAAACAAACAAATTCTTCCCTTATCACTCCTAAACACTTTTTGCATAATAATTTGGAACGCAGTGTACATGTGCTTTTCCACAAAACACCAGCGGTTCACGTAGTGAATCTTACAGTTCTAACTTGCCAACCGTGGTCTGTATGGAGTTGTTCAATAAAGGGCCCAAAATTAAGATAACATAGATGGGAGAGGTCTCTATGAATAGGAATTCCTAAGTATTTGATACCCTGTGAGGGACAGGCAAAGGGAAAGTTGGACTGGATGGAATCCTATATGAATTTGGGGAGGGAGACATCGAAGGCCTCAGACTTCGCTGCATTGATTTTAAAATTTGACCATGTAACAAAGTGATCTTTTTCAGCCATAACAGCAGGGATGGATATATGTGATTGAGTGATATATACTAGGACATCATCAGCAAATAGAGAGCACTTGTACTCGGTGCCTCCCACCTCAATCCACCTAATATTGGGGTTATGGCGAATTGATGAGAGCAGGTGCTCCGTCACTAGGATGTATAAGAGAGGGGACAGAGAACATCCCTGCCTTGTCCCATTGGTGATTGTGAAAGGTGATGAAAATGTTCTGACGCGCCTCCTGGGCCTTGGGACACCCGGAGCCGGACCCTTTTTGGTGGATGCTGGTGGTTGTAGTCTCCGTGGCGGCAACCCGGTTCCGTGGCTCAGGGCGGTCAAACCAGTGGCGGAACTATTTATGTGGTTTTGATGTTTAAATGTCCGACTACGCCACCCGTGGATTGCGGTCAGAGTGAACCGCCGCTCCAGGGCAGACCGCTGAGGCTGGTGTTGTGGGTGCAGCAGAGCGTAGCATAACTCCCCACGGGAGGAGTATAGCCTCAGGGCAGTGTATGCGGAGGATGGGGGTGATGGTGCAGGGCAGCAGCAGTAACGACACGGAGTCAGTGATGCAGTCCAGGGCCTTTACTCACAGTTCTTATTATCCAGACCACGTCTGCAGGTAACGGCTGCCCACGTCATACTGTGCTCACCAGGTGAGGGGCTCAGACAACTCCCAGATAACTTTGGAGCACTTCACAGGACCCCCTTTGTGTGTCCTTTGTCTGGCCTTTCTTACCAACACTTCTGTCCGGCTGCCTCGGGCCTCCTCTTGGTAAACTTGGCGCCAGTTTCCCTGACCCTATGTGGTGCCTTCCTAGCGGGTGTAGCGAGGGGCTGCGCCACATAAAATGTCAGAGCCTCCGGTTTCTAGCTGAGGGTCGTTTCCTGCCTCCACTAGTTCGGGGACCGGTCTCCCCCTTTGGCCTGACCCCTCCACGCAGGTGGATTCGGGCGTGCGGTGGCGACTCGCCCGTCTGCACCCCTGGGATCCCTTCATTCCTCGTTCCTGGAGCCTTCTACGCTCCTCTTCCTTCCTTCTCCCTCTTCCAGGCCTGGGCCTCTGTTACTAGGCCCGCCTCCGGAGCAGAGCTCATGCAGAGCCCCTGCTCCCTGCCACTTCTGCTCAGACTTCTCTGCACTGAACTAAGATGGTGCCCACCTTTTATACTCCCTTCTCAATGCACCCAGGAACTGCTTCCTCCCTGCTCCTGCACTACAGGGTTCCCCTTCCTCAGTGTTCCCTCCCCCCACTCCAGCCAGGGACAGGGACTGTCGTGCCCATCTCAGGGGCATATTGGTCGCCCTGCCCCACGGCAATGTGGTGTAATGCATGCAGGTGTCGGGTCCTGATCCACACTCCATCCTTACCTGAGAGTGAGATATCACACCTCTGGGTGAGGTGCAATACGTCTGTAGCAACCGAGCCCTCAGGGTGCTACAGTTCCATTTATCTTCAGCCTAGGTGACGTATTGCGATACAGGGCCGTGATTTTGGCTATAAAAGGGTCCCCTAGACCCCTACCCCAAGCTTTTTAAGAGAATCATATATGGCGTGCCAGGAGACTCTATGGAATGCTTTCTCAGCATCCAACGAGAGTATCTAATTACAAATTTTTAACTGCATCTAGCCCAGGAAATACTTTGTGCCTAGTAGCAGTGTCTGCTAGTCAGCGGATTATCCCGGCTGTTAAGCAAGCTGCACCACCTGTAGTTTAGACACTTAATTTTTTCAAAGGAAATGCTTCGGGACCATGGGATACTTAGTGAAGAGCATCAGGAGGCACCCCAAGGCATAGGGGCTGGGACTGGCAGTAGGATGCCTTGCGGTGGACAGCCGAGCTCGATCCTTATAAAAGCTTTTTAACTGCAGCAGCTTTAGTGGACGCTACTGGAGCTGGAATTACCGCGGCTGCTGGCATGAGACTTGCCCTCCAATAGATCCTTGTAAATGGATTTAAAGTGTATTCATTCAAATTAGAGAGACAATTTAAATTAAAAAGCTTAGAGCAGCCTCCACCACAGGGGGGCTCGCTCGACCCACCAGCGGACAGGCACCAGTATTGGGAGAGGGGGGCTGGCCGTCAGGGTTCACCGCGGCTCTGGCACAAACCCGGCGACACGGAGGTGGCACGGGCAGGAGCGGACTGGCCGTGTCGGCTTCTCACTTTTTGGATTTTAGAAGGGCATGACATGCCTATATCTGTGTCTCCCCCTCCTTTTACTCCTCCACCTCTTTTATTTTCGCATGACTATATGTACTTGTCACTTTTCCATGTGTTAGTTATGTCTTCTGAGCAGTTTGTCAGCTTTTGGACACCTTTGAAGGTGTTTTCTATGTGTTTCTATGTGTTTTTGTTTGCCTGCCATTGGTTTTAACGGTGTTCGAAGGTGTTCGACGAACAGTTCGACGAACAGTTCGGCGAACACACGGGTGTTCGACGAACCGAACCGAACTCGAACACTACGGGGGTGGCTCAACACTAGTAACGGCTGCCCACGTCGTACTGTGCTCACCAGGTGAGGGGCTCAGACAACTCCCAGATAACTTTGGAGCACTTCACAGGACCCCCTTTGTGTGTCCTTTTTCTGGCCTTTCTTACCAACCCTTCTGTCCGGCTGCCTCGGGCCTCCTCTTGGTAAACTTGGCGCCAGTTTCCCTGACCCTATGTGGTGCCTTCCTAGCGGGTGTAGCGAGGGGCTGCGCCACATAAAATGTCACAGCCTCCGGTTTCTAGCTGAGGGTCGTTTCCTGCCTCCACTAGTTTCGGGGACCGGTCTCCCCCTTTGGCCTGACCCCTCCACGCAGGTGGATTTGGGCGTGCGGTGGCGACTCGCCCGTCCGCATCCCTGGGATCCCTTCATTCCTCGTTCCTGGAGCCTTCTACGCTCCTCTTCCTTCCTTCTCCCTCTTCCAGGCCTGGGCCTCTGTTACTAGGCCCGCCTCTGGAGCAGAGCTCATGCAGAGCCCCTGCTCCCTGCCACTTCTGCTCAGACTTCTCTGCACTGAACTAAGATGGTGCCCACCTTTTATACTCCCTTCTCAATGCACCCAGGAACTGCTTCCTCCCTGCTCCTGCACTACAGGGTTCCCCTTCCTCAGTGTTCCCTCCCCCCACTCCAGCCAGGGACAGGGACTGTCGTGCCCATCTCAGAGGCATATTGGTCGCCCTGCCCCACGGCAATGTGGTGTAATGCATGCAGGTGTCGGGTCCTGATCCACACTCCATCCTTACCTGAGAGTGAGATATCACACCTCTGGGTGAGGTGCAATACCTCTGTAGCAACCGAGCCCTCAGGGTGCTACAGTTCCATTTATCTTCAGCCTAGGTGACGTATTGTGATACAGGGCCGTGATTTTGGCTATAAAAGGGTCCCCTAGACCCCTACCCCAAGCTTTTTAAGAGAATCAAATATGGCGTGCCAGGAGACTCTATGGAATGCTTTCTCAGCATCCAACGAGAGTATCTAATTACAAAGTTTTAACTGCATCTAGCCCAGGAAATACTTTGTGCCTAGTAGCAGTGTCTGCTAGTCAGCGGATTATCCCGGCTAATAAGCAAGCTACACCACCTGTAGTTTGGACACTTAATTTTTTAAAAGGAAATGCTTCGGGACCACAGGATACTCAGTGAAGAGCATCAGGAGGCACCCCAAGGCATAGGGGCTGGGACTGGCAGTAGGATGCCTTGCGGTGGACAGCCGAGCTCGATCCTTATAAAAGCTTTTTAACTGCAGCAGCTTTAGTGGACGCTACTGGAGCTGGAATTACGCGGCTGCTGGCATGAGACTTGCCCTCCAATAGATCCTTGTAAATGGATTTAAAGTGTATTCATTCAAATTAGAGAGACAATTTAAATTAAAAAGCTTAGAGCTGCCTCCACCACAGGGGGGCTCGCTCGACCCACCAGCGGACAGGCACCAGTATTGGGAGAGGGGGGCTGGCCGTCAGGGTTCACCGCGGCTCTGGCACAAACCCGGCGACACGGAGGTGGCACGGGCAGGAGCGGACTGAACGTGTCGGCTTCTCACTTTTTGGATTTTAGAAGGGCATGACATGCCTATATCTGTGTCTCCCCCTCCTTTTACTCCTCCACCTCTTTTCTTTTCGCATGACTATATGTACTTGTCACTTTTCCATGTGTTAGTTGTGTCTTCTGAGCAGTTTGTCAGCTTTTGAACACCTTTGAAGGTGTTTTCTATGTGTTTCTATGTGTTTTTGTTTGCCTGCCATTGGTTTTAACGGTGTTCGAAGGTGTTCGACGAACAGTTCGACGAACAGTTCGGCGAACACACGGGTGTTCGACGAACCGAACCGAACTCGAACACTACGGGGGTGGCTCAACACTATTAAGCACCAACTATGATCTATGAGATTAAACATGATAATGAGGAATGTAACTGGGAGAGAGGGTAGCATTTTGTCATATAGAATATACTTGCGATTTGAATCTGAATTGATATTTGGAATTGGTAATACACACTGCCTCCTAGTGGACAGGTAAGCATGTTTTACTTGACATGGAACAGCTGCTGTCTATAAAGCAATCCCCATTAAAATTGACCATAGAGGTATATGCAGGTCCTTAGACATGGCTAGAGGACAATTTTGTAAATAACTGTATAGAGAAAACTTTGACTTTATGCCATTCTGGAGTAAAAACCTTGATGAATCTCCTCCATAATATCAGTGTTAAAGGATATTCATAAACCATTAAGTGTGCAGTCATGTCACATACCATAAAGCACATTCTAGTAAATCAGATTCTCATATCCTCATGAAACCAAATACTTTGGAACATGAGAGATTTATTTTACCACTGGGGTTATCTTTAGCTTATTGGAAATGATTTTATTTGAAAGGAAAGCTCTTTGGTTCCAGTATTGCAACACACATGGAACTATATTTATATGTTTGAAGTTTCTGACCTGCCAATTCACCTCAAGGATTTATGAGCAGAGACTTATTTATTTGTGGACCTATAATTCTGCTATGTTTTCAAGAAATTCAGTCAGCCAAAATTATACATGGGAAAAATTCACATTACGATAAAATGTCGAAGATTTGTAAAATGTGAAACTGGAAGAAGTACAGATTTAGCACGTTGGAGAGTTGTGAAGTAGTGTTGTGGCATATTGGAAAGCTGGTGAAGAACTGGTCTGACTTACACTCTGTGCAAAATTATTAGTAAGTTGAGTATTTTGACCATATGCTTATTGGATGAAGCAGATCAAGTGATGTGTATTTGTGTAATGAGAGTGGATGAGGCCTATGGATACAACACCCTTTATCAAGATGTGCAGAATTATTACTGTTTTCCCTAGACAAAATAGGCCAAAAAAGAGATTTAACTGACCCTGGGTAAAAAAATTGTTAAAAGTTTAACTGAGGGATGCAGCATACTTGAAACTGCTACGATATTGGGGCTTAATCACAGAATCATCTAACGTTTTTCTGGAAATAGTCATCAGGGTCACAAAAAATGTGCTGAGAAAAAAACCCTCAAATTAACTATCAAAGATTTGAGAAGAATCAAACCTATTATTCACCAGTGCTGTCATATTCCAGAACTGCAACCTCCTTGGAGGGCCCAGAAGAACAAGGTGTTCAGTGTTGAGACATGGTCAAAGTAAGAAAGGCTGAAACCAGACCATCACTGAACAAGACACAAAAGATGAAACATCAAGACTGGGCAAAGAAATATCTGAAGACAGATTTTTCAAAAGTTTTATGGACTGAAGAAATGAAATGAACTGTTGACAGACCAGATGGATGGCCCGAGGCTGGATCAGTAATGGGTACAGACCTCTATTTCGAATCAGACCCCAGCAAGGTGGAGTTGGGCTGGTATTATTAAAGATTAGCTAGTTAGACCTTTTGGGGTTGAAGATAGACTCAAAATAAACTCCCAAATCTGCTGCCAGTTTTTCAATGACATTTTCTTTAAGAAGTGGTAAAGAAAAAGTCTTTCAAGAAAACCGTGATGTTTATGCAGGACAATGCTCCTTGCATTGCAGTTTCAACTGCTTGGCTTCCAGTAAAGGCCTTAAAGATGAAAGAATAATGTCATGAGTGAGCCCCTTCCTCAACTGATCAAAAAACTCTATTAAGTACTTGTAAGTCCTTCTTTAGCGGGAGATTTACAGTAAAGGAAAACAGTACACTACTCTAAACAGTGTCTGGGAGCTTGTAATTGGTGCTGCTCCATGGATTGAGGCTTATGACAGTTTATTGAAAAGAAGGGCGGCTATATCTGTCAATAATATATATATTTTTTAATGTATTTTGGTACATTTTGAGTTGTTTGGTTATTATTTTCACTTTAGCAGATGAAAATATACAACTGAGATGGGAAAATGTAAGTCTTTCATTTAGTTACATAATAATTCTGCATACAGAGTTATCCTCCTAAGAAAAACCTCACTTTTACATTCATAAATATAAAAATGTGCAATTTTTCTGAATTATACTCCCCAAATTCAGGTATGTATTGTAAATGTTCATTCGGTAATTGAATGGTAATCACCATGTGCAGCATTTACAGGTGTCTTTGTGATGTAAGTCTGCAGAAAATGTCTCACTCTTTAAAACGTAATCGTTGTTTTAATTTTTATGTTATAAATCAATAGTACACATGAAAATAATCAACTTTGTAATATATCATATCAGAGAAACCTGCTTCTTTTTCCACAATGACTGATATTAATTTTCAATTCATGGGTATAATCTGTATTCAGTTAAGACAGATTTTTACACTACTGAGATAAAAGATGGCAGTTGCTGTTTACAAGATTCTATGTAGAGGAGGAATGAGAGGTAACTATCTCTAGCTATTACTCCTCCCCTCTATATAGAATCTTATCAGTAGCAGCTGCCATCACCTATCTCAGTAATCTTCACTGAATACAGATTTTACCTCAGATTTGAGCATTTTGAAAATGACTGATCAATGGAGAGAGAAAGAAGATTTATCTGATAAGATATATTGCAAAGTTGCTTATTTTCATGTGTACTATTGATTTATGAAATGAAAATTAAAACAATGGTTACGGTTTAACCCCTTTCTGACATGAGATGTATCTATACGTCCCTTTGGCCTGGGCCTTAATGACCAGGTAAATATGGATAAGTCTCGGCGATTTTGCGCGCACAGAGGCTGTGCGCGCGTGATCACCGCCAGGTGTCAGCTGATTCTGACAGCTGACACGTGGCACTAAGTGCCAGGAGCTGTTCCCGCACTGTTCCCGGAACTTTAACCAGCTAAATGCTGCGATTGCAGCATTTAACATGTAGGCAGAGGTAAGAAAGCCCGTCTGCTTTTGCATCGGAGACCCCACGACGTCATTGCAGGGTCCTGATTGTTATCATGGTAACCCGATGTCATCATGACGACATTCGGGTCCCCAAAGCTAGGAAAGTTGCCAGATCATGCGCAGTGCATGATCTGGCAACTTTCTGTCAGTACAGAACTAACAGCTTGTATAGTATAGAAATGTTGCTGCATCCCTATACTATACAAGTGATCAGACTGCAATTAGTGAAAGTCCCATAGTGGGACAAAGTGTAAAAGTTAAACAAAAGTGAAAAAAGTGAAAAAAAAAATTGAAAAAATATTTTTTAAAAAAATCACAAAATAATAAAAAAATAAAAATATATTGTACCCATAAATAAATATTTTTATGAAAATAACAAAAAAACTAAATAAGTATACATATTTGGTATCACCACGTCTGGAACATCCTGACCTATAAAACTGTCCCATTAGTTAAACCTTACAGTGAACACGGTAAATAAAATAAATAAAAAACGATGCTTTATCATGATACCACCGAACAAAAAGTGGAATAAAATGCGTTTAACCCAAGGACGGAGCCAATTATGTCCTTAATTTTACAATTCTGACCAGTGTCACTTTATGAGGTAATAACTCTTCAATGGATCCCACTGAGAGTGTTTTTTTCATGACATATTGTACTTCACTATAGTGGTAAAAAAATTTCGATAAGACTTGCATTTACTTATGAAAAAAATGGAAATTTGGAGAAAATTTTGAAAATTTCCTAATTTTCAAACTTTGAATTTTCATGCCCTTAAATCACAGAGATATGCCACACAAAATAGTTAATAAATAACATTTCACACATGTCTACTTTACATCAGAACAATTTTGGAACAAAAATGTTTTTTTGTTGGGAAGTTATAAGGGTTAAAAGTTGACCAGCGATTTCTCATTTTTCAAACAAAATTTACAAAACCATTTTTTTAGGGACCATATCACATTTGAAGTGACTTTGAGTGACTTTTTCTATATGACAGAAAATACCCAAAAGTGACAACATTCTAAAAATGGCACCCCTCAAGGTGAGGAAGTTTATTAACCCTCCATGTGCTTCACTGAAGCAACGTGGAAGGAAAAAATTAACATTTAACTTTTTTTCACAAAATGTTTAGTTCTGACCCAATTTTTTTTATTTGTTTTATTTTCACAAGGGTAACGAGAGAAAATGGATCACAAAATTTGTTGTGCAATTTCTCCAGAGCACGAAGATATCCCATATGTGGGGGAAAACCACTGTTTGGGTGCACGGCAGGGTTTGGAAGGGAAGGAGCACCATTTGACTTTTTGAATGTAAAATTTGAAAGCAGACAGCATAGCCAGAACAATAAACAGAATATTTTAAAAAATTCCAATGTCAAATTAGAAAATAGCAAAAGGCAATGGTACTCACCAGCCAAGGATTCAAGAAAAATGCACACCAGGACGCAGCCGGCCCCCTTTTGTTAGAAGGAGGTAACACAGGTGCAGAATGCTGATAAACAATCACTCTCACACACTCTCACTGGCGGAGCGACTGCCTAGCACTAAAGCTGCACACTGATGAAGCTTGCAGTAGGGTGCAATTCACACACTCGCGGCACCGTGCCTAGTCAGCATCCTATTACACACCCCTACTATTCGATTAGGCGGGATGCCCGGCACCCTATCCGTGCATCGCAGAGGTGTGAAGCCCCAACTCACAAGGTCACCGTTAATGGGCCTGGCTGCGCCCCAGCAGATAAAAAAAGTGCAAAAATATCATATGAGGTATTAGTTAATATTTTGGCCAAAATACGTAAGCTCGCAACCCATCCTCAAGGGTCCTCACGGTTTTGCGAGTCCCTACTCTAACATTAAAAACAGACAGCATAGCCAGTACAATATACAGAATTTTTTTAAAAATTCCAAAGTCAAATTAGAAAATAGCAATTTTAGGTGTTGGGTGGTTGTAGACCTGAAATTTAGTCAGAATCATCAGTAGTCTCCCATGCTGGTCAAGCCAGGGCAGATGCTGCTTAGCATTGCCTTCAGTCCCAATGCCTATCCAGTGCACAAGAAGTACAAGCTGTCTCTTGGGTCCTTGTTCCTAGTAGTGTTAAGCATAGGTTGCAGAGGGGAACAAGGGCTGCTACAGCCTAAGTCCAGGATGCACTGCACTGAGCATGCCCGTGACATGGCGGACCGTGATTGGTGCTTTGGTGTCAGCTGATCCGGTGAGCTGGCACTGCCTGATTGGCCGCGGGTGACGTCATCAGTAGTGCGACAAATAATGTGACAGTGGGCAGGGCTTAGTCTTTAAATAGACCGCCCACAAGCAAGGCGGCGCGCTCTGATCATTGAGCTAAGGTTGTGTTCATGTGTGGACGCTTGTTTGTTTGAGCTCCACATGCTCTCTTGCTGCTCTAGCTTCGGACAGGCAGGTTTAGCTGGAGGGAGGCAGGTAGTTCCGTTTGACGGTCTGGCTCCGACAAGGGAGTCGCTATACACCCCGAGCAGACTGCGGACTCCGTATTCCTGGCACCGCCTGTTAGTCACATGGAGAATGACTCCGCAGTTCGGTCGCACACCAGCTGGGAGCACGTATACGCCGGCGTGAGTCACACACACTTCTTAGCGTCTGCTGCGTAGCCTCTGTGCAGTTATCAGGGCTACGGCTAGGTTGTTTGTCGCACATCTCTCGTGCAGGTAATGGAGATAGTGCAAATCCCTTTTCCCGTTTCGGTGTGCAGTAACATTGGAGGGATTTATATATTAGTTGGTTGTTTTACCTTCTTACCTGGAAGGTGTTCGACCACAGTCTTCTAGGCTGCATCGCGGACCCCGGGTTCGATTGCTTTCCATTATTAATAAAGTTGTTTGCAACCCTCCCCATAACAAGCAAAAGGCAATGGTACTCACCAGCCAAGGTTCCAAGAAAAATGCACACCAGGCCGCAGACGGTCCTGCTCAGGGAACTTATCTAGATAGTGGTGAACACCTTGAACCCCCAGGTGCTTCACAGAAGTTTATAACATTGAGCCGTAAAAATAAAATTTTAAAATTTTTCCCACACAAATTTATTTCAGCCTCCTATTTTGCATTTTCATAAGGGTAACAGGAAAAATTGCCCCATAGCATTTGTTGTGCAATTCCTCTTGAGTAAGCTGATACCCCATATGTTGGGAAAAACCACTGTTTGGGCACACGGGAGGGTTCGGAAGGGAAGGAGCAGTATTTGACTTTTTGAATGTAAAATTTATTTGAATAATTAGCGGATGTTATGTCGTTTTGGAGAGCCCATGATGTGCCTAAAAAGTGGAAACCCCCCACCAGTGACCCTATTTTGGAAACTAGACCCCTCAAGGAACTTATATAGATGTGTGGTGAGCACTTTTAACCATCAGGTAATTCACAGAAGTTTATAACGTATAGTCGTGAAATTAAGAAATCAAATTTTTTTCCACAAAAATGTACTTTTAGCCCCAATTTTTTATTTTCCCCAGGGAAAACAGGAGAAAATGGACCCCAAAATTTGTTGGGCAATTGCTCCTGAGTATGGACATACCCTATACGTAAGGTAAAACTATTGTTTGGGCGCACGGCAGGGCTTGGAAAGGAAGGAGTGACGTCTGGAACGCAGACTTTGATGGAATAGTCTGCGGGTGTCATGTCGCATTTGGAGAGCCCCTGATGTGCCTAAACAGTGGAAAACCCCGACAAGTTACCCCATTTTGGAAACTATACCCCTCAAGGATTTTATACAGGGGTATATTGAGCATTTTGAAACCACAGTTACTACACAGAATTTGATAACATTAGATTATCATACTGAAAATTTTCATTTTTTTCACGAAAATGTAGTTTTAGCACCAAATTTGTAATTTTTGCAATGGATAATAGAAGAAAACAGACCCCATAATTTGTTATGCTATTTCTCCCCATACAGTGCTGGCCAAAAGTATTGGCACCCCTGCAATTCTGTCAGATAATACTCAGTTTCTTCCTGAAAATGATTGCAATCATAAATTCTTTGGTGTTATTATCTTCATTTAATTTGCTTGCAAGGAAAAACCACAAAAGAGAATGAAGCAAAAATCAAATCATTGATCATTTCACACAAAACTCCAAAAAAGGGCTGGACAAAAGTATTGGCACCCTCAGCCTAATACTTGGTTGCACAACCTTTAGCCAAAATAACTGCGAACAATCGCTTCCGGTAACCATCAATGAGTTTTTTACAATGCTCTGCTGGAATTGTAGACCATTCTTCTTTGGCAAACAGCTCCAGGTCCCTGATATTTGAAGGGTGCCTTCTCCAAACTGCCATTTTGAGATCTCTCCACAGGTGTTCTATGGGATTCAGGTCTGGACTCATTGCTGGCCACCTTAGAAGTCTCCAGTGCTTTCTCTCAAACCATTTTATAGTGCTTTTGGAAGTGTGTTTTGGGTCATTGTCCTGCTGGAAGACCCATGACCTCTGAGGGAGACCCAGCTTTCTCACACTGGGCCCTACATTATGCTGCAAAATTTGTTGGTAGTCTTCAGACTTCATAATGCCATGCACACGGTCAAGCAGTCCAGTGCCAGAGGCAGCAAAGCAACCCCAAAACATCAGGGAACCTTTGCCATGTTTGACTGTAGGGACCGTGTTCTTTTCTTTGAATGCCTCTTTTTTTCCTGTACACTCTATGTTGATGCTTTTTCCCAAAAAGCTCTACTTTTGTCTCATCTGACCAGAGAACATTCTTCCAAAACGTTTTAGGCTTTCTCAGGTAAGTTTTGGCAAACTCCAGCCTAGCTTTTTTATGTCTCGGAGTAAGAAGTGTGGCCTTCCTGGGTATCCTACCATACAGTCCCTTTTCATTCAGACGCTGACGGATAGTACGGGTTGACACTGTTGTACCCTCGGACTGCAGGGCAGCTTGAACTTGTTTGGATGTTAGTCGAGGTTCTTTATCCACCATCTGCACAATCTTGCGTTGAAATCTCTCATCAATTTTTCTTTTCCGTCCACATCTAGGGAGGTTAGCCACAGTGCCATGGGCTTTAAGCTTCTTGAAGACACTGCGCACGGAAGACACAGGAACATTCAGGTCTTTGGAGATGGACTTGTAGCCTTGAGATTGCTCATGCTTCCTCACAATTTGGCTTCTCAAGTCCTCAGACAGTTCTTTGGTCTTCTTTCTTTTCTCCATGCTCAATGTGGTACACACAAGGACACAGGACAGAGGTTGAGTCAACTTTAATCCATGTTAACTGGCTGCAAGTGTGATTTAGTTATTGCCAACACCTTTTAGGTGCCACAGGTAAGTTACAGGTGCTGTTAATTACACAAATTAGAGAAGCATCACATGATTTTTCAAAGGGTGCCAATACTTTTGTCCACCCCCTTTTTTAGGTTGGGTGTGGAATTATATCCAATTTGGCTTTAGGACAATTCTTTGTGTGTTTTTTTCACTGAAGACAAATTAAATGAAGATAATAACACCAAAGAATTTGTGATTGCAATCATTTTCAGGAAGAAACTGAGTATTATCTGACAGAATTGCAGGGGTGCCAATACTTTTGGCCAGCACTGTATGTTATCAAAAATTACTGTTAGGCCACATGTCAGGGCTGAGAAGGAAGGATCACTATGCAACAAGGAAGGAAGGGGCAGGAACGTAATCTAGCATCACCGTCCAGGTAAAAATTGATTCTTTATAAGTGTATCATTAAAACCGAGTTAAAATCAAACTTCCTTACACGTTTAAGGCACCGAGATGTGCCCTTAGTTGTAGGATATAAAACAACAACAAAGCACAATGTTATATATACAAGAAAACCAATCACAATAGACATTAGTTAATTGCAATATGCAGACAAGGACTGAGCAATCACAGATCACATGAATATGTTAATTTCAGCCACACATATGGGAAGGTATTGAGGGAAAAGTGAATAAGAAAGGCTAACACTGAAAAATATATAATGAATATTAGTGACTAATGACTTATTATGTAAAAATAGTTAGTAAATGTAAAATAGATCATTTTTATAATTCATGCCTTTAGGGAACTTTGTATCTAAATGAAGAATCCAATATACTTCACTTAATGCTAAGGCTTTTTGCCAGTTTCCCCCCATGGGTTGGGCATTTAACCTTCTTGTACACAATTAGAACAAAAAAATAGAAAAATAAAAAAATAATTGCTGAACATATAGCAAACATTAAAAAAACAATAGCACTTATTCAGGCGCTGTGAAGCATTTTTGTTTCAATGCACAGAGGTGATTTATCACATTTTTCTTTTTTTGGAATTGAGAGGTTAAATGCCCAAACCCGTGGGTATTTAGCCTGGTGACACACACCCCACAAATTAAGTGCTCTCCCTGCTACAATAATGCCAAACATGTGGCCCCTTACTGTGGTTTAGGCACAGTGGGGCTCAGAAGGAGGGGGCATTTGGATTTGGGAGCGCAGAAATCACTGGATTTTATTTGAGGGGGTGGGAGCCATGTCGCTTTTCCAGAGTCTTTGTTCTACCAGTAACGTGGGACCACCTATAGTCTCAGTGACAGATGAAGGACCTGAGAGGGAGCTGGTTTTGTGTGGGATAAATTAGGGTTTTTATTGGTAACATTTTGGGTACATAATTTTTGATTGCTTGCAGAATAAGACTGGATCACCAGTCTACGCTGAGTACTTACGACGGGGTTTCCGTGTAAATCCCACAAAAATGTGATTCAGACGAAACCCCCAACAGAACCATCCACCACAAAGAGGCAAATGGAGACACTTTGGAGCCTGTTTGACGTCTACTCCGGTGGTCTCCATCTTTTTAGGTGCACACAGATCTGTGGTCGTCCACAGATGTGAGCTAAAAAAAAGCCTAAAATGATGGTACACCGCCAGAACAGAGACCAGTCCAAAGAGACTCCATCGGCCTCATAAGTGAGTGGTGCCATCTGGATTTTTTGTCTGAATTGTGGTTTTGGTGAATTTACACGGAAACCCCAAGGTAAGCGCTCAGCAGAGAGCGCAGGATAAACGTGAGTCAAGCCTTATTACGATTTTTTTGGATGCAGAATGAAGAAATAGACAGCAGTACCAGAATAGTTCTTATTTTTATTTTTTTTGCGGTTCACCATGCAGAATAAGTGATAAGGCGGATTTATACTTCGGGTCGGTGCGATTACGGCGATACCAGATTTATATGTTTTTTTTTAAGGTTAAGTTGCTGTCACGCAGTAAAAATGCTTTTTTTTTTATAAAAAGTAGTTATTTTCAATGCCATATTCTGAGAGCTGTAACTTTTTTATTTTTTTACAAATAGAGCTGTATGATGGCTTATTTTTTGTGGGGCAAGTTGCAGTTTTTTTGGTACCATTTTGGGGCACATAGTAATTTTTGATGGCTTTTTATTCAGATTTTTCAGATACAGAAAGAACAAAAACCAGCAATTCAGTTATTGTCTTTATTTTTTATTTTTTGCGCCGTTCACCGTGCGGTCAAAGTGGTATGACAAATTTGTTTGTCAGGTCGTTACGATTACAGCAATACCAGATTTATATTTTTTTTATGATTTGCTATTTTTACAGCCTAAAACAGTATTTTACAAAAAAGAATTTGATTTTGCATTGTCACATTCTGAGAGCTGTAACTTTTTTATTTTTTTGCCGAATGAGCCATATTATGGCTTGTTTTTTGCGGGACGGTTTAGCGTTTTTATTTGTATAATTTTTTTTTTACATATGACTTTTTGATCGCTTTTTATTACTTTTTTGTGAGTCAGTATAATGAAAAAGCGTAATTTTTGGCATGTTTTTTTTTTTTTTATGGCATTTGCCAAACAGACTAAATAACATGACAGTTTTATAGAGCAGGTCATTCCAGATGCTGCGATACCAATTATGTGTACGTTATTTTGTTTATCACAATCGCTGCGTTTTGAGAGGCGAAATGGATTTTAGTGATTTGTGTTCACTTTTTGTGTGTTTTTTTTAACTTTTTTACACATTTTATTTAACTTTTTTTTTACTTTTTCACCAAGTCTCACTGTGAGACATGTGTGATTGTCACTTTGATTGCTGGTCTCATACACTGCAGTAACTCTGTACTGCAGTGTATGAGACCGGTCAGTGAGTCACTGAGCTCACTTACTGTGCCTGTGAAATCCAGCTTATTGATGGATCTCACAGGTCACTGTATCCTGGGATCTGCCTTTCAAAAATCAAACTAGAAAGCGATCAAAAGATATTACGTGCCCGAGAATGGTACCAATAAAAACGTCAACTTGTCTCGCAAAAAACAAGGCCACTCACATTACTCTGTCAGCTGAAATATGGAAAAATTATAGCTTTCAAAATATGGCGATACAAAAACTAGTTTTTGCAATGAAAAGCGTCTTTTAGTGTATGACAGCTGCCAAACATAAAAACCCATTATAAATCTGATATCAATGTAATCGCACCGACCCGAAGAATGAAGTCAACTAATCACTTATACAGCATGAGGAACAGCGTAAAAAATAAATAAGACCAATTCTTCACCTACTGCCAAAAATCGCAGTAAGGCTCGGCTCACACTGCGCTTTCCGAGCCTTGCCTTGCACCGAAACAGTGGTTTTCCTCCACATATGGGGTATCAGCTTGCTCAGAAGAAATTGCGCATCAAATGGTATATGGTGCAATTTCTCTCGTTACCCTTATGAAAATGCAAAATTTGGGTCTGAAAAACATTTTTATAGGAAAAATGTGAAAATGTTATTTTTACGGCTCAATGTTATAAACTTCTGTGAAGCACCTGGAGGTTCAAGGTGCTCACCACACATCTAGATAAGTTCCCTGAGGTGTCTAGTTTCCAAAATGGTGTCACTTGTGGGGGTTTCCATTGTTTAGCCACATTAGGGGCTCCCCAAACGCAACATGGCATCCGCTAATTATTCAAGCAAATTTTGCATTCAAAAATTCAAATAGCGCTCCTTCCTTTCCAAGCCATGCCGTGTACCGTGCCGTGCACAGTGCTTTTCCCTCACATATGGGGTATCAGCGTGCTCAGGAGAAATTGCACAACAAATTTTGGGGTCCATTTTTTCCTGTTACCCTTACGAAAATAAAAAAATCTGGGTCTAAATTAAAATTCCTGTGAAGCACCTGAAGAGTTAATAAACTTCTTGAATGTGGTTTTGAGCACCTTGAGGGGTGCAGTTTTTAGAATGGTGTCACTTTTGGGTATTTTCTGTGATAAAGGCCCCTCAAAGTCACTTCAAATGTGATGTGGTCCCTAAAAACATGGTTTTGTATATTTGGTTGGAAAAATTAGAAATCGCTGGTCAACTTTTAACCCTTATAACTTCCTAACAAAGTTAATAACTAGCTTATGCAAGTAGACATGTGGAAAATGTTATTTATTAACTATTTTGTGTGACATATCTCTCTGATTTAAGGCATAAAAATTCAAAGTTTGAAAATTGCGAAATTTTCTACATTTTCGCCAAATTTCAGATTTTTTCACAAATAAACATCAGTCATATTAAATACACTTTACCACTATCATGAAGTACAATATGTCATGAAAAAAAACAATCTCAGAATCAGTGGGATCCATTGAAGCGTTCCAGAGTTATTACTTCATAAAGTGACACTGGTCAGAATCGTAAAAATTGGCCTGGTCATTAACGTGCAAACAGCCTTCGGGGGTAAAGGGGTTAATTATGCTATGACAGCGGCAGCATAAACTCATATTCTGCTCACTTGGTTTGGATGATCATTGCATGATTTCATTCTCTCACAATTTGGTACATTCTGTTACATTCTTTCTTAGTTGCAATTTGAATTGACCTAATATTAATCCAAACAAACATCGTTTATGAAGTCAGGACGAGAAAGATTGAAACTATGTATTTCTGAGTCATCAGACGTGGTAGATGGTTATCTTGACAGAAGTTGTTTTGAATGTATTTTTCATGTGGTTTTATAATCTGACAAGTACTCCGGATACTATTACACAAACAACAAACATTAACCACCGAGAAGTCTCCACATTGCCAATGAAAATGTATCACTGTCTGCAAATAAATCTAGCATGTCCCACAAGAACACAACACTTCACAGACGTTTATTTTCATATTCCGCTGGCCGCATTTAATTTTACCAGTTTTTGTCATAAGTAGAGCAGGCTTCTTGTTTATAGCACCATTTCCTGGGGTATGTTGTTATAAGGGACTTTCCTCTTATTAGAACTATATAAAACAGGGATGTCAAACTCAAACACACAGAGGGCTAAAATGAAAAACTTGGACAAAGGTGCCGGCCAACCAGTATAAATTAAGGGCCCCACATAGTCCTCCATATATAATAATGGGCCCTACATAGTCCTGCATTGAATAATGTCCCCACATAGTCCTCCATACAGAATAATGGCCCCACATAGGGGTGGTAGTTCTGGTGTTGCGGGCCAAATAATATCACCTTGTTGGCCCAAGGGCAGAGTTTGACATGTATGATATAAAATATGAAAGCTGAGCTAAGATTGGTGCTAGAGGAAGTAAAGAAAGGTTTTTTTTTCAGTTTTCATTAATTAGGTCTCATGTATGCAACCTAGGTAAGTGAACATCTGATGAAATGTAGTATAAACAGAAATTGTGAATACAACTGTCACGGGTGTGTCAGGTGTAATAGACAGTCGCTCTGGATCTGTCTGTAGAAGGACATTGCAGACACCTTCTTACACCTTCTTCCTTTAAAACCCAGCGGCGACCTCCCTCCTGCTGCTGATTGACATACCCTTGAATGAGAGTTAAAAACCCTCAGTTTGCTCCAGGCAATCGCCGGTGATATTTCTATGTACCTTTGTGCATGCTTGGAGCACTAACTGTTTGCTGGCTTCCTGTCTGGTTCCCTTGGAGGACAGTTGGCATTACTCCTCTGGTCTCTGCTCAAGCTAAGGTAATCCCCTTTGTTTGTCTACCTTGTTGTCTTTAGTTTGTAGTGGGGCCTGACTAGTGCTCACTCCTTCCCCTCCCTATCTAGGGCCAAGCTTTAGGGACATACAGGGTTTAGCTCAGCGATAGGTGTGGAACCTATATAGGGACGGTAGGGTAGGCAGGGTGTTATTAGATCTGCCTATGGGTTTCCACTCCCCATTTCCCTACTGTTTGGGCTTCCTCCCCCTCTTCCCTTCGTGTTGCACTTAGTCTTTCCCACACCTTGCGTGACAACAACTTGCTGATTGTTGGTCTATTTACTTTCGTTTGCAGCATTTCTATAACTCTTCTGATTTGTCAGGGTCTTCCCAATGTTATGTCCTCTTGCCTACCTTACTGTAAAGGTTGCCAACTGTCCAGAAATTCCAAGACAGTCCTTAAAAATATGGCACATTTTTGCCCTATCCAAAAAAAAAAAATTAAGGCGTCCAAAAAAACTCATACAGATTATTATGACTGTAATATTCATCATTTACAGTTTACATTGATGCAGCTGATGTCTTCATATCAGAATTATTGGCTGTAAACATGCATCACTTATAATCATGAAAAATGATTATGGGTTTCCGATGTGTAAAAAAAAATACTGTCTGTCCGTGATTTTTTGATATGTTGTCCAGACAAAAAAAGTCAAGTTGGCAACCCTGCTTATTATCATTCTTCACAAGAGTGGAACATGACCTGCACTTTTCCTTCTGATTTATTTCCAGTTACAGTATAGGCACATGTAACGACCAAAGACCACGCCAATAGTGATGGGTGAACCCGTGACTGTTTGGGTTTGGTTAATTGAGCCGAACAGTTTATTAAAAGTTTGGGTGCGGGTACCAGAAGAGTATCTGAACCCCGAACCCGAACGCGGACCCCATTCATGTGAATGGGGGAGCTGAATATACCTGGTTTGCCGCGTTGTCATTTGCATGGCAGCACAGGAAACACAGGCTCTGATCGGCGGTAATAGCATTACCGCAGTCAGAGCGCTGTGAGATCATGCTGACAGGTGTCAGCATGATCCCACAGCTGTGACAGTGACCCGTGGTAAAAAGATTACCGCGGGTCATAAGCGCCAGCTGATGGTACTACTACCACCATCAGCCAGCGCCTACTGCCATAGGAAATAGCGAGCGCAGGCGCCGCTGGATGGGAGTAGTAGTCTCTCATCCGCAGGCACCTGTGCTGAAAATAAAAAAAAAAAAGTTAAAATTAATAAAAAAATATTCAAATAAAAATAAAACACATTATACTCACCTAGGCCATGTCCCTGATGTTCTCTGCCCCTACAAAAAATAAAACTCAGTTCAACTCATTGACGTCAGCGCAAGCATGGGAAAATACTCTGACCTCATTTGCCGGCACTGAGCATCAGTATATTGCCGGCAAATGAACAGAGCGGTCACATTTTACAATGTGGCCGTTCTGTTCATGGGATCATCGTGGCACTCTCGATATTTGGACTGTGGCGGACAGGTGAGGATGAGGTTGGTTTATTATTTTACCTTTATTACAGATGATCATTGTCTTCGGGGATTAGCTGTAAGGTGAGTATATGGTGTTTCTTTATTTTTTATTTTTTGCAGGGGCGGAGAACATAGGGGACAAGGTATAGGTGAGTATAATGTGTTTTATTTTAATTTGAATTTTTTTTATTAATTTTAACATTTTTGTTTTTACTTTCAGCACAGGTGCCTGCGGATGAAAGACTACTGATCCCATCAAGCGACGCCTGTGCTCGCTGTTTCCTATGGCAGTAGGCGTTGGCTGATGGTAGTAGTAGTACCATCAGCCGGCGCCTATGACCTGCGGTAAGCTTTTTACCGTGGGTCACTGTCACAGCTGTGGGATCATGCTGACACCTGTCAGCATGATCTCACAGCGCTCTGACGTTGTAATGCTATTACTGCCAATCAGAGCCCGTGTTTCCTGCGCTGTCACGCAAGTGACAGCGCGGGAAACACCCGAACCTGAACATTAACATGGACTTCCTGAGAAAGTCCATGTTCGGGGTCAGCGCCCGAGCAGCAGGTATTCGGTACGGACCCAGAACTTTAGTGTTTGGGTTCGCCCATCACTACACGCCAACAATTACCTCTGATTACCACAGTTTTGCAATGATTGTTTTTCCTAACACTACAGATTGAACATATGGTAGTATATCTCTACTAAAAGGACCATACAAAAGGCAAACATTTTTGTAAGTTGCTAATGAAAACCCACTATTTTAGCAATCTTTCCTTCACACCATAAAAAAATAAAATTATATTCCCTGTGACTTAATTTGCCAGTTGTTTTAAACTTTGGCTCATCTGAGGGCTAACACAATGACTAACAAAATTACAAAGTACTTACTATTTACCAAAAATGACATATTCAGCAACAACAAAAATCACTCCAAAGTGATGGCTACTAGGTACAGTTGTGCTCAAAAGTTTACATACCCTGGCAGAATTTTTACTTTTTTGGCCTTGTTTCAGAGAATATAAATGATAACAAAACAACTTTTTCTCCACTCATGGTTATTAGTTGGGTGAAGTCGAACCGGTTGTAATCAACAGTTTTTACACTTAGCTGACTCTTTTCCTCCACAAGGCAGTTGCCAGCTGATGCTGGTGTTGATTTCTTCAGGCTTCCCCACCCAAACAATGCTTCATCTTCTGGCGGCAGCGAGCGGTCTCCGGTTTTACCCGCTGAGCACCTAGTCCATAACACGACACCTCACGTGCTTGGCTCCACAGACCCTGCGTCTCTTCTCTAGTCGGCTTGACTCCTCCGGTCCACTGCACTCAGCTCTTGCTCCCAGTACTGGAGCCAGGAGCCTGGACCCTCTCACACTGCTCTCCTGAGTGGGACTCTGCTCTTGCTTTCCCGTGCAAAAATTCCTCGTCTCTCCCTCTCTCTAGCCACGCCACCAGTTCTCTGGTCACCTGACCTCCCAGCTCTCCCTCTGGACATGCCCCCATCTTCCCAGTCACCTGACTCCTGTGCTGGAAGTCTGTCTTCCCCCTGCAACCAGAGGTACAGCCACGGCAGTTCCGGATCCTTTGTTCTGACAGTATTTACACCCCTGTCTTCCCTCTTACACAATCGCCAGAAGAAAGCCATTACTGTGCAAATGCTACAAAGTATCTCACCTACAATACGCCAAACAGCACAGAGACAAGCCTCAAAACTTCTGGAACAAGGTAATTTGGAGCGATGAGACCAACATTGAACTTTTTGGCCACAACCATAAAAGTTACTTTGGGAGAGAGGTCAACAAGGCATATGATGAAAAGAACACCATTCCTACAGTAAAGCACGGAGGTGGATCGCTGATGTTTTGGGGATGTGTGAGCTACAAAGGCACAGGAAACTTGGTAAAAGTTGAAGGAAAGATGAATGCAGAACGTTACCAGCAAATACTGGAGGCAAATTTGCACTCATCAGCCTGGAAGCTGCGCATGGGACGTACTTGGACATTCCAACATGACAATGATCCAAAACACAAGGCCAAGTCGACCTGTCATTGGCTACAGCAGAACAAAGTGAAGGTTCTGGAGTGGCCATCTCAGTCTCCTGACCTCAATGTCATTGAGCCACTCTGGAGAGATCTCAAGCGAGCAATTCATGCTAGACAGCCCAGGAATTTACAGGAACTTGATGCTTTTTGCCAAGAAGAATGGGCAGCTTTGCCATCTGAGAAAATAAAGAACCTCATCCACAACAACCACAAAAGACTTCAAGCTGTCATTGATGTTAGAGGGGGCAATACATGGTATTAAGAACTGGGCTATGTGAACTTTTGATCAGGGTCACTTGGATGTTTTTGGTTGTCATTAATATTTAAAAAGAGAAAACACAGTAGTTTGACAATAAATGGCTTCACCCAACCAATAACCATGAGTGGAGAAAAAGTTTTTTTGTTATCATTCATATTCTCTGAAACAAGGCCAAGAAAGGAAAAATTCTGCCCGGGTATGTAAACTTTTGAGCACAACTGTATCTCTTTTTTATTACCTTGCTGTCATATGGAATTTACTTCTAATTTCAGAGACTGATTGCATAAGTGGGTGGAGGTTTTTGTCTATCTTCTGCTTTCCTGCTTGATCTGAAAGGTAGGCTTTCGGCTAAGGGAAGGCCAAACATTGGACAGTGCAGGAGCACTGCATGCTGGGATATCAGGGAAATAAAGTTTCAGTAGTTATAGTGCTGGCTGAATACTTTTGAATATAAACTGCCCACTCAAAAAAACTGTATAGCAAGTTACAGAGCATAAGAATCAGGACAATTCCTGGAGCTATTAGACTGTGCATCAAAAAAAGTTAGTTTTTTTTTGGGGGGGCGGTATGAGAGAAGCAAACCATGCTTTTACTGAGGTTTTGGGTAAAAAGACAGGTATGTGTTAACATTGCAACCCCTTCAAGGAACCCTGTAATGAGTTTAGACTCCCGCAAGCTCACACATCCCATAAAAATGAGTCACCAAATATCTGCTTGATGTTTCCTCATGTGTGAATTGCCTGAGGCAGCAACTCCTCCTAAGACCCTCCACTCAGTTCTTGATTAATGTTTTTTTGGAAGTGTCAATCAAGAACAGAGAAACAATTTTCCGAAAATGATCAGGACCCTTCACACATCAAGAAATAGCCCAGTGGACACTTGGTGATTCCTTTTACATGTCAATAAAAGTTTGTTTTCTTTATTATGCTCAATGCTCATGTTTTTGGTGCAGAAGAAATCTAGATGTGAGGAACAGAGCACACAATAGGGTGATACCCTATGGAGAGAGAGGGGGTACGTGCTTGATTAATGCTCACCGGGAGGAGTTGTGACGGGCACAAATCCTATGTCGGCATGAAGAAAAGCAGCTGCTGGATAATCCTCCAGGAAATATTGGATCCAGTTGGATAAAACCTGTTCGGTGGGCTGCGCTGCTTGAGTAAATCAATTCTTCAACAATGATGATAATAATTTTTTTTTTATCAAAACATGTTTCAGTGTTGTATCGGCGTTTTTATCAAGTGAAAAAACCCAAGTGACATTGTTTCACTTGATAAAGATGCCGGTACGGCATTGAAACGTGTGGGAAATAAAATACCCTATCATAATCATTGATGAAGAATCCATTTACTCCAGCAGCGCAGCCCACCTAACGTGTTTCATCCAACTGGGTCCCATGTACTTGATACAAACTCACATAGATAATATGTCTTGGTGATCCTATACTTTGGCTCATCTTGTAGATGAGAAATTGCTGAAAGAATATTCAGGAACCTAAGACGGAAACTAACTTTTGTGTGACTTGTTTCTAGGATCATTGATGCATTCATGAAAGTATCCACTATCCCAGAATAAAAGCTGCTCCAATACATTGCATTCTTTCCTCAGTATTAAAATTAACTCATGGGAATGTACGAACGACAGATCATTGCTATCAAT
The DNA here is from genome assembly GCF_046119375.1 of Phyllobates terribilis. Taxonomy (NCBI): domain Eukaryota; kingdom Metazoa; phylum Chordata; class Amphibia; order Anura; family Dendrobatidae; genus Phyllobates; species Phyllobates terribilis. Next base: position 224,949,602 of record NW_027362763.1, read on the forward strand.
TATTGCAGTCTTCACAGAATAACAGCGATGACAGCTTGTTGCACATGGGCTTTTGCCTTGTACATTTTAGTGCTGGTAGAACAGGATTCAGCTAGAATTTGTGACTGGATATGACTGGATAGAAAAAAATGTTATTTTAAGCTTGAATGCAGTAGAAGGGATGCAAAATACACAACATTCTGTGAAAATAGAAAACACATGTAAGTCTTCTTTGTGGGGAGAACATTCCACTGAAAAATGGCATGAGATGCTCTCAGGGGTGATATCCTTCGCTAATTCCTTAAGGAGGCATAAATATTTATTGTTTCTCAAACTTTCTGGAAAGGACTTATATAGGATATTACAAATGTAAGCAATGCCCCTGCGAAAAGAGATTCCCAAACAAGAATGGGAAAGCCACATTTATTCCAGATGCTTATTCATACCTTTCACATCACCCCTCTGGTTCCCAAACACACTTCCGAAATGGTTATGTCATGCATGCCTTTAGATCTAGCTCTATCCTGGAATGTCCTCTGAAAACACTGTGAACAAGTACAAGGGGCAGTATCATAAGTGGATACTGATCCCTTCAGTGAGGACATACAGATCTAGTAAAGTCTCAGTTGAGTCATTTAACACTGGTACAGTTATATGAAAAAGTTTGGGTACCCCTATTAATCTTAAGCTTAATGTTTTCTTAAAATTGGTGTTTTTGCAACAGCTTTTTCAGTTTGATATATGTAATAACTGTTGGACACAGTAATGTTTCTGCCTTGAAATTAGGTTTAATGTACTAACAGAAAATGTGCAATCTGCATTCAAACAAAATTTGACAGGTGCATAAGTATGGGCACCCTTATCATTTTCTTGTTTTAAATACTCCTACCTACTTTTTACTGACTTACTAAAGCACTTTTTTTTGTTTTGTAACCTCATTGAGCATTGAACTTCATAGCCAGGTGTATGCAATCATGAGAAAAGCTACTTAAAGTGGCCACTTGCAAGTTGTTCTCCTGTTTGAATCTCCTCTGAAGAGTGGCATCATGGGCTCCTCAAAACAACTGTCAAATGATCTGAAAACAAAGATTATTCAACATAGTTGTTCAGGGGAAGGATACAAAAAGCTGTCTCAGAGATTTAACCTGTCAGTTTCCACTGTGAGGAACATAGTAAGGAAATGGAAGAACACAGGGACAGTTCTTGTTAAGGCCAGAAGTTGCAGGCCAAGAAAAACATCTGAAAGGCAGAGAAGAAGAATGGTGAGATCAGTCAAGGACAATCCTCAGACCACCTCCAGAGAGCTGCAGCATCAACTTGCTGCAGATGGTGTCACTGTGCATCGGTCAACTATACAACGCACTTTGCACAAGGAGAAGCTGTATGGGAGAGTGATGCGAAAGAAGCCATTTCTGCAAGCACGCCACAAACAGAGTCGGCTGAGGTATGCAAAAGCACATTTGGAGAAGCCAATTTCTTTTTGGAAGAAGGTCCTGTGGACTGATGAAACCAAGATTGAGTTGTTTGGTCATACAAAAAGGCGTTATGCATGGCGGAAAAAAAACACAGCATTCCAAGAAAAACACTTGCTACCCACAGTAAAATTTGGTGGAGGTTCCATCATGCTTTGAGGCTGTGTGGCCAATGCCGGCACCAGGAATCTTGTTAAAGTTGAGGGATGCATGGATTCCACTCAGTATCAGCAGATTCTTGACAATAATGTTCAAGAATCAGTGATAAAGTTGAAGTTACGCAGGGGATGGATCTTTCAGCAAGACAATGATCCAAAACACCGCTCCAAATCTACTCAGGCATTCATGCAGAGGAACAATTACAATGTTCTGGAATGGCCATCCCAGTCCCCAGACCTGAATATCATTGAACATCTGTGGGATCATTTGAAGAGGGCTGTCCATGCTCGGCGACCATCAAACTTAACTGAACTGGAATTGTTTTGTAAAGAGGAATGGTCAAAAATACCTTCATCCAGGATCCAGGAACTCATTAAAAGCTACAGGAAGTGACTAGAGCCTGTTATTTTTGCAAAAGGAGGATCTACTAAATATTAATGTCACTTTTCTGGTGAGGTGCCCATACTTATGCACCTGTCAAATTTTGTTTGAATGCAGATTGCACATTTTCTGTTAGTACAATAAACCTCATTTCAAGGCAGAAACATTACTGTGTCCAACAGTTATTACATATATCAAACTGAAATAGCTGTTGCAAAAACACCAATTTTTATAAAACATTAAGCTTAAGATTAATAGGGGTGCCCAAACATTTTCATATAACTGTATGTTGTATCACAGAACAAAAAGTCTAATTCAATACCTAACTTGATATTAGACAATGACTTGTGTAGTGTTAAAGAGGACCTGTCACCAGATTGGAGTGACCCGTTTTTGCTCTTTATTCTTGCTGCTCCTCTAATTTTTTTCTTTTTTAAATCCACAATGTGGTTCTAGCGATATAGACCCATTTAGTTAGTGTGCCCAATATGCTAATTTTTAACTGTACAAAAGGGGCATTTCTCATAGGATTCTCTGAATAATTACCCTGTGAGCAACACCCCCTTGGTAAAGATAATAAAAATGTGTGTATTGGGTACAGTAGATAAAAAGACCTATATCTCTAGAACCGTTTGGCAGAATTAAAAAAAGCAACAACCCCTGCTCCCCCCCCAAAAAAAAAACAAACATAAAGCTCTAGAGCAGGGGTGGGCAATTAAGTTTCCCAAGGAGCCACATGAGAAACCGTGACTGTTGTGGAGGGCTGCACATAACACATCTGCATCTCTGGCTGCTATGGGCATAAAAGGGGACAAAGTTATGGTGTGGCACCCATGCTCCCCTGACCTCAACCCCATTGAGAACCTCTGGAGCATCATCAAAAGGAGTTTCTATGATGGCGGGAGGCAGTTCATATCTAAGCAACAGCTCTGGGAGGGTATTCTGTCCTCATGCAAAACAATTGAAGCAGAAACCATCCAAAACCTGACAAATTCAATGGACGAGAGAGTTCAGAAGCTCCTTTCGAACAAGGGGTCCTATGTGCAAATGTAACATAACCTAGAATAAAGTTTTGAGTTGAAAACTGTTTGATTTCAGTTTGTAATAACCTGCTAATGCTTATAATTTAAAAAATGACCATTTTTTTTGCTCTTTATTAAAATGAAAAGGTTGAAAACTCTGCTGTACATAATAATTTGGAACATGCATTTTGAGTGCAGTTTGAGTTTTTTATTTTTTTAAAAATATACTGTTATCATAGGCAGTTTGTACAAAAACCTTTCAATTGTACTCTAATAGTTATTTGACTGGAAAATTACAATGACTGCAATTCATATAGGTAATTTGGGAAAATCTGAGAAAATATTATTTGCATAATAATTTTGAACACAGTGTAGTAAAGTACGGGGGTAATAATAAATATGTGCTTGAGCCATTCATTATAAAATGAATAATGTACTCATATGTTACAAGTCTAGTACTATACACCAGATTACAGGATAATTGCCACTCAAAATGTCTCTTTTTATCAGAGTGAATGCCACGCTTCCACTAATCGCTTCCATAAATACATTATGGCTCCATAGCTTGCTCTTACTGCCCATTATCTATTTATTGTTTATACTTCATGGTAAAGCTCCCAGGCTTGATAATGTTAAGGGAACATTGTGCCTTCATGCTTTTATTATGGCTTTTAATTGGGTTTGTGGATGTATACAAATTGATTTAATACAATTACATGAACATGTTTTGTAACACTAATCGCTATCATGTAGTTTATGTTTTCCCATGACGACAATTTGTGCTCTTTCCCCAACACAGATTGGTCGGCCCTTGGACCTATATTGTACTGTACGTGAGCTCTACCTGTTCGGAGTTATAATTTGTGTTTTGGGTCCCTGATCATAAAATGTGCAGTTCATTATTTTGGAAACTATGACTTTGGTTTCTTCTGAACTGTGTCAGAAGACAGCAGAATGTTTTTGATCTCTGCTCTATGTCAGATACAATTCGTAGACTTGAAGGTCATGTGCAACAGAAAAACTTTAGCCAAGAAGTAGTATTATTTGCAGCACTGTTGTAAAGAGTTTGTGACATTTTTCAATGTCTTATGATGTATTAAAGTCTTAGGAAGTTGTTGAGCTGGCAAAAGTTTTTCTAGCAGATGTCATTTGCTCTTGTTATTGCCAGCACTGGAATGTTTAATAATAATAATATTTTTTTTTATTTATATTGTGCCAACATATTCCGCAGCACTTTACATTTTAGAGGGGACTTGTACAGACAATAAAGACATTGCAGAATGTTCGGATATAACTCAATGCACAATATAGTCACCATTGTATCTGCTGTATGCGGTGTAAAAAATACTATTTTAATATAAACACAAGTGTCGTTTTAGGTTGTAGCTAGAATGAACATATACTTATACATGTGTTTAAGTCATGGCCAGTTTTCTAATAAATGGAGTTCAAATGTTGTAAAATATGCAAAAAAAAAAGCTTACTAAACTGTAACTTCGAATTCTTTCTCCTTTCAAAGATCTGTGCTTACAAACATTTGCACCATGTATTGTCTCATGCAACAGCTACGCATACAGTTTTCTTTGCTTGCAGGTACCCATACATAGAATCACTGCTGCAGAGCAACTGTTAAAGGGAATCTGTCACCAGGTTTTTGCTATCCCATCGGAGAGCAGCATGATGTAGAGACAGACCCTGAATCCAGCAATATGTCACTTACTGGGCTGCTTACTGCAGAAGATAAAGCAGTTCTCTGAATGCTGAGCTCTGTATAACCTCACCCACACCATGGATTAGCAGTTTTCTGTCTATTAACATTGTATACAAAAAACTGCCAGTCAGTCGTATGAATGGGGAGGGACTACTTGGCAGCATGCAAGAAGTTGTCTAGTAATAATCTCCTGCTGATAAAACAGTGATTTTATTGAAAACTACAACAGTTCAGTAAGTGACGCATCGCAGAAAATAGAGTCTCTGCCCCATCATACTGCTGCTCTCAGATTAAGTAGCAAAAACTTGGTGACAGATTACCCCTAAAGAGCACTGTTTCTTCTGGTGATTCCAAGTGGGTATAGGGAGACCTATAGACAATAATTCATATTAAAGCGCACCTGTCAGCAGGATTGTGCTCAGTAAACCACATACACTGTAAGGTGGGCGACATTACACAGCAAGCGATAGTTGCTACTGTGCACGTACAGGCATCATTTTGTTACAGGAAAAAGAAACTTGCCTGCAGCTATATGGCCCCCGCCACCCGCACTTGCGCAGCAGCATTTCTTGATTGCCGAGAGATGCTACTGCGCATGCACGACGCCACACTGCTGCACCCAAATTCTTTTTCCAAAAGCAAAACGGCGCCCGCGCGTGCTCAGTAGCGTCTCTCAGCAACCGAAAGATGCTACTGCAAATGCGCAGGACACAGCGGCCATTTTTGGACATGTAAATTTCAAATTATTATTATAATTATTATAAGAAGCCTACACATGTCAACATCTTCAGTCAATTAGCTCTTGAAACAAGTCATTATTTTCTCTGTATATGGTTTATTTTTTTGAAATCTGTATATGATATATGGATGAGTGGAACTTGTTTGTCTATATCGCGTATATGCAGTGCAGACACATAGGGAATTCCAAGCATGCGATCCCTTCCTCTCTCTCACTACTAGAGATGAGCGTTGTTCTACTCGAACTGTTCGCCAATCTCAAATTCGAGCTGTTTTGGGCGGTGTTCGAGCCGGTCGGCGAACACGAACAACTTGAGAAAAATTCGGCTGTTCGAGGTTATGTTCGATAACTGTTCGTGCACCAAAATCATAACTGGATTTTTTCTCAGTAATGATGAAAATTAATGTTAATACGCAGTTTGAGTGTACAGCGGGGTGGGGGGAGGGGCAGGGGATGGATCTCTGCAGGAACAATGAAGATCTCCATTTTTTTTTCTCTTTCCCGCATTTGCAGTGGGGAGGTGCAATCTGTCAGCCTATCAGCAGCGCACACACGGAGCGAAGTGCTTTTTTTCACACAAGCAAGGGCATGTGTCATTGGCAGTGTATGTCACATGTCCTTGCCCTATAAGACCAAGCCATTTTCCCCGTCGCCACCATTTTCTCACTGCTGCAGCTGCGTGTTAGACGGCACAGCTGTTGCTGTGTGCGCTATACCTTGTTAATTTCAAGCCAATTTTCGCACAAATATACAGATAGCTTGGGAGTAGGGAATAGTTGTGATTGCAGTCCTTTTAAGGACTAGGTTACAGCATTTCCTACGACTTTTATCAGGCAGGTCTGTGCTCTTAAATAGATAGATTGTGGGAGTAAAGACTAATTGTAATTGGAGTCCTTTTCAGGACTAGGTTACATCAGTTCCTATCAGTTTTTGCCAGGCAGGTCTGTGCCAGTGCTGTGCAAGTTTTTTTCACAGCATTTGGCTGAATCTAGCAAAGCTAATCCTTTTTGGCCTATTGCAGAGTGTGTTAGTCAGTGGAGTAGCCTATCTGTGTTGCAAGATATACCACCTGTGTATAGAATACCAATTTTTTTACTGCACCTAGTGAAGTAAAATCTTTTGGGCATAGCATCATTCTATTAGTCCATCTATACTGACCTCCATCAGGTTGCAAACTGAATATAATTTTTTTCTGCATCTAGCTCTGAAAAAATATTTGGCCTTCTAGCAGTGTGTCGGACTTTCTCTATTAGTCCATCTATACTGACCTCCATCAGGTTGCAAATTAAAAATAATTTTTATCTGCATCTACAGTACCTCTGAAAAAATATTTGGGCTTCTAGCTGTGTGTGGGACTTGTTGTATTAGTCCATCTATACTGACCTCCATCAGGTTGCAAACTGAATATATTTTTTTCTGCATCTACCTCTGAAAAAATATTGGGCTTCTAGCTGTGTGTGGGACTTGTTGTATTAGTCCATCTATACTGACCTCCATCAGGTTGCAAACTGAATATATTTTTTTCTGCATCTACCTCTGAAAAAATATTGGGCTTCTAGCTGTGTGTGGGACTTGTTGTATTAGTCCATCTATACTGACCTCCATCAGGTTGCAAACTGAATATATTTTTTTCTGCATCTACCTCTGAAAAATATTGGGCTTCTAGCTGTGTGTGGGTCTTGTTCTATTAATCCATCTATACAGACCTCCATCAGGTTGCAAACTGAATATAATTTTTTTCTGCATCTAGCTCTGAAAAAATATTTGGCCTTCTAGCAGTGTGTGGGACTTGTTCTATTAGTCGACCTATACTGACCTCCATCAGGTTGCAAATTCAAAATAATTTTTTGTATGCATCTAGCTCTGAAAAAATATTTGGCCTTCTAGCAGTGTGTGGGACTTTCTCTGTTAGTCCATCTATACTGACCTCCATCAGGTTGCAAACTGAATATAAATTTTTTCTGCATCTAGCTCTGAAAAAATATTTGGCCTTCTAGCAGTGTGTCGGACTTTCTCTATTAGTCCATCTATACTGACCTCCATCAGGTTGCAAATTAAAAATAATTTTTATCTGCATCTACAATACCTCTGAAAAAATATTTGGGCTTCTAGCTGTGTGTGGGACTTGTTGTATTAGTCCATCTATACAGACCTCCATCAGGTTGCAAACTGAATATATTTTTTTCTGCATCTACCTCTGAAAAAATATTGGGCTTCTAGCTGTGTGTGGGACTTGTTGTATTAGTCCATCTATACTGACCTCCATCAGGTTGCAAACTGAATATATTTTTTTCTGCATCTACCTCTGAAAAAATATTGGGCTTCTAGCTGTGTGTGGGACTTGTTGTATTAGTCCATCTATACTGACCTCCATCAGGTTGCAAACTGAATATATTTTTTTCTGCATCTACCTCTGAAAAAATATTGGGCTTCTAGCTGTGTGTGGGTCTTGTTCTATTAATCCATCTATACAGACCTCCATCAGGTTGCAAACTGAATATAATTTTTTTCTGCATCTAGCTCTGAAAAAATATTTGGCCTTCTAGCAGTGTGTGGGACTTTCTCTGTTAGTCCATCTATACTGACCTCCATCAGGTTGCAAACTGAATATAATTTTTTTCTGCATCTAGCTCTGAAAAAATATTTGGCCTTCTAGCAGTGTGTCGGACTTTCTCTATTAGTCCATCTATACTGACCTCCATCAGGTTGCAAATTAAAAATAATTTTTATCTGCATCTACAGTACCTCTGAAAAAATATTTGGGCTTCTAGCTGTGTGTGGGACTTGTTGTATTAGTCCATCTATACTGACCTCCATCAGGTTGCAAACTGAATATATTTTTTTCTGCATCTACCTCTGAAAAAATATTGGGCTTCTAGCTGTGTGTGGGACTTGTTGTATTAGTCCATCTATACTGACCTCCATCAGGTTGCAAACTGAATATATTTTTTTCTGCATCTACCTCTGAAAAAATATTGGGCTTCTAGCTGTGTGTGGGACTTGTTGTATTAGTCCATCTATACTGACCTCCATCAGGTTGCAAACTGAATATATTTTTTTCTGCATCTACCTCTGAAAAAATATTGGGCTTCTAGCTGTGTGTGGGTCTTGTTCTATTAATCCATCTATACAGACCTCCATCAGGTTGCAAACTGAATATAATTTTTTTCTGCATCTAGCTCTGAAAAAATATTTGGCCTTCTAGCAGTGTGTGGGACTTGTTCTATTAGTCGACCTATACTGACCTCCATCAGGTTGCAAATTCAAAATAATTTTTTGTATGCATCTAGCTCTGAAAAAATATTTGGCCTTCTAGCAGTGTGTGGGACTTTCTCTGTTAGTCCATCTATACTGACCTCCATCAGGTTGCAAACTGAATATAAATTTTTTCTGCATCTAGCTCTGAAAAAATATTTGGCCTTCTAGCAGTGTGTCGGACTTTCTCTATTAGTCCATCTATACTGACCTCCATCAGGTTGCAAATTAAAAATAATTTTTATCTGCATCTACAATACCTCTGAAAAAATATTTGGGCTTCTAGCTGTGTGTGGGACTTGTTGTATTAGTCCATCTATACAGACCTCCATCAGGTTGCAAACTGAATATATTTTTTTCTGCATCTACCTCTGAAAAAATATTGGGCTTCTAGCTGTGTGTGGGACTTGTTGTATTAGTCCATCTATACTGACCTCCATCAGGTTGCAAACTGAATATATTTTTTTCTGCATCTACCTCTGAAAAAATATTGGGCTTCTAGCTGTGTGTGGGACTTGTTGTATTAGTCCATCTATACTGACCTCCATCAGGTTGCAAACTGAATATATTTTTTTCTGCATCTACCTCTGAAAAAATATTGGGCTTCTAGCTGTGTGTGGGTCTTGTTCTATTAATCCATCTATACAGACCTCCATCAGGTTGCAAACTGAATATAATTTTTTTCTGCATCTAGCTCTGAAAAAATATTTGGCCTTCTAGCAGTGTGTGGGACTTTCTCTGTTAGTCCATCTATACTGACCTCCATCAGGTTGCAAACTGAATATAATTTTTTTCTGCATCTAGCTCTGAAAAAATATTTGGCCTTCTAGCAGTGTGTCGGACTTTCTCTATTAGTCCATCTATACTGACCTCCATCAGGTTGCAAATTAAAAATAATTTTTATCTGCATCTACAGTACCTCTGAAAAAATATTTGGGCTTCTAGCTGTGTGTGGGACTTGTTGTATTAGTCCATCTATACTGACCTCCATCAGGTTGCAAACTGAATATATTTTTTTCTGCATCTACCTCTGAAAAAATATTGGGCTTCTAGCTGTGTGTGGGACTTGTTGTATTAGTCCATCTATACTGACCTCCATCATTTTGCAAACTGAATATATTTTTTTCTGCATCTACCTCTGAAAAAATATTGGGCTTCTAGCTGTGTGTGGGTCTTGTTCTATTAATCCATCTATACAGACCTCCATCAGGTTGCAAACTGAATATATTTTTTTCTGCATCTACCTCTGAAAAAATTATAGGTCTTCTAGCTGTGTGTGGGACTTGTTGTATTAGTCCATCTATACTGACCTCCATCAGGTTGCAAACTGAATATATTTTTTTCTGCATCTACCTCTGAAAAAATATTGGGCTTCTAGCTGTGTGTGGGACTTGTTGTATTAGTCCATCTATACTGACCTCCATCAGGTTGCAAACTGAATATATTTTTTTCTGCATCTACCTCTGAAAAAATATTGGGCTTCTAGCTGTGTGGGACTTGTTGTATTAGTCCATCTATACTGACCTCCATCAGGTTGCAAATTGAATATAATTTTTTTCTGCATCTAACCCAGCCAATAGTTTTGGCCTAATACCACAGTTTGGCCACTCAGCTCTGCTCGGTTACCATCCATTGTTTTTTTGTGCAAACAACTCCAGAGTTGTGAATTAGTTAACCACCAAAATGAGTGGAAAAAGGCCTGCTGCTGGTGGAAAGGGGAATAGGCGTGTTGGGAAGGGGAAAAAAGGTTGTGTCCGTGGGGTAGGTGTTAAAGCAACAGTAACATCTGCAGAAGAAAGACCATCTTCCAGCCAAACTAAAATGTCTACTTCTTTTAGCGGACAATGTGATAAGATCCCTTTCTTACGGCCACGCCAATCGCTACAAATTCCAGATGAGGCACAAAAACAGCAGGTGCTTCAACGGATATCAAGTGCTCCTTTAAGTGGGCTCTCCTCCACATCAACTTCAACATCACAAATACTCCAGTCCTCAAAGGTGTCACCCCAATCGCACTTGCTTCCTCACAGCTCCCAAATCTCCAGCTGCCTGTCTGAGTATGAGGTAGAACAGATGGTTGAGTCTGCAGAGCTGTTTACTCATACTATAGCCTGGGAATCAGAGGTCGACTCCAGCGCTTCTGTGAATCCAGACGAGGAAATGATCTGCACTGATGCCCAGAATCTTTATGAGTCGGATCCAGGACCAGACGCAGAAGGTTCTGACCATAATGTAGACCCTCATTCCCAAACTGTAACTCCTGTTGGTGGAGACAATGAGGAAGACGATGATAAGACTCAAATACCTGATTGGAGCGACAACTTTAGTTTTTTGTCAGGGCAGGAACAGGTTGGCTCTGAGGACGACGGGTGTGATAACGCACAGCGTGATGATGATGAGGTTGGAGATCCCACTTACTGTCAACCCACAGTCAGCCAAGAGATGAGGTCAGCAGAGGAGGTGGAGGAAGATGCTAGTGACGACGAGGTCAAGTTGCGCCTTCCTGGACAGAGACGTAGTACTGGAAGCACGTCAACAACTGCATCCTCAAACACAACTCTGCCTCTCACCACAAGTCGTGGTGGCTCTTCAGGTCGCATGGGTGCTAAGCCTTGCATAGCCTGGGCATTTTTTCAGATCGATAAAGATGACCCAACTCGTGTTATCTGTAACATTTGTCAGCAAAAGCTAAGTAGAGGCCAAAAAATACATAGTTTGAGTACTTCATGCATGAACCGGCACATGGACATGAAGCATAAGTTGCAGTGGGAAGCTCAGTGTGCTACAATGCGGCCTAGCCGGCCGGGCCAACCACCGTCTGCCATATCTTGTGCATCCGCGGCCTCTTCATCCTCTGTGACTGGGGGGACAGCAGTCACACCTGTTTTGGGGCGCAGACCTGCCACCTCTTTACCCGCAACAGCCAGCGTGATTGACAGGTCATCATTTTCTTTGGAGGTGGGAACACCAGCTGGTGTTGAGCGCTGTCCGACATCGATAGCACCACCTTTGGATCAAGGCAACCTAACATGTCCGCCTGCATCTTCCTCACAGACCGGCAGTTTGCCGGGGACACCCTTATCAACCCCGTCTAAGCACAATAGCCAGCCCTCGGTCCCTCAGATGTGGACAAGTAAAAGACCATTTCCTCCTAGCCATGAGAAAGCTAAGAGGTTGAATTTCACCATCTGCAAGCTCTTGGCTACAGAAATGCTGCCTTTCCGACTGGTGAACACAGAGGATTTTCGAGACCTTATGTCCGTCGCAGTGCCCCAGTACCAGATGCCCAGTCGGCACTACTTCTCAAAGAAAGGTGTGCCTGCGCTCCACCAGCATGTCGCACACAACATCACCGCTTCTTTGAGAAACTCTGTGTGTGACAGGGTGCATTTCACCACAGACACTTGGACGAGTAGGCATGGACAGGGGCGTTACATGTCGCTGACTGGGCACTGGGTAACTATGGTGACAGCAGGACAAGGGGCTGCTGTCCAAGTCTTGCCGTCCCCACGAGTTGTGCGTCAATCCTCTTTATGTCAAAGTTCCTCCACTGCTTCTGCCTCCTCAACCTCCTCTCGGTCTTCCACCTGCACCCAAAGCCTGTCTGGTCATGCCACAAGCTTTCTAACTGCGCAGAAGGGATCCTGCACCCCTCCTTACTATGCTGGCAGTAGGGCTCAACGTCATCAGGCGGTTTTTACTTTGAAATGTCTGGGAAATGTGAGTCACACAGCTGAGGAGTTGTGGTCAGCTCTGGAGAAACAATTTCATGAATGGTTGTCTCCACTGGACCTGAAACCAGGGAAGGCCGTGTGCGACAATGCTGCAAACCTGGGTGCGGCCCTTCGCCGGGGCAATGTCACACACGTGCCTTGTATGGCTCACGTGTTGAACCTGGTTGTCCAGCAATTTTTAGCCCACTATCCCAGACTAGATGGCCTTCTGCAGAGGGCACGGTCGCTGTGTGCTCACTTCCGCCGTTCGCATCCCGCAGCTCAGCGATTTTCATCTCTACAGAAGTTGTTGGGCCTGCCACTTCACCGGCTAAAATGCGATGTGCCTACCCGGTGGAATTCAACTTTGCACATGTTGCAGCGACTGTGGCAGCACCGACAAGCCCTGGTGCAATACGTTCTGACGTATAGCCTGGGCCAACGAGATCCAGAGGTGGGGCAAATCACGCTGGAGGAGTGGTCTCAGATCAGGGACCTATGCACCCTTCTGCACAGTTTTGAAATGGCGACGAAGATGTTTAGTGCTGACGATGCCATTATCAGCATGACTATTCCGGTGATTTACATGCTGGAGCACATGTTAAACAGAATTCGGAGTCAGGTGGAGGCACAAGAGGAGGTGGAGGAAGTAGAGGAGGAGGAGTTGTATGCGGAAGGGCTAACATCTGCAAGGTCCAGACGGTCGGCAGCACCAAGGCGGCAGGCATGTGAGGGTGGGGGAGATGGTTTTACCAGGGCGCATGGTAGCAGCCAAACTAGTGAGGAAGGTGCAGGAGCCCAGGAAGAAGTGGAGGACGAACTGATGGAAGACTCATCAGATGAGGGAGACCTTGATCACATTTCTGTTGTGCGAGGTTGGGGGGAGAGGACAGAGGAAGGAAGCATGATTGTTACCTCGCCACCAACACAACAGGGACTTGGTGCTCCTGGATGCGCAACACACATGAGTGCCTTCTTGCTGCACTACCTGCAACATGACCCTCGAATTGTGAGAATTAGAAATAATCCTGACTACTGGGTTGCCACACTGTTAGATCCCCGGTACAAAAGTAAATTTGCAGAAATTATTCCTGCCATAGAAAGGGATGCACGCATGCAGGAGTATCAGCAGAGACTGTTGCAGAATCTTACATGTGCTTTTCCACAAAATACCAGTGGTGCACGTAGTGAATCTCACAGTTCCAACTTGCCAACCGTGGGACCGTCAAGTGTTCAGCACTCAAACCGTAACAGAACCACAGTATCTGCTGGTAACATCAATTTTGCGGAATCATTTCACCACTTTTTAGCCCATCCTTTGCAAGGCCACAGGAGACAAGAAGTCTGACACATAGTCAACGCCTAGAGACGATAGTACAGGAGTATCTCCAAGTAAACATTGAAGCCACGACTGTGTCACTGGACCCTTGCTCTTTTTGGGCTTCCAATCTGGATAAATGGCCGGAGCTAGCCACTTACGCCTTGGAGATCTTATCATGCCCCGCAGCCAGCGTTCTGTCTGAACGTGTGTTCAGCGCTGCTGGTGGTGTGCTGACAGATAAGCGCACGCGGCTCTCCACTGATAATGTAGACAGACTCACGTTCATAAAGATGAACAAATCATGGATCCGAAATGACTTTTCTACCCCTGTGTCATCCTGGGGAGAGTAAAAGCTTGATGATTGGTTAAAATCACCCTACCAACCGTTTTAAGCTTTCAAATTACTAACCATGTTTATCTGTATCTTGACTGGAAAATAATTTGGGCTTTGTAGCAGTGTGCAGCACTAATCCTATTAGGCCATCTATACTAAAGCTTCACCAGATTTAAAATTAAAAATAATTTTTAGCTGCATCTAGCCCGGAAAATAATTTTGGGGCTCCGAGATGCGCAAGACACATAAGTGCCTTCTTGCTGCACTACCTGCAGCATGACCCTCATATTGTCAGAATTCGAAGTAATCATGACTACTGGGTTGCCACACTCTTAGATCCCCCAAACTTTTCGATCAACCTTTTCATTTTAATAAAGACCAAAAAAATGGTCATTTTTGAAATTATAAGCATTAGCAGGTTGTTAGAAACTGAAATCAAACAGTTTTCAACTCAAAACTTTATTCTAGGTGATGTTACATTTTCACATAGGACCCCTTGTTCGAAAGGAGCTTCTGAACTCTCTCGTCCATTGAATTTGTCAGGTTTTGGATGGTTTCTGCTTCAATTGTTTTGCATGAGGACAGAATACCCTCCCAGAGCTGTTGCTTAGATGTGAACTGCCTCCCGCCATCATAGACACTCCTTTTAATGATGCTCCAAAGGTTCTGAATGGGGTAGAGGTCAGGGGAGCATGGGGGTCACACCATAAGTTTGTCCCCTTTTATGCCCATATCAGCCAGAGATGCAGATGTTTTATGTGCAGCATGAGATGGTGCATTATCATGCAGAAAAATGATCTTGCTGTGAAATACACGGTTCTTCTTCTTGAACCATGGCAGGAAGTGCTGTTTGAGAAAATCCACATACATTATGGAGTTCATCTTTAGCGCCTTCAGGAATCCTAAAGGGGCCAACAATCTCTCTCCCCATGATTCCAGCCCAAAACATTACTCCACCTCCTCCTTGTTGGCGCTGTAGCCGTGTTTGCGTGGGGTGTCCATCAACCAGCCATCCTCCACTTCATCCATCTGGACCATCGAGCGCTGCACGGCACTCATCCGTGAACAAAACAGTTTTGAAATCAGTCTTCATGTAATGTTTGGCCCACTGGAGCCGTTTCTGCTTGTGTGAAGTGGATAGAGGAGGTCGACAGGATGGCGTATGCACAGCTGCAAACCTCTGAAGGACCCTGCATCTTGTTGTTCGGGGGACGTTGGAGGCACAAGCAGCTTCAAAAACTTGTCTGCTGCTATGACAAGGCTTTTTTGCCGCTGCTCTTTCAACCTGACGTAATTGCCTGTAGGAAAGAGTCCTCAATTTGCCCTTATCAGCACGCACACGTGTGTACTGTGAATCAGCTACATACTTCTTGATTGCCAAGACACTTCATCCTGATCATCGCACAATGTTGATTGTAGTCATGCCTTGACCTAAACACTCCACAATTTGTTGCTTCTCAGCAGCCGAGACATCCTTTTTCTTTCCCATTTTGGCAGAAAATGTAGGCTGCTTAATAATGTGAGAGAGCCTTCTTAAGTAGTCTTGCCTTTCATTGGACACACCTGCCAAACTAATTAGCACAGGTGTCTGCAATTGCTTACAGTGATATAAAGAGCCCTGACACACATCACCATCAATGAGTTTAACTGACAAACAAACAAATTCTTCCCTTATCACTCCTAAACACTTTTTGCATAATAATTTGGAACGCAGTGTACATGTGCTTTTCCACAAAACACCAGCGGTTCACGTAGTGAATCTTACAGTTCTAACTTGCCAACCGTGGTCTGTATGGAGTTGTTCAATAAAGGGCCCAAAATTAAGATAACATAGATGGGAGAGGTCTCTATGAATAGGAATTCCTAAGTATTTGATACCCTGTGAGGGCCAGGCAAAGGGAAAGTTGGACTGGATGGAATCCTATATGGATTTGGGGAGGGAGACATCGAGGGCCTCAGACTTCGCTGCATTGATTTTAAAATTTGACCATGTAACAAAGTGATCTATTTCAGCCATAACAGCATGGATGGATATATGTGATTGAGTGATATATACTAGGACATCATCAGCAAATAGAGAGCACTTGTACTCGGTGCCTCCCACCTCAATCCACCTAATATTGGGGTTATGGCGAATTGATGAGAGCAGGTGCTCCGTCACTAGGATGTATAAGAGAGGGGACAGAGGACATCCCTGCCTTGTCCCATTGGTGATTGTGAAAGGTGATGAAAATGTTCTGACGCACCCCCTGGGCCTTGGGACACCCGGAGCCGGACCCTTTTTGGTGGATGCTGGTGGTTGTAGTCTTCGTGGCGACGACCCGGTTCCGTGGCTCAGGGCGGTCAAACCAGTGGCGGAACTATTTATGTGGTTTTGATGTTTAAATGTACGACTACGCAACCCGTGGATTGCGGTCAGAGTGAACCGCCGCTACAGGGCAGACCGCTGAGGCTGGTGTTGTGGGTGCAGCAGAGCGTAGCATAACTCCCCACGGGAGCAGTATAGCCTCAGGGCAGTGTATGCGGAGGATGGGGGTGATTGTGCAGGGCAGCAGCAGTAACGACACGGAGTCAGTGATGCAGTTCAGGGCCTTTACTCACAGTTCTTATTATCCAGACCACGTCTGCAGGTAACGGCTGCCCACGTCGTACTGTGCTCACCAGGTGAGGGGCTCAGACAACTCCCAGATAACTTTGGAGCACTTCACAGGACCCCCTTTGTGTGTCCTTTGTCTGGCCTTTCTTACCAACACTTCTGTCCGGCTGCCTCGGGCATCCTCTTGGTATACTTGGCGCCAGTTTCCCTGACCCTATGTGGTGCCTTCCTAGCGGGTGTAGCGAGGGGCTGCGCCACATAAAATGTCAGAGCCTCCGGTTTCTAGCTGAGGGTCGTTTCCTGCCTCCACTAGTTCGGGGACCGGTCTCCCCCTTTGGCCTGACCCCTCCACGCAGGTGGATTCGGGCGTGCGGTGGCGACTCGCCCGTCCGCACCCCTGGGATCCCTTCATCCCTCGTTCCTGGAGCCTTCTCCGCTCCTCTTCCTTCCTTCTCCCTCTTCCAGGCCTGGGCCTCTGTTACTAGGCCCGCCTCCGGAGCAGAGCTCATGCAGAGCCCCTGCTCCCTGCCACTTCTGCTCAGACTTCTCTGCACTGAACTAAGATGGTGCCCACCTTTTATACTCCCTTCTCAATGCACCCAGGAACTGCTTCCTCCCTGCTCCTGCACTACAGGGTTCCCCTTCCTCAGTGTTCCCTCCCCACACTCCAGCCAGGGACAGGGACTGTCGTGCCCATCTCAGGGGCATATTGGTCGCCCTGCCCCACGGCAATGTGGTGTAATGCATGCAGGTGTCGGGTCCTGATCCACACTCCATCCTTACCTGAGAGTGAGATATCACACCTCTGGGTGAGGTGCAATACGTCTGTAGCAACCGAGCCCTCAGGGTGCTACAGTTCCATTTATCTTCAGCCTAGGTGACGTATTGTGATACAGGGCCGTGATTTTGGCTATAAAAGGGTCCCCTAGACCCCTACCCCAAGCTTTTTAAGAGAATCATATATGGCGTGCCAGGAGACTCTATGGAATGCTTTCTCAGCATCCAACGAGAGTATCTAATTACAAATTTTTAACTGCATCTAGCCCAGGAAATACTTTGTGCCTAGTAGCAGTGTCTGCTAGTCAGCGGATTATCCCGGCTGTTAAGCAAGCTACACCACCTGTAGTTTAGACACTTAATTTTTTCAAAGGAAATGCTTCGGGACCATGGGATACTTAGTGAAGAGCATCAGGAGGCACCCCAAGGCATAGGGGCTGGGACTGGCAGTAGGATGCCTTGCGGTGGACAGCCGAGCTCGATCCTTATAAAAGCTTTTTAACTGCAGCAGCTTTAGTGGACGCTACTGGAGCTGGAATTACGCGGCTGCTGGCATGAGACTTGCCCTCCAATAGATCCTTGTAAATGGATTTAAAGTGTATTCATTCAAATTAGAGAGACAATTTAAATTAAAAAGCTTAGAGCTGCCTCCACCACAGGGGGGCTCGCTCGACCCACCAGCGGACAGGCACCAGTATTGAGAGAGGGGGGGTGGCCATCAGGGTTCACCGCGGCTCTGGCACAAACCCGGCGACACGGAGGTGGCACGGGCAGGAGCGGACTGGCCGTCTCGGCTTCTCACTTTTTGGATTTTAGAAGGGCATGACATGCGTATATCTGTGTCTCCCCCTCCTTTTACTCCTCCACCTCTTTTATTTTCGCATGACTATTTGTACTTGTCACTTTTCCATGTGTTAGTTATGTCTTCTGAGCAGTTTGTCAGCTTTTGGACACCTTTGAAGGTGTTTTCTATGTGTTTCTATGTGTTTTTGTTTGCCTGCCATTGGTTTTAACGGTGTTCGAAGGTGTTCGACGAACAGTTCGACGAACAGTTCGGCGAACACACGGGTGTTCGACGAACCGAACTCGAACACTACGGGGGTGGCTCAACACTAGTCAGGTTCCCTTTAAAAGGAGTTTTCCAAATATTGACATATTAGTTAGATGGATAATAGATGTCTGAACAGAGGAGGTCTGAATTTTGGACTCTCTCAGAATCTTCTTGGTGGAGAGAGGCATGCACAGTAATATCCATTTTAGTTTATTGGAAATATGCTGAGAGAGCAAATGCAAACAATATGCTGTCCATACCTATAGAGTAAAACTTCTTTAGAGGGAATCTGTCACCACATGTGACCTATGTAAACTATTACTATGAGCATAGAGGTTATAGACTGCTGAGGAGAGTGATTCCTGTATGTCTAATATCAGATGCCTTGTTGTGGACCTCTTCCAGGCTATGGAGAGGACACTACCTGGAAGATAACTCTGCCTCCAGAGATTATTTTATATATATTTTATATTTATTTAAAAAAATAAAAATGATTTGTATCAATCAAATGTAACCACTTGAAGTAAAACCCATTGTTGCTTGTTGACTAATCCTTAAAAAATGACATGTAATATTAGAATAAACATCAGATATATTGCCTTAAATTAATTTCTAATGTGTACTAGTAGTAGGGCAATAATGTTACGTCATTTTGAGATACAGACATTATTACCCATTGTTTTCTTTTCAATCTCTTTTGAAAAAAATATCATGGCAATATGGAACTTTTTGATCATCATAAAAAATCTGACATAACAGTGACTTAACCCCTTTACGACCTATGACATATAATTACATCATAAGTCACCTTCCCTGTTTGATGCGGGCTCCAGAGCTGAGCCCACATAATTTCTGGGGACATGACAGCTGATCTGATCAGCTGCCATGTGCCCCTAACAACCGCGGGTGGAATCGCGATCCATCCGCGGCTGTTAACATCTTAAATGCCCCTATCAATCTCCAACAGCGGCATTTAACATGACCGTGCCAGAAGGTGCACCATAAGACCCCCCCATCGGCGAGTCCATCACATGATTGCAGGGGGCTGATGTAATAGCAGACAATCATAACATCGTATCTACCCCAAAATGGTATCAATAAAAACGGTAGCTTGGTGTGCAAAAAATAAGCCGTTACACAGCCCCATATCCCCAAAAATGGAGATGCTATGGGTCTTGGAAAATGGCATCATTTTTTTTTACAAACTTTGGATTTTTATTTCACCTCTTATATGAAAAAGAACCTATTCATGTTTAGTATCTGCAAACTCGTAGTGACCTGGAGAATCATAATGACAGGTTAGTTTTAGCATTTAGTGACAAAAGAATTATGGAATGGCACTTTTTTTGCAATTTTTTGTTGCACTTGGAATTTTTTTCCTGTTTTCCAGTACACTAAATAGTAAAATCAATAGTGTTGTTGAAAAATACAACAAAAGTCCCACAAAGAACAAGCCCTCACATGGCCATATTGCTGGAGAAATAAAAAAGTTATGGCTCTGGGAAGAAGGAGAGCAAAAAACAAAAACGCAAAAATGGAAAATCCCAAGGTGGTGAAAGGATTAAATTCCAGTGGGCTTATGACTTTGTGAGTATTTTTGTCATGCTTTGAAAATACTGTTTTCTAATAAAAATAATATAAAATGTTAATGTTTTACAAAAATGAATAAACAGCGTTGGCTAAACCTCACCTTAAAAACCTAAACTAATCCGTTCATACTATATTCTATGAGGGTAGCAAAAATATTTAACAAATTGCAGAGTTTTATTTACTTTTAGCTGATCTAGGTTGAAGAAAAAAAAAGAAAATTCCCTCCGGGAATAAACAACTAATATTCTGTGACTTATTTTGCTTAGGGTATGGAATGTGAATTTGAGGGTCATTAATTTTACGTTGTTTATTACTGTAGACAGAAATATTTTATATTAAATAAACATGGTGTTCTCTGCTTCTCTGTGTAGGAAACTTTCACAAGGAATCACTTCATAAAAGCTTTCTGTAATCTTTTTTCCAGAGGAGAGCCATGCAGAACCCTGTATAGTGCTTAGAGTTAAAATGTTACATTTTATCTTTTTTGTCATTTAAAAATATCAAAATAGATAGAGATGTTTCTTAGAAATTATACTCTTGTTTCCGCTTTCAGACACATTCGCAGGCACGCTGGTCAGGCATGTTAAAAATCAGCATTCCTCACTCTAATTTGCTATACACCCACTCGTCATTAATATAGAAGTTCAGTTTATTTTGGAAAACTTCCATCTTTCACAAACTCATTGTCATGAGCAAAACGACCAAGACCAGACCACTAATGAATGTGCTATCGGTTATATAATGGAAGGACAGCATGATGGCTCAGTGGTCAGCACTGCTGCCTTGCAACACTGGGGTCCTGGGTTCAAATCCCCCCAAGGACAACATCGGCAAGGAGTTTGTATGTTCTCCCTGTGTTTCTGTGGGTTTCCTCTGAGTTCTCCAGTTTCCTCCTACACTCCAAAGAGATACTGATAGGGAATGTAGATTGTGAGCCCCAATTAGGACAGTGATGATGATATCAGTAAAGCCCCGTGGAATATGATATAATAAAAATATAATATTTATTGATCAGGAAAGGAAGGAAAATGTCACAAATTTGTGGAATTTTACTCATTATGTTAAGCGAAATCAAATATCTAATATTTTATGTAAAGTGATGTTCTTCACAGAAGATTAACAATAGAAATTTTTGTTGGGCCTTGGTCAACAGTGGTACCTCAAAACGAACTCAAGAAGTCTATTAATAATCTCTTATCTCCCTCAAAATGCACATATTAAAAACATTTTTACCAATAAATCAATTTAATAGCACCACTGAAGACCAATGGTATACTTTTCCACAATGTTACCGGGAGCAGAAGTGCTGGTGCTATGTTTCCAGTTCTGATGTCAGCATAAGAAAACCTATTCATCTAGGACAGAGTTTCCCAAACTCCAGTCCTCACAGCCCCAAACGCATCATGATTTCAGGATTTCCTTAGTATTGCACAGGTCATGCAATTATTATCAAGGCAGCAGAAATTGCCACAGGTTCTCTCACCTGTTCAATAATAAGGAAACCTTTAAAACATGATCTGTTGGGGGCCGTGAAGACTGGTGTTTGGGAAACACTGGTCTAGGAGAAGATGAATGCCATAACACTCCACCAAAATACACCCTTGTCACACTAAGGCCTGGGCAGACTTTAATTTTAAGCCAAAGGCGCACAAATCTTATGCCAGGACTGCATGCTCTACCAAATATATACCTATAGATCTTAACGAGATTCATTGCTACAGTAGTGAGGAGACCAAGGAGCATCACCTGTCAACCAAGGAGCTTCTTAAGCTTTGTTGGCCCATTGCCTAGCAAGCAACGCATGCAAAAAGTTATTCACTAGGGAGTTCTAAAAGACTTCCAAATGAAAAATTACACTGTGGAAAATTTATTTTTGAACTAAACAAGAGTTTCCCTAATGGAAGAGATTAATTAATGTTATCTATGAGTTAAGTTTAGTATGTCAGCATTATCTTCTTTAGTATTCAGTAGGTATAAGCACCCAAGCTGAGGACAGTTAGGGGGCTTTCACATGAAAAAGTGAACGCACTTGTAGAATAATTAAGTATGTAATCTACAATGTGTTATAATGTTTATTTAAAGAAACATTTAATCAGCAACTCTGCGGCAACAGATGTTCTCTATTTGTACCAAAGGCGAAAAGGGGAACATTGTAGTTAAAGGAATGCAATAAATTGTGCACATTTTTATTAGGGCATAGATTAGAAGGCTTTGTAGTCAGTTATTTTATTACCAGAGATAAGACCTTATACTGTATAGCACATACAGATGATAATGTAATGAGACGCTAAACCTGAAGTGTCTTTTATTTATAATTGCCTTACATTGTTATATGCAAGCTGCCTTTTCAAAAAAATATCTGCACTCATTTTCATCACTGAAGCCCATATATCTCTAGGTCCACCTTAAACATCATTGCTTTTTGTTCATGTTATTAGAAGCTTGTTTTACATGGTCTTTTATTAAATAAACTGTGCATTTAATATTTAGAACTGAAATAACTTTAACAAATAAATAAAGTTTAGTATTTCAATATTTAAATTATTACAATTGTTAAACAGGACATGACAGCTTCCTGATATGTAAACTTTAGTAAATACTTGCATTTTCAATAAAATACTTAACAACTCTGCATTGTGTCCTCCTGTGGGATTAACTTGACTACCATGTTGCTTTTCCTTAGTTATAGGGCACTTTCTGACAAATGTGTACTGACAGCACGGATTAAACCTGTACAAAGTATAGGGTGGGCATGCCCCATTGACAAGGTAAGGGGTAATAACCAATTGTTAATTTATTCATTAAGAGTTCTAAGAAAAAAAAAAAGGTATTTAATAGAGAATGCAAACGGACATGTCAGGAGGTCTGGCGGGAATATATTACGAAAGTAGAGTGACCTAATAGTTGAGTAATTGAAGTGTATCGATTTTATTAATATGCAGTATATCAAAACATATCAAGACAATTTAGTATTCAAATCATCAATAATTCATCTTAAAAGTCTAATCACATTGCTTTACAAAAGAATATAACATGCAGTTGTAAAGACCATTGTATTAAACCTCTTCCAACATTATCCTCCAGTCCTGGAAAAGTTTTATCTTTTCAGATGTACATGGAACTTTACTATAGTACATGACTCTCACTAAAAGCTGTGGGTTCAAAAAGCTACATCTGACCCTTAAAATAAAATCATGATTAATGATAATTGCTTGATTTACAATGGGCAGGAAAGCACATTACCATTGTCAGACTAAGCAGTATATATTAAAGCTGAAGGTGTTATCTTTGGATCTTTACCAGGAAGAAGTTAATGAAAGTTTACACTCAGTCCTATGTTTAACAGAAAATTAGGTAGAGAGAGATGGATACAATGACCAGATAGATAGATAGATAAACTTGTCAGATTGATGATTAGATAGATATTTTTGAATGTTGCAGTTTAATTACATAACATGCCATATATAATTGTAATTTCACATTTGTGCAGTCATAGATTAAACATATGGAAGTGACAATAGTTTTGATAACATTACGTTGTTTCATTGTAACAAAAGTAACACAGCAAACACATGCTGTCAAAGTAAATATGTCAAGATGTAAATTATGTCAAGCTTAAATTTATTTAACTATTTGAGCAAAACTCAAGGGAGAAACTATGCAAGAATATGATTTGTGTGCGGCGTTATACAGAAGAATGAAAAAAGAAAAAAACACTTACTTGGTTCACAGCTTGAGGATACAAGCAGACAACCTATAAGAAACGTCAGTGAGTATCCAACATATTCTCATATAGCAGGTCATAATATAGAAAAAGTTACAAAAGGATATATTGTGAAGGGTCTGGTCTTTCTCCTACCTGAAGAACAGAATCTGGCTCTCAGGTATATGCTTACAGCTAGAGCTGAATCTAGGTGACAGAGCTGGAGACAAGCATCTGTGATGGCCAAGGAAGCAGTTAATTTTGTGATCCTTCACTCCCAGCTGTACTGCAGCTAGAACAGATTTCTCCCTTATCCTTTCCATCAGATGCAAGGAACGCCTCTGCTGATCTCATCTTACTCTGTCTAAGAAAACACAGGATGGACAAACATTTAAAGACATAGTAATACTTGCATGCTCACAGGAAATGCAAGACACTTATTAGATTTTGCTAAGAATCAAGTATTGGATTATTTATGATCTACTTTTCAAAACATCTACGTTAAGCACACCAACACGTTTTGTCATGAATCGAAAATTACGTTTGCAATAAACTTTCTGTTATGCTTCTGGGCTCGATGCCCTTGAGCCTGCGCTTTGTGGTAGGCTTCTCTGTCCTTTTCTCCGAGTGCTTAGCTTCTGTTTTCATTGCTGCAGTGTTTTTAGGGTAACAGGTGTTTTTCATTTACTCATTTGTCTGCCCTATCAACTTTTGGTGCGGCTTTATATGCTTTCCCCCTACTGGTATTTCCTGCTGGTGATAGTCTCTTTTGGATATCTATCCATACTGCTGTAGTTTAAGACAGTCAGTGAAAGATCAGTTAGGGTTTATCTCTTTGCTGTTTCTATTCTTTACCCTGCACCTATCTTCTGTTTCTTAGGGAAGTAGGCGGCTTATTTTCTAACAGTACGTATTTAATCCTTTTTTATTTCATGGATTGTTTTACTCACTCTGGAATTTTTTTATTTTTTCCACACATTCTCTTTTCTGTAGGCAATCTGCACTCAGCTCTGCCCTTTATTTCTTTAGGAGGTACGTGAAGAGATCGATGGCCTATTAGGCAGAACAGGTCTGAGTTGTTATCGTCTAGTCTGTGGTGAGGGCTATCTAAGCTCTTGCAGATACCACTAGGGACTGCGCGGTCAGGATCTCTAGTCTGTACAGGAACAGGCAGGGTCAGTGGCAGTTTTTAGTGTGTTACCTATTTTCCTGAGTGAGTTACTACACTATCATAACATTATCACCAGCCCACTCCATTTTTTTGTGTGCTGAGATGCCATCATGGAAGCTGTGGACGCTCCCTGACTGCGCAATTGTGGTCCTTGTCTTTAGAGGGGGCAGACATCAGGCGGCAAGAAAAGCATGCGTTATCCGCCACTACACAGGTTCTATTCCACCCTATGGGTCCCCTGGAAGAAACTCGACAGCCTCCTCTGCATATATAAGGCTGACAACTTTGAGCCAGTAGATCATGGCCAGTCCATACATCGTGGTCTGTATTCAAACAGTGACACACGGATGTGTGAATCTAGCTTTATAAGTGATAAACAATGACTAGCAATAACATTAAAAGTGAAGTGAATAACATTGTCATATGACAATGGCACCAGTCAAATGATATAATATAATATCCAGTAATTGATCAGTTCTTGAAGTTGATATTTTTAAAGCAGTAAAAATGGGCAAGCATAAGGTTCTCAGTGAATTTGACAGGTACCAAATTGTGATGGCTAGATGACTGGGTTTGAACATCTCTAAAGCTGCATGTGTTGTAGAGGTGTTTATGGTATGCAGTAATTTACAGTGATAAAGAAGGGTAGTCAATGAAGTGAAAACAGGGTCCTGGGCTCCCAAGTTTCATTAATGTGCATGGGAAGTTTCAATTTTGATCCCACAAAAGAGTTACGGAACAAAACATTTCAGAAAAAATATTAATGCTGGCTATGGCAGAAATGTGTCAGAAAACACAGTGCTTTACAATGTGGTGCGAATGGGGCCTCATAGCCACAGAGCAACCGGAGTACCAATGCTGATCTCTGTCTACTGCCCATAGGTTTTACAAAACTTGAGCATAAGAACTCATATCATATGGACTGATGAGTGTGTATATCTCTTAATAGCACCAAGATGCACTATTGGAAGACAACTGATGGAGGCAGTGTGAAGCTGTGGGCATTGATCTGCTGGAAAACTTTGGCCCTAGAATTCATCTGGGCAGTCTTTTTATTTATACTAACATATACATTGTTGCAGAGCAAGTACAACTATTATGGCATCAGTATTTCCTAATGACAGTGGCCTCTTTTAGGAGGATATAGCTTCCTATAATGCTGAAAAAAATATTCAAGGCATAATTTTTGGATCATGACAAACACTTCAAAGTTTTCACTTGGTCTTCTTATTAGCCAGAACCCAAACTGATCAGGAATCTATGGGATATCCTGGAAAACCATGGAGACCGCACCTTGTGACTTATAGGACTTAAACAATTTACTGCTAATGGTTTGATGCCAGACAGTTCTGAGGTTTTATATTGTTCATACCTATATGGGGAATAGTTGTTTTGGTTGCATGAGGCGGCTTACGCAATATTAGGAAACGGGCTTTCTTGTTTTGGCTGATTCTGTATGTCCACATGCACTGACTTCCTGGTAATTTTCTATATCATAATTAGACAAGCCAATAATAAGCTTATAACATAAGACAAGCCAATAATTGTGGCATGACATTCATGTGAATATTCATCCCTGATTATTAGCCCATCTAAACAGGCTTGCTGCCACCCGACATTTGAGCAAAATGTTTGTTTGCTGTGTGCTATGATTTTTATGTCAAAGAAAAGAGAGACAAGCGCACATAGTGTGATAGCGTTTGGGAACAGTGGATAGGGGGCGAGAGTGGTGCTCACCTGATTGAGTTGTATTTGTCACAACACCAATAAGTGCCCATGTAGAATTAAGCTGCTGCAGTCCATTCTGTGGAAAGAATTGGTTTCTTTTCTACATAAAAGTTAAGTAATAGTAGAGGGGTTTAACGTATACCTGACCGCACTGCTTTATAGAATAAATTCTTCTACACTTGTAGTTGTACATTATGTAGTTTAATTACATGCATCAAGTCCTTACTGTTCTCTTTCTCAAATCAAACTACCTTCAAGGGCAGTGTCTCAGCACACTGCACACCACATATACAGTACAGACCAAAAGTTTGAACACACTTTCTCATTTAAAGATTTTTCTGTATTTTCATGACTTTGAAAATTGTACATTCACACTGAAGGCATCAAAACTATGAATTAACACATGTGGAATTATATACTTAACAAAAAAGTGTGAAACAACTGAAAATATGTCTTATATTCTAGGTTCTTCAAAGTAGCTACCTTTTGCTTTGATGACTGTTTTGCACACTCTTGGCATTCTCTTGATGAGCTTCAAGAGGTAGTCACCGGAAATGGTTTTCACTTCACAGGTGTGCCCTGTCAGGTTTAATAAGTGGGATTTCTTGCCTTATAAATGGGGTTGGGACCATCAGTTGTGTTATTTCGAAGTCAGGTGGATACACAGCTGATAGTCCTACTGAATAGACTGTTAGAATTTGTATTATGGTAAGAAAAAAGCAGCTAAGTAAAAAAAAACGAGTGGCCATCATTACTTTAAGACATGAAGGTCAGTCAGTCTGAAAAATTGGGAAAACTTTGAAAGTGTTCCCAAGTGCAGTTGCAAAAACCATCAAGCGCTAAAAAGAAACTGGCTCACATGAGGACCGCCCCAGGAAAGGAAGACCAAGAGTCACCTCTGCTTCTGAGGATAAGTTTATCCGAGTCACCAGCCTCAGAAATCGCAGGTTAACAGCAGCTCAGATTAGAGACCAGGTCAATGCCACACAGAGTTCTAGCAGCAGACACATCTGTTCAACAACTGTTAAGAGGAGACTTTGTGCAGCAGGCCTTCATTGTAAAATAGCTGCTAGGAAACCACTGCTAAGGACAGGCAACAAGAAGAAGAGACTTGTTTGGGCTAAAGAACACAAGGAATGGACATTAGACCAGTGGAAATCTGTGCTTTGGTCTGATGAGTCCAAATTTGATATCTTTGGTTCCAACCACCGTGTCTTTGTGCGACGCAGAAAAGGTGAACGGATGGACTCTACATGCTTGGTTCCCACCGTGAAGCATGGAGGAGGAGGTGTGATGGTGTGGGGGTGCTTTGCTGGTGACACTGTTGGGGATTTATTCAAAATTGAAGGCATACTGAACCAGCATGGCTACCACAGCATCTTGCAACGGCATGATATTCCATCCGGTTTGCGTTTAGTTGGACCATCATTTATTTTTTTAACAGGACAATGACCCCAAACACACCTCCAGGCTGTGTAAGGGCTATTTGACCAAGAGGGAGAGTGATGGGTTGCTACTAGTGTTGAGCGAGCACTAAAATGCTCGGGTGCTCGAAGCTCGGGCCGAGCTCGCTGTGATACTCGGGTGCTCGACCCGAGCAACGAGCCCAATGTTAGTCTATGGGAGACCCGAGCATTTTTCCGGCGGCACCCCCGGCAGTCTTTTAAAAGCCTAACAAGTGCCCAAAACGATAGTGACAGTGCTCAAATGACATGGGGACAGCATGGGGATCGCCCCAGGAAGCATTTCTGACCCCCAGGTCACTGCTGTCAACAACGTGGGCAGAGGTATTAAGCCACTTTTAAGGGCTCACAATAAAACGTTCAAAAAAGAAACTGAAACTGCTTTCCTGTGAAATATGTTAAGGAAGTTCCTTTCCAGGGTAATGACTTGTGTATAAGGTAAACTAAATAACCCCCCCCCAAAAAAAATACTCCTCCACACCTTGGGCTATGTTCACAAGTAGCATTTTTATGCGTTTTTTCACTTTTGTATTGCTTTCAACCGTGACAAATGCATTCACCGGGAAATGTCATTTTAACATTTCACAACCTTATCTGGCCATGTGCTGTGTGACACATGCATACAGTGCTGAAAAGACATGGGAACAGCATGGGGAAGACCCCTGGAAGCATCTCTGACACCCAGGTCACTGCCTAAAAGTGTGCCCATCAGAAGTCATTCTTGCCGCATCAGAAGATGCAGACTTGCAACTATCCCTGTGCAAGTTCTTGTCTCAGGGCAGTGTTCAATTGTACCTCCCCCATTCCTTGCAATGCAAGCGCAAATATGCAGCCAACCACCCACCCCCAGACTGCAATACCATACTGCTTGCTTGCACTTGAAATTGGGCCTTGTAGGCATGTGGAGGCAGAATCTGGCCACCACGTCATGGCTGCGTTGGCGGCCTGGAATCCATACTCAGTCCCCAGCCGCCCGGCGGCCGGGTGTCCACACTCGGTCCCCAGCCGCCAGGGGGCGGCCAGGTGTCCATACTCGGTCCCCAGCCGCCTGGGGGCAACCGGGTGTCCATAAACGGTCCCCAGCTGCCCCTATTTCTCCTGTCAACTTCCCCCCACACACTTTTCTTAGCCCGGCCTGCTTTAGGGCAGCATTGGACGAGCCCACCAGAGAACCAGACTCCTCCGGTGGGCCCTGGCTTCTCCATCAGGGGAGTTGAGAGTGCCTAGGTGAGGACCATGATGATGATGATACAAGTTAGCATCTGCTTTGTTTTCTTGAAATGCAAGCATAAATGTGCAGCCTGCCACCCACCCACCCCCAGGCTGCAATGCCATACTGCTAGCTTGCACTTGAAATGGGGCATTTTAGTTTGGAGGAGGCTGAAGCTGGCCACTACCTCATGGCTGCTTCGGTAGTGAGGTATCCATACTCAGTCCCCAGCCGCCCCTATTTGTCCCAGTGTGCCTTATACATAAGATTAAGCGCCCATACCAAAACATTACCTGTGCCCTCCCCAGTGCATTTAGTGGGAAGGACAGCCTATTCCGCGGTAGTGTGTGCATGCCAAACCCCTGTTTATGGTACATGCGAAGATGCCTCCCACCCTGCACCTGTCGTTGCAGACTTGCAACTATCCCCGTTCAAGTCCTTGTCCCAGGGCAATGTTCAATTGTACCTCTCCCATTCCTTGCAATGCAAGCGCAAGTATGCAGCCTGCCATCCACCCACCCCCAGGCTGCAATACCATACTGCTTGCTTGCTTGCACTTGAAATTGGGCCTTTTAGGCATGTGGAGGCGGAATCTGGCCACCACGTCATGGCTGCGTTAGCGGCCTGGTATCCATACTCAGTCCCCAGCCCCCCGGCGGCCGGGTGTCCATAAACGGTCCCAAGCCGCCCCTATTTCTCCTTGGAACATCCCCCCACACACTTTTCTTAGCCCGCCCTGCTTTAGGGCAGCATTGGACGAGCCCACCAGAGAACCAGACTCCTCCGGTGGGCCCTGGCTTCTCCATCAGAGGAGTTGAGAGTGCCAAGGTGAGGAGCATGATGATGATGATAGAAGTTAGCATCTGCTTTGTTTTCTTGGAATGCAAGCGCATGTATGTAGTAGTGGCTAGGATTGCTGGATGTTTTCCTGCTACTATCCCAGTTCTATGACTCCCATTAAAACAAAGCTTCAGGTGATAAATGATGGATGAGGTAGTGGCAAAGGAGAAAGAGCAGGAGGAACAGGGACCATTCACATCAAGCTACGGCTTCTTGATCCATCTCACCATACTCTGGCTGCAGTGCCTCCTCTTTAATTCTCTGCAGAGAGCGTTGCAAAAGACAGAAAAGTGGAATGCTGATGCTAATGATGGCGTCATCGCCACTCACCATCTTGGTGGACTCCTCAAAGTTTGTCAAGATGGCACATATGTCAGACATCCAGGTCCACTCCTGAGGTCTTATGTGTGGAGTCTGACCTGAATATCGACGGCCTTGTTGCAGCTGATACTCCACAACTGCTCTCTTCTGCTCACAAATCCTTTGTAACATGTGGAGGGTAGAGTTCGAACGTGTGGGGACATCACACACGAGTCGGTGTGACAGAAGCTGCAAACGCTGCTGCAACACAGCAAGGGCGGCGGAAGCTGTAGCCGACTTGCGAAAATGAGCTGACAGGCGGCGTACTTTGACGAGCAGATCTGGCAACTTGGGGAACGATTTAAGAAAACACGAAGTTAAGCACCTGAGCCAGGCATGGTACGTGTGTGATCTCGCCTGGCCTCAGAGCCGCCACCAGGTTACAGCCATTGTCACACACGACCATGCCTGGATGTAGGTTCAGCGGTCTCAGCCACAGATCTGCCTGCTCTTTCACAGCTGTCCACAACTCACAAGCAGTGTGAGGTTTCTCACCTAAGCTTATGAGTTTCAGCACAGCCTGTTGCCGCTTAGCAGAGGCAGTACTGCAGTGCTTCCAGCTTGTAACTGATGCGGTGATATCTGAGATGGAGGCTGAACATGAGGAGGAGGAGGAGGATGATGCGCAGGAGCTGTACAATGTGGGGGCAACTCTGACTGACATAGGGCCCGCAATCCTCGGTGTGGGGAGGGTGTGCTCCGTCCCAAGGTTCGACTGGGTCCCGGGTTCCACTATGTTTTCCCAGTGTGCCGTCAGGGAGATGTACCGTCCCTGGCCACAACCACTTGTCCACGTGTCCGTTGTCAGGTGGACTCTCCCAGTAACTGCGTTGTTGAGGGCACGGCAGATGTTTTGGGACACGTGCTTGTGTAGTGCGGGGATGGCACACCGGGCAAAATAGTGTCAGCTGGGGACCGAGTACCAAGGGACGGCCACCGCCATAAGGTTGCGGAAGGATTCCATCTCCACCAGCCCAAAAGGCAGCATTTACAATGCAAGCAGTCGTGAAATGTGTGAATTTAGGACTGTGGCCTGTGGGGCGTTAGCTGTGAATTTCCGCTTTCGTTCAAAGGTCTGGGATATGGACAATTTAACGCTGTGGTGGGACGTGGACGTGGCTGTTTCTTGAGAAACTGCCATAACAAGTGAAGACTGAGAGGAGGGGGCATCTTTGCATGCAGTATGGACATGGGATTGCCTTGCACACACAACAAGGGGCTCTATTGCACGCACAACAGTGGAAGAAGCAGTGGTGACACCCGCTGACACTGGTTGTGGACCCTGGGGTTCGCCCCACAAATTCGGGTGCTTTGCTGCCATGTGCCTGATCATGCTGGTGGTGGTCAGGCTGGTAGTTTTGTTACCCCTGCTGATGCTTGCATGGCAGGTGGAACAAATGGCCTTTTTGGGGTTATCAGCAGAGTCTTTAAAAAAATTCCAGACTCTGAAAGACCTACAGATTGAATTGGCAACGTCCCTCGTGTTGGTGTTACGGGGAACTGTTGCCCGCCTTCTGTGTGCGGCCACCACACTGCTTCTTCCTGCCTGTTGGGGTACTCTGCCTCCCTCACCCTGTGTGCTGCTGTCCTCTCTCTGCATGTCCTCCTGCCACGATGGGTCAGTTACTAGATCATCCACCACCTCCTCCTCTTCCACTTGCGCACCACGATCCTCCTCCTCACTTCCTGGCAATTGTGTCTCGTCATCGTCCACCTTTTGTGACAAATTGCCAGCGTCGACTTCCTGTGGCCGTGGCTGTTCAAATATTTGGGCTTCGCTACATGGGATCTTCTCTTCCACCACTTCAAGCGGAGCAGGCGAGGGACACAAATCTGGAAATGGACCAGTGAACAGCTCTTCAGAGTGTCCAAGTGTGGGATCAGTTGCTGTCTGACGACACTCGGCATGGCGAGAGGAAGAAGCATCAGGGTGAGGAGGAGTATGCGATCGAGACTCTTGGCTACTAAGAGTTGACCGTGTGGAAGACAGACCGGAGGTGGTGGTGCCCAGGTAACTGTAAGTATTATCTGCTATCCAATTAATAACCTGTTCACACTGATCAGTTCGCAATACTGGTGTAGTTCTGTGCTTCCCTAGTAATTCGGTCAAGAAGTGGGAGCGAGAAGATGTGGCTGTTGGTTGTGGCACATTTTCACCTTGGCCACGGCCCCGTCCTCTGCACGCACCATCACCAGAACGTCCACTTCCACGTCCCTTGCCTCGCGCCTTGCCCATTGTAAAGGAAGTAAAATAGCTTACGCTCGCACTATCAATGGAAAAAGGGTAATAAAAAGTAGATTAGAACCTTGGAAGAGGAAAACCACAGTTCTATTTTTCTGGCCTACACCCGACTCTTTTAAACAATCTGAACAATCAGGGAGAAACTATTACTGCTTTTCTTTACGGAAAAAATACCAAAAGCTGAATAATAAAGATTTTTTACCGTTGAATGGCAAAACCACAGTTATTGTTTACTGGGGTATACCAGAAAATTTTACATAGATTTATTTGCGGCTAAACAGTGAGCGACACACTCACATTGTTTTTTTTTTAGGTAAAAATGGCCCAAAAGTGGATAATACAGAGATTTGACCCGTGGAACTGCAAAACCACACTTGTATTTCTTGGGCCTACACCAGACTATTTTCAACAGATATATTTGTGTCTGAACAATCAGGAGACAATACTGTTTTTCTTTACAGCAAAAAATGCAAAAAAGCAGGATAATACAGAGATTTGACCCGTGGAACTGCAAAATCACACTTGTATTTCTCGGGCCTACACGAGACTATTTCCAACAGATATATTTGTGTCTGAACAATCAGGAGACACTACTGTTTTTCTTTACAGCAAAAAATGCAAAAAAGCAGGATAATACAGAGATTTGACCCGTGGAACTGCAAAACCACACTTGTACTTCTCGGGCCTACACCAGACTATTATCAACAGATATATTTGTGTCTGAACAATCAGGAGACATTACTGTTTTTCTTTACAGCAAAAAATGCAAAAAAGCAGGATATTACAGAGATTTGACCCGTGGAACTGCAAAACCACACTTCTATTTCTCGGGCCTACATCAGACTATTTTCAACAGATATATTTGTGTATGAACAATCAGGAGACACTACTACTGTTTTTCTTTACGGCAAAAAATGCCAAAAGCAGGATAATACAGAGATTTGGCCTGTGGAACTGCAAAACCACACTTCTATTTCTCGGGCTTACACCAGACTATTTTCAACACATATATTTATGTCTGAACAATCAGGAGACACTATTATTTTTTTTTTTACGGCAAAAAATGCCAAAAAAGCAGGATAATACAGAGATTTGACCTGTGGAACTGCAAAACTACACTTGTATTTCTCGGGCCTACACCAGACTATTTTCAACAGATATGTTTGTGTCTGAAAAATCAGGGAGACACTATTAGTTTTTTTACGGCAAAAAATGCCAAAAGCAGGATAATAGAGATTTTTTACCGTGGAACAGCAAAACCACAGTTATAATTTACTGGTGTATACCAGACTTTTTAAAAAATATATATTTGCAGCTGAACAGTGAGCGACACACTCAAACTGTTTTTTTTAGATACCAATGGCCCAAAACTGGATAATACAGAGGTTTGAACAGTGGAACTGCAAAACCACACTTCTATTTCTCTAGCCTACACCAGACTATTTTCAACAGATATATTTGTGTCTGAAAAATCAGGGAGACACTATTAGTTTTTTTTTAACGGCAAAAAATGCCAAAAGCAGGATAATAGAGATTTTTTACCGTGGAACAGCAAAACCACAGTTATAATTTACTGGTGTATACCAGACTTTTTTAAATATATATATTTTCGGCTGAACAGTGAGTGACACACTCAAACTGTTTTTTTTTAGATACAAATGGCCTAAAAGTGGATAATACAGAGGTTTGACCCGTGGAACTGCAAAACCACACTTCTATTTCTCGGGCCTACATCAGACTATTTTCAACAGATATATTTGTGTCTGAACCATCAGGAGACACTACTACTGTTTTTCTTTACGGCAAAAAATGCCAAAAGCAGCATAATACAGAGATTTGACTTGTGGAACTGCAAAACCACACTTCTATTTCTCGAGCCTACACCAGACTATTTTCAACAGATATATTTTTGTCTGAAAAATCAGGGAGACACTATTAGTTTTTTTTTTATGGTAAAAAATGCCAAAAGCAGGATAATAGAGATTTTTTTACCGTGGAACAGCAAAACCACAGTTATAATTTACTGGTGTATACCAGACTATTTTCAACAGATATATTTGTGTCTGAACAATCAGGAGACACTACTGTTTTCTTTATGGGAAAAAATGCAAAAAAGCAGGATAATACAGAGATTTGACCCGTGGAACTGCAAAACTACACTTGTATTTCTCGGGCCTACACCAGATTATTTTCAACAGATATATTTGTGTCTGAAAAATCAGGGAGACACTATTATTTTTTTTTTTACGGCAAAAAATGCCAAAAGCAGGATAATAGAGATTTTTTACCGTGGAACAGCAAAACCACAGTTATAATTTACTGGTGTATACCAGGCTTTTTAAAATATATATATTTGCAGCTGAACAGTGAGCGACACACTCAAACAGTTTTTTTTAGATACAAATGCCCCATAACTGGATAATACAGAGGTTTGAACAGTGGAACTGCAAAACCACACTTCTATTTCTCGAGCCTACACCAGACTATTTTCAACAGATATATTTGTGTCTGAAAAATCAGGGAGACACTATTAGTTTTTTTTTTATGGCAAAAAATGCCAAAAGCAGGATAATAGAGATTTTTTACCGTGGAACAGCAAAACCACAGTTATAATTTACTGGTGTATACCAGACTTTTTTAAATATATATATTTGCGACTGAACAGTGAGTGACACACTCAAACTGTTTTTTTTAGATACAAATGGCCCAAAACTGGATAATACAGAGGTTTGAACTGTGGAACTGCAAAACCACACTTCTATTTCTCGAGCCTACACCAGACTATTTTCAACAGATATATTTGTGTCTGAAAAATCAGGGAGACACTATTAGTATTTTTGTTACAGCAAAAAATGCCAAAAGCAGGATAATAGAGATTTTTTACCGTGGAACAGCAAAACCACAGTTATAATTTACTGGTGTATACCAGACTTTTTTAAATATATACAGTACAGACCAAAAGTTTGGACACACCTTCTCATTTAAAGATTTTTTTGTATTTTCATGACTATGAAAATTGTACATTCACACTGAAGGCATCAAAACTATGAATTAACACATGTGGAATTATATACTTAACAAAAAAGTGTGAAACAACTGAAAATATGTCATATATTCTAGGTTCTTCAAAGTAGCCACCTTTTGCTTTGATGACTGCTTTGCACACTCTTGGCATTCTCTTGATGAGCTTCAAGAGGTAGTCACCGGAAATGGTCTTCCAACAATCTTGAAGGAGTTCCCAGAGATGCTTAGCACTTGTTGGCCCTTTTGCCGTCACTCTGCGGTCCAGCTCACCCCAAACCATCTCGATTGGGTTCAGGTCTTGTGACTTTGGAGGCCAGGTCATCTGGCGTAGCACCCCATCACTCTCCTTCTTGGTCTTATACAGCCTGGAGGTGTGTTTGGGGTCATTGTCCTGTTGAAAAATAAATGATGGTCCAACTACACGCAAACCGGATGGAATAGCATGCCGCTGCAAGATACTGTGGTAGCCATGCTGGTTCAGTATGCCTTCAATTTTGAATAAATCCCCAACAGTGTCACCAGCAAAGCACCCCCACACCATAACACCTCCTCTTCCATGCTTCACGGTGGGAACCAGGCATGTAGAGTCCATCCGTTCACCTTTTCTGCATCGCACAAAGACACAGTGGTTGGAACCAAAGATCTCAAATTTGGACTTATCAGACCAAAGCACTGATTTCCACTGGTCTAATGTCCATTCCTTGTGTTCTTTAGCCCAAACAAGTCTCTTCTGCTTGTTGCCTGTCCTTAGCTGTGGTTTCCTAGCAGCTATTTTACCATGAAGGCCTGCTGCACAAAGTCTCCTCTTAAAAGTTGTTGTAGACATGAGTCTGCTGCTAGAACTCTGTGTAGCATTGACCTGGTCTCTAATCTGAGCTACTGTTAACCTGTGATTTCTGAGGCTGGTGACTCGGATAAACTTATCCTCAGAAGCAGAGGTGGCTCTTGGTCTTCCTTTCCTGGGGCGGTCCTCATGTGAGCCAGTTTCTTTGTAGCGCTTTATGGTTTTTGCAACTGCACTTGGGGACACTTTCAAAGTTTGCCCAATTTTTCGGACTGACTGACCTTCATGTCTTAAAGTAATGATGGCCACTCGTTTTTCTTTACTTAACTGTTTTTTTCTTGCCATAATACAAATTCTAACAGTCTATTCAGTAGGACTATCAGCTGTGTATCCACCTGACTTCTGGACAGCACAACTGATGGTCCCAACCCCATTTATAAGGCAAGAAATCCCACTTATTAAACCTGACAGGGCACACCTGTGAAGTGAAAACCATTTCCGGTGACTACCTCTTGAAGCTCATCAAGAGAATGCCAAGAGTGTGCAAAGCAGTCATCAAAGCAAAAGGTGGCTACTTTGAAGAACCTAGAATATAACACATATTTTCAGTATTTTCACACTTTTTTGTTAAGTATATAATTCCACATGTGTTAATTCATAGTTTTGATGCCTTCAGTGTGAATGTACAATTTTCAAAGTCATGAAAATACAGATAAATCTTTAAATGAGAAGGTGTGTCCAAACTTTTGGTCTGTACTGTATATTTGCGGCTGAACAGTGAGCGACACACTCAAACTGTTTTTTTCAGATACAAATGGCCCAAAACTGGATAATGCAGAGGTTTGAACAGTGGAACTGCAAAACCACACTTCTATTTCTCTAGCCTACACCAGACTATTTTCAACAGATATATTTGTGTCTGAAAAATCAGGGAGACACTATTAGTTTTTTTTTTATGGCAAAAAATGCCAAAAGCAGGATAATAGAGAATTTTTACCGTGGAACAGCAAAACCAGAGTTATAATTTACTGGTGTATACCAGACCATTTTCAACAGATATATTTGTGTCTGAAAAATCAGGGAGACACTATTAGTTTTTTTTTACGGCAAAAAATGCCAAAAACAGGATAATAGAGATTTTTTACCATGGAACAGCAAAACCACAGTTATAATTTACTGGTGTATACCAGACTTTTTTAAATATATATATTTGCGGCTGAACAGTGAGCGACACACTCAAACTGTTTTTTTTAGATACAAATGGCCCAAAACTGGATAATACAGAGGTTGGAACCGTGGAACTGCAAAACCACACTTCTATTTCTCTAGCCTACACCAGACTATTTTCAACAGATATATTTGTGTCTGAAAAATCAGAGACACACCTTTTTTTTTTGGGAGAGGGTACACCAAAAGGTTAATAAGACGGGTATTTGTACAGTGTGAAGGAGGAAAAAAAAAAAGGATTGAGATGAAAAAAAAAGGATTTTTCCTGGCTCCTGAGACCTGGAGCTAAGTCCAGCAATTTCAGCAACAGGAGCACACAGGACTGTGATGCAGCGTTTGCTGGTATAACCACTGCGTCTCCTATACATCCTGCCTGCCTGCCTGATGTCTGGGATGTATATTAGTCCTGAGAAGGACTGTTTGTTTGATCTGGCAGCCTTTACAGACCCTACACTAACTATTTTGCAGGATATATCTCTCCTCAAATCAGCAGCGCTGTCCCTACACTGTCTGATCCGGAGCGACTGTGTCCAAGATGGCGGCGCCCGGTTTTAAATACTCGAGGTGACGCTGTGCGGCCAGCCAATCACTGTAATGCCCACAAACAACATGGCTGCGGCATTACAGTGACTTGCTGGCAATCCCTGAATGTTCATTGACTCTGTAAAGAGCGCCAAACATGCAGGGCGGAGACCCGAGCTTCCGCCCGAGTAACCCGGAAATGCTCGGTGCTCGCCAAACATCCCGAGTAGCGTGATGCTCGGGCGAGTACCGAGCATGCTCACTCAACACTAGGTGCTACGCCAGATGACCTGGCCTCCACGGTCACCAGACCTGAACCCAATCGAGATGGTTTGGGGTGAGCTGGAATGAGTGAAGGCAAAAGGGCCAACAAGTGCTAAGCATCTCTGGAAACTCCTTCAAGATTGTTGGAAGACCATTTCCGGTGACTACCTCTTGAAGCTCATCAAGAGAATGCCAAGAGTGTGCAAAGCAGTCATCAAAGCAAAAGGTGGCTACTTTGAAGTACCTAGAATATAAGACATATTTTCAGTTGTTTCACACTTTTTTGTTAAGTATATAATTCCACATGTGTTAATTCATAGTTTTGATGCCTTCAGTGTGAATGTACAATTTTCATAATCATGAAAATACAGAAAAATCTTTAAATGAGAAGGTGTGTCCAAACTTTTGGTCTGTACTGTATATGCATCTAACAGATTAGTAAAACACTTTTATAATAAAGAACAGAAAAGTCTTACAAAATTACAAATGAAATCCACACTGCCTCACTAGCACAGATAGCTAGTGTAGTGTGCCGGCGATTGACACTGTCTAATCCCTAGATCAAACACTGCTTGTTTTATTAATTTAAAAAGAGTCCAATTATATATTTCCATGTACTCAACACTTTTTCTAAAGTTTATTACTTTTATTTTCTCCTAAAAATGTTAAGATTACTACAACACTATTCAACTTTATGTACTAATAAAACTTTTCTTTTTTTTCAATGAAGCTTCAGCGTTGCTAATGCATGTAGACCGCACCTTCGCTACACCCAGAGTGGTTGATCCTTATAGGCATTGGAGTACTTTTTTAAATATATAAAGCTCCCCTGTCTTCATTAACCCTTCTATGTGGTTTGATTTGAGAAAGAGACCTGGTACAAACTCAAAACACGTAATAAAACTACTTAAAGCACAGCTACACGCGTGGAAGAATTTATTCTATAGAGCAGCGCAGTCAGGTATATGTCAAACCTCCCTCACGATTTTTATGTTGGCTTAAAAATCATCATTATTGGCATCACATCATTGTGAGTAAATGGTACTTGTGCTGCTGATAACTTGTTCTATGAAACAGAACGCTTGTATTAATGATCATTCTGTGCACATATATTCTTTATCTAAACAGGCTAGTAAACAACTGGAGATTGGTTTGTATGTAGCCAATTGGTTTTAAGGCCTGCATCGGCCCATATGGAAGGGGAATAAAGCAAGAGGTACACTATTAATTAATTAGACCATTTGTCTTATTAGAACTGAGCCATCACGTTATATTACATTCATTACTATAGCTATGCCCTAACATAATAGAATTAAGAAGGGGCCAAGCAGCCAATATTAAAAGAAAACTAACAGATAAGCAGAATCCTATTCTAGGATTAGGGCTAGAGCCCTAAACATAGGGAAAGGAATTTCCAAAATAAATAGGTACTTTTTACTTTTTTGTTGTTTTAAGACTGCAGACAATGAAGAAGGGTACAAAAATGCATTAATTACGCAATGTCTTCTGACTGACCACACAAGTGAAGCAATGCCCTTGAGGGGTTGGAAACTGCAGATGGAGACCTGAGGGAGAGAACAAAATACATATAGAGACTATGTGGTATGGTAAGTCACCATCATCCAAGATCCAAACCTCCAGTGATAGGTACCAGGGTCTATACCAGGTCAACAGAGGTGTGACAGAGGAGTACCGGACACTGCTATAGACTATGGGTGACCTATAAGCCTACAGGGCAGATGCCACTACTGATATTAAGCTGGGTTGTGATTGTATCGTAGAAATAAAATCTATTCAGTTCTTGCCACCCCACCTTGATTAATAAATTACTTTATTATGGCATTGAATGCTGATGCCAATCACACTTCTTTCACACAAACAGCACTCTGCCAGAGTAATTTCTCCAATCACCCCCAATCTTAAGAAATCAATCATTACTGAAGTAAATTAATTAGTTGGGAGAAAGTGCGAATACTGACTAAAAAGAAAATGCACGTGAGAAAGTTCAATATTTCTTATCCCACATGTGTACAGTGATCAGGGCACCAGTAAACAGGAAAAATCAACTAACAAGCTGACCACATTCATGCTCATGATTTATCACTAATGTGTCATTTTGTTCCATTATATGCTGAAGAGAACGGACAGTCCTTATTTCTGCATAAAACATAAGAAATACAAATTGCATGAAAATAATAGCACATTCTCTGACTTAAATTTTCCTTCAGTAAGAGGAACATTCAATAAAAACATTTCTAATATTGTTTTTCTGTACCGACACATTATTAAACCCATCAGTAAGACTTAGATTATTGCAAACGGTAAATTGTTTTGATTTTCCTATTACGTTGTCAATTTTGTAATGTGCTCATTAAACTTTCATCTTCATTTACATGAGGTCACATTATGAATAATATTATGAATAAGTCATCACTAACAGCTGCTGCTTTGTGTTCAGTCTATGGCTGTGGAGTAATCGTCATAATTACTAATGATAGTACAACTGTGGCATCTAGGCTTTAGTATCTTATTGGGAATGGCATGTTGTGACTGATAATATAAAACTTTATCTACTGATTTCACTTATTGGCTACTTACAATCAGTTTCTTATATTTCAAATATTTCAATCATTTTCAATTCAAACAACCCGAATGATACATTTTTACTGCAACCCAAAAGGGAGACATGTATGAAAATGTCCATGAGTTAGGTTATTTTCTAAATGATGGCTATCCAATTTGAAGTCTGCAATTAAATGAATGTTTGAGTCAGCAAAATACCTATAATAATCCAATCAAATGACAGAGAAAAGTTGCCACCTATCCTGAGTCAAATTAAGAAAATTCCATTAAGTGTTAGCTACACTCTTACCAGTCAGCCCTCGGCTGGAATTTGGCAAAGTCTCAATTGGATTATTATTTTCTAAACATGCTAGTAACTAATAACAATGATCTATGAAGCTGAAATAAGTGCAACACAATGCAACTATCAATTCTTATTGCGGTCACCAAATCTGATGCTTTATTGCAAGCTATGATAGTTGTTCTATAACTACACTACACGTCTGATATGGTAAGTCAACTTTTTGGCTCCTGTGAATATGATATAATGTAAAAATGTAACATTGGACATAATTATCGGTACCATTGCATTGAACACAATGTTATTCAGACTGATCCTTAGATTTTTCAAGCCCCGCTCCCCTCACACACCCTTACTCCCTCCAGAGTGAGAGAGAGAGATCTAGAACTCCCGCAAAGCACATAATGCTTCCAGTTTTCATAATTGTTCAAAAACGCCCATACAGCAAACAATGCTTCCAATTTTTTGGATTTATTTTGAATGCCAGCACAGCCAGTGTTGCTTCCAATTTTCAGTTGCTTGCACAGCAAGCGATGCTTCCAATTTTCAGGACCGATCCTGGGTGCTACACAGCTAGTGATGCTTAAAATTTTCTGAATTGATCTAGGATGCCAGTACAACAATTTATGCTTCCAATTTTCAGGATCGATCTAGGGTGCCCACACAGCAAGTGGTGCTTCCAATTTTAGGATCAATTTAGGGCAATTGTACAGCAACTGATGCATTCAATTTTAAGGATTGCTATAGGGCTCATTCACAGCAAGTGATGCATCCAATTTTCAGGATCAATCTAGGGCAACCAACAGAACAAGTGATGCTTCTAATTTTTAGGATCAATCTAGGGCGACTCACACAGCAAGTGATGCTTCCAATTTTCACAATTGATGTAGGATGCCCACACAACAAGAAATGTTTCAAGTTTTCAGGATCGATCTAGGGTGCCCACACAGCAAGCGATGCTTCCAATATTCTGTGGCGTGCACAGCTAGTGATGCTTCCAATTTTCAGGATTGATCTAGGATGCCCGCACAGCTAGTGATGCTTCTAATTTTCTGGATCCATCTAGGGTATCCACATAGCAAGTGATACTTCCAATTTTTTGGATTGATCTAAGTTGCCCACACAGCAAGTGATGCTTCCAATTTTCAGTTGCGTGCACAGCAAGTGATGTTTCCAATTTTCAGGTTCATGCCCAGCAAACAATTGTAACTGCTGTATTATCATAATCAGAGCCACAGTGTAAGATAGTCTCTCCTGGTTAATGGCACTATGTTTCAATGCCCGGTGGGGGAACCACAGTGTCGTGGTACAAGGAGGGACCAGAGGGGCGTAACTAGGAGCCTTACTTGGACCGACTCTGTGAACCAAGGAGGGACCGGGAAGGTGGACCAGGTGCTACTCTGGGACCGACCTCATGTGAGAGCAGGCGACTCCCATGGGACTGACAGCAGATGCTGACTGGCACAGCAGATAGGCTGGTAGACGGGCACAGTTGGTAAGCAAGTTTGGCTGGCAGGCAGGCTGGTGGGTATGGCTTGATAGACAGGCTGGCGGGTACGACTCATAGGCTGGCGGGCGCGGCTGATAGGCTGGAGGGCACGACTGATAGACAGGCTGATGGGCACGGCTGATAGACAGGCTGGCGGGCATGGCTGATAGACAGACTGGCGAGCACAGCTGATAGGCTTTTGAGCACGGCTGATAGACCGGCTGGCGGGCAGCACTGGGACCTAAAACTGACAGGAAGGTTAGGAACCAAACGGACAACGTTGCACAGGCACCTCAATGTTGGGGGAGATACCTTAAATAATACCTGTCTTGCGGCCGGGGACATCTTAGGATGGCACGCGTGGCCCCTTTAGGAGACAGGGAGAAAGCGCGCGCACCCTAAGCACAGTGCTTGGGGATCTGCGCATTGTGCGATCACCCCGGACACAGCCAGCATGGGAGACAGCCAGCGGAGCTGGAGACACCGGCCTGGGGCAGCGGCGGTAAGGGGATCGGCGTCTCTGTGGAACAGGAGGCAGAGACCCCGACGCTACACACTATACCATATCGCGTGATCGTTGGAAGACATTTTGGGGAAGCCTGCATAGTCTGTGACTCATGCAATCTTCTGCTATGCGTAAAATAGTAATCAAATTGCTCACTGTTCGAATCCACTTGGGCCTGTGGATTTCAGGATGATCAATTCGAACATCTCTAATATTTACTACCATTGAATATATGCAATTGGAACTGCATTACTGTTATAGAAAATATATTAAAATGAAGGTACGTAGTGCACAAATTGGCCAATTTGTGAGAGACCAATAGCCAGCTTCAAGGCGTGCACCTTTGTTGGGACCCTAACCTAATATGCCTCTACCAGGCTAAAAACCTACAATTTTAAGGGCAGGTAGGATCCAGATCTAATTAAAAACACCTTAGGCTGGTGGGAGGAGTGCTCAGAGGGAGTGTACTGCAAATATAAAAGGCTTACCAGCACCTCCAAACAGAACAAGACAACTATGAACAGGTGCAAGCTGGGTGACCAAGTCAATAGAGCTAAGAAAAATCAGCTGCACTCTGAAATGTTATAATATGAAACATTGAATATCTGAAATTATAACTGCATTATTACTATAGAAAGTACGTTAAAATGAAGGCTCTTGGCGCAAAAATAGTTCAATTCATGAGAGCCCAACAGCCAGTGACAAGGCATACCTCTTCCCATCAGCCTAAGGTGTTTTTAAATAGAGCTGGATCCTGTCTGCCTTTGCAATTCTAGGCTTTTACTTTTAGCCTGGAAGAGGCATATTAGGCTAGGGTCCCAACAAAGGAGTACGCCTTGTCACTGGCTTTTGGGCTCTGAGTTTAATTAGTATAATTGGATTCAGATGGGGAGAAAAATGGTAGTGTGCATTTGCCCTTACAGAAATGCTAAAGCAAAAAAAAACACACCAGATGACTTGATAAATTAAAATAGGACCAAAGAAAATGATTGTTGAAATGGCTGTTCTACAAAGCTTAAATCCTGAAAAAAGGTTTCTGCTTTCTAATATATACTTTTCATGTGCATGATCTCTGCTTAATGTCAGCAAACATTTTGCAGAGACTGAAAACTTCCATAGACAAAGTACAGACTGCATGACCACAGTAACCTCAGCTTTTCCTACAGCTGCTGTATCATATTGCAATGATCATGCTTTTCACCTGGTAGACAGGTTTCCTAATAGATAGAGAAAAGAATAAGCAGGGCATTCCTCTTCAACTGACCACATCATTATGAAGAAGAATGCAACACCCAGATGATGGCGAGGTTTGACTGAATAAAGAAACAGTTAGTGAAGTCTGTAATAAGTAATTTTTAGCCAAATTTC
Source organism: Phyllobates terribilis (assembly GCF_046119375.1). NCBI lineage: Eukaryota > Metazoa > Chordata > Amphibia > Anura > Dendrobatidae > Phyllobates > Phyllobates terribilis. The sequence goes on from NW_027362763.1 coordinate 224,994,465, forward strand.
TGCAAGGGAACCACTATAAATAGTAATTAATAGGCCTTGCTTCATCAAAGCTTTTATGCCAGAAAACTAGCGTAAAAAGTATTGAAAAGTCAAAAAATTTCTGCGCAATGCACAAAAAGTGTGCGACTTTAAGTGTTAACAGTGGGCAGAGCAGATAGCAGGACAAGGGAATGACTGGGCCTGATGACTGGAGTCAGATTTGTGGCAAGGCGCACATGGAGACGCACATCACCTTGCTCCTCACCTGATTCACTAAGAGGCATACACTCCTTAATGAATCAGGAGCCTCACACTCCGCCCTGCTCGCTCATCAAGACCGGCTTCAAAAATGATAAATCGGAACCATACTTTATAATAGTATTACACAGACCTTTCTTTTACACTGCGCCCCTGACAAAGCTGGGTGAAATGTGCGTTACGGCGCAGTGCTACACACCTAACTGGGCTCCACATTATTATTATGTAAGTTTGCATCCTATACTCTTCTATTTGATGTATATGGTAACCACTAGATTATGTACTGTAATAGATATGTGAGCAAACTAACTATATACTGTTTATAGCCTTGGGAGGTTTGTTGTTAGCCCTCCATTGAACTACTCTGTTTTTTAACAAAATCTGTTATAATATTTTCTATTTAATAGTTGATATATTTGTGGAATATTTTGCAGCACCATTTTCCTTTTGGTTTATCTCGCGATAGTTAGGTGCATCTCTCTTGTTCAGCCAGATACTTTGTGGTTATAGGAATATTCTTTGGTCTCAATAAAGGGTTAGACTTTACGGTAGCCACCTATAGATAGCGTTAGAGATTCCATCTTTTTTCATTTGCAGGAGAGCTGTTTTTCAAATATATTAGTAAAAAAAGAAATCTTAAATAAGTTTTTTGTTTTTTACTTTCTCTTAAATTCTGCAAACAAAAAAATATAACAACTAGTTTTTTAAAGAGGCTAAGATGTTATAAAAATGAACTTATTATGGTGCATGTAATGCCCATTCTGGCAACTTTACTAAATGATGGCCTCATAATTGTGTGATAACTTCAGGCCTTGTTTTAAGTGTGTTTAATTAAAAAGAAGAAGAAAACTAATTGGCCGTGTAATGCGCCTTTCTTAAATAATTATGCACAATTAAATTACTGAAATATCCTCACAGGCAGTTCAGGAAATTTAAGATGAACCCCACTGCAGTTCAAAATTAAAAATGTATTCATTTCCAATTAACTAATTTTCAAAACATAGAACCTGGACCCATTACTTTTAACATGAACATCATACATAGGAAATTGGCTCAGTAGGACTCGTGGTTACTAATGACCGAGATGAGGGTTACTTTCTTATTACAAGAGACACTGACTGAGTAACTGCAGAGTGTCCTGCTATTTCTGAGTGCAGAGTACGATGTCTCTTAAATTATTAATGAGAAAATGACGACATTACAATTATTAGTGATCATTCAGTTCAGGAATTAACAGCCATTAAAAAAATCTTCACACAGAAGAGGCAAACAGCTTGTGTTCTCTACTATGGCCAGTTACTTGATTACTTGTATTTTTACTTGTCGTTTGAAGAAAGCATGTCTTATTTTCTATTAGAAAAAAGTTTTATTTTTTACTTGATAGTTTTTTTTTTTAAAGAGAACTTGTAAGTCACCAAGTCAAAAGTAATCCATTAATTACTTTTGATTTATCCCTGCTGCTCCCTTGCGGGCTGTGTATTTATACTTTTGATTACATTTAATATTGCATTTACATATATATGATATACCATAGTTAAATACATTTGGATGAAAATCCAAATAAAGTTTAAAGATTTTAATGAGCCATTGTAGAATATTAATATTACTGTTTTCATGTTGACTGATTAGTTAGCGCAAACAATTACGGCTGCTGAATCCATCTTTAGCTGGTACATGAAGAATTATTTAAATAGTAAATAATTACTTTCTAGTCATGATGCTTAGATCTGGATATGGACAAATGTTTCTTTTTGATATACTAGTGTGCTGATCACTCAAGCAATTTTTTTCATCTGCAGCCAACTTCATTATATTAAACCTATCAGATAACCAACAGAACATTTGTTTCATGCAGAAATGATCTATAAGCATAACCTTAGAAAACTGTGTCACTAATATAGTACTATGGGGAATTGTTTTATTAAACTCATTTCTTAAGATAACTAGTACAGTGTTTTGAGGTTAACTCTTATAAGTTTCATATTAAAATTACTTTAGGCTCTTTACAAAATTGGGAATAACTCCTATTTTTTCCCCGTGCCATAAACATATTTTATCAAATAAGTCTCAAAGGTTTACTGTTCTTAAAGACAGCTCTAAAAAACTTGTTGCATTGATCAGGGTGAATGGGAATACTTTATAAAGTGGGTCAAAAAAGGTAAAGGGAATCTGTCAACGAAAAATGTTCAAACGAAGCGCAAGTGCTTAGTAAAGATGAGTGGATCTGAGGAGATGTGAATTAGGCAAATCATGCGGATTTTACCAGGAAATTCGATTTGCAGCTAATTTATTCTCCGTGAATTGAATGCCCCTTATTATGCTCAGCAGTCTGAAGAGAACTCAGAACTTAATAAATGTAAGATGTAGGCAAAAGGAAAAATAAATGACTCATACTTACCTCGCCGCTCACCTCTCCAGTCACTCCTTCTGCTTACTATTGTCCCCGTACGCTCTATACAGTCTACTATGAGTAGCAGAGGTGTCCAGAGAGGTGAGAAGCAAGGTGAGTATTAGTTTTTGTCTTTTATCCTTTTTCCAGTTGTCTATGGTTCAACAAAATGATAGATAACTGGCTGACATTTTGCTGAATTTGCCTAGAGCTAATGTCAAAAAAATCTGTATTCTGCAAAACACAGATTTTTGTAAAATTCTGGTAGAATACAATTCTTCTCAAAATGCGCCCATCTCTAGTGCTTAGTGTACCCTTGGCCAAGCAGATCAGTGCACCTTCTACCTACTTGGTTTCCATGTACCTCTGTCCTTTGGTCCTTGTGAAACCAAAACTATCAATCAAGAAAGATGGGGCAATAAACTGTTTGGCCTGACCAAGGGCGCATCAGGAGCAGTATATGATAAGTTTGAATAGTCATTTTGTGCTGACAGGCTCCGTTGAAAGGTTTCACAGTTGTTACCTACAAAGCTAGAATTTAGAACAAACCATAGATATACAGTATAATATAGAACAAACAAGCAGAACAAACCAGAGGAATGTTGTGGCTCTTGCGGTCCTTGGGCTCCCTGAATGAGGGCATGCAGCTGTTCACAGCTCCAGATAGCAGTGCGCACTAGTGGCACCAGAGATAGCAGTAATATAACGTTCTACTAGGGCCCTATCTATATTGCAAGCAGCACTCAATTTAGAGGCATATTGTAGCGTCGGCGTCCCTGCCTCCTGCTTGGGGGGGACGCCGTTCCCCTCACCTCTCCGCTCCGTGCCCGGCGTCCTCCTCCCGCTCTGCTGGCAGCGCGCGCTACTTCCCAGTCACTGTGCTTAGGGCGCGCGTGCGCTCCCTCTCTCTTAAAGGGGACGCGCGCGCCGTCCTAAGGAGTCCCCGGCCAATGGCCGGAGGATCTCGCCATATATAAGGCACCTCCTCCAAAATGGAGGTGCCCGAGCAATGTTGTTGCAAAGCCTTTCAACTCTGCTTCAGCCCTCAGGTCCCGTTGCCAGCTTATTTTCCAGTGCTGTCTACCAGCTTGCAATCCTGCGATCCGACAGTCTGCCTGCCAGCATCTGCCAGTCTGTCTATGGATCAGTCCGCCTGCAGACCAGGAAGCACCTGCCAGATACCTGCCTGATACCTGCCTGATACCTGTCTACCTGCTTGCAATCCTGCGGTCCGACAGTCTGCCTACCAGCACCTGCCAGTCTATCTATGGATCAGTCAGCCCGCGGACCAGGAAGCACCTGCCAGATAACTGCCTGATACCTGCCTGCCTGCCAGCCTGTCCAGAGACTCTTACCCGCTCACCTGGGAGCGCTCACCTGCTACCCGCCTGCTAGCCTACCTGGAGGCCTAGCCGTCACTTGCTGTGACCACCTGCCTGTCCAGAGACTCTTACCCTGCTGTCACTTGCCGTGACCACCTGCCTGTCCAGAGACTCTTATCCTGCTGTTAATTGCCGTGACCACCTGTCTGTCGAGAGACTCTTACCCTGCTGTCACTTGCCGTGACCACCCGCCTGTCTAGAGACTCTTATCCTGCTGTCACTTGCCGTGACCACCCGCCTGTCAAGAGACTGTCCCCGTCACTCGCCGTGACCTCCTGCCCTTCTACCCAGAGACTATCCCTGTCACTTGACGTGACTGCCTGCCCACTTTCCCTGGGAGCCACCCGCTTCCTTACAAGGACTGCCCCTTTGTATAGTAGCTCAGAGGTTCCACCTCCCATACCCGTTACAGTTTACTTGGGCCATGGAACCCGGTGGCACCCAAGCTCCCTCGCTCTCGGACCTATGCCATGAACTATCCTGTCAGAGGTCCCAACAGGAGTCCATCCTGAGCCACCTGCATAGTGTTAACTCCCGCCTGGACACACTGAATACCTCTTCGGGACCTACTTCCAGTCGCACGACTCCTACCCCGGCAGCGTCGCTGCCCATCAATACCATGGCATCCCTTCCCGGTCCCCGCCTTTCCACCCCGCCTCATTTTAGTGGAGATCCCGGTCAGGCACGGGGCTTCATTAACCAGTGCACCCTGCACTTCGAACTTTTGGCACACCAGTTTTCCACTGACAGAGCCAAAGTGGCCTTCATTATGTCCCATCTCACTGGGGAGGCGCTGGCTTGGCTAAATCCTCTATGGGAGAGAGAAGACCCCCTGGTGTCCAACTTGCCAGTCTTTCTCATGGCCTTCCGGAAAGTCTTCGACGAACCAGGACGAAAGACCTCATCCGCCTCATCTCTGCTGCGCCTCCGTCAAGGGAGTCTCACTGTGGGCCAATATGCCATACAGTTCCGCACCCTTGCTTCTGAGCTTGCCTGGGATAACGACGCCCTGGTGTCCGTCTTCTGGGAGGGTCTATCCGGTCGAATTAAAGATGAACTTGCCGGTCGGGACATTCCTACCACTCTCGACGACTTAATAACACTTGCCACCCGGATTGACATCTGGTTCCAGGAGCGTACCAAAGAGGTCACCCGTGAGAGGAGATTTCCTCGCCTTGCTCCTACCTTCCAGAATCCCGTCACTTCCTCTCTTACTCCCCAGGTGCACTCACCCGAGCTTATGCAGGTCGACCAGACCAAGATGGTCAAAACCCGTCAAGAATCACGCCGTGCCGAGGGGAGCCGCTTCTACTGTGGCAGTAAGGAGCACCGGATCCGTTCCTGCCCGGAGTGGTCGGGAAACGCCTGTGTCTAGGATCGCTCAGAGAGGTCGTCCTAGACAAGAATAAACCCTCTCCATCTCTGATGCTGTCAGTCTCTATCATCTGCGGGGAGAACCGTTACTTCGAACTAGCTCAACTTGATTCTGGAGCTGACGGAAATCTCATTTCTCAGTCCCTGGTAGAGAAACACCGCATTCCCACCAAAGCACTGGCTGTACCCTTATCTGTCGCCTCTGTGGATGGGGGTCTCTTACTGCATCCCATCCAACTCATCACCGAATCCATAACTCTGCAGGTGGGAATGCTGCACTCTGAGAGCATCTTCTTCCATGTTCTGCCTGGACTCTCTCACGCCCTCTTGCTAGGCCTACCTTGGCTCCAGAGACATGCACCTGTGCTTGATTGGCAGACCGGAGAAGTCCTTCGTTGGGGGCAGGACTGCCATAAGACTTGCTTAGTTCCCGTTCGTCCTGCCCGTCCTTCTCCTACCCCAGCCAATCTACCCGGCCTACCGGTTCCCTATTGGTCTTATGCGGACGTCTTTAACAAAAGAGAAGCAGAGACATTACCCCCTCATAGACCATACGATTGCCCAATCGACCTGATACCCGGCGCTACTCCTCCCCGTGGGCGTATTTACCCTTTGTCCGCTGCTGAAACCCGGTCCATGTCTGAATATATCGAGGAGAATCTGGCCCGGGGATTTATCCGGAAATCTACCTCCCCGGCAGGAGCAGGCTTCTTCTTCGTCAAAAAGAAAGACGGCTCACTCCGTCCCTGTATAGACTATAGAGGCCTTAACCAGATCACGGTGAAAAATAAATACCCCCTTCCGCTCAATCCTGAATTATTTGACCGTCTGAGGGGTGCTAGAATCTTCACCAAGCTGGATCTCCGTGGGGCGTATAACCTGGTCCGTATCCGTCAGGGAGATGAATGAAAGACGGCATTCAACACCCGGGACGGCCACTATGAATACCTCGTAATGCCCTTCGGTCTCTGTAATGCTCCCGCCGTCTTTCAAGAGTTGGTCAATGACATCTTCCGTGACCTTCTCTACTCCTGCGTGGTGGTGTACCTGGACGACATCTTGGTCTTCTCTCCGGATCTTCCCACACACCGGAGGGATGTTCGTCAGGTCCTGCTCAGGCTCAGGCCGAACCACCTCTACGCAAAATATGAGAAGTGCCTCTTTTAGCAGACCTCGCTTCCATTTCTGCGCTACATAATCTCTCAGACCGGCCTACGAATGGATCCTGAGAAACTGTCTGCCATCCAGAAGTGGCCCCGACCAGAGGGGTTGAAGGCTATTCAGCGGTTCCTGGACTTCGCCAACTACTACCGCCTCTTCATTCCGCACTTCTCTTCCCGGACTGCCCCTATCTCTGCGCTCACCCGTAAGGGCGCTAATCCCAAAGAATGGCCGCCCGAAGCAGAGGAGGCCTTCCTTTCCTTGAAACAAGCTTTCCCCTCCGCCCCTGTGCTGCATCGTCCGGACGGCAACAAACAATTCTTCCTAGAAGTAGACGCTTCCTCCTCCGGAGCCGGAGCGGTACTCACCCAAAAATCGTCTTCCGGAAGAATGGTAACCTGCGGCTTCTTCTCCAAACTCTTCTCCTCTTCTGAGCGCAATTATTCTATAGGAGACCGAGAATTATTAGCCATTAAGCTGGCACTGGAGGAGTGGCGTTACCTGCTCGAGGGGGCTCTTCACCCAGTAATAATTTACACGGACCACAAGAACTTGGCTTACCTCCAGAGTGCCCAGAGACTTAACCCGTGCCAAGCTCGGTGGTCCTTGTTCTTCGCCCGCTTTGATTTCATTCTTCATTTTCGCCCGGCTGACAAAAACATCAAAGCTGATGCCTTGTCCCGATCCTTTTTGGTCTCTGATCTAGAGGAGGAGCCTAAGCACATCATCGACCCCGCCAAAGTAATGCAGGTGGCCCCCGTGAATCTAAATCGTCTTCCACCCGGTAAGACGTTCGTAACAGTACCTGATCGTGAGAAGGTCCTACACTGGGGACATTCATCTAAGCTAGCTGGCCATGCTGGTCTGAAAAAGACCCTCCAGCTTATTACCCGGCATTACTGGTGGCCTACCCTGCACAAGGATGTAATAGACTTTGTTTCTGCCTGTGCGTCCTATGCCCGCAACAAGGTTCCTAGACACCTGCCAGCCGGCCGCCTCCTGCCTCTTCCTGTACCTGCTGCCCCGTGGCAGCATATAGCCATGGACTTTATAACGGACCTCCCTGTCTTTGCCGGTTGTACGGTCATTTGGGTGGTCGCTGACCGCTTTTCTAAGAAGGCTCACTTCATTCCCCTGCCAGGCCTCCCGTCTGCATCTGAGTTGGCTAAAGACTTTATCTATCATACTGTATTTTCCATCTTCATGGTCTCCCTCTCCACATCGTATCCGACCGAGGAGTTCAGTTCACCTCTCGCTTCTGGCGAGCCATGTGTAAATTGCTGGGGGTCACCTTGGACTTCTCTTCTGCTTATCACCCACAGTCCAATGGTCAAGTAGAGCGGATCAACTAAATTTTAACCAGTTACCTCCGGCACTTTGTTAATGCTCACCATTCCGACTGGGATGATCTTTTACCGTGGGCCGAATTTTCCTACAATAATCACGAGAGCGAATCTTCCTCCAAATCCCCGTTTTTTATAGTCTACGGTCAGCATCCTCGGATCCCGTTTCCCATCTCCACCTCGGTGGACAATCCGGCTGCGGAATCTCTTGTTATCGAATTCTCCTCCATTTGGGAAAGTACCAGATCCGCACTTCTTCAGTCATCCGAGCGGATGAAAAAACAGTCTGACAAAAGACGTCTGGATCCGCCACAATTCCGTCCTGAAGATAAAGTCTGGCTCTCGTCCAAATATGTCCGGCTCAAGATTCCTTCCTACAAGTTAGGGCCTCGGTTCATCGGCCCACTGGAAGTTATCAAACAGATCAACCCGGTGGCCTATAAATTGAAACTCCCGGCCAACTTGCGGATCCCTAACTCCTTCCATGTATCTCTACTCAAACCCGTTGTACTTAACTCTTTTTCCAAGTTTACAGGTACGCCTCCTGCTCCGGTTTCCGCTGAAAACAAGTTTGAGGTAGAGAACATTCTGGCCACCAAAAGGGTAAGAGGAAAGACCTTTATTCTAGTGGATTGGAAGGGGTTTGGTCCTCAGGAGAGAACGTGGTAGCCCCGTGAGAACATCCATGCCCCTCTCATCCTTGATAAATTTCTCTCTGGCCTAAAAAAGGAGGGGCCTAAAGGGGGGGGTACTGTAGCGTCGGTGTCCCTAGCAGGAGGCAGGGACGCCGTTCCCCTCACCTCTCCGCTCCATGCCCGGCGTCCTCCTACCGCTCTGCTGGCAGCGCGCGCTGCTTCCCGGTCACTGTGCTTAGGGCGCGCGCACGCTCCCTCTCTCTTAAAGGGGACGCGCGCGCCGTCCTTAGGAGTCCCCGGCCAATGGCCGGAGGATCTCACCATATATATGGCACCTCCTCCAAAATGAAGGTGCCCGAGCAATGTTGTTGCAAAGCCTTTCAACTCTGCTTCAGCCCTCAGGTTCTGTTGCCAGCTTGTTTTGCAGTACTGTGTACCTGCTTGCAATCCTGCGGTCCGACAGTCTGCCTACCAGCATCTGCCAGTCTGTCTATGGATCAGTCCACCTGCGGACCAGGAAGCACCTGCCAGATACCTGCCTGATACCTGCCTGATACCTGTCTACCTGCTTGCAATCCTGCGGTCCGACAGTCTGCCTACCAGCACCTGCCAGTCTGTCTATGGATCAGTCCGCCCGCCGACCAGGAAGCACTTGCCAGATACCTGCCTGATACCTGCCTGATACCTGCCTGCCTGGCAGCCTGTCCAGACACTCTTACCCGCTCACCTGGGAGCGCTCACCTGCTACCCGCCTGCTAGCCTACCTGGAGGCTTAGCCGTCACTTGCTGTGACCACCTGCCTGTCTAGAGACTCTTACCCTGCTGTAACTTGCCGTGACCACCTTCCTGTCCAGAGACTCTTATCCTGCTGTCACTTGCTGTGACCACCCGCCTGTCTAGAGACTCTTATCTTGCTGTCACTTGCCGTGACCACCCGCCTGTCAAGAGACTGTCCCCGTCACTCGCCGTGACCTCCTGCCCTTCTACCCAGAGACTATCCCTGTCACTTGACGTGACTGCCTGCCCGCTTTCCCTGGGAGCCACCCGCTTCCATACAAGGACTGCCCCTTTGTATAGTAGCTCAGAGGTTCCACCTCCCAGACCTGTTACACATATCTCTTAATCTTATCTTCAAAAGAGTTTGACTAAGATTAAGATTGGTGTTTTCTTCTCATCATATTAAAATATTATATTCATCATCATATTAAAAAGTGTATAGTGGGTTGAAAAACAATTTTCTCCTTTTATAAATTCTTTACTATTATTGTTTATTTGTCAGAATGAATAGTTTATGACTCTGTTTCAGTGAGTTGCATTGACAGCGGGGGACACAGCATGCATACATGGAAAGTTCTACAGCTTTATAATATACTTTACGACTAATTTATCAAAACTGTAGCATAGCCATAACCATAGCAAACAATAGCTTTCATTTTCCCAGAACTGCTTAATATTTTACCACCTTAGTGATGGAGCCAATTTTGACCTTAATCACCAGGCATTGATATTTGAAATCTATGTGGTAATAAGTTTCGAATGCTTAAACCTATCCCGCTGATTATGAGGTTGCTTTTTTGTGACACTTTGTACCTTATGATAGTGGTAAATTTAAGTTGATATTTTTTTGCATTTGTGAAAATATTAGAATTTTGGCAAAAATTTAGAAAATGTAGCAATTTTCAAAGTTTCAATTTTTATATCCTTAAACTAGTTAGTCATGATGTACAAATAATGAATAAATAACATTTCTAATATGTCTACTTTACATCTGCATCATTTTTTAAACATACGATAATTTTATTTTGTTATGATGTTAGAAGGATTAAAATCTTAGCAGCAATTTCTAATTTTTTCAGGAAATTTACAAAACCTGTTTTTTTAGGATATCTATTCAGATTTAAATGGACTTTGAGGGGCCTATATATTGGAAAGTCTCCAAATGTGATAACATTTTAAAAACTACACCACTCAAATACTTCAAAACTGCTGTCAGGATTTCTTTTAACTTTTCAGGTGCTACACAGAAAATAATGAAAAGCGGAATGAAAACAAAAGTAAACTGTAAATTTTCCTCTAAAATGTTGCTTTAACGGAAGTGACGTAGCGGCTTTATGCAAGCGCGGCTAGTTCAAAAGGAAACTCCAGAGTAGGAGTTAACATGGGCCTCTGGGTCTGGTGATGTGGCCAGAGACAGGAGGTTATGGGCTGGATATTCCGGTAAAGTCCCCCCAGCCCTCCTAAGTCTCCCCTGAGGAATCTTTATGAGAGGAAACATGTAGGGAGCATCCTACCTGTGGCTTACTTTTTGAGACCACTAGGTGGTGAAACTTTGAAATATGGTCTCACACCAGGATGGATCTAGCTATTTGTGGCATACAGAGGAAGTGTTGTGCTTCAGAACACAGTCACAGGAGACAGGGAGTGTTTTAGCAGAGCCCCAGGGGGATTGTGGGGAACTTGTTATTGTAGTCTGGCTGAAGCCAAAGAGAAAGGTGGTGTGTTATATGGATCTGACAGAAGGCAACTGAACAGGATTCAGATCAGGAGAGAAACTAAACACAGGTCAGATAAACTCCCTGAACGAACAGTGCAGAGTATTATCGGGCAGGAAGATAAGGACTGGAATGAATTATGTCACAGGGATCATCTCCCTCATCAAACCCTACCCCCCCTCCATCTCCATGCAGGATAAACAATGCTGTCTACCATTGTGTCCTTGTGAAGGAAAAGCCTGTGGTTGTGTATGAACAGAAGTGTGCTGCTAAGAGACCTAATCTATGCTGAATTATGCTACTGAAGAGACTGTAATACTGTGCCTTGTGAAGAAACTACTGTATTGCTACTGGAGCCAGTTGCTCAAGAAACTCAGACTGTATTGTAATGAAGATTGTTGCTGTAATATCCCTGAATCACACTGGCCGTGCTTCATATTAAATTCCACTGTTAAACTGTTGAAAAAGACTCTTGTCAGATGTGTCTGGTCAGCAATTGAATCTATTGTGTGCCTGAGAGAAGCTGCAGCCTATGGTCGCCCTAAGTAACGGTTCCCACAGGATTTCAAAGAATTCATGAAACTCGTCTTGCCCTATCTGAACCTAGCGGCGTGTGTGTAACATATTTGCCACTGCAGGACTGGGTGAGATTTTTCTAGTTTCTATTTATGACAGCCAAAGTTCTATATGCTACAGTAATGCCTTGCAATATACACTCCTTGCTTTGGTATATATTTGTGTGATATATGTGATCTCTGCAAATTGTCACTTCAGAGATCAAATTCTTTGCTGGAAGTATATATTTAATATAGCAGCGGATCGTGTTCGATAAGAGTCTAATCAAGCGGAGTGTCTCCCCTCCACCTATACTGAGTCATCCCTGCGAACTGTATAGAGTAAGTTTCCTCTGTAATCCTGTTTATTTTGTGTAACTGTATATTCTGTATTGTATTGTCCCCTTTGTAAAATCATTGTATATTTTTCAGAACACTGCCTCCCTTTTGGATTAAATATAAAATTTAATAGTCCTGTTTCTTTTGCTCTGTAATCGTTCTCTCTCCCGAAGCCATATACGCTACCAGAATACAGGCGGCCAGGCCAGTATTATATTTCAAACTTGGCCGGTGGTGGCAGTGAATAATAATTGGGCTTTCGTGAAACTAACAGTGACTATATGTGGTGAATCTCCTTGGCTAAATCCAGGCTGCGTCGCCTTCAGCAGGGGGGATCGGTCAGTGGAGACTTAGAGTGAAGGGAATAATTATTTGATCCCTTGCTGTTTTTGTAAGTTTGCCCACTGACAAAGACATAAACAGTCTATAATTTTAAGGGTAGGTTACTTTTAACATTGAGAGATAGAATATAAAAAAAAAATCAAGAAAATCACATTGTGTAAATTGGATAAATTTATTTGCATTTTGCAGTGAGAAATAAGTATTTGATCCCCTACAAACCATTATGAGTTCTGGCTCCTACTGACCAGTTAGATGCTTCTAATCAACTTGTTACCTGCATTAAAGACAGCTTTCTTATATTGTCACTAGAGATGAGCGGTGTTCGACTAGAACTGTTCGCCAATCTCAAATTCGAGCTGTTTTGGGCAGTGTTCGAGTCGTTCAACGAACACGAACGATTTGCAAAAAATTCGGCAGTTCGAGGTTATGTTCGATAACTGTTCGTGCACCAAAACCGTAACTGGATTTTTTCACATCATGCAGGGATTGTCTGCCACTCACTGTAATGTCACAGCCATGGTGGTTGTGGCATTACAGTGATTGCCCAAATCGATGGGAACAGTGCTCACAGTAAAACACGAAAAGCCGGCAATTCAGCAGCGGCATACACCGGTACCCGACAATTTAGAACAGAAAGAATAGAGCATCACGCATAGATTAGATAGATAGAAACATGTCAGTCACATATATAAGAAGTACAGTGACAGTGTTGGTTACTATACTTGTCATTTAGTGTTAAAGGATTTCTTAAAAAAAATAAGAGTGTTTTCATGCACCGTCTCTTTAAAAAAGCCAGCCGGCAATTCAGCATCGGTACCTGACAATTTAGAACAGAAAGAATAGAGCATCACACATAGATTAAATAGATAGAAACATGTCAGTCACCTATATAATAAGTACAGTGACAGTGTTGGTTACTGTACTTGTCATTTAGTGTTAAAATAAAGGATGTATTAAAAAAAAAATTGGCATGGGGTTCCCCGTAATTTTAGTCTCTAGTGGAGGTTAAGCAGACGGCTGGGGCAGATGTTTGAAGCCTGGGAAGGGGTAATACCCACGGAGATTCCCAGGCTACTAATATCAGCCCCCAGCTGAATACCTAGCCTTTACTAGCTATTAAAATGGGGGACCCCCCAAAAAAATGATGTGGGGTCCCCCCTATTTTAATAGCTGGCAAAGGCTAGGCAGACAGAAGAGTGTCTTCTGAGCAGTTTGTCAGCTTTTGGACACCTTTGAAGGTGTTTTCTATGTATTTTTATTTGCCTGCCATTGGTTTTAACGGTGTTTGACGGTATTCGACAGTGTTCTAAGGTGTTCGACGAACAGTTCCATGAACATCCCGGTGTTCGACGTACCGAACCGAACCCGAACACTACAGGGGTGGCTCAACACTAATTGTCACATGTATAAAAGACTCCTGTCCACAGACTCAATTAATCAGTCAGACTCTAACCTCTACAACTTGGGCAAGACCAAAGAGCTTTCTAAGGATGTCAGGGACAAGACCATAGTCCTGCACAAACCTGGAATGGGCTATAAAACCATAAGTAAGATGCTGAGTGAGACAACTGTGCAATAGTAAGAAAATGGAAGAAATGCAAAATGACTGTCAATCAACATCGATCTGGGGCACCATGCAGAATCTCACCTCGTGGGGTATCCTTGTTTATGAGGAAGGTGAGAGATCAGCCTAAAACTACACGGGGGGGAACTTGTTAATGATATCAAGGCAGCTGGGACCACAGTCACCAAGAAAACCATTAGTAACACATTACGCCTTAAAGGTTTAAAATCCGACAGTGCCCGCAAGGTCCCCCTGCTCAAGAAGGCACATGTGCAGGCCAGTCTGAATTTTGCCAATGAACACCTGAATGATTCTGTGAGTTATTGGGAGAAGGTGCTGTGGTCAGATGAGACAAAAATTGACCTCTTTGGCATTAATTCAACTCGTGTTTGGAGGAAGAGAAATGCTGCCTATGATCCAAAAAACACCGTCTCCACTGTCAAGCATGGAGGTGGAAACATTATATTTTGGGGATGTTTCTCTGCTAAGGGCACAGGACTACTTCACCGCATCAATGGAAGAATGGATGGAGCCATGTACTGTAAAATCCTGACTGCTGTGCTTGCCAACAAGGGTTTTGCCATCAAGTATTAAGTGTTGCTTCCCAGAGGATTCAAATACTACTTTCTTACTGCAAAATGCAAATAAATTTATCTAATTTATGCAATGTGATTTTCTTGATTTTTTTGGATATTCTATCTCTCAATGTTAAAATTAACCTACCCTTAAAATTATAGACTGTTCATGTTTTTGTCAGTGGGCAAACTTACAAAAACAGCAAGGGATCCAATAATTATTTCCTTCACTGTATATAGTGCTGGCCAAAAGTATTGGCACCCCTGCAATTCTGTCAGATAATACTCAGTTTCTTCCAGAAAATGATTGCAATCACAAATTCTTTGGTCTTATTATCTTCATTTAATTGCTTGCAAGGAAAAAACACAAAAGAGAATGAAGCAAAAATCAAATCATTGATCATTTCACACAAAACTCCAAAAATGGGCCAGACAAAAGTATTGGCACCCTCAGCCTAATACTTGGTTGCACAACCTTTAGCCAAAATAACTGCGAACAACCGCTTCCGGTAACCATCAATGAGTTTCTTACAATGCTCTGCTGGAATTGTAGACCATTCTTCTTTGGCAAACTGCTCCAGGTCCCTTATATTTGAAGGGTGCCTTCTCCAAACTGCCATTTTGAGATCTCTCCATGGGTGTTTTATGGGATTCAGGTCTGGACCCATTGCTGGCCACCTTAGAAGTCTCCAATGCTTTCTCTCAAACCATTTTATAGTGCTTTTGGAAGTGTGTTTTGGGTCATTGTCCTGCTGGAAGACCCATGACCTCTGAGGGAGACCCAGCTTTCTCACACTGGGCCCTACATTATGCTGCAAAATTTGTTGGTAGTCTTCAGATTTCATAATGCCATGCACACGGTCAAGCAGTCCAGTGCCAGAGGCAGCAAAGCAACCCCAAAACATCAGGGAACCTCCGCCATGTTTGACTGTAGGGACCGTGTTCTTTTCTTTGAATACCTCTTTTTTTTCCTGGACACTCTATGTGGATGCTTTTTCCCAAAAAGCTCTACTTTTGTCTCATCTGACCAGAGAACATTCTTCCAAAACGTTTTAGGCTTTCTCAGGTAAGTTTTGGCAAACTCCAGCCTGGCTTTTTTGTGTCTCGGGGTAAGAAGTGGGGTCTTCCTGGGTATCCTACCATACAGTCCCTTTTCATTCAGACGCCGATGGATAGTACGGGTTGACACTGTTGTACCCTCGGACTGCAGGGCAGCTTGAACTTGTTTGGATGTTAGTCGAGGTTCTTTATCCACCATCCGTACAATCTTGCGTTGAAATCTCTCTTCAATTTTTCTTTTCCGTCCACATCTAGGGAGGTTAGCCACAGTGCCATGGGCTTTAAACTTCTTGATGACACTGCGCACGGAAGACACAGAAACATTCAGGTCTTTGGAGATGGACTTGTAGCCTTGAGATTGCTCATGCTTCCTCACAATTTGGTTTCACAAGTAGTGTTGAGCCACCCCCGTAGTGTTCGAGTTCGGTTCGGTTCGTCGAACACCCGTGTGTTCGCCGAACTGTTCGTCGAACTGTTCGTCGAACACCTTCGAACACCGTTAAAACCAATGGCAGGCAAACAAAAACACATAGAAACACATAGAAAACACCTTCAAAGGTGTCCAAAAGCTGACAAACTGCTCAGAAGACACAACTAACACATGGAAAAGTGACAAGTACATATAGTCATGCGAAAAGAAAAGAGGTGGAGGAGTAAAAGGAGGGGGAGACACAGATATACGCATGTCATGCCCTTCTAAAATCCAAAAAGTGAGAAGCCGACACGTTCAGTCCGCTCCTGCCCGTGCCACCTCCGTGTCGCCGGGTTTGTGCCAGAGCCGCGGTGAACCCTGACGGCCAGCCCCCCTCTCCCAATACTGGTGCCTGTCCGCTGGTGGGTCGAGCGAGCCCCCCTGTGGTGGAGGCAGCTCTAAGCTTTTTAATTTAAATTGTCTCTCTAATTTGAATAAATACACTTTAAATCCATTTACAAGGATCTATTGGAGGGCAAGTCTCATGCCAGCAGCCGCGTAATTCCAGCTCCAGTAGCGTCCACTAAAGCTGCTGCAGTTAAAAAGCTTTTATAAGGATCGAGCTCGGCTGTCCACCGCAAGGCATCCTACTGCCAGTCCCAGCCCCTATGCCTTGGGGTGCCTCCTGATGCTCTTCATTGAGTATCCCGTGGTCCCGAAGCATTTCCTTTGAAAAAATGAAGTGTCCAAACTACAGGTGGTGTAGCTTGCTTAACAGCCGGGATAATCCGCTGACTAGCAGACCCTGCTACTAGGCACAAAGTATTTCCTGGGCTAGATGCAGTTAAAAATTTGTAATTAGATACTCTCGTTGGATGCTGAGAAAGCATTCCATAGAGTCTCCTGGCACGCCATATATGATTCTCTTAAAAAGCTTGGGGTAGGGGTCTAGGGGACCCTCTTATAGCCAAAATCACGGCCCTGTATCGCAATACGTCACCTAGGCTGAAGATAAATGGAACTGTAGCACCCTGAGGGCTCGGTTGCTACAGAGGTATTGCACCTCACCCAGAGGTGTGATATCTCACTCTCAGGTAAGGATGTAGTGTGGATCAGGACCCGACACCTGCATGCATTACACCACATTGCCGTGGGGCAGGGCGACCAATATGCCCCTGAGATGGGCACGACAGTCCCTGTCCCTGGCTGGAGTGGGGGGAGGGAACACTGAGGAAGGGGAACCCTGTAGTGCAGGAGCAGGGAGGAAGCAGTTCCTGGGTGCATTGAGAAGGGAGTATAAAAGGTGGGCACCATCTTAGTTCAGTGGAGAGAAGTCTGAGCAGAAGTGGCAGGGAGCAGGGGCTCTGCATGAGCTCTGCTCCGGAGGCGGGCCTAGTAACAGAGGCCCAGGCCTGGAAGAGGGAGAAGGAAGGAAGAGGAGCGGAGAAGGCTCCAGGAACGAGGAACGAAGGGATCTCAGGGGTGCGGACGGGCGAGTCGCCACCGCACGCCCGAATCCACCTGCGTGGAGGGGTCAGGCCAAAGGGGGAGACCCGTCCCCGAAACTAGTGGAGGCAGGAAACGACCCTCAGCTAGAAACAGGAGGCTGTGACATTTTATGTGGTGCAGCCCCTCGCTACACCCGCTAGGAAGGCACCACACAGGGTCAGGGAAACTGGCGCCAAGTTTACCAAGAGGAGGCCCGAGGCAGCCGGACAGAAGGGTTGGTAAGAAAGGCCAGACAAAGGACACACAAAGGGGTCCTTTGAAGCGCTCCAAAGTTATCTGGGAGTTGTCTGAGCCCCTCACCTGGTGAGCACAGTACGACGTGGGCAGCCGTTACCTGCAGACGTGGTCTGGATAATAAGAACTGTGAGTAAAGGCCCTGGACTGCATCACTGACTCCGTGTCATTACTGCTGCTGCCCTGCACCATCACCCCCATCCTCCGCATACACTGCCCTGAGGCTATACTCCTCCCGTGGGGAGTTATGCTACGCTCTGCTGCACCCACAACACCAGCCTCAGCGGTCTGCCCTGGAGCGGCGGTTCACTCTGACCGCAATCCACGGGTGGCGTAGTCGGACATTTAAACATCAAAACCACATAAATAGTTCCGCCACTGGTTTGACCACCCTGAGCCACGGAACCGGGTTGCCGCCACGGAGACTACAACCACCAGCATCCACCAAAAAGGGTCCGGCTCCGGGTGTCCCAAGGCCCAGGGGGCGCGTCAGAACATTTTCATCACCTTTCACAATCACCAATGGGACAAGGCAGGGATGTTCTCTGTCCCCTCTCTTATACATCCTAGTGACGGAGCACCTGCTCTCATCAATTCGCCATAACCCCAATATTAGGTGGATTGAGGTGGGAGGCACCGAGTACAAGTGCTCTCTATTTGCTGATGATGTCCTAGTATATATCACTCAATCACATATATCCATCCATGCTGTTATGGCTGAAATAGATCACTTTGTTACATGGTCAAATTTTAAAATCAATGCAGCGAAGTCTGAGGCCCTCGATGTCTCCCTCCCCAAATCCATATAGGATTCCATCCAGTCTAACTTTCCCTTTGCCTGGCCCTCACAGGGTATCAAATACTTAGGAATTCCTATTCATAGAGACCTCTCCCATCTATGTTATCTTAATTTTGGGCCCTTTATTGAACAACTCCATACAGACCACGGTTGGCAAGTTAGAACTGTAAGATTCACTACGTGAACCACTGGTGTTTTGTGGAAAAGCACATGTACACTGTGTTCCAAATTATTATGCAAAAAGTGTTTAGGAGTGATAAGGGAAGAATTTGTTTGTTTTTCAGTTAAACTCATTGATGGTGATGTGTGTCAGGGCTCTTCATATCACTGTAAGCAATTGCAGACACCTGTGCTAATTAGTTTGGCAGGTGTGTCCAATGAAAGGCAAGACTACTTAAGAAGGCTGTCTCACATTATTAAGCAGCCTACATTTTCTGCCAAAATGGGAAAGAAAAAGGATGTGTCGGCTGCTGAGAAGCAACAAATTGTGGAGTGTTTAGGTCAAGGCATGACTACAATCAACATTGTGCGATGATCAGGATGAAGTGTCTTGGCAATCAAGAAGTATGTAGCTGATTCACAGTACACACGTGTGCGTGCTGATAAGGGCAAATTGAGGACTCTTTCCTACAGGCAATTACGTCAGGTTGAAAGAGCAGCGGCAAAAAAGCCTTGTCATAGCAGCAGACAAGTTTTTGAAGCTGTTTGTGCCTCCAACGTCCCCCGAACAACAAGATGCAGGGTCCTTCAGAGGTTTGCAGCTGTGCATACGCCATTCTGTCGACCTCCTCTATCCACTTCACACAAGCAGAAACGGCTCCAGTGGGCCAAACATTACATGAAGACTGATTTCAAAACTGTTTTGTTCACGGATGAGTGCCGTGCAGCGCTCGATGGTCCAGATGGATGGAGTGGAGGATGGCTGGTTGATGGACACCCCACGCAAACACGGCTACAGCGCCAACAAGGAGGAGGTGGAGTAATGTTTTGGGCTGGAATCATGGGGAGAGAGATTGTCGGCCCCTTTAGGATCCCTGAAGGCGCTAAAGATGAACTCCATAATGTATGTGGATTTTCTCAAACAGCACTTCCTGCCATGGTTCAAGAAGAAGAACCGTGTATTTCACAGCAAGATCATTTTTCTGCATGATAATGCACCATCTCATGCTGCACATAAAACATCTGCATCTCTGGCTGATATGGGCATAAAAGGGGACAAACTTATGGTGTGACCCCCATGCTCCCCTGACCTCTACCCCATTCAGAACCTTTGGAGCATCATTAAAAGGAGTGTCTATGATGGCAGGAGGCAGTTCACATCTAAGCAACAGCTCTGGGAGGGTATTCTGTCCTCATGCAAAACAATTGAAGCAGAAACCATCCAAAACCTGACAAATTCAATGGACGAGAGAGTTCAGAAGCTCCTTTCGAACAAGGGGTCCTATGTGAAAATGTAACATCACCTAGAATAAAGTTTTGAGTTGAAAACTGTTTGATTTCAGTTTCTAACAACCTGCTAATGCTTATAATTTCAAAAATGACCATTTTTTTGGTCTTTATTAAAATGAAAAGGTTGATCGAAAAGTTTGGGGGATCTAAGAGTGTGGCAACCCAGTAGTCATGATTACTTCGAATTCTGACAATATGAGGGTCATGCTGCAGGTAGTGCAGCAAGAAGGCACTTATGTGTCTTGCGCATCTCGGAGCCCCAAAATTATTTTCCGGGCTAGATGCAGCTAAAAATTATTATTAATTTTAAATCTGGTGAAGCTTTAGTATAGATGGCCTAATAGGATCAGTGCTGCACACTGCTACAAAGCCCAAATTATTTTCCAGTCAAGATACAGATAAACATGATTAGTAATTTTAAATCTGGTGGAGCTTATTATAGATGGCCTAATAGAATCAGTGCTGCACACTGCTACAAAGCCCAAATTATTTTCCAGCCAAGATACAGATAAACATGATTAGTAATTTGAAAGCTTAAAACGGTTGGTAGGGTGATTTAAACCAATCATCAAGCTTTTACTCTCCCCAGGATGACACAGGGGTAGAAAAGTCGTTTCGGATCCATGATTTGTTCATCTTTATGAACGTGAGTCTGTCTACATTATCAGTGGAGAGCCGCGTGCGCTTATCTGTCAGCACACCACCAGCAGCGCTGAACACACGTTCAGACAGAACGCTGGCTGCGGGGCATGACAAGATCTCCAAGGCGTAAGTGGCTAGCTCCGGCCATTTATCCAGATTGGAAGCCCAAAAAGAGCAAGGGTCCAGTGACACAGTCGTGGCTTCAATGTTTACTTGGAGATACTCCTGTACCATCGTCTCTAGGCGTTGACTATGTGTCAGACTTCTTGTCTCCTGTGGCCTTGCAAAGGATGGGCTAAAAAAGTGGTGAAATGATTCCGCAAAATTGATGTTACCAGCAGATACTGTGGTTCTGTTACGGTTTGAGTGCTGAACACTTGACGGTCCCACGGTTGGCAAGTTGGAACTGTGAGATTCACTACGTGCACCACTGGTATTTTGTGGAAAAGCACATGTAAGATTCTGCAACAGTCTCTGCTGATACTCCTGCATGCGTGCATCCCTTTCTATGGCAGGAATAATTTCTGCAAATTTACTTTTGTACCGGGGATCTAACAGTGTGGCAACCCAGTAGTCAGGATTATTTCTAATTCTCACAATTCGAGGGTCATGTTGCAGGTAGTGCAGCAAGAAGGCACTCATGTGTGTTGCGCATCCAGGAGCACCAAGTCCCTGTTGTGTTGGTGGCGAGGTAACAATCATTCTTCCTTCCTCTGTCCTCTCCCCCCAACCTCGCACAACAGAAATGTGATCAAGGTCTCCCTCATCTGATGAGTCTTCCATCAGTTCGTCCTCCACTTCTTCCTGGGCTCCTGCACCTTCCTCACTAGTTTGGCTGCTACCATGCGCCCTGGTAAAACCATCTCCCCCACCCTCACATGCCTGCCGCCTTGGTGCTGCCAACCGTCTGGACCTTGCAGATGTTAGCCCTTCCGCATACAACTCCTCCTCCTCTACTTCCTCCACCTCCTCTTGTGCCACCACCTGACTCCGAATTCTGTTTAACATGTGCTCCAGCATGTAAATCACCGGAATAGTCATGCTGATAATGGCATCGTCAGCACTAAACATCTTCGTCGCCATTTCAAAACTGTGCAGAAGGGTGCATAGGTCCCTGATCTGAGACCACTCCTCCAGCGTGATTTGCCCCACCTCTGGATCTCGTTGGCCCAGGCTATACGTCAGAACGTATTGCACCAGGGCTTGTCGATGCTGCCACAGTCGCTGCAACATGTGCAGAGTTGAATTCCACCGGGTAGGCACATCGCCTTTTAGCCGGTGAAGTGGCAGGCCCAACGACTTCTGTAGAGATGTAAGTCGCTGAGCTGGGGATGTGAACGGCGAAAGTGAGCACACAGCGACCATGCCCTCTGCAGAAGGCCATCTAGTCTGGGATAGTGGGCTAAAAATTGCTGGACAACCAGGTTCAACATGTGAGCCATACAAGGCACGTGTGTGACATTGCCCCGGCGAAGGGCCGCACCCAGGTTTGCAGCATTGTCGCACACGGCCTTCCCTGGTTTCAGGTCCAGTGGAGACAACCATTCATGAAATTGGTTCTCCAGAGCTGACCACAACTCCTCAGCTGTGTGACTCACATTTCCCAGACATTTCAATGTAAAAACCGCCTGATGACGTTGAGCCCTACTGCCAGCATAGTAAGGAGGTGTGCAGGATCCCTTCTGCGCAGTTAGAAAGCTTGTGGCATGACCAGACAGGCTTTGGGTGCAGGTGGAAGACCGAGAGGAGGTTGAGGAGGCAGAAGCAGTGGAGGAACTTTGACATAAAGAGGATTGACGCACAACTCGTGGGGACGGCAAGACTTGGACAGCAGTCCCTTGTCCTGCTGTCACCATAGTTACCAAGTGCCCAGTCAGCGACATGTAACGCCCCTGTCCATGCCCACTCGTCCAAGTGTCTGTGGTGAAATGCACCCTGTCACACACAGAGTTTCTCAAAGAAGCGGTGATGTTGTGTGCGACATGCTGGTGGAGCGCAGGCACACCTTTCTTTGAGAAGTAGTGCCGACTGGGCATCTGGTACTGGGGCACTGCGACGGACATAAGGTCTTGAAAATCCTCTGTGTCCACCAGGCGGAAAGGCAGCATTTCTGTAGCCAAGAACTTGCAGATGGTGAAATTCAACCTCTTAGCTTTCTCATGGCTAGGAGGAAATGGTCTTTTACTTGTCCACATCTGAGGGACCGAGGGCTGGCTATTGTGCTTAGACGGGGTTGATAAGGGTGTCCCCGGCAAACTGCCGGTCTGTGAGGAAGATGCAGGCGGACATGTTAGGTTGCCTTGATCCAAAGGTGATGCTATCGATGTCGGACAGCGCTCAACACCAGCTGGTGTTACCACCTCCAAAGAAAATGATGACCTGCCAATCACGCTGGCTGTTGCGGGTAAAGAGGTGGCAGGTCTGCGCCCCAAAACAGGTGTGACTGCTGACCCCCAGTCACAGAGGATGAAGAGGCCGCGGATGCACAAGATATGGCAGGCGGTGGTTGGCCCGGCTGGCTAGGCCGCATTGTAGCACACTGAGCTTCCCACTGCAACTTATGCTTCATGTCCATGTGCCGGTTCATGCATGAAGTACTCAAACTATGTATTTTTTGGCCTCTACTTAGCTTTTGCTGACAAATGTTACAGATAACACGAGTTGGGTCATCTTTATCGATCTGAAAAAATGCCCAGGCTATGCAAGGCTTAGCACCCATGCGACCTGAAGAGCCACCACGACTTGTGGTGAGAGGCAGAGTTGTGTTTGAGGATGCAGTTGTTGACGTGCTTTCAGTACTACGTCTCTGTCCAGGAAGGCGCAACCTGACCTCGTCGTCACTAGCATCTTCCTCCACCTCCTCTGCTGACCTCATCTCTTGGCTGACTGTGGGTTGACAGTAAGTGGGATCTCCAACCTCATCATCATCACCCTGTGCGTTATCACACCCGTCGTCCTCAGAGCCAACCTGTTCCTGCCTTGACAAAAAACTAAAGTTGTCGCTCCAATCAGGTATTTGAGTCTTATCATCGTCTTCCTCATTGTCTCCACCAACAGGAGTTACAGTTTGGGAATGAGGGTCTACATTATGGTCAGAACCTTCTGCGTCTGGTCCTGGATCCGACTCATAAAGATTCTGGGCATCAGTGCAGATCATTTCCTCGTCTGGATTCACAGAAGCGCTGGAGTCGACCTCTGATTCCCAGGCTATAGTATGAGTAAACAGCTCTGCAGACTCAACCATCTGTTCTACCTCATACTCAGACGGGCAGCTGGAGATTTGGGAGCTGTGAGGAAGCAAGTGCGATTGGGGTGACACCTTTGAGGACTGGAGTATTTGTGATGTTGAAGTTGATGTGGAGGAGAGCCCACTTAAAGGAGCACTTGATATCCGTTGAAGCACCTGCTGTTTTTGTGCCTCATCTGGAATTTGTAGCGATTGGCGTGGCCGTAAGAAAGGGATCTTATCACATTGTCCGCTAAAAGAAGTAGACATTTTAGTCTGGCTGGAAGATGGTCTTTCTTCTGCAGATGTTACTGTTGCTTTAACACCTACCCCACGGACACAACCTTTATTCCCTTTCCCAACACGCCTATTCCCCTTTCCACCAGCAGCAGGCCTTTTTCCACTCATTTTGGTGGTTAACTAATTAACAACTCTGGAGTTGTTTGCACAAAAAATCAATGGATGGGAACCGAGCAGAGCTGAGTGGCCAAACTGTGGTATTAGGCCAAAACTATCGGCTGGGTTAGATGCAGAAAAAAATAATATTCAATTTGCAACCTGATGGAGGTCAGTATAGATGGACTAATAGAGAAAGTCCCACACACTGCTAGAAGGCCAAATATTTTTTCAGAGCTAGATGCAGATAAAAATTATTTTTAATTTGCAACCTGATGGAGGTCAGTATAGATGGACTAATAGAGAAAGTCCCACACACTGCTAGAAGGCCAAATATTTTTTCAGAGCTAGATGCAGATAAAAATTATTTTTAATTTGCAACCTGATGGAGGTCAGTATAGATGGACTAATAGAGAAAGTCCCACACACTGCTAGAAGGCCAATATTTTTTCAGAGGTAGATGCAGAAAAAAATATATTCAGTTTGCAACCTGATGGAGGTCTGTATAGATGGATTAATAGAACAAGTCCCACACACAGCTAGAAGCCCAATATTTTTTCAGAGGTAGATGCAGAAAAAAATATATTCAGTTTGCAACCTGATGGAGGTCAGTATAGATGGACTAATACAACAAGTCCCACACACAGCTAGAAGCCCAATATTTTTTCAGAGGTAGATGCAGAAAAAAATATATTCAGTTTGCAACCTGATGGAGGTCTGTATAGATGGACTAATACAACAAGTCCCACACACAGCTAGAAGCCTAATATTTTTTCAGAGGTAGATGCAGAAAAAAATAGATTCAGTTTGCAACCTGATGGAGGTCAGTATAGATGGACTAATACAACAAGTCCCACACACAGCTAGAAGCCCAATATTTTTTCAGAGGTAGATGGAGAAAAAAATATATTCAGTTTGCAACCTGATGGAGGTCTGTATAGATGGATTAATAGAACAAGTCCCACACATAGCTAGAAGCCCAATATTTTTTCAGAGGTAGATGAAGAAAAAAATATATGCAGTTTGCAACCTGATGGAGGTCAGTATAGATGGACTAATACAACAAGTCCCACACACAGCTAGAAGCCCAATATTTTTTCAGAGCTAGATGCAGAAAAAAATTATATTCAATTTGCAACCTGATGGAGGTCAGTATAGATGGACTAATAGAATGATGCTATGCCCAAAAGATTTTACTTCACTAGGTGCAGTAAAAAAATTGGTATTCTATACACAGGTGGTATATCTTGCAACACAGATAGGCTACTCCACTGACTAACACACTCTGCAATAGGCCAAAAAGGATTAGCTTTGCTAGATTCAGCCAAATGCTGTGAAAAAAACTTGCACAGCACTGGCACAGACCTGCCTGGCAAAAACTGATAGGAACTGATGTAACCTAGTCCTGAAAAGGACTCCAATTACAATTAGTCTTTACTCCCACAATCTATCTATTTAAGAGCACAGACCTGCCTGATAAAAGTCGTAGGAAATGCTGTAACCTAGTCCTTAAAAGGACTGCAATCACAACTATTCCCTACTCCCAAGCTATCTGTAGATTTGTGCGAAAATTGGCTTGAAATTAACAAGGTATAGCGCACACAGCAACAGCGGTGCCATCTAACACGCAGCTGCAGCAGTGAGAAAATGGTGGCGACGGGGAAAATGGCTTGGTCTTATAGGGCAAGGACATGTGACATACACTGCCAATGACACATGCCCTTGCTTGTGTGAAAAAAAGCACTTCGCTCCGTGTGTGCGCTGCTGATAGGCTGACAGATTGCACCTCCCCACTGTAAATGCGGGAAAGAGAAAAAAAAAATGGAGATCTTCATTGTTCCTGCAGAGATCCATCCCCTGCCCCTCCCCCCACCCCGCTGTACACTCAAACTGCGTATTAACATTAATTTTCATCATTACTGAGAAAAAATCCAGTTATGATTTTGGTGCACGAACAGTTATCGAACATAACCTCGAACAGCCGAATTTTTCTCAAATTGTTCGTGTTCGCCGAACGGCTCGAACACCGCCCAAAACAGCTCGAATTTGAGATTGGCGAACAGTTCGAGTAGAACAACGCTCATCTCTAGTCCAGGAGAGAAGTAGGCAGTAACGAGCAGCCATCAGTGAGTTTATGCAGCATGACCCACTGGGAATCTGCCTGGTGGGGCAGATTGCCAATATGGGCCTGGCTAAAAGTATGGTAAAGACTGACAAGTATGTTATACTATATAATAGTGCAAATTTATATTTCATTCAATATATTTTATTAATATTTCATTGAGTGAGATGTAGTGATGAGCGAGCGTGCTTGTCACTACAAGTAACTCGCCCGGCATCACTGTGCTCGGGATGCTCGTTATTCGGCAAGTATTTTTTGAATGTTCAGACGGGAGCTCGAGTCCCAGCCCCACATGTTTGGTGCTTTTTAGGCAGCCAATAAACATGCAGGGATTGCCTGCCAGTCACTGTAATGCCGTAGCCATTCTGGTAGTGGCATTACTGTGATTGGCTGGCCACATAGCGTCATTGGGTCTATATAAGACTCTGGACCCTATGCTTATCACAGTCTACCCCGGAAACAGGCATAGTAGGGAGAAGTGCTGCAACTGAGCGAGGGAGAGAATTTTACCTGCATTTAGGCAGGGATTCCACACCACTTTTATTTCTTTTATCTGTAACAACAGCCCTGGTACGGGCCCATTCTAGTTAATATTAATACTTCTGTTAGAGAGAGTTTGTGAAGGAATAGTGTAGGACAGGATAGGGTTCATTGCACTTTCTTTCTGCTGCTGAACACATATCTACAGCTCTTCTCAGGGATAATAATATTCTTAATCCTGCTAATTGTTGTGAAAATAAATATAATATGCCATTTATACTGGTCAATTTCTGCATTAAAGCATACAGCCAGACTTGGTTGATTTGAATAGCATTGCTATATAGTGCAAGCAGTGAAAAAGTCCATCAGAGGTGTGCTAAATTTGCTGCGATCCAAATTCTGCAAAGTTTTCTCAGCAGCAAAATATTCTATGCTATTTAAACTGCAACAGTTGTGCGTTGAAAACATACATCCATACTTGGCCAGTGAAAAAGAGCATGGCTATTTTCCTACTGCAGTGTAACAAGTCCATCTGAGGTGAGAAAATTTTACTGCTATAATAATGCAAAATTTTTTTTGAAGCAGCAAAATATTATATGTAATTTTAATTGCAACAGTTGTGAGTTTAAAACATAAATCCTGACTTTTTCAGTAACCATTAGCATCGCTCTATTGCTTTAGCACTGTAACAAGTTGATCTGAGGTGGGCAAATTTTACTGTGCTAAAAATACTGCAGTTCTCTCAGCATCTAAAATTTCTACTCTATTTAATTTGCCCCAGTTATGCATTCAAAACGTTAATCAAGACTTGTCTGGTAACCAGTAGAATCGCTATATTGCTATTGCACTGTACCAAATTGATCTGAGATGAGCAAATTTTACTGCGCTAAAAATACTGCCGTTTTCTCAGCAGGGAAATATCATACATACTTTGAAATGGGCAAAGCTCGTGATAAGGGATGTGGAAGTAGACGTGATGCTGATGGTGAGCAGAAGCCGAGGCCGTGGGCAAGGTGAAACTGTGCCGGCTGAGGGAGCACAACAAACACACGCATCATGTCGATATAGCTTCTTGTCGCAAAATTTAGTCAGGCACCGAATACCACTCTTGATGCCAGACCAATGTGATAAGGTTGTTGGTTGGAGAGCAGAAAATCCTTCCAGTCAGTTTACCAGCACCACCCTGTCTTCCACATGGTCCTGTCTCAGTAGCCGTGAGTCTAGACCACATAGTCCTCATCCTTATCCTCCCTCTATGCCGGAGACAAGTGATCCCACACTTGGACACTCCGAAGAGCTGTTCACATTTCCATTTATAGATTCCAGCCTCTTGCTCTGCCCGCTTCAAGCGGGACATGAGAAGATTGCATGTAGCGATGCCCAAATATTTCAGCAGCCACGGTCACAAGAAGGCGATAGTGGGAAATTGAAATTACTGTTGCAAGAGGTGGATGATGATGAGACACAAATACCAGCCAGTCAGGAGGAGGACCAAGGTGCTGAAGTGGAAGACAAGGTGGTGGACAATGAAGATACTGACCCAACCTGGGAAGGTCACCTGCAAAGCGAGGACAGCAGTGCAGAGGTGGAGCTATCCTCAGCACCATAACAAGCAGGAAGAGGCAGTGGGGTGGCCACAGACACAAGGTGGGTAACTGTTCCCCAGAACACCACGAGGGAAGTTGCCAGTCAGAGGGATAGGTCTGCCCGAGCATGGTGCTTTTTTAATTTTTTCATTTAACCCAAAAAAGGCCATTTGCAACATCTGCCATGCCAGCATCAGCAGGGGCAGCACAATTACCAGCCTGACCACCACAAGCATGCTCATGCACTTGACAGCAAAGCACCCGACTAGTTGGGCCGAACAACAGGATCCAGAAACAGAGTCTGCGGGAGGTATCACCGCCTCTTCCCCATTGTACATGCACGCCAATCCCCTGTCCATTATGCAGACGAAGATGCCTCCCACACTGCATCTGTCGTTGCACACTTGCAACCACCATCAGCAACCACATCCACATCCTTGTCCCAGTTCAGCGTGCAGCTCTCCCTAACCCAGTCCTTGGAACGAATGTGCAAATACACAGCCACCAACGTACAGGCCACAATACTAAATGGCCACATTTCCAGACTGCTTGCCTTGGAAATATTGCCATTTAGGCTTGTGGAGATGGAAGTTTTCCACAATATCAAGGTGGCGGCCGTCCCTTGGTACTCAGTCCCCAGCCGACACTATTTCTCCCAGTGTACCATCCCCTCCTTACACAAGCATGTGTCCCATAACATTACCTGTGCCCTCACCAATGCAGTTACTGGGAAGGTCCACTTAACAGACATGTGGACAAGTGCTTGTGGCCAGGGACGTTACATTTCCTTGACGGCACACTGGTGAATATTGTGGAAGCCAGTACCCAGTCGGTCCCTGGGAGGGAACACATGCTACTGACACCGAGGATTGCGGACCCTGGTTCAATTATGGTTGCCCCCACCTTTTTCAGCAGTTCCTGCACCTCCTCTTCCTCCTCCTCACCCTCCATCTCCAATACGTCAACATCAGTTGCAAGCTGGAAACACTGCAACACTTCCTCGGCCAAGCGGCAACAGGTTCTGCTGAAGCTAATCTGCTTAGGTGACAAACTGCACATTGCTGCAGAATTGTTGAAAGGTCTAAGACTAGACTGATCTGTGGCTCTCGCTCCTGAACCTACAGCTAGGCATTGTCATGTGTGACAATGGCCGAAACCTGGTGATGGCTCTGAAGCTTAGCAACCTCGCTCACGTACCATTCCTGGCCCACGTGCACAACTTCGTTGTTCAGTGGTTTCTCAAAACCTACCGTGATCTGCCTGAGATGCTTGTGAAAGTACGCCATGTGTATGCCCATTTCCGCAAGTCAGCAACAACTTCCGCCACCCTGGCAGTGCTTCAGCGGCGTTTGCAACTTCCAGTTCTCCGACTAGTATGCAATGTCACCACGCATTGAAATTCAACATTACATATATTGGCAAGGCTTTGTGAGCAACAGAGGGCAGTTGTTGAGTACCATCTTCAACACGCCCATCGGTATTCTGGTCAACCTCCGTACATAAGAGCTGATGAGTGGGTATGGATGTCTGACATCTGTGCAGTTCTCCAAAACTTTGAGGACTCCATCAAGATGGTAAGCGGTGATGATCTCATAATTAGCTTCACCATCCCGCTTCTCTGTCTACTGAAACACTCGCTGCTCACAATTAAAGAGGAGGCTTTATAGGCAGATCAAGATGAGATGGAGCAAGAAACTATACAGGGTGATGCTACACAGCCCAGCCTCATCTTCTCAACATGGACTGGGTGATAATGAGGAGGAGGAGGAGGAACATGAGCTAGTTTCCTGCGCTACAGCTGGTACTACCCACATCACCTTTTTCCCGTCTGTTCAGTGTGGATGGCCTGAAGAGGAGGAGAAGAGGGAGGATGAGTAGGAGGACCAGGAGGAGGATTAGGAGGAGAACATGTAAAGTCGTCTTCTTGGTGGGGACAGGGAAGTCTTAGCTGTTGGTAGTCTGGCACACAAGGCTGAGTTTAAGTTCCGCAGCCTTTCCCGTGACTCTGGCATTGTACGCATGTTTGCCAACACTAATTGCTGGTTGGTAACCCTTCTAGATGCACGCTGCAAGGAGAACTTTCTATCTCTCCTTCCTTTGGCGGCAAGGTCTTTGAAAATGTTGCAGTACCAGAAGACACAAGTTGAAGTATTATTTTAAAAATTCCCATCTGACAAAGCTGGCAGCAGAGGTCACAGTTCCTTGGAGAACCAAGGAGTACAAGCGAGTGAGACACATACCAGATGTAGCAGAAGCAGAGAAACACTCTCAAAGGTCTGAGACAGTTTTCTCAGACCCTGCCAGCGCCCAGGTTTTGATGCATGGGGTACTCTGACAAGGAGGGAAAAGTTAAGGAAGATGCTGAAGGAGTACCTCAGCCGCCGTACCAGCGTCCTTCGTGATTCCTCTGTGCCTTACAACTATTGGGTATCCAAGCTGGATATGAACTATCTCTTGGAGGACCTGGCCTGCCCTGCCACTAGTGTTTTGTCAGAGTGGGTTTTTAGTGGCACCAGGGGTATTATAACTGATAGGTGCATCTGCCTGTCAACTGAAAATGCTGACAGGATGAGTCTTATCAAAATGATCAAGGGCTGGATTGCTGGATTGGTCCAGACTTCACCAGATGACAGCAGTGGAACATAAACTCAAATCCAGTGTTATTTTTTTTTCTATTCCCATGCACCACTTCCCACCCAGACATGGCTACATGCTTCAGGATTTTGTCTTTTTTATGTCGTCCTTTTCCTTCTCCTTCTTGTCATCCTCTACCACCATATCAACTGGGTGATCATCATGCAACCCCCCCATTAGTGATTTTAAGGGTGTTTATGATCCCTGCATGAACAATTTTTAGAGGCCTACCTCTAACATTCTCTAATATACACTGCTCAAAAAAATAAAGGGAACACTCAAATAACACATCCTAGATCTGAATGAATGAAATATTCTCATTGAATACTTTGTTCTGTACAAAGTTGAATGTGCTGACAACAAAATCACACAAAAATCATCAATTAAAATCAAATTTATTAACCAATGGAGGCCTGTATTTGGAGTCACCCCCAAAATTAAAGTGGAAAAACACACTACAGGCTGATCCAACTTTGATGTAATGTCCTTAAAACAAGTCAAAATGAGGCTCAGTATTGTGTGTGGCCTTCACTTGCCTGTATGACCTCCCTACAATGGCTGGGCATGCTCCTGATGAGGTTGCGGATGGTCTCCTGTGGGATCTCCTCCCAGACCTGGACTAAAGCATCCGCCAACTCCTGGACAGTCTGTGGTACAACGTGACGTTGGTGGATGGAGCGAGACATGATGTCCCAGGTGTGCTCAATCGGATTCAGGTCTGGGGAACGGGCGGGCCAGTCCATAGCTTCAATGCCTTCATCTTGCAGGAACTGCTGACACACTCCAGCCACATGAGGTCTGGCATTGTCCTGCATTAGGAGGAACCCAGGGCCAACCGAACCAGCATATAGTCTCACAAGTGGTCTGAGGATCTCTTCTCGGTACCTAATGGCAGTCAGGCTACCTCTGGCGAGCACATGGAGGGCTGTGCGGCCCTCCAAAGAAATGCCACCCCACACCATTACTGACCCACTGCCAAACCGGTCATGCTGAAGGATGTTTCAGGCAGCAGATGACTCTCCACGGTGTCATAGAATCATCATAGAATAATAGAATGGTAGAGTTGGAAGGGACCTCCTGGGTCATCTGGTCCAACCCCCTGCTCAAAGCAGGATTCACTAGATCATCTCAGACAGATGTCTGTCCAGCCTCTGTTTGAAGACGTCCATTGAAGGGGAACTCACCACCTCTCGTGGCAGCCTGTTCCACTCATTAATCACTCTAACTGTCAAAAAGTTTTTTCTAATCTCTAATCTGTGTCTCCTCCCATTTAGTTTCATCCCATTGCTTCTAGTCTTTCCTTGTGCAAATGAGAATAAAGATGATCCTTCTACAATGTGACAGCCCTTGACATATTTGTAGACAGCTATTAAGTCTCCTCTCAGTCTTCTTTTTTGCAAGCTAAACATTCCCAAATCCTGCAACCGTTCCTCATAGGACATGGTTTGCAGACCAGTCACCATTCTGGTCGCTCTTCTCTGAACTTGCTCCAGTTTGTCTATGTCTTTTTTAAAATGTGGTGCCCAAAACTGTACACAGTATTCCAGATGCGGTCTGACCAAAGAGGAGTAAAGACCGATAATGACTTCACGTGATCTAGACTGTATGCTTCTGTTAATACATCCCAGAATTGTATTTGCCTTTTTTGCTGCTGCATCACACTGTTGACTCATGTTCAGTCTATGATCTATTAGTATACCTAAGTCTTTTTCACATGTACTGTTGCTTAGCTCTATTCCTCCCAATCTGTATATGCTTTTTTCATTTTTATTGCCCAGATGTAGTACTTTGCATTTTTCCCTGTTAAAAACCATTCTGTTGGTTGCTGCCCACTGCTCCAGTTTATTTAGGTCTTTTTGAATCCTCTCTCTCTCTTCTCTAGTATTAGCTATCCCTCTTAGCTTTGTATCATCAGCAAATTTAATCAGTTTACCCTCAATTCCTTCATCTAAATCATTGATAAAGATGTTGAACAATACAGGTCCCAGGACGGAGCCCTGTGGTACCCCACTTGAGACATTCATCCAGCTGGATGTGAAGCCATTTACAACCACCCTTTGAGTCCGATCACTAAGCCAGTTATGAATCCACCTAACAGTTGCCTGGTCCATTGCATACTTGGTCATTTTTTCAATAAGGATGGTGTGAGATACTTTGTCAAATGCTTTGCTGAAGTCAAGATATACTATATCTACAGCATTTCCCTGATCCACCCAGTCAGTGATTCTGTCATAGAAGGAAATTAAGTTAGTCTGACATGACTTGTTAGTTACAAACCCATGCTGACTCTGGTTAATCACTTCATTCTTATCCATGAACTTACATACATGTTGTTTAATAATTTGTTCAAAGATCTTTCCTGGTATAGAAGTCAGACTCACCGGCCTATAGTTCCCTGGGTCCACCTTCTTCCCCTTTTTGAAGATAGGAACAACATTTGCTCTTCTCCAGTCTTCTGGGACTTCTCCTGTTCTCCAAGAATTTTCAAAGATTATGGAGAGTGGTTCTAAAATTTCTTCTACGATCTCCTTCAGTACTCTGGGGTGTAATTCATCTGGACCTGGAGACTTGAACTCATTTATGTTAGCTAAATATTCCCTCACAATCTTTCTGTTTACAGATAACTTGGATTCCTCTATTCCTTTAAAAGGACAGTGAAGATCAGTTGATGTTACATTTTCTTTCTGAGAGAAAACAGATGCAAAATAGGAATTAAAAAGTTCGGCCTTCTCAACATCCTCTCTTACCATTTCTCCATTTTCATCCTGTAAAAATCCTATAGCATCTTTGACTTTTCTTTTACTTTTGACATACCCCCAAAATCCTTTTTTATTGCTTTTGACATCTCTTGCAAGCCTTAATTCATTGTCAGCTTTAGCTAACCTGATACGTGCCCTGCAGGATCTGCAGACTGCATTATAATCTTCTTTAGATATGCCTCCCTCTTTCCATTTAATAAACATTTCTTTCTTTCTTTTTAGCATGTGTTTAAGTTCTGTGTTCATCCATCCTGGTTTCCTTAAATGCTTCCCATTCTTCCTACTTTTCGGGATTGTTAACGATTGTGCTTTGAGAATCTCATTTTTAAAAATTTCCCATCCTTCCTGGACATTTTTGTCCTTAAGGACATCCAGCCATTGGATCCCTCCTATTCTCTTTCTGAGTCTCTTAAAATCTGCCTTTCTAAAATCTAACCTTGAAGTTTGAGTCTTCACATGTCTTCCTCCTCTAGTTATCCAAAATTCTATAATAGCATGATCGCTGCCTCCTAGGGTCCCAGCCACCTTTACCTCCTCAACCATTTCCTCCCTGTTTATAAGGATTAGATCCAAAGTAGCAGATCCCCTTGTTTTCTCCCCTACCTTTTGGAAGATAAAGTTGTCAGCAAGAGAGGATAAGAATTTGCTTGACCTGTTAGTTTTACTTGAGAGAGATTCCCAACAAATGTCTGGATAGTTGAAATCTCCCATGACCACTACGTCATATTTTTTGGAGAACTTGGTCATTTGATACATAAAGAGTTCATCCATATCTTCAGCTTGCCCAGGTGGCCTGTAGTAAATGCCTACAATGGTGTCCTTTCCGTTGTTCTCTCCTTGTATTCTTACCCAAACAGTTTCCACAGAACTCCCAGTCTCTGAAGCTTCAATCTCTGTGCAGATATACGCTTTTCTAACATACAATGCAATACCTCCTCCTCGTTTATCAAGTCTGTTTCTTGCAAATAAGTTGTATCCTTTTAGCCTTTTATTCCAATCATGTGTATCGTCCCACCAAGTTTCAGTGATTCCAATGACATCATATTCTTTTTCCTGCATTAGTAGTTCCAATTCTCCTTGTTTGTTGCCCATGCTTTGTGCATTTGTATAAAAACATTTTAGTTTGTGATTGGTTTCTCTTCCTCCCATATTTTTATTATTTAGATTTTTTGTCTTTGTTCTTCTTTTCCACTTCCAGTAGCAGAGATCTCAATAGTATTTGTCAGCTGTATGGCTTTTTCTGGCCTTTTGCTTCCCTTCCCACATTGTTCTAGTTTAAAGCTCTTCTGATGAGTGTAGCAAGGCGACTTCCAAATACATGTTTTCCAGTCTTCGTAAGGTGCACCCCATCTCTAGCAAGTAGTCCATCGTATAGGTAATTCATTCCGTGATCCAGAAATCCAAATCCTTGTTGACGGCACCATCGACGTAGCCAGTTGTTCACCTGTAGAATCTTATTCCACCTCATTGTTCCATGGCCATCCACTGGGAGGATGGATGAGAAGACCACCTGCGCTCCCAATTCTTTCACTTTCTTGCCTAAGTCTTCAAAGTCACTGCAGATGGTTTCCAGGTCCTTTCTTGCGGTGTCATTTGTCCCCACATGTATTAGCAGGAATGGGTAGTGATCTGTAGGTCTGAAGAGTCTTAATATCCTGTCAGACACATCTTTAATTTTTGCTCCTGGAAGACAGCACATTTCTCTTGAGGTTATGTCTGGTCTGCAGATAGCGGCCTCTGTTCCTCTTAACAGGGAATCCCCCATGACCACCACTCTCCGTTTTTTCTTCACAACATTCTTCTTTCTCCATCCAGGAGGATTCTGAGGGCTTACAAGGTTATTCATTGCTGGCAAAGTCTTATTTTGCTGTATTTCTTCATGGTTCTCCTGCGTGAGAGCCTGGTACTGGTTCCTGAGCAGTATGGGTGCTGACTGCCTCTCGATCCTCCTGCTTCTGTGGGTCACATGCTTCCATTCCTCTGTTTCGTCAGGTGCAGTTCGAATTTCTTCTCTTTCTGAATCATGAAGAGATAATTCTGCTCTGTCTAAGAACTCTTCACCTTCCTTAATGATTTTCAAGGTAGTTAACCTCTCTTCTAGATTTCGCAACTTTTCCTCCAACAGGGACACAAGCTTGCATTTCTGGCATGTGAAGTTTGGCTTTTCCACTGGCAAGTCTGTGAACATGTAGCAGGATAGGCAGCTCACCAAATGGCTCCTGGACTCTTCCATGTTCTTATTGTTAATGTTCCCAAAATGCAGTGGGAATATGCAAATTATCTCCTCAGGACTCCTCCCCTGGTTTACCGATGTCCTCTTTTCAGCTCCAACAGCCAAAATCCAGTGTTCTTTGAGCTCGCGGAGACTCTTCACTTACCCCAAAATGCAGTGGGAATATGCAAATTATCTCCTCAGGACTCCTCCCCTGGTTTACCGATGTCCCCTTTTCAGCTCCAACAGCCAAAATCCAGTGTTCTTTGAGCTCGCGGAGACTCTTCACTTACCCCAAAATGCAGTGGGAATATGCAAATTATCTCCTCAGGACTCCTCCCCTGGTTTGTCACATGTGCTCAGTGTGAATCTGCTTTTATCTGTGAAGAGCACAGGGCGCGAGTGGCAACTTTGCCTATCCTGGTGTTCTGTGGCAATGCCAAGCATCCTGCACGGTGTTGGGCTGTGAGCACAACCCCCATCTGTGGACATCGGGCCCTCATACCACCCTCATGGAGTTGGTTTCTAACCGTTTGTGCAGACACATGCACATTTTTGGCCTGCTGGAAGTCATTTTGCAGAGCTCTGGCAGTGCGCCTCCTGTTCTTCCTTGCACAAAGGCGGAGGTAGCGGTCCTGCTGCTGGGTTGTTGCCCTCCTACGGCCCCCTCCACATCTCATCTCCTGGTGTACTGGCCTGTCTCCTGGTAGCGCCTCCAGCCTCTGGACACTACGCTGACAGACACAGCAAACCTTCTTGCCACAGCTCACATTGATGTGTCATCCAGGATGAGCTGCACTACCTGAGCAACTTCTGTGGATTGTAGAGTCCGTCTCATGCTACCACGAGTGTGAAAGCACAACCAACATTCAAAAGTGACCAAAACATCAGCCAGAAAGCATTGGTACTGAGATGTGGGCTGTGGTCCCCACCTGCAGAACCACTCCTTTATTGAGTGTTTCTTGATAATTGCCAATAATTTCCATCTTTTGTCTATTCCATTTGCACAACAGCATGTGAAATTGATTGTCAATCAGTGTTGCTTCCTAAGTGGACAGTTTGATTTCACAGAAGTTTGATTTACTTGAAGTTATATTCTGTTGTTTAAGTGTTCCCTTTATTTTTTTGAGCAGTGTATACCCCCAGGAGTAAATGTTTTTCAACTCATGCACTTAGTGACTGGGCATTACCAGTCTAGGATACCCACTCCTTAATAATGGGAAAAAAATTCTGAGGCCCTCCACTACATCTCTTCAAAGGGGTATTGGAGTGTCTTTTTCTAATTTTTGGCATTCCTTACTGCATATGTTTTACCAGTAGTGATGAGTGAGCATGTTCTGATAACCCTTTCGGTGAGCATGCTCGGGTGCTTGCCAAGTATCTTCAGTGTGCTCGTGTGTTATGTTTCAATCACCCCATGCTCATGATTTGCGACTGTTTGACAGCTTTAATGTGAAACAGACATTCCTCACAAGCTATGAAACAGTCGCAAATCATGAGCAAGGAGTGACTGAAACATAATACCCGAGAACGCTGAAGATACTCGGAAAACACCCGAGCGTGCTCGTAAATCTCGAGTAACAAGCATGCCCGCTCATCATTATTGACCAGACTAGGAGACCCACTCCTTAGAAATGGGAAAAAATGCTTTTTGAAGGATCCTTCTAGTATTGGAAACATTTTTGGAAACCAAAAGAGCTGGTTGGTTCTATTAGTATATGATCCGGAAACCTTGTTGTGGGCTGTCAGGTGGTCATCACAAAGGGAGTCTCACACTGCATAAATTATTTCACAGCCAGGCAAGAGACTTTGGATAGAAGATCCTGGTCTCCTCCATATCAGGCTTAGTAGATGCAAAACGCTTTATTACATTCCCCAGCAGGGTTCATGAAATAACAGTCTATCTAAAAAAAAAGTCTATTCTATTCCCTCTTAATACAGCTGGTAGCTGCATGTAGTAATAGGGACAGGTACTAGGTATCATCTGTTGGAAATGAGTGTTCATTTTCGTCACATACTTCTCTTCCACTGTCTATAACTTGACTGTTTTTTTTTCAAAAAAATCATTGACAGATTCATAACTTTTATGGTGATCGGTACTCAAAAATTCATCTAAGAAGGCAGGGTTGCTTGCGTTCCTCCACAGTTTTATGCTGCCACAAAATTACCTCTGTTATCTGCAATGTACAATGAGCTATCGCACTAGGGATAGCATATTACAGGTATCTATTCAGGAATTATTGCCTTACAGTCCTTGCTGCTGCAGCCAAAGAAAAAAAATCTATTCTATTCTCTATCAGGGTTTCCCCCACTTTCTTCAGCAGGTGGGCGGAATGTCAACATCAGTGACAGTACCTCCCCCTTCTATGAGTGGTCTCTGGACACTCAGGACCAGGTTTCTCTGGATGAGAGGCATGGAATGAACAAACCAACTTAGGGGCATTCACCTCCGATGCTGAAACATACATCCTTTCCTCTGGACCATAACC
This sequence comes from Phyllobates terribilis, assembly GCF_046119375.1. Lineage (NCBI taxonomy): Eukaryota > Metazoa > Chordata > Amphibia > Anura > Dendrobatidae > Phyllobates > Phyllobates terribilis. The sequence continues at coordinate 225,032,860 of NW_027362763.1, forward strand.
CCTCCAGTGCACAAAGTACTGAAGGGAGCAATGCTGATGACGAGAATCCACAATCTTTGAAATTTGGAAATCTAAATTGACATCAACCATGATTGGGGGTGGCGGTAAGGGGGAGGACTCAAGAGGTACCACATACTTCTTGAGCAGAGACCTGTGAAACACATCTTAGGAACCTTAAGAGCCTGAGGTAACTCCAGACGAAACGCTACTCGGTTAATGACGGCGGTTATTTTATAAGGACCAATAAATCTAGGTCCCAGTGTCCAGGAAGGACCCTTCAACTTGATATTCCTCATAGACAACTACACAAAATCCTTCACATCCAGACCTGGCAAGCGTTTCCTATCAGCCATACCTGTGTGTCTGTCTCCCATGATTTTCAAATTACACTGAACCCCCCGCCACACAGAAGAGAGCGACGAAGCAAAACGCTCCTCCTCAAGAGCTCCCGGAGCCGCTCCACCACTAAAGGTACTAAATTGTGGATGAAATCCGTATGCACCTAAGAAAGGTGACCTGTCACTAGTAGAGATGAGCGTTGTTCTACTCGAACTGTTCGCCAATCTCAAATTCGAGCTGTTTTGGGCGGTGTTCGAGCTGTTCGGCGAACACGAACAATTTGAGAAAAATTCGGCTGTTCGAGGTTATGTTCGATAACTGTTCGTGCACCAAAATCATAACTGGATTTTTTCTCAGTAATGATGAAAATTAATGTTAATACGCAGTTTGAGTGTACAGCGGGGTGGGGGGAGGGGCAGGGGATGGATCTCTGCAGGAACAATGAAGATCTCCATTTTTTTTTCTCTTTCCCGCATTTGCAGTGGGGAGGTGCAATCTGTCAGCCTATCAGCAGCGCACACACGGAGCGAAGTGCTTTTTTTCACACAAGCAAGGGCATGTGTCATTGGCAGTGTATGTCACATGTCCTTGCCCTATAAGACCAAGCCATTTTCCCCGTCGCCACCATTTCCTCACTGCTGCAGCTGCGTGTTAGACGGCACCGCTGTTGCTGTGTGCGCTATACCTTGTTAATTTCAAGCCAATTTTCGCACAAATATACAGATAGCTTGGGAGTAGGGAATAGTTGTGATTGCAGTCCTTTTAAGGACTAGGTTACAGCATTTCCTACGACTTTTATCAGGGAGGTCTGTGCTCTTAAATAGATAGGTTGTGGGAGTAAAGACTAATTGTAATTGGAGTCCTTTTCAGGACTAGGTTACATGAGTTCCTATCAGTTTTTGCCAGGCAGGTCTGTGCCAGTGCTGTGCAAGTTTTTTTCACAGCATTTGGCTGAATCTAGCAAAGCTAATCCTTTTTGGCCTATTGCAGAGTGTGTTAGTCAGTGGAGTAGCCTATCTGTGTTGCAAGATATAACACCTGTGTATAGAATACCAATTTTTTTACTGCACCTAGTGAAGTAAAATCTTTTGGGCATAGCATCATTCTATTAGTCCATCTATACTGACCTCCATCAGGTTGCAAACTGAATATAATTTTTTTCTGCATTTAGCTCTGAAAAAATATTTGGGCTTCTAGCAGTGTGTGGGACTTGGTCTATTAGTCCATCTATACTGACCTCCATCAGGTTGCAAAATAAAAATAATTTTTTTCTTCATTTAGCTCTGAAAAAATATTTGGGCTTCTAGCAGTGTGTGGGACTTGTTCTATTAGTCCTTCTATACTGACCTCCAGCAGGCTGCAAATTGAATATAATTTTTTTCTGCATCTAGCTCTGAAAAAATAGTTGGGCTTCTAGCGGTGTGTGGGACTTGGTCTATTAGTCCATCTATACTGACCTCCATCAGGTTGCAAATTAAAAATAATTTTTTTCTGCATCTAGCTCTGAAAAAATATTTGGGCTTCTAGCAGTGTGTGGGACTTGGTCTATTAGTCCATCTATACTGACCTCCATCAGGTTGCAAATTAAAAATAATTTTTATCTGCATCTACAGTACCTCTGAAAAAATATTTGGGCTTCCAGCAGTGTGTGGGACTATTTGTATTAGTCCATCTATACTGACCTCCATCAGGTTGCAAATTCAAAATAATTTTTTTCTGCATCTAACCCAGCCAATAGTTTTGGCCTAATACCACAGTTTGGCCACTCAGCTCTGCTCGGTTACCATCCATTGTTTTTTTGTGCAAACAACTCCAGAGTTGTGAATTAGTTAACCACCAAAATGAGTGGAAAAAGGCCTGCTGCTGGTGGAAAGGGGAATAGGCGTGTTGGGAAGGGGAAAAAAGGTTGTGACCGTGGGGTAGGTGTTAAAGCAACAGTAACATCTGCAGAAGAAAGACCATCTTCCAGCCAAACTAAAATGTCTACTTCTTTTAGCGGACAATGTGATAAGGTCCCTTTCTTACGGCCACGCCAATCGCTACAAATTCCAGATGAGGCACAAAAACAGCAGGTGCTTCAACGGATATCAAGTGCTCCTTTAAGTGGGCTCTCTGTTAGAACCTTGCTGTTAGGTTTTTTTTCCTTTGCTGGTCACATGACCTTGTTGGCCTATTTAATCCTGCTCCGCCCTTCTGGCTTTGCTGGACTTCATTGTATATCTACTTTCTAGCTAGCCTGTGCTCTGTATCTAACTCTGTTAGTTTGCTTGGTCTACGGACCTCTAGGTTCTATCTATTTTGTTTGTTCGTCTTTCTGCTGCTATTTCTGTTAGGAGGTGTCCCATATTCCTCCCAGTCCTTAGTACTTGTAGGGATTCCCTCCCCAAATCTATAGGTCTCCGTACAGACTAGATTAGGACTGTAGCAGGTCTGATCGCAGGATCAGGTTCCCTGTTACATCGTAGGGATTCAGCTGAGTCTTATAGTAGGGACAGATCTCCTCTCTTTCCTTAGCTTTGGTAGCAGAACATAACAGTAAGTCCAGCCTGTAAATTCTCTAAGGAAAGATTTTTTTTTTGTTCCATCATGGTGTCGGTTCAGGATTTGGCTAAACACCTGCAGGGACTCTCTCTGGAAGTGGCCGAGCTCCGTCAGCACGTGAGTAACTGTCCTGGAGCATATTTCTTGGAGCCTAAGGTATGTTTGCCGGATTTATTTTTTGGTGAACATCGAGAATTTTTTTCATTTAAAAATGCTTGCTTATTGTATTTTCGTTTGAGACCCAAGTCCTCTGGGGATGAATCCCAGCGCGTAGGGTTCATAATGTCACTTTTGCGCAAAGAGCCTCAGGAGTGGGCCTTTTCTTTGCAACCTAGTGATACATGCTTCAGATCAGTGGATAGTTTTTTTTCTGCTTTAGGACTATTATATGATGATCCTGACCGTGTGGCATCAGCTGAGACTGAGTTGAGACGTTTAAAACAAGGATCAGGTAATATGGAAAAATATTGTACACATTTTCGTCGTTGGTCCACTCAAACAGGGTGGAACGATTCTGCTCTGAAAAGTCTATTTCTTGCTGGGCTCAGTGAAAAGGTTAAAGACCTGCTAATTGCTTATCCTACACCTGAGGATTTGCAACAGGCTATGCAATTAGCTATACGGGTGGACAGAAGACTGCGTGCTAGGGTTAATGAGAGCAAATCCTCTGCTATGTCAGTTTCTGGTTATGATAATGTGTGTACTAACAGTGGTGAACCGATGGAGATTGGATCGGTGGCACCTCGCTCTCAAGAAAAACACCGTCGTTTTTCAGAAGGCTTGTGTTTCTATTGTGGAAAATCTGGTCATTTGATTAAAGGCTGTGAGCTTCGTATGAAGAAAGAAAAAAAAATGGTCAGTCACGCCCGTATTGCCTGTTTAAATTCCAAGGGTATATTTTTAGCTGCTTCCACGATTGCTCAGGAAAAATTAATGGAATTTCGGGTGTTTGTTGATTGCGGGTCTACACTGAATGTTATTGATGGGGGATTCGTGGAAAAACTCAATTTAAAACCTGAACCTTTATCATCCCCCATTGCTGTGGTTTCTGTGGATGGCTCCCCTTTGAAGAATATTACTCTCAAGGTCAGTGAATTTCCTCTCACTATTAATGGTGTTCACCATGAGAAATTGGATTTGGTAGTGTTGAATAACTTGCCTTCTCCAGTAATATTGGGTTTGCCCTGGTTAAAATTTCACAATCCTGTACTGGATTGGTCTACCAGTGAAATTAAATCCTGGAGCCATAAATGTTATGACAAGTGTTGTAACGGGCGTATTGCAGCTTTGGATAGGGGAGAATTGCCTGTTCCTATTCAGGATTTTTGGAGAGTTTTTTCTGAGAAAGAATCGCAGGTTTTGCCTCCCCATAGAGACTATGATTGTTCTATTGAATTTGTCCCTGGAGCGACTCTTCCTAAAAGTCGTTTATTTAACCTTACTATTCCTGAGAGGAAGGCTTTGGAGGAATACATACAGACAAGTTTGGCCGCCGGTCACATTAGGCCCTCTAAGTCTCCTGTGGCGGTTGGATTTTTTTTTGTAAAAAAAAAAGGACGGCGGTTTACGTCCCTGTCTGGATTTTCGTGAGATTAACAAAATTACGGTACGCAATCCTTACCCACTGCCATTGATTCCTGATCTGTTTAACCAGTTATTGGGGGCCAAGTGGTTCTCTAAAATTGACCTTAAGGGGGCATACAATCTGTTGCGCCACTTCTTGGAAGGTGCGGAATTTCCCGTTCAGGTTCTTACGGATCATAAAAATCTGATATATCTTGACGCTGCCAAGCGCCTGAATGCCCGTCAGGCTAGGTGGGCACTGTTTTTCTCGCGGTTTAATTTCTCCGTTACTTACATCCCTGGTACTAAGAATGTTAAGGCGGATGCCTTGTCTCGCAGTTTTTCTCCCATAGTCGGTGCTGAGAAAGAGGAAAACATTTTACAAGAAGGTGTTGTGATAGCTGCTTTAGACTCCGTTTTGGAAGATGAGATTCTTAAAGCTCAGGAGAATGCCCCATCTAACACTCCTCATGGGAGGTTGTTTGTGCCTGGGACCTTTAGGAGAGATTTGTTTGTTGAGTGTCACGAATCTCGGTTGGCAGGTCATCCCGGAATCTCTGAGACCAAGAGACTGGTGGGTCGCAGTTTTTGGTGGCCTGGATGGCAGAAGGAAGTCATTAAGTGGGTGCGCCAATGTACTGTATGTGCTAGATCTAAGTCCTCACATACTCCTGCTGCGGGGTTGCTTTGTCCTTTGGAGGTCCCCAGTGCTCCTTGGACACATTTGGCTATGGACTTTATAACTGACCTTCCCCCCTCTGAGGGTTTTACTGTCATCTGGGTGGTCGTGGACCGTTTTAGCAAGATGTGTCACTTGGTTCCCTTCGTCAAACTGCCCTGCGCTAAAACTCTCGCTAAGGCCTTTGTCAAGGAAATTGTCAGACTTCATGGCGTTCCTACTGACATTGTTTCTGATAGGGGTCCTCAGTTCGTGGCTCGTTTTTGGCGTGCCTTTTGTGACAGGTTGGGAATTCATTTGTCGTTTTCGTCCGGATATCATCCTGAATCTAATGGCCAGACAGAAAGGAAAAACCAGGATGTTGAGCAGTTCTTGCGTTGTTTTGTGGCAGACAATCAAGAGGGGTGGTCTGAGTTTCTGCCACTTGCCGAATTTGCTCTGAACAATCATACATCTTCTTCTGCTGGTTGTTCGCCTTTTTTTTGTTGTTCTGGGAGACATCCGTCGTTTGGGTCGTTCTCCAAGTTGGGATCTGCCGTGCCTGAGGAGGAGAATTTTTCCGGTGATTTGGAAAGAGTTTGGACGGATGTGCGTGGTAATCTTCAGGAGGCCAACAGAAAATCTAAAGACTACTTTGATAGGAAACGACAGGAGGTTTTGTTCGCTGTTGGTGACATGGTTTGGTTGTCCTCTAGGAATCTGCGGTTGAGGATTCCTTCTAAGAAATTGGGTCCCAAGTTTGTAGGGCCCTTTAAGGTGCTTCAGGTTGTCAACCAATCTGCTGTTAGGTTGGAGGTTCCTACCTCCTGGAGAATTAATCCGGTCTTTCATGTCTCTCTGTTAAAAAAAAGCTGTTGTGTCGGATGGTGACGCCTCTGCCTCTGTTCCTCCGGTGGTGGAGGACGGGGAATATGAAATTTCTCGCATCCTTGACTCTAGACGGTATAGAGGTAGTTTGCAGTATCTTGTGGCCTGGAAAGGTTTCGGACCCGAGGATAACTCTTGGGTGAGGTCAGATGATGTTTCCGCGTCCAGACTTATCAGAGCGTTTCACAGGAGATTTCCTGATAAGCCTGGTCCTAGGGGATCCGGAGGATCCTCTTAGAAGGGGGAGTACTGTTAGAACCTTGCTGTTAGGTTTTTTTTCCTTTGCTGGTCACATGACCTTGTTGGCCTATTTAATCCTGCTCCGCCCTTCTGGCTTTGCTGGACTTCATTGTATATCTACTTTCTAGCTAGCCTGTGCTCTGTATCTAACTCTGTTAGTTTGCTTGGTCTACGGACCTCTAGGTTCTATCTATTTTGTTTGTTCGTCTTTCTGCTGCTATTTCTGTTAGGAGGTGTCCCATATTCCTCCCAGTCCTTAGTACTTGTAGGGATTCCCTCCCCAAATCTATAGGTCTCCGTACAGACTAGATTAGGACTTTAGCAGGTCTGATCGCAGGATCAGGTTCCCTGTTACATCGTAGGGATTCAGCTGAGTCTTATAGTAGGGACAGATCTCCTCTCTTTCCTTAGCTTTGGTAGCAGAACATAACACTCTCCTCCACATCAACTTCAACATCACAAATACTCCAGTCCTCAAAGGTGTCACCCAAATCGCACTTGCTTCCTCACAGCTCCCAAATCTCCAGCTGCCCGTCTGAGTATGAGGTAGAACAGATGGTTGAGTCTGCAGAGCTGTTTACTCATACTATAGCCTGGGAATCAGAGGTCGACTCCAGCGCTTCTGTGAATCCAGACGAGGAAATGATCTGCACTGATGCCCAGAATCTTTATGAGTCGGATCCAGGACCAGACGCAGAAGGTTCTGACCATAATGTAGACCCTCATTCCCAAACTGTAACTCCTGTTGGTGGAGACAATGAGGAAGACGATGATAAGACTCAAATACCTGATTGGAGCGACAACTTTAGTTTTTTGTCAGGGCAGGAACAGGTTGGCTCTGAGGACGACGGGTGTGATAACGCACAGGGTGATGATGATGAGGTCGGAGATCCCACTTACTGTCAACCCACAGTCAGCCAAGAGATGAGGTCAGCAGAGGAGGTGGAGGAAGATGCTAGTGACGACGAGGTCAGGTTGCGCCTTCCTGGACAGAGACGTAGTACTGGAAGCACGTCAACAACTGCATCCTCAAACACAACTCTGCCTCTCACCACAAGTCGTGGTGGCTCTTCAGGTCGCATGGGTGCTAAGCCTTGCATAGCCTGGGCATTTTTTCAGATCGATAAAGATGACCCAACTCGTGTTATCTGTAACATTTGTCAGCAAAAGCTAAGTAGAGGCCAAAAAATACATAGTTTGAGTACTTCATGCATGAACCGGCACATGGACATGAAGCATAAGTTGCAGTGGGAAGCTCAATGTGCTACAATGCGGCCTAGCCGGCCGGGCCAATCACCGTCTGCCATATCTTGTGCATCCGCGGCCTCTTCATCCTCTGTGACTGGGGGGACAGCAGTCACACCTGTTTTGGGGCGCAGACCTGCCACCTCTTTACCCGCAACAGCCAGCGTGATTGGCAGGTCATCATTTTCTTTGGAGGTGGTAACACCAGCTGGTGTTGAGCGCTGTCCGACATCGATAGCACCACCTTTGGATCAAGGCAACCTAACATGTCCGCCTGCATCTTCCTCACAGACCGGCAGTTTGCCGGGGACACCCTTATCAACCCCGTCTAAGCACAATAGCCAGCCCTCGGTCCCTCAGATGTGGACAAGTAAAAGACCATTTCCTCCTAGCCATGAGAAAGCTAAGAGGTTGAATTTCACCATCTGCAAGCTCTTGGCTACAGAAATGCTGCCTTTCCGCCTGGTGGACACAGAGGATTTTCGAGACCTTATGTCCGTCGCAGTGCCCCAGTACCAGATGCCCAGTCGGCACTACTTCTCAAAGAAAGGTGTGCCTGCGCTCCACCAGCATGTCGCACACAACATCACCGCTTCTTTGAGAAACTCTGTGTGTGACAGGGTGCATTTCACCACAGACACTTGGACGAGTAGGCATGGACAGGGGCGTTACATGTCGCTGACTGGGCACTGGGTAACTATGGTGACAGCAGGACAAGGGGCTGCTGTCCAAGTCTTGCCGTCCCCACGAGTTGTGCGTCAATCCTCTTTATGTCAAAGTTCCTCCACTGCTTCTGCCTCCTCAACCTCCTCTCGGTCTTCCACCTGCACCCAAAGCCTGTCTGGTCATGCCACAAGCTTTCTAACTGCGCAGAAGGGATCCTGCACACCTCCTTACTATGCTGGCAGTAGGGCTGAACGTCATCAGGCGGTTTTTACATTGAAATGTCTGGGAAATGTGAGTCACACAGCTGAGGAGTTGTGGTCAGCTCTGGAGAACCAATTTCATGAATGGTTGTCTCCACTGGACCTGAAACCAGGGAAGGCCGTGTGCGACAATGCTGCAAACCTGGGTGCGGCCCTTCGCCGGGGCAATGTCACACACGTGCCTTGTATGGCTCACGTGTTGAACCTGGTTGTCCAGCAATTTTTAGCCCACTATCCCAGACTAGATGGCCTTCTGCAGAGGGCACGGTCGCTGTGTGCTCACTTCCGCCGTTCGCATCCCGCAGCTCAGCGACTTACATCTCTACAGAAGTCGTTGGGCCTGCCACTTCACCGGCTAAAATGCGATGTGCCTACCCGGTGGAATTCAACTCTGCACATGTTGCAGCGACTGTGGCAGCACCGACAAGCCCTGGTGCAATACGTTCTGACGTATAGCCTGGGCCAACGAGATTCAGAGGTGGGGCAAATCACGCTGGAGGAGTGGTCTCAGATCAGGGACCTATGCACCCTTCTGCACAGTTTTGAAATGGCGACGAAGATGTTTAGTGCTGACGATGCCATTATCAGCATGACTATTCCGGTGAATTACATGCTGGAGCACATGTTAAACAGAATTCGGAGTCAGGTGGTGGCACAAGAGGAGGTGGAGGAAGTAGAGGAGGAGGAGTTGTATGCGGAAGGGCTAACATCTGCAAGGTCCAGACGGTCGGCAGCACCAAGGCGGCAGGCATGTGAGGGTGGGGGAGATGGTTTTACCAGGGCGCATGGTAGCAGCCAAACTAGTGAGGAAGGTGCAGGAGCCCAGGAAGAAGTGGAGGATGAACTGATGGAAGACTCATCAGATGAGGGAGACCTTGATCACATTTCTGTTGTGCGAGGTTGGGGGGAGAGGACAGAGGAAGGAAGCATGATTGTTACCTCGCCACCAACACAACAGGGACTTGGTGCTCCTGGATGCGCAACACACATGAGTGCCTTCTTGCTGCACTACCTGCAACATGACCCTCGAATTGTGAGAATTAGAAATAATCCTGACTACTGGGTTGCCACACTGTTAGATCCCCGGTACAAAAGTAAATTTGCAGAAATTATTCCTGCCATAGAAAGGGATGCACGCATGCAGGAGTATCAGCAGAGACTGTTGCAGAATCTTACATGTGCTTTTCCACAAAATACCAGTGGTGCACGTAGTGAATCTCACAGTTCCAACTTGCCAACCGTGGGACCGTCAAGTGTTCAGCACTCAAACCGTAACAGAACCACAGTATCTGCTGGTAACATCAATTTTGCGGAATCATTTCACCACTTTTTTAGCCCATCCTTTGCAAGGCCACAGGAGACAAGAAGTCTGACACATAGTCAACGCCTAGAGACGATGGTACAGGAGTATCTCCAAGTAAACATTGAAGCCACGACTGTGTCACTGGACCCTTGCTCTTTTTGGGCTTCCAATCTGGATAAATGGCCGGAGCTAGCCACTTACGCCTTGGAGATCTTGTCATGCCCCGCAGCCAGCGTTCTGTCTGAACGTGTGTTCAGCGCTGCTGGTGGTGTGCTGACAGATAAGCGCACGCGGCTCTCCACTGATAATGTAGACAGACTCACGTTCATAAAGATGAACAAATCATGGATCCGAAACGACTTTTCAACCCCTGTGTCATCCTGGGGAGAGTAAAAGCTTGATGATTGGTTAAAATCACCCTACCAACCGTTTTAAGCTTTCAAATTACTAATCATGTTTATCTGTATCTTGACTGGAAAATAATTTGGGCTTTGTAGCAGTGTGCAGCACTGATCCTATTAGGCCATCTATACTAAAGCTTCACCAGATTTAAAATTAAAAATAATTTTTAGCTGCATCTAGCCCGGAAAATAATTTTGGGGCTCCGAGATGCGCAAGGCACATAAGTGCCTTCTTGCTGCACTACCTGCAGCATGACCCTCATATTGTCAGAATTCGAAGTAATCATGACTACTGGGTTGCCACACTCTTAGATCCCCCAAACTTTTCGATCAACCTTTTCATTTTAATAAAGACCAAAAAAATGGTCATTTTTGAAATTATAAGCATTAGCAGGTTGTTAGAAACTGAAATCAAACAGTTTTCAACTCAAAACTTTATTCTAGGTGATGTTACATTTTCACATAGGACCCCTTGTTCGAAAGGAGCTTCTGAACTCTCTCGTCCATTGAATTTGTCAGGTTTTGGATGGTTTCTGCTTCAATTGTTTTGCATGAGGACAGAATACCCTCCCAGAGCTGTTGCTTAGATGTGAACTGCCTCCCGCCATCATAGACACTCCTTTTAATGATGCTCCAAAGGTTCTGAATGGGGTAGAGGTCAGGGGAGCATGGGGGTCACACCATAAGTTTGTCCCCTTTTATGCCCATATCAGCCAGAGATGCAGATGTTTTATGTGCAGCATGAGATGGTGCATTATCATGCAGAAAAATGATCTTGCTGTGAAATACACGGTTCTTCTTCTTGAACCATGGCAGGAAGTGCTGTTTGAGAAAATCCACATACATTATGGAATTCATCTTTAGCGCCTTCAGGGATCCTAAAGGGGCCGACAATCTCTCTCCCCATGATTCCAGCCCAAAACATTACTCCACCTCCTCCTTGTTGGCGCTGTAGCCGTGTTTGCGTGGGGTGTCCATCAACCAGCCATCCTCCACTCCATCCATCTGGACAATCGAGCGCTGCACGGCACTCATCCGTGAACAAAACAGTTTTGAAATCAGTCTTCATGTAATGTTTGGCCCACTGGAGCCGTTTCTGCTTGTGTGAAGTGGATAGAGGAGGTCGACTGGATGGCGCATGCACAGCTGCAAACCTCTGAAGGACCCTGCATCTTGTTGTTCGGGGGACGTTGGAGGCACAAGCAGCTTCAAAAACTTGTCTGCTGCTATGACAAGGCTTTTTTGCCGCTGCTCTTTCAACCTGACGTAATTGCCTGTAGGAAAGAGTCCTCAATTTGCCCTTATCAGCACGCACACGTGTGTACTGTGAATCAGCTACATACTTCTTGATTGCCAAGACACTTCATCCTGATCATCGCACAATGTTGATTGTAGTCATGCCTTGACCTAAACACTCCACAATTTGTTGCTTCTCAGCAGCCGACACATCCTTTTTCTTTCCCATTTTGGCAGAAAATGTAGGCTGCTTAATAATGTGAGAGAGCCTTCTTAAGTAGTTTTGCCTTTCATTGGACACACCTGCCAAACTAATTAGCACAGGTGTCTGCAATTGCTTACAGTGATATAAAGAGCCCTGACACACATCACCATCAATGAGTTTAACTGACAAACAAACAAATTCTTCCCTTATCACTCCTAAACACTTTTTGTATAATAATTTGGAACGCAGTGTACATGTGCTTTTCCACAAAACACCAGTGGTTCACGTAGTGAATCTTACAGTTCTAACTTGCCAACCGTGGTCTGTATGGAGTTGTTCAATAAAGGGCCCAAAATTAAGATAACATAGATGGGAGAGGTCTCTATGAATAGGAATTCCTAAGTATTTGATACCCTGTGAGGGCCAGGCAAAGGGAAAGTTGGACTGGATGGAATCCTATATGGATTTGGGGAGGGAGACATCGAGGGCCTCAGACTTCGCTGCATTGATTTTAAAATTTTACCATGTAACAAAGTGATCTATTTCAGCCATAACAGCATGGATGGATATATGTGATTGAGTGATATATACTAGGACATCATCAGCAAATAGAGAGCACTTGTACTCGGTGCCTCCCACCTCAATCCACCTAATATTGGGGTTATGGCGAATTGATGAGAGCAGGTGCTCCGTCACTAGGATGTATAAGAGAGGGGACAGAGGACATCACTGCCTTGTCCCATTGGTGATTGTGAAAGGTGATGAAAATGTTCTGACGCACCCCCTGGGCCTTGGGACACCCGGAGCCGGACCCTTTTTGGTGGATGCTGGTGGTTGTAGTCTTCGTGGCGGTGACCCAGTTCCGTGGCTCAGGGCGGTCAAACCAGTGGCGGAACTATTTATGTGGTTTTCATGTTTAAATGTCCGACTACGCCACCCGTGGATTGCGGTCAGAGTGAACCGCCGCTACAGGGCAGACCACTGAGGCTGGTGTTGTGGGTGCAGCAGAGCGTAGCATAACTCCCCACGGGAGGAGTATAGCCTCAGGGCAGTGTATGCGGAGGATGGGGGTGATGGTGCAGGGCAGCAGCAGTAACGACACGGAGTCAGTGATGCAGTTCAGGGCCTTTACTCACAGTTCTTATTATCCAGACCACGTCTGCAGGTAACGGCTGCCCACGTCGTACTGTGCTCACCAGGTGAGGGGCTCAGACAACTCCCAGATAACTTTGGAGCACTTCACAGGACCCCCTTTGTGTGTCCTTTGTCTGGCCTTTCTTACCAACACTTCTGTCCGGCTGCCTCGGGCCTCCTCTTGGTAAACTTGGCGCCAGTTTCCCTGACCCTATGTGGTGCCTTCCTAGCGGTTGTAGCGAGGCGCTGCGCCACATAAAATGTCAGAGCCTCCGGTTTCTAGCTGAGGGTCGTTTCCTGCCTCCACTAGTTCGGGGACCGGTCTCCCCCTTTGGCCTGACCCCTCCACGCAGGTGGATTCGGGCGTGCGGTGGCGACTCGCCCGTCCGCACCCCTGGGATCCCTTCATTCCTCGTTCCTGGAGCCTTCTCCGCTCCTCTTCTTTCCTTCTCCCTCTTCCAGGCCTGGGCCTCTGTTACTAGGCCCGCCTCCGGAGCAGAGCTCATGCAGAGCCCCTGCTCCCTGCCACTTCTGCTCAGACTTCTCTGCACTGAACTAAGATGGTGCCCACCTTTTATACTCCCTTCTCAATGCACCCAGGAACTGCTTCCTCCCTGCTCCTGCACTACAGGGTTCCCCTTCCTCAGTGTTCCCTCCCCCCACTCCAGCCAGGAAATGGGACTGTCGTGCCCATCTCAGGGGCATATTGGTCGCCCTGCCCCAGGGCAATGTGGTGTAATGCATGCAGGTGTCGGGTCCTGATCCACACTCCATCCTTACCTGAAAGTGAGATATCACACCTCTGGGTGAGGTGCAATACGTCTGTAGCAACCGAGCCCTCAGGGTGCTACAGTTCCATTTATCTTCAGCCTAGGTGACGTATTGCGATACAGGGCCGTGATTTTGGCTATAAAAAGGTCCCCTAGACCCCTACCGCAAGCTTTTTAAGAGAATCATATATGGCGTGCCAGGAGACTCTATGGAATGCTTTCTCAGCATCCAACGAGAGTATCTAATTACAAATTTTTAACTGCATCTAGCCCAGGAAATACTTTGTGCCTAGTAGCAGTGTCTGCTAGTGAGCAGATTATCCCGGTTGTTAAGCAAGCTGCACCACCTGTAGTTTAGACACTTAATTTTTTCAAAGGAAATGCTTCGGGACCATGGGATACTTAGTGAAGAGTATCAGGAGGCACCCCAAGGCATAGGGGCTGGGACTGGCAGTAGGATGCCTTGCGGTGGACAGCCGAGCTCGATCCTTATAAAAGCTTTTTAACTGCAGCAGCTTTAGTGGACGCTACTGGAGCTGGAATTACCGCGGCTGCTGGCATGAGACTTGCCCTCCAATAGATCCTTGTAAATGGATTTAAAGTGTATTCATTCAAATTAGAGAGACAATTTAAATTAAAAAGCTTAGAGCTGCCTCCACCACAGGGGGGCTCGCTCGACCCACCAGCGGACAGGCACCAGTATTGGGAGAGGGGGGCTGGCCGTCAGGGTTCACCGCGGCTCTGGCACAAACCCGGCGACACGGAGGTGGCACGGGCAGGAGCGGACTGGCCGTGTCGGCTTCTCACTTTTTGGATTTTAGAAGGGCATGACATGCCTATATCTGTGTCTCCCCCTCCTTTTACTCCTCCACCTCTTTTATTTTCGCATGACTATATGTACTTGTCACTTTTCCATGTGTTAGTTATGTCTTCTGAGCAGTTTGTCAGCTTTTGGACACTTTTGAAGGTGTTTTCTATGTGTTTCTATGTGTTTTTGTTTGCCTGCCATTGGTTTTAATGGTGTTCGAAGGTGTTCGACGAACAGTTCGACGAACAGTTCGGCGAACACACGGGTGTTCGACGAACCGAACCGAACTCGAACACTACGGGGGTGGCTCAACACTAGTCACTAGACTCTTGGCAATGTTTATAGCAAACTCGGCCAACGGTAAGTAAGATGCCCAATTCTGAGCGAAGTCTCCACAAAGACAACTGCACCCCCAGTCAAGTACAGAAAGTTTTCCAGACTTTAGAAACAAACTGGGTCCCCCAATCTGACACCACATCAAAAAGAACTTCATGAAGCTTCACGATCTGATTAATGAATTCCTGAGCAAGAGTCTTGGCATTCAAAAGTTCCGGTAATGCGATGAACTGTACCATCTTACTGAACCTATCTACAACCACCAGAACCACAGTCTTGTCTGCAGATACTGGTAAGTAATGAAATCCATGGACAAGTGTGTCCATAGTCTACTAGGAATAGGCAGCGGCTGAAGAGAACAAGATGGACGGGTAAGCAATACTTTTGAACGCGCACAAATGCTGCAAGCAAATCACATCCTAATGCAACCCCAGCCACCAAAAACGATGATAAAGGAGGTCCGCAGTTGCCTTACTACCTACATGACCAGCACGCACAGAGTTGCGATGTTTCCTAATAACTTTATGGTGCATATTACATAGTACATATAACCTCCCCGAAGGCCAGAGACAGGGGCGTCCCCCTGAGTCTCCAACACCTCCCCCTCCAGGTCAGGGCACAAGGCCGAAATGACTACCCCATTCTGCAAAATAGGGGCAGGGCTCTCATGGTCACTACCACCTGGGAAGCTCTGGGATAAAGCAATAGCCTTGATGTTTTTAACCCTGGACAGAAAGTGACAACAAAATTGAACCTAGTAAAAAACAGAGACCACCTAGCCTGCCTAGGGTTGAGACGTTTAGCAGACAGAAGATATGACAGGTCCTTATGGTCCGTGATAATAGTAATAAAATAGACTGCCCCCTCCGACCAATGTCGCAATTTTTCGAAAGCCAATTTAATTGCCAAAAGCTCCTTATTACTCACATCATAATTTCTTTCGACCAAAGACAACTTTTTTGAAAAGAAGGCGCATGGCCGCCATTTACAAGGGGACGGACCATGAGACAACACAACCCCCAACCCCCATCGGCTTTTACGATGAAAGGTTGAGAAACATCGGGTTGACTGAGTATAGGGGCTGTGGCAAAACATCTCTTTAAAGAGGAGAAAGTCGGCTGGGTGGCAAAAGACCATTTAGAGAAATCTGACCCGTTTCTTGTCACTACAGTGAGGGGTTTCACAATTACTGAATAATTTTGGATAAATTTCTGGTGAAAATTAGTAAAGCCCAGAAGGCGCTGTAATACCTTCAGGTTCCCGGGATGGTACCAATCAATTACAGCACGGATCTTCTCCAGATCCATCCAAAAGCACATTTCTCTAGTTTGGCATATAGTATGTTATGTCTTAAAATCTGTAGTACCTGTTTAACATGATCCTGATGTGTCTCTAAATCAGGTGAGTAAACCAAAATATCATCCAGATAGACCACGACAAACCTACCCACTAAATGGTGGAAAATATTGTTTATGAAGTACTGGAAAACCGCAGGTTCATTGGTGAGGCCAAAAGGCATAACCAAACTCTCGAAATGCCCCTCAGGGGTATTGAAAGTCATTTTCCATTCATCACCCTCTCTGATTCTAACCAGATTATAGGCTCCCCTTAAATCTAACTTGGAGAACACTTTAGCTCCCATAACCTGGTTGAATAAATCCAAAATCAGAGGAAGAGGATAAGGATCTCGGACGGTAATTTGATTCAATTTCCGTAAATCTAAACAGGGATGGAGACCCCATCTTTTTTCTTAACAAAGAAGAACCCTGCTGCCACAGGCGGAGATGAGGATCGGATATGTCCCTTTTCAGGGGCTGGCTGGCAAATTTTGTCCTGGGGGGCAAGCAGACAGTAGTGGCCCATGAGCAGCGGCCCATCCTTATTGTGCTTACAGTATGAAATTCACTATTCAGTGGTCTCAATACATCGAACATCCTCATCGGACACGTGCCTCTAGCGCCCAATCAGCGCTGGCGACACTGTCTTCACCTTCGCACAAATTGAACTTGAAGAGGAAGTCAGAGATCAGCTGCAGCCCGGACTTCTTCTTCATGTTCAATTTGTATGAAGGTGGAGACAGTGACGCCAGCGCTGATTCCACTTAAGGAAGCTTGCCATTAACTTTTTTCCCTAATCCTGTGTAAATATTGTGTAGTTTAGTGTCAGTGTGTTAATATACCCACCAATCGCCGTTCTCTCCAATATCCAGCGCTGTTCTGCTCCTCATCTGAGTCACGTGACAGCGATTCAGACTCTAAGCATTATGCCACGGTCCCACTATCAGTATTTGGTCAGTATCTTTTTCTCAGGAGTGGGAGCCAAAACCAGGAGTGGGTGATAAATGCAGAATTGGTGACTTGTTTCTATTATACCTTTTCTCTGATTGTTCCTCACCTGGTTTTGACTCCTGAGAAAAAATACTGACTGAATACTGACCAAATACTGATAGTGGGGCCGTGGCCTAATGCGGAGAGTCTGAATTATCGACACGAGGAGCAGAACAGCTCTGGATACTGTAGAAGCTGGTGATGGTGGGTATATTAACACATCGACACTAAACTACACTAACATTTACACGTGATTAGGGAAAATAGGTTAATTGGAGGCTTCTTCAAAGCAGAATATTTTCTGTATAATGGACCTGGTTAAATTTAGAAATATGGTGCAAATCTAGCCTAAGGGTTGTTCAAGTTACAGTTGCAGCAAACTGCCAAGTGAGTACATGTAAAGAAAAAAAGGAATTTAAAGGTCCCGCTCTGCTTCTGTATTACCATCTTTAAGCCAGGGATATGTTTTTAGAAGTGCAGTGAAGCAGGGTACCCTGTGCTTTTTAATACGTTCCTAGGTAGAATATACCTAGCGTTAAGGTGGCCACACATAAGTATAGGGCACGACATACTTACTGTACCTCTGAATACCTTTTTTGTTTGTTTTTTTCCAAACATATTTGCTCATCCAAATCACCAATGACACAAACTCCACAAGAATGAAAAAAGGTCATATTGTAGGATATATCAGTCACATATTATCCTGTATATACATCTGAAATTTGTGCACACAGTATAGCACAATCAATATACAGGAGAATATGTGACACAGACACCAGATACATAGTATGTGATGGTATAATGGTATCTATCATAGTTTGACTACAGTCATCAGATGTAATATACATATACAGGATATATAAAGGTATATATTATACTATGACTACAGACATCAGATATTACACCATCTGCATATTATCCTGTATATAACATCTGATATCTGTGCACATAATATAGCACATACAGTATATAGGAGAATACATGACCGTTATATGATATATTGTGATTGCAGGCATTAGACAGTACAAACAGGAAAATATATGATGGTATTTATATATTATACTCAGACTACAGGACGTCAGATTTTACATCAGCCGCATATTATACTGTATATAACGTGATGTCTGTGCATATAGTATATTATGCAGTATACTTGAGAATATATGACTGATATATAGAGAAGAATGAATTTATTTGCAGGACCGTGGTAAGGGGGCTCGGTAAGTATTTGGTGGCCGCTGGACAGGAGCCCTGCACTTCCTACTATCTGCTGGAATACTTGGTTCTTCCTGTAATTTGCAGCCTGGCGCGATGTCATGTGTGTGTCACCCTGCAAAAGTGACATTGCAACAGGGCTGCAAATCATAAGAGAAGATGCTGGCAGGTAGGAGGAGGTGTGCAGGGTTCTTGTCTGGTGGCCACGGACTACCGGCATGGCTGCTGGACCAGGGTCCTGTGAATAGATTTGCTCACCTGTATTGGTATACGGATAAGCTGTAACTACAGAAATCAGATGTCATATTCAGGATAGTATGCCATGGTATATATTGTACTATGTGTACAGACATCAGATGTCATATACAGGTCAGAAAGATTATACAGTCTGGACTTGGGTAGTATAGCTCCGGGAATCAGGTTAATCGGACAGTCATATGCACGATGAGGAGGCAAATCCTGACAGCCCTTCTGAGAAAATATGTCCTCAGAACCAGACAAAAATGCAGGTAAGGTCTCCATAGAGACCAAAGAAAAGGGAAATGTTTAAGCAGTTTTCATGACAGTAATCTCCCCATTCCACAATTTCCTTGGATTGCCAATCCACTGCCAATCAGGGTAGACCCGGAGTGGGAAGGCCCTCCAGGACATAACAAGGAATTACTTCATAATGAAGGGGCCCTAACCTCAGTCTTATATCATGTACAATCTGTGTTAGACATCTCTGTGAAAGTGACGCTTAGTCGAGGGCATAAATAGGGATGGGCTTAGTTAACGTACAACAAGTAAGCCCATGAGTTCTCACAAACTCAGCATCAACCATGCTGACTCCAGCTACACTATCCACAAACACAGAAATTTGCTCAGTCTTGCTCTCTAGCGCCACATCTGCAGTCAGGACAAACCAAGAACTGCATCTAGAAGACAAACACGCCCCCTGATTATCCAGCCCCACACTACCAGAGTCAATCGAGTTCCAGATGTTCCTTTTTGCTTAGGAACCGAGGGACAGACCCCAATAAAATGTCCCTTTTTACCACAAAAAAATACCCCCTTTCTCTTGCGGAATTTTTGAGAAATATGCGACGCAGTAGCTCCCCATAACTGCATGGGTTCCTCCAAATCCATAAGTACAGGTTCACCCCAGACTGAGCCACCAGCAATGGGGCGTTGCCCCTAAAAGGGGCACAGGAGAAGGTGGTCTCACTCACCTATCCCGAAGATGTCTGTCTAGGCGTATAGCTAATGACATGGCAGCTTCCAAGGACCCAGGGTTTTGTAAACTGCCAAGGCATCCTTCAACCTTTCTGAAAGACCCTGACAAGATTGGCTTCTGAGAGCCATGTCATTCCACTTAGTATCGGTTACCCATCTACGGAATTCGGAACTACAGTGCTGGCCAAAAGTATTGGCACCCCTGAAATTCTGTCAGATAATACTCAGTTTCTTCCTGAAAATGATTGCAATCACAAATTCTTTGGTATTATTATCTTCATTTAATTTGTCTTCAATGAAAAAACACAAAAAGAATTGTCCTAAAGCCAAATTGGATATAATTCCACACCAAACCTAAAAAAGGGGGTGGACAAAAGTATTGGCACTGTTTGAAAAATCATGTGATGCTTCTCTAATTCGTGTAATTAACAGCACCTGTAACTTACCTGTGGCACCTAACAGGTGTTGGCAATAACTAAATCACACTTGCAGCCAGTTAACATGGATTAAAGTTGACTCAACCTCTATCCTGTGTCCTTGTGTGTACCACATTGAGCATGGAGAAAAGAAAGAAGACCAAAGAACTGTCTGAGGACTTGTGAATAGAGATGAGCGTTGTTCTACTCGAACTGTTCGCCAATCTCAAATTCGAGCTGTTTAGGGCGGTGTTCGAGCCGTTCGGCGAACACGAACAATTTGAGAAAAATTCGGCTGTTCGAGGTTATGTTCGATAACTGTTCGTGCACCAAAATCATAACTGGATTTTTTCTCAGTAATGATGAAAATTAATGTTAATACGCAGTTTGAGTGTACAGCGGGGTGGGGGGAGGGGCAGGTGATGGATCTCTGCAGGAACATTGAAGATCTCCATTTTTTTTTCTCTTTCCCACATTTACAGTGGGGAGGTGCAATCTGTCAGCCTATCAGCAGCGCACACACGGAGCGAAGTGCTTTTTTTCACACAAGCAAGGGCATGCGTCATTGGCAGTGTATGTCACATGTCCTTGCCCTATAAAACCAAGCCATTTTCCCCGTCGCCACCATTTTCTCACTGCTGCAGCTGCGTGTTAGACGGCACCGCTGTTGCTGTGTGCGCTATACCTTGTTAATTTCAAGCCAATTTTCGCACAAATCTACAGATAGCTTGGGAGTAGGGAATAGTTGTGATTGCAGTCCTTTTAAGGACTAGGTTACAGCATTTCCTACGACTTTTATCAGGCAGGTCTGTGCTCTTAAATAGATAGATTGTGGGAGTAAAGACTAATTGTAATTGGAGTCCTTTTCAGGACTAGGTTACATCAGTTCCTATCAGTTTTTGCCAGGCAGGTCTGTGCCAGTGCTGTGCAAGTTTTTTTCACAGCATTTGGCTGAATCTAGCAAAGCTAATCCTTTTTGGCCTATTGCAGAGTGTGTTAGTCAGTGGAGTAGCCTATCTGTGTTGCAAGATATACCACCTGTGTATAGAATACCAATTTTTTTACTGCACCTAGGGAAGTAAAATCTTTTGGGCATAGCATCATTCTAT
Source organism: Phyllobates terribilis (assembly GCF_046119375.1). Taxonomy (NCBI): domain Eukaryota; kingdom Metazoa; phylum Chordata; class Amphibia; order Anura; family Dendrobatidae; genus Phyllobates; species Phyllobates terribilis. The sequence goes on from NW_027362763.1 coordinate 225,053,735, forward strand.
TAGTCCATCTATACTGACCTCCATCAGGTTGCAAATTGAATATAATTTTTTTCTGCATCTAGCTCTGAAAAATTATTGGGCTTCTAGCTGTGTGTGGGACTTGTTGTATTAGTCCATCTATACTGACCTCCATCAGGTTGCAAACTGCATATATTTTTTTCTTCATCTACCTCTGAAAAAATATTGGGCTTCTAGCTGTGTGTGGGACTTGTTCTATTAATCCATCTATACAGACCTCCATCAGGTTGCAAACTGAATATATTTTTTTCTGCATCTACCTCTGAAAAAATATTGGGCTTCTAGCTGTGTGTGGGACTTGTTGTATTAGTCCATCTATACTGACCTCCATCAGGTTGCAAACTGAATATATTTTTTTCTGCATCTACCTCTGAAAAAATATTGGGCTTCTAGCTGTGTGTGGGACTTGTTGTATTAGTCCATCTATACTGACCTCCATCAGGTTGCAAACTGAATATATTTTTTTCTGCATCTACCTCTGAAAAAATATTGGGCTTCTAGCTGTGTGTGGGACTTGTTGTATTAGTCCATCTATACTGACCTCCATCAGGTTGCAAACTGAATATATTTCTTTCTGCATCTACCTCTGAAAAAATATTGGGCTTCTAGCTGTGTGTGGGACTTGTTGTATTAGTCCATCTATACTGACCTCCATCAGGTTGCAAACTGAATATATTTTTTTCTGCATCTACCTCTGAAAAAATATTGGGCTTCTAGCTGTGTGTGGGACTTGTTCTATTAATCCATCTATACAGACCTCCATCAGGTTGCAAACTGAATATATTTTTTTCTGCATCTACCTCTGAAAAAATATTGGGCTTCTAGCTGTGTGTGGGACTTGTTCTATTAATCCATCTATACAGACCTCCATCAGGTTGCAAACTGAATATATTTTTTTCTGTATCTACCTCTGAAAAAATATTGGGCTTCTAGCTGTGTGTGGGACTTGTTGTATTAGTCCATCTATACTGACCTCCATCAGGTTGCAAACTGAATATATTTTTTTCTGCATCTACCTCTGAAAAAATATTTTGCTTCTAGCTGTGTGTGGGACTTGTTCTATTAATCCATCTATACAGACCTCCATCAGGTTGCAAACTGAATTTATTTTTTTCTGCATCTACCTCTGAAAAAATATTTGGCCTTCTAGCAGTGTGTGGGACTTTCTCTATTAGTCCATCTATACTGACCTCCATCAGGTTGCAAATTAAAAATAATTTTTATCTGCATCTAGCTCTGAAAAAATATTTGGCCTTCTAGCAGTGTGTGGGACTTTCTCTATTAGTCCATCTATACTGACCTCCATCAGGTTGCAAATTGAATATAATTTTTTTCTGCATCTAACTCAGCCAATAGTTTTGGCCTAATACCACAGTTTGGCCACTCAGCTCTGCTCGGTTCCCATCCATTGTTTTTTTGTGCAAACAACTCCAGAGTTGTTAATTAGTTAACCACCAATATGAGTGGAAAAAGGCCTACTGCTGGTGGAAAGGGGAATAGGCGTGTTGGGAAGGGGAAAAAAGGTTGTGTCCGTGGGGTAGGTGTTAAAGCAACAGTAACATCTGCAGAAGAAAGACCATCTTCCAGCCAAACTAAAATGTCTACTTCTTTTAGCGTACAATGTGATAAGATCCCTTTCTTACGGCCACGCCAATCGCTACAAATTCCAGATGAGGCACAAAAACAGCAGGTGCTTCAACGGATATCAAGTGCTCCTTTAAGTGGGCTCTCCTCCACATCAACTTCAACATCACAAATACTCCAGTCCTCAAAGGTGTCACCCCAATCGCACTTGCTTCCTCACAGCTCCCAAATCTCCAGCTGCCCGTCTGAGTATGAGGTAGAACAGATGGTTGAGTCTGCAGAGCTGTTTACTCATACTATAGCCTGGGAATCAGAGGTCGACTCCAGCGCTTCTGTGAATCCAGACGAGGAAATGATCTGCACTGATGCCCAGAATCTTTATGGGTCGGATCCAGGACCAGACGCAGAAGGTTCTCACCATAATGTAGACCCTCAATCCCAAACTGTAACTCCTGTTGGTGGAGACAATGAGGAAGACGATGATAAGACTCAAATACCTGATTGGAGCGACAACTTTAGTTTTTTGTCAGGGCAGGAACAGGTTGGCTCTGAGGACGACGGGTGTGATAACGCACAGGGTGATGATGATGAGGTTGGAGATCCCACTTACTGTCAACCCACAGTCAGCCAAGAGATGAGGTCAGCAGAGGAGGTGGAGGAAGATGCTAGTGACGACGAGGTCAGGTTGCGCCTTCCTGGACAGAGACGTAGTACTGGAAGCACGTCAACAACTGCATCCTCAAACACAACTCTGCCTCTCACCACAAGTCGTGGTGGCTCTTCAGGTCGCATGGGTGCTAAGCCTTGCATAGCCTGGGCATTTTTTCAGATCGATAAAGATGACCCAACTCGTGTTATCTGTAACATTTGTCAGCAAAAGCTAAGTTTAGGCCAAAAAATACATAGTTTGAGTACTTCATGCATGAACCGGCACATGGACATGAAGCATAAGTTGCAGTGGGAAGCTCAGTGTGCTACAATGCGGCCTAGCCGGCCGGGCCAACCACCCTCTGCCATATCTTGTGCATCCGCGGCCTCTTCATCCTCTGTGACTGGGGGGACAGCAGTCACACCTGTTTTGGGGCGCAGACCTGCCACCTCTTTACCCGCAACAGCCAGCGTGATTGGCAGGTCATCATTTTCTTTGGAGGTGGTAACACCAGCTGGTGTTGAACGCTGTCCGACATCGATAGCACCACCTTTGGATCAAGGCAACCTAACATGTCCGCCTGCATCTTCCTCACAGACCGGCAGTTTGCCGGGGACACCCTTATCAACCCCGTCTAAGCACAATAGCCAGCCCTCGGTCCCTCAGATGTGGACAAGTAAAAGACCATTTCCTCCTAGCCATGAGAAAGCTAAGAGGTTGAATTTCACCATCTGCAAGTTCTTGGCTACAGAAATGCTGCCTTTCCCCCTGGTGGACACAGAGGATTTTCGAGACCTTATTTCCGTCGCAGTGCCCCAGTACCAGATGACCAGTCGGCACTACTTCTCAAAGAAAAGTGTGCCTGCGCTCCACCAGCATGTCGCACACAACATCACCGCTTCTTTGAGAAACTCTGTGTGTGACAGGGTGCATTTCACCACAGACACTTGGACGAGTAGGCATGGACAGGGGCGTTACATGTCGCTGACTGGGCACTGGGTAACTATGGTGACAGCAGGACAAGGGGCTGCTGTCCAAGTCTTGCCGTCCCCACGAGTTGTGCGTCAATCCTCTTTATGTCAAAGTTCCTCCACTGCTTCTGCCTCCTCAACCTCCTCTCGGTCTTCCACCTGCACCCAAAGCCTGTCTGGTCATGCCACAAGCTTTCTAACTGCGCAGAAGGGATCCTGCACACCTCCTTACTATGCTGGCAGTAGGGCTCAACGTCCTCAGGCGGTTTTTACATTGAAATGTCTGGGAAATGTGAGTCACACAGCTGAGGAGTTGTGGTCAGCTCTGGAGAACCAATTTCATGAATGGTTGTCTCCACTGGACCTGAAACCAGGGAAGGCCGTGTGCGACAATGCTGCAAACCTGGGTGCGGCCCTTCGCCGGGGCAATGTCACACACGTGCCTTGTATGGCTCACGTGTTGAACCTGGTTGTCCAGCAATTTTTAGCCCACTATCCCAGACTAGATGGACTTCTGCAGAGGGCACGGTCGCTGTGTGCTCACTTTCGCCGTTCGCATCCCGCAGCTCAGCGACTTACATCTCTACAGAAGTCGTTGGGCCTGCCACTTCACCGGCTAAAATGCGATGTGCCTACCCGGTGGAATTCAACTCTGCACATGTTGCAGCGACTGTGGCAGCACCGACAAGCCCTGGTGCAATACGTTCTGACGTATAGCCTGGGCCAACGAGATCCAGAGGTGGGGCAAATCACGCTGGAGGAGTGGTCTCAGATCAGGGACCTATGCACCCTTCTGCACAGTTTTGAAATGGCGACGAAGATGTTTAGTGCTAACGATGCCATTATCAGCATGACTATTCCGGTGATTTACATGCTGGAGCACATGTTAAACAGAATTCGGAGTCAGGTGGTGGCACAAGAGGAGGTGGAGGAAGTAGAGGAGGAGGAGTTGTATGCGGAAGGGCTAACATCTGCAAGGTCCAGACGGTCGGCAGCACCAAGGCGGCAGGCATGTGAGGGTGGGGGAGATGGTTTTACCAGGGCGCATGGTAGCAGCCAAACTAGTGAGGAAGGTGCAGGAGCCCAGGAAGAAGTGGAGGACGAACTGATGGAAGACTCATCAGATGAGGGAGACCTTGATCACATTTCTGTTTTGCGAGGTTGGGGGGAGAGGACAGAGGAAGGAAGCATGATTGTTACCTCGCCACCAACACAACAGGGACTTGGTGCTCCTGGATGCGCAACACACATGAGTGCCTTCTTGCTGCACTACCTGCAACATGACCCTCGAATTGTGAGAATTAGAAATAATCCTGACTACTGGGTTGCCACACTGTTAGATCCCCGGTACAAAAGTAAATTTGCAGAAATTATTCCTGCCATAGAAAGGGATGCACGCATGCAGGAGTATCAGCAGAGACTGTTGCAGAATCTTACATGTGCTTTTCCACAAAATACCAGTGGTGCACGTAGTGAATCTCACAGTTCCAACTTGCCAACCGTGGGACCGTCAAGTGTTCAGCACTCAAACCGTAACAGAACCACAGTATCTGCTGGTAACATCAATTTTGCGGAATCATTTCACCACTTTTTTAGCCCATCCTTTGCAAGGCCACAGGAGACAAGAAGTCTGACACATAGTCAACGCCTAGAGACGATGGTACAGGAGTATCTCCAAGTAAACATTGAAGCCACGACTGTGTCACTGGACCCTTGCTCTTTTTGGGCTTCCAATCTGGATAAATGGCCGGAGCTAGCCACTTACGCCTTGGAGATCTTGTCATGCCCCGCAGCCAGCGTTCTGTCTGTGTGTTCAGCGCTGCTGGTGGTGTGCTGACAGATAAGCGCACGCGGCTCTCCACTGATAATGTAGACAGACTCACGTTCATAAAGATGAACAAATCATGGATCTGAAACGACTTTTCTAACCCTGTGTCATCCTGGGGAGAGTAAAAGCTTGATGATTGGTTAAAATCACCCTACCAACCGTTTTAAGCTTTCAAATTACTAATCATGTTTATCTGTATCTTGGCTGGAAAATAATTTGGGCTTTGTAGCAGTGTGCAGCACTGATTCTATTAGGCCATCTATAATAAGCTCCACCAGATTTAAAATTACTAATCATGTTTATCTGTATCTTGACTGGAAAATAATTAGGGCTTTGTAGCAGTGTGCAGCACTGATCCTATTAGGCCATCTATACTAAAGCTTCACCAGATTTAAAATTAATAATAATTTTTAGCTGCATCTAGCCCGGAAAATAATTTTGGGGCTCCGAGATGCGCAAGACACATAAGTGCCTTCTTGCTGCACTACCTGCAGCATGACCCTCATATTGTCAGAATTCGAAGTAATCATGACTACTGGGTTGCCACACTCTTAGATCCCCCAAACTTTTCGATCAACCTTTTCATTTTAATAAAGACCAAAAAAATGGTCATTTTTGAAATTATAAGCATTAGCAGGTTGTTAGAAACTGAAATCAAACAGTTTTCAACTCAAAACTTTATTCTAGGTGATGTTACATTTTCACATAGGACCCCTTGTTCGAAAGGAGCTTCTGAACTCTCTCGTCCATTGAATTTGTCAGGTTTTGGGTGGTTTCTGCTTCAATTGTTTTGCATGAGGACAGAATACCCTCCCAGAGCTGTTGCTTAGATGTGAACTGCCTCCCGCCATCATAGACACTCCTTTTAATGATGCTCCAAAGGTTCTGAATGGGGTAGAGGTCAGGGGAGCATGGGGATCACACCATAAGTTTGTCCCCTTTTATGCCCATATCAGGCAGAGATGCAGATGTTTTATGTGCAGCATGAGATGGTGCATTATCATGCAGAAAAATGATCTTGCTGTGAAATACACGGTTCTTCTTCTTGAACCATGGCAGGAAGTGCTGTTTGAGAAAATCCACATACATTATGGAGTTCATCTTTAGCGCCTTCAGGGATCCTAAAGGGGCCGACAATCTCTCTCCCCATGATTCCAGCCCAAAACATTACTCCACCTCCTCCTTGTTGGCGCTGTAGCCGTGTTTGCGTGGGGTGTCCATCAACCAGCCATCCTCCACTCCATCCATCTGGACCATCGAGCGCTGCACGGCACTCATCCGTGAACAAAACAGTTTTGAAATCAGTCTTCATGTAATGTTTGGCCCACTGGAGCCGTTTCTGCTTGTGTGAAGTGGATAGAGGAGGTCGACAGGATGGCATATGCACAGCTGCAAACTTCTGAAGGACCCTGCATCTTGTTGTTCGGGGGACGTTGGAGGCACAAGCAGCTTCAAAAACTTGTCTGCTGCTATGACAAGGCTTTTTTGCCGCTGCTCTTTCAACCTGACGTAATTGCCTGTAGGAAAGAGTCCTCAATTTGCCCTTATCAGCACGCACACGTGTGTACTGTGAATCAGCTAAATACTTCTTGATTGCCAAGACACTTCATCCTGATCATCGCACAATGTTGATTGTAGTCATGCCTTGACCTAAACACTCCACAATTTGTTGCTTCTCAGCAGCCGACACATCCTTTTTCTTTCCCATTTTGGCAGAAAATGTAGGCTGCTTAATAATGTGAGACAGCCTTCTTAAGTAGTCTTGCCTTTCATTGGACACACCTGCCAAACTAATTAGCACAGGTGTCTGCAATTGCTTACAGTGATATAAAGAGCCCTGACACACATCACCATCAATGAGTTTAACTGACAAACAAACAAATTCTTCCCTTATCACTCCTAAACACTTTTTGCATAATAATTTGGAACACAGTGTACATGTGCTTTTCCACAAAACACCAGTGGTTCACGTAGTGAATCTTACAGTTCTAACTTGCCAACCGTGGTCTGTATGGAGTTGTTCAATAAAGGGCCCAAAATTAAGATAACATAGATGGGAGAGGTCTCTATGAATAGGAATTCCTAAGTATTTGATACCCTGTGAGGGCCAGGCAAAGGGAAAGTTGGACTGGATGGAATCCTATATGGATTTGGGGAGGGAGACATCGAGGGCCTCAGACTTCGCTGCATTGATTTTAAAATTTGACCATGTAACAAAGTGATCTATTTCAGCCATAACAGCATGGATGGATATATGTGATTGAGTGATATATACTAGGACATCAGCAGCAAATAGAGAGCACTTGTACTCGGTGCCTCCCACCTCAATCCACCTAATATTGGGGTTATGGCGAATTGATGAGAGCAGGTGCTCCGTCACTAGGATGTATAAGAGAGTGGACAGAGAACATCCCTGCCTTGTCCCATTGGTGATTGTGAAAGGTGATGAAAATGTTCTGATGCGCCCCCTGGGCCTTGGGACACCCGGAGCCGGACACTTTTTGGTGGATGCTGGTGGTTGTAGTCTCCGTGGCGGCAACCCGGTTCCGTGGCTCAGGGTGGTCAAACCAGTGGCGGAACTATTTATGTGGTTTTGATGTTTAAATGTCCGACTACGCCACCCGTGGATTGCGGTCAGAGTGAACCGCCGCTCCAGGGCAGACCGCTGAGGCTGGTGTTGTGGGTGCAGCAGAGCGTAGCATAACTCCCCACGGGAGGAGTATAGCCTCAGGGCAGTGTATGCGGAGGATGGGGGTGATGGTGCAGGGCAGCAGCAGTAATGACACGGAGTCAGTGATGTAGTCCAGGGCCTTTACTCACAGTTCTTATTATCCAGACCACGTCTGCAGGTAACGGCTGCCCACGTCGTACTGTGCTCACCAGGTGAGGGGCTCAGACAACTCCCAGATAACTTTGGAGCGCTTCACAGGACCCCCTTTGTGTGTCCTTTGTCTGGCCTTTCTTACCAACCCTTCTGTCCGGCTGCCTCGGGCCTCCTCTTGGTAAACTTGGCGCCAGTTTCCCTGACCCTATGTGGTGCCTTCCTAGCGGGTGTAGCGAGGGGCTGCACCACATAAAATGTCACAGCCTCCTGTTTCTAGCTGAGGGTCGTTTCCTGCCTCCACTAGTTCGGGGACCGGTCTCCCCCTTTGGCCTGACCCCTCCACGCAGGTGGATTCTGGCGTGCGGTGGCGACTCGCCCGTCCGCACCCCTGAGATCCCTTCGTTCCTCGTTCCTGGAGCCTTCTCCGCTCCTCTTCCTTCCTTCTCCCTCTTCCAGGCCTGGGCCTCTGTTACTAGGCCCACCTCCGGAGCAGAGCTCATGCAGAGCCCCTGCTCCCTGCCACTTCTGCTCAGACTTCTCTGCACTGAACTAAGATGGTGCCCACCTTTTATACTCCCTTCTCAATGCACCCAGGAACTGCTTCCTCCCTGCTCCTGCACTGCAGGGTTCCCCTTCCTCAGTGTTCCCTCCCCCCACTCCAGCCAGGGACAGGGACTGTCGTGCCCATCTCAGGGGCATATTGGTCGCCCTGCCCCACGGCAATGTGGTGTAATGCATGCAGGTGTCGGGTCCTGATCCACACTACATCCTTACCTGAGAGTGAGATATCACACCTCTGGGTGAGGTGCAATACCTCTGTAGCAACCGAGCCCTCAGGGTGCTACAGTTCCATTTATCTTCAGCCTAGGTGACGTATTGCGATACAGGGCCGTGATTTTGGCTATAAAAGGGTCCCCTAGACCCCTACCCCAAGCTTTTTAAGAGAATCATATATGGCGTGCCAGGAGACTCTATGGAATGCTTTCTCAGCATCCAACGAGAGTATCTAATTACAAATTTTTAACTGCATCTAGCCCAGGAAATACTTTGTGCCTAGTAGCAGGGTCTGCTAGTCAGCGGATTATCCTGGCTGTTAAGCAAGCTACACCACCTGTAGTTTGGACACTTCATTTTTTCAAAGGAAATGCTTCGGGACCACGGGATACTCAGTGAAGAGCATCAGGAGGCACCCCAAGGCATAGGGGCTCGGACTGGCAGTACGATGCCTTACGGTGTACAGCCGAGCTCGATCCTTATAAAACCTTTTTAACTGCAGCAGCTTTAGTGGACGCTACTGGAGCTGGAATTACGCGGCTGCTAGCATGAGACTTGCCCTCCAATAGATCCTTGTAAATGGATTTAAAGTGTATTTATTCAAATTAGAGAGACAATTTAAATTAAAAAGCTTAGAGCTGCCTCCACCACAGGGGGGCTCGCTCGACCCACCAGCGGACAGGCACCAGTATTGGGAGAGGGGGGCTGGCCGTCAGGGTTCACCGCGGCTCTGGCACAAACCCGGCGACACGGAGGTGGCACGGGCAGGAGCGGACTGAACGTGTCGGCTTCTCACTTTTTGGATTTTAGAAGGGCATGACATGCCTATATCTGTGTTTCCCCCTCCTTTTACTCCTCCACCTCTTTTCTTTTCGCATGACAATATGTACTTGTCACTTTTCCATGTGTTAGTTGTGTCTTCTGAGCAGTTTGTCAGCTTTTGGACACCTTTGAAGGTGTTTTCTATGTGTTTCTATGTGTTTTTGTTTGCCTGCCATTGGTTTTAACGGTGTTCGAAGGTGTTCGACGAACAGTTCGACGAACAGTTCGGCGAACACACGGGTGTTCGACGAACCGAACCGAACTCGAACACTACGGGGGTGGCTCAACACTATCCTGGACCATGCTCATATATTAATGTCATGCTGATAGAGAGGTCCAGGACGATTTTCAGTCAGGGGTTGGTGTTGGTTCATGAGATACAAATGTATATAGGGCTGACCTAACAATTTAATTGAACAATGTACTGCAAAAGTATTGCTCTTGTAGTCAACTACTTATGGTGGTTCTGGTGTTGTATTTATTTCCCAGTGATGGTTCGTGTTTCGTAATCATATACATTGATGGCTCTGGTGTGGTGTTGTATTTATGTACTGATGATGCTTTGGGTGTCATTTTAATGTGCTGATGATGGTTTTGATCATGAATACATCACTAGAACTATCATCACTACATGAATATGCCACAAGAACTGTCATCAGTACAGGAATACATCACCAAAATCACCATCAGTACGGGAATACTGCATAAGAATCATTATCAGTTTTGTTGCAAGGTGTATTTTTAGCATGACAGACACAAACAACATCAGACCAACCCTTTATTCATAATGGGGTCTGTTTGGTTTCCATTAAGGTATTTGTCAAATGCTCCCATTATAGTTAAGCTCTATTAGTTTCAATGATTATCTTTGCATTTGACATTTATAATATAGGATGTCGGGGATGAATATCGCTATTTGTCTCTGATATCGTGTAAATGGTCTACATACAGTGAGTACACTCCCTAGGCCACACCCCTAAAGTGTACAACTTTGTTACTTTTGCTGGTATTTTTGGGTGAAAAAGATAACAGTTCTAGTGAAAGTGGTCATCAGAGCTTGTTACTGGACACATCTAGAGATGAGGGGGGGTGCGTTAGGGGTCCTGTTACCTTAATCTCAGTCACATTCCTTTGCTTGGGGGTGGGAGACATCATTGGCCTCTTCTGCCTAAGCATAAAAATACCTTGTCCTGGCCCTGTTTAGAGACCTCACATGGCAAAGGAAGTACAATATTTTCCAAGCTATATCTATAAAGTTTGAGTTTGACACAATGCATGGATATATCCATAGTCAGGGAACGTCAAAGAAAAAAAAGAAAAAAGTTTTTCCAGCTCACCAACGTGAAAGGAGCCCTCTGACAGTGCAAGGATTCAGCTGTGTCAGCAGTAGGACAAAGCAATAGAGGTGAGTATCCAGCAACAGGTCCGGGAGAGCGTGATTAAAACCAAAAATGTTTCAATATGAATTCATTAAAAAGCAAAAAAGAAAAAAAAATGTTGGAACTTTCCCCGGGGACTGTACCCTGTTACTCCAGTAGATCTGACACGTTTCAAACTAAGTACAGTGCATTGTGAAAGTATTTGGCCCCTTGAACTTTTCTACCTTTTGCCACATTTCTGGCTTCAAACATGAAGATATAAAATTCTAATTTTTTTGGGAAGAGTCAACAACAAGTGGGACACAGTCGTGAAGTGGAACGAAATTTATTGGATATTTTAAACTTTTTTAACAAATTAAAAACTGAAAAGTGGGGCGTGCAATATTATTCGGCCCCTTTACTTTCAGTGCAGCAAACTCACTACAGAAGTTCAGTGAGGATCTCTGAATGATCCAATGTTGTCCTAAATGACTAGTAATGATAAATAGAATCCATAGAATCCACCTGATAGTCTCAGGGTTCTGTTTCAAGTGCAGAGAGCATCATGAAGACCAAGGAACACACCAGGCAGGTCCGAGATACTGTTGTGGCGAAGTTTAAAGCCGGATTTGTATTCAAAAAGATTTCACAAGTTTTAAACATCTCAAGGAGCACTGTGCAAGGAATCATATTGAAATGGAAGGAGTATCAGACCACTGCAAATCTACCAAGACCCGGCCGTCCCTCTAAACTTTCATCTCGAACAAGGAAAAGACTGATCAGAGATGCAGCCAAAAAGCCCATAATCACTCTGGATGAACTGCAGAGATCTACAGCTGAGGTGGGAGAGTCTGTCCATAGGACAACAATCAGTCGTACACTGCACAAATCTGGCCTTTATGGAAGAGGGGCAAGAAGAAAGCCATTTCTCAAAGATATCCATAAAAAGTCTCATTTGAAGTTTGCCACAAGCCACCTGGGACACACACCAAACATATGGAATAAGGTGCTCTGGTCAGATGAAACCAAAATCGAACTTTTTGGCCACAATGCAAAAAGATATGTTTGGCGTAAAAGCAACACAGCTCATCACCCTCAAAACACCATCCCCACTGTCAAACATGGTGGTGGCAGCATCATGGTTTGGGTCTGCTTTTCTTCAGCAGGGACAGAGAAGATGGTTAAAATTGATGGGAAGATGGACGGAGCCAAATACTGGACCATTCTGGAAGAAAACCTGTTGGAGTCTGCAAAAGACCTGAGACTGGGACGGAGATTTATCTTCCAACAAGACAATGATCCCAAACATAAAGCAAAATATACAATGGAATGGTTCAAAAATAAATGTATCCAGGTGTTAGAATGGCCAAGTCAAAGTCCAGACCGGAATCCAATCGAGAATCTGTGAAAAGAGCTGAAAACTGCTGTTCACAAACGCCCTCCATCCAATCTCAATGAGCTTGAGCTGTTTTGCAGGGAAGAATGGGCAAGAATTTCAGCCTCTCGATGTGCTAAACTGATAGAGACATACCCCAAGCGACTTGCAGCTGTAATCGCAGCAAAAGGTGGCTCTACAAAGTATTAACTCAAGGGGGCCGAATAATATTGCACGCCCCACTTTTCAGTTTTTAATTTGTTAAAAAAGTTTAAAATATCCAATAAATTTCGTTCCATTTCACGATTGTGTCCCACTTGTTGTTGATTCTTCCCCCAAAAATTAGAATTTTATATCTTTATGTTTGAAGCCAGAAATGTGGCAAAAGTTAGAAAAGTTCAAGGGGGACAAATACTTTCACAATGCACTGTAGTTCTTATTCATAGTCTCGCATGGTTCCATGTTACAAGTAAATGCCTTAAATAGTAAAAAAAATAAAAAATAAAGAAAGAATAGATCTACTGGAGTTACAGGGTACAGTCCCCGGGGCAGTCCCAAAACATTTTTTTATTTTTAAAAGATATGGATTGTGGATGGAGTGCAGGGCGCTGTGATGTGCATGGGAGAGGAGTGGTATTATAATGAAGAGAGGAGGCAGGGATTTCTTCCAGGCAACGTATGCCCTGGAGCCTGGAAGAAATCATTAGCATAAAGAAATAAAATACGATTTCTCAATAACAAGACTGCTAATATGAGGCATACAGGTAGGACTAGTTTAACATTTCTATCACCTGTATGCCCATATTAATAGGTTATATACGTCTCAGGGAGTGACAGATTTCCTCTAATGGAATTTCAAATAATTTAGTTTGATATGTTACAACAATTTTGTGCTTTGTACCTTGTCCTATGCACAGCCCAAACTCTACCACCTGTAAAAGGGACTCCAGAAGCAGGCATAATAAAATGTATTATCATAAAAAATTAGAAAGAAGGTAAGAGTCATGAGACGTATTGAAAATTTAGACAATAAATTTAGTTTTGGGAAAAATTTCACATTTTGTGTCAAATCCTGGCAAATATGACTTTTTCATTAAATAATGTCAGTTAGGCATCTGTCATTGAGGCTGAGCACATGCAATTCTTTTTCAAAAGGCAGTACAATCTAGGTGGTCTGGCATCACTTGTGTTGGTAAACTTATATATGTTTTCAGGCACTGTTGAACTTTCTATACCAACAACATTCGCAACATAACCTGCTCCCAAGCCTACTGCCAAAGAAGCAAATCTTCCCCTAGGAGATCTTTTGGCTGGACATCAGCTTTTCTCTTACAACAACTAGACAAACCTCCCACTCTGATGACATCACCTATTCGGCACCCCGATTTGGTTCCCAATCATCACGACCTTCATCCATGACTTGGCTTATAATGGCCTCTACGTGTAAAATGGAAATCTAATTATTACTAAGAGATTTGCCTGGCCCAGTATTAATAACAAATGAGTTGTAGCAACGGCCATCAGAAGCCGGCAAAGCCTTAACCCTTTTCTGTATTTTTTTTGTTTCAATTATTCTACCCTTCAACCAAAATGCAATGTAACCCTGAAGTGCGCATTGGCTACATGTAGGTTCATACCTGGAAATGAACATGGGGCAACAGCATGCAGTATGGCCTTTTGGTGTGCATTTGATAAATTGGACTATTAAGACAAGTAATCAAAAATTTCTTGAAAGATTTATAAAAAAACCCAAAAAAAACCACCTTGGGCCTTTTCAAAATTCAATAGGAAAAAAAAGGTAGGTCCACAATACAAAAGCAAGCACCGGTAGGTGTATTCAGCTGGCTTGTATCGATCTATGTGCTTGGACTATTACCAAAACGAAGTGTGCAAAAAAAAAATTACAACACGCACACTTTGTGAGGTAAACAGTTGTGTTTAAATTTCTGCATTATGGATATTTTTTTGTCTTTAAAAAAAAAATAATAATAATTATAACTTGCGAGTCTCACATTCTATCTGTGACAAACAAGCCTTTGTTTCAGGATTTTTGTTTAATTTCAAAATTAGGACAGATGGTATTAATCTGCCCTCCTTGTTTCCAGTGTGTGAAGAATATAAAATGCTATTATTAAGGTGATTTTTCTGTAGTATAACACAGATAAATCAATTCACAGTCAAACTGACTATGCTGGTTCAGCACCTCCCTATATTTCTTGAATCTTTAGTTCATTGTTTACAGACTGAGACTACCACAATCATTTGCAATGTGCTTTAGCACTGCAGTAGTACACCACAATCAGATTTAGGCTGTGTGCCCACGATGCTTTTTTAATGCGTTTCTGCAGCGTTTTTGCATGGTAGAAGGGCAGCAATGTTCCCCAATGATAATCCACATGTGCTGTGCACATGCTGCGGAAATTTCCGCTGCGGATTATCATTGCAGAAAAAATCGCAGCACTACCAATTAATTTGCGGAAGTGCTCCGTTTTCGCTGCCATTGACTTGCATTAGCACGCACCAATTCCGCAAGACTGCATCTGTACTTGCGTAATTGGCGCGTTCTAATGTGCGGATGGTATCCGGGTGTAGAGGAGAGGAGACTCTCCTCCGGACCCAGGTACCATTAAAAAAATCTGTAAAAAAAGAATAAAATAAAAAATAAATGTATATTTATTGTACTTTCCGGCGGCCCGCGCTGTGCTCCTCCTTGCTTCCCGGAACTTCGCGGTGGATTGAAGGACCTGCGCTGACGTCAGAGTTATGTGATGGATTTATATAGTGTGACCTAGTTGTCACAAGCACTTTCCAAGTGATGCTAATCGCTTGGAAAGCGCTTGTCAATCTGCATGCGGAAATGTCAGTGAATAACGCTCCATTTCCGCATGTCCCTGGCAGGAAAACGCATGTACAATCCGCATGCTTTTTTTTCTGCCAGGGAGATGCAGAAACGCTCAGGAAAAAATCCTGAGCATTTCTGCATCGTGGGCACATAGCCTTAGGCTTTTTTCTATTCCTATGTGCAATTAGCTGTGCACAGTGAACTCCTATTCATACGCTATAAAATCTCAAAATAAAGCTGCATGGCAGGTCCTCGTCATCTTTACTATCTGTGATTTTGCCCCATAATTGGCTGCACTTACCCAAGTGATGTGATAAGTGCAAGACTTTGAGGAAGCCTATAAGGCTGTGGATCATGAAATCAGCTCACTTTGAGTTTTCTTTTTTGCGATCCTCTTTAATCAAATTACTAAGTTTTCAAATTCACAGGAACCAGTGAATTTGAGCAAATTTGACTCAATGTTAATTCTTTTTACATTGATCGGCTAATCTCTAGTAAGAATGTATGAGAAATTGTTATTCTGCATACTATATCTGTTCATGCTATCTTTATGTCACCTACAGTGCTGCTCACCATTATTGGCATTCCTTCATTTTTTCATAGACTGTACAATATCTTCATAAATAAATGGAAATGTACCAAAGTTATTTCAGGATTTTTTAATTAGTGGTCCAAAGTAATACAACAATAAAACATTGTTTTTCAACTTCCATGTTGCAATTTCAAGGAAGAAACAGAATAAACAGCATATGCAACAAGAAAGGGACCCCAAATTAATACTTGGTTATACACCCTTTGACATTGCTGACAGCTTCCAAACGTTTCTTGTAGCCAGCTATAAGCTTCTTGCCCGTCTCAGATGCAATTTTCTCCCACTCTTCCTTTTGCAGTTTGTCCAAGCATTTGAATGCTTACAAGGTTCTTTTTCCCAATGACAGATTTCAGCTCACCCCAAAGATTTTCAATGGGATTGAGGTCAGGACTGATTGCTGGCCATTTTAAAACAGTCCATTTTTTCTTTTTCAACCATTCCTGTGTACTTTTGGCTGGGTGCTTTGGGTTATTGCCTTGCTGAAAGACCCATGATCTTCGACTCAAACCAAGTTTTCTCACACTGGGTAGGACATTTCACTCTAAAATCTCTTGAAAATTCTCTGATTATATGATTCTTGTGATACTATCAAGGCTTCAAGTACCAGATGCAGCAAAGCAACCCCACAGAATTATGGGTCTTTCATCATGCTTAGCTGTTGTTAAGGTGTTCTTTTCCTTTTAAGTTTCATTGCATTGTCTGTAAACAAACTGTTGCCTTGCATTGCCAAAAAGCTCTATTTTTGTTTCATCTGTCCACAGAACATTTTTCCAGAAGGATTGTGGTTTGTCAAGGTACTCTTTGGCAAAGATCAGTCATTCCTTTTTATGGCTTTTCTTCAGCAATGGTTTCTTCCTTGACCTTTGCCCATAAAGCTCTGCTTGGTACAGAGTGCAGCGTATGATACTTGTTGAAACCATGACTCCAGACTGTTCCAGGTTGACTTTCAGGTCTTTGGATTTTTGACGTGGTGTTTTTTCCACCATTTGCATCAACGTTTGAAAACATCTCTTGTCAATTATCCTCTTTCCCCCATGTCCAGGGAAGTTCTTGACAGTTCCATGCTTGGCAAACTTCTTAATAACATTGTTGAAACTGGGATACCAAGGCCTTTGGAGATGGCTTAATAGCCTTTGGAAGTCTTGTGTTTGCTAATAATAGTTCTGATGTCCTCAGACGACTCCTTTGTCTTCACCATTGTGACAAAGGAACAGGGCCTACCATGTGGCTTTTTAAAACACTGAAGTAATCATTCATTGCCTAATTCATGTCACATGACAATCACAGGTGAAAATCTTTTGTGATTTACTACAGGCGAGTCAAAATGGGTTTCCATACTAAATTATTCTACAGGGTGCCAATACCAGTGACACAGCAAGCTTTAGGTTTTTCCATTTTTCCCTCCATTGTTTTTATTTTTTTTTAATTAATGTTTATCATTTGCTCTTTTGTATTTAACACAATTGCTCTATACAAAAAAATTGTTTCACTTAATTCATTTTTTTCAGGAGATATTCCACATTACAGTATGTACTTAAACTTCATGGGTGACAATAACGATGAGTAGGACTGTATGCTGTATGTTAAATTATTTAGCTGTTTTTTCCTAAAATATTGAGAAAATGATCAAACACATAAAACAGCATAAAGCAGAATGTCCAATATCCATTTATGCTGGATGAATAAAGTGAGATTACTATGACTGTGTGCGTAGAAAAACTTTACTCCTACTGTTAGAAACTATATAAATAAGCACATGCAAGTTAGTACAGTACAAGAAATACACTGTTTATTTTATTTAATGACTTATAACTTTGTACCGGAGAGCACCATGAAAACAGGAATCATGATTTCTGCTTTGTGTATAGTTTGAAGGTAATCCCTTAATTTATATAGTTCATTTTATCACGCATATACCTTATAGTTATTGCAGGGTTGTGTAGCATAAAATACTCATTTTTCATGTACTGTAAGGATGTAACCTTCACTTATCTACATAACTTTTTTTCACTTGTATTTCTTGTAAAATCAGTTTGAATATAGATTAAACAACCATTTATACTACAGTAAAGAAGAATGTAGATGCTGTAACATAAGCCAATATGGCTAGTATTAAGGAAAAGAGTTCAAATTAGGTTATTTTATTCATTTTCTCTCTATATACATACTGTATACACAACAGGTGAAATAAGTATTGAACACATCAACAATTTTTAAGTAAATATCTACAGTAAATTTCTAAAGGTGCTATTAACATGAAATTCTCACCAGACGTCGGTAACGACCCATTCAATCCACACAGGCAAAGAAATCAAACCATAGTTGTCCGTAAATTAAGGAAGTTGTCCATGACTTTATCATTCATGAGCTATCCTTAGGATAGGTCATAAGTATCTGATTAATCGGGGTCTGACATCCAGCACCCCCTCCGATCAACTGTTGTCGGTGTCAGCGGCCACCGGTCAGAACTGCTCAATTGCGGAACTGCTCTGCCTTCTGATATTGACAATGGTAGGATAGTGCACATCCGACTCCTATTGATTTGAATAGGTGGATGATGTGCAGTAGCCTGCTGCGGCCACTATCAGAAGATGGAGCAGCTCCACAATTGAGCAGTTCTGGCTGGTGGGCGGCGCCGCCGCCAACACTGCGAGTAGCTGATTGGCGGGGGTGCTGGGTGTCGGACCCCGACTGATCAGACATTGATGACCTATCCTTAGGATAGATCATCAGTGATAAAGTAGTGGACAACCTCTTTAAGTTATGTGTAATAGTGACAAATGTCACCGGTGAAAAATATTGAACACATGAAGAAAAAGAGGTGCAAAAAGCCATGGAAAGTCATGACACCAGCTGAAATCTATCAGTAATTAGAAATCAATCCTGACACTTAGTGAGAAAAATATTTAGATTTGAGAGTCCTCAGTGGTTGATACCTTTTAATGGCTAACTGAAAAGATGGTCACAAATTGCAAGCTTTTGAGACTACCTTGGTCTCTTCATCAGGCTATATACAACAAAATCTGAAGAGTCACATATTTATACACAATAAGACACACAAAAAATGCAATAGATAAGACAGGTAGGGATGAGCGAGTAGTCAAATAATCGGACTCGCTATACTGGTAACGAGTAGCTCCCAATACTCGGGTACTCGTCACGAGTAGCAAGTCCAATGTAAGTCAATGGGAAAAGCGAGTAAGCTGAGTAATTGTCTGCTGGAGCCTATAAAGTGGTCTGGGGGCTGAGGAAAGGGCTGAAATGAGTGCATGATTGTTTAAAAGCCGGCGGTAAAAAAACACCGGGTTTTAAACAATCACTCAGCCCCATACTTGCTTCCCCGCTCCCTCCCATCCCTATCCTCTGTTCCCCTGCCGCCTCCCATCCTGATCCTAAGTTAGGACCGGGCGGGGAGTGCAGCACCAGAGAGCTTTCCCGTTCAGTGCTGTGCTCCCCGCTCCCTGATGTATGCTCCCCGCTCCCTGGTGCTTCGCTCCACATCCGGTCTTAACTTAGGATCGGGATGGGAGGCGGCGGAGCGGGGAGCATACATCAGGGAGCGGGGAGTGCAGCAACGAACGGAAAAGCCGTCAGTGAAGTCTTTTCACTGCCGGCTTTCCTGCCGGTTATTTCAAATGAACAGCTGAGGTATCAGCTGATGCTGATCAGCTGTTCATTTGAAGTAGCCGCGGTGCCCTCAGAGGGTTCATGTGAGTTCATGCTTGACAGCATGAACTCACATCAACTTTCCCACGGCCGCACAGCTCAGCTACATCTCTGGTAGAGAATCTCTACCAGAGATGTAGCTGCGCTAAAGAAGAAGACTCCATTGGATTACGTCGGACGGAAGATAATTTTTTTTTAATAAAGATGGAGTCTCTAAGTGTTTTTTTTTTTATTTCTAATAAAATATTTTTTTCTATGTGTTGTGTTTTTTTAAATACTTTACTAGAAATTCATGGCGGTCATGAATTAATTTTTCCCAAAAAATGTTGACGTGGGCTTCACCATATTTTTGTATGCCAGCCAGGTACAGCATCCAGGAACGGGCTGCCCCCAACCACAAGCTGCCTATTTGTACCTGACCGGACACAACAATATAGGGAATATAGATGAGCGTTGTTCGACTCGAACTGTTCGCCAATCTCAAACTTGAGCTGTTTTGGGCGGTGTTCGAGCCGTTCGGCGAACACGAACGATTTGAAAAAAATTCAGCTGTTCGAGGTTATGTTCGATAACTGTTCGTGCACCAAAATCATAACTGGATTTTTTCTCAGTAATGCTGAAAATTAATGTTAAAACGCAGTTTGAGTGTACAGTGGGGCGGGGGGAGGGGCAGGGGATGGATCTCTGCAGGAATAATGAATATCTCCATTTTTTTTCTCTTTCCCGCATTTACAGTGGGGAGGTGCAGTCTGTCAGCCGATCAGCAGCGCACACACGGAGCGAAGTGCTTTTTTTCACACAAGCAAGGGCATGTGTCATTGGCAGTGTATGTCACATGTCCTTGCCCTATAAGACCCAGCCATTTTCTCCGTCGCCACCATTTTCTCACTGCTGCAGCTGCGTGTTAGACGGCACCGCTGTTGCTGTGTGCGCTATACCTTGTTAATTTAAAGCCAATTTACGCACAAATCTACAGATAGCTTGGAAGTAGGGAATAGTTGTG
Source organism: Phyllobates terribilis (assembly GCF_046119375.1). NCBI lineage: Eukaryota > Metazoa > Chordata > Amphibia > Anura > Dendrobatidae > Phyllobates > Phyllobates terribilis. Next base: position 225,074,041 of record NW_027362763.1, read on the forward strand.
ATTGCAGTCCTTTTAAGGACTAGGTTACAGCATTTCCTACGACTTTTATCAGGCAGGTCTGTGCTCTTAAATAGATAGGTTGGGAGTAAAGACTAATTGCAATTGCAGTCCTTTTCAGGACTAAGTTAGATCAGTTCCTATCAGTTTTTGCCAGGCAGGTCTGTGCCAGTGCTGTGCAAGTTTTTTTTCACAGCATTTGGCTAAATCTAGCAAAGCTAATCCTTTTTGGCCTATTGCAGAGTGTGTTTGTCAGTGGAGTAGCCTATCTGTGTTGCAAGCTACACCACCTGTGTATAGAATACCAATTTTCTTACTGCACCTAGTGAAGTAAAACCTTTTGGGCATAGCAACATTCTATTAGTCCATCTATACTGACCTCCATCAGGTTGCAAATTAAAAATAATTTTTTTCTGCATCTAGCTCTGAAAAAATATTTGGCCTTCCAGCAGTGTGTGGGACTTGTTCTATTAGTCCATCTAAACTGACCTCCATCAGGTTGCAAATTGAATATAATTTTTTTCTGCATCTAGCTCTGAAAAAATATTTGGCCTTCTAGCAGTGTGTGGGACTTGTTCTATTAGTCCATCTATACTGACCTCCATCAGGTTGCAAATTGAATATAATTTTTTTCTGCATCTAGCTCTGAAAAAATATTTGGCCTTCTAGCAGTGTGTGGAACTTGTTCTATTAGTTCATCTATACTGACCTCCATCAGGTTGCAAATTGAATATAATTTTTTTCTGCATCTAGCTCTGAAAAAATATTTGGCTTTCTAGCAGTGTGTGGGACTTGTTCTATTAGTCCATCTATACTGACCTCCATCAGGTTGCAAATTGAATACAATTTTTTTCTGCATCTAGCTCTGAAAAAATATTTGGCCTTCTAGCAGTGTGTGGGACTTGTTCTATTAGTCCATCTATACTGACCTCCATCAGGTTGCAAATTGAATATAATTTTTTTCTGCATCTAGCTCTGAAAAAATATTTGGACTTCTAGCAGTGTGTGGGACTTGTTCTATTAGTCCATCTATACTGACCTCCATCAGGTTGCAAATTAAAAATAATTTTTATCTGCACCTAGCTCTGAAAAAATATTTGGCCTTCTAGCAGTATGTGGGACTTTTTCTATTCATCAATACTGACCTCCATCAGGCTGCAAATTGAATATAATTTTTTTCTGCATCTAGCTTTGAAAAAATATTTGGCCTTCTAGCAGTGTGTGGGACTTGCTCTATTAGTCCATCTATACTGACCTCCATCAGGTTGCAAATTGAATATAATTTTTCTCTGCATTTAGCTCTGAAAAAATATTTGGCCTTCTAGCAGTGTGTGGGACTTGTTCTATTAGTCCATCTATACTGACCTCCATCAGGTTGCAAATTAAAAATAATGTTTATCTGCATCTAGCTCTGAAAAAAATATTTGGCCTTCTAGCAGTGTGTGGGACTTGTTCTATTAGTCCATCTATACTGACCTCCATCAGGTTGAAAATTTAATATAATTTTTTTCTGCATCTAGCTCTGAAAAAATATTTGGCCTTCTAGCAGTGTGTGGAACTTGTTCTATTAGTCCATCTATACTGACCTCCATCAGGTTGCAAATTGAATATAATTTTTTTCTGCATCTAGCTCTGAAAAAATATTTGGCCTTCTAGCAGTGTGTGGGACTTGTTCTATTAGTCCATCTATACTGACCTCCATCAGGTTGCAAATTAAAAACAATTTTTATCTGCATCAAGCTCTGAAAAAATATTTGGCCTTCTAGCAGTGTGTGGGACTTGTTCTATTAGTCCATCTATACTGATCTCCATCAGGTTGCAAATTAAAAATAATTTTTATCTGCATCTAGCTCTGAAAAAATATTTGGCCTTCTAGCAGTTTGTGGGACTGGTTCTATTAGTCCATCTATACTGACCTCCATCAGGTTGCAAATTAAAAATAATTTTTATCTGCATCTAGCTCTGAAAAACTATTTGGCCTTCTAGCAGTGTGTGGGACTTGTTCTATTAGTCCATCTATACTGACCTCCATCAGGTTGCAAATTAAAAATAATTTTTATCTGCATCTAGCTCTGAAAAAATATTTGGCCTTCTAGCAGTGTGTGGGACTTGTTCTATTAGTCCATCTATAATGACCACCATCAGGTTGCAAATTAAAAATAATTTTTATCTGCATCTAGCTCTGAAAAAATATTTGGCCTTCTAGCAGTGTGTGGGACTTGTTCTATTAGTCCATCTATACTGACCACCATCAGGTTGCAAATTAAAAATAATTTTTATCTGCATCTAGCTCTGGAAATATATTTGGCCTTCTAGCAGTGTGTGGGACTTGTTCTATTAGTCCATCTATACTGACCTCCATCAGGTTGCAAATTAAAAATAATTTTTATCTGCATCTAGCTCAGAGAAAATATTTGGCCTTCTAGCAGTGTGTGGGACTTGTTCTATTAGTCCATCTATACTGACCTCCATCAGGTTGCAAATTAAAAATAATTTTTATCTGCAACTAGCTCTGAAAAAATATTTGGCCTTCTAGCAGTGTGTAGGACTTGTTCTATTAGTCCATCTATACTGACCACCATCAGGTTGCAAATTAAAAATAATTTTTATCTGCATCTAGCTCTGAAAAAATATTTGGCCTTCTAGCAGTGTGTGGGACTTGTTCTATTAGTCCATCTATACTGACCACCATCAGGTTGCAAATTAAAAATAATTTTTATCTGCATCTAGCTCTGAAAATATATTTGGCCGTCTAGCAGTGTGTGGGACTTGTTCTATTAGTCCATCTATACTGACCTCCATCAGGTTGCAAATTAAAAATAATTTTTTTCTGCATCTAGCTCAGAGAAAATATTTGGCCTTCTAGCAGTGTGTGGGACTTGTTCTATTAGTCCATCTATACTGACCTCCATCAGGTTGCAAATTAAAAATAATTTTTATCTGCATCTAGCTCTGAAAAAATATTTGGCCTTCTAGCAGTGTGTGGGACTTGTTCTATTAGTCCATCTATACTGACCTCCATCAGGTTGCAAATTGAATATAATTTTCTTCTGCATCTAACCCAGACAATAGTTTTGGCCTCATACCACAGTTTGGCCACTCAGCTCTGCTCGGTTCCCATCCATTGTTTTTTTGTGCAAACAACTCCAGAGTTGTGAATTAGTTAACCACCAAAATGAGTGGAAAAAGGCCTGCTGCTCGTGGAAAGGGGAATAGGTGTTGGGAAGGGGAAAAAATGTTGTGTCCGTGGGGTAGGTGTTAAAGCAACAGTAACATCTGCAGAAGAAGGACCATCTTCCAGCCAAACTAAAATGTCAACTTCTTTTAGCGGACAATGTGATAAGATCCCTTTCTTACGGCCACGCCAATCGCTACAAATTCCAGATGAGGCACAAAAACAGCAGGTGCTTCAACGGATATCAAGTGCTCCTTTAAGTGGGCTCTCCTCCACATCAACTTCAACATCACAAATACTCCAGTCCTCAGAGGTGTCACCCCAATCACACTTGCTTCCTCACAGCTCCCAAATCTCCAGCTGCCCGTCTGAGTATGAGGTAGAACAGATGGTTGAGTCTGCAGAGCTGTTTACTCATACTATAGCCTGGGAATCAGAAGTCGGCTCCAGAGCTTCTGTGAATCCAGACGAGGAAATGATCTGCACTGATGCCCAGAATCTTTATGAGTCGGATCCAGGACCAGACGCAGAAGGTTCTGACCATAATGTAGACCCTCATTCCCAAACAGTAACTCCTGTTGGTGGAGACAATGAGGAAGACGATGATGAGACTCAAATACCTGATTGGAGTGACAACTTTAGTTTTTTGTCAGGGCAGGAACAGGTTGGCTCTGAGGACGACGGGTGTGATAACACACAGGGTGATGATGATGAGGTTGGAGATCCCACTTACTGTCAACGCATAGTCAGCCAAGAGATGAGGTCAGCAGAGGAGGTGGAGGAGGATGCTAGTGATGACGAGGTCAGGTTGCGCCTTCCTGGACAGAGACGTAGTACTGGAAGCACGTCAACAACTGCATCCTCAAACACAACCATGCCTCTGACCACAAGTCGTGGTGGCTCTTCAGTAGTGTTGAGCCACCCCCGTAGTGTTCGAGTTCGGTTCGGTTCGTCGAACACCCGTGTGTTCGCCGAACTGTTCGTCGAACTGTTCGTCGAACACCTTCGAACACCGTTAAAACCAATGGCAGGCAAACAAAAACACATAGAAACACATAGAAAACACCTTCAAAGGTGTCCAAAAGCTGACAAACTGCTCAGAAGACACAACTAACACATGGAAAAGTGACAAGTACATATAGTCATGCGAAAAGAAAAGAGGTGGAGGAGTAAAAGGAGGGGGAGACACAGATATAGGCATGTCATGCCCTTCTAAAATCCAAAAAGTGAGAAGCCGAGACGGCCAGTCCGCTCCTGCCCGTGCCACCTCCGTGTCGCCGGGTTTGTGCCAGAGCCGCGGTGAACCCTGACGGCCAGCCCCCCTCTCCCAATACTGGTGCCTGTCCGCTGGTGGGTCGAGAGAGCCCCCCTGTGGTGGAGGCAGCTCTAAGCTTTTTAATTTAAATTGTCCCTCTAATTTGAATGAATACACTTTAAATCCATTTACAAGGATCTATTGGAGGGCAAGTCTCATGCCAGCAGCCGCGTAATTCCAGCTCCAGTAGCGTCCACTAAAGCTGCTGCAGTTAAAAAGCTTTTATAAGGATCGAGCTCGGCTGTCCACCGCAAGGCATCCTAGTGCCAGTCCCAGCCCCTAAGCCTTGGGGTGCCTCCTGATGCTCTTCACTAAGTATCCCGTGGTCCCGAAGCATTTCCTTTGAAAAAATTAAGTGTCCAAACTACAGGTGGTGTAGCTTGCTTAACAGCCGGGATAATCCGCTGACTAGCAGACACTGCTACTAGGCACAAAGTATTTCCTGGGCTAGATGCAGTTAAAAATTTGTAAGTAGATACTCTCGTTGGATGCTGAGAAAGCATTCCATAGAGTCTCCTGGCACGCCATATATGATTCTCTTAAAAAGCTTGTGGTAGGGGTCTAGGGGCCCCTTTTATAGCCAAAATCACGGCCCTGTATCACAATACGTCACCTAGGCTGAAGATAAATGGAACTGTAGCACCGAGGGCTCGGTTGCTACAGACGTATTGCACCTCACCCAGAGGTGTGATATCTCACTCTCAGATAAGGATGGAGTGTGGATCAGGACCCGACACCTGCATGCATTACACCACATTGCCGTGGGGCAGGGCGACCAATATGCCCCTGAGATGGGCACGACAGTCCCTGTCCCTGGCTGGAGTGGGGGGAGGGAACACTGAGGAAGGGGAACCCTGCAGTGCAGGAGCAGGGAGGAAGCAGTTCCTGGGTGCTTTGAGAAGGGAGTATAAAAGGTGGGCACCATCTTAGTTCAGTGCAGAGAAGTCTGAGCAGAAGTGGCAGGGAGCAGGGGCTCTGCATGAGCTCTGCTCCGGAGGCGGGCCTAGTAACAGAGGCCCAGGCCTGCAAGAGGGAGAAGGAAGGAAGAGGAGCGGAGAAGGCTCCAGGAACGAGGAATGAAGGGATCCCAGGGGTGCGGACGGGCGAGTCGCCACCGCACGCCCGAATCCACCTGCGTGGAGGGGTCAGGCCAAAGGGGGAGACCGGTCCCCGAACTAGTGGAGGCAGGAAACGACCCTCAGCTAGAAACCGGAGGCTCTGACATTTTATGTGGCGCAGCCCCTTGCTCCACCCGCTAGGAAGGCACCACATAGGGTCAGGGAAACTGGCGCCAAGTTTACCAAGAGGAGGCCCGAGGCAGCCGGACAGAAGTGTTGGTAAGAAAGGCCAGACAAAGGACACACAAAGGGGGTCCTGTGAAGCGCTCCAAAGTTATCTGGGAGTTGTCTGAGCCCCTCACCTGGTGAGCACAGTACGACGTGGGCAGCCGTTACCTGCAGACGTGGTCTGGATAATAAGAACTGTGAGTAAAGGCCCTGAACTGCATCACTGACTCCGTGTCGTTACTGCTGCTGCCCTGCACCATCACCCCCATCCTCCGCATACACTGCCCTGAGGCTATACTCCTCCCGTGGGGAGTTATGCTATGCTCTGCTGCACCCACAACACCAGCCTTAGCGGTCTGCCCTGTAGCGGCGGTTCACTCTGACCGCAATCCACGGGTGGCGTAGTCGGACATTTAAACATCAAAACCACATAAATAGTTCCGCCACTGGTTTGACCGCCCTGAGCCACGGAACCGGATCGCCGCCACGAAGACTACAACCACCAGCATCCACCAAAAAGGGTCCGGCTCCGGGTGTCCCAAGGCCCAGGGGGTGCGTCAGAACATTTTCATCACCTTTCACAATCACCAATGGGACAAGGCAGGGATGTCCTCTGTCCCCTCTCTTATACATCCTAGTGACGGAGCACCTGCTCTCATCAATTCGACATAACCCCAATATTAGGTGGATTGAGGTGGGAGGCACCGAGTACAAGTGCTCTCTATTTGCTGATGATGTCCTAGTATATATCACTCAATCACATATATCCATCCCTGCTGTTATGGCTGAAATAGATCACTTTGTTACATGGTAAAATTTTAAAATCAATGCAGCGAAGTCTGAGGCCCTCGATGTCTCCCTCCCTAAATCCATATAGGATTCCATCCAGTCCAACTTTCCCTTTGCCTGGCCCTCACAGGGTATCAAATACTTAGGAATTCCTATTCATAGAGACCTCTCCCATCTATGTTATCTTAATTTTGGGCCCTTTATTGAACAATTCCATACAGACCACGGTTGGCAAGTTGGAACTGTGAGATTCACTACGTGCACCACTGGTATTTTGTGGAAAAGCACATGTAAGATTCTGCAACAGTCTCTGCTGATACTCCTGCATGCGTGCATCCCTTTCTATGGCAGGAATAATTTCTGCAAATTTACTTTTGTACCGGGGATCTAACAGTGTGGCAACCCAGTAGTCAGGATTATTTCTAATTCTCACAATTCGAGGGTCATGTTGCAGGTAGTGCAGCAAGAAGGCACTCATGTGTGTTGCGCATCCAGGAGCACCAAGTCCCTGTTGTGTTGGTGGCGAGGTAACAATCATGCTTCCTTCCTCTGTCCTCTCCCCCCAACCTCGCACAACAGAAATGTGATCAAGTTCTCCCTCATCTGATGAGTCTTCCATCAGTTCGTCCTCCACTTCTTCCTGGGCTCCTGCACCTTCCTCACTAGTTTGGCTGCTACCATGCGCCCTGGTAAAATCATCTCCCCCACCCTCACATGCCTGCCGCCCTGGTGCTGCCGACCGTCTGGACCTTGCAGATGTTAGCCCTTCCGCATACAACTCCTCCTCCTCTACTTCCTCCACCTCCTCTTGTGCCACCACCTGACTCCGAATTCTGTTTAACATGTGCTCCAGCATGTAAATCACCGGAATAGTCATGCTGATAATGGCATCGTCAGCACTAAACATCTTTGTCGCCATTTCAAAACTGTGCAGAAGGGTGCATAGGTCCCTGATCTGAGACCACTCCTCCAGCGTGATTTGCCCCACCTCTGAATCTCGTTGGCCCAGGCTATACGTCAGAACGTATTGCACCAGGGCTTGTCGGTGCTGCCACAGTCGCTGCAACATGTGCAGAGTTGAATTCCACCGGGTAGGCACATCGCATTTTAGCCGGTGAAGTGGCAGGCCCAACGACTTCTGTAGAGATGTAAGTCGCTGAGCTGCGGGATGCAAACGGCGGAAGTGAGCACACAGCGACCGTGCCCTCTGCAGAAGGCCATCTAGTCTGGGATAGTGGGCTAAAAATTGCTGGACAACCAGGTTCAACACGTGAGCCATACAAGGCACGTGTGTGACATTGCCCCGGCGAAGGGCCGCACCCAGGTTTGCAGCATTGTCGCACACGGCCTTCCCTGGTTTCAGGTCCAGTGGAGACAACCATTCATGAAATTGGTTCTCCAGAGCTGACCACAACTCCTCAGCTGTGTGACTCACATTTCCCAGACATTTCAATGTAAAAACCGCCTGATGACGTTGAGCCCTACTGCCAGCATAGTAAGGAGGTGTGCAGGATCCCTTCTGCGCAGTTAGAAAGCTTGTGGCATGACCAGACAGGCTTTGGGTGCAGGTGGAAGACCGAGAGGAGGTTGAGGAGGCAGAAGCAGTGGAGGAAAAATGACATAAAGAGGATTGACGCACAACTCGTGGGGACGGCAAGACTTGGACAGCAGCCCCTTGTCCTGCTGTCACCATAGTTACCCAATGCCCAGTCAGCGACATGTAACGCCCCTGTCCATGCCTACTCGTCCAAGTGTCTGTGGTGAAATGCACCCTGTCACACACAGAGTTTCTCAAAGAAGCGGTGATGTTGTGTGCGACATGCTGGTGGAGCGCAGGCACACCTTTCTTTGAGAAGTAGTGCCGACTGGGCATCTGGTACTGGGGCACTGCGACGGACATAAGGTCTCGAAAATCCTCTGTGTCCACCAGGCGGAAAGGCAGCATTTCTGTAGCCAAGAGCTTGCAGATGGTGAAATTCAACCTCTTAGCTTTCTCATGGCTAGGAGGAAATGGTCTTTTACTTGTCCACATCTGAGGGACCGAGGGCTGGCTATTGTGCTTAGACGGGGTTGATAAGGGTGTCCCCGGCAAACTGCCGGTCTGTGAGGAAGATGCAGGCGGACATGTTAGGTTGCCTTGATCCAAAGGTGGTGCTATCTATGTCGGACAGCGCTCAAGACCAGCTGGTGTTACCACCTCCAAAGAAAATGATGACCTGCCAATCACGCTGGCTGTTGCGGGTAAAGAGGTGGCAGGTCTGCGCCCCAAAACAGGTGTGACTGCTGTCCCCCCAGTCACAGAGGATGAAGAGGCCGCGGATGCACAAGATATGGCAGACGGTGGTTGGCCCGGCCGGCTAGACCGCATTGTAGCACACTGAGCTTCCCACTGCAACTTATGCTTCATGTCCATGTGCCGGTTCATGCATGAAGTACTCAAACTATGTATTTTTTGGCCTCTACTTAGCTTTTGCTGACAAATGTTACAGATAACACGAGTTGGGTCATCTTTATCGATCTGAAAAAATGCCCAGGCTATGCAAGGCTTAGCACCCATGCGACCTGAAGAGCCACCACGACTTGTGGTGAGAGGCAGAGTTGTGTTTGAGGATGCAGTTGTTGACGTGCTTCCAGTACTACGTCTCTGTCCAGGAAGGCGCAACCTGACCTCGTCGTCACTAGCATCTTCCTCCACCTCCTCTGCTGACCTCATCTCTTGGCTGACTGTGGGTTGACAGTAAGTGGGATCTCCGACCTCATCATCATCACCCTGTGCGTTATCACACCCGTCGTCCTCAGAGCCAACCTGTTCCTGCCCTGACAAAAAACTAAAGTTGTCGCTCCAATCAGGTATTTGAGTCTTATCATCGTCTTCCTCATTGTCTCCACCAACAGGAGTTACAGTTTGGGAATGAGGGTCTACATTATGGTCAGAACCTTCTGCGTCTGGTCCTGGATCCGACTCATAAAGATTCTGGGCATCAGTGCAGATTATTTCCTCGTCTGGATTCACAGAAGCGCTGGAGTCAACCTCTGATTCCCAGGCTATAGTATGAGTAAACAGCTCTGCAGACTCAACCATCTGTTCTACCTCATACTCAGACGGGCAGCTGGAGATTTGGGAGCTGTGAGGAAGCAAGTGCGATTTGGGTGACACCTTTGAGGACTGGAGTATTTGTGATGTTGAAGTTGATGTGGAGGAGAGCCCACTTAAAGGAGCACTTGATATCCGTTGAAGCACCTGCTGTTTTTGTGCCTCATCTGGAATTTGTAGCGATTGGCGTGGCCGTAAGAAAGGGATCTTATCACATTGTCCGCTAAAAGAAGTAGACATTTTAGTTTGGCTGGAAGATGGTCTTTCTTCTGCACCTACCCCACGGACACAACCTTTTTTCCCCTTCCCAACACGCCTATTCCCCTTTCCACCAGCAGCAGGCCTTTTTCCACTCATTTTGGTGGTTAACTAATTCACAACTCTGGAGTTGTTTGCACAAAAAAACAATGGATGGTAACCGAGCAGAGCTGAGTGGCCAAACTGTGGTATTAGGCCAAAACTATTGCCTTGGTTAGATAAAAAAAAAATTATTTTTAATTTGCAACCTGATGGAGGTCAGTATAGATGGACTAATAGACCAAGTCCCACACACCGCTAGAAGCCCAAATATTTTTTCAGAGCTAGATGCAGAAATTTTTTTTATTCAATTTGCAACCTGATGGAGGTCAGTATAGATGGACTAATAGACCAAGTCCCACACACTGCTAGAAGCCCAAATATTTTTTCATAGCTAGATGCAGAAAAAAAATATTTTTAATTTGCAACCTGATGGAGGTCAGTATAGATGGACTAATAGACCAAGTCCCACACACCGCTAGAAGCCCAAATATTTTTTCAGAGCTAGATGCAGAAAAAAATTATTTTTAATTTGCAACCTGATGGAGGTCAGTATAGATGGACTAATAGACCAAGTCCCACACACCGCTAGAAGCCCAAATATTTTTTCAGAGCTAGATGCAGAAAAAAATTATATTCAATTTGCAACCTGCTGGAGGTCAGTATAGAAGGACTAATAGAACAAGTCCCACACACTGCTAGAAGCCCAAATATTTTTTCAGAGCTAAATGAAGAAAAAAATTATTTTTAATTTGCAACCTGATGGAGGTCAGTATAGATGGACTAATAGACCAAGTCCCACACACTGCTAGAAGCCCAAATATTTTTTCAGAGCTAGATGCAGAAAAAAATTATTTTTAATTTGCAACCTGATGGAGGTCAGTATAGATGGACTAATAGACCAAGTCCCACACACTGCTAGAAGCCCAAATATTTCTACAGAGCTAGATGCAGAAAAAAATTATTTTTAATTTGCAACCTGATGGAGGTCAGTATAGATGGACTAATAGACCAAGTCCCACACACTGCTAGAAGCCCAAATATTTTTTCAGAGCTAGATGCAGAAAAAAATTATTTTTAATTTGCAACCTGATGGAGGTCAGTATAGATGGACTAATAGACCAAGTCCCACACACCACTAGAAGCCCAAATATTTTTTCAGAGCTAGATGCAGAAAATTTTTTTATTCAATTTGCAACCTGATGGAGGTCAGTATAGATGGACTAATAGACCAAGTCCCACACACTGCTAGAAGCCCAAATATTTTTTCAGAGCTAGATGCAGAAAAAAATTATTTTTAATTTGCAACCTGATGGAGGTCAGTATAGATGGACTAATAGACCAAGTCCCACACACTGCTAGAAGCCCAAATATTTTTTCAGAGCTAGATGCAGAAAAAAATTATTTTTAATTTGCAACCTGATGGAGGTCAGTATAGATGGACTAATAGAACAAGTCCCACACGCTGCTAGAAGCCCAAATATTTTTTCAGAGATAAATGAAGAAAAAAATTATTTTTAATTTGCAACCTGATGGAGGTCAGTATAGATGGACTAATAGACCAAGTCCCACACACTGCTAGAAGCCCAAATATTTTTTCAGAGCTAGATGCAGAAAAAAATTATTTTTAATTTGCAACCTGATGGAGGTCAGTATAGATGGACTAATAGACCAAGTCCCACACACCGGTAGAAGCCCAAATATTTTTTCAGAGCTAGATGCAGAAAAAAATTATATTCAATTTGCAACCTGCTGGAGGTCAGTATAGAAGGACTAATAGAACAAGTCCCACACACTGCTAGAAGCCCAAATATTTTTTCAGAGCTAAATGAAGAAAAAAATTATTTTTAATTTGCAACCTGATGGAGGTCAGTATAGATGGACTAATAGACCAAGTCCCACACACTGCTAGAAGCCCAAATATTTTTTCAGAGCTAGATGCAGAAAAAAATTATATTCAGTTTGCAACCTGATGGAGGTCAGTATAGATGGACTAATAGAATGATGCTATGCCCAAAAGATTTTACTTCACTAGGTGCAGTAAAAAAATTGGTATTCTATACACAGGTTGTATATCTTGCAACACAGATAGGCTACTCCACTGACTAACACACTCTGCAATAGGCCAAAAAGGATTAGCTTTGCTAGATTCAGCCAAATGCTGTGAAAAAAACTTGCACAGCACTGGCACAGACCTGCCTGGCAAAAACTGATAGGAACTGATGTAACCTAGTCCTGAAAAGGACTCCAATTACAATTAGTCTTTACTCCCACAATCTATTTAAGAGCACAGACCTGCCTGATAAAAGTCGTAGGAAATGCTGTAACCTAGTCCTTAAAAGGACTGCAATCACAACTATTCCCTACTCCCAAGCTATCTGTATATTTGTGCGAAAATTGGCTTGAAATTAACAAGGTATAGCGCACACAGCAACAGCGGTGCCGTCTAACACGCAGCTGCAGCAGTGAGAAAATGGTGGCGACGGGGAAAATGGCTTGGTCTTATAGGGCAAGGACATGTGACATACACTGCCAATCACACATGCCCTTGCTTGTGTGAAAAAAAGCACTTCGCTCCGTGTGTGCGCTGCTGATAGGCTGACAGATTGCACCTCCCCACTGCAAATGCGGGAAAGAGAAAAAAAAATGGAGATCTTCATTGTTCCTGCAGAGATCCATCCCCTGCCCCTCCCCCCGCCCCGCTGTACACTCAAACTGCGTATTAACATTAATTTTCATCATTACTGAGAAAAAATCCAGTTATGATTTTGGTGCACGAACAGTTATCGAACATAACCTCGAACAGCCGAATTTTTCTCAAATTGTTCGTGTTCGCCGACCGGCTCGAACACCGCCCAAAACAGCTTGAATTTGAGATTGGCGAACAGTTCGAGTAGAACAACGCTCATCTCTACTCTTCAGGTCTCATGGGTGCTAAGCCTTGCATAGCCTGGGCATTTTTTCAGATCGATAAAGATGACCCAACTCATGTTATCTGTAACATTTGTCAACAAAAGCTAAGTAGAACCGGCACATGGACATGAAGCATAAGTTGCAGTGGGAAGCTCACTGTGCTACAATGCGGCCTAGCCGGCCAGGCCAACCACCGTCTGCCCCATCTTGTGCATCTGCGGCCTCTTCATCCTCTGTGACTGGGGGGACAGCAGTCACACCTGTTTTGGGACGCAGACCTCTTTACCCGCAAGCGTGATTGGCTGGTCATCATTTTCTTTGGAGGTGGTAACACCAGCTGGTGTTGAGCGCTGTCCGACATAGATAGCACCACCTTTGGATTAAGGCAACCTAACATGTCCGCCTGCATCTTCCTCACAGACCGGCAGTTTGCCGGGGACACCATTATCAACCCCGTCTAAGCACAACAGCCAGCCCGCGGTCCCTCAGATGTGGACAAGTAAAAGACCACTTTCTCCTAGCCATGAGAAAGCTAAGAGGTTGAATTTCGCCATCTGCAAGCTCTTGGCTACAGAAATGCTGCCTTTCCGCATGGTGGACACAGAGGATTTTCGAGAACTTATGGCCGTCGCAGTGCCCCAGTACCAGATGCCCAGTCGGCACTACTTCTCAAAGAAAGGTGTGCCTGCGCTCCACCAGCATGTCGCACACAACATCATCGCTTCTTTGAGAAACTCTGTGTGTGACAGGGTACATTTCACCACAGACACTTGGACGAGTAGGCATGGACAGGGGCGTTACATGTCGCTGACTGGGCACTGGGTAACTATGGTGACAGCAGGACAAGGGGCTGCTGTCCAAGTCTTGCCGTCCCCACGAGTTGTGCGTCAGACCTCTTTATCTCGAAGTTCCTCCACTGCTTCTGCCTCCTCAACCACATCTCGGTCCTCCACCTGCACCCAAAGCATGTCTGGTCATGCCACAAGCTTTCTAACTGCGCAGAAGGGATCCGGCACACCTCTTTACTATGCTGGCAGTAGGGCTCAACGTCATCAGGCGGTTTTTACATTGAAATGTCTGAGAAATGTGAGTCACACAGCTGAGGAGTTGTGGTCAGCTCTGGAGAACCAATTTCATGAATGGTTGTCTCCACTGGACCTGAAACCAGGAAGGCCGTGTGCGACAATGCTGCAAACCTGGGTGCGGCCCTTCGCCGGGGCAATGTCACACATGTGCCTTGTATGGCTCACGTGTTGAACCTGGTTGTCCAGCAATTTTTAGCCCACTATCCCGGACTAGATGGCCTTCTGCAGAGGGCACGGTCGCTGTGTGCTCACTTCCGCCGTTCGCATTCCGCAGCTCAGCGACTTACATCTCTACAGAAGTCGCTGGGCCTGCCACTTCACCGGATAAAATGCGATGTGCCTACCTGGTGGAATTCAACTCTGCACATGTTGCAGCGACTGTGGCAGCACCGACAAGCCCTGGTCCAATACGTTCTGACGTATAGCCTGGGCCAACGAGATCCAGAGGTGGGGCAAATCACGCTGGAGAAGTGGTCTCAGATCAGGGACCTATGCACCCTTCTGCACAGTTTTGAAATGGTAACGAAGATGTTTAGTGCTGACGATGCCATTATCAGCATGACTATTCCGGTGATTTACATGCTGGAGCACATGTTAAACAGAATTCGGAGTCAGGTGGTGGCACAAGAGGAGGTGGAGGAAGTAGAGGAGGAGTAGTTGTATGCGGAAGGGCTAACATCTGCAAGGTCCAGACGGTCGGCAGCACCAAGGCGGCAGGCAAGTGAGGGTGGGGGAAATGGTTTTACCAGGGCGCATGGTAGCAGCCAAGCTAGTGAGGAAGGTGCAGGAGCCCAGGAAGAAGTGGAGGACGAACTGATGGAAGACTCATCAGATGAGGGAGACCTTGATCACATTTCTGTTGTGCGAGGTTGGGGGGAGAAGACAGAGGAAGGAAGCATGATTGTTACCTCGCCACCAACACAACAGAGACTTGGTACTCCTGGATGCGCAAGACACATGAGTGCCTTCTTGCTGCACTACCTGCAACATGACCCTCGAATTGTGAGAATTAGAAATAATCCTGACTACTGGGTTGCCACACTGTTAGATCCCCGGTACAAAAGTAAATTTGCAGAAATTATTCCTGCCATAGAAAGGGATGCACGCATGCAGGAGTATCAGCAGAGACTGTTGCAGAATCTTACATGTGCTTTTCCACAAAACACCAGTGGTGCACGAAGTGAATCTCACAGCTCCAACTTGCCAACCGTGGGACCGTCGAGTGTTCAGCACTCAGACCGTAACAGAAACACAGTATCTGCTGGTAACATCAATTTTGCGGAATCATTTCACCTCTTTTTTAGCCCATCCTTTGCAAGGCCACAGGAGACAAGAAGTCTGACACATAGTCAATGCCTAGAGACGATGGTACAGGAGTATCTCCAAGTAAACATTGAAGCCATGACTGTGTCACTGGACCCTTGCTCTTTTTGGGCTTCCAATCTGGATAAATGGACGGAGCTCGCCACTTACTCCTTGGAGATCTTGTCATGCCCCGCAGCCAGCGTTCTGTCTGAACGTGTGTTCAGCGCTGCTGGTGGTGTGCTGACAGATAAGCGAACGCGGCTCTCCACTGATAATGTAGACAGACTCACGTTCATAAAGATGAACAAATCATGGATCCGAAACGACTTTTCTACCCCTGTGTCATCCTGGGGAGAGTAAAAGCTTGATGATTGGTTAAAATCACCTCACCAACCGTTTTAAGCTTTCAAATTACTAATCATGTTTATCTGTATCTTGGCTGGAAAATAATTTGGGCGTTGTAGCAATGTGCAGTACTGATTCTATTAGGCCATCTATACTAAACTCCACCAGATTTAAAATTACTAATCATGCTTATCTGTATCTTGGCTGGAAAATAATTTGGGCTTTGTAGCAGTGTGCAGTACTGATTCTATTAGGCCATCTATACTAAGCTCCACCAGATTTAAAATTAATAATAATTTTTAGCTGCATCTAGCCCGGAAAATAATTTTGGGGCTCCGAGATGCGCAAGACACATAAGTGCCTTCTTGCTGCACTACCTGCAACATGACCCTCAGATTGTCAGAATTCGAAGTAATCCTGACTACTGGGTTGCCACACTCTTAGATCCCCCACACTCTTCGATCAACCTTTTCATTTTAATAAAGACCAAAAAAATGGTCATTTTTGAAATTATAAGCATTAGCAGGTTATTAGAAACTGAAATCAAACAGTTTTCAACTCAAAACTTTATTCTAGGTTATGTTACATTTGCACATAGGACCCCTTGTTCGAAAGGAGCTTCTGAACTCTCTCGTCCATTGAATTTGTCAGGTTTTGGATGGTTTCTGTTTCAATTTTTTTGCATGAGGACAGAATACCCTCCCAGAGCTGTTGCTTAGATGTGAACTGCCTCCCGCCATCATAGACACTCCTTTTGATGATGCTCCAGAGGTTCTGAATGGGGTAGAGGTCAGGGGAGCATGGGGCTCACACCATAAGTTTGTCCCCTTTTATGCCCATAACAGCCAGAGATGCAGATGTGTTATGTGCAGCATGAGATGGTGCATTATCATGGATGAAAATGATGTTGCTGTGGAATACACGGTTCTTCTTCTTGAACCATGGCAGGAAGTGCTGTTTGAGAAACTCCACATACATTATGGAGTTCATCTTTACCCCTTCAGGGATCCTAAAGGGGCCGACAATCTCTCTCCCCATGATTCCAGCCCAAAACATTACTCCACCTCCTCCTTGTTGGCGCGGTAGCCATGTTTGCGTGGGGTGTCCATCAACCAGCCATCCTCCACTCCAATCATCTGGACCATCGAGCGTTGCACGGCACTCATCCGTGAACAAAACAGTTTTGAAGTCAGTCTTCATGTATTGTTTGGCCCACTGGAGCCGTTTCTGCTTGTGTGCAGTGGATAGAGGAGGTCGACAGGATGGCGTACGCCCATCTGCAAACCTCTGAAGGACCCTGCATCTTGTTGTTCGGGGGACGTTGGAGGCACCAGCAGCTTCAAAAACTTGTCTGCTGCTATGACAAGGCGTTTTTGCCGCTGCTCTTTTAAGCTGACGTAATTGCCTGTAGGAAAGAGTCCTCAATTTGCCCTTATCAGCACGCACACGTGTGTACTGTGAATCATCTATATACTTCTTGATTGCCAAGACACTTCATCCTGATCATCGCACAATGTTGATTGTAGTCATTAGAGATGAGCGGTGTTCGACTAGAACTGTTCGCCAATCTCAAATTCGAGCTGTTTTGGGCGGTGTTCGAGTTGTTGGACGAACCCGAACGATTTGCAAAAAATTCGGCTGTTCGAGGTTATGTTCGATAACTGTTCGTGCACCAAAAGCGTGTCCTGCATGTCTGGCGCTATTTAGAGCACCAATCATGCAGGGATTGTCTGCCACTCACTGTAATGCCACAGCCATGGTGGTTGTGGCATTACAGTGATTGCCCAAATCGATGGGAACAGTGCCAACAGTGAAACATGAAAAGCCGACAATTCAGCAGCGGCATACACCTGTACCCGACAATTTAGAACCGAAAGAATAGAGCTTCACACATAGATTAGATAGATATAAACATGTCAGCCACATATATACGAAGTACAGTGAAAGTGCTGCTTACTGTACTTGTCATTTAGCGTAAAGGATTTATAAAAAAAAATAATAGTGTTTTCATGCACCGTCTCTTTAAAAAAGCCGGCCGGCAATTCAGCAGCGGTACCCGACAATTTATAACAGACAGAATAGAGCTTCACACATAGATTAGATAGATAGAAACATGTCAGTCACATATATATGAAGTACAGTGATAGTGTTGGTTACTGTACTTGTCATTTAGTATTAAAATAAAGGATTTATTATTAAAAAAATTGGCGTGGGGTTCCCCTTAATTTTAGGCTCTAGCGGAGGTTAAGCAGACGGCTGGGGCAGATGTTTGAAGCCTGGGAAGGGGGTAATACCCACGGAGCTTCCCAGGCTACTAATATCAGCCCCCAGCTGAATACATAGCCTTTACTAGCTATTAAAATGGGGGACCCCCCAAAAAAAATGACGTGGGGTCCCCCCTAATTTAATAGCTAGCAAAGGCTAGGCAGACAGCTGGGGGCTGATATTAATAGCCCAGGAAGGGAGCCATGAATATTGGCCCCCTCCCAGGCTAGAAACACCAGCCGTCAGCCGCCCCAGAAATGGCGCATTCATAGGATGCGCCAATTCTGGCACTTAGCCTCGCTCTTCCACGCTGCCCTGGTGCGGTGGCAGGGGGTAATAGGGTTGGGGTTGATGTCAGCTTATAATGCCAGCTGACATCAAGCCCAGGTTAGTAATGGAGAGGCGTCTATAAGACACCCCCATTACTAACCCCATAGTCAAAGTTAAAAAAAACACAAACACCCAGAATAAAGTCCTTTAATTGAAATAAAGACACAATCCTTTATTGTTCTAAATTAAACCATACTTACCGTCACGCCCATTCCAGCTGAAGCCAACGATCTCCTGCAATAAAAGAAAAATAATAAAGCAACCTCATCCTTACCTTTCCATGGTTCCCACGACAGCTTCAGCTCTGCTACATCGAGATGACAGGCTGGACCGCAGCAGAACGCTGCCATCCAGCCTCTCATCCCGCAGACACTGAGAAGCGCAGGCTTGCTTGCGCTGCTCAGCGTCTCTCTGTGACGACATCCAGATGAGCCGAGTTCATGTCCAATGAACTCGGCTCACCTCATGCACGTCACTGACAGCGTGGGAAAATTCTCACGCTGAAGCGGTGAGTGCAGGAGAATTCTCCCACGCTGTCAGTGACGTGCATAAGGTGAGCTCATGTCCAATGAACTCAGCTCACCTCCTGCACGTCACTGACAGCGTGGGAGAATTCTCCTGCACTCAGCGCTTCAGCGTGAGAATTCTCCCACGCTGAAGCGCTGAGTGCAGGAGAATTTTCCCACGCTGTCAGTGACGTGCATAAGGTGAGCTCATGTTCAATGAACTCAGCTCACCTCCTGCACGTCACTGACAGCGTGGGAGAATTCTCCTGCACTCAGCGCTTCAGTGTGAGAATTCTCCCACGCTGAAGCGCTGAGTGCAGGAGAATTTTCCCACGCTGTCAGTGACGTGCATGAGGTGAGCCGAGTTCATTGGACATTAACTCGGCTCATCTGGATGCCCTCACAGAGAGACACTGTGGAGCGCAAGCAAGCCTGCGCTTCTCAGTGTCTGCGGGATGACAGGCTGGATGGCAGCGTTCTGCTGCGGTCCAGCCTGTCATCTCGATGTAGCAGAGCTGAAGCTGTCGTGGGAACCATGGAAAGGTAAGGATGAGGTTGCTTTATTATTTTTCTTTTATTTCAGGAGATCGTTGGCTTCAGCTGGAATGGGCGTGATGGTAAGTATGGTTTAATTTAGAACAATAAAGAATTGTGTGTTTATTTCAATTAAAGGACTTTTTTCTGGGTGTTGTGTTTTTTTTAAATACTTTACTAGAAATTCATGGTGGTCATGTCTAATATTGGCGTGACCCCATGAATTTCGGGCTTAGGGCCAGCTGATAATGCCAAGCTGGCCCTAACCCCTTTATTACCCAGTGAGCCACCGCATCAGGGCCCTGGATGAGTTGGGTACAGCGCCAGAAGAAGGCGCTTCTATGAACGCGCCATTTTCCGGGGTGGCTGCGGACTGCAATTTGCAGCGGGGGTGGCCCAGAAAGCTTGGGCCTCCTGCGCTGCGGATTCCAGCCCCCAGCTGCCTAGTTGTACCTGGCTGGACACAAAAACAGGGCGAAGCCCCACGTCAATTTTCTTTAAATTATTTCATGAAATAATTAAGAAAAAAAGGGCTTCCCTATATTGTTGTGTCCGGCCAGGTACAAATAGGCAGCTGGTGGTTGGGGGCAGCCAGTTCCTGCCTGCTGTACCTGGCTGGACACAAATATAGTGCGAAGCCCCACGTCAATTTTTTTTAAATTATTTCATGAATTTCCTGAAATAATTTAAAAAAATTGAAGTGGGGCTTCGCACTATATTTGTGTCCAGCCAGGTACAGCAGGCAGGAACGGGCTGCCCCCATCCACCAGCTGCCTATTTGTACCTGGCCGGACACAACAATATAGGGAAGCCCTTTTTTTCTTAATTATTTCATGAATTTCATGAAATAATTAAAAACAAATTGAAGTGGGGCTTCGCACTATATTTGTGTCCAGCCAGGTACAGCAGGCAGGAACGGGCTGCCCCCAACCACCAGCTGCCTATTTGTACCTGGCCGGACACAACAATATAGGGAAGGCCTTTTTTTCTTAATTATTTCATGAATTTCATGAAATAATTAAAAAAAAAGTACGTGGGGCTTCGCCCTATTTTTGTGTCCAGCCAGGTACAACTAGGCAGCTGGGGGCTGGAATCTGCAGCGCAGGGAGGCCCAAGCTTTCTGGCCCCCCCCCGCTACAAATTGCAGTCCGCAGCCACCCCGGAAAATGGCGCGTTCATAGAAGCGCCATCTTCTGGCGCTGTACCCAACTCATCCAGGGCCCTGGTGCGGTGGCTCACTGGGTAATAAAGGGGTTAGGGACAGCTTGGTATTATCAGCTGGCTCCAAGCCCAAAATTCATGGGGTCACGCCAGTATTAGACATGACCGCCATGAATTTCTAGTAAAGTATTTAAAAAAAACACAACACCCAGAATAAAGTCCTTTAATTGAAATAAACACACAATTCTTTATTGTTCTAAATTAAACCATACTTACCATCACACCCATTCCAGCTGAAGCCAACGATCTCCTGCAATAAAAGAAAAATAATAAACCAACCTCATCCTTACCTTTCCATGGTTCCCACGACAGCTTCAGCTCTGCTACATCGAGATGACTGGCTGGACCGCAGCAGAACGCTGCCACACAGTCTGTCATCCCGCAGACACTGAGAAGCGCAGGCATGCTTGCGCTCCTCACTGTCTCGCTGTGACGGCATCCAGATGAGCCGAGGTCATGTCCAATGAACTCGGCTCACCTCATGCACGTCACTGACAGCGTGGGAAAATTCTCACGCTGAAGTGCTGAGTGCAGGAGAATTCTCCCACGCTGTCAGTGATGTGCATGAGGTGAGCTCATGTCCAATGAACTCAGCTCACCTCCTGCACATCACTGACAGCGTGGGAAAATTCTCCTGCAATCAGCGCTTCAGCGTGAGAATTTTCCCACGCTGTCAGTGACGTGCATGAGGTGAGCCGAGTTCATTGGACATGAACTCGGCTCCTCTGGATGTCGTCACAGAGAGACGCTGAGCAGCGCAAGCAAGCCTGCGCTTCTCAGTGTCTGCGGGATGACAGGCTGGATGGCAGCGTTCTGCTGCGGTCCAGCCTGTCATCTCGATGTAGCAGAGCTGAAGCTGTCGTGGGAACCATGGAAAGGTAAGGATGAGGTTGCTTTATTATTTTTCTTTTATTGCAGGAGATCGTTGGCTTCAGCTGGAATGGGCGTGATGGTAAGTATGGTTTAATTTAGAACAATAAAGGATTGTGTCTTTATTTCAATTAAAGGACTTTATTCTGGGTGTTTGTGTTTTTTTTAACTTTGACTATGGGGTTAGTAATGGGGGTGTCTTATAGACGCCTCTCCATTACTAACCTGGGCTTGATGTCAGCTGGCATTATAAGCTGACATCAACCCCAACCCTATTACCCCCTGCCACCGCACCAGGGCAGCGTGGAAGAGCGAGGCTAAGTGCCAGAATTGGCGCATCCTATGAATGCGCCATTTCTGGGGCGGCTGACGGCTGGTGTTTCTAGCCTGGGAGGGGGCCAATATTCATGGCTCCCTTCCTGGGCTACTAATATCAGCCCCCAGCTGTCTGCCTAGCCTTTGCTAGCTATTAAATTAGGGGGGACCCCACGTCATTTTTTTTGGGGGGTCCCCCATTTTAATAGCTAGTAAAGGCTATGTATTCAGCTGGGGGCTGATATTAGTAGCCTGGGAAGCTCCGTGGGTATTACCC
The DNA here is from genome assembly GCF_046119375.1 of Phyllobates terribilis. NCBI lineage: Eukaryota > Metazoa > Chordata > Amphibia > Anura > Dendrobatidae > Phyllobates > Phyllobates terribilis. The sequence continues at coordinate 225,095,960 of NW_027362763.1, forward strand.
CCTTCCCAGGCTTCAAACATCTGCCCCAGCCGTCTGCTTAACCTCCGCTAGAGCCTAAAATTAAGGGGAACCCCACGCCAATTTTTTTAATAATAAATCCTTTATTTTAATACTAAATGACAAGTACAGTAACCAACACTATCACTGTACTTCATATATATGTGACTGACATGTTTCTATCTATCTAATCTATGTGTGATGCTCTATCTTTCTGTTCTAAATTGTCGGGTACCGCTGCTGAATTGCCGGCCGGCTTTTTTAAAGAGACAGTGCATGAAAACACTATTATTTTTTTAAATAAATCCTTTACACTAAATGACAAGTACAGTAAGCAACACTATCACTGTACTTATTATATATGTGACTGACATGTTTCTATCTATCTAATCTATGTGTGAAGCTCTATTCTTTCTGTTCTAAATTGTCGGGTACAGATGCTGAATTGCCGGCCGGCTTTTTTAAAGAGACGGTGCATGAAAACACTAATATTTTTTTTAATAAATCCTTTACACTAAATGACAAGTGCAGTAACCAACACTGTCACTGTGCTTCTTATATGTGTGACTGACATGTTTCTATCTATCTAATCTATGTGTGATGCTCTATTCCTTCTTGTCTAAATTGTCGGGTACCGGTGTATGCCGCTGCTGAATTTGCCGGCCGGCTTTTTTAAAGAGAGTGTCTTCTGAGCAGTTTGTCAGCTTTTGGACACCTTTGCAGGTGTTTTCTATGTGTTTCTATGTGTTTTTGTTTGCCTGCCATTGGTTTTAACGGTGTTCGAAGGTGTTCTAAGGTGTTCGACGAACAGTTCGCCGAACAGTTCCTCGAACATCCCGGTGTTCGACGAACCGAACCGAACCCGAACACTACGGGGGTGGCTCAACACTAGTAGTCATGCCTTGACCTAAACACTCCACAATTTGTTGCTTCTCAGCAGCCGACACATCCTTTTTCTTTCCCATTTTGGCAGAAAATGTAGGCTGCTTAATAATGTGGGACAGCCTTCTTAAGTAGTTTTGACTTTCATTGGACACACCTGCCAAACTAATTAGCACAGGTGTCTGCAATTGCTTACAGTGATATAAAGAGCCCTGACACACATCACCATCAACAAGTTTAACTGACAAACAAACAAATTCTTCCCTTATCACTCCTAAACACTTTTTGCATAATAATTTGGAACACAGTATACATGTGCTTTTCCACAAAACACCAGTGGTTCACGTAGTGAATCTTACAGTTCTAACTTGCCAGCCGTGGTCTGTATGGAGTTGTTCAATAAAGAGCCCAAAATTAAGGTAACATAGACAGGAGAGGTCTCTATGAATAGGAATTCCTAAGTATTTGATATCCTGTGAGGGCCAGGCAAAGGGAAGGTTGGACTGGATGGAATCCTGTATGGATTTGGGGAGGGAGACATCGAGGGCCTCAGACTTCGCTGCATTGATTTTAAAATTTGACCATGTAACAAAGTGATCTATTTCAGCCATAACAGCAGGGATGGATATATGTGATTGAGTGATATATACTAGGACATCATCAGCAAATAGAGAGCACTTGTACTCGGTGCCTCCCACCTCAATCCACCTAATATTGGGGTTATGGTGAATTGATGAGAGCAGGTGCTCCGTCACTAGGATGTGTAAGAGAGTGGACAGAGGACATCCCTGCCTTGTCCCATTGGTGATTATGAAAGGTGATGAAAATGTTCTGACGCGCCCCCTGGGCCTTGAGACACCCGAAGCCGGACCCTTTTTGGTGGATGCTGGTGGTTGTAGTCTCCGTGGCGGCGACCTGGTTCCGTGGCTCAGGGCGGTCAAACCAGTGGAGAAACTATTTATGTGGTTTTGATGTTTAAATGTCCGACTATGCCACCCGTGGATTGCGGTCAGAGTGAACCGCCGCTGCAGGGCAGACCGCTGAGGCTGGTGTTGTGGGTGCAGCAGAGCGTAGCATAACTCCCCACGGGAGGAGTATAGCCTAAGGGCAGTGTATGCGGAGGATAGGGGTGATGGTGCAGGGCAGCAGCAGTAACGACACGGAGTCAGTGATGCAGTCCAGGGCCTTTACTCACAGTTCTTATTATCCAGACCACTTCTGCAGGTAACTGCTGCCCACGTCGTACTGTGCTCACCAGGTGAGGGGCTCAGACAACTCCCAGATAACTTTGGAGCGCTTCACAGGACCCCCTTTGTGTGTCCTTTGTCTGGCCTTTCTTACCAACCCTTCTGTCCGGCTGCCTCGGGCCTCCTCTTGGTAAACTTGGCGCCAGTTTCCCTGACCTTTTGTGGTGCCTTCCTAGCGGGTGTAGCGAGGGGCTGCGCCACATAAAATGTCACAGCCTCCGGTTTCTAGCTGAGGGTCGTTTCCCGCCTCCACTAGTTTCGGGGACCGGTCTCCCCCTTTGGCCTGACCCCTCCACGCAGGTGGATTCGGGCGTGCGGTGGCGACTCGCCCGTCCGCACCCCTGGGATCTCTTCGTTCCTCATTCCTGGAGCCTTCTCCGCTCCTCTTCCTTCCTTCTCCCTCTTCCAGGCCTGGGCCTCTGCTACTAGGCCCACTTCCGGAGCAGAGCTCATGCAGAGCCCCTGCTCCCTGTCACTTCTGCTCAGACTTCTCTGCACTGAACTAAGATGGTGCCCACCTTTTATACTCCCTTCTCAATGCACCCAGGAACTGCTTCCTCCCTGCTCCTGCACTACAGGGTTCCCCTTCCTCAGTGTTCCCTCCCCCCACTCCAGCCAGGGAAAAGGACTGTCGTGCCCATCTCAGGGGCATATTGGTCGCCCTCCCCCACTGCAATGTGGTGTAATGCATGCAGGTGTCGGGTCCTGATCCACACTCCATCCTTACCTGAGAGTAAGATATCACACCTCTGGGTGAGGTGCAATACGTCTGTAGCAACCGAGCCCTCAGGGTGCTACAGTTAGTTCCATTTATCTTCAGCCTAGGTGACGTATTGCGATACAGGGCCGTGATTTTGGCTATAAAAGGGTCCCCTAGACCCCTACCCCAAGCTTTTTAAGAGAATAATATATGGCGTGCCAGGAGACTCTATGGAATGCTTTCTCAGCATCCAACGAGAGTATCTAATTACAAATTTTTAACTGCATCTATCCCAGGAAATACTTTGTGCCTAGTAGCAGTGTCTGCTAGTCAGCGGATTATCCCGACTGTTAAGCAAGCTACACCACCTGTAGTTTGGACACTTAATTTTTTCAAAGGAAATGCTTCGGGACCACGGGATACTCAGTGAAGAGCATCAGGAGGCACCCCAAGGCATAGGGGCTGGGACTGGCGGTAGGACGCCTTGCTGTGGACAGCTGAGCTCGATCCGTATAAAAGCTTTTTAACTGCAGCAGCTTTAGTGGACGCTACTGGAGCTGGAATTACGCGGCTGCTGGCATGAGACTTGCCCTCCAATAGATCCTTGTAAAAGGATTTAAAGTGTATTCATTCAAATTAGAGAGACAATTTAAATTAAAAAGCTTAGAGCTGCCTCCACCACAGGGGGGCTCGCTCGACCCACCAGCGGACAGGCACCAGTATTGGGAGAGGGGGGCTGGCCGTCAGGGTCCACCGCAGCTCTGGCACAAACCCGGCGACACGGAGGTGTCACGGGCAGGAACGCACTGGCCGTGTCGGCTTCTCACTTTTTGGATTTTAGAAGGGCATGACATGCCTATATCTGTGTCTCCCCCTCCTTTTACTCCTCCACCTCTTTTCTTTTCGCATGACTATATGTACTTGTCACTTTTCCATGTGTTAGTTGTGTCTTCTGAGCAGTTTGTCAGCTTTTGGACACCTTTGAAGGTGTTTTCTATGTGTTTCTATGTGTTTTTGTTTGCCTGCCATTGGTTTTAACGGTGTTCGAAGGTGTTCGACGAACAGTTCGACGAACAGTTCGGCGAACACACGGGTGTTCGACGAACCGAACCGAACTTGAACACTATGGGTGTGGCTCAACACTAATAGGGAAGCCCTTTTTTTTATATTTCATGAATTTCATGAAATAATTAAAAAAAAATATGTGGGGCTTCGCCCTATTTTTGTTTCCAGCCATGTACAACTAGGCAGCTGTGGGCTGGAATCCGCAGCGCATGGAGGCGCAAGCTTTCTGGTCCCCCCCCGCTGCGAATTGCAGTTCGCAGCCACCCCAGAAAATGGAGCGTTCATAGAAGCGCCATCTTCTGACGCTGTACCCAACTCATCCACGGCTCTGGTGAGGTGGCTCACTGGGTAATAAAGGGGTTAGGGCCAGCTTTGTATTATCAGCTTGCTCTAAGCCCGAAATTCATGGGATCACGCCAATTTTAGACATGACCGCCATGAATTTCTAGTGAAGTATTAAAAAAAAACACAACACAGAAAAAAAAAATGTTATTAGAAAAAAAAAAAAAACAACACTTAGAATCTCCATCTTTATTAAAAAAAATAATCTTCCGTCTGACGTAGTCCAATGGAGTCTTCGTCTTTAGCTCAGCCACATCTCTGCGGGTTTTGCTCTGCTCTGCCTGTCTACCGCACCTGCGGGTTTTACTCTGCTCTGCTTGTCTGCTGCACCTGCGGCTCTGTTCCTGTATCCCAGTCTGTACTGGTCCCTGTCCTGCCAGCGTTCTTACCTGCCAGTACCCACCTGTCTGCATACCAGCCGTGCCTGCCAGTACCCACCTGTCTGCATACCAGCCTAACTTGCCTGTTCCTGCATTCCCCGGTGTGGGTCAACAGCTGTGACAGGGGTCTGACCTGGATTAGCACCTGGTCCCTCTGCTCAGTTCCTCCCTGGTTTATGGAGTTGATTGAGCCGCCATGCGACCTTGGTCGGACCGAGTTGATACTTAGTCACGCCCCTCCAGGCACTCCTCGGTTCATGGTCCAGTGGGATCACTAATCATGCTCATGCCAGTCTGTCCGGGCGTGTGCGTAACAGATTCCACTCCAGAATATAATATAAAGAATTCGGCACTCAAAGTTAAATGCAAATAAGTGAATATTTATTCAAACAGATGTCTCTGTGTATATAAGTAGACGTTTCGGCCTACAATTGGCCTCCTTCAGTGCTATAAATATAATAAAATGGAACAGGATCAATATAATGTCCTTCTTAATAGTGACACACAAAAAACACATTATACATAGACAATAGTATAACACAAATAATTACATAATGAACATGGACAAAATAAACAAGAATGATTCTTGTGTTTGGCGCATGTTTGGCGCATGTTAGACAGCCAATTACCATGTAGGGATTGCCTGACAGTTACTGTAATGCCGTAGCCATGTTGGTTGTGGGATTACAGTGATTGGCTGGCCTCATAGCGTCATCGGGTCTATATAAGACTCGGAAACCTATGCTCATCACAGTCTATCGGTCAAAGAGGCAGAGTAGTGAGAGCTGCAGCTGAGGGAAAGAAATAGTGGTTATTTTAAACAGAGATTCCACACCACTATTATTAATCTACTCTAACAGTCCTCTAAGGGCTCATTCTGAAGAATATTAATCCTGTTGATATCCTGTTGATAGCACTAGTTAGAGCAAGTATAGTACAGAATAGGGTCCATTATTCTGCACGTTCTTTCTGCTGCTGGAACTCCTATCAATAGCCCTGGATATCAGGGCTAATAATATTCTTTTTGCTCTTAATCCTGCTAATTTTGGTGAAAAGCAATATAATACACCTTTTTACTGCTCCATTTGCTTGTTAGCAGCATACAGCCAGATTTGGTTGATTTGAATAGCATTGCTGTATTGTGCAAGCAGAGAAACTTGTCCATCATCTCAGGTGGTCAAATATTACTGCAGTATTAATCCTGACATTTTTTGCAAGCTGCAAAATATTATACTCCATTTAAAGTCTGCTATTTGTGTGTCCAAAATATATCCACACTTGTTCACTTACCAATAGCATCAGTATACTGGCACTGACCAAATTAAATGGTCATCAGATGTGATCAAATACTGCGGTATTAATCCTGACATTTTTTTGAAAGCTGCAAAATATTATACTCCATTTAACGTTTGCTACTTTTGTGTTTAAAATATATCCTGTAGGGTTTGGTACTCAGCCGCGTTAGAGAGGTAGATACAGGATACTGTTTCTTTAAAATCATCCAAGGTAGGTTTATTATGCCTGCATAAACCGCACTTTCAGAAGTAAACAAAAGACAGCCTTGTCCAGAACAGTGTAACAAAATAGAAAACAAACAGTTCATACAATATGGCAGGCTCTCCCGCTCATGATCAGTGTCCTTCAGCACAAACACTCTGGAGGTCTCCACACCTCCAGCCACAGACACTCAATGAGACACTCGGTCTCCATTTTATATACACGCCCTGGGGTGGAAATATGTGAGCAGCCAATCCCATCCATCCCTTATGACTGCTCGTAAAAACCGGCCCTGATACACCCAATTAACCCTCTCAGAACTATGTGTGCTGGAGCATGCTTTCCCGTTTTTACATCACTGAAGCTACCAAAATCAGCGACACATATCTCCCCTCAAGGACATGTCCGGCAGCCATCTTACATACCCCCCCTCTGCCCAAAGCTGGGGAACTTGACACCTTCACTTGATGGCCAAACATTCCTTCTCCACTATGGAGTAATTCATCTCACAAGATGTCAGCTTCCGGCTTAGATACATTATGGGGTGCTCCTCCCCATTCACCTCTTGTGATAGGACAGCCCCCAGTCCGACATCTGACGTGTCCGTCTGGACTACAAACTCCTTTGAGAAATCCGGTGCCACCAGCACTGGCTGTTTACACAGAGCCTGCTTTAGCTCCTGGAAAGCGGTCTCAGCTTCTGGAGACCACTTAGCCATAGCCGGCTTTGTCCCTTTAAGGATCAAAGGGGTGGCTATCATATCGAAGTTAGGGATGAACTGGCGGTAGTAGCCCACAATGCGCAGGAAGGCTCTGACCTGTTTTTTTGAGAGAGGTTGGGGCTAGAGATGAGCGTTGTTCTACTCGAACTGTTCGCCAATCTCAAATTCGAGCTGTTTTGGGCGGTGTTCGAGCCGGTCGGCGAACACGAACAATTTGAGAAAAATTCGGCTGTTCGAGGTTATGTTCGATAACTGTTCGTGCACCAAAATCATAACTGGATTTTTTCTCAGTAATGATGAAAATTAATGTTAATACGCAGTTTGAGTGTACAGCGGGGCGGGGGGAGGGGCAGGGGATGGATCTCTGCAGGAACAATGAAGATCTCCATTTTTTTTTCTCTTTCCCGCATTTGCAGTGGGGAGGTGCAATCTGTCAGCCTATCAGCAGCGCACACACGGAGCGAAGTGCTTTTTTTCACACAAGCAAGGGCATGTGTGATTGGCAGTGTATGTCACATGTCCTTGCCCTATAAGACCAAGCCATTTTCCCCGTCGCCACCATTTTCTCACTGCTGCAGCTGCGTGTTAGACGGCACCGCTGTTGCTGTGTGCGCTATACCTTGTTAATTTCAAGCCAATTTTCGCACAAATATACAGATAGCTTGGGAGTAGGGAATAGTTGTGATTGCAGTCCTTTTAAGGACTAGGTTACAGCATTTCCTACGACTTTTATCAGGCAGGTCTGTGCTCTTAAATAGATAGATTGTGGGAGTAAAGACTAATTGTAATTGGAGTCCTTTTCAGGACTAGGTTACATCAGTTCCTATCAGTTTTTGCCAGGCAGGTCTGTGCCAGTGCTGTGCAAGTTTTTTTCACAGCATTTGGCTGAATCTAGCAAAGCTAATCCTTTTTGGCCTATTGCAGAGTGTGTTAGTCAGTGGAGTAGCCTATCTGTGTTGCAAGATATACCACCTGTGTATAGAATACCAATTTTTTTACTGCACCTAGTGAAGTAAAATCTTTTGGGCATAGCATCATTCTATTAGTCCATCTATACTGACCTCCATCAGGTTGCAAACTGAATATAATTTTTTTCTGCATCTAGCTCTGAAAAAATATTTGGGCTTCTAGCAGTGTGTGGGACTTGGTCTATTAGTCCATCTATACTGACCTCCATCAGGTTGCAAATTAAAAATAATTTTTTTCTTCATTTAGCTCTGAAAAAATATTTGGGCTTCTAGCAGTGTGTGGGACTTGTTCTATTAGTCCTTCTATACTGACCTCCAGCAGGTTGCAAATTGAATATAATTTTTTTCTGCATCTAGCGCTGAAAAAATATTTGGGCTTCTAGCGGTGTGTGGGACTTGGTCTATTAGTCCATCTATACTGACCTCCATCAGGTTGCAAATTAAAAATAATTTTTTTCTGCATCTAGCTCTGAAAAAATATTTGGGCTTCTAGCAGTGTGTGGGACTTGGTCTATTAGTCCATCTATACTGACCTCCATCAGGTTGCAAATTAAAAATAATTTTTTTCTTCATTTATCTCTGAAAAAATATTTGGGCTTCTAGCAGCGTGTGGGACTTGTTCTATTAGTCCATCTATACTGACCTCCATCAGGTTGCAAATTAAAAATAATTTTTTTCTGCATCTAGCTCTGAAAAAATATTTGGGCTTCTAGCAGTGTGTGGGACTTGGTCTATTAGTCCATCTATACTGACCTCCATCAGGTTGCAAATTAAAAATAATTTTTTTCTGCATCTAGCTCTGAAAAAATATTTGGGCTTCTAGCAGTGTGTGGGACTTGGTCTATTAGTCCATCTATACTGACCTCCATCAGGTTGCAAATTGAATAAAAAAATTTTCTGCATCTAGCTCTGAAAAAATATTTGGGCTTCTAGCGGTGTGTGGGACTTGGTCTATTAGTCCATCTATACTGACCTACATCAGGTTGCAAATTAAAAATAATTTTTTTCTGCATCTAGCTCTGAAAAAATATTTGGGCTTCTAGCAGTGTGTGGGACTTGGTCTATTAGTCCATCTATACTGACCTCCATCAGGTTGCAAATTAAAAATAATTTTTTTCTTCATTTAGCTCTGAAAAAATATTTGGGCTTCTAGCAGTGTGTGGGACTTGTTCTATTAGTCCTTCTATACTGACGTCCAGCAGGTTGCAAATTGAATATAATTTTTTTCTGCATCTAGCTCTGAAAAAATATTTGGGCTTCTAGCGGTGTGTGGGACTTGGTCTATTAGTCCATCTATACTGACCTCCATCAGGTTGCAAATTGAATAAAAAAATTTTCTGCATCTAGCTCTGAAAAAATATTTGGGCTTCTAGCGGTGTGTGGGACTTGGTCTATTAGTCCATCTATACTGACCTCCATCAGGTTGCAAATTAAAAATAATTTTTTTTTTTATCTAACCAAGGCAATAGTTTTGGCCTAATACCACAGTTTGGCCACTCAGCTCTGCTCGGTTACCATCCATTGTTTTTTTGTGCAAACAACTCCAGAGTTGTGAATTAGTTAACCACCAAAATGAGTGGAAAATGGCCTGCTGCTGGTGGAAAGGGGAATAGGCGTGTTGGGAAGGGGAAAAAAGGTTGTGTCCGTGGGGTAGGTGCAGAAGAAAGACCATCTTCCAGCCAAACTAAAATGTCTACTTCTTTTAGCGGACAATGTGATAAGATCCCTTTCTTACGGCCACGCCAATCGCTACAAATTCCAGATTAGGCACAAAAACAGCAGGTGCTTCAACGGATATCAAGTGCTCCTTTAAGTGGGCTCTCCTCCACATCAACTTCAACATCACAAATACTCCAGTCCTCAAAGGTGTCACCCAAATCGCACTTGCTTCCTCACAGCTCCCAAATCTCCAGCTGCCCGTCTGAGTATGAGGTAGAACAGATGGTTGAGTCTGCAGAGCTGTTTACTCATACTATAGCCTGGGAATCAGAGGTCGACTCCAGCGCTTCTGTGAATCCAGACGAGGAAATGATCTGCACTGATGCCCAGAATCTTTATGAGTCGGATCCAGGACCAGACGCAGAAGGTTCTGACCATAATGTAGACCCTCATTCCCAAACTGTAACTCCTGTTGGTGGAGACAATGAGGAAGACGATGATAAGACTCAAATACCTGATTGGAGCGACAACTTTAGTTTTTTGTCAGGGCAGGAACAGGTTGGCTCTGAGGACGACGGGTGTGATAACGCACAGGGTGATGATGATGAGGTCGGAGATCCCACTTACTGTCAACCCACAGTCAGCCAAGAGATGAGGTCAGCAGAGGAGGTGGAGGAAGATGCTAGTGACGACGAGGTCAGGTTGCGCCTTCCTGGACAGAGACGTAGTACTGGAAGCACGTCAACAACTGCATCCTCAAACACAACTCTGCCTCTCACCACAAGTCGTGGTGGCTCTTCAGGTCGCATGGGTGCTAAGCCTTGCATAGCCTGGGCATTTTTTCAGATCGATAAAGATGACCCAACTCGTGTTATCTGTAACATTTGTCAGCAAAAGCTAAGTAGAGGCCAAAAAATACATAGTTTGAGTACTTCATGCATGAACCGGCACATGGACATGAAGCATAAGTTGCAGTGGGAAGCTCAGTGTGCTACAATGCGGTCTAGCCGGCCGGGCCAACCACCGTCTGCCATATCTTGTGCATCCGCGGCCTCTTCATCCTCTGTGACTGGGGGGACAGCAGTCACACCTGTTTTGGGGCGCAGACCTGCCACCTCTTTACCCGCAACAGCCAGCGTGATTGGCAGGTCATCATTTTCTTTGGAGGTGGTAACACCAGCTGGTCTTGAGCGCTGTCCGACATCGATAGCACCACCTTTGGATCAAGGCAACCTAACATGTCCGCCTGCATCTTCCTCACAGACCGGCAGTTTGCCGGGGACACCCTTATCAACCCCGTCTAAGCACAATAGCCAGCCCTCGGTCCCTCAGATGTGGACAAGTAAAAGACCATTTCCTCCTAGCCATGAGAAAGCTAAGAGGTTGAATTTCACCATCTGCAAGCTCTTGGCTACAGAAATGCTGCCTTTCCGCCTGGTGGACACAGAGGATTTTCGAGACCTTATGTCCGTCGCAGTGCCCCAGTACCAGATGCCCAGTCGGCACTACTTCTCAAAGAAAGGTGTGCCTGCGCTCCACCAGCATGTCGCACACAACATCACCGCTTCTTTGAGAAATTCTGTGTGTGACAGGGTGCATTTCACCACAGACACTTGGACGAGTAGGCATGGACAGGGGCGTTACATGTCGCTGACTGGGCACTGGGTAACTATGGTGACAGCAGGACAAGGGGCTGCTGTCCAAGTCTTGCCGTCCCCACGAGTTGCGCGTCAATCCTCTTTATGTCATTTTTCCTCCACTGCTTCTGCCTCCTCAACCTCCTCTCGGTCTTCCACCTGCACCCAAAGCCTGTCTGGTCATGCCACAAGCTTTCTAACTGCGCAGAAGGGATCCTGCACACCTCCTTACTATGCTGGCAGTAGGGCTCAACGTCATCAGGCGGTTTTTACATTGAAATGTCTGGGAAATGTGAGTCACACAGCTGAGGAGTTGTGGTCAGCTCTGGAGAACCAATTTCATGAATGGTTGTCTCCACTGGACCTGAAACCAGGGAAGGCCGTGTGCGACAATGCTGCAAACCTGGGTGCGGCCCTTCGCCGGGGCAATGTCACACACGTGCCTTGTATGGCTCACGTGTTGAACCTGGTTGTCCAGCAATTTTTAGCCCACTATCCCAGACTAGATGGCCTTCTGCAGAGGGCACGGTCGCTGTGTGCTCACTTCCGCCGTTCGCATCCCGCAGCTCAGCGACTTACATCTCTACAGAAGTCGTTGGGCCTGCCACTTCACCGGCTAAAATGCGATGTGCCTACCCGGTGGAATTCAACTCTGCACATGTTGCAGCGACTGTGGCAGCACCGACAAGCCCTGGTGCAATACGTTCTGACGTATAGCCTGGGCCAACGAGATTCAGAGGTGGGGCAAATCACGCTGGAGGAGTGGTCTCAGATCAGGGACCTATGCACCCTTCTGCACAGTTTTGAAATGGCGACGAAGATGTTTAGTGCTGACGATGCCATTATCAGCATGACTATTCCGGTGATTTACATGCTGGAGCACATGTTAAACAGAATTCGGAGTCAGGTGGTGGCACAAGAGGAGGTGGAGGAAGTAGAGGAGGAGGAGTTGTATGCGGAAGGGCTAACATCTGCAAGGTCCAGACGGTCGGCAGCACCAGGGCGGCAGGCATGTGAGGGTGGGGGAGACGATTTTACCAGGGCGCATGGTAGCAGCCAAACTAGTGAGGAAGGTGCAGGAGCCCAGGAAGAAGTGGAGGACGAACTGATGGAAGACTCATCAGATGAGGGAGACCTTGATCACATTTCTGTTGTGCGAGGTTGGGGGGAGAGGACAGAGGAAGGAAGCATGATTGTTACCTCGCCACCAACACAACAGGGACTTGGTGCTCCTGGATGCGCAACACACATGAGTGCCTTCTTGCTGCACTACCTGCAACATGACCCTCGAATTGTGAGAATTAGAAATAATCCTGACTACTGGGTTGCCACACTGTTAGATCCCCGGTACAAAAGTAAATTTGCAGAAATTATTCCTGCCATAGAAAGGGATGCACGCATGCAGGAGTATCAGCAGAGACTGTTGCAGAATCTTACATGTGCTTTTACACAAAATACCAGTGGTGCACGTAGTGAATCTCACAGTTCCAACTTGCCAACCGTGGTCTGTATGGAATTGTTCAATAAAGGGCCCAAAATTAAGATAACATAGATGGGAGAGGTCTCTATGAATAGGAATTCCTAAGTATTTGATACCCTGTGAGGGCCAGGCAAAGGGAAAGTTGGACAGGATGGAATCCAATATGGATTTAGGGAGGGAGACATCGAGGGCCTCAGACTTCGCTGCATTGATTTTAAAATTTTACCATGTAACAAAATGATCTATTTCAGCCATAACAGCAGGGATGGATATATGTGATTGAGTGATATATACTAGGACATCATCAGCAAATAGAGAGCACTTGTACTCGGTGCCTCCCACCTCAATCCACCTAATATTGGGGTTATGTCGAATTGATGAGAGCAGGTGCTCCGTCACTAGGATGTATAAGAGAGGGGACAGAGGACATCCCTGCCTTGTCCCATTGGTGATTGTGAAAGGTGATGAAAATGTTCTGACGCACACCCTGGGCCTTGGGACACCCGGAGCCGGACCCTTTTTGGTGGATGCTGGTGGTTGTAGTCTTCGTGGCGGCGATCCGGTTCCGTGGCTCAGGGCGGTCAAACCAGTGGCGGAACTATTTATGTGGTTTTGATGTTTAAATGTCCGACTACGCCACCCGTGGATTGCGGTCAGAGTGAACCGCCGCTACAGGGCAGACCGCTAAGGCTGGTGTTGTGGGTGCAGCAGAGCGTAGCATAACTCCCCACGGGAGGAGTATAGCCTCAGGGCAGTGTATGCGGAGGATGGGGGTGATGATGCAGGGCAGCAGCAGTAACGACACGGAGTCAGTGATGCAGTTCAGGGCCTTTACTCACAGTTCTTATTATCCAGACCACGTCTGCAGGTAACGGCTGCCCACGTCGTACTGTGCTCACCAGGTGAGGGGCTCAGACAACTCCCAGATAACTTTGGAGCGCTTCACAGGACCCCCTTTGTGTGTCCTTTGTCTGGCCTTTCTTACCAACACTTCTGTCCGGCTGCCTCGGGCCTCCTCTTGGTAAACTTGGCGCCAGTTTCCCTGACCCTATGTGGTGCCTTCCTAGCGGGTGGAGCAAGGGGCTGCGCCACATAAAATGTCAGAGCCTCCGGTTTCTAGCTGAGGGTCGTTTCCTGCCTCCACTAGTTCGGGAACCGGTCTCCCCCTTTGGCCTGACCCCTCCACGCAGGTGGATTCGGGCGTGCGGTGGCGACTCGCCCGTCCGCACCCCTGGGATCCCTTCATTCCTCGTTCCTGGAGCCTTCTCCGCTCCTCTTCCTTCCTTCTCCCTCTTGCAGGCCTGGGCCTCTGTTACTAGGCCCGCCTCCGGAGCAGAGCTCATGCAGAGCCCCTGCTCCCTGCCACTTCTGCTCAGACTTCTCTGCACTGAACTAAGATGGTGCCCACCTTTTATACTCCCTTCTCAATGCACCCAGGAACTGCTTCCTCCCTGCTCCTGCACTGCTGGGTTCCCCTTCCTCAGTGTTCCCTCCCCCCACTCCAGCCAGGGACAGGGACTGTCGTGCCCATCTCAGGGGCATATTGGTCACCCTGCCCCACGGCAATGTGGTGTAATGCATGCAGGTGTCGGGTCCTGATCCACACTCCATCCTTATCTGAGAGTGAGATATCACACCTCTGGGTGAGGTGCAATACGTCTGTAGCAACCGAGCCCTCGGTGCTACAGTTCCATTTATCTTCAGCCTAGGTGACGTATTGTGATACAGGGCCGTGATTTTGGCTATAAAAGGGTCCCCTAGACCCCTACCCCAAGCTTTTTAAGAGAATCATATATGGCGTGCCAGGAGACTCTATGGAATGCTTTCTCAGCATCCAACGAGAGTATCTGCTTACAAATTTTTAACTGCATCTAGCCCAGGAAATACTTTGTGCCTAGTAGCAGTGTCTGCTAGTCAGCGGATTATCCCGGCTGTTAAGCAAGCTACACCACCTGTAGTTTGGACACTTAATTTTTTCAAAGGAAATGCTTCGGGACCACGGGATACTTAGTGAAGAGCATCAGGAGGCACCCCAAGGCATAGGGGCTGGGACTGGCACTAGGATGCCTTGCGGTGGACAGCCGAGCTCGATCCTTATAAAAGCTTTTTAACTGCAGCAGCTTTAGTGGACGCTACTGGAGCTGGAATTACGCGGCTGCTGGCATGAGACTTGCCCTCCAATAGATCCTTGTAAATGGATTTAAAGTGTATTCATTCAAATTAGAGGGACAATTTAAATTAAAAAGCTTAGAGCTGCCTCCACCACAGGGGGGCTCTCTCGACCCACCAGCGGACAGGCACCAGTATTGGGAGAGGGGGGCTGGCCGTCAGGGTTCACCGCGGCTCTGGCACAAACCCGGCGACACGGAGGTGGCACGGGCAGGAGCGGACTGGCCGTCTCGGCTTCTCACTTTTTGGATTTTAGAAGGGCATGACATGCCTATATCTGTGTCTCCCCCTCCTTTTACTCCTCCACCTCTTTTCTTTTCGCATGACTATATGTACTTGTCACTTTTCCATGTGTTAGTTGTGTCTTCTGAGCAGTTTGTCAGCTTTTGGACACCTTTGAAGGTGTTTTCTATGTGTTTCTATGTGTTTTTGTTTGCCTGCCATTGGTTTTAACGGTGTTCGAAGGTGTTCGACGAACAGTTCGACGAACAGTTCGGCGAACACACGGGTGTTCGACGAACCGAACCGAACTCGAACACTACGGGGGTGGCTCAACACTAGTTGTGGCCAACCCTGGATCGCTTCAATTTTATTTATTTATTTGGGGCTTTATCACACCTCTGCCTATGACATAGCCCAAATATCTGGCTTCCTCCATGCCCATGGCACATTTCCCTTTTGTAAGGTCAAGGTTAGTTCATCTACCCTTGGCATTGGGTACGCATCAAACTTAGAGACCTCATTTAGTTTCCTATAGTCATTGCAGAACTGCCATTCTCCATCTGGTTTCGGCACCAACACTATGGGACTTGACCAGCCACTCTTGGACTCTTCAATGACACCTACACTCAGCATGTACTTCACCTCCTTCGAGATTACCTCTCAGCAGGATCCGGAATCCTATATGGCATTAGGTTCACTCGAACATGAGGCTCCGTAAGCACCTCATGTTCTACGATCTGAGTACACCCTGGTAGATCTGAGAACAGGTCCTTGTTCCGTTGCAGCAACTCTTGGCATTGTTGCTTCTGGGCACGTGACAGTGATTCTGCCACCTTGACATCTCCCACTTCGGCTTCCGACTTTGCCACCAAACACGCAGCTTCCACGTGCTCCCTATGTCACCATGGCTTTATCAGGTTGACGTGGTACACCTGGTAGGGCTTCCTTCTCCCAGGTTG
The DNA here is from genome assembly GCF_046119375.1 of Phyllobates terribilis. Classification (NCBI taxonomy): domain Eukaryota; kingdom Metazoa; phylum Chordata; class Amphibia; order Anura; family Dendrobatidae; genus Phyllobates; species Phyllobates terribilis. The sequence continues at coordinate 225,111,885 of NW_027362763.1, forward strand.
GTGGACCCTATATTTGACATCACCAACTTTTTCAACCATTTCATAGGGGCCCTGCCCCTTGGCCAAGAATTTTCTCTCCACCGTAGGTACCAGCACCAGTACCCGATCCCCAGGGTTGAAGTGTCTCACCCTCGCCGACCTGTTGTACACCCTGGACTGTGCCTCTTGTGCTTTGAAGAGGTGTTCTTTCACAATAGGCATTGCCTCTGCAATCCTCTCTTGCATTTGTGCCGCATGTTCGATTACACTCCTGTAGGGTGTAGATTTCGCCTCCCAGGTCTCCTTTGCCACGTCCAGGAGTCCAAGGGGGCGTCGGCCATACAACAGCTCGAAAGGGAAGAATCCAGTAGAGGCCTGTGGGACTTCTCTGATGGAAAATAGAAGGTATGGCAGTAGATAGTCGCAGTCCCAGCCGTCTTTCTCTACAACCTTCTTCGACATGGCCTTCAAGGTTTTATTAAACCTCTCCACCAAGCCATCTGTCTGTGGGTGGTAGACTGAGGTCCTGTGTTGTGTGATCTGCTGGATCTTGCACAACTCCCTTATTACCATTGACATAAACGGAGTCCCTTGGTCCGTTAGGATCTCTTTAGGCAACCCTGTCCTGGAAAAGATATGGACCAACTCCCTGGCTATACACTTGGAGGAGTTTTGGAATGGTATGGACTACGGATACCATGTAGCATAGTCCAGTACCACCAGGATGTACTCATATCCTCTGGCAGACTTGACCAGGGGTCCCACTAAATCCATGGCGATGCGATCGAACGGGACCTCAATGATAGGCAGAAGCACTAAAGGACTACGGAAGAGAGCCACCGGGGAGGTAAGTTGACAGGTGGGACAGGAACTGCAATAATTCACTATCTCTTGGTGACACCCTGGCCAGTAGAACCTGTGAAGGATCCTTTCCTGAGTTTTTTCTACCCCCAGATGACCACCTAAGACATGTGCATGGGCCATATCTAACATCTGAACTTGATGACCCAATATAACAGCTCCTCATTTACGGCAAAGTGCGGATATCGGGTGTCAGCCCCTGGCTCTTGAGCAACACCATTAAGAACAGTCACATTATCAAACGCCCCTTTTAGGGTTAAGTCCCTGAGCTGGGCGGTTCCAAAGTTTCCTCTGGACAACTCCAGTTCAGGGAGGTTGGCCTCTGGGGATGCTACCTCATCCTCATCCCCAACCAGCACACAAAAAATTAAACCCGTTGATGGCGTGTTGCGATTAGGTTTCTCCAGGAGCGACCTGGTTGTTGTCCGGACAACTTGGCTTCCTCCCTTTCTCCCACAAGTCCCAAAACAAGGCAAAGTCCTGCCCTATTATAACAGGGCGCAACAGGTCCTTGACTATGCCCACCTCATGGCACTCGTTGCCACAGTTTGTGTCTATGACCACTCAGGCCACAGGGTAGTTCTTACCGTCCCCATGGATACAACAGACGCCGGCATTTTTCCCCAGAATCAGCCGATGAGGAATTGTGACCCTCACTAGTGTTACCAAACTCCCCGAGTCTAACTAAGCAGTCACTTGCACACCATTAACTGTCACGAGGCATGCCTGTGGTCCCTTGCCTGGTTGAGGGACAGCACTGCAGGCAGGAGGCAGGATATGCAAAATATGAGCAACGCTGTCCTGCGCTGCAGTCCATTAGCTCAATGGGCAGCTATGTGACCTGGGGTGTGACATCTCCAACATACTATATTATGGGGCGGGACCTTTGGCAGCAACTCAGACCGCTCCTGGGCTCTAGGAAACCCCCAGATTTGGCTCCAGCTCCCCTCTTTTAGATGCCCGCCCCCTTTTGGGAACCCCAGTATGGAGATGCTATGACTCCTTGTTTCCCCAAGGAACTCTCAACCGCCTGGTACCTTTCCACCAATCCCACCAAGTCATCAGCATTACAGGGATCTCACTCTGCAACCCAGGATTGCACCGATCTCGGAAGGAAGTGTATGAACCTGTCCATGACAACTTTCTCAACCATTTGTGCTGGGGAGGAAGATTCAGGTTGCAACCACTTTTGGACCATATGTAGGAGGTTGAACATTTGGGACCGGGGAGGTTTGTCAATGCAGTAAGCCCAGTGGTCCACCCATTGCGCTTTGACAGTCAGAGTCACTCCCAAGTGCGCCAAAATCTCTGTTTTCAATTTGGCGTACTCCTTTGTGTCCTGCAAGGCCAGGTCCTAATAGGCCTTCTGCGGCTCCCTTGTTAAATATGGCACCAGAACCTCCGCCCACTGCTACAGAGGCAATTTCTCCCGATCTGCCACACTTTCAAATAAAGTCAGGAACGCCTTGACGTCATCACCCGGGGTCATCTTTTGCAATGCTCTCCTTACCATCTTCTTCATGTGAGAGTCATCACCTGGAGTAGGGGGTGGGGCGGTTGCCTTGCCACGGATCACCTGGGCCTGGAGCTCCATCTGCTGCTTGTGCTGTAGTTGCTGCATCTACTGCTGCTATTGCCACTGCTGCTGTTGGTGCTGCTGCAGCGTCTGTTGCTGCTGTTGCCACTGCTGCTGCTGCTGTTGATGCTGCTGGAGGTTAGCCTGCACTAGTTGCTTAATCAGCTTCTCCATGCGGCCGGATGTCCCTTGCTGGCTGGCGGCCTTTACCCAGGAAATAAACGGTTTTCTGTAGCAATCACACTGCCCATTGGGATTCGTGCCGATGCTTTCACCACTAATTGCAGGGTTTGGTATTCACTCAGGTGCGTTAGAGGTAGATACAGGATACTGTTTCTTTAAAAACGTCCAAGGTAGGTTTATTATGCCTGCATAAATCGCACTTTCAGAAGTAAACAAAAGACAGCCTTGTCCGGCACAGTGTAACAAAACAGAAAATATGGCAGGTTCTCCCGTTCATGGTCAGTGTCCTTCAGCACAAGCACTTTGGAGGTCTCCCCACCTCCAGCCACAGACACTCAATGAGACACTCGGTCTCCATTTTATACACACGACCTGGGGTGGGGATATGTGAGCAGCCAATCCCACCCGTGTCTTATGACTGCTCGTAAAAACCGGCCCTGATACGTCCAATTAACCCTCTCAGCACTATGTGTGCTGGAGCATGCTTTCCCGGTTTTACATCACTGAAGCTACCAACATCAGCGATGCATATCTCCCCTCAAGGACATGTCCAGTAGCCATCTTGCAATCCACACTTGTTCGCTGACCAATAGCATCGGTATACCGGCACTGGCCAAAAGGATTTGACGTGATCAAATGCTGCGCTATTAATCCTGACAATTTTTTGCAAGCTGCAAAATATTATACTCCATTTAAAGTCTGCTACTTTTGTGTCCAAAATATATCCACACTTGTTCGCTGACCAATAGCATCGGTATACCGGCACTGCCCAAAAGAATTGGTCTTCAGACGTGATAATATTCTGCGGTATTAATTCTGACATTTTTTTCCAAGCTACAAAATTTTAAACTCCATTTTAAATGGGCAAGGCACCCAGTAAGGGATGGGGAAGTGGACGTGATGCTGATGGCGCATGCAGAGGCCGAGGCCATGGGTAAGATGAAACGTGCCTGCTGAGGAAGCACAACAAGCACCCACATCATGACGACCTACTTTCCTGTCCCACTTTTTAGGGGGACGCGGAACACTACTCTTGAAGCCAAAGCAGTGTGAAAAGGTTGTTGGTTGGATAGAAGATAATGCTTCAAGTCAGTTTGCCACCACCACCACCACCACCCTGTCTTCCACATGGTCCAGTCTCAGTAGCCGTGAGTCTGGCCCACATATTGCTCACCCTCATCCTCCTTCTTCCCACCATGCTGAGTGCCCGGAGACAAGTGATCCCACACATGGACACATCAAAGAGCTGTTCACATTTCCATCTATAGATTCTGGCCTCTCGCTTGGGCCACTTCAAGTGAGACAAGAAGAGATCACATGTAGCGATGCCCAAATATTTGAGCAGCCATTGTCACACAAAGGCAATGGTGGGAAAGTGCAAATACTGTCGCAAGGCACATAACAACAAAGCACCCAACTGGTTGGGCCAAACACCAGGGTCCAGAAACAGTGTCTGCTGGTGACACCACTGCCTCTTCCGCTGTTGTACGTGCATGCCAAGCCTCTGTCAATGATGCAGGTGAAGACACCTCCCACCCTTCACCTGTTGTTGCACACTTGAAACCATCACCATCAGTAACCACATCCGCATCCTTGTCGCAGTGCAGCCCTCTGTTGTCCCTACCCCTATCTTTGGAACGTAAGAGCAAATACGCAGCCACCCAGAGGCCACAATACTAAACTGCCACGTTTCTCAACTGCTTGCACCAGAATGTTGCATTTTAGGCTCATGGAGACGGAAGCTTTCTGAAACCTCATGGCAGAGGCTGTCCCTCGGTACTCGGTCCCCAGCCGCCACTATTTCTACTGGTGTGCCATCCCCGCCTTATGCAAGCACGTGTTCCAGAACATTACCTGTGCCATCAACAACGCAGTTACTGGAAAGGTCCACCTAACCAAAAACACGTGGGCAAGTGCTTGTGGCCAGGGACGGTACATTTCACTGATGGCAAACTGGGTTAATATTGTTGAAGTCTGGCCCCCTTGGACCCTGGGACGGAACACATCTTCTCGAAGCAGAGAATTGTGGGCCCTGGGTCAATCAGTGTTGCCCCCACATTCTACAGCTCCTGCACCTCATCCTCGTCCTCCTCCTTTTCAGCCTCCATCTCCGAAATGACCACATCAGTCGCAAGCTGGAATCACTGCAACACTGCCTCAGCCAAGCGGCAATAGGCTCTGCTGAACCTGATCTGCTTATGCGACAAACCGCACACCGCTCCAAAGTTGTGGAAAGCTGTAACAGAGCAGGCAGATCTGTGGCTCTCACCGCTGAACCTGCAGCCAAGCATGGTCGTGTGTGACAATTGCCGGAACCTGGTGTCGGCTCTGAAGCTTGGCAACCTTGTACATGTACCATGCCTGGCCCATGTTCTCAACTTAGTGGTTCAGCAGTTTCTCAAAACCCACCCAGATCTGCCTGAGCTGCTTGTGAAAGTACGCCACGTGTGTGCCCATTTCAGAAAGTTGGCTATAGCTTCCACTGCTCTAACAGTGCTTAAGCAGTGTTTGCAGCTTCCAGCTCACCGACTAGTGTGCGAAGTCATCACGCATTGGACCTCAACGTTCCATATGTTGGAAAGGATTTGTGAGCAGCAGAGTGCAGTTGTTGAGTACCAGTTTCAAGACTCCCATCAGCATTCAGGTCAGCCTCCACACATAAGAGCTGATGAGTGGGTATGGACGTCTGACATCTGTGCTGTCCTCCAAAACTTTGAGAACTCCACCAAAATGGTGAGGCCATAATTAGCGTTACCATTCCGCATCTCTGTCTACTGAAACACTCGCTGCTCACAATTTAAGAGGAGGCATTGCAGGTAAAGCATGATGAGATGGAGCAAAGAACTATACAGGGTGATGCTACACAGCCCAGTCTCATCTCAGTGCAGATTGGTTGATAATGAGGAGGAGGTGCAGGAGCTGGTTTCCTGCGCTACAGACCATACTACCCACACCACGTTCATACCGTCTGCTCAGCATGGATGGCCTGAAGTGGAGGAGGATGAGGAGGAGGATTAGGAGGAGGATGAGGAGGAGAACATGAACAGTTGTCCTCTTGGTGGGAACAGGGAAGTCTTGGCTGTTGGCAGTCTGGCACACATGGCTGACTTTATGTTCCGCTGACTTTCCCATGATCGTCGCGTTGTACATATTTTGGGCAACAATAAATACTGGTTGGTCACACTTCTAGACCTGAGCTACAAGGAGAACTTTCTATTTCTCCTTCCCATGGCGGAAAGGTTAAATAAAATGTTGAAGTACCAGCAGGCCCTTGTTGAAGAATTATTAAAAAAATTCCCATCTGACAACGCTGGCTGCAGAGGTCACAATTTCTTGTACAACCAAGGAGTACAGGTGAGGGAGAAACAAACCAGATGCAGCAGAGGCAGCGGAACGATGTCAAAGGTCTGGGACAGTTTTCTCAGACCATCTCAGTGCCCAGGCCCTGATGCACGGGGTACTCTGACAAGGAGGGAAAAGTTTTGGAAGATGCTGAAGGAGTACCTTGCTGACCGTACCAGCATCTTCCGAGATTCCTCTGTGCCTCACAACTATTGGGTATCCAAGCTGGACATGTGGCTTGAACTGTCTCTCTATGCCTTAGAGGTCTTGGCCTGCCCTGCCGCTAGCATTTTGTCAGAGTGGGTTTTTAGTGCTGTCGGGGGCATTATAACTGATAGGCGCATCTGCCTGTCAACTGAAAATTCTGACAGGCTGACTCTTATCAAAATGAATAAGGGCTGGATTGGGCAAGACTTCTCGACACCACCGGATGATAGCAGCGGAACGTAAACTCAAATCTAGTGTTTTTTTTTGAGGGTCTATTCCCATGCACCCCTTCACACCCAGACATGGGTGTACGCTTCAGGATTTTGTCTATTTCATGTCGTCGTCCTCCTCCTCCTTCTCCTCATCCTCCACCACCCTATCACCAGGGTGACCATCATTCAACACCCACATAATTTTTTTTAAGGGTGTTTATGATGCCCTTAGGAACTATTTTTAGAAGCCTACCTCCGGCATTATATATAATATATATGTATACTCCCCAGGGGTAAATGTTTTTCAGCCCATGCACTTAGTGCATGGGCATTAAGAGGCTAGGAGACCCACTCCTTAACAATGGAAAATAATTTTTTTACAGAGGCCTTCCACTATGTCTCTTCAAATTGGTATTAGAGTGCGTCCTAATTTTTGGCAGCCCTTGAATTTGCTGCATACGCAATAACAGTATAGGAAACCATCTCCTAAATAATGGGAAGGCCAATTCAAATGAATTCTATATTCTACAATATTAACTGTTATCTAAAATTTGTGTACGGGTGAGCTATGGTACTATGGATAGCATATTACATGCATCCAGAGAGGGATTATTGACTTATTGCTTCTGCAAGCAAACCAAAAAATATATATATATTCCCTATTGATCCAGCTGTTAGCTGCTTTTAGAATAGGGACAGGTGCTAGGTATCATCAGCTGGAAATGAGTGTTCATATTCTGGTCACATACAATTTGAAGAGACATAGTGGAAGGCCTCAGTAAAAAATTTATTTTCCATTGTTAAGGAGTGGGTCTCCTAGCCTCTTAATGCCCATGGGGAGTATACATATATATTATATATAATGCCGAAGGTATGCTTCTAAATATCTTTGAACCTCCACCATATTTGACTAGAAGTACTGTGCTCTTTTATATGTTAGCCACATTCCATTTACAGTAAATAGTTGAATCATGTCCATTGCCAAAAAGCTCTATCTTGGTCTCATCTGCCCCTCTAAAAATGCCTTTTGCTGGCACTCTATCAATTGTGATGGCCGCCTGCTGGACATCCATAAATTGCCACTTGCTGATCATACAAATTTTAAACTTTACAGAATATATAGGAAAAAGAAAATTTGACCACCATTTATTGGTGAATGTATTTTTCACCATCAAAAGCAATGCAAAAGTGCAAAAACACATCAAAAACACTATGTGTGAACATAGCTCAAGGTGTAGATGAACATTTTTATTTTGGTTATTTATTTTGGCTTACATACAAGTCATTACCCTGGAAAGGATGTTCATTAACATTTTTCCCAGGAAAATCCATTTTAGCTTTGTTTTTGTATGTTTTATTGTCAGTCTGTAAAAGTGGCGTAATACTATGACAACTAGTGTTGAGCGAGTATGTTCTGTCCGAGTATGCTCGGGCCGAGCTCCGAGTATTAATAGCTGCTCGGTGATATGGTTGAATTGCTCCCGTGTGTATGATTTGCAACTGTTTGACAGTTTTATTAAATGTGAGGAATGTGTAAGAAATACACATTCCTCACATGTAATAAAACTGTCAAACAGTTGCAAATCATGCACACGGGAGCGATTCAACCATATCACCGAGCAGCTATAAATACTCGGAGCTCGGCCCGAGCATACTCGGCGAAAGGGTTAATAGAACATACTCGCTCAACACTAATGAGAACCTTGTTCACAGCAGTGACCTGGGATTCAGAGAAGCTTTCAGGGGTCTTCCCCATGCAGTTTCCATGTCATTTCAGCACTGTTTCCATCGATTTCACAAATTTTTAGGCCCCCTCCAGGTCTCCATGGGGTGGCAGAGGGAAAAATGCTCGGGTTTCCCATTGACTTACATTGGGCTCGTTACTCGGGTCAAGCACCCGAGCATTACCATATACTCGACCCGAGTAACTAGCACCCGAGCATTTTAGTGTTCGATCATCACTAAATATTACTTCACATTACTGATACTCTAGTTGGCACATGACAGCAAGTATGCAAAGCGCATACCTGTGGTTACGTGATTAGTGATTGCTGCTAGAACCTGCAGAGCCCAACCATGTATATATTATATTACATTTTATGTCTGGTATCTGGTAGTATACTACAGATAAAAGTATGGAATAGTGTAGTAAACCGCACTATTCTATACAACGGTATCCTGTAAAAAACGTATTTAAAACAATTACATTCTTTTTACAGTGGATGTTGAAACCACTGTATGGCATCCATAGGAGGCAACTGTTCAACATATGCATCATGATGTATACACTGAACAGAGGCCATTTAAAGAGTTATTTCCCCAAAAAATCAAGTTATCCCAAGGGGTAACTTACTGATTGTTGGGGGGCTGATCATTGGGATCCCCGGCAATCTTGAGAACAGGATTAAACTTGTGCCAAAAAGCTGCAGCTATGTTTTTTTCTAAGCAGCTGCCATAGCACTCTAAAAATGGTGGAGGCCCATAAAGCAGGAGAAGGCTATAAGAAGATAGCAAAGCGTTTTCAAATTGCCCTTTTCTCAGTTCGAAAATGTAATTAAGAAATGGCAGTTAACAGGAACAGGTTGATGTCAAGATAAGGTTTGGAAGACAAAGCAAAATTTCAATGAGAGCTGCTTGTAGGATTGCTAGAGAGGCAAATCAGAATCCCCGCTTGACTGCAAAAGACCTTTAGAAAGATTTAACAGACTTTGAAGTTGTGGTACATAGTTCTACTGTTCAGAGACACCTGCACAAATATGGCTTTCATGGAAGAGTCATCAGAAGAACAACTCATGATAAAATTCAGCGTCAGAAGTATGCAAAAGAACATCTAAAGAAGCCTTATGCATTTTCAAAACAAGTCCTGTAGATCAATGAGGTTAAAGTAGAACTCTTTGGCCACAATAATCAAAGGTATGTGTTTGGAGAAAAAAGGGCACAGACATTCAGGAAAAGAACATCTTGCCAACCATTCAGCATGGCGGTGGATCAATCATGCTTTGGGGTTGTGTTGCAGCCAATGGCACAGGGAACATTTCATGGGTAGAGGGAAGAATGGATTCAATTAAATTTCAACAAATTCTTGATGTAAACATAACACAATTTGTAAAAAAAAGCCAAAGTTGAAAAGAGGATGGCATCTACAAATAGATAATGATCCCAAACACACACATCAAAATTCACAATAGACTACCTCAAGAGGTGCAAGCTGACGGTTTTACAACGTCCCTTCTCTGATTTGACCATCATTGTATATCTGTGGTTAGACCTCAAAATAGCAGTGCGCGTAAGACAACTCAAGAATCTCACAGAACTGAAAGAATTTTCCATGGAAGAATGGATGAAAATTTTTCAAACAAGAATCGAAAGTCTCTTGGCTGGCTACAAAAAGCGTTTGCAAGCTGTGACACTCGCACAATGGGGTGCTACTTGGTACTTACATGCAGGGTACCCAAACTTTTGCCCATTTTCCTTTCTGTAATTTTTAAAATGCAAAAAATGACTATTTTTTTTGCCTAAAATACAAATACATACATATACACACACACACACACACACACACACACACACAAATACATACACATACATGTATGCACCGGCCGTGGAAGGGAATGTATGAATCTGTCTATAACAACTCGCTCGACCATCTGGGCTGGAGTGGAGGACTCCGGCTACAACCAATTTTGTATCCGATGCAATAAGTTGATCATCTGGGAACTAGGGAGTTTGTCACCACTACAGTGGTGAAGTCTTTGGGCTCTAACCGACATAGTCACTCCAGCGCGTGACAAAATTTCAGTTTTTAATTTGGCATACTCCTGTGCATCCTGTAATGTCAGGTCATAATAAGCCTTTTGGGGCTCACCAGTTAGAAAGGGGGCCAATACCTCCGCCCACTGCTCTGGCATCAGCTTCTCTCATTCTGCTACCTGTTCAAAAACAGTCAAAAATGCCTCCACATCATCCACTAGGGTCATCTTTTGCATGGCTCGTTCGTCTTACCGCTTTCTGGACGCACAAGTCATCACCTGGACTGGGAGTAGGGGCTGCTGGCCTCCCAAGAATCGCCTCTGAGAGCAACGTAATCTGCTGTTGCTGTTGTCGGTACTGGTCTTGCTGCTGCTATTACAGGTGCTGCTGCTGCTGTTGTTGGATCTGTTGCATCAGCAGCTTACTCATCTCCTCATGTGCCAGGTGTTGCTGCTGTTGGGCCAGCTGTTGCTGCTGTTGGGTTTGCTGTTGCTGTTGTTGAGCTTTCACAAGGTGCTTAATAAGGTCCTCCATGCTGTCTGACTTTGCTTCCTGGCTCACTGTCAACTTCACCCAAGACATGCAGGTTATCCTCCACTGTCACACGTGCTCCCTGGGGAAATTACCCCATTCTCCACCACCTGTGGTAGACTGGCTCACTCTACAGCACACGGAGGTAGACACGGGAACACTGTCTCTTTAAATTCTTCCCAGGTTTATTATACATGCAGCGTAAACCGTGGTGATGTAAAAATAAACACGGCCCCTTGTGCAAAAACAGGGAGACAAAGCATAGTGGTAGTACTGTCACGGGTGTGTCGCCACGAAGATCGTCACGAGTACACAGCCTGACTTCTCGCAGCTGACTTGTTGGTGCTTTGTGTTTTTCGGCAGTGAGGGAGTTAATTCTCTCTCTCTCTGTGCTAGATGAGGTCCAGCCTTGCACAGCTGCAATCAATACTTCTGTAGTGAGACTCCTTCAAATGCCTGCTGGTCTGTTTGGGAAGTGTCGGTGAAAGCATTTCATTCAGACTTACAGAGCGGATCGTGGTGTTTGGAGTTTCTGAGATAAGTGTATTTGGAAGTGTTTTTTCCCTTTCCTCGCTTTATCATTTATCTCCTTTCCCGTTGGTGTTCCCTCTGTTGTAGTTGTGTAGTTGTTGTATGCAAGGTGGTTTTGGTTTTTCCCTTGTACTGTCTCGTTCGTCTAAAGTACTGTGTGTGGGCATATTATTTCTTGTTCCCTTTTGTTGTGATCGGGGTCCTTCTCAGGACTAGATTACTTAGGTGCAGGGATCCTCAGGAGGTAGGGGTTACGCTGGCGGCCTGGACCTCTGTATCTTTAACAGTACCTCCAGGTTGAGGGATTAGTCAGGGCCCCAGCTTAGGGTCAGCTTAGGCCCCCTACCTCCAGTATACAGAGACAGCGTGACATTTTCACCGACCCACTTAGTTTTTCTCCAGCTACCATGGATCCAGTAGCCGGTCTAGCTCGGCAGTTGCAGAGTTTGTCCATGGAGCTGGCGGACGTTAGGTCCAAGGTTTTGCATCCTCAGGAGCAAGCCGGACCAGAACCTAAAGTAGCTCTCCCTGACAGGTTCACTGGGGGGCGGGACAAGTTTTTTGTTTTCCGGGAGGCATGCAAATTGTACTTTCGGCTGCGGCCTCGGTCATCGGGGAGTGAAGAACAAAAGGTGGGAATTGTCATCTCGCTCCTACAAGGGGACCCACAATCTTGGGCGTTCTCTCTTCACCCGGGCTCCCCGGCTCTCCAGTCAGTGGATAGGTTTTTCGCTGCTCTGGGACTCGTATATGATGACCCAGATCGGATCTCCCTTGCTGAGTCTAAGTTACGTAGGATCCAGCAGGGAGATCGTCCGGCGGAGGAATTCTGTTCGGAGTTCCGTAGGTGGGCCACGGACACCCAGTGGAATGACCCGGCTCTTAGGAGCCAGTTTTGTCATGGTTTATCCGACAAATTACAGGATGTGTTGGCACAGTATGACTCTCCCGCGTCACTGGAAGCCGCTATGGCCCTTGCTATTCGCGTTGACAGACGGCTTCGGGAGAGGTGCGGGATAACTCTACCCCCTGTGATGACTCCACCTCCTACAAGGTCCCCTCATATGGTGGTTCCCCTGGTCAGTCCAGAGGAGCCTATGCAATTAGGAGGGACATCATTTCGGGGGAGGGGACCGGTGGTGCGCCATAAGACAGGAAGGTGTTTCTTCTGCGGGAGAAAGGGACATTTTATTGGGGGGTGTCCATCCCGTCCCTTGCAGAGTGAAGAGTCGTCGGAAAACTGTTGATCCCAGGTTGTGTGGTGGACGGCAATCTGGGAGTAGGTATTACGTCCCTAGGTTCGTCTCAGTTTCTCGTACCAGCGGTGGTGGTGGTGGGTACGAGAACTGAGAGGATATCTGTTCTTCTGGATAGTGGGGCCGGGGCTAATCTGGTTGATGCTCGGTTTGCCCGGGTTCAAGGTATGCGATTGAGTGAGTTGGCTAAACCCATCCCCATATTCTCGATCGATGCCAGGCCTCTCGGTCAGGGAAGTTTTTTGCAAGCTGTGCATGACGTAAAACTTCAAGTGGGGGCAATACATAAAGAACTGTTGTCTTGCTACGTGTTGGAGGGCCTTCCCACTCCTATAGTGTTGGGCCTTCCTTGGTTAGCTAAGCATAACCCGGTTATTAATTGGCAAACCAGAGAGATAAGCCAATGGAGTAAATTCTGTAATAAAAACTGCATGAACACGGTCATCGGTGCGGTTACTCCTTGGGTCTTACCTCCATTTCTGGCGGACTTTGAGGATGTATTCTCGGAGAAAGGTTGTCAGGAACTACCTCCTCATCGCGAGTATGACTGTTCTGTAAAACTGCTCCCTGAGGCCAAGTTACCTAAAGCTAGGTTGTATAACCTTTCTGGTCCTGAGAGGCATGCCATGAAGGATTATATTTCAGAAAGTCTGGCTAAGGGGCATATTAGACCTTCATCTTCACCGGTGGCTGCGGGGTTCTTCTTTGTTAAGAAGAAAGATGGAGGCCTACGCCCTTGCCTGGATTTCCGTGAACTTAATCGGATTACGGTCCGAGATCCGTATCCGCTCCCACTTATTCCCGATCTCTTTAATCAGATCGTGGGCGCCAAATGTTCTCTAAGTTGGATCTCAGGAGGGCGTACAATCTGATTAGGATGAAGGAGGGGGATGAGTGGAAGACGGCGTTTAACACTCCGGAGGGGCATTATGAGAACCTTGTCATGCCATTCGGTCTGACTAATGCCCCGGCGGTGTTCCAACACTTTCTTAATGACATTTTTCGCCGCCTGGTGGGACAGTTTGTTGTCATATATCTGGATGATATCTTAATTTACTCGCCGGATCTGGTGTCTCATCAGGAGCACGTTAGGCAGGTGTTACAGATCTTGCGGGATAATAAACTGTATGCCAAATGGGAAAAGTGTGTGTTCGCCGTACAGGAACTCCAGTTTTTAGGCTTCCTGGTTTCAGCGTCCGGTTTTCGTATGGACCCTGGGAAAGTGCGGGCAGTTCTTGAGTGGGATCGGCCAGAGAATCTTAAGGCACTACAACGTTTCCTGGGGTTTGCTAATTATTACCGGAAGTTCATTCGTAATTTCTCGTCCATGGTTAAGCCTCTCACAGACATGACTAAAAAGGGGACGGATTTTTCTAGGTGGTCTGACAAGGCTTGTCAAGCATTCTCCTCCTTGAAAAAATGTTTTGCCTCGGCACCCATACTCATTCAACCTGATGCGTCACAGCCATTCATTGTAGAGGTAGACGCTTCCGAGGTAGGGGTGGGAGCAGTATTGTCACAGGGTTCGTCCCCTGGTAAGTGGCATCCGTGCGCCTTTTTCTCTAAAAAATTGTCGTCCGCTGAGAGGAATTACGATGTCGGCAATAGGGAACTCTTGGCCATTAAGTTAGCTTTTGAGGAGTGGTGCCATTTTTTGGAGGGGGCAGTCCATCCGGTCACCGTCATCACCGATCACAAGAACCTGCTATATCTGGAGTCCGCGAAACGTCTGAATCCCAGACAAGCTAGGTGGTCATTGTTTTTTACCAGGTTTAATTTTGTCGTTACATATCGTCCTGGGTCAAAAAATGTAAAGGCGGATGCCTTATCTCGTAGTTTCCCTGGGGCCGGGAATACGGACGACCCGATTCCTATCCTTCAGGAGGGGGTGGTGGTTTCGGCAGTATGCTCTGAGCTGGAGGAGGAGGTATTGGAGGCTCAGGGGGACGCCCCTGTTGGACCTCCGGGGAGACTGTTTGTTCCAGATCAGTTGCGACAAAAGGTGATCGAGGCACACCATAACTCAGTTTTTGCAGGACACCCGGGGAGTAAAGCAACTGTGGATCTCCTCTCGCGTCGGTTTTGGTGGCCTAACTTACATAAGGAGGTGGTAACTTTTGTCGCGTCCTGTGGGGTTTGTGCGCGCTCTAAGACCTCACATACCCGTCCGTCTGGGGCCCTCTTACCTTTGAAGATCCCGGAGCGTCCTTGGACTCATCTGTCTATGGACTTTATTACGGACCTCCCTCCGTCTTCGGGTAAAACGGTCATACTCGTTGTAGTGGACAGGTTCAGCAAGATGGCACATTTTATCGCTCTTCCGGCTCTCCCTAATGCTAAAACTCTTGCGCAGGTGTTCATTGGGGAGATTGTGAGGCTTCACGGGGTACCCTCCGATGTGGTGTCTGATCGGGGGTCTCAGTTTGTGTCCAAGTTCTGGAAGGCGTTTTGTGCACGGCGGGGGATGCATTTGTCATTCTCATCGGCTTTTCACCCTCAGACCAATGGTCAGACGGAACGTATGAACCAGAGCTTGGAGACATATCTCCGGTGTTTTGTGTCAGAGAACCAGGAGGACTGGGCTTCTTTCTTACCTCTGGCAGAGTTTGCTCTTAATAATAGGCGGAGCGAGTCCACTGGTAAGTCCCCGTTTTTTGGGGCATATGGTTTTCACCCGCAGTTTTGTACTTTCAGTAGGGGGGGCTCTTCGGGGGTTCCTGAGGAGGAACGATTTTCCTCATCACTCGCTTCAGTATGGAGAGGGGTGCTGAAGAATCTGAATACTATGGGGAACCGATACAAACGTATGGCTGATAGGAGGAGAGTGTCTGGTCCGGACCTAAGTGTGAACGATCGGGTATGGTTGTCTACCAGGAATATTAAACTTAAGGTTCCCTCCTGGAAACTGGGTCCCAGGTTCATCGGGCCGTACAGAATCAGTTCTATTATTAATCCGGTGGCATTCCGTCTTGACCTCCCCCCTACGTTTAAAATTCACAACGTGTTCCACAGATCGTTGCTTAAGAGGTATGTGGCGCCGGTGGTACCGTCACCTTTACCTCCCCCTCCAGTGGTGGTCAATGGTAACTTGGAGTTCCAGGTATCAAGGGTCATCGATTCACATTTTAATCGCCGGTCCCTTCAGTACCTGGTTCATTGGAAAGGGTATGGTCCTGAGGAGAGGATGTGGGTTCCTGCGTCGGATATTAACGCAGACCGATTAGTTCGGGCCTTCCACACGACTCACCCGGATAAACCTGGCCCTGAGGGTCCGGAGGCCCCTCGTAGAAGGGGGGGTACTGTCACGGGTGTGTCGCCACGAAGATCGTCACGAGTACACAGCCTGACTTCTCGCAGCTGACTTGTTGGTGCTTTGTGTTTTTCGGCAGTGAGGGAGTTAATTCTCTCTCTCTCTGTGCTAGATGAGGTCCAGCCTTGCACAGCTGCAATCAATACTTCTGTAGTGAGACTCCTTCAAATGCCTGCTGGTCTGTTTGGGAAGTGTCGGTGAAAGCATTTCATTCAGACTTACAGAGCGGATCGTGGTGTTTGGAGTTTCTGAGATAAGTGTATTTGGAAGTGTTTTTTCCCTTTCCTCGCTTTATCATTTATCTCCTTTCCCGTTGGTGTTCCCTCTGTTGCAGTTGTGTAGTTGTTGTATGCAAGGTGGTTTTGGTTTTTCCCTTGTACTGTCTCGTTCGTCTAAAGTACTGTGTGTGGGCATATTATTTCTTGTTCCCTTTTGTTGTGATCGGGGTCCTTCTCAGGACTAGATTACTTAGGTGCAGGGATCCTCAGGAGGTAGGGGTTACGCTGGCGGCCTGGACCTCTGTACCTTTAACAGTACCTCCAGGTTGAGGGATTAGTCAGGGCCCCAGCTTAGGGTCAGCTTAGGCCCCCTACCTCCAGTATACAGAGACAGCGTGACAAGTACAAAGCACAGTCCTTGTGGTAGCGGGGATCTGCCCATTCAGAGTTTAGCAGCAAACATATGGTTCAGCGTTTCCTTGTCAGGACACAAAGCACTAGAGTTCCTCTCCCCAGCCCTACTAAACACTGAATCATTCAAAAGGATGGCTATTTATAGCCCAGGCCACAACCTGGGGCGGAGATATGGTGAATAGCATCCCATCCGCTCTACAGATGTTCACATAAAATCCTAGCCCATTAAAAATGGCCGATTAACCCCTAGACACATATTGTGCTTGAGCAAACTTCTAGGTTTCATTTCACTGAAGCTAATAGCCTTAATGAAACACATATATACACATAAAAACATTTACAAACATACACACACATACATACACTCATATACTAATCTTCTATTATATCAGGTGTTCAGCTGTGGAAAAGGTATGCCACATAGCTTATAGCTCAGCTGGAAGGGGCTGCAGAACCCACTGTGGGGGAGGGGGATACAGCAGACAGAACTGATCTCAGCTTCCTGCTCCTGCCATGCTGTCCCATTCTGTGAACTCTCCTCCTCCACCTTCTACTCTTTGAGGAAATGCTGCTGGGAAGGGAATAGTGCAGGAGGCAAAAGACACACTGTAAGTCCTTCTGCTCTTGCTCCACTATTGTTCCCTGTGTACTGTGTGACTGGGCTCCCTGATGAATGCGCGCCATGCAGAAGGACAGAGACGGCAGCCAGTGAGTGCTCTCATCAGTCTGATTGGGAAGATTTCATTGGCCAGTGGCCTTTTTTCCTCCATGACACGCCCCCTTTTTCAGTTACCACACTCGGCACAGGGCCCTTGCCCTGGCTCTGGATACCAGAATGATTACGGGTGGGAGGGGCAGTATGGGCAGTACGCTCATGCCTGCAAGGGCTCCCCTCCACCTCCAGGATCTTGTGAAGCTGTATCGGCTGCATCAGCAGTGTGTCCGCCCCTGCTTTAAGATTACCGTAAGTCCCCATGATGAGTTTTGGTAGGATTTACGCTGGGTATTTTTGCTGCACAGTAAATGCAGCATCTTACAGTTCAGCAAAGTGGATGGGATTTATTGAAATCTCATGTCCACTATGCTCTTATTTATGCGTCGTAAACTGACCTGTGGTGCTTGTTTGATATCTGCAACATGTCAATTTCTCTTGTGCGTACGCTGAGCTTTTTCTGCACATTTTCCCCACAGAATTGTATTAGATGTGGAAAATTAACAGGTAAAAATTGCACAAAATACATAATTAAACCACACATGGTTGTAGCAATAAAGGTTAGTCAAAGCCAAACATCAGGAAGTATCAAAAACACAGTAGCTTTATATAAAACATGACAAACAGAGACAAAAAGCGTAACATTAAAAGTGTGATAAAAGACAAGTAAATAAATGCACCAAAAAATGCATTGAAAAAAAAAATGCAACTTACCTAATTATCTGGGTCTGATCATGGTGTTTAAATATACCTGTAAGAGATTGAAAGTGGAATTTATAGGTTAACAGCAGCGATGTAAAATTTAAAATAACCAGTTCCTGAGCCTTCCTCCAAATGCCCTGACACGCTCCATGACATATGTATACATCATGAAACATTAAGTGGTTAATGCAGCACACTCACACTGACACATACATTGCTTGACAAAGTGGCTGTGTCTGCCCTTCATACTCCAATGTAAAAGGTTAGTCATAATGAACATAAAAGTTTATAATTAGGATAATGATAATGTGTGCACCATAGAGAAGAGTTTTATGTTATGTTTCACTTTTGTGTGTATGCGATTTCTTTAATATGACAAAACACAGACATGAATTCTTATGAATGTACAGTACATGTAGATCTGAAGGGATCTCGATGAACGACTTCACTCAATATTTCCATAAAAGGATCAATGTGCTGCATAGAAACTATAATTCATGTCACTTTAAGATGAGATCTGAGCACAGCTGTCTCTTTATGCCACATGAACAATACAATATCACATAAGGTCTTATAAATGTTACTTTTATGTACACTCATGCCCCCTTTTTGCCATTCCTTACCTTGTAAAACAGTGTATAAGGGTATGAATACACAAACGTGGTCAAAATTGTTGGTACCCCTCGTTTAATGAAAGAAAAACCCACAATGGTCACAGAAATAACTTGAATCTGACAAAAGTAATAATAAATTAAAAATATATGAAAATGAACAAATGACAGATGACATTGCTTTTCAACCCTGCTTCCACAGAATTTTCAAAAAAATTAAACTCATGAAATAGACCTGCACAGAAATGATGGTACCCCTGAAAATAATGTGACAAAAGGGACATGTTAAATGAAGTTGTGTCCACTAATTTGAATCACAGGTGTCTACAATCTTGTAATCAGTCAGTGGGCCTGTATATAGGGCTACAGATACTCACTGTGCTGTTTGGTGACATGGTGTGTACCACACTCAACATGGACCAGAGGAAGCAAAGGAAAGAGTTGTCTCAGGAGATTAGAAAGAAAATTAAAGACAAGCATGTTAAAGGTAAAGCCATAATTACAAGACCATCTCCAAGCAGCTTGATGTTCCTGTGACTACAGTTGCACATATTATTCAGAAATGTAAGATCCATGGGAAAGTAGCCAACCTCCCTGGATGTTGCAGCAGGAGGAAAATTGACGACAAATCAAAGAGACGGATAATACGAATGGTAACAAAAGAGCCCAGGATAACTTCAAAAGAGATTAAAGGTGAACTTCAAGCTCAAGGAACATCAGTGTCAGATCGCACTATCCGTCATTGTTTGATACAAAGTGAACTTCATGGGACACGACCAAGGAGAACACCAATGTTGAAAAAAAATCATAAAAAAGTCAGACTGGAATTTGACAAACTACATGTTGACAAGCCACAAAGCTTCTGGGAGAATTTCCTATGGACAGATGAGACAAAAATGGAAGTTTTTAGCAAGGCTCATCAGCTCTATGTTCACAGAAGGAAAAATGAACCATATCAAGAAAAGAACACTGTCCCTACTGTGAAACATGGAGGAGGCTCTATTATGTTCTGGGGCTGCTTGAATCTGTGTAGGATACAATGAAATCTCAAGACTATCAAGGGATTCTAGAGAGAAATGTGCTGCCCAGTGTCAGAAAGCTTGGTCTCAGTCGCAGGTCATGGATCTTGCAACAGGATAATGACCCAAAACACACAGCTAAAAACACCCAAGAATGGCTAAGAGGAAAACATTGGACTATTCTCAAATGGCCTTCTATGAGCCCTGACCTAAATCCTATTGAACATCTTTGGAACGAGCTGAAACATGCCGTCTGGAAAAGGCAACCTTCAAACACGAGACAAGTGGAGCAGTTTGCTCATGAGGAGTGGGCCAAAATACCTGTCGAGAGGTGCAGAAGTCTCATTGACAGTTACAGGAATCGTTTGATTGCAGTGATTGCCTCAAATGGTTGTTCAACAAAATATTAAGTTAAGAGTGCCATCATTTCTGTCCAGGCCTATTTCATGAGTTCAATTTTTTCTAAAAATTCTGTGCAAGCAGGGTTGAAAAGCAATGTCTGACTTTCATTTGTTCATTTTCATAGATTTTTAATTTATTATTACATTTGCCAGATTCAAGTTATTTCGGTGACCATTGTAGGTTTTTCTTTCATTAAACGAGGGGTACCAACAATTTTGACCACGTGTGTAGCAAGGCCGTTTTTAGACAAAGTGGGTCCTGGGCAAAAGTTTAAAGGGGGGCCCTAAATGCTAAAACATGGCACCATCACACACATACATTTCGGATTGCATTTACATGCGCTGAGTTCAGACCGTTAAACGAGCGATCGACAATATTGAAGTCATTTGACGCTTGTTTACTTACCTCTTCACACAGGTTGACACAGAATGATTAGCACAGAACGATCACTAGTAGATCAATCTGTCCACATACAGTATCATGTTATCAGCAGCGCATCTGTAGTTTACACCAGGCGATGTGCTGCTGAAAAACAATGAATTTTGTTCCGCTATAAACAAACCAATCATCTCATAAATGTGTATCCTTTTGCTCTTTCGTACCTATGAACTCTTGTCTGTGCAGCCAGGATTTATAAATGAATGCTACATACAAACAGTATGTGACACAAACACTGTATGTTACACACACATATGCAAACACACACATAGCATACACGCATGTATACACCAAGCACATATAGAGCACATATATATACAGTACAGACCAAAAGTTTGGATACACCTTCTCATTTAAAGATTTTTCTGTATTTTCATGACTATGAAAATTGTACATTCACACTGAAGGCATCAAAACTATGAATTAACACATGTGGAATTATATACTTAACAAAAAAGTGTGAAACAACTGAAAATATGTCTTATATTCTAGGTTCTTCAAAGTAGCCACCTTTTGCTTTGATGACTGCTTTGCACACTCTTGGCATTCTCTTGATGAGCTTCAAGAGGTAGTCACCGGAAATGGTCTTCCAACAATCTTTAAGGAGTTCCCAGAGATGCTTAGCACTTGTTGGCCCTTTTGCCTTCACTCTGCGGTCCAGCTCACCCCAAACCATCTCAATTGGGTTCAGGTCTGGTGACTGTGGAGACCAGGTCATCTGGCGTAGCACCCCATCACTCTCCTTCTAGGTCAAATAGCCTTTACACAGCCTGGAGGTGTGTTTGGGGTCATTGTCCTGTTGAAAAATAAATGATGGTCCAACTAAACGCAAACTGGATGGAATAGCATGCAGCTGCAAGATGCTGTGATAGCCATGCTGCTTCAGTATGCCTTCAATTTTGAATAAATCCCTGACAGTGTCACCAGCAAAGCACCCCCACACCATCACACCTCCTGCTCCATGCTTCACGGTGGGAACCAGGCATGTAGAGTCCATCCGTTCACCTTTTCTTCGTCGCACAAAGACACGATGGTTGGAACCAAAGATCTCAAATTTGGACTCATCAGACCAAAGTACAGATTTCCACTGGTCCAATGTCCATTCCTTGTACTCTTTAGCCCAAACAAGTCTCTTCTGCTTGTTGAATGTCCTTAGCAGTGGTTTCCTAGCAGCTATTTTACCTTGAAGGCCTGCTACACAAAGTCTCCTCTTAACAGCTGTTGAAGAGATGTGTCTACTGCTAGAACTTGTAGCGTTGGCGTCCCTGCCTCCTGCTAGGCAGGGACGCTGTTCCCCTCACCTCTCCGCTCCGTGCCCGGCATCTTCCTCCCGCTCTGCTGGCAGCGCGCGCTGCTTCCCGGCCACGGTGCTTAGGGCGCGCGCGCTCCCCCTCTCTTAAAGGGGCCGCGCGC
Organism: Phyllobates terribilis; assembly: GCF_046119375.1. NCBI lineage: Eukaryota > Metazoa > Chordata > Amphibia > Anura > Dendrobatidae > Phyllobates > Phyllobates terribilis. The sequence goes on from NW_027362763.1 coordinate 225,133,552, forward strand.
GCCGTCCTAAGGAGTCCCCGGCCAATGGCCGGAGGACTTCACCATATATAAGGCACCTCCTCCAAAATGGAGGTGCCCGAGCAATGTTGTTGCAAAGCCTTCACTCTGCTTCAGCCCTCAGGTCCCGTTACCAGTTACCTGCCAGTCACCTGCCAGATTCCTGCTTGTTACCTGCCAGTCACCTGCCAGATTCCTGCCTGTTACCTGCCAGTCACCTGCCAGATTCCTGCTTGATGCCTGATATCCACTTACCTGCTTGCAAGCCTGCGGTCCGACGGTCTGCCTTCCGACACCTGTCAGTCTGTCTATGGACCAGCCTGCCCGCTCACCTGGGAGCGCTCACCTGCTACCTGCCTGATAGCCTACCTGGAGGCTCTGCCGTCACTTGCCGTGACCACCTGCCTGTCCAGAGACTCTTGCCTGCTCACCTGGGAGCGCTCACCTGCTACCTGCCTGCTAGCCTACCTGGAGGCTCAGCCGTCACTTGCCGTGACCACCTGCCTGTCCAGAGACTCTTGCCCGCTCACCTGGGAGCACTCACCTGCTACCTGCCTGCTAGCCTACCTGGAGGCTCTGCCGTCACTTGCCGTGACCACCTGCCTGTCCAGAGACTCTTGCCCGCTCACCTGGGAGCGTCCACCTGCTACCTGTCTGCTAGTCTACCTGGAGGCTCTGCCGTCACTTGCCGTGACCACCTGCCTGTCCAGAGACTCTTGCCCGCTCACCTGGGAGCGTCCACCTGCTACCTGTCTGCTAGTCTACCTGGAGGTTCTGCCGTCACTTGCCGTGACCACCTGCCTGTCCAGAGACTCTCGCCCGCTCACCTGGGAGCGCTCACCAGCCACCTGCCTGCTGTCCTTCTACCCAGAGACTGTCCCTGTCACTTGCCGTGACAACCTGCCCTTCTACCCAGAGACTGTCCCTGTCACTTGCCGTGACTACCTGCCCTTCTACCCAGAGACTGTCCCTGTCACTTGCCGTGACTACCTGCCCTTCTACCCAGAGACTGTCCCTGTCACTTGCCATGACTACCTGCCCGTCTTCCCTGGGAGCCACCCGCTTCCTTACAAGGACCGCCCCCTTGTATAGTTGCTCAGAGGTTCCACCTCCCAGACCCGTTACAGTTTGCTCGGGCCATGGAACCCGGTGGCACCCAAGCTCCCTCGCTCTCGGACCTATGTCATGAACTTTCCCGTCAGAGGTCCCAACAGGAGTCCATCCTGAGTCACCTGCGTGGTGTTAACTCCCGCCTGGACACATTGACTACCTTTCGGGAGCTGCCTCCACTCGCACACTTACTACCCCGGCACCGCCGCAGCCCATCAATACCATGGCATCTCTTCCCGGTCCCCGCCTCTCCGCCCCTCCTCGGTTTGGCGGAGATCCCAGTCAGGCACGGGGCTTCATTAACCAGTGCACTCTGCACTTCGAACTGTTGACACACCAGTTTTCCAGCGACCGAGCCAGAGTAGCCTTCATCATGTCCCATCTCACGGGAGAGGCACTGGCTTGGCTAAATCCTCTATGGGAGAGAGGAGACCCCCTGGTGTCCAACCTGCCAGCCTTTCTCACGGCCTCCTGGAAAGTCTTCGACGAACCAGGACGGAAGACCTCATCCGCATCATCTCTGCTACGCCTCCGTCAAGGAAATATCTCTGTGGGCCAATACGCCATACGGTTCCGTACCCTTGCTTCGGAGCTGGCCTGGGATAACGGCGCCCTGGTGTCTGTCTTTTGGGAGGGTCTGTCCAGCCATATTAAAGATGAACTCGCCGGTCGGGACATTCCTACCACTCTCGACGACTTAATAACACTTGCCACCCGGATTGACATCCGGTTCCAGGAGCGCGCCAAAGAGGTCACCCGTGAGAGGAGGTTTCCACGTCTAGCCCCGACCTTCCAGAAACCTGTCACTTCTCCCGTTACTACCCAGACGCACTCACCTGAGCCGATGCAGGTCGACCAGACCAAGATGGTCAAAACCCGTCAAGAGTTACGCCGAGCCGAGGGGAGCTGCTTTTACTGTGGCAGTAAGGAGCACCGGATCCGTTCCTGCCCGGAGAGGTCGGGAAACGCCTGTGTCTAGGATCGCTCAGAGAGGTCATCCTAGACAAGAGTAAACCCTCTCCATCTCTGTTGCTGTCGGTCTCTATCATCTGTGGGGAGAACCGTTATTTTGAACTAGCCCAACTTGACTCTGGAGCTGCCGGAAATCTCATTTCTCAGTCTCTGGTAGAGAAATACCGCATTCCCACCAAACCTCTAGCTGTAGCCTTATCTGTCGCTGCCGTGGATGGGGGCCTCTTACCACATCCCATCCAACTCATCACCGAATCCATAACTCTGCAGGTGGGAATGCTGCACTCTGAGAGCATCTTCTTTCATGTTCTGCCTGGACTCTCTCACGCCCTCTTACTAGGCCTACCTTGGCTTCAGAGACATGCACCCGTGCTTGATTGGCAGACCGGAGAAGTCCTTCGCTGGGGACTGGACTGCCATAAGACTTGTTTAGTTCCCGTCCATCCTGTCCGTCCTTCTCCTACTCCAGCCAATCTACCTGGTCTTCCGGCTCCTTATTGGTCGCATGCGGACGTCTTTAATAAAAAGGAGGCAGAGACATTACCCCCTCATAGACCATACGACTGCCCAATCGACCTGATGCCCGGCGCTACTCCTCCCCGTGGGCGCATTTACCTTTTGTCCGCTGCTGAGACCCGATCCATGTCAGAATATATTGAGGAGAATCTGGCCCGGGGATTCATCCGGAAATCTACTTCCCCAGCGGGAGCAGGCTTCTTCTTCGTCAAAAAAAAGGAAGGCTCACTCCGTCCCTGTATAGACTATAGAGGCCTTAACCAGATCACGGTGAAGAATAAATACCCCCTTCCACTCATTCCGGAATTATTTGACCGTCTGAGGGGGGCTAGAATCTTCACCAAGCTGGACCTCCGTGGAGCGTATAACCTGGTCCGTATCCATCAGGGGGATGAATGGAAGACGGCATTCAACACCCGGGACGGCCACTATGAATACCTGGTAATGCCCTTCGGTCTCTGTAACGCTCCCGCCGTCTTTCAAGAGTTGGTCAATGACACCTTCCGGGACCTTCTCTACTCCTGCGTAGTGGTGTACCAGGACGACATCTTGGTCTTCTCTCTGGATCTTCCCACACACCGGAGGGATGTTCGTCAGGTTCTGCTCAGGCTCAGGCAGAACCACCTCTACGCTAAATATGAGAAGTGCCTCTTTGAGCAGACCTCGCTTCCGTTTCTGGGCTACATAATCTCTCAGACCGGCCTACGAATGGATCCTGAGAAACTGTCTGCCATCCAGAAGTGGCCCCGACCAGAGGGGTTGAAAGCTATTCAGCGGTTCCTGGGTTTCGCCAACTACTACCGCCCCTAATACCGCACTTCTCTTCCCGGACTGCCCCAATCTCTGCGCTCACCCGTAAGGGCACTAATCCCAGAGAATGGCCGCCCGAAGCAGAGGAAGCCTTTCTTTCCTTAAAACAGGCTTTCTCTTCCGCCCCGGTGCTGCATCGTCTGGACGGCAACAAACAATTCTTCCTGGAAGTTGACGCCTCCTCCTCTGGAGCCGGAGCGGTACTTACCCAAAAGTCGCCTTCCGGAAGAATGGTAACTTGCGGCTTCTTCTCCAAACTCTTCTCCTCTTCTGAGCGCAATTATTCTATAGGAGATCGAGAGTTATTGGCCATTAAGCTGGCACTGGAGGAGTGACGTTACCTGCTCGAGGGGGCTCTTCACCCGCTAATTATTTACACGGACCACAAGAACTTGGCTTACCTCCAGAGCGCCCAGAGACTTAACCCGCGCCAAGCCCGGTGGTCCTTGTTTTTTGCCTGCTTTGATTTCGTTCTTCATTTTCGCCCGGCAGACAAAAACATCAAAGCTGACGCCTTGTCCCGATCCTTCCTGGTGTCTGATCTAGAGGAGTAACCGAAGCACATCATTGATCCCGCCAGAGTAATGCAGGTGGCTCCCATGAATCTAAATCGTCTCCCTCCCGGTAAGACGTTCGTAACAGTACCTGATCGGAAGAAGGTCCTACTCTGGGGTCACTCATCTAAGCTAGCTGGCCACGCCGGTCAGAAAAAGACCCTCCAGCTTATTACCCGGCATTACTGGTGGCCTACCCTGCACAAGGATGTAATAGACTTTGTTTCAGCCTGTGTGTCCTGCGCCCGCAACAAAGTTCCGAGACACCTGCCAGCCGGTCGCCTCCTTCCTCTTCCAGTACCAGATGCCCCGTGGCAGCATATAGCTATGGACTTTATAACGGATCTCCCTGTCTCTGCCGGTTGTACGGTCATTTGGGTGGTCGCTGACCGCTTTTCCAAGATGGCGCACTTCATTCCCCTGCCGGGTCTCCTGTCTGCACCCGAACTGGCTAAAGACTTTATCCGCCACATCTTCCGTCTCCATGGCCTGCCCCTCCACATTGTGTCGGATCGTGGGGTTCAGTTCACCTCACGCTTCTGGAGAGCCACATGTAAGCTGCTTGACGTCACCCTGGACTTCTCCTCCGCTTACCACCCACAGTACAATGGTCAAGTGGAGCGGATCAATCAGATCCTGACCAGTTACCTCCGGCACTTCGTTAATGCCCACCATTCGGACTGGGTGGATCACCTACCATGGGCCGAATTCTCTTACAATAATCACGAGAGCGAATCTTCCTCCAAATCCCCGTTTTTTGTACTCTTCGGTCAGCATCCTCGGAATCCCATTTCCCGTCTCCACCTCGGTGGACAATCCGGCTGCGGAATCTCTCAATAGCGAATTCTCCTCGGTTCATCGGCCCACTGGAAGTTATCAAACAAATCAATCCGGTGGCCTATAAATTGAAACTCCCGGCCAACTTACGGATGCCTAACTCCTTCCATGTATCTCTCCTCAAACCCGTGGTACTTAACTCTTTTTCCAAGTCTACAGGTATGCCCCCTGCTCCGGTTTCCGCTGAGAACGAGTTTGAGGTAGAGAACATTCTGGCCACCAAAAGGGTAAGAGGAAAAACCTTTTTTCTGGTAGATTGGAAGGGGTTTGGTCCTGAGGAGAGAACGTGGGAGCCCCGGGAGAACATCCATGCCCCACTCATCCTTGATAAATTTCTCTCTGGCCTAAAAAAGGGGGGGCCTAAAGGGGGGGGGTATTGTAGCGTCGGCGTCCCTGCCTCCTGCTAGGCAGGGACGCTGTTCCCCTCACCTCTCCGTTCCGTGCCCGGCGTCTTCCTTCCGCTCTTCTGGCAGCGCGCGCTGCTTCCCGGCCACGGTGCTTAGGGCGCGCGCGCACGCGCTCCCCCTCTCTTAAAGGGGCCGCGCGCGCCGTCCTAAGGAGTCCCCGGCCAATGGCCGGAGGACTTCACCATATATAAGGCACCTCCTCCAAAATGGAGGTGCCCGAGCAATGTTGTTGCTTCACTCTGCTTCAGCCCTCAGGTCCCGTTACCAGTTACCTGCCAGTCACCTGCCAGATTCCTGCTTGTTACCTGCCAGTCACCTGCCAGATTCCTGCTTGATACCTGCCTGATATCCGCTTACCTGCTTGCAAGCCTGCGGTCCGACGGTCTGCCTTCCGACACCTGTCAGTCTGTCTATGGACCAGTCTGCCCGCTCACCTGGGAGCGCTCACCTGCTACCTGCCTGCCTAGCCTACCTGGAGGCTCTGCCGTCACTTGCCGTGACCACCTGCCTGTCCAGAGACTCTTGCCTGCTCACCTGGGAGTGCTCACCTGCTACCTGCCTGCTAGCCTACCTGGAGGCTCTGCCGTCACTTGCCGTGACCACCTGCCTGTCCAGAGACTCTTGCCCGCTCACCTGGGAGCGTCCACCTGCTACCTGTCTGCTAGTCTACCTGGAGGCTCTGCCGTCACTTGCCGTGACCACCTGCCTGTCCAGAGACTCTTGCCCGCCCACCTGGGAGCGTCCACCTGCTACCTGTCAGCTAGTCTACCTGGAGGTTCTGCCGTCACTTGCCGTGACCACCTGCCTGTCCAGAGACTCTCGCCCGCTCACCTGGGAGCGCTCACCAGCCACCTGCCTGCTGTCCTTCTACCCAGAGACTGTCCCTGTCACTTGCCGTGACTACCTGCCCTTCTACCCAGAAACTGTCCCTGTCACTTGCCGTGACTACCTGCCCTTCTACCCAGAGACTGTCCCTGTCACTTGCCGTGACTACCTGCCCGTCTTCCCTGGGAGCCACCCGCTTCCTTACAAGGACCGCCCCCTTGTATAGTTGCTCAGAGGTTCCACCTCCCAGACCCGTTACAGAACTCTGTGTGGCTTTGACCTGGTCTCTAATCTGAGCTGCTGTTTACCTGCGATTTCTAAGGCTGGTGACTCGGATAAACTTATCCTCAGGAGCAGAGGTGACTCTTGGTCTTCCTTTCCTGGGGCGGTCCTCATGTGAGCCAGTTTCTTTGTAGCGCTTGATGGTTTTTGCAACTGCACTTGGGGACACTTTCAAAGTTTTCCCAATTTTTCGGACTGACTGACCTTCATTTCTTAAAGTAATGTTGGCCACTCATTTTTCTTTACTTAGAATTTGTATTATGGCAAGAAAAAAGCAGCTAACAGTCTATCAGCTGTGTATCCACCACAATTCTGCACAACACAACTGATGGTCCCAACCTCATTTATAAGGCAAGAAATCCCACTTATTAAACCTGACAGGACACACCTGTGAAGTGAAAACCATTTCCGGTGACTACCTCTTGAAGCTCATCAAGAGAATGCCAAGAGTGTGCAAAGCAGTCATCAAAGCAAAAGGTGGCTACTTTGAAGAACCTAGAATATAAGACATATTTTCAGTTGTTTCACGCTTTTTTGTTAAGTATATAATTCCACATGTGTTAATTCATAGTTTTGATGCCTTCAGTGTGAATGTACAATTTTCATAGTCATGAAAATACAGAAAAATCTTTAAATGAGAAGGTGTGTCCAAACTTTTGGTCTGTACTGTACATGTATACAGATCACATACACATATATATGTATACACAAAGCACATACATGTATACAGAGCACATATATAGACACATATGTATGCTCAGAACACATACAAACTTGTGTGCACCTTCATACAGACACATGCATACAAAGAGCACATACACTTATATACCTACCTGGAGCCCAAACACTTTACTAATATATACTTACCAGGAGCGCATACATTCTGATATTCTCATTAATAAATACATACCAGGAGCTCAAACATTTTGATGTTTTCTCTAACATATACCACCAGGAGCACATACATTCTAAAGTTTTCACTAATATATATCTACCATTAGCCCATACATTCTGATGTCTTCACTAATATATACCATCAGGAGCCCATATATTCTGATATCTTCACTAATATATAACTACTAGTACCCAAACATTCTAATGTTTTAGTGAAGAAAATGCAAAGTAATCCCATGTCAATCACTGTGCCTGCTGGCAGGGCGGTTTTACAGAGCTCTACATATGTAAATCTGACACCACTCAGCTCAAGCAGAGGGGAGGGGGGCTGAGAAGCAGGAGTGAGTTCCCTCACAGCAGCTGTGAGTGGCACAGGACAGCCCATCCCTCGACCATGTGCTCTCTTTGTTCAAGAAACATAATTCAACAGTAGCTATGGGTAGTGTTGAGCCACCCCCGTAGTGTTCGAGTTCGGTTCGGTTCGTCGAACACCCGTGTGTTCGCCGAACTGTTCGTCGAACTGTTCGTCAAACACCTTCGAACACCTTTAAAACCAATGGCAGGCAAACAAAAACACATAGAAACACATAGAAAACACCTTCAAAGGTGCCAAAAGCTGACAAACTGCTCATAAGACACAACTAACACATGGAAAAGTGACAAGTACATATAGTCATGAGAAAAGAAAAGAGGTGGAGGAGTAAAAGGAGGGGGAGACACAGATATAGGCATGTCATGCCCTTCTAAAATCCAAAAAGTGAGAAGCCGACACGGCCAGTCTGCTCCTGCCCGTGCCACCTCCGTGTCGCCGGGTTTGTGCCAGAGACGCGGTGAACCCTGACGGCCAGCCCCCCTCTCCCAATACTGGTGCCTGTCCACTGGTGGGTCGAGCGAGCCCCCCTGTGGTGGAGGCAGCTCTAAGCTTTTTAATTTAAATTGTCTCTCTAATTTGAATGAATACACTTTAAATCCATTTACAAGGATCTATTGGAGGGCAAGTCTCATGCCAGCAGCCGCGTAATTCCAGCTCCAGTAGCGTCCACTAAAGCTGCTGCAGTTAAAAAGCTTTTATAAGGATCGAGCTTGGCTGTCCACCGCAAGGCATCCTACTGCCAGTCCCAGCCCCTATGCCTTGGGGTGCCTCCTGATGCTCTTCACTGAGTATCCCATGGTCCCGAAGCATTTCCTTTGAAAAAATTAAGTGTCCAAACTACAGGTGGTGTAGCTTGCTTAGCAGCCGGGATAATCCGCTGACTAGCAGACACTGCTACTAGGCACAAAGTATTTCCTGGGCTAGATGCAGTTAAAAATTTGTAATTAGATACTCTCGTTGGATGCTGAGAAAGCATTCCATAGAGTCTCCTGGCACGCCATATATGATTCTCTTAAAAAGCTTGGGGTAGGGGTCTAGGGGACCCTTTTATAGCCAAAATCACGGCCCTGTATCGCAATACGTCACCTAGGCTGAAGATAAATGGAACTGTAGCACCCTGAGGGCTCGGTTGCTATAGAGGTATTGCACCTCACCCAGAGGTGTGATATCTCACTCTCAGGTAAGGATGGAGTGTGGATCAGGACCCGACACCTGCATGCATTACACCACATTGCCGTGGGGCAGGGCGACCAATATGCCCCTGAGATGGGCACGACAGTCCCTGTCCCTGACTGGAGTGGGGAGAGGGAACACTGAGGAAGGGGAACCCTGTAGTGCAGGAGCAGGGAGGAAGCAGTTCCTGGGTGCATTGAGAAGGGAGTATAAAAGGTGGGCACCATCTTAGTTCAGTGCAGAGAAGTCTGAGCAGAAGTGGCAGGGAGCAGGGGCTCTGCATGAGCTCTGCTCCGGAGGCGGGCCTAGTAACAGAGGCCCAGGCCTGGAAGAGGGAGAAGGAAGGAAGAGGAGCGGAGAAGGCTCCAGGAACGAGGAACGAAGGGATCCCAGGGGTGCGGACGGGCGAGTCGCCACCGCACGCTCGAATCCACCTGCATGGAGGGGTCAGGCCAAAGGGGGAGACCGGTCCCCGAAACTAGTGGAGGCAGGAAACGACCCTCAGCTAGAAACCGGAGGCTGTGACATTTTATGTGGCGCAGCCCCTCGCTACACCCGCTAGGAGGGCAGCACATAGGGTCAGGGAAACTGGCGCCAAGTTTACCAAGAGGAGGCCCGAGGCAGCCGGACAGAAGGGTTGGTAAGAAAGGCCAGACAAAGGACACACAAAGGGGGTCCTGTGAAGCACTCCAAAGTTATCTGGGAGTTGTCTGAGCCCCTCACCTGGTGAGCACAGTACGACGTGGGCAGCCGTTACCTGCACACGTGGTCTGGATAATAAGAACTGTGAGTAAAGGCCCTGGACTGCATCACTGACTCCGTGTCGTTACTGCTGCTGCCCTGCACCATCACCCCCATCCTCCGCATACACTGCCCTGAGGCTATACTCCTCCCGTGGGGAGTTATGCTACGCTCTGCTGCACCCACAACACCAGCCTCAGCGGTCTGCCCTGCAGCGGCGGTTCACTCTGACCGCAATCCACGGGTGGCGTAGTCGGACATTTAAACATCAAAACCACATAAATAGTTCCGCCACTGGTTTGACCACCCTGAGCCACGGAACCGGGTCGCCGCCACGAAGACTACAACCACCAGCATCCACCAAAAAGGGTCCGGCTCCGGGTGTCCCAAGGACCAGGGGGTGCATCAGAACATTTTCATCACCTTTCACAATCACCAATGGGACAAGGCAGGGATGTCCTCTGTCCCCTCTCTTATACATCCTAGTGACGGAGCACCTGCTCTCATCAATTCGCCATAACCCCAATATTAGGTGGATTGAGGTGGGAGGCACCGAGTACAAGTGCTCTCTATTTGCTGATGATGTACTAGTATATATCACTCAATCACATATATCCATCCATGCTGTTATGGCTGAAATAGATCACTTTGTTACATGGTCAAATTTTAAAATCAATGCAGCGAAGTCTGAGGCCCTCGATGTCTCCCTCCCCAAATCCATATAGGATTCCATCCAGTCCAACTTTCCCTTTGCCTGGCCCTCACAGGGTATCAAATACTTAGGAATTCCTATTCATAGAGACCTCTCCCATCTATGTTATCTTAATTTTGGGCCCTTTATTGAACAACTCCATACAGACCACGGTTGGCAAGTTAGAACTGTATGATTCACTACGTGAACCACTGGTGTTTTGTGGAAAAGCACATGTACATTGTGTTCCAAATTATTATGCAAAAAGTGTTTAGGAGTGATAAGGGAAGAATTTGTTTGTTTGTCAGTTAAACTCATTGATGGTGATGTGTGTCAGGGCTCTTTATATCACTGTAAGCAATTGCAGACACCTGTGCTAATTAGTTTGGCAGGTGTGTCCAATGAAAGGCAAGACTACTTAAGAAGGCTGTCTCACATTATTAAGCAGCCTACATTTTCTGCCAAAATGGGAAAGAAAAAGGATGTGTCGGCTGCTGAGAAGCAACAAATTGTGGAGTGTTTAGGTCAAGGCATGACTACAATCAACATTGAGCGATGATCAGGATGAAGTGTCTTGGCAATCAAGAAGTATGTAGCTGATTCACAGTACACACGTGTGCGTGCTAATAAGGGCAAATTGAGGACTCTTTCCTACAGGCAATTACGTCAGGTTAAAAGAGCAGCGGCAAAAAAGCCTTGTCATAGCAGCAGACAAGTTTTTGAAGCTGCTGGTGCCTCCAACGTCCCCCGAACAAGAAGATGCAGGGTCCTTCAGAGGTTTGCAGCTGTGCATATGCCATCCTGTCGACCTCCTCTATCCACTTCACACAAGCAGAAATGGCTCCAGTGGGCCAAACATTACATGAAGACTGATTTCAAAACTGTTTTGTTCACGGATGAGTGCCGTGCAGCGCTCGATGGTCCAGATGGATGGAGTGGAGGATGGCTGGTTGATGGACACCCCACGCAAACACGGCTACAGCGCCAACAAGGAGGAGGTGGAGTAATGTTTTGGGCTGGAATCATGGGGAGAGAGATTGTCGGCCCCTTTAGGATCCCTGAAGGCGCTAAAGATGAACTCCATAATGTATGTGGATTTTCTCAAACAGCACTTCCTGCCATGCTTCAAGAAGAAGAACCATGTATTTCACAGCAAGATCATTTTTTTGCATGATAATGCACCATCTCATGCTGCACATAAAACATCTGCATCTCTGGCTGATATGGGCATAAAAGGGGACAAACTTATGGTGTGACCCCCATGCTCCCCTGACCTCTACCCCATTCCGAACCTCTGGAGCATCATCAAAAGGAGTGTCTATGATGGCGGGAGGCAGTTCACATCTAAGCAACAGCTCTGGGAGGGTATTCTGTCCTCATGCAAAACAATTGAAGCAGAAACCATCCAAAACTTGACAAATTCAATGGACGAGAGAGTTCAGAAGCTCCTTTCGAACAAGGGGTCCTATGTGAAAATGTAACATCACCTAGAATAAAGTTTTGAGTTGAAAACTGTTTGATTTCAGTTTCTAATAACCTGCTAATGCTTATAATTTCAAAAATGACTATTTTTTTGGTCTTTATTAAAATGAAAAGGTTGATCGAAAAGTTTGGGGGATCTAAGAGTGTGGCAACCCAGTAGTCATGATTACTTCGAATTCTGACAATATGTGGGTCATGTTGCAGGTAGTGCAGCAAGAAGCACTTATGTGTCATGCGCATCTCGGAGCCCCAAAATTATTTTCCGGGCTAGATGCAGCTAAAAATTATTTTTAATTTTAAATCTGGTGGAGCTTAGTATAGATGGGCTAATAGGATCAGTGCTGCACACTGCTACAAAGCCCAAATTATTTTCCAGTCAAGATACAGATAAACATGATTTGTAATTTGAAAGCTTAAAACGGTTGGTAGGGTGATTTTAACCAATCATCAAGCTTTTACTCTCCCCAGGATGACACAGGGGTAGAAAAGTTGTTTCGGATCCATGATTTGTTCATCTTTATGAACGTGAGTCTGTCTACATTATCAGTGGAGAGCCGCGTGCGCTTATCTGTCAGCACACCACCAGCAGCGCTGAACACACGTTCAGACAGAACGCTGGCTGCGGGGCATGACAAGATCTCCAAGGCGTAAGTGGCTAGCTCCGGCCATTTATCCAGATTGGAAGCACAAAAAGAGCAAGGGTCCAGTGACACAGTCATGGCTTCAATGTTTACTTGGAGATACTCCTGTACCATCGTCTCTAGGCGTTGACTATGTGTCAGACTTCTTGTCTCCTGTGGCCTTGCAAAGGATGGGCTAAAAAAGTGGTGAAATGATTCCGCAAAATTGATGTTACCAGCAGATACTGTGGTTCTGTTACGGTTTGAGTGCTGAACACTTGACGGTCCCACGGTTGGCAAGTTGGAACTGTGAGATTCACTACGTGCACCACTGGTGTTTTGTGGAAAAGCACATGTAAGATTCTGCAACAGTCTCTGCTGATACTCGTGCATGCGTGCATCCCTTTCTATGGCAGGAATAATTTCTGCAAATTTACTTTTGTACCGGGGATCTAACAGTGTGGCAACCCAGTAGTCAGGATTATTTCTAATTCTCACAATTCGAGGGTCATGTTGCAGGTAGTGCAGCAAGAAGGCACTCGTGTGTTGCGCATCCAGGAGCACCAAGTCCCTGTTGTGTTGGTGGCGAGGTAACAATCATGCTTCCTTCCTCTGTCCTTTCCCCCCAACCTCGCACAACAGAAATGTGATCAAGGTCTCCCTCATCTGATGAGTCTTCCATCAGTTCGTCCTCCACTTCTTCCTGGGCTCCTGCACCTTCCTCACTAGTTTGGCTGCTACCATGCACCCTGGTAAAACCATCTCCCCCACCCTCACATGCCTGCCGCCTTGGTGCTACCGACCGTCTGGACCTTGCAGATGTTAGCCCTTCCGCATACAACTCCTCCTCCTCTACTTCCTCCACCTCCTCTTGTGCCACCACCTGACTCCGAATTCTGTTTACCATGTGCTCCAGCATGTAAATCACCGGAATAGTCATGCTGATAATGGCATCGTCAGCACTAAACATCTTCGTCGCCATTTCAAAACTGTGCAGAAGGGTGCATAGGTCCCTGATCTGAGACCACTCCTCCAGCGTGATTTGCCCCACCTCCGGATCTCGTTGGCCCAGGCTATACGTCAGAACGTATTGCACCAGGGCTTGTCGGTGCTGCCACAGTCGCTGCAACATGTGCAGAGTTGAATTCCACCGGGTAGGCACATCGCATTTTAGCCGGTGAAGTGGCAGGCCCAACGACTTCTGTAGAGATGTAAGTCGCTGAGCTGCGGGATGCGAACGGCGGAAGTGAGCACACAGCGACCGTGCCCTCTGCAGAAGGCCATCTAGTCTGGGATAGTGGGCTAAAAATTGCTGGACAACCAGGTTCAACACGTGAGCCATACAAGGCACGTGTGTGACATTGCCCTGGCGAAGGGCCGCACCCAGGTTTGCAGCGTTGTCGCACACGGCCTTCTCTGGTTTCAGGTCCAGTGGAGACAACCATTCATGAAATTGGTTCTCCAGAGCTGACCACAACTCCTCAGCTGTGTGACTCACATTTCCCAGACATTTCAAAGTAAAAACCGCCTGATGACGTTGAGCCCTACTGCCAGCATAGTAAGGAGGTGTGCAGGATCCCTTCTGCACAGTTAGAAAGCTTGTGGCATGACCACACAGGCTTTGGGTGCAGGTGGAAGACCGAGAGGAGGTTGAGGAGGCAGAAGCAGTGGAGGAACTTTGACATAAAGAGGATTGACGCACAACTCGTGGGGACGGCAAGACTTGGACAGCAGCCCCTTGTCCTGCTGTCACCATAGTTACCCAGTGTCCAGTCAGTGACATGTAACGCCCCTGTCCATGCCTACTCGTCCAAGTGTCTGTGGTGAAATGCACCCTGTCACACACAGAGTTTCTCAAAGAAGCGGTGATGTTGTGTGCGACATGCTGGTGGAGCGCAGGCACACCTTTCTTTGAGAAGTAGTGCCGACTGGGCATCTGGTACTGGGGCACTGCGATGGACATAAGGTCTCGAAAATCCTCTGTGTCCACCAGGTGGAAAGGCAGCATTTCTGTAGCCAAGAGCTTGCAGATGGTGAAATTCAACCTCTTAGCTTTCTCATGGCTAGGAGGAAATGGTCTTTTACTTGTCCACATCTGAGGGACCGAGGGCTGGCTATTGTGCTTAGACGGGGTTGATAAGGGTGTCCCCGGCAAACTGCCGGTCTGTGAGGAAGATGCAGGCTGACATGTTAGGTTGCCTTGATCCAAAGGTGGTGCTATCGATGTCGGACAGCGCTCAACACCAGCTGGTGTTACCACCTCCAAAGAAAATGATGACCTGCCAATCACGCTGGCTGTTGCGGGTAAAGAGGTGGCTATCACACCCGTCGTCCTCAGAGCCAACCTGTTCCTGCCCTGACAAAAAACCAAAGTTGTCGCTCCAATCAGGTATTTGAGTGTCATCATCGTCTTCCTCATTGTCTCCACCAACAGGAGTTACAGTTTGGGAATGAGGGTCTACATTATGGTCAGAACCTTCTGCGTCTGGTCCTGGATCCGATTCATAAAGATTCTGGGCATCAGTGCAGATCATTTCCTCGTCTGGATTCACAGAAGCGCTGGAGTGGACCTCTGATTCCCAGGCTATAGTATGAGTAAGCAGCTCTGCAGACTCAACCATCTGTTCTACCTCATACTCAGACGGGCAGCTGGAGATTTGGGAGCTGTGAGGAAGCAAGTGCGATTGGGGTGACACCTTTGAGGACTGGAGTATTTGTGATGTTGAAGTTGATGTGGAGGAGAGCCCACTTAAAGGAGCACTTGATATCCGTTGAAGCACCTGCTGTTTTTGTGCCTCATCTGGAATTTGTAGCGATTGGCGTGGCCGTAAGAAAGGGATCTTATCACATTGTCCGCTAAAAGAAGTAGACATTTTAGTTTGGCTTGAAGATGGTCTTTCTTCTGCAGATGTTACTGTTGCTTTAACACCTACCCCACGGACACAACCTTTTTTCCCCTTCCCAACACGCCTATTCCCCTTTCCACCAGCAGCAGGCCTTTTTCCACTCATTTTGGTGGTTAACTAATTAACAACTCTGGAGTTGTTTGCACAAAAAAACAATGGATGGGAACGGAGCAGAGCTGAGTGGCCAAACTGTGGTATTAGGCCAAAACTATTGGCCGGGTTAGATGCAGAAAAAAATTATATTCAATTTGCAACCTGATGGAGGTCAGTATAGATGGACTAATAGAGAAAGTCCACACACAGCTAGAAGCCCAAATATTTTTTCAGAGCTAGATGCAGACAAAAAATTATTTTCAGTTTGCAACCTGATGGAGGTCAGTATAGATGGACTAATAGAACAAGTCCCACACACAGCTAGAAGCCCAAATATTTTTTCAGAGGTAGATGCAGAAAAAAATTATATTCAGTTTGCAACCTGATGGAGGTCTGTATAGATGGATTAATAGAACAAGTCCCACACACAGCTAGAAGCCCAATATTTTTTCAGAGGTAGATGCAGAAAAAAAATATATTCAGTTTGCAACCTGATGGAAGTCAGTATAGAGGGACTAATAGAGAAAGTCCCACACACTGCTTGAAGGCCAAATATTTTTTCAGAGCTGGATGCAGATAAAAATTATTTTTAATTTGCAACCTGATGGAGGTCAGTATAGATGGACTAATAGAGAAAGTCCCACACACTGCTAGAAGGCCAAATATTTTTTCAGAGCTGGATGCAGATAAAAATTATTTTTAATTTGCAACCTGATGGAGGTCAGTATAGATGGACTAATAGAGAAAGTCCCACACACTGCTAGAAGGCCAAATATTTTTTCAGAGCTAGATGCAGAAAAAAATTATATTCAGTTTGCAACCTGATGGAGGTCAGTATAGATGGACTAATAGAACAAGTCCCAGACACAGCTAGAAGCCCAAATATTTTTTCAGAGGTAGATGCAGATAAAAATTATTTTTAATTTGCAACCTGATGGAGGTCAGTATAGATGGACTAATAGAGAAAGTTTCACACACTGCTAGAATGCCAAATATTTTTTCAGAGCTAGATGCAGACAAAAAATTATTTTCAGTTTGCAACCTGATGGAGGTCAGTATAGATGGACTAATAGAACAAGTCCCACACACAGCTAGAACCCCAAATATTTTTTCAGAGGTAGATGCAGAAAAAAATTATATTCAGTTTGCAACCTGATGGAGGTCTGTATAGATGGATTAATAGAACAAGTCCCACACACAGCTAGAAGCCCAATATTTTTTCAGAGGTAGATGCAGAAAAAAAATATATTCAGTTTGCAATCTGATGGAGGTCAGTATAGATGGACTAATAGAGAAAGTCCCACACACTGCTAGAAGGCCAAATATTTTTTCAGAGCTAGATGCAGACAAAAAATTATTTTTAATTTGCAACCTGATGGAGGTCAGTATAGATGGACTAATAGAGAAAGTCCCACACACTGCTAGAAGGCCAAATATTTTTTCAGAGCTGGATGCAGATAAAAATTATTTTTAATTTGCAACCTGATGGAGGTCAGTATAGATGGACTAATAGAGAAAGTCCCACACACTGCTAGAAGGCCAAATATTTTTTCAGAGCTGGATGCAGATAAAAATTATTTTTAATTTGCAACCTGATGGAGGTCAGTATAGATGGACTAATAGAGAAAGTCCCACACACTGCTAGAAGGCCAAATATTTTTTCAGAGCTAGATGCAAACAAAAAATTATTTTCAGTTTGCAACCTGATGGAGGTCAGTATAGATGGACTAATAGAACAAGTCCCACACACTGCCAGAAGGCCAAATATTTTTTCAGAGCTAGATGCAGGCAAAAAATTATTTTCAGTTTGCAACCTGATGGAGGTCAGTATAGATGGACTAATAGAACAAGTCCCACACACAGCTAGAAGCCCAAATATTTTTTCAGAGGTAGATGCAGAAAAAAATTACATTCAGTTTGCAACCTGATGGAGGTCTGTATAGATGGATTAATAGAACAAGTCCCACACAGAGCTAGAAGCCCAATATTTTTTCAGAGGTAGATGCAGAAAAAAAATATATTTAGTTTGCAACCTGATGGAGGTCAGTATAGATGGACTAATAGAACAAGTCCCACACACTGCTAGAAGCCCAAATATTTTTTCAGAGGTAGATGCAGAAAAAAATTATATTCAGTTTGCAACCTGATGGAGGTCTGTATAGATGGATTAATAGAACAAGTCCCACACACAGCTAGAAGCCCAATATTTTTTCAGAGGTAGATGCAGAAAAAAAATATATTCAGTTTGCAACCTGATGGAGGTCAGTATAGATGGACTAATAGAGAAAGTCCCACACACTGCTAGAAGGCCAAATATTTTTTCAGAGCTAGATGCAGAAAAAAATTATATTCAGTTTGCAACCTGATGGAGGTCAGTATAGATGGACAAATAGAACAAGTCCCACACACTGCTAGAAGCCCAAATATTTTTTCAGAGCTAGATGCAGAAAAAAATTATATTCAATTTGCAACCTGATGGAGGTCAGTATAGATGGACTAATAGAATGATGCTATGCCCAAAAGATTTTACTTCACTAGGTGCAGTAAAAAAATTGGTATTCTATACACAGGTGGTATATCTTGCAACACAGATAGGCTACTCCACTGACTAACACACTCTGCAATAGGCCAAAAAGGATTAGCTTTGCTAGATTCAGCCAAATGCTGTGAAAAAAACTTGCACAGCACTGGCACAGACCTGCCTGGCAAAAACTGAGAGGAACTGATGTAACCTAGTCCTGAAAAGGACTGCAATTACAATTAGTCTTTACTCCCACAATCTATCTATTTAAGAGCACAGACCTGCCTGATAAAAGTCGTAGGAAATGCTGTAACCTAGTCCTTAAAAGGACTGCAATCACAACTATTCCCTACTCCCAAGCTATCTGTAGATTTGTGCGAAAATTGGCTTGAAATTAACAAGGTATAGCGCACACAGCAACAGCGGTGCCGTCTAACACGGAGCTGCAGCAGTGAGAAAATGGTGGCGACGGGGAAAATGGCTTGGTCTTATAGGGCAAGGACATGTGACATACACTGCCAATGACACATGCCCTTGCTTGTGTGAAAAAAGCACTTCGCTCCGTGTGTGCGCTGCTGATAGGCTGACAGATTGCACCTCCCCACTGTAAATGCGGGAAAGAGAAAAAAAAATGGAGATCTTCATTATTCCTGCAGAGATCCATCCCCTGCCCCTCCCCCCACCCCGCTGTACACTCAAACTGCGTATTAACATTAATTTTCATCATTACTGAGAAAAAATCCAGTTATGATTTTGGTGCACGAACAGTTATCGAACATATCCTCGAACAGCCGAATTTTTCTCAAATCGTTCGTATTCGCCGATCGGCTCGAACACCGCCCAAAACAGCTCGAATTTGAGATTGGCGAACAGTTCGAGTAGAACAACGCTCATCTCTAGTTATGGGAAAACAGCCCTTTCTCCACCACCCAGCTAGCAAGGATAGGGAGATAGGCAGCACAGCCTTTCAGAAGCCCCTAGGGCTGCTGTTTGGTCTCCGTGCATAGCAGGGGGCCCGGCTGGGTCCGTTGATACCAGAATCGGTTCCCTGGATCCACCCAGTAAGGAGGTATAGCCGATTTTAGCTTTAGAGACTCTTAGCTAAGTGGAAACAGGGGTGGAGACTTGGGCTTGAGGAGGGGGAGAAACCCAGAGAGTTTAAAAACTCCTGCAGGTCTCCTCCCACTTGTCTTTGTCCTGGGGGAGCCCGTGGCATCAAGACGTGTGGGAAAAGTCCAGCAACCCAGTGAGGGCCTACATCCTCCCCCATGTGGTAGCCTTCCCCCACAAGTCAGGCTTTCCATCTAAACTGGTAACTGACTTTAACATCTGCTTAAACTTGTTGCACCATGCTTTTGTATTTGTAACTTTGACCAATGTATATGTAACCCTTATGTATATAGTAGATTGTTTAGTGAGCCCTTATGGCGATTAATATATAATTTAATCTTGGGCTGTTCTTTTAGTTCGACCCCCGAATCTTATGACGCGCCCCCTGGGCCTGTGCTGGGAGGGGAACCCGGAGCCGGATCTGATAGGGGTAGTAGTCCTTGTGGCGGTGACCCGGTCCGTGCCCAGGGTGTCAAACCAAGTGGCAGAACTTTGAGTAAGGTGTATAGAGTTCGACTACACCACCCGTTGGATGCGGTTATGAGACCGCCGCTGCAGGGCAGACCGCTGAGGCCAGTGGTACGGTTGTGCAGCGTGGATGGTATAACCCCCAACGGGAGGGGTATGGCCTCAGGGCAGCAGACGTGGATGATGGGGATAGTAGAATTGCACGCAGGCACCAGGAACCACTCAGAGACAGTGCGGTGTAGTTTAGGGTCTTTACTGGTGGCAAAGGCAGACCCTCCCGGGAGTACTGGCTAGCGATCGGGGCCTGGTCAGTCCGTGAGCAGATAGGATCTCCCCTGGCCAGGCGGAGTTGTAGGCCTCCCCAACTATTTGTACTCTTCCTGGCTACCTTGCTAGAAGCGGGTAGAAGTAGCCCACGTCCCTGAGTGTACCGTGTGGTGCTCACCCGTATGGCCGGTGACTCGGGGCCTTCTGGTAGCCTCCGCTCCACGCCGGCGGTGCTGGTCCCTTGCGTGTGACCGTGCCTTCGGGTTTCTTGGCCAGAGGACCTGAAATCCCCTGCCGGTCGGTTTCTGCTGCTGGGTATGGATCAGTCCCCACAGCCTCGGACTCCGTGTCCGGTGAGAACTCTTCAGTCAGGATGAGCTCTACAGCTTCCAGTCTCTGACCTCTTTTATCACTGCTCCCACAGAGCTCCTGATCTTGCTTTCCCTGTTTCTGCTCCACTCCAGACCAGACTGTGTCTCTGTCTGGGACTCCTCTTCTTCTCTTTCCCACTAACCCTGCCTCAGCCCCCAGTTTATATAGGGGAAGTTCTTCCCCTCCCAGGACTGGGCAGGAGGTGTGGCATGCTTAGGGTGCCTGACCAGGAGACCTCCCACCTGCTCTCAGACGTAATATTGCTATTACTGTGGTAACCAGACCCCTGGGGTTCCACATTCCCCCCTAGTAAAATTTAGTACTCCGGGACTAAACATATTTTTGAAAACATAACAGGGTATAAACAGGAACAATACAATAAGGAAAAACACATTAGGGTGGTCACGGCGTGTCCGCAACCGGGTGCAGTTTTTTAAACAATATGGGTGTCCATTTCACCAAAGAATAGGGAGCCGTAACCAGGTGGGGGTCTGTCCTACCCCGAGTCTTTAACAGTCTTTAGTCCGTTCCTGGGTTACGCTCCAAACATATATACAACAGAGTTCCGGTTACTCCACAAAAGACACCTTTAAAATAACTGAAAAACATAATTATTTACAAGCAACAGTAAACAGGTAAACACCAATAAAACAGTCTGAACACTTTAGATCCTCCAACGTACGGGCAACTGGCCTCTAGTGGCCCTAGTAGACCTACGGAGCTTACTGACCGGTCCTGAGCTACAGGGTGTAGGAGCTGTCAAAGGTAAGCTGGGCAGCTGTCTACGGGTTCTTTGGCTCACTAGGGGCACGGCAGGCTCACTATAAGCAGAGGGTCGATTCTCCTGGTCTGCTTGTGTGGGGTCTTCTGCCTCCTGGACCGGCTGCTCTTCCAGCTCTACCTGTTTTTCCGTAGGCACTTGGGATGCTGGTTGGAGGAAGGTGAGGACGGGTACCACAACAGCGCCATTCACTTGTGTCCAAGACCGAGGGAAGTCTCCGAGTACAGTACTGACCATCTCTTCCCTTTCATCTGCGGGTCGAAGGTTTTCTTGATCTTCTTCAGGGTTTCGTAGCTGCTCGGGACACTTCTTCAGGTGATCTCGGGAGACAATGGCTGTGGTTTCTCCTCCATCCTTACTGATCGTGCAGATTTTTGGGTTTTCATGGCTTGATGGCAGTACGGTGTACGGGTCCTTCTCCCACTGGTCGTCCAACTTGTGGAGCCGTCTCTTCCTTTTCAAGACCTGCTCTCCAGGTACCAGGGGAACAGCGGGAGCATACTGGTTGTAAATCTTCTCCTGTCTTTCTCTTGCTTGACAGAGACTTCGCTCAACGCTCTCCTGTACTTTCCGGTACTGCTGCTGCCTCTCTGTGTCCCAGTCTGCTTCTGGTGAAGTGTCCTCGGGTGTCAGGACTCCCATATCCAGATCAACAGGCAGCTTACTAGGTCTTGCTCTCATTAGGTAAGCCGGGGTACAGTTGGTAGACCCTACGGGGATGTGGTTGTATAGGTCCACCAGATCAGGTAGCTTCTCAGGCCACAGACTGCGTTCTTCCAGGGGCAATGTTTTCAGAAGGTCTATCACCACCTGGTTCATCTTCTCGCAGAGTCCATTGGTATGCGGATGATAGGGTGTTGTTCTTATCTTCCGGCAGCCATACAGAGTGCAGAACTCCTGGAAGACTTCCGCTTCAAAGGCAGGTCCCTGGTCCGTCAGCACCTGCTCTGGGTATCCGTGTGGACGGCAGAAGTGCTGCTGGAAGGCTCTAGCTGCTGTTTGAGCCGTTAAGTCCTTGACGGGGACTACAACCAAGAACCGGGAGTAGTGATCCACGATGGTTAACGCATAGACGTAGCCACTTCTGCTGGGGGTCAGTTTTACATGATCCAAGGCTACCAGTTCCAACGGCTGCCTGGTGATGATGGACTGCAGGGGAGTCTTCTGGCTGGCACGGTCCTTCCTTCTTAGGTTGCATGGGCCACAGTCTCTGCACCACCTCTCGATGGTTCCTCTCATGCCTATCCAGTGGAACCGCCCGCGCAGCAGGAACTCCAGCTTCTTCCATCCGAAGTGCCCAGCTCTGTCGTGGTATGCCTCCAGTACCATAGCCACGTCTCTTCTTGGCACCACTACTTGCCAGATCAGTTCATGCGTCCGTTAGTTAACCATTCTGCGGCACAACTTCCCCTTGTAAAGGAACAGTCGACTCTTCTCAGCCCACAGTTGCTTGGTCTCCTCCGGAGCGTCTGGGTCAAGGCGGGCATCTGGCTGAGTCAGCATCTCCTTCACCAGTCGGACGGCGGGGTCACTGTCTTGCGTTTCCGCCCAGTTGTAATGAGGTAAGGGGTTGAACGTAGCGGATTGCTTACCCCTTACACGGTGGGAATACTGGGTAGTCCCATGACGGTGGAACGCGGGGAGTTCAACTTCTTCCAGTTCCTCTGGATCTTCCCCTACGTCCGGTAGGTTCGGCATTCTGGACAAGGCATCCGCGTTGGTATTGGAGCGTCCTGCCCGGTATTTGATTGTGAACTCATAGCTGGACAGACAGGCCATCCATCTCTGCTCCAGGGCACCGAGTCTTGCAGTGTCCAGATGTGTCAACGGGTTGTTATCCGTGTACATGGTGAACCGGGAAGAGGCGAGGTAGTGCCTAAAGCGTTCGGTTACTGCCCACACCACTGCCAGGAACTCTAGATTGAATGAGCTGTAATTCTCAGGGTTTCTTTCGGTGGGTCGCAGTTTTCGGCTGGCGTAAGCAATTACCCGTTCTCTCCCCTGCTGGATCTGGGACAGTACGGCTCCTAGCCCGATGTTACTTGCGTCGGTGTAGAGGATAAAGGGCTGGCTGTAATCAGGGTACGCCAGGATTTCATCCCCCGTGAGGGCCATCTTCAGCTGGCGGAAGGACTCTTCTTCCAGCTTCTCCCATCTGAAGGGCGGCTTCTGGTTCTTGGCCTTCCTGGACTGGCCTATCAGGAGGTCCTGCATAGGAGCTGCCTTTTTGGTGAAACCGGGAATGAACCTTCGGTAGTAGCCTACCAACCCGAGGAACTGCCGCACTTCCTTTACGCTGGAGGGTCTTGGCCATTCCTTAATCGCGGTGATCTTATCAGGGTCGGGAGCCACTCCGTCAGCACTCACCACGTGTCCCAGGTACTGCACTTTTGGTTTTAGCAGGTGACACTTCGACGGTTTCACCTTCAGACCGTAGTTTGCCAGGGCTTCAAACACTTCCGCCAGGTGTTTCAGGTGGTCCTCGTAGGTTTTGGAATAAACTATAACATTGTCCAGGTACAGCAGGACCGTCTCAAAGTTCTGGTGTCTCAGACAGCATTCCATCAATCGTTGGAAGGTTCCTGGTGCGTTGCAGAGTCCGAACGGCATGCAGGTAAACTCGCTAAGTCCCATCGGGGTGGTGAATGCGGTCTTCTCCCGGTCCGCCTCTGCTACAGGAACCTGCCAGTACCCGCTAGTGAGATCCAAAGTGGAGAAGAAGTTAGCAGATTTTAAAGCAGCCAAAGACTCCTCTATCCTTGGTAAGGGGTACGCATCTTTGTGTGTGATACGGTTGATTTTCCAGTAATCTACACACATTCTCATGGTGTTGTCTTTCTTTTTAACCAAGACTAGTGGAGCTGCCCAGGGGCTACAGCTATCCCTGATTACCCCAGCCTCCTTCATGTCTCTAAGCATCCCCTTAGCGTGCTGGTAGTGTGCAGGGGGTACGGGACGATACCTCTCCTTTATGGGAGGATGGTCTCCCGTGGGGATGTGATGTTCCACTCCCTTTACCCGCCCGAAGTCTAGCGGGTGTTTACTGAACACTCTCTCGTATTCCTGGATCACCCGGTAGACTCCCTGCTTGTGGTGAGCGGGTGTGGAGTCAGTACCCAAATGCAGTTGCTGACACCAGTCCTTCATTTGTTGCTTAGAGCCGTTACCTTCCTCTGGATGAGATGGAGGCAAGGGTTCCACGGACTGTACAGAATTTTGGTTGATGGTATACAATTTGGCTAGCGTAGCATACCGGGGCAGGTACACTTCCCTCTTCCCGATATTTATTATGCGAACGGGCACCCTCCCATGGCGTACATCAACCACCCCCCGTGCCGTCAAAATGGTGGGCCTACTGTCTGAGTAGACTGGTTCTACCATTGCCTGGTAATCTCTACCTCTCAGACCAATAGCTGCCCGGCACCAAATCATCATTTCACTTTTCGGGGGCATGGCAATAGGGAAAGGGTCACACATTCTCACGCTACCAATCTCACCACCGGAGAGTTCCACCTGTTGCCGTCGCATCAGTGCCCGGATCTCTTTTTGGAGCAATCGCTGCTGGCCGGAGCTGGCGTTCTTGGCAACCTGCTGTAAAATGAGAATCACCTCTGCAAGACAATTTTCAATCACATTAGTTCCTAGAGTTATCTTTGGGTGACTCTCGCGCTTGTCAATGTCCACAATGATCAGTCCCTGTGCTGCCAGTTCGACTTTACCGATTTTAATGGTCATCTCTTTAAATCCGATCTGTGGCACGGGCTGACCATTGCTGGCGATGATACTCAAGTCGTCGTCAGGGTAGCGGGTTATATCCGAGTCATTCCAGTACTGCTTGAAGAGCACGTACGGGATGGTGGTGACCTGTGACCCGGTGTCCAGTAGGGCACTCATAGGAATGCCATCCAGTACCACAGGCAAGACTGGACGTCCTCCCACATATTTGTCACGCCAGTTTGATGGGCCTGGTGATCTTATTCCTGGGGGTTGGCCCTCTACCCCAGGTTGTGCCAGTTTAAAGGACAGTACCTTGCCATATGTCCGGGTTGATTGCAGCGGCGGCAGATGGGTTGTCCGTCCTCGTTGTATCGGTCGCTGGGTCTTCCTCTGGCCGGTGGGGTCCTCCTTGGTTGGCGCCACGGGATATCCTCCGGTCCGGATGCCAGCTGGATCTTCCCTGGAGCAGAAACCTGTAAAGACTGCACAGTTCGGGTTAGCGCGGCAACGTTTTTAGTTAGCTCTTGGACCTGATGGTGCAGGTCTGTAGCCGGGTCATTGTTTAAAGCCTGCGCATCAGCTCCCACAGGCCCTGCCGACAAGGGCGCCGTCTCCTGGTGGTAAGTGGTAGCAGGGCGTCTGTGGGTCACAGCGCCACCTGGTGCCGGTTCTCGGAGCACCCGGATGGCTCTGTCCTTGAACTGTGCAGATGAGGGTCCTGTAAGGCCATTGCCCGCAACTGGGTTCGGTGGGCATTGCAATGTAGACCCTCTATAAATTGTTCAGTCAACAGCTTGTCTTCGTTTCCCACGCTGTCAGGGTCGGCCTGCTTAATGGCTCTCAGGGCCTCTTGTAGGTTTAGTGCATAGTCCCTTATATTCTCATGTGCTCGCTGCTTGCACCCGTAGAATCTAAGCTTGATCTCGGCTGAGGTACGGGTATCAAAGGTGTCCTTCAGCCGGGCTAGTATCTCTGCGACAGTCCTCCTCCTCCCAAGTGGCCAGGACTTTACCTCCCTTTGGGCTGCCCCTGTTAATTGAGCCACCAGGATGCTCACTTTTTGCTCTTCTGTGAGGGGGTACACCTGGAAGAGGCTATCCAGCTTTTCTCTGAAGTCATTTAGGGTATGTGACTCCCCTGAGTACTGGGGTAGCCAGGCTGCCCCCGGGATATAGGGCATGGTGAAAGGCATGACCGCAGCAGCGGTGACGCTGGCGGTGGCTGTGGCAGTGAAGCTCTCCTCCGTATCCGACATCCTCCTCCCCCCTAGTGGACCGTGGCCTACCTTGAGATGATCCTCTTCCGTAGGCCGCGGCTCCGCAGTGGATCGTCAGGGTTGAGGACCTTCCGTCGCGCTCCTGTGACGTCGGCGTCTGCTGGGCTCCTTCCAGGACCTTACGCAACGTCCGGACGTGAGGTGGAGCTTCAGTTCTCGCGCGCTTTCGGAGTCCACGCCCCTCTTCTTCCCGCGCGGCATCCTCAAGATGGCGTCCAATGGCGGGAAAACTCCACGGATGGCGGGAAGAAGGCAGAAGATGGCGTCGGATGGCGGGAAAACTCCACGGATGGCGGGAAGAAGGCAGAAGATGGCGTCGGATGGCGGGAATCTTCACCACAGGTAAGTTTAACAGTCTTTTTCAGGCACGCAGTACCCGGTGGTTGCGGGCACGAAATCCTGCCGACTACGCCAAAGTTGACGCGCCCCCTGGGCCTGTGCTGGGAGGGGAACCCGGAGCCGGATCTGATAGGGGTAGTAGTCCTTGTGGCGGTGACCCGGTCCGTGCCCAGGGTGTCAAACCAAGTGGCAGAACTTTGAGTAAGATGTATAGAGTTCGACTACACCACCCGTTGGATGCGGTTATGAGACCGCCGCTGCAGGGCAGACCGCTGAGGCCGGTGGTACGGTTGTGCAGCGTGGATGGTATAACCCCCAACGGGAGGGGTATGGCCTCAGGGCAGCAGACGTGGATGATGGGGATAGTAGAATTGCACGCAGGCACCAGGAACCACTCAGAGACGGTGCGGTGTAGTTTAGGGTCTTTACTGGTGGCAAAGGCAGACCCTCCCGGGAGTACTGGCTAGCGATCGGGGCCTGGTCAGTCCGTGAGCAGATAGGATCTCCCCTGGCCAGGCGGAGTTGTAGGCCTCCCCAACTATTTGTACTCTTCCTGGCTACCTTGCTAGAAGCGGGTAGAAGTAGCCCACGTCCCTGAGTGTACCGTGTGGTGCTCACCCGTATGGCCGGTGACTCGGGGCCTTCTGGTAGCCTCCGCTCCACGCCGGCGGTGCTGGTCCCTTGCGTGTGACCGTGCCTTCGGGTTTCTTGGCCAGAGGACCTGAAATCCCCTGCCGGTCGGTTTCTGCTGCTGGGTATGGATCAGTCCCCACAGCCTCGGACTCCGTGTCCGGTGAGAACTCTTCAGTCAGGATGAGCTCTACAGCTTCCAGTCTCTGACCTCTTTTATCACTGCTCCCACAGAGCTCCTGATCTTGCTTTCCCTGTTTCTGCTCCACTCCAGACCAGACTGTGTCTCTGTCTGGGACTCCTCTTCTTCTCTTTCCCACTAACCCTGCCTCAGCCCCCAGTTTATATAGGGGAAGTTCTTCCCCTCCCAGGACTGGGCAGGAGGTGTGGCATGCTTAGGGTGCCTGACCAGGAGACCTCCCACCTGCTCTCAGACGTAATATTGCTATTACTGTGGTAACCAGACCCCTGGGGTTCCACACTTACATCTGTTGTAGCACAGATGGGGGGTAGCACAAAAACAGGATGGGGGAGCCGGATGGGGCAGCACAAAAGAGGATGGGGGAGCAGGATGGGGGCAGCAGAAAAGAGAATGGGGCAGCACAAAAGAGGATAGGGGTAGCACAAAACAGGATAGGGGCGCAGGATGGGGGCAGCACAAAACAGGATGGGGCAGCACTAAACAGGATGGGGGAGCAGGATGGAGGCAGCACAAAACAGGGTGGGGGAGCAAGGTGGGGGCAGCACAAAACAGGATGGGGCGCTGGATGGGGGCAGCAGAAAAAAGGATGGGGGCAGCAGAAAGGAGGATGGGGCAGCACAAAAGAGGATGGGGCAGCACAAAAGAGGATGGGATAGAACAAAATAGGATGAGGGAGCAGGGTGGGGGCAGCAGAAAAGAGGATGGGGCAGAACAAAAGAGGATGGGGCAGCACAAAAGAGGATGGTGATAGCACAAAACGGGATTGGGGAGCAGGGTGGGCGCAGCACAAAAGAGCATGGGGCAGCACAAACAGGATAGGGGAGCAGGATGGGGTCAGCACAAAACAGGATGGGGGAGCAGGATGAAGGCAGCACAAAATAGGATGGGGGCGCAGGATGGGGGCAGCACAAAATAGGATGGGGCGCAGGATGAGGGCAGCACAAAAGAGGATGGGGGCAGCAGAAAAGAGGATGATGGCAGCAGAAAAGATTCATAAAGAGGCATATGCCTTTTCATTCTTCATGAATAAGGAGAGTTTGACTCCAGCATACCACCTCATCAAGACCAACATGAACAATGCCAGTCTTGATGAATCAGTCCAGGTGTAGATACATCATTGCTGCCACCTATGCAACTGGGCAGGAACCCTACCTCTAAAGCAAATGGAATTGTGCATTATGATGAGCTCTTGGTCTGCAAAGGACCCACAAGCTGATCCTTTGCTGTTTTTGCATGTTTGCCCACTGACAAAGACATGAACAGTCTATAATTTTAAGGTTAGGTTAATTTTAACATTGAGAGACAGAATATCCAAAAACAAATCAAGAAAATCACATTGTATGAATTAGATAAATTTATTTGCATTTTGCAGTGAGAAAAGTATTTGATCCCCTACAAACCATTATGAGTTCTGGCTCCTACAAACCAGTTAGATGTTCCTAATCAATTCGCTACCTGCATTAAAGACAGCTGTTTTACATAGCCACCTGTATAAAAGACTCCTGTCCACAGATTCAATTAATCAGTCAGACTCTAACCTCTACAACATGGGCAAGACCAAAGAGATTTCTAAGGATGTGAGGGACAAGATCATAGACCTGCACAAAGTTGGAATGGGCTACAAACCATAAGTAAGATGCTGGGTGAGAAGGAGACAACTGTTGGTGCAATAGTAAGAAAATGGAAGAAATACAAAATGACTGTCAATCGACATCGATCTGGGACACCATACAAAATCTCACCTCGTGGGTAGTGTTGAGCGATACCTTCCGATATCAGGAAATATCGTATCGGATTGGATCGGGCCGATACCCAAAAAGTATCGGATATCGCCGATTCCGATACCGGAAACCAATGCAAGTCAATGGGACACAAATATCGGAATGAAAATAAACCCTTTCTTTCCTTGTAGGTTAATTCTACATGAAGTAAAACAACTAAGAATAATGTAGAATGACATGAAAAGCCGGCAATTCATCAGCGGCATTCACCGGTACCCGACAATTTACAACAGAAAGAATAGAGCTTCACACATAGATTAGATAGATAGAAACATGTCAGTCACATATATATGAAGTACAGTGGCAGTGTTGCTTACTGTACTTGTCATTTAGTGTAAAGGATTTATTAAAAAAAATATTAGTGTTTTCGTGCACCGTCTCTTTAAAAAAGCCGGCCGGCAATTCAGCATCTGTACCCGACAATTTATAACAGACAGAATAGAGCTTCACACATAGATTAGATAGATAGAAACATGTCAGTCACATATATAAGAAGTACAGTGACAGTGTTGCTTACAGAACTTGTCATTTAGTGTAAAGGATTTATTTAAAAAAATAATAGTGTTTTCATGCACCGTCTCTTTAAGAAAGCCGGCCGGCAATTCAGCATCTGTACCCGACAATTTAGAATAGAAGGAATAGAGAATCACACATAGATTAGATAGATAGAAACATGTCAGCCACATATATAAGAAGTACAGTGACAGTGTTGCTTACTGTACTTGTCATTTAGTGTAAAGGATTTATTAAAAAAAATATTAGTGTTTTCGTGCACCGTCTCTTTAAAAAAGCCGGCCGGCAATTCAGCATCTGTACCCGACAATTTATAACAGACAGAATAGAGCTTCACACATAGATTAGATAGATAGAAACATGTCAGTCACATATATAAGAAGTACAGTGACAGTGTTGCTTACAGAACTTGTCATTTAGTGTAAAGGATTTATTTAAAAAAATAATAGTGTTTTCATGCACCGTCTCTTTAAGAAAGCCGGCCGGCAATTCAGCATCTGTACCCGACAATTTAGAATAGAAGGAATAGAGAATCACACATAGATTAGATAGATAGAAACATGTCAGTCACATATATATGAAGTACAGTGACAGTGTTGATTACTGTACTTGTCATTTAGTGTTAAAATAAAGGATTTATTTAAAAAAAAATTGGCGTGGGGTTCCCCTTAATTTTAGGCTCTAGCGGAGGTTAAGCAGACAGCTGGGGCAAATGTTTGAAGCCTGGGAAGGGGGTAATACCCACGGAGCTTCCCAGGCTACTAATATCAGCCCCCAGCTGAATACCTAGCCTTTACTAGCTATTAAAATGGGGGACCCCCCCAAAAAAATGACGTGGGGTCCCCCCTAATTTAATAGCTAGCACAGGCTAGGCAGACAGCTGGGGGCTGATATTAATAGCCCAGGAAGGGTGCCATGAATATTGGCCCCCTCCCAGGCTAGAAACACCAGCCGTCAGCCGCCCCAGAAATGGCGCATCCATAGGATGCGCCAATTCTGGCACTTAGCCTCGCTCTTCCACGCTGCCCTGGTGCGGTGGCAGGGGGTAATAGGGTTGGGGTTGATGTCAGCTTATAATGCCAGCTGACATCAAGCCCAGGTTAGTAATGGAGAGGCGTCTATAAGACACCCCCATTACTAACCCCATAGTCAAAGTTAAAAGAAAACACAAACACCCAGAATAAAGTCCTTTAATTGAAATAAAGACACAATTCTTTATTGTTCTAAATTAAACCATACTTACCATCACGCCCATTCCAGCTGAAGCCAACGATCTCCTGCAATAAAAGAAAAATAATAAAGCAACCTCATCCTTACCTTTCGATGGTTCCCAGGACAGCTCCAGCTCTGCTACATCGAGATGACAGGCTGGACCGCAGCAGAAAGCTGCCATCCAGCCTGTCATCCCGCAGACACTGAGAAGCGCAGGCATGCTTGCGCTCCTCAGTGTCTCTCTGTGACGTCATCCAGATGAGCCGAGTTCATGTCCAATGAACTCAGCTCACCTCATGCACGTCACTGACAGCGTGGGAAAATTCTCCTGCACTCAGCGCTTCAGCGTGAGAATTCTCCCACGCTGTCAGTGACATACATGAGGTGAGGTCATGTCCAATGAACTCAGCTCACCTCATGCACGTCACTGACAGCGTGGTAAAATTCTCACGCTGAAGTGCTGAGTGCAGGAGAATTTTCCCACGCTGTCAGTGACGTACATGAAGTGAGCGGAGTTCATTGGACATGACCTCGGCTCATCTGGATGCCGTCACAGCCAGACACTGAGGAGTGGTAGTATGCCTGCGCTTCTCAGTGTCTGCGGGATGACAGGATGGATGGCAGCGTTCTGCTGCGGTCCAGCCTGTCATCTCGATGTAGCAGAGCTGAAGCTGTCCTGGGAACCATGGAAAGGTAAGGATGAGGTTGCTTTATTATTTTACTTTTATTGCAGGAGATCGTTGGCTTCAGCTGGAATGGGCGTGGTGGTAAGTATGGTTTAATTTAGAACAATAAAGAATTGTGTGTTTATTTCAATTAAAGGACTTTTTTCTGGGTGTTTGTGTTTTTTTAAATACTTTACTAGAAATTCATGGTGGTCATGTCTAATATTGGCGTGACCCCATGAATTTTGGGCTTAGGGCCAGCTGATAATGCCAAGCTGGCCTTAACCCCTTTATTACCCAGTGAGCCACCGCACCAGGGCCCTGGATGAGTTGGGTACAGCGCCAGAAGATGGCGCTTCTATGAACGCGCCATTTTCTGGGGCGGCTGCGGACTGCAATTTGCAGCGGGGGTGGCCCAGAAAGCTTGGGTCTCCCTGCGCTGCGGATTCCAGCCCCCAGCTGCCTAGTTGTATCTGGCTGGGCACAAAAATAGGGCGAAGCCCCACGCATTTTTTTTTAAAATTATTTCATGAAATTCATGGAATAATTAAGAAAAAAAGGGCTTCCCTATATTGTTGTGTCCAACCAGGTACAAATAGGCAGCTGGTGGTTGGGGGCAGCCTGTTCCTGCCTGCTGTACCTGGCTGGACACAAATATAGGGCGAAGCCCCACGTCAATTTTTTTTAAAATAAGTCCTTTATTTTAACACTAAATGACATTTGAGGAGTTAATAAAGATGCAGTCCCTAAATTATTATTTATTTTTTAATTAATTTTTCCCAAAACTTTTGACGTGGGCTTCGCCATATTTTTGTATGCCAGCCAGGTACAGCATCCAGCTTCTATGAACGCGCCATTTTCCGGGGTGGCTGCGCACTGCAATTTTCAGCGGGGGGAGGGGGGGGCAGAAAGCTTGGGCCTCCCTGCGCTGCAGATTCCATCCCCCAGCTGCCTAGTTGTACCTGGCTGGACACAAAAATAGGGAGAAGCTTCACGTATTTTTTTTTTTTAATTATTTCATGAAATTCATGAAATAATTAAGAAAAAAAGGGCTTCCCTATATTGTTGTGTCCAACCAGGTACAAATAGGCAGCTGGTGGTTGGGGGCAGCCCGTTCCTGCCTGCTGTACCTGGCTGGACACAAATATAGTGCGAAGCCCCACGTCAATTTTTTTTAAATCATTTCAGGAAATTCATGAAATAATTTAAAAAAATTGATGTGGGGCTTCGCCCTATATTTGTGTCCAGTCAGGTACAGCAGGCAGGAACGGGCTGCCCCCAACCACCAGCTGCCTATTTGTACCTAGCCGGACACAACAATATAGGGAAGCCCTTTTTTTCTGAATTATTCCATGAATTTCATGAATTTAAAAAAAAAAAAACGTGGAGCTTCGCCCTATTTTTGTGTCCAGCCAGGTACAACTAGGCAGCTGGGGGCTGGAATCTGCAGCGCAGGGAGGCCCAAGCTTTCTGGGCCCCACCCGCTGCAAATTGCAGTCCGCAGCCGCCCCGGAAAATGGCGCGTTCATAGAAGCGCCATCTTCTGGCGCTGTACCCAACTCATCCAGGGCCCTGATGCGGTGGCTCACTGGGTAATAAAGGGGTTAAGGCCAGCTTGGCATTATCAGCTGGCCCTAAGCCCGAAATTCATGGGGTCACGCCAATATTAGACATGACCACCATGAATTTCTAGTAAAGTATTTAAAAAAAACACAAACACCCAGAAAAA
Organism: Phyllobates terribilis; assembly: GCF_046119375.1. Taxonomy (NCBI): domain Eukaryota; kingdom Metazoa; phylum Chordata; class Amphibia; order Anura; family Dendrobatidae; genus Phyllobates; species Phyllobates terribilis. Next base: position 225,166,418 of record NW_027362763.1, read on the forward strand.
AGTCCTTTAATTGAAATAAACACACAATTCTTTATTGTTCTAAATTAAACCATACTTACCATCACGCCCATTCCAGCTGAAGCCAACGATCTCCTGCAATAAAAGAAAAATAATAAAGCAACCTCATCCTTACCTTTCCATGGCTCCCACGACGGCTCCAGCTCTGCTACATAGAGATGACAGGCTGGACCGCAGCAGAACGCTGCCATCCAGCCTGTCATCCCGCAGACACTGAGAAGCGCAGGCATACTTCCACTCCTCAGTGTCTGGCTGTGACGGCATCCAGATGAGCCGACAATGAACTCGGCTCACCTCATGTACGTCACTGACAGCGTGGGAGAATTCTCCTGCACTCAGCGCTTCAGCGTGAGAATTTTCCCACGCTGTCAGTGACGTGCATGAGGTGAGGTGAGTTCATTGGACATGACCTCACCTCATGTATGTCACTGACAGCGTGGGAGAATTCTCACGCTGAAGCGCTGAGTGCAGGAGAATTTTCCCACGCTGTCAGTGACGTGCATGAGGTGAGCTGAGTTCATTGGACATGACCTCGGCTCATCTGGATGACGTCACAGAAAGACACTGAGGAGCGCAAGCATGCCTGCGCTTCTCAGTGTCCGCGGGATGACAGGCAGGATGGCAGCGTTCTGCTGCGGTCCAGCCTGTCATCTCGATGTAGCAGAGCTGAAGCTGTCCTGGGAACCATGGAAAGGTAAGGATGAGGTTGCTTTATTATTTTACTTTTATTGCAGGAGATCGTTGGCTTCAGCTGGAATGGGTGTGGCGGTAAGTATGGTTTAATTTAGAACAATAAAGAATTGTGTCTTTATTTCAATTAAAGGACTTTTTTCTGGGTGTTTGTGTTTTTTTTAAATACTTTACTAGAAATTCATGGCGGTCATGTCTAATATTGGCGTGACCCCATGAATTTCGGGCTTAGGGCCAGCTGATAATGCCAAGCTGGCCTTAACCCCTTTATTACCCAGTGAGCCACCGCACCAGGGCCCTGGATGAGTTGGGTACAGCGCCAGAAGATGGCGCTTCTATGAACGCGCCATTTTCCGGGGCGGCTGCGGACTGCAATTTGCAGCGGGTGGGACCCAGAAAGCTTGGGTCTCCCTGCGCTGCAGATTCCAGCCCCCAGCTGCCTAGTTGTACCTGGCTGGACACAAAAATAGGGCGAAGCGCCACACATTTTTTTTTTTAATTATTTCATGAAATTCATGGAATAATTAAGAAAAAAAGGGCTTCCCTATATTGTTGTGTCCGGCTAGGTACAAATAGGCAGCTGGTGGTTGGGGGCAGCCCGTTCCTGCCTGCTGTACCTGGCTGGACACAATTATAGGGCGAAGCCCCACATAATTTTTTTTTAATTATTTCATGAATTTCCTGAAATAATTAAAAAAAAATTGACGTGGGGCTTCACACTATATTTGTGTCCAGCCAGGTACAGCAGGCAGGAACGGGCTGCCCCCAACCACCAGCTGCCTATTTGTACCTAGCCGGACACAACAATATAGGGAAGCCCTTTTTTTCTTAATTATTCCATGAATTTCATGAAATAATTAAAAAAAAAAAAACGTGGAGATTCTCCCTATTTTTGTGTCCAGCCAGGTACAACTAGGCAGCTGGGGGATGGAATCTGCAGCGCAGGGAGGCCCAAGCTTTTTGCCCTCCCCCCCCCCGCTGAAAATTGCAGTCCGCGGCCGCCCCGGAAAATGGCGCGTTCATAGAAGCTGGATGCTGTACCTGGCTGGCATACAAAAATATGGCGAAGCCCACGTCAAAAGTTTTGGGAAAAATTTATTAAAAAATAAATAATAATTTAGGGACTGCATCTTTATTAAGTCCTCAAATGTCATTTAGTGTTAAAATAAAGGATTTATTTAAAAAAAAAATGGCGTGGGATCCCCCATAATTTTAGTCTCTAGCGGAGGTTAAGCAGACGGCTGGGGCAGATGTTTGAAGCCTGGGAAGGGGGTAAAACCCACGGAGCTTCCCAGGCTACTAATATCAGCCCCCAGCTGAATACCTAGCCTTTACTAGCTATTAAAATGGGGGACCCCCCAAAAAAAAATGACGTGGGGTCCCCTCTATTTTAATAGCTAGCAAAGGCTAGGCAGACAGCTGGGGGCTGATATTAATAGCTCAGGAAGGGTGCCATGAATATTGGCCCCCTCCCAGGCTAGAAACATCAGCCGTCAGCCGCCCCAGAAATGGCGCATCCATAGGATGCGCCAATTCTGGCACTTAGCCTCGCTCTTCCACGCTGCCCTGGTGCGGTGGCAGGGGGTAATAGTGGTGGGGTTCATGTCAGCGCCAGCTGCCATGAAGCCCAGGTTAGTAATGATGGCCGTCTATATGACACCCCCATTACTAACCTACAAAGTGTTAAAAAGAAAAAACACACTACACCCAGAAAAAAATAATTTATTTGAAATAAAACACCATTTTATTTAATTCTTAGTTTACTAAAAAAAAAATAGTTACCTGTCCACGTTCCTGCGCTGATCTCCCATGCACAGCTGTCACATCTGGAGATGGTGACAGCTGTGCATGGCTGCTGTAAGCTCACGCTGCCGGGAACACGTCCGCTCCCGGCAGCGGGAGGCACTGACTGAGGTCACCGGAGTGCATTCAGGCAGCGCAGCTCCGGAGACCTCCTTTACGGCAGTGCTGTACCGTGGGAATTTCTCACGATACAGCAGTGCCGTAAAGGAGCTAACCGGAGCAGCGCTGCCTGAACTCCGGTGAACCCTTACGGCCCCGTCATTCTAGCGGCGGCAGCGGTTCAGAGCGGTCACATTCTATGTGGCTGCTCTGAACTGGAGATCTTCGTGGGACACTCGTGGACTACTACGGAGGGGTAAGGATAAGGTTGTGGTTTATTATTTTATATTTTATTACAGGAGATCGATGGCTTCGGGGAATTAGGTGTCTTGGTGAGTATAGGTGTAGTTTTTTATTTTTTACTTTATTTTAGGTGGCGATCGGCGGGGACAGGTAATGTATGAACTAATTTCTTTTAGGTAACCACTGGCCACCAATGACATGTATCTAACATTTATTGGGGACACAGTAGGGCAATTTAAATAGCAGGATCAGGCTGATGGGAACTACTGCTCCCATCGAGCTGATCCTGCTGGCAGGAGTGGACGGGGGACAGACATAGGCCGATGGGAGTAGTAGTGTCACATCGGCCTATGTCTGCCCGCACACACACCCGCACACACACACCCCGCACACACACCCGCACACACACCCCGCACACACACCCCGCACACACACACACCCCGCACACACTAATCATGACGGGTCTGGGAGGTGAGGCTGACCTGTGCGGCCGTGGGAAAGTTGATGTGAGTTCATGCAGTCAAGCATGAACTCACATGAACCCTCTGAGGGCACCGCGGCTACTTCAAATGAACAGCTGATCGGCATCAGCTGATACCTCAGCTGTTCATTTGAAATAACCGGCGGGAAAGCGCAGCACAGAACGGGAAAGCCGGCGGTGAAGTCTTTTCACTGCCGGCTTCCCCGCCCGGGTCCTTCGCTCCTTGGTGCTGCGCTCCCCGCCCGGTCCTAATTTACGATCGGGATGGGAGGTGGCGAGGGGAGCGGAGGATCGGGGTGGGAGGCTGCGGGGAAGCAGTATGGGGCTGCGTGATTGTTTAAAAGCCGGCGGCTTTTTACCGCGCGCCGGCTTTTAAACAATCAGGAGAATTCTCCCACGCTGGGATGGCATTCTGATGACAAGCTGGATCGCAGCTGAGCGCTGCCATCCAGCTTGTCATCCTTCAGAGACACTGCAGAGCGCAGGCATTATGGGAACTTCCGATTCCGGTATTCGATATTATAAAAGTATCGGAATTAAGTATCGGAATTCCGATACAGTGAATATCGGCCGATACCCGATATTTCAGTATCGGAATGCTCAACACTACTCGTGGGGTATCCTTGATCATAAGTAAGGTGGGAGATCAGTTTAAACTACACCGGGGGAACTTGCTAAATATCTCAAGGCAGCTGGGACCAAAGTCACCAAGAAAACCTTGGTGACACATTACGCCTTAAAGGTTTAAAATCCTGCAGTACTTGCAAGGTCTCCCTGCTCAAGAAGGCACATGTGCAGGCCAGTCTGAAGTTTGCCAATGAACACCTGAATGATTCTGTGAGTTATTAGGAGAATGTGCTGTGGTCAGATGAGACAAAAATTGAGCTCTTTGGCATTAACTCAACTCGCTGTGTTTGGAGGAAGAGAAATGCTGCCTATGACCCAAAGAACACCATCCCCACTGTCAAGCATGGAGGTGGAAACGTTATGTTTTGGGGGTGTTTCTCAGCTAAAGGCACAGGACTAATTCACCGCATCAATGGAAGAATGGATGGCGCCATGTACCGAAAAATCCTGAGTGACAACCTCTTTCTCTCCGCCAGGACATTAAAAATGGGTTGTGGCTGGGTCTTACAGCAAGACAATGACCCAAAACATACAAAGGAGTGGCTCAAAAAGAGCCACATTAAAGTCATGGAGTGGCCTAGCCAGTCTCCAGACCTTAATCCCATAGAAAACTTATGGAGGGAGTTGAAGCTCTGAGTTGCCAAGCGACAGCTTCAAAATCTTAATGATTTAGAGATGATCTGCAAAGAGGAGTGGACGAAAATTCCTCATGACACAACCCTCATCATCAACTACAAAAAACGTCTGACTGCTGTGCTTGCCAACAAGAGTTTTGCCACCAAGTATTAAGTGTTGTTTGCCAAAGGAATCAAATACTTATTTCTCACTGCAAAATGCAAATAAATTTATCTAATTTATACAATGTGATTTTCTTGATTTTTTTGGGGATATTCTATCTCTCAATGTTAAAACTAGCCTACTCTTAAAATTATAGACTGTTCATGTCTTTGTCAGTGAGCAAACTTACAAAAACTGCAATGGATCAAATAATTATTTCCATCACTGTATGTGTAATGTAAAAATACACATAATTCATTAAATATGCTTTAGTGTAAATTATGTGAAAACATTTTAGTATCCAGAGTGTCTGTGGTAAAACAAGATTGAGTAAATTACCATCCCAAAGGACATTCTGAAAACAGTCATCCCTCCTGCCATATGACATGAACGCTGTCACAGAGACCTTGTGGATATAGAATATCACTTAAATTAGAGGAATTTTTCATCTCTTTCTTGTATTTTACATATAGCCCTTGTTGCTCCTCAATGCTGCCGGTTCAGCCCCCACTTTCTCCTCTCCTCCTTTTTCAGCGTTGTTGGCTACTGAATGGCTGCAGTGGTTTGTTATGTGTTAGTTATTATTTATATAGCACACTTCGGTCAAATAAAAGAAAGGGGTGACAACTCCTCTATTAATGGTTCATTCTCACATGGCATATTTTTGTTTTACTGTACTACTTTGCCTGCATTATCTTGCTAAAACTTATCTGATTTCTGCTTAAACAACTTCGTAAGCCCTTTTCCCATTGTGTTTTTGCCCCTGTTCGTTGGCCCCATCGGGGCTTGCATCTGAACCCCTCCACCCATCCTGCAAAACGGGATTCAGGCGTATTAGCCGACAGGGCCATAGACTTTAATGGTGCTGACAGAGTCAACGTATGCCTTTACATGCATCATTTTGGGCATATACTCAAACTTAGTAGACTGCGTCTGAGTGTCCACCTCTAGTAGGTCTATACACCCAAAAATGACGCATGTCAAAGAATCAGAAGCAGGTGGTCTACGAATGATCTAGCGCCGGGTTCCTAATGAAACTTACAGGTTCTGGGAGAGAGGCAGTGGGACTTCCATCCACTCTCTGGTCCAAGGGGCGTGTGGTGTTACTCGCCAGGGGCACAGGAGCCACCAGATACATTTGGCCAGAATGGGCTCCTCGGCACTGCGGTATAATGAAATTTAGGGGGGGATTCTGACTTAGAGGCATTCAGTCATAATCCCACATGGTAGCTTCTCCCCATTGGCTCCTCAGGTAAGCATATGCACCAAATGTCTGAACCAAACGCAATGTGAAAGGATGAAAGAAGTATTTCTGGAGGCTGCAGAGAGTCTGAGAGTCTTAAAATATCTGATATTGTTTTTCTTTTAAATAAATTATTTTATCAAAATTATTCCTGCTAAAATGCATATTCTTATTAATATTTGGGTTCAAGTCACATTTTATTGAATTAATAACAAAAAAATAATGGATTTTCACAATTGTGCCTTGAATTTAAGAAGCACATATACAATTAATGGAATAATTACAATATTTCACCCCTTGTTATATTCAAAAGACTAAGACAAATCAGGTCAGTTGTTATGTTTGGTTACTTGGAGAGATCGCTAACTTAACCTTCCTGTAAGTATGCCTGGAAAGTGTTCTAACATAAATTCACGAGAATCATCTGCATTCAGTGCGAGGTCAGGAACTATAATACACACAGTGATGCGTATATGAATAACATCTGTGCCTCTCCCCTCTTTCTAAACCATTAAGAGACTTGTGAGGAAAAATGTAACTGGGGCATGGGAACTCACATTTTCACTTTAGTTTCTCAGCAATTTTGGACCAGCTTTTAATTTCTCAGAAATTAAAGCAAATCCAGACACCATTTTCAGTATACATATAGACATAAAATGCAAGTAAAAACTTTGTCAGTACATCGGTAAGGCAGATAATTTTCAAGGAGGAGATGAATATTTAACTTTTTAATCTCCTACATGTACCTGTAATTTTACTATAATTTAATTACACTGTGTGGCACCCCTGAGGGTTCGGTCGCCACAGAGGTACTGCACCTCACCCAGAGGTGTGGTGTCTCCCTTCTCTCAGGTAAGGAGGGAGTGCTGCACGGAACCCCAACACCTACATCCAACACTACACTACCCCAGGCCAGCAGGAGGGGCAAGACGCAATGTAGTTTTCTGCTGAGCCCTGATCCTGGCTGGGATGGGGGGAACCCAAAGTTAGGGGGAACCAGTAGTGGGTGTGGGTGGAGGAAGTAGTTTAGGGGAGCACTCATATAGTACATATATAAAAGGTAGACATCTTAACGGTAAAGGAAGTAGTTCAGAGGAACAGTCTGGGAGCAGAGTCTCTGTAGGAGCTCTGCTCCACTACAAGGGCCCAGGACTGAGGCCCGGGAGGGGAGCAGGGAGTGAGCTCCGTTCTGTAAAAGGGATCCTAGGGGAGTACGGCGAGTGCAGGTGGCACCCGTATACCCCGAACCTGCCAAGTGTCAGGAGGATCAAGGCCGCAAGAAGGGGACCAGCCCCTGGCCCAGTCGTGCAGCTTCAAGCCTCGGCTGGAAAAACCAGAGGCTTCTGACTTCTATAGCCAGAAAACAAACCCCCGCTCCAATCCTAGTAAAGCAGCACCCGAACAGGATTCACAGTGGGAAGCGCAGGGCAGGAGGGAGTAAGACCCAGCGTGAAGTCGGTCTAGAGAGGTACATAAGAAAGTGGGGTTCCGTCAGGTACACCTGAACTGCCTGAGGAAGGACTGAACCCCTGCCCGGTGAATGCAGTGCGACGCGGGAGGCTTGCACCAGTACAGTGCACCCGTGGACTGTCTAAGAACTGTGAGTAAATCTTGGATGACTGCACTGAGCTGCCTCCATCCCTTTCTTTCGCCGGTGCCATTTCCCTCCCTGCACTACAACTGTTAGAACCCTCCTGTTAGTTTTTTTCTATTTTGTGGTCACGTGACCTGCTGCCTATTTATTCCAGCTCCACCCTTCTGGCTTTGCTGGACTTCAGTGTTACTTTGACTCTTAATCTAGCCAGGTGCTTTGTACCTATCTCTATAGTTTGCTTTGTCCTTGGACCTCTAAGTATTTTTGTCTGTTTGTATTTTTGCTCCGCTACAACTTCTGCTAGGAGGTGTCCAATTTTGTCCCAGTCCTTAGTACTTTTAGGGACACCTCCCTTATTTCTATAGGTCTGCGTTTAGACTAGCTGAGGACGAAGGCGGGTCTGTTCGCAAGGAACAGGTTGCCTGCTGCATCGTAGGGAATCAGCTTAGTCCTATTGTAGGGACAGTTTTCCTATCTTTCCTTAGTTCTTGTAGCAGATCATAACAGTAAGTCCAGCCCAAAATCAAAAAAAAAATCCTAAGGAATAGATCCGGAGATCAGCATGGTGTCTGTTCAGGAATTGGCTCAACGTTTACAGGGATTGTCTCTTGAGGTGGCCGAGCTCCAGCAACACGTGAGTAACTGTCCTGGAGCGCATTTTGTTGAACCGAAGGTGTTATGTTCTGCTACCAGAGCTAAGGAAAGAGAGGAGATCTGTCCCTACGATAGAACTCAGCTGAATCCCTACGATGTAACAGGGAACCTGATCCTGTGATCAGACCTGCTAAAGTCCTAAGCTAGTCTGTACGAAGACCTATAGATGTGGGGGAGGAATCCCTACAAGTACTAAGGACTGGGAGGAATATGGGACACCTCCTAACTGAAATAGTAGCAGACAGATGAACAAACAAAATATAAAGAACATAGAGGTCAGTAAACCAAGCAAACTAACAGAGCAAGACACAGAGCACAGGCTAGCTAGAAAGTAGATATACAATGAAGTCCAGCAAAGCCAGAAGGGCGGAGCAGGATTAAATGGGCCAACAAGGTCATGTGACCAGCAAAGGAAAAAAACCTAACAGCAAGGTTCTAACAGTACCCCCCCTTCTAAGAGGATCCTCCGGATCCCCTAGGACCAGGCTTATCAGGAAATCTCCTGTGAAACGCTCTGATAAGTCTGGACGCGGAAACATCATCTGACCTCACCCAAGAGTTATCCTCGGGTCCGAAACCTTTCCAGGCCACAAGATACTGCAAACTACCTCTATACCGTCTAGAGTCAAGGATGCGAGAAATTTCATATTCCCCGTCCTCCACCACCGGAGGAACAGAGGCAGAGGCGTCACCATCCGACACAACAGCTTTTTTTAACAGAGAGACATGAAAGACCGGATTAATTCTCCAGGAGGTAGGAACCTCCAACCTAACAGCAGATTGGTTGACAACCTGAAGCACCTTAAAGGGCCCTACAAACTTGGGACCCAATTTCCTAGAAGGAATCCTCAACCGCAGATTCCTAGAGGACAACCAAACCATGTCACCAACAGCGAACAAAACCTCCTGTCGTTTCCTATCAAAGTAGTCTTTAGATTTTCTGTTGGCCTCCTGAAGATTACCACGCACATCCGTCCAAACTCTTTCCAAATCACCGGAAAAATTCTCCTCCTCAGGCACGGCAGATCCCAACTTGGAGAACGACCCAAACGACGGATGTCTCCCAGAACAACAAAAAAAAGGCGAACAACCAGCAGAAGAAGATGTATGATTGTTCAGAGCAAATTCGGCAAGTGGCAGAAACTCAGACCACCCCTCTTGATTGTCTGCCACAAAACAACGCAAGAACTGCTCAACATCCTGGTTTTTCCTTTCTGTCTGGCCATTAGATTCAGGATGATATCCGGACGAAAACGACAAATGAATTCCCAACCTGTCACAAAAGGCACGCCAAAAACGAGCCACGAACTGAGGACCCCTATCAGAAACAATGTCAGTAGGAACGCCATGAAGTCTGACAATTTCCTTGACAAAGGCCTTAGCGAGAGTTTTAGCGCAGGGCAGTTTGATGAAGGGAACCAAGTGACACATCTTACTAAAACAGTCCACGACCACCCAGATGACAGTAAAACCCTCAGAGGGGGGAAGGTCAGTTATAAAGTCCATAGCCAAATGTGTCCAAGGAGCACTGGGGACCTCCAAAGGACAAAGCAACCCCGCAGCAGGAGTATGTGAGGACTTAGATCTAGCACATACAGTACATTGGCGTACCCACTTAATGACTTCCTTCTGCCATCCAGGCCACCAAAAACTGCGACCCACCAGTCTCTTGGTCTCAGAGATTCCGGGATGACCTGCCAACCGAGATTCGTGACACTCAACAAACAAATCTCTCCTAAAGGTCCCAGGCACAAACAACCTCCCATGAGGAGTGTTAGATGGGGCATTCTCCTGAGCTTTAAGAATCTCATCTTCCAAAACGGAGTCTAAAGCAGCTATCACAACACCTTCTTGTAAAATGTTTTCCTCTTTCTCAGCACCGACTATGGGAGAAAAACTGCGAGACAAGGCATCCGCCTTAACATTCTTAGTACCAGGGATGTAAGTAACGGAGAAATTAAACCGCGAGAAAAACAGTGCCCACCTAGCCTGACGGGCATTCAGGTGCTTGGCAGCGTCAAGATATATCAGATTTTTATGATCCGTAAGAACCTGAACGGGAAATTCCGCACCTTCCAAGAAGTGGCGCCAGTGTTCAAATGCGAGTTTAATAGCCAATAATTCCCGATTACCAATATCGTAATTCAATTCAGTCTCCGAAAATTTTTTTGAAAAAAAGGCACAGGGATGTAATCCATCCCCGTTATCCTGAGACAATACTGCGCCAACCCCCACAGAGGAAGCATCAACCTCAACCAAAAACGGCCTAGTAACATCAGGCTGCATAAGGATGGGAGCAGAGGTGAACCTCTCCTTGAGATACACAAAAGCTTCAATGGCCTCAGAAGACCACTGAACCGCATCAGCACCTTTCCTGGTGAGATCAGTCAGAGGTTTGACAATACTAGAAACATTTTTTATGAATTTTCTATAGTAATTGGCGAAACCCAAAAACCTCTGTATCGATTTCAAACCAATAGGCCTAGGCCATTCCTGCACAGCCTGAACCTTAACCGGATCCATCTCAAAACCTTTGCTGGAGATAATGTAGCCCAAAAAACTAATTCTCTGTACAGCGAACTCACATTTCTCCAGCTTAGCAAAAAGCGAATTGTCCATTAATAACTGTAATACCTCACGCACGCTCCGCCAAGGAGACTCCAGATCTGGCGAATAAATCAAAATGTCATCCAAATACACAACCACATTTTTACCGATCAAAGGTCTAAGGATGTCATTAATCAGATTCTGAAAAAATGCAGGAGCATTAGTAAGACCAAAAGGCATAACCAGATTCTCAAAATGACCCACAGGAGTGTTAAAAGCAGTCTTCCATTCATCACCCTCCTTCATGCGCAACAGATTGTATGCCCCCTTAAGGTCAATTTTAGAGAACCACTTGGCCCCCAATAACTGGTTAAACAGATCAGGAATCAATGGCAGTGGGTAAGGATTGCGTACCGTAATTTTGTTAATCTCACGAAAATCCAGACAAGGACGTAAACCGCCGTCCTTTTTTTTTTACAAAAAAAAATCCAACCGCCACAGGAGACTTAGAGGGCCTAATGTGACCGGCGGCCAAACTTGTCTGTATGTATTCCTCCAAAGCCTTCCTCTCAGGAATAGTAAGGTTAAATAAACGACTTTTAGGAAGAGTCGCTCCAGGGACAAATTCAATAGAACAATCATAGTCTCTATGGGGAGGCAAAACCTGCGATTCCTTCTCAGAAAAAACTCTCCAAAAATCCTGAATAGGAACAGGCAATTCTCCCCTATCCAAAGCTGCAATACGCCCGTTACAACACTTGTCATAACATTTATGGCTCCAGGATTTAATTTCACTGGTAGACCAATCCAGTACAGGATTGTGACATTTTAACCAAGGCAATCCCAATATTACTGGAGAAGGCAAGTTATTCAACACTACCAAATCCAATTTCTCATGGTGAACACCATTAATAGTGAGAGGAAATTCACAGACCTTGAGAGTAATATTCTTCAAAGGGGAGCCATCCACAGAAACCACAGCAATGGGGGATGATAAAGGTTCAGGTTTTAAATTGAGTTTTTCCACGAATCCCCCATCAATTACATTCAGTGTAGACCCGCAATCAACAAACACCCGAAATTCCATTAATTTTTCCTGAGCAATCGTGGAAGCAGCTAAAAATATACCCTTGGAATTTAAACAGGCAATACGGGCGTGACTGACCATTTTTTTTTCTTTCTTCATACGAAGCTCACAGCCTTTAATCAAATGACCAGATTTTCCGCAATAGAAACACAAGCCTTTCGAAAAACGACGGTCTTTTTCTTGAGAGCGAGGTGCCACCGATCCAATCTCCATCGGTTCACCACTGTTAGTACACACATTATCATAACCAGAAACTGACATAGCAGAGGATTTGCTCTCATTAACCCTAGCACGCAGTCTTCTATCCACCCGTATAGCTAATTGCATAGCCTGTTGCAAATCCTCAGGTGTAGGATAAGCAATTAGCAGGTCTTTAACCCTTTCACTGAGCCCAGCAAGAAATAGACTTTTCAGAGCAGAATCGTTCCACCCTGTTTGAGTGGACCAACGACGAAAATGTGTACAATATTTTTCGACATTACCTGATCCTTGTTTTAAACGTCTCAACTCAGTCTCAGCTGATGCGACACGGTCAGGATCATCATATAATAGTCCTAAAGCAGAAAAAAAACTATCCACTGATCTGAAGCATGTATCACTAGGTTGCAAAGAAAAGGCCCACTCCTGAGGCTCTTTGCGCAAAAGTGACATTATGAACCCTACGCGCTGGGATTCATCCCCAGAGGACTTGGGTCTCAAACGAAAATACAATAAGCAAGCATTTTTAAATGAAAAAAATTCTCGATGTTCACCAAAAAATAAATCCGGCAAACATACCTTAGGCTCCAAGAAATGTGCTCCAGAACAGTTACTCACGTGCTGACGGAGCTCGGTCACTTCCAGAGAGAGTCCCTGCAGGCGATGAGCCAAATCCTGAACCGACACCATGATGGAACAGAAAAATCTTTCCTTAGAGAATTTGCTGGCTGGACTTACTGTTATGTTCTGCTACCAGAGCTAAGGAAAGAGAGGAGATCTGTCCCTACGATAGAACTCAGCTGAATCCCTACGATGTAACAGGGAACCTGATCCTGCGATCAGACCTGCTAAAGTCCTAAGCTAGTCTGTACGAAGACCTATAGATGTGGGGGAGGAATCCCTACAAGTACTAAGGACTGGGAGGAATATGGGACACCTCCTAACTGAAATAGTAGCAGACAGACGAACAAACAAAATATAAAGAACATAGAGGTCAGTAAACCAAGCAAACTAACAGAGCAAGACACAGAGCACAGGCTAGCTAGAAAGTAGATATACAATGAAGTCCAGCAAAGCCAGAAGGGCGGAGCAGGATTAAATAGGCCAACAAGGTCATGTGACCAGCAAAGGAAAAAAAACCTAACAGCAAGGTTCTAACAGAAGGTAGGACTGCCTGATTTTTTTTATGGTAAACAACAAGATTTTTTTTCCTTTAAAAATGCTTGTTTATTATATTTTTGTTTAAGACCCAGGTTCTCTGGGAATGAATCACAGCGCATTGGGTTTATCATGTCACTTTTGCGCAAGGAACCACAGGGATGGGCCTTTTCTCTCCAACCTAATGATCCGTGTTTTAGATCAGTGGAAGATTTTTTTTCTGCTATGGGGTTGTTGTATGACGATCCTGATCGAGTCTCTTCTGCTGAGACACAACTGAGACGTTTAAAGCAGGGGTCAGTTGATGTTGAAAATTATTGTACACACTTCAGAAGGTGGTCTTCTGAAGTGAGATGGAATGATTCGGCGTTAAAATGTTTGTTTCTTGCTGGTGTAAGTGAAAGGGTTAAGGATCTGCTGATTGCTTTTCCTGCAACTGGAAACTTGCAAGAAGCCATGCAATTAGCTATACGGGTGGACAGGAGACTGCGTGCCTGGGTTAATGAGGAGAAAACTCCTGCTATGGCAGCTCCTAGTCATCAGAGGGTCTGCTCGGACAACGGAGAACCGATAGAGATTGGGGCGATGCCACTCCGCTCTCAGGAAAAAGACCGCAGGTTTTCCAAGGGATTGTGTTTTTACTGTGGTAAATCGGACCATTTTGTTAAGAACTGTGAGCTTCTGTTAAACAAAGGAAAAAAAAAGGTAAGTTACGCCCGTATTGCTTGTTTAAACTCTAAGGGAGTATTTCTTTCAGGGAGTACCTCATTGCAGGAGGAGTTGATTGAATTTCAGGTTTTTGTGGATTGTGGCTCTACACTGAATGTGATTGATAAGGGATTTTTGGAAAAACTTAAATTGGAACCTAAACCTTTGTCATCTCCTATTTCTGTGGTTGCTGTTGATAACACTCCTTTGAAATGTGTTACTCACAAGGTTTTTGAATTTCCCCTCACTATTAATGGTATTCACCAAGAGAATTTGGATTTAGTGGTATTAAATAATTTACCTTCTCCAGTAGTGTTAGGTTTGCCATGGTTAAGACTGCACAATCCTTTACTGGACTGGTCTACTAATGAGATTAAATCTTGGAGTCCTAAGTGTTATAATAAATGTTGTAATGGTCGCATTGCTGCTGTGGAAAGAGGGGAATTACCTGTACCTATTCAGGATTTTTGGAAGGTTTTTTCAGAGGAGGAGTCGCAAATTCTACCTCCTCATAGTGACTGTGATTGCACCATTGAGTTTGTTCCTAGAGCTACTCTTCCCAAGAGTCGCTTATTTAATCTTACTATCCCTGAAAGAAAAGCCTTGGAGGAATACATACAGACAAGCTTGGCTGCTGGTCACATTAGACCTTCTAAGTCACCTGTGGCTGTTGGATTTTTTTTTTTGTAAAAAAAAAAGACGGCGGTTTACGTCCATGTCTGGACTTTCGCAAAATTAATAAAATTACTGTACGCAATTCCTACCCACTGCCGTTAATTCCTGACTTGTTTAACCAGTTAGTGGGGGCCAAGTGGTTCTCTAAAATTGATCTCCGGGGGGCATACAATTTGTTGCGAATGAAGGAGGGTGATGAATGGAAGACTGCTTTTAACACTCCGGTGGGTCATTTTGAGAATCTGGTTATGCCTTTTGGTCTTACCAATGCACCAGCATTTTTTCAGAACCTTATTAATGACATCCTGAGACCTTTGATTGGTAAGAATGTGGTGGTGTATTTGGATGACATTTTGATTTATTCGCCAGATCTGGAGTCTCATTGGCAGAGCGTATGTGAGGTATTGCAGTTATTAAGTGACAATTCACTTTTTGCTAAGCTGGAGAAATGCGAGTTCGCTGTGCAGAGAATTAGTGTTTTGGGCTACATTATCTCCAGCGAGGGCTTTGAGATGGACCCGGTGAAGGTTCAGGCTGTGCAGGAATGGCCTAGGCCTATTGGTTTAAAATCGATACAGAGATTTTTGGGTTTCGACAATTATTACAGAAAATTCATTAAGAATTTTTCTATAATTGTTATGCCGCTGACCGATCACACCAGGACAGGTGCGAATACGGTCCAGTGGACTACTGAGGCCATTGAAGCTTTTGTGTATCTCAAGGAGAGGTTCAGTTCTGCTCCCATCCTTATGCAGCCTGATGAGACCAAGCCTTTTTTGGTCGAGGTTTATGCGTTGATGCTTCTTCGGTGGGGGTCGGAGCGGTTTTGTCTCAGGAGAACAAGGATGGGGTTCATCCCTGTGCTTTTTTTTTAAAAAAATTTTCTGAAACCGAACTTAATTACGATGTTGGTAATCGGGAATTGCTGGCTATCAAACTCGCATTTGAACATTGGCGTGATTTCTTGGAAGGTGCTAAATTTCTCATTCAGGTTTTCACTGATCATAAAAATCTGATCTATCTAGATGCTGCCAAGCTCTTGAATGCCCATCAGGCTAGATGGGCACTGTTTTTTTCGCGGTTTAATTTTTCTGTTACTTACATCCCGGGTACTAAGAATGTTAAAGCTGATGCTTTATCTCGCAGCTTTTCTCCCATGGTTGGTACCGAGGAGGAGGAGAGCATTTTACAGGAAGGAGTTGTGATAGCAGCATTGGACTCGTTTTGGAAGGTGGGATTCTGAAAGCCCAGGAGGATGCCCCATCTAACACTCCCCATGGGATGTTGTTTGTACCTAGAACCTTTAGGAGAAAGTTGTTTGTGGAGTATCATGAGTCTCGGTTGGCAGGTCATCCAGGAATTTCTGAGACTAAGAGACTGGTAGGTCTCAGTTTTTGGTGGCCTGGGTGGCAGAAGGAAATCATTAAATGGGTGCGTCAATGTACGGTGTGTGCTAGATCAAAGGCTTCACATGCTCCTGCTGCGGGGTTGCTTTGCCCTCTGGAGGTTCCTAGTGCACCTTGGACACATCTTGCAATGGATTTTATTACTGACCTTCCTGTGTCCGAGGGTTTCACTGTCATCTGGGTGGTCGTGGACCGTTTTAGCAAGATGTGTCACTTCGTTCCTTTCATTAAACTACCCTGCGCTAAGACACTCGCTAAGGCTTTTGTCAAGGAAATTGTCAGACTCCATGGCGTTCCCACCGACATTGTTTCTGATAGGGGACCTCAGTTTGTGGCTCGTTTTTGGCGTGCCTTTTGTGACAGGTTGGGAGTCCATTTGTCATTTTCATCTGGGTATCATCCTGAGTCTAATGGACAGACAGAAAGAAAGAACCAGAATGTTGAGCAGTTTTTGCGTTGTTTTGTGGCAGACAATCAAGAGGGGTGGTCTGAGTTTCTGCCACTTGCTGAATTTGCTCTTAACAACCATACATCCTCTTCTGCTGGGTGTTCTCCGTTTTTTTGTTGTACTGGGAGACATCCATCGTTTGGTTCGTTCTCTAAATTGGTGTCGGCTGTGCCGGAGGAGGAGAATTTTTCCGGTGATTTGGAGAGAGTTTGGACTGATGTACGTTGTAACCTTCAAGAGGCTAACAAAAAGTCTAAGAAGTATTTTAAAAGGAAACGTCAAGAGGTTTTGTTTACTGTTGGTGACATGGTTTGGTTGTCCTCAAAGAATCTGCGGTTGAGGATTCCTTCTATGAAATTGGGTCCGAAGTTTGTGGGACCATTTAAGGTGCTTCAGGTGGTTAACCAGTCTGCTGTTAGGTTGGAGGTTCCCTCCTCCTGGAGGATTAATCGGTGTTTCATGTTTCCTTGTTGAAAAAAGCTGATGTATCGGATAGGGATGCCACTGTCACAGTTCCTCCGGTGGTGGAAGACGGTGAATATGAATTTTCTCGTATCCTGAATTCCAGAAGGCATAGAGGGAGATTGCAGTATCTCGTCGCTTGGAAAGGTTTCGGTCCTGAGGCTAACTCCTGGGTAAGGGCAGATGATGTCTGTGCTCCTAGACTTATCAGAGCTTTTCACAGGAGGTTTCCTGATAGGCCTGGGCCTGGAGGATCCGAAGGATCCTCATAGAAGAGGGGGTACTGTTAGTACCCTCCTGTTAGTTTTTTTCTATTTTGTGGTCACGTGACCTGCTGCCTATTTGTTCCAGCTCCACCCTTCTGGCTTTGCTGGACTTCAGTGTTACTTTGACTCTTAATCTAGCCAGGTGCTTTGTACCTATCTCTATAGTTTGCTTGGTCCTTGGACCTCTAAGTATTTTTGTCTGTTTGTCTTTTTGCTCTGCTACAACTTCTGCTAGGAGGTGTCTAATTTTGTCCCAGTCCTTAGTACTTTTAGGGACCCCTCCCTTATATCTATAGGTCGGCGTTTAGACTAGCTGAGGACGAAGGCAGGTCTGTTCACAAAGAACAGGTTGCCTGCTGCATCGTAGGGAATCAGCTTAGTCCTATTGTAGGGACAGTTTTCCTATCTTTCCTTAGTTCTTGTAGCAGATCATAACAACAACGCCCAGCGCACCTCCATTTATCTACACTGCTCTGAGGCCTGCTCCACCTGTGGGGAGCCATTCCATCTCAAGTTGCCCTATAATCTGCCTCAGAGGACTGTCGCAGCGCTGGTGATCCTCACCAGACACCACAGGTGGCGTCACGACAAATCCCCCCTATAAATATTCCCTTTTTGCACTGACCACCCTGGCTCATGGACCGGGCCAGCCACCGTGATCTCCCCCAAAAGCAGCCATAAGGCCCAGCTGCCGAGTACCCCACGGCCCTGGGGGTGAGTCAGATCTTGGTGTCACAAACAGGATGCGTGATCAGCCCGTTATCAGCGGGTATTGTGTGCCTAAGGACTGTTTCACTACATTGAATGTGGTGCCCGCCCCAGAAGAACGGGTGCCATTATGTGCGTGATCAAAGACAGAAACATGGAACCTCCCATCTCGGGCCAGGTCCCAGAATGGCGCCAAAAGCATACCCTGCCCCTTGCAAAAGTGACTGTCTGCATAGATGTGTCCGTCAAGGCAGGAAGGCCGTCACGGGGAGTAATCGACAGCAAATCGCCATGGGACCACCCCCAAAAGAGGAGAGGAGGAGGAGAAAAGGAATGGAGACACGGTGTGGTCTCAACCCATCTAGCCAGACCGCACCCGGCAGCCAGTATGGAAGGAAGCAAGATTCAAGCCTCCACCTCTGGCCTGCCGCAGCACCAAGCCACCCCCCTCACTATGGAGGGAGATGTAGAAAATAGTCCCCGGAGGACGTGGAGTTCCTCGAGAGCGAGGTCCTCGAGCTGGTCCAGCAGGTGGAGCGAGCCCAGCAGGCAGCTTTCGCCCAAGGGAAAAGTGAGCTGCTGGAAAAATTAGCAGCACGCCGGAAAGTGAAACCGGATGCCAGCAGCCGCCAACCAGCCCCGGCGGAGTTCGTGGTGAACCAGGAGGCCGTCTGGAGTACAATAGCAGGTAGGACAGAATCCCCAGTCCCGGGCGCTGCCAGTGCCAAACTGCTCCTGCGCCTCTTCCCCCAGCCCTTGCCGTATGCTGCTATACCCTGGCTGGAACAACCGTGCAGCCCGGAACCTCCACCCCCTGACAGAGGATCCCCCACTGAGTGCCCTTGCGGAACCTCTAATCCCAGGCGCTGAAGCTGCGGGCCTCCTACTGGGAGCCTTCCCGCCACCTCCGCCTCTGACGCTGGAGTGGATCTACGGCACGCCGGTCTTTGACTGGTCCGCCCGCTTCGAGGATTAGCAGCCGTGCCCGCTCCTCCCAGTACCAGCGCCCCCGGTTGCCTGCCCAGGTGGAGAGGAGTTATGCTGGGACAGCCGGGGTGGGGGAATCTGATGGGGTTCTCCCATGAAACCGAGACCGCCGCCTGGCAGAGGAAGGAGTTCTGCAGGTGGGAGCTCCGGCAATTAGAAAAGGAGTGACTCGCGCGGGAAGCTCGCAGTGAGCGCCTGGAGGCCCGTGACAAGGCCGCCAAGGCACAGGTCCGCCAGGCGGAGACAGCCCACCCCAGCCCCCACGAAGAGGACCTCATTGTTAAATTCAATTTAAAAGCTGGGTGGGGCTTCATCTGCAGTCCCGAATTTAACAGGGACATATTCGTTAACCGGCGGGATGTGGAGCCCGAGTTGGAGGAAGGCCACCCCGACCGAAACCTGTATCCAGGAGATCATGTCACGTTCACCCGGCACCATGGTGAGCATGCCTGGTATGCCCTGCATGCAGGGGTGGATTAAGAGTAGCAAGGTTCCCGGGCAGTTTAGAAGGCGCAGGCCCCCCCCCCTCCCACACACACACACACACACACACACACACACACACACACACACACACACACACCTGATGTATCACGTGACATGTCAAATGATCCCCTGTGATAGATCATGTGATAGTTCACGTGAAATTAATTTGGCACAATATTAATTATAATAATTTTTTTTAGGCTGTGTGCCCACTATGCGTTTTTTAAGCGTTTCCGCAGCGGCAATTCTGCTGCAGAAACGCTTAAAAAAACTTGGTAGAAGGTCTGCCATGTTCCCCAATGATAATCCGCTTGTGCTGTGCACATGCTGCGGAAATTTCCGCTGCGGATTATCATTGCGGAAAAATCCACAGCACTACCAATTATTTTGCGGAAGCGCGGCGCTTTCGCCACCATTGACTTGCATTGGAACTCATGGAATCCGCATCGCTGCATCTGTACATGCAGAATCCATGCGTTTCAATGTGCGGATGGTACCCGGGTTTGGAGAAGAGGAGACTCTCCTCCGGACCCGGGTACCATAGAACCTGTAAAAAAAGAATAAAATAAAAAATAAATATTATACTTACCTTCTGATGGTCCCCGGTGTCTTTATCCGATGCGTCCTGGCTTGCTGGCAGCTCGCGATGGTCTGAAAGGGACCTGCCGTGACGTCATTTAGTCATGTGACGGGTCACGTGACCGCTGACATTGGCAGGCCATCAGAAGGTAATTATATATTTATTTTTTACCATTTTTTACGGTCACACTACACTGTGTTCCAAATTATTATGCAAATAATATTTTCTCAGATTTTCCCAAATTACCTATTTGAATTGCAGTCATTGTAATTTTCCAGTCAAATAACTATTAGAGTACAATTGAAAGGTTTTTGTACAAACTGCCTATGATAACAGTATATTTTTTTAAAAATAAAAAACTCAAACTGCACTAAAAATGCATGTGCCAAATTATTATGCACAGCAGAGTTTTCAACCTTTTCATTTTAATAAAGAACAAAAAATGGTCATTTTTGAAATTATAAGCATTAGCAGGTTATTACAAACTGAAATCAAACAGTTTTCAACTCAAAACTTTATAGTAGGTGATGTTACATTTGCACATAGGACCCCTTGTTCGAAAGGAGCTTCGGAACTCTCTCGTCCATTGAATTTGTCAGGTTTTGGATGGTTTCTGCTTTAATTGTTTTGCATGAGGACAGAATACCCTCCCAGAGCTGTTGCTTAGATGTGAACTGCCTCCCGCCATCATAGACACTCCTTTTGATGATGCTCCAGAGGTTATCAATGGGGTTGAGTTCAGGGGAGCATGGGTGCCACACCATAAGTTTGTCCCCTTTTATGCCCATAGCAGACAGAGATGCAGATGTGTTATGTGCAGCATGAGACGGGGCATTATTATGCATGAAATGATCTCGATGGTCCAGATGGCTGGAGTGGAGGATGGCTGGTTGATGGATACCCCATGCAAACACGGCTATGGCGCTAACAAGGAGGAGGTGGAGTAATGTTTTGGGCTGGAATCATGGGGAGAGACATTGTCAGCCCTTTTAGGATCCCTGAAGGGGTAAAGATGAACTCCATAATGTATGTTGATTTTCTCAAACAGCACTTCCTTCCATGGTTCAAGAAGAAGAACTGTGCATTCCGCAGCAAGATCATTTTCATGCATGATAATGCCCCGTCTCATGCTGCACATAACACATCTGCATCTCTGGCTGCTATGGGCATAAAAGGGGACAAACTTATGGTGTGGCCCCCATGCTCCCCTGAACTCAACCCCATTGAGAACCTCTGGAGCATCATCAAAAGGAGTGTCTATGATGGCGGGAGGCAGTTCACATCTAAGCAACAGCTCTGGGAGGGTATTCTGTCCTCATGCAAAACAATTGAAGCAGAAACCATCCAAAACCTGACAAATTCAATGGACGAGAGAGTTCAGAAGCTCCTTCCGAACAAGGGGTCCTATGTGCAAATGTAACATCACCTAGAATAAAGTTTTGAGTTGAAAACTGTTTGATTTCAGTTTCTAATAACCTGCTAATCTGAGAAAATATTATTGGCATAATAATTTGGAACACAGTGTATATAAATCCATGCCGGTTGCATGGATTTATATAATGTGACCAAGTTGTCAAGCACTTTCCAAGTGATGCTAAAATCGCTTGGAAAGCACTTGTCAACCCGCATGAGGAAATGCATGTGAAGAACGCTTCACATCAGCAAGTCCCTGGCAGGAAAAACGCATGTACAATCCGCATGTACAATCCGCATGTACAATCTCCATGCGTTTTTTCTGCCAGGGAGATGCAGAAATGCTCAAAAAAAATCCGGAGCATTTCTGCATCGTGGGCACATAGCCTTACATTAATTGTATGACTCAATATTGAGCACACATAGCCATCTATACACAGCAGGAGACCGCACGTAGCCATCTATACACAGCAGGAGGCCGCACGGTGCCATCTATACACAGCAGGGGGCCGCACGGTGCCATCTATACACAGCGGGAGGCCGCACGATGCCATCTATACACAGCGGGAGGCCGCATGATGCCATCTATACACAGCAGGGGGCCACACGATGCCATCTATACACAGCGGGAGGCCGCACGGCACCATCTATACACAGCGGGGGGCCCCATTTTCCACATATTTCACACCTGTTAAATGGGCATAATATACTGCTAAATTAAAATGTAGGTGGTGAAATTTAGTTGTGTTGGATTTACAGCATTACACAGAAATTGTGACACTGGCAGAACAGATCACATTTTGATAATGACTGTCACTTGTAGCCAGTATTCTCCGCCAAGCTTTTCCTATGCTTTATCATTATTTAGATCAAAATTACATAATGCTTGTATTTCTTTCCTTGAATACAATTTAGGAAAAAGTATACGCTGAGGTGACAGAGAATGCTCAAAATGTTAATAGATCAGAAGATTTCTAAAGAAAATTGAAAGCAACAATAACAGGAAAAGCCATGTCTCAAGAAGTCAATGTAATCATATCTTTTGTCACTCTTTTTTATTATATATACACACACTACTCACAAAAAGTTAGGGATATATAACTTTCGGGTGAAATTTCAGGATGAACCTTTTCAGGTGAACTTAATGTGACCTGCTCTAAACTTTTCAATGCACATGTTCAACTGTTCATTGTTTCAGTACTTTTTGCACAACTTGCTGTTCTGTAACAAGGAGCTTAAAGCGCCCCTGTCAGCAGGATTGTGCTTACTAAACTACATACACCGCCAGGTGGGCGCTGTTACACTAAGTAAAATGATACCTTTAATGATGAATTCCGCCCAGTGGTTCTTTTATAATCTTTAGTTTCAGTTCTGCCATAATGATATGCATGTGCTCTGGTGCTCTGCTTCTGTATTCATGTATCCCTAACTCTGGCCTCTGACAGGTCACTGTGCTTTCAGTGACCTGCCTACTCTTTTACATACTGCCTGTGTAATTTCTCTGCCCATTTGAAACTTACATATCCTAAAATGTCCGCCCGATGCCCGCGCATGCGCAGTAGCATCTTTCGGTTTCCGAGAGATGCTACTGCGCACGCATGGGAGCCATCTTGCTGTTGGATCTTGCTTTTGGTAAAAAAATGTGGGTGCAACAATATGGTGCAGCACATGTGCAGTAGCATCTTGGCAATCGAGACATGCTACAGCACAAGCACGGGCGTCGGGAGCCATATTACTACAGGCAAGTTTCTTTTTCCTGTAGCAAAATGGTGCGCGTGCGCAGTAGCATCTGCTAGCGATAGATGCTACCAACTTTAATGGTAAAATTCACAACAGGTGTTTGTTCCATTAATCAGCAAATACATTTTGGGTTTCAATTAGAATTGGTATTCAAACAGTCCTCCTCATCATGCTGTTCACATTTTGACATCATGAGACCAAGACGACTCCTAACAATTGACGAACAGTACCTTGCCATTGCGAGGCTTCAAGCAGGACGTTCTCAGACGGAAGTGGCCACTGTGCTTAGTGTCACAGAGTGTCATCAGCAAGTTGTGTCCTTGGCCACATCCCATACAGATAACCGCTTCATTGTGAACAATGCCCTTCGGAACTGGATGATGAATTCCACACAACTCCAGGCACATTTAACCCCTTTCCGATGATGTCAGTAATAGTACGTAGCTGTGCCCTGGGACTTACGGACCAGCTACGTACTATTACGCGAGCAGCGATCACACCCGCACACAAGCGGTATGAGGAGATCGCTGTCGGGTGTCAGCTGATCGTTACAGCTGACACATGGTGCTATGTGCAGGGAGCGGTCCTGCACCACTCCTGGCACATTAATCCCCGCAATGCTACGATCGAAGTTGATTGCAGCATTGCGGGGGCAAGGGGAGGTGATCGCTTTACTCACCTCTCCTGCTGGCCTCCAGCGATGTCTGCCGCGGCTTCCCGGATGTTGCCATGACGACCTGATGTCGTCATGACAACATCCAGGTCACCAGGAAGCAGGACATTACTTTGGTCATGCACAGTGCATGATCAAAGTAATGTCTCCCTGTGTGCAGCGCTGACAGGCTGCATGGCATAGGGGGCTGCTGCTCTCTATGCCATGCAGCCGATTAGACTGCAAAAAGTAAAAGTCCCATAGTGAGACAAAGTGTAGGATTAAAAAAAAGTAGAAAAGTGAAAAAAAAAAATTGTAAAAATATAAAAAAATGTTTTAAAAAATAATCCCCCAAAAATAAAAATATATTGAACCCATAATATTTATTGATTAGGAAAAAAAACAAAAACAAAAACAATAAAAGTACACATATTTGGTATTGCCGCATCTGGAACGACCTGACCTACTAGTTAACCCCTTTAGTGAACACGGTAAAAAAAATAAATAATAAACGAAGCAAAAACCAATGCTTCATCATCATACCAACAAACAAAAAATGGAATAACACGCGATCAAAAAGACGAATGTAAATTAAATGGTACCGCTAAAAACATCATCTTGTCCCGCAGAAAACAAGCCGCCATACAACTCCATCATCCAAAAAAACAAAAAATAAAAAAGTTATAGGTCTCAGAATAAAACGATGTAAAAAAATTATGTTTTCTAGAAAATAGTTTTTATTGTGTAAAAGCGCTAAAAAAAAAAAAAAAAAAGATATAAATGCAGCACCACTGTAAACGTACTGACCCGAAGAATAAAGCTGCCTTATCAATTTTACCACATGCGGAGCGGCATAAAAACAAAAACCCATAAAAACAATTCCTGAATTGCTGTTTTTTGTTTATTCTGCCTACCAAAAATTGGAATAGAAAGAGATCAAAAAATGTCACATGCCCAAAAATGGTACCAATAAAAACGTCAACTTGTCCCACAAAAAACAAGTCATCACATGACTCTGTCAGCCAAAATATGGAAAAATTATAGCTCTCAAAATATGGCGATGCAAAAACTAGTCTTTGCAAAAAAAAGCGTCTTTTAGTGTGTGACACCTGTGAATCATAAAAACCCAATATGAATCTGGCATCTAAGTAATGGTGGGTTTAGGAGGCGCTACCGGCTAATCACTAGCAAAGCAGCGAATTAGTGGACAGGGAACCATCGGTGTCCAAGTTAAGGTAAGGTTAAAATAATTTGTGTAAATTCGTGCTAATGGTAGTGGGTTTGGAGAAAGAAAGTCAGAGGTGGATAATTTAAAACTTTTATTGAGAAGATATAAAATATCAAATAAAATATAAAATATAAAATATATGAGGGTGGGGGCAAAGATATCTATTTTTTTAAAAAGGGTGATAGGTATCACTCAGATTAATATACAAATTTCTTTAGAATGCACCAAGCTAATTATATGAAGAAATTTGATAATTGGAATTATTCTTCCTTCTCAGATGCGACGGGTAGGTTAGATCGGCTGGGCCTGTTGGTGGGTACTGGTAGAATGTAGGTAGGGACTCTCGTAGTGCCTATAGCAAGAGAAGGGGAGAGAGGGTAATAGTTTAGTGGATATAGTTGTCCCGTGGGGTCCCACTGAGTCAACGGTTATGAAATTATAAAACTGTAAAATTATAAAATTACCTGCTATTGATGCGGCAATCAGCAGGTAGTAGAGGGTACGCAGGGTATCCAGTGGGGTTGTTTCTGGGAGTGGATCTAGGAGGGACAATAGGGGGATGTCTGAATAGAAGAATAATGGGTGATGTACGATTGTCTGGTTGGTCTAGTAGGTGTACCTGTGGAGGTGGAGTAGGAGGTAGACTTCGTAGTTATAGTTACAGGTGGGACGATCCTCCTTGGGTAGTAGTGCCAGTAGGATGGAAATGAATCTAGATCGTTCTGAAGGAAAAAGGATAATATTAGGAATATAGTAACGATAGTACAGGCTATTGCCTGGGTAAAATAGAGTAGGTACCTGTAATGCCGGAAAATGGCAGGAAGTGTCCAAAGAATCTCCCAGAGGGAATTCAGGAAAAGTTAAGTTTGGCTTGTAAATATTGTCCCCTTAGATGGGTTCAGTAACTGGTTGCACCAGGAGGCTCTGGATGGGCCAGACATTTCAGTGTCTAGTAGACTACCATATAGCAGGAGGCTCTGGTTCTAAAAGTAAGTTAGCGATAAGTTAGTGATTAGTAGTGTCAGTCTTGGCAGTTTAACCAAGTTTAACACAGTGGATGCTTTATATAACGGTATAAAGTTATAATTACCTGCCAGGTATAATTACCTGCCAGGTATAGAATGTGGTGACTGGTCTGAGTGATGTCTCAAGTAGGTCGAAGTTTCTGATACTGTTAGCCTGAGATAGGTAAGGTACGGGGCTACAGCTGCATCAGGAGGCTCTGGCTGAGCTAGAGGCGGTCAGCGTCTAGCGGACTAAATAGGATCAGCAGAAAAGGTAAATAGAGCTGGCAAGTTGGTCATTAGTCATTATTGTATAGTTTTAGTACCTAGAAAATGGTCTGGATGGCAGCAGGGTGGTTCAGCAGGAGGCTGTGGTTGATAGTACTTTGTCCGGTTGCTAGGGGGTAGAGTGGAACTGCAGGTGCTGCTGGGAGGAGATGGATTGTGGTCACTGTAAGGCTGTGGTGTACAGTGGGGCTGTGGCCCGAATCTACTTACAGTACGTTGTCCCGCGATGTCAGGTGGTGTCAGTGGTCCGGGGCGAAAGCGGAGTCCCGGCCGGTGACTGCCACGTGTTCGCTGTTCCGGGTAGCGGGAGGGGGAGAGGAGGAGAGAGGAAAGGGCGCGCTCCAGGAGAAAGTGCGCGAGAGAAGCGACGTGACGAGCAGTCACGTGGTACACAGCGTACTGATGCTACGGAGGGCTGGTTGGTGCCTCCTGTGCTGGGTCAAAGGGCAATCCTACGGGTTTCGACAGCTACGGCTGTCTTCATCAGGGATGTCATGACCCAGTCTGATGTGTCCTTATATATCTAGGGGGCTGTGACGTCATGTTTGTCAGTCCTGGAATGCAAATAGTTCGATCTCACTGTTTAATCCCCGTGGTTTTAAAGTATTTAATTTAAATATCCATTCGCTCTCCTTTCTGGACATGTGTTTAATAAAGTTTCCCTGTCTCCAATGTTTATGCACTATTTGAATACCAGTTATTTGGATTCCTTTAGTGGATCTGCTATGGTTTTCTGCAAAGTGTTTGGAAAGAGGGTGGCCTAGATATTTGTTTTTAATATTGCACATATGTTCATTAATTCTGGTATTCAGCGTTCTTTTGGTTCTCCCTATGTACAGTTTTTTACATGGACATGAAAGCCCATAGATGACTTCTGTAGTGTTACACGTTACAAAGTCTGTAATCGGGTACGTTTCTCCTTGGTGACTGATGGTGTACTGTTTTTGTGTTTTTAATATTTTGCAAAGTTTACATTTTTTTACAAGGAAAAAAACCTTTGAGTTTTTGTTGAAATGGGGTTTGTGGCTGTTTAGAGATAGTATTGTATCTAACAGTGGGGGCTATTAGGGATCCTAAATTACGTGCTTTTTTGAAGGTGAACGTGGGCTGATTTGGTATCTGATCCCCAATTATTTTGTCATCCTGTAATATGTGCCAATGTTTGTTGACAATTTTTTTGAAAAGATGGGTGTTTGCGGAATAGGGTGTAATGATGGGGATAAATCTATGATGATGTTTTTCTGATATAGTGGTACCAGACTCATTTAGCAGAGTGTTTCGTGGTATTTCGGCTACTTTGTTTATTGTGTTCATAAGGAATTGTGCATTGTAGCTTTTTTCTAGGAATTTAGTGGTGAGAAGTTGTGCTTCCATGTTGAATTCTTGGGGTTTGGAACAATTCCGATGTATTCGTACATACTGGCTACGGGGGACGTTAAGTAGCCAGTTGGGAAGATGGCAGCTATCTAGTGCGATGTAGCCATTGGCATCAGTAGGTTTGTGGTAAGTGCGTGTTAAAATGCGATTGTCCTCAATATAGATGGTCAGATCTAGGAAATTGACTGTGGTGATACTGGTGGTGGAGGTGAATTCCAGAAATAATTCATTCTCATTGATTTCTTCTAGGAATTTATTCAGTGACAGTTGGTCACCCGACCAGATGAATAAGATGTCATCAATAAATCGTCGCCATAGGACCAGGTTCACGTGTAGAAGGCCCTCAGGGTGTATAGCTAAGGCTTCCCATCGGCCCACGTAGAGGTTAGCATAACTTGGTGCGAACTTGGTCCCCATGGCGGTGCCCCATTGTTGGGAGTAATAGTCCCCCTCGTGTAGGAAGTAATTGTGCTTTAATATAAATAGCATGCAGTCTCGAATAAATTCATTTTGTTCCGGTGGTGTTTTCTGGTTAAGGAAGTGGAGGGCGGCTTCGCAACCCTTGTTGTGTGGAATATTATGTATAATGATGTTATATCCATGGTGCCAATGATGTAGTGGTTTTCCCAGCGGATGTTATTTAGTATTTGGATAGTGTGTTTGCTATCTTTTAAATGAGAAGGGAGGTTGGGGACTAAAGGCATCGCTGTAATCGCACCGACCCGAAGAACAAAGTCATCTAATCACTTATACCACATGAGGAACGGTGTAAAAAAATAAACTTTAGGGTTATGGTTGTATTAGGCTTGGAGTTAGGGTTGTGCTAGGGTTAGGGTTGAGTTAGGGTTGTGCTAGGGTTAGGGTTGGGCTAGGGTTAGGGTTGGGCTAGGGTTAGGGTTGGGCTAGGGTTAGGGTTGGCTAGGGTTAGGGTTGGGGTTAGGGTTGGGGATGGGGCTAGGATTGGGCTAGGGTTAGGGTTGGGCTAGGGTTAGGGTTGGGTTGGATTAGGATTGGGCTAGTGTGGAGCTAGGGTTAGGGTTAGGGTTGGGCTAGGGTTACGGTTGGGGATGGGGTTAGGGTTGGGCTAGGGTTAGGGTTGGGCTAGGGTGGAGCTAGGGTTAGGGTTGGGCTAGGGTTAGGGTTGGGCTAGGTTGGAGATAGGGTTAGGGTTGGGCTAGGGTTAGGGTTGGAGTTGAATTAGGGTTGGGATTTTTTCAAAAGTAAAGAAAAAAAATGACAATATGGTGACCAGTATTGAGCGCAAGTGCTCGCTACTTGAGTTTGCATCGGGTGCTCGTGTATGCATTGAGTATCGTGGGTGTTCGAGTGACATGCTTGTGTCTCCACCCCATATGCTTCGCGGCCAAAATAACGTTGCTGGGATCACCTGCCAAGCTTAAGCAATCCCCGCATTTTTTTTTTGGGTGTCTAACAACCGTGAAACATGTGGGGCAGGGACTCGAGCATGTCACTCGAGCACCCATGATACATGGTGCATACCCGAGTACCTGATACAAACTCAAGTAGAGAGCACTTACGCTCAAGACTAATGACAACTTATTCAATATGATGACCTAATGTTATCAAATTCTGTCATACCTCTGAGTTCAAAATGTACGCTATACCCCTTAGGCACATCGCGGCTCCCGAAATGCGACATGGTGTCCGTTCTTGATTCCAGACATTTTTGCGTTCAAAAAGTCACACAGTGCTCCTTCTATTCTGAACCCTGACGGGTGCTCAAACGGTGTATTTTCTCCACATATGGGGTATTGGCGTACTCAGGAGAAATAGCACAACAGTTTTTAGGTTCCATTTTCTCCTCTCACCCTTGTGAAACTAAAAAATTTGGGGCTAAAAGATTATTTTTGTGGAAAAAGCTTGATTTTTTAATTTTCACGGCTTCATGTTCTAAACTTCTGTGAAGCACCTGGGGATTCAAGGTGCTAACCACACATTTAGATAAGTTCTCTGAGGGGTCTAGTTTCCAAAATGGTGTCACTTGTGGGGGGTTTCCACTGTTTAAGCACATCAGGGGCACATCCGCTAATTATTCAAGAAAATTTTACATTCAAAAAGTCAAATGGCGCTCCTTCCCTTCCGAACCCTGCCGTGCGCCCAAGCAGTGGTTTTCCCCCACATATGGGGTATCATCTTACTCAGGAGAGACTGCACAACAAGTTACATTGTTCAATTTCTCCTGTTACCCTTATGAAAATGCAAAACTGGGGGCTGAAAAACATTTTTGTGGGAAAAATGTGAAAATTTTATTTTCATGGCTTCATGTTCTAAACTTCTGTGAAGCACTTGTAGGTTCAAGGTGCTCACCACACATCTAGATAAGTTCCCTGAGGGGTCTAGTTTCCAAAATGGTGTCACTTGTTGGGTGTTTCCACTGTTTAGGCACATCAGGGGCTCTCCAAACGCAACATGGCGCCCGCTAATTATTCAAGCAAATTTTACATTCAAAAAAATCAAATGGCGCTCCTTCCCCTCTGAGCCCTGCCGTGCGCCCAAACAGTGTTTTTTCCCTGCATATGGGGTATCTGCGTGCTCAAGAGAATTTGCGCAACAAATGTTGAGGTCCATTGTTTCCTGTTACCCCTGCAGAAATAAAAAAAACTGGGTCTTTTTGTGAAAAAAGTTAAATGTTCATTTTTTTCTTCCTCATTCCAAAAATTCCTGTGAAGCACATGAAGGGTTAATAAACTTATTGAATGTTGTTTTGAGCACCTTGAAGGGTGCAATTTTTAGAATGGTGTCACTTTTGGCTATTTTCTGTCAAAAAGGCCCCTCAAAGTCACTTCAAATGTGATGTGGTCCCTAAAAAATGGTTTCGCAAATTTTGTTGTAATAATGAGAAATCGCTGGTCAACTTTTAACCCTTATAGCTCCCTAATAAAAAAAAATTGTTTCCAAAATTGTGCTGATGTAAAGTAGACATGTGGGAAATGTTATTTATTAACTATTTTGTGTGACATATCTCTCTGATTTAAGGGCATAAAAATTAAAATTTTGAAAATTGCGAAATTTTCAAAATTCTTGCCAAATTTCCCATTTTTCCACAAATAAACGCAAGTGATATCGAAGAAATTTTACCACTATCATGAAGTACAATATGTCACGAAAAATCATTCTCAGAATCAGTGGGATCCGTTGAAGAGTTCCAGATAATTACCTCATAAAGTGACAGTGGTCAGATTTGTAAAAATTGGCCCGGTCATTAATGTGCAAACCACCCTCGGGGGTAAAGGGGTTAAAGGAGGTGAGAGGCACCCAAGTGTCATGCCAGACCATTGAAAACCATTTACATCAGCGTAGTCTGCGTGCTAGATGACCTGCAAGGGTACCTGACAATACCACTGTTAAGGGAGGGGTGTCCCTGGTTAGGGATCCGAGTCACGGCACCAACTGTTAAGGGAGGGCAATAACCCTTCACGGTTGACCAAGTGAGTGTCAAATTATTATGTTGATTGCAATCCACAGAAAACCAAACTCAAACAATGTTCTGTATTGGGAGGATTCAAAGAATCTCTGATCCCGTTTATTTTGCTTAGCATTTTATATTGTTTTGAGTATATCAAATAGCCAATCAACTCTACAGCCATACTACAATACTATAGGCTAACTGATGTGAGTACAATTATTACGGAAACACATATATGGTCATATTATCATTGTTAGTTTGAAGCACTATGGAAATTTTACAAGGTCAAACCTGGCCTAAACAAGTTAGATAAGAGTGTCTGACAAAATGTTCTCTTGAGAAAAGGTTAGTGTGAGATAAGTTCTATGGGAAGAGAAAGAAAGAATGTATGTTATGCAAGGAGTGATAATAACATGATTTTAAAGCGAGCAGACAAAATGGAGTTTCTCTAGCATGAGTATCAATATGTCCTTTACACCACCAGGCACAGGCACATGGGCCAGGGAGCATCTACGTTGGAGGAGGAAGCAGTGGGCCTCAGTTCTGTTCAATGATGAAAATAGATTCACGCTGAGCAGAAATGATGACCTCCAACAATGTTGACAACGTCAAAGAGGACGCTATGCATCAGCCACTGTTGTCATCAGTGGTGGTGGTGTTACAGTGTGTCTAGTCAATTCAGAACTGCTGTACAGTTTGTGAATGGTACATTGACCAGCCCCCAATACATGAATAACATCATTAATTCAGTCATTGTGCCTCTGCACAAACAACACAGGCCTAATTTAATCTTCATGGATGAAATTGCTCCAGCTCATTGAGCATGCATCATTAGGGTGCTGGAGACTAGAGTACCTCAATTGGTGTTTCTCCAGACCTGAATCCCATAGAAAACCTATGGGATCAGATGAGTCACCGTGTAAAGGTACATAACTCTGTACCCCAGAATTTCAAAGACCTGAGGGCTGCCCTTCAAGAAGAGTGGGATGCCATGCCTCAGCAGACAAAAACTTGACTTGTGAACAGCATGAGACCTCGTTGTCAAGCTATAATTGATACCCAAGGCCACATGACAGGGTATTAAGACATTGACATTTTTTGTTGGGGTATACCCACCACTGTTCTCGGCTTTTGTTTCAACAAATTGTTTGAGATGAGGAAATCACCATTGCATGCTTTTACTTAAATGCCTTACTTTCATGATAAAATATCATTATAGCGTGAACTTTTTATGTTTTCCACAAATTTCCTCTGAAATCCAAACATCCTTAACTTTTTGTGAATAGTGTATATTGTAACACGCTAGGGGCGTTGTAGGGCAGCATGGCCGTGACATAGACAGAAGCAGTCCATATAAATGAAATGTGGGGCTTATATTTTCAGCCAAAATGCAGCAAATAATAAAGCAACTGAAAATCATCAAAGACTCTGCTAGCTAGGTGCTAACTAATACATCATACCTTTGACTCATGCTACCAGGGATGTGTGCAGGGCTTGGCTCTCCGGCAGCAACTCAGAGTTTAGCACATTTACCCCTGTGCATATCCTTCTCAGAGATAAAAAGAACAGAAAATAACCAGCAAAACCAAGCTAGTGTGAACAGGAGCCAACTTAAAAAATTAAACTGTAGAAAACAATAAAGTTGCACCCTGAGTTGCTAAGAATGATTGCTCTAGAACATTGAAACTGCATTCAAGGCGACCATTTCCCTGTAGATCACGGCTTAAGGAAGATGGCCATGGCTGCCAGAAAAGCACTGCACTCCGCTTTGCCTGACCGCCGACACTGGCCCCGCAGAATCTCTCCTCTTCTGCCGCCACCGGGTTCCTGAGGGAGGGACCTTGCTTCCTGCGATCCTGCTCTTCCACCAATGCAACCCCCCGCTGATGGGGCACTCTCTTCTCCCACCCAGGGTCTGCAGCATTGCTCCACTTCTGCCACCGCCGGCTTCCTGAGGAACCATTTCTGAGACCTGTAACTCTTTTTTATTATTCCATATATGGACTTGTGCAAACTTCATATTGTATATTTCTGTGTCATTAAACGTTCAATATGAACTGTTAAGATAATATATATCATACTATCATGGTTGGCTACATGATGCTTTAAGTCGCAACATGTGACATGTAACTGCTGACCTCGGGTGAAATGTCAATCTGTGGTCACGTGATCTTCTTGACCCCCTCTGTTTTATGCGCCTTTTTTCAAATGTTTGTGTCTATTTATACCTGTTCATGCTGAATGTATCTTTATCGTGGTTGTCCTGATGAAGCTATACTGTATGCTTCGAAACGCGTTGATGAATAAACCACTTACAATTTGATTGGCACCCGTCATTCTTCTTACTACGGCAGCGAAGAATAAACCTATTTGTTTTTTTGACTACTTAGGCTATTTAACACAGGCAGCATCTGAGACTGCTCTATACACTATGTGTGGTGGCCAATGTTAAGGGGTTTAAAGACACTGTGGACTATACTGCTCACATGACTTGTCTAAGAGTCTGGTACCTAGCAGCTTCTTCCTGCCTCACTTCCCTCTAGTGTGAAGGCTCTCCTTAAACACACATCTGAGGAAAGACCTGTCACTCAGGTTGAGAATGATGAGGAGTAGCCTCTGGGGAGCACCGTTTGAGACATGGAATGGTCCCCAGCTGTCTTTTAAATTCACATTTTCTCTGAAACATTGCAATATTGCAGAGTAAAACATATTTGCTGAAAATAACAGACCCAAATGTCCGATTCAGGTTGTGTGAGGTTTAGGCAGCATTAATCAATTCACTATAAATGGAATCCGTCAGCAGGTTTTTACTATGTAATCTGACAGCAGCATGGTGTAGGGGCAGAGACATTGATTCCATCAATGTATCACTTAGTTTGCTGGATGCAGCAGTTGTGATAGAATCACAGTTTTCTCTGTTGTAGTTCTAGCAGAGCTCACAATGTTGTGCCTTGTATAACCCTCTGTACAGCTCACAGCACTGATTAGTAACTTTCTGTGCATATTGTAGATTGACAGAAAGCTGCTGATCAGTGTTGGGGCATGGTTGGACTAACAGAACGAGACCAGATGTCTTGAAATGATAATCTCCTGCTGATAAAACACTGATTGTATTGAAACAGGAAAACACAGCTCGGTAAGTGAAACATCACTGGAATCAGGATCTCTGTCCTTATATCATGCTGCTCATAGATTATATAACAGAAACCTAGTGACAGATTCCCATTAAGACCACAATTTTCATATATCATGAATGTTTACATTACAGTATAATTGTACCACATAGTTAGACTGGAAGAAGGAAAACATTCCCAAAGTAAAGAATAAGAAATGTTTCCTTCCCCTTTTCTCCTGGGATCCATTCTTGCATTGGGTAACAGGAAGAAAACAATGTTATAAAAACTTTCTGGACTGAAAGCGAACATAAGAAGTGAGCCTTGAATAACTCAACCATCATGCTAATTCTATAGATTTTAATTTAATAATAATTTATAATAAACTTACGAGAGAGTAATGTGAAAAACTAGTGTAAAAATTGTGTTTGGCCACAATTAAAGAGAATTTGTTAACAGGATTTCATACCTCATGCTATTTACATGCTCAAGTAGCTCTTTCAAAGAGAATCCCAGCAATACCTTTAGGGCTCGTACTCATCTGCATAAATAAAATCACTTTGATGTTGTTTCTGAAAAGTCAGATGAGTGTCATGCTAGTGTCATGGGAGTGTCATGCAATTGTAATGCGATTTTTCTCACGTACCATCTGTATGACATCCGTATGACATGCGTATGCAATCGGTATGCAATGCATTTCCTGCATCCGTTTTCAATTTACAATAAGTCTATTGTTGAAGGGAATTTAAAATTGATAACCCTATATAAACCCATTACAAAAGGTTCAGATGCTGAGCACATCCATATTTTCCTGTGTAAAGGCCTCTCACATTTTATTCTTAAAATTTCTTCATCATCCAACTTGTAGCTATGGCCAGTCTAAGCTTGGCATCTATTAATACTGAGCAGTTCCTGTAGAGCTGGGTGTTATCCAGGGAATTTGGAACTGACTATCCACCCGTTGCTGCTCCCAGTAGGCATCACAGATACTGGGTGCATCCACTCCTGTGCAAGCGTGCTCCAAGAGGCCATTTTTCCCATGTTGCTGTATGGGCAGCTACTCAGGCACACCGAAAAGAATGATGATGTAGATCTTTGACCTGCAACTGGAGAAGCTTCGTCCAGGCCGTACTTAGCAAACACACGGTTTTGCAGATGTATTTCTGCAGAAGAATGACTTTTGCTTACTTTCAGGTAAGATTCTAGACTAATGTGTTTAGTTGTTAAATTATATCTCCTTTGTCTAAATGTACAGTAGTCTTAAATGCATTTTTTATTAGGTATGATTTTACCCATGGTCTTTCGGATTCCTATTGCTTTTTTCAACTTGGGTCCAAATTTTGTTTCGGTTATCCAAACCTGACACCATAACCGACCCCCATATAAGTAAAGCTTGTTCTGGAAAAATGACTGTAAAATGGTGATAGTAAGGGCTAGGGGGGCTGCAAAAGCATGCAAAATGGTGTGATCAGAATGACATTTGCCCTGCCAACAAATGTGCATAGGAAAAGGATTAAAAATAATTATATTTCAACATTTTCCCAAAAACTTTAAACCATGAGGTGGTTTGCCAAGTAGAGGAGTGAAGCAAGGCCTTGCGTTGCTATGTTATTGTCCTTGTTAATAAAGTTTTTTTATGTTAAAAAATGGCTCTGGGTTCCTCCTTATTTAGATTAACCAGCTAAACCTAAGCAGACAGCTGTGAGCTGATAGAAATGGTTGGGCAGCCCCATGGTTATTAGGCCATACCCAGACTATTAACATCAGCTCACAGCTGTCTGTTTAGCCTTAGCTGGTTATTAAAAATAAGGGAGACCCTACTTTTATTTAGTTTAATTTTTGACTAAACACAATCAGGTTAATTAATGATATATGACATTCCGTAAGTTATACTAATAAGATGTAAATCCTCAACTATGTTTTTTTTTTAATTAAAAGGTGTGTCATATATATATTTGGTAATTTTTATGCTGATTTATTTTTTTTATGCTGATTTTTCTGTTTTGTTTTTAAATTTCTTGCCGCAGGAGTCTCCTATGCTGCACTCCACTTGGAGTTTCTACTTGCGAAAACTACAATCTCTAACATCGTTACAAATACTTGCAATGAAATATGGACATGACTTCAGCCCAAAGTAATGCCGGAATCAACCCCTAAAGACTTGGAGCGCATTTCAAGGAGGATGTTTAGTACCTGTCAGTTTCCAAATTGTTTCGGCACATTGGATTGCAAACACATGCGTGTGAAGAAGCCGCCAAACTCAGGGTCCCAATACAATTACAAATAATTTTTTTCTGTAGTGCTCATGGTGTTGCTTGACAGCAACTACCAGTTTGATCATCATGTTATTCTGATAATATTATTTGGAAAATATATCTAAAAATATTTTTCCTTTGTGATCAACAACATTTTTAGAACCTAGAGATTGTGATTTGTGAGAGTGAATACTCAACCCATAAATAATTAAGTAAGATAGAGTATAAATGGTTCTATATGCCACTATATTTTTTACACCTGAGGAAGACTCACAAGATTTGAAACGCGTTGTGTTTTTACCAAAATTTTTTATACTAAATGTAGTTGGACAGTATATCTGTTTATAATCTCCATCAATAAATTTATTATGGACGTTTGGGCTGCTTGATCTCCACATTGAAACGGAAGCGCCATCCACTATTTGTTACTTCACATTCATCCACGTGAAGCGGCTTTAAGGTTTGATAAAGTATACTACCACAGTGTTGAACGAGCAGCAGACTGGAGGAGACACCTTAGCACCCCCAAAAAACATCTTGTCAGTGTTGTGCCTGTTCAACACAACTCTTTTGGGTGAATTTAACATATACCTCACCTTTTTATAGTGTCATATTTACTACGATTAGGCAGCGCTCCCTGTTTCTTTTCCTCCCCTTTTTTTCTCCTACCAAGGATGACTACAGCAACTACCAGCTTGTAATTGTACATATTGCAGCCTATGGAAAAAATGGAGATTTGCAAATTTTCAATTCTTCCTTAACCCCTTTACCCCCGAGGGTGGTTTACACGTTAATGACCGGGCCAATTTTTACAATTCTGACCACTGTCACTTTATGAGGTAATTACTCTGGAACGCTTCAACGGATCCCGCTGATTCTGAGATTGTTTTTTCGTGAAATATTGTACTTCATGATAGTGGTAAAATTTCTTTGATTTCACTTTCATTTATTTGTGAAAAAAATGGAAATTTGGCAAAAATTTTGAAAATTTTACAATTTTCAAAATTTGAATTTTTATGCCCTTAAATCAGAGAGATATGTCACACAAAATAGTTAATAAATAACATTTCCCACAAGTCTACTTTATATCAGCACAATTTTGGAAACAAATTTTTTTTTTATTGGGGAGCTATAAGGGTTAAAAGATGACCAGCGATTTCTCATTTTTCCAACAAAATTTACAAAACCATTTTTTTAGGGACCACATCACATTTGAAGTCACTTTGAGGTGTCTTTATGACAGAAAATACCCAAAAGTGACACCATTCTAAAAATTGCACCCCTCAAGGTGCTCAAAACCACATTCAAGAACTTTATTAACCCTTCAGGTGCTTCACAGGAATTTTTGGAATACGGAAGAAAAAAATGAACATTTAACTTTTTTCACAAAAATGTTATTTAGACCCAATTTTTTTTATTTTCGCAGAAGTAACAGGAAAAAATGGACCCTAAAATTTGTTGTGCAATTTCCCCTGAGCACGCAGATACCCCATACGTGGGGAAAAACCACTGTTTGGGCACACGGCAGAGCTCGGAAGAGAAGGAGCGTCATTTAACCTTTTGACTGTAAAATTTGCTTGAATAATTAGCAGACGCCATGCTGTGTTTGGAGAGCCCCTGATGTGCCTAAACAGTGGAATCCCCCACAAGTGATGCCATTTTGGAAACTAGACCCCTCAGGGAACTTATCTAGATGTGTGGTGAGCACCTTGAACCCCCAGGTGCTTCACAGAAGTTTAGAACATTGAGCCATAAAAATAAAATTTTCACATTTTTGCAACAAAAATGTTTTTCAGCCTCCAATTTTGCATTTTCATAAGGGTAACAGGAGAAATTGCACCATGCGGTTTGTTGTGCAATTCCTCCTGAGCACGCCGATACCCCATATGTGGGGGAAAACCACTGCTTGCACGCACGGCACAGCTCGGAAGAGAAGGAGCGTCATTTGACTTTTGAATGTAAAATTTGCTTGAATAATTATCGGACACCATGTTGCGCTTGGAGAGCCCCTGATCTGCCCAAACAGTAGAATCCCCCACAAGTGACACCATTTTGGAAACTGGACCCCTCAGGGAACTTATCTAGATGTGTGGTGAGCACCTTGAACCCCCAGGTGCTTCACAGAAGTTTAGAACATTGAGCCGTAAAAATAAAATTTTCACATTATTCCCACAAAAATGTTTTTCAGCCCCCAATTTTGAATTTTCATAAGGGTAACAGAAGAAATTGCACCATGCAGTTTGTTGTGCAATTTCTCCTAAGTAAGCAGATACCCCATATGTGCTGGAAAACCACTGTTTGGGCACACGGCAGGGTTTGGAAGGGAAGGAGCACCATTTGACTTTTTGAATGTAAAATTTACTTGAATAAATAGCGGATGTGCCCCTGATGTGCCTAAACAGTTGAAAAACCCCACAAGTGACACCATTTTGGAAACTAGACCCCTCAGGGAACTTATCTAGATGTATGGTGAGCACCCTGAACCGCCAAGTGCTTTGCAAACGTTTATAACATGGAGCCGTGAAAATAAAAAAATCTAACTTTTTCCACAAAAATAATGTTTTAGCCCCAATTTTTTTATTTTCACAAGGGTAAGAGGAGAAAATGGACCCCAAAAACTGTTGTGCAAATTTCTCCTCAGTACGCTAATATCCCATATGTGGGGAAAATACAGTGTTTGGGCGCACAGCAGAGTTCAGAAGGGAAAGAGCATTGTGTGACTTTTTGAACGCAAAATTGGCTGGAATTGAGAGCGGACGCCATGTCGCATTTGGAGAGCCCCTGATGTGCCAAAACAGTGGAAACCCCCCACAAGTGATCCAATTTTGGAAACTACACCCCTAAAGGATTTTTTCAAGGGGTGTAGTGAACATTTTGAATCCAGAGGTACGACACAGAATTTGATAACATTAGGTCATCATATTGAATAAGTTGTCATTAGTCTTGAGAGCAAGTGCTCGCTACTTGAGTTTGCATCAGGTACACGGGTATGCACCACGTATCACAGGTGCTCGAGTGACATGCCCGAGTCCCCGCTCGCATGTTTCATGGTTATTAGACACCCCAAAAAAACATGCGGGGATCGCTCGTGCATGGCAGGCAATCCCCGCGGGGTTTTTTTGGCCTCGAAACATATGGGGCAGAGACTCGAGCATGTCACTTGAGCACCCACGATAATCAGTGTGTACCCGAGCGCTCGATGCAAACTCAAGTAGCGAGCACTTGTGCTCAACACTAGTCGCCATATCGTCATCTTTTTTTTTCCTTACTTTTGAAAAAAATTCGTAGCCCAACCCTAACCCTAGCACAACCCTAAACCTAGACCTAGAGTTTATTTTTTACGCCGTTCCTCGTATAAGTGATTAGACGACTTTATTCTTCAGGTCGGTGCGATTACAGCGTTACCAGAATCATATTGGGGTTTTATGATTGACAGCTGTCACACACTAAAAGACACATTTTTTTGCAAAATCCAGTTTTTGCATCGCCATATTTTGAGAGCTATAATTTTTCCTTATTTTGGCCGACAGAGTCATATGATGGCTTGTTTTTTGCAGGATGACTTGATGTTTTCATTGGTACCATTTTCAGGCACTTGACATTTTTTGATCGCTTTCTATTCTGATTTTTGGGAGGCAGAATAAACAAAAAACAACAATTCCAGAATTTTTTTTATGTTTTTTTTTTTATGCTGTTCCGCATGTGGTAAAATTGATAAGGCAGCGTTACTTTTGGGGTCAGTACATTTACAGTGGTACCACATTTATATAATTTTTCTATGTTTTGGCGCTTTTACACAATAAAAGCTATTTTATAGAAAAAAATATTTTTTTCCATCGCTTTATTCTGAGAGCTATAACTTTTTTATTTTTCAGCTGATGGAGCTGTATTGCAGCTTGTTTTTTGCAGGACAAGATGATATTTTCAGCGGTACCATTTTTATTTATATTCGTCTTTTTGATCGCGTGTTATTTCATTTTTGTTTGGCGGTATGATGATAAAGCATTGTTTTTTG
Organism: Phyllobates terribilis; assembly: GCF_046119375.1. Lineage (NCBI taxonomy): Eukaryota > Metazoa > Chordata > Amphibia > Anura > Dendrobatidae > Phyllobates > Phyllobates terribilis. The sequence goes on from NW_027362763.1 coordinate 225,206,875, forward strand.
CATAGTTTTTTTTTTTTTTTACCGTGTTCACTAAAGGGGTTAACTAGTGGGACAGTTTTATAGGTCAAGTCGTTCCGGACGCGGCGATACCAAATATGTGTACTTTTATAGTTTTTTTTTTCATAATAATATTTATTGATGGGTACATTATATTTTTATTTTTGGTGGATTATTTTTTTTTATACATTTTTACAATTTTTTAAAAAAAATTTCTATTCATTTTTTTAACACTTTTTGGACTTTTATTCTGTGTCCCACTCTGGGACTTTCACTTTTTTTATTCTGATCGCCTGTATAGAACAGGAATGCAGCACCATTCCTGTGCTATACAGGCTGTCAGCGCTGCACAGGAAGAAGATAGTTTGGTCGTGCACTGCGCATGACCAAAGAATCTTCCTGCTGTCTGATGACCCGGATGTTGTCATGATGACATTGGGTCGTCATGGCAGCATCCGGGAAGCCGCGTCAGACAGCGCTGGAGGCCGGAAGAGGAGGTGAGTATCCCAATCACCTCCCCTTGCCCCCGCAATGCTGCAATCGACTTCGATCACAGCATTGAGGGGGTTAATGTGCCGGGAGCGGTGCGGGATCACTCCCTGCACATAGTATCGGGTGTCAGCTGTGACAATCAGCTGACACCCGGCGCCAATCGCCCCGCACCACTTGTGTGCAGGCGCGATCGCCATATGACCTAATAATACGTCAGTGGTCCAATCGGCCCAGGTCACCATGACGTCATACGTCAGGAAGGGGTTAAAAGGGTTGGCGGCTTATTGACAAGGAAATGGGTGTGCCACCCCCAAGGAAGCTCCCTGGGTCAACTGGCGAACTTTTACCTTATGTAATCGTGACTGATGAGGGCTTTCAGCTCTCCCACCATTTGATGAGGCCTTATCCTCGCTGGGTTCTTGACTGGCGCCGTCGTATTTTTAATTACAGGCTTATCAGTGCACAGCGTCTGGTCGAATGCGCCATTGGCATTTTGACCGCTAAATGGAGGGTATTGCTTATTTCCCTCCAATTAAGCAATCAAAATAACAATGGTGTCATTAAGGCCTGTGTAGTCATACACAATTTTACCCATGTCCACGATTCGCCTGTGTCTGTGGATGCTGTAGGAGGATTGGAAAACAATCCTGGTCCAGTTGCACAGGATTTGGCCAGACACCGGGATCCTTCTGGACTCAGAGTTTGTGAAGTTGTCGCAGATTATTTTCTGATGCCTGAAGGGTCCACACCATGGCAAAATCATTTAGTGTTATGATCTACAAACTTTAGTTGTTTGAATTATGTGCAATAACACACAAATGTGTGAACACGTTTGTATATTTGATTTTGTTAACATTAAAACAAGAAACTTTGTTGCAAGATGAACTGAAATTATGTTTATTTACAAAATTCAAAATAAAAAAAGCCTTACCTCAGGAACAATGTTTGCAAACATATCAATAAAAAACACAAAAATTGCTTCACATTGGTATATCCAAGAATTTTACAGATTATAAAATGAGGGAGGTGATGGGGAAGGCCTGGCAGACCGGTTAGGATGTGTAGAATGATTAGGGCTCTCTACATTTGGAAACATCGATGGGAGTGAGTTGTAAAGGGAGTGGTATGGGTGTTGTTTTGGATACAGTACCAGATCCAAAGCTAGAATCCTTTTGAGTTTCCCAAGATCGATATCCCACCATTTAACCATAAAAATAACGCATACAAATAAAAAAATATACTTACTAATACCCATTTGAACATTTTTCTCTTGCACCCATTGACTTGCATTGGCGAGTCTCATCCGATATACGCAGCCACTCGCAGCTAGCTGTGATTTTTTTCTCAGTCTGATCCGAACTAAGAATAAAATCACAGATGAACACTGATTCAGTGGATAACATTAGTCAGAGTGCAATCCTTTTTGTTATTGCTTTGCATTGTCTGATTTATACGCAGATGAGTATGAGCCCTTACATGGGGGGTCCATTCCTTTGTTCCTGAAAAATCAGTGTTTTAACTTATATGTGTGAAGCCCAGCTGTGCTTGGCATCACAGACCCAGAAGGGTGTATTGAAGGACTCCTCCACAAGAGGCCCCCATAACCATTCACACATCTCCACCTTCCACCTCAGACCACCAGAGGGAGCTCCTTAGGGAGATATATAAGGGAAGGTGCAGCCAGGCAGCAGTCAGTCTGTTGATGAGTTCCTGCAGAGCGAGACACAGAAACAGGTCAGTCTGCAGTGGAGCTCAGTGACTCAGCAATTCCTCTGAGAGTTCAGTTGGTGCAAGCCTGAATACAGAGTGGAGTCCAGACTCAGGTGTGGCTCAGTGAGGTGAGCTATAGGTGTGTCGGCGCCATAAGATCGGTGAATCGCGGCACGCTGCCGTTTGTGTGAGTAGCCTATTGAGGGTCAGAGTAGGCCGAAGGCGAAGGAGTAGAGAGTTAGTACATGGGGGGACAGAGGAGCCTTACTAGCTCACCCCTAAGAAGAAGTTACCGGACACCGGGCCCGAAGCTTGCCGGGATCTCCACGACCCAGCAAGACAAACCGGAATCCCTGGAGAACTACAGGTCCCAGGATCGCTAAAGTGCTGATACGTACCAGAGCCAGGAGACACATAGGCCCCGCAGGTCGGGAGCGTGCACTCCAAGAGAAGGCCCTACCACAAGGTCAGCCAGCGCAGGACAGAGACAAAGTTAGGCCTAGCTCCAGGCAGGTCAGAAACTTACTACGCAGTAGCAAGAACCAGGAGGCCCAAAACCTGCTCATTGGGGAGGATCCGGACATACACCCTTCACCCTACAGTGCTCCGGGGAGTGCCTGAAATTCCACCAGTAAAAGGTACTGAAGTGACTATCGTGTCCGTCCCTGTTCTTGTTCTGGCCCGGCGGAGTCTCGTCCTGCATCCCCGTTATTATACTGCCCTGAGGCCCAGCTCCACCTGTGGGGAGCTATACCATCAAGCTGCTTTATCATCAGCCTCAGTGGACTGCGCAGCGCTGGTGATCCTCACCAGAAGCGACAGGTGGCGTCACGAACTCTTTTATAAACTCAACCAAAAACACCAACGCCCTTTTAAAGAGTGACCCCAGAGTACGGGCCCGGGAGCCGACCACCACGACCTCCTTAAGGCTAAAGGCCCGGGTAATCGAGTCATCCCCATCCCCTGGGCTAGTCATATGCAAATGAGGCTAAAGCCTCTATCACTTCAGCTCTATTCCATGTCAAGCACCTTCATCTTCTTGACTGATGACTCCTTTGCCTAAAGTCACAAAGCCTTTGCCTGTTAGTCAAGGAGGAGGAGAGACAGAGGCTTCAGATCTACAGCCTCATTTGCATATCAGTACAAATTCTGATTACTTAAGAATGGAGGAACTAACTCTCTAGGTATATATAATCCATTTAATATACACGTTACTGTTAAATAATCAAATATTAATTTCTAATTTCAATTCTGTACTAGGTACATTGCATCAGCCACATGGAAAGTTTTGCTGACATGACATTCAAAATAAATAATTATTAAAAAAAAGTACACGTTAGGTATCTCCGCATCAGGAATGACCGGCCCCATAAAAGTGTCACACTAGTTAACCCCTTCAGTGTACATCGTAAAAAATAAATAAAATAAAAACGGGGCAAAAATAATATTTTTTTGTACAAAATAGTGTTTGTGTAAAAGCGCCAGATCATAAAAAAACTATATAAATGTGGTATTGCTGTAATCATACTGATCCAGAGAATAGAGCTGCTTTATCAATTTTATCACACGCGGAATAAAAACGTCAACTCGTGCCACAAAAAACAAGCCCTCACATGACTTTGTTGGCCGAAATATGGAAAAAGTATAGCTCTCAAAATATCGCGATTTTTAGTGTGTGAAAGCAGCCAAACATAAAAACTATATAAATCTGGTATCGCTGTAATCACACCGACCCAAAGAATAAAGTCGTCTAATCAATTATACCGCACAAGGAACAACGTAAAAAATAAATTAAACCAATTCTTCACCTGCTATTGATTTTTTCATTCAGCCTCCCAAAGATCGCAGTAAGACTCGGCTCACATTTATCCTGCGCTCTACGCTGAGCGCTTACACAGTGGTTTCTGTGTAAATATCTGAAATACGTGATTCAGATGGCCTATGATCCGGCGGTGTCCGTCTTTTTAGACGTGCATAAAAGAGAGGTCCGCTACAGTTTTGTGCACTTCTGAAAAGAAAGACAACGCTGAACAGAGACCAGACGGAGTCCAGAGGAACTCTGCTGCCTTATTGTAGTGAATGGATCCCTTGGGGTTTCATCTGAATCATGTCACTCAGAGATTTAGATGGAAACCCCAAAGAAAGTGCCCAGCGTAGAGCTCAGGATAAATGTGATCCAAAATGTTATGTAAAATGTTCCCAATAAAAGCTTCAAATCAATCCAAAAAAAAGCAAGTCCCCACTCAGGTCCGTCATCTGTTAATGGACATATAGGAGCTTCCACATTACTGCTAGTACAAAGAATCTGGAAAAGCAAAGTACCTCCTCGCTAGAGATGAGCGTTGTTCTACTCGAACTGTTCGCCAATCTCAAATTCGAGCTGTTTTGGGTGGTGTTCGAGCCGTTCGGCGAACACGAACAATTTGAGAAAAATTCGGCTGTTCGAGGTTATGTTCGATAACTGTTCGTGCACCAAAATCATAACTGGATTTTTTCTCAGTAATGATGAAAATTAATGTTAATACGCAGTTTGAGTGTACAGCGGGGTGGGGGGAGGGGCAGGGGATGGATCTCTGCAGGAACAATGAAGATCTCCATTTTTTTTTCTCTTTCCCGCATTTGCAGTGGGGAGGTGCAATCTGTCAGCCTATCAGCAGCGCACACACGGAGCGAAGTGCTTTTTTTCACACAAGCAAGGGCATGTGTCATTGGCAGTGTATGTCACATGTCCTTGCCCTATAAGACCAAGCCATTTTCCCCGTCGCCACCATTTTCTCACTGCTGCAGCTGCGTGTTAGACGGCACCGCTGTTGCTGTGTGCGCTATACCTTGTTAATTTCAAGCCAATTTTCGCACAAATATACAGATAGCTTGGGAGTAGGGAATAGTTGTGATTGCAGTCCTTTTAAGGACTAGGTTACAGCATTTCCTACGACTTTTATCAGGGAGGTCTGTGCTCTTAAATAGATAGGTTGTGGGAGTAAAGACTAATTGTAATTGGAGTCCTTTTCAGGACTAGGTTACATGAGTTCCTATCAGTTTTTGCCAGGCAGGTCTGTGCCAGTGCTGTGCAAGTTTTTTTCACAGCATTTGGCTGAATCTAGCAAAGCTAATCCTTTTTGGCCTATTGCAGAGTGTGTTAGTCAGTGGAGTAGCCTATCTGTGTTGCAAGATATAACACCTGTGTATAGAATACCAATTTTTTTACTGCACCTAGTGAAGTAAAATCTTTTGGGCATAGCATCATTCTATTAGTCCATCTATACTGACCTCCATCAGGTTGCAAACTGAATATAATTTTTTTCTGCATCTAGCTCTGAAAAAATATTTGGGCTTCTAGCAGTGTGTGGGACTTGGTCTATTAGTCCATCTATACTGACCTCCATCAGGTTGCAAATTAAAAATAATTTTTTTCTTCATTTAGCTCTGAAAAAATATTTGGGCTTCTAGCAGTGTGTGGGACTTGTTCTATTAGTCCTTCTATACTGACCTCCAGCAGGTTGCAAATTGAATATAATTTTTTTCTGTATCTAGCTCTGAAAAAATAGTTGGGCTTCTAGCGGTGTGTGGGACTTGGTCTATTAGTCCATCTATACTGACCTCCATCAGGTTGCAAATTAAAAATAATTTTTTTCTGCATCTAGCTCTGAAAAAATATTTGGGCTTCTAGCAGTGTGTGGGACTTGGTCTATTAGTCCATCTATACTGACCTCCATCAGGTTGCAAATTAAAAATATTTTTTTTCTGCATCTAGCTCTGAAAAAATATTTGGGATTCTAGCAGTGTGTGGGACTTGGTCTATTAGTCCATCTATACTGACCTCCATCAGGTTGCAAATTAAAAATAATTTTTTTCTGCATCTAGCTCTGAAAAAATATTTGGGCTGCTAGCAGTGTGTGGGACTTGGTCTATTAGTCCATCTATACTGACCTCCATCAGGTTGCAAATTAAAAATAATTTTTTTCTTCATTTAGCTCTGAAAAAATATTTGGGCTTCTAGCAGTGTGTGGGACTTGTTCTATTAGTCCTTCTATACTGACCTCCAGCAGGTTGCAAATTGAATATAATTTTTTTCTGCATCTAGCTCTGAAAAAATAGTTGGGCTTCTAGCGGTGTGTGGGACTTGGTCTATTAGTCCATCTATACTGACCTCCATCAGGTTGCAAATTAAAAATAATTTTTTTCTGCATCTAGCTCTGAAAAAATATTTGGGCTTCTAGCAGTGTGTGGGACTTGGTCTATTAGTCCATCTATACTGACCTCCATCAGGTTGCAAATTAAAAATAATTTTTTTCTGCATCTAGCTCTGAAAAAATTTTTGGGCTTCTAGCGGTGTGTGGGACTTGGTCTATTAGTCCATCTATACTGACCTCCATCAGGTTGCAAATTAAAAATATTTTTTTTCTGCATCTAGCTCTGAAAAAATATTTGGGCTTCTAGCAGTGTGTGGGACTTGGTCTATTAGTCCATCTATACTGACCTCCATCAGGTTGCAAATTAAAAATAATTTTTTTCTGCATCTAGCTCTGAAAAAATATTTGGGCTTCTAGCGGTGTGTGGGACTTGGTCTATTAGTCCATCTATACTGACCTCCATCAGGTTGCAAATTAAAAATATTTTTTTTCTGCATCTAGCTCTGAAAAAATATTTGGGCTTCTAGCAGTGAGTGGGACTTGGTCTATTAGTCCATCTATACTGACCTCCATCAGGTTGCAAATTAAAAATAATTTTTTTCTTCATTTAGCTCTGAAAAAATATTTGGGCTTGTAGCAGTGTGTGGGACTTGTTCTATTAGTCCTTCTATACTGACCTCCAGCAGGTTGCAAATTGAATATAATTTTTTTCTGCATCTAGCTCTGAAAAAATAGTTGGGCTTCTAGCGGTGTGTGGGACTTGGTCTATTAGTCCATCTATACTGACCTCCATCAGGTTGCAAATTAAAAATAATTTTTTTCTGCATCTAGCTCTGAAAAAATATTTGGGCTTCTAGCAGTGTGTGGGACTTGGTCTATTAGTCCATCTATACTGACCTCCATCAGGTTGCAAATTAAAAATAATTTTTTTCTGCATCTAGCTCTGAAAAAATATTTGGGCTTCTAGCAGTGTGTGGGACTTGGTCTATTAGTCCATCTATACTGACCTCCATCAGGTTGCAAATTAAAAATAATTTTTTTCTGCATCTAGCTCTGAAAAAATATTTGGGCTTCTAGCAGTGTGTGGGACTTGGTCTATTAGTCCATCTATACTGACCTCCATCAGGTTGCAAATTAAAAATAATTTTTTTCTTCATTTAGCTCTGAAAAAATATTTGGGCTTCTAGCAGTGTGTGGGACTTGTTCTATTAGTCCTTCTATACTGACCTCCAGCAGGTTGCAAATTGAATATAATTTTTTTCTGCATCTAGCTCTGAAAAAATAGTTGGGCTTCTAGCGGTGTGTGGGACTTGGTCTATTAGTCCATCTATACTGACCTCCATCAGGTTGCAAATTAAAAATAATTTTTTTCTGCATCTAGCTCTGAAAAAATATTTGGGCTTCTAGCAGTGTGTGGGACTTGGTCTATTAGTCCATCTATACTGACCTCCATCAGGTTGCAAATTAAAAATAATTTTTTTCTTCATCTAGCTCTGAAAAAATATTTGGGCTTCTAGCGGTGTGTAGGACTTGGTCTATTAGTCCATCTATACTGACCTCCATCAGGTTGCAAATTAAAAATAATTTTTTTCTGCATCTAGCTCTGAAAAAATATTTGGGCTTCTAGCAGTGTGTGGGATTTGGTCTATTAGTCCATCTATACTGACCTCCATCAGGTTGCAAATTAAAAATAATTTTTTTCTTCATTTAGCTCTGAAAAAATATTTGGGCTTCTAGCAGTGTGTGGGACTTGTTCTATTAGTCCTTCTATACTGACCTCCATCAGGTTGCAAATTAAAAATAATTTTTTTCTGCATCTAGCTCTGAAAAAATATTTGGGCTTCTAGCAGTGTGTGGGACTTGGTCTATTAGTCCATCTATACTGACCTCCATCAGGTTGCAAATTAAAAATAATTTTTTTCTTCATTTAGCTCTGAAAAAATATTTGGGCTTCTAGCAGTGTGTGGGACTTGTTCTATTAGTCCTTCTATACTGACCTCCAGCAGGTTGCAAATTGAATATAATTTTTTTCTGCATCTAGCTCTGAAAAAATAGTTGGGCTTCTAGCGGTGTGTGGGACTTGGTCTATTAGTCCATCTATACTGACCTCCATCAGGTTGCAAATTAAAAATAATTTTTTTCTGCATCTAGCTCTGAAAAAATATTTGGGCTTCTAGCAGTGTGTGGGACTTGGTCTATTAGTCCATCTATACTGACCTCCATCAGGTTGCAAATTAAAAATAATTTTTTTCTTCATCTAGCTCTGAAAAAATATTTGGGCTTCTAGCGGTGTGTAGGACTTGGTCTATTAGTCCATCTATACTGACCTCCATCAGGTTGCAAATTAAAAATAATTTTTTTCTGCATCTAGCTCTGAAAAAATATTTGGGCTTCTAGCAGTGTGTGGGATTTGGTCTATTAGTCCATCTATACTGACCTCCATCAGGTTGCAAATTAAAAATAATTTTTTTCTTCATTTAGCTCTGAAAAAATATTTGGGCTTCTAGCAGTGTGTGGGACTTGTTCTATTAGTCCATCTATACTGACCTCCAGCAGGTTGCAAATTGAATATAATTTTTTTCTGCATCTAGCTCTGAAAAAATAGTTGGGCTTCTAGCGGTGTGTGGGACTTGGTCTATTAGTCCATCTATACTGACCTCCACAGGTTGCAAATTAAAAATAATTTTTTTCTGCATCTAGCTCTGAAAAAATATTTGGGCTTCTAGCAGTGTGTGGGACTTGGTCTATTAGTCCATCTATACTGACCTCCATCAGGTTGCAAATTAAAAATAATTTTTTTCTGCATCTAGCTCTGAAAAAATATTTGGGCTTCTAGCGGTGTGTGGGACTTGGTCTATTAGTCCATCTATACTGACCTCCATCAGGTTGCAAATTAAAAATAATTTTTTTCTGCATCTAGCTCTGAAAAAATATTTGGGCTTCTAGCAGTGTGTGGGACTTGGTCTATTAGTCCATCTATACTGACCTCCATCAGTTTGCAAATTAAAAATAATTTTTTTCTTCATTTAGCTCTGAAAAAATATTTGGGCTTCTAGCAGTGTGTGGGACTTGTTCTATTAGTCCTTCTATACTGACCTCCAGCAGGTTGCAAATTGAATATAATTTTTTTCTGCATCTAGCTCTGAAAAAATAGTTGGGCTTCTAGCGGTGTGTGGGACTTGGTCTATTAGTCCATCTATACTGACCTCCATCAGGTTGCAAATTAAAAATAATTTTTTTCTGCATCTAGCTCTGAAAAAATATTTGGGCTTCTAGCAGTGTGTGGGACTTGGTCTATTAGTCCATCTATACTGACCTCCATCAGGTTGCAAATTAAAAATAATTTTTTTCTTCATTTAGCTCTGAAAAAATATTTGGGCTTCTAGCAGTGTGTGGGACTTGTTCTATTAGTCCTTCTATACTGACCTCCAGCAGGTTGCAAATTGAATATAATTTTTTTCTGCATCTAGCTCTGAAAAAATAGTTGGGCTTCTAGCGGTGTGTGGGACTTGGTCTATTAGTCCATCTATACTGACCTCCATCAGGTTGCAAATTAAAAATAATTTTTTTCTGCATCTACAGTACCTCTGAAAAAATATTTGGGCTTCTAGCAGTGTGTGGGACTATTTGTATTAGTCCATCTATACTGACCTCCATCAGGTTGCAAATTCAAAATAATTTTTTTCTGCATCTAACCCAGCCAATAGTTTTGGCCTAATACCACAGTTTGGCCACTCAGCTCTGCTCGGTTACCATCCATTGTTTTTTTGTGCAAACAACTCCAGAGTTGTGAATTAGTTAACCACCAAAATGAGTGGAAAAAGGCCTGCTGCTGGTGGAAAGGGGAATAGACGTGTTGGGAAGGGGAAAAAAGGTTGTGTCCGTGGGGTAGGTGTTAAAGCAACAGTAACATCTGCAGAAGAAAGACCATCTTCCAGCCAAACTAAAATGTCTACTTCTTTTAGCGGACAATGTGATAAGATCCCTTTCTTACGGCCACGCCAATCGCTACAAATTCCAGATGAGGCACAAAAACAGCAGGTGCTTCAACGGATATCAAGTGCTCCTTTAAGTGGGCTCTCCTCCACATCAACTTCAACATCACAAATACTCCAGTCCTCAAAGGTGTCACCCAAATCGCACTTGCTTCCTCACAGCTCCCAAATCTCCAGCTGCCCGTCTGAGTATGAGGTAGAACAGATGGTTGAGTCTGCAGAGCTGTTTACTCATACTATAGCCTGGGAATCAGAGGTCGAGTCCAGCGCTTCTGTGAATCCAGGCGAGGAAATGATCTGCACTGATGCCCAGAATCTTTATGAGTCGGATCCAGGACCAGACGCAGAAGGTTCTGACCATAATGTAGACCCTCATTCCCAAACTGTAACTCCTGTTGGTGGAGACAATGAGGAAGACGATGATAAGACTCAAATACCTGATTGGAGCGACAACTTTAGTTTTTTGTCAGGGCAGGAACAGGTTGGCTCTGAGGACGACGGGTGTGATAACGCACAGGGTGATGATGATGAGGTCGGAGATCCCACTTACTGTCAACCCACAGTCAGCCAAGAGATGAGGTCAGCAGAGGAGGTGGAGGAAGATGCTAGTGATGACGAGGTCAGGTTGCGCCTTCCTGGACAGAGACGTAGTACTGGAAGCACGTCAACAACTGCATCCTCAAACACAACTCTGCCTCTCACCACAAGTCGTGGTGGCTCTTCAGGTCGCATGGGTGCTAAGCCTTGCATAGCCTGGGCATTTTTTCAGATCGATAAAGATGACCCAACTCGTGTTATCTGTAACATTTGTCAGCAAAAGCTAAGTAGAGGCCAAAAAATACATAGTTTGAGTACTTCATGCATGAACCGGCACATGGACATGAAGCATAAGTTGCAGTGGGAAGCTCAGTGTGCTACAATGCGGCCTAGCCGGCCGGGCCAATCACCGTCTGCCATATCTTGTGCATCCGCGGCCTCTTCATCCTCTGTGACTGGGGGGACAACAGTCACACCTGTTTTGGGGCGCAGACCTGCCACCTCTTTACCCGCAACAGCCAGCGTGATTGGCAGGTCATCATTTTCTTTGGAGGTGGTAACACCAGCTGGTGTTGAGCGCTGTCCGACATCGATAGCACCACCTTTGGATCAAGGCAACCTAACATGTCCGCCTGCATCTTCCTCACAGACCGGCAGTTTGCCGGGGACACCCTTATCAACCCCGTCTAAGCACAATAGCCAGCCCTCGGTCCCTCAGATGTGGACAAGTAAAAGACCATTTCCTCCTAGCCATGAGAAAGCTAAGAGGTTGAATTTCACCATCTGCAAGCTCTTGGCTACAGAAATGCTGCCTTTCCGCCTGGTGGACACAGAGGATTTTCGAGACCTTATGTCCGTCGCAGTGCCCCAGTACCAGATGCCCAGTCGGCACTACTTCTCAAAGAAAGGTGTGCCTGCGCTCCACCAGCATGTCGCACACAACATCACCGCTTCTTTGAGAAACTCTGTGTGTGACAGGGTGCATTTCACCACAGACACTTGGACGAGTAGGCATGGACAGGGGCATTACATGTCGCTGACTGGGCACTGGGTAACTATGGTGACAGCAGGACAAGGGGCTGCTGTCCAAGTCTTGCCGTCCCCACGAGTTGTGCGTCAATCCTCTTTATGTCAAAGTTCCTCCACTGCTTCTGCCTCCTCAACCTCCTCTCGGTCTTCCACCTGCACCCAAAGCCTGTCTGGTCATGCCACAAGCTTTCTAACTGCGCAGAAGGGATCCTGCACACCTCCTTACTATGCTGGCAGTAGGGCTCAACGTCATCAGGCGGTTTTTACATTGAAATGTCTGGGAAATGTGAGTCACACAGCTGAGGAGTTGTGGTCAGCTCTGGAGAACCAATTTCATGAATGGTTGTCTCCACTGGACCTGAAACCAGGGAAGGACGTGTGCGACAATGCTGCAAACCTGGGTGAGGCCCTTCGCCGGGGCAATGTCACACACGTGCCTTGTATGGCTCACGTGTTGAACCTGGTTGTCCAGCAATTTTTAGCCCACTATCCCAGACTAGATGGCCTTCTGCAGAGGGCACGGTCGCTGTGTGCTCACTTCCGCCGTTCGCATCCCGCAGCTCAGCGACTTACATCTCTACAGAAGTCGTTGGGCCTGCCACTTCACCGGCTAAAATGCGATGTGCCTACCCGGTGGAATTCAACTCTGCACATGTTGCAGCGACTTTGGCAGCACCGACAAGCCCTGGTGCAATACGTTCTGACGTATAGCCTGGGCCAACGAGATTCAGAGGTGGGGCAAATCACGCTGGAGGAGTGGTCTCAGATCAGGGACCTATGCACCCTTCTGCACAGTTTTGAAATGGCGACGAAGATGTTTAGTGCTGACGATGCCATTATCAGCATGACTATTCCGGTGATTTACATGCTGGAGCACATGTTAAACAGAATTCGGAGTCAGGTGGTGGCACAAGAGGAGGTGGAGGAAGTAGAGGAGGAGGAGTTGTATGCGGAAGGGCTAACATCTGCAAGGTCCAGACGGTCGGCAGCACCAAGGCGGCAGGCATGTGAGGGTGGGGGAGATGGTTTTACCAGGGCGCATGGTAGCAGCCAAACTAGTGAGGAAGGTGCAGGAGCCCAGGAAGAAGTGGAGGACGAACTGATGGAAGACTCATCAGATGAGGGAGACCTTGATCACATTTCTGTTGTGCGAGGTTGGGGGGAGAGGACAGAGGAAGGAAGCATGATTGTTACCTCGCCACCAACACAACAGGGACTTGGTGCTCCTGGATGCGCAACACACATGAGTGCCTTCTTGCTGCACTACCTGCAACATGACCCTCGAATTGTGAGAATTAGAAATAATCCTGACTACTGGGTTGCCACACTGTTAGATCCCCGGTACAAAAGTAAATTTGCAGAAATTATTCCTGCCATAGAAAGGGATGCACGCATGCAGGAGTATCAGCAGAGACTGTTGCAGAATCTTACATGTGCTTTTCCACAAAATACCAGTGGTGCACGTAGTGAATCTCACAGTTCCAACTTGCCAACCGTGGGACCGTCAAGTGTTCAGCACTCAAACCGTAACAGAACCACAGTATCTGCTGGTAACATCAATTTTGCGGAATCATTTCACCACTTTTTTAGCCCATCCTTTGCAAGGCCACAGGAGACAAGAAGTCTGACACATAGTCAACGCCTAGAGACGATGGTACAGGAGTATCTCCAAGTAAACATTGAAGCCACGACTGTGTCACTGGACCCTTGCTCTTTTTGGGCTTCCAATCTGGATAAATGGCCGGAGCTAGCCACTTACGCCTTGGAGATCTTGTCATGCCCCGCAGCCAGCGTTCTGTCTGAACGTGTGTTCAGCGCTGCTGGTGGTGTGCTGACAGATAAGCGCACGCGGCTCTCCACTGATAATGTAGACAGACTCACGTTCATAAAGATGAACAAATCATGGATCCGAAACGACTTTTCTACCCCTGTGTCATCCTGGGGAGAGTAAAAGCTTGATGATTGGTTAAAATCACCCTACCAACCGTTTTAAGCTTTCAAATTACTAATCATGTTTATCTGTATCTTGACTGGAAAATAATTTGGGCTTTGTAGCAGTGTGCAGCACTGATCCTATTAGGCCATCTATACTAAAGCTTCACCAGATTTAAAATTAAAAATAATTTTTAGCTGCATCTAGCCCGGAAAATAATTTTGGGGCTCCGAGATGCGCAAAGCACATAAGTGCCTTCTTGCTGCACTACCTGCAGCATGACCCTCATATTGTCAGAATTCGAAGTAATCATGACTACTGGGTTGCCACACTCTTAGATCCCCCAAACTTTTCGATCAACCTTTTCATTTTAATAAAGACCAAAAAAATGGTCATTTTTGAAATTATAAGCATTAGCAGGTTGTTAGAAACTGAAATCAAACAGTTTTCAACTCAAAACTTTATTCTAGGTGATGTTACATTTTTACATAGGACCCCTTGTTCGAAAGGAGCTTCTGAACTCTCTCGTCCATTGAATTTGTCAGGTTTTGGATGGTTTCTGCTTCAATTGTTTTGCATGAGGACAGAATACCCTCCCAGAGCTGTTGCTTAGATGTGAACTGCCTCCCGCCATCATAGACACTCCTTTTAATGATGCTCCAAAGGTTCTGAATGGGGTAGAGGTCAGGGGAGCATGAGGGTCACACCATAAGTTTGTCCCCTTTTATGCCCATATCAGCCAGAGATGCAGATGTTTTATGTGAAGCATGAGATGGTGCATTATCATGCAGAAAAATGATCTTGCTGTGAAATACACGGTTCTTCTTCTTGAACCATGGCAGGAAGTGCTGTTTGAGAAAATCCACATACATTATGGAGTTCATCTTTAGCGCCTTCAGGGATCCTAAAGGGGCCGACAATCTCTCTCCCCATGATTCCAGCCCAAAACATTACTCCACCTCCTCCTTGTTGGCGCTGTAGCCGTGTTTGCGTGGGGTGTCCATCAACCAGCCATCCTCCACTCCATCCATCTGGACCATCGAGCGCTGCACGGCACTCATCCGTGAACAAAACCGTTTTGAAATCAGTCTTCATGTAATGTTTGGCCCACTGGAGCCGTTTCTGCTTGTGTGAAGTGGATAGAGGAGGTCGACATGATGGCGCATGCACAGCTGCAAACCTCTGAAGGACCCTGCATCTTGTTGTTCGGGGGACGTTGGAGGCACAAGCAGCTTCAAAAACTTGTCTGCTGCTATGACAAGGCTTTTTTGCCGCTGCTCTTTCAACCTGACGTAATTGCCTGTAGGAAAGAGTCCTCAATTTGCCCTTATCAGCACGCACACGTGTGTACTGTGAGTCAGCTACATACTTCTTGATTGCCAAGACACTTCATCCTGATCATCGCACAATGTTGATTGTAGTCATGCCTTGACCTAAACACTCCACAATTTGTTGCTTCTCAGCAGCCGACACATCCTTTTTCTTTCCCATTTTGGCAGAAAATGTAGGCTGCTTAATAATGTGAGAGAGCCTTCTTAAGTAGTCTTGCCTTTCATTGGACACACCTGCCAAACTAATTAGCACAGGTGTCTGCAATTGCTTACAGTGATATAAAGAGCCCTGACACACATCACCATCAATGAGTTTAACTGACAAACAAACAAATTCTTCCCTTATGACTCCTAAACACTTTTTGTATAATAATTTGGAACGCAGTGTACATGTGCTTTTCCACAAAACACCAGTGGTTCACGTAGTGAATCTTACAGTTCTAACTTGCCAACCGTGGTCTGTATGGAGTTGTTCAATAAAGGGCCCAAAATTAAGATAACATAGATGGGAGAGGTCTCTATGAATAGGAATTCCTAAGTATTTGATACCCTGTGAGGGCCAGGCAAAGGGAAAGTTGGACTGGATGGAATCCTATATGGATTTGGGGAGGGAGACATCGAGGGCCTCAGACTTCGCTGCATTGATTTTAAAATTTTACCATGTAACAAAGTGATCTATTTCAGCCATAACAGCATGGATGGATATATGTGATTGAGTGATATATACTAGGACATCATCAGCAAATAGAGAGCACTTGTACTCGGTGCCTCCCACCTCAATCCACCTAATATTGGGGTTATGGCGAATTGATGAGAGCAGGTGCTCCGTCACTAGGATGTATAAGAGAGGGGACAGAGGACATCACTGCCTTGTCCCATTGGTGATTGTGAAAGGTGATGAAAATGTTCTGACGCACCCCCTGGGCCTTGGGACACCCGGAGCCGGACCCTTTTTGGTGGATGCTGGTGGTTGTAGTCTTCGTGGCGGCGACCCAGTTCCGTGGCTCAGGGCGGTCAAACCAGTGGCGGAACTATTTATGTGGTTTTCATGTTTAAATGTCCGACTACGCCACCCGTGGATTGCAGTCAGAGTGAACCGCCGCTACAGGGCAGACCACTGAGGCTGGTGTTGTGGGTGCAGCAGAGCGTAGCATAACTCCCCACGGGAGGAGTATAGCCTCAGGGCAGTGTATGCGGAGGATGGGGGTGATGGTGCAGGGCAGCAGCAGTAACGACACGGAGTCAGTGATGCAGTTCAGGGCCTTTACTCACAGTTCTTATTATCCAGACCACGTCTGCAGGTAACGGCTGCCCACGTCGTACTGTGCTCACCAGGTGAGGGGCTCAGACAACTCCCAGATAACTTTGGAGCACTTCACAGGACCCCCTTTGTGTGTCCTTTGTCTGGCCTTTCTTACCAACACTTCTGTCCGGCTGCCTCGGGCCTCCTCTTGGTAAACTTGGCGCCAGTTTCCCTGACCCTATGTGGTGCCTTCCTAGCAGGTGTAGCGAGGGGCTGCGCCACATAAAATGTCAGAGCCTCCGGTTTCTAGCTGAGGGTCGTTTCCTGCCTCCACTAGTTCGGGGACCGGTCTCCCCCTTTGGCCTGACCCCTCCACGCAGGTGGATTCGGGCGTGCGGTGGTGACTCGCCCGTCTGCACCCCTGGGATCCCTTCATTCCTCGTTCCTGGAGCCTTCTCCGCTCCTCTTCCTTCCTTCTCCCTCTTCCAGGCCTGGGCCTCTGTTACTAGGCCCGCCTCCGGAGCAGAGCTCATGCAGAGCCCCTGCTCCCTGCCACTTCTGCTCAGACTTCTCTGCACTGAACTAAGATGGTGCCCACCTTTTATACTCCCTTCTCAATGCACCCAGGAACTGCTTCCTCCCTGCTCCTGCACTACAGGGTTCCCCTTCCTCAGTGTTCCCTCCCCCCACTCCAGCCAGGGACAGGGAATGTCGTGCCCATCTCAGGGGCATATTGGTCGCCCTGCCCCACGGCAATGTGGTGTAATGCATGCAGGTGTCGGGTCCTGATCCACACTCCATCCTTACCTGAGAGTGAGATATCACACCTCTGGGTGAGGTGCAATACGTCTGTAGCAACCGAGCCCTCAGGGTGCTACAGTTCCATTTATCTTCAGCCTAGGTGACGTATTGCGATATAGGGCCGTGATTTTGGCTATAAAAGGGTCCCCTAGACCCCTACCCCAAGCTTTTTAAGAGAATCATATATGGCGTGCCAGGAGACTCTATGGAATGCTTTCTCAGCATCCAACGAGAGTATCTAATTACAAATTTTTAACTGCATCTAGCCCAGGAAATACTTTGTGCCTATTAGCAGTGTCTGCTAGTGAGCGGATTATCCCGGCTGTTAAGCAAGCTGCACCACCTGTAGTTTAGACACTTAATTTTTTCAAAGGAAATGCTTCGGGACCATGGGATACTTAGTGAAGAGCATCAGGAGGCACCCCAAGGCATAGGGGCTGGGACTGGCAGTAGGATGCCTTGCGGTGGAAAGCCGAGCTCGATCCTTATAAAAGCTTTTTAACTGCAGCAGCTTTAGTGGACGCTACTGGAGCTGGAATTACCGCGGCTGCTGGCATGAGACTTGCCCTCCAATAGATCCTTGTAAATGGATTTAAAGTGTATTCATTCAAATTAGAGAGACAATTTAAATTAAAAAGCTTATAGCTGCCTCCACCACAGGGGGGCTCGCTCGACCCACCAGCGGACAGGCACCAGTATTGGTAGAGGGGGGCTGGCCGTCAGTGTTCACCGCGGCTCTGGCACAAACCCGGCGACACGGAGGTGGCACGGGCAGGAGCGGACTGGCCGTGTCGGCTTCTCACTTTTTGGATTTTAGAAGGGCATGACATGCCTATATCTGTGTCTCCCCCTCCTTTTACTCCTCCACCTCTTTTATTTTCGCATGACTATATGTACTTGTCACTTTTCCATGTGTTAGTTATGTCTTCTGAGCAGTTTGTCAGCTTTTGGACACCTTTGAAGGTGTTTTCTATGTGTTTCTATGTGTTTTTGTTTGCCTGCCATTGGTTTTAACGGTGTTCGAAGGTGTTCGACGAACAGTTCGACGAACAGTTCGGCAAACACACGGGTGTTCGACGAACCGAACCGAACTCGAACACTACAGGGGTGGCTCAACACTACTCCTCGCCCCCTCCCCAAAAGAAATTCAGCAAATTCTGCATTCTTAAATCCTAATGCTCTCCTCTCTTCTGAACCCCAGTGTGCCTAAACAACATTTAGAGTCCACATATTTGGCATTTCTTTAGCGATGGAAGCCCGCCTATTTTACGCGTGTGAGTCTCCAGAAGCATGAGCTGGGTACTACAACGTGCTAAGTATTGCAACATACTGGGCACTACAATGGCATTTTGCAATTTTCACTCAACAACATCCACTTCTACTTGTTTCTGGAAAACATCCATGGAGTCAAAATCGTCACTACACCTGTAGATAAATTCCCAGAGAGGTGCAATTTTCTAAAATGGGGTCACTTGAGGGGGGATTCTGCTCTTTTAGAACTTAGGGGCTCTGTATATGGAGTCTGCAAACTATTCTAGGCAAATCTGCGCTCCAGGAGTAGTGTTGAGCCACCCCCGTAGTGTTCGAGTTCGGTTCGTCGAACACCCGTGTGTTTGCCGAACTGTTCGTCGAACTGTTCGTCGAACACCTTCGAACACCGTTAAAACCAATGGCAGGCAAACAAAAACACATAGAAACACATAGAAAACACCTTCAAAGGTGTCCAAAAGCTGACAAACTGCTCAGAAGACACAACTAACACATGGAAAAGTGACAAGTACATATAGTCATGCGAAAAGAAAAGAGGTGGAGGAGTAAAAGGAGGGGGAGACACAGATATAGGCATGTCATGCCCTTCTAAAATCCAAAAAGTGAGAAGCCGACACGTTCAGTCCGCTCCTGCCCGTGCCACCTCCGTGTCGCCGGGTTTGTGCCAGAGCCGCGGTGAACCCTGACGGCCAGCCCCCCTCTCCCAATACTGGTGCCTGTCCGCTGGTGGGTCGAGCGAGCCCCCCTGTGGTGGAGGCAGCTCTAAGCTTTTTAATTTAAATTGTCTCTCTAATTTGAATAAATACACTTTAAATCCATTTACAAGGATCTATTGGAGGGCAAGTCTCATGCCAGCAGCCGCGTAATTCCAGCTCCAGTAGCGTCCACTAAAGCTGCTGCAGTTAAAAAGCTTTTATAAGGATCGAGCTCGGCTGTCCACCGCAAGGCATCCTACTGCCAGTCCGAGCCCCTATGCCTTGGGGTGCCTCCTGATGCTCTTCACTGAGTATCCCGTGGTCCCGAAGCATTTCCTTTGAAAAAATGAAGTGTCCAAACTACAGGTGGTGTAGCTTGCTTAACAGCCGGGATAATCCGCTGACTAGCAGACCCTGCTACTAGGCACAAAGTATTTCCTGGGCTAGATGCAGTTAAAAATTTGTAATTAGATACTCTCATTGGATGCTGAGAAAGCATTCCATAGAGTCTCCTGGCACGCCATATATGATTCTCTTAAAAAGCTTGGGGTAGGGGTCTAGGGGACCCTTTTATAGCCAAAATCACGGCCCTGTATCGCAATACGTCATCTAGGCTGAAGATAAATGGAACTGTAGCACCCTGAGGGCTCGGTTGCTACAGAGGTATTGCACCTCACCCAGAGGTGTGATATCTCACTCTCAGGTAAGGATGTAGTGTGGATCAGGACCCGACACCTGCATGCATTACACCACATTGCCGTGGGGCAGGGCGACCAATATGCCCCTGAGATGGGCACGACAGTCCCTGTCCCTGGCTGGAGTGGGGGGAGGGAACACTGAGGAAGGGGAACCCTGTAGTGCAGGAGCAGGGAGGAAGCAGTTCCTGGGTGCATTGAGAAGGGAGTATAAAAGGTGGGCACCATCTTAGTTCAGTGCAGAGAAGTCTGAGCAGAAGTGGCAGGGAGCAGGGGCTCTGCATGAGCTCTGCTCCGGAGGCGGGCCTAGTAACAGAGGCCCAGGCCTGGAAGAGGGAGAAGGAAGGAAGAGGAGCGGAGAAGGCTCCAGGAACGAGGAACGAAGGGATCTCAGGGGTGCGGATGGGCGAGTCGCCACCGCACGCCCGAATCCACTTGCGTGGAGGGGTCAGGCCAGAGGGGGAGACCGGTCCCCGAAACTAGTGGAGGCAGGAAACGACCCTCAGCTAGAAACAGGAGGCTGTGACATTTTATGTGGCGCAGCCCCTCGCTACACCCGCTAGGAAGGCACCACATAGGGTCAGGGAAACTGGCGCCAAGTTTACCAAGAGGAGGCCCGAGGCAGCCGGACAGAAGGGTTGGTAAGAAAGGCCAGACAAAGGACACACAAAGGGGGTCCTGTGAAGGACTCCAAAGTTATCTGGGAGTTGTCTGAGCCCCTCACCTGGTGAGCACAGTACGACGTGGGCAGCCGTTACCTGCAGACGTGGTCTGGATAATAAGAACTGTGAGTAAAGGCCCTGGACTGCATCACTGACTCCGTGTCGTTACTGCTGCTGCCCTGCACCATCACCCCCATCCTCCGCATACACTGCCCTGAGGCTATACTCCTCCCGTGGGGAGTTATGCTACGCTCTGCTGCACCCACAACACCAGCCTCAGCGGTCTGCCCTGGAGCGGCGGTTCACTCTGACCGCAATCCACGGGTGGCATAGTCGGACATTTAAACATCAAAACCACATAAATAGTTCCGCCACTGGTTTGACCGCCCTGAGCCACGGAACCAGGTTGCCGCCACGGAGACTACAACCACCAGCATCCACCAAAAAGGGTCCGGCTCCGGGTGTCCCAAGGCCCAGGGGGCGCGTCAGAACATTTTCATCACCTTTCACAATCACCAATGGGACAAGGCAGGGATGTTCTCTGTCCCCTCTCTTATACATCCTAGTGACGGAGCACCTGCTCTCATCAATTCGCCATAACCCCAATATTAGGTGGATTGAGGTGGGAGGCACCGAGTACAAGTGCTCTCTATTTGCTGATGATGTCCTAGTATATATCACTCAATCACATATATCCATCCATGCTGTTATGGCTGAAATAGATCACTTTGTTACATGGTCAAATTTTAAAATCAATGCAGCGAAGTCTGAGGCCCTCGATGTCTCCCTCCCCAAATCCATATAGGATTCCATCCAGTCCAACTTTCCCTTTGCCTGGCCCTCACAGGGTATCAAATACTTAGGAATTCCTATTCATAGAGACCTCTCCCATCTATGTTATCTTAATTTTGGGCCCTTTATTGAACAACTCCATACAGACCACGGTTGGCAAGTTAGAACTGTAAGATTCACTACGTGAACCACTGGTGTTTTGTGGAAAAGCACATGTACACTGTGTTCCAAATTATTATGCAAAAAGTGTTTAGGAGTGATAAGGGAAGAATTTGTTTGTTTGTCAGTTAAACTCATTGATGGTGATGTGTGTCAGGGCTCTTTATATCACTGTAAGCAATTGCAGACACCTGTGCTAATTAGTTTGGCAGGTGTGTCCAATGAAAGGCAAGACTACTTAAGAAGGCTGTCTCACATTATTAAGCAGCCTACATTTTCTGCCAAAATGGGAAAGAAAAAGGATGTGTCGGCTGCTGAGAAGCAACAAATTGTGGAGTGTTTAGGTCAAGGCATGACTACAATCAACATTGTGCGATGATCAGGATGAAGTGTCTTGGCAATCAAGAAGTATGTAGCTGATTCACAGTACACACGTGTGCGTGCTGATAAGGGCAAATTGAGGACTCTTTCCTACAGGCAATTACGTCAGGTTGAAAGAGCAGCGGCAAAAAAGCCTTGTCATAGCAGCAGACAAGTTTTTGAAGCTGCTTGTGCCTCCAACGTCCCCCGAACAACAAGATGCAGGGTCCTTCAGAGGTTTGCAGCTGTGCATACACCATCCTGTCGACCTCCTCTATCCACTTCACACAAGCAGAAACGGCTCCAGTGGGCCAAACATTACATGAAGACTGATTTCAAAACTGTTTTGTTCACGGATGAGTGCCGTGCAGCGCTCGATGGTCCAGATAGATGGAGTGGAGGATGGCTGGTTGATGGACACCCCACGCAAACACGGCTACAGCGCCAACAAGGAGGAGGTGGAGTAATGTTTTGGGCTGGAATCATGGGGAGAGAGATTGTCGGCCCCTTTAGGATCCCTGAAGGCGCTAAAGATGAACTCCATAATGTATGTGGATTTTCTCAAACAGCACTTCCTGCCATGGTTCAAGAAGAAGAACCGTGTATTTCACAGCAAGATCATTTTTCTGCATGATAATGCACCATCTCATGCTGCACATAAAACATCTGCATCTCTGGCTGATATGGGCATAAAAGGGGACAAACTTATGGTGTGACCCCCATGCTCCCCTGACCTGTACCCCATTCAGAACCTTTGAAGCATCATTAAAAGGAGTGTCTATGATGGCGGGAGGCAGTTCACATCTAAGCAACAGCTCTGGGAGGGTATTCTGTCCTCATGCAAAACAATTGAAGCAGAAACCATCCAAAACCTGACAAATTCAATGGACGAGAGAGTTCAGAAGCTCCTTTCGAACAAGGGGTCCTATGTGAAAATGTAACATCACCTAGAATAAAGTTTTGAGTTGAAAACTGTTTGATTTCAGTTTCTAACAACCTGCTAATGCTTATAATTTCAAAAATGACCATTTTTTTGGTCTTTATTAAAATGAAAAGGTTGATCGAAAAGTTTGGGGGATCTAAGAGTGTGGCAACCCAGTAGTCATGATTACTTCGAATTATGACAATATGAGGGTCATGCTGCAGGTAGTGCAGCAAGAAGGCACTTATGTGTCTTGCGCATCTCGGAGCCCCAAAATTATTTTCCGGGCTAGATGCAGCTAAAAATTATTATTAATTTTAAATCTGGTGAAGCTTTAGTATAGATGGCCTAATAGGATCAGTGCTGCACACTGCTACAAAGCCCAAATTATTTTCCAGTCAAGATACAGATAAACATGATTAGTAATTTTAAATCTGGTGGAGCTTATTATAGATGGCCTAATAGAATCAGTGCTGCACACTGCTACAAAGCCCAAATTATTTTCCAGCCAAGATACAGATAAACATGATTAGTAATTTGAAAGCTTAAAACGGTTGGTAGGGTGATTTTAACCAATCATCAAGCTTTTACTCTCCCCAGGATGACACAGGGGTAGAAAAGTCATTTCGGATCCATGATTTGTTCATCTTTATGAACGTGAGTCTGTCTACATTATCAGTGGAGAGCCGCGTGCGCTTATCTGTCAGCACACCACCAGCAGCGCTGAACACACGTTCAGACAGAACGCTGGCTGCGGGGCATGACAAGATCTCCAAGGCGTAAGTGGCTAGCTCCGGCCGTTTATCCAGATTGGAAGCCCAAAAAGAGCAAGGGTCCAGTGACACAGTCGTGGCTTCAATGTTTACTTGGAGATACTCCTGTACAATCGTCTCTAGGCGTTGACTATGTGTCAGACTTCTTGTCTCCTGCGGCCTTGCAAAGGATGGGCTAAAAAAGTGGTGAAATGATTCCGCAAAATTGATGTTACCAGCAGATACTGTGGTTCTGTTACGGTTTGAGTGCTGAACACTTGACGGTCCCACGGTTGGCAAGTTGGAACTGTGAGATTCACTACGTGCACCACTGGTATTTTGTGGAAAAGCACATGTAAGATTCTGCAACAGTCTCTGCTGATACTCCTGCATGCGTGCATCCCTTTCTATGGCAGGAATAATTTCTGCAAATTTACTTTTGTACCGGGGATCTAACAGTGTGGCAACCCAGTAGTCAGGATTATTTCTAATTCTCACAATTCGAGGGTCATGTTGCAGGTAGTGCAGCAAGAAGGCACTCATGTGTGTTGCGCATCCAGGAGCACCAAGTCCCTGTTGTGTTGGTGGCGAGGTAACAATCATGCTTCCTTCCTCTGTCCTCTCCCCCCAACCTCGCACAACAGAAATGTGATCAAGGTCTCCCTCATCTGATGAGTCTTCCATCAGTTCGTCCTCCACTTCTTCCTGGGCTCCTGCACCTTCCTCACTAGTTTGGCTGCTACCATGCGCCCTGGTAAAACCATCTCCCCCACCCTCACATGCCTGCTGCCTTGGTGCTGCCGACCGTCTGGACCTTGCAGATGTTAGCCCTTCCACATACAACTCCTCCTCCTCTACTTCCTCCACCTCCTCTTGTGCCACCACCTGACTCCGAATTCTGTTTAACATGTGCTCCAGCATGTAAATCACCGGAATAGTCATGCTGATAATGGCATCGTCAGCACTAAACATCTTCGTCGCCATTTCAAAACTGTGCAGAAGGGTGCATAGGTCCCTGATCTGAGACCACTCCTCCAGCGTGATTTGCCCCACCTCTGGATCTCGTTGGCCCAGGCTATACGTCAGAACGTATTGCACCAGGGCTTGTCGGTGCTGCCACAGTCGCTGCAACATGTGCAGAGTTGAATTCCACCGGGTAGGCACATCGCATTTTAGCTGGTGAAGTGGCAGGCCCAACGACTTCTGTAGAGATGTAAGTCGCTGAGCTGCGGGATGCGCACGGCGAAAGTGAGCACACAGCGACCGTGCCCTCTGCAGAAGGCCATCTAGTCTGGGATAGTGGGCTAAAAATTGCTGGACAACCAGGTTCAACACGTGAGCCATACAAGGCACATGTGTGACATTGTCCCGGCGAAGGGCCGCACCCAGGTTTGCAGCATTGTCGCACACGGCCTTCCCTGGTTTCAGGTCCAGTGGAGACAACCATTCATGAAATTGTTTCTCCAGAGCTGACCACAACTCCTCAGCTGTGTGACTCACATTTCCCAGACATTTCAATGTAAAAACCGCCTGATGACGTTGAGCCCTACTGCCAGCATAGTAAGGAGGTGTGCAGGATCCCTTCTGCGCAGTTAGAAAGCTTGTGGCATGACCAGACAGGCTTTGGGTGCAGGTGGAGGACCGAGAGGAGGTTTAGGAGGCAGAAGTAGTGGAGGAACTTTGACATAAAGAGGATTGACGCACAACTCGTGGGGACGGCAAGACTTGGACAGCAGCCCCTTGTCCTGCTGTCACCATAGTTACCCAGTGCCCAGTCAGCGACATGTAACGCCCCTGTCCATGCCTACTCGTCCAAGTGTCTGTGGTGAAATGCACCCTGTCACACACAGAGTTTCTCAAAGAAGCGGTGATGTTGTGTGCGACATGCTGGTGGAGCGCAGGCACACCTTTCTTTGAGAAGTAGTGCCGACTGGGCATCTGGTACTGGGGCACTGCGACGGACATAAGGTCTCGAAAATCCTCTGTGTCCACCAGGCGGAAAGGCAGCATTTCTGTAGCCAAGAACTTGCAGATGGTGAAATTCAACCTCTTAGCTTTCTCATGGCTAGGAGGAAATGGTCTTTTACTTGTCCACATCTGAGGGACCGAGGGCTGGCTATTGTGCTTAGACGGGGTTGATAAGGGTGTCCCCGGCAAACTGCCGGTCTGTGAGGAAGATGCAGGCGGACATGTTAGGTTGCCTTGATCCAAAGGTGGTGCTATCGATGTCGGACAGCGCTCAACACCAGCTGGTGTTACCACCTCCAAAGAAAATGATGACCTGCCAATCACGCTGGCTGTTGCGGGTAAAGAGGTGGCAGGTCTGCGCCCCAAAACAGGTGTGACTGCTGTCCCCCCAGTCACAGAGGATGAAGAGGCCGCGGATGCACAAGATATGGCAGACGGTGGTTGGCCCGGCCGGCTAGGCCGCATTGTAGCACACTGAGCTTCCCACTGCAACTTATGCTTCATGTCCATGTGCCGGTTCATGCATGAAGTACTCAAACTATGTATTTTTTGGCCTTTACTTAGCTTTTGCTGACAAATGTTACAGATAACACGAGTTGGGTCATCTTTATCGATCTGAAAAAATGCCCAGGCTATGCAAGGCTTAGCACCCATGCGACCTGAAGAGCCACCACGACTTGTGGTGAGAGGCAGAGTTGTGTTTGAGGATGCAGTTGTTGACGTGCTTCCAGTACTACGTCTCTGTCCAGGAAGGCGCAACCTGACCTCGTCGTCACTAGCATCTTCCTCCACCTCCTCTGCTGACCTCATCTCTCGGCTGACTGTGGGTTGACAGTAAGTAGGATCTCCAACCTCATCATCATCACCCTGTGCGTTATCACACCCGTCGTCCTCAGAGCCAACCTGTTCCTGCCCTGACAAAAAACTAAAGTTGTCACTCCAATCAGGTATTTGAGTCTTATCATCGTCTTCCTCATTGTCTCCACCAACAGGAGTTACAGTTTGGGAATGAGGGTCTACATTATGGTCAGAACCTTCTGCGTCTGGTCCTGGATCCGACTCATAAAGATTCTGGGCATCAGTGCAGATCATTTCCTCGTCTGGATTCACAGAAGCGCTGGAGTCGACCTCTGATTCCCAGGCTATAGTATGAGTAAACAGCTCTGCAGACTCAACCATCTGTTCTACCTCATACTCAGACGGGCAGCTGGAGATTTGGGAGCTGTGAGGAAGCAAGTGCGATTGGGGTGACACCTTTGAGGACTGGAGTATTTGTGATGTTGAAGTTGATGTGGAGGAGAGCCCACTTAAAGGAGCACTTGATATCCGTTGAAGCACCTGCTGTTTTTGTGCCTCATCTGGAATTTTTAGCGATTGGCGTGGCCGTAAGAAAGGGATCTTATCACATTGTCCGCTAAAAGAAGTAGACATTTTAGTTTGGCTGGAAGATGGTCTTTCTTCTGCAGATGTTACTGTTGCTTTAACACCTACCCCACGGACACAACCTTTTTTCCCCTTCCCAACACGCCTATTCCCCTTTCCACCAGCAGCAGGCCTTTTTCCACTCATTTTGGTGGTTAACTAATTAACAACTCTGGAGTTGTTTGCACAAAAAACAATGGATGGGAACCGAGCAGAGCTGAGTGGCCAAACTGTGGTATTAGGCCAAAACTATTGGCTGGGTTAGATGCAGAAAAAAATTATATTCAATTTGCAACCTGATGGAGGTCAGTATAGATGGACTAATAGAGAAAGTCCCACACACTGCTAGAAGGCCAAATATTTTGTCAGAGCTAGAGGCAGAAAAAGATATATTCAGTTTGCAACCTGATGGAGGTCTGTATAGATGGATTAATAGAACAAGTCCCACACACAGCTAGAAGCCCAATATTTTTTCAGAGGTAGATGCAGAAAAAAATATATTCAGTTTGCAACCTGATGGAGGTCAGTATAGATGGACTAATACAACAAGTCCCACACACAGCTAGAAGCCCAATATTTTTTCAGAGGTAGATGCAGAAAAAAATATATTCAGTTTGCAACCTGATGGAGGTCTGTATAGATGGACTAATACAACAAGTCCCCCACACAGCTAGAAGCCCAATATTTTTTCAGAGGTAGATGCAGAAAAAAATATATTCAGTTTGCAACCTGATGGAGGTCAGTATAGATGGACTAATACAACAAGTCCCACACACAGCTAGAAGCCCAATATTTTTTCAGAGGTAGATGCAGAAAAAAATATATTCAGTTTGTAACCTGATGGAGGTCTGTATAGATGGATTAATAGAACAAGTCCCACACACAGCTAGAAGCCCAATATTTTTTCAGAGGTAGAGGAAGAAAAAAATATATGCAGTTTGCAACCTGATGGAGGTCAGTATAGATGGACTAATACAACAAGTCCCACACACAGCTAGAAGCCCAATATTTTTTCAGAGCTAGATGCAGAAAAAAATTATATTCAATTTGCAACCTGATGGAGGTCAGTATAGATGGACTAATAGAATGATGCTATGCCCAAAAGATTTTACTTCACTAGGTGCAGTAAAAAAATTGGTATTCTATACACAGGTGGTATATCTTGCAACACAGATAGGCTACTCCACTGACTAACACACTCTGCAATAGGCCAAAAGGGATTAGCTTTGCTAGATTCAGCCAAATGCTGTGAAAAAAACTTGCACAGCACTGGCACAGACCTGCCTGGCAAAAACTGATAGGAACTGATGTAACCTAGTCCTGAAAAGGACTCCAATTACAATTAGTCTTTACTCCCACAATCTATCTATTTAAGAGCACAGACCTGCCTGATAAAAGTCGTAGGAAATGCTGTAACCTAGTCCTTAAAAGGACTGCAATCACAACTATTCCCTACTCCCAAGCTATCTGTAGATTTGTGCGAAAATTGGCTTGAAATTAACAAGGTATAGCGCACACAGCAACAGCGGTGCTGTCTAACACGCAGCTGCAGCAGTGAGAAAATGGTGGCGACGGGGAAAATGGCTTGGTCTTATAGGGCAAGGACATGTGACATACACTGCCAATGAAACATGCCCTTGCTTGTGTGAAAAAAAGCACTTCGCTCCGTGTGTGCGCTGCTGATAGGCTGACAGATTGCACCTCCCCACTGTAAATGCGGGAAAGAGAAAAAAAAAATGGAGATCTTCATTGTTCCTGCAGAGATCCATCCCCTGCCCCTCCCCCCACCCCGCTGTACACTCAAACTGCGTATTAACATTAATTTTCATCATTACTGAGAAAAAATCCAGTTATGATTTTGGTGCACGAACAGTTATCGAACATAACCTCGAACAGCCGAATTTTTCTCAAATTGTTCGTGTTCGCCGAACGGCTCGAACACCGCCCAAAACAGCTCGAATTTGAGATTGGCGAACAGTTCGAGTAGAACAACGCTCATCTCTATCCAGGAGTCAAATAGCACTCTATCCCTCCCGAGTCTCGCCATATGGCTAAGCAGTACTGTACAGCCACATATGGGGTATTTCTACATTCAGAAGAAACTGTGGGACAAATTTTGGTGCCATTTTTACCCATTTCTACATGTTAAAATGTAAAATCTGGGTCTAAAACAAAATTTTAGTGGTGAATATGTAATTTTTTTTCCACTGCCCAATGGAATAAAATCCTGTGTGTTTTGAAAAATGGCACCTGTGACACTGGAAAAATTGCTGTACCAATGATTTCTCAACCAAATTAAAGTAACACGAAGCTGTTAGTGTACCTAGAATGAAGACTAGATGATTCAAGCTACCGTAAATTGTGCCACTCCATAGTATAATCCTGGGAGTAGGACTGTTGTGATATTCCCTTGTGAAGGTCTCTTCATGGCATTGCCTACATGGTCTCCAGACCAATCTCTGCCTATCATTGCATCCAAAACAAAATGTGTGACATCACTGAAGAGCATAGTCCTCCATTCCAGCCTCCTTGCAATCTTGCTCTGCATGATGATGGCTTTTGAGAGCAGTGGCATGAGGTCAATGTCACTCCTGTAACTGGACATCTGGCTCATAGTTCAATGTTGTGCAAACAGTTTATGATGATTTGTTTAGACACTGTTTGACATCTTAAGCTTGGCTAGTGACGCCCAATTTCACTTGCAGTACAGAATGTATAATTCGTGAAACCAGTGGTATGGCCATTTTTCCAAAGTGTCCCAGAAGGCATTTTTCAACACGACAATGCTAGGCCATGTGTTGCTTGTGCTACTGTGAGTAACTGGTGTGTTCTAAATGTGCTATCTGTTACGCTCGCGCCCGGACTGACTAGCGTGAGCGTGATTAGTGATCCCACTGTACCATGAACCGAGGAGTGCCTGGAGGGGCGTAACTAAGTATCAACCCGATCCGACCAAGGTCGCATGGCGGCTCAGTCGACTCCGTGAACCAAGGAGAAACCGAGCAGATGGACCAGGAGCTACTCCAGGTCAGACCCCTCTCACAGCTGTTGACCCACACCGGGGAATGCAGGAACAGGCAGGTTAGACTGGCATACAGGCAGGTGGGTATTGGCAGGCACGGCTGGTATGCAGACAGGTGGGTACTGGCATGTACGGCTGGTATGTAGACAGGTGGGTACTGGCAAGTACGGCTGGTATGCAGACAGGTGGGCACTGGCAAGCACGCCTGGTATGCAGACAGGTGGGCACAGGCAAGCACGGCTGGTATGCAGATAGGTGGGCACTGGCAAGCACGGCTGGTATGCAGACAGGGAGATACTGGCAAGCATGGCTGGAGTGCAGACAGGGAGGTACTAACAGGTTGGAGCGCAGGCTGGATAGGGTCCAGTACAGACTGGGAGACAGGTACGGAGCCGCAGATGCGGTAGACAAGCAGAGTAGAGCGAAACCGCTGGAGCGGAGGACCAGGCAGAGCAAAGAGCAACTGCTGGTGCAGTGAGCAAGCAGAGCGGAGCGAAAACAGCAGGTGCGATGGGCAAGGCAGAGCAGAGCGGAACCATTGGAGCGGTGGACAAGGCAGAGCAGAGAGGAACCGCCGGAGCAGTGGACAAGGTAGAGCAGAGCGAAAACCGCAGGTGCGGTGGGCAAGGCAGAGCAGAGAGAAGCCGCCGGAGCGGTGGGTAAGGCAGAGCAGAGGGAAGCCGCTGGAGCGGTGGGTAAGGCAGAGCAGAGGGAAGCCGCCGGAGCA
The DNA here is from genome assembly GCF_046119375.1 of Phyllobates terribilis. Lineage (NCBI taxonomy): Eukaryota > Metazoa > Chordata > Amphibia > Anura > Dendrobatidae > Phyllobates > Phyllobates terribilis. Next base: position 225,237,521 of record NW_027362763.1, read on the forward strand.
GTGGGTAAGTCAGAGCGGAGAAAAAACGCTGGCGCGGTGAGCAAGGCAGAGCAGGGAGAAGCCGCCGGAGCAGTGGGAAAGTCAGAGCAGAGAGAAACCACTGGTGCGGTGAGCAAGCAGAGCCGAACAGGGATGAAGGTGCAGGCAGAGAGGACAGGACTCTGTTCACAGGGAGCAGACTGGAAAATACAGGAAGATGGATAGAACACAGGAAGTAGATACGGAGGAAGGAAAAAGGGACAAGCAGAACCAGATACACACAGGATACTTACAATGAAGTAGCGAGTAGACACAAAACTCACAAACTGAAGTACAGAGATAACGAGTAGGAGTTAGGTGCAGGTTCAGACACTGCAGGAAAAGGGAAGGTACAGACAAACAGGTAACATGCTAGGATACAGTTCAGACAGGAACTGGACCTGGCAATTCAGTTGCAAAGGCAAACTGAGTGAAGGTGTTGCTCAGGCCCCTCCTTCTGGGTGCAGGGGATTTAAATATCCAGTGACTCACAGCAATAGGCTGGGGACGCATTAGGAGCGTGCCCACAGCAGCTATAAGAATCAGGAAGTTACCGGGCCGCCGCCCTAAGCAATCAGACAAGAGACATGCACACAGCATGAACTGGAGCAGGGTTTGCAGGCTGGACTGATGGATAAGATTGCGGTCTTGCATAGTGGGAGGTGGTGCACTATGCAAGCACACCGCCAGGGATGTACAGTTTGCAGGCTGGACTGATGGGTACGATTGCGGTCTTGCATAGTGGGAGGTGGTGCAGTATGCAAGCACACTGCCAGGGATGTTACACTATCATGGCCTGTATCGTCTCTGGACTTGTCTTCCATGGAGCACATCTGAGACGTTATTGGTCAGCAATTACAAAGGGAGCTGCCAACAACAAATCTTGATCATTTCACTGCAAAGTGCATTTAACACGGCAGAACAGTTTTCATACAACTATTATTAAGCTCACAGATCGCAGCCAAGGCGCATTGGAGCTCATAGTGCATGCTGAATATATTGAGATGTTTTGAAAATTTTGTTTCCATTTTTTCATCATTTGCTCACCTTTAACATGTCTATGGATCCTGCGAATTACATAATCCCATGACTTTTTCTTGCAATTGCAGTTTCAATGTTGATGAATATATAAACAGTATGTATAGAAAATATTATAATATATGTCCTTAATTGAGGTATCTGAATGTACTATTAGCATTTGTAATATTTTCTTTTATAAATAGACTGATGGCTCCTGCAGGTCATTAATATGGTTACGCCATCTGTACTAAAATGCTGCTAAATCTGATGATATTTAAAAACATGTTAATTTGCTTCAAACTGTGTTGAAGATATCTATGGAGCAGGAAATTACAATGATCAAAGAAGCCCTGTAAAGTTTGGCAATTATTAAACTTTTTAAGAGAAACTCAGTGAAATGTATAATTACTGCAAAATATGTACCCCTGCCTTCCCGAGGCATACACAGAGCTATTGCCTCAGGAAAAATAGCATCCTGTCTCCTTAGCCTTAAGAAAAACTGTAGAGGCACTTTGGGGTTTACAGTAAAAAGCACTAATATCTCCTCAGTGCTTTGAGCACTTGATCCAACAATAGGACTCTAACCAGGTTGATGAACAATTGCTGGTCAGACTGAATTTTTGAAAAATGAACTGGCCTCCCTCTAATGGGTACCTTTCCTACTACTTATCAAACATGCCTCTCTCGGGCTATAAGCCTACAATTTGAATGGGCGAACATGCCTCTCTCTCATATATTCAGTGTTTGCATATATCTTGGCCCTTACAGAGTGCTGCTGTGTTCTTTTTCTGGATGTTATCAGTCATTGCAGCTTGCACCTGTTCACACTATATGGAGGTGCTGGTCAGTTTTTTGCTTTTTAAATTTTACTATTGAAGGTTGTGACTGCCACTTTGCTGACTCTGCACTCCTCCCATTAGTCCAAAGGTGCTTTAAATTAGTGCTGGTTCCTAACTGCCCAATCAAATTGTAGGCTTAAAGCCCGAGAGAGTGACATGCCCCCTAGGACTGTGGGGTACTCGCCACCGGGTCGGTCGATTCCTTGGGATAGTCACGGGGGCGTGACCCGGTCCGGGGACCTGGGCGGTCAATAAAAAGGACAGTTTATTTAGGGGAAAACTTTTGTGATGCCACCAGTGGTATGCGGCTATAGGTGGCCACCGCTGCTGAAAGAGACCACTGGGGCCGTTGGTGACGCAGCTGGGATGGATTTGCTCCCTACAGATAGAGCGGGGCCCCAGGGCTACCGGTACGGTTTATGTAGCCAATTGTGAATGTTGGGGTGCAGGACTGAGGGTGCAGATAATGACTAGATAACACAGGAATGGTGGTTTCCTCTACCTTTACTTGATGTTTGATGGTGCAGACCGGTGCACTGGTAACAGAAGGTAATGGAGATCCGGGCAGCCTAGAAGCAATTTGGGATCCACCTCGCCAGGTGGGGAAGTAGACCTTCCTTCTGCGCTGTCCTCTTTGGCCCTGCTGCCTAAAGCTATGTTGTGGCTCTCTTTCCTGAGTGATCATTAAATCTTAGCCCATATGGCAGGCAGCTCGATCCTTTTACAGGTGTCGCTCCTTCGTGGCGGCTCCGGGCTCTAGTATGCTGCTGAGCCGCCGGGTGTTTGGTGGGGCCAGGAGACATGCAGTCTCCTGCCCTCCAGATTTAGCTGCTGGGACTTCCTAACCCGAGCAACCACGGACTCCGGTGTCCGGTTTCTGGCGCTTTTCTCTGGGGTGAGCTTGGTCACAGCTCCCCTCCCCAGGTTCTCCCTCATCTTCCTCTCCCATCTCCAACTGACTTTTTTTACTCCAACTGACTTTTCTAACCCCCGCTTCCGGGCTCCAATTTAAAGGGGAAGCTCCCCTGAAACCGGGTTAGAGCTCCCCCTTCTGGTCTGGAGCCAGGAAAAGTGTTGGATGCTGGTGTTACCTGATAAGGGGACTCCTCCTTGCTCCCTCCTGTGGGGGAGGCAATGCCAATGTGGCAACCGAACTCCTGGGGTGCCACATTAGGCATGTTTGATAAGTAGTAGGATAGGTACCCATCAGAGAGAGGTCACCTTGCCATGGTTGATGGGCATACATGAATTGGCCAATTTATGCGCTAAGAAGCTTCATTTTTTGTAAGTCCATTTAACTTAGCAACAATGCAGTGCAGATCTCATGTATTCAGTGTTTGCATCTGTCTTAGCCCTTACAGAGTGCTCTGCTGTGTTCTTTTTTTTGTACTTCTTTTTTGTATATATATATATATATATATATATATATACATATATATATATATATATATATATATATATATATATACAGTCATATGAAAAAGTTTGGGCACCCCTATTAATCTTAAGCTTAATGTTTTATAAAAATTGGTGTTTTTGCAACAGCTATTTCAGTTTGATATATGTAATAACTGTTGGACACAGTAATGTTTCTGCCTTGAAATGAGGTTTATTGTGCTAACAGAAAATGTGCAATCTGCATTCAAACAAAATTTGACCTGTGCATAAGTATGGGCACCCTTATCATTTTCTTGTTTTAAATACTCCTGCCTACTTTTTACTGACTTACTAAAGCACTTTTTTTGGTTTTGTAACCTCATTGAGCTTTGAACTTTATAGCCAGGTGTATGCAATCATGAGAAAAGCTACTTAAAGTGGCCACTTGCAAGTTGTTCTCCTATTTGAATCTCCTCTGAAGAGTGGCATCATGGGCTCCTCAAAACAACTGTCAAATGATCTGAAAACAAAGATTATTCAACATAGTTGTTCAGGGGAAGGATACAAAAAGCTGTCTCAGAGATTTAACCTGTCAGTTTCCACTGTGAGGAACATAGTAAGGAAATGGAAGAACATAGGGACAGTTCTTGTTAAGGCCAGAAGTGTCAGGACAAGAAAAACATCAGAAAGGCAGAGAAGAAGAATGGTGAGATCAATCAAGGACAATCCTCAGACCACCTCCAGAGAGCTGCAGCATCAACTTGCTGCAGATGGTGTCACTGTGCATCGGTCAACTATACAACGCACTTTGCACAAGGAGAAGCTGTATGGGAGAGTGATGCGAAAGAAGCCGTTTCTGCAAGTACGCACAAACAGAGTCGGCTGAGGTATGCAAAAGCACATTTGAAGAAGCCTATTTCTTTTTGGAAGAAGGTCCTGTGGACTGATGAAACCAAGATTGAGTTGTTTGGTCATACAAAAAGGCGTTATGCATGGTGGCAAAAAAACACAGCATTCCAAGAAAAACACTTGCTACCCACAGTAAAATTTGGTGGAGGTTCCATCATGCTTTGGGGCTGTGTGGTCAATGCCGGCACTGGGAATCTTGTTAAAGTTGAGGGACGCATGGATTCCACTCAGTATCAGCAGATTCTTGGCAATAGTGTTCAAGAATCAGTGATAAAGTTGAAGTTACGCAGTGGATGGATCTTTCAGCAAGACAATGATCCAAAACACCGCTCCAAATCTACTCAGGCATTCATGCCGAGGAACAATTACAATGTTCTGGAATGGCCATCCCAGTCCCCAGACCTGAATATCATTGAACATCTGTGGGATCATTTGAAGAGGCTGTCCATGCTCGGCGACCATCAAACTTAACTGAACTGGAATTGTTTTGTAAAGAGGAATGGTCAAAAATACCTTCATCCAGTATCCAGGAACTCATTAAAAGCTACAGGAAGCGACTAGAGGCTGTTATTTTTGCAAAAGGAGGATCTACTAAATATTAATGTCACTTTTCTGGTGAGGTGCCCATACTTATGCACCTGTCAAATTTTGTTTGAATGCAGATTGCACATTTTCTGTTAGTACAATAAACCTCATTTCAAGGCAGAAACATTACTGTATCCAACAGTTATTACATATATCAAACTGAAATAGCTGTTGCAAAAACACCAATTTTTTATAAAACATTAAGCTTAAGATTAATAGGGGTGCCCAAACTTTTTCATATGACTGTATATATATATATACACACACAAATGTATGTATTGTAGGGATTCATTCTTTCTGGTAGGCATTAGGCCTTAGGTAGCGTTCACACAGGCAATGCAGTTTTGGTCCAAACACGTGCCGTTTTTATTGCTTTCTACTGGTTGCACAGCACCAAAGCAACAAAGCCATGAGCATAAATCCCTAGCTGTGTCCAGGAGCTAACTAAACAGTATAGACTCTGACTACTTCAGACAATGCTGAGCCTGCCCCAATTTGGTCAAACAAAACTGCTATCATCCATAGCAACCACTAATACTTGCAGTTTGGTGCATATGACTTGTGTAGACTCTTCTCTAAGAGATTCTGGCTTATTTCTCTCTTCAACTTCAAGACACATCTATTCTGCTCAGCCTCCCCAGCAGACTGACTCAAATGAACACCTAGCCTGTGCCGAGCTAGCCAGGTGTACTAATCAAAGCCTGCAGAGCTAGGATTTAACCCTAGCCTACCTAGCATTGCTACAATATACATATATATATTATACATATACAGTACTGCTCATCGTTATTGGCACCCATGAAGTTTAAATACATAATGTGGAATATCTCCTGAAAAAAATGAATCTAGTGAAACAGCTTTTTGTATAGAGCACATGTGTTAAATGCAAAAGAGCAAATGATAAATAATAGTTTAAAACCAAAAACAATGTTAGGTAAAAATAGAAAAACCTAAATCTTGCCAAGCATGGAACAGAGCTTTTTGGCAATGCAAAGCAACAGTTTGTTTACAGACAATGCAATGAAACTTAAAAGGAAAAGAACACCTTACCAACAGCTAAGCATGATGAAAGACCCATAATGCTGTGGGGTTGCTTTGCTGCATCTGGTACTTGAGGCCTTGAGGGTATCACAGGAATCATATAATCAGAGAATTTTCAAGAGATTTTAGAGCAAAATGTCCTGCCCAGTGTGAGAAAACTTGGTTTGAGTTGAAGATTATGGGTCCTCCAGTAAGACAATGACCCAAAGCACATATCCAAAAGTACACAGGAATGGTTGAAAAAGAAAAAATGGATTCTTTTAAAATTGCCAGCAATGAGTCCTGACCTCAATCCCATTGAAAATCTTTGGGGTGAGCTGAAATCTGCCATTTGGAAAAAAAAACCTGCAAACATTCAAGAGCTTGAACTAACTGCAAAGGAAGAGTAGGCCATAAGTAGGCTTATGCTGGCCATAAAGGCTTATGCTGTACAGTAGAGACAACCTTACCCAGTTACTCTGGAGATGGAAAATGACTCCACTAGGAATCGGTAATCTATGATGGCCCAGGTACTCAGCACTAGTGTTGAGAGAATTTGTTCTAACAAATTCGCTCAACACTACTCAGCACCACTGTATAAGGTATGATAATTGATAAAATGTACAAGTTGCAGGGCATTATGGGGAGGCTAGTGTGAAAATGCAAAATTATGTTAACCTGCTTTTGCAGTATGGGAAAAGGCAAGATTTTTTTTCCTTAACCTCAAAATGTTCGAATTTGTGTGAAACCATGAACTTTAGGATCATGAACTCAATCTGATCATCTCTATTCAAAACATAACCAAACCATGCTTTATGGAACGGTAATCAAAAATATTAAAAACATTATATTGTACGTATATATATAAATATGTTTATAAACTGGAAGTGATTTGTCTGTATCTAGACTTTTTCCTCAGTTTGGTGTAATCCTTGTTATTTTACACTGGTTACTTATGCCAAGTTAATGACATTTTTTTAATCATTACATGACAGAAATCCCATCACACATTTCATTATCTGGCATTCATTTGTATTTTGTTGGCTGCATTTACAAAATGCTCAGTCTGTCCAATATTCTCAGCACAGCATTTTTTACTCTAGGTTGTGCCATATTTTATACTACTTTCATCTCTTGTTTGCATTGTTCTTTTAGGGTCCTTGTGGGAAAAAGACCACTATAATGCTATGGATAGGAAATTATGTGCTGTAAAAAACTATCAGGAAGCCCCATACTAGGAAGGCATGAACTGTATAAGGATAGGCCCAAGGACAGTAAGGGAGTAGGTAGGGGTTAAATAAAGTGAGGGAAAATGAAGAGGGCTGGACTGTCCATAGGGGTGTGGACAGGAGGTTATTTATAAGGTGGTTTGGCACCAAAAGGCTACATCAGAAAGTCATGTCTGGAGGAACAGATCAGGGCCAGGATTGAGCAGGATGGCCTGGGCTGGCTGCAAGATTTCCTGGAAGGGATGCAGCAGGCAGTGGGAGTGGAGGAGGCACGAAGAGAGGTGAAACCATCCGAGCATGGCAGGCCCCATCGCCAGTTCAAGAGCTCCAGAACGCCTGAGCCTCAGTCCAGTGTCAAGGCAATGGAGGTGCAGCGTGCAGGGTGAGGATAGCAGGAGCACCCATGCAGGAAATGTTACCCAGCACCACAACCGTCCGGGCCACAGCAGCGGTGAGAAAAAGCCGACAGGCAGAGTGAGAGCTGGGGAGGCAGCATCAGGCCGCAGCAGAGGAGCATAGGACAATGTGCACTTAGAAAACAGCGACAAAGCAGGTGTAGTGATGGGGCAGGGATATGCACTTAAAGGAACAGAGACCCATTTAGAGAAAAATGTAAAAGCACAAGGGGGCATTGTGGAACAGTAAGAGAGGGCATTGACAGGCTGGAGGCACGCACAAGAGAAGAGCGCTGATGCTAATCTAGGTATGGAGAGTCTACTGGCAGCGGAAGACCGACTATCGCAGCAGCAAGAGGAAGGTGATCATTGGATGATGGGCATGCCTTTCTGTTTCGTGGGACAGTCACAGTAGGACAGGAGAAGAGTGATAACAGGGAGGAATGATGTAAATAGACAGTCGGAGATGGGGGCGGTACAGCACGGTTTAGGTGATCACGGTTTTAGCCGTACTCACAAACTGGTGGAATGCAGCACAAGAGTGGCTTCGATTTTTCTGTTTCAGGTACAGACGCTCAACGAATGGAGGTTCAGAGGGGAGGTGCCAGACATGGTCATCACAGATCGGGTGGAATTCGACGAAAGGAGTGAAGGTCATCTTGGATATTAGGTAGGTCTGGATCAGAGTCAGGCACTTCAGCCTCTTCACCAGAAAGGAGAAGATCAAGACAGCACATGTTCACCTGTCATCGCAGTTGGGACCGTTCCGCATCATCTGGAGCCAGGAATTCTGCACGGAGGGCAAGTGGGGCTAACATTCAGAGGACTGAAGGATTACAGCCCATGGTGCATCACCAAGGATCCAGGATGGGAGTCGGGGGGATGGTGAGTGTCCGTGTCACAGGCATGGTCCATACCGCAAAACACACACGACATGAATAGGGATTTAGCTTCTGTACTGAGAACGCTTTTACAAAGTTTAGAAAGTGAAAGGGGACTGAACAACCTTCATATCGTACCAGATGGGGAGGCTGCTCCTCAGCCTGTGGGTGTATCGGTAGCACAAGGTCTTGTTTTTAGAGATTCAGTATTCTGCGGGATGGATACGCTGGGTACTCACTTGGGCATGGAGACCAGGGAAAAAATCATATGCAGTGAGTACATTGATGTTTGGTCCCTGGTTTCTATGGATCAGGGTAATCGAGAGGGGTGATAGGAAACCGAAGGTCGCTAAGACGTTCGGCAACTGGTTACAGGCATTCTTGGTTCTGGCACATGAGATTTGTCATGTACAGCCCGAGAAGGGTCCTGAACTAATGGTTTATATTGACACTATTTTTAGTGCTCATAAATTACATGGAGGAGCGGCATGGTGGAGGTAAGATGATGAATTTCGTCGTCACCTCACACTATGTCCGCAGGTAGATTGGGCTGCAATGGCTATGGAAGTGTGGATCCAGCTGATTTTAGCTCAAAGACCCACACAACATTCCTTTCCCATAGGGCCCGCCCCTGCCGATCAGTCTCCGGCAGCGGCGGTCTCCAAGCCCTTGGGAATTTGCTGGTTGTACAAGGAAAGACAATGTCTTTTCTATGCAACCTGCAAGTTCCGGCATGAGTGTTCAATATGTGGGGGTGCGCACTCTGCCATACATTGCTTCTGGAGACAGAAGCAAGGTACCAGAGAGGGCAGTGCCAGTGCAGAAGTTTAACGGCAGGACCGTGTTCCAAGAGAATGAAGTGTCTAGCGATGATCTCAGTTTGTTTACGGATGCGGCAGGAAGCAATGTTTCTCAGCAATTTTCGTGATGCACTGGTGCAAAGGCGAATGGCCTTCATATTGGAAAGACACGGTTTTGGTAAAGAATATGATGCTACTTGAATTGTTCCCTATAGTAGTTGCTTTGGAGTTGTGGGGAGAGGAGATGAGGAACAGGAGGATTTGTTTTTGGTCGGATAATAGTTCAGTAGTGATAGTAGTTAACTCACAAACATCAGCGTCTCCTCCTGTCTTGGCATTAGTGCGGCAGTTGTTGCTAAAATGCTTACAGAATAACATATGGTTTAAGGCAAAACATGTGCCAGGCAGTCAGAATGTGGTAGCTGATGCTTTATCCCATTCGCAGATTCGATCATTCAGGGATTTACATCCAGATGCTGAAAGGATAGGTTACACTTGCCTCGATTTCTTATGGACGCTGGTAGAGCAGAATTTGTCGAGCTAGTGCAAAATTCAGTGTCGGTGAATACGTGGCGGGTGCTTACAAATGCTTGGAGAGATTGGATGGCGTGTGCGAAGGAAATCATTCCAGAGAATGAAACAGAACTATTGACGATAACCTTATAGTATTTAAATAAATTGAGGAGAGAGGGTGCGTAGGCAACAAGGTTACAAAAGGTCTATCAGGGATTGCATTTTTTCTTAAAATATACATGAGAGCAGATGTGACAAAAATATTTGGGGGACAGCAGATTGTGAAAGGATGGAAAAAAGAGGCAGTGATTTTAGACAAACGCCACCCGATTTATTTTCAGTTGTTGGAAAAGTTGATGAGGATATTGGTAATTGTATGTGGTAGTCAGGAAGAAGTGGCATTGTTTAGGGCGGCCTTTTCTTTGAACTTTTATGGTGCATTAAGGATTGAGGTAATTAGTACCTCCTAACAAAAATCAGTGAGATGTTTGTTAAAAAATGACGTGGTAATTTAACAGAATTTGTTAAAAATATGTATTCAGAGGTCAAAGACTGACGTTTTTGGCCGGTGGTACATGATTATCAATAAGAGAGTTATTGACAGATTTCTGTCCAGTATGGATGATTAGGGAATATATGTTGGGTAGGGGTAGTGGGGAAGTTTTTCTTTTGCACAAGGATAATTCCCCTTTGACGAGGTATTATTTCTCGGCAATATTCAAAGCGGGTATCAGGGAACTGGTTTTAAATCCTGCAGATTTTGGGACACACTCATTCAGAATAGGGGCGGCGGATGTCTGTGGAATGTCGGCCAGCGAGGTAAAAGCATTGGGTCGATGGAAGTCAGATTTTTTTCAAACTTATATTCGTCCGGATTTGGTTAATATAGATTGTTAGGTTTAAGTAGTGAAGTTATATGGAGATAAGAGTGATATCGTTGGTTTATTCGTTATTTGCGTCGTGTTTTTTCAGGCACTAATCGAGAAAAAGTGTTTTTTATACTGGGACATTCTTACATATTTTGAGTAAAAAAGAGAGCAGTCAGGTGTCCTGGTGGCCGTAAATTTTGGGCATTCACAAGCGTCGATTTTTTGGAAAGGTGTGAGAGGTCTACCGTGGACGCAGGTATAATTGTTAATCATCCAGTGTAGCAAATAATATGCAGGTGAGGTGGTGCTCATGATTCATGCAGGCGGCAATGATCTCTGCAAGGTGAAGGTGGGTGATTTATGAGCATTAATGAAGCAAGATTTGTCAAGGTTTGGGGAATTTTTCGAAAAAGTTACAATAGTATGGTCAGAGATTGTGCCGAGGATAAATTGGGGGGAGAGAAGTCTTCAAGTTGTTGAAAGAGCGAGACGATTACTGAATGTCAGGGTATCCAAACACGTGCAAACAATGGAGGGCATAGTAGTGAGACACAAGGAGCTGGAAGGAGATAATGCCAATTTATTGAGGACGGATGGAGTGCATCTAAACGACATCGGAATGTATATTTTTCTGTCAGCACTGCAGGACAGTCTGGAGAAGGCATTAATTCTTGCCAGTGGGGTTGGTCGGGTGACAATGTAGGGGTATATTGTATGCTTCCATGGCAGTGTCTCTTCCATGCCCAATTAAGTTTTAATTGCAAGGCCCGCTGTACAACAGCGCTTGGCTTTTGATTTAAAAGGAAAGAATGGTGATATAAAAAGGAAATGGGCATGGAAGGAGTTTGAGTTTTTTGCACTGGTTTGGTTTTGTGATAATAAAGCTGTCATGCTGTAAGTGGCGAAAACGGGAAATGGCTGAGAGTTGGGACCTGGACCTGTCCCTGCCACACTAGGGGGGCCCTGACTTTTCCTTATCTCAGGGGTACCTCTGATGGTGAGGTGGTCTGAGCCGCCAGAGTCTCCCAATCTCCTTTGCAGGCCCTGCCAGTGACCCCCTCTCTCCCAGGGAGGAGGCAGTACAAATAGAATGATACTGCGACTAGACAGGGAAAACAGACAGGGTAAACAGAAATAGCAAGCTCACCAAAAAGTACACTAGCAGCCACAAAGGAAAACACTGGGAAAGAGTAGCTAGGAAAACTAAATGGGATAGAGGATAGGAAAACTAAATGGGATAGAGGATAGGAAAGCACTCAGCCAGATAGCAAGCAGCAATCCCAAGATAAACCTTCAATTTCTCCAGACAACAGACTCCTTCTCCTCACTACAGGTTAGGCAAAATGAACTGAACACCAACATCAGCTGAAGGGGCATGAGACTATTTATAAGGTGGAGAAAGAGGTCCCACCCACATCAGCTGAACAATCAACACATCAAGCTTGGCCAGGAAGACTAGCATTAACCCCAGAATGCCCAAAGGGAAAAAACAGCATTTAGGCTGTGTGCCCACGATGCACTTTTTAAGCGTTTCCGCAGTGGCAAAAACGCTGCAGAAACGCTTAAAAAATGCATGGTAGAAGGCCTGTCATGTTCCCCAATGATAATCCGCATGTGCTGTGCACGTGCTGCGGAAATTTCCGATGCGGATTATCAATGCGGAAAAAAACGCAGCACTACCAATAATTTTGTGGAAGTGCTGCATTTTCGCTGCCATTGACTTGTATTAGATCGCATGGATTACGCATCACTGTATATGTAGATGCGCATTCCATGTGTTCTAATGTGCGGATGGTACCCAGGTCTAGAGAAGAGGAGACTCTCCTCCGGACCTCGGTATCATAGAAAACTGTAAAAAAAAAAGAATAAAATAAAAAATAAATATATACTTACCTTCTGACGGCCCCCCGCTGCACTCGTCCTTTCATGCCAGCAGTTCGCGTTGTACTGAAGGACCAGCGCTGACGTCATAGTCATGTGACGGGTCACACGACGCTGACAACGGCAGGTCCTTCAGTGCAGTGTACCGCTGCCGGCAAGGGAGAACGGAGGGAAAGCAGGACACCGGGGGCCATCAGAGGGTAAGTATATATTTATTTTTTTATTTTTTGACATTCTTTCGGTCACAGTATATAAATCCATGCCGTTTGCATGGATTTATATAGTGTGACCAAGTTGACAAGCACTTTCCAAGTGATGCTAAAATCGCTTGGAAAGCGCTTGTCAACCCGCATGTGGAAATGCAAGTGAAGAACGCTTCACTTCCGCATGTCCCTGGCAGGAAAACGCATGTACAATCCGCATGCGTTTTTTTCTGCCAGGGAGATGCAAAAACGCTCAGGAAAAAATCCTGAGCATTTCTGCATCATGGGCACATAGCCTTAAACAGCAAAAATGACAAGGCCGATACGAATAATTTAATACTTTGTGACAAAAGCTGTGGCCTAGCCCTTTTGACCCACAAAAGTGTTTGATGGTCTTTTCTTATTTAAATGTTAAGAGAAAGCAGCCCAGGCTTTTTCAAAAGGCTGAGGGGGTTAACACTCCGTACAGTCAGGAGGATATACACATGACATATTACACCACAAAATCTGTAGCAGTAATTCTGCAGCTGCACAAAATGACTGTTGCACATTCTGTGACGTATTTGCTACACATTTGTGTATTTGCATCCAAAATCCACAGAAAACTTAAATCATGTACAGTATATGTTAATATTTTTTTCACCCCAATAGATAAATTGGCTTTCTTCCAGAGTATTTTTCCACTATAAAATACACCCCCACATGCACCTTAAATAGATAGGTTTACCCAGGGGCGTACATAGAAAAAAAAGAGAAAAAACTAAAATTAAATAATTGTCGGGGTCACAGAAGAGCATATCTCACAACTTTTCATCCTTTACATAGTAATTTTCCTCCTGCTGAAGTCCTAGATTCCTCTTTCATTGCCCCCATAAAAAGTATGATGGTAACAAAAGTGCCCCCCTAAACACAGTATGATAACCCCATGGTGAATTCCTACACATGCACAGTATAATGACCCTACTGTACCCCACCTCAACTCCCAAGGCAAAGTATGGTGACTAGTGATGATGTGGCGCCCTGCTGCGCATTGGTGCCACAGAACCCAGAAGGGTGCATGGATAGACTTCTCCACAAGAGGCCCTCACACATTCACACACCTCCACCCTACCACCTAAGACCACCAGAGGGAGCCATGATAGGGATATATAAAGGGAGGGTGGAGGCAGGCAGCTCAGTTTCAATGAGAAGTTAGAGATTAGTTCCTGCTTAGAGACAGAGAGGGACAGAGCTCAGAGTTGAGCAGAGAGCGTGCTGATGCTCAGAGAGCAGTGAAGAGGCAGCGAGCTGGCTGCTGTGCTTAGGCGAGCCAAGGCCTACAGCACGTGTGAAGGCCTAGTTAGGGCCTTGAGTGGGCCGAAGGCGAAAGGAGAAGGAAGAAGTAGCGAGGGGGCAGAGGAGCATACCAGGCTCACCCCGATATATATATATACCGGACACAGGGTCACTTTATACCCAGTAGGAACCACCGGAACCCCTGGAGGACTACATTTCCCAGGTTCACCAAACGCTGACTACAGTACCAGGGCTAGGAGTCACGGAGGCCCCAGTGTCCAGGGAGAGTGATCTCCAAGAGAAGGCCCTACCACCAGGTCAGCAGGTGCAAAGAGAGACAGTAACCAAGCTAGGCCTAGCTACAGGCAGGTCAGAAGCTTAGAGGACAAAGCAACGGATCAGGAGGTCCTATACCCGCTCACTGGGGAGAGTCCAAAAGTGCGCCCTTCACCTGGAGATCCCTGGACTGTGCCTGCAACATCACCAGTAAAGGTACTGAAGCTTACCCCCGTGTGAGTGTCCGTCTTTCCTCCGGGACCGTCCTGCCATCTCACCCCTGCACCACCATCCATTACACCCCACGCTGCCCTGGAGCTAGCTCTACCTGTGGAGAGCCACACCATCCCTGCTGCCGTAATACCAGCTCCAGAGGACTGCTCCACAGCGGCGGCACCCCTTAGCAGCATTCCACAGTTGGCATCACGAACTTTTCCAAATTCCCTTTAAATTCCCCTTTTTACTGACCGCCCTGGGTCACAGACCGGGCCAGCTACCGTGATATCCCCCAGCAACCAGAGGCCCGGCTGCCGAGTACCCCACGGCCCCGGGGGCGCGTCAGCCTTGGCGTCACGAACAGGATTTCGTGCCCGTTGCCACCGGGTACTGTGCGCCTTTATTGAACTGAACTGTGTGTTAAACTGCGGTGAAGATTGCCGCCATTATTGAGGTGCAGGGGCGTAACCACGGGAACCTGGGTGGCGTAATTGCTAAAGCGCGCAAAGCCCAGGACACGCCCTGCACCTGACGTCGAACCAGGAAGCGTCAGGTCCTGGAAGGAGCCAGAGGACGTTCTGACGTCAGATGCAAGCGACGCAAGGTCCTGGAAGAAGACTATCGCCCGCGGAGCTGCGGCCTACCTGGTAAAGAAAGTGAAGAAGGTAGGCTCTGGTTCACTAGGGGGGCGCAACCATGGCCGACGACCAGCAAGCCGCCGGAGCACCGGTTAACGCTCCTGATGCCCAACTTGCACCCGGCGCTGCACAGGCCTGAGCGGCCGCTCCACCAGCAGGGGTCGTGACCCTGTTATTACCTATGGCCCTGCCGTATATCACTGGTGCGAAGTGGCTCCCCCAGTATAACGGCAAACCGGACACGCTGTCCGGATTCAAGAGAAGAATATGCGGTGTGCTAGATATGTATTCTTTGACTGGCAAACAGAGACATGCTGTTGTGTTGGGACAATTGACTGGTGCCGCAGAGTGTGAAGTTGAAACCTGGCCAGCCGCAGACCAGGAATCGGTATCCATCATCTTTAAGAGACTGCAAACTGTGTTTGAAAACCGTACTGAGACAGATCTCTGGATGAGGTTCTACCACTGTGTCCAGAAAACTGAGGACAGTATCCAGGACTATGCCTGGCGCTTACAGGAAGCCCTGCGGGCCTGGAAACAGGTTAGTCCAGCCAGCATACAAGATGAAAATAAAATGCTGATGGAACATTTCATCCGGGGGTTAAGGTCCCAAGAGAGCAGAACTGTACGGTGGTGGGCCTTAGATCATCCAGATGCCACCTTTGACACCCTTAAGGACATGGCTATAAAGGGTCTTCAGCCCCTGGAAACAACAGATACTGCTGTCCAACGTTACCAGGGTGGGGCCACCCCAGTGCCCGCAGCACCCACTGCTCCTTCCCTAATGGCCGAAACAAAGATGCAAACAGTGCCTCTTAGCGAGCTATACAGCCTATGCTCTGAAGTGCGCCAGTTAAGTAAAACCCTGGCCACTGTCCTGAGCACCCTGCAGCTACAGGAGGAGCCCGAGCCGGAAGGAAGGATACTACTCGCCGACAGCCCTGAGGATGTCCCCTGGATGAGAAGAAGAAGGAGGACAATGCCGCCCCGGAGGAGGACAACGCCACCCCGTGGGAGAACCAACGACCAAAGTCACCCTCCAGGAGAATTCATCTCCTACCGCTGCCAGAAGGCAGGCCACACAGTGCGGAACTGTCCTTTAAACGAGCAAACCCTGGGGCCGAGGGCCGACACCCAGGAGTAAATCAAGCAGGCCCATCAAACTGGTACCGTCGGTTCGTGGGAGGAAGACCTTTTCTGTCCATTGTGCTGGACGGCATCGCGACACCTGCCCTGCTGGACACTGGATCTCAGGTAACCATCATGCCAGATGTCCTCTACAAAAGGTTCTGGTCCATAGACGAACTTCACCCGCCAGATCCAAACCTTTCCGTGTATGCCTCCAATGGCCTTCCCCTTAACCTAGTTAGGGTTAAGGATGTGGCAGTAAAGGTGGGAAGAGTGGAACTGAAGGACTAGGGGCTAATTGTAGTAGAGACTAATCCTGATGATACAGACTTGTATATGGTACTTGGCACAAATATTGTCGGTAACTGTTTGGGAGAAGTGTTGTTTTTGCTCCAACAGATGGCCGACACTGCCAAATCAGGGCAGAGGAGGGTGCTCCAGAAAGAGATATGAGCCCTCCTGTACCAGCAACAGGTAAATCTAACAGGTGGTGAAATTGGTAATGTACGGGTGACAGACCCGATACCCATTGTGATTCCCCCGATGAGTGAAATTCTGATTTTGTGTAGGGCAGCAATAGGTCTCAAAGGACAGAACTACCAGGAGGTAGTGGAGCCCATTAGCTCAGAGCATAGACCTACACTCTTAACTGCCAGAGGGGTGGTTGATGTACGCAATGGGAGGGTATCCGTACAACTCCTAAACTATGGGGAGGATGAAGTTAAATTACCAAGATAAGCCACTGTTGCCAGGTTGTACACCGTGAACGATGAGGCTATATACACAGTGGAATCCTTGACCCCACCAGATACAGTGGAGGACAATGACTCTGAAGCTCAGTTGGAGGATTGGTGTCAACAGCTCCATGTTGGGACTGACACCACTCCTGTCCATCAAAAACAAGGTGTATACAGGGTGGTCCAGGAATACGAACAGGTATTCAGCAAACACCCACTTGATTTTGGGAGGATTAAAGGGGTACAACACCATATACCCACAGGTGACCATCCACCCATCAAAGAACGTTACAGGCCAATCCCACCAGTACACTACCAGAAAGCGAAGGAAATGTTGCATGACATGAAGAAAGCAGGGGTAATAAGAGATAGCTGTAGCCCCTGGGCAGCCCCCCTGGTCCTGGTCAGGAAAAAGGATGGAAGCATGAGGGTGTGTGTAGATTACAGACAGGTAAATCGCATAGCACATAAAGATGCATACCCTTTGCCCCGTATAGAGGAATCCCTGGCTGCATTAAAGTCTGCAAATTACTTCTCTACCCTTGACCTCACTAGTGGGTACTGGCAAGTAGCAGTTGCTGAGGAGGACCGGGAGAAGACGGCCTTCACTACCCCGATGGGACTCTGCGAGTTCAACAGCATGCCGTTCAGACTCTGCAATGCCCCTGGAACGTTCCAGAGATTGATGGAGTGCTGTTTGGGACACCGTAACTTCGAGACCGTGCTACTATACCTGGATGATGTGATAGTGTACTCCAAGACGTATGAGGACCATTTGAAGCACCTGGCCGGAGGTATTTGAAGCATTGTCCCGGTATGTGATGAAATTGAAGCCTTACAAGTGCCACCTGCTCAAACGGAAGGTCCAGTATCTGGGACACATCGTCAGTCCAGAAGGAGTAGCACCAGACCCGAAGAAGGTCACTGCCATCCAGAAATGGCCGGAGCCGAAGAATCTCAAGGAGGTACATCAGTTCCTGGGACTGGTCGGGTATTACTGGAGGTTTGTAAAGGACTACACCAAGAAGGCAGCGCCTTTGCAAGATCTCCTGGTAGGACAGTCCCACAGAGGCAAGAACCCCCCTTCCAGTGGGGTAAAGAGCAGGCTGAGTCCTTTGCAGTGATGAAAGAGACTGGCAAAATCCTGGCCTACCCTGACTACAGCCTACCATTCCTGCTGTACACTGATGCCAGCAACGAGGGACTAGGAGCTGTGTTAAGCCAGAAGCAGTATGGCAAAGAGAAGGTAATTGCCTATGCCAGCAGGAAGCTCCGTCCTACCGAAAGGAATCCAGAAAACTATAGCTCCTTCAAGTTGGAGCTCCTGGCCTTGGTCTGGGCTATCACTGAACGATTCAAGCACTACCTGGCCTCCACTAAGTTCACGGCCTATACTGACAACAACCCCTTGACACATCTAGAGACATCCAAGTTGGGAGCCATGGAACAGCGTTGGATGGCCCGGCTGTCAAACTATCAATTCACCATCAAGTACCGGGCAGGCCGCAAGAACGCTAACGCTGATGCCCTATCCAGAATGCCGCACCAGTCAGATACTGAAGAAGAAGTGGATGACCTGGAAGAGATTGAGCTACCTGGCTTCCATAGAAATGGGATGGTCCACGAGCAGCGCACCTCCAGGAGGTATCGTGGTAAGACACTAAACCCTTTACCTCACCACAGTTGGAAGGAGACCCAGGACAGCGACCCGGTTGTCAGCCGTGTCATGGAGCTGATAACCCAGGAAGGTTCCTCCCTGGAGAAGGACGCTTCTCCACAAGCCAAGCAACTGTGGAATGAGAGAAGCCGGCTGTTCATCTATAGAGAGAAGCTGTGCCGAAGGTACGTTAACCCCAGGACTCATGAGATGGTATGGCAGATCGTAGTACCAAGGACGGACATCCAGATGGTGTTGGAGGCCTACCACGATCAAGCCGGGCACTTTGGCTGGAAAAAGCTGGAAACTCTCCTGAAGAATCGGTTTTATTGGGTTGGAATGCAGAGCTCCATAGAGAGGTGGTGCCAGGATTGTAGACCCTGTAGCCTCCGAAGAAAAGACTACAGCAGCCAGAAGGCACCCCTGCAGTCCATCAATACAACAAAGCCCCTGGAAATCGTCGCTCTAGATCACGTCAAGCTGTCACCCAGCAGGACAGGCTACTCTTATGCCCTGACCATGGTGGATCACTACTCCGGGTTCCTGGTGGTAGCCCCCGTCAAAGATCTGATGGCAGAAACTGCAGCAAGGACGTTTCAAGCATACTTCTACAGGCCCCATGGATACCCGGATAAGGTGCTGACGGATCAAGGCCCTGCCTTTGAAGCCGAGCTGTTCAAGGAGTTTTGCCATCTGTACGGGTGTAAGAAGATCCGGACTACACCCCCAAACCAATGGGTTATGTGAAAAGATGAATAACATAGTCATCGACCTGTTGAAGACCTTACCTCTAGAAGAAAGAAACCAGTGGCCAGACAAACTACCCGACCTGGTAGATCTGTACAATCACATACCTGTGAGTTCCACCAATTGTACTCCAGCGTACCTCATGAGAGCAAGACCCAGAAAGTTGCCCATGGACCTGGAGCTTGGAGTGGTAGAGCCAGAAGCAGTACAAGAGAGTCCAGGCCTGTGTCAAAGACAGTATAAGTAGGGTGAGAGATAAGCAGGAAGCACAGTATAACAAGAGTGCACCAGCCGAACCCTTGACACCTGGAGAAGTTGTGCTGAAAAGAAAGAGAAGAAGCCACAAACTTGACGACCAGTGGGAAAGGGAACCTTACATTCCAGATTCGATAATAGAAAAACCTGTCTAATTAGCAAAGACGGAGGAAGAACGACTGAAACGGTATCAAAAGACCATCTGAAGTTGTGCCCAGGTCCGCTGAAGCCCCAGGAGAAAGTGCCTCTCACCGTACCAGAGGAGCCTAAAGAAGAAGTATTCCATACTTTCTTAGGAGATTTCCCGGCAGATTGGCCTCAACTGGATGGAGCGGTAATAATACCTGTGCTACACTTCTACCAACAGCCATAAGACTCTCCACTGCAAGTAGAACCTGTAAGTGCCCCAAAAGAGCCTGCTCAGGAAGAATCCCCAGAAGAAGGATCACCAGTAGAAGCAGAGCCAGTAGGCCCAGTGAACTTGCCAGTCCCGTAGAGAGGTTAAGGTATTCTTGCAGTCCACCAACACATAGAGCGGAAAATAGCGCAAACATCCACACTACACTCATTCCAGTACTACGTAGGTCATCAAATAGCACAAAAGGCCAGACCCCTGTCAGGTATACAGAGTGAATAAAGAAACACTGACAGTATAAATAGTTACCCCGTAGGGTATGTTCTTGTAATAATTTCATGTATTTATTTATTTATTTAATTATTTATATTGCCTTGCTAATGGACAATTTATGTGACATGGACACTTTCCATTGCATTTAGTTACCCATAAGGGTATATATAAAGGACTCGGTAGGCTGACGACTGTGAGCAGCCCAAAAACTGTCATGTACATAGTTGCACTCCATGGAGTGCCTTTTAAGTGACCACGGAACAAAAACCCATTTGGCGTGGCGGAAGACGTGGTCCAGCACCTGGATCACTATGCCCTGTAGCTGCGCCCAGGGCCTAGGTTGAGGGTTTTCAGGCGGGTCCCTCATGTTCCTTCATTGGTGAAATGGAAACCAGGTTACAGGACTTGCTGTAACTTTAATGTTATTTATAATTGTTATTATTGTATTATAATGTTACCAGTAATGTTTAAATAAAGTGCCTCCCATAAAGGGAAGAAATGTTATTGTTAATTGTTTAACCTGCCTTTGAGAAAAATGCTTCAGTCCAGGAGTACTGAGTTTTACTAGGGGGGGGATGTGGCGCCCTGCTGAGCATTGGTGCCACAGAACCTAGAAGGGTGCATGGATAGACTTCTCCACAAGAGGCCCTCACACATTCACACACCTCCACCCTACCACCTCAGATCACCAGAGGGAGCCCTGATAGGGATATATAAAGGGAGGTTGGAGGCAGGCAGCTCAGTTTCAGTGAGAAGTTAGAGATTAGTTCCTGCTTAGAGACAGAGATGGACAGAGCTCTGAGTTGAGCAGAGAGCGTGCTGACGCTCAGAGAGCAGTGAAGAGGCAGCGAGCTGGCTGCTGTGCTTAGGCGAGCCAAGGCCTACAGCATGTGTGACGGACTAGTGAGGGCCTTGAGTGGGCCAAAGGCGAGAGGATAAGGAAGAAGTAGCGAGGGGGCAGAGGAGCATACCAGGCTCACCCCGATATATATATACCAGACACAGGGTCTCTTTATACCCAGTAGGAACCACCGGAACCCCTGGAGGACTACAGGTCCCAGGTTCACCAAACGCTGTACCAGGGCTAGGAGTCACAGAGGCCCCAGCGTCCAGGGAGAGTGATCTCCAAAGAGAAGGCCCTACCACCAGGTCAGCAGGTGCAAAGAGAGACAGTAACCAAGCTAGGCCTAGCTCCAGGCAGGTCAGAAGCTTAGAGGACAAAGCAACGGATCAGGAGGCCCTATATCCGCTCACTAGGGAGTGTCCAAAAGTGCTCTCTTCACCTGGAGTACCCTGGACTGTGCCTGCAACATCACCAGTAAAGGTACTGAAGCTTACCCCCGTGTGAGTGTCCGTCTTTCCTCCGGGACCGTCCTGCCGTCTCACCCCTGCACCACCATCCATTACACCCCACGGTACCCTGGAGCTAGCTCTAGCTGTGGAGAGCCACACCATCCCTGCTGCCGTAATACCAGCTCCAGAGGACTGTTCCGCAGCGGTTGCACCCCTGAGCTGCATTCCACAGGTGATGTCACAAACTTTTCCAAATCCCCTTTAAATTCCCCTTTTTACTGACCGTCCTGGGTCACAGACCGGGCCAGCTACTGTGATATCCCCTAGAAAACAGAGGTCCAGCTGCTGAGTACCCCACGGCCCCGGGGGCGCGTCAATGATTGAGCATGCTCGCTACTGCTCGGTGCTCGCCCGAGCATCTCACTGCTCGAGATGCTCGCTGCTCGCCAAGCATTCCCGGGGTTGCTTGGCGGGAGCTCGGGTCCCCTCCCTGCCTGTTTGGTGCTCTTTACAGAGCCAATGAACATGCAGGGATTGCCTGCCATTCACTGTAATGCCGCAGCCAGGTTGGTTGTGGCATGACAGTGATTGGCTGGCCTCACAGCATCATCAGGTCCATATCAGACCTGGCGCCGCCATGCTCGTTACAGTCACTCTGGAATCAGACAGTGTAGGGAGAGCTGCTGCTGAGCCAGGGAGAGACTTGCTTGTTTATTAGGTAGTGTAGGTAGAACAGAAGTATATTACAGCTATCCATCTCAACAAGCAGTCCTTCTGAGGACTAATGCATCTGCAGAGATATCAGGCAGGCAGGGTGTATAGGCAGGCGGTGTATATAGCAGACTGCAGTGCATATAACACAAGAGGCTCCATTCCAATTCTGAATCTGCTGCTGTTAGATATTTGTATACAAAGGCCCAGGTTTCAGGCTCCAGGAATACTTTTCTTTGGACCTTAATCCTCATTATTTGCTTAAAAAGCAATCCAGAGAACACCCTTTTTTCTGTGCCATTTGCTTGTTTTGGGAGAGGTGCTGCTGCGTCAGGGACAGATTTGCTTGTGTATTAGGTAGTGTAGGGAGAAAAACCGTACATTACGCATATCCATCTTAACAAACAGTCCTTCTGAGGACTAATCCATCTGCAGAGATATCAGACAGGCAGTGTATATTGACAGGCAGGCAGTGTATACAGGAGACAGCGGTGCATATAGCACAAGAGGCTCCATTCCAGTTTTGTCTGCTGCTTCTGCTGATAGATATTTCTAGACATAGGCCCAGTTCTCAGGGGCCAGGAATAATTTTTTGGGGTATTTTAATCCTCATTATTTGCTTAAAAAGCAATCCAGAGAACACCGTTTTTCTGCTCCATTTGCTTATTGGCACTGCAGAATACAGCCAGGTCCTTTCCACATTACAGCGCTAAAAGTCCTGCTATTTAAAACTGTGGTTTGTCCGGCACACAGATCACATAATTGCGCTGAAAATATTGCCATTTCTGGCCTACATTGAAATTTTGTTTCAGTGTGTCAATGAAGATATTGACACCAGTTTGCTGTTAAAAATAGTTACCTGCAGGCCAACTATTTAAAACTGTGTTTTCTCCATCATAAGGATCACATATACATTTTCAGAAAATAGTGCCATTTCTGACCTCCATTAAAAATTTGTTTCAGTGTGTCCGTGAAGCTATTGACACCAGTTTGCTGTTAAAAATAGTTACCTACAGGCCAGCTGTTTAAAACTGTGGTTTGTTCGTCACACAGATCACATATAAGTTTGCTCCAAATTCAGCCATTTGTAGTGAGCATGTAAGATATTGTCTTCCATTTAAAATGGGCAAGGCACATGGCAAGGGACGGGGAACTGGACGTGATGGTGATGGTGCATGCAGAGGTCGAGGTCGTGGGCAAGCTGAAATTGTGCCACAACAAACACCCACATCTTCTCTTTCGACATTCCTGTCCCAATTAATAGGGGACCACAGAACACCACTATTGAACACAGAGCAGTGTGAAAAGGTTATTGCTTGGATAGCAGATGACGCTTCCAGTCACTTAGCCACCACCACCACCACCACCACCCTGTCTTTCACATGGTCAAGTCTCAGTAGCCGTGAGTCTGGACCTCATATTCCTCACCCTGAACCACCATGCGGAGTGCCCAGAGACAACTGATCCCACACTTAGACACTGATCCCACACTTAGAGCTGTTCACTTTTCCATTTAGAGATTCGGGCTTCTCGCCTGGTCCACTTGAAGCGGGGCAAGAGGAGATCGCATGTAGCGATGCCCAGATACTTGAGCAGCCACGGTTATATGAAGGCGACGGTGGGAAAGTGTCACACGAGGTAGACGATGATGAGACACAATTGTCAGAAAGTCAGGAGGAGGACCAAGATGCGGAAGTGGAAGACGAGGAGGTGGATGAAATAGTAACTGAACTAACCTGGCAGGAGGACATGCAGAGTGAGGACAGCAGCACACAGGGGGAGGGAGGCAGAGCACCCCAACAGGCAGGAAGAAGCAGTGTGGTGGCCGCAGACAGAAGGCAGGAAACCATTCCCCGTAACACCAACACAAAGAAAGTTGCCAGTACAACTGTTAGGTCTTCCCGAGTCTGGTTGTTTTTAAAGACTCTGCCGATAACCTCAAAAAGGCCATTTGCACCACCTACCAGGCCATCATCAGCAGGGGTGGCAAAACTACCAGCCTGACCACCACAATCATGATCAGGCACATGGCAGCAAAGCACCCGACTTTATGGGCCGAACCCCAGGGTCCAGGAACAGTGTCTAAGGGTGGCCCCACTGCTTCTTCCGCTGTTATGCATGCAAGTCAATCCCCTGTCCATGATGCATGCGAAGATGCCTCCTGCCCTGCACCTGTCGTTGCACACTCTAAAGTAGCAACATCAGGAAGCATGTCCACGTCCTTGTCCCAGCACAGCGTTCAGTTGCCCATACCCCTGTCCTTGGAACGCAAGCGCAAATATGCAGCCAACGCCCCACAGGCCACACTACTAAATTCCCACATTTAGCGACTGCTTGCGCTCGAAATGTTGCCTTTTAGGCTCATGGAAACGGTAGCATTCCACAACCTGATGGCGGCGGCCGTCCCTAGGTTCTTGGTCCCCAGCCACCACTATTTCTAACGGTGTGCCGTCCCCGCATTAAGCAAGCACGTGTCCCAAAACATTAGATGTGCCCTCAGCAACGCAGTTACCATGAAAGTCCATCTAACCACGGACACGTGGACAAGTGCTTGTGGGCAGAGACGGTACATCTCTCTGACAGCACACTTGGTTAACATAGTGGAAGCCGGGACCCAGTCGGACCTTGGGACGGAACACGCCCTCCCGTCAACAAGGATTGCGGGCCCTAGGTCAATCAGGGTTGCCCCCACAGTCTACAGCTCCTGCACCTCATCCTCCTCAGCCTCCTCCTCCTCTTCAGCCTCCATCTCCGAAATGACCACATCGGTCACAAGCTGGAAGCACTGCAGCACTGCCTCGGCCAAGCGGCAACAGGCTGGGCTGAAGCTAATATGCTTAGGTGACAAACCGCACAATGCTGAAGAGTTGTGGACAGCTCTGAAAGAGCAGGCAGATCTGTGGCTCACACCGCTGTACCTACAGCCAGGTATGGCCATGTGTGACAATGGCTGGAACCTGGTGGCAGCTCTGAGTTGAGGCGAGCTCACACACGTACCATGCCTGGCCCATGTGCGTAACTTCGTGGTTCAGCAGTTTCTCAAATCCTACCCGGAGCTGCCGGATTTGCTTGTTAAAATATGCCACCTGTTTGCCCATTTTAGAAAGTCACCTACAGCTTCCGCTGCCCTTGCCATGTTTCAGCAGCATTTGCAGCTTCCGGCTCACCGATTGGTGTGTGATGTCCCCACGAGTTGGAACTCTACAGTGCAGATGTTGGGAAGGATTTGTGAGCAGAAGAGGGCAGTTGTTGAGTACCAGCATCAACAAGGCCGTCAGTATTCAGTTCAGACTCCACACATATGACCTCAGAAATGGACATGGATGTCAGACATATGTATACTATCCTCCAAAACTTTGAGGACTCCACCAAGATGGTGAGCGGCGATGACGCCATAATTAGCATCACCAGCCCGCTTCTCTGTCTTCTGAAACGCTCTCTGCTCACAATAAAAGAGGATGCATTGCAGGTGGAGCACGATGAGATGGAGCAAGGAACCATACATGGTGATTACACACAGCCCAGCCTCATCTCATCCCAAAATGGATTGGATGACAATGAGGAAGAGGAGGAGGAAGAACAGGAGCTAGTTTCATGCACTGTATACAGTACTACCTGCACAACTGTCATACCGTCTGTTCAGCGTGGATGGCCTGAGGACAGAGAGGAGGAGGAGGAGAGCATGGTCACTCTTCCTCTTGGTGAGGACACGGAAGTCTTGCCTGTTAGCAGTCTGACACGCATGGCTGAGTTTATGTTGCGCTGCCTTTCCCATGACCCTCGCGTTCTCAAAAGTTTGGGTGACAGTCATTACTGGTTGGTGACACTTCTAGACCCACGCTACAAGAAGAACTTTATATGTCTTATTCCTGAGGCGGACAGGTCTACAAAAATGGGGCAGTATCAGAAGGCCCTTGTTGCGGAACTATTAAAAATTTCCCATCTGAAAACGCTGGTGGCAGAGGTCACACTTCATTGGACAACCAAGGAGTAAAGGTGAGAGACACAACTCCAATCCAGCGGAGGCAGGGGAACACTGTCAATATTCTGGGAGAATTTTCTCAGCCCTTCCCATCGCACAGGCCCTAAGGCGTGGGGTACTCTCACAAGGAGTCCAAAGTTTGGGAAGATGCTGAGGGAGTACCTTGCCGACCGTACCAACGTTCTCCATGATTCCTCTGTGCCTTATAATTATTGGGTATCCAAGCTGGATATGTGGAATGAACTGGCTCTCTATGACTAGGAGGTCCTGGCCTGCCCTGCCGTTAGTGTTTTATCAGTGCAGGTTTTTAGTGCCGCTGGTGGAATTATAACTGATAAGCGCATCCACCTGTCAACTGAAAATGCTGACAGGCTGACTCTTATAAAAATGAACAAGGGCTTGATTGGGCCAGACTTCTCAACACCACCGAATAAAAGCAGCGCAACTTAAACTCAAATCCATTGTCTTTTTTTGGGAGGTGTATTCCCATGCACCTTTTCACACTCACACATGGGTATACGCTTCCTGATTTTGGCTATTTTCTCTTGTCCTCCTTCTCCTCATCCTCATCCTCCACCACCATATCACCAGGGTGACCGTGGTCCGTGATGCAACACCTACATAATTTTTTTAAAGGGTGTTTCTAAAGCCTGTAAAAAATTTTTTAGACAGTATGTTCATGTATACCCCCCCAGGGGTAAATGTTTGTCAGCCCATACACTTAGTGCATGGGCATTACAAGTATAGGAGACCTGCTCATTTCTAATGGGAACATTATTTTATGAGGCCCTCCTCCACGTCTCTTCCAAGGGACATTGGAATGCCTCACAATTTTTGGCAGCCCTTGCATTCACTGCATATGCCAACACTATGGGAGACCCACTTCCTAATAATGGGATTATTTTTTCATGAGTCCCTCTACGTCTCTTCCAATGGGCATTGGTGTACCTCCCAATTTTTGGCAACCCTTGCATTCACTGCATAGGCAAACATAAAGGGAAACCCACTTCCTAATAATGGGAACATTGTTTTCAGGAGGCCCTCTGACCTCCACGTCTCTTCCAAGGGGCATTGGAGTACCTACAAAATTTTGGCAACCCATGCATTCACTGCATAGGCCAACACTATGGGAGATGCACTTCCTAATAATGGGAACATTTTTTCATGAGGCCCTCTACGTCTCTTCCAAGGGGCATTGGAGTGCCTACAAATTTTTGGCAACCCTTACATTCACTGTATAGCAAACACAAAGGGAAACCCACTTCCTAATGATGGGAACATTGTTTTCAGGAGGCCCTCTGACCTCTACATCTATTCCAAGGGGCATTGGAGTACCTACAAATTTTTAGCAACCGTTGAATTCACTGCATAGGCCAACACTATGGGAGACTCACTTCCTAATAATGGAAACATTATTTTCAGGAGGCCCTCCTCTAAGTCTCTTCAAAGGGGTATTGGGGTGCGTCCAAATTTTCAAAGGGGTATTGGGGTGCCTCCAAATTTTGGACAGCCCTGCCACTCACTGCATACGCAATAACAGTATAGGAGACCCACTCTTTAGTAATGGGAACAACAAAGCCTAGCCGACTGATGGCTCTCTAACAATAGTGATGGCTGACTGCTGACCCTTTAAGAATAGTAAAGGCCACCTGATGGCCCTATAAAAATAGGCTTTGTGGCTTTCAGAGTCCCTCCATCATAAATGAAACAGAATGCGTCTGATCATGTCTCACACATCACATGGGCAAATAAGGTTGTAAAATGTTAAAATTACATTTCCCGGTGAATGCATTTGTCCCGGTTGAAAGCAATGCAAAAGTGCAAAAACACATCAGAAACGCTACATGGTGTGGAGGAGTATTTTTGTTGTTGGTTATTTATTTTGCCTTTATACAAGTCATTACCCTGGAAAGAATGTTCCTTAACATATTTCCCAGGAAAATCCATTTTGGTTTTGTTTTACTATGTTTTATTGTGAGTAAGTAAAAGTGGCGTAATACCTCTGACAACATTGTTGACAGCAGTGACCTGGGAGTCAGAAATGCTTCCAGGGGTCTTCCCCATGCTGTTCCCATGCCATTTGAGCGCTGTTCCCATCAATTTGGGCAATTTTTAGGCCCTCTGCAGACCACCGGGGGGAGCCGTCTGAAAAATGCTCGAGTTTCCCATAGACTTACATTGGGCTCGTTGCTCGGGTCGAGCACCCGAGTATTCCAATTTGCTCGACTCGAGCAACAAGCACCCGAGCATTTTAGTGCTCGCCCATCACTAATGGTGACCCCAGCACAGTATGATCCCTCAACTGTGACCCCCACACAGCCCTCCATGCACTATAATGGGCCTACATACAGTATAATGGCCCGCAATAGACCTCCAAACAGTAAGTATACACAGTATAGTGGCCCCACATAACCCTCCAAATATTATAATGGCCCCACATAACCTTCTATATAGTATAATGCGCCTCTCATGGTCCTCCATGCAATAAAATGCACCCCCCATGGTCCACCATGCAATAAAATGCACTCCCTATGGTCCTCCATGCAATAAAATGCACCCCCCATGGCCTCCACGCAATATTATGCACCCCACCATGGTACTCCACACAGTATAATGCACCCCCATGGTCCTCCATACAGTATAATGTACCCCCATGGTCCTCCTTACAGTATAATGCACCCCATGGTGAGGGGTGGATTAAGAGTAGCAAGGGCCCCGGGCAGTTTAGAAGGCGCGGTTTGCCCCTCACACACACACCTGATGTATCACGTGACATGTCACATGATGCCCTGTGAAGATCATGTGATAGTTCACGTGAAATTAATTTGGCACAATATTAATATATTAATTATAATAATTTTTTTACATGCATTGTATAACTTAATATTGAGCACAATTAAGTATGCTGACATGCCCTATATACAGTAGGAGACCCTACACACAATATGAGCTGCCACAATCCTCCTATACACAGCAGGAGGCTGCGCGTAGCCATCTATACACAGCGGGAGGCTGCACGGTGCCATCTATACACAGCGGGAGGCCGCACGTAGCCATCTATACACAGCAGGAGGCCACACGTAGCCATCTATACACAGCGGGAGGCCGCACATAACCATTTATACACAGCAGGGGGCCGCACGTAGCCATCTATAGACAGCGGGAGGCCGCACATAGCCATCTATACAAAGCAGGGGGCCGCACGTAGCCATCTATACACAGCGGGAGGCCGCGCATAGCCATCTATACACAGCAGGAGGCTGCACGTAGCCACCTATACACAGCGGGAGGCCGCACGTAGCCATCTATACACAGCAGGAGGCCACACATAGCCATCTATACACAGCAGGAGGCCGCACGTAGCCATCTATACACAGCAGGGGGCCGCACGTAGCCATCTATACACAGCGGGAGGCCGCACGTAGCCATCTATACACAGCAGGAGGCTGCATGGCGCCATCTATACACAGCAGGGGGCCGCAAGTAGCCATCTATACACAGCGGGAGGCAGCACGGCGCCATCTATACACAGCGGGAGGCTGCCCGGCGCCATCTATACACAGCAGGGGGCCGTGAGTAGCCATCTATACACAGCGGGAGGCAGCACGGCGCCATCTATACACAGCGGGAGGCCGCCCGGCGCCATCTATACACAGCAGGGGGCCGCGAGTAGGCATCTATTCACAGCTGGAGACCGCACGTACCCATCTATACACAGCGGGAGGCCTCACATAGCCATCTATACAAAGCAGGGGGCCGCACGTAGCCATCTATACACAGCGGGAGGCCGCGCATAGCCATCTATACACAGCGGGAGGCCGCATGGCACCATCTATATACAGCAGGAGGCTGCACGTAGCCACCTATACACAGCAGAGGGCCACATGTAGCCATCTATACACAGCGGGAGGCAGCACATAGCCATCTATACACAGCAGGGGGCCGCACGTAGCCATCTATACACAGCGGGAGGCCGCGCATAGCCATCTATACACAGCGGGAGGCAGTACGGCACCATCTATACACAGCAGGAGGCTGCACGTAGCCATCTATACACAGCAGGAGGCTGCACGTAGCCATCTATAAACAGCAGGAGGCTGCTCATAGCCATCTATACACAGCAGGAGGCCGCACGTAGCCATCTATACATAGCAGGAGGCCGCACGTAGCCATCTATACACAGCGGAAGGCCGCACGTAGCCATCTATACACAGCAGGAGGCAGCACGGCACCATCTATACACAGCAGGGGGCCGCATATAGCCATCTATACACAGCGGGAGGCAGCACGGCACCATCTATACACAGCGGGAGGCCGCCCGGCGCCATCTATACACAGCAGGAGGCTGCGAGTAGCCATCTATACACAGCAGGAGGCTGCATGTACCCATCTATACACAGCGGGAGGCCCACGTAGCCATCTATACAGAGCGGGAGGTGCACGGTTCCCCCCAGATAAAGCAGGAGGCCGCACGTAGCCATCTATACACAGCAGGAGGCCGCACGGCACCCCCCAGATACAGCAGGAGGCCACACGGCGCCCCCCCAGAGACAGCTGGAGGCCACACGCAGTCAGGTACACACACAAACATATACAGACATATACATACACCCATAAACACATTTGAAACACAAAAATACATATAAACATACATCACACAATGATATCTGCCTACACACACACACACTCAATCACACGCTCACACACACACTCACACACACACTCAATCACACACTCACCATCCTCCTGCTCATCTCCAGTCGTCCAGCCACAGTCCTCCAGTAATATGTATGTGGCCCCCCATAGGGTATAGTGCAGCCACAGTCCTCCAGCAATATGTACTCGGGCCCCCCATAGGGTAGTATAGTGCAGCCACAGTCCTCCAGTAATATGTATGCGGTCCCCCATAGGGTATAGTGCAGCTACAGCTCTCCAGTAATATGTATGCGGGACCCCCATAGGGAATAGTGCAGCCACAGTCCTCCAGTAATATGGGCTCCAAATTTAAATAAATAAATAAATACACACTTTCCGCTCCTCGTTCCTCCACTGCTTTGGTCTCTGCAGCACATCTCCACAGCTCCACTGCCTGACCCAGCGTGCACTGCTGCGTCAGACGCAGAGGAGGAATGATGGGAGAGGAAGGGTCACATGACGCTCCCTCCTCCATCATTGCTTTCAACTGTATCGGCATCTGCTGATAAAGTTGAATGCGGGTCAGGGGGCAGCACTGGCTGTGCGGGGGAACCCGATGCGGCTCATGGGCCCCAAAGCAGTCGCGTAGCCTGCCGCCATTGGGTTTACCCTAAAATTGCACTGTAAAAACTTAAGTAATTTTTCACTGGATTTGTTTTAAGACCAAATATTTTTTGCTTGTAGTTTTCTTTGTTGATGCAAATATGAAAAAAATAAATATAATGGAAAGGGAGTAACAAGACATGTACAAAATTTAGTAGGCAAAATATGGGAGATTTATTAACACTTGTGGCAGGTAAAAGCTGAGAAATAGCCCATGTCATCCAATTAGACTCCATATTTCAATTTTCAGAATTCAATTCAGAAAAAAAAACACCAAACAGGAAAATGGACAACTACTAACTCTATCCTTCCACCGAGTACCCAAATCTAGTATTAACAGAAAGCTGCAATATGCTATTCTGGAAATAACATCACATACTGCTGAACAACACCTTTGTCAATAAAAAGAAAAGTAGCTGAAAATGACAAAGAGTTTATTAACATAAAATCATTGGATGTAATGAAAAGTCTACTTTCGTCATCCACTGAATATTGAGAACAATGCTAACAGTCAAAATTTGTTATAATTTGCAGTTTAACTACTAGAGATGAGCGAACTTGTTCAGAAAATGTTTTCCAATCTCAAAGACGGCATGAACATTGCACATTTGGATTCATGTTCGGACACCCAAGCATTTTCCTGAAAACCAGCATAATTCGGCCAAAGTTCGGTAAATGATCGCGTTTCCACTAATGCTTTTGTTAGGACTTTGGCTAGGATAGTGGTGCTGTATGATGAGTCGGGGCATGTGTTTGATGAGGGGAGGAGGTGGGGAGAGGTCAGAGGAGTCGCGGACTCTTTTTCTTATTTTTTTTTCTTAACTTAATGTGTAGAGATTGCAGCAGCCAGTCAAGGCGCAGAAACCATCCACAACATCCAGACACAAGGGCTTGTGTCATTGGCTGCTGAAGTCACATGTCTCTCTCTATATAAAGAGCTGACGTGTTGTTTTAGCACCATTTTGTCAAAGTAATAGCGCAGAGAGGCTGCTCCTGCTACTGCTACAGGATAGTCAGATAATTATGTAGGCGGTTGATTGTCAGTTAGCTAGTTTAGATAGATAGGATCCTGTGTGACTGTGAAATAGACCTTCGAGCAGATCAATCCTTTGTGCTAATTGTGCGGTCCAGAGACACCGGGCCACATTTCAGCGTATAACTCTTTTGTGCTGCTAATATTGTGCTCCAGCCAGGAGTCCACATTCCAGAATCTAAATTATTTGTGCTAATAGCATGGTTCAGAATCCAGGCCACATTTCAGCATATAAAGATTTTGTGCTAATATTGTGTTCCAGCCAGAAGTCCACATTTCAGAATCTAAATTCTTTGTGCTTATAGCATACTCCAACCACACTCTCTCAGCAAATAAATACTGATTGTTAATTTAGTGACAAGGGACTGACAGGACTGGGCCTAAGGTTGTGAAACATCTGGTTAAAAGAGTGTAAGGGTACATCCAACATGAGTGGAAAAAAGTGAGGTCATGGTTGAAGGGGGGTCATGGTTGAAAGCTCTACTGAACAAACACAGTCTTGTCCTTTCCAATGACAGCTCACAACAGCTCTTACTGGACTTGCTTCTCGACTCCCTTTCTTTGCCAGTCGCACAGCAGTACGCCTTGTAGATGAAGGACAGAAAGAGCTTGTGCTCCAGTGGATGGCAAGAGATGCATCAAGTGGCCTCTTCTCCTCTTTCTCCACCTTAACATCACACACAGTATGGTCCTCAGAGGTGGTACACCAATTACCCTTGTTTCCCCCCATGTCACAATTCTCCAAACTCCCAAGTGACTGCGGGGAACCACAGATAGGCGAGTCTGCAGAACTGTTCACAGATTATATTCCATGGGCATCAGAGGTCTGCTCCAAAGATTCACAGACTGAAGAGGAGGAAAGCATCTGCATCAATGCCCAAAAATTTTTTCAATTGGATTCGGGACTGGACGAAATAGGGTCCAAATAAAATCCAGACACTCATCACCAGACGTTAAGCCACGGAAGTGGAGGTGATCCTGATGAGACTCAGATACCTGAGGCGCACAAGGACTGTACTGTGATGTCAGGGCAGGAAGAGGAGGAGGGTGACTCTCAGGGCGAGGAGTGGGAGAACTGAGAGGATGACGATGAGGTTGTCGATCCCACTTGGTGTGAACCCAGAGGCATGCAGCTAAGGAGATCAGCAGAGGAAGTGGAAGAGGAGGAAGACAAGGAGGTTATGTTGTGGCCTCCCACACAGACACATAGTGATGCAACCATGACAAGCACTGCATCCTCAGCCACAACTGTTGCCGTGGTCAGCAGCGGTCATGAGTCTGCAGTTTGCAGGGGCGGCAAAGGTTGCCTAGCCATTTTTGAGACCGCAAACGATGACACAACTCATGTTATATGTCAACTTTGTAAAAAATGACTCAGTAAAGGCAAAAATTGCAATAATTTGACTACTATATGCATGAATTGGCACATGCCCAATCAAAATGCGTTAGTCTGAGAATCTCACTGCACTAAAGTGCAGAATAGCAGGCCTCACCAACTACCGGCCTCCCCATCCACCGCATCTGCTGCTTCTTCCTCCTCCATCACCAGACAAGTGCTCCCACACAGGTCTTCAGCCGCAAAACCTCCACTTGTTTACCCGCTACAGTTGGGTGAGTGAGAGCCCGTCAGCTGTTATAGAAGTGGACATGCCTGCTGTTTTTGTTTCACCGAGTACACCACATGTTATCAATCCACCAGAACATATCCACCTGCACCTCACTTAAAGACCAGCAGTCTGTCATGTTCACCCTACTCCACCCTCTCTCAGCACAGCAGCCAGCCCTGGGTCCCGCAGTTGTGATCACGTAAAAGATTGTTTCCTCCTACACATGCCAAAGCTAAGAGCTTGAACTTAACCATCTAAAAAAACGGTTGGCCACGGAAATGCTGCCTTTCCGCCTGGTGGATAAAGTTGGTTTCTGAAAGCTGATGGCCGTTACAGTCCCTCAGTACCAGTTGCCCAGTCGCCATTATTTCTCTAAGAAAGCTATGCCTGCGCTACACCAGCATGTCGCAGAAAACATCACCCGTACCTTGAAAAAAATCTATGTCTGACAGGGTGCATTTCACCACTGACACCTGGAAAAGCAAGCATGGTCAGGGGCGTTATATCTCGCTAACTGGGCACTGAGTGTATCTGGAGGCTGTGGGAGCCAGCAGGTAAGTGGATGCTCCACAAGTCTTGGACTCTCCAAGGCTTGCGGGACAAACCTCTGTATAGAACACTTCCTCCATGTCCTCTAGGGCTTCCATCTACGCCCGCAACCTCTGCCTTAATGAGACACCTGTTCCAACAGTGCATATGGAATCCCCCCACCTCCATACTGCGCAGCCAGAGCTAAGCACAATCAGGAAGTGTTTAAATGAATATGCCTTGGAGATTGCAGTCAAGCTAAAATCTGGCTGTGAGGCCTGTTGTGCCACAATGGGCCCATGGCCTTTACCTGGTTGTATGGCCTGTTGTGTCACAATGGGCCCCAGGCCTTTATTGGACTGTGAGGCCTGTTGGGTCACAATGGGCCTCTGGACTTTAAAATCTGGCTGTGGGGCATGTTGTGTCACAATGGGTCCCTGGTCTTTATCTGGCTGTGAGGCCAGTTGTGTCACAATGTGCCCCTGGTCTTTAAAATCTGGCTGTGAGGCCAGTTGTGTCACAATGGGCCCCTGGTCTTTAAAATCTGGCTGTGAGGCCTGTTGTGTCACAATGGGCCCCTGGTCTTTAAAATCTGGTTGTGAGGCCTGTTGGGTCACAATGGGCCCCTGGCCTTTATATGGCGGCGAAGCTTGTTGTGTTACAATGGGCCGCTGGCCTTTAAAATCTCTCTGTGAGGCCTGTCGTGTCAGAATGGTCCTCTGGCCTTTATCTGGCTGTGTGGGCTGTTGTGTCACAATGGTCCTCTGGCCTTTATCTGGCTGTGTGGGCTGTTGTGTCACAATGGGCCCCTGGCCTTTATCTGGCTGTGAGGCCTGTTGTGTCACAATGGGCCACTATCCTTTAAAATCTGGCTGCAGCGGCTGTTGTGTCACAATGAGCCCCTGGCCTTTAAAATCTGGCTGTGAGGCCTGTTGTGTCACAATGGGCCCCTGGCCTTTATCTGGCTGTGAGGCATGTTGTGTCACAATGGGCCCCCGGCCTTTATCCTGCTGTGGGGCCTGTTGTGTCACAATGGGCCCCTGGTCTTTAAAATCTGGCTGTGAGGCCTGTTGAGTCACAATGGGCCCCTGGCCTTTATTTGGTGGTGAGGCCTGTTGTGTCACAATGGACTCCTGGCCTTTATCTGGCTGTGAGGCCTGTTGTGTCAAATGGGCCCCTGGCCTTTATCTGGCTGTGAGGCCTGTTGTGTCACAATGGGCCTCTGGTGTTTAAAATCTTGCTGTGAGGCCTGTTGTGCCAAAATGGGCCCCTGGCCTTTATATGGTGGTGAAGCTTGTTGTGTCACAATGGGGCCTTGGCCTTTAAAATCTGGCTGTGAGGGCTGTTGTGTCACAATTGGCCCCTGGCCTTTATCTGGCTGTGAGACCTGCTGTGTCACAATGGGCCACTATCCTTTAAAATCTGGCCATAAAACTTGCTGTGTCACAATGAGCCCCTGGCCTTTAAAATCTGTCTGTGAGGCCTGTTGTGTCACAATGGGCCCCTGGTCTTTAAAATCTATCCGTGAGGCCTGTTGTGTCACAATGGACTGCTGGCCCTTAAAATCTGGCTGTGAGGGCTGTTGTGTCACAATGGTCCTCTGGCCTTTATCTGGCTGTAAGGGCTGTTGTGTCACAATGGGGCCCAGGCCTTTATCTGGCTGTGAGACCTGTTGTGTCACAATGGGCCACTATCCTTTAAAATCTGGCCATAATGCCTGTTGTGTCACAATGAGCCCCTGGCCTTTAAAATCTGTCTGTGAGGCCTGTTGTGTCACAATGAGCCCCTGGCCTTTTTCTGGCTGTGGGGCCTGTTGTGTCACAATGAGCCCCTGGTCTTTATAACCTGGCTGTGAGGCCTGTTGAGTCACAATGGGCCCCTGGCCTTTATCTGACTGTGAGGCCTGTTGTGTCACAATGGGCCACTATCCTTTAAAATCTGGCTGTGAGGCCTGTTGTGTCACAATGGGCCCCCGGCCTTTATCTGGCTGTGAGGCATGATGTGTCGCAATGGGCCCCCGGCCTTTATCCTGCTGTGGGGCCTGTTGTGTCACAATGGGCCCCTGGTCTTTAAAATCTGGCTGTGAGGCCTGTTGAGTTACAATGGGCCCCTGGCCTTTATCTGGTGGTGAGGCCTGTTGCGTCACAATGGACTCCTGGCCTTTATCTGACTGTGAGGCCTGTTGTGTCACAATAGGCCCTACAATAGAAAGCAATGCAAAAGTGCAAAAACACATCAGAAACGCTACATGGTGTGGAGGAGTATTTTTGTTGTTGGTTATTTATTTTGCCTTTATACAAGTCATTACCCTGGAAAGAATGTTCCTTAACATATTTCCCAGGAAAATCCATTTTGGTTTTGTTTTACTATGTTTTATTGTGAGTAAGTAAAAGTGGCGTAATACCTCTGACAACATTGTTGACAGCAGTGACCTGGGAGTCAGAAATGCTTCCAGGGGTCTTCCCCATGCTGTTCCCATGCCATTTGAGCGCTGTTCCCATCAATTTGGGCAATTTTTAGGCCCTCTGCAGACCACCGGGGGGAGCCGTCTGAAAAATGCTCGAGTTTCCCATAGACTTACATTGGGCTCGTTGCTCGGGTCGAGCACCCGAGTATTCCAATTTGCTCGACTCGAGCAACAAGCACCCGAGCATTTTAGTGCTCGCCCATCACTAATGGTGACCCCAGCACAGTATGATCCCTCAACTGTGACCCCCACACAGCCCTCCATGCACTATAATGGGCCTACATACAGTATAATGGCCCGCAATAGACCTCCAAACAGTAAGTATACACAGTATAGTGGCCCCACATAACCCTCCAAATATTATAATGGCCCCACATAACCTTCCATATAGTATAATGCGCCTCTCATGGTCCTCCATGCAATAAAATGCACCCCCCATGGTCCACCATGCAATAAAATGCACTCCCTATGGTCCTCCATGCAATAAAATGCACCCCCCATGGCCTCCACGCAATATTATGCACCCCACCATGGTACTCCACACAGTATAATGCACCCCCATGGTCCTCCATACAGTATAATGTACCCCCATGGTCCTCCTTACAGTATAATGCACCCCATGGTGAGGGGTGGATTAAGAGTAGCAAGGGCCCCGGGCAGTTTAGAAGGCGCGGTTTGCCCCTCACACACACACCTGATGTATCACGTGACATGTCACATGATGCCCTGTGAAGATCATGTGATAGTTCACGTGAAATTAATTTGGCACAATATTAATATATTAATTATAATAATTTTTTTACATGCATTGTATAACTTAATATTGAGCACAATTAAGTATGCTGACATGCCCTATATACAGTAGGAGACCCTACACACAATATGAGCTGCCACAATCCTCCTATACACAGCAGGAGGCTGCGCGTAGCCATCTATACACAGCGGGAGGCTGCACGGTGCCATCTATACACAGCGGGAGGCCGCACGTAGCCATCTATACACAGCAGGAGGCCACACGTAGCCATCTATACACAGCGGGAGGCCGCACATAGCCATTTATACACAGCAGGGGGCCGCACGTAGCCATCTATAGACAGCGGGAGGCCGCACATAGCCATCTATACAAAGCAGGGGGCCGCACGTAGCCATCTATACACAGCGGGAGGCCGCGCATAGCCATCTATACACAGCAGGAGGCTGCACGTAGCCACCTATACACAGCGGGAGGCCGCACGTAGCCATCTATACACAGCAGGAGGCCACACATAGCCATCTATACACAGCAGGAGGCCGCACGTAGCCATCTATACACAGCAGGGGGCCGCACGTAGCCATCTATACACAGCGGGAGGCCGCACGTAGCCATCTATACACAGCAGGAGGCTGCATGGCGCCATCTATACACAGCAGGGGGCCGCAAGTAGCCATCTATACACAGCGGGAGGCAGCACGGCGCCATCTATACACAGCGGGAGGCTGCCCGGCGCCATCTATACACAGCAGGGGGCCGTGAGTAGCCATCTATACACAGCGGGAGGCAGCACGGCGCCATCTATACACAGCGGGAGGCCGCCCGGCGCCATCTATACACAGCAGGGGGCCGCGAGTAGGCATCTATTCACAGCTGGAGACCGCACGTACCCATCTATACACAGCGGGAGGCCTCACATAGCCATCTATACAAAGCAGGGGGCCGCACGTAGCCATCTATACACAGCGGGAGGCCGCGCATAGCCATCTATACACAGCGGGAGGCCGCATGGCACCATCTATATACAGCAGGAGGCTGCACGTAGCCACCTATACACAGCAGAGGGCCACATGTAGCCATCTATACACAGCGGGAGGCAGCACATAGCCATCTATACACAGCAGGGGGCCGCACGTAGCCATCTATACACAGCGGGAGGCCGCGCATAGCCATCTATACACAGCGGGAGGCAGTACGGCACCATCTATACACAGCAGGAGGCTGCACGTAGCCATCTATACACAGCAGGAGGCTGCACGTAGCCATCTATAAACAGCAGGAGGCTGCTCATAGCCATCTATACACAGCAGGAGGCCGCACGTAGCCATCTATACATAGCAGGAGGCCGCACGTAGCCATCTATACACAGCGGAAGGCCGCACGTAGCCATCTACACACAGCAGGAGGCAGCACGGCACCATCTATACACAGCAGGGGGCCGCATATAGCCATCTATACACAGCGGGAGGCAGCACGGCACCATCTATACACAGCGGGAGGCCGCCCGGCGCCATCTATACACAGCAGGAGGCTGCGAGTAGCCATCTATACACAGCAGGAGGCTGCATGTACCCATCTATACACAGCGGGAGGCCCACGTAGCCATCTATACAGAGCGGGAGGTGCACGGTTCCCCCCAGATAAAGCAGGAGGCCGCACGTAGCCATCTATACACAGCAGGAGGCCGCACGGCACCCCCCAGATACAGCAGGAGGCCACACGGCGCCCCCCCAGAGACAGCTGGAGGCCACACGCAGTCAGGTACACACACAAACATATACAGACATATACATACACCCATAAACACATTTGAAACACAAAAATACATATAAACATACATCACACAATGATATCTGCCTACACACACACACACTCAATCACACGCTCACACACACACTCACACACACACTCAATCACACACTCACCATCCTCCTGCTCATCTCCAGTCGTCCAGCCACAGTCCTCCAGTAATATGTATGTGGCCCCCCATAGGGTATAGTGCAGCCACAGTCCTCCAGCAATATGTACTCGGGCCCCCCATAGGGTAGTATAGTGCAGCCACAGTCCTCCAGTAATATGTATGCGGTCCCCCATAGGGTATAGTGCAGCTACAGCTCTCCAGTAATATGTATGCGGGACCCCCATAGGGAATAGTGCAGCCACAGTCCTCCAGTAATATGGGCTCCAAATTTAAATAAATAAATAAATACACACTTTCCGCTCCTCGTTCCTCCACTGCTTTGGTCTCTGCAGCACATCTCCACAGCTCCACTGCCTGACCCAGCGTGCACTGCTGCGTCAGACGCAGAGGAGGAATGATGGGAGAGGAAGGGTCACATGACGCTCCCTCCTCCATCATTGCTTTCAACTGTATCGGCATCTGCTGATAAAGTTGAATGCGGGTCAGGGGGCAGCACTGGCTGTGCGGGGGAACCCGATGCGGCTCATGGGCCCCAAAGCAGTCGCGTAGCCTGCCGCCATTGGGTTTACCCTAAAATTGCACTGTAAAAACTTAAGTAATTTTTCACTGGATTTGTTTTAAGACCAAATATTTTTTGCTTGTAGTTTTCTTTGTTGATGCAAATATGAA
This sequence comes from Phyllobates terribilis, assembly GCF_046119375.1. Classification (NCBI taxonomy): domain Eukaryota; kingdom Metazoa; phylum Chordata; class Amphibia; order Anura; family Dendrobatidae; genus Phyllobates; species Phyllobates terribilis. The sequence goes on from NW_027362763.1 coordinate 225,277,877, forward strand.
AAAAATAAATATAATGGAAAGGGAGTAACAAGACATGTACAAAATTTAGTAGGCAAAATATGGGAGATTTATTAACACTTGTGGCAGGTAAAAGCTGAGAAATAGCCCATGTCATCCAATTAGACTCCATATTTCAATTTTCAGAATTCAATTCAGAAAAAAAAACACCAAACAGGAAAATGGACAACTACTAACTCTATCCTTCCACCGAGTACCCAAATCTAGTATTAACAGAAAGCTGCAATATGCTATTCTGGAAATAACATCACATACTGCTGAACAACACCTTTGTCAATAAAAAGAAAAGTAGCTGAAAATGACAAAGAGTTTATTAACATAAAATCATTGGATGTAATGAAAAGTCTACTTTCGTCATCCACTGAATATTGAGAACAATGCTAACAGTCAAAATTTGTTATAATTTGCAGTTTAACTACTAGAGATGAGCGAACTTGTTCAGAAAATGTTTTCCAATCTCAAAGACGGCATGAACATTGCACATTTGGATTCATGTTCGGACACCCAAGCATTTTCCTGAAAACCAGCATAATTCGGCCAAAGTTCGGTAAATGATCGCGTTTCCACTAATGCTTTTGTTAGGACTTTGGCTAGGATAGTGGTGCTGTATGATGAGTCGGGGCATGTGTTTGATGAGGGGAGGAGGTGGGGAGAGGTCAGAGGAGTCGCGGACTCTTTTTCTTATTTTTTTTTCTTAACTTAATGTGTAGAGATTGCAGCAGCCAGTCAAGGCGCAGAAACCATCCACAACATCCAGACACAAGGGCTTGTGTCATTGGCTGCTGAAGTCACATGTCTCTCTCTATATAAAGAGCTGACGTGTTGTTTTAGCACCATTTTGTCAAAGTAATAGCGCAGAGAGGCTGCTCCTGCTACTGCTACAGGATAGTCAGATAATTATGTAGGCGGTTGATTGTCAGTTAGCTAGTTTAGATAGATAGGATCCTGTGTGACTGTGAAATAGACCTTCGAGCAGATCAATCCTTTGTGCTAATTGTGCGGTCCAGAGACACCGGGCCACATTTCAGCGTATAACTCTTTTGTGCTGCTAATATTGTGCTCCAGCCAGGAGTCCACATTCCAGAATCTAAATTATTTGTGCTAATAGCATGGTTCAGAATCCAGGCCACATTTCAGCATATAAAGATTTTGTGCTAATATTGTGTTCCAGCCAGAAGTCCACATTTCAGAATCTAAATTCTTTGTGCTTATAGCATACTCCAACCACACTCTCTCAGCAAATAAATACTGATTGTTAATTTAGTGACAAGGGACTGACAGGACTGGGCCTAAGGTTGTGAAACATCTGGTTAAAAGAGTGTAAGGGTACATCCAACATGAGTGGAAAAAAGTGAGGTCATGGTTGAAGGGGGGTCATGGTTGAAAGCTCTACTGAACAAACACAGTCTTGTCCTTTCCAATGACAGCTCACAACAGCTCTTACTGGACTTGCTTCTCCACTCCCTTTCTTTGCCAGTCGCACAGCAGTACGCCTTGTAGATGAAGGACAGAAAGAGCTTGTGCTCCAGTGGATGGCAAGAGATGCATCAAGTGGCCTCTTCTCCTCTTTCTCCACCTTAACATCACACACAGTATGGTCCTCAGAGGTGGTACACCAATTACCCTTGTTTCCCCCCATGTCACAATTCTCCAAACTCCCAAGTGACTGCGGGGAACCACAGATAGGCGAGTCTGCAGAACTGTTCACAGATTATATTCCATGGGCATCAGAGCTCTGCTCCAAAGATTCACAGACTGAAGAGGAGGAAAGCATCTGCATCAATGCCCAAAAATTTTTTCAATTGGATTCGGGACTGGACGAAATAGGGTCCAAATAAAATCCAGACACTCATCACCAGACGTTAAGCCACGGAAGTGGAGGTGATCCTGATGAGACTCAGATACCTGAGGCGCACAAGGACTGTACTGTGATGTCAGGGCAGGAAGAGGAGGAGGGTGACTCTCAGGGCGAGGAGTGGGAGAACTGAGAGGATGACGATGAGGTTGTCGATCCCACTTGGTGTGAACCCAGAGGCATGCAGCTAAGGAGATCAGCAGAGGAAGTGGAAGAGGAGGAAGACAAGGAGGTTATGTTGTGGCCTCCCACACAGACACATAGTGATGCAACCATGACAAGCACTGCATCCTCAGCCACAACTGTTGCCGTGGTCAGCAGCGGTCATGAGTCTGCAGTTTGCAGGGGCGGCAAAGGTTGCCTAGCCATTTTTGAGACCGCAAACGATGACACAACTCATGTTATATGTCAACTTTGTAAAAAATGACTCAGTAAAGGCAAAAATTGCAATAATTTGACTACTATATGCATGAATTGGCACATGCCCAATCAAAATGCGTTAGTCTGAGAATCTCACTGCACTAAAGTGCAGAATAGCAGGCCTCACCAACTACCGGCCTCCCCATCCACCGCATCTGCTGCTTCTTCCTCCTCCATCACCAGACAAGTGCTCCCACACAGGTCTTCAGCCGCAAAACCTCCACTTGTTTACCCGCTACAGTTGGGTGAGTGAGAGCCCGTCAGCTGTTATAGAAGTGGACATGCCTGCTGTTTTTGTTTCACCGAGTACACCACATGTTATCAATCCACCAGAACATATCCACCTGCACCTCACTTAAAGACCAGCAGTCTGTCATGTTCACCCTACTCCACCCTCTCTCAGCACAGCAGCCAGCCCTGGGTCCCGCAGTTGTGATCACGTAAAAGATTGTTTCCTCCTACACATGCCAAAGCTAAGAGCTTGAACTTAACCATCTAAAAAAACGGTTGGCCACGGAAATGCTGCCTTTCCGCCTGGTGGATAAAGTTGGTTTCTGAAAGCTGATGGCCGTTACAGTCCCTCAGTACCAGTTGCCCAGTCGCCATTATTTCTCTAAGAAAGCTATGCCTGCGCTACACCAGCATGTCGCAGAAAACATCACCCGTACCTTGAAAAAAATCTATGTCTGACAGGGTGCATTTCACCACTGACACCTGGAAAAGCAAGCATGGTCAGGGGCGTTATATCTCGCTAACTGGGCACTGAGTGTATCTGGAGGCTGTGGGAGCCAGCAGGTAAGTGGATGCTCCACAAGTCTTGGACTCTCCAAGGCTTGCGGGACAAACCTCTGTATAGAACACTTCCTCCATGTCCTCTAGGGCTTCCATCTACGCCCGCAACCTCTGCCTTAATGAGACACCTGTTCCAACAGTGCATATGGAATCCCCCCACCTCCATACTGCGCAGCCAGAGCTAAGCACAATCAGGAAGTGTTTAAATGAATATGCCTTGGAGATTGCAGTCAAGCTAAAATCTGGCTGTGAGGCCTGTTGTGCCACAATGGGCCCATGGCCTTTACCTGGTTGTATGGCCTGTTGTGTCACAATGGGCCCCAGGCCTTTATTGGACTGTGAGGCCTGTTGGGTCACAATGGGCCTCTGGACTTTAAAATCTGGCTGTGGGGCATGTTGTGTCACAATGGGTCCCTGGTCTTTATCTGGCTGTGAGGCCAGTTGTGTCACAATGTGCCCCTGGTCTTTAAAATCTGGCTGTGAGGCCAGTTGTGTCACAATGGGCCCCTGGTCTTTAAAATCTGGCTGTGAGGCCTGTTGTGTCACAATGGGCCCCTGGTCTTTAAAATCTGGTTGTGAGGCCTGTTGGGTCACAATGGGCCCCTGGCCTTTATATGGCGGCGAAGCTTGTTGTGTTACAATGGGCCGCTGGCCTTTAAAATCTCTCTGTGAGGCCTGTCGTGTCAGAATGGTCCTCTGGCCTTTATCTGGCTGTGTGGGCTGTTGTGTCACAATGGTCCTCTGGCCTTTATCTGGCTGTGTGGGCTGTTGTGTCACAATGGGCCCCTGGCCTTTATCTGGCTGTGAGGCCTGTTGTGTCACAATGGGCCACTATCCTTTAAAATCTGGCTGCAGCGGCTGTTGTGTCACAATGAGCCCCTGGCCTTTAAAATCTGGCTGTGAGGCCTGTTGTGTCACAATGGGCCCCTGGCCTTTATCTGGCTGTGAGGCATGTTGTGTCACAATGGGCCCCCGGCCTTTATCCTGCTGTGGGGCCTGTTGTGTCACAATGGGCCCCTGGTCTTTAAAATCTGGCTGTGAGGCCTGTTGAGTCACAATGGGCCCCTGGCCTTTATTTGGTGGTGAGGCCTGTTGTGTCACAATGGACTCCTGGCCTTTATCTGGCTGTGAGGCCTGTTGTGTCAAATGGGCCCCTGGCCTTTATCTGGCTGTGAGGCCTGTTGTGTCACAATGGGCCTCTGGTGTTTAAAATCTTGCTGTGAGGCCTGTTGTGCCAAAATGGGCCCCTGGCCTTTATATGGTGGTGAAGCTTGTTGTGTCACAATGGGCCCTTGGCCTTTAAAATCTGGCTGTGAGGGCTGTTGTGTCACAATTGGCCCCTGGCCTTTATCTGGCTGTGAGACCTGCTGTGTCACAATGGGCCACTATCCTTTAAAATCTGGCCATAAAACTTGCTGTGTCACAATGAGCCCCTGGCCTTTAAAATCTGTCTGTGAGGCCTGTTGTGTCACAATGGGCCCCTGGTCTTTAAAATCTATCCGTGAGGCCTGTTGTGTCACAATGGACTGCTGGCCCTTAAAATCTGGCTGTGAGGGCTGTTGTGTCACAATGGTCCTCTGGCCTTTATCTGGCTGTAAGGGCTGTTGTGTCACAATGGGGCCCAGGCCTTTATCTGGCTGTGAGACCTGTTGTGTCACAATGGGCCACTATCCTTTAAAATCTGGCCATAATGCCTGTTGTGTCACAATGAGCCCCTGGCCTTTAAAATCTGTCTGTGAGGCCTGTTGTGTCACAATGAGCCCCTGGCCTTTTTCTGGCTGTGGGGCCTGTTGTGTCACAATGAGCCCCTGGTCTTTATAACCTGGCTGTGAGGCCTGTTGAGTCACAATGGGCCCCTGGCCTTTATCTGACTGTGAGGCCTGTTGTGTCACAATGGGCCACTATCCTTTAAAATCTGGCTGTGAGGCCTGTTGTGTCACAATGGGCCCCCGGCCTTTATCTGGCTGTGAGGCATGATGTGTCGCAATGGGCCCCCGGCCTTTATCCTGCTGTGGGGCCTGTTGTGTCACAATGGGCCCCTGGTCTTTAAAATCTGGCTGTGAGGCCTGTTGAGTCACAATGGGCCCCTGGCCTTTATTTGGTGGTGAGGCCTGTTGTGTCACAATGGACTCCTGGCCTTTATCTGGCTGTGAGGCCTGTTGTGTCAAATGGGCCTCTGGCCTTTATCTGGCTGTGAGGCCTGTTGTGTCACAATGGGCCTCTGGTCTTTAAAATCTTGCTGTGAGGCCTGTTGTGTCAAAATGGGCCCCTGGCCTTTATATGGTGGTGAAGCTTGTGGTGTCACAATGGGCCCCTTGCCTTTAAAATCTGGCTGTGAGGGCTGTTGTGTCACAATGGTCCTCTGGCCTTTATCTGGCTGTAAGGGCTGTTGTGTCACAATGGGGCCCTGGCCTTTATCTGGCTGTGATACCTGTTTTGTCACAATGGGCCACTATCCTTTAAAATCTGGCCATAACGCCTGTTGTGTCACAATGAGCCCCTGGCCTTTAAAATCTGTCTGTGAGGCCTGTTGTGTCACAATGAGCCCCTGGCCTTTTTCTGGCTGTGGGGCCTGTTGTGTCACAATGAGCCCCTGGTCTTTATAACCTGGCTGTGAGGCCTGTTGAGTTACAATGGGCCCCTGGCCTTTATCTGGTGGTGAGGCCTGTTGCGTCACAATGGACTCCTGGCCTTTATCTGACTGTGAGGCCTGTTGTGTCACAATAGGCCCTACAATAGACCCTTAGCCTTTATCTGGCTATGAGGCCTGTTGTGTCAAATGGGCCCCTGGCCTTTATCTGTCTGTGAGGTCTGTTGTGTCACAATGGGCCCCTGGTCTTTAAAATCTGTCTGTGAGGCCTGTTGTGTCACAATGGACAGATGGCTTTTAAAATCTGGCTGTGAAGCATGTTGAGTCACAGTGTGCCCCTGGCCTTTATCTGGCTGTGAGTCTTGTTGTGTCACAATGGGCCCCTGACCTTTAAAATCTGTCTGTGAGGCCTGTTGTCACAGTGCGTCCCTGGCGTTAATTTATGTGAGAAGCCTGTTGTGTCAGAATGTGCCCCTGGCCTGTAAAATCTCTCTGTGTGACCTGTTGTGTAACAGTAGGCCCCTAGCCTTTATCTGGCTGTGAGGCCTGTTGTGTCACAATGGGCCCCCGGTCTTTATCTAGTTGTGAAGCCTGTTGCATAGCTTCCAATCGTCCTGTTTTCGTCAGGACTGTACGGCTTTGAGGGCTCAGTTCCGCGCGTCCTATCAAGGCTCAGATTTTCTCCTGGCTTTGATACTTACCTCTCTTTCTCTGACATTCTCATCGCTCCGTACCTCCTCCTCCTCGGCTGCGGGGTCGAGACATAGAATTGGGCCTCAGTATAAAAAAATATGTTCCTATTATAAAGGAGTGGGTCTCCTGTAGTGGTAATGCCCATGCAGTGACTGCAAGAGCTGCCAAAATTTTAGAAAAACCCTAACAACAATTTAAAGACACATAGAGGTGGGCCTCAATAACGAGTACGACATGTTCCTATTAGAAAGAAGCGGGTATGCTAAACAGTTATAGGGTATGAAATTAGTACAATGGCTGTCAAAATTTAGGAGAAACCCCAATAACAATTTAAAGACACATAGAGGTGGGCCTAAGTAATGACATGTTCCCATTTGAAAGGAGCGGGTCTGCTATACAGTTATAGGGTATGCAGTGAGCACAACGGCTGCCAAAATTTAGGAAAAAGCCCAATAACAATTTAAAGACACATAGAGGTGGGCCACGGTAGTGAGTACGACATGTTCCCATTAGAAAGGAGCGGGTATGCTATACAGGTATAGGGTATGTAGTGAGTTCAATGGCTACCAAAATTTAGGAAAAACCCCAATAACAATTTAAAGACACATAGAGGTGGGCCTCAGTAACTACATGTTCCCATTAGAAAGGAGCGGGTCTCCCATACTGTTCTTGCGTATGCAGTGACTGCAATGGCTACCAAAAATTTGGAGGCACTCCAATGCCCCTTGCAATAGATGTAGAGGAGGACCTCTTGAAAAAAATGTTCCCATTATTAGGAAGTGGATCTCCCATATTGTTTGCTTATGCAGTTAATGAAACGGCTGCCAAAAAAATGGAGGCACTCCAATACCCCTTGCAAGAGACGTAGATATGGTAGATATGGTGGTGGAGGATGAGGAATCAGGAGAAGGAAGAGGACAAAAGCAAATAGACAAAATCAGGAAGGGTATACCAATGTCTGGGTGTGAAGACAGAGGTGCAAGGGAATAGAGTTAGACCTCCCCCTAAAAAAACCCTGTATTTGAGTATATGTTACGCTGCTATCATTCGGTGGTGTAAGTCTGACCCAATCCAGCCCTTGTTCATTTTTATAAGAATCAGCCTGCCAGCATTTTCAGTTGACAGGGGGATGAGCCTATCGGTTATTATTCCACCAGCAGCACTAAAAACCCGCTCTGACAAAACGCTAATGGCAGAGCAGGCCAGGATCTCCAAGACATAGAGAGCCAGTTTATGCCATGTGTCCAGCTTTGATACCCAATAATTATAAGGCACAGAGGAATCACGGAGGTACTCCTTCAGTATCTTCTCAAACTTTTCCCTCCTTGTGAGAGTACCCCACACATCAAGGCCTGTGTGATGGGAGGGTCTGAGAAAACTGTCCCAGAATTTTGACAGTGTTCCCCTGCCTCTGCTGGATTGGATTTGTGTCTCTCTCGCCTGTAGTCCTTGGTTGTCCAATGAACAGTGACCTCTGCCGCCAGTGTTTTCAGATGGGAATTTTAATAATTTCTCAACAAGGGCCTTCTGGTACTGCCCCATTTTAGTGGGCCTGTCCCCTGCAGAATTAAGAGATATAAAGTTCTCTTTGTAGCGTGAGGCTAGAAGTGTCACCAACCAGTAATGACTGTCACCCAAAATTTGGACAATGCGAGGGTAACGGGAAAGGCAGCGTAACATAAACTCAGCCATGTGTGCCAGACTGCTAACAGGCAAGACTTTTGTGTCCTCACCAAGAGAATAACTGACCATGCTCTCCTCATCTTGCTCCTCTTCCCTGTCCTCAGGCCATCCACGCTGAACAGACGGTATGACAGTTATGCAGGTAGTACCATCTATAGCACAGGCAACTAGCTCCTATTCTTCCTCCTCCTCTTCCTCGTTGTCACCCAATCCACATTGGGATGACATGAGGCTGGGCTGTGTGGAATCACCCTGTATGGTTCCTTGCCCCGCCTCATCATGCTCTGCCTGCAATGCATCCTCTTTAATTGTGAGCAAAGAGTGTTTCAGACGACAGAGAAGCGGGATGGTGACGCTAATTATGGCGTCATCGCCGCTCACCATCTTGGAGGAGTCCTCAAAGTTTTGGAGGATGGTACAGATGTCTGACATCCATGTCCACTCCTGAGGTCTTATGTGTGGAGGGACATCGCACACAGGTCGGTGAGCCGGAAACTGCAAACGCTGCTGAATCACGGCAAGGGAGGCGGAAGCTGTAGCTGAATTCCTAAAATGGTCACACACACGTGGCGTACTTTGACTAGCAGATCCAGCAGATTTGGGTAGGTTTCGAGAAACTGCTGAACCACGAGGTTAAGCACATGGGCCAGGCATGGTACGTGTGTGAGCTCGTTTCGCTTCAGAGCCTCCACCAGGTTCTGGCGATTGTCACACATGACCATGCTTGGCAGTAGGTTCAGCGTTGTCAGTCACAGATCTGCCTGCTCTTTCAGAGCTGTCCACAACTCTTCAGCATTGCGCGGTTTGTCACCTAAGCATATTAGCTTCAGCACAGCCTGTTGCCACTTGGCCGAGGTAGTACTGCAGTGCTTATAGCTTGTGACTGATGTGGTCATTTTGGAGATGGAGGCTGAAGAGGAGGAGGAGAAGGTTCAGGAGCTGAAGAATGTGGGGGCAACCATGATTGACCCAGGGCCTGCAATACTCGGCGTCGGGAGGATGTGTTCCGTCCCAAGGTCCGACTGGGTCCTGGCTTCCACTATGTTAACCCAGTGTGCCATCAGCGAGATGTAGCGTCCCTACCTACAAGCACTTGTCCACATATCCGTGGTTAGCTGGACTTTCCCAGTAACTGGGAGGGCACTGCTAATGTTGTGGGACACGTGCTTGTGTAATGTGGAGATGGAGAAATAGTGGTGGCTGGGGACCAAGTACCGAGGGATGGCTGCCGCCATCAGGTTGCGGAAAGCTTCCATCTCCATGAGCCTAAAAGGCTACATTCTGAGCCAAGCATTTGCGAAATGTGTGAATTTAGTAGTGTGGTCTGTGGGGCGATGGCTGCGTATTTGCGCTTGCATTCCAAGTAGCTGAATGTGCTAGTTGAGAGTGTGCAACAACAGGTGCATGCGCCATGTACAGTGGATTGGCGTGCACCCACAACAGCAGAAGAAGGAGTGGTGTCACCCGCAAACACTGGTTCTGGACCCTGGGGTTCGGGGGAATTGAATGTTTCACCCCCAGCAGTTTGCCCCCAGCAATTCACCCTGGGTACATTTTGCCCCAGCACATTTCATCCCCAGCATTTAGCCCCCAGGATGTTTTGCCCCCGCACATTTCACTCTCACACATATCTCCCCCAATTCGCCCCGGTCCGGGGGCGAAACGTGCGGGGGCAAAATGTGAGAGGGCAAATCTTCCTGGGGGGCGAAATGATAGGGGCAAAATGTGCGGGGGCGAAATGTACCTGGGGGTGAACTGCTGGGGGTGAACTGCTGGGGGCAAATTGCTGGGGGCGAACTGCTGGGGGCAAAACTTCCTATTACCGGATTTCGGCCCACTTAGTAGGGTAATTTGCTGCCATGTGCCTGATCAAGCTGGTGGTGGTCAGGCTGCTAGTTTTGCTACTCCTGCTGATGCTGGCCTGGCAGGTGGTGTAAATGGCCTTTTTGGGGTTTTATGTAGAGTCTTTTAAAAACAACCAGACTCGGGAAAACCTAACAGTTGTACTGGCAACTTTCGTCGTGTTGGTGTTATGAGGAACGCTTTCCCCCCTTGTGTCTGCGGCCACCACACTGCTTTTTCCTGTCTGTTGTGGTGCTATGCCTCCCTCCCCTTGTCCTCGCTCTGCATGTCCCCCTGCCAGATTGGGTCAATTACTATATCATACACCACTTCGTCTTCCACTTCCGCACTATGGTCCTCCTCCTGACTTTCTGGCAATTGTGTCTCATCATCATCCACCTCTTGCGACAGTAATTGCACTTTCCCACCGTTGCCTTCTCCTTTTGACCCACTTGAAGCTGCCTGGGCGAGAGTCCAAAATCTACAAATGGAAAAGTGAACAGCTCTTCTGTGTGTCCAAGTGTGGGATCAGTTGTCTCTGGGCACTTCACATGGTGGAAGGAAGGAGGATAAGGGTGAGGAATATGCGGTCCAGACTTGCGGCTACTGAGACTTGACCATGTGGAAGACGTGGTGGTGGCAAAGTGATGGAAGCATTATCTCCTATCCAACCAACAACCTTTTGACACTGCTCTGTGTTCAATAGTGGTGATCTGCGGTCCCCTAGTAATTGGGACAGGAAGATCGAGCGAGAAGATGTTTGTTGTGGCACAATTTCAGCTTGCCCACGACCTCGGCCTCTGCATGCACCATCACCATCACGTCCACTTCCCCGTCCCTTGCCACGCGCCTTGCCCATTTTAAATGGAGGACAATATTTTCCACGTTCACTACAAATGGCTAGTTTTTAACTGCAGTTATATGTGATACGTCTGTGGGTTGACCATGATTTTAAATAACAGGCCTGTAGTTTACTAATACTTAATCAGTCAGAATGTGCAATGGACCCTGTTGTGCCTGCCTGCTTAACTCTGCTATCACCACTGAATATATGCAGCTGGATTAGTCCTCAGAAGGACTGTTAGTTCAGATGGATATATAGATATAATGTGGAATAGTTTTACTAACTATAAACTAGCAAATCTCTCCCTCAAGCAGCAGCAGCTCTCCCTACTCTGCCTGTTTCCGGGGTAGACTGTGATGAGCTTAGCGTCACCGGGTCTTAGATAGACCCGATGACACTATGCGGCCAGCCAATCACTGTAATGCCACAACCAACATGGCTACGGCATTACAGTGCGTGGCAAGCAATCCCTGAATCTTCATTGGCTCTCTAAAGAGCACCAAACATGCAGGGCAGGGACCTGAGCTCCTGCCCGAGCAACCTAGAAATACTCGCCGAGCTTGTTGAGCACCATGATGCTCGGGCGAGTACCGAGTAGTGGCGAGCAGGTTCGCTCATCACTAATCTTGACTCTACATTGCAATGAATCCAGAAACAGAGTATACTTCTCCATAGAAATACATTGTATATATAATAATGTATTTTTATGGTTGCTGTATGCCGAGGTGAAGAAAAATATTCATCTTATTTTGTTTTGTACACAGCTCACCTGTGCTGCATAAAATCGCCAGCGGCGCGGATTTACAAACCACAGCATGTTAGTTTCTGTTGCAGTCACGCTGGTCTCCATTATGAAATTTCCACAATAAAATTTTATTAGATCCGGTAACTCCACATGGTTTACTGAACACATGTGGATTTACCTGCGTGATTATAACGCAGCGTTTTGGACACAGCGAGAATACGCTGCAGCCAAAGCGCTGCTGTTCCTGATCTTGGTAATGTAGCCTAAAAGTATTGAAAATAATAAGCAATAAAAACATTTTTTTAGTATCTACCCAGATCTTGAACTCACAAACCTTCACACAATACAGTTAAATTTGCGCTTTAGTGTGCGGAGCCACAAGCTCTTGTGTTAACAAGCAGAATTCCATGTACTTGATCTGTACTGCAGAATCTTACTAGGCTGATAGGAATACACTGCTGTGTACAATGTACGTATTTTTATTCTACAGGGAGAATCAGGGTATGTGCGCATAATGCGTACCAGCCTGCGGGCCCGACTCTCTGGAATAGCCGGCGGCGGCTTCTGCTCAATATGCAAATGTGCGGCGCCATTTTTTACATTTTTTTTTTTACCTGTGGACTTTCTTCATAGAGGTTAGGTCTATGGGGAAAGCCCGCATGTGGACCCGCAAGAGAAATTGATGTGCTGCGGGTCACAGGGACATATAGTTGACGCTGGTGATCCGCAGGTGCACGGGGACGCATAGTTGACACTGCATAACACGCAGCGGCTCTGGATCGTGTGCACGTACCTTAAGAGATTTTTTCATCTTATAAAATTATAATAATGAAAAACACTTGATAATGAAAAAATATGTTATTTTTAATGCGTTTATTTTTAAATAATGAACATCACAAATCAGCAAATAACATGGACATATTTGTTGTCCCTGTAATCGAAACGACCCGCACAGCACAGTGATCAGAATATTTATGGGGATCGGTAAATGACGTAAAAAAAATGGCATCATTTATATTTTTCTCTATTAAACACATGAAAAATAGTGTTGAGCGAGCACTAAAATGCTCGGGTGCTCGAAGCTCGGGCCGAGCTCGCTGTGATACTCATGTGCTCGACCAGAGTAATGAGCCCTATGTTAGTCTATGGGAGACCCGAGAATTTTTGCGGCGGCACCCCCGGCAGTCTTTTAAAAGCCTAACAAGTGCCCAAAACGATAGTGACAGTGCTCAAATGACATGGGGACAGCATGGGGATCGCCCCAGGAAGCATTTCTGACCCCCAGGTCACTGCTGTCAACAACGTGGTCAGAGGTATTAAGCCACTTTTAAGGGCTCACAATAAAACGTTCAAAAACGAAACTGAAACTGCTTTCCTGTGAAATATGTTAAGGAAGTTCCTTTCCAGAGTAAAGACTTGTGTATAAGGTAAAATAAATAACCCAAAAAAAAATACTCCTCCACAACTTGGGCTATGTTCACAAGTAGCATTTTTTATGCGTTTTTGCACTTTTGTATTGCTTTCAACCGTGACAAATGCATTCACCGGGAAATGACATTTTAACATTTTACAACCTTATCTGGCCATGTGCTGTGTGACAAATGCATACAGTGCTGAAAAGACATGGGAACAGCATGGGGAAGACCCCTTGAAGCATCTCTGACACCCAGGTCAATGCCTAAAAGTGTGCCCATCAGAAGTCATCCTTGCCGCATCAGAAGATGCAGACTTGCAACTATCCCCGTGCAAGTTCTTGTCCCAGGGCAGTGTTCAATTGCACCTCCCCCATTCCTTGCAATGCAAGCGCAAGTATGCTGCCAGCCACCCACCCACCCCCAGGCTGCAATACCATACTGCTAGCTTGCTTGTACCTGAAATTGGACCTTTTAGGCATGTGGAGGCTGAATCTGGCCACCACGTCATGGCTGCGTTGGTGGCCTGGTAGCCATACTCAGTCTCCAGCCGCCCGGAGGCCGGGTATCCACACTCGGTCCCCAGCCGACAGGGAGCAGCCGGGTGTCCATACTCGGTCCCCAGCCGCCGCGCGGTCGGGTGTCCACACACGGTCCCCAGCCGCCTGGGGGCAGCCGGGTGTCCATAAACGGTCCCCAGCCATCCCTATTTCTCCTTGGAACATCCCCCCCACACTTTTCTTAGCCCGGCCTGCTTTAGGGCAGCATTGGACGAGCCCACCAGAGAACCAGACTCCTCCGGTGGGCCCTGGCTTCTCCATCAGGGGAGCTGAGAGTGCCAAGGTGAGGACCATGATGATGATGATAGAAATTAGCATCTGCTTTGTTTTCTTGGAATGCAAGCGTAAGTGTGCAGCCTGCCACCCACCCATCCCTAGGCGGAAAAGCCATACTGCTAGCTTGCACTTGAAATGGGGCCTTTTAGTTTGGAGGAGGCCGAAGCTGGCCACTACCTCATGGCTGCTTCGGCAGCGAGGTATCCATACTCAGTCCCCAGCCGCCCCTATTTGTCCAGGTGTGCCTTATACATAAGATTAAGCGAGCATACCAAAACATTACCTGTGCCCTCCCCAGTGCATTTAGTGGGAAGGACAGCCTATTCCGCTGCAGTGTGTGCATGCCAAACCCCTGTTCATGGTACATGTGAAGATGCCTCCCACCCTGCACCTGTCGTTGCAGACTTGCAACTATTCCCGTTCAAGTCCTTGTCCCAGGGCAGTGTTCAATTGTACTTCTCCCATTCCTTGCAATGCAAGCGCAAGTATGCAGCCTGCCACCCACCCACTCACCCCCAGGCTGTAATACCATATTCCTTGCTTGCTTGCACTTGAAATTGGGCCTTTTAGGCATGTGGAGGCGGAATCTGGTCACCATGTCATGGCTGCGTTGGCGGCCTGGTATCCATACTCAGTCCCCAGCCTCCCGGCGGCCGGGTGTCCACACTCGGTCCCCAGCCGCCAGGGGGCGGCCGGGTGTCCATACTCGGTCCCCAGCCGCCCCGCGGCCGGGTGTCCACACACGGTCCCCAGCCGCCTGGGGGCAGCCGGGTGTCCATAAACGGTCCCCAGCCGCCAGTATTTCTCCTTGGAACTCCCCCCCCCCACACTTTTCTTAGCCCGGCTTGCTTTTGGGCAGCATTGGACAAGCCCACCAGAGAACCAGACTCCTCCGGTGGGCCCTGGCTTCTCCATCAGGGGAGTTGAGAGTGCCAAGGTGAGGCCCATGATCATGATGATGATAGAAGTTAGCATCTGCTTTGTTTTCTTGGAATGCAAGCGCATGTATGTAGTAGCGGCTAGGCCTGAGGTGGTCAGCGTTTTGGCGCATATCCTACCTCTTCTAAGGATTGCTGGATGTTTTTCTTCTACTATCCCAGTTCTATGACTCCCGTTAAAACAAAGCTTCAGGTGATAAATGATGGATGAGGTAGTGGCAAACGAGAAAGAGCAGGAGGAACAGGGACCATTCACATCAATATCAGGCCAGTCAACCACATATGTCTTGTAGAATATGTTTCTGTAACAAAATGAGCGGTTCGGCGCACTCCAATTCCCCTTGGAAATGACATGGAGGTCAGAGGGCCTTAACTAAACCGTTTTTTCCATTCATAGCAACTGGGTCTCCTGTACACTGTTGGCCTAAGCAGTGAATGGAAGGCTTTCCAAAAATTATGAGGAACTGCAATGCCCCTTGAAACAGACGTGGATTACAGCGTACTAAAAACCTTCTACCCATTATTGGGGAGTGGGCCTCCCATAATTTTCGCCTTTTCATTGAAAAGCAAAAGCTGACTAAAATTAGGAGGAAATGCAATGCCCGTTGGAAGAGTCGTGGAGGTTAGAGGTAATTAAAAACAACATTTCAATGCCCCTTGGAAGAACTGTGGAGTTCAGAGTGGCTTAAGAATTCGCTTTTAATGCCCCTTTGAAGAGACGTGGAGGTCACAGTAGCATAACAAGACGGTTTTAATGCCCCTCGCAAAAGTGGTGGAGGTCGCAGTAGCTTAACAAGACGGTTTTAATGCCCCTTATAAGAGCCATACAGTACAGCATATTACAAACATTATTCCCATTATTGGGGAGTGTGTCTCCCATAGTCTTTGCTTATGCCTTCCAAGCAAAAGATGCCAAAAATTATGACGGAGGAACTTGCAATGCCCCTTACAAGAGCCATGCAGTACAGCATATTACAAACATTATTCCCATTATTTGGGAGTGGGTCTCCCATAGTCTTTGCTTATGCCTTCCAAGCAAAAGCTGCCAAAAATTAGGAGGAAATGCAATGCCCGTTCCAAGAGTTGTGGAGGTTAGAGTTAATTAAAAACAACATTTCAATGCCCCTTGGAAGAGCTGTGGAGTTCAGAGTGGTTTAACAAGATGCTTTTAATGCCCCTCAAAAGAGACGTGGAGGTCCCAGTAGCTTAACAAGATGCTTTTAATGCCCCTCGGAAAAGTGGTGGAGGTCCCAGTAGCTTAACAAGATGCTTTTAATACCCCTCAGAAGAGACGTGGAGGTCCCAGTAGCTTAGCAAGATGCTTTTAATGCCCCTCGGAAAAGTGGTGTAGGTCCCAGTAGCTTAACAAGGTGCATTTAATGCCCCTCAGATGAGACGTGGAGGTACCAGTAGCTTAATAAGACGCTTTTAATGCCCCTCGGAAAAGTGGTGGAGGTCCCAGTAGCTTAACAAGACGCTTTTAATGCCCCTCAGAAGAGACGTGGAGGTCCCAGTAGCTTAACAAGACGCTTTTAATGCCCCTCAGAAGAGACGTGGAGGTCCCAGTAGCTTAACAAGACGCTGTTAATGCTCCTCGGAAAAGTGACGGAGGTCCCAGTAGCTTAACAAGACGCTTTTAATGCCCCTCAGAATAGACGTGGAAGTCCCAGTAGCTTAACAAGACGCTTTTAATGCCCCTCAGAAGAGATGTGGAGGTCCCAGTAGCTTAACAAGACGCTTTTAATGCCCCTCAGAAGAGACATGGAGGTCCCAGTAGCTTAACAAGATGCTTTTAATGCCCCTCGGAAAAGTGGTGGAGGTCCCAGCAGCTTAACAAGATGCTTTTAATGCCCTTCAGAAGAGACGTGGAGGTCCCAGTAGCTTAACAAGACGCTTTTAATACCCCTCGGAAAAGTGGTGGAGGTCGCAGTAACTTAAGAAGACGCTTTTAATGTCCATCGGAAAAGTGGTGGAGGTCGCAGTAGCTTAACAAGAAGCTTTTAATGCCCCTTACAAGAGCCATGCAGTACAGCATATTACAAACGTTATTCCCATGATTGGGGAGTGGGTCTCCCATAGTATTTGCTTACGCCTTCCAAGCAAAAGCTGCCAAAATTAAGGATGGAGGAACTTGCAATGCCCCTTACAAGAGCCATGCAGTACAGCATATTACAAACGTTATTCCCATGATTGGGGAGTGGGTCTCCCATAGTATTTGCTTATGCCTTCCAAGCAAAAGCTGCCAAAAATTAGAATGGAGGAACTTGCAATGCCTCTTACAAGAGCCATGCAGTACAGCATATTACAAACATTATTCCCATTATTGGGGAGTGTGTCTCCCATAGTCTTAGCTTATGCCTTCCAAGCAAAAGCTGCCAAAAATTAGGATGGAGGAACTTGCAATGCCCCTTACAAGAGCCATGCAGTACAGCATATTACAAACATTATTCCCATTATTGGAGAGGGTGTCTCTCATAGTCTTTGCTTATGACTTCCAAGCAAAAGCTGCCAAAAATTAGGATGGAGGAAGTTACAATGCCCCTTACAAGAGCCATGCAGTACAGCATATTACAAACATTATTCCCATTATTGGGGAGTGGGTCTCCCATAGTATTTGCTTATGCCTTCCAAGCAAAAGCTGCCAAAAATTAGGATGGAGGAACTTGCAATGCCCCTTACTAGAGCCATGCAGTACAGCATATTACAAACATTATTCCCATGATTGGAGAGTGGGTCTCCCATAGTATTTGCTTATTCCTGCCAAGCAAAAGCTGACAAAAATTAGGTTGGAGGAACTTGCAATGCCCCTTACAAGAGCCATACAGTACAGCATCTTAAAAATATTATTCCCATTATTGGGGAGTGGGTCTCCCACAGTATTTTCTTATGCCTTCCAAGCAAAAGCTGCCAAAAATAAGGACGGAGGAACTTTCAATAATGGCAACACGGACCATGGTCACCCTGGTGTTATAGTGGTGGTGGAGGCTGAGGATAAGGAGAAGAACATAAAACAGCTGAAATGAGGAAGCGTATACCCATGTGTGGGTGTGAAGCGGTGCATGTGAATACACCTCCCGAAAAAACACAGTGGATTTGACTTTATGTTACTCTGCTGTCATTTGGTGGTGATGAGAAGTCTGGCCCAATCCAGCCCTTGTTCATTTTGATAAGGGTCAGCTTGTCAGCATTTTCAGTTGACAGGCGAGTGCACTTATCAGTTATAATTCCCCCAGCGGCACTAAAAACACGCTCCGATAACACGCTAGCGGCAGGGCAGGCCAGGACCTCCAAGGCGTACAGAGCGAGTTCATTCCAAGTGTCCAGCTTGCATACCCAATAATTAAAAGGCACTTGTACGGTCGGCAAGGTACTCCCTCACCATCTTTTGAAACTTTCCACTCCTTGTGAGAGTACCCTGCGCCTCAGGGCTTGTAAGCTGGGCGGGTCTCAGAAAACTGTCCCAGAACGTTGACAGTGTTCCCCTGCCTCTGCTAGATTGGAGTTGCCTCTCTCTCGCTTGTACGCCTTGGTTGGTCAACGAAATGTGACCTCTGCCGCTGGCGTGTTCAGATGGGAACTTTTTTAACATTTCTGCAGCAAGGGCCTTCTGGTACTGCCCTATTTTTGTAGACCTCTCCACCTCAGGAATAAGAGAGTGAAAGTTCTCCTTGTAGCGGGGGTCTAAAAGTGTCACCAACCAGTAATGACTGTCACCCAACATTTTGACAATGCGAGGGTCACGGTTAAGGCAGCATAACATAAAGTCAGCCATGCGTGCCAGACTGGTAACGGGCAAAACTTCCGTGTCCTCACCAAGATTACGACTGACCATGCTCTCCTTCTCCTCCTCCTCCTCCCCCTGTCCTCAGGCCACCCACGATGAACTGACGGTATGACAGTTGTACAGGTACTACCGTCTACAGCGCATGATACAAGCTCCTGTTATTCCTCCTCCTCCTCCTCCTCTCCCTCATTGTCCCCCCAATGCACGTTGGGATGAGAGGAGGCTGGGCTGTGTGTAATCGACCGCTCTGGCTTCTAGATCCATCTCATCATACTCTGGCTGCAATGCCTCCTCTTTAATTCTCTGCAGAGAGCGTTGCAAAATACAGACAAGTGGAATGCTGACGCTAATGATGGCGTCATCGCCACTCACCATCTGGGTGCACTCCTCAAAGTTTGTCAAGATGGTACAGATGTCAGACATCCAGGTCCACTCCTGGGGTCTTATGTGTGGAGTCTGACCTGAATAGCGATGGCCTTGTTGCAGCTGGTACTCCACAACTGCTCTTTTCTGCTCACAAATCCTTTGCAACATGTGGAGGGTAGAGTTCCAATGTGTGGGGACATCACACACCATTCGGTGTGACGGAAGCTGCAAACGATGCTGCAACACAGCAAAGGCAGCGGAAGCTGTAGCCGATTTGCGAAAATGAGCTGACAGGTGGCGTACTTTGACGAGCAGTTCTGGCAACTCGGGGTACGATTTAAGAAACCGCTGAACCACGAGGTTAAGCACATGAGCCAGGCATGGTACGTGTGTGATCTCGCCTCGCCTTAGAGCCGCCAACAGGTTACGGCCATTGTCACACACGACCATGCCTGGATGTAGGTTCAGCGGTCTCAGCCACAGATCTGCCTGCTCTTTCACATCTGTCCATAACTCACAAACAGTGTGAGGTTTCTCACCTAAGCTTAGGAGTTTCAGCACAGCCTGTTGCCGCTTGGCGGAGGCAGTACTGCAGTGCTTCCAGCTTGTAACTGATATGTTGATATCTGAGATGGAGGCTGAACATGAGGAGGAGGAGGAGAATGATGCGCAGGAGCTGTACACTGTGGGGGCAACTCTGACTGACATAGGGCCCGCAATCCTCGGTGTGGGAAGGATGTGTTCTGTTCCAAGGTCCGACTGGGTCCCAGCTTCCACTATGTTTACCCAGTGTGCCATCAGGGAGATGTACCGTCCCTGGCCACAAGCACTTGTCCATGTGTCCGTTGTCAGGTGGACTCTCCCAGTAACTGCATTGTTGAGGGCACGGAAGATGTTTTGGGACACGTGCTTGTGTAGTGCGGGGATGGCACACCGGGCAAAATAGTGTCGGCTGGGGACCGAGTACCGAGGGATGGCCACCACCATAAGGTTGCGGAAGGATTCTGTCTCCACCAGCCTAAAAGGCAGCATTTCCAACGCAATCAGTCGTGAAATGTGCGAATTTAGTATGTGGCCTGTGGGACATTAGCTGCAAATTTCTGCTTTCGTTCAAAGGTCTGGGATATGGACAATTAAACTCTGCGGTGGGACGTGGACGTTGATGCTGTTTCTTGAGAAACTGCCATAACAAGTTAAGACTGAGAGGAGGGGGCATCTTTGCATGCAGTATGGACAGGGGACTGCCTTGCACGCATAACAGGGGGTTCTCTTATACGCACAACAGAGGAAGAAGCAGTGGTGACACCCGCTGACACTGGTCATGGACCCTGGGGTTCGCCCCACAAAGTCGTGTGCTTTGCTGCCATGTGCCTGGTCATGCTGGTGGTGGTCAGGCTGGTAGTTTTGTCACCCCTGCTGATGCTGGCATGGCAGGTGGTACAAATGGCCTTTTTGGGGTTATCAGCAGAGTCTTTAAAAAATTCCAGACTCTGGAAGACCTACCGGTTGTACTGACAACGTCCCTCGTGTTGGTGTTACGGGGAATGGTTGCCCGCCTTCTGTCTGCGGCCACCAAACTGCTGCTTCCTGCCTGTTGGGGTACTCTGCCTCCCTCCCCCTGTGTGCTACTGGCCTCACTCTGCATGTCCTCCTGCCACGTTGGGTCAGTTAGTAGATCATCCACCACCTCCTCCTCTTCCACTTGCGCACAACGATCCTCCCCCTCACTTCCTGGCAATTGTGTCTCATCATCTTTCACCTCTTGTGACAAATTACCAGTGTTGCCTTCCTGTGGCCGTGGCTCTTCAAATATTTGGGCATCGCTACATGGGATCTCCTCTTCCACCACTTCAAGCGGAGCAGGTGAGGGGCACAAATCTGGAAATGGATAAGTGAACAGCTTTTCAGAGTGTCCAAGTGTGGGATCAGTTGCTGTCTGAAGACACTCGGCATGGTGGGAGGAAGGAGCATCTGGGTGAGGAGGAGTATGCGGTCGAGACTCACGGCTACTAAGAGTCGACCGTGTGGAAGACAGGCCGGAGGTGGTGGTGCCCAGGTAATTAGAAGTATTATCTGCTATCCAATTAATAACCTGTTCACACTGATGATTTCGCAATACTGGTGTTGTTCTGTGCTTCTCTAGTAATTCGGTCAAGAAGTGGGAGCGAGAAGATGTGGCTGTTGGCTGTGGCACATTTTCACCTTTGCCACGGCCCCGTCCTCTGCACGCACCATCACCAGAACATCCACTTCCACGTCCCTTGCCACGCGCCTTGCCCATGGTAAAGGAAGTAAAATATCTTACACTCGCACTTTCAATGGAAAAAGGGTAAGAAAAAGTAGATTAGAACCGTGGAAGAGGAAAACCACAGTTCTATTTCTCTGGCCTACACCCGACTCTTTTAAACAATCTGAACAATCAGGGAGAATCTATTACTGTTTTTCTTTACGGATAAAATACCAAAAGCTGAATAATAGAGATTTCTTACCTTGGAACAGCAAATCCACAGTTATAATTTATTGGTGTATACCAGACTTTTTTAAATATATATATTTGCGGCTGAACAGTGAGCGACACATTCAAACGTTTTTTTTAGATACAAATGGCCGAAAAGTGGATAATGCAGAGATTTGACACGTGGAACTGCAAAACCACACTTGTATTTCTCGGGCCTACACCAGACTATTTTCAACAGATAAATTTGTGTCTGAACAATCAGGAGACACTACTGTTTTTCTTTACAGCAAAAAATGCAAAAAAGCAGGATAATACAGAGATTTGACCCCTGGAACTGCTAAACCACACTTGTATTTCTTGGGCCTACCCCAGACTATTTTCAACAGATATATTTGTGTCTGAACAATCAGGAGTCACTACTGTTTTTCTTTACAGCAAAAAATTCAAAAAAGCAGGATAATACAGAGATTTGACCCGTGGAACTGCTAAACCACACTTGTATTTCTCGGGCCTACACCAGACTATTTTCAACAGATATATTTGTGTCTGAACAATCAGGAGACACTATTATTTATTTTTTACGGCAAAAAATACCAAAAGCAGGATAATAGAGATTTCTTACCGTGGAACAGCAAAACCACAGTTATCATTGACTGGTGTTTACCAGACTTTTTAAATATATACATATTTGCGGCTGAACAGTGAGCGACACACTCAAACTGTTTTTTTTAGATACAAATGGCCCAAAAGTGGATAATACGGAGGTTTGAATCGTGGAACTGCAAAACCACACTTGTATTTCTCGGGCCTACACCAGACTATTTTCAACAGATATATTTGTGTCTGAACAATCAGGAGACACTATTATTTATTTTTTACGGCAAAAAATGCCAAAAGCAGGATAATAGAGATTTTTTACAGTGGAACAGCAAAACCACGGCTATAATTGACTGGTGTATACCAGACTTTTTAAAATATATATATTTGAGAAAAACACAGCAGCCAACATTTTAGAGAATATGGAGAAGTGGTGTGGAAAAAAATGATCCACACCACAAATCCATGTTGCCAACTCAAATAGAACAATACAAAACTAGAGGAAAAACGAGTGTACTGGCATAAAAAGAACTTTATTTATAGATCATTAAAATGTCATATAGATAAATACATAATATAAAGTGCAGACATGCGGATCAAAACCCCATTAGGTCTCCAGCCCAAAAAATGTGAGGACATATACCAATCACCTAGGGCAACATATGAACGTACCTAGATCATCCTAACATTAAATCAAGCAATAGGAGAGGAGTGAAATATAAGAATACATAAGAATAGTAAGAGGTAAGATGTTTAATTGAATGTGACACAAATAAAATTGGGATAATATCGACACAGTCAAATGTTCAATATTAGCTTCCAGGGACCACAAGAGGGTGGGTGCCAGAAGTACAGGAAGGCCTCGACGCGCGTTTCGCGTGAGCTTTTTCAAGAGGCGTCTAATGGTGCATGTATCAGGACCTTTTTATATTTCCCTCCCAATCCGATATGTCACGTGTATAATCACGTGACACATTCAAGATGGCCGCGATCGGGATGGGGAGTAGCGGCGCATGCGTTGGGGTGGACCCCGCCCAAGCAAGACCCCACACTGCCCATCATGATGCGGGCGCAACCCTGAAGTGTCAATAGACTACTTCCGAGGAGCGCCGACACCATGGAGACAGGCAACGTGGGGACGCGGGGCGGGAGCAACCCAACGCATGCGCACATCCCCGTTCCAACCCACACAAATGCCAACAAATGACAGGTCAGTTGTCCTGTAGCTTTTAATAGAGAACGGAAAAGAAAGGGAAAAAGTGAAAAAAAGTGAAAAAAGGGGGATGAGAGCATAAGAGAAAACAACAAAGGGATAGATAGAAAACTAATAATAATAATAATAATAATCAATATTTATAAACAAAGATGAGGAAAAATAAAACAAAAAGAGAAAATAAAAAATAATAAGGAGAAAAGCACAAAAACACAAAAAATCAAAAACACATGAAATATGAGAAAAAAATATGCACCATAATAAATACCAAAAAAACACTAAATAAGCAAAATGGCATGATGAATCATTCATCCCACAATGTTGCTAGAGCAGAACAGGAAATTCAAAGATGTCAAATCAAGAAGGTAGAGACAAATGTAGGGTCCTTGAAGAAAGATCACTAGATAAAAGAAAAAAACACAATAATTACTAACAAACACAATTAAAATAAATAAAAGACACGAAAAAACCCTCTTGTGATAGAAGTATATATATTTTACAGCACAGGTTCGCAGGAGAGCATATAGACTTCAATTCACTAGAATCCATAAAGTAGAGTGGCAAATGGTAGGGCATCACCTCATCACAACTAATAGAGGCAAAAAGGCGCAGAATAGGGACGAATCTCATCAAAGGAACGGAACGAACCCCAAATTTTCATTAAGACCCCGCGCCGCCAGGGTATCTAAAGTGATGATCCACCTCACCTCTTTTTGGGCTAAGAGACGTTTGGCATTGCCACCCCGAGAGCCCAGATATACCACATCAATGACTCGAACTTTCAATAACCATGAATCAGAGTTGTGAACGGCCTTGAAGTGTCGAGGCAGCGTCTTAAGCTCCCGGGGATCAACGACCGACCGAGCTGCATCAATGTCCCTCACATGTTCACGAACTCTGACACGAAGCTCCCTAGAGGTTAATCCAACATATATCAATCCGCACCCACATGTGGCGTAATACACGACATTTGTGGTGCTGCAAGAAACATAGTGACGAATCTCAAAATGACGGGAGCCGTCAGAGTTCGTGAAAGACATGCTGCGTAGGACATTGATGCAGGCGGCACAATGTCCACAAGGAAAGGTGCCCATCCTGGGGCCGCGGGATCCAAATGGATTTGCTATCTGAGGGACATAGTGACTGGATACCAACAAATCCCCCAAAGTGTTCGACCGCCGTGGTGTCATACATGGAGATTCTCCAATAAATTCCCGAAGGGAAGATTCCGCACCCAAAATGTTCCAATGCCGTGAGAGGATCCGCCGCATCATCCCCCACTCACTGTTAAATGTAGAGATGTAGCGGATCCTCTCAGGTAATAGGTGTGTATGTCTGGGAGGGGGATGGATCAGATGGTCCCGAGAGGTATTACGTGCCCTCACAAAGCCACGGCCAATGGAGCGATTACTGTAACCGCGTTGCCTGAACCGTTCAGCCAGATCCGACGCCCGCCTTTCAAAGTTTGAATTTATAGAGCAGATCCGCCTCATTCTGAGGAATTGTCTCTCCGGGACGCCATGATAGTTGATGAATCATGTGCAGATGTAGCATGAATCAGAGAATTCACTGAGGTAGGTTTTCTAAATAAGTCAGTCTGGATACGATGTTCTGAATCCACCTCAAGTGTGATATCCAGAAACTCGATCCGCTTAGAGTGGTAGGTATACGTCAGCCTCACAGCACGATTGTTGGAATTGAGATGTGCCATGCAATCGTCAAGCTCCTCCACCGTCCCTCGCCAGAAGAATAAAATATCATCAATATACCTCATCCATGACATGACCAGGTAGGCGCCCTGCACACCCTCGTCGCCAAAGATCTCCCTCTCCCAAGTGCCCAGGAAGAGATTGGCGTACGAGGGGGCACAGGCCGCCCCCATCGCCGTGCCACGGATTTGGAGGTATATTCTATCTTTAAATAAAAAATAATTATGGCAAAGGAAGAATTTGAGGAGCTCAAGGATGAATTCTCTGGAAGGGCCATCCAGGTCCGAACCCCCCAAAAAGAGGCGGGTTGCAGACAAGCCGAGGTCATGGCCGATACAGGTATACAGGCTCTCAAAATCGGGTGTGACTAAAAGGGAGTCTTCCAAGATAAGGGCGCCGTCAACCCGAGTGTGGACGTCCGTTGTGTCTTTAATGTAAGATGGAAGATTTCCAACCAATGGCCGAAGGTGGCCATCAATATACTGTGAAATCGGGCCACATAAGCCGTCCAATCCGGACACAATCGGACGTCCCGGCGGGTTGAGGGCGTCCTTATGAATTTTTGGAAGCAAATAGAGCGTGGCCGTCTTCGGAAAGCGCACCGTGAAGGCCTCCACGGTCCGCCTGTCAATGAGGCCTAAAACACAGGCACGACCCAAAATACCCTGGAGCTCGTCAGAGAAGGATGCCGTGGGATTTCTGTTCTCTATTAAAAGCTGCAGGATGACTGACCTGTCATTTATTGGCATTTGTGTGGGTTGGGACGGGGATGTGCGCATGCGTTGGGTTGCTCCCGCCCCACGTCCCCACGTCGCCTGTCTCCATGGTGTCGGCGCTCCCCGGAAGTAGTCTATTGACACTTCTGGGTTGCGCCCGCATCATGATGGGCGGTGTGAGTTCTTGCTTGGGCGGGGTCCACCCTGACGCATGCACCGCTACTCCCCATCCCGATCGCGGCCATCTTGAATGTGTCACGTGATTTTACACGTGACATATCGGATTGAGAGGGAAATATAAAAAGGTCCTGATACATGCACCATTAGACGCCTCTTGAAAAAGCTCACGCGAAACGCGCGTCGAGGCCTTCCTGTACTTCTGGCACCCACCCTCTTGTGGTCCCTGCACCATCTGTGACACTATATTTTGGGGTAAGCGACTATTGTTCTATGAATGCTATGTACGCTGGAGGCTAATATTGAACATTTGACTGTCGATATTATCCCAATTTTATTTGTGCCACATTCAATTAAACATCTAACCCCTTACTATTCTTATGTATTCTTATATTTCACTCCTCTCCTACTGCTTGATTTAATGTTAGGATGATCTAGGTACGTTCATATGTTGCCCTAGGTGATTGGTATATGTCCTCACATTTTTTGGGCTGGAGACCTAATGGGGTTTTGATCCGCATGTCTGCACTTTATATTATGTATTTATCTATATGACATTTTAATGATCTATAAATAAAGTTCTTTTTATGCCAGTACACTCGTTTTTCCTCTAGTTTTATATATATATTTGCGGCTGAACAGTGAGCGACACACTCAAACTGTTTTTTTTTTATACAAATGGCCCAAAAGTGGATTATACAGAGGTTTGAACCGTGGAACTGCAAAACCACACTTGTATTTCTCGGGCCTACACCAGACTATTTTCAACAGATATATTTGTGTCTGAACAATCAGGAGACATTATTATTTTTTACGGCAAAAATTGCAAAAAGCAGGATAATACAGAGATTTGACTCGTGGAATTGCAAAACCACACTTTTATTTCTCGGGCCTAAACCAGACTATTTTCAACAGATATATTTGTGTCTGAACAATCAGGAGACACTATTATTTATTTTTTACGGCAAAAAATGCCAAAAGCAGGATAATACAGAGATTTGACTCGTGGAACTGCAAAACCACACTTGTACCGTTTTTTTTTTATGCAAATGGCCCAAAAGTGGATAATGCAGAGGTTTGAACCGTGGAACTGCAAAACCACACTTGTATCTCTTGGGCCTACACCAGACTATTTTCAACAGATATATTTGTGTCTGAAAAATCAGGGAGACACTATTATTTTTTTACTGTGGAACAGCAAAACCACAGTTATAATTTACTGGTGTATACCAGACTTTTTAAAATATATATATTTGCAGCTGAACAGTGAGCGACGCACTCAAACTGTTTTTTTAGATACAAATGGCCCAAAAGGGGATAATACAGAGGTTTGTACCGTGGAACTGCAAAACCACACTTGTATTTCTCTGACCTACACCACACTATTTTCAACTGATATATTTGTGTCTGAAAAATCAGAGACACACATTTTTTGGGGGGGTGGGGGAGGGGGGACACCAAAAGGTTAATAAGACGGGTATTTGTACAGTGTGAAGGAGGAAAAAAAAAAGAGGATTTAGATGAAAAAATGGATTTTTCCTGGCCTCCGAGACCTGGAGCTATGTCCAGCAATTTCAGTAACAGGAGCACACAGGACTGTAATGCAGCGTTTGCTGGTATAACCACTGCGTCTCCTATACAGCCTGCTTGCCTGCCTGATATCTGGGATGGATATTAGTCTTGAGAAGGACTGTTTGTTTGATCTGGCAGCCTTTACAGACCCTACACTAACTATTTCGCAGGATATATCTCTCCCTAAATCAGCAGCGCTGTCCCTACACTGCCTGATCCGGAGCGACTGTGTCCAAGATGGCGGCGCCCGGTTTTAAATACTCCAGGTGATGCTGTGCGGCCAGCCAATCACTGTAATGCCCACAAACAACATGGCTGCGGCATTACAATGACTGGCTGGCAATCACTGCATGTTCATTGGCTCTGTAAAGAGCGCCAAACATGCAGGGCGTAGACACGAGCTCCCGCCCGAGTAACCCGGAAATACTCGGTGCTCGCTGAACATCCCTAGTAGCGTGATGCTCGGGCGAGTACCGAGCAGTGTCGAGCATGCTCGCTCAACACTAATAAAAAAGTAATAAACTGTAACGCTGAGGCAGTGTTCACACGTAGCGTAAATGCTGCATTCTTTCTGCTGCTTTTTTTCTGTAGGTGTCCACACCAGACGACACAGTAACAATCTTCTCTGTTTATGCCGTCTTTCCTGCGTTTATTTTATGCGTTTTCCTCTTTGTTTGATGCGATTTTGGGGAAGTTATGGAGCAGAGTTTTTAATGCATTTTAACAGTACAGAAAAGCTTTGATTCTTATTGTGTAGTTCTGTGAGTACATTTGCAGAAAAGTAGTATAGTATTTCTGCTATGTGTGAACACGGCCTTACAGACAGAAAAAAGCCAGATGTCGTATAGTGAAGCTACATAATGATGAGAAAGTTCTGGCGGCTCCGACTGTGAATGAAGGAACAAAAAATAATCCACAGGTCCCAACTAGAGATGAGCTGGACGCACAGATGAGTCGTGCTGTCCTGGGTGATCAGAAGCCGCCGGGGATGCTGGATGGTTAGAAATTCACGGCCTCCTGTCCAGCCGCCAGGTACCACTGACCTGGATGCTGGACCAGAGACCCAGGAATCCATCCGCTCATCTCTCTTCCCAACTGTCCCGGATAAAATAGACAGTCCTGTATTTGGGTCTACGCCCTGCAGTCTATGGAGTCTGCTGAATGCGCCTTATTACCAGCACCTTCCTGACCACTCCTCCTGGTGAGGTAGAAAGAAATAGTAAATGGGTGTGGATTGGGGTGTGGCCAAAATTTCCCGCGGCACACTACGCGCGCCACATGATGTGTCCCTCTTTCAGTTCTTCAGAATTTGGGAGGTATGTTTACAGAGCTGTCCCAGGAGAAAAGAGATGCCATGAGGAGTGCAAATACTGTTCAGAATATATTTATTTAGAAAATATTTATTTCTATTCTTCTCAATTTTGTATAATTTGCTCTTACTATATTACTTACTACACAAAATGTATTTCAGTAGTGCCTCTGTTTAATGCAAAATTCTAGCCATACCTTTAAAAGGCTGCAATCAAATTTCTAATTCAAAACTATAAATGATAAAAAAGTAAATAAAATAATAACAGTTTTCCTAGCACTCAATAGTGAGGAATAGTAGCAAGCTGGTACATGTTTTATGCAGTTTTTTTTTTCACATGCAGTGCATTCATTTCAGAAATTGTCTGCAGCTGAAAAATCTTTTCCATATACAGTAGTTTCTGGTTTCTGCAGCAGTGATTGATTTTTCATAGACTACTTTAGATGTATGGAACAGTTGAAAAACTCCCTGACTTTTCTAGTTAGGATAACCATTTTGCAATGGATTTTTGGCTGCATTTGACAAAATAGAAAGCTAATTCTGTAAAATTTCTTCTATCTCTACATGTATGTTTTTTTAGACTATTTTAAACTGTATTGCTGAAGGCATTATTCCATTAGGTTTACAGTTACTAAACAAAATAATTGTCTGTAAAGTTAAATTGCTTAATTTGGTAGCACCAATATAGTGCTCAAATTGTATTTCTAATAAAGGACATGATGAGAACAAGAAAAGAGGCTGACAAAGCTGCTTTATCAAACGGTTTGACATTAAGCTGCAGTCACCAAAGGCCATCAAATCAGGACCAGCAAGACAAGATCATGTCATATCTGCGCACAGTGACCACCCGACTGGACGGACTGACATCTGCGGCTGCATCCGCTCTGGTCCAAGCTGTAGCAAACTCGGCTGTGACTGTTCAGCTTGCCGGTCACGTTCCAGGCCCAGAAGCCCATCTGTCTGCTTCACCACTTTTTAATGGGGATCCCAAACAGTACCGAGGGTTTATTAACCAGTACTCTCTGCATTTTGAATTGCTGGCTCACCGTTTTCATCTGATAGTGAGAAAGTGGCGCATTCCTCATGTCCCATCTAGGGGGAGAACCTGTGGTGTGGTTCAACCCCTTGTGAGAGAGGGGAAACCCTATCATCTCGGATCTGCGGCCTTTCCTGGAGGCATTTTACAAGGTATTTGATGATCCGGCAGAGTTACCTCTGCCGCCTCATCCCCCATCTGACTCCTGGCAAGGCCAGTCTGTCTGTAGGCTAATATGCTGTCCGATTCTGCTCCCTGTCTTCTGAACTTGGCTAGAGCAACAAGACACTGGTAGCCGCCGTCTATGAGGGATTGTCCGGAAGGATCAAGGATGAGCTAGCAGTTCGAGACATTCCCACTACTAGTTTTCCTGTCCCTTTTGTTCCAGGAGCGCTCTCGAGAGACAGAGCATGAAATAAGACCGCCTCGTCTGGCTCTCTCCTTCCAAATGCCACTCATTCCTCAGCCTTCCATGGCCACAACCCCTCTAGAACCTAGAGCATGGAGCTGTCAGAACAACAACGGGAGATGCAGTGAGCAATGGGCCTGTGCTTCTATTGTGGTGGCACAGGACATCTCATCCGCTCTTGTCCCATGAAATAGGGAAACTCATAAGCTTAGGGCTGGAGAATAGGCTACCCTGGGCAAGAATAAACCCTCTCCACCATTGATCCTGACCATATCTGTGACATGTGGAGGTTTCCGATTCATTGAGATGGCGTACCTGGATTCCGAAGCGGCAGGGAATTTTATCCAGCAAGCAGTGATAGATCATTACCAGATCCCCATTCGACGACTCTAGAATCCGTTGTTGTCATTCTTTTATGGAAGACACCTATCCGAAGCGTCCGGGTGGTCACTGAGAAAATAGAGCTCTGGATTGGAATGCTGAATGCTGAGAAGGTCACATTCTGCGTGCTCCCTAGTATGTCTCATCCACTTCTCCTGGGCCTTCCGTGTCTCTGCATGCATAAACCCATCCTTGACTTGAGATCAAGAGAGGTGCTTCGGTGGGGACAATCTTGTCTTTCAAACACCTGGGACGGTCATTATGAGTACCGAGTTATGCCGTTTGGGCACAGCAGTGCCCCTGCTGTCTTCCAAGAGTTCATGAATGACCTTCTTTTAGTGTTGAGCATTCCGATACTGAAATATCGGGTATCGGCCGATATTCGCGGTATCGGAATTCCGATACTTAATTCCGATACTTTT
The DNA here is from genome assembly GCF_046119375.1 of Phyllobates terribilis. Taxonomy (NCBI): domain Eukaryota; kingdom Metazoa; phylum Chordata; class Amphibia; order Anura; family Dendrobatidae; genus Phyllobates; species Phyllobates terribilis. The sequence goes on from NW_027362763.1 coordinate 225,308,694, forward strand.
AGAATATCGTATACCGGAATCGGAAGTTCCCATAATGCAATGAGCCAGTTTCATTTTATTCAGCCAATGAGGATCCTAAGAAGTGTGGGCACATCCTGTTAGGTATGTAGGTGACGCGCCCCTGGGCCTGTGTCGCGCAGCGTTGCGCACGCGGGAGCTTACCCGGAGCCGGATCTGTTGAGGGTTGTAGTCTCGTGGCGGTGATCCGGTCCGTGCCCAGGGAGTCAGACTAAGTGGCGCTGTATCAGCGGTAGATGTTGGACGACTACGCCACCCGTTGAGTGCAGCCAGGGAGCTGCTGCTGCAGGGCAGACCGCTGAGGCCGGTGGTAGGATTGTGCAGCGTGATAGTATAACCCCCAACTGGAGGGGTATGGCCTCAGGGCAGCCGACGTGGATGATGGGGGTAGCAGGAACCACTCGGAGACGGTACTGTGTAGTTCAGGGTCTTTACTGGTGACAAAGATAGACCCTCCCGGAGTACTGGCTAGCGATTGGGGCCTGGTCAGTCCTTGAGCAGATGGGATCTCCCCTGGCCAGGCGGAGTTGTAGGCCTCCCAAACTAACTGTACTCTTCTGGCTACCTTGCTAGAGGCGTGTATAAGTAGCCCACGTCCCTGAGTGTGCCGTGTGGTGCTCACCCGTATGGCCGGTGACTCGGGGCCTTCTAGTAGCTTCCGCTCCACGACGGCGGTGCTGGTCCCATGCGTGTGACCGTGCCTTCGGGTTTCTTGGCCAGAGGACCTGGAATCCCCTGCCTGACGGATTCTGCTGCTGGGTAGGAGTTAGTCCCCACAGCCTCGGATTCCGGGTCCGGTTAGAAATCTTCTCAGTCAGGGCGAGCTCTGCAGCTGCCAGCCCCTGACTCCTTGTAACACTGCTCCCACAGAGCTCCTGATGTTTCTTCCCATAGCTGCTTCTCTTCTCTGTCTCTACTTCGGGCATGGCCCAGGAGCTGGGCCCAGCCGGAGCCACAGCTCCCTGTCAGCCCTCCTGGCTGAACTCTCCCTCTGAACTCTCTAACCCTGCCTCAGCCCCAGGTTTATATAGGGGAAGTCCTTCCCCTCCCAGGACTGGGCAGGAGGTGTGGCATGCATAGGATTCCTGACCAAGAGACCTCCCACCTGCTCTCAGACATAACATTGCATTACTGTGGAAACCAGACCCCTGGGGTGCCACATTCCCCCCTAGTGAAATTTAGTACTCCGGGACTAAACATATTTTTTTAGAAAGACATAACAGGGTATAACAATAATAATACAATAAGAAAAACACATAAAGGTGGTCACGGCATGTCCGCAACCGGGTGCAGTCTTTGAAGGAAACAAAGGTGTCCATTTCACCAAAACAGGGAGACGTAACCAGGTAGGGGTCTGTCCTGCCCCGAGTCCTTAACAGTCTTTTAGTCCATCCTGGGTTACGCTCCACTAACTGTACAAAGGATTCCCGGTAAATCCACCAAGGACTCCTATAAATTAGTAGAAACACATAATTATTTACAGGATATGGCCGCTCTCAGTCCTCGGCCAGTGGGGATAAGGATTGGCTGCTCACAGTCCTCAGCCTGGTAAGGGATAGGGGATGGCTGCTCACAGTCCTCAGCCTGGTAAGGGATAGGGACACACGGGGAACAATTCACTAATCCCAACGGGGACCATATTTTAATTAGCAGCAGTCCTTGTACCCTAACGGGTAACTATGTACAGCTCTTTATTCACGCTACTTCCCTTCAGTAGCTATGTCCTCTTTGTGCTCCCTCCTGAGGGTAGTCCTCAGACCCGTCCGGGTCCTCTTGGCTTTCCTCGTATTGGTAGTACTGCAGCTCCTCCTCGGTTAGCTGGGTTAGTATCTCTGCGACAGTCCTCCTCCCAGGTGGCCAGGACTTTACCTCCCTTTGGGCTGCCCCGGTTAATTGGGCCACCAGGATGCTCACTTTTTGCTCTTCTGTGAGGGGGTACACCTGGAAGAGGCTATCCAGCTTTTCTCTAAAGTCATGCAGGGTATGTGACTCCCCTGAGTACTGGGGTAGCCAGGCTGCCCCCGGGATATAGGGCATGGTGAAAGGCATGACCGCCACAGCGGTGGCGCTGGCGGGGGTTGAAGCGGTGAAGCTCTCCTCCGTATCCGACATCCTTCTCCCCCCTAGTGGACCGTGGCGTACCTTGCGATGATCCTCTTCCGTAGGCCGCGGCTCCGCAGTGGATCGTCAGGGTTGAGGACCTTCCGTCGCGCTCCTGTGACGTCGGCGTCTGCTGGGCTCCTTCCAGGACCTTACGCAACGTCCGGACGTGAGGCGGGGCTTCAGTTCTCGCGCGCTTTCGGAGTCCACGCCCCTCTTCTTCCCGCGCGGCGTCTTCAAGATGGCGTCCAACGGCGGGAAAACTCCACAGATGGCGGGAAGAAGGCTGAAGATGGCGCCGGATGGCGGGAAGACTCCACCGATGGCGGGAAGGAAGCGGAAGATGGCGCCGGATGGCGGGAATCTTCACCACAGGTAAGTTTGAACAGTCTTTTTCAGGCACTCAGTACCCAGTGGTTGCGGGCATGAAATCCTACCGACTACGCCAAAAGTTGACGCGCCCCTGGGCCTGTGTCGCGCAGCGTTGCGCACGCGGGAGCTTACCCGGAGCCGGATCTGTTGAGGGTTGTAGTCTCGTGGCGGTGATCCGGTCCGTGCCCAGGGAGTCAGACTAAGTGGCGCTGTATCAGCGGTAGATGTTGGACGACTACGCCACCCGTTGAGTGCAGCCAGGGAGCTGCTGCTGCAGGGCAGACCGCTAAGGCCGGTGGTAGGATTGTGCAGCGTGATAGTATAACCCCCAACTGGAGGGGTATGGCCTCAGGGCAGCCGACGTGGATGATGGGGGTAGCAGGAACCACTCGGAGACGGTACTGTGTAGTTCAGGGTCTTTACTGGTGACAAAGATAGACCCTCCCGGAGTACTGGCTAGCGATTGGGGCCTGGTCAGTCCTTGAGCAGATGGGATCTCCCCTGGCCAGGCGGAGTTGTAGGCCTCCCAAACTAACTGTACTCTTCTGGCTACCTTGCTAGAGGCGGGTATAAGTAGCCCACGTCCCTGAGTGTGCCGTGTGGTGCTCACCCGTATGGCCGGTGACTCGGGGCCTTCTAGTAGCTTCCGCTCCACGACGGCGGAGCTGGTCCCATGCGTGTGACCGTGCCTTCGGGTTTCTTGGCCAGAGGACCTGGAATCCCCTGCCTGACGGATTCTGCTGCTGGGTAGGAGTTAGTCCCCACAGCCTCGGACTCCGGGTCCGGTAAGAAATCTTCTCAGTCAGGGCGAGCTCTGCAGCTGCCAGCCCCTGACTCCTTGTAACACTGCTCCCACAGAGCTCCTGATGTTTCTTCCCATAGCTGCTTCTCTTCTCTGTCTCTACTTCGGGCATGGCCCAGGAGCTGGGCCCAGCCGGAGCCACAGCTCCCTGTCAGCCCTCCTGGCTGAACTCTCCCTCTGAACTCTCTAACCCTGCCTCAGCCCCAGGTTTATATAGGGGAAGTCCTTCCCCTCCCAGGACTGGGCAGGAGGTGTGGCATGCATAGGATTCCTGACCAAGAGACCTCCCACCTGCTCTCAGACATAACATTGCATTACTGTGGAAACCAGACCCCTGGGGTGCCACATAGGCATGTTAACTAATGGCATGGCTGTGATTGGCTGCTGAAATGATGTCATGATGTACTATAAAAGCCGCCGCCGCCATTTTGAGCTCACTCTGAATTCAGTTAGGGATAGGACGCTGTTGTTCTGAGGGACAGTTTTAGCTACCTATTTGCTCTATTCTGCTTTACCCAAGCTACTTTATAAATCGCTGTGCCTTGCAGCGCTAGTGCACAGTTCTCTGTGCTGTTCACTGCTGTCTGCAAGGTCTCTGTGTGTGAGTGCAGCTCACGCTGTAGTGTGTGCTTCAGACACGTCTGGTTGTAGTGCGCCCAGTGTGCGTCACTGCCTCATACATTGTCCTTTTTTGCTAATTGATAATTTTTCCTGATATCTCCTATTAATGTGGTGGTTCCATCCGTATTCAGCTAAATTGGTTCCAAACACACTATATAGGAGTAGATAGAGAAATTTTTTTTTGTCTTGCAGCTCTAGTGCACAGTGCTCTGCATCTGCACTGTTCACGGCTGTCTGCAAGGTCTCTGTGTGTGAGTGCAGCTCACGCTGTAGTGTGTGCTTCAGCCACGTCTGGTTGTAGTGCGCTCAGCGTGCGTCACTGCCTCATACATTGTCCTTTTTTGCTAACTGATCATTTTTCCTGATTTCTCCTATTAGTGTGGTGGTTCCATCCGTATTCAGCTACATTGGTTCCAAACACACTATATAGGAGTAGATAGAGGAGCCTTTCTGCAGCATTGTGCCCTGCAGCCCCAGCCAGATTAGTATTAGCCTATTTTTTGTAGCCTCATCTATTGCATTGTAGGTTACCTTCCTACATTGTAATAGCTACAAAAAGTTTGTGATACTATCGGTATTACATCTTTGGGCACATCCAGTGTCTTTTTGTGACAAAAAAAACCTAAATAAAGTTCACCAAACACTCCACTTTACAGTTGTGTAGGCCACATTAGCTCATATTAAAGTCTAGTCCACACTTTATAAAATTAGTGTTTCTTATACCTGTTAGCAGCTGTTCAGGAATAAGCACACTAAGCCCTTAGTACTTATCTGCCTATCTTTATCAGTCTACCAAGCTGAAGAAGGCAGGGAGTAAGGCATGTGGTCGTGGTCGTGGGCGTGGGCGTCGAGTTTCTGCAGGGAGAGGACGTGAGGATTCTGTGCCTGCAAGGAGAGGACGTGGGGATTCTGTGCCTGCTGTGGGCACCAGTGACTCAGCATCCCACAGTTTTACCAGGGAACAGTCCTTTATGCGCAGCTTTGTAGGAGCTAGCCATACCCCACTGCTGCGGGAGGACCAAATTGAAGCCGTTGTCAGATGGATGGCAGCTAACGCATCGACTTCAATTAGTTCCAGATCCTCTCAGGTCCTGAGCACTGAAGAGCACCCATCTGGCTCTTCACCACCTGCCAAATTGCCCAGGCAGTCAGAGAGCCCTGGACAGGAGCCATCTCTACTTCTGTTCTCTGAATCTCTTGGCTTGGAAAGAGGGGGCCAGCCAAGCAGCATTCAAGAATTTGAAGAAGAGGTAGTATGCAGTGATGGGCAACCGTTTTGTCTCTCTGAATCTGAAGAGGCGGGTGGGCCAGTGCCTATGGTCAGCAGCACACCTCAGTACGCATCTGATGATGAGACTCAGGTGCCACTTTCTGGTGTGTACTGTGCTGTCGAGACTACCCAGGAGAAGCAGTTGTTTGAAGAGGGTGGTGTAGATGATGAGGCCCTTGACCCATCATGGCATGAGGGACAGGAAGGTGGTGGGATCAGCTCTGAGGAAGAGATTCCCCAAACGGCCCAAAAAGGAGGTAGAGGGAGGGGGCAGACTTGGTTGCCTGTAGCCTCCATTTCGGCACCCATTAGGAGCACGGCTCTTCCAAAATCCAAAGCGGGCGCTCCCAAGACTTCCAGTGCCTGGTCCTTTTTTGACACAGTTGCAGATGACATTTGCTTTGTCAAATGCAAGCTGTGTAATCAGAAGGTGAAAAGAGGGAAAAGTGTCAGCAACCTCAATACCACAAATATGTGGAAACATGTGCGGACCAAGCACGTGGTGGAGTTACAAAAACACACTGAAGACTTAGGCCAACCTACAGCGCCACCTACCACCTCTTCAGCTCGTGTTGTAGCCTCTTCCTCCAGCTCACACACAGCTGGTTCGGCTTACTCACAGGATCGCCATGGAAGAATCTCTGGCACTGTTGTACAGAGACACAGTGTAATTCCACCCAAAGCACCACTTTCCCTGTCATCCTCACACTCCCAGGCCAGTCTAAAGCCATCGTTAGCACAGGCATGGGAGAAAAGGCTCCCATACTCGGCAAACCACCCCGTGCACAGGCTCTGAATGCTGGCATTGCTAAATTACTGGCCCTTGAAATGCTATAATTCAGGCTGGTGGAGATTCACACCTTCCGTAACTTTATGGCATTGGCAGTCCCACAATACAACGTGCCCAGCCGCTTTTATTTCAGCAGTCAAGCCATCCCTGCCCTGCAACAGCATGTGGAGGGAAAAATTAAACATGCTCTACAAAACGCCGTCAGTAGCAAGGTCCACCTGACCACCGATGGACCAGTAAGCATGGACAGGGAAGATACCTTTCCCTCACTGCCCATTGGGTAAATGTTGTGGAGCCGGGTACAGATCTTGAGAGTGGCGCTGTATGTGTTCTGCCAACTCCAAGGATTGCAGGAATCCAGTCTGTACACATTGACTCCTCCTCATATTCCAGTTCCTCTGAATCAGCGCTGCAGGAGCCGTCACGGTCTACCTCCACATCGACCCGTGAACGGTTACCTGTTATGATGACCGATATGAGCACAGCCGTGGCCAAACGTCAACAGGCCGTATTAAAATTAATTTCTTTGGGGAATCGAAGCCACACAGCGCAGGAGCTCTGGAATGCCATCAAGCAGCAGAGCGACGTGTGGTTTGTGCCAGCGAATCTCCAGCCAGGCATGGTAGTGTGTGACAATGGCCGAAATCTGGTGGCAGCTCTGGGCCTAGGCAACCTCACTCACATCCCATGTCTGGCACATGTGCTCAACTTGGTCGTGCAGAGTTTTTTGAGGGACTATCTGGATCTTGATGCACTGCTTCACAAGGTCCGCATAGAGTGCGCTCACTTGCGGCGTTCCAGCAATGCAAGATCCAGTGTTATTGGGGTTCCGGAACGTCAACTGATCCCCAGCTGTGTGTCCGGCAAATTCTCCTGCTCTGTCCACATCCACTGTAGTAGTGATTTAAAACTTGCTCCAATTACACCTCTGGCTCCTCTGTTTTAGTATTTACCCTGGGCTCCAATACCGCTAGTTGCTGCTCAGAAGTGCCGTTTGCACAGTCAACGCTTGCTCCAGTGTTATTGGGGTTTAGTAACGTCAGCTGATCCCCAGTTGTTGTCCGGCAAATTCTCCTGCTCTGTCCACATCCACTGTACTACTGATTTAAAACTTGCTCCAATTACACCTCTGGCTCCACTCAGTTTTTAGTATTTACCCTGGGTTCCAGCACCGCCTGCTGCTTCCCAGCAGTGTCTTTGGCACGGGTACTCCCTCCTGCCCAGCCTGGTTCCAGCACGCTAGCTGTTTCCGGGTAGTGTCAACGTCACTTTGCCTCCAATGCGTTGTCCTGTCATGTTGCGGTCTGGTTAGCCGACTCTATGGTGCCTGCAGTTTAGGTGACTCCTATGTGGGCTGCGGGATCTGGCAATGAAGGCTGGTTCCATAGTGCCAATAAGACAAGCACCCCCTGTAGGACTGTGGGTTTCGGTAACTGCGGCCGGCTCGCAGCCTTGCAACTTTTTTTTACATGGGTACCTTCTGCTACCCATCTGGGTTCCAGTACCGTCAGCTGGTTCTCGGCAGTGCCTTTGGCTTAGGTGCCTCCTTCTCGGTATCCAAGTTCCACCAACGTCTGCTGGTCCTTGGTAGTGCTTTCTGGCACAGGTGCCTCCTGCTTAGTGACCGAGTTCCAGTACCGTCAGCTGGTCCTCGGTAGTTCCATTGGCTCTTGTACCTTCTGCTACCCATCCGGGTTCTAGTACCGTCAGCTGGTTCTCGGCAGTACCTTTGGCTTAGGTGCCTCCTTCTCGGTATCCAAGTTCCACCAACATCTGCTGGTCCTTGGTAGTGCTGTCTGGCACAGGTACCTCCTGCTTAATAACCGAGTTCCAGTACCGTCAGCTTGTCCTCGGTAGTTCCATTGGCTCTTGTACCTTCTGCTACCCATCCGGGTTCCAGTACCGTCAGCTGGTTCTCGGCAGTGTCTTTGGCACGGGTACTCCATCCTGCCCAGCCTGGTTCCAGCATGCCAGCTGTTTCCGGGTAGTGTCAACGTCACTTTGCCTCCAATGCATTTTCCTGTCGTGTTGCCGTCGGGTTAGCCGACTCTATGGTGCCTGCAGTTTAGGTGACTCCTATGTGGGCTGCAGGATCTGGCAATGAAGGCTGGTTCCATAGTGCCAATAAGACAAGCCCCCCCTGTAGGACTGTGGGTTTCGGTAACTGCGGCCGGCTCGCGGCCTTGCAACTTTTTTTTACATGGGTACCTTCTGCTACCAATCCAGGTTCCAGTACCGTCAGCTGGTTCTCGGCAGTGCCTTTGGCTTAGGTGCCTCCTTCTCGGTATCCAAGTTCCATCAACGTCTGCTGGTCCTTGGTAGTGCTTTCTGGCACAGGTACCTCCTGCTTAGTAACCGAGTTCCAGTACCGTCAGCTGGTCCTCGGTAGTTCCATTGGCTCTTGTACCTTCTGCTACCCATCCGGGTTCCAGTACCATCAGCTGGTTCTCGGCAGTTCCTCAGCCTTCTTGTACCTTCTGCTACATTTCCAAGTACAAGCTTTTTGAAATGGTTCTTGGTAATCACTCTGGATCTCCCTGATGAGGACCATGAAGACGAGGACCCTGAAGACCACCCTGAGAAGACGAGAACCCCGAAGACGAGGACCCTGAAGACGAGGACCCTGAAGACCAACCCAAAGAAGATGAGGACCCCGAAGACGATGACCCTGAAGACGAGGACCCTGAAGACCACCCCGAAGAAGACGATGACCCCGAAGACGAGGACCCTGAAGACCATCCCGAAGAAAACGTGGACCACGAAGACGAGGACCCTGAAGACCACCCCGAAGAAGATGAGGACCCCGAAGACGAGGACCCTGAAGACGAGGACCCTGAAGACCAACCCGAAGAAGACGAGGACCCCGAAGACAATGACCCTGAAGACGAGGACCCTGAAGACGACGACCCTGAAGACGACGACCCTGAAGACAACCCCGAAGAAGACGAGGACCCCGAAGACGACGACCCTGAACACAAGGACCATGAAGACCACCCCGAAGAAGACCAAGAAGATGACCCTGAAGAAGTTGACCAAGAGGACAAAGAACAAGAAGACAACCACCAAGATACAGAAGAACAAGAGACAGAAAACCAAGAAGCAGAAGTACAAGAAGCTGCAGAACAAAAAGCGGAAGAACATTAAGCAGAAGACTAAAAATCAGAGCAAAAGATATTATCTAAATTATAAGCAGAAGATGACTAAGCAGTGTATGGGGGTGAGTCCGTTCCTCCTCGTGGTGCTCCTGGAAAAGACCTGCTGCTGCAGGCCAAACTGAACGCGGACAAATCCTGTTGTAAATCTTTTGTGACGGGCAGAACGAAAGGTGTAATGTTCAAACTTTTATAGATAACAACTACAGGAATGCCTGTCACAAATAAGAATATGATGAAGAAGAAGAATATGAAGAAGATGAAGAAGTAGAATATGAAGAAGAATAATAGTTGAATAAGAAGAATATGAACAATGTAAAAAAAAAGAATAATACGAAGAAGGTGAAGAAGAAGAAGATGAAGAAGGTGTAGAAGAAGTTGATGAAAAAGATGCTGATGCTGAGGATGATGAAGGAGAAAGTGTGGGAGAAGTAAAAAAGAAGGTGAAGAGCATGGAAGCAGTGAAACATAAATATCTGACAAAATATAAAAAAGCTTAACATAGTCAATATCTTTGTAACTCCGAACGTCTTAAAAAAAAATATTAATTCCTGCTATTCCATTTGATTGGGCTAAACCTCTATGCCTTTATTGTCTCCCCCACCTCCCCCAATACATTCTACATTATTCTTAGTTGTTTTCCTTCATGTAGAATTAACCTACAAGGAAAGAAAGGGTTTATTTTTATTCCGATATTTCTGTCCTATTGACTTGCATTGGGTTCCGGTATCGGAATCAGCGATATCCGATACTTTTTGGGTATCGGTCCGATCCAATCCGATCCGATATTTCCCGATATCGGAAGGTATCGCTCAACACTACCTTCTTTATAAATGTGTTGTGGTATATCTTGACAATATCTTGGTCTTCTCTCAACATCTGCCCTCTCATAGGCGGAAAGTTCGCCAAGTCCTGCAGCGATTTAGGGAGAATCGCTTGTACGCTAAATTTGAAAAATGCATTTTTGAATAATCTTCTCTGCCTTTTCAAGGTTATATCATCTTGGACACGGGCTTGAAAATGGACTTGGAAAAAGTGTCTTCCATCCTCAAGTGGCCGTGCCTTTCTGGCGTTAAGGCAATCTAGCAATTCATAGGATTCGCAAATTACAACTGACAATTCATTCCGCATTTTTCTTCTCAGATATCTCTTATCTCTGCTATGATCCATAAGGAGGCCAACCCAAAGGCATGGACTCCAGGGGCTGAAGATGCTTTTTTCTCCCTGAAGCAGGACTTTTCCTCCATTCATGTATTACATCAGCTGGAGATGAACAAACAATTCTTTATGGAAGTAAATTCTTCATCTTCTGAAGCAGGAGCAGTTCTCACTCAAAAGTCTCCCTCCGTCTGTATGGTTACCTGTGTTTTTTTCTCCAAGGCCTTCTCTGTCCCAGAGCACAACTACTCGATTGGCCAATGAGAGTTGTTGCCATTTAAGATGGCTCTAGAGGAATGGCGATACCTCCTGAAGGGAGCAGTTCATCCAGTCGTCATCTATCCAGACCATAAGAACCTGGCCTATCTGCAGTCCGCACAAAGACTTAACCCTTGCCAGTCTAATTTTTACCCATTTCAACTTTGTTCTGCATTTTTGGCCAGCTGACAAGAACATCAAGGCTGATGAACTTCCTCATTCCTTCCTGCCCACCGACAAATAAGAGGAGACCCAACTCATCATAGAGCCATCCAAGATGGTTACTGTGGCCTTTGTAAACTTGACCCAAATTCCTCCAGGAAAAACCTTGGCGTCTGAATAGTATAAGAGGCAAATCCTGCAATGGGAGCACTCCTCCAAGGTGGCTGATCATGCCGGTAGAGAAAAACATTGCAGCTCATCTCACGTCACTATTGGTGGCCTACCATGCATAAGGAGATCATGGAGTTCTTTTCCGCCTTGCCTTCTTGTGCCCACAACAAAACTCCCAAGCAACTTCTGACCAGATGAGTCCTTCCACTTCCTGTGCCCTCGGCGCCTTGGCAGCATATCGCCATGGACATGCATCATGATGATTGGGTCAAGCTCTTACCATAGGCAGTTTTCCTATGACAACCACGTAACTGAGTCTTCTGCAAGCTCTCCATTCTTTATTGTGTTTGATTAACAGCAAAGAATCCCTCTTCTGGTGTAGGCCGGTTCTGGCAAATGCTCTCACAAAGGATTTCTCGAACATATGGGAGGACACCAAAGACACATTAGAGAAATTGTCCAAGCATATGAAGAGGCATGTGGACAAGAGACGCTTAGATCCATCTTGTTATCGTCCAGGGGATAAGGTGTGGCTATCTTCTAAGTACATCTGTCTCAAGATCCCATCCAACAAAATGGGTCCTCGTTAGTGTTGAGCGATACCTTCCTATATCAGGAAATATCGGATCAGATTGGATCGGGCCGATACCCAAAAAGTATCGGATATCGCCAATTCCGATACCGGAAACCAATGCAAGTCAATGGGACACAAATATCGGAATGAAAATAAACCCTTTCTTTCCTTGAAGGTTAATTCTACATGAAGGAAAACAACTAACAATAATGTAGAATGTATTGGGGGAGGTGGTTGCCCAAATTCGATGGGAACAGTGCTCACAGTGAAACATGAAAAGCCGGCAATTCAGCAGCGGCATACACCGGTACCCGACAATTTATAACAGAAAGAATAGAGCTTCACACATAGATTAGATAGATAGAAACATGTCAGTCACATATATATGAAGTACAGTGACAGTGTTGCTTACTGTACTTGTCATTTAGTGTAAAGGATTTATTAAAAAAAATATTAGTGTTTTCATGCACCGTCTCTTTAAAAAAGCCGGCCGGCAATTCAGCATCTGTACCCGACAATTTAGAATAGAAAGAATAGAGAATCACACATAGATTAGATACATAGAAACATGTCAGTCACATATATAATAAGTACAGTGACAGTGTTGCTTACTGTACTTGTCATTTAGTGTAAAGGATTTATTTAAAAAAATATTAGTGTTTTCATGCACCGTCTCTTTAAAAAAGCCAGCCGGCAATTCAGCAGCGGTACCCGACAATTTACAACAGAAATAATAGAGCATCACACATAGATTAGATAGATAGAAACATGTCAGTCACATATATATGAAGTACAGTGACAGTGTTGATTACTGTACTTGTCATTTAGTGTTAAAATAAAGGATTTATTAAAAAAAAAATTGGAGTGAGGTTCCCCGTAATTTTAGTCTCTAGCGGAGGTTAAGCAGACAGCTGGGGCAGATGTTTGAAGCCTGGGAAGGGGGTAATACCCACGGAGCTTCCCAGGCTACTAATATCAGCCCCCAGCTGAATACCTAGCCTTTACTAGCTATTAAAATAGGGGACCCCCCCAAAAAATGACGTGGGGTCCCCCCTATTTTAATAGCTAGCAAAGGCTAGGCAAACAGCTGGGGGCTGATATTAATAGACCAGGAAGGGTGCCATGAATATTGGCCCCCTCCCAGGCTAGAATCACCAGCCGTCAGCCGCCCCAGAAATGGCGCATCCATAGGATGCGCCAATTCTGGCACTTAGCCTCGCTCTTCCCACTGCCCTGTAGCGGTGGCAGTGGAGTAATAGGGCTGGGGTTGATGTCAGCTTATAATGTCAGCTGACATCAAGCCCAGGTTAGTAATGGAGAGGCGTCTATAAGACACCCCCATTACTAACCCCATAGTCTAGTAAAGTATTTAAAAAAAAACACAACACCTAGAATAAAGTCCTTTAATTGAAATAAACACACAATTCTTTATTGTTCTAAATTAAACCATACTTACCGTCACGCCCATTCCAGATGAAGCCAACGATCTCCTGCAATAAAAGAAAAATAATAAAGCAACATCATCCTTACCTTCCCATGGTTCCCAGGACAGCTTCAGCTCTGTTACATCGAGATGACAGGCTGGACCGCAACAGAAAGCTGCAATCCAGCCTGTCATCCCGCAGACACTGAGAAGCGCAGGAATGCTTGCACTCCTCAGTTTCTGGCTGTGACGGCATCCAGATGAGCCGACAATGAACTCAGCTCACCTCATGCACGTCACTGACAGCGTGGGAGAATTCATGAAATAATTAAGAAAAAAAGGGCTTCCCTATATTGTTGTGTCCAACCAGGTACAAATAGGCAGCTGGCGGTTGGGGGCAGCCCGTTCCTGCCTGCTGTACCTGGCTGGACACAAATATAGTGCGAAGCCCCACGTCAATTTTTTTTTAATTATTTCATTAAATAATTTAAAAAAAAAGGGCTTCCCTATATTGTTGTGTCCGGCCAAGTACAAATAGGCAGCTGGTGGTTGGGGGCAACCCGTTCCTGCCTGCTGTACCTGGCTGGACACAAATATAGGGCGAAGCCCCACATCAATTTTTTTTTAATTATTTCATGAATTTCCTGAAATAATTAAAAAAAATTGACATGGGGCTTCGCACTATATTTGTGTCCAGCCAGGTACAGCAGGCAGGAACGGGCTGCCCCCAACCACCAGCAGCCTATTTGTACCTGGTTGGACACAACAATATAGGGAAGCCCTTTTTTTCTTTATTATTTCATGAATTTCAATTCCTTCCACTTGTCCCTCTTGAAGCCGGTCATCTTGAGTCCCTTCTTCAAGGATCCTGGTACTTTGCCTGCTCCCATCAGCTCAGAGGATGTCTTTGAGGTTAAAAATATCTTTGCCTTGAAGAAGGTGGGAGGAAAAACATTTTTCTTAGTTGAATTGGAAGGAGTTTGGACCTGAACAAAGGTCTTGGGAGTAGAAAGAAAATATTCATGTCAAGGGTGTGTCAGGTGTGACAGACAATCGCTCTGGATCGGGCTGTAGAAGGTCACTGCGCTTGACATTGCAGATGCCTTCTTGATCCTCTCATCTCTGTAGTATAGTTAAATCCTTCTCCCTTTAGGATCCAGCAGTGACCTCCACCTTCTGCTGCTGATTGACACACACTTACTTGATAGTTGAGAACTCTCAGTTTCTCCAGAGAGTCACCGGTGATAATTCTATGTACATCTTTGCAGGCTTGGAGTACTGACAGTCGGCTAGTCTCATCTTTGATGCCCTTGGAGGTCGGTTGGCATTATCTCTCTGATGTCTGCTCAAGCTAAGTGTATCCCCTTTGTTTGTTTACCTTATTGTCTTTAGTTTGTAGTGGGGCTTGACTAGTGCTCACCTTGTCCCCTCCCTATCTAGGGGCTATCTCTAAGGACATTTAAGGTCTAGGTTTCTGCATGGCGATAGGTGCAGAACCTATATAGGGACGATAGGGTAGGCAGGGTGATATTAGATCTGCCTGAGGGTCTCCCTAGCTCCCTTCCCCCTCTTCCCATCATTGTACACCTATTCCTTCCCTTACGTTGCGTGACATTATCACCGGCTGTGCATAAAAAAAAACAAAAAAACTGACACGTGGGGTTTTTTTTGTGTTTTTTTTTGGGGGTGTGTTTTTTTTCCCTTCTCCCTTGGTTTATAGATCCTATTACAGTGCTGGAAGAGGAGCTGCACAAGCAGTCTCTGGAAGTAACTGACCTCCGCTCTCCGGTTCAGCAGCAGCAGCGGCTGCAGGTGTCACGGGTGTGTTAGGTGTGACAGACAGTCACTCTGGAGTCGGCTGCAGAAGGTAACTGCGCTTGGCATTGCAGATGCCTTCTTGATCCTCTCATCTCTTTGGAATTGTTGTATCCATCTTGCTTTAGGACCCAGCAGCTACGTCCACCGTCTGCTGCTGATTGACACACCCTTGCTTAGTAGTTAAAAACTCTGTTTCTCCAGAGAGGCACCGATGATAGTTCTACGTACCTCTGTGTTGGCTTGGAGCACTAGCAGTTGGCTAGTTTCTTCTCTGGTGCCCTTGAAGGACAGTTGGCATTATCTCTCTGGTGTCTGCTCAAGCTGTATCCCCTTCGTTTGTTTGCCTTGTTGTCTTTAGTTTGTAGTGGGGCCTGACTAGTGCTCAACCCATACCCTCCCTATCTCGGGTCTAGTTCTAGGGACATTCAGGGCTTAGGTTCCTGCTCAGTGATAGGTGCAGAACCTATATAGGGACCATAGGGTAGGCAGGGTGATATTAGATCTGCCTAGAGGTTTCCACTCCCCGTTTCCCTAGTTGTTGGGCTCCCTTCCCCCTTTTCCCGTAATTGTAAACCTATTCCTTCCCTCACCATGTGTGACAATTCATGCTCCAGTTTTACAGAAATTACTAGCAATAAGGGGGAAATGGTACTGTTAGAACAGTGCTGGTGCCCCTACACGAGTCCCCTTCCTCCTCTCAGCAGGGACACAGGCATGTTCACTTGCCGCCCGTACTCCTTCAGCATCTGTTTCTTCCCAGGAACTGTGCATGGCATACAGCTCTCCTGGAAGTGTGGTTAGGATGCCCACGTACTCCCTGCCTCTTAAAGGGGCAGCATGCTCGCTTCTGAAAATGTCCCCAGCCAATAGCTGTGAGATGCCTGATATTTAAGGCACCCTTTCCTATTGGAAGGTGCCTTAGCAACTTTAGTTATCAGTGTGTATCCTGCTACCCAGTTGTAAGGTCCTTGTACCTGTGCTCCCTGAACCTGATCTTGACTGTCCTGTCTGTATCTAATCCTGTCCATCCTGTCTGCATCTGATCCAGTCCATCCTGTCTGAAACCTGTTCCTGAGTCCGTCCTGCTACCCAGTCCTGAGCCTGATCCATCTTGTCCGCACCTATACCGCTATCCTCACCTGTCCATTCTGATCCTGCCCCTGTGTTCCTGTTCCTATCCTGCCTGATCCAGCATCTGTCTACCAGCCGCATCCCACCTGCTATCCAGTTCCTGGCCGGTCCTGCTTCCCTGCCCCTTTGGGGCCAGGTTCTGCAGCTCCAGGGTCTGTCCTGGAGTAGCACCTGGCATGCACTTAGGTTCAAGTCTAACCACACCATGAGGGACTTTAGTGAAGAACCAGGTGGTCGCTTAGTTACGCCCCTCCAGACTCTACCTAACCACGTACGTAACATACACTTAGGAGCCAGCTTTGTGCAGTGAGTTTTTAAATCAATGTTTTTGGTGGAAAGTCAAACCTTATCTCCTGGAGAAAGGTTGAGAATAGGTAGACAACGTCTATCAGCACTCTTCTTTGCATTTGACATGACCAAATTTGATTGCAACTCAGTCCAGATGTTATAAATGTCCTGAGAGACACTGTTCACAGTAGGAAGTTGACTTTTAGAAGCAATTGTCAGATAAAAATGTGGATCTCGACCTTGCACTGTGACAAAGGGAGATTTCCCAGAAGATTAAGAGACTCAGAAATGTTATTGTTGTGGGATTATTCAGCCCAAGGAAGCAAATCTGGCCAATTGTCTTGGTGGGAATTGGATAAAATACATACAGTAAAGACCAAAAGTTTGGAAACACCTTCTCATTTAAAGATTTTTCTGTATTTTCATGACTATGAAAATTGTACATTCACACTGAAGGCATCAAAACTATGAATTAACACATGTGGAATTATATACTTAACAAAAAAGTGTGAAACAACTGAAAATATGTCTTATAGTCTAGGTTCTTCAAAGTAGCCACCTTTTGCTTTGATGACTGCTTTGCACACTCTTGGCATTCTCTTGATGAGCTTCAAGAGGTAGTCACCGGAAATGGTCTTCCAACAATCTTGAAGGAGTTCCCAGAGATGCTTAGCACTTGTTGGCCCTTTTGCCTTCACTCTGCAGTCCAGCTCACCCCAAACCATCTCGATTGGGTTCAGGTCTGGTGACAGTGGAGGCCAGGTCATCTGGCGTAGCACCCCATCACTCTCCTTCTTGGTCAAATAGCCCTTACACAGCCTGGAGGTGTGGTTGGGGTCAATGTCCTGTTAAAAAATAAATGATGGTCCAACTAAACGCAAACCGGATGGAATAGCATGCCGCTGCAAGATGCTGTGGTAGCCATGCTGGTTCAGTATGCCTTCAATTTTGAATAAATCCCCAACAGTGTCACCAGCAAAGCACCCCCACACCATCACACCTCCTCCTCCATGCTTCACGATGGGAACCAGTCATGTAGAGTCCATCCGTCCACCTTTTCTGCGTCGCACAAAGACACAGTGGTTGGAACCAAAGATCTCAAATTTGGACTCATCAGACCAAAGCACGGATTTCCACTGGTCTAATGTCCTGTTCTTTAGCCCAAACAAGTGTCTTCTGCTTGTTGCCTGTCTTTAGCAGTGGTTTCCTAGCAGTTATTTTACCATGAAGGCCTGCTGCACAAAGTCTACTCTTAACAATTGTTGAAGAGATGTGTCTGCTGCTAAAGCTCTGTGTGGCATTGACCTGGTCTCTAATCTGAGCTGCTGTTAACCTGCGATTTCTGAGGCTGGTGACTCGGATAAACTTACCCTCAGAAGCAGAGGTGACTCTTGGTCTTCCTTTCCTGGGGCGGTCCTCATGAGAGCCAGTTTCTTTGTAGCACTTGATGGTTTTTGCAACTGCACTTGGGACACTTTCAAAGTTTGCCCAATTTTTCGCACTGACTGACCTTCATTTCTTAAAGTAATGATGGCCACTTGTTTTTCTTTACTTAGCTGCTTTTTTTTGCCATAATACAAATTCTAACAGTCTATTCAGTAGGACTATCATCTGTGTTTCCACCAGACTTCTGCACAACACAACTGATGGTCCCAACCCCATTTATAAGGCAAGAAATCCCACTTATTAAACCTGACAGGACACAACTGTGAAGTGAAAACCATTTCCAGTGACTACCTCTTGAAGCTCATCAAGAGAATGCCAAGAGTGTGCAAAGCAGTCATCAAAGCAAAAGGTGGCTACTTTGAAGAACCTAGAATATAAGACATATTTTCAGTTGTTTCACACTTTTTTGTTAAGTATATAATTGTGTTAATTCATAGTTTGATGCCTTCAGTGTGAATGTACAATTTTCATAGTCATGAAAATACAGAAAAATCTTTAAATGAGAAGGTATATCCAAACTTTTGGTCTGTACTGTAGATAATGATCCACAAACTAATTGATTCTTTCAGTTTGCCCAATACTTTAATGGTGATAGGCAGAGAAAAAGTCAAAGGACATTTTTAAGTTCCTATAGAGCTCCTTCCAGGACCTAGAAACAAATTGTCCATCACAGTTAAATACTATGTAAAAGCTCTGTGAAAAACACTTAAACCAACTATAGAACAGAGTAAAGAATTGAAATGGAATAAAACAAAACATCTTGTAGATAAGGTCCATTATGACCCACATAGAAGTGAACCATTATACCTCAGAAGAATCTGTAACAAAGTGTTCAAAGAAAGCTCAGCCCAAGTTCTTGTGGCATTGGATTATGCTGGCAAGGACCAAGAGCTGTCTGATGATTGGGTTTTAACTGCACACACTAAGGACCAGATGCCACAATTTCTGTAATGTCTTGTTTCCATTTTGGTCACCAGAAGAAATTCAATAAGCATAGTGTTGATCGAGCACTAAAATGCTCGGGTGCTCAAAGCTCGGGCCGAGCACATCGTGATACTCGAGTCCTCGACCCGAGCAACGAGCGCAATGTAAGTCTATGGGAAACTTGAGCATTTTTCTGGCGGTTTCCTCCGATGGGAACAGTGCTCAAAGAAACATGTCAGGCAGGTAGGCAGGCAGAATATATAGGCAGACAGGCAGGCAAGGTATATAGGAGGGTGCATGAAAAACATAGCAGGGCACTCGGAACAAAATTGTGCCCTCCGATTTTCACGCACACGTCTCTTTAAAAAAGCCGGCAATTCAGCAGCTGCATACAGTTATAACATTGGTACCTGACAATATAGAACAGAAAGAATATAGCATCACACATAGATTAGATAGAAACATGTCAGTCATATAAATAATGAGTACAGTGACAGTGTTGGTTACTGTACTAGTCATTTAGTTTTAAAATAAAGGATTTATAAAAAAAAAATTGGCGTGGGGTTCCCTGTAATTCTAGTCTCTAGCGGATGTTAAGCAGACGGCTGGGGCAGATGTTTGAAGCCTGGGAAGGGGGTAATACCTACGGAGCTTCCCAGGCTACTAATATCATCTCCCAGTTGATTACCTAGCCTTTACTGGCTATTAAAATGGGGGACCCCCAAAAAAATGACGTGGGGTCCCCCTATTTTAATAGCTAGCAAGGGCTAGGCAGACAGCTGGGGGCTGATATTAATAGCCCAGGAAGGGTGCCATGAATATTGGCCACCTCACAGGCTATAAACACCAGCCCTCAGCTGCCCCAGAAATGGCGCATTCATAGGATGTGCCAATTCTGGCACTTGGTTTCGCTCTTCCCACTGCCCTGTAGCGGTGGCAATGGGGTAATAGGGCTAGGGTTGATGTCAGCTTATAATGCCTGCTGAGATCAAACCCAGGTTAGTAATGGGGAGGCGTCTATAAGACGCCCCCATTACTAACCCCATAGGGAAGGGGAAATGTAAAATAAAAACACCAACACTCAGAATAAAATCTTTTAATTGAAATAAACACACAATACTTTAGTATTC
This sequence comes from Phyllobates terribilis, assembly GCF_046119375.1. Classification (NCBI taxonomy): domain Eukaryota; kingdom Metazoa; phylum Chordata; class Amphibia; order Anura; family Dendrobatidae; genus Phyllobates; species Phyllobates terribilis. The sequence continues at coordinate 225,328,302 of NW_027362763.1, forward strand.
TAAATTAAACTCTACTTACCATATCGCCCAATTCAGCTGAATCCCATGTCTCCTGCAATAAAAGTAAAATAATTAACCAACCTCATCCTTACCTTTCCATGGTTCCCATGACGGCTCCAGCTCTGCTACATTGAGATGGCAGGCTGGATCGTAGCAGGCTGGATCGTAGATTTTAGAAAGGCAGATTTTAAGAGACTCAGAAAGAGAATAGGAGGGATCCAATGGCTGGATGTCCTTAAGGACAAAAATGTCCAGGAAGGATGGGAAATTTTTAAAAATGAGATTCTCAAAGCACAATCGTTAACAATCCCGAAAAGTAGGAAGAATGGGAAGCATTTAAGGAAACCAGGATGGATGAACACAGAACTTAAACACATGCTAAAAAGAAAGAAAGAAATGTTTATTAAATGGAAAGAGGGAGGCATATCTAAAGAAGATTATAATGCAGTCTGCAGATCCTGTAGGGCACGTATCAGGTTAGCTAAAGCTGACAATGAATTAAGGCTTGCAAGAGAAGTCAAAAGCAATAAAAAAGGATTTTGGGGGTATGTCAAAAGTAAAAGAAAAGTCAAAGATGCTATAGGATTTTTACAGGATGAAAATGGAGAAATGGTAAGAGAGGATGTTGAGAAGGCCGAACTTTTTAATTCCTATTTTGCATCTGTTTTCTCTCAGAAAGAAAATGTAACATCAACTGATCTTCACTGTCCTTTTAAAGGAATAGAGGAATCCAAGTTATCAGTAAACAGAAAGATTGTGAGGGAATATTTAGCTAACATAAAAGAGTTCAAGTCTCCAGGTCCAGATGAATTACACCCCAGAGTACTGAAGGAGATTGTAGAAGAAATTTTAGAACCACTCTCCATAATCTTTGAAAATTCTTGGAGAACAGGAGAAGTCCCAGAAGACTGGAGAAGAGCAAATGTTGTTCCTATCTTCAAAAAGGGGAAGAAGGTGGACCCAGGGAACTATAGGCCGGTGAGTCTGACTTCTATACCAGGAAAGATCTTTGAACAAATTATTAAACAACATGTATGTAAGTACATGGATAAGAATGAAGTGATTAACCAGAGTCAGCATGGGTTTGTAACTAACAAGTCATGTCAGACTAACTTAATTTCCTTCTATGACAGAATCCCTGACTGGGTGGATCAGGGAAATGCTGTAGATATAGTATATCTTGACTTCAGCAAAGCATTTGACAAAGTATCTCACATCATCCTTATTGAAAAAATGACCAAGTATGCAATGGACCAGGCAACTGTTAGGTGGATTCATAACTGGCTTAGTGATCGGACTCAAAGGGTGGTTGTAAATGGCTTCACATCCAGCTGGATGAATGTCTCAAGTGGGGTACCACAGGGCTCCGTCCTGGGACCTATATTGTTCAACATCTTTATCAATGATTTAGATGAAGGAATTGAGGGTAAACTGATTAAATTTGCTGATGACACAAAGCTAGGAGGGATAGCTAATACTAGAGAAGAGAGAGAGAGGATTCAAAAAGACCTAAATAAACTGGAGCAGTGGGCAGCAACCAACAGAATGGTTTTTAACAGGGAAAAATGCAAAGTACTACATCTGGGCAATAAAAATGAAAAAAGCATATACAGAATGGGAGGAATAGAGCTAAGCAACAGTACATGTGAAAAAGACTTAGGTATACTAATAGATCATAGACTGAACATGAGTCAACAGTGTGATGCAGCAGCAAAAAAGGCAAATACAATTCTGGGATGTATTAACAGAAGCATACAGTCTAGATCACGTGAAGTCATTATCGGTCTTTACTCCTCTTTGGTCAGACCTCATCTGGAATACTGTGTACAGTTTTGGGCACCACATTTTAAAAAAGACATAGACAAACTGGAGCAAGTTCAGAGAAGAGCGACCAGAATGGTGACTGGTCTGCAAACCATGTCCTATGAGGAACGGTTGCAGGATTTGGGAATGTTTAGCTTGCAAAAAAGAAGACTGAGAGGAGACTTAATAGCTGTCTACAAATATGTCAAGGGCTGTCACATTGTAGAAGGATCATCTTTATTCTCATTTGCACAAGGAAAGACTAGAAGCAATGGGATGAAACTAAATGGGAGGAGACACAGATTAGATATTAGAAAAAACTTTTTGACAGTTAGGGTGATTAATGAGTGGAACAGGCTGCCACGAGAGGTGGTGAGTTCCCCTTCAATGGACGTCTTCAAACAGAGGCTGGACAGACATCTGTCTGAGATGATCTAGTGAATCCTGCTTTGAGCAGGGGGTTGGACCAGATGACCCAGGAGGTCCCTTCCAACTCTACCATTCTATGATTCTATGATTCTATGCCGCAGAGACACTGAGAAGCACAAGCGTGCTTGCACTCTTCAGTGTCTCGCTGCGACGGCATCCAGATGAGCCGAGTTCATATCAAATGAACTCGGTTCACTTCATGCACGTTACTGCCAGTGTGGGAGAATTCTCCTGTGCATGCGGTACCGGCAAATGACATTACCACGTGAGCAGGAGAATTCTCCCACGCTGTCAGTAACGTGCATCCCAGGCTTCAAACATCTGCCCTAGCCATCTGCTTAACCCCCGCTAGAGACTAAAATTACGGGAAACCCCACGCCAATTTTTTTTTTAATAAATCCTTTATTTTAACACTAAATGACAAGTACAGTAACCAACACTGTCACTGTACTTATTATATTATATGTGACTGACATGTTTCTATCTATCTAATCTGTGTGTGATGCCCTATTCTTTCTGTTCTAAATTGTCGGGTACCGATGTATGCCGCTGATGAATTGCCAGCTTTTCATGTTTCACTGAGCACTGTTCCCATCGATTTGGGCAATCGCTGTAATGCCACAACCAACATGGCTGCGGCATTAAAGTGAGTGACAGGCAATCCCTGCATGTTGATTGGCGCTCTAAATAGCGCCAAACATGCAGGCCTGGGACCTGAACTCCCGCCCGAGCATCGTGCAAGTACTCGGCGAGCTCCGAGAATCTCTGAGATGCTCGGGCGAGTACCGAGCAGTGGCGAGCATGCTCTCTCATCACTAAATAAGCACCATAAGCACCATAAGGCTTGGTCCCTCTAACTACTTCAGTCCCATGGGAATACTGGAACTATTGCACTGGGACTGAAGTAGTTAGAGGGACCAAGCCTTATGATGCTTATTGAATTGAAGATTGGACGTTTCTTTTGAGTCCACAACCAAGAACTTTGCCTATTGTGGGAGTACAATACTGGTCTGATGCATTTACAGGGACCACAGATCATGGCACATACTGGGACCTCTAATGGACTGAAGATCAGATAAGTCCAATGTTTACGGGTAACTAATTGTGCATCTTTTGATACTAATGTATTTACAATCACTTAGTTAGTGTGACTTAGATCATGTGATATTTAGTGTACTCTCAGGGTTCCTGTCTATGTAATAATTTAAGGTACCCCTTTTGCGGGTCAATCACAATTCGTAAATCTTTAACTACAAAGTTTGGTGAGGAAACCTTATGGAAGTTGACCATCTAGATGTTTCTATATAATAACAGATTGATACATTTCTCCTTGACTGATTAATTTTTCTATTAATATTGGGAACCCAGTTTACTGGATGACCATATTTGAAGTCATTTGATATTTACCATCTTCCCTTTTATTAACATAACTGATGTGTTACTTCTTAAACTGATTTTGTTTTCATCAGCATGTTAACTGTGACATGACTGTCTGTTTTTGTCACTGGTGTGACCTATTTTTATGTGTGTATGTCTTTATAGGGGCAAATAGGGATAGGGTAGGGACAGCCTCCGTGGAGCGGAGACATCACTTCGATCCATTAGGGTGAAAAAACTCCTCTGTCAGGCAGGGCATTCTCTCCCATTAGGGCTTTACAGGTTAAGCCTGACTGTCACATATACCTTACCCTATCACCCCTTCCCCATATTCTGTTATATGTGTTTTTTTTGTCCCTTTTGGACTATTTAGTATAATTTTAAATATATCTATTAAAAGTTACATTTTATAGGGTGTATACATATTTTCTCTTTATTTTATTACACCCGGCTTTTCTAATAATTTGTTTTGGGCTTTTGCCTTTGGTTTTTACTCTAAGTCTGCAGTCATACAAAGTAACTGCAGACTTATCACTTTTGCCTGGAAAACCTCTTTAATGTGTGAAGAGCTCATACACAGTAAAGAAATCTAATTTCTTTGATTCAGCTGTATACTGTCCTCGTCCACAGTAATAATATCAAGTCTAATTTCTTCTGTTACTACCGTGATACATACAGCAGGCCACATCTCAGCTTGCAATTTTTTGGCACATATATTCTGCTGTATACAGGCCTTGTCCACAGTAAAAATCTAATTTATTCTGTTGCTACCATGATACATACAGCAGGCCACATCTCAGCTTGAATTTTTTTGCGCTCAGATTATCCTGTATCCAGAGCTCGTCCACAGTAAAAAAAAATCTATTTTCTACCGTAATACAAACAGCAGGCCACATATCAGCTTGTAAATTTTTGTCGCTGAGATTCAGCTGTATCTAGGGCTCCACAGTAAAAAATCTATTTTTTTCTGTTACTACCGTACTACATAAAGCAGGCAACATTTCAGCTTTTAATTCTTTGCTGCTGATATTCTTCTCCATACAGGGGTTCATATGATAAAATCTAAATTTGTTGTCTTACTATTGTGCTACAGAAACCATGCCACATTTGAGCTTTTAATTCTTTGGTGCTGATATTCTGCTCCATCCAGGGGTTCATATTATAAAATATACATTTTCTTTTACTACTGTGCTACATAAACAAGGCCACATCTGAGCTTGTAATTGTTTTGCACTAAGATTCTGCTGGATCCAGGGGTCCACATTAGAAAATCTAAATTTTGGCTATTACTACTGTGCTACAGAAGCCATGCCACATTTGGTGCAAAATATCATTATTTGCTGTTACTACTGTGCTACATAAGCCAGGCCTCATCTGAGCTTTTAATTGTTTGGTGCTGAGATTCAGCTGTATCCAGGGCTCCACAGTAAAAAATATAATTTCTTCGGTTACTAATGTGATACATACAGCAGACCACATCTCAGCTTGTAATTTTTTGGCGCTGAGATTGTTCTCCATACAGGGGTTCACATGATAAAATCTATATTTGTTGTTTTACTACTGTGCTACATAAAGCAGGCCACATCTCTGGTTTAAATTCTTCATTGCTGATATGGTTTTCTCTACGGGGGTTCACATGATAAAATCTAAATTTGTTGTCTTACTACCATGCTACATACAGCAGGCCACATCTCAGCTTTTGATTCTTAGGTGCTGATATTGTTCTCCATACAGGGGTTCACATGATAAAATCTAAACTTGTTGTCTTACTACTGTGCTACAAAAAGCAGTCCACATTTTAGCTTTAAATTCTTTGGTGCTGATATTGTTCTCCATACAGGTGTTCACATGATAAAATCTAAATTTGTTGTCTTACTACTGTGCTACATACAGCAGGCCACATTTGAGCTTCTAATTCTTTTGTGCTGATATTCTTCTTCATACAGGGGCAAACATGATAAAATCTAAATTTGTTGTCTTACTACCATGCTACAGAAACTAGGCCACATCTGAGCTTGTAATAGTTTTGTGCTGAGATTCTGCTGTATCCAGGGCTCCACAGTAAAAAATATTTTTTTTTCTGTAACTACTGTGTTACAGAAACTTGGCTACATTTCAGCTTCTAATTATTTTGTGTTAGTATTGTGCAACAGACAGAAGTCCACATTTCAAATTAAGGCAACACATATGAAGGAGACCCAACTTGGAGACAAAACATTTACAATAATTATGGGCAGATACTAGTATTGAGCGAGCACTAAAATGCTCGGGTGCTCGAAGCTCGGGTCGAGCTCACCGTGATATTCAGGTGCTCGACCCGAGCAGCGAGCCCAATGTTAGTCTATGGGAGACACGAGCATTTTTGCGGCGGCACCCCCGGCAGTCTGAAGAAAGCCTAAAAAGTGCCCAAAACGATAGTGACAGTGCTCAAAAGACATGGGGACAGGTCACTGCTGTCAACAACATGGTCAGAGGTATTAAGCCACTTTTACGGGCTCACAATAAAACGTTCAAAAACAAAACTGAAACGGTTTTCCTGTGAAATATGTTAAGGAACTTCCTTTCCAGGGTAAATACTTGTGTAAAAGGTAAAATAAATAGCCAAAAACAAAAATACTCCTCCACACTTTGAGCTATGTTCACAAGTAGCATTTTTATGCGTTTTTGCACTTTTGTATTGCTTTCAACCGTGACAAATGCATTCCCCGGGAAATGTCATTTTAACATTTTACAATCTTATCTGGCCATGTGCTGTGTGACACATGCATACAGTGCTGAAAAGACATGGGAACAGCATGGGGAAGACCCCTGGAATCATCTCTGACTCCCAGGTCACTGCCTAAAAGTGTGCCCATCAGAAGCGATCCTTGCCGCATCAGAAGATGCAGACTTGCAACTATCCCCGTGCAAGTCCTTGTCCCAGGGCAGTGTTCAATTGTACCTCCCCCATTCCTTGCAATGCAAGCGCAAATATGCAGCCTGCCACCCACCGACTCGCAGGCTGCAATACCATACTGCTATCTTGCTTGCACTTGAAATTGGGACTTTTAGGCATGTGGAGGCAGACGCCGGCCACCATGTCATGGCTGTGTCGGCGGCCTGGTATCCATACTCAGTCCCCAGCCGCCCGGCGGCCGGGTGTCCACGCTCTGTCAACAGCCGCCAGGGGGCGGCCGGGTGTCCATACTCGGCTCCCAGCCACCCCGCGGCCGGGTGCCCACACACGGTCCCCAGCCGCCCCTATTTCTCCGCTGAACTTCCCCCACACTTTTCTTAGCCTGGCCTGCTTTAGGGCAGCATTGGACAAGCCCATCAGAGAACCAGACTCCTCCGGTGGGCCCTGGCTTCTCCATCAGGGGAGTGGACAGTGCCAAGGTGAGGAGCATAATTATGATGATAGAAGATAGCATCTGCTTTGTTTTCTTGGAATGCAAGCGTAAGTGTGCAACCTGCCACCCACCCAAACCCAGGCTGCAATACCATACTGCTAGCTTGCTTGCACTTGAAATTGGGCCTTTTAGGCATGTGGAGGCAGACGCCGGCCACCATGTCATGGATGCGTCGGCGGCCTGGTATCCATACTCAGTCCCCAGCCGCCCGGCGGTTGGGTGTCCACGCTCGGTCCCCAGCCACCAGGGGGCGGCCGGGTGTCCATAATCGGTCCCCAGGCGCCCCGCGCCTGGAATCCCACACACGGTCCCCAGCCGCCTGGGGGCTGCCGGGTGTCCATAAACGGTCCCCAGCTGCCCCTATTTCTCCTGGGAACTTCCCCCACACTTTTCTTAGCCTGGCCTGCTTTAGGGCAGCATTGGACGAGCCCACCAGAGAACCAGACTCCTCCGGTGGGCCCTGGTTTCTCCATCAGGGAAGTTGAGAGTGCCAAGGCGAGGAGCTACTGCTAGCTTGCTTGCACTTGAAATTGGGCCTTTTAGGCATGTGGATGCAGAAGCCAGCCACCATGTCATGGATGCGTTGGCGGCCTGGTATCCATACTCAGTCCCCAGCCTCCCGACGGCCAGGTGTCCGCGCTCGGTCCCCAGCCACGAGGGGGCGACCGGTTGCCCACAAACGGTCCCCAGCCACCTGGGGGCGGCGGAGTGTCCATAAATGGTCCCCAGCCGCCCCTATTTGAAGGTCAGCATAACCACAAACACGTGGACAAGTGAATGTGGCCAGGGATGGTCCACCTGACTAATGCCTTCACACTGGGTTAATATTGTGGAAGCCGGGACACAGTTGGACACTGGGATGCAACACATCCTCCAGACTTAGAGGATTGCGGGTCCTGGGTCAATCAGGCTTCAACACAAAGTTCAGAAGGTAGACAGCAGCAGTGGTCGTCCTCCTACACAATGAGTAAATTATTCATGATCATGAGGTCATCCTTCTCCTTAGCTTTCTGTTCCTTGGAATGCAAGCGCATGTATGTAGTAGCGGCTGGGCTTGAGGTGGTCAGCGTTTTGGCGCATATCCTACCTCCACCGAGGATTGCTGGATGTTTTCCTGCTACTATCCCAGTTCTATGACTCCCATTAAAACAAAGCTTCAGGTGATGAATAATGGATGAGGTAGTGGCAAAGGAGAAAGAGCAGGAGGAACAGGGACCATGCACATCAATATCAGGCCAGTCCACCACACATGTCTTGTAGGATATGTTTCTGTACCAAAAGGAGCTGTTCAGCTACACAGTTATAGGGCATACAGTGAGTGCAATGCCTACCAAAAATTTCGAGGCACTCCAATGCCCCTTGGAAGTGACATGGAGGTCAGAGGGCCTTAACTAAACCGTTTTTTTCCATTTAGAGCAACTGGGTCTCCTGTACACTGTTGGCCTAAGCAGTGCATGGAAGGCTTTCCAAAAATTATGAGGAACTGCAATGCCCCTTGAAACAGACGTGGATTATAGCGTACTAAAAACCTTCTACCCATTATTGGGGAGTGGGTCTCCCTTAGTTTTCGCCTATGCATTGAAAAGCAAAAGCTGACTAAAATTAGGATGAAATGCAATGCCCGTTGGAAGAGTCGTGGAGGTTAGAGGTAATTAAAAACAACATTTCAATGCCCCTTGGAAGAGCTGTGGAGTTCAGAGTGATTTAACAAGACGGTTTTAATGCCGCTTGGAAGAGACGTGGAGGTCACAGTGGTTTAACAAGACGGTTTTAATGCCCCTTGGAAGAGACGTTGAGGTCACAGTAGCTTAACAAGATGGTTCTAATGCCCCTTGGAAGAGCTGTGGAGTTCAGAGTGGTTTAACAAGATGGTTTCAATGCCCCTTGGAAGAGACGTGGAGGTCACAGTGGTTTAACAAGATGGTTTTAATTCCCCTTGGAAGAGACGTGGAGGTCACAGTAGCTTAACAAGACGGTTTTAATGCCCCATGGAAGAGACGTGGAGATCACAGTAGCTTAACAAGATAGTTTTAATGCCCCTTGGAAGAGTGGTGGAGGTCGCAGTGGAATAAAAAGACAATATCAATGCTCCTTGGAAGACCTGTGGAGTTTCGAGTGGTTTAACAAGACGGTTTTAATGCCCCTTGGATGAGCTGTGGAGTTCCGAGTTGTTAAACAAGACGGTTTTAATGCCCCTTGGAAGAGACGTGGAGTTCGGAGTGGTTTAACAAGATGGTTTTAATGCCCCTTGGAAGAGTGGTGGAGGTCGCAGTGGCATAAAAAGACAATATCAATGCCCCTTGGAAGAGTTGATGAGGTCGCAGTGGAATAAAAAGACAGTATCAATGCCCCTTGGAAGAGCTGTGGAGTTCAGAGTGGTTTAACAAGACGGTTTTAATACCCCTTGGAATATCTGTGGAGTTACGAGTGGTTTAACAAGATGGTTTTAATGCCCCTTGGAAGAGATGTGGAGGTCACAGTGGCTTATCAAGACGGTTTTAATGCCCCTTGGAAGAGTGGTGGTTGACGCAGTGGAATAGAAAGACAATATCAATGCCACTTGGAAAAGTGGTGGAGGTCACAGTAGCTTAACAAGGCAGTTTTAATGCCCCTTGGGAGAGACGTGGAGGTCACAGTAGCTTAACAAGACAGTTTTAATGCCCCTTGGAAGAGTGGTGGAGGTCGCAGCAGCTTAACAAGACAATTTTAATGCCCCTTGGAAGAGTGGTGGTTGTCGCAGTGGAATATAAAGACAATATCAATGCCCTTTGGAAGAGTGGTGGAGGTCACAGTAGCTTAACAAGACGGTTTTAATGCCCCTTGGAAGAAACGTGGAGCTCAGAGTGGTTTAACAAGACAGTTTTAATGCCCCTTGGAAGTGACGTGGAGTTCACAGTAGCTTAACAAAATGGTTTTAATGCCTCTTACAAGAGCCATGCAGTACAGCATCTTAAAAACATTATTCCCATTATTGGGGAGTGGGTCTCCCATAGTCTTTGCCTATGCCTTCCAAGCAAAAGCTGCCAAAAATTAGGACAGAGGAACCTGCAATGCCCCTTACAAGAGCCATGCAGTACAGCATATTAAAAACATTATTCCCATTATTGGGGAGTGGGTCTCCCATAGTCTTTGCCTATGCCTTCCAAGCAAAAGCTGCCAAAAATTAGGACAGAGGAACTTGCAATGCTGGCAAGACGGACCAAGGTCACCCTGGTGGTATAATGGTGGTGGAGGCTGAGGATAAGGAGAAGAGCAAAATACAGCCGAAATGAGGAAGAGTATACTCATGTGTGGGTGTGAAGCGGTGCATGGGAATACACCTCCCCAAATAACACAGTGGACTTGACTTTATGTTACTCTGCTGTCATTTGGTGGTGATGAGAAGTCTTGCCCAATCCAGCCCTTGTTCATTTTGATAAGTGTCAGCTTGTCAGCATTGTCAGTTGACAGGTGAGTGTGCTTATCAGTTATAATTCTCCCAGCGGCACTAAAAACACGCTCCGATAACACGCTAGTGGCAGGGCAGGCCAGGACCTCCAAGGCATACAGAGTTCATTCCAAGTGTCCAGCTTGGATACTCAAAAATTAAAAGGCACAAAGGAATCACGGAGGACGCTGGTACGGTCGGCAAGGTACTCCCTCACGATCTTTTGAAACTTTCCACTCCTTGTGAGAGAACCCCGCGCCTTAGGGCCTGTAAGCTGGCCAGGTCTCAGAAAACTGTCCCAGAACGTTGAAAGTGTTCCCCTGCCTCTGCTGGATTGGAGTTGCGTCTCTCTTGCATGTACTTCTTGGTTGGGCAACGAACTGTGACCTCTGCCGCTAGCGTGTTCAGATGGGAATTTTTTTAACAGTTCTGCAGCAAGGGCCTTCTGGTAATGCACCATTTTGTAGACCTCTCCACCTCAGGAATAAGAGAGTGAAAGTTCTCCTTGTAGCCGGGGTCTAAAACTGTCACCAACCAGTAATGACTGTCACCCAATATTTTGACAACGCGAGGGTCACGGTTAAGGCAGCGTAACATAAAGTCAGCCATCTGTGCCAGACTGATAACGGGCAAGACTTCCATGTCCTCACCAAGATGACGACTGACCATGCTCTCCTCCTCTTCCTACTCCTCCTCCCACCTGTCCTCAGGCCACCCACGCTGAACCGACGGTATGACAGTTGTACAGGTACTACCGTCTACAGCGCATGATACCAGCTCCTGTTCTTCCTCCACCTCCTCCTCCTCCTCTCCCTCATTGTCCCCCAGTGCACGTTGGGATTAGAGATGAGCGTTGTTCTCCTCGAACTGTTCGCCAATCTCAAATTCGAGCTGTTTTGGGCGGTGTTCGAGCCGTTCGGCGAACACGAACAATTTGAGAAAAATTCGGCTATTCGAGGTTATGTTCGATAACTGTTCGTGCACCAAAATCATAACTGAATTTTTTCTCAGTAATGATGAAAATTAATGTTAATACGCAGTTTGAGTGTACAGCGGGGTGGGGGAGGGGCAGGGGATGGATCTCTGCAGGAACAATGAAGATCTCCATTTTTTTTTTCTCTTTCCCGCATTTACAGTGGGGAGGTGCAATCTGTCAGCCTATCAGCAGCGCACACACGGAGCGAAGTGCTTTTTTTCACACAAGCAAGGGCATGTGTCATTGGCAGTGTATGTCACATGTCCTTGCCTTATAAGACCAAGCCATTTTCCCCGTCGCCACCATTTTCTCACTGCTGCAGCTGCGTGTTAGACGGCACCGCTGTTGCTGTGTGCGCTATATCTTGTTAATTTCAAGCCAATTTTCGCACAAATCTACAGATAGCTTGGGAGTAGGGAATAGTTGTGATTGCAGTCCTTTTAAGGACTAGGTTACAGCATTTCCTACGACTTTTATCAGGCAGGTCTGTGCTCTTAAATAGATAGATTGTGGGAGTAAAGACTAATTATAATTGGAGTCCTTTTCAGGACTAGGTTACATCAGTTCCTATCAGTTTTTGCCAGGCAGGTCTGTGCCAGTGCTGTGCAAGTTTTTTTCACAGCATTTGGCTGAATCTAGCAAAGCTAATCCTTTTTGGCCTATTGCAGAGTGTGTTAGTCAGTGGAGTAGTCTATCTGTGTTGCAAGATATACCACCTGTGTATAGAATACCAATTTTTTTACTGCACCTAGTGAAGTAAAATCTTTTGGGCATAGCATCATTCTATTAGTCCATCTATACTGACCTCCATCAGGTTGCAAATTGAATATAATTTTTTTCTGCATCTAGCTCTGAAAAAATATTGGGCTTCTAGCTGTGTGTGGGACTTGTTGTATTAGTCCATCTATACTGACCTCCATCAGGTTGCAAACTGAATATATTTTTTTCTGCATCTACCTCTGAAAAAATATTGGGCTTCTAGCTGTGTGTGGGACTTGTTCTATTAATCCATCTATACAGACCTCCATCAGGTTGCAAATTGAATATATTTTTTTCTGCATCTACCTCTGAAAAAATATTGGGCTTCTAGCTGTGTGTGGGACTTGTTGTATTAGTCCATCTATACTGACCTCCATCAGGTTGCAAACTGAATATATTTTTTTCTGCATCTACCTCTGAAAAAATATTGGGCTTCTAGCTGTGTGTGGGACTTGTTCTATTAATCCATCTATACAGACCTCCATCAGGTTGCAAACTGAATATATTTTTTTCTGCATCTACCTCGGAAAAAATATTGGGCTTCTAGCTGTGTGTGGGACTTCTTGTATTAGTCCATCTATACTGACCTCCATCAGGTTGCAAACTGAATATATTTTTTTCTGCATCTACCTCTGAAAAAAATATTGGGCTTCTAGCTGTGTGTGGGACTTGTTCTATTAATCCATCTATACAGACCTCCATCAGGTTGCAAACTGAATATATTTTTTTCTGCATCTACCTCTGAAAAAATATGTGGCCTTCTAGCAGTGTGTGGGACTTTCTCTATTAGTCCATCTATACTGACCTCCATCAGGTTGCAAACTGAATATAATTTTTTCTGCATCTAGCTCTGAAAAAATATTTGGCCTTCTAGCAGTGTGTGGGACTTTCTCTATTAGTCCATCTATACTGACCTCCATCAGGTTGCAAATTAAAAATAATTTTTATCTGCATCTACAGTACCTCTGAAAAAATATTTGGGCTTCTAGCTGTGTGTGGGACTTGTTCTATTAGTCCATCTATACTGACCTCCATCAGGTTGCAAATTGAATATAATTTTTATCTGCATCTAGCTCTGAAAAAATATTTGGCCTTCTAGCAGTGTGTGGGACTTTCTCTATTAGTCCATCTATACTGACCTCCATCAGGTTGCAAATTGAATATAATTTTTATCTGCATCTAGCTCTGAAAAAATATTTGGCCTTCTAGCAGTGTGTGGGACTTTCTCTATTAGTCCATCTATACTGACCTCCACCAGGTTGCAAATTAAAAATAATTTTTATCTGCATCTACCTCTGAAAAAATATTTGGGCTTCTAGCTGTGTGTGGGACTTGTTCTATTACTCCATCTATACTGACCTCCATCAGGTTGCAAACTGAATATATTTTTTTCTGCATCTTCCTCTGAAAAAATATTTGGCCTTCTAGCAGTGTGTGGGACTTGTTGTATTAGTCCATCTATACTGACCTCCATCAGGTTGCAAATTAAAAATAATTTTTATCTGCATCTACAGTACCTCTGAAAAAATATTTGGGCTTCTAGCTGTGTGTGGGACTTGTTCTATTAGTCCATCTATACTGACCTCCATCAGGTTGCAAATTGAATATAATTTTTATCTGCATCTAGCTCTGAAAAAATATTTGGCCTTCTAGCAGTGTGTGGGACTTTCTCTATTAGTCCATCTATACTGACCTCCATCAGGTTGCAAATTAAAAATAATTTTTATCTGCATCTAGCTCTGAAAAAATATTTGGCCTTCTAGCAGTGTGTGGGACTTTCTCTATTAGTCCATCTATACTGACCTCCATCAGGTTGCAAATTAAAAATAATTTTTATCTGCATCTACAGTACCTCTGAAAAAATATTTGGGCTTCTAGCTGTGTGTGGGACTTGTTCTATTAGTCCATCTATACTGACCTCCATCAGGTTGCAAATTGAATATAATTTTTATCTGCATCTAGCTCTGAAAAAATATTTGGCCTTCTAGCAGTGTGTGGGACTTTCTCTATTAGTCCATCTATACTGACCTCCATCAGGTTGCAAATTAAAAATAATTTTTATTTGCATCTACCTCTGAAAAAATATTTGGGCTTCTAGCTGTGTGTGGGACTTGTTCTATTAATCCATCTATACAGACCTCCATCAGGTTGCAAACTGAATATAATTTTTTTCTGCATCTAGCTCTGAAAAAATATTTGGCCTTCTAGCAGTGTGTGGGACTTGTTCTATTAGTCCACCTATACTGACCTCCATCAGATTGCAAATTCAAAATATTTTTTTGTCTGCATCTAGCTCTGAAAAAATATTTGGCCTTCTAGCAGTGTGTGGGACTTTCTCTATTAGTCCATCTATACTGACCTCCATCAGGTTGCAAACTGAATATATTTTTTTTCTGCATCTACCTCTGAAAAAATATTGGGCTTGTAGCTGTGTGTGGGACTTGTTCTATTAATCCATCTATACAGACCTCCATCAGGTTGCAAACTGAATAAAAAATTTTTCTGCATCTACCTCTGAAAAAATATTTGGGCTTCTAGCTGTGTGTGGGACTTGTTCTATTAGTCCATCTATACTGACCGCCATCAGGTTGCAAATTGAATATAATTTTTTTCTGCATCTAACCCTGCCAATAGTTTTGGCCTAATACCACAGTTTGGCCACTCAGCTCTGCTCGGTTCCCATCCATTGTTTTTTTGTGCAAACAACTCCAGAGTTGTGAATTAGTTAACCACCAAAATGAGTGGAAAAAGGCCTGCTGCTGGTGGAAAGGGGAATAGGCGTGTTGGGAAGGGGAAAAAAGGTTGTGTCCGTGGGGTAGGTGTTAAAGCAACAGTAACATCTGCAGAAGAAAGACCATCTTCCAGCCAAACTAAAATGTCTACTTCTTTTAGCGGACAATGTGATAAGATCCCTTTCTTACGGCCACGCCAATCGCTACAAATTCCAGATGAGGCACAAAAACAGCAGGTGCTTCAACGGATATCAAGTTCTCCTTTAAGTGGGCTCAAAGGTGTCACCCCAATTGCACTTGCTTCCTCACAGCTCCCAAATCTCCAGCTGCCCTTCTGAGTATGAGGTAGAACAGATGGTTGAGTCTGCAGAGCTGTTTACTCATACTATAGACTGGGAATCAGAGGTCGACTCCAGCGCTTTTGTGAATCCAGACGAGGAAATGATCTGCACTGATGCCCAGAATCTTTATGAGTCGGATCCAGGACCAGACGCAGAAGGTTCTGACCATAATGTAGACCCTCATTCCCAAACTGTAACTCCTGTTGGTGGAGACAATGAGGAAGACGATGATAAGACTCAAATACCTGATTGGAGCGACAACTTTAGTTTTTTGTCAGGGCAGGAACAGGTTGGCTCTGAGGACGACGGGTGTGATAACGCACAGGGTGATGATGATGAGTTTGGAGATCCCACTTACTGTCAACCCACAGTCAGCCAAGAGATGAGGTCAATCCAAAACACAAAAAGAGAGCAACCGAACAAAAATAGACCAAAAGTAAACGGATGCATTAAAAAACCTTTATTCAATCATGGTTTGGCCATAGGTGGCACTGCATAGAGAGGCACTCACATATCTCTGGTACATTTAAAAGAAAGCAAGAAAGTATCCTATCCAATTATGTATATCAGTGTAATAGCTAGTCATAAAATGCATATATAGTCAGACCTAAAAGTATATCCTGTATATCTAAAGTGCATAGTATATATCATAAGTAGAAAAATACATATCTGTAGCTTTAAGCAATATAAATGTAAAAACCTAGTAACAGGTCCACAATATCGTAGATAATAGGACAAGACTTTACCAACCTAAATAGGTGCAACATAGTAAATCACTCATCAGCAAATGGAAAAAAAGTTCAATGCATCATAATGTATTTGACCATATGGTCATATATAGTAATCCACTCTTATTCACCGGCCACTCAAATAGGAATGATAGAATATCATGGGTTAAATTACATACTAACGGCTTGTCCAGTAAAGCTCATATATAAATAACAGGGATTGTCTGTGGCATACACATATATATCTATATACTATACCAGAGCACAGTGGCGCCTACCCCGACGCGCGTTTCGGTGTCGCACCTTCGTCAGGGGGTGGGGCTATGCTCAGGAAGAGGAGTTTAAAACTGTTATCGCAACCAATAAGAAGAGGGAGGTGTGACTCAGATGACGCGCACGCTGTCAACGATTCATCGGAGGCACGTCCGGTTTCGGCGTCACGTGCGCATCGCATCAGGTCACATGACCCGATGACGTGCGCATCGTAGAGACACCGGCGCCGTGGCTTCCGGATCCAAGGCAGCGCATGCGTGCTAGTCAGAGCAATTTGAAGGGCGGAAGTACGCATACAGCCATCTTATTAGTGGGAAAACCTTATAATCCTGGAGGATAAATAGTATATATACTTCCATATTTATACAAAACAGACCATAGGTGAATATGATTCTATTTACCCTCACAGCCGTCACATTGGACATACAAATGATCATATATTTAAACATCCATAGTTATGTGGAGGACACACAATGGAAAGTGTTATATCTCAAACAAAGAATACATCGGTCATACAGAAAGAATTATCGCCCAGACCTACTCTGCAGTATATGGGACAAAAATGTACAAACATATATCCATCTTGGTTTCATCTCAGGTATTTCATTACACCTTTCCATCAATAAATTATTGAATAAACTGGTAATCAGTGAATTGTATTGTCTTCAATAGTCTGCAGAGTATGTCTACCCCAACTGAGCCTACATCCATGTGGAGACAATCATGGGGGGAAAAAAAGAGAAGGGTGAAGGGGGAGGGGGAGGGGGGGAAGGATGGGGGTGGGGGTGGGGAGTGTGGGGGGGTGGTTGGGGGGGTGGGGGGGTGGGTGGGGTTGGGGGTTGGGGGTGTGGGTGTGGTGGGGAGCTGAGGGGTTGGGGAGAGAGATTTTGTGGTGTGTGTAGACCTCCTCTAACATATGGATGCCCACATCTCATAGTAATCGTAAATCTTGTAACCTAGGTTGCATATAGATCCTGTAGGAGAAACCATGGACAGGACTCTACACGACCACCCCCCAGGCATGGATCCCCAACTGGACGTCCAAAGCCCAAGCCACCCCACAACAGGTAGGTAACTGATATATATCACATATCCCATGGGTGTCTCCACTAGGGTGCAAACCCCGGTAACGGCACAACAAAATGTGTCGCATACAATGTCCATAAGTTATTCACGTTACATCAGGTGTCCATTTTGATGTTTCCACACTTGAATTGAGGTACGTATCTATAGTTCAGATTTGTCCAGATGTCAGTACAAATCCAATAGTATTAGAGATATTATGTTGTTTATGATGTCATCTACGCTCTGATAGCGAACCTCTATGGGTATAATGTCATCACATCGAGCCAAATACTAGATCGACCATGTATAGCTCCTCCAATTCCAAGCTGCAAATAAAAAAGAATTAAAAACAAGCAAATAAGGATACATATAAAAATTAGCCCAACATAAAAACTGGCAAGGTCCTCATAAGAATGGGGCGAAACTGAGGTTTTCATTGAGACCGCGAGGACATATAGTATCGAGAGTCCAAATCCACTTGGCCTCAAGTCTTGCCAACCGGTTACTGATGTTGCCACCACGCTCGGTTGGCAATATCATGTCAATCCCTCGTACTTGTAGCTGTGTAGCATCACAATCATGAAAATTTCTGAAGTGTCTAGGTATGGTTTTCAACAGTGAGACATCTACAACTTCCTTAGCGGCAATAATACCATTCACGTGTTCCCTGATACGGACTTTAAGTTGCCTCGTTGTCAATCCAATATATACTAATGAACAGGGGCACGTGGCATGGTATACTACCGCTTTGGATGTACAAGTGATCGAATGCCTAATTTTAAATGTTCTAGATCCATTGGCATTGGGGAAGGAATCGGTCCGTGTGACATTAGGGCATGCCACACATCTCCCACAGGGTTTACATCCCCAACTAGGCCTCATATTGTCTAAAAAGGTAGTTGGGCTATTTGTATAATGACTCATTACGAGACTGTCACCTAAGTTTCGTGATCTACGAAACGTAATGTTTGGTGACTCCCCTATATATTTTGCTATGGTGGGATCCGCCAACAACAAGGGCCAAAATTTTTTTAGGCTCTCACGCACCCCAGAGATGAGGTCAGCAGAGGAGGTGGAGGAAGATGCTAGTGATGACGAGGTCAGGTTGCGCCTTCCTGGACAGAGACGTAGTACTGGAAGCACGTCAACAACTGCATCCTCAAACACAACTCTGCCTCTCACCACAAGTCGTGGTGGCTCTTCAGGTCGCATGGGTGCTAAGCCTTGCATAGCCTGGGCATTTTTTCAGATCGATAAAGATGACCCAACTCGTGTTATCTGTAACATTTGTCAGCAAAAGCTAAGTAGAGGCCAAAAAATACATAGTTTGAGTACTTCATGCATGAACCGGCACATGGACATGAAGCATAAGTTGCAGTGGGAAGCTCAGTGTGCTACAATGCGGCCTAGCCGGCCGGGCCAGCCACCGTCTGCCATATCTTGTGCATCCGCGGCCTCTTCATCCTCTGTGAATGGGGGGACAGCAGTCACACCTGTTTTGGGGCGCAGACCTGCAACCTCTTTACCCGCAACAGCCAGCGTGATTGGCAGGTCATCATTTTCTTTGGAGGTGGTAACACCAGCTGGTGTTCAGCGCTGTCCGACATCGATAGCACCACCTTTGGATCAAGGCAACCTAACATGTCCGCCTGCATCTTCCTCACAGACCGGCAGTTTGCCGGGGACACCCTTATCAACCCCGTCTAAGCACAATAGCCAGCCCTCGGTCCCTCAGATGTGGACAAGTAAAAGACCATTTCCTCCTAGCCATGAGAAAGCTAAGAGGTTGAATTTCACCATCTGCAAGCTCTTGGCTACAGAAATGCTGCCTTTCCGCCTGGTGGACACAGAGGATTTTCGAGACCTTATGTCCGTCGCAGTGCCCCAGTACCAGATGCCCAGTCGGCACTACTTCTCAAAGAAAGGTGTGCCTGCGCTCCACCAGCATGTCGCACACAACATCACCGCTTCTTTGAGAAACTCTGTGTGTGACAGGGTGCATTTCACCACAGACACTTGGACGAGTAGGCATGGACAGGGGCGTTACATGTCGCTGACTGGGCACTGGGTAACTATGGTGACAGCAGGACAAGGGGCTGCTGTCCAAGTCTTGCCGTCCCCACGAGTTGTGCGTCAATCCTCTTTATGTCAAAGTTCCTCCACTGCTTCTGCCTCCTCAACCTCCTCTCGGTCTTCCACCTGCACCCAAAGCCTGTCTGGTCATGCCACAAGCTTTCTAACTGCGCAGAAGGGATCCTGCACACCTCCTTACTATGCTGGCAGTAGGGCTCAACGTCATCAGGCGGTTTTTACATTGAAATGTCTGGGAAATGTGAGTCACACAGCTGAGGAGTTGTGGTCAGCTCTGGAGAACCAATTTCATGAATGGTTGTCTCCACTGGACCTGAAACCAGGGAAGGCCGTGTGCGACAATGCTGCAAACCAGGGTGCGGCCCTTCGCCGGGGCAATGTCACACACGTGCCTTGTATGGCTCACGTGTTGAACCTGGTTGTCCAGCAATTTTTAGCCCACTATCCCAGACTAGATGGCCTTCTGCAGAGGGCACGGTCGCTGTGTGCTCACTTCCGCCGTTCGCATCCCGCAGCTCAGCGACTTACATCTCTACAGAAGTCGTTGGGCCTGCCACTTCACCGGCTAAAATGCGATGTGCCTACCCGGTGGAATTCAACTCTGCACATGTTGCAGCGACTGTGGCAGCACCGACAAGCCCTGGTGCAATACGTTCTGACGTATAGCCTGGGCCAACGAGATCCAGAGGTGGGGCAAATCACGCTGGAGGAGTGGTCTCAGATCAGGGACCTATGCACCCTTCTGCACAGTTTTGAAATGGCGACGAAGATGTTTAGTGCTGACGATGCCATTATCAGCATGACTATTCTGGTGATTTACATGCTGGAGCACATGTTAAACAGAATTCGGAGTCAGGTGGTGGCACAAGAGCAGGTGGAGGAAGTAGAGGAGGAGGAGTTGTATGCGGAAGGGCTAACATCTGCAAGGTCCAGACGGTCGGCAGCACCAAGGCGGCAGGCATGTGAGGGTGGGGGAGATGGTTTTACCAGGGCGCATGGTAGCAGCCAAACTAGTGAGGAAGGTGCAGGAGCCCAGGAAGAAGTGGAGGACGAACTGATGGAAGACTCATCAGATGAGGGAGACCTTGATCACATTTCTGTTGTGCGAGGTTGAGGGGAGAGGACAGAGGAAGGAAGCATGATTGTTACCTCGCCACCAACACAACAGGGACTTGGTGCTCCTGGATGCGCAACACACATGAGTGCCTTCTTGCTGCACTACCTGCAACATGACCCTCGAATTGTGAGAATTAGAAATAATCCTGACTACTGGGTTGCCACACTGTTAGATCCCCGGTACAAAAGAAAATTTGCAGAAATTATTCCTGCCATAGAAAGGGATGTACGCATGCAGGAGTATCAGCAGAGACTGTTGCAGAATCTTACATGTGCTTTTCCACAAAATACCAGTGGTGCACGTAGTGAATCTCACAGTTCCAACTTGCCAACCGTGGGACCGTCAAGTGTTCAGCACTCAAACCGTAACAGAACCACAGTATCTGCTGGTAACATCAATTTTGCGGAATCATTTCACCACTTTTTTAGCCCATCCTTTGCAAGGCCACAGGAGACAAGAAGTCTGACACATAGTCAACGCCTAGAGACGATGGTACAGGAGTATCTCCAAGTAAACATTGAAGCCATGACTGTGTCACTGGACCCTTGCTCTTTTTGGGCTTCCAATCTGGATAAATGGCCGGAGCTAGCCACTTTCGCCTTGGAGATCTTGTCATGCCCCGCAGCCAGTGTTCTGTCTGAACGTGTGTTCAGCGCTGCTGGTGGTGTGCTGACAGATAAGCGCACGCGGCTCTCCACTGATAATGTAGACAGACTCACGTTCATAAAGATGAACAAATCATGGATCCGAAATGACTTTTCTACCCCTGTGTCATCCTGGGGAGAGTAAAAGCTTGATGATTGGTTAAAATCACCCTACCAACCGTTTTAAACTTTCAAATTACTAATCATGTTTATCTGTATCTTGGCTGGAAAATAATTTGGGCTTTGTAGCAGTGTGCAGCACTGATTCTATTAGGCCATCTATAATAAGCTCCACCAGATTTAAAATTACTAATCATGTTTATCTGTATCTTGACTGGAAAATAATTTGGGCTTTGTAGCAGTGTGCAGCACTGATCCTATTAGGCCATCTATACTAAAGCTTCACCAGATTTAAAATTAATAATAATTTTTAGCTGCATCTAGCCGGAAAATAATTTTGGGGCTCCGAGATGCGCAAGACACATAAGTGCCTTCTTGCTGCACTACCTGCAGCATGACCCTCATATTGTCAGAATTCGAAGTAATCATGACTACTGGGTTGCCACACTCTTAGATCCCCCAAACTTTTCGATCAACCTTTTCATTTTAATAAAGACCAAAAAAATGGTCATTTTTGAAATTATAAGCATTAGCAGGTTGTTAGAAACTGAAATCAAACAGTTTTCAACTCAAAACTTTATTCTAGGTGATGTTACATTTTCACATAGGACCCCTTGTTCGAAAGGAGCTTCTGAACTCTCTTGTCCATTGAATTTGTCAGGTTTTGGATGGTTTCTGCTTCAATTGTTTTGCATGAGGACAGAATACCCTCTCAGAGCTGTTGCTTAGATGTGAACTGCCTCCCGCCATCATAGACACTCCTTTTAATGATGCTCCAAAGGTTCTGAATGGGGTAGAGGTCAGGGGAGCATGGGGGTCACACCATAAGTTTGTCCCCTTTTATGCCCATATCAGCCAGAGATGCAGATGTTTTATGTGCAGCATGAGATGGTGCATTATCATGCAAAAAAATGATCTTGCTGTGAAATACACGGTTCTTCTTCTTGAACCATGGCAGGAAGTGCTGTTTGAGAAAATCCACATACATTATGGAGTTCATCTTTAGCGCCTTCAGGGATCCTAAAGGGGCCGACAATCTCTCTCCCCATGATTCCAGCCCAAAACATTACTCCACCTCCTCCTTGTTGGCGCTGTAGCCGTGTTTGCGTGGGGTGTCCATCAACCAGCCATCCTCCACTCCATCCATCTGGACCATCGAGCGCTGCACGGCACTCATTCGTGAACAAAACAGTTTTGAAATCAGTCTTCATGTAATGTTTGGCCCACTGGAGCCGTTTCTGCTTGTGTGAAGTGGATAGAGAAGGTCGACAGGATGGCGTATGCACAGCTGCAAACCTCTGAAGGACCCTGCATCTTGTTGTTCGGGGGATGTTGGAGGCACCAGCAGCTTCAAAAACTTGTCTGCTGCTATGACAAGGCTTTTTTGCCGCTGCTCTTTCAACCTGACGTAATTGCCTGTAGGAAAGAGTCCTCAATTTGCCCTTATCAGCACGCACACGTGTGTACTGTGAATCAGCTACATACTTCTTGATTGCCAAGACACTTCATCCTGATCATCGCACAATGTTGATTGTAGTCATGCCTTGACCTAAACACTCCACAATTTGTTGCTTCTCAGCAGCCGACACATCCTTTTTCTTTCCCATTTTGGCAGAAAATGTAGGCTGCTTAATAATGTGAGACAGCCTTCTTAAGTAGTCTTGCCTTTCATTGGACACACCTGCCAAACTAATTAGCACAGGTGTCTGCAATTGCTTACAGTGATATAAAGAGCCCTGACACACATCACCATCAATGAGTTTAACTGACAAACAAACAAATTCTTCCCTTATCACTCCTAAACACTTTTTGCATAATAATTTGGAACACAGTGTACATGTGCTTTTCCACAAAACACCAGTGGTTCACGTAGTGAATCTTACAGTTCTAACTTGCCAACCGTGGTCTGTATGGAGTTGTTCAATAAAGGGCCCAAAATTAAGATAACATAGATGGGAGAGGTCTCTATGAATAGGAATTCCTAAGTATTTGATACCCTGTGAGGGCCAGGCAAAGGGAAAGTTGGACTGGATGGAATCCTATATGGATTTGGGGAGGGAGACATCGAGGGCCTCAGACTTCGCTGCATTGATTTTAAAATTTGACCATGTAACAAAGTGATCTATTTCAGCCATAACAGCATGGATGGATATATGTGATTGAGTGATATATACTAGGACATCATCAACAAATAGAGAGCACTTGTACTCGGTGCCTCCCACCTCAATCCACCTAATATTGGGGTTATGGCGAATTGATGAGAGCAGGTGCTCCGTCACTAGGATGTATAAGAGAGGGGACAGAGAACATCCCTGCCTTGTCCCATTGGTGATTGTGAAAGGTGATGAAAATGTCCTGACGCGCCCCCTGGGCCTTGGGACACCCGGAGCCGGACCCTTTTTGGTGGATGCTGGTGGTTGTAGTCTCCGTGGCGGCGACCCGGTTTCATGGCTCAGGGCGGTCAAACCAGTGGCGGAACTATTTATGTGGTTTTGATGTTTAAATGTCCGACTACGCCACCCGTGGATTGCGGTCAGAGTGAACCGCCGCTCCAGGTCAGACCGCTGAGGCTGGTGTTGTGGGTGCAGCAGAGCGTAGCATAACTCCCCACGGGAGGAGTATAGCCTCAGGGCAGTGTATGTGGAGGATGGGGGTGATGGTGCAGGGCAGCAGCAGTAACGACACGGAGTCAGTGATGCAGTCCAGGGCCTTTACTCACAGTTCTTATTATCCAGACCACGTCTGCAGGTAACGGCTGCCCACGTCGTACTGTGCTCACCAGGTGAGGGGCTCAGACAACTCCCAGATAACTTTGGAGCGCTTCACAGGACCCCCTTTGTGAGTCCTTTGTCTGGCCTTTCTTACCAACCCTTCTGTCCGGCTGCCTCGGGCCTCCTCTTGGTAAACTTGGCGCCAGTTTCCCTGACCCTATGTGGTGCCTTCCTAGCGGGTGTAGCGAGGGGCTGCGCCACATAAAATGTCACAGCCTCCTGTTTCTAGCTGAGGGTCGTTTCCTGCCTCCACTAGTTTCGGGGACCGGTCTCCCCCTTTGGCCTGACCCCTCCACGCAGGTGGATTCGGGCGTGCGGTGGCGACTCGCCCGTCCGCACCCCTGGGATCCCTTCGTTCCTCGTTCCTGGAGCCTTCTCCGCTCCTCTTCCTTCCTTCTCCCTCTTCCAGGCCTGGGCCTCTGTTACTAGGCCCGCCTCCGGAGCAGAGCTCATGCAGAGCCCCTGCTCCCTGCCACTTCTGCTCAGACTTCTCTGCACTGAACTAAGATGGTGCCCACCTTTTATACTCCCTTCTCAATGCACCCAGGAACTGCTTCCTCCCTGCTCCTGCACTACAGGGTTCCCCTTCCTCAGTGTTCCCTCCCCCCACTCCAGCCAGGGACAGGGACTGTCGTGCCCATCTCAGGGGCATATTGGTCGCCCTGTCTCACGGCAATGTGGTGTAATGCATGCAGGTGTCGGGTCCTGATCCACACTACATCCTTACCTGAGAGTGAGATATCACACCTCTGGGTGAGGTGCAATACCTCTGTAGCAACCGAGCCCTCAGGGTGCTACAGTTCCATTTATCTTCAGCCTAGGTGACGTATTGCGATACAGGGCCGTGATTTTGGCTATAAAAGGGTCCCCTAGACCCCTACCCCAAGCTTTTTAAGAGAATCATATATGGCGTGCCAGGAGACTCTATGGAATGCTTTCTCAGCATCCAACGAGAGTATCTAATTACAAATTTTTAACTGCATCTAGCCCAGGAAATACTTTGTGCCTAGTAGCAGTGTCTGCTAGTCAGCGGATTATCCCGGCTGTTAAGCAAGCTACACCACCTGTAGTTTGGACACTTAATTTTTTCAAAGGAAATGCTTCGGGACCACGGGATACTCAGTGAAGAGCATCAGGAGGCACCCCAAGGCATAGGGGCTGGGACTGGCAGTAGGATGCCTTGCGGTGGACAGCCGAGCTCGATCCTTATAAAAGCTTTTTAACTGCAGCAGCTTTAGTGGACGCTACTGGAGCTGGAATTACGCGGCTGCTGGCATGAGACTTGCCCTCCAATAGATCCTTGTAAATGGATTTAAAGTGTATTCATTCAAATTAGAGAGACAATTTAAATTAAAAAGCTTAGAGCTGCCTCCACCACAGGGGGGCTCGCTCGACCCACCAGCGGACAGGCACCAGTATTGGGAGAGGGGGGCTGGCCGTCAGGATTCACCGCGGCTCTGGCACAAACCCGGCGACGCGGAGGTGGCACGGGCAGGAGCCGACTGAACGTGTCGGCTTCTCACTTTTTGGATTTTAGAAGGGCATGACATGCCTATATCTGTGTCTCCCCCTCCTTATACTCCTCCACCTCTTTTCTTTTCGCATGACTATATGTACTTGTCACTTTTCCATGTGTTAGTTGTGTCTTCTGAGCAGTTTGTCAGCTTTTGGACACCTTTGAAGGTGTTTTCTATGTGTTTCTATGTGTTTTTGTTTGCCTGCCATTGGTTTTAACGGTGTTCGAAGGTGTTCGACGAACAGTTCGACGAACAGTTCGGCGAACACACGGGTGTTCGATGAACCGAACCGAACTCGAACACTACGGGGGTGGCTCAACACTAGTTGGGATGAGATGAGGCTGGGCTGTGTGTAATCGCCCGCTACGGCTTCTTGATCCATCTCATCATACTCTGGCTGCAATGCCTCCTCTTTAATTCTCTGCAGAGAGCATTGCAAAAGACAGGCAAGTGGGATGCTGACGCTAATGATTGCGTCATCGCCACTCACCATCTTGGTGGACTCCTCAAAGTTTGTCAAGATGGTACATATGTCAGACATCCAGGTCCACTCCTGAGGTTTTATGTGTGGAGTCTGACTTGAATATCGACGGCCTTGTTGTAGCTGGTACTCCACAACTGCTCTCTTCTGCTCACAAATCCTTTGCAACATGTGGAGGGTAGAGTTCCAACGTGTGGGGACATCACACACCAGTCGGTGTGCCGGAAGCTGCAAACGCTGCTGCAACACAGCAAGGGCGGCGGAAGCTGTAGCCGACTTGCGAAAATGAGCTGACAGGTGGCATACTTTGACGAGCAGATCTGGCTTCTCGGGGTTCAATTTAAGAAACCGCTGAACCACGAGGTTAAGCACCTGAGCCAGGCATGGAACGTGTGTGATCTCGCCTCGCCTCAGAGCCGCCACCAGATTACGGCCATTGTCACACACGACCATGCCTGGATGTAGGTTCAGCGGTCTCAGCCACAGATCTGCCTGCTCTTTCACAACTGTCCACAACTTACAAGCAGTGTGAGGTTTATCACCTAAGCTTATGAGTTTCAGCACAGCCTGTTGCCGCTTGGCGGAGGCAGTACTGCAGTGCTTCCAGCTTGTAACTGATGTGGTGATATCTGAGATGGAGGCTGAACATGAGGAGGAGGAGGAGGATGATGCGCAGGAGCTGTACACTGTGGGGGCAACTCTGACTGACATAGGGCCCGCAATCCTCGGTGTGGGGAGAATGTGTTCCGTCCCAAGGTCCGACTGGGTCCCGGCTTCCACTATGTTTACCCTGTGTGCTGTCAGGTAGATGTACCGTCCCTGGCCACAAGCACTTGTCCACATATCCGTTGTCAGGTGGACTCTCCCAGTAACTGCGTTGTTGAGGGCACGGAAGATGTTTTGGGACACATGCTTGTGTAGTGCGGGGATGGCACACTGGGAAAAATAGTGTCAGCTGGGGACCGAGTACCGAGGGACGGTCACTGCCATAAGGTTGCGGAAGGATTCCGTCTCCACCAGCCCAAAAGGCAGCATTTCCAACGCAAGCAGTCGGGAAATGTGTGAATTTAGGACTGTGGCCTGTGGGGCGTTGGCTGCGAATTTGCCCTTTCGCTCAAAGGTCTGGGATATGGACAATTAAACGCTGCGGTGGGACGTGGACGTTGATGCTGTTTCTTGAGAAACTGGCATAACAAGTTAAGACTGAGAGGAGGGGGCATCTTTGCATGCAGTATGGACAGGGGATTGCCTTGCACGCATAACAGGGGGTTCTCTTATACGCACAACAGAGGAAGAAGCAGTGGTGACACCCACTGACACTGGTCATGGACCCTGGGGTTAGCCCCACAAAGTCGTGTGCTTTGCTGCCATGTGCCTGATCATTCTTGTGGTGATCAGGCTGGAAGTTTTGTCAACGCTGCTGATGCTGGCATGGCAGGTGGTACAAATGGCCTTTTTGGGGTTATCAGCAGAGTCTTTAAAAAAATTCCAGACTCTGGAAGACCTACCGGTTATGCTGGCAACGTCCCTCGTGTTGGTGTTACGGGGAACGGTTGACTGCCTTCTGTGTGCGGCCACCACACTGCTTCTACCTGCCTGTTGGGGTACTCTGCCTCCCTCCCCCTGTGTGCTGCTGGCCTCGCTCTGCATGTCCTCCTGCCATGTTGGCTCAGTTACTAGATCATCCACCACCTCCTCCTCTTCCACTTCCACACCACGATCCTCCTCCTCACTTCGTGGAAATTGTGTCTCATCATCGTCCACCTCTTGTTACAAATTGCCAGTCGTGGCCATGGCTGTTCAAATATTTGGGCATCGCTACATGGGATCTCCTCTTTCACCACTTCAAGCGGAGCAGACGAGGGGCACAAATATGGAAATGGACCAGTGAACAGCTCTTCAGAGTGTCCAACTGTGGGATCAGTTGCTGTCTGACGACACTAGGCATGGTGGGAGGAAGGAGCATCAGGGTGAGGAGGAGTATGTGGTCGAGACTCACGGCTACTAAAACTTGACCGTGTGGAAGACAGACCGGAGGTGGTGATGCCCAGGTAACTGGAAGTATTATCTGATATCCAATTAATAACCTGTTCACACTGATCATTTCGCAATACTGGTGTTGTTGTGTGCTTCCCTAGTAATTCGGTCAAGAAGTGGGAGCGAGAAGATGTGGCTGATGGTTGTGGCACATTTTTACCTTGGCCACGGCCCCATCCTCTGCACGCACCATCACCAGAACGTCCAGTTTCACTCCCCTTGCCACACGCCTTGCCCATTGTAAATGAAGTAAAATAGCTTACACTCACACTATCAATGGAAAAAGGGTAATAAAAAGGAGATTAGAACCGTGGAAGAGGAAAACCACAGTTCTATTTCTCTGGCCTACACCAGAATCTTTTAAACAGATATATTTTGTGTCTGAACAGACAGGGAGACACTATTACTGTTTTTTTACGTAAAACAGGCCAAAAGCTGGATAATACAGAGATTTGAACCGTGGAACTGCAAAATCACAGTTCTAATTTAATGGCATATACCAGACTTTTTTAAATAGATATATTTGTGGCTGAACAGTCAGGGAGACACTATTACTGTTTTTTTTACGTAAAACAGGCCAAAAGCTGGATAATACAGAGATTTGAACCGTGGAACTGCAAAACCACAGTTATAGTTATGTGGCGTACACCAGAATCTTTCAAATATTTGTGTCTGAATAATCAGGGAGACGCTATTACTGTTTTTCTTTACGGAAAAAATACCAAAAGCTGGATAA
Source organism: Phyllobates terribilis (assembly GCF_046119375.1). Classification (NCBI taxonomy): domain Eukaryota; kingdom Metazoa; phylum Chordata; class Amphibia; order Anura; family Dendrobatidae; genus Phyllobates; species Phyllobates terribilis. The sequence continues at coordinate 225,357,115 of NW_027362763.1, forward strand.
TACAGAGATTTGAACCATGGAACTGCAAAACCATAGTTCTAATTTACTGGCATATACCAGACTTTTTTAAATAGATATATTTGTGGCTGAACAGTCAGGGAGACACTCAAACAGTTTTTTTTATGTAAAAAAGACTCAAAAGTGGATAATACAGAGATTTGAACCTTGGAACTGCAAAACCACAGTTCTAATTTACTGGCGTATACCAGACTTTTTTAAATAGATATATTTGTAGCTGAACAATGAGCGACACACTCAAACTGATTTTTTTATGTAAAAAAGACCCAATAGTGGATAATACAGAGATTTGAACCGTGAAACTGCAAAACCACAGTTCTAATTTACTGGCGTATACCAGACTTTTTTAAATAGATATATTTGTGGCTGAACGCTCACAGACGCACTTTTTTTTGGGGGGGAGGGGCGGGGAAACACCAAAAGGTTAATAAGATGGGTATTTGTACAGTCTGAAGGAGGAAAAAAAAAAGAGGATTTAGATGAAAAAAAAAAGATTTTTCCTGGCCCCCGAGACCTGGAGCTAAGTCCAGCAATTTGAGCAGCAGGAGCACACAGGACTGTAATGCAGCGTTTGCTGGTATAACCACTGCGTCTCCTATACAGCCTGCCTGCCTGCCTCCCCGCCTGATATCTGCGATGGATATTAGTCCTGAGAAGGACTGTTTGTTTGATTTTGCAGGCTTTAGAGACCCTACACTAACTATTTTGCAGTATATATTTCTCCCTAAATCAACAGCACTGACCCTACACTGTCTGATCCCGGCCTTCTTTGTCCAAGATGGCAGTGCTCGGTTTTAAATACTCGAGGTGACACTGTGCGGCCAGCCAATCAATGTAATGCCCACAACCAACATGGCTGAGGCATTACAGTGACTGGCTGGCTATCCCTGCATGTTCATTGGCTCTGTAAAGAGTGCCAAACATGCAGGGCGGAGACCCGAACTCCCGCCCGAGTAACCCGGAAATGCTCGGTGCTCGCCGAACATCCCGAGTAGCGTGATGCTCGGGCGAGTACCGAGCAGTGTTGAGCATGCTCGCTCAACACTAGCAGATACCACTAAAGTGGCATCAGTTTCTATTTATTTATTTTGCTCACTTAGATAGTTCCAATAATTCCACTGCTCTTTACAGACATCATCAATTTACCCATAGTAGAAATAGTATAGTGGGGCTCTGACACCCCTTCCACTACAGGCAACCCACCAGATGGAGACCCAACTTGGAGTCTCCACATTTCAAAAATTTTTTAGTAACATCAGCAGCACTAGCAGCAACAGGCACAAAAGCAACGGCAAAGGTGTCACAGACTGCAATAACGTGAGATCAATGCAGCACAATAAAAACTACACCATCACATAGTCTTCCGGGTCTGCAAAAGTCTTTGGAGATCCATGACTTGTTCATCTTGATGAAAGTTAGGCGGTTTACACTTTCAGAGGACAGCCAGATGCACTTATTCATCAAGACACCAGCAGCACTGAAGACATGTTCTGAAAGAACACTGGCTGCCACCCATGACAAAACTTCTAAGGCGTGACAGGAGAGCTCAGGCCACTCTTCAGTTTTTCTAGGTCAAAATTCAAAACGGTCCAAACCCCACCTGATGGCATTGATTTGATATTGAGCTTGAGCTACTCCTGCACCATCTTCTCCAGTCGTTCACTGCATGTCAGACTTGTACTCTGTTCTGCAGGTGCATGGTCTGGTGTAAAAAAGGAGTGAAATGGCTCCCAGAATTTTTTATTTTTTATTTATTTCACTCATTTAGCACCATTAATTCCACAGCACTTTACAGACATTTACAGACAATATTGGCACTGCCCCATTGGGGCTCAAAAGATAAATTTCCTATCAATATATCTTTGGAGTGGTGTGGGAAGAAAAATGAGTACCCAGAGGAAACCCTCGCAAACGGTGAGAACATAGAAACTCTTTGCAGATGTTGTACTTGATGGGGTTGGAACACAGGACCCCAGTGCTGCAAGGCTACTAATGTTTTTGCATTGACAACTCAACGTTCCTGGGGTTGGAAGTCTATAACTGCGATGCACACTGTGTACCTTATTGCTATTTTGGGGAATATCACTCTCAAGACTCTTCAAGCATGTTTTGATACTCCAGTAATGGCACGTCCCTTTCCAGGGGGGGGAAGCATCTGGCAAATTTTACTCTTGTACCATGGATCGAACAGAGCAGCAACCCAGTCAGCGCTATTTCTAATCCTAACAATACGGTCAAAAATCATGTTGCAGATAATGCTGCAAGTAGGTGCTCATGGGTCGGTCTCTTTCATGAGATCCAAGTCCATAGTGTGTTGGAGGCGGGATAACATTCAAGCTTGCTTCCTCCATCCCCTCCTGGCAACCACGAACAACAGAGAGGGGATCATTATCCTCTTCATCTCCTAACTGTTGCACGTCCATCACCTCTTCCTCCACATCCTCCTTCATTTGCTCCTCGGCTCCTGCACCTTCACTGACAGTTTGTCTGGTACCATGCACCCCCCTTGACCACTGTCATCCACCATCTCATGGCAACCGCCTGCACGATGACAGTCCAGAACTTAGAGCCCTTCTGCATCTTCCTGCTTCCTCCTCTTCCTCCTCTTCCTCTGGGACAGCCAACTCCTCCCGCAGCTTATTCAAAGTGTGCTCCAGCATGTAGATGACCAGAATAGTGATGCTGATTACGGCGTTGTCAGCGCTAACCATCTTAGAAGAAATTTCGAAAATATGCGGAAGGTTGCAGAGGTCTTTCATCTGTGTCCACTCCGCAAGTGTGATTTGCACCATGTACGTACTGCGTTGGGCCAGGCTATGCAAAATTACATACTGTGTCAGGGCTCTTTGCTGCTGCCACAGTTTCTGCAACATGTGCAAGGTTCAGTTACACCATAGCACAACATCGCATATCAACCGGTTAACTGGTAGGCCGAAAGATCTCTATAGCAATGCAAGTCGATGATCCACGGGTTGCAAATGGTGGAAGTGAGCACACAGCGACCGTAGTTTCTGCAGCAGCCCAGCCAGGCTGGGATAGTAGCAGAGAAATTTCTGAAATTGAGAATATGAGCCATGCAAGGCACGTGTGTAAGGTTGCCCCGGCCTAGGGCCGTCACCAGGTGTTAGCACCGTTAACACACGTGGCCTTCCCTTGCTCTAGGTTCAGTGGAGACAGCCATTGCTCAAACTGGAGGAAAGGAGAACAACCGAATGTCAGGTCCAAAAATCAATTAGACATTAGCTATATAAAAAACCTTTATTAACGGGATGGTTATAGTGGTGATACAAACACAAGATGTGTCCACAATCAAAATAGTACAATTACAATGTAATCAATGAATTAATAGGATTGGACCACAGAAGACTTGGTATACAACACATGTAACAGGTATGTCAGAGCCAATCTAGCAAATATAATAGTGATGGCAGTACATGGTGCCCGAATGGTGCATGTGACAACAAAATATATATATAATGAGTACTTCAGGTAAATGAATTATCATGTCACCAGGCACCATGCACGACCATCTACAATGAATGATGGTCAGTATCTGCCCTCCCACTTAAGTATACGATAGAATAGAGATGGAAATGTGACTATATAATGCTCATGCAATGTGGAGGGGGAGGAGGCCTATTGAAAAATGGACCATACCTGATTGCTGGGTCCAAAAGAGGGAGATTGCGGCACATCCCTGACGAGCATTTCGGACAGAGAGTCCTTCGTCAGGGGGTGTTGTTCCTTAGAACCAACAAGGTTTAAAGGAACAACCCGCCCCCTTTGCCTGACATGCTATGACACTTCCAGTTTCGTTTTAGGCGGCCGGATACACGTTTATTTTGCCGGCGCCTCACTTGATTGGCCATACCCTCCTTTTTAAACCTTGTTGGTTCTAAGTAACAGATGGAGGCCCTAGATAGAGGAGGTGGAGGAGGTAGAAGCAGCGGAGGAAGTGTTAGATACAGTGGTTTGTCAGGCAAGCCTTCAGGATGCTAAGACTTGGTGTCTAGTGACGCCTTGCTGTCTAGCGATTTAGTTATCCATCCCCTGGTATGTAGAGGCTTAGTTATCCAAACCTAGGTGTTTAGTAGTTTAGTTCTCCAACCCCTGTTGTCTATTAGTTTAGTTCTCCATCTTCTGGTCTGTAAGGTATTTAGTAGTTTACTTCTCCATCCTCTGTTGTCAAGTACTTTAGTTCTCCATCTTTTGGTGTGGGATTCCAAGACTTGTGAAACAGCCCATTCCCCACCTGCCCCCACAGTCACCAGAGTCACCTAGTGCCCAGTCAGCGAGATGCAATGCCCCTGGCCATGTTTGCTTGTCCAAGTGTAGGAGGTAAAATGGTCCCTGGCAAACATAGATTTTCTCAAAGAATTGGTGATGTTGTCTGCAACATACTGGTGTAGCGCAGGAAAATCTTTCTTAGAGAAGTAGTGATGACTGTGCATCTGGTACTGGGAGACTGCGATGGTCATCAGCTTTCGGGAACCGCCTTTATCCACTAGGCGGAAAATTCCTTGGCCAACAGATTGGAGATGGTGAAGTTCAAGCTCTTTGCTTTGGCCTGTGTAGGAGGAAACAATCTTTTACGTGACCACAAACTGCAGGACCGAGGGCTGGCTGCTCTGCTGAGAGAGAGTGGCGTAGGACTGTGAGAGAGGTGCAGGTGGAGATGTTATGGTAGATTGAGAAAGATGGGGTGTGTTCAGTGTCTGAAATTGATCAAAAACAGCAGGCATGTCCACTTCCGTAAAAGTTGACGGGCTCTCACTCACACTGACTATAGCGGGTAAACAAGTAGAGGTTCTGTGGCCTGAGACCTGTGTGAGAACATTTGCCATGGTGACGGAGGAGGAAGAAGCAGCAGTTGTGGTCAATGGGGTTGGCCGGTGGTTGGCGAGGCCCACTAGTCTTCATTTTAATGCAGTGAGATTTCCAGTCTAATGTATGTTGATCTCGCATGTGCCAGTTCATGCATGTAGTTTTTTGCCTCCACTCAGTAGTTTTTAACAAAGTTGGCAGATAACGTGAGTTGCATCATCCTTTGCATTCTCCAAAAATACCCAGGTTATGCAACCCTTGCTGCCCCGCGAACTGCAAACCCTCAACCACTGCTGGCCACATCCACAGTTGGCTGGTGGATGCAGTGCTTGTTGTGATTGCATCACTCAGTGTCTGTGCGGGAAGCCACAACGTAACCTCCTCGTCTTCCTCCTCCGCCACCTCCTCTGCTGAGTTACTCAGCTGCGTGCCTCTGGGTTCACACCAAGTGGGATCTACAACCTCATCGTCAACTTATCTGTTCTCCCACTCCTCATCCTGGTAGTCACCCTCCTCCTCTTCCTGCCCTGACAGCACAGTACAGTCCACGTGTGCCTAAGGCATCTGGGTCTCATCGGTATAACCTATACGGTGATGACACACAGATCTACTTCTCTGGACCTGATATCTCCTCCTTACTAAAGAGAACCACACAATATTTGTCTGCTATTTCTGCTTTCTTCTCTGCTAGATTTCTAAAAGTTAACATGGATAAAACCGAATTCATCATCTTTCTGCCATCTCATTCAACCCCCTCAACTAACCTATCCATAAAAGTCAATGGTTGCCCACTCTCCCCATTCCAGCAAGCTTGACTCTGATCTCTCCTTCAAACCTGAGATCCAAGCCGTTTCCTTTTTCTGCAGACTCCAACTCCAAAATATCTCCCGGATCCACACATTCCTCAACCATTAATCTGCAAAAACACTAGTGCACACTCTCATCATCTCCCGCCTCGACTGCTGCAAGCACCTGCTCTGTGGCCTCCCTTTTACCACTCTCGCATCCCTCCAATCTATCCTAAACTCTGCTGGCCGACTAATTCATCTGTCACCCCACTATTCCCAGGCTTCTCCCCTCGGTCATTCCTTGCACTGGCTCCCTGTTGCCCAGAGACTTCAGTTGAAAATCCTGGATGGCATACAAAGCCATCCAAAACCTGTCTCCTCCATACATCTTTGACCTAGTCTCCTGGTACTTACCTGGACGCAACCCCCGATCCTCACAAGAGCTCTTTCTCTACTCCCCTCTTATCTCCACTTCCCACAATCACATACAAGATTTGTTCCGTGCATCTGCTCTACTCTGGAACTCTCTACCCCAACATATCAGACTCTCGCCTACCGAGGAAGCTTTCAAAAAGAACCTGAAGACCTACCTCTTCCGACAAGCGTACAACCTGCAGCAGCCCTCGTTCCATGACCAGTTCTACCCTCACCTACTTGTAGATTGTTTGTGAGCCCTCGTGGGCAGGGTCTTCTCTCTTCCTGTACCAGTCGGTGACTCTTTTTTGTTCAGGATTATTGTACTTGTTGTTTGCTATGTATATCACTTTTCACATGTAAATGCAATGGAATAAATGGTGCTATAAAAATAAATAATAATTATACTATTTGTACTGTGGGTCAATTGATGCGACTTTTCCTGCTCTTTGCCCCTAATTTGAGCTGTTTTGGATGCTTTTGGGTCCCTTTGGAGGTGTTGTGTATGCGTTTGGTTTTGCCTCCAATTGAATGCAATGGGATTCGGATATGTTCGTCGAATTGTTCAACGAACTGTTCGGCGAACAACGGGAAGTTTGCCAATCTGAATCGACTAGAACATTTAAAAGTTCAATCATCTCCACTCAAGACCATTCCAGCGTAGTACTTGTCTAACTTTGGTGGTAAAAAGGAGAGAAAAAATCCAGCTTCCAAAATTCTAAAATTTATTAAATTAAAAAAGTAGCTTCACACAATTAGAAAAAGCTCCATGGCATACAAGGTAATCTCACATAGCAGAGCAAAGTGGACGCTTTTCAAATACACACTGGCATTTTTTCTCAAAGTTTGGAAAAAAAACGCCAGAGTGCATTTGAAACGCGCCCGCTTTGTATGCCATGGAGCTCTTTTTAATTGTGTGAAGCTACTTTTTTAATTTAACAAATTTTGGAAGCTGGATTTTTTATCTCCTTTTTGCTGCTTACCACGTGTGGCCACATGGTTTCCCTTGATTCCATGCACCACAAGCCATTCAGGTAAGCTGATTTTCTCTGTTTATATTTAACTTAGGCGGTCCCATTAAAAATGAATGGAACTGCAGTGTACATATTAGACATCCGCTTCAGTCACCCAAGGCTCCTCAGAGCCTCGGTTCTCCAAGAGATCAAACCCTCAGCAAGCAGGAAGTAATCCCCTATTCCATGGATAGGAAATAACTTTCGAACTTAAATCACCCCTTTAAGAATGTCCAACAGTCACCTCGGTCACACATGATAAGCAATATTCAGAAAATGGAATCCTCTGAGAACCATAACAGTAATAAATACATAGTTGAATGAACACATGCATATCCTGGCAAAGACTGGACTTTTTCTGAATGCAGAAAAGGCAGATTTTGTGGGTCAGGGCATTTCCCATGCTCCACCCTGCGATTGAGTACTATTTTATTAATGTTAGAACAGAGTTTGGAAACAACACAGCTGTATAGCTTAGAGAGTTTACACTGTCCGCAGGACCCAATAAACAGGAACAACGAGGAAAGTACTGTAGCATTGGTTTCATGTTTTACTATGTATAGAAGAAATTAATAAAGTCGCCTTTCATTAATAAATACAGATTCTATCATTTATTTAACATTTTCATCCAATAGATAAGAGACTCTTCTCCCTTAGTTAACATCTAAGGACTACATGGGCTTTATTTAGGAAAGCCAGTTGCTATATGCCCCCAGGACGTGTATGAACTTATGGTGGCGTTCTCTTAAATACCTTCTCAACTGTTGTTTTTGGATACAGAATTTGAAATGTAAACAGGATTCAAGAAAACTGTCATAAAATGTCATGTTCACTAGAGATGAGAGAATTTATTGTGAGTGGAATTGAATTCTACTCAAATTAAAGAAAACACTTTTGCCAAAATGCAGATTTTTTGTATTTCGCTTCCACATGGCTGGCCACCATTTTAATGAATCAAAAAGGACCATCAAAATACTTAAACTCATTATACAGCTCACCTCTCCATCCCCTTTGCTCCTCACAATCCTTTGTCCGGTCCTCGTTGCATCCTCTTACTGTCAGTGCGAGCAGAGAAATCCTGTGCCTCTTCCAGTGCTGATGACGCTTGGGACGTTTCTGTGCATGCGCTCATAGTGTTATGATGTGCACCATAACTTAACTTGCAAATGCAGAGAACAGTCCTAAGCTTCATCAGAGCCAAAAGTCTCCAACTTGTGAAAAAAAGATGTGACGAGGACCTGAAAGTAAATGATGAGGAGCAGAGGGGCTGGAGAGATGAGCGGTAAGGTAGGTACAGTATAAGGATTTTTTGCTCTCGGATCTTTACATACACTTTTTCCATCAATTATCTATGATAGTTTTAGTACAATCAGTGCTAATCCTAGATTAGATTGTTTATGTACATGGTACATATCCAAATAATACCTATATTCCACAACTAGAGATGATTAACCCCTTTACTCCTGAGGGTGGTTTGCATGTTAATGACCAGGCCAATTTTTACAATTCTGACCACTGTCACTTTGAGGTAATGACTCTGGAACGCTTCAACGGATCCCACTGATTCTGAGAATGTTTTTTTGTGACATATTGTACTTCACGATACTGGTAAAATTTCTTCGATATGACTTGCGTTTATTTGTGAAAAAATCTGAAATTTGGCGAAAATTTTGAAAATTTCGCAATTTTCAAACTTTGAATTTTCATGCCTTTAAATCAGAGAGATATGTCACACAAAAGAGTTAATAAATAACATTTTCCACATTTCTACTTTACATCAGCACAATTTTGGAACCAACATTTTTGGGGGTTAGGAAGTTATAAGGGTTAAAAGTTGACCAGCGATTTCTCATTTTTCCAACAAAATTTACAAAACCATATTTTTAGGGACCACATCACATTTGAAGTAACTTTGAGTGGCCTTTATGACAGAAAATACCCAAAAGTGACACCATTCTAAGAACTGCACCCCTCAAGGTGCTCAAAATCACATTCAAGAAGTTTATTAACCCTTCAGGTGCGTCCAGGAATTTTTGGAATGTGGAAAAAAAAATGAACATTTAACTTTTTTCACAAAAAAGTTTGACAAGGTCTCACAAGTTCATCTTTGATGATACCAGCCCATACCAGTACCCCACCTCCACCTTGCTGGCGTCTGAGTCGGAGTGGAGCTCTCTGCCCTTTACTGATCTAGCCTCTGGCCCATCCATCTGGCCCATCAAGAGTCACTCTCATTTCATCAGTCCATAAAACCTTTGAAAAATCAGTCTTAAGATATTTCTTGGCCCATTCTTGACGTTTTATCTTATGTTTCCTGTTCGAAGGTGGTCGTTTTTCAGCCTTCCTTACCTTGGCCATGTCCCTGAGTATTGCACACCTTGTGCTTTTTGATACTCCAGTAACGTTGCAGCTCTGAAATATGGCAAAACTGGTGGCGAATGGCATCTTGGCAGCTTCACGCTTGATTTTCCTCAATTCATGGGCAGTTATTTTGAGCCTTTTTTGGCAAACACGCTTCTTGAGACCTTGTTGGCTATTTGCCATGAAACGCTTTATTGTTCGGTCATCACGCTTCAAAAGTTTGGAAATTTCAAGACTGCTGCATCCCTCTGCAAGACATCTCACAATTTTGGACTTTTCAGAGCCCGTCAAATCTCTCTTTTGACCCATTTTGCCAAAGGAAAGGAAGTTGCCTAATAATTAAGCACACCTTATATAGGGTGTTGATGTCATTAGTCAATACCCCTCCTCATTACAGAGATGCACATCACCAGATTTACTTAATTGGTAGTTGGCTCTCAAGCCTATGCAGCTTGGAGTAGGACAACATGTATAAAAAGTATCATGTGATCAAAATTCTCATTTGCCTAATAATTCTGCACACAGTGTAGAACCCTCGGGGAACTTATCTAGATATGTGGTGAGCACCCTGAACCCCCAGGTGCTTCACAAACGTTTATAACATGGAGCCGTGAAAATAAAAAAATCTAACTTTTTCCACAAAAATGATGTTTTAGTCCCAATTTTTTTTATTTTCACAACAGTAAGAGGAGAAAATGGATCCCTAAAACTGTTGTGCAATTTCTTCTGAGTACACCAATACCCCATATTTGGGGAAAATACACTGTTTTGGCGCATGGCAGGGTTCAGAAGGGAAGGAGCACTGTGTGACTTTTTGAACGCAAAATTGGCTAGAATTGAGAGTGGACGCCATGTCGCGTTTGGAATGCCCCTGATGTGCCAAAACAGTGGAAACCCCCCCACAAGTGACCCCATTTTGGAAACTACACCCCTCAAGGATTTTATCAAGGGGTATAGTGAACATTTTGAACCCTGCTGTACGACACATAATTTGATAACATTAGGTCATCATATTGAATAAGTTGTCATTAGTCTTGAGCGCAAGTGCTCGCTACTGGAGTTTGCATCGGGTACTTGCACCAAGTATCGTGGGTGCTCAATGACATGCTCGAGTCCCCGCCCTGCATGTTTCACTATTAGACCCCCCCAAAAAATGCATGGCATGTGCATGGCTGGCAATCCACGAGAGGTTTTTTGTCCGCGAAGCATAAAGGGCGGAGACTCAAGCATGTCACTCGAGCACCCGCGATACTCAGTGCATACCCAAGCACCCAATGCAAACTCAAGTAGCGAGCACTTGCGCTCAACGCTAGTCACCATATCGACATCATTTTTTTTCTTTTCTTTTGAAAAAATCCCAACCCCAACACAACCCTAACCCCAGCACAACCCTAACCCTAACACAACCCTAACTCTAACCTTAGCACAACCCTAACCCTAGCACAACCCTAATCCTAGCACAACCCAAACCCTAGCACAACCTTAACCCTAGAGTTTATTTCTTACGCCTTTCCTCGTGTGGTACAAGTGATTAGATGACTTTATTCTTCAGGTTGGTGCGATTACAGTGGGTTTTTATTATTGACAGCTGTCACACACTAAAAAAACATTTTTTTTGCAAAGACTAGTTTTTGCATCGCCATATTTTGAGAGCTATAATTTTTCCATATTTCGACCGACAGTGTCATGTGATGGCTTTTTTTTTTTTGGGGCGAGTTGACATTTTTATTGGTACCATTTTCAGGCACATGACATTTTTTGATTGTTTCTATTCCAATTTTTGGGACGGAGAATTAACAAAAATCAACAATTCAGGAATTGTTTTTTTCGGATTTTTTTTATGCCGTTCCACATGTGGTAAAATTTATACAGCAGCTTTATTCTTCGGGTCAGTACGTTTACAGCGGTACCACATTTATATATTTTTTTTATGTTTTGGCGCTTTTACATAATAAAAACAATTTTATAGAAAAAAATTTTTTTTGCATCGCTTTATTCTGAGAGCTATAACGTTTTATATTTTTTGTCTGATGGAGCTGCATGGTGGCTTGTTTTTGCTGGAAAAGATGACGTTTTTAGTGGTGCCATTTTTATTTAAATTCATCTTTTTGATCGCGTTTTATTCCATTTTTTGTTTGGCTGTATGATGATAAAGCATAGTTTTTAGCTTAGTTTTTTACTTATTAATTTTACCGTGTTCACTAAAGGGGTTAACTAGTGGGACAGTATCATAGGTCAGGTCGTTCTGGACGCGGCGATACCAAATATGTGTACTTTTATTGTTTTTTTTGTTTTTTCTTCATAATAATATTTATTGATGGGTACATGATATTTTTATTTTTTGGGGATTATTTCTTTCATTTTTTTTTATATTTTCCTTTCTGTTTTTTGCTTTCTGACACTTTTTTAACTCCTACACATTGTCCCACTATGGGACTTTAATTTTTTTCAGCCTAATCGCCTGTATTACATAGGGATGCAGCAGCATCCCTGTGCTATCCAGGATGTCAGCGCTGCACAGGCAGAAGATACTTTGAACGCACACTGCGCATGATCAAAGTATCTTCCTGCTGTCTGGTGACCCGGATGTGGTCATGACGACATCCAGGTCACCATGACACCCACGGGATACTGGAGAGGAGGTAAGTAACGGCGCTTACCTCCTCTTACCACCGGAATGCTGCGATCGACTTTGATCGTAGCATTTCGGGGGTTAATGTACTGGGAGTGGTGCGGGACCACTCCCAGCACATAGCAAAGGGGATCAGCTGTGACAATCAGCTGACACCTAGCGGCGATTCCACCCACACAGCCTGTGTGCAGGCGGAATCGCCGATGCATACTACTATGTATCTGGTCCATAAGGCCAAGGGCGCAGATACGTATTAGTATGTATAATGTAAGAAAGGGGTTAAATATTTTGAAATTCGAATTTGCCAGGTTCTGCAAATTTTTCTCAAATATTTAATTTGTGGCAAATGTCAAAGTAATGTTAATATGGAAATGGATGGTTTCCCAGTAGTAACCAGCAGCTCATACAGTCTTGCTCATCGTTATTGACTAGTGTTGAGCCACCCCCGTAGTGTTCGAGTTCGGTTCCGTTCGTCGAACACCCGTGTGTTCGCCGAACTGTTCGTCGAACTGTTCGTCGAACACCTTCGAACACCGTTAAAACCAATGGCAGGGAAACAAAAACACATAGAAACACATAGAAAACACCTTCAAAGGTGTCCAAAAGCTGACAAACTGCTCAGAAGACACAACTAACACATGGAAAAGTGACAAGTACATATAGTCATGCGAAAAGAAAAGAGGTGGAGGAGTAAAAGGAGGGGGAGACACAGATATAGGCATGTCATGCCCTTCTAAAATCCAAAAAGTGAGAAGCCGACACGTTCAGTCCGCTCCTGCCCGTGCCACCTCCGTGTCGCCGGGTTTGTGCCAGAGCCTCGGTGAACCCTGACGGCCAGCCCCCCTCTCCCAATACTGGTGCCTGTGCGCTGGTGGGTCGAGCGAGCCCCCCTGTGGTGGAGGCAGCTCTAAGCTTTTTAATTTAAATTGTCTCTCTAATTTGAATAAATACACTTTAAATCCATTTACAAGGATCTATTGGAGGGCAAGTCTCATGCCAGCAGCCGCGTAATTCCAGCTCCAGTAGCGTCCACTAAAGCTGCTGCAGTTAAAAAGCTTTTATAAGGATCGAGCTCGGCTGTCCACCGCAAGGCATCCTACTGCCAGTCCGAGCCCCTATGCCTTGGGGTGCCTCCTGATGCTCTTCACTGAGTATCCCGTGGTCCCGAAGCATTTCCTTTGAAAAAATGAAGTGTCCAAACTACAGGTGGTGTAGCTTGCTTAACAGCCGGGATAATCCGCTGACTAGCAGACACTGCTACTAGGCACAAAGTATTTCCTGGGCTAGATGCAGTTAAAAATTTGTAATTAGATACTCTCGTTGGATGCTGAGAAAGCATTCCATAGAGTCTCCTGGCACGCCATATATGATTCTCTTAAAAAGCTTGGGGTAGGGGTCTAGGGGACCCTTTTATAGCCAATATCACGGCCCTGTATCGCAATACGTCACCTAGGCTGAAGATAAATGGAACTGTAGCACCCTGAGGGCTCGGTTGCTACAGAGGTATTGCACCTCACCCAGAGGTGTGATATCTCACTCTCAGGTAAGGATGTAGTGTGGATCAGGACCCGACACCTGCATGCATTACACCACATTGCCGTGGGGCAGGGCGACCAATATGCCCCTGAGATGGGCACGACAGTCCCTGTCCCTGGCTGGAGTGGGGGGAGGGAACACTGAGGAAGGAGAACCCTGTAGTGCAGGAGCAGGGAGGAAGCAGTTCCTGGGTGCATTGAGAAGGGAGTATAAAAGGTGGGCACCATCTTAGTTCAGTGCAGAGAAGTCTGAGCAGAATTGGCAGGGAGCAGGGGCTCTGCATGAGCTCTGCTCCGGAGGCGGGCCTAGTAACAGAGGCCCAGGCCTGGAAGAGGGAGAAGGAAGGAAGAGGAGTGGAGAAGGCTCCAGGAACGAGGAACGAAGGGATCTCAGGGGTGCGGACGGGCGAGTCGCCACCGCACGCCCGAATCCACCTGCGTGGAGGGGTCAGGCCAAAGGGGGAGACCAGTCCCCGAAACTAGTGGAGGCAGGAAATGACCCTCAGCTAGAAACAGGAGGCTGTGACATTTTATGTGGCGCAGCCCCTCGCTACACCCGCTAGGAAGGCACCACATAGGGTCAGGGAAACTGGCGCCAAGTTTACCAACAGGAGGCCCGAGGCAGCCGGACAGAAGGGTTGGTAAGAAAGGCCAGACAAAGGACACACAAAGGGGGTCCTGTGAAGCGCTCCAAAGTTATCTGGGAGTTGTCTGAGCCCCTCACCTGGTGAGCACAGTACGACGTGGGCAGCTGTTACCTGCAGACGTGGTCTGGATAATAAGAACTGTGAGTAAAGGCCCTGGACTGCATCACTGACTCCGTGTCATTACTGCTGCTGCCCTGCACCATCACCCCCATCCTCCGCATGCACTGCCCTGAGGCTATACTCCTTCCGTGGGGAGTTATGCTACGCTCTGCTGCACCCACAACACCAGCCTCAGCGGTCTGCCCTGGAGCGGCGGTTCACTCTGACCGCAATCCACGGGTGGCGTAGTCGGACATTTAAACATCAAAACCACATAAATAGTTCCGCCACTGGTTTGACCGCCCTGAGCCACGGAACCGGGTCGCCGCCACGGAGACTACAACCACCAGCATCCACCAAAAAGGGTCCGGCTCCGGGTGTCCCAAGGCCCAGGGTGCGAGTCAGAACATTTTCATCACCTTTCACAATCACCAATGGGACAAGGCAGGGATGTTCTCTGTCCCCTCTCTTATACATCCTAGTGACGGAGCACCTGCTCTCATCAATTCGCCATAACCCCAATATTAGGTGGATTGAGGTGGGAGGCACCGAGTACAAGTGCTCTCTATTTGATGATGATGTCCTAGTATATATCACTCAATCACATATATCCATCCATGCTGTTATGGCTGAAATAGATCACTTTGTTACATGGTCAAATTTTAAAATCAATGCAGCGAAGTCTGAGGCCCTCGATGTCTCCCTCCCCAAATCCATATAGGATTCCATCCAGTCCAACTTTCCCTTTGCCTGGCCCTCACAGGGTATCAAATACTTAGGAATTCCTATTCATAGAGACCTCTCCCATCTATGTTATCTTAAGTTTGGGCCCTTTATTGAACAACTCCATACAGACCACGGTTGGCAAGTTAGAACTGTAAGAATCACTACGTGAACCACTGGTGTTTTGTGGAAAAGCACATGTACACTGTGTTCCAAATTATTATGCAAAAAGTGTTTAGGAGTGATAAGGGAAGAATTTGTTTGTTTGTCAGTAAAACTCATTGATGGTGATGTGTGTCAGGGCTCTTTATATCACTGTAAGCAATTGCAGACACCTGTGCTAATTAGTTTGGCAGGTGTGTCCAATGAAAGGCAAGACTACTTAAGAAGGCTGTCTCACATTATTAAGCAGCCTACATTTTCTGCCAAAATGGGAAAGAAAAAGGATGTGTCGGCTGCTGAGAAGCAACAAATTCTGGAGTGTTTAGGTCAAGGCATGACTACAATCAACATTGTGCGATGATCAGGATGAAGTGTCTTGGCAATCAAGAAGTATGTAGCTGATTCACAGTACACACATGTGCGTGCTGATAAGGGCAAATTGAGGACTCTTTCCTACAGGCAATTACGTCAGGTTGAAAGAGCAGCGGCAAAAAGCCTTGTCATAGCAGCAGACAAGTTTTTGAAGCTGCTGGTGCCTCCAACGTCCCCCGAACAACAAGATGCAGGGTCCTTCAGAGGTTTGCAGCTGTGCATACGTCATCCTGTCGACCTCCTCTATCCACTTCACACAAGCAGAAACGGCTCCAGTGGGCCAAACATTACATGAAGTCTGATTTCAAAACTGTTTTGTTCACGGATGAGTGCCGTGCAGCGCTCGATGGTCCAGATGGATGGAGTGGAGTATGGCTGGTTGATGGACACCCCACGCAAACATGGCTACAGCGCCAACAAGGAGGAGGTGGAGTAATGTTTTGGGCTGGAATCATGGGGAGAGAGATTATCGGCCCCTTTAGGATCCCTGAAGGCGCTAAAGATGAACTACATAATGTATGTGGATTTTCTCAAACAGCACTTCCTGCCATGGTTCAAGAAGAAGAACCGTGTATTTCACAGCAAGATCATTTTTCTGCATGATAATGCACCATCTCATGCTGCACATAAAACATCTGCATCTCTGGCTGATATGGGCATAAAAGGGGACAAACTTATGGTGTGACCCCCATGCTCCCCTGACCTCTACCCCATTCAGAACCTTTGGAGCATCATTAAAAGGAGTGTCTATGATGGCGGGAGGCAGTTCACATCTAAGCAACAGCTCTGGGAGGGTATTCTGTCGTCATGCAAAACAATTGAAGCAGAAACCATCCAAAACCTGACAAATTCAATGGACGAGAGAGTTCAGAAGCTCCTTTCGAACAAGGGGTCCTATGTGAAAATGTAACATCACCTAGAATAAAGTTTTGAGTTGAAAACTGTTTGATTTCAGTTTCTAACAACCTGCTAATGCTTATAATTTCAAAAATGACCATTTTTTTGGTCTTTATTAAAATGAAAAGGTTGATCGAAAAGTTTGGGGGATCTAAGAGTGTGGCAACCCAGTAGTCATGATTACTTCGAATTCTGACAATATGAGGGTCATGCTGCAGGTAGTGCAGCAAGAAGGCACTTATGTGTCTTGCGCATCTCGGAGCCCCAAAATTATTTTCCGGGCTAGATGCAGCTAAAAATTATTATTAATTTTAAATCTGGTGAAGCTTTAGTATAGATGGCCTAATAGGATCAGTGCTGCACACTGCTACAAAGCCCAAATTTTTTTCCAGTCAAGATACAGATAAACATGATTAGTAATTTTAAATCTGGTGGAGCTTATTATAGATGGCCTAATAGAATCAGTGCTGCACACTGCTACAAAGCCCAAATTATTTTCCAGCCAAGATACAGATAAACATGATTAGTAATTTGAAAGTTTAAAACGGTTGGTAGGGTGATTTTAACCAATCATCAAGCTTTTACTCTCCCCAGGATGACACAGGGGTAGAAAAGTCGTTTCGGATCCATGATTTGTTCATCTTTATGAACGTGAGTCTGTCTACATTATCAGTGGAGAGCCGCGTGCGCTTATCTGTCAGCACACCACCAGCAGCGCTGAACACACGTTCAGACAGAACGCTGGCTGCGGGGCATGACAAGATCTCCAAGGCGTAAGTGGCTAGCTCCGGCCATTTATCCAGATTGGAAGCCCAAAAAGAGCAAGGGTCCAGTGACACAGTCATGGCTTCAATGTTTACTTGGAGATACTCCTGTACCATCGTCTCTAGGCGTTGACTATGTGTCAGACTTCTTGTCTCCTGTGGCCTTGCAAAGGATGGGCTAAAAAAGTGGTGAAATGATTCCGCAAAATTGATGTTACCAGCAGATACTGTGGTTCTGTTACGGTTTGAGTGCTGAACACTTGACGGTCCCACGGTTGGCAAGTTGGAACTGTGAGATTCACTACGTGCACCACTGGTATTTTGTGGAAAAGCACATGTAAGATTCTGCAACAGTCTCTGCTGATACTCTTGCATGCGTGCATCCCTTTCTATGGCAGGAATAATTTCTGCAAATTTACTTTTGTACCGGGGATCTAACAGTGTGGCAACCCAGTAGTCAGGATTATTTCTAATTCTCACAATTCGAGGGTCATGTTGCAGGTAGTGCAGCAAGAAGGCACTCATGTGTGTTGCGCATCCAGGAGCACCAAGTCCCTGTTGTGTTGGTGGCGAGGTAACAATCATGCTTCCTTCCTCTGTCCTCTCCCCCCAACCTCGCACAACAGAAATGTGATCAAGGTCTCCCTCATCTGATGAGTCTTCCATCAGTTCGTCCTCCACTTCTTCCTGGGCTCCTGCACCTTCCTCACTAGTTTGGCTGCTACCATGCGCCCTGGTAAAACCATCTCCCCCACCCTCACATGCCTGCCGCCTTGGTGCTGCCGACCGTCTGGACCTTGCAGATGTTAGCCCTTCCGCATACAACTCCTCCTCCTCTACTTCCTCCACCTCCTCTTGTGCCACCACCTGACTCCGAATTCTGTGTAACATGTGCTCCAGCATGTAAATCACCGGAATAGTCATGCTGATAATGGCATCGTCAGCACTAAACATCTTCGTCGCCATTTCAAAACTGTGCAGAAGGGTGCATAGGTCCCTGATCTGAGACCACTCCTCCAGCGTGATTTGCCCCACCTCTGGATCTCGTTGGCCCAGGCTATACGTCAGAACGTATTGCACCAGGGCTTGTCGGTGCTGCCACAGTCGCTGCAACATCTGCAGAGTTGAATTCCACCGGGTAGGCACATCGCATTTTAGCCGGTGAAGTGGCAGGCCCAACGACTTCTGTAGAGATGTAAGTCGCTGAGCTGCGGGATGCGAACGGCGAAAGTGAGCACACAGCAACCGTGCCCTCTGCAGAAGGCCATCTAGTCTGGGATAGTGGGCTAAAAATTGCTGGACAACCAGGTTCAACACGTGAGCCATACAAGGCACGTGTGTGACATTGCCCCGGCGAAGGGCCGCACCCAGGTTTGCAGCATTGTCGCACACGGCCTTCCCTGGTTTCAGGTCCAGTGGAGACAACCATTCATGAAATTGGTTCTCCAGAGCTGACCACAACTCCTCAGCTGTGTGACTCACATTTCCCAGACATTTCAATGTAAAAACCGCCTGATGACGTTGAGCCCTACTGCCAGCATAGTAAGGAGGTGTGCAGGATCCCTTCTGCGCAGTTAGAAAGCTTGTGGCATGACCAGACAGGCTTTGGGTGCAGGTGGAAGACCGAGAGGAGGTTGAGGAGGCAGAAGCAGTGGAGGAACTTTGACATAAAGAGGATTGACGCACAACTCGTGGGGACGGCAAGACTTGGCCAGCAGCCCCTTGTCCTGCTGTCACCATAGTTACCCAGTGCCCAGTCAGCGACATGTAACGCCCCTGTCCATGCCTACTCGTCCAAGTGTCTGTGGTGAAATGCACCCTGTCACACACAGAGTTTCTCAAAGAAGCGGTGATGTTGTGTGCGACATGCTGGTGGAGCGCAGGCACACCTTTCTTTGAGAAGTAGTGCCGACTGGGCATCTGGTACTGGGGCACTGCGACGGACATAAGGTCTCGAAAATCCTCTGTGTCCACCAGGCGGAAAGGCAGCATTTCTGTAGCCAAGAACTTGCAGATGGTGAAATTCAACCTCTTAGCTTTCTTATGGCTAGGAGGAAATGGTGTTTTACTTGTCCACATCTGAGGGACCGAGGGCTGGCTATTGTGCTTAGACGGGGTTGATAAGGGTGTCCCCGGCAAACTGCCGGTCTGTGAGGAAGATGCAGGCGGACATGTTAGGTTGCCTTGATCCAAAGGTGGTGCTATCGATGTCGGACAGCGCTCAACACCAGCTGGTGTTACCACCTCCAAAGAAAATGATGACCTGCCAATCACGCTGGCTGTTGCGGGTAAAGAGGTGGCAGGTCTGCGCCCCAAAACAGGTGTGACTGCTGTCCCCCCAGTCACAGAGGATGAAGAGGCCGCGGATGCACAAGATATGGCAGACGGTGGTTGGCCCGGCCGGCTAGGCCGCATTGTAGCACACTGAGCTTCCCACTGCAACTTATGCTTCATGTCCATGTGCCGGTTCATGCATGAAGTACTCAAACTATGTATTTTTTGGCCTCTACTTAGCTTTTGCTGACAAATGTTACAGATAACACGAGTTGGGTCATCTTTATCGATCTGAAAAAATGCCCAGGCTATGCAAGGCTTAGCACCCATGCGACCTGAAGAGCCACCACTTGTGGTGAGAGGCAGAGTTGTGTTTGAGGATGCAGTTGTTGACGTGCTTCCAGTACTACGTCTCTGTCCAGGAAGGCGCAACCTGACCTCGTCGTCACAAGCATCTTCCTCCACCTCCTCTGCTGACCTCTGCTGACCTCATCTCTTGGCTGACTGTGGGTTGACAGTAAGTGGGATCTCCAACCTCATCATCATCACCCTGTGCGTTATCACACCCGTCGTCCTCAGAGCCAACCTGTTCCTGCCCTGACAAAAAACTAAATTTGTCGCTCCAATCAGGTATTTGAGTCTTATCATCGTCTTCCTCATTGTCTCCACCAACAGGAGTTACAGTTTGGGAATGAGGGTCTACATTATGGTCAGAACCTTCTGCGTCTGGTCCTGGATCCGACTCATAAAGATTCTGGGCATCAGTGCAGATCATTTCCTCGTCTGGATTCACAGAAGCGCTGGAGTCGACCTCTGATTCCCAGTCAATAGTATGAGTAAACAGCTCTGCAGACTCAACCATCTGTTCTACCTCATACTCAGACGGGCAGCTGGAGATTTGGGAGCTGTGAGGAAGCAAGTGCGATTGGGGTGACACCTTTGAGGACTGGAGTATTTGTGATGTTGAAGTTGATGTGGAGGAGAGCCCACTTAAAGGAGCACTTGATATCCGTTGAAGCACCTGCTGTTTTTGTGCCTCATCTGGAATTTGTAGCGATTGGCGTGGCCGTAAGAAAGGGATCTTATCACATTGTCAGCTAAAAGAAGTAGACATTTTAGTTTGGCTGGAAGATGGTCTTTCTTCTGCAGATGTTACTGTTGCTTTAACACCTACCCCACGGACACAACCTTTTTTCCCCTTCCCAACACGCCTATTCCCCTTTCCACCAGCAGCAGGCCTTTTTCCACTCATTTTGGTGGTTAACTAATTAACAACTCTGGAGTTGTTTGCACAAAAAAACAATGGATGGGAACCGAGCAGAGCTGAGTGGCCAAACTGTGGTATTAGGCCAAAACTATTGGCTGGGTTAGATGCAGAAAAAAATTATATTCAATTTGCAACCTGATGGAGGTCAGTATAGATGGACTAATAGAGAAAGTCCCACACACTGCTAGAAGGCCAAATATTTTTTCAGAGCTAGATGCAGAAAAAAATATATTCAGTTTGCAACCTGATGGAGGTCTGTATAGATGGATTAATAGAACAAGTCCCACACACAGCTAGAAGCCCAATATTTTTTCAGAGGTAGATGCAGAAAAAAATATATTCAGTTTGCAACCTGATGGAGGTCAGTATAGATGGACTAATACAACAAGTCCCACACACAGCTAGAAGCCCAATATTTTTTCAGAGGTAGATGCAGAAAAAAATATATTCAGTTTGCAACCTGATGGAGGTCTGTATAGATGGATTAATAGAACATGTCCCACACACAGCTAGAAGCCCAATATTTTTTCAGAGGTAGATGCAGAAAAAAATATATTCAGTTTGCAACCTGATGGAGGTCAGTATAGATGGACTAATACAACAAGTCCCACACACAGCTAGAAGCCCAATATTTTTTCAGAGGTAGATGCAGAAAAAAATATATTCAGTTTGCAACCTGATGGAGGTCTGTATAGATGGATTAATAGAACAAGTCACACAAACACCGAGAAGCCCAATATTTTTTCAGAGGTAGATGCAGAAAAAAATATATTCAGTTTGCAACCTGATGGAGGTCTGTATAGATGGATTAATAGAACAAGTCCCACACACAGCTAGAAGCCCAATATTTTTTCAGAGGTAGATGCAGAAAAAAATATATTCAGTTTGCAACCTGATGGAGGTCTGTATAGATGGATTAATAGAACAAGTCCCACACACAGCTAGAAGCCCAATATTTTTTCAGAGGTAGATGCAGAAAAAAATATATTCAGTTTGCAACCTGATGGAGGTCTGTATAGATGGATTAATAGAACAAGTCCCACACACAGCTAGAAGCCCAATATTTTTTCAGAGGTAGATGCAGAAAAAAATATATTCAGTTTGCAACCTGATGGAGGTCAGTATAGATGGACTAATACAACAAGTCCCACACACAGCTAGAAGCCCAATATTTTTTCAGAGGTAGATGCAGAAAAAAATATATTCAGTTTGCAACCTGATGGAGGTCTGTATAGATGGATTAATAGAACAAGTCCCACACACAGCTAGAAGCCCAATATTTTTTCAGAGGTAGATGCAGAAAAAAATATATTCAGTTTGCAACCTGATGGAGGTCAGTATAGATGGACTAATACAACAAGTCCCACACACAGCTAGAAGCCCAATATTTTTTCAGAGGTAGATGCAGAAAAAAATATATTCAGTTTGCAACCTGATGGAGGTCTGTATAGATGGATTAATAGAACAAGTCCCACACACAGCTAGAAGCCCAATATTTTTTCAGAGGTAGATGCAGAAAAAAATATATTCAGTTTGCAACCTGATGGAGGTCTGTATAGATGGATTAATAGAACAAGTCCCACACACAGCTAGAAGCCCAATATTTTTTCAGAGGTAGATGCAGAAAAAAATATATTCAGTTTGCAACCTGATGGAGGTCTGTATAGATGGATTAATAGAACAAGTCCCACACACAGCTAGAAGCCCAATATTTTTTCAGAGGTAGATGAAGAAAAAAATATATGCAGTTTGCAACCTGATGGAGGTCAGTATAGATGGACTAATACAACAAGTCCCACACACAGCTAGAAGCCCAATATTTTTTCAGAGCTAGATGCAGAAAAAAATTATATTCAATTTGCAACCTGATGGAGGTCAGTATAGATGGACTAATAGAATGATGCTATGTCCAAAAGATTTTACTTCACTAGGTGCAGTAAAAAAATTGGTATTCTATACACAGGTGGTATATCTTGCAACACAGATAGGCTACTCCACTGACTAACACACTCTGCAATAGGCCAAAAAGGATTAGCTTTGCTAGATTCAGCCAAATGCTGTGAAAAAAACTTGCACAGCACTGGCACAGACCTGCCTGGCAAAAACTGATAGGAACTGATGTAACCTAGTCCTGAAAAGGACTCCAATTACAATTAGTCTTTACTCCCACAATCTATCATTTAAGAGCACAGACCTGCCTGATAAAAGTCGTAGGAAATGCTGTAACCTAGTCCTTAAAAGGACTGCAATCACAACTATTCCCTACTCCCAAGCTATCTGTAGATTTGTGCGAAAATCGGCTTGAAATTAACAAGGTATAGCGCACACAGCAACAGCGGTGCCGTCTAACACGCAGCTGCAGCAGTGAGAAAATGGTGGCGACGGGGAGAATGGCTTGGTCTTATAGGGCAAGGACATGTGACATACACTGCCAATGACACATGCCCTTGCTTGTGTGAAAAAAAGCACTTCGCTCCGTGTGTGCGCTGCTGATAGGCTGACAGATTGTACTTCCCCACTGTAAATGCGGGAAAGAGGAAAAAAAATGGATATCATCATTGTTCCTGCAGAGATCCATCCCCTGTCCCTCCCCCCACCCCGCTGTACACTCAAACTGCGTATTAACATTAATTTTCATCATTACTGAGAAAAAATCCAGTTATGATTTTGGTGCACGAACAGTTATCGAACATAACCTCGAACAGCCGAATTTTTCTCAAATTGTTCGTGTTCGCCGAACGGCTCGAACACCGCCCAAAACAGCTCGAATTTGAGATTGGCGAACAGTTCGAGTAGAACAACGCTCATCTCTATTATTGACACCCATGAAATTTAAGTACATAATGCGGAGTATCCACTGAAAAAAATAAATCAAATGAAACTGTTGTTTTGTATTGAGTTAAAGGGGTTGCCCAGTACTTTAGATTACACAGGCATCACGTGACCCCCGGCTGCAACCGGCTCTGACATCCGCTGACATCACGACAAGTACTGGCAGCAGCCGGGGGTCTCTGTCTTCTGTGTTCCACGGTGGATGCCAGGCTGTGGGTGGGGTTACCCCTCGCATCACACCCGGCATCCACCGCGCGCACTGCCTCTCTCCATTCATTGGGAAAGCGTACGGTGGATGCTGGGTGTGATGAGTGGGGTAACCCCGCCCACAACCCAGCAGCCACCACGGGGACCCCAGCGCTGAGTCTCGCCTCACTTGTTGTGACATCAGCGCGGGGTCACGTGATGCCTGTGAGCGGCCAAGGATAGCGCCGCTCACAGGCAGTATCTGCAACGTAAGCTAATTACAAAAATCCTTAGGAGCCCCGGGGGGATACATTGGGGGGTGTAGTCTAAAGTACTGGACAACTTCTTTAAATACTCTTGTTAAATACAAAAGAGCAAATGATAAACAATAATTTAAAACCAAAAAATGGAAGGGAAAAATAGAAAAACCTAAAGCTTGTTGTGACACTGGTATTGGCACCCTTTACATTAATTTAGAAACACATTTTGACTCACCTGTGGTAAATCACAAAAGAAATTCTCCTGTGATTAATTGTCGGTGCCCATGTGACATGAATTAGCCAATGAATGATTACTTCTCTGTTTTAAAAAGCCACGTGGTAGGCTCTATTTATTTGTCAAACAAAAAGTGAAAAAAAAACTAAAATAAGATATAACTTTTTTAATAGATATTTTAAAAGACCAATTAGTCATATAAATGGACAAAGACCATAATAAGTGTCCGTGCAACAAGGGGTAAGGGTAAGGGGTATAATCAGATAAAGTCCAATGGACTTGGGAATTGACTCTGATGGTCCACGGCAAGTACACCATTACTGCCCATGCTCCTATTATGGTGTGTCTCCTGATCTGTCCCCTGATGAGCCCTGAATGAGGAGAGGGTGAAACGCGTTGGGATAGCTATTGGCACTCCTTGTGCCATCGTTTTGGGACTTTTTCCTGTGCACTGGTGCAACCTACAGAACATACTTTGAATTGAACTATCCAGTTCCTACCTGAAAGCATTCTACTACTTACCTCAGATAAGTTCATTTCTCTCCTGTAGCATGCTCTATGTTTTTTGTTTATTGCTTTTTTGAGCTTACTGCTTTTTGATCTTTTTTGAGAGACCACGAATCATCTCTCTAATACTACTTTAAGAGAGATTAAAATTCATGGAGCACTTGTCATATTTGTATAAGTACTTGTTTGTGACTTATGCGGTACCACTGCAGAGGATCATAGCTTTTATCTTAAATATCTTTAAGTTATTGAGTGTTTGGTGCAAGGGTACAATAGGGCAACCAAGGAAAAGCCGACGTGGAACGGGGACACCAAACCGTCTTGCTAGGGTGATAAACGTCCGCTGTCAGGCAGGTTCTCAGTTTTTTGAGGGACATTTAGGGCCAGCCTGAACGACATTATCTGATTATACCCCTTACCATTACCCCTTGTTGCACGGACACTTATTATGGTCTTTGTCCACGGACTACTAATTGGTCTTTTAAAATATCTATTAAAAGTTATATCTTATTTTAGTTTTTTTTTCACTTTTTGTTTGGTTCTTAATATACCCTAGCTGTTTAATTTTGCCTTTGGCAAGCGTTTTCTCCTATTTCTTTGTCACAATGGTGAAGACAAAGGAGCTGTCTGAGGACATCAGAATTGCTATTATTAGCAAACACAAGACTTCCAAAGGGTATAAGATCATCTCCAAAGTCCTTGATATCCCAGTTTAAACAGTGCGCATGTTATTAAGAAGGTTGCCAAGCATGAAACTGTAAAGAACCTCCCTGAATGTGGGGGAAAGAGGAAAATTGTCTTCGAAGGTTGGTGCGAATGGTGGAAAAAAACACCACGTCAAACATCCAAAGACCTGAAGGCCAACCTGGAACAGTATGGGATCATGGTTTCAACAAGTACCATATGCCGCACACTAATCCAAGCAGAGGCCAAGGAAGAAACCATTGCTGAATAAGAGACATAAAAAGGAATGACTGATCTTTGCCAAAGAGTACCTTGTCAAACCACAATCCTTCTGGGAAAATGTTCTGTGGACAGATGAAAACAAAAATAGAGCTTTTTGGCAATGCAAAGCCATAGTTTGTTTACAGACAGCGCAATGAAGCTTATACGGAAAAACACCTTATCAACAGTTAAGCATGGTGGAGGATCCATAATGCTGTGGGGTTGCTTTGCTGCATCTGGTACTGGAGGCCTTGACTGTATCACAGGAATCATGAAATCAAATAATTATCAAGAGATATTAGAGAGAAATGTCCTAACCAGTGCAGTGTTAGAAAACTTGGTTTGAGTCCTTCAGTAAAACAATGACCCAAAGCACACATCCAAAATTACACAGGAATGGTTGAAAAAGAAAAAATGGACTGTTTTAAAATGGCCAGCAAAGAATCCTGACCTCAATCCCATTGAAAATCTTTGGGTTGAGCTGAACTCTGCCATTGGGAAAAAAGAACCCTGCAAGCATTCAAGAGCTTGAACAAACTGCAAAGGAAGAGTGGGAGAAAGTTCTACCTGAGAAGTACAAGAAGCTTATAGATGGCTACAAGAAACGTTTGGAGGATGTTAGCAATGCCAAAAGGTATGTAACCAAGCAATAATTAGGGTTGTCTTTATTGCTGCACATGTTGTTTATTCTATTTCTTCTTTGAAATATTGCTGCACATACTGTTTATTATATTTCTTCTTTGAAATTGCAACATGGAAGTTGAAAAACAATGTTTCATTGTTGTATTATTTTGGACCACTAATTAAAAGATCCTGTGGATATAACTTTGGTACATTTCCATTTATTTCTGAAGATATTGTACAGTCTATGAAAAAAAGGAAGGGGTGCCATTAATGGAAACCAGCACTGTATAGCACAGTGCACTGACAGGCTTTTCATGTGTTTTAAAATGATAAAACGGTCCAAAAATTATTGCAATGTACGATTCATAATTATACTGCCCGGATAGCTGATACCAGCGGTAGTGCAGGTGACGGTGCTTCTGCTGCTGCTAGTGGATCCCAAATTCTAAGTCATAGTTTATGTTTTTTTTTCTTTTACACAACCCCACCTATTGCAATGATTTGCTGGGTTGGCACATCATCACAGGTACGCCACAAGAAGCAACCTCAGGCAATTCACGCAGCTCCTGTCCACAGCCAGAGAGAAATCATTTGGTAAATGGACTGGGATTGTGCAAGGCATTCCGCTCATCTCTACTAGTTAAGTACACACTACACAACCAAAAAGCCTGCACCTACAACAAGGTGCTTCATTGGTGTGGCATGCATGGATGGAAAATTTGACTAGTAAAAAGGGTATACAAAGGAAAAAAAATTATTTGCGACATGCACAATATGTGATGTTGGCAGTAGCACTTAAATGTCTAGGGTTTATGGAATTTTCTTATGTATTTTTAGTAAAAAATTATTCCTACCTTCATGAATACAATTGTATAAAAAATTCAAAGCTTGCAACAAGCAAGCACACAGTCTTAGGCCTGTTTCACACGTCTTGATATTTTCGGTACTGGAAAAAACGTGTGGCAACCATGTGCCACACCAGAGTCACACGTACCGGCACCTGGGACTCAGTGATACAGTTCGCGCTGTTCCCAGGTGCCGGGTGTTGAAGGAATCTCTCATCATTGTTCCCTGCTTGTGCTGCGATCAGCAGGGGACAATATTGAGAGTAGTATTCTGCTCCCAATGTCTCCAAAACCTGTAAAAATAAGAATAAAATAAAAAAATCATTTTACTCACCTGGCTTGAAGAGATCACACACGCTGAGTAGCAGAGGAGAATGACACGCTGCAGTGAGCGGGCCCCTGAACTTTGCTGAGGTCACTGAGTGACATGACACCGCTCACTGAGCACAGCGCAGTTCAGGGGCACGTGTTTTGGACATTTTGCGGCCCGTGCGGTGTTCAAAACATGGACATGTCAGCGTTTTTCGCCACGAATACATGGTCTGTGGAACACACACTGACATGTGCGCAGACCCATTAATTTGAATGGGTCTGCGTGTGTAAGTGTCTCCAGTACGTGTGACAACTGTTACCACACATACTGGAGACACTGACCTGTGATTTTTGATTTTTTTGCTGTAAAATCTATTGTGTTTTCCTGCAGCTGCTTTCTAGTGTATTAAGAATGAGGAAAGATGTGTAATGGTCTGGCAGAACAGATGCCAGCTGCACTATATTACTGATCAATCATACTGAGTCTGTCGCTACTACAGGCACTGCCCCTATCTTTCTCTATTCCTATTATTTTAATCTCTATATCATTCCCAAACTACTACACTTATTATCATCAGTAGAGATGAGCGGTGTTCGAATCGAACTGTTCGCCAATCTCAAATTCGAGCTGTTTTTAGCGGTGTTCGAGCCGTTCGACGAACCCGAACGATTTGAAAAAAATTCGGCTGTTCGAGGTTATGTTCGATAACTGTTCGTGCACCCAAATCGTAACTGGATTTTTTCACAGTAATGCTGATAATCAATGTTAATTCATAGTTTGAGTGTACAGCGGGGCGGGGGGAGGGGCATGGGATGAATCTCTGCAGAAATAATGAAGATCTCCATTTTTTTTTCTCTTTCCCGCATTTACAGTGGGGAGGTGCAATCTGTCATCCTATCAGCAGCGCACACAAGGAGCGAACTGATTTTTTTCACACAATCAAGGGCATGTGTCATTGGCAGTGTATGTCACATGTCCTTGCCCTATAAGACCCAGCCATTTTCCACTTAGCCACCATTTTCTCACTGCTGCAGCTGCGTGTTACACAGCACCACTGTTGCTGTGTGCGCTATACTTTGTGTGTTAATTTCAAGCCAATTTTAGTCCTTTTGAGGACTAGGTTATATCAGTTCCTATCACTTTTTCCCAGGCAGGTCTGTGCCAGTGCTGTGCAAGTTTTTTTCACAGCATTTGGCTAAATCTAGCTAAGCAAATCCTTTTTGGCCTCTTGCAGTGTGTGTTAGTCAGTGGAGTAGCCTATCTGTGTTGCAAGCTACACCACCTGTGTATAGAATACAATTTTTTTTACTGCACCTAGCCAAGTAAAACCTTTTGGGCATTCTATTAGTCCATCTATACTAACCTCCACAAGGTTGCAAATTAAAAATAATTTTTTTCTGCATCTAGCTCTGAAAAAATATTTGGGCTTGTAGCAGTGTGTGGGACTTGTTCTATTAGTCCATCTATACTAACCTCCACAAGGTTGCAAATTAAAAATAATTTTGTATCTGCATCTAGCTCTGAAAAAATATTTGGGCTTGTAGCAGTGTGTGGGACTTGTTCTATTAGTCCATCTATACTAACCTCCACAAGGTTGTAAATTAAAAATAATTTTGTATCTGCATCTAGCTCTGAAAAAATATTTGGGCTTGTAGCAGTGTGTGGGACTTGTTCTATTAGTCCATCTATACTAACCTCCACCAGGTTGCAAATTAAACATAATTTTTATCTGCATCAAGCTCTGAAAAAATATTTGGGCTTGTAGCAGTGTGTGGGACTTGTTCGATTAGTCCATCTATACTAACCTCCACAAGGTTGCAAATTAAAAATAATTTTGTATCTGCATCTAGCTCTGAAAAAATATTTGGGCTTGTAGCAGTGTGTGGGACTTGTTCTATTTGTCCATCTATACTAATCTCCACCAGGTTGCAAATTAAAAATAATATTTATCTTCATCTAGCTCTGAAAAAATATTTGGGCTTGTAGCAGTGTGTGGGACTTGTTCTATTAGTCCATCTATGCTAACCTCCACCAGGTTGCAAATTAAAAATAATTTTTATCTGCATCAAGCTCTGAAAAAATATTTGGGCTTGTAGCAGTGTCTGGGACTTGTTCTATTAGTCCATCTATACTAACCTCCACCAGGTTGCAAATTAAAATAATTTTTATCTGCATCTAGCTCTGAAAATATATTTGAGCTTGTAGCAGTGTGTGGGACTTGTTCTATTAGTCCATCTATACTAACCTCCACCAGGTTGCAAATTCAAAATAATTTTTATCTGCATCTAGCTCTGAAAAAATATTTGGGCTTGTAGCAGTGTGTGGGACTTGTTCTATTAGTCCATCTATACTAACCTCCACCACCTGTGTATGTAATAAAATTGTTTTACTGCATCTAACCCAGCCAATACTTTTGGGCTAATACCACAGTTTGGCCACTCAACTTTGCTCGGTTCCCATCCATTGTTTTTTGTGCAAACAACTCGAGAGTTGTCAATTAGTTAACCACCAAAATGAGTGTAAAAAGGTCTGCTGCTGGTGGAAAATGGAATAGGCGTGTTGGGAAGGGAAAAAAAGGTTGTGTAAGTGGGGTAGGTGTTAAAGCAACAGTAACATCTGCAGAAGAAAGACCATCTTCCAGCCAAACTAAGATGTCTACTTCTTTTAGCGGACAATGTGATAAGATCCCTTTCTTACGGCCACGCCAATCGTTACAAATTCCAGATGAGGCACAAAAACTGCAGGTGCTTCAACGCATATCAAGTGCTCCTTTAAGTGGGCTCTCCTCCACCTCAACTTCAACATCACAAATACTCCAGTCCTCAGAGGTGTCACCCCAATCGCACTTGCTTCCTCACAGCTCCCTAGTCTCCCAAGTCCCCAGCTGCCCATCTGAGTATGGGGTAGAACAGATGGTTGAGTCTGCAGAGCTGTTTACTCATACTATAGCCTGGGAATGAGAGGTCGGATCCAGAGCTTCTGTGAATCCAGACGAGGAAATGATCTGCACTGATGCTCAGAATCTTTATGAGTCAGATCCAGGAACAGACGCAGAAGGTTCTGAACATAATGTAGACCCTCGTTCCCAAACTGTAACTCCTGTTCGTGGAGACAATGAGGAAGACGATGATGAGACTCAAATACCTGATTGGAGCGACAACTTGAGTTTTTTATCAGGGCAGGAAAAGGTTGGCTCTGAGGACGACGGGTGTGATAACACACAGGGTGATGATGACGAGGTTGGAGATCCCACTTACTGTCAACCCACAGCCAGCCAGTCGATGAGGTCAGCAGAGGAGGTGGAGGAGGATGCTAGTCAGGTTGCGCCTTCCTGGACAGAGACGTAGTACTGGAAGCACGTCAACAACTGCATCCTCAAACACAACTCTGCCTCTGACCACAAGTCGTGGTGGCTCTTCAGGTCGCATGGGTGCTAAGCCTTGCATAACCTGGGCATTTTTTCAGATCGATAAGGATGACCCAACTCGTGTTATCTGTAACATTTGTCAGCAAAAGCTAAGTAGAGGCCAAAAAATACATAGTTTGAGTACTTCATGCATGAACCGGCACATGGATATGAAGCATAAGTTGCAGTGGGAAGCTCACTGTGCTACAATGCGGCCTAGCCGGCCGGGCCAACCACCGTCTTCCACATCTTGTGCATCCGCGGCCTCTTCATCCTCTGTGACTGGGGAGACAGCAGTCACACCTGTTTTGGGACGCAGACCTGCAACCTCTATACCCGCAATAGCCAGCGTGATTGGCAGGTCAACATTTTCTTTGGAGGTGGAAACACCAGCTGGTGTTCAGCGTTGTCCGACATTAATAGCACCACCTTTGGATCAAGGCAAACTAACATGTCCAAGTGCATCTTCCTCACAGACTAGTAGTTTGCCGAGGACACCCTTCTCAGCCCCGTCTAAGCACAACAGCCAGCCCTCGGTCCCTCAGATGTGGACAAGCAAAAGACCATTTCCTCCTAGCCATGAGAAAGCTAAGAGGTTGAATTTCACCATCTGCAAGCTCTTGGCTACAGAAATGCTGCCTTTCCGCCTGGTGGACACAGAGGATTTTCGAGAACTTATGTCCGTCGCAGTGTCCCAGTACCAGATGCCCAGTCGGCACTACTTCTCAAAGAAAGGTGTGCCTGCGCTCCACCAGCATGTCGCACACAACATCACTGCTTCTTTGAGAAACTCTGTGTGTGACAGGGTGCATTTCACCACAGACACTTGGACAAGTAGGCATGGACAGGGGCGTTACATGTCGCTGACTGGGCAATGGGCAACTATGGTTACAGCAGGACAAGGGGCTGCTGTCCAAGTCTTGCCGTCCCCATGAGTTGTGCGTCAATCCTCTTTATCTCGAAGTTCCTCCACTGCTTCTGCCTCCTCAACCTCCTATCGGTCCTCCACCTGCACCCAAAGCCTGTCTGGTCATGCCACAAGCTTTCTAACTGTGCAGAAGGGATCCTGCACACCTCCTTACTATGCTGGCAGCAGGGCTCAACGTCATCAGGCGGTTTTTAACTTTGAAATGTCTGGGAAATGTGAGTCACACATCTGAGGAGTTGTGGTCAGCTCTGGAGAAGCAGTTTCAAGAATGGTTGTCTCCACTGGACCTGAAACCAGGGAAGGCCGTGTGCGACAATGCTGCAAACCTCGGTGCGGCCCTTCACCGGGGCAATGTCACACACGTGCCTTGTATGGCTCACGTGTTGAACCTGGTTGTCCAGCAATTTTTAGCCCACTATCCCGGACTAGATGGCCTTCTACAGAGTGCACAGTCGCGGTGTGCTCACTTCCGCCGTTCGCATCCCGCAGCTCAGCGACTTACATTTCTACAGAAGTCGTTGGGCCTGCCACTTCACCGGCTAAAATGCGATGTGCCTACCCGGTGGAATTCAACTCTGCACATGTTGCAGCGACTGTGGCAGCACCAACAAGCCCTGGTGCAATATGTTCTGACGTATAGCCTGGGCCAACGGGATCCAGAGGTGGGGCAAATCACGCTGAAGGAGTGGTCTCAGATCAGGGACCTATGCACCCTTCTGCACAGTTTTGAAATGGCGACGAAGATGTTTAGTGCTGACGATGCCATTATCAGCATGACTATTCTGGTGATTTACATGCTGGAGCACATGTTAAACAGAATTCGGAGTCAGGTGGTGGCACGAGAGGAGGTGGAGGAAGTAGAGGAGGAGGAGCTGTATGCGGAAGGGCTAACATCTGCAAGGTCTAGACGGTTGGCAGCACTAAGGCGGCAGGCATGTGAGGGTGGGGGAGATGGTTTTACCAGGGCGCATGGTAGCAGCCAAACTAGTGCGGAAGGTGCAGGAGCCCAGGAAGAAGTGGAGGACAAACTGATGGAAGACTCATAAGATGAGGGAGTCCTTGATCACATTTCTGTTGTGGGAGGTTGGGGGGAGAGGGCAGAGGAAGGAAGCATGATTGTTACCTCGCCACCAACACAACAGGGACTTGGTGCTCCTGGATGCGCAAGACACATGAGTGCCTTCTTGCTGCACTACCTGCAACATGACCCTCGAATTGTGAGAATTAGAAATAATCCTGACTACTGGGTTGCCACACTGTTAGATCCCCGGTACAAAAGTAAATTTGCAGAAATTATTCCTGCCATAGAAAGGGATGCATGCATGCAGGAGTATCAGCAGAGACTGTTGTAGAATCTTACATGTGCTTTTCCACAAAACACCAGTGGTGCACAGAGTGAATCTCACAGTTCCAACTTGCCAACCATGGGACCGTCGAGTGTTCAGCACTCAAAACCTAACAGAAACACAGTATCTGCTGGTAACATCAATTTTGCGGAATCATTTCACCACTTTTTTAGCCCATCCTTTGCAAGGCCACAGGAGACAAGAAGTCTGACACATAGTCAACGCCTAGAGATGAAGGTACAGGAGTATCTCCAAGTAAACGTTGAAGCCATGACTGTGTCACTGGATTCTTGCTCTTTTTGGGCTTCCAATCTGGATAAATGGCCGGAGCTCACCACTTACGCCTTGTAAATCTTGTCATGCCCCGAAGCCAGCGTTCTGTCTGAACGTGTGTTCAGCGCTGCTGGTGGTGTGCTGACAGATAAGCGCACGCGGCTCTCCACTGATAATGTAGACAGACTCACGTTCATAAAGATGAACAAATCATGGATCCGAAAGGACTTTTCTAAACCTGTGTCATCCTGGGGAGAGTAAAAGCTTGATGATTTGTTAAAATCACCTCACCAACCGTTTTAAGCTTTCAAATTACTAATCATGTTTATCTGTATCTTGGCTGGAAAATAATTTGGGCCTTGTAGCAGTTTGCAGTACTGATTCTATTAGGACATCTATACTAAACTCCACCAGATTTAAAATTACTAATCATGTTTATCTGTATCTTGGCTGGAAAATAATTTGGGCCTTGTAGCAGTTTGCAGTACAGATTCTTTTAGGACATCTATACTAAGCTCCACCAGCTGTCAAATTAATAATACTTTTTAGCTGCATCTAGCCCAGAAAATACTTTTGGGGCTCCTAGATGCGCAAGACACATGAGTGCCTTCTTGCTGCACTACCTGCAACATGACCCTCATATTGTCAGAATTCGAAATAATCCTGACTACTGGGTTGCCACACTCTTAGACCCCCCACACTCTTCGATCAACCTTTTCATTTTAATAAAGAACAAAAAAATGGTAATTTTTGAAATTATAAGCATTATCAGGTTATTAGAAACTGAAATCAAACAGTTTTCAACTCAAAACTTTATTCTAGGTGATGTTACATTTGCACATAGGACCCCTTGTTCGAAAGGAGCTTCTGAACTCTCTCGTCTATTGAATTTGTCAGGTTTTGGATGGTTTCTGCTTCAATTGTTTTGCATGTGGACAGAATACCCTCCCAGAGCTGTTGCTTAGATGTGAAATGCCTCCTGCCATCATAGACACTCCTTTTGATGATGCTCCAGAGGTTCTCAATGTAGTTGAGGTCAGGGGAGCATGGGGGTCACACCATAAGTTTGTCCCCTTTTATGCCCATATCAGCCAGAGATGCAGATGTGTTATGTGCAGCATGAGATGGTGCATTATCATGCATTAAAATGATCTTGCTGCGGAATACACGGTTTTTCTTCTTGAACCATGGAAGGAAGTGCTGTTTGAGAAACTCCACATACATTATGGAGTTCATCTTTACCCCTTCAGGGATCCTAAAGGGGCCGACAATCTCTCTCTCCATGATTCCAGCCCAAAACATTACTCCACCTCCTCCTTGTTGGCGCCATAGCCGTGTTTGCATGGGGTGTCCATCAACCAGCTATC
The DNA here is from genome assembly GCF_046119375.1 of Phyllobates terribilis. NCBI lineage: Eukaryota > Metazoa > Chordata > Amphibia > Anura > Dendrobatidae > Phyllobates > Phyllobates terribilis. The sequence continues at coordinate 225,391,972 of NW_027362763.1, forward strand.
CTCCACTTCATCCATCTGGACCATCGAGCGTTGCACGGCACCCATCGGTGAACAAAACAGTTTTGAAGTCTGTCTTCATCTATTGTTTGGCCCACTGGAGCCGTTTCTGCTTGTGTACAGTGGATATAGGAGGTCGACAGGATGGCTTACGCACAGCTGCAAACCTCTGAAGGACCCTGCATCTTGTTGTTCGGGGGACGTTGGAGGCACCAGCAGCTTCAAAAACTTGTCTGCTTCTATGACAAGGCTTTTTTGCTGCTGCTCTTTTAACCTGACTTAATTGCCTGTAGGAAAGAGTCCTCAGTTTTCCCTTATCAGCATGCACACGTGTGTACTGTGAATCAGCTGCATACTTCTTGATTGTGCGATGATCAGGATGAAGTGTCTTGGCAATGTTGATTGTAGTCATGCCTTGACCTAAACACTCCACAATTTGTTGCTTCTCAGCAGCCGACACATCCTTTTTCTTTCCCATTTTGGCAGAAAATGTAGGCTGCTTAATAATGTGGGACAGCCTTCTTAAGTAGTCTTGACTTTCATTGGACACACCTGCCAAACTAATTAGCACAGGTGTCTACAATTGCTTACAGTGATATAAAGAGCCCTGACACACATCACCATCAATGAGTTTAACTGACAAACAAAAGAATTCTTACCTAATCACTCCTAAACACTTTTTGCATAATAATTTGGAACACAGTGTACATATGCTTTTCCACAAAACACCAGTGGTTCACGTAGTGAATCTTACAGTTCTAACTTGCCAACCGTGGTCTGTATGGAGTTGTTCAATAAAGGGCCCAAAATTAAGATAACATAGACGGGAGAGGTCTCTATGAATACGAATTCCTAAGTATTTGATACCCTGTGAGGTCCAGGCAAAGGGAAAGTTGGACTGGATGGAATCCTGTATGGATTTGGGGAGGGAGACAACGAGGGCCTCAGACTTCGCTGCATTGATTTTAAAATATGACCATGTAACAAAGTGATCTATTTCAGCCATAACAGCAGGGATGGATATATGTGATTGAGTGATATATGCTAGGACATCATCAGCAAATGCAGAGCACTTGTACTCGGTGCCTCCCACCTCAATCCACCTAATATTGGGGTTATGGCGAATTGATGAGAGCAGGTGCTCCGTCACTAGGATGTATAAGAGAGGGGACATAGGACATCCCTGCCTTGTCCCATTGGTGATTATGAAAGGTGATGAAAATGTTCCATTTATCTTCAGCCTAGGTGACGTACTGCGATACAGGGCCGTGATTTTGCCTATGAAAGGGTCCCCTAGACCCCTACCCCAAGCTTTTTAAGAGAATAATATATGGCGTGCCAGGAGACTCTATGGAATGCTTTCTCAGCATCCAACGAGAGTATCTAATTACAAATTTTTAACTGCATCTAGCCCAGGAAATACTTTGTGCCTAGTAGCAGTGTCTGCTAGTCAGCGGATTATCCCAGCTGTTAAGCAAGCTACACCACCTGTAGTTTGGACACTTAATTTTTTCAAAAGAAATGCTTCGGGCCGCCGGGACACTCAGTGAAGAGCATCGGGAGGCACCCCAAGGCACAGGGGCTGGGAATGGCGGTAGAACGCCTTGCGGTGGACCGCCTAGCTCGATCCTTATAAAAGCTTTTCAACTGCAGCAGCTTTAGTGGATGCTACTGGAGCTGGAATTCCCGCAGCTGCAGGCATTAGACTTGCCCTCCAATAGATCCTTGTAAAAGGATTTAAAGTGTACTCATTCAAATTAGAGAGACAATTTAAATTAAAAAGCTTAGACCTGCCTCCACCGCAGGGGGCTTGCTCGACCCACCAGCGGACAGGCACCAGTATTGGGAGAGGGGGGCTGGCCGTCAGGGTCCACCGCAGGTCTGGCACAAACCCGGCGACACGGAGGTCGCACGGGCAGGAATGGACTGGCTGTGTCGGCTTCGCACTTTTTTGGTTTTAGAAGGGCATGACATGCCTATATCTGTGTCTCACCCTCCTTTTACTCCTCCACCTCTTTTCTTTTCGCATGACTATATGTACTTGTCACTTTTCCATGTGGTAGTTGTGTCTTCTGAGCAGTTTGTCAGCTTTTGGACACCTTTGAAGTGCTTTCTATGTGTTTTCTATGTGTTCCTAGGTGTTTTTGTTTGCCTGCCAGTGGTTTTAACGGTGTCCGAAGGTGTTCGATGAACAGTTTGACGAACAGTTCGGCGAACATACGGGTGTTCGACGAACCGAACTGAACTCGAACACTACTGGGGTGGCTCAACACTTGTAGCAAGGTAAGAATCAAGCTTCCTTCCTCTGCCCTCTCCCCCCAACCCCACACAACAGAAATGTTTTCAAGGTCTCCCTCATCTGATGAGTCTTACATGCCCATCGCCAGTTCGTCCTCCACTCCTTCCTCGGCTCCTGCACCTTCCTCAAAAGTTTGGCTGCTACCATGCGCCCTGGTTAATCCCTCTCCCCCACCCTCCCATGCCTGCCGCCTTGGTGCTGCCGACCGTCTGGACCATGGAGATGTTATCCCTTCCGCATACGACTCCTCCTCTACTTCCTCCACCTCCTCTTGTCCCTCCACCTGACTCTGAATTCTGTTTAACGTGTGCTCCAGCATGTAAATCACCGGAATAGTCATGCTGATAATGGCATCGTCAGCACTAAACATCTTCGTCGCCATTTTAAAACTGTGCAGAAGGGTGTGTGGCGCCCCTGAGGGTTCAGTCACCACAGAGGTACTGCATCTCACCCAGAGGTGTGGTATCTCACCCTCAGGTAAGGAAGGAGTATGGCTCGGGACCCTAACACCTGCATCCAACACATACTTGCAGTGGGGGTAGGGCGAGCTTTCTCCTAAGGGAGAGCACAGTCCCAGGTCCCTAGCTGGCGGGAGGGTCCTATGTAGTGGGTGTGGGTGGATAAAGCAGCTTAGGGGAGCACATGACAGGGAGAGTATAAATAGGAAGCCATCTTAGAAAGAGCAAGCCAGTCAGAAGAGGAGAGGTGACAGGAGCAGAGGCTCTGCATGAGCTCTGCTCTGGAGGCGGGCCTAGCCTGGGAGGCCCAGGACTGAAGGAGAGAAGAGAGGAGTGGGAGCAGGAAGGCTCCTGGAACCGAAGGGACCCTAGGGCTATGGGCCGTGCTGAAGGCCACCCGTACGCCCGCTGCTACTAGAAGGTAGAGGGGTCAGGCCAGATAAGGGGAACCGGTCCCTCAACTAGCGGAGAAACAGCAAGGCTCAACTTGAAACTGGAGGCTGCAGCTTTTCATGTACTGCAGGCCAAAGTCCACACCAGTCTTACTAAGAAGGTAGCCACATAGGACCCAGGGGATGGAACACACGTCGCCCGCCAAGGCCGGAGGATACCGGATAGAAGTGTCACTGGGTGTGAGGTGCAGGGAGAATGCCAGAGAAAGGACACACAGAAGGGGGTCCTGCTAAGTACTCCGGAGCTATCTGGGGGCGGACTGAGCCCCTCACTGAGTACGCACAGCATGACGGGGGAGATTGCTCTGGTACCTGTAATCTGGACTGCAACAACTGTGAGTAAATATCTTGGGACTGCATCACATGGACTCTGTGTTCATTACTGACTCCCTGCACAACAACCACCATCATCCACCCACACTGCCCTGAAGCTACCCTCTTCCTGTGGGGAGTACTAATACCATTGCTGCAAAACCACCAGCTTCAGAGGACTGTTCCGCAGCGGTGGCCCCTTTGGCCGCACTCCACAGGTGGCGTAGTCGGACATTATAAAACCCATATATACAAATTACCCTTGGATTGACCGCCCTGGGTCACGGAGCGGGTCACCGCCACAGTGACTACAACCCCCAGGGTCTACCGGCCCGGCTCCGGATACCCCAAGGCCCAGGGGGCGCGTCAACTTCATAGGTCCCTGATCTGAGACCACTCCTGCAGCGTGATTTGCCCCACCTCTGGATCTCGTTGGCCCAGGCTATACGTCAGAACGTATTGCACCAGGGCTTGTCAGTGCTGCCGCAGTCGCTGCAACATGTGCAGAGTTGAATACCACCCTGTCGGCACATCGCATTTCAGCTGGTGAACTGGTAGGCCCAACGACTTCTGTAGAGATGTAAGTCGTTGAGCTGCGGGATGCGAACGGCGGAAGTGAGCACATAGCGACCGTGCCCTCTGCAGAAGGCCATCTAGTCTGGGATGGTGGGCTAAAAATTGCTGGACAACCAGGATCAACACGTGAGCCATACAAGGCACATGTGTGACATTGCCCCGGCGAAGGGCCGCACCCAGGTTTGCAGCATTGTCGCACACGGCCTTCCCTGGTTGCAGGTCCAGTGGAGACAACCATTCATGAAACTGGGTCTCCAGAGCTGACCACAACTCCTCAGCTGTGTGACTCACATTTCCCAGACATTTCAAAGTAAACACCGCCTGATGCCGTTGAGCCCTGCTGCCAGCATAGTAAGGAGGTGTGCAGGATTCCTTCTGCGCAGTTAGAAAGCGAGTGGCATGACCAGACAGGCTTTGGGTGCAGGTGGAGGACCGAGAGGAGGTTGAGGAGGCAGAAGCAGTGGAGGAACTTCTAGATAAAGAGGATTGATGTACAACTCGTGGGGACGGCAAGACTTTGACAACAGCCCCTTGTCCTGCTGTCACCATCGTTACCCAGTGCCCAGTCAGCGACATGTAACGCCCCTGTCCATGCCTACTTGTCCAAGTGTCTGTGGTGAAATGCACCCTGTCACACACAGAGTTTCTCAAAGAAGCAGTGATGTTGTGTGCGACATGTTGGTGTAGCGCAGGCACACTTTTCTTTGAGAAGTAGTGCCGACTGGGCATCTGGTACTGGGGCACTGCGACGGACATAAGGTCTCGAAAATCCTCTGTGTCCACCAGGCGGAAAGGCTGCATTTCTGTAGCCAACAGCTTGCAGATGGTGAAATTCAACCTCTTAGCTTTGTCATGGCTAGGAGGAAATGGTCTTTTACTTGTCCACATCTGAGGGACCGAGGGCTGGCTGTTGTGCTTAGACGGGGTTGAGTAGTGTGTCCCCGGCAAACTGCCGGTCTGTGAGGAAGATGCAGGCAAAAGTTAGGTTGACTCTATCCAAAGGTGGTGCTCTCGATGTCGGAGAGCGCTCAACACCAGCTGGTGTTTCCACTTCCAAATGAAATGATGACCTGCCAATCACACGGGCTGTTGCGGGTAAAGAGGTGGCAGGTCTTCGTCCAAAAACATGTGTGACTGCTGTCCCCCCAGTCACAGAGGATGAAGAAGCCGCAGATGCACAAGATGGGGCAGATGGTGGTTGGCCCGGCCCGCTAGGCCGCATTGTAGCACAGTGAGCTTCCCACTGCAACTTATGCTTCATATCCATGTGACGGTACATGCATGAAGTACTCAAACTATGGATTTTTTGGCCTCTACTTAGTTTTGGTGACAAATATTACAGATAACACGAGTTGGGTCATCCTTATCAATCTGAAAAAATGCCCAGGCTATGCAAGGCTTAGAGCCCATGCGACCTGAAGAGCCACTACGACTTGTGGTCAGAGGCAGAGTTGTGGTTGAGGATGCAGTTGTTGACGTGCTTCCAGTACTCTGTCTCTGTCCTGAAAGGCGCAACCTAACCTCGTCATCAATAGCATCTGTGACGCCCAGCTGCGCTTGGTATCACAGATCCTATAAGAGTGTATTGATGGAATCCTCCACAAGAGGCCCCCATAAACATTCACACATCTCCACCTTCCACCTCAGACCAGCAGAGGGAGCCCGTTAGTGATATAAATTGGGAAGGTGGAGCTAGGCATTTCTGTTCCTCTGAAGAGTTCCTGCAGTAGAGAAGCCTAAGAGAGGTCAGTCTGCAGTGGAGCTCAGTCTAGTCTAGAGAACTCAGTTAATAGTTCAGCAGTGGAGCACGAGGCTCCTGCTAGCTAGATTCAGGGAGCCCAGTTAGAGCTTAAGGTATGCCATAAGATCGGTGAAGCTGCCGTTAGTGTGTATAGCCTAGTGAGGGCCCGAGTAGGCTGAAGGCGAGTGGAGAGTTAGTACATAGGGGGCAGAGGAGCTTAACCAGCTCACCCTGAAGCATTTACTGGACACCGGATCCGTGCTTACCGGGATCTCTATGACCCAGTAAGGCATAACCGGAATCACTGGAGAGCTACAAGTCCCAGAATCGCTAAGGTGCTGATACGTAACAGAGCCAGGAGACGTTTAGGCCCCGCATACTGGGAGCGTGAACTCCAAGACAAGGCCCTACCACAAGGTCAGCCAGCGCAGGACAGAGACAAAGTTAGGCCTAGCTCCAGGCAGGTCAGAAACTTACTACGCAGAGGCAAGAAACAGGAGGCCCTACACCCACTCATTGGGGAGGATCCTGATATGCACCCTTCACCCTACAGTGCTCCGGGATGTGCCTGAATTTCCACCAGTAAAAGGTACTGAAGTGACTACCGTGTCCGTTCCCGTTCTTGCTCTGACCCAGCTGGGTCTCACCTGTCCTGCATTCCCCCTGCATACGCTTTTCTGAGGCCTAGCTCCACCTGTGGGGTGCTATACCATCAAGCTGCATTATCACCGGCCTCAGTGGACTGCTGCAGCGCTGGTGCTTCTCACCAGATACCACAGGTGACTTCACGAACTCTTATAAAATTAACAATTATCCACCCTTTTAAAAAGTGACCCCAGGGTACGGGCCCGGGAGCTGACCACCGCGACATCCCCAAGGCCAGGCAAAGGCCCGGGTACCGAGTCATCCCCATCCCCTGGGCTAGTCACATCCTCCTCCACCTCCTCTGCTGACCTCATCGACTGGCTGACTGTGGGTTGACAGTAAGTGGGATCTCCAACCTCATCATCATCACCCTGTGTGTTCTCACACCCGTCGCCCTCAGAGCCAACCTCTTCCTGCCCTGACCGAAAAGTCAAGTTGTCGCTCCAATCAGGTATTTGAGTCTCATTATTGTCTTCATCATTGTCTCCACCAACAGGACTTACAGTTTGGGAACGAGGGTCTACATTATTTTCAGAACCTTCTTCATCTGGTCCTGGATCCGACTCATAAAGATTCTGGGCATCAGTGCAGATCATTTCTTTGTCTGGATTCACAGAAGCTCTGGAGCAGACCTCCATTTCCCAGGCTATAGTGTGAGTAAACAGCAGTGCCGACTCAACCATCTGTGTTACTCCATACTCAGACGGGCAGCTGGAGATTTGGGAGCTGTGAGGAAGCAAGTGCGATTGGGGTGACACCTCTGAGGACTGGAGTATTTGTGATGTTGAAGTTGAGGTGGAGGAGAGCCCACTTGAAGGAGCACTTGATATCCGTTGAAGCACCTGCTGTTTTTGTGCCTGATCTGGAATTTGTAGCGATGGGCATGTCCGTAAGAAAGGGATCGTATCACATTGTCCACGAAAAGTAGTAGACATCTTAGTTTTGCTGGAAAATGGTCTTTCTTCTGCAGATGTTACTCCCCCCTCACCGCGGGGAGGCTCGACCCACCAGGCACCAGTATTGGGAGAGGGGGGCTGGCCGTCAGGGTCCACCGCGGCTCTGGCACAAACCCGGCGACACGGAGGTCGTACGGGCAGGAACGGACTGGCCGTGTCGGCTTCGCACTCCAGCGTAGTCCCTCTGCCCGCTCGCGCCCGTAACCTCAAAGGGATGCGCAAGCGGCTTTTCTTCCCAGGGCTGTTTTCCGCCCAGCAGGAACTTGGGGGAGCTCAGGTCTGCCTTCCACTGTATTCCCTTACTTCACTCGCCCTCTTTCCTTCTTCCGTTCTCCATCTAACCCCTCAGCTCTGTGGTGTCCACTCTCCCTCCAGCTCTCTCCTTCTCACAGGTGGACTACCGTGTGTATTCACACTGTGGCGAATCTTTTGGGCCCAGGCATAAGAAGTTGTCGAGGTAATGGATAATATGTGCCCCCTTAGAAACGTTCATTACAACCCATTCCAGGAAGCAACTAAACGCCTCAAATAGTGAGCAGGATCTGGAGCACCCCATGGGCAAACAGCGATCAATATAGTATGCTCCTTCCCAGAAAGAGCCCAATAGGTGGACACTATTTGGAGGCACAGGTAGCAAGTAACCGGAACACGGCATCAATGTCTGTTTTGGCCATTAGGGTGACCCTTCCCAACTTCTTGATCCGCCTGATTGCCTTGTGAAAGGATGTACAGTATATACTACTGTACTTGGTTCCGCGTCGATGTTGTCGTTTACGGACCTGCCCCTTGGATATGACAAATGGTAGATTAGTCCGAATGTATTGGGTTCCGTTTTTGGAACAACTCACAACGGGGATACCACTACGTCTTGTAAAGTGTTCTGAATGGTACCGCCATTCTACCTAAAGATATTTCTTTTTTTAATTTTCTTGTCACAACGTCTGGGTGTTGGTAGGCTGATTTTAGATTTTTACTCCAGCCTTTCTTGATTTTAGAAGGCCATGACATGCCTATATCTGTGTCTCCCCCTCCTTTTACTCCTCCACCTCTTTTCTTTTCGCATGACTATATGTACTTGTCACTTTTCTATGTGTTAGTTGTGTCTTCTGAGCAGTTTTTCAGCTTTTGGACACCTTTGAAGTGTTTTCTATGTGTTTTCTATGTGTTTCTATGTGTTTTTGTTTGCCTGCCATTGGTTTTAACGGTGTTTGAAGGTGTTCGACGAACAGTTCGACGAACAGTTCGGCGAACATACGGGTGTTCGACGAACCGAACCGAACTCGAACACTACGGGGGTGGCTCAACACTAATCATCAGTACTTCAGTTATGCAATACATTAATAAGTATTTTTCCCATGCTGTTGTGCTTTCTCTTCCTACTGTACCTCATTTGCTGATCTGTGAGATCTGACATATGTTCACTAATCTCAAATCACCCTAAAATGGCTGCATTCCCTACCAAGGCTTTTATATAGACTAAGCCATTCCTGATTGGCTGCGTTATATAATGTGCTGTAATAGCTGCAAGTTATTATACAGATAGCCATGCTGTCACACCTGAGGAAATGTCAGTCTTCTGTGAGTCATGCAATCTACTACAATGTGCAAAAATGTGCTAAAAGGCAGTGAAGCACTTTTTAGCGATTGCTGTAATGCAAATCTTTAATTTATATATTTCGCTGCGGCCTGCGAAATTCATAAAATTTGTCACAAAATAGTTTTTTATGTATATAAGAGTCAGACTGTCAGCATTTTTAGTTGACAGGCGGATGCACCTATCAGTTATTATGCCTCCAGCGGCACTAAAAACACACTCTGACAAACCACTAGTGGCAGGGTAGGCCAGCACCTCCAAGGCATAGAGGGAAAGTTCATGCCACATGTCCAGCTTGGATACCTAATAGTTGTAAGTCACAGAGGAATCACAGAGGACACAGGTATGGTTGGCTAGGTACTCCTTCATCATCTTCAAAAACATTTTCCATTGTCAGGCTACCCCGTGCCTCAGGGCCTGGGCGCTGGGATGGGCTAATGAAACTGTCCCAGACCTTTGATAGACATAGTGTATGTCTCCCTCACCTCTCCTCCTTGGTTATTGAAGGATCTATGACCTCTGCCGCCAGCGTTGTCAGATGGGAATTTTTGTACTAATTGTTCAACTAGGGCCTTCTGGTATTGCACCATTTTACTCGCCCTCTCTCCGGCAGGAAGAAGAGATGGAAAGTTCTTCTTGTAGCATGGGTTGAGAAGAGTGAACAACTAGTAATCAGTGTGTGCCAAAATGCATATAACAACTCCCAACAGGCAAGGTTTCCCTGTCCCCACCAGAAGGATGACTCTCTATATCCTCCTCCTCATCCCTCTCCTCTCCTCTTCAGCCCATCCACGCTGAATAGATGGGATGAAGCTGGTGTGGGTAGCACCTTTTGAAGCCAGAGAACCATCTTCTGTTCCTCCTCCTCAGCCTCCCCCTCCTCATTATCACCCAATCCACACTAAGAAGATGAGATGAGGCTGGGCTGGGTAGTATCACCCTGTGTACTTTTTTTCTCCATCTCCACCTAGTCCACATGTAAAGCTTCAATTGTGAGCAACACGTGTTTGAGTAGACACAGAAGAGGGATGGTTACACTCATTAGCACATCATCGCTGCTCCATATCTTGGTTGATTCCTCAAAGTTTTGTAGAACGTGCGACTTGGTCCCGGCCTCCACTAGGTTCACCTAGTGTGCCGTCAGGGAAATGTAGCGTCCTTCACCACAAGCACTTGTCCAAGTGTTGATCGTTAAGTGGACCTTCCTAGTAACTGCATTGGTCAGGGCTCGGGTGATGTTATGGGACTCATGCCGGTGTAAAGTAGGGACACCACACCGGGAAAAATAGTGGCTGCTGGGGACAGCAACCGCCATGAGGTTGCTGAAAGCCTCAGTGTCCACAAGCCTAAATGCCAATATTTCCAGGGCAAGCATTCTGAAATGTGCTCGTTTAGTGTATAGGCCTGCAGGTGGGTGACTGGATATTTTCTCTTGCGCTCCAAGGCCTGGGGTAGGAACAGCTGAACCCTGGGGCAAGGAATTGTACAGGGTTGCCAATGGTTCTTGCGAATGTGCAACGACAGGTGCAGGGCAGGAAGCATCTGCGCCTTTGTCATGGACAGGGGATTGGCAAGCACGTAGCACAGGGGAAGAGGTAGTGTTGTCACCCGCAGACACTGACTGTGGACCCAAGCATTCGGCCCATCAGGCAGGGTGCTTTGATGACATGTGTCTGAGCATGCTGGTATTGGTCAGGCTCATGTGTAACGGGTGTGTCAGGTTTGACAGACAGTCATACTGGATCTGGCTGTAGAAGGTCACTGCGTTTGGCCTTGCAAACACCTTCTTGATCCTTTTATCATCCCTCTCCCTTTAAGACCCAGCGATGATCTCCACCTTATGCTGCTAATTAACACACCCTTGCTGGATCCTTAAATACACTCAGTTTCTCCAGAGAGGTGCTGGTGATAGAGCTAATTCCTCTGCTCAGGTCTGGATTCTAGCAGTTGGCTATATTCTCCTTGAAGTTCCTATGTGGATTGTAGTCATGATCTCGCTGGTGTCTTCTCAAAGCTAAGTGTATCCCCTTGTCTGTTTCCCTTGTTTGTCTTCAGTTGCAGTGGGGCTGACTAGTGCTCACCCTTCCCCTCCCTACATAGAGCTAGCTTTAGGTTCAGCCAGGGCTAAGGTATCCTGCTTGGCGATAGGTGTGGAACCTATTTAGGGACGATAGGGGAGTCAGGGTGTCGTTAGATATGATTAGGGGTCTAGACTGTCCCTTTCCCTAGCTGCTGGGCTTCCCCCCTTTTCCTGTCTTTGTATGCTGGGTTCTTCCTATACCTAGCATGACATTATCACCAGCCCTTTAAAAAAAAGAAAGAAACTGACTTTTGGTTCTTTTTTGTGTTTTTTTTTTTCCGGGTTATAATGGATCCTGTTTCGGTCCTGGCAGAGCAACTTTGGAGTTTGTCACTGGAGGTGACTGACCTTCGTTTAGCGGTTCGGAGGCATCTGCAGCTGCCGCAAACTCCTAATTTTGGGGACTCTGCGGGTACATCGATCCGGCTTGAACCCAAGGTTGCCCTCCTAGACAGGTTTTCAGGAGGTAGAGACAAGTTTGTATTCAAAGAACTTGTAAGTTGTATTTTAAGCTTCGATCTTACTCCTCTGTAGTTGAGGAGCAGCGAGTGGGGATTGTGATCTCCCTGTTCCAAAGAGATCCTCAATCCTGGGCTTTCTCGTTGCCACAGGGCTCTATTTGTCTCCAATCGGTTGAAGGATTTTTCAGGACTCTAGCCCTCATCTATGATGATCATGGCCGAATCTCCTTGGCTGAATCCAGGCTGCATCATCTTCAGCAGGGGAATTGGTCAGTGGAGACTTATAGTTCCGAATTCCTTAGATGGGCAACTGATACCAAGTAGTATGACCCAGCTCTTAGAAGCCAATTCTGGCAGGGCCTTTCAGAGAGGTTGAAGGATGCCTTGGCAGTTTACGAAACTCGTGGGTCCTTGGAGGCTGCCATGATATATGCTATACACGTGGATAGACGCCTTTGGGATAGGAGGATGAGACCACCTTCTTCTGAGCCCCCTTTTTGTGGCAATGCCCCATTGCCGGGGGGGGCAGTCTGGGGGTGAACCTGTACCTATGGATTTGGGGAGTTTCTGTGTCTCATATTTCCCCTGAAATCAGCAAAAAAAGGGGGGATGTTTTTTTTTGTGGTAAAAATGGACATTTTATAGGGGTCTGTCGCTCAGTTCCTAAGCAAAAATGAACATCCGAAACTCGATTGACCCTTGGTAGTGTGGGTTGGATAATCAGGGGGTGTGTTTGTCTTCAATATGCAGTTCTCGGTTTGTCCTGATGGCAGGGGTGGTGCTAGAGAGCTGGACTGAGAACATTTCTGTGTTTTTGGACAGTGGAGCTGGAGTCAGCATGGTTGATGCAGGGTTTGTGAAAACTCATGGGCTTACTTCCTGTATGTTAACTGAGCCCATCCCTATTTATGCCATTGACACAGCGCCACTTGCACAGAGATGCCTGACTCAGATTGTACATAATATAAGACTGAGGATGGCGTCTTTTCATGATGAAGTAATTCCTTGCTATGTCCTGGAGGGCCTTCCCACTCTGGTGGTACTTGGTCTACCCTGGTTGGTGAAAGATAATCCGGTAGTGGATTGACAATCCAGGGAAATTGTGGAATGGGGAGATTACTGTCATGAGAACTGTTTAAACATTTCCTTTTCTGCGGTCTTTACGGGACCTTATCTGCGTTTTTGTCTGGTTTTAAGGATGTATTTTCTGAGAAGGGGGTGCCAGGATTTGCCTCCTCATTGTGCTTTTAACCGTCCTATTAACCTTATTCCTGGAGCTACACTACTCAAGTCCAGACTGTATAATCTTTCTGGCCCTGAGAGACAAGCCATGAAGGTTTTTATTGCTGAGAGTCTGGAGAAGGGACATATCAGACCTTCATCTTCACCCATGGCGGCAGGTCACCTTTCTTTGGTGCATACGGTTTTCATCCACAGTTTGGTACCTTTAGTGGGGGAGGGGCTTCGGAAGTTCCTGAGGAGGAACGTTTTGCTTCGTCGCTCTCTTCTGTGTGGCGGGGGGGTTTACAGTAATTTGAAAATCATGGAGACAGATACAAACGTATGGCTGACAGGAAACGCTCGGCAGGTCGGGGCCTAAGTGTGAATGAATTTGTGTGGTTGTCTATCAGGAATATCAAGTTGAAAGTTCTTTCAGGAAGCTGGGACCTAGATTTATTGGTCCCTAAAAAATAACCACTATCATTAACCCAGCAGCGTTTCGTCTTGAGTTACCTCAGGCTCTTAGCTCTTAGGATCCACAAAGTGTTTCACAAGTCTCTGCTCAAGAAGTATGTGGTAACTCTTGAGCCCTCCCCCCTGCTGCCATCCCCAATCATGGTTGATGGCAATTTGGAGTTCCAAATTTCAAAAATTGTGGATTCTCGTCTCCAACGTCATTCCCTTCAGTACTGTGTGCACTGGAGGGGAGCTCTGGGGAACAGTTGCCCTCCTTCAAACTCTGGCCATCCCACTGCCTCTTCCTGCCTGTTGTGCTGCTCCAGATCACTACCTCTCTAAACTGCTGGCCTCAATCTACATGGCACCTTCCCAGGTTCAGTCAGTGACTGAAACGCCCACCACCTCGTCTTCCACTTCCGCACAAGACTGCCACCAGGAATTTCAGGGCCCCATACAGGCAAAATTTTCGGGCCCCCTTGACACTTGTACTAGGCTCCACCCCAGCTCTGCCTATACCTCATGAACCTTCCACAGTACCACTGCCCACTCTTGGAAAAACAGTTCACAGTGAACACAATATCACATACATAGCCATCAGCTTTTGTTTTGGCCAAAATATTTTTTAAGCCTTCCACCAAGACAAGGTAGACTTCTTTTGGCAGGGCCCTACTCTAGCCTATTAAAAATTTCTTAAAATACCCAATACTCTTTTTAGGTATATTTTTAATTATTTTTCTTTAAGGGAATGAGCCACATACATTTTTTAAACTAATTGAAAACAGATTGTGATATTTTATTTATAATCTGTATTTCTGATTGCAGATTATTGTATTCTGTTTTCTGTACATTTATGGAATCTGTTCTCTTGCCTGTTTGGAGACATGTATATATACCATAATTCTTTACAGGAGACTCTATTTCCTTATGCGAGTTTTCTGTACATGTTCTTATGTTTAGTGACATGCAGATGTCATTGGGCAGGAAGAGGTGAGCTGTGACACTACCTACTGTGAATGGTGAATTCTGTTATGTCTCATTGTAATCCTGATTGTTAAGATTATGAGGTGACAGTAGAAAAGGGATCTCTTCTGGATGTTTGAATCTATTAGAAAAGCAGTTTCTGTTTATTATTTTATGATATAAAGGGTGACATAAACTTTAAAGTAAATTGTTCCAAAACTTTAAACTATGATTAAAAGGATTGGCCATTTTCTGGTTATTGTTGACCAATGTGTTTGAGATGATGATATAGCCTTTCTTAAATTTCAGAACTAAAAATTAAATATGGGTAATAGAAATATAGGCTATGTTGAAGTTCCACAATCCTCTTCGCTGTGTCCCGTAGAGTAGAATAGGAGGCATGAAGGAAGCGGCCACCTTGGATATTCAGCAGAATGTCAGCGTGGCTGTACGCTCCAAGCTTCTGCTTGAAGATCCGCCATATGAACTGGCCCTAATAATTATCCCATATGTTGTATTTAGGGGATAAGTATAAGGTTACTAGAATAACCCCTTTAAGACAGGCAACTGTACCTTATTGCAGGCAGGCAACATGGGTCATGACCTATGGCGTTACCCTATAAGTCATAGGTCTTGAAGGGGTTTTGTCGGTGCAGCAGCAGTATACAAGTACTGTAATAGGAATATTAAACCTAGAAGCCTAGATGCCTCTAATCCAAAACTATCCCTTCACTGAATGCAGGTAATAGCGGTTTTACTACACAAAGGAACATTTTTAGCCTTGAAAAGGACTGTTCTTTTTAGGTTGCAGCTGCAGTATACCTATTGAAGGACTGTAAGGCAATAAACCCTGACTATTTGCCTGCTCTAAAATATGCTCTCCCTCCTTTAACAACTGTCCCTGAACTGCTTCCTGAACACAGTGTGCTGAGCATCGCATCACAGGGTCTTATATAAGACCCTGTGATGCAATGCAGCCAGCCAATCACAGAAATGCCTGTATCCAACATGGTTATGGCATTACCATGCATGTCAGGCAATCGCTGCATGTTTATTGGCTAACAGGCATCAAACATGTGGGGCGGGGGCTCGAGTATAGCACTGAGTACCCGCAATACTCTATCGAGTAACGAGCGTGCCGAAGAATCCTGATGCTTGATCGAGTATCAAGCAGTGGCGAGCATGCTTGCTCATCACTAATACACATCTATTCAATGCAATTGGAGTACCAGTGATTCATGGCAAATGCAATTTTGGTGAAAAATTCAAATTTCAAATGATTAAATTAGCTCTACTAAAAAGTCACGTTGCTACTACTTGTTTCTAAGGTCAGAATCATATTTCTGGGTTCTTAAAAATAATGGTAACATTGTGGAACTGGATTTTTCTTCTTAGCAACAGTTAACCATCACTTTGCTAACCAGAAGTGTTAAGGCTATATTTATGCTTGCTTTAGGAATAGAAGATATTTATCAAGGCTAAAGTTGACTAACAGGTGCAAGAGTTCAGGAGTAGCCAAAATGATATTCACTCTATTGGCTTATTGCCTAAAAAATCTTAAGTTTAGGATTATTATTCTCTTCCTTACATACAAAGATATTGCACACCGTGATGTCACAATGCAGCTGGAATGCAGAGAGTGATATCACTGTTCATCTATTTAACATCCTGAAGCATTAATTTTCTGAAATTTGTTTAATTTTATTCTGACGCAAAAAAATTGATTTGGACTAATCGCAAATCGAAAATGCTCCAAAATCTTCAATTGCTGTGAAAAGAACTATATAACACTCTGAGGTCTTCTAGGACTGTATCCGACCCATTTCAATCTCTTTAACTCAAAGACCGCCATAGTAATGTCCAAGTGACCTCAACATGGTGTAAAAAAGTGTTTGCCCCTTCCTGATTTCTGATTCTTTTGCATGTTTGTCGCACTTAAATGTTTCAGATCACAAAACACATTAAAATATTAGACAAAGATAACATAAGTAAACATACAGTTTTAAAAATGAAGGTCTTGATTAGTGATGGGCGAGCACTAAAATGCTCGGGTGCTCGATGCTCGGGTCGACCAAATTGAAATGCTCGGGTGCTCGACCCGAGGAACGAGCCCAATGTAAGTCTATGGGAAACTCGAGCATTTTTCAGGCATCTTCCCCCAGCGGTCTGTCGAGGGCCTAAAAATTGTCTAAATCGATGGGAACAGTGCTAAAATGACATGGGAACAGCATGGGGAAGACCCCAGGAAGCATTTCTGACTCCCAGGTCACTGCTGTCAACAATGTTGTCAGAGGTATTACGCCACTTTTACGGACTCACAATAAAACATACAAAAACCAAAATGTATTTTCCTGGGAAATATGTTAAGGAACATCTTTTCCAGGGTAATGACTTGTATATAAGGCAAAATAAATATACAAAAATGCACCTCCACACCTTGGGCTATGTTCACTCGTAGCGTTTTTGATGCATTTTTGCACTTTTACATTGCTTTCAACCAAGACAAATGCATTCACTGAGAAATGTCATTTTAACATTTTACAAACTTATCTGGCCATGTGGTGTGTGACACATCATCTGACACATCCTGTTTCATTTATGATTTAGGGACTCTGAAAGTCACAAAGCCTATTTTTATAGGGCCATCAGGAGGCCCTTACTATTCTTAAAGGGCCAGCAGTCAGCCCTCGCTATTGTTAGAGTGCCATCAGTCGGCTATGCTTTGTTGTTCCCATTATAAACGAGTGGGTCTCTTATACTGTTATTGCGTATGCAGTGACTACAAGGGCTGCCAAACATTTGGAGGCACTTCAATGACCCTTGCAAGAGACGTAGAGGTCAGAGAGCCTCCTAAAAACAATGTTCCAATTATTAGGAAGTGGGTCTCCCATAGTGTTTGCCTATGCAGTGAATGAAAAAGCTGTCAAAAATTTGGAGGAACTCCAATGCCCATTGGAAGAGACGTAGAGGTCGGAGAGCTTCCTAAAAACAATGTTCCCATTATTAGGAAGTGGGTCTCTCATAGTGTTTGCCTATGCAGTGAATGCAAAAGCTGCCAAAAATTTGGAGGCACTCCAATGCCCCTTGGAAGAGACGTAGAGGTCTGAGATACTCCTAAAAACAAAGTTCCAATTATTAGGAAGTGGGTCTCCCATAGTGTTTGCCTATTCACTAAAGCAACGGCTGCCAAACATTTGGAGGCACTCCAATGCCTCTTGCAAGAGACGTAGAGGTCGGAGAGCCTCCTAAAAACAATGTTCCAATTATTAGGAAGTGGGTCTCCCATTGTGTTTGCCTATGCAGTGAAGCAACAGCTGCTAAAAATTTGGATGAACTCCAATGCTCCTTGCAAGAGATGTAGAGGTTGGAGAGCCTCCTAAAAACAATTTTCCCATTATTAGGAAGTCGGTCTCCTATACTGTTTGCCTATGCAGTGAATTCAAAAGCTGCCAAAAATTTGGAGGCACTCCAATGACCCTTGGAAGAGACGTAGAGATCGGAGAGCCTCCTAAAAACAATGTTCCCATTATTGGGAAGTGGGTATCCCATAGTGTTTGTATATGCAGTGAATGCAAAAGCTGCCAAAAATTTGGAGGAAGTCCAATGCCCCTTGCAAGACACGTAGAGTAGGTGATATGGTAGATATGGTGGTAATGATTGGGTGATGGAGGATGAGGAGAAGGAGGAGGACAAGAGCAAATAGACAAAATCAGGAAGCATATACCCATGTGTAGATGTGAAGAGGTACATGAGAATAGATCTCCCAAAGAAGACACAGGATTTGAGTTTACAGTGGTGGCCAAAGGTATTGACACCCCTGCAATTCTGTCAGATAATACTCAGTTTCTTCCTGAAAATGATTGCAATCATTGGTATTATTATCTTCATTTAATTTGTTTGCAAGGAAAAAACACAAAAGAGAATGAAGCAAAAATCAAATCATTGATCATTTCACACAAAACTCCAAAAATGGGCCAGACAAACGTATTGGCACCCTCAGCCTAATACTTGGTTGCATAACCTTTAGCCAAAATAACTGCAATCAACCGCTTCCGGTAATCATCAATGAGTTTCTTACAATGCTCTGCTGGAATTGTAGACCATTCTTCTTTGGCAAACTGCTCCAGGTCCCTGATATTTGAAGGGTGCCTTCTCCAAACTGCCATTTTGAGATCTCTCCACAGGTGTTCTATGGGATTCAGATCTGGACTCATTTCTGGCCACCTTAGAAGTCTCCAGTGCTTTCTCTCAAACCATTTTATAGTGCTTTTGGAAGTGTGTTTTGGGTCATTGTCCTGCTGGAAGACCCATGATCTCTGAGGGAGACCCAGCTTTCTCACACTGGGCCCTACATTATGCTGCAAAATTTGTTGGTAGACTTCAGACTTCATAATGCCATGCACACGGTCAAGCAGTCCAGTGCCAGAGGCAGCAAAGCAACCCCAAAACATCAGGGAACCTCCGCCATGTTTGACTATAGGGACCGTGTTCTTTTCTTTGAATGCCTCTTTTTTTTTCCTGTACACTCTATGTTGATGCTTTTTCTCAAAAAGCTCTACTTTTGTCTCATCTGACCAGAGAACATTCTTCCAAAACATTTTAGGCTTTCTCAGGTAAGTTTTGGCAAACTCCAGCCTGGCTTTTTTATGTCTCGGGGTAAGAAGTGGGGTCTTCCTGGGTATACTACCATACAGTCCCTTTTCATTCAGATGCCGACGGATAGTACGGGCTGACACTGTTGTACCATCGGACTGCAGGGCAGCTTGAACTTGTTTGGATGTTAGTCGAGGTTCTTTATCCACCATCCGCACAATCTTGCATTGAAATCTCTCGTCAATTTTTCTTTTCCGGCCACATCTAGGGAGGTTAGCCACAGAGCCATGGGCTTTAAACTTCTTGATGACACTGCGCACGGAAGACACAGGAACATTCAGGTCTTTGGAGATGGACTTGTAGCCTTGAGATTGCTCATGCTTCCTCACAATTTGGTTTCTCAAGTCCTCAGACAGTTCTTTGGTCTTCTTTCTTTTCTCCATGCTCAATGTGGTACACACAAGGACACAGGACAGAGGTTGAGTCAACTTTAATCCATGTTAACTGGCTGCAAGTGTGATTTAGTTATTGCCAACACCTGTTAGGTGCCACAGGTAAGTTACAGGTGCTGTTAATTACACGAATTTGAGAAGCATCACATGATTTTTCTAACAATGCCAATACTTTTTTCCACCCCCTTTTTTAGGTTTGGTGTGGAATTATATCCAATTTGGCTTTAGGACAATTCTTTTTGTGTTTTTTCATTGAAGACAAATTAAATGAAGATAATAATACCAAAGAATTTGTGATTGCAATCATTTTCAGGAAGAAACTGAGTATTATCTGACAGAATTGCAGGGGTGCCAATACTTTTGGCCACCACTGTATGTTACGCTGCTATCATTCGATGGTGTTGAGAAGTCTGGCCCAATCCAGCCCTTGTTCATTTTTGTAAGAGTCAGCCTGTCAGCATTTTCAGTTGACAGGCGGATGTGCCTATCGGTTATAATTCCACCGGCAGCACTAAAAACCCGCTCTGATAAAACGCTAGCGGCAGGGCAGGCCAGGACCTCCAAGGTGTAGAGAGCCAGTTCATTCCACATGTCCAGCTTGGATACCCAGTAATTATAAGGCACAGAGGAATCAAGGAGGATGTTGGTGCAGTCGGCAAGGTACTCCCTCACAATCTTCTCAAACTTTGCACTCCTTGTGAGAGTACCCCGCGCCTCTGGGCTTCTAAGATGGGAGGGTCTGAGAAAACTGTCCCAGAACTTTGACAGTGTTCCCCTGCCTCTGCTGGATTGGAGTTGTGTCTCTCTCGTCTGTACTCCTTGGTTGTGCAACAAAGTGTGACCTCTGCCACCAGCGTTTTCAGATGAGAATTTTTTTAATAATTCCGCAACAAGGGAATTCTGGTACTGCACCATTTTAGCAGACCTGTCCACCTCGGGAGCAACAGATAGTAGCAGGTAGTACCATATATAGGTGCATGAAGCTAGCTCCACCTCCTCTTCCTCATTGTCACCCAATCCACATTGGGATGAGATGAGGCTGGGCTGTGTGTAATCAACCTGTATGGTTCCTTGCTCCATCTCATCGTGCTCCGCCTGCAATGCATCCTCTTTGATTGTGAACAGAGAGCGTTTCAGAAGACAGAGAAACGGGATGGTGACACTAATTATGGTGTCATCGCCGCTCACCATCTTGGTGGAGTCCTCAAAGTTTTGGAGGATGGTACATATGTCTGACATTCATGTCCACTCCTGAGGTCTTATGTGTGGAGTCTGAACTGAATACCGACGGCCTTGTTGATGCTGGTAGTCAACAGCTACCCTCTTTGCTCACAAATCCTTCCCAACATCTTCAATGTAGAGTTCCAACGCATGGGGACATCACACACCAGTCTGTGAGCCGGAAGCTGCAAACACTGCTGAAACACGGAAAGGGCGGTGGAAGCTGAAGGTGATTTCCTAAAATGGGCACACAGGCGGCGCACTTTAACAAGCACATCCGGCAGCTTCGGGTAGGTTTTAAGAAATCGCTTATCCACGAGGTTAAGCACATGGGCCAGGCATGTTACGTGTGTGAGATTGCCTCATCTCAGAGCTGCCACCAGGTTCCGGCCATTGTCACACACGACCATGCCTGGCTGAGGGTTCAGCGGTGTCAGACACAGATCTGCCTGCTCTTTCAGAGCTGTCCACAACTCTTCACTGTTGTGTGGTTTATCACCTAAACATATTAACTTCAGCACAGCCTGTTGACGCTTGGCCGAAGCAGTGCTGCAGTGCTTCCAGCTTGTGACTTATGTGGTCATTTCGGAGATGGATGCTGAAGAGGAGGAGGTGCATGAGCTGTAGAATGTGGGGGCAACGCTAATTGACCCAGGTCACGCAATCCTCGGCGTTGGGAGGACTTGTTCCATCCCAAGGTCCGACTGGGTCCCGGCTTCCACTATGTTAACCCAGTGTGCCGTTAGCGAGATGTACCGTCCTTACCCACAAGCAATTATCCACGTGTCCGTGGTTAGGTGGATTTTCCCAGTAACTGCGTTGTTGAGGGCACGGCTAATACTGTGGGACACATGCTCGTGTAATGCGGGGACGGCACACTGGGAGAAATAGTGGCAGCTGGGGACCGAGTACCGAGGGACAGCCAATGCCATCAGGTTGCGGAAAGCTTCCATCTCCACAAGCCTAAAAGGCAACATTTAGAGCGCAAGCAGTCACGAAATGTGTGAATTTAGTAGTGAGGCCTGTGGGGTATGGACCTCAGAACGCTGCGCTGGGACAAGGACATGGACGTGCTTGCTGATGGTGCTAGTTGAGAGTGTGCAATGACAGATGCAGGGCAGGAGACATCTTCGCATGTGCATGGACAGAGGATTGGCTTGCACGCACAACAGCGGAAGAAGCAGTGGTGCCACACGCAGACACTGTTTCTGGACCCTGGGGTTCGGCTCACTTAGTCGGGTGCTTTGCTGGCTTGTGCCTGATCATGTTGGTGGTGGTAAAGCTGGTAGTTTTTCTACCCCAGCTGATGCTGGCCTGGCAGGTGGTGCAAATGGCCTTTTTTGGGGTTATCTGCAGAGTCTTTAAACAACAACCAGACTCGGGAAGACCTAACAGTAGTACTGGCAACTTCCGTTGTGTTGATGTTTCCCGCCTTCTGTCTGCGGCCACCACACTGCTTCTTCCTGTCTGTTGTGGTGCTACGTCTCCCTCCTCCTGTGTGCTGCTGTCCTCATTCTGCATGTTCCCCTGCCAGATTGGGTCAGTTACCATATCATCCACCACTTCATCTTCCACTTCTGCACCCTGGTCCTCCTCCTGACTTTCTGGCAATTGTGTCTCATCATCGGCCACCTCTTGTGTCAGTTTCCCACTGTCGCCTTCGTGTGACCGTGGCTGCTCAAATATTTGGGCATCGCTACATGCGATCTCCTTTTGCCCCCTTCAAGTGGACCAGGCAAGAGGCCCAAATCTATAAATGGAAAAGTGAACATCTCTTCGGAGTGTCCAAGTGTGGGATCAGTTGTCTCCGGGCACTCGGCATGGTGGGAGGAAGGAGGATCAGGGTGAGGAATATGTGGTCCATACTCACGGCTAATGAGACTTGACCCTGTGAAAGACAGAGTGGTGGTGGTGGTGGCTAAGTGACTGGAAGCATTATCTGCTATCCAAACAATAACCTTTTCACAGTGCTCTGTGTTCAATAGTGGTGTTCTGCAATCCCCTATTAATTGGGACAGGAAGGTCGAGAGAGAAGATGTGGGTGTTAGTTGTGGCACAATTTCAGCTAGCTCACAGCCTTGGCCTCGTCCTCTGCATGCAACATCATCACCATCACGTCCACTTCCCCGTCCCTTGCCATGCGCCTTGCCCATTTTAAAAGGAGGACAATATTTTGCATGTTCAGTACAAACTTCGCTGACACACTGCAACAAAATTTCAATGGGGATCAGAAATTCCAAAATTTTCAGCACAATTATATGTGATCCGTGTGACGGACAAACCACAGTTTTAAATAGCTGGCCTGTAGGTAACTATTTTTAACAGTGACCTAGTGTCAATAACTTCGCTGACACACAGCAACAAAATTTCAATGGAGACCAGAAATTCCTGAACTTTCAGTGCAATTATATGTGATCCGTGTGACGGACAAACCACAGTTTTAAATAGCTGGCATGTAGTTAACTATTTTTAACAGCGGACTTGTCTCAATAACTTCGCTGATACACTGCAACAAAATTTCAATGGATGTCAGAAATGGCAGATTTTCAGTGCAATTATATGTGATCCGTTTGACGGACAAACCACAGTTTTAAATAGCTGGCCTGTGGGTAACGATTTTGAACAGCGACCTCATGTCAATACCTTCGCTGACACACTGCAACAAAATTTCAATGGAGGCCAGAAATGGCAGAATTTTCAGCGCAATTATATGTGATCCGTGTGACGGACAAACCACAGTTTTAAATAGCTGGCCTGTAGGTAACTAATTTTAACAGTGACCTCGTGTCAATAACTTCGCTGACACACTGCAACAAAATTTTAATGGAGACCAGAAAAGGCAGAATTTTCAGCGCAATTATATGTGATCAGTGTGACGGACAAACCACAGTTTTAAATAGCTAGCCTGTAAGGAACTATTTTGAACAGCGACCTCATATCAATAACTACACTGACACACTGCAACAAAATTTCAATGGGGATCAGAAATTCCAGTATTTTCAGCGCAATTATATGTGATCCGTGTGACGACAAACCTCAGTTTTAAGTAGCTGGCCTGTAGGTAAGTACGTTTAACAGCGCCTTTGTGTCATAAAATTCGCTGACACACTGCACCAAAATTTCAATGGAGGCCAGAAATGGCAGAATTTTCAGCGTAATAATATGTGACCCGTGTGACGGACAAACCACAGTTTTAAATAACTGGTCTGTAGGTAAGTATTTTTAACAGCGCCCTTGTGTCAATAACTTTGCTGAGACACTGCAACAAAATTTCAATGGAGGCCAGAAATGGCAGAATTATTTTAAACAGCGACCTCTTGTCAATGACTTCGCTGATACAGTGCAACAAAATTTCAATGGAGTCCAGAAATGGCAGAAATTTCAGTGCAATTATATGTGATCCGTTTGACGGACAAACCACAGTTTTAAATAGCTGGCCAGTAAGTAATTATTTTTAACAGTGACCTCGTGTCAATAACTTCGCTGACACACTGCAACAAAATTTCAATGGAGTCCTGAAATGGCAGAATTATTTTAAACAGCGACCTCTTGTCAATGACTTCGCTGATACAGTGCAACAAAATTTCAATGGAGTCCAGAAATGGCAGAAATTTCAGTGCAATTATATGTGATCCGTTTGATGGACAAACCACAGTTTTAAATAGCTGGCCAGTAAGTAACTATTTTTAACAGTGACCTCGTGTCAATAACTTCGCTGACACACTGCAACAAAATTTCAATGGAGTCCTGAAATGGTAGAATTTTCAGCGCAATTATATGTGATCCGTGTGACGAACAAATAACAGTTTTAAACAGCTGCCTATAGGTAACTATTTGAACAACAACCTCGTGTCAATAACTTCACTGACACACTGCAACAAAATTTCAATGGATGCCAGAAATGGCAGAATTTTCAGTGCAATTATATGTGATCCGTTTGACGGACAAACCATAGTTTTAAACAGCTGGCCTGTAGGTTTCTATTTTTAACAGCGAACTTGTGTCAATGAGTTCGCTGAAACACGGCAACAAAATTTCAATGGAGGCCAGAAATGGCAGAATTTTCGGCACAGTTATATTTTATCCGTGTGATGGACAAACCACCGTTTAAAATAGCTGGCCTGTTGGTAACTCATTTTAACAGCGACCTCGTGTCAATAACTTCGCTGACACAGTGCAGCAAAATTTCAATGGAGGCCAGAAAAGGCAGAATTTTCAGCGAAATTACACGTGATCCATGTGACGGACAAACCACAGTTTTAAATAACTGGCCAGTAGGTAACTATTTTTAACTGCGACCTCATCTCAATAACTTTGCTGACACACAGCAACAAAATTTCAATGGAGTCCAGAAATTCCAGAATTTTCAGTGCAATTATATGTCATCCGTGTGATGGACAAACTACAGTTTTAAATAGCTGGCATGTAGGTAACTATTTTTAACAGCGGATTTGTGTCAATAACTTCGCTGACACAGTGCAGCAAAATTTCAATGGAGGCCAGAAAAGGCAGAATTTTCAGCGAAATTACATGCGATCCGTGTGACGGACAAACCACAGTTTTAAATAGCTGGCCAGTAGGTAACTATTTTTAACAGCGACCTCATCTCAATAACTTCGCTGACACACAGCAACAAAATTTCAATGGAGACCAGAAATTCCAGAATTTTCAGTGCAATTATATGTCTTACATGTGATGAACAAACTACAGTTTTAAATAGCTGCCCTGTAGGTAACTATTTTTAACAGCGGACTTGTGTTAATAACTTCTCTGACACAGTGCAACAAAATTTCAATGGAGGCCAGAAAAGGCAGAATTTTCAGCGAAATTATACGTGATACTTGTGACGGAAAAAACACTGTTTTAAATAGCTGGCCAGTAGGTAACTATTTTTAACAGCGACCTCGTGTCAATAACTTCGCTGAGATACTGCAACATAATTTCAATGGAGGCCAGAAATGGCAGAATTTTCAGCGCAATTATATGTGTTCCGTGTGACGGACAAACCACAGTTTTAAATAGCTGGCATGTAGTTAACTATTTTTAACAGCGGACTTGTCTCAATAACTTCGCTGATACACTGCAACAAAATTTCAATGGATGTCAGAGATGGCAGATTTTCAGTGCAATTATATGTGATCCGTTTGATGGACAAACCACAGTTTTAAATAGCTGGCCTGTGGGTAACGATTTTGAACAGCGACCTCATGTCAATACCTTCGCTGACACACTGCAACAAAATTTCAATGGAGGCCAGAAATGGCAGAATTTTCAGTGCAATTATATGTGATCCGTGTGACGGACAAACCACAGTTTTAAATAGCGGGCCTGTAGGTAACTAATTTTAACAGTGACCTCGTGTCAATAACTTCGCTGACACACTGCAACAAAATTTTAATGGAGACCAGAAAAGGCAGAATTTTCAGCGCAATTATATGTGATCAGTGTGACGGACAAACCACAGTTTTAAATAGCTAGCCTGTGAGGAACTATTTTGAACAGCGACCTCATATCAATAACTACACTGACACACTGCAACAAAATTTCAATGGGGATCAGAAATTCCAGTATTTTCAGCGCAATTATATGTGATCCGTGTGACGACAAACCTCAGTTTTAAGTAGCTGGCCTGTAGGTAAGTACGTTTAACAGCGCCTTTGTGTCATAAAATTCGCTGACACACTGCACCAAAATTTCAATGGAGGCCAGAAATGGCAGAATTTTCAGCGTAATAATATGTGATCCGTGTGACGGACAAACCACAGTTTTAAATAACTGGTCTGTAGGTAAGTATTTTTAACAGCGCCCTTGTGTCAATAACTTTGCTGAGACACTGCAACAAAATTTCAATGGAGGCCAGAAATGGCAGAATTATTTTAAACAGCGACCTCTTGTCAATGACTTCGCTGATACAGTGCAACAAAATTTCAATGGAGTCCAGAAATGGCAGAAATTTCAGTGCAATTATATGTGATCCGTTTGACGGACAAACCACAGTTTTAAATAGCTGGCCAGTAAGTAACTATTTTTAACAGTGACCTCGTGTCAATAACTTCGCTGACACACTGCAACAAAATTTCAATGGAGTCCTGAAATGGCAGAATTTTCAGCGCAATTATATGTGATCCGTGTGACGAACAAATAACAGTTTTAAACAGCTGGCCTATAGGTAACTATTTGAACAGCAACCTCGTGTCAATAACTTCACTGACACACTGCAACAAAATTTCAATGGATGCCAGAAATGGCAGAATTTTCAGTGCAATTATATGTGATCCGTTTGACGGACAAACCATAGTTTTAAACAGCTGGCCTGTAGGTTTCTATTTTTAACAGCGACCTTGTGTCAATGAGTTCGCTGAAACACTGCAACAAAATTTCAATGGAGGCCAGAAGTGGCAGAATTTTCGGCACAGTTATATTTTATCCGTGTGATGGACAAACCACCGTTTAAAATAGCTGGCCTGTTGGTAACTCATTTTAACAGCGACCTCGTGTCAATAACTTCGCTGACACATTGCAACAAAATTTCAATGGAGGCCAGAAAAGGCAGAATTTTCAGGGAAATTACACATGATCCATGTGACGGACAAACCACAGTTTTAAATAACTGGCCAGTAGGTAACTATTTTTAACTGCGACCTCATCTCAATAACTTCGCTGACACACTGCAACAAAATTTCAATGGAGTCCTGAAATGGCAGAATTTTCAGCGCAATTATATGTGATCCGTGTGACGAACAAATAACAGTTTTAAACAGCTGGCCTATAGGTAACTATTTGAACAGCAACCTCGTGTCAATAACTTCACTGACACACTGCAACAAAATTTCAATGGATGCCAGAAATGGCAGAATTTTCAGTGCAATTATATGTGATCCGTTTGACGGACAAACCATAGTTTTAAACAGCTGGCCTTCAGGTTTCTATTTTTAACAGCGACCTTGTGTCAATGAGTTCGCTGAAACACTGCAACAAAATTTCAATGGAGGCCAGAAATGGCAGAATTTTCGGCACAGTTATATTTTATCCGTGTGATGGACAAACCACCGTTTAAAATAGCTGGCCTGTTGGTAACTCATTTTAACAGCGACCTCGTGTCAATAACTTCGCTGACACATTGCAACAAAATTTCAATGGAGGCCAGAAAAGGCAGAATTTTCAGGGAAATTACACGTGATCCATGTGACGGACAAACCACAGTTTTAAATAACTGGCCAGTAGGTAACTATTTTTAACTGCGACCTCATCTCAATAACTTCGCTGACACACAGCAACAAAATTTCAATGGAGTCCAGAAATTCCAGAATTTTCAGTGCAATTATATGTCATCCGTGTGATGGACAAACTACAGTTTTAAATAGCTGGCATGTAGGTAACTATTTTTAACAGCGGATTTGTGTCAATAACTTCGCTGACACGCAGCAAAATTTCAATGGAGGCCAGAAAAGGCAGAATTTTCAGCGAAATTACATGCGATCCGTGTGACGGACAAACCACAGTTTTAAATAGCTGGCCAGTAGGTAACTATTTTTAACAGCGACCTCATCTCAATAACTTCGCTGACACACAGCAACAAAATTTCAATGGAGACCAGAAATTCCAGAATTTTCAGTGCAATTATTTGTCTTACGTGTGATGGACAAACTACAGTTTTAAATAGCTGGCCTGTAGGTAACTATTTTTAACAGCGGACTTGTGTTAATAACTTCTCTGACACAGTGCAACAAAATTTCAATGGAGGCCAGAAAAGGCAGAATTTTCAGCGAAATTATACGTGATACTTGTGACGGAAAAAACACTGTTTTAAATAGCTGGCCAGTAGATAACTATTTTTAACAGCGACCTCGTGTCAATAACTTCGCTGAGATACTGCAACATAATTTCAATGGAGGCCAGAAATGGCAGAATTTTCAGCGCAATTAGATGTGATCCGTGTGACGGACAAATCACAGTTTTAAATAGCTGGTGTGTAGGTAACTAATTTGAACAGCGACCTTGTGTCAATAACTTCGCTGATACACTGCAACAATATTTCAATGGAGGATGGATTTTTAGCGCTGTAATATGGAATGGATCTGGCTGTATTCTGCAGTGCGAACAAGCAACTGGAGCAGAAAAATGGTGTTCTCTGGATTGCTTTTTAAGCAAATAATCAGAATTAAGATCCAAAAAAAATTATTCCTTGCCCCTGATTCCTGGGTCTATTTCTAGAAATATCTGTAAAAGCACCAGCATACAGAACTGGAATGGACCCTTTTGCACAGCAGTCGGCCACATACACTGCCTGCCTGCCTTGCACTGATATCTATGCAGCTGGATTAGTCCTCAGAAGGACTGTTAGTTGAGATGGATATGTGTTTAAAATGTTGTTTGATACCTACACTAACTATGAAGAAGCAAAGCTCTCCCTAGCTCAGCAGCACTTCTCTCTACACTGCCTGATTCCAGAGTAGACTGTGATGGGCATGGCAGCGCCAGGTCTGATATAGACCTGATGACGCTGTGTGGCCAGCCAATCTCTGTAATGCCACAACCAACATGGCTGCGGCATTACAGTGTGTGGCAGACAAGCCCTGCATGTTTATTGGTGCTCTAAAGAGCGCCAAACATGCAGGGAGGGGACCCGAGCTCCCGCCAAGAAACCCCGGAAATACTGGGCGAGCGCCAAGCATCTCGAGCAGTGAGATGCTCGTGCGAGCACTGAGCAGTTGCGAGCATGCTCGCTCATCACTAGTTTTTATTATTAAGGGGAAAAAAACACACCTACAAGGCCCTGTGTGAAAAAGTAATTGCCTCCTAAACCTAATAATTGGTTGGACCACCCTTAGCAGCAACAACTGCAATCAAGCGTTTGATATAACTGGCAATGAGTCTTTTACAACACTCAGGAGGAATTTTGGCCCACTCATCTTTGCAAAATTGTTGTAGTTCAGCCACACTGAAGGGTTTCCGAGTATGAACAGCCTTTTTAAGGTCATGCCACAGCATTTCAATCAGATTAAGGTCAGGACTTTGACTAGGTCACTCCAAAGTCTAAATTTTGTTTTTCTTAAGCCATTCAGATATGGACATGCTGGTGTGTTCGGGATCATTGTCCTGCTGCATAACCCAAATGCGCTTCAGCTCGAGGTCACGAATAGATGACCGGACATTTTCCTTCAGGATTTTTTGGTAGACAGCAAAATTCATGGTTCCATTTACACAGTAAGTCTTCCAGGTCCTGAGGCAGAAAAATAGCTCCAGACCATCACACTACTACCACCATATTTTACTGTTGGTATGATGTTCATTTTCTGAAATGCTGTATTGCTTTTACGCCAGATGTAATGAGACATACACCTTCCAAAAAGTTCAACTTTTGTCTCGTCAGTCCACAGAGTATTCTCCCAAAAGTCTTGGTGATCATCAAAATGTTTTCTGGAAAAGCTGAGACGAACATTTATGTTCTTTTTGCTCAGCAGTTATTTTCGTCTTGGAACTCTGCCATGCATGCCATTTTTGCCTAGTCTCATTCTTATGGTGGAGGTATGAACACTTACCTTAACTGAGGCAAGTGAGGCCTGCAGTTATTTGGATGTTGTTGAGTCTTTTGTGACCTCTTGGATGAGTCGTCGCTGCTCTCTTGAGGTAATTTTGGTCGGCCGGCCACTCCTAGGAAGGTTCACCTCTGTTCCATTTTTCGCCATTTGTGGAAAAAGGCTCTCACTGTGGTTCGCTGGAGTCCCAAAGCTTTAGAAATGGCTTTATAACCTTTTCCAGACCGATAGAGCTCAATTACTTTGTTTCTTATTTGTTCCTGAATTTCTTTGGATTGCAGCGTGATGTCTAGCTTTGAACGATCTTTTGGTCTACTTCACTTTGTCAGGTAGGTCCTATTTAAGTGATTTCTTGATTGAGAACAGTTGTGGCATCAATCAGGCCTGAGTGTGGCTAGGGAAATTGAACTCAGCTTCCCCAAGATGTGATAAACTGCAGTTAATTTATGTTTTAAGG
This sequence comes from Phyllobates terribilis, assembly GCF_046119375.1. NCBI lineage: Eukaryota > Metazoa > Chordata > Amphibia > Anura > Dendrobatidae > Phyllobates > Phyllobates terribilis. The sequence continues at coordinate 225,422,445 of NW_027362763.1, forward strand.
GGGGAAAGGAAATCATTTTTTCACACAGGGCCCTATAGGTTTGTATTTCTTTTTCCCTTAATAATAAAGACCTTAAGTTAAAAACTGCATTTTGTGTTTACTTGTGTTATGTTTGTCTAATATTTAAATTTGTTTTGTGATCTGAAACATTTAAGTGTGACAAACATGCAGAAGAATAAGAAATCAGGAAAGGGGAAAACACTTTTTTACACCACTTTATACAGTATGACTATGGGTAAATGGATGTTAACCAGAGGTAACAAACAGTCTGTTTAATAACACACTGCACTTTATGTCTTTATATACTTTTTTAAATATTAAATGTTAGAATTATTATTAAGAAGAAAAAAAATATTTTTATAAATATAGCATAAGCAATAGAGCAGACAGAAAGTGGGAGATAGTAGGTGTTAATGAGGATTTACTGTAGAGAGGACTGTTTCTAGCAAGAAAACTTGGCTGTTTAATAGGAGTAATAAATGTGCTAATAGTATAAGATGCCTGCTGTCAAATGCAAGAAGTCTTTAAAACAAAATGAATCAATAGGAGACTCATATGTCAGCTACAGATAACAATGCGGTGGGCATTAGAGAAACCTGGCTGGATGAGAGCCATGACTGGGTGACAAACTTAAAGGGTTACTTCACATTTAGAAAGGACAGGAAAGACAAAAAAGTAGGAGGGATGTGTATTTTTGTTAAATCCAACTTAAGACCTTTGCTCCGTGACAACTTTGGGGGGAGCTGCGACAATGTAAAGACACTAAGGCTAAATATACATGAAGATGGAAATAATGGTAAACTACTAGAGGGAGCTTCTTATAAGCTTCCTAACATAACTAGGCAGATGAAATGCTGCAACAAATGGAAAAGTCTGAAAATAACAATAGGGTCCTAATTTTGGGGGATTATAATTATCCAGACATTCAAGAATATTTTGGTGTTGCTAAAAGCTATACATTTTTACCCACAATTCAGAATAATTACTTCTCTCAGTTGGTAGATGAACCAACCATGGGAGATAATTTGTATCTGGTCCTGTCAAATAGACAAGATACAATATCAGATCAACAGGTCCGGGAGCATTTGAGCAGCAATGACCATAATATGGTAAGTTTCAAAGTAACATTCTCAACACCTCACAAGTGGGAAATACAAAAACTTGGAAGCTTAGGAAAGCAAAATTCACTCAATTACGAGAAGAACTTAGGCTGTGTGCCCACTATGCGTTTTTCAAGCATTTTTGCCGCGGAATTTCCGCAGCGAAAACGATTAAAAAATGCTTGGTAATACGTGCCCCATGGTCCCCAATGATAATCCGCTGTGCACATGCTGCGTAAATTTCCGCTGTGGATTATCATTGCGGAAAAATACGCAGCATGTCCATTAATTTTGCGGACACGCAGCGTAATTTCCGTAATTGACTTGCATTGAAATGCTTCATATCCGCATCACTACATGTGCACACGCAGATATGAAGCGATTGAATGTGCGGATGGTACCCAGGCCTGGAGAAGAGGAGACTCTCATGCAGACTCGGGTACCATAGAAACTGTAAAAAAAAGAATTAAAAATAAAAAATCAATATTATACTTACCTTCCGATGTCCCCCGGCCTCCTCAGTGATGCGTGAGGTGTGTTGGGCGGCGGTCGCGTGACCTGTCACATGACTCAATGACATCATCGCAGGTCCTTCACACCACCGCGAGACACCGGGGAGACCGGACGGAGCGGAGAAGGAGACCGGGGTCCATCGGAAGGTAAGTATAATCTTTATTTTTTATTTTTTACCATTCTTATTCTTTTTTTTTAACTATTACTTGGTCACACTATATAAATCCATGCCGGTTGCATGGATTTATATAGTATGACCAAGTTGTCAAGCACTTTTCCAAGTGATGCTAAAATTGCTTGGAAAAGCGCTTGATAACCCGCATGCAGAAATGCATGCAAAAACGCTTGACAAATGCTTCTACCTGGCGGGATAAACGCATGTAAAATCCGCATGCGTTTTTCCTGCCAGGGAGAAGCGGAAAAAATATGCAACATTTCTGAATCGTGGGCACATAGCCTTAGTCTTTCAGACTGGGATCATGTCCTGATAACTGGGGATACCAAACATAACTAAGCATGGTTAAGGATTTACTACTAGAAACCAGTAGAAGGCTTATACCCTCTGGTAATAAAATGTCCAGGAATTAAAAGAAACCATTATGGTTAAATAGGGCAGTTCAGAGTATAGTAAGACTAAAACAAAGGGAATTTAAAACATTGAAAGCGGAGGAATCAGAACTAGAATTCCAAGAAGACAAAGATCTCAATAGGAAATGCAAAAAGGAAATCAAGCTACCAAAGTTAGCTGTGAGAGAACCAAAACGCAAATGAAGTAAAAAAACAAACAAACAAATTTTTAAAAATACGGTAAAGTCAAAAAGAAAAAAATCTGATGATACTGGTTCCTTAAAAAATGAACAAAGCAATGTAATTATAGTGGACAAAGGGAACTCTGAGATATTAAAGAGAATCTATTTCCACCTTTGACCTATCTAAACTATTAATATGGGCATACAGGTTATAGACTGGTGATAAAAAAAGTCCTATCTGTATGTCTGATATCAGATGCCTTGTTGTTGATAAATCATCTTTCATCACTTTATATAATTAACATCTTCCAGGCTTTGGGGAGGACGCTGCCTGGAAGATAACTCTGCCTCCAGAGATTATTTTACATGAAGGGGGAGTTACCAGAGTGATGTGTAATTGCCACTCTCTGCTCTCCTGATCTCACTGCAAAGCTGTCTGTGATTATAAGGCCACGGTGCCTCTATCAGTATTTGGTCAGTATTATTTCTCAGGAGTGGGTGATAAATGCAGAATTGGTGACTTGTTTCTATTATACCTTTTCTCTGATTGTTCCTTATCTGGTTTTGGCTCACAGTCCTGAGAAAAAATACTGACCAAATACTGACCAAATACTGATAGTGGAGCCACGGCCTAACTGACACATGTGCAATTTCCTTTCAGCTTCCATCTCACAGGCAGACATGGTTGCAATATTGTTGCAATAAAGCAGAGCTCAAGAGCTGCAAAATAAGCAAGAAGACAAATTTAAATTCTCCTTTTGTGTGTTAGTTACTTGTCTCAAACTGTTAACTCCCCCTTTTATTTACAATAAGCTCTGGAGGCAGAGTTATCTTCCAGTCAGCGTCCTGCACTATGCACTAGACACTTTAACTTAAATAGGACTAAGAAACAGTGTTTTGAGGTAATCATTTGCCATAAGATTATATACTCTAAATGTGCCCTAATGATGTACCCTTGACTTTTTCCATGTACCCTAATCATGTCCGACTGTGATTAAAATAACATTGGAGTTAGCAGTGTCCTCCCTGTGTAGCACTATGATGTTTTAATTATGTATTAAATGTCTAAATAAAGTAATAATTTTTTGTTTAAAAAAAAAAAAAAAAAAAAAACTCTGGTCGTTTGAGCTCTCTTATTTGTGAGGGTCTCTGTCTTTTTGATTTAGTGTCCTCCCCAAAGCCTGGAAGATGTCAATTATATAAAGTGATGAAAGATGATTTATCAACAGCAAGGCATCTGATATCAGACATACAGATAGGACTTTTTTATCACCAGTCTATAACCTGTGTGCCCATATTAATATTCTTTTTAATATCTCAGAGTTCACTTTGTCTGCTATAATTACATTGTTTTGATCTGCATGATCTATCTAACTTGTGTTACTGCAGCGCTGATAGCCCGCATAGCAGAGGGATGCTGCTGCATCCCTATGCTTTAAAAGCGATCAACCTGCAAAAAATGAAAGTCCCATAGTGGGACAAAGTGAATAAGTGAGAGAAAGTGAAAAAAAAATTGTAAAAATATAAAAAAAATAAAAAAGAATACAAAAAAAATAAAAATATATTGTACCCATAAATTTCTTATTATGAAAAAAATAAAAATAAACAATAAAAGTACATATATTTGGTACCGCTGCATCCAGAATGACATGACCTTATAAAACTGTTCCACTAGTTAACCCCTTCAGTGAACACGGCAAAAAATAAATAAAAAACGAAGGAAAAAATGGTGCTTTATAATCATACTGCCGAACAAAAGTGGTATAACGCGATTAAAAAGACAAATGTAAATAAAAATAGGTACTGCTGAAAACATCATCTTGTCCTTCAAAAAACAAGCTCCGATACAGCTCTATCAGCCAAAAAATAAAAAAGTTATGGCTCTCAGAATAAAGCCATGCAAAAAAATTATTTTTTTTATGAAATAGATTTTATTGTGGAAAAGCGCCAAAACAGCATAAAAAAAAATCCAAAATTCCTGAATTGTTGGTTTTTGTTTAATCTGCCTCTCAAAAATCAAAATAGAAAGCGATCAAAAAAGGTTACTTACCCCATAATGGTACCAATAAAAAAGGTCAACTTGTCCCGCAAAACACAAGCCCTTACATCACTCTGTTGTCAAAATGTGGAAAAATTATAGCTCTCAAAATATGGTGATGCAACAACTAGTCTTTGCAAAAAAAAGCATTTTTTAGTGTGTCACAGCTGCCAAACATAAAAACCCGATATAAATCAGGTATCGCTGTAATTGCACTGACCTGAAGAATAAAGTCGTCTAATCACTTAGATGGAGGCATTGTGGACACCGTCTGGCCTGTGATCTCACGGTGTCAGTCTTTTTATTAGGGGTGCATAAAAGCGCCGTTGGCCATAGTTTTGTGAACACCGCTAAACAGAGGCCAGACACAGTCCAGAGTAACTCTGTAGCCTCATTATAGTGAATGGATTACTCAGGATAGGGTTAGGGTTGTGTTAGGATTAGGGTTGTGCTAGGATTAGGGTTTTGTCAGGGTTAGGGCTGTGTTAGGGTTAGGATTAGGGGTAGGGTTGTGTTAGGGCTAGTATTAGGGTGTTATCAAATTTTGTGTCGTACCTCTGTGTTCAAAATGTTCACTATACCCCTTGATAAAATCCTTGAGGGGTTTAGTTTCCAAAATGGGGGGGTTTCCACTGTTTAGGCACATCAAGGGCTCTCCAAACGTGACATGGCGTCAGCTCTCGATTTCAGCCAATTTTGAGTTCAAAAAGTCGCACAGTACTCCTTCCATTGTGAACCCTGCCGTGCACCCAAACAGTGTTTTTTCCCCACATATGGGGTATCAGCTTACTCAGGAGAAATTTTACAACAAATGGTTTGGTGCAATTTCTCTTGTTAATCTTATGAAGATTCAAAATTTGGGTCTGAAAAACATTTTTGTGGGAAAAACGTGAAAATTTTATTTTTATGTCTTAATGTTATAAACTTCTGTGAAGCACCTGGAGGTTCAGGATGCTCACCACACATCTAGATAAGTTCTTTGAGGGGTGTAGTTTCCAAAATGGGGTCACTCGAGCACCCACGATACTTGGTGAATACCTGAGTACCCGATGCAAACTCAAGTAGCAAGCACTTGCGCTCAAGACTAATGACAACATATTCAATATGATGACGTAATGTTATCAAATTTTGTGTCGTACCTCTGTGTTCAAAATGTTCACTATACCCCTTGATAAAATCCTTGAGGGGTTTAGTTTCCAAAATGGGGGGTTTCCACTGTTTAGGCACATCAGGGGCTCCCCAAACGTGACATGGCATCTGCTAATTATTCAAGCAAATTTTACATTCAAAAAGTCAAATGTCGCTCCTTCCCTTCCGAACTATGCAGTGCGCTCAAACAGCGGTTTTCCCCCACATGTGGGATATCGGCTTACTCAAGAGAAATTGCACAACAAATTATATGGTGAAATTTCTCCTGTTACCCTTATAAAAATGCAAAATTTGGGGCTGAAAAAATGTTTGTGGGAAAAGTGTGAAAATTTTATTTTTACGGCTCAATGTTATAAACTTCTGTAAAGCACGTGGGGGTTCAAAGTGCTCACCACACATCAAAATAAATTCCCTGAGGGGTCTAGTTTCGAAAATGGTGTCACTTGTGGGGAGTTTCTACTGTTTAGGCACATCAGGGGCTCCCCAAAAGCGACATGGCGTCCGCTAATTATTCAAGCACATTTTACATTCAAAAAGTCAAATGGCGCTCCTTCACTTCCGAGCCTTGCTATGCGCCCAAACAGTGGTTTTCTACCACATATGGGGTATTAGCGTGCTCAGGAGAAATTGCACAATAAATTTTGAAGTCCATTTTTTCCTGTTACCCTTGCGAAAAAATTTTGTCTAAAATAACATTTTTGTGTAAAAAAGTTAAATGTTCATTGTTTTCTTCCACATTCCAAAAAATCCTGTGAAGCACCTGAAGGATTAATAAACTTCTTGAATGCGGTTTTGAGCACCTTAAGGGGTGCAGTATTTAGAATGGGTACATTTTGGGTATTTTCTGTCATATAGACCCCTCAAAGTGACTTCAAATGTGATGTGATCCCTAAAAAAAATGGTTTGAAACACAACAAATCGCTGGTCAACTTTTAACTCTTATTTCCTAACAAAAAAAAATTTTGGTTCCAAAATTGTGCTGATGTAAAGTAGACATGTGGGAAATGTTATTTATTAACTATTTTGTGTGACATATCTCTCTGATTTAAGGGCACAAGAATTCAAAGTTTGAAAATTGCAAAATTTTCAAAATTTTCACCAAGTTTCCAATTTTTTCACAAATAGACACAAATCATATAGAATAAATGTTACCACTATCATGAAGTACAAAATGTCACACAAAAAAAAATCTCAAAATCAGTGGGATCCGTTGAAGCGTTTCAGAATTATTACCTCATAAAGTGACAGTGTTCAGAATTGTAAAAATTGGTCTTGTCATTAACGTGCAAACAGCCTTCTGGGGTAAAGGGGTTAAATAAATGTGTAAAAAAATGGTGTGGACTTTTATTTAAAATAAAGGATTTTATTCTTGCTGTATTTTTATTTAAAAACTTTTACTATGGGGTTAGTAATGGGGGTGTCTTATAGCAGCCTCTCCATTACTAACCTGGGCTTCATGTCAGCTGCCAATACAAGGCAGACATGAACCCCAACCCTATTACCCCACTTGCACCTGCACCAGGGCAAGTGGGAAGAGCCGAGGCTAATTGCCAGAATTGCTACATCTTATTTCTGGGGTGGCTGAGGGCTGATGTTATTAGCCTCGGAGGGGGCCAGGATTGATATAGGGTTCCCCTATAAAATCTAACCAGCAAAGGCTAAACAGACAGCTGTGAGCTGTTTTTAATAGCCAGGGAACATTTGGGAGTAATGGCCCCTTCCTACGTTATTAATATCAGCCCGCAGCTTTCTGTTTAGCCTTTGCTGGTTAGATTTTGTAGGGGGACCCTACATCAATTTTTTTCTGGAGTCCCCCTGTAATCTAGCTAGTAAGGCTACATGCTCACAATCAGGAATAGTAGCGTTTTGGACGCGCTGTCTCCAAAATGCTGTGTTCTACAGTACAAGCACAGTGGGTTTTATAGAAATCCTTTGCCCACTGTGCTTGTTTTTGACGCAGCATAAATTCACCCACGGTGTGTGTTTGCAGGCCACAACATGTCAATTTCTGTAGCGGAGACATTAGTCTCCGCTGCAGATTTTGACCAATTGAAATGTCATTACATGCGGTGGATCAGCATGTACTGACAAAACAAGTGCGGCATTAGAACGCAGTGTTTTGCACACAGTGAAAATACACTGCATCCAAAGCACTGCTGGTTCCTGATCATGGGTACATACCCTAAAGGATAACCAAACAGCTGTGAGCTATTATTAATAGCCAAGGAACATCTTGGCCTAATGGACCTTTCTTAGGCTAAAAATAGCAGGCCAATTCTGGCACTTAGCCCAGGCTCTTCCTGATGCCCTGGTGCAGTTGCAAAGGGTAATGGGGTTAGATTTCGCTGACACCAAGCCCTAGGTTTAATATTGAAGAGGTGCCAGCCAGACACCCTCATTACTAAACCTGTAAGTAAAGAGTTAAATAAACACACACACCGAGAATAAAACACTTTATTCGAAAAAAACATACACATTGTTTAATCATTTAAAGAATATACTCAGAGTCAAGTCAGACGGTAATCCAAGGGTTAAAGCGTTAAATCCTCTTCATTCCTTGTCGGTGGGAAAACTTGCAAAATTGGCAGTGAATCAAATACTTATTTTCCCCACTGTAACTATGACTTGAGCAGGGAGTTTATAACTATATGGCATTTGTCCAGAACATCATATTTTTTTATGCATTTCTGCCATAAGACTGGTGTAATCGGGTTGACAAGTCTGCCTTATTAATCTTAGTCCCCAAAGAATAGGTGATCAATATTTTCTCATATTTTCTTGTGGCCATTTTTTAATGTACAGTACAGACCAAAAGTTTGGACACACCTTCTCATTTAAAGATTTTTCTGCATTTTCATGACTTTGGAAATTGTACATTCACACTGAAGCCATCAAAACTATGAATTAACACATGTGGAATTATATACTTAACAAAAAAGTGTGAACCAACTGAAAATATGTCTTATATTCTAGGTTCTTCAAAGTAGCCACCCTTTGCTTTGATGACTGCTTTGCACACTCTTGGCATTCTCTTGATGAGCTTCAAGAGGTAGTCACCGGAAATGGTCTTCCAACAATCTTGAAGGAGTTCCCCGAGATGCTTAGCACTTGTTGGCCCTTTTGCCTTCACTCTGCGGTCCAGCTCACCCCAAATCATCTCGATTGGGTTCAGGTCTGGTGACTGTGGAGGCCAGGTCATCTGGCGTAGCACCCCATCACTCTCCTTCTTGGTCAAATAGCCCTTACACAGCCTGGAGGTGTGTTTGTGGTCATTGTCCTGTTGAAAAATATATGATGGTCCAACTAAACGCAAACCGGATGGAATAGCATGCCGCTGCAAGATGCTGTGGTAGCCATGCTGGTTCAGTATGCCTTCAATTTTGAATAAATCCCAGACAGTGTCACCAGCAAAGCACCCCCACACCATCACACCTCCTCCTCCATGCTTCACGGTGGGAACCAGGCATGTAGAGACCATCCGTTCACCTTTTTTGCGTCGCACAAAGACACGGTGGTTGGAACCAAAGATCTCAAATTTGCATTCATCGAGGGGCGTGGCCTGGACGCTGAACTGAGAAGACGTGCCTTACATCAGCTCCTGCATTTTACCTTCACTAAAGACTTTGGATCAAACAAGATCCTTGGTAAAAAGACTCCCAGTGACCTCCAGACCCACTACAGTCGTGTGGAGAGAGGGGAGGGGTCTCCGCAGGCCATAAACAAAGAAAAAAGGCCATATTCCAATCTAAGGCCCGGAGCCGTGGACGCCAGTGCCGGCGTGGACTACTTTTTCCTCCCTCACCCAGCTCTGGCGCAAGCTTTCTGCCATCCTTCCCGCCCTCGCTACTGAAATCTACAACTCACCTGTCATCGGTGAAACAGCTGAGAAGCAGGGCCCGAGAGATGCCTGAGGTCTGCGGAGGTGAGGAGACCGATGAGCTAGGCGGCCTCTGGGTGAGTGGAGCGGGTGTCAGCGACGAACCGGCGGAGGCATCTGGTCGTGGCTGCGGCGGTTTTGCTGCGATCATCCGCCCGTCCATCCCTGGATGCGGCGGGCGGCTTGAGGTGGGAGACCCTGATGCGGAGAGCAGCACCCAGACCTGTGGAGACGACAGGTCCCTGGAGAACCGGTGGGAGTTCGTGGTGGCAGGGCGGAGGGATATGCACGCAGGAGCCGTGGCCATCTTGTGGATCACCCTCCATGCGTAACCACATACTGCTGTGACCCCTGGATGTCAGAGTCATTAGCTCATCAGCCCATACAATAAAACACAGACACAATCAAATTCTAAGACCCTCAAAGCACCTCACATCCATTTTGATTTAATCAGAGACTAATAGGAGATCCCGGGGAGGCAGGCAAATAGTCTTCATTTTAACAGAGTTTCCTGTTCATAGTAATTGACTTTCCACCTCCTCACCAGAGATGCGAGAACTAGGATAAGGTCCGGACAAGGGCATTTAATGTCAGCCCAGCTCTCTGGAAACCCCAGAGTCTTCAGGCGCAGAGCCATATACAAAGCAACAGAAACATCATAATATTGCTTCAGTCAGTCATTCTACTAAAACAGCATATCTTTATGCATTCTACCATATAAAGCCTCTTGGCTGACTGCCTTGCAAAGACTCATGTGATTATCAAAACTTTAGTGACGTCACCACTTGTTAAACAGAAGCTCAATCGGAACTCTACACACCATGGATAAATTTGTGGGGGGGGGGGGATAACAAAGGAGGCAGATCATCATCACACTCTCAAAACGCCAATTCTCCCGCAAACTGGTAAATGAGATAACCAAAGATGACCCACAACCCTTAGCCCAAGCCATAATGGACCGTCTAATGCCAGAAATTGACAGCAGGCTGAAGGCCTTTCAGGTTTCATTAGAGGGAATTGTTTCACAAGTTAATACTCAAGGGTCGCGCCTTGCAGAGGCAGAACAGAGAATCTCTGACCTGGAAGATGCAGTAAAGGATGTTACAGATAGGCTGGCAACCAAGGAAAGAGAGACCTCCCTCCTGCTAGAAAAGGTTGACGACCTTGAAAATAGATCACGTCGCAACAATCTGAGGCTGTCCCAGCATCTGATCTCATTAACATCACCTCAGCATTGCTCCCTAAAGCAATGAACTTGAATCCAACATTAAAGGAGATTATGGTGGAAAGAGCTCACCGTGTAGGACGACCGAGGAATGGCGAAAAGGACAGACCTAGGCCGGTCATTTTCAGGGTCCTAGACTTTCAAGATAAAATGCGAATGCTGTCAGCCTTCCGGAAGAAACGAAAGCTAATCTACAACAACAACGAACTCCTTCTTTTTCAGGACTATTCTGCAGCCCTAGCGACGAGGCGCAAAGCCTTTAATCCAGCATACAGAATCTTGGTGGAGAACAATGTCCGGTTTGGCTTACAGTATCCGGCTATTTTATGCTTCACTATATCTGGAAAGAATTGGTCCTTTGATGATCCAACAAAGGCCCTGACCTATCTACACACAGAATTTAAATCCTCACCTGGTGACCTAGGTGACACCGGAACATTTAGAGTTACATTGTTTAGCTATTTCATTCCTTTTATCTATAGTGACGTCACTAATTTTTCTTTTTCTCCTAGGCAGTGGCCAAGCCACATATACCTAGCATTATTGAAATGTTATGTCTGTTTATACTATTCTCCATAAGTAATGTTAGTTCTTGCGAGATGTTTTTGATGTTGGGGAAGAGGGAGGGTCTCTGCATGCTCCTACACAAACTACAGGTCTTAAAAGCTCTAGCACTTACTTGCTGGGATAAGTGGAGAGCTGAGCACAAATCTTATTAATTTCATGGTTGTTTCCAAGTCTGGGGATAGGTTAATGGCGCACATAGCCATTCCAGAGATTTCCACAATACAAGCTATTCAGTGGTGTTCTTGGAATGTCAATGGGCTTAACTCTCCTGTTAAAAGGAAAAAAGTATTGAATTATTTACAACGCACAAATTTCTATGTTATTTTCCTGCAGGAAACACATTGGATAAAGGATAACCACCCTTCTTTATTCAGTAAAAAATATATACTAGGTGCAGAAGCCTCTTACAAGAAAAAAAAAAGAGGAGTAGCCATATTCTTTAACAAAAATATCAATCATGAGATCTTAGATGTGTTAGCAGATACTCAAGGGAGATTTCTATAGGTTAAAGTTGTTATAGAGGAAACAACCTACTGTTTGGTCAATTTATACGCACCAAATATTTATGACCCTCAGTTTAAGGCACAACTAATAACTCATATAACTGATTGGGAATCACCTAACTTAATTATAGGGGGAGACTTTAACACTAGAACTACTGATGGAGTCATTTTGACTCCTTTCGTTTTTTATTTCTCTTCTGTGACTACATTTTTCAGAATTCCGGCTTGAAACTCGGTGACTTTTCCTCAAATATGATGTGAAAAAAGATTTTGTGAGAATAAATAATTTTGGTGAAAAATTTGCGTGTTTTTTTCAAAATTTACCAAGAACTACTGAAGGGAGTCATTTTGACTCCCTACTATATTTTGAGGTCCTTTTGTCACTAAATGTTGCTATAAAGTTTTGTGCATAATTTTTTCACTCTGTCTTATTTACCCTGATGTTCATATAGATGTAGTTCAATTTACATGTCAACTTTTCACATTTTCCTTGTGTTTTACCAGCTTGTATTACTGTGTAATGCTGAACAAAATAGCTTGTTTACTCTAGGCTCTTATCTTATGCTAATGAAGGGTGGTGTTTTTCTAAGGTCCTAGCAGGAGACAGTATTCTGGATAGTAACTTTACTTTCAGTTCAGCTGAAGAGACAAAGAGAACAGATGCAGACATACGAGCTCTGAAGACTCATACAGGTATGAACTGTCAACTGATTCAACCCACCTACTTTTGAAGGTGGCAGAACAGTTATTATTTCTTTTAGTTTTCATTTCATTTCTATTTTTCAGCAGGGAACTATATAGAATTATGGAATTTGTGAGGAATATGGAGAGAAGACGTTTGATAAAGCCTCAGGATATTCTGGCTACTTTGCAATCCATACCGGAGGATGAATCGGAATCCGAATTGCAGGAACATGTATTTGATTCTGACAGTGATGAAGATTTCATTCCTCAGAACATATCAAGTGAATCTGAAGACTCAGAAGGAACAAATCCAGAAGGTAAGTAGTTATGTGTATTTATTTGTTCTTCCACACACTGAGTTAGGGCCTGTGCACACTAGCAGAATTCTGGCTGAATAGCCATCTGGATATTCTTGCCGCAATACAGGCCATACCTGCCCGCTCATGCCTGAAGCTCCGCTCCGAACCCCGGGCTGGAGCCGCTGTCAGGGACAGAGCAGCGCTTGCTTACGCGCGAGCACGGCTCCGTCCCAGACAGCGGCTCCAGCCCGTGGTTCGGAGCGGAGCTTCAGGTATGAAACTCCGCTCTGTACCTGAGCGGGCAGGTACGGGCCGGATTGTGGTGAGAATATCCGGTCGGATATTCCGCCGCTAATCCAGCCAGTGTGCACGGACCCTTACAAAACAAAAATTCTAAATATTCATCAACTTTTTTACAGATATTCCAAGCACATCAACTGGGGATTGGGCTCATGCAGTTATGTTGCCTCGTGACCATCCTCCTGGTCGTGGACAGAAAAAATCAGCAAAACGTCCCAGAAATGAAAGAACAACAGATAACGATGGCGGCGAAGGTAATGCAACAACAAACACCAGAGAAGGCGAATCTGAAGGAATACTAGTTTCAGCGGATGGTATTCAATGGAAACCTGTTGAAATTGGAGAACACTTGCCTGGTAGGCGTGACAGCCAAAATATTCTTCGAGAAGCACCTGGCCCTACAGGATACGCCAGAAGAAATATCATTATCGATAGTCCTTTGAGCGCATGGCGTTTATTTTTTGATTCATATATATTGACACATATAAAGAACTGTACGCTTGCAGAAGCATGCAGGAACAATAATTTACAGTTTACTCTATCTGATGAGGAGCTAGATGCATTCATTGCGATATTCTATGCTCGTGGAATATCTGGCAAGAACCGTCACTCGATTAGCAGTATTTGGTGTAATGACTGGGGAATACCGTTTTGCAAAGCGACAATGTCTAGGGACCGCTTTGTTGAAATTATGAGGTTTCTCAGATTTGATGAGAAATCTACTCGATCGGAGAGACTGCAAACGGACAAGTTTGCTCTATTTTCTACTGTGTGGGACAGGTTTATTGAAAATTGTATTGCGTGTTACAAACCTGGCCCATACATAACGGTGGATGAGCAACTTTTCCCAAGCAAAACTAGGTGTCCATTCACGCAATACATGCCTTCCAAACCAGATAAATATGGCCACAAATATTGGCTAGCTGTTGATAAGAGGAGCAAATATCTGGCAAATGGCTTCCCTTATCTAGGCAAAGATGACACACGCCGTGCTGAGGACCGTTTAGCTGACCATGTGGTAATGAAGTTATTGGACCCGTTTTTGAAAAAAGGTCGCAATGTTACAACCGATAATTATTTTACTTCAGTAAAATTAGCTAAACAGCTAAAAAGCAAAGGAACAACCATCGTGGGAACACTGAACAAGATAAGGCGAGAAGTGCCTAAAGAAATAAAATCCATGAAAGAGGAATTGTACAACACTAAAGTGTTTAGAAATGAAGACAATTTTACACTTACAGTATATCAAGGAAAGCCCAACAAAAATGTTGTCATTTTGAGTTCCGTCCATCCAGATGTTGTTGTTGCGTCTGATTCCGCTAAAAAAACTCCAGAAACGGTAAAGTTTTACATTGAAACAAAATATGGAGTAGATGTAGTGGATCAGATGGCACGAAAATATACCACACGAACATGCACAAGGAGATGGCTTGTTCATGCATTTGAAAATGCCTTAGACTTTGCGGGTATAAATGCATGGATAATATTCAAGGAGATTACCCACCAAAAAATGTCACGCAAGGCATTTTTGCAAACGCTTGTGAGAGAGTTGAGTGGTCCTTATGTCACAGATAGGGAAAAGGGTTCCACGTCCCAAGTTTCTACATGCTCAGAAGTGATGGTTCAAACAAAATTTTGCCAGATCAAAGGAAAGTGCAAGAAAAATAGATCTGTCGGAAATTGTAAGACTTGTGGTAAGTCTTTGTGTGGGCAATGTACTGCCATAAATCAAAGGCAATGCCTAAAATGCAAAACACCAAATGTTTAGAAGGTGAATTCTGCGCCATATTTTCATTTTTATGCTCCTCCACCTACATTTTCTCTGCTTTTTGTTCTTCAGTTGTTGTTTATATGTGTGCACTTGAATAAAAAAAAATGTTTGAAAAATGTCTATTATAATTATTGTTATTTTCTGTAGAAAAATAAGAAAAGCAGAAAAAAAACAATCAAAAGCATTACTGTTGGATCTCACAATAATAATACATTACAAAAAATATAATTATTAATAAATAACCACAAATAAAACTCTAAAAATAAACGAAAACAAGCAAGGAGTCAAAATGACTCCTTTCAGTAGTTCTAGGCGGGGTCACGAGTCCAGTAGTCCTAGTGTTAATGAAGCTCATGACACATTATTGGATAGATCTAACCCCCATCCTACACAGCAGTCATCGCAGAATGGTTACATTCAATCTTTATTGAATCAGCTGGGACTGATAGACATCTGGAGACTACAACACCCACTGGAACGAGACTACTCATATTATTCCCATGTACATAACTCTCACGCTAGAATAGATTGCAGGTTGCTGGGTACATCTATGTTACCACTAGTGCTTCAATCGGATATTCTAAATATTCATATTTCAGACCATGCTCCGGTAATTTTCAGCTCACACTTAATCTGCCCAATAAAAAGAGAGAGAAGTTGGAGATTTCCCGCCTACTTATATAAATCAGAGGATTTTAAGACATTTCTACTAGCCTCCTGGGACATCTATAAAAGCGACAATAAGGAACAATGTCAGGATTAGTGTTGAGCATTCCGATACTGAAATATCGGGTATCAGCCGATATTCGCGGTATCGGAATTCCGATACTTAATTCCGATACTTTTGCAATATCGTATACCGGAATCGGAAGTTCCCATAATGCAATGAGCCATTTTCATTTTATTCACCCAATGAGGATCCTAAGTAGTGTGGGCACATCCTGTTAGGCATGTAGGCATCTTAACTAATGGCATGGCTGTGATTGGCTGCTGAAATGATGTAATGATGCACTATAAAAGCCGCCGCCGCCATTTTGAGCTCACTCTGCTATGAATTCAGTTAGGGATAGGACGCTGTTGTTCTGAGGGACAGTTTTAGCTACCTATTTGGTCTATTCTGCTTTACCAAAGCTACTTTATAAATCGCTGTGCCTTGCAGTGCTAGTGCACAGTTCTCTGCTGTTCACCGCTTTCTGCAAGGTCTCTGTGTGTGAGTGCAGCTCACCCTGTAGTGTGTGCTTCAACCACGTGTGGTTGTAGTGCACTCAGTGTGTGTCACTGCCTCATACATTGTCCTTTTTTGCCAATTCACAATTTTTCCTGATATCTCCTATTAGTGTGGTGGTTCCATCCGTATTCAGCTAAATTGGTTCCAAACACACTATATAGGAGTAGATAGAGAAATTTTTTTGGTCTTGCAGCGCTAGTGCACAGTGCTCTGCATCTGTACTGTTCACCGCTGTCTGCAAGGTCTGGTGTGTGAGTGCAGCTCACGCTGTAGTGTGTGCTTCAACCACGTCTGGTTGTAGTGCACTCAGTGTGTGTCACTGCCTCATACATTGTCCTTTTTTGCCAATTCATAATTTTTCCTGATATCTCCTATTAGTGTGGTGGTTCCATCCGTATTCAGCTAAATTGGTTCCAAACACACTATATAGGAGTAGATAGAGGAGCCTTTCTGCAGCATTGGGCCCTGCAGCCCCAGCCAGATTAGTATTAGCCTATTTTTTGCAGCCTCATCTATTGCATTGTAGGTTACCTTCCTACATTGTAATAGCTACAAAAAGTTTGTGATACTATCGTTATTACATCTTTAGGCACATCCAGTGTCTTTTTGTGACAAAAAAAACCTAAATAAAGTTCATCAAACACTCCACTTTACAGTTGTGTAGGCCACATTAGCTCATATTAAAGTCTAGTCCACACTTTATAAAATTAGTGTTTCTTATACCTGTTAGCAGCTGTTCAGGAATAAGCACACTAAGCCCTTAGTACTTTTCTGCCTATCTTTATCAGTCTACCAAGATGAAGAAGGCAGGGAGTAAGGCATGTGGTCGTGGGCGTGGGCGTGGAGTTTCTGCAGGGAGAGGACGTGAGGATTCTGTGCCTGCAGGGAGAGGACGTGGGGATTCTGTGCCTGCTGCAGGCACCAGTGACTCAGCATCCCCCAGTTTTACCAGGGAACAGTCATTTATGCGCAGCTTTGTAGGAGCTAGCCGTACCCCACTGCTGCGCGAGGACCAAATTGAAGCCGTTGTCGGATGGATGGCAGCTAACGCATCGACTTCAATTAGTTCCAGATCCTTTCAGGTCCTGAGCACTGAAGAGCACCCATCTGTCTCTTCACCACCTGCAAAATTGCCCAGGCAGTCAGAGAGCCCTGGACAGGAGCCATCTCTACTTCTGTTCTCTGAATCTCTTGACTTGGAAAGAGGGGGCCAGCCAAACAGAATTCGAGAATTTGAAGAAGAGGTAGTATGCAGTGATGCGCAACCGTTTTGTCTCTCTGAATCTGAAGAGGCGGGTGGGCCAGTGCCTATGGTCAGCAGCACACCTCAGTACGCATCTGATGATGAGACTCAGGTGCCACTTTCTGGTGCGTACTGTGCTGTCGAGACTACCCAGGAGAAGCAGTTGTTTGAAGAGGGTGGTGTAGATGATGAGGTCCTTGACCCATCATGGCGTGAGGGACAGGAAGGTGGTGGGAGCAGCTCTGAGGAAGAGATTCCCCGAACGGCCCAAAAAGGAGGGAGAGGGAGGGGGCAGACTTGGTTGCCTGTAGCCTCCACTTCGGCACCCATTAGGAGCATGGCTCTTCCAAAATCCAAAGCGGGCGCTCCCAAGACTTGCAGTGCCTGGTCCTTTTTTGACACAGTTGCAGATGACATTTGCTTTGTCAAATGCAAGTTGTGTAATCAGAAGGTGAAAAAAGGGAAAAGTGTCAGCAACCTCAATACCACAAATATGTGGAAACATGTGCGGACCAAGCACGTGGTGGAGTTACAAAAACACACTGAAGACCTAGGCCAACCTACAGCGACCACCTACCACCTCTTCAGCTCGTGTTGTAGCCTCTTCCTCCAGCTCACACACAGCTGGTTCGGCTTCCTCACAGGATCGCCATGGAAGAATCTCTGGCACTGTTGTACAGAGACACAGTGTATTTCCACCCACAGCACCACTTTCCCAGTCATCCTCACACTCCCAGGCCAGTCTACAGCCATCGTTAGCACAGGCATGGGAGAAAAGGCGCCCATACTCGGCAAACCACCCCCGAGCACAGGCTCTGAATGCTGGCATTGCTAAACTACTGGCCCTTGAAATGCTATCATTCAGGCTGGTGGAGACTGACACATTCCGTAACTTTATGGCATTGGCAGTCCCACAATACAACGTGCCCAGCCGCTTTTATTTCAGCAGGCAAGCCGTCCCTGCCCTGCAACATCATGTGGAGGGAAAAATTAAACATGCGCTACAAAACGCCGTCAGTAGCAAGGTCCACCTGACCACCGATGCGTGGACCAGTAAGCATGGACAGGGACGATATATCCCTTTCCCTCACTGCCCATTGGGTAAATGTTGTGGAGCCGGGTACAAATCTTGAGAGTGGCGCTGTACGTGTTCTGCCAATTCCAAGGATTGCAGGAATCCAGTCTGTACACATTGACTCCTCCTCATACTCCAGTTCCTCTGAATCAGCGCTGCAGGAGCCGTCACGGTCTACCTCCACATCGACCCGTGAACGGTTACCTGTTATGTTGACCAATATGAGCACAGCCGTGGCCAAACGTCAACAGGCCGTATTAAAATTAATTTCTTTGGGGAATCGAAGCCACACAGTGCAGGAGCTCTGGAATGCCATCAAGCAGCAGAGCGTCGTGTGGTTTGTGCCAGCGAATCTCCAGCCAGGCATGGTAGTGTGTGACAATGGCTGAAATCTGGTGGCAGCTCTGGGCCTAGGCAACCTCACTCACATCCCATGTCTGGCACATGTGCTCAACTTGGTCGTGCAGAGTTTTTTGAGGGACTATCCGGATCTTGATGCACTGCTTCACAAGGTCCGCATAGAGTGCGCTCACTTGCGGCGTTCCAGCAATGCAAGATCACGCATTGCAGCTCTGCAGCGCCGATTACGTCTTCCGGAACATCGCATCATATGTGACCTACCCACCAGGTGGAATTCAACGTTACATATGTTGGAGAGGTTGTGTGAGCAGCAGGCAGCAGTAATGGAGTACCAGCTGCAGCAGGCGCAAACAAGTCGCAGTGCGCGCCGTTCACACTTCACCACCACTGAGTGGGCCTCTATGAAGGACATTTGCCACGTTTTGCGTGCCTTCGATTATTCCACGCGGATGGCGAGTGCAGATGATTCACTAGTCAGCATGACTATCCCCCTTATCTGCCTGCTTGAAAAAACACTGCAAGCACTAAGGGACGAGGTTTTGGAAGAAGTGGAGGATGAGGAGTCACAAATGCCATCTGCTTCTCTACAGTCTGCGCAACGTGGTTCCTCACAAAGGCCTGGGCAGGGGACACTTTGTGAGGAGGATGAGGAGGAGTCAATGGATGAGGAAGACATCTGTCCAGAGGAGGGAGGTACACAATGCTCTAGTAGTCAGTATCTAGAGCGAGGGTGGGGTGATGCAGAGCAGGCAGAGATCACGCCTCAAGCAGGGGACAGCGTTTCTTGGCCAGTTGGCAGTCTGTAGCACATGGTTGATTTCATGCTGCAGTGCCTGAGAAACGACCGCCGCATCGCCCACATTCTCAACACGGCTGATTATTGGGTGTCCACCCTCCTAGATCCTCGCTACCGGGACAACTTACAAAGCCTCATAACACCGTTGAACCGGGAGCGTAAAATGCGGGAGTACCAAGACGCACTGGTGCATTCTATCATGTTCTCCATTCCAACCGAGAGCAGTGCTGCTAGTGCTTTACAAAGCAGCTCAGTGCGTCGAGGCAGTGGAGGAAGCTCTGCACAAAGAGGGAGCAGAAGCAGCGCCTCAGCACAAGGCAAGACCAGTATGGCCGAAATGTGGCAAAGTTTTGTGTCCCCGCCGCCACAAATGTCTACACCATCACAGACGGCTCCAGTCAGCAGGAGGCAACGTTTCCGTCAGATGGTGACAGACTACATGTCTTGCCCTCTTAGTGTACTCCCAGACGGCTCTTCTCCCTTCAAGTTTTGGGTCTGTAAGCTGGATACATGGACAGAGCTTAGTCAGTATTAGAGATGAGCGGTGTTCGACTAGAACTGGTCGCCAATCTCAAATTCGAGCTGTTTTGTGCGGTGTTCGAGTTGTTCGACGAACCCGAACGATTTGCAAAAAATTCGGCTGTTCGAGGTTATGTTCGATAACTGTTCGTGCACCAAAAGCGTGTCCTGCATGTCTGGCGCTATTTAGAGCACCAATCATGCAGGGATTATCTGCCACTCACTGTAATGCCACAGCCATGGTGGTTGTGGCATTACAGTGATTGCCCAAATCGATGGGAACAGTGCCAACAGTGAAACATGAAAAGCCGGCAATTCAGCAGCGGCATACACCTGTACCCGACAATTTAGAACCGAAAGAATAGAGCTTCACACATAGATTAGATAGATAGAAACATGTCAGTCACATATATATGAAGTACAGTGACAGTGCTGCTTACTGTACTTGTCATTTAGCGTAAAGGATTTATCAAAAAAAATAATAGTGTTTTCATGCACCGTCTCTTTAAAAAAGCCGGCCGGAAATTCAGCAGCGGTACCCGACAATTTATAACAGACAGAATAGAGCTTCACACATAGATTAGATAGATAGAAACATGTCAGTCACATATATATGAAGTACAGTGATAGTGTTGGTTACTGTACTTGTCATTTAGTATTAAAATAAAGGATTTATTATTAAAAAAATTGGCGTGGGGTTCCCCTTAATTTTAGGCTCTAGCGGAGGTTAAGCAGACGGCTGGGGCAGATGTTTGAAGCCTGGGAAGGGGGTAATACCCACGGAGCTTCCCAGGCTACTAATATCAGCCCCCAGCTGAATACATAGCCTTTACTAGCTATTAAAATGGGGGACCCCCCAAAAAAAATGACGTGGGGTCCCCCCTAATTTAATAGCTAGCAAAGGCTAGGCAGACAGCTGGGGGCTGATATTAATAGCCCAGGAAGGGAGCCATGAATATTGGCCCCCTCCCAGGCTAGAAACACCAGCCGTCAGCCGCCCCAGAAATGGCGCATTCATAGGATGCGCCAATTCTGGCACTTAGCCTCGCTCTTCCACGCTGCCCTGGTGCGGTGGCAGGGGGTAATAGGGTTGGGGTTGATGTCAGCTTATAATGCCAGCTGACATCAAGCCCAGGTTAGTAATAGAGAGGCGTCTATAAGACACCCCCATTACTAACCCCATAGTCAAAGTTAAAAAAAACACAAACACCCAGAATAAAGTCCTTTAATTGAAATAAAGACACAATCCTTTATTGTTCTAAATTAAACCATACTTACCGTCACGCCCATTCCAGCTGAAGCCAACGATCTCCTGCAATAAAAGAAAAATAATAAAGCAACCTCATCCTTACCTTTCCATGGTTCCCACGACAGCTTCAGCTCTGCTACATCGAGATGACAGGCTGGACCGCAGCAGAACGCTGCCATCCAGCCTCTCATCCCGCAGACACTGAGAAGCGCAGGCTTGCTTGCGCTGCTCAGCGTCTCTCTGTGACGACATCCAGATGAGCCGAGTTCATGTCCAATGAACTCGGCTCACCTCATGCACGTCACTGACAGCGTGGGAAAATTCTCACGCTGAAGCGCTGAGTGCAGGAGAATTTTCCCACGCTGTCAGTGACGTGCATAAGGTGAGCTCATGTCCAATGAACTCAGCTCACCTCCTGCACGTGGAGGAGAATTTCATGAATTCTCCCACGCTGAAGCGCTGAGTGCAGGAGAATTTTCCCACGCTGTCAGTGACGTGCATGAGGTGAGCCGAGTTCATTGGACATTAACTCGGCTCATCTGGATGCCCTCATAGAGAGACACTGTGGAGCGCAAGCAAGCCTGCGCTTCTCAGTGTCTGCGGGATGACAGGCTGGATGGCAGCGTTCTGCTGCGGTCCAGCCTGTCATCTCGATGCAGCAGAGCTGAAGCTGTCATGGGAACCATGGAAAGGTAAGGATGATGTTGCTTTATTATTTTTCTTTTATTTCAGGAGATCGTTGGCTTCAGCTGGAATGGGCGTGATGGTAAGTATGGTTTAATTTAGAACAATAAAGAATTGTGTGTTTATTTCAATTAAAGGACTTTTTTCTGGGTGTTTGTGTTTTTTTTAAATACTTTACTAGAAATTCATGGTGGTCATGTCTAATATTGGCGTGACCCCATGAATTTCGGGCTTAGGGCCAGCTGATAATGCCAAGCTGGCCCTAACCCCTTTATTACCCAGTGAGCCACCGCATCAGGGCCCTGGATGAGTTGGGTACAGCGCCAGAAGATGGCGCTTCTATGAACGCGCCATTTTCCGGGGTGGCTGCGGACTGCAATTTGCAGCGGGGGTGGCCCAGAAAGCTTGGGCCTCCCTGCGCTGCGGATTCCAGCCCCCAGCTGCCTAGTTGTACCTGGCTGGACACAAAAACAGGGCGAAGCCCCACGTCAATTTTCTTTAAATTATTTCATGAAATAATTAAGAAAAAAAGGGCTTCCCTATATTGTTGTGTCCGGCCAGGTACAAATAGGCAGCTGGTGGTTGGGGGCAGCCCGTTCCTGCCTGCTGTACCTGGCTGGACACAAATATAGTGCGAAGCCCCACGTCAATTTTTTTTAAATTATTTCATGAATTTCCTGAAATAATTTAAAAAAATTGAAGTGGGGCTTCGCACTATATTTGTGTCCAGCCAGGTACAGCAGGCAGGAACGGGCTGCCCCCATCCACCAGCTGCCTATTTGTACCTGGCCGGACACAACAATATAGGGAAGCCCTTTTTTTCTTAATTATTTCATGAATTTCATGAAATAATTAAAAAAAATTTAAGTGGGGCTTCGCACTATATTTGTGTCCAGCCAGGTACAGCAGGCAGGAACGGGCTGCCCCCAACCACCAGCTGCCTATTTGTACCTGGCCGGACACAACAATATAGGGAAGGCCTTTTTTTCTTAATTATTTCATGAATTTCATGAAATAATTAAAAAAAAAGTACGTGGGGCTTCGCCCTATTTTTGTCTCCAGCCAGGTACAACTAGGCAGCTGGGGGCTGGAATCTGCAGCGCAGGGAGGCCCAAGCTTTCTGGGCCCCCCCCGCTACAAATTGCAGTCCGCAGCCACCCCGGAAAATGGCGTGTTCATAGAAGCGCCATCTTCTGGCGCTGTACCCAACTCATCCAGGGCCCTGGTGCGGTGGCTCACTGGGTAATAAAGGGGTTAGGGCCAGCTTGGTATTATCAGCTGGCCCCAAGCCCAAAATTCATGGGGTCACGCCAGTATTAGACATGACCGCCATGAATTTCTAGTAAAGTATTTAAAAAAAACACAACACCCAGAATAAAGTCCTTTAATTGAAATAAAGACACAATTCTTTATTGTTCTAAATTAAACCATACTTACCATCACACCCATTCCAGCTGAAGCCAACGATCTCCTGCAATAAAAGAAAAATAATAAACCAACCTCATCCTTACCTTTCCATGGTTCCCACGACAGCTTCAGCTCTGCTACATCGAGATGACTGGCTGGACCGCAGCAGAACGCTGCCATCCAGTCTGTCATCCCGCAGACACTGAGAAGCGCAGGCATGCTTGCGCTCCTCACTGTCTCGCTGTGACGGCATCCAGATGAGCCGAGGTCATGTCCAATGAACTCGGCTCACCTCATGCACGTCACTGACAGCGTGGGAAAATTCTCACGCTGAAGTGCTGAGTGCAGGAGAATTCTCCCACGCTGTCAGTGATGTGCATGAGGTGAGCTCATGTCCAATGAACTCAGCTCACCTCCTGCACGTCACTGACAGCGTGGGAAAATTCTCCTGCAATCAGCGCTTCAGCGTGAGAATTTTCCCACGCTGTCAGTGACGTGCATGAGGTGAGCCGAGTTCATTGGACATGAACTCGGCTCCTCTGGATGTCGTCACAGAGAGACGCTGAGCAGCGCAAGCAAGCCTGCGCTTCTCAGTGTCTGCGGGATGACAGGCTGGATGGCAGCGTTCTGCTGCGGTCCAGCCTGTCATCTCGATGTAGCAGAGCTGAAGCTGTCGTGGGAACCATGGAAAGGTAAGGATGAGGTTGCTTTATTATTTTTCTTTTATTGCAGGAGATCGTTGGCTTCAGCTGGAATGGGCGTGATGGTAAGTATGGTTTAATTTAGAACAATAAAGGATTGTGTCTTTATTTCAATTAAAGGACTTTATTCTGGGTGTTTGTGTTTTTTTTAACTTTGACTATGGGGTTAGTAATGGGGGTGTCTTATAGACGCCTCTCCATTACTAACCTGGGCTTGATGTCAGCTGGCATTATAAGCTGTCATCAACCCCAACCCTATTACCCCCTGCCACCGCACCAGGGCAGCGTGGAAGAGCGAGGCTAAGTGCCAGAATTGGCGCATCCTATGAATGCGCCATTTCTGGGGCGGCTGACGGCTGGTGTTTCTAGCCTGGGAGGGGGCCAATATTCATGGCTCCCTTCCTGGGCTATTAATATCAGCCCCCAGCTGTCTGCCTAGCCTTTGCTAGCTATTAAATTAGGGGGGACCCCACGTCATTTTTTTTGGGGGGTCCCCCATTTTAATAGCTAGTAAAGGCTATGTATTCAGCTGGGGGCTGATATTAGTAGCCTGGGAAGCTCCGTGGGTATTACCCCCTTCCCAGGCTTCAAACATCTGCCCCAGCCGTCTGCTTAACCTCCGCTAGAGCCTAAAATTAAGGGGAACCCCACGCCAATTTTTTTAATAATAAATCCTTTATTTTAATACTAAATGACAAGTACAGTAACCAACACTATCACTGTACTTCATATATATGTGACTGACATGTTTCTATCTATCTAATCTATGTGTGATGCTCTATCTTTCTGTTCTAAATTGTCGGGTACCGCTGCTGAATTGCCGGCCGGCTTTTTTAAAGAGACAGTGCATGAAAACACTATTATTTTTTTAAATAAATCCTTTACACTAAATGACAAGTACAGTAAGCAACACTATCACTGTACTTATTATATATGTGACTGACATGTTTCTATCTATCTAATCTATGTGTGAAGCTCTATTCTTTCTGTTCTAAATTGTCGGGTACCGCTGCTGAATTGCCGGCCGGCTTTTTTAAAGAGACGGTGCATGAAAACACTAATATTTTTTTTAATAAATCCTTTACACTAAATGACAAGTACAGTAACCAACACTATCACTGTACTTCATATATATGTGACTGACATGTTTCTATCTATCTAATCTATGTGTGATGCTCTATTCCTTCTTGTCTAAATTGTCGGGTACCGGTGTATGCCGCTGCTGAATTTGCCGGCCGGCTTTTTTAAAGAGAGTGTCTTCTGAGCAGTTTGTCAGCTTTTGGACACCTTTGCAGGTGTTTTCTATGTGTTTCTATGTGTTTTTGTTTGCCTGCCATTGGTTTTAACGGTGTTCGACGGTGTTCTAAGGTGTTCGACGAACAGTTCGACGAACAGTTCCTCGAACATCCCGGTGTTCGACGAACCGAACCGAACCCGAACACTACGGGGGTGGCTCAACACTAGTCAGTATGAATCATAGAATCATAGAATCATAGAATGGTAGAGTTGGAAGGGACCTCCTGGGTCATCTGGTCCAACCCCCTGCTCAAAGCAGGATTCACTAGATCATCTCAGACAGATGTCTGTCCAGCCTCTGTTTGAAGACGTCCATTGAAGGGGAACTCACCACCTCTCGTGGCAGCCTGTTCCACTCATTAATCACCCTAACTGTCAAAAAGTTTTTTCTAATATCTAATCTGTGTCTCCTCCCATTTAGTTTCATCCCATTGCTTCTAGTCTTTCCTTGTGCAAATGAGAATAAAGATGATCCTTCTACAATGTGACAGCCCTTGACATATTTGTAGACAGCTATTAAGTCTCCTCTCAGTCTTCTTTTTTGCAAGCTAAACATTCCCAAATCCTTCAACCGTTCCTCATAGGACATGGTTTGCAGACCAGTCACCATTCTGGTCGCTCTTCTCTGAACTTGCTCCAGTTTGTCTATGTCTTTTTTAAAATGTGGTGCCCAAAACTGTACACAGTATTCCAGATGAGGTCTGACCAAAGAGGAGTAAAGACCGATAATGACTTCACGTGATCTAGACTGTATGCTTCTGATAATACATCCCAGAATTGTATTTGCCTTTTTTGCTGCTGCATCACACTGTTGACTCATGTTCAGTCTATGATCTATTAGTATACCTAAGTCTTTTTCACATGTACTGTTGCTTAGCTCTTTTCCTCCCATTCTGTATATGCTTTTTTCATTTTTATTGCCCAGATGAAGTACTTTGCATTTTTCCCTGTTAAAAACCATTCTGTTGGTTGCTGCCCACTGCTCCAGTTTATTTAGGTCTTTTTGAATCCTCTCTCTCTCTTCTCTAGTATTAGCTATCCCTCCTAGCTTTGTGTCATGAGCAAATTTAATCAGTTTACCCTCAATTCCTTCATCTAAATCATTGATAAAGATGTTGAACAATACAGGTCCCAGGACGGAGCCCTGTGGTACCCCACTTGAGACATTCATCCAGCTGGATGTGAAGCCATTTACAACCACCCTTTGAGTCCGATCACTAAGCCAGTTATGAATCCACCTAACAGTTGCCTGGTCCATTGCATACTTGGTCATTTTTTCAATAAGGATGGTGTGAGATACTTTGTCAAATGCTTTGCTGAAGTCAAGATATACTATATCTACAGCATTTCCCTGATCCACCCAGTCAGTGATTCTGTCATAGAAGGAAATTAAGTTAGTCTGACATGACTTGTTAGTTACAAACCCATGCTGACTCTGGTTAATCACTTCATTCTTATCCAGGTACTTACATACATGTTGTTTAATAATTTGTTCAAAGATCTTTCCTGCTATAGAAGTCAGACTCACCGGCCTATAGTTCCCTGGGTCCACCTTCTTCCCCTTTTTGAAGATAGGAACAACATTTGCTCTTCTCCAGTCTTCTGGGACTTCTCCTGTTCTCCAAGAATTTTCAAAGATTATGGAGAGTGGTTCTAAAATTTCTTCTACGATCTCCTTCAGTACTCTGGGGTGTAATTCATCTGGACCTGGAGACTTGAACTCATTTATGTTAGCTAAATATTCCCTCACAATCTTTCTGTTTACAGATAACTTGGATTCCTCTATTCCTTTAAAAGGACAGTGAAGATCAGTTGATGTTACATTTTCTTTCTGAGAGAAAACAGATGCAAAATAGGAATTAAAAAGTTCGGCCTTCTCAACATCCTCTCTTACCATTTCTCCATTTTCATCCTGTAAAAATCCTATAGCATCTTTGACTTTTCTTTTACTTTTGACATACCCCCAAAATCCTTTTTTATTGCTTTTGACATCTCTTGCAAGCCTTAATTCATTGTCAGCTTTAGCTACCCTGATACGTGCCCTACAGGAACTGCAGACTGCATTATAATCTTCTTTAGATATGCCTCCCTCTTTCCATTTAATAAACATTTCTTTCTTTCTTTTTAGCATGTGTTTAAGTTCTGTGTTCATCCATCCTGGTTTCCTTAAATGCTTCCCATTCTTCCTACTTTTCGGGATTGTTAACGATTGTGCTTTGAGAATCTCATTTTTAAAAATTTCCCATCCTTCCTGGACATTTTTGTCCTTAAGGACATCCAGCCATTGGATCCCTCCTATTCTCTTTCTGAGTCTCTTAAAATCTGCCTTTCTAAAATCTAACCTTGAAGTTTGAGTCTTCACATGTCTTCCTCCTCTAGTTATCCAAAATTCTATAATAGCATGATCGCTGCCTCCTAGGGTCCCAGCCACCTTTACCTCCTCAACCATTTCCTCCCTGTTTATAAGGATTAGATCCAAAGTAGCAGATCCCCTTGTTTTCTCCCCTACCTTTTGGAAGATAAAGTTGTCAGCAAGAGAGGATAAGAATTTGCTTGACCTGTTAGTTTTACTTGAGAGAGATTCCCAACAAATGTCTGGATAGTTGAAATCTCCCATGACCACTACGTCATATTTTTTGGAGAACTTGGTCATTTGATACATAAAGAGTTCATCCATATCTTCAGCTTGCCCAGGTGGCCTGTAGTAAATGCCTACAATGGTGTCCTTTCCGTTGCTCTCTCCTTGTATTCTTACCCAAACAGTTTCCACAGAACTCCCAGTCTCTGAAGCTTCAATCTCTGTGCAGATATACGCTTTTCTAACATACAATGCAACACCTCCTCCTCGTTTATCAAGTCTGTTTCTTGCAAATAAGATGTATCCTTTTAGCCTTTTATTCCAATCATGTGTATCGTCCCACCAAGTTTCAGTGATTCCAATGACATCATATTCCTTTTCCTGCATTAGTAGTTCCAATTCTCCTTGTTTGTTGCCCATGCTTTGTGCATTTGTATAAAAACATTTTAGTTTGTGATTGGTTTCTCTTCCTCCCATATTTTTATTATTTAAATTGTTTTGTCTTTGTTCTTCCTTTCCACTTCCAGTAGCAGAGATCTCAATAGTATTTGTCAGCTGTATGGCTTTTTCTGGCCTTTTGCTTCCCTTCCCACATTGTTCTAGTTTAAAGCTCTTCTGATGAGTGTAGCAAGGCGACTTCCAAATACATGTTTTCCAGTCTTCGTAAGGTGCACCCCATCTCTAGCAAGTAGTCCATCGTATAGGTAATTCATTCCGTGATCCAGAAATCCAAATCCTTGTTGACGGCACCATCGACGTAGCCAGTTGTTCACCTGTAGAATCTTATTCCACCTCATTGTTCCATGGCCATCCACTGGGAGGATGGATGAGAAGACCACCTGCGCTCCCAATTCTTTCACTTTCTTGCCTAAGTCTTCAAAGTCACTGCAGATGGTTTCCAGGTCCTTTCTTGCGGTGTCATTTTTCCCCACATGTATTAGCAGGAATGGGTAGTGATCTGTAGGTCTGAAGAGTCTTGATATCCTGTCCGACACATCTTTAATTTTTGCTCCTGGAAGACAGCACATTTCTCTTGAGGTTATGTCTGGTCTGCAGATAGCGGCCTCTGTTCCTCTTAACAGGGAATCCCCCATGACCACCA
Source organism: Phyllobates terribilis (assembly GCF_046119375.1). NCBI lineage: Eukaryota > Metazoa > Chordata > Amphibia > Anura > Dendrobatidae > Phyllobates > Phyllobates terribilis. The sequence goes on from NW_027362763.1 coordinate 225,451,458, forward strand.
CTCTCCGTTTTTTCTTCACAACATTCTTCTTTCTCCATCCAGGAGGATTCTGAGGGCTTACAAGGTTATTCATTGCTGGCAAAGTCTTATTTTGCTGTATTTCTTCATGGTTCTCCTGCGTGAGAGCCTGGTACTGGTTCCTGAGCAGTATGGGTGCTGACTGCCTCTCGATCCTCCTGCTTCTGTGGGTCACATGCTTCCATTCCTCTGTTTCGTCAGGTGCAGTTCGAATTTCTTCTCTTTCTGAATCATGAAGAGATAATTCTGCTCTGTCTAAGAACTCTTCACCTTCCTTAATGATTTTCAAGGTAGTTAACCTCTCTTCTAGATTTCGCAACTTTTCCTCCAACAGGGACACAAGCTTGCATTTCTGGCATGTGAAGTTTGGCTTTTCCACTGGCAAGTCTGTGAACATGTAGCAGGATATGCAGCTCACCAAATGGCTCCTGGACTCTTCCATGTTCTTATTGTTAATGTTCTGAAAACAGTGAAAAAGGCTTAAAAAAAAACTTCAAAATGCGCGCGCCTATCGGCGCGCGGTTTACGGATGTCCTCTTTTCAGCTCCAACAGCCAAAATCCAGTGTTCTTTGAGCTCGCGGAGACTCTTCACTTATCCCAAAATGCAGTGGGAATATGCAAATTATCTCCTCAGGACTCCTCCCCTGGTTTACGGATGTCCTCTTTTCAGCTCCAACAGCCAAAATCCAGTGTTCTTTGAGCTCGCGGAGACTCTTCACTTATCCCAAAATGCAGTGGGAATATGCAAATTATCTCCTCAGGACTCCTCCCCTGGTTTACGGATGTCCTCTTTTTCAGCTCCAACAGCCAAAATCCAGTGTTCTTTGAGCTCGCGGAGACTCTTCACTTATCCCAAAATGCAGTGGGAATATGCAAATTATCTCCTCAGGACTCATCCCCTGGTTTACCGATGTCCTCTTTTCAGCTCCAACAGCCAAAATCCAGTGTTTTTTGAGCTCGCGGAGACTCTTCACTTACCCCAAAATGCAGTGGGAATATGCAAATTATCTCCTCAGGACTCCTCCCCTGGTTTACCGATGTCCTCTTTTCAGCTCCAACAGCCAAAATCCAGTGTTATTTGAGCTCACGGAGACTCTTCACTTACCCCAAAATGCAGTGGGAATATGCAAATTATCTCCTCAGGACTCCTCCCCTGGTTTACCGATGTCCTCTTTTCAGCTCCAACAGCCAAAATCCAGTGTTCTTTGAGCTCGCGGAGACTCTTCACTTACCCCAAAATGCAGTGGGAATATGCAAATTATCTCCTCAGGACTCCTCCCCTGGTTTACCGATGTCCTCTTTTCAGCTCCAACAGCCAAAATCCAGTGTTCTTTGAGCTCGCGGAGACTCTTCACTTACCCCAAAATGCAGTGGGAATATGCAAATTATCTCCTCAGGACTCCTCCCCTGGTTTACCGATGTCCTCTTTTCAGCTCCAACAGCCAAAATCCAGTGTTCTTTGAGCTCGCGGAGACTCTTCACTTATCCCAAAATGCAGTGGGAATATGCAAATTATCTCCTCAGGACTCCTCCCCTGGTTTACGGATGTCCTCTTTTCAGCTCCAACAGCCAAAATCCAGTGTTCTTTGAGCTCGCGGAGACTTTTCACTTATCCCAAAATGCAGTGGGAATATGCAAATTATCTCCTCAGGACTCCTCCCCTGGTTTACCGATGTCCTCTTTTCAGCTCCAACAGCCAAAATCCAGTGTTCTTTGAGCTCGCGGAGACTCTTCACTTACCCCAAAATGCAGTGGGAATATGCAAATTATCTCCTCAGGACTCCTCCCCTGGTTTACCGATGTCCTCTTTTCAGCTCCAACAGCCAAAATCCAGTGTTCTTTGAGCTCGCGGAGACTCTTCACTTATCCCAAAATGCAGTGGGAATATGCAAATTATCTCCTCAGGACTCCTCCCCTGGTTTACGGATGTCCTCTTTTCAGCTCCAACAGCCAAAATCCAGTGTTCTTTGAGCTCGCGGAGACTCTTCACTTATCCCAAAATGCAGTGGGAATATGCAAATTATCTCCTCAGGACTCCTCCCCTGGTTTACCGATGTCCTCTTTTCAGCTCCAACAGCCAAAATCCAGTGTTCTTTGAGCTCGCGGAGACTCTTCACTTACCCCAAAATGCAGTGGGAATATGCAAATTATCTCCTCAGGACTCCTCCCCTGGTTTACCGATGTCCTCTTTTCAGCTCCAACAGCCAAAATCCAGTGTTCTTTGAGCTCGCGGAGACTCTTCACTTACCCCAAAATGCAGTGGGAATATGCAAATTATCTCCTCAGGACTCCTCCCCTGGTTTGCATTGGAGGTGCTAGCTTGCCCTGCTGCTAGTGTATTATCGGAACGCGTCTTTAGTGCCCCAGGTGGTGTACTAACAGACCGTCGCATGCGACTATCCTCCGATAACGTTGACCGGCTTACTTTTCTCAAAATGAACAAGGCCTGGATCTCTCATGAATTTGCCAGTCCTCTTCCAGAATAAATAATTGGTTGGCAACAGTATCCAGGTCTCCTGTTCTGTTCATATTTCTACCACCTGAACAGTAATCCCTGAGCTCCAACACCGCCAGTTGGCGCTCGGAAGTGCTGTCTGCACAGTCAACACTTGCTGCCGTGTTATTGGGGTTCAGTAACGTCAGCTGTTCCCCTGCTGTGCGGACGGCAATTTCTCCTGCTCTGTCCACATTCTCACTACTACAGATTTTAAAGTTGCTCCAATTACACCTCTGGCTCCTCTGTTTTCAGTATTATCCCTGAGCTCCAACACCGCCAGTTGGCGCTCGGAAGTGCCGTCTGCACAGTCAACACTTGCTGCCGTGTTATTGGGGTTCAGTAACGTCAGCTGTTCCCCTGCTGTGCGGACCGCAATTTCTCCTGCTCTGTCCACATTCTCACTACTACAGATTTTAAAGTTGCTCCAATTACACCTCTGGCTCCTCTGTTTTCAGTATTATCCCTGAGCTCCAACACCGCCAGTTGGAGCTCGGAAGTGCCGTCTGCAGTCAACACTTGCTGCCGTGTTATTGGGGTTCAGTAACGTCAGCTGTTCCCCTGCTGTGCGGACGGCAATTTCTCCTGCTCTGTCCACATTCTCACTACTACAGATTTTAAAGTTGCACCAATTACACCTCTGGCTCCTCTGTTTTCAGTATTATCCCTGAGCTCCAACACCGCCAGTTGGCGCTTGGAAGTGCCGTCTGCACAGTCAACAGTTGCTCCAGTGTTATTGGGGTTCAGTAACGTCAGCTGATCCCCAGCTGTGTGTCCGGCAAATTCTCCTGCTTTGTCCACATCCACTGTACTACGGATTTAAAACCTCCTCCAAATACACCTCTGGCTCCTCCATTTTTAGTATTTACCCTGGGCTCCAATACCGCTAGTTGCTGCTCAGAAGTGCCGTCTGCACAGTCAACGCTTGCTCCAGTGTTATTGGGGTTCAGTAACGTCAGCTGATCCCCAGCTGTGTGTCCGGCAAATTCTCCTGCTTTGTCCACATCCACTGTACTACGGATTTAAAACCTCCTCCAAATACACCTCTGGCTCCTCCATATTTAGTATTTACCCTGGGCTCCAATACCGCTAGTTGCTGCTCAGAAGTGCCGTCTGCACAGTCAACGCTTGCTCCAGTGTTATTGGGGTTCAGTAACGTCAGCTGATCCCCAGCTGTGTGTCCGGCAAATTCTCCTGCTTTGTCCACATCCACTGTATTACGGATTTAAAACTTGCTCCAATTACACCTCTGGCTCCACTCTGTTTTTAGTATTTACCCTGGGTTCCAGCACCGCCAGCTGGTTCTCGGTAGTTCCATTTGCTCTTGTCCTTTCTACTACCCATCCGGGTTCCAGTACCGTCAGCTGGTTCTCGGCAGTGACTTTGGCACGGGTACTCCCTCCTGCCCAGCCTGGTTCCAGCACGCCAGCTGTTTCCGGGTAGTGTCAACGTCACTTTGCCTCCAATGCGTTGTCCTGTCGTGTTGCAGTCGGGTTAGCCGACTCTATGGTTCCTGCAGTTTAGGTGACTCCTATGTGGGCTGCGGGATCTGGCAATGAAGGCTGGTTCCATAGTGCCAATAGGACAAGCACCCCCTGTAGGACTGTGGGTTTTGGTAACTGCGGCCGGCTCGCGGCCTTGAACTTTTTTTTACATGGGTACCTTATGCTACCCATCCGGGTTCCAGTACCGTCAGCTGGTTCTCGGCAGTGCCTTTGGATTAGGTGCCTCCTTCTCGGTATCCAAGTTCCACCAACGTCTGCTGGTCCTTGGTAGTGCTTTCTGGCACAGGTACCTCCTGCTTACTAACCGAGTTCCAGTACCGTCAGCTGGTCTTCGGCAGTTCCATTGGCTCTTGTACCTTCTGCTACCCATCCGGGTTCCAGTACCGTCAGCTGGTCCTCGGTAGTTCCATTTGCTCTTGTACCTTCTACTACCCATCCGAGTTCCAGTACCGTCAGCTGGTTCTCAGCAGTGACTTTGGCACGGGTACTCCCTCCTGCCCAGCCTGGTTCCAGCACACCAGCTGTTTCCGGGTAGTGTCAACGTCACTTTGCCTCCAATGCGTTGTCCTGTCGTGTTGCGGTCGGGTTAGCCGACTCTATGGTGCCTGCAGTTTAGGTGACTCCTATGTGGGCTGCGGGATCTGGCAATGAAGGCTGGTTCCATAGTGCCAATAGGACAAGCACCCCCTGTACGACTGTGGGTTTTGGTAACTGCGGCCGGCTCGCGGCCTTGAACTTTTTTTTACATGGGTACCTTCTGCTACCCATCCGGGTTCCAGTACCGTCAGCTGGTTCTCGGCAGTGCCTTTGGATTAGGTGCCTCCTTCTCGGTATCCAAGTTCCACCAACGTCTGCTGGTCCTTGGTAGTGCTTTCTGGCACAGGTACCTCCTGCTTAGTAACCGAGTTCCAGTACCGTCAGCTGATCTTCGGCAGTTCCATTGGCTCTTGTACCTTCTGCTACCTATCCGGGTTCCAGTACCGTCAGCGGGTCCTCGGCAGTGACTTTGGCACGGGTACTCCCTGCTGCCCAGCCTGGTTCCAGCACGCCAGCTGTTTCCGGGTAGTGTCAACGTCACTTTGCCTCCAATGCGTTGTCCTGTCGTGTTGCGGTCGGGTTAGCCGACTCTATGGTGCCTGCAGTTTAGGTGACTCCTATGTGGGCTGCGGGATCTGGCAATGAAGGCTGGTTCCATAGTGCCAATAGGACAAGCACCCCCTGTAGGACTGTGGGTTTTGGTAACTGCGGCCGGCTCGCAGCCTTGAACTTTTTTTTACATGGGTACCTTCTGCTACCCATCCGGGTTCCAGTACCGTCAGCTGGTTCTCGGCACTGCCTTTGGATTAGGTGCCTCCTTCTCGGTATCCAAGTTCCACCAACGTCTGCTGGTCCTTGGTAGTGCTTTCTGGCACAGGTACCTCCTGCTTAGTAACCGAGTTCCAGTACCGTCAGCTGGTCTTCGGCAGTTCCATTGGCTCTTGTACCTTCTGCTACCCATCCGGGTTCCAGTACCGTCAGCTGGTCCTCGGTAGTTCCATTTGCTCTTGTACCTTCTACTACCCATCCGGGTTCCAGTACCGTCAGCTGGTTCTCGGCAGTGACTTTGGCACGGGTACTCCCTCCTGCCCAGCCTGGTTCCAGCACACCAGCTGTTTCCGGGTAGTGTCAACGTCACTTTGCCTCCAATGCGTTGTCCTGTCGTGTTGCGGTCGGGTTAGCCGACTCTATGGTGCCTGCAGTTTAGGTGACTCCTATGTGGGCTGCGGGATCTGGCAATGAAGGCTGGTTCCATAGTGCCAATAGGACAAGCACCCCCTGTAGGACTGTGGGTTTTGGTAACTGCGGCCGGCTCCCGGCCTTGAACTTTTTTTTACATGGGTACCTTCTGCTACCCATCTGGGATCCAGTACCGTCAGCTGGTTCTCGGCAGTGCCTTTGGATTAGGTGCCTCCTTCTCGGTATCCAAGTTCCACCAACGTCTGCTGGTCCTTGATAGTGCTTTCTGGCACAGGTACCTCCTGCTTAGTAACCGAGTTCCAGTACCGTCAGCTGGTCTTCGGCAGTTCCATTGGCTCTTGTACCTTCTGCTACCCATCCGGGTTCCAGTACCGTCAGCTGGTCCTCGGCAGTGACTTTGGCACGGGTACTCCCTCCTGCCCAGCCTGGTTCCAGCACGCCAGCTGTTTCCGGGTAGTGTCAACGTCACTTTGCCTCCAATGCGTTGTCCTGTCGTGTTGCGGTCGGGTTAGCCGACTCTATGGTGCCTGCAGTTTAGGTGACTCCTATGTGGGCTGCGGGATCTGGCAATGAAGGCTGGTTCCATAGTGCCAATAGGACAAGCACCCCCTGTAGGACTGTGGGTTTTGGTAACTGCGGCCGGCTCGCAGCCTTGAACTTTTTTTTTACATGGGTACCTTCTGCTACCATCCGGGTTCCAGTACCGTCAGCTGGTTCTCGGCAGTGCCTTTGGATTAGGTGCCTCCTTCTCGGTATCCAAGTTCCACCAACGTCTGCTGGTCCTTGGTAGTGCTTTCTGGCACAGGTACCTCCTGCTTAGTAACCGAGTTCCAGTACCGTCAGCTGGTCTTCGGCAGTTCCATTGGCTCTTGTACCTTCTGCTACCCATTCGGGTTCCAGTACCGTAAGCTGGTCCTCGGTAGTTCCTCAGCTTTCTTGTACCTTCTGCTCCATTTCCAAGTTCAAGCTTTTTGAAATGGTTCTTGGTAATCACTGTAGATCTCCCTGACGAGGACCCTGAAGATGAGGACACTGAAGACCAACCCTAAGAAGACGAGGACCCCGAAGACGACGACCCTGAAGACGAGGACCCTGAAGACCACCCCGAAGAAGACGAGGACCCTGAAGACCACCCCGAAGAAGACGAGGACCCTGAAGACCACCCCGAAGAAGACGAGGACCCCGAAGACGAGGAGCCAGAAGACCAACCCAAAGAAGACGAGGACCTCGAAGACGAGGACCCCCGAAGACGACGACCCTGAAGACTACCCCGAAGAAGACCAAGAAGATGACCCTGAAAAAGTTGACCAAGAGCACAAAGAAGAGAAGACAAGCACCAAGATACAGAAGAACAAGAGACAGAAAACCAAGAAGCAGAAATACAAGAAGCTGCAGAACAAAAAGCGGAAGAACATTAAGCATAAGACTAAAAATCAGAGCAAAAGATAATATCTAAATTATAAGCAGAAGATGACTAAGCAGTGTATGGGGGTGAGTCCGTTCCTCCTCGTGGTGCCCCTGGAAAAGACCTGCTGCTGCAGGCCAAACTGAACGCGGACAAATCCTGTTGTAAATCTTTTGTGACGGGCAGAACGAAAGGTGTAATGTCCAACCTTTTTTAGATAACAACTACAGGAATGCCTGCCACAAATAAGAATATGTTGAAGAAGAAGAAGATGAAGAAGATGAAGAAGTAGAATATAAAGAATGTAAAAAAAAAGAATAATACGAAGAAGGTGAAGAAGAAGAAGATGAAGAAGGTGAAGAAGAAGTGGATGAAAAAGATGCTGAAGATGATGAAGGAGAAAGTGTGGGAGAAGTAAAAAAGAAGGTGAAGAGCATGGAAGTAGTGAAACATAAATATCTGACAAAATATAAAAATACTTAACATAGTCAATATTTCCGTAACTCAGAACGTCTTAAAAAAAATATTAATTCCTGCTATTCCATTTGATTGGGCTAAACCTCTATGCCTTTATTGTCTCCCCCACCTCCCCCAATACATTCTACATTATTCTTAGTTGTTTTCCTTCATGTAGAATTAACCTACAAGGAAAGAAAGGGTTTATTTTCATTCCAATATTTCTGTCCCATTGACTTGCATTGGTTTCCGGTATCGGAATCGGCGATATCCGATACTTTTTCGGTATCGGTCCAATCCAATCCGATCCGATATTTCCCGATATCGGAAGGTATCGCTCAACACTAGTCAGGATGCTTCTTTGTTCTGGGCTGCATCCAAAGCTGTGATAAGGGGACAAATTATTTCTTATATAAGCAATAAAAGAAAGAAATTGATGGAAAAAAACTATAGAAACACAGAAACTACTGACACAATCATACAAAAACTTCAAATCCAATAATACTCCCACTAACAGAAAAAAAAATCTAGAGGCAAAAGAAATAGCAAACACATTGGCACATGAAAGTGCATTACACAGTTTAGATTACCAGAAACACAAATATTTTAAATGGGGAAACAAACCAGGGTGTTTGCTTGCGTCCCTCACCAAACCCTTTAGAACGCAAACTAGAATAAATAAAATCCAAAAAAAAGCGGTCAGCTAGTATTCAAAATTGAAGAGCTAGTAGATGAGTTCAGGACTTCTTTTAGCTCTTTATACAAGAAGGGAAGAGAAGAAACCGATGAAAGATCAGTTTTTCTTCAGAGCAATGTCACCCCTACACTCACAGAAGAACACAGACAATTCCTAAATAGTCCTATTACCCCAACATAAGTGCTACAAACCATTAACACCTTACATTTATCTAAAGCTCCAGGAACGGACAGTTTTGGAAATGAACACTCCAAAATACTCGGATCTACAATTAGTCCACATCTATGCAAGGTATTTAATGGAATAATGAAAGACGGTAAACTGCCTGATAGATTCAATGAGGCCAACATTATCATACTAAGCAAACCAGGCAAAGACCTTTTACAGGTTAACGGCTATAGACCAATATCGCTACTCAACTCTGATTTTAAAATTTTTACAAAAATTCTAGCAAACAGGGTTCAACAGATAATCCCCAATTTAATATCACCACATCAAACCGGATTTGTACATGGGAAATCCATTACATATAATATTAGAACAGCAATAGGGGAGATATCCTCAGGCAGAGTAAACGGTCACAAACATAGCATTGTAGTAAGTCTCGATGCAGACAAGGCTTTTGACCGCATTTCCTGGTCCTATCTACATAAATTGTTAGATATCCGCAACTTCGGTCCGCAATTCTGTGAAGCCAATAAACAGATATATAAAAACCCCACATCCCGACTTTACATAAACCACACATTTTCAGATCACTTCCAAATACAGCGCGGCACAAGGCAGGGTTGCCCTTTATCCCCACTATTATTTAATATAGCTTTAGACCCTCTCTTAAGAACCTTACAAAAATCATCTACCTTCCAAGGTTTTACAGTGGGTAATTCATCGGTTAAGTTATTAGCCTTAGCTGATGACATATTGTTGTTCATTTCCGATCCGACCCAAGCTATCCCAGCCATAATGAAGATAATAGACCTGTTTGGGAATGACACTGGTTTCAAAGTAAATTATAATAAATCAGAGGCTTTGACTTTGTTTCGCTCGGGTAGAGTATCAGAAGAATCCTTCCCTTTCTGGTGGAGTGTGGAATCCATTAAATATCTAGGTATACATCTTCCAGCTGTCCCTGCCAAATTATATTCTATTAATATCAGACCACTTATTGCATCATTGGCTAGCGCCCTCAATTCATGGAAGCACTTTTCACTGTCCTTTACAGGCAGATGTTACTTGATTAAAATGATTATATTCCCAAAGTTATTATACCTATTTCAAACCCTCCCATTGTTATTGACACAATCAGATCAAAAATTCTTAAATACTACATTTAGAAAATTCATATGGGGTGAAAAAGGCAGAACACGTATAGGCCTACTAAAGCTGCAATTGCCTAGGAGAGAGGGGGGAAATAATTTTCCTGATATTGGGAGATACAATTTAGCAGCAAATTTCAGATATATAGTAGACTGGATTTGTGTTGCTTCCCACTTCACCAACGTGCAATTAGAACAGCAGCTGTGCCCCCGGATTTCGTTAACCGCCCTAATTCACTTGAGAAATGATGAAATCCCTGATGTTATCAGAGAACACCCTGCACTATGGCAGACTATTTTGACATGGAGGAGGGGGAGGAAAATCTGTGGAGGAATGGGGATTACTTCTCCCTTTCAACCATTCCTAGGTAATCCAAATTTTTTGAATAATCATCCATCTATATGTAGCGCCCCGAGGGTTCAGTTGCTACAGGGGTATTGCACCTCAACCAGAGGTGTGATATTCCACTCTCAGGTGTGGACCAGGGCTCAGTTAGCTGCATACATACACTTACACACTTCCCATTTCTGGGGGACAGCTCGACGGTGCTCCCATATAATTGCAGGCACAACTGACTATGTCCCTGGCTGGAGTGGCGAGGGGGGTGAGAACCCAGTGATGTAGGAGCAGAAGGGGACGGCTTCTGGAGCATAGGAAGGAGCTCATTGGGTGCAGGTCACCTGAGCTCAGACACAGAGAAGCAGATGAAAGGTGGGGGCCATCTTAGGAGGGAGTTCAGTTGAGAGAGGGAGAGCAGAAAGGGAGAGAGAGCTGACAGGCTCGGCCTGAGCTCAGCTCCACGAGGCAGGCCTAGAGAGAAGGCCGGGGCCAGAGAGGAGAAGAGAAGAAGGAGAAGGAAGGAAAGAGGAGAGACAGATGAGTAGAAAGGCTACAGAAACAAGAAGGCAGAAGGGACCCTAAGAGAGCAGAACGGACAGCAACCATTGCAAGCCCGCGTTATATTGGGTGAAGGGTCAGGCCGTGGAAGGGTACCGGATTCCCAAGTTGGTGGAGGTAAATCATCCCTCAGCCAAGAACTGGAGGTCGTGATCATGTATTGGTGCGACCCCTTGCTACACCTGCTAGGAAGGCACCACATAGGGTCAGGGAAACTGGCGCCAAGTTTTACCAGAGAAGGCCCGAGGCAGCTGGACAGAAGCGTGGTCACTGGTGGGGCACGAGGGGCCAGAGAAAGGATAGAAGTGGGTCCTGTGCCATACTCCTGAATTGCCTGGGGGTTGACTGAGCCCCTCACCTGGTGGCCGCAGCACGGCTCAGGCAGTCCTTGCCGACGGAAGTGACTTGGATAACAACTGTGAGTAAAAGGCCTGAACTGCACCATTGGACTATATGTGATTTATGCTGTGGCTGCACCATCACCCCCAGCACCCTCCTACATTGCCCTGAGGCTACACTCTTCCCGTGGGGAGTTATTCTATCCCTGTGCTGCACACCAACACCAGCCTCAGCGGTCAGCCTTGCAGCGGCGGTCATCCCTGACCGCAATCCACGGGTGGCGTAGTCGGACATTCATAACTCTACAAATAGACTGCCACAGCATTTAGTCTGACCACCCTGAGCCATGGGATCGGGTTGCCACTACTACCACCCATCATCGCACTGAAGCCTGGTTCCGGGTACCCCACGGCCCGGGGGGCGAATCAGCTTTGACGTAGTCGGCAGGATTGTAACCAACCCGCCACAAATGGGTATTGCGTGCCTGAAAAAGATTTTATACTTACCTGAGTGAAGTTTCCCGCCATTTGGAGCCGTTTCCCGCCATCTTCAGCCGTTTTCCCGCCATTGGATGTCATCTTCGGGATGCCGCGTGGGAAGAAGAGGGGCGTGGACGTCAAAAACGCGCCAAGTCCGAAGCCCCACCCCACGCGCTGACTCCGCACAAGGTCCTGGAAGGAGCCCAGCGAGCGCTGAGATCAGCAGCATGCGACGCCAGGTCCTCAACGCAGACCATCGCCAGCGGAGCCGCGGCCTACAGAAGAGGATCGCCGGAAGGTAGGCCACGGTTAACCAGGGGGGAGGAAGACATCAGGAATGGAGGGCAAGATGGCGGACCGGCAGCAGACTAAGCTGCCCAGCATCGGCAGTGCCCCAGCCATCGCGGGCCCTGACCAGCGCCAGGAGAGGACGCGTGACACAGGAGCGGTCGCGGGAGCAGGTAAGAGGAATCTCCCTGTCCCGGACACTGCCAGCGTCAGCCTGCTCCCGGGCCCCCTGGTGGAGCTGCCGATCCTGGGCATCATCAACAGCGGCCCTCTCCAGGCCCAGTCGCAAGGCCTGATCTCCCCTGGTGCCTCCCAACTGCATGAGGAGGAAGGAGGAGCATCAGGAGGATACCGCTACTGATGAGCAAGGGTGAGTAGTTACCCGACAGGGTACAAGGAACTGTTTTTGTTGCCCCCATTGGGACTGTTGCCCATTCAAAGTTAACCCCCAAGTCACCTGGCTGAGGACTGAGAGCAGCTATCCCTCTTCCTCACCTGGCTGAGGACTGAGAGCAGCCATTCCCCTTTCCCATCTGGCCGAGGACTGGGAGTGGCCAACCCCTGTAAATAGTTTCACTTCTTAAAGCGCCCCCTATTGGTTTTATAAAAGTACTGCAACGTCTACCTCTGGACAAAAACTTGTTTGGCGTGACCGAAGGTGTGGTCCAACTATCGGTTCAACTATGCCCTGCAGCCACGACCAGGGCCTACATTGAGGGATTACGAGCGAGTCCCTCATGTTTGAAAGTATTCTGAAGTTTTGCACCTTATTGAAAAAAATGGAAACCTGGTAGCAAGTTGCACAGTGGCCAGTAAAGAGGAGAATTTAATTAAAAAAAAAAAATGTTTTACCTGAAAAGTTTTATATGCTGCTAAAAGAGTTACATAATAGTGAAAATGTTTTTGGTAAAAGAAGTTCCGGTAATTTTAAAAATGCCTTATAGTGTCTAGTAAAGAAAAGTGTTGGAAAAGAGAAAGTGTTTCCCATAAAGGGAGTTGCATAATGTCGGCCGTTTTCTAATGTAAAAAGTTTTGAGAAAGTTTTGCATGTCTTGCATGTTTTTGAATTGTCTTTTGCTCTGTTCCAGCCTGAGGATGTGCTGTGGTTTACCAGGGGGGAATGTAGCGCCCCGAGTGTTCGGTTGCTACAGGGGTATTGCACCTCAACCAGAGGTGTAATATTCCACTCACAGGTAAGGATGGAGTGTGGACCAGGGCTCAGTTAGCTGCATACATACACTTACACACTTCCCATTTCCGGGGGACAGCTCGACGGTGCTCCCATATAATTGCAGGCACAACTTACTATGTCCCTGGCTGGAGTGGGGAGGGGGTGAGAACCCAGTGATGTAGGAGCAGAAGGGGACGGTTGCAGGTCAGCTGAGCTCAGACACAGAGAAGCAGATAAAAGGTGGGGGCCATCTTAGGACGGAGTTCAGTTCAGAGAGGGAGAGCAGAAAGGGAGAGAGAGCTGAAAGGCTCGGCCTGAGCTCAGCTCCACGAGGCAGGCCTAGGGAGAAGGCCGGGGCCAGAGAGGAGAAGAGAAGAAGGAGAAGGAAGGAAAGAGGAGAGTCAGAGGAGTAGAAAGGCTCCAGAAATAAGAAGGCAGAAGGGACCCTAAGAGAGCAGAACGGACAGCAACCGTTGCAAGCCCGTGTTATATCAGGTGAAGGGTCAGGCCGTGGAAGGGTACCGGATTCCCAAGTTGGTGGAGGTAATTCATCCCTCAGCCAAGAACCGGAGGTCGTGATCATTTATTGGTGCGACCCCTTGCTACACCCGCTAGGAAAGCACCACATAGGGTCAGGGAAACTGGCGCCAAGTTTTACCAGAGAAGGCCCGAGGCAGCTGGACAGAAGCGTGGTCACTGGTGGGTCATGAGGGGCCAGAGAGAGGATAGAAGGGGGTCCTGTGCCATACTCCTGAATTGCCTGGGGGTTGACCGAGCCCCTCACCTGGTGGCCGCAGCACGGCTCAGGTAGTCCTTGCCGATGGAAGTGACTTGGATAACAACTGTGAGTAAAAGGCCTGAACTGCACCGTTGGACTCTGTGTGATTTATACTGCGCCTGCACCATCACCCCAGCACCCTCCTACATTGCCCTGAGGCTACACTCTTCCCGTGGGGAGTTGTCCTATCCCTGTGCTGCACACCAACACCAGCCTCAGCGGTCTGCCTTGCAGCGGCGGTCATCCCTGAACGCAATCCACGGGTGGCGTAGTCGGACATTCATAGCTCTACAAATAGACTGCCACAGCATTTGGTCTGACCACCCTGAGCCACGAGATCGGGTTGCCACTACTACCCCCATCATCGCACTGAAGCCTGGTTCCGGGTACCCCACGGCCCAGGGGGCGAGTCATATTCATTATGTATCCTTGGCGGAACAAGGTTGCACCATGGCGGCTGATATGCTGGATCAAGGTTTCTCTTTAATATCATTTACAACAGCAGCACAACATTTCCCTTCTTTCAGACAGAGACCCTTCCTCTTCCTCCAAGTACGTAGCTTAGCTCAAAAATACATTAGTGGTAGGAAAAAAACTGCGCAGATGAATAATATGGAGATTTTTCTTAAAAATTCGAGACTACAAATTGCCTCAACAAGCAACATCTACTCTATACTACGTCAACGTTGGTCCTGGGAGGGGAAGAATACTGGGCCCTCCAAATAGGAAAGAGATATCCCAGGGTTTGAAACGAGAGATTTTTTGGATGCCACATTGTCACAAAAAAAATATATCTCTTACAGTAGTTATACAGATATGGCTCTGTTGATCCTTCATAGGGCTTGCAATGGCTAAAATGACACCTGCAACACCATATAAATGCTCATAATGTGGAACACCCAACACGGACATACTTCATCACGTTTGGAGCTGCTCAAGGATACAAGATCTGTGGCATGAAACCCACATAGAAATACAAAATACTCTTCATATTACTTTTCCACTTACACCACAATGGGCAATCTTTAATTTACTAGAAGAGGGCCAGAAATCTCTACCCAAACATATAAAAGCAGTTTTGACAATATGGGCATCAGCGGTCAGGAAAAGCATTCTACATAACTGGTTGAACCCGTACATACCATCCCAATCGCTGATACAGACTAAAATAATGTTCTTATTCAAGATGGAGTGGTTGGAAACACTAACGGATAAAGAAAGACTAACAGGAAAATTTCTCACGACTTGGTCTTTCATTATTCCCACTCTGTCTCCAACCGTTAGGGACAGTTTGAGAACCCAATTTAAAGACACCGAGTGGTATCTCCTTAAATGCATTGAAGGTTGTGTCCCTATTCCATAGACCCGAGTTTTTCGGCTATTGTACCCTTCATTTTTGTTATTTTTCTTCAGGGAGAGCATGCAGAGGGGGTGGGAGGGAGAAGGGGGGGGGGAGTTAATTAAAAATAACAATCAAAGTTTGAATTTAATTTTTGATTCTTGATACACCATGTAAATCACATATTAAGAGGAATACGAGATAAATAACATGAATCAAGCTGTAATTTATGGCATGTAACTGACTTGAATCTATTTGTATTGTTTAAAATTAATAAAAACAGTTTTAAAAAAAAAATTTGCATTCATCAGACCAAAGCACAGATTTCCACTGGTCTAATGTCCATTCCTTGTGTTCTTTAGCCCAAACAAGTCTCTTCTGCTTGTTGCCTGTCCTTAGCAGTGGTCTCCTAGCAGCTATTTTACCATGAAGGCCTGCTGCACAAAGTCTCCTCTTAACAGTTGTTGAAGAGATGTGTCTGCTGCTAGAACTCTGTGTGGCATTGACCTGGTCTCTAATCTGAGCTGCTGTTAACCTGCAATTTCTGAGGCTTGTGACTCGGATAAACTTATCCTCAGAAGCAGAGGTGACTCTTGGTCTTCCTTTCCTGGGGCGGTCCTCATGTAAGCCAGTTTCTTTGTAGCGCTTGATGGTTTTTGCAACTGCACTTGGGGACACATTCAAAGTTTGCCCAATTTTTTGCACTGACTGACCTTCATTTCTTAAAGTAATGATGGCCACTCGTTTTTCTTTACTTAGCTGCTTTTTTATTTGCCATAATACAAATTCTAACAGTCTATTCAGTAGGACTATCAGCTGTGTATCCACCAGACTTCTGCACAGCACAACTGATGGTCTCAACCCCATTTATAAGGCAAGGAATCCCACTTATTAAACCTGACAGGGCACACATGTGAAGTGAAAACCATTTTCGGTGACTACCTCTTGAAGTTCATCAAGAGAATGCCAAGAGTGTGCAAAGCAGTCATCAAAGCAAAAGGTGGCTGCTTTGAAGAACCTAGAATATAAGACATATTTTCAGTTGTTTCACACTTTTTTGCTAAGTATATAATTCCACATGTGCTAATTCATAGTTTTGATGCCTTCAGTGTGAATGTACAATTTTCAAAGTCATGAAAATACAGAAAAATCTTTAAATGAGAAGGTGTGTTCAAACTTTTGGTCTGTACTGTATATCATATTATTGTGTGGTCAATTTGTATTATTGTCTTAATTTATATCAGTACTTTGAAAATATCATCTCTTTGGATTTGTCCAGATTTTGCCAAGGCAGATCAAAGAGGAAATATCTGACTCAGCTATTTCTGTTACTTACTCTTTGCGACAGCCACATTTCAGGTTTTATTATCATTTCCACAAAGTGCATACTAACATCAAGTCTGTGGTATATTTGAAATACACTTACAGTCTAACTTGAACAAGGGATTGATATTTCTTAAAAGACTATAAAGGACCACTTTCTAATCATGCACTTTTCCAGTAATCAATATGAGCCCCAATTAAATGACTGCAAGCAGAGATTTTAAAAGCTGTATGAAACTGATTAGTGTTGAGCGAGCACTAAAATGCTCGGGTGCTCGAAGCTCGGGCCGAGCTCACTGTGATACTCGGGTGCTCGACCCGAGCAACGAGCCCAATGTTAGTCTATGGGAGACCCGAACATTTTTGCGGCGGTTCCCCCGGCAGTCTGTAGAAAGCCTAAAAAGTGCCCAAAACGATAGTGACAGTGCTCAAATGACATGGCGACAGCATGGGGATCGCCCCTGGAAGCATTTCTGACCCCCAGGTCACTGCTGTCAACAACGTGGGCAGAGGTATTAAGCCACTTTTACAGGCTCACAATAAAACGTTCAAAAACGAAAGTGAAAGTGCTTTCCTGTGAAATATGTTAACCCCTTAACGACCATGGGTCTTTCTGTTTTTGTGTTTTCCTTTTTTGCTCCCCTTCTTCCCAGAGCCAGAACTTTTTTAATTTTCGTTCAATATGGCCATGTGAGGGCTTATTTTTTGCGGGATGAGTTGTACTTTTAAACACCATCACTGGTTTTACCATATCATGTGCTGGAAAATGGGAAAAAAATTCCAAGTGCAGTGAAACTGCAAAAAAAATGCAATTCCACAGTTGTTTTTTGGGTCCTTTTTTTACCACGTTCACAGATTGCTAAAACTGACCTGCCATCATTATTTTCCAGGTCGTTACGAGTTCATACCCACCAAACATGTATAGGTTCTTTTTTATTTAAGTGGTGAAAAAAAAATCCAAAACTTGCTAAAAAAACAAAAAAAAATGACGCCATTTTCCGAGACCCTTAGCTTCTCCATTTTTCGGGATCTGGGGCCAGGTGAGGGCTTATTTATTGCGTGCCGGGCTGGCGTTTTTATTGATACCATTTTGGGGTAGATCTGATGTTTTGATCGCCCGTTATTGCATTTTATTGCAAAGCTGTAGCGACCAAAAAAACTTAATTCTGGCGTTTAAATTTTTTTTCTCGTTACGCCGTTTACTGATTGTATTAATTCTTCTTTTATATTGATAGATCGGACGATTCTGAACGCGGCGATATCAAATATGTGTATTTGTTTTTTTTTTATATATATATATTTTATTTTGAATGGGGCGAAAGGGGGGTGACAAACTTTTATATATTTTTTATTTTTTTTATTTTTTTAAAAACTTTTTTTTTACACTTTCTGCTTGCTTCTATAGTCTCCAGAGGAGACTAGAAGCAGCAGTTGTCTGATTGCTACTACTGCACACAAGCGATGAGCAGATCGCCTGTATGCAGGAGAAATGCTCACTTGCTATGAGCGCTGACCACTAGGTGGCGCTCATAGCAATTGAGACATGACAACCACAGGCGTCTGCTGCAGACCCTGAGTTGTCATGCCCACCCATTGGTGATGCGCGATCACGTGACGGGGTCACTGATGGGCGGGGCTTAGGACTCCAGGAAGCGCGAGTTAAATGCCACAGTCAGAGATTTAACATGTTAACAGCCGCGGGTGGATTGCGATTCCAATAATCAGCTGACATGTGCTCGCTTCAGTGCGGGCTCACCGCCGGAGCCCCCGCTGAACCAGCCTTCCAGACCTGGTGCATACTATTACTGACCAGGTCGGAAAGGGGTTAAGGAACATCCTTTCCAGGGTAAAGACTTGTGTATAAGGTAAAATAAACAACCAAAAACAAAAATACTCCTCCACACCTTGGGCTATGTTCACAAGTAGCATTTTTTATGCGTTTTTGCACGTTTGTATTGGTTTCAACCGTGACAAATGCATTCACCGGGAAATGTCATTTTAACATTTTACAACCTTATCTGGTCATGTGCTGTGTGACACATGCATACAGTGCTAAAAAGACATGAGAACAGCATGGGGAAGACCCCTGGAAGCATCTCTGACACCCAGGTCACTGCCTAAAAGTGTGCCCATCAGAAGTGATCCTTGCCGCATCAGAAGATGCAGACTTGCAACTATCCCCGTGCAAGTCCTTGTCCCAGGGCAGTGTTCAATTGTACCTCCCCCATAACTTGCAATACAAGCGCAAGTATGCAGCCTGCCACCCACCCACCCCCAGGCTGCAATACCATACTGCTAGCTTGCTTGCACTTGAAATTGGGCCTTTTAGGCATGTGGAGGTGGAATCTGGCCACCACGTCATGGCTGCGTCGGTAGCCTGGTATTCATACTCAGTCCCCAGCCGCCCGGCGGCCGGGTGTCCACGCTTGGTCCCCAGCCGCCAGGGCGCGGCCGGGTGTCCATACTCAGTCCCCAGCCGCCCCGCGGCCGGGTGCCCACACACAGTCCTCAGCCGCGTGGGGGTGGCCGGGTGTCCATAAACGGTCCCCAGCCGCCCCTATTTGTCCCGGTGCGCCTTATACACAAGCGCGCATACCAAAACATTACCTGTGCCCTCCCCAGTGCATTTAGTGGGAAGGACAGCCTAACCACAAACACGTGGACAAGTGAATGTGGCCAGGAATGGTCCATCTCACTGACCCCTTCACACTGGGTTAATATTGTGGAAGCCGGGACACAGTTGGACACTGGGATGCAACACGTCCTCCAGACATAGAGGATTGCGAGTCCTGGGTCAATCAGGCTTCAACACAAAGTTCAGAAGGTAGACAGCAGCAGTGGTCGGCCTCCTACACAACGAGTAAATTATTTATGATCGTGAGGCCATCCACCTCCTTAGTAGTGTTGAGCCACCCCCGTAGTGTTCGAGTTCGGTTCGGTTCGTCGAACACCCGTGTGTTCGCCGAAATGTTCGTCGAACTGTTCGTCGAACACCTTCGAACACCGTTAAAACCAATGGCAGGCAAACAAAAACACATAGAAACACATAGAAAACACCTTCAAAGGTGTCCAAAAGCTGACAAACTGCTCAGAAGACACAACTAACACATGGAAAAGTGACAAGTACATATAGTCATGCGAAAAGAAAAGAGGTGGAGGAGTAAAAGGAGGGGGAGACACAGATATAGGCATGTCATGCCCTTCTAAAATCCAAAAAGTGAGAAGCCGAGACGGCCAGTCCGCTCCTGCCCGTGCCACCTCCGTGTCGCCGGGTTTGTGCCAGAGCCGCGGTGAACCCTGACGGCCAGCCCCCCTCTCCCAATACTGGTGCCTGTCCGCTGGTGGGTCGAGAGAGCCCCCCTGTGGTGGAGGCAGCTCTAAGCTTTTTAATTTAAATTGTCCCTCTAATTTGAATGAATACACTTTAATTCCATTTACAAGGATCTATTGGAGGGCAAGTCTCATGCCAGCAGCCGCGTAATTCCAGCTCCAGTAGCGTCCACTAAAGCTGCTGCAGTTAAAAAGCTTTTATAAGGATCGAGCTCGGCTGTCCACCGCAAGGCATCCTAGTGCCAGTCCCAGCCCCTATGCCTTGGGGTGCCTCCTGATGCTCTTCACTAAGTATCCCATGGTCCCGAAGCATTTCCTTTGAAAAAATTAAGTGTCCAAACTACAGGTGGTGTAGCTTGCTTAACAGCCGGGATAATCCGCTGACTAGCAGACACTGCTACTAGGCACAAAGTATTTCCTGGGCTAGATGCAGTTAAAAATTTGTAAGTAGATACTCTCGTTGGATGCTGAGAAAACATTCCATAGAGTCTCCTGGCACGCCATATATGATTCTCTTAAAAAGCTTGGGGTAGGGGTCTAGGGGACCCTTTTATAGCCAAAATCACGGCCCTGTATCACAATACGTCACCTAGGCTGAAGATAAATGGAACTGTAGCACCGAGGGCTCGGTTGCTACAGACGTATTGCACCTCACCCAGAGGTGTGATATCTCACTCTCAGATAAGGATGGAGTGTGGATCAGGACCCGACACCTGCATGCATTACACCACATTGCCGTGGGGCAGGGCGACCAATATGCCCCTGAGATGGGCACGACAGTCCCTGTCCCTGGCTGGAGTGGGGGGAGGGAACACTGAGGAAGGGGAACACTGCAGTGCAGGAGCAGGGAGGAAGCAGTTCCTGGGTGCATTGAGAAGGGAGTATAAAAGGTGGGCACCATCTTAGTTCAGTGCAGAGAAGTCTGAGCAGAAGTCGCAGGGAGCAGGGGCTCTGCATGAGCTCTGCTCCGGAGGCGGGCCTAGTAACAGAGGCCCAGGCCTGCAAGAGGGAGAAGGAAGGAAGAGGAGCGGAGAAGGCTCCAGGAACGAGGAATGAAGGGATCCCAGGGGTGCGGACGGGCGAGTCGCCACCGCACGCCCGAATCCACCTGCGTGGAGGGGTCAGGCCAAAGGGGGAGACCGGTCCCCGAACTAGTGGAGGCAGGAAACGACCCTCAGCTAGAAACCGGAGGCTCTGACATTTTATGTGGCGCAGCCCCTTGCTCCACCCGCTAGGAAGGCACCACATAGGGTCAGGGAAACTGGCGCCAAGTTTACCAAGAGGAGGCCCGAGGCAGCCGGACAGAAGTGTTGGTAAGAAAGGCCAGACAAAGGACACACAAAGGGGGTCCTGTGAAGCGCTCCAAAGTTATCTGGGAGTTGTCTGAGCCCCTCACCTGGTGAGCACAGTACGACGTGGGCAGCCGTTACCTGCAGACGTGGTCTGGATAATAAGAACTGTGAGTAAAGGCCCTGAACTGCATCACTGACTCCGTGTCGTTACTGCTGCTGCCCTGCACCATCACCCCCATCCTCCGCATACACTGCCCTGAGGCTATACTCCTCCCGTGGGGAGTTATGCTACGCTCTGCTGCACCCACAACACCAGCCTTAGCGGTCTGCCCTGTAGCGGCGGTTCACTCTGACCGCAATCCACGGGTGGCGTAGTCGGACATTTAAACATCAAAACCACATAAATAGTTCCGCCACTGGTTTGACCGCCCTGAGCCACGGAACCGGATCGCCGCCACGAAGACTACAACCACCAGCATCCACCAAAAAGGGTCCGGCTCCGGGTGTCCCAAGGCCCAGGGGGTGCGTCAGAACATTTTCATCACCTTTCACAATCACCAATGGGACAAGGCAGGGATGTCCTCTGTCCCCTCTCTTATACATCCTAGTGACGGAGCACCTGCTCTCATCAATTCGCCATAACCCCAATATTAGGTGGATTGAGGTGGGAGGCACCGAGTACAAGTGCTCTCTATTTGCTGATGATGTCCTAGTATATATCACTCAATCACATATATCCATCCCTGCTGTTATGGCTGAAATAGATCACTTTGTTACATGGTAAAATTTTAAAATCAATGCAGCGAAGTCTGAGGCCCTCGATGTCTCCCTCCCTAAATCCATATAGGATTCCATCCAGTCCAACTTTCCCTTTGCCTGGCCCTCACAGGGTATCAAATACTTAGGAATTCCTATTCATAGAGACCTCTCCCATCTATGTTATCTTAATTTTGGGCCCTTTATTGAACAATTCCATACAGACCACGGTTGGCAAGTTAGAACTGTAAGATTCACTACGTGAACCACTGGTGTTTTGTGGAAAAGCACATGTACACTGCGTTCCAAATTATTATGCAAAAAGTGTTTAGGAGTGATAAGGGAAGAATTTGTTTGTTTGTCAGCTAAACTCATTGATGGTGATGTGTGTCAGGGCTCTTTATATCACTGTAAGCAATTGCAGACACCTGTGCTAATTAGTTTGGCAGGTGTGTCCAATGAAAGGCAAGACTACTTAAGAAGGCTCTCTCACATTATTAAGCAGCCTACATTTTCTGCCAAAATGGGAAAGAAAAAGGATGTGTCGGCTGCTGAGAAGCAACAAATTGTGGAGTGTTTAGGTCAAGGCATGACTACAATCAACATTGTGCGATGATCAGGATGAAGTGTCTTGGCAATCAAGAAGTATGTAGCTGATTCACAGTACACACGTGTGCGTGCTGATAAGGGCAAATTGAGGACTCTTTCCTACAGGCAATTACGTCAGGTTGAAAGAGCAGCGGCAAAAAAGCCTTGTCATAGCAGCAGACAAGTTTTTGAAGCTGCTTGTGCCTCCAACGTCCCCCGAACAACAAGATGCAGGGTCCTTCAGAGGTTTGCAGCTGTGCATACGCCATCCTGTCGACCTCCTTTATCCACTTCACACAAGCAGAAACGGCTCCAGTGGGCCAAACATTACATGAAGACTGATTTCAAAACTGTTTTGTTCACGGATGAGTGCCGTGCAGCGCTCGATGGTCCAGATGAATGGAGTGGAGGATGGCTGGTTGATGGACACCCCACGCAAACACGGCTACAGCGCCAACAAGGAGGAGGTGGAGTAATGTTTTGGGCTGGAATCATGGGGAGAGAGATTGTCGGCCCCTTTAGGATCCCTGAAGGCGCTAAAGATGAACTCCATAATGTATGTGGATTTTCTCAAACAGCACTTCCTGCCATGGTTCAAGAAGAAGAACCGTGTATTTCACAGCAAGATCATTTTTCTGCATGATAATGCACCATCTCATGCTGCACATAAAACATCTGCATCTCTGGCTGATATGGGCATAAAAGGGGACAAACTTATGGTGTGACCCCCATGCTCCCCTGACCTCTACCCCATTCAGAACCTTTGGAGCATCATTAAAAGGAGTGTCTATGATGGCGGGAGGCAGTTCACATCTAAGCAACAGCTCTGGGAGGGTATTCTGTCCTCATGCAAAACAATTGAAGCAGAAACCATCCAAAACCTGACAAATTCAATGGACGAGAGAGTTCAGAAGCTCCTTTCGAACAAGGGGTCCTATGTGAAAATGTAACATCACCTAGAATAAAGTTTTGAGTTGAAAACTGTTTGATTTCAGTTTCTAACAACCTGCTAATGCTTATAATTTCAAAAATGACCATTTTTTTGGTCTTTATTAAAATGAAAAGGTTGATCGAAAAGTTTGGGGGATCTAAGAGTGTGGCAACCCAGTAGTCATGATTACTTCGAATTCTGACAATATGAGGGTCATGCTGCAGGTAGTGCAGCAAGAAGGCACTTATGTGTCTTGTGCATCTAGGAGCCCCAAAATTATTTTCCGGGCTAGATGCAGCTAAAAATTATTTTTAATTTTAAATCTGGTGAAGCTTATTATAGATGGCCTAATAGGATCAGTGCTGCACACTGCTACAAAGCCCAAATTATTTTCCAGTCAAGATACAGATAAACATGATTAGCAATTTGAAAGCTTAAAACGGTTGGTAGGGTGATTTTAACCAATCATCAAGCTTTTACTCTCCCCAGGATGACACAGGGGTAGAAAAGTCGTTTCGGATCCATGATTTGTTCATCTTTATGAACGTGAGTCTGTCTACATTATCAGTGGAGAGCCGCGTGCGCTTATCTGTCAGCACACCACCAGCAGCGCTGAACACACGTTCAGACAGAACGCTGGCTGCGGGGCATGACAAGATCTCCAAGGCGTAAGTGGCTAGCTCCGGCCATTTATCCAGATTGGAAGCCCAAAAAGAGCAAGGGTCCAGTGACACAGTCGTGGCTTCAATGTTTACTTGCAGATACTCCTGTACCATCGTCTCTAGGCGTTGACTATGTGTCAGACTTCTTGTCTCCTGTGGCTTTGCAAAGGATGGGCTAAAAAAGTGGTGAAATGATTCCGCAAAATTGATGTTACCAGCAGATACTGTGGTTCTGTTACGGTTTGAGTGCTGAACACTTGACGGTCCCACGGTTGGCAAGTTGGAACTGTGAGATTCACTACGTGCACCACTCGTATTTTGTGGAAAAGCACATGTAAGATTCTGCAACAGTCTCTGCTGATACTCCTGCATGCGTGCATTCCTTTCTATGGCAGGAATAATTTCTGCAAATTTACTTTTGTACCGGGGATCTAACAGTGTGGCAACCCAGTAGTCAGGATTATTTCTAATTCTCACAATTCGAGGGTCATGTTGCAGGTAGTGCAGCAAGAAGGCACTCATGTGTGTTGCGCATCCAGGAGCACCAAGTCCCTGTTGTGTTGGTGGCGAGGTAACAATCATGCTTCCTTCCTCTGTCCTCTCCCCCCAACCTCGCACAACAGAAATGTGATCAAGGTCTCCCTCATCTGATGAGTCTTCCATCAGTTCGTCCTCCACTTCTTCCTGGGCTCCTGCACCTTCCTCACTAGTTTGGCTGCTACCATGCGCCCTGGTTAAACCATCTCCCCCACCCTCACATGCCTGCCGCCTTGGTGCTGCCGACCGTCTGGACCTTGCAGATGTTAGCCCTTCCGCATACAACTCCTCCTCCTCTACTTCCTCCACCTCCTCTTGTGCCACCACCTGACTCCGAATTCTGTTTAACATGTGCTCCAGCATGTAAATCACCGGAATAGTCATGCTGATAATGGCATCGTCAGCACTAAAGATCTTCGTCGCCATTTCAAAACTGTGCAGAAGGGTGCATAGGTCCCTGATCTGAGACCACTCCTCCAGCGTGATTTGCCCCACCTCTGAATCTCGTTGGCCCAGGCTATACGTCAGAACGTATTGCACCAGGGCTTGTCGGTGCTGCCACAGTCGCTGCAACATGTGCAGAGTTGAATTCCACCGGGTAGGCACATCGCATTTTAGCCGGTGAAGTGGCAGGCCCAACGACTTCTATAGAGATGTAAGTCGCTGAGCTGCGGGATGCGAACGGCGGAAGTGAGCACACAGCGACCGTGCCCTCTGCAGAAGGCCATCTAGTCTGGGATAGTGGGCTAAAAATTGCTGGACAACCAGGTTCAACACGTGAGCCATACAAGGCACGTGTGTGACATTGCCCCGGCGAAGGGCCGCACCCAGGTTTGCAGCATTGTCGCACACGGCCTTCCCTGGTTTCAGGTCCAGTGGAGACAACCATTCATGAAATTGGTTCTCCAGAGCTGACCACAACTCCTCAGCTGTGTGACTCACATTTCCCAGACATTTCAATGTAAAAACCGCCTGATGACGTTGAGCCCTACTGCCAGCATAGTAAGGAGGTGTGCAGGATCCCTTCTGCGCAGTTAGAAAGCTTGTGGCATGACCAGACAGGCTTTGGGTGCAGGTGGAAGACCGAGAGGAGGTTGAGGAGGCAGAAGCAGTGGAGGAAAAATGACATAAAGAGGATTGACGCACAACTCGTGGGGACGGCAAGACTTGGACAGCAGCCCCTTGTCCTGCTGTCACCATAGTTACCCAGTGCCCAGTCAGCGACATGTAACGCCCCTGTCCATGCCTACTCGTCCAAGTGTCTGTGGTGAAATGCACCCTGTCACACACAGAGTTTCTCAAAGAAGCGGTGATGTTGTGTGCGACATGCTGGTGGAGCGCAGGCACACCTTTCTTTGAGAAGTAGTGCCGACTGGGCATCTGGTACTGGGGCACTGCGACGGACATAAGGTCTCGAAAATCCTCTGTGTCCACCAGGCGGAAAGGCAGCATTTCTGTAGCCAAGAGCTTGCAGATGGTGAAATTCAACCTCTTAGCTTTCTCATGGCTAGGAGGAAATGGTCTTTTACTTGTCCACATCTGAGGGACCGAGGGCTGGCTATTGTGCTTAGACGGGGTTGATAAGGGTGTCCCCGGCAAACTGCCGGTCTGTGAGGAAGATGCAGGCGGACATGTTAGGTTGCCTTGATCCAAAGGTGGTGCTATCGATGTCGGACAGCGCTCAAGACCAGCTGGTGTTACCACCTCCAAAGAAAATGATGACCTGCCAATCACGCTGGCTGTTGCGGGTAAAGAGGTGGCAGGTCTGCGCCCCAAAACAGGTGTGACTGCTGTCCCCCCAGTCACAGAGGATGAAGAGGCCGCGGATGCACAAGATATGGCAGACGGTGGTTGGCCCGGCCGGCTAGACCGCATTGTAGCACACTGAGCTTCCCACTGCAACTTATGCTTCATGTCCATGTGCCGGTTCATGCATGAAGTACTCAAACTATGTATTTTTTGGCCTCTACTTAGCTTTTGCTGACAAATGTTACAGATAACACGAGTTGGGTCATCTTTATCGATCTGAAAAAATGCCAAGGCTATGCAAGGCTTAGCACCCATGCGACCTGAAGAGCCACCACGACTTGTGGTGAGAGGCAGAGTTGTGTTTGAGGATGCAGTTGTTGACGTGCTTCCAGTACTACGTCTCTGTCCAGGAAAGCGCAACCTGACCTCGTCGTCACTAGCATCTTCCTCCACCTCCTCTGCTGACCTCATCTCTTGGCTGACTGTGGGTTGACAGTAAGTGGGATCTCCGACCTCATCATCATCACCCTGTGCGTTATCACACCCGTCGTCCTCAGAGCCAACCTGTTCCTGCCCTGACAAAAAACTAAAGTTGTCGCTCCAATCAGGTATTTGAGTCTTATCATCGTCTTCCTCATTGTCTCCACCAACAGGAGTTACAGTTTGGGAATGAGGGTCTACATTATGGTCAGAACCTTCTGCGTCTGGTCCTGGATCCGACTCATAAAGATTCTGGGCATCAGTGCAGATCATTTCCTCGTCTGGATTCACAGAAGCGCTGGAGTCGACCTCTGATTCCCAGGCTATAGTATGAGTAAACAGCTCTGCAGACTCAACCATCTGTTCTACCTCATACTCAGACGGGCAGCTGGAGATTTGGGAGCTGTGAGGAAGCAAGTGCGATTTGGGTGACACCTTTGAGGACTGGAGTATTTGTGATGTTGAAGTTGATGTGGAGGAGAGCCCACTTAAAGGAGCACTTGATATCCGTTGAAGCACCTGCTGTTTTTGTGCCTCATCTGGAATTTGTAGCGATTGGCGTGGCCGTAAGAAAGGGATCTTATCACATTGTCCGCTAAAAGAAGTAGACATTTTAGTTTGGCTGGAAGATGGTCTTTCTTCTGCACCTACCCCACGGACACAACCTTTTTTCCCCTTCCCAACACGCCTATTCCCCTTTCCACCAGCAGCAGGCCTTTTTCCACTCATTTTGGTGGTTAACTAATTCACAACTCTGGAGTTGTTTGCACAAAAAAACAATGGATGGTAACCGAGCAGAGCTGAGTGGCCAAACTGTGGTATTAGGCCAAAACTATTGGCTGGGTTAGATGCAGAAAAAAATTATTTTTAATTTGCAACCTGATGGAGGTCAGTATAGATGGACTAATAGACCAAGTCCCACACACCGCTAGAAGCCCAAATATTTTTTCAGAGCTAGATGCAGAAAATTTTTTTATTCAATTTGCAACCTGATGGAGGTCAGTATAGATGGACTAATAGACCAAGTCCCACACACTGCTAGAAGCCCAAATATTTTTTCAGAGCTAGATGCAGAAAAAAATTATTTTTAATTTGCAACCTGATGGAGGTCAGTATAGATGGACTAATAGACCAAGTCCCACACACCGCTAGAAGCCCAAATATTTTTTCAGAGCTAGATGCAGAAAATTTTTTTATTCAATTTGCAACCTGATGGAGGTCAGTATAGATGGACTAATAGACCAAGTCCCACACACCGCTAGAAGCCCAAATATTTTTTCAGAGCTAGATGCAGAAAATTTTTTTATTCAATTTGCAAACTGATGGAGGTCAGTATAGATCGACTAATAGACCAAGTCCCACACACTGCTAGAAGCCCAAATATTTTTTCAGAGCTAGATGCAGAAAAAAATTATTTTTAATTTGCAACCTGATGGAGGTCAGTATAGATGGACTAATAGACCAAGTCCCACACACTGCTAGAAGCCCAAATATTTTTTCAGAGCTAGATGCAGAAAAAAATTATTTTTAATTTGCAACCTGATGGAGGTCAGTATAGATGGACTAATAGACCAAGTCCCACACACTGCTAGAAGCCCAAATATTTTTTCAGAGCTAGATGCAGAAAAAAATTATTTTTAATTTGCAACCTGATGGAGGTCAGTATAGATGGACTAATAGACCAAGTCCCACACACCGCTAGAAGCCCAAATATTTTTTCAAAGCTAGATGCAGAAAAAAATTATATTCAATTTGCAACCTGCTGGACGTCAGTATAATAGGACTAATAGAACAAGTCCCACACACTGCTAGAAGCCCAAATATTTTTTCAGAGCTAAATGAAGAAAAAAATTATTTTTAATTTGCAACCTCATGGAGGTCAGTATAGATGGACTAATAGACCAAGTCCCACACACTGCTAGAAGCCCAAATATTTTTTCAGAGCTAGATGCAGAAAAAAATTATTTTTAATTTGCAACCTGATGGAGGTCAGTATAGATGGACTAATAGACCAAGTCCCACACACCGCTAGAAGCCCAAATATTTTTTCAGAGCTAGATGCAGAAAAAAATTATATTCAGTTTGCAACCTGATGGAGGTCAGTATAGATGGACTAATAGAATGATGCTATGCCCAAAAGATTTTACTTCACTAGGTGCAGTAAAAAAATTGGTATTCTATACACAGGTGGTATATCTTGCAACACAGATAGGCTACTCCACTGACTAACACACTCTGCAATAGGCCAAAAAGGATTAGCTTTGCTAGATTCAGCCAAATGCTGTGAAAAAAACTTGCACAGCACTGGCACAGACCTGCCTGGCAAAAACTGATAGGAACTGATGTAACCTAGTCCTGAAAAGGACTCCAATTACAATTAGTCTTTACTCCCACAATCTATCTATTTAAGAGCACAGACCTGCCTGATAAAAGTCGTAGGAAATGCTGTAACCTAGTCCTTAAAAGGACTGCAATCACAACTATTCCCTACTCCCAAGCTATCTGTATATTTGTGCGAAAATTGGCTTGAAATTAACAAAGTATAGCGCACACAGCAACAGCGGTGCCGTCTAACACGCAGCTGCAGCAGTGAGAAAATGGTGGCGACGGGGAAAATGGCTTGGTCTTATAGGGCAAGGACATGTGACATACACTGCCAATCACACATGCCCTTGCTTGTGTGAAAAAAAGCATTTCGCTCCGTGTGTGCGCTGCTGATAGGCTGACAGATTGCACCTCCCCACTGCAAATGCGGGAAAGAGAAAAAAAAATGGAGATCTTCATTGTTCCTGCAGAGATCCATCCCCTGCCCCTCCCCCCGCCCCGCTGTACACTCAAACTGCGTATTAACATTAATTTTCATCATTACTGAGAAAAAATCCAGTTATGATTTTGGTGCACGAACAGTTATCGAACATAACCTCGAACAGCCGAATTTTTCTCAAATTGTTCGTGTTCGCCGACCGGCTCGAACACCGCCCAAAACAGCTCGAATTTGAGATTGGCGAACAGTTCGAGTAGAACAACGCTCATCTCTACTCCTTAGCTTTCTGTTCCTTGGAATGCAAGCGCATGTATGTAGTAGCAGCTAGGCCTGAGGTGGTCAGCGTTTTGGCGCATATCCTACCTCCTCCGAGGATTGCTGGATGTTTTCCTGCTACTATCCCAGTTCTATGACTCCCGTTAAAACAAAGCTTCAGGTGATGAATGATGGATGAGGTGGTGGCAAAGGAGAAAGAGCAGGAGGAACAGGGACCATTCACATCAATATCAGGCCAGCCAACCACACATGTCTTGTAGGATATGTTTCTGTAACAAAAGGAGCGGTTCAGCTACACAGTTATAAGGCATACAGTGAATGCAATGCCTACCAAAAATTTCGAGGCACTCCAATGCCCCTTGGAAGTGACATGTAGGTCAGAGGGCCTTAACTAAACCGTTTTTTCCATTTATAGCAACTGGGTCTCCTGTACACTGTTGGCCTAAGCAGGGAATGGAAGGCTTTCCAAAAATTATTAGGCACTGCTATGCTCCTTGAAACAGACGTGGATTACAGCGTATTAAAAACCTTCTACCCATTATTGGGGAGTGGGTCTCCCTTAGTGTTCGCCTATGCATTGAAAAGCAAAAGCTGACAAAAATTAGGAGGAAATGCAATGCCCGTTGCAAGAGTCATGGAGGTTACAGGTAATTAAAAACAACATGTCAATGCCCCTTGGAAGAGCTGTGGAGTTCAGAGTGGTTTAACAAGACGGTTTTAATGCCCCTTAGAAGAGACGTGGAGTTCAGAGTGGTTTAACAAGACAGTTTTAATGCCCCTTGGAAGAGATGTGGAGGTCACAGTAGCTTAACAAGATGGTTTTAATGCCCCTTGGAAGAGACGTGGAGTTCAGAGTGGTTTAACAAGACAGTTTTAATGCCCCTTGGAAGAGTGGTGGAGGTTACAGTGGAATAAAAAGACAATATCAATGCCCCGTGGAAGAGACGTGGAGGTCACAGTAGCTTATCAAAACGATTTTAATGCCCCTTACAAGAGCCATGCAGTACAGCATATTAAAAACATTATTCCCATTATTGGGGAGTGGGTCTCCCATAGTCTTTGCCTATGCCTTCCAAGCAAAAGCTGCCAAAAATTAAGACAGAGGAACTTGCAATGCTGGCAACATGGACCACGGTCACCCTGGTGGTATAGTGGTCGTGGAGGCTGAGGATAAGGAGAAGAGCAAAAAACAGCCGAAATGAGGAAGCGTATACCCATGTGTGGGTGTGAAGCGATGCATGGGAATACACCTCCCGAAATAACACAGTGGATTTGACTTTATGTTACTCTGCTGTCATTTGGTGGTGATGAGAAGTCTGGCCCAATCCTGCCCTTGTTCATTTTGATAAGGGTCAGCTTGTCAGCATTGTCAGTTGATAGGCGAGTGCGCTTATCAGTAATAATTCCCCCAGCGGCACTAAAAACACGCTCCGATAACATGCTAGCGGCAGGGCAGGCCAGGACCTCCAAGGCATACAGAGTGAGTTCATTCCAAGTGTCCAGCTTGGATACCCAGTAATTAAAAGGCACAGAGGAATCATGGAGGACGCTGGTACTCCCTCACCATCTTTTGAAACTTTACACTCCTTGTGAGAGTACCTTGCGCCTCAGGGCCTGTAAGCTGGGCAGGTCTCAGAAAACTGTCCTAGAACATTGACAGTGTTCCCCTGCCTCTGCTGGATTGGAGTTGCGTCTCTCTGGCCTGTATGCCTTAGTTGGGCAGCGAACTGTGACCTCTGCTGCTACCGTGTTCAGATGGGAAATTTTTTAATAGTTCTGCAGCAAGGGCCTTCTGGTACTGCCCCATTTTTGTAGACCTCTCCAACTCAGGAATAAGAGAGTGAAAGTTCTCCTTGTAGAGGGGGTCTAAAAGTGTCATCAACCAGTAATGACTGTCACCCAACATTTTGACAATGCGAGGGTCACGGTTAAGGCAGCGTAACATAAAGTCAGACATGGGTGCCAGACTGGTAACGGGCAAGACTTCTGTGTCCTCACCAAGATGACGACTGATAGTGTTGAGCGATCACTAAAATGCTCGGGTGCTCGAAGCTCGGGCCGAGCTTACAGTGATACTCGGGTGCTCGACCCGAGCAACGAGCCCAATGTTAGTCTATGAGAGACCCGAGCATTTTTGCGGCAGCATCCCCGGCAGTCTGTAGAAAGCCTAAAAAGTGCCCAAAACGATAGTGACAGTGCTCAAAAGACATGGGGGCAGCATGGGGATCGCGCCTGGAAGCATTTCTGACCCCCAGGTCGCTGCTGTCAACAACGTGGTCAGAGGTATTAAGCCACTTTTGCGGGCTCACAATAAAACGTTCAAAAACGAAACTGAAACGGTTTTCCTGTGAAATATGTTAAGGAATTTCCTTTCCAGGGTAAAAACTTGTGTATAAGGTAAAATAAATATCCAAAAACAAAAATACTCCTCCACACCTTGGGCTATGTTCACAAGGAGAATTTTTCATGCGTTTTTGCACTTTTGTATTGCTTTCAACCGTGACAAATGCGTTCACCGGGAAATGTCATTTTAACATTTTACATCCTTATCTGGCCATGTGCTGTGTGACACATGCATACTGTGCTGAAAAGACAAGGGATCAGCATGGGGAAGACTCCTGGAAGCATCTCTGACCCCCAGGTCACTGTCTAAAAGTGTGCCCATCAGAAGTGATCCTTGCCGCATCAGAAGATGCAGACTTGCAACTATCCCCGTGCAAGTCCTTGTCCCAGGGCAGTGTTCAATTGTACCTCCCCCATTCCTTGCAATGCAAGCGAAAATATGCAGTCAACCACCCACCTACCTGCAGGCTGCAATACCATACTGCTACCTTTCACTTGAAATGGGGCCTTTTAGTTTGGAGGAGGCCGAAGCTGGCCACTACCTCATGACCGCTTCGGCAGCGAGGTATCCATACTCTGTCCCCAGCCGCCCGGCGGCCGGGTGTCCACGCTCGGTCCCCAGCCGCCAGGTGGCGGCCGGGTGTCCATACTCGGTCCCCAGCCGCCCTGATTTCTCCTGTCTCCTCCCCCCACACCTTTCTTAACCTGGCCTGCTTTAGGGCAGCATTGGACGAGCCCACCAGAGAACCAGACTCCTCCGGTGGGCCCTGGCTTCTCCATCAGGGGAGTTGAGAGTGCCTAGGTGAGGAACATGATGATGATGATAGAAGTTAGCATCTGCTTTGTTTTCTTGGAATGCAAGCGCATGTATGTAGTAGCGGCTAGGCCTGAGGTGGTCCGCGTTTTGGCGCATATCCTACCTCCTCCGAGGATTGCTGGATGTTTTCCTGCTACTATCCCAGTTCTATGACTCCCGTTAAAACAAAGCTTCAGGTGATAAATGATGGATGAGGTGGTGGCAAAGGAGAAAGAGCAGGAGGAACAGGGACCATTCACATCAATATCAGGCCAGTCAACCAGATATGTCTTGTAGGATATGTTTCTGTAACAAAAGGAGCGGTTCCGCTACACAGTTATAGGGCATACAGTGAGTGCAATGCCTACCAAAAATTTCGAGCCACTCCAATGCCCCTTGGAAATCACATGGAGGTCAGAGGGCGTTAACTAAACCTTTTTTTCGATTTATAGCAACTGGGTCTCCCGTGCACTGTTGGCCTAAGCAGTGAATGGAAGGCTTTCCAAAAATTATGAGGAACTGCAATGCCCCTTACAAGAGCCATGTGTGGCACCCCAGGGGTCTGGTCACCACAGTAATAGAGATATTACGTCGGAGAGCAAGTGGGAGGTTTCCTGGTCAGGATCCCTTAAACATGCAACATCCTCCTGCCCCAGTCCTGGGAGAGGAGAATTCTGCCCTTATAAACTGGATCTGGGGCGGGTTTGAGTGAGTCAGAGAACAGTCAGAGTCAGAGTGAGAGCAAGGGAAAGTAACAGCAAGGAGCTCTGTAGGAGCTAGGAGCTAAAGACCAGGGGTTGGAAGCTGAGCAGAGCTCGCCCTGGCAGAAGACAATAGGAACCGGACACAGGAGTCTGAAGCTGTGAGGACTTATATATCCAGCAGCAGAAACCAGTCGGCAGGGGATTTCAGGTCCTCTGGCCATAGTAGCCCGGAGGCTCAGTTACAAGCAAGGGACCAGCACCGCCGTCGTGGAGCGGAGGCTAACAGAAGGCCCCAAGTCACCAGCCATACGGCTGAGCACTACACGGTACACTCAGGGACGTGGGCTACTTCTACCCACTTACAGCAAGGTAGCCAGGAAGAGTGCAGACAGACGGGGAGGACTACAACTCCACCTGGCCAGGGGAACTCCTGCTTGCTCACAGACTGACCAGGCCTCTTATGCTAGCCAGTACTCCCGGGAGGGCCTACCTTATAATCATCAGTAAAGACCCTGAACTGCACTGCAAAGACTCTGAGTCGTTCCTGCTGCGCTCGTGCACCATCGCCCCCATCATCCACACTCACTGCCCTGAGGCTATACTCCTCCCGAGGGGAGTTATCCCATTCTATGCTGCGCACACAACACCAGCGTCAGCGGTCTGCCTCGCAGCGGTGGTACTCCCTGACCGCAATCCACGGGTGGCGCAGTCGGACAATTAACCTCAAAACCTAAGAAAGACTGCCACTGGTTTGACCAGCCTGAGCCACGGGACCGGGTCACCGCCAGGGAGACTACAGACCCCAGAGACCCGGCACCGGGTATCCCACACACGTGTACACACGGCCCAGGGGGCGCGTCACATGCAGTACAGTATATTACAAACAAAAGTCCCATTATTGGGGAGTGGGTGTCCCATAGTATTTGCTTATGCCTTGCAAGCAAAGCTGCCAAAAATTAGGACGGAGCAACTTGCAATGCCCCTTACAAGAGCCATGCAGTACAGCATATTACAAACATAAGTCCCATTATTGGGGAGTGGGTCTCCCATAGTATTTTCTTATGCTTTCCCAGCAAAAGCTGCCAAAAATTAGGATGGAGGAACTTGCAATGCTGGCACCCTGGTGGTATAGTGGTAGTGGAGGCTGAGGATAAGGAGAAGAAGATTAAACAGCCGAAACGAGGAAGCGTATACCCATGTGTCGGTGTGAAGCGGTGCATGTGAATACACCTCCCGAAATAACACAGTGGATTTGACTTTATGTTACTCTGCTGTCATTTGGTGGTGATGAGAAGTCTGGCCCAATCCAGCCCTTGTTCATTTTGATAAGGGTCAGCTTGTCAGCATTGTCAGTTGACAGGCGAGTGCGCTTATCATAATTCCCCCAGCGGCACTAAAAACACGCTCCGATAACACGCTAGCGGCAGGGCAGGCCAGGACCTCCAAGGCATACAGAGCGAGTTCATTCCAAGTGTCCAGCTTGGATACCCAATAATTAAAAGGCACAGAGGAATCACAGAGGACGCTGGTACGATCGGCAAGGTACTCTCTCACCATCTTTTGAAACTTTCCACTCCTTGTGAGAGTACCCCGCGCCCCAGGGCCTGTAAGCTGGGCAGGTGTCAGAAAACTGTCCCAGAACGTTGACAGTGTTCCCCTCCCTCTGCTGGATTGGAGTTGCATCTCTCTCGCCTGTACGCCTTGGTTGGGCCACGAACTGTGACCTCTGCCGCTAGCGTGTTCAGATGCGAATTTTTTTGAGAGGTCTGCAGCAAGGGCCTTCTGGTATTGCCCCACTTTTGTAGACCTCTCCATCTCAGGAATAAGAGAGTGAAAGTTCTCCTTGTAGCGGTGGTCTACAAGTGTCACCAACCAGTAATGACTGTCACCCAACATTTTGACAATGCGAGGGTCACCGTTAAGGCAGCGTAACATAAAGTCAGCCATGCGTGCCAGACTTGTAACGGGCAAGATTTCCGTGTCCTCACCAAGATGACGACTGACCATGCTCTCCTCCTCCTCCTCCTCCTCCTCTTCCTCCTCCCCCCTGTCCTCAGGCCACCCTCGCTGAACCGACGGTATGACACTTGTACAGATACTACCGACTACAATGCATGATAGCAGCTCCTGTTCTTCCTCCTCCTCCTCCTCCTCTCCCTCATTGTCCCATAATGCATGTTGGGATGAGATGAGGCTGGGCTGTGTGTAATCGCCCGCTACGGCTTCTTGATCCATCTCATCATACTCTGGCTGCAATGCCTCCTCTTTAATTCTCTGCAGAGAGCGTTGCAAAAGACAGACAAGTGGGATGCTGACACTAATGATGGCATCATCGCCACTCACCATCTTGGTGGCCTCCTCAAAGTTTGTCAGGATGGTACATATGTCAGACATCCAGGTCCACTCCTGAGGTCTTATGTGTGGAGTCTGACCTGAATATCGACGGTCTTGTTGCAGCTGGTACTCCACAACTGCTCTCTTCTGCTCACAAATCCTTTGCAACATGTGGAGGGTAGAGTTCCAACGTGTGGGGACATCACACACCAGTCGGTGTGCCGGTAGCTGCAAACGCTGCTGCATCACAGCAAGGGCGGCGGAAGCTGTAGCCGACTTGCGAAAATGAGCTGACAGGCGGCGTACTTTCACGAGCAGATCTGGCAACTCGGGGTACGATTTAAGAAACCGCTGAACCACGAGGTTAAGCACATGAGCCAGGCATGGTACGTGTGTGACCTCACCTCGCCTCAGAGCCGCCATCAGGTTACGGCCATTGTCACACACGACCATGCCGGGATGTAGGTTCAGCGGTCTCAGCCACAGATCTGCCTGCTCTTTCACAGCTGTCCACAACTCACAAGCAGTGTGAGGTTTATCACCAAAGCTTATGAGTTTCAGCACAGCCTGTTGCCGCTTGGCGGAGGCAGTACTGCAATGCTTCCAGCTTGTAACTGATGTGGTGATATCTGAGATGGAGGCTGAACATGAGGAGGAGGAGGAGGAGGATGCGCAGGAGCTGTACACTGTGGGGGCAACTCTGACTGACATAGGGCCTGCAATCCTCGGTGTGGGGAGGATGCGTTCCGTCCCAAGGTCCGACTGGGTCCCGGCTTCCACTATGTTTACCCAGTGTGCCATCAGAGAGATGTACCGTCCCTGGCCACAAGAACTTGTCCACGTGTCCGTTGTCAGGTGGACTCTCCCAGTAACTGCGTTGTTGAGGGCACGGCAGATGCTTTGGGACACGTGCTTGTGTAGTGCGGGGATGGCACACCAGGCAAAATAGTGTCGGCTGGGGACTGAGTACCGAGGGACGGCCACCGCCATAAGATTGCGGAAGGATTCCGTCTCCACCAGCCTAAAAGGCAGAATTTCCAATGCAAGCAGTCGTGAAATGTGCGAATTTAGGACTGTGGCCTGTGGGGCGTTAGCTGCGAATTTCCGCTTTCGTTCAAAGGTCTGGGATATGGACAACTGAACGCTGCGGTGGGATGTGGACGTGGACGTTGATGCTGTTTCTTGAGAAACTGCCATAACAAGTGAAGACTGAGAGGAGGGGGCATCTTTACATGCAGTATGGACAGGGGATTGCCTTG
This sequence comes from Phyllobates terribilis, assembly GCF_046119375.1. Taxonomy (NCBI): domain Eukaryota; kingdom Metazoa; phylum Chordata; class Amphibia; order Anura; family Dendrobatidae; genus Phyllobates; species Phyllobates terribilis. The sequence continues at coordinate 225,488,503 of NW_027362763.1, forward strand.
CACACACAACAGGGGGTTCTATTGCACGCACAACAGTGGAAGAAGCAGTGGTGACACCCGCTGACACTGGTCGTGGACCCTGGGTTTCGCCCCACAAAGTCGGGTGCTTTGCTGCCATGTGCCTAATCATGCTGGTGGTGGTCAGGCTGGTAGTTTTGTCACCCCTGCTAATGCTGGCATGGCAGGTGGAACATATGGCCTTTTTGGGGTTATCAGCAGAGTCTTTAAAAAAATTCCAGACTCTGGAAGACCTACCGATTGTACTGGCAACGTCCCTCGTGTTGGTGTTACGGGGAACGGTTGCCTGCCTTCTGTCTGCGGCCACCACACTGCTTCTTCCTGCCTGTTGGGGTACTCTGCCTCCCTCCCCCTGTGGGCTGCTGGCCTCACTCTGCATGTCCTCCTTCCACGTTGGGTCAGTTACTAGATCATCCACCACCTCCTCCTCTTCCACTTGCGCACCACAATCCTCCTCCTCACTTCCTGGCAATTGTGTCTCGTCATCGTCCACCTCTTGTGACAGATTGCCAACGTCGACTTCCTGTGGCCGTGGCTGTTCAAATATTTGGGCATCGCAACATGGGATCTCCTCTTCCACTACTTCAAGCGTATCAGGCGAGGGGCCCAAATATGGAAATGGACCAGTGAACAGCTCTTCAGAGTGTCCAAGTGTGGGATCACTTACTGTCTGATGACACTCGGCATGGTGGGAGGAAGGAGCATCAGGGTGAGGAGGAGTATGCGGTCTAGACTCACGGCTACTAAGAGTTGACCATGTGGAAGACAGACTGGAGGTGGTGGTGCCCAGGTAACTGGAAGTATTGTCTGCTATCCAATTAATAACCTGTTCACACTGATCAGTTCTCAATACTGGTGTTGTTCTGTGCTTCCCTAGTAATTTGGTCAAGAAGTGGGAGCGAGAAGATGTGGCTGTTGGTTGTGGCACATTTTCACCTTGGCCACGGCCCCGTCCTCTGCACGAACCACCACCAGAATGTCCACTTCCACTTCCCTTGTCACGCGCCTTGCCCATTGTAAATGAAGTAAAATAGCTTACACTTGCACTATCAATGGAAAAAGGGTAATAAAGAGTAGATTAGAACCGTGGAAGAGGAAAACCACAGTTATTGTTTACTGGGGTATACCACACTTTTTTAAATAGAGATATTTGCGGCTGAACAGTGAGCGACACACTCAAACTGCTTTTTTTTAGATACCAAAGGCCCAAAACTGGATAGTACAGCGATTTGACCCGTGCAACTGCGAAACCACACTGGGATGTCGGGCCTACACAAGACTATTTTCAACAGATATATTTTTGTGTCACAACAGTCAGGAGACACTACTGTTTTTCTTTACGGAAAAAACTACCAAAACCTGAATAATAGAGATTTTTTGCCGTGGAACAGCAAAACCACAGTTATAATTTACTGGTGTACACCAGGCTTTTTAAAATATATATATATTTGCGGCTGAACAGTGAGCGACACACTCAAACTGTTTTTTTTAGATACAAATGGCCCAAAAGTGGATAATACAGAGGTTTGTACCGTGGAACTGCAAAACCACACTTGTATTTCTCGGGCCTACACCAGACTATTTTCAACAGATATATTTGTGTCTGAAAAATCAGGGAGACACTATTTTTTTTTTTTTTTTACAGCAAAAAATGCAAAAAGCAGGATAATAGAGATTTTTTACCGTGGAACAGCAAAAGCACACTTCTGTCTCTCTGGCCTGCACCAGACTATTTTCAACAGATATATTTGTGTCTGAAAAATCAGGGAGACACTATTTTTTTTTTTTTTTTACAGCAAAAAATGCAAAAAGCAGGATAATAGAGATTTTTTACCGTGGAACAGCAAAAGCACACTTCTGTCTCTCTGGCCTACACCAGACTATTTTCAACAGATATATTTGTGTCTGAAAAATCAGGGAGACACTATTATTATTTTTGTACAGCAAAAAATGCCAAAAACAGGATAATAGAGATGTTTTACCGTGGAACATCAAAACCACAGTAATAATTTACTGGTGTATACCAGGCTTTTTAAAATATATATATATTTGCGGCTGAACAGTGAGCGACACACTCAAACTGTTTTTTTTAGATACAAATGGCCCATAGAACTGCAAAACCACACTTCTATTTCTCTGGCCTACACCAGACTATTTTCAACAGATATATTTGTGTCTGAAAAATCAGAGGCACACTTTTCTTTTTTTTTTGGGGGGGGGGGGGCACCAAAAGGTTAATAAGATGGGTATTTGTACATTGTGAAGGAGGAAAAAAAAAAGAGGATTTAGATAAAAAAAAAGGATTTTTCCTGGCCCCCGGGACCTGGAGCTAAGTCCAGCAATTTCAGCAACAGGAGCAGCACACAGGACTGTAATGCAGAGTTTGCTGGTATAACCACTGCATCTCCTATACAGCCTGCCTGCCTGCCTGATATACCTGGGATGGATATTAGTCCTGAGAAGGACTGTTTGTTTGATCTGGCAGCCTTTACAGACCCTACACTAACTATTTTGCAGGATATATCTCTCCCTAAATCAGCAGCGCTGTCCCTACACTGTCTGATCCGGAGCGACTGTGTCCAAGATGGCGGCGCCCGGTTTTAAATACTCGAGGTGACGCTGTGCGGCCAGCCAATCACTGTAATGCCCACAAACAACATGGCTGCGGCATTACAGTGACTGGCTGTCAATCCCTGCATGTTCATTGGCTCGGTAAAGAGCGCCAAACATGCAGGGCGGAGACCTGAGCTCCCTCCCGAGAAACCCGGAAATGCTCGGTGCTCGCCGAACATCCCGAGTAGCGTGATGCTCTGGCGAGTACCGAGCAGTGTCGAGCATGTTCGCTCAACACTAAAATTGATACAAAAAGTAGATTTAAAAATTGTATACATCTTTTTATTATGCACAAAACAAATTCAAACTTATATAGAGAAGTGATTGGCTAAACAGCTGTTCTTGGCTTTGGTGCCACATGGATGTAAATAGTGAACAGAGGTGGAACATCTCCATTCACTGTTTACACCTGGCTAAGGTTGTGTCACGGGTGTGTCACATGTGGCAGACAGTCGCTCTGTAGTTGGTTGCAGGAGATCTCTTCTTAGATTTGTCTCACTCTAGGACCCAGCATCTACCTTCCTCTTGCTAATTAACAACCTGGCCTGGGAGTTTAAATACTTTCAGTCTGCAATAGGGAGGTGCCGGTGATATTCACATATCCTCTTGTGAAGGCTTGGAGCAAGTGCAGTTCTTACTTCCTCTCTGGTGCTAAGAGGATGTGTGTGCCATCTCTCTGAAGTCGACTCAAGATAAGCTACTTCCCCCATGTCTGTCTCCCCTTGCTGTCTTTAGTTGTCAGTGGGGATCGACTAGCGCTCATCCCCCACTTCCCTATCTAGGGCCAAGTGTTAATGAAATACAGGGATAGGTTCCTGTGTGGCGATTGGTTAGGAACCAATATAGGGACGGAAGGGGTAGACAGGGTGATTGTAGATCAGCCTAGCGAGGTCTCCACTTCCCCCTTTCCCTAGTGTCTGAGCTCCCTTCCCCTCAACACTTTGTGTTGCACTTTTTATTTCCTACACTGTGTGTGACAGGTTGGAGCTTGTAGTCAGCTCCCACTGGTCTGATATTAAATACCAGGATGGAGGGGTGCCATGCATACCAGGAAGAGGGATGAGGGGTGCCATGCATACCTGGATGAGGGAAGAGGGATGTGTTATGCACACGCCCAGACTGACTGACGTGAGCGTGGTTAGTGATCCCACTAGACCATAAACCGAGGAGTGCCTGGAGGGGCGTGACTAAGTATCAACTCGGTCTGACCAAGGTCGCACGGCGGCTCAATCGACTCCGTGAACCAGGGAGGAACCAAGCAGAGGGACCAGGTGCTACTCCAGGTCAGACCCCGGTCACAGCTGTTGACCCACACTGGGGAATGCAGGAACAGGCAGGTTAGGCAGGCATACTGACAGGTGGGTACTGGCAGGCACGGCTAGTATGCAGACAGGTGGGTACTGGCAGGCACGGCTAGTATGCAGACAAGTGGGTACTGGCAGGCACGGCTGGTATGCAGACAGGAGAATACTAGCAGGCACGGCAAGTATACAGACAGGTGAGTACTGGCAGGTAGGAACGCAGGCAGGATAGGGACCAGTACAGGGATACAGGAACAGAGCCACAAGTGTGGCAGACAAAAAGAACAGAGCAAAACCCGCAGGTGCAGTAAACAAGCAGAGCAGAGCAAAACCCGCAGGTGCGGTAGACAAGCAGAGCAGAGCAAAACCCGCAGGTGCGGTAGACAAGCAGAGCAGAGCAAAACCCACAGTTGCGGTAGACAAGCAGAGCAGAGCAAAACCCGCAGGTGCGGTAGAAAAACAGAGCAAACCAAAACCCGCAAGTGCCATAGACAAGCAGAGCAGAGATAAACCCACAGGTGCGAAAGACAAGCAGAGCAGAGCAAAACCCGCAGGTGCGGTAGACAAGCAGAGCAGAGCAAAACCCGCAGGAGCGGTAGACAAGCAGAGCAGAGCAAAACCCGCAGGTGTGGTAGACAAGCAGAGCAGAGCAAAACCCACAGGTGCAGTAGACAAGCAGAGCAGAGCAAAACCCGCGGGTGTGGTAGACAAGCAGAGCAGAGCAAAATTCGCAGGTGCGGTAGACAAGCAGAGCAGAGCAAAACCCGCAGGTGCGGTAGACAAGCAGAGCAGATACACACAAGGTACTTACAATGAAGTAGCGAGTGGACACTAAACTGACAAATAGAAGTACAGAGACAACGAGTTGGAGTTAGGTGCAGGTTCAGACACTGCAGGAAAAGGAAAGATACGAACATAGAGACAAACAGACAGGAACTGAACTAGGAACAAGATACAGGAATGAGCCAGGAACTCACCCCCAAGGGTGGCGGAAACAGACTAGAAGTCACAGATACAGGCAACAGGCCTGGGAACTCAGCCCCTAGGGTGGCAGAGGCAAACTAGAAGTCACAGATACAGGCAACAGGCCTGGGTACTCAGCCCCAGGGTGGTGGAAACAAACAAGATGCAGAACAGGACCTGGCAACTCAGTTGCACAGAACACACTGAAAGAAAGTGTTGCTCAGGTCCCTCCTACTGGGTGGAGGGGGTTTACGTATCCAGTGACTCACAACAATAGGCTGGGGACGCATTAGGAGTGCGCACACAGTAACTATAAGAATTAAGCAGTAACCGAGCCTCCGCCCTAAGCAATCAGACAAGAGACATGCACACAGCAGGTACTGGAGCAAAGTGTGCAGCCTGGACTGATAGGTAAGATGACAGTCTTGCATGGTGGGAGGTGGTAAACCATGCCAGCACGCCGCCAGGGAGGTTACAGGATGAAGGATGCCATGCATAACAGGAAGAGGAATGAGGGGGGCCTTACATACCAAGAAGAGGGATGAAGGGTGCCATGCATACCAGGATGAGGGATAAGTGGTGCCATACATACCAGGAAGAGGGATGAAGGATGCCATGCATACCAGGATGAGAGATGAGGGGTGCCATGCATACCAGGATGAGGGATGAGGGGCGCCATACATACCAGGAAGAGGGATTAAGGGTGCCATACATACCAGGAAGAGGGATGATAGGGGCCATGCATACCAGGATGAGGGGTGAAGGGTGCCATGAATACCAGGAATAGGGATTGGGTTGCCATGTATACCAGGATGAGGGATGCCTGGCATACCAGGATGGGGATGAGGGGTGCCATGTATACCAGGATGAGGGATTGGGGTGCCATGCATACCAAGGTGGGGGATTGGGGTGCCATGCATACCATGGTGGGGGTTTGGGGTGCCATGCATACCAGGATGGTGGATGAGGGGTGCTATGCATACCAAGATGGGAATGAGGGGTGCCATGCATACCAGGATGGGGATGAGAGGTGCTATGCATATCAGGATGGGGATGAGGGCCATGTATAACAGGAAGGAGGGGGCCATATATACCAGGATGGGGGATATTAACAGAATTGGGGGACATTACCCCTATAACAGTGTCAGTAGCAGACCCCCTTAACAGTGCATCATGACCACATTTTTTGCTTAATTTTTTTCTATTTTCCTCCTCTAAAACCTAGGTGCGTCTTATGGTTCGATGCGTCTTATAGTCCGAAAATTACGGCAATATTAATATCATTGCTCTACTATGTATATTTGTATTTACTGGAAGAGCATTTTTCTGGGGTACACATTTTCTCTTTTTATCAGAAATTCATTGATCTTATTTTTGATCATTTTCCATCATTGTCCTGATATGTGTCTTTTAGCAGATCATTTTCCATGTTTATGTAATTGTTGATGACTATTTAATAAACTTTCCGATTGTATTTTATACTGGTTACCCCTTTTATATTTTTATCCTTGCAGTGCCTAAACGGGGCTGCAAATTGGCAGCCATGGAGGTCAGTTTTAAGAACCTGCAGCCACGACGCAACCCACTGGCACACCTCATCACCTGTAGTGGCAAAAAGAAGCCATTCCCCACACTGCATGTAATGTAAAGATTTATATTTAAGGCTATGAGAAACCGGAATTCTCTGTCCACACATCTTGTTTTTTTTTGCTGCATATTTTATGCCTTGGTTGGGCTTTTGGAAAATAGAGCATGTCACTTCTTTCAGTGTTTTTCACCCATAGGAAGTAATGGGGGGTGAAAAAAAACAAAGCAAAAAAGCATAAAAAACGCACCAAAATTTGCATCAGCATTTTTGATGGCAAAATAGAATGGGGTTCTTTTTTTTCACAGAACTTTATGCACATGCATAAATAGAGACAGAAGGACAGTGAAAAAACGCTGATAAAATACTGAAAAAACGCACAAAAAGCGCAGCATAAAACGCAGCAAAACCTGCGTTTTTGACGCAGCTGATTTCCTGCTAGAGATTAGGTTTTGCTGCAGATTTGTGATGCTGAAAAACCCAATATGTGTGAACATAGCCTTATACCAACTGTTTATTTCCAATCCCTTCCCCTTAGGGGCATAGTTATATTTTACAGCATGCTCCTGACCCAGATGTCGCTGGCACAGCTGCTGTGCCCATGAGATATCCATTATATACTATTAAATCACTTTGCTGAATGATTGCCATGTAATAGTAATGTAATAGTATGTATGAAGTTGAGGTGTAAACTTAAAGGTAACCTGTCACGTCCTAGCTGCCCTCTGCCCCCATAGAGTTGATAGTGATGCAATGTGCATCACTAACAAGCTGTTTTCATGAAAATTGGTGCAGCTATAATGATTTTATAATGTTTAATATACTTAGATCCTACTTGCCTTTTCAATCATAGGGGTGTGCTTGTCATATTCAGTCATGGGCGTGTGCAGCATTCACTCAGAAGTGAGCCTGCGCCCCACAATATCAGCACTTGACGGGAGCAGGATTCAAATACATGGGCGGTGCCAGCAGTGAGTGAATGATGCCCCCGCCCATGACTGAATATGACAAGCACATCCCTATGACTGAAAAGGCAAGTATATTAAATATTATAAAATCATTATAGCTGCACCAATTTTCATGAAAACAGCTTGTTAGTGATGCACATTGCATCACTATCAACTCTATGGGGGCAGAGGGCAGCTAGGACGTGACAGGTTCCCTTTAATACAGAAACCTAGAAAGGTTCTACACTCATAGATTCATACAGTATAAGAATTTATCATGTGAAATATGTGAAAAAAATTGTACCATATGCCAGAAAATGCTGTATTATTGGAGCTATTCCCAATTCAGTTCTAAGAGTAAACATAGGCCCTGCTTCATCAAAGTGTTTGTAAAACACTTCGATAAGTTTACAATTTTTTGTGAAACTCGAGGTTACGCAAAAATGTTAAGACTTTTGGCATTTTCATAACAGTTTCGCCCAGCTCTGCTAAAATAGGCTGAGCTGGGTTGGGACATAGGCAGAATGGGGGCGTGATGCCACAGCTCATCTAGTTTATGATGAGTAGTGGTGTACCTTACACCAGGAAACTTATTCCAGTCTCTGCCGCACAGACATGCACACTACTTGTCAGATGTGCCAAATTCATTATGAGGCGTATGCCTCTTAACGAATCAGGAGTGTTTGACTCCAATAAGCCCCCATCAAGATTGTCAAGACTGGTGTGAACAATACCTGTCTTGATAAATTGCGCCACGTGGCTGCATGCAGGCACCTCATAGTAGCACATGGAGTCCTTTTAAGCAGTAATATAGACTGTAATGACCCCTTTGTGCCTTATACTAGAAAAAAATCCTAATTCATACCAATACACTAATAGGACTTTGGAGTCACAAAAATAAAAAATAAATGTTAATGTGCAATATTAGATTTGAAGCACTGCAGACAGGATCTCTTAGTTCTCAGGATGAACAGGGATCCAGCTACTTATTTCCCACAATTGACATAATCTATTTCTTATTTCAGGAAAAGTGAATGTGACTTTCAGCTCACTATCTTTATTTAACTAATCATCCAGAAACTTTAGTTGATGAAGTGCTTCCTGAATGTAAATTTCCCAACTCTGTAACATTTTAGAGGTCAAACTTTTAGCCTACGGATGTGCTACAGATATAGATCTCAAGTCAAAGGTCAATGGGAACATTTATACTATATAAACATGTCTACATCACTTAATTATTTGTAAAAAACTTGGGGAATTTGAAACACAGCAGATCAGAATTACTGTGAATTTGTGGGTTATTTAGATAGATTAAAATTGTATCAAAATCCTATTGCAAATATATGTACAGAAGCAGAAGGCTGACGGCATCTAAAGCAATGGAATGACTTATGTTATGTTTTATGTTAGGATGTATACAAATTTTCAATGGGCTTTTTTCCTGACAGGTTTATTATATACTAGCTATTGAACCCGTTCTACGCCCGGGTGGCGAGCATTTTTATTGGTATATGGTCTCCCATGCTGGTATGTGCTACCCCCATCCTGATACTTGTGCTCCCCAATCCTGTTCCCCCATCCTGTTATGTGCTGCCCCCATCCTATCCTGGTATGCATGGCACCCCTCATCCCTATCCTGGTATGCATAGTACCCCTCATCCCTATCCTGGTATGTAGCGTACCCCTTATTCCTATCTTGGTATGTATGGGCCCCTCACCCACATCCTGGAATACATGGTACTCCTCATCCCTTTCCTGGTATGCATGGTACCTCACACCTCATCCCTTTTGCACATGCACCGATTCCGATGCCTCGCTCCTGCCCCGGTCTCCGGCGAGATAAGAGGCGCCGTGGCAACGCTCCTCCCGGTCAGGTAAGTATGTAAGTATGGCGCCGGAGGTCGCGGTATGCTTTCAGTGTCTACGCATACCACGATCTCCAGCGTCATACACATTCCTCTTACCTGTAACGGCTGCATGCATTCTTCTATCTGGAGCCAGACTGCGCAGGTGTGTCGCGCTTGCGCAGTCTATAAAGGCTTCTGACAGAGGTGCGCATCTCCGTTATACTATAGATGTCATAGAATACTTTTATCTACTAATTTACGCTTTAAAGGGAACTTGTCATCAGAAATAAAGCTATTTACCTACAGATATGGGGCTAATCTGCAGGTTAACAGCATTATTACACTGCCCAGCGCTTGCACGCAGCCGAATGCAGCGATGAGAAAATTAACTTTATTCTCCCCCTAGCATTTGGTTTCAGACTTGGGGGCGGGGCCAGCGTGGGTTCAGTCACCGCTCTGAGAATGCCGAGCAGCCACTGTTACTGGGACCCCGAGCCCAAATACACAGGGAGTGTCAGTCAGGTCTTGGGGTGCGGTTAAAGTGGCTGCTCTAAGAAAGCGGTGACTGAACCCCCTGCCCCCATGACTGAAACCGAATGCTGGCGGGGAGAATAAAGTTCATTTTCCCCCTGCTGCATTTGGCAGCGTACAGGCTCCAGGCAGCATAATAACACTGTTAACCTGCAGATTAACCGCATATCTGCAGGTTAATAGCATTATTTCTTGTGACAGTTTCCCTTTAATTGTTATTAAAATTTAGCACTGGATCACATTTATCTTACACATCAATGTGAACCCATCATTAACCACATGCTTGCAGATTGCTGAATCGTGAGATTGAGACAAGTGGATGATAAGCTCTTTGGGGAATAGTTTATGACTCGCCCCCAGGAGCCTTAATATTTGGGGTAGTATATCATGGTGACTGGCCCAGGGCGGTCAGTGCACAAAGGGGTATCAGTTACTAATAACAGCTCAGAGAATTTGTGATGCCACCTGTGGTGTCTGGTGAAGACGTCGGGGCCTTCGTGGTTCCTGGTCCTGTATGTGTCCAGCTTCAGGTCTGCCAGGGACTTGTAGTCCTCCTGGGATTCCGGTTATCCCTACTGGGTGTAAAGGGTCCCTGTAGGCTCGGACCCGGTGTCCGGTATATATACTGGGGTGAGCCTAGTATGCTCCTCTGCCCCCCTTTTATCACTCCTTCCTTCCTCTCGTCTTCGGCCACGCTCGGGGCCCTCACTAGGCTTCAGTGCTACTGGAGGCCTAGCTTGCCTCACACAGCAGCCTGCGTGCTGCTCTCACTCTGTCTGAGCACACTGTAACTGAACTCTCTGTAGGCTCTAACTGGAAACTCCACTGCCTGGCTCCACCTTCCCTTTATATATCCCTATCAGTGCTCCCTCTGCTGGTATGAGGTGGAAGGTGGAGGTGTTTGCATGTAGTGAGGGCCTCTTGTGGAAAAATCCGTCCATGCAGCCTTCTGTGTTCTGTGGCACCATGCGCAGCAGGGCGCCACATTTACAAGATCGTGGGGAATAGATTAGAAATAGAGGGGAATCCTTACAGTGTGCACATTGCATATTGTCATGATACAGCAATATGCAGTTACATAGATTGGCTGCAGAAATAATCTCTTGAAAGCGTGACTGTGGAAATTCCTTTTAATAGTAGCTCAGTGCTATCTATAAAACACTGTCCATCTAAAATAGAAACCCAGAAAGCTAAATGAAGATACATATGATTTCTAGAAAAAAAAATGTTCCTATTGGAAAAAACTATCACCGTGTTTAGATTAGATAATAATTTTTAAGGCTGTCAACTGTATTTCCTGTAATGCATTTTACTACTAGGAGCTGACAATCAGGAAGCAAGGAAAACATTAATTACTTACCCATTGGGATTAGACAGTATGTGGGAAATACAAGTTTTCAGCATTAAGGAAACCTATGCTGATGATTTAAAACAAAGTCGGAAGTTAAAAGAAATTGTTTCACTAGAAAAAACTGAAAAAAATCACAAAATGATGAAATGTGTGAAAAGTATGGGCTGAAATATGTTTTAACTCTCGTATATTATAAATTATACCATTCATGTTTAATCTTAGAACATCTAATATGGTTCTATATTGTGTTTTGAATACTCATTCGCAGGGAACTTGTCACTTGATTCATACTGTCCAAACCACGGGCAGCATGAATCACAGTCTGGCTGAACACTTTTAGCTAGATATGTTTTTCTCTAAAATGCTGGAACATAGTTTGAAAACTTGGCTGGGGACTATAGAGACAAACCAGACTAGTCCAGCATAGCACCTAGCTGGCTTTTGTCTGCTCCACGCTAGATGATTGACATGTCTATCCCTATGTATTTCAAACTATGTCTTCTCGGAAATGCTGGAGTGTTTCAGAGAAAAACATACCTGGATGCATACCTTTGGAGCCAGTTTCTGATTCATGCTGCCTGTGGTTTGGGCAGCATAAATCAAGTGACAGGTTCCCCCTAAATAATGAGTATTCTATATACAATTTAGAACCAGAGTAAATGTTCTAAGTTTAGACATGAAAGATATTGTATATCTGGACATTGTACCTCTTAAATTCACTCCAGTCTACAATGGAGCAGAGGTGTTCGGTACCGCTGGAGAAAACCGAGTGCCCTTTGCAATGAAAAAGCTTATCATAATGCACAATTTCACCTGCTTTGGAATTGGAAGTGGGCACTCTTACCTCTTGGAACCCTTCTGCACTATTGATATTTACAGTATCTACAGTGGTGGCCAAAAGTATTGGCACCCCTGCAATTCTGTCAGATAATACTCAGTTTCTTCCTGAAAATGATTGCAATCACAAATTCTTTGGTATTATTATCTTCATTTAATTTGCTTGCAAGGAAAAAATACAAAAGAGAATGAAGCAAAAATCAAATCATTGATCATTTCACACAAAACTCCTAAAATGGGCCAGACAAAAGTATTGGCACCCTCAGCCTAATACTTGGTTGCACAACCTTTAGCCAAAATAACTGCGAACAACCGCTTCCGGTAACCATCAATGAGTTTCTTACAATGCTCTGCTGGAATTGTAGACCATTCTTCTTTGGCAAACTGCTCCAGGTCCCTGATATTTGAAGGATGCCTTCTCCAAAATGCCATTTTGAGATCTCTCCACAGGTGATCTATGGGATTCAGGTCTGGACTCATTGCTGGCCACCTTAGAAGTCTCCAGTGCTTTCTTTCAAACCATTTTATAGTGCTTTTTGAAGTGTGTTTTGGGTCATTGTCTTGCTGGAAGACCCATGACTAGTGTTGAGCCACCCCCATAGTGTTCGAGTTCGGTTCGGTTCGTCGAACACCCGTGTGTTCGCCGAACTGTTCGTCGAACTGTTCGTCGAACACCTTCGAACACCGTTAAAACCAATGGCAGGCAAACAAAAACACATAGAAACACATAGAAAACACCTTCAAAGGTGTCCAAAAGCTGACAAACTGCTCAGAAGACATAACTAACACATGGAAAAGTGACATGTACATATAGTCATGCGAAAATAAAAGAGGTGGAGGAGTAAAAGGAGGGGGAGACACAGATATAGGCATGTCATGCCCTTCTAAAATCCAAAAAGTGAGAAGCCGACACGGCCAGTCTGCTCCTGCCCGTGCCACCTCCGTGTCGCCGGGTTTGTGCCAGAGCCGCGGTGAACCCTGATGGCCAGCCCCCCTCTCCCAATACTGGTGCCTGTGCGCTGGTGGGTCGAGCGAGCCCCCCTGTGGTGGAGGCAGCTCTAAGCTTTTTAATTTAAATTGTCTCTCTAATTTGAATGAATACACTTTAAATCCATTTACAAGGATCTATTGGAGGGCAAGTCTCATGCCAGCAGCCGCGTAATTCCAGCTCCAGTAGCGTCCACTAAAGCTGCTGCAGTTAAAAAGCTTTTATAAGGATCGAGCTCGGTTGTCCACCGCAAGGCATCCTGCTGCCAGTCCCAGCCCCTATGCCTTGGGGTGCCTCCTGATGCTCTTCACTGAGTATCCCGTGGTCCCGAAGCATTTCCTTTGAAAAAATGAAGTGTCCAAACTACATGTGGTGTAGCTTGCTTAACAGCCGGGATAATCCGCTGACTAGCAGACCCTGCTACTAGGCACAAAGTATTTCCTGGGCTAGATGCAGTTAAAAATTTGTAATTAGATACTCTCGTTGGATGCTGAGAAAGCATTCCATAGAGTCTCCTGGCACGCCATATATGATTCTCTTAAAAAGCTTGGGGTAGGGGTCTAGGGGACCCTTTTATAGCCAAAATCACGGCCCTGTATCGCAATACGTCACCTAGGCTGAAGATAAATGGAACTGTAGCACCCTGAGGGCTCGGTTGCTACAGAGGTATTGGACCTCACTCAGAGGTGTGATATCTCACTCTCAGGTAAGGATGTAGTGTGGATCAGGACCCGACACCTGCATGCATTACACCACATTGCCGTGGGGCAGGGCGACCAATATGCCCCTGAGATGGGCACGACAGTCCCTGTCCCTGGCTGGAGTTGGGGGAGGGAACACTGAGGAAGGGGAACCCTGTAGTGCAGGAGCAGGGAGGAAGCAGTTTCTGGGTGCATTGAGAAGGGAGTATAAAAGGTGGGCACCATCTTAGTTCAGTGCAGAGAAGTCTGAGCAGAAGTGGCAGGGAGCAGGGGCTCTGCATGAGCTCTGCTCCGGAGGCGGGCCTAGTAACAGAGGCCCAGGCCTGGAAGAGGGAGAAGGAAGGAAGAGGAGCGGAGAAGGCTCCATGATCGAGGAACAAAGGGATCTCAGGGGTGCGGACGGGCGAGTCGCCACCGCACGCCAGAATCCACCTGCGTGGAGGGGTCAGGCCAAAGGGGGAGACCGGTCCCCGAAACTAGTGGAGGCAGGAAAGGACCCTCAGCTAGAAACAGGAGGCTGTGACATTTTATGTGGCGCAGCCCCTCGCTACACCCGCTAGGAAGGCACCACATAGGGTCAGGGAAACTGGCGCCAAGTTTACCAAGAGGAGGCCCGAGGCAGCCGGACAGAAGGGTTGGTAAGAAAGGCCAGACAAAGGACACACAAAGGGGGTCCTGTGAAGTGCTCCAAAGTTATCTGGGAGTTGTCTGAGCCCCTCACCTGGTGAGCACAGTACGACGTGGGCAGCCGTTACCTGCAGATGTGGTCTGGATAATAAGAACTGTGAGTAAAGGCCCTGGACTGCATCACTGACTCCGTGTCATTACTGCTGCTGCCCTGCACCATCACCCCCATCCTCCGCATACACTGCCCTGAGGCTATACTCCTCCCGTGGGGAGTTATGCTACGCTCTGCTGCACCCACAACACCAGCCTCAGCGGTCTGCCCTGGAGCGGCGGTTCACTCTGACCGCAATCCACGGGTGGCGTAGTCGGACATTTAAACATCAAAACCACATAAATAGTTCCGCCACTGGTTTGACCGCCCTGAGCCACGGAACCGGGTTGCCGCCACGGAGACTACAACCACCAGCATCCACCAAAAAGGGTCCGGCTCCGGGTGTCCCAAGGCCCAGGGGGCGCGTCAGAACATTTTCATCACCTTTCACAATCACCAATGGGACAAGGCAGGGATGTTCTCTGTCCCCTCTCTTATACATCCTAGTGACGGAGCACCTGCTCTCATCAATTCGCCATAACCCCAATATTAGGTGGATTGAGGTGGGAGGCACCGAGTACAAGTGCTCTCTATTTGCTGATGATGTCCTAGTATATATCACTCAATCACATATATCCATCCATGCTGTTATGGCTGAAATAGATCACTTTGTTACATGGTCAAATTTTAAAATCAATGCAGCGAAGTCTGAGGCCCTCGATGTCTCCCTCCCCAAATCCATATAGGATTCCATCCAGTCCAACTTTCCCTTTGCCTGGCCCTCACAGGGTATCAAATACTTAGGAATTCCTATTCATAGAGACCTCTCCCATCTATGTTATCTTAATTTTGGGCCCTTTATTGAACAACTCCATACAGACCACGGTTGGCAAGTTAGAACTGTAAGATTCACTACGTGAACCACTGGTGTTTTGTGGAAAAGCACATGTACAATGTGTTCCAAATTATTATGCAAAAAGTGTTTAGGAGTGATAAGGGAAGAATTTGTTTGTTTGTCAGTTAAACTCATTGATGGTGATGTGTGTCAGGGCTCTTTATATCACTGTAAGCAATTGCAGACACCAGTGCTAATTAGTTTGTCAGGTGTGTCCAATGAAAGGTAAGACTACTTAAGAAGGCTCTCTCACATTATTCAGCAGCCTACATTTTCTGCCAAAATGGGAAAGAAAAAGGATGTGTCGGCTGCTGAGAAGCAACAAATTGTGGAGTGTTTAGGTCAAGGCATGACTACAATCAACATTGTGCGATGATCAGGATGAAGTGTCTTGGCAATCAAGAAGTAGGTAGCTGATTCACAGTACACACGTGTGCGTGCTGATAAGGGCAAATTGAGGACTCTTTCCTACAGGCAATTACATCAGGTTGAAAGAGCAGCGGCAAAAAAGCCTTGTCATAGCAGTAGACAAGTTTTTGAAGCTGCTTGTGCCTCCAACGTCCCCCGAACAACAAGATGCAGGGTCCTTCAGAGGTTTGCAGCTGTGCATACGCCATCCTGTCGACCTCCTCTATCCACTTCACACAAGCAGAAACGGCTCCAGTGGGCCAAACATTACATGAAGACTGATTTCAAAACTGTTTTGTTCACGGATGAGTGCCGTGCAGCGCTCGATGGTCCAGATGGATGGAGTGGAGGATGGCTGGTTGATGGACACCCCACGCAAACACGGCTACAGCGCCAACAAGGAGGAGGTGGAGTAATGTTTTGGGCTGGAATCATGGGGAGAGAGATTGTCGGCCCCTTTAGGATCCCTGAAGGCGCTAAAGATGAACTCCATAATGTATGTGGATTTTCTCAAACAGCACTTCCTGCCATGGTTCAAGAAGAAGAACCGTGTATTTCACAGCAAGATCATTTTTCTGCATGATAATGCACCATCTCATGCTGCACATAAAACATCTGCATCTCTGGCTGATATGGGCATAAAAGGGAACAAACTTATGGTGTGACCCCCATGCTCCCCTGACCTCTACCCCATTCAGAACCTTTGGAGCATCATTAAAAGGAGTGTCTATGATGGCGGGAGGCAGTTCACATCTAAGCAACAGCTCTGGGAGGGTATTCTGTCCTCATGCAAAACAATTGAAGCAGAAACCATCCAAAACCTGACAAATTCAATGGACGAGAGAGTTCAGAAGTTCCTTTCGAACAAGGGGTCCTATGTGAAAATGTAACATCACCTAGAATAAAGTTTTGAGTTGAAAACTGTTTGATTTCAGTTTCTAACAACCTGCTAATGCTTATAATTTCAAAAATGACCATTTTTTTGGTCTTTATTAAAATGAAAAGGTTGATCGAAAAGTTTGGGGGATCTAAGAGTGTGGCAACACAGTAGTCATGATTACTTCGAATTCTGACAATATGAGGGTCATGCTGCAGGTAGTGCAGCAAGAAGGCACTTATGTGTCTTGCGCATCTCGGAGCCCCAAAATTATTTTCCGGGCTAGATGCAGCTAAAAATTATTTTTAATTTTAAATCTGGTGGAGCTTATTATAGATGGCCTAATAGGATCAGTGCTGCACACTGCTACAAAGCCCAAATTATTTTCCAGTCAAGATACAGATAAACATGATTAGTAATTTGAAAGCTTAAAATGGTTGGTAGGGTGATTTTAAACAATCATCAAGCTTTTACTCTCCCCAGGATGACACAGGGGGTAGAAAAGTGGTTTCGGATCCATGATTTGTTCATCTTTATGAACGTGAGTCTGTCTACATTATCAGTGGAGAGCCGCGTGCGCTTATCTGTCAGCACACCACCAGCAGCGCTGAACACACGTTCAGACAGAACGCTGGCTGCGGGGCATGACAAGATCTCCAAGGCGTAAGTGGCTAGCTCCGGCCATTTATCCAGATTGGAAGCCCAAAAAGAGCAAGGGTCCAGTGACACAGTCGTGGCTTCAATGTTTACTTGGAGATACTCCTGTACCATCGTCTCTAGGCGTTGACTATGTGTCAGACTTCTTGTCTCCTGTGGCCTTGCAAAGGATGGGCTAAAAAAGTGGTGAAATGATTCCGCAAAATTGATGTTACCACCAGATACTGTGGTTCTGTTACGGATTGAGTGCTGAACACTTGACGGTCCCACGGTTGGCAAGTTGGAACTGTGAGATTCACTACGTGCACCACTGATATTTTGTGGAAAAGCACATGTAAGATTCTGCAACAGTCTCTGCTGATACTCCTGCATGCGTGCATCCCTTTCTATGGCAGGAATAATTTCTGCAAATTTACTTTTGTACCGGGGATCTAACAGTGTGGCAACCCAGTAGTCAGGATTATTTCTAATTCTCACAATTCGAGGGTCATGTTGCAGGTAGTGCAGCAAGAAGGCACTCATGTGTGTTGCGCATCCAGGAGCACCAAGTCCCTGTTGTGTTGGTGGCGAGGTAACAATCATGCTTCCTTCCTCTGTCCTCTCCCCCCAACCTCGCACAACAGAAATGTGATCAAGGTCTCCCTCATCTGATGAGTCTTCCATCAGTTCGTCCTCCACTTCTTCCTGGGCTCCTGCACCTTCCTCACTAGTTTGGCTGCTACCATGCACCCTGGTAAAACCATCTCCCCCACCCTCACATGCCTGCCGCCTTGGTGCTGCCGACCGTCTGGACCTTGCAGATGTTAGCCCTTCCGCATACAACTCCTCCTCCTCTACTTCCTCCACCTCCTCTTGTGCCACCACCTGACTCCGAATTCTGTTTAACATGTGCTCCAGCATGTAAATCACCGGAATAGTCATGCTGATAATGGCATCGTCAGCACTAAACATCTTCGTCGCCATTTCAAAACTGTGCAGAAGGGTGCATAGGTCCCTGATCTGAGACCACTCCTCCAGCGTGATTTGCCCCACCTCTGAATCTCGTTGGCCCAGGCTATATGTCAGAACGTATTGCACCAGGGCTTGTCGGTGCTGCCACAGTCGCTGCAACATGTGCAGAGTTGAATTCCACCGGGTAGGCACATCGCATTTTAGCCGGTGAAGTGGCAGGCCCAACGACTTCTGTAGAGATGTAAGTCGCTGAGCTGTGGGATGCGAACGGCGGAAGTGAGCACACAGCGACCGTGCCCTCTGCAGAAGGCCATCTAGTCTGGGATAGTGGGCTAAAAATTGCTGGACAACCAGGTTCAACACATGAGCCATACAAGGCACGTGTGTGACATTGTCCCGGCGAAGGGCCGCACCCAGGTTTGCAGCATTGTCGCACACGGCCTTCCCTGGTTTCAGGTCCAGTGGAGACAACCATTCATGAAATTGGTTCTCCAGAGCTGACCACAACTCCTCAGCTGTGTGACTCACATTTCCCAGACATTTCAATGTAAAAACCGCCTGATGACGTTGAGCCCTACTGCCAGCATAGTAAGGAGGTGTGCAGGATCCCTTCTGCGCAGTTAGAAAGCTTGTGGCATGACCAGACAGGCTTTGGGTGCAGGTGGAAGACCGAGAGGAGGTTGAGGAGGCAGAAGCAGTGGAGGAACTTTGACATAAAGAGGATTGACGCACAACTCGTGGGGACGGCAAGACTTGGACAGCAGCCCCTTGTCCTGCTGTCACCATAGTTACCCAGTGCCCAGTCAGCGACATGTAACGCCCCTGTCCATGCCTACTCGTCCAAGTGTCTGTGGTGAAATGCACCCTGTCACACACAGAGTTTCTCAAAGAAGCGGTGATGTTGTGTGCGACATGCTGGTGGAGCGCAGGCACACCTTTCTTTGAGAAATAGTGCCGACTGGGCATCTGGTACTGGGGCACTGCGACGGACATAAGGTCTCGAAAAAATCCTCTGTGTCCACCAGGCGGAAAGGCAGGATTTCTGTAGCCAAGAGCTTGCAGATGGTGAAATTCAACCTCTTAGCTTTCTCATGGCTAGGAGGAAATGGTCTTTTACTTGTCCACATCTGAGGGACCGAGGGCTGGCTATTGTGCTTAGACGGGGTTGATAAGGGTGTCCCCGGCAAACTGCCGGTCTGTGAGGAAGATGCAGGCGGACATGTTAGGCTGCCTTGATCCAAAGGTGGTGCTATCGATGTCGGACAGCGCTCAACACCAGCTGCTGTTACCACCTCCAAAGAAAATGATGACCTGCCAATCACGCTGGCTGTTGCGGGTAAAGAGGTGGCAGGTCTGCGCCCCAAAACAGGTGTGACTGCTGTCCCCCCAGTCACAGAGGATGAAGAGGACGCGGATGCACAAGATATGGCAGACGGTGGTTGGCCCGGCCGGCTAGGCCGCATTGTAGCACACTGAGCTTCCCACTGCAACTTATGCTTCATGTCCATGTGCCGGTTCATGCATGAAGTACTCAAACTATGTATTTTTTGGCCTCTACTTAGCTTTTGCTGACAAATGTTACAGATAACACGAGTTGGGTCATCTTTATCGATCTGAAAAAATGACCAGGCTATGCAAGGCTTAGCACCCATGCGACCTGAAGAGCCACCACGACTTGTGGTGAGAGGCAGAGTTGTGTTTGAGGATGCAGTTGTTGATGTGCTTCCAGTACTACGTCTCTGTCCAGGAAGGCGCAACCTGACCTCGTCGTCACTAGCATCTTCCTCCACCTCCTCTGCTGACCTCATCTCTTGGCTGACTGTGGGTTGACAGTAAGTGGGATCTCCAACCTCATCATCATCACCCTGTGTGTTATCACACCCGTCGTCCTCAGAGCCAACCTGTTCCTGCCCTGACAAAAAACTAAAGTTGTCGCTCCAATCAGGTAATTGAGTCTTATCATCGTCTTCCTCATTGTCTCCACCAACAGGAGTTACAGTTTGGGAATGAGGGTCTCCATTATGGTCAGAACCTTCTGCGTCTGGTCCTGGATCCGACTCATAAAGATTCTGGGCATCAGTGCAGATCATTTCCTCGTCTGGATTCACAGAAGCGCTGGAGTCGACCTCTGATTCCCAGGCTATAGTATGAGTAAACAGCTCTGCAGACTCAACCATCTGTTCTACCTCATACTCAGACGGGCAGCTGGAGATTTGGGAGCTGTGAGGAAGTAAGTGCGATTTGGGTGACACCTTTGAGGACTGGAGTATTTGTGATGTTGAAGTTGATGTGGAGGAGAGCCCACTTAAAGGAGCACTTGATATCCGTTGAAGCACCTGCTGTTTTTGTGCCTCATCTGGAATTTGTAGCGATTGGCGTGGCCGTAAGAAAGGGATCTTATCACATTGTCCGCTAAAAGAAGTAGACATTTTAGTTTGGCTGGAAGATGGTCTTTCTTCTGCAGATGTTACTGTTGCTTCAACACCTACCCCACGGACACAACCTTTTTTCCCCTTCCCAACATGCCTATTCCCCTTTCCACCAGCAGCAGGCCTTTTTCCACTCATTTTGGTGGTTAACTAATTCACAACTCTGGAGTTGTTTGCACAAAAAAACAATGGATGGTAACCGAGCAGAGCTGAGTGGCCAAACTGTGGTATTAGGCCAAAACTATTGGCTGGGGTAGATGCAGAAAAAAATATATTCAGTTTGCAACCTGATGGAGGTCAGTATAGATGGACTAATACAACAAGTCCCACACACAGCTAGAAGCCCAAATATTTTTTCAGAGGTACTGTAGATGCAGATACAAATTATTTTTAATTTGCAACCTGATGGAGGTCAGTATAGATGGACTAATACAACAAGTCCCACACACAGCTAGAAGCCCAAATATTTTTTCAGAGGTACTGTAGATGCAGATAAAAATTATTTTTAATTTGCAACCTGATGGAGGTCAGTATAGATGGACTAATAGAGAAAGTCCGACACACTGCTAGAAGGCCAAATATTTTTTCAGAGCTTGATGCAGAAAAAAATTATATTCAGTTTGCAACCTGATGGAGGTCAGTATAGATGGATTAATAGAACAAGACCCACACACAGCTAGAAGCCCAATATTTTTTCAGAGGTAGATGCAGAAAAAAATATATTCAGTTTGCAACCTGATGGAGGTCAGTATAGATGGACTAATACAACAAGTCCCACATACAGCTAGAAGCCCAAATATTTTTTCAGAGGTACTGTAGATGCAGATAAAAATTATTTTTAATTTGCAACCTGATGGAGGTCAGTATAGATGGACTAATACAACAAGTCCCACACACAGCTAGAAGCCCAAATATTTTTTCAGAGGTACTGTAGATGCAGATACAAATTATTTTTAATTTGCAACCTGATGGAGGTCAGTATAGATGGACTAATACAACAAGTCCCACACACAGCTAGAAGCCCAAATATTTTTTCAGAGGTACTGTAGATGCAGATACAAATTATTTTTAATTTGCAACCTGATGGAGGTCAGTATAGATGGACTAATACAACAAGTCCCACACACAGCTAGAAGCCCAAATATTTTTTCAGAGGTACTGTAGATGCAGATACAAATTATTTTTAATTTGCAACCTGATGGAGGTCAGTATAGATGGACTAATACAACAAGTCCCACACACAGCTAGAAGCCCAAATATTTTTTCAGAGGTACTGTAGATGCAGATAAAAA
This sequence comes from Phyllobates terribilis, assembly GCF_046119375.1. Taxonomy (NCBI): domain Eukaryota; kingdom Metazoa; phylum Chordata; class Amphibia; order Anura; family Dendrobatidae; genus Phyllobates; species Phyllobates terribilis. Next base: position 225,510,412 of record NW_027362763.1, read on the forward strand.
TAATTTTTAATTTGCAACCTGATGGAGGTCAGTATAGATGGACTAATACAACAAGTCCCACACACAGCTAGAAGCCCAAATATTTTTTCAGAGGTACTGTAGATGCAGATACAAATTATATTTAATTTGCAACCTGATGGAGGTCAGTATAGATGGACTAATAGAGAAAGTCCGACACACTGCTAGAAGGCAAAATATTTTTTCAGAGGTAGATGCAGAAAAAAATTATATTCAGTTTGAACCTGATGGAGGTCAGTATAGATGGATTAATAGAACAAGACCCACACACAGCTAGAAGCCCAAATATTTTTTCAGAGGTAGATGCAGAAAAAAATATATTCAGTTTGCAACCTGATGGAGGTCAGTATAGATGGAGTAATACAACAAGTCCCACACACAGCTAGAAGCCCAAATATTTTTTCAGAGGTACTGTAGATGCAGATAAAAATTAGTTTTAATTTGCAACCTGATGGAGGTCAGTATAGATGGACTAATAGAATGATGCTATGCCCAAAAGATTTTACTTCACTAGGTGCAGTAAAAAAATTGGTATTCTATACACAGGTGGTATATCTTGAGGCACAGATAGGCTACTCCACTGACTAACACACTCTGCAATAGGCCAAAAAGGATTAGCTTTGCTAGATTCAGCCAAATGCTGTGAAAAAAACTTGCACAGCACTGGCACAGACCTGCCTGGCAAAAACTGATAGGAACTGATGTAACCTAGTCCTGAAAAGGACTCCAATTACAATTAGTCTTTACTCCCACAACCTATCTATTTAAGAGCACAGACCTCCCTGATAAAAGTCGTAGGAAATGCTGTAACCTAGTCCTTAAAAGGACTGCAATCACAACTATTCCCTACTCCCAAGCTATCTGTATATTTGTGCGAAAATTGGCTTGAAATTAACAAGTTATAGCGCACACAGCAACAGCGGTGCCTTCTAACACGCAGCTGCAGCAGTGAGAAAATGGTGGCGACGGGGAAAATGGCTTGGTCTTATAGGGCAAGGACATGTGACATACACTGCCAATGACACATGCCCTTGCTTGTGTGAAAAAAAGCACTTCGCTCCGTGTGTGCGCTGCTGATAGGCTGACAGATTGCACCTCCCCACTGCAAATGCGGGAAAGAGAAAAAAAAATGGAGATCTTCATTGTTCCTGCAGAGATCCATCCCCTGCCCCTCCCCCCACCCCGCTGTACACTCAAACTGCGTATTAACATTAATTTTCATCATTACTGAGAAAAAATCCAGTTATGATTTTGGTGCACGAACAGTTATCGAACATAACCTCGAACAGCCGAATTTTTATCAAATTGTTCGTGTTCGCCGAACGGCTCGAACACCGCCCAAAACAGCTCGAATTTGAGATTGGCGAACAGTTCGAGTAGAACAACGCTCATCTCTACCCATGACCTCTGAGGGAGACCCAGTTTTCTCACACTGGGCCCTATATTATGCTGCAAAATTTGTTGGTAGTCTTCAGACTTCATAATGTCATGCACATGGTCAAGCAGTCCAGTGCCAGAGGCAGCAAAGCAACCCCAAATCATCAGGGAACCTCCGCCATGTTTGAGTGTAGGGACCGTGTTCTTTTCTTTGATTGCCTCTTTTTTTTCCTGTACACTCTATGTTGATGCTTTTTCCCAAAAAGCTCTACTTTTGTCTCATCTGACCAGAGAACATTCTTCCAAAACATTTTAGGCTTTCTCAGGTAAGTTTTGGCAAACTCCAGCCTGGCTTTTTTATGTCTCGGGGTAAGAAGTGGGGTCTTCCTGGGTATCCTACCATATAGTCCCTTTTCATTCAGACGCCAATGGATAGTACGGGTTGACACTGTTGTACCCTCGGACTGCAGGGCAGCTTGATCTTGTTTGGATGTTAGTCGAGGTTCTTTATCCACCATTCGCACAATCTTGCGTTGAAATCTCTCGTCAATTTTTCTTTTCCGTCCACATCTTGGGAGGTTAGCCACAGTGCCATGGGCTTTAAACTTCTTGATGACACTGCGCACGGAAGACACAGGAACATTCAGGTTTTGGAGATGGACTTGTAGCCTTGAGATTGCTCATGCTTCCTCACAATTTGGTTTCTCAAGTCCTCAGACAGTTCTTTGGTCTTCTTTCTTTTCTCCATGCTCAATGTGGTACAAACAAGGACACAGGACAGAAGTTGAGTCAACTTTAATCCATGTTAACTGGCTGCAAGTGTGATTTAGTTATTGCCAACACCTGTTAGGTGCCACAGGTAAGTTGCAGATGCTGTTAATTACACGAATTAGAGAAGCATCACATGATTTTTCAAACAGTGCCAATACTTTTGTCCACCCCTTTTTTAGGTTTGGTGTGGAATTATGTCCAATTTGGCTTTAGGACAATTCTTTTTGTGTTTTTTCATTGAAGACAAATTAAATGAAGATAATAATACCAAGTAATTTGTGATTGCAATCATTTTCAGGAAGAAACTGAGTATTATCTGACAGAATTGCAGGGGTGCCAATACTTTTGGCCACCACTGTATCTATCTATCTATCTATCGATCTAGATATATACATGTTTATTCATATATACAGGTGCATCTCACAAAATTAAAATATCAACAAAAAGTTAATTTATTTCAGTTCTTCAATACAAAAAGATAAACTCATATATTATATAGAGTCATTACAAACAGAGTGATCTATTTCAAGTGTTTATTTCTGTTAATGTTGATGATTATGGCTTACAGACAATGAAAACACAAAAGTCATTATCTCAGTAAACTACAATAATTAATAAAAATGCTTCCTAAGCATTTAAAAAGGTCCTTTAGTCTGGTTCAGTATGTTCCCCAATCTTGGGGAAGACTGCTGACTTGACAGATGTCCAGAAGGCAATCATTGACACACTCCACAAGGTCCCAGAGTTCTAATTTTCATTTGGAAATCAAGGTCCCAGAGTCTGAAGGAAGAGTGATGGGGCACACAATCCAAGATGCTTGAGGACGAGTGTGAAGATTCCACAATCAGTGATGGTTTGGGGAGCCATGTCACCTGCTGGTGTAGGTTCACTGTGTTTTATCAAGACCAAAGTCAGCGCAGTCGTCTACCAGGAAATTTTAGAGTACTTCATGCTTTCCTCTGGCAAAAGCTTTTTGTAGATGTAAATTTCATTCTCCATCAGGACTTGGCACCTGTACACACTGCCAAAAGTACCAATACCTGGTTTAAAAGCAACAGTATCACGGTGCTTGATTGGCCAGCAAACTCGCCTGACCTTAACCGTATTGTCAAGAGGAAGATGAGAGACACCAGACACAACAATGCAGACGAGCTGAAGGCTGCTATCAAAGCAACCTGGGCTTCCATAACACCTCAGCAGTGCCACAGGCTGATCGCCTCCATGCCACGCCGCTTAGATGCAGTAATTGATGCAAAAGGAGCCCCGACCAAGTATTGAGTGCATTTGCTGAACATACATTTCAGTAGGCCAACATTTCAGATTTTCAAAACATTTTTCAAGCTGTTGTTATAAAGTATTCTAATTTACTGAGATAATGACTTTTGTGCTTTCATTTGCTTTAAGCCATAATCATGTACATCAATAGAAATAAACACTTGAAATAGATCACTGTTTGTAATAACTCTATATAATATATGAGTTGCACTTATTGTATTGAAGAACTGAAATAAATAAACTTTTTGTTGATATTCTAATTTTGTGAGATGCACCTCTATCGTAACAATGCTACTCACTTGGGAGCGATATGAATTATCACAGGAACAGTTTCTATTTAAAAGTCCAGCTGGTTTATTTCAGTCCTCATAAAATACATCACAGGAAAATCAAATACAGCCGTTGTCTGGCACAAAGTGAAACATAAAGCAAAAAGTCCATACAATAGTGTTGGTTTGCACACTTGGGTTAGAGTCCAGCTTCTTAGTCCTTTAGCAAAGACACACAATGCAGGAGATCTGCACACCTCCATACACAGAGCCATCTGAGATAAACTGGTCCCATTTTACAATGTGAACCACACACAGGGTTGGAGATATATTGAGCAGTCATCCCGCCCTAACTCTTCAGCTGCCTACAATAGGACCTGGCTGTAACATAAACGATTAACCCCTCTTATTACTATGTTTACTAGAGCATTACTCTAGGTTTATATCACAGAGGTGTGAGGCAGTGAAGGGAATTATATGCGAGGGACAGTATGTATCCCGCAGAATGCGCATAGAAGCATATTGAACCCGCTGGAGTGCGTTGCAATCACAGACATAGCTGTGGTTGCCGTGCAGAATTAAAGTAAGTTTGAATTTGGGCAAGCTATTTGACCAGATTTAGTAAAACCCGGCATGGGCTTTTATTCTTGGAGTGGAATACAGATGGCAGTGGGGCGGTCCACTCCCTCCTGCTCAGGTCTTGCATGTGGCTCTTGTCCACAGTTTTGATTTAAAAACCTGCAGCAAAGGTTTGGGTGTGTCAGTTTTGTGCTTGCAAGCTGGAGAGCAGGAGGCCCTGCAATACTGGCTTGTGTGACCTGAACACAGAGCCCAAGAAGACAAAGCTTCTGATGCACCTCAGAGCGTCATGGCGGCGTAATCACCCATGGCAACGGGTTTTGGAAACAGACTGTTCTTTGACGACCCAGCTGCGAACTGGAGGTTACTATTTGCCTTTAATTTGTGAATTTTGAAAAAATAAAGACATTTAAATTGAACTGTACTTGGGTCCCTGCCTCATTACTGCACAGTGTGAACCCCGCCGCACTACAGAGGACATGCACCTCTGTGATACGTATCTCCCATCCACTATGTGTCCGGCAACCACCTTACAATATATGTTTATATATATATACACATAGTGTTTATATATATATATATATATATATATATATATATATATAGTAAGGTCACAGCTGGACAGGTCATGGACGGGAGGTATGTGTCCCTGAAGTGCCAAGCTTCGGTGGTGTAGGACCTGGAGAAGTAGGCTTCAGCACACATAGTGCTGAGAGATATTTTAATTGGCCCGGATTATGGGGCCAGATTTTGTGAGTAGCTGAAAGAGCTGGGTGGGATCGGCTGCTCACTTACCTCCAGTCCAGGTCTTGGAATAGCTGATTTAAGCCATATCAATATATGTACTGTATATATATTGGCACCAGTTCACATTAGGAGGTGCTGGTCAGGTTTCTCTGGTTTGTATTGCTATAAGGGGGTGTAACTGCCTCTTGCCAGATTCTGCACTCCTCCCATTAACCAGCAGGTGTTGTATAAACAGCTCTGCTTGCCCTTTAAATGTAGGTGTTTTTAGCCCAGAAGAAGACATATTTGTCTGTTTAGTTGTAGGCTTGTAGCCCAAAAGTGGCATGTAAGGCAGAGTAGTTACCCATTAGGGGGAGGTTACCTTGCCATGGTTGATGGGCACACATGAATTGGCCAATTTATGCGCTAAAAACCTTCGTTTTTGTAAGTACTTGTTGCTGAGCAAAGCAGTTTAGATCTAATATTTTCATTGTTAAGATGTATCTTGGCCATATGGAGTGCTGCTGCATTCTTTTGATATACAGTATATACATATATATACAGTATAGACCAAAAGATTGGACACACCTTCTCATTTATAGATTTTTCTGTATTTTCATGACTATGAAAATTGTACATTCAAACTGAAGGCATCAAAACTATGAATTAACACATGTGGAATTATATACTTAACAAAAAAAGTGTGAAACAACTGAAAATATGTCTTATATTCTAGGTTCTTCAAAGTAGCCACCTTTTGCTTTGATGACTGCTTTGCACACTCTTGGCATTCTCTTGATGAGCTTCAAGAGGTAGTCACCGGAAATGGTCTTCCAACAATCTTGAAGGAGTTCCCAGAGATGCTTAGAACTTGTTGGCCCTTTTACCTACACTCTGCTGTCCAGCTCACCTCAAACCATCTCGATTGGGTTCAGGTCTGGTGAGTGTGGAGGCCAGGTCATCTGGCGTAGCACCCCATCACTCTCCTTCTTGGTCAAATAGCCCTTACACAGCCTGGAGGTGTGTTTGTGGTCATTGTCCTGTTGAAAAATATATGATGGTCCAACTAAACGCAAACCGGATGGAATAGCATGCCACTGCAAGATGCTGTGGTAGCCATGCTGGTTCAGTATGCCTTCAATTTTGATTAAATCCCCAACAGTGTCACCAGCAAAGCACCCCCACACCATCACACCTCCTCCTCCATGCTTCACGGTGGGAACCAGGCATGTAGAGTCCATCCGTTCACCTTTTCTGCGTCGCACAAAGACACGGTGGTTGGAACCAAAGATCTCAAATTTGGACTCATCAGACAAAAGCACAGATTTCCACTGGTCTAATGTCCTTTCCTTGTGTTCTTTAGCCCAAACAAGTCTCTTCTGCTTGTTGCCTGTCCTTAGCAGTGGTTTCCTAGCAGCTATTTTACCATGAAGGCCTGCTGCACAAAGTTTCCTCTTAACAGTTGTTGAAGAGATGTGTCTGCTGCTAGAACTCTGTGTGGCATTGACCTGGTCTCTAATCTGAGCTGCTGTTAACCTGCGATTTCTGAGGCTGGTGACTTGGATAAACTTATCCTCTGAAGCAGAGGTGACTCTTGGTCTTCCTTTCCTGGGGCGGTCCTCATGTGAGCCAGTTTCTTTGTAGCGCTTGATGGTTTTTGCAACTGCTCTTGGGGACATTTTCAAAGTTTTCCCAATTTTTTACACTGACTGACCTTCATTTCTTAAAGTAATGATGGCCACTCGTTTTTCTTTACTTAGCTGCTTTTTTCTTGCCATAATACAAATTCTAACAGTCTATTCAGTAGGACTATCAGCTGTGTATCCACCAGACTTCTGCACAACACAACTGATCCCAACCCCATTTATAAGGCAAGAAATCCCACTTATTAAACCTGACAGGGCACACCTGTGAAGTGAAAACCATTTCCGGTGACTACCTCTTGAAGCACATCAAGAGAATGCCCAGAGTATGCAAAGCAGTCATCAAAGCAAAAGGTGGCTACTTTGAAGAACCTAGAATAAAAGACATATTTTCAGTTGTTTCACACTTTTTTGTTAAGTATATAATTCCACATGTGTTAATTCATAGTTTTGATTCCTTCAGTGTGAATGAAAAATTTTCATAGTCATGAAAATACAGAAAAATCTATAAATGAGAAGGTGTGTCCAAACTTTTTGTCTGTACTGTATACTGTAGGGATTCACTCTCTCTGGTAGACATTAGGCATTAGGCCTTAGGTAGCATACATACAGGCAATGCAGTTTTGGTCCACACAAGTGCAGTTTTTATTGCTTTCCATCAGTTGCCCAGCACCAAAACAAACTCATAAACATAAATCCCTAGCCTTGTCCAGGCTCTAACTAAATGGAACAGACCCTGGCTACTGATACATGGCTAATCTTGCCCCAGCTCGGTCAAGCAAAACAGCTATTGTCCATAGCAACCACTGATACTTGTGGTTCTCTGAAAATGGCAGCCACTTTGTGGATTACACTGTAGGATCAATTATTTGGTAATTACTTTTACTTAGCCTTATTTTATATGAAAATTACATATTTTTGTAGATTCTCAATTAAAGGGGTTTTCCCACGAACAAAAGTTAATTTTAAAAATTGGCTGTGTCTGATCGTGTACGAAACACGGTCTGATCATACCACATCTCCTGGGCAGGGGAGGAAGCAAAATACAATACAGACAGGACAGTATGTGATCACAGAGGATTCATTTTGTGAGGTGAAATATTTCACTGACTGTTTTTAAACAATATTTTACCTCACAAAATGAATCCTCTGTGATCCCCTGCTGTAATGTCTGTTTTGTCTATTGCATCCTCCCCTGCCCAGGAGCTGTGGTATGTTCCGTATATGGTCAGACACAGACAATTTTTAAAATGAACTTTTGTTCGTGGGTAAACCCCTTTAAGTAGTTTTTCGATATATTGTTAACGGGACAGTATGACATAGACACAAGGTCTAGTTCAAGTTCTTTTGAAAAATGTCTCTTCCTCTTCTCTGTTATAGTAAACCTTATTGTACCTCCAGTAATCCACATAAAAGTCTCTTAGGTTTTGCACTTCAATGTATAAATTCAAGTTTTTAATCTAGAATTCTAAATTATTGCTATATATTGGCGTAGCATACATGCTTACATGTTGCTCGCGCAATTATGGAGCAGTTTAGGAGTAGATTTCTATTACTGCAGCCCTATAATTTCCCCCTGCTGAGTAAGAAAGAGTAAGAGAGGCTGTGACAATTGGGAAAAATTGATATGCAGAAGCATCACAGATAAAATATAATATCTCTGAACTTACAGGTGAATTAGAGAAAATCCAGTTAGAGAAGGCAACTTATAGTCAAATTCCATTACTGTCTTAAAACCTGTGATAAAGGAATTTGATCAATACTAGAATATACTCTACAGTGGCATGTAAAAGTTTGGGCACCCCTGGTCAAAAATACTCTTATTGTGAACAGTTAAGGAAGTTGAAGATGAAATGATCTCTAAAAGGACTAAAGTGAAAAATGACACATTTCCTTTGTATTTTAATTAAAAAAAAAATATATATATATAAATAGTCATTTTTTACATTTTAAAATTTACAAAAAGGAAAATGGGCCGATGCGAAAGTTTGGGCACCCTGCATTGTGAGTACCTAGTAGCACCCCTTTTTGCAAGTATCACAGCTTGTAAACACTTTTTGTTGCCAGACAAGAGTCTTTCAATTCTTGTTTGAGGGTTTTTCATCCCTTCTTCCTTGGAAAATTCTTCCAGTTCTGTGAGATTCTTGGGTCGTCTTGCATGCACTACTATTTTGAGGTCTAGCCACAGATTTTCAATGATGATCAGATCAAGAGACTGTGAGGGCCATAGTAAAACCTTCAGCTTGCACCTTTTAAGGTAGTCTATTGTGATTTTTGAAGTGTGTTTACGATTAGTGAGCCACCCCCGTAGTGTTCGAGTTCGGTTTGGTTCGTCGAACACCCGTATGTTCGCCGAACTGTTCGTCGAACTGTTCGTCGAACACCGTCGAACACCGTTAAAACCAATGGCAGGCAAACAAAAACACATAGAAACACATAGAAAACACCTTCAAAGGTGTCCAAAAGCTGACAAACTGCTCAGAAGACACAACTAACACATGGAAAAGTGACAAGTACATAGAGCCATGCGAAAAGAAAAGAGGTGGAGGAGTAAAAGGAGGGGGAGACACAGATATAGGCATGTCATGCCCTTCTAAAACCAAAAAAGTGTTAAGCCGACACATCCAGTCCGTTCCTGCCCGTGCGACGTCCGTGTCGCCGGGTTTGTGCCAGAGCTGCGGTGGACCCTGATGGCCAGCCCCCCTCTCCCAATACTGGTGCCTGTCCACTGGTGGGTCGAGCGAGCTCCCCTGCGGTGGAGGCAGGTCTAATCTTTTTAATTTAAATTGTCTCTCTAATTTGAATGAGTACACTTCAAATCCTTTTACAAGGATCTATTGAAGGGCAAGTCTCATGCCAGCAGCCGCGGTAATTCCAGCTCCAGTAGCGTCCACTAAAGCTGCTGCAGTTAAAAAGCTTTTATAAGGATCGAGCTTGGCGGTCCACCGCAAGGTGTCCTACCACCAGTCCCAGCCCCTGTGCCTTTGGGTGCCTCCCTGATGCTCTTCACTGAGTGTCCTGGGGGCCCGAACCATTTCCTTTGAAAAAATTAAGTGTCCAAACTACAGGTGGTGTAGCTTGCTTAACAGCTGGGATAATCCGCTGACTAGCAGACACTGCTACTAGGCACAAAGTATTTCCTGGGCTAGATGCAGTTAAAAATTTGTAATTAGATACTCTCGTTGGATGCTGAGAAAGCATTCCATAGAATCTCCTGGCATGCCATATATTATTAGTTTGGCAGGTGTGTCCAATGAAAGGCAAGACTACTTAAGAAGGCTGTCCCACATTATTAAGAAGCCTACGTTTTCTGCCAAAATGGGAAAGAAAAAGGATGTGTCGGCTGCTGAGAAGCAACAAAATGGGGAGTGTTCAGGTCAAGGCATGACTACAATCAACATTGCCAAGACACTTCATCCTGATCATCGCACAATCAAGAAGTATGTAGCTGATTCACAGTACACACGTGTGCGTGCTGATAAGGGCAAATTGAGGACTCTTTCCTACAGGCAATTACATCAGGTTAAAAGAGCAGCGGCAAAAAAGCCTTGTCATAGCAGCAGACAAGTTTTTGAAGCTGCTGGTGCCTCCAGCGTCCCCCGAACAACAAGATGCAGGGTCCTTCAGAGGTTTGCAGCTGTGCGTAAGCCATCCTGTCGACCTTCTCTATCCACTGTACACAAGCAGAAACGGCTCCAGTGGGCCAAACAATACATGAAGACTGACTTCAAAACTGTTTTGTTCACGGATGAGTGCCGTGCAACGCTTGATGGTCCAGATGGATGGAGTGGAGGATGGCTGGTTGATGGACACCCCATGCAAACACGGCTACAGCGCCAACAAGGAAGATGTGGAGCAATGTTTTGGGCTGGAATCATGAGGAGAGAGATTGTCGACCCCTTTAGGATCCCTGAAGGGGTAAAGATGAACTCCATAATGTATGTGGAGTTTCTCAAACAGCACTTCCTGCCATGGTTCAAGAAGAAGAACCGTGTATTCCACAGCAAGATCATTTTCATGCATGATAATGCACCATCTCATGCTGCACATAACACATCTGCTTCTCTGGCTGATATGGGCATAAAAGGGGACAAACTTATGGTGTGACCCCCATGCTCCCCTGACCTCAACCCCATTGAGAACCTCTGGAGCATCATCAAAAGGAGTGTCTATGATGGCAGGAGGCAGTTCACATTTAAGCAACAGCTCTGGGAGGGTATTCTGTCCTCATGCAAAACAATTGAAGCAGAAACCATTCAAAACCTGACAAATTCAATGGACGAGAGAGTTCAGAAGCTCCTTTCGAACAAGGGGTCCTATGTGCAAATGTAACGTCACCTAGAATAAAGTTTTGAGTTGAAAACTGTTTGATTTCAGTTTCTAATAACCTGCTAATGCTTAGAATTTCAAAAATTACCATTTTTTGTTGTTTATTAAAATGAAAAGGTTGATCGAAGGGTGTGGGGGATCTAAGAGTGTGGCAACCCAGTAGTCAGGATTATTTTGAATTCTGACAATCTGAGGGTCATGTTGCAGGTAGTGCAGCAAGAAGGCACTCATGTGTCTTGCGCATCCAGGAGCGCCAAGTCCCTGTTGTGTTGGTGGCGAGGTAACAATCATGCTTCCTTCCTCTGCCCTCTCCCCCCAACCTCCCACAACAGAAATGTGATCAAGGTCTCCCTCATCTTATGAGTCTTCCATCAGTTCGTCCTCCACTTCTTCCTGGGCTCCTGCACCTTCCTCACTAGTTTGGCTGCTACCATGCGCCCTGGTAAAACCATCTCCCCCACCCTCACATGCCTGCCGTCTTAGTGCTGCCAACCGTCTGGACCTTGCAGATGTTAGCCCTTCCGCATACAACTCCTCCTCCTCTACTTCCTCCACCTCCTCTTGTGCCACCACCTGACTCCGAATTCTGTTTAACATGTGCTCCAGTATGTAAATCACCGGAATAGTCATGCTGATAATGGCATCGTCAGCACTAAACATCTTCGTCGCCATTTCAAAACTGTGCAGAAGGGTGCATCGGTCCCTGATCTGAGACCACTCCTCCAGCGTGATTTGACCCACCTCTGGATCTCGATGGCCCAGGCTATACGTCAGAATGTATTGCACCAGGGCTTGTCGGTGCTGCCACAGTCGCTGCAACATGTGCAGAGTTGAATTCCACCGGGTAGGCACATTGCATTTTAGCCGGTGAAGTCACTAGCATCCTCCTCCACCTCCTCCGCTGACCTCATCGACTGGCTGACTGTGGGTTGACAGTAAGTGGGAGCTCCAACCTCGTCATCATCACCCTGTGTGTTATCATACCCGTCGTCCTCAGAGCCAACCTCTTCCTGCCCTGACAAAATACTAAAGTTGTCACTCTAATCTGGTATTTGAGTCTCATCATCGTCTTCCTCATTGTCTCCACCAACAGGAGTTTCAGTTTGGGAACGAGGGTCTACATTATGGTCAGAACCTTCAGCGTCTGGTCCTGAATCCGACTCATAAAGATTCTGGGCATCAGTGCAGATCATTTCCTCGTCTGGATTCACAGAAGCTCTGGAGCCGACCTTTGATTCCCAGGCTATAGTATGAGTAAACAGCTCTGCAGACTCAACCATCTGTGCTACCTTATACTCAGACGGGCAGCTGGAGAATTGGGAGCTGTGAGGAAGCGAGTGCGATTGGGGTGACACCTTTGAGGACTGGAGTATTTGTGATGTTGAAGTTGAGGTGGTGGAGAGCCCACTTAAAGGAGCAGTTGATATCCGTTGAAGCACCTGCTGTTTTTGTGCCTCATCTGGAATTTGTAGCGATTGGCATGGCCGTAAGAAAGGGATCTTATCACATTGTCCGCTAAAAGAAGTAGACATCTTAGTTTGGCTGGAAGATGGTCTTTCTTCTGCAGATGTTACTGTTGCTTTAACACCTACCCCACGGACACAACCTTTTTTTCCCTTCCCAACACGCCTATTCCATTTTCCACCAGCAGCAGGCCTTTTTCCACTCATTTTGGTGGTTAATTAATTCACAACTCTGGAGTTGTTTGCACAAAAAACAATGGCTAGATCTGAGTGGCTAAACTGTGAAATTAGCCCAAAAGTATTGGCTGGGTTAGATGCAGATAAAAATTATTTTGAATTTGCAACCTGGTGGAGGTTAGTATAGATGGACTAATAGAACAAGTCCCACACACTGCTACAAGCCGAAATATTTTTTCAGAGCTAGATGCAGAAAAAAATTATTTTGAATTTGCAACCTGGTGGAGGTTAGTATAGATGGACTAACAGAACAAGTCCCACACACTGCTACAAGCCAAAATATTTTTTCAGAGCTAGATGCAGAAAAAAAATATATTGAATTTGCAACCTGGTGGAGGTTAGTATAGATGGACTAATAGAACAAGTCCCACACACTGCTACAAGCCGAAATATTTTTTCAGAGCTAGATGCAGAAAAAAATTATATTGAATTTGCAACCTGGTGGAGGTTAGTATAGATGGACTAATAGAACAAGTCCAACACACTGCTACAAGCCGAAATATTTTTTCAGAGCTAGATGCAGAAAAAAATTAAATTGAATTTGCAACCTGGTGGAGGTTAGTATAGATGGACTAATAGAACAAGTCCCTTACACTGCTACAAGCCGAAATAATTTTTCAGAGCTAGATGCAGAAAAAAATTAAATTGAATTTGCAACCTGGTGGAGGTTAGTATAGATGGACTAATAGAACAAGTCCCATACACTGCTACAAGCCGAAATAATTTTTCAGAGCTAGATGCAGAAAAAAATTATATTGAATTTGCAACCTGGTGGAGGTTAGTATAGATGGACTAATAGAATGATGCTATGCCCAAAAGGTTTTACTTCACTAGGTGCAGTAACAAAAATTGTATTCTATACACAGGTGGTGTAGCTTACAACACAGATAGGCTACTCCACTGACTAACACATACTGCAAGAGGCCAAAAAGGATTTGCTTTGCTAGATTTAGCCAAATGCTGTGAAAAAAACTTGCACAGCACTGGCACAGACCTGCCTGGCAAAAAGTGATAGGAACTGATGTAACCTAGCCCTCAAAAGGACTGCAATTACAATTAGTCTTTACTCCCAACCTATCTATTTAAGAGCACAGACCTGCCTGATAAAAGTCGAAGGAAATGATGTAACCTAGTCCTTAAAAGGACTGCAATCACAACTATTCCCTACTCCCAAGCTATTTGTAGATTTGTGCGAAAATTGGCTTGAAATTAACAAAGTATAGCGCACACAGCAACAGCGGTGCCGTCTAATATGCAGCTGCAGCAGTGAGAAAATGGTGGTGACGGGGAAAATGGCTGGGTCTTATAGGGCAAAGACATGTGGCATACACTGCCAATGACACATGCCCTTGCTAGTGTGAAAAAAAACAGTTCGCTGAGTGTGTGCGCTGCTGATAGGCTGACAGATTGCACCTCCCCACTGTAAATGTGGGAAAGAGAAAAAAAAAAGGAGATCTTCATTATTTCTGCAGAGATCCATCTCCTGCCCCTCCCCCGCCCCGCTGTACACTCAAACTGCGTATTAACATTAATTTTCAGCATTACTGAGAAAAAATCCAGTTATGATTTTGGTGCACGAACAGTTATCGAACATAACCTCGAACAACCGAATTTTTTTCAAATTGTTTGTGTTCGCCGAACGGCTCGAACACTGCCCAAAACAGCTCGAATTTGAGATTGGCGAACAGCTCGAGTCGAACACCGCTCATCTCTATTTACGATCATTATGCATTTGTAGAAGCTGTCCTCTTTTTAACTTCAGATTTTGTACAGATGGTGTTATGTTAGTATCAAGAATTTGTTGAAATTTCATTGAATTCATTCTTCCCTTTACCCGTGAAATGTTCCCCGTTCTATTGGAAAAAGCACGATTGATCCACCCCCATACTTAACAGTTGGTAAGATGTTTTTTTCCTGAAATTCTGTGCCCTTTTTCTCCACGCAAACCTTTGATGATTGTGGCCAAAGAGTTATATTTTAACCTCATCAGTTCACAGTACTTGTTTCCAAAGTGCATCAGGTTTTTTTAAATGTTCTTTTGCATACTTCTGATGCTGAAATTTATGGTGAGGACGCAGGAGAGATTTTCTTCTGCTGACTCTTCCATGAAGACCATATTTGAGCAGGTGTCTCTGAACAGTAGAACAATGTACCACAACTCCAGAGTCTGCTAAATCTTTCTGAAGATCTTTTTCAGTCAAGCAAGGTTTTTTGATTTGCCACTCTAGCAATCCTACGAGCAACTCTCACTGAAATTTAGCTTGGTCTTCCAGACCTAATCTTGAACTCCACAGTTCCTGTTAACTGCCATTTCTTAATTACATTTCTAACTGTGGAAAGGGCAACTTGAAAACGCTTTCTATCTTCTTATAGCCTTCTCCTGCGTTGTGGGGCTCCACCATTTTCATTTTCAGAGTGCTAGGCAGCTGCTTAGAAGAACCCATGGCTGCTGTTTTTTGGCACAAGGTTGGAGGAGGCTGGGTTTTTATAAAGCTGGGATATTTGCATCACCTGGATTTGGCTAATGATAGTGAACAAGCCATAACCCTAACAGGCTAATTAAGGTCTGAAACCTTGGTCAAAGTTATCTGAGCACACAAATCTCCAAGGATGCCCAAACTTTTGCATCCACCCATTTTCCGTTTTGTCATTTTTAAAATGTTAAAAAGGACTATATTTGTATGTTGCCTAAAATACAAGGAAATGTGTCATCCTTAACTTTAGGCCTTTTAGAGATCATTTCATCTTCAACTTGCGGAACTGTTCACAATAAATGTAATTTTGACCAGGGATGCCCAAACGTTTATATACCACTGTATATAAGAAAATGTGTCATTCCCTAATAGGTGGTAAGTTACCAGTAAGTAGTACTGTTCAGTAATTTGTAGTACAAAGGATTGTTGCTATATTGGTGTTGATGGCACAGTAGAAAACAATTCTTTGAAACAAGATTAGTGATGAGCAAGCATGCTCGCAACTGCTCGGTGTTCGCCTGAGCATCTCACTGCTTACAGGTTGCTCGGCGGGAGCTCAGGTCCCCTCCCTACATGTTTGGCGCCCTTTAGAGCCCCAATGAACATGCAGGGATTTTTTGCCACATACCGTAATACCGCAGCCATGTTGGTTGTGGAATTACAGTGATTGCCTGGCGGCACAGCGTCATCAGGTCTATATCAGACCTGGCGCCGCCATGCTCATCACACTCTACTCTGGAATCAGGCAGTGTAGGGAGAGATGCTGCTGAGATAGGGAGAGATTTGCTTGTTTCTTAGTTGGTGTGGGTATACCACCATATATTATTCACATATCCATCTCAACTAACAGTCCTTCTGAGGACTAATCCAGCTGCATAGATATCAGTGCTAGACAGGCAGGCAGTGTATGTGGCAGACTGCAGTGTATATAGCAAGAGTCCAGTTCTGTCTGCTGGTGCTTTTACAGATATTTCTAGAAATAGCCCCAGGTATCAGGGGCCTGGATTAATTATTTTTATGGATCTTAATTCTGATTATTTGCTTAAAAAGCAATCCAAAGAACACAGTATTTCTGCTCCATTTGCTTGTTGGCACTGCAGAATACAGCCAGATCCTTTCCATATTACAGCGCTAAAAATCCATCTATTTAAAACTGTGGTTTGTCCGTCACATGGATCACATATACAGTACGGACCAAAAGTTTGGACACACCTTCTCATTTAGAGATTTTTCTGTATTTTCATGATTTTGAAAATTGTACATTCACACAGAAGGCATCAAAACTATGAATTAAGACATGTGGAATTATATACTTAACAAAAAAGTGTGAAACAACTGAAAATATGTCTTATATTCTAGGTTCTTCAAAGTAGCCACCTTTTGCTTTGATGACTGCTTTGCACACTCTTGGCATTCTCTTAATGAGCTTCAAGAGGTAGTCACCGGAAATGGTCTTCCAACAATCTTGAAGGAGTTCCCAGAGATGCTTAGCACTTGTTGGCCCTTTTGCCTTCACTCTGTGGTCCAGCTCACCCCAAACCATCTCAATTGGGTTCAGGTCTGGTGACTGTGGAGGCCAGGTCATCTGGCGTAGCACCCCATCACTCTACACCTTGGTCAAATAGCCCTTACACAGCTTGGAGGTGTGTTTGGTGTCATTGTCCTGTTGAAAAAAAAATGATAGTCCAACTAAACGCAAACTGGATGGAATAGCATGCCGCTGCAAGATGCTGTGGTAGCCATGCTGGTTCAGTTTGCCTTCAATTTTGAATAAATCCCCAACAGTGTCACCAGCAAAGCACCCTCACACCATCACACCTCCTCCTTCATGCTTCACGGTGGGAACCAGGCATGTAGAGTACATCCGTTCACCTTTTCTGCGTCGCACAAAGACACGGTGGTTGGAACCAAAGATCTCAAATTTGGACTCATCAGACCAAAGCACAGATTTCCACTGGTCTAATGTCCATTCCTTGTGTTCTTTAGCCCAAACAAGTCTCTCCTGCTTGTTTCCTGTCCTTAGCAGTCGTTTCCCAGCAGCTATTTTACCATGAAGGCCTGCTGCACAAAGTCTCATCTTAACTGTTGTTGTAGAGATTTGTCTGCTGCTAGAACTCTGTGTGGCATTGACCTGGTCTCTAATCTGAGCTGCTGCTAACCTGCGATTCTGAGGCTGGTGACTCGGATAAACTTATCCTCAGAAGCAGAGGTGACTCTTGGTCTTCCTTTCCTGGGGCGGTCCTCATGTGAGCTAGTTTCTTTGTAGCGCTTGATGGTTTTTACGACTGCACTTGGGGACACCTTCAAAGTTTGCCCAATTTTTCTGACTGACTGACCTTCATTTCTTAAAGTAATGATGGCCACTCGTTTCTCTTTACTTAGCTGCTTTTTTCTTGCCATAATACAAATTCTAACAGTCTATTCAGTAGGACTATCAGCTGTGTATCCACCTGACTTCTGCACAACACAACTGATGGTCCCAACCCCATTTATAAGGCAAGAAATCCCACTTATTAAACCTAACAGGGCACACCTGTGAAGTGAAAACCATTTATGGTGACTACCTCTTGAAGCTCATCAAGAGAATGCCCAGAGTGTGCAAAGCAGTCATCAAAGCAAAAGGTGGCTACTTTGAAGAACCTAGAATATAAGACATATTTTCAGTTCTTTCACACGTTTTTGTTAAGTATATAATTCCACATGTGTTAATTCATAGTTTTGATTCCTTCAGTGTGAATGTACAATTTTCATAGTCATGAAAATACAGAAAAATCTATAAATGAGAAGGTGTGTCCAAACTTTTGGTCTGTACTTTAAGTGCGCTGAAAATTCTGCCATTTCTGGCCTCCATTGAAATTTTGTTGCAGTGTGTCAGCAAAGTTATTGACACGAGGTCGCTGCTAAAAATAGTTACCTACAGGGCAGCTCTTTAAAACTGTGGTTTTCCGTCACACGTATCACATATCACTGCGGTTCAAATCCAGCCTTTTGTACTGAACGTGGAAAATATTGTCCTCCATTTAAAATGGGAAAGGCACATGGCAAGGGACGGGGAAGTGGATGTGATGGTGATGATGGTGAATGCAGAGGCCGAGGCCATGGGCTAGCTGAAATTGTGCCACAACAAACACCCACATCTTCTTGCTTGAACTTCCTGTCCCATTTAATAGGTGACCGCAGGACACCACTATTGAACACAGAGCAGTGTGAAAAGGTTATTGGTTGGATAGCAGATAATGCTTCCAGTCACTTAGCCACTACCGCCACCCTGTCTTCCACACGTTCAAGTCTCAGTAGCCATGAGTCTGGACTGCATATTTCTCACCCTGATCCTTCTTCCCTCACCATGCCGAGTGCCCGGAGACAACTGATACCACACCTGGATACTCCGAAGAGCTGTTCACTTTTCCATTAATAGATTTGGGCCTCTCGCCTGGTCCACTTGAAACGGGGCAAGAGGAGATCGCATGTAACGATGCCCAAATATTTGAGCAGCCATAGTCACACGAAGTCGAAGGTGGGAAAGTGTCACAAGAGGTGGACAATGATGAGGCACAATTGCCAGAAAGTCAGGAGGAGGACCAGGTGCGGAAGTGGAAGATGTGGTGGATGATATAATAACTTAACCAATCAGGCAGGGGGACAAACAGAGCGAGCACAGCAGCACACAGAGGAAGGGAGGCATAGCACCACAACAGGCAGAAACAAGCAGTGTGGTGGCCGCAGACAGAAGGCAGGCAACCGTTCACCGTAACATCAAGACGACGGAAGTTGCCAGTACAACTGTTACGTCTTCCCGAGTCGGGTTGTTTTTTAAAGACTCTGCCGATAACCACAAAAAAGCCATTTGCACCACCTGCCAGGCCAGCATCAGCAGGGGAAGCAAAACTACCAGCCTTACCACCACCAGCATGGTCAGGCACATGGCAGCAAAGCACCCGACCAAGTGGGCCGAACCCCAGGGTCCAGAAATAGTGTCTGGGGATAGTACCACTGCTTCTTCCGCTGTTGTGCGTGCCAGCCAATCCTCTGTCCATGGCGCATGCGAAGATGCCTCCTGCCCTGCACCTGTCATTGCACACTCTCAAGTAGCACCATCAGCAAGCACGTCCTTGTCCCAGCGCAGCGTTCAGTTATCCTTACCCCAGTCCTTTGAATGCAAGCGAAATACGCAGCCAACGCCCCACAGGTCTCACTACTAAATTCACACATTTTGCAACTGCTTGCGCTCGAAATGTTGCCTTTTCGGCTTCTGGAGACGGAAGATTTCCGCAACCTGATGGCGGCGGCCATCCCTCGGTACTCAGTCTCCAGCCACCACTATTTCTCCCAGTGTGCCATCCCCGCATTACACGAGCATGTGTCCCACAACATTAGCCGTGCCTTCAACAATGCAGTTACTGGGAAAGTCCATGTAGCCACGAGCACATGGACAAATGCTTGTGGGCAGGGATGGTATATCTCGCTGACGGCACACAGCATTAACATAGTGGAAGCCGGGATCCAGTCAGACCTTGGGATGGAACACGTCCTCCCGACATTGAGGATTGCAGGCCCTGGGTCAATCAGAGTTGACACCACATTCTACAGCTCCTGCACCTCCTCCTCCTCTTCAGCCTCCATCTCCGAAATGACCACATCAGTCGCAAGTTGGAAGTACTGCAGCACTCCCTCGGCCAAGTGGCAATAGGCTGTGATGAAGCTAATATGCTTAGGTGACAAACCACACAACGCTGAAGAGTTGTGGACAGCTCTGAAAGAGCAGGCAGATCTGTGGCTCACACCAATGAACCTACAGGCAGGCATGGTCGTGTGTGACAATGGCCAGAACCTGGTGGCATCTCTGAGGCAAGCACACACGTGTACCATGCCTGGCCAATGTGCTTAACCTCGTGGTTCAGTGCTTTCTCAAAACCTACCCAGAGCTTCCAGATCTGTTTGTCAAAGTACTCTGCCTGTGTGCCCATTTTAGAAAGTCAGCTACAGCTTCCACCACCCTTGCCATGTTTCAGCAGCGTTTGCAGCTTCTGGATCAATGACTGGTGTATAATGTCCCCATGCGTTGGAACTCTACATTGCAGATGTTGGGAAGGATTTGTGAGCAGAAGAGGGCAGTTGGTGACTACCAGCATCACCAAGGCCATCGGTATTCCGCTCAGACTCCACACTTAAGACCTCTGGATTGGACATGGATGTCAGACATCTGTACCATCCTCCAAAACTTTGAGGACTCCACCAAGATGGAGAGCGGTGATGATGCCATAATTAACGTCACCATCCCGCTTCTCTGTCTTCTGAAATGCTCTCTGCTCACAATCAAAGAGAATACATTGCAGGCGGAGCACAATGAGATGGAGCAAGAAACCATACAGGTTGATAACACACAGCCCAAAACCAGTAGAAATTGTCGGCACTCTGTTCTGGGAAAGGTGGTGCACATGGAAAATCAGAATTTGCATCAGTTGAGTAAAATCCCGGCACTCACATATGATTTCATAAATGCTCAGGATGGGCTGAAACGTCTTCTGTGATTGTTCATTAAAAGAAGCATTGAAAACATCTGTGAGTGCCGGGATTTTACTCTACTGATTACACACAGCCCAGCCTCATCTCATCCCAATGTGGATTGGGTGACAATAAGGAAGAGGAGGAGGAGCTAGTTTCATGCGCTATAGACGGTGCTACCTGCACAACTGTCATACCGTCTGTTCAGCGTGGATGGTCTGAGGACAAAGAGAAGGAGGAAAGCATGGTCAGTCGTCCTCTTGATGAGAACATGGAAGTCTTGCCTGTTAGCAGTCTGGCATGCATGGCTAAGTTTATGTTACGCTGCCTTTCCCGTGACCATCGCGTTCTCCAAATTTTGGGTGACAGTCATTACTGGTTGATGACACTTCTAGACCCATGCTACAAGAAGAACTTTATATCTCTTATTCCAGGGGCGGACAGGTCTACTAAAATGAGGTAGTACCAGAAGGCCCTTGTTGCGGAATTATTAAAAAAATTCCCATCTGAAAACGCTGGCGGCAGAGGTCACAGTTCGTTGGACAACCAAGGAGTACAGGCGAGAGAGACACAACTCCAATCTAGCAGAGGCAAGGGAACACTGTCAAAGTTCTGGGGCAGTTTTCTCAGACTCTCCCATCTTACAGGCCCTGAGGCACAGGGTAGTCTCACAAGGAGTGCAAAGTTTGGGAAGATGGTGAGCGAGTACCTTGCCTACCGTACCAACATCCTCCATGACTCCTCTGTGCCTTATAATTACTGGGTTTCCAAGTTGGACACATGGAATGAACTTGCTCTCTAAGCCTTGGAGATACTGGCCTGCCCTGCCGCTAGCATTTTATCAGAGCCATTTTTTAGTGCTGCCGGAATCATAACCAATAGGCGCATCTGCCTGTCAACTGAAAATGCTGACAGGCTGACTCTTATAAAAATGAACAAGTGCTGGATTGGGCCAGACTTCTCAACACCACCGAATGATAGCAGCGTAACATAAACTCAAAAACAGTGTCTTTTTTTGGGAGGTCTAATTCTATTCCCATGCACCTCTGTCTTCACACCCAGACATGGGTATACGCTTCCTGATTTTGTCTATTTGCTCTTGTCCTCCTCCTTCTCCTCATCCTCCATCATCATATCATTCACCACCATATCTACCATATCACCTCCTCTACGTGTCTTGCAAGGGACATTGGGGTGCCTCCAAATTTTTGGCAGCTTTTGCATTCACTGCATAGGCAAACACTATGGGAAACCCACTTCCTAATAATGGGAACAATGGTTTTAGGAGGCTCTCCGACCTCTACATCTCTTCCAAGGGGCATTGGAGTGCCTCAAATTTTTTGGCAGCCCTTGCAGTCACTGCATATGCAATAACAGTATAGGATACCCACTCGTTAATAATGGGAACAACAAAGCATAAATGAAATAGGATGTGTCTGATGATGTGTCACACACTACATGGCCAGGTTGCAAAATGTTAAAATTACCAGTGAATGCATTTGTCTTGGTTGGAAGCAATGCAAAAGTGCAAAAATGCATCAAAAATGCTACGTGTGAACATAGCCCAAGGTGTGGAGGAGCATTTTTGTTTTTGTATATTTATTTTGCCTTATATATAAGTCATTACCCTGGAAGGATGCTCCTTAACATATTTCCCAGGAAGTCCATTTTGGTTTCGTTTTTGTATGTTTTTGTATGCTTTATTGTGAGTTCCTAAAAGTGGCGTAATACCTCTGACAACGTTGTTGACTGCAGTGACCTGGGAGTCAGAATTGTATCCAAGGGTCTTCCCCATGCGGTTCCCATGTCTTTTGAGCACTGTTCCCATCGATTTTTTCAAATTTTAGGCTCTTTGCAGACCGCCATTTTGAGCCGCCTGAAAAATGCTCAAGTTTCCCATAGACTTACATCGGGCTCGTTGCTTGGGTCGAGTACCCGAGCATTTCAATTTGATTGACCCGAGCATCGAGCACCCGAGCATTATAGTGCTCGCACATCATCAAACAAGATTAACCACCTAATGAGGATTACTGAAATTGCCCTGAAAGATAGTAGTGACTAGTCAAATAGCAAGTTAAATAGCTTTCCTTCCCTTCCGATCCCTGCCGTGAGCACAAACAGTTGTCTTTCCCCACATATGGGGCATTGGCGTACTTAGGAGAAATTGCACAACAAATTATATGGTTAATTTTCTCCTGTTAACCTTGTGAAAATGAACAATTTGTGGCTAAATCAACAACTTTGTGGAACAAATGTTATTTTTTATTTTCACAGATCAACTTAATAAACTTCTCTGAAGCACCTGGGGGTTCAGGGTGCTCACCACATCTCTAGATAAATTCCTTTAAGGGAATAGTTTCCAAAATGGGGTCACTTGTGGGAGGTTTCCACTGTTTAGACACATCAGAGGCTTTTCAAACATGACATGGCATCCGCTTTCTATTCCAGCCAATTTTTTGCTCCAAAAGTCAAATGGTTCTCCTTCCCTTCCAAGTCCTGCCATGTGCCCAAACAGTATTGGCGTACTCAGCAGAAATTGCACAACAAATTGTATGGTTTTATTTTATTCCGTTACCCTTGTGAAAATGAACAATTTGGGGCTAAACTCACATTTTCTGTGAAAAAAGTAAAATTTTCATATTTTCACCATATTGCTTTAATTCCTGTGCAGCACCTGAAGGTTTAATAAAATTCTTGAATGTGGTTTTGTGTACTTTGAGGGGTGCAGTTTTTAAAATGGTGTCACTTTTGAGTATTTTCTGTCACATAGGCCACTCAAAGTCACTTCAAATGTGATGTGGTCTCTAAAAATTTTAAGCTATATAACTTCCTAACAAAAAAAATTATGTTTCTAAAATGATGCTGATGTAAATTGGACATGTGGTAAATGTTATTTATTAACTATTTGGTGTGATATAACTATCTGATTTAAGGTCATAAAATGAAAAGTTTAAAAATTGCTAAATTTTCACCAGAATTTTGATATTTTCACAAATAAATACAAAAAATATTGACATAAATTTACCACTAACATAAAGTACAATATGTCATGAAAAAACAATCTCAGAATCACTTGGAAGCGTTCCAGAGCTATTACCTCATAAAGGGACACTGGTCAGAATTGTAAAATTTGGCCTGGTCAGGAAGGTGAAAACAGGCTGGGGGTTAATTGCTGAGTTATTTGTCACTCTGTAATGTATGATATTTCTTGTACTGTACATGTCCTGCCTGATTTGTAAAGTGATGTGGAATATATTGGTGCTATAGAAACATAAATTATTATTATTATTATTATTATTGAATATTCAGCAGATAGATCCTTGCATTAAGACACGAGTTGCTGTTGGTATATTTCTCCATTTCTTATTTCAAGTATCTATACAGTAGTTTGAAAAAATAAATGCTATGACTGACCTGAATTACTTTTAGAATTTCCTTGCTCATAATTGCAGACTAGCAGTTTGAGGTAGATGATTAGGATGCAGACACACACCATCAAAGTGGTATAATATGTTTGCTGCCATCACTATTTTAGGTAGGCACAAACTGTACAACAAGTGGCAGGAGTTGTTCATTTTTCACTTTGAATGATGAGTTTTGTAGTGTTTGCTAGTTTAATAATAGCTTCGATTTATTGTAGAGAATGAGTAAACAGGAAATAATTATTAAATAAAGATTTGTTCAAGGAGGTTATACATGAGATGAAAGAATAAATTGCACTATTAATCAATTTTAATTTGACACAGAAAAATTAACCCAGCAATGCTTCTTTATTTCATCAAATTTGATTTGCAACGATTATGCAAGAGCAACACAGAATAGGAGAAAGGAATGAAAGAGATAAAAAATGTACCAATATAAACAGCACCTAACATACTACATTGCTCAAATTCAACAGTAAAACAGAGAACAATAGTTATTACACTTAGTTTTATTAATTTGTTGTTTTTACTCTTTATTTATATACCAAATACAACTGTGACGCTTGTATATGTCACTTCTCATGGACAAGCAGTGAAGCAGGGGAGTCAAGAGGTCCAGGGTCAAATATCAAGAGAGTTTGTCATAAACCGAGGGGCAGGACAAAAGAGTAAAGATGTCACAGTTCGAGGTCAGAATTCCAGGAAGGTAGCGGATTGAGACAAAGGGGCTAGACAAACGGATGGTCAAAGGCAAGGTCCAAGGTCGGGCAGCACAAGATCAGAATAACAGAGCACTAGAGAACACACACCATTGAACTAAAGCTATAACTGGCAATGATCAGCCGAGAAAAGAGAAAAATTAGCTGGGTAGAAATGCAAAATGAGCAATTGTAAGCACACAGTGCTATATAATATGATCACTACAATATATTAAGAGGATAAAAACTTTGATGGGAGAAGTGCTTCTTTAAGCCTCAAATTCCTCCAACTAGCCCATTTTTACTGTGATGACAGCCTTACACACCCTTGGCATTCTCTCAAGCAGCTTCACCAGGTATTCAACTGGAATGGTTTTCCAACAGTCTTGAAGGTGTTCCTAAAGGTGCTGAGCACTTGATGATTGTTGAGGCTATCATTTGACACAGCAATCCATCAATCTCCCTATTGGTGACCGAGCTTTTACCTATCCTGGAGGTCTGTTTTTGGTCATTGTCTTTTTGCAACATAAATGATGGTTCCACTAAGTGCAAACCAGATAGGATGGCATGTCATTGCAGAATTCTGTGGGAGCCATGCTGGGTAAGTGTGCCTTGAATTTGGAATACATTTTCAACAGTATCATCATCAAAGCACACCCACATCATTTCACCTCTCCCTCCACGCTTCACGTGCAGCAAAACACATTTTTGCTTTGATCTACAGTGTTTATGTTGCTTGGCCAAAACAAGTTTCTTCTTCTTTTTTGGACCCCGGCACGTTCCTTGCTTCCTACTTTCTGCTTTGCTCAGAGTCCCAATGGTATGCTTAGGGAGCTCGGGCGTGCAATCCCCTGCTCTAAACGGGACAGCACATGCATAGAGTGAAATTACCTCAGCTTTTTGCCGAGAGGCATTTAGCATAATGAGTTCACCTGATGGATGGCTCTCAGCCTATTACTGAGAGTCATCCTGTATAAAAGACTCCCTCTCCCTTAGGGAGTCAGCAAAGAAACAACTTTCATTAGCATGTAGTCTCCCATACTAGTGAGTTGTTAGGTCTTCTGGTCTCGGTGTGGCCAGTCTCCTGAACCCGAATCCCGGGTCCCGGTGTGGCCAGATCTTGAACCTGAATTCCTGGTCCATGTGTGGCCAGTTCCTGAACATTGTCTGCAGGTGCTGCCAGTCCTGTTCCCAAAGTTGCCTGGTTCTGGTGTGGCCAGTGTCCTGAACATTGTCCCCCTGTCCTGGTGTGGCCAGTACTGTTCCCAAAGTCCCCTGTTCCCGATGCCGCCAGTGTCTGATTGTTTCCCTATCTGAATCGCCATGTCAGTAACCATTCTGTAGTGATCCTGAACTGAACCTATTAGTCTGAATGGAGCCCTAGTTTGTGTCAGCTAACCTGACCCCTGGGGTCAGCTGCTGCAGTGCTGGCATCTGATTAGGAGTGGTACCTGGCACCTACCTGCAGCCCAGCCTTTCTCCACTATCTGGAGCTGCAGTGTGAACATCAGGTAGCCCCTTATCTACGCCACTACCTAGGCAGATCCAGCCCTGTGGTACAATGGGTCCACAAATCCACATTCACCACCCTTAGGCGTAACCATAAAGTCTTCCTTTTGAAAGTTTCTCCTGAACAGTTGATGAGACCTTCATGTCTTAAAGTAATGATGGACTGTCTCTTCTCTTTATTTAAGTGATTCTTGCCATATTTTGATTTAGAATAGTTGTGGAATAAGGCTCAGCATTGTATAGAACTGTATATCAACACTTACTCTGCAAAACACACCTGATCATAGCAAACACTTTCTGTAGACTGGTGATTCCACAATTGAGTTTTTGGCTAGGCATACCACTTCATTAAAAGCCATTCCAACTGATTACCTGATGAAGCTGCTTGAGAGAATGCCAAGGGTGTGTAAAACTGTCATCAGAGTATACTTTGAGGAATCCAAGGATTAACACATATTCTGGTTTGGTTCATATGTGTTTCTTTACTCCTTTTTTCCATATGTAATTCATGTGTAGTATTTCTGTCTTCAGTATAAATCTACATTCCAATAAGAGCAAGAAAAACCATGGCATGAACAAGTGTGTCCAAACCTTTGCACAGCACTATATCTGCTGCTGAAGTCTTGGTGTCAGTTACCTCAGTACACTTTTACATATCTTGTGGAGTCTACAAGATCTGCACAACATTAGGCAGGCAGATATAATATTATTGGTGAGATTGTTCTATACGTACATATATATATTGTGACAGAGTCACTGGTGTTATGTACGAGGAGAGGTATCTGTCACTACGGCAGCTGCTAACCTGTGTGAACTGAACCTACAACGTTTCTCCAGCATACTATATTTTAGGAGTTAATTCACCTAAAAAGGGTGTGGTTTTGTGTGAATGGCATAGAGATGGGTGGGAAGTCATTCACCCTACTTCCCCTTAGGGTGTGGCTGAGGAAGTTTAAATGCTCAGCCATTATTTTTTTTTCTCTGGAGTGGTCTGAAGAGTGAAGTCACCAGGCTGTGTGTGGAAGCTAGAGAGCTCCACAAAAGGACTTTGCCTGAATGACTTGTGCTACCGAGAGCGCGCGGAATCTGCTCAATTATGGACTGTGCTTTATGCTGCCACAATAAACATACAGAGGAAACCGTTTCCTGAGTCTACTTCTGGAAGCAGCTGAGTGAATCGTCTTTCCACAATATACAGTGGGTAAGGAAAGTATTTAGACCCCTTTAAATTTTTCACTCTTTGTTTCATTGCAGCCATTTGGTAAATTCTAAAAAGTTTTTTTTTTTTCTCATTAAAGTACACTCTGCACCCCATTTGACTGGGAAAAAACAAATGTAGAAATTTTTGCAAATTTATTAAAAAAGAAAAACTGAAATATCACTTGGTCATAAATATTCAGACCTGTTGCTCAGTATTGAGTAGAAGCACCCTTTTGAGCTAGTACAGCCATGAGTCTTCTTGGGAATGACGCAACAAGTTTTTCACACCTGGATTTGGGGATCCTCTGCCATTCTTCCTTGCAGATCCTCTCCAGTTCCGTCAGGTTGGATGGTGAATGTTGGTGGACAACCATTTTCAGGTCTCTCCAGAGATGCTCAATTGGATTTAGGTCAGGGCTCTGGCTGGGCCAGTCAAGAATGGTCACAGAGTTGTTCTGAAGCCACTCCTTTGTTATTTTAGCTGTGTGCTTAGGGTCATTGTCTTGTTGGAAGGTGAACCTTTGGCCACGTCTGAGGTCCAGAGTACTCTGGAAGAGGTTTTCATCCAGGATATCTCTGTACTTGGCCGTATTCATGTTTCTTCAATTGCAACCAGTCGTCCTGTCCCTGCAGCTGAAAAACACCCCCATAGCATGATGCTGCCACCACCATGTTTCACTGTTAGGATTGTATTGGGCAGGTAATGAGCAGTGCCTGGTTTTCTCCACACATACCGCTTAGAATTATCACCAAAAAGTTCTATCTTCGTCTCATCAGACCAGAGAATCTTATTTCTCATAGTCTGGGAGTCCTTC
Source organism: Phyllobates terribilis (assembly GCF_046119375.1). Classification (NCBI taxonomy): domain Eukaryota; kingdom Metazoa; phylum Chordata; class Amphibia; order Anura; family Dendrobatidae; genus Phyllobates; species Phyllobates terribilis. Next base: position 225,538,722 of record NW_027362763.1, read on the forward strand.
ATGTGTTTTTGAGCAAACTCTATGCAAGTCTTTCATATGTCTTGCACTGAGGAGAGGCTTCCGTCGGGCCACTCTGCCATAAAGGCCCGAATGGTGGAGGGCTGCAGTGATAGTTGACTTTGTGGAACTTCTCCTATCTCCCTACTGCATCTCTGGAGCTCAACCACAGTGGGGTTCTTCTTTACCTCTCTCACCAAGGCTATTATACCACGATTGCTCAGTTTGGCTGGACGGCCAGGTCTAGGAAGACTTCTGGTGGTCCCAAACTTTTTCCATTTAAGGATTATGGAGGCCACTGTGCTCTTAGGAACCTTGAGTAATGCAGAAATTCTTTTGTAACCTAGGCCAGATCTGTGCCTTGCCACAATTCTGTCTCTGAGCTCCTTGGGCAGTTCATTTGAGCTCATGATTCTCATTTGGTCTGACATGCACTGTGAGCTGTGAGGTCTTATATAGACAGGTGTGTGCCTTACCATATCAAGTCCTATCAGTTTAATTAAACACAGCTGGACTTCAATGAAGGAGTAGAACCATCTCAAGGAGGATCACAAGGAAATGAACATGTGACTTAAATATGAGTGTCTGGGCAAAGGGTCTGAATACTTATGACTATGTGATATATCAGTTTTTCTTTTTTTAATAAATTTCCAAAAATTTCTACATTTCTGTTTTTTTTTCAGTCAAGATGGGGTGCCGAGTGTACTTTAACCCCTTAATAACATCTGACATACTAATACGCGTCTGTGCCCTGGGACTTAAGAGCCAGACCCGTATTAGTACGTCATCGCGATCGCGCGCGCACACAGGCTGTGCGGGCGCGATCGCCGCCGGGTGTCAGCTGATTGTCACAGCTGACACCCGGTACTATGTGCAGGGAGCGGTCACGCACCGCTCCCAGCACATTAACCCCCGCGATGCTGCGATCGAAGTCGATCGAAGTCGATCGCGGCATTGCGGGGGCAAGGGGAGGTGATCGGCGATACTCACCTCCTCTTCCAGCTTCCAGCGCAGTCTGCAAAGGCTTCCCGGGTGTTGCCATGACGACCCGATGTCGTCATGACAACATCCGGGTCACCAGAGAGCAGGAAGATTGCTTGGACATGCGCAGTGCATCTCCAAGCAATCTTCACACTGTGCACTTCTGACAGCCTTCATGGCATAGGGATGGTGCTCCATTCCTGTGCCATGCAGGCGATCAGAAAAAAAAAGTGAAAGTCCCAGAGTGGGACAAAGTAATAAAGTGGATAAACTGTGTGAAAGTGGAAAAAAAAAAAAAAAAAATGTGCAAAAATATTATAAAAAAATAAAAAAAATAATACACCAAAAATAAAAATATAATGTACCCATCAATAAATATTATTATAAAAAAAATAAAAAAAAAACAATAAAAGTACACATATTTGGTATCGCCGCGTCTGGAACAACCTGACCTATAAAACTGTCCCACTAGTTAACCCCTTCAGTGAACACGGTAAAAAAAAAAAAAAAAAAACCAAGCAAAAAACAATGCTTTATCACCATACCGCCAAACAAAAAGTGGAATAACACGCGATCAAAAAGACGCATATAAATAAAAATGATACTGCTGAAAACGTCATCTCGTCCCGCAAAAAACAAGCCGCCATATAGCTCCATCAGCCGAAAAATAAAAAAGTTATAGCTCTCAGAATAAAGCGATACTAAAAAATATTTTTTTCTATAAAATAGCTTTTATTGTGTATAAGCGCCAAAACATAGAAAAATGATACAAATGTGGTACTGCTGTAAACATACTGACCCGAAGAGTAAAGCTGCCTCATCAATTTTACCACACGCGCAACAGAATAAAAAAAAAAAAAAAAACAATTCCTGAATTGTTGGTTTTTGTTTATTCTGCCTCCCAAAAATCGGAATAGAAAGCGATCAAAAAATGTCACGTGCCTGAAAATGGCACCAATAACAACGTCAAGTCATCCCGCAAAAAACGAGCCGTCACATGACTGTCTGCCAAAATCTGGAAAAATTATAGCTCTCAAAATATGGCGATGCAAAAACTAGATTTTACAAAAAATGCGTCTTTTAGTGTGTGACAGCTGTCAGTCATAAAAACCCCATATGATTCTGGCATTGCTGTAATCACACCGACCCGAAGAATAAAGTCGTCTAATCACTTATACCGCACAAGGAACGGCGTCAAAAATAAACTCTTGGGTTAGGATTGGGCTAGGGTTAGGGCTGGGTTTGGGGCTAGGGTTGTGCTGGGGCTAGGGTTGTGCTGGGGCTAGGGTTGTGCTGGGGCTAGGGTTGTGCTAGGGTTAGGGCTGGGGTTGGGATTTTTTTCAAAAGTAAGAAAAAAAGATGATGATATGGCGACTAGTGTTGAGAGCAAGTGCTCGCTACTTGAGTTTGCATCGGGTGCTCTGGTATGCATTTAGTATCGTGGGTATTTGAGTGACATGCTCGAGTCTCTGCCCCATATGCTTCGCGGCCAAAAAACTTTACGGGGATTGCCTGCCATGCACGAGCGATCCCCGCATGTTTTTTTTTGGGTGTCTAATAACCGTGAAACATGCGGAGCAGGGACTTGAGCATGTCACTCGAGCACACGCTGTACATGGTGCATACCTGAGTACCCGATGCAAACTCAAGTAGCGAGCACTTGCGCTCAAGAATAATGACAACTTATTCAATATGATGACCTAATGTAAACAAATAATGTGCAGTACCTCTGGGTTCAAAATGTTCACTATACACCTTAATAAAATCCTTGAGGGGTATAGTTTCCAAAATGGGGACACTTGTGGGGGAGCTCCACTGTTTAGGCACATCACGGGCTCTCCAAACGCGACATGGTGTCCGCTAACAAATTGAATGGAAAATCGGCTCAAATTGTTAGCGGACGCCATGTTGCGTTTGGAGAGCCCCTGTGTGCCCAAACATTGGAGCTCCCCCACAAGTGACCCCATTTTGGAAACTAGACCCCCAAAGGCACCTATCTAGATGCATAGTGAGCACTTAGAACCCCCAGGTGCTTCACAAATTGATTCGTAAAAATGAAAAAGTGAAAATAAAACACTTTTTCATTTTTATGAATCAATTTGTGAAGCACCTGGGGTTCCAAGTGCTCACTATGAATCTAGATAGGTGCCTTGGGGGGTCTAGTTTCCAAAATGGGGTCACTTGTGGGGGAGCTCCAATGTTTGGGCACACAGGGACTCTCTAAATGCAACATGGTATCCGCTAACAAATTGAATGGAAAATCGGCTCAAATTGTTAGCGAACACCACATTGCGTTTGGAGAGCCCCTGTGTGCCCAAACTTTGGAGCTCCCCCACAAGTGACCCCATTTTGGAAACTAGACCCCCCAAGGCACCTTTCTAGATGCATAGTGAGCACTTGGAACCCCCAGGTGATTCACAAATTGATTCGTAAAAATGAAAAAGTGAAAAAAAAAACACTTTTTCATTTTTATGAATCAATTTGTGAAGCACCTGGGGTTCCAAGTGCTCACTATGAATCTAGATAGGTGCCTTGGGGGGTCTAGTTTCCAAAATGGGGTCACTTGTGGGGGAGCTCCAATGTTTGGGCACACAGGGACTCTCCAAATGCAACATGATATCCACTAACAAATTCTCGGCTCAAATTGTTAGCGGATATCATGTTGCATTTGGAGAGTCCCTGTGTGCCCAAATTTTGGAGCTCCCCCACAAGTGACCCCATTTTGGAAACTAGACCCCCCAAGGCACCTATCTAGATGCATAGTGAGCACTTGGAACCCCAGGTGCTTCACAAATTGATTCATAAAAATGAAAAAGTGTTTTTTTTTTCACTTTTTCATTATTACGAATCAATTTGTGAAGCACCTGGGGGTTCCAAGTGCTCACTATGCATCTAGAAAGGTGCCTTGGGGGGTCTAGTTTCCAAAATGGGGTCACTTGTGGGGGAGCTCCAAAGTTTGGGCACAGAGGGGCTCTCCAAACGCAATGTGGCGTCCGCTAACAATTTGAGCCGATTTTCCATTCAATTTGTTAGCGGATACCATGTTGCATTTAGAGAGTCCCTGTGTGCCCAAACATTGGAGCTCCCCCACAAGTGACCCCATTTTGGAAACTAGACCCCCCAAGGCACCTATCAAGATGCATAGTGAGCACTTGGAACCCCTAGGTGCTTCACAAATTGATTCGTAAAAATGAAAAAGTGTTTTTTTTTTCACTTTTTCATTATTACGAATCAATTTGTGAAGCATCTGGGGGTTCCAAGTGCTCACTATGCATCTAGAAAGGTGCCTTGGGGGGTCTAGTTTCCAAAATGGGGTCACTTGTGGGGGAGCTCCAAAGTTTGGGCACAGAGGGGCTCTCCAAACGCAATGTGGTGTCCGCTAACAATTTGAGCCGATTTTCCATTCAATTTGTTAGCGGATACCATGTTGCATTTAGAGAGTCCCTGTGTGCCCAAACATTGGAGCTCCCCCACAAGTGACCCCATTTTGGAAACTAGACCCCGCAAGGCACCTATCTAGATGCATACTGAGCAGTTGGAACCCCCAGGTGCTTCACAAATTGATTCATAAAAATTAAAAAGTGTTTTTTTTTTCACTTTTTCATTGTTACGAAACAATTTGTGAAGCACCTGGGGGTTCCAAGTGCTCACTATGCATCTAGATAGGTGCCTTGGGGGTCTAGTTTCCAAAATGGGGTCACTTGTGGGGGAGCTCCAATGTTTGGGCACACAGCAGCTCTCCAAACGCAACATGGTGTCGCTAACAATTTGAGACAATTTTGCGTTAAATTTGTTAGCGGACACCATGTTGCATTTAGAGAGCCGCTGTGTGCCCAAATATTGGAGCTCCCCCACAAGTGACCCCATTTTGGAAACTAGACCACCCAAGGCACCTATCTAGATGCATAGTGAGCACTTGGAACCCTCAGGTGCTTCACAAATTGATTCATACAAATGAAAAAGTGGTTTTTTTTTCACTTTTTCATTGTTACGAATCAATTTGTGAAGCACCTGGGGGTTCCAAGTGCTCACTATGCATCTAGATAGGTGCCTTGGGGGGTCTAGTTTCCAAAATGGGGTCACTTGTGGGGGAGCTCCAATGTTTGGGCACACAGGGACTCTCTAAATGCAACATGGTGTCCTCTAACAAATTTAACGGAAAATCGGCTCAAATTGTTAGCGACACCATGTTGCGTTTGGAGAGCCGCTGTGTGCCCAAACATTGGAGCTCCCCCACAAGTGACCCCATTTTGGAAACTAGACCCCCCAAGGCACCTATCTAGATGCATTGTGAGCACTTGGAACCCTCAGGTGCTTCACAAATTGATTCATAAAAATGAAAAAGTATTTTTTTTTTTCACTTTTTCATTGTTACGAATCAATTTGTGAAGCACCTGGGGGTTCCAAGTGCTCACTATGCATCTAGAAAGGTGCCTTGGGGGGTCTAGTTTCCAAAATGGGGTCACTTGTGGGGGAGCTCCAAAGTTTGGGCACACATGGGCTCTCCAAACACAACATGGCGTCCGCTCATTATTCAAGCAAATTTTACAATCAAAAAGTCAAATGGCGCTCCTTCCCTTCCGAGCCCTGCCGTGCGCCCAAACAGTATTTTTTCCCCAAATATTGGGTATCTGCGTGCCCAGGGGAAATTGCACAACAAATTTTGGGGTCCATTTTTTCTTGTTACCCCTGTGAAAATAAAAAAAATTGGGTCTAAAGTAACATTTTTGTGAAAAAAGTTAAATGTTCATTTTTTTCTTCCACATTCAAAAAATTCCTGTGAAGCACCTGAAGGGTTAATAAAGTTCTTGAATGTGGTTTTGAGCACCATGAGGGGTGCAGTTTTTAGAATGATGTCACTTTTGGGTATTTTCTGTCATAAAGACCTCTCAAAGTGACTTCAAATGTGATGTGGTCCCTAAAAAAATGGTTTTGTAAATTTTGTTGGAAAAATGAGAAATCGCTGGTCAACTTTTAACCCTTATAGCTCCCTAACAAAAAAAAATTTTGGTTCCAAAATTGTGCTGATGTAAAGTAGACATGTGGGAAATGTTATTTATTAACTCTTTTGTGTGACATATCGCTCTGATTTCAGGGCTTAAAAATTCAAATTTTGAAAATTGCAAAATTTTCAAAATTTTCGCCAAATTTCCATTTTTTTCACAAATAAACGCAAGTGATATCGAAGAAATTTTTCCACAATCATGAAGTACAATATGTCATGAAAAAACAATCTCAGAATCAGGGGGATCCCTTGAAGCGTTCCAGAGTAATTACCTTATAAAGTGACAGTGGTCAGAATTGTAAAAATTGGCCCGGTCATTAACATGCAAACCACCCGCGGGGCTTAAGGGGTTAATGAGAAATAAAAATGAACTTTTTAGAATTTACCAAACGGCTGCAATGAAACAAAGTGTGAAAAATGTAAAGGGGTCTGAATACTTTCTGTACCCACTGTATATGTATGCATGTCTGTAATTAAACCCTTAACAAAATGTGTCATAATAATACAACACACGTCGGGTCCCTGACTTTAGTGTGGACTCTGGCGCTGAGCCCGCACTTTTCTGGGCACACGTTAGCAGATCTATACAGCTGACATGTGCTCGCAACAGCTGCGGGTGGAATCACGATCCACCAGCAGCTGTTAGCTAGTCAAATGCCACTGTCAATCTCTCACAGAGGCATTTAACTATCGCTTCCCGAAAACGCGTTGTTGGCTCCACCCATCAGCAACTCCGTCACATGATCGCAGGTCGGCGATGGGTTGGCATGACAACCCAGCGGTCAGCGCTCATAGCGAGTGAGCATTTCTGCTACACACAGGAGATCTGATCATTGCCTGTGTGAAGCAAAGGCGATCAGACAATTGCAGCCTCTAGTCTCCCATGGAGACTATTGAAGCATGCAAAAAGTAAAAAAAATGTTTTTAAAAATATAAAAAAAATGTAAAAGTTTAAATCACCCACCTTTCACCCCATTCAAAATAAAACAATAAAAAAAATCACACATACACATATTTGATATTGCCGCGTTCAGAATCCCCCTATCTATCAATATAGGAAAGAATTAATCCGATAGATAAACGGCGTAATTAGAAAAAAATTCAAAATGTCACAATTACCTTTTCTTGGTTGCCACAACATTGCAATAAAATGTAATAACAGGCGATCAAAATATCGGATCTACCCCAAAATGATATCAATAAAAATGTCAGCTAGGTGCGCAAAAAATAAGCCCCAGATCCCGAAAAATGAAGATGCTATGGGTCTCGGAAAATGGCACCATTTCTTTTTTTTTTTTTTTTTAGCAAACTTTGGATTTTTTTTCACCACTTAAATAAAAAAGAACCTGTACATATTTGGTATCTATAAACTCATAATGACATGGAGAATAATTATGGCAACATGATACATAAACATGATAAAAAAAACAACAACTGTGGAATTACACATTTTTGCAATTTCATTGCACTTGGAAATTTTTTCCCGTTTACCAGTACATGATATGGTAAAACCAGTGATGTCATTCAATAGTACAACTTGTCCCGCAAACAATAAGCCCTCATACGGCCATATTGATCAAAAAATATAACGTTATGGCTCTGGGAAGAAGGGGAGCAAAAAATGAAAACTCAAAAATGGAAAATGGCCCATCATTCAGGGGTTAAACATCTTGTGGTCCTTTTACTGTATTTCCATGAGATTATTGATCTTCTAAAGGTTTGCTACTAAATAATACTTTTTATTAATAATAGTGATGAGCGAATGTGCTCACCACTGCTCGGTACTTGCTCGAGCATCACTGTGCTCGACAAGCTCGGCACGTATTTCTGGATTGCTTGGGTGGGAACATGGGTCCCCTCCCTACATGTTTGGCGCTGTTTAGAGAGCCAATGAACATGCAGGGATTGCTTGCGACACACGATAATGCCGTAGCCATGTTGGTTGTGGCATTACAGTGATTGGCTGGCCGCACAGTGTCATCAGGTCTATATAAGACCTGGCGCCGCTATGCTCATCACAGTCTACCCTGGAAACAGGCAGAGTAGGGAGAGCTGCTGCTGAGTCAGGGAGAGATTTGCTTGTTTATAGTTAGTATAGGTATTCCAAAACATATACAGTACAGACCAAAAGTTTGTACACACCTTCTCTTTTAAAGATTTTTCTGTATTTTCATGACTATGAAAATTGTACATTCACACTGAAGGCATCAAAACTATGAATTAACACATGTGGAATTATATACTTAACAAAAAAGTGTGAAACAACTGAAAATATGTCTGATATTCCAGGTTCTTCAAAGTAGCCACCTTTTGCTTTGATGACTGCTTTGCACACTCTTGGCATTCTCTTGATGAGCTTCAAGAGCTGTTCACTTTTCCTTTTTGAGCAGCCACGGTCACATGAAGGCGATGGTGGGAAAGGTCAATTACTGTCACAAGAGGTGGATGATGATGATGAAACACAATTGCCAGAAAGACAGGAGGAGGACCAGGATGCGTAAGTGGAAGACGAGGTAGTGGATGATTTAGTAACTGACCAAACCTGGCAGGGGGACATGCAGAGCGAGGACAGCAGCACACAGGGGGAGGGAGGCATAGCACCACAAAAGGCAGGAACAAGCAGTGTGGTGGCTGCAGACACAGGGTGAGAAAGTGTTCCCCGTAATGCCAACTCGACGGAAGTTGCCAGTACAACTCTTAGGTCTTCCCCAGTCTGGTTGTTTTTTAAAGACTCTGCAGATAACCCCAAAAAAGGCCATCAGCAGGAGTAGCAAAACTAGCAGCCTGACCACCACCAGCATGATCAGGCACATGGCAGCAAAGCATCCGACTAAGAGGTCCGAACCCCAGGGTCCAGCAACAGTGTCTGCGGGTGACACCAATGCTTGTTCCGCTTTTGTGCGTGTACGCCAATCCCCTGTCCATGGCGCATGCGAAGATGCCTCCCACCCTGTACCTGTCTTTGCACACTCTCAACTAGCACCATCAGCAAGCTAGTCCACATCCTTGTCCCAGCACAGCGTTCATTTATCCCTACCCCAGTCCTTGGAACGCAAGTGCAAATACACATCCAACGCCCCGCAGGTCACGCTACTAAATTCACACATTTCACAAATGCTTGTGCTCGAAATGTTGCCTTTTAGGCTCATTAAGATGGTAGCTTTCTGCAACCTGATGGGCGGCGGCCGTACCTCGGTACTCGGTCCCCAGCCGCCACTATTTCTCCCTGTGTGCCATCCCCACATTACACGAGCACATGTATCACAACATTAGCTTTACCCTCAAAAATGCAGTTACTAGGAAAGTCCACCTAAACACGGACACATGAACAAGTGCTTATAGGCAGGGACGGTACATCTCGCTGACCGCACACTGGATTAACATAGTGGAAGCCGGGACCCAGTTGGACTTTGGGACGGAACACGTCCTCCCAACACTGAGGATTACGGGCCCTGGGTCAATCAGGGTTGTCCCCACATTCTACAGCTCCTGAAGCCTCCATCTCCAAAATGACCACATCAGTCACAAGCTAAAAGCACTGCAGCACTACCTCGGCCAAGCAGCAACAGGCTGTGCTGAAGCTAATATGCTTAGGTGACAAACCGAACAATGCTGAAGAGTTGTGGACAGCTCTGAAAGAGCAAGCTGATCTGTGGCTCACAGCGCTGATCCTACAGCCAGGCATGGTCATGTGTGACAATGGCCGGAACCTGGTGGCTGCTGAGAAGCGAGGTGAGCTCACACATGTACCATGCCTGGCCCATGTTCTTAACCTCGTGGTTCAGGAGTTTCTCAAAACCAACCCGGATCTGACGGATCTTGTCAAAGTACGCCGCCTGTGTGCCCATTATAGAAAGTCAGCTACAGCTTCTGCCACGCTTGCCATTCTTCAGCAGAGTTTGCAGCTTCCAGTTCACCGACTGGTGTGCGATGTCCCCACACATTAGAACTCTACATTGCAGATGTTGGAAAGGATTTGTGAGCAGAAAAGGGCAGTTGTTGACTACCAGCATCAACAAGGCATTCGGTATTCAGTTCAGACTCCACACATAAGACCTCAGGAGTGGACATGGATGTCAGACATCTGTACCATCCTCCAAAACTTTGAGGACTCCACCAAGATGGTGAGCGGTGATGGCGCCTTAATTAGCGTCACCATCCCGCTTCTCTGCCTTCTGAAACGCTCTCTGCTCACAATTAAAGAGGATGCATTGCAGGCGGAGCATGATGAAATGGAGCAAGGAACCATACAGGGTGATTCCACACAGCCCAGCGTCATCTCATCCCAACTTAGATTGGGAGACAATGAGGAAGTGGAGGAGGAGGAAGAAGAACAGCAGCTAGTTTCCTGTGCTATAGATGGTACTACCTGCACAACTGTCATACCGTCTGTTCAGCTTCGATGGGCTGAGGACAGGGAGGTGGATGAGGAGGATGAGGAGGAGAGCATGGTCAGTCGTCCTCTTGGTAAGAACACAGAAGTCTTGCATTTTAGCAGTCTGGCATACATGGCTGAGTTTATGCTACGTTGCCTTTCCTGTGACCCTCGCGTTGTTCAAATTTTGGGTGACAGTCATTACTGGTTCGTGACACTTCTAGACACACGCTACAAGGAGAGCTTTCTGTCTCTTATTCCCGTGCAGGACAGGCCTATTAAAATGGGGCAGTATGAGAAGGCCCTTGTTGCGGAATTATTTTAAAAATTCCCATCTAAAAGCGCTGGAGGCAGAGGTCACAATTTGTTGGACAACCAAGGAGTACCGGTGAGAGAGACAAAAATGCAATCCAGTAGAGACAGGGAAACACTGTCAAAGTTCTGGGACAGTTTTCTCAGACCCTCCCATCGCACAGGCCCTGAGGCGCGGGGTACTCTCACAAGGAGGGAAAAGTTTGGGAGGATAGTGTGGGAGTACCTTGCCGACTGTACCAATGTGCTCCGTGATTCCTCTGTGGCTTATAATTATTGAGCATCCAAGCTGGACACGTGGCATGAACTGGCTCTCTACGCCTTGGAGATCCTGGCCTGCCCTGCTGCTAGCATTTTGTTAGGGCAGGTTTCTAGTGCCGCTGGCGGAATTATAACCGATAGGCGCATCCGCCTGTCAGCTGAAAATGCTGACAGGCTGACTTTTATAAAAATGAACAAGGGCTGGATTGGGCCAGACTTCTCAACACCACCCAATGATAGCAGTGTAACATAAACTCAAATACAGTGTCTTATTTTTGGGGATGTCTAACTCTATTCCCATGCACCTCTGTCTTCACACCCAGACATGCGTATATGCGTCCTGATTTTGTCTATTTGTTCTTGTCCTCCTCCTTCTCCTCATCCTCCACCACCATATCTACCATATCACCATATCTATTTCTCTTGCAAGGGACATTGGAGTTCCTCCAAATTTTTGGAAGCTGTTGCATTCACTGCATAGGCAAACAGTATGGGAGACCCACTTCCTAATAATGGGAACATTGTTTTCAAGAGGCCCTCCGACCTCTACGCCTCTTGCAAGGGACATTGGAGTTCCTCCAAATTTTTGGAAGCCATTGCATTCTCTGCATAGGCAAACAGTATGGGAGACCCACTTCCTAATAATGGGAACATTGTTTTCAGGAGGCCCTCTGACCTCTACATCTCTTGCAAGGGAAATTGGAGTGCCTACAAATTTTTGGCAGCCGTGTATATAACTCGTACCTATTATAGTCAATGTAGCTTTTGACATGTCTGTGTATTTTTGTAGGCTGAATAGTCAGCTAAAAATCATTGAGACATGTAGAATATTGAGCCTTGGCTCAAACTCGCCAATGCAAGTTTATGGGTCCATGGTCAGCACTCAAATGCCATCCTGGTGCTGGCCGTTGTTCATGGACTGTTTATTATTATGCAAAACCTGAGAAACTTCCATCAAGTTTTTTTTTTCATCCTAGTCTTTTTCTGTATTTAAAGTTATAAATCTTTTTATCGTCAGAAAATCAAAAAGTTAATATCTGATTTGGCTAGATGAATATGTGCCAGATGCTCTTTATAGTTGGATAATCAATCTAGGGTCCTGTAAGAATAGTGAATTACAGCAAAAATGTCAAAGTAGTGCTAAACATAATTCCATAATAAAGACAAAAGGGTTTATCACACTCTCAGTCATGTGTGTTGATTAATTATGTGACCTTTATAATAAATTATTAGAAAACATAAAGGATTTATAAAAAGTACAAGACTGCAAGGATCAAAAAAGCTAAAAACATAGTGGTGCTAACGAGAGATGGGAAAATCAGCCAGGTCTGTATTCTCTGGCCTCTGAAAACCGGCAATCTCCTTACATCCTGGCATTTCCTGCTCGTCTTTTGATTAAAAAGTCTAGAATGGCATTGTGTCTACATCATGTCGCAATAATAACATTGCGCCAGCCCGGCTAATCAAAAGATGAGCCAAGAATGCCAGTAAGTATAGAGATTCTCAGGTCGAATCAGGACTGACCTGGCCTATGAACTGGAGTGCTGCAAATAAGTTCTCCCATCTCTACTGCTTAGAGACATTTTGTATAAATAAAGCTTAAAGGCATTGACCTACTTAGGCATAGACAATGGCCCGTTAAGAATTAAGCATTGAATGTCATCAAAAAGGAATAAATTAGCACTAGGCATGGACTAAAAGGGACAACTATTAGAAACCTTCTGCCTTAGCCCTTATAAACTAAAACCTTTAAGATGCAGGTATAATTTCAGAGGGAGATTTTAGGCCCTTGTGAACAGAGTCTGAAAGTGAGAGTCAGCAGTGCACCCTAAGATTATGGACAGATACAGACATATACCTGACAAGTGGCAGGAAAGATTTAGCAAGGTATGGGACAGTGCAAGGTAAGGCAGTGTGAGTTGGGCTTCTGTTAAAATTCTGCTTCTGTGTTAGTGGATTGCAATCACAATATCGTTACACTGTCAAGATTCCACTGCTCACAGTATCCTAAGAAAGCAGTGAGTGACAGCTCAGCCACCCTATAGGATCAGGGGCGTGCTGGGCTGTCAGTATTTTGAGTTACAGCTCAGCTGCCTAATCTGGCCAGATCTGCTAGGTCTCCTCCAGGTGTCACCTATTCAGAGTGATTATCTAGCTATTTAGCTGGCTGGCAATGATCAGACCAATTCCAGTCATAGCCTTGCTCATTGGTGTGTTTGCTCTGTGCTCTGTGTTTTGATATTCTAATCTTGGTTGCCAGACCACGGATTTGCCTTTTAACTTCTTATTTGAATTAGTCATTTTGTTTTTGACGTACTCTGACCTTAGTTGCCTGACCCCAGACTTTGCCTTTGACTATTCACTTGTCTTGTCCCTTTTGACATTGATGTACTCTCCTGCCATTTGACCTTGGACTCCTTGACTTCCCTGCCTCATGGCTTGTCTGTGAGAAGTGACTTAGCACCACATACACATAATGTGCTTAAAAAAAAACGACTGCACTCCTGGTAGAGTGGTGCACAAGTAAGGGCCCAACCCGGATCAATAGTAATATATAATCTTGGCACTCATATGACTCAAAACATTTTTTTACGATTTTTGAATGAAAAACGTGGTACAAAACAACAGACGTTTCGGTCATAAGAGACCTTCATCGGTGTACTACAGAAAAGAAAATAGATAAATAAGCAAACAAAACAAAGGAAATACATTGCAGTCGGTCAAAAAATATGCGGTCATGCATAAATGAAACATAGCCAATATATGATTCTCGGCGAAGAAACAAAAAGCATTGGGAGGAAATAAGGAGGGGAGAGACGAATATAGATATATATAGTGAACTACATACCATGAGGCTGCGACCAAAAGCATGTGGGAATACAATCCCCAGATTGTGCGGTAGCTGAAATAGAAGTATATATATAAATATATATATATATATATATATATAAAAGAAGGTGAATAGGGGATGTAAAGTACAGCCCACAAAAGAGGAGTAAAAAGAAAGCATACCTGGATAGCAGAAGTTGAGTGAGCAGGTATAGAGCGTGCTACAATGCGGTATCCACCACTAGTTCAATGTGGACGCTGCCCACAGGTGTCCCCTATGGGGAATTTATAGTCTGGGGGAGGTGCTAGGTATGTGAAAGCATAAAATCATTGGTGGCAGAGTGAAAACCACGCTATTGCGGTGACTGGCGAAGGACCTGCGTACCGGAAATGACAATGGCAGGTCCTGAAAGGTGCCTGCGGTCACATGACCGAAGTGACGTTAGTAAGCGTTCCACAGTAATGGCGGTACGTTCCACGGTGATGTCAGTGCGCACCACCGCACAATAAAGAAGATACAGTGTAAATTATAGACGCTAAGATGGTTAACCACAAAGGGTGGGCAGGGGGACGGGATACAGGAGAAGGGATGTGATCACAGGAGATTCTATAAAACAAATAGAAATATATTAGTGGCTAGTCCTAGAGCAAGTCAATAAACAGTTTACATATAGAAATACTTTATTATATCAAAGTAATTAGATATGGATGAAGGTCATGGTAGGATTAAGAGCTATATAAAGTAGGAAATAGAGGTCAGGAAGACAATAGACATTAAATAAATGCAAATAACTCGTATTCCCTATTTAACCCCTTTGGGGTTAGCGACTGGAGTTCATGTATCCACTACGCTTCTCGTAATTTGAGCATACGGATGCGGTCGCCCCCTCATCTCGGAGGGGGGACATGTTCTATGACTTGAAATTTTAATTGGGATACTTAATATGCAAATTGCTTCTTCAGAGAAAAAGAGGTCTTGTACTCTATAGCGCCACCTATTGGAAGTAGCAATCCTACAAGTCACAATCAACCCTTTAACGAGTCGTGCAATATGACTTAGGGTAAAAGTCAAATCAAAATCTCAATTTGCAGACACGGTGTATTGGGCTAAGTATGAGAACTGATTTGGCTAGGTGAGAGGCTCTGGACTGAGTTCTAATTGGTAGCGTTTCTCCTTATGGAGAGTGACACACCAGCTCTGGCACGTCAAGGTAAGGAGGCTTATTCGCCATGCAATGCTCCTCTGGGAAATTTAATATGCAAATTGGGATACTGTGTGTCCCTGGGATGCAAAATGATGTGGTAGTAGTAGTAGTAAGTTTTTACACCGGATAGTGGATTTATGTTTAGAGATACGGTCCTTAATGGCCTGGATGGTCTCTCCAATGTAGATTAAGCTACAGGGGCATTTGTTCAAGTAGATGACGTATGTCGAGTTACATGTGAAAAACTCTTTAATCTGGTATTCTTTGCCTGAGTGGGGATGATGGAAAGTATTGCCTCGGGTTATATTGTTGCACTGATAACATTGTAGGCATGGATACGTACCGGTCCTGGGAGTTCCCAAGAACCTCTGTCGTGGTCCACTTGTGATGGGACCCAGGACGGCATGAATAAGCTGGTCTTTGATATTAGGTGCCCTTTTGTAGCAGAGGAGGAAGGGTGGACTGAATTCAGGTACAGATGGATAGGCTGTAGTAAGGATACCCCAGTGTTGTGTGATTTTTTTCTGCATAATGAAGGTCGCCGGATGAAATGTATGAACAAAGGGAATACGGTTCTTGGAGGGGGATCCTGTCCGGATGTTAAGTTCTGTTGCTTTGGATAGTGTACTAGAGGGGTAACCCCTATCTTGGAACTTTTGATGCATTTGTTTAAGTCTAAAGTCTTGAGTGGTCGGATTACTGACAATACGTTGTGAAATTTTGATCTCGGGACCGCAGTTCTGGTGGCTTTAGGATGTAGGCTATCATAGTGTAAAAATGCATTCCTATCAGTCGGTTTTACATACAGGTCTGTGGAAAGACAGCCCAGGTTGTCTTTCAAGACTGTGGTGTCAAGGAAGTGTATCAAATCCTTGTTGGAATTGATGGTAAACCGAAGGCCACTCCACGCAAAGTTTAAGGTCTCAAAAAACTCGCTTTTGTCGTAGGTGGGCCCCCCCCCTGATGCAAAAGATGTCGTCTATGTATAGTTTCCAGATGATCTAATGTGTTTTGAAAAGGGGATTGGGATATACCACATCATCCTCAAAATTCAACATGTAATAATTCGCATAGACCCCCATTAGACCCCATGGCGGTCCCTTGAATTTGTAGGTAGAACGATTCCTGGAACAGGAAAAAGGTTTTTTTAAGAACTAGTGCAAGGAGATCAAGGCAGAGATTACTGGTTTCTGGAGGTGCCTGGGATTTTTGTAATAAGTTTTTGATGCATAGAATCCCACGGTCGTTTGCAATTGAGGTATAAAGACTTAACGTCTAAAGTGACACGGATGGTGTCTGGGTCAACTGACCCAATTTGTTTCAGTACATTGAGAAAGTCTCCTGTATCCAAGATAAAGGAAGGAGTTCTCTAAATTAGTGGGGTCAAAATTTTTTCCAACAACCTGGGGCAGCCACAGTGTTGCCACGTTTTGTGTTGACCTGAGACTTGCTGTATTGAGTCGAGAAAATATGTGGGGAAATGGTAGAGCAATTACTGGTACCACAGGCATATCTTAGGCTAGTAATGCACCCAGCACATGCGCATGTACTGGGTGGGCATTTGGGCCAAAAGAAAACCCTAGACTGAATTTTGTAGTGGTTTTACTGGCTAGGAGTCCATGAAGAAGTTTAACGGTATTGTAATTCCTTTCTAGTGTTCCAGGTAACCAGTCCCCAGCCACACTTTCGGAGTCCTTTGGTGCCTCTGCCAATTATAGAGATACCTTTTGAAAGAGTGCCAATGGATCTGGTTGGTCCTGTCAATAAGTCAGCAAGGGGTCACCAACATATCCTGGTATTTCTAGATTATGCCACCCGATATCCTGAAGCAGTTCCGATGCGCAATACGTCATCTAAACTCATAGCAAAAGAACTCATAGGTATGTCCTCTTGGGTGGGGATTCCTCAAGAGAGGAACCCCCTTTATGTCAAAAATTATGTAAGAACTCTGCCGCTTGTTAAATGTTAAACAGTTGCGCACATCAGTCTATCATCCCCAAACAGATGGCCTGGTAGAAAGGTTCAATAAGATGCTAAAGAGCATGCTAAAAAAAAACAATCTCCAAAGATGGGAAGGACTGGGATCTCTTACTGCCATATTTGTTGTTTTCAGTGTGTGAGGTGCCCCAGGCATCTACGGGGTTCTCACCCTTCGAACTATTGTTGTTATGTTCTGCTACCAGAGCTAAGGAAAGAGAGGAGATCTGTCCCTACGATAGAACTCAGCTTAATCCCTACGATGTAACAGGGGACCTGATCCTGCGATCAGACCTGCTAAAGTCCTAAGCTAGTCTGTACGGAGACCTATAGATGTGGGGAAGGAATCCCTACAAGTACTAAGGACTGGGAGGAAAATGGGACACCTCCTAACAGAAATAGTAGCAGACAGACGAACAAACAAAATATATAGAACATAGAGGTCCGTAGACCAAGCAAACTAACAGAGTTAGATACAGAGCACAGGCTAGCTAGAAAGTAGTTAAACAATGAAGTCCAGCAAAGCCAGAAGGGCGGAGCAGGATTAAATAGGCCAACAAGGTCATGTGACCAGCAAAGGAAAAAACCTAAGAACAAGGTTCTAACAATTGTATGGCAGACATTCCCGGGGCTTGCTCGATATAGCCAATGAGGCTTGGGAAAACCAACCGACCCCACACAAGAGTTTAATAGGACATGTTGCAAAAATGCAAGAAAGAATGGAGACAGTCCTACCACTGGTCCTGGAACATATGGAGGTGGCACAAGTCTCAGAGTCGGGTCTATAACTGGGAGGCTCGGTAAGAACCTTTAGTCAGGGTGATCGGGTGTTAGTACTTGTGCCTACAGTAGATAGCAAATTCCTTGTAAGATGGCAGTGGCCCTACGAGATAATGGAGAAGGTGGGGCCGGTAAACTACAAGGTACACCAACCAGGATGGAGAAAGCCAGAGCAGGTCTACCATATAAATTTGCTTAAACCATGGAAAGATAGAAACCACCCTGGCGAGAACAGTCCGCTGCCTGCATTTCCTGTGGAGAAGGCTCCATTACCTCTGGGGATGTTGAGAGGAGCCTCCACCATAGTTAAGATAGCGGATACTCTGTCCCCTAAACAGGTTCAGAAGGCCCAGGAGTCCATTAGCTGAAATACAGATGTTTTCTCTGAACTCCCTGGACATAACTTCCTAATCCAATATGACATTATCACGGAGCCCCAGGCCAAAATCCGACTAAAGCAATATAGAGTACCTGAGGCTCGGTGACAAGCTATCTCGGAAGAGGTGAAAACTATGCTGCAATTAGGTGTCATTGAAGAGTCCCAAAGTAAGTGGCCTAGCCCAAAAGTAATAATACCTAAGCCTGTTGGGATGCTACAGTTCTGTAATGAATTCAGAAAACTTAATGAAGTTTAGAAATTTGACGCCTACCCCATGCCCCGGGTGGATGAATTGATAGAGCGGTTTGGGCAGGCACGGTACTTTTCAACCCTTGACCTCACAAAAGGGTACTGGCTGGTGCCCCTAACGGAGGCGGCTAAGGAAAAAATGGCCTTTGTGACCCCCGAAGGGCTATTCCAGTAGAAAGTATTACCCTTTGCTTTGTATGGTGCGCCGGCGACATTCCAGCGGTTAATGGATATTATTCTCCATCCTCATCGCCGTTATGCTTCAGCCTATCTTGATGACATTGTTGTGTACAGTGCAGACTGGGAAAGTCACATACCAAAGGTACAGGCGGTAATAGATTCCCTCCGACAAGCAGGGCTAACCGCCAACCCAAAGAAATGTTCCATAGGCTTGGAAGAAGCTCAGTACTTGGGTTATGTCAGTCCTCAAACCCCAAATAAACAAAGTAGAGGCGATTGAGAACTGGCCCCGTCCCCTCACAACAAAGCAGGTGAGAGCTTTTCTAGGTTTAATGGGATATTAAGGATGATTTATTCCCAACTTTGCCACCTTGTCAGCTCCTTTAACAGACTGCTTGAAAGGGAGAAAGTCTGTGATGGTCCGCTGGAATGATCAGACAGAGGAGGCTTTTGTAAAATTAAAGTCTGTACTGTGTGATACACGGGTTCTGGTTACACCAAATTTCAAAAGGGAGTTCATTGTGCATACCGATGCCTCGGAGATAGGTCTTGGTGCCATGCTGTCTCAAGAGGTTAACGGGGAAGAGCATCCCGTTAGTTTCCTGAGCTGGAAGCTTACCCCAGCCGAAACAAGGTACAGTATAGTAGAGAGAGAGTACCTGGCCATTAAGTTGGCACTTGAGTCTCTCTGCTATTACTTGCTGGGGGGGACATTTCGTTTGGTGACCGATCATTCACCTTTTACGTGGATGAGTCAGGCTAAGGAGAGGAATGCGCGAGTCACTAGTTGGTTTCTGTCCCTCCAAAATTTCAAGTTTTCAGTGGAACATCGGGCAGGCAGACTGCTGGGGAATGCGGATGCCCTTTCCAGAATCCACTGTGTGACATGTGTTCATCCCCATAGGGTTGAACAAAGGGGGGAGGTATGTGGTGCAGTGAAAGGTGTAGTATTGGATGGAAGGTATATTTCTCCCAGCAAGATAAAATGTGGCCTGGATTTTCCCTAATTCTCCAGGTTTTCAGAGCAACACCTGACATACACAGCTGCAGCAATCAAGCCTGCATAAGCCAGTTAGGGGGGAAATCTCAGTGTGTGAGGAGCTCGGCTGGAGTGAGCCTGAATTTGTATTGCTGTTTGGATACATGCTGGAAAGGTTTATGACAAACATTCAAGCACACCTGGGAATGGCATAGTTAAGCCCGTCCCATGCAAGGGTGAGTCTGAGACCGGTGGTTCTCCAAGTTGGAGTACATTTACATTGTTTTTTGTCACTTTCTGCCACCTGCTCTTTAAAGTGTGAATAAAACACTGAAGTTTGGACTTTAAGCCTGTGTGTTGCCTCATTACTGCGTTCCTGCCGCTGCCTACCAGAGCAAATCCCTACACTATCCAAATTCATTATACCATCAGGATAGCAATTTTTCACATTGTTTGCAATATTTTTATGCCCATCACATGATATTGCTTGAACTCTTGCACTCTATGTGGCACAATCTAATCAATGTGTGCACTATTTACCTGCAGAGTGTATGTCATGTTCATCTAGGTACTTCATAGAATCATATAGGCACTGATTGTACCACATTGCAGACAATATACATATTATTTAAAGGAAACCTGTCAGGTCCCCCAGGCCTCTCAAACTGCTGACACAATGATTTAGAGACATATTTCAGCTTTATAAATCATGTTGTTATTCCTATCTCTCCAAAAGTAACTTTTATTACTCTCACTCATAAATGCAAATTTTCTTTGTCTAGTGTGAGGAGCTGCCCATTTACTAAAGACTTTTCCAGCACGGAGCACCGATTTTCATCGATCTTATTGTTATGTTTTATTAGTGATTTCTTGCTGAGTTTTATTGTTCTGCTTGCACGTCAGTATGTGAGCATTCAGAAGGAGAGAATATATGAATTATATACACTGCTCAAAAAAATATAGGGAACACTCAAATAACACATCCTAGATCTGAATTAATGAAATATTCTCATTGAATACTTTTGTTCTGTACAAAGTTGAATGTGCTGACAACAAAATCACACACTAATCATCCATGGAAATCAAATTTATTAACCAATGGATGCCTGGATTTGGAGTCACCACCAAAATGAAAGTGGAAAAACACACTACAGGCTGATCCAACTTTGATGTAATGTCCTTAAAACAAGTCAAAATGAGGCTCAGTATTGTGTGTGGCCTCCACGTGCCTGTATGACCTCCCTACAACGCCTGGGCATGCTCCTGATGAGGTTGCGAATGGGCTCCTGTGGGATCTCCTCCCAGACCTGAACTAAAGCATCTGTAAACTCATGGACACTCTGTGGTGCAATGTGACGTTGGTGGATGGAGCGAGACATGATGTCCCAGATGTGCTCAATCGGATTCAGGTCTGGGGAACGGGCGGGCCAGTCCATAGCTTCAATGCCTTCATCTTGCAGGAACTGCTGACACACTCCAGCCACATGAGGTCTGGCATTGTCCTGCATTAGGAGGAACCCAGGGCCAACTGCACCAGCATATGTTCTCACAAGGGGTCTGAGGATCTCATCTCGGTACCTAATGGCAGTCAGGCTACCTCTAGCGAGCACATGGAGGGCTATGCGGCCCTCCAAAGAAATGCCACAGAACACCAGGATTGGCAAAGTCACCACTGGCGCCCTGTGCTCTTCACAGATGAAAGAAGGTTCACACTGAGCACCTGTGACAGAGTCTGGAGACGCCGTGGAGAGCGATCTGCTGCCTGCAACATCCTTCAGCATGACTGGTTTGGCAGTGGGTCAGTAATGGTGTGGGGTGGCATTTCTTGGGAGAGCCGCACAGCCCTCCATGTGCTCGCCAGAGGTAGCCTGACTTCCATTAGGTACCGAGATGAGATCCTCAGACCCCTTGTGAGACCATATGCTGGTGCAGTTGGCCCTGGGTTCCTCCTAATGCAGGACAATGCCAGACCTCATGTGGCTGGAGTGTGTCAGCAGTTCCTGCAAGATGAAGGCATTGAAGCCATGGACTGGCCCGCCCGTTCCCCAGACCTGAATCCGATTGAGCACATCTGGGACATCATGTCTCGCTCCATCCACCAACGTCACATTGCACCACAGACTGTCCAGGAGTTGGCGGATGATTTAGACCAGGTCTTGGAGGAGATCCCACAGGAGACCATCCGCAACCTCATCAGGAGCATGCCCAGGCGTTGTAGGGTGGTCGTACAGGCACGTGGAGGCCACACAGAATACTGAGCCTCATTTTGACTTCTTTTAAGGACATTGCATCAAAGTTGGATCAGCCTGTATGTAACGGGTCTGGGAGGTAGAACCTCTGAGCAACGATACAAAGGGGCAGTCCTTGTAAGGAAGCGGGTGGCTCCCAGGGTAGGCGGGCAGGTAGTCACGGCAAGTGACGGGGACAGTCTCTGGGTAGAAGGGCAGGAGATCACGGCAAGTGACGGGGACAGTCTCTGGGTAGAAGGGCAGGAGGTCACGGCAAGTGACGGGGACAGTCTCTGGGTAGAAGGGCAGGAGGTCACGGCAAGTGACGGGAACAGTCTCTTGACAGGCGGGTGGTCACGGCAAGTGACGACTAAGCCTCCAGATAGGCTAGCAGGCGGGTAGCAGGTGGACGCTCCCAGGTGAGCGGGCAAGAGTCTCTGGACAGGCAGGTGGTCACAGCAAGTGATGGCTAAGCCTCCTGGTAGACTAGCAGGCAGGTAGCAGGTGGATGCTCCCAGGTGAGCGGGCAAGATTCTCTGGACAGGCAGGTGGTCACAGCAAGTGATGGCTAAGCCTCCAGGTAGATTTGCAGGCAGGTAGCAGGTGGACACTCCCAGGT
Source organism: Phyllobates terribilis (assembly GCF_046119375.1). NCBI lineage: Eukaryota > Metazoa > Chordata > Amphibia > Anura > Dendrobatidae > Phyllobates > Phyllobates terribilis. The sequence goes on from NW_027362763.1 coordinate 225,561,078, forward strand.
GAGCGGACAAGAGTCTCTGGACAGGCAGGTGGTCACAGCAGGTGACGGCAGAGCCTCCAGGTAGGCTAGCAGGCAGGTAGCAGGCGGATGCTCCCAGGTGAGCGGGTATGAGTCTCTGGACAGGCAGGTGGTCTCAGCACGTGACGGCAGAGCCTCCAGGTAGGCTAGCAGGCAGGTAGCAGATGAGCGCTCCCAGGTGAGCGGGTAATAGTCTCTGGACAGGCAGGTGGTCACAGCACGTGACGGCAGAGCCTCCAGGTAGGCTAGCAGGCAGGTAGCAGATGAGCGCTCCCAGGTGAGCGGGCAATCAGATCCATAGACAGACTGGCAGGGCTGGTAGGCAAACTGTCGGACCGCAGGAATGCAAGTAGATAGACGAGTAACAGGCAGATATCAAGCAGGATTCTGGCAGGTAACTGGCAGGTATCTGGTAACGGGACCTGAGGGCTGAAGCAGAGTGATAGGCTATGCAACAACATTGCTCGGGCACCTCCTTTTTGGAGGAGGTGCCTTATATATGGTGAGGTCCTCCGGCCATTGGCCGGGGACTCCTTAGGACGGCGCGCGCGGCCCCTTTAAGAGAGGGGGAGCGCGCGCGCGCCCTAAGCACAGTGGCCGGGAAGCAGCGCGCGCTGCCAGCAGAGCGGGAGGAAGGCGCCGGGCATGGAGCGGAGAGGTGAGGGGAACAGCGTCCCAGCCTAGCAGGAGGCAGGGACGCCGACGCTACACTGTAGTGTGTTTTTCCACTTTAATTTTGGTGGTGACTCGAAATCCAGGCCTCCATTGGTTAATAAATTTGATTTCCACTGATGATTTTTGTGTGATTTTGTTGTCAGCACATTCAACTATGTACAGAACAAAGTATTCAATGAGAATATTTCTTTCATTCAGATCTAGGATGTGTTATTTGAGTGTTCCCTTTATTTTTTTGAGCAGTGTATAAGATAAAATGTAAACTTTAAAAATATACATTAAAAGACGATAGCTGGAGTAAAAAACTATTTATTCTTAAAGTGCAAGTGCCTAAACATATAAACCAGTGCTCGATAAAAAATGGTTTGATCTCACCACTTGTATGGAATTTTCAAGAGGCAGGAGACTCATGTAGCAAGAACAAACAATATCCAGAAATAGCTCAGGAAGAATAGTGTTAATCATATCTCAATCTCCGTTGTCGGGTCCCTGCATTGCTCCCGCCCTAAAAAGGGCAGTCCCCAAGTATAAAACTATACGAATGTACCCCACCAATGCAAAAAGATATGTCCTGTATTTCTTGATATCATTTGTTCCTGCCACATGAGTCTCCTGCCTCTTGAAAATTTCATACAAGTGGTGAGATCAAACCATTTTTTATCAAACACTGGTTGATATGTTTAGGCACTTGCACTTTAAGAATTGTTAAGTTTTTGATTCCAAGGTATCGTATTTTAATGTATATTATTAAAGGTTACATTTTATCCTATATATATTTGAAATATTCTCTCCTGCTGAATACTCTGATTACGGTTCTGAGAGTTATCATTGGGACAGACATATTGCTGTGCCCTTCACTGTATTTGCACGTCGATATGTGCAATAATTTCACTTGTAAAGTATCCAGCATTCCAGTAATCTCATTAGTATCTCAGGAGCCTCTAACATTCTTCAAACAGCAAATAGGCTCATTGTGTGATTGTTGAAAGTAGATCAGGCTGAGCCGTCACCACAGGGAGTCTCACATGCAGACCCAGGTGATGGGTTCGACCTGAGGAAAATACCTACACTAATGCACACTTAGCTTTGGGGGAGGGGGAGAGCAGTTCTGCCCATTCAAGGGGCTGATCCCAGGGAAGGAGAAAAGAAGCCACATGTTTAGTGGAAGTTGGTGGAATGTCATCGAAGGGAGAGGATCTAGTTTGAGGACCTGGACCATGGATGAATTGATGGCATATGGAGATCAGTATGGACTAGGCTGGATAAACGTGCTACAGTTGTGGGCTATGTCGTTGGGATTTAAACTTTCTTAAAGGACTGTTGCTACTGGATACCTGTGCTTCTTTCATTTTATCGGTCATATAGAGGATTGTGGACTGTGACTACAGAGTATACTGGCTGGGCCAACAAAAAATTGGGGAACAGTGAGTATCACCTTGCACAAAGGCAATAGAATTACCGCCCCCGGGGAGGGGATCTTGTGGACTGAGACGATTGAATTTTGGACATTTACTTGGAATTTCTGTATTACCATGGATGTAAGGAATAAAATATTGTTGCATTGTTAATCTGCCTACGTGATTAATAAAACCCACGATCTCAGATCTTCACATCTAGTTTGATGATGTGTTCCTTTCCTAGAATAGTCCAGTTTCATAGTCAGTAATCATGCCCCCCTCAGGAATTACAATCGCCACCCTGCCCACTATATGTCTTCAGCTTTTAAAATCATGTGACCTTTTTCCTTCCTGGATAAGCACAGTGAACTGAATATTGTGGAGTGAGTCAATCGTGGCCAGGGAGAGGGGCATGATTAATGACTGTGAACACAGTCATGGCTAAATCAGGGGGCGGTAATAGAAACAGTGTGTGACACCAGCACCTGCCCCTGATGACGATTTGTTTGAAGGTGATGCTTGAATCTGTGGGGCGGTGCTGGTGTCACTCACTGCTTCTATCTCTACCCGCTGCCGACATCTTGTTTCACAGTTAAAGGCAGTGGCGGCAGGGATAGAAGCAGAGTGCGGACACTGCACTTCTCTCCCACAGTCTCTATCACCATTGATCCAGGATGTCTTCCGAGAGCGATGATGCAAGAAACTATAGTAAGTGTCCTGTTCCAGGAGGGGCGATAGATGCTGCAGGGAAGTGAATGTTGCCCCACCCTCCTGTCACACCCTGTTTCAGGAGGAGTGATAAACACTGCAGGGAAGTGAATGTAGCGCCAGCCTCCTGTGACGTCCTTCTTGAGACTCCTCTCAAACAAAATGTCACTGGAAGTGAAGTAAAAAAAACACATTTAGGCTATGTGCCCACGATGCAGAAATGCTCTGGATTTTTTCCTGAGCGTTTCTGCATGTCTCTGGCAGAAAAAACGCATGCGGATTGTACATGCGGATTGTACATGCGTTTTTCCTGCCAGGGACATGCAGATGTGAAGCGTTCTTCACATGCATTTCCGCATGCGGGTTGACAAGCACTTTAAAAAGCGATTTTAGCATCACTTGGAAAGTGCTTGACAACTTGGTTACACTATATAAATCCATGCAAACGGCATGAATTTATATAGAGTGACCGTAAAAGAATGTAAAAAAATAAAAAAATAAATCTATACTTACCTTCTGATGGCCCCTGGAGTCTTGCTTTGCTCCGTCCTGGCTTGCCGGCAGCTCGCGGTACACTGAGGGACCTGCCGACGTCAGCGTCGCGTGATCCATCACATGATTAGATGACGTCACCGCAGGTCCTTCAGTCCACCGCGATCTGCCCGCAAGTGAAGACAAGGAGACCGGGGGCCATCAGAAGGTAAATAAAATATTTATTTTTTATTGTATTCTTTTTTTTACAGGTTCTATGGTACCCGGGTTCGGAGGAGAGTCTCCTCTCCTCCAGACCAGGGTACCATTGGCACATTGAAACGCTAGGATTCCGCATGCACAGATGCAGTGATGCGGAATCCAAGCGTTCCAATGCAAGTCAATGGCGGCGAAAACGCAGTGCTTCCGCAGAATAATTGGTAGTGCTGCGTTTTTTTCCGCAATGATAACCCGCAGCGGAAATTTCTGCAGCATGTGCACAGTACATGCGGATTATCATTGGCATTGGGGAACATGGCAGGCCTTCTGCCATGCGTTTTTTAACCATTTCTGCAGCATTTTTGCCGCTGTGGAAAGGCTTAAAAAACGCATCGTGGGCACACAGCCTTAGGCATTAAATACATATGGAAAAGTGTAGGTATTTTATAATAAAGCTAATTACAAAAGTGATTAGGGTGTAATGAAATATATTTAGAAAAGACATTTTAGGTACTGGATCAATTCTTTAACTACAAATAATTTAGTTGAAAGTCACCATTTTTTGGTATATACAACTGCTATACAGTTTGTAATTTTCTGCTAAAGAGAGATGCTAAAAACATTGCAAATGGAACACAACAAATTTCTCAAAAAACTATACTTTTAAAGAAGACCTGTCACATGCTCCAAATAAAAAAAATGAGTTAATTAACTTGAAAATATCCTCAGGCTGCCTGATTTTGCCACTTTTTTCCATTTTGTGCTGCATTACTCCATTGCAGAGACATTCACATCTTGGCAATGGAGTAACGCAGAGCAAAATGGAAAAGAACAGCTTGAGGATTTTTATAAGGTATTTAACTTGTAACATGTCCTGTTTAAGTACTGACAATTTGGCCAATATTTAGTTTGTTCTATTTTTTTTTAGATTGATTTATGATGCGGTCCACAGTAGTCACCTCATGAACTAACATCTGTAAATCACTTCCTTTTTCATGATTGTATTTTGGTACTCTTATCATCCACGTTTCCCGTAAGTGAAAAAATATGAGATTTCTAATAGTTTATTGGTCCTTGTAGCAAAGCCAACATTTCATTCTTACCCAGAAATCCTATGGGAACTGTTCTCATCCCTTTTGTTTCAAATGAAGAGAAAACAATCACTTTATTTGTGGAGTGAAATGAACCCATAAGTACACAGAAAGCACTATATAAGGAAGAATGTTCTGATCCGTGAGGCCAGTCACGATGAAACACAGCACTCCATTTCTTACTTCGATGTCACATAACAATCATGTATAGAAGAAATAAGAATAACATTGACATTGGTTACATATAGATTCAATGATCAGATTTGGAACACTGCTACATACATTTCATTTAACTTTTAGCTAAAAAGTAGCATGGTAATTTTCATTTATAGTTTCAGACACTGTTAGCTTATATTAAAAAGCCTGCTTTTATATTTCATTATTTTAAGAAGTCTGCTTTTACACTCCAGGATAAGACTATTGATTGATGCTTGGAGTCATTTTTTAACATTCAAAACAAAAAACTAATGATGAGATTGAAACCCTTAACCCCTTAAGGATGGAGCCAATTATGTTCTTAATGACCAAGCCAAATTTCACAATTCTGACCGGTGTTACTTTATGAGGTAATAACTCTGGAACGCTTCAATGGATCCCACTGATTCTGAGACATTTTTCATGACAAATTGTACTTCATGATAGTGGTAAAATTTCTTCAATATAACTTGTGTTTACTTGTGAAAAAAATGAAAATTTGGCGAAAATGTAGAAAATTTTGTAATTTTCAAACTTTGAATTCTTAAGCCCTTAAATCAGAGATATGTCACACAAAATAGTTAATAAATAACATTTCACATATGTGTACATCAGCACAAGTTTTGTAACAATTTTTTTTTTGTTAAGAAGTTATAAGGGTTAAAAGTTGACCAGTGATTTCTCATTTTTCCAACAAAATTTGCAAAACCATTTTTTTAGGGACCACATCACATTTGAAGTGACTTTGAGGGGCCTATATGACAGAAAATACCCAAAAGTGACACCATTCTAAAAACTGCACCCCACAAGTTCTCAAAATTACATTCAAGAAGTTTGTTAACCCTTTACGTGCGTCACAGGAACTGAAGCAACGTGGAAGGAAAAAATTAACATTTAATTTTTTTCACAAAATGTTTATTTCAGACCCAATTTTTTTATTTTTACAATGGTAACGAGAGAAATTGGACCACAAAATTTGTTGTGCAATTCATCCTGAGCATTCCGATACCACATATGTGGACGAAAACCACTGTTTGGGTGTACTTAAGAGCTCAGAAGGGAAGAAGCACCGTTTGACTTTTTGAATGCAAAAATGGCTGGAATTGAGAGTGGATGCCATGTTGCATTTGGAGAGCCCCTGATGTGTCTAAACAGTGGAAACCCCCCCACACGTGAACCCATTTTGAAAACTAGACCCCCTCAGGGAACTTGTCTAGATGTGTGGTGAGCATTTTGAACCGCCAGGTGCTTCACAGACGTTTATAACGTAGAGCCATGAAATTAAGAAATCAAAATTTTTGTTCAACAAAAATGTACTCTTAGCCTCAATTTCTTTTTTTTCACAGTAAGAGGTGAAGAGGTGGGTAAGAGGTGAAAATGGACCACAAAATCTGTTGTGAAATTGCTCCTTAGTATGCACATACCCCATATGTAGGGCAAAACTATTGTTTGGGTGCATGGCAGGGCCTGGAAAGGAAGGAGTGAGGTTTGGAACGCAGACTTTGATTGAATGGTCTGCGGGTGTCATGTCGCGTTTGGAGAGCCACTGATGTGCCTAAATAGTGGAAAACACAAGTTACCCCATTTTGGAAACTACACCCATCAACGTTTTTATCCAGGGATATAGTGAGCATTTTGAACCCACAGGTACTACACAGAATTTGATAACAGTAGTTCGCCATACTGAAAAATTTCATTTTTTTCACGAAAATGGAGTTTTAGGCCCAAATTTGTAATTTTTGCAATGGATAATAGGAGAAAACTGACCCCATAATTTATGTTATTTCTCTCGAATGTGATGATGACCCATATGTCATCAGAAGTTACTGTTAGGCCACACATCAGGGCTGAGAAGGAAGGAGCATTATTTGGCTTTTGGAGCATAGATTTTGATAGAATAGTTTGTGGGTGACATTTGCGAAACCCCTAAGGTGCCAGAACAGCATAAAAACCCCAAAAGTGACCCCATTGTAGAAATTACATATCTCAATGAATTCATCCACTGCTGCAGTGACTATTATTTAACATCCACGCCAGGCTTTATTCTGGAGAATTCCAAATATGCCAGTTTAGTACCCATACATTGTGCACCCATAAATGTAGTGCCCCCATACCTTTCTCCTGGTGACACACACATTGTTAACTTATCTACCCAATACAATTCTGCCAAACATGTGGCCGCTTACTGCGGTTTAGGCACAGTGGGGCACTTGGATTTGGGAGCACAGAATTCACTGGATTTTATTTGTGGGGGTGGGAATCGTCGCTTTTCCAGAGTCTTTGCTCTACCAGTAACGTGGGACCCCCTATAGTTCCAGTGACAGATGATGGATCTAAGAGGGGGCTGGTTTTGTGTGGGATAAATTAGCGGTTTTATTGGTAACATTTTGGGGTACATAATTTGCGATTGCTTCCAGAATAAGACTGGATCGCCAGTCTACGCAGAGCACTTATATCGGGGTTTCCACGTAAATCCCACAAAAATGCGATTCAGATGAAACCCCCAACAGAACCACTCACCACAAAGAGGCAGATGGAGAAACTTTGGAGTCTGTATGATGTCTGCTCCGGTGGTCTCCATACTTTTAGGTTCACATTAGTGTTGAGCGAGCACTAAAATGCTCGGGTGCTCGAAGCTTGGGCCGAGCTCGCCGTGATACTCGGGTGCTCGACCCGAGCAACGAGCCCAATGTTAGTCTATGGGAGACTCGAGCATTTTTGCGGTGGCACCCCCGGCAGTCTTTTAAAAGCCTAACAAGTGCCCAAAACGGTAGTGACAGTGCTCAAATGACATGGGGACAGCATGGGGATCGCCCCAGGAAGCATTTCTGACCCCCAGGTCACTGCTGTCAACAACGTGGTCAGAGGTATTAAGCCACATTTACAGGCTCACAATAAAACATTCAAAAACGAAAGTGAAACTTTTTTCCTGTGAAATATGTTAAGGAACATCCTTTCCAGGGTAAAGACTTGTGTATAAGTTAAAATAAATGACCAAAAACAAAAATACTCCTCCACACCTTTGGCTATGTTCACAAGTAGCATTTTTTATGCGATTTTGCACTTTTGTATTGCTTTCAACTATGACAAATGCATTCACCGTGAAATGTCATTTTAACATTTTACAACCTTATCTGGCCATGTGCTGTGTGACACATGCATAAAGTGCTGAAAAGACAAGGGAACAGCATGGGGAAGACCCCTGGAAGCATCTCTGACTCCCAGGTCACTGTCAAAAAGTGTGCCCATCATTAGTGATCCTTACCGCATCAGAAGATGCAGACTTGCAACTATCCCCATGCAAGTTCTAATCCCAGGGCAGTGTTCAATTGTACCTCCCCCATTCCTTGCAATACAAGCTCAAGTATGCAGCCTGCCACCCACCCACCCCCAGGCTGCAATACCATACTGCTTGCTTACTTGAACTTGAAATTGGGCATTTTAGGCATGTGGAGGCGGAATCTGGCCACCACGTCATGGCTGTGTTGGCGGCCTGGAATCCATACTCAGTCCCCAGCCGCCCGGCGGTCGGGTGTCCATACTCGGTCCCCAGCCGCCCCGCGGCCGGGTGTCCACACACGGTCCCCAGCCGCCTGGGGGCAGCCGGGTGTCCATAAACGATCCCCAGCCGCCCCTATTTCTCCTTGGAACATCCCCACACACACTTTTCTTAGCCCGGCCTGCTTTAGGCAGCATTGGACGAGCCCACCAGAGAACCAGACTCCTCCGGTGGGCCCTGACTTCTCCATCGGTGGAGTTGAGAGTGCCAAGGTGAGGAGCATGATGATGATGACAGAAGTTAGCATCTGCTATGTTTTCTTTTAATGCAAGTGTAAGTGTGCAGCCTGCCACCCACCCACCCCCAGACTGCAATTCCATACTGCTAGCTTGCACTTGAAATGGGGCCTTTTAGTTTGGAGGAGGCCGAAGCTGGCCACTACCTCATGGCTGCTTCGGCAGCGAGGTATCCATACTCAGTCCCCAGCCGCCCATATTTGTCCTGGTGTGCCTTATACATAAGATTAAGCGCGTATACCAAAACATTACCTGTGCCCTCCCCAGTGCATTTAGTGGGAAGGAGAGCCTATTCCGCTGTAGTGTGTGCATGCCAAACCCCTGTTCATGGTACATACGAAGATGCCTCCCACCTTGCACCTGTTGTTGCAGACTTGCAACTATCCCCATTCAAGTCCTTGTCCCAGGGCAGTGTTCAATTGTACCTCTCCCATTCCTTGCAATGCAAGCGCAAGTATGCAGCCTGCCACCCACCCACCCCCAGGCTGCAATACCATACTGCTTGCTTGCTTGCACTTTAAATTGGGCCTTTTAGGCATGTGGAGGCGGAATCTAGCCACCACGCTATGGCTATGTCGGCGGCCTGGTATCCATACTCAGTCCCCAGCCGCCTAGTGGCTGGGTGTCCCCGCTTGCTCCCCAGCCTCCAGGGGGTGGCCGGGTGTCCATACTCGGACCCCAGCCACCCCTATTTGTCCCGGTAACCTTTCCCACACTTTTCAAACCCTGGCCTGCTTTTGGGCAGCATTGGCCAAGCCCACCTGACTATCAGACTCCTCCGGTGGGCCCTCAACAGGGGAGTTGAGAGTGCCAAGGTGAGGAGCATGATGAGGATGATAGAAGTTAGCATCTGCTTTGTTTTGTTGTAATGCAAGCGCATGTATGTAGTAGAGGCTAGGCCTGAGGTGGTCAGCGTTTTGGCGCATATCCTACCTCCTCCGAGGATTGCTGGATGTTTTCCTGCAACTATCCAAGTTCTATGACTCCCGTTAAAACAAAGCTTCAGGTAATAAATGATGGATGGGGTAGTGGCAAAGGAGAAAGAGCAGGAGGAAGAGGGACCATTCACATCAATATCAGGCCAGTCAACCAGATATGTCTTGTAGGATATGTTTCTGTAACAAAAGGAGCGGTTCGGCTACACAGTTATAGGGCATACAGTGAGTGCAATGCCTACCAAAAATTTCGAGCCACTCCAATGCCCCTTGAAATGACATGGAGGTCAGAGGGCATTAACTAAACCTTTTTTTCCATTTATAGCAACTGGGTCTCCCGTGCACTGTTGGCCTAAGCAGTGAATGGAAGGCTTTCCAAAAATTATGAGGAACTGCAATGCCCCTTACAAGAGCCATGTGTGGCACCCCAGGGGTCTGGTCACCACAGTAATAGAGATATTACGTCGGAGAGCAAGTGGGAGGTTTCCTGGTCAGGATCGCTTAAACATGCAACATCCTCCTGCCCCAATCCAGGGAGGGGAGAATTCTGCCCTTATAAACTGGATCTGGGGCGGGGTTGAGTGAGTCAGAGAACAGTCAGAGTCAGAGTGAGAGCAAGGGAAAGTAACAGCAAGGAGCTCTGTAGGAGCTAGGAGCTAAAGACCAGGGGCTGGAAGCTGAGCAGAGCTCGCCCTGGCAGAAGACAATAGGAACCAGACACAGGAGTCCGAAGCTGTGAGGACTTATATATCCAGCAGCAGAAACCAGCCGGCAGGGGATTTCAGGTCCTCTGGCCATAGAAGCCCGGAGGCTCAGTCACAAGCAAGGGACCAGCACCGCCGTCGTGGAGCGGAGGCTAACAGAAGGCCCCAAGTCTACAGCCATACGGGTGAGCACTACACGGTACACTCAGGGACGTGGGCTACTTCTACCCGCTTACAGCAAGGTAGCCAGGAAGAGTGCAGACAGACGGGGAGGCCTACAACTCCACCTGGCCAGGGGAACTCCTGCTTGCTCACAGACTGACCAGGCCTCTAATGCTAGCCAGCACTCCCGGGAGGGTCTACCTTATAATCATCAGTAAAGACCCTGAACTGCACTGCAAAGACTCTGAGTCATTCCTGCTGCGCTCGTGCACCATCACCCCCATCATCCACACTCACTGCCCTGAGGCTATACTCCTCCCGAGGGGAGTTATCCCATTCTATGCTGCGCACACAACACCAGCCTCAGCGGTCTGCTTCGCAGCGGTGGTACTCCCTGACCGCAATCCACGGGTGGCGCAGTCGGACAATTAACCTCAAAACCTAAGAAAGACTGCCACTGGTTTGACCAGCCTGAGCCACGGGACCGGGTCACTACAGACCCCAGAGACCCGGCACCGGGTATCCCACACAGGTGTACACATGGCCCAGGGGGCGCGTCACATGCAGTACACCATATTACAAACATAAGTCCCATTATTGGGGAGTGGGTGTCCCATGGTATTTGCTTATGCTTTCCAAGTAAAAGCTGCCAAAAATTAGGACGGAGCAACTTGCAATGCCCCTTACAAGAGCCATGCAGTACAGCATATTACAAACATAAGTCCCATTATTGGGGAGTGGGTGTCCCATAGTATTTGCTTATGCTTTCCCAGCAAAAGCTGCCAAAAATTAGGACGGAGCAACTTGCAATGCCCCTTACAAGAGCCATGCAGTACAGCATATTACAAACATAAGTCCCATTATTGGGGAGTGGGAGTCCCATAGTATTTGCTTATGCTTTCCCAGCAAAAGCTGCCAAAATTTAGGACGGAGCAACTTGCAATGCCCCTTACAAGAGCCATGCAGTACAGCATATTACAAACATAAGTCTTATTTTGGGGAGTGGGTGTCCCATAGTATTTGCTTATGCTTTCCCAGCAAAAGCTGCCAAAAATTAGGATTGAGCAACTTGCAATGCCCCTTACAACAGCCATGCAGTGCAGCATATTACAAACATAAGTCCCATTATTGGGGAGTGTGTGTCCCATAGTATTTGCTTATGCTTTCCCAGCAAAAGCTGCCAAAAATTAGGATGGAGCAACTTGCAATGCCCTTTAAAAGAGCCATGCAGTACAGCATATTACAAACATAAGTCCCATTATTGGGGAGTGGGTGTCCCATAGTATTTGCTTATGCTTTCCCAGCAAAAGCTGCCAAAAATTAGGACGGAGCAACTTGCAATGCCCCTTACAAGAGTCATGCAGTACAGCATATTACAAACATAAGTCCCATTATTGGGGAGTGGGTGTCCAAGAGTATTTGCTTATGCTTTCCAAGCAAAAGCTGCCAAAAATTAGGATGGAGCAACTTCCAATGCCCCTTACAAGAGCCATGCAGTACAGCATATTACAAACATAAGTCCCATTATTGGGGAGTGGGTGTCCCATAGTATTTGCTTATGCCTTGCAAGCAAAAGCTGCCAAAAATAAGGACGGAGGAACTTGCAATGCTGGCACCCTGGTGGTATAGTGGTGGTGGAGGCTGAGGATAAGGAGAAGAAGATTAAACAGCCGAAACGAGGAAGCGTATACCCATGTGTGGGTGTGAAGCGGTGCATGTGAATACACCTCCCGAAATAACACAGTGGATTTGACTTTATATTACTCTGCTGTCATTTGGTGGTGATGAGAAGTCTGGCCCAATCCAGCCCTTGTTCATTTTGATAAGGGTCAGCTTGTCAGCATTGTCAGTTGACAGGCGAGTGTGCTTATCAGTTATAATTCCCCCAGCGGCACTACAAACACGTTTCGATAACACGCTAGCGGCAGGGCAGGCCAGGACCTCCAAGGCGTACAGAGCGAGTTCATTCCAAGTGTCCAGCTTGGATACCTAATAATTAAAAGGCACATAGGAATCACGGAGGACGCTGGTACGATCGGCAAGGTACTCCCTCACCATCTTTTGAAACTTTCCACTCCTTGAGAGAGTACCCGGCGCCTCAGGGCTTATAAGCTGGGCGGGTGTCAGAAATCTGTCCCAGAACGTTGACAGTGTTCCCCTGCCTCTGCTGGATTGGAGTTGCATCTCTCTCGCCTCTACGCCTTGGTTGGGCAACGAACTGTGACCTCTGCCGCTAGCGTGTTCAGATGGGAATTTTTTTAAGAGTTCTGCAGCAAGGGACTTCTGGTATTGCCCCATTTTTGTAGACCTCTCCACTAGAGATGAGCGTTGTTCTACTCGAACTGTTCGCCAATCTCAAATTCGAGCTGTTTTGGGCGGTGTTCGAGCCGGTCGGCGAACACGAACAATTTGAGAAAAATTCGGCTGTTCGAGGTTATGTTCGATAACTGTTCGTGCACCAAAATCATAACTGGATTTTTTCTCAGTAATGATGAAAATTAATGTTAATACGCAGTTTGAGTGTACAGCGGGGCGGGGGGAGGGGCAGGGGATGGATCTCTGCAGGAACAATGAAGATCTCCATTTTTTTTTCTCTTTCCCGCATTTGCAGTGGGGAGGTGCAATCTGTCAGCCTATCAGCAGCGCACACACGGAGCGAAGTGCTTTTTTTCACACAAGCAAGGGCATGTGTGATTGGCAGTGTATGTCACATGTCCTTGCCCTATAAGACCAAGCCATTTTCCCCGTCGCCACCATTTTCTCACTGCTGCAGCTGCGTGTTAGACGGCACCGCTGTTGCTGTGTGCGCTATACCTTGTTAATTTCAAGCCAATTTTCGCACAAATATACAGATAGCTTGGGAGTAGGGAATAGTTGTGATTGCAGTCCTTTTAAGGACTAGGTTACAGCATTTGCTACGACTTTTATCAGGCAGGTCTGTGCTCTTAAATAGATAGATTGTGGGAGTAAAGACTAATTGTAATTGGAGTACTTTTCAGGACTAGGTTACATCAGTTCCTATCAGTTTTTGCCAGGCAGGTCTGTGCCAGTGCTGTGCAAGTTTTTTTCACAGCATTTGGCTGAATCTAGCAAAGCTAATCCTTTTTGGCCTATTGCAGAGTGTGTTAGTCAGTGGAGTAGCCTATCTGTGTTGCAAGATATACCACCTGTGTATAGAATACCAATTTTTTTACTGCACCTAGTGAAGTAAAATCTTTTGGGCATAGCATCATTCTATTAGTCCATCTATACTGACCTCCATCAGGTTGCAAACTGAATATAATTTTTTTCTGCATCTAGCTCTGAAAAAATATTTGGGCTTCTAGCAGTGTGTGGGACTTGGTCTATTAGTCCATCTATACTGACCTCCATCAGGTTGCAAATTAAAAATAATTTTTTTCTTCATTTAGCTCTGAAAAAATATTTGGGCTTCTAGCAGTGTGTGGGACTTGTTCTATTAGTCCTTCTATACTGACCTCCAGCAGGTTGCAAATTGAATATAATTTTTTTCTGCATCTAGCTCTGAAAAAATATTTGGGCTTCTAGCGGTGTGTGGGACTTGGTCTATTAGTCCATCTATACTGACCTCCATCAGGTTGCAAATTAAAAATAATTTTTTTCTGCATCTAGCTCTGAAAAAATATTTGGGCTTCTAGCAGTGTGTGGGACTTGGTCTATTAGTCCATCTATACTGACCTCCATCAGGTTGCAAATTAAAAATAATTTTTTTCTGCATCTAGCTCTGAAAAAATATTTGGGCTTCTAGCAGTGTGTGGGACTTGGTCTATTAGTCCATCTATACTGACCTCCATCAGGTTGCAAATTGAATAAAAAAATTTTCTGCATCTAGCTCTGAAAAAATATTTGGGCTTCTAGCGGTGTGTGGGACTTGGTCTATTAGTCCATCTATACTGACCTCCATCAGGTTGCAAATTAAAAATAATTTTTTTCTTCATTTAGCTCTGAAAAAATATTTGGGCTTCTAGCAGTGTGTGGGACTTGTTCTATTAGTCCTTCTATACTGACCTCCAGCAGGTTGCAAATTGAATATAATTTTTTTCTGCATCTAGCTCTGAAAAAATATTTGGGCTTCTAGCGGTGTGTGGGACTTGTTCTATTAGTCCATCTATACTGACCTCCATCAGGTTGCAAATTAAAAATAATTTTTTTCTGCATCTAGCTCTGAAAAAATATTTGGGCTTCTAGCAGTGTGTGGGACTTGGTCTATTAGTCCATCTATACTGACCTCCATCAGGTTGCAAATTGAATAAAAAAATTTTCTGCATCTAGCTCTGAAAAAATATTTGGGCTTCTAGCGGTGTGTGGGACTTGGTCTATTAGTCCATCTATACTGACCTCCATCAGGTTGCAAATTAAAAATAATTTTTTTCTGCATCTAGCTCTGAAAAAATATTTGGGCTTCTAGCAGTGTGTGGGACTTGGTCTATTAGTCCATCTATACTGACCTCCATCAGGTTGCAAATTAAAAATAATTTTTTTCTTCATTTAGCTCTGAAAAAATATTTGGGCTTCTAGCAGTGTGTGGGACTTGTTCTATTAGTCCTTCTATACTGACGTCCAGCAGGTTGCAAATTGAATATAATTTTTTTCTGCATCTAGCTCTGAAAAAATATTTGGGCTTCTAGCGGTGTGTGGGACTTGGTCTATTAGTCCATCTATACTGACCTCCATCAGGTTGCAAATTAAAAATAATTTTTTTCTGCATCTAGCTCTGAAAAAATATTTGGGCTTCTAGCAGTGTGTGGGACTTGGTCTATTAGTCCATCTATACTGACCTCCATCAGGTTGCAAATTAAAAATAATTTTTTTCTGCATCTAGCTCTGAAAAAATATTTGGGCTTCTAGCAGTGTGTGGGACTTGGTCTATTAGTCCATCTATACTGACCTCCATCAGGTTGCAAATTAAAAATAATTTTTTTCTTCATTTAGCTCTGAAAAAATATTTGGGCTTCTAGCAGTGTGTGGGACTTGTTCTATTAGTCCTTCTATACTGACCTCCAGCAGGTTGCAAATTGAATATAATTTTTTTCTGCATCTAGCTCTGAAAAAATATTTGGGCTTCTAGCGGTGTGTGGGACTTGGTCTATTAGTCCATCTATACTGACCTCCATCAGGTTGCAAATTAAAAATAATTTTTTTCTGCATCTAGCTCTGAAAAAATATTTGGGCTTCTAGCAGTGTGTGGGACTTGGTCTATTAGTCCATCTATACTGACCTCCATCAGGTTGCAAATTGAATAAAAAAAATTTCTGCATCTAGCTCTGAAAAAATATTTGGGCTTCTAGCGGTGTGTGGGACTTGGTCTATTAGTCCATCTATACTGACCTCCATCAGGTTGCAAATTAAAAATAATTTTTTTCTGCATCTAGCTCTGAAAAAATATTTGGGCTTCTAGCGGTGTGTGGGACTTGGTCTATTAGTCCATCTATACTGACCTCCATCAGGTTGCAAATTAAAAATAATTTTTTTCTTCATTTAGCTCTGAAAAAATATTTGGGCTTCTAGCAGTGTGTGGGACTTGTTCTATTAGTCCTTCTATACTGACCTCCAGCAGGTTGCAAATTGAATATAATTTTTTTCTGCATCTAGCTCTGAAAAAATATTTGGGCTTCTAGCGGTGTGTGGGACTTGTTCTATTAGTCCATCTATACTGACCTCCATCAGGTTGCAAATTAAAAATAATTTTTTTCTGCATCTAGCTCTGAAAAAATATTTGGGCTTCTAGCAGTGTGTGGGACTTGGTCTATTAGTCCATCTATACTGACCTCCATCAGGTTGCAAATTGAATAAAAAAATTTTCTGCATCTAGCTCTGAAAAAATATTTGGGCTTCTAGCGGTGTGTGGGACTTGGTCTATTAGTCCATCTATACTGACCTCCATCAGGTTGCAAATTAAAAATAATTTTTTTCTGCATCTAGCTCTGAAAAAATATTTGGGCTTCTAGCAGTGTGTGGGACTTGGTCTATTAGTCCATCTATACTGACCTCCATCAGGTTGCAAATTAAAAATAATTTTTTTCTTCATTTAGCTCTGAAAAAATATTTGGGCTTCTAGCAGTGTGTGGGACTTGTTCTATTAGTCCTTCTATACTGACGTCCAGCAGGTTGCAAATTGAATATAATTTTTTTCTGCATCTAGCTCTGAAAAAATATTTGGGCTTCTAGCGGTGTGTGGGACTTGGTCTATTAGTCCATCTATACTGACCTCCATCAGGTTGCAAATTAAAAATAATTTTTTTCTGCATCTAGCTCTGAAAAAATATTTGGGCTTCTAGCAGTGTGTGGGACTTGGTCTATTAGTCCATCTATACTGACCTCCATCAGGTTGCAAATTAAAAATAATTTTTTTCTTCATTTAGCTCTGAAAAAATATTTGGGCTTCTAGCAGTGTGTGGGACTTGTTCTATTAGTCCTTCTATACTGACCTCCAGCAGGTTGCAAATTGAATATAATTTTTTTCTGCATCTAGCTCTGAAAAAATATTTGGGCTTCTAGCGGTGTGTGGGACTTGGTCTATTAGTCCATCTATACTGACCTCCATCAGGTTGCAAATTAAAAATAATTTTTTTCTGCATCTAGCTCTGAAAAAATATTTGGGCTTCTAGCAGTGTGTGGGACTTGGTCTATTAGTCCATCTATACTGACCTCCATCAGGTTGCAAATTGAATAAAAAAAATTTCTGCATCTAGCTCTGAAAAAATATTTGGGCTTCTAGCGGTGTGTGGGACTTGGTCTATTAGTCCATCTATACTGACCTCCATCAGGTTGCAAATTAAAAATAATTTTTTTCTGCATCTAGCTCTGAAAAAATATTTGGGCTTCTAGCGGTGTGTGGGACTTGGTCTATTAGTCCATCTATACTGACCTCCATCAGGTTGCAAATTAAAAATAATTTTTTTCTGCATCTAGCTCTGAAAAAATATTTGGGCTTCTAGCAGTGTGTGGGACTTGGTCTATTAGTCCATCTATACTGACCTCCATCAGGTTGCAAATTGAATAAAAAAATTTTCTGCATCTAGCTCTGAAAAAATATTTGGGCTTCTAGCGGTGTGTGGGACTTGGTCTATTAGTCCATCTATACTGACCTCCATCAGGTTGCAAATTAAAAATAATTTTTTTCTGCATCTAACCCAGCCAATAGTTTTGGCCTAATACCACAGTTTGGCCACTCAGCTCTGCTCGGTTACCATCCATTGTTTTTTTGTGCAAACAACTCCAGAGTTGTGAATTAGTTAACCACCAAAATGAGTGGAAAAAGGCCTGCTGCTGGTGGAAAGGGGAATAGGCGTGTTGGGAAGGGGAAAAAAGGTTGTGTCCATGGGGTAGGTGTTAAAGCAACAGTAACATCTGCAGAAGAAAGACCATCTTCCAGCCAAACTAAAATGTCTACTTCTTTTAGCGGACAATGTGATAAGATCCCTTTCTTACGGCCACGCCAATCGCTACAAATTCCGGATGAGGCACAAAAACAGCAGGTGCTTCAACGGATATCAAGTGCTCCTTTAAGTGGGCTCTCCTCCACATCAACTTCAACATCACAAATACTCCAGTCCTCAAAGGTGTCACCCAAATCGCACTTGCTTCCTCACAGCTCCCAAATCTCCAGCTGCCCGTCTGAGTATGAGGTAGAACAGATGGTTGAGTCTGCAGAGCTGTTTACTCATACTATAGCCTGGGAATCAGAGGTCGACTCCAGCGCTTCTGTGAATCCAGACGAGGAAATGATCTGCACTGATGCCCAGAATCTTTATGAGTCGGATCCAGGACCAAACGCAGAAGGTTCTGACCATAATGTAGACCCTCATTCCCAAACTGTAACTCCTGTTGGTGGAGACAATGAGGAAGACGATGATAAGACTCAAATACCTGATTGGAGCGACAACTTTAGTTTTTTGTCAGGGCAGGAACAGGTTGGCTCTGAGGACGACGGGTGTGATAACGCACAGGGTGATGATGATGAGGTCGGAGATCCCACTTACTGTCAACCCACAGTCAGCCAAGAGATGAGGTCAGCAGAGGAGGTGGAGGAAGATGCTAGTGACGACGAGGTCAGGTTGCGCCTTCCTGGACAGAGACGTAGTACTGGAAGCACGTCAACAACTGCATCCTCAAACACAACTCTGCCTCTCACCACAAGTCGTGGTGGCTCTTCAGGTCGCATGGGTGCTAAGCCTTGCATAGCCTGGGAATTTTTTCAGATCGATAAAGATGACCCAACTCGTGTTATCTGTAACATTTGTCAGCAAAAGCTAAGTAGAGGCCAAAAAATACATAGTTTGAGTACTTCATGCATGAACCGGCACATGGACATGAAGCATAAGTTGCAGTGGGAAGCTCAGTGTGCTACAATGCGGTCTAGCCGGCCGGGCCAACCACCGTCTGCCATATCTTGTGCATCCGCGGCCTCTTCATCCTCTGTGACTGGGGGGACAGCAGTCACACCTGTTTTGGGGCGCAGACCTGCCACCTCTTTACCCGCAACAGCCAGCGTGATTGGCAGGTCATCATTTTCTTTGGAGGTGGTAACACCAGCTGGTCTTGAGCGCTGTCCGACATCGATAGCACCACCTTTGGATCAAGGCAACCTAACATGTCCGCCTGCATCTTCCTCACAGACCGGCAGTTTGCCGGGGACACCCTTATCAACCCCGTCTAAGCACAATAGCCAGCCCTCGGTCCCTCAGATGTGGACAAGTAAAAGACCATTTCCTCCTAGCCATGAGAAAGCTAAGAGGTTGAATTTCACCATCTGCAAGCTCTTGGTTACAGAAATGCTGCCTTTCCGCCTGGTGGACACAGAGGATTTTCGAGACCTTATGTCCGTCGCAGTGCCCCAGTACCAGATGCCCAGTCGGCACTACTTCTCAAAGAAAGGTGTGCCTGCGCTCCACCAGCATGTCGCACACAACATCACCGCTTCTTTGAGAAACTCTGTGTGTGACAGGGTGCATTTCACCACAGACACTTGGACGAGTAGGCATGGACAGGGGCGTTACATGTCGCTGACTGGGCACTGGGTAACTATGGTGACAGCAGGACAAGGGGCTGCTGTCCAAGTCTTGCCGTCCCCACGAGTTGTGCGTCAATCCTCTTTATGTCATTTTTCCTCCACTGCTTCTGCCTCCTCAACCTCCTCTCGGTCTTCCACCTGCACCCAAAGCCTGTCTGGTCATGCCACAAGCTTTCTAACTGCGCAGAAGGGATCCTGCACACCTCCTTACTATGCTGGCAGTAGGGCTCAACGTCATCAGGCGGTTTTTACATTGAAATGTCTGGGAAATGTGAGTCACACAGCTGAGGAGTTGTGGTCAGCTCTGGAGAACCAATTTCATGAATGGTTGTCTCCACTGGACCTGAAACCAGGGAAGGCCGTGTGCGACAATGCTGCAAACCTGGGTGCGGCCCTTCGCCGGGGCAATGTCACACACGTGCCTTGTATGGCTCACGTGTTGAACCTGGTTGTCCAGCAATTTTTAGCCCACTATCCCAGACTAGATGGCCTTCTGCAGAGGGCACGGTCGCTGTGTGCTCACTTCCGCCGTTCGCATCCCGCAGCTCAGCGACTTACATCTCTACAGAAGTCATTGGGCCTGCCACTTCACCGGCTAAAATGCGATGTGCCTACCCGGTGGAATTCAACTCTGCACATGTTGCAGCGACTGTGGCAGCACCGACAAGCCCTGGTGCAATACGTTCTGACGTATAGCCTGGGCCAACGAGATTCAGAGGTGGGGCAAATCATGCTGGAGGAGTGGTCTCAGATCAGGGACCTATGCACCCTTCTGCACAGTTTTGAAATGGCGACGAAGATGTTTAGTGCTGACGATGCCATTATCAGCATGACTATTCCGGTGATTTACATGCTGGAGCACATGTTAAACAGAATTCGGAGTCAGGTGGTGGCACAAGAGGAGGTGGAGGAAGTAGAGGAGGAGGAGTTGTATGCGGAAGGGCTAACATCTGCAAGGTCCAGACGGTCGGCAGCACCAGGGCGGCAGGCATGTGAGGGTGGGGGAGATGATTTTACCAGGGCGCATGGTAGCAGCCAAACTAGTGAGGAAGGTGCAGGAGCCCAGGAAGAAGTGGAGGACGAACTGATGGAAGACTCATCAGATGAGGGAGACCTTGATCACATTTCTGTTGTGCGAGGTTGGGGGGAGAGGACAGAGGAAGGAAGCATGATTGTTACCTCGCCACCAACACAACAGGGACTTGGTGCTCCTGGATGCGCAACACACATGAGTGCCTTCTTGCTGCACTACCTGCAACATGACCCTCGAATTGTGAGAATTAGAAATAATCCTGACTACTGGGTTGCCACACTGTTAGATCCCCGGTACAAAAGTAAATTTGCAGAAATTATTCCTGCCATAGAAAGGGATGCACGCATGCAGGAGTATCAGCAGAGACTGTTGCAGAATCTTACATGTGCTTTTCCACAAAATACCAGTGGTGCACGTAGTGAATCTCACAGTTCCAACTTGCCAACCGTGGTCTGTATGGAATTGTTCAATAAAGGGCCCAAAATTAAGATAACATAGATGGGAGAGGTCTCTATGAATAGGAATTCCTAAGTATTTGATACCCTGTGAGGGCCAGGCAAAGGGAAAGTTGGACTGGATGGAATCCTATATGGATTTAGGGAGGGAGACATCGAGGGCCTCAGACTTCGCTGCATTGATTTTAAAATTTTACCATGTAACAAAGTGATCTATTTCAGCCATAACAGCAGGGATGGATATATGTGATTGAGTGATACATACTAGGACATCATCAGCAAATAGAGAGCACTTGTACTCTGTGCCTCCCACCTCAATCCACCTAATATTGGGGTTATGGCGAATTGATGAGAGCAGGTGCTCCGTCACTAGGATGTATAAGAGAGGGGACAGAGGACATCCCTGCCTTGTCCCATTGGTGATTGTGAAAGGTGATGAAAATGTTCTGACGCACCCCCTGGGCCTTGGGACACCCGGAGCCGGACCCTTTTTGGTGGATGCTGGTGGTTGTAGTCTTCGTGGCGGCGATCCGGTTCCGTGGCTCAGGGCGGTCAAACCAGTGGCGGAACTATTTATGTGGTTTTGATGTTTAAATGTCCGACTACGCCACCCGTGGATTACGGTCAGAGTGAACCGCCGCTACAGGGCAGACCGCTAAGGCTGGTGTTGTGGGTGCAGCAGAGCGTAGCATAACTCCCCACGGGAGGAGTATAGCCTCAGGGCAGTGTATGCGGAGGATGGGGGTGATGGTGCAGGGCAGCAGCAGTAACGACACGGAGTCAGTGATGCAGTTCAGGGCCTTTACTCACAGTTCTTATTATCCAGACCACGTCTGCAGGTAACGGCTGCCCACGTCGTACTGTGCTCACCAGGTGAGGGGCTCAGACAACTCCCAGATAACTTTGGAGCGCTTCACAGGACCCCCTTTGTGTGTCCTTTGTCTGGCCTTTCTTACCAACACTTCTGTCCGGCTGCCTCGGGCCTCCTCTTGGTAAACTTGGCGCCAGTTTCCCTGACCCTATGTGGTGCCTTCCTAGCGGGTGGAGCAAGGGGCTGCGCCACATAAAATGTCAGAGCCTCCGGTTTCTAGCTGAGGGTCGTTTCCTGCCTCCACTAGTTCGGGGACCGGTCTCCCCCTTTGGCCTGACCCCTCCACGCAGGTGGATTCGGGCGTGCGGTGGCGACTCGCCCGTCCGCACCCCTGGGATCCCTTCATTCCTCATTCCTGGAGCCTTCTCCGCTCCTCTTCCTTCCTTCTCCCTCTTGCAGGCCTGGGCCTCTGTTACTAGGCCCGCCTCCGGAGCAGAGCTCATGCAGAGCCCCTGCTCCCTGCCACTTCTGCTCAGACTTCTCTGCACTGAACTAAGATGGTGCCCACCTTTTATACTCCCTTCTCAATGCACCCAGGAACTGCTTCCTCCCTGCTCCTGCACTGCAGGGTTCCCCTTCCTCAGTGTTCCCTCCCCCCACTCCAGCCAGGGACAGGGACTGTCGTGCCCATCTCAGGGGCATATTGGTCGCCCTGCCCCACGGCAATGTGGTGTAATGCATGCAGGTGTCGGGTCCTGATCCACACTCCATCCTTATCTGAGAGTGAGATATCACACCTCTGGGTGAGGTGCAATACGTCTGTAGCAACCGAGCCCTCGGTGCTACAGTTCCATTTATCTTCAGCCTAGGTGACGTTTTGTGATACAGGGCCGTGATTTTGGCTATAAAAGGGTCCCCTAGACCCCTACCCCAAGCTTTTTAAGAGAATCATATATGGCGTGCCAGGAGACTCTATGGAATGCTTTCTCAGCATCCAACGAGAGTATCTACTTACAAATTTTTAACTGCATCTAGCCCAGGAAATACTTTGTGCCTAGTAGCAGTGTCTGCTAGTCAGCGGATTATCCCGGCTGTTAAGCAAGCTACACCACCTGTAGTTTGGACACTTAATTTTTTCAAAGGAAATGCTTCGGGACCACGGGATACTTAGTGAAGAGCATCAGGAGGCACCCCAAGGCATAGGGGCTGGGACTGGCACTAGGATGCCTTGCGGTGGACAGCCGAGCTCGATCCTTATAAAAGCTTTTTAACTGCAGCAGCTTTAGTGGACGCTACTGGAGCTGGAATTACGCGGCTGCTGGCATGAGACTTGCCCTCCAATAGATCCTTGTAAATGGATTTAAAGTGTATTCATTCAAATTAGAGGGACAATTTAAATTAAAAAGCTTAGAGCTGCCTCCACCACAGGGGGGCTCTCTCGACCCACCAGCGGACAGGCACCAGTATTGGGAGAGGGGGGCTGGCCGTCAGGGTTCACCGCGGCTCTGGCACAAACCCGGCGACACGGAGGTGGCACGGGCAGGAGCGGACTGGCCGTCTCGGCTTCTCACTTTTTGGATTTTAGAAGGGCATGACATGCCTATATCTGTGTCTCCCCCTCCTTTTACTCCTCCACCTCTTTTCTTTTCGCATGACTATATGTACTTGTCACTTTTCCATGTGTTAGTTGTGTCTTCTGAGCAGTTTGTCAGCTTTTGGACACCTTTGAAGGTGGTTTCTATGTGTTTTTGTTTGCCTGCCATTGGTTTTAACGGTGTTCGAAGGTGTTCGACGAACAGTTCGACGAACAGTTCGGCGAACACACGGGTGTTCGACGAACCGAACCGAACTCGAACACTACGGGGGTGGCTCAACACTACTCTCCACCTCAGGAATAAGAGAGTGAAAGTTCTCCTTGTAGCGGGGGTCTACAAGTGTCACCAACCAGTAATGACTGTCACCCAACATTTTGACAACGCGAGGGTCACGGTTAAGGCAGCGTAACATAAAGTCAGCCATGCGTGCCAGACTGGTAACGGGCAAGATTTCCGTGTCCTCACCAAGATGACGACTGACCATGCTCTCCTCCTCCTCCTCTTCCTCCTCCCCCCTGTCCTCAGGCCACCCACGCTGAACCGACGATATGACACTTGTACAGGTACTACCGTCTACAACGCATGATAGCAGCTCCTGTTCTTCCTCCACCTCCTCCTCCTCTCCCTCATTGTCCCCCAATGCACATTGGGATGAGATGAGACTGGGCTGTGTGTAATCGCCCGCTATGGCTTCTTGATCCATCTCATCATACTCTGGCTGCAATGCCTCCTCTTTAGTTCTCTGCAGAGAGCGTTGCAAAAGACAGACAAGTGGGATGCTGACACTAATGATGGCATCATTGCCACTCACCATCTTGGTGGCCTCCTCAAAGTTTGTCAGGATGGTACATATGTCAGACATCCAGGTCCGCTCCTGAGGTCTTATGTGTGGAGTCTGACCTGAATATCGACGGCCTTGTTGCAGCTGGTACTCCACAACTGCTCTCTTCTGCTCACAAATCCTTTGCAACATGTGGAGGGTAGAGTTCCAACGTGTGGGGACATCACACACCAGTCGGTGTGCCGGAAGCTGCAAACGCTGCTGCAACACAGCAAGGGCGGCGGAAGCTGTAGCCGACTTGCGAAAATGAGCTGACCGGTGGCGTACTTTCACGAGCAGATCTGGCAACTCGGGGTACGATTTAAGAAACCGCTGAACCACGAGATTAAGCACATGAGCCAGGCATGGTACATGTGTGATCTCACCTCGCCTCAGAGCCGCCACCAGGTTACAGCCATTGTCACACACGACCATGCCGGGATGTAGGTTCAGCGGTCTCAGCCACAGATCTGCCTGCTCTTTCACAGCTGTCCACAACTCACAAGCAGTGTGAGGTTTATCACCTAAGCTTATGAGTTTCAGCACAGCCTGTTTCCGCTTGGCGGAGGCAGTACTGCAATACTTCCAGCTTGTAACTGATGTGGTGATATCTGAGATGGAGGGTGAACATGAGGAGGAGGAGGAGGAGGAGGATGCGCAGGAGCTGTACACTGTGGGGGCAACTCTGACTGACATAGGGCCCGCAATCCTCGGTGTGGTGAGGATGTGTTCCGTCCCAAGGTCTGACTGGGTCCCGGCTTCCACTATGTTTACCCAGTGTGCCGTCAGAGAGATGTACAGTCCCTGGCCACAAGCACTTGTCCACGTGTCCGTTGACAGGTGGACTCTCCCAGTAACTGCGTTGTTGAGGGCACGGCAGATGCTTTGGGACACGTGCTTGTGTAGTGCGGGGATGGCACACCAGGCAAAATAGTGTCGGCTGGGGACCGAGTACCGAGGGACGGCCACCGCCATAAGATTGCGGAAGGATTCCGTCTCCACCAGCCTAAAAGACAGCATTTCCAATGCAAGCAGTCATGAAATGTGCGAATTTAGGACTGTGGCCTGTGGGGCGTTAGCTACGAATTTCCGCTTTCGTTCAAAGGTCTGGGATATGGACAATTGAACTCTGCGGTGGGAAGTAGACGTGGACGTTGATGCTGTTTCTTGAGAAACTGCCATAACAAGTGAAGACTGAGAGGAGGGGGCATCTTTACATGCAGTATGGACAGGGGATTGCCTTGCACACACAACAGGGGGTTCTATTGCACGCACAACAGTGGAAGAAGCAGTGGTGACACCCGCTGACACTGGTCGTGGACCCTGGGTTTCGCCCCACAAAGTCGGGTGCTTTGCTGCCATGTGCCTGATCATGCTGGTGGTGGTCAGGTTGGTAGTTTTGTCACCCCTGCAGATGCTGGAATGGCAGGTGGAACATATGGCCTTTTTGGGGTTATCAGCAGAGTCTTTAAAAAATTCCAGACTCTGGAAGACCTACCGCTTGTACTGGCAACGTCCCTCATGTTGGTGTTACGGGGAACGGTTGCCTGCCTTCTGTCTGCGGCCACCACACTGCTTCTTCCTGCCTGTTGGGGTAATCTGCCTCCCCCCCCCTGTGGGCTGCTGGCCTAACTCTGCATGTCCTCCTTCCACGTTGGGTCAGTTACTAGATCATCCACCACCTCCTCCTCTTCCACTTGCGCACCACGATCCTCCTCCTCACTTCCTGGCAATTGTGTCTCGTCATCGTCCACCTCTTGTGACAGATTGCCAATGTCGACTTCCTGTGTCCGTGTCTGTTCAAATATTTGGGCATCGCAACATGGGATCTCCTCTTCCACCACTTCAAGCGTATCAGGCGAGGGGCTCAAATATGGAAATGGACCAGTGAACAGCTCTTCAGAGTGTCCAAGTGTGGGATCACTTGCTGTCTGACGACACTCGGCATGGTGGGAGGAAGGAGCATCAGGGTGAGGAGGAGTATGCGGTCGAGACTCACGGCTACTAAGAGTTGACCGTGTGGAAGACAGACCGGAGGTGGTGGTGCCCAGGTAACTGGAAGTATTATCTGCTATCCAATAAATAACCTGTTCACACTAATCAGTTCTCAATACTGGTGTTGTTCTGTGCTTCCCTAGTAATTCGGTGAAGAAGTGGGAGCGAAAAGATGTGGCTGTTGGTTGTGGCACATTTTCACCTTGGCCACGGCCCCGTCCTCAGCACGAACCATCACCAGAACGTCCACTTCCACATCCCTTGCCACGCGCCTTGCCCATTGTAAATGAAGTAAAATAGCTTACACTTGCACTATCAATGGAAAAAGGGTAACAAAGAGTAGATTAGAACGGTGGAAGAGGAAAACCACAGTTATTGTTTACTGGGGTATACCACACTTTTTTAAATAGAGATATTTACGGCTGAACAGTGAGCGACACACTCAAACTGCTTTTTTTTTAGAAACCAAAGGCCCACAACTGGATAGTACAGCGATTTGACCCGTGGAACTGTGAAACCACACTGGGATGTCGGGCCTACACAAGACTATTTTCAACAGATATATTTTTGTGTCACAACAGTCAGGAGACACTACTGTTTTTCTTTACGGAAAAAAATACCAAAACCTGAATAATAGAGATTTTTTACTGTGGGATGGCAAAACCACAGTTATTGTTTACTGGGGTATACCACACTTTTTTAAATAGAGATATTTGTGGCTGAACAGTGAGTGACACACTCAAACTGCTTCTTTTTTAGATACCAAAGGCCCAAAACTGGATAGTACAGCGATTTGACCAGTGGAACTGCGAAACCACACTGGGATGTCGGGCCTACACAAGATTATTTTCAACAGATATATTTTTGTGTCGCAACAGTCAGGAGACACTACTGTTTTTCTTTACGGAAAAAACTACCAAAACCTGAATAATAGAGATTTTTTACCGTGGGATGGCAAAACCACAGTTATTGTTTCCTGGAGTATACCACACTTTTTTAAATAGAGATATTTGCGGCTGAACAGTGAGCGACACACTCAAACTGCTTTTTTTTAGATACCAAAGGCCCAAAACTGGATAGTACAGCGATTTGACCCGTGGAACTGCGAAACCACACTGGGATGTCGGGCCTACACAAGACTATTTTCAACAGATATATTTTTGTGTCACAACAGTTAGGAGACACTACTGTTTTTCTTTACGGAAAAAACTACCAAAACCTGAATAATAGAGATTTTTTACCGTGGGATGGCAAAACCACAGTTATTGTTTACTGGGGTATACCACACTTTTTTAAATAGAGATATTTGCGGCTGAACAGTGAGCGACACACTCAAACTGCTTTTTTTTTAAAAAACCAAATGCCCAAAACTAGATAGTACAGCGATTTGACCCGTGGAACTGCGAAACCACACTGAGATGTTGGGCCTACACAAGACTATTTTCAACAGATATATTTTTGTGTCACAACAGTCAGGAGACACTACTATTTTTCTTTAAAGAAAAAAACTACCAAAACCTGAATAATAGAGATTTTTTACCGTGGGATGGCAAAACCACAGTTATTGTTTACTGGGGTGTACCACACTTTTTTAAATAGATATATATGCGGCTGAACAGTGAGCGACACACTCAAACTGTTTTTTTTTTAGATACAAATGGCCCAAAACTGGATAATACAGAGGTTTGAACCGTGGAAGTGCAAAACAACACTTCTGTTTCTCTAGCCTACACCAGACTATTTTCAACAGTTATATTTGTGTCTGAAAAATCAGAGATACGCTTTTCTTTTGGGGGGGGGGGGACACACCAAAAGGTTAATAAGACGGGTATTTGTACAGTGTGAAGGAAGAAAAAAAAAGGAGGATTTAGATGAAAAAAAAAGGATTTTTCCTGGCCCCCGACTCCTGGTGCTAAGTCCAGCAATTTCAGCAACAGGAGCACACAGGACTGTAATGCAGCGTTTGCTGGTATAACCACTGTGTCTCCTATACAGCCTGCCTGCCTGGTATCAGGGATGGATATTAGTCCTGAAAAGGACTGTTTGTTTGTTCTGGCAGCCTTTACAGACCCTACACTAACTATTTCGCAGTTTATATCTCTCCCTAAATCAGCAGCGCTGTCCCTACACTGTCTAATCCGGAGCGACTGTGTCCAAGATGGCGGCGCCCCGTTTTAATACTCGAGGTGACGCTGTGCGGCCAGCCAATCACTGTAATGCCCACAACCAACATGGCTGCAGCATTACAGTGACTGGCTGGCAATCC
Organism: Phyllobates terribilis; assembly: GCF_046119375.1. Lineage (NCBI taxonomy): Eukaryota > Metazoa > Chordata > Amphibia > Anura > Dendrobatidae > Phyllobates > Phyllobates terribilis. Next base: position 225,589,454 of record NW_027362763.1, read on the forward strand.
CTGCATGTTCATTGGCTCTGTAAAGAGCGCCAAACATGCAGGGAGTAGACCCGAGCTCCCGCCCGAGTAACCCGGAAATGCTCGGTGCTCGCCGAACATCCCGAGTAGCGTGATGTTCGGGCGAGTACCGAGCAGTGTCGAGCATGTTTGCTCAACACTAGTGCACATAGATCTGTGGTCGTCCACACTTGTGAGCTAAAATAAAGCCTAAAATTATGGTACGCCGCCGGAACAGAGACCAGTCCAAAGTGACTCCATCGGCCTCATAAGTGAGTGGCTCCATCTGGGTTTTTTGTCTGAATTGCGGTTTTGGTGAGTTTACATGAAAACCCCAACATAAGCGCTCAGCGGAGAACGCAGGATACCCGTGAGCAGAGCCTTATTCCGATTTTTTTTGGAGGCATAATGAAGAAATAGACAGCAGTACCAGAATAGTTCTTATTTTTATTTTTGCGCAGTTCACTGTGCGATATAAGTTATAATGCGGATTTTTTCTTTGGGTCGGTGCGATTACAGCGATACCAGATTTATATGTTTTTTTTTAGGTTTTGCTTCGGTCGCACAGTAAAAATGCTTTTTTTAAAAAAAGTAGTTATTTTCATCGCCATATTCTGAGAGCTGTAAGTTTTTTATTTTTTGGTGAACAGCGCTGTATGATGGCTTATTTTTTGCGGGACGAGTTGCAGATTTTTTTGGTACCATTTTGTGGCACATAGTAATTTTTGATCGCTTTTTATTCAGATTTTTCAAACACAGAATGAACAAAAACCAGCAATTCAGTTATTGTTTTTATTTTTTGTGCCTTTTGCTGTGCGTTAACAGTGATAAGACCGATTTGTTCGTTGGGTTGGTACAATTACAGCGATACCAGATTTAGATATATTTTTTTTACTTTGCTATTTTTACACACTAAAAACAGTATTTCACCAAAAAGAATTTGATTTTGCATCGTAACATTCTGAGAGCTGTAAGTTTTTTATTTTTTTGCAGAATGAGCTATATTATTGTTTGTTTTTTGCAGGACAGTTCTGCGTTTTTATCAAGTTAATTTTTTTACATACGACTTTTTGATCACTTTTTATTTACTTTTCTGTGAGTCAGTATGATGAAAAAGCGTCATTTTTGGCGTGCTTTTATTTATTTTTTCTATGGCACTAACCAAACAGACTAAATGACAGTTTTATAGGGTGGGTTATTCTGGATGCAGCAATACCAATTATGTTTAAGCTTTTTTGTTTCTTTTTGTTTTATCACAAACGCTGCGTTTTGAGCGGCGAAACGGATTTTAGTGATTTGTGTGCTCTTTTTTTTACTTTTTTACATATTTTATTTAACTTTTTTTACTTTTTCATTGAGTCCCACTGTGGGACATGTATATTTTTTATTCTGGTCACTGATCTCATACACTGCAGTACCACTGTACTACAGTGTATGAGACCTGTCAGTTTGTCACTGAACTCACAGGCCACCATACCCTGGGATCATCACCTGATCTCAAGCTACCATGGTAACAATCGGGACCCGCGATTCTCATCGTGGGGGTCCGATGGTTACTAAGGGGGTCTTGTAACCCCCTTGTAACAACTTAAATACCGCTGTCACGATTGACAGCAGTATTTAAGGGGCTAATCGGCCCCAACTGGCATAGGAACCGGCCAGGGCCGATACTGCAGGGTGTCATCTGTCACAGACAGCTTACACCTGCAGGACTCACCTCCGACTGGTGGCACTATACACTTATTCCACAGCGCCGATTTTTCACTGCGCTGTGGCATAAGTATCCTTAATGACGGCTGTAAAAATGCGTTATGATGGTCATTAAAAGGGTATTCCCATCGCCAAGATCCTATCCCAATATGTAGTAGGTGTAATAATAATAATATTAGCAAATACCTCCAATTAGAAATGTAGTATAGTATTTTTGATTCGCTATGTCTTTTTCCTCATGTGCAGGCATTGCAGGACCTTAGGTATCCACGGTTATGACCACTCGCAGCTAGCTAACTAACTGTCACTTTATCAGTGGACGTAACCATGGATTTCTAAGGTCCTGCAATGCCTGCACATGAGGAAAGAGACATAGCCAATCAAAAATACTGTACTACATTTCTATTTGGAGGCATTTGCTAATATTATTAATATTACACCTACTACATACTGGGATAGGATCTTGGAGATGGGAATACCCCTTTAAGGGTTTAAAGAAACTACATAAATAGTGTAGACATTTGTTACTATTATATGGATAAACAAATTACTATTTGATAGGTGAATGTTATGGTGACATGGTTACATGATAAAAATACAATGGGTGATTGCTACTAATGTTTCTACTTAAATCAATAAATCAGACAAGAATATTACAAATTGTGTGGTGGAGTGGAAGTTGTTGGAACTTATATACTGCCCAAACTACAATTGTCACAGATAATAATTTTCACCCTTTATTCTAATTTATTATACCCTCCAAGGGGTCTTCCACTACCCAGACAACCTCTTTTTAAATGAAGTAGCCCCCCTTGTAAAATAAAAAAATTAAACTCACCTCCAGCACTTACGCTGTTTTAGCATGGCATTGGTCTGAAATGTAAACCCAGCAGACAGTTAGTAGCTGTTATTTGATTGCAGACATTGCTGGAGCGGTGCCAGTGAGGTAGGTGTGTAAAAGTTTTTTAAATTTTATAAGGGGAATACATAATTTAAAAGAGGTTGTTTGGGTAGTGGACAACCCCTTTAAGGCTCTAGAATTTGGATGCTGTAATACAGTGGCATGTAAAAGTTTGGGCACACCTGGTCAAAATTACTGTTAATGTGAACAGTTAAGCAAGATGAAGATGAAATGATGTCTAAAAGGCCTAAAGTTAAAGATGATACATTTTCTTTGTATTTTAGAAAAAAAAATTATTTTCACTTTTACATTTTAAAAATTACAAAAAGGAAAATGGGCCGATGCAAAAGTTTAGGCACCCTGCATGGTTAGTACCTAGTAGTAGAGGTGAGTGCACTTAGGGTTAACGTTCGCCAATCTCAAAGTCAACACGAAAATTACACATTCAGATTCGTGTTCAGATCACCGAACATTTTCCTTAAAATCTGCAAAATTCAGCCAAATTTTGGTAAATGATCAAGCTTCCACTAATGCTTTTGTTAGGATTTTGGCTAGGATAGTGGTGCTGTATGATGAGCGGGCTTGGGGGGGGTGTATGATGAGGGGAGGGGATGGGGAAAAGTCAGAGGAGCGGCAGACTTTTTTTTTTTCTTAACTTAATGTGATGAAATTCCGGCAGCCAATCAGGGTGCAGAACCCATCCACAACGTCCAGACACAAGGACTTGTGTCATTGGCTGCTGAAGTCACATGCCCCACTACATATAATGAGTGAACATGTTATTTTGGCACCATATTCTCAGTGTAACAGCTCAGAGAGGCTGCTCCTGCTGCAGTGGCTACAGGATTGTCAGATAGTTATCTAGGTTGTTGATTGTCAATCAAGTAGTTCAGATAGATAGGATCCTGTGTGACTGTTAAATCAACGTTCCAGCAGATCAATCCTTTATGCTATTTGCGTGCTTCAGAAATCAGGCCACATTTCAGCTTTTAATTATTCTTTTGCGCTAGTATTGTGCTCCAGCCATGAGTCCACATTTCAGAATTTAAATTCTATGTGCTAATAAGCGTGGTCTAGAAACAAGGCTACAGTTCAGCTTTTAATATTTTTGTGCTAATATTGTGCTCCAGCCAGGAGTCCACAGGAGCATTTTTACACATGGACAAATGGGTGCATTAAAAAAACAGATGCTAGACGGACATCATCTGTAAAGCATACGTTTTCTTATAGGTAACATTTGAATATTGTATTTGGTCTTTCATTATTATTTCAATTGTTAAAATATAAAATGTATGCTATACAGATGCAAAAACCAGACTCATGGCAGACAGATGAAAGCAGTGGTGGTAAGAGAGCAGTCAGCTCCCTCTTCCATCATTCTCCCTCTGCGTCTGAATTCTGACGTCTCAGTGCATTGGGTGGGGGGGTGCGTGACTACATTGCACCCGTTGTGCCGAGCAGTACAGAGCTGCAGAACACTCGCAGCCAATAGAGGAGCAGCAGGGGAACGGGGAGAGGTGAATATATTTTTTTAATCAATGAGTACATTGCGAGGGCCATTATACTGTTTGGAGGGCTATTTTGGGGTTGCATTATACTATATGGAAGGCTATGTGGGGCCTGTTATACTGTTTGTAGGTCTATGCAGGTACCATTATACTGTTTGGAGGACTATGTTTGGGCTCATTATACTGTTTGCAGAACTATGTGGGGGGCCAGTATACTGTTTGGAAGGCTATGCTGGGGCCATTTAACTATTTTCAGAGATATGTGGGGGCTATTACACTGTTTGCAGGGCTATGTATGGGGCCATTATATTGTTTGGAGGTCTATATGGGGACCATTATACTGTTTGCTGAGCTATGTGGGAGCCATTATAATGTTTGCAGGGCTATGTGGGTGCCTTTAAACTGTTTTGATGTTTATGTGGTGGGCCATTATACAGTTTGGAGGGCTATGTGATGTGATTGTATTCTGTTTGCAGAGCTTTGTGGGTGCCATTATACTGCTTGGAGGGCAATGGGGGGCTATTATCCTGTATGGAGGGCTAATGTTGGCCACTGTACTCTGTGAGCAATTATACAGTGTAGATGTTTATGTGGGGTCCATCATACTTCGTGCAGGGTTGTGTGGGGGCCATTATACTGTTTGGAATGCTGTGTGGGGCCATTATACTGTTTGGAAGGCTATTTGGGGCTGTTATTAAATGTGGAAGGTTGTGTTGGGGCCGTCAGACTGTATGGAGGGTTGTGTTAGGGCTATTATATTGTATGGAAGGCTGTGGGAGCCATCATATTGTATAAAGGGCTGTATTAGGGTCATACTGTGTTGGGATCAGCATACTCTGACGAGGGGTGATGAGGGGAGTAAAGTAGGGTCATCATTCTGTGAGTGTGGAGGGTACTGTGGAGGAATTCACTGTGGGGGTATCATACTGTGTTTGGTGGGGAACGTTTGTTGGTATCAGATTTTAAAGGGGCAATGCAAGGGGAATTTAGGGGCTTCAAAAGGATGAAAATTTCTTCACAACGGAAGATATGCTTCTTATGTGACATATATACAGTATATTTACATACATCTATCTATTTAACCAGGAGGAGAGCATATTTCCATTTTTTTCAGAATTTGCATATCATTGACATTTCTATCAATCCTGAGATTTTTCCGGTGTATTTATTAGTGATAAGCGAATATGTTCGAAATCTGATCTCCAAACTTAAGTTCGACACGAATGTGGCACATTCGGATTCGTGATGGGAAAGTCGAGCAAAATTAGTTAAATTCGGGAAAATCGGTAATGTTCGGCGAATTTGCATAGATACATGATTGCGGGGCAACTACAGTGTTTTTAACAGTTTTGCTAGCATAGTGCTTGTTTATGATGATCGGGGAGACGTGGTAGATGAGGGGGGGGGGGCTGGTGATAGCTCAGAACAGGTCATATCACCGGCGCGCTGTGTTTTTTTTTTTTTTTCCTGTAGGCGGTAACTTTAAGTCAGAAAAGTGCAGCTAGCCAATAAGAGCACAGGTAGCATCCACAGGGCTTCTGTAATTATCTGCTGAAATCACATGTCCTCTCCATATAAAAAGCGGCCATGTTCCCTCAGCGCCATTTTATGCATGTCACTCATGTTAGACACTGCTCCTGCACCCAGCTCCTGTGTAATGAGAGATATTAGCTAGATAAATGGGCGCTTCTGTGGAAGTCAGATAGTGTAGAAAAGTCCTAAGCTGTGTACCTGTTCAATCGGCCTTGCAGCACTTTTTTTTGTTTTTGTGCAATTACTGAGATTCTGACAGAAAGAGCAGGGCCTATGGCGTAGAACAGTGTTGTGCACCAGTTGTACTGTCTGTGCTCCATGCAGACCTTCAATCTATTTTTGCTCTTGCTAATGTGATAAAGCAAGCAAGGAAGCCCTTGTAGGCCACTTTTTGATTTTGTGAGGTTAAAATTCAACTATCTGCAGAGCTTGTCAGTGCAGAGCTTCTGAGTGCAGAGCACAAAAACCTTTGTTTTTTTCATTTGCTAATGTGCAAGCTGTGTTAGCCCAGTTTGTCATTTTTTTGGTGGCTGAACTTCAGCTGTATGCACAGTAAAACATTATTTTTTTTTCTGTTGCTAGCCAAAGTCCACCAAAGATTTTTTTGTGAAGCAAACGAGATACACTCTGCTAAAAGCCACCTACTATCTTAGTGGCAGTGAACCACAGCTGTTTTCAGAGTAAGGCTGTGTGCCCATGATGTGTTTTTTAAGCATTTCCGCAGCGGCAAAAAACGCTGCAGAAACTCTTAAAAAACGGCCTGCCATGTTTCTCAATGATAATTTCCGCCGCAGCACTACCAATTATTTTGCGGAAGCGCTGCGTTTTCGCCGCCATTGACTTGCATTGAGTAGCTTGGATTCCGCATCACTGCATCTGTACATGCGGAATCCAAGCGTTTCATTGTGTGGATGGTACCCGAATCTGGAGGAGAGGAGACTCTCCTCTGGACCCAGGTACCATAGAACCTGTAAAAAAAAGAATAAAATAAAAAATAAATATATTTACCTTCTGACGGCCCCCGCTGCGCTTGTCCTCCCTGGACGGCAGCTCACGGTGGACTGAAGGACCTGCACTGACGTCATAGTCATGTGACGGCAGGTCTTTCAGTGTACCGCGAGCTGCCAGCAAGCCAGGACGGAGCGAAGCAAGACTCCGGGTGCCATCAGAAGGTAAGTATAGATTTATTTTTTTATTTTTAAACATTCTTTAAGGTCACACTATATAAATCCATGCCGTTTGCATGGATTTATATACTGTGACCAAGTTGACAAGCACTTTCCAAGTGATGCTAAAATAGCTTGGAAAGCGCTTGTCAACCCGCATGCGGAAATGCATGTGTAGAACTCTTCACATCCGCATGACCCTGGCAGGAAAAACGCATGTACAATCCACATGCGTTTTTTCTGCCAGGGAGATGCAGAAACGCTCAGGAAAGAATCCTGAGCATTTCTGCATCGTGGGCATATAACCTAAAACATTAAATTTTTGTCTTGCTAGGCAGAGTCCATCAAAGATTTTTTTGTTTGGAAAATGTCATACACTCTGCTATACGTCAGCTACCACGTGACTGGCGGTGAACTTCAGCTGTTTTCAGAGTAAAAAAAAATATTTTTTGTCTTGCTAGGCAGAGTCCACCAAAGATTTTTTTTTGTGTGGCAAACGTGATACAGTCTGCTAAAAGCCAACTACTATGTTAGTGGCGGTGAACCTCAGCTGTTTTGAAAGTAAAAAAATCTATTTTTTGTCTTTCTAGGCAGAGTCCACAAAAGATTTTTTTGTGTGGCAAACGTCATACACTCTGCTATACATCAGCTACTACGTTAGTGGCAGTTAACGTCAACTGTTTACTGAGTAAAAAAAAAGATTTTTTTCTGTTGCTAGGAAGAGTCCAAAAAATATTTTTTTCTGTCGCAAATGTGTTACACTCTGCTATAAGCCACCTAGTCCTTTTAGTGGTGGTGAAATTCAGCTGTATTCAGACCTTGTGCAGAGTCAAAAAATTTTTTTTGCTGTTCCTTACGTGATAGAGCGGGCTAGATCTGAGTTTGAAATAGTTTGGAGAATATCTCTTATGTTATACAGGTGACATACACAGAAAAAAAAACTTTGTTCGGTTCCTAACGTTATACAGCAAGGACATCTCAGGAGATATTCTCCAAACTATTTCAAACTATGTTATATAGGCCTCATCTACAGAAAAAAAATTACTTTGTTCGGTTCCTAACACTATACAGCAGGGAAATCTCAGTTTGGCCACAGCCCCTCTTTCAGTATTTGATCAGTATTCGGTCAGTATTTTTTCTCAGGAGTTGGAGCCAAAACCAAGTAAGGAACAATCAGAGAAAAGGTATAATAGAAAGAAGTCTCCAATTCTGCATTTATCACCCACTCCTGGTTTTGGCTCCCACTTCTGAGGAAAAATACTGACCGGATACTGACCAAACACTGATAGTGGCCTTAGAAATAGTTTGGAGAATATCTCCTATGTTATACAGGCCTCATCCACAGTAAAAAAAAAAAACTTTGTTCGGTCCCTAACGTTATACAGCAGGGACATCTTAGTTTGAAATAGCTTGGAGAATATCTCCTATGTTATACAGGCCTCATCCACAGTAAAAAAAAAAAATACTTTGTTCGGTTAGTAATGTACAGCAAGCCATATCTTACTTTGTCATTTAGTGCCGTGGAAATTCAGGTGTGTGCAGAGCTGTTAGAGAGGAAAAATAATCTGATTTTGTTTTGCTAATAGCGTGCTCCTACCACAGTATCTGAGCAACATGAGAGGGAAAAAGAGAGGTCGTGGTGGAAGGGGGAATACGCTTGGTGTTCAAGGTATATGTGGGGCAGGTGGTAATGTTAATGAAAGCACTAGTGAACCAACATCGTCATGTCCTATCTAAAGACAAATGACAACTTCTGTTACTGGATGGGCTACTGCACTCCCTTTCTTTGGCAGCTGCACAGCGATATGCCTTGTTGATAAGGGCCAGAAAGGGCAGGTACTCAAGTGGATGGCAAGAGCAGCTTCAAGTGGCCTCCCCTCTTCTTCCTCCACCTCAACATCACACACAGTACAGTCCACAGAGGTGGCACTGCAGTTACCCTTGCTTCCCCCCGTGTCACAACTGTCCAAGTGCCCAACTGACTGTAAAGAGTCACAGACGGGCGAGTCTGTAGAACTGTTCAGTAGAGTTGAGCGAGCATGCTCGACACTGCTCGGTACTCGTCCGAGCATCACGCTACTCGGGATGTTCGGCGAGCACCGAGCATTTCCGGGTTACTCAGGCGGGTGCTCGGGTCTCCGCCCTGCATGTTTGGCACTCTTTACAGAGCCAACGAACATGCAGGGATTGCCAGCCAGTCACTGTAATGCCGCAGCCATGTTGTTTGTGGGCATTACTGTGATTGGCTGGCCGCACAGCGTCAACTCGAGTATTTAAAACCGGGCGCCGCCATCTTGGACACAGTCGCTGCGGATCAGACAGTGTAGGGACAGTGCTGCTGATTTAGGGCCCTACATAGTTAGTGTAGGGTCTGTAAAGGCTGCCGGATCAAACAGTCTTTCTCAGGACTAATATACATCCCAGATATCAGGCAGGCAGGCAGGCTGTATAGGAGACGCAGTGGTTATACCAGCAAACGCTGCATTACCGTGCTGTGTGCTCCTATTGCTGAAATTGCTGGACTTAGCTCCAGGTCTCGGGGGCCAGGAAAAATCCTTTTTTTTTCATCTAAATCCTCTTTTTTTTTTTCCTCCATCACACTGTACAAATACCCGTCTTATTAACCTTTTGGTGTCTCCCCCCCAAAAAAAAAAGTGTGTCTCTGATTTTTCACACACAAATACATCTGTTGAAAATAGTCTGGTGTAGGCTAGAGAAATAGAAGTGTGGTTTTGCAGTTCCACTGTTCAAACCTCTGTATTATCCAGTTTTGGGCCATTTGTATCTAAAAAAAACAGTTTGAGTGTGTCGCTCACTGTTCAGCCGCAATATATATTTAAAAAAGTCTGGTATACACCAGTATATTATAACTGTGGTTTTGCTGTTTCACGGTAAAAAAATCTCTATTATTCTGCTTTTGGCATTTTTGCCGTAAGAAAAATTAATAGTGTCTCCAGATTGTTCAGACACAAATATATCTGTTGAAAATAGTCTGGTATACACCAGTAAATTATAACTGTGGTTTTGCTGTTCCACGGTAAAAAATCTCTATTATCTTGCTTTTGGCATTTTTTGCCGTTGAAAAAACTAAAAGTGTCTCCTGATTGTTCAGACACAAATATATCTGTTGAAAATAGTCTGGTGTAGGCCGGAGAAATACAAGTGTGGTTTTGCAGTTCCACGGGTCAAATCTCTGTATTATCCTGCTTTTGCCTTTTTTTGCCGTAAAGAAAAACAGTAGTAGTGTCTCCTTATTGTTCAGACACAAATATATATGTTGAAAATAGTCTGGTATACACAAGTAAATTATAACTGTGGTTTTGCTGTTCCACGGTAAAAAATCTCTATTATCCTGCTTTTGGCATTTTTTGCCGAAAAAAAAAATAATAGTGTCTCCTGATTGTTCAGACACAAATATATCTGCTGAAAATAGTCTGGTGTAGGCCCGAGAAATACAAGTGTGGTTTTGCAGTTCCATGGGTTAAATCTCTGTATTATCCTGCTTTTTCAATTTTTTTGCCGTAAAAAAAAACAGTAGTAGTGTCTCCTGATTGTTCAGACACAAATATATCTGTTGAAAATAGTCTGGTGTAGGCCCGAGAAATACAAGTGTGGTTTTGCAGTTCCATGGGTTAAATCTCTGTATTATCCTGCTTTTTCAATTTTTTTGCCGTAAAAAAAAACAGTAGTAGTGTCTCCTGATTGTTCAGACACAAATATATCTGTTGAAAATAGTCTGGTGTAGGCCCGAGAAATACAAGTGTGGTTTTGCAGTTCCACGGGTCAAATCTCTGTATTATCCTGCTTTTTTGCATTTTTTGCTGTAAAGAAAAAGAATAGTGTCTCCTGATTGTTCAGACACAAATATATCTGTTGAAAATAGTCTGGTGTAGGCCCGAGAAATACAAGTGTGGTTTTTCAGTTACACGGGTCAAATCTCTGCATTATCCTGCTTTTGCCATTTTTTGCCGTAAAGAAAAACAGTAGTAGTGTCTCCTGATTGTTCAGACTCAAATATATCTGTTGAAAATAGTCTGGTGTAGGCCCGAGAAATACAAGTGTGGTTTTGCAGTTCCATGGGTTAAATCTCTGTATTATCCTGCTTTTTCAATTTTTTTGCCGTAAAAAAAAACAGTAGTAGTGTCTCCTGATTGTTCAGACACAAATATATCTGTTGAAAATAGTCTGGTGTAGGCCCGAGAAATACAAGTGTGGTTTTGCAGTTACACGGGTCAAATCTCTGTATTATCCTGCTTTTGCCATTTTTTGCCGTAAAGAAAAACAGTAGTAGTGTCTCCTGATTGTTCAGACTCAAATATATCTGTTGAAAATAGTCTGGTGTAGGCCCGAGAAATACAAGTGTGGTTTTGCAGTTCCACTGGTCAAATCTCTGTAGTATCCTGCTTTTTTTCATTTTTTGCTGTAAAGAAAAACAGTAGTGTCTCCTGATTGTTCAGACACAAATATATCTGTTGAAAATAGTCTGGTGTAGGCCCGAGAAATAAAAGTTTGGTTTTGCAGTTCCACGGGTCAAATCTCTGTATTATCCACTTTTGGGCCATTTTTACCTAAAAAAAAACAGTTTGAGTGTGTCGCTCACTGTTCAGCCGCAAATATATCTATTTAAAATTTTCTGGTATACCCAGTAAACAATAACTGTGGTTTTGCCATTCCAGGGTAAAAAATCTCGATTATTCAGCTTTTGGTATTTTTTCCGTAAAGAAAAACAGTAATAGTTTCTCCTTGATTGTTCAGATTATTTAAAAGAGTCGGGTGTAGGCCAGAGAAAGAGAACTGTGGTTTTCTTCTTCCAAGGTTCTAATCTACTTTTTATTACCCTTTTTCCATTGATAGTGCCAGTGTAAGCTATTTTACTTCCTTTACAATGGGCAAGGCACGTGGCAAGGGACATGGAACAGGACGTTCTGGTGATGGTGCGTGCAGAGGACGGGGCCGTGGCCAAGGTGAAAATGTGCCACAACCAACTGCCACATCTTCTCGCACCCACTTCTTGACCGAATTACTAGGGAAGCACAGAACAACACCAGTATTGCGAACTAATCAGTGTGAACAGGTTATTAATTGCATAGCAGATAATACTTCCAGTTACCTGGGCACCACCACCTCCGGTCTGTCTTCCACATGGTCAATTCTTAGTAGCCGTGAGTCTCGACCGCATACTCCTCCTCACCCTGATGCTCCTTCCTCCCACCATGCCGATTGTCGTCATACAGCAACTGATCCCACACTTGGACACTCTGAAGAGCTGTTCACTGGTCCATTTCCAGATTTGTGCCCCTCGCCTGCTCCGCTTGAAGTGGTGGAAGAGGAGATCCCATGTAGCGATGCCCAAATATTTGAACAGCCACGGCCACAGGAAGTCGACACTGGCAATTTGTCACAAGAGGTGGACGATGACGAGACACAATTGCCAGGAAGTGAGGAGGAGGATCGTGGTGCGCAAGTGGAAGAGGAGGAGGTGGTGGATGATCTAGTAACTGACCCAACATGGCAGTAGGACATGCAGAGTGAGGCCAGCAGCACACAGGGTGAGGGAGGCAGAGTACCCCAACAGGCAGGAAGAAGCAGTGTGGTGGCCGCACGCAGAAGGCGGGCAACAGTTCCCCGTAACACCAACACGAGGGAGGTTGCCAGTACAACCTGTAGGTCTTCCAGAGTCTGGAATTTTTTTAAAGACTCTGCTGATAACCCCAAAAAGGCCATTTGTGCCACTTGCCATGCCATCATCAGCAGGGGTGACAAAACTACCAGCCTGACCACCAACAACATGATCAGGCACATGTCAGCAAAACACCCGACTTTGTGGGACAAACCCCAGGGTCCACGACCAGTGTCAGCGGGTGTCACCACTGCTTCTTCCACTGTTGTGCATGCAATAGAACCCCCTGTTGTGTGTGCAAGGCAATCCCCTGTCCATACTGCATGCAAAGATGCCCCCTCCTCTCAGTCTTTACTTGTTATAGCTGTTTCTCAAGAAACAGCATCAACGTCCACTTCCACGTCCCAATGCAGCGTTCAATTGTCTATATCCCAGACCTTTGACCGAAAGTGGAAATTCGCAGCTAACGCCTCACAGGCCACAGTCCCAAATTCCCACATTTCACGAGTGCTTGCATTGGAAATGCAGCCTTTTAGGCTGGTGGAGACGGAATCCTTCCGCAACCTTATGGCGGTGGCCGTCCCTCGGTACTCGGTCCCCAGCCGACACTATTTTGCCTGGTGTGCCATCCCCGCACTACACAAGCACGTGTCCCAAAACATCTACCGTGCCCTCAACAATGCAGTTACTGGGAGAGTCCACCTGACAACAGACACGTGGACAAGTGCTTGAGGCCAGGGACGGTACATCTCCCTGACGGCACACGGGGTAAACATAGTGGAAGCCAGGACCCAGTCGGACCTTGGGACGGAACACATCCTCCCCACACCGAGGATTGCGGGCCCTATGTCAGTCAGAGTTGCCCCCACAGTGTACAGCTCCTGCGCATCCTCCTCCTCCTCCTCATGTTTAGCCTCCATCTCAGATATCACCACATCATTTACAAGCTGGAAGCACTGCAGTACTGCCTCCGCCAAGTGGCAACAGGCTGTGCTGAAACTCATAAGCTTAGGTGAGAAACCTCACACTGCTTGTGAGTTGTGGACAGTTGTGAAATAGCAGGCAGGTCTGTGGCTGAGACCGCTGAACCTACATCCAGGCATGGTCGTGTGTGACAATTGCCGTAACCTGGTGGCGGCTCTGTGGCGAGGCAAGATCACACACGTACCATGCCTAGCTCATGTGCTTAACCTCATGGTTCAGCAGTTTCTTAAATCGTACCCCGAGTTGCCAGATCTGCTCGTCAAAGTACGCCGCCTGTCAGCTCATTTTTGCAAGTCGGCTACAGCTTCCGCCGCCCTTGCTGTGTTGCAGCAGCGTTTGCAGCTTCCGTCACACCGACTGGTGTGTGATGTCCCCACACGTTGGAACTCTACCCTCCACATGTTGCAAAGGATTTGTGAGCTGAAGAGAGCAGTTGTGGAGTACCAGCTGCAACAAGGCCGTTAATATTCAGGTCAGACTCCACACATAAGACCTCAGGAGTCAACCTGGATGTCTGACATATGTACCATCTTGACAAACTTTGAGGAGTCCACCAAGATGGTGAGTGGCGATGATGCCATCATTAGCGTCAGCATTCCACATTCTGTCTTTTGCAACGCTCTCTGCAGAGAATTAAAGAGGAGGCATTGCAGCCAGAGTATGATGAGATGGATCAAGAAGCCGTAGCGGTCGATTACACACAGCCCAGCCTCATCTCATCCCAACGTGCATTGGGGGACAATGAGGGAGAGGAGTAGGAGGAGGAGGAGGAAGAACAGGAGCTTGTATCATGCACTGTAGATGGTAGTACCTGTACAACTGTCATACCGTCGGTTCAGCGTGGGTGGCCTGAGGACAGGGGGGAGGAGGAGGAGGAGAGCATGGTCAGTCATATTGGTGAGGACACGGAAGTCTTGCCCATTACCAGTCTGGCACGCATGGCTGATTTTATGTTACGCTGCCTGAACCGTGACCCTCGCGTTGTCAAAATGTTGGATGACAGTCATTACTGGTTGGTGACACTTTTAGACCCCCGTTACAAGGAGAACTTTCACTCTCTTATTCTTGAGGTGGAGAGGTCTACAAAAATGGGGCAGTACCAGAAGGCCCTTGCTGCAGAACTGTTAAAAAAATTCCCATCTGAACACGCTAGCGGCAGAGGTCACAGTTCGTTGACCAACCAAGGCGTACAAGCGACAGAGAGGCAACTCCAATCCAGCAGAGGCAGGGGAACACTGTCAATGTTCTGGGACAGTTTTCAGACACTCGCCGAGCTTACAGGCCCTGAGGCGCGGGGTACTCTCACAAGGAGTGGAAAGTTTCAAAAGATGGAGAAGGAGTACTTTGCCGACCGTACCAGCGACCTCCGTGATTCCTCTGTGCCTTTTAATTATTGGGTATCCAAACTGGACACTTGGAATGAACTCGCTCTGTACGCCTTGGAGGTCCTGGCCTGCCCTGCCGCTAGCGTGTTATCGGAGCTTGTTTTCAGTGCCGCTGGGGGAATTATAACTGATAAGCGAACTCTCCTGTCAACTGACAATGCTGACAAGCTGACCCTTATCAAAATGAACAAGGGCTGGATTGGGCCAGACTTCTCATCACCACCAAATGACAGCAGAGTAACATAAAGTCAAATCCACTGTGTTATTTCAGGAGGAGTAGTCACATGCACCGCTTCACACCCACACATGGGTATACGCTTCCTCATTTCGGCTGTTTTATGTTCTTCTCCTTATCCTCAGCCTCCACCACCACTATACCACCAGGGTGACCGTGGTCCGTGTTGCCATTATTGAAAGTTCCTCCGTCCTTATTTTTGTCAGCTTTTGCTTGGAAGGCATAAGCAAATACTATGGGAGACCCACTCCCCAATAATGGGAATAATGTTTGTAATATGCTGTACTGTATGGCTCTTGGAAGGGGCATTAAAAGACTCTTGTTAAGCTACTGCGACCTCCACCACTTTTCCGAGGGGCATTTAAACCGTCTTTTTAAGCTACTGTGACCTCCACGTCTCTTCCAAGGGGCATTCAAACCGTCTTGTTAAGCTACTGGGACCTCCACGTCTTTTCCGAGGGGCATTAAAACCGTCTTGTTAAGCTACTGTGACCTCCATGTCTCTTCAAAGGGGCATTAAAAGCGTCTTCTTAAGCCACTCTGAACTCCAAAGCTCTTCCAAGGGGCATTGAAATGTTGTTTTTAATTACCTCTAACCTCCACGACTCTTCCAACGGGCATTGCATTTCCTCCTAATTTTAGTCAGCTTTTGCTTTTCAATGCAAAGGCGAAGACTAAGGGAGACCCACTCCCCAATAATGGGTGGAAGATTTTTAGTACGCTGTAATGCAGGTCTGTTTCAAGGGGCATTGCAGTTCCTCATAATTTTTGGAAAGCCTTCCATTCACTGCTTAGGCCAACTGTGTACATGAGACCCTGTTGCTATAAATGGAAAAAATGGATTAGTTAAGGCCCTCTGACCTCCATGTCATTTCCAAGGGGCATTTGAGTGCCTCAAAATTTTTGGTAGGCATTGCACTCACTGTATGCCCTATAACTGTGTAGCCAAACCGCTCCTTTTGTTACAGAAACATATCCTACAAGACATATGTGGTTGACTGGCCTGATATTGATGTGAATGGTCCCTGTTCCTCCTGCTCTTCCTCCTTTGCCACTACCTCATCCATCATTTATCTCCTGAAGCTTTGTTTTAACGGGAGTCATAGAACTGGGATAGTAGCAGGAAAACATCCAGCAATCCTCGGAGGAGGTAGGATATGCGCCAAAACGCTGACCACCTCAGGCCTAGCCGCTACTACATACATGCACTTGCATTCCAAGAAAACAAAGCAGATGCTAACTTCTATCATCCTCATCATGCTCCTCACCTTGGCGCTCTCAACTCCCCTGATGGAGAAGCCAGGGCCCACCGGAGGAGTCTGGTTCTCTGGTGGGCTCGTCCAATGCTGCCCTAAAGCAGGCCGGGCTAAGAAAAGTGTGTGGGGGATGTTCCAAGGAGAAATAGGGACGGCTGAGGACCGTTTATGGACACCCGGCTGCCCCCAGGCGGCTGGGGACCGTGTGTGGACACCCGGCCGCGGGGCGGCTGGAGACCGAGTATGGACACCCAGCCGCCCCCTGGCGGCTGGGGACTGAGTGTGGATACCAGGCCGCCAGCGCAACCATGACGTGGTGGCCAGATTCCGCCTCCACATGCCAAAAAGGCCCAATTTCAAGTGCAAGCAAGCAGTATGGTATTGCAGCCTGGGGGTGGGTGGGTGGTTGGCTGCATGTTTGCGCTTGCATTGCAAGGAATGGGGGAGGTACAATTGAACACTGCCCTGGGACAAGAACTTGCATGGGTTAGTTGCAAGTCTGCATCTTCTGATGCGGCAAGGATGACTTCTGATGGGCACACTTTTAGGCAGTGACCAGGGTGTCAGAGATGCTTCCAGGGGTCTTCCAATACTGTTCCCATGTCTTTTCAGCACTGTATGCATGTGTCACACAGCACATGGCCAGATAAGGTTGTAAAATGTTAAAATGACATTTCCCGGTGAATGCATCTGTCACGGTTGAAAGCAATACAAAAGTGTAAAAACGCATAAAAAATGCTACTTGTGAACATAGCCCAAGGTGTGGAGGAGTATTTTCTTTTTGTTATTTATTTTACCTTATTCACAAGTCTTTACCCTGGAAAGGAACTTCCTTAACATATTTCACAGGAAAGCAGTGTCAGTTTCGTTTTTGAACGTTTTATTGTGAGCCCTTAAAAGTGGCTTAATACCTCTGACCATGTTGTTGACAGCAGTGACCTGGGGGTCAGAAATGCTTCCTGGGGCGATCCCCATGCTGTCCCCATGTCATTTGAGCACTGTCACTATAGTTTTGGGCACTTGTTAGGCTTTTAAAAGACTGCCTGGTGTGCCGCCGCAAAAATGCTCGGGTCTCCCATAGACTAACATTGGGCTCGTTGCTCGGGTTCAGCACCCGAGTATCACGGTGAGCTCGGCCCGAGCTTCGAGCACCCGAGCATTTTAGTGCTCGCTCAACACTACTGTTCACCCATTCTCTACCATGGGCATCAGAAGTGTACTCCAAACATTCACAGAGTCATGAAGAGAAGTAAAGCATCTGCACCGTTGCCCAGGATGAAGTAGAATCCGAGCAGGTTCCTGACTCTCATCCCCAGATGTTATCCACCAGGGATGGAGGTGATCCTGATAAGACTCAGAGACCTGAGGCTCATGTGGACTGTACTGTGCTGTTAGGGCAACAAGAGGAGAAGGAACACTCTGAGGGTGAGGAATGGGATAACATATTGGATGATGACGAGGTTGAAGATCCTACTTGGAGTGAACCCAGAGTCATGCAGCCGAGTAGCTCATCTGAGGAGGTGGAGGAGGAAGACGAATAGGTTACCTTCCGCACTACAGCGCAGACACAGAGTGATACAAGTGCGAGGAGCACTGCATCCTTAGCCACAACTTTGGCTGTAGCCAGCAGCAGTCACAGGTCTGAAGCTCGCAGAGGCGACAAGGGTTGCCTAGCCTGAACCTTTTTTAAGACCGCAAAGGATGAGCCAACTCACGTTATCTGCACACTTTACAATAAAAAACTCAGTAGAGGGAAAATGTGCAATAATTTGACTACTACATGCATGAACCTTCACATGCGCAATCAACATGTGTTACTCTGGCAATCTCACTGCAATAAAATGTGGACCAGCGGACCTCAACAACCATCAGATGCCCCATCAAACGCATCCACTGCTTCTTCCTCCTCCTCTGTTACTGTGCCAAGCATTGGCATGCAGGTCTCCCACCGCAGAACCTCTGCCTCTCTACCCGCTCCAGTCAGGCTGAGTGAGAGCCTGTCAGCTGCAACAGAAGCGGACATACCTGCTGTGTTTGTTTCACCAAGCACACCACATGTTTCTCAATCCACCGTAACATGTCCCCCTGCATCTCACTTACAGTCCAACAGTTTGACCGTTTCACCTAAATTAGCGCTGATAATGCCGTCATCAGCATCACTATTCGGGTCATCTACATGCTGGACTGTTTTTTGAGAGGGTGGCGGAATGGGAGAAATTGCCGCTGGAGCAGTGGGCGGAGGTTCTGGCGCCATATTTGACTGGGGAGCCGCAGAAGGCTTATTACGATCTGACTTTACAGGATGCAAAGGAATACGCCAAATTAAAAAGTGAAATATTTGCACGCTCAGGAGTGACTATGTCTGTCAGAGCACAAAGGGTCCACCACTGGGCGTATGCTGGCGACAGACCTCCACGCTCACAGATGTTTGACTTGTTACATCTTGTACAGAAATGGCTGCAGCCAGAGTCTTCCTCTCCTGCTCAGATGGTTGAGAGTGTGGTGATGGACAGTTTCATCCATTCCCTACCCAGGCTGATGCAGACCTGGGTTGCCCAGGGCAACCCTCGGAATGCAGACGACCTTGTATGTCTGGTAGAGAGATACCAAGTGGTTGAAAAAACCCTGGGGAAACTCGACATAGCCACCTCTCCTTATTGGAGTGCCTAAAAGGGGGTGAGTTCACCGCAGAAGGGGTTCAGAACCACAACTGGGGGGCATTCCACTTCCACTGAAGGCTGCAATGTCTGTTGTGAAGGATGTGATTTGTTGGCGCTGTCGCAATCTAGGACACATAGCCGCCCAGTGTCATACGTCTGCTGAGCCAATGGACTGCAGCCTAGGCAGACTATGTTCATACTATGCTTACCCAGCCTGCAGTGTGGACTGTCAACCTGGCGAGGGGCCACAAGTGTGTGCCGTGTCCATTAATGGAGTGATGGTCCTGGGGCTGTTGGACTCAGTGCCACCCTTCCCCACCAGCTGATCCCCGCCAGATTTGTGGGCATCCGCTGTGTAAATGGGGATGCCAAGAACTACCCGGTGGCCAGAGTGACAGTCGGGACAGACTCTGGCACCCAATCCCACGAGGTCAGGGTGGTCAAGGACCTGATACATCCCATCATATTGGGGAGTGATTTTCCCTTGTTCTGGGATTTGTAGGGGAAGGAATGCAGACTCAGTCATGGGGACAAAAGCCAGGACCCTAGAGAAATACCCTGGTCGACATCGGAAGTAGATTGGTTTCCAATATGTGTCCCTGTTGGTGATGAGGATGAAACTGTGGCTGAGGAGGCTGACCTCCCTGAGTTAGAGGTGCCCGGAGAGAACTTTGGGGCAGCTCAAGTTCGGGACTTGACCTTGGAAGGGGCGTGGGACAATGTTACGGTTTGTAGTGGTGTTGCCCAAGAGCCAGGGGTGGACACCAGGTATTCACACTTTGCAGCTCAGGGGGAGCTGTTATACCGGGTAACCAAACTGAAAAGTGAAAAGGTAGTGGAAGAGCTGTTAGTTCCAGGGCCATACTGTCGGAGGGTATTAGACATGGTGGTGAGGAGGTTTTATTGGCCAGGATGTTACAGCGAGATCTTAAACTATTGCAGGTCCTGCTCCACCTGCAAGATAACCGCGCCCACCTCCCACTTTCGTAGTATCTTAGTTCCACTACCTGTGATAGAAGTTCCCTTTGAGAGGATTGCCATGGACTCTTAGTTAAATCGGCCCGGGGCCATCAATACATCTTGGTCGTCATGGACTATGCGACCCGGTACCCTAAAGCGGTACCCTTAAGGAACTCGTCCAGTAGGAGCATAGCTCAGGAACTTGTCCACATCTTTGCCAGGAAGGGCCTGCCAAAGGAAATCCTGACTGACCAAGGAACTCCATTCATGAGCAAGGTGATGAAGGAGCTGTGTAAAGTGCTTCTGATTACCCAGCTGCGAACCTCTGTTTACCATCCGCAGACCGATGGCCTGATAGAGAGCTTCAATAAGACCCTGAAAGCAATGCTCAAAAAGGTCATCTGGAAGAATGGTCGAGACTTGGACTACCTGCTTCCGTTTCTACTTTTCTCCATCAAAGAAGTTACCCAAGCCTCCATTGGCCTCTCTCCATTCAAGCTTCTATACGGCCTGAATCCAAGGGGCCTCCTAGACACCACCAAGGAAACCTGGGAGGCCGAGGTCACGCCCCACCGGAGCATCTTCAAACATGTCGCCCAGTTACAGGAGAGAATGGCAAAAGTGATGCCCATTGTGAATGAACATCTCCTCTGAGCACAGAAATCCCAGGCGAGGGTGTATAACTTGTCGGCAAGGCTGAGACAGTTCCAGCCTGGGGATCGCGTTCTGGTTCTCATTTCCACTGGCAAAAATAAGTTCCTGGCCAAGAGACAAGGCTCGTATGAGGTGGTGGAGAAATTCAGTGAAATGAACTACCGAGTCCACCAGCCTGGCCGAAGAAAGCCACACCAAGTATACCATGTGAACTTGCTCAAGCCGTGCGGGACTGGAGCCTGTGGAAACTCCTTGCCTCGGAGCCGCTCCCGAAGGCAAGGTGGAAGAGGTCACTATAGCAGAAACTCTATTACCAGCTCAGAAGCAACAGTGTCGAGAACTACTACAGAGGAATCAAGAGCTGTTCTCAGAGTTGCCGGGGCATACTCAGGTTGTAGAGCATGACGTGCTAACAGAACCACATGTAAGAATGAATCTGAAGTCATATCAGATTCCGGAAGCACGCCAGGAGGTGATCTTAGCCGAGGTGAAGAGGATGTTAGACCTCGGTGTGATTGAGGAGTCAAAGAGTGGGTGGCCAAGCCCAATTGTCCTCGTGCCAAAACCCCATGGAGAGTGGAGGTTTTGTAATGACTACTGCTGGCTGAGTGAGATGTCCAAGTGTGACGCGTACCAGATACCCCGCGTTGACGAACTCATCGAGAGGCTTCGACCGTTAAGATACATCACCACTCTCGACCTGACAAAGGGCTATTGGCAGATCCCCATGTCCCAGACGGCCAAGGAGAAGATGGCTTTCTCGATACCGGATGGGTGCTTTCAATGCACTTGGATGCCGTTCAGACTACAGGGGGCCCCAGCCACCTTCAAGAGGGCTATGGATCGGATCGTAGCCCCACATAAGAAGTATGCCACAGCCTACCTTGACGACAATTTAGTTTTTAGCCCAGACTGGGCTAGTCCTCTACCTAAACTACAGGCCGTTCTGGATGCTCTAAGGAAGGTGGGATTTACAATAAATCCAAAAAATGCGCCATTGGAAAAGAGGAGGCCAAATACTTGGGCTATGTCATCGGGAGAGGCAAAATAATGCCGCAAATTAATAAAGTGGAGCCAATCCAGACCTGGTCGCAACCACTCTCCAAGAAGCAAGTGAGAGTATTCCTGGGAATGGCAGGATATTAGCGGCGTTTTTTTCTAAATTTTGCCATGATAGCCCGCAACTGACTGATCTCCTAAAAGGCACCAGGTCAACTATGGTGAAGTGGACAGAGGAAACAGAGACCGCGTTTCAACTGTTGAAGTCAGCACTGTAAAAACAGCCCGTCCTGATCGCACCAGACTTTAAGAAAGAGTTTGTGGTCAAGACAGATGCTTCAGAGGTTGGTCTAGGAGCCATACTCTCTCAAGAGATAAATGAGGACGGACATCCCATTCTCTATCTGAGCCGGAAGCTGTCCTCCTGTGAGAAAAACAATGCAATAGTAGAAAAGGAGTGTTTAGCCATAAAGTGGGCCGTAGATACACTAAGATACTACCTACTAAGCCGGAAGTTTAAGTTGGTGTCAGACCATGCTCCATTGAGATGGTTGAGGGAAAAGAGGGGGTAAAAATGCCAGGGTAACTAGATGGTTCTTAGCTCTTCACAACTTCAACATTCACGTGGAGCATAGGCCCGGGAAGTTACACGGGAACACTGATGCCCTGTCTAGAATTCCCTGTCCCATATCAGAAGGTGCCCAAACCCCAGAA
This sequence comes from Phyllobates terribilis, assembly GCF_046119375.1. Taxonomy (NCBI): domain Eukaryota; kingdom Metazoa; phylum Chordata; class Amphibia; order Anura; family Dendrobatidae; genus Phyllobates; species Phyllobates terribilis. The sequence goes on from NW_027362763.1 coordinate 225,611,736, forward strand.
GGAGGGGATATGTGACAGAGTCACTGGTATAGTATATGAGGGGAGGTATGTGTCACGCAGGTTGCTAGCCTGTGTGAACTAGAACCAATAAACTTTCTGCCAGCATGTTATTTGCTGGGGGGTTAACTCTTTTAAACGTGGTTTTATGGGAATGACATAGAGATGGGAGGGATGTCATTCGCCATACCCCCACCTCAGGGTGTGGCTGAGCAACATTTACATTTTCAGTCCTGTTTTTTTATCTCTGTTGTTGAGTTTGGAGTGGCAAAGACTCCAGACTGGAAGGCCACAGCTCAGAGTGGAGCTGAAAGCTGGGACTACAACCTGTGTGGCTAATCCCCCACTGCTATGGACTGCGCTATTGTTTATCTTTTGTTTTGTTGTTTTCCCACTAAGGCTGTGTTTATTTTTTCTGGAGCTGCAGGGCTTTATGCCACAAAATAAAGCCTGCAGAGAAAAGACGGTTCCTGTGTCTACTTCTGGAAGCTGCCCAGTGAGGCTTCTTAACACAGTGCCTACCAAGTCATGGATTTCAAACGACTTTTGCACCCCAATTGCAGACTGTACAGAGTAAGCGATGTTGTAGTTTTTAGTGTGCTGCATTGATCTTGCAGAATTGCAGTCTGTGATATGGCTTGTGTGCCTGCTCTTGCTGTTGCTGTAGATTTTAGGCCCTAATTTTTTGAAATGGGGAGAATACAGATTTGGTCTCTCAATCTATTATGTTGGGTGTAGTGGAAGAGGTGTCGTTCCTAATTCTACAATTTCTACTGTACTGAAATTCATGCCATTTTGTTGGTGTCTGCCAGTAATTTCTGGAAATGTGGGGAATCCTGATTGGGTCTCCATCTATTGGGTTGGCTGTAGTGGAAGAGGTGTCAGTTGACATTATACTACTTATACTGTAGTGAAATTGATGCCACTTTGGTGGTTTTAGGCCGAAATGTTTTCAAATGGGAACACTCCTGATTGGGTTTCCATTTACTGGGTTGGCTGTAGGGAAAGAAGTGTCGGTCCTAATTATACTATTTCTACTGTACTGAAATTGATGACACTTCGGTGGTATTAGGCCATAATTTAGGGAAATGTGAACACTCCTGATTGCGTCTCCTTGTGCTGGGTTGGCTGTAGTGGAAGAGGTATTTGTCTCCTTTACAATAGTTATACTCTAGTGAAAATAATTTTTTGTTGCAGATATTGTTCTCCACACAGGAGTACACAGACCTGATAAACTCAAAATTACCATATAAAGCAGACTACACCTCAATTTAAAATTGTTTGGGGCAGATATTCTTCTCCACACAGAGGGGAAAAAAAAGGTTGGATCCGAGCAGTTTCCTGACCCTCGAATGTACTGTGCTGTCAGGGGAAGAAGAGGAGGAGGGTGACTCTGAGGGTGAGGAATTAGATATCACATTGGATGATGATGAGGTTGCACATCCAACTTGGTGTGAACCCAGAGGCACGCAGCTGAGTAGCTCATCTGAGGAGGTGGAGGAGGAAGACGAGGAGTTTACATTGTGTCCTATGGCGCAGACACGGAGTGATGCAATCACAAGGAGAACTACATCCTTAGCCACAACCGTGGCAGTGACCAGCAGCGTTCTTGGGTCAGCAGCTCGGAGGGGGCGGCAAGAGTTGCCTAGCCTGGGCCTTTATTGAGACAGCAAAGGATGAGCCATCTCACGTTATCTGCAAACTTTGTGATAAAAAACTCAGTAGAAGGGAAAAGTGCAATAATTTGAGTACTACATGCATGAACCCTCACATGCGCAATCAACATGTGTTACTCTGGCAATCTCACTGCGATAAAATGCGGACCTCAACAACCATCAGCTGCCCCATCAATCGCATTCACTACTTCTTCCTCCTCCTCTGTTACCATGCCAAGTATTGGCACACAGGTCTCCCACCACAGAACCTCTGCTTCTCTACCTGCTCCAGTCAGGCTGAGTGAGAGCCCGTCAGCTGTAATGGAAGCGGACATGCATGCTGTGTTTGTTTCACCGAGCACACCACATTTTTCTTAATCCACCATAACATCTCTGCCTGCACCTCACTCACGGTCCAGCAGTTTGGCTGGTTCAGCATACTCCACCCTCTCTCAGCACTGCAGCCAGCTCTCGGTCCCACAGTTGTGATCACGTAAAAGATTGTTTCCTCCTACAGATGACAAAGCTAAGAGGTGGAAATCCACCATCTCCAATCTGTTGGCCACGGAAATAGTGGTGTCAGGCCCTAATTTTTTGAACTGTGATGACTCCTGTATGGCTGCTTTTTTACTGAGGAGGTAACTGGAGAACCTGGAGGAAACCCCTGCAAACATGGGGAGAACATACAAACTACTTGCAGATGTTGTCCTCTATCATCATAAAGGAGTTAGCTCATTGTGTAGGAGACCGACCACCACTGCTGTCTACCTTTTGAACATTGTGTTGAAGCTTGCAAGGTGTCACGGGTTTACCATGACAGAGAGGAGCCAGAAGACCACAACGTCTGATTCCTCTCACTCTTGCAGTCATTAGAAACTTTTCGCCTTCAAATTAATCGGTGCAGGGGTTAATCTGCTCAGTTGTGAGCTCCTGGAAGCTTAACATGATTTAGGCTCTCAACACATTTGTCCTGTCCATCTCCCCTACTGTGATAATGCTGTACCCCAACACATCAGACTGTCGTCTACCGTGGAAACCTTGAAAAGGAATCTGAAGACCACTTCTTGTGTCAAGCATACTGTTATGATCTGCAACAAGAACTAAGTAAAGATAGGGGAAAGCTGTCCCTACAGTAAGACTAAGCTGAATCCCTACGATGTAGCGGGCTGCCTGTTCCTAGTGAACAGACCCGCTCGTCCTCAGCTAGTCTGAACGAAGACCTATAGAATTAAGGGAGGGGTCCCTAAAAGAACTAAGGACTGGGACAAAAATGGGACACCTCCTAAACAGAAGTTGTTGTAGAACACAAAAGACAAACTGACAAAAAGTACTAGAGGTCCCAGAGGACCAAGCGAACTGACAGAGATAGGCACCGAAGCACCAGGCTAGCAAGACAGTCAAACAACACTGAAGTCCAGCAAAGCCAGAAGGGCGGAGCTGGAATATATAGGCAGATGGTCAGATGACCACAAAACACAAGATAGAAAAAACTAACCGGAGGGTTCTAACACATACAATCTGCGGTAAGCCTCTCTCCTGCATACCACTGCACGACTAGCTGTATCCTGACCTACTGTACCCTCACCCATCTCTTTCAGATTGTTTGTGTGCCATCGCGGGCAGCGTCCTCTCTCCTCTTGTACCAGTCGGTGACCCCTTTTGACATGTAAAGCGCCACGGAATAAATGTGGCTGTAATAGTAATAATAATCGTACTTGTATTCTGGGTCAATTGATGGCATTTTCCAGGTTTCTACCCCTAACTTGATGTGTTTTGGCAGCTTTTGGGCCAGTTTTAAGGTGTTGTGTATTCGTTCCCCCCCCCCCCATTTAATCCTATGGCGTTCGAATAAATCGGCGAATATTGCAAATTCGGCGATCGTAATTCTAACCGAACATTGAAACAATCGCTCATCTTTAGTATTCATATCCTAACTGTCTACACTGCTTTTCTGGTAAACTAAGACAAAAGTAGAAGCATCCTAATAGTTTACATAGTATAAATGGACATGCATACTGTATGTATTTTTAAATAACTTTAAAACAAGGATTCAATCTGTAAAATTAAGCAGTAACTCTCTAATTATTGTCATTTCTTTTGGATGCTAAATATAGAAAACATTTAAATAATTTTAATTTGACAGTATTATAAAAATTGGAAAGTACAGTAAAAATAATTATGCCATATGTATCATCACCTATGAGTATATTGCCATCTAGTGTTTATAATTTAGTATGCAAGTCTATTCTATTACAAAAGTGTTCTTCCATTATTATTTTTATGCATTATTTTTGGCTACAATTAGAGTGACTACAGACTTGTTCTAAGCCTGGTTATGACATTTAATGATGATTAATATCCGACTGCAGACTGCTGAAAAGTGGTAGTGTGCTGCACACACTTTTACAATTCCCCCAGTTTTCCGAGTATCAGCAGACAGTCATGTGAGAAAATGTATGTAATTTATGTGTTCAGCTTCTCTCAGTAGAAGGGAATTGTGAGAAACTAGATGAGTCTAGCAAATCACATACATGGGGTTCCATGACCACACACTTGCATTGGGAATCCTGGGAAACTGTGACAGGATGTATACCACACGCTGTCACAATTTGGTAGACAGCATTCACATAGAGTGTCTGCAGACTTTTTTTACTAGTGTGGATTACCCCTTTAAGCAGCACACCAGCAATTCTGTGTTTATAATGCCGCAAAGGCTATTATGTAAGAATAATGTACTTGTTCTTCTGTATGATTGTGTATACCTACTTAAAGGGTTTGTCTCATTTTATTAACTGAGTAAGATTGCAAATTGCTTGGAAAATCAAGTAACTTTGCAATTTCGGATTTTTAATTCTATACTGTACCACTCACTCAAAAAGTTACTGTTCACCTGAGAGGTGGCTGATCTCTTAAGCAAGGTGTACATGCTCAAAAGCTTCTCAGCCTCAGTTTTCCTAAGCTGCTCCATTAGCAACACCAGAGAGGACTCAGTTTTGAACAGTGGCTCAACTATGCTGCTGCATGATCTGTTAATCTTAAGAAGTGCACCACCTTCCAGCAAGCAAAAAGCCAGGAGGCGAGCAAGTTGTGCTTTACTGAAGATAGGAACATGAGACAGCTCCTTTAAGTTAATGGGTTATTTCTGAATTGTCTAATGTCTTGGTTACTTTTCCCTTCTGCTATGTTTCCCCAATAGCAGTCTGCACATCTCATTATGCCTCTGGCTTCTAAGTCTAATCAACCTGCTCAAGCTCAGTTATGGGTCCTTTACCGACAGCACAATGGCTCATTGGTTAACACTGTTGCTTTACAGACCTAGGATCCCTTGGTTCAAATCCCACCACGGACACCATCTGCAAGGGGTTTGTGTGTTCTTTTCATGTTTGTGTGGGTTTCCTCTGGTTCTCTAACAGAATGTTTAGATTGTGATCCCCAATGGGGACAGCGAAGCTACTGTCTGATGTGATGATGCTGTATATTGTTGTGGAATATGATGGCGAAGTGTAAATAGTAAAATAAATCACTGTCAGCAGAGATGAGCAAACCTTTTGAAATTTAGCCCCTCATAATTATTTAAAAAAATTGAAATTGGAAGTACTGTAAAACCTCTAAATCAGAAAGGTTGCCAGCTCACCGAATCTTGTAGTCCAGCATGCACAGAATAATGCTCTGACAAGCGTGAAGACTAATGATGAGCAAGCATGAAAATGCTCGGGTACTCGTTGTTCGAGTCAAGCAAATTGGAATGCTCGAGAGCTCGGTCTGAGTAACGAGCCCAATGAAAGTCTATTGGAAACTCAAGCATTTTTCTGGTGCCCCCCCCCCCCCCCCGGTCTGCAGAGGGCCAGAAAATTGCCCAAATAGATGGGAACAGTGCTCAAATGACATGGGAACAGCATGGGGAAGACCCCTGGAAGCATTTCTGACTCCGAGGTCACTGCTGTCAACAATGTTGTCAGAGGTATTAGGCCACTTTTACGGACTCACAATAAAACATACAAAAATGAAATCAAAATGGATTTTCCTGGGAAATATGTTAAGGAACATCCTTTCCAGGCTAAACACTTGTATATAAGGCAAAACATTAATCAAAAACAAAAATGCTCCTCCACACCTTGGGCTATGTTCACGCGTACCGTTTTTGATGCATTTTTGCACTTTTGCATTGCTTTCAACCAAGACAAATGCATTCACCAGGAAATGTCATGTTAACATTTTACAACCTTATCTGGCAATGTGGTGTGTGACATGGGAACAGCATGGGGAAGACCCCTGGGGCTGGAAGCATCTCTGACTCCCAGGGCACTGCCTAAAAATGTGGTCATCTCATCAGACGTGATCCTATATTAATGCGTTAATAATACAGACATTTTTGGCAACGTGACAAATCTTAAACTCAATTTAAAATGGGCAAGCTGTGTGTCAAGAGACTGGGAAGTGGATGTTATGGTGAGGGTGATAGTGCATGCAGAGGCCGTGGGCAAGATGAAACTGTGCCTGCTGAGGGACTACAACAAACACCGACGTCATGTCGAACTACCTTCCTGTCCCAATTTCTAGGGGGCCGCGGAACACCACTATTGAAGCCAGAGCAGTGTGAAAAGTTGTTGGTTGGATAGCAGATAATGCTTCCAGTCAGTTTACCACCACCACCACCCTGTGTTCCACATGGTCCAGTCTCAGTAGATGTGAGTCTGGATCACATTATTATTATTACTTTATCATCATTTATTCCATGGCACTTTACATGTGAAAAAGGGGTATGCATCGCAAAAACAATTACAATAATCTTAAACAAAAATGTGACAGTGACTGATACAGGAGAGCAGAGGACCCTGTCCACAAGGGTACAGTCTACAAGACATGGGTGAGGATACAGTAGGTGAGGATAGAGCTGGTCTTGCAGCGGTATGGTGGAGCGGGGGTTACTGCAGGTTGTACGCATGTCGCAAGAGAAGAGTCTTTAGCTTCCTTTTAAAGGTTTCAACAGTAGGCGAGAGTCAGAAATGATATGGTAGAGAGTTCCAGAGATGAATGGATGCACGGGAGAAATCTTGTATGCGATTGTGGGAAGAGGAGATAAGAGGGGAGTAGAGAAAGAGATCTTGTGAGGATCGGAGGTTGCGTGCAGCTAAGTACCGGGAGACTAGGTCACAGATGTATGGAGGAGACAGGCTGTGGATAGCTTTGCATTCCAAGGTTAGAGTTTTGAACTGGAGTCTCGGGGTAATGGGGAGCCAGTGAAGGGATTGACAGAGAGGAGAGGCCAGGAAAAAGCAAGGGGAAAGTTTGATTAGGCGAGCAACAGAGTTTGAGATAGATTGGAGGAATGCGAGAGTGTTAGAAGGGAGGCCACAGAGCAGGAGGTTGCAGTCGTCGAGAAGGGAGATGATGAGCGCGTGCACTAGTGTTTTTGTAGATTTGTGGTTGAGGAATGTGGGGATCCGGGAGATTTTTTTTACTTGGAGTTGGCATCTTCCTCACCCTGATCCTCCTCCCTCCCACCATTCCAAGTGCCCTGAGACAACTGATCCCACACTTGGACACTTCGAAGAGATGTTTAGTTCATCTTTCCATTTATAGATTCTGGACTCTCGCTCAGTCCACTCGGAAGTGGAAAGAGCTTGGATATTTGGTTTGAAGGAGAGATTAGAGTCCAGGTTTACCCCAAGAGTTGTTCACTTTTCCATCGATAAATTTGGGCCTCTCGACCGGCCAGCTTCGAGCAGGGCAGCAGAAAATCAAATGTAGCGATTTGAGGAGCCATGGTCACCCAAAGGTGACAGTGGGAAAGTGCAAATACTGTTGCAAGAGATGGATAATGTTGAGACACAATGGACAGAAAATCAGGAGGATGATTAGGGTGTGGAAGTGGAAAATAAAGCGGTGGACGATGAAGTCATTAACCCAATCTGGCAAGGGGGCATATAGAGCAAGGACAGCAGCACACAGGGAGAGGGAGGTGTAGCACCACAACAGGCAGGAACAAGCAGTGTGGTGGCCACAGACATAAGGCGAGCAACTGCTCCCCGGAACACTAACACGACGGAAGTTGCCAGTACAACTGTTAGGTCTTCCCGAGTCTGGTTCTTTTTTAAAGACTGTTTGGATAACCCCAAAAATGAAATTTGCAACATCTGCCAGGCCAGCATCAGCAAGAGCACCAAAACTAGCAGCCTGACCACCACCAGCATGCTCAGGCACATGACAGAAAAGCACCTGACATGCTGGGCCAAACATCAATGTCCAGAAAAAGTCTCTGCGGGTGACACCACTGCCTCTTCCGCTGTTTTGCGTGCACGCCAAGTCCCTGTCCATGGCGCATCTGAAGATGCCTCCCACCCTCACCAGTCACAGACTTGGAATCATCACCATCCATGTCCTTGTCCCTTTGCAGTGTTCAATTGTACCTACCACAGTTCTTGGAATGCAATCGCAAGTATGCAGCCCACCACCCACACACCCACAGGCCGCAATACTAAACTGACACATTTCTGGATAGCTGCTTGCACTTGAAATGTTGCCTTTTAGGCTTGTGGAGGTGGACGCTTTCCACAACCTCATGGCGGCGGCCGGGTGTCCATACTCGGTCCCCAGCCACCACTATTTGTCCTGGTATTTTCTCCGCCTTCCACAAGCGTGGATCCCAGAAAATTACCCGTGACCTCCCCAGTGCACTTACTGGGAAGGACCGCCTAACCACAAACACGTGAACAGGTGAATGTGGCCAGGGACGGTGCATCTCACGGACGCGTGTCACTGGGTTAATATTGTGCTCGGTCTCCTAGATAATGACCAAATTATTCATGATGGTTGGATCATCCATCTCCTAAGCTTTGTGTTACTTGTAATGCAAGTGCAAGTATGCAGCCAACCACCCACACACCCACAGGCCGCAATACTAATCTGCCACATTTCTGGACTGCTTGCACTTGAAATGTTGCCTTTTAGGCTCATGGAGGCGGAAGCTTTCCACAACCTCATGGCAGCAGCCGGGTGTCCATACTCGGTCCCTAGCTCCCACTAATTCTCCCGGTATTGTCTCTGCCTTCCACAAGTGCGAGTCCCAGAACATTACCCTTGCCCTCCCCAGTGCACTTAAGTGGAAAGGACCACCTAACCACAAACACGTGGACAAGTGAATGTGGCTAGGGATGGTTCATCTCACTGTCGCATTCCACTAGGTTAATATTGTGGAAGCCGGGACCCAGTGGGACCTTGGAATGGAACACGTCCTGCCGACGCAGAGGATTGCGGGCCCTGGGTCAATCAGGGTTAGCCCTACATTCTACAGCTCCTGCACCACCTCTTCCTCCTCCTCGTCAGCCTCCATCTCCATCACTTGATTCATTTTTTCAGGACATATTCCATATTATTTACTTAGAACAATAAGCAGGACTGTATGCTTAGGCGACAAACCGCACACCATTGCAGAGTTGTTGAAAGCTGTATCAGAGAACCTGGAGTCAGCTCTGAAGCTAGGCAAGCTCGCACATGTACCATGCCTGGCCCATGTGCTCAATTTAGCGATTCTGCAGTTTCTCAAAATCTACATGAATCTGCCAGAGCTGATTGTGAAAGTACGCCACATGCGTGCCCATTTCAGAGAGTCAGCTACAGCTTCCGCCACCCTGGCAGGGCTTCAGCAGCGTTTGCAGCTTCCAGCTCACCGACTGGTGTGCAATGTGACTACACATTGGAAATCAACATTGCAGATGTTTGGAATGATTTTGAGCAACAGAGAGTAGTTGTTGAGTACCAGCTTCAACATGTCCGTCGGCATTCAGGTCAGCCTCCGCACATAAGAGCTGATGAGTGGGCATGACATCTGTGCCCTCCTCCAAAACTTTGAGGACTCCACCAAGATGGTGAGCAGCGATGATGCCATAATTAGCATCACCATCCCGCTTCTCTGTCTACTGAAATGCTCGTTGCTCACAATTAAAGAGGAGGCATTGCAGGCGGAGCAAGGAACTGTACTGAGTGATGCTACACAACGCAGCCTCATCTCAGCGGGGATTGGGTGATAATGAGGAGGAGGAAGAGAACATAGACAGTAATACTCTTGGTGAGAACAGGGAAGTCTTGGCTGTTGGCAGTCTGGCACACAAGGCCGACTTTATGTTTCCCTGCCTTTACAGTGACCATTGCATTGTACGCATTTTGGGCATTACAGAAAACTGTCACGGCTCGAGAGAATTCTTTGAGACGCAAGTGTGAGGTTCTGATTAAGGAGGATGTCTGTCTTAGATAAGTTGCAGAACGGAGGGCACAGGAGGGGTGATACACAGAAATGAGGGAAGAGATAAAGGCTGGTGCAGAACTGTGGACAGCTTGGTGGGTGAGAGAGATGAGTTTGTATTGTATTGTGTAGTGATTGTTTAACATAACCCTTGCAAAGACTGCCACAGGGTAGAGGCGTCGGTGAAGCGGCTTGAAAGAAATACGACCCTGGCTGCTGCAGTCAGAAGGGATTGGAGAGGAGACAGATTGTTTAGAGCAAGACTGATTAGAAGAGAGTTGCACTGGTGAATAAGAGTGACAGTAAGAGTTTTTGCAGTATCAAATGTGAGGAAAGGTCGACTTCTGGAGAAGTTTTTAAGGTACAGATAATATGAGCGAGTGAGTGATTTTCCAAGTTGAATAAAGGACAGTTGTGTGCCAATTATAACTCCAAGATAGCAGGCGTGCCGAGTGGGAGTTATGGTGGCAGCACCTAAAGGAAATTTCAAAGTCAGGTATACAGTGCCTACAAGTAGTATGCAACCCCCTGCAGATTTAGCTGGTTGACACATGCGGAATTAACTTGGCATTGTGACATTTGTACTGTAGATCAGCCTGGAAGTGGGAAATGCACTGCAGCAAATATTGTTTTTTTTTTTTTTTGTTTTGTTTTTTTTAAACGTTTAAAGTTAATTCAGAGTGTCATTTATTATTCAACCCCTCAAACCACAAGAATTCTGTTTGGTCCCCCTAAAGTATTAAGAAGTAGTTCAGGCACCAAGAATAATGAGCTTCACATGTGTGGATTAAAGATCTCTTTTGCCAGCCTTTTCTGACTATTTAAGACCCTCCCCAAACTTGTGAACAGCACTCAGACATGGTCAACATGGGAAAGACAAAGGAGCATTCCAAGGCCATCAGAGACAAGATCATGGAGGGTCACAAGGCTGGCAAGGGGTACAAAACCCTTTCCAAGGAGTTGGGCCTACCTGTCTCCACTGTTGGGAGCATCATCCGTAAGTGGAAGGCTTATGGAACTACTGTTAGCCTTCCACGGCCTGGACAGCCTTTGAAAGTGTCCTCCCGTGCCGAGGCCAGGCTTGTCCGAAGAGTCAAGGCTAACCCAAGGACAACAAGAAAGGAGCTCCGGGAAGATCTCATGGCAGTGGGGACATTGGTTTCAGTCAATACCATAAGTAACGTACTCCACCGCAATGGTCTCCGTTCCAGACGAGCCCGTAAGGTACCTTTACTTTCAAAGCGTCATGTCAAGGCTCGTCTACAGTTTTCTCATGATCACTTGGAGGACTCTGAGACAGACTGGTTCAAGGTTCTATGGTCTGATGAGACCAAGATCGAGATCTTTGGTGCCAACCACACACGTGACGTTTGGAGACTGGATGGCCCAGCATACGACCCCAAGAATACCATCCCTACAGTCAAGCATGGTGGTGGCAGCATCATGCTGTGGGGCTGTTTCTCAGCCAAGGGGCCTGGCCATCTGGTCCGCATCCATGGGAAGATGGATAGCACGGCCTACCTGGAGATTTTGGCCAAGAACCTCCGCTCCTCCATCAAGGATCTTAAGATGGGTCATAATTTCATCTTCCAACAAGACAACGACCCAAAGCACACAGTCAAGAAAACCAAGGCCTGGTTCAAGAGGGAAAAAGTCAAGGTGTTGGAGTGGCCTAGTCAGTCTCCTGACCTTAACCCAATTGAAAACTTGTGGATGGAGCTCAAGAATAAAGTCCACATGAGACACCCAAAGAACCTAGATAACTTGGAGAAGATCTGCATGGAGGAGTGGGCCAAGATAACTCCACAGACCTGTGCCGGCCTGATCAGGTCTTATAAAAGATGATTATTAGCTGTAATTGCAAACAAGGGTTATTCCACAAAATATTAAACATAGGGGTTGTATAATAATTGACCCACAGTTTTATGTTTAAAATTTAATAAAATTCAACTGTGCAACATAACTTTTTGGTTTGTAAAATTTATGCTTCTGTTCATAAATCCTACTCTCGTTTGCAGTTTGAAGGCTCTAACTTATTTGCATCTTATCAAACCAGCTAAATCTGCAGGGGGTTGAATACTACTTGTAGGCACTGTAGGTTGGTTAGTAGAGGGAGGAAACCGAAGAAGTTCATCTTGGGAGATATTAAGTTCAGGCTCTTGTTGAAGAATTATAACAAAACAAAAATTCCCATCTGACAATGCTGGCGGCAGATGTCACATTCAGACAGTTCAATGGACAAACAAGGAATACAAGCGAGGAAGACACAAACCACATGTGGCAGAGGCAGGAGAACGCTGTCAAAGATCTGGGACAGTTTTCTCACATTCGCCCAGCGCCCAAGTACATGGGGTACTCTGACAAGGAGGGAAATGTTTTGGAAGATGCAAGCTGGACACTTGGCATGAACTGTCTTTCTATGCCTTGGAGGTCCTGGCCGCTAGCGTTTTGTCAGAGATAGTTTTTAGTACCGCAGGGGACATTATAACTGATAGAACTGATAGTGCATCAGCCTGTCAACTGAAAATGCTGACAGGCGGACTCTTATAAAAATGAACAAGGGCTGAATTGGGCCAGACTTCTCAACACCACCAGATGATCGCATCAAACATAAACTCAAATCCAGTGGTTATTTTTTTGGGGGTCTATTCCCATGCACCCCTTCACACCCAGACATGGGTATACCCTTCAGGAATTGATCTATTTTATGCTGCCCTCCTCCTTCTCCACCACCATATCACCAGGGAGACCGTGATGCAACACCCACCTAATTTTTTAAGGGTGTTTCTGATTAGAGACAAGCTAATATTTCAATATTCGTTTTAGATTACAATCGCCGTTTTTGCAATATTCGCCAATGTAATTGTCAAATATTCGCCTAACATTGCCAAACGCCATTAGATTCAATGGGTGCCAAAACCAAACGTATACACAGCACCTTAAAATGGGACCAAAAGCTGCCAAAACACATCAATTTAGGGGGCGTCACCAGGAAAGTGCCATCAATTGAACCAGAATACAAGTAGTATAATTATTATTATTTATTATTATAGAGCCATTTATTCCATTGCTCTTTACATGTGAAAAGAAGTCACTGACTGGCACAAGAGCAGAGAGGACCCTGCCCGTTAGGGCGCACAAACAGTCTATAAGGGATGGGTGAGGATACAGTAGGTGAGGGTACAGCTGGTCGTGCAGCTGTATGGTGGAGCGAGGGTTACTGCAGGTTGTAGGCTTGTCGGAAGAGAAGGGTCTTCAGCTTCCTTTTAAAGGTTTCAAGAGAAGGCGAGAGTCTGATATGTTGGGGTACACAGTTCAAGAGCAGAAGGGATGCAAAGGAAAAATCTTGTATGTGATTGTGGGAAGAGGAGAGAAGACGGGAGCAGAGAAGGAGATCTTGTGAGTATCTGAGGTTGCATGCTGGTATGTACCGGGAGACTTGGTCACAGGTATATGGAGCAGACAGGTTGTGGATGGCTTTGCATGTCATGGTTATGGTTTTGAACTGTAGTCTCTGGCCAATGGGGAGCCAGTGAAGTGATCATAGATTGCAATCTTATAGATTGCTGGAGCCAGTCCAAAGTAATAAAGCAGCCATAGAGTGTCCAGGAACCTCCCCACACACTTTTTTTTAGCCAGGGCTGCTTCTCGGTAGGGTTTTACGGGCCCGCCAGAGAATCCTCGGGTGGGACCTGGCTTCTCCATCAGGAGAGTTCATGATAGCGCAAACTTTGCAGCTGCTATGGGGCTCTTGAGTTGGGGAGAAAGGTGGGCCATCAAAATCAAATCCTCTGGTGGGCCCAATGTTTTTCATTGACACTGCTTCTCGATGAGAGTTGTATTTCACCATAGCCATATTCTTTAGCTTAGTAAAAGGACTGGCATTGAGGGAAACCGTATCTACTCTGGCTGTCATTTCTCCGTCACCAGGTTCCACCCATTGTCACACACGACCATGCCTGGCTGTATGTTCAGTGGTGAGAGACACAGATTAGGCTGCTGTGTTACAGCTTTCAACAACTCTGCAGCGGTGGGTGGTTTGTCACCTAGGCATTAAGCATTAGTGTTGAGCCACCCCCGTAGTGTTCGAGTTCGGTTCGGTTCATCGAACACCCGTGTGTTCGCCGAACTGTTCGTCGAACTGTTCGTCGAACACCTTCGAACACCGTTAAAACCAATGGCAGGCAAACAAAAACACATAGAAACACATAGAAAACACCTTCAAAGGTGTCCAAAAGCTGACAAACTGCTCAGAAGACATAACTAACACATGGAAAAGTGACAAGTACATATAGTCATGCGAAAATAAAAGAGGTGGAGGAGTAAAAGGAGGGGGAGACACAGATATAGGCATGTCATGCCCTTCTAAAATCCAAAAAGTGAGAAGCCGACACGGCCAGTCCGTTCCTGCCCGTGCCACCTCCGTGTCGCCGGGTTTGTGCCAGAGCCGCGGTGGACCCTGACGGCCAGCCCCCCTCTCCTAATACTGGTGCCTGTCCGCTGGAGGGTCGAGCCCCCCGCGGTGGGGGGGGAGTAACATCTGCAGAAGAAAGACCATCTTCCAGCCAAACTAACATGTCGACTTCTTTTCGTGGACAATGTGATACGATCCCTTTGTTACGGACACGCCCATCGCTACAAATTCCAGATGAGGCACAAAAACAGCAGGTGCTTCAGCGGATATCAAGTGCTCCTTCAAGTGGGCTCTCCTCCACCTCAACTTCAACATCACAAATACTCCAGTCCTCAGAGGTGTCACCCCAATCGCACTTGCTTCCTCACAGCTCCCAAGTCTCCAGCTGCCCGTCTGAGTATGGGGTAACACAGATGGTTGAGTCTGCACAGCTGTTTACTCATACTATAACCTGGGAAACGGAGGTCTGCTCCAGAGCTTCTGTTAATCCAGACGAGGAAATGATCTGCACTGATGCCCAGAATCTTTATAAGTCGGATCCAGGACCAGATGAAGAAGGTTCTGAGCATAATGTAGACCCTCGTTCCCAAACTGTAACTCCTGTTGGTGGAGACAATGATGAAGACGATGATGAGACTCAAATACCTGATTGGAGCGACAACTTGACTTTTCGGTCAGGGCAGGAAGAGGTTGGCTTTGAGGACGACGGGTGTGATAACACACAGGGTGATGATGACAAGGTTGGAGATCCCACTTACTGTCAACCCACAGTCAGCCAGTCGATGAGGTCACCCGGGCCTTTGCCTGGCCTTTGGGATGTCGCGGTGGTCGGCTCCCTGGCCCGTACCCTGGGGTCACTCTTTAAAAGGGTGGATGATTGTTAATTTTATAAGAGCTTGTGACACCACCTGTGGTATCTGGTGAGAAGCACCAGCGCTGCAGCAGTCTACTGAGGCCCGTGATAAGGCAGCTCGATGGTATAGCTCCCCACAGGTGGAGCTAGGTCTCAGGGCAGCGTATGCAGGGGGAATGCAGGACAGGCGAGACCCAGCTGGGTCAGAGCAAGAACGGAAACGGACACGGTAGTCACTTCAGTACCTTTTACTGGAGGAAATTCAGGCACATCCTGGAGCACTGTAGGGTGAAGGGTGCATATCAGGATCCTCCCCAATGAGCCGGTGTAGGGCCTCCTGTTTCTTGCCTCTGCGCAGTAAGTTTCTGACCTGCCTGGAGCTAGGCCTAACTTTGTCTCTGTCCTGCGCTGGCTGACCTTGTGGTAGGGCCTTCTCTTGAAGTTCACGCTCACAGTATGCGGGGCCTAAGCGTCTCCTGGCTCTGTTACGTATCAGCACCTTAGCAATCCTGGGACTTGTAGTTCTCCAGGGATTCCGGTTATGCCTTACTGGGTCATAGAGATCCCGGTAAGCTCGGATCCGGTGTCTGGTAAATGCTTCGGGGTGAGCTGGTTAAGCTCCTCTGCCCCTTATGTACTAACTCGCCACTCGCCTTCGGCCTACTCGGGCCCTCAATAGGCTATACACACTAACGGCAGCTTGCCGCGCTTCACCGATCTTATGACGCCGGCACACCTTAAGCTCTATCTGGGCTCCCTGAATCTAGCTAGCAGGAGCCTCGTGCTCCACTGCTGAACTATTAACTGAGTTCTCTAGACTAGACTGAGCTCCACTGCAGACTGACCTCTCTTAGGCTTCTCTACTGCAGGAACTCTTCAGAGGAACTGAACTGCCTAGCTCCACCTTCCCTATTTATATCCCTAACGGGCTCCCTCTGCTGGTCTGAGGTGGAAGGTGGAGATGTGTGAATGTTTATGGGGGCCTCTTGTGGAGGATTCCATCAATACACTCTTCTAGGATCTGTGATACCAAGCGCAGCGGGGCGTCACAGATGCTATTGACGACGAGGTTAGGTTGCGCCTTCCTGGACAGAGACGGAGTACTGGAAGCACGTCAACAACTGCATCCTCAACCACAACTCCGCCTCTGACCACAAGTCGTAGTGGCTCTTCAGGTCGCATGGGCTCTAAGCCTTGCATAGCCTGGGCATTTATTCAGATCGATAAGGATGACCCAACTCGTGTTATCTGTAATATTTGTCACCAAAAACTAAGTAGAGGCCAAAAAATCCATAGTTTGAGTACTTCATGCATGTACCGTCACATGGATATGAAGCATAAGTTGCAGTGGGAAGCTCACTGTGCTACAATGCGGCCTAGCAGGCTGGGCCAACCACCGTCTGACCCATCTTGTGCATCCGCGGCCTCTTCATCCTCTGTGACTGGGGGGACAGCAGTCACACATGTTTTTGGATGCAGACCTGCCACCTCTTTACCTGCAACAGCCAGTGTGATTGGCAGGTCGTCAGTTCATTGGGAAGTGGAAACACCTGCTGGTGTTGAGAGCTCTCTGACATCGAGAGCACCATCTTTGGATCAAGGCAACCTAACATGTCCGCCTGCATCTTCCTCACAGACCGGCAGTTTGCCAGGGACACCCTACTCAACCCCGTCAAAGCACAACAGCCAGCCCTCGGTCCCTCAGATGTGGACAAGTAAAAGACCATTTCCTCCTAGCCATGAGAAAGCTAAGAGGTTGAATTTCACCATCTGCAAGCTGTTGGCTACAGAAATGCTGCCTTTCCGCCTGGAGGACACAGTGGATTTTTGAGACCTTATGTCCGTCGCAGTGCCCCAGTACCAGATGCCCAGTCGGCACTACTTCTCAAAGAAAGGTGTGCCTGCGCTCCACCAGCATGTCGCACACAACATCACCACTTCTTTGAGAAACTCTGTGTGTGACAGGGTGCATTTCACCACAGACACTTGGACGAGTAGGCATGGACAGGGGCGTTACATGTCGCTGACAGGGCACTGGGTAACTATGGTGACAGCAGGACAAGGGGCTGCTGTCCAAGTCTTGCCGTCCCCGCGAGTTGTACGTCAATCCTCTTTATCTAGAAGTTCCTCCACTGCTTCTGCCTCCTCAACCTCCTCTCGGTCCTCCACCTGCACCCAAAGCCTGTCTGGTAATGCCACCTGCTTTCTAACTGCGCACCTCCTTACTATGCTGGCAGCAGGGCTCAACGGCATCAGTGTTTACTTTGAAATGTCTGGGAAATGTGAGTCACACAGCTGAGGACTTGTGGTCAGCTCTGGAGACCCAGTTTCATGAATGGTTGTTTCCACTGGACCTGCAACCAGGGAAGGCCGTGTGCGACAATGCTGCAAACCTGGGTGCGGCCCTTCACCGGGGCAATGTTACACACGTGCCTTGTATGGCTCACGTGTTGAACCTGGTTGTCCATAAATTTTTAGCCCACTATCCCGGACTAGATGGCCTTCTGCAGAGGGCACGGTCGCTGTGTGCTCACTTCCGCCGTTCGCATCCCGCAGCTCAACGACTTACATCTCTACAGAAGTCGTTGGGCCTGCCAGTTCACCGGCTGAAATGCGATGTGCCGACATGGTGGAATTCAACTCTGCACATGTTGCAGCGACTGTGGCAGCACCGACAAGCCCTGGTGCAATAGTTTCTGACGTATAGCCTAGGCCAACGAGATCCAGAGGTGGGGCAAATCACACAGCAGGAGTGGTCTCAGATCAGGGACCTATGAAGTTGACGCGCCCCCTGGGCCGTGGGGTACCCGGAGCCGTGCCGGTAGACGCTGGGGGTTGTAGTCACTGTGGCGGTGACCCGGTCCGTGACCTAGGGCGGTCAATCCAACGGTAATTTGTATATATGGATTTTATAATGTCCGACTACGCCACCTGTGGAGTGCGGCCAAAGGGGCCGCCGCTGCGGAACAGTCCTCTGAAGCTGGTGGTTTTGCTGCAATGGTATTATTACTCACCACAGGAAGAGTGTAGCTTCAGGGCAGTGTGGGTGGATAATGGTGGTTGTAGTGCAGGGAGTCAGTAATGAACACAGAGTCCGTGTGATGCAGTCCCAAGATCTTTACTCACAGTTGTTGCAGTCCAGATTACAGGTACCAGAGCTATCTCACCCGTCGTGCTGTGCGTACTCAGTGAGGGGCTCAGTCCACCCCCAGATAGCTCCGGAGTACTTAGCAGGACCCCCTTCTGTGTGTCCTTTCTCTGGCCTTCTCCCTGCACCTCACACCCAGTGACACTTCTATCCGGTATCCTCGGGCCTTGGCGGGCGACTTGTGTTCCGTCCCCTGGGTCCTATGTGGCTACCTTCTTAGTGAGACTGGTGTGGACTTTTGCCTTCAGTACATGAAATACTGCAGCCTCCGGTTTCTAGTTGAGCCTTGCTGTTTCTCCTCTAGTTGAGGGACCGGTTCCCCTTATCTGGCCTGACCCCTCTACCTCCTGGTAGCAGCGGGAGTACAGGTGGCCTTCTGCACGGCCCGTAGCCCTAGGGTCCCTTCGGTTCCTGGAGCCTTCCTGCTCCCACTCCTCTCTTCTCTCCTTCAGTCCTGGGCCTCCCAGGCTAGGCCCGCCTCCGGAGCAGAGCTCATGCCGAGCCTCTGCTCCTGTCACTTTTCCTCCTCTGACTGGCTTGCTCTTTCTAAGATGGCTTCCTATTTATACTCTCCCTGTCATGTGCTCCCCTAAGCTGCTCCCCTAAGCACCCACTACATAGGATAATCCCACCAGCTAGGGACCTGGGACTGTGCTCTCCCTTAGGAGCAATCTCGCCCTAACCCCATTGCGGGTATGTGTTGGATGCAGGTGTTAGGGTCCCGAGCCATACGCCTTCCTTACCTGAGGGTGAGATACCACACCTCTGGGTGAGATGCAGTAACTCTGTGGTGACTGCACCCTCAGGGGCGCCACACACCTTTCTGCACAGTTTTGAAATGGCGACGAAGATGTTTAGTGCTGACGACGATGCCATTATCAGCATAACTATTCCGGTGATTTACATGCTGGAGCACACATTAAACAGAATTCAGAGTCAGGTGGTCGGACAAGAGGAGGTGGAGGAAGTAGAGGATGAGTCGTATGCGGAAGGGATAACATCTCCAAGGTCCAGACGGTTGGTAGCACCAAGGAGGCAGGCATGGGAGGGTGGGGGAGAGGGATTAAACAGGGCGCATGGTAGCAGCCAAACTGTTGAGGAAGGTGCAGGAGCCGAGGAAGAAGTGGAGGATGAACTGGCGATGGGCATGGTAGACTCATCAGATGAGGGAGACCTTGATCACATTTCTGTTGTGCGAGGTTGGGGGGAGAGGGCAGAGGAAAGAAGCATGATTCTTACCTCGCTACCAACACAACAAGGACTTGGTCCTCCTGTATGCGCAAGACACATGAGTGCCTTCTTGCTGCACTACCTGCAACATGACCCTCAGATTGCAGAATTTGAAGTAATCTCGACTACTGGGTTGCCACACTCTTAGATCCCCGGTACAAAAGTAAATTTGCCGAAATAATTCCTGCCATAAAAAGGGATTGACGCATGCAGGAGTATCTGCAGACGCTGTTGCAGAATCTTACATGTGCTTTTTCACAAAACACCAGTGGTGCACGAAGTGAATCTCACAGTTCTAACTTGCCAACCGCGGGACTGTCGAGTCTTCATCACTCAAACCGTAACAGTAACACAGTATCTGCTGGTAACAGCAATTTTGTGAAATCGTTTCACCACTTTTTTAGACCATCCTTTGCAAGGCCACAGGATACAAGAAGTCTGACACATAGTCAATGCCTAGAGAGGATGGTGTAGGAGTATCTCCAAGTGAACATCGAAGCCATGACTGTGTCACTGGACCCTTGCTCATTTTGGTATTCCAATCTGGAAAAATGGCCGGAGCTCGCCACTCACGCCTTGGAGATCTTGTCATGCCCTGCAGCCAGTGTTCTCTCTGAATGTGTGTTCAGCGCTGCTGATGGTGTGCTGACAGATAAGCGCACGCGGCTGTCCACTGAGAATGTAGACAGACTCACGTTCATAAAGATGAACAAATCATGGATTCGCAAGGACTTTTCTAATCCTGTGTTATCCTTGGGAGGCTAAAAGCTTGAGGATTTGGTAATATCACCTCACCAACCGTTTTAAGCAACTGTGGGGCAATTGATGCCACTTAACCCTAGAACGCATGACCATAAAAATCTACACTTTCATATGCCTGGGGCCTTTTAGGCCCGTGTGCAAATAACATTGAATAACTCAAACTCAAATGACAAACAACTATATACATGAAGAATACCTAGAGTTTCAAAATTCTAACTAAAGTAATCTTGCAGAAAATAGAAAACAATTAACAGGGCGGGACTGCAAGGCCCCAGGTATGCGTTCTAGGGTTAAGTGGTGTCTGTGCCACAATTTTGGGAAAAAATGGAAACTCTTTTTGGAGTCCCCTTGCTGTGTCTTACGTGACGTTGGCATCTTCAATTCCAGGTGGGTTGGGTCGCCCCCCCCCCCCTTTTAACTGTAAGAAACTACATACACTATGGCTTGGGGTAACACAGATGATTGAGTCTGAAGAGCTGTTTACTCAGAGGTCTGCTCCAAATCTTCAGTGTCTGCTAGTCAGCGTAGAATTTTTAACTGCATCTAGCCTAGGCAATACTTTGGGCGTAGTAGCCCAGCTGCGAAGCAAGCTGCACCGCCTGTGTATCTAATAAGAATTTTTAAATGCATCTAGCCTAGGCAGACTGTGGGGACCCCCAACCAAACCCAGACGCTCAGCCCCCCTACCGCCCCCCTTTCCTTGACAATACAATAATGTAACTCTTACAACTGGATGGGTGAGGATCGGTCACAGCTTTATTAACTCTTTATACTCATTCCATTAGAAAGACATTTTATTTCTAAAATAATTCAGCTTGTTGCAGCATGCCCTGGATCTCCACTCCGGCAACTTGGCCAACAAGTGTAACTCTCCAACATGTCCTTTCTATTTCCAGGCCACGGAGGATCCTGCGTACTCGTATGCAGGACTCTGACCCCCACCCATCACTCTTAACGCTTGTTCCACTCCGTCCTGGAGTCCTGACAGGAATATGTCCAGTCCAATATCCATTAAGTGAACACCGTCGGGCCGTATGAGGCCTGCTTTATCTCCTTCCAGTTGTCAGTGTCGTACCACTACACCGCCTCTGTCTCTTCTAAATTTTGCCATCCGAATATTTATTACCCGCCTTGTCCGTTCGATGGCAGTGATGTCTCGCGCACCTTGCCATACCGCTATCGGCACAATCTCTGACCATACTATAGCTAGTTTTGTGAAAAATTCTCTGAAGCGCTCAGTGTCTAATTTCATTATTGCCATTAGTTATGCGCTCTTGTGATGACCTAGGTTGTTTCCCCCGGCCTGTATAACTAAGATGACCAGACATCTTGCCTCTCTCCCTACCTTGATTACCTCCATTAGTTCCTGTGGCCATAGCAGGCCTCTAATACCTCTCCAGTTGAAATATGTGTTATGAAACTCTAATTTCCTCCCGCCTGGGCGGACTTTCGCCCTTTAATCTGCCCAATATATATACGAGTGGCCTATCACCCACACTGTTGGCTTAGCGTCACCTGTAAAAGAAACAAACCCCGTTAGGATAACAAGTCCGGTCTTATGTATCTTGCCAAACACGTGGATCACCATCTCTCTATCCTCTGAACTTCCATTTCTGACAGTCCTGCTCTTGCTGCTTCTGTGGCCGCGCCTATGCGGAATGAGTGTGTCCCGTAATCTTTGGGGTGGTTCCCTGCCGATGTTATGCATTTATTAAATATAGCTTGGAACTGGTATCTTGATAATGGCGTCCCATCAATGTGTGATAGGAACAAATTACTTTGTGATCTGATGGTTAGATATGGTTTTACTATTGTTACCCGACTCAGTGTACCGTTTGTGGGTTGTAGAAGTACCCAAGTGCCCCTGCCCGCTGGAATCATTTTCGATTTGTGTATGCGTAGACGTATTGCATTATTGCCTATGACTACGTCCTGGTGTAATAAGCCTCCACTGGTGCTAATTTTGGATTGAGGGACTAATTCGCTTATGCATAGCGATCACAAATGCAGTAGACAGTAGTGTTGCTTCAAATTGTGAGTGTCATGTTAATGGTGTTAGGGATATGATGTGAGAAATCAGTTTTAGTGACACGGGACGGGACGTCTACACTCCTGACTTGGCTGACCCCTTTTCCACCCTTTTATGGATTGTCTGATGATGAATCTTTGTCACATCTCCCCAATTCAGTAGTTGGAAGTGAAATGCTACTCTGGTCAGACACCGCTGCGCTGACGCCCCTGATATGCCCCTCATCATTAGCTGGTGGAGAAATTCTATGGTGACTTGTGATCTGGCTTGTTCACATTGGTCAACCCGTCTGCCTGCTACTAGTCGTGTCCACTCTTCCCATGCCTTACCGTATGCTTGCCACGTCGACGGGGCAACTGACGCTCTGATTAATGGCATCAACTATTCGCCACTAGATCCCATAGGGAAGGTGGGCAACTGTTGTCCCGATGGGTGGGCATTGTGGAAGAGCTCTGTGAAAATCTGCCAATTGAATTGTTATAAAGCGTTAGCAGCAGCTTTAGACCCCTCAGCATAGTGGCTAGCGCGGACCCATACATTGTGTTTTAGGCACAGGAATGCTAGCCTGGGTAGTAGGCCTAGCACTGGGAGAGACGATGATGCCATCTTATTAATGCAATGCGCTAAGCTGGTGTTTTTTGTTATGAAGCGTATATTTTTGTAAGCCAGGAGCGCGCCCCATATTTCTATTGCTACCACTATTGGGAAGAAAAATTATTTTCAGGGCTAGATGCAGCGAAAAATTATTATTAATTGAAAAGCTGGTGGAGCTTGGTATAGATGGCCTAATACAATAAGACCCACACACTGCTAGAAGGCCAAATATTTTTTCAGAGTTAGATGCAGAAAAAAATTATATTCAGTTTGCAACCTGATGGAGGTCAGTATAGATGGACTAATAGAACAAGTCCCACACACAGCTAGAAGGCCAAATATTTTTTCAGAGGTAGATGCAGAAAAAAATTATATTCAGTTTGCAACCTGATGGAGGTCAGTATAGATGGACTAATAGAACAAGTCCCACACACTGCTAGAAGGCCAAATATTTTTTCAGAGGTAGATGCAGACAAAAAATTATTTTGAATTTGCAACCTGATGGAGGTCAGTATAGATGGACTAATAGAACAAGTCCCACACACTGCTAGAAGGCCAAACATTTTTTCAGAGCTAGATGCAGAAAAAAATATATTCAATTTGCAACCTGATGGAGGTCAGTATAGATGGACTAATAGAACAAGTCCCACACACAGCTAGAAGGCCAAATATTTTTTCAGAGGTAGATGCAGAAAAAAATTATATTCAGTTTGCAACCTTATGGAGGTCAGTATAGATGGACTAATAGAACAAGTCCCACACACAGCTAGAAGCCCAAATATTTTTTCAGAGGTAGATGCAGAAAAAAATTATATTCAGTTTGCAACCTGATGGAGGTCAGTAGAGATGGACTAATAGAACAAGTCCCACACACAGATAGAAGGCCAAATATTTTTTTTGAGCTAGATGCAGACAAAAATATATTCAGTTTGCAACCTGATGGAGGTCTGTATAGATGGATTAATAGAACAAGTCCCACACACAGCTAGAAGCCCAATATTTTTTCAGAGGTAGATGCAGAAAAATATATATTCAGTTTGCAACCTGATGGAGGTCAGTATAGATGGACTAATACAACAAGTCCCACACACAGCTAGAAGCCCAATATATTTTCAGAGGTAGATGCAGAAAAAAATATATTCAGTTTGCAACCTGATGGAGGTCTGTATAGATGGATTAATAGAACAAGTCCCACACACAGCTAGAAGCCCAATATTTTTTCAGAGGTAGATGCAGAAAAAAATATATTCAGTTTGCAACCTGATGGAGGTCTGTATGGATGGATTAATAGAACAAGTCCCACACACAGCTAGAAGCCCAATATTTTTTCAGAGGTAGATGCAGAAAAAAATATATTCAGTTTGCAACCTGATGGAGGTCAGTATAGATGGACTAATACAACAAGTCCCACACACAGCTAGAAGCCCAATATTTTTTCAGAGGTAGATGCAGAAAAAAATCTATTCAGTTTGCAACCTGATGGAGGTCTGTATAGATGGATTAATAGAACAAGTCCCACACACAGCTAGAAGCCCAATATTTTTTCAGAGGTAGATGCAGAAAAAAATATATTCAGTTTGCAACCTGATGGAGGTCTGTATAGATCGATTAATAGTACAAGTCCCACACACAGCTAGAAGCCCAATATTTTTTCAGAGGTAGATGCAGAAAAAAATATATTCAGTTTGCAACCTGATGGAGGTCAGTATAGATGGACTAATACAACAAGTCCCACACACAGCTAGAAGCCCAATATTTTTTCAGAGGTAGATGCAGAAAAAAATATATTCAGTTTGCAACCTGATGGAGGTCTGTATAGATGGATTAATAGAACAAGTCCCACACACAGCTAGAAGCCCAATATTTTTTCAGAGGTAGACTCAGAAAAAAATATATTCAGTTTGCAACCTGATGGAGGTCTGTATAGATGGATTAATAGAACAAGTCCCACACACAGCTAGAAGCCCAATATTTTTTCAGAGGTAGATGCAGAAAAAAATATATTCAGTTTGCAACCTGATGGAGGTCAGTATAGATGGACTAATACAACAAGTCCCACACACAGCTAGAAGCCCAATATTTTTTCAGAGGTAGATGCAGAAAAAAATATATTCAGTTTGCAACCTGATGGAGGTCTGTATAGATCGATTAATAGTACAAGTCCCACACACAGCTAGAAGCCCAATATTTTTTCAGAGGTAGATGCAGAAAAAAATATATTCAGTTTGCAACCTGATGGAGGTCAGTATAGATGGACTAATACAACAAGTCCCACACACAGCTAGAAGCCCAATATTTTTTCAGAGGTAGATGCAGAAAAAAATATATTCAGTTTGCAACCTGATGGAGGTCTGTATAGATGGATTAATAGAACAAGTCCCACACACAGCTAGAAGCCCAATATTTTTTCAGAGCTAGATGCAGAAAAAAATTATATTCAATTTGCAACCTGATGGAGGTCAGTATAGATGGACTAATATAATGATGCTATGCCCAAAAGATTTTACTTCACTAGGTGCAGTAAAAAAATTGGTATTCTATACACAGGTGGTATATCTTGCAACACAGATAGGCTACTCCACTGACTAACACACTCTGCAATAGGCCAAAAAGGATTAGCTTTGCTAGATTCAGCCAAATGCTGTGAAAAATACTTGCACAGCACTGGCACAGACCTGCCTGGCAAAAACTGATAGGAACTGTTGTAACCTAGTCCTTAAAAGGACTCCAATTACAATTAGTCTTTACTCCCACAATCTATCTATTTAAGAGCACAGACCTGCCTGATAAAAGTCGTAGGAAATGCTGTAACCTAGTCCTTAAAACGACTGCAATCACAACTATTCCCTACTCCCAAGCTATCTGTAGATTTGTGCGAAAATTGGCTTGAAATTAACAAGGTATAGTGCACACAGCAACAGCGGTGCCGTCTAACACGCAGCTGCAGCAGTGAGAAAATGGTGGCGACGGGGAAAATGGCTTGGTCTTATAGGGCAAGGACATGTGACATACACTGCCAATGACACATGCCCTTGCTTGTGTGAAAAAAAGCACTTCGCTCCGTGTGTGCGCTGCTGATAGGCTGACAGATTGCACCTCCCCACTGCAAATGCGGGAAAGAGAAAAAAAAATGGAGATCTTCATTGTTCCTGCAGAGATCCATCCCCTGCCCCTCCCCCCACCCCGCTGTACACTCAAACTGCGTATTAACATTAATTTTCATCATTACTGAGAAAAAATCCAGTTATGATTTTGGTGCACGAACAGTTATCGAACATAAGCTCGAACAGCCGAATTTTTCTCAAATTGTTCGTGTTCGCCGAACGGCTCGAACACCGCCCAAAACAGCTCGAATTTGAGATTGGCGAACAGTTCGAGTAGAACAACGCTCATCTCTATTAAGCATATTATCTTCAGCACAGCCTGTTGCCGCTGGGCCAAGGCAGTGCTGCAGTGCTTCCAGCTTGTGACTGATGTGGTAATTTTGGAGATGGAGGCCAAACCGGAGGAGGAGGTGCAGGAGCTGAACAATATGATTACATTGAGGTTACATTGGCGAGTTTGTTTTTTATACTAAAGAAAGATGCTACTGTGTTTTTATGTTATTGTATTTATTTTTTTACGACTCTTCAAATGTGTATTGGAGTGCGTCCTAATTTTTGACAGGCCTTGAAATTCTTGCATATGCAATAACAGTATAGGATACACACTCCTTAATAATGGGAAGGACAATTCAAATAGATTCCATGTTCTAGAATATTAACTGTCTTATCTGAAATTCTTTTATGGGTGAGGTATCGCAGTGTGGATAGCGTATTACACCGATACAGCCAGGTATTATTGCCTTATACTGTGTGCTGCTGGTGCTGCCCAAAAAAATTTAAAATCTATTCTATTCCCTATTGATAATGCTTTCAGATGCATTTACAATAGGAACAGGTGCTGATAGGTGGTATCATCACCAGTTACACATGAGTGTTCATTCTGGTCACATAAATGTCTTCCAAAGTCCATAACTTTTTTTTTATTTCTTTGGCCTTATATACAAGTCATTACCCTGGAAAGAATGTTTCTTAACATTTTTTCCCTTTTAGCTTGTTTTTGCATGTTTTTTTTTTGTCAGTCCACAAAAGTGGCATAATACTCTGACAACATTGTTCACAAATATGCTATTTGTCAGCGGCCAACTGAGAATAGGTTTGAACCCTCAACTGCAATACTTTAAATGGAGTGTAATATTTGACACTCTCACAATAATTGCTACATTATTAGGGCATTCATATGGGATAATGTCTGATGGCCACAGTTTCAGGCAGTTTTGCAATTTTCTAATAGTATGGTATTTGTCAGCAGCCAAGTGTCAATTGGTTCAGCAAAACACTGGTGGCTTACTTTAAAAGGAGTGGAATATTTGGCACGCTTCACAAAATTTTTGCATTATTACAGCAGTCATATGGATCACGTGCGTCTGATCATTGAAAAAAGTTCCTCTGCTTCCACAATACAGTAATATGAATAAAACGAAAAAAATCTAAATTCTTTCTACTACTAGTGTGGCACTGAAACAAGGCCACAATTGTGCATAGAAATATTTGGTGCTGTTAATTTTTTTTGGCCAGACAAAAGTTTACATTAGAAAATCTATTTTTTCTGCTACTACCATGCTACACAAACCAGGCCACATTTCAGCTTTGATTTTTTTGTGCTGATATTCTGCTCCATCCAGGGGTCCATATTAGAAAATCTATTTTTTTACGCTACTACCGTGCTACAGAAACCTGGCCACATTTCAGCTTTTAATTATTTTGTACCAATATTGTGCTCCATCCAGGGGTCCACTTTAGAAAATCTAAATTTTAGTTGCTAATAGCATGCTCCAGCCACACTATCTGAGCAAATACATACTAATTGGTAATTTAGTGAAAGATATCTGACAGGTCTGGGCCTAAGTTTGTGAAACAGCTGGATAAAAGAGCGGAAGGGTACATCCAACATGAGTGAGAAAAAGCAAGGTTGTGGTGGAATGGGGAATAGACTTGGTGTTCAAGGTGTAAGTGTAATGGTAGGTGGTAATGTTAGTGAAAGCACTAGTGAACAAACACCATCATGTCCTATTCAAAGACAAACTAAGTTCCTAACGTTATACAGCAGGGACATCTTAGTTTGAAATCGTTTGGAGAATAGCTCCTATGTTATACAGGCCTCATCCACACTAAAAAATACTTTGTTCAGTTCCTAACATTATACAGCAGGGACATCTCAGTTTCAAATAGTTTGGAGAATATCTCTTATGTTATATAGGCCTCATCCTCAGTTCCACACTAAAAAAATACTTTCTTCTGTTAGTAACATTATACACAAAGCCGTATCTTACCTTGTCATTTAGTGATGCTGAAATTCAGGTGTGTGCAGAGCTGTTGCAGAGGAAAAAATCTAATTTTGTTTTGCTAATAGCGTGCTCCTACCACAGCATCTGAGCAACATGACTGGGAAAAAGAGCAGGTTGTGGTGGAAGGGGGAATAGGCATTGGTGTTCAAGGTATACATGGGTTAGGTGGTAATGTTAGTGAAAGCACTAGTGAACCAACACCGTCATGTCCTATCCGAAGACAACTGACAACTTATGTTATTGGACGGGCTACTCCACTCCCTTTCTTTGGCAGCGATACATCTTGTAGATGAGGGCAAGAAAGAGCATATGCTGCAGTGGATGGCAAGTGCTGCATCAAGTGGCTTCTCTTCCTCTTCCTCCACCTCAACATCACACACAGTACAGTAATCAGAGGTGGCACCCAATTACCCTTGTTTGAAACCACGTCACAACTCTCCAGCTGCCCAACTGACTGTAGGGTACCACAGATGGGTGTGTCTGCAGAGCTATTCACACATTTTATGCCATGGGCATCAAAGATCTCCTCCAAAGAGTCACAGACTAAAGTGGAGGAAAGCATCTGCACAGATGGCCAATTTTTTTTTCTATTGGATCGGGGGCTGGATAGAGTAGGGAACTAGCAGAATCCTGACCCTTGTCACCAGATGGTAACCACTGTGGGGGTGGGAGGTGTATATTCGTATACAGCCTTGATAAATGCCCTTGAGACGAGACCAGAAACTGACATTACATTAGATTTTGTGAAAACAAGACTAATAGATGAATATCAGAGAAGAAAAGAACAAAGAAATGATTCTTCTACTCAAAAGCACAATGAAAATGCTCTTAAAGCTACAGAATTTAAAAAACCCTATAATAAAGAGACAAGAGAATGCTTCAGATATAAGAAAAATGGTCATTTAAACAAAGACTGTACCATATGGAAAGCAGAACAACAAAAATTACAACATAAAAAGCATACACAGAAAGTAAAAAACACAATTTCCGATTCATGTGAGATTAATTGGAATGGCACATTTAAAGTAACAGACAAGAAATCATCACTTGGTTGGTTTATTGATTCAGGAGCAACGAGTCATATGACAAGTGACAAGAATTTCTTTACTGATCTTGATTTAGATAAGAAAGAAGCCATTTATTTTGCAGATGGAAGCAAAATAACCGCAGAAGGTATCGGACAAGGTATGCTAAATTGTTCAAACAAGTTCGGACAAGATTCAAAGATACTTGTACAGGATGTGTTGTATGTTCCAAAATTGGAAGGCGGATTATTATCTGTGAAACGTTTAACAGCAAAAGGACTTACAGTAAAATTCAAAGACAATGAGTGTGCAATTATTGCAGGAAACAAGGTGATAACCAAAGTCAAGGCAGATGAACAATTGTATCATTTTGACACACCAAAGGAACAGATGAAGGTATGTACACATGATCACAAAAACTGTATTCACATGTGGCATAGACGTATAGGACATAGACACCCTGACAGTATAAGGGAACTACAGAGAAAATAATTGACAAAAGATTTAAAGATATCAGATTGCTCAATTACCATAAGATGTGAATGTTGTATAAAATCCAAAGCCACAAGGATATCTATTCCAAAAGAAAGTGAAATGAAAAGAGAAAGACCACTTGATTTGGTGCATACTGACGTATGTGGACCCATGAAAGTGACTACATCAGGAGGCAATAGATACATGTTGACTTTTATAGATGACTACTCAAGATACACAGTCACATGCTTAATTAAAAACAAAAGTGAAGTTTTTGATAAACTTGTAGACTATGTAACAAGATCAAGTAACAAATTTCAAAGGAAGCCAATTGTCATCAGAAGTGATAATGGAGGTGAATTTACAGGTCACAGAATAGAAGACTGCTTAAGACAAAATGGAATAGATCACCAGAAAACTGTTCCATACACACCTGAACAAAATGGAGTAGCAGAAAGGAAAAACAGAATTCTAACAGAAATGAGAAGATGTATGCTGACGGATTCCAAACTACCAGAGAAATATTGGGGTGAGGCAGCAATGACAGCTACATATCTACAGAACTGACTTTTTTCCAGAAAACTGACGAAAACTCCATATGAACTATGGCAAGGTATGAAACCAAGTGTCAATCACTTAAAAGTTTTTGGATGTAAAGTTTTATATTCATTCCAACAGAAAAACGTTCCAAACTTCATAGCAGATCCATGTAAGGAATATTTGTTGGATATAGTGAAAATTGCAAAGGATATAGAATCCTAGATCCCAAAACCGACAGAGTTACGGTGAGTAACAGTCTGACATTCGTTGAAAATTTAAATGAAGACATTATGATTTCAGTTGAAACAAAAAATGAGAAAAACAATAGTGACATAACTGAAGAAATATCTGATGAGAAAGAAGTAGAAATTAATGAAGAACAAAATACTGAAAGTGAAGAATCACAACTACAAACAGACACAGAACCAAGACGTTCAATGTGAGAGAACAAAGGAAAACCACAAAAACGTCTCTCATACAAGACAAACATAAGAAAAATCTATGAGCCTACCTCTTGGGAAGACATATCTAAACTTCCTGAAGAAGAAGCTAATAAATGGGTAGAACAACAGAAACAGAAATTAAATCCATGCATGATTCAAATACATGGACACTAACAGATTTACCAGAAGGAAGAAAAGCCATAGGATGTAAATGGATTTTTAAAGTAAAGTGCCAAACAGATGGCACAGCTGAAAGATACCGAGCAAGACTCGTACCTAAAGGGTATTCTCAAAAATATGGAGAAGACTATGATGAGACATTTGCTCCAGTTGTCAAACACACTACAATAAGAACTTTACTTACAGTTGCAGCAATGAAACACATGGAACTGAGACATCTGGATGTAAAGACAGCTTTTCTGAATGGAGATTTAACAGAAGATATTTACATGGAACAACCTTCAGGATTCAAAGATGAAAGAAATCCAAACAAAGTTTGCAAACTTTGCAGAAAAGCATATATAGTTTAAAGCAAGCAGCTAAAGCGTGGAATGACAAAATCACGGAAGTACTTACAAATGAAAAATTTCAAAGACGCAAAGCTGATCCATGCTTATACACAAAAAGGCTGATTAATAGATGGATTTATGTACTCATATATGTAGACGACATTTTGATTTGTTTTAAACAAGAAAGGGATAAAGAAAACATTCTAAAAATCCTGAAGCAACATTTCAAAATCAAAGACTTGGGAAATGTAAAACAGTGCCTAGGAATACAGGTAGAAAGAGAAGAAGACGGAAGTTTCCTACTGAATCAAAATCACATGATTCAAGACATAACAGAAAAATTTGGATTAAAGGATGCAAAAACAGTAAAGTCTCCAATGGAAACTAATTATCTCAAAGAGATGAACAGTGAAAAAAATATGCTACCAAATAATGAAGAATACAGAACAGCAATAGGAAAACTACTGTATCTAGCGACCGTTACAAGACCAGACATCGCAGCAGCAGTAGGAATCCTGAGTAGAAAGGTATCAAAACCAAATAAAGCTGATTGGAATGCCGAGAAGAGAGTAATGCGTTATTTCAAAGGAACTAGCAATGTTAAGCTGAAATTACTCACAAGTGATAATTGCATTTTAACATGATATGTTGATGCAGATTGGGCTGGAGATCCAACTGACAGAAGATGTACCAGTGGATATATTTTTTTTCTCTCAGGTGGACCAATAAGTTGGACAAGTAAGAAACAGTCAATTGTGACACTGTCTTCAACAGAAGCAGAATATGTTGCCGCAGCACATGCGAGTCAAGAAGTACTGTGGTTAAGACAATTGTTGACAGAATTAGGACAACCACAGTTGGAGCCAACAAAACTGAATGAGGACAATCAAGGATGTTTTGTTCTTGCTCAGATGGAAAGCGTCAATCCAAGAACCAAGCATATTGATGTGAATTATCATTTCTTGAGAGATCATCAGGAACAAGGAGTCTTGAAGCTAGAGTATTGTCCTACTGAAGAAATGACAGCAGACATCTTCACGAAGGTGTTGAATGCTGATAAACACCAGAGACTATTAAAAAAGTTGGGTTTGATTGAATAAGTCCTTACTGTTGAGAAAGGGTGTTGGCATATGCAACAGATTAGAACTTATTATAAGTGAAAGGAAGACTTTATACTAACCAGACAGCAGATAGCGATAGTGTGTAAAGTTATATGCTTGCTGTAATGTGGGGAGGGAAGCTCTCAATTGTTGGTTGTTTTTTTTACTTCCTGTGGGTTTTTTTTTCTCTCCTGAATGTGTTATGTCAGCAGCACACGGACTGTGTGACACTGAATTGTATCTCATTTTTATCCAGAATGAAGTAAATACTGTTTACTCAAGATATCTTGCTGATTGAAGCTCTTGTAAGTGCAGTGGTGACTGTAAGAAGATGCACTCTGCAACACACCTGCACCCTCAACTCGTGCCTTAATGAGTCACGTATTTCAACAGTGCAGATAGAATTCCCTCCACCTCCGTACTGCGCAAGGGCTCACCGTAATCAGGCAGTGTTAAAATTAATATGCCTTTCAGATCGCAGTCATACAGCTCAAGAGTTGTGGACAGCTATCCAGGCCAAGTTTGAGCATTGGCTGTCTCCATTGAACCTGGAGCCAGGGTAGGCCATGTGCAATAACTGTACGAACATGGTGGCAGCCATATGGCAGACCAACCTCACACATGTGCCTTATGTGGTTCACATTCTCAACCTGGTGGTACAGCAATTTTTCCGACACTATCTCGGCCTGGATGCGCTGCTGCAGAAAACACTGTCGCTGTGTGCTCACTTCCGCCATTTGCACCCGCGGGTCATCGACTTGCATCACTGTAGAGGCCTACGTGTTAACCGGTTGATATGCGATGTGCTGACATGGTGGAATTTTACTCTGCACATGTTGCAGCGACTGTGGCAGCAGCAATGAGCCCTGATGCAATATTTCATTTTGCAACCTTGGCCAACGCAGTACGGACGTGGTGCAAATCACGTTTGCAGAGTGGACACAGATTAAGGACCTCTGCACCATTCTGCATAGTTTTTAAATGGCTACTAAGATGGTTAGAACTGACGATGCCATCATCAGCATCACTACTCCAGTCATCTACATGCTGGAGCACACTTTGAATCGTCTGCAGGAGGAGGTGGTGGTCCCAGAGGAAAAAGAAGAAGCAGAGGATGCAGAAGAGATAACAATATCTCTAAGTTCCAGACTGTCATCGCATAGGTGGGTGCCAAAAGAGGGTGGTTTACAGAGATCGATGTGGGCTCATGGTACAAGGAAAACTGTTAGTGAAGATGCAGGAGCCGATAAACAAATGGAGGAGGATAATGATCCCCTCTCTGTTGTTCATGGTTGGTGGGAGGGGATGGAGGAAGCAAGCTTAAGTGTTACCACGCCACCAACACATCATGGATTTGGACCTCGTGGAACAGCCCAACGCATTAGCACCTTCTTGCTGCACTATCTGCAACATGATCCCCGTATTGTTAGTATTTGAAATAGTGCTACTGTGTTGCCACTCTGTTAGATCCACCTTACAAGAGTATATTTTGCCAGATGTTTCCGGCCCTCTAAAGGGACATGTGCATGCTGGAGTATTGAAACACGTTTGTAGACAACTTTAAGAGTAGTTTTCCCAAAGACAGCAGTGAGGCACATAGCATGCATCGCAATTGTAGACTTCCAACCGCGGGAACATCAATTCATCAACGCAAACACAATAGCAGCAGCAGTGTAAGTGGCAGAAGCAATTATTGTCGGTCGTTTCACACATTTTTTAGACCAGCCTGTGCACTAGCTGAACAGAATTCTGACACGTAGTGAACGACTAGAGAGGATGGTGCAGGAGTATCCCAAGCCAACAGGGAGATTTGGACCCTTATGCATTTTGGTCTTCAAAATGTTAGAGTGGCCAGAGCTCAGCTGTCATGCCTTAGAGGTTTTGTCATGCCCGGCAGCTAGCTTTCTCTCTGAATGTGTCTTCAGCGCTGCTGGTGGTGTCCTCATGGATAAGCACATCCGGCTGTCCCCTGAAAGTGTAGACCGCCTAACTTTCATCAAGATGAACAAGTCATGGATCTACAAGGACTTTTGCACCCCAATCGCAGAATGTGCAGACTAAGCAATGTTGTAGTTTTTAGCACGCTGCATTGATCTCATGTTATTGCAGTCTGTGACACCTTTGTCGTGGCTTCTGTGCCTGCTGTTCCTTCTGCTGCTGATGTTATCAATATTTTTTTAAATGTGGAGACTCCTGGTTGTGTCTCCATCTGGTGTGTTTCCTGTAGTGGAAGGGGTGTCAGTGCCCCATTATACTATTTCTACTCTGGTAAAATTGATGCCACTTTAGTGGTGTATGGCAATAACATTTTGAAATCTGGAGATTCCTAGTTGGGTCTCCATCTGGTGTGTTGCCTGTTGTGGAAGGGGTGTCAGTGCCCCATTATACTATTTGTACTCTGGTGATATTGATGCCACTTTAGTGGTGTGTGGCAATAATTTTTTGAAATTTGGAGATTCCTGGTTGGGTCTCCATCTGGTGTGTTGCTTGTAGCAGGGATCCCAGAGCGGCAGGTCTGCACTTCCTTTCAGTCAACTACCTGTGTTACTATCCTTAAATTTTTCTACCAGTAGTAGTCTATGAAACTGATGTTTGTGCCACCTGAGTGTGGCTGAGCAGAAAAGCAGTTTGAGCTGTTGCATGAGGTATCAGGGCTCCCAGCACAGCAGGCCTTCACCCGTCCCTCACCCACTTTGTCTTAATTTGAACTTAAATTCAAAGCTGGCCCAGACACGGATACCTCATGCATGGCCCATGGCTGACTGCTGCTGTGCCATTACAACATTTCTACTGTGTGTCAATTGATGCAACTTTTCCTGGTGTCTGCCCCTAATTTGAGCTGTTTTTTCAGCTTTTGGGCCCCTTTGAAGGTGTCTATGCATTTGGTCTTGCCTCCCATTGAATCCAATGGGATTCTGGTATGTTCGATGAACTGTTCGGAGAACATCGGAAAATTTGTTGATCGGGAATCGAATCGAACCTTGAAAGGTTTGCTCATCTCCAGTCCTGAGGAAGTAGCAGGTGTGCTTCGTTGATAAATAAAAAAACGCATTTACATCTCTACGGTGTCCTACTGCATCTTATACCTTTGGGAGCACAGATTTACCTCCACCTTTCTCCAGTTTCCACATGGTATACCTCAACATAAATGGCATTGATAAACATATAGTAATCATTCTTCATTACTGTGTTATCACACAATCTGTACAGTTTATTCATCTTTTTTGGCTTTCTCCTCCTATGTCTATAGATAAGCTGTGAACCACAGTGATAGGCTTAGAGCTATCCAGATTCACTGTAAATTGGCTATATTTATGCAGGGGAATTTATACATATAGCATTTATGCATACTTTATCGAAGTGCCATAGTTTATCAAAGTGCCACGGCAGTTAGATATGGCAGTTGTAATATTCATCTTTCTTCTCTTCTTACAGGTATATATATCTCACTCCTCTGTTGCGTGTTATCTATTATGAAATCTGCATTGTATCTCCATGTTACTTGCAATGCTCTGCAGCTAATCACTGGTATATATATCTCACTCATCTGCTAAGTGTTATCTATTCTGAAACCTGCATTGTATCTCCATGTTACTTGCAATGCTCTGCAGCTAATCACTGGTATATATATCTCACTCCTCTGCTATGTGTTATCTATTCTGAAACCTGCATTGTATCTCCATGTTACTTGCAATGCTCTGCAGATAATCACTGGTATATATATCTCACTCCTTTGCTACGTGTTATCTATTCTGAAACCTGCATTGTATCTCCATGTTACTTGCAATGCTCTGCAGCTAATCACTGGTAAATATATCTCACTCCTCTGCTATGTGTTATCTATTCTGAAACCTGCATTGTATCTCCATGTTACTTGCAATGCTCTGCAGATAATCACTGGTATATATATCTCATTCCTTTGCTACGTGTTATCTATTCTGAAACCTGCATTGTATCTCCATGTTACTTGCAATGCTCTGCAGCTAATCACTGGTAAATATATCTCACTCCTCTGCTACGTGTTATCTATTCTGAAACCTGCATTGTATCTCCATGTTACTTGCAATGCTCTGCAGCTAATCACTGGTATATATATCTCATGCCTCTGCTACGTGTTATCCATTCTGAAACCTGCATTGTATCTCCATGTTACTTGCAATGCTCTACAGCTAATCACTGGTATATATATCTCATTCCTCTGCTACGTGTTATCTATTCTGAAACATGCATTGTATCTCCGTGTTACTTGCAATGCTCTGCAGCTAATCACTGGTATATATATCTCATTCATCTACGTTGTTTAATCCATGAAACTTTAGGGTCATCAAACTTACTTTAACAGTTTATGATCCATGTTGAGTTGCCAGTCTGTTTTTTTTCTGCAGTTTTGTCTCCTGTTGTCTTAAGCTAGTTGATTGATAGCTAACGAGTTAAATCTGCGTAGATCTAAGCAGATACGTCCCTATTTATGGAGACATAGTCAAGGGACAGCATTTATGCATATAGCATTTATGCATACTTTATCGAAGTGCCATAGTTTATCAAAATGCCACGGCAGTTAGATATGGCAGTTCTAATATTCATCTTTCTTCTCTTCTTACAAGTATATATATCTCATTCCTCTGCTACGTGTAATCTATTCTGAATTCAGCATTGTATCTCCATGTTACTTGCAATGCTCTGCAGCTAATCACTGGTATATATATCTCACTCCTCTGCTACGTGTTATCTATTCTGAAACCTGCATTGTATCTCCATGTTACTTGCCATGCTCTGCAGCTAATCACTGGTATATATATATCACGCCTCTGCTACGTGTTATCCATTCTGAAACCTGCATTGTATCTCCATGTTACTTGCAATGCTCTGCAGCTAATCACTGGTATATATATCTCACTCCTCTGCTACGTGTTATCTATTCTGAAACCTGCATTGTATCTCCATGTTACTTGCAATGCTCTGCAGATAATCACTGGTATATATATCTCACTCATCTGCTACGTGTTATCTATTCTGAAACCTGCATTGTATCTCCATGTTACTTGAAATGCTCTGCAACTAATCACTGTTATATATATCTCACTCCTCTGCTATGTGTTATCTATTCTGAAACCTGCATTGCATCTCTGTGTTACTTGCAATGCTCTGCAGCTAATCACTGGTTTATATATCTCACTCCTCTGCTACGTGTTATCTATTCTGAAACCTGCATTTTATCTCCGTGTTACTTGCAATGCTCTGCAGCTTATAACTTGTATATATATCTCACTCCTCTGCTACGTGTTATCTATTCTGAAACCTGCATTGTATCTCCATGTTACTTGCAATGCTCTGCAGCTAATCACTGGTATATATATCTAACTCTTCTGATACGTGTTATCTATTCTGAAAACGGCATTGTATCTCCATATTACTTGCAATGCTCTGCAACTAATCACTGGTATATATATGTCAGTCCTCTGCTACGTGTTATCTATTCTGAAACATGCATTGTATCTCCGTGTTACTTGCAATGCTGTGCAGCTAATCACTGGTATATATATCTCACTCCTCTACTATGTGCTATCTATTCTGAAACCTGCATTGTATCTCCGTGTTACTTGCAATGCTCTGCAGCTAATCACTGGTATATATATCTCTTTCATCTACGTTGTTTAATCCATGAAACTTTAGGATCATCACACTTACTTTAACAGTTTATGATCGATGTTGAGCTGCCAGTCTGTTTTTTTCCCTGCAGTTTTATTGTCTCCTGTTGTCTTAAGCTAGTTGATTAATTGCTAATGAGTTAAATCTGCGTAGATCTGAGCAGATACGTCCCTATATATGGAGACATAGTCAAGGGGCAGCATTTATGCATATAGCATTTAAGCATACTTTATCGAAGTGCCATAGTTTATCAAAGTGCCACGGCAGTTAGATATGGCAGTTCTAATATTCATCTTTCTTCTCTTCTTACTGGTATATATATCTCATTCCTCTGCTATGTGTTATCTATTCTGAAACCTGTACTGTATCTCCATGTAACTTGCAATGCTCTGCAGCTAATCACTGGTATATATATCTTACTCCTCTGCTATGTGTTATCTATTCTGAAACCTGCATTGTATCTCCATCTTACTTACAATGCGCTGCAGCTAAAAACTGGTACTGTATATATATCTCATTTATCTACGTTGGTTAATCCATGATACTTTAAGATCATCACACTTACTTTAACAGTTTGTGATCCATGTTGAGTTGCCAGTCTGTTTTTTTCCTGCAGTTTTATTGTCTCCTGTTGTCTTAAGTGTAATGGGTCTGGGAGGCGGAACCTCTGAGCAACTTATACAAGGGGGGCGGTCCTTGTAAGGAAGCGGGTGTCGACCAGGGAAGACAGGCAAGTAGTCACAGCAGGTGACCGGGACAGTCTCTGGGTAAACGGGCAGGAGGTCACGGCAAGTGACCGGGACAGTCTCTGGGTAAATGGGCAGGAGGTCACAGCAAGTGACCGGGGCAGTCTCTGGGTGAACGGGCAGGAGGTCACGGCAAGTGACCGGGACAGTCTCTGGGTAAACGGGCAGGAGGTCATGGCAAGTGACCGGGACAGTCTCTGGGTAAAGGGTAGGTACGACCTGTGACGGCTGAGCCTCCAGGTAGGCTAGCAGGCAGATGGCAGATGTGTGCTCCCAGGTGAGCAGGCGAGAGTCTCTGGATAAGCAGGTGGTCACAGCATGTGACGGCGGAGCCTCCAGGTAGGCTAACAGGCAGGTAGCAGATGAGCGCTCCCAGGTGAGCGGGCAAGAGTCTCTGGACTGGCAGGTGGTCACAGCACGTGACGGCGGAGCCTCCAGGTAGGCTAACAGGCAGGTAGTAGATGAGCGCTCCCAGGTGAGCGGGCAAGAGTCTCTGGACTGGCAGGTGGTCACAGCACGTGACGGCTGAGCCTCCAGGTAGGCTAGCAGACAGGTAGCAGATGAGCGCTCCCAGGTGAGCGGGCAAGCTGGTCCATAGACAGACTGACAGATGTCGGAAGGCAGACCGTCGGACCTCAGGCTAGCAAGCAGGTAAGCGGATAACAGGCAGGAATCAGACAGCAAACTGGCAGGAAACTGGCAGGTAACTGGCAGGTAACTGGAAACGGGACCTGAGGGCTGAAGCAGAGTAGTGAACAGTGCAAAAACATTGCTCGGGCACCTCCATTTTGGAGGAGGTGCCTTATATATGGT
This sequence comes from Phyllobates terribilis, assembly GCF_046119375.1. Taxonomy (NCBI): domain Eukaryota; kingdom Metazoa; phylum Chordata; class Amphibia; order Anura; family Dendrobatidae; genus Phyllobates; species Phyllobates terribilis. The sequence goes on from NW_027362763.1 coordinate 225,651,348, forward strand.
GAAGTCCTCCGGCCATTGGCCGGGGACTCCTTTGGACGGCGCGCGCGGCCCCTTTAAGAGGGGGGGAGCGCGCGCGCACCCTAAGCGCCGTGGCCGGGAAGGAGCGCACCCTGCCAGCAGAGCGGGAGGAGGGCGCCGGGCTCGGAGCGAAGAGGTGAGGGGAACAGCGTCCCTGCCTAGCAGGAGGCAGGGACGCCGATGCTACAGTACCCCCCCTTTAGGCCCCCCCTTTTTTAGGCCAGACAGAAATTTAGCAAGGATGAGAGGGGCATGGATGTTCTCCCGGGGCTCCCACGTTCTCTCCTCAGGACCAAACCCCTTCCAATCTACTAGAAAAAAGGTCTTTCCTCTTACCCTTTTTGTGGCCAGAATGTTCTCTACCTCAAACTCGTTTTCAGCGGAAACCGGAGCAGGAGGCGTACCTGTAGACTTGGAAAAAGAATTAAGTACCACGGGTTTGAGGAGAGCTACATGGAAGGAGTTAGGGATCCGCAAGTTGGCCGGGAGTTTCAATTTATAGGCCACCGGGTTGATCTGACTGATGATCTCCAGAGGACCGATGAACCGAGGCCCTAACTTATAGGAAGGAATCTTGAGCCGGACATACTTGGATGAGAGCCAGACCTTATCCCCTGGATGGAATTGAGGAGGATCCAGACGTTTTTTGTCAGCATGTCTTTTCATACGCTCGGACGACTGAAGAAGTGCGGACCGGGTACTCTCCCACAAGGAGGAAAATTTGTTAACAAGAGATTCCGCAGCCGGATTATCCACCGAGGTGGAGACGGGAAATAGGATCCGAGGATGCTGACCGAAGACTACAAAAAACGGGGATTTGGAGGAAGATTCGCTCTCGTGATTATTGTAAGAGAATTCGGCCCATGGCAGGAGATCCAACCAGTCAGAATGGTGGGCATTAACGAAGTGCCGGAGGTAACTGGTCAGGATCTGATTGATCCGCTCCACTTGACCATTAGACTGTGGGTGGTAAGCGGAGGAGAAGTCCAGGGTGACGTCTAGCAATTTACAAGTGGCTCTCCAGAAACGTGAGGTGAACTGTACCCCACGATCCGACACGATGTGGAGGGGCAGGCCATGAAGACGGAAGATGTGGCGGATAAAGTCTTTAGCCAGCTCGGGTGCAGACGGGAGGCCTGGCAGGGTAATAAAGTGAGCCATCTTGGAAAAGCGGTCAGCGACCACCCAAATGACCGTACAACCGGCAGAGATGGGGAGATCAGTTATGAAATCCATAGCTATATGCTGCCAGGGGGCAGCAGGTGCAGGAAGCGGAAGGAGGCGACCGGCTGGCAGGTGTCTCGGAACTTTGTTGCGGGCGCAGGACACACAGGCAGAAACAAAGTCTATTACGTCCTTGTGCAGGGTAGGCCACCAGTAGTGCCGGGTAATAAGCTGGAGGGTCTTTTTCTGACCGGCGTGGCCAGCTAGTTTAGACGAATGACCCCAGTGTAGAATCTTCTCCCGATCAGGTACCGATACGAACGTCTTACCGGGAGGGAGACGATTTAGACTCACGGGAGCCACCTGCATTACTCTGGCGGGATCGATGATATGTTTAGGTTCTTCCTCGAGGTCAGACACCAGAAAGGATCGGGACAAGGCGTCCGCTTTGATGTTTTTGTCAGCCGGGCGAAAATGAAGAACAATATCAAAGCGAGCAAAAAACAAGGACCACCGGGCTTGGCGCGGGTTAAGTCTCTGGGCATGCTGGAGGTAAGCCAAGTTCTTGTGGTCAGTGTAAATTATTACCGGGTGAAGAGCCCCCTCGAGTAGGTAACGCCACTTCTCCAATGCCAGCTTGATGGCCAATAACTCTCGGTCTCCTATGGAATAGTTGCGTTCAGAAGAGGAGAAGAGTTTGAAGAAGAAGCCACAAGTTACCATTCTCCCGGAAGACGATTTTTGGGTAAGTACCGCACCGACTCCAGAGGAGGAGGCGTCAACTTCCAGGAAGAACTGCTTGTTGCCGTCCGGGCGATGCAGCACCGGGGCGGAAGAGAAGGCCTGTTTTAAAGAAAGAAAGGCCTCCTCTGCTTCGGGCGGCCACTCTCTGGGATTAGTGCCCTTACGGGTGAGCGCGGAAATTGGGGCAGTTCGGGAAGAGAAGTGCGGTATGAAGAGGCGGTAGTAGTTGGCGAAGCCCAGGAACCGCTAAATAGTGTTGAGCCACCCCCGTAGTGTTCGAGTTCGGTTCGGTTCGTCGAACACCCGTGTGTTCGCCGAACTGTTCGTCGAACTGTTCGTCGAACACCTTCGAACACCATTAAAACCAATGGCAGGCAAACAAAAACACATAGAAACACATAGAAAACACCTTCAAAGGTGTCCAAAAGCTGACAAACTGCTCAGAAGACATAACTAACACATGGAAAAGTGACAAGTACATATAGTCATGCGAAAATAAAAGAGGTGGAGGAGTAAAAGGAGGGGGAGACACAGATATAGGCATGTCATGCCCTTCTAAAATCCAAAAAGTGAGAAGCCGACACGGCCAGTCCACTCCTGCCCGTGCCACCTCCGTGTCGCCGGGTTTGTGCCAGAGCCGCGGTGAACCCTGACGGCCAGCCCCCCTCTCCCAATACTGGTGCCTGTCCGCTGGTGGGTCGAGCGAGCCCCCCTGTGGTGGAGGCAGCTCTAAGCTTTTTAATTTAAATTGTCTCTCTAATTTGAATGAATACACTTTAAATCCATTTACAAGGATCTATTGGAGGGCAAGTCTCATGCCAGCAGCCACGGTAATTCCAGCTCCAGTAGCGTCCACTAAAGCTGCTGCAGTTAAAAAGCTTTTATAAGGATCGAGCTCGGCTGTCCACCGCAAGGCATCCTACTGCCAGTCCCAGCCCCTATGCCTTGGGGTGCCTCCTGATGCTCTTCACTAAGTATCCCATGGTCCCGAAGCATTTCCTTTGAAAAAATTAAGTGTCTAAACTACAGGTGGTGCAGCTTGCTTAACAGCCGGGATAATCCGCTCACTAGCAGACACTGCTACTAGGCACAAAGTATTTCCTGGGCTAGATGCAGTTAAAAATTTGTAATTAGATACTCTCGTTGGATGCTGAGAAAGCATTCCATAGAGTCTCCTGGCACGCCATATATGATTCTCTTAAAAAGCTTGGGGTAGGGGTCTAGGGGACCCTTTTATAGCCAAAATCACGGCCCTGTATCGCAATACGTCACCTAGGCGGAAGATAAATGGAACTGTAGCACCCTGAGGGCTCGGTTGCTACAGACGTATTGCACCTCACCCAGAGGTGTGATATCTCACTCTCAGGTAAGGATGGAGTGTGGATCAGGACCCGACACCTGCATGCATTACACCACATTGCCGTGGGGCAGGGCGACCAATATGCCCCTGAGATGGGCACGACAGTCCCTGTCCCTGGCTGGAGTGGGGGGAGGGATCACTGAGGAAGGGGAACCCTGTAGTGCAGGAGCAGGGAGGAAGCAGTTCCTGGGTGCATTGAGAAGGGAGTATAAAAGGTGGGCACCATCTTAGTTCAGTGCAGAGAAGTCTGAGCAGAAGTGGCAGGGAGCAGGGGCTCTGCATGAGCTCTGCTCCGGAGGCGGGCCTAGTAACAGAGGCCCAGGCCTGGAAGAGGGAGAAGGAAGGAAGAGGAGCGGAGAAGGCTCCAGGAACGAGGAATGAAGGGATCCCAGGGGTGCGGACGGGCGAGTCGCCACCGCACGCCCGAATCCACCTGCGTGGAGGGGTCAGGCCAAAGGGGGAGACCGGTCCCCGAACTAGTGGAGGCAGGAAACGACCCTCAGCTAGAAACCGGAGGCTCTGACATTTTATGTGGCGCAGCCCCTCGCTACACCCGCTAGGAAGGCACCACATAGGGTCAGGGAAACTGGCGCCAAGTTTACCAAGAGGAGGCCCAAGGCAGCCGGACAGAAGTGTTGGTAAGAAAGGCCAGACAAAGGACACACAAAGGGGGTCCTGTGAAGTGCTCCAAAGTTATCTGGGAGTTGTCTGAGCCCCTCACCTGGTGAGCACAGTACGACGTGGGCAGCCGTTACCTGCAGACGTGGTCTGGATAATAAGAACTGTGAGTAAAGGCCCTGAACTGCATCACTGACTCCGTGTCGTTACTGCTGCTGCCCTGCACCATCACCCCCATCCTCCGCATACACTGCCCTGAGGCTATACTCCTCCCGTGGGGAGTTATGCTAAGCTCTGCTGCACCCACAACACCAGCCTCAGTGGTTTGCCCTGTAGCGGCGGTTCACTCTGACCGCAATCCACGGGTGGCGTAGTCGGACATTTAAACATGAAAACCACATAAATAGTTCCGCCACTGGTTTGACCGCCCTGAGCCACGGAACTGGGTCGCCGCCACGAAGACTACAACCACCAGCATCCACCAAAAAGGGTCCGGCTCCGGGTGTCCCAAGGCCCAGGGGGTGCGTCAGAACATTTTCATCACCTTTCACAATCACCAATGGGACAAGGCAGTGATGTCCTCTGTCCCCTCTCTTATACATCCTAGTGACGGAGCACCTGCTCTCATCAATTCGCCATAACCCCAATATTAGGTGGATTGAGGTGGGAGGCACCGAGTACAAGTGCTCTCTATTTGCTGATGATGTCCTAGTATATATCACTCAATCACATATATCCATCCATGCTGTTATGGCTGAAATAGATCACTTTGTTACATGGTAAAATTTTAAAATCAATGCAGCGAAGTCTGAGGCCCTCGATGTCTCCCTCCCCAAATCCATATAAGATTCCATCCAGTCCAACTTTCCCTTTGCCTGGCCCTCACAGGGTATCAAATACTTAGGAATTCCTATTCATAGAGACCTCTCCCATCTATGTTATCTTAATTTTGGGCCCTTTATTGAACAACTCCATACAGACCACGGTTGGCAAGTTAGAACTGTAAGATTCACTACGTGAACCACTGGTGTTTTGTGGAAAAGCACATGTACACTGCGTTCCAAATTATTATACAAAAAGTGTTTAGGAGTGATAAGGGAAGAATTTGTTTGTTTGTCAGTTAAACTCATTGATGGTGATGTGTGTCAGGGCTCTTTATATCACTGTAAGTAATTGCAGACACCTGTGCTAATTAGTTTGGCAGGTGTGTCCAATGAAAGGCAAGACTACTTAAGAAGGCTCTCTCACATTATTAAGCAGCCTACATTTTCTGCCAAAATGGGAAAGAAAAAGGATGTGTCGGTTGCTGAGAAGCAACAAATTGTGGAGTGTTTAGGTCAAGGCATGACTACAATCAACATTGTGCGATGATCAGGATGAAGTGTCTTGGCAATCAAGAAGTATGTAGCTGATTCACAGTACACACGTGTGCGTGCTGATAAGGGCAAATTGAGGACTCTTTCCTACAGGCAATTACATCAGGTTGAAAGAGCAGCGGCAAAAAAGCCTTGTCATAGCAGCAGACAAGTTTTTGAAGCTGCTTGTGCCTCCAACGTCCCCCGAACAACAAGATGCAGGGTCCTTCAGAGGTTTGCAGCTGTGCATGCGCCATCCTGTCGACCTCCTCTATCCACTTCACACAAGCAGAAACGGCTCCAGTGGGCCAAACATTACGTGAAGACTGATTTCAAAACTGTTTTGTTCACGGATGAGTGCCGTGCAGCGCTCGATGGTCCAGATGGATGGAGTGGAGGATGGCTGGTTGATGGACACCCCACTCAAACACGGCTACAGCGCCAACAAGGAGGAGGTGGAGTAATGTTTTGGGCTGGAATCATGGGGAGAGAGATTGTCGGCCCCTTTAGGATCCCTGAAGGCGCTAAAGATGAACTCCATAATGTATGTGGATTTTCTCAAACAGCACTTCCTGCCATGGTTCAAGAAGAAGAACCGTGTATTTCACAGCAAGATCATTTTTCTGCATGATAATGCACCATCTCATGCTGCACATAAAACATCTGCATCTCTGGCTGATATGGGCATAAAAGGGGACAAACTTATGGTGTGACCCCCATGCTCCCCTGACCTCTACCCCATTCAGAACCTTTGGAGCATCATTAAAAGGAGTGTCTATGATGGCGGGAGGCAGTTCACATCTAAGCAACAGCTCTGGGAGGGTATTCTGTCCTCATGCAAAACAATTGAAGCAGAAACCATCCAAAACCTGACAAATTCAATGGACGAGAGAGTTCAGAAGCTCCTTTCGAACAAGGGGTCCTATGTGAAAATGTAACATCACCTAGAATAAAGTTTTGAGTTGAAAACTGTTTGATTTCAGTTTCTAACAACCTGCTAATGCTTATAATTTCAAAAATGACCATTTTTTTGGTCTTTATTAAAATGAAAAGGTTGATCGAAAAGTTTGGGGGATCTAAGAGTGTGGCAACCCAGTAGTCATGATTACTTCGAATTCTGACAATATGAGGGTCATGCTGCAGGTAGTGCAGCAAGAAGGCACTTATGTGCCTTGCGCATCTCGGAGCCCCAAAATTATTTTCCGGGCTAGATGCAGCTAAAAATTATTTTTAATTTTAAATCTGGTGAAGCTTTAGTATAGATGGCCTAATAGGATCAGTGCTGCACACTGCTACAAAGCCCAAATTATTTTCCAGTCAAGATACAGATAAACATGATTAGTAATTTGAAAGCTTAAAACGGTTGGTAGGGTGATTTTAACCAATCATCAAGCTTTTACTCTCCCCAGGATGACACAGGGGTAGAAAAGTCGTTTCGGATCCATGATTTGTTCATCTTTATGAACGTGAGTCTGTCTACATTATCAGTGGAGAGCCGCGTGCGCTTATCTGTCAGCACACCACCAGCAGCGCTGAACACACGTTCAGACAGAACGCTGGCTGCGGGGCATGACAAGATCTCCAAGGCGTAAGTGGCTAGCTCCGGCCATTTATCCAGATTGGAAGCCCAAAAAGAGCAAGGGTCCAGTGACACAGTCGTGGCTTCAATGTTTACTTGGAGATACTCCTGTACCATCGTCTCTAGGCGTTGACTATGTGTCAGACTTCTTGTCTCCTGTGGCCTTGCAAAGGATGGGCTAAAAAAGTGGTGAAATGATTCCGCAAAATTGATGTTACCAGCAGATACTGTGGTTCTGTTACGGTTTGAGTGCTGAACACTTGACGGTCCCACGGTTGGCAAGTTGGAACTGTGAGATTCACTACGTGCACCACTGGTATTTTGTGGAAAAGCACATGTAAGATTCTGCAACAGTCTCTGCTGATACTCCTGCATGCGTGCATCCCTTTCTATGGCAGGAATAATTTCTGCAAATTTACTTTTGTACCGGGGATCTAACAGTGTGGCAACCCAGTAGTCAGGATTATTTCTAATTCTCACAATTCGAGGGTCATGTTGCAGGTAGTGCAGTAAGAAGGCACTCATGTGTGTTGCGCATCCAGGAGCACCAAGTCCCTGTTGTGTTGGTGGCGAGGTAACAATCATGCTTCCTTCCTCTGTCCTCTCCCCCCAACCTCGCACAACAGAAATGTGATCAAGGTCTCCCTCATCTGATGAGTCTTCCATCAGTTCGTCCTTCACTTCTTCCTGGGCTCCTGCACCTTCCTCACTAGTTTGGCTGCTACCATGCGCCCTGGTAAAACCATCTCCCCCACCCTCACATGCCTGCCGCCTTGGTGCTGCCGACCGTCTGGACCTTGCAGATGTTAGCCCTTCCGCATACAACGCCTCCTCCTCTACTTCCTCCACCTCCTCTTGTGCCACCACCTGACTCCGAATTCTGTTTAACATGTGCTCCAGCATGTAAATCACCGGAATAGTCATGCTGATAATGGCATCGTCAGCACTAAACATCTTCGTCGCCATTTCAAAACTGTGCAGAAGGGTGCATAGGTCCCTGATCTGAGACCACTCCTCCAGCGTGATTTGCCCCACCTCTGAATCTCGTTGGCCCAGGCTATACGTCAGAACGTATTGCACCAGGGCATGTCGGTGCTGCCACAGTCGCTGCAACATGTGCAGAGTTGAATTCCACCGGGTAGGCACATCGCATTTTAGCCGGTGAAGTGGCAGGCCCAACGACTTCTGTAGAGATGTAAGTCGCTGAGCTGCGGGATGCGAACGGCGGAAGTGAGCACACAGCGACCGTGCCCTCTGCAGAAGGCCATCTAGTCTGGGATAGTGGGCTAAAAATTGCTGGACAACCAGGTTCAACACGTGAGCCATACAAGGCACGTGTGTGACATTGCCCCGGCGAAGGGCCGCACCCAGGTTTGCAGCATTGTCGCACACGGCCTTCCCTGGTTTCAGGTCCAGTGGAGACAACCATTCATGAAATTGGTTCTCCAGAGCTGACCACAACTCCTCAGCTGTGTGACTCACATTTCCCAGACATTTCAATGTAAAAACCGCCTGATGACGTTGAGCCCTACTGCCAGCATAGTAAGGAGGTGTGCAGGATCCCTTCTGCGCAGTTAGAAAGCTTGTGGCATGACCAGACAGGCTTTGGGTGCAGGTGGAAGACTGAGAGGAGGTTGAGGAGGCAGAAGCAGTGGAGGAACTTTGACATAAAGAGGATTGACGCACAACTCGTGGGGACGGCAAGACTTGGACAGCAGCCCCTTGTCCTGCTGTCACCATAGTTACCCAGTGCCCAGTCAGCGACATGTAACGCCCCTGTCCATGCCTACTCGTCCAAGTGTCTGTGGTGAAATGCACCCTGTCACACACAGAGTTTCTCAAAGAAGCGGTGATGTTGTGTGCGACATGCTGGTGGAGCGCAGGCACACCTTTCTTTGAGAAGTAGTGCCGACTGGGAATCTGGTACTGGGGCACTGCGACGGACATAAGGTCTCGAAAATCCTCTGTGTCCACCAGGCGGAAAGGCAGCATTTCTGTAGCCAAGAGCTTGCAGATGGTGAAATTCAACCTCTTAGCTTTCTCATGGCTAGGAGGAAATGGTCTTTTACTTGTCCACATCTGAGGGACCGAGGGCTGGCTATTGTGCTTAGACGGGGTTGATAAGGGTGTCCCCGGCAAACTGCCGGTCTGTGAGGAAGATGCAGGCGGACATGTTAGGTTGCCTTGATCCAAAGGTGGTGCTATCGATGTCGGACAGCGCTCAACACCAGCTGGTGTTACCACCTCCAAAGAAAATGATGACCTGCCAATCACGCTGGCTGTTGCGGGTAAAGAGGTGGCAGGTCTGCGCCCCAAAACAGGTGTGACTGCTGTCCTCCCAGTCACAGAGGATGAAGAGGCCGCGGATGCACAAGATATGGCAGACGGTGATTGGCCCGGCCGGCTAGGCCGCATTGTAGCACACTGAGCTTCCCACTGCAACTTATGCTTCATGTCCATGTGCCGGTTCATGCATGAAGTACTCAAACTATGTATTTTTTGGCCTCTACTTAGCTTTTGCTGACAAATGTTACAGATAACACGAGTTGGGTCATCTTTATCGATCTGAAAAAATGCCCAGGCTATGCAAGGCTTAGCACCCATGCGACCTGAAGAGCCACCACGACTTGTGGTGAGAGGCAGAGTTGTGTTTGAGGATGCAGTTGTTGACGTGCTTCCAGTACTACGTCTCTGTCCAGGAAGGCGCAACCTGACCTCGTCGTCACTAGCATCTTCCTCCACCTCCTCTGCTGACCTCATCTCTTGGCTGACTGTGGGTTGACAGTAAGTGGGATCTCCGACCTCATCATCATCACCCTGTGCGTTATCACACCCGTCGTCCTCAGAGCCAACCTGTTCCTGCCCTGACAAAAAACTAAAGTTGTCGCTCCAATCAGGTATTTGAGTCTTATCATCGTCTTCCTCATTGTCTCCACCAACAGGAGTTACAGTTTGGGAATGAGGGTCTACATTATGGTCAGAACCTTCTGCGTCTGGTCCTGGATCCGACTCATAAAGATTCTGGGCATCAGTGCAGATCATTTCCTCGTCTGGATTCACAGAAGCGCTGGAGTCGACCTCTGATTCCCAGGCTATAGTATGAGTAAACAGCTCTGCAGACTCAACCATCTGTTCTACCTCATACTCAGACGGGCAGCTGGAGATTTGGGAGCTGTGAGGAAGCAAGTGCGATTTGGGTGACACCTTTGAGGACTGGAGTATTTGTGATGTTGAAGTTGATGTGGAGGAGAGCCCACTTAAAGGAGCACTTGATATCCGTTGAAGCACCTGCTGTTTTTGTGCCTCATCTGGAATTTGTAGCGATTGGCGTGGCCGTAAGAAAGGGATCTTATCACATTGTCCGCTAAAAGAAGTAGACATTTTAGTTTGGCTGGAAGATGGTCTTTCTTCTGCAGATGTTACTGTTGCTTTAACACCTACCCCATGGACACAACCTTTTTTCCCCTTCCCAACACGCCTATTCCCCTTTCCACCAGCAGCAGGCCTTTTTCCACTCATTTTGGTGGTTAACTAATTCACAACTCTGGAGTTGTTTGCACAAAAAAACAATGGATGGTAACCGAGCAGAGCTGAGTGGCCAAACTGTGGTATTAGGCCAAAACTATTGGCTGGGTTAGATGCAGAAAAAAATTATTTTGAATTTGCAACCTGATGGAGGTCAGTATAGATGGACTAATACAAATAGTCCCACACACTGCTAGAAGCCCAAATATTTTTTCAGAGGTACTGTAGATGCAGATAAAAATTATTTTTAATTTGCAACCTGATGGAGGTCAGTATAGATGGACTAATAGACCAAGACCCACACACCGCTAGAAGCCCAACTAATTTTTCAGAGCTAGATGCAGAAAAAAATTATATTCAATTTGCAACCTGCTGGAGGTCAGTATAGAAGGACTAATAGAACAAGTCCCACACACTGCTAGAAGCCCAAATTATTTTTCAGAGCTAAATGAAGAAAAAAATTATTTTTAATTTGCAACCTGATGGAGGTCAGTATAGATGGACTAATAGACCAAGTCCCACACACTGCTAGAAGCCCAAATATTTTTTCAGAGCTAGATGCAGAAAAAAAATATTTTTAATTTGCAACCTGATGGAGGTCAGTATAGATGGACTAATAGACCAAGTCCCACACACCGCTAGAAGCCCAAATATTTTTTCAGAGCTAGATGCAGAAAAAAATTATTTTTAATTTGCAACCTGATGGAGGTCAGTATAGATGGACTAATAGACCAAGTCCCACACACTGCTAGAAGCCCAAATATTTTTTCAGAGCTAGATGCAGAAAAAAATTATTTTTAATTTGCAACCTGATGGAGGTCAGTATAGATGGACTAATAGACCAAGTCCCACACACCGCTAGAAGCCCAAATATTTTTTCAGAGCTAGATGCAGAAAAAAATTATTTTTAATTTGCAACCTGATGGAGGTCAGTATAGATGGACTAATAGACCAAGTCCCACACACTGCTAGAAGCCCAAATATTTTTTCAGAGCTAGATGCAGAAAAAAATTATTTTTAATTTGCAACCTGATGGAGGTCAGTATAGATGGACTAATAGACCAAGTCCCACACACCGCTAGAAGCCCAAATATTTTTTCAGAGCTAGATGCAGAAAAAAATTATTTTTAATTTGCAACCTGATGGAGGTCAGTATAGATGGACTAATAGACCAAGTCCCACACACTGCTAGAAGCCCAAATATTTTTTCAGAGCTAGATGCAGAAAAAAATTATTTTTAATTTGCAACCTGATGGAGGTCAGTATAGATGGACTAATAGACCAAGTCCCACACACCGCTAGAAGCCCAACTATTTTTTCAGAGCTAGATGCAGAAAAAAATTATATTCAATTTGCAACCTGCTGGAGGTCAGTATAGAAGGACTAATAGAACAAGTCCCACACACTGCTAGAAGCCCAAATATTTTTTCAGAGCTAAATGAAGAAGAAAATTATTTTTAATTTGCAACCTGATGGAGGTCAGTATAGATGGACTAATAGACCAAGTCCCACACACTGCTAGAAGCCCAAATATTTTTTCAGAGCTAGATGCAGAAAAAAATTATTTTTAATTTGCAACCTGATGGAGGTCAGTATAGATGGACTAATAGACCAAGTCCCACACACTGCTAGAAGCCCAAATATTTTTTCAGCGCTAGATGCAGAAAAAAATTATTTTTAATTTGCAACCTGATGGAGGTCAGTATAGATGGACTAATAGACCAAGTCCCACACACTGCTAGAAGCCCAAATATTTTTTCAGAGCTAGATGCAGAAAAAAATTATTTTTAATTTGCAACCTGATGGAGGTCAGTATAGATGGACCAGTAGACCAAGTCCCACACACCGCTAGAAGCCCAACTATTTTTTCAGAGCTAGATGCAGAAAAAAATTATATTCAATTTGCAACCTGCTGGAGGTCAGTATAGAAGGACTAATAGAACAAGTCCCACACACTGCTAGAAGCCCATATATTTTTTCAGAGCTAAATGAAGAAAAAAATTATTTTTAATTTGCAACCTGATGGAGGTCAGTATAGATGGACTAATAGACCGAGTCCCACACACTGCTAGAAGCCCAAATACTTTTTCAGAGCTAGATGCAGAAAAAAATTATATTCAGTTTGCAACCTGATGGAGGTCAGTATAGATGGACTATTAGAATGATGCTATGCCCAAAAGATTTTACTTCACTAGGTGCAGTAAAAAAATTGGTATTCTATACACAGGTGTTATATCTTGCAACACAGATAGGCTACTCCACTGACTAACACACTCTGCAATAGGCCAAAAAGGATTAGCTTTGCTAGATTCAGCCAAATGCTGTGAAAAAAACTTGCACAGCACTGGCACAGACCTGCCTGGCAAAAACTGATAGGAACTCATGTAACCTAGTCCTGAAAAGGACTCCAATTACAATTAGTCTTTACTCCCACAACCTATCTATTTAAGAGCACAGACCTCCCTGATAAAAGTCGTAGGAAATGCTGTAACCTAGTCCTTAAAAGGACTGCAATCACAACTATTCCCTACTCCCAAGCTATCTGTATATTTGTGCGAAAATTGGCTTGAAATTAACAAGGTATAGCGCACACAGCAACAGCGGTGCCGTCTAACACGCAGCTGCAGCAGTGAGAAAATGGTGGCGACGGGGAAAATGGCTTGGTCTTATAGGGCAAGGACATGTGACATACACTGCCAATGACACATGCCCTTGCTTGTGTGAAAAAAAGCACTTCGCTCCGTGTGTGCGCTGCTGATAGGCTGACAGATTGCACCTCCCCACTGCAAATGCGTGAAAGAGAAAAAAAAATGGAGATCTTCATTGTTCCTGCAGAGATCCATCCCCTGCCCCTCCCCCCACCCCGCTGTACACTCAAACTGCGTATTAACATTAATTTTCATCATTACTGAGAACAAATCCAGTTATGATTTTGGTGCACGAACAGTTATCGAACATAACCTCGAACAGCCGAATTTTTCTCAAATTGTTCGTGTTCGCCGAACGGCTCGAACACCGCCCAAAACAGCTCGAATTTGAGATTGGCGAACAGTTCGAGTAGAACAACGCTCATCTCTACCGCTGAATAGCCTTCAACCCCTCCGGTCGAGGCCATTTCTCGATGGCAGACAGTTTCTCTGGATCCATTCGGAGGCCGGTCTGAGAAATAATGTAGCCCAAAAACGGAAGCGAGGTCTGCTCAAAGAGGCACTTCTCATATTTAGCGAAGAGGTGTTTCTGCCTGAGCCTGAGCAGGACCTGACGAACATCCCTCCGGTGAGTCTGGAGATCCGGAGAGAAGACCAAGATGTCGTCCAGGTACACCACTACGGAGGAGTAGAGAAGGTCCCGGAAGATGTCATTGACCAACTCTTGAAAGACGGCAGGAGCGTTACAGAGACCAAAGGGCATTACCAGATATTCATAGTGGCCGTCCCGGGTGTTGAATGCAGTCTTCCATTCATCCCCCTGACGGATACGGACCAGGTTGTACGCCCCACGGAGGTCCAGTTTGGTGAAGATTCTAGCCCCCCTCAGACGATCAAATAATTCCGGAATGAGCGGAAGGGGGTACTTATTCTTCACCGTGATCTGGTTAAGGCCTCTATAGTCTATACAGGGACGGAGAGAGCCGTCCTTCTTTTTAACGAAAAAGAAGCCTGCTCCCGCCGGGGAGGTAGATTTCAGGATGAATCCCCGGGCCAGATTCTCCTCAATATATTCGGACATCGACCGGGTCTCAGCAGCGGACAATGGGTAAATACGCCCACGGGGAGGCGTAGTACCGGGTAGCAGGTCGATAGGACAGTCGTATGGTCTATGAGGGGGTAATGTCTCTGCCTCCTTTTTATTAAAGACATCAGCAAATGACCAATAAGGAATCGGAAGTCCAGGTAGATTAGTTGGGGTAGGAGAAGGACGGACGGGATGAACGGGAACCAAACAAGTCTTATGGCAGTCCTGTCCCCAGCGAAGGACTTCTCCGGTCTTCCAGTCAAGCACGGGTGCATGTTTCTGGAGCCAAGGTAGGCCTAGTAAGAGGGCGTGAGAGAGTCCAGGCAGAACATGAAAAGAGATGCTCTCAGAATGCAGCATTCCCACCTGCAGAGTAATGGATTCGGTGATGAGTTGGATGGGACGTGGTAAGAGGCCCCCATCCACGGCAGCGACAGATAAGGGTACAGCCAGAGGTTTGGTGGGAATGCGGTGTTTTTCTACCAGGGACTGTGAAATAATATTCCCGGCTGCTCCAGAGTCAAGTTGGGCTAGTTCGAAATAACGGTTCTCCCCGCAGATAATTGAGACTGACAGCAGCAGAGATGGAGAGGATTTATTCTTGTCTAGGTCGACCTCTCTGAGCGAACCTAGACACAGGCGTTTCCTGACCTCTCCGGGCAGGTACGGATCTGGTGCTCCTTGCTGCCACAGTAGAAGCAGCTCCCCTCGGCACGGCGTAAGTCCTGACGGGTTTTGACCATCTTGGACTGGTCGACCTGCATAGGCTCAGGAGAGTGTACCTGGGGAGAAACAGAGGGAGCGACGGGTTTCTGGAAGGTAGGAGCTAGACGTGGAAACCTCCTCTCACGGGTGACCTCTTTGGCACGCTCCTGGAACCGTAGGTCAATCCGGGTGGCAAGAGTTATTAAGTCATCGAGAGTGGTAGGAATGTCCCGACCGGCGAGTTCATCTTTAATACGGCCGGACAGACCCTCCCAGAAGACAGGTACCAGAGCGTCGTTATCCCAGGCCAGCTCCGAGGCAAGGGTACGCAACCGTATGGCATATTGGCCCACGGTGAGACTTCCCTGACGGAGGCGTAGCAGAGACGATGCGGATGAGGTTTTCCGTCCGGGTTCGTCGAAGACTTTCCGGAAAGCCGTGAGAAAGGCAGGCAAGTCGGACACCAGGGGGTCTCCTCTCTCACATAGAGGATTTAGCCAAGCCAGTGCCTCCCCCGTGAGATGGGACATGATGAAGGCTACTTTGGCCCGGTCAGAGTTAAACTAGTGAGACAGGAGTTCAAAGTGCAGGGTGCACTGGTTTATGAAGCCCCGAGCCTGAGCGGAGTCGCCTCCGGAGCGAGGTGGTGCAGAAAGCCGGGGTCTGGAGCAGGATACCATGGTGTTGGTGGGCAGCGGCGCTGCCGGGTTGCGAGTCATGACACTAGCATTGGTTGCTGGTGGAGCAGTCAGTGTGTCCAGGCGGGAGTTGACATTCCGCAGGTGACTCAGAATGGACTCCTGTTGGGACCTCTGACGGGACAGTTCATGACATAGGTCCGAGAGCGAGGGAGCTTGGGTGCCACCGGGTTCCATGGCCCGAGCAAACTGTAACGGGTCTGGGAGGCGGAACCTCTGAGCAACTTATACAAGGGGGGCGGTCCTTGTAAGGAAGCGGGTGGCGACCAGGGAAGACAGGCAGGTAGTCACAGCAGGTGACCGGGACAGTCTCTGGGTAAACGGGCAGGAGGTCACGGCAAGTGACCGGGACAGTCTCTGGGTAAACGGGCAGGAGGTCACAGCAAGTGCCCGGGGCAGTCTCTGGGTGAACGGGCAGGAGATCACGGCAAGTGACCGGGACAGTCTCTGGGTAAACGGGCAGGAGGTCACGGCAAGTGACCGGGACAGTCTCTGGGTAAAGGGTAGGTACGACCTGTGACGGCTGAGCCTCCAGGTAGGCTAGCAGGCAGATGGCAGATGTGTGCTCCCAGGTGAGCAGGCGAGAGTCTCTGGATAAGCAGGTGGTCACAGCATGTGACGGCGGAGCCTCCAGGTAGGCTAACAGGCAGGTAGCAGATGAGCGCTCCCAGGTGAGCGGGCAAGAGTCTCTGGACTGGCAGGTGGTCACAGCACGTGACGGCGGAGCCTCCAGGTAGGCTAACAGGCAGGTAGCAGATGAGTGCTCCCAGGTGAGCGCGCAAGAGTCTCTGGACTGGCAGGTGGTCACAGCACGTGATGGCGGAGCCTCCAGGTAGGCTAGCAGACAGGTAGCAGATGAGCGCTCCCAGGTGAGAGGGCAAGCTGGTCCATAGACAGACTGACAGATGTCGGAAGGCAGACCGTCGGACCTCAGGCTAGCAAGCAGGTAAGCGGATAACAGGCAGGAATCAGACAGCAAACTGGCAGGAAACTGGCAGGTAACTGGCAGGTAACTGGAAACGGGACCTGAGGGCTGAAGCAGAGTAGTGAACAGTGCAACAACATTGCTCGGGCACCTCCATTTTGGAGGAGATGCCTTATATATGGTGAAGTCCTCCGGCCATTGGCTGGGGACTCCTTAGGACGGCGCGCGCGGCCCCTTTAAGAGGGGGGGAGCGCGCGCGCCCTAAGCACCGTGGCCGGGAAGGAGCGCGCGCTGCCAGCAGAGCGGGAGGAGGGCACCGGGCTCGGAGCGGAGAGGTGAGGGGAACAGCGTCCCTGCCTAGCAGGAGGCAGGGACGCCGACGCTACATTAAGCTAGTTGATTGATTGCTAATGAGTTAAATCTGCGTAGATCTAAGCAGGTACGTTCATATATATGGAGACATACTCAAGGGGCAGCATTTATGCATATAGCATTTATGCATACTTTATCGAAGTGCCATAGTTTATCAAAGTGCCACGGCAGTTAGATATGGCAATTCTAATATTCATCTTTCTTCTCTTCTTACAGGTATATATATCTCTCACTCCTCTGCTATGTGTTATCTATTCTGAAACCTGCATTGTATCTCCATGTTACTTGCAATGCTCTGCAGCTAATCAATGGTATATATATCTCACTCCTCTGCTATGTGTTATTTATTCTGAAACCTGCATTGTATCTCCTTGTTACGTGCAATGTTCTGCAGATAATCACTGGTATATATATCTCATTCATCTACTTTGTTTAATCCATGATACTTTAAGGTTATCACACTTACTTTAACAGTTTATGATCCATGTTGAGTTGCCAGTCTGTTTTTTTTTCTGCAGTTTTATCGCCTCCTGTTGTCTTAAGCTAGTTGATTGATTGCTAACGAGTTAAATCTGCGTAGATCTAAGCAGATACAGTACAGACCAAAAGTTTGGACACGCCTTCTCATTTAAAGATTTTTCTGTATTTTCATGACTATGAAAATTGCACATTCACACTGAAGGCATCAAAACTATGAATTAACACATGTGGAATTATATACTTAACAAATAGTTTGAAACAACTAAAAATATGTCTTATATTCTAGGTTCTTCAAAGTAGACACCTTTTGCTTTGATGACTGCTTTGCACACTCTTGGCATTCTCTTGATGAGCTTCAACAGGTAGTCACTGGAAATGGTTTTCACTTCACAGGTGTGCCCTGTTAGGATTAATAAGTGGAATTTCTTGCCTTATAAATGGGGTTGGGACCATCAGTTGTGTTGTACAGAAGTCTGGTGGATACACAGCTGATAGTCCTACTGAATAGACTGTTAGAATTTGTATTATGGCAAGAAAAAAGCAGCTAAGTAAAGAAAAACGAGTGGCCATCATTGCTTTAAGAAATGAAGGTCAGTCAATCCGAAAAATTGGGCAAACTTTGAAAGTGTCCCCAAGAGCAGTTGCACAAACCATCAAGCGCTACAAAGAAACTGGCTCACATGAGGACCGCCCCAGGAAAGAAAACCAAGAGTCACCTCTGCTTCTGAGGATAATTTTATCCAAGTCACCAGCCTCAGAAATCGCAGGTTAACAGCAGCTCTATTTAGAGACCAGTTCAATGCCACACAGAGTTCTAGCAGCAGACACATCTCTACCACAACTGTTAAGAGAAGAATTTGTGCAGCAGGCCTTCATTGTAAAATAGCTGCTAGGAAACCACTGCTAAGGACAGGCAACAAGCCGAAGATACTTGTTTTCCAAGTGGCATTAAAACCGTCTTGTTAAGCTACTGCGACCTCCACCACTTTTCCAAGGGGCATTAAAACCGTCTTGTTAAGCTACTGCGACCTCCACAGCTCTTCCAAGGGGCATTAAAACCGTCTTGTTAAGCTACTGCGACCTCCACCACTTTTCCAAGGGGCATTAAAACCGTCTTGTTAAGCTGCTGCGACCTGCACGTCTCTTCCAAGGGGCATTAAAACCGTCTTGTTAAGCTACTGCAACCTCCATATCTCTTCCAAGGGACATTATAACCGTCTTGTTAAACCACTCTGAACTCCACAGCTCCTCCAAGGGGCATTGAAATGTTGTTTTCAATTACCTCTAACCTCCACGACTCTTCCAACGGGCATTGCATTTCCTCCTAATTTTAGTCAGCTTTTGCTTTTCAATGCATAGGCGAACACTAAGGGAGACCCACTCCTCATAATTTTTAGAAAGCCTTCCATTCACTGCTTAGGCCAACAGTGTACAGGAGACCCAGTTGCTATAAATGGAAAAAACGGTTTAGTTAAGGCCCTCTGACTTCCATGTCACTTCCAAGAGGCATTGGAGTGGCTTGAAATTTTTGGTAGGCATTGCACTCACTGTATGCCCTATAACTGTGTAGTCGAACCGCTCCTTTTGGTACAGAAACATATCCTACAAGACATGTGTGGTTGACTGGCCTGATATTGATGTGAATGGTCCCTGTTCCTCCTGCTTTTTCTCCTTTGCCACCACCTCATCCATCATTCAACACCTAAAGCTTTGTTTTAACGGGAGTCATAGAACTGGGATAGTAGCAGGAAAACATCCAGCAATCCTCGGAGGAGGTAGGATATGCACCAACACACTGACCACCTCAAGCCTGGGCCGCTACTACATACATGCGCTTACATTCCAAGGAATAGAAAGCTAAGGAGATGGATGGCCTCATGATCATGAATAATTTACTCATTGTGTAGGAGGCCGACCACTGCTGCTGTCTACCTTCTGAACTTTGTGTTGAAGCCTGATTGACCCAGGACCCACAATCCCAGGACCAAGCGTGGACACCCGGCCGCCGGGTGGCTGGGGACTGAGTATGGATACCAGGCCGCCAACGCAGCCATGACATGGTGGCCAGCGTCTACCTCCACATGCCTAAAAGGCCCAATTTCAAGTGCAAGCAAGCTAGCAGTATGGTATTGCAGCCTGGAGGTGGGTGGCAGGTTGCAGACTTACGCTTGCATTCCAAGAAAACAAAGCAGATGCTAGCTTCTATCATCATCATCATTCTCCTTACCTTGGCACTCCCAACTCCCCTGCTGGAGAAGCCAGTGCCCACCAGAGGAGTCTGGTTGTCTGGTGGGCTCGTCCAATGCTGTCCTAAGGCAGGCTGGGCTAAGAAAAGTGTGGGGGAAGTTCCCAGGAGAAATAGGGGCGACTGGGGACCGTTTATGGACACCCGGCCGCCCCCAGGCAGCTTGGGACCGTGTGTGGGCACCCGGCCACCGGGCGGCTGGGGACCGAGTAGGACACCCGGCCGCCCCCTGGTGGCTGAGGACCAAGCGTGGACACCCGGCCGCCGGGCAGCTGGGAACAGAGTATGGATACCAGGCCGCTGACGCAGTCATGACGTGGTGGCCAGATTCCGCCTCCACATGCCTAAAAGGCCCAATTTGAAATGCAAGCAATCAGTATGGTATTGCAGCCTGAGGGTGGGTGGGTGGCAGGCTGCATACTTGCGCTTGCATTGCAAGGAATGGGGGAGGTACAATTGAACACTGCCCTGGGACAAGGACTTGCACTGGGATAATTGCAAGTTTGCATCTTCTGATGCGGCAAGGATCACTTCTGATGGCCATTCCTAAATGGCCCATTTCACAACTCCATACTACCTATTTTCCGCCTCCATGGTTTATCTTTTTATCTAGTCTGTCATAGAGGCATCCAGTTTACATCTCGCTTCCGGAGTGCTACCTACAAACTGCTGGATGTCACTTTGGATTTCTCTTCGGCCTACCATCCACAGTCCTATAGCCAGGTGGAATGGGTCAACCAAATCCTGACCAACTTCCTGCACCACTTCGTCAATGCCCACAGCAATCATTGGGCCGAAATCCTACCTTGGGCCGAATTTTCATACAGTAACCATGTAAGTGAATCTTCTGCTAAATCTAATTTTTTGTGGTCTATGGTCAATATCCCAATATTCCGTACCCTATCTCTACACTACTAACATTCCTGTTGCTGAGTCCCTCGTCCAGGGCTTTTCTAAAATCAGGGAAGACACTAAGACCAACTTATTGAAATACTCTGAATGGATGAAGAGACACGCAGAAAAGAGACGTCTGGATCCACCTCTGTTTCCTCCAGGGGACAAGGTTTGGCTGTCATCAAAGTATATCCATCTAAAGCAACCTTTGTATTAATTGGGCCCTCACTTCATTGGCCCATTCGAGGTTCTCAAGCAGATTAATCCTGTAGCCTACAAGCTCAAACTCCGGGCCTCTTTACAGATCCCAAATTAATTTTACAAGTCTGTCGTGAAGCCTGTCGTCCTCAGTTCCTTCTTAAAATATCCAGGTACCAGACCTGCTCCTGTGAGCTCAAAGGATGTTTTCTAGGTAAAAAGTATTCTGGCCACCAAGAGTGTAAGAGAATAAGAATAAAAACTATTTTTCTTGTGGATTGGAAGGGATTTGGTCCCAAGGAGAGGTCATGGGAGCCCAGGGAGAACATCTATGCCCCTCTCCTCCTGGAGAGATTTCTTGCAGGCTTGAAGAAGACGGGGCGTAAAGGAGGGGTACTGTAGCACCAATGTCTTTGCAGACTGACCCTCTCCTCCGGCAGGGATGCTGACTCACTCACCGCTGCGGTCCCACACTTCCCCCTCCTTCTGCTGCCCGGGGTCTGCACACTGCTAGCAGATCCCTGGGCACTGTGCTTAGGGTGTGTGCGCATGGTCCCGCCCTCTTAAGGGGACAGTGTGGGCCATCCTAAAGTGTTCCCAGCCAATGACTGGGAGACACTTTTTATTTAATGCTCCTCCACCTGAAGGGTGGTTCGTTAGTCCTTAGCATGCTTGCAAATTGTCAGGTCGCCAGTACTAGCCAGTCAGTTACTTTTCCCATACCTATCTGTCCGTACTTACATTTTGTCTGTTTTCCAGTCTGCCTTTATATCAGCTGTGCCCACCAGCATCAGTTTGCCTGTATATCAGCCGTGCCTGCCAGCATCAGCCAGCCTGTTTATCAGCCATGCCCACCAATATCAGCCCACCTGTACATTAGCCGTGCCCGCCTGCATCAACCTGCTTGCATATCAGCAGTACTTGTCAGTACCTGTCTGCCTGAATACCTGCCAAGTCTGTCAGTACCTGCCTGTGTATCAGCTGTGCCAATCAGTTTACCTGCCTTACCAGCTTGCACTGGTCTGTGCTTATCTGTACACCAGTCATACCAGCCTACACTTGCCAGTACCAGCTGTATTCTCCTTCCGAGCCATTCTAGCTACCTGTGCAGTGCTGCTGGTTGAGCTATATTTATGATTTATTGATCATTTGGCAAGACTCTGAAAGTGAATTGAATAATTTCATGTGTGGGCTTAATGATAACTCTCATAATATTAAACATACCCACAAGTGGAGCAAATGAGAGATTGACTTTTTAGATATTGCCATATCAGTTGGACAAGAAGGACTGATCCAGACTGACTTTCACTGCAAAAAAAACCTCTGTTAATTCAGTGCTACACTCCTCATCAGCTCATATGCATTCCACCATAAAACTATCCCCTTAGGTCAATTTTTGAGGGCCAAGCGTACCAGTTCAACAGAGGCAAGATTTGAATAGGCCAAGGACTTTAGGGATAGATTTATGGATAGAGGATACAGTCATAGAACTATCAAAAATAAGTATAGTAGGGCCAAAGCGACCCCACTGGAAAAGCTCCTCATCCCCTGAGTCTGACATTCCTGAGTTAGGGGTGACCAGCGAGAATTTTGGGTCTGCCCAAAATTCCTAATGCGACCTAATGCTGAAGGAAGCCTTTAATAATGTCACCGTCATAAATGGGGTTGCACAGGAGCCGGGGGCTGACACAAGGTTTCCCCATTTTATGATGAGTGGGGAGTTGTTGTACTGGGTCACGAAAGTAATGGAGGAGCATGTGGAGCAGTTAATAGTGCGGGGCCCCTATAGACGGAAGTTGTTGGACATGGCCCATTCACATGTCTGAGGGGACATCTGGGAGTGGAAAAAGCACAGGAACGGATTGTGCAATGGTTCTATTGGCCTGGATGTCACCTGGAAATATTGAAGTATTGCAGGTCTTGCCCTATGTGCCAGTTAACCACCCCCACCTCTCACTTTCGAAGTCCCCTCATGCAATTGCCCATTATTGAAGTGCCGTTTGAGAAAATTGCTATGGACTTTGTCCATCCCCTGGTTAAATCTGCTCGCGGGCATCAATATATAATGGTTATCCTGGACTATGAAGCGATTCCACTGAGAAACTCCTCCAAAAAGAGTATAGCCCGTGAGTTGGTTCACGTTTTTTCCCGAACAGGCTTACCAAAGGAGATCCTGACTTACCAGGGAACTCCCTTTATGAGTAAGGTGATGAGAGAGTTATGCAAAGTCCTGCAAATCTCCAAACTGAGGACTTCAGTATACTATCCTCAGACAGATGGCCTTGTGGAAAGGTTTAACACTAGAAGTCGCAGAGAGGGGTCATTTAACATTTCTACCTTTGGAACCCAAAGACGGGTCGAATGACCTGAAGGATTTTAGCTAACATCCTATAATCACCGTCTTTTGTTCTGTAATTAAGGCCATTACTGTTGCACCACAGGAGGTTGTTGTTTTCCATTGAGTTTAGCCATTTAGTTTCTAGTTAGTTCTATTCAGTTTATTGTATTTGATAACATAAAGACTATACATATTGTATTTAGTTCAGTTTTATTTGAGCAAAAAAGCACTGAAACAATGAATCATTTTTTATATATTTTAAATAGAGAATTAGAAATTTTAGAGCAAGGTACAGCTGTGAGTAATGACCAGAAGCATTTGTGTCTAAGGCCTCAAGCACACTAGCAAAAAAAAATTGCACGAAAATCGCATCGCAATGCGATGTGATTTTTTTTCTGCGATTTGCCAATGTATTTCAATGGCACCAAGCACACCTGCGATTTTTTTCGTGCAATTTTTTTCATAGGTGCGATTTTCCTGAGATTTTTTTGTGAGATTTTTTTCGTGCAAAAAATTCCCAGAGGAGTGATCTATATGACCAATGGGACAGATCGCAAAAAAATTGCAAGTAGCTGCGATTTTTTTGCGATTTTTTTTGCACCCATTGACTTGAATGTGCTGCGATTTTTTCGTGCGATTTTTTTCTCGTGAAATTCACACAAGAGGACTGAAATTTCAGTGTGAAAAAATATACAAAAGAACAACTGTTATTTGTTTCCATGTTTTTTATTTTTTTTTTTTTTTTATTTTCAATAAAGGGTTATTTCACACCAACATCAAACAATAGTCACATTTTCAAGATGAGCAGTGTATAAGCGGCGTGGCAAAACAAATGTGACAAGACAGTGAACAAGAAAACAATATCATCAAATTATACAACAGGGAGGGATGTTGGGGGAGGAGAAGTGGGAAGAGGGGAGGGGGGGGGTAAAGAAAGATACATGGGGGTAGGGGAGTAAAGGAGCACGCATCAAAGGATGCTTTTTATTTTTGTTATAAAAATAATAAAAAAAATACAAGGAATAAAACAATTCCACACATATTTACAATAGGCTGCAGTGGGGGGCGGCGTGTGTGTGTTTGAGTGGCATGTCCTTCTTGTGTGACTAGCATTTCAGCACTCACTCTGCAGTCTGTCTGCACTGTCAGACCATACCTGGCACTGCCTGGGTATGTCCCTGGTACATTTGCCACACGTGTATTTGTAGCAGTCAACACATCTCTCAGTTGCACAATTGTTCGTGCATCGATGGTTGACCTGACACTTTGCCCTTTTGCCAGGGCTGGGTGTGTAAGGTTATTGCCGAAGGAGTTTCTCCTTGCATGCCTTCTTTTCAGTCACATGAGAGCCACCTAACTCTTTTGCAAGCTCAACCAGGAAGTCCACCCGTTTCTCCTGCACCCCAGTGCATGCCTGATAAAGAACATGAGCATTCAGTGCTGCCATGTCAATCATGTTGTAGAACACGGCGACTGGCCATCTCCATGTTCCTGCACGCACGCTGTACTCCCACACCATTTGGTCCATTACATCCACACCGCACCTTGTGTGGTTGTATTGTGTGATCGTGTTTGGCTTCCTTTTGTTAGTATCCTCAGTCTCAACCACGCTGTGCATGCTGTTGAGAATGTAGACGGCCTTCTTTCGTTTGGGTGCATACACTGTCAGTGTGGCCCAGTGGTTGAAAACACCTGAGTGGTGAATTCAGTGCGGTCCATCTGTCTAGCGGATTGAGGAATTTCCCAGCGACTCTTGTTGACTGTGCCAAGGATAGTGGTTTTCCGGCTAAGGAGTCGTTGTGCAAGTGACAATCACTTAAAGAAATTGTCCGTGGTTACAGTTCTGCCCTTGTACATGAATGGTTCCATCAGCCTCATCAGAACAGCTTCGGACTGTCTCTCCCCGCTGGGATGACAGGGGTCTTTGCCAAGATATGGGAGGACATTACAGATGTACTTTGATTTCAAGTCGCAAGCCACCCAAAACTTGATGCCAAACTTGTCTGGTTTTGTTGCAATGTATTGCAGAAAACAGCAGCGAGTCTTTGATGGAAAAAGCTGTTCATCAATAGTGATGTGTCGGCCAGGGTTGTAGGCTGCGATGCAGTTGGTGACAAACAATCTCCACACATCGGAGATCATAGCAAACTTATCGGTCTCCACTCGCTCACTGCGTGTGAGCATGTCATCAAGGCGTAGGTGTTGCATGATGTCTTGGAAGCGGTTTCGGGTCATAGTTGCAATGATCCTTGGGTTTGCCAGGTTTGCTGACCAGCTGTCACGTAGTGATGGAACCTTGGTCACCCCCCGCAAGATAATGACTGAAATAAATGCCATTAGTTCCGGGAGACCCATGAACCGATCCACCTGCTCCGTGTGACGTGCATGTTGAGTAGACCATACTTGAATGCTACGAAGCATGTCAAGAGTGATAAAACAGAGGAAGCTCTGAAGGCGACTCCGGACACTTCGTCTGGCCTTAGCACTTGGCTCTCCATCTATAGGGTACGGTTCTATTGGGGTGAAATGGAAACGTTTCTCCACTTGTACTTCAAGCCACACTGTGCCATCTTTTGCGGTCTCTGTCGGCTCACTCGCCAACCGAGCTCTCTTTTTTGGTAGAGGAGGAGTCTCCTCATCTGCAAGATAAATAATTTCAAATTAACATTTTGCTTTGGTTCTAAATAAAAAAGATAGTCGGGAAATAAAAATAGGTAATTTGAAAAATCTAACCTGAAGACAGCTCAGAGTCCGAATCCGGTTGAAGGACTATGTCTTCTCCATCTGAGTCAGAAGGGTTGGTGTTGCTCAGGATCAGTACCAATGCCTGTTGAATGGTGTGCCTTCTCTGCATTTTGTTTCTTGTGAACAAAATAGGTGAAGCAGTCACCTATTTATCCCCCACAGTACAAAGATAAGGTGTTAGCAACCTTATGCATATCCCCTGCACAACAATGCAGCTGGGGGGTGGGCAGACACACTTAGGAGCAGCTTACATTCTTTTGTTTACACTCTCTTACAAGACCTTTGTTGAGGTGGATCAACACAACACAATTGCCCCCTGCAGATTCCTCAGGCAATGGCCACATTTACAAATGAAAGGATGCTAATTGGAGCCATCAGAGTTGTTAGTTTGGACTAAGGGTCATTTGACCCTCTTTTGGTACTTCAGGGGGGAGCTCGAAATTTCTGGGACTTCTAGTGTTAATAAGACTCTGAAGAGTATGCTGAGGAAGGCCTTAGAAAAGGACAATAGAGACTGGGATTGTCTCCTACCATATCTATTGTTCTCCATCTGAGAGGTTCCACAGGCCTCTATGGGGCTCTCACCATTACAACTCCTGGATGTCGCAAAGGAAACCTGGGAAGCATGTCGCTCTTATGCAGGAGAGGATTGCCAAGGTGATGCCCATCGTAAAATAACATTTCCTCCAGGCACAAAAAGCTCAGGCCAGGGTCTACAACCGGTCTGCCAGAGTGAGGCAATTCAATCCGGGAGACCGAGTCCTCATGCTAATTCCTACAGTGAAGAGTAAGTTCTTGGCCAAATGGCAAGGGCCATATGAGGTGGTGGAAAAAATTGGTGAAGTGAACCTCAAGGTTTATCAACGGGGATGACGTAAGCCATAACAGATATACCACATCAACCTTATGAAGCCGTGGCAAGACAGAGAGCCAGTGGAAGCTCCATGCTTGCTGGGCAAGCCAGAAGGTGACGTTGGGGGAGTCGCAATAGCGGAAACGCTAACGAAGGCCTAGAAACAGCAGTCTCGGGAGTTGCTGCAGAAGAACCGGGATCTGTTCTCAGAATTGCCAGGCTGCACAAGGGTCATAGAAAACGAGGTTCTGACTAAGCCACATATGCGGGTGAATTTGAAGCCCTATAGGATACCTGAGGCCCGACGAGAGTTGATCTGCAAAGAGGTGGCTCGTATGCTGAAACTCTGTGTCATTCAAGAATCCAAGAGCCCTATCGTCTTGGTCTCAAAGCCCGATGGTGAGTGGAGATTCTATCGGAAGTTGAATGAGGTCTCCAAGTTTGACGCATATCCCATGCCACGCGTCGTTGAGTTGATCGAGAGGCTTGGGCCAGCAAGGTACATAACCACCTTGGATTTGATGATGGGATATTGGCAGATCCCCATGGCACAGGGAGCCAAAGAGAAGACTGCATATTCTATGCTGGACGGATGCTTTCAGTATGTGTCATGCCAGGTGTGAGGGCAACACAGAGAGTCACACCAGGTATGAGAGCAACACAGAGGGGAAAGGGAAAGGGGGCCCAGACACTAGGGAAAGGGGGAAGAGGTGACCTCCTAATCTGTCACCTTGTTTTCCCCTAAAGTTCCTATACAGCCTCCGCAGCTGTCACCGATCACGTGCCTCACCCTACTATCGCTGGCGTAAGGCAAAAGCTGGGGGTGGAAGGAGATGAGCACTAGTTAACCTCCGCTAGCACTCTAAAGACAAAATGGGAAGACAACACACGGAAATAATAACTTATCTTTAGAAGAACTCCAACAGGGCATATGGCCTCAAGACTCCAGAGAGGATGTGATGCTGCTTCAGCCAAGTTCCAAGTAGAAATGAGTATAACTGGCGACGCCCACCTAGACACACCAGGTATATATAAACCCAGACTAAAGGGAGTTAGTCCCTGGGTCCTAAACACAGCCTCCTATCTACTGCTGGGCAACTGTCTGTCACCTCTGACACACCCATGACAGAATGTCCAGATACCGTCTGGACTGCAGAGGGCCCCTCCAACCCTTCAGAGAGCTATGGATCGAATCCTTGCTCCCCATAAGCAACATGCTACAGCATACCTGGACAATATTGTTATCTTCAGCCCTGACTGGGAGAGTCATCTGGAAAAGGTCCAGGCGTTGGTTGATGCTCTGAGGAAGACAGGAAGGCGGAGTTTTCAATAAACCTGAAGAAATGTCCCATGGGGAAATAAGAGGCCAAGTCCCTTGGATATGTAGTGGGTAGAGGCGAGATCAAATCCAAAATTACTAAAGTGGAAGCAATCCAAACTTGGCTGAGACCGCTATCAAAAAAGCAAGTTAGAGCCTTCTTGTGAATCGTGGAATACTGCAGGAGGATCATCCCAAACTTCGCCACGGTGGCCGCACCCCTTACTGACCTCCTTAAGGGGACGAAATCAGCTATGGCCAAGTGGACTTAGTGGAGGTGGAGACAGCCTTTCAAGAGATGAAAGTTGCTCTGTGTAGGCAACAGGTCCTGGTTGCCCCTGACTTCAAGAAAGAGTTTATACTCCAGACAGATGCCTCAGATGTCAGTTTAGGAGCAGTCCTTTCTCACGAGATACATGGGGAGGAGCACCCTGTCCTCTACCTGAGTAGGAAGCTGTCCTCCTGCGAGAAAAATTATTCCATCAGAGAGAAGGAGGGCTTGGCCATAAAGTGGGCGGTGGACACCTTACGGTACTAACTGTTAGGTCAAAAATTTAGATTAGTATCCAAACATGCCCCACTCAGATGGATGACGGAAACAAAGGGAAAAAATGCCAGGGTCACCTGCTGGTTTTTCGCCCTACAGGATTTTAACTTCCATGTAGAACATAGAAGAGGAAAGCTGCATGGTAATGCCGATGACCTATCAAGAATTCCCTGTCTGGTTGTAGAAGCTGCCAAGCCCCAAGGCTTTAGGCAGAGAACGGAGGTATGTAAGGTGGCTATTGGTCGCGTAGTCGATGGGAGGTATGTATCACAGAGATGGCTGGTCTCTGTGGTGTAGCCCTGAGTGTTTCTCTAGTGCACAAAAGCACTAAGAGGATCGTTTGGCGCACCTGGGAGCTGGGTTACTGGTAGCTAGAAGAAAATGGTCGGGACAAGCTACCCACATAACTCGCCTCTGGGTGTGGTTAGCAGCCTATAAAATGGAGGCTGTTGTTTGGCACATGGTCTGTGTGTCTAGAGGGAGAAGGCCTCCTGTGTATGTTTTGTCTCCAGACTACCCCAGGATACTGGACGCTACAGTAGCCTGTGTGACTACAGCACTGGCTAACCAGAGTCTTTGCTACAAGGACTGTTTTCTTTGTGTTTTTGCCTACACTAGAGGTTGTTTGTCTGCATTTTGCTTTTGACTGGTTTATGAAGCTAATATACCGTTATGGACATTTAAAGGAACATGCCTCCTATTTTGCCTCTCATCGCACCTGAGTGAGTACAAACCCCACAACAGATATAGATGATATATACTTACCATTCAATATAGATGATATATATACTTACCATTCAATATCATTATCCTGTGGTGGCCTCTGTGATAATGCTATCCTTTTTGATATTTTCTTCTCTCTTTTCTTCTTCTCTCTTTCCATTTATGGGGGATTTTTTGTTATAACATTTAAAATCCCTTTTATTAGTATAACTCCGCGTCTTCCTTGAGTCTGTATACATATTTTTCAATGATGTTTGAGAAAATGACTGCCCCATGTGGACTCCATAAGAATGGCTAATGTACTGTGAAAGTATTTGTATTGAGAATAGATGCTAGGGAAGATGGCAAGCCTCTGTTGGACTTCATGAAGATGGCGCCAGTATGAGCATGCGCACTTAACCCAAGATCTCTGTATCACCGAAGGCCTCTGTAAACTACCAGCACGTGTGTCTGACGTCATGGAGACATTTTTCTCCTGACATGCACCGGAGATGAGCACCGGAGATGAATTCACCTGTGATCCGGAGGCAGTTTCCACATGCGCTGCTATTACTGGCCCACATGTAAGTTACCCCAGATCTATAAGAATTGCAGGAGCAAGTATGTGACACAATCACCTTGAAAAAGTATTGAGTGCGAAATGCGTGTTAGGGTGGCTGTGGTGGTCCCCACAAGTTGGTGTCACTATGGATAAGCCAGCAATTGGTGCAGTTTTGCTTTAAAGTGATTGTCCATTGTGGACAAAGTACACACCATGTTCTGTCGGCGGCCATTCTTGGTATTAGTATAAGCAATTCTGACTTTGCGAATATATCTTAAGCCTTACTTTGATTTCCATCACTCCATTTTTCTTTACTTGAATAATCTTCTTTGTTTAATCTCCATACATGTGTGATGTTTTCATATTGTATGGTACACGGTTTTTAATACAGTTTGTTAATAAAATATGATGATTTTATATTTATCTTTGTGAGTGTTTTTTTGGATATCTAATATCCAGCTGTAGGTTAGTATATGGAGTTGTCTCTCAATATTGTCAATGGGGAGATGGATACTGATATGTCTCTAGCCAAGATTAAGAGTATATGCGTTTTGAATATTTATATGAGAATGGTGAGTGGACTGCAAACTATGTCCTACGAGGAACAGTTAAAGGATCTGTGAATGTTTAGCTTGCAAAAAAAGGCTAAGAGGAGACTTAATAGCTGTCTACAAATATATGAAGGGATGTCACAGTGTAAAGGATCATCCTTATTCTCATTTGCACGTGGAAACACGAGAAGCAATGGAATGAAACTGAAAGGGAGAAGATACAGATTAGATATTAGAAAAAACTTTTTGACAGTGAGGGTGATCAATGAGTGGAACCGTTTTCTACAATAAGTGGTGAGTTCTCCTTTAATGGAAGCCTTCAAACATAGGCTGAACAGACATGCAGTATATCACAAAAGTGAGTTCACCCCTCAGATTTTTGTTAACATTTTATTATATCTTTTCATGGAACAACTCTTAAGATATGACACTTTGATACATTGTAAAGTAGTCAGTGAACAGCTTGTATAACTGTGTAAACTTGGTGTGCCAACTATATAAATTAACACATAACCATTAATATCTAAATGGCTGGCAACAAAAGTGAGTACACCCCTAAGTGAAAATGTCCAAAATGACCAAAGTCTCAATATTTTGTGTGCCCACCGTTA
The DNA here is from genome assembly GCF_046119375.1 of Phyllobates terribilis. Lineage (NCBI taxonomy): Eukaryota > Metazoa > Chordata > Amphibia > Anura > Dendrobatidae > Phyllobates > Phyllobates terribilis. Next base: position 225,682,190 of record NW_027362763.1, read on the forward strand.
TTTTCAAGCACTGCTTTAACTCTCTTAGGCATGGAGTTCACTAGAGCCTTACAGGTTGCTACTGTAATCCTCTTCCACTTCTCCATGATGATATCACAGAGCTGGTGGATGTTAGAGACCTTGCGATCCTCCACGTCCCGCTTGAGGATGCCCCACAGATGCTCAATAGGGTTTACGTCTGGAGACATTCTTGGCCAGTCCAGCACCTTTACCCTCAGTTTCTTTAGAAAGGCAGTGATCATCTCGGAAGTGTGCTTGGGGTCATTATCATCTTGGAAAACTACTAGTGATGAGTAGTGTTGAGCCACCCCCGTAGTGTTCGAGTTCGGTTCGTTGAACACCCGTGTGTTCGCCGAACTGTTCGTCGAACTGTTCGTCGAACACCTTCGAACACCGTTAAAACCAGTGGCAGGCAAACAAAAACACATAGAAACACATAGAAAACACCTTCAAAGGTGTCCAAAAGCTGACAAACTGCTCAGAAGACACAACTAACACATGGAAAAGTGACAAGTGCATATAGCCATGCGAAAAGAAAAGAGGTGGAGGAGTAAAAGGAGGGGGAGACACAGATATAGGCATGTCATGCCCTTCTAAAATCCAAAAAGTGAGAAGCCGACACGGCCAGTCCGTTCCTGCCCGTGCCACCTCTGTGTCGCCGGGTTTGTGCCAGAGCCACGGTGGACCCTGACGGCCAGCCCCCCTATCCCAATACTGGTGCCTGTCCGCCGGTGGGTCGAGTAACATCTGCAGAAGAAAGACCATCTTCCAGCCAAACTAAGATGTCGACTTCTTTTCGTGGACAATGTGATACGATCCCATTCTTACGGACACGCCCATCGCTACAAATTCTAGATGAGGCACAAAAACAGCAGGTGCTTCTACAGATATCAAGTGCTCCTTCAAGTGGGCTCTCCATCACCTCAATTTCAACATCACAAATACTCCAGTCCTCAGAGGTGTCACCCCAATCGCACTTGCTTCCTCACAGCTCCCAAGTCTCCAGCTGCCCGTCTGAGTATGGGGTAACACAGATGGTTGAGTCTGCACAGCTGTTTACTCATACTATAGCCTGGGAAACGGAGGTCTGCTCCAGAGCTTCTGTTAATCCAGATGAGGAAATGATCTGATCTGATGCCCAGAATCTTTATAAGTCGGATCCAGGACCAGATGAAGAAGGTTCTGAGCATAATGTAGACCCTTGTTCCCAAACTGTAACTCCTGTTGGTGGAGACAATGATGAAGACGATGATGAGACTCAAATACCTGATTGGAGCGACAACTTGACTTTTCGGTCAGGGCAGGAAGAGGTTGGCTCTGAGGACGACGGATGTGATAACACACAGGGTGATGATGACGAGGTTGGAGATCCCACTTACTGTCAACTAGAGATGAGCGTTGTTCTACTCGAACTGTTCGCCAATCTCAAATTCGAGCTGTTTTGGGCGGTGTTCGAGCCGTTCGGCGAACACGAACAATTTGAGAAAAATTCGGCTGTTCGAGGTTATGTTCGATAACTGTTCGTGCACCAAAATCATAACTGGATTTTTTCTCAGTAATGATGAAAATTAATGTTAATATGCAGTTTGAGTGTACAGCGGGGTGGGGGGAGGGGCAGGGGATGGATCTCTGCAGGAACAATGAAGATCTCCATTTTTTTTTCTCATTCCCGCATTTGCAGTGGGGAGGTGCAATCGGTCAGCCTATCAGCAGCGCACACACGGAGCGAAGTGCTTTTTTTCACACGAGCAAGGGCATGTGTCATTGGCAGTGTATGTCACATGTCCTTGCCCTATAAGACCAAGACATTTTACCCATCGCCACCATTTTCTCACTGCTGCATCTGCATGTTAGACGGCACCGCTGTTGCTGTGTGCGCTATACCTTGTTAATTTCAAGCCAATTTTCGCACAAATCTACAGATAGCTTGGGAGTAGGGAATAGTTGTTATTGCAGTCCTTTTAAGGACTAGGTTACAGCATTTCCTACGATTTTATCAGGCAGGTCTGTGCTCTTAAATAGATAGATTGTGGGAGTAAAGACTAATTGTAATTGGAGTCCTTTTCAGGACTAGGTTACATCAGTTCCTATCAGTTTTTGCCAGGCAGGTCTGTGCCAGTGCTGTGCAAGTTTTTTTCACAGCATTTGGCTGAATCTAGCAAAGCTAATCCTTTTTGGCCTATTGCAGAGTGTGTTAGTCAGTGGAGTAGCCTATCTGTGTTGAAAGATATACCACCTGTGTATAGAATACCAATTTTTTTACTGCACCTAGTGAGGTAAAATATTTTGGGCATAGCATCATTCTATTAGTCCATCTATACTGACCTCCATCAGGTTGCAAATTGAATATATTTTTTTTCTGCATCTAGCTCTGAAAAAATATTGGGCTTCTAGCTGTGTGTGGGACTTGTTGTATTAGTCCATCTATACTGACCTCCATCAGGTTGCAAACTGAATATATTTTTTTCTGTATCTACCTCTGAAAAAATATTGGGCTTCTAGCTGTGTGTGGGACTTGTTCTATTAATCCATCTATACAGACCTCCATCAGGTTGCAAACTGAATATATTTTTTTCTGCATCTAGCTCTGAAAAAATATTGGGCTTCTAGCTGTGTGTGGGACTTGTTCTATTAATCCATCTATACAGACCTCCATCAGGTTGCAAACTGAATATATTTTTTTCTGCATCTAGCTCTGAAAAAATATTGGGCTTCTAGCTGTGTGTGGGACTTGTTCTATTAATCCATCTATACAGACCTCCATCAGGTTGCAAACTGAATATATTTTTTTCTGCATCTACCTCTGAAAAAATATTGGGCTTCTAGCTGTGTGTGGGACTTGTTCTATTAATCCATCTATACAGACCTCCATCAGGTTGCAAACTGAATATATTTTTTTCTGCATCTACCTCTGAAAAAATATTGGGCTTCAAGCTGTGTGTGGGACTTGTTCTATTAATCCATCTATACAGACCTCCATCAGGTTGCAAACTGAATATATTTTTTCTGCATCTACCTCTGAAAAAATATTGGGCTTCTAGCTGTGTGTGGGACTTGTTGTATTAGTCCATCTATACTGACCTCCATCAGGTTGCAAACTGAATATATTTTTTTCTGCATCTACCTCTGAAAAAATATTGGGCTTCAAGCTGTGTGTGGGACTTGTTCTATTAATCCATCTATACAGACCTCCATCAGGTTGCAAACTGAATATATTTTTTTCTGCATCTACCTCTGAAAAAATATTGGGCTTCTAGCTGTGTGTGGGACTTGTTGTATTAGTCCATCTATACTGACCTCCATCAGGTTGCAAACTGAATATATTTTTTTCTGCATCTACCTCTGAAAAAATATTGGGCTTCTAGCTGTGTGTGGGACTTGTTCTATTAATTCATCTATACAGACCTCCATCAGGTTGCAAATTGAATATAATTTTTTCTGCATCTAACCCAGCCAATAGTTTTGGCCTAATACCACAGTTTGGCCACTCAGCTCTGCTCAGTTCCCATCCATTGTTTTTTTGTTCAAACAACTCCAGAGTTGTGAATTAGTTAACCACCAAAATGAGTGGAAAAAGGCCTGCTACTGGTGGAAAGGGGAATAGGCGTGTTGGGAAGGGGAAAAAAGGTTGTGTCCGTGGGGTAGGTGTTAAAGCAACAGTAACATCTGTAGAAGAAAGACCATCTTCCAGCCAAACTAAAATGTCTACTTCTTTTACCGGACAATGTGATAAGATCCCTTTCTTACGGCCACGCCAATCGCTACAAATTCCAGATGAGGCACAAAAACAGCAGGTGCTTCAACGGATATCAAGTGCTCCTTTAAGTGGGCTCTCCTCCACATCAACTTCAACATCACAAATACTCCAGTCCTCAAAGGTGTCACCCCAATTGCACTTGCTTCCTCACAGCTCCCAAATCTCCAGCTGCCCGTCTGAGTATGAGGTAGAACAGATGGTTGAGTCTGCAGAGCTGTTTACTCATACTATAGCCTGGGAATCAGAGGTCGACTCCAGCGCTTCTGTGAATCCAGACGAGGAAATGATCTGCACTGATGCCCAGAATCTTTATGAGTCGGATCCAGGACCAGACGCAGAAGGTTCTGACCATAATGTAGACCCTCATTCCCAAACTGTAACTCCTGTTGGTGGAGACAATGAGGAAGACGATGATAAGACTCAAATACCTGATTGGAGCGACAACTTTAGTTTTTTGTCAGGGCAGGAACAGGTTGGTTCTGAGGACGACTGGTGTGATAACGCACAGGGTGATGATGATGAGGTTGGAGATCCCACTTACTGTCAACCCACAGTCAGCCAAGAGATGAGGTCAGCAGAGGAGGTGGAGGAAGATGCTAGTGACGACGAGGTCAGGTTGCGCCTTCCTGGACAGAGACGTAGTACTGGAAGCACGTCAACAACTGCATCCTCAACCACAACTCTGCCTCTCACCACAAGTCGTGGTGGCTCTTCAGGTCGCATGGGTGCTAAGCCTTGCATAGCCTGGGCATTTTTTCAGATCGATAAAGATGACCCAACTCGTGTTATCTGTAACATTTGTCAGCAAAAGCTAAGTAGAGGCCAAAAAATACATAGTTTGAGTACTTCATGCATGAACCGGCACATGGACATGAAGCATAAGTTGCAGTGGGAAGCTCAGTGTGCTACAATGCGGCCTACCCGGCCGGGCCAACCACCGTCTGCCATATCTTGTGCATCCGCGGCCTCTTCATCCTCTGTGACTGGGGGGACAGCAGTCACACCTGTTTTGGGGCGCAGACCTGCCACCTCTTTACCCACAACAGCCAGCGTGATTGGCAGGTCATCATTTTCTTTGGAGGTGGTAACACCAGCTGGTGTTGAGCGCTGTCCGACATCGATAGCACCACCTTTGGATCAAGGCAACCTAACATGACCGCCTGCATCTTCCTCACAGACCGGCAGTTTGCCGGGGACACCCTTATCAACCCCGTCTAAGCACAATAGCCAGCCCTCGGTCCCTCAGATGTTGACAAGTAAAAGACCATTTCCTCCTAGCCATGAGAAAGCTAAGAGGTTGAATTTCACCATCTGCAAGTTCTTGGCTACAGAAATGCTGCCTTTCCGCCTGGTGGACACAGAGGATTTTCGAGACTTTATGTCCGTCGCAGTGCCCCAGTACCAGATGCCCAGTCGGCACTACTTCTCAAAGAAAGGTGTGCCTGCGCTCCACCAGCATGTCGCACACAACATCACCGCTTCTTTGAGAAACTCTGTGTGTGACAGGGTGCATTTCACCACAGACACTTGGACGAGTAGGCATGGACAGGGGCGTTACATGTCGCTGACTGGGCACTGGGTAACTATGGTGACAGCAGGACAAGGGGCTGCTGTCCAAGTCTTGCCGTCCCCACGAGTTGTGCGTCAATCCTCTTTATGTCAAAGTTCCTCCACTGCTTCTGCCTCCTCAACCTCCTCTCGGTCTTCCACCTGCACCCAAAGCCTGTCTGGTCATGCCACAAGCTTTCTAACTGCGCAGAAGGGATCCTGCACACCTCCTTACTATGCTGGCAGTAGGGCTCAACGTCATCAGGCGGTTTTTACATTGAAATGTCTGGGAAATGTGAGTCACACAGCTGAGGAGTTGTGGTCAGCTCTGGAGAACCAATTTCATGAATGGTTGTCTCCACTGGACCTGAAAACAGGGAAGGCCGTGTGCGACAATGCTGCAAACCTGGGTGCGGCCCTTCGCCGGGGCAATGTCACACACGTGCCTTGTATGGCTCACGTGTTGAACCTGGTTGTCCAGCAATTTTTAGCCCACTATCCCAGACTAGATATCCTTCTGCAGAGGGCACGGTCGCTGTGTGCTCACTTCCGCCGTTCGCATCCCGCAGCTTAGCGACTTACATCTCTACAGAAGTCGTTGGGCCTGCCACTTCACCGGCTAAAATGCGATGTGCCTACCCGGTGGAATTCAACTCTGCACATGTTGCAGCGACTGTGGCAGCACCGACAAGCCCTGGTGCAAAACGTTCTGACGTATAGCCTGGGCCAACGAGATTCAGAGGTGGGGCAAATCACGCTAGAGGAGTGGTCTCAGATCAGGGACCTATGCACCCTTCTGCACAGTTTTGAAATGGCGACGAAGATGTTTAGTGCTGACGATGCCATTATCAGCATGACTATTCCGGTGATTTACATGCTGGAGCACATGTTAAACAGAATTCGGAGTCAGGTGGTGGCACAAGAGGAGGTGGAGGAAGTAGAGGAGGAGGAGTTGTATGCGGAAGGGCTAACATCTGCAAGGTCCAGACGGTCGGCAGCACCAAGGCGGCAGGCATGTGAGGGTGGGGGAGATGGTTTTACCAGGGCGCATGGTAGCAGCCAAACTAGTGAGGAAGGTGCAGGAGCCCAGGAAGAAGTGGAGGACGAACTGATGGAAGACTCATCAGATGAGGGAGACCTTGATCACATTTCTGTTGTGCGAGGTTGGGGGGAGAGGACAGAGGAAGGAAGCATGATTGTTACCTCGCCACCAACACAACAGGGACTTGGTACTCCTGGATGCGCAACACACATGAGTGCCTTCTTGCTGCACTACCTGCAACATGACCCTCGAATTGTGAGAATTAGAAATAATCCTGACTACTGGGTTGCCACACTGTTAGATCCCCGGTTCAAAAGTAAATTTGCAGAAATTATTCCTGGCATACAAAGGGATGCACGCATGCAGGAGTATCAGCAGAGACTGTTGCAGAATCTTACATGTGCTTTTCCACAAAATACCAGTGGTGCACGTAGTGAATCTCACAGTTCCAACTTGCCAACCGTGGGACCGTCAAGTGTTCAGCACTCAAACCGTAACAGAACCACAGTATCTGCTGGTAACATCAATTTTGCGGAATCATTTCACCACTTTTTTAGCCCATCCTTTGCAAGGCCACAGGAGACAAGAAGTCTGACACATAGTCAACGCCTAGAGACGATGGTACAGGAGTATCTCCAAGTAAACGTTGAAGCCACGACTGTGTCACTGGACCCTTGCTCTTTTTGGGCTTCCAATCTGGATAAATGGCCGGAGCTAGCCACTTACGCCTTGGAGATCTTGTCATGCCCCGCAGCCAGCGTTCTGTCTGAACGTGTGTTCAGCGCTGCTGGTGGTGTGCTGACAGATAAGCGCACGCGGCTCTCCACTGATAATGAGGACAGACTCACGTTCATAAAGATGAACAAATCATGGATCCGAAACGACTTTTCTACCCCTGTGTCATCCTGGGGAGAGTAAAAGCTTGATGATTGGTTAAAATCACCCTACCAACCGTTTTAAGCTTTCAAATTACTAATCATGTTTATCTGTATCTTGGCTGGAAAATAATTTGGGCTTTGTAGCAGTGTGCAGCACTGATCCTATTAGGCCATCTGTACTAAAGCTTCACCAGATTTAAAATTAATAATAATTTTTAGCTGCATCTAGCCCGGAAAATAATTTTGGGGCTCCGAGATGCGCAAGACACATAAGTGCCTTCTTGCTGCACTACCTGCAGCATGACACTCATATTGTCAGAATTCGAAGTAATCATGACTACTGGGTTGCCACACTCTTAGATCCCCCAAACTTTTCGATCAACCTTTTCATTTTAATAAAGACCAAAAAAAATGGTCATTTTTGAAATTATAAGCATTAGCAGGTTGTTAGAAACTGAAATCAAACAGTTTTCAACTCAAAACTTTATTCTAGGTGATGTTGCATTTTCACATAGGACCCCTTGTTCGAAAGGAGCTTCTGAACTCTCTCGTCCATTGAATTTGTCAGGTTTTGGATGGTTTCTGCTTCAATTGTTTTGCATGAGGACAGAATACCCTCCCAGAGCTGTTGCTTAGATGTGAACTGCCTCCCGCCATCATAGACACTCCTTTTAATGATGCTCCAAAGGTTCTGAATGGGGTAGAGGTCAGGGGAGCATGGGGGTCACACCATAAGTTTGTCCCCTTTTATGCCCATATCAGCCAGAGATGCAGATGTTTTATGTGCAGCATTAGATGGTGCATTATCATGCAGAAAAATGATCTTGCTGTGAAATACACGGTTCTTCTTCTTGAACCATGGCAGGAAGTGCTGTTTGAGAAAATCCACATACATTATGGAGTTCATCTTTAGCGCCTTCAGGGATCCTAAAGGGGCCGACAATCTCTCTCCCCATGATTCCAGCCCAAAACATTACTCCACCTCCTCCTTGTTGGCGCTGTGGCCGTGTTTGCATGGGGTGTCCATCAACCAGCCATCCTCCACTCCATCCATCTGGACCATCGAGCGCTGCACGGCACTCATCCGTGAACAAAACAGTTTTGAAATCAGTCTTCATGTAATGTTTGGCCCACTGGAGCCGTTTCTGCTTGTGTGAAGTGGATAGAGGAGGTCGACAGGATGGCGTATGCACAGCTGCAAACCTCTGAAGGACCCTGCATCTTGTTGTTCGGGGGACGTTGGAGGCACAAGCAGCTTCAAAACTTGTCTGCTGCTATGACAAGGCTTTTTTGCCGCTGCTCTTTCAACCTGACGTAATTGCCTGTAGGAAAGAGTCCTCAATTTGCCCTTATCAGCATGCACACGTGTGTACTGTGAATCAGCTACATACTTCTTGATTGCCAAGACACTTCATCCTGATCATCGCACAATGTTGATTGTAGTCATGCCTTAACCTAAACACTCCACAATTTGTTGCTTCTCAGCAGCCGACACATCCTTTTTCTTTCCCATTTTGGCAGAAAATGTAGGCTGCTTAATAATGTGAGACAGCCTTCTTAAGTAGTCTTGCCTTTCATTGGACACACCTGCCAAACTAATTAGCACAGGTGTCTGCAATTGCTTACAGTGATATAAAGAGCCCTGACACACATCACCATCAATGAGTTTAACTGACAAACAAACAAATTCTTCCCTTATCACTCCTAAACACTTTTTGCATAATAATTTGGAACGCAGTGTACATGTGCTTTTCCACAAAACACCAGTGGTTCACGTAGTGAATCTTACAGTTCTAACTTGCCAACCGTGGTCTGTATGAAGTTGTTCAATAAAGGGCCCAAAATTAAGATAACATAGATGGGAGAGGTCTCTATGAATAGGAATTCCTAAGTATTTGATACCCTGTGAGGGACAGGCAAAGGGAAAGTTGGACTGGATGGAATCCTATATGGATTTGGGGAGGGAGACATCGAGGGCCTCAGACTTCGCTGCATTGATTTAAAAATTTGACCATGTAACAAAGTGATCTATTTCAGCCATAACAGCATGGATGGATATATGTGATTGAGTGATATATACTAGGACATCATCAGCAAATAGAGAGCACTTGTACTCGGTGCCTCCCACCTCAATCCACCTAATATTGGGGTTATGGCGAATTGATGAGAGCAGGTGCTCCGTCACTAGGATGTATAAGAGAGGGGGCAGAGGACATCCCTGCCTTGTCCCATTGGTGATTGTGAAAGGTGATGAAAATGTTCTGATGCACCCCCTGGGCCTTGGGACACCCGGAGCCGGACCCTTTTTGGTGGATGCTGGTGGTTGTAGTCTTCGTGGCGGCGACCCGGTTCCGTGGCTCAGGGTGGTCAAACCAGTGGCGGAACTATTTATGTGGTTTTGATGTTTAAATGTCCGACTACGCCACCCGTGGATTGCGGTCAGAGTGAACCGCCGCTGCAGGGCAGACCGCTGAGGCTGGTGTTGTGGGTGCAGCAGAGCGTAGCATAACTCCCCACGGGAGGAGTATAGCCTCAGAGCAGTGTATGCGGAGGATGGGGGTGATGGTGCAGGGCAGCAGCAGTAACGACACGGAGTCAGTGATGCAGTCCAGGGCCTTTACTCACAGTTCTTATTATCCAGACCACATCTGCAGGTAACGGCTGCCCACGTCGTACTGTGCTCATCAGGTGAGGGGCTCAGACAACTCCCAGATAACTTTGGAGCGCTTCACAGGACCCCCTTTGTGTGTCCTTTGTCTGGCCTTTCTTACCAATCCTTCTGTCCGGCTGCCTCGGGCCTCCTCTTGGTAAACTTGGCGCCAGTTTCCCTGACCCTATAAGGTGCGTTCCTAGCGGGTGTAGCGAGGGGCTGCGCCACATAAAATGTCACAGCCTCCGGTTCCTAGCTGAGGGTCGTTTCCTGCCTCCACCAGTTTCGGGGACCGGTCTCCCCCTTTGGCCTGACCCCTCCACGCAGGTGGATTCGGGCGTGCGGTGGCGACTCTCCCGTCCGCACCCCTGGGATCCCTTCATTCCTCGTTCCTGGAGCCTTCTCCGCTCCTCTTCCTTCTTTCTCCCTCTTCCAGGCCTGGGCCTCTGTTACTAGGCCCGCCTCCGGAGCAGAGCTCATGCAGAGCCCCTGCTCACTGCTACTTCTGCTCAGACTTCTCTGCACTGAACTAAGATGGTGCCCACCTTTTATACTCCCTTCTCAATGCACCCAGGAACTGCTTCCTCCCTGCTCCTGCACTACAGGGTTCCCCTTCCTCAGTGTTCCCTCCCCCCACTCCAGCCAGGGACAGGGACTGTCGTGCCCATCTCAGAGGCATATTGGTCGCCCTGCCCCACGGCAATGTGGTGTAATGCATGAAGGTGTCGGGTCCTGATCCACACTCCATCCTTACCTGAGAGTGAGATATCACACCTCTGGGTGAGGTGCAATACCTCTGTAGCAACCGAGCCCTCAGGGTGCTACAGTTCCATTTATCTTCAGCCTAGGTGACGTATTGTGATACAGTGCCGTGATTTTGGCTATAAAAGGGTCCCCTAGACCCCTACCCCAAGCTTTTTAAGAGAATCATATATGGCGTGCCAGGAGACTCCATGGAATGCTTTCTCAGCATCAAACGAGAGTATCTAATTACAAATTTTTAACTGCATCTAGCCCAGGAAATACTTTGTGCCTAGTAGCAGTGTCTGCTAGTCAGCGGATTATCCCGGCTGTTAAGCAAGCTACACCACCTGTAGTTTAGACACTTAATTTTTTCAAAGGAAATGCTTCGGGACCATGGGATACTCAGTGAAGAGCATCAGGAGGCACCCCAAGGCATAGGGGCTGGGACTGGCAGTAGGATGCCTTGCGGTGGACAGCCGAGCTCGATCCTTATAAAAGCTTTTTAACTGCAGCAGCTTTAGTGGACGCTACTGGAGCTGGAATTACGCGGCTGCTGGCATGAGACTTGCCCTCCAATAGATCCTTGTAAATGGATTTAAAGTGTATTTATTCAAATTAGAGAGACAATTTAAATTAAAAAGCTTAGAGCTGCCTCCACCACAGGGGGGCTCGCTCGACCCACCAGCGGACAGGCACCAGTATTGGGAGAGGGGGGCTGGCCATCAAGGTTCACCGCGGCTCTGGCACAAACCCGGCAACACGGAGGTGGCACGGGCAGGAGCGGACTGGCCGTGTCGGCTTCTCACTTTTTGGATTTTAGAAGGGCATGACATGCCTATATCTGTGTTTCCCCCTCCTTTTTCTCCTCCACCTCTTTTATTTTCGCATGACTATATGTACTTGTCACTTTTCCATGTGTTAGTTATGTCTTCTGAGCAGTTTGTCAGCTTTTGGACACCTTTGAAGGTGTTTTCTATGTGTTTCTATGTGTTTTTGTTTGCCTGCCATTGGTTTTAACGGTGTTCGAAGGTGTTCGACGAACAGTTCGGCGAACACACGGGTGTTCGACGAACCGAACCGAACTCGAACACTACGGGGGTGGCTCAACACTACTGTCAACCCACAGTCAGCCAGTCGATGAGGTCAGCAGAGGAGGTGGGGGAAGATGTGACTAGCCCTGGGGATGGGGATGACTCGGTACCCGGGCATTTGCCTGGCCTTGGGGATGTCGCGGTGGTCGGCTCCCTGGCCCGTACCCTGGGGTCTCTCTTTAAAAGGGTGGATAATTGTTAATTTTATAAGAGTTCATGACGCCACCTGTGGTATCTGGTGACAAGCACCAGCGCTGCAGCAGTCCACTGAGGCCGGTGATAAGGCAGCTCGATGGTATAGCTCCCCACAGGTGGAGCTAGGTCTCAGGGCAGCGTATGCAGGTGGAATGCAGGACAGGCGAGACCCAGCTGGGTCAGAGCAAGAACGGGAACGGACACGGTAGTCACTTCAGTACCTTTTACTGGTGGAAATTCAGGCACATCCCGGAGCACTGTAGGGTGAAGGGTGCATATCAGGATCCTCCCCAATGAGCGGGTGTAGGGCCTCCTGTTTCTTGCCTCTGCGTAGTAAGTTTCTGTCCTGCCTGGAGCTAGGCCTAACTTTGTCTCTGTCCTGCGCTGGCTGACCTTGTGGTAGGGCCTTCTCTTGGAGTTCACGCTCCCAGTATGCGGGGCCTAAGCGTCTCCTGGCTCTGTTACATATCAGCACCTTAGCGATCCTGGGACTTGTAGTTCTCCAGGGATTCCGGTTATGCCTTACTGGGTCATAGAGATACCGGTAAGCTCGGATCCTGTGTCCGGTAAATGCTTCGGGGTGAGCTGGTTAAGCTCCTCTGCCCCTTATGTACTAACTTGCCACTCGCCTTCGGCCTACTCGGGCCCTCACTAGGCTACACACACTAATGGCAGCTTGCCGTGCTTCACTGATCTTACGGCACCGGCACACCTTAAGCTCTATCTGGGCTCCCTGAATCTAGCAAGCAGGAGCCTCGTGCTCCACTGCTGAACTATTAACTGCATTCTCTAGACTAGACTGAGCTCCACTGCAGACTGACCTCTCTTAGGCTTCTCTACTGCAGGAACTCTTCAGAGGAACTGAACTGCCTAGCTCCACCTTCCCTATTTATATCCCTAATGGGCTCCCTCTGTTGGTCTGAGGTGGAAGGTGGAGATGTGTGAATGTTTATGGGGGCCTCTTGTGGAGGATTCCATCAATGTACTCTTCTAGGATCTGTGATATCAAGCGCAGCGGGGCATCACAGATGCTATTGACGACGAGGTTAGGTTGCGCCTTCCTGAACAGAGACGGAGTACTGGAAGCACGTCAACAACTGCATCCTCAACCACAACTCTGCCTCTGACCACAAGTCGTAGTGGCTCTTCAGGTCACATGGGCTCTAAGCCTTGCATAGCCTGGGCATTTATTCAGATCGATAAGGATGACCCAACTCATGTTATCTGTAATATTTGTCAGCAAAAGCTAAGTAGAGGCCAAAAAATCCATAGTTTGAGTACTTCATGCATGTACCGTCACATGGATATGAAGCATAAGTTGCAGTGGGAAGCTCACTGTGCTACAATGCGGCCTAGCCGGCTGGGCCAACCACCGTCTGCCCCATCTTGTGCATCCGCAGCCTCTTCATCCTCTGTGACTGGGGGGACAGCAGTCACACATGTTTTTGGACGCAGACCTGCCACCTCTTTACCCGCAACAGCCAGTGTGATTGGCAGGTCGTCAGTTCATTGGGAAGTGGAAACACCTGCTAGTGTTGAGCGCTCTCCGACATCGAGAGCACCACCTTTGGATCAAGGCAACCTAACATGTCCGCCTGCATCTTCCTCACAGACCGGCAGTTTGCCGGGGACACCCTACTCAACACCGTCTAAGCACAACAGCCAGCCCTCGGTCCCTCAGATGTGGAAAAGTAAAAGACCATTTCCTCCTAGCCATGAGAAAGCTAAGAGGTTGAATTTCACCATCTGCAAGCTGTTGGCTACAGAAATGCTGCCTTTCCACCTGGAGGACACAGAGGATTTTCAAGACCTTATGTCCGTCACAGTGCCCCAGTACCAGATGCCCAGTCGGCACTACTTCTCAAAGAAAGGTGTGCCTGCGCTCCACTAGCATGTCGCACACAACATCACCGCTTCTTTGAGAAACTCTGTGTGTGACAGGGTGCACTTCACCACAGACACTTGGACGAGAAGGCATGGACAGGGGCGTTACATGTCGCTGACTGGGCACTGGGTAACTATGGTGACAGCAGGACAAGGGGCTGCTGTCCAAGTCTTACCGTCCCCACGAGTTGTGCGTCAATCCTCTTTATCTCGAAGTTCCTCCACTGCTTCTGCCTCCTCAACCTCCTCTCGGTCCGCCACCTGCACCCAAAGCCTGTCTGGTAATGCCACCTGCTTTCTAACTGCGCAGAAGGAATCCTGCACACCTCCTTACTATGCTGGCAGCAGGGCTCAACGGCATCAGTGTTTACTTTGAAATGTCTGGGAAATGTGAGTCACACAGCTGAGGAGTTGTGGTAAGCTCTGGAGACCCAGTTTCATGAAAGGTTGTCTCCACTGGACCTGCAACCAGGGAAGGCCATGTGCGACAATGCTGCAAACCTGGGTGCGGCACTTCGCCGGGGCGATGTCACACACGTGCCTTGTATGGCTCATGTGTTGAACCTGGTTGTCCAGCAATTTTTAGCCCACTATCCCGGACTAGATGGCCTTCTGCAGAGGGCACGGTCGCTGTGTGCTCACTTCCGCCGTTTGCATCCCGCAGTTCAACGACTTACATCTCTACAGAAGTCGTTGGGCCTGCCAGTTCACCGGCTGAAATGCGATGTGCCGACACGGTGGAATTCAACTCTGCACATGTTGCAGCGACTGTGGCAGCACCGACAAGCCCTGGTGCAATACGTTCTGACGTATAGCCTGTGCCAACGAGATCCAGAAGTGGGGCAAATCACGCTGCAGGAGTGGTCTCAGATCAGGGACCTATGAAGTTGACGCGCCCCCTGGGCCATGGGGTACCCTGAGCCGGGCCGGTAGACGCTGGGGGTTGTAGTCACTGTGGCGGTCACCCAGTCCGTGACCCAGGGCGGTCAATCCAAGGGTAATTTGTATATATGGATTTCATAATGTCTGACTACGCCACCTGTGGAGTGCGGCCAAAGGGGCCGCCGCTGCGGAACAGTCCTCTGAAGCTGGTGGTTTTGCAGGAACGGTATTATTACTCACCACAGGAAGAGTGTAGCTTCAGGGCAGTTTGGGTGGATTATGGTGGTTATAGTGCAGGGAGTCAGTAATGAACACAGAGTCCGTGTGATGCCGTCTCAAGATATTACTCACAGTTGTTGTAGTCCAGATTACAGGTACCAGAGCAATCTCCCCCGTCGTGCTGTGCATACTCGGTGAGGGGCTCAGTCCACCCCCAGATAGCTCCGGAGTACTTAGCAGGACCCCCTTCTGTGTGTCCTTTCTCTGGCCTTCTCCCTGCACCTCACACCCAGTGACACTTCTATTCGGTATCCTCGGGCCTTGGCGGGTGACGTGTGTTCTGTCCCCTGGGTCCTATGTGGCTACCTTCTTAGTGAGACTGGTGTGGACTTTGGCCTGCAGTACATGAAATGCAGCAGCCTCCGGTTTCTAGTTGAGCCTTGCTGTTTCTCCGCTAGTTGAGGGACCGGTTCCCCTTATCTGGCCTGACCCCTCTACCTCCTGGTAGCAGCGGGAGTACGGGTGGCCTTCTGCACGGCCCGTAGCCGTAGGGTCCCTTCGGTTCCTGGAGCCTTCCAGCTCCCACTCCTCTCTTCTCTCCTTCAGTCCTGGGCCTCCCAGGCTAGGCCCGCCTCCGGAGCAGAGCTCATGCCTAGTCTCTGCTCCTGTCACTTTTCCTCCTCTGTCTGGCTTGCTCTTTCTAAGATGGCTTCCTATTTATACTCTCCTTGTCATGTGCTCCCCTAAGCTGCTCCCCTAAGCACCCACTACATAGGACCCTCAAACCAGCTAGGGACCTGGGACTGTGCTCTCCCTTAGGAGCAATCTCGCCCTACCCCCACTGCGGGTATGTGTTGGATGCAGGAGTTAGGGTCCCGAGCCATACGCCTTCCTTACCTGAGGGTGAGATACCACACCTCTGGGTGAGATGCAGTAACTCTGTGGCGACTGAACCCTCAGGGGCGCCACACACCCTTCTGCACAGTTTTGAAATGGCGACGAAGATGTTTAGTGCTGACGACGATGCGATTATCAGCATGACTATTCCGGTGATTTACATGCTGGAGCACACATTAAACAGAATTCAGAGTCAGGTGGTGGGACAAGAGGAGGTGGAGGAAGTAGAGGAGGAGTCGTATGCGGAAGGGATAACATCTCCAAGGTCCAGACGGTTGGCAGCACCAAGGCGGCAGGCATGGGAGGGTGGGGGAGAGGGATTAACCAGGGCGCATGGTAGCAGCCAAACTGTTGAGGAAGGTGCAGGAGCCGAGGAAGAAGTGGAGGACGAACTGGTGATGGGCATGGAAGACTCATCAGATGAGGGAGACCTTGATTAGTGTTGAGCCACCCCCGTAGTGTTCGAGTTCGGTTCGGTTCGTCGAACACCCGTGTGTTCGCCGAACTGTTCGTCGAACTGTTCGTCGAACACCTTCGAACACCGTTAAAACCAATGGCAGGCAAACAAAAACACATAGAAACACATAGAAAACACCTTCAAAGGTGTCCAAAAGCTGACAAACTGCTCAGAAGACACAACTAACACATGGAAAAGTGACAAGTACATATAGTCATGCGAAAACAAAAGAGGTGGAGGAGTAAAAGGAGGGGGAGACACAGATATAGGCATGTCATGCCCTTCTAAAATCCAAAAAGTGAAAAGCCGACACGTTCAGTCCGCTCCTGCCCGTGCCATCTCCGTGTCGCCGGGTTTGTGCCAGAGCCGCGGTGAACCCTGACGGCCAGCCAACCTCTCCCAATACTGGTGCCTGTCCGCTGGTGGGTCGAGCGAGCCCCCCTGTGGTGGAGGCAGCTCTAAGCTTTTTAATTTAAATTGTCTCTCTAATTTGAATAAATACACTTTAAATCCATTTACAAGGATCTATTGGAGGGCAAGTCTCATGCCAGCAGCCGCGTAATTCCAGCTCCAGTAGCGTCCACTAAAGCTGCTGCAGTTAAAAAGCTTTTATAAGGATCGAGCTCGGCTGTCCACCGCAAGGCATCCTACTGCCAGTCCGAGCCCCTATGCCTTGGGGTGCCTCCTGATGCTCTTCACTGAGTATCCCGTGGTCCCGAAGCATTTCCTTTGAAAAAATGAAGTGTCCAAACTACAGGTGGTGTAGCTTGCTTAACAGCCGGGATAATCCGCTGACTAGCAGACACTGCTACTAGGCACAAAGTATTTCCTGGGCTAGATGCAGTTAAAAATTTGTAATTAGATACTCTCTTTGGATGCTGAGAAAGCATTCCATAGAGTCTCCTGGCACGCCATATATGATTTTCTTAAAAAGCTTGGGGTAGGGGTCTAGTGGACCCTTTTATAGCCAAAATCACGGCCCTGTATCGCAATACGTCACCTAGGCTGAAGATAAATGGAACTGTAGCACCCTGAGGGCTCGGTTGCTACAGAGGTATTGCACCTCACCCAGAGGTGTGATATCTCACTCTCAGGTAAGGATGTAGTGTGGATCAGGACCCGACACCTGCATGCATTACACCACATTGCCGTGGGGCAGGGCGACCAATATGCCCCTGAGATGGGCACGACAGTCCCTGTCCCTGGCTGGAGTGGGGGGAGGGAACACTGAGGAAGGGGAACCCTGTAGTGCAGGAGCAGGGAGGAAGCAGTTTCTGGGTGCATTGAGAAGGGAGTATAAAAGGTGGGCACCATCTTAGTTCAGTGCAGAGAAGTCTGAGCAGAAGTGGCAGGGAGCAGGGGCTCTGCATAAGCTCTGCTCCGGAGGCGGGCCTAGTAACAGAGGCCCAGGCCTGGAAGAGGGAGAAGGAAGGAAGAGGAGCGGAGAAGGCTCCAGGAACGAGGAACGAAGGGATCTCAGGTGTGCGGACGGGCGAGTCGCCACCGCACGCCCGAATCCACCTGCATGGAGGGGTCAGGCCAAAGGGGGAGACCAGTCCCCGAAACTAGTAGAGGCAGGAAACGACCCTCAGCTAGAAACAGGAGGCTGTGACATTTTATGTGGCGCAGCCCCTCGCTACACCCGCTAGGAAGGCACCACATAGGGTCAGGGAAACTGGCGCCAAGTTTACCAAGAGGAGGCCCAAGGCAGCCGGACAGAAGGGTTGGTAAGAAAGGCCAGACAAAGGACACACAAAGGGGGTCCTGTGAAGCACTCCAAAGTTATCTGGGAGTTGTCTGAGCCCCTCACCTGATGAGCACAGTACGACGTGGGCAGCCGTTACCTGCAGACGTGGTCTGGATAATAAGAACTGTGAGTAAAGGCCCTGGACTGCATCACTGACTCCGTGTCATTACTGCTGCTGCCCTGCACCATCACCCCCATCCTCCGCATACACTGCCCTGAGGCTATACTCCTCCCGTGGGGAGTTATGCTACGCTCTGCTGCACCCACAACACCAGCCTCAGCGGTCTGCCCTGGAGTGGCGGTTCACTCTGACCGCAATCCACGGGTGGCGTAGTCGGACATTTAAACATCAAAACCACATAAATAGTTCCGCCACTGGTTTGACCGCCCTGAGCCACGGAACCGGGTCGCCGCCACGGAGACTACAACCACCAGCATCCACCAAAAAGGCTCCGGCTCCGGGTGTCCCAAGGCCCAGGGGGCGCGTCAGAACATTTTTATCACCTTTCACAATCACCAATGGGACAAGGCAGGGATGTTCTCTGTCCCCTCTCTTATAAATCCTAGTGACGGAGCACCTGCTCTCATCAATTCGCCATAACCCCAATATTAGGTGGATTGAGGTGGGAGGCACCGAGTACAAGTGCTCTCTATTTGCTGATGATGTCCTAGTATATATCACTCAATCACATATATCCATCCATGCTGTTATGGCTGAAATAGATCACTTTGTTACATGGTCAAATTTTAAAATCAATGCAGCGAAGTCTGAGGCCCTCGATGTCTCCCTCCCCAAATCCATATAGGATTCCATCCAGTCCAACTTTCCCTTTGCCTGGCCCTCACAGGGTATCAAATACTTAGGAATTCCTATTCATAGAGACCTCTCCCATCTATGTTATCTTAATTTTGGGCCCTTTATTGAACAACTCCATACAGACCACGGTTGGCAAGTTAGAACTGTAAGATTCACTACGTGAACCACTGGTGTTTTGTGGAAAAGCACATGTACACTGTGTTCCAAATTATTATGCAAAAAGTGTTTAGGAGTGATAAGGGAAGAATTTGTTTGTTTGTCAGTTAAACTCATTGATGGTGATGTGTGTCAGGGCTCTTTATATCACTGTAAGCAATTGCAGACACCTGTGCTAATTAGTTTGGCAGGTGTGTCCAATGAAAGGCAACACTCCTTAAGAAGGCTGTCTCACATTATTAAGCAGCCTACATTTTCTGCCAAAATGGGAAAGAAAAAGGATGTGTCGGCTGCTGAGAAGCAACAAATTGTGGAGTGTTTAGGTCAAGGCATGACTACAATCAACATTGTGCGATGATCAGGATGAAGTGTCTTGGCAATCAAGAAGTATGTAGCTGATTCACAGTACACACGTGTGTGTGCTGATAAGGGCAAATTGAGGACTCTTTCCTACAGGCAATTACGTCAGGTTGAAAGAGCAGCGGCAAAAAAGCCTTGTCATAGCAGCAGACAAGTTTTTGAAGCTGCTTGTGCCGCCAACGTCCCCCGAACAACAAGATGCAGGGTCCTTCAGAGGTTTGCAGCTGTGCATACGCCATCCTGTCGACCTCCTCTATCCACTTCACACAAGCAGAAACGGCTCCAGTGGGCCAAACATTACATGAAGACTGATTTCAAAACTGTTTTGTTCACGGATGAGTGCCGTGCAGCGCTCGATGGTCCAGATGGATGGAGTGGAGGATGGCTGGTTGATGGACACCCCACGCAAACACGGCTACAGCGCCAACAAGGAGGAGGTGGAGTAATGTTTTGGGCTGGAATCATGGGGAGAGAGATTGTCGGCCCCTTTAGGATCCCTGAAGGCGCTAAAGATGAACTCCAAAATGTATGTGGATTTTCTCAAACAGCACTTCCTGCCATGGTTCAAGAAGAAGAACCGTGTATTTCACAGCAAGATCATTTTTCTGCATGATAATGCACCATCTCATGCTGCACATAAAACATCTGCATCTCTGGCTGATATGGGCATAAAAGGGGACAAACTTATGGTGTGACCCCCATGCTCCCCTGACCTCTACCCCATTCAGAACCTTTGGAGCATCATTAAAAGGAGTGTCTATGATGGCGGGAGGCAGTTCAAATCTAAGCAACAGCTCTGGGAGGGTATTCTGTCCTCATGCAAAACAATTGAAGCAGAAACCATCCAAAACCTGACAAATTCAATGGACTAGAGAGTTCAGAAGCTCCTTTCGAACAAGGGGTCCTATGTGAAAATGTAACATCACCTAGAATAAAGTTTTGAGTTGAAAACTGTTTGATTTCAGTTTCTAACAACCTGCTAATGCTTATAATTTCAAAAATGACCATTTTTTTGGTCTTTATTAAAATGAAAAGGTTGATCGAAAAGTTTGGGGGATCTAAGAGTGTGGCAACCCAGTAGTCATGATTACTTCGAATTCTGACAATATGAGGGTCATGCTGCAGGTAGTGCAGCAAGAAGGCACTCATGTGTGTTGCGCATCCAGGAGCACCAAGTCCCTGTTGTGTTGGTGGCGAGGTAACAATCATGCTTCCTTCCTCTGTCCTCTCCCCCCAACCTCGCACAACAGAAATGTGATCAAGGTCTCCCTCATCTGATGAGTCTTCCATCAGTTCGTCCTCCACTTCTTCCTGGGCTCCTGCACCTTACTCACGAGTTTGGATGCTACCATGCGCCCTGGTAAAACCATCTCCCCCACCCTCACATGCCTGCCGCCTTGGTGCTGCCGGCCGTCTGGACCTTGCAGATGTTAGCCCTTCCGCATACAACTCCTCCTCCTCTACTTCCTCCACCTCCTCTTGTGCCACCACCTGACTCCGAATTCTGTTTAACATGTGCTCCAGCATGTAAATCACCGGAATAGTCATGCTGATAATGGCATCGTCAGCACTAAACATCTTCGTCGCCATTTCAAAACTGTGCAGAAGGGTGCATAGGTCCCTGATCTGAGACCACTCCTCCAGCGTGATTTGCCCCACCTCTGGATCTCGTTGGCCCAGGCTATACGTCAGAACGTATTGCACCAGGGCTTGTCGGTGCTGCCACAGTCGCTGCAACATGTGCAGAGTTGAATTCCACCGGGTAGGCACATCGCATTTTAGCCGGTGAAGTGGCAGGCCCAACGACTTCTGTAGAGATGTAAGTCGCTGAGCTGCGGGATGCGAATGGAGAAAGTGAGCACACAGCGACCGTGCCCTCTGCAGAAGGCCATCTAGTCTGGGATAGTGGGCTAAAAATTGCTGGACAACCAGGTTCAACACGTGAGCCATACAAGGCACGTGTGTGACATTGCCCCGGCGAAGGGCCGCACCCAGGTTTGCAGCATTGTCGCACACGGCCTTCCCGTTGTCCAGTGGAGACAACCATTCATGAAATTGGTTCTCCAGAGCTGACCACAACTCCTCAGCTGTGTGACTCACATTTCCCAGACATTTCAATGTAAAAACCGCCTGATGACGTTGAGCCCTACTGCCAGCATAGTAAGGAGGTGTGCAGGATCCCTTCTGCGCAGTTAGAAAGCTTGTGGCATGACCAGACAGGCTTTGGGTGCAGGTGGAAGACCGAGAGGAGGTTGAGGAGGCAGAAGCAGTGGAGGAACTTTGACATAAAGAGGATTGACGCACAACTCGTGGGGACGGCAAGACTTGGACAGCAGCCCCTTGTCCTGCTGTCACCATAGTTACCCAGTGCCCAGTCAGCGACATGTAACGCCCCTGTCCATGCCTACTCGTCCAAGTGTCTGTGGTGAAATGCACCCTGTCACACACAGAGTTTCTCAAAGAAGCGGTGATGTTGTGTGCGACATGCTGGTGGAGCGCAGGCACACCTTTCTTTGAGAAGTAGTGCCGACTGGGCATCTGGTACTGGGGCACTGCGACGGACATAAGGTCTCGAAAATCCTCTGTGTCCACCAGGCGGAAAGGCAGCATTTCTGTAGCCAAGAACTTGCAGATGGTGAAATTCAACCTCTTAGCTTTCTCATGGCTAGGAGGAAATGGTCTTTTACTTGTCCACATCTGAGGGACCGAGGGCTGGCTATTGTGCTTAGACGGGGTTGATAAGGGTGTCCCCGGCAAACTGCTGGTCTGCGAGGAAGATGCAGGCGGACATGTTAGGTTGCCGTGATCCAAAGGTGGTGCTATCGATGTCGGACAGTGCTCAACACCAGCTGGTGTTACCACCTCCAAAGAAAATGATGACCTGCCAATCACGCTGGCTGTTGCGGGTAAAGAGGTGGCAGGTCTGCGCCCCAAAACAGGTGTGACTGCTGTCCCCCCAGTCACAGAGGATGAAGAGGCCGCGGATGCACAAGATATGGCAGACGGTGGTTGGCCCGGCCGGCTAGGCCGCATTGTAGCACAGTGAGCTTCCCACTGCAACTTATGCTTCATATCCATGTGCCGGTTCATGCATGAAGTACTCAAACTATGTATTTTTTGGCCTCTACTTAGCTTTTGCTGACAAATGTTACAGATAACACGAGTTGGGTCATCTTTATCGATCTGAAAAAATGCCCAGGCTATGCAAGGCTTAGCACCCATGCGACCTGAAGAGCCACCACGACTTGTGGTGAGAGGCAGAGTTGTGTTTGAGGATGCAGTTGTTGACGTGCTTCCAGTACTACGTCTCTGTCCAGGAAGGCGCAACCTGACCTCGTCGTCACTAGCATCTTCCTCCACCTCCTCTGCTGACCTCATCTCTTGGCTGACTGTGGGTTGACAGTAAGTGGGATCTCCAACCTCATCATCATCACCCTGTGCGTTATCACACCCGTCATCCTCAGAGCCAACCTGTTCCTGCCCTGACAAAAAACTAAAGTTGTCGCTCCAATCAGGTATTTGAGTCTTATCATCGTCTTCCTCATTGTCTCCACCAACAGGAGTTACAGTTTGGGAATGAGGGTCTACATTATGGTCAGAACCTTCTGCGTCTGGTCCTGGATCCGACTCATAAAGATTCTGGGCATCAGTGCAGATCATTTCCTCGTCTGGATTCACAGAAGCGCTGGAGTCGACCTCTGATTCCCAGGCTATAGTATGAGTAAACAGCTCTGCAGACTCAACCATCTGTTCTACCTCATACTCAGACGGGCAGCTGGAGATTTGGGAGCTGTGAGGAAGCAAGTGCGATTGGGGTGACACCTTTGAGGACTGGAGTATTTGTGATGTTGAAGTTGATGTGGAGGAGAGCCCACTTAAAGGAGCACTTGATATCCGTTGAAGCACCTGCTGTTTTTGTGCCTCATCTGGAATTTGTAGCGATTGGCGTGGCCGTAAGAAAGGGATCTTATCACATTGTCCGCTAAAAGAAGTAGACATTTTAGTTTTTCTGGAAGATGGTCTTTCTTCTGCAGATGTTACTGTTGCTTTAACACCTACCCCACGGACACAACCTTTTTTCCCCTTCCCAACACGCCTATTCCCCTTTCCACCAGCAGCAGGCCTTTTTCCACTCATTTTGGTGGTTAACTAATTAACAACTCTGGAGATGTTTGCACAAAAAAACAATGGATGGGAACCGAGCAGAGCTGAGTGGCCAAACTGTGGTATTAGGCCAAAACTATTGGCTGGGTTAGATGCAGAAAAAAATTATATTCAATTTGCAACCTGATGGAGGTCAGTATAGATGGACTAATAGAGAAAGTCCCACACACTGCTAGAAGGCCAAATATTTTTTCAGAGCTAGATGCAGAAAAAAATATATTCAGTTTGCAACCTGATGGAGGTCTGTATAGATGGATTAATAGAACAAGTCCCACACACAGCTAGAAGCCAAATATTTTTTCAGAGGTAGATGCAGAAAAAAATATATTCAGTTTGCAACCTGATGGAGGTCAGTATAGATGGACTAATACAACATGTCCCACACACAGCTAGAAGCCCAATATTTTTTCAGAGGTAGATGCATAAAAAAATATATTCAGTTTGCAACCTGATGGAGGTCTGTATAGATGGATTAATAGAACAAGTCCCACACACAGCTAGAAGCCCAATATTTTTTCAGAGGTAGATGCAGAAAAAAATATATTCAGTTTGCAACCTGATGGAGGTCAGTATAGATGGACTAATACAACGAGTCCCACACACAGCTAGAAGCCCAATATTTTTTCAGAGGTAGATGCAGAAAAAAATATATTCAGTTTGCAACCTGATGGAGGTCTGTATAGATGGATTAATAGAACAAGTCCCACACACAGCTAGAAGCCCAATATTTTTTCAGAGGTAGATGCAGAAAAAAATATATTCAGTTTGCAACCTGATGGAGGACTGTATAGATGGATTAATAGAACAAGTCCCACACACAGCTAGAAGCCCAATATTTTTTCAGAGGTAGATGCAGAAAAAAATATATTCAGTTTGCAACCTGATGGAGGTCTGTATAGATGGATTAATAGAACAAATCCCACACACAGCTAGAAGCCCAATATTTTTTCAGAGGTAGATGCAGAAAAAAATATATTCAGTTTGCAACCTGATGGAGGTCTGTATAGATGGATTAATAGAACAAGTCCCACACACAGCTAGAAGCCCAATATTTTTTCAGAGGTAGATGCAGAAAAAAATATATTCAGTTTGCAACCTGATGGAGGTCAGTATAGATGGACTAATACAACAAGTCCCACACACAGCTAGAAGCCCAATATTTTTTCAGAGCTAGATGCAGACAAAAAATTATTTTGAATTTGCAACCTGATGGAGGTCAGTATAGATGGACTAATAGAGAAAGTCCCACACACTGCTAGAAGGCCACATATTTTTTCAGAGGTAGATGCAGAAAAAAATATATTCAGTTTGCAACCTGATGGAGGTCTGTATAGATGGATTAATAGAACAAGTCCCACACACAGCTAGAAGCCCAATATTTTTTCAGAGGTAGATGCAGAAAAAAATATATTCAGTTTGCAACCTGATGGAGGTCAGTATAGATGGACTAATACAACAAGTCCCACACACAGCTAGAAGCCCAATATTTTTTCAGAGGTAGATGCAGAAAAAAATATATTCAGTTTGCAACCTGATGGAGGTCTGTATAGATGGATTAATAGAACAAGTCCCACACACAGCTAGAAACCCAAATATTTTTTCAGAGGTAGATGCAGGTAAAAATTATATTCAATTTGCAACCTGATGGAGGTCAGTATAGATGGACTAATAGAACAAGTCCCACACACAGCTAGAAGCCCAAATATTTTTTCAGAGGTACTGTAGATGCAGATAAAAATTATTTTTAATTTGCAACCTGATGGAGGTCAGTATAGATGGACTAATACAACAAGTCCCACACACAGCTAGAAGCCCATTATTTTTTCAGAGCTAGATGCAGAAAAAAATTATATTCAATTTGCAACCTGATGGAGGTCAGTATAGATGGACTAATAGAATGATGCTATGCCCAAAAGATTTTACTTCACTAGGTGCAGTAAAAAAATTGGTATTCTATGCACAGTTGGTATATCTTGCAACACAGATAGGCTACTCCACTGACTAACACACTCTGCAATAGGCCAAAAATGATTAGCTTTGCTAGATTCAGCCAAATGCTGTGAAAAAAACTTGCACAGCACTGGCACAGACCTGTCTGGCAAAAACTGATAGGAACTGATGTAACCTAGTCCTGAAAAGGACTCCAATTAGAATTAGTCTTTACTCCCACAACCTATCTATTTAAGTGCACAGACCTGCCTGATAAAAGTCATAGGAAATGCTGTAACCTAGTCCTTAAAAGGACTGCAATCACAACTATTCCCTACTCCCAAGCTATCTGTAGATTTGTGCGAAAATTGGCTTGAAATTAACAAGGTATAGCGCACACAGCAACAGCGGTGCCGTCTAACACGCAGCTGCAGCAGTGAGAAAATGGTGGCGACGGGGAAAATGGCTTGTGACATACACTGCCAATGACACATGCCCTTGCTTGTGTGAAAAAAAGCACTTCGCTCCGTGTGTGCGCTGCTGATAGGCTGACAGATTGCACCTCCCCACTGTAAATGCGGGAAAGAGAAAAAAAAAATGGAGATCTTCATTGTTCCTGCAGAGATCCATCCCCTGCCCCTCCCCCCACCCCGCTGTACACTCAAACTGCGCATTAACATTAATTTTCATCATTACTGAGAAAAAATCCAGTTATGATTTTGGTGCACGAACAGTTATCGAACATAACCTCGAACAGCCGAATTTTTCTCAAATTGTTCGTGTTCGCCGAACGGCTCGAACACCACCCAAAACAGCTCGAATTTGAGATTGGCGAACAGTTCGAGTAGAACAACGCTCATCTCTAGTGATGAGCGAGCATGCTCGCTACTGCTCGGTGCTTGCCCGAGCTTCTCACTGCTCGAGATGCTCGGCGCTCGCCGAGTATTTCCGGGTTGCTCGAGCGGGAACTCGAGTCCCCTCCCTGCATGTTTAGCACTCTTTAGAGAGCCAATGAACATGCAGGGATTGCCTGCCATGCATTGTAATGCCGTAGCCATGCTGGTTGTGGGCATTACAGTGATTGGCTGGCCACACAGCATCATCAGGTCTATATCAGACCTGGCGCCGCCATAATCGTCACAGTCACTCCGGATCAGACAGTGTAGGGAAAGCTGCTGTTGTGTCAGGGAGAGATTTAATCATGTATTAGGTAGTGTACGGAGAAAAACCGTACATTACACATAGCTATCTTAACAAACAGTCCTTCTGAGGACTAATCCATCTGCAGAGATGTCAGGTAGGCAGGGTGTATAGGCAGGCAGTGTATATAGCAGACTGCAGTCCATATAGCACAAGAGGCTCCATTCCAATTCTGCCTTCTGCTGCTGTTAGATATTTCTATACAAAGGCCCAGGTCTGAGGGGCCAGGAATACTTTTCTTTGGATCTTAATCCTCATTATTTGCTTAAAAATCAATACAGAGAACACAGTTTTTCTGCGCCATTTGCTTGTTTTGGGAGAGGTGCTGCTGCGTCAGGGACAGGTTTGCTTGTGTATTAGGTAGTGTAGGGAGAAAAACCATACATTACACATATCCATCTTAACAAACAGTCCTTCTGAGGACTAATCTATCTGCAGAGAAATCAGGCAGGCAGGGTGTATAGGCAGTCAGTGTATATAGCAGACTGCAGTGCATATAGCACAAGAGGCTCCATTCCAATTCTGCCTTCTGCTGCTGTTAGATATTTATATACAAAGGCCCAGGCCTCAGGGGCCAGGAATACTTTTCTTTGGATCTTAATCCTCATTATTTGCTTAAAAAGCAATCCAGAGAACACCATTTTTTCTGCGCCATTTGCTTGTTGGCACTGCAGAATACAGCCAGGTCCTTTCCATATTAGAGCGCTAGAAATCCAGCTATTTAAAACTCTGTTTTCTCCATCAAACAGATCACATATCCGTTGTCAGAAAATACTGCCATTTCTGGCCTCCATCAAAAATTTCCTTTAGTGTGTCAGTGAAGCAATTCACAGCAGTTTGCTGTTCAAACTACTTACCTAGAGGCCAGGTATTTAAAACTGTGTTTTCTCTATCATGCGGATCACATATAAGTTGTCCGAAAATACTGCCATTTCTGGCCTCCATCAAAAATTTCCTTTAGTGTGTCATTGAAGCAATTCACCGCAGTTTGCTGTTAAAACTACTTACCTACAGGCCAGGTATTTAAAACTCTGTGTTCTCTGTCAAACGGATCACATATACGTTGTCAGAAAATACTGCCATTTCTGGCCTCCGTTATAAATTTCCATTAGTGTGTCATTGAAGCAATTCACCGCAGTTTGCTATTCAAACTACTTACCAACAGGCCAGGTATTTAAAACTCTGTTTTCTCCGTCAAACGGATCACATATACGTTGTCAAAAAATACTGCCATTTCTGGCCTCCATTAAAAATTTCCTTTAGTGTGTCATTGAAGTAATTCACCACAGTTTGCAGTTCAAACTAATTACCTACAGGCCAGGTATTTAAAACTCTGTTTTCTCTATCACACGGATCACATATAAGTTCGCTCCAAACTCAGTCATTTGTAGTGAGCTTGGAAGATACTGTCCTCCATTTAAAATGGGGAAGCCACGTAGCAAGGGACGGGGAACTGGATGTGATGGTGATGGTGCATGCAGAGGCCAAGGACAAGGCCGTGGGCAAGCCGAAATTGTGCCACAACAAACACCCACATCTTCTCGCCTGACCTTCCTGTCCCAATTTCTAGGGGACCGCAGCACACCACTATTGAACCCAGAGCAGTGTCAAAAGGTTGTTGGTTGGATAGCGGATAATGCTTCCAGTCACTTAGCCACCATCACCACCACCCTGTCTTCCACACGGTCAAGTCTCAGTAGCCGTGAGTCTGGAACGCATATTCCTCACCCTGATCCTCCTTCCTTCCACCATGCCGAGTACCCAGAGACAACTGATCCCACACTTGGACACTCTGAAGAGCTGTTCACTTTTCCATTTATAGATTCGGGCCTCTCGCGACTTTGTGGGCCGAACCCCAGGATCCAGGAACAGTGTCTGGGGGTGGAACCATTGCTTCTTCAGCTGTTGTGCATGCAAGCCAATCCCCTGTCCATGGTGCATTCAAACACGCCTCCTGCCCTGCACCTGTCGTTGCAGACTCTCAAGTAGCAGCATCAGGAAGCATGTCCATGTCCTTGTCAGAGCGCAGCGTTCAGTTGTCCATACCCAAGTCCTTGGAACGCAAGCGCAAATATGCAGCCAACGCCCCACAGGCCACACTATTAAATTCTCACATTTCACGACTGCTTGCGCTAAAAATGTTGCCTTTTAGGCTCATGGAGACGGAAGCATTCCGCAACCTGATGGCGGCTGCCGTCCCTCGGTACTCGTTCCCCAGCCGCCACTATTTCTCCCTGTGTGTCGTCCCATTACACAAGCAAGTGTCCCAAAACATTAGCCGTGCTCTCAACAACGCAGTTACTGGTAAAGTCCACCTAACCACGGACACGTGGACAAGTGCTTGTGGGCAGGGACGGTATATCTCGCTCACGGCACACTGGGTTAACATAGTGGAAGCCGGGACCTTGTCAGACCTTGGGACTGAACATGTCCTCCCGACGCCAAGGATTGCGGGCCCTAGGTCAATCAGGGTTGCCCCCATGGTCTACAGCTCCTGCACCTCATCCTCCTCAGCCTCCTTCAGCCTCCATCTCCGAAATGACCACATCAGTCAGAGCAGGCAGATCTGTGGCTCACACCGCTGAACCTACAGCCAGGCATGGTCTTGTGTGACACTGGTCGGAACCTGGTGGCTGCTGTGAGGCGAGGCGAGCTCACACACATACCATGACTGGCCCATGTGCTTAACCTCGTGGTTCAGCGGTTTCACAAATCCTACCCGGAGCTGCCGGATCTGCTTGTTAAAGTATGCCGCCTGTGTTCCCTTTTTAGAGAGTCAGCTACAGCTTCCGCCGCCCTTGCAGTGTTTCAGCAGTGTTTGCTGCTTCCGGCTCACAGACTGGTGTGTGATGTCCCCACGCATTGGAACTCTACACTGCAGATGTTGGGAAGGATTTGTGAGCAGAAGAGGGCAGTTGTTGAGTACCAGCATCAACAAGGCCGTCAGTATTCAGTTCAGACTCCACACATAAGACCTCAGGAGTGGACATGGATGTCAGACATATGTACCATCCTCCAAAACTTTGAGGACTTCACCAAGATGGTGAGTGGCGATGACGTCATAATTAGCATCACCATCCCGCTTCTCTGTCTTCTGAAACGCATTGCAGGTGGAGCACGATGAGATGGAGCAAGGAACCATACAGGGTGATTACACACAGAAAAGCCTCATCTCATCCCAACGTGGATTGGGTGACAATGAGAAGGAGGAGGAGGAGGAAGGACAGGAGACAGTTTCATGCACTATAGACGGTACTACCTGCACAGCTGTCATACCGTCTGTTCAGCGTGGATGGCCAGAGGACAGAAAGGAAGAGGAGGAGGAGGAGAGCATGGTCAGTCGTCCTCTTGGTGAAGACACGGAAGTCTTGCCTGTTAGTAGTCTGACACGCATGGCTGAGTTTATGCTACACTGCCTTTCCCATGACCATCGCGTTCTCAAAATTTTGGGTGACAGTCATTACTGGTTGGTGACACTTCTAGACCCACGCTACAAGGAGAACTTTATATCTCTTATTCCTGAGGCAGACAGGTCTACAAAAATGGGGCAGTACCAGAAGGCCCTTGTTGCGGAACTATTAAAAAAGATTCCCATCTGAAAACGCTGGGGGCAGAAGGCACACTTCGTTGGACAACCAAGAAGTAGAGGTGAGAGAGACACAACTTCAATCCAGCTGAGGCAGGGGAACACTGTCAAAGTTCTGGGAAAGTTTTCTCAGACCCTCCCATCGCACAGGCCCTGAGGCGCGGGGTACTCTCACAAGTGCAACGTTTGGGAAGATGCTGAGGGAGTACCTTGCCGACCGTACCAACGTCCTCCGTGATTCCTCTTTGCCTTATAATTATTGGGTATCCAAGCTGGATATGTGGAATGAACTGGCTCTCTATGCCTTAGAGATCCTGGCCTGCCCTGCCACTAGCGTTTTATCATAGCGGGTTTTTAGTGCCGCTGGTGGAATTATAACTGATAAGCGCATCTGCCTGTCAACTGAAAATGCTGACAGGCTGACTCTTATAAAAATGAACAAGGGCTGGATTGGGCCAGACTTCTTAACACCACTGAGCGATAGCAGCGTAACATAAACTCAAATCCAGTGTCTTTTCTTGGGAGGTGTATTCCCATGCACCTTTTCACACCCACACATGGGTATACGCTTCCTGATTTTGTCTATTTGCTCTTGTTCTCCTCCTTCTCCTCATCCTCCACCACCATATCACCAGGGTGACCGTGGTCCGTGATGGAACACCCACATAATTTTTTTAAAGAGTGTTTATGATGCCCGTGAAAATTTTTTTTTATACAGTATGTTCATGTATAGCCCCCAGGGGTAAATGTTTGTCAGCTCATACACTTAGTGCATGGGCATTACAAGTATAGGAGGCCAGCTCCTTTCTAATGAGAACATTTTTTTATGAGGCCCTCCTACAAGTCTCTTCAAAGGGACATTGAAGTGCCTCCAAATTTTTGGCAGCCCTTGCACTCACTGCATAGGCCAACACTATGGGAGACTCTCTCCTTTCTAGTGGGAATTTGTCATTTCTGTGGCCCTTCTCTGTGTGTCTTTAACTTCTTAGTGGGGTTTTTCCTAAAATTGGTCAGCCGTTGGACTCACTGCATATCCTATAACTGTATAGCAGACTCTCTCCTTTCTAATGAGAACATGTCATACTTGTTACTGTGGCCCTGCACTTTGTGTCTTTAAATTCTTATTGGGGTTTTTCCTAAAATTGGTCAGCCATTGGACTCACTGCATACCCTATAACTGTATAGAAGACTCTTTCCTTTCTAATGGGAACATGTCATACTTGTTACTGTGGCCCTGCTCTGTGTGTATTTAAATTCTTAGTGGGGTTTTTCCTAAAATTGGTCAGCCGTTGAACACACTGCCTACCCTATAACTGTATAGCAGACTCTCTTCTTTCGAATGGGAACATGTCGTACCTTGTTTCTGTGGCCCTGCTCCGTGTGTCTTTAATTTCTTAGTGGGGTCTTTCCTAAAATTGGTCAGACGTTGGACTCACTGCATACCCAATGACTGTATACCAGACCCTCTCCTTTCTAATGGGAACATGTCGTACCTTTTTACTGTAGCCCTGCTCCGTGTGTCTTTAAATTCTTAGTTGGGTTTTTCCTAAAATTGGTCAACCGTTGGACTCACTGCATACCCTATAACTGTATAGCAGACTCTCTCCTTTCTAATGGGAACATGTCATACTTGTTACTGTGGCCCTGCTCTGTGTGTCTTTTAATTCTTAGTGGTGTTTTTCCTAAAATTGGTCAGCCGTTGGACTCACTGCATACCCTATAACTGTATAGCAGACCCACTCCTTTCTAATGGGAAAATGTCGTACCTTGCTACTGTGGCCCTGCTCTTTGTGTCTTTAAATTCTTATTGGGTTTTTCCTAAAATTGGTCAGCCTTTGGACGCATTGCATACCCTATAACTGTATAGCAGACCCTCTCCTTTCTAATGGGAACATGTCATACTTGTTACTGTGGCCCTGCTCTGTGTGTCTTTAAATTCTTAGTGTTTTTTTTTTCCTAAAATTCGTCAGCCGTTGAACTCACTGCACACCCTATAACTGTATAGCAGACCCTCTCCTTCCAAATGGAACATGTCGTACTTGTTAATGTGGCACTGCTCCGTGTGTCTTTAAATTCTTAGTGAGGTTTTTCCTAAAATTGGTCAGCCGTTGGACTCACTGCATACCCTATAATTGTATAGCAGACCCTCTCCTTTCTAATGGGAACATGTCGTACCTTGTTACTGTGGCCCTGCTCTATGTGTCTTTAAATTCTTAGTGGGTTTTTTTCTAAAATTGGTCAGCCGTTGGACTCACTGCATACCCTATAACTGTATAGCAGACCCTCTCCTTTCTAATGGGAACATGTCTTACCTTGTTACTGTGGCCCTGCTCTATGTGTCTTTAAATTGTTAGTGGGGTTTTTCCCAAATTTTGGCAACCCTTGCAGTCACAGCATGGGCATTACCACTATAGGAGACCCACTCCTTTATAATGGGAGCATTTTTTTTACTGAGACCCTCCTCTATGTCTCTTCAAAGGGGTATTGGGTTGCGCCCAAATTTTTGGCGGCCCTTGCAGTCACTGGATACGCAATAACAGTATAGGAGACCCAATTGTTAATAATGGGAACAACAAAGCATAGCCGGCTGATGGTTCTCTAACAATAGCTACTGCCGACTGGTGGCCTTTTAAGAATATTAAGGGCCGTCTGTTGTCCCTGTAAAAATATGCTTTATGGAGCCCCTCCATCATAAATAAAAAAAGATGTGTCTGATGATGTGTCACACACCACATTACCAGACAAGGTTGTAAAATGTTAAAATGACATTTCCTGGTGAATGCATTTGTCTTAAAAAATAACGTTAAAAACAGAAAACAATAGGATCTTTCTTTAGTATAAAAAACAGCGTCACCAATTTAACCTCAATGTAATCACATTGTTCAGCTCATGCACCTCCTCCTCCATCTCCGAAATGATCACATCAGTCACAAGCTGACAGCACTGCAACACTGCCTTGGCCAAGCGGCAACAGGCTGTGCTGAAGATAACATGCTTAATGCTTAATTGACAAACCGTCCAGCGCTGCAGAGTTGTTGAAAGCTGTAACACAGCAGCCTGATCTGTGGCTCTCACCACTGAACATATAGACAGGCATGGTCATGTGTGACAATGGGCAGAACCTGGTGATGGAGAAATGACAGCCGCGGTAGATACGGTTTCCATCTAAGCCAGTCCTTTCACCGAGCTAAAGAATATTGCTGTGGTGAAATACAACTCTCACTGAGAAGCTGTTTCAGATTGAAAAACATTGTGCCCACAAGAGGATTTGATTCTAAGGGCTAACCTTTCTCACCCGCTCAAGAGCCCCATGGCAGCTGCAAAGTTAGCTCTATCATGAACTCTCCTGAGGTAGAATCCAAGGCACACCAGAGGATTCTCTAGTGGTACCGTCCAACCCTGCTGAGAAGCAGTCCTGGCTAAGAAAAGTGTGTTGGTAGGTTCCCGGACACTCTATGGCTGCTTTTTTACTGAGGAGGAAACAGACGCAAACATGGGGAGAATATACAAAGTCCTTGCAGTTGTTGTCCTTGCTGGTATTTGAACCCAGGATCCCAGCGCTGCAAGGCTTCAGTGCTAACCATTGATCCAATGTGCTGCCGTTCACCCTCTAATATCTAACAGGCTGGAGAAACTTGCACCTACTGCCACTCTATCTTCAGCTCCTTTGTGAGAAAATGTATTTGGGCAGCCACTCAGTCGACCAAATAAAATTCCTGAGAAGGATATTGGGGATGGCTTCGCTACTGGTACTGCTAATACCATGGCGTCATACCATAGTTTGCTGGAAATATTCCTGGCTGGTAGAAGGCAAGCAAATTCCAACAGAAAAGTACCAGCAGTAATGTTCAGGCCACATTTCAAGTGCAAGAAGCTTTAGTGGACTTCCTGGGAGAAATGACACGCAGGGTAGATACGGTTTCCCTCTATGTCAGTCCTTTCACCGAGCTAAATACAACTCTCAGCCAAAAAAGTTGTGGACTGGCTCCTTACCGTCCCTGGCCACATTCACCTGTCCACGTGTTTGTGGTTATGCGGTCCTTCCCAGTAAGTACACTGGGGAGGGCACGGGTAATGTTGTGGGACCCGTGCTTGTGGAAAGCGGAGGCAATACCGGGAAATATAGTGGCGGCTGGGGACCGAGTAAGGACACCCGGCCGCCGCCAGCATGAGGTTGTGAAAAGCTTCCACCTCCATGAGCTTAAAAGGCCATATTTCAAGTGCAAAGAGCTGCCCAGAAATCTGGCAGTTTAGTGTTGCGACCTGTGGATGGGTGACTGGCTGGCTGCATACTTGCACTTGCATTTCAAGTAACAGAAAACTAAGCAGATGGTGGACTCTATCATCATCATGGCCTCACCTCGGCACTATGAACTCTCCTGAAGGAGAAGCCAGGGTCCGCCGGAGGAGTCTCAGGTTCTCTGGTGGGCCCGTCCAACCCTGCCGAAAAGCAGCCCTGGCTAAGAAAAGTGTGGGGGAAGGTTCCCGGACACTCTATGGCTACTTCTTTAATGTGGATCGGCCATGCTTATGCATGTTATTTCTCAAAACGCATTACAGATCAGGCCATTGTCCAACTCTGTATTCAAGACATTAAATGCGTAAAGAAAGATGTGTGTGTGTCAAAGCACCACCGACAAGTGCGAGTTGATGTTGGATTGGCTGACATTGCTTCTGCAACAAGCTCAATTACAGGACTTCCTGGGAGAAATGACACGCAAGGTAGATACGGTTTCCCTCTAAGTCCTTTCACCGAGCTAAATTCAACTCTTAGCAAAAAAGTTGTGGGCTGGCTCCGTACCGTCCCTGGCCACATTCACCTGTCCACGTGTTTGTGGTTATGCGGTCCTTCCCGGTAAGTGCACTGGGGAGGGCACGGGTAATGTTGTGGGACCCGTGCTTGTGGAAGGCGGAGGCGATACCAGGAAATATAGTGGCGGCTGGGGACCGAGTATGGACACCCGGCCGCCGCCATCATGACGTTGTGAAAAGCTTCCACCTCCACGAGCTTAAAAGGCCATATTTCAAGTGCAAAGAGCTGCCCAGAAATCAGGCAGTTTAGTGTTGCGGCCTGTGGATGGGTGGGTGGCTGGCTGCATACTTGCACTTGCATTCCAAGTAACAGAAAACTAAGCAGATGGTGGACTCTATCATCATCATGGCCTCACCTCGGCACTATTAACTTTCCTGAAGGAGAAGCCAGGGTCCGCCGGAGGAGTCTCAGGTTCTCTGGTGGGCCTGTCCAACCCTGCCGAAAAGAAGCCCTGGCTAAGAAAAGTGTGGGGGAAGGTTCCCGGACACTCTATGGCTGCTATTTTAATAGTGGCGGCTGGGGACCAAGTACTGACACTCGGCCACCGCCGGCATGAGGTTGTGAAAAGTTTCCACCTCCACAAGCCTAAAAGGCCACATTTCAAGTGCCAGCAGCTGTCCAAAATTTGGCAGTATAGTATTGCAGCATGTGGGTGGGTGGGTGGCTGCCTGCATACTTGCGCTTGCATTCCAAGGAATTGGGTAGGGACAACTGAACGCTGCAGTGGGACAAGGATGTGGACAGTGATTGTTGCAAGTCTGCAATGACAGGTGCATGGCGGGAGGCATCTTTGCATGCGCCAAGGATCACTTATGATGGGCACACTTTTTGGCAGTGACCTGGGAGTCAGAGATGCTTCCAGAGGTCTTCCCCATGCTGTTCCCATGTCTTTTCAGCACTGTATGCATGTGTCTGATGATGTGTCACACACCACATGGCCACATAAGGTTGTAAAATGTTGAAATGACATTTCCTGGTGAATGCATTTGTCTTGGTTGAAAGCAATTCAAAAGTGTGAAAACGCATCAAAAACGCTACGTGTGAACTTAGGCCAAGTTGTGGAGGAGTATTTTTGTTTTTGGTTATTTATTTTGCCTTATATACAAGTCATTACACTGGAAAGGATGTTCTTTAACATATTTCCCTGGAAAATCCTTTTTGGTTTTGTTTTTGTATGTTTTATTGTGAGCCCGTAAAAGTGGTGTAATACTCTGACCACGTTGCTGACAGCAGTGATCTGGGAGTCAGAGATGCTTCCAGGGGTCTTCCCCATGCTGTTCTCATGTCATTTGAGCACTGTTCCCATCGATTTGGGCAATTTTTAGGCCCTCTGCAGACCACCGGGGGGAGCCGCCTGAATAATGCTCGAGTTTCCCATAGACTTCCATTGGGCTCGTTGCTCGGGTCGAGCACCCGAGTATTCCAATTTGCTCGACCCAAGCAACGAGTACCCGAGAATTTTAGTGCTCGCTCACTAAATACTACCCTGTGGCACAGTTTCTGAAGGGAAGGAGCCATACACTGCTTCAGTATGTCACAGTACATGTTGGCTTTCATGGTTCCCTCATGAACTACCCACAGCCCCACAGCCGGCAGCACTCATGCAGCCCCAAACCATGACACTTCCACCAAAATGCTTGACTGTAGGCAAGACACACTTGTGTTTGTATTCCTCACCTGGTTGCAACCACACACGTTTGACTCCAACTGAACTACATAAGTTTATCTTTCAAAACCAATAGATAGATAGGAAGCAGGACTATGTGATGTAAATAATCAAGCAAACTTTATTATGAGCAATTAATAAAAACAAGCATCATGAAGATAAAAAACAATAAAAAAGGGGAGAACAGAAGTGACACCTACAGTAGGTGCCACGTCTGACAAGGAATGTATAAATCTAGGCACAAATTATCAATGACTGCATAATGAGAATGGTGGATGTAGTCCCATACAGATTAAATGAGAAATACAGCAGTATGTCAGCATAAAGGGCAAATTTGACAAAAAGCATCAGTGATTTAAATAAAGCGCTTGTGCAGAGTAAACATGATATATCAAAAATGTAGCAGTCATGATGGGTAAAATCCTTCAACAGTGAAGCCCGTATATAAAGATATAATCTAAAAGTAAGGATGCACATAACATATAAAATGACACGCATGTGACGGTTCATGCATGTAGTAGTTAAATTATTTCATTTTTTCCCTCTACTGAGTCGTTTTTTGCAAAGTTGGCAGATATAACGTGAGTTGGCTCATCCTTTACGGTGTCAAAAAGGAGCCAGGCTAGGCAACCCTTGCTGCCCCTGCGAGCTGCAGACCTGCGACCACTGCTGGCCATAGCCACAGTTGTGGCTAAGGATGTAGTGCTCGTCGTGGTTGCATCACTCTGTGTCTGTGCAGGAGGCCACAACGTAACCTCCTCATCTTCCTCCTCTCCACCTCCTCAAATGAGCTACTCAGCTGCATGCCTCTGGGTTCACAAGTGGAATCCACAATCTCATCATCATCCTCTGTGTTCTCCCATTCTTCACCCTGAAAATCACCCTCCTCCTCTTCCTGCCCTGACAGCACAGTACAGTCAGAGTGCGCCTCATGTATCTGAGACTCATCAGGATCACTCCTTTGGAGCAGAGACCTGTTGTCCATGGCATAGAATGTGTGAACAGCTCTGCAGACTTGCCCATCTGTGGTTCCCTACAGTCAGTTGGGTGGTTGGAGAGTTGTGACATGGGGGAAAACAAGGGTAATTGGGGTGTCAACTCTGAGCATTGTAC
Organism: Phyllobates terribilis; assembly: GCF_046119375.1. NCBI lineage: Eukaryota > Metazoa > Chordata > Amphibia > Anura > Dendrobatidae > Phyllobates > Phyllobates terribilis. The sequence goes on from NW_027362763.1 coordinate 225,719,985, forward strand.
TTCGTGTGCTGTTGAGGTAGAGGAAAAGGAGGAGAGGCCACTTGATGCAGTGCTTGCCATCCACTGGAGCACATGCTCTTTCTGGCCCTCATGTACAAAGCATAATGCTGTGCGGCTGCCAAATAAAGGGAGTGGAGTAACCCATTCAGTAATAGAAGTTGTCAGTTGTCTTTGGATAGGACGTGACGGTGTTGATTCACTAGAGCTTTCACTAACATTACCACCTACCCCACGTACACCTTGAACACCAAGCCTACTCCCCCTTCCACCACGACCTCGTTTTTTCCCACTTATGTTGCTCAGATAGTGTAGTTGGAGCCCGCTATTAGCAATTAACAATTACATTTTTTTCTGTGGATAAGCCTGCATAAAATAGAACATTTGCTCAAAAAAAATTCAAACTGAGATGTGGCCTGCTGTATCACCTTAGTAACAGAAGAAATTAGATTTTTTACTGTAGATGAGGACTGTATACAATAGAATATATGTTCCAAAAAATTTCAAACTGAGATGTGGCCTGCTGTATCACCTTAGTAACAGAAGAAATTAGATTTTTTTTACTGTGGATGAGGCCTGTATACAATAGAATATATTCTCCAAAAATTTCAAACTGATAACAGAAGAAATTAGAAAGTTTACTGCATATGTGGATGAGGCCTGAATACAATAGAATATATGCTCCAAAAATGTTCAAGCTGAGATGTGGTGTGTTGGATCACATTAGTAACAGAAAAAAGTCGATTTTTTTTTACTGTGAATGAGCTCTGCATACAGCTGAATTTCACCACCAGAAAATTACAAGCAGAGAGTTGGCCTGCTGTATCACGATAGTAACAAAAAAAATTAGATTTTTTTTAACTATGAACGAGCTGTGCAAACAGCTGAATTTCACCGCCAGAAAACTACAAGCTGAGATGTGGCCTGCTGTATCACATTAGTAAGAGAAAAAAATTATTTTTTTTACTGTGGATGAGCTCTACATACAGTAGTATATATGCACCAAAAAATTTAAAGCTGAGATTTGACCTGTTATATGTATCACGGTAGTAACAGAAAAAAATAGAGTTTCAAAGGGTAATTGTGCATGGAGCACAATAGAAGCAGTGCACAACAGAGTTCTATGCTGAAATGTGCCCTGCTGTGTCTGTCTGGACCTCATTAAAAGCAAAAAATATTGATCTGCTGGAAGGTCGATTTCACAGCCACACAGGACCATATATATCGAAACTATCTGACTTAGAAGCAACCGCCTAGCTAGCTATTTAAAATCTCTCAATATCTAGTAGCAGTGTCAGGAGCATCCTCTCTGAGCTGTTATACTGACAAAATGCCACTAAATCAACATATCCGCTCTTTATATAATTAGGAACATGTGATTTCAGCAACCAACGGCGCAAGCCCTTGTGTTTGGACATTGTGGACGGTTCCTGTGCCCTGATTGGCTTGTCGCAATCTGCACACATTAAGTTAAGAAAAAAAATTGATTACCAGAACGCTGCTCCTTTGACCTCTCCCCATCCCCTCCCTTCATCAAACACATCTTCCGCCTGCTCATCATGCAGCATGACTTTCCTAGCCAAAATGATAAAAATATTGTAGTCGAAAAGCAATCATTTGCCACACTTTTACCGAATTTTGCCAATTTTAAGTAAAAATGCTCAGGTGACTGGTACACGAATCCGAATGTGCAATGTTCGTGCTGAATTTGAAATTGGCGAACATTTTTCGAACATGTTCGCTCATCGCTAATCAGGAGTGCACACCTCAGCGTGTGTGAGAGATGGTGGGTCAGGGGAACAGGGCATAGGGCTGAAAGGATCCTGTAGATATTCAAGGACATACAGTGGAAGCTAAGAGTTTTTCATTTTTTTTTAATAGTGTGATTACTAGTGTTGAGCGAGCACTAAAATGCTCAGGTGCTCGAAGCTGCAAGTATGCAGCCTGCCACCCACCCCCAGGCTGCAATACCATACTGCTTGATTGCACTTGAAATTGGGCCTTTTAGGCATGTGGAGGCAGAATCTGGCCACCACGTCATGGCTGCGTCGACGGCCTGGTATCCATACTCAGTTCCCAGCCGCCCCACGGCCGGGTGTCCACGCTTGGTCCCCAGCCGCCAAGGGGCGGCATGGTGTCCATACTCGGTCCCCAGCCGCCAGAGGGCGGCCGGGTGTCCATACTCGGTCCCCAGCTGCCCCTATTTGTCCCGGTAACCTTCCCCACACTTTTCTTAGCCTGGCCTGCGGTAGGGCAGCATTGGCCGAGCCTACCAGACAACCACACTCCTCCGGTGGGCCCTGGCTTCTCCATCAGAGGAGTTGAGAGTGACAAGGTGAGGAGCATGATGATGATGATAGATGTTAGCATCTGCTTTGTTTTCTTGGAATGCAAGCGTAAGTGTGCAGCCTGCCACCCACCAACCCACAGGCTTCAATACCATACCGCTAGCTTGCTTGCACTTGAAATGAGGCCTTTTAGGCTTGTGGAGGCAGACGCTGGCCACCATGTCATGGCTGCATCGGCGGCCTGGTATCCATACTCAGTCCCCAGCCGCCCGGCGGCCGGGAGACCACACTTGGTCCCCAGCCGCCAGGGGGCGGCCGGGTGTCCTTGCTCGGTCCCCAGCCGCACCGTGGCCGGATGTCCACACTCAGTCATCAGCCGCCAGGGGGCAGCCCGGTGTCCATACTCGGTCCGCAGCCGCCCCTATTTGTCCCAGTAACCTTCCCCACACTTTTCTTAGCCTGGCCTGCTTTAGGGCAGCATTGGCCGAGCCCATCAAACAACCAGACTCCTCCGGTGGGCCCTGGCTTCTCCATCAGGGGAGTTGAGAGTGCCAAGGTGAGGAGCATGATGATGATGATAGAAGTTAGCATCTGCTTTGTTTTCTTGGAATGCAAGCGTAAGTGTGCAGCCTGCCACCCACCCACCCCCAGGCTGCAATACCAAACTGCTAGCTTGCTTGCACTTGAAATTGGGCCTTTTAGGCATGTGGAGGTGGAATTTGGCCACCACGTCATGGCTGCGTCGGCGGCCTGGTATCCATACTCAGTCCCAGGCCGCACGTCGGCCGGGTGTCCACGTTTGGTCCCCAGCCCCCAGGGGCCGGCCGGGTGTCCATACTCGGTCCCCAGCTGCCCCGAGGCCGGGTGCCCACACGCGGTCGCCATCCACCTGGGGGCGGCCGGGTGTCCATAAATGGTCCCCAGCCACCCCTATTTGAAGTACAGCCTAACCACAAACACGTTGACAAGTGAATGTGACCAGGGATGGTCCATCTCACTGACGCCTTCACACTGGGTTAATATTGTGGAAGCCGGGACACAGTTGGACACTGGGATGCAACACGTCCTCCAGACATAGAGGATTGCGGGTCTTGGGTCAATCAAGCTTCAACACAAAGTTTAGAAGGTAGACAGCAGCAGTGGTCGGCCTCCTGCACAACGAGTAAATTATCCATGATCATGAGTCCATCCATCTCCTTAGCTTTTTGTTCCTTGGAATGCAAGCGTATGTATGTAGTAGCGGTTAGGCGTGAGGTGGTCAGCGTTTTGGCGCATATCCTACCTCCTCCGAGGATTGCTGGATGTTTTCCTGCTACTATCCCAGTTCTATGACTCCTGTTAAAACAAAGCTTCAGGTGATGAATGATGGATGAGGTGGTGGCAAAGTAGAAAGAGCAGGAGGAACAGGGACCATTCACATCAATATCAGGCCAGTCAACCACACATGTCTTGTAGGATATGTTTCTGTACAAAAAGGAGCCGTTTGGCTACACAGTTATAGGGCATACAGTGAGTGCAATGCCTACCGAAAATTTCGAGGCACTCCAATGTCCCTTGGAAGTGACATGGAGGTCAGAGGGCCTCAACTAAACCGTATATAGCAACTGGGTCTCCTGTACACTGTTGGCCTGTAGCAGTGAATGGAAGGCTTTCCAAAAATTATGAGGAACTGCAATGCCCTTGAAACAGACGTGGATTACAGCATACTAAAAACCTTCTACCCATTATTGGGGAGTGGGTTTCCCTTAGTGTTCGCCTAAGCATTGAAAAGCAAAAGCTGACTAAAATTAGGAGGAAATGCAATGCCCTTTGGAAGAATCGTGGAGGTTAGAGTTAATTAAAAACAACATTTCAATGCCCCTTGGAAGAGCTGTGGTGTTCAGAGTGGTTTAGCAAGATGGTTTTAATACCCCTTGGAAGAGACGTGGAGGTCACAGTAGCTTAACAAGACGGTTTTAATGCCCCTTGGAAGAGTGCTGGAGGTCGCAGTGGAATAAAAAGACAATATCTATGCCCCTTGGAAGAGTGGTGGAGGTCGCAGTAGCTTAACAAGACGGTATTTATGCTCCATGGAAGAGACGTGGAGGTCACAGTAGCTTAACAAGACGAATTTAATGCCCCTTGGAAGAGACGTGGAGGTCACAGTATCTTAACAAGACGGTTTTAATGCCCCTTGGAAGAGTGGTGGGGGTCACAGTGGAATAAAAAGACAATATCAATGCCCCTTGGAAGAGTGGTGGAGGCTGCAGTAGCTTAACAAGACGGTTTTAATGCCCCTTGGAAGAGTGGTGGAGGTCGCAGTAGCTTAGCAAGATGGTTTTAATGCCCCTTGGAAAAGATGTGGAGTTCAGAGTTGTTTAGCAAGACGGTTTTAATGCCCCTTGGAAGAAACGTGGAGGTCACAGTATCTTAACAAGACGGTTTAAATGCCCCTTGGCAGAGTGGTGGAGGTCGCAGTGGAATAAAAAGACAATATCAATGCTCCTTGGAAGAGTGGTGGAGGTTGCAGTAGCTTAACAAGACGGTATTTATGCTCCTTGGAAGAGACGTGGAGGTCACAGTAGCTTAACAAGACGAATTTAATGCCCCTTGGAAGAGAAGTGGAGGTCACAGTATCTTAACAAGACAGTTTTATTGCCCCTTGGAAGAGACGTGGAGGTCACAGTAGCTTAACAAGACGGTTTTAATGCCCTTTGGAAGAGTGGTGGAGGTCGCAGTGGAATAAAAAGACAATATTAATGCCCCTTGGAAGAGTGGTGGAGGTCGCAGTAGCTTAACAAGATGGTTTTAATGCCACTTGGAAGAGTGGTGGAGGTTGCAGTGGAATAAAATGACAATAATAATGCCCCTCGGAAGAGACGTGGAGGTCACAGTAGCTTAACAAGACGGTTTTAATGCCCCTTACAAGAGCCATGCAGTACAGCATATTAAAAACATTATTTCCATTATTGGGGAGTGGGTCTCCCATAGTCTTTGCCTATGCCTTCCAAGCAAAAGCTGCCAAAAATTAGGACGGAGGAACTTGCAATGCTGGCAACACAGACCACGGTCACCCTGGTGGTATAGTGGAGGTGGAGGCTGAGGATAAGGAGAAGAGCAAAAAACAGCTGAAATGAGGAAGCGTAGGTGGGTGGGTGTGAATCGGTGCATGGGAATACACCTCCCGAAACAACACAGTGGATTTGACTTTATGTTACTCTGCTGTCATTTGGTGTTGATGAGAAGTCTGGCCCAATCCAGCCCTTGTTCATTTTGATAAGGGCCAGCTTGTCAGCATTGTCAGTTGACAGGCGAGTGCGCTTATCAGTTATAATTCCCCCAGTGGCACTAAAAACACGCTCATATAACATGCTAGTAGCAGGGGAGGCCAGGACCTCCAAGGCATACAGAGCGAGTTCATTCCAAGTGTCCAGCTTGGATACCCAATAATTAAAAGGCACAGAGGAATCACGGAGGACGCTGGTACGGTCGGCAAGTTACTCCCTCTCCATGTTTTGAAACTTTCCACTCCTTGTGAGAGTACCCCGTGCCTCAGGGCCTGTAAGCTAGGCGAGACTCAGAAAACTGTTAAAGAATGTTGACAGTGTTCCCCTGCCTCTGCTGGATTGGAGTTGCGTCTCTATCGCCTGTACGCCTTGGTTGGTCAATGAACTGTGACCTCTGCCGCTAGCGTGTTCAGATTGGAATTTTTTTAACAGTTCTGCAGCAAGGGCCTTCTGGTACTGCCCCATTTTTGTAGACTTCTCCACCTCAGGAATAAGAGAGTGAAAGTTCTCCTTGTAGCGGGGGTATAAAAATGTCACCAACCAGTAATGACTGTCACCCAACATTTTGACAACGCGAGGGTCACGGTTAAGGCAGCGTAACATAAAGTCAGCCATGCATGCCAGACTGGTAACGGGCAAGACTTCTGTGTCCTCACCAAGATGACGACTGACCATTCTCTCCTCCTCCTTCTCCCCCCTGTCGTCAGGCCACCCACGCTGAACCAACGGTATGACAGTTGTACAGGTACTACCATCTACAGCGCATGATACCAGCTTCTGTTCTTCCTCCTCCTCTCCCTCATTGTCCCCCAATGCACGTTGGGATGAGATGAGGCTGGGCTGTGTGTAATCGACCGCTACGGCTTCTTGATCCATCTCATCATACTCTGGCTGCAATGCCTCCTCTTTAATTCTCTGCAGAGAGCGTTGCAAAAGACAGACAAGTGGGATGCTGACGTTAATGATGGCGTCATCGCCACTCACCATCTTGGTGAACTCCTCAGAGTTTGTCAGGAAGGTACATATGTCAGACATCCAGGTCCAATCCTGAGGTCTTATGTGTGGAGTCTGACCTGAATATCGACGGCCTTGTTGCAGCTGGTGCTCCACAACTGCTATCTTCTGCTCACAAATCCTTTGCAACATGTGGAGGGTAGAGTTCCAACATATGGGGACATCACACACCAGTCGGTGTGCCGGAAGCTGCAAATGCTGCTGCAACACAGAAAGGGCAGCGGAAGCTGTGGCCGACTTCTGAAAATAAGCTGACAGGTGGCGTACTTTGACGAGCAGATCTGGCAACTCGGGGTACGATTTAAGAAACCGCTGTACCACGAGGTTAAGCACATGAGCCAGGCATGGTACGTGTGTCATCTCGCCTCGCCTCAGAGCTGCCACCAGGTTACGGCCATTGTCACACACGACCATGCCTGGATGTAGGTTCAGCGGTCTCAGCCACAGATCTGCCTGCTCTTTCACAGCTGTCCACAACTCACAAGCAGTGTGAGGGTTATCACCTAAGCTTATGAGTTTCAGCACAGCCTGTTGCCGCTTGGCTGAGGCAGTACTGCAGTGCTTCCAGCTTGTAACTGATGTCGTGATATCTGAGATGGAGGCTGAACATGAGGAGGAGGAGGAGGATGATGCGCAGGAGCTGTACACTGTGGGGGCAACTCTGACTGACATAGTGGCCGCAATCCTCGTTGTGGGGAGGATGTGTTTCTGTTATGTTCTGCTACCAGAGCTAAGGAAAGAGAGGAGATCTGTCCCTACGATAGAACTCAGCTGAATCCCTACGATGTAACAGGGAACCTGATCCTGCGATCAGACCTGCTAAAGTCCTAAGCTAGTCTGTACGGAGACCTATAGATGTGGGGAAGGAATCCCTACAAGTACTAAGGACTGGGAGGAAAATGGGACACCTCCTAACAGAAATAGTAGCAGACAGACGAACAAACAAAATATATAGAACATAGAGGTCCGTAGACCAAGCAAACTAACAGAGTTAGATACAGAGCACAGGCTAGCTAGAAAGTAGTTATACAATGAAGTCCAGCAAAGCCAGAAGGGCGGAGCAGGATTAAATAGGCCAACAAGGTCATGTGACCAGCAAAGGAAAAAACCTAAGAGCAAGGTTCTAACAGTACCCCCCCTTCTAAGAGGATCCTCCGGATCCCCTAGGACCAGGCTTATCAGGAAATCTCCTGTGAAACGCTCTGATAAGTCTGGACGCGGAAACATCATCAGACCTCACCCAAGAGTTATCCTCGGGTCCGAAACCTTTCCAGGCCACAAGATACTGCAAACTACCTATATACCGTCTAGAGTTAAGGATGCGAGAAATTTCATATTCCCCGTCCTCCACCACCGGAGGAACAGAGGCAGAGGCGTCACCATCCGACACAACAGCTTTTTTTAACAGAGAGACATGAAATACCGGATTAATTCTCCAGGAGGTAGGAACCTCCAACCTAACAGCAGATTGGTTGACAACCTGAAGCACCTTAAAGGGCCCTACAAACTTGGGACCCAATTTCTTAGAAGGAATCCTCAACCGCAGATTCCTAGAGGACAACCAAACCATGTCACCAACAGCGAACAAAACCTCCTGTCGTTTCCTATCAAAGTAGTCTTTAGATTTTCTGTTGGCCTCCTGAAGATTACCACGCACATCCGTCCAAACTCTCTCCAAATCACCGGAAAAATTCTCCTCCTCAGGCACGGCAGATCCCAACTTGGAGAACGACCCAAACGACGGATGTCTCCCAGAACAACAAAAAAAAGGCGAACAACCAGCAGAAGAAGATGTATGATTGTTCAGAGCAAATTCAGCAAGTGGCAGAAACTCAGACCACCCCTCTTGATTGTCTGCCACAAAACAACGCAAGAACTGCTCAACATCCTGGTTTTTCCTTTCTGTCTGGCCATTAGATTCAGGATGATATCCGGACGAGAACGACAAATGAACTCCCAACCTGTCACAAAAGGCACGCCAAAAACGAGCCACGAACTGAGGACCCCTATCAGAAACAATGTCAGTAGGAACGCCATGAAGTCTGACAATTTCCTTGACAAAGGCCTTAGCGAGAGTTTTAGCGCAGGGCAGTTTGACGAAGGGAACCAAGTGACACATCTTGCTAAAATGGTCCACGACCACCCAGATGACAGTAAAACCCTCAGAGGGGGGAAGGTCAGTTATAAAGTCCATAGCCAAATGTGTCCAAGGAGCACTGGGAACCTCCAAATGACAAAGCAACCCCGCAGCAGGAGTATGTGAGGACTTAGATCTAGCACATATAGTACATTGACGCACCCACTTAATGACTTCCTTCTGCCATCCAGGCCACCAAAAACTGCGACCCACCAGTCTCTTGGTCTCAGAGATTCCGGGATGACCTGCCAACCGAGATTCGTGACACTCAACAAACAAATCTCTCCTAAAGGTCCCAGGCACAAACAACCTCCCATGAGGAGTGTTAGATGGGGCATTCTCCTGTGCTTTAAGAATCTCATCTTCCAAAACGGAGTCCAAAGCAGCTATCACAACACCTTCTTGTAAAATGTTCTCCTCTTTCTCAGCACCGACTATGGGAGAAAAACTGCGAGACAAGGCATCCGCCTTAACATTCTTAGTACCAGGGATGTAAGTAACGGAGAAATTAAACCGCGAGAAAAACAGTGCCCACCTAGCCTGACGGGCATTTAGGCGCTTGGCAGCATCAAGATATATCAGATTTTTATGATCCGTAAGAACCTGAACGGGAAATTCCGCACCTTCTAAGAAGTGTCGCCAGTGTTCAAATGCGAGTTTAATAGCCAATAATTCCCGATTACCATTATCGTAATTCAGTTCAGTCTCCGAAAATTTTTTTGAAAAAAAGGCACAGGGATGTAATCCATCCCCGTTATCCTGAGACAATACTGCGCCAACCCCCACAGAGGAAGCATCAACCTCAACCAAAAACGGCTTAGTCACATCAGGCTGCATAAGGATGGGAGCAGAGGTGAACCTCTCCTTGAGATACACAAAAGCTTCAATGGCCTCAGAAGACCACTGAACCGCATCAGCACCTTTCCTGGTGAGATCGGTCAGAGGTTTGACAATACTAGAAACATTTTTTATGAATTTTCTGTAATAATTGGCGAAACCTAAAAACCTCTGTATCGATTTCAAACCAATAGGCCTAGGCCATTCCTGTACAGCTTGAACTTTAACCGGGTCCATCTCAAAACCTTCGCTGGAGATAATGTAACCCAAAAAACTAATTCTCTGTACAGCGAACTCACATTTCTCCAGCTTAGCAAAAAGCGAATTGTCCATTAATAACTGTAATACCTCACGTACGCTCCGCCAATGAGACTCCAGATCCGGCGAATAAATCAAAATGTCATCCAAATACACAACCACATTTTTGCCGATCAAAGGTCTAAGGATGTTATTAATAAGATTCTGAAAAAATGCAGGAGCATTAGTAAGACCAAAAGGCATAACCAGATTCTCAAAATGACCCACAGGAGTGTTAAAAGCAGTCTTCCATTCGTCACCCTCCTTCATGCGCAACAGATTGTATGCCCCCTTAAGGTCAATTTTAGAGAACCACTTGGCCCCCATTAACTGGTTAAACAGATCAGGAATCAATGGCAGTGGGTAAGGATTGCGTACAGTAATTTTGTTAATCTCACGAAAATCCAGACAAGGACTTAAACCGCCGTCCTTTTTTTTTACAAAAAAAAATCCAACCGCCACAGGAGACTTAGAGGGCCTAATGTGACCGGCGGCCAAACTTGTCTGTATGTATTCCTCCAAAGCCTTCCTCTCAGGAATAGTAAGGTTAAATAAACGACTTTTAGGAAGAGTCGCTCCAGGGACAAATTCAATAGAACAATCATAGTCTCTATGGGGAGGCAAAACCTGCGATTCCTTCTCAGAAAAAACTCTCCAAAAATCCTGAATAGGAACAGGCAATTCTCCCCTATCCAAAGCTGCAATATGCCCGTTACAACACTTGTCATAACATTTATGGCTCCAGGATTTAATTTCACTGGTAGACCAATCCAGTACAGGATTGTGAAATTTTAACCAGGGCAATCCCAATATTATTGGAGAAGGCAAGTTATTCAAAACTACCAAATCCAATTTCTCATGGTGAACACCATTAATAGTGAGAGGAAATTCACAGACCTTGAGAGTAATATTCTTCAAAGGGGAACCATCCACAGAAACCACAGCAATGGGGGATGATAAAGGTTCGGGTTTTAAATTGAGTCTTTCCAAGAATCCCCCATCAATTACATTCAGAGTAGACCCACAATCAACAAACACCCGAAATTCCATTAATTTTTCCTGAGCAATCGTGGAAGCAGCTAAAAATACACCCTTGGAATTTAAACAGGCAATACGGGCATGACTGACCATTTTTTTTTCTTTCTTCATACGAAGCTCACAGCCTTTAATCAAATGACCAGATTTTCCGCAATAGAAACACAAGCCTTCAGAAAATCTACGGTCTTTTTTCTTGAGAGCGAGGTGCCACCGATCCAATCTCCATCGGTTCACCACTGTTAGTACACACATTCTCATAACCAGAAACTGACATAGCAGAGGATTTGCTCTCATTAACCCTTGCACGCAGTCTCCTATCCACCCGTATAGCTAATTGCATAGCCTGTTGCAAATCTTCAGGTGTAGGATAAGCAATTAGCAGGTCTTTAACCCTTTCATTGAGCCCAGCAAGAAATAGACTTTTCAGAGCAGAATCGTTCCACCCTGTTTGAGTAGACCAACGACGGAAATGAGTACAATATTTTTCCACATTACCTGATCCCTGTTTCAAACGTCTCAACTCAGTCTCAGCTGATGCAACACGGTCAGGATCATCATATAATAGTCCCAAAGCAGAAAAAAAACTATCCACTGATCTAAAGCATGTATCACTAGGTTGCAAAGAAAAGGCCCACTCCTGAGGCTCTTTGCGCAAAAGTGACATTATGAACCCTATGCACTGGGATTCATCCCCAGAGGACTTGGGTCTCAAACGAAAATACAATAAGCAAGCATTTTTAAATGAAAAAAATTCTCGGTGTTCACCAAAAAATAAATCCGGCAAACATACCTTAGGCTCCAAGAAATGTGCTCCAGGACAGTTACTCACGTGCTGACGGAGCTCGGCCACCTCCAGAGAGAGTCCCTGCAGGCGATGAGCCAAATCCTGAACCGACACCATGATGGAACAGAAAAATCTTTCCTTAGAGAATTTGCAGGCTGGACTTACTGTTATGTTCTGCTACCAGAGCTAAGGAAAGAGAGGAGATCTGTCCCTACGATAGAACTCAGCTGAATCCCTATGATGTAACAGGGAACCTGATCCTGCGATCAGACCTGCTAAAGTCCTAAGCTAGTCTGTACGGAGACCTATAGATGTGGGGAAGGAATCCCTACAAGTACTAAGGACTGGGAGGAAAATGGGACACCTCCTAACAGAAATAGTAGCAGACAGACGAACAAACAAAATATATAGAACATAGAGGTCCGTAGACCAAGCAAACTAACAGAGTTAGATACAGAGCACAGGCTAGCTAGAAAGTAGTTATACAATGAAGTCCAGCAAAGCCAGAAGGGCGGAGCAGGATTAAATAGGCCAACAAGGTCATGTGACCAGCAAAGGAAAAAACCTAAGAGCAAGGTTCTAACAGTTTCGTCCCAAGGTCCGACTGGGTCCCGGCTTCCACTATTTTTACCCAGTGTGCCGTCAGGGAGATGTACCGTTCCTGGCCACAAGCACTTGTCCATGGGTCCGTTGTTAGGTGGACTCTCCCAGTAACTGAATTGTTTAGGGCACGGCAGATGTTTTGGGACACTTGCTTGTGTAGTGCGGGGATGACACCGGGCAAAATAGTGTCGGCTGGGGACCGAGTACCGTGGGACAGCCACCGCCATAAGGTTGCGGAAGGATTTTGTCTCCTCCAGCCTGAAAGGTAGCATTTCCAACGCAAGCAGTCATGAAATGTGCGAATTTAGGACTGTGGCCTGTGGGGCGTTGTCTGCAAATTTACGCTTTCGTTCAAAGGTCTGGGATATGGACAATTGAACGCTGCGGTGGGACGTGGACATGGACGTTGATGCTGTTTCTTGAGAAACTGCCATAACAAGTGAAGACTGAGAGGAGGGAGCATCTTTGCATGCAGTATGGATAGGTGATTGCCTTGCACACACAACAGGGGTTCTCTCACATGCACAACAGCGGAAGAAGAAGTGGTGACATCCTCTGACACTGGTCGTGGACCCTGGGGTTCGCTCCACAAAGTCGGGTGCTTTGCTGACATGTGCCTGATCATGCTGGTGGTGGTCAGGCGGGTAGTTTTGTCACCCCTGCTGATGCTGGCCTGGCAGGTGGTACAAATGGCCTTTTTGGGGTTATCAGCAGAGTCTTTAAAAAAATTCCAGACTCTGGAAGACCTACCAGTTTTACTGGCAACATCACTCGTGTTACGGGGAACGGTTGCCCGCCTTCTGTCTGCAGCCACCACACTGCTTCTTCCTGCCTGTTGGGGTACTCTGTCTCCCTCCCCCTGTGTGCTGCTGGCCTTGCTCTGCGTGTCCTCCTGCCACATTGGTTCAGTTACTAGATCATCCACCACCTCCTCCTCTTCCACTTCCACACCACGGTCTTGCTCCTCACTTTGTAGCAATTGTGTCTCGTCATCGTCCACCTCTTGTGACAAATTGCCAGCGTCGCCTTCCTGTTGCCGTGGCTATTCAAATATTTGTCCATCGCTAAATGGGATCTCCCCTTCCACCACTTTAAGTGGAGCAGGCAAGGGGCCCAAATATGGAAATGGATCACTGAACAGCTCTTCAGAGTGTCCAACTGTGGGATCAGTTGCTGTCTGACGACCCTCGGCATGGTGGGAGGAAGGAGTATCAGGATGAGGAGGAGTATGCGGTCGAGACTCACGGCTACTAACACTTGACCGTGTGGAAGACAAACCGGAGGTGGTGGTGCCCAGGTGACTGTAAGTATTATCTGCTATCCAATTAATAACCTGTTCACACTGATCAGTTCGCAATAGTGGTCTTGTTGTTGTGTGCTTCCCTAGTAATTCGGTCAAGAACTGGGAGCGAGAAGATGTGGCTGTTGGTTGTGGCACATTTTCACCATGGCCACGGCCCCGTCCTCTGCACGCACGATCACCAGAATGTTCAGTTCGACGTCCCTTGCCACACATTTTGAACATTGTAAATGAAGTAAAATAGCTTACACTCGCACTATCAATGGCAAAAGGGTAAGAAAAAGGAGATTAGAACCGTGGAAGAGGAAAACCACAGTTCTATTTCTCTGGCCTACACCAGAATCTTTTAAACAGATATAATGGTGTCTGAACAGTCAGCGAGACACTGAAAATGTTTTTTTTATGCAAAAAAGACAAAAAAATGGATAATACAGAGATTTGAACCGTGGTACTGCAAAACCGCAGTTATAATTTCCTGGTGTATACCAGACTTGTTAAAATAGTTATATTTGTGTCTGAACAGTCAGCGACACACTCAAACTGTTTTTTTTATGGAAAAAAGGCAAGCAGGTTGACAACACCCAGATTTGAACCGTGGAAGAGGAAAAACACAGTTCTAGTTCTCTGGCCTACACCAGACTCTTTTAAACAGATATATTGGTGTCTGAACAGTCAGCGAGACACTGAAAATGCTTTTTTTTATGCAAAAAAGACAAAAAAGTGGATAATGCAGAGATTTGAACCGTGGAACTGCAAAACCACAATAATTTCCTGGTGCATACCAGACTTGTTAAAATAGATATATTGGTGTCTGAACAGTCAGCGACACACTCAAACTGTTTTTTTTTTATGGAAAAAGGCAAGCAGGTTGATAAGACCCAGATTTGAACCGTGGAAGACGAAAAACACAGTTATAGTTCTCTGGCCTACACCAGACTCTTGTAAACAGATATATTTGTGTCTGAACATTCACAGAGGTTAATAAGACGGGTATTTGTACAGTCTGACTGAGGAAAAAAAATGAAAACAGGATTTAGATGAAAAAAAAGGATTTTTCCTGTCCCCTGAGACCTGGGGCTAAGTCTAGAAATTTGACCAGCAGGAGCACACAGGACTGTAATGCAGTGTTTGTTGGTATAACCACTGCGTCTCCTATACAGCCTGCCTGCCTGCCTGATATCTGGGATGGATTTTAGTCCTGAGAAGGACTGTTTGTTTGATTTGGCATGCTTTAGAGACCCTACATTAACTATTTTGCAGTATAAATCTCTCCCTAGCTCTGCAGCACTGACCCTACACTGTCTGATCCGGAGCGACTGTGTCCAAGATGGTGGCGCTCGGTTTTAAATACTCGTGGTGACGCTGTGCGGCCAGCCAATCACTGTAATGCCCACAAACAACATGGCTGCAGCATTACAGTGGCTGGCAATCCCTGCATGTTCATTGGCTCTGTAAAGAGCGCCAAACGTGCAGGGCGGAGACCCGAGCTCCCGCCCGAGTAACCCGGAAATGCTCTGTGCTCGCCGAACATCCCGAGTAGTGAGATGCTCGGGCGAGTAACGAGCAGTGTCGAGCATGCTCGCTCAACACTATTGATTACTTCTGGTTGCTGTGATGCCATTTACCTGGTGATTAATTGAAAGTGCATGAAGTTGTCAAAATGCTTTTGAATATAGGTATGGTCATTTAATTAAAGAAAACTGACTACCAAAAGTTTTGCATATACTATTTATTGATCACAACATAGAAAGTAGTTCATTATTTAAAATGCCATAACTTAGTATTTTGTAGCATAACGTCTTGCTTTAATTACTTCACCACACCGATGGGGCATTGAAGCCACTAGGGCATTTAAGACATCTTGAGGGATCTTGTTCTACTCAAAAAATGTATGCGAATCAGGTGGAATAACGCCTCCTTAGAGAAATATCTTGCTAAGAACATGGTTCCTAGAGGTTAGTATACTCCCATCTTTTCCGGTTGAAGACATGCTTTTCTGTTCCAGGTAGGAGGAGGCGTGCAATACCTGTTCTAGATCCTTTATAGAACTCCTTATTGGATTAAATAAGAAAAGTCTGGAGACCATGGAACGTGAGATCGACATCATGCAGAATAAGCTAAAAGAAATTTTGACACAGGCAGGGATGAAGTCATTTAAAATTGACTTGGAAAAACAATTTCAAATCTGGGAAAAGGAAGTGCAGGAGAGTAAAGCCAAGAAATTTTCCTGTGATTTACAGGATTTCAAGAGCAACTCAGTTTACAGGGGGCAAAGGTCATATTCTATTCAACGATCATCCTCTGTATCTTCACTATCGTCCATGGAGATTGCACTGTCAGTGATTGACAGACGCATTTACCTTGTTAGCGGCTGTTAGAGTCACTTGATCACTGATTAAATCAGCCATCAAATACAATGCAAGGAAAGATGTTGGCTCAGCGTCGGAGCATGCATCAAAGGCAGAGACACGATCTTTAACAAACTTATACGTCAAAGGTCGTGAAAGGTTAAAATACTTTTTTATTCAGTGCAATCTAGGTCTTCAGCAGTAGATTCATTTCATGACCTCATTAAGAAAGATTTGGCAGACTTACATATTCAGACTGATAGGACCAAACTAAAAAATTTAGCACTGGGTGGAAAGTCAGCTACTCATGATTTGGGATCCATTTCAGACAAGGTTATCTGCACTGTAGACTTGGGTGGGACGTTTGTTTTTTTGCTTTTACGTGCAAGATTTTGGTTTAATCTCAATAAATCGTTATTAAAAGATTCAAAAATAAATAGTTTGCTTGATATTGATTTCCCAAAGAGTTTTAAATTGGAACTAGGCAAATAACGAAAACCTAATATTTAAAATTTTGAATTTGAAGGAATATAATTACTGTTTTGTTTATCAACCTTTGATTTCTATTATTCGTTACCTATGATTCATAAAACAGCTTCCTGTCACGAACCCGATAGTGGCGGAAATTGATTCTTTAAATTAACTCTTTTGTGAGTGCATAGATTCATTACTTTAGCCATTAATTGTATGGATTCCTGATTATTTGAAAGATTCCAAACAAGTAATTGCCATCATTGAGGATTACAAGTAGTTAGAGCAATGCTGATGGTTGACATGCAAAATTGAATCACCTTACACTTGTATAATGCATCATTTTTGTGTAACTGCAGTTTCACATTTTCTCAAATCTTATTCTAATTATAAAGAAATTTTGCAGGGCTAAATAATTAAGGCATTAGAATTTTTACTGACTCATAAATCATTTTCATTAATTGGTAAATTTTATTTGCAGTTAACTGAAGCGTCCTTGGAAATTAAATGTTCACCTGTTTTTGCAAACATTTTTGTTTCATGGTGAGAATAAAATGATATCTTTAATGATAAGAATCCATTTTACCAGTCCATTGCCTGGTACGGCAATGTCATCATTATGTAAGCAGGTCATGAAGTGGACATGCAGACATTTATTGATTATATGAATTGTAATGATTTCCATTTATTTTGTATGCATAAACTTTCCATCTTATTTTGGATCTTACATTATCGGCTGATTATTCTAGAGAAGTTTTGACTAATACTTATTGTAAACCAAGTGCATGGAATATACATTGGTGTGAAAAAATGTTTGCCCCCTCACTGATTTCGTATTCTTTTACAAGTTTGTGACACTTAAATATTTCAGATCACAAAGCAAATTTAAATATTAGACAAAGATAACACATGTAAACACAAAATGCAGTTTTTAAATGAAGGTCTTTATTATTAAGAGAAAGAAAATCCAAACCTACAGGGCCCTGTGGGAAAAAGTAAGGCTATGTGCACACGTAAGTATGTACAGGAGAAATCTCTGCACAAAAACCGCATCTCTTGGCAGGAAAATCACTAAGCAAAATATTTGTTTTTTTGCATGCGTTTTTTCACTATCCATGTGAATTGGTGAAAAATGCTGCAAAAACTCAGAAAGAATTGACATTGCTTCAATTCTGCAAGGAAAATATAAGTAACGTGTGCATAAGATATCAGAAATCTCAATAAATTTTCTGATACTGTAAACTAAAGCGTTTTGGTGCAGAAAATTACACATAATTAACAAGTATTTGCCCATTTCATATCGAGTTGAGATTTTAAAGAAAATCCTAAATGAAGGGTGTAAATTTACTGTATGGAAATCCCCTACATTATCATTGCTATCATCTAGTTTTTTTCAAAACGGAAAATAAGCCAGAAAAATGGTTAAAAACTGGAAGTGTTTTCTGTTGCAGAAAAAAAACATGTTGCAGATGGGGACGAAAAAGTCTGACTTTTTATGATGTGATTGATAACAAAACATACAAGATTGAACATTTTAGAGGCTGCAATACAATATTTGTGGCATATATTATTACGTGCACAGTATGCCAACTTTTGTATGTGGGATGTACCAGTTAGCAGTTAAAAGATAGAATTAATGAATATTTTGAAAAATGAAACAAATGAGAAAGTCATCATCCACGCCAATGACTCAAAATCTTTTTCATTTCATGGCATTGAAAGGGTTCATAGACGAGACAGAGGAGGAGACTCGAGGTGTGCTCTTCCAAACAGTGATGCATACTGGATTTTTATGCTTCATACTTCTGTACCAGCAGGGTTGAATTATAGAACCAATCTGACTTTACACTATTAATTGGCTGCTGTATAATCGTGTAAACTCAATATATACATTGTGTATGTACTTATATATATAGTATATAAATATATACAGTACAGACCAAAAGTTTGGACACACCTTCTCATTTAAAGATTTTTCTGTATTTTCATGACTTTGAAAATTGTAAATTCTCACTGAAGGCATCAAAACTATTAATTAACACATGTGGAATTATATACTTAACAAAAAAGTGTGAAACAACTGAAAATATGTCTTATATTCTAGGTTCTTCAAAGTAGCCACCTTTTGCTTTGATGACTGCTTTGCACACTCTTGGCATTCTCTTGATGAGCTTCAAGAGGCAGTCACCAGAAATGGTCTTCCAACAATCTTGAAGGAGTTCCCAGAGATGCTTAGCACTTGTTGGCCCTTTTGCCTTCACTCTGCCGTCCAGCTCACCCCAAACCATCTCGATTGGGTTCAGGTCTGGTGACTGTGGAGGCCAGGTCATCTGGTGTAGCCCCCCATCACTCTCCTTCTTGGTCAAATAGCCCTTACACAGCCTAGAGGCTGTTTGCGGTCATTGTCCTGTTGAAAAATAAATGATGGCCCAACTAAACGCAAATTTGGACTCTTCAGACCAAAGCACAGATTTCCACTGGTCTAATGTCCATTCCTTGTGTTCTGTAGCTCAAACAAGTCTCTTCTGCTTGTTGCCTGTCCTTAGCAGTGGTTTCCTAGCAGGTATTTTACCATGAAGGCCTGCTGCACAAAGTCTCCTCTTAACAGTTGTTATAGAGATGTGTCTGCTGCTAGAACTCTCTGTGGCATTGACCTGATCTCTAATCTGAGCTGCTGTTAACCTGCGATTTCTTAGGCTGATGACTCGGATAAACTTATCCTCAGAAGCAGAGGTGACTCTTGGTCTTCCTTTCCTGGGACGGTCCTCATGTGAGCCAGTTTCTTTGTAGCGCTTGATGGTTTTTGCAACTGCACTTGGAGACACATTCAAAGTTTGCCCAATTTTCCCGACTGACTGACCTTCATTTCTTTAAGTAATGATGGCTACTCGTTTTTCTTTACTTAGCTGCTTTTTTCTTGCCATAATACAAATTCTAACAGTCTATTCAGTAGGACTATCAGCTGTGTATCCACCTGACTTCTGAACAACACAAATGATGGTCACAACCCCATTTATACGACAAGAAATCCCACTTATTAAACCTGACAGGGCACACCTGTGAAATGAAAACCATTTCCGGTGACTACCTCTTGAAGTTTATCAAGAGAATGCCAATAGTGTGCAAAGCAGCCATCAAAGCAAAAGGTGGCTACTTTGAAGAACCTAGAATATAAGGGCAACAATCCCCACTTCACAAACTTGCTTACCCTCGCAGAAATCTCAAACACCTTGACCTACACTCACTCTCTGAATCCCTTCTCCCTCTTACAGACATTAGTTCCTTACATGATGCAGATGTTGCTGCCACTTTATACAACACCACAACAGCTGCAGCTCTCGATTCAGTTGCCCCCCTCAAACATACCAAAGCTCGCACAATCAGCAGACAACCCTGGCACGCCAGCCTAACTAAAGAACTGCGACGGGACTCCAGGGTTGCTGAGCGTAGATGGAAAAGGTCCCACTCCAATGTGCACTTCATCGCATTCAAACAGTCCCTCACTACCTTCAAGTCCACACTCACTGCAGCAAAACAAACATACTTCTCATCTCTCATATCATCCCTGTCTCACAACCCCAAACAACTATTCAACACCTTCAATTCTCTCCTCCATCCCCCAGTGCCTCCTTCCTCTCCTCTTATTTCAGCCGAAGACTTTGCCTCATTCTTCAAACAGAAGATTGACACCATCAGACAAAGCTTTTGTCTAAAGCCCCCACAGCTCCTTCCCACACCTACTCAACCCTCCTCCTCCAAAACCACATTCTCCACCATTACGGAAGATAAACTTTCCTCTTTACTCTCCAAATCACACCTCACCACTAGTGTTGAGCGATACCTTCCGATATCGGGAAATATCGGATCGGATTGGATCGGACCGATACCGAAAAAGTATCGGATATCGCCGATTCCGATACCGGAAACCAATGCAAGTCAATGGGACAGAAATATCGGAATGAATATAAACCCTTTCTTTCCTTGTAAGTTAATTCTACATGAAGGAAAACAACTAAGAATAATGTAGAATGTATTGGTGGAGGTGGGGGAGACAATAAAGGCATAGAGGTTTAGCCCAATCAAATGGAATAGCAGGAATTAATATTTTTTTTAAGACGTTCTGAGTTACGGAAATATTCACTATGTTAAGTATTTTTATATTTTGTCAGATATTTATCTTTCACTACTTCCATGCTCTTCACCTTCTTTTTTACTTCTCCCACACTTTCTCCTTCATCATCCTCAGCATTAGCATCTTTTTCATCCACTTCTTTTTCACCTTCTTCATCTTCTTCTTCTTCACCTTCTTCGTATTATTCTTTTTTCTTACATTCTTCATATTCTACTTCTTCATCTTCTTCATATTCTTCTTCTTCATGATATTCTTATTTGTGACAGGCATTCCTGTAGTTGTTATCTATAAAAGTTTGGACATTACACCTTTCGTTCTGCCCGTCACAAAAGATTTACAACAGGATTTGTCTGCGTTCAGTTTGGTCTGCAGCACCAGGACTTTTCCAGGGGCACCACGAGGAGGAACGGACTCACCCCCATACACTGCTTAGTGTATTATAACTTAAATATTATCTTTTGCTCTGATTTTTAGTCTTATGCTTAATGTTCTTCCGCTTTTCATTCTGCAGCTTCTTGTACTTCTGCTTCTTGGTTTTCTGTCTCTTGTTCTTCTGTATCTTGGTGGTTGTCTTCTCTTCTTTGTCCTCTTGGTCAACTTCTTCAGGGTCATCTTCTTGGTCTTCTTCGGGGTGGTCTTCAGGGTCGTCGTCTTCGGGGGTCCTCGTCTTCGGGGTCCTCGTCTTCTTCGGGGTCCTCGTCTTCTTCGGGTTGGTCTTCAGGGTCCTCGTCTTCAGGGTCCTCGTCTTCTTCGGTGTGGTCTTCAGGGTCCTAGTCTTCTTCGGGGTTGACTTCAGGGTCCTCGTCTTCTTCGGGGTGGTCTTCAAGGTCCTCGTCTTCAGGGTCATCGTCTTCGGGGTCCTCGTCTTGTTCGGGTTGGTCTTCAGGGTTCTTGTCTTCAGGGTCCTCGTCAGGGAGATCCAGAGTGATTACCAAGAACCATTTCAAAAAGCTTGAACTTGGAAATGTAGCAGAAGGTACAAGAAGGCTGAGGAACTACCGAGGACCAGCTGACGATACTGGAACCCGGATGGGTAGCAGAAGGTACAAGAGCCAATGGAACTACCGAGGACCAGCTGACGGTACTGGAACTTGGTTACTAAGCAGGAGGTACCTGTGCCAGAAAGCACTACCAAGGACCAGCAGACATTGGTGGAACTTGGATACCGAGAAGGAGGCACCTAATCCAAAGGCACTGCCGAGAACCAGCTGATGGTACTGGAACCCGGATGGGTAGCAGAAGGTACAAGAGCCAATGGAACTACCGAGGACCAGCTGACGGTACTGGAACTTGGTTACTAAGCAGGAGGTACCTGTGCCAGAAAGCACTACCAAGGACCAGCAGACGTTGGTGGAACTTGGATACCGAGAAGGAGGCACCTAATCCAAAGGCACTGCCGAGAACCAGCTGACGGTACTGGAACCTGGATGGGTAGCAGAAGGTACAAGAGCCAATGGAACTACCGAGGACCAGCTGACGGTACTGGAACTAGGTTACTAAGCAGGAGGTACCTGTGCCAGAAAGCACTACCAAGGACCAGCAGACGTTGGTGGAACTTGGATACCGAGAAGGAGGCACCTAATCCAAAGGCACTGCCGAGAACCAGCTGACGGTACTGGAACCCGGATGGGTAGCAGAAGGTACCCATGTAAAAAAAAGTTTCAAGGCCGCGAGCCGGCCGCAGTTACCAAAACCCACAGTCCTACAGGGGGTGCTTGTCCTATTGGCACTATGGAACCAGCCTTCATTGCCAGATCCCGCAGCCCACATAGCAGTCACCTAAACTGCAGGCACCATAGAGTAGGCTAACCCGACCGCAACACGTCAGGACAAAGCATTGGAGGCAAAGTGACATTGACACTACCCGGAAACAGCTGGCGTGCTGGAACCAGGCTGGGCAGGAGGGAGTACCCATGCCAAAGACACTGCTGAGAACCAGCTGACGGTACTGGAACCCGGATGGGTAGTAGAAGGTACAAGAGCAAATGGAACTACCGAGGACCAGCTGACGTTACTGGAACCCGGATGGGTAGCAGAAGGTACAAGAGCCAATGGAACTACCGAGGACCAGCTGACGGTACTGGAACTCAGTTACTAAGCAGGAGGTACCTGTGCCAGAAAGCACTACCAAGGACCAGCAGACGTTGGTGGAACTTGGATGCCGAGAAGGAGGCACCTAATCCAAAGGCACTGCCGAGAACCAGCTGACGGTACTGGAACCCGAATGGGTAGCAGAAGGTGCAAGAGCCAATGGAACTACCGACGACCAGCTGACGGTACTGGAACTTGGTTACTAAGCAGGAGGTACCTGTGCCAGAAAGCACTACCAACGACCAGCTGACGTTGGTGGAACTTGGATACCGAGAAGGAGGCAGCTAATCCAAAGGCACTACCGAGAACCAGCTGATGGTACTGGAACCCGGATGGGTAGCAGAAGGGACAAGAGCCAATGGAACTACCGAGGACCAGCTGACGGTACTGGAACTTGGTTACTAAGCAGCAGGTACCTGTGCCAGAAAGCACTACCAAGGACCAGCAGACGTTGGTGGAACTTGTATACCGAGAGGGAGGCACCTAATCCAAAGGCACTGCCGAGAACCAGCTGACGGTACTGGAACCCGGATGGGTAGCAGAAGGTACAAGAGCCAATGGAACTACCGAGGACCAGCTGACGGTACTGGAACTAGGTTACTAAGCAGGAGGTACCTGTGCCAGAAAGCACTACCAAGGACCAGCAGACGTTGGTGGAACTTGGATACCGAGAAGGAGGCACCTAATCCAAAGGCACTGCCGAGAACCAGCTGACGGTACTGGAACCCGGATGGGTAGCAGAAGGTACCCATGTAAAAAAAAGTTTCAAGGCCGCGAGCCGGCCGCAGTTACCAAAACCCACAGTCCTACAGGGGGTGCTTGTCCTATTGGCACTATGGAACCAGCCTTCATTGCCAGATCCCGCAGCCCACATAGGAGTCACCTAAACTGCAGGCACCATAGAGTCGGCTAACCCGACCGCAACACGACAGGACAACGCATTGGAGGCAAAGTGATGTTGACACTACCCGGAAACAGCTGGCGTGCTGGAACCAGGCTGGGCTGGAGGGAGTACCCGTGCCAAAGACACTGTCGAGAACCAGCTGACGGTACTGGAACCCGGATGGGTAGTAGAAGGTACAAGAGCAAATGGAACTACCGAGGACCAGCTGACGGTACTGGAACTCGGCTACTAAGCAGGAGGTACCTGTGCCAGAAAGCACTACCAAGGACCAGCAGACGTTGGTGGAACTTGGATACCGAGAAGGAGGCACCTAATCCAAAGGCACTGCCGAGAACCAGCTGACGGTACTGGAACCCGGATGGGTAGCAGAAGTTACCCATGTAAAAAAAAGTTTCAAGGCCGCGAGCCGGCCGCAGTTACCAAAACCCACAGTCCTACAGGGGGTGCTTGTCCTATTGGCACTATGGAACCAGCCTTCATTGCCAGATCCCGCAGCCCACATAGCAGTCACCTAAACTGCAGGCACCATAGAGTAGGCTAACCCGACCGCAACACGTCAGGACAAAGCATTGGAGGCAAAGTGACGTTGACACTACCCGGAAACAGCTGGCGTGCTGGAACCAGGCTGGGCAGGAGGGAGTACCCATGCCAAAGAAAATGCTGAGAACCAGCTGACGGTACTGGAACCCGGATGGGTAGTAGAAGGTACAAGAGCAAATGGAACTACCGAGGACCAGCTGACGTTACTGGAACCCGGATGGGTAGCAGAAGGTACAAGAGCCAATGGAACTACCGAGGACCAGCTGATGGTACTGGAACTCGGTTACTAAGCAGGAGGTACCTGTGCCAGAAAGCACTACCAAGGACCAGCAGATGTTGGTGGAACTTGGATACCGAGAAGGAGGCACCTAATCCAAAGGCACTGCCGAGAACCAGCTGACGGTACTGGAACCCGAATGGGTAGCAGAAGGTGCAAGAGCCAATGGAACTACCGACGACCAGCTGACGGTACTGGAACTTGGTTACTAAGCAGGAGGTACCTGTGCCAGAAAGCACTACCAACGACCAGCTGACGTTGGTGGAACTTGGATACCGAGAAGGAGGCACCTAATCCAAAGGCACTACCGAGAACCAGCTGATGGTACTGGAACCCGGATGGGTAGCAGAAGGGACAAGAGCCAATGGAACTACCGAGGACCAGCTGACGGTACTGGAACTTGGTTACTAAGCAGGAGGTACCTGTGCCAGAAAGCACTACCAAGGACCAGCAGACGTTGGTGGAACTTGTATACCGAGAGGGAGGCACCTAATCCAAAGGCACTGCCGAGAACCAGCTGACGGTACTGGAACCCGGATGGGTAGCAGAAGGTACAAGAGCCAATGGAACTACCGAGGACCAGCTGACGGTACTGCAACTCGTTTACTAAGCAGGAGGTACCTGTGCCAGAAAGCACTACCAAGGACCAGCAGACGTTGGTGGAACTTGGATACCGAGAAGGAGGCACCTAATCCAAAGGCACTGCCGAGAACCAGCTGACGGTACTTTAACCCGGATGGGTAGCAGAAGGTACAAGAGCCAATGGAACTACCGAGGACCAGCTGACGGTACTGGAACTCGGTTACTAAGCAGGAGGTACCTGTGCCAGAAAGCACTACCAAGGACCAGCAGACGTTGGTGGAACTTGGATACCGAGAAGGAGGCACCTAATCCAAAGGCACTGCCGAGAACCAGCTGACGGTACTGGAACCCGGATGGGTAGCAGAAGGTACCCATGTAAAAAAAAGTTTCAAGGCCGCGAGCCGGCCGCAGTTACCAAAGCCCACAGTCCTACAGGGGGTGCTTGTCCTATTGGCACTATGGAACCAGCCTTCATTGCCAGATCCCGCAGCCCACATAGGAGTCACCTAAACTGCAGGCACCATAGAGTCGGCTAAGCCGACCCCAACACGACTGGACAACGCATTTGAGGCAAAGTGACGTTGACACTACCCGAAAACAGCTGGCGTGCTGGAACCAGGCTGGGCAGGAGGGAGTACCCGTGCCAAAGACACTGCCGAGAACCAGCTGACGATACTGGAACCCGGATGGGTAGTAGAAGGTACAAGAGCAAATGGAACTACCGAGGACCAGCTGACGTTACTGGAACCCGGATGGGTAGCAGAAGGTACAAGAGCCAATGGAACTACCGAGGACCAGCTAACGGTACTAGAACTCGGCTACTAAGCAGGAGATACCTGTGCCAGAAAGCACTACCAAGGACCAGCAGACGTTGGTGGAACTTGGATACCGAGAAGGAGGCACCTAATCCAAAGGCACTGCCGAGAACCAGCTGACGGTACTGGAACCCGGATGGGTAGCAGAAGGTACCCATGTAAAAAAAAGTTTCAAGGCCGCGAGCCGGCCGCAGTTACCAAAACCCACAGTCCTACAGGGGGTGCTTGTCCTATTGGCACTATGGAACCAGCCTTCATTGCCAGATCCCGCAGCCCACATAGGAGTCACCTAAACTGCAGGCACCATAGAGTCGGCTAACCCGACCGCAACACGACAGGACAACGCATTGGAGGCAAAGTGATGTTGACACTACCCGGAAACAGCTGGCGTGCTGGAACCAGGCTGGGCTGGAGGGAGTACCCGTGCCAAAGACACTGTCGAGAACCAGCTGACGGTACTGGAACCCGGATGGGTAGTAGAAGGTACAAGAGCAAATGGAACTACCGAGGACCAGCTGACGGTACTGGAACTCGGCTATTAAGCAGGAGGTACCTGTGCCAGAAAGCACTACCAAGGACCAGCAGACGTTGGTGGAACTTGGATACCGAGAAGGAGGCACCTAATCCAAAGGCACTGCCGAGAACCAGCTGACGGTACTGGAACCCGGATGGGTAGCAGAAGGTACCCATGTAAAAAAAAGTTTCAAGGCCGCGAGCCGGCCGCAGTTACCAAAACCCACAGTCCTACAGGGGGTGCTTGTCCTATTGGCTCTATGGAACCAGCCTTCATTGCCAGATTCCGCAGCCCACATAGGAGTCACCTAAACTGCAGGCACCATAGAGTCGGCGAACCCGACCGCAACACGACAGGACAATGCATTGGAGGCAAAGTGTCGTTGACACTACCCGGAAACAGCAGGCGTGCTGGAACAAGGCTGGGCAGGAGGGAGTACCCGTGCCAAAGACACTGCTGGGAAACAGCTGGCGGTGCTGGAACCCAGGGTAATTACTAAAAATAGAGTGGAGCCAGAGGCGTAATTGGAGAAACTTTAAAATCTGTAGTAGTGTGAATGTGGACAGAGCAGGAGAATTTGCCGGACACACAGCTGGGGATCAGCTGACGTTACTGAACCCCAATAACACTGGAGCAAGCGTTGACTGTGCAGACGGCACTTCTGAGCAGCAACTAGCGGTATTGGAGCCCAGGGTAAATTCTAAAAACAGAGGAGCCAGAGGTGTATTTGGAGGAGGTTTTAAATCAGTAGTACAGTGGATGTGGACAGAGCAGGGGAATTTGCCGAACACACAGCTGAGGATCAGCTGACGTTACTGAACCCCAATAACACGGCAGCAAGTGTTGACTGTGCAGACGGTACTTCCGAGCGCCAACTGGCGGTGTTGGAGCTCAGGGATAATACTGAAAACAGAGGAGCCAGAGGTGTAATTGGAGCAACTTTAAAATCTGTAGTAGTGAGAATGTGGACAGAGCAGGAGAAATCGCAGTCCGCACAGAAGGGGAACAGCTGACGTTACTGAACCCCAATAACAAGGCAGCAAGTGTTGACTGTGGAGACGGCACTTCCGAGCGCCAACTGGCGGTGTTGTAGCTCAGGGATAATACTGAAAACAGAGGAGCCAGAGGTGTAATTGGAGCAACTTTAAAATCTGTAGTAGTGAGAATGTGGACAGAGCAGGAGAAATTGCCGTCTGCATAGCAGGGGATCAGCTGACGTTACTGAACCCCAATAACACGGCAGCAAGTGTTGACTGTGCAGACGGCACTTCCAAGCGCCAACTGGCGGTGTTGGAGCTCAGGGATAATACTGAAAACAGAGGAGCCAGAGGTGTAATTGGAGCAACTTTAAAATCTGTAGTAGTGAGAATGTGGACAGAGCAGGAGAAATCGCAGTCCGCACAGAAGGGGAACAGCTGACGTTACTGAACCCCAATAACACGGCAGCAAGTGTTGACTGTGCAGATGGCACTTCCGAGCGCCAACTTGCGGTGTTGGAGCTCAGGGATAATACTGAAAACAGAGGAGCCAGAGGTGTAATTGGAGCAACTTTAAAATCTGTAGTAGTGAGAATGTGGACAGAGCAGGAGAAATTGCCGTCTGCACAGCAGGGGATCAGCTGACGTTACTGAATCCCAATAACACGGCAGCAAGTGTTGACTGCGCAGACGGCACTTCCGAGCGCCAACTGGCGGTGTTGGAGCTCAGGGATAATACTGAAAACAGAGGAGCCAGAGGTGTAATTGGAGCAACTTTAAAATCTGTAGTAGTGAGAATGTGGACAGAGCAGGAGAAATTGCCGTCCGCACAGCAGGGGAACAGCTGACGTTACTGAACCCCAATAACACGGCAGCAAGTGTTGACTGTGCAGACTTCACTTCCGAGCGCCAACTGGCGGTGTTGGAGCTCAGGGATAATACTGAAAACAGAGGAGCCAGAGGTGTAATTGGAGCATCTTTAAAATCTGTAGTAGTGAGAATGTGGACAGAGCAGGAGAAATTGCCGTCTGCATAGCAGGGGATCAGCTGACGTTACTGAACCCCAATAACACGGCAGCAAGTGTTGACTGTGCAGACGGCACTTCCAAGCGCCAACTGGCGGTGTTGGAGCTCAGGGATAATACTGAAAACAGAGGAGCCAGAGGTGTAATTGGAGCAACTTTAAAATCTGTAGTAGTGAGAATGTGGACAGAGCAGGAGAAATCGCAGTCCGCACAGAAGGGGAACAGCTGACGTTACTGAACCCCAATAACACGGCAGCAAGTGTTGACTGTGCAGATGCCACTTCCGAGCGCCAACTTGCGGTGTTGGAGCTCAGGGATAATACTGAAAACAGAGGAGCCAGAGGTGTAATTGGAGCAACTTTAAAATCTGTAGTAGTGAGAATGTGGACAGAGCAGGAGAAATTGCCGTCTGCACAGCAGGGGATCAGCTGACGTTACTGAATCCCAATAACACGGCAGCAAGTGTTGACTGCGCAGACGGCACTTCCGAGCGCCAACTGGCGGTGTTGGAGCTCAGGGATAATACTGAAAACAGAGGAGCCAGAGGTGTAATTGGAGCAACTTTAAAATCTGTAGTAGTGAGAATGTGGACAGAGCAGGAGAAATTGCCGTCCGCACAGCAGGGGAACAGCTGACGTTACTGAACCCCAATAACACGGCAGCAAGTGTTGACTGTGCAGACGGCACTTCCGAGCGCCAACTGGCGGTGTTGGAGCTCAGGGATAATACTGAAAACAGAGGAGCCAGAGGTGTAATTGGAGCATCTTTAAAATCTGTAGTAGTGAGAATGTGGACAGAGCAGGAGAAACTGCCGTCCGCACAGCAGGGGAACAGCTGACGTTACTGAACCCCAATAACATGGCAGCAAGTGTTGACTGTGCAGACGGCACTTCCGAGCGCCAACTGGTGGTGTTGGAGCTCAGGGATAGAGATGAGCGTTGTTCGACTTGAACTGTTCGCCAATCTCAAATTCGAGCTGTTTTGGGCGGTGTTCGAGCCGTTCGGCGAACACGAACGATTTAAAAAAAATTCAGCTGTTCGAGGTTATGTTCGATAACTGTTCGTGCACCAAAATCATAACTGGATTTTTTCTCAGTAATGATGAAAATTAATGTTAATACGCAGTTTGAGTGTACAGCGGGGCGGGGGGAGGGGCAGGGGATGGATCTCTGCAGAAATAATGAAGATCTCCATTTTTTTTTTCTCTTTCCCGCATTTACAGTGGGGAGGTGCAATCTGTCAGCCTATCAGAAGCGCACACACGGAGCGAAGTGCTTTTTTTCACACAAGCAAGTGCATGTGTCATTGGCAGTGTATGTCACATGTCCTTGCCCTATAAGACCCAGCCATTTTCCCCGTCGCCACCATTTTCTCACTGCTGCAGCTGCATGTTAGACGGCACCGCTGTTGCTGTGTGCGCTATACCTTGTTAATTTCAAGCCAATTTTCGCACAAGTCTAAGGATAGCTTGGGAGTAGGGAATAGTTGTGATTGCAGTCCTTTTAAGGACTAGGTTACAGCATTTCCTACGACTTTTATCAGGCAGGTCTGTGCTCTTAAATAGATAGGTTGTGGGAGTAAAGAATAATTGTAATTGCAGTCCCTTTCAGGACTAAGTTACATCAGTTCCTATCAGTTTTTGCCAGGCAGGTCTGTGCCAGTGCTGTGCAAGCTTTTTTCACAGCATTTGGCTAAATCGGGCAAAGATACTCCTTTTTGGCCTATTGCAGAGTGTGTTAATCAGTGGAGTAGCCTATCTGTGTTGCAAGCTACACCAACTGTGTATAGAATACAATATTTTTTACTGCACCAAGTGAAGTAAAACCTTTTGGGCATAGCATCATTCTATTAGTCCATCTATACTGACCTCCATAAGGTTGCAAATTGAATATAATTTTTTTCTGCATCTAGCTCTGAAAAAATATTTGGCCTTCTAGCTGTGCGTGGGACTTGTTCTATTAGTCCATCTATACTGAACTCCATCTGGTTGCAAACTGAATATAATTTTTTTCTGCATCTACCTCTGAAAAAATATTTGGGCTTCTAGCTGTGTGTGGGACTTGTTCTATTAGTCCATCTATACTGACCTCCATCAGGTTGCAAATTGAATATAATTTTTTTCTGCATCTAGCTCTGAAAAAATATTTGGACTTCTAGCAGTGTGTGGGACTTCTTCTATTAGTCCATCTATGCTGACCTCCATCAGGTTGCAAATTAAAAATAATTTTTATCTGCATCTAGCTCTGAAAAAATATTTGGCCTTCTAGCAGTGTGTGGGACTTGTTCTATTAGTCCATCTATACTGACCTCCATCAGGTTGAAAACTGAATATATTTTTTTCTGCATCTACCTCTGAAAAAATATTTGGCCTTCTAGCTGTGTGTGGGACTTGTTCTATTAGTCCATCTATACTGACCTCCATCAGGTTGCAAATTCAAAATAATTTTTATCTGCATCTAGCTCTGAAAAAATATTTGGCTTTCTAGCAGTGTGTGGGACTTGTTCTATTAGTCCATCTATACTGACCTCCATCAGGTTGCAAATTAAAAATAATTTTTATCTGCATCTAGCTCTGAAAAAATATTTGGCCTTCTAGCAGTGTGTGGGACTTATTCTATTAGTCCATCTATGCTGACATCCATCAGGTTGCAAACTGAATATAATTTTTTTCTGCATCTACCTCTGAAAAAATATTTGGGCTTCTAGCTGTGTGTGGGACTTGTTCTATTAGTCCATCTATACTGACCTCCATCAGGTTGCAAATGAAAAATAATTTTTATCTGCATCTAGCTCTGAAAAAATATTTGGCCTTCTAGCAGTGTGTGGGACTTATTCTATTGGTCCATGTATACTGACCTCCATCAGGTTGCAAACTGAATATAATTTTTTCTGCATCTACCTCTGAAAAAATATTTGGGCTTCTAGCTGTGTGTGGGACTTGTTCTATTAGTCCATCTATACTGACTTCCATCAGGTTGCAAATTGAATATAATATTTTTCTGCATCTAGCTCTGAAAAAATATTTGGCCTTCTAGCAGTGTGTGGGACTTGTTCTATTAGTCCATCTATA
This sequence comes from Phyllobates terribilis, assembly GCF_046119375.1. NCBI lineage: Eukaryota > Metazoa > Chordata > Amphibia > Anura > Dendrobatidae > Phyllobates > Phyllobates terribilis. The sequence continues at coordinate 225,751,292 of NW_027362763.1, forward strand.
CTGACCTCCATCAGGTTGCAAATTAAAAATAATTTTTATCTGCATCTAGCTCTGAAAAAATATTTGGCCTTCTAGCAGTGTGTGGGACTTGTTCTATTAGTCCATCTATGCTGACATCCATCATGTTGCAAACTGAACATAATTTTTTTCTGCATCTACCTCTGAAAAAATATTTGGGCTTCTAGCTGTGTGTGGGACTTGTTCTATTAGTCCATCTATACTGACCTCCATCAGGTTGCAAATGAAAAATAATTTTTATCTGCATCTAGCTCTGAAAAAATATTTGGCCTTCTAGCAGTGTGTGGGACTTATTCTATTAGTCCATCTATACTGACCTCCATCAGGTTGCAAACTGAATATAATTTTTTCTGCATCTACCTCTGAAAAAATATTTGGGCTTCTAGCTGTGTGTGGGACTTGTTCTATTAGTCCATCTATACTGACCTCCATAAGGTTGCAAATTGAATATAATATTTTTCTGCATCTAGCTCTGAAAAAATATTTGGCCTTCTAGCAGTGTGTGGGACTTGTTCTATTAGTCCATCTATACTGACCTCCATCAGGTTGCAAATTGAAAATAATTTTTTGTCTGCATCTAGCTCTGAAAAAATATTTGGCCTTCTAGCAGTGTGTGGGACTTGTTCTATTAGTCCATCTATACTGACCTCCATCAGGTTGCAAATTCAAAATAATTTTTATCTGCATCTAGCTCTGAAAAAATATTTGGCCTTCTAGCAGTGTGTGGGACTTGTTCTATTAGTCCATCTATACTGACTTCCATCAGGTTGCAAATTCAAAATAATTTTTATCTGCATCCAGCTCTGAAAAAATATTTGGCCTTCTAGCAGTGTGTGGGACTTGTTCTAGTAGTCCATCTATACTGACCTCCAACAGGTTGCAAATTCAAAATAATTTTTATCTGCATCTAGCTCTGAAAAAATATTTGGTCTTCTAGCAGTGTGTGGGATTTGTTCGATTAGTCCATCTATACTGACCTCCATCAGGTTGTAACTTCAAAATAATTTTTATCTGCATCTAGCTCTGAAAATATATTTGGCCTTCTAGCAGTGTGTGGGACTTGTTCTATTAGTCCATCTATACTGACCTCCATCAGGTTGAAAACTGAATATATTTTTTTCTGCATCTACCTCTGAAAAAATATTTGACCTTCTAGCTGTGTGTGGGACTTGTTCTATTAGTCCATCTATACTGACCTCCATCAGGTTGCAAATTCAAAATAATTTTTATCTGCATCTAGCTCTGAAAAAATATTTGGCCTTCTAGCAGTGTGTGGGACTTATTCTATTAGTCTATTTATGCTGACATCCATCAGGTTGCAAACTGAATATAATTTTTTTCTGCATCTACCTCTGAAAAAATATTTGGGCTTCTAGCTGTGTGTGGGACTTGTTCTATTAGTCCATCTATACTGACCTCCATCAGGTTGCAAATGAAAAATAATTTTTATCTGCATCTAGCTCTGAAATAATATTTGGCCTTCTAGCAGTGTGTGGGACTTTTTCTATTAGTCCATGTATACTGACCTCCATCAGGTTGCAAACTGAATATAATTTTTTCTGCATCTACCTCTGAAAAAATATTTTTGGGCTTCTAGCTGTGTGTGGGACTTGTTCTATTAGTCCATCTATACTGACCTCCATCAGGTTGCAAATTGAATATAATATTTTTCTGCATCTAGCTCTGAAAAAATATTTGGCCTTCTAGCAGTGTGTGGGACTTGTTCTATTAGTCCATCTATACTGACCTCCATCAGGTTGCAAATTAAAAATAATTTTTATCTGCATCTAGCTCTGAAAAAATATTTGGCCTTCTAGCTGTGTGTGGGACTTGTTCTATTAGTCCATCTATGCTGACATCCATCAGGTTGCAAACTGAACATAATTTTTTTCTGCATCTACCTCTGAAAAAATATTTGGGCTTCTAGCTGTGTGTGGGACTTGTTCTATTAGTCCATCTATACTGACCTCCATCAGGTTGCAAATGAAAAATAATTTTTATCTGATCTAGCTCTGAAAAAATATTTGGCCTTCTAGCAGTGTGTGGGACTTATTCTATTAGTCCATCTATACTGACCTCCATCAGGTTGCAAACTGAATATAATTTTTTCTTCATCTACCTCTGAAAAAATATTTGGGCTTCTAGCTGTGTGTGGGACTTGTTCTATTAGTCCATCTATACTGACCTCCATAAGGTTGCAAATTGAATATAATATTTTTCTGCATCTAGCTCTGAAAAAATATTTGGCCTTCTAGCAGTGTGTGGGACTTGTTCTATTAGTCCATCTATACTGACCTCCATCAGGTTGCAAATTGAAAATAATTTTTTGTCTGCATCTAGCTCTGAAAAAATATTTGGCCTTCTAGCAGTGTGTGGGACTTGTTCTATTAGTCCATCTATACTGACCTCCATCAGGTTGCAAATTCAAAATAATTTTTATCTGCATCTAGCTCTGAAAAAATATTTGGCCTTCTAGCAGTGTGTGGGACTTGTTCTATTAGTCCATCTATACTGACTTCCATCAGGTTGCAAATTCAAAATAATTTTTATCTGCATCCAGCTCTGAAAAAAATATTTGGCCTTCTAGCAGTGTGTGGGACTTGTTCTAGTAGTCCATCTATACTGACCTCCAACAGGTTGCAAATTCAAAATAATTTTTATCTGCATCTAGCTCTGAAAAAATATTTGGTCTTCTAGCAGTGTGTGGGACTTGTTCTATTAGTCCATCTATACTGACCTCCATCAGGTTGTAAATTCAAAATAATTTTTATCTGCATCTAGCTCTGAAAATATATTTGGCCTTCTAGCAGTGTGTGGGACTTGTTCTATTAGTCCATCTATACTGACCTCCATCAGGTTGCAAACTGAATATAAATTTTTTCTGCATCTACCTCTGAAAAAATATTTGGGCTTCTAGCTGTGTGTGGGACTTGTTCTATTAGTCCATCTATACTGACCTCCATCAGGTTGCAAATTAAAAATAATTTTTATCTGCATCTAGCTCTGAAAAAATATTTGGCCTTCTAGCAGTGTGTGGGACTTGTTCTATTAGTCCATCTATACTGACCTCCATCAGGTTGCAAACTGAAAATAATTTTTTGTCTGCATCTAGCTCTGAAAAAATATTTGGCCTTCTAGCAGTGTGTGGGACTTGTTCTATTAGTCCATCTATACTGACCTCCATCAGGTTGCAAATTCAAAATAATTTTTATCTGCATCTAGCTCTGAAAAAATATTTGGCCTTCTAGCAGTGTGTGGGACTTGTTCTATTAGTCCATCTATACTGACCTCCATCAGGTTGCAAATTCAAAATAATTTTTATCTGCATCCAGCTCTGAAAAAATATTTTGCCTTCTAGCAGTGTGTGGGACTTGTTCTATTAGTCCATCTATACTGACCTCCAACAGGTTGCAAATTCAAAATAATTTTTATCTGCATCCAGCTCTGAAAAAATATTTGGCCTTCTAGCAGTGTGTGGGACTTGTTCTATTAGTCCATCTATACTGACCTCCATCAGGTTGTAAATTCAAAATAATTTTTATCTGCATCTAGCTCTGAAAATATATTTGGCCTTCTAGCAGTGTGTGGGACTTGTTCTATTAGTCCATCTATACTGACCTCCATCAGGTTGCAAACTGAATATACATTTTTTCTGCATCTACCTCTGAAAAAATATAAGGCCTTCTAGCAGTGTGTGGGACTTGTTCTATTAGTCCATCTATACTGAAATCCATCAGGTTGCAAATTAAAAATAATTTTTATCTTCATCTAGCTCTGAAAAAATATTTGGCCTTCTAGCAGTGTGTGGGACTTGTTCTATTAGTCCATCTATACTGACCTCCATCAGGTTGCAAACTGATTATAATTTTTTTCTGCATCTACCTCTGAAAAAATATTTGGGCTTCTAGCTGTGTGTGGGACTTGTTCTATTAGTCCATCTATACTGACCTCCATCAGGTTGCAAATTGAATATAATTTTCTTCTGCATCTAGCTCTGAAAAAATATTTGGCCTTCTAGCAGTGTGTGGGACTTGTTCTATTATTCCATCTATACTGACCTCCATCAGGTTGCAAATTCAAAATAATTTTTTGTCTACATCTAGCGTTGAAAAAATATTTGGCCATCTAGCAGTGTGTGTGAATTGTTCTATTAGTCCATCTATACTGACCTCCATCAGGTTGCAAATTTAAAATAATTTTTATCTGCATCTAGCTCTGAAAAAATATTTGGCCTTCTAGCAGTGTGTGGGACTTGTTCTATTAGTCCATCTATACTGACCTCCATCAGGTTGCAAATTCAAAATAATTTTTATCTGCATCTAGCTCTGAAAAAATATTTGGCCTTCTAGCAGTGTGTGGGACTTGTTCTATTAGTCCATCTATACTGACCTCCATCAGGTTGCAAATTAAAAATAATTTTTATCTGCATCTAGCTCTGATAAAATAGCTGGCCTTCTAGCAGTGTGTGGGACTTGTTCTATTCGTCCATCTATACTGACCTCCATCAGGTTGCAAACTGAATATAATTTTTTTCTGCATCTACCTCTGAAAAAATATTTGGGCTTCTAGCTGTGTGTGGGACTTGTTCTTTTAGTCCATCTATACTGACCTCCATCAGATTGCAAATGAAAAATAATTTTTATCTGCATCTAGCTCTGAAAAAATATTTGGCCTTCTAGCAGTGTGTGGGACTTGTTCTATTAGTCCATATATACTGACCTCCATCAGGTTGCAAACTGAATATAATATTTTTCTGCATCTACCTCTGAAAAAATATTTGGCCTTCTAGCAATGTGTGGGACTTGTTCTATTAGTCCATCTATACTGACCTCCATCAGGTTGCAAACTGAACATAATTTTTTTCTGCATCTACCTCTGAAAAAATATTTGGGCTTCTAGCTGTGTGTGGGACTTGTTCTATTAGTCCATCTATACTGACCTCCATCTGGTTGCAAATTGAATATAATATTTTTCTGCATCTAGCTCTGAAAAAATATTTGGCCTTCTAGCAGTGTGTGGGACTTGTTCTATTAGTCCATCTATACTGACCTCCATCAGGTTGCAAACTGAATATAATTTTTTTCTGCATCTAGCTCTGAAAAAATATTTGGCCTTCTAGCAGTGTGTGGGACTTGTTCTATTAGTCCATCTATACTGACCTCCATCAGGTTGCAAATTAAAAATAATTTTTATCTGCATCTAGCTCTGAAAAAATATTTGGCCTTCTATCATTGTGTGGGACTTGTTCTATTAGTCCATCTATACTGACCTCCATCAAGTTGCAAACTGAACATAATTTTTTTCTGCATCTACTTCTGAAAAAATATTTGGGCTTCTAGCTGTGTGTGGGACTTGTTCTATTAGTCCATCTATACTGACCTCCATCTGGTTGCAAATTGAATATAATATTTTTCTGTATCTAGCTCTGAAAAAATATTTGGCCTTCTAGCAGTGTGTGGGACTTGTTCTATTAGTCCATCTATACTGACCTCCATCAGGTTGCAAACTGAATATAATTTTTTTCTGCATCTAGCTCTGAAAAAATATTTGGCCTTCTAGCAGTGTGTGGGACTTGTTCTATTAGTCCATCTATACTGATCTCCATCAGGTTGCAAATTAAAAATAATTTTTATCTGCATCTAGCTCTGAAAAAATGTTTGGCCTTCTAGCAGTGTGTGGGACTTGTTCTATTAGTCCATCTATACTGACCTCCATCAGGTTGCAAACTGAATATAATTTTTTTCTGCATCTACCTCTGAAAAAATATTTGGGCTTCTAGCTGTGTGTGGGACTTGTTCTATTAGTCCATCTATACTGACCTCCATCAGGTTGCAAATTAAAAATAATTTTTATCTGCATCTAGCTCTGAAAAAATATTTGGCCTTCTAGCAGTGTGTGGGACTTGTTCTATTATTCCATCTATACTGACCTCCATCAGGTTGCAAATTCAAAATAATTTTTTGTCTACATCTAGCGTTGAAAAAATATTTGGCCATCTAGCAGTGTGTGTGAATTGTTCTATTAGTCCATCTATACTGACCTCCATCAGGTTGCAAATTAAAAATAATTTTTATCTGCATCTAGCTCTGAAAAAGTATTTGGCCTTCTAGCAGTGTGTGGGACTTGTTCTATTAGTCCATCTATACTGACCTCCATGAGGTTGCAAATTCAAAATAATTTTTTGTCTGCATCTAGCTCTGAAAAAATATTTGGCCTTCTAGCAGTGTGTGGGACTTGTTCTATTAGTCCATCTATACTGACCTCCATCAGGTTGCAAATTAAAAATAATTTTTATCTGCATCTAGCTCTGATAAAATAGTTGGCCTTCTAGCAGTGTGTGGGACTTGTTCTATTAGTCCATCTATACTGACCTCCATCAGGTTGCAAACTGAATATAATTTTTTTCTGCATCTACCTCTGAAAAAATATTTGGGCTTATAGCTGTGTGTGGGACTCATTGTATTAGGCCATCTATACCAAGCTCCACCAGCTTTTAAATTAATAATAATTTTTAGCTGCATCTAGCCCTGAAAATAATTTTTCTTCCCAATAGTGGTAGCAATAGAAATATGGGGTGCGCTCCTGGCTTACAAAAATATACGCTTCATAACAAAAAACACCAGCCTAGCGCACTGCATTAATAAGATGGCATCATCGTCTCTCCCAGTGCTAGGCCTACTACACAGGCTAGCATTCCTGTGCCTAAAACACAATGTATGGGTCCGCGCTAGCCACTATGCTGAGGGGTCTAAAGCTGCTGCTAACGCTTTATAACAATTCAATTGGCAGATTTTCACAGAGCTCTTCCACAACGCCCACCCATCGGGCAACAGTTGACCACCTTCCCTATGGGATCTAGTGGCGAATAGTTGATGCCATTAATCAGAGCGTCAGTTGCCCCGTCGACGTGGCAAGCATACGGTAAGGCATGGAAAGAGTGGACACGACTAGTAGCAGGCAGACGGGTTGACCAATGTGAACAAGCCAGATCATAAGTCACCATAGAATTTCTCCACCAGCTAATGATGAGGGGCATATCAGGGGCGTCAGCGCAGCGGTGTCTGACCGGAGTAGCATTTCACTTCCAACTACTGAATTGGGGAGATGTGGCAAAGATTCATCATCAGACAATCCATAAAAGGATGGAAAAGGGGTCAGCCAAGTCAGGAGTGTAGACGTCCCGTCTCGTGTCACTAAAACTGATTTCTCACATCATATCCCTAACACCATTAACATGACACTCACAATTTGAAGCAACACTACTGTCTACTGCATTTGTGATCACCTTCTTCGGGGCGCTATGCATAAGCGAATTAGTCCCTCAATCCAAAATTACCACCAGTGGAGGCTTATTACACCAGGATGTAGTCATAGCCAATAATGCAATACGTCTACGCATACACAAATCGAAAACGGTTCCAGTGGGCAGGCGCACTTGGGTACTTCTACAACCTACAAACGGTACACTGAGTCGGGTAACAATAGTAAAAACATATCTAACCATCAGATCACAAAGTAATTTCTTCCTATCACACATTGATGGAACGCCATTATCAAGATACCAGTTCCAAGCTATATTTAATAAATGCATAACATCGGCAGGGAACCACCCCAAAGATTACGGGACACACTCATTCCGCATAGGCGTGGCCACGGAAGCAGCAAGAGCAGGACTGTCAGAAACGGAAGTTCAGAGGATAGGGAGATAGCGATCCACGTGTTTGGCAAGATACATAAGACCGGACTTGTTATCCTAACGTGGTTTGTTTCTTTTACAGGTGACGCTAAGCCAACAGTGTGGGTGATAGGTCACTCGTATATATATTGGGCAGAAAAAGGGGCGAAAGTCCGCCAGGCGGGAGGAAATTAGAGTTTCATAACACATATTTCAACTTGAGAGGTATAAGAGGCCTGCTATGGCCACAGGTACTAATGGAGGTAATCAAGGTAGGGAGAGGGGCAAGATGTCCGGTCATCTTAGTTATACAGGCCGGGGGAAACAACCTAGTTCCTCACAAGAGCGCATAACTAATGGCAATAATGAAACTAGACACTGAGCGTTTCAGAGAATTTTTCACAAAACTAGCTATAGTATGGTCAGAGATTGTGCCGATAGCGGTATGGCAAGGTGCGCGAGACATCACGGCCATCGAACGGACAAGGCGGGTAATAAATATTCAGATGGCAAAATTTAGAAGAGACAGAGGCGGTGTAGTGGTACGACACCGACAACTGGAAGGAGATAAAGCAGGCCTCATACGGCCCGACGGTGTTCACTTAATGGATATTGGACTGGACATATTCCTGTCAGGACTCCAGGACGGAGTGGAACAAGCGTTAAGAGTGATGGGTGGGGATCAGAGTCCTGCATACGAGTACGCAGGATCCTCCGTGGCCTGGAAATGGAAAGGACATGTTGGAGAGTTACACTTGTTGACCAAGTTGCCGGAGTGGAAACCCAGGGCATGCTGCAACAAGCTGAATTATTTTGGAAATAAAATGCCTTTCTAATGGAATGAGTATAAAGAGTTAATAAAGCTGTGACCGATCCTCACCCATCCAGTTGTAAGAGTTACATTATTGTATTGTCAAGGAAAGGGGGGCGGTAGGGGGGCTGAGCGTCTGGGTTTGGTTGGGGGTCTCCACCGTCTGCCTAGGCTAGATGCATTTAAAAATTCTTATTAGATATACAGGCGTTGCAGCTTGCTTCGCAGCTGGGCTACTACGCCCAAAGTATTGCCTAGGCTAGATGCAGTTAAAAATTCTACGCTGACTAGCAGACACTGAAGATTTGGAGCAGACCTCTGAGTAAACAGCTCTTCAAACTCAACCATCTGTGTTACCCCAAGCCATAGTGTATGTAGTTTCTTACAGTTAAAAGGGGGGGGAGCGACCCAACCACCTGGAATTGACGATGCCAACGTCACGTAAGACACAGCAAGGGGACTCCAAAAAGAGTCTCCATTTTTTCCCAAAATTGTGGCACAGACACCACTTAACCCTAGAACGCATACCTGGGGCCTCGCAGTCCCGCCCTGTTAATTGTTTTCTATTTTCTGCAAGATTACTTTAGTTAGAATTTTGAAACTCTAGGTATTCTTCATGTATATAGTTGTTTGTCATTTGAGTTTGAGTTATTCCATGTTATTTGCACACGGGCCTAAAAGGCCCCAGGTATATGAAAGTGTTGATTTTTATTGTCATGCGTTCTAGGGTTAAGTGGCATCAATTGCCCCACAGTTGCTTAAAACGGTTGGTGAGGTGATATTACCAAATTATCAAGCTTTTAGTCTCCCAAGGATAACAAAGGGTTAGAAAAGTCCTTGCGAATCCATGATTTGTTCATCTTTATGAATGTGATTCTGTTTACATTCTCAGTGGACAGCCGCGTGCGTTTATCTGTCAGCACACCATCAGCAGCGCTGAACACACGTTCAGAGAGAACACTGGCTGCAGGGCATGACAAGATCTCCAAGGCGTGAGTGGCGAGCTCCGGCCATTTTTCCAGATTGGAATACCAAAATGAGCAAGGGTCCAGTGACACAGTCATGGCTTCGATGTTCACTTGGAGATACTCCTGCACCATCCTCTCTAGGCATTGACTATGTGTCAGACTTCTTGTCTCCTGTGGCCTTGCGCACCATCCTCTCTAGGCATTGACTATGTGTCAGACTTCTTGTCTCCTGTGGCCTTGCAAAGGATGGGCTAAAAAAGTGGTGAAACGATTCCACAAAATTACTGTTACCAGCAGATACTGTGTTACTGTTAATGTTTGAGTGATGAAGACTCGACAGTCCCACGGTTGGCAAGTTAGAACTGTGAGATTCACTTCGTGCACCACTGGTGTTTTGTGGAAAAGCACATGTAAGATTCTGCAACAGCGTCTGCAGATACTCCTGCATGCGTCAATCCCTTTTTATGGCAGGAATTATTTCGGCAAATTTACTTTTGTACCGGGGATCTAAGAGTGTGGCAACCCAGTAGTCGGGATTACTTCGAATTCTGCAATCTGAGGGTCATGTTGCAGGTAGTGCAGCAAGAAGGCACTCATGTGTCTTGCGCATCCAGGAGGACCAAGTCCTTGTTGTGTTGGTAGCGAGGTAAGAATCATGCATCCTTCCTCTGCCCTCTCCCCCCAACCTCGCACAACAGAAATGTGATCAAGGTCTCCCTCATCTGATGAGTCTTCCATGCCCATCGCCAGTTCATCCTCCACTTCTTCCTTGGCTCCTGCACCTTCCTCAACAGTTTGGCTGCTACCATGCGCCCTGGTTAATCCCTCTCCCCCACCCTCCCATGCCTGCCGCCTTGGTGCTGCCAGCCGTCTGGTCCTTGGAGATGTTATCCCTTCCGCATACAACTCCTCCTCTACTTCCTCCACCTCCTCTTGTCCCACCACCTGACTCTGAATTCTGTTTAATGTGTGCTCCAGCATGTAAATCACCGGAATAGTCATGCTGATAATGGCATCGTCGTCAGTACTAAACATCTTCGTCGCCATTTGAAAACTGTGCAGAAGGGTGTGTGGCGCCTCTGAGGGTTCAGTCGCCACAGAGTTACTGCATCTCACCCAGAGGTGTGGTATCTCACCCTCAGGTAAGTAAGGCGTATGGCTCGGGACCCTAACACCTGCATCCAACACATACCCGCATTGGGGGTAGGGCGAGATTGCTCCTAAGGGAGAGCACAATCCAAGGTCCCTAGCTGGTGGGAGGGTCCAATGTAGTGGGTGCTTAGGGGAGCAGCTTAGGGGAGCACATGACAGGGAGAGTATAAATAGGAAGCCATCTTAGAAAGAGCAAGCCAGTCAGAGGAGGAAAAGTGACAGGAGCAGAGGCTCGGCATGAGCTCTGCTCCGGAGGCGGGCCTAGCCTGGGAGGCCCAGGACTGAAGGAGAGAAGAGAAGAGTGGGAGCAGGAAGGCTCCAGGAACCGAAGGGACCCTAGGGCTACGGGCCATGCAGAAGGCCACCCATACTCCCGCTGCTACCAGGAGGTAGAGGGGTCAGGCCAGATAAGGGGAAGTGGTCCCTCAACTAGAGGAGAAACAGCAAGGCTCAACTAGAAACCGGAGGCTGCAGCATTTCATGTACTGCAGGCAAAAGTCCACACCAGTCTCACTAAGAAGTTAGCCACATAGGACCCAGGGGACGGAACACAAGTCGCCCGCCAAGGCCCGAGGATACCGGATAGAAGTGTCACTGGGTGTGAGGTGCAGGGAGAAGGCCAGAGAAAGGACACACAGAAGGGGGTCCTGCTAAGTACTCCGGAGCTATCTGGGGGTGGACTGAGCCCCTCACTGAGTACGCACAGCACGACGGGTGAGATTGCTCTGGTACCTGTAATCTGGACTGCAACAACTGTGATTAAAGATCTTGGGACTGCATCACACGGACGCTGTGTTCATTACTGACTCCCTGCACTGCAACCAACATCATCCACTCACACTGCCCAGAAGCTACACTCTTCCTGTGGTGAGTAATAATACCATTGCTGCAAAACCACCAGCTTCAGAGGACTGTTCCGCAGCAGCGGCCCCTTTGGCCGCAGTCCACAGGTGGCGTAGTCGGACATTATGATATCCATATATACAAATTACCGTTGGATTGACCGCCCTGGGTCACGTACCCGGTCACCGCCACAGTGACTACAACCCGCAGCATCTACCGGCCCGGCTCAGGGTACCCCGTGGCGCGTCAACTTCATAGGTCCCTGATCTGAGACCACTCCTGCAGCGTGATTTGCCCCACCTCTGGATCTCGTTGGCCCAGGCTATACGTCAGAACGTATTGCACCAGGTCTTGTCGGTGCTGCCACAGTCGCTGCAACATGTGCAGAGTTGAATTCCACCGTGTCGGCACATCGCATTTCAGCCAGTGAACCGGCAGGCCCAACGACTTCTGTAGAGATGTAAGTCGTTGAGCTGCGGGATGCGAACGGCGGAAGTGAGCACACAGCGACAGTGCCCTCTGCAGAAGGCCATCTAGTCCGGGATAGTGGGCTAAAAATTTATGGACAACCAGGTTCAACACGTGAGCCATACAAGGCATGTGTGTGACATTGCCCCGGCGAAGGGCCGCACCCAGGTTTGCAGCATTGTCGCACACGGCCTTCCCTGGTTGCAGGTCCAGTGGAGACAACCATTCATGAAACTGGGTCTCCAGAGCTGACCACAAGTCCTCAGCTGTGTGACTCACATTTCCCAGACATTTCAAAGTAAACACTGATGCCGTTGAGCCCTGCTGCCAGCATAGTAAGGAGGTGTGCAGGATTCCTTCTGCACAGTTAGAAAGCAGATGGCATTACCAGACAGGCTTTGGGTGCAGGTGGAGGACCGAGAGGAGGTTGAGGTGGCAGAAGCAGTGGAGGAACTTCGAGATAAAGAGGATTGTCGCAAAACTCGTGGGGACGGTAAGACTTGGACAGCAGCCCCTTGTCCTGCTGTCACCATAGTTACCCAGTGCCCAGTCAGCGACATGTAACGCCCCTGTCCATGCCTACTCGTCCAAGTGTCTGTGGTGAAATGCACCCTGTCACACACAGAGTTTCTCAAACAAGCGGTGATGTTGTGTGCGACATGCTGGTGGAGCGCAGGCACACCTTTCTTTGAGAAGTAGTGCCGACTGGGCATCTGGTACTGGGGCACTGCGACGGACATAAGGTCTCGAAAATCCACTGTGTCCTCCAGGCGGAAAGGCAGAATTTCTGTAGCCAACAGCTTGCAGATGGTGAAATTCAACCTCTTAACTTTCTCATGGCTAGGTGGAAATGGTCTTTTACTTTTCCACATCTGAGGGACCGAGGGCTGGCTGTTGTACTTTGACGGGGTTGAGTAGGGTGTCCCCGGCAAACTGCCGGTCTGTGAGGAAGATGCAGGCCGACATGTTAGGTTGCCTTGATCCAAAGGTGGTGCTCTCGATGTCAGAGAACGCTCAACACCAGCAGGTGTTTCCACTTCCCAATGAACTGACGACCTGCCAATCACACTGGCTGTTGCAGGTAAAGAGGTGGCAGGTCTGCGTCCAAAAACATGTGTGACTGCTGTCCCCCCCGTCACAGAGGATGAAGAGGCTGCGGATGCACAAGATGGGGCAGACGGTGGTTGGCCCAGCCTGCTAGGCCGCATTGCAGCACAGTGAGCTTCCCACTGCAACTTATGCTTCATATCCATGTGACGGTACATGCATGAAGTACTCAAACTATGGATTTTTTTGCCTCTATTTAGCTTTTGGTGACAAATATTACAGATAACACGAGTTGGGTCATCCTTATCGATCTGAATAAATGCCCAGGCTATGCAAGGCTTAGAGCCCATGCGACCTGAAGAGCCACTATGACTTGTGGTCAGAGGCAGAGTTGTGGTTGAGGATGCAGTTGTTGACGTGCTTCCAGTACTCCGTCTCTGTCCAGGAAGGCGCAACCTAACCTCGTCGTCAATAGCATCTGTGACGCCCCGCTGCGCATGGTATCACAGATCCTAGAAGAGTGTATTGGTGGAATCCTCCACAAGAGGCCCCCCATAAACATTCACACATCTCCACCTTCCACCTCAGACCAGCAGAGGGAGCCCGTTAGGGATATAAATAGGGAAGGTGGAGCTAGGCAGTTCAGTTCCTCTAAAGAGTTCCTGCAGTAGAGAAGCCAAAGAGAGGTCAGTCTGCGGTGGAGCTCAGTCTAGTCTAGAGAACTCAGTTAATAGTTCAGCAGTGGAGCACAAGGCTCCTGCTAGCTAGATTCACGGAGCCCAGATAGAGCTTAAGGTGTGCCGGCGCCATAAGATCGGTGAAGCGCGGCAAGTTGCCGTTAGTGTGTATAGCCTAGTGAGGGCCCGAGTAGGCCGAAGGCGAGCGGCGATTTAGAACATAAGGGGCAGAGGAGCTTAACCAGCTCACCCCGAAGCATTTACCGGACACCGGATCCGAGCTTACCGGGATCTCTATGACCCAGTAAGGCATAACCAGAATCCCTGGAGAACTACAAGTCCCAGGATCGCTAAGGTGCTGATACGTAACAGAGCCAGGAGACTCTTAGGCCCCGCATACTGGGAGCATGAACTCCAAGAGAAGGCCCTACTACAAGGTCAGCCAGCGCAGGAGGGAGACAAAGTTAGGCCTAGCTCCAGGCAGGTCAGAAACTTACAACGCAGAGGCAAGAAACAGGAGGCCCTACACCCGCTCATTGGGGAGGATCCTGATATGCACCCTTCACCCTACAGTGCTTCGGGATGTGCCTGAATTTCCTCCAGTAAAAGGTACTGAAGTGACTACTGTGTCCATTTCCATTCTTGCTCTGACCCAGCTGGGTCTCGCCTATCCTGCATTCCCCCTGCATACGCTGCCCTGAGACCTAGCTCCACCTGTGGGGAGCTATACCATCGAGCTGCCTTATCATGGGCCTCAGTGGACTGCTGCAGCGCTGGTGCTTCTCACCAGATACCACAGGTGGCATCACAAACTCTTATAAAATTAACAATTATCCACCCTTTTAAAAAGTGACCCCAGGATACGGGCCAGGGAGCCGACCACCGCGACATCCCCAAGGCCAGGCAAAGGCCCGGGTGACCTCATCGACTGGCTGACTGTGGGTTGACAGTAAGTGGGATCTCCAACCTTGTCATCATCACCCTGTGTGATATCACACCCGTCGTCCTCAAAGCCAACCTCTTCCTGCCCTGACCGAAAAGTCAAGTTGTCGCTCCAATCAGGTATTTGAGTCTCATCATCGTCTTCATCATTGTCTCCACCAATAGGAGTTACAGTTTGGGAACGAGGGTCTACATTATGCTCAGAACCTTCTTCATCTAGTCCTGGATCCGACTCATAAAGATTCTGGGCATCAGTGCAGATCATTTCCTCATCTGGATTAACAGAAGCTCTGGAGCAGACCTCCGTTTCCCAGGCTATAGTATGAGTAAACAGCTCTGCAGACTCAACCATCTGTGTTACCCCATACTCAGACGGGCAGCTGGAGACTTGGGAGCTGTGAGGAAGCAAGTGCGATTGGGGTGACACCTCTGAGAACTGGAGTATTTGTGATGTTGAAATTGAGGTGAAGTAGAGCCCACTTGAAGGAGCACTTGATATCTGCTGAAGCACCTGCTGTTTTTGTGCCTCATCTGGAATTTGTAGTGATGGGCGTGTCCGTAAGAAAGGGATCGTATCACATTGTCCACGAAAAGAAGTCGACATGTTAGTTTGGCTGGAAGATGGTCTTTCTTCTGCAGATGTTACCCCCCCCCACCGCGGGGGGGCTCGACCCACCAGCAGACAGGCACCAGTATTGGGAGAGGGGGGCTCGCCGTCAGGGTCCACCGCGGCTCTGGCACAAACCCGGCGACACGGAGGTGGCACGGGCAGGAACGGACTGGCCGTGTCGGCTTCTTACTTTTTGGATTTTAGAAGGGCATGACATGCCTATATCTGTGTCTCCCCCTCCTTTTACTCCTCCACCTCTTTTCTTTTCGCATGACTATATGTACTTGTCACTTTTCCATGTGTTAGTTATGTCTTCTGAGCAGTTTGTCAGCTTTTGGACACCTTTGAAGGTGTTTTCTATGTGTTTCGATGTGTTTTTGTTTGCCTGCCATTGGTTTTAACGGTGTTCGAAGGTGTTCGATGAACAGTTCGACGAACAGTTCGGCGAACACAAGGGTGTTCGACGAACTGAACCGAACTCGAACACTACGGGGGTGGCTCAACACTACTCAGGGATTACATTTCAGATGGTAGAAACATGAACACAATAGGAGACCTGGATACTGTTGCCAAACAATTATTTATTCTGGAAGAGGACTGGCAAATTCATGAGAGATCCAGGCCTTGTTCATTTTGAGAAAAGTAAGCCGGTCAACGTTATTGGAGGATAGTCGCATGTGACGGTCTGTTAGTACACCACCTGCGGCACTAAAGACGCGTTCCGATAATACACTTGCAGCAGGGCAAGCTAGCACCTCCAATGCATACTGACTAAGCTCTGGCCATGTATCCAGCTTACAGACCCAAAACTTGAAGGGAGAAGAGCCGTCTGGGAGTACACTTAAGAGGGCAAGACATGTAGTCTGTCACCATCTGACGGAAACGTTGCCTCCTGCTGACTGGAGCCGTCTGTGATGGTGTAGACATTTGTGGCGGCGGGGACACAAAACTTTGCCACATTTCGGCCATACTGGTCTTGCCTTGTGCTGAGGCGCTGCTTCTGCTCCCTCTTTGTGCAGAGCTTCCTCCACTGCCTCGACGCACTGAGCTGCTTTGTAAAGCACTAGCAGCACTGCTCTCGGTTGGAATGGAGAACATGATGGAATGCACCAGTGCGTCTTGGTACTCCCGCATTTTACGCTCCCGGTTCAACGGTGTTATGAGGCTTTGTAAGTTGTCCCGGTAGCGAGGATCTAGGAGGGTGGACACCCAATAATCAGCCGTGTTGAGAATGTGGGCGATGCGGCGGTCGTTTCTCAGGCACTGCAGCATGAAATCAACCATGTGCTGCAGACTGCCAACTGGCCAAGACACGCTGTCCCCTGCTTGAGGCGTGATCTCTGCCTGCTCTGCATCACCCCACCCTCGCTCTAGATACTGACTACTAGAGCATTGTGTACCTCTCTCCTCTGGACAGATGTCTTCCTCATCCATTGACTCCTCCTCATCCTCCTCACAAAGTGTCCCCTGCCTAGGCCTTTGTGAGGAACCACGTTGCGCAGACTGTAGAGAAGCAGATGGCATTTGTGACTCCTCATCCTCCACCTCTTCCAAAACCTTGTCCCTTAGTGATTGCAGTGTTTTTTCAAGCAGGCAGATAAGGGGGATAGTCATGCTGACTAGCGCATCATCTGCACTCGCCATCTGCGTGGAATAATCGAAGGCACTCAAAACGTGGCAAATGTCCTTCATAGAGGCCCACTCAGTGGTGGTGAAGTGTGAACGGCCCGCACTGCGACTTGTTTGCGCCTGCTGCAGCTGGTACTCCATTACTGCTGCCTGCTGCTCACACAACCTCTCCAACATATGTAACGTTGAATTCCACCTGGTGGGTAGGTCACATATGATGCGATGTTCCGGAAGACGTAATCGGCGCTGCAGAGCTGCAATGCGTGATCTTGCGTTGCTGGAACGCCGCAAGTGAGCGCACTCTATGCGGACCTTGTGAAGCAGTGCATCAAGATCCGGATAGTCCCTCAAAAAACTCTGCACGACCGAGTTGAGCACATGTGCCAGACATGGGATGTGAGTGAGGTTGCCTAGGCCCAGAGCTGCCACCAGATTTCGGCCATTGTCACACACTACCATGCCTGGCTGGAGATTCGCTGGCACAAACCACACGTCGCTCTGCTGCTTGATGGCATTCCAAAGCTCCTGCGCTGTGTGGCTTCGATTCCCCAAATAAATTAATTTTGGGGCCTGTTGACGTTTGGCCACGGCTGTGCTCATATCGGTCATCATAACAGGTAACCGTTCATGGGTCGATGTGGAGGTAGACCGTGACGGCTCCTGCAGCGCTGATTCAGAGGAATTGGAGTATGAGGAGGAGTCAATGTGTACAGACTGGATTCCTGCAATCCTTGGAGTTGGCAGAACACGTACAACGCCACTCTCAAGATCTGTACCCGGCTCCACAACATTTACCCAAAGGGCAGTGAGGGAAAGGTATCGTCCCTGTCCATGCTTACTGGTCCAAGCATCGGTGGTCAGGTGGACCTTGCTACTGACGGCGTTTTGTAGCGCATGTTTAATTTTTCCCTCCACATGATGTTGCAGGGCAGGGACGGCTTGCCTGCTGAAATAAAAGTGGCTGGGCACGTTGTATTGTGGGACTGCCAATGCCATGAAGTTACGGAAGGTGTCAGTCTCCACCAGCCTGAATGATAACATTTCAAGGGCCAGTAGTTTAGCAATGCCAGCATTCAGAGCCTGTGTTCGGGGGTGGTTTGCCGAGTATGGGCGCCTTTTCTCCCATGCCTGTGCTAACGATGGCTGTAGACTGGCCTGGGAGTGTGAGGATGACTGGGAAAGTGGTGCTGTGGGTGGAATTACACTGTGTCTCTGTACAACAGTGCCAGAGATTCTTCCATGGCGATCCTGTGAGGAAGCCGAACCAGCTGTGTGTGAGCTGGAAGAAGAGGCTACAACACGAGCTGAAGAGGTGGTAGGTGGCGCTGTAGGTTGGCCTAGGTCTTCAGTGTGTTTTTGTAGCTCTATCACGTGCTTGGTCCACACATGTTTCCACATATTTGTGGTATTGAGGTTGCTGACACTTTTCCCTCTTTTCACCTTCTGATTACACAGCTTGCATTTGACAAAGCAAATGTCATCTGCAACTGTGTAAAAAAAGTACCACGCACTGCAAGTCTTGGGAGCGCCCGCTTTGGATTTTGGAAGAGCCATGCTCCTAATGGGTGCCGAAGTGGAGGCTACAGGCAACCAAGTCTGCCCACTCCCTCCTTTTTGGGCTGTTCGGGGAATCTCTTCCTCAGAGCTGCTCCCACCACCTTCCTGTCGCTCACGCCATGATGGGTCAAGGACCTCATCATCTACACCACCCTCTTCAAACAATTGCTTCTCCTGGGTAGTCTCGACAGCACAGTACGCACCAGAAAGTGGCACCTGAGTCTCATCATCAGATGCGTACTGAGGTGTGCTGCTGACCATAGGCACTGGCCCACCCGCCTCTTCAGATTCAGAGAGACAAAACGGTTGCGTATCACTGCATACTACCTCTTCTTCAAATTCTCGAATTCTGCTTGGCTGGCCCCCTCTTTCCAAGCCAAGAGATTCAGAGAACAGAAGTAGAGATGGCTCCTGTCCAGGGCTCTCTGACTGCCTGGGAAATTTGGCAGGTGGTGAAGAGACAGATGGGTGCTCTTCAGTGCTCAGGACCTGAGAGGATCTGGAACTAATTGAAGTTGATGCGTTAGCTGCCATCCATCCGACAATGGCTTCAATTTGGTCCTCCCGCAGCAGTGGGGTACGTCTAGCTCCTACAAAGCTGCGCATAAAGGACTGTTTCCTGGTAAAACTGGGGAATGCTGAGTCACTGGTGCCCGCAGCAGGCACAGAATCCCCACGTCCTCTCCCTGCAGGCACAGAATCCTCACGTCCTCTCCCTGCAGAAACTCCACGCCCACGCCCACGACCACGACCACATGCCTTACTTCCTGCCTTCTTCATCTTGGTAGACTGATAAAGATAGGCAGAAAAGTACTAAGGGCTTAGTGTGCTTATTCCTGAACAGCTGCTAACAGGTATAAGAAACACTAATTTTATAAAGTGTGGACTAGACTTTAATATGAGCTAATGTGGCCTACACAACTGTAAAGTGGAGTGTTTGGTGAAATTTATTTAGGTTTTTTTTGTCACAAAAAGACACTGGATGTGCCTAAAGATGTAATACAGATAGTATCACAAACTTTTTGTAGCTATTACAATGTAGGAAGGTAACCTACAATCAATAGATGAGGCTACAAAAAATAGGCTAATACTAATCTGGCTGGGGCTGCAGGGCCCAATGCTGCAGAAAGGCTCCTCTAACTACTCCTATATAGTGCACTAGCGCTGCAAGACCCAAAAAATTTCTCTATCTACTCCTATATAGTGTGTTTGGAACCAATTTAGCTGAATACGGATGGAACCACCACACTAATAGGAGATATCAGGAAAAATTATGAATTGGCAAAAAAGGACAATGTATGAGGCAGTGACACACACTGAGTGCACTACAACAAGACGTGGCTGAAGTACACACTACAGGGTGAGCTGCACTCACACACACAGACCTTGCAGACAGCGGTGAACAGTACAGATGCAGAGCACTGTGCACTAGCGCTGCAAGACCAAAAAATTTCTCTATCTACTCCTATATAGTGTGTTTGGAACCAATTTAGCTGAATACGGATGGAGAAGAGCACAGAGAACTGTGCACTAGCGCTGCAAGGCACAGCGATTTATAAAGTAGCTTGGGTAAAGCAGAATAGACCAAATAGGTAGCTAAAACTGTCCCTCAGAACAACAGCGTCCTATCCCTAACTGAATTCACAGCAGAGTGAGCTCAAAATGGCGGCGGCGGCTTTTATAGTGCATCATGACATCATTTCAGCAGCCAATCACAGCCATGCCATTAGTTAAGATGCCTACATGACTAACAGGATGTGCCCACACTTCTTAGGATCCTCATTGGCTGAATAAAATGAAACTGGCTCATTGCATTATGGGAACTTCCGATTCCGGTATACGATATTGCAAAAGTATCGGAATTAAGTATCGGAATTCCGATACAGCGAATATCGGCCGATACCCGATATTTCAGTATCTGAATGCTCAACACTACTTACCACCTGTAAACTTGACCCAATCCAGTCCCACCTCATCCCAAACCTTACCACTATCTTCATCCCAGCCCTAGCCCACCTCTTCAACTTGTCACTAACAACTGGTGTCTTCCCCTCATGCTTCAAACATGCCATAATCACACCCATCCTCAAAAAGCCCTCCCTTGACCCATCCTCTCTGTCTAGCTATCGCCCCATATCACTTCTCCCCTATGCCTCAAAACTACTGGAACAACACGTCCATTCTGAGCTGTCCTCCCACCTCTCCTCCTGCTCCCTCTTCGACCGCCTACAATCTGGTTTCCGACTGCACCATTCTACTGAAACTGCACTGACCAAAGTTACCAACGACCTACTAACCGCCAAATCTAAGCGACACTATTCTGTCCTCCTCCTCCTAGACCTGTCATCTGCCTTCAACACAGTGGACCATTCCCTCTTACTAAAAACTCTCTCATCTCTCGGCATCACAGACTTGGCCCTATCCTGGATCTCCTCATATCTAACAGACAGGACATTCAGTGGCTCTCATTCACAGACCACCTCCTCATCTCACCCCCTATCTGTCGGTGTCCCCCAAGGTTCAGTTCTAGGACCACTGCTCTTCTCCATCTACACCTTAGGCCTGGGATAGCTCATAGAGTCTCATGGCTTTCATTATCACCTCTATGCTGATGACACACAGATCTGCCTCTCTGGACCTGATATCACCTCCTTACTAACCAAAATCCCACAATGTCTGTCTGCTATTTCATCCTTCTTCTCTGCTAGATTTCTAAAACTTAACATGGACAAAACAGAATTCATCATCTTTCCGCCATCTCATTCAACCCCCCCAACTGACATATCTATCAACGTCAATGGCTGCCCACTCTCCCCAGTCCCTCAAGCTCGCTGCCTTGGGGTAACCCTGGACTCTAAACTCTCCTTCAAACAACATATCCAAGCCCTTTCCACTTCCTGCCGACTCCAACTCAAAAATATCTCCCGGATCAGCACATTCCTCCACCATGAATCTGCAAAAACACTAGTGCACGCCCTCATCATCTCCCACCTTGACTACTGCAACCTCCTGCTCTGTGGCCTCCCTTCCAACACTCTCGCACCCCTCCAATCCATCCTAAACTCTGATGTCTGACTAATCCACCTGTCCCCCCGCTATTCCCCGGCCTCTCCTCTCTGTCAATCTCTTCACTGGCTCCCCATTTCCCAAAGACTCCAGTTCAAAACCCTAACCATGACATACAAAGCCATTCACAACCTGTCTCCTCCATATATCTCTGACCTAGTCTCCCGCTACATACCCGCACGCAACCTCCGATCCTCACAAGATCTCCTTCTCTACTCCCTTCTAATCTCCTCCTCCCACAATCGCATACAAGATTTCTCCCGTGCTTCCCCTCTACTTTGGAACTCTCTACCCCAACACATCAGACTCTCGTAGACTGTGGAAACCTTCAAAAAGAGCCTGAAGACCCACCTCTTCCGACAAGCCTACAACCTGCAGTAACCACCACTCCACAAATATTGCTGCATGACCAGCTCTACCCTCACCTACTGTATCCTCACCCATCCCTTGTAGACTGTGAGCCCTCGCGGGCAGGGTCCGCGCTCCTCCTGTACCAGTCGTCGTCACATTGTGTTCAAGATTATTGTAATTGTTCTTGTATGTATACCCCTTCTTCACATGTAAAGTGCCATGGAATAAATGGCGCTATAATAATAAATAATAATAATAATAATATAAGACATATTTTCAGGTGTTTCACACTTTTTTGTTAAGTATATAATTCCATATGTGTTAATTCATAGTTTTGATGTCTTCAGTGTGAATGCACAATTTTCAAAGTCATGAAAATACAGAAAAATCTCTAAATGAGAAGGTGTGTTCAAACTTTTTGTCTGTACTGTATATATATATTGTATTGAGATATACCGATAATTAATTTTTTGTTTAATCATATATAAAGATATGAGTGGGAGGAATTGTAATATTGAGAGGGTGTTTATTCACTTTGTGTTTCACTATTCTCTAAGTAATGATTAAGGATTGATATGAGAAACAGGTTTACTAGAGCATATCTAGTCATCTTGCATCCATAATGTGTGTTTTTATGGTGGCTGTTTTCATAGAATTTTCTTAATAAAGGAGACATCCTTTTTTCAACAATCAGAGTGCTGGATCTATTTTTTGTACGGACAGTGTTTCATCCGTACAAACAATGTAACTACTGATATATGACAGAAATATTGTATCTCTCAAGCCACACAATAAAAATGAATAAATATGTGAATTGTTGCCAAAATGAGAGCCGCTTCTGTGTTAGCAAATTTACTGGCGCCATAGTGGTAAGGATTAATCAATAGGGGAAACTCCTATAACTGTAGACTATAACCAAAGAAAAAGAAAATGGAGCCAAAAATCCACAATTACAGAAGAGTATGAAATATATTCTATTAAAAATAAAAATGTTATTATTTCATTATTAAAAACAATTTTAGTAGAATGATAACAAACATGGATAGTTGTAGGGTGAATACACAAGAATAATGTTACAAATATAGGTGAATAAATATATATATCAATACCATGTGGATAGATGGGTAACAGGACCATAAGAGGAATATAGCATTCAATAAGTAATCAACAAAAATTGTTGGAACTATAACATCTCTTTAAAGAAGGATTATTCCAAGTGGATATCATATGCTCATTAAGATATTTATTTCCAACATGATGGTACTAATAACGTAGCAATAGTACCCAGGTTAAAGAGTAAAGTGGTAAGTGCATGCATGTAAACCTAGTTGTAATGGTGAACTGTCCAAACAGGGTAGGTTATAGCTCAGTGGTTAGCACTGCAGCCTTGCAGTGCTGGGGTCCTGGTTACAAATCCCACCAAGGACATCATTTGCAAGGAGTTTGTATGTTCTCCCCGTGTTTGCATGGGTTTCCTCTGGGTTCTCCGGTTTCCTCCCACATTCCAAAGACATACTGATAGGGAATTTAGATTGTGATCCCCAATGGGGACAGTGCCCATGTCTGTAAAGTGCTGTGGAATTAATAGTGCCATATAAGTGAGTAAAATAAAATAAATAAATAATAGACATACCCTATAATGAGGCCATGCTTACCCATAAAAAAGCTAAAACAGTACTGCGTGTCAACCCGCCCCGATGCGCATTTTGCAAAAGTTGCTTTCTCAAGGGACCTGTCACCTCAGGTGTGGAAAAGTGCAACACAGAGGGAAAAGTGAAAGGGAGCCCAGACACTAGGGAAAGGGGGGAAGTGGAGACCTCCTAGTCTGGTCTAGCATCACCCTGTCTCAACTATTGTCCCGATATTGCCTCCTCAGCAATCTCCTCATGCGTGCCTCGCCCTACTCTCCCTGGCATATGGCTATGGCTAGGGATGGAAGGAGATGAGCACTAGTCAACCTCGACTAAACTCTATAGACAACAACGGTGGACAAAACAGGGGAAATGGCTTAGCTTTAAATGAACTCCAAATAAGCATACAGCCTCAAGCTCCAGAGAGGATGAAGTACTGCTCCTGCTAAGCTTTACAAGTAGAAATAGATATAGCTGGTGACTCACTCTCAGACACCCCAGGTATATATACACCCAGGCCAGAGAGCTAATTAGCAAGAGAGAGTAAGGCGCTCAGTCCTAAAGACAGCCTCTTATCTAAGAAACTGTCTGCAATGCCAAACGTAGAGATCTCCTGCAACCCACAGCAGGGCGACTGTTTGTCACTTCTGACACACCCATGACAGGACCTATGTGTTAGACTATATTCATACATTCAGTATTTGGACTGTAATTTACATGAGTATTTGTAAGCCAAATCCAGGAGTGGGTGAAAAATGTGGTGACGTGTTTCTATTATACTTTTCCTCTGATTGTTCAAATCCTGGTTTTGGCTTACAAATACTGATGAGAAATACTGACCAAATACTCAATATGTGATCGTAGCCCATGAGTAGGTTCACTCCAGCTTGCAGAAAATTGTTCAGAGTTTCATCCAGAAAAGTGGAACAATTTTTTTCTCACTTGTCATCTGTGTACAGTCTGTTTTTTTACACCAGCAACTATTAATCATTTCAAGGACCATTTACAATTTACTGTTACAGAATTGTAATGTATCCAGAAAAATCGGATGCTGTACTGCTTCATTTGGCTTCTGTTTTTTTTGTGTGTACCGATAGACTTGAATGGGTGAATCTCATCTGACACACGTAAAAACAAGCGCATGCTGCATATTTTTCACAAGCAGATTCAGTCACTGAAAAAAATTGCTTCTCTGCACTGCTCCACTGAATAAAATTGGTCCAAGTACTGTCTGCTTTTTTCACGGACAGCACTCAGACTGAAAATACAGTCGTGAGAACAAGCCCTTATGGTAAGGATAAGCTAACTACAACACCATCCATTTAGGCAGAGGAGTTACTTGAAGCTCTTCACACAAAAACAAAAATCTGAAAAAGGCCCCTAATTTAAAAGGAGCAATTTATAATACAAGACATCTTATGTAGGGTGTGTTTGGCCCCCCAGATAAAGGGGCCAAGTACCCATTAAAGCACAGTTTCCCAACATTTTCTGCCTTTGGGTATTGCTGGCAAAAAAATACTCTTGGGAACTCGTAACCTAACAAATAGCTTTTACAAATGACCAATAAACATATGCTCTGCCCCTGAATCTGAGAAATATACCCTGTATCCCCTGAATATAAAATCAAGTATGTTGAGCGTTTCCAAAATGGGGTCACTTCAATATTTAACTTGGAGGCTCCTCGATTGTCAACCAATGCTTTGTAACTCTGCAAATTAAGTCAAAAGATTAGCAATGTGCTATTTGTAGATGTGATTGAATCTTTGGAAATTCAAATTCACTAGGATCAACTATTTTTTCCAAAAATTCAATTTGCAGCTAACCGATTTGATGCAAATTGCAATACTGAAAATCCTCTAATTTGCCCAGAAAAAATGCATGTAACACTCTGATGTCTCCAAGAACTGTAATGAATCCCTTTCAAGCTCTTTTAAAAAAGCACAGTCCTTTAAAGTGACCTCACGATAGAAACAGATGGTGAGATCCCATTTAATAACATAGCACACTGACAGACTTTTCATTTTTTTAATTAAAAAGATCCAAAAATGATCACTTTTAGTCATTTGTGTTCAGGCAGACTATTCTTTTAAGAACCCTGACTCAAACAGAATTTTTTGATGTAAGAACTAATGTTATCCTGCTGTGGCTGAGACGAGTAATATGCCATTCATCTCATAATATTCTGTTTTCCCCCACTCTAATATGCTTACTAGAGGCAAAAGAAGGAATGTGGCATCATATTGATAGTACTATTGCTCAGATAACTAGTGCCAGTGGTGGTGATGGTGATGCTAAAAGCTCTCACATAATTAATATATATTTTTTTATTCTTTTATACTACCTTGTCCATTGTCATTGCCATTTCTTCTCTTACTATACACTTTGTACAACACTTTGGCTGTTAACAATCTTTTACACACTGATTATTCAACCCTGTCAAAAAGGTAGGTTTCATGTACAAAAAGAAATAGGTCGCATGTGCAAGAGGGCACTGCATTGGTATTGTGTGTATAGGTGTAAATTTGTACTAGTGAAACATATGTGCAAAAAAATTTTTGCGAGACTCACGCTTTGTGAGGTAGACAGTCACAGGTAAATGTCTGAACTTTAGGGAATTTTGTATTTTTTAAAAAATAATTTCTCCCTTCACAAATAGGATTGTTGAAGAAATTTTTAAAACACAGCAAAGTCACTTGCGATAAGAGCACATTGTCTTTCACTGACACTGATTTCAGATTTTTTTTTTCAGTAAAAACTATTGTGCTGCAGTACTTCCATTTTCTAGTACAGAAAGAATGAAGAAAAAAATGTGTAATTGTAATTTAAAAAAAACAAGAAACACAGCACAATAATTAGAAAGCTGTCATTTCATTGTGCCACCTGCTGGACACAATTATATTGGGTGCAGAAATGGTATATCTTTGGATAAACTGCAATTTTCATTTTACAACATCCATTGTGCACTAATTTTTAGGAAAGATCTGTGTATGCAAAATGTTAATTTTATCCTTTGATGAATGCCATGAGGGTCACTTCTTGGTGGTTTCCATTGTACTGGTACCACATGGGCTCTGTAAATGTGCTATGGCACCAGAAAGCCATTGTAGCAAAATTTGATCTCCAAAAGCCCAACAGTACTTCATTTCTGAGCCCTGTCATATGTCCAAAAATTAATGCAGACCCAGATAAAGGTTATTGTCATACCCAGGAGAAATTGTGCAATAAGTTACAAGATTATTTTTCCCTCATTAAAATCACTTCTTCAGCAAAAGATTAAAACATTTGTGAGACACTCAGGGGATCAAAGTGTTTACTACACTCCTAGGTGAATTCATTTTCAAAATTGGATCACATTTTAACGGTTTTCATTTTTCTGATACCTCAGAAATTCTGCCAATTTAACATGGTGCCTGCAAATTATTCCATTAAAAATCTGTGCTCCAAAAGCTAAATAGCGCACTTTTATTTCTGAGTCATGCTATATTCCTCAATAGTTGTGCATGACCACATTTAAAGTATTGCTGAACTTGGAAGAACTTGCATAACAAAGTGTGGGGTGTTTTTTTTCCCCTATTACACCTTGTGAACATTAAAAATTTGGCACTAAAACAATATTATGGTGGAATAAAATTCAGTTTTTTAAGTCCACCTTACGTTAATTTTTGTGACGGCACCTTAGTGGTTAGCAAACATCACAAATCCTATTTTTAATATTTTTCTAAATAGGGTGATTTGAAGTGAAATTCTAATTTGCAAGTCCCTCATTGACACATGAGAACATAATTGGTCAGTGAAAAACAGGTTTCTTAAAGTTCTTGAAAATGTGAAAAATTACTGTTAAATTTACAATCTGTCTTATGTCGTCAAAAAATAAATGGAAACATAAAGATGATGCCAAATGAAAGTAGACATATGGTAAATGTTAATTATTAAGTAATTTGTGTGGTATCACCATCTGTTTTAATAGGAGACACAATAAAAGTTTGAAAATTAGATTTTTTTCAAGAGACATTTCTATATTTCATTTTTTTTAATTCAAAATATATTGACTGAAATTTATTATTATTAAGTCAAAAAGTACAATGTGTAATGATAAAACAATCTCAGAATCACTTGAATACACTCAAATTGACACCTAGCAGATTTGAAATATTGGACTGTGTCCTTGCGTGCCAAATATGGGTGAAACTTAAAAAGTGTAGATAATATAAAAAGTAATAGCATATTTGAATTTAGCTAAAAAAAAAATAAAAGAATCACCTGTGTTACTACATGTGGCAAAAAAAAAATATTTTGTAGACTAGTGTAATTGTAAATGTGGTTTGATTTTATTTGTTAATTTAGTTTCTTCTTTCTAATTCTCTTATAACAAAGAAATACTGCATCTGCATATTGTACAAACTTAACTAATGTGGCCTATATGTACCTTTTAGTACAGACTAGAAACCAGAAGTAAATGTGTCACGTGTATACCTACAATACTTACACATCCATGAAACTATGTATCCTATAAGTGTATTTTACTTAGCATTTGAATTGGAAAAATGTGCAAAAGCCATACAATAAAATAATTTATTTCCTTTTCATAACTCATATAATACTGTATTCTCCATAGGTAAATTTCCAACAAGTATTTTAATTGTGTTTTCTAGACCATAAACCATGACATCTTTTTAATTATGAAAGCTTCAAATTCTCGCTATTATTTCATATTTTAAAACCCGTAATTTATGAAAATGTAATTGGAATAATTCTGCCTGCCATCTTAACATATGAGTGATCATTTGTTGTTCTGCAGTCATTTGTGCGAAATGTTTATTTCTAAAATAAGTTTGTCACTTATAACAGAATATACAAGTGTTTTCTGTGCCAGCAAGATTTCATTATTTTATGCCAAATGCCTATTAGTATCCGGTTATCACTCGTATCTGTTCCTTTCAAAACTGATAATTAAATCTGCTGGGAGAGGTGGCCTGGTGACACTGTCAGTGCCATTGATATGGTGGAACATATTTTAATTTAATCTGGCAGCACAAACTATCTTGAAATAAACTACTCGTTGTATGAAAGAAATATTGTTGGCAAGGATATATTTCTGTGAACACTAAGTACTGAGGGCATGATATTATTGTGATTAGTCAAACCTGCCACTGTGCTTGTGATAAAAATCTAGCTGATATAAATCATGTTCTACTATTTTATCTGCCTTCGTATTGTTCACCTATTTTCCTTCTGTCCAATATATATACTGACTGCAAGTAGATAACTTGGAAAAAAAAGCCTTTTTGTTAAAAAATAAATAAATAAATAAATGTTTTTTGTGGTAGCTTTTGATACAGCTTTTTTGGTTGAGCCAACATGGTTTTAAAAGGAATAAGAAACGTAAATTAAGTATTTGCACAAATCCTCTCTGATGGATTAACTTCTGTCTATGACTTAACAAATTACAGTGATGTTTAAAAAAAAGCTGGCTGGTAAGATAGGATGGTAAGTTATGGTATAAGTATCATAGAGATAGCCCATATAACTGTTACAGGGACCATCAAGGAAAGAGGTATTGCTCAAGTTTTCCATGCCGAATAATCTCAAGTAACCACACAAGGTAAAATTTCCACTAACAAAACCTTGGCAGTCTAAAATGGAAAAAAGGAAAGCGTCATACCCATATGATAGTATGTTCTACACAGTGGACGGTTAACCCCAGCCCACCATCATTAGGCTTCATGGTCACTTCCCTGAGTTGTGCTAGATTAGGCACAACTCTGTTTACCAGAATGTCAATATCTATGTCTGGGACTGGTATATTCCTCCAATTTCTGGTGGAAGGCAGTAGCATTCACAAAGAAATAGATGATGAATAAATGGCACTGCCAAATATTTTACTGGTATCTTGCTTTATACAGGGCAACATGGTGGCTTAGTGGTTAGCACTGCAGCTTTGCAGCGCTGAGATCCTGGATTCAAATCCAACCAAGGACAGCATCTGCAAGGCGTTTGCATGTCCTCCTCGTGTTTGCGTGGGTTTCCTCCTGGTTTTCCGGTTTCCTCCCACACTCCAAAGACATACTGATAGGGAATTTAGATTGTGCACCCCAATGGGGACAGTGCAGATAGGGTCTGCAAAGCGCTGTGGAATTAATGGCGCTCTATAAGTGAGTAAAATAAATAAATAAATATAGACTATGACCTGAGGAATTGAACGGTAAGAAAGATACCAGTAAAACATCCGGTGGCGAGAATTATTCATCAATGTTTTCTTGGTGGATATTGCTATCTAGCAATAGACACACGTAGCCAAAATTGAGTAAAATATGGAGAAGGAATTCAAATTTTGCAAATTTCCCACAGTTTGGAAAATGAGTAAACTCAATCTGTTATTGAAGGGATAACCATTTTTCAAAGAGAATTGATTGACAGGTTTCCTAAACAGTGTCTATTAATTGTGTAACCGTCAGTTGTAATAAGCACCTCTGATTGGCACAGTCTTAGCTAAACATGGAAGAAAATGTCATATCTTACCTAAGGTAACTGTAACCCCAGAGTGCATCATCACACCTTATATCAAGTCTCTTCTAGTGTTATTGCACCAATATAGAGCACTGTATAACCACACAATTTGCCTACAGGACAGTAGCATTTAACCACAGGGATTCTGTGTTCTGCTTGTACAGACTCCAGGCAAACAGCTCTTCTTTGTACTTGAGGCCATGTAACACATACTGCATATGTTCTCACCCATGTATTCATCACAGACATGACATTTAAAAGCATTTATTAAAATCATGGTTCATTTAGATTAATATTAGCTTTGGTTTTTAACAGTCAAAAAGCTGATGTTGGCAGATTTGTTATTCATATTTTGCAGCAGTTTACAATTCAGAGGGAACATCTACAAGACAATAAGAATCATATATTTAAGAGTAATACTATTAAAGGGAATCTGTCATGACATTTGACCTATCTACACTATTAATATGGGCATTCAGGTTATAGACTGCTGAGGAGAGTGATACCTGTATGTCTCATATCAGATGTCTTGTTGTAGAGAAATCATCTTTTATCCCTTTATATAAATGACCTCTTCCGGGCTCTGGGGAGGATGTTGCCTGGGTGATAACTCTGCCTTCAGAGATTATTAGGAATAAAAGGGGGAGTTACCAGTATGAGACATGTAACGAACACAGAACAGGAGAAATGAAATTTGTCTTCTTGCAAACACATTGTTGCAGCTCCCTGAGCTCTGCTGTATTGTAACAATATTACAACCCTGTCAGCCTGTGAGATGGAAGCTGAATCTGAGAGGAACCTGCAGATGTGTCAGGTATAATCACACACAGCTCTGCAGCGAGAACAGGAGAGCAGAGAGCGGCCATTATATATAACAGTGGGAACTCCCCCTTCATGTAAAATAATTTCTGGAGGCAGAGGTACAGTGGTGGCCAAATGTATTGGCACCCGTGCAATTCTGTCAGATAATACTCAGTTTCTACCTAAAAATGATTGCAATCACAAATTCTTTGGTATTATCTTCATTTAATTTGCTTGCAAGGAAAAAACACAAAAGAGAATGAAGCAAAAATCAAATCATTGATCATTTCACACAAAACTCCAAAAATGAACCAGACAAAAGTATTGGCACCCTCAGCCTAATACTTGGTTGCACAACCTTTAGCCAAAATAACTGCAAACAACCGCTTCCGGTAACCATCAATGAGTTTCTTACAATGCTCTGCTGGAATTGTAGACCATTCTTCTTTGGCAAACTGCTCCAGGTCCCTGATATTTGAAGGGTGCCTTCTCCAAACTGCCATTTTGAGATCTCTCCACAGGTGTTCTATGGGATTCAGGTCTGGACTCATTGCTGGCCACCTTAGAAGTCTCCAGTGCTTTCTCTCAAACCATTTTATAGTGCTTTTGGAAGTGTGTTTTGGGTCATAGTCCTGCTGGAAGACCCATGACCTCTGAGGGAGACCCAGATTTCTCACACTAGGCCCTACATTATGCTGCAAAATTTATTGGTAGTCTTCAGACTTCATATTGCCATGCACACGGTCAAGCAGTCCAGTGCCAGAGGCAGCAAAGCAACCCTAAAACATCAGGGAACCTCCACCATGTTTGACTGTAGGGACCGTGTTCTTTTCTTTGAATGCCTCTTTTTTTTTCCTGCACACTCTATGTTGATGCTTTTTCCCAAAAAGCTCTACTTTTGTCTCATCTGACCAGAGAACATTCTTCCAAAACGTTTTAGGCTTTCTCAGGTAAGTTTTGGCAAACTCCAGCCTGGCTTTTTTATGTCTCGGGTTAAGAAGTGGGGTCTTCCTGGGTATCCTACCATACAGTCCCTTTTCATTCAGATGCCGACGGATAGTACGGGTTGACATTGTTGTACCCTCGGACTGCAGGGCAGCTTGAACTTGTTGGGATGTTAGTCGAGGTTCTTTATCCACCATCCGCACAATGTTGCGTTGAAATCCCTCGTCAATTTTTCTTTTCCGTCCACATCTAGGGAGGTTAGCCACAGTGCCATGGGCTTTAAACTACTTGATGACACTGCGCACAGAAGACACAGGAACATTCAGGTCTTTGGAGATGGACTTGTAGCCTTGAGATTGCTCATGCTTCCTCACAATTTGGTTTCTCAAGTCCTCAGACAGTTCTTTGGTCTTCTTTCTTTTCTCCATGCTCAATGTGGTACACACAAGGACACAGGACAGAGGTTGAGTCAACTTTAATCCATGTTAACTGGCTGTAAGTGTGATTTAATTATTGCCAACACCTGTTAGGTGCCACAGGTAAGTTACAGGTGCTGTTAATTACACGAATTAGAGAAGCATCACATGATTTTTCAAACAGTGCCAATACTTTTGTCCACCCCGTTTTTTAGATTTGGTGTGGAATTATATCCAATTTGGCTTTGGGACAATTCTTTTTGTGTTTTTTCATTGAAGACAAATTAAATGAAGATAATAATACCAAAGAATTTCTGATTGCAATCATTTTCAGGAAGAAACTGAGTATTATCTGACAGAATTGCAGGGGTGCCAGTACTTTTGGCCACCACTGTATCTTCCAGGCAGCGCCCCCCCAGAGTCTGGTAGGGGTCATTTACATACAGTGATAAAAAATGATTTGTCAACAATGAGGTATCTGATATGAGACATAGAGGAATCACTCTCCTCAGCAGTCTATAACCTCTATTCCCATATTAATAGTCTAGATAGTTCAAATGTGGTGACAGATTCTCTTTAAACAGTTCAAACCATATAAGTATTGTCTCCATTAGAAATTCATGTATTATTTTATGTCAGATATTAATGAATTTTGATCAAATTTCAAATATCTGTGCGACTGGTGCCCTATACAAGTCATATTCCTGTGCATTTATAATACTAGGCAACCACCCCCTCCATGAATAGTAATTGTGTGAGTGGTTGGTTGATCAGCATTTTGTTCCTTTACAACTGTGCTGCCTCTGTCTTTACCCTGGTATTGCTGCATCCTGTAGGGCAGTGGTCTCCAACCTTTCTGACATTGAGAGCCACATTCAGTTCTGAGAGAGGGTAGCTCCCACCCCACTCACAGTAGTGGCAACCAAAGCCCTCGTAATGGTTAAGGTTAACCAAAACTTTTGCACAGAAATCACCCCGAAGCATTGTGTAGCAAGATCCAAGGGTTCCCATAATACCCCCATTGAGTATTCTCCCATCAAGCACTCCCAACACACTGTCGCAGCCAGCTTGAAGCACCTCCTCTGACAGGTAGTATCATTCTGACTCCAGCGTACCATACTTAAATTTTCTCTAAACCCCTAAGAGCAGTATATGTGCAGCCAGATCTGCTCTTCTGTGCAGGGCTACTCATAAAATGCACCGTTTTGAGATGTGCTCTTCATACCTGTTTGCTAGACCTGGAGCTAATTCACCAAGCTGGCAGACAGCCGCGAGCCACACATCATGGGCCTACGAGCTACATGTGGCTTCCGAGTTACAGGTTGGTGACCCCTGCTGTAGGGCATTAGTTTTGTGACCTGCTGTTGGTAAATATGGCTGCCTTTTTTCTACTATGTTTTTTTATTTTATGTCCTTTTCCTGTGTTTTGCTCTCAATTGTTGTGGCTCGCAAAACAGTGAGGACCCTTAATGTGGGTTGCGAGCGTGCTTATTTTAGCCAAAATTATAACCAATGCCTCATGCATATTATTATCTTTTTTATATTATTGCACATTTTTCATTTTTATGAAGGATTCAGCCAGGCTCATAAGTATTGGCCAGGTAAATTGGGGTGTCTGTCTCTGTTGGGTGCACTTATAGAATGCTTCGAAGCCTGCCTGATCAAATAGCAAAGGCGTGACCTATTGGATGTAAATCAACACCGTGCATTACAGATATTTGTGTGACTGGGACAATATACTGTATAAGCCTTATGTCTGTGTGATCATAATATTGGGCAACCACCCCCTATATTAATTGGTAGGCATGTGAGAAGGTATTTCATCAATATTTTTCAACTATGTTCCCTCATTCTTTATCAAGGGACTGCTGCATCCTGTAAGTGCATTCATTTTGTGACCTGCTGTTGGTTAATATGGTTGCCTATGATTTTTTTTAATTTTATAACCTGTTGCTGTATTTTGCTTCTGGCTTTTCTGTAGCAACAACATTTTTTTTCATTGAACAAAAACAAATGGAAAAATATTTTCTCCATTTATAGTATTGTGCAGAATGTGATAAAGCCAGATTTGGTGCAAATCTAACTGTAAATAAGGCCTACTAAATCACCCGTATTATGGAGATAATCTAATATTTACATAATCACACTACATCAGACCTAGAGTACTGATTTTATTAACTTAAATCGAGTTGTCTAGTGTAAAAGAAATGATACATGGTTTTCTACTTATGTTAAAAATATAAATCTGAAAATTGTGACGTGTATTTATATTCAGCCCACTGTAGTTTGAGACCCCAAAATAAAATCCTGAGTGACCATTTGCCTCCAGAAGTCACATAATTAGTAAATTTAGTCCACCTGTGTGTAATTTATTCTCAGTATAACTATATCTGTTCTGTGAAGGCTTCAGAGGTTTGTTAGAGAGCATTAGTGATCAAACACCATCATGAAAACCAAGAAAACACATGACAAATCAGGGATAAAGTTGTGGAGAAGAGTAAAGTAGGGTTGAGTTATAAAAAATAGCCCCAACTCAGAACATCTCATGGATCACTGTTCAATCCATCATCCAAAAATGGAAAGAGTATGGGACAACTGCAAACCTATCAAGACATGGCTGTCTACCTAAACTGACATCCCAAGCAAGGAGAGCACTAATTAGAGAAGCAGCCAAGAGGCCCATGGTCACTCTGGAAGAGATGAAGATATCCCCAGCTCAGGGAATGGCCCAGTTAAAGTTCGGACGTAAATCCCATTGATAATCTGTGGTAAGACTTGAAAACTGCTGTTCACAGATGCCTCCACCCAATCTCACTGAGCTAGAGCTAGTTTGCAATGAAGAATGGGCAAAAATGTAAATCTCTAGATGTGAAAAGCTGGTAGAGACATACACAAAAATACTTGCAGCAGTAATTGCAGCGAAAGATGGTTCTACAAAATATTGACTTGGGGGCTGAATACAAATGTATGTCACAACTTTTAGATTTATATTTTTTAAACATTTAGAAAACAATGTTATTTTCTTTACACTTCTGGTATATCAAATAAAATCCAAATAAAAAATATTATAATTTGTGGGTATAACATATAAAAGTGTGGAAACGTTCACGTGGTATGAATACTTTTTCAATGCCCTGTAGTTGGGAGATTGTAGACTGATATACTTGCAATACTTGCAAGCATTGGTTCAAATAATAAAAAAA
Source organism: Phyllobates terribilis (assembly GCF_046119375.1). Taxonomy (NCBI): domain Eukaryota; kingdom Metazoa; phylum Chordata; class Amphibia; order Anura; family Dendrobatidae; genus Phyllobates; species Phyllobates terribilis. The sequence goes on from NW_027362763.1 coordinate 225,786,609, forward strand.
AAAAAAAGAAAAAAAAAAGTTTTTCCAGTGGTAAAAATATTTAACATCTTTTTAAAACAAAAATATTAAGATGTGGCAATAGATTTTAATGTAGATTTCCAAAATTTTCTCAATTAACAAAATAAAGATACATTACAGAGGTGAGAAATTCTACTGCTAAAGACATCATTTAAGGAACATTCGAAGGAAGAAAAAGAGCTTTATGTGCGTTCCTTCATTTTTACAGTTTTCAGTACTAAAAGTGGATGATAATTAAGGCTTACATAAAGACAGGTGGCCTTTAACTTATCACATTATCATTAGAGAGGAAACCCAAAGCACTACTTAGATTGTTGAACCTGGCCAAATCATGATCAGTCACTTTTGTACTGAGAGGATCAGTCGCTAACAATGTCCACGATCAAGTCTGATAGGTGGTAATTTACCTGCATGTATCCCAATCATTTCAATAGGGAACAGCAGGATTGCTCAGGCGGCGCATACTGCATGATTGCAGACATTGTTAGCAGCTGAAGCCTATTAGTTTATGAAAGTATCTTCATTTTTTGCTTTTTTTCCTGTGAAATAGGTTGTCTCTTTGTTTAAAGGCTGTACACAACTGTTTGGGACATTAATGTCTCACCCAATATAAGTCATATTTTTCCTTAATATTTGATTTTATTTCATTATATTAAATTTGATTTACACTTTTCTATTGTATTGTGTAGTTACCACACTAAATATTCCTCCGCAATACTTTGTTTATCTTCTTTCTCCTTTTTCCAATTTTATACTCTCCTTGCTTATTTAGAAGTGTTTTAGTTACATTTTACTGTGGTAATGACAGCCATTGAATTTTTATCCCTTTCAAATGAGATGCATATTGGCTGTCCATACTGGAAACTGATATGCCAGGGTCAGCCAGATGGTTCAGTGGCAGTATGGTTTTTGCTGCCAAACAAGCAACCTGGATTTCATTTCCAAATCAGCTTCCTGCTTCTGTTACGGTCACTGGGGATGGATGTGTGAGAAGGTATTTGGATGGAAGGGATGTGCCAAGTAATGCTTTTAATACAGCACCTGCTGTTTCCTAATTATTAGCATTGGAAATGATTCTGAAGGGAGACACATCCTGCTGCTTTCTCACTCACAGGAAGAATTTGCACTACTTTGTATAAACCTTCAAGACAAACACAAATTCCCGATTTAAGGGGCAGTTTTGGTGTTCTTCTTAGACAGATTATTATGGTAATATGAAAGATCTGTCATTCAGTCTGACTTTCACATTTTGGTGACAAATTGATATTTTACAGTTTGAAAAAATAGTAGTAAATTGGTTTAAAACATTTTCACAGATTAATACTTAAAAAAAGATATAGAATTTTACATTGTTTCAAAGGGTACAAAATCAAAAAATCCCATAAATATCATTAAAATCTAAAGATAATCCTAATTGCACATTTTCATCTGTTTTCTCTAATGCTTTAGACTCACATTGTCATGGTGAATTAAAATACATACATTTATACCAATATTAAACATATTTTTAATGTTGTGAGAGATCAATAATTAAATTCATCAGTTGTACAATCCTACTGAATGTTGAGTGGTGACAATATTCATGATGGAGCTGCAATATTTATTGTAAAACTGGAAGGTATGTTAATTGAAATATTATTATTTTTTTAACACCTTGTTGACCGGGCAATTTTTTTTCTTTTCATTTTTGCACTTCTTTTTTTTTTCTCTATTCTTCCAAAAGTTATAGCTTACCGGAGCCAAAAAAAAGTGATATGAGGGCTTGGTTCATGTAGGATGAATTGCAATTTTGAATGACACCATTCAACTTACTATATAGTGTATTGGAAAATAGAAAAAAAATCCAAGTGCAGTGAAAAAAAAGGGATTTCGCAATGGTTTTGGAGGGGGGGCTTATTTTTACAGTGTTCATTGTGCAGTAAAACTTATCTGGCAATATGATTTCCCACATTAGTTCAATTATGGTTATAACAAACATGCAAAGAATTTTTTATATACTAGGTGAAAAAAAAACAAATAAGTTTAAATAAATTGGTTTGTGCCGCCATTTTCTGGCCCATCCCACACATCTCCTCCGATCACCAGCACAGGCACGAGTCTCTGGCCGGGTATCCTCAGGGCTTCTTTGGTACTTGACCACCGACGAGTGACTCCTTGGTCCCTATCAATGGGGGCTGGTCCTCGGCTGTTGACCGGCGGCTTCTGGGTTGGGAACCTTGACTGGCATTGTTCGGGTCTTCAGTGCTTGACCATCGACTGGTGAAGTTTGGACCTTGACTGGTGTAGCTCTGTTCTTTGGTGTTTGACCGTCATCATCTGAGTCTGGGCCTTGCTGGTGCACACGGCTGCAGGAAACTATCATGGCTGCTGGAGCTACAGCAGGAACAACTGTCATTTACCTTGGCACCCAATCCTCTTCTATTTTGGAGCTCTGGCCTTTTGTATCCAAAGCTGGCTTTGTTGCCATCACCTGACTCGGTGCACTGACTAATTCTGTCCCTCTTGCAACTTCTCTCCTCTCTATCAGTCCCACCGGGTTTTGTTCAGTCCTGGAAGTTGCATGGCATTGCACCGTTTTATCCCACACGGATGTTTGGTGGGTTAGTAAGTGGGTGTTTCATTAGTATTTTGCACCTTTGCTGCATCTGCCTTTATCATGGGGGTACAGCTGCATCCTTTTTAATCTATTTAGGGATCTTGAACTTGCTATTAATTGATAGCTTTTACCTACTGTATTGCAGAATATAAATAAATGACAGAAGTTTGACAGCAGCATTTAATTGGCTAAACAGTAGCATTTGGAGTAAGCTCTGGTTGCTGCTGTTAGAGGAATATGCTGGCAGTGTACACTACTAGCATCACCTGGGTATCATGTTGGCTAAGCTCCTGAGCCCACTCCAAACACCAGCATATGACGTGTCATGTACTATTGCGTCTCATGCTGAGCAAGGACTAAAATATTGAAAGTATTTAGAGCTAATGATTCTGAACCTGAAATCATAAAAGTAACAGTATTCTGTGAAATATTTTCACTAATAAAGCAGGTGAAGATGTCATGATATGATCTCTTTTAAATATATTTGTCTTGTTACACATATTTTCTTCTTAAAGGGAACCTGATAGCTAATACATGCTGCTCGAACCACTGTCAGCATATATCAGACACTGACAACATCATTTCAGTCAGATATGTTTTACTCTGAAATGCTATCTTATGAGATACCCACAATGGCAGGAAGTCATCAAGGCCAATGTTTGGCTGGTGTGGAGCCCCAAAAACTTCCCGGAGGTGCCCATAAAGGTTCATCCCTCAAGGAAGGAAAAGGGGTGCTGGGACAGAGAGCCCAGGCGTTTCGCCGTCTAGCGGCTTAGTCAGGGCTGGTTACAGTACGATGTGTGCGCCAGCATATTTATAGTGTGAAGTGTAATTACCTTGATTTTTGCCACGTTTGAGTGCTACAGGAATTTAAAGGATCCATACCGATTTCAAGTGGCAGGACCTGATTCTTTATAGTGGGCGGTGCAAGCCGGTTATGTGACGAATCACATGATTGCAATGCTCCGCTTGTAGGCGCATGCGCCGGCCACTGAAGATATAAGTGTGGGCAACATAGCTTGCCCTTAATAGGTATAGAATATGGTCATATTATGTCCAATGAAAGTACATACAGGGGCACAGGGAAATGAATAGGGGCATAGAGGGATCCCAATGGAAACACTCTATAGAGTTAAGATATAGTTTCTCTATGGAGAAGTAGTGCGATGGGGAAGCCAGGATACGGGTGGAGTAGGAAGAAAGCTTTAAATGGTTGATCATCCAAGAGGGAACATACGAAAATGTAATGATGTACATGTCGCAACCAGGTGTCCTAGATCACATAAATGCCTCCACTAGCTTTGAGAGGACCCAAAGCCAAGTTAGCAAAAAGACTGACATATGTGTTCAGGTCCCCCCCGCCATCTCTATTTTGATATTGTCTTCTAGCACCTAAGAGGCCTAAACCGTGGCTTTGCTGATGCAAGTTATTTCTCAAAACACATTGCAGATCAGGCCATTGCCCAACTCTTTAGTCATGAAATTCAAGGCGCAAAGAAAGATCTTTGTGTGTCAAAGCACCACCGAGAAGTGTGAGCTGATGTTGGATGAGCTGTCATTGCTTATGGAACAAGCTGCACTAGACGACTTTCCTGGGAGAAATGACAGCCGGAGTATTTATGGGTTCCCTCTATGCCAGTCCTTTCACTGAGCTAAAGAATATGGCTGAGGCGAAATAAAACTCTCACCGAGAAACAGTGTAAGACTGAAGAACATTGGGCCCACTAGAGGATTTGATTCTGAGGCACCTACTTTCTCCCACGATCAAGAGCCCCATAGCAGCTTCAAGGTCTCCAGTTCTCTGGGGGGCCCGTCCAAACCTGCCGAGAAGCAGCCCTGGCTAAGAAAAGTCTGTGTGAAGGATCTCGGACACTCTATGGCTGCTTTTTTTACTGTGGATTGTCTCCATCAATCTATAAGACAGCAATCTATAAGATCCCTTCACTGGCTCCCAATTGCCCAGCGTATCCAGTTCAAACTGTTACGCTCGCGCCCGGACTGACTGGCGTGAGCTTGATTAGTGATCCCACTGTACCATGAACCGAGGAATGCCTGGAGGGGCGTAACAAAGTATCAGCTCGGTCCGACCAAATTTGCACGGTGGCTCAGTCGACTCCGTGAACCAGGGAGGAACCGAGCAGAGGGACCAGGTGCTACTCCAGGTCAGACCCTGGTCACAGCTGTTGACCCACACCGGGAAATGCAGGAATAGGCAGGTTAGACTGGCATATTGACAGGTGGGCACTGGTAGGCACAGTTGGTATGCAGACAGATGGATATTGACAGGCACAGGTGGTATGCAGGCAGGTGGGCACTGGCAGACACAGTGCGGTGAACAAGCAGAGTGGAGCAAAACCGCAGGTGCTGTGAACAAGCAGAGCGGAGCAAAACCGCAGGTGCGGTGAACAAGCAGAGCGGAGCAAAACTGCCGATGCTGTGAACAAGCAGAGCGGAGCAAAACCGCAGGCACGGCAAACAAGCAGAGCAGAGCAAAACCGCCGGTGCGGTGAACAAGCAGAGCGGAGCGGAACTGCAGGTGCGGTGAACAAGTGGAGCGGAACCGCAGGAGCTGTGAGCGAGCAGAGCGAGACCACAGGTGCGGTGAACAAGCAGAGCAGAAGGTGCAGGCAGACAGGACAGGGCTCTGTTCACATGGAACAGACTGGAAAATACAGGAAGATAGTTAGAACACAGGAGGTAGATACGGAGGAAGGGAAAGGGGACAAGCAGAACCAGTTACACACAAGGTACTTACAATGGACACAAAGTGGACACAAAAGTCACAAACAGAAGTACAGAGACAATGAGTTGGAGTTAGATGCAAGTTCAGACACTGCAGGAAAAGGGAAGGTTCGGACATAGAAACAAACAGGTGACTGGCTAGGACACTGTTCAGACAGGAACTGAACCGGGAACAAGATACAGGAACGAGCCTGGGAACTCAGCCCCCAGGGTGGCGGAAACAGACTAGAAGTCAGAGATACAGGTAGCGGCCCTGGGTACTCAGCCCCCAGGGTGGCGGACAGACTAGAGTCAGGACAGGACCTGGCAACTCACAGTTGCACAGAACAGACTGTAAGAAAGTGTTGCTCAGGCACCTCCTACTGGGTGAAGGAGGTTTAAGTATCCAGTGACTCACAGCAATAGGCTGGGGACGCATTAGGACTGCGCACACTGTAGCTTTAAGAATCAGATAGCAACAGTGCCGACGCCCTAAGCCAGCAGACAAGAGACATACAAACAGCAGGTACTGGAGCAAAAGTGTGCAGCCTGGCCTGAAAGGTAAGATTGCGCTCTTGCATGGTGGGAGATTATAAGCCATGCAAGCACGACACCAGGGATGTTACAGTACCCCCCCTTTACACCCCCTCTTCTTCAAGTCAGCAAGGATTTCCTGCAGAGAATTTGGAGGCCGTTCCTTCCCTTCAAGAAGATTACTTCTTCTGTCCACTAGAGGGAACAAAACTGGTCTCACCATCTTGGTGACTAGTAGTATTGTGCCACCCCCGTAGTGTCCGGGTTCGGTTCGGTTCGTCAAACACCGGGATGTTCGTGGAACTGTTCGTCGAACACCTTAGAACACTGTCGAACACCGTCGAACACCGTTAAAACCAATGGCAGGCAAATAAAAACACATAGGAAACACCTTCAAAGGTGTTCCAAAGCTGACAAACTGCTCAGAAGACACTGTCTTTAAAAAAGCCGGCCGGCAATTCAGCATCTGTACCCGACAATTTAGAACAGAAAGAATAGAGCATCACACATAGATTAGATATATAGAAACATGTCAGTCACATATTTAAGAAGTACAGTGACAGTGTTGGTTACTGTACTTGTCATTTAGTGTTAAAGGATTTATTAAAAAAAATAATAGTGTTTTCATGCACTGTCTCTTTAAAAAAGCCGGCCGGCAATTCAGCATCGGTACCCGACAATTTAGAACAGAAAGCATAGAGCATCACACATAGATTACATAGATAGAAACGTGTCACTCACATATATAATAAGTACAGTGATAGTGTTGATTACTGTACTTGTCATTTAGTGTTAAAATAAAGGATTTATTAAAAAAAAAATTGGCGTGGGGTTCCCCGTAATTTTAGTCTCTAGCGGAGATTAAGCAGACGGCTGGGGCAGATGTTTGAAGCCTGGGAAGGGGGTAATACCCACGGAGCTTCCCAGGCTACTAATATCAGCCCCCAGCTGAATACCTAGCCTTTACTAGCTATTAAAATGGGGGACCCCAAAAAAAATGACGTGGGGTCCCCCCTATTTTAATAGCTAGCAAAGGCTTGACAGACAGCTGGGGGCTGATATTAATAGCCCAGGAAGGGTGCCATGAATATTGGCCCCCTCCCAGGCTAGAAACACCAGTCGTCAGTCGATAGATCCATTTGGTCTGGTCCTCAGCTTGCGAAAAAATTTTTTCCTTGGTGCACGTATTCGCCAGACAAGGATTCAAATGTCTCTGAGAGCGAAGGGCCATGGGGCTCAACGGGAACCATGGCCTGAGCAAACTGTTACGCTCGCGCCCGGACTAACTGGCGTGAGCGTGATTAGTGATCCCACTGTACCATGAACCGAGGAGTGCCTGGAGGGGTGTAACTAAGTATCAACTCGGTCCGACCAAAGTTGCACGGTGGCTCAGTCGACTCCGTGAACCAGGGAGGAACCGAGCAGAGGGACCAGGTGCTACTCCAGGTCAGACCCCGGTCACAGCTGTTGACCCTGACCGGGAAATGCGGAACAGGCAGGTTAGACTGGCATATTGACAGGTGGGCACTGGTAGGCACGGTTGGTATGCAGACAGATGGATATTGACAGGCACAGCTGGTATGCAGGCAGGTGGACACTGGCAGGCACGGCTGGCATGCAGACAGGTGGGTACTGGCAGGTAGGAACGCAGGCAGGATAGTGACCAGTACAGACTGGGACACAGGAACGGAGCCGCAGGTGCGGTGGACAGCAGAGCGAAACCGCAGATGCGGTGAACAAGCAGAGCAGAACCGCAGGAGCGGTGAACAGAGCAGGGCAAAACTGCAGATGCGGCGAACAGGCAGAGGATAGCAAAACCGCAGGTGCGGTGAGCAAGCAGAGCATAGCAATAGGCTGGGGACACTGTTGCTTTAAGAATCAGAAAGCAACAGCGCCGACGCCCTAAGCCTGCAGTCAAGAGACATACAAACAGCAGGTACTGGAGCAAAAGTGTGCAGCCTGGCCTGAAAGGTAAGATTGCGGTCTTGCAAGGTGGGAGATGGTAAGCCATGCAAGCACGCCACCAGGGATGTTACACAAACTACTAACACTGACGTACAAAGCCATCCATAACCTTTCTTATCTGAACTAATCTCCCGATATATTCCCTTGCGTAATGTAGCATTGGCATCCCTGCCTCCTGCCGGGCAGAGACACCGTTCCCCTCACTGCCATGGCCCTTGTCCGGCGTCTTCCGGCACCCGTCCTGCAGCTACTGTGGCGCGCACTGCGTGCAGCTTCCCGCGCACTGTGCTTTGGGCATGCGCATGCTTCCTCCTTCTTAAAGGGGCCGTGCGCGCCATCCTAAACAGTCCCCGGCCAATGGCCGGAGGACTTCCCCTATTTTAAGCACCTCCTCCAATATGGAGGTGCCTGTGCAAGGTTGTTGTTCCGTGTGCTAACACTTGCTTCAGCCCTCAGGTCGCTGCCTGTTAGTCCTGCCTGTCAGTTTGCCTGTCAGTCCTGCTCGCCAGTCTGCCTGCCAATTACCTGCCGTGCTCACCAGCCTGCTTACCTGGAGCACCTGTCTGTTACCTGCCGTGCTCACCAGCCTGCCTACCTGGAGCACCTGCCTGTCACCTGCCGTGCCCACCAGCCTGCCTACCTGGAAGCACCTGCCAGTTTCCTGCCATGCCCGCTAGCCTGCCTACCTGGAGCACCTGCCTGTTACCTGTCGTGCCCGCGAGCTTGCCTACCTAGAGCACCCATCTGGCTATCTGATGAACCAGCCTGTGTTACAGATCCGGGTGGTGGAACCTCTGTGCTGCGGTGCAAGGAGGGACCAGAGGGGCGTAACTAGGTATCAACTCGGACTGACCAAGGTCGCACGGCGGCTCAATCGACTCCGAGGACTGAGCAGAGGGACCAGGTGAAACTCTGGGCCTATCCTTGTATGAGAGCAGGTGACTGCCACGGGTAACTGGCAGAAGCCTCTGCATAGGCACGGCAGGAAACTGGTAGGAGCCTCCAGGTAGGCTGACTGATAGGCACACCAGGTAACTGGTAGGAGCCTCCAGGTAGGCTGGCTGATAGGCACGGCAGGTAACTGGTATGTTCTCCAGGTAGGCAGTCAAGCCAGGCCCATAGACAGGCTGGCGGGTTTGGATCGTAGGCAGACCGTCGGGCTGGAGAGTACACTTGGCTGGTGGAAACAGGTAGTCAGGCTGGCGGACAGGACTTGTAGTCAGGCTGGTGGACTGGACTGGTAGTCAGGCTGGCGGACAGGACTGGTAGTCAGGCAGGCGGACTGGACTGGTAGACAGGCTGGCGGACTGAACTGGTAGACAGGCTGGCGGGCTGGACTGGTAGTCAGGCTGGCGGACTGGACTGGTAGACAGGCTGGCGGACTGGACTGGTAGTGAGGCTGACGGACTGGACTGGTAGACAGGCTGCCAGACTGGACTGGTAGTCAGACTAGCAGCAGGACCTGAGGACTGAAGCAGAGTTTAGGACTCAAAGCTACAACCTTGCACGGGCACCTCCAATATGGAGGCGGTGCCTTTTATATGAGAGGTCCTCCGGCCATTGGCCCGGGACTCCTTAGGACGGCGTGCGCAGAGACGCCAATACTACAGTACCCCCCCTTTACGCCCCCTCTGTTTTAGGCCGGAAAGAAATTTTTTAAGGAGAAGCGGGGCGTGGATGTTCTCCCTGGGTTCTCAAGTAGTGTTGAGCCATTACCATAGTGTTCGAGTTCGGTTCGGTTCGTCGAACAACCATGTGGTCGCCGAACTGTTCGTCGAACTGTTCGTCGAACACCTTCGAACACCGTTAAAACCAATGGCAGGCAAACAAAAACACATAGAAACACATAGAAAACACCTTCAAAGGTGTCCAAAAGCTGACAAACTGCTCAGAAGACACAACTAACACATGGAAAATTGACAAGTACATATAGTCATGCGAAAAGATAAGAGGTGGAGGAGTAAAAGGAGGGGGAGACACAGATATAGGCATGTCATGCCCTTCTAAAATCCAAAAAGTGAAAAGCCGACACGGCCAGTCCGCTCCTGCCCGTGCCACCTCCGTGTCGCTGGGTTTGTGCCAGAGCCGCGGTGAACCCTGACGGCCAGCCCCCCTCTCCCAATACTGGTGACTGTCCGCTGGTGGGTCGAGCGAGCCCCCCTGTGGTGGAGGCAGCTCTAAGCTTTTAATTTAAATTGTCTCTCTAATTTGAATGAATACACTTTAAATCCATTTACAAGGATCTATTGGAGGGCAAGTCTCATGCCAGCAGCCGCGTAATTCCAGCTCCAGTAGCGTCCACTAAAGCTGCTGCAGTTAAAAAGCTTTTATAAGGATCGAGCTCGGCTGTCCACCGCAAGGCATCCTACTGCCAGTCCCAGCCCCTATGCCTTGGGGTGCCTCCTGATGCTCTTCAATGAGTATCCCGTGGTCCCGAAGCATTTCCTTTGAAAAAATTAAGTGTCCAAACTACAGGTGGTGTAGCTTGCTTAACAGCCGGGATAATCCGCTAACTAGCAGACACTGCTACTAGGCACAAAGTATTTCCTGGGCTAGATGCAGTTAAAAATTTGTAATTAGATACTCTCGTTGGATGCTGAGAAAGCATTCCATAGAGTCTCCTGGCACGCCATATATGATTCTCTTAAAAAGCTTGGGGTAGGGGTCTAGGGGACCCTTTTATAGCCAAAATCACGGCCCTGTATCGCAATACGTCACCTAGGCTGAAGATAAATGGAACTGTAGCACCCTGAGGGCTCGGTTGCTACTGAGGTATTGCACCTCACCCAGAGGTGTGATATCTCACTCTCAGGTAAGGATGGAGTGTGGATCAGGACCCGACACCTGCATGCATTACACCACATTGCCGTGGGGCAGAGCGACCAATATGCCCCTGAGATGGGCACGACAGTCCCTGTCCCTGGCTGGAGTGGGGGGAGGGAACACTGAGGAAGGGGAACCCTGTAGTGCAGGAGCAGGGAGGAAGCAGTTCCTGGGTGCATTGAGAAGGGATTATAAAAGGTGGGCACCATCTTAGTTCAGTGCAGAGAAGTCTGAGCAGAAGTGACAGGGAGCAGGGGCTCTGCATGAGCTCTGCTCCGGAGGCGGGCCTAGTAACAGAGGCCCAGGCCTGGAAGAGGGAGAGGGAAGGAAGAGGAGCGGAGAAGGCTCCAGGAACGAGGCACCGCACGCCCGAATCCACCTGCGTGGAGGGGTCAGGCCAAAGGGGGAGACCGGTCCCCGAAACTAGTGGAGGCAGGAAATGACCCTCAGCTAGAAACCGGAGGCTGTGACATTTTATGTGGCGCAGCCCCTCGCTACACCCGCTAGGAAGGCACCACATAAGGTCAGGGAAACTGGCGCCAAGTTTACCAAGAGGAGGCCTGAGGCAGCCGGACAGAAGGGTTGGTAAGAAAGGCAAGACAAAGGACACACAAAGGGGGTCCTGTGAAGCGCTCCAAAGTTATCTGGGAGTTGTCTGAGCCCCTCACCTTGTGAGCACAGTATGACCTGGGCAGCCGTTACCTGCAGACGTGGTCTGGATAATAAGAACTGTGAGTAAAGGCCCTGGACTGCATCACTGACTCCGTGTCGTTACTGCTGCTGCCCTGCACCATCACCCCCATCCTCCGCATACACTGCCCTGACGCTATACTCCTCCCGTGGGGAGTTATGCTACGCTCTGCTGCACCCAGAACACCAGCCTCAGCGGTCTGCCCTGCAGTGGCGGTTCACTCTGACCGCAATCCACGGGTGGCGTAGTCGGACATTTAAACATCAAAACCACATAAATAGTTCCGCCACTGGTTTGACCACCCTGAGCTACGGAACCGGGTCGCCGCCACGGAGACTACAACCACCAGCATCCACCAAAAAGGGTTCAGCTCCGGGTGTCCCAAGGCCCAGGGGGTGCATCAGAACATTTTCATCACCTTTCACAATCACCAATGGGACAAGGCAGGGATGTCCTCTGTCCCCTCTCTTATACATCCTAGTGACGGAGCACCTGCTCTCATCAATTCGCCATAACCCCAATATTAGGTGGATTGAGGTGGGAGGCACCGAGTACAAGTGCTCTCTATTTGCTGATGATGTCCTAGTATATATCACTCAATCACATATATCCATCCATGCTGTTATGGCTGAAATAGATCACTTTGTTACATGGTCAAATTTTAAAATCAATGCAGCGAAGTCTGAGGCCCTCGATGTCTCCCTCCCCAAATCCATACAGAAATCCATCCAGTCCAACTTTCCCTTTGCCTGGCCCTCACAGGGTATCAAATACTTAGGAATTCCTATTCATAGAGACCTCTCCCATCTATGTTATCTTAATTTTGGGCCCTTTATTGAACAACTCCATACAGACCACGGTTGGCAAGTTAGAACTGTAAGATTCACTACGTGAACCACTGGTGTTTTGTGGAAAAGCACATGTACACTGTGTTCCAAATTATTATGCAAAAAGTGTTTAGGAGTGATAAGGGAAGAATTTGTTTGTTTGTCAGTTAAACTCATTGATGGTGATGTGTGTCAGGGCTCTTTATATCACTGTAAGCAATTGCAGACACCTGTGCTAATTAGTTTGGCAGGTGTGTCCAATGAAAGGCAAGACTACTTAAGAAGGCTGTCCCACATTATTAAGCAGCCTACATTTTCTGCCAAAATGGGAAAGAAAAAGGATGTGTCGGCTGCTGAGAAGCAACAAATTGTGGAGTGTTTAGGTCAAGGCATGACTACAATCAACATTGTGCGATGATCAGGATGAAGTGTCTTGGCAATCAAGAAGTATGTAGCTGATTCACAGTACACACGTGTGCGTGCTGATAAGGGCAAATTGAGGACTCTTTCCTCCAGGCAATTACGTCAGGTTAAAAGAGCAGCGGCAAAAAAGCCTTATCATAGCAGCAGACAAGTTTTTGAAGCTGCTGGTGCCTCCAACGTCCCCCGAACAACAAGATGCAGGGTCCTTCAGAGGTTTGCAGCTGTGTATACGCCATCCTGTCGACCTCTTCTATCCACTGCACACAAGCAGAAAAGGCTCCAGTGGGCCAAACATTACATGAAGACTGATTTCAAAACTGTTTTGTTCACGGATGAGTGCCGTGCAACGCTCGATGGTCCAGATGGATGGAGTGGAGGATGGCTGGTTGATGGACACCCCACGCAAACACGGCTAGAGCGCCAACAAGGAGGAGGTGGAGCAATGTTTTGGGCTGGAATCATGGGGAGAGAGATTGTCGGCCCCTTTAGGATCCCTGAAGGGGTAAAGATGAACTCCATAATGTATGTGCAGTTTCTCAAACAGCACTTCCTGCAATGGTTCAAGAAGAAGAACCCTGAATTCCAGAGCAAGATCATTTTTATGCATGATAATGCACCATCTCATGCTGCACATAAAACATCTGCATCTCTGGCTGATATGGGCATAAAAGGGGACAAATTTATGGTGTGACCCCCATGCTCCCCTGACCTCTACCCCATTCAGAACCTCTGGAGCATCATCAAAAGGAGTGTCTATGATGGCGGGAGGCAGTTCACATCTAAGCAACAGCTCTGGGAGGGTATTCTGTCCTCATGCAAAACAATTGAAGCAGAAACCATGCAAAACCTGACAAATTCAATGGACGAGAGAGTTCAGAAGCTCCTTTCGAACAAGGGGTCCTATGTGAAAATGTAACATCATCTAGAATAAAGTTTTGAGTTGAAAACTGTTTGATTTCAGTTTCTAATAACCTGCTAATGCTTATAATTTCAAAAATGACCATTTTTTTGGTCTTTATTAAAATGAAAAGGTTGATCGAAAAGTTTGGGGGATCTAAGAGTGTGGCAACCCAGTAGTCAGGATTACTTTGAATTCTGACAATATGAGGGTCATGTTGCAGGTAGTGTAGCAAGAAGGCACTTATGTGTCTTGCGCATCTCGGAGCCCCAAAATTATTTTCCGGGCTAGATGCAGCTAAAAATTATTATTAATTTTAAATCTGGTGGAGCTTAGTATAGATGGCCTAATAGAATCAGTGCTGCACACTGCTACAAAGCCCAAATTATTTTCCAGCCAAGGTACAGATAAACATGATTAGTAATTTTAAATCTGGTAGAGCTTAGTATAGATGGCCTAATAGAATCAGTACTGCACACTGCTACAAAGCCCAAATTATTTTCCAGCCAAGATACAGATAAACATGATTAGTAATTTTAAATCTGGTGGAGCTTATTATAGATGGCCTAATAGAATCAGTGCTGCACACTGCTACAAAGCCCAAATTATTTTCCAGCCAAGATACAGATAAACATGACTAGTAATTTGAAAGCTTAAAACGGTTGGTGAGGTGATTTTAACCAATCATCAAGCTTTTACTCTCCCCAGGATGACAGAGGGATAGAAAAGTCATTTCGGATCCATGATTTGTTCATCTTTATGAACGTGAGTCTGTCCACATTATCAGTGGAAAGCCGCGTGCGCTTATCTGTCAGCACACCACCAGCAGCGCTGAACACACGTTCAGACAGAACGCTGGCTGCGGGGCATGACAAGATCTCCAAGGCGTAAGTGGCTAGCTCCGGCCATTTATCCAGATTGGAAGCCCAAAAAGAGCAAAGGTCCAGTGACACAGTCATGGCTTCAATGTTTACTTGGAGATACTCCAGTACCATCGTCTCTAGGCGTTGACTATGTGTCAGACTTCTTGTCTCCTGTGGCCTTGCAAAGGATGGGCTAAAAAAGTGGTGAAATGATTCCGCAAAATTGATGTTACCAGCAGATACTGTGGTTCTGTTACGGTTTGAGTGCTGAACACTCGACGGTCCCATGGTTGGCAAGTTGGAACTGTGAGATTCACTACGTACACCACTGGTGTTTTGTGGAAAAGCACATGTAAGATTCTGCAACAGTCTCTGCTGATACTCCTGCATGCGTGCATCCCTTTCTATGGCAGGAATAATTTCTGCAAATTTACTTTTGTACCGGGGATCTAACAGTGTGGCAACCCAGTAGTCAGGATTATTTCTAATTCTCACAATTCGAGGGTCATGTTGCAGGTAGTGCAGCAAGAAGGCACTCATGTGTGTTGCGCATCCAGGAGCACCAAGTCCCTGTTGTGTTGGTGGCGAGGTAAAAATCATGCTTCCTTCCTCTGTCCTCTCCCCCCAACCTCGCACAACAGAAATGTGATCAAGGTCTCCCTCATCTGATGAGTCTTCCATCAGTTCGTCCTCCACTTCTTCCTGGGCTCCTGCACCTTCCTCACTAGTTTGGCTGCTACCATACGCCCTGGTAAAACCATCTCCCCCACCCTCACATGCCTGCCGCCTTGGTGCTGCCGACCGTCTGGACCTTGCAGATGTTAGCCCTTCCGCATACAACTCCTCCTCCTCTACTTCCTCCACCTCCTCTTGTGCCACCACCTGACTCCGAATTCTGTTTAACATGTGCTCCAGCATGTAAATCACCGGAATAGTCATGCTGATAATGGCATCGTCAACACTAAACATCTTCGTTGCCATTTCAAAACTGTGCAGAAGGGTGCATAGGTCCCTGATCTAAGACCACTCCTCCAGCGTGATTTGCCCCACCTCTGGATCTCGTTGGCCCAGGCTATACGTCAGAACGTATTGCACCAGGTCTTGTCGGTGCTGCCACAGTCGCTGCAACATGTGCAGAGTTGAATTCCACTGGGTAGGCACATCGCATTTTAGCCGGTAAAGTGGCAGGCCCAACGACTTCTGTAGAGATGTAAGTCGCTGAGCTGCGGGATGCGAACGGCGGAAGTGAGCACACAGCGACCGTGCCCTCTGCAGAAGGCCATCTAGTCCGGGATAGTGGGCTAAAAATTGCTGGACAACCAGGTTCAACACGTGAGCCATACAAGGCACGTGTGTGACATTGCCCCGGCGAAGGGCCGCACCCAGGTTTGCAGCATTGTCGCACACGGCCTTCCCTGGTTTCAGGTCCAGTGGAGACAACCATTCATGAAATTGGTTCTCCAGAGCTGACCACAACTCCTCAGCTGTGTGACTCACATTTCCCAGACATTTCAAAGTAAAAACCGCCTGATGATGTTGAGCCCTACTGCCAGCATAGTAAGGAGGTGTGCAGGATCCCTTCTGCGCAGTTAGAAAGCTTGTGGCATGACCAGACAGGCTTTGGGTGCAGGTGGAGGACCGAAAGGAGGTTGAGGAGGCAGAAGCAGTGGAGGAACTTTGAGATAAAAAGGATTGACGCACAACTCGTGGGGACGGCAAGACGTGGACAGCAGCCCCTTGTCCTGCTATCACCATAGTTACCCAGTGCCCAGTCAGTGACATGTAACGCCCCTGTCCATGCCTACTCGTCCAAGTGTCTGTGGTGAAATGCACCCTGTCACACACAGAGTTTCTCAAAGAAGCGGTGATGTTGTGTGCGACATGCTGGTGGAGCGCAGGCACACCTTTCTTTGAGAAGTAGTGCCGACTGGGCATCTGGTACTGGGGCACTGCGACGGACATAAGGTCTCGAAAATCCTCTGTGTCCACCAGGCGGAAAGGCAGCATTTCTGTAGCCAAGAGCTTGCAGATGGTGAAATTCAACCTCTTAGCTTTCTCATGGCTAGGAGGAAATGGTCTTTTACTTGTCCACATCTGAGGGACCGAGGGCTGGCTATTGTGCTTAGACGGGGTTGATAAGGGTGTCCCTGGCAAACTGCCGGTCTGTGAGGAAGATGCAGGCGGACATGTTAGGTTGCTTTGATCCAAAGGTGGTGCTATCGATGTTGGACAGCGCTCAACACCAGCTGGTGTTTCCACCTCCAAAGAAAATGATGACCTGCCAATCACGCTGGCTGTTGCGGGTAAAGGGTTGGCAGGTCTGCGCCCCAAAACAGGTGTGACTGCTGTCCCCCCAGTCACAGAGGATGAAGAGGCCGCGGATGCACAAGATATGGCAGACGGTGGTTGGCCCGGCCGGCTAGGCCGCATTGTAGCACAGTGAGCTTCCCACTGCAACTTATGCTTCATTTCCATGTGCCGGTTCATGCATGAAGTACTCTAACTATGTATTTTTTGGCCTCTACTTAGCTTTTGCTGACAAATGTTACAGATAACACGAGTTGGGTTATCTTTATCGATCTGAAAAAATGCCCAGGCTATGCAAGGCTTAGCACGCATGCGACCTGAAGAGCCACCATGACTTGTGGTGAGAGGCAGAGTTGTGTTTGAGGATGCAGTTGTTGACGTGCTTCCAGTACTACGTCTCTTTCCAGGAAGGCGCAACCTGACCTCGTCGTCACTAGCATCCTCCTCCACCTCCTCTGCTGACCTCATCTCTTGGCTGACTGTGGGTTGACAGTAAGTGGGATCTCCAACCTCATTATAATCACCCTGTGCGTTATCACACCCGTCGTCCTCAGAGCCAACCTGTTCCTGCCCTGACAAAAAACTAAAGTTGTCGCTCCAATCAGGTATTTGAGTCTCATCATCGTCTTCCTCATTGTCTCCACCAACAGGAGTTACAGTTTGGGAATGAGGGTCTACATTATGGTCAGAACCTTCTGCGTCTGGTCCTGGATCCGACTCATAAAGATTCCGGGCATCAGTGCAGATCATTTCCTCGTCTGGATTCACAGAAGCGCTGGAGTTGACCTCTGATTCCCAGGCTATAGTATGAGTAAACAGCTCTGCAGACTCAACCATCTGTTCTACCTCATACTCAGACGGGCAGCTGGAGTTTTGGGAGCTGTGAGGAAGCAAGTGCGATTGGGGTGACACCTTTGAGGACTGGAGTATTTGTGATGTTGAAGTTGATGTGGAGGAGAGCCCACTTAAAGGAACACTTGATATCCGTTGAAGCACCTGCTGTTTTTGTGCCTCATCTGGAATTTGTAGCGATTGGCGTGGCCGTAAGAAAGGGATCTTATCACATTGTCCGCTAAACGAACTAGACATTTTAGTTTGGCTGGAAGATGGTCTTTCTTCTGCAGATGTTACTGTTGCTTTAACACCTACCCCACGGACACAACCTTTTTTCCCCTTCCCAACACGTCTATTCCCCTTTCCACCAGCAGCAGGCCTTTTTCCACTCATTTTGGTGGTTACCTAATTCACAACTCTGGAGTTGTTTGCACAAAAAATCAATGGATGGGAACCGAGCAGAGCTGAGTGGCCAAACTGTGGTATTAGGCCAAATGTATTGGCTGGGTTAGATACAGAAAAAAATTGTATTCAATTTACAACCTGATGGAGGTCAGTATAGATGGACTAATAGAACAAGTCCCACACAGCTAGAAGCCCAAATATTTTTTCAGAGGTAGATGCAGAAAAAAATTGTATTCAGTTGGCAACCTGATGGAGGTCAGTATAGATGGACTAATAGAACTAGTCCCACACACAGCTAGAAGCCCAAATATTTTTTCAGAGGTAGATGCAGAAAAATATTATATTCAGTTTGCAACCTGATGGAGGTCAGTATAGATGGACTAATAGAACAAGTCCCACACACTGCTAGAAGGCCAAATATTTTTTCAGAGCTAGATGCAGAAAAAAATTATATTCAGTTTGCAACCTGATGGAGGTCAGTATAGATGGACTAATAGAACAAGTCCCAAACACTGCTAGAAGGCCAAATATTTTTTCAGAGCTAGATTCCGAAAATAATTATATTCATTTTGCAACCTGATGGAGGCCAGTATAGATGGACTAATAGAACAAGTCCCACTCACTGCTAGAAGGCCAAATATTTTTTCAGAGCTAGATGCAGAAAAAAATTATATTCAGTTTGCAACCTGATGGAGGTCAGTACAGATGGACTAATAGAACAAGTCCCACACACAGCTAGAAGCCCAAATATTTTTTCAGAGGTAGATGCAGATAAAAATTATTTTTAATTTGCAACCTGATGGAGGTCAGTATAGATGGACTAATAGAACAAGTCCTACACACTGCTAGAAGGCCAAATATTTTTTCAGAGCTAGATGCAGAAAAAAATTATATTCAGTTTGCAACCTGATGGAGGTCAGTATAGATGGACTAATAGAACAAGTCCCACACACTGCTAGAATCCCAAATATTTTTTCAGAGCTAGATGCAGAAAAAAATTATATTCAATTTGCAACCTGATGGAGGTCAGTATAGATGGACTAATAGAATGATGCTATGCCCAAAAGGTTTTACTTCACTAGGTGCAGTAAAAAAATTGGTATTCTATACACAGGTGGTGTATCTTGCAACACAGATAGGCTACTCCACTGACTAACACACTCTGCAATAGGCCAAAAAGGATTAGCTTTGCTAGATTCAGCCAAATGCTGTGAAAAAAACTTGCACAGCACTGGCACAGACCTGCCTGGCAAAAACTGATAGGAACTGATGTAACCTAGTCCTGAAAAGGACTGCAATTACAATTAGTTTTTACTCCCACAACCTATCTATTTAAGAGCACAGACCTGCCTCATAAAAGTCATAGGAAATGCTGTAACCTAGTCCTTAAAAGGACTGCAATAACAACTATTCCCTACTCCCAAGCTATCTGTAGATTTGTGCGAAAATTGCTTGAAATTAACAAGGTATAGCGCACACAGCAACAGCGGTGCCGTCTAACATGCAGCTGCAGCAGTGAGAAAATGGTGGCGACGGGGATAATGGCTTGGTCTTATAGGGCAAGGACATGTGACATACACTGCCAATGACACATGCCCTTGCTTGTGTGAAAAAAAGCACTTTGCTCCGTGTGTGCGCTGCTGATAGGCTGACAGATTGCACCTCCCCACTGTAAATCCGGGAAAGAGAAAAAAAAATGGAGATCTTCATTATTCCTGCAGAGATCCATCCCCTGCCCCTCCCCCCGCCCCGCTGTACACTCAAACTGCGTATTAGCATTAATTTTCATCATTACTGAGAAAAAATCCAGTTATGATTTTGGTGCACGAACAGTTATCGAACATAACCTCAAACAGCCGAATTTTTCTCAAATCGTTCGTGTTCGCCGAACGGCTCGAACACCGCCCAAAACAGCTCGAATTTGAGATTGGCGAACAGTTCGAGTCGAACAACGCTCATCTCTATTCTCCAGTTCTCTCTTCTGGGCCAAACCCCTTCCAAGCCACCAGAAAAAAGGTTTTTCCTCTTACCCTCTTGGTGCCCAGAATGTTCTCTACCTCATAGATGTCCTCAGCGGTGACCGGCGCATGGGAGGTACTTGGATTGTCGGAAAAAGAATTAAGCACAACTGGTTTGAGGAGGGATACGTGGAAGGAGTTGGGAATCCGTAAGGTGGCCGGGAGTTTTAACTTGTAGGCTACTGGGTTGATTTGCTTGAGGACCTCAAATGGACCGATGAACCGTGGACCAAACTTATAGGAGGGTATTTTGAGACGAACATGTTTGTAGGAGAGCCAAACCTTGTCTCCCGGACGGAATTGAGGTGGGTCCAGGCGTCTCTCATCAGCATGTTTCTTCTTCCGCTCAGAAGATTGAAGAAGTGCGGATCTAGTGTCCTCCCAAATGGTGGAAAATTCGCTGACCAGAGACTGCGCGGCAGGGTTGTCCACTGAAGCGGAGACGGGAAACAGAATCTGGGGATGTTGACCCTATTTTAAGCACCTCCTCCAATATGGAGGTGCCTGTGCAAGGTTGTTGTTCCATGTGCTAACACTTGCTTCAGCCCTCAGGTCGCTGCCTGTTAGTCCTGCCTGTCAGTTTGCCTGTCAGTCCTGCTCACCAGTCTGCCTGCCAGTTACCTGCCGTGCTCACCATCCTGCTTACCTGGAGCACCTGCCTGTTACCTGCCGTGCTCACCAGCCTGCCTACCTGGAGCACCAGCCCGTTACCTGCCGTGCCCACCAGCCTGCCTACCTGGAAGCACCTGCCAGTTATCTGCCGTGCCCGCTAGCCTGCCTACCTGGAGCACCTGCCTGTTACCTGTCGTGCCCGTGAGCTTGCCTACCTAGAGCACCCATCTGGCTATCTGATGACCCAGCCTGTGTTACAGATCCGGGTGGTGGAACCTCTGTGCTGTGGTGCAAGGAGGGACCAGAGGGGCGTAACTAGGTATCAACTCGGACTGACCAAGGTCGCACGGCGGCTCAATCGACTCCGAGGACCGAGCAGAGGGACCAGGTGCTACTCTGGGCCTGTCCTTGTATGAGAGCAGGTGACTCCCACGGGTAACTGGCAGGAGCCTCTGCATAGGCACGGCAGGTAACTGGTAAGAGCCTCCAGGCAGGCTGACTGATAGGCACGCCAGGTAACTGGTAGGAGCCTCCAGGTAGGCTGGATTATAGGCACGGCAGGTAACTGGTATGTTCTCCAGGTAGGCAGGCAAGCCAGGCCCATAGACAGGCTGGCGGGTTTGGATCGTAGGCAGACCGTTGGGCTGGAGAGTACACTTGGCTGGCGGAAACAGGTAGTCAGGCTGGCGGACAGGACTTGTAGTCAGGCTGGTGGACTGGACTGGTAGTCAGGCTGGCGGACAGGACTGGTAGTCAGGCTGGCGGACTGGACTGGTAGACAGGCTGGCGGACTGGACTGGTAGACAGGCTGGCGGACTGGACTGGTAGACAGGCTGGCGGACTTTACTGGTAGTCAGGCTGGCAGACTGGACTGGTAGTCAGGCTGGCGGACTGGACTGGTAGTTAGACTAGCAGTGGGACCTGAGGGCTAAAGCAGAGTTTAGGACACAAAGCTGCAACTTTGCACGGAGGTGGTGCCTTTTATATGAGAGGTCCTCCGGCCATTGTCCGGGGACCCCTTAGGACGGTGCGCGCAGCCCCTTTAAGAGGGAGGGAGCGTGCGCACCCTAAGCACAGTGCCCGGGAAGCTGAGCGCGCCGACAGCAGCAGCAGGAGAGCCGGAAGTCGCCGGGCCGGGAGCGTGGCGGCAAGGGGGACGGCGTCTCTGGATGTCATGGGGCAGAAACGCCGATACTACAGTCTGATTATGTATCCGGACCACCCGTCAGCCTTTCTGCCGTGCGCATCCACTGTACTGGTCAGTTCCTGCCATCTGACCCGTGGGAGTCATCTTCTCTCACACAAGGTCGGTCCCAGAGTAACACCTGGTTCCCCTGTTCGGTCCCTCCCTGGTTCACGGAGTCGATTAAGCCGCCATGCAACCTTGGTCAGGCCAAGTAGGCACTTAGTCATGCTCTTCTGATTCCTCCTTGGACCGAAGCACAGAGGTTCCACCACCCGGATCCGTAACATGTAATCTCTGGTCCTCCCAAGACCTCCTTCTCTCCTCCACACTTATTTGTTCCTCACCGAATCGCCTCCAAGACTTCTACCAAATATCCCCCATCCTCTGGAATTCTGTGCCTCAACACGTCCGATTAGGCACCACATTTGGATCCTTCAGATAGAACCTGAAAACCCATCTCTTCAAGACAGCCTACAGTCTGCCATTGCCTCGCTGTCACCTCAACACCACCGGAGCTAATGCAACTCCACAACCTACTGTCTCCTTCCACAACATCCTGTATAATGTAAGGCCGCAAGTGCAGGACCTATAAAACTTAAGATGCAATATGGCACCTTGGCAACCCCCAGTTATATTCTCCCTGTGATATCTAACAATAACAAACAAGTCATGCTGGAGAAACTTTCACCTACTGCCACTCAGTGTCTTCAGCTCCCTTGTGAGAAACTAATGTTTGGGCAGCCAATCTACCAAATAAAAATCCTGAGGAATGGAAATTGTGGATGGCTTCGCTTCTGGTACTGGGTGCTAATACCAAACCACTGCGTGCCATTCACTGGATATTACTGGCTGGTTGGAGACAAGCTCATTCCCACAGAAAAGTACCAGCAAGCTAAGGAGATGGTGGCCTCTGTCATCACGAAGGAGTTTGCTCATTGTCTAGTAGTCTAATTTTTATACTAAAGATTGTGCTAATTTTTATAGTATTAAAAGAGCACACAGAGACCGTGGTTTCTGCAACAGTGCATCCAGGCCGGGATAGTGGCAGAGAAATTGCTGTACCATCAGGCTGAGGATGCACGTTTCTGAAGTTGCAGCGATGTAGGGAAGCCACCAGGTTTGCACCATTATTGCATATGGCCTTCC
This sequence comes from Phyllobates terribilis, assembly GCF_046119375.1. NCBI lineage: Eukaryota > Metazoa > Chordata > Amphibia > Anura > Dendrobatidae > Phyllobates > Phyllobates terribilis. The sequence continues at coordinate 225,809,476 of NW_027362763.1, forward strand.
CTTGCTCCAGGTTCAGTGGAGACAGCCATTGCTCAAACACGGCCTGGAGAGCTGTCCACAACTCTACAGCTATATGACTGCAATCTCCAATGCATAATAATTTTAACACTACCTGATATAGGTGAGCCCTGGCTGCGCAGTACAGAGGTGGGGGGAAGCTCTCAGCACTGTTGGAACGTCTGTCTCATTAAGGCAGAGGTTGAGGGTGCAGGTGGAGGCCCTAGAGGAGGTGGAGGATGCAGAAGCACTGGAGGAAGTGTTAGATACAGAGGTTTGTCCTGCAAGCCTTGGGGATTCTAACACTTGCTGTCTAGTGACACCTTGGTGTCTAGTGATTTAGTTTTCCATCCCCTGGTGTGTATTAGTTTAGTTCTGCAACCCTAGCTGTTTAGTAGGTTAGTTTTCCAACCTCTATTGTTATATTAGATTAGTTCTCCAACCTCTGTTTTCTAATAGTTTAGTTCTCCATGTTCCGGTGTGTATTTATTTAGTTCTCCAACCCATCCATGCCCACCCCAAGAATCCAAACCCTGGTGATGAGGGTTTGGATTCTTCTCGGACCCTACTTCGTCTGGGCCCAGATCAACTGAAAAAATTTTTGGGCATCACTACACATGCTTTCCCCCTGTTGAGTCTGTGAAGCTTTGGATCAAACCTCTGATGCCCCGGAATAGAATGTGTGAACAGCTCTGCAGACTCGCCCATCTGTTGTTCCCCGCAGTCAGTTGGGTGGTTGCAGAGTTGTGACGTGGTTGAAAAGAAGGGTACTTGGGGTTCCACCTCTGAGGACTGTACTGTGTGTGATGTTAAGGTGGAGGAAGAGGAGCAAAGGCCACTTAATGCAGCGCTTGTCATCTACTGGAGCACATGTTCTTCCTGCCCTCATCTACAAGGCGTACCGCTGTGCGACTGCCAAAGAAAGGGAGTGGAGTCCAATGACAGAAGTTTTCAAAATGCTGCACAATTGCTCACTGCAGAAAAACAAACCTACTTCTCTTCTTTCATATTATACATGTCTCACAACCCTAAACAGCTATTTAGTACTTTCAAGTCTCTCCTCTGTCCACCAGCTCCTTACTAAACCAGAATCCCACAATGTGTCCTCCATTTCATCTTTCTTCTCTGCTAGATTTGTAAAGCTTAATATGGATAAAACTGAATGCATCAGCTTTCCACCATTTCATTCATTCCCCCCAACTGACCTATCCATCAAAGTGAATTGCTGCCCACTCTCCCATGTCCTGCAAGCTTGACTCTGATCTGTCCTTCAAACATCAGATCCAAGCCCTTTCCACTTTCTGCTGACTCCAACTCCAAAGTATCTTGGGGATCTGCACATTCCTCAACCATAAATGTAGAAAAACACCAGTGCACTCCCTCATCATCTCCCGCCTCGACTACTACAAGCTCCTGCTCTGTGGCCTCCCTTCTACCACTCTCGCACCTCTTCCATCTATCCTAAACTGTGCTGGCAGATTAATCCACCTGTCACCCCACTATTCCCAGGCTTCTCCCCTCTGTTAATCCCTGCGCTGCCTCCCTTTTGCCCAGAGACTCCAGTTGAAAAGCCTAACTTTGGCATACCAAGCCATTGAAAACCTGTTTCCTCCATACATGTGTGACCTAGTCTCCCTGTACTAGTACCTGCATGCAACCTCCCATCCTTCCATGATATCCTTCGCTGCTTCCCTCTTATCTCGTCTTTTCACAATCGTATACAAGATTTGTCCCATGCATCTCACCTACTGTGTAACACTGTACCCCAACACATCAGACTGTTCCTTACCGTGGAAACCCTGAAAAGGAAGGTGAAGACCCACTTCTTCTGACAAGTGTACAATCTGAGGTAACCCTCGCTCCAGCATATCGCTGCACGTCTAACTGTACCCTGACCTACTGTATCCTCACCCATCCCTTGTAGATTGTTTGTGTGCCCTCGCAGGCAGGGTCCTCTCTCCTCTTGTACCAGTTGGTGAGTCACCAACGGTGACCCCTTTTCCCATATAAAGCGCCACGGAATAAATGTCGCTGTAATAATAATAATAATAATAATAATTATAGTACTTGTACTCTGGGTCAATTGATGGCACTTTCTAGGTGTCTACCCCTAATTTGATATATTTTGGCAGCTTTTGGGCCCATTTGAATGTGTGGTATATGCATTTTTTTGACTCACATTGAATCCTATGGCTTTCGATAATGTTTGACGAATGTTCGACAAATAAATCGGCAAAGGTTGCATATTCGGCGATAGTAATCAGAACCGAATATTGAAACATTCGCTCTTCCCTAATCCTTTTATGATTCCTCTCTCTTTATGACCCAGCGGTGATCCTCACCTTGCTTCGGGATTATACCTTTCCCTTTGGGAAGCTGAGGTATCCCACATTTCTGCTGTTAATCAGCACTACCTTGCTCTTTCCTTAAATACACTCAGATCCTCAGAGAGGTGCTGGTGATAGCGTGTTATACCTATTCAGGCCTGGGATTCTAGTAGTCGACTAGAATTACCTTGGCATTCCTTCGTGGATCGTTGCTGTGCTTTCTCCGGTGTTATCTTGGAGCTAAGTGTATTCCCCTGTTTGTTTCCCCTGTGTGTACTTTAGTTCATAGTGGGTCTGATTTAGTGCTCACCCCTCCCGAAAGAGGTGCCTGAGGATACAGTAGGTGAGGGTAGAGCTGGTCGAGCAGCGGTATTGTGGAGAGAGGGTTACTGTAGGTTGTATGCTTGTAAGAATAGGTAGGTCTTCAGGTTCCTTTCGAAGATTTCCACGGTAGGCGAGAGTCTGATATGTTGAGGGAGAGATTTCCAGAGTAGGGGAGATGCACGTGACAAATCTTGTATGCGATTGTGGGAGGAGGAGATAAGAGGGGAATAGAGAAGGAAGTCTTGTGAGGATCAGAGGTTGTGTGCAGGTAAATACCAGGAGACTAGGTTAGATGTATGGAGGAGACAGGTTTTGGATGGCTTTGTATGCCAAAGTTAAGGTTTTGAACTGGAGTCTCTGGGCAAAAGGGAGCCAGTGCAGGGACTGACAGAGGGGAGAAGCCTAGGAATAGCAGGGTAACAGGTAGATTAATTGGCCAGCAGAGTTTAGGATATATTGGAGGGTTGTGAGAGTGTTAGAAGGGAGGCCACAGAGCATGAGGTTACAGTAGTGGAGGCGGGAGATGATGAGGGCGTGCACTGGTGTTTTTGCAGGTTCATGGTTGAGGAATGTGCGGATCCTGGAGATATTTTGGAGTTGGAGTCAGCAGGAAGTGGAAAGGGCTGACAGGTTTGAAACCGCGATCAGAATCAAGCTTGTGGGTTTGGGGAGAGTGGGCAGCCATTGACTTTGATGGAGAGGTCAGTTGGGGGGGTTGAATGATATGGTGAAAAGATGATGAATTCAGTTTTATCCATGTTAACTTTTAGAAATCTAGCACAGAAGGAAGTGCGGACAGACATTGTGGGATTTTAGTTAGTAGGGAGATAATATAAGGTTCAGAGAGGTAGACCTGTGTGTCATCAACATAAAGGTGATACTGAAAACCGTGAGACTCTATGAACTGTCCCAGGCCGAAGGTGTAGATGGAGAAGAGCAGGGGTCCTAGAACTGAACCTCGGGAGACACGGACACATAGGGGGTGAGATGAGTAGGTGGTGTTTGAGTGGGAGACACTGAATGTCCTGTCTGTTGGGTATGACGAGATCCAAGATAGGGCCAAGTCTGTAATGCTAAGAGATCAGAGAGTCTGTAATAAGAGGGAATGGTCTACTGTGTCAAAGGCAGATGCCCGGTCTAGGAGGAGGAGGACAAAGTAGTGTCGGTTGGATTTGGCGGTTAGTAGGTAGTTAGTGACTTTAGTCAGGACAGTTTCAGTGGAATGGTGCAGTCGAAAGCAAGATTGTAAGTGGTCAAAGAGGGAGCAGAAGGAGAAGAGGGAGGGCAGTTCATAATGGACGTGCTGTTCCAGTAGATTTGAGGCATAGTGGAGAAGTCATATGGGGTGATAGCTAGACACAGAAGATTGGTCAAGGGAGGGCTTTTTGAGGATGGGTGTGATTGAGGTATGTTTGAAGCATGAGGGGAAGACACCAGTTTTAAGTGACAGGTTGAAGAGGTGGGTTAGGGTTGGGATGAAGACTGTGGTAAGGTTTGGAATGAGGTGGAACGGGATTTGGTCAAGTTCACAGGTGGTGAGATGTGATTTGGAGAGTAAAGAGGAAAGTTGATCTTCTGTGATGGCGGAGAAGCTGGTTTTGGAGGGAGAGAGTTGAGTAGTTATGAGGAGGGGCTGTGGAGACTTTAAGAAAATGCTTTGCCTTGCGTTGTTAATCTTCTGCTTGAAGAATGAGGCAAATTTTTCAGCAGAGAGGAGAGGGAGGGGGAGCTGGTGGACAGAGGAGAGAATTGAAAGTACTGAATAGCTGTTTAGGGTTGTGAGACAGGGATGATATGAGAGATGAGTAGTAGTTTTTTTTTGCTGCAGTAAGCAATTGCACAGCATTTGACAACTTCTGTTACTGGATGGGCTACTCCATTCCCTTTCTTCAGCAGCTGCACAGCGGTATGCATTGTAGATGAGGACCAGAACAAGCATGTGCTCCAGTAGATGGCAAGTGCTGCATCAAGTATCCTCTCCTCCTCTTCCTCCACCTTAACATCACACACAGTACAGTCCTTAGAGGTAGCACCTCAATTACCCTTGTTTCCACCACATCACAACTCTCCAACCACCCAACTGACTGTGGGGAACCACAGATGGGCAAGTCTGCAGAGCTGTTAACACATTATATTCCATGGACATTAGAGGTCTGCTCCAAAGATTCAGAGACTAAAGAGGAGGAAAGCATGTGCTGCAATGCCCAATTTTTGTTCAGTTTGATCTGGAGAAGACAAAGTAGGGTCCAAGCAGAATCCAGACCTTTGGCACCAGACATTAATCCCCGGGGGTGGAGGTGATCCTGATGAGACTTAGATACTTGAGGCGCACGCGGACTGTACTGTGCTGTCTGGGCAGGAACAGGAATAGGGTGACTCTCAGGATGAGGAGTGGTCGAACAGAGAAGATGAAGATGACGTTGTAGATCTCACTTGGAGTGAACCCAGAGGCAGCTGAGTAGCTCAGCAGATAAGGTGGAGGAGCTTACATTGTGTCTTCCTGCACAGAAACGGAGTGATGCAACCACGACAAGCACTGCATCCTCACCCACAACTCTAGCTGTGGCCAGCAGCGGTCACGGGTCTGCAGTTCGTTGGGGCAGCAAAGGTTGGCTAGCCTTTTTGGAAACTGCAAAAGATGACACAACTTATATTATCTTCCAACTTTGTTAAAAATGACTGAGTAGAAGCAAAAATTGCAATAATTTGACTACTACATGCATGAACTGGCACATGAGTAACCAACATGCGCTATTATATTCAAATATTTTTTTATTAAATTTTCAAGTAGAATGAAAAAAAAAAATTATTTATATAGATTTCATACAAACAGTACATGTATAGTGAAATAGAGGTACACAAGTAAACAAGGTGAATACCGTCGTAAACCTGAAATTATTCAGTTGGTGATATGATTCATAGCTTTAGATACATAAGCTATATCTTATAGGTACATTTCATAGACGGGTGACTTGTTTGATTCGTTCGTAAAATAAGTTGCCAAGGTATACAAAGATAACTATTTACATATTTGGAAGTACACAGAAATGTTTCAGGAAAACAAGGGAGAAGGGAAAATCGGATGGTGATATTAAGACACAATATGCCCACTATGACTATCCTGAAAGTTAGATACAATTAGATGAATGAGGATGATGAGTCGAGTTAGATTGAGAAGACTAATATAGTTTTAAACAATGCTAAGGTCTCTACGGTGAATGTTTTGGAATCATAATAGAGTTCCAATCCTCCCATTTTCTGAAGTATTTTTTGAAAAGATTGTTTCTAAGGGCGCATGTATATTCATACGGGTTGTGGCATGCTAATTTTTCTATAGTTTTTTCCACAGTTGGGGGAAGAGGGTCTTTCCAAAGGGTAGCAATATTGCTTTTTGCTGTAAGGAGTATATGAGTGATGATAGGTCTGTATCTGCATGGGAGGGTTTTAAGGCCCAAAAGGAGGAGCACCAGTTCTGGTGAAAGATGTATGTTTAAACCTGTGATGTTGTTAATTAAAGATTCAATTCCAGACCAGTATGATTTGAGAGCTTTACAGCTCCAAAAGATGTGAGTCAGACTGCCAGTAGCATTACAGTTCCTCCAGCAAAGGTGAAATGAGCGAATTTGTTCGGCGAATGATCACCAGTTTCAAATTCGGCACGAATATGGCACATTTGGATTCATGTTAGAGTTACCGAGGTTTTGTGCAAAAATCTGCAAAAGTTGGCCCCGAACATGAACATCCCTGGTTTCCCACGCTGTCATCTGCATGACAGTGTGGAAATTAGGGCCTGTGATCGGCGGTAATATCATTACCACCGGTAACAGCGCTGCGGGGATCATACTGACAGCTGTCAGCGTGATCCCCGCAGCTGTGACTGTCACCCACGGGAATCGAGCTGTTACAGGCGTTAATATAGCAACCGCCGGCCACAGCGCTGCGGGAACCATACTGACAGCTGTCAGCATGATCCCCGCAGATGTGACAGTAACCCGCAGAATCGGGCTGTTACCGGTGGTAATAAAGCTACCGCCAGTAACAGCGCTGCGGGGATCATACTGACAGCTGGGGAACATTGGGGTCAGTGCAGGTAAGTGATTGGTGAGTATATGTGTTTATAATTTTTATTTAAATATTTATTTTCACTTTTTTTTTTTACTTTCACTTTCACCGCTCAAGCACGCTGATGAGAGATTACTTCTCCCATCAGCGGCGCTTGGGCAGTGTGTGCACTGTGACAGCAGGCGCCGGATGATGGGGGTAGTAGCCCCATCAGCCGGCACCTGTCACCTGCAGTAAGCTTTTTACCACGAGTGACTGTCACAGCTGCGGGGATCACGCTAACAGCTGTCAGTATGGTCCCCGCAGTGCTGTTAAAGACGGTAGCTATATTACCGCCAGTAACAGCCCGATTCCTGCAGGCCACTGTCAAATCTGTGGGGATCACGCTGACAGCTGTCAGTATGATACCTGCAGTGCTGTGACCGGCGGCAGCGATATTACCGCGGGTCACTGTCACATCTGCAGGGATCATGCTGACAGCTGTCAGTATGAACCCCGCAGCATTGAGACCAGCTGTAATGATATTACTGCCGATCAGAGGCCCTGATTCCCACGCTGTCACGCAGATGACAGAGTGGGAAACCAGGGATGTTCAGGGTCATGTTCATATTCGGATTTGTGATTGGGAGCCCAAACACGAACATTTTTTGATGCTCAGGTTTATTCGCCGAACCCGAAAATCAAAACATTCGCTCATCTCTACTAAAGACCAGATCAGAGCATTGCTGCATTGCAGGATAAGTGAGGGTTGGGGTGAAATTAGTATAATTTTTTTTTACAAATTTTGAACCTATATTTTGTATGCTTTGAGGTATGGAAAGACCTCAGACCATGATAAGACACATTCTATTCATGTCAAATAAATTCCATTTGAATCAAATTTCCCAGTTGAATTTCAATGAATCCATCAAATTCGAATTTCCGCAGACTTGCTCATAACAAATTAATTTTATAAGTAAATAATTCCCATTTCAACATGTACAATAAAACGATATTCTTTAATCATCTCTTACTCTTTAGTTCTACAAGTCCTAAATTTGACCATTGTTACGCTTTGTTTTTTAGTATCTTAAATCATTCTACCGTATTTCATAACAAACTCTTTCTGTCATTTTAATTGAAAAATTGTCTTAAGTTCAGAACAATGTAAGGGTGAGCAGGCTATAATAAATTGTTGAAAATATTCTAAATCAGTGCTTTGTATGCTTGGCCACACAGGGTTGTGATTTCTAGAGCAACACAAGTCGCAATAATTTTGAAATTCATTACGATGTCTGGTTTATGGCTCTCATTAAGCATTAATTGGTGGTTGATGGCAACAGCTATTTTTAAAACCCTTAGTTCATAGCAATATAATTAGTAACACTAAGTACAGGAACCATTAATAGCATTACTAATTGTAAATGTGGAGGTAAAAATACAACACAAATAGCTATTTTCAAACCCATATCTCACGGTAATTGGCGGGAGGACATTTGTGTCTGTATAGAAAGGTAAATAATTTAAATACTTTTATACTTTGTTCATTGCGGAAAACACTAATGGAATTAGAGAATCTTAGCAATTAAAGTCATATTTTCAGATTTAAAATGTAGTAATTTCTCACACTCTATTATGGTCTATGCTTAACAAAAGTATTACAAGGGTTGTCTGAGATAAGAACAAAAGATCTTTTTTTCACAAATTGTGCCATTTGGATCCATTGTTGTGCCCGGAATTAAAAGGGGCTAAAATGCAATATTTAGTATAAAATGTATTCATATTTAAGCATCAATTTCAAAGTATAAAATCCAAAACTTCATAACAGCCATAATTCACAGATGTGTGCAAAAACGTCAAATTTTTGCACCTTTCAAACTAAATATGAATTTTGAATCAAAGAAAGAGAGATACAGCACACCTTATTTAAACAATGAGGCCGAAAAAACATTATTGCACCCATTGTGCCATGTGTTGGATGGCATTCTCCAATGCCTAGGCAATTATTATTCCATTAGTCATGTCAGTGCCATCTCCCTGTTGAAGTCCTTCTGACTGGGAGATCAATAGACTTACAGCCTTTTGTTTTAACCTCTTTAGTGGCCTTTAAGAGACAGAATGTGAATTGTGCCATGTATAATCTTTACAGCAGCACAGTCTTCAGGGCATTCATGAATAAATTGCAGGACAGCAAGCCTGAAGTGAGAGACTGCTCCTTCAGGTATGAGAAATGGTTCTATCTGCCACATCTCAGCACCAATATACAGCTCTGGCCAAAATTAACAGACCACTGCAAAATTTTCATTTTCTCTGATTTTTCTCTTTATAGGTATATTTTTGAGTAAAATGTACATTGTTGTTTTATTCTGTAAACTACTGACAACATGTCTCCGAAATTCAAAGCTAAAAATGTTGTATTTATTTGCAGCAAATGAGAAATCTTCAAAATAATAAAAAAGAAGCAGTGCTTTCAGACCTCCAATAATGCAAAGAAAAGAAGTTCTTATTCATTTAGAAACAACAATACTCATGTTTAACTCAGGAAGAGTTCAGAAATCAATATTTGGTGGAATAACCATGATTTTTAATCACAGCTTTCATGCGTCTTGGTATGCTTTCCACCAGTCTTTCACACTGCTTTTGTGTGATCTTATGCCACTCTTGGCACAAAAAATTAAGCAGTTCTTTGTTTGATGGCTTGTGACTATCCATCTTCCTCTTGATTACATTCCAGAGGTTTTCAGTGGGGGTCTTGATGTGATGCTCCTTCATCCACACATTGATTGACCTAGCTGTGTGGCATGGGGCATTGTCATGCTGGAAAAAACAGTCCTCAGAGTTGGGGAACATTGCCTAAGCAGAAGGAAGCAAGTGTTTTTCAAGGATAACCTTGTATGAGGCTTGATTCATACGTCCTTCGTATGATGCAAGATGCAAGACACTTTGGCTTGTATGGCTCTCCAGGTCTCCGTCTAACCATTAGATGACCAGGTGTTGGGCAAAGCTGAAAATTAGACTCATCAGAAAAGATTACCTTACTGCAATACTCTATGGTCCAATCCTTATGGTCTTTGGCAAACTTCAGCCTGGCTCTCCTTTGCTTCTCATTGATGAAAGGCTTTTTTCCAGCTTTACATGATTTGAGGCCTGACTCTAGGAGCCTGTTACAAACTGTTCTTGCCATGCACTTTACCCCAGCTGCCATTTGCCATTCCTTTTGTAGGTCACTTGATGTCATCCTGTGGTTGCTGAGTGACATTCGAATAAGATGACGGTCATCTCGGTCAGTGGAGAGTCGCTTTCACCCTCTGCCGGTCTGTAGCTTTGTTGTCCTCAATGTCTGCTGCTTGACTTTATTGTAATGGACTGCTGTCTTCGAAATTTTAAGGATGGAGGCAACATGACACTTACTGTATCCCTCTGCTAGTAAAGCCAGAATTGAGACCTTCTTTTCCTCACTCAAGACTTTTCTTTTCAACTCCTTTGGCATGGTTAAAAGTTATTTTTTCATTCAAATTACTTTTGGGATATTCCTAGCACTTGTTTTGCCATCCAGCTTGTCCTATTGCAAGAGGATTGTGAAGACCACAGCAGTGTTTTTTATACTTTCCCTCGTTACATAAGATTTGGTTCAGGTGATCACGTAATCAGAAGCATATTAAGTAGTGATGAGCGAGCAAGCTCGCTACTGCTTGGTGCTCGCCCGAGCATCTCACTAGTCGAGATGCTCGGTGCTCGCCGAGTATTTCCGGGGTTGCTCGGCGGGAGCTCGGGTCCCCTCCCTGCATGTTTGGCGTTCTTTAGAGCGCCAATCAACATGCAGGGATTGCCTGCCACTCACTGTAATGCCGTAGCCATGTTGGTGTTGGCATTACAGTGATAGGCTGGTCGCATAGCGTCATCGGGTCTATATCAGACCTGGCGCCGCCATGTTCATCACAGTCACTCTGGAATTAGACAGTGTAGGGAGAGGTGCTGCTGCGTCAGGGAGAGATTTGCTTGTGTATTAGGTAGTGTAGGGAGAAAAATCGTACCTTACACATATCCAGCTTAACAAACAGTCCTTTTGAGGACTAACTAATCCATCTGCAGAGATATCAGGCAGGCAATGTATATAGGCAGGCAGGCAGGGTATAAAGCAGACTGCAGTGCATATAGCACAAGAGGCTCCATTCCAATTCTGCCTTCTGCTGCTGTTACATATTTCTATACAAAGGCCCATGTATCAGGGGCCAGGAATACTTTTCTTTGGATCTTAATCCTCATTATTTGCTTAAAAAGCAATCCAGAGGACACCGTTTTTCTGCGCCATTTGCTTGTTGACACTGCAGAGAACAGCCAGGTCGTTTCCATATTAGAGCGTTAGAAATCCAGCTATTTAAAACTGTGTTTTCTCCATCAAACGGATCACATATACGTTGTCAGAAAATACTGCCAATTCTGGCCTCCATTAAAAATTTCCTTTAGTGTGTCATTGAAGCAATTCACAGCAGTTTGCTGTTCAAACTACTTACCTACAGGCCAGGTATTTAAAACTGTGTTTTCACCGTCACACGGATCATATATACGTTGTCAGAAAATACTGCCATTTCTGGCCTCCATTAAAAATTTCCTTTAGTGTGTCATTGAAGCAATTCACAGCAGTTTGCTGTTCAAACTACTTACCTACAGGCCAGGTATTTAAAACTCTGTTTTCTCCGTCACACGGATCATATATACGTTGTCAGAAAATACTGCTATTTCTGGCCTCCATTAAAAATTTCTTTCAGTGTGTCAGTGAAGCAATTCACAGCAGTTTGCTGTTCAAACTACTTACCAACAGGCCAGGTATTTAAAACTCTGTTTTCTCCGTCACACGGATCATATATACGTTGTCAGAAAATACTGCCATTTTTGGCCTCCATTAAAATTTTGATTAAGTGTGTCAGTGAAGCAATTCACAGCAGTTTCCTCTTCAAACTAGTTACCTACAGGCCAGATATTTAAAACTCTGTTTTCTCCGTCACACGGATCACATATAAGTTCGCTCCAAACTCAGTCATTTGTAGTGAGCGTGGAAGATACTGTCCTCCATTTAAAATGGGCAAGGCACATGGCAAGGGACGGGGAACTGGACGTGATGGTAATGGTGCATGCAGAGGCCGAGGACAAGGTGAAAATGTGCCACAACAAACACCCACATCTTCTCGCCTGACCTTCCTGTCCCAATTTCTCAGGGACCGCAGCACACCACTATTGAACACAGAGCAGCGTCAAAAGGTTGTTGGTTGGATAGTGGATAATGCTTCCAGTCACTTAGCCACCACCCTGTCTTCCACACGGTCAAGTCTCAGTAGCCGTGAGTCTGGACCACATATTTCTCACTCTGATCCTCCTTTCTCCCACCATGCCGAGTGCCCAGAGACAACTGATTCCAAACTTGGACACTCTGAAGAGCTGTTCACTTTTCCATTTTTAGATTCGGGCCTCTCGCACGGTCCACTTGAAGCGGTTCAAGAGGAGATCGTGTGTAGCGATGCCCAAATATTTGAGCAGCCACGGTCACACGAAGGCGACGGTGGGAAAGTGTCACAAGATGTGGACGATGATGAGACACAATTGCCAGAAAGTCAGGAGGAGGACCAGGGTGCCGAAGTGAAAGACGAGGTGGTGGATGATATAGTAACTGACCCAACCTGGCAGGAGGACATGCAGAGTGAGGACAGCAGCACACAGAGGGAGGGAGGCAGAGCACCCCAACAGGCAGGAAGAAGCAGTGTGATGGCCGCAGACCGAAGGTAGGCAACAGTTCCCCGTAACACCAACATGAAGGAAGTTGCCAGTACAACTGTCAGGTCTTACCGAGTCTGGTTGTTTTTTAAAGACTCTGCCAATAAACCCAAAAAGGCCATTTGCACCACCTGACAGGCCAGCATCAGCGTGGGTGGCAAAACGACCTGCCTGACCACCACCAGCATGATCAAGCACATGGCAGCAAAGCACCCGACTTTGTGGGCTGAACCCCAGGGTCCAGGAACAATGTCTGCAGGTGGCACCACCGCTTCTTCCGCTGTTGTGCATGCAAGTCAATCCCCTGTTCATGGTGCATGCGAAGATGCCTCCTGCCCTGCACCTGTCATTGCGCACTCTCAAGTAGCAGCATCAGGATGCACGTCCATGTCTTTGTCCCAGCGCAGCGTTCAGTTGTCCATACCCCAGTCCTTGGAACGCAAGCGCAAATATGCAGCCAACGCCCCACAGGACACACTACTAAATTCTCACATTTCACGACTGCTTGCGCTTGAAATGTTGCCTTTTAGGCTCGTGGAGATGGAAGCATTCCGCAACCTGATGGCGGTGGTCGTCCCTCGGTACTCGGTCCCCAGCCACCGCTATTTCTCCTGGTGTGCCGTCCCCGCATTACACAAGTACGTGTCCCAAAACATTTGCCGTGCCCTCAACAACGCAGTTACCGGGAAAGTCCACCTAACCACGGACACGTGGACAAGCGCTTGTGGGCAGGGACGGTACATCTCGCTCATGGCACACTGGGTTAACATAGTGGAAGCCAGGACCCAGTCGGACCTTGGGACGGAACGCATCCTCCCGACGCCAAGGATTGCGGGCCCTAGGTCAATTAGGGTCGCTCCCATGATCTATAGCTCCTGCACCTCATCCTCCTCAGCCTCCTCCTCTTCAGCCTCCATCTCCGAAATGACCACATCAGTCACAAGCTGGAAGCACTGCAGCACTGCCTTAGTCAAGCGGCAACAGACTGTGCTGAAGATAATATGCTTAGCTGAAAAACTGCACAATGCTGAAGAGCTGTGGACAGCTCTGAAATAGCAGGCAGATCTGTGGCTCACACCGCTGAACCTACAGCCAGGCATGGTCATGTGTGACAATGGCCGGAACCTGGTGGCAGCTCTTTAAGCGAGGCGAGCTTACACACGTACCATGCCTGGCCCATGTGCTTAACCTCGAGGTTCAGTGGTTTCTCAAATCCTACGCGGAGCTGCCGGATCTGCTTGTTAAAGTACGCTGCCTGTGTGCCCATTTTAGAAAGTCAGCTACAGGTTCCGCAGCCCTTGCCGTGCTTCAACAGCGTTTGCAGCTTCCGGCTCACAGACTGGTGTGTGATGTCCCCACGCGTTGGAAGTCTACACTGCAGATGTTGGGAAGGATTTGTGTGCAGAAGAGGGCAGTTGTTGAGTACCAGCATCAACAAGACCGTCGGTATTCAGTTCAGACTCCACACATAAGACCTCAGGAGTGGACATGGATGTCAGACATATGTACCATCCTCCAAAACTTTGAGGACTCCACCAAGATGGTGAGTGGAGATGACGCCATAATTAGCGTCACCATCCTGCTTCTCTGTCTTCTGAAACGCTCTCTACTCACAATCAAAGAGGATGCATTGCAGGTGAAGCACGATGAGATGGAGCAAGAAACCATACAGGGTGATTACACTCAGCCAAGCCTCATCTCATCCCAACATGAATTGGGTGACAATGAGAAAGAGGAGGAGGAGGAGGAAGGACAGGAGCTAGTTTCATGCACTATAGACGGTACTACCTGCACAGCTGTCATACCATCTGTTCAGCGTGTATGGCCAGAGGACAGAGAGGATGAGGAGGAGAGCATGGTCAGTCTTGGTGAGGACATGGAAGTCTTGCCTGTTAGTAGTCTGGCACGCATGGCTGAGTTTATGTTACACTGCCTTTCCCATGACCCTCTCGTTCTCAAAATTTTGGGTGACTGTCATTACTGGTTGGTGACACTTCTAGACCAACGCTACAAGGAGAACTTTATATCTCTTATGCCTGAGGCGGATAGGTCTACAAAATTGGGACTGTACCAGAAGGCCCTTGTTGCGGAACTATTAAAAAAATTCCCATCTGAAAACGCTGGCGGCAGAGGGCACACTTCGTTGGACAACCAAGAAGTAAAGGAGAGACACAACTCCAATCCAGCAGAGGCAGGGGAACACTGTCCAAAATCTGGGAGAGTTTTCTCAGACCCTCCCATTGCACAGGCCCTGAGGCTCGGGGTACTCTCACAAGGAGTGCAACGTTTTGGAAGATGCTGAGGGAGTACCTTGCCGACCGTGCCAATGTCCTCCGTGATTCCTCTGTGCCTTATAATTTTTGGGTATCCAAGCTGGATATGTGGAATGAGCTGGCTCTCTATGCCTTGAAGGTCCTGGCCTGCCCTGCAGCCAGCGTTTTTAGTGCCGCTGGTGGAATTATAACTGATAAGGGCATCTGCCTGTCAACTGAAAATGCTGACAGGCTGACTCATAAAAATGAACAAGGGCTGGATTGGGCAAGACTTCTCAACACTACCGAATGATAGCAGCGTAGCATAAACTCAAATCCAGTGTCTTTTCTTGGGAGGTGTATTCCCATGCACCTTTTCACACTCAGACATGGGTATACGTTTCCTGATTTTGGCTATTTGATCTTGTCCTCCTCCATCTCCTCATCCTTCACCACCATATCACCTGGGTGACCGTGGTCCGTGATGCAACACCAACATAATATTTTTAAAGGGTGTTTATGATGTCCGTAAAAAAAAAATTTTATACAGTATGTTCATGCATACCCCCCAGGGGTAAATATTTGTCAGCCCATAGACTTAGTGCATGGGCATTACAAGTATAGGAGACCCACTCCTTTCTGGGAACATTATTTTTATGAGGCCCTCCTCCGCATCTCTTCCAAGGGGCATTGAAGTGCCTCCAAATTTTTGGCTGCCCTTGCATTCACTGCATAGGCCAACAATATGGGAGACTCTCTCCTTTCTAATGGGAACTTGTCGTTACTGTGGCCCTGCTCTATGTGTCTTTAAATTCTTAGTGAGGCTTTTCCTAAAATTGTTCAGACATTGGACTCACTGCAAACCCTATAACTGTATAGCAGACTCTTTCCTTTCTAATGGGAACATGTCGTATTTGTTACTGTGGCCCTGCTCTGTGTGTCTTTAAATTCTTAGTGGGGTTTTTCCTAAAATTGATCTGCCTTTGAACTCACTGCATACCCTATAACTGTATAGCAGACTCTCTTCTTTCTTATGGGAATTTGTCGTTAATGCGGCCCTGCTCTATGTGTCTTTAAATTCTTAGTGGGGTTTTTCCTAAAATTGGTCAGCCTTTGGACTCACTGTATACCCTATAACAGTATAGCAGACTCTCTCCTTTCTAATGGGAATTTGTCGTTACTGTGGACCTGCTCTATGTGTCTTTAAATCCTTAGTGGGGTTTTTCCCAAATTTTTGTAGCCCTTGCAGTCACAGCATGGGCATTACCAATATAGGAGACCCGCTCCTTTATAATGGGAGCATTTTTTTTACTGAGACCCTCCTCTGTGTCTCTTCAAAGGGGTATTGGGTTGCGTCCAAATTTTTGGCAGCACTTGCAGTCACTGGATACGTAATAACAGTATAGGAGACCCACTTGTTAATAATGGGAACAACAAAGCATAGCCTGCTGATGGATCTCTAACAATAGCGAGGGCCGACTGCTGGCCTTTTAGGAATAATAATGGCCCTATAAAAATAGGCTTTATGACTTTCAGAGTCCCTCCATCATAAATAAAACAAGATGTATCTGATGATGTGTCACACACCACATTGCCAGATAAGGTTGTAAAATGTTAAAATGACATTTCCCAGTGAATGCATTTGTCTTAAAAAATAACGAAAAAAACCCCAAAACAATAGGATCTTTCTTTAGTATAAAAAACAGCGTCACCAATTTAACCTCAAAGTAATTACATTGTTCAGCTCCTGCACCTCCTCCTCCTTCTCTGAAATGACCATATCAATCACAAGCTGACAGCACTGCAGCACTGCCTTGGCCAAGCGGCAACAGGCTGTGCTGAAGATAACATGCTTAATGTTTAATTGACAAACCGACCAGCGCTGCAGAGTTATTGAAAGCTGTAACACAGCAGCCTGATCTGTGGCTCTCACCGCTACCGCTGAACATACAGCCAGGCATGGTCGTGTGTGACAATGGGCGGAACCTGGTGACGGAGAAATGATAGCCGGAGTAGATACGGTTTCCCTCTATGCTAGTCCTTTCACCAAGCTAAATACAACTCTCAGCAAAAAAAGCTGTGGGCTGGCTCTGTACCGATCCTGGCCACATTCTTCTGTCCATGTGTTTGTGGTTAGGCGGTCCATCCCAGTAAGTGCCCTGGGGAGGGCACAGGTAATGTTGTGGGACCCCTGCTTGTGGAAGGCAGAGACGATACCGGGAGAAAAAGTGGCGGCTGGGGACCGAGTATGGACATTGAGGTTTTGAAAAGCTTCCGCCTCCACGAGCCTAGAAGGCAATATTTCAAGTGCAAGCAGATGCCCAGAAATCTGGCAGTTTAGTGTTGCGACCTGTGGGTGAGTGGATGACTGGCTGCATTCTTGCAGTTGCATTTCAAGTAACAGAAAACTAAGCAGATGGTGGCCTCTATCATCATTATGGCCTCACCTCGGCACTATGAACTCTACTGAAGGTGAAGCCAGGGCCCACCGGAGGAGTCTCCGGTTCTCTGGTGGGCCCGTCCAACCTTGCCGAGAAGCTGCCCTGGCTAAGAAAAGTGTGGAGGAAGGTTCCCGGACTCTCTATGGCTGCTTTTTTTATGTTGATCGGACATGCTTATGCATGTTATTTCTTAAACCGCATTGCAGATCAGGCCATGGTCCAACTCTGTATTCATGAAATTAAATGCGCAAAGAAAGATGTTTGTGTGTCAAAGCATCACCGACAAGTGCGAGTTGATGTTGGACGGGCTGCCATTGCTTCTGCAACAAGCTGCATTAGAGGACTTCCTGGGAGAGATGACACCCAGGGTAGATACGATTTCCCTCTATGCCAGTCATTTCACTGAGCTAAATACAACTTTCAGCAAAAAAAAGCTGTGGACTGGCTCCGTACTGTCCCTGACCACATTCACCTGTCCACGTGTTTGTGGTTAGGCGGTCCTTCCCAGTAAGTGCACTGGGGAGGGAACGGGTAATGTTGTGGTACCCATGCTTGTGGAAGGCGGAGACAACACCGGGGGAAACAGTGGCGGCTAGGGACCGAGTATGAACACCCGGCCACCGCCGGCATGAGGTTATGAAAAGCTTCCGCCTCCAAGAGCCTAAAAGGCCACATTTCAAGTGCAAGCAGCTGTCAAAAATTTGGCAGTATAGTATTGCAGTCTGTGGGTGGGTGCGCTTGCATTCCAAGGAATGGGGTAGGGACAACTGAATGCTGCACTGGGACAAGAACATGGACCGTGATTGTTGCAAGTCTGCAATGACAGGTGCATGGCTGGAGGCATCTTCGCATGCGCCAATGATCACTTATGATGGGCACACTTTTAGTCAGTGATCTGGGAGTCAGAAATGCTTCGAGAGGTCTTCCCCATGCTGTTCCCATGTCTTTTCAGCACTGTATGCATGTGTCTGATGATGTGTCACACACCACATGGCCAGATAAGGTTGTAAAATGTTAAAATGACATTTGCTGGTGAATGCATTTGTCTTGGTTGAAAGCAATCCAAAAGTGTAAAAACGCATCAAAAACGCTACGTGTGAACATAGCCCAAGTTGTGGAGGAGTATTTTGGTTTTTGGTTATTTATTTTGCCTTATATACAAGTCATTACCCTGGAAAGGATGTTCCTTAACATATTTCCCAGGAAAATCCATTTTGATTTCGTTTTTGTATGTTTTATTGTGAGTCCGTAAAAGTGGCGTAATACTCTGACAACGTTGTTGACAGCACTGACCTGGGAGTCAGAAATGCTTCCAGGGGTCTTCCTCATGCTGGTCTCATGTCATTTGAGCACTGTTCCCATCGATTTGGGCAATTTTTAGGCCCTCTGCAGACCACCGGGGGGAGCAGCCTGAAAAATGCTCGAGTTTCCCATAGACTTACATTGGGCTCGTTGCTTGGGTCGAGCACCCGAGTATTCCAATTTGCTCGACCCAAGCAACAAGTACCCGAGCATTTTAGTGCTTGCTCATCACTAACATTAAGTAGAATGAGGTGTACTTTGGTTGGAATTCAACTGAGACTGGAATGGAATGGCTGTCAGACATGTAGAGATGGTGATTTTTAGAAAACTGTGCAGTGGTCTCTTAATTTTTGCCAGTGCTGTATATCTGGTACCAAAGGATACCATCTATAATGCTTTAACAGCACACGGTACAATTGAAATTTAAGACCCCTCCACAGGTGTTCAATGGAATTTGGATCCAGACTCATTGCTGGCCACTACTGAACTCTCCATTGCTTTGCTTCCATCCATTTCTGTGTGCTTCTTGAAGTATGTTTGGGGTCATTATAATGCTGGAAGACCCATGATCTAGGACACAAACACAGTTTTCTGACACTGGGCACTACATTGTGACCCAAAATACTTTGGTAATTTTCAGATTTCATGATGCCTTGTACATAGTCAAGGCACTCAATTCTAGAAAACAACCCCAAAATATCTTGGAATCTCCACCATATTTGACTGTAGGTACTGTGTTCTTTTCTTTATAGGCCTCATTCCATTTTCAATAAACAGTAGAATGTTGTGCTTTACCAAAAAGCTCTAACTTGGTCTCTTCTGTCCACAATATGCTTTCCCAGAAGGATTTCGGCTTAACCATGTACATTTTGGCAAACTACACTCTAGCTTTTTATAAGCCTCTGTGTCAGCAGTGGGGTCCTTCTGGGGCTCCTCCCATAGCGTTTCATTTCATTCAAATGTCGTCGGATAGTTTGCGCTGACACTGGTGCAACCTGAGCCTGCAGGACAGCTTGAATTTCTTAGGAACTTGATTGGGGCTGCTTATCCATCATCCGGACTATCATGCGTTGCAACTTTTCATCAATTTTTCTTTATCATTCACATCCAGGGAGAGAAGCTACAGTGCCATGGACTATAAGCTTTTTGATTATGTTGCACACCATGGACAAAGGAACATCAAGATCTCTGGAAATGGACTTGTAACCTTGAGATTGTTTAAATTTTTCAACAATTTTGGTTTTCAAGTCTTCAGACAGTTCTTTTCTCCTCTTTCTGTTCTCCATGATTAGTGTGGCACACACAACGCTAAGATTGAGTCAACTTCTCCCCTTTTTACCAAGTTTCAGGTGTGATTTTCATATTGCTCACACCTATACTTGCCACAGGTGAGTTTGAATGAGCATCACATGTTTGAAACAGGTTTGTTTACGCAGAATTTTGGAAAGGTGCCAACAACTTTGTCTAGACCATTTTTGGGGTCTTGTGTGAAAATATGTCCAATTTGCCTTTTTTTGTGATAGACATGTTTTGTGATAAACATGTCTATCACAAAACAGGTTCAATTGCAATAATTTTCTGAAATATTTCATTTTCTGGAACAATTTGAAGGGTGCCAACACTTTCGGCCATGTCTCTCTATATATATAGATATACAGTGGGGGAAATAAGTATTTGATTCCTTGCTGTTTTTGTAAGGTTGCCCACTGACAAAGACATGAACAGTCTATAATTTTAAGGGTAGGTTAATTTTAACATTGAGAGATAGAATATCCCAAAAAAAATCAAGAAAATCACATTGTATAAATTAGATATTTTTTTGCATTTTGTTGTGAGAAATAAGTATTTGATTCCTCTGGCAAAAAACACTTAATACTTGGTGGCAAAACCCTTGTTGGCAAGCACAGCAGTAAGATGTTTTTTGTAGTTGATGGTGAGGTTTGCGCACATGTCAGGGAGGAATTTTGGCCCACTCCTCTTTGCAGATCATCTCTAAATCATTAAGATTTTGAGGCTGTCGCTTCGCAACTCGGAGCTTCAACTCCCTCCATAAGTTTTCTATGGGATTAAGGTCTGGAGGCTGCCTAGGCCACTCCATGACCTTACTATGCTTATTTTTGAGCCACTCCTTTGTTGCCTTGGCTGTATGTTTCGGGTCATTGTCTTGCTGGAAGACCCAGCCACAACCCATCTTCAATGCTCTTACTGAGGGAAGGAGGTTGTTGGCCAAAATCTCGCGATACATGACCCCATCCATCTTCCCTTCAGTACGGTGCAGTCATCATGTCCCCTTTGCATAAAAGCACCTCCAAAGTATAATGTTTCCTTCACCTCACCATGCTTCACGGTTGGGACGATGTTCTTAGTTTTGTACTCATCCTTCTTCTTCCTCCAAACACTGTGAGTTGAGTTAATGCCAAAGAGCTCAATTTTTGTCTCATCTGACCACAGCACCTTCTCCCAATAACTCACAGAATCATCCAAGTATTCATTGACAAACTTCAGACGGGACTTCACATGTACTTTCTTGAGCAGGGGGACTTTGCGGGCACTGCAGGATTTTAAACCTTTAAGGTGTAGTGACCACCTCCTCTTCCTTCAAATTGCGCATGTCACTAGGATGGCCATGTGGGGTATAAGACTTAATCATCACCTGAATCATATTCCACTCACTCCTCACCTCTGCCTTGCCTGCCTGCACACTGCTGAAAGATGGTTCAGTTAGCAACTGCGTTTTGTCATCCTCTGACATGTGCTGCTGTGGTCCACTGACTGTGTGCACTAGCCCTCCCACGTACTCATCCTCCAACCTAACAAGTGGTTGGGCATCAGTGCACTCAGTCTCTTCTACTTCTGGGGCAGGGCCAAGTGGATGGGCCACGCCACATTAGCCAGATGACTCATCAAAAAGCAGAAGAGACTGCAGTATGACTTGAGGCTCAGACTGCTTTACTGATTTACAAGGGGGTGAAGTGGAAGCCGGATGACCATGGTCCTCAGGTTCCAACTCAGCTCTTTCTGCAGGGGAGCAGGTGGAAGATATTATGGAATAAATGGAGGCACACTCAGCCATCCAATCTAATACCGCCTCAACTTGTTCTGCCTTCAAAATTCATATAGTGGTATTCGGCCCCACGACTGACGCAGAAAGTCCTAGTGCCTGCCTGCCCCAGAGGAAAGTGTTTCATTTGGGCATGTAGCAGGCATAGAACAATCACGTCCTCACCCTACCACTACGGCCAGGTCCACATCCCATATTTGTTGCTCTCCTCATTTTTTTAGAGTGTTTTTTCAGACTCTACTCCCACAGATACAGGTGCAGAGTAGAGCAATTTGTATGTATGCACACTAATTACCCAGACACAGGTGCAGAGTAGAAAAAAATGGTTAGGCGCACTACTACCTCAGATATGGGTACAGAGTAGGAAAAATTTGCTAGGCACACTACTTCCATGCACAGGGGTGCAGAAGACAAAAAATTGGTTAGGCACACTGCTACCACAGACATGGGTGCAGAGTAGAACAATTTGTTTTTACGCACACTACTCCCACAGAGACAGGTGCAGAGTAGAACATTTTTTTTATGCACACTACTCCCACAGACAAAAGTGCAGAGTAGAACAATTTGTTTTTATACACACTACTCCCACAAACACGGGTGCAGAGCAGAGCAATTTACTTCTATGCACACTACTCCCCCAGACACAGGTGTAGAGTAGAAAAAATTGTTTAGAGACACTATTACCCCAGAAATGGATGCAGAGTAGAAATAATTGGTTAAGCACACTACTCCACTAGACATGGGTGGAGAGTACAAAAAAATGGCTAAGTACACTACTACCAGAGATATGGCTGCAGGATAGAAAAAATTGGTTAGTAACACTACTTCCCTTTGGAAGTGCATTGAGGTGAAGGGTACATTGCTGGAAAAGGAAGAAAAAAAAAAACTCTTTAAATCTCTTAGTTTGCGAGTGTGAACGAGCTGCGTGTGTCCGGAGCGTAAGTGCGAACGAAAGTAAGTGTGTGACTTGTTTTTCAGTGACTTTGGATTCAGGGAGTTTGGAAGGGAGGACTTAGGACTGAATTGCTGACTGTATTTCATTCTTTCTTTACTTTACTTTTTACTTAATTAATCCACCTGACCTACTTATCTGATTCCCCCGTCCATACTTGATACTTAACTGATCCCCCGCCGATATCTAATTGATACACTTGCACATCCCCAATTGATCCCCGTCCATACACCTATATATAAATAATTGTGTTTTGTACTTGTATATATATACTGACTGTATCCCCATATTTAGAATGACGTCCATTTTGGCCGGAGCCGTGCAGTATACATCTTCAATGTATGCATTCCGTGAGCAACCGCTCGAGGATCCATACTGCTGCGAGAGATGTGAGCATATCGTGCACTTGGAAGCCCAAATTCTGGATCTAAGTGCTCAGATAGCGGTACTGAGGAGCATCGACAACATGGAACGGAGTTTGCTGCTCACCGAGCAGACACTCAATGGGTCAATACTGGGGGTGGCGCATAGAGGGGAAGTGCAGGCTGAACAGGCAGGGAGCTGGATAACAGTTAGGAGGGATAGAGGGAAGAAGTATAGGAAGGCTGGTTCAAAACCGGCATTATTGGAGCACGACAGATCCTCTGACCGCCGGGGGAGTGTATGCTCCAGTAATGAGGTGGAGGGGGGAAGTGTAGGGCAGGCAAGACAGGTTCTGGTAGTGGGTGACTCTATTATTAGGGGGACAGACAGGGCAATCTGTCACAAAGACCGGGATCGCCGAACCGTGTGCTGCCTCCCTGGCGCTCGAGTCCGGCACATCGCGGATCGGGTTGACAGGTTACTGGGTGGGGCTGGCGAAGACCCAGCGGTCATGGTCCACATCGGCACCAATGACAAAGTGAGTGGTAGATGGAGGGTCCTTAAAAATGATTTCAGGGACCTAGGTAGGAAGCTTAGGGCAAGGACCTCCAAGGTAGTTTTCTCAGAAATACTACCAATCCCGCGAGCCACACAGGAGCGCCAACGGGAAGTTAGGGAGGTGAATAAGTGGCTAAAGAGTTGGTGCAAGGCAGAAGGGTTTGGGTTCATGGAGAACTGAGCCGACTTCGCGGTCGGCTACAGGCTCTACCGTACGGACGGGCTGCACCTCAATGGGGAGGGTGCAGCGGTGCTGGGGAAGAAGATGGCTAATAGGTTGGAGGAGTTTTTAAACTAGAGACGGGGGGGAAACCAAGGAAATAGGTGGGATGTGAGGCAAGCAAGGGGGAAGGGGAGAAGTGAATATAATGAGGGTGGAGAGGGGGTGGGGATAGTACAGTTAGATCGTTAGAGAAGAATAGGATGCTAAATAACCCCAAAGTTTTATCTTACATGCTGACCAACGCAAGAAGCCTGACCAATAAGGCGGATGAGCTGCAGGCGCTTATATCGGAGGAGAGGTATGACATCGTAGGTATAACAGAGACTTGGCTAGACGATAGCTACGACTGGGCGGTAAATTTATTAGATTATAGTTTATTTAGAAGGGACCAGAAACAGGGGAAAGGCGGAGGAGTCTGCTTATATGTAAAGTCATGTCTAAAACCCAGACTAAGGGAAGATATAGGAGAGGGAGAAGAGGGGGTCGAGTCCATGTGGGTAGAGATAGAGGGAACTAAAAATAATAATAAAATATTATTGGGGGTCTGCTATAAGCCACCAAATATAACAGAGGAGAATGAGAATCTGCTATTAGGACAAATAGACAAAGTAGCAAAACATAATGAAGTGATTGTAATAGGGGATTTCAACTACCCGGATATTGACTGGGAAACAGAAACCTGTAGATCTCAGAAAGGAAAAAGGTTCTTGACAAATATTAAGGATAATTATCTCTCCCAACTAGTGCAGGAACCAACGAGAGGGAAGGCCGTGTTGGACTTAATATTGACTAATAGGCCTGATAGAATAACTGAGGTACAGATAGGGGGGCACCTAGGTAATAGCGACCATAATATTATCGACTTCAAAATGCCCTTCAGTAGGGTTATCAATAAGGGAACAACAAAAACATTAAACTTTAGGAGGGCGAAGTTTGATCAGCTGAAAGAAAGCCTTCAACTTATTGACTGGGACAAAGTTCTTAATCAAAGGAATATGAATAGTAAATGGGAAACCTTCAAAAGAATTCTGAATACTCAGTGCGAGAGGTATATACCCTATGGAAATAATAGGGCCAGAAATAAGAGGAAACCAATATGGTTGAACAAGAACGTAAAAGGGGCGTTAAATAGCAAAAAAGAGGCATTCAAGAGATTAAAACAGGAAAACAGTAAGGAGGTACTAATGTGTTACAAGGAAAAAACGAGAACCTCTAAAAAACAAATAAAAATAGCGAATGAGGAAACAGAGAGACGTATTGCTAGGGAAAGTAGATCAAATCCCAAACTGTTCTTTACGTATATAAATAGTAAAAGGATTAAATCGGATAATATTGGATCGATAAAAAGTGAGGAAGGCAAAATCATAGAGAAAGATGAGGATAAAGCTAATCTATTAAATAATTTTTTTTCGACAACTTTCACAAAGGAAATCGAACTAACAGGAGAAATGAGAAGTGACAAACTTAATCCTCCATTAAGTATGACAAATCTAACCCAAGCTGGGGTACAGAAACGCCTCAGTAACATTAAAATAAACAAATCACCAGGACCTGATGGCATACACCCACGGGTACTAAGGGAACTAAGTAATGTGATAGACAGACCGTTATATCTTATATTTAAGGACTCTGTTGAGACTGGGTCTGTGCCACTTGATTGGCGACAGGCGAATGTAATGCCAATATTCAAAAAGGGAGCGAAAAGTGATGCCGGAAACTATCGGCCGGTGAGTCTGACGTCCGTTGTGGGCAAAATTTTTGAAAGCTTCATTAAAGAGGCAATTACGGAGCATCTTGATGCTAATAATCTTTTAATCCCGAACCAACATGGATTCATGAGGAATCGCTCCTGCCAAACAAACCTGATTGACTTCTATGAGGAGGTTAGCTCTCGAGTAGATCAGGGGGAACCAGTGGATGTCGTGTATCTCGACTTCTCAAAAGCGTTCGATAGCGTGCCACATAATAGGTTGGTATACAAAATGAGAATGATGGGGCTGGGGGAAAATGTCTGCAAGTGGGTAGCTAACTGGCTAAATGATAGAAGGCAGAGGGTGGTTATAAATGGAATATACTCAGATTGGGTAAGCGTCACTAGTGGGGTACCACAGGGGTCTGTACTAGGCCCAATGTTATTTAATATCTTTATTAACGACATAGTCAACGGGATAAATAGTAAAATATGAATATTTGCAGATGACACAAAGTTATGTAAAACAATTAATACAAAAGAGGACAGTGCAGACCTACAAAGGGATTTGGATAAGCTGGGTAGGTAGAGCATTAAATGGCAAATGAGGTTTAACGAGGAGAAATGTAAGGTCATACATATGGGAAGGAAAAATGGAAGTCACCAGTACTCACTGAATGGGAAATCATTGGGGAATTCAGAGATGGAGAAGGACTTGGGCATCTTGATTGATAGCAAACTAAATTGGAGTGCCCAAAGTCAGGCCGCTGCTGTAAGGGCAAACAGGGTAATGGGATGTATCAGAAGAGGTATAGCTGCAAAGGATGAGAACATTGTTCTTCCACTGTACAAAGCACTGGTCAGACCACACTTGGAATACTGTGCTCAGTTATGGGCCCCAATATATAGAAAGGATATAAATGAGCTTGAAAAGGTACAAAGGAGGGCAACAACATTAATAAAGGGAATGGATGGACTGCAATACCCAGAGAGGTTGGCAAAACTAGAACTATTCAGCCTGGAAAAGAGAAGGTTGAGGGGGGACATAATAAATGTGTACAAATATGTTAGGGGACAGTATAGAGATCTTGCCCGGGATTTGTTCAAAAGGAGGGATATTACGGTAACAAGAGGGCATTCACTAAGACTGGAAGAGAAAAGGTTTCAGCACCAGCATAGGAAGGGGTTCTTTACGGTAAGAGCAGTGAGAATATGGAATTCACTGAGTGAGGAGACAGTAATGTCAGATTCACCACACCAGTTCAAGCGGGGACTGGATGCATTTCTAGATACCAGGCAGATTTCAGCATATACTTAAAAATAATATAAAATAGTAGGTTGATACAGGGATTTATTCTGACTGCTGGTTTCAGAGTCGGGAGGGAATTTTTCCTCAGGTGAAGATTGGCCAAATCATTTGGGGTTTTTGCCCTCCTCTGGATCAACTTTAGCAATTACAGAACTAACAGGTCGAACTTGATGGACGCAAGTCTTTATTCGGCTTTACAAACTATGTTACTATGTTACTCCCACAGATATGTGTGCAGAGTAGTACAATTAGTTTTTATGCACACTACTCCCACAAACACAGATGTAGAGTAGAACAATTTGTTTTTAAGCACACTCCTCCCACAGACACAGGTGCAGAGTAGAGCAATTTGTTTTTTTGCTCAGTACTCCCGCAGACACAGATGTAGAGTAGAGCAATTTGTTTTCATGCACACTATTCCCCCAGACACAGGTGCAGAGTAGAAAACATTGTTTAGGCACACTACTCCCACAGACACAGGTGTCGAGTAGAACAATTTGTTTTCATGTACACTACTCCCACAAATACAGGTGCAGAGTAGAGAAATTTGCCTTTATGCACACTAATCCCCCAGACACAGGTGCAGAATAGAAAAATATAGTTACTATACTACTCCCTGTCAGGACTTGAACCCAGCAGCTCTTGTACACTAGGCAGCAGCTCTTCCCTCTGAGCTATTCTGCTTGCTGGATAGTTCATGGCTAGCTAGATTGCCATACCTATGTTGTTCCTGAGCGGCTCCACCCTGTGTTGCTCCTGATTGGCTTAATCCTGTGAGTTCCTGATTGCACACCCTATTTACAAAGAAAATGACGGCACTTCCACTTCAAGAAATAGGTGTGAACAGGTGCCTACTAAGAGGAGCTACCTCCATATACAATGAATAAATAACGTAGCACACTGTAAAACTGAGTATGTAAATATGAGATATGAATAGCATAATTGCTGTAAAATATAGAAATAAATGAAATATTTTTTGAAAATTTTTTGGCGCATGTAAATATGAAGTATGAAATATGAATAGCATTGCTGCTGTAGAAATAAATGAGAAATCTTAGCGCATAAATTGGCCAATTCATGTGTACCTGACAGCCGCGGTAAGGCGTTTCTCGATGTCAGGACCTAACAATGTGAATTCCTCTCTAAGAGACCTCCGTCTGCTTATGTGTGGGAAAGTCAGATCCTGATGCATTTAAAACCACCTGCGGAATGGGGGTGGGGGTGGAGTGCTCAGTCAATGCTAAATCTAGTAACAAAGAAAATGACGGCACTTCCACTTCAAGAAATAGGTGTGAACAGGTGCCTACTAAGAGGAGCTACCTCCATATACAATGAACAAATAACGTAGCACACTGTAATACTGAGTATGTAAATATGAGATATGAATAGCATAATTGCTGTAAAAACTAGAAATAAATGAAACATTTTTTGAAAATTTTTTGGCGAATGTAAATATGAAGTATGAAATATGAATAGCATTGCTGCTGTAGAAATAAATGAGTATTTACATACTCAGTATTACAGTGTGCTACGTTATTTGTTCATTGCACACCCTATTTAAACCAGGCCCAGCACCTCCTCCTCGCGAGATTATTGAGCTCCTAGCCTCTAGTCAAGCGCTTCTTTCGCCTGCTTCTTCATACAAACATTATAGTGCTTACCTGTATATGAATTTCTTGCTTCACCTGACTACGCTACCTGCTAAACCCTTCAAGATTACACTGCTTACCTGTGTACCAATTCCTGGCTTCTCCTGACTACGCTACCTGCTAAATCCTTCAAGATTATACTGCTTACCTGTGTATCGATTCTTGGCTTCTCCTGACTACACTACCTGCCAGTGCTTCCCCTATTGGTTGCAATACCAATACTCCAACCAGGTCAGTTCCTAACATTCCCCCAGAAACGAGTGCAGAGTATAAAAAAATGGTTAGGCACACTACTCCCACAGACAAAGCTGCAGAGTATAAAAAATTGATTAGGGACAGTACTCCCAAGGGCAAGTGTGCAGAGTAGAAAAAACTTATTAGGCGCAGAACACGGATGTACTCATCTGTGCAGAATATACAAAATTGGTTAGGCACACTACTCCACCAACAAGGGTGCAGAGTAGTGTTGAGTGAGCACTAAAATGCTCGGGTGCTCGAAGCTTGGGCTGAGCTCGCCGTGATACTAGGGTGCTCAACCCGAGCAACGAGCCTAATGTTAGTCTATGGGAGACCCGAGAATTTTTGCGGCGGGACCCCCGGCAGTCTGTAGAACGCCTAAAAGTGCCCAAAACGATAGTGACAGTGCTCAAAAGACATGGGGACAGCATGGGCATCGCCCCAGGAAGCATTTCTGACCCCCAGGTCACTGCTGTCAACAACGTGGTCAGAGGTATTAAGCCACTTTTACGGGTTCACAATAAAACGTTCAAAATCGAAACTGAAACGGATTTCCTGTGAAATATGTTAAGGAAGTTCCTTTCCAGGGTAAAGACTTGTGTATAAGGTAAAATAAATAACCAAAAACAAAAATACTCCTCCACACCTTGGGCTATGTTCACAAGTAGCATTTTTTATGCGTTTTTGCACTTTTGTATTGCTTTCAACCGAGACAAATGCATTCACCGGGAAATGTCATTTTAACATTTTACAATCCTATCTGGCCATGTGCTATGTGACACATGCATACAGTGCTGAAAAGACATGGGAACAGCATGGGGAAGACCCCTGGAAGCATCTCTGACACCCAGGTCACGGCCTAAAAGTGTGCCCATCAGAAGTGATCCTTGCAGCATCAGAAGATGCAGACTTGCAACTATCCCCGTGCAAGTCCTTGTCCCAGGGAAGTGTTCAATTGTACCTCCCCCATTCCTTGCAATGCAAGTGGAAGTATGCAGCCTGCCATCCACCCACTCCCAGGCTACAATACCATACTGCTAGCTTGCTTGCACTTGAAATTGGGCCTTTTAGGCATGTGGAGGCGGAATCTGGCCACCACGTCATGGCTGCGTCGGCGGTCTGGTATCCATATTCAGTCCCCAGTCGCCCGGCGGCCGGGTGTCCACGCACAGTCCCCAGCCGCCTGGTGGCGGCTGGGTGTCCATAAACGGTCCCCAGCCGCCCCTATTTCTCCTGTCAACTTCCCCCCACACACTTTTCTTAGCCCTGCCTGCTTTAGGGCAGCATTCGACAAGCCCACCAGAGAACCAGACTCCTCCGGTGGGCCCTGGCTTCTCCATCAGGGGAGTTGAGAGTGCCAATTTGAGGAGCATGATGATGATAGAGGTTAGCATCTGCTTTGTTTTCTTGGAATGCAAGCGTAAGTGTGCAGCCTGCCACCCACCCACCCCCAGGCTGCAATACCATACTGCTAGCTTGCTTGCACTTGAAATTGGGCCTTTTAGGCATGTGGAGGTAGAATCTGGCCACCACATCATGGCTGCGTTGGTGTCCTGGTATCCATACTCAGTCCCCAGCCGCCCGGCGGCCGGGTGTCCACACACGGTCCCCAGCCGCCTGTGGGCGTCCGGGTGTCCATAAACGGTCCCCAGCCGCCCCTATTTCTCCTGTCAACTTCCCCCCACACACTTTTCTTAGCCCGGCCTGCTTTAGGGCAGCATTGGACGAGCCCACCAGAGAACCAGACTCCTCCAGTGGGCCCTGGCTTCTCCATCAGGGGAGTTGAGAGTGCCAAGGTGAGGAGCATGATGATGATAAAAGTTAGCATCTGCTTTGTTTTCTTGGAATGCAAGCGTAAGTGTGCAGCCTGCCACCCACCCACCCCCAGGCTGCAATACCATACTGCTAGCTTGCTTGCACTTCAAATTGGGCCTTTTAGGCATGTGGAGGCGGAATCTGGCTGTTACGCTCACGCCCGGACTGACTGGCATAAGCTTGATTAGTGATCCCACTGTACCATGAACCGAGGAGTGCCTGGAGGGGCGTTTCTAAGTATCAACCCGATCCGACCAAGGTCGCACGGCGGCTTAGTCGACTCCGTGGACCAAGGAGGAACAGAGCAGAGGGACCAGGTGCGACTCCAGGTCAGACCCCGGTCACAGTTGTTGACCCACACCGGGGAATGCAGGAACAGGCAGGTTAGACTGGCATACAGGCAGGTGGGTATTGGCAAGTATGGCTGGTATGCAGACAGGTGGGCACTGGCAAGCACGGCTGGTATGCAGACAGGTGGGCACTCGCAAGCACAGCTGGAGTGCAGACAAGTGGGCACTGGCAAGTTGGAGCGCAGGCTGGATAGGGTCCAGTACAGACTGGGAGACGGGTTCAGAACCGCAGATGCGGTAGTCAAGCAGAGTAAAGCGAGACCGCAGGTGCGGTGGACAAGGCTGAGCAGAGCGAAACCGCAGATGCGGTGGACAAGGCTGAGCAGAGCGAAACCGCAGGTGAGGTGGACAAGGCTGAGCAGAGCGAAACCGCAGATGCGGTGGACAAGGCTGAGCAGAGCGAAACCGCAGGTGAGGTGGACAAGGCTGAGCAGAGCGAAACCGCAGGTGAGGTGGACAAGGCTGAGCAGAGTGAAACAGTAGGTGCGGTGGACAAGGCTGAGCAGAGCGAAACCGCAGGTGCGGTGGACAAGGCTGAGAAGAGCGAAACCGCTGGTGCGGAGGACAAGGCTGAGCAGAGCAAAAGCGCAGGTGCGGTGGACAAGGCTGAGCAGAGCGAAACTGCAGGTGCGGTGGACAAGGCTGAGCAGAGCGAAACCGCCGGTGCTGTGGACAAGGCTGAGCAGAGCGAAACCGCCGGTGCGGTGGACAAGGCTGAGCAGAGCGAAACCGCCGGTGCGGTGGACAAGGCTGAGCAAAGTGAAACTGCATGTGCGGTGGACATGGCAGAGCGGAGCGAAACCGCCGGAGCGGTGGGCATGGCAGAGTGGAGAGAAACCGCCGGAGCGGGGGACAAGGCAGAGCGGAGCGAATACGCAGGTGCAGTGAACAAGGCAGAGAGGACAGGGCTCTGTTCTCATGGAATAGACTGGAAAATACAGGAAGATACCGAGGAAGGGAAATACAGAGACAATGAGCTGGAGTTAGGTGCAAGTTCAGATACTGCAGGAAAAGGGAAGGTACGAACATAGAGACAAACAGGTAACAGGCTAGGATACAGTTCAGATAGGAACTGCTACTGCAAGGAGATACAAGAATGAGCCTGGGTATACAGCCCCCAGAGATGGCAGAAATGAACAAGAAGTCACAGATAACAGGTCTGGGTATGCAGCCCCCAGAGATGGCAGAAACAGACTAGAAACAGGACAGGACCTGGCAATTCAGTAGCAAAGACTAACTGAGAGAAGTTGTTGCTCAGGCACCTCCTACTGGGTGGAGGGGGTTTAAATATCCAGTGACTCACAGCAATGGGCTGGAGACGCATTAAGGGTGTGCCCACAGCAGCTATAAGAATCAGGAAGTAACCGGGCCGCCGCCCTAAACAGTCAGTCAAGAGACATGCACATAGCATGAACTGGAGCAAGGTTTGTAGGCTGGACTGACAGGTAAGATTGCGGTCTTGCATAGTGGGAGGTGGTGCACTATGCAAGCACGCCGCCAGGGATGTTACACTGGCCACCACGTCATGGCTGCGTCGGCGGCCTGGTATCCAAACTCAGTCCCCAGCCGCCCGGCGGCCGGGTGTCCACGCTCGTTCCCCAGCTGCCAGGTGGCGGCCGGGTGTCCACACACGGTCCTCAGCCGCCTTGGGACGGTCGGGTCTCCATAAACGGTCCCCAGCCGCCCCTATTTCTCCTGTCTACTTCCCCCTACACACTTTTCTTAGCCCGGCCTGCTTTAGGGCAGCATTGGAAGAGCCACCAGAGAACCAGACTCCTCCGGTGGGCAATGGCTTCTCCATCAGGGGAGTTGAGAGTGCCAAGGTGAGGAGCATGATGATGATAGAAGTTAGCATCTGCTTTGTTTTCTTGGAATGCAAGCGTAAGTGTGCAGCCTGCCACCCACCCACCCCCAGGCTGCAATACCATACTGCTAGCTTGCTTGCACTTCAAATTGGGCCTTTTAGTCACGTGGAGGCGGAATCTGGCCACCACATCATGGCTGCGTCGGCGGCCTGGTATCCATACTCAGTCCCCAGCCGCCCGGCGGCCGGGTGTCCACGCTCGGTCGCCAGCCACCAGGAGGCGGCCGGGTGCCCATACTCCGAGGATTGCTGGATGTTTTCCTGCTACTATCCCAGTTCTATGACTCCCGTTAAAACAAAGCTTCAGATGATGAATGATGGATGAGGTGGTGGCAAAGGAGAAAGAGCAGGAGGAACAGGGACCATTCACATCAATATCAGGCCAGTCAACCACACATGTCTTGTAGGATATGTTTCTGTAATAAAAGTAGCGGTTCGGCTACACAGTTATAGGGCATACAGTGAGTGCAATGCCTACCAAAAATTTCGAGGCACTCCAATGCCCCTTGGAAGTGACATGGAGGTCAGAGGGCCTTAACTAAACCGTTTTTTCCATTTATAGCAACTGAGTCTCCTGTGCACTGTTGGCCTAAGCAGTGAATGGAAGGCTTTCCAAAAATTATGAGGAACTGCAATGGCCCTTGAAACAGACGTGGATTACAGCATACTAAAAACCTTCTACCCATTATTGGGGAGTGGGTCTCCCTTAATGTTCGCCTATGCATTGAAAAGCAAAAGCTGACTAAAATTAGGAGGAAATACAATGCCTGTTGGAAGAGTCATGGAGGTTAGATTTAATTAAAAACAACATTTCAATGCCACTTGGAAGAGCTGTGGAGTTCAGAATGGTTTAACAAGACGGTTTTAATGCCCCTTGGAAGAGACGTGGAGGTCGCAGTAGCTTAACAAGATGGATTTAATGACCCTTGGATAAGTGGTGGAGGTCGCAGTAGCTTAACAAGACGGTTTTAAAGCCCCTTACAAGAGCCATGCAGTACAGCATCTTAAAAACATTATTCCCATTATTGGGGAGTGGGTCTCCCATAGTCTTTGCCTATGCCTTCCAAGCAAAAGTTGCCAAAAATTAGGAGGGAGGAAATTGCAATGCTGGCAACACGGACCAAGGTCACCCTGGTGGTATAGTGGTGGTGGAGGCTGTGGATAAGGAGAAGAGCAAAATACAGCCGAAATGAGGAAGAGTATACCCATTCCGAAAAAACACAGTGGATTTGACTTTTTGTTACTCTGCTGTCATTTGGTGGTGATGAGAAGTCTGGCCCAATCCAGCCCTTCTTCATTTTGATAAGGGTCAGCTTGTCAGCATTGTCTGTTGACAGGCGAGTGCGCTTATCCGTTATAATTCCCCCAGTGGCACTAAAAACACGCTCCGATAACACGCTAGCGGCAGGGCAGGCCAGGACCTCCAAGGCGTACAGAGCGAGTTCATTCCAAGTGTCCAGCTTTGATACCCAATAATTAAAAGGCACAGAGGAATCACGGAGGATGCTGGTACGGTCGGCAAGGTACTCCCTCACCATCTTTTGAAACTTTCCACTCCTTGTGAGAGTACCCAGCGCCTCAGGGCCTGTAAGCTGGGCGGGTCTCAGAAAACTGTCCCAGAATGTTGACAGTGTTTACCTGCCTCTGCTGGATTGGAGTTGCGTCTCTCTCGCCTGTACGCCTTGGTTGGTCAACTAACTGTGACCCCTGCCGCTAACGTGTTCAGATGGGAAATTTTTTAACAGTTCTGCAGCAAGGGCCTTCTGGTACTGCCCCATTTTTGTAGACCTCTCCACCTCAGGAATAAGAGAGTGAAAGTTCTCCTTATAGCGGGGGTCTAAAAGTGTCACCAACCAGTAATGACTGTCACCCAACATTTATACAATGCGAGGGTCACGGTTAAGGCAGCGTAACATAAAGTCAGCCATGCGTGCCAGACTGGTAACGGGCAAGACTTCCGTGTCCTCACCAAGATGACGACTGACCATGCTCTCCTTTTCCTCCTCCTCCTCCCTGTCCTCAGGCCACCCACGCTGAACCGACGGTATGACAGTTGTACTGGTACTACCGTCTACATCGCATGATACCAGCTCCTGTTCCTCCTCCTCCTCCTCTCCCTCATTGTCTCCCAATGCACGTTGGAATGAGATGAGGCTGGGCTGTGTGTAATCGCCTACTATGGCTTCTTGATCCATCACATCATACTCTGGCTGCAATGCCTCCTCTTTAATTCTATGCAGAGAGCATTGCAAAAGACAGACAAGTGGGATGCTGACGCTAATGATGGCGTCATCACCACTCACCATCATGGTGGACTCCTCAAAGTTTGTCAGGATGCTACATATGTCAGACATCCAGGTCCACTCCTGAGGTCTTATGTGTGGAGTCTGACCTGAATTTCAACGGCGTTGTTGCAGCTGGTACTCCACAACTGCTCTCTTCTGCTCACAAATCCTTTGCAACATGTGGAGGGTAGAGTTCCAACGTGTGGGGACATCACACACCAGTCGGTGTGCCGGAAGCTGCAAACGCTGCTGCAACACAGCAAGGGTGGCGGAAGCTGTTGCCGACTTGCGAAAATGATCAGACAGGCGGCGTACTTTGATGAGCAGATCTGGCAACTCGGGGTACGATTTAAGAAACCGCTGAACCACGAGGTTAAGCACATGAGGTAGGCATGTTACGTGTGTGATCTCGCCTCGCCTCAGAGCCGCCACCAGGTTACTGCCATTGTCACACACGACCATGCCTGGATGTAGGTTCAGAAGTCTCAGCCACAGATCTGCCTGCTCCTTCACAGCTGTTCACAACTCACAAGCAGTGTGAGGCTTATCACCTAAGCTTATGAGTTTCAGCACAGCCTGTTGCCGCTTGGCTGAGGCAGTACTGCAGTGCTTTCAGCTTGTAACTGATGTGGTGATATCTGAGATGGATGCTGAACATGAGGAGGAGGAGGAGGATGAGGTACAGGAGCTGTACACTGTGGAGGCAACTCTGACTGACATAGGGCCCGCAATCCTTGGTGTGGGGAGGATGTGTTCCTTCTCAAGATCCGACTGGGTCCCGGCTTCCACTATGTTTACCCAGTGTGCCGTCAGGGAGATGTACCCTCCCTGGCCACAAGCACTTGTCCACATGTCCATTGTCAGGTGGACTCTCCCAGTAACTGCGTTGTGGAGGGCACGGCAGATGTTTTGGGACACGTGCTTGTGTAGTGTGAGGATGGCACACCGGGCAAAATAGTGTCGGCTGGGGACCGTGTACCGAGGAACGGCCACCGCCATAATGTTGCAGAAGGATTCCGTCTCCACCAGCCTAAAAGGCAGCATTTCCAATGCAAGCAGTCGTGAAATGTGCTAATTTAGGACTGTGGCCTGTGGGGCATTGGCTGCGAATTTGCGCTTTCGTTCAAAGGTCTGGGAAATGGACAATTGAACGCTACGGTGGGACGTGGACATGGTCGTTGATGCGGTTTCTTGAGAAACTGCCATAACAAGTGAAGACTGAGAGGAGGGGGCATCTTTGCATGCAGTATGGACAGGCGATTGCCTTGCACGCACAACAGGGGGTTCTATTACACGCACGACAGTGGAAGAAGCAGTGGTGACACCCGCATACACTGTTCGTGGACCCTGGGGTTCGCCCCACAAAGTCGGGTGCTCTGCTGCCATGTGCCTGATCATGCTGGTGGTGGTCAGGCTGGCAGTTTTGCCACCCCTGCTGATGCTGGCATGGCCGGTGGTACAAATGGCCTTGTTGGGGTTATCAGCAGAGTCTTTAAAAAAATTCCAGACTCTGGAAGACCTACCATTTGTACAGGCAATGTCCCTCGTGTTGGTGTTACAGGAACTGTTGCGGCCACCACACTGCTTCTCACTGCCTGTTGGGGTACTCTGCCTCCCTCCCACTGTGTGCTGCTGGCCTCGCTCTGCGTGTCCTCCTGCCACGTTCGGTCAGTTACTAGATCATCCACCACCTCCTCCTCTTCCACTTGCGCACCACGATCCTCCTCTTCACTTCGTGGCAATTGTGTCTCGTCATCGTCCACCTCTTGTGACAAATTGCCGGAGTCGACTTCCTCTGACCGTGGCTGTTCAAGTACAGTTATATGAAAAAGTTTGGGCACCCCTATTAATCTTAAGCTAAATGTTTTGTAAAAATTGGTGTTTTTGCAACAGCTATTTCAGGTTGATATATGTAATAACTGTTGGACACAGTAATGTTTCTGCCTTGAAATGAGGTTTATTGTACTAACAGAAAATGTGCAATCTGCATTCAAACAAAATTTGACAGGTGCATAAGTATGGGCACCTCACCAAAAAAGTGACATTAATATTTAGTAGATCCTCCTTTTGCAAAAATAACAGACTCTAGTCGCTTCCTGTAGCTTTCAATGAGTTCATGGATCCTGGATGAAGGTATTTTTGACCATTCCTCTTTACAAAACAATTCCAGTTCAGTTAAGTTTGATGGTCGCCGAGCATGGACAGCCCTCTTCAAATGATCCCACAGATGTTCAATGATATTCAGGTCTGGGGACTGGGATGGCGATTCCAGAACATTGTAATTGTTCCTCTGCATGAATGCCTGAGTAGATTTGGAGCGGTGTTTTGGATCATTGTCTTGCTGAAAGATCCATCCCCTGCGTAACTTCAACTTTATCACTGATTCTTGAACATTATTGTCAAAAATCTGCTGATACTGAGAGGAATCCATGCGTCCCTCAACTTTAACAAGATTCCTGGTGCCGGCATTGGCCACACAGCCCCAAAGCATGATGGAACCTCCACCAAATTTTACTGTGGGTAGCAAGTGTTTTTCTTGGAATGCTGTGTTTTTTTACGGCCATGCATAACGCCTTTTTGTATGACCAAACAACTCAATCTTGGTTTCATCAGTCCACAGGACCTTCTTCCAAAAAGAAATTGGCTTATCCAAATGTGCTTTTGCATACCTCAGCCGACTCTGTTTGTGGTGTGCTTGCAGAAACGGCTTCTTTCGCATCACTCTCCCATACAGCTTCTCCTTGTGCAAAGTGCGTTGTATAGTTGACTGATGCACAGTGACACCATCTGCAGCAAGTTGATGCTGCAGCTCTCAGGAGGTGGTCTGAGGATTGTCCTTGACTGATCTCACCATTCTTCTTCTCTGCCTTTCTGATGTTTTTCTTGGCCTGCCACTTCTGGCCTTAACAAGAACTGTCCCTGTGTTCTTCCATTTCCTTACTATGTTCCTCACAGTGGAAACTGACAGGTTAAATCTCTGAGACAGCTTTTTGTATCCTTCCCCTGAACAACTATGTTGAATAATCTTTGTTTTCAGATCATTTGACAGTTGTTTTGAGGAGCCCATGATGCCACTCTTCAGAGGAGATTCAAACAGGAGAACAACTTGCAAGTGGCCACTTTAAGTAGCTTTTCTCATGAGTGCATACACCTGGCTCTGAAGTTCAATGCTCAATTCGGTTACAAAACCAAAAAAAGTGCTTTAGTAAGTCAGTAAAAAGTAGGTAGGAGTATTTAAAACAAGAAAATGATAAGGGTGCCCATACTTATGCACCTGTCAAATTTTGTTTCAATGCAGATTGCACATTTTCTGTTAGTACAATAAACCTCATTTCAAGGCAGAAACATTACTGTGTCCAACAGTTATTACATATATCAAACTGAAATAGCTGTTGCAAAAACACCAATTTTTATAATACATTAAGCTTAAGATTAATAGGGGTGCCCAAACTTTTTCATATAACTGTATTTGGGCATCGCTACATGGGATCTCCTCTTCCACCACTTCAAGCGGAGCAGGCGAGGGGCACAAATCTGGAAATGGACCAGTAAACAGCTCTTCAGAGTGTCCAAGTGTGGGATCAGTTGCTGTCTGATGACACTCGGCATGGTGGGAGGAAGGAGCATCAAGATGAGGAGGAGTATGCGGTCGAGACTCACGGCTACTAAAACTTGACCGTGGGGAAGACAGACCGGAGGTGGTGGTGCCCAGGTAACTGGAAGTATTATCTGCTATCCAATTAATAACCTGTTCACACTGATCAGTTCGCAATACTGGTGTTGTAGTGTGGTTCCCTAGTAATCCGGTCAAGAAGTGGGAGCGAGAAGATGTGGCTGTTGGTTGTGGCACATTTTTACCTTGGCCACGTCCCCGTCCTCTACACGCACCATCACCAGAATGTCCAGTTCCACGTCCCTTGCCACGCGCCTTGCCCATTGTAAATTAAGTAAAATAGCTTACACTCGCACTATCAATAGAAAAAAGGTAATAAAAAGGAGATTAGAACCGAGGAAGAGAAAAACCACAGCTCTATTTCTCTGGCCTACACCAGAATCTTTTAAACAGATATATTTGTGACTGAACAGACAGGGAGACAATATTTTTTTTTTTTACGTAAAACAGGCAAAAAGCTGGATAATACAGAGATTTGAACCGTGGAACTTCAAAACCACAGTTATATTTTTCTGGCCTTCACCAGACTCATTTAAACAGATATATTGGGGCCTGACCTGTCAGGGAAACACTATTACTGTTTTTTTTACTGCAAAAAATGGCAAAAACAGGATAATACAGAGATTTGACCCGTGGAACTGCAAAACCACAGTTATATTTTTCTGGCCTACACCAGAATCTTTCAAACAGATATATTTGTGTCTGAACAATCAGGGAGACACTATTACTGTTTTTCTTTACGGAAAAAATACCAAAAGCAGGATAATACAGAGATTTGAAACGTGGAAATGCAAAACCACAGTTATATTTTTCTGGCCTACACCAGAATCTTTCAAACAGATATATTTGTGTCTGAACAATCAGGAAGACACTAATACTGTTTTTCTTTACGGAAAAAATACCAAAAGCTGGATTATACAGAGATTTGAAATGTGGAACTGCAAAACCACTGTTATATTTTTCTGGCCTACACCAGAATCTTTCAAACAGATATATTTGTGTCTGAACAATCAGGGAGACACTATTACTGTTTTTCTTTACGGAAAAATTCCAAAAGCTGGTTAATACAGAGATTTGAAACGTGGAACTGCAAAACCACAGTTATATTTTTCTGGCCTACACCAGAATCTTTCAAACAGATATATTTGTGTCTGAACAATCAGGGAGACACTATTACTGTTTTTTTTACGGAAAAATTACCAAAAGCTGGATAATACAGAGATTTGAACCATGGAACTGCAAAACCACAGTTATATTTTTCTGGCGTACACCAGAATCTTTCAAACAGATATATTTGTGTCTGAACAATCAGGGAGACACTATTACTGTTTTTCTTTATGGAAAAAAATGCCAAGAAAAGGATAATACACAGATGTGACCCGTGGAACTGCAAAACCACAGTTATAGTTATGTGGCGTACAACAGACTCTTTTAAACAGATATATTCGTGTCTGACCAGTCAGGGAGACATTATTACAGGTTTTTTTTTTTGGCAAAAAATGCCAAAAACAGGATAATACAGAGATTTCACCCGTGGAACTGCAAAACCACAGTTATATTTTTCTGCCTTACACCAGACTCTTTTAAACAGATATATTGGTGTCTGAACAGTCACAGACACACTCAATTTTTTGTGGGGGGGGGGGGGAATACCAAAAGGTTAACAAGACGCGTATTTGGACAGTCTGACTTAGGAAAAAAAAATACAGCCTGCCTGCCTGCCTGCCTGATATCTGGGATGGATATTAGTCCTGAGAAGGAATGTTTGTTTGATTTGACAGGCTTTAGAGACCCTACACTAACTATTTCGGAGTATAAATCTCTCCCTAGCTCAGCAGCACTGACCCTACACTGTCTGATCTGGAGCGACTGTGTCCAAGATGGCGGCGCCCGGTTTTAAATACTCGAGGTGACGCTGTGCGGCCAGCCAATCACTGTAATGCCCACAAACAACATGGCTGCGGCAATACAGTGACTGTCTGGCAATCCCTGCATGCTCATTGCCTCTGTAAAGAGCGCCAAATGTGCAGGGCGGAGACCCGAGCTCCCACCTGAGTAACCCGGAAATGCTCGGTGCTCGCCGAACATCCCGAGTAGTGAGATGCTCGGGCGAGTACCGAGCAGTGTCGAGCATGCTCTCTCAACACTAGTTCAGAGTAGAAAAAACTTGTTAGGCTCAGAACACCCACAGACATGCGTGCAGTGTAAGCAAAATTGTTTAGGCACACTACTCCTGCAGACATGGGGCAGAGTAGAAAAAAATTGGTTAGGCACACTTCTCCCACACATACTCGTGCAGAGTAGAAAAAATGGTTGTAAGCACATTACTCCTCCAGACATAAGTGTAGAGTACACATAGAGAGGCTTTTTTGAAAATTGCCCACACTCAAAACCTAATCTGTCCCTCACTCTAGCTGCTTCCTGTACTTATGCTAAGCAGAGCAGAATGGCGGCGACACTCATGATCCAGCATTTATACAGTCGGTAATGTGGCGCGCCAGCCAATCACAGCCATGCTTTATCCAAGGAAACAGCAGCAGCACCAATTGCACATGTCATATTGGTTTATCTGCTGGTGCAAAAACTGATGCACATCATCAAACAGAGTTGTAACACTCCAACAGCCAGGTTCATTCGTATCAAGACTGTGTCCTTTCTCAATCAGATGCCCTGTGAACCAATTCCTTGGTTTTCTGGGTAAACAAATTGGACCAGTTAGAAAAACTGGCCCTGTTTACTTTGGGTGTACTATCATGTCCAGCTTCCAGTATAATGTCAGAGAGAGTGTTCAGCATGGTCTGTTGATGTCACCCTAAAGTAGATCAAGTTATCTGCTACAAGCGTGAAAAAAGCTAATATTTGTCAAACTGAATTGGGTATGGATCAATCCAGACTTTCCTGCACCGTCGGCTGATGCCAAAAATTAATACAGTTATACCACCTGCCTGCCTGCGACAGTCCGTTGACTGTCTTATACACCATTCTGCTGTCACCACTGCCGATGGACCATACTCTGCTAGGCATTTACTCCCTGTCCTTCATGTCATTTATTTTGTAATACTACTGCTGTTGCTGGTCCTACATTTCTAAGCATTTAACAGCCCTATCTTAAGTCTTCTCTATGCTACTCCTGCCACATCACAGCAATGCCAGCCACATGTCTCCTGATTGCCCACTGTTTCATAGTGTTATACTACACTGTTAGAATGCTGCTGCTGGTGCTGCCGTTGTTGGCTTTTATCTGCCAAGCATATCTTTGCCTGCCCCATTTTAACTCTCTATCATGATGGTTCTACTACAGTCACTTCACAGCCACACCAGCCACACACCTCCTTGCTGTCCACTGCCAGCCACTGTGGTTTATAATGCTTGGCAGTTGTACTAATGCTGGGAAAAATACTGTACTGGTAATAAACCCTCAAGAAACAGCTTTGAGAATAGGGCTAGTATTTGAAAAGGCTTGGTGATGACAAGGAATAAATTCTTCATGTTCAAAATAGAGCAACAGGTTTATTTCTACAAAAAAAAGAGAATTCTTGGATGGCTTGAAAAAAAAACCTTTCTAATTGCCTAATGATTTTGTGATTCCCATGATGATGGGTGCTCGGGTTCACTTGTTACTCGATCGAGTATCGCGGGTGCTCAAGTGCCATGCTCGAGTCCCTGTCTCGTAAGGTTCATGGCTGCTAGACAGCCAATAAACATGTGGAAATTGCCTGTCATACATTATAATTCTGTAGCCATGTTGGCTACTGGCATTACTGTAATTGTCCAGAAGCATGGCATCTTCGGGTTTTAGGCTGCGTGCACATGATCAGGATTACTAGCATTCTGGATGCAGCATATTTTTGCTGCGTCCAAAGTGCTAATTTGTACAGTACAAGCACAGTGGAGGTGATTAACAGAAATGTCATGCCCACTGTGCTTCTTTTTTGCGCTGTGTAACGTCACCTGCGGTGCGGGTTTCCGAGCCGCAGCATGTCATTTTATCTTGTGGGAACGCTCAGTCTTTGCAGAATTTCCCCATAGACTTGCATTAGATCCAGTAAATTCGCAGTTAAAAAAAAAAAATTAACACATCCTAGATCTGAATGAATGAAATATTCTCATTGAATACTTTGTTCTGTACAAAGTTGAATGTGCTGACAACAAAATCACACAAAAATAATCAATGGAAATCAAATTTATTAACCAATGGAGGCCTGGATTTGGAGTCACCCCCAAAATTAAAATGGAAAAACACACTACAGGTTGATCCAACTTTGATGTAATGTCCTTAAAACAAGTCAAAATGAGGCTCAGTATTGTGTGTGGCCTCCACGTGCCTGTATGACCTCCCTACAAAGCCTGGGCATGCTCCTGATGAGGTTGCGGATGGTTTCCTGTGGAATCTCCTCCCAGACCTGGACTAAAGCATCCGCCAACTCCTGGACAGTCTGTGGTGCAATGTGACGTTGATGGATGGAGCGAGGCATGATGTCCCAGATGTGCTCAATCGAATTCAGGTCTGGAGTACAGGCGGGCCAGTCCATAGCTTCAATGCCTTCATCTTGCAGGAACTGCTGACACACTCCAGCCACATGAGGTCTGGCATTGTCCTCATGTGGGACCCAGGGCCAACCGCACCAGCATATGGTCTCACAAGGGGTCTGAGAATCTCATTTCGGTGCCTAATGGCAGTCAGGCCACCTCTGGCAAGCACATGGAGGGCTGTGCGGCCCTCCAAAGAAATGCCACCCCACACTATTACTGACCCACTGCCAAACCGGTCATGCTGAAGGATGTTGCAGGCACCAGATCGCTCTCCACGGCGTCTCCAGACTCAGTCACTTCTGTCACATGTGTTCAGTGTGAACCTGCTTTCATCTGTGAAGAGCACAGGGCTCCAGTGGCGACTTTGCCAATCCTGGTGTTCTATGGCAAATACCAAGCATCCTGCACGGTGTTGGGCTGTGAGTACAACCCTCATCTGTGGACGTCAGGCCCTCATACCACCCTCATGGAGTTGGTTTCTAACCGTTTGTGCAGACACATGCACATTTGTGGCCTGCTGGAGGTCATTTTTCAGAGCTCTGGCAGTGCTGCTCCTGTTCCTCCTTGCACAAAGGCGGAGGTAGCGGTCCTGCTGCTGGGTTGTTGCCCTCCTACCGCCCCCTCCACGTCTCTTGGTGTACTGGCCTGTCTCCTGGTAACTCCTCCAGCCTCTGGACACTACACTGACAGACACAGCAAACCTTCTTGCCAAAGCTCGCTTTGATGTGCCATTGTGGATGAGCTGCAGTACCTGAGCAACTTCTGTGGATTGTAGAGTATGTCTCATGCTACCACGAGTGTGAAAGCACAACCAACATTCAAAAGTGACCAAAACATCAGCCAGAAAGCATTGGTACCCAGATGTGGTCTGTGGTCCCCATCTGCAGAACCACTCCTTTATTGGGTGTGTCTTGATAATTGCCAATAATTTCCATCTATTGTCTATTCCATTTGCACAACAGCATGTGAAATTGATTGTCAATCAGTGTTGCTTCCTAAGTGGACAGTGTGATTTCACAGAAGTTAGATGTACTTGGAGTTATATTCTGTTGTTTAAGTGTTCCCTTTATATTTTTGAGCAGTGTATATATATACTACCGTTCAAAAGTTTGGGGTCACCCAGACAATTTTGTGTTTTCTATGAAAGCTCATACTTTTATTTATCAAAAGAGTTGCAAAATATAGTCCAGACATTGACACGGTTAGAAATAATGATTTTTATTCGAAAGAATAATTTTCTCCTTCAAACTTTGCTTTCGTCAAAGAATGCTCCCTTTGCAGCAATTACAGCTTTGCAGACCTTTGGCATTGTAGCTGTTGATTTGCTGATGTAATCTTGAGAAATTTCACCCCATGCTTCCTGAAGCCCCCCCCCACAAGTTGGATTGGCTTGATGGGCACTTTTTGCATATCATACGGTCAAGTTGCTCCCACAACAGCTCAATGGGGTTGAGATCTGATGACTGCACTGGCCACTCCATTACAGATAGAATACCTGCTGCCTGATTCTTCCTTAAATAGGTCATGCATAATTTGGAGGTGTGCTTTGGGTCATTGTCCTGTTGTAGGATGAAATTGGCTCCAATCAAGCGCTGTCCACAGGGTATGGCATGGCGTTGCAAAATGGAGTGATGGCCTTCCTTAATCAAAATCCCATTAACCTTGTACAAATCTCCCACTTTACCAGCACCAAAGCAACCCCAGGCCATCACATTACCTCCACCATGCTTGACAGATGGCGTCAGGCACTCTTTCAGAATCTTTTCAGTTGTTCTGCGTCTCACAAATGTTCTTCTGTGTGATCCAAACACCTCAAAC
This sequence comes from Phyllobates terribilis, assembly GCF_046119375.1. NCBI lineage: Eukaryota > Metazoa > Chordata > Amphibia > Anura > Dendrobatidae > Phyllobates > Phyllobates terribilis. The sequence continues at coordinate 225,854,309 of NW_027362763.1, forward strand.
TTTGATTCGTCTGTCCATAAAACTTTTTTCCAATCTTCCTCTGTCCAATGTGTGTGTTCTTTTGCCCATATTAATCTTTTCCTTTTATTAGTCAGTCTCAGATATGGCTTTTTCTTTGCCACTTTGCCCTGAAGACCAGCATCCCGGAGTCGCCTCTTCACTGTAGACGTTGACACTGGCGTTTTGCGTGTACTATTTAATGAAGCTGCCAGTTGAGGAGCTGTGAGGCGTCGATTTCTCAAACTAGAGACTCTAGCGTACTTGTCTTGCTGCTTAGTTGTGCAGCGGGGCCACCCACTTCTCTTTCTACTCTGGTTAGTGTCTATTTGTGCGCTCCTCCGAAGGAAGTAGTACACACCGTTGTAGGAAATCTTCAGTTTCTTGGCAATTTCTCGCATGGATAGCCTTCATTTCTAAGAACAAGAATAGACTGTCGAGTTTCACATGAAAGTTCTCTTTTTCTGGCCATTTTGAGAGTTTCATAGAACAAACAAATGTAATGCTCTAAATTCTCAACTAGCTCAAAGGAAGGTCCATTTTATAGCTTCTCATATCAGCCAAACCTTTTCAGTTGGGCTAACATACTTGTGCAAGGGTTTTCTAGAGTTTTCCAAACATCAATTAGCCTTCTTACACAGTTCGAAACACAATATACCATTAAAACGCTGGAGTGGTGATTGTTGGAAATGGGCCTCTATACACTTATGTAGATATTGCAATAAAAACAAGACGTTTGCAGCTAGAATAGTCATTTACCACATTAACAATGTATAGAGTGTATTTCTGATTCATTGAATGTTAGCTTCATTGAAAAAAATGTGCTTTTCTTTCAAAAATAATGACATTTCTAAATGACTCCAAACTTTTGAACGGTAGTGTATATATATATATATATATATATATACATATATATACGGTACAGACCAAAAGTTTGGACACACCTTCTCATTTAAAGATTTTTCTGTATTTTCATGACTATGAAAATTGTACATTCACACTGAAGGCATCAAAACTATGAATTAACACATGTGGAATTATATACTTAACAAAAAAGTGTGAAACAACTGAAAATATGTCTTATATTCTAGGTTCTTCAAAGTAGCCACCTTTTCCGTTGATGACTGCTTTGCACACTCTTGGCATTCTCTTGATGAGCTTCAAGAGGTAGTCACCGGAAATGGTCTTCCAACAATCTTGAAGGAGTTCCCAGAGATGCTTAGCAATTGTTGGCCCTTTTGCCTTCACTCTGCGGTCCAGCTCACCCCAAACCATCTCGATTGGGTTCAGGTCAGGTGACTGGAGGCCAGGTCATCCGGCGTAGCACCCCATCACTCTCCTTCTTGGTCAAATAGCCCTTACACAGCCTGGAGGTGTGTTTGGAGTCATTGTCCTGTTGAAAAATAAATGATGGTCCAACTAAACGCAAACCGGATGGAATAACATGCCGCTGCAAGATGCTGTGGTAGCCATGCTGGTCCAGTATGCCTTAAATTTTGAATAAATCCCCAACAGTGTCACCAGCAAAGCACCCCTACACCATCACACCTCCTCCTCCATGCATCACGGTGGGAACCAGGCATGTAGAGTCCATCCGTTCACCTTTTCTGCGTCGCACAAAGACACGGTGGTTGGAACCAAAGATCTCAAATTTTGACTCATCAGACCAAAGCACAGATTTCCACTGGTCTAATGTCCATTCCTTGTGTTCTTTAGCCCAAACAAGTCTCTTCTGCTTGTTGCCTGTCCTTAGCAGTGGTTTCCTAGCAGCTTTTTTACCATGAAGGCCTGCTGCACAAAGTCTCCTCTTATCAGTTGTTGTAGTGATGTGTCTGCTGCTAGAACTCTGTGTGGCATTGACCTGGTCTCTAATCTGAGCTTCTGTTAACCTGCGATTTCTGAGGCTGGTGACTTGGATAAATATCCTCAGAAGCAGAGGTGACTCTTGGTCTTCCTTTCCTGGGGCGGTCCTCATGTGAGCCAGTTTCTTTGTAGCGCTTGATGGTTTTTGCAACTGCACTTGGGGACACTTTCAAAGTTTGCCCAAATTTTCAGACTGACTGACCTTCATTTCTTAAAGTAATGATGGCCACTCGTTTTTTTTTACTTAGCTGCTTTTTTCTTGCCATAATACAAATTCGAACAGTCTATTCAGTAGGACTATCAGCTGTGTATCCACCTGACTTTTGCACAACACAACTGATGGTCCCAACCCCATTTATAAGGCAAGAAATCCCACTTATTAAACCTGACAGGGCACACCTGTGAAGTGAAAACCATTTCCGGTGACTACCTCTTGAAGCTCATCAAGAGAATGCCAAGAGTGTGCAAAGCAGTCATCAAAGCAAAAGGTGGCTACTTTGAAGAACCTAGAATATAAGACATATTTTCAGTTGTTTCACACTTTTTTGTTAAGTATATAATTCCACATGTGTTAATTCATAGTTTTGATGCCTTCAGTGTGAATGTACAATTTTCATAGTCATGAAAATACAGAAAAATCTTTAAATGAGAAGGTGTGTCCAAACTTTTGGTCTGTACTGTATATATATTTACATATATATATATTTAACCCATATAAAGACTGCTCAATTTATTATATATTTAATTGAAAACACTTAATTTCTTAACAAAATACAATGTATTGTTATATTTTTCCAGTAGATGTCACTGTAATTCCAGAATTTAATAGATAAATCCAAAGAACATAGGAAACCTCAAAAAGGATAAGAAACAATGAAAATGGATGTGTTCCTAGAAGTTTTACTGCCATTAATTTGAAGGGGAATATTTTTTTTCCTGCAAAACACTCTGAAAATCAATTTTTCCAATATTAAACTCACTAACAAATGCATTTTTTTTAGTGATGTTACACCTATAAATATATTGGCCACCTATCGTGCATCTCCATCATTTATTTAATTCTTTAACATAGGGATGTAAAAATGCAACATAGAGAAGATAAATTCAAGTTAATGTAAGATGATGGAAAATAGCAGAGCCGTGGAAATACATATATAATTAACGACACCACTAACGTCAAAATGAGAAGCAGAAATTTTTCTTTGAACTGTTCTATACATTTATACATTATTAAATCATCTTTGGAGAGATCCTTATCTACATTTGATTTTTCATGAGTGTTGTCTGCAGATCATTACTTCTAAATTCTATAAGATATAATTTGGAAGGCACAAACATATTTACTATTAAAGGAAACCTGTCACTCGATTCATGCTGCCCAAACTACATTGTATGAATCAGAGCCTGACTGATCTATTACAGCCAGGTATGGTTTTCTGCAAAATGCTCCATTGTTTCAGAGAATATATAGTTTGCAGATCCTTGTGGGGACCATTGGCAGGGATGAGAATGATCCAGTGCTGCCCTTGCCTTGCTTTGCACCAAAAGTCAGGCTTTGATTCATGCTGCTTGTGGCTTTGGCAGCATGAATTGAGATATAATGTTGTCTATACTGTATGTATAATGTCTATACATACAATGTTTAAGTAAACAATGTTACATGTTTATAATAGACATATCAGGTATATGAGATCAAGTAGTTACCCATAGTAATGTCTACAACTTCACTGCACCACTAGGCCAACGCGTTTCAAGTCACTCATTTTGGAAACATATTCCAGAGATAATTTTGATAGATATAAATAAACTGGTTATAATGACTCCATTCCCATATATTTGTCACAAACTATATGTTATATTATATGTATGTAAAATTATATTTTTGAGTATGTTTAAATGTAGGAGATTATAAATGCCATATTAAGAGTTAACGTTGTCCAGCCCCTGTCACTGGGTGTTCATCTCTCTTAAGTCAGCTAAGCTATCTTCCCTTGTTTGTTCCCCCTTGTTGTCTTTAGTGGTCAGTGGGGATCAACTAGTGCTCATCCCCCTCCCTTCCCTAGCCAAGACCCAACCCCAGGGAAAGACAGGGCGAGGTTCACGTGTGGCGATTGGTGAAGAGCCAATACAGGGATGTTAGTGGAGACAGGGTGATATTAGATCACCCTAGAAGGTCTCCACTCACCCCTTTCCCTAGGGTCTGGGCTCCTTTTCCCTCTTTTCTTTGTGTTGCACTAAGTCTTTCCCACACCTTGTGTATCATGGTTGACAGGTTACATGCATGCTGCACAAGCTTCTTTCAGAAAATCCCTACCAGTAACAGTCACCTGTTAGGGTTGCTTTTCCTTATAAGTAAGGGCTCTTTCATACGTTGGTGATATTCTTTGCTAGCATACAAAATCTGAACTGGTTTGGATCAGATTTTCATCAGTGTTTGGTCAGTGTGTTAGTCTTTACCATCACAGTTTCATCACTTTTTTTCCGTTACATATGAGATTTTTCAAGCTTCTCTCATAAAACAAAATATAAAAAAGAGACAGCACATGGATGCAACGAGGATGGTGCCCTAGCACTGTCCAATTTTTATCACAGACCTATTGACTATTGAAATTTTGATCATAAACGTTGTTTTATTTTTTACGGACCACCTAATCCACAATCTTGAGTATTATGAACATGCCCAAAGACTATAATGGCTACATATTCTATTTTTGAAAATCAGTTAATGAACTTGTATGAGAACCATGGTCGTCTGAATGAGCCCTAGAGCTCCAATTGCAGATCCAGCTACAGAAAAAATAATAGAAACAATATGCAAACATAAAATAAAACATAATACCTACTAGATAGAAAATCATTATTTTGCTTATTATTAATATTAATAAGAATAAACAGATGCAAAGCACTGCTCCAACACAAAGATCCTAACTACTGTTGCACATTGGCATAAAAAAAGACAATTTTTACTTAAAGGGAATCTGTCACCCCTTTGGAGTTATCAGACCTCTAATATGGGCATACAGGTTATAGAAATGTAAATCTATACTTACCTATATGGCCCATATTACATGTTTGATTGCAGAGAAATCTCTTTTTATTCAATCCATTTTTCTAGGCTTGGCATCTGGGGGATGCCAAGAAATGCCCGCCTATATGCTTAATTTAAATATTCCCCCTCTCCCCTGCCCTCCCTTGCACATCACAGGGCCCTGTGATGTGAAGTCTACAGCTGAACATCCTGCGCATGCGCAATGCGCCTATAGCTGAATGCGCTTTTTTTTTCTCCCTGCGCTATTTTACTTGTCTGCGCCAGTGTGCCAGTGACCTCCGGCGTGTGCAACAATGAGGTTTGGTCCCCACTTCCTCCCAGATAGCAGGATGCTATAGATTTCTCTGCAATCAGACCTGTAACATGGACCATACAGGTAAGTGTAGATTTACATTTCTATAACCTGTATGCCCATATTAGAGGTCTGATAACTCCAAAGGGGTGACAGATTCCCTTTAATAAAAATGCCATTTATATGTGCACAAATTATATTTTTCCTTATTTTCTCCAAATTAAAGGCCAATATTTATTTAAAACAAAAAGCAATTACAATTTTATTGAAAATGGTTACATAATACCTAATTCTTAAAGAAAAAAATATATAAAAATCTCGTAGAAACTTAAACAAATGACACAGAAAATGCAAAAAATAAAAACCTTTAAAAAGCTTTTCTTTCTGCCGATCCACAGGAGACACACCTTTTCTCTGGGTGTTAGGGTTCTGCTTTTCTGGCTGCAGTCTGCTTAGCTTAACACAGGTATTTTCATTTGTGTACCTATCACCTTTTGGGTGCAGCTTTATATTCTGTCCTCAAGCTGGCGTTTCCTGCTGGTGATAGATTCTTTTGGATATTCTTACATTCTATTGATGCTTGGAGCCAGTCTGTGAGATTCCAGCTAAGGTGTTTTGCATTGCTGTTTCTTTGCTATATTTTGTACCTATCTTCGGTTTATCATTAGAAAATAGGCAGTATATTTGCTAACAGTACTTGCTTTATCCTTTGTTTGACATTTCGCTATTCACTTTGCTCACTTTGGAATATTTCCTTTGTTCATCAAACTTCTATTCTTGTTGGTAATTCACACTCTGATCTGCCTTCTCATTCTTTAGGAGGAATGTGAAGTAACTCGTCGACCTTTTAGGCAGTTTAGGCCAGAGTTGCCATCTCCTAGTCTGTTGTTAGGTCTATCTATTGTCACGTGAGGTGAGGGAAAGACTAAGTGCAACACGAAGGGAAGAGGGGGACGAAGCCCAAACACTAGGGAAAGGGGGAGTGGAGACCCTTACGCAGATTTAATATCAACTTGCCTACCCTATCGTTACTATATAGGTTCCACACCTGTCGCTGAGCAGGAACCTGAGCCCTGAATGTCTCTATAGCTTGGCCCTATATAGGGTGGGGACACGGTGAGCACTAGTCAAACCCCACTACAAACTAAAGACAACAAGATAGACAAACAAAGGGGATGCACTGAGTTTGAGCAGACACCAAAGAGATAATGTCAACTGTCCTCCAAAGGCACCATGAAGAAACTAGCTGACTGCTAGTGCTCCAAGTCTACACAGAGGTACATAGAACTATCATTGGTGACTCTCTGGAAAAACTGAGACTATTTAACTACACAGCAAGGGTGTGTCAATCAGCAGCAGAAGGTGGAGGTCGCTGCTGGGTCCTAAAGGAAGAAGGAGATAACTATACTACAGAGATGAGGGAATCAAGAAGGTGTCTGCAATGCCAAGCGCAATGACCTTCTACAGCCGGCTCCAAATCGACTGTCTGTCACACCTGACACACCCGTGACATCTATGCGCCTGCAGTTACCACAAGGGACTGTGGAGTCAGAATATATAGTCTGTACAGGAATCGGCAGGGTCAGTTTCAGTTTTTAGCGTATAACCTATCTTCCCATGTGAGTTGCTATACAGGCATAGCAATACTAGGAGCTGTTAGGAGCATTCAGGGTGAGCCGCCGTCGAGTGGGAGCACCATTGCGTTATCTTAGGCTGCCAACCTCCGTGGTCAGGTAGGGACAGACCAGGATCAGAGTAGGGCTTTTACCAATCTGAACAGGGATCTGTAAGGTTCAGGTATTTGTCCTCCTGGCTTGTGCGCTACCCGTGTATATGTGCTTGTGCAGCAGGGGCTGGCTGGCAAATTTTAGTCTGGGGGGCAAACATACAACACTGGCCCAGGAGCGGCCCATTCTTCATTTATTTGCAAGTGACATTAAGGCCTGGGCTACACTGACTTTTTTATAGCACTAGTGATTGATTTCAACTATTAAGAAGCAGCTGCAGTGCACCCAATTCCATACAACTCAATGTATTGTTTTGGACTGCAGATGTAGCTAAATAGTTAAAATCAATCAGTAGTGCTACAAAAAGTCACCATGTAGCTGAGGCCTTAATGACAGTGACAGGTGGTGCTGCTGATCGCTCGTCTGGAGCTGAAATGATCATACAGGTTCTGAATAAAAGAATCAAGATTCCACATGCACCACAAGGAGTGGAGTGCTGATCGCTATTTGAATTTTCTAATATTTATTTATTTATTTTACTCACTTATATAACACCATTAATTCCACAGCGCTTTACAGACATTATGGACACTGTCCCCATTGGGGCTCACAATCTAAATTCCCTATCAGTATGTCTTTAGAATGTGGGAGGAAACCCACACAAACACGGGGAGAACATACAAACTCATTCGCAGATGTTGTCCTTGGTTGGATTGAATCCAGGACTAGAGATGAGCGTTGTTCTACTCGAACTGTTCGCCAATCTCAAATTCGAGCTGTTTTGGGCGGTGTTCGAGCCGTTCGGTGAACACGAACAATTTGAGAAAAATTCGGCTGTTCGAGGTTATGTTCGATAACTGTTCGTGCATCAAAATCATAACTGGATTTTTTCTCAGTAATGATGAAAATTAATGTTAATACGCAGTTTGAGTGTACAGCGGGGTGGGGGGAGGGGCAGGGGATGGATCTCTGCAGGAACAATGAAGATTAGAGATGAGCGGTGTTCGACTAGAACTGTTCGCCAATCTCAAATTCGAGCTGTTTTGGGCGGTGTTCGAGTTGTTCGACGAACCCGAACGATTTGCAAAAAATTCGGCTGTTCGAGGTTATGTTCGATAACTGTTCGTGCACCAAAAGCGTGTCCTGCATGTCTGGCGCTATTTAGAGCACCAATCATGCAGGGATTGTCTGCCACTCACTGTAATGCCACAGCCATGGTGGTTGTGGCATTACAGTGATTGCCCAAATCGATGGGAACAGTGCCAACAGTGAAACATGAAAAGCTGGCAATTCAGCAGCGGCATACACCGGTACCCGACAATTTAGAACCGAAAGAATAGAGCTTCACACATAGATTAGATAGATATAAACATGACAGCCACATATATACGAAGTACAGTGAAAGTGCTGCTTACTGTACTTGTCATTTAGCGTAAAGGATTTATCAAAAAAAATAATAGTGTTTTCATGCACCGTCTCTTTAAGAAAGCCGGCCGGCAATTCAGCATCTGTACCCGACAATTTATAACAGACAGAATAGAGCTTCACACATAGATTAGATAGATAGAAACATGTCAGTCACATATATATGAAGTACAGTGATAGTGTTGGTTACTGTACTTGTCATTTAGTATTAAAATAAAGGATTTATTATTAAAAAAATTGGCGTGGGGTTCCCCTTAATTTTAGGCTCTAGCGGAGGTTAAGCAGACGGCTGGGGCAGATGTTTGAAGCCTGGGAAGGGGGTGATACCCACGGAGCTTCCGAGGCTACTAATATCAGCCCCCAGCTGAATACATAGCCTTTACTAGCTATTAAAATGGGGGACCCCCCAAAAAAAATGACGTGGGGTGGCTCCTAATTTAATAGCTAGCAAAGGCTAGGCAGACAGCTGGGGGCTGATATTAATAGCCCAGGAAGGGAGCCATGAATATTGGCCCCCTCCCAGGCTAGAAACACCAGCCGTCAGCCGCCCCAGAAATGGCGCATTCATAGGATGCGCCAATTCTGGCACTTAGCCTCGTTCTTCCACGCTGCCCTGGTGCGGTGGCAGGGGGTAATAGGGTTGGGGTTGATGTCAGCTTATAATGCCAGCTGACATCAAGCCCAGGTTAGTAATGGAGAGGCGTCTATAAGACACCCCCATTACTAACCCCATAGTCAAAGTTAAAAAAAACACAAACACCCAGAATAAAGTCCTTTAATTGAAATAAAGACACAATCCTTTATTGTTCTAAATTAAACCATACTTACCGTCACGCCCATTCCAGCTGAAGCCAACGATCTCCTGCAATAAAAGAAAAATAATAAAGCAACCTCATCCTTACCTTTCCATGGTTCCCACGACAGCTTCAGCTCTGCTACATCGAGATGACAGGCTGGACCGCAGCAGAACGCTGCCATCCAGCCTGTCATCCCGCAGACACTGAGAAGCGCAGGCTTGCTTGCGCTGCTCAGCGTCTCTCTGTGACGACATCCAGATGAGCCGAGTTCATGTCCAATGAACTCGGCTCACCTCATGCACGTCACTGGGCATAGCATCATTCTATTAGTCCATCTATACTGACCTCCATCAGGTTGCAAATTAAAACTAATTTTTATCTGCATCTACAGTACCTCTGAAAAAATATTTGGGCTTCTAGCAGTGTGTGGGACTTGTTCTATTAGTCCATCTATACTGACCTCCATCAGGTTGCAAACTGAATATATTTTTTTCTGCATCTACCTCTGAAAAAATATTTGGCTTCTAGTAGTGTGTCGGACTTTCTCTATTAGTCCATCTATACTGACCTCCATCAGGTTGCAAATTAAAACTAATTTTTATCTGCATCTACAGTACCTCTGAAAAAATATTTGGGCTTCTAGCAGTGTGTGGGACTTGTTCTATTAGTCCATCTATACTGACCTCCATCAGGTTGCAAACTGAATATAGTTTTTTCTGCATCTACCTCTGAAAAAATATTGGGCTTCTAGCTGTGTGTGGGTCTGGTTCTATTAATCCATCTATACTGACCTCCATCAGGTTGCAAACTGAATATATTTTTTTCTGCATCTACCTCTGAAAAAATATTTGGCCTTCTAGTAGTGTGTCGGACTTTCTCTATTAGTCCATCTATACTGACCTCCATCAGGTTGCAAATTAAAACTAATTTTTATCTGCATCTACAGTACCTCTGAAAAAATATTTGGGCTTCTAGCAGTGTGTGGGACTTGTTCTATTAGTCCATCTATACTGACCTCCATCAGGTTGCAAACTGAATATATTTTTTTCTGCATCTACCTCTGAAAAAATATTGGGCTTCTAGCTGTGTGTGGGTCTTGTTCTATTAATCCATCTATACTGACCTCCATCAGGTTGCAAACTGAATATATTTTTTTCTGCATCTACCTCTGAAAAAATATTTGGCCTTCTAGTAGTGTGTCGGACTTTCTCTATTAGTCCATCTATACTGACCTCCATCAGGTTGCAAATTAAAACTAATTTTTATCTGCATCTACAGTACCTCTGAAAAAATATTTGGGCTTCTAGCAGTGTGTGGGACTTGTTCTATTAGTCCATCTATACTGACCTCCATCAGGTTGCAAACTGAATATAGTTTTTTCTGCATCTACCTCTGAAAAAATATTGGGCTTCTAGCTGTGTGTGGGTCTTGTTCTATTAATCCATCTATACTGACCTCCATCAGGTTGCAAACTGAATATATTTTTTTCTGCATCTACCTCTGAAAAAATATTTGGCCTTCTAGTAGTGTGTCGGACTTTCTCTATTAGTCCATCTATACTGACCTCCATCAGGTTGCAAACTGAAAATAATTTTTTTCTGCATCTAGCTCTGAAAAAATATTTGGCCTTCTAGTAGTGTGTCAGACTTTCTCTATTAGTCCATCTATACTGACCTCCATCAGGTTGCAAATTAAAACTAATTTTTAACCGCATCTACAGTACCTCTGAAAAAATATTTGGGCTTCTAGCAGTGTGTGGGACTTGTTCTATTAGTCCATCTATACTGACCTCCATCAGGTTGCAAACTGAATATATTTTTTTCTGCATCTACCTCTGAAAAAATATTGGGCTTCTAGCTGTGTGTGGGTCTTGTTCTATTAATCCATCTATACTGACCTCCATCAGGTTGCAAACTGAATATATTTTTTTCTGCATCTACCTCTGAAAAAATATTTGGCCTTCTAGTAGTGTGTCGGACTTTCTCTATTAGTCCATCTATACTGACCTCCATCAGGTTGCAAATTAAAACTAATTTTTATCTGCATCTACAGTACCTCTGAAAAAATATTTGGGCTTCTAGCAGTGTGTGGGACTTGTTCTATTAGTCCATCTATACTGACCTCCATCAGGTTGCAAACTGAATATAGTTTTTTCTGCATCTACCTCTGAAAAAATATTGGGCTTCTAGCTGTGTGTGGGTCTTGTTCTATTAATCCATCTATACTGACCTCCATCAGGTTGCAAACTGAATATATTTTTTTCTGCATCTACCTCTGAAAAAATATTTGGCCTTCTAGTAGTGTGTCGGACTTTCTCTATTAGTCCATCTATACTGACCTCCATCAGGTTGCAAACTGAAAATAATTTTTTTCTGCATCTAGCTCTGAAAAAATATTTGGCCTTCTAGTAGTGTGTCGGACTTTCTCTATTAGTCCATCTATACTGACCTCCATCAGGTTGCAAATTAAAACTAATTTTTATCTGCATCTACAGTACCTCTGAAAAAATATTTGGGCTTCTAGCAGTGTGTGGGACTTGTTCTATTAGTCCATCTATACTGACCTCCATCAGGTTGCAAACTGAATATAGTTTTTTCTGCATCTACCTCTGAAAAAATATTGGGCTTCTAGCTGTGTGTGGGTCTTGTTCTATTAATCCATCTATACTGACCTCCATCAGGTTGCAAACTGAATATATTTTTTTCTGCATCTACCTCTGAAAAAATATTTGGCCTTCTAGTAGTGTGTCGGACTTTCTCTATTAGTCCATCTATACTGACCTCCATCAGGTTGCAAATTAAAACTAATTTTTATCTGCATCTACAGTACCTCTGAAAAAATATTTGGGCTTCTAGCAGTGTGTGGGACTTGTTCTATTAGTCCATCTATACTGACCTCCATCAGGTTGCAAACTGAATATATTTTTTTCTGCATCTACCTCTGAAAAAATATTGGGCTTCTAGCTGTGTGTGGGTCTTGTTCTATTAATCCATCTATACTGACCTCCATCAGGTTGCAAACTGAATATATTTTTTTCTGCATCTACCTCTGAAAAAATATTTGGCCTTCTAGTAGTGTGTCGGACTTTCTCTATTAGTCCATCTATACTGACCTCCATCAGGTTGCAAACTGAAAATAATTTTTTTCTGCATCTAGCTCTGAAAAAATATTTGGCCTTCTAGTAGTGTGTCGGACTTTCTCTATTAGTCCATCTATACTGACCTCCATCAGGTTGCAAATTAAAACTAATTTTTATCTGCATCTACAGTACCTCTGAAAAAATATTTGGGCTTCTAGCAGTGTGTGGGACTTGTTCTATTAGTCCATCTATACTGACCTCCATCAGGTTGCAAACTGAATATAGTTTTTTCTGCATCTACCTCTGAAAAAATATTGGGCTTCTAGCTGTGTGTGGGTCTTGTTCTATTAATCCATCTATACTGACCTCCATCAGGTTGCAAACTGAATATATTTTTTTCTGCATCTACCTCTGAAAAAATATTTGGCCTTCTAGTAGTGTGTCGGACTTTCTCTATTAGTCCATCTATACTGACCTCCATCAGGTTGCAAATTAAAACTAATTTTTATCTGCATCTACAGTACCTCTGAAAAAATATTTGGGCTTCTAGCAGTGTGTGGGACTTGTTCTATTAGTCCATCTATACTGACCTCCATCAGGTTGCAAACTGAATATAGTTTTTTCTGCATCTACCTCTGAAAAAATATTGGGCTTCTAGCTGTGTGTGGGTCTTGTTCTATTAATCCATCTATACTGACCTCCATCAGGTTGCAAACTGAATATATTTTTTTCTGCATCTACCTCTGAAAAAATTTTTGGCCTTCTAGTAGTGTGTCGGACTTTCTCTATTAGTCCATCTATACTGACCTCCATCAGGTTGCAAACTGAAAATAATTTTTTTCTGCATCTAGCTCTGAAAAAATATTTGGCCTTCTAGTAGTGTGTCGGACTTTCTCTATTAGTCCATCTATACTGACCTCCATCAGGTTGCAAATTAAAACTAATTTTTATCTGCATCTACAGTACCTCTGAAAAAATATTTGGGCTTCTAGCAGTGTGTGGGACTTGTTCTATTAGTCCATCTATACTGACCTCCATCAGGTTGCAAACTGAATATAGTTTTTTCTGCATCTACCTCTGAAAAAATATTGGGCTTCTAGCTGTGTGTGGGTCTTGTTCTATTAATCCATCTATACTGACCTCCATCAGGTTGCAAACTGAATATATTTTTTTCTGCATCTAGCTCTGAAAAAATATTTGGCCTTCTAGTAGTGTGTCGGACTTTCTCTATTAGTCCATCTATACTGACCTCCATCAGGTTGCAAACTGAATATAATTTTTTTCTGCATCTAGCTCTGAAAAAATATTTGGCCTTCTAGTAGTGTGTCGGACTTTCCCTATTAGTCCATCTATACTGACCTCCATCAGGTTGCAAATTAAAACTAATTTTTATCTGCATCTACAGTACCTCTGAAAAAATATTTGGGCTTCTAGCAGTGTGTGAGACTTGTTGTATTAGTCCATCTATACTGACCTCCATCAGGTTGCAAACTGAATATATTTTTTTCTGCATCTACCTCTGAAAAAATATTTGGCCTTCTAGTAGTGTGTCGGACTTTCTCTATTCGTCCATCTATACTGACCTCCATCAGGTTGCAAATTAAAAATAATTTTTATCTGCATCAACAGTACCTCTGAAAAAATATTTGGGCTTCTAGCTGTGTGCGTGACTTGTTGTATTAGTCCATCTATACTGACCTCCATCAGGTTGCAAACTGAATACATTTTTTTCTGCATCTACCGCTGAAAAAATATTTGGCCTTCTAGTAGTGTGTCGGACTTTCTCTATTAGTCCATCTATACTGACCTCCATCAGGTTGCAAATTAAAACTAATTTTTATCTGCATCTACAGTACCTCTGAAAAAATATTTGGGCTTCTAGCAGTGTGTGGGACTTGTTCTATTAGTCCATCTATACTGACCTCCATCAGGTTGCAAACTGAATATATTTTTTTCTGCATCTACCTCTGAAAAAATATTTGGCCTTCTAGTAGTGTGTCGGAATTTCTCTATTAGTCCATCTATACTGACCTCCATCAGGTTGCAAATTAAAACTAATTTTTATCTGCATCTACAGTACCTCTGAAAAAATATTTGGGCTTCCAGCAGTGTGTGGGACTTGTTCTATTAGTCCATCTATACTGACCTCCATCAGGTTGCAAACTGATTATAGTTTTTTCTGCATCTACCTCTGAAAAAATATTGGGCTTCTAGCTGTGTGTGGGTCTTGTTCTATTAATCCATCTATACTGACCTCCATCAGGTTGCAAACTGAATATATTTTTTTCTGCATCTACCTCTGAAAAAATATTTGGCATTCTAGTAGTGTGTCGGACTTTCTCTATTAGTCCATCTATACTGACCTCCATCAGGTTGCAAACTGAATATAATTTTTTTCTGCATCTACCTCTGAAAAAATATTTGGCCTTCTAGTAGTGTGTCGGACTTTCTCTATTAGTCCATCTATACTGACCTCCATCAGGTTGCAAATTAAAACTAATTTTTATCTGCATCTACAGTACCTCTGAAAAAATATTTGGGCTTCTAGCAGTGTGTGGGACTTATTCTATTAGTCCATCTATACTGACCTCCACCAGGTTGCAAACTGAATATATTTTTTTCTGCATCTACCTCTGAAAAAATATTTGGCCTTCTAGTAGTGTGTCGGAATTTCTCTATTAGTCCATCTATTCTGACCTCCATCAGGTTGCAAATTAAAACTAATTTTTATCTGCATCTACAGTACCTCTGAAAAAAAATTTGGGCTTCTAGCAGTGTGTGGGACTTGTTCTATTAGTCCATCTATACTGACCTCCATCAGGTTGCAAACTGAATATAGTTTTTTCTGCATCTTCCTCTGAAAAAATATTGGGCTTCTAGCTGTGTGTGGGTCTTGTTCTATTAATCCATCTATACTGACCTCCATCAGGTTGCAAACTGAATATAATTTTTTTCTGCATCTAGCTCTGAAAAAATATTTGGCCTTCTAGTAGTGTGTCGGACTTTCTCTATTAGTCCATCTATACTGACCTCCATCAGGTTGCAAATTAAAACTAATTTTTATCTACATCTACAGTACCTCTGAAAAAATATTTGGGCTTCTAGCTGTGTGAGGGACTTGTTGTATTAGTCCATCTATACTGACCTCCATCAGGTTGCAAACTGAATATATTTTTTTCTGCATCTACCTCTGAAAAAATATTTGGCCTTCTAGTAGTGTGTCGGACTTTCTCTATTAGTCCATCTATACTGACCTCCATCAGGTTGCAAATTAAAAATAATTTTTATCTGCATCAACAGTACCTCTGAAAAAATATTTGGGCTTCTAGCTGTGTGCGGGACTTGTTGTATTAGTCCATCTATACTGACCTCCATCAGGTTGCAAACTGAATATATTTTTTTCTGCATCTACCTCTGAAAAAATATTTGGCCTTCTAGTAGTGTGTCGGACTTTCTCTATTAGTCCATCTATACTGACCTCCATCAGGTTGCAAATTAAAACTAATTTTTATCTGCATCTACAGTACCTCTGAAAAAATATTTGGGCTTCTAGCAGTGTGTGGGACTTGTTCTATTAGTCCATCTATACTGACCTCCATCAGGTTGCAAACTGAATATATTTTTTTCTGCATCTACCTCTGAAAAAATATTTGGCCTTCTAGTAGTGTGTCGGACTTTCTCTATTA
Organism: Phyllobates terribilis; assembly: GCF_046119375.1. Classification (NCBI taxonomy): domain Eukaryota; kingdom Metazoa; phylum Chordata; class Amphibia; order Anura; family Dendrobatidae; genus Phyllobates; species Phyllobates terribilis. Next base: position 225,870,224 of record NW_027362763.1, read on the forward strand.
GTCCATCTGTACTGACCTCCATCAGGTTGCAAATTAAAACTAATTTTTATCTGCATCTACAGTACCTCTGAAAAAATATTTGGGCTTCTAGCTGTGTGTGGGACTTGTTGTATTTGTCCATCTATACTGACCTCCATCAGGTTGCAAACTGAATATATTTTTTTCTGCATCTACCTCTGAAAAAATATTTGGCCTTCTAGTAGTGTGTCGGACTTTCTCTATTAGTCCATCTATACTGACCTCCATCAGGTTGCAAATTCAAAATAATTTTTTTCTGCATCTAACCCAGCCAATAGTTTTGGCCTAATACCACAGTTTGGCCACTCAGCTCTGCTCGGTTACCATCCATTGTTTTTTTGTGCAAACAACTCCAGAGTTGTGAATTAGTTAACCACCAAAATGAGTGGAAAAAGGCCTGCTGCTGGTGGAAAGGGGAATAGGCGTGTTGGGAAGGGGAAAAAAGGTTGTGTCCGTGGGGTAGGTGTTAAAGCAACAGTAACATCTGCAGAAGAAAGACCATCTTCCAGCCAAACTAAAATGTCTACTTCTTTTAGCGGACAATGTGATAAGATCCCTTTCTTACGGCCACGCCAATCGCTACAAATTCCAGATGAGGCACAAAAACAGCAGGTGCTTCAACGGATATCAAGTGCTCCTTTAAGTGGGCTCTCCTCCACATCAACTTCAACATCACAAATACTCCAGTCCTCAAAGGTGTCACCCAAATCGCACTTGCTTCCTCACAGCTCCCAAATCTCCAGCTGCCCGTCTGAGTATGAGGTAGAACAGATGGTTGAGTCTGCAGAGCTGTTTACTCATACTATAGCCTGGGAATCAGAGGTCGACTCCAGCGCTTCTGTGAATCCAGACGAGGAAATGATCTGCACTGATGCCCAGAATCTTTATGAGTCGGATCCAGGACCAGACGCAGAAGGTTCTGACCATAATGTAGACCCTCATTCCCAAACTGTAACTCCTGTTGGTGGAGACAATGAGGAAGACGATGATAAGACTCAAATACCTGATTGGAGCGACAACTTTAGTTTTTTGTCAGGGCAGGAACAGGTTGGCTCTGAGGACGACGGGTGTGATAACGCACAGGGTGATGATGATGAGGTCGGAGACCCCACTTACTGTCAACCCACAGTCAGCCAAGAGATGAGGTCAGCAGAGGAGGTGGAGGAAGATGCTAGTGACGACGAGGTCAGGTTGCGCCTTCCTGGACAGAGACGTAGTACTGGAAGCACGTCAACAACTGCATCCTCAAACATAACACTGCCTCTCACCACAAGTCGTGGTGGCTCTTCAGGTCGCATGGGTGCTAAGCCTTGCATAGCCTGGGCATTTTTTCAGATCGATAAAGATGACCCAACTCGTGTTATCTGTAACATTTGTCAGCAAAAGCTAAGTAGAGGCCAAAAAATACATAGTTTGAGTACTTCATGCATGAACCGGCACATGGACATGAAGCATAAGTTGCAGTGGGAAGCTCAGTGTGCTACAATGCGGCCTAGCCGGCCGGGCCAACCACCGTCTGCCATATCTTGTGCATGCGCGGCCTCTTCATCCTCTGTTACTGGGGGGACAGCAGTCACACCTGTTTTGGGGCCCAGACCTGCCACCTCTTTACCCGCAACAGCCAGCGTGATTGGCAGGTCATCATTTTCTTTGGAGGTGGTAACACCAGCTGGTGTTGAGCGCTGTCTGACTTCGATTGCACCACCTTTGGATGAAGGCAACCTAACATGTCCGCCTGCATCTTCCTCACAGACCGGCAGTTTGCCGGGGACACCCTTATCAACCCGGTCTAAGCACAATAGCCAGCCCTCGGTCCCTCAGATGTGGACAAGTAAAAGACCATTTCCTCCTAGCCATGAGAAAGCTAAGAGGTTGAATTTCACCATCTGCAAGCTCTTGGCTACAGAAATGCTGCCTTTCCGCCTGGTGGACACAGAGGATTTTCGAAACCTTATGTCCGTCGCAGTGCCCCAGTACCAGATGCCCAGTCGGCACTACTTCTCAAAGAAAGGTGTGCCTGCGCTCCACCAGCATGTCGCACACAACATCACCGCTTCTTTGAGAAACTCTGTGTGTGACAGGGTGCATTTCACCACAGACACTTGGACGAGTAGGCATGGACAGGGGTATTACATGTCGCTGACTGGGCACTGGGTAACTATGGTGACAGCAGGACAAGGGGCTGCTGTCCAAGTCTTGCCATCCCCACGAGTTGTGCGTCAATCCTCTTTATGTCAAAGTTCCTCCACTGCTTCTGCCTCCTCAACCTCCTCTCTGTCTTCCACCTGCACCCAAAGCCTGTCTGGTCATGCCACAAGCTTTCTAACTGCGCAGAAGGGATCCTGCACACCTCCTTACTATGCTGGCAGTAGGGCTCAACGTCATCAGGCGGTTTTTACATTGAAATGTCTGGGAAATGTGAGTCACACAGCTGAGGAGTTGTGGTCAGCTCTGGAGAACCAATTTCATGAATGGTTGTCTCCACTGGACCTGAAACCAGGGAAGGCCGTGTGCGACAATGCTGCAAACCTGGGTGCGGCCCTTCGCCGGGGCAATGTCACACACGTGCCTTGTATGGCTCACGTGTTGAACCTGGTTGTCCAGCAATTTTTAGCCCACTATCCCAGACTAGATGGCCTTCTGCAGAGGGCACGGTCGCTGTGTGCTCACTTCCGCCATTCGCATCCCACAGCTCAGCGACTTACATCTCTACAGAAGTCGTTGGGCCTGCCACTTCACCGACTAAAATGCGATGTGCCTACCCGGTGGAATTCAACTCTGCACATGTTGCAGCGACTGTGGCAGCACCGACAAGCCCTGGTGCAATACGTTCTGACATATAGCCTGGGCCAACGAGATTCAGAGGTGGGGCAAATCACGCTGGAGGAGTGGTCTCAGATCAGGGACCTATGCACCCTTCTGCACAGTTTTGAAATGGCGACGAAGATGTTTAGTGCTGACGATGCCATTATCAGCATGACTATTCCGGTGATTTACATGCTGGAGCACATGTTAAACATAATTCGGAGTCAGGTGGTGGCACAAGAGGAGGTGGAGGAAGTAGAGGAGGAGGAGTTGTATGCGGAAGGGCTAACATCTGCAAGGTCCAGAAGGTCGGCAGCACCAAGGCGGCAGGCATGTGAGGGTGGGGGAGATGGTTTTACCAGGGCGCATGGTAGCAGCCAAACTAGTGAGGAAGGTGCAGGAGCGCAGGAAGAAGTGGAGGACGAACTGATGGAAGACTCATCAGATGAGGGAGACCTTGATCACATTTCTGTTGTGCGAGGTTGGGGGGAGAGGACAGAGGAAGGAAGCATGATTGTTACCTCGCCACCAACACAACAGGGACTTGGTGCTCCTGGATGCGCAACACACATGAGTGCCTTCTTGCTGTAGTACCTGCAACATGACCCTCGAATTGTGAGAATTAGAAATAATCCTGACTACTGGGTTGCCACACTGTTAGATCCCCGGTACAAAAGTAAATTTGCAGAAATTATTCCTGCCATAGAAAGGGATGCACGCATGCAGGAGTATCAGCAGAGACTGTTGCAGAATCTTACATGTGCTTTTCCACAAAATACCAGTGGTGCACGTAGTGAATCTCACAGTTCCAACTTGCCAACCGTGGGACCGTCAAGTGTTCAGCACTCAAACCGTAACAGAACCACAGTATCTGCTGGTAACATCAATTTTGCGGAATCATTTCACCACTTTTTTAGCCCATCCTTTGCAAGGCCACAGGAGACAAGAAGTCTGACACATAGTCAACGCCTAGAGACGATGGTACAGGAGTATCTCCAAGTAAACATTGAAGCCACGACTGTGTCACTGGACCCTTGCTCTTTTTGGGCTTCCAATCTGGATAAATGGCCGGAGCTAGCCACTTACGCCTTGGAGATCTTGTCATGCCCCGCAGCCAGCGTTCTGTCTGAACGTGTGTTCAGCGCTGCTGGTGGTGTGCTGACAGATAAGCGCACGCGGCTCTCCACTGATAATGTAGACAGACTCACGTTCATAAAGATGAACAAATCATGGATCCGAAACGACTTTTCTACCCCTGTGTCATCCTGGGGAGAGTAAAAGCTTGATGATTGGTTAAAATCACCCTACCAAACGTTTTAAGCTTTCAAATTACTAATCATGTTTATCTGTATCTTGACTGGAAAATAATTTGCGCTTTGTAGCTGTGTGCAGCACTGATCCTATTAGGCCATCTATAATAAGCTCCACCAGATTTAAAATTAAAAATAATTTTTAGCTGCATCTAGCCCGGAAAATAATTTTGGGGCTCCGAGATGCGCAAGACACATAAGTGCCTTCTTGCTGCACTACCTGCAGCATGACCCTCATATTGTCAGAATTCGAAGTAATCATGACTACTGGGTTGCCACACTCTTAGATCCCCCAAACTTTTCGATCAACCTTTTCATTTTAATAAAGACCAAAAAAATGGTCATTTTTGAAATTATAAGCATTAGCAGGTTGTTAGAAACTGAAATCAAACAGTTTTCAACTCAAAACTTTATTCTAGGTGATGTTACATTTTCACATAGGACCCCTTGTTCGAAAGGAGCTTCTGAACTCTCTCGTCCATTGAATTTGTCAGGTTTTGGATGGTTTCTGCTTCAATTGTTTTGCATGAGGACAGAATACCCTCCCAGAGCTGTTGCTTAGATGTGAACTGCCTCCCGCCATCATAGACACTCCTTTTAATGATGCTCCAAAGGTTCTGAATGGGGTAGAGGTCAGGGGAGCATGGGGGTCACACCATAAGTTTGTCCCCTTTTATGCCCATATCAGCCAGAGATGCAGATGTTTTATGTGCAGCATGAGATGGTGAATTATCATGCAGAAAAATGATCTTGCTGTGAAATACACGGTTCTTCTTCTTGAACCATGGCAGGAAGTGCTGTTTGAGAAAATCCACATACATTATGGAGTTCATCTTTAGCGCCTTCAGGGATCCTAAAGGGGCCGACAATCTCTCTCCCCATGATTCCAGCCCAAAACATTACTCCACCTCCTCCTTGTTGGCGCTGTAGCCGTGTTTGCGTGGGGTGTCCATCAACCAGCCATCCTCCACTCCATCCATCTGGACCATCGAGCGCTGCACGGCACTCATCCGTGAACAAAACAGTTTTGAAATCAGTCTTCATGTAATGTTTGGCCCACTGGAGCCGTTTCTGCTTGTGTGAAGTGGATAGAGGAGGTCGACAGGATGGCGTATGCACAGCTGCAAACCTCTGAAGGACCCTGCATCTTGTTGTTCTGGGGACGTTGGAGGCACAAGCAGCTTCAAAAACTTGTCTGCTGCTATGACAAGGCTTTTTTGCCGCTGCTCTTTCAACCTGACGTAATTGCCTGTAGGAAAGAGTCCTCAATTTGCCCTTATCAGCACGCACACGTGTGTACTGTGAATCAGCTACATACTTCTTGATTGCCAAGACACTTCATCCTGATCATCGCACAATGTTGATTGTAGTCATGCCTTGACCTAAACACTCCACAATTTGTTGCTTCTCAGCAGCCGACACATCCTTTTTCTTTCCCATTTTGGCAGAAAATGTAGGCTGCTTAATAATGTGAGAGAGCCTTCTTAAGTAGTCTTGCCTTTCATTGGACACACCTGCCAAACTAATTAGCACAGGTGTCTGCAATTGCTTACAGTGATATAAAGAGCCCTGACACACATCACCATCAATGAGTTTAACTGACAAACAAACAAATTCTTCCCTTATCACTCCTAAACACTTTTTGCATAATAATTTGGAACGCGGTGTACATGTGCTTTTCCACAAAACACCAGCGGTTCACGTAGTGAATCTTACAGTTCTAACTTGCCAACCGTGGTCTGTATGGAATTGTTCAATAAAGGGCCCAAAATTAAGATAACATAGATGGGAGAGGTCTCTATGAATAGGAATTCCTAAGTATTTGATACCCTGTGAGGGCCATGCAAAGGGAAAGTTGGACTGGATGGAATCCTATATGGATTTGGGGAGGGAGACATCGAGGGCCTAAGACTTCGCTGCATTGATTTTAAAATTTTACCATGTAACAAAGTGATCTATTTCAGCCATAACAGCATGGATGGATATATGTGATTGAGTGATATATACTAGGACATCATCAGCAAATAGAGAGCACTTGTACTCGGTGCCTCCCACCTCAATCCACCTAATATTGGGGTTATGGCGAATTGATGAGAGCAGGTGCTCCGTCACTAGGATGTATAAGAGAGGGGACAGAGGACATCCCTGCCTTGTCCCATTGGTGATTGTGAAAGGTGATGAAAATGTTCTGACGCACCCCCTGGGCCTTGGGACACCCGGAGCCGGACCCTATTTGGTGGATGCTGGTGGTTGTAGTCTTCGTGGCGGCGACCCGGTTCCGTGGCTCAGGGCGGTCAAACCAGTGGCGGAACTATTTATGTGGTTTTGATGTTTAAATGTCCGACTACGCCACACGTGGATTGCGGTCAGAGTGAACCGCCGCTACAGGGCAGACCGCTGAGGCTGGTGTTGTGGGTGCAGCAGAGCGTAGCATAACTCCCCACGGGAGGAGTATAGCCTCAGGGCAGTGTATGCGGAGGATGGGGGTGATGGTGCAGGGCAGCAGCAGTAACGACACGGAGTCAGTGATGCAGTCCAGGGCCTTTACTCACAGTTCTTATTATCCAGACCACGTCTGCAGGTAACGGCTGCCCACGTCGTACTGTGCTCACCAGGTGAGGGGCTCAGACAACTCCCAGATAACTTTGGAGCGCTTCACAGGACCCCCTTTGTGTGTCCTTTGTCTGGCCTTTCTTACCAACACTTCTGTCCGGCTGCCTTGGGCCTCCTCTTGGTAAACTTGGCGCCAGTTTCCCTGACCCTATGTGGTGCCTTCCTAGCGGGTGTAGCGAGGGGCTGCGCCACATAAAATGTCAGAGCCTCCGGTTTCTAGCTGAGGGTCGTTTCCTGCCTCCACTAGTTCGGGGACCGGTCTCCCCCTTTGGCCTGACCCCTCCACGCAGGTGGATTCGGGCGTGCGGTGGCGACTCGCCCGTCCGCACCCCTGGGATCCCTTCATTCCTCATTCCTGGAGCCTTCTCCGCTCCTCTTCCTTCCTTCTCCCTCTTCCAGGCCTGGGCCTCTGTTACTAGGCCCGCCTCCGGAGCAGAGCTCATGCAGAGCCCCTGCTCCCTGCCACTTCTGCTCAGACTTCTCTGCACTGAACTAAGATGGTGCCCACCTTTTATACTCCCTTCTCAATGCACCCAGGAACTGCTTCCTCCCTGCTCCTGCACTACAGGGTTCCCCTTCCTCAGTGTTCCCTCCCCCCACTCCAGCCAGGGACAGGGACTGTCGTGCCCATCTCAGGGGCATATTGGTCGCCCTGCCCCACGGCAATGTGGTGTAATGCATGCAGGTGTCGGGTCCTGATCCACACTCCATCCTTACCTGAGAGTGAGATATCACACCTCTGGGTGAGGTGCAATACGTCTGTAGCAACCGAGCCCTCAGGGTGCTACAGTTCCATTTATCTTCAGCCTAGGTGACGTATTGCGATACAGGGCCGTGATTTTGGCTATAAAAGGGTCCCCTAGACCCCTACCCCAAGCTTTTTAAGAGAATCATATATGGCGTGCCAGGAGACTCTATGGAATGCTTTCTCAGCATCCAACGAGAGTATCTAATTATAAATTTTTAACTGCATCTAGCCCAGGAAATACTTTGTGCCTAGTAGCAGTGTCTGCTAGTCAGCGGATTATCCCGGCTGTTAAGCAAGCTACACCACCTGTAGTTTAGACACTTAATTTTTTCAAAGGAAATGCTTCGGGACCATGGGATACTCAGTGAAGAGCATCAGGAGGCACCCCAAGGCATAGGGGCTGGGACTGGCAGTAGGATGCCTTGCGGTGGACAGCCGAGCTCGATCCTTATAAAAGCTTTTTAACTGCAGCAGCTTTAGTGGACGCTACTGGAGCTGGAATTACGCGGCTGCTGGCATGAGACTTGCCCTCCAATAGATCCTTGTAAATGGATTTAAAGTGTATTCATTCAAATTAGAGAGACAATTTAAATTAAAAAGCTTAGAGCTGCCTCCACCACAGGGGGGCTCGCTCGACCCACCAGCGGACAGGCACCAGTATTGGGAGAGGGGGGCTGGCCATCAGGGTTCACCGCGGCTCTGGCACAAACCCGGCGACACGGAGGTGGCACGGGCAGGAGCGGACTGGCCGTGTCGGCTTCTCACTTTTTGGATTTTAGAAGGGCATGACATGCCTATATCTGTGTCTCCCCCTCCTTTTACTCCTCCACCTCTTTTATTTTCGCATGACTATATGTACTTGTCACTTTTCCATATGTTAGTTGTGTCTTCTGAGCAGTTTGTCAGCTTTTGGACACCTTTGAAGGTGTTTTCTATGTGTTTCTATGTGTTTTTGTTTGCCTGCCATTGGTTTTAACGGTGTTCGAAGGTGTTTGACGAACAGTTCGACGAACAGTTCGGCGAACACACGGGTGTTCGACGAACCGAACCGAACTCGAACACTACGGGGGTGGCTCAACACTATCCAGGACCCCAGCACTGCAAGGCTGCAGTGCTAACCACTGAGCCACCATGCTGCCCATAATACGACTGTTGAAACCAAACACATTTGCTCAGTGCACCCTTGGCGTTGCCAAATATTTCATCGACCATACCAATTTTTAATGACCAGGTGATAACTCTGGAATGCTTTAATAGATCCTACTGACTGAGATATTTGTACGCTGACATATTGTACTTCATGATAGTAGTAAAATGTATTTGATATGACTGGCGTTTATTTGTGAAAAAATCTGAAATTTGGCAAAAATTTAGCAATTTTCAAACTTTGAATTTTTATGCCCTTAAATCAGAGAGATATGTCACACAAAATAGTTAATAAATAACATTTCCCACATGTACATGCAACATGGATGTCTGAGTGAGGTCTAAACACTGATACTGCAGTTCATCACATACACGCCATGCACCTGATGCATATACAACTATACAACTAAAGGAACTGTGTGGTCAAAACACAGTGATGACCCGTTCATGGGATAAGTCATAACTGAACATGTACGTGCAACATGGATGTCTGAGTGAGGTCTAAACACTGATACTGCAGTTCATCACATACACGCCATGCGCCTGATGTATATACAACTATACAACTAAAGGAGCTGTGTGGTCAAAGCACAGTGATGACCCGTTCATGGGATAAGTCATCACTAATAGATGGTTTGTGGTCTGGTGCAGCTGCTGATTAGCTGTTATTTGCGCAAGATGTAAAAACTTTGAATAGAGCTGCAAAGTGAGGGTGCTTCTGTGGGGGAGCTCCTATTATAGCTGCAGCCGTTCTGCAGCACCCGGCAGCGCCTGCTACATGTAGCACCCCGAGGACTCGGCTGCTACAGGGGTATTGCACCTCAGACCAGAGGTGTGGTATTCCACTCCCGGGTAAGGATGGAGTGTGGAACTGGGCTCAGTTAGCTGCATGCACTACACTCACCCCATTTCCGGGGGACAGATCAACGGTACTCCCACCAGATAGATGTGCAGGTACGACAGCTTCTGTCCCTGGCTGGAGTGGGGAGGGGGGAGGAACATCCCAGTGGTGTAGGAGCAGACAGGGGAGGGACTCTGGGCATAGGTAGGAGCCCATTGGGTGCTTGTCACCTGGGCTCGGGTGTCAGAGGGAGTATATAAGGTGGGCACCATCTTAGGACAGGGTCTTTTTGGTCTGCTCTGTGCAGAGAGGAGCTCAGCCAGAGAGGGCTGACAGGGAGCTGTGGCTCAGTCTGGGCCCAGCTCCAGAGCCAGGCCTGGAGAGGAGGCCTGAAGCAGAGAGAGAGAGAAAGGAGAAGAAGGAGGAACAGAAACACCAGGAGAGGCCCAGAGACGCAAGAGAAGAGGGAACCCTGAGATCCCACGAGTTAACGGGTGAAGGGTTGGCAGAACAGGGTACCGGATCCCAAACTGGTGGAGGCCAATTATCCTCAGCCAGGAACCGGAGGTCGTGGATAAGTTTTGGCGCGACCCCTCGCCATATCCACCAGGAAGGCATACCACGTATAGGGTCAGGGAAGCCGGGAAAGGTTTCACCACCAGAAGGCCCGAGGGAGCTGGACAAAGGTGGATCCCTGGTGGGGACGGCCAGTAGGAAGGAAGAGAGGGGAGCTCAGGACCACGCTCTGGAACTGCCTGGGAGTTGGCCGAGTCCCGCACCTGGTGGACGCAGCACGGCTCGCGTGGTCACTCTTGGCCGAAGTGATCTGAACACCAACTGTGAGTAAAGCTGTGAAAACTGCAATGCACGTCTCTGAGCTTCCTTGTCACACCACTACCACTATCATCATTCCCTGCTTCACCAGCTGCCCTGAGGCTATACCTCTCCCGTTGGGGGTTATACCATCCACGCTGCACAACCACACCATCGGCCTCAGCGGTCTGCCCTGCAGCGGCGGCTTCATAGCCGCATTCAACGGGTGGCGTAGTCGGACACTAATACCATCATACCAATAACGCCACTTAGTTTGACCACCCTGGGCACGGACCGGGTCACCGCCACGAGGACTACCACCCCCAACGGATCCGGCTCCGGGTATTCCCCAAACATGGCCCAGGGGGCGCGTCAACTTTGGCGTAGTCGGCAGAATTACCTGCCCGCAACCACCGGGTACTGCGTGCCTGAAGAAAAGTGCATATATACCGCAAAAAGGAGTCTCCCGCCAATTCCAGAGGGTTCCCGCCATCGGACGCCATCTGGGATCGTTTCCCGCCGTTTGCCCGCCATCTGCAGTCTTTGCTCGCCATCTGCGAAGTTTCCCTCCATCGGGAGATGATTCCCGCCATCTTGGACAGTTTCCCGCCCTGGCAGAGCGGACGCCATTATGGGCGTGCCAGAGGGTGGCAAGAGACCACCTCCCATCGTGGGCGCGGTCCCAGAAGGGCGCCAAAAGCGGAGACCGCCCCCACCAGCCGAGACTACCACCATGGAAATGTCCATCAAAGTGGGGGGTCTGCCCCTGAAACTGACTGTCACCAAGTTGCCCCGGGTCCACTCCCAAGGGGGGCGGATAGAGAACAAAACAGAGAAGATGGGTGCAGCCTGGAGGAGTCTGGACAGATCGCACCCGGGGATGGAGGAAGAGACAAGCGGTACCGACCCCGTGGTCCGGGGCCTGCTGCAGGCCGCCACAACAGAAGGCCTGGTGGAGATCCTGGCACAGCTCCCCAGAGATCGGGAGCGTGCACAGACTGCGCTGGAGGCCTTGGCCCGGAAGATGGCCCGAGTACAACAAGAAGCACTGGCCGAATGGAGGAGGGAGATGGCCCAGCAGGCTGGAACCCGCCAGCAGAGGACGCCACCCGCAACGTGGGGCATGTCTGCCCCTGAGGATGGTGCAGGAGGGACGAAGGCCGGAGACGACGCCGCGGAGGGAGCCGCAGGGATGGAAGCAGGTAATGGGGATGTCACCACCCCGAGCCCAGTAGTCGAAAGCCTGCCCCAGCTCCCCGTCGCAGAGCCCGAAGTCCCACTCACCGCGCCCGTTGCCGCACCGCCACTGCTCCCAACTAGGCCTCAAGCGGCCGGAGCCGCGGTCACGCCCCCTTCCGTGCCACGCCCCTTGACCCTGAGCGCGGCAAAAGAGGAAGTGCCCCCGGCCTGGTCGCAAGGCCGAGTACCCCCGGGCGCCGCGGTCTCAACAGCGCCCTCCTCCCGGAAGGCGCCATACTTGAATCCAGACAGGATGCCTACGGCCTGGACACAAGGCCGAGCACCCCCGGGCGCCGCTGCCCCTACAGCGCCCTCTACCTCCACCGTGCCACCCCTGGGTGAAGATCTGTTTGCACAGCATACTAGCCCGGATGGGCTGCCCTTCGTTTGGCCACCGGAGTACATCAATCCCCGACTCTGGAGGGAACGGCCCCTGTGTGAGCCTCTAATCTCGGCTCCGGCGCCCGCCAAAATTGTCCCGCTCCCGTTGGAGGAAGCCCAGTTTGTATGGGACCCCACCGGTGAGAACCTAATGGGGTTTACCCAGGAGACCCGGGCGGACGCAGCCCGGCGTGAGGAGTGCTGCCTTCAACAGCTAGAGGTCTTCGGGAGAGAACGACGAGAGAGGCGGATCCACGAAGAACAGCTGCAGGTCCGGAGCGCGGAGCAGAAACGCCGAGCCCGACGAAACCCCCGTGCGGCCCACGGTCCCCGCGCCACCGGGACCGTAATAAAGTTCCAGCTGGAGCATGGCTGGGGCTTTATCCGGGATCACCGAACCCCCGGTGACGTCTTTGTCACCCGCAGGGATGTCGAGAGCCACCTGCCGGAGGGACATCGCGGACGTGACCTCTACCCGGGTGATGAGGTCACCTTCACCCGGCATCAGTGTGCTAAAGGACCGTACGCCCTTCACGTACACCGGCTGACTGAGGAGGAGATACAATATGAGGAAAGCCAAGAGGACCCGGATGGGTCTGAAGACTACCCTCAGGAGGAGACAAGGAGAGGATACAGCTACTGAAGGAAGTAGCATAAACAAAGTACTGTATATAGTTACCCGTCAGGGTATGGGAACTGTTGCTGAAACTGTTGCTGAGTGAAGTGTGGTCCCCGTTGGGACTAGTGTGGGACTGTTAAAGAACTGTTTCCTGTGTGCCCCTATCCATTACCAGGCTGAGGACTGTGAGCAGCCATTTCCCTATTCCCACTGGCCGAGGACTGAGAGCGGCCATACCCTGTAAATAGTTGCGCTTCCTAAGGCGCCCCTTACTGGTTTTATAGAAGAACTGTTTTCCTACTACAGAATTAGTGACTGTTGCACTTTACCTGGTCACAAGTTGCACGGTGACCAGAGATCAAGAACGTGTTGATCAAGAATGTTTTATATGAAAAAGTTTTTATGATGCTAAAAGAGTTAATGGCATTTTCTGATAATGTTTTCGTAATGTTTTATACCTGTAAAGTTAGAAGAGAAAAGTACCTCCCATAAAGGGATGAGTTCATAAGTTAATAACTTATATATGAGTGCACTTTAAAATTTTGTATGTTGTAATTTGCTTTTGCTCTATTCCAGCCCGAGGACGTGCTGTGGTTTACCAGGGGGGAATGTAGCACCCCGAGGACTCGGCTGCTACAGGGGTATTGCACCTCAGACCAGAGGTGTGGTATTCCACTCCCTGGTAAGGATGGAGTGTGGAACTGGGCTCAGTTAGCTGCATGCACTACACTCACCCCATTTCTGGGGGACAGATCAACGGTACTCCCACCAGATAGATGTGCAGGTACGACAGCTTCTGTCCCTGGCTGGAGTGGGGAGGGGGGAGGAACATCCCAGTGGTGTAGGAGCAGACAGGGGAGGGACTCTGGGCATAGGTAGGAGCCCATTGGGTGCTTGTCACCTGGGCTCGGGTGTCAGAGGGAGTATATAAGGTGGGCACCATCTTAGGACAGGGTCTTTTTGGTCTGCTCTGTGCAGAGAGGAGCTCAGCCAGAGAGGGCTGACAGGGAGCTGTGGCTCAGTCTGGGCCCAGCTCCAGAGCCAGGCCTGGAGAGGAGGCCTGAAGCAGAGAGAGAGAGAAAGGAGAAGAAGGAGGAACAGAAACACCAGGAGAGGCCCAGAGACGCAAGAGAAGAGGGAACCCTGAGATCCCACGAGTTAACGGGTGAAGGGTTGGCAGAACAGGGTACCGGATCCCAAACTGGTGGAGGCCAATTATCCTCAGCCAGGAACCGGAGGTCGTGGATAAGTTTTGGCGCGACCCCTCGCCATATCAACCAGGAAGGCATACCACATATAGGGTCAGGGAAGCCGGGAAAGGTTTCACCACCAGAAGGCCCGAGGGAGCTGGACAAAGGTGGATCCCTGGTGGGGACGGCCAGTAGGAAGGAAGAGAGGGGAGCTCAGGACCACGCTCTGGAACTGCCTGGGAGTTGGCCGAGTCCCGCACCTGGTGGACGCAGCACGGCTCGGGTGGTCACTCTTGGCCGAAGTGATCTGAACACCAACTGTGAGTAAAGCTGTGAAAACTGCAATGCACGTCTCTGAGCTTCCTTGTCACACCACTACCACTATTATCATTCCCTGCTTCACCAGCTGCCCTGAGGCTATACCTCTCCCGTTGGGGGTTATACCATCCACGCTGCACAACCACACCATCGGCCTCAGCGGTCTGCCCTGCAGCGGCGGCTTCATAGCCGCATTCAACGGGTGGCGTAGTCGGACACTAATACCATCATACCAAAACGCCACTTAGTTTGACCACCCTGGGCACGGACCGGGTCACCGCCACGAGGACTACCACCCCCAACGGATCCGGCTCCGGGTATTCCCCAAACATGGCCCAGGGGGCGCGTCACTACACACTGAATGTAACTATCATTTGCAACTACATTCAGTTATTATATCTGGCCCAAATAACAGCAGATTGGTGGTGGGGGGCTGGATGTTGGACTCCAACAATCTCAAATTGATGACTTAATCCGTGGATAGGTTATCAATCAAGTTTTGACTGGACAAACCCATTAAATTATACAATTTCTCACACTAAAGTGAGATAGTGAACAAAAACACTTTAGCAAACTTTCACTCCGCTAAATCCATGGTAGTTTTGCTGTTTTGACTATTATATGGTCTAGGAGCGATGGGACAATGTTTATTGGTCACATGTTCTGCTTATCAGTGAGAGAGAGGTAATGGATTTATGGCTCCCTCCGTGTCAGTGTGAACACAGCTCTTGTCTGGTCACTGCAGTATGAGGAGCTGCCAGACCCAGGAGAGGACAGAAACAATTGTCTCCCTATAGCAGCACGTCAGTGGGGAAAAGATCTGTCCTCTTTCCTACTGCTAGTGAGACCTAGTAATGGCCGCACAGGCACCGTGACTGCTCGCCGGCAGTACAAGTCGTCATGGACTGACTCAGCCTATCACCACAGACGAGTAGTGTCCTGCTTGTGCAGCCATTACTGGCACTCACTAAAGAAGCAGTGGATAGAGCAGCACTTACATTGTGCTCACCGCCCTTTACTCTGCCAACCCCAGGTACTGCGCTGCTGACAGTGATCTTCTCAGGATCTTGTCAGACACAAAGTAATGATGTCTCCCACATGCTCCTCTCATGCCGGGCTGGCGTGTGAGAGAGGCATGGCTTCTGCAGACAGGTGCAGCCACATAATTTACATTTAAAGGTGCAGCATCAGGCGGCCAAAAACTGCTTCTAGGAGACCAGCCTGGGGTGCACATGCCCCTCAGCCCCTCGGCCCAGCTCGCCCCTGTTGTTCAGTCATAACATTCAGAATGGTTCCAGAGAGAAAGGGTGAAAGGGAACCAGTCAGACCTCTAATTATGTATATACCCATGTAGCTCTTTCAAAGACAAGTCCATCAATACCTTTACATGGCCAGTCAATTCCAGCAACTACAATTTGGTTAAAAATAGTTAAATAATACCTTATGTTTAAAGAAAAAAAAATGAAAATCCCCTAGAAACTTAAAAAATGATATAGTAGAAGCAAAAAATAAAAATTATATTGGACAGTAAGACCCAGAATTAGTGTTGAGCCACCCCCGTAGTGTTCGAGTTCGGTTCGGTTCGTCGAACACCCGTGTGTTCGCCGAACCATTCGTCGAACTGTTCGTCGAACACCGTTAAAACCAATGGCAGGCAAACAAAACCACATAGAAACACATAGAAAACACCTTCAAAGGTGTCCAAAAGCTGACAAACTGCTCAGAAGACATAACTAACACATGGAAAAGTGACAAGTACATATAGTCATGCGAAAATAAAAGAGGTGGAGGAGTAAAAGGAGGGGGAGACACAGATATAGGCATGTCATGCCCTTCCAAAAAGTGAGAAGCCGACACGGCCAGTCCGTTCCTGCCTGTGCCATCTCTGTGTCGCCGGGTTTGTGCCAGAGCCGCGGTGGACCCTGACGGCCAGCCCCCCTATCCCAATACTGGTGCCTGTCCGCCGGTGGGTCGAGGCCCCCCACGGTGGGGGGGGGAGTAACATCTGCAGAAGAAAGACCATCTTCCAGCCAAACTAAAATGTCTACTTCTTTTCGTGGACAATGTGATACGATCCCATTCTTACGGACACGCCCATCGCTACAAATTCTAGATGAGGCACAAAAACAGCAGGTGCTTCAACGGATATCAAGTGCTCCTTCAATTGGGCTCTCCATCACCTCAATTTCAACATCACAAATACTCCAGTCCTCAGAGGTGTCACCCCAATCGCACTTGCTTCCTCACAGCTCCCAAGTCTCCAGCTGCCCGTCTGAGTATGGGGTAACACAGATGGCTGAGTCTGCCCAGCTGTTTACTCATACTATAGCCTGGGAAACGGAGGTCTGCTCCAGAGCTTCTGTTAATCCAGATGAGGAAATAATCTGATCTGATGCCCAGAATCTTTATAAGTTGGATCCAGGACCAGATGAAGAAGGTTCTGAGCATAATGTAGACCCTTGTTCCCAAACTGTAACTCCTGTTGGTGGAGACAATAATGAAGAAGATGATGAGACTCAAATACCTGATTGGAGCGACAACTTGACTTTTCGGTCAGGGCAGGAAGAGGTTGGCTCTGAGGGCGACGGGTGTGATAACACACAGGGTGATGATGACGAGGTTGGAGATCCCACTTACTGTCAACCCACAGTCAGACAGTCGATGAGGTCAGCAGAGGAGGTGGAGGAGGATGTGACTAGCCCTGGGGATGGGGATGACTCGGTACCCGGGCATTTGCCTGGCCTTGGGGATGTCGCGGTGGTCGGCTCCCTGGCCCGTACCCTGGGGTCTCTCTTTAAAAGGATGGATAATTGTTAATTTTATAAGAGTTCATGACGCCACCTGTGGTATCTGGTGACAAGCACCAGCGCTGCAGCAGTCCACTGAGGCCGGTGATAAGGCAGCTCGATGGTATAGCTCCCCACAGGTGGAGCTAGGTCTCAGGGCAGCGTATGCAGGGGGAATGCAGGACAGGCGAGACCCAGCTGGGTCAGAGCAAGAACGGGAACGGACACGGTAGTCACTTCAGTACCTTTTACTGGTGGAAATTCAGGCACATCCCGGAGCACTGTAGGGTGAAGGGTGCATATCAGGATCCTCCCCAATGAGCGGGTGTAGGGCCTCCTGTTTCTTGCCTCTGCGTAGTAAGTTTCTGACCTGCCTGGAGCTAGGCCTAACTTTGTCTCTGTCCTGCGCTGGCTGACGTTGTGGTAGGGCCTTCTCTTGGAGTACACGCTCCCAGTATGCGGGGCCTAAGCGTCTCCTGGCTCTGTTACATATCAGCACCTTAGCGATCCTGGGACTTGTAGTTCTCCAGGGATTCCGGTTATTGCCTTACTGGGTCATAGAGATACCGGTAAGCTCGGATCCTGTGTCCGGTAAATGCTTCGGGGTGAGCTGGTTAAGCTCCTCTGCCCCTTATGTACTAACTCGCCACTCGCCTTCGGCCTACTCGGGCCCTCACTAGGCTATACACACTAACGGCAGCTTGCCGCGCTTCACTGATCTTACGGCACCGGCACACCTTAAGCTCTATCTGGGCTCCCTGAATCTAGCAAGCAGGAGCCTCGTGCTCCACTGCTGAACTATTAACTGCGTTCTCTAGACTAGACTGAGCTCCACTGCAGACTGACCTCTCTTAGGCTTCTCTACTGCAGGAACTCTTCAGAGGAACTGAACTGCCTAGCTCCACCTTCCCTATTTATATCCCTAACGGGCTCCCTCTGCTGGTCTGAGGTGGAAGGTGGAGATGTGTGAATGTTTATGGGGGCCTCTTGTGGAGGATTCCATCAATGCACTCTTGTAGGATCTGTGATACCAAGCGCAGCGGGGCATCACAGATGCTATTGACGACGAGGTTAGGTTGCGCCTTCCTGAACAGAGACGGAGTACTGGAAGCACGTCAACAACTGCATCCTCAACCACAACTCTGCCTCTGACCACAAGTCGTAGTGGCTATTCAGGTCACATGGGCTCTAAGCCTTGCATAGCCTGGGCATTTATTCAGATCGATAAGGATGACCCAACTCGTGTTATCTGTAATATTTGTCTGCAAAAGCTAAGTAGAGGCCAAAAAATACATAGTTTGAGTACTTCATGCATGTACCGTCACATGGATATGAAGCATAAGTTGCAGTGGGAAGCTCACTGTGCTACAATGCGGCCTAGCCGGCTGGGCCAACCACCGTCTGCCCCATCTTGTGCATCCGCAGCCTCTTCATCCTCTGTGACTGGGGGGACAGCAGTCACACATGTTTTTGGACGCAGACCTGCCACCTCTTTACCCGCAACAGCCAGTGTGATTGTCAGGTCGTCAGTTCATTGGGAAGTGGAAACACCTGCTAGTGTTGAGCGCTCTCCGACATCGAGAGCACCACCTTTGGATCAAGGCAACCTAACATGTCCGCCTGCATCTTCCTCACAGACCGGCAGTTGCCGGGGACACCCTACTCAACACCGTCTAAGCACAACAGCCAGCCCTCGGTCCCTCAGATGTGGAAAAGTAAAAGACCATTTCCTCCTAGCCATGAGAAAGCTAAGAGGTTGAATTTCACCATCTGCAAGCTGTTGGCTACAGAAATGCTGCCTTTCCACCTGGAGGACACAGAGGATTTTCAAGACCTTATGTCCGTCACAGTGCCCCAGTACCAGATGCCCAGTCGGCACTACTTCTCAAAGAAAGGTGTGCCTGCGCTACACCAGCATGTCGCACACAACATCACCGCTTCTTTGAGAAACTCTGTGTGTGACAGGGTGCACTTCACCACAGACACTTGGACGAGAAGGCATGGACAGGGGCGTTACATGTCGCTGACTGGGCACTGGGTAACTATGGTGACAGCAGGACAAGGGGCTGCTGTCCAAGTCTTACCGTCCCCACGAGTTGTGTGTTAATCCTCTTTATCTCGAACTTCCTCCACTGCTTCTGCCTCCTCAACCTCCTCTCGGTCCTCCACCTGCACCCAAAGCCTGTCTGGTAATGCCACCTGCTTTCTAACTGCGCAGAAGGAATCCTGCACACCTCCTTACTATGCTGGCAGCAGGGCTCAACGCATCAGTGTTTACTTTGAAATGTCTGGGAAATGTGAGTCACACAGCTGAGGAGTTTTGGTCAGCTCTGGAGACCCAGTTTCATGAAAGGTTGTCTCCACTGGACCTGCAACCAGGGAAGGCCATGTGCGACAATGCTGCAAACCTGGGTGCGGCACTTCGCCGGGGCAATGTCACACACGTGCCTTGTATGGCTCACGTGTTGAACCTGGTTGTCCAGCAATTTTTAGCCCACTATCCCGGACTAGATGGCCTTCTGCAGAGTGCACGGTCGCTGTGTGCTCACTTCCGCCGTTCGCATCCCGCAGTTCAACGACTTACATCTCTACAGAAGTCGTTGGGCCTGCCAGTTCACCGGCTGAAATGCGATGTGCCGACACGGTGGAATTCAACTCTGCACATGTTGCAGCGAATGTGGCAGCACCGACAAGCCCTGGTGCAATACGTTCTGACGTATAGCCTGGGCCAACAAGATCCAGAGGTGGGGCAAATCACGCTGGAGGAGTGGTCTCAGATCAGGGACCTATGCACCCTTCTGCACAGTCTTGAAATGGCGAGGAAGATGTTTAGTGCTGACGATGCCATTATCAGCATGACTATTACGGTGATTTACATGCTGGAGCACATGTTAAACAGAATTCGGAGTCAGGTGGTGGGAAAAAAGGAGGTGTAGGAAGTAGAGGAGGAGTCGTATGCGGAAGGGATAACATCTCCAAGGTCCAGACGGTTGGCAGCACCAAGGCGGCAGGCATGGGAGGGTGGGGGAGAGAGATTAACCAGGGCGAATGGTAGCAGCCAAACTGTTGAGGAAGGTGCAGGAGCCGAGGAAGAAGTGGAGGACGAACTGGAAATGGGCATGGAAGACTCATCAGATGAGGGAGACCTTGATCACATTTCTGTTGTGCGAGGTTGGAGGGAGAGGGCAGAGGAAGGAAGCATGATTCTTACCTCGCTACCAACACAACAAGGACTTGGTCCTTCTGGATGCGCAAGACACATGAGTGCCTTCTTGCTGCACTACCTGCAACATGACCCCCGGATTGTCAGAATTCGAAGTAATCCCGACTACTGGGTTGCCACACTCTTAGATCCCCGGTACAAAAGTATATTTGCCGAAATAATTCCTGCCATAAAAAGGTATTGACGAATGCAGGAGTATCTGTTGCAGAATCTTACATGTGCTTTTCCACAAAACACCAGTGGTGCACGTAGTGAATCTCACAGTTCTAACTTGCCAACGGTGGGACTGTCGAGTCTTCATCACTCAAACAGTAACAGTGACACAGTATCTGCTGGAAACAGCAATTTTGTGGAATCGTTTCACCACTTTTTTAGACCATCCTTTGCAAGGCCACAGGAGACAAGAAGTCTGACACATAGTCAATGCCTAGAGAGGATGGTACAGGAGAATCTCCAAGTGAACATCGAAGCCATGACTGTGTCACTGGACCCTTGCTCATTTTGGTATTCCAATCTTGAAAAATCGCCGGAGCTCGCCACTCACGCCTTGGAGATCTTGTCATGCCATGCAGCCAGCGTTCTCTCTGAACGTGTGTTCAGCGCTGCTGGTGGTGTGCTGACAGATAAGCGCACGCGGCTGTCCACTGAGAATGTAGACAGACTCACGTTCATAAAGATGATCAAATCATGGATTCGCAAGGACATTTCTACCCCTGTGTCATCCTTGGGAGACTAAAAGCTTGGGGATTTGGTAAAATCACCTCACCAACCGTTTTAAGCAACAGTGGGGCAATTGATGCCACTTAACCCTAGAACGCATGACCATAAAAATCTACACTTTCACATACCTGGGGCCCTTTAGACCCGTGTGCAAATAACATGGAATAACTCAAACTCAAATGACAAACAACTATATACATGAAGCATACCTAGAGTTTCAAAATTCTATCTAAAGCAATCTTGCAGAAAATAGAAAACAATTAACTGGGCGGGCCTGCAAGGCCACAGGTATGCGTTCTAGGGTTAAGTGGTGTCTGTGCCACAATTTTGGGAGTCCCCTTGCTGTGTCTTACGTGACGTTGGCATCGTCAATTCCAGGTGGGTTGGGTCGCACCCCCCCTTTTAACTGTAAGAAACTACATACACTATGGCTTGGGGTAACACAGATGGTTGAGTCTGAAGAGCTGTTTACTCAGAGGTCTGCTCCAAATCTTCAGTGTCTGCTAGTCAGCGTAGAATTTTTAACTGCATCTAGCCTAGGCAATACTTTGGGCGTAGTAGCCCAGCTGCGAAGCAAGCTGCACCGCCTGTGTATCTAATAAGAATTTTTAAATTAATCTAGCCTAGGCAGACTGTGGGGACCCCCAACCAAACCCAGATGCTCAGCCCCCCTACCGCCCCCCTTTCATGGACAACCCAATAATGTAACTCTTACAACTGGATGGGTGAGGATCGGTCACAGCTTTATTAACTCTTTATACTCATTCCGTTAGAAAGGCATTTTATTTCTAAAATAATTCAGCTTGTTGCAGCATGCCCTGGGTCCCCACTCCGGCAAGTTGGCCAACAAGTGTAACTCTCCAACATGTCCTTTCTATTTCCAGGCCACGGAGGATCCAGCGTACTCGTATGCAGGACTCTGACCCCCACCCATCACTCTTAACGCTTGTTCCACTCCGTCCTGGAGTCCTGACAGGAATACTATAGCTAATTTCGTGAAAAATTCTCTGAAGCGCTCAGTGTCTAGTTTCATTATAGCCATTAGTTATGCGCTCTTGTGATGACCTAGGTTGTTTCCCCCGGCCTGTATAACTAAGATGACCGGACCTATTGCCTCTCTCCCTACCTTGATTACCTCCATTAGTACCTGTGGCCATAGCAGGCCTCTAATACCTCTCCAGTTGAAATATGTGTTATGAAACTCTAATTTCCTCCCGCCTGGGCGGACTTTCATCCTTTTTTGTGCCCAATATATATACGAGTGGCCTATCACTCACACTGTTGGCTTAGCGTCACCTGTAAAAGAAACAAACCACGTTAGGATAACAAGTCCTGTCTCATGTATCTCGCCAAACACGTGGATCACCATCTCCCTATCCTCTGAACTTCCGTTTCTGACAGTCCTGCTCTTGCTGCTTCCGTGATCGCACCTATGCGGAATGAGTGTGTCCCGTAATCTTTGCGGTGGTTCCCTGCCGATGTTATGCATTTATTAAATATAGATTGGAACAGGTATCTTGATAATGGCGTTCAATCAATGTGTGATACGAAGAAATTACTTTGTGATCTGATGGTTAGATATGTTTTTACTATTGTTACCCGACTCAGTGTACCGTTTGTGGGTTGTAGAAGTACCCAAGTACCCCTGCCCGCTGGAACCGTTTTCGATTGGTGTATGCGTGCACGTATTGCATTATTGACTATGACTACTTCCTGGTGTAATAAGCGTCCACTGGTGGTAATTTTGGATTGAGGGACTAATTCGCTTATACATAGCGCCCCGAAGAAGGCGATCACAAATGCAGTAGACATTAGTGTTGCTTCAAATTGTGAGTGTCATGTAAATGGTGTTAGGGATAAGATGTGAGAAATCAGTTTTAGTGACACGGGACGGGACGTCTACATTCCTGACTTGGCTGACCCCTTTTCCACCCTTTTATGGATTGTCTGATGATGAATCTTTGTCACATCTCCCCAATTCAGTAGTTGGAAGTGAAATGCTACTCCGGTCAGACACCGCTGCGCTGACGCCCCTGATATGCCCCTCATCATTAGCTGGTGGAGAAATTCTATGGTGACTTGTGATCTGGCTTGTTCACATTGGTCAACCCGTCTGCCTGCTACTAGTCGTGTCCACTCTTCCCATGCCTTACCGTATGCTTGCCACGTTGACGGGGCAACTGAAGCTCTGATTAATGGCATCGACTATTTGCCACTAGATCCCATAGGGAGGGTGGGCAACTGTTGCCCGATGGGTGGGCGTTGTGGAAGAGCTCTGTGAAAATCTGCCAATTGAATTGTTATAAAGCGTTAGCAGCAGCTTTATACCCTTCAGCATAGTGGCTAGCGCAGACCCATACATTGTGTTTTAGGCACAGGAATACTAGCCTGCGTAGTAGGCCTAGCACTGGGAGAGACGATGATGCCATCTTATTAATGCAGTGCGCTAGGCTGGTGTTTTGTGTTATGAAGCGTATATTTTTGTTACCCAGGCGCGCGCCCCATATTTCTATTGCTACCACTATTGGGAAAAACTATTTTCAGGGCTAGATGCAGCTAAAAATTATTATTAATTTCAAAGCTGGTGGAGCTTGGTATAGATGGCCTAATACAATGAGTCCCACACACTGCTAGAAGGCCAAATATTTTTTCAGAGGTAGATGCAGATAAAAATTATTTTTAATTTGCAACCTGATGGAGGTCAGTATAGATGGACTAACACAACAAGTCCCACACACAGCTAGAAGCCCAATATTTTTTCAGAGCTAGATGCAGACAAAAAAATATTTTGAATTTGCAACCTGATGGAGGTCAGTATAGATGGACTAATAGAGAAAGTCCCACACACTGCTAGAAGGCCCAATATTTTTTCAGAGGTAGATGCAGAAAAAAATATATTCAGTTTGCAACCTGATGGAGGTCAGTATAGATGGACTAACACAACAAGTCCCACACACAGCTAGAAGCCCAATATTTTTTCAGAGGTAGATGCAGAAAAAAATATATTCAGTTTGCAACCTGATGGTGGTCTGTATAGATGGATTAATAGAACAAGTCCCACACACAGCTAGAAGCCCAATATTTTTTCAGAGGTAGATGCAGAAAAAAATATATTCAGTTTGCAACCTGATGGAGGTCTGTATAGATGGATTAATAGAACAAGTCCCACACACAGCTAGAAGCCCAATATTTTTTCAGAGGTAGATGCAGAAAAAAATATATTCAGTTTGCATACTGATGGAGGTCTGTTTAGATGGATTAATAGAACAAGTCCCACACACAGCTAGAAGCCCAATATTTTTTCAGAGGTAGATGCAGAAAAAAATATATTCAGTTTGCAACCTGATGGAGGTCAGTATAGATGGACTAATACAACAAGTCCCACACACAGCTAGAAGCCCAATTTTTTTCAGAGCTAGATGCAGAGAAAAAATTATTTTGAATTTGCAACCTGATGGAGGTCAGTATAGATGGACTAATAGAGAAAGTCCCACACACTGCTAGAAGGCCAAATATTTTTTCAGAGCTAGATGCAGAAAAAAATTATATTCAGTTTGCAACCTGATGGAGGTCAGTATAGATGGACTAATAGAGAAAGTCCCACACGCTGCTAGAAGGCCACATATTTTTTCAGAGGTAGATGCAGAAAAAAATATATTCAGTTTGCAACCTGATGGAGGTCTGTATAGATCGATTAATAGACAAGTCCCACACACAGCTAGAAGCCCAATATTTTTTCAGAGGTAGATGCAGAAAAAAATATATTCAGTTTGCAACCTGATGGAGGTCAGTATAGATGGACTAATACAACAAGTCCCACACACAGCTAGAAGCCCAATATTTTTTCAGAGGTAGATGCAGAAAAAAATATATTCAGTTTGCAACCTAATGGAGGTCTGTATAGATGGATTAATAGAACAAGTCCCACACACAGCTAGAAGCCCAAATATTTTTTCAGAGGTAGATGCAGATAAAAATTATTTTTAATTTGCAACCTGATGGAGGTCAGTATAGATGGACTAATAGAGAAAGTCCCACACACTGCAAGAAGGCCAAATATTTTTTCAGAGCTAGATGCAGATAAAAATTATATTCAATTTGCAACCTGATGGAGGTCAGTATAGATGGACTAATAGAACAAGTCCCACACACAGCTAGAAGCCCAAATATTTTTTCAGAGGTACTGTAGATGCAGATAAAAATTATTTTTAATTTGCAACCTGATGGAGGTCAGTATAGATGGACTAATACAACAAGTCCCACACACAGCTAGAAGCCCAATATTTTTTCAGAGGTAGATGCAGAAAAAAATATATTCAGTTTGCAACCTGATGGAGGTCTATATAGATGGATTAATAGAACAAGTCCCACACACAGCTAGAAGCCCAATATTTTTTCAGAGGTAGATGCAGAAAAAAATATATTCAGTTTGCAACCTGATGGAGGTCAGTATAGATGGATTAATACAACAAGTCCCACACACAGCTAGAAGCCCAATATTTTTTCAGAGCTAGATGCAGAAAAAAATTATATTCAATTTGCAACCTGATGGAGGTCAGTATAGATGGACTAATAGAATGATGCTATGCCCAAAAGATTTTACTTCACTAGGTGCAGTAAAAAAATTGCTATTCTATACACAGGTGGTATATCTTGCAACACAGATAGGCTACTCCACTGACTAACACACTCTGCAATAGGCCAATAGGCCAGTTTTTGCCAGGCAGGTCTGTGCCAGTGCTGTGCAAGTTTTTTTTCACAGCATTTGGCTGAATCTAGCAAAGCTAATCCTTTTTGGCCTATTGCAGAGTGTGTTAGTCAGTGGAGTAGCCTATCTGTGTTGCAAGATATACCACCTGTGTATAGAATACCAATTTTTTTACTGCACCTAGTGAAGTAAAATCTTTTGGGCATAGCATCATTCTATTAGTCCATCTATACTGACCTCCATCAGGTTGCATATTGAATATAATTTTTTTCTGCATCTAGCTCTGAAAAAATATTGGGCTTCTAGCTGTGTGTGGGACTTGTTCTATTAATCCATCTATACAGACCTCCATCAGGTTGCAAACTGAATATATTTTTTTCTGCATCTACCTCTGAAAAAATATTGGGCTTCTAGCTGTGTGTGGGACTTGTTCTATTAATCCATCTATACAGACCTCCATCAGGTTGCAAACTGAATATATTTTTTTCTGCATCTACCTCTGAAAAAATATTGGGCTTCTAGCTGTGTTTGGGACTTGTTCTATTAATCCATCTATACAGACCTCCATCAGATTGTAAACAGAATATATTTTTTTCTGCATCTACCTCTGAAAAAATATTGGGCTTCTAGCTGTGTGTGGGACTTGTTCTATTAATCCATCTATACAGACCTCCATCAGGTTGCAAACTGAATATATTTTTTTCTGCATCTAACTCTGAAAAAATATTGGGCTTCTAGCTGTGTGTGGGACTTGTTCTATTTATCCATCTATACAGACCTCCATCAGGTTGCAAACTGAATATATTTTTTTCTGCATCTACCTCTGAAAAAATATTGGGCTTCTAGCTGTGTGTGGGACTTGTTCTATTAATCCATCTATACAGACCTCCATCAGGTTGCAAACTGAATATAATTTTTTTCTGCATCTACCTCTGAAAAAATATTTGGGCTTCTAGCTGTGTGTGGGACTTGTTCTATTAGTCCATCTATACTGACATCCATAAGGTTGCAAACTGAATATAATTTTTTTCTGCATCTACCTCTGAAAAAATATTTGGCCTTCTAGCTGTGTGTGGGACTTGTTCTATTAGTCCATCTATACTGACCTCCATCAGGTTGCAAATTGAATATAATATTTTTCTGCATCTAGCTCTGAAAAAATGTTTGGCCTTCTAGCAGTGTGTGGGACTTGTTCTATTAGTCCATCTATACTGACCTCCATCAGGTTGCAAACTGAATATAATTTTTTTCTGCATCTACCTCTGAAAAAATATTTGGGCTTCTAGCTGTGTGTGGGACTTGTTCTATTAGTCCATCTATACTGACCTCCATAAGGTTGCAAACTGAATATAATTTTTTTCTGCATCTACCTCTGAAAAACTATTTGGCCTTCTAGCTGTGTGTGGGACTTGTTCTATTAGTCCATCTATACTGACCTCCATCAGGTTGCAAATTGAATATAATATTTTTCTGCATCTAGCTCTGAAAAAATGTTTGGCTTTCTAGCAGTGTGTGGGACTTGTTCTATTAGTCCATCTATACTGACCTCCATCAGGTTGCAAACTGAATATATTTTTTTCTGCATCTACCTCTGAAAAAATATTGGGCTTCTAGCTGTGTGTGGGACTTGTTCTATTAATCCTTCTATACAGACCTCCATCAGGTTGCAAACTGAATATATTTTTTTCTGCATCTACCTCTGAAAAAATATTGGGCTTCTAGCTGTGTGTGGGACTTGTTCTATTAATCCATCTATACAGACCTCCATCAGGTTGAAAACTGAATATAATTTTTTTCTGCATCTACCTCTGAAAAAATATTTGGGCTTCTAGCTGTGTGTGGGACTTGTTCTATTAGTCCATCTATACTGACCTCCATAAGGTTGCAAACTGAATATAATTTTTTTCTGCATCTAGCACTGAAAAAATATTTGGCCTTCTAGCAGTGTGTGGGACTTGTTCTATTAGTCATCTATACTGACCTCCATCAGGTTGCAAATTCAAAATAATTTTTTGTCTGCATCTACCTCTGAAAAAATATTTGGCCTTCTAGCAGTTTGTGGGACTTGTTCTATTAGTCCATCTATACTGACCTCCATCAGGTTGCAAACTGAATATAATTTTTTTCTGCATCTAACTCTGAAAAAATATTTGGCCTTCTAGCAGTGTGTGGGTCTCATTGTATTAGGCCATCTATACCAAGCTCCACCAGCTTTTCAATTAATAATAATTTTTCGCTGCATCTAGCCCTGAAAATAATTTTTCTTCCCAATAGTGGTAGCAATAGAAATATGGGGCGCGCTCCTGGCTTACAAAAATATACGCTTCATAACAAAAAACACCAGCTTAGCGCACTGCATTAATAAGATGGCATCATCGTCTCTCCCAGTGCTAGGCCTACTACCCAGGCTAGCATTCCTGTGCCTAAAACACAATGTATGGGTCCGCGCTAGCCACTATGCTGAGGGGTCTAAAGCTGCTGCTAACGCTTTATAACAATTCAATTGGCAGATTTTCACAGAGCTCTTCCACAATGCCCACCCATCGGGACAACAGTTGCCCACCTTCCCTATGGGATCTAGTGGCGAATAGTTGATGCCATTAATCAGAGCGTCAGTTGCCCCGTCGACGTGGCAAGCATACGGTAAGGCATGGGAAGAGTGGACATGACTAGTAGCAGGCAGACGGGTTGACCAATGTGAACAAGCCAGATCACAAGTCACCATAGAATTTCTTCACCAGCTAATGATGAGGGGCATATCAGGGGCGTCAGCGCAGCGGTGTCTGACCGGAGTAGCATTTCACTTCCAACTACTGAATTGGGGAGATGTGACAAAGATTCATCATCAGACAATCCATAAAAGGGTGGAAAAGGGGTCAGCCAAGTCAGGAGTGTAGACGTCCCGTCCCGTGTCACTAAAACTGATTTCTCACATCATATCCCTAACACCATTAACATGACACTCACAATTTGAAGCAACACTACTGTCTACTGCATTTGTGATCGCCTTCTTCGGGGCGCTATGCATAAGCGAATTAGTCCCTCAATCCAAAATTAGCACCAGTGGAGGCTTATTACACCAGGACGTAGTCATAGGCAATAATGCAATACGTCTACGCATACACAAATCGAAAATGGTTCCAGCGAGCAGGGGCACTTGGGTACTTCTACAACCCACAAACTGTACACTGAGTCGGGTAACAATAGTAAAACCATATCTAACCATCAGATCACAAAGTAATTTGTTCCTATCACACATTGATGGGACGCCATTATCAAGATACCAGTTCCAAGCTATATTTAATAAATGCATAACATCGGCAGGGAACCACCCCAAAGATTACGGGACACACTCATTCCGCATAGGCGCGGCCACAGAAGCAGCAAGAGCAGGACTGTCAGAAACGGAAGTTCAGAGGATAGAGAGATGGTGATCCACGTGTTTGGCAAGATACATAAGACCGGACTTGTTATCCTAACGTTGTTTGTTTCTTTTACAGGTGACGCTAAGCCAACAGTGTGGGTGATAGGCCACTCGTATATATATTGGGCAGATTAAAGGGCGAAAGTCCGCCCAGGCGGGAGGAAATTAGAGTTTCATAACACATATTTCAACTGGAGAGGTATTAGAGGCCTGCTATGGCCACAGGTACTAATGGAGGTAATCAAGGTAGGGAGAGAGGCAAGATGTCTGGTCATCTTAGTTATACAGGCCGGGGGAAACAACCTAGGTCATCACAAGAGCGCATAACTAATGGCAGTAATGAAACTAGACACTGAGCGCTTCAGAGAATTTTTCACAAAACTAGCTATAGTATGGTCAGAGATTGTGCCGATAGCGGTATGGCAAGGTGCGCGAGACAGCACGGCCATCGAACGGATAAGGCGGGTAATAAATATTCGGATGGCAAAATTTAGAAGAGACAGAGGCGGTGTAGTGGTACGACACCGACAACTGGAAGGAGATAAAGCAGGCCTCATACGGCCCGACGGTGTTCACTTAATGGATATTGGACTGGACATATTCCTGTGAGGACTCCAGGACGGAGTGGAACAAGCGTTAAGAGTGATGGGTGGGGGTCAGAGTCCTGCATACGAGTACGCAGGATCCTCCGTGGCCTGGAAATAGAAAGGACATGTTAGAGAGTTACACTTGTTGGCCAAGTTGCCGGAGTGGAGACCAGGGCATGCTGCAACAAGCTGAATTATTTTAGAAATAAAATGTCTTTCTAATGGAATGAGTATAAAGAGTTAATAAAGCTGTGACCGATCCTCACCCATCCAGTTGTAAGAGTTACATTATTGTATTGTCAAGGAAAGGGGGGGCGGTAGGGGGGCTGAGCGTCTGGGTTTGGTTGGGGGTCCCCACAGTCTGCCTAGGCTAGATGCATTTAAAAATTCTTATTAGATACACAGGCGGTGCAGCTTGCTTCGCAGCTGGGCTACTACGCCCAAAGTATTGCCTAGGCTAGATGCAGTTAAAAATTCTACGCTGACTAGCAGACACTGAAGATTTGGAGCAGACCTCTGAGTAAACAGCTCTTCAGACTCAATCATCTGTGTTACCCCAAGCCATAGTGTATGTAGTTTCTTACAGTTAAAAGGCGGGGGGGAGCGACCCAACCCACCTGGAATTGACGATGCCAACGTCACGTAAGACACAGCAAGGGGACTCCAAAAAGAGTTTCCATTTTTTCCCAAAATTGTGGCACAGACACCACTTAACCCTAGAACGCATACCTGGGGCCTCGCAGTCCCGCCCTGTTAATTGTTTTCTATTTTCTGCAAGATTACTTTAGTTAGAATTTTGAAACTCTAGGTATTCTTCATGTATATAGTTGTTTGTCATTTGAGTTTGAGTTATTCAATGTTATTTGCACACGGGCCTAAAAGTCCCCAGGTATATGAAAGTGTAGATTTTTATGGTCATGCGTTCTAGGGTTAAGTGGCATCAATTGCCCCACAGTTGCTTAAAATGGTTGGTGAGGTGATATTACCAAATCCTCAAGCTTTTAGCCTCCCAAGGATAACACAGGATTAGAAAAGTCCTTGCGAATCCATGATTTGTTCATCTTTATGAACGTGAGTCTGTCTACATTCTCAGTGGACAGCCGCGTGCGCTTATCTGTCAGCACACCATCAGCAGCGCTGAACACACGTTCAGAGAGAACACTGGCTGCAGGGCATGACAAGATCTCCAAGGCGTGAGTGGCGAGCTCCGGCCATTTTTCCAGATTGGAATACCAAAATGAGCAAGGGTCCAGTGACACAGTCATGGCTTCGATGTTCACTTGGAGATACTCCTGCACCATCCTCTCTAGGCATTGACTATGTGTCAGACTTCTTGTCTCCTGTGGCCTTGCAAAGGATGGTCTAAAAAAGTGGTGAAACGATTTCACAAAATTGCTGTTACCAGCAGATACTGTGTTACTGTTACGGTTTGAGTGATGAAGACTCGACAGTCCCGCGGTTGGCAAGTTAGAACTGTGAGATTCACTACATGCACCACTGGTGTTTTGTGGAAAAGCACATGTAAGATTCTGCAACAGCGTCTGCAGATACTCCTGCATGCGTCAATCCCTTTTTATGGCAGGAATTATTTCGGCAAATTTACTTTTGTACCGGGGATCTAAGAGTGTGGCAACCCAGTAGTCGAGATTACTTCGAATTCTGCAATCTGAGGGTCATGTTGCAGGTAGTGCAGCAAGAAGGCACTCATGTGTCTTGCGCATCCAGGAGGACCAAGTCCTTGTTGTGTTGGTAGCGAGGTAAGAATCATGCTTCTTTCCTCTGCCCTCTCCCCCCAACCTCGCACAACAGAAATGTGATCAAGGTCTCCCTCATCTGATGAGTCTTCCATGCCCATCGCCAGTTCATCCTCCACTTCTTCCTCGGCTCCTGCACCTTCCTCAACAGTTTGGCTGCTACCATGCGCCCTGTTTAATCCCTCTCCCCCACCCTCCCATGCCTGCCTCCTTGGTGCTGCCAACCGTCTGGACCTTGGAGATGTTATCCCTTCCGCATACGACTCCTTCTCTACTTCCTCCACCTCCTCTTGTCCGACCACCTGACTCTGAATTCTGTTTAATGTGTGCTCCAGCATGTAAATCACCGGAATAGTTATGCTGATAATGGCATCGTCGTCAGCACTAAACATCTTCGTCGCCATTTCAAAACTGTGCAGAAAGGCACCCTGAGGGTGCAGTCACCACAGAGTTACTGCATCTCACCCAGGGGTGTGGTATCTCACCCTCAGGTAAGGAAGGCGTATGGCTCGGGACCCTAACACCTGCATCCAACACATACCCGCAGTGGGGTTAGGGCGAGATTGCTCCTAAGGGAGAGCACAGTCCCAGGTCCCTAGCTGGTGGGAGGATCCTATGTAGTGGGTGCTTAGGGGAGCAGCTTAGGGGAGCACATGACAGGGAGAGTATAAATAGGAAGCCATCTTAGAAAGAGCAAGCCAGTCAGAGGAGGAAAAGTGACAGGAGCAGAGGCTCGGCATGAGCTCTGCTCCGGAGGCGGGCCTAGCCTGGGAGGCCCAGGACTGAAGGAGAGAAGAGAGGAGTGGGAGCAGGAAGGCTCCAGGAACCGAAGGGACCCTAGGGCTACGGGCCGTGCAGAAGGCCACCTGTACTCCCGCTGCTACCAGGAGGTAGAGGGGTCAGGCCAGATAAGGGGAACCGGTCCCTCAACTAGAGGAGAAACAGCAAGGCTCAACTAGAAACCGGAGGCTGCAGCATTTCATGTACTGCAGGCAAAAGTCCACACCAGTCTCACTAAGAAGGTAGCCACATAGGACCCAGGGGACGGAACACAAGTCGCCCGCCAAGGCCCGAGGATACCGGATAGAAGTGTCACTGGGTGTGAGGTGCAGGGAGAAGGCCAGAGAAAGGACACACAGAAGGGGGTCCTGCTATGTACTCCAGAGCTATCTGGGGGTGGACTGAGCCCCTCACTGAGTACGCACAGCACGACGGGTGAGATAGCTCTGGTACCTGTAATCTGGACTGCAACAACTGTGAGTAAAGATCTTGGGACTGCATCACACGGACTCTGTGTTCATTACTGACTCCCTGCACTACAATCACCATCATCCACCCACACTGCCCTGAAGCTACACTCTTCCTGTGGTGAGTAATAATACCATTGCAGCAAAACCACCAGCTTCAGAGGACTGTTCCGCAGCGGCGGCCCCTTTGGCCGCACTCCACAGGTGGCGTAGTCGGACATTATAAAATCCATATATACAAATTACCGTTGGATTGACCGCCCTGGGTCACCGACCGGGTCACCGCCACAGTGACTACAACCCCCAGCGTCTACCGGCCCGGCTCCGGCTACCCCACGGCCCAGGGGGCGCGTCAACTTCATAGGTCCCTGATCTGAGACCACTCCTGCTGTGTGATTTGCCCCACCTCTGGATCTCGTTGGCCCAGGCTATACGTCAGAAACTATTGCACCAGGGCTTGTCGGTGCTGCCACAGTCGCTGCAACATGTGCAGAGTTGAATTCCACCGTGTCGGCACATCGTATTACAGCCGGTGAACTGGCAGGCCCAACGACTTCTGTAGAGATGTAAGTCGTTGAGCTGCGGGATGCGAACGGCGGAAGTGAGCACACAGCGACCGTGCCCTCTGCAGAAGGCCATCTAGTCCGGGATAGTGGGCTAAAAATTTATGGACAACCAGGTTCAACACGTGAGCCATACAAGGCACGTGTGTAACATTGCCCCGGCGAAGGGCCGCACCCAGGTTTGCAGCATTGTCGCACACGGCCTTCCCTGGTTGCAGGTCCAGTGGAGACAACCATTCATGAAACTGGGTCTCCAGAGCTGACCACAAGTCCTCAGCTGTGTGACTCACATTTCCCAGACATTTCAAAGTAAACACTGATGCCGTTGAGCCCTGCTGCCAGCATAATAAGGAGGTGCGCAGTTAGAAAGCAGGTGGCATTACCAGACAGGCTTTGGGTGCAGGTGGAGGACCGAGAGGAGGTTGAGGAGGCAGAAGCAGTGGAGGAACTTCTAGATAAAGAGGATTGACGTACAACTCGCGGGGACGGCAAGACTTGGACAGCAGCCCCTTGTCCTGCTGTCACCATAGTTACCCAGTGCCCTGTCAGCGACATGTAACGCCCCTGTCCATGCCTACTTGTCCAAGTGTCTGTGGTGAAATGCACCCTGTCACACACAGAGTTTCTCAAAGAAGCGGTGATGTTGTGTGCGACATGCTGGTGGAGCGCAGGCACACCTTTCTTTGAGAAGTAGTGCCGACTGGGCATCTGGTACTGGGGCACTGCGACGGACATAAGGTCTCAAAAATCCACTGTGTCCTCCAGGCGGAAAGGCAGCATTTCTGTAGCCAACAGCTTGCAGATGGTGAAATTCAACCTCTTAGCTTTCTCATGGCTAGGAGGAAATGGTCTTTTACTTGTCCACATCTGAGGGACCGAGGGGTGGCTGTTGTGCTTTGACGGGGTTGAGTAGGGTGTCCCTGGCAAACTGCCGGTCTGTGAGGAAGATGCAGGCGGACATGTTAGGTTGCCTTGATCCAAAGGTGGTGCTCTCGATGTCAGAGAGCTCTCAACACCAGCAGGTGTTTCCACTTCCCAATGAACTGACGACCTGCCAATCACACTGGCTGTTGCAGGTAAAGAGGTGGCAGGTCTGCATCCAAAAACATGTGTGACTGCTGTCCCCCCAGTCACAGAGGATGAAGAGGCCGCGGATGCACAAGATGGGGCAGACGGTGGTTGGCCCAGCCTGCTAGGCCGCATTGTAGCACAGTGAGCTTCCCACTGCAACTTATGCTTCATATCCATGTGACGGTACATGCATGAAGTACTCAAACTATGGATTTTTTGGCCTCTACTTAGCTTTTGGTGACAAATATTACAGATAACACGAGTTGGGTCATCCTTATCGATCTGAATAAATGCCCAGGCTATGCAAGGCTTAGAGCCCATGCGACCTGAAGAGCCACTACGACTTGCGGTCAGAGGCGGAGTTGTGGTTGAGGATGCAGTTGTTGACGTGCTTCCAGTACTCCGTCTCTGTCCAGGAAGGCGCAACCTAACCTCGTCGTCAATAGCATCTGTTACGCCCCGCTGCGCTTGGCATCACAGATCCTAAAAGAGTGTATTGATGGAATCCTCCACAAGAGGCCCCCATAAACATTCACACATCTCCACCTTCCACCTCAGACCAGCAGAGGGAGCCCGTTAGGGATATAAATAGGGAAGGTGGAGCTAGGCAGTTCAGTTCCTCTGAAGAGTTCCTGCAGTAGAGAAGCCTAAGAGAGGTCAGTCTGCAGTGGAGCTCAGTCTAGTCTAGAGAACTCAGTTAATAGTTCAGCAGTGGAGCACGAGGCTCCTGCTAGCTAGATTCAGGGAGCCCAGATAGAGCTTAAGGTGTGCCGGCGTCATAAGATCGGTGAAGCGCGGCAAGCTGCCGTTAGTGTGTATAGCCTATTGAGGGCCCGAGTAGGCCGAAGGCGAGTGGCGAGTTAGTACATAAGGGGCAGAGGAGCTTAACCAGCTCACCCCGAAGCATTTACCGGACACCGGATCTGAGCTTACCGGGATCTCTATGACCCAGTAAGGCATAACCGGAATCCCTGGAGAGCTACAATCCCAGGATCGCTAAGGTGCTGATACGTAACAGAGCCAGGAGACGCTTAGGCCCCGCATACTGGGAGCGTGAACTTCAAGAGAAGGCCCTACCACAAGGTCATCCAGCGCAGGACAGAGACAAAGTTAGGCCTAGCTCCAGGCAGGTCAGAAACTTACTGCGCAGAGGCAAGAAACAGGAGGCCCTACACCCGCTCATTGGGGAGGATCCTGATATGCACCCTTCACCCTACAGTGCTCCAGGATGTGTCTAAATTTCCTCCAGTAAAAGGTACTGAAGTGACTACCGTGTCCGTTTCCGTTCTTGCTCTGACCCAGCTGGGTCTCGCCTGTCCTGCATTCCCCCTGCATACGCTGCCCTGAGACCTAGCTCCACCTGTGGGGAGCTATACCATCGAGCTGCCTTATCACGGGCCTCAGTGGACTGCTGCAGCGCTGGTGCTTCTCACCAGATACCACAGGTGGTGTCACAAACTCTTATAAAATTAACAATTATCCACCCTTTTAAAGAGTGACCCCAGGGTACGGGCCAGGGAGCCGACCACCGCGACATCCCAAAGGCCAGTCAAAGGCCCGGGTGACCTCATCGACTGGCTGACTGTGGGTTGACAGTAAGTGGGATCTCCAACCTTGTCATCATCACCCTGTGTGTTATCACACCCGTCGTCCTCAAAGCCAACCTCTTCCTGCCCTGACCGAAAAGTCAAGTTGTCGCTCCAATCAGGTATTTGAGTCTCATCATCGTCTTCATCATTGTCTCCTCCAACAGGAGTTACAGTTTGGGAACGAGGGTCTACATTATGCTCAGAACCTTCTTCATCTGGTCCTGGATCCGACTTATAAAGATTCTGGGCATCAGTGCAGATCATTTCCTCGTCTGGATTAACAGAAGCTCTGGAGCAGACCTCCGTTTCCCAGGCTATAGTATGAGTAAACAGCTGTGCAGACTCAACCATCTGTGTTACCCCATACTCAGACGGGCAGCTGGAGACTTGGGAGCTGTGAGGAAGCAAGTGCGATTGGGGTGACACCTCTGAGGACTGGAGTATTTGTGATGTTGAAGTTGAGGTGGAGGAGAGCCCACTTGAAGGAGCACTTGATATCCGCTGAAGCACCTGCTGTTTTTGTGCCTCATCTGGAATTTGTAGCGATGGGCGTGTCCGTAACAAAGGGATCGTACCACATTGTCCACGAAAAGAAGTCGACATGTTAGTTTGGCTGGAAGATGGTCTTTCTTCTGCAGATGTTACTCCCCCCCACCGCGGGGGGCTCGACCCACCAGCGGACAGGCACCAGTATTAGGAGAGGGGGGCTGGCCGTCAGGGTCCACCGCGGCTCTGGCACAAACCCGGCGACACGGAGGTGGCACGGGCAGGAACGGACTGGCCGTGTCGGCTTCTCACTTTTTGGATTTTAGAAGGGCATGACATGCCTATATCTGTGTCTCCCCCTCCTTTTACTCCTCCACCTCTTTTATTTTCGCATGACTATATGTACTTGTCACTTTTCCATGTGTTAGTTATGTCTTCTGAGCAGTTTGTCAGCTTTTGGACACCTTTGAAGGTGTTTTCTATGTGTTTCTATGTGTTTTTGTTTGCCTGCCATTGGTTTTAACGGTGTTCGAAGGTGTTCGACAAACAGTTCGACGAACAGTTCGGCGAACACACGGGTGTTCGACGAACCGAACCGAACTCGAACACAACGGGGGTGGCTCAACACTACCAATGACACATGCCCTTGCTTGTGTGAAAAAAAGCACTTCGCTCCGTGTGTGCGCTGCTGATAGGCTGACAGATTGCACCTCCCCACTGTAAATGCGGGAAAGAGAAAAAAAAAATGGAGATCTTCATTGTTCCTGCAGAGATCCATCCCCTGCCCCTCCCCCCACCCCGCTGTACACTCAAACTGCGTATTAACATTAATTTTCATCATTACTGAGAAAAAATCCAGTTATGATTTTGGTGCACGAACAGTTATCGAACATAACCTCGAACATCCGAATTTTTCTCAAATTGTTCGTGTTCGCCGAACGGCTCGAACACCGCCCAAAACAGCTCGAATTTGAGATTGGCGAACAGTTCGAGTAGAACAACGCTCATCTCTACCCAGAATGCTTCCAGTAAAAAAAGGGTTAAAGGAAATCTGTCAGACCACAAATTCTGTATATGCCCAAGTATCTCTTCCAAAGACAAGTCCATCAATACCTTTACATAGCCAGTCAATTCTTCAGTTATTGAAAAATTTGTGTTTGAATTAATAGGTACTGTAAATGACGCTGAACTACTTGTAGATCTGAGCTTCTGTTACTCCAGCTCTATTCACCAACCAGTGTCACCTCTTCCTGTTTATTTGGCAACTCATTTGCGGTTGCAGAGGTTGCGACTACTTTCATGCGGGTTCGGGCCCGTGCATGTGGGGACCCGACGATGCCAGCACAAACTTTAACTGGATGTGCGTCCTTGAATTTACATTCAGTTAAAGTGTATTGTGGCACAAAGACCTGTCATGTCCATGCACAGCAATACACGCTGCTGAACAATCATAGGCCAGCAGCTGACATCGGCATGCAAGTGACTGGTGGTGTATGGAAGTGGCTTCATGCACTCCCGTCACTTGCAAGCTGTAATCAGCTGCTGGCTCAGAAGAAGGGGAGCGGATGGGAGAGGAGTATAAATGTTTATTTTTTTCTAGGCATTAAAGAACAGCGGAAAACGGCGGACATATAGCAGGGAGGGGGATATATACACCAGGATGGGGTCCAGGATAGGGGACATATATACACCAGGATGGCGGATATACAGTACAGACCAAAAGTTTGAACACACCTTCTCATTTAAAGATTTTTCTGTATTTTCTTGTCTATGGAAATTGTACATTCACACTGAAGGCATCAAAACTATGAATTAACACATGTGGAATTATATACTTAACAAAAAAGTGTGAAAAAACTGAAAATATGTCTTATATTCTAGGTTCTTCAAAGTAGCCACCTTTTGCTTTGATGACTGCTTTGTACACTCTTGGCATTCTCTTGATGAACTTCAAGAGGTAATCACCGGAAATGGTCTTCCAACAATCTTGAAGGAGTTCCCAGAGATGCTTAGCACTTGTTGGCCCTTTTGCCTTCACTCTGCGGTCCAGCTCACCCCAAACCATCTCGATTGGGTTCTGGTCTGGTGACTGTGGAGGCCAGGTCATCTGGCGTAGCACCCCATCACTCTCCCTCTTGGTCAAATAGCCCTTACACAGCCTGGAGGCGTGTTTGGGGTCATTGTCCTGTTGAAAAATAAATGATGGTCCAACTAAACGCAAACCGGATGGAATAGCATGCCGCTGCAAGATGCTGTGGTAGCCATGCTGGTTCAGTATGCCTTCAATGTTGAATAAATCCCCAACAGTGTCACCAGCCAAGCACCCCAACACCATCACACCTCCTCCTCCATGCTTCACGGTGGGAACCAGGCATGTAGTCCATCCGTTCACCTTTTCTGCGTCGCACAAAGACACGGTGGTTGGAACCAAAGATCTCAAATTTGGACTCATCAGACCA
Organism: Phyllobates terribilis; assembly: GCF_046119375.1. Taxonomy (NCBI): domain Eukaryota; kingdom Metazoa; phylum Chordata; class Amphibia; order Anura; family Dendrobatidae; genus Phyllobates; species Phyllobates terribilis. The sequence continues at coordinate 225,908,882 of NW_027362763.1, forward strand.
AAGCACAGATTTCCACTGGTCTAATGTCCATTTCTTGTGTTCTTTAGCCCAAACAAGTCTTGTTGCCTGTCCTTAGCAGTGGTTTCCTAGCAGCTATTTTACCATGAAGGCCTGCAGCACAAAGTCTCCTTTTAATAGTTTTTGAAGAGATGTGTCTGCTGCTAGAACTCTGTGTGGCATTGACCTGGTCTCTAATCTGAGCTGCTGTTAACCTGCCATTTCTGAGGCTGGGGACTCGGATAAACTTATCCTCTGAAGCAGAGGTGACTCTTGGTCTTCCTTTCCTGGGGCGGTCCTCATGTGAGCCAGTTTCTTTGGAGAGCTTGATGGTTTTTGCAACTGCACTTGGGGACACTTTCAAAGTTTTCCCAATTTTTCGCACTGACTGACCTTAATTTCTTAAAGTAATGATGGCCACTCGTTTTTCTTTACTTAGCTGCTTTTTTCTGGCCATAATACAAATTCTAACAGTCTATTCAGTAGGACTATCAGCTGTGTATCCACCAGACTTCTGCACAACACAACTGATGGTCCCAACCCCATTTATAAGGCAAGAAATCCCACTTATTAAACCTGACAGGGCATACCTGTGAAGTGAAAACCATTTCCGGTGACTACTTCTTGAAGCTCATCAAGAGAATGCCAAGAGTGTGCAAAGCAGTCATCAAAGCAAAAGTTGGCCACTTTGAAGAACCTAGAATATAAGACATATTTTCAGTTGTTTCACACTTTTTTGTTAAGCATATAATTCCACATGTGTTAATTCATAGTTTTGATGCCTTCAGTGTGAATGTACAATTTTCATAGTCATGAAAATACAGAAAAATCTTTAAATGAGAAGGTGTGTCCAAACTTTTGGTCTGTACTGTATATACCAGAATGGGGTCCAGGAAAAGGATCATATATTCCAGGATGGGGGATATATATAACAGGATGGGGCCAGAAATGTATATTGCAAAATACCTGCGGCTTCGCTAGCGGAAAATACGTTTGATTGTTGTTTATGCTTGCGATGGTTAAATTTGCAGTTTCACACTGAAGTTGACATCTTCAGTGTTTAAAATTAGTTTTTTCAACTCTTCTTTTTTAGTTTGGCATTAACAGTTGTTTATTTTTACAAATTTGTCATAACACTAAGGCGAACAACAACTACTTTTTGAACACATTTTTTTAAATTTATAATGTACTGTCCTTTCACAAACACATAAAAAATTAAGAGGGGGGCAGCATAGTTCAATCCTTCACCTCCCACCACCCAGTGTAAGCTATCAATGGTTAATGGACAAAGGAGCAAGATTGACTTACAGATACTGTACATAGCTATCTATTGCAGTTATTTTTGGTGAACAACGTTTTTAGTTTTACCTTCAGGTGCAAATATGAAAAGATTTTTGGGGTTACCCACTCAAGCAATGTAGTGTTGAGCATGTGAAAAACACAGATTCTACAAATTGATGCTGAATACTTCAAGTGTTTTGACCTTGTGCTTTTTTTATAGTCATAGCAAATGGAAGTCGAATTGGGAACTGCAGGAGCTTAAAATGGAAGGGCATGTCGCTTGGTAGCAAGGGAATACGCGGAATGTAAACATTTTCTCCCATAGAGTTTCACATAAGAATAGTGTCTTCAATAACTTTGGGCATGAGACTCTTAACACACAACCTTGCGCCGATTCCTAATCAGCATTACCGAAGCTCCTATTTTTAAAGTAAGCCCATGTGGTGGCATTTCAAGAGGCATTCATAAAGCCACTGATCATTGTTAAATTGTTACAAATATCAGGGAAAACTTGGTCAATAACCTCCAGTACCGAGGACGTAATTTTGCAAAAGTCTTCCAAAACGAAAATTAAGTCAGTTGTGGAATTTGTAGGGAACCTGTCGTTTCCGAGGCATAGTAAGTGGCATTTACCACATAGTCAAAAATTAAACATGTCTCTCCAAAATTCAATGCTATCAGCACAATACCCATCAAAGTACAGTCGTGGGTACAAAAGGAGTATAGACAGAAATGAAAATGTAATATTTTATTTAGTCAAAAAATTAGAATTTGTCAGTTCATATAAAATAAGCAGAAAAATATTATCAGCTTAGCAAGGACTCATGACACAAGCCTGTATATCCCCTAAGTGGTAATAATGCACATAATCCCTAGTGCTGACATTCAAGTAAATATAGTTCTCTTATTTCGTCAAAAAATCAAAAATTGTTTCTATATCTATGGAAAAAGCTAATGCCAGAAAATAACGTATAGTATAATGCATAATCCTTTTCTGCAATATTCAAATACAAAGACTTGAAGTAAAACACAAGTGCCTAGCAGCAGAGGTTGTATGAGCAGATAAACCACCCCATGCCGGTTTAAGAGAAATAATATATACATATATATATATATATATATATATATATATATATATATATATATATATATATATATATATATAGTAATATATATATATATATAGTACAGACCAAAAGTTTGGACACACCTTCTCATTTTAAGATTTTTCTGTAATTTAATGACTATGAAAATTGTACATTCACACTGAAGGCATCAAAACTATGAATTAACGCATGTGGAATTATATACTTAACAAAAAAGTGTAAAACAACTGAAAATATGTCTTATATTCTAGGTTCTTCAAAGTAGCCACCTTTTGCTTTGATGACTGCTTTGCACACTCTTGGCATTCTCTTGATTCTTGATTCTCCCTCACATCTATAGGTCTTTATTACTGACCTTCCCCCATCTGAGGGTTTCACAGTCATCTGGGTGGTCGGGGACCGTTTTAGCAAGATGTGTCACTTGGTTCCTTTCATCAAACTGCCCTGCGCTAAGACACTCGCTAAGGCCTTTGTCAAGGAAATTGTCAGACTACATGGCGTTCCTACTGACATTGTTTCTGATAGGGGACCTAAGTTCGCGGCTCGTTTTTGGTGTGCTTTTTGTGACAGGTTGGGAGTTCATTTGTCGTTTTCATCCAGATATCATCCTGAGTCTAATGGCCAGACAGAAAGGAAGATTCAGGATGTTGAGCAGTTCTTGCATTGCTTTGTGGCAGACAATCAGGAGGGGTGGTCTGAGTTTCTGCCACTCTTCTGCTGGTTGTTCGCCTTTTTTTTGTTGTTCTGGGAGACATCCGTCTTTTGGGTCATTCTCCAAATTGGTATCGGCTGTGCCGGAGGAGGAGAGTTTTTCCGGTGATTTGGAGAGAGTTTGGATGGATGTGCGTGGTAATCTGCAGGAGGCTAACAAAAAATCTAAGAGGTACTTTGATAGGAAACGGCAAGAGGTTTTGTTTGCTATTGGTGACATGGTTTGGTTGTCCTCAAAGAATCTGCGGTTGAGGATTCCTTCTAAAAAATTGGGTCCCAAGTTTGTAGGGCCCTTTAAGGTGCTTCAGGTAGTTAACCAATCTGCTGTTAGGTTGGAGGTTCCTACCTCCTGGAAGATTAATCTGGTGTTTCATGTTTCTCTGTTGAAAAGAGCTTATGTGTCGGATGGAGACGCCTCTGCCACTGTTCCTCCAGTGGTGGAGGACGGGGAATCCGAAATTTCCCGCATCCTAAATTCTAGACGGTATAGAGGGAGTTTGCAGTATCTCGTCGCTTGGAAGGGTTTCGGACCCGAGGATAACTCATGGGTGAGGGCGGATGATGTTTCTGCTTCCAGACTTGTCAGAGCGTTTCACAAGAGGTTTCCTGATAAGCCTGGGCCTAGGGGATCTGTTAGAACTCTCCTGTTAGTTTTTTTCCATCTTGCTGGTCACATGACCTTTTTTGCCTATTTAATCCTGCTCCGCCCTCCTGGCCTTGCTGGACTTCATTGTAATTTCTACTCTTAAGATAGCCAGGTACTTAGTTACCTTTCTCAGTCAGTTTAGCTAGGTCTTCGGACCTTTATGTTCTATGTTGTGTGTTTGTCTTTTACTGCTACAATTTCTTGCTAGGAGGTGTCCAACTTTATCCCAGTCCCTAGTTCTTGTAGGGATCCCTCCCTCACATCTATAGGTCTTCGTACAGACTAGCCGAGGACTTTAACGGGTCTGATCGCAGGATCAGGTTCCCCGTTACATCGTATTGATCTAGCTTAGTTCTATTGTAGGGACAGATCTCCTTTCTTTCCTTAGTGCTTGTAGCAGATCATAACAGCACCCCAGCCTGTTAGAGTACTGTGCCAAAAAGCCTCTGTGTGTACTCTGAACCACTGCCTGTAGGGGTACTGTGCCTTTAAGCCTCTGTGTGTACTCTTCACCCATATCTGAGGAAGTACTTTGCCAAAAAGCCACTGTGTGTACTCTGCAGTGCATCCATATCTGAGTGAGTACTGTGCCAAAAAGCCGCTGTGTGTACTCTGCACCCTCGCCTGTTGGAGTACTGTGCCAAAAAGATGCTGTGTGTACTCTGCAGTGCATCCATATCTGAGTGAGTGCTATGTCAAAAAGCTGCTGTGTGTACTCTGCACCTCAGCCTGTGGGAGTACTGTGCCAAAAAGATGCTGTGTGTACTCTTCACCCATATCGGAGGAAGTACTGTGCCAAAAAGCCACTGTGTGTACTCTGCACCTCTGCCTGTGGGAGTACTGTGCCAAAAAGCCATTGTGTGTACTCTGCACCCCCGAATGTGGGAGTACTGTGCCAAAAAGCCTTTGTGTGTACTCTGCACCTCCAAATGTGGGAGTACTGTGCCAAAAAATCTTCTGCGTGTACACTGCACCCCTGCCTGTAGGAGTACAGTGCCTTTAAGGCTCTGTGTATACTCTGCACCCCTGCCTGTGGGAGTACTCTGCCAAAAAGCCATTGTGTGTACCCTGCAATCCCAAATGTGGGAGTACTCTGCCAAAAAATCTTCCGTGTGTACTTTGCACCCCTGCCTATAGGAGTACTGTGCCTTTAAGCCTCTGTGTGTACACTGCACCCCCGTCTGTTGGAGTATTGTGCCAAAAAGCCTCTGCATGTACTCTGAACCCGTCCCTGCCTGTGGGATTACTGTGCCTTTTAAGCCTCTGTGTGTACTCTGCACCCATGCCTGTTGGAGCCCTGCATTAAAAAGCCTCTTTGTTTACTATGCACCCCAATCTGTGGGAATGTTGTGCCAAAAAAGTTCATGTGTACTCTGCACCCCTGCCTGTGGGAGTACGGTACCTTTAAGCCCCTTGTGTGTACTCTGCACCCATGCCTGTGGAAGTACTGTGCCAAAAAGCCTCTGTGTGTACTCTGCACCCCTGCATGTGGGAGTACTCTACCATAAAGCCACTGTGTACTCTGCAGTGCATCCATATCTGATGGAGTACTCTGCCAAAAAGCCACTGTGTGTACTCTGTACCCCTGCCTGTAGGAGTAGTGTGCCAAAAATCTTCTGTGTGTACTGTGCACCCATACATGTAGAATTACAGTGTCAAAAAGAATCTGCGTGTACTCTGCACCCCTGCCTGTGGAAGAACTCTGCCAAATAGCCATTGTGTGTATTCTGCACCCCCGAATGTGGGAGTACTGTGCCAAAAAGCCTTTGTGTGTACTCTGCACCCCCGAATGTGGAAGTACTCTGACAAAATTTTTCTGTGTTCACTCTGCACCCCTGCCTGTAGGAGTACTGTGCCTTTAAGCCTCTATGTGTACTCTGAATCCCTGCCTGTGGGAGCACTGTGCCAAAAAGCCTCTGTGTGTACTCTGCAGCCCCATCTGTGGGAGTGTTGTGCCAAAAAGCTCATGTGTACTCTGCACCCCTGCCTGTGGAAGAACTGTGCCTTTAAGCCCCTGTGTGTACTCTGCACCCATGCCTGTGGAAGTATTGAGACAAAAAGCCGCTGTGTGTACTCTGCACCCCTGGTTGTGGGAGTACTGATTCAAAAAGTCTCTGTGTACTCTGCTGCCATGTCTGTATGAGTAATGGTCCATAAAATATAATTATACTCAATCACTGTGCCTGTACAAGTTGTGGCTGGGCCTAAAAAATTATTTTACTCTACCGCTGTGTCTGTATGAGTAGTGTACCTAAAAAATAATTATACTCTGCTACTGTGTCTGTGCTATTTGTGGGCCTAAAAAATAATTTTACTCTATCTCTGTCTGTACAAGTTGTGGCCGGGAATAAAAAATAATTTTACTCTGCAGCCGTCTCTTTGTGAGTAGTGTGCCTAAAAAATAATTCTGCTCTGCTGCTGTGTCTGTGCCATTTTGTGGGCCTAAAAAATAATTTTACTCTACCGCTGTGTCTGTGCAAGTTGTGGCCAGTTCTAAAAAATTTTTTTTTTACTCTACCACTTTGTCTGTACAAGTAGGGTGTATAAAAATAATTATACTCTGCAGCCGTGTGTGTACAAGTACTGTGCCTAAAAAATAATTCTACTCTGCCGCTGTGTCTCCGGATGTAGCCATGATGACTGGCTGCTGTTCTGTCAAGTCTCTCTTCAAAAGGATAGAGGTCTCTTTTTATACCCACATCCCACATCTGTCAATCAGGCCATCATCCACAGGTCAGAGGGAAGGTGGGATGGGGTCAACTTTCATTGTTCGAGTATTCAATCAATATGCATAGTTTGTCTGTCAATGTTTGCAAGTCAACAAGATTCAGAAACTGATACAATGGTTAATCAACATTTTAGCAACTATCAATTGTTCAGTTACCCTGCGTCCTTGTCTCCAAGGCTAAACATCAATTCAAGAGTCAACTTTAAGGCTCATATGAACAAAGGTTTATATCTCCTAACCTACTAGAAAATACATGTGGCATATTTAACAATAAATGTTGTGTCGTCACTAGTGTTGAGCATTCCGATACTGAAATATCGGGTATCGGCCGATATTCGCGGTATAGGAATTCCGATACTTAATTCCGATACTTTTACAATATCGAATACCGGAATCGGAAGTTCCCATAATGCCTGTGCTCTGCAGTGTCTCTGAAGGATGACAAGCTGGGTGGCAGCGCTCAGCTGAGATCCAGCCTGTCATCAGAATGCCATCCCAGCGTGGGAGAATTCTCCTGATTGTTTAAAAGCCGGAGGGCGGTATAAAGCCGCCGGCTTTTAAACAATCACACGGCCACATACTGCTTCCCGGCAGCCTCCCACCTCGATCCTCCGCTCCTCTCGCCACCTCCAATCCCAATCGTAAGTTAGGACCGGGCGGGGAGCGAAGGACCCGGGCGGGGAAGCCGGCAGTGAAAAGACTTCACCGCCGGCTTTCCCGTTCTGTGCTGCACTTTCCTGCCGGTTATTTCAAATGAACAGCTGAGGTATCAGGTGATGCTGATCAGCTGTTCATTTGAAGTAGCCGTGGTGCCCTCAGAGGGTTCACGTGAGTTCATGCTTGACTGCATTGCATGAACTCACATGAACTTTCCCACGGCCACACAGGTCAGCCTCACCTCCCAGCCCATCATGATTGGTGTGTGTGGGTGTCTGTGCGAAGTCTGCGGGTGTGCGCGATGTCTGTGCGATGTGTGCGGGTGTGCGCGGTGTCTGTGCGATGTCTGCGAGTGTGTGCGGGTGTGCGCTGTGTCTGTGCGATGTCTGTGAGTGCGTGCGGGTGTGCGCTGTGTCTGTGCGATGTGTGCGGGTGTGTGCGGTGTCTGTGCGATGTCTGCGGGTGTGTGCGTGCAGGCAGACATAGGCCGATGTGACACTACTACTCCCATCGGCCTATGTCTGTCCCCCGTCCACTCGTGCCAGCAGGATCAGCTCGATGGGAGCAGTAGTTCCCATCAGCCTGATCCTGCTATTTAAATTGCCCTACTGTGTCCCCAATAAATTTTAAATACATGTCATTGGTGGCCAGTGGTTACCTACAATAAATTAGTTCATACATTACCTGTCCCCGCCGATCGCCACCTAAAATAAAGTAAAAAATAAAAAACTACACCTATACTCACCTAGACACCTAATTCCCCGAAGCCATCGATCTCCTGTAATAAAATATAAAATAATAAACCACAACCTTATCCTTACCCCTCCGTAGTAGTCCACGAGTGTCCCACGAAGATCTCCAGTTTAGAGCAGCCACATAGAATGTGACCGCTCTGAACCGCCGCCGCCGCTAGAATGATGGGGCCGTAAAGCAGCCCCGTCATTGCATAAGCGGGTTCACCGGAGTTCAGGCAGCGCTGCTCCAGTCAGCTCCTTTACGGCCCTGCTGTATCGTGAGAAATTCCCACGGTACAGCAGTGCCGTAAAGGAGGTCTCTGGAGCTGCGCTGACTGAATGCACTCCGGTGACCTCAGTCAGTGGCTCCCGCTGCCGGGAGCGGACGTGTTCCCGGCAGCGTGAGCTTACAGCAGCCATGCACAGCTGTCACCATCTCCAGATGTGACAGCTGTGCATGGGAGATCAGCGCAGGAACGTGGACAGGTAACTATTTTTTTTTTTTAGTAAACTAAGAATTAAATAAAATGGTTTGTTTTATTTCAAATAAATTATTTCTTTCTGGGTGTAGTGTGTTTTTTCTTTTTAACACTTTGTAGGTTAGTAATGGGGGTGTGTCTTATAGACGCCCAACATTACTAACCTGGGCTTCATGGCAGCTGGCGCTGACATGAACCCCAGCCCTATTACCCCCTGCCACCGCACCAGGGCAGCGTGGAAGAGCGAGGCTAAGTGCCAGAGTTGGCGCATCCTATGGATGCGCCATTTCTGGGGCGGCTGACGGCTGGTGTTTCTAGCCTGGGAGGGGGCCAATATTCATGGCACCCTTCCTGGGCTATTAATATCAGCCCCCAGCTGTCTGCCTAGCCTTTGCTAGCTATTAAAATAGGGGGGACCCCACGTCATTTTTTGGGGGGGTCCCCCATTTTAATAGCTAGTAAAGGCTAGGTATTCAGCTGGCGGCTGATATTAGTAGCCTGGGGAGCTCCGTGGGTATTACCCCCTTCCCAGGCTTCAAACATCTGCCCCAGCCGTCTGCTTAACCTCCGCTAGAAACTAAAATTATGGGGGATCCCACGCCAAATTTTTTTTTAAATAAATCCTTTATTTTAACACTAAATGACATTTGAGGAGTTAATAAAGATGCAGTCCCTAAATTATTATTTATTTTTTAATTAATTTTTCCCAAAAATTTTGACGTGGGCTTTGCTATAATTTTGTATGCCAGCCAGGTACAGCATCCAGCTTCTATGAACGCGCCATTTTCCGGGGTGGCTGCGGACTGCAATTTGCAGCGGGGGGGGGCCCAGAAAGTTTGGGCCTCCCTGCGCTGCAGATTCCATCCCCCAGCTGCCTAGTTGTACCTGGCTGGACACAAAAATAGGGAGAAGCCCCACGTATTTTTTTTTTAAATTATTTCATGAAATTCATGAAATAATAAAGAAAAAAAGGGCTTCCCTATATTGTTGTGTCCAACCAGGTACAAATAGGCAGCTGGTGGTTGGGGTCAGCCCGTTCCTGCCTGCTGTACCTGGCTGGACACAAATATAGTGCGAAGCCACACGTCAATTTTTTTTAAATTATTTCAGGAAATTCATGAAATAATTAAAAAAAAATTGATGTGGGGCTTCGCCCTATATTTGTGTCCAGCCAGGTACAGCAGGCAGGAACGGGCTGCCCCCAACCACCAGCTGCCTATTTGTACCTGGCCGGACACAACAATATAGGGAAGCCCTTTTTTTAAAAAATTATTTCATGAAATAATGCAAAAAAAAATTGACGTGGAGCTTCGCACTAGATTTGGGTCCAGCCAGGTACAGCAGGCAGGAACGGGCTGCCCCCAACCACCAGCTGCCTATTTGTACCTGGCCGGACACAACAATATAGGGAAGCCCTTTTTTTCTTAATTATTTCATGAATTTCATGAAATAATTTTAAAAAAAAATACGTGGAGCTTCGCCCTATTTTTGTGTCCAGCCAGGTACAACTAGGCAGCTGGGGGCTGGAATCTGCAGCGCAGGGAGGCCCAAGCTTTCTGGGCCCCACCCGCTACAAATTGCAGTCTGTAGCCACCCCGGAAAATGGCGCGTTCATAGAAGCGCCATCTTCTGGCGCTGTACCCAACTCATCCAGGGCCCTGGTGCGGTGGCTCACTGGGTAATAAAGGGGTTAAGGCCAGCTTGGCATTATCAGCTGGCCCTAAGCCCGAAATTCATGGGGTCACGCCAATATTAGACATGACCACCATGAATTTCTAGTAAAGTATTTAAAAAAAACACAACACCCAGAATAAAGTCCTTTAATTGAAATAAAGACAGAATTCTTTATTGTTCTAAATTAAACTATACTTACCATCACGCCCATTCCAGCTGAAGCCAACGATCTCCTGCAATAAAAGAAAAATAATAAACCAACATCATCCTTACCTTTCCATGGTTCCCACGACAGCTTCAGCTCTGCTACATCGAGATGACAGGCTGGACCGCAGCAGAACGCTGCCATCCAGCCTGTCATCCCGCAGACACTGAGAAGCGCAGGCATGCTTGCGCTCCTCAGTGTCTCTCTGTGACGGCATCCAGATGAGCCGAGGCCATGTCCAATGAACTCGACTCACCTCATGCACGTCACTGACAGCGTGGGAGAATTCTCCTGCACTCAGCGCGTTAGCGTGAGAATTCTCCCACGCTGTCAGTGACGTGCATGAGGTGAGCTGAGTTCATTGGACATGACCTCACCTCATGCACGTCACTGACAGCGTGGGAAAATTCTCACGCTGAAGCGCTGAGTGCAGGAGAATTCTCCCACGCTGTCAGTGACGTGCATGAGGTGAGCCGAGTTCATTGTCGGCTCATCTGGATGCCGTCACAGAGAGACACTGAGGAGCGCAAGCATGCCTACGCTTCTCAGTGTCCACGGGATGACAGGCTGGATGGCAGCGTTCTGCTGCGGTCCAGCCTGTCATCTCGATGTAGCAGAGCTGGAGCCATCGTGGGAACCATGGAAAGGTAAGGATGAGGTTGCTTTATTATTTTTCTTTTATTGCAGGAGATCGTTGGCTTCAGCTGGAATGGGCGTGATGGTAAGTATAGTTTAATTTAGAACAATAAAGAATTGTGTGTTTATTTCAATTAAAGGACTTTATTCTGGGTGTTTGTGTTTTTTTTTAACTTTGACTATGGGGTTAGTAATGGGGGTGTCTTATAGACGCCTCTCCATTACTAACCTGGGCTTGATGTCAGCTGGCATTATAAGCTGACATCAACCCCAGCCCTATTACCCCACTGCAACCGCTACAGGGCAGTGGGAAGAGCGAGGCTAAGTGCCAGAATTGGTGCATCCTATGGATGCGCCATTTCTGGGGCGGCTGACGGCTGGTGTTTCTAGCCTGGGAGGGGGCCAATATTCATGGCTCCCTTCCTGGGCTATTAATATCAGCCCCCAGCTGTCTGCCTAGCCTTTGCTAGCTATTAAATTAGGGGGGACCCCACGTCATTTTTTGGGGGGGTCCCCCATTTTAATAGCTAGTAAAGGCTAGGTATTCAGCTGGGGGCTGATATTAGTAGCCTGGGAAGCTCCGTGGGTATTACCCCCTTCCCAGGCTTCAAACATCTGCCCCAGCTGTCTGCTTAACCTCCGCTAGAGACTAAAATTAAGGGGAACCCCACGCCAATTTTTTTTTTAAATAAATCCTTTATTTTAACATTAAATGACAAGTACAGTAATCAACACTGTCACTGTACTTCATATATATGTGACTGACATGTTTCTATCTATCTAATCTATGTATGATTCTCTATTCCTTCTATTCTAAATTGTCGGGTACAGATGCTGAATTGCCGGCCGGCTTTCTTAAAGAGACGGTGCATGAAAACACTATTATTTTTTTAAATAAATCCTTTACACTAAATGACAAGTACAGTAACCAACACTGTCACTGTACTTCATATATATATGACTGACATGTTTCTATCTATCTAATCTATGTGTGGTGCTCTATTCTTTCTGTTGTAAATTGTCGGGTACCGGTGTATGCGCTGATGAATTGCCGGCTTTTCGCATAATACATTCTACATTATTCTTAGTTGTTTTACTTCATGTAGAATTAACCTACAAGGAAAGAAAGGGTTTATTTTCATTCCGATATTAGTGTCCCATTGACTTGCATTGGTTTCCGGTATCGGAATCGGCGATATCCGATACTTTTTGAGTATCGGTCCGATCCAATCCGATACGATATTTCCTGATATCGGAAGGTATCGCTCAACACTAGTCGTCACACAAAACATCTGAATTCCAAGCATGATACTGTTTATAGTGAAGTACACACCATAAAAAGCATGGCAGATCTGAGCCTCCTACTGCTCCCTCTTCTGCTGCAGTGTTGGCCCTTTCCTCCCACTCACAATCAACAGGGCCACCTGCCTCTCCGCAAATAGAGGATGTGACAGCACCACCACCACCACTATTGTAACTGGGCATCTCCACACGTCCCATGGAAGTGTTCAGCTATCCATCCCCCAAACCCTCAAGAGAAAGAGAAGATACCCGCTACCCACCCACGATCCATGGTCCTGAATGACAGCATTTCAAAATTACTGGTCTTTGAAATTATGCTATTCTGGCTGGTGGAGATGGACAGTTTTAAAAAACTGATGATGGTGGCTGACCCGAGTACACTGTTCCCAGCTCCCACTACTTTTCCAGGTGTGCCATCCATGCCAGGTGGGCACTGCACAATGCCAGCAGTGGCATGGTCCACTTATCCGCCAATATGGGGACCAGCAAGCATGGCCAGGGACGTTACATCTCCCTAACTGCCCACTGGGTAAATGTAGAGGCAGCTGGGACAGAGGCAGACGGTATTCTAGTCCATGCCCTACCACAACCAAGGATTGCTGGACGTTTATCTGCCTAGATTGCCTCCTCCTACTCTACTTCCTCCATCTCCTCCACATCTGGTAACAGTAAGACCTGCTGTTATGATCTGCTACAAGCACTAAGGAAAGACAGGAGATCTGTCCCTACAATAGAACTAAGCTTGATCCCTACGATGTAACGGGGAACCTGATCCTGCGATCAGACCCGCTAAAGTCCTCAGCTAGTCTGTACGAAGACCTATAGATGTGAGAGAGGGATCCCTACAAGAACTAGGGACTGGGAGTAAGATGGACACCTCCTAGCAGAAATTGTAGCAGAAAAGGAAAAACAAACAACATAGAACATAGAGGTCAAGAGACCTAGCTAAACTGACGGAGTAAGGTAACAAAGCACCTGGCTAGCTTAAGAGTAGAAATACAATGAAGTCCAGCAAAGCCAGAAGGGCGGAGCAGAATTAAATAGGCAAAAAAGGTAATGTGACCAGCAAACTAGAAAAAACCTAACAGGAGAGATCTAACAATACCCCCTCTTCTATGAGGATCCTCCGGATCCCCTAGGCCCAGGCTTATCAGGAAACCTCCTGTGAAATGCCCTGACAAGTCTGGAAGCAGAAACGTCATCCGCCCTCACCCATGAGTTATCCTCGGGACCGAAACCCTTCCAAGCGACGAGATACTGCAAACTCCCTCTATACCGTCTAGAATTAAGGATGCGGGAAATTTCATATTCCCCATCCTCCACCACCGGAGGAACAGTGGCAGTGGCGTCTCTATCAGATACATCAGCTTTTTTCAATAGAGAAACATGGAACACCGGATTAATCTTCCAGGAGGTGGGAATCTCCAACCTAACAGCAGATTGGTTAACTACCTGAAGCACCTTAAAGGGCCCTACAAACTTGGGACCCAATTTTTTAGAAGGAATCCTCAACCGCAGATTCTTTGAGGACAACCAAACCATGTCACCAATAGCAAACAAAACCTCTTGACGTTTCCTGTCAAAGTACCTCTTAGATTTTTTGTTAGCCTCCTGCAGATTACCACGCACATCTGTCCAAACTCTCTCCAAATCACCGGAAAACTCTCCTCCTCAGGCACAGCCGACACCAATTTGGAGAACGACCCAAAAGACGGATGTCTCCCAGAACAACAAAAAAAAGGCGAACACCCAGCAGACGAGGATGTATGGTTGTTAAGAGCAAATTCAGCAAGTGGCAGAAACTCAGACCACCCTTCTTGATTGTCTGCCACAAAACAATGCAAGAACTGCTCAACATCCTGGTTCTTCCTTTCTGTCTGGCCATTAGACTCAGGATGATATCCAGATGAAAATGACAAATGAACTCCCAACCTGTCACAAAAGGCACGCCAAAAACGAGCCACGAACTGAGGTCCCCTATCAGAAACAATGTCAGTAGGAAGACCATGGAGTCTGACAATCTCCTTGACAAAGGCCTTAGCGAGTGTCTTATCGCAGGGCAGTTTGATGAAGGGAACCAAGTGACACATCTTGCTAAAACGGTCCACGACCACCCAGATGACCGTGAAACCCTCAGAGGAGGGAAGGTCAGTAATAAAGTCCATAGCATGATGTGTCCAAGGTACACTAGGAACCTCCAGAGGGCAAAGCAACCCCGCAGCAGGAGTATGAGAAGACTTAGATCTAGCACATGCAGTACATCGACACAACCACTTAATGACTTTCTTCTGCCATCCAGGCCACCAAAAACCGCGACCCACAAGTCTCTTGGTCTCAGAAATTCATGAATGACCTGCCAACCGAGACTCATGGCACTCAACAAACAAATCTCTCCTAAAGGTCCTAGGCACAAACAACCTCCCATGGGGAGTGTTAGATGGTGTTATGATCTGCTACAAGCACTAAGGAAAGACAGGAGATCTGTCCCTACAATAGAACTAAGCTTGATCCCTACGATATAATGGGGAACCTGATCCTGCGATCAGACCCGCTAAAGTCCTCAGCTAGTCTGTCCGAAGACCTATAGATGTGAGGGAGGGATCCCTACAAGAACTAGGGACTGGGAGTAAGATGGACACCTCCTAGCAGAAATTGTAGCAGAAAAGGAAAAACAAACAACATAGAACATAGAGGTCAAGAGACCTAGGTAAACTGACGGAGTAAGGTAACAAAGCACCTGGCTACCTAAAGAGTAGAAATACAATGAAGTCCAGCAAAGCCAGGAGGGCGGAGCAGGATTAAATAGGCAAAAAAGGTCATGTGACCAGCAAACTAGAAAAAACCTAACAGGAGAGTTCTAACACCTGCACTACCAACTTCAACACAGCCAGGAGGAAACAACAGCAGGCTTTTCTGAAACTCTTCTGTTTGGGGGACAAATCCCACAATGTGCAAGAGCTGTGGACGGTGATCAAACAGCAGACAGATGAGTGGTTGGTGCTGCTGAACCTCAAGCCCGGCTTGATGGTGTGCGATAATGGGCAAAATCTCATAGCAGCTGTGGTCTACCCAGTTTGATGCACATCACTTGCCTGGCATACTTACTGAATTTGGTGGTGCAGAACTTCCTGAAAAACTACCTACATATGGCAGAGATGCTGCTAAAAGTGCAGACAGTGTGTGCACACTTTTGCCATTCTCACCCTGTTGCTTCTCATCTGTCTGCACTGTAGCATCACTTCTGTCTTCCCAATCACCGCCTCATATGCAATGCACCAACAAAGTGGAACTCCACCTTGTAATTGCTGGAGAGGCTGTGTGAACAGCAGCAGGCAATAGTGGAGTTTCAGCTGCAGCACGCATGTCTCAGTCGCTCTGCGGAAAAACATCACTTCATTGCCATGCGGGATGTGTGTGCCTTGTTGGGCTACTTCAAATACTCCACCAATATGGCCAGTGCACATGACACCATCATCAGCGTTACTATACTACTTAAATGACTGCTGGAAAAAACAATTCAGGTGATTCTGGATGAGGTGGTGGCACAGGCGGAAGAGAAGCAGGAGGAGCAAGGCCAATTCACACGATTATCAGGCCTATTGTCCACATGTGGCTCGGAGGGTGGGTTAATGTGGGTTAATGTCCCAATAGCGGACAGGTACCCAACTGTACATCCAGGGGACAGTTTGGGAGGGTGAGAAGGAGGAACATCAATGTTTCCAGTGGGGAGGCACTGAAAGTACCTCACGGGCATCACTGGAATGTGGATGGAGGGATATAGAGGACCCAGACAATACACATCTCTCCAAAGACAGCTTGTACTTGCCTCTGGGCAGCCTGCTACACATGAGCCAATACATGCTGCTGTGCCTGCGCAATGACTACTGAGTAGCCCGTAGTATTGTTACCAGTGCTGATTACTGGGTGGCCACCCTGCTGGATCCCCAATACAAGGACAATGTACCATCATTTCTTCCATCATTAGAGTGGGATCGCAAAATGCATGAATACAAGCCCACACTGTAGAAAAACTACTGATGGCTTTTCCACCTGACAGCAAGGGCTCAGTAGATGAACAAGTCAGAGGCGGAGAAAGAAGTTGCCAACTCAGCTGGGGCACTGCCTCGGAAATCAGAGCTAACATGGCCAAAATGTGGCAAAATTTTTTGAGAGCGCCACAACATCCGGCACCACCATCTGATATTGTCCATATTAGCAGGAGGCAGCGGAACAACAACATGATGAAAGAGTACATTTCTCCACATCTCCACGTACTAACTGATGGGTCTGCCCTATTTAACTTCTGAGTCTCCAAATTGGATACATGGCCTGAGCTTGCCCTTTATACCTTGGAGGTACTGGTCAGCCCTGCGGCAAGTGTACTGTCCCAACGTGTGTTTAGCATGGCAGGGGATGTGATCACAGACAGGCACATCCACCTATCCACATCAGACATGGGAAGCTAACATTCATATCATTAAAATGAACCAGGCGTTGATCCCACAGGACTTGTTCATATCTTTGGTTGACTAGACAACTCTACCAGCCGCACCCAGCCAGTGCTCAACTCTGTTTGCCATTTGTTTCATTCAGGTACCTCCCCAAATAAAAAAGAGGAAAACTATGTTTCCTACCTATTCTACCTACACCGCCATGTCCACCTCCTCCACTTCTTCCTCCAGTTGGACATCGCTCCCTGGTTTTAGTGTGTTAGTTTATTTTGGGTTCATGAACCACTGCCTGTAGGGGTACTGTGCCTTTAAGCCTCTGTGTGTACTCTGCACCTCTACCTGTGGGAGTACTATGTCAAAAAGCCGCTGTGTGTACTCTGCACCTCAGCCTGTGGGAGTACTGTGCCAAAAAGATGCTGTGTGTAATCTTCACCCATATCTGAGGAAGTACTGTGCCAAAAAGCCACTGTGTGTACTCTGAACCTCTGTGTCACGCTGTCTCTGTATACTGGAGGTACTGTTAAAGGTACAGAGGTCCAGGCCGCCAGCGTAACCCCTACCTCCTGAGGATCCCTGCACCTAAGTAATCTAGTCCTGAGAAGGACCCCGATCACAACAAAAGGGGACAAGTAATAATATGCCCACACACAGTACTTAGACGAACGAGACAGTACAAGGGAAAAACCAAAACCACCTTGCATACAACAACTACACAACTACAACAGAGGGAACACCAATGGGAAAGGAGATAAATGATAAAGCGAGGAAGGGAAAAAACACTCCAAATACACTTATCTCAGAAACTCCAAACACCACGATCCGCTCTGTTAGTCTGAATGAAATGCTTTCACCGACACTTCCCAAACAGACCAGCAGGCATTTGAAGGAGTCTCACTACAGCAGTATTGATTGCAGCTGGGCGAGGCTGGACCTCGTCTAGCACAGAGAGAGAGAGAATTAACTCCCTCACTGCCGAAAAACACAAAGCACCAACAAGTCAGCTGCGAGAAGTCAGGCTGTGTACTCGTAACGATCTTCGTGGCGACACACCCGTGACAGTACCCCCCCTTCTACGAGGGGCCTCCGGACCCTCAGGGCCAGGTTTATCCGGGTGAGTCGTGTGGAAGGCCCGAACTAATCGGTCTGCGTTAATATCCGACGCAGGAACCCACATCCTCTCCTCAGGACCATACCCTTTCCAATGAACCAGGTACTGAAGGGACCGGCGATTAAAGCGTGAATCGATGACCCTCGATACCTGGAACTCCAAGTTACCATTGACCACCACTGGAGGGGGAGGTAAAGGTGACGGTACCACCGGCGCCACATACCTCTTAAGCAACGATCTGTGGAACACGTTGTGAATTTTAAACGTAGGGGGGAGGTCAAGACGGAATGCCACCGGATTAATAATAGAACTGATTCTGTACGGCCCGATGAACCTGGGACCCAGTTTCCAGGAGGGAACCTTAAGTTTAATATTCCTGGTAAACAACCATACCCGATCGTTCACACTTAGGTCCGGACCAGACACTCTCCTCCTATCAGCCATACGTTTGTATCGGTTCCCCATAGTATTCAGATTCTTCAGCACCCCTCTCCATACTGAAGCGAGTGATGAGGAAAATCGTTCCTCCTCAGGAACCCCCGAAGAGCCCCCCCTACTGAAAGTACAAAACTGGGGGTGAAAACCATATGCCCCAAAAAACGGGGACTTACCAGTGGACTCGCTCCGCCTATTATTAAGAGCAAACTCTGCCAGAGGTAAGAAAGAAGCCCAGTCCTCCTGGTTCTCTGACACAAAACACCGGAGATATGTCTCCAAGCTCTGGTTCATACGTTCCGTCTGACCATTGGTCTGAGGATGAAAAGCCGATGAGAATGACAAATGCATCCCCCGCCGTGCACAAAACGCCTTCCAGAACTTGGACACAAACTGAGACCCCCGATCAGACACCACCTCGGAGGGTACCCCGTGAAGCCTCACAATCTCCCCAATGAACACCTGCGCAAGAGTTTTAGCATTAGGGAGAGCCGGAAGAGCGATAAAATGTGCCATCTTGCTGAACCTGTCCACTACAACGAGTATGACCGTTTTACCCGAAGACGGAGGGAGGTCCGTAATAAAGTCCATAGACAGATGAGTCCAAGGACGCTCCGGGATCTTCAAAGGTAAGAGGGCCCCAGACGGACGGGTATGTGAGGTCTTAGAGCGCGCACAAACCCCACAGGACGCGACAAAAGTTACTACCTCCTTATGTAAGTTAGGCCACCAAAACCGACGCGAGAGGAGATCCACAGTTGCTTTACTCCCCGGGTGTCCTGCAAAAACTGAGTTATGGTGTGCCTCGATCACCTTTTGTCGCAACTGATCTGGAACAAACAGTCTCCCCGGAGGTCCAACAGGAGCGTCCCCCTGAGCCTCCAATACCTCCTCCTCCAGCTCAGAGCATACTGCCGAAACCACCACCCCCTCCTGAAGGATAGGAATCGGGTCGTCCGTATTCCCGGCCCCAGGGAAACTACGAGATAAGGCATCCGCCTTTACATTTTTTGACCCAGGACAATATGTAACGACAAAATTAAACCTGGTAAAAAACAATGACCACCTAGCTTGTCTGGGATTCAGACGTTTCGCGGACTCCAGATATAGCAGGTTCTTGTGATCGGTGATGACGGTGACCGGATGGACTGCCCCCTCCAAAAAATGGCGCCACTCCTCAAAAGCTAACTTAATGGCCAAGAGTTCCCTATTGCCGACATCGTAATTCCTCTCAGCGGACGACAATTTTTTAGAGAAAAAGGCGCACGGATGCCACTTACCAGGGGACGAACCCTGTGACAATACTGCTCCCACCCCTACCTCGGAAGCGTCTACCTCTACAATGAATGGCTGTGACGCATCAGGTTGAATGAGTATGGGTGCCGAGGCAAAACATTTTTTCAAGGAGGAGAATGCTTGACAAGCCTTGTCAGACCACCTAGAAAAATCCGTCCCCTTTTTAGTCATGTCTGTGAGAGGCTTAACCATGGACGAGAAATTACGAATGAACTTCCGGTAATAATTAGCAAACCTCAGGAAACGTTGTAGTGCCTTAAGATTCTCTGGCCGATCCCACTCAAGAACTGCCAGCACTTTCCCAGGGTCCATACGAAAACCGGACGCTGAAACCAGGAAGCCTAAAAACTGGAGTTCCTGTACGGCGAACACACACTTTTCCCATTTGGCATACAGTTTATTATCCCGCAAGATCTGTAACACCTGCCTAACGTGCTCCTGATGAGACACCAGATCCGGCGAGTAAATTAAGATATCATCCAGATATATGACAACAAACTGTCCCACCAGGCGGCGAAAAATGTCATTAACAAAGTGTTGGAACACCGCCGGGGCATTAGTCAGACCGAATGGCATGACAAGGTTCTCATAATGCCCCTCCGGAGTGTTAAACGCCGTCTTCCACTCATCCCCCTCCTTCATCCTAATCAGATTGTACGCCCCCCTGAGATCCAACTTAGAGAACCATTTGGCGCCCACGATCTGATTAAAGAGATCGGGAATAAGTGGGAGCGGATACGGATCTCGGACCGTAATCCGATTAAGTTCACGGAAATCCAGGCAAGGGCGTAGGCCTCCATCTTTCTTCTTAACAAAGAAGAACCCCGCAGCCACCGGTGAAGATGAAGGTCTAATATGCCCCTTAGCCAGACTTTCTGAAATAAAATCCTTCATGGCCTGTCTCTCAGAACCAGAAAGGTTATACAACCTAGCTTTAGGTAACTTGGCCTCAGGGAGCAGTTTTACAGAACAGTCATACTCGCGATGAGGAGGTAGTTCCTGACACCCTTTCTCCGAGAATACATCCTCAAAGTCCGCCAGAAATGGAGGTAAGACCCAAGGAGTAACCGCACCGATGACCGTGTTCATGCAGTTTTTATTACAGAATTTACTCCATTGGCTTATCTCTCTGGTTTGCCAATTAATAACCGGGTTATGCTTAGCTAACCAAGGAAGGCCCAACACTATAGGAGTGGGAAGACCCTCCAACACGTAGCAAGACAACAGTTCTTTATGTATTGCCCCCACTTGAAGTTTTACGTCATGCACAGCTTGCAAAAAACTTCCCTGACCGAGAGGCCTGGCATCGATCGAGAATATGGGGATGGGTTTAGCCAACTCACTCAATCGCATACCTTGAACCCGGGCAAACCGAGCATCAACCAGATTAGCCCCGGCCCCACTATCCAGAAGAACAGATATCCTCTCAGTTCTCGTACCCACCACCACCTCCGCCGGTACGAGAAACTGAGACGAACCTAGGGACGAAATACCTACTCCCAGATTGCCGTCCACCACACAACCTGGGATCAACAGTTTTCCGACGACTCTTCACTCTGCAAGGGACGGGATGGACACCCCCCAATAAAATGTCCCTTTCTCCCGCAGAAGAAACACCTTCCTGTCTTATGGCGCACCACCGGTCCCCTCCCCCGAAATGATGTCCCTCCTAATTGCATAGGCTCCTCTGGACTGACCAGGGGAACCACCATATGAGGGGACCTTGTAGGAGGTGGAGTCATCACAGGGGGTAGAGTTATCCTGCATCTCTCCCGAAGCCGTCTGTCAACGCGAATAGCAAGGGCCATAGCGGCTTCCAGTGACGCGGGAGAGTCATACTGTGCCAACACATCCTGTAATTTGTCGGATAAACCATGACAAAACTGGCTCCTAAGAGCCGGGTCATTCCACTGGGTGTCCGTGGCCCACCTACGGAACTCCGAACAGAATTCCTCCGCCGGACGATCTCCCTGCTGGATCCTACGTAACTTAGACTCAGCAAGGGAGATCCGATCTGGGTCATCATATACGAGTCCCAGAGCAGCGAAAAACCTATCCACTGACTGGAGAGCCGGGGAGCCCGGGGGAAGAGAGAACGCCCAAGATTGTGGGTCCCCTTGTAGGAGCGAGATGACAATTCCCACCCTTTGTTCTTCACTCCCCGATGACCGAGGCCGCAGCCGAAAGTACAACTTGCATGCCTCCCGGAAAACAAAAAACTTGTCGTCCCCCCCAGTGAACCTGTCAGGGAGAGCTGCTTTAGGTTCTGCTCCGGCTTGATCCTGAGGATGCAAAACCTTGGACCTAACGTCCGCCAGCTCCATGGACAAACTCTGCAACTGCCGAGCTAGACCGGCTACTGGATCCATGGTAGCTGGAGAAAAACTAAGTGGGTCGGTGAAAATGTCACGCTGTCTCTGTATACTGGAGGTACTGTTAAAGGTACAGAGGTCCAGGCCGCCAGCGTAACCCCTACCTCCTGAGGATCCCTGCACCTAAGTAATCTAGTCCTGAGAAGGACCCCGATCACAACAAAAGGGGACAAGTAATAATATGCCCACACACAGTACTTAGACGAACGAGACAGTACAAGGGAAAAACCAAAACCACCTTGCATACAACAACTACACAACTACAACAGAGGGAACACCAACGGGAAAGGAGATAAATGATAAAGCGAGGAAGGGAAAAAACACTCCAAATACACTTATCTCAGAAACTCCAAACACCACGATCCGCTCTGTTAGTCTGAATGAAATGCTTTCACCGACACTTCCCAAACAGACCAGCAGGCATTTGAAGGAGTCTCACTACAGCAGTATTGATTGCAGCTGGGCGAGGCTGGACCTCGTCTAGCACAGAGAGAGAGAGAATTAACTCCCTCACTGCCGAAAAACACAAAGCACCAACAAGTCAGCTGCGAGAAGTCAGGCTGTGTACTCGTGACGATCTTTGTGGCGACACACCCGTGACACTCTGCCTTGTAGAGTACTGTACCAAAAAGCCACTGTGTGTACTCTGCAGTGCATCCATATCTGAGGGAGTACTGTGCCAAAAAGCCGCTGTGTGTACTCTGCGCCCCCGCCTGTTGGAGTACTGTGCCCAAAAGCCTCTGTGTGTACTCTGAACCACTGCCTGTGGGAGTACTGTGACTTTAAGCTTCTCTGTGTACTCGGCACCCCTACTTGTGGGAGTACTATGTCAAAAAGCCGCTGTGTGTACTCTGCACCTCAGCCTGTTGGAGTACTGGGTCAAAAAGATGCTGTGTGTTCTCTTCACCCATATCGGAGGAAGTACTGTGCCAAAAAGCCACTGTGTGTACTCTGCACCTCTGCCTGTTAGAGTACTGTACCAAAAAGCCACTGTGTGTACTCTGCAGTGCATCCATATCTGAGGGAGTACTGTGCCAAAAAGCCGCTGTGTGAACTCTGCACCCCCGCCTGTTGGAGTACTTTGCCAAAAGGCCTCTGTGTGTACTCTGAACCACTGCCTGTGGGAGTACTGTGACTTTAAGCCTCTGTGTGTACTCTGCACCACTACCTGTGGAAGTACTATGTCAAAAAGCCGCTGTGTGTACTCTGCACCTCAGCCTGTGGGAGTACTGTGCTAAAAAGTTGCTGTGTGTACTCTTCACCCATATCTGAGGAAGTACGGTGCCAAAAAGCCACTGTGTGTACTCTTCACCCCTGCCTGTGGGAGTACTGTGCCAAAATGCCACTGTGTGTACTCTGCAGTACATCCATATCTGAGGGAGTACTGTGCCAAAAAGCCGCTGTGTGTACTCTGAACCCCGGCCTGTGGGAGTAGTGTGCCAAAAAGCCATTGTGTGTACTCTGCACCCCGAATGTGGGAGTACTGTGTCAAAAAGCCTTTGTGTGTACTCTGCACCCCCAAATGTGGGAGTACTGTGCCAAAAAATCTTCTGTGTGTACTCTGCACCCCTGCCTGTAGGAGTACTGTGCCTTTAAGGCTCTGTGTATTCTCTGCACCCCTGCCTGTGGGAGTACTCTGCCAAAAAGCCATTGTGTGTACCCTGCAATCCCGAATGTGGGAGTACTCTGCCAAAAAATCTTCCGTGTGTACTCTGCACCTCTGTACTGTGCCTTTAAGCCTCTGTGTGTACACTGCACCCCCGTCTGTTGGAGTATTGTGCCAAAAAGCCTCTGCATGTACTCTGAACCCCTCCCTGCCTGTGGGAGTACTGTGCCTTTTATGCCTTTGTGTGTACTTTGCACCCATGCCTGTTGGAGCACTGCATTAAAAAGCCTCTGTGTGTACTCTGCACCCCCATCTGTGGGAGTGTTGTGCCAAAAAGCTCATGTGTACTTTGCACCCCTGCCTGTGGAAGAAGTGTGCCTTTAAGCCCCTGTGTGTACTCTGCACCCATGCCTGTGGAAGTATTGAGACAAAAAGCCGCTGTGTGGGAGTACTCTACCATAAAGCCACTGTGTACTCTGCAGTGCATCCATATCTGATGGAGTACTCTGCCAAAAAGCCACTGTGTGTACTCTGTACCCCTGCCTGTAGGAGTAGTGTGCCAAAAATCTTCTGTGTGTACTGTGCACCCATACATGTGGAATTACTGTGTCAAAAAGAATCTGTGTGTACTCTGCACCCCTGCCTGTGGAAGTACTGTGCCAAAAAGCCTTTGTGTGTACTCTGCACCCCCGAATGTGGGAGTACTCTGCCAAAATTTTTCTGTGTTCACTCTGCACCCCTGCCTGTAGGAGTACTGTGCCTTTAAGCCTCTATGTGTACTCTGAATCCCTGCCTGTGGGAGCACTGTGCCAAAAAGCCTCTGTGTGTACTCTGCACCCCCATCTGTGGGAGTGTTGTGCCAAAAAGCTCATGTGTACTCTACACCCCTGCCTGTGGAAGAACTGTGCCTTTAAGCCCCTGTGTGTACTCTGCACCCATGCCTGTGGAAGTATTGAGACAAAAAGCCGCTGTGTGTGCTCTGCACCCCTGGTTGTGGGAGTACTGATTCAAAAAGTCTCTGTGTACCCTGCTGCCATGTCTGTATGAGTAATGGTCCATAAAATATAATTATACTCAATCACTGTGCCTGTACAAGCTGTGGCCGGGCCTAAAAAATTATTTTACTCTACCGCTGTGTCTGTATGAGTAGTGTGCCTAAAAAATAATTATACTCTGCTACTGTGTCTGTGCTATTTGTGGGCCTAAAAAATAATTTTACTCTATCTCTGTCTGTACAAGTTGTGGCCGTGAATAAAAAATAATTTTACTCTGCAGCCGTCTCTTTGTGAGTAGTGTGCCTAAAAAATAATTCTGCTCTGCTGCTGTGTCTGTGCCATTTTGTGGGCCTAAAAAATAATTTTACTCTACCGCCGTGTCTGTGCAAGTTGTGGCCAGTTCTAAAAAATTTTTTTTTTACTCTACCACTTTGTCTGTACAAGTAGGGTGCATAAAAATAATTATACTCTGCAGCCGTGTGTGTACAAGTACTGTGCCTAAAAAATAATTCTACTCTGCCGCTGTGTCTCCGGATGTAGCCATGATGACTGGCTGCTGTTCTGTCAAGTCTCTCTTCAAAAGGATAGAGGTCTCTTTTTATACCCACATCCCACATCTGTCAATCAGGCCATCATCCACAGGTCAGAGGGAAGGTGGGATGGGGTCAACTTTCATTGTTCGAGTATTCAATCAATATGCATAGTTTGTCTGTCAAAGTTTGCAAGTCAACAAGATTCAGAAACTGATACAATGGTTAATCAACATTTTAGCAACTATTAATTGTTCAGTTACCCTGCTTCCATGTCTCCAAGGCTAAACATCAATTCAAGAGTCAACTTTAAGGCTCATATGAACAATGGTTTATATCTCCTAACCTACTAGAAAATACATGTGGCATATTTAACAATAAATGTTGTGTCGTCACACAAAACATCTGAATTCCAAGCATGATACTGTATATAGTGAAGTGCACACCATAAAAAGCATGGCAGATCTGAGCCTCCTACTGCTCCCTCTTCTGCTGCAGTGTTGGCCCTTTCCTCCCACTCACAATCAACAGGGCCACCTGCCTCTCCGCAAATAGAGGATGTGACAGCACCACCACCACCACTATTGTAACTGGGCATCTCCACACGTCCCATGGAAGTGTTCAGCTCTCCATCCCCCAAACCCTCAAGAGAAAGAGAAGATACCCCCTACCCACCCACGATCCATGGTCCTGAATGACAGCATTTCAAAATTACTGGTCTTTGAAATTATGCTATTCTGACTGGTGGAGATGGACAGTTTTAAAAAACTGATGATGTTGGCTAACCCGAGTACACTGTTCCCAGCTCCCACTACTTTTCCAGGTGTGCCATCCAAGCCAGGTGGGCACTGCACAACGCCATCAGTGGCAAGGTCCACTTATCCGCCAATATGGGGACCAGCAAGCATGGCCAGGGACGTTACATCTCCCTAACTGCCCACTGGGTAAATGTATCGGCAGCTGGGACAGAGGCACACGGTATTCTAGTCCATGCCCTACCACAACCAAGGATTGCTGGACGTTTATCTGCCTAGATTGCCTCCTCCTACTCTACTTCTTCCATCGCCTCCACATCTGGTAACAGTAAGACCTGCTGTTATGATCTGCTACAAGCACTACGGAAAGACAGGAGATCTGTCCCTACAATAGAACTAAGCTTGATCCCTACGATGTAACGGGGAACCTGATCCTGCGATCAGACCCGCTAAAGTCCTCAGCTAGTCTGTACGAAGACCTATAGATGTGAGGGAGGGATCCCTACAAGAACTAGGGACTGGGAGTAAGATGGACACCTCCTAGCAGAAATTGTAGCAGAAAAGGAAAAACAAACAACATAGAACATAGAGGTCAAGAGACCTAGCTAAACTGACGGAGTAAGGTAACAAAGCACCTGGCTAGCTTAAGAGTAGAAATACAATGAAGTCCAGCAAAGCCAGAAGGGCGGAGCAGGATTAAATAGGCAAAAAAGGTCATGTGACCAGCAAACTAGAAGAAACCTAACAGGAGAGTTCTAACCGTACCCCCTCTTCTATGAGGATCCTCCGGATCCCCTAGGCCCAGGCTTATCAGGAAACCTCCTGTGAAATGCTCTGACAAGTCTGGAAGCCGAAACGTCATCCGCCCTCACCCATGAGTTATCCTCGGGACCGAAACCCTTCCAAGCGACGAGATACTGCAAACTCCCTCTATACCGTCTAGAATTAAGGATGCGGGAAATTTCATATTCCCCGTCCTCCACCACCGGAGGAACAGTGGCAGTGGCGTCTCTATCAGATACATCAGCTTTTTTCAATAGAGAAACATGGAACACCGGATTAATCTTCCAGGAGGTGGGAATCTCCAACCTAACAGCAGATTGGTTAACTACCTGAAGCACCTTAAAGGGCCCTACAAACTTGGGACCCAATATTTTAGAAGGAATCCTCAACCGCAGATTCTTTGAGGACAACCAAACCATGTCACCAATAGCAAACAAAACCTCTTGACGTTTCCTGTCAAAGTACCTCTTAGATTTTTTGTTAGCCTCCTGCAGATTACCACGCACATCCGTCCAAACTCTCTCCAAATCACCGGAAAAACTCTCCTCCTCAGGCACAGCTGACACCAATTTGGAGAACGACCCAAAAGACGGATGTCTCCCAGAACAACAAAAAAAGGCGAACACCCAGCAGACGAGGATGTATGGTTGTTAAGAGCAAATTCAGCAAGCGGCAGAAACTCAGACCACCCTTCTTGATTGTCTGCCACAAAAACAATGCAGGAACTGCTCAACATCCTGGTTCTTCCTTTCTGTCTGGCCATTAGACTCAGGATGATATCCAGATGAAAATGACAAATGAACTCCCAACCTGTCACAAAAGGCACGCCAAAAACGAGCCACGAACTGAGGTCCCCTATCAGAAACAATGTCAGTAGGAAGACCATGGAGTCTGACAATCTCCTTGACAAAGGTCTTAGCGAGTGTCTTAGCGCAGGGCAGTTTGATGAAGGGAACCAAGTGACACATCTTGCTAAAACGGTCCACGACCACCCAGATGACCGTGAAACCCTCAGAGGAGGGAAGGTCAGTAATAAAGTCCAGAGCCAGATGTGTCCAAGGTGCACTAGGAACCTCCAGAGGGCAAAGCAACCCCGCAGCAAGAGTATGAGAAGACTTAGATCTAGCACATGCAGTACATCGACACACCCACTTAATGACTTTCTTCTGCCATCCAGACCACCAAAAACCGCGACCCACAAGTCTCTTGGTCTCAGAAATTCATGAATGACCTGCCAACCGAGACTCATGACACTCAACAAACAAATCTCTCCTAAAGGTCCTAGGCACAAACAACCTCCCATGGGGAGTGTTAGATGGTGTTATGATCTGCTACAAGCACTAAGGAAAGACAGGAGATCTGTCCCTACAATAGAACTAAGCTTGATCCCTACGATGTAACGGGGAACCTGATCCTGCGATCAGACCCGCTAAAGTCCTCAGCTAGTCTGTACGAAGACCTATAGATGTGAGGGAGGGATCCCTACAAGAACTAGGGACTGGGAGTAAGATGGACACCTCCTAGCAGAAATTGTAGCAGAAAAGGAAAAGCAAACAACATAGAACATAAAGGTCAAGAGACCTAGCTAAACTGACGGAGTAAGGTAACAAAGCACCTGGCTAGCTTAAAAGTAGAAATACAATGAAGTCCAGCAAAGCCAGAAGGGCGGAGCAGGATTAAATAGGCAAAAAAGGTCATGTGACCAGCAAACTAGAAAAAACCTAACAGGAGAGTTCTAACACCTGCACTACCAACTTCAGCACAGCCAGGAGGAAACAACAGCATGCTTTTCTGAAACTCTTCTGTTTGGGGGACAAATCCCACAATGTGCAAGAGCTGTGGACGGTGATCAAACAGCAGACAGATGAGTGGTTGGTGCTGCTGAACCTCAAGCCCGGCTTGATGGTCTGCGATAATGGGCAAAATCTCATAGCAGCTGTGGTCTACCCAGTTTGATGCACATCACTTGCCTGGCATACTTACTGAATTTGGTGGTGCAGAACTTCCTGAAAAACTACCTACATATGGCAGAGATGCTGCTAAAAGTGCAGACAGTGTGTGCACACTTTTGCCATTCTCATCCTGTTGCTGCTCATCTGTCTGCACTGTAGCATCACTTCTGTCTTCCCAATCACCGCCTCATATGCAATGTACCAGCAAAGTGGAACTCCACCTTGTATATGCTGGAGAGGCTGTGTGAACAGCAGCAGGCAATAGTGGAGTTTCAGCTGCAGCACGCATGTCTCAGTCGCTCTGCGGAAAAACATCACTTCATTGCCATGCGGGATGTGTGTGCCTTGTTGGGCTGCTTCAAATACTCCACCAATATGGCCAGTGCACATGACACCATCATCAGCGTTACTATACTACTTAAATGACTGCTGGCAAAAACAATTCAGGTGATTCTGGATGAGGTGGTGGCACAGGAGGAAGAGAATCAGGAGGAGCAAGGCCAATTCACACGATTATCAGGCCTATTGTCCACACGTGGCTCGGAGGGTGGGTTAATGTGGGTTAATGTCCCAATAGCGGACAGGTACCCAACTGTACATCCAGGGGACAGTTTGGGAGAGTGGGAAGGAGAAACAACAATGTTTCCAGTGGGGAGGCACTGAAAGTACTTCACGGGCATCACTGGAATGTGGATGGCGGGATATAGAGGACCCAGACAATACACATCTCTCCAAAGACAGCTTGTACTTGCCTCTGGGCAGCCTGCTACACATGAGCCAATACATGCTGCTGTGCCTGCGCAATGACTACTGAGTAGCCTGTAGTATTGTTACCAGTGCTGATTACTGGGTGGCCACCCTGCTGGATCCCCAATACAAGGACAATGTACCATCATTTCTTCCATCATTAGAGTGGGATCGCAAAATGCATGAATACAAGCCCACACTGTAGAAAAACTACTGATGGCTTTCCCACCTGACAGCAAGGGCTCAGTAGATGAACAAGTCAGAGGCGGAGAAAGAAGTTGCCAACTCAGCTGGAGCACTGCCTCAGAAATCAGAGCTAACATGGCCAAAATGTGGCAAAATTTTTTGAGAGTGCCACAACATCCGGCACCACCATCTGATATTGTCCATATTAGCAGGAGGCAGCGGAACAACAACATGATGAAAGAGTACATGTCTCCACATCTCCACGTACTAACTGATGGGTCTGCCCTATTTAACTTCTGAGTCTCCAAATTGGATACATGGCCTGAGCTTGCCCTTTATACCTTGGAGGTACTGGTAAGCCCTGCGGCAAGTGTACTGTCCCAACGTGTGTTTAGCATGGCAGGGGATGTGATCACAGACAGGTGCATCCACCTATCCACATCAGACATGGGAAGCTAACACTCATGTCATTAAAATGAACCAGGCGTTGATCCCACACGACTTGTTCATATCTTTGGTTGACTAGACAACTCTACTAGCCGCACCCAGCCAGTGCTCAACTCTGTTTGCCATTTGTTTCATTCGGGTACCTCCCCAAATAAAAAAGAAGAAAACTATGTTTCCTACCTATTCTACCTACACCGCCATGTCCACCTCCTCCACTTCTTCCTCCAGTTGGACATCGCTCCCTGGTTTTAGTGTGTTAGTTTATTTTGGGTTCATGGGCTCATTCTATGTTCTTTTTAGTCAGTTCCCAACACCCCCCAAAAAAATAAACAAAAAAATTAACAAACACATGAATTGTTTTGGATTACTCCTCCCTTGCCTCTTCCACCTACACCACCACATCTACCTCTACCCCTCCACTTGGACCTATACCTCCGGTTCTAGATTGTTAGTTTCAGCTTTGTTAATTCTAGATTGTTTTAAGCCAGTTCCATAAAGAAAAGAAAATATACAAAATAAAAACAAAAACAGTGTTGGATTACCCCTCCCTTGCCTTTTCCATATACACCACCACATCCACCTTCACCTCTTCCAACTACTTCACCTCCTCCTTCACTTAGTCCTCTTCCTCCTGGTTCAAGATTATTATTTTTTATTTAAGCTCTGCTTAGTGTAGGGACAGAATGCAGCTGTAGTGTGGGACAGTATTTGGTTTTGTTTGTGCTCGGTTTTCCAAAAACACTCCGTATGTGTGCTCTGCGCCCATGTCTGTGATGGTACTGTGCATACCCAAAACTTTTTCTAATTTGCAACTGTGTCTGTGGGAGTCATGTGCATCAAAATACATTTTCTACTCTTATGTATCCGTGTCTGTGATAGTACTGTGCGCAAAAACACATTTTCATAATCTGCAACCGTATTTGTGGGAAAACTTTGCCTAAAAAACACTTCAAGAAAGGAGTAGAGCATCAAATAGTGGATGTGGCCATCAAGTTATTGCTTTTTTGCCATCTTGTGTTTCTTCTTGTTTCAGATTGGTTTCATCTGCTGGAAATGTGTATTCACTCTGTTCACATACTGTACAGCTCTTCCACAGTCCACAACATGATAACTGCTTTCCATTCATTCCTTTATCAGTTCATAATTTTAAGGCGATCTGTAGCCAGAAATTCAAAAAAAGTAATCCAAATTGACTGATTTAATGAATATTCACAAGTTCACTTTAC
Source organism: Phyllobates terribilis (assembly GCF_046119375.1). Taxonomy (NCBI): domain Eukaryota; kingdom Metazoa; phylum Chordata; class Amphibia; order Anura; family Dendrobatidae; genus Phyllobates; species Phyllobates terribilis. The sequence goes on from NW_027362763.1 coordinate 225,939,927, forward strand.
CATCTGTGTGTACGGGGCAGTCGCAGTACAGGGCCTCATTTTCAAATTTTGTTTCAATTCAATCCACTTCACAAACTTTTTAAATTTGTTCTAAGAATTTTCATAGGCCAAGTCAAATTTTTGCCTTTTGACATCTTGTTCTCTTTCTTGTGTCATATCAGTATCATCTGCTGGAAAGTGTTTATTCTGGTCACATTCATCTCTTCCACAGTCCATATCTGGTTAGCTTTTTTCATTACATTCTTTGACAGATTAATGTTGTTTACGGTAATCTGTAGAGAGAAATTAATTAATTTATTTAACTCACTTATATAGCGCCATTAATTCCACAGTGCTTCAAAGACATAATCAGCACTCTCTCCACTGGGGCTCACAATCTAGATTCCCTATCAGCTTGTCTTTGGGAGTATCTGGAGTAAACCGACGCAAACACGAGGAAAACATACAAACTCCTTGCAAATATTGTCTTTGTTGGGAGATGCTCAGTTTCACTGTACCATCTGTGTGTGTGCGGTAATGGTGGGAGACTTTAGTGTATACTACTGGAGCTGGTATAATCGTGGCTGCCACCGCCAGATTTTACCTCCAAAAGATGTTCATTAAAGGATTTAACTACTCATTCCAATTACAGAGCCTCTAAATTATCATGAATGATTTGTTTTGCAATATCAACTGCTGATTCAGTTGAGAAGAAGTTAATTTGCTTTACTGCTGCCTTCCTTGGATGTGGTACCCATTTATCAGCCTGCCTCTTCGGAATAGAACCCTGATTTTCCGTTACACGTGATCTCCATGGAACGGAGGTGGTCGGAAGGGAGAGTGGCTCGCTGTACGGGCAGGTTCTGAAGCAGCAGTCATACAGATAACAACTATTGTTGAGCATTCCGATACTGAAATATCCAGTATTGAACGATATTCGCGGTATCGGAGTTCCGATACTGAGTTCCGATACTTTTAGAATATCGAATACCGGAATTGGAAGTTCCCATAATGCCTGCACTCTGCAGTGTCTCTGAAGGATGACAAGCTGGATGGCAGCGCTCAGCTTACTATTCTTGTCATTTAGTGTTAAAGGATTTCTTAAAAAAAATAATAGTGTTTTCATGCACCGTCTCTTTAAAAAAGCCGGCCGGCAATTCAGCATCGGTACCCGACAATTTGGAATAGAAAGAATAGAGCATCACACATAGATTAGATACATAGAAACATGTCAGTCACATATATAAGAAGTACAGTGATAGTGTTGATTACTGTACTTGTCATTTAGTGTTAAAATAATGGATTTATTAAAAAAAAAATTGGCGAGGGGTTCCCCGTAATTTTAGTCTCTAGCGGAGGTTAAGCAGACAGCTGGGGCAGATGTTTGAAGCCTGGGAAGGGGGTAATACCCACGGAGCTTCCCAGGCTACAAATATCAGCCCCCAGCTGAATACCTAGCCTTTACTAGCTATTAAAATGGGGGACCCCCAAAAAAAATGACTTGGGGTCCCCCCTATTTTAATAGCTAGCAAAGGCTAGGCAGACAGCTGGGAGGTGATATTAATAGCCCAGGAAGGGTGCCATGAATATTGGCCCCCTCCCAGGCTAGAAACACCAGCAGTCAGCCACCCCAGAAATGGCGCATCCATTGGATGTGACAATTCTGGCACTTAGCCTCGCTCTTCCCACTGCCCTGTAGCGGTGGCAGTGGGGTAATAGGGCTGGGGTTGATGTCAGCTTATAATGCCTGCTGACATCAAGCCCAGGTTAGTAATGGAGAGGCATCTATAAGACACCCCCATTACTAACCCCATAGTCAAAGTTAAAAAAAACCCACAAACACCCAGAATAAAGTCCTTTAATTGAAATAAACACACAATTCTTTATTGTTCTAAATTAAACCATACTTACCATCACGCCCATTCCAACTGAAGCCAATGATATCCTGCAATAAAAGTAAAATAATAAAGCAACCTCATCCTTACCTTTCCATGGTTCCCACGATGGCTCCAGCTCTGCTACATTCACATGACAGGCTGGATCGCAGCCGAAATCTGCCATCCAGCTTGCCATGCCGCAGACACTGAGAAGCGCAGGCATGCTTGTGCTCCCCTCAGTGTCTGGCTGTGACGGCTTCCAGATGAGCCGAGTTCATGTCCAATGAACTCAGTTCACCTCATGCACGTCACTGACAGCGTGGGAGAATTTTCTCTTTATTTTAACACTATATGACAAGTACAGTAATCAACACTATCACTGTACTTCTTATATATGTGACTGACATGTTTCTATGTATCTAATCTACGTGTGATGCTATATTCTTTCTATTCTAAATTGTCGGCTACCAATGCTGAATTGCCGGCCGGCTTTTTTAAAGAGACGGTGCATGAAAACACTATTATTTTTTTTTATAAATCCTTTAACACTAAATGACAAGTACAGTAAGCAACACTGTCACTGTACTTCTTATATATGTGACTGACATGTTTCTATCTATCTAATCTATGTGTGATGCTCTATTCTTTCTGTTCTAAATTGTCGGGTACCGGTGTATGCCGCTGCTGAATTGCCGGCTTTTCATGTAATACATTCTACATTATTCTTAGTTGTTTTCCTTCATGTAGAATTAACCTACAAGGAAAGAAAGGGTTTATTTTCATTCCGATATTTGTGTCCCATTGACTTGCATTGGTTTCCGGTATTGGAATCGGCGATATCCGATATTTTTTTTTGGGTATCGGTCCGATCCAATCCGATCCGATATTTCCCAATATCGGAAGGTATCGCTCAACACTAATAACAACCCTTGCACAGGAAAGGTGAAGTGAATGGCCTCGAGAGGACACCATGGTCACCCTTCCTCATGACCCACCATACTCAATGCAATGCACAGGGTTGCTCGGGAGAGGGACGAGAGTGTGGAGTTCTATGCGGGACTCCTGTCAGGCTTAAACCTGCCTATGCCTCAGGGGGTTCTTTTTATTTTAGATTCTGTTATTTTAAATAATTTCCCTATCCATATTTTTTGTAGGGTCCTGCTCTTACCTCATTTTGCTTACTTTTTCAGCCCCCTATCCCTTACTATGACAATTTTACAGCTATTTTAAAGCACCAAAGTTCAAGCCGCTATTGACCTCATTGAGGTTCTGGGTCAAGTTCGGATACTGAACCGAACTTTGAAATCCAATTTGACCGAACCTGAAGATCGTGAACAGCCACAGGTTCGCTCATCCCTAGTCAATAGTAATATGACCCCTCTCTCCCACACACCAGAAAGATTTATATACCTACATAGTTAACAAAACTTACCACTCAAAATTCAAGCTTGCCAGATTCTTCAAATTTTTCCAAAAAGTTTGATTTACCCTGAATTGATTTAACATGATTCTTAAGTACTGCAAAAACCTGCAATTGCCGAGAAAAGACGCACTGTATATGACACTCTGAGATCTCTTACAACTATATTGTGCCCATTTCAAGCCTGTTAAAGCAAAGACAGCCTTGGTATTTTTTAAGTTACCTCAACATCTATGGATAATTGTAGATGAATGATAATCAGTGGTAAGCAACAGCCTGCTTAATAGCACACTGCTAATAACAGACTTCATATGCTTTTTAAAATGAAAAAATGTTTTATAAGTTATCCATCTGTGGTGGATGATGCCTACATTGCTGGTGTTTATACAGAGATTTGGTACATAGAAGAAGGCAAGCAGTGATCTAAAATGTATCCCAGTTTGGAGAGTAACTACAAATTCATAGTTTAAGTGAAGAAGCCATAATTTTTTAACAAACCTTACAAAACGTATCTCTTGTTTTTGGGAGCAGCAATAGGTTTACTGATTGAAAGGAGAAGAATCAATGTTTTTTTTAAACAAACCATATGAAAAGTATCCTTTTTTTGAGAGCAGCAAGAGGATTACAGTTTTAAAAGTGAAGTAGCAATGACTTCTTGAAAAGCCCAGCAAAAATTATCAATTTTTTGGAAGAAATTTCAGGTTAAATGCACAGGATAGGGTTCCCAGCAGCAGTCCAAGCAGGGATGTGTGTGGGTGTCTATCAGCAGTAGCAGTGGAGGTGGCAACGTCAGCAACTGTACAGTGTGGTATTTGATAGGACAGGCAGGAAGATGTTTGGCTGTGTATGGCCAGCACTGTCAGCCCCATCAACCGCAGTACAGTATGTCTATAGAACATACTGGACAGACAAGAGATGCGCTTTATTGTAGACAGGGATTTTGAAGTGTTCATGCGATCACACAATATTTAAGGGACAGTATGAAGAAGGTTAGAAGGGGTAAAGTATTTTGATATTTTGAGGGAGAAGCATGGGGAGGCATTGTGAGGGGACTGTATGGCAGTTGTGGTTCATAAGAGGTGATTGTGTGGTGGTTGTAGTTCATAATAGAGGATGATGTTGCAGTCTTAGTTCATAAGGAAGGACAGTGTGGCAGGTGTAGTTCATGAGGGGGAATGTTGTGATAGTTTTAGTTAATAAAAGCAAAACTTTTAGAGGTAATGTACCATAAGAGGGACATTGTGGGAGACAAATTTTGTGCAGGAAACGTATTATTCAGAAGGCATGATAATGATACTGTCATTTTTAAAGGTACCATGTAAGATTATGCTGCAGAAGACCAAAAAAAGGGAACTGTGGATTTGAAAAGTCATCATGGCTTCTGAATAAGATTTAGGCAAAAAATATACAGGAGAAGAAAATACATCACCTATAGGGACGTATAGGTCACAGGAAGCTGAATAAAATGATACCTTGCTATCTGTGATCTGATGTCTTATTCCAGAGAAATTCACATTTTTATGTGTAAATAAATCCTTCCAGGCTATGGGGAGAATGTTGCCTGGAAAATAACTCTGCCTCCAAAGCTTATTTTAAATAAAATGGGGAGTTAATAGTGTGAGTCAAGTAACTAACACACATCAGAAAAAAGGAAATTTGTCTTCTTGCAAACACATTTTTTGCAGCTCTCTTAGCTCTGCTGCATTGTAGAAATATTGCAATTTTGCCTGTGATATTATTCTGCCACCAATGTACAGTACAGACTAAAAGTTTGGACACATCTTCTCATTTAAAGATTTTTCTGTATTTTCATGACTTTGAAAATTATACATTCACACTGAAGGCATCAAAACTATAAATTAACACATGTGGAATTATATACTTAACAAAAAAGTGTGAAACAACTGAAAGTATGTCTTATATTCTAGGTTCTTCAAAGTAGCCACCTTTTGCTTTGATGACTGCTTTGCATTCTCTTGATGAGCTTCAAGAGGTAGTCACTAGAGATGAGCGTTGTTCTACTCGAACTGTTCGCCAATCTCAAATTCGAGCTGTTTTGGGCGGTGTTCGAGCCGTTCGGCGAACACGAACAATTTGAGAAAAATTCGGCTGTTCGAGGTTATGTTCGATAACTGTTCGTGCACCAAAATCATAACTGGATTTTTTCTCAGTAATGATGAAAATTAATGTTAATACGCAGTTTGAGTGTACAGCGGAGTGGGGGGAGGGGCAGGGGATGGATCTCTGCAGGAACAATGAAGATCTCCATTTTTTTTTCTCTTTCCCGCATTTACAGTGGGGAGGTGCAATCTGTCAGCCTATCAGCAGCGCACACACGGAGCGAAGTGCTTTTTTTCACACAAGCAAGGGCATGTGTCATTGGCAGTGTATGTCACATGTCCTTGCCCTATAAGACCAAGCCATTTTCCCCGTCGCCACCATTTTCTCACTGCTGCAGCTGCGTGTTAGACGGCACCGCTGTTGCTGTGTGCGCTATACCTTGTTAATTTCAAGCCAATTTTCGCACAAATATACAGATAGCTTGGGAGTAAGGAATAGTTGTGATTGCAGTCCTTTTAAGGACTAGGTTACAGCATTTCCTACGACTTTTATCAGGGAGGTCTGTGCTCTTAAATAGATAGGTTGTGGGAGTAAAGACTAATTGTAATTGGAGTCCTTTTCAGGACTAGGTTACATGAGTTCCTATCAGTTTTTGCCAGGCAGGTCTGTGCCAGTGCTGTGCAAGTTTTTTTCACAGCATTTGGCTGAATCTAGCAAAGCTAATCCTTTTTGGCCTATTGCAGAGTGTTTTAGTCAGTGGAGTAGCCTATCTGTGTTGCAAGATATACCACCTGTGTATAGAATACCAATTTTTTTACTGCACCTAGTGAAGTAAAATCTTTTGGGCATAGCATCATTCTATTAGTCCATCTATACTGACCTCCATCAGGTTGCAAATTAAAACTAATTTTTATCTGCATCTACAGTACCTCTGAAAAAATATTTGGGCTTCTAGCAGTGTGTGGGACTTGTTCTATTAGTCCATCTATACTGACCTCCATCAGGTTGCAAACTGAATATATTTTTTTCTGCATCTACCTCTGAAAAAATATTGGGCTTCTAGCTGTGTGTGGGTCTTGTTCTATTAATCCATCTATACTGACCTCCATCAGGTTGCAAACTGAATATAATTTTTTTCTGCATCTAGCTCTGAAAAAATATTTGGCCTTCTAGTAGTGTGTCGGACTTTCTCTATTAGTCCATCTATACTGACCTCCATCAGGTTGCAAATTAAAACTAATTTTTATCTGCATCTACAGTACCTCTGAAAAAATATTTGGGCTTCTAGCTGTGTGTGGGATTTGTTGTATTAGTCCATCTATACTGACCTCCATCAGGTTGCAAACTGAATATATTTTTTTCTGCATCTACCTCTGAAAAAATATTTGGCCTTCTAGTAGTGTGTCGGACTTTCTCTATTAGTCCATCTATACTGACCTCCATCAGGTTGCAAATTAAAAATAATTTTTATCTGCATCTACAGTACCTCTGAAAAAATATTTGGGCTTCTAGCTGTGTGCGGGACTTGTTGTATTAGTCCATCTATACTGACCTCCATCAGGTTGCAAACTGAATATATTTTTTTCTGCATCTACCTCTGAAAAAATATTTGGCCTTCTAGTAGTGTGTCGGACTTTCTCTATTAGTTCATCTATACTGACCTCCATCAGGTTGCAAATTAAAACTAATTTTTATCTGCATCTACAGTACCTCTGAAAAAATATTTGGGCTTCTAGCAGTGTGTGGGACTTGTTCTATTAGTCCATCTATACTGACCTCCATCAGGTTGCAAACTGAATATATTTTTTTCTGCATCTACCTCTGAAAAAATATTGGGCTTCCAGCTGTGTGTGGGTCTTGTTCTATTAATCCATCTATACTGACCTCCATCAGGTTGCAAACTGAATATATTTTTTTCTGCATCTACCTCTGAAAAAATATTTGGCCTTCTAGTAGTGTGTCGGACTTTCTCTATTAGTCCATCTATACTGACCTCCATCAGGTTGCAAATTAGAACTAATTTTTATCTGCATCTACAGTACCTCTGAAAAAATATTTGGGCTTCTAGCAGTGTGTGGGACTTGTTCTATTAGTCCATCTATACTGACCTCCATCAGGTTGCAAACTGAATATATTTTTTTCTGCATCTACCTCTGAAAAAATATTGGGCTTCTAGCTGTGTGTGGGTCTTGTTCTATTAATCCATCTATACTGACGTCCATCAGGTTGCAAACTGAATATAATTTTTTTCTGCATCTAGCTCTGAAAAAATATTTGGCCTTCTAGTAGTGTGTCGGACTTTCTCTATTAGTCCATCTATACTGACCTCCATCAGGTTGCAAATTAAAACTAATTTTTATCTGCATCTACAGTACCTCTGAAAAAATATTTGGGCTTCTAGCTGTGTGTGGGACTTGTTGTATTCGTGCATCTATACTGACCTCCATCAGGTTGCAAACTGAATATATTTTTTTCTGCATCTACCTCTGAAAAAATATTTGGCCTTCTAGTAGTGTGTCGGACTTTCTCTATTAGTCCATCTATACTGACCTCCATCAGGTTGCAAATTAAAAATAATTTTTATCTGCATCTACAGTACCTCTGAAAAAATATTTGGGCTTCTAGCTGTGTGCGGGACTTGTATTAGTCCATCTATACTGACCTCCATCAGGTTGTAAACTGAATATATTTTTTTCTGCATCTACCTCTGAAAAAATATTTGGCCTTCTAGTAGTGTGTCGGACTTTCTCTATTAGTCCATCTATACTGACCTCCATCAGGTTGCAAATTCAAAATAATTTTTTTCTGCATCTAACCCAGCCAATAGTTTTGGCCTAATACCACAGTTTGGCCACTCAGCTCTGCTCGGTTACCATCCATTGTTTTTTTGTGCAAACAACTCCAGAGTTGTGAATTAGTTAACCACCAAAATGAGTGGAAAAAGGCCTGCTGCTGGTGGAAAGGGGAATAGGCGTGTTGGGAAGGGGAAAAAAGGTTGTGTCCGTGGGGTAGGTGTTAAAGCAACAGTAACATCTGCAGAAGAAAGACCATCTTCCAGCCAAACTAAAATGTCTACTTCTTTTAGCGGACAATGTGATAAGATCCCTTTCTTACGGCCACGCCAATCGCTACAAATTCCAGATGAGGCACAAAAACAGCAGGTGCTTCAACGGATATCAAGTGCTCCTTTAAGTGGGCTCTCCTCCACATCAACTTCAACATCACAAATACTCCAGTCCTCAAAGGTGTCACCCAAATCGCACTTGCTTCCTCACAGCTCCCAAATCTCCAGCTGCCCGTCTGAGTATGAGGTAGAACAGATGGTTGAGTCTGCAGAGCTGTTAACTCATACTATAGCCTGGGAATCAGAGGTCGACTCCAGCGCTTCTGTGAATCCAGACGAGGAAATGATCTGCACTGATGCCCAGAATCTTTATGAGTCGGATCCAGGACCAGACGCAGAATGTTCTGACCATAATGTAGACCCTCATTCCCAAACTGTAACTCCTGTTGGTGGAGACAATGAGGAAGACGATGATAAGACTCAAATACCTGATTGGAGCGACAACTTTAGTTTTTTGTCAGGGCAGGAACAGGTTGGCTCTGAGGACGACGGGTGTGATAACGAACAGGGTGATGATGATGAGGTCGGAGATCCCACTTACTGTCAACCCACAGTCAGCCAAGAGATGAGGTCAGCAGAGGAGGTGGAGGAAGATGCTAGTGACGACGAGGTCAGGTTGCGCCTTCATTGACAGAGACGTAGTACTGGAAGCACGTCAACAACTGCATCCTCAAACACAACTCTGCCTCTCACCACAAGTCGTGGTGGCTCTTCAGGTCGCATGGGTGCTAAGCCTTGCATAGCCTGGGCATTTTTTCAGATCGATAAAGATGACCCAACTCGTGTTATCTGTAACATTTGTCAGCAAAAGCTAAGTAGAGGCCAAAAAATACAAAGTTTGAGTACTTCATGCATGAACTGGCACATGGATATGAAGCATAAGTTGCAGTGGGAAGCTCAGTGTGCTACAATGCGGCCTAGCGGGCCGGGCCAACCACCGTCTGCCATATCTTGTGCATCCGCGGCCTCTTCATCCTCTGTGACTGGGGGGACAGCAGTCACACCTGTTTTGGGGCGCAGACCTGCCACCTCTTTACCCGCAACAGCCAGCGTGATTGGCAGGTCATCATTTTCTTTGGAGGTGGTAACACCAGCTGGTGTTGAGCGCTGACCGACATCGATAGCACCACCTTTGGATGAAGGCAACCTAACATGTCCGCCTGCATCTTCCTCACAGACCGGCAGTTTGCCGGGGACACCCTTATCAACCCCGTTTAAGCACAATATCCAGCCCTCGGTCCCTCAGATGTGGACAAGTAAAAGACCATTTCCTCCTAGCCATGAGAAAGCTAAGAGGTTGAATTTCACCATCTGCAAGCTCTTGGCTACAGAAATGCTGCCTTTCCGCCTGGTGGACACAGAGGATTTTCGAGACCTTATGTCCGTCGCAGTGCCCCAGTACCAGATGCCCAGTCGGCACGACTTCTCAAAGAAAGGTGTGCCTGCGCTCCACCAGCATGTCGCACACAACATCACCGCTTCTTTGAGAAACTCTGTGTGTGACAGGGTGCATTTCACCACAGACACTTGGATGAGTAGGCATGGACAGGGGCGTTACATGTCGCTGACTGGGCACTGGGTAACTATGGTGACAGCAGGACAAGGGGCTGCTGTCCAAGTCTTGCCGTCCCCACAAGTTGTGCGTCAATCCTCTTTATGTCAAAGTTCCTCCACTGTTTCTACCTCCTCAACCTCCTCTCGGTCTTCCACCTGCACCCAAAGCCTGTCTGGTCATGCCACAAGCTTTCTAACTGCGCAGAAGGGATCCTGCACACCTCCTTACTATGCTGGCAGTAGGGCTCAACGTCATCAGGCGGTTTTTACATTGAAATGTCTGGGAAATGTGAGTCACACAGCTGAGGAGTTGTGGTCAGCTCTGGAGAACCAATTTCATGAATGGTTGTCTCCACTGGACCTGAAACCAGGGAAGGCCGTGTGCGACAATGCTGCAAACCTGGGTGCGGCCCTTCGCCGGGGCAATGTCACACACGTGCCTTGTATGGCTCACGTGTTGAACCTGGTTGTCCAGCAATTTTTAGCCCACTATCCCAGACTAGATGGCCTTCTGCAGAGGGCACGGTCGCTGTGTGCTCACTTCCGCCGTTCGCATCCCGCAGCTCAGCGACTTACATCTCTACAGAAGTCGTTGGGCCTGCCACTTCACCGGCTAAAATGCGATGTGCCTACCCTGTGGAATTCAACTCTGCACATGTTGCAGCGACTGTGGCAGCACCGACAAGCCCTGGTGCAATACGTTCTGACGTATAGCCTGGGCCAACGAGATTCAGAGGTGGGGCAAATCACGCTGGAGGAGTGGTCTCAGATCAGGGACCTATGCACCCTTCTGCACAGTTTTGAAATGGCGACGAAGATGTTTAGTGCTGACGATGCCATTATCAGCATGACTATTCAGGTGATTTACATGCTGGAGCACATGTTAAACAGAATTCGGAGTCAGGTGGTGGCACAAGAGGAGGTGGAGGAAGTAGAGGAGGATTAGTTGTATGCGGAAGGGCTAACATCTGCAAGGTCCAGAAGGTCGGCAGCACCAAGGCGGCAGGCATGTGAGGGTGGGGGAGATGGTTTTACCAGGGCGCATGGTAGCAGCCAAACTAGTGAGGAAGGTGCAGGAGCCCAGGAAGAAGTGGAGGACGAACTGATGGAAGACTCATCAGATGAGGGAGACCTTGATCACATTTCTGTTGTGCGAGGTTGGGGGGAGAGGACAGAGGAAGGAAGCATGATTGTTACCTCGCCACCAACACAACAGGGACTTGGTGCTCCTGGATGCGCAACACACATGAGTGCCTTCTTGCTGCACTACCTGCAACATGACCCTCGAATTGTGAGAATTAGAAATAATCCTGACTACTGGGTTGCCACACTGTTAGATCCCCGGTACAAAAGTAAATTTGCAGAAATTATTCCTGCAATAGAAAGGGATGCACGCATGCAGGAGTATCAGCAGAGACTGTTGCAGAATCTTACATGTGCTTTTCCACAAAATACCAGTGGTGCACGTAGTGAATCTCACAGTTCCAACTTGCCAACCGTGGGACCGTCAAGTGTTCAGCACTCAAACCGTAACAGAACCAAAGTATCTGCTGTAACATCAATTTTGCGGAATCATTTCACCACTTTTTTAGCCCATCCTTTGCAAGGCCACAGGAGACAAGAAGTCTGACACATAGTCAACGCCTAGAGACGATGGTACAGGATTATCTCCAAGTAAACATTGAAGCCACGACTGTGTCACTGGACCCTTGCTCTTTTTGGGCTTCCAATCTGGATAAATGGCCGGAGCTAGCCACTTACGCCTTGGAGATCTTGTCATGCCCCGCAGCCAGCGTTCTGTCTGAACGTGTGTTCAGCGCTGCTGGTGGTGTGCTGACAGATAAGCGCACGCGGCTTTCCACTGATAATGTAGACAGACTCACGTTCATAAAGATGAACAAATCATGGATCCGAAACGACTTTTCTACCCCTGTGTCATCCTGGGGAGAGTAAAAGCTTGATGATTGGTTAAAATCACCCTACCAAACGTTTTAAGCTTTCAAATTACTAATCATGTTTATCTGTATCTTGACTGGAAAATAATTTGGGCTTTGTAGCAGTGTGCAGCACTGATCCTATTAGGCCATCTATAATAAGCTCCACCAGATTTAAAATTAAAAATAATTTTTAGCTGCATCTAGCCCGGAAAATAATTTTGGGGCTCCGAGATGCGCAAGACACATAAGTGCCTTCTTGCTGCACTACCTGCAGCATGACCCTCATATTGTCAGAATTCGAAGTAATCATGACTACTGGGTTGCCACACTCTTAGATCCCCCAAACTTTTCGATCAACCTTTTCATTTTAATAAAGACCAAAAAAATGGTCATTTTTGAAATTATAAGCATTAGCAGGTTGTTAGAAACTGAAATCAAACAGTTTTCAACTCAAAACTTTATTCTAGGTGATGTTACATTTTCACATAGGACCCCTTGTTCGAAAGGAGCTTCTGAACTCTCTCGTCCATTGAATTTGTCAGGTTTTGGATGGTTTCTGCTTCAATTGTTTTGCATGAGGACAGATTACCCTCCCAGAGCTGTTGCTTAGATGTGAACTGCCTCCCGCCATCATAGACACTCCTTTTAATGATGCTCCAAAGGTTCTGAATGGGGTAGAGGTCAGGGGAGCATGGGGGTCACACCATAAGTTTGTCCCCTTTTATGCCCATATCAGCCAGAGATGCAGATGTTTTATGTGCAGCATGAGATGGTGCATTATCATGCAGAAAAATGATCTTGCTGTGAAATACACGGTTCTTCTTCTTGAACCATGGCAGGAAGTGCTGTTTGAGAAAATCCACATACATTATGGATTTCATCTTTAGCGCCTTCAGGGATCCTAAAGGGGCCGACAATCTCTCTCCCCATGATTCCAGCCCAAATCATTACTCCACCTCCTCCTTGTTGGCGCTGTAGCCGTGTTTGCGTGGGGTGTCCATCAACCAGCCATCCTCCACTCCATCCATCTGGACCATCGAGCGCTGCACGGCACTCATCCGTGAACAAAACAGTTTTGAAATCAGTCTTCATGTAATGTTTGGCCCACTCGAGCCGTTTCTGCTTGTGTGAAGTGGATAGAGGAGGTCGACAGGATGGCGTATGCACAGCTGCAAACCTCTGAAGGACCCTGCATCTTGTTGTTCGGGGGACGTTGGAGGCACAAGCAGCTTCAAAAACTTGTCTGCTGCTATGACAAGGCTTTTTTGCCGCTGCTCTTTCAACCTGACGTAATTGCCTGTAGGAAAGAGTCCTCAATTTGCCCTTATCAGCACGCACACGTGTGTACTGTGAATCAGCTACATACTTCTTGATTGCCAAGACACTTCATCCTGATCATCGCACAATGTTGATTGTAGTCATGCCTTGACCTAAACACTCCACAATTTGTTGCTTCTCAGCAGCCGACACATCCTTTTTCTTTCCCATTTTGGCAGAAAATGTAGGCTGCTTAATAATGTGAGAGAGCCTTCTTAAGTAGTCTTGCCTTTCATTGGACACACCTGCCAAACTAATTAGCACAGGTGTCTGCAATTGCTTACAGTGATATAAAGAGCCCTGACACACATCACCATCAATGAGTTTAACTGACAAACAAACAAATTCTTCCCTTATCACTCCTAAACACTTTTTGCATAATAATTTGGAACGCGGTGTACATGTGCTTTTCCACAAAACACCAGCGGTTCACGTAGTGAATCTTACAGTTCTAACTTGCCAACCGTGGTCTGTATGGAATTGTTCAATAAAGGGCCCAAAATTAAGATAACATAGATGGGAGAGGTCTCTATGAATAGGAATTCCTAAGTATTTGATACCCTGTGAGGGCCAGGCAAAGGGAAAGTTGGACTGGATGGAATCCTATATGGATTTGGGGAGGGAGACATCGAGGGCCTCAGACTTGTCTGCATTGATTTTAAAATTTTACCATGTAACAAAGTGATCTATTTCAGCCATAACAGCATGGATGGATATATGTGATTGAGTGATATATACTAGGACATCATCAGCAAATAGAGAGCACTTGTACTCGGTGCCTCCCACCTCAATCCACCTAATATTGGGGTTATGGCGAATTGATGAGAGCAGGTGCTCCGTCACTAGGATGTATAAGAGAGGGGACAGAGGACATCCCTGCCTTGTCCCATTGGTGATTGTGAAAGGTGATGAAAATGTTCTGACGCACCCCCTGGGCCTTGGGACACCCGGAGCCAGACCCTTTTTGGTGGATGCTGGTGGTTGTAGTCTTCGTGGCGGCGACCCGGTTCCGTGGCTCAGGGCGGTCAAACCAGTGGCGGAACTATTTATGTGGTTTTGATGTTTAAATGTCCGACTACGCCACCCGTGGATTGCGGTCAGAGTGAACCGCCGCTACAGGGCAGACCGCTGAGGCTGGTGTTGTGGGTGCAGCAGAGCGTAGCATAACTCCCCACGGGAGGAGTATAGCCTCAGGGCAGTGTATGCGGAGGATGGGGGTGATGGTGCAGGGCAGCAGCAGTAACGACACGGAGTCAGTGATGCAGTCCAGGACCTTTACTCACAGTTCTTATTATCCAGACCACGTCTGCAGGTAACGGCTGCCCACGTCGTACTGTGCTCACCAGGTGAGGGGCTCAGACAACTCCCAGATAACTTTGGAGCACTTCACAGGACCCCCTTTGTGTGTCCTTTGTCTGGCCTTTCTTACCAACACTTATGTCCGGCTGCCTCGGGCCTCCTCTTGGTAAACTTGGCGCCAGTTTCCCTGACCCTATGTGGTGCCTTCCTAGCGGGTGTAGCGAGGGGCTGCGCCACATAAAATGTCAGAGCCTCCGGTTTCTAGCTGAGGGTCATTTCCTGCCTCCACTAGTTCGGGGACCGGTCTCCCCCTTTGGCCTGACCCCTCCACGCAGGTGGATTCGGGCGTGCGGTGGCGACTCGCCCGTCCGCACCCCTGGGATCCCTTCATTCCTCGTTCCTGGAGCCTTCTCCGCTCCTCTTCCTTCCTTCTCCCTCTTCCAGGCCTGGGCCTCTGTTACTAGGCCCGCCTCTGGAGCAGAGCTCATGCAGAGCCCCTGCTCCCTGCCACTTCTGCTCAGACTTCTCTGCACTGAACTAAGATGGTGCCCACCTTTTATACTCCCTTCTCAATGCACCCAGGAACTGCTTCCTCCCTGCTCCTGCACTACAGGGTTCCCCTTCCTCAGTGTTCCCTCCCCCCACTCCAGCCAGGGACAGGGACTGTCGTGCCCATCTCAGGGGCATATTGGTCGCCCTGCCCCACGGCAATGTGGTGTAATGCATGCAGGTGTCGGGTCCTGATCCACACTCCATCCTTACCTGAGAGTGAGATATCACACCTCTGGGTGAGGTGCAATACGTCTGTAGCAACGGAGCCCTCAGGGTGCTACAGTTCCATTTATCTTCAGCCTAGGTGACGTATTGCGATACAGGGCCGTGATTTTGGCTATAAAAGGGTCCCCTAGACCCCTACCCCAAGCTTTTTAAGAGAATCATATATGGCGTGCCAGGAGACTCTATGGAATGCTTTCTCAGCATCCAACGAGAGTATCTAATTACAAATTTTTAACTGCATCTAGCCCAGGAAATACTTTGTGCCTAGTAGCAGTGTCTGCTAGTCAGCGGATTATCCTGGCTGTTAAGCAAGCTACACCACCTGTAGTTTAGACACTTAATTTTTTCAAAGGAAATGCTTCGGGACCATGGGATACTCAGTGAAGAGCATCAGGAGGCACCCCAAGGCATAGGGGCTGGGACTGGCAGTAGGATGCCTTGCGGTGGACAGCCGAGCTCGATCCTTATAAAAGCTTTTTAACTGCAGCAGCTTTAGTGGACGCTACTGGAGCTGGAATTACGCAGCTGCTGGCATGAGACTTGCCCTCCAATAGATCCTTGTAAATGGATTTAAAGTGTATTCATTCAAATTAGAGAGACAATTTAAATTAAAAAGCTTAGAGCTGCCTCCACCACAGGGGGGCTCGCTCGACCCACCAGCGGACAGGCACCAGTATTGGGAGAGGGGGGCTGGCCATCAGGGTTCACCGCGGCTCTGGCACAAACCCGGCGACACGGAGGTGGCACGGGCAGGAGCGGACTGGCCGTGTCGGCTTCTCACTTTTTGGATTTTAGAAGGGCATGACATGCCTATATCTGTGTCTCCCCCTCCTTTTACTCCTCCACCTCTTTTATTTTCGCATGACTATATGTACTTGTCACTTTTCCATGTGTTAGTTGTGTCTTCTGAGCAGTTTGTCAGCTTTTGGACACCTTTGAAGGTGTTTTCTATGTGTTTCTATGTGTTTTTGTTTGCCTGCCATTGGTTTTAACGGTGTTCGAAGGTGTTCGACGAACAGTTCGACGAACAGTTCGGCGAACACACGGGTGTTCCACGAACCGAACTGAACTCGAACACTACGGGGGTGGCTCAACACTAGTAGTCACCAGAAATGGTCTTCCAACAATCTTGAAGCAGTTCCCAGAGATGCTTAGCACTTGTTGGCCCTTTTGCCTTCACTCTGGGGTCCAGCTCACCCCAAACCATCTCGATTGGGTTCAGGTCTGGTGACTGTGGAGGCCAGGTCATCTAGCGTAGCACTCCATCACTCTCATTCTTAATCAAATAGCCCTTACACAGCCTGGAGGTGTGTTTGGGGTCATTGTACTGTTGAAAAATAAATGATGGTCCAACTAAACGCAAACCGGATGGAATAGCATGCCGCTGCAAGATGCTGTGGTAGCCATGCTGGTTCAGTATGCCTTCAATTTTGAATAAATCCCCAACAGTGTCACCAGCCAAGCACCCCCAGACCATCACACCTCCTCCTCCATGCTTCACGGTGGGAACCAGGCATGTAGAGTCCATCTGTTCACCTTTTCTGCGTCGCACAAAGACAGGGTGGTTGGAACCAAAGATCTAAAATTTGGACTCATCATACCAAAGCACAGATTTCCACTGGTCTAATGTCCATTCCTTGTGTTCTTTAGCCCAAACAAGTCTCTTCTGCCTGTTACCTGTCCTTAGTAGTGGTTTCCTAGCAGCTATTTTACCATTAAGGCCTGCTGTACAAAGTCTCCTCTTTTTGAAGACATGTGTCTGCTGCCTCTGTGTGGCATTGACCTGGTCTCTAATCTGAGCTGCTGTTAACCTCCGATTTCTGAGGCTGGTGACTCGGATAAACTTATCCTCAGAAGCAGAGGTGACTCTTGGTCTTCCTTTCCTGGGGCGGTCCTACTGTGAGCCAGTTTCTTTGTAGCGCTTGATGGTTTTTGCAACTGCACTTGGGGACACATTCAAAGTTTGCCCAATTTTTCGGACTGACTGACCTTAATTTATTAAAGTAATGATGGCCACTCGTTTTTCTTTATGTAACTGCTTTTTTCTTGCCATAATACAAATTCTAACAGTCTATTCAGTAGGACTATCAGCTGTGTATCCACCTGACTTCTGCACAACACAACCCCATTTATAAGGCAAGAAATCCCACTTATTAAACCTGAAAGGGCACATTCATCAAGAGAATGCCAAGAGTGTGCAAAGCAGTCATCAAAGCAAAAGGTGGCTACATTGATAAACCTAGAATATAAGACATATTTTCAGTTGTTTCACACTTTTTTGTTAAGTATATAATTCCACTTGTGTTAATTCATAGTTTTGATGCCTTCAGTGTGAATGTACAATTTTCAAAGTCATGAAAATACAGAAAAATCTTTAAATGAGAAGGTGTGTCCAAACTTTTGGTCTGTACTGTACGTGGGGCGAGATGTGTCTGAGGGATGTGACACGGATCTCTGTATAAGCAATGGCATATAGCGTCAACTCACTGACCTGCGCTTCTGTTCCTCGTGAACTGCACGTGGTAATCCGGAATGATGATGCAGTGATGAATTCAACAGATTTATTTACAGTTCTTGATGAGGTGACATGAGGGAAAGTGAAGGATGAGGAAAGGGTAGGAATTGTAGGTATTAGAAGTGCCAGGTAAAGTGGTAACAAGAGAATCCTTTCTCCAGTCCTGCAACATGTGTAGTCAAGATTGACGTGATGAAGAAGAAGGAAGTGAGGAGCAGGAGATAGGAGGAGTTACATACCGAAAGGTGTTGTGGATAAAACACAGGAATAATACATGTTATAACATACAGTATTATAACAACAGCCAGTAGATGGCAGCAAAGTACAACAATACAATAATCATGTAACAATAGGTAACGTCCAAAATTGCTGAAAGTCTTTTCAAACAAAGACCTGGACAGCACAGATATGGAAGCTGAAGCACTGAGAGGAACCTGCAGATGTGTTAGTTATAACCACAGACAACTCTGTAGTGAAATCAGAAGAGCAGAGCGTGGCCATTGCACATTACACTGGTAACAGAGGCAGAGTTATCTTCTAGGCAACATTCTCTCCATAGCCTGGAAAAGGTCATTTTAATAAAGTGATACACTGATGAGTAAAAAGCTAACACAATGTTTTGAACTTTTGACTTTCAGGCTACATATCTCACACTCCACTATTGCTTCGAACGTGAGACTTCCGTCATTTTATAGACAATCATCTTGGCTATCTCATACATAAATTTGACTTGTAACTATTTAACATATGATTGTCATGTCACTGAATTGTTACTGTTTTGGTCCTGGTGGTGGAAGTATCTTTTCCTTCATGTATACTACAAATTACAATCTGCTCTCACATTCCCTAATAGCTCAATGTATTATTAGGTTGATTCCCAAGTGAAAGGTCACTGGTTCGAATCAAAGAGCAGTCATGAAGAAGTTTTCCCAAGAAAAGAGAATCAGCATCATCCAGCTCATTGATAGCAGTCTCTCAGCTAAGAAAATTGACAAACTGCATCACGTGAGTGCCAAGACAATTAGAAAAATAAAACGCCATCCATTCTAAAGCCAAGAGGAGAATGTTGAGGAAAAATATCGGAGTCAACAAGTTGGCTCATCACAAGGTCTATCAGTTCTGGCCCAACAAACATAGCAGTGGAGGTGGCTTGTATGCTTCATAATAGTGAGATCACAGACAGTAGAAAATTGGAAACAGGTATAGAATCATAGAATGGTAGAGTTGGAAGGGACCTCATGGGTCATCTGGTCCAACCCCCTGCTCAAAGCAGGATTCACTAAATCATCCCAGACAGATATCTGTCCAGCCTCTGTTTGAAGACGTCCATTGAAGGGGAACTCACCACCTCTCATGGCAGCCTTTTACACTCATTGATCACCCTAACTGTCAAAAAGTTTTTTCTAATATCTAATCTGTGTCTCCTCCCATTCAGTTTCATCCCATTGCTTCTAGTCTTTCCTTGTGAAAATGAGAATAAAGATGATCCTTCTACAATGTGACAGCCCTTGAGATATTTATAGACAGCTATTAAGTCTCCTCTCAGTCTTCTTTTTTGCAAGCTAAACATTCTCAATTCCTGTAACCGTTCCTCATAGGACATGGTTTGCAGACCGGTCACCATTCTGGTCGCTCTTCTCTGAACTTGATCCAGTTTGACGAAGTCTTTTTTAAAATGTGGTGCCCAAAACTGGACACAGTATTCCAGATGAGGTCTGACCAAAGAGGAGTAAAGTGCGATAATGACTTCACGTGATCTAGACTGTATGCTTCTGTTAATACATCCCAGAATTGTATTTGCCTTTTTTGCTGCTGCATCACACTGTTGACTCATGTTCAGTCTATGATTTATTAGTATACCTAAGTATTTTTCACATGTACTGTTGCTTAGCTCTATTCTTCCCATTCTGTATATGCTTTTTTAATTTTTATAGCCCAGATGTAGTACTTTGCATTTTTCCCTGTTAAAAAATATTCTGTTAGTTGCTGCCCACTGCTCCAGTTTATTTAGGTCTTTTCGAATACTCTCTCTCTTTTCAAGTATTAGCTATCCCTCCTAGCTTTGTGTCATCAGCAAATGTAATCAGTTTATGCTCAATTACTTCATCTAAATCATTGATAAAGATGTTGAACAATACAGGTCCCAGGTCAGAGCCCTGTGGTACCCCAATTGAGACATTCATCCAACTGAATGTGAAGCCATTAACGACCACTCTTTGAGTCCGATCACTAAGCCAGTTATGAATCCACCTAACAGTTGCCTTGTCCATTCCATACTTGGTCATTTTTTCAATAAGGATGGTGTGAGATACTTTGTCAAATGCTTTGCTGAAGTCAAGATATATTATATCTACAGCATTTCCCTGATCCACCCAGTCAGTGATTCTGTCATAGAAGGAAATTAAGTTAGTCTGACATGACTTGTTAGTTACAAACCCATGCTGACTCTGGTTAATCACTTCATTTTTATCCAGGAACTTACATACATGTTGTTTAATAATTTGTTCAAAGATCTTTCCTGGTATAGAAGTCAGACTCACCGGCCTATAGTTCCCTGGGTCCACCTTCTTCCCCTTTTTGAAGATAGGAACAATATTTGCTCTTCTCCAGTCTTCTGGGACTTCTCCTGTTCTCCAAGAATTTTCAAAGATTATGTGGTTCTAAAATTTCTTCTACGATCTCCTTCAGTACTCTGTGGTGTAATTCATCTGGACCTGAAGACTCAAACTCTTTTATGTTAGGTAAATATTCCCTCACAATCTTTATGTTTACAGATAACCTGGATTCTTCTATTCCTTTAATAGGACAGTGAAGATCAGTTGATGCTACATTTTCTATCTGAGAGAAAACAGATGCAAAATAGGAATTAAAAAGTTCGGCCTTCTCAACATCCTTTTTTACCATTTCACCATTTTCATCCTGTAAAAATCCTATAGCATCTTTGAATTTTGACATACCCCCAAAATCCTTTTTATTGCTTTTGACATCTCTTGCAAGCCTTAATTCATTGTCAGCTTTAGTTAACCTGATACGTGCCCTGCAGGTTCTGCAGACTGCATTATAATCTTCTTTAAATATGCCTCCCTCTTTCCATTTGATAAACATTTCTTTCTTTCTTTTTAGCATGTGTTTAAGTTCTGTGTTCATCCTTCCAGGTTTCCTTAAATGCTTCCCATTCTTCCTACTTTTCGTGATTGTTAACGATTATGCTTTGAGAATCACAGTTTTAAAAATTTCCCGTTATTCCTGAACATTTTTGTCTTTAAGGACATCCAAGCATTGGATCCCTCCTATTCTCTTTCTGAGTCGCTAAAAATCTGCCTTTCTGAAATCTACCCTTGAAGTTTGAGTCTTCAAATGTCTTCCTCCTCTAGTTATCCAAAATTCTATCATAGCATGATCGCTGCCTCCTAGGATGCCAGACACTTTTACCTCCTCAACCATTTCCTCCCTGTTTATAAGGATTAGAACCAAGATCCCCTTGTTTTCTCCCCTACCTTTTGGAAGATAAAGTTGTCAGCTAGAGAAGATAAGAATTTGCTTGACCTGTTAGTTTTACTTGAGAGAGATTCCAAACAAATGTCTGGATAGTTGAAATCTCCTATAACAATAATAATAATCTTTATTTTTATATAGCGCCAACATATTCCGCAGCGCTTTACATACATTATCACCGCTGTCCCCATTGGGGCTCACAATCTACATTCCCTATTAGTAAGTCTTTGGAGTGTGGAGGAAACTGGAGAACCCAGAGGAAACCCACGCAAACACAGAGAGAACATACAAACTCCTTGCAGATGTTGTCCTTGGTGGAATTTGAATCCAGGACCCCAGGGCTGCAAGGCTGCAATGCTAACCACTGAGCCCAGAGAAGATGTCCAGGACTTGGATCCCCAGGGCAAACACTTAGGATGGGTCACCACTATCAGACACCAGGCACCCCTACAGATCAGCAGTTCCTGGAACACTAAAGCACTGTTCAGTGTATAGTGGCCGTTCTAGGGTACTGCAGCTCAGCTGACATTGAAGTGAACGGGAGCAGAGCTGTACTACCCAAGAACGGCCACTACACAGTGCGCAAAGCTGTGGTATCACTGTACTTCTGGTGGCCACCAGACCCAGTAACTGCTGATCATTGAAGTGTCAGACTCACGCCGATCTGAAATCCCCTGGGTAGGTCATCAATATCCATGTCCTTCACAACTCACAAAAAAATGCTCCCCAAAACAGTGAACAGACATCTTTGGTGCACTGGGTGTTTTTTTCTATATTATAGGATTGATTGTTTTTTCCCTATAAGTCTCTCTATAGAGTAAGAAACGCACAAAACCGCGCTTCCATGACCACTACGTCATATTTTTTGGAGAACTTGGTCATTTGATACATAAAGAGTTCATCCATATCTTCAGCTTGCACAGGTGGCCTGTAGTAAATGCCTACAATGGTGCCCTTTCCGTTGTTCTCTCCTTGTATTCATACCCAAACAGTTTCCACAGAATTCCCAGTCTCTGAAGCTTCAATCTTTGTGCAGATATACACTTTTCTAACAAACAATGTGACACCTCCTCCTCGTTTATCAAGTCTGTTTCTTGCAAATAAGTTGCATCCTTTTAGCCTTGTATTCCAATCATGTGTATCGTCCCACCAACTTTCAGTGATTCCAATGACATCATATTTATTTTCCTGCGTTAGTAGTTCCAATTCTCCTTGTTTGTTGCCCATGCTTTGTGCATTTGTATAAAAACATTTTAGTTTGTGATTGGTTTCTCTTCCTCCCATATTTTTATTTAGATTTTTTTGTCTTTGTTCTTACTTTCCACTTCCAATAGCAGAGATCTCAATAGTATTTGTCAGCTGTATAGCTTTTTCTGGCCTTTTGCTTCCATTCCCACATCGTTCTAGTTTAAAGTTCTCCTGATGAGTGAAGCAAGGCGACTTCCAAATACACGTTTTTCAGTCTTCGTAAGGTGCACCCAATCTCTAGCAAGTAGTCCATCATATAGGTAATTCATTCCGTGATCCAGAAATCCAAATCCTTGTTGATGGCACCATCTATGTAGCCAGTTGTTCACCTGTAGAATCTTATTCCACCTCATTGTTTCATGGCCATCCACTGGGAGGATGGATGAAAAGACCACCTGCACTCCCAATTCTTTCACTTTCTAGCCTAAGTTTTCAAAGTCACTGCAGATGGTTTCCAGGTCCTTTTTTGCGGTGTCATTTGTCCCCATATGTATTAGCAGGAATGGGTAGTGATCTGTAGGCCTGAAGAGTCTTGATATCCTGTCAGACACATCTTTCATTTTTGCACCTGGAAGACAGCATATTTCTCTTGAGGTTATGTCTGGCCTGCAGATAGCGGCCTCTGTTCCTCTCAACAGGGAATCCCCCATGACCACCACTCTCCATTTGTTCTTCACAACATTTTTCTTTCTCCATCCAGGAGGATTCTGAGGGCTTACAAGGTTATTCATTATGGGCAAAGTCTTATCTTGCTGTATTTCTTCATGGTTCTCCTGCGTGAGAACCTGGTACTGGCTCCTGAGCAGTATGGGTGCTGACTGGCTCTCGATCCTCCTGCTTCTCTGGGTCACATGCTTCCATTCCTCTGTCAGGTGCAGTTAGAATTTCTTCTCTTTCTGTATCATGAAGAGATAATTCTGCTCTGTCTAAGAACTCTTCACCTTCCTTAATGATTTTCAAGGTAGTTAATCTCTCTTCTAGATTTCGCAACTTTTCCTCCAGCAGGGACACAAGCTTGCATTTATGGCATGTAATTTGGAGCAATGAGATGAAAGTTAATAGGCTAGGCTCTAATAGGTGAAAATAAGTCTGGAAGAAACAAGTGAAAAAGGGGCTAAAGGATTGAGAAATTGAAGCAACTGTCAAGTTCAGTGGAAGAAGTCTGATGATATGGGGCTGTTTCACAGCCGAAGGCATTGGATACTTGACCAGGATTGATGGTGGTCCCAATGCTGAGCTGTATGTGGGTATCCCACAAAATGAGTTACTTTGTACACTTGAATACTGTGGGTGTAAAAAGGACAACATAGTGTTGCAGCAGGACAACGACCCAAACATATGCCAAGATTGGTAAAAAAATTGTTCAACTACAATAAAGTAGAGGTGCTGGATTGACCCAACAGTCCCCAGACCTCAACCCAAAACTTGTGGGTAGAGTTAAAGAAAAAGCTGTATACATAGCAAAGTGAGTCGACCAGTATGCACCAACTTTGAGAACGTGTAGAAGAGACCTAAGGATAAGATTTCGGTCAAGTCATGCTTAAATCTGATTGAGAATGTGCCCAGAAGGATTCAGGCAGTGTTGAAAGCCAAAAGTGGATTTACAAAATTCTAACAAAATAATAAAAATTAAAATTTTCATTTTTAGGAGCAAAACAGTAGCAATGCAGTGACATGACATCATCTGCAAAATAGTTGCAAGTCAAATTTATGTATGAGATAGCCAAGATGATTGTCTATAAAATGATGGTCATCTCACATTCAAAGCAGTAGTGGATGGTGAGATTTGGAGCCTAAAAGTCAAAAGTTCAAAACATTGTTACCGTTTTGCTCATCAGTGTAAAAGATAGTTTATCAACAACAAGGCATCTGATATGAGGCATACAGGAATGACTTTTGAAGTCTGTAACCTGTATGTCCATATTTATAGTTTGGATAGGTCAAATGTGGTGACAGATTCCCTCTAAGGTACCTGAATGTAAATGTTTAATTTTAATATTGACTGCATCTAATCAGTATTATGGTTCCTATTTGGTCCATAGTTCTTACCATTGTTAAGGACATACTGGGAGTTGTAAGTTCATGCAATACAAATATATATCGTGGGGGCTGACCTGAAATTGCCACACTAAGTTTGTTGAAGCATACATGTATTGCTGATGGTTCTGATGCAGTATCCATGTATTGCTGGGGTTCATGTGCTTTATTAATGTATTGCTGGGGGTCTGGTGCTGTATTCATGTACAGTATTAATGATGGTTTGGTGACGTATTCATGTATTTATGGTGGTTCTGATGCTGTATTCATGTACTGATGGTGGTTTTGATGCATTATTCTTGTGCTGATTGCTGTTTTGATTCTGTATTAATACACTGATGGTGGCTCTGCTGCTTTATTCATGTACTCATGGTGGTTCTAGTGCTGTATTCATGTATTAATGATGCTTCTGGTGCTGTATTCATGTCCTGATGGTGGTTACGGTGTTGTATTCCTGTACTGCTATTGGTTTTGATCCTGTACACCTATAGAAATCCTTAACTTGTCAGATAATATACCACATGGTTTGTTAGTAAAGTATTGTGCTGTCAGAATAGTTAAGGAATTACTACATTTTTACTTCTATTCAGACTTTTAAATCTTACCCTGTAACTACCATTTTGGCTCTCCTATGAACCTCATTTATTCTATAATATAGCAGAACAGGTCAGACAATCAGTACCAATGTTTGTAGTCTGTATATTTGACTGTATATAGTGTGCTGTTGCTCTTTTTGGTTTGGAAACAAAATAAAAGTTCTGCCATTGTTTGCATTATAAATTTTATTTAGATTATGTAGCATCAATCACATATTATCTTTATTCTTTGGAACATTCTGATCTGTTGTTTTAATTGACTTTCAATAATGTGAAAGCTTAACAGTTTTGATTCTTAAAGAAACACTCCCATGAACTTTTTTTTCCTATGTGTATGCACTGTACTATCAGTGGGTTAAATATGCTCACCTATTGTTGTCATCTCTGGTATACAGAGTCATTCCAATCCTCTTCTGAGTCATATGACAGCAATTCAGACTATCTGGTCACTGTGTGCTCTATGTGTGAGATGGAAATCTCTTTTAAAATGTAAACTTAAAGAGCCTCATTCTGACGCATCACAGGCTTGTAAAAGCCACTTCTGGGAGTGCGGTCTGAACCAGAGAATCTAAAGAGCTGTGATAGCACTCAAAAGAAGACCAGAATAGTGCTGAATAACAAAAGCAAAGGCACAGACAGTGCAGTACATACAGTGGGAGAAATAAGTATTTGATCCCTTGCAGTTTTTGTAAGTTTGCCCACTGACAAAGCCATGAACAGTCTATAATTTTAAGGGTAGGTTAATTTTAACATTGAGAGAAAGAATATCCAAAAAAAAATCAAGAAAATCACATTTTATAAATTAGATAAATTTATTAGCATTTCGCAAGGAGAAATAAGTATTTGATCCCCTACAAACCATTATGAGTTCTGGCTCCTACAGACCAATTAGATGTTCCTAATCAACTCTACCTGTGATAGAATGATAACTGCATTAAAGACAGCTGTCTTGCAAAGTCACATGTATAAAAGACTCCTGTCCACTCCTGTCCACAGACTCAATTAAACAGTTAGACTCTAACCTATACAACATGGGCAAGACCAAAGAGCTTTCTAAGAATGTCAGGGACAAGAACATAGGCCTGCACAAAGCTGGAATGGGCTACAAAACCAAAAGTAAGATGCTGAGTGAGAAGGAGACAACTGTTGGTGCAATGGTAAGAAAATAGAAGAAATACTAAATGACTGTCAATCGACATCGATCTGGGGGACCATGCAAAATCTCACCTTGTGGGGTATCCTTGATCTTGATGAAGGTGAGAGATCAGCCTAAAACTACACGGGAGGAACTTGTTAATGATCTCAAGGCAGCTGGGACCACAGTCACAAAGAAAACCATTGGTAGCACATTACGCCTTAAAGGTTTAAAATCCTGCAGTGCCTGCAAGGTCCCCCTGCTCAAAAAGGCTCATGTGCAGGCCCATCTGAAGTTTGCCAATGAACACCTGGATGATTCTGTGTGTTATTTGGAGAAGGTGCTGTGGTCAGATGAGACAAAAATTGAGGTCTTTGGCATTAACTCAACTCGCCGTGTTTGGAGGAAGAAGAAGGATGAGTACAACCCTAAGAACATCGTCACAAACGTGAAGCATGGTGGGAGAAACATTATACTTTGGAGGTGCTTTTCTGCAAAGGGGACATGACGACTGCAGCGTACTGAAGAGAAGATGGATGGGGTCATATATCGCGAGATTTTGGCCAACAACCTCCTTCCCTCAGTAAGAGCATTGAAGATGGGTCGTGGCTGGGTCTTCCATAACATGACCCAAAACATACAGCCAAGGCAACAAAGGAGTGGCTCAAAAAGAAGCACAGTAAGTTCATGGAGTGGCCTAGACAGTCTCCAGACCTTAATCCCATAGAAAACTTATGGAGGGAGTTGAAGCTCCGAGTTGCCAAGCGACAGCCTCAAAATCTGAATGATGTAGAGATGATCTGCAAAGAGGAGTGGACCAAAATTCCACCAAGTATTAAGTGTTGTTTGCCAGAGGGATCAAATACTTATTTCTCACTGCAAAATGCAAAAAAAATTATCTAATTTTTACAGTGTGATTTTCTTGATTTTTTGGGGGGAAATTCTATCTCTCAATGTTAAAATTAACCTACCCTTAAAATTATAGACTGTTCATGTCTTTGTCAGTGGGCAAACTTACAAAAACAGAAAGGGATCAAATACTTATTTCCCCCACTGTACACATATATACAATTTTAGGAAAAAAAAGTTCTTGAGAGTGCTTCTTTAAGGATGCAGCAATACCAGTTGTGTGTAATTATTCCTTTTTTCTTTAAACATAAAATATAATTTTTAATAAGTGGAGGGTTTTTCTGTATTATTGTAAGTGCCCCTTTTTTGCTTCATCGCTAGTCTACTTAATCCGTAATAGGCCATTGTTGGGCTCCTGACTGGAATAGCAACACATCTGCGTCACACAATTACATCATTAGGGTAAGGAGGGCAATGAGTTTTTCCTACTGCCAGGGCTGTAGAAAGACAACATGAAAAACACTATACCCAGCGCAGAACACTCGAGTTGTATGCATTGGAGTAAGCCTCTTACTGACTGCTATTAACCCTAGAACGCATGACCCTAAAAATCTACACTTTCACATACCTGGGGCCTTTTAGGCCAGTGTGCAAATAACATGGAATAACTCAAACAAAAATGACAAACAACTATATGCCTGAGGAATATCTAGAGTTTCAAAATTCTAACTAAAGTAATCTTGCAGAAAATAGAAAACAATTAACAGGGTGGGCCTGCGAGGCCCCAGGTATGTGTTCTAGGGTTAAACAGTGTATTGGCAGTCAATAATGGCTTAGGGAAAAGTTAAAATATTGGATTGGAAAGAAGGAGAAAAGTTTTGAAGCTAAGAAAAAAGATTCATAAGTTGTGTTCAGATATAAAGACATTTCTACAACACATTTAGAAACAGATTACAGATCTCATTGTGTGGACTTTAAAATGTAGGTCACCCTTATTAAATGCCATGTCGGAGATCTAAAAAATTAGATTTACAGAATTCTGAAAGGTTTTAACATATTTAGGTAGTCTGATGAATTTCAAGAGACCATATGCAACTAGAGATGATCGAATCGATTAGAGGTGAATCAAATTTTAGGACGTCGTTCCAGCGCTGACAGCAACTGCTCTCCTGGGGCTCCCCAGATGTTCTTATGCCACATGAGTCCTTCTTCATTCTTACTTTCTTTGGACAAAACTGACAACTGGAAAAAATGAGAGCTGCTGACTCTCTGTCTCTGACTTCCTTTGAATTGCAGTTTCATCCAGAGGAAGTGAGAGTGAAGCAGCCACTGATTGGCTGCAGGGTCCACGTGGCATAAGGACATTATGCGAGTCCAAGGAGAGCAGGTGCCATCATCGTTGCAACAGCGCTCGCACCAGAGGTGAGTATATGCTGTTTTTATTTTATAAGGGGAAATATAGAAAGTGAGAAGGGATTGTCTAGGCAGTGGACAACCCCCTTAAAACTGGCTTACAAAATTTACAAAATGCCTGTCTTAATGAACAGGAGCTTATGTGTAAAGAAAGCTTCTATCCGGGGTATAAAAACATGCAGGTGTCCTGGACAAACTGAAAAGAAACAACATTGGAGGGAGGAGCTCCAAAGGCAATCTGGCACAGGGTACCATTTAGCCTCAGGCCACAGCCCCACTATCAGTATTTGGTCAGTATTCGCTCAGTATTTTTTCTCAGGAGTGGGAGCCACAACCAGGTGAGGAACAATCAGAAAAAAGGTAGAATAGAAACAAGTCACCAATTCTGCATTTATCACCCACTCCTGGTTTTGGCTCCCACTCCTGAGAAAAAATACTAACCCAATACTGACCAAATACCGATAGTGGGGCCATTGCCTAAGACCAGCCCTTATTACATATTTCTATAGTACTACCCATTAGGTCCAGTCCCTCTTACAGATCAGTAATAATTGGAATAAATCATTCTGTCGTTTGCTTTGTATCACAAATAAGCCGTTAGTACTAACTTATGATAGGTTATATTTAAATGCAAAATAAAAACTCTATGTATGGATCAAAGCAGCAGAGCATATACTGTAATTCAATTAAAACAAAAATACACATTCTAATACAGACAGACTTATAGGGATACAAAGGCAGAAGTCAAACCCGGGCCATAATGTCTAAAACGGACCATTGCCATGAAGTAAATAGGAAAAGATTCAAGTATTAGAAATGGCACATGGTATTTTGGGGAGCATAGGAGCTGGATCGCACTTGGCCATGCAAATCAATGAGTCCATGAAAAACATAAGACTGCACTTGGATGTCATCTGAGTGCAGTTCACTTTTCATGTACTGACAGAATGGAGACGATTTAGACATTTTTTTTCCATCTTCTCCTCATCCGAGAAAATCGGATCACACTATGATCACACATTCTATCAATCTCTGATCAGAGTTTGATCAGCATAATCAGTCCAATTCTCTCATATGAGAGAAAATATGCTGGTGTGACCCTAGCCTAAAAAGAAATAAAGGAGAAACAGAATGGGATCTATTTGCTCCCCACCCTAATCTTGGTTGCTCATCCCCTGGCAACAATGACAGCCTGGGAACATTTTTATAACCACCTGTGAGTTTCTTACACCTGTCTGCTGGTAATGTCTTCTTCTTTTCCACTGCAATTCTCTCAAGCTCCTGAATTTTTGCAGGACTTCTATTCCAAATAGCATATTTCAGCTTTGTCCAAAGATCGGATTGAGATCAGGACTCATTGCAGGCCAATTTAATGCAGTCCACTTTTCTCTTCCTAACTATTCCTGTGTACTTGGATGTGTGTTTTGTGTCTTTATCTTGCAGTTGGAGACATTTTATTACTGTAGACATAAACCTAGTTTTATTATACATGGGAGCAGATTTTGCTCTAAAATACTGTGATCCTTTGCTTTCCTTGTTCCTATAATACGTTCAAGATTTCCCATCTGAAGGGCAGCAAGGCAGCCAGACAACATTATGGATCCTCAATAGTGTTGAGCGAGCACTAAAATGCTCGGGTGCTCGAACTTCGGGCCGAGCTCGCCGTGATACTCGGGTGCTCGACCCGAGCAACGAGCCCAATGTTAGTCTATGGGAGACTCGAGCATTTTTGCGGTGGCACCCCCGGCAGTCTTTTAAAAGCCTAACAAGTGCCCAAAACGATAGTGACAGTGCTCAAATGACATGGGGACAGCATGGGGATCGCCCCAGGAAGCATTTCTGACCGCCAGGTCACTGCTGTCAACAACGTGGTCAGAGGTATTAAGCCATTTTTACGGGCTCACAATAAAACATTCAAAAACGAAAGTGAAACTTTTTTCTTGTGAAATATGTTAAGGAAGTTCCTTTCCAGGGAAAAGACTTGTGTATAAGTTAAAATAAATCACCAAAAACAAAAATACTCCTCCACACCTTCGGCTATGTTCACAAGTAGCATTTTTTATGCGTTTTTGCACTTTTGTATTCTTTCAACTATGACAAATGCATTCACCGGGAAATGTCATTTTAACATTTTACAACCTTATCTGGCCATGTGCTGTGTGACACATGCATAAAGTGCTGAAAAGACATGGGAACAGCATGGGGAAGACCCCTGGAAGCATCTCTGACTCCCAGGTCACTGTCTAAAAGTGTGCCCATCATAAGTGATCCTTGCCGCATCAGAAGATGCAGACTTGCAACTATCCCCATGCAAGTTCTAGTCCCAGGGCAGTGTTCAATTGTACCTCCCCCATTCCTTGCAACACAAGCGCAAGTATGCAGCCTGCCACCCACCCACCCCCAGGATGCAATACCATACTGCTTGCTTGCTTGACCTTGAAATTGGTCCTTTTAGGCATGTGGAGGCGGAATCTGGCCACCACGTCATGGCTGTGTTGGCGGCCTGGAATCCATACTCAGTCCCCAGCCGCCCGGTGGCCGGGTGTCCATACTTGGTCCCCAGCTGCCTGGGGGCAGCCGGGTGTCCATAAACAGTCCCCAGCCGCCCATATTTCTCCTTGGAACATCCCCCCACACACTTTTCTTAGCCCTGCCTGCTTTAGGCAGCATTGGATGAGCCCACCAGAGAACCAGACTCCTCCGGTGGGCCCTGACTTCTCCATCGGTGGAGTTGAGAGTGCCAAGGTGAGGAGCATGATGATGATGACAGAAGTTAGCATCTGCTATGTTTTCTTTTAAAGCAAGTGTAAGTGTGCAGCCTGCCACCCACCCACCCCTAGACTGCAATTCCATACTGCTAGCTTGCACTTGAAATGGGGCCTTTTATTTTGGAGGAGGCCGAAGCTGGCCACTACCTCATGGCTGCTTTGGCAGTGAGGTATCCATACTCAGTCCCCAGCTGCCCCTATTTGTCCTGGTGTGCCTTATACATAAGATTAAGCGCGTGTACCAAAACATTACCTGTGCCCTCCCCAGTGCATTTAGTGGGAAGGAGAGCCTATTCCACTGTAGTGTGTGCATGCCAAACCCCTGTTCATGGTACATGCGAAGATGCCTCCCACCTTGCACCTGTCATTGCAGACTTGCAACTATCCCCATTCAAGTCCTTGTCCCAGGGCAGTGTTCAATTGTACCTCTCCCATTCCTTGCAATGCAAGTGCAAGTATGCAGCCTGCCACCCACCCACCCCCAGGCTGCAATACCATACTGCTTGCTTGCTTGCACATTAAATTGGGCCTTTTAGGCATGTGGAGGCGGAATCTGGCCACCACGCCATGGCTGTGTCGGCGGCCTGGTATCCATACTCAGTCCCCAGCCGCCGGGTGGCCAGGTGTCCCCGCTTGCTCCCCAGCCTCCAGGGGGTGGCCGGGTGTCCATACTCGGTCCCCAGCCACCCATATTTGTCCCGGTAACCTTTCCCACACTTTTATTAGCCTGGCCTGCTTTAGGGCAGCATTGGCCGAGCCCACGGGACTATCAGACTCCTCCGGTGGGCACTGGCTTCTCCATCAGGGGAGTTGAGAGTGCCAAGGTGAGGAGCATGATGAGGATGATAGAAGTTAGCATCTGCTTTGTTTTGTTGTAATGCAAGCGCATGTATGTAGTAGCAGCTAGGCCTGAGGTGGTCAGCGTTTTGGCGCATATCCTACCTCCTCCGAGGATTGCTGGATGTTTTCCTGCTACTATCCAAGTTCTATGACTTCCGTTAAAACAAAGCTTCAGGTGAAAAATGATGGATGAGGTAGTGGCAAAGGAGAAAGAGCAGGAGGAACAGGGACCATTCACATCAATATCAGGCCAGTCAACCAGATATGTCTTGTAGGATATGTTTCTGTAACAAAAGGATCGGTTCGGCTACACAGTTATAGGGCATACAGTGAGTGCAATGCCTACCAAAAATTTCAAGGCACTCCAATGCCCCTTGGAAATGACATGGAGGTCAGAGGGGGTTAACTAAACCTTTTTTTCCATTTATAGCAACTGGGTCTCATGTGCACTGTTGGCCTAAGCAGTGAATGGAAGGCTTTCCAAAAATTATGAGGAACTGCAATGCCCCTTACAAGAGCCAAGTGTGGCACCCCAGGGGTCTGGTCACCACAGTAATAGAGATATTACGTCGGAGAGCAAGTGGGAGGTTTCCTGGTCAGGATCCCTTAAACATGCAACATCCTCCTGCCCCAGTCCTGGGAGGGGAGAATTCTGCCCTTATAAACTGGATCTGGGGCGGGATTGAGTGAGTCAGAGAACAGAGAACAGTCAGAGTCAGAGTGAGAGCAAGGGAAAGTAACAGCAAGGAGCTCTGTGGGAGCTAGGAGCTAAAGACCAGGGGCTGGAAGCTGAGCAGAGCTCGCCCTGGCAGAAGACAATAGGAACCGGACACAGGAGTCCGAGGCTGTGAGGACTTATATATCCAGCAGCAGAAACCAGCCGGCAGGGGATTTCAGGTCCTCTGGCCATAGAAGCCCGGAGGCTCAGTCACAAGTAAGGGACCAGCACCGCCGTCGTGGAGCGGAGGCTAACAGAAGGCCCCAAGTCACCAGCCATACGGGTGAGCACTACACGGTACACTCAGGGACGTGGGCTACTTCTACCCGCTTACAGCAAGGTAGCCAGGAAGAGTGCAGACAGACGGGGAGGCCTACAACTCCACCTGGCCAGGGGAACTCCTGCTTGCTCACAGACTGACCAGGCCTCTTATGCTAGCCAGTACTCCCGGGAGGGTCTACCTTATAATCATCAGTAAAGACCCTGAACTGCACTGCAAAGACTCTGAGTCGTTCCTGCTGCGCTCGTGCACCATCACCCCCATCATCCACACTCACTGCCCTGAGGCTATACTCCTCCCGTGGGGAGTTATCCCATTCTCTGCTGCGCACACAACACCAACCTCAGCGGTCTGCCTTGCAGCGGTGGTACTCCCTGACTGCAATCCACGGGTGGCGCAGTCGGACAACTAACCTCAAAACCTAAGAAAGACTGCCACTGGTTTGACCAGCCTAAGCCACGGGACCGGGTCACCGCCACGGAGACTACAAACCCCAGAGACCCGGCAACGGGTATCCCACACACGTGTACACACGGCCCAGGGGGCGCGTCACATGCAGTACAGCATATTACAAACATAAGTCCCATTATTGGGGAGTGGGTCTCCCATAGTATTTGCTTATGCCTTGCAAGCAAAAGCTGCCAAAAATTAGAACGGAGCAACTTGCAATGCCCCTTACAAGAGCCATGCAGTACAGCATATTACAAACATAAGTCCCATTATTGGGGAGTGGGTCTCCCATAGTATTTGCTTATGCCTTGCAAGCAAAAGCTGCCAAAAATGAGGGTGGAGGAACTTGCAATGCCCATTACAAGAGCCATGCAGTACAGCATATTACAAACATAAGTCCCATTATTGGGGAGTGGGTCTCCCATAGTATTTGCTTATGCCTTGCAAGCAAAAGTTGCCAAAAATTAGGATGGAACAACTTGCAATGCCCCTTACAAGAGCCATGCAGTACAGCATATTACAAACATAAGTCCCATTATTGGGGAGTGGGTCTCCCATAGTATTTGCTTATGCCTTGCAAGCAAAAGCTGCCAAAAATAAGGATGGAGGAACTTGCAATGCTGGCACCCTGGTGGTATAGTGGTGGTGGAGGCTGAGGAAAAGGAGAAGAAGATAAAACAGGCGAAAAGAGGAAGCGTATACCCATGTGTGGGTGTGAAGCGGTGCATGTGAATATACCTCCAGAAATAACACAGTGGATTTGATTTTATGTTACTCTGCTGTCATTTGGTGGTGATGAGAAGTCTGGCCCAATCCAGCCCTTGTTCATTTTGATAAGGGTTAGCTTGTCAGCATTGTCAGTTGACAGGCGAGTGCGCTTATCAGTTATAATTCCCCCAGCGGCACTAAAAACACGCTCCGATAACACGCTAGCGGCAGGGCAGGCCAGGACCTCCAAGGCGTAGAAAGCGAGTTCATTCCAAGTGTCCAGCTTGGATACCCAATAATTAAAAGGCACAGAGGAATCACGGAGGGCGCTGGTACGGTCGGCAAGGTACTCCCTCACCATCTTTTGAAACTTTCCACTCCTTGTGAGAGTACCCCGCGCCTCAGGGCCTGTAAGCTGGGCGGGTGTCAGAAAACTGTCCCAGAACGTTGACAGTGTTCCACTGCCTCTGCTGGATTGGAGTTGCATCTCTCTCGCCTGTACGCCTTGGTTGGGCAACGAACTGTGACCTCTGCCGCTAGCGTGTTCAGATGGGAATTTTTTTAAGAGTTCTGCAGCAAGGGCCTTCTGGTACTGCCCCATTTTTGTAGACCTCTCCACCTCAGGAATAAGAGAGTGAAAGTTCTCCTTGTAGCGGGGGTCTACAAGTGTCAACAACCAGTAATGACTGTCACCCAACATTTTGACAACGCGAGGCTCACGGTTAAGGCAGCGTAACATAAAGTCAGCCATGCGTGCCAGACTGGTAACGGGCAAGATTTCCGTGTCCTCACCAAGATGATGACTGACCATGCTCTCCTCCTCCTCCTCATCCTCCTCTTCCTCCTCCCCCCAGTCCTCAGGCCACCCACGCTGAACCGACGGTATGACACTTGTACAGGTACTACCGTCTACAACGCATGATAGCAGCTCCTGTTCTTCCTCCTCCTCCTCCTCCTCTCCCTCATTGTCCCCCAATGCAAGTTGGGATGAGATGAGGCTGGGCTGTGTGTAATCGCCCGCTACGGCTTCTTGATCCATCTCATCATACTCTGGCTGCAATGCCTCCTCTTTAATTCTCTGCAGAGAGAGTTGCAAAAGACAGACAAGTGGGATGCTGACACTAATGATGGCGTCATCGCCACTCACCATCTTGGTGGCCTCCTCAAAGTTTGTCACGATGGTACATATGTCAGACATCCAGGTCCACTCCTGAGGTCTTATGTGTGGAGTCTGACCTGAATATCGACGGCCTTGTTGCAGCTGGTACTCCACAACTGCTCTCTTCTGCTCACAAATCCTTTGCAACATGTGGAGGGTAGAGTTCCAACGTGTGGGGACATCACACACCAATCGGTGTGCCGGAAGCTGCAAACGCTGCTGCAACTCAGCAAGGGCGGCGGAATCTGTAGCCGACTTGCGAAAATGAGCTGACAGGCGGCGTACTTTCACGAGCAGATCAGGCAACTCGGGGTATGAATTAAGAAACCGCTGAACCATGAGGTTAAGCACATGAGCCAGGCATGGTAAGTGTGTGATCTCACTTCGCCTCAGAGCCGCCACCACACGACCATGACGACCATGCCGGGATGTAGGTTCAGTGGTCTCAGCCACAGATCTGCCTGCTCTTTCACAGCTGTCCACAACTCACAAGCAGTGTGAGGTTTATCACCTAAGCTTATGAGTTTCAGCACAGCCTGTTGCCGCTTGGCGGAGGCAGTACTGCAATGCTTCCAGCTTGTAACTGATGTGGTGATATCTGAGATGGAGGCTGAACATGAGGAGGAGGAGGAGGATGAGCAGGAGCTGTACACTGTGGGGGCAACTCTGACTGACATAGGGCCCGCAATCCTCGGTGTGGGAAGGATGTGTTCCGTCCCAAGGTCCGACTGGGTCCCGGCTTCCACTATGTTTACCCAGTGTGCCGTCAGAGAGATGTACCGTCCCTGGCCACAAGCACTTGTCCACGTGTCCGTTGTCAGGTGGACTCTCCCAGTAACTGCGTTGTTGAGGGCACGGCAGATTCTTTGTGACACATGCTTGTGTAGTGCGGGGATGGCACACCGGGCAAAATAGTGTTGGCTGGGGACCGAGTACCGAGGCACGGCCACCGCCATAAGATTGCGGAAGGATTCCGTCTCCACCAGCCTAAAAGGCAGCATTTCCAACGCAAGCAGTCGTGAAATGTGCGAATTTAGGAATGTGGCCTGTGGGGCGTTAGCTGCGAATTTCCGCTTTCGTTCAAAGGTCTGGGATATGGACAATTGAACTCTGCGGTGGGACGTGGACATGGACTTTGATGCTGTTTCTTGAGAAACCGCCATAACAAGTGAAGACTGAGAGGAGGGGGCATCTTTACATGCAGTATGGACAGGGGATTGCATTGCACACACAACAGGGGGTTCTATTGCATGCACAACAGTGGAAGAAGCAGTGGTGACACCCGCTGACACTGGTCGTGGACCCTAGGTTTCACCCCACAAAGTCGGGTGCTTTGCTGCCATGTGCCTGATCATGCTGGTGGTGGTCAGGCTGGTAGTTTTGTCACCCCTGCTGATGCTGGCATGGCAGGTGGAACATATGGCCTTTTTGGGGTTATCAGCAGAGTCTTTAAAAAAATTCCAGACTCTGGAAGACCTACCGCTTGTACTGGCAACGTCCCTCGTGTTGGTGTTACGGGGAACGGTTGCCTGCCTTCTGTCTGCGGCCACCACACTGCTTCTTCCTGCCTGTTGGGGTACTCTGCCTCCCTCCCCCTGTGTGCTGCTGGGTTCACTCTGCATGTCCTCCTTCCATGTTGGGTCAGTTACTAGATCATCCACCACCTCCTCCTCTTCCACTTGCGCACCACGATCCTCCTGCTTACTTCCTGGCAATTGTGTCTCGTCATCGTCCACCTCTTGTGACAGATTGCCAACGTTGACTTCCTGTGTCCGTGGCTGTTCAAATATTTGGGCATCGCAACATGGGATCTCCTCTTCCACCACTTCAAGCGTATCAGGCGAGGGGCCCAAATATGGAAATGGACCAGTGAACAGCTCTTCAGAGTGTGCAAGTGTGGGATCACTTGCTGTCTGACGACACTCGGCATGGTGGGAGGAAGGAGCAGGGTGAGGAGGAGTATGCGGTCGAGACTCACGGCTACTAAGAGTTGACCATGTGAAAGACAGACCGGAGGTGGTGGTGCCCAGGTAACTGGAAGTATTATCTGCTATCCAATTAATAACCTGTTCACACTGATCAGTTCTCAATACTGGTGTTGTTCTGTGCTTCCCTAGTAATTCGGTCAAGAAGTGGGAGCGAGAAAATGTGGCTGTTGGTTGTGGCACATTTTCACCTTGGCCACGGCCCCGTCCTCTGCACGAACCATCACCAGAACGTCCACTTCCACGTCCCTTGCCACGCGCCTTGCCCATTGTAAATGAAGTAAAATAGCTTACACTTGCACTATCAATGGAAAAAGGGTAATAAAGAGTAGATTAGAACCGTGGAAGAGGAAAACCACAGTTATTGTTTACTGGGGTATACCACACTTTTTTAAATAGAGATATTTGCGGCTGAACAGTGAGCGACACACTCAAACTGCTTTTCTTTTAGATACCAAAGGCCCAAAACTGGATAGTACAGCTATTTGACCCGTGGAACTGCGAAACCACACTGGGATGTCGGGCCTACACAAGACTATTTTCAACAGATATATTTTTGTGGCACAACAGTCAGGAGACACTACTGTTTTTCTTTACGGAAAAAACTACCAAAAGCTGAATAATAGAGATTTTTTTACCGTGGGATGGCAAAACCACAGTTATTGTTTACTGGGGTTTACCACACTTTTTAAATAGAGATATTTGCGGCTGAACAGTGAGCGACACACTCAAACTGCTTTTTTTTTAGATACCAAAGGCCCAAAACTGGATAGTACAGCGATTTGACCCGTGGAAGTGCAAAACAACACTTCTGTTTCACTAGCCTACACCAGACTATTTTCAACAGTCATATTTGTGTCTGAAAAATCAGAGACATGCTTTTTTTTTGTGGGGGGGGGGGGACACCAAAAGGTTAATAAGACGGGTATTTGTACAGTGTGAAGGAGGAAAAAAAAAAGAGGATTTAGATGAAAAAAAAAGGATTTTTCCTGGCCCCCGACACCTGGTGCTAAGTCCACCAATTTCAGCAACAGGAGCACAGGACTGTAATGCAGCGTTTGCTGGTATAACCACTGTGTCTCCTATACAGCCTGCCTGGTATCTGGGATGGATATTAGTTCTGAAAAGGACTGTTTTTTTGTTCTGGCAGCCTTTACAGACCCTACACTAACTATTTTGCAGTTTATATCTCTCCCTAAATCAGCAGCGCTGTCCCTACACTGTCTAATCTGGAGCGACTGTGTCCAAGGTGGCGGCGCCCGGTTTTAAATACTCGAGGTGACGCTGTGCGGCCAGCCAATCACTGTAATGCCCACAACCAACATGGCTGCAGCATTACAGTGACTGGCTGGCAATCCCTGCATGTTCATTGGCTCTGTAAAGAGCGCCAAACATGCAGGGTGGAGACCCGAGCTCCCGCCCGAGTAACCCGGAAATGCTCGGTGCTCGCTGAACATCCCGAGTAGCGTGATGCTCGGGCGAGTACCGAGCAGTGTCGAGCATGTTCGCTCAACACTAATCCTCAACCATATTTCACTTTAGGTAGAGTGAACTTTCCTTTATTGGCTTCATTTCATCATCCATAAACAGAATGCAAACATTCATTTCCAAAGGACTCTAATTTGGTTTCATTTATCAATTTTTCAAGCATAAGAAGCTTAAGGAAAATCTTTTCTCTGAAGTTTTATAAACCTGAAGCGTCATTTGTTAATGAGGTTTTCTTTTAATTTTAATTTTCTGAATGTTTTTTTTTCTGGTGTTTATTTCTGCCAAAAATGTTTGCATGTTTTCTTGCCACTTTTGCCATTTTTGGACTTTTTTTTATATCTACAAAGAAGTTAAAAAAGTTAGCATTTTTCCAGTGGAAAAGAAATACCCAGGCATCTTCCTGATGTTTTTTTAGCCTTCCCATTGACTTATATTATAAAGTATTGATCACCTTCCTAGAGGAAAACGCATTGAGAATGTACATATTACTTTTTCAATTGCCTGTCATCTTTTGAAAGGCTAAATCATTTCCAAGAAGCCTAAGTAAGTGGTCTTTGCCCAGGAATTAATATGTTCATTCTTTTGAACATTTTTTTAACATCTTTCAGCGTTTTCCATGAAAAAAAAACTACAAAGAAGATGCAGTGTAAACATACCCTTAGGCTATGTGCCCACGATGCAGAAATGCTCAGGATTTTTTTCTGAGCGTTTCTGCATCTCCCTGGCAGAAAAAAAGCATGCGGATTGTACATGCGTTTTTCCTGCCAGGGACATGCGGAAGTGAAGCGTTCTTCACTTGCATTTCCGCATGCGGGTTGACAAGCGCTTTCCAAGCGATTTTAGCATCACTTGGAAAGTGCTTGTCAACTTGGTCACACTATATAAATCCATGCAAACGGCATGGATTTATATAGTGTGACCCAAGAGAATGTCAAAAAATAAAAAAAGAAATCTATACTTACCATCTGATGGCCCGCGCTGTCTTGCTTCACCGTCCCGGCTGCCAGCAGCGGTAAACTGAAGGACCTGCCGACATCAGCATCGCGTGACCCGTCAAATGACTATGACGTCAGCTCAGGTCCTTCAGTACATCGCGAACTGTCGGCATGCGAGGAGGAGCGCACCGGGGGCCGCCAGAAGGTAAGTATAACATTTATTTTATTCTTTTTTTTTACAGTTTTCTATGGTACCCAGGTCCGGAGAAGAGTCTCTTCTTCTCTAGGCCTGGGTACCATCCGCACATTAGAACGTATGGAATGCGCAACTACATATACAGTGATGCATAATCCATGCGATCTAATGCAAGTCAATGGCGGCGAATGCTGCGTTTTTTTCCGCAATGATAATCCGCAGCGGAAATTTCTTCAGCATGTGCGCAGCACATGCGAATTATCATTGGGGAACATGGCAGGCCTTCTACCATGCATTTTTTAAGCGTTTCTGCAGCGTTTTTGCTGCTGCGAAAACGCTTAAAAAACGCTAAGGCAACCATTTGCTATTAAGAATAAATGACAGGGAGTAAAGTGGCTTTCTTAAGCATCAAAACCATTATTTATAGGCTAATTAAAGCAATGTGATCATTGATATGGTACTGACAGGAGAGTCTAATTTATAATTAGTAATAGATTAGTCTGATTTTGCTCTATGTTTTAAATTGTTCTATCATTCTGTTCAATTTTTTAAACTTTTTTTAACTGTAAAGTTTTTATTGTGTATGTGTAGTAGTGGCTGAGCACTAAAATGCTCGGGTGCTCCAAGCTCGGGCCGAGCACATCGTGATACTCGGGTGCTCAACCCGAGCAAGAAACTAGAGCATTTTTCTGGCGGTCCCCCCCTGCGGTCTGCAGAAGGTCAAAAATTGCCCAAATCGATGGGAGCAGTGCACAATGAAACATGTCAGGCAGGCAGGCAAAATATATAAGCAGACAGGCAGCCAGGGTATATAGGAGGGTGCATGAAAAACATAGCAGGGCACTCTGAACACACTGGTACCCTCCGATTTTCATGCACCGGTCTCTTTAAAAGTGCCGGCAATTCAGCAGTCGCATACAGTTATAACATCGGTACCCGAAATTTAGAACAGAAAGAATAGAGCATCACATATAAATTAGATAGACAGAAACATGACAGTCACATATAGAATGAGTACAGTGACAGTGTTGGTTACTGTACTTGTCATTTAGTGATAAAATAAAGGATTTATTAAAAAAAAAATTGGCGTGGGGTTCCCCGTAATTTTTGTCTCTAGCGGAGGTTAAGTAGATGGCTGGGACAGATGTTTGAAGCCTGGGAAGGGGGTAATACCCACTGAGCTTCCCAGGCTACTAATAACTAGAGATGAGCGGTGTTCGACTCGAACTGTTCGCCAATCTCAAATTCGAGCTGTTTTGGGCGGTGTTCGAGCCGTTTGGCGAACACGAACGATTTGAAAAAAATTCGGCTGTTCGAGGTTATGTTCGATAACTGTTCGTGCTCCAAAATCATAACTGGATTTTTTCTCAGTAATGCTGAAAATTAATGTTAATACGCAGTTTGAGTGTACAGCGGGGCGGGGGGAAGGGCAGGGGATCTCTGCAGGATCTCTGCATTTTTTTTTCTCTTTCCCGCATTTACAGTGGGGAGGTGCAGTCTGTCAGCCTATCAGCAGCGCACACACGGAGCGAACTGCTTTTTTTCACACAAGCAAGGGCATGTGTCATTGGAAGTGTATGTCACATGTCCTTGCCCTCTAAGACCCAGCCATTTTCCCCGTCACCACCATTTTCTCAGTGCTGCAGCTGCGTGTTAGACGGCACCGCTGTTGCTGTTTGCGCTATACTTTGTTAATTTCAAGCCAATTTTCGCACAAATCTACAGATAGCTTGGGAGTAGGGAAGAGTTGTGATTGCAGTCCTTTTAAGGACTAGGTTTCATCATTTCCTACGACTTTTATCAGGCAGGTCTGTGCTCTTAAATAGAAAGGTTGTGGGAGTAAAGACTAATTTAAATTGCAGTCCTTTTCAGGGCTAGGTTACATCAGTTCCTATCACTTTTTGCCAGGCAGGTCTGCACCAGTGCTGTGCAAGGTTTTCACAGCATTTGGCTAAATCTAGCAAAGCAAATCCTTTTTGACCTATTGCAGAGTGTGTTAGTCAGTGGAGTAGCCTATCTGTGTCGCAAGCTACACCACATGTGTATAGAATACAAATTTTTTTACTGCACCTAGTGAAGTAAAACCTTTTGAGCATAGCATCATTCTATTAGTCCATCTATACTAACCTCCACCAGGTTGGAAATTCAATATAATTTTTTTCTGCATCTAGCTCTGAAAATATATTTCGGCTTCTAGCAGTGTGTGGGACTTGTTCTATTACTCCATCTATACTGACCTCCATCAGGTTGCAAATTCAATAAAAAAATTTTCTGCATCTAGCTCTGAAAAAATATTTCAGCTTCTAGCAGTGTGTGGGACTTGTTCTATTAGTCCATCCATACTGACCTCCATCAGGTTGCAAATTCAGTCTATTTTTTTTCTGCATCTAGCTCTGAAAATATTTAGGCTTCTAGCAGTGTGTGGGACTTGGTCTATTAGTCCATCTATACTGACCTCCATCAGGTTGCAAATTCAATATCATTTTTTTCTGCATCTGGCTCTGAAAAAGTATTTCAGCTTGTAGCAGTGTGTGGGAGTTGGTCTATTAGTCCATCTATACTGACCTCCATCAGGTTGCAAATTCAATCTAATTTTTTTCTGCTTCTAGCTCTGAAAATATTTAGGCTTCTAGCAGTGTGTGGGACTTGGTCTATTAGTCCATCTATACTGACCTCCATCAGGTTGCAAATTCAATCTAATTTTTTTCTGCATCTAGCTCTGAAAAAATATTTCAGCTTGTAGCAGTGTGTGGGACTTGTTCTATAAGTCCATCTATACTGACCTCCATCAGGTTGCAAATTCAATCTAAATTTTTTCTGCATCTAGCTCTGAAAAAATATTTAGCCTTCTAGCAGTGTGTGGGACTTGGTCTATTAGTCCATCTATACTAACCTCCACCAGGTTGCAAATTAAAAATAATTTTTATCTGCATCTAGCTCTGAAAAAATATTTAGGCTTCTAGCAGTGTGTGGGACTTGGTCTATTATTCCATCTATACTGACCTCCATCAGGTTGCAAATTCAATCTAATTTTTTTCTGCATCTAGCTCTGAAAAAATATTTAGGCTTCTAGCAGTGTGTGGGACTTGGTCTATTAGTCCATCTATACTGACCTCCATCAGGTTGCAATTTCAATATAATTTTTATCTGCATCTAACTCAGCCAATAATTTTGGCCTAATACCACAGTTTGACCACTCAGCTTTGCTCGGATCCCATCCATTGTTTTTTTGTGCAATCAACTTCAGAGTTGTGAATTTGTAAACCACCAAAATGACTGGAAAAAGGCCTGCTGCTGGTGGAAAGGGGAATAGGCGTGTTGGGAAGGAGAGAAAAGGTTGTGTCCGTGGTGTAGGTCTTAAAGCAACAGTAACATCTGCAGAAGAAAGACCATCTTCCAGCCAAACTAAAATATCTACTTCTTTTAGCGGACAATCTGATAAGATCCCTTTCTTACAGCCACGCCAATCGCTACAAATTCCAGATGAGGCTCAAAAACAGCAGGTGCTTCAACGGATATCAAGTGCTCCTTTAACTGGGCTCTCCTCCACCTCAACTTCAACATCACAAATACTCCAGTCCTCAGAGGTGTCACCCCAATCGCACTTGCTTCCTCACAGCTCCCAAGTCTCCAGCTGCCCATCTGAGTATGAGGTAGAACAGATGGTTGAGTCTGCAGAGCTGTTTACTCATACTATAGCCTGGGAATCAGAGGTCGGCTCCAGAGCTTCTGTGAATCCAGACGAGGAAATGATCTGCACTGATGCCCAGAATCTTAATGAGTCAGATACAGGACCAGACGCAGAAGGTTCTGACCATAATGTAGACCCTCGTTCCCAAACTGTAACTCCTGTTGGTGGAGACAATGAGGAAGACGATGATGAGACTCAAATACCTGATTGGAGTGACAACTTTAGTTTTTTTTCAGGGCAGGAACAGGTTGGCTCTGAGGACGACGGGTGTGATAACACAGAGGGTGATGATGATGAGGTTGGAGATCCCACTTACTGTCAACCCACAGTCAGCCAAGAGATGAGGTCAGCAGAGGAGGTGGAGGAGGATGCTAGTGACAATGAGGTCAGGTTGCGCCTTCCTGGACAGAGACGTAGTACTGGAAGCACGTCAACAACTGCATCCTCAAACACAACTCTGCCTCTGACCACAAGTCGTGGTGGCTCTTCAGGTCGCATGGGTGCTAAGCCTTGCATAGCCTGGGCATTTTTTCAGATCGATAAAGATGACCCAACTCGTGTTATCTGTAACATTTGTCAGCAAAAGCTAAGTAGAGGCCAAAAAATACATAGTTTGAGTACTTCATGCATGAACCGGCACATGGACGTGAAGCATAAGTTGCAGTGGTAAGCTCACTGTGCTACAATGCGGCCTAGCCGGCCGGGCCAACCGCCGTCTGCCCCATCTTGTGCATCTGCGGCCTCTTCATCCTCTGTGACTGGGGGGACAGCAGTCACACCTGTTTTGGGACGCAGACCTGCCACCTCTTTACCCGCAACAGCCAACGTGATTGGCAGGTCATCATTTTCTTTGGAGGTGGTAACACCAGCTGGTGTTGAGCGCTGTCCGACATCGATAGCACCACCTTTGGATCAAGGCAACCTAACATGTCCGCCTGCATCTTTCTCACAGACCGGCAGTTTGCCG
This sequence comes from Phyllobates terribilis, assembly GCF_046119375.1. Classification (NCBI taxonomy): domain Eukaryota; kingdom Metazoa; phylum Chordata; class Amphibia; order Anura; family Dendrobatidae; genus Phyllobates; species Phyllobates terribilis. The sequence continues at coordinate 225,984,745 of NW_027362763.1, forward strand.
GGGACACCCTTCTCAACCCCGTATAAGCACAACAGCCAGCCCTCGGTCCCTCAGATGTGGACAAGTAAAAGACCATTTCCTCCTAGCCATGAGAAAGCTAAGAGGTTGAATTTCACCATCTGCAAGCTCTTGGCTACAGAAATGCTTCCTTTCCGCCTGGTGGACGCAGAGGATTTTCGAGACCTTATGTCCGTTGCAGTGCCCCAGTACCAGATGCCCAGTCGGCACTACTTCTCAAAGAAAGGTGTGCCTGCGCACCACCAGCATGTCACACAACATCACCACTTCTTTGAGAAACTCTGTGTGTGACAGGGTGCATTTCACCACAGACACTTGGACAAGTAGGCATGGACAGGGGCGTTACATGTCGCTGACTGGGCACTGGGTAACTGTGGTGACAGCAGGACAAGGGGCTGCTGTCCAAGTCTTGCCTTCCCCACGAGTTGTGCGTCAATCCTCTTTATCTCAAAGTTCCTCCATTGCTTCTGCCTCCTCAACCTCCTCTCGGTCCTCCACCTGCACCCAAAGCCTGTCTGGTCATGCCACAAGCTTTCTAACTGCACAGAAGGGATCCTGCACACCTCCTTACTATGCTGGCAGCAGGGCTCAACGTCATCAGGCGATTTTTACTTTGAAATGTCTGGGAAATGTGAGTCACACAGCTGAGGAGTTGTGGTCAGCTCTGGAGAACCAGTTTCATGAATGGTTGTCTCCACCTGACCTGGAGAAGGCCATGTGCGACAATGCTGCAAACCTGGGTACGGCCCTTCGCCGGGGCAATGTCACACACGTGCCTTGTATGGCTCACGTGTTGAACCTGGTTGTCCAGCAATTTTTAGCCCTCTATCCCGGATAAGATGGCCTTCTGCAGAGGGCATGGTCGCTTTGTGCTCTCTTCCACCGTTCGCATCCCGCAGCTCAGCGACTTACATCTCTACAGAAGTCGTTGGGCCTGCCACTTCACCGGCTAAAATGCGATGTGCCTACCCGGTGGAATTCAACTCTGTACATGTTGTAGCGACTGTGGCAGCACTGACAAGCCCTGGTGTAATACGTTCTGATGCACAGCCTGGGCCAACGAGATCCAGAGGTGGGGCAAATCACGCTGAAGGAGTGGTCTCAGATCAGGGACCTATGCACCCTTCTGCACAGTTTTGAAATGGCGACGAAGATGTTTAGTGCTGACGATGCCATTATCAGCATGACTATTCCGGTGATTTACATGCTGGAGCACATGTTAAACAGAATTCGGAGTCAGGTGGTGGCACAAGAGGAGGTGGAGGAAGTAGAGGAGGAGGAGTTGTATGCGGAAGGGCTAACATCTGCAAGGTCCAGACGGTCGGCAGCACCAAGGCGGCAGGCAAGTGAGGGTGGGGGAGATGATTTTACCAGGGCGCATGGTAGCAGCCAAACTAGTGAGGAAGGTGCAGGAGCCCAGGAAGAAATGGAGGACGAACTGATGGAAGACTCATCAGATGAGGGAGACCTTGATCACATTTCTGCTGTGCGAGGTTGAGGGGAGAGGACAGAGGAAGGAAGCATGATTATTTCCTCGCCACCAACACAACAGGGACTTGGTGCTCCCGGATGCGCAAGACACATGAGTGCCTTCCTGCTGCACTACCAGCAACATGACTCTCGAATTGTGAGAATTAGAAATAATCCTGACTACTGGGTTGCCACACTGTTAGATCCCCGGTACAAAAGTAAATTTGCAGAAATTATTCCTACCATAGAAAGGTATGCACGCATGCAGGAGTATCAGCAGAGACTGTTGCAGAATCTTACATGTGCTTTTCCACAAAACACCAGTGGTGCACGAAGTGAATCTCACAGTTCCAGCTTGCCATCCGTGGGACCGTCGAGTGTTCAGCACTCAAACCATAACAGAAACACAGTATCTGCTGGTAACATCAATTTTGCAGAATCATTTCACCACTATTTTAGCCCATCATTTGCAAGGCCACAGGAGACAAGAAGTCTGACACATAGTCAACGCCTAGAGACGATGGCACAGGAGTATCTCCAAGAAATCATTGAAGCCATGACTGTGTCACTAGACCCTTGCTCTTTTTGGGCTTAAAATCTGGATAAATGGCCGGAGCTCGCCACTTACGCCTTGGAGATCTTGTCATGCCCCGCAGCCAGCGTTTTGTCTGAACGTGTACTCAGCGCTGCTGGTGGTGTGCTGACAGATAAGCGCACGCGGCTCTCCACTGATACTGTAGACAGACTCACGTTCATAAAAATGAACAAATCATGGATCCGAAATGACTTTTCTACCCCTGTGTCATCCTGGGGAGAGTAAAAGCTTGATGATTTGTTAAAATCCTCACCCACCTTTTTAAGCTTTAAAATTACTAATCATGTTTATCTGTATCTTGGCTGGAAAATAATTTGGGCTTTGTAGCAGTGTGCAGTACTGATTCTATTAGGCCATCTATACTAAGCTCCACCAGATTTAAAATTACTAATCATGTTTATCTGTATCTTGTCTGGAAAATAATTTGGGCTTTGTAGCAGTGTGCACTACTGATTCTATTTGGCCATCTATACTAAGCTCCACCAGATTTAAAATTACTAATCATTTTTATCTGTATCTTGGATGGAAAATAATTTGGGCTTTGTAGCAGTGTGCAGTACTGATTCTATTAGGCCATCTATACTAAGCTCCACCAGATTTAAAATTACTAATCATGTTTATCTGTATCTTGGCTGGAAAATAATTTGGGCTTTGTAGCAGTGTGTAGTACTGATACTATTAGGCCATCTATACTAAGCGCCACCAGATTTAAAATTACTAATCATGTTTATCTGTATCTTGACTGGAAAATAATTTGGGCTTTGTAGCAGTGTGTAGTACTGATTCTATTAGGCCATCTATACTAAGCTCCACCAGCTTTCAAATTAATAATAATTTTAAGCTGCATCTAGCCCGGAAAATAATTTTGGGTCTCCTAGATGCGCAAGACACATGAGTGCCTTCTTTCTGCACTACCTGCAACATGACCCTCAGATTGTCAGAATTCGAAGTAATCCTGACTACTGGGTTTCCACACTCTTAGATCCCCCACACTCTTCGATCAACCTGTTCATTTTAATAAAGAACAAAAAAATGTTCATTTTTGAAATTATAAGCATTAGCAGGTTATTAGAAACTGAAATCAAACAGTTTTCAACTCAAAACTTTATTCTAGGTGATGTTACATTTGACCATAGGACCCCTTGTTCGAAAGGAGCTTCTGAACTGTCTCGTCCATTGAATTTGTCAGGTTTTGAATGGTTTCTGCTTCAATTGTTTTGCATGAGTATAGAATACCCTCCCAGAGCTGTTGCTTAGATGTGAACTGCCTCCCGCCATCGTAGACACTCCTTTTGATGATGCTCCAGAGGTAAAAGATGGGGTTGAGGTCAGGGGAGCATGGGAGTCACACCATAAGTTTGTCCCCTTTTATGCCCATATCAGCCAGAGATGCAGATGTGTTATGTGCAGCATGAGACGGTGCATTATCATGCATGAAAATGATCTTGCTGCGGAATACACGGTTCTTCTTCTTGAACCATGGCAGGAAGTGCTGTTTGAACATTATAGAGTTCATCATTACCCCTTCAGGGATCCTAAAGGGGCCGACATTCTCTCTCCCCATGATTCCAGTCCAAAACATTACTCCACCTCCTCCTTGTTGGCGCCGTAGCCGTGTTTGCATGGGGTGTCCATCAACCAGCCATCCTCCACTCCATCCATCTGGACCATCGAGCGTTGCACGGCACTCATCGGTGAACAAAATAGTTTTAAAGTCAGTCTTCATGTATTCTTTGGCCCAATGGAGCCATTTCTGCTTGTGTACAGTGGATAGAGGAGGTCGACAGGATGGCTTACGCACAGCTGCAAACCTCTGAAGGACCCTGCATCTTGTTGTTCGGGGACGTTGGAGGCACAAGCAGCTTCAAAAACTTGTCTGCTGCTATGACAAGGCTTTTTTGCCACTGCTCTTATAACCTGACGTAATTGCCTGTAGGAAAGAATCCTCAATTTTCCCTTATCAGCACGCACACGTGTGTACTGTGAATCAGCTACATACTTCTTGATTGTGCGATGATCAGGACGAAGTGTCTTGGCAATGTTGATTGTAGTCATGCCTTGACCTAAACACTCCACAATTTGTTGCTTCTCAGCAGCCGACACATCCTTTTTCTTTCCCATTTTGGCAGAAAATGTAGGCTGCTTAATAATGTGGGAGAGCCTTCTTAAGTAGTCTTGCCTTTCATTGGACACACCTGTCAAACTAATTAGCACAGGTGTCTGCAATTGCTTACAGTGAAATAAAGAGCCCTGACACACATCACCATCAATGAGTTTAACTGACAAACAAGCAAATTCTTCCCTTATCACTCGTAAACACTTTTTGCATAATAATTTGGAACATAGTGTACATGTGCTTTTCCACAAAACACCAGTGGTTCACGTAGTGAATCTTACAGTTCTAACTTGCCAACCATGGTCTGTATGGAGTTGTTCAATAAAGGGCCCAAAATTAAGATAACATAGACGGGAGAGGTCTCTATGAATAGGAATTCCTAAGTATTTGATACCCTGTGAGGGCAAGGCAAAGGGAAAGTTGGACTGGATGGAATCCTGTATGGATTTGGGGAGGGAGACATCGAGGGCCTCAGACTTCGCTGCATTGATTTTAAAATTTGACCATGTAACAAAGTGATCTATTTCAGCCATAACAGCAGGGATGGATATATGTGATTGAGTGATATATACTAGGACATCATCAGCAAATGCAGAGCACTTGCACTCGGTGCCTCCCACCTCAATCCACGTAATATTGGGGTTATGGCGAATTGATGAGAGCAGGTGCTCCGTCACTAGGATGTATAAGAGAGGGGACAGAAGACATCCCTGCCTTGTCCCATTGGTGATGATGAAAGGTGATGAAAATGTTCTGACGCGCCCGCTGGGCCTTGGGACACCCGGAGCCGGACCCTTTTTGGTGGATGCTGGTGGTTGTAGTCTCCGTGGCGGCGACCCAGTTCCGTGGCTCAGGGCGGTCAAACCAGTGGCGGAACTATTTATGTGGTTTTGATGTTTAAATGTCCGACTACGCCACCCGTGGATTGCGGTCAGAGTGAACCGCCGCTGCAGGGCAGACCGCTGAGGTTGGTGTTGTGGGTGCAGCAGAGCGTAGTATAACTCCCCACGGGAGGAGTATAGCCTCAGGGCAGTGTATGCGGAGGATGGGGGTGATGATACAGGGCAGCAGCAGTAATGACACGGGGTCAGTGATGCAGTCCATTGCCTTTACTCACAGTTCTTAATATACAGACCACTTCTGCAGGTAACGGCTGCCCACGTCGTACTGTGCTCACCAGGTGAGGGGCTCAGACAACTCCCAGATAACTTCGGAGAACTTCACAGGACCCCATTTGTGTGTCCTTTGTCTGGCCTTTCTTACCAACGCTTCTGTCCAGCTGCCTCGGGCCTCCTCTTGGTAAACTTGGCGCCAGTTTCCCTGACCCTATGTGGTGCCTTCCTAGCGGGTGTAGCGAGGGGCTGCGCCACATAAAATGTCACAGCCTCCGGTTTGTAGCTGAGGGTCATTTCCCGCCTCCACTAGTTTCGGGGACCGGTCTCCCCCTTTGGCCTGACCCCTCCACGCAGGTGGATTCGGGTGTGCGGTGTCGACTCGCCCGTCTGCACCCCTGGGATCCCTTCGTTCCTCGTTCCTGGAGCCTTCTCCGCTCCTTTTCCTTCCTTCTCCCTCTTCCAGGCCTGGGCCTCTGTTACTAGGCCTGCCTCCGGAGCAGAGCTCATGCAGAGCCCCTGCTCCCTTTCACTTCTGCTCAGACTTCTCTGCACTGAACTAAGATGGTGCCAACCTTTTATACTCCCTTCTCAATGCACCCAGGAACTGCTTCCTCCCTGCTCCTGCACTACAGGGTTCCCCTTCCTCGGTGTTCCCTCCCCCCACTCCAGCCAGGGACATGGACTTCCGTGCCCATCTCAGGGGCATATTGGTCACCCTGCCCCACGGCAATGTGGTGTAATGCATGCAGGTGTTGGGGTCCTGATCCACACTCCATCCTTACCTGAGAGTGAGACATCACACCTCTGGGTGAGGTGCAATACCTCTGTAGCAACCGAGCCCTCGTGGGGCTACAGTTCCATTTATCTTCAGCCTAGGTGATGTTTTGCGATACAGTCCCATGATTTTGGCTATAAAAGGGTCCCCTAGACCCCTACCCCATGCTTTTTAAGAGAATAATATATGGCGTGCCAGGAGACTCTATGGAATGCTTTCTCAGCATCCAACGAGAGTATCTAAATACAAATTTTTAACTGCATCTAGCCCAGGAAATACTTTGTGCCTAGTAGCAGTGTCTGCTAGTCAGCGGATTATCCCAGCTGTTAAGCAAGCTACACCACCTGTAGTTTGGACACTTAATTTTTTCAAAGGAAATGCTTCGGGACCCCGGGATACTCAGTGAAGAGCATCAGGAGGCACCCCAAGGCATAGGGGCTGGGACTGGCAGTAGGACGCCTTGCGGTGGACCTCCAAGCTCGACCTTATAAAAGCTTTTTAACTGCAGCAGCTTTAGTGGACGCTACTGGAGCTAGAATTACGCGGCTGCTGGCATGAGACTTGCCCTCCAATAGATCCTTGTAAAAGGATTTAAAGTGTATTCATTCAAATTAGAGAGACAATTTAAATTAAAAAGCTTAGACCTGCCTCCACCACAGGGGGGCTCGCTCGACCCACCAGCGGACAGGCACCAGTATTGGGAGAGGGGGGCTGGCCGTCAGGGTCCACCGCAGCTCTGGCACAAACCCGGTGACACGGAGGTCGCACGGGCAGGAACGGACTGGCCGTGTCGGCTTCGCACTTTTTTTGGTTTTAGAAGGGCATGACATGCCTATATCTGTGTCTCCCCCTCCTTTTACTCCTCCACCTCTTTTCTTTTCACATGACTATATGTACTTGTCACTTTTCCATGTGTTAGTTGTGTCTTCTGAGCAGTTTGTCAGCTTTTGGACACCTTTGAAGGTGTTTTCTATGTGTTTCTATGTGTTTTTGTTTGCCTGCCATTGGTTTTAACGGTGTTCAAAGGTGTTCGACGAACAGTTCGACGAACAGTTCGGTGAACATATGGGTGTTCGACGAACCGAGCCGAACTCGAACACTACGGGGGTGGCTCAACACTACTAATAACAGTCCCCAGCTGAATACTTAGCCTTTACTAGCTATTAAAATGGGGGACCCCCAAAAAAATGACGTGGGTTCCCCCTATTTTAAGAGCTAGCTAAAGCTAGGCAGACAGCTGGGGTCTGATAATAATAGCCCAGGAAGGGTGCCATGAATATTGGCCCCCTCCCTGGCTAGAAACACCAGCCATCAGCCACCCCAGAATTGGCGCATCCATAGGATGTGCCACTTCTGGCACTTACCCTCACTCTTCCCACTGCCCTGTAGTGGTGGCAGTGGGGTAATAGGGCTGGGGTTGATGTCAGCTTATAATGCTAGCTGACATCAAGCCCAGGTTAGTAATGGGAAGGCGTCTATAAGACGCCCCCATTACTAACCCCATAGTGAAAGTGAAAAAAAACACCAACACCCAGAATAAAATCTTTTATTTGAAATAAACACACAATACTTTAATATTCTAAATTAAACTCGACTTACCATTACACCCATTCCAGCTGAAGCCAATGTCTCCTGCAATAAAAGTAAAATAATTAACCAACCTCATCCTTAACTTTCCATGGTTCCCACGATGACTCCAGCTCTGCTACATTGAGATGGCAGGCTGGATAGTAGCAGAACACTGCCATCCAGCTTGCCATACCCCAGAGACACTGAGAAGCCTTGTGCTCCTCAGTTTCATAGAATCATAGAATCATAGAATGGTAGAGTTGGAAGGGACCTCCTGGGTCATCTGGTCCAACCCCCTGCTCAAAGCAGGATTCACTAGATCATCTCAGACAGATGTCTGTCCAGCCTCTGTTTGAAGACGTCCATTGAAGGGGAACTCACCACCTCTCGTGGCAGCCTGTTCCACTCATTAATCACCCCAACTGTCAAAAAGTTTTTTCTAATATCTAATCTGTGTCTCCTCCCATTTAGTTTCATCCCATTGCTTCTAGTCTTTCCTTGTGCAAATGAGAATAAAGATGATCCTTCTACAATGTGACAGCCCTTGACATATTTGTAGACAGCTATTAAGTCTCCTCTCAGTCTTCTTTTTTGCAAGCTAAACATTCCCAAATCCTGCAACCCTTCCTCATAGGACATGGTTTGCAGACCAGTCACCATTCTGGTCGCTCTTCTCTGAACTTGCTCCAGTTTGTCTATGTCTTTTTTAAAATGTGGTGCCCAAAACTGTACACAGTATTCCAGATGAGGTCTGACCAAAGAGGAGTAAAGAACGATAATGACTTCACGTGATGTAGACTGTATGCTTCTGTTAATACATCCCAGAATTGTATTTGCCTTTTTTGCTGCTGCATCACACTGTTGACTCATGTTCAGTCTATGATCTATTAGTATACCTAAGTCTTTTTCACATGTACTGTTGCTTAGCTCTATTCCTCCCATTCTGTATATGCTTTTTTCATTTTTATTGCCCAGATGTAGTACTTTGCATTTTTCCCTGTTAAAAACCATTCTGTTGGTTGCTCCCCACTACTCCAGTTTATTTAGGTCTTTTTGAATCCTCTCTCTCTCTTCTCTAGTATTAGCTATCCCTCCTAGCTTTGTGTCATCAGCAAATTTAATCAGTTTACCCTCAATTCCTTCATCTAAATCATTGATAAAGATGTTGAACAATACAGGTCCCAGGACGGAGGCCTGTGGTACCCCACTTGAGACATTCATCCAGCTGGATGTGAAGCCATTTACAACCACCCTTTGAGTCCGATCACTAAGCCAGTTATGAATCCACCTAACAGTTGCCTGGTCCATTGCATACTTGGTCATTTTTTCAATAAGGATGATGTGAGATACTTTGTCAAATGCTTTGCTGAAGTCAAGATATATTATATCTACAGCATTTCCCTGATCCACCCAGTCAGTGATTCTGTCATAGAAGGAAATTAAGTTAGTCTGACATGACTTGTTAGTTACAAACCCATGCTGACTCTGGTTAATCACTTCATTCTTATCCATGTACTTACATACATGTTGTTTAATAATTTGTTCAAAGATCTTTCCTGGTATAGAAGTCAGACTCACCGGCCTATAGTTCCCTGGGTCCACCTTCTTCCCCTTTTTGAAGATAGGAACAACATTTGCTCTTCTCCAGTCTTCTGGGACTTCTCCTGTTCTCCAAGAATTTTCAAAGATTATGGAGAGTGGTTCTAAAATTTCTTCTACAATCTCCTTCAGTACTCTGGGGTGTAATTCATCTGGACCTGGAGACTTGAACTCATTTATGTTAGCTAAATATTCCCTCACAATCTTTCTGTTTACTGATAACTTGGATTCCTCTATTCCTTTAAAAGGACAGTGAAGATCAGTTGATGTTACATTTTCTTTCTGAGAGAAAACAGATGCAAAATAGGAATTAAAAAGTTCGGCCTTCTCAACATCCTCTCTTACCATTTCTCCATTTTCATCCTGTAAAAATCCTATAGCATCTTTGACTTTTTTTTTACTTTTGACATACCCCCAAAATCCTTTTTTATTGCTTTTGACATCTCTTGCAAGCCTTAATTCATTGTCAGCTTTAGCTAACCTGATACGTGCCCTACAGGATCTGCAGACTGCATTATAAACTTCTTTAGATATGCCTCCCTCTTTCCATTTAATAAACATTTCTTTCTTTCTTTTTAGCATGTGTTTAAGTTCTGTGTTCATCCATCCTGGTTTCCTTAAATGCTTCCCATTCTTCCTACTTTTCGGGATTGTTAACGATTGTGCTTTGAGAATCTCATTTTTAAAAATTTCCCATCCTTCCTGGACATTTTTGTCCTTAAGGACATCCAGCCATTGGATCCCTCCTATTCTCTTTCTGAGCCTCTTAAAATCTGCCTTTCTAAAATCTAACCTTGAAGTTTGAGTCTTCACATGTCTTCCTCCTCTAGTTATCCAAAATTCTATAATAGCATGATCGCTGCCTCCTAGGGTCCCAGCCACCTTTACCTCCTCAACCATTTCCTCCCTGTTTATAAGAATTAGATCCAAAGTAGCAGATCCCCTTGTTTTCTCCCCTACCTTTTGGAAGATAAAGTTGTCAGCAAGAGAGGATAAGAATTTGCTTGACCTGTTAGTTTTACTTGAGAGAGATTCCCAACAAATGTCTGGATAGTTGAAATCTCCCATGACCACTACGTCATATTCTTTGGAGAACTTGGTCATTTGATACATAAAGAGTTCATCCATATCTTCAGCTTGCCCAGGTGGCCTGTAGTAAATGCCTACAATGGTGTCCTTTCCGTTGTTCTCTCCTTGTATTCTTACCCAAACAGTTTCCACAGAACTCCCAGTCTCTGAAGCTTCAATCTCTGTGCAGATATACGCTTTTCTAACATACAATGCAACACCTCCTCCTCGTTTATCAAGTCTGTTTCTTGCAAATAAGTTGTATCCTTTTAGCCTTTTATTCCAATCATGTGTATCGTCCCACCAAGTTTCAGTGATTCCAATGACATCAAATTCCTTTTCCTGCATTAGTAGTTCCAATTCTCCTTGTTTGTTGCCCATGCTTTGTGCATTTGTATAAAAACATTTTAGTTTGTGATTGGTTTCTCTTCCTCCCATATTTTTATTATTTAGATTTTTTTGTCTTTGTTCTTCTTTTCCACTTCCAGTAGCAGAGATCTCAGTAGTATTTGTCAGCTGTATGGCTTTTTCTGGCCTTTTGCTTCCCTTCCCACATTGTTCTAGTTTAAAGCTCTTCTGATGAGTGTAGCAAGGCGACTTCCAAATACATGTTTTCCAGTCTTCGTAAGGTGCACCCCATCTCTAGCAAGTAGTCCATCGTATAGGTAATTCATTCCGTGATCCAGAAATCCAAATCCTTGTTGACGGCACCATCGACGTAGCCAGTTGTTCACCTGTAGAATCTTATTCCACCTCATTGTTCCATGGCCATCCACTGGGAGGATGGATGAGAAGACCACCTGTGCTCCCAATTCTTTCACTTTCTTGCCTAAGTCTTCAAAGTCACTGCAGATGGTTTCCAGGTCCTTTCTTGCGGTGTCATTTGTCCCCACATGTATTAGCAGGAATGGGTAGTGATCTGTAGGTCTGAAGAGTCTTGATATCCTGTCAGACACATCTTTAATTTTTGCTCCTGGAAGACAGCACATTTCTCTTGAGGTTATGTCTGGTCTGCAGATAGCGGCCTCTGTTCCTCTTAACAGGGAATCCCCCATGACCACCACTCTCCGTTTTTTCTTCACAACATTCTTCTTTCTCCATCCAGGAGGATTCTGAGGGCTTACAAGGTTATTCATTGCTGGCAAAGTCTTATCTTGCTGTATTTCTTCATGGTTCTCCTGTGTGAGAGCCTGGTACTGGTTCCTGAGCAGTATGGGTGCTGACTGCCTCTCGATCCTCCTGCTTCTGTGGGTCACATGCTTCCATTCCTCTGTTTCGTCAGGTGCAGTTCGAATTTCTTCTCTTTCTGAATCATGAAGAGATAATTCTGCTCTGTCTAAGAACTCTTCACCTTCCTTAATGATTTTCAAGGTAGTTAACCTCTCTTCTAGATTTCGCAACTTTTCCTCCAACAGGGACACAAGCTTGCATTTCTGGCATGTGAAGTCTGGCTTTTCCACTGGCAAGTCTGTGAACATGTAGCAGGATATGCAGCTCACCAAATGGCTCCTGGACTCTTCCATGTTCTTATTGTTAATGTTCTGAAAACAGTGAAAAAAGCTTAAAAAAAAATCTTCAAAATGTTTACCGATGTCCTCTTTTCAGCTCCAACAGCCAAAATTCAGTTTTCTTTGAGCTCGCGGAGACTCTTCCCTTACCCCAAAATGCAGTGGGAATATGCAAATTATCTCCTCAGGACTCCTCCCCTGGTTTACTGATGTCCTCTTTTCAGCTCCAACAGCCAAAATCCAGTGTTCTTTGAGCTCGCGGAGACTCTTCACTTACCCCAAAATGCAGTGGGAATATGCAAATTATCTCCTCAGGACTCCTCCCCTGGTTTTCGCATGCGGTGCCGGCAAATGACATCACAGCGTGAGCATGAGAATTCTCTCACGCTGGGATGGCATTGAGATGGCAGGCTGGATCATAGCAGAACGCTGCCATCCAGCTTGTCATCCTTCAGAGACACTGCAGAGGGCAGGAATGCTTGCGCTCCTCAGTGTCTTGCTGCGGCGGCATTCAGATGAGCCAAGTTCATGTCAAATGAACTCAGCTCACCTCATGCACACTACTGACAACGTAGGAGAATTCTCCAGCTCACGCTGTGATGTCATTTGCCGGCACCGCATGCGCAGGAGAATTCTCCCACCCTGTCAGTGATGTGCATGAGGTCAGCCGAGTTCATCTGGATGCCGTCGCAGCGAGAAACTGGCTGGCATTATAAGCTGACATCAACCCCAGCCCTATTACCCCCTATTACTCCACTGCCACCACTACAGGGCAGTGGGAAGAGCGAGGCTAAGTGCCAGAATTGGATGTGCCATTTCTGGGGCGACTGAGGGCTGGTGTTTCTAGCCTGGGAGGGGGCCAATATTCATGGCACTCTTCCTGGGCTATTAATATCAGCCCCCAGCTGTCTGCCTAGCCTTTGCTAGCTAATAAAATAGGGGGACCCCACGTCATTTTTTTGGGGTCATTTTAATAGCTAGTAAAGGCTAGGTATTCAGCTGGGGGCTGATATTAGTAGCCTGGGAAGATCCGTGTGTATTACCCCCTTCCCTGGCTTCAAACATCTGTCCCAGCCATCTGCTTAACCTCCACTAGAGACTAAAATTACGGGGGACCCCACGCCAATTTTTTTTTAATAAATCCTTTATTTTAACACTAAATGACAAGTACAGTAACCAACACTGTCACTGTACTTATTATATACGTGACTGTCATGTTTCTATCTATCTAATCTATGTGTGATGCTCTTTTCTTTCTGTTCTAAATTGTCTGTATGCCGCTGATGAATTGCCAGCTTTTCATGTTTTACTGAGCACTGTTCCCATTGAGTTGGGCAATCGCTGTAATGCCACAACCAACATGGCTGCGGCATTTCAGTGAGTGGCAGGCAATCCCTGCATGTTGATTGGCGCTCTAAATAGTGCCAAATATGCAGGACGGGGACCCAAGCATCTGCCCGAGCATCGCTCAAGTACTCGGCGAGCTCCGAGCATCTCGAGTACTGGGATGCTCGGGCGAGTACCGAGCAGCGGCGAGCATGCTCGCTCATCACTATGTATGTGTTGTGCTTTTATGCATCAAACATTTGAGTTTATATATTCAAGCAGTTTAATGAACCACTTTATTTCGAGATACATTTTAAATGGTGTATTAAATATTCAGAGGTGTCAATAATGTTCATAACTGTATTGCAATCACAAAAGTTCTGACAAAACTTAATCTTTGTATGTCTCATTAGTATGTACTAACTAAGAAAAAAACATTATCAGAATTAGAGATACTCTAAATCTCTAAATACATGTAATCTGTCCCATGACTGCTGTTGGATACTTTAATACTTGAAATGTTGAATTTTCCATATTTCTGTATAAATTTAATGTAAAACTACATGATATTTTCCCAAAAGTAGAGAACGAGAACTAAATGATGCAGCATTCGGTTTTTTTTAAAAAATATTTTACTGCTGGAGTGGTTTCACTAATGTAAGTTCCCTGCCCTTAGTATTATACTTAACATAGTCTTATGTCATCGGTGCTGCTCCAGTTGTCTTCTGCAGTTTGTGATCTGCTGGATCGCTCCACTGTTTGCTGGGCGAGTCGGAGATCACTACTCAATGTAAACCAATGAGAACCAGAACAAGGCACTCATAGACATACATTGATAGTTTGTGACCGTTACCTCTGACTTTTGGTCAATCAGAAGTTGCGGATTGGGAAAAAAATTGTAATTGTTCTTTAAAAAATCATCAAATTAAAAAATATCAAACTGTCATTATTTACAGAGGAAAATTATCCCATTTTACGAGTCTGTGAGTGGAAAAAGTATGTAAATCTCGGCTTTACATAGCTAGTGTGACCACCTTGTGCAGCAATAACTACATCTAAATATTTCTGATAATTGTTGATTAGTCCTGCACATCATCTTGGAGGAATTTTAGCCCTTTCTTTCCTACAATGCTTCAGTCCTGTTAGGTTGGTGGAGTTTCTCCCATGAGTTGCTCGCTTCAGGTCCTTCCACAACATTTCAATAAGATTTAGATTAGGCTTTAACTTGGTCATTCTAAATTTGTATCTTTATTCTACTTTACCACTCTTTTGTATAACAACTTGTGTGATTTGAGTTGCTGCTTTACTGCATGACCCACATTCTCTTGAGATTCAGCTCATGTACAGGTATCCTGACTATTTCCTTTAGATTTTGCAGATAAAAATTGGAATTCATTGTTCAATGAATGATGTCAGGCCATCATGGTCCATATGCAAACCATGATACTATCACCACCGTTTTTAACAAATGGTACATTTTTACACTGTTATGCAGAGTTTTTCTTTCTCCAAACATAATGCTTCTCATTTAAAACAAAAGCTCTACTTTTTTCTCTTCTGCTTACAAAGCACTGATCCAATAGCAGTGGCTTTGTCCTTGTAATCCTGCCATGCACATCATTGTTGTTCAGGGTCCTTCTGATGGTCAACATTAACTAATGTGAGAGGAACCTTTAGTTGCTTAGATGTTATCTTGGGTTCCTTTGTGACCTTGAGAACTATTATATACCTTGCTGTTGGAATGATGTTTACTGGCCGCCCATTCCTGGAAAGGGCAGTAATGGTTTTGAATTTATTCCACAATCTGCCTGGTTGTGGATTGGTGGAACCATACCTTTATAGAGATGTTTGTAATATTTTCCAGCTTGATGATTATCAACAACTCTTGTTCTGAAGTCCTCACAAATCTCCTTTGTTTATACTATCAGATGCATTAAAAAAATAAAAATTGTGAAGATCAGACTTTGATAGATTCCTGTTCTTCAAATAAAACAGGACACTCAATCACACCTGTTTGTCATTCCAAACTCTAATTTCACCTTCAAACTATCTGCTAATCCCCAGGTTCACATACTTGTCACTCATAAACATGTTCTATTGAATAATTTTCCTCAATAGAAAATGACAAGTGCTATTGCTAATATTTTACTCTGATTTGTTTGAGTATATTTTTTGAAATTCAAAATTGCCAGTTTTTGCCGAATTTTCCCAATGAGTTAGATTTTTGGTAAATAAATTCATGTGAGTGTCAATACTGGAAAGCTTGCAATTTCTCAGAAAATACATATAGGAGAGAGGAGAGCGAGTGAGTCCCACTGACCTTGAGAGATTACACTCTATAGAAGAGAGAGCGAGAACGCCATTGATCATAAGAGTTTACACTGTACAGAAGAAAGAGAGCTGGAAAGACCATAAGAGCTGACCATAAGAGCTCACACTCTTCAGGATAAAGAGACTCACACAGTGACTCTGGAGATAGAAAACAACTCTGCCTTACAAAGTGTACTTCACTGGGAAGCGCTAATCTGTAATGGCCCAGGTACTGACCACCACTGTACAAGGTATGATATTCATAGTTGTCATAGCTGCAAGGCATCATGGGGAAGCTGATGCAGCCTCACAAAAATAAATTAGTCAGCTATCTGATACTTGAGGAGTGTGGAAAATGATGCCAGACAAATGTTTTTTGTGAACCGCAAATAGAATCTCTAAGTGTTTGAATTTGCAAAAAACACATGAATATTAGGAAATTTGACCCAAACTAGATACTTCTCAGATCAATCCACTCATCTCTAGCTTTCAGGAGTTATTGAAAATCTGATGACTGGACCATTTTCCGTTTTTGTGTTTTCGTTTTTTGCTCCCCTTCTTCCCAGAGCCATACAATTTTTTATATTTCTATCAATAGAGCCATGTGAGGGATTATTATTTGCGGGACTTGTACTTTTACGGAAGTTGTACTTTTGAACAACATCACTGATTTTACCATATCGTGTACTGGATTACAGGAAAAAAATTCTAAGTGCGGTGAAATTGCAAAAAAGTGCAATTTCACAATTGTTCTTTTTTTTTTTTTTACCACGTTCACTGAATGCTAAAACTGACCTGCCATTATTATTATCCAAGTCATTATGAGTTCATAGATTCCAAACATGTATAGGTTCTTTTTTTTTATGTGGTGAAAAAAAATCCAAAGTTTGATAAAAGGAAGGAAAATTACACCATTTTCCTAGATCCGTAGCGTCTCCATTTTTCAGGATCTGGGGCTGGGTGGGGGCTTATTTTTTGTGCGCCGAGCTGATGTTTTTATTGATATCATTGTGGGGTAGATACGATGTTTTGATCGCCTGTTATTGCATTTTATTGCAATGTTGCGGCGACTAAAAAAATTTAATTCTGGCATTTTGATTTTTTTTCTTGTTATGCCGTTTATCAATCAGATTAATTCTTGCTTTATATTGATAGCTCGGGCTATTCTGAATGCGGCGATACCAAATATGTGTATGCGTGTTTTTTTATTGTTTAATTTTGAATGGGGCGAAAGGGGGGTGATTTAAATTTTTTTTTCTTTTTTATATTTTTAAAAACATTTTTTTTTAATTTTTGCATGCTTCAATAGTCTCCATGAGAAACTTGAAGATGCAATTATCTGATTGCCTCTGTTACACACAGGCAATCATCAGATTGCCTGTGTGCAGCATATTTGCTCACTTGCTATGAGAGCAAACTACTGGGCAGCGCTCTTAGCAATCTGGCATTGACAACAACAGGGGTCTCCTGCAGACCCTGGGTTGTCATGCCATCCCATCGGTGACCCGCGATCATGTGACGGGGTTGCCGATGGGCGGGGCCAATGACATGTTTCCCTGAAGCGCGAGTTAAATGCCGCTGTCAGAGATTGAAAGCAGCATTTAACTGGTTAACAGCCGCAGGTGGATCACGATTCCACCCACGGCTGTTGCGGGCACATGTCAGCTGTATAGATCAGATGACATGTGCCCAGAAAGGTGCGGGCTCAGCGCCGCAGCTCGCACTAAACAGGGGGTTCTGACATGTGTCGTACTATTACAGCACTCGTCATAAAGGGGTTAAGTCAAATTTATATAGCGATATGGAAAATTCTGAAGGGTTCACAAACTTTCAAGCACCACTGTGTGCTGTTTGGATGAATATGTAAGCATAAGTGATGTATTACAGTAGTTTTGAGTGATTCTGGGGTACAAACAGCCCATAAATGTAGCATGTGTATTTTATAGTCCATGCAGTTATTGAGGTAGTTTTGAAAAACATAAAATGATTTCTGTAAAAATGTACTACAATGGCTATTTTATTGAAACAGCTTTCTGTAGATTTCTTCTCAGGTCTAATAGTTTAGCTCACTTGAAAAATTGTCTAGACCTGCCAAATATCTTAATGACTTTTCTCTCAGCAGTCGGTAATGGTGAAATGTGATTTCAGTAACCATAATGTCTCTCATAAAACAATTGCATACAATACGTACTTCTATTTTAGTGAGCACTTTTATCAGAATTGTACAGCCAGTTCCCATTTAACATTTCACATAGAATAGCTTACCACCTCTTCTAGAGCAATATTAAAAAAAATAGCTAAGG
The DNA here is from genome assembly GCF_046119375.1 of Phyllobates terribilis. Lineage (NCBI taxonomy): Eukaryota > Metazoa > Chordata > Amphibia > Anura > Dendrobatidae > Phyllobates > Phyllobates terribilis. Next base: position 226,002,517 of record NW_027362763.1, read on the forward strand.
AATGTGTGATTAAAAATGCTCAGTGATTGTGGACAATTGAGAACTAAACCTAGCCTAGAAGCAGAACTCAGATCAAATACGTACCTTCCTTCACATAAATGACATTTCTGCCTGGTCATTTAATTTTATGTTCTCAATTCTTGCATATATTGCTAACATAAATATCTTGATCTCCTACAGGGAACTCTACTGGGTGCAATAAAACCCGCAAAAGCTCAAAGGGTTCAAATGGACATTCTTTATAATTATTGCTATAAAATATCCTTGACAACACATTTTGGAGCCTCTGATATAAAAATTATAATTTTATGAAAGGATAAAGCTGCTCTATTTCTATAGCGAGCGGCTAATTCCGGACAAGAGACTAGAGACCAGATCTTGTCTAAATCACCTCAATTGCACTTCATTGCAGCAGCTGTTTGTTTGGATCAATAACTCTTTAATGGAAGATGCCGTATACGTGGAATTTGTCAGTGTTTTGGTGTTTTATGCAAATTAGAGATCTTAAATAACTACATTGGCTGAGACACGAATTCCCACAAGCATAATAATACGTCTTTCCAAGCAATATTTAGTCAGCTACGGTACACTGAAAAATAGCTAGGAGCTGTGTTTCATGATTAGCTACCAGATTTGACTTAATCATTTAGCATCACCTGAATTAATTGATTTTACTTTTTCACTGCTGGTGGCAATACTGAAAGATATATTTAGTAATCCTGGAAGTGGATACATTGAATAGAGAAATCAGCATTGTACAAAAATACACCTTGCTAATAAATTCACTTTTTATGCGGATGCTATATATGTGTGTATATTTTATTTTTTGTTGAAATGGGTACCATACACAGTATATATTCCTAGCGGTATGTATATTACATACTATTAAGGTTCAGCATTGTTACATTCCCTCCCTAGTTTAATGCGTGGTCCGAACAACCCCCTTTGATCTCCTCGCCACAGGGGTGAATTACCGTTTTTCATTTTAGTTTTTTCTTTCCCTTCTTCCAAGAACCATAACTTTTTTCTTTTCCCTGTCATATAGCCGTATGAGGACTTGTTTTTTGTGGGATGAGTTGTACTTTTGAACACCATTTATTTGTGCCACATAATGTACTGGAAAACGAGAAAAAAAACAAGTGCTGTGAAATTGCCAAAAAAGTACAATTCCACAATGTTTTTTGTTTTTATTTATTTACCATGTTCAATATATGGTAAAACTGACCTGGCAACAAGATTCCCCAGATCAGTATGAGTACATTTTATTTTTGTTGCCATTTACGAGACCTGTAACATTCTCATTTTTGGGGATCTGAGGCTGTGTGAGGGCTGATGTTTTTACTGATACTATTTTGGGGTAGATACAATGTTTTGATCACCTTTTTTTGCATTTTATTGCAATAATGCAGTGACCAAAAAAATGTAATTCTGGAGTTCTGATTTTTTGCTTTCTCGTTATGACGTTTACCTACCAGATTAAAATCATGATCTCCTATGAACACCGGCCACGGGTCGACGTTCACAGGAGGATCGTGATAAAAGGCACTGTGGCATGACAACCTATCGGGACCCCGCAATCATGTGACAGGCGCACCGATGGGTGGGGTCAATGATTAGCTTCATGTCTGCGCATGTTAAATGCTGCTGTCAGTGATTGACAGAAGCTTTATCTGGTTAACAGCAGTGGGTGGATCTTGAATCCAGCCGTGAATGTTAGAGGCACTTGACGGCTGATTAAATCAGTCATTAAGTGTGGGGAAAGATGCGGACTCAGCGTGTGAGTCTGCATTAAAATCCTAAGTTTTGATTTATTTATGAAATTTATAAAATCTTAAATGTGCACAAAAAGTAGAAAAAATAACAAATTTTTATTTTTTTTTATTTTTTTAAAACAAATATTTAATAAATAACATTTACGATGTTTAAAGAAGTTGGCCACAACTTTTTATTATGCCCCCAATGTATCTCCCTGGGGCCCATAAGTATATTTGTAAATACCTTCTATTGCAGGTTCTGCCTGTGAGTGGCGCTATCGCTGGCTGCTCACAGGCATCACGTGACCCTGTGCTGACGTCATGACAAGTGAGGCATGACTCAGCACTGGTGTCCCCGCGGTGGCTGCTGGGTTGTGGACGGGGTTTCCCGGCGTGCCTCATGCAGCATCCATCGCGCGCTTTCCCGATGAATGTGGAGAGGGAAAGCGCGAGATGGATGCAGGGTATGACAACCCAGCAGCCACCATGGAACACGGAAGAGGAACCCTCGGCTGCAGCCTGGACTTGTGGTGACATCAGTGGATGTCAGCGCCGGCTGCAGCCAGGGGTTACTTGATGCCTGTGAGCGACCACCGATAGCGCCACTCACAGGCAGTAACTGCAAAAAGGTATTTACAAAAACACTTATGGGCCCCGGGGGGATACATTGGGGGGGGATAATAAGTAGTGGACAGTCCCTTTAATGCCAGTATCATTTGTCAAATGCCATTTTACTTGTTATTGTGTTAGAATAACTAAAACTTTAAAACCTAACATAAAAACAATAAATTGATACTCTTCAGTAAGTAAATAGTAGTAATGCATATAAAAACATAGGGCATTTAGTTTATACCAGTTTGATCAAAAAAGCGTAAAAGCTATCTCACCTAAAATTTTAGCAGCAATTTTTCCATGTTTTCAAGGAGATTTCCTAAAACTGTATTTTTAGATACATATTCATTTTTCAAGTGACCTTGAGGACCTATATTTTCAGATTTATCAAAATTGCGCAATTTTAAACAAGGCATACTTTAAAATATTCAAAATTGCATTCAGGAAGTTTGTTAACTACTCAGGTACTACAAAGTAAATAATACATGAAAAAATTAAAAATTCCAATTGACTATAATGCAGATTTAGATCTAGATTTTAAATTTCCACAAGAGATATTATTATAAAATGAACCCGTCAATTTGTTGCACATTTTCTACTGAATTTACCAATACTCCATATGTGATGGGAAATTACTAGTGATGAGCGAGCATGCTCGCTACTTCTCGGTGCTCGCCCGAGCATCTCACTGCTCGAGATGCTTGGCGCTCGCCGACTATTTCCGGGTTGCTCGGGCGGGAACTCGGGTCCCCTCCCTGCATATTTGGCGCTCTTTAGAGAGCCAATGAAGATGCAGGGATTGCGTGCCATGCACTGTAATGCCGTATCCATGTTGGTTGTGGGCATTACCGTGATTGGCTGGCCGCACAGCGTCATCAGGTCTATATCAGACTTGGCGCCGCCATGTTCGTCACAGTCACTTCGGATCAGACAGTGTAGGGAGTGCTGCTGCTGCGTAAGGGACAGATTTGATTGTGTATTAGGTAGTGTAGGGAAAAAAAAGTACATTACACATATACATCGTAACAAACAGTCCTTCTGAGGACTAATCCATCTGCAGACATATCATGCAGGCAGGGTGTATAGGCAGGCAGTGTATATAGAAGACTACAGTGCATATAGCACAAGAGGCTCCATTCCAATTCTGCCTTCTGATGCTGTTAAATATTTCTATACAAAGGCACAGGTCTCAGGGGCCAGGAATACTTTTTTTTGGATCTTAATCCTCTTTATTTGCTTAAAAAGCAATCCAGAGAACACAGTTTTTCTGCCCCATTTGCTTGTGTAGGGAGAGGTGTTGCTGTGTCAGGGACAGATTTGCTTGTGTATTAGGTAGTGTAGGGAGAAAAAAAGTATATTACACATATCCATCTTAACAAACAGTCTTTCTGAGGACTAATCCATCTGCAGAGATATAAGGCAGGCAGGATGTATAGCCAGGCAGTGTATATAGCAGACTGCAGTGCATATAGCACAAGAGGCTGCATTCCAATTCTGCCTTCTGATGCTGTTAAATATTTCTATACAAAGGCCCAGGTCTCAGGGGCCAGGAATACTTTTCTTTGGATCTTAATTCTCATTTTTTGCTTAAAAAGCAATCCAGAGAACACCATTTTTTCTGTGCAATTTCCTTGTTGGCACTGGAGAATACAGCCAGGTCCTTTCCATATTAGAGCGCTAGAAATCCAGCTATTTAAAACTGTATTTTCTCCATCACACGGATCACATATACATTGTCAGAAAATACTGCCATTTCTGGCCTCCATTAAAAATTTCCTTTAGTGTGTCATTGAAGCAATTCACCGCAATTTGCTGCTCAAACTACTTACTTACATGCCAGGTATTTAAAACTCTGTTTTCTCCATCACATGGATCACATATAAGTTCGCTCCAAACTCAATCATTTGTAGTGAGCGTGGAAGATACTGTCCTCCATTTAAAATGGACAAGGCACATGGCAAGGAACGGGGAACTGGACATGACGTTAATGGCGCATGCAGAGGCCGTGGAAAAGGCCATGGGCAAGCCGAAATTGTGCCACAACAAACACCCACATCTTCTTGCCTGACCTTCCTGTCCCAATTTCTAGGGGACCGCAGCTCACCACTATTGAACCCACAGCAGTGTTAAAAGGTTGTTGGTTGGATAGCGGATAATGCTTCCAGTCACTTAGCCACCACCACCACCCTGTCTTCCACACGGTCAAGACTCAGTAGCTGTGAGTCTGGACCACATATTTATCACACTGATCCTCCTTCCTCCCACCATGCCGAGTACCCAGAGACAACTGATCCCACACTTGGACACTCTGAAGAGCTGTTCACTTTTCCATTTATAGAGTCGGGCCTCTCGCCCAGTCCACTTGAAGCAGGGCAAGAGGAGATCGCGTGTAGCGATGCCCAATATTTGAGCAGCCACGCTGGAAAAGTGTCACAAGAGGTGGACGATGATGAGACACAATTACCAGAAAGTCAAGAGGAGGACCAGGGTGCGGTAGTGGAAGACGAGGTGGTGGACGATATAGTAACTGACCCAACCTGGCAGGAGGACATGCAGAGTGAGGATAGCAGCACACAGGGCGAGCATGGCATAGCACCCCAACAGGCAGAAAGAAGCAGTGTGGTGGCTGCAGACAGAAGGCAGGCAACCGTTCCACGTAACACCAACACGAAGGAAGGTGCCAGTACAACTGTTAGGTCTTCCCGAGTCTGGTTGTTTTCTAAAGACTCTGCCGATAACACCAAAAAGGCCATTTGCACCACCTGCCAGGCCAGCATCAGCAGGGGTGGCAAAACAACCAGCCTGACCACCACCAGCATGATCAGGCACATGGCAGGAAAGCACAAGACTTTGTGGGCCGAACCCCAGGGTCCAGGAACAGTGTCTGCGGGTGGCACCATTGCTTCTTCCGCTGTTGTGCATGCAAGCCAATACCCTGTCCATGGTGCATGCTAAGACGCCTCCTGCCCTGCACCTGTCGTTGCATACTCTCAAGTAGCAGCATCAGGAAGCACGTCCATGTCCTAGTCCCAGCACAGCGATCAGTTGTCCATACCACAATCCTTGGAACACAAGTGCAAATATGCAGCCAATGAACCACAGGCCACGCTACTAAATTCTCACATTTCACGACTGATAGCACTCGAAATGTTGCCTTTTAGGCATTCCGCAACCTGATGGCGGCGGAAGTCGCTTGGTACTCGGTCCCCAGCTGCCACTATTTATCCCGGTGTGCCGTCCCCGCATTACACAAGCACGTGTCCCAAAAAATTAGCCGTGCTCTCAACAACACAGTTACCGATAAAGTCCACCTAAGCACGGACACGTGGACAAGTGCTTGTGGGCAGGGACGGTACATCTCGCTGAAGGCACACTGGGTTAAGTGGAAGCCGGGACCCAGTCGGACCTTGGGACGGAACGCGTCTTCCCGATGCCAAGAATTGCGGGCCCTAGGTTAATTAGGGTTACCCCCACCGTCTACAGCTCCAGCACCTCATCCTCCTCAGCCTCCTCCTCCTCTTCAGCCTCCATCTCCGAAATTTACACATCAGTCCCAAGCTGGAAGCACTGCAGCACTGCCTTGGCCAAGCGGCAACAGGCTGTGCTGAAGCTAATATGCTTAGCTGAAAAACCACATAAAGCTGAAGAGTTGTGGACAGCTCTGAAACAGCAGGCAGATATGTGGCTCACACCGCTAAACCTACAGACAGGCATGGTCGTGTGTGACAAAGGCCGGAACCTGGTGGCGGCTCTGAGGCGAGGCGAGCTCACACACGTACAATGCCTGGCCCATATGCGTAACCTCATCGTTCAGTGGTTTCTCAAATCCTACCCGGAGCTGCCAGATCTGCTTGTTAAAGTACGCCGCCTCTGTGCCCATTTTAGAAAGTCACCTACAGCTTCCGCCGCCCTTGCCGTGCTTCAGAAGCGTTTGCAGCTTCCGGCTCAAAGACTGATGTGTGATGTCCCCAGGCATTGGAACTCTACACTGCAGATGTTGTGAAGGATTTGTGAGCAGAAGAGGGCAGTTGTTGAGCACCAGCATCAACAAGGCCATCGATATTCAGTTCAGACTCCACACATAAGACCTCAGCAGTGGACATGGATGTCAGACATATGTACCATCCTCCAAAACTTTGAGGACTCCACCAAGATGGTGAGTGGCGATGACACCATAATTAGCGTCACCATCCCTTCTCCATCCCGCTTCTCTGTCTTCTGCTCACAATCAAAGAGAATGCATTGCAGGCGGAGATGAGATGGAGCAAGGAACTATACAGGGTGATTACACACAGCCAAGCCTCATCTCATCCCAATGTGGATTGGGTGACAATGAGGAAGAGGAGGAGGAGGAGGAAGGATAGGAGCTAGTTTCATGCGCTATAGATGGTACTACCTGCACAGCTGTCATACCGTCTGTTCAGCGTGTATGGTCAGAGGACAGAGAGGAGGAGGAGGATGAGGAGGAGCAGAGCATGGTCAGTCATCCTCTTGGTGAGGACAAGGAAGTCTTGCCTGTTAGTAGACTGGCATGCATGGCTGAGTTTATGTTACGCTGCTTTTCCCATGACCCTCGCATTCATGCTTGTTACTGTGGCCCTGCTCTGTGTGTCTTTAAATTCTAACACACACGCCAGGAATGGTCATGTGTGACAATAGGCGGAACCTGGTGATGGAGAAATGACAGCCGGGGTTGATACAGTTTCTCTCTATGCCAGTCCTTTCACAGAGCTAAAGAATATGGCTGTGGTGAAATACAACTCCCACTGAGAAGCTGTTTCAGATTGAAAAACATTGTGCCCACCAGGGGATTTGATTCTGAGGGCTAACCTCTCTCCCCCCGCTTAAGAGCCCCATATCAGCTGCAAAGTTAGCACTATCATGAACTCTCCTGTGGTAGAAACCAAGGCACAGCAGAGGGTGGGACCGTTCAACCCTGCTGAGAAGCAGTCCTTGCTAAGAAAAGTGTGTGTGAAGGTTCCCGGACACTCTATTTTTACTGAGGAGGAAACACATGCAAACACGGGGAGAATATACAAAGTCCATGCAGATGTTGTCCTTGCTGGGATTTGAACCCAGGATCCCAGCGCTGCAAGGTTTCAGTGCTAACCACTGATCCAATGTGCTGCCGTTCACCCTCTAATATCTAACAGGCTGGAGAAACTCGCACCTACTGCCACTCTATCTTCAGCTCCTTTGTGAAAAAATGTATTTGGGCAGCCACTCAGTTTACCAAATAAAATTCGGGATGGCTTCGCTACTGGTACTGGGGGCAGTGCTAATACCATGGCGTTGTACCATAGTTTGCTGGAAATATTCCAGGCTGGTAGGAGGCAAGCAAATTCCCACAGAAAAGTACCAGCAGTAATGTTCAGTCCACATTTCCAGTGCAAGCAGCTTTAGAGGACTTCCTGGGAGAAATGATACTCAGGGTAGATACGGTTTCCCTCTATGCCAGTCCTTTCACCGAGCTAAATACAACTCTCAGCAAAAAAAGTTGTGGACTGGCTCCGTACCGTCCCTGGCCACATTCACCTGTCCACGTGTTTGTGGTTAGGCGGTCCTTCCCAGTAAGTGCACTGGGGAGGGCACAGGTAATGTTGTGGGACCCGTGCTTGTGGAAGGCGGAGGCGATACCGGGAAATATAGTGGCGGCTGGGGACCGAGTATGGACGCCCGGCCACCGCCGGCATGAGGTTATGAAAATCTTCCACCTTCACGAGCCTAAAAGGCCACATTTCAAGTGCAAGCAGCTGTCAAAAATTTGGCAGTATAGTATTGCAGCCTGTGGGTGGGCGGGTGGCTGCCTGCATACTTGCGCTTGCATTCCAAGGAATGGGGTAGAGACAACTGAACTCTGCAGTGGGACAAGGACGTGGACGGTGATTGTTGCAAGTCTGAAACGACAAGTGCATGGTGGAAGGCATTTTCGCATGCGCCAAGGATCACTTATGATGGGCACACTTTTAGGCAGTGACCTGGGAGTCAGAGATGCTTCCAGAGGTCTTTTCTATGCTGTGCCCATGTCTTTTCAGCACTGTATGCATGTGTCTGATGTGTCACACACCACATGGCCAGATAAGGTTGTAAAATGTTAAAATGACATTTCCTGGTGAATGCATTTGTCTTGGTTGAAAGCAATGCAAAAGTGCAAAAACGCATCAAAAACGCTACGTGTGAACATAGCCCAAGTTGTGGAGGAGTATTTTTGTTTTTGGTTTCTTATTTTGCCTTATATACAAGTCATTACCCTGGAAAGGATGTTCCTTAACATATTTCACAGGAAAATCCATTTTGGTTTCGTTTTTGTATATTTTATTTTGAGTCCGTAAAAGTGGCGTAATACTCTGACCACGTTGGTGGCAGCAGTGATATGGGTATAAGAAAAGCTTCCAGGGGTCTTCCTCATGCTGTTCCCATGACATTTGAGCACTGTTCACATCGATTTGGGCAATTTTTAGGCCCTCTGCAGACCGCCGGGAGGAGCCGCCTGAAAAATACTCGAGTTTCCCATAGACTTACATTGGGCTCGGTGCTCGGGTCGAGCACCCGAGTATTCCAATTTGCTCGACTCGAGCAACAGGTACCCGAGCATTTTAGTGCTCAATCATCAATAGAAATTACTGTTTGGGCACACAGCAGGGCTTGGAAGGGAAGGAGCGCTGGTTGACATTTGTAGCTCAAATTTGTCTGGAATAGATTTTGCTACTTTTGCACACAGAAAATATTTTTTTACAAAAAATCTGTTGTTTTTGAACACCATATTCTGAGATTTATACATATTTTGCTTTTCTGCCTACAGAGCTTGGTTAGTGCTTGTTTTTTTGCAGAACAAGTTGACATTCTTAATCAAACTATTTTGGTGTGCACAGAACTTTTTTATCAATTTTTATACAATTTTTTTGGGCACTGTATCATAGAAAAAAACAGCATTTTTTCATATTACGGACACAGCAATACCAATTAAGTATATGTTTTTGATTTTTTGTTTTTACATTCAGTGCTGAGCATAAATGAGTACACCCATTTGAAAACTTCTTTTTCAATATCTCAGTGAATTTAACAACAATTTCCATAATTTTGATAAGTCTGAGTTCCATAGAACATTTTTTAACCCATAACATTAAATTAACGCTAATAATATAACTTTCATTACAAAATCTTCAGTTTTACTCAAATTAGTTGATGCAAAAATGAATGCAACCCACATAAAAAAACTACTACATCTAGTATTTTGTATGAATGCCATCATTTTTACGGACAGCACCAAGTCTTATAAACATGGATTGAAAAAGTTAGAAACATACTGCAAAATCAATCTTTTTACATTTTTCAAAAACTTCTTTTAGAGCCTGGATGCTGGATCTAGAGTGATGCTCAACATGTATGTTCAGATTTCCCCATAGAGGTTCGGTTGTGTTCAGATTAGGAGACATACTTGGCCACCACAATGAAATGATGTGGTTTGTCCTGATGAAGAAATATGTCACGTCGAGACGCGTTGACCAATAAACCGCTTTTGTACATATTTTGTCTCTTGCTCATTGCGGGACCACTGGCAGCGCAGATTTTAATCCACTCTTCTCCAGCTTGATATATACTGGTAAATGTCACCACTTCAAAGAGCTTCAGTATATATCATTGATACCTCGTTAGCTGCCAATGTCGAATCTCAAAGTAACCCATGCTCCAGTTTTACTGCTGTATGATGTAGTTTGTCACCGCTTCACACTGTATATAAAAAGGCTGCAACATACTGTATATAGCGTCATATTCCAGCTGGATGTGACATTGTAAACCAAGTGGTGTATTTTTGCAGAGCCAGACCAATTAAAAATGGGCTGATACTTTTTTGGCTATTGCAATTCCCCTTATCATGTGTATATATTTGTGGAAAAATATTTTACTATTAAATTCAGGATGTGGACCATGGATAGAGCGTGTTATTTTGCATTACTGTAAGGCAGCAAGGAAGTTCTAGGCATTGTCGCTCATGACAATTCCAAGTTGCAGTTCACAGGGAGCCTGTCAACATACTAGGTGCCTCTTTATTCAACACCAACACAGCAGCAACTCTTCCATAATGCGACTTTCTCCCCCAGGCCTTCAAGTATAAAACTGCTTGGTAAAGCTTTGCCTTTCATGAGCGAAAAGTATTTATAATGCAGTGCACTTTGGAGCTCAAAGACGAGTCCAGAAGTTGGCCTACATTTTCCTGTACATGAGAACAGTGAGCGAGCACACATTCCTACAAGAAATAATGTTGACTGTGTATTTTTACAGAGAAGCTGAGGGCATGCCATAATTTCTCAAAAGGCAGCAGAAACCAAAAGCTGGTAAGGCAGTGACTTCACCACCAGCAGCAACCTGGCAAGATGCAGCAAAACTGGGGATGGCTGGGAGAGTATAGTTGTTTCTTTGACACACAATTGGCAATGGATATTTGCCATTTCAAGGTGGAAGAGGATGGCGTACTTGTAGTACGACACGCAATAGAGAAGTATGACAGTGGTGATAATGATCACACCAAACAGGTGTGGCTTTTGTTACAATAGATGAACATGGCAAGAAGGAAAACAGGACAACTTGAGGCTTACTATTATTGCTGGTTGGCTTTACTTTGCCAAATGAGCAGGTGATGTCACCTCATGTGCTGATGGAGAGAAATATTTTCTAGTCTATAAAAGCTGGGACGTCCACAACTTATCATCCTTCTTCAGAGTACCAAAGAATCATCTAGCAGCAATGTGCTAAAGAACTCCCACAAGTGAGAAGCCAACACATATGAATCGCCACCACTATGACTTTACCTTTCAGGTGCTCAAGATCATTCTCCACCAACAGCATATGTGGCATTACTTGCTGAGGAGCTGGCCACAGGAAAATCTGATTTGGCCACCAGAGGATGTTTTTGATGCTTGTTGCCTACAATGTTTAACATCAATGCCAGCAACCTCCTCTTTTGATGATCTCTACTTTTCGTCACCCTTCTGGCTCCTTGGTTTTTTCCAACACAAAATATTTATTATCCACTATTTGGCTGATGATGCCGTTTGTGTGTGAAATGGCTAGTGCTTCTTGCCCTCCAACATGATTCTCTATTACCCCAAGGTTTGCCCTGGCTCAGAGTGCTACTACCACAGATAGTGTCCCTACTCCCTTGGTTCATAGAGGCTGCAACACAGATTGGCATTAGACTTGTATTGCCCTTCTCCTCCAACACCATGTCTTCTGAGAAGAAAGGCTGGCTGTTCATCTCTTCCAAATTATCAAATGGAAGAAGTTATTCTGGTGTAAAATGTTCTTTATCCCCCAGGGTGCTGAGAGTTAGGGACTTGGGTGCAGAATAGAAACAGGTGTCATTTACAGATAGAAAATTCCACTATGTACACTATTAACGGTTATGACATCGAAAACATCAGTTTGAGTCAGAGTTTTACTGAATCCACCTCCTCTGCTATCAGAGGTACATCATCCTGCTATGATTGAGAAAAGCAATGGGACATATACTCCATTACACCCTCTTCTTCCCCCTCACTATTGCACTTGCCAGAGTTTTCAAAGGAGGCCAAATTTGACTTGCATTTGGTACCACTACTGCGAGGTGAGGTGGAAGGATTATTTTAGCAAAGGAGAAGTGCTCACTAACACAGATTTAGACAAATTTGTGAACAATATTTGAGAGAAAAAGGTCTTTTCTGAGCAACGAACCCAATGTAAGTCTATGGGAAACTCAAGCATTTTTCAGGCAGCCCACCCGGAGGTCTGCAGAGGGCCTAAAAATTGCCCTAATCGATGGTAAAAGCACTCAAGTAACATGGGAACAGCATGGGGAAGACCACGGGAAGCATCTCTGACTCCCAGGTCACCTTCTGTGAACAATGTTGTCAGAGTATTAAGCCACTTTTACGGACTCACAATGAAACATACAAAAACAAAACCAAAATGGATTTTCCTGGAAAAAATGTTAAGGAACATCCTTTCCAGGGTAATGACTTGTATATAAGGCAAAATAAATAACTAAAATCAAAAATGCTCCTCCACACCTTGGGCTATATTCACACGCAGCATTTTTGATGCGTTTTTGCACATTTGTATTAGTTTCAGCTGTGAGAAATACATTCACCAGTAAATATCATTTTAACATTTTACTACCTTATTTAGCCATGTGGTGTGTGAGACATGATCAGACACATCCTGTAAAGTACTGAAATGACATGGGAACAGCATGGGGAAGACCCCTGTAAGCATCTCTGACTTCCAGGTCACCTTCTGTGAGCAATGTTGTCAGAGTACTGCGCCACTTTTATGGACTCACAATAAAACATACAAAAACAAAAACAAAATGTATTTTTCTGGAAAAAATGTTAAGGAACATCCTTTCCAGGGTAATGACTTGTATATAAGGCAAAATAAATAACCAAAAGCAAAAATGCTCCTCCACACCTTGGGCTATGTTCACACATATCCTTTTTGATGCATTTTTTAACTTTGGAATTGCTTTTAACAGTGTGAAAAATACCTTCACCAGTAAATGTCATTTTAACATTTTACTAACTTATCTGGCCATGTGGTGTGTGAGACATGATCAGACACATCCTGTTTGATTTATGAAGGAAGGACTCTGAAAGGCACAAAGTCTATTTTTATAGGGCCATAAGACGTCCCTTACTATTGTTAAAGGGCCAGCAGTCGTCCCTCACTATTGTTAGAGGGCCAACAGCTGGCTATGCTTTACTTTTCCCATTATTAAGCAGCAGGTCTCCTATACTGTTATAGCATATGCAGTGACTTTAAGGCCTGACCAAAATTTGGAAAAAAAACAATACCCTGTTGAAGAGACGCAGAGGGCCTAATTTTTTTTTTTAAAAATTCCCATTATTAAGGAGCAGGTCTCCTATAGTGTTATTGCATATGCAGTGACTGAAAGGGCCGCCTACATTTTGGAAAAACCCCAATACCACTTTGAAGACACATAGAGTAGGGCCTCAGTTAAAAAAAAATTCCAATTATAAAGGAGCGGTTCAGCTATACAGTTATTGCGTATGCAGTGACTGAAAGGGCTGCCTAAATTTTGGAAAAAAAACAATAACAATTTAAAGAAAAATAGAGGAGTGCCTCAGTTAAAAAAATGTTAAAATTATAAAGGAGCGGTTCTGCTATACAGTTATTGCGTAAGCAGTGACTGAAAGGGCTGCCTAAATTTTGGAAAAACCCCAATACCAATTTAAAGACACGTAGAGGAGGGCCTCAGTTAAAAAAAAGTTCCCATTCTAAAGGAGTGGGTCTCCTATACTGGTAATGCCCATGCAGTGCGGAAATGGAAGACGAGGTGATGGATGATATAGTAACTGACTTAACCTGGCAGGGGGACATGCAGAGCAAGGACAGCGGCACACAGGGAGAGGAAGGCATAGCAACACAACAGGCAGGAACAAGCAGTGTGGTGGCCACAGACACAAGGCGGGAAAGCGTTTCCCGTAACACCAACCCGACGGAAGTTGCCAGTATAACTTTTAGGCCTTTCTGAGTCTGGTTGTTTTATAAAGACTTTGCAGATAACCTCAAAAAGGCCATTTGCACCACCTGCCAGGCCAACATCAGCAGAGTAAAATGAGGGTGGTGGCGCTAGTGGGTGGACACTATGAACCTGCTGTAAGATAAACAACAACCACAGTTGTCTGGGTGATAAATACAAATATAAATAAAATATTGAGAGATTTGCGCTGGTAACAGAGTGTGGGAGTGATACAAGTATGGATGATTATAAAACAATTTATTTAGAACACGGTTAAGAGATAATACACAAATTAGATTAAAACCGAATAAAAAATTGGATGACTGGGAAGGGTCCTCGTGGTCCTGTTTAAAGTGCGTAGTGCTTCTTGTTAGTAGAATTCCTCACTCTGAGGAAGGAAACTGAAGCTTTCTGAAATGCATCAGTCCCTTTCTGACCCTCCTAGGCCTCCGTACCGGTACTCAGCATGTGACCGTGATGTCACGCAGGTCCTGAACCGCTGACATGCGCTCACTGCAGGTCCTTCGTGCACCAATGAACACCGGCATCCGGAGAGTGAGTTGGAGCCCCAGGTTTCCGGCCGGGACCCTGCCCCTCCCCTATCCACTCCTCTGAAATCGCAAGAGCACGCTCCTTTACCCGGACTGCTATCCACGCTGATTTCCACAACAACGGGACTACTCCTGCACAAACTGTGAGGTATTGGCTCCCACAGCTACACACTGAACGCTATATGATTACAACCGTCTGTAACAAGCTACCTGCTCCCTGTTCTTTTTCCTGCTAAGGACAAGCCACGCTAATGCTGGGCGACTCTACCAAACTGCTGTCTGGAGTTTTGTGCTATCCAGGCATGGATTAGCATGGGACCCTAACAACAAAGTATTCACCTTGAGCCCATCCAGGTGTTGTCAGCCCACACACAGGTTGCCCAACACCTGGCTCCTATTTTAGATCCTAAACAGGTTCGACTACCAGGTGCATTTAGGAGTCACCACACTCCAAGCAGCTAACACCTAGCTGCCCAGCAAAACAGGTGCCATGCATCAACCCCCTGGGAGGTCTTAATATCTACCCATCCACCACTCTCAATATTAATTATCAAATTCTCTCTAGAGGAATTTACTCCTCCTTCTGTTCTTACAGTCAACCTACTACCTCCTCTTCCAACAATACAGGTATATTGGGTTATAGCCCAATGAACTTTCTTGTATGGCCTCAAAACATTTATAAACTTAACCATTAATTACAGTCTTCATGAACTAAGAAATTGCCTAACCGGCTGGTTCCACTGCCATTTTTACTGCTTTATATGCAGGTAAATATTCATGCCTTTCCCTCCACAGGCAATATTTCCAATACTTAGAACCTTCCTTTTCCCCTAAAAAAGGATTTACCTCAGGTCGTCTCATCCATCCTACAGACCAAACAAGCTATCTGCTCCCTGCATCAACCACAGGTAATTATAAAGAGGATAGACTCCTATCCATAGGCTAATTAACCTCTACCTGTCCCCTATCTGTGTCTCATAGGGGATTCTCTTCCCCCGGAAACTCTTCATCCTACTAACAGGAAATCTACTAACAAGAAGCACTACACACTTTAAACAGGACCACAAGGATCCTTCCCAGTCATCCAATTTTTTAATCGGTTTTAATCTAATTTCTATATTATCTCTTAATCGTGTTCTAAATAAATTGTTTTATAATCATCCATACTTGTCTCACTCCCACACTCAGTTACCAGTGCAAGTATCTATATATTTTATATATATTTGTCAATATCAGCAGAGGTAGCAAAACTAGCAGCCTAACCACTACGAGCATGATCAGGCACATGGCAGCAAAGCACACGACTATGTGGCCCAATCCCAGCATCTACAAGCAGTGTCTGCTTGTGACACCACTGGTGACACACACTACAAAATTCACACATTTCGTGAATGCTTGCGCTCAAAATGTTGCCTTTCAGGATCGTGAAGACTGAAGTTTTCCGCTACCTGATGGCAGCGGCCATCCCTTTGTACTCGGTCCCCAGCTGCCACTATTTCTCCTGGTGTGCCATCCCCGCATTACATGAGCACGTGTCCCGCAACATTAGCCGTGCCCCTAACAACGCAGTTACTTGGAAGGTCCACCTAACCACAGACACATGGACAAGTGCTTGTGGGCAGGGACGGTACATCTCGCTGATTTCACACTGGGATAATATAGTGGAAGCCGGGACCCACTCGGACCTTGGGACGGAACACATCCTCCCAATGCCGAGGATTGCGGGCCCTTGGTCAATCAGGGTTGCCCCCACAGTCTACATCTCCTGCACCTCCTCCTCCTCTTCCTCTTCAGCATTCATCTCCTAAATGACCACATCAGTAGCAAGCTGGAAGCACTGCAGCACTGCCTCGGCCAAGTGGCAACAGGCTGTGCTAATATGCTTAGGTGACAAACCGCACAATGCTGAAGAGATGTGGACAGCTCTGAAAGAGCAGGTAGATCTGTGGTTGACTCTGCTGACCCTACAGCCAGGCATGGTCATGTGTGACAATGGCCAAAACCTGGTGGCGGCTCTGAAGTGAGGCGAGCTCACACACGTACCATGCCTGGCCCATGTGCTTAAAGTCGTAGTTCAGCGGTTTCTCAAATCCCACCCGGATCTGTCAGATCTGCTTGTCAAAATATGCCACCTGTGTGCCTATTTTAGATAGCAACAGCTTCCACCGCCCTTGCTGTGCTTCAGCAGAATTTGCAGCTTCCAGCTCACCGACTGGTGTGCAATGTCCTCATGCATTGGAACTCTACATTGAAGATGTTGGGAAGGATTTGTGAGCTGAAGAGGGCAGTTGTTGACTACCAGCATCAACCTGGCCATCGGTATTCAGTTCAGACTCCACACTTAAGCCCAGCCTCATCTCATCCCAATGTGGATTGGGTGACAATGAGGAAGAGAAGGAGGAGGAAGAACAGGATCTAGTTTCATGCGCTATAGACGGTACTACCTGCACAACTGTCATACCGTCTGTTCAGCGTGGATGGCCTGAGGACAGGGAGGAGGATGAGGAGGAGAGAATTGTCAGTCATTCTCTTGGTGAGGACACGGAAGACTTGCCTGTTAGCAGTCTGACACACGTGGCAGAGTTTATGTTGCCGTGACCCTCACGTTGTCCAAATTTTTTTTCGCAGCCGTTGCACTCACTGCATAGGCTAACAGTAAGGGAGACTCACTTCCTAATAATGGGAGTATATTTTTTCAGGAGGCCCTCTGACCTCTACGTCTCTTGCAAAGGCCTTGCAGTTCCTCCAAATTTTTGGCAGCCGTTGCATTCACTGCATAGCCATATAGTATGGGAGACCCAATTCCTAATAATGGGAACATTATTTTCAGGAGGCTCCCATCCTCTAAGTCTCTTGCAAGGGCCTTGGAGTTCCTCCAAATTTTTGGCAACCGTTGCATTCACTGCATAGGCATTTAGTATGGGAGACCCACTTCCTAATAATGGGATCATTTTATTCTGGAGGCCCTCCTCTAAGTCTCTTCAAAGGTGTATTGGGAGCATCCAAAATTTCAAAGGGGTATTAGGGTGCATCCAAATTTTGGGCAGCCCTACCACTCACTGCATATGCAAAAACAGTATAGGAGAACCATTCTTTAGTAATGGGAACAATAAAGCCTAGCCGGCTGATGTCTCTCTAAGAATAGTGAGGGCCGACTGCTGGCCCTTTAAGAATAGTAAAGGCTGCCTGATGGCCCTATAAAAATAGCCTTTGTGACTTTCACAGTCCCTCCTTCATAAATGAAACAGGATATGTCTGATCATGTCTCACACACCACATGGCCAAATAAGGTTGTGAAATAGCCCGTAATTTTTTTTTTTTAAGGGCATCATAAACACCCTTTAAAAAAATTATGTGGGTTTTGAATCAAGGACCACGGTCATCCTGGTGATATGGTGGTGAAGGATGAGGATGAGGAGAAGGAGGAGGACTAGAACGAATAGGCAAAATCATGAAGCTTATACCCATGTGTGGGTGTGCAAAGGAGCATGGGAGTACACCGCCCAAAAAAAGACACTGGATTTGAATTTATGTTACGCTGCTATCATTCGGTGTTGCTAAGAAGTCAGGCCCAATCCAGCTCTTGTTCATTTTTAAAAGAGTCAGCCTGTCAGCATTTTCAGTTGACAGGCGGATGCGCTTATCAGATATAATTCCACCAGCGGCACTAAAATCCTGCTCTCATAAAACGCTAGCAGGAGGACAGGCCAGGACCTCCAAGGCGTAGAGAGACAGTTTATTCCACGTATCCAGCTTGGATACCCAATAATTATAAGGCACAGAGGAATCACGGAGGACTTGGTATGGTCGGCAAGGTACTCCCTCAGCCTCTTCCCAAACTTTGCACTCCTTGTGAGAATACCCAGAGCCTCAGGGCCTGTGCGATGGGAGGGGCTAAAAAAATTCTCCCAGAACTTTGACAGTGTTCCCCTGTCTCTGCTGAATTGTAGTTGTGTCTCTCTCGCCTGTACTCCTTGGTTTTCCAACGAACTGTGACCTTTGCCACCAGTGTTTTCCAAAATTTTGAGAATGTGAGGGTCATGGGAAAAGCAGCGTAAAGTAAACTCAGCCATGCGTGTCAGACTGCAAACAGGCAAATCTTCCGTGTCCACACCAAGTGGATGACTGGCCAAACTCTCCTCCTCCTCTTCCTCCTCCTTCTCTCTGTCCTCAGGCCATCCACTCTGAACAGACGGTACGACAGTTGTGCAGGTAGTACTGTCTATAGTGCATGAAATTAGCTTCTGTTCTTCCTCCTCCTCCTTTTCCTCATTGTCACTCAATCCACGTTGGGATGAGATGAGGCTGGGCTGTGTGTAATCACCCTGTATGGTTGCTTGCTCCATCTCATCGTGCTCCGCCTGCAATGCATCTTCTTTGATTTTGAGCAGAGAGCATTTCAGAAGTTAGAGAAGAGAGATGGTGATGATAATTATGGCGTCATCGCCGCTCACCATCTTGGTGGAGTCCTCAAAGTTTTGGAGGATGGTACATATGTCTGACATCCATGTCCACTCCTGAAGTCTTATTTGTGGAGTCTGAACTGAATACCGACAACGTTGTTTATGCTGCTACTCAACAACTGCCCTCTTCTGCTCACAAATTTTCCAACATCTGCAGTGTAGAGTTTCAAAGCGTGGGGACATCACACACTAGTCTGTGAGCAGGAAGCTGCAAACGCTGCTGAAACATGGCAAGGGCGACGGAAGCTGTAGGTGACTTTCTAAAATGGGCACACAGGCGGCATACTTTAACCGGCAGCTCAGGGTAGGATTTGAGAAACCGCTGAACCACGAATTTAAGCACATGGGCCAGGCATGGTACGTGGGTGAGCTCGCCTTGCCTCAGAGCCGCCAACAGGTTCCTGGCTGTAGGTTCAGCGGTGTGAGCCACAGATCTACCTGCTCTTTCAGAGCTGTCCAGAACTCTTCAGCATTGTGCGGTTTGTCACTTAAATGAATACTTGAAGAGAAAAAATACGACCATATAAACCCAACACAATTATAAAAATTAACTTTTATTCATAAATAGTGTAAAAAGTTTACTTCATAATATAGGGTACAATGCAGAAATACAGAAAAACACATATCATGTAGAAAAAACCGTCTCACTGAAGGGACGATGCGATCCGCATATATAGGGGGCCTCGGCGCCACAGCAAAAACATATATATCTAGTCCTTCATCTGTTATACCAATACAGAGGACTAACAAATAGCCACAGTATAATACCCATGGTAGTATCCATATAACAGTGCATATCATAAGCAGTACTTAGAAATTCCTCAAAGAGGACTCATGATCAGTATTAGCAAAATGCCATGTGCCAGCACCTAGACTGTACTTGTAAATATATCGAATGCATGGTATAAAAATAGATAGATACAAAATAGAATGAAGAGCAAGTGCTGCATTATATCAAGAGGATTACCTGGGCCACAGGCTGTGATGCAAAGGATCCCCCACGTGGATCGCTCGCCCACCCCACTCTTTAATATGCACCAATTGAGAAATGTAGATTGGTTTGTCACTTAAGCATATTAGCTTCAGCACAGCCTGTTGCCGCTTGACCGAGGCAGTGTTGCAGTGCTTCCAGCTTGTGACTGATGTGGTCATTTTGGAGATGGAGGCTGAAGAGGAGGAGGAAGCTGAGGAGGATGAGGTGCAGGAGCTGTACACTGTGGGGGCAACCCTGACTGACCTAGGGCCAGCAATCCTTGGCGTCGGGAGGATGTGTTCCATCCCAAGGTCCGACTGGGTCCCGGCTTACACTATGTTAACCTAGTGTGCCGTCAGCGAAATGTACCATCCCTGCCCACAAGCACTTGTCCATGTGTCTGTGGTTAGGTGGACTTTTCCGGTATCTACGTTGTTGAGGGCATGGCTAATGTTTTGGGACACGTGGTTGTGTAATGTGGGACTGCACACCGTGAGAAATAGTGGTGGCTGGGGACCGAGTACCGAGGGACAGCCGCCGCCATCAGGTTGCAGAATTCTTCCGTCTCCACAAGCCTAAAAGGCAACATTTTGAGTGCAAGTAGTCGAAAATTTTGGGAATTTGGTAATGTGGCCTGTTTGGAGTATTTTAGCTTGGGTTCCAAGGACTGGGGTATGGACAACTGAATGCTGCGCTGGGACAAGGACGTAGACGTGCTTCCTGATGCTGCTACTTGAGAGTGTGCATTGAGAAGTGTAGGGTAGGAGGCATCTTCGCGTGCACCATGGACAGGGGATTGGCTTGCATGCACAACAGCAGAAGAAACAATGGTGCCACCCGCAGTCACTGTTCCTTGACCCTGGGGTTCTGCCCACAAAGTCGAGTGCTTTGCTGCCATGTGCCTGGTCATGCTGGTGGTGGTCAGGCTGGTAGTTTTGCTACCCATGCTAATTCTGCCCTGGGTGGTGGTGCAAATGGCCTTTTTGGGGTAATTGGCAGAGTCTTTAAAAAACAACTAGACACGAGAAGACCAAACAGTTGTACTGGCAACTTCCGTCGTGTTGGTGTTACGGGGAATGGTTGCCCGCCTTCTGTCTGTGGCCAACACACTGCTTCTTTCTGCCTGTTGGAGTGCTCTCCCTCCCTCCCCCTGTGTGCTGCTGTCCTCGCTCTGTATGTCCTACTGCCAGGTTGGGTCAGTTACGATATCATCCACCACCTCGTCTTAAACTTACGCACCCTGGTTCTCCTCCTGACATTCTGGCAATTGTGTCTCATTATCGTCCACCTCTTGTGACACTTACCTACCGTCGCCTTCATATGACCGTGGCTGTTCAAATATTTGGGCATTGCTACATGCAATCTCCTCTTGCTCCGCTTCAAGTGGACTGGGCGAGAGGCCCGAATCTATATATGGAAAAGTGAACATCTCTTCAGAGTGTCCAAATGTGGGATCAGTTGTCTCTGGGCACTCGGCAAGGTGGGAGGAAGGAGGTTCAGGGTGAGGAATATGTGGTCCAGACTCACGGCTACTGTGACTTGACCGTGTGGAAGACAGGGAGGTGGTGGCTAAGTGACTGTAAACATTATCTGCTATCCAACCAATAACCTTTTGACACTGCTCTGTGTTCAATAGTGGTGTTCTGCGGTCCTCTATTATTTGGGACAGGAAGGTCAATCGAGAAGATTTTGTGTTTGCTGTGGCACAATTTCAGCTTGCCCACGGCCTCGGCCTCTGCATGCACCATCACCATCTCATCCAGTACCCCGTCCTTTGCCACGTGCCTTGCCCATTTTAAATGGAGGATAATATCTTCCACGCTCACTACAAATGGCTGAATTTGGAGTGAACTTATATGTAATCCGTGTGACGGACAAGTCACAGTTTTAAATAGCTTACCTGTAGGTAACTATTTTGAACAGCAAACATGTGTCAAGAACTTCGCTGACACACTGAAACATATTTTTAGTGGAGGCCAGAAATGGCAGTAGTTTTTGAAAACGTATATGTGATCCATGTGACCGAGAAAACACAGTTTCGAATACCTGGCCTGTAGGTAACTATTTTTAACAGCAAACTGGTGTCAATAGCTTCACTGACACACTGAAGCAAAATTTCAATGGAGGACAGAAATGGCAATATTTTCAGCACTATTATATGTCATCCGTGTGACGGACAGACCACAGTTTTAAATAGCTGGCCTGTAGGTAACTATTTTTAACAGCAAACTGGTGTCAATAGCAGCACTGACACACTGAAAAAAAGTTTCAATGGAGGCCAGAAATGACAATATTTTCAGCGCAATTATATGTAATCCATGTGACTGACAAACCACAGTTTTAAATAGCTGGATTTTTAGTGCTGTAATATGGAAAGACCTGGCTGTATTCTGCAGTGCCAACAACCAAATGGTGCAGAAAAACGGTGTTCTCTGGATTGCTTTTTAAGAAAATAATGAGGATTAAGATCCAAACAGAAATTATTCCTGGCCCCTGAGACCTGCCCCTATGTCTATAAATGTCTAACAGCAGCAGCAGCAGACAGAACTGGAATGGAGCCTCTTGTGCTATATGCACTGCAGTCTGCTTTATACACTGCCTGCCTGATATCTCTGCAGATGGATTAGTGCTCAGAAGGACTGTTTGTTGAGATGGATATGTGTAATATACTTCTGTTCTACCTACACTACCTAATAAACAAGCAAATCTCTCCCTAGCTCAGCAGCACCTCTCCATACACTGTCTGATTCTGGAGTGACTGTGACGAGCACGGCGGCGCCAGGTCTGATATAGACCTGATGACGCTTTGCGGCCAGCCAATCACTGTAATGCCACAACAAACATGGCTGCGGCATTAGAGAGAGTGGCAGGCAACCCTGCATGCTCATTGGCTCTGTAAAGAACGCCAAACATGCAGGGAGGGGACCCGAGCTCCCGCCGAGCAACCCCGGAGATACTCGGCGAGCACCGAGCATCTTGAGCACTGAGATGCTCGAGTGAGCATCGAGCAATGAGATGCTCGGGTGAGCATCGAGCAGTAGCGAGCATGCTCGCTCATCGCTAGTCGTTACTATTGCACAGCTCTATGTTTCTTTAAATTGTTAGTGGGGTATTTCCTAAATTTTGGCAGCCACTGGACTCACTGCATACCCTATAACTGGATAGCAGACCCTCTCCTTTCCAATGAGAACATGTCATTACTGTGGCCCAGCTAAATGTGTCTTTAAATTGTTAGTAGGGCTTTTCCTAAATTCTGGCAGCCGTTAGACTCACTGCATACACTGCATGGGCATTATCACTATAGGAGACTCACTCCTTTATAATGGGAACATTTTTTTTTACTGAGACCCTCCTCTATGTCTCTTCAAAAGGGTATTGGGGTGCGTCTAAATTTTTGGCAGCCCTTGCAGTCTCTGCATACGCAATAACAGTATAGGAGACCCACTCTTTAATAATGGGAACAACAAAGCATAGTCGACTGCTGGCCCTTTAAGAATAGTAAGGCTATAAAAATAGTGTTTGTGACTTTCAGAGTCCCTCCTTCATAAATGAAATAGGCTGTGTCTGATGATGCCTCAAACACCACATGGCCAGATAAGATAGTAAAACATTAAATGTTAAAATGTCATTTCCCGGTGAATACATTTTTCACGGTTTAAAGCAAATGCAAAAGTGCAAAAAGGCATCAAAAACATTACATGTGAACATAGCCCAAGGTGTGGAGGATAATTTTTGTTTTTGTATATTTATATTGCCTTTTATACAAGTCATTACTCTGGAAAGGATGTTCCTTAACATATTTCCCAGGAAAATCCATTTTAGTTTCGTTTTTGTATGTTTTATTGTGAGTCCGTAAAAGTGTCGTACATTGTTGACAGCAGTGACCAGGGAGTCAGAGATGCTTCCAGGGGCCTTCCCCATGCTGTTCCCATGTCATTTGAGTACACTTCCCATCGATTTGGGCAATTTTTAGGCCCTCTGCAGCCGGAAAAATGCTTGAGTTTCCCATAGACTTACATTGGGCTCGTTACTTGGACCGAGCACTCGAGCATTCCAATTTGCTCGACCCGAGCAACGTGTACCCGATCATTTAAGTGCTCGCTCATCACTACTCTCCACCACTGGAAGAAGAGATAGAAAGTTCTCCTTGTACAGTGGGTCTAGAAGTGTGACCAACCAGTAATTACTATCAGCCAAAATGCGAACAACGCAAGGGTCACGGGAAAGGCAGCAGAACATAAAGTAGCCATGTGTGCCAGACTGCCACCAGACAAGTCTACCCTGTCCTGAACAAGAGGGTGACTGTCCATGCTCTCCTCCTCATTCTCTTTCTTATTTCTCCCTTTCCTCAGGTCTTCCACACTGAACAGATGGTATGAATGTGGTGTGGGTAGTACCGTCTGTAGTGCAGGAAATCAAATCCTGTTTCTCTTTATCCTCTTCCTCCTCCTCCCCATTATCACCTGGCAACTCTTCAAAGGTGGCGGTTTGTCCACTAAGCATATTAGCTTCAGCAGTGCCTGTTGCCGCTTGGCCGATGCAGTGAGACAGTGCTTCCAGTTTCCCCTGATGTGGTTATTTTGGAGATGGAGGCTGAGGAGGAGGTGCAGGAGCTGTAGAATGTGGGGGCAACCCTGATTGACCCAGTACCTGCAATCCTTGGTGTCGGGTAGACGTGTTCCATCCCAACGTCCAACTGGGTCCCTGCTTCCACTATATTAACCCAGTGTGCCATCAGTGATATGTTCCATCCCTGGACGCAAGCACTTGTCCACGTGTCCGTGGTTAGGTGGACCTTCCCAGTCACTGCATTGTTGAGGGCACGGCTAATGTTCTGGGACATATGCTTGCATAATGCGGGGGAGGCACACAAGTAATGACAGCTGGGGACTGAGTACCGAGGGATGGCCGCCGCCATCAGGTAGCGGAAAGATTCCATCTCCAAGTGACTAAAAGGCAACATTTGAAGTCCAAGGATTTGAGAAATGTGTGAGTTTAGTAGTGTCGCCTGTGTGGCGTTGGCTGCATATTTGCGCTTTCATTCCAAGGACTGGGGTAGGGACAACTGAAGGCTGCGCTGGGACAAGGACGTGGACGTGGTTGCTGATGGTGGTAGTTATGAGTGTGCAACAACAGGTCCAGGGTGGGAGGCATCTTCACCTCCGCCATGGACAGGGGATTGGTGTGCACGCACAAACACAGAACAGGCAGTTGTATCACTCGCAGACACTGTTTCTGGACCCTGGCATTCAGCCCATCTAGTCAGGTGCTTTGCTGTCATGTGCCTGAGCATGCTGGTGGTGGTCAGGCTGGTAGTTTTACTGCCCCTGCTAAAGCTGGCCTGGCAGATGTTGCAAATGGTCTATTTGGGGTTATCTGGACAGTCTTTAAAAATTAACCATACTCGGGAAGACCTAACAGTTGTACTGTCAACTTCCGTTGTGTTGGTGTTCCAGGAAACAGTTGCCTGCCTTGTGTCTGGCGCCACCACACTGCTTGTTCCTGCATGTTGTGGTGCTATGCTTCCCTTCCCCTGTGTGCTGCTGTCCTCGCTCTGCATTTCACCCTGCCAGGTTAGGTCAGTAAGTTCATCTTCCACCACCTCGTCTTCCACTTCCGCACCCTGGTCCTCCTCCTGACTTTCTGGCAATTGTGTCTCATTATCATCCACCTCTTGCGACAGTATTTGCACTTTCCCACCGTCATTTTCATGTGACCGTGGCTTCTCAAATATTTGGGCAATGCTATATGCAATCTCCTCTTGCCCTGCTTGAAGCTGGCCAGGCGAGAGGCCCGAATCTATAAATGGAAAAGTAAATAGCTCTTTGGAGTGCCCAAGTGTGGGATCAGTTGTCTCCGGACACTCAGCATGGTGGGAGGAAGGAGGATCATGGTGAGGAATATGGTTCAGATTCACGGCTACTGAGACTTGACCATGTGAAAGACAGGGTGGTGGTGGTGATGGCAAAGTGACTGGAAGCATTATCTGCTATCCAACCAACAACCTTTTCACACTGCTCTGGCTTCAAAAGTAGTGTTCTTCGGCCCCCTAGTAACAGGGACAGGAAGGTAGTTCGACATGATGTGGGTGTTTGTTGTGCTCCCTCAGCAGGAACAGTTTCTTCTTGCCCAAGGCCTCTGCATGCACCATCACCTTCATGTCCACTTCCCCATCCCTTGCCACGCGCCTTTACCATTTTAAATGAAGTGTAATATTTGGCATGCTCCACAAAATGTCTGAATTATTACTGCAATAATATGAGATCACGTGTGAACACTGCGCTTTTAAGCTGTGGCCTTGTAGTATAGTATTGGTCAGCAACCAAGTGTGAATAGATTCAACAAAACACAGATGGCTAACTTTAAATGGAGAGCAATATTTGGCACACTCCACAAAATTTCTGAATTCTTACCGCAGTAATAGGCGATCACATGTGACCACCAAGGTTTTAGGCTATGGCCTTGTAGTATAGTATTCGGCAGCGACTAAGTGTGAATAGGTTCAACAAAACACAGATGGCTGACTTTAAATTGAGTGGAATATTTGGCACGCTCCACAAAATGTCTGTATTATTACCGCAGTAATATGAGATTACAAGTGATGTAATGGAAAAGTTTCTCTGCTTAAACAATACAGCAATGTGAATAAAATCGAAAAAATCTGCCTGTATTTTGCTAACAAGGAAATGGAGCAGTAAAATGGAGTACTGCTTTGCTTTTTAAACAAATAATCAGGAATCAGGATTAAGGGCAAAAAAAAAATAGCTCTGATATGTAGGGCTATCTTTAACAGCAGCAGCAGACAGAATGTGCACATAACGTGCAATGGACCCTATTGTGCAGTATACACTGTCCACAAACACTGCCTAACTCTTGCTATCACCAGTAATATATGCAGCTGAATTAGTCCTCAGAAGGACTGTTAGTTAAGATGGATATATAGCTTTCTGTGGAATACCTATATCTAACTATTAAAATGCCAATTCTGTCCCTCACTCAGCAGCAGCTCTCCCTACTCTGCCTGTTTCCGGGTTAGACTGTGACGAGAATAGGGTCACCAGGTCTTATATAGACCTGATGACGCTATGCGGCCAGCCAATCACTGCAGTAATGCCACAACCAACATGGCTACTGCATTACAGTGAGTGTCAGGCAATTCCTGCATGTTAATTGGCTCTCTAAAGAGCGCCAAACATGCCGGGAGGGGATCCCAGCTCCCGAATAAGCAGCCTGGAAATACTCGAGGAGCGCCGAGCTTGTCGAGCAGTGAGATGCTCGGGCGAGCACCGAGCAGTGACGAGCATGCTCGCTCATAACTAGTGTTTAAGTTTCAGGATTACGAGCTTTTCTCTTAAAAAAGAAATGCCACTTTTCTTTAGAAAATAAAATGGAACCAGAAAATCAGGGTAGAATCATGTTCCAATAGAAAGCACCTGCATTCAGGTGGTGTGTGTACTCATCTAATGTTAGATTATTGGAGAAATGAATCAACTCAAAATATTATTTTAAACAACACACACACTTTGGTAGGTAAACACTTGGTTCATCTACACTTAAGTAATACACCACAATCACATAAGATGTTTTTCTATCTCTATACTCCTATCCCTACATAGTACAAGCTGGGGTTCCTTGGCTAGTCCCTATGTTTTATATTTCTTGAACTAGTTGCCCTAATATGGCTGTCAATTGAAAATGAAAAAGGTAGGGCTCTAGGAAGAAGGGGAGAAAAAAATGAAACTGCAAAATGAAAATTCACTCAAGCAGGAAAGATTTACACGTGCTGTTGATTACAAATGTTTACTATCTGTTTACCTACCCATAACCATATTTGTTGAGATCACTTAAACATTACTAAGGCTGTGGTTGCATTAAAGAGCTTGAAAGAAGCTCCATACAGTCAGAGTGTACACTTACGTAATTTCAGGACAACTGGCGGCTTGGCAGCTTTCACTCATCTCTACTTATTACAAGTCAAAAGATAGCCAGAAATTATGCTACTTTTCATGTACTCAACTAATTCTACATAGTCTCCAAACATTTAAAGCTGAATACCGTATATGTTCGAGTATAAGCCGACCCGAATGTAAGCCGATGCCACTAATTTTACCACAAAAAACTGGGAAAACTTATTGACTTGAGTATAAGCCTAGGGTGGGAAATGTAGCAGCTACTTGTAAATTTCCCCATCCTGGTAAGTATTGCCCCCTCATCACCAATCCTGGTATGCATGGCCCCCTCATCCCCAATCATGGTATGCATGGCACCCCTCATCCCCAGTCCTGGTATACATGGCTCATCATCCCCAATCCTTGTATGCATGACCCCCCAATCCCAATCCTGGTATGCATGGCACCCCTCATCCCAATCCTGGTATGTATGGCACCCCTCATCCCAATCCTTGTATTCATGGCACCCCTCATCCCAATCCTGGAATGCATGGCCACCTCATCCACAATCCTAGTATGCATGGCCACCTCATCCCCAATCCTGATGTGCATGGCCACCTCATCCCAATCCTGGTATGCATCTCATCCCTCATCCCAATCCTGGTATGCATGGCACCCCTCATCCCATTCCTGGTATGCATGGCACCCCTCATCCCAATCCTGGTATGCATGGCACCTCTCATCCCCAATCCTGGTATGCATGGCACCCTCCCATCCTGGTATGCATGGCCCCCCTGTCCTGTTATGCATCACTGCACACATTAAAACAAATAAACACTTCTACTCACATTCCTTCCCTTTACTCCAGCACTGCTCCTGTTCTGCCAGCAGCTCACCTCTCCATCTGAGCCCTGCCATGTGCCCTCAGATACCGAGGTGATGTGCGGGGATATTCACTCCTCTCCAAGCCCGGAACTATGGTAGTGGAGAGGAGTGAATTCCCTGCTCTTTAATAGCGTGCGCATAGTGTCATCAGCGACTCAGCAATCCTCCATGCCCGCTACTAAAGAGAATGCATATTCACCCTTCTCCATGCCCGCATTCTCTTTAGTAGTGGACACGGAGGATCGCTGAGCCACAGCGGGAGCTGCAGCGCTGCTGACACTGTGCGCACGCTATTAAAGAACAGGGACATTCACTCCTCTGCCCTCCCCTCCCATGGGCATGGAGACGGGTGAATATTCATTTTCCTTTAGCAGCGGGCATACATGGTAGCTGCAGCAACGGCTAATGCGTGTGCCCCGCTTCTCCGCCGCCGTCGCAACCACCCCCAACCACTATCCATCACCGGAATGTATATACAGTACAATAAAGTATATACCCAAGTATAAGCCGAGGGGGGCCTTTTCAGCATAAAAATGGGCTGAAAAAGTCAGCTTATACTCGAGAATATATTGTTATAATATTCACAGTCGGTTTGCCACAATGCATTTTTCCTAATTTACTACAAATCCTGATCCAGGTGAAGTTATTGAACCATGTTTGCTATTAATATTCAGACAAGCTACCTGATTATCTCCTTACAAGCAATTTACCTTGTAGGTTTTTGTAGAAAAATACAGTAACATGAAATATACTTTGTCATGTCTGAGCATCCACTAGGTAGTTTTGTTGCTCAAAAGTCATCACTATTCTCATCTCTTCAATAATTGGCCCTACAACCTTTAGCTTGAATTCTGTAGACCAAGCTTCAAAAAAGTAAATGGAAAATAATCTTGAACACCATGACAGATTTTGATTTCAAATGGTCTGTAAGCGAAAAAACAGACATTTGTGTGGTTGATTTGCATTTTTTACTGAAAAAAATGAGAATAAACTAGTTGCTACATTATAACTCATCCCATAAACCAGGTGCACTGTAATAGGTCTTTCAGGAATCATTCAATTTTCTAACATAGTTATCATCGTCAACTGAAAGTTCCTTCAGAGAATTCATATTTGCATAACAAAACGTGCAAGTCTTAAATATCTGGGCCCTGTTTCTACCACTTATCACTATCTCTTAATAGTAAGATGGTAATAAAACCTGCTAGGAGTGTTTATGTACTTTTAAATGTAGTAATCTAGAGATGCCACTGATGTTTGTGTAGGAAGTTTCTTCTTTGCTGTAGGGTGTACATCCCTGTCTAGTACACTGCCAGGACTCCAATCTGTTTTATGACAAAACAGATTCATTTATCTCCAAATAAATAAATTACTTTTGTGAACATTTAGGAACATTTGCATAATTAGGCTGTAAGATTTTTTAGCAGTGTTTTTCATAATAATTAAACCAATCTAATCTTGGACAGGATAAACAGACTTACTAGGATGAAAGCAGCCTTCAGGCAATGAACTTGCTGCATTCCACGGGAACTGTAATGCTGATGATGTTTGTTAATTATGCAGAGCTTTTACTCCCTAGTAATAGCAGTGTTTGTATCGCCTGAAGCTTAGACAGCAAGTCCTAGGCAAAGAAAATTATCCTCCTCTTTCTAACACTTTCCTCAGAAACAAAAATGGAAACACTTGAACGTAATTGTATGTCCTTAATTGGAGCATCCAACATCATTGACATTGCCTCCTGCTACTGTCACATGATTATGGCCTGCACCACCTATCAGGATCAACATTGAGTAGCAACTCTCTAAATTTTGCAGATTTCTGAAAAGATTTGTATTAAAGATGCAGATTTCTAAAATATTGAAGCTTTTGTTCAGACTGAAAAGTCTCAAGGATTGACAGTTTATTTTTTTTTCTGTGCTAAAAAAATATTTGGAGAAAAAAAACAGAACCATATGCATTATTGGCATGTTTTACCACTGTGATCAATAAAAAGCTTATTGAAAGAGCAAACAAATATTTTTCATGTGAATTTTAGTGCTGAATCTGCTTTTAACTCTTCAGAAGAAAAACTGTAAGATAAATTTAAGCAGTTTTTTTTTAAAGATGATTTTGAAGTGGATTAGCTCAAAAATACACATTTAAAACAATTCAAATACTCTTTCAATACTCTTTCTATTCATTTGAATGGAAAGTTCACTTTATTGTTTAGCAACAAATTTCCTTTAGAGTTCCTCACTGACAAGGCCTTGAAAATCTCACTCCAGAAGGAGGGGCATTTCACTTTTTTATGCAGATTCCATATGAAATCTGCTCCAAACTTGACTTTGTCAAGTGAAAAACTACAAAACACTGTGTAAAAATATTTAAAAAAAAACTCTAAAAGGAGTTGTCCAAGTTTGGGGTTCAAGTCTGCAGTCTGTCTAGGTGATTGCAAACTTGTAGATCCTTACAGCATGTACACTATCACTGTCAGGATTCTCTTCTTCTGGCACCGAGAGCAGGTGGGTGCAAGACAACAAGTATGCAACACATACTAACTAGAAGTGTGCGGTCGCGCTCAAAGCAATTGAACTAGGCCAGACATGTCTAGTTGGATTGTGAGCGTAAGAATGTAAATCACATATTTGTGGTCACAATGCCACCGGTGATTGCACCTGAAAAATCCTGAGATTGCTCACTGTGTACGCTGTGGGGATTAACAAGTCTGCAGTCACATAGACAGACTGCATACTTGAACCTGGACAACCCATTTAAAAAAAAAACTGCCTCAGAAAACACATAAGTGAAAAAAAAGCCTAGAAAGAGGAAAAATAAAAGTCAGAGTATCCTCAGCTGGATTTCTATTCAAAAGCTCGTTAATTTTTTCCGCCTCTTATCAGTTTAAATCAGATTAAAATTCAACATGTTTGTTAATTGCAAGTTAAAATTAAACTTGTATGTAAAATTTTGAGGCTAGATTTCATGCCGACTGAAATATAAATTCTCAAGCAAAACATTTTTCACTAACTCAAAATGCCCAGCACCTTAGTATATAGTGTCCATTTATGTGATTTCTAGCTAAAATTACACATTGTTGTGAAAGTTTTGGTGCAGTTTTTTGAATAGTTTTTTTGGGAGGGCAAAAGCCCTGAAATGAAAAGGAATGGACTTTAACCCCTTTATCCCCAAGGGTGGTTTGCACATTAAT
The DNA here is from genome assembly GCF_046119375.1 of Phyllobates terribilis. Taxonomy (NCBI): domain Eukaryota; kingdom Metazoa; phylum Chordata; class Amphibia; order Anura; family Dendrobatidae; genus Phyllobates; species Phyllobates terribilis. Next base: position 226,034,349 of record NW_027362763.1, read on the forward strand.
GACTGGGTCAATTTTTACAATTCTGACAACTGTCATTTTATGAGGTAATTACTCTGGAACGCTTCAATGGATCCCGCTGATTCTGAGAAAGTTTTTTCTTGACATATTGTACCTCATGATAGTGCTAAAATTTCTTTGATATCACTTGCGTTTATTTGCGAAAAAAATGGAAATTTGGTGAAAATTTTGAAAATTTTGTAATTTTCTAAATTTTAATTTTTTATGCTCTTAAATCAGAGAGATATGTTACACAAAATAGTTAATAAATAATATTTTCCACATGTCTTCTTTACATAAGCACAATTTTGGAACCAACATTTTTTTTTATTAGGGAGCTATAAGGGTTAAAAATTGACCAGTGTTTTCTCATTTTTACAACAAAATTTATAAAAACATTTTTTTAGAGACCACATCACATTTGACGTGACTTTGAGGAGCCTTCATATCAGAAAATACTCAACAGTTACACCATTCTAAAAACTGCACCCCTCAAGGTGCTCAGAACCACATTCAAGAAGTTTATTAACCCTTCAGAAAAAAATGAACATTTAACTTTTTTCACAAAAATGTTACTTTGGACCCCAATTTTTTTATTTTCGCAGGGGTAACAGGAAAAAATGGACCACAAAATTTGTTGTGCAATTTCCCCTGAGCATGTAAATACCCCATATGTGAGGGAAAACCACTGTTTGGGCACACGGAAGGGTTCGGAAGGGAAGGAGCGCCATTTAACTTTTTGAATGTAAAATTTGCTTGAATAATTATATACCATGTTGCGTTTGGGGAGCCCGTGATGTGCCTAAACAGTGGAAACCCCCCACAAGTGACACCATCTTGGAAACTAGACCCCTCAGGGGACTTATCTAGGTGTGTGGTGAACACCTTGAACCCCCAGGTGCTCCACAGAAGCTTATAACATTGAGCAGTAAAAATAAAATTTTCACATTTTTCCAACAAAAATGTTTTTCAGCCCCTAATTTTGCATTTTCATAAGGGTAACAGGACAAATTGCACCATGAAATTTGTTGTGCAATTTTTCCTGAGTAAGCAGATACCCCATATTTTGGGGAAAACCACTGTTTGTGCGCATGGAAGAGTTCGGAAGGGAAGGAGCGCCATTTGACTTTTTGAATATAAAATTTGCCTGAATAATTAGAGGACTCCATGTTGCATTTGGGGAGTCCCTGATGTGCCTAAATAGTGGACCCACCCCAAGTGACTCCATTTTGGAAACTACACCCCTCAAGGACTTTATCAAGGGGTATAGTGAACATTTTGAACCCAGAGTACAACACAGAATTTGATAACATTAGGTCATCATATTGAATAAGTAGTCATTAGTCTTGAGTGCAGGTGCTCGCTATTTGAGTTTGCATCGGGTACTCGGGTATGCACCAAGTATCGCGGGTGCTCAAGTGACATGCCCGAGTCCCCGCTTGCATGTTTCCCCATGAGGATTTTTTGGCTGTATAACAGCTGCAAAACATTTGGGGCGGAGTCTCGAGCATGTCACTCGAGCACCCGCTATACTCGGTGCATATCCGAGTACCCGATTAAAACTCAAGTAGCGAGCACTTTCACTCAACATTAGTCGCTATATCATAGTCATTTTTTTTCTTTACTTCTGAAAAAATCCCAACCCCAACACTAATACAACCCCAACCCTAACCTTAGCCCAACCCTAACCCTAGCACAACCCTAACCCTAGCACAACCCTAACCCTAGCCCAATCCTTCCCCTGGCCCAACCCTAGCTCAACTCTAACCCCAGCTCAAACCTAATCCTAGCCCAACACTAATCATAGCCCAACCCTAACCCTAATCCAACCCTAACTCTAACCCAACCTTAACTTTAGCTCAACCCTAACCCTAGCCCAACCCTAACCCTAGCCCAACCCTAACCCTAGCACAACCCTAACCCTAGGACAACCCTAACCCTAAAGTTTATTTTTACGCCATTCATTGTGCGATATAAGTGATTAGTAGAGATGAGCGTTGTTCTACTCAAACTGTTCGCCAATCTCAAATTCGAGCTGTTTTGGGCGGTGTTCGAGCCGGTCGGCGAACACGAACAATTTGAGAAAAATTCGGCTGTTCGAGGTTATGTTCGATAACTGTTCGTGCACCAAAATCATAACTGGATTTTTTCTCAGTAATGATGAAAATTAATGTTAATACGCAGTTTGAGTGTACAGCGGGGCGGGGGGAGGGGCAGGGGATGGATCTCTGCAGGAACAATGAAGATCTCCATTTTTTTTTCTCTTTCCCGCATTTGCAGTGGGGAGGTGCAATCTGTCAGCCTATCAGCAGCGCACACACGGAGCGAAGTGCTTTTTTTCACACAAGCAAGGGCATGTGTGATTGGCAGTGTATGTCACATGTCCTTGCCCTATAAGACCAAGCCATTTTCCCCGTCGCCACCATTTTCTCACTGCTGCAGCTGCGTGTTAGACGACACCGCTGTTGCTGTGTGCGCTATACCTTGTTAATTTCAAGCCAATTTTCGCACAAATATACAGATAGCTTGGGAGTAGGGAATAGTTGTGATTGCAGTCCTTTTAAGGACTAGGTTACAGCATTTCCTACGACTTTTATCAGGCAGGTCTGTGCTCTTAAATAGATAGATTGTGGGAGTAAAGACTAATTGTAATTGGAGTCCTTTTCAGGACTAGGTTACATCAGTTCCTATCAGTTTTTGCCAGGCAGGTCTGTGCCAGTGCTGTGCAAGTTTTTTTCACAGCATTTGGCTGAATGTAGCAAAGCTAATCCTTTTTGGCCTATTGCAGAGTGTGTTAGTCAGTGGAGTAGCCTATCTGTGTTGCAAGATATACCACCTGTGTATAGAATACCAATTTTTTTACTGCACCTAGTGAAGTAAAATCTTTTGGGCATAGCATCATTCTATTAGTCCATCTATACTGACCTCCAACAGGTTGCAAACTGAATATAATTTTTTTCTGCATCTAGCTCTGAAAAAATATTTGGGCTTCTAGCGGTGTGTGGGACTTGGTCTATTAGTCCATCTATACTGACCTCCATCAGGTTGCAAATTAAAAATAATTTTTTTCTCCATCTAGCTCTGAAAAAATATTTGGGCTTCTAGCAGTGTGTGGGACTTGGTCTATTAGTCCATCTATACTGACCTCCATCAGGTTGCAAATTAAAAATAATTTTTTTCTTCATTTATCTCTGAAAAAATATTTGGGCTTCTAGCAGCGTGTGGGACTTGTTCTATTAGTCCATCTATACTGACCTCCATCAGGTTGCAAATTAAAAATAATTTTTTTCTGCATCTAGCTCTGAAAAAATATTTGGGCTTCTAGCAGTGTGTGAGACTTGGTCTATTAGTCCATCTATACTGACCTCCATCAGGTTGCAAATTAAAAATAATTTTTTTCTGCATCTAGCTCTGAAAAAATATTTGGGCTTCTAGCAGTGTGTGGGACTTGGTCTATTAGTCCTTCTATACTGACCTCCATCAGGTTGCAAATTAAAAATAATTTTTTTCTGCATCTAGCTCTGAAAAAATATTTGGGCTTCTAGCAGTGTGTGGGACTTGGTCTATTAGTCCATCTATACTGACCTCCATCAGGTTGCAAATTAAAAATAATTTTTTTCTTCATTTATCTCTGAAAAAATATTTGGGCTTCTAGCAGCGTGTGGGACTTGTTCTATTAGTCCATCTATACTGACCTCCATCAGGTTGCAAATGAAAAATAATTTTTTTCTGCATCTAGCTCTGAAAAAATATTTGGGCTTCTAGCGTTGTGTGGGACTTGGTCTATTAGTCCATCTATACTGACCTCCATCAGGTTGCAAATTAAAAATAATTTTTTTCTGCATCTAGCTCTGAAAAAATATTTGGGCTTCTAGCAGTGTGTGGGACTTGGTCTATTAGTCCATCTATACTGACCTCCATCAGGTTGCAAATTAAAAATAATTTTTTTCTGCATCTAGCTCTGAAAAAATATTTGGGCTTCTAGCAGTGTGTGGGACTTGGTCTATTAGTCCATCTATACTGACCTCCATCAGGTTGCAAATTGAATAAAAAAATTTTCTGCATCTAGCTCTGAAAAAATATTTGGGCTTCTAGCGGTGTGTGGGACTTGGTCTATTAGTCCATCTATACTGACCTCCATCAGGTTGCAAATTAAAAATAATTTTTTTCTGCATCTAGCTCTGAAAAAATATTTGGGCTTCTAGCAGTGTGTGGGACTTGGTCTATTAGTCCATCTATACTGACCTCCATCAGGTTGCAAATTAAAAATAATTTTTTTCTTCATTTAGCTCTGAAAAAATATTTGGGCTTCTAGCAGTGTGTGGGACTTGTTCTATTAGTCCTTCTATACTGACGTCCAGCAGGTTGCAAATTGAATATAATTTTTTTCTGCATCTAGCTCTGAAAAAATATTTGGGCTTCTAGCGGTGTGTGGGACTTGGTCTATTAGTCCATCTATACTGACCTCCATCAGGTTGCAAATTAAAAATAATTTTTTTCTGCATCTAACCCAGCCAATAGTTTTGGCCTAATACCACAGTTTGGCCACTCAGCTCTGCTCGGTTACCATCCATTGTTTTTTTGTGCAAACAACTCCAGAGTTGTGAATTAGTTAACCACCAAAATGAGTGGAAAAAGGCCTGCTGCTGGTGGAAAGGGGAATAGGCGTGTTGGGAAGGGGAAAAAAGGTTGTGTCCGTGGGGTAGGTGCAGAAGAAAGACCATCTTCCAGCCAAACTAAAATGTCTACTTCTTTTAGCGGACAATGTGATAAGATCCCTTTCTTACGGCCACGCCAATCGCTACAAATTCCAGATGAGGCACAAAAACAGCAGGTGCTTCAACGGATATCAAGTGCTCCTTTAAGTGGGCTCTCCTCCACATCAACTTCAACATCACAGATACTCCCGTCCTCAAAGGTGTCACCCCAATCGCACTTGCATCCTCACAGCTCCCAAATCTCCAGCTGCCCGTCTGAGTATGAGGTAGAACAGATGGTTGAGTCTGCAGAGCTGTTTACTCATACTATAGCCTGGGAATCAGAGGTCGACTCAAGCGCTTCTGTGAATCCAGACGAGGAAATGATCTGCACTGATGCCCAGAATCTTTATGAGTTGGATCCAGGACCAGACGCAGAAGGTTCTGACCATAATGTAGACCCTCATTCCCAAACTGTAACTCCTGTTGGTGGAGACAATGAGGAAGACGATGATAAGACTCAAATACCTGATTGGAGCGACAACTTTAGTTTTTTGTCAGGGCAGGAACAGGTTGGCTCTGAGGACGACGGGTGTGATAACGCACAGGGTGATGATGATGAGGTTGGAGATCCCACTTACTGTCAACCCACAGTCAGCCAAGAGATGAGGTCAGCAGAGGAGGTGGAGGAAGATGCTAGTGACGACGAGGTCAGGTTGCGCCTTCCTGGACAGAGACGTAGTACTGGAAGCACGTCAACAACTGCATCCTCAAACACAACTCTGCCTCTCACCACAAGTCGTGGTGGCTCTTCAGGTCGCATGGGTGCTAAGCCTTGCATAGCCTGGGCATTTTTTCAGATCGATAAAGATGACCCAACTCGTGTTATCTGTAACATTTGTCAGCAAAAGCTAAGTAGAGGCCAAAAAATACATAGTTTGAGAACTTCATGCATGAACCGGCACATGGACATGAAGCATAAGTTGCAGTGGGAAGCTCAGTGAGCTACAATGCGGCCTAGCCAACCACCGTCTGCCATATCTTGTGCATCCGTGGCCTCTTCATCCTCTGTGACTGGGGGGACAGCAGTCACACCTGTTTTGGGGCACAGACCTGCCACCTCTTTACCCGCAACAGCCAGCGTGATTGGCAGGTCATCATTTTCTTTGGAGGTGGTAACACCAGCTGGTGTTGAGCGCTGTCCGACATCGATAGCACCACCTTTGGATCAAGGCAACCTAACATGTGCGCCTGCATCTTGCTCACAAACCGGCAGTTTGCCGGGGACATCCTTATCAACCCCGTCTAAGCACAATAGCCAGCCCTCGGTCCCTCAGATGTGGACAAGTAAAAGACCATTTCCTCCTAGCCATGAGAAAGCTAAGAGGTTGAATTTCACCATCTGCAAGCTCTTGGCTACAGAAATGCTGCCTTTCCGCCTGGTGGACACAGAGGATTTTCGAGACCTTATGTCCGTCGCAGTGCCCCAGTACCAGATGCCCAGTTGGCACTACTTCTCAAAGAAAGGTGTGCCTGTGCTCCACCAGCATGTCGCACACAACATCACCGCTTCTTTGAGAAACTCTGTGTGTGACAGGGTGCATTTCACCACAGACACTTGGACGAGTAGGCATGGACAGGGGCGTTACATGTCGCTGACTGGGCACTGGGTAACTATGGTGACAGCAGGACAAGGGGCTGCTGTCCAAGTCTTGCCGTCCCCACGAGTTGTGCGTCAATCCTCTTTATGTCAAAGTTCCTCCACTGCTTCTGCCTCGTCAACCTCCTCTCGGTCTTCCACCTGCACCCAAAGCCTGTCTGGTCATGCCACAAGCTTTCTAACTGCGCAGAAGGGATCCTGCACACCTCCTTACTATGCTGGCAGTAGGGCTCAATGTCATCAGGCGGTTTTTACATTGAAATGTCTGGGAAATGTGAGTCACACAGCTGAGGAGTTGTGGTCAGCTCTGGAGAACCAATTTCATGAATGGTTGTCTCCACTGAACCTGAAACCAGGGAAGGCCGTGTGCGACAATGCTGCAAACCTGGGTGCGGCCCTTCGCCTGGGCAATGTCACACACGTGCCTTGTATGGCTCACGTGTAGAACCTGGTTGTTCAGCAATTTTTAGCCCACTATCCCAGACTAGATGGCCTTCTGCAGAGGGCACGGTCGCTGTGTGCTCACTTCCGCCATTCGCATCCCGCAGCTCAGCGACTTACATCTCTACAGAAGTCGTTGGGCCTGCCACTTCACCGGCTAAAATGCGATGTGCCTTCCCAGTGGAATTCAACTCTGCACATGTTGCAGCGACTGTGGCAGCACCGACAAGCCCTGGTGCAATACGTTCTGACGTATAGCCTGGGCCAACGAGATCCAGAGGTGGGGCAAATCATGCTGGAGGAGTGGTCTCAGATCAGGGACCTATGCACCCTTCTGCACAGTTTTGAAATGGCGACGAAGACGTTTAGTGCTGACGATGCCATTATCAGCATGACTATTCCGGTGACTTACATGCTGGAGCACATGTTAAACAGAATTCGGAGTCAGGTGGTGGCACAAGAGGAGGTGGAGGAAGTAGAGGAGGAGGAGTTGTATGCGGAAGGGCTAACATCTGCAAGGTCCAGACGGTCGGCAGCACCAAGGCGGCAGGCATGTGAGGGTGGGGGAGATGGTTTTACCAGGGCGCATGGTAGCAGCCAAACTAGTGAGGAAGGTGCAGGAGCCCAGGAAGAAGTGGAGGACGAACTGATGGAAGACTCATCAGATGAGGGAGACCTTGATCACATTTCTGTTGTGCGAGGTTGGGGGGAGAGGACAGAGGAAGGAAGCATGATTGTTACCTCGCCACCAACACAACAGGGACTTGGTGCTCCTGGATGCGCAACACACATGAGTGCCTTCTTGCTGCACTACCTGCAACATGACCAATCGAATTGTGAGAATTAGAAATAATCCTGACTACTGGGTTGCCACACTGTTAGATCCCCGGTACAAAAGTAAATTTGCAGAAATTATTCCTGCCATAGAAAGGGATGCACGCATGCAGGAGTATCAGCAGAGACTGTTGCAGAATCTTACATGTGCTTTTCCACAAAATACCAGTGGTGCACGTAGTGAATCTCACAGTTCCAACTTGGCAACCGTGGGACCGTCAAGTGTTCAGCACTCAAACCGCAACAGAACCACAGTATCTGCTGGTAACATCAATTTTGCGGAATCATTTCACCACTTTTTTAGCCCATCCTTTGCAAGGCCACAGGAGACAAGAAGTCTGACACATAGTCAACGCCTAGAGACGATGGTACAGGAGTATCTCCAAGTAAACATTGAAGCCATGACTGTGTCACTGGACCCTTGCTCTTTTTGGGCTTCCAATCTGGATAAATGGCCGGAGCTAGCCACTTACGCCTTGGAGATCTTGTCATGCCCCGCAGCCAGCGTTCTGTCTGAACATGTGTTCAGCGCTGCTGGTGGTGTGCTGACAGATAAGCGCACGCGGCTCTCCACTGATAATGTAGACAGACTCACGTTCATAAAGATGAACAAATCATGGATCCGAAACGACTTTTCTACCCCTGTGTCATCCTGGGGAGAGTAAAAGCTTGATGATTGGTTAAAATCACCCTACCAACCGTTTTAAGCTTTCAAATTACTAATCATGTTTATCTGTATCTTGGCTGGAAAATAATTTGGGCTTTGTAGCAGTGTGCAGCACTGATTCTATTAGGCCATCTATAATAAGCTCCACCAGATTTAAAATTACTAATCATGTTTATCTGTATCTTGACTGGAAAATAATTTGGGCTTTGTAGCAGTGTGCAGCACTGATCCTATTAGGCCATCTATACTAAAGCTTCACCAGATTTAAAATTAATAATAATTTTTAGCTGCATCTAGCCCGGAAAATAATTTTGGGGCTCCGAGATGCGCAAGACACATAAGTGCCTTCTTGCTGCACTACCTGCAGCATGACCCTCATATTGTCAGAATTCGAAGTAATCATGACTACTGCGTTGCCACACTCTTAGATCCCCCAAACTTTTCGATCAACCTTTTCATTTTAATAAAGACCAAAAAATGGTCATTTTTGAAATTATAAGCATTAGCAGGTTGTTAGAAACTGAAATCAAACAGTTTTCAACTCAAAACTTTATTCTAGGTGATGTTACATTTTCACATAGGACCCCTTGTTCGAAAGGAGCTTCTGAACTCTCTCGTCCAATGAATTTGTCAGGTTTTGGATGGTTTCTGCTTCAATTGTTTAGCATGAGGACAGAATACCCTCCCAGAGCTGTTGCTTAGATGTGAACTGCCTCCCGCCATCATAGACACTCCTTTTAATGATGCTCCAAAGGTTCTGAATGGGGTAGAGGTCAGGGGAGCATGGGGGTCACACCATAAGTTTGTCCCCTTTTATGCCCATATCAGCCAGAGATGCAGATGTTTTATGTGCAGCATGAGATGGTGCATTATCATGCAAAAAAAATGATCTTGCTGTGAAATACACGGTTCTTCTTCTTGAACCATGGCAGGAAGTGCTGTTTGAGAAAATCCACATACATTATGGAGTTCATCTTTAGCGCCTTCAGGGATCCTAAAGGGGCCGACAATCTCTCTCCCCATGATTCCAGCCCAAAACATTACTCCACCTCCTCCTTGTTGGCGCTGTAGCCGTGTTTGCGTGGGGTGTCCATCAACCAGCCATCCTCCACTCCATCCATCTGGACCATCGAGCGCTGCACGGCACTCATCCGTGAACAAAACAGTTTTGAAATCAGTCTTCATGTAATGATTGGCCCACTGGAGCCGTTTCTGCTTGTGTGAAGTGGATAGAGGAGGTCGACAGGATGGCGTATGCACAGCTGCAAACCTCTGAAGGACCCTGCATCTTGTTGTTCGGGGGACATTGGAGGAACCAGCATCTTCAAAAACTTGTCTGCTGCTATGACAAGGCTTTTTTGCCGCTGCTCTTTCAACCTGATGTAATTGCCTGTAGGAAAGAGTCCTCAATTTGCCCTTATCAGCACGCACACGTGTGTACTGTGAATCAGCTACATACTTCTTGATTGCCAAGACACTTCATCCTGATCATCGCACAATGTTGATTGTAGTCATGCCTTGACCTAAACACTCCACAATTTGTTGCTTCTCAGCAGCCGACACATCCTTTTTCTTTACCATTTTGGCAGAAAATGTAGGCTGCTTAATAATGTGAGACAGCCTTCTTAAGTAGTCTTGCCTTTCATTGGACACACCTGCCAAACTAATTAGCACAGGTGTCTGCAATTGCTTACAGTGATATAAAGAGCCCTGACACACATCACCATCAATGAGTTTAACTGACAAACAAACAAATTCTTCCCTTATCACTCCTAAACACTTTTTGCATAATAATTTGGAACACAGTGTACATGTGCTTTTCCACAAAACACCAGTGGTTCATGTAGTGAATCTTACAGTTCTAACTTGCCAACCGTGGTCTGTATGGAGTTGTTCAATAAAGGGCCCAAAATTAAGATAACATAGATGGGAGAGGTCTCTATGAATAGGAATTCCTAAGTATTTGATACCCTGTGAGGGCCAGGCAAAGGGAAAGTTGGACTGGATGGAATCCTATATGGATTTGGGGAGGGAGACATCGAGGGCCTCAGACTTCGCTGCATTGATTTTAATATTTGACCATGTAACAAAGTGATCTATTTCAGCCATAACAGCATGGATGGATATATGTGATTGAGTGATATATACTAGGACATCATCAGCAAATAGAGAGCACTTATACTCGGTGCCTCCCACCTCAATCCACCTAATATTGGGGTTATGGCGAATTGATGAGAGCAGGTGCTCCGTCACTAGGATGTATAAGAGAGGGGACAGAGAACATCCCTGCCTTGTCCCATTGGTGATTGTGAAAGGTGATGAAAATGTTCTGACGCGCCCCCTGGGCCTTGGGACACCCGGAGCCGGACCCTTTTTGGTGGATGCTGGTGGTTGTAGTCTCCGTGGCGGCGACCCGGTTCCGTGGCTCAGGGCGGTCAAACCAGTGGCGGAACTATTTATGTGGTTTTGATGTTTAAATGTCCGACTACGCCACCCGTGGATTGCGGTCAGAGTGAACCGCCGCTCCAGGGCAGACCGCTGAGGCTGGTGTTGTGGGTGCAGCAGAGCGTAGCATAACTCCCCACGGGAGGAGTATAGCCTCAGGGCAGTGTATGCGGAGGATGGGGGTGATGGTGCAGGGCAGCAGCAGTAACGACACGGAGTCAGTGATGCAGTCCAGGGCCTTTACTCACAGTTCTTATTATCCAGACCACGTCTGCAGGTAACGGCTGCCCACGTCGTACTGTGCTCACCAGGTGAGGGGCTCAGACAACTCCAAGATAACTTTGGAGCGCTTCACAGGACCCCCTTTGTGTGTTCTTTGTCTGGCCTTTCTTACCAACCCTTCTGTCCGGCTGCCTCGGGCCTCCTCTTGGTAAACTTGGCGCCAGTTTCCCTGACCCTATGTGGTGCCTTCCTAGCGGGTGTAGCGAGGGGCTGCGCCACATAAAATGTCACAGCCTCCTGTTTCTAGCTGAGGGTCGTTTCCTGCCTCCACTAGTTTCGGGGACCGGTCTCCCCCTTTGGCCTGACCCCTCCACGCAGGTGGATTCGGGCGTGCGGTGGCGACTCGCCCGTCCGCACCCCTGGGATCCCTTCGTTCCTCGTTCCTGGAGCCTTCTCCGCTCCTCTTCCTTCCTTCTCCCTCTTCCAGGCCTGGGCCTCTGTAACTAGGCCCGCCTCCGGAGCAGAGCTCATGCAGAGCCCCTGCTCCCTGCCACTTCTGCTCAGACTTCTCTGCACTGAACTAAGATGGTGCCCACCTTTTATACTCCCTTCTCAATGCACCCAGGATTTGCTTCCTCCCTGCTCCTGCACTACAGGGTTCCCCTTCCTCAGTGTTCCCTCCCCCCACTCCAGCCAGGGACAGGGACTGTCGTGCCCATCTCAGGGGCATATTGGTCACCCTGCCCCACGGCAATGTGGTGTAATGCATGCAGGTGTCGGGTCCTGATCCACACTACATCCTTACCTGAGAGTGAGATATCACACCTCTGGGTGAGGTGCAATACCTCTGTAGCAACCGAGCCCTCAGGGTGCTACAGTTCCATTTATCTTCAGCCTAGGTGACGTATTGCGATACAGGGCCGTGATTTTGGCTATAAAAGGGTCCCCTAGACCCCTACCCCAAGCTTTTTAAGAGAATCATATATGGCGTGCCAGGAGACTCTATGGAATGCTTTCTCAGCATCCAACGAGAGTATCTAATTACAAATTTTTAACTGCATCTAGCCCAGGAAATACTCTGTGCCTAGTAGCAGTGTCTGCTAGTCAGCGGATTATCCCGGCTGTTAAGCAAGCTACACCACCTGTAGTTTGGACACTTAATTTTTTCAAAAGAAATGCTTCGGGACCACGGGATACTCAGTGAAGAGCATCAGGAGGTACCCCAAGGCATAGGGGCTGGGACTGGCAGTAGGATGCCTTGCGGTGGACAGCTGAGCTCGATCCTTATAAAAGCTTTTTAACTGCAGCAGCTTTAGTGGACGCTACTGGAGCTGGAATTACGCGGCTGCTGGCATGAGACTTGCCCTCCAATAGATCCTTGTAAATGGATTTAAAGTGTATTCATTCAAATTAGAGAGACAATTTAAATTAAAAAGCTTAGAGCTGCCTCCACCACAGGGGGGCTCGCTCGACCCACCAGCGGACAGGCACCAGTATTGGGAGAGGGGGGCTGGCCGTCAGGGTTCACCGCGGCTCTGGCACAAACCCGGCGACGCGGAGGTGGCACGGGCAGGAGCGGACTGAACCTGTCAGCTTCTCACTTTTTGGATTTTAGAAGGGCATGACATGCCTATATCTGTGTCTCCCCCTCCTTTTACTCCTCCACCTCTTTTCTTTTCGCATGACTATATGTACTTGTCACTTTTCCATGTGTTAGTTGTGTCTTCTGAGCAGTTTGTCAGCTTTTGGACACCTTTGAAGGTGTTTTCTATGTGTTTCTATGTGTTTTTGTTTGCCTGCCATTGGTTTTAACGGTGTTCGAAGGTGTTCGACGAACAGTTCGACGAACAGTTCGGCGAACAGTTCGGCGAACACACGGGTGTTCGACGAACCGAACCGAACTCGAACACTACGGGGGTGGCTCAACACTAGTTATGTTACTGAATCAGTTGACACAGCTCATACAAGAAAAGTAATTTAGTTCAAAGCAATGGTTGAGGGTGACTAGAAAGCAAAGAAGGAAAAATACAAGAGGTAGTGAAATACAGGAAATTCAAACAGACTGTAAAAGAAGCGGTTATCATTTCAGAAACTGAAGCAAAATGCATACAAGCGCAGGAGAGAAAAACTGGACACCAGCCTACCTTAATGAGAAATAAGGAACTGACTGCAGTCCTTCCATTACATAGTATTTCACTGTTATTGAACAATTTCAAGAAGAAGAGCTCTTTATAAAAATTCACTGCTAGAAAACAATTAAAGAAGATGAAGAACATGCTAACATTTTATCAAACTTTAATAAAATTAACATCTTGATGGCACTCTTTGCATATTTGCTTATCAATTTCACATACAATTTTGTAAGAAAACACCAAGTTCTTCAGATTTTTAAATTTTCTTAGTTTTGTAACAGGTGGTGGAAATAATAATCTTTTTATTTATATAGCGTCATTTCCACAGCTCTTTACAATTCAGACAATTTACAGACATTATCCGCACTGTCCCCATTGGGGCTCACAATCTACATTCCCTATCAGTATGTCTTTGGAGTAAAGTTCAACCAGAACAGGCCTTAGGGTATGTGCACATGACATCTTTAGATGTGTGCGAACCCAGCTGTGAGTTTTTTCAGAAGGAAGACACCTCAGTACATGGTGACATTTTTGCGCTGAAACATCTTTTTGGCATCTTATCAGTCGTTTTTTGCGACATCTTTTGTTTAACACTTATTTTGAATAAAGAAGTGAACAGCTTCAAAGTAGAAGCCCACTGAAGAATGGCCTGGTCACTTGTTTAACCTGTTTGTGTCTTTGGAAATTAGAAGTGATTAAAAGATTCTCAAAAGTCTCAACATAAGCACAGCAAGTCATTTTTACATTGAATGGCATATGTTCATTATTTTTACCATTTATTTAAAGTTGTTTTGAGGCAGGTTATGGAGCAAACCTGCCTGAAAAAGAAATTGCGTTCACATACTTTTAAGTCTATGCGACTACACAGAAAGGTTTTTCCTGGGACTTTGGATTGGTTTTGGTACCTTATGTAGAGTCTGGATTTATTTAGGTATCTGAAGCATTATGTTTGTTTGAGAGTGACCTTAAGAAAAAAAACTTCAATACGTATTCCTGTTTGTAGATATACACTGACAAGCAAAAGAGTAACAATGTTTTGAACTTTTGACTTTCAGGTTCCATATCTCACCATCCTCTTGTGCTTGAAATGTGAGACTACCATGATTTTATAGACAGTCATCTTGGCTATCTCATACATAAATTTGACTTGCAACTATTTAGCATCTGATTATTTATGCAGATTCTTGTCATGTTACTGCATTGTTACTGTTTTGCTCCTGGTGGTGGAAAAATCTTTTTCTTCTTGTCTACTAAAAATTTCAACCTGTTCTCACATTTCCTAATAGTTCAGTGTGTTATTAGGTTGATTCCCAAGCAAAAGGTCACTGGTTCCAATCAAAGAGCAGCCATGAAGAAGATTTCCCAGGGAAAAGAGAAACACCATAATCCAGCTCATCGATAGCAGTCTCTCGGCCAAGAAAATTGCCAAATTGCATCATATGACTGCCATGACAGTTTGAAGAATACGAGATAAAGTCCGTCCATCTATTCAAAAGCCAAAAGGTGGACGTTCAGGCAAGTCAACAAATCGGCTCATCACAAAGTCTATCATTTCTGGTGTGACAAACATGGCAGTGAAGGTGGCTCGCATGCTTCATAATAGTGAGATCGCAAACATCCATGCAAGCACCTTGCGATGCACATTACACAAGTCTGGAATGGTGGCCTGAGGTGATGGTGATGAAGGCTCAATTTCAATATTGTCATAAGAAGCATCCTCTCAAGTTTGCAAAGAAGTATGAAAAGTGGACAGTAGAAGTTTGGAAATGGGTGATTTGGAGTGATGAGACAAAAGTCAATAGACAAGCTTCTGATGGGTGCACAAGAGAAAAAGGGGTTAACGGATCGAGAAATTGAAGGAAAAGTCAAGTTCGGTGGAGGAAGCTTGATGATATGGGGTTGTTTCAGAGCCAAAGGTGTTGGATTCTTGACCAGGATCGATGGTGGGCTCAATGCTGAGCTATATGTGAGTACTGTACATTTAATTTGTTCACTCAAGTACTATGGACGACCTGGTGTTCCAGCAGGTCAAAGACCCGAAGCATTTGTTGAGATTGGCAAAGAAATGGTTCAATGACAATGAAGTAGAGGTATTGGATTGCCCCCATAGTCCTCAAACCTCAACCCAATCGAAAATGTGTGGGTAGAGATGAAGAAAAAGCTGAATATATACTCTAGAGAGTCAATCAGTGTGCACCAACTTTGGAAACATGTAGAAGAGTCCTGGGATTAAATTTCAGTCGAAACATGCTTGAGTCTGATTGAGAGCATGCCCAGAAGGATTCAGGCAGTGTTGAAAGTCAAAGGAGGATTTACGAAATAATAAAAATTTTAATTTTAAATTTTAGAAGCAAAACAGTAACAATGCAGTGTCATGACAAGAATTTGCATAACTAATCATATGCTAAATAGTTGCAAGTCAAATCTAAGTATGAGATAGGCAAGATAATGGTCGAAGTTTGAAGCAGTAGTGGATGGTGAGATATGGAGTCTGAATGTCAAAAGTTTAAAACATTGTTAGCCTTTTGCTCAGCAGCATAACATAGAGTTAAATAATAAGTATATTCTATAGCAAACTAAATTACATAAATAAAATGGCAATTATTAAAAAGTTTTCCTGATTTTGTAAAAAGCAGCTGCTGAACTCATTCATTTAAATAGGAGATAAACTGCAGTACTCAACAGCAGCAACCAAAATATGTACAGAGCTACTGTATTCTGCACCATAGATTGCTTACATCTGACCACTGCCGGAGCAGATATCAGCTAATTGGTGGGGTTGACAGGTCACAGCAAAGACCCATGAACCTATCAAAGAAGAACTCAATATATTATTTCTGGACAACTCTTTTTACAATTCCTATCAAAAGACTAGACTGAAATAATCTTGTCAAAAGAGTATTTACATCTCCATCACTTACGGCATATTCACCTTTGAGACTTGCACTTATGTTGAGAACACCGGTTTCCATGTCACCAACCGTTGCATCCAACAAGAAAAGTGAATGAAAAGTTGGCCACATATGTGCATGGCTCTCTCTATTCACTTTTATGGCAGATGTGGAAGCAGCCTAGAACAGAATTGAAAGAGCTGCACACCAGACCATTATTACTTTGCTTTGATAAGAGTATCAGCGGACACCTCACCAAGTGAAAAATTAGTCACCCGGAATGGCCACAAAATGCCTGAAATACGCCTTTGAAAATATGAGATGGCCAAATTTATTGGCAAAGACTTAGACTAGTAAAAGAAAAATGTAGAAGTACTATTAAAGAGTAATTAAATGTTTGGGACAAAATTAAATTTTGTGATCCTTTAATTTCTGCAGATCGATAGGGTTCAGGATCCTATATCCAGAATCCAATCCCTATAAGAGGAAGAAGCACACAGCTCCAATTTGAGCGTACACACAGAGTGGAGTACAGATTCAAAAGAAAGTGACATTTTGCATACAATTATGCTTATATCAATTATACATAGAAAAATAAGATAATGTGAAATACTGTATATGTAGAAAAGGGAATTGAAAGTGGAAAATGTCTCTTATTTTAAATGCAGATCAAAATAACATTACTATATTGAATGGAAATGGTTGATTTACCTTTTCTTTAATACATTCATATTAAAACTTCACATATAAAATAAACATAACAGTAACAGCTTCCCAGTAATGACATACTGTATATTTTCATCATAGTCATAATTTCAGTAAAATGCACATTTATTTCTGTGTTATCTATATATCTGCAGAAAGTTCTATATAGAAAACCATTACAATGTATGTATTTTGCCACAATACTGCATTTGAAATTGCTCAGTTATTTGTAGTCCACATTCCGGCAATCCAAAGTTTTCATTTTTCTTGTGAAATTAAACTTAGGAAAATAAATGAGTACTAACTAGTGTTGAGCGAGCACTAAAATGCTCGGGTGCTCGAAGCTCGGGCCGAGCTCACCATGATACTCGAGCCCAATGTTAGTCTATGGGATACCCGAGCATTTTTGCGGCGGCTCCCCCGGCAGTCTGTAGAAAGCCTAAAAAGTGCCCAAAACTATAGTGACAGTGCTCAAATGACATGGGGACAGCATGGGGATCTCCCCAGGAAGCATTTCTGACCCCCAGGTCACTGCTGTCAACAACGTGGTGAGAGGTATTAAGCGACTTTTACGGACTCACAATAAAACGTTCAAAAACTAAACTGAAACTGTTTTCCTGTGAAATATGTTAAGGAACATCCTTTCCAGGGTAAAGACTTGTGTATAAGGTAAAATAAATAACCAAAAACAAAAATACTCCTCCACACCTTAGTCTATGTTCACATGTAGCATTTTTTATGCGTTTTTGCACTTTTGTATTGGTTTCAACCGTGACAAATGCATTCACCTGGAAATGTCATTTTAACATTTTACAACCTTATCTGGCCATGTGCTGTGTGACACATGCATACAGTGCTGAAAAGACATGGGAACAGCATGGGGAAGACCCCTGGAAGCATCTCTGACACCCAGGTCACTGCCTAAAAGTGTGCCCATCAGAAGTGATCCTTGCCGCATCAGAAGATGCAGACTTGCAACTATCCCTGTTCAAGTCTTTGTCCCAGGGCAGTGATCAATTGTACCTCCCCCATTCCTTGCAATGCAAGCGCAAATATGCACCCAACCACCCACCCACCCGCAGGCTGCAATATTATACTGCTAGCTTGCACTTGGAATGGGGCCTTTTAGTTTGGAGGAGGCCGAAGCTGGCCACTACCTCATGGCTGCGTCGGCGGCGAGGTCTCCATACTCAGTCCCCAGCCGCCACTATTTGTCCCGGGAACCTTCCCCACACTTTTCTTAGCCTGGCCTGCTTTAGGGCAGCATTGGACGAGCCCACCAGACAACCAGAGACTCCTCCGGTGGGCCCTGGCTTCTCCATCAGGGGAGTTGAGAGTGCCAAGGTGAGGAGCATGATGATGATGATAGAAATTAGCATCTGCTTTGTTTTCTTGGAATGCAAGCGTAAGTGTGCTGCCTGCCACCCACCCACCCCCAGGCTGCAATACCATTCTGCTAGCTTGCACTTGAAAAGGGGCATTTTAGTTTGAAGGAAGTAAAAGCTGGCCACTACCTCATGGCTGCTTTGACAGCGAGGTCTCTATACTCAGTCCCCAGCCGCCACTATTTGTCCCGGTAACCTTCCCCTCAATTTTCTTAGCCTGGCCTGCTATAGGGCAGCATTGGACGAGCCCACCAGAGAACCAGACTCCTCAGGTGGGCCCTGACTTCTCCATCAGGGGAGTTGACAGTGCCAAGGTGAGGAGCATGATGATGATGATAGAAGTTAGCATCTGCTTTGTTTTCTTGGAGTGCAAGTGTAAGTGTGCAGCCTGCCACCCACCCACCCCCAGGCTGCAAGACCATACTGCTAGCTTGTTTGCACTTTAAATGAGGCCTTTTAGGCTTGTGGAGGCAGACGCCGGCCACCATATCATGGCTGCGTCGGCGGCCTGGTATCCATACTCAGTCCTCAGCCGCCCGACGGCCGCGTGTCCACACTCGGTCCCCAGCCGCCAGAGGGCGGCCGGATGTCCATACTCGGTCCCCAGCCGCCCCTATTTGTCCCGGTGTACCTTCTACACAAGCGTGCATACCAAAACACTACCTGTGCCCTCACCAGTGCATTTAATGGGAAGGACAGCCTATTCCGCTGTAGTGTGTGCACGCCAACCTCCTGTTCATGGCACATGCAAAGATGCCTTCCGCCCTGCACCTGTCGTTGCAGACTTGCAACTATCCCCATTCAAGTCCTTGTCCCAGGACAGTGTTCAATATTACCTCCCCCATTCCTTGCAATGCAAGCGCAAGTATGCAGCCTGCCACCTACCCACCCACCCCCAGGCTACAATACCATACTGCTTGCTTGCTTGCATTTGAAATTGGGCCTTTTAGGCACGTGGAGGCGGAATCTGGCCACCACGTCATGGCTGCGTCGGCGGCCTGGTATCCATACTCAATCCTCAGCTGCCCGGCGGCCAGGTGTCCACGCTTGGTCCCCAGCCGCCAGAGGGCGGCCGGGTGTCCATACTCGATCTCCAGCCGCCCCGCGGCCGGTTGCCCACACATGGTCCCCAGCCGCCTGGGCGCGGCCGGGTGTCCATAAACGGTCCCCAGTCGCCCCTATTTGTCCCGGTGCACCTTATACACAAGAGCGCATACCAAAACATTACCTGTGCACTCCCCAGTGCATTTAGTGGGAAGGACAGCCTAACCACAAATATGTGGACAAGTGAATGTTGCCAGGGATGGTCCATCTCACTGACGCCTTCACACTGGGTTAATATTGTGGAAGCCGGGACACAGTTGGACACTGGGATGCAACATGTCCTCCAGACATAGAGGATTGCGGGTCCTGGGTCAATCAGTTCAGAAGGTAGACAGCAGCAGTGGTCGGCCTCCTACACAACGATTAAATTATTCATGATCATGAACCATCCATCTCCTTAGCTTTCGGTTCCTTGGAAAGCAAGTGCATGTATGTAGTAGCGGCTAGGCCAGAGGTGGTCAGCGTTTTGGCCCACATCCTTCCTCCTCCGAGGATTTCTGGATGATTTCCTGCTACTATCCCAGTTCTATGAATCCCGTTAAAACAAAGCTTCAGGTGATGAATGATGGATGAGGTGGTGGCAAAGAGCAGGAGGAACTTTGACCATTCACATCAATATCAGGCCAGTCAACCACACATGTCTTGTAGGATGTGTTTCTGTACCAAAAGGAGCGGTTCGGCTACACAGTTATAGGGCTTACAGTGAGTGCAATGCCTACCAATAATTTTGAGGCACTCCAATGCCCCTTGGACGTGACATGGAGGTCAGAGGGCCTTAACTAAACCGTTTTTTCCATTTATAGCAACTGGGTCTCCTGTACACTGTTGGCCTAAGCAGTGAATGGAAGGCTTTCCAAAAATTATGAGGAACTGCAATGCCCCTTGAAACAGACGTGGATTACAGCATACTAAAAACCTTCTACCCATTATTGGGGAGTGGGTCTCCCTTAGTGTTCGCCTATGCATTGAAAAGCAAAAGCTGACTAAAATTAGGAGGAAATTCAATGCCCGTTTGAAGAGTCGTGGAGGTTAGAGGTAATTATAACAACATTTCAATGCCCCTTGGAAGAGCTGTGGAGTTCAGAGTGCTTTAACAAGATGGTTTTAATGCCCCTTGGAAGAGACGTGGAGGCCACAGTAGCTTAACAAGATGGTTTTAATGCCCCTTGGAAGAGACGTGGAGGTCCCAGTGGAATAAAAAGACAATATCAATGCCCCTTGGAAGAGTGGTGGAGGTCCCAGTGAAATAAAAAGACAATATCAATGCCTCTTGGAAGAGTGGTGGAGGTTACAGTGGAAGAAAAAGACAATATCAATGCCCCTTGGAAGAGTGGTGGAGGTCGCAGTGGAATAAAAAGACAATATCAATGCCACATGGAAGAGTGGTGGAGGTTGCAGTGGAATAAAAAGACAATATCAATGCCCCTTGGAAGAGTGGTTGAGGTCCCAGTGGAATAAAAAGACAATACCAATGACCCTTGGAAGAGACGTGGAGGTCACAGTAGCTTAACAAGACGATTTTAATGCCCCTTGGAAGAGACGTGGAGTTCAGAGTGCTTTAACAAGATGGTTTTAATGCCCCTTGGAAGAGATGTGGAGGTCACAGTAGCTTAACACTATGGTTTTAATACCCCTTGGTAGAGACGTGGAGTTCAGAGTGGTTTAGCAAGACGGTTTTAATGCCCCTTGGAAGAGACGTGGAGGTCGCAGTGGAATAAAAAGACAATATCAATGCCCTTTGGAAGAGCGGTGTAGGTCCCAGTGGAATAAAAAGACAATATCAATGACCCTTGGAAGAGTTGTGGAGGTCCCAGTGGAATAAAAAGACAATATCAATGCCCCTTGAAAGAGTGGTGAAGGTTACAGTGGAATAAAAAGACAATATCAATGTCCCTTGGAAGAGTGGTGGAGGTCCCAGTGGAATAAAAAGACAACATCAATGCCCCTTGGAAGAGTGGTGGAGGTCTCAGTGGAATAAAAATACAATATCAATGCCCCTTGGAAGAGTAGTGGAGGTCGCAGTGGAATAAAAAGACAATATCAATGCCCCTTGGAATAGCGGTGGAGGTCCCAGTGGAATAAAAAGACAATATCAATGACCCTTGGAAGAGTGGTGGAGGTCCCAGTGGAATAAAAAGACAATATCAATGCCCCTTGGAAGAGTGGTGAAGGTTACAGTGGAATAAAAAGACAATATCAATGCCCCTTGGAAGAGTGGTGGAGGTCGCAGTGGAATAAAAATACAATATCAATGCCCCTTAGAAGAGTGGTGGAGGTCCCTGTGGAATAAAAAGACAATATCAATGTCCCTTGGAAGAGTGGTGGAGGTCCCAGTGGAATAAAAAGACAATATCAATGACCCTTGGAAGAGATGTGGAGGTCACAGTAGCTTAACAAGACGATTTTAATGCCCCTGGTAAGAGACATGGTGTTCAGAGTGGTTTAACAAGACAGTTTTGTTGCCCCTTGGAAGAGACGTGGAGGTCACAGTAGCTTAACAAGACGGTTTTAATGCCCCTTGGAAGAGACGTGGAGGTCACAGTGGAATAAAAAGACAATATCAATGACCCTTGGAAGAGAAGAGGAGGTCACAGCAGCTTATCAAGACGATTTTAATGCCCCTTACAAGAGCCATGCAGTACAGCATATTAAAAACATTATTCCCATTATTGGGAAGTGGGTCTCCCATAGTCTTTGCCTATGCCTTCCAAGTAAAAGTTGCCAAAAATTAGGATGGAGGAACGTGCAATGCCCCTTACAAGAGCCATGCAGTACAGCATATTAAAAACAGTATTCCCATTATTGGTGCGTGTGTCTCCCATAGTCTTTGCCATTGCCTTCCAAGCAAAAGCTGCCAAAAATAAGGATGGAGGAACTTGCAATGCCCCTTACAAGAGCCATGCAGTACAGCATATTAAAAAGATTATTCCCATTTTTGGGGAGTGGGTCTCCCATAGTCTTTGCCTATGCCTTACTAGCAAAAGCTGCCAAAAATTAGGACGGAGGAACTTGCAATGCTGGCAACACGGACCACGGTCACCCTGGTGGTATGGTGGTGGTGGAGGCTGAGGATAAGGAGAAGAGATAAAAACAGCCAAAATGAGGAAGCGTATACCCATGTGTGGGTGTGAAGCGGTGCATGGGAATGCACCTCCCGAAATAACACAGTGGATTTGACTTTATGTTACTCTGCTGTCATTTGGTGGTGATGAGAAGTATGGTCCAATACAGCCCTTGTTCATTTTGTTAAGTATCTGCTTGTCAGCATTGTCAGTTGATAGGCGAGTGCGCTTATCAGTTATAATTCCCCCAGCGGCACTAAAAACACGCTCCGATAACACGATAGCGGCAGGGCAGGCAAGGACCTCCAAGGCGTACAGAGCGATTTCATTCCAAGTGTCCAGCTTGAATACCCAATAATTAAAAGGCACAGAGGAATCACGGAGGATGCTGGTACGATCGGCAAGGTACTCCCTCACCATCTTTTGAAACTTTCCACTCCTTGTGAGAGTACCCCACGCCTCAGGGCCTTTAAGCTGGGAGGGTCTCAGAAAACTGTTCCAGAAAGTTGACAGTGCTCCCCTGCCTCTGCTGGATTGGAGTTGCGTCTCTCTTGCCTATACGCCTTGGTTGGGCAACAAACTGTGACCTCTGCCGCTAGCGTGTTCAGATGGGAATTTTTTTTAACAGTTCTGCAGCAAGGGCCTTCTAGTACTGCCCCATTTTTGTAGACCTCTCCACCTCAGGAATAAGAGAGTGAAAGTTCTCCTTGTAGCGGGGGTCTAAAAGTGTCACCAACCAGTAATGACTGTCACCCAACATTTTGACAACGCGAGGGTCACGGTTAAGGCAGCGTAAAATAAAGTCAGCCATGCGTGCCAGACTGGTAACGGTCAAGACTTCCGTGTCCTCACCAAGATGATGACTGACCATGCTCTCATACTCCTCCTCCTCCTCCCCCATGTCCTCGTCACCCACGCTGAACCGACGGTATGATAGTTGTACAGGTACTACCGTCTACAGTGCAAGATACCAGCTCCTGTTCTTCCTCCTCTTCCTCCTCCGCTCCCTCATTGTCCCCCAATGCACATTGGGATGAGATGAGGCTGGGCTGTGTGTAATCGTCCACTACAGCTTCTTGATCCATCTCATCATACTCTGGCTGCAATGCCTCCTCTATAATTCTCTGCAGAGAGCGTTGCAAGAGACAGAGAAGTGGGATGCTGATGCTAATGATGCCACTCACCATCTTGGTGGACTCCTCAAAGTTTGTCAGGATGTTACATATGTCAGACATCCAGGTCCACTCCTGAGGTCTTATGTGTGGAGTCTGACCTAAATATCGACGGCCTTGTTGCAGCTGGTACTCCACAACTGCTCTCTTCTGCTCACAAATTCTTTGCAACATGTGGAGGGTAGAGTTCCAACGTGTGGCGACATCACACATCAGTCAGTGTGCCAGAAGCTGCAAACGCTGCTGCAACACAGCAAGGGCGGCGGAAGCTGTAGCCGACTTCCGAAAATGAGCTGACAGGCGGCGTACTTTGACGAGCAGATCTGGAAACTCGGGGTACGATTTAAGAAACCGCTGCACCACGAGGTTAAGCACATGAGCCAGGCATGGTACGTGTGCGATCTCGCCTTGCCTCAGAGCCGCCACTAGGTTACGGCCATTGTCATACACGACCATGCCTGGATGTAGGTTCAGCGGTCTCAGCCACAGATCTGCCTGCTCTTTCACAGCTGTCCACAACTCACAAGCAGTGTGAGGTTTATCACCTAAGCTTATGAGTTTCAGCACAGCCTGTTGCCGCTTGGCTGAGGCAGTACTGCAGTGCTTCCAGCTTGTAACTGATGTGGTGATATCTGAGATGGAGATAGAACATGAGGAGGAGGATGATGCGCAGGAGCTGTACACTGTGGGGGCAACTCTGACTGGCATAGGGCCCGCAATCCTCAGTGTGGGGAGGATGTGTTCTGTCCCAAGGTCCGACAGGGTCTCGGCTTCTACTATGTTTACCCAGTGTGCCGTCAGGTAGATGTACCGTCCCTGGCCACAAGCACTTGTCCGCGTGTCCATTGTCAGGTGGACTCTCCCAGTAACTGCGTTGTTGAGGGCACGGCAGATGTTTTGGGACACGTTCTTGTGTAGTGCGGGGATGTCACACCGGGCAAAACAGTGTCGGTTGGGGACCGAGTACCGAGGGACGGCCACCGCCATAAGGTTTTGGAAGGATTCTGTCTCCACCAGCTTAAAAGGCAGCATTTCCAACGCAAGCAGACATGAAAAGTGCGAATTTAGGACTGTGGCCTGTGGGACGTTGGCTGCGAATTTGCGCTTTTGTTCAAAGGTTTGGGATATGGACAATTGAACGCTGCGGTGGGACGTGGACGTGGACGTTGATGCTGTTTCTTGAGAAACTGCCATAACAAGTGAAGACTGAGAGGAGGGGGCATCTTTGCATGCAGTATGGACAGGGGATTGCCTTGCACACACAACAGGGGATTCTCTTACACGCACAACAGCGGAAGAAGCAGTGGTGACACCCGCTGACACTGGTTGTGGACCCTGGGGTTCACCCCACAAAGTCGGGTGCTTTGCTGACATGTGTCTCATCATGCTGGTGGTGGTCAGGCTGGTAGTTTTGTCACCCCTGCTGATGCTGTCCTGGCAGGTGGTACAAATGGCCTTTTTGGGGTTATCAGCAGAGTCTTTAAAAAAATTCCAGACTCTGGAAGACCTACCGGTTGTACTGGCAACGTCCCTCGTGTTGGTGTTACGGGGAACGGTTGCCCGCTTTCTGTCTGCGGCCACCATACTGCTTCTTCCTGCCTGTTGGGGTACTCTGACTCCCTCCCCCTGTGTGCTGCTGGCCTCGCTCTACGTGTCCTCCTGCCAGGTTGGGTCAGTTACTAGATCATCCACCACCTCCTCCTCTTCCACTTCCGCACCACGGTCCACCTCCTCACTTCATGGCAATTGTTTCTCGTCATCATCCACCTCTTGTGACAAATTGCCAGCATCGCCTTCCTATGGCTGTGGCTGTTCAAATATTTGGCCATCGCTACATGGGATCTCCTCTTCCACCACTTCAAGCGGAGCAGGCGAGGGGCCCAAATATGGAAATGAACCAGTGAACAGCTCTTCAGAGTGTCCAAGTGTGGGATCAGTTGCTGTCTGACGACACTCGGCTTGGTGGGAGGAAGGAGCATCAGGGAGAGGAGCAGTATGAGGTCGAGACTCACGGCTACGAATACTTGACCGTGTGGAAGACAGACCAGAGGTAGTGGTGCCCCGGTGACTGGAAGTATTATCTGCTATCCAATTAATAACCTGTTCACACTGATCAGTTGACAATAGTGGTGTTGTTGTGTGCTTCCCTAGTAATTCGGTCAAGAGCTTGGAGCGAGAAGATGTGGCTTTTAGTAGTGGCACATTATCACCTTGGCCATGGCCCCGTCCTCTGCACGCACCATCACCAGAATGTCTAGTTCCACGTCACTTGCCATTTGCCTTGCCCATTGTAAATGAAGTAAAATAGCATACACTCGCACTATCAATGGCAAAAGGGTAATAAAAAGGAGATTAGAACCGTGAAAGAGGAAAACCACAGTTCTAGTTCTCTGGCTTACACCAGAATCTTTTAAACAGATATATTTGTGTCTGAACAGTCAGCGAGACAATCAAACTGTTTTTTTTTATGTAAAAAAGGCAAAAAGGTGTATTACACCCAGATTTGAACCGTGGAAGCGGAAAACCACAGTTCTATTTCTCTGGCCTACACCAGAATCTTTTAAACAGATATATTTGTGTCTGAACAGTCAGCGAGACACTCAAACTGTTTTTTTTTATGGAAAAAAGGCAAAAAGGTGGATAATACCGAGATTTGAACCGTGGAAGAGGAAAACCACAGTTCTAATTTCCTGGCATATACCAGACTTTTTTAAATAGATATATTTGTGTCTGAACAGTCACCGAGACACTCAAACTGTTTTTTTTTATGGAAAAAAAGGCAAAAAGGTGGATAACACCCAGATTTGAACCGTGGAGGAGGAAAACCACAGTTCTAATTTCCTGGCATATACCAGACTTATTTAAATAGATATATTTGTGTCTGAACAGTCAGCGAGACACTCAAACTGTTTTTTTATGGTAAAAAGGGAAAAAAGTGGATAATACCGAGATTTGAACTGTGGAACTGCAAAACCACAGTTCTAGTTATCTGGCTGAAAATAGACTCTTTTAAACAGATATATTTGTGTCTGAACACTCACAGACACAGTCAATTTTTTTTTTTTTGGGGGGGATACCAAAAGGTTAATAAGACGGGTATTTGTACAGTCTGACTGAGGGAAAAAAAAAAAGAGGATTTAGATGAAAAAAAAAGGATTTTTCCTGGCCCCTGAGACCTGGGGCTAAGTCTAGCAATTTGAGCAGCAGAAGCACACAGGACTGTAATGCAGGGTTTGTTGGTATAACCACTGCATCTCCTTTACAGCCTGCCTGCTGCCTGCCTGATATCTGGGATGGATATTAGTCCTCAGAAGGACTGTTTGTTTGATCTTGCAGGCTTTAGAGACCCTACACTACCTATTTCGCAGTATAAATCTCTCCCTAGCTCAGCAGCACTCTCCCTACACTGTCTGATCCGGAGCGACTGTGTCCAAGATGGCTGCGCCCGATTTTAAATACTCGAGGTAACACTGTGCGGCCAGCCAATCACTGTAATGCCCACAACCAACATGGCTGCGGCATTACAGTGACTGGCTGGCAATCCGTACATGTTCATTGGCTCTGTAAAGAGCGGCAAACATGCAGGGCGGAGACCCGAGCTCCCGCCCGAGTAATCCGAAAATGCTCGGTGCTCCCCGAACAACCCGAGTAGTGAGATGCTCGGGCGAGTACCAACCAGTGTCGAGCATGCTCCCTAAACACTAGCACTAACCATACTAAAAATGTATCTGTTTCCCAGAAACATGCTATCATGTTCTAGGTCATTCCTAATGTTAGGATTGATATGGAAAGTATGATACAGACTGAATTTTCAATAGCAATTATTTCAAGCCTTTCTGGGAGCATGGAGCATCTTCTGACATAACATTGTGACTAATATGAAAAAGAAACCTTATTCGTGTAAATCTTCTGTTCTGCAACAAGTAAATATTTTTATGCAAAGTGCAGTTTATATTGTGCCCACCGAAATCTACAAAAAGTAACAATGATTATACAAGGGAAATACTTAAAAATATGCCATACTCAACACAAGCTCTGGTTGGTCCAAATGTTTTTTTTACAATTGAGTGGAAAGCATTTAGGAAGAGTTCTCCTCTACCATGGAACTTGGATGAAACGGATTAACCCACCCTTCTATCCTGAGTATCAAAACTTAACAACATAAAAAGTGAATATTTTTGGGAGACAAATTTGCTTTGCAGCTTTTTCACTTTTATGTACTTTCTCACTTAATGTTGTGTGCATTATAATCACTCAGACCAATGGACTAATTTGTTTAACTTTTCGTACTTTGTGATACTCATTTATACATTTAGAGATGTAGCACAAATACAGATGTAGAAAATTGCAGTAAACAATTTTTGACAAAAGTTTTCATAGACTAGCTATTTTCATGCAAAGTATAAGAGTGGATGCCCTACTCAATAGCATAAACACATTGCTCTTCCATAGCATGCCATAACTGTTCATTTAAAGGGGTTGTCCCATGAATAAAGTACATTTTAATCAATCGATTTTTGTATAATAATAAATTCCAAAATTGAATGTGTTAAAAAAACTTTCCTATGCTGAGATAACCTTATGATATATAGACCCTACTATATACTGTATTTAAAATCGGGCGCAGCCATCTTGGACAAAGTGGCACCAGTTAATATTTGACACATGCCACAGCTCTTGGCCAGGGGAGGAAGAATAAGTCCAGGCCCAGCGTCAGCACCCGGTGCACCCGGGCGAGTGCCGGGGCCCTGATTGCTAGGCTGTGTAATGCCATTTGTCGATTTTTGCACCTGATTTCATTCTTTGCGTAACTGGTTGCCTGGCTGCATATTTGATTTCATCCTGTGTGACACTGACTGCTGAATTGCGGCTTCCATTAGTTGCCATTATGTGAATTGTTATTGCAATTATATTTGTCCATTTAGAATATTGTTGCCATGTTGGGTATGCTTTATGAATTATTTATTTTTCATTGCACTGCATTTATTATTTCATGCTTGTCACCTGTATTGTTTGCAACTTCCTCTGCAGCATTGATTTGAGCTCCACCTATTGTTTTTGCTCATTTATTGCAAGTTTGGTATAAAGTCTGGTCTGTGACATGTTGCCTCAGTCGTCCTATGAATAAGGGTGTTGTATACACCAGAAACGTGTCGGGGTTCTGAGGTTTCATTTTAGCATGTTTTAGTTTTTTCTTCAATAAAGAACAATTTTTAATTATTTCCTGTTGGATGTGCCGGTGGATTTCCCTTTTCTTTTTCATGAGTCTCCTATACTGTTATTGTGTATGCAGTGAGTGGTAGGGCTGTCCAAAATTTGGACACACCCCAATACCCCTTTGAAGAGACTTAGAGGAGGGCCTCCTGAAAACAATGTTCCCATTATTAGGAAGTGGGTCTTCCATTGTGCTTGCCTATGCAGTGAATGCAAGGGTTGACAAAAATTTGGAGGCACTCCAATGCCCCTTGGAAGACATGTGGAGGTCAGAGGGCCCCCTGAAAACAATGCTCTCATTATTAGGAAGGAGAAGGTCTCCCATTGTGTTGGCCTATGCAGCGAATGCAATGAATGCCAAAAATTGGGAGGCACTTCAATGCCCCTTGAAAGAGACGTAGAGGGCCTCATGAAAAAATGTTCCTATTATTAGGAAGTGGGTCTCCCATAGTGTTGGCTTATGTAGTGAATGTAAAGGCTGCCAAAAATTGGGAGGCACACCAATGCCCCTTGGAAGAGACATAGAGGAGGCCCTCATAAAAAATGTTCCCATTAGAAAGGAGCGCGTCTCCTATACTAGTAATGCCCATGCACTAAGTGTATGGGCTGACAAACATTTACCCCTGGAGGGTATACATGAACCTACTGTATAAAATTTTATTTTATGGTGGAGGATGAGGATGAGGAGAAGGAGGAGGACAAGAGCAAACAGACAAAATCAGGAAGCGTATACCCTTGTGTAGTGTGAAGAGGTGCATGGGAATACACCTCCCAAAAAAAGACACTGGATTTGAGTTCATGTTACGCTGCTATCATTCAGTGGTGTTGAGAAGTCTGGCCCAATACTGCCCTTGTTCATTTTTATAAGAGTCAGCCTGTCAGCATTTTCAGTTGACAGGTGGATGCGCTTATCAGTTATAATTCCACCAGCAGCAGTAAAAACCTGCTCTGATAAAACGCTAGCGGCAGGGTAGGCCAGGAACTCCAAGGCATGGAGAGTCAGTTCATTTCACGTACCCAGCTTATATACCCAATAATTATAATTCACAGAGGAATCACGGAGGACGTTGGTACGGTCGGCAAGGTACTCCCTCAGCATCTTCCCAAACTTTGCAATCCTTGTGAGAGTACCCCGCGCCTCAGGGCCTGTGCGATGGGAGGGGCTGAGAAAATTATCCCAGAACTTTGACAGTGTTCCCCTGCTTCTGCTGGATTGAAATTGTGTCTCTCTCGCCTGTACTCCTTGGTTGCCCAACGAATTGTGACCTCTGCCGCCAGCGTTTTCAGATAGGAATTTTTGTAATAATTCCGCAACGAGGGCCTTCTGGTACTGCCCCATTTTTGTAGACCTGTCCGCCTCAGGAATACACTGTGTTCCAAAATATTATGCAAATAATATTTTCTCAGATTTTCCCAAATTACCTATATGAATTGCAGTCATTGTAATTTTCCAGTCAAATAACTATTAGAGTACAATTGAAAGGTTTTTGTACAAACTGCCTATGATAACAGTATATTTTTAAAAAAATAAAAAACTCAAACTGCACTCAAAATGCATGTTCCAAATTATTATGCACAGCAGAGTTTTCAACCTTTTCATTTTAATAAAGAACAAAAAAATGGTCATTTTGGAAATTATAAGCATTAGCAGGTTATTACAAACTGAAATCAAACAGTTTTCAACTCAAAACTTTATTCTAGGTGATGATACATTTGCACATAGGACCCCTTGTTCGAAAGGAACTTCTGAACTCTCTCGTCCATTGAATTTGTCAGGTTTTGGATGGTTTCTGCTTCAATTGTTTTTCATGAGGACAGAATACCCTCCCAGAGCTGTTGCTTAGATGTGAACTGCCTCCCGCCATCATAGCTACTCCTTTTGATGATGCTCCAGAGGTTCTCAATGGGGTTCAGGTCAGGGCAGCATGGGTGCCACACCATAAGTTTGTCCCCTTTTATGCCCATAGCAGCCAGAGATGCAGATGTGTTATGTGCAGCATGAGACGGGGCATTATCATGCATGAAAATTATCTCGATGGTCCAGATGGATGGAGTGGAGGATGGCTGGTTGATGGACACCCCATGAAAACACAGCTACGGCGCTAACAAGGAGGAGGTGGAGTAATGTTTTGGGCTGGAATCATGGGGAGATTGTCGGCCCTTTTAGGATCCCTGAAGGGGTAAAGATGAACTCCATAATGTATGTTGAGTTTCTCAAACAGCACTTCCTTCCATGGTTCAAGAAGACGAACCGTGCATTCCGCAGCAAGATCATTTTCATGCATGATAATGCCCCGTCTCATGCTGCACATGACACATCTGCATCTCTGGCTGCTATGGGCATAAAAGGGGACAAACTTATGGTGTGGCACCCATGCTCCCCTGACCTCAACCCCATTGAGAACCTCTGGAGCATCATCAAAAGGAGTGTCTATGATGGCGGGAGGCAGTTCACATCTAAGCAACAGCTCTGGGAGGGTATTCTGTCCTCATGAAAAACAATTGAAGCAGAAACCATCCAAAACCTGACAAATTCAATGGACGAGGGAGTTCAGAAGCTCCTTTCGAACAAGGGGTCCTATGTGCAAATGTAACATCACCTAGAATAAAGTTTTGAGTTGAAAACTGTTTGATTTCAATTTGTAATAACCTGCTAATGCTTATAATTTCAAAAAAGACAATTTTTTTGTTCTTTATTAAAATGAAAAGGTTGAAAACTCTGCTGTGCATAATAATTTGGAACATGGATTTTGAGTGCAGTTTGAGTTTTTTATTTTTTTTTAAATATACTGCTATCATAGGCAGTTTGCACAAAAACCTTTCAGTTGTACTCTAATAGTTATTTGACTGGAAAATTACAATGACTGCAATTCATATAGATAATTTGGGAAAATCTGAGAAAATATTATTTGCATAATAATTTGGAACACAGTGTAAGAGATAGAAAGTTCTCCTTGTAGCGTGTGTCTAGAAGTGTCACCAACCAGTAATGACTGTCACCCAAAATTTGGGGAACGCGAGGGTCATGGGAAAGGCATCATAACATAAACTCAGCCATGCCTGCCAGACTGCTAACAGGCAAGACTTCCATGTCCTCACCAAGAGGACAACTGACCATGCTCTCCTCCTCCTCCTCCTCTCTGTCCTCAGACCATCCACGCTGAACAGACGGTATGACGGTTGTGCAGGTAGTACCGTCTATAGTGCATGAAACTAGCTCCTGCTCTTCCTCCTTGTCACCCAATCTACGTTGGGATGAGATGAGGCTAGGCTGTGTTCAATGACCCTGTAAGGTTCCTTGCTCCATCTCATCAATGCATCCTCTTTGATTGTGAGCAAACAGCATTTCAGAAGACAGAGAAGCGGAATGGTGATGCTAATTATGGCGTCATCGCTGCTCACCATCTTGGTGGAGTCCTCAAAGTTTTGAAGGATGGTACATATGTCTGACGAAGTGTGCCCTCTGCCACCAGCGTTTTCAGATGGGAATTTCTTTAATAGTTCCGCATCAAGGGCCTTCTGGTACAGCCCCATTTTTGTAGACCTGTACGCCTCAGGAATAAGAGATAGTAAGTTCTCCTTGTAGCGTGGGTCTAGAAGTGTCACCAACCAGTAATGACTGTCACCAAAAATTTTGAGAATGCGGGGATCATGGGAAAAGCAGCATAACATAAACTCAGCCATGCATTCCAGTCTACTAACAGGCAAGACTTCCTTGTCCTCACCAAGAGGATGACTGACCATGCTCTGCTCCTGCTCATCCTCCTCCTCCTCTCTGTCCTCTGGCCATCCACGCTGAACAGACGGTATGACAGTTGTGCAGGAAGTACCGTCTATAGCACATGAAACTAGCTCCTGTCCTTCCTCCTCCTCCTCCTCTTCCTCATTGTCACCCAATCCACGTTGGTATGAGATGAGGCTTGCTATGTGTAATCACACTGTATGGTTCCTTGCTCCATCTAATCTCCACCTGCAATGCATTCTCTTTGATTGTGAGCAGAAGACAGAGAAGCGGGATGGTGACGGGATGGTGATGCTAATTATGGCATCATCGCCACTCACCATCTTGGTGGAGTCCTCAAAATTTTGGAGGATGGTGCATATGTCTGACATCCATGTCCACTCCTGATGTCTTATGTGTGGAGTCTGAACTGAATACCGACGGCCTTGTTGATGCTGGTGCTCAACAACTGCCCTCTTCTGCTCACAAATCCTTCCCAACATCTGCAGTGCAGAGTTCTAACGCGTGGGGACATCACACACCAGTCTGTGAGCCGGAAGCTACAAACGCTGTTGAATAGTGTTGAGCGATACCTTCCGATATCAGGAAATATCGGATCGGATTGGATCGGGCCGATACCCAAAAAGTATCGGATATCGCCGATTCCGATACCGGAAACCAATGCAAGTCAATGGGACACAAATATCGGAATGAAAATAAACCCTATCTTTCCTTGTAGGTTAATTCTACATGAAGGAAAACAAGTAACAATAATGTAGAATGTATTGGGGGAGGTGGTTGCCCAAACCGATGGGAACAGTGCTCACAGTGAAACATGAAAAGCAAGCAATTCAGCAGCGGCATACACCGGTACCCAACAATTTAGAACAGATAGAATAGAGCTTCACACATAGATTAGATAGATAGAAACATGTCAGTCACATATATATGAAGTACAGTGACAGTGTTGCTTATTGTACTTGTCATTTAGTGTAAAGGATTTATTAAAAAAAATAACAGTGTTTTCATGCACCGTCTCTTTAAATAAGCCGTCCGGCAATTCAGCAGCGGTACCCGACAATTTAGAATAGAAAGAATAGAGAATCACACATAGATTAGATAGATAGAAACATGTCAGTCAAATATATAACAAGTACAGTGACAGTGTTGCTTATTGTACTTGTCATTTAGTGTAAAGGATTTATTTAAAAAAATATTAGTGTTTTCATGCACCGTCTCTTTAAAAAAGCCGGCCGGCAATTCAGCAGCGGTACCCGACAATTTATAACAGAAAGAATAGAGCATCACACATAGATTAGATAGATAGATACATGTCAGTCACATATATAAGAAGTACAGTGATAGTGTTGATTACTGTACTTGTCATTTAGTGTTAAAATAAAGGATTTATTAAAAAAAAAATTGGCGTGGGGTTCCCCGTAATTTTAGTTTCTAGCGGAGGTTAAGCAGACGGCTGGGGCAGATGTTTGAAGCCTGGGAAGGGGGTAATACCCACGGAGCTCCCCAGGCTACTAATATCAGCCCCCAGCTGAATACCTAGCCTTTACTAGCTATTAAAATGGGGGACTCCCCCAAAAAAATGACGTGGGGTCCCCCCTATTTTAATAGCTAGCAAAGGCTAGGCAGACAGCTGGGGGCTGATATTAATAGCCCAGGAAGGGTGCCATGAATATTGGCCCCCTCCCAGGCTAGGAACACCAGCCGTCAGCCGCCCCAGAAATGGCGCATCCATAGGATGCGCCTATTCTGGCACTTAGCCTCGCTCTTCCCACTGCCCTGTAGCGGTGGCAGTGGGGTAATAGGGCTGGGGTTGATGTCAGCTTATAATGCCTGCTGACATCAAGCCCAGGTGAGTAATGGAGAGGCGTCTATAAGACGCCCCCATTACTAACCCCATAGTCAAAGTTAAAAAAAAACACAAACACCCAGAGTAAAGTCCTTTAATTGAAATAAACACACAATTCTTTATTGTTCTAAATTAAACCATACTTACAGTCACGCCCATTCCAGCTGAAGCCAACGATCTCCTGCAATAAAAGAAAAATAATAAAGCAACATCATCCTTACCTTTCCATGGTTCCCAGGACAGCTTCAGCTCTGCTACATCGAGATGACAGGCTGGACCACAGCAGAACGCTGCCATACAGCCTGTCATCCCACGGACACTGTGAACCGCAGGCATGATTTCGCTCCTCAGTGTCTGGCTGTGGCGGCATCCAGATGAGCCGACAATGAACTCAGCTCACCTCATTTACGTCACTGACAGCGTGGGAGAATTTTCCTGCGCATGCGGTGAGCGTGAGAGACTCGGCTCATCTGGATGCCGTCACAGCCTGACACTGAGGAGCGCAAGCATGCCTGCGCTTCTCAGTGTCTGCGGGATGACAGGCTGGATGGCAGCGTTCTGCTGCGGTCCAGCCTGTCATCTCGATGTAGCAGAGCTGAAGCTGTCCTGGGAACCATGGAAAGGTAAGGATGATGTTGCTTTATTATTTTTCTTTTATTGCAGAAGATCGTTGGCTTCAGCTGGAATGGGCGTGATGGTAAGTATGGTTTAATTTAGAACAATAAAGAATTGTATGTTTACTTCAATTAAAGGACTTTATTCTGCGTGTTGTGTTTTTTTTTAAATACTTTACTAGAAATTCATGGCGGTCATGTCTAATATTGGCGTGACCCCATGAATTTCGGGCTTAGGGCCAGCTGATAATGCCAATAATGTTAGGTGGACTTTCCCAATACCTGCATTGTTGAGGGTATGGCTAATGTTTTAGGACATGTGCTTGTGTAATGCGGGGATGGCACACCGGTAGAAATAGTGGTGGCTGGGGACCGAGTACCGAGGGATGGCCACCACCATCAGGTTCTGGAATACCTCCTCCACGAGCCTAAAAGGCAACATTTCGAGCGCAAGCAGTCTTGAAATGTGGGAATTTATTACTGTGGCCTGTGGGGCAATTGCTGCCTATTTGCGCCTGCGTTCCAAGGGCTAGGTATGGACAACTGAATGCTGCGCTGGCACAAGGGCGTGGACGTGCTTCCTGATGCTGCTACTTGAGAGTGTGCAACGACAAGTGCAGGGCAGGAGGCATCTTCGCATGCACCAAGGACAGGGGATTGGCTTGCGTGCACAGCAGCAGAAGAAGCAGTGGTGCCACCCGCAGACACTGTTCCTGGACCCTGAGGTTCAGCCCACAAAGTTGGGTGCTTTGCTGCATGTGCCTGATCATGCTGGTGGTTGTCAGCCTGGTTGTTTTGCCACCCCTGCAGATTCTGGCCTAGCAGGTGGTAGAAATGGCCTTTTTGGGGTTATTGTTAGAACCTTGCTGTTAGGTTTTTTTCCTTTGCTGGTCACATGACCTTGTTGGCCTATTTAGTCCTGCTCCGCCCTTCTGGCTTTGCTGGACTTCATTGTATATCTACTTTCTAGCTAGCCTGTGCTCTGTATCTAGCTCTGTTAGTTTGCTTGGTCTACGGACCTCTATGTTCTATCTATTTTGTTTGTTCGTCTGTCTGCTACTATTTCTGTTAGGAGGTGTCCCGTATTCCTCCCAGTCCTTAGTACTTGTAGGGATTCCCTCCCCACATCTATAGGTCTTCGTACAGACTAGATTAGGACTTTAGCAGGTCTGATCGCAGGATCAGGTTCCCTGTTACATCGTAGGGATTCAGCTGAGTCTCATAGTAGGGACAGATCTCCTCTCTTTCCTTAGCTTTGGTAGCAGAACATAACAGTAAGTCCAGCCAGCAAATTCTCTAAGGAAAGATTTTTCTGTTCCATCATGGTGTCGGTTCAGGATTTGGCTCATCGCCTGCAGGGACTCTCTCTGGAGGTGGCCGAGCTCCGTCAGCACGTGAGTAACTGTCCTGGAGCACATTTCTTGGAGCCTAAGGTATGTTTGCCGGATTTGTTTTTTGGTGAACACCGAGAATTTTTTTCATTTAAAAATGCTTGCTTATTGTATTTTCGTTTGAGACCTAAGTCCTCTGGGGATGAATCCCAGCGCGTAGGGTTCATAATGTCACTTTTGCGCAAAGAGCCTCAGGAGTGGGCCTTTTCTTTGCAACCTAGTGATTCATGCTTCAGATCAGTGGATAGTTTTTTTTCTGCTTTGGGACTATTATATGATGATCCTGACCGTGTCGCATCAGCTGAGACTGAGTTGAGACGTCTAAAACAAGGATCGGGTAATGTGGAAAAATATTGTGCACATTTTCGTCGTTGGTCCACTCAAACAGGGTGGAACGATTCTGCTCTGAAAAGTCTATTTCTTGCTGGGCTCAGTGAAAGGGTTAAAGACCTGCTAATTGCTTATCCTACACCTGAAGATTTGCAACAGGCTATGCAATTAGCTATACGGGTGGATAGAAGACTGCGTGCTAGGGTTAATGAGAGCAAATCCTCTGCTATGTCAGTTTCTGGTTATGATAATGTGTGTACTAACAGTGGTGAACCGATGGAGATTGGATCGGTGGCACCTCGCTCTCAAGAAAAAGACCGTCGTTTTTCGCAAGGCTTGTGTTTCTACTGCGGAAAATCTGGTCATTTGATTAAAGGCTGTGAGCTTCGTATGAAGAAAGAAAAAAAAATGGTCAGTCACGCCCGTATTGCCTGTTTAAATTCCAAGGGTATATTTTTAGCTGCTTCCACGAGTGCTCAGGAAAAATTAATGGAATTTCGGGTGTTTGTTGATTGCGGGTCTACACTGAATGTAATTGATGGGGGATTCGTGGAAAAACTCAATTTAAAACCTGAACCTTTGTCATCCCCCATTGCTGTGGTTTCTGTGGATGGCTCCCCTTTGAAGAATATTACTCTCAAGGTCAGTGAATTTCCTCTCACTATTAATGGTGTTCACCATGAGAAATTGGATTTGGTAGTGTTGAATAACTTGCCTTCTCCAGTAATATTGGGTTTGCCCTGGTTAAAATTTCACAATCCTGTACTGGATTGGTCTACCAGTGAAATTAAATCCTGGAGCCATAAATGTTATGACAAGTGTTGTAACGGGCGTATTGCAGCTTTGGATAGGGGAGAATTGCCTGTTCCTATTCAGGATTTTTGGAGAGTTTTTTCTGAGAAGGAATCGCAGGTTTTGCCTCCCCATAGAGACTATGATTGTTCTATTGAATTTGTCCCTGGAGCGACTCTTCCTAAGAGTCGTTTATTTAACCTTACTATTCCTGAGAGGAAGGCTTTGGAGGAATACATACAGACAAGCTTGGCCGCCGGTCACATTAGGCCCTCTAAGTCTCCTGTGGCGGTTGGATTTTTTTTTGTAAAAAAAAAGGACGGCGGTTTACGTCCTTGTCTGGATTTTCGTGAGATTAACAAAATTACGGTACGCAATCCTTACCCACTGCCATTGATTCCTGATCTGTTTAACCAGTTATTGGGGGCCAAGTGGTTCTCTAAAATTGACCTTAAGGGGGCATACAATCTGTTGCGCATGAAGGAGGGTGATGAATGGAAGACTGCTTTTAACACTCCTGTGGGTCATTTTGAGAATCTGGTTATGCCTTTTGGTCTCACTAATGCTCCTGCATTTTTTCAGAATCTGATTAATGACATCCTTAGACCTTTGATCGGTAAAAATGTGGTTGTGTATTTGGATGACATTTTGATTTATTCGCCAGATCTGGAGTTTCATTGGCGGAGCGTGCGTGAGGTATTACAGTTATTAATGGACAATTCGCTTTTTGCTAAGCTGGAGAAATGTGAGTTCGCTGTACAGAGAATTAGTTTTTTGGGCTACATTATCTCCAGCAAAGGTTTTGAGATGGATCCGGTTAAGGTTCAGGCTGTGCAGGAATGGCCTAGGCCTATTGGTTTGAAATCGATACAGAGGTTTTTGGGTTTCGCCAATTACTATAGAAAGTTCATAAAAAATTTTTCTAGTATTGTCAAACCTCTGACTGATCTCACCAGGAAAGGTGCTGATGCGGTTCAGTGGTCTTCTGAGGCCATTGAAGCTTTTGTGTATCTCAAGGAGAGGTTCACCTCTGCTCCCATCCTTATGCAGCCTGATGTTACTAGGCCGTTTTTGGTTGAGGTTGATGCTTCCTCTGTGGGGGTTGGCGCAGTATTGTCTCAGGATAACGGGGATGGATTACATCCCTGTGCTTTTTTTTCAAAAAAATTTTCGGAGACTGAATTGAATTACGATATTGGTAATCGGGAATTATTGGCTATTAAACTCGCATTTGAACACTGGCGCCACTTCTTGGAAGGTGCGGAATTTCCCGTTCAGGTTCTTACGGATCATAAAAATCTGATATATCTTGATGCTGCCAAGCGCCTGAATGCCCGTCAGGCTAGGTGGGCACTGTTTTTCTCGCGGTTTAATTTCTCCGTTACTTACATCCCTGGTACTAAGAATGTTAAGGCGGATGCCTTGTCTCGCAGTTTTTCTCCCATAGTCGGTGCTGAGAAAGAGGAAAACATTTTACAAGAAGGTGTTGTGATAGCTGCTTTAGACTCCGTTTTGGAAGATGAGATTCTTAAAGCTCAGGAGAATGCCCCATCTAACACTCCTCATGGGAGGTTGTTTGTGCCTGAGACCTTTAGGAGAGATTTGTTTGTTGAGTGTCACGAATCTCGGTTGGCAGGTCATCCCGGAATCTCTGAGACCAAGAGACTGGTGGGTCGCAGTTTTTGGTGGCCTGGATGGCAGAAGGAAGTCATTAAGTGGGTGCGCCAATGTACTATATGTGCTAGATCTAAGTCCTCACATACTCCTGCTGCGGGGTTGCTTTGTCCTTTGGAGGTCCCCAGTGCTCCTTGGACACATTTGGCTATGGACTTTATAACTGACCTTCCCCCCTCTGAGGGTTTTACTGTCATCTGGGTGGTCGTGGACCGCTTTAGCAAGATGTGTCACTTGGTTCCCTTCGTCAAACTGCCCTGCGCTAAAACTCTCGCTAAGGCCTTTGTCAAGGAAATTGTCAGACTTCATGGCGTTCCTACTGACATTGTTTCTGATAGGGGTCCTCAGTTCGTGGCTCGTTTTTGGCGTGCCTTTTGTGACAGGTTGGGAATTCATTTGTCGTTTTCGTCCGGATATCATCCTGAATCTAATGGCCAGACAGAAAGGAAAAACCAGGATGTTGAGCAGTTCTTGCGTTGTTTTGTGGCAGACAATCAAGAGGGGTGGTCTGAGTTTCTGCCACTTGCCGAATTTGCTCTGAACAATCATACATCTTCTTCTGCTGGTTGTTCGCCTTTTTTTTGTTGTTCTGGGAGACATCCGTCGTTTGGGTCGTTCTCCAAGTTGGGATCTGCCGTGCCTGAGGAGGAGAATTTTTCCGGTGATTTGGAAAGAGTTTGGACGGATGTGCGTGGTAATCTTCAGGAGGCCAACAGAAAATCTAAAGACTACTTTGATAGGAAACGACAGGAGGTTTTGTTCGCTGTTGGTGACATGGTTTGGTTGTCCTCTAGGAATCTGCGGTTGAGGATTCCTTCTAAGAAATTGGGTCCCAAGTTTGTAGGGCCCTTTAAGGTGCTTCAGGTTGTCAACCAATCTGCTGTTAGGTTGGAGGTTCCTACCTCCTGGAGAATTAATCCGGTCTTTCATGTCTCTCTGTTAAAAAAAGCTGTTGTGTCGGATGGTGACGCCTCTGCCTCTGTTCCTCCGGTGGTGGAGGACGGGGAATATGAAATTTCTCGCATCCTTGACTCTAGACGGTATAGAGGTAGTTTGCAGTATCTTGTGGCCTGGAAAGGTTTCGGACCCGAGGATAACTCTTGGGTGAGGTCAGATGATGTTTCCGCGTCCAGACTTATCAGAGCGTTTCACAGGAGATTTCCTGATAAGCCTGGTCCTAGGGGATCCGGAGGATCCTCTTAGAAGGGGGGGTACTGTTAGAACCTTGCTGTTAGGTTTTTTTTCCTTTGCTGGTCACATGACCTTGTTGGCCTATTTAGTCCTGCTCCGCCCTTCTGGCTTTGCTGGACTTCATTGTATATCTACTTTCTAGCTAGCCTGTGCTCTGTATCTAGCTCTGTTAGTTTGCTTGGTCTACGGACCTCTATGTTCTATCTATTTTGTTTGTTCGTCTGTCTGCTACTATTTCTGTTAGGAGGTGTCCCGTATTCCTCCCAGTCCTTAGTACTTGTAGGGATTCCCTCCCCACATCTATAGGTCTTCGTACAGACTAGATTAGGACTTTAGCAGGTCTGATCGCAGGATCAGGTTCCCTGTTACATCGTAGGGATTCAGCTGAGTCTCATAGTAGGGACAGATCTCCTCTCTTTCCTTAGCTTTGGTAGCAGAACATAACAGTTATCAGCAGAGTCTTTAAATAGCAACCAGATTTCGGAAGACCTAACAGTTGTACTGGCAACTTCCTTCGTGTTGTTGTTACGGGGAACGGTTGCCTGCTTTCTGTCTGCTGCCACCACACTGCTTCTTCCTGCCTGTTGGGGTGCTCTGCCTCCCTCCCCCTGTGTGCTGCTGTCCTTGCTC
Source organism: Phyllobates terribilis (assembly GCF_046119375.1). Classification (NCBI taxonomy): domain Eukaryota; kingdom Metazoa; phylum Chordata; class Amphibia; order Anura; family Dendrobatidae; genus Phyllobates; species Phyllobates terribilis. Next base: position 226,075,187 of record NW_027362763.1, read on the forward strand.
TGCATGTCCCCCTGCCAGGCTGGGTCAGACACTATATCATCCACCACCTCGTCTTCCACTTCCGCACCCTGGTCCTCCTCCTGACTTTCTGGCAATTGTGTCTCATCATCGTCCACCTCTTGTGACACTTTCCCACCATTGCCTTTGTGTGACTGTGGCTGCTCAAATATTTGGGCATTGCTACATGCGATCTCCTCTTGCCCCACTTCAAGTGGACCGGGCTAAAGGCCCGAATCTATAAATGGAAAAGTGAACAGCTCTTCTCAGTGTCCAAGTGTGGGATCAGTTTTCTCCGGGCACTCGGCATGGTAGGAGGAAGGAGGATCAGGGTGAGGAATATGCAGTCCTGACTCACGGCTACTGAGACTTGACCGTGTGGAAGACAGGGTGGTGGTGGTGGTGGTGGCAAAGTGACTGGAAGCATTATCTGCTATCCAACCAACAACCTTTTGACACTGCTCTGGGTTCAATAGTGGTGTGCTGGGGTCCCCTAGAAATTGGGACAGGAAGGTCGGGTGAGAAGATGTGGGTGTTTGTTGTGGCACAATTTCAGCTTGCCCACGGCCTCGGCCTCTGCATGCACCATCACCATCTCGTCCAGTTCCCCGTCCCTTGCCCCGTGCCTTGCCCATTTTAAATGGAGGACAATATCTTCCACACTCACTACAAATGGCTGAATTTGGACAGAACTTATATGTAATCCATGTGACAGACAAACCACAGTTTAAAATACTTGGCCTGTAGGAATCTATTTTGAACAGCAAACCGGTGTCAAAAACTTTGCTGACACACTGAAAAAAATTAGAATGGAGGCCAGAAATGGCAGAATTTTCAGGAAACGTATATGTTATCCGTGTGACGGACAATCCACAGTTTTAAATACCTGGCCTGTAGGTAACTTTTTTGAACAGCAAACCGGTGTCAAAAACTTTGCTGACACACTGAAAAAAAATTAGAATGGAAGTCAGAAATGACAGAATTTTCAGAAAACGTATATGTGAGCAGTGTGATGGACAAATAGCTGGATTTTTAGCACTGTAATATGGAAAGGGCCTAGCTGTATTATGCAGTGCCAACAAGCAAATGGCGTAGATAAACGGTGTTCTCTGAATTGCTTTTAAGCAAATAATAAGGATTAAGATCCAAAAAAAAATATTCCTGGACCCTGAGACCTGGGCCTCTGTCTAGAAATGCCTAACAGCAGCAGAAGGCAGAACTCGAATGGAGCCTCTTGTGCTATATGCACTGCACTTTGCTATATACACTGCCTGCCTGATATCTCTGCAGATGGATTAGTCCTCAGAAGGACTGTTTGCTGAGATGGATATGTGTAATGTACTTGTTTTCTCCCTGCACTACCTAATACACAACCAAATCTCTCCCTAGCTCAGAAGCACCTCTCCCTACACTGCCTGATTGCAGAGTAGATTGACGAGCACAGCAGTGCCAGGTCTGCTATAGTGTGGCCAGTCAATCACTGTAATGCCACAACCAACATGTCTGCGGCATTACAGTGAGTGGCAGACAATCCCTGCATGCTGATTGGCCCTCTAAAGAGCGCTAAACATGCAGGGAGGGGACCCGAGCATCCGCCTGAGCATCTCGCAAGTACTCAGCGAGCTCCAAGCATCTCGGATACTGAGATACTCCGGAGAGTACCGAGTACTTGCGAGTATGCTCGCTCATTACTAATGGGGACCAGTATTCTTTTTGGAGCGTTTTATGGGGGCCAGTATTCTGCTTGGAGCATTTCATGGGGTCCCTTATTCTGTATGGAGCATTATATGGGGTCCATTATTCTGTATGGAGCAATATATGGGGTCCATTATTCTGTATGGAGCAATATATGGGGCCCATAATGCTGTATGGAGGACTTAGTGGTACCCATAATACTGTATGGAGGACTATACTTTCCTGTCTGCACTGCACGCTGCAAGGAATCGCTAGTTTCTGAGCTATTGAAGAATTTGCAATAAATATAACTCATGTAATGTCAGAAGTGAAATCTTTGGCACTGGTACTATATGTATATTTCTCTGCGGTATCTGTGCGTCATGAAACGTGGTATGTGTTAAAGAGGCCCACTGAGACTCTTTCGCGGGGGGCCCACAACAACCTGGAGCCGGCCCTGAATAAGTCACTTAAAATAACTGAGTATACAGATACCCCAGAAGGGGCTCACCGCTGCTATTTTCTCAGGTAACACATTTCCGCCGTGCCTGTTTTTTTAACAGGAGCAAGTGTTTCTGCCACATCTACAGCCCTCTGAGCGCATCATAAATCAAGTCAGTGAAGTAGGCGCTCAAATGGACGCTGAGCTTATGTTTCTCTGACTGGATTTATGATGAGCTTACTGCACTGGTTACATAGCAGAAACAAAAACTCCTGTGATAAAACAGACAGGATGGGAAATGTGTTCCCTCACACAAATAGCTGTGAGCTCCGCAGTTGAATCTGCACACTGATTTATCATAAGTGACATATGCTTCATTTTCTGGCCAGGAGCTGTGGTATGTGCCAACCATGAACTGGAGCAGATCTACATGGTCAGACACAGCAAATAACAATACATAGCAGCTTCCTTCCCTAGCCAGAAGCTGTAGTATATATCAGCCATGAACTGGAGCAGCTCTGCATGGTCGGACAAAGCAAATAACATTACATAGCAAGGGCACATTTGTAATATTATCTTAGCACAGGAACATCTTTTGTGACACATTCAATTGTAGAACTTATTTCAAGAATTATAAATTAAAATTTACTTTGTGGAATAACCACTTTAAGCTTTGCTACATCTGTACAAGTGTGTTGGTAATTTTGTGTTTGCCGATTATTCAGGAAAGATTTTGGAGTTGGATTGTAAGTTTTTATACAGGCCTGAGACATGAAAGAGTGATCTATGATGTGGAAGATTGAGGAATCCTAATTCCCTGCCCCCAATAGGAGTTATAATCAGACTTTCTTCTTTTATACATAAAAGATGATGCTCTAAATGAATGAGGTAATTTAGATGACCATCATTTTGAGACTAGTGTAACTACACATGTATTGACAGTTCTCCACATTGTTGTTCTTTCTTCATGCTTAGGCAAAGTGACATGTAGCAAGAGTGTTGCCTTACACTGAAATACAGTAAATAACACAATGAAAAATAAACTTTTGCCTTGATTTCCATTAGACATAGCATTTTAACATGCGCATGATTAAAAATTCTACCAAATGAACTCTAGCAAACTGCGGCTTCAAAACTTTCTTGGAGCTTCTACCTAGAGTTAAAAATCAAGAAGATTCTAGCGAGTGTAAAAGGGGCCACATGCACATTAATACAGTGGTGACCAAAAGTTTTGAAAAAAAATTTTAAAGTGTGATTACTTCTGTCTGGTTGTTGTGAGGCCATTTTCCTTGTGATGAATTGAAAGTGTGTGAAGTTGTCATCATGCAAGACCTTAATTTTAACCAAAATGCTTTTGAATACAGGTATGGTCATTTAATTAAAGAAAACTGACTGACAAAAGTTTTGCATATACTATTTATTGATCACAGCACAAAGAATAATTCATTATTTACAATGCCATAACTTTGTATTTTGTAGCATAACCTCTTGCTTTAATTACTGCACCACACCGACAAGGCATTGAAGCCACTGGGGTATTCAAGACATCTTGAGGGATCTTGCTCCATTCCATTTGCAAATCTACAAACAATTCATCTTTATTGCTATGGGTATGGGCCCCAAATTGTTGCCTTAACTCATCCCAAAGGTGCTCTAAAAGGTATAAATCAGGTGATTGGCTCGGCCCTTGCAACAGGCAAACATTTTTCTTTGCTAACAAATTTTTGACTAAATTGGATGTGTGCTTAGGATCATTGTTTTGCTTTAATTTCCATCCCCTCCCTACTATGGTTTTACCATGTGGCAGCATTACATTCTCCAGTATATCCTTGTACATGTTAGGATTCATATTTCCATCAATTCTACTGTATGCAGAGGACAAATGGCAGATGCAGCAAAGCAACTGGAAATCATGACATTGCCAGCACCATGTTTTACTGTAGGTGTTTGGTACCTTACATCATTTCTTTTTCCAATTGGGCAGTATATATAGTGTTTGCCATCACTACAGAACAGATTGAACTTCGACTCATCCGACACCTTAGACCAATCTATCTCTTTCCATCGGCTGTGTTCTTTGGCAAACTCAAGTTGGACCTTTCGGTTCTTTGCGGAGATGAAAGGCTTCTTGACTGGAACTCGTGCATTCAGCCCTACTGCTCTTAGCTGTCACACCACAGTTTGGCAACACACTTTAAACTCATATTCTTCGTTCATTTCATGCGAAATCTGTACAGCACTTTTAAGAACATCAGATGCTGACTTTTTCTTAATAATGTGATCAACTCTGGAGGAAGTTTTCCATGGTTGCCCACCCTAGGTTTGTCAGCTGTTCCATAACCTTCTTTATCTTTCTTTAATATGTGTAACACTTGACTTAAAGAACAGCTGAACAGTTGAATTCCATAGCTACCTCTTTTTGGGTTTTGCTTGACTTCACTCTCAAAATAATAAGCTTTCTGACATCTGGTGATAAATTTGGCTTTTTCTTTGCCTTGTTTTAACCTGAAAACACACACACATAAAAAATAAATAATACTTTTTAGGCAAAATATTCGACAAAATAGGCAAAACATTTGGCCCAGCAAAACTAAGGGATAAAACAATGTCAAACACAATTTTTGTCTTTATAGCTGACAACCATTTGCTTCCAGTGTACAAAAAACACCAGGAAAATGGCATCACAACAACCAGACAGAAGTAATCACACTTTAAAAAAAAATGCAAAACTTTTGGTCGCCACTGTATACTGTGGTGAAAGAAGGCAAATGCTAATGCTGGGCTTAAATTACAGTTGCATTTTGCTATTTTTTTTTCATTTAGCTAATATTATTTCAATACATTTCTACATTTTTCAGAACATGTCTGTTAGTGATATATCTTTAGATATATCTAGTACTAATAAATAATTTGATTAGTCAGGCATCTGTTATATATCTTTATGTGGCTCTTAGCTATATATTCTGTACAATATGGCACTGTTACAATACGGTTCACTCTTTCTTTTCCACTTGGCTGCTTACTTTGCCGAGGATGCTTTACAGATGTGTTCTTTCCCTTGACAAACAATTACCCTTGTTCCTCACAGCAGGGGGCCATTAGGACATCATCACCAGATCTGCTAAGTCATCTCACAATCTGGAATTGGAGCAATCACTTTTTAGCCGAGAGTATCAAGCTTGGGAACCTAGAAGCTACAAACTGAACCCCTCTAGGCATATTATTTGTTATTTTGATCCAGGAGAGTGACAGATAATGGCTAATATGCTAATTCTAAAAGTCTCTCTTTGGAATTTATCCTTGGCTTCAGTACTCAAAAAAAATTAAAGCGAGCTGGAAAATGATAGTTTAATTATCATTCCCTTCCAATTTAGTAACATTGGGGAAAAGAGCCAAATCCAAAGTAACAGCAGTAAAGGAACTCGATTTGCAACTTGTTTTGTTATAAACCTTGCTTTTATGCAAACACATACAAACACTTCTTGCATTATGTCATATGATGTTTGTTAAATAGGATCAAAAGAATGACTATATGAAACTCCATATAAATGAAATTGCATTTCTTTTCATCCCTGCACAGGGACCTATTGAGATGTCACCCCAAGTATAGATTTAACAAGTAGTAAAAGACTTAAAGGAGTCACAGAATGCCAACAATTTTTTTAATAACAATTTTTTCCCTTTCTGCCCATTCTTCACAGGGGTCCAATCCTGTGCAGGGTCTTATCAGAAAAAGTCACCATGATACTGCCTCCCAAAAATTGAGTTTAATGAAATAAAATTTGGAAGTACGCTAACATGTCCCTAAGGCTTTTGGTGTTGAGGTTTTACCAATCAAAAATGAGCTCGCAAAACATTGAGTCATTGCGGCATAAAATAGATGTAATGTCCTAGGTTGTAACTGCTGCTGTCAACAGTGGAATGCAAACAGCAGTACAGCTTCAATTCCACAGAATTGGACCCTCCTTGGTCTCTGCCACTTGAAAGTATGAAGCAAAGATGGCTTTATTCAATAAATACTAGTGTCTATGTGTTTGCACTGAGGCTGAGCACACACAATTATTTTCCAAAATGCAGTACAATCCAGTAATTGTGGTAAACTTGGACATGCAGGAGTACAGTTTCTATACAAACGGACAAGTGAACTTATGATTCTTGAGCACACAAAAGGATGACTGACAATGCAATGGAGGGAAAGCAGGAAGAGTATGGAAAGATGTAGATGTAGATAATGATAGGACGGGTGACAACGGCCAGGCAGTGGAACTTTTTGTGGATTCAGGCTGCCAGATAGATGATGACAAGGAAAAAAAACAGCTTGATCATTGCTCATATTTCTGGTCAGTTTGCTTTCCCCATTTTTGCAACTGATGCTATTTCATGTGCTTATGGAGTGATATAGTTACTACACTATGTGCACCATGATGTATATGGTTTATTTTCTAAAAGCGCAACCTGCAGATTGCAATAGATTGGTCCTCTGGCAATGTGGAAATGAATTCCCAAGTCTGCACATTGGAATTTCCACCCCCATGACCATTACCACTGCTTTAGGCACTGTTGAGCCTCCTATACCAACATAAGTCATGACATCACCTGCTCCCAAGATTTCCACAGAAGTAGATCTTCTCCCAGAAATCAAGTCTGCTTTTTAATGCCGACTCCAATGCCCCTACATAGCATTTTACGGAGACAACAACACACCTAGGCATTTGAAATGTCACTTTCACCTCCAAGTTATCTAATTACAGAGTCTAACATCCATAAATCAACTGGAAGAAGTTGTTCTGGTGAATTAACTTCCTTAGTTCCAAGGGTTGTGTGGGTTAGAGGAATAAGACATAAACAGAAATAGGTATAATTGACGGATTTGAAATTTGTAGAACATTAAGTGTTATGGTGGCAGAGGCAGTAAACTGAACAGAACACAAGCTCAAGCTGATAGGGTCACTATCAAGGGTGGCATTATTCTGCTGTGAATGACATGAGCAATGTGATATATATTCCAATATATCCTCTGCTTTTTTCTCTACTAATACATTTCTAAAGATAAAAGATAGAAAGTGTGACCAGCATTTGGTACTATTATTGCCAAGATGGCTAGTGTCGGCACTGCCAGTGTTGCTGCTGCTATTATTTTTTTTTTGCCAAGGCTTCGCTTGTTTTTCTCTCACACTAGCATGTCCATTGAGTGTGCCACTTTTTTGTTTACCATATATTTTGGACACAATTTTTTTTCATCACACTTATCCAAGCGTGGAAAAATATTGAATCAACCAGACCTGTAGGCAGGGTTCATGTGATTCCCAAAAAAGGCTAATTTAACATCTGCCTTCCTGTATAAACAGTGTTTTATCAATGAGCCTCCAACTTGACAAATTAAGGTATGCCAAAAGAAATCTGCACCATGTAATATTTTCTTTACAGAGTTTTGGTTAAGCAGATTAATTCCGCATGCCACGAACAATAATCTAACAGCAAATACCAGGAGATAGGTACAATGCTTACCTTACAAATGTGTTAACAGTCCAATCGGACTAGTAAAAAGGTATGAGAAATGTCTAATATATACAGTACAGACCAAAAGTTTGGACACACCTTCTCATTTAAAGATTTTTCTGTATTTTCATGACTATGAAAATTGTACATTCACTCTGAATTCATCAAAACTATGAATTAACACATGTGGAATTATATACTTAACAAAAAAGTGTGAAACAACTGAAAATATGTATTATATTCTAGGTTCTTCAAAGTAGCCACCTTTTGCTTTGATGACTGCTTTGCACGCTCTTGGCATTCTCTTGATGAGCTTCAAGAGGTAGTCACCGGAAATAGTCTTCCAATAATCTTGAAGGAGTTCCCAGAGATGCTTAGCACTTGTTGGCCCTTTTGCCTTAACTCTCCGGTCCAGCTCACCCCAAACCATCTCGATTGTGTTCAGGTCTGGTGACTGTGGAGGCCAGATTATCTGGCATAGCACCCCATCACTCTCCATCTTGGTCAAATAACCCTTACACAGCCTGGAGGTGTGTTTGGAGTCATCGTCCTGTTGAAAAATAAATGATGGTCCAATTAAACACAAACTGGATGGAATAGCATGCCGCTGCAAGATGCTATGGTAGCCATGCTGGTTCAGTATGCCTTCAATTTTGAATAAATCCCCAACAGTGTCACCAGAAATGCACCCCCACACCATCACACCTCCTCCTCCATGCTTCACGGTGGGAACCAGGCATGTAGAGTCCATGCGTTCACCTTTTCTGTGTCGCACAAAGACACAGTGGTTGGAACCAAAAATCTCAAATTTGGACTCATCAGACCAAAGCACAGATTTCCACTGGTCTAATGTCCATTCCTTGTGTTCTTTAGCCCAAATAAGTCTCTTCTGCTTGTTGCCTGTCCTTAGCAGTGGTTTCCTAGCAGCTATTTTACCATGAAGGCCTGCTGCACAAAGTTTCCTCTTAACAGTTGTTGAAGAGATGTGTCTGCTGCTCGAACTCTGTGTGGCATTGACCTGGTCTCTAATCTGAGCTGCTGTTAACCTGCGATTTCTGAGGCTGGTGACTCGAATAAACTTATCCTCAGAAGCAGAGGTGACTCTTGGTCTTCCTTTCCTGGGGCGGTCCTCATGTGAGCCAGTTTCTTTGTAGCGCTTGATGGTTTTTGCAACTGCACTTGGGGACACTTTCAAAGTTTGCCCAATTTTTCGGACTGACTGACCTTCATTTCTTAAAGTAATGATGGCCACTTGTTTTTCTTTACTTAGCTGCTTTTTTCTTGCCATAATACAAATTCTAACAGTCTATTCAGTAGGACTATCAGCTGTGTATCCACCTGTCTTCAGCACAACACAACTTATGGTCCCAACTCCATTTGTAAGGCAAGAAATCCCACTTATTAAACCTGACAGGGCACACCTGTGAAGTGAAAACCATTTCTGTTTTCTACCTCTTGAAGCTCATCAAGAGAATGCCAAGAGTGTGCAAAGCAGTCATCAAAGCAAAAGGTGGCTACTTTGAAGAACCTAGAATATAAGACATATTTTCAGTTCACACTTTTTTGTTAAGTATATAATTCCACATGTGTTAATTCATAGTTTTGATGCTTTCAGTGTGAATGTACAATTTTCATAGTCATGAAAATACAGAAAAATCTTTAAATGAGAAGGTGTGTCCAAACTTTTGGTCCGAACTTTATATATATTGTATATATACAGTATATATTCCCGGCTGTAGGAAAATGTCGGCAGTGCGACACATTGATCTCCCGGTGGTGGGCTTCGGGAAAATGGTCGCCGGTATTGGCACATGTGCAAATTTAGATCTTGGCTCAATGACAAGCTGAGATCTCAATTTGCATATGTACCGCCAGGACCCCCTCTCCTCCCAGCCAATGGCCTGCAGCTTTGCCCCACTCCTGCTGCCACCGGCTTCCTGCATCTGCTGGCTTTCTGCAGCAGTGACCCTGCCTCCTGTGACCCCACTCCACCGGACTATAAGATGAGCCCCCAATTTCTCATTAAAATTTTTTTTCTCTATTTTCCTCCTCTAAATTTGGGGTGCGTCTTTTGGTCCGGTTCCTTTTTACAGTCTGAAAAATGTTACTTGGTAGGTACACACACTGAAAGGAAAATGTAACAAAGAGCCAGCAGAATTTTTTTGGTGCATACGGTTGCAAAATTGGACTAGCAAAATAGATAAGCAAAATTTATTTGTCTTTTTTTTTTAAGGATTAAAAAAAAATTATACTTCTGGGTCCGTTACCAAGAAGAACTTGCAAACAAAAGCTAGGTAGTTTCACATCCCAAAAGAAAGCACCTGCAACAGGCCACAGTATTCTGGTGACATGTACGGGTGTAATATGGGATTACTATTGTACATGTGTGCGAAAAAAATTAAAAAAAATAATTTTTAAAACTTGACTTTACTGTCAAGCACTTCTGTATCAATCTGTTTTATATATTATTCCCAAGCTAAAACTACCAGTTCCTATGCTCTTCAGCGTTGAAATAGTGTACTGATTTAGATCTTTGTATTCCTATGTGTAATGATGAGCTGTGCGCCCTGGTGGAACATCTCAGATTGTAAAATCCTAAAATGGCCACTGCTTTTCCTGACCACATCTTTTATAGTGCTTGTGATGCTCCCACCTGATTGGTTTAGATAGACCATGTGCTGTGATTGCTGCAAGGCATTATGGAGAAAGCCTGAGTGACTACACCTAACAAAATGTGAATCAACTCTTTATTCTTCAGCAATGTTTTAAATGGCACTGGGCATTTTTTTCAATCAAATTGCAAGTTGTTCTAATTTGAGAACCTGTGAATATGAAGATATACAATTTGGAGCTATAAACACGTTTAATACGGAAAAACAAATATAGATTTTTTTTCTTCTGGAAGTCTTTCTTAAAATTATATAGGCTAAATGTGAGGTCTCTATGTATCCAGCGTATTTCTGTCTTCATTTGCTCATGTATCAGCACATTTTAAATCTTGTACCTATTTATTTTTCATGTGCTTTCCTCCTTATCTACAGCCTGTTTTATCTGCCCTCCTTGAGACTTGAGACCTTTGCCCATTTCCAGCCATTATTTCTAATGCTAGGATAAAGGAGGAGGCAGAAGAGAGCTGTCAGAACTAAGCAGGAATTAGGATGGATTTGTAACATTTTTTTAAAGCATTCAGCTAGATAAAGGATTTGCAGACACTCTTGTGGCATCCCGGTAACCATTCTACTACTGCTAAAAGAGACAGTTATTGTGTGGTAGAAGATTTGTTCCATTGTGTGTACTGAGTTAGGGGATATAATACATTGCATTGTAAATTGTACTTTCTTGCATTGTAAATTGTACTTTCCTGACATCTGCTGGCCAATGTGTGTATATGAAGTAATGATTATTCTCCTCACAACAACTGGTGGCCATAGGAACGGCTGGGTGGAGCCTTCAAGCTCAGGCCACACTCTGACTGAACTCTGGAACAAAGCAGTTGTGAGTGGTTCCTGCTGCCTAAGGAAGATATAGGAGAGACATTATTCTCTCAGAGAAGAGTTTTTCAATGCCAGTCTATGCTGAGGGGACATTTTTCCTCACATAATCTCTTTTCACAAGAGTGAAGTGTCTTCCAGTCAGGAGCGATCTCTGGTTATCCTGATTGCTTCTAGCCAGGACCAGATCCACGTGGCTGCCACGCCATCATCTTTGTTTAAACCTACCCCCTGCAAGAGGGAATGGTGGGATAAAAACTGTGAGTATGTCCACACTTTAGTGTGTTTCCACAGAGAGCCAATTTGTGAAGAACCCTCCAGCAGTGTAATATTTCCTGGACTGTGCATAGCATTTCCTGTATTAGCAAGTGAAGAGAACTCTTCTCCAGCCATCCTGAGAGGCCATAACAATGCTTGTCTCATGAGGAGAAAACCATTACTTTCATATGCACAATATATTGTGAACTTTGCCTGTAAGAGAGACTGTAACTGTACCCTGTTACCTCCTTCAGTAAAATTGATATGTATACAAGTTCACCTGTGTGTCTGGCTGCTTGAGATTGCACAAACATCACGGGCCCTGCAAAACCTGCACCCAGACACCACCACTACAGTAGTGCCCCCGGGGGGTCCTATACCATCCACAGGTGCCACCTCCCACTTTTGAAATTGTTGTGGACACAAGGGAAGTGTTGAGGGGTCCAGCAACCCAATTCAGCTACCGTGACATCATTATCTGCTTCCAGTGAGGCTACACACACTAGCTGGCCATTCTGCAACATCTGGCACCTCCCCAGTGGCCCACCACAATTTTTGGCATCTGAACTGGATTCATCTGTGTGCCTGTATCAGAGACTCTGTCTGATTGTGAGCAGTCACCTCAGCATCTACATCATGAGTGAACCCAATGACAACAGCCAAGTTGGTGCTAGCAGCCTTGCTGAGTCCATAGCTTGCCACATGCAATTCTTTGTCCCTTTTTTCCGGGGGAAGACTTCAGAGACTTCCATGACAAGTTGCTTGCTCTCTTTCTGTTTTACCCCCTCTCTCCAATACAGCAAGTGCAGATCCTGCTGGGTCAGTTTGAGGGTGCTGCTTCGAGGGAAGTTCGATCCTGGCCCCCAACAGAGAAGAAAATGCCTGAGAAAATCTTTGCAAAACTGAAGAATGCCTTTGAGGTTACATCCATCCATGGTCAAGATGATATTCTTTGCAAGACAACAACAGCCAGGTGAGACCCTACGGGACTATGCTCTATCCCTCCGCTGTTCTACTGGTTGACCCCCGTGAAATTGTGGACTCTGACAAAATCTTGATAGACCGCTTCATAGAGGGGACAGGCTCTGAACTGTCGCAGAGCCAACTTCACATGCTTGCTGCACAACATCCCAGCTTCACCTTTGCAGACTTCAAGACCCTAGCCATCCGTGTCCTCGGCAATGAATATGTAGAGGGAAACTATGTCCCCTTTGCTCCTCTAGCTGGGTCTATTCCTGCTGCCCCTCCATCTTTCCAGATGAGATCGCCAGGTACCATGCAAGCTACACAAGCAGACTCCAGCTGTGGACTCCAAGGCATCCCTTGAGGCCTGTGTAGATGACATTGCCAGAGGACTCGAACAAGTCTCTCAGCAGATCAAAAATCTGATTATTCCACCTTCAATCTCCAGGGAGCAAGCCCAGGACAGAACTCTCTCTACTGAGCCTCCACCCAGAAGTCTAGCCCCAGACAAATCTGCTCGCCATAAGAGACCTTTCTGTCAGCATTGTCACAGATATGGACACACTGAGGCCCAGTGCAATCAGTTAAACGGGCCACCCCCGAGGCTGAAGACCGCCCTTCAGGAGGAAGAAGAAAAGGTCGAGAGGGAGCATCCACATGGTTGCCTCACTTCATCTCGCCCTGCCCGCACATAACTGTCCTGGTAAACAGTGTCCCTCTGGAAGCTCTCGTCGACACCGGCTCACATGTAGCTACTTTGCAGAAGCAAGCATATCTAGAACATTGGGACTTTAGTGACTTATATAACCCTCCAGATGTCTGGATGAACATTATAGCTAGTAATGGGCAACCCATACCTCACCAAGATTACTGGGAGCCCACTATTCAGATTGGGGACATTAAGTTCCAAAGACAGGGTGTCATTGTAACTGATGTAGAGGTTTTGCTGTAATGGTGCTAGGCATGAATGTTCTTAGAAATTGTTTTCCAGAAGTGTGGTTTGCCTTTCATGCCTCTCTCTCTACAGCTACATCTTCTGATCAGAGTACCATTCAGCATGCCATCCATGTGCTTGTCACCCAGCAGAAGTTTGCAAATAGCGTGAAATTTGTCGTGTCCGCATCCGAGACACCCGACAGTGATTCTACAGCCTAGTTCAGAAACCATGGTATGGTGCAGTGATCGACCAGGTATTGAAAATCAAGATTATCAGGTTCTCCTTGAACCAATCCTGCTAGAAGGACAACCATTAGTGAAAGCTGCTTGCAGCATTGTAACTGTCTACAATGGAAGAGTGCCAGTTCGACTGATTAAGTTAAGTGACACACCTGTTAAACTTCACAAATTTGATCCAGTAGTGCAGTTGTCTCAACTCTCACCAGAAGACATCATCTCAAGTGAAGTTACAGCTAATCAACATTCTACCCAAGCAGCCCAAGACAGTAATAAGGTTACTTCAGACCCCTGGTGGACTGAGCTGAATGTGGGAGATGCCACTACTCCAGTAGAGAGAATCAATGGAGTTCTAAACATTGCCAAACGTTATCATCAAGAATTCAGTAAGCATCCATTGGATTTTGGTAAGATTACTCTGATTCAGCATTGAATCCTCACAGATGATCCTCCTCCCATCAATGAGCGACATCGTCCCATACCACCTGCGAAGTACCAGCCTGTCGAGAAAATACTTCAAGACATTAAAGAGGCTGATGTCATACGTGAAAGTCAAAGCCCTTGGGCTGCACCGCTGGTCCTTGTAAAAAAAAAAAAGATGGCTCCATCCATTTCTGCGTGGATTACCGCAAATTGAACAGCATCAGACACAAGGATGTCTACCCCTTGCCACGAATTGAAGAGTCCCTGACTGCTCTCAGATCTGCCTCCTACTTCTTACTTTTGACTTAACCTGCTGATACTAGAAAGTTCCCATGGCACCAGAAGACAGAGAGAAGACTGCCTTTACCACATCAATGGGGCTTTTTGAATTTAACTTTATGCCTTTCGGGCTTTGCAATGCTGCTGCTTTGATCCAACGGCTAATGGAGAGATGTCTTGGCCACGAAAATTTCCAGCATGTCCTCCTCTACCTTGATGATGTCATTGTCTATTCCCAGACATATGAAGACCACATTTACCATCAGTCTAAAGTCTTCAAGGTACTAAGCCAACATGGCCTCAAAATCAAGCCCTCCAAATTCCACTTGCTAAAAGCACGAGTCAACTACCTTGGACATGTGGTAAGAGCGGAAGGGGTACAACCTGACCCCGACAAAATTGCTGCAGTTCAAAACTGGAGAACGCCCACTGCCGTCAAAGAAGTCCGAAGCTTTTTGGGATTTGCAGGCTACTATCGCTGCTTTATTCCTCACTTTACTCAAGTGTCTGAACCACTTACTGAGTTGCTATGAGGATGTCTTAAGGAAAATTACAACCGAAGGCTTCCAGTAGACTGGACAAATCGTCAAGAACAAGCATTCCAAACAGTGAAAGCCCTTCTTACCCAGCTACCTATCCTGGCTGATCCTGATTACACTCAGCCATTCATTTTGTATACAGATGCTAGCCTCCAAGGGATAGGTGCTGTTTTGTCCCAGGTTCAGGACAACAAGGAGCGTGTGATTGCTTATGCCAGCCGCAGCCTCAGAGGAACTGAGAAGAATGACAGCAACTACATTTCGTAAAAGCTTGAACTGCTTGCACTTGTCTGCGCTGTTACAGAAAAATTCAAGGATTACCTGGCTTCCACGACCTTTACTGTCTACACAGACAATAATCTGCTAGCGCACCTGGATACTGCCCGGTTAGGAGCCATGGAACAATGGTGGGCTTCACGCCCAGCGAACTACAAATTCACAGTCAAATACCACAGTGGCAAATCAAATGTCAATGCCGATGTATTGTCCCGGCTGCCTGTTGGAGAAGAACCACCCCGAGATGACATCTGGGAAGAGGTAGAAAAGCCTCCTTTCTACTCAAGGTTTGCCCAACAGAGTGCTATCACTGCCTCTACTGGAAAGGGATAATCTCATTCCAAGCCACCTGCTGAACCTCTTCAAGAACCTGCCTTGTGGAAGAAATTACAAGAAGAGAGCAGAGTCCTGGGAGAACTCCATGACTTCCTTACTACTGGAAGAGTTCCAACCCGGCTATGACAAGGTCATACTGATGTGGAACTTACCCGCCTCTGGAGACAGAGAAAACGCCTAGTTGTCCAGAAAGGGCTGATAATGAGAAACACTTTGGACCCTGTGTAAGGTGATAGAATTCACCAAATACTCATTCCCCAGAGAGATGCACGGGTCATCCTTGAAGCCTATCATGATCACTCTGGCCATTTTGGTGCCCAGAAACCTGAAGCTACCAGGGTTCTACTGGGTCAGTATGAGAGGAGACATTGAAAGTTGGTGCCGAGAATGTCCCTCATGTAACATCACAAAAGATGGATGCAGAGATCAAAAAGAACCCTTACACCCAATCATGTCACAAAAACCAGGATAAATTGTTGCTCTTGATCATGTGAAATTGGACCCAACTCGCTTTGGCTATATATATGCCCTCACAATGGTGGACCATTACACAAAGCTTGTCGCTATTGCTCCTGTCAAAGATCTTACATCCAAAACTGCAGCTGAAGTCTTCTATAACGAGTTTATCCAACACTATGGGTGTCCAGACCACATCCTCACTGATCATGGACCTGCCTTTCAATCTCAACTTTTCCACGAGCTGTGCAAGTACAGAAATTGCAAGAAGCTGCATACCACTGCTTACCATCCACAAGGTAATGGACTATGTGAAAAGAGTGAAAAAAGTCATCATGGGTATGCTGCGCACACCGCTTTTGCCACCAAGGGAACTGAGTGGCCTGAGATTCTGAAAGATCTTGTCCACATCTACAATAACACCACCCATTGCTCAACTGGTCATACTCCATTTTATCTGATGTTCTGCCGACAAGGCCAGTTGCCTTCAGACTTCACCCTAGGTGTACAAATACCTGACACCATTAATCCTTTTCCACAAACGGACTGGGTGATTGAACACCGTAGACACTTGGCAGAAGCCAAGGATATTGTTGATTCTCGCATGGAAGAAGCATGAAGAAGACAACAAGAAGACTATAATCAACATGCCCATGCCAAACCCCTACAAATTGGCGACCGAGTCTGTCTCCGAAACAACGATGGGACTGGAAATTGGATCCACTTTGGGAACTTGAACCATACACAATAACTGCTATACCCTTTCCATCATCTGATGTGTACAAGATATCCAAAATTGGTTGTAAACCCCAGACGGTACACAGAAACCACCTAAAACTGTGTCTCAAGGAAGAACTCCTGAGAGAATCGCCACTACCCAAGTCAACTATGATTGGAACACAGAATCCTCCAGATTCATCAGAAAGACTGCCGAGCCTCGCTGAACTTATCTTCACTCCACAATTTGCGTTTCCTGCCTATTGTCAGTTTACTCCTACCTCAACAGAGAATACTTTTCTTCCACCTGAAGAAACCACAGAACCAGAACTAATCTCCAGCCAATAAACAGTACCTTTGAGGTGCTCTGAGCGGAGTACCAAAGGTATCCTACCTGCTCGATACAGGGACTAGTTACTTCAGCATATATCCTTCTTGAATGATATGCCCTCTTGACATTTATATACGCAGATTTACCAGATTAATATGTGTTCTTTTTCTAGCGAATATAACAGTTCGAGGACTGTGCCTAGCTCGCAAAGCCAAGAAATCATAAACTTCATTAACCCCACTTACATGTAACATTGTTAAATCTATTACTAAGAATGTTGTTTATGCTCATGTTTATCTACTATTGCATTTTTCCTAGGTATGGACTTTTACATCAAATACCTAGAGACTCTATCCCAACAATGTTTCTGAATATTTCTTATGTTCACATCCTACGTTGGTTTTGCTAGTAATTATTCCATTTTGCCATGCACTTGTGTATAGCACTTTTTCCTCTGTATCCCTAACTTTGTTATTTGTACAAGGCTTCAGCCTCCAACTTTTGACCAAGGAGGGATCTTCTTAAGAGGGGAAGTATGTGGCATCCCAGTACCTGTTCTACTACTGCTAAATGAGACAGTTGTAGTGTGGTAGTAGATTTGTTCCATTGTGTGTATGGAGTTATGGGATATAATACACTGCATTGTAAATTGTACTTTCTTGCCATCTGCTGGCCAATGTGTGTATATGAAGTAATGATTATTCTCCTCACAACAAGTGGTGGAAATAGCAATGGCTGGGAGGAGCCTTCAAGCTCAGGCCACACTCTGTCTGAACTCTGGAACAAACCAGTTGTGGGCAGTTCCTGCTGCCTCAGGAAGATATAGGAGAGACATTATTCTCTCAGAGAAGAGTTTTTCAATGCCAGTCTACACTGGAGGGACATTTTTCCTCACATAATCTTTTTCACAAAAAGAGTGAAGCCTCTTCCAGTCAGGAGAGATAATGCTGAACATGGACTCTCCTGCTCTCTGGTTATCCTGATAGCTTTTATCCAGGACCAGATCCACATGGCTGCCACGCCACCGACTTTGCTTAAACCTACCCCCTGCAAGAGGGAATGGTGGGATAAAAATTGAAGTACATCCACACTTTAATGTGTTTCCACAGAAAGCCAATTTGTGAAGGTCCCTCCATCAGTGTAATATTTATGGACTGCGCATAGCATTTCCTGTACAAGCAAGTGAATAGAACTCTGCTCCAGCCGCCCTCAGAGGCCATAACAATGCCTGTCTCATGAGGAGAAAACCATTACTTTCATATGCACAATATACTGTAAACTTTGCCTGTAAGAGAGACTGTACCCTGTTACCTCATTCAGTCAAATTTTTCTGTTTACAAGTTCACCTGCGTGTCTGGCTGCTTGAGATTGCACAAACATCACGGGCACTCTAAAACCTGCTCCCAGACACCACTGTTACAGGAGTGCCTCCGGGGGTCCTACACATCCACAAGTGCCACCTCCCACTTTTGAAATTGTTGTGCAGATGAGGGAAGCGTTGAGGGGTCCAGTGACCCACTTCAGCTACTGTCACATCATTATCTGCTGCATGTCATATCTATGTTTATTCTCTGCATTATTATTTTATCCCCTTGGAATCATCAAACTCAGCTAGGAAAATGAGCTAAGTATAATATGTTATGAACTAGTTTGGGGCTAAAGCCAAATACTATAGTGCAGAGTTTTGTCCTTACCGGACAGGTATACAAGAGAAGGTCAAGTCGGGTATCATTTAAAGCTGTGAGTTTGTGGTTCTGTAGCAGCAGGAAACATGTGGAAATTAACTGAGTTCTGTTCTCAGTTTTACAAGCTGAGCAAGTAATTTGGATCAGGTCAACTGCAACCTAACAAGGACCAGGCAGAAAGAAATGAGGCATAATCCTTTCCTGTGTCTGACAGCTTGTAGTGACTGAGAGCACAGTTGTACAAAAGCCACAGACTTCCAGCAGGGGGCTGACAAGCATGGTGCATAACAGCCCTTGTATGAATGAAGGCTTCTAGATGATCCTCCTAAAGCAATTCTTAATGTAGTTGAATACAAATAACATAACAGTTCAAAATCACACCTATTTTGGAATTTTAAACAGCAAAAATAAGGTCTCTCAAATTGTAAAGGGGAGCTATCAACAGAAAATGTCTCATTGTTTAAATTAGGTTTTTGCATTCAATACATATTTTTTTAAATTGTTGACATTGATTTTTTCCCATATCACAATGTATATTAAAAATAAAATTCTTACCATTCTTATTTCCTGTTTTTTTTTTCCATTAGGAAATACACATGTACTTTAGCTGCAATAAAACAGACTATGAGACCCTATCTTTCAAACTGAAGCATCTATTGAGGGTATGGGTGAGGGCGTGCAAAGGTCATTAAGAAGGGAGGGTGAGTAGGGTCAGCTATATCACCACCTATTGTGAGTGGTGGATGCTGTGTTATTCGCTGTGTATAGAGGTGTCACATGCCATTTTAATCTTGTCTGTGATGATAAGGAAACTGCTGAAAACTTTCTAAAAAGACAAGGCATGATTCTAAAAAAGCCAAAGTTGCCACTGAATAAGTTATTTTATAAAGAAAATTACATTAAAAAATAGCCAAAATTTTGAAAAATGCACATAACACAGTAAACTAATTTATTGTACAACTCCTGGCAAAAATTATGGCATCACCAGGCTCGGAGGATGTTCTTTCTGTTGTTTAATGTTGCTGAAAAAAAGCAGCTCACAGACGTAGCACAAAACTAAAGTCATTTCAAATGGCAACTTTAGGCCTTTAAGAAACACTAAAAGAAATCAAGATAAAAAATATGGTACTCAGTAAGGGTAATTTTTTGCAGACCAAGCAGAGGGAAAAAATTATGGAATCATGAAAAACAAACACACAAAAGAACACTCCAATACATCATTAGTATTTTGTTGCACCACCTCTGGCTTTAATAACAGCTTTCAGTCTCTGAGGCATGGACTTAATGAGTGACAAACAGTACTCTTCATCAATCTGGCTCCAACTTTCTCTGATTGCTGTTGCCAGATCAGCTTTGCAGGTTGGAGCCTTGTCATGGACCATTTTCTTCAACTTCCACCAAAGATTTTCAATTGAATTGAGGTCCGGACTATTTTCAGGCTGTAGCATCGGCGTCTCTGCCCCCTACCAGGCAGAGACGCCGTCCCTCTCACCGCCGCGCACCCCGCCCGGCATCCTGCAGCGCTCCTTTTCCTGCTGCTGCCGGCGCGCGCAGCTTCCCGGCACTGTTCTTAGGGTGCGCGCTCCCTCCCTCTTAAAGGGGCTGCGCGCACCATCCTAAGGAGTCCCCGGCCAATTGCCGGAGGTCCTCCCATATATAAGGCACCTCCTCCAAAACGGAGGTGCCCGAGCAATAGTTGTTGCATAGTGTACTTACCTCTGCTTCAGCCCTCAGGTCCCAATGCTAGCGTGACTACTAGTCCTGCCCACCAGCCTGACAACCAGTCCAGTCCGCCAGCCTGACTACTCTCCAGCCTGACAGTCTGTCTTCCGTTCAGTCCGCCAGTCTGTCTATGGTCTCTGTCCGCCTCCTTACCTGGGAGCACCTGCTTGCTACCTTCCGTGACCACCTGGCAGCCAACCTGGAGGCTCCTGCCCATCACTTGCTGTGACCACCTGGCAGCCTACCTAGAGGCTCCTGCCTGTCACTTGCCGTGACCACCTGACAGCCTACCTAGAGGCTCCTGCCCATCACTTGCCGTGACCACCTGACAGCCTACCTAGAGGCTTCTGCCTGTCACCTGCCGTGACCACCTGACAGCCTACCTAGAGGCTCCTGCCTATCACCTGCCGTGACCACCTGACAGCCTACCTAGAGGCTCCTGCCTGTCACTTGCCGTGACCACCTGACAGCCTACCTAGAGGCTCCTGCCCGTCACTTGCAGTGACCACCTGACAGCCTACCTAGAGGCTCCTGCCCATCACTTGCCATGACCACCTGACAGCCTACCTAGAGGCTTCTGCCTGTCACCTGCTGTGACCACCTGACAGCCTACCTAGAGGCTCCTGCCTGTCACCTGCTGTGACCACCTGACAGCCTACCTAGAGGCTCCTGCCTATCACCTGCCGTGACCACCTGACAGCCAAACTAGAGGCTCCTGCCGGTCGCCTGCCGTGTCTACCAGTCCATCTACTCGTCAGCCTGCCTGCTGTGCCCATCTGTAATATCGGTCAGTCCCTGCCATCTGTACCGTAGGAGTCACCTGCTCTCTTACAAGGTCGTCCCCAGAGTAGCACCTGGTCCCTCTGCTCGGACCCTCCCTGATTACGGAGTCGATTGAGCCGCCGTACGACCTTGGTCGCTCCGAGTTGATACCTAGTTAGGGCCCTCTGGGTCCCTCCTTGCACCGCAGCACAAAGGTTCAACCTCCCGGTTCCGTAACACAGGCCATGACATTGATCTTATGTGTCTTCTTTCAAGGAATGTTTTCACAGTTTTTGCTCTATGGCAGGATGCATTATCATCTTGAAAAATGATGTCATCATCCCCAAACATCCTTTCAATTGATGGAATAAGAAAACTGTCCAAAATATCAATGTAAACTTTTACATTTATTGAAGATGTAATGACAGCCATCTCCTCAGTGCCTTTACCTGACATGCAGCCCCATATCATCAGTGACTGTGGAAATTTGCATGTTCTCTTCATGCAGTCATCTTTATAAATCTCATTGGAACGGCACCAAACAAAAGTTCCAGCATCATCATCTTGCCCAATGCAGATTTGCGATTCATCACTGAATATGACTTTCATCCAGTCACCCACAGTCTACGATTGCTTTTCCTTAGCTCATTGTAACCTTGTTTTTTTCTGTTTAGGTGTTAATGATGGCTTATGTTTAGCTTTTCTGTATGTAAATCTCATTTCCTTTAGGTGGTTTCTAACAGTTCAGTCACAGACAATGACTCGTTTCCTCCCATTTGTTCCTCACTTGTTTTGTTGTGCATTTCCTGTTTTTTAGACATATTGATTTAAGTTTTCGGTCTTGATGCTTTGATGTCTTCCTTGGTCTACCAGTATGTTTGCCTTTAACAACCCTCCCATGTTGTTTGTATTTGGTCCAGATTTTAGACACAGCTGACTGTGAACAACCAACATCTTTTGCAACATTGCGTGATGATTTACCTTCTTTTAAGAGTTTGATAATCCTCTCCTTTGTTTCAATTGACATCTCTGGTGTTGGAGCCATGATTCATGCCAGTCCACTTGGTGCAACAGCTCTCCAAGGTGTAATCACTCCTTTCTAGATGCAGACTAACAAGCAGATCTAATTTGATGCAGGTGTTAGTTTTGGAAATGAAAATTTACAGGGTGATTCCATAATTTTTTCCTCAGAATTGAGTGATTCCATAATTTTTTCCCTCTGCTTGGTCTGAAAAAAATTACTCTTACTGAGTACCACATTTTTAATCTTGATTTCTTTTAGTGTTTCATAAAGCCCTAAAGTTGCCATTTGAAATTACTTTAGTTTTGTGCCATGTCTGTGATCTGCTTTTTTTCAACAACATTAAGCAACTGAATGAACATCCTCCGGGCCCGGTGATTCCATAATTTTTGCCAGGGGTTGTAGCTAACATACTGTATTTTTCCGACTAAAGACGCACTTTCTTCCTCCAAAATTTTGGGGGAAAGTGGGGGGTGCGTCTTATAGTCCGAATACTATCTACCTCTATATACTGTGGCTCTGCGTGGTAGGAGGTATGGGGGGAGCGGCAGCTGGGGACCAACAGGGCACAGAAGGTAACAGCCGCCTGCTGCTGCCTATGCTGTGCCCGCTACTAAAGAAAATGAATATTTCCTGCTCCTCACGCCCATGGGCGTGGGGAGCAGGGAATATTCATTTGCCTTAATAGCTGGCACACAGTAGCTGCAGCGCAGCTCCTGCTGCCGCTCTGTGGTCTGTGTGCCTGCTATTAAAGCTCATGAATATTCCCTACAACCCACTCCCATGAGTTGTAGTGAATATTCATGGTCTTTAATAGCAGGCACACTGACCGCAGAGCGGCAGCATGAGCTGCTCTGCGGTACAGTGCACCGGCTATTGAAAAGACTGAATGGTCACTGCTCCCCATGCACAGAGTCCCGGCATGGGGAGCAGTGACTATTCCAGCACAGCAACTCACACTGTATGAGGGCGCATGGCAGAGACTAGATATGAGCGGTGTTCGACTCGAACTGTTCGCCAATCTCAAATTCGAGCTGTTTTGGGCGGTGTTCGAGCCGTTCGGCGAACCCGAACGATTTGAAAAAAATTTGGCTGTTCGAGGTTATGTTCGATAACTGTTCGTGCACCAAAATCATAACTGGATTTTTTCTAAGTAATGCTGAAAATTAATGTTAATACACAGTTTGAGTGTACAGCGGGGCGGGGGGAGGGGCAGGGGATGGATCTCTGCAGAAATAATGAAGATCTCCATTTTTTTTTCTCTTTCCCGCATTTACAGTGGGGAGGTGCAATCTGTCAGCCTATCAGCAGCGCACACACGGAGCAAACTGCTATTTTTCACACAAGCAAGGGCATGTGTCATTGGCAGTGTATGTCACATGTCCTTGCCCTATAAGACCAAGCCATTTTCCCCGTCGCCACCATTTTTTCACTGCTGCAGCTGTGTGTTAGACGGCACTGCTGTTGCTGTGTGCGCTATACTTTGTTAATTTCAAGCCAATTTTCGCACAAATCTACAGATAGCTTGGGAGTAGGGAATAGTTGTGATTGCAGTCCTTTTAAGGACTAGGTTACATCATTGCCTATGACTTTTACCTGGCAGGTCTGTGCTCTTAAATAGATAGGTTGGGAGTAAAGACTAATTGTAATTGCAGACCTTTTCAGGACTAAGTTACATCAGTTCCTATCACATTTTGCCAGGCAGGTCTGTGCCAGTGCTGTGCAAGTTTTTTTTCACAGCATTTGGCTAAATCTATCAAAGCAAATCCTTTTTGGCCTATTGCAGTGTGTGTTAGTCAGTGGAGTAGCCTATCTGTGTTGCAAGCTACACCACCTGTGTATAGAATGCAATTTTTTTTACTGCACCTAGTGAAGTAAAACCTTTTGGGCATAGCATCATTCTATTAGTCCATCTATACTAACCTCCACCAGGTTACAAATTCAATCTAATTTTTTTCTGCATCTAGCTTTGAAAAAATATTTCGGCTTGTAGCAGTGTGTGGGACTTGTTCTATTAGTCCATCTATACTAACCTCCACCAGGTTGCAAATTCAATATAATTTTTATCTGCATCTAGCTCTGAAAAAATATTTGGGCTTCGACTTGTAGCAGTGTGTGGGACTTGCTCTATTAGTCCATCTATACTAACCTCCACCAGGTTGCAAATTCAATATAATGTTTATCTGCATCTAGCTCTGAAAAAATATTTGGGCTTCGGTTTGTAGCAGTGTGCGGGACTTGTTCTATTAGTCAATCTATACTAACCTCCACCAGGTTGAAAATTCAATATAATTTTTATCTGCATCTAGCTCTGAAAAAATATTTGGGCTTCGGCCTGTAGCAGTGTGTGGGACTTGTTCTATTAGTCCATCTATATTAACCTCCACCAGGTGGAAAATTCAATATAATTTTTATCTGCATCTAGCTCTGAAAAAATATTTGGGCTTCGGCTTGTAGCAGTGTGTGGGACTTGTTCTATTAGTCCATCTATACTAACATCCACAAGGTTGAAAATTCAATATAATTTTTATCTGCATCTAGATCTGAAAAAATATTTGGGCTTCGGCTTGTAGCAGTGTGTGGGACTTGTTCTATTAGTCCATCTATACTAACCTCCACCAGGTTGCAAATTCAATATAATTTTTATCTGCATCTAGCTCTCAAATAATATTTGGGCTTCGGCTTGTAGCAGTGTGTGGGACTTGTTCTATTAGTCCATCTATACTAACCTCCACCAGGTTGAAAATTCAATATAATTTTTATCTGCATCTAGCTCTGAAAATATATTTGGGAATCGGCTTGTAACACTGTGTGGGACTTGTTCTATTAGTCCATCTATACTAACCTCCACCAGGTTGCAAATTCAATATAATTTTTATCTGCATCTAGTTCTGAAAAAAAATTTGGGCTTCAGCTTGTAGCAGTGTGTGGGACTTGTTCTATTAGTCCATCTATACTAACCTCCACCAGGTTGCAAATTCAAAATAATTTTTAGCTTCATCTAGCCCGGAAAATTTTGGACTTAGTAGCAGTGTGAGGTACTCATTGTATTAGGCCATCTATACAAAGCTCCACCAGCTTTGAAATGAATAATAATTTTTAGCTGCATCTTGCCTGTAAACTATTATTGGGCATATTAGCAGTGTGTGGTACTCATTCTATTAGGCCATCTATACTAAGCTCCACCAGCTTTCAAATTAATAATAATTTTTAGCTGCATCTAGCCCGGAAAATTTTTTTTCATCCCAATAGTGGTAGCAATACAAATATGGGGCGCGCTCCTGGCTAACAAAAATATACGCTTCATAACAAAAAACACCAGCCTAGTGCACTGCATTAATAAGATGGCATCATCGTCTCTCCTGTCTACGCCGGCTAGCATTCCTGTGCCTAAAACACAATGCATGGGTCCGCGCTAGCCACGATGCTGCGGGGTCAAAAGCTGCTGCTAACGCTTTATCACAATTCAATTGGCAGATTTTCACAGAGCTCCTCCCCAATGCCCACCCATCGGGCAACAGTTGCCCACCATCCCTATGGGATCTAGTGGCGAATACTTGATGCCATTAATCAGAGCGTCAGTTGCCCCGTCGACGTGGCAAGCATACGGTAAGTCATGGGAAGAGTGGACACGACTAGTAGCAGGCAAATGGGTTGACCAATGTGAACAAGCCAGATTACAAGTCACCATAGAATTTCCCCACAAGCTAATCATGAGGGGCATATCGGGGGCGTCAGCGCAGCGGTGTCTGACCGGAGTAGCATTTCACTTCCAACTACTGAATTGGGGAGATGTGACAAAGAGATTCATCATCAGACAATCCATAAAAGGGTGGAAAAGGGGTCAGCCAAGTCAGGAGTGTAGACGTCCTGTCCCGTGTCACTAAAACTGATTTCTCACATCATATCCCTAACACCATTAACATGACACTAACAATTTGAAGCAACACTACTGTCTACTGCATTTGCGATCGCCTTCTTCGGGGTGCTATGCATAAGCGAATTAGTCCCTCAATCCAAAATTACCACCAGTGGAGGCTTATTACACCAGGACGTAATCATAGCCAATAATGCAATACGTCTACGCATACGCCAATTGAGAACGGTTCCAGCGGGCAGGGGCACTTGGGTACTTCTACAACCCACAAACGGTACACTGAGTCGGGTAACAATAGTAAAAACAAATGTAACCATCAGATCACAAAGTAATTTCTTCCTATCACACATTGATGGAACACCATTATCAAGATACCAGTTCCAAGCTATATTTAATAAATGCATAACATCGGCAGGGAACCACCCCAAAGATTACGGGACACACTCATTCTGAATAGGCGCGGCCACGGAAGCAGCAAGAGCAGGACTGTCAGAAACGGAAGTTCAGAGGATAGGGAGATGGCGATCCACGTGTTTGGCGAGATACATAAGACCGGACTTGTTATCCTAACATGGTTTGTTTCTTTTACAGGTGACGCTAAGCCAACAGTGTGGGTGATAGGCCACTCATATATATATTGGGCAGAAAAAAGGGCGAAAGTCCACCCAGGCGGGAGGAAATTAGAGTTTCATAACACATATTTCAACTGGAGAGGTATTAGAGGCCTGCTATGGCCACAGGTACTAATGGAGGTAATCAAGGTAGGGAGAGAGGCAAGAGGTCCAGTCATCTTAGTTATACAGGCCGGGGGAAATGACCTAGGTCATCACAAGAGGGCATAACTAATGGGGCAATAATGAAACTAGACACTGAGTGCTTCAGAGAATTTTTCACAAAACTAACTATAGTATGGTCAGAGATTGTGCCGATAGCGTTATGACAAGGTGCGCGAGACATCACGGCTATCGAACGGACAAGGCGGGTAATAAATATTCGGATGGCAAAATTTAGAAGAGACAGAGGTGGTGTAGTGATACAACACCGACATCTGGAAGGAGATAAAGCAGGCCTCATATGGACCGACGGTGTTCACTTAATGGATATTGGACTGGAAATATTCCTGTCAGGACTCCAGGATGGAGTGTAAGAAGCGTTAAGAGTGATGGATGGGGGTCAGAGTCCTGCATACGAGTACACAGGATCCTCCATGGCCTGGAAATAGAAAGGACATGTTAGAGAGTTACACTTGTTGGCCAAGTTGCCGGAGTGGAGACCCAGGGCATGCTGCAACAAGCTGAATTATTTTAGAAATAAAATGCCTTTCTAATGGAATGAGTATAAAGAGTTTATAAAGCTGTGACCGATCCTCAACCATCCAGTTGTAAGAGTTACATTATTGTATTGTCAAGGAAAGGGGGGTGGTAGGGGGGCTGAGCATCTGGGTTTGGTTGGGGGTCCCCACAGTGTGCCTAGGCTAGATGCATTTAAAAATTCTTATTAGATACACAGGCGATGCAGCTTGCTTCACAGCTGGGCTACTACACCAAAAGTATTGCCTAGGCTAGTTGCAGTGAAAAATTCTACGCTGACTAGCAGACACTGAAGCTTTGGAGCAGACCTCTGAGTTAACAGCTCTTCAGACTCAACCATCTGTGTTACCCCAAGCCATAGTGTATGTAGTTTCTTACAGTTAAAAAGGGGGGGGAGCGACCCAACCCACCTTGAATTGATGATGCCAATATCACGTAAAACACAGCAAGGGGACTCCAAAAAGAGTCTCCATTTTTTCCAAAAATTGTGGCACAGACACCACTTAAGTGGCATCAATTGCCCCAGAGTTGCTTAAAACGGTTGGTGAGGTGATTTTACCAAATCCTCAAGCTTTTAGTCTCCCCAGGATGACACAGGGGTAGAAAAGTCCTTGCGGATCCATGATTTGTTCATCTTTATGAACGTGAGTCTGTCTACATTCTCAGTGGACAGCCGCATGTGCTTATCTGTCAGCACACCACCAGCAGCGCTGAACACACGTTCAGAGAGAACGCTGGCTGCAGGGCATGACAAGATCTTCAAGGCGTGCGTGGCGAGCTCCGGCCATTTTTCCAGATTGGAAGCCCAAAATGAGCAAGGGTCCAGTGACACAGTCATAGCTTCGATGTTCACTTGGAGATACTCCTGTACCATCCTCTCTAGGCGTTGACTATGTGTCAGACTTCTTGTCTCCTGTGGCCTTGCAAAGGATGGTCTAAAAAAGTGGTGAAACGATTCCACAAAATTGCTTTTACCAGCAGATACAGTGTTACTGTTACAGTTTGAGTGATGAAGACTCGATAGTCCCACGGTTTGCAAGTTAGAACTGTGAGATTCACAACGTGCACCACTGGTGCTTTGTGGAAAAGCACATGTAAGATTCTGCAACAGCCTCTGCTGATACTCCTGCATGCGTGAATCCCTTTCTATGGCAGGAATTATTTCTACAAATTTACTTTTGTACCGGGGATCTAAGAGTGTGGCAACCCAGTAGTCGGGATTACTTCGAATTCTGACAATCCGAGGGTCATGTTGCAGGTAGTGCAGCAAGAAGGCACCCATGTGCCTTTTGCATCCAGGAGGACCAAGTCCTTGTTGTGTTGGTAGCGAGGTAAGAATCATGCTTCCTTCCTCTGCCCTCTCCCCCCAACCTCGCACAACAGTAATGTGATCAAGGTCTCCCTCATCTGATGAGTCTTACATGCCCATCGCCAGTTCGTCCTCCACTGCTTCCTTGGCTCCTGCACCTTCCTCAACAGTTTGGCTGCTACCATGCACCCTGGTTAATCCCTCTCCCCCACCCTCCCATGCCTGCCGCCTTGGTGCAGCCGACCTTCTGGACCTTGGAGATGTTATCCCTTCCACTTACGACTCCTCCTCTACTTCCTCCACCTCCTCTTGTCCCACCACCTGACTCTGAATTCTGTTTAACGTGTGCTCTAGCATGTAAATCACCAGAATAGTCATGCTGATAATGGCATCGTCGTCAGCACTAAACATCTTTGTCGACATTTCAAAACTGTGCAGGAGGGTGTGTGGCGCCCCTGAGGGTTCAGTCGCCACAGAGGTACTGCATCTCACCCAGAGGTGTGGTATCTCACCCTCAGGTAAGGAAGGAGTATGGCTCGGGACCCTAACACCTGCATCCAACACATACCCGCAGTGGGGGTACGGCGAGTTTGCTGCAAAGGGAAAGCACAGTCCCAGGTCCCTAGTTGGTGGGAGGGTCCTATGTAGTGGGTGTGGGTGGAGAAAGTAGCTTAGGGGAGCACATGACAGGGAGAGTATAAATAGGGAGCCATCTTAGAAAGAGCAAGCCAGTCAGAGGAGGAGAAGTGACAGGAGCAGAGGCTCTGCATGAGCTCTGCTCCGGAGGCGGGCCTAGCCTGTAAGGCCCAGGACTGAAGGAGAGAAGAGAGGAGTGGGAGCAGGAAGGCTCCAGGAACCGAAAGGACCCTAGGGGTACGGGCCGTGAAGAAGGCCACACGTACGTCCGCTGCTACCAGGAGGTAGAGGGGTCAGGCCAGATAAGGGGAACCGGTCCCTCAACTAGCGGAGAAACAGCAAGGCTCAACTAGAAACCGGAGGCTGCAGCATTTCATGTACTGCAGGCCAAAGTCCACACCAGTCTCACTAAGAAGGTAGCCACATAGGACCCAGGGGACGGAATACAAGTCGCCCGCCAAGGCCCGAGGATACCGGATAGAAGTGTCACTGGGTGTGAGGTGCAGGGAGAAGGCCAGAGAAAGGACACACAGAAGGGGGTCCTGCTAAGTACTCCGGAGCTATCTGGGGGTGGACTGAGCCCCTCACTGAGTACGCACAGCACGACGGGGGAGATTGCTCTGGTACCTGTAATCTGGACTGCAACAACTGTGAGTAAAGATCTTGGGACTGCATCACGCGGACTCTGTGTTCATTACTGACTCCCTGCACTACAACCACCATCATCCACCCACACTGACCTGAAGCTACACTCTTCCTGTGGGGAGTAATAATACCATTGCTGCAAAACCACCAGCGTCAGAGAACGGTTCCGCAGCGGCGGCCCCTTTGGCCGCACTCCACAGGTGGCGTAGTCGGACATTAAAAAACCCATATATACAAATTACCCTTGGATTGACCGCCCTGGGTCATGGACCGGGTCGCCGCAACAGTGACTACAACCCCCAGTGTCTACCGGCCCGGCTGTGGGTACCCCACGGCACAGGGGGCACGTCAACTTCATAGGTCCCTGATCTGAGACCACTCCTGCAGTGTGATTTGCCCCACGTCTGGATCTCGTTGGCTCAGGCAATACGTCAGAACGTATTGCACCAGGGCTTGTCGGTGCTGCCACAGTCGCTGCAACATGTGCAGAGTTGAATTCCACCGTGTCAGCGCATCGCATTTCAGCCGGTGAACTGGCAGGCGCAACGACTTCTGTAGAGATGTAAATCGCTGAGCTGCAGGATGAGAACTGCGGAAGTGAGCACACAGCGACCGTGCCCTCTGCAGAAGGCCTTCTAGTCGAGGATAGTGGGCTAAAAATTGCTGGAAAACCAGGTTCAACACGTGAGCCACACAAGGCACGTGTGTGACATTGCCCCGGCTAAGGGCCGCACCCAGGTTTGCAGCATTGTCGCACACGGCCTTCCCTGGTTGCAGGTCCAGTGGAGACAACCATTCACGAAACTGGGTTTCCAGAGCTGACCACAACTTCTCAGCTGTGTGACTCACATTTCCCAGACATTTCAAAGTAAACACCGCCTTATGCCGTTGAGCCGTGCTGCCCGCATAGTAGGGAGGTGTGCAGGATTCCTTCTGCGCAGTTAGAAAGCGGGTGGCATTACCAGACAGGCTTTGGGTGCAGGTGGAGGACCGAGAGGAGGTTGAGGAGGCAGAAGCGGTGGAGGAAGTTCTAGATAAAGAGGACTGACGTTCAACTCGTGGGGACGGCAAGACTTGGACAGCAGCCCCTTGTCCTGCTGTCACCATAGTTAGCCAGTGCCCAGTCAGCGACATGTAACGCCCCTGTCCATGCCTACTCGCCCAAGTGTCAGTGGTGAAATGCACCCTGTCACACACAGAGTTTCTCAAAGAAGCGGTGATGTTGTGTGCGACATGCTGGTGTAGCGCAGGCACACCTTTCTTTGAGAAGTAGTGCCGACTGGGCATCTGGTACTGGGGCACTGCGACGGACATAAGATCTCGAAAATCTTCTGTGTCCACCAGGCGGAAAGGCAGCATTTCTGTAGCCAAGAGCTTGCAGATGGTGAATATCAACCTCTTAGCTTTCTCATGGCTAGGACGAAATGGTCTTTTACTTATCCACATATGAGGGATCGAGGGCTGGCTGTTGTGCTTAGACGGGGTTGAGTAGGGTGTCCCCGGCAAACTTGCCGGTCTGTGAGGAAGATGCATGCGGAAAAGTTAGGTTGCCTTGATCCAAAGGTGGTGCTCTCGATGTGGGAGAGCGCTCAACACCAGCTGGTGTTTCCACTTCCAAATGAAATGGCCAATCACAATGGCTGTTGCGGGTAAAGAGGTGGCAGGTCTGCGTCCAAAAACATGTGTGACTGCTGTCCCCCCAGTCACAGAGGATGTATAGGCCGCATTGTAGCACAGAGAGCTTCCCACTGCAACTTATGCTTCATATCCATATGACGGTACATGCATGAAGTACTCAAACTATGAATTTTTTTGCCTCTACATAGCTTTTGGTGACAAATATTACAGATAACACGAGCTGGGTCATCCTTATCGATCTGAAAAAATGCCCAGGCTATGCAAGGCTTAGAGCCCAAGCGACCTGAAGAGCCACTACGACTTGTGGTCAGAGGCAGAGTTGTGGTTGAGGATGCAGTTGTTGACGTGCTTCCAGTACTCCGTCTCTGTCCAGGAAGGTGCAACCTAACCTCGTCGTCAATAGCATCTGTGACGCCCAGCTGCACTTGGTATCACAGCTCCTAGAAGAGTGCATTGATGGAATCCTCCACAAGAGGCCCCCATAAACATTCACACATCTCCACTAGTGTTGAGCCACCCCCGTAGTGTTCGGGTTCGGTTCGGTTCGTCGAACACCGGGATGTTCGAGGAACTGTTCGTCGAACTGTTCGTCGAACACCTTAGAACACCTTAGAACACCGTCGAACACCGTTAAAACCAATGGCAGGCAAACAAAAACACATAGAAACACATAGAAAACACCTGCAAAGGTGTCCAAAAGCTGACAAACTGCTCAGAAGACACTCTCTTTAAAAAAGCCGGCCGGCAAATTCAGCAGCGGCATACACCGGTACCCGACAATTTAGACAAGAAGGAATAGAGCATCACACATAGATTAGATAGATAGAAACATGTCAGTCACACATATAAGAAGCACAGTGACAGTGTTGGTTACAGCACTTGTCATTTAGTGTAAAGGATTTATTAAAAAAAATATTAGTGTTTTCATGCACCGTCTCTTTAAAAAAGCCGGCCAGCAATTCAGCATCTGTACCCGACAATTTAGAACAGAAAGAATAGAGCTTCACACATAGATTAGATAGATAGAAACATGTCAGTCACATATATAATAAGTACAGTGATAGTGTTGCTTACTGTACTTGTCATTTAGTGTAAAGGATTTATTTAAAAAAATAATAGTGTTTTCATGCACTGTCTCTTTAAAAAAGCCGGCCGGCAATTCAGCAGCGGTACCCGACAATTTAGATCAGAAAGATAGAGCATCACACATAGATTAGATAGATAGAAACATGTCAGTCACATATATATGAAGTACAGTGATAGTGTTGGTTACTGTACTTGTCATTTAGTATTAAAATAAAAGATTTATTATTAAAAAAATTGGCGTGGGGTTCCCCTTAATTTTAGGCTCTAGCGGAGGTTAAGCAGACGGCTGGGGCAGATGTTTGAAGCCTGGGAAGGGGGTAATACCCACGGAGCTTCCCAGGCTACTAATATCAGCCCCCAGATGAATACATAGCCTTTACTAGCTATTAAAATGGGGGACCCCCCAAAAAAATGACGTGGGGTCCCCCCTAATTTAATAGCTAGCAAAGGCTAGGCAGACAACTGGGGGCTGATATTAATAGCCCAGGAAGGGAGCCATGAATATTCATGAAATAATTAAAAAAAAATTGACGTGGGGCTTCGCACTATATTTGTGTCCAGCCAGGTACAGCAGGCAGGAACGGGCTGCCCCCAACTACCAGCTGCCTATTTGTACCTGGCCGGACACAACAATATAGGGAAGCCCTTTTTTTCTTAATTATTTCATGAAATAATTTAAAGAAAATTGACGTGGGGCTTCGCCCTGTTTTTGTGTCCAGCCAGGTACAACTAGGCAGCTGGGGGCTGGAATCCGCAGCGCAGGGAGGCCCAAGCTTTCTGGGCCACCCCCGCTGCAAATTGCAGTCCGCAGCCACCCCGGAAAATGGCGCGTTCATAGAAGCGCCATCTTCTGGCGCTGTACCCAACTCATCCAGGGCCCTGATGCGGTGGCTCACTGGGTAATAAAGGGGTTAGGGCCAGCTTGGCATTATCAGCTGGCCCTAAGCCCGAAATTCATGGGGTCACGCCAATATTAGACATGACCACCATGAATTTCTAGTAAAGTATTTAAAAAAAACACAACACCCAGAAAAAAGTCCTTTAATTGAAATAAACACACAATTCTTTATTGTTCTAAATTAAACCATACTTACCATCACGCCCATTCAAGCTGAAGCCAACGATCTCCTGAAATAAAAGAAAAATAATAAAGCAACATCATCCTTACCTTTACATGGTTCCCATGACAGCTTCAGCTCTGCTACATCGAGATGACAGGCTGGACCGCAGCAGAACGCTGCCATCCAGCCTGTCATCCCGCAGACACTGAGAAGCGCAGGCTTGCTTGCGCTCCACAGTGTCTCTCTGTGAGGGCATCCAGATGAGCCGAGTTAATGTCCAATGAACTCGGCTCACCTCATGCACGTCACTGACAGCGTGGGAAAATTCTCCTGCACTCAGCGCTTCAGCTTGGGAGAATTCTCACACTGAAGCGCTGAGTGCAGGAGAATTCTCCCACGCTGTCAGTGACGTGCAGGAGGTGAGCTGAGTTCATTGGACATGAGCTCACCTTATGCACGTCACTGACAGCGTGGGAGAATTCTCCTGCAGTCACCGCTTCAGCGTGAGAATTTTCCCACGCTGTCAGTGACGTGCATGAGGTGAGCCGAGTTCATTGGACATGAACTCGGCTCATTTGGATGTCGTCACAGAGAGACGCTGAGCAGCGCAAGCAAGCCTGCGCTTCTCAGTGTCTGCGGGATGACAGGCTGGATGGCAGCGTTCTGCTGCGGTCCAGCCTGTCATCTCGATGTAGCAGAGCTGAAGCTGTCGTGGGAACCATGGAAAGGTAAGGATGAGGTTGCTTTATTATTTTTCTTTTATTGCAGGAGATCGTTGGCTTCAGCTGGAATGGGCGTGACGGTAAGTATGGTTTAATTTAGAACAATAAAGGATTGTGTCTTTATTTCAATTAAAGGACTTTATTCTGGGTGTTTGTGTTTTTTTTAACTTTGACTATGGGGTTAGTAATGGGGGTGTCTTATAGACGCCTCTCCATTACTAACCTGGGCTTGATGTCAGCTGGCATTATAAGCTGACATCAACCCCAACCCTATTACCCCCTGCCACCGCACCAGGGCAGCGTGGAAGAGCGAGGCTAAGTGCCAGAATTGGCGCATCCTATGAATGCGCCATTTCTGGGGCGGCTGACGGCTGGTGTTTCTAGCCTGGGAGGGGGCCAATATTCATGGCTCCCTTCCTGGGCTATTAATATCAGCCCCCAGCTGTCTGCCTAGCCTTTGCTAGATATTAAATTAGGGGGGACCCCACGTCATTTTTTTTGGGGGGTCCCCCATTTTAATAGCTAGTAAAGGCTATGTATTCAGCTGGGGGCTGATATTAGTAGCCTGGGAAGCTCCGTGGGTATTACCCCCTTCCCAGGCTTCAAACATCTGCCCCAGCCGTCTGCTTAACCTCCGCTAGAGCCTAAAAATAAGGGGAACCCCACGCCAATTTTTTTAATAATAAATCCTTTATTTTAATACTAAATGACAAGTACAGTAACCAACACTATCACTGTACTTCATATATATGTGACTGACATGTTTCTATCTATCTAATCTATGTGTGAAGCTCTCTTCTGTCTGTTATAAATTGTCGGGTACCGCTGCTGAATTGCCGGCCGGCTTTTTTAAAGAGACGGTGCATGAAAACACTATTATTTTTTTTGATAAATCCTTTACGCTAAATGACAAGTACAGTAAGCAACACTGTCACTGTACTTCGTATATATGTGGCTGACATGTTTCTATCTATCTAATCTATGTGTGAAGCTCTATTCTGTCTGTTATAAATTGTCGGGTACCGCTGCTGAATTGCCGGCCGGCTTTTTTAAAGAGACGGTGCATGAAAACACTAATATTTTTTTTGATAAATCCTTTACGCTAAATGACAAGTACAGTAAGCAGCACTTTCACTGTACTTCGTATATATGTGGCTGACATGTTTATATCTATCTAATCTATGTGTGAAGCTCTATTCTTTCGGTTCTAAATTGTCGGGTACAGGTGTATGCCGCTGCTGAATTGCCGGCTTTTCATGTTTCACTGTTGGCACTGTTCCCATCGATTTGGGCAATCACTGTAATGCCACAACCACCATGGCTGTGGCATTACAGTGAGTGGCAGACAATCCCTGCATGATTGGTGCTCTAAATAGCGCCAGACATGCAGGACACGCTTTTGGTGCACGAACAGTTATCGAACATAACCTCGAACAGCCGAATTTTTTGCAAATCGTTCGGGTTCGTCGAACAACTCGAACACCGCCCAAAACAGCTCGAATTTGAGATTGGCGAACAGTTCTAGTCGAACACCGCTCATCTCTAATCTCCACCTTCCACCTCAGACCAGCAGAGGGAGCCCGTTAGGGATATAAATAGGGAAGGTGGAGCTAGGCAGTTTAGTTCCTCTGAAGAGTTCCTGCAGTAGAGGAGCCCAAGAGTGGTCAGTCTGCAGTGGAGCTCAGTCTAGTCTAGAGAACTCAGTTAATAGTTCAGCAGTGGAGCACGAGGCTCCTGTTAGCTAGATTCAGGGAGCCCAGTTAGAGCTTAAGGTGTGCCGGCGCCATAAGAGCGGTGAAGCGCGGCAAGTTGCCATTAGTGTGTATAGCCTAGTGAGGGCCTGAGTAGGCCGAAGGCGAGTGGAGAGTTAGTACATAGGGGGCAGAGGAGCTCAACCAGCTCACCCCGAAGCATTTACCGAACACCGGATCCGAGCTTACCGGGATCTCTGACTCAGTAAGGCATAACTGGAATCCCAGGATCGCTAAGGTGCTGATACATAACAGAGCCAGGAGATGCTTAGGCCCCGCATACTGGGAGCGTGAACTCCAAGTCAAGGCCCTACCACAAGGTCAGCCAGCGCAGGACAGAGACAAAGTTAGGCCTAGCTCCAGGCAGGTCAGAAACTTACTACGCAGAGGCAAGAAACAGGAGGCCCTACACCCGCTCATTGGGGAGGATCCTGATATGCACCCTTCACCCTACAGTGCTCCGGGATGTGCCTGAATTTCCACCAGTAAAAGGTACTGAAGTGACTACCGTGTCCGTTCCCGTTCTTGCTCTGACCCAGCTGGCTCTCTTCTGTCATGAATTCCCCCTGCATATTCTTTTCTGAGGCCTAGCTCCACCTGTGGGGAGCTATACCATCGAGCTGCCTTAGCACCGGCCTCAGTGGACTACTGCAGCGCTGGTGCTTCTCACCAGATACTACAAGTGGCGCCACGAACTCTTATAAAATTAACAATTATCCACCCTTTTAAAGACAGACCCTAGGGTACGGGCCTAGGAGCCGACCACCACGACATCCCCAGGGCCAGGCAAAGGCCCGGGTATCGAGTCATCCCCATCCCCTGGGCTAGTCACATCCTCCTCCATCTCCTCTGCTGACCTCATCGACTGGCTGACTGTGGGTTGACAGTAAGTGGGATCTCCAACCTCGTCATCATCACCCTGTGTGTTCTCACACCCGTCGTCCTAAGAGCCAACCTCTTCCTGCCCTGACCGAAAAGTCAAGTTGTCGCTCCAATCAGGTATTTAAGTCTCATCATCATCTTCATCATTGTCTCCACCAACAGGAGTTACAGTTTGGGAACGAGGGTCTACATTATGCTCAGAACCTTCTTCATCTGGTCCTGGATCCGACTCATAAAGATTCTGGGCATCAGTGCAGATCATTTCCTCGTCTGGATTAGCAAAAGCTCTGGAGCAGACCTCCGTTTCCCAGGCTATAGTATGAGTAAACAGCTGTGCAGACTCAACCATCTGTGTTACCCCATACTCAGACGGGCAGCTGGAGACTTGGGAGCTGTGAGGAAGCAAGTGCGATTGGGTTGACACCTCTGAGGACTGGAGTATTTGTGATTTTGAAGTTGAGGTGGAGGAGAGCCCACTTGAAGGAGCACTTGATATACGTTGAAGCACCTGCTGTTTTTGTGCCTCATCTGGAATTTGTAGCGATGGGCGTGTCCGTAAGTAAGGGATCGTATCACATTGTCCACGAAAAGAAGTAGACATCTTAGTTTGGCTGGAAGATGGTCTTTCTTCTGCAGATGTTACTCCCCCCCACCGCGGGGGGGCTCGACCCACCAGCGGACAGGCACCAGTATTGAGTGAGGGGGGCTGGCTATCAGGGTCCACCGCAGCTCTGGCACAAACCTGGCGACACGGAGGTCGCACGGGTAGGAACCGACTGGCTGTGTCGGCTTCGCAATTTTTTGGTTTTAGAAAGGCATGACATGCCTATATTTGTGTCTCCCCCTCCTTTAACTCCTCCACCTCTTTTCTTTTCGCATGACTATATGTACTTGTCACTTTTCCATGTGTTAGTTGTGTCTTCTGAGCAGTTTGTCAGCTTTTGGACACCTTTGAAGGTGTTTTCTATGTGTTTTTGTTTGCCTGCCAGTGTTCGAAGGTGTTCGACGAACAGTTCGACTAACAGTTCGGCGAACATACAGGTGTTCGACGAACTGAACCGAACTCGAACACTACGGGGGTGGCTCAACACTAACAGAGACGCAATGCGCGTCCTGCCATGCGCAACTCACACAGTGAAAGTATCGACAGCAGAGAGGTACAGCGCTGGAGGAGAGAGGAGGTGAGTATAATTGTTTTTTTTGTGGGCAGCGTGATGGGGGCTCAAGGGGTGCCATACATACCAGGATGGGTGATCAAGGGGTTCCATTCATACCAGGATGGGGGCTCAAGGGGTGCCATACATACCAGGATGGTTGATCAAGGGGTGCCATGCATACCAGGATGGAGGCTCAAAGTTGTGCCATACATACCTTGAGGGGGGGCTCAAGGGTTGCCATACATAACAGGATGGGTGATCAAGGGGTGCCATACATATCAGGATGGGTGATCGAGGGGTGCCATACATACCAGGATGGGGATCAGGGGGGGTCCCATGCATACCATGATGGGGTATCAAGGGGTGCCATGCATACCAGGATGGGAAATCAAGGGGTGCCATTCATACCAAGATGGGGATGAGGGGCGCCATACATACCAGGATGGGGGCTCAAGGGGTGCCATACATACCAGGATGGGGGATCAAGGGGTGCCATGCATACCAGAATGGGGGCTCAAGGGTTGCCATACATACCAGGATGGGGGGCTCAAGGGGTGCCATACATATCAGGATGGGTGATCAAGGGGTGCCATACATATCAGGATGGGTGATCAAGGGGTGCCATACATACCAGGATGGGGATTAGGGGGGTCCCATGCATACCATGATGGGGTATCAAGTGGTGCCATGCATAACAGGATGGGGGAATCAAGGGGTGCCATGCATACCAAGATGGGGATGAGGGGCGCCATACATACCGGGATGGGGGCTCAAGGGGTGCCATACATACCAGGTTGGGGATCAAGGGGTGCCATGCATACCAGGATGGTAGATAAAAGGGGTGCCATGAATACCAGGATGGGGGATCAAGGGGTGCCATGCATTCCTGGATGGGGATAAGGGCCACGTATACCAGGATGGGATGGGGGCCATGTATACCAGGAAGGAGGTGCCATACATACCAGGATGGAGGATGTTAACAGAATTGGGGGACATTACCCCAATTCCAGTGTCAGCAGCAGACCCCCTCCCCCATAACAGGGCATCATGACCACATTTTTTGCTTACATTTTTTTCCCTATTTTCCGCCTCTAAAACCTAGGTGCGTCTTATGGTCTGGTGCATCTTATAGTCTGAAAAAAACAGTACATATTGATTTCCTGAAACAGGAGATTTGAGTTTAAAAACAGCCAGAGTGAAAATTGCAAAGTTTTTACTTTTATTTTTAACACAATTTGCGATATGGACAAGAAACATTGACAAAAATTTACAAAACCCATTTTAACAGAAAAACGGATTTAAACAATGTAATTTTCTGACAATTGGATGTGTTTAAATAAAATATTCCTGTGCTGAGATAATCGTCTAAATGTGCCCCTGCTGTGTACTGTGTAATGGCTGTGTCTGACCATACAGGAACATGGTCTCACCATACCACATCTCCTGAGCAGGGGAGTAAGCAAAAGAGGATACAGACATTACAGCATAGAGTTGCAAATGATTCTTTTTTTAAGTAAAACATTGCTTAAAAACAGGCAGTGAAATGTTTTACCTCACAAAAAGAACCATTTGCGATCCCTTGCTGTAATATCTGTATACTCTATTTTGCTTCCTCCCCTGCCCAGGAGATGTGGTATGATCAGACCCTGTTCCTGCACGGTCAGACACAGCCAATACACAGTACACAGCAGGGGCACATGTATAAGATTCTCAGCACAGGAACATTTTATTTAAACACATCCAATTGTGGAGGTTATTGTTATTCCAATAACTATTGATTAAAATGTACTTTTGTTTGTGGGAAAACCCCTTTAAGACTGAATCGTCTATTACCACAATTGAAGAAAGAGTTTGTCACATATTACATCATAAGTGTATAGTGTCTTTCCTCTGTACTGTCATTTTTTAAATAGGGTCTGTCAACAAATTTCACTACGCAAACCATATATATATTATTAAATAGATCTCTTAGATCTGATGAGGCTGATGTACTTACATTATGATTCCATGTCCAAATAGCTGTATAATACTTTTTTTTTTTTTATTAAGAAAACAATGTGCTTGTTTATAAAGGGATAGTGAAAAATTGCTGTTGGCTGCAAGATCTCCTGGCAAAAGCTTTGTAGGGATATGGCCATGGATCCATGGACATTTTCACAGAGCATAATAGATAACTTGTGAATCAATACTGAATCAGTCACTTTCTTTTCAACAGACTTATCTTAATTTGATAGCCAGCATACTAAAGCCCCCGTCTCACATAGCGAGATCGCTAGCAAGATCGCTGCTGTGTCACGGCTTTGGTGACGCAACAGCGACCTCACCAGCGATGTCGCTATGTGTGACACTTTGCAGCGATCAGGCCCCTGCTGTGAGGTCGCTGATCGCTGCAAAGTGTCCTGGACCATTTTTTGGTCGTTGCCCTCCCGCTGGTCAGCACACATCGCTGTGTGTGACCAGCGGGAGCAGCGATCAGGCTGGTAACCATGATAAACATCGGGTTACTAGGGGCACACGCGCACCTAGTAACCCGTTGTTTATCATAGTTACGAGCCTGCTAAAGTGAGCGGTAACATCCCGCTCACCGTAGCAGAGTGGTAACCATGATAAACAACGGGTTACTAGGTGCGCGTGTGCCCCTAGTAACCCGATATTTATCATGGTTACCGGCCTGCTCCTACTTCAGCAGGCCAGTAACCGGAGCAGGACATCGTGGAAAGATTCTTTCCATGATGTCGCTGCTCCCCTGATCGTTGGTGAGCCTGCCTGTTTGACAGCTCACCAGCGACCACATAGCGATGCAGCAACGATCCCTGACAGGTCGTATCGTTGTCGGGATCGTTGCAGCGTCGCTAAATGTGATGGGGCCTTAAGAAGCAATTGTAAATCACTATATTTACAGAAAATGTCTGACTTCTGTAAAAACGCCCTAAAGTGCCAACCACTAGGCATCTCCTTCCTCTGTATCATGCTGTCCTTTTCTATTCTTAGCTTAAATCTATTTCTAGTAACTGAGAAATCAGCGAGATTTGGGGAAAGACATCTTGCTGTGTGAACTACTGCGTGCAAAGCAGATGGTGCTGGGGATCCCCCTTTCATGCACAACTTATCCACAGTCACTCTCTTGTCCCTCCTCTCCTTTATCTCTACACTGTTCACAACATTTACTCCTTACACATTAATTAGTGAAATCCCTGTTCTGTACCTCTGCAAGTCAGCTCCGCAGCACCATCATAATCAACTTTTCAATCTCCCGATGAAGCTGTAAGCTATTTTTAGCAATAGCTCCCAAAAGATTTCACTGTCTGTACCAGCATTGTGTTTAATAGCAGAAAGAGTAACATACATATACACATAGGACTGCAATTTAACAGGGTGAAAAAGGTGTAGCAAAGCCAGGTAAGTTTGTGTTAAATTCTAGCTCGACAGGCTCTGATTAGGTTTACCTGGCTACCTCTGCATATAACCAGACTATCTGTTCACCTTAGACAGTAAGCTGGGAGAAGCAGATCAGAGTGGATTGTATTGGAGAGAGAGATAAGCAAGAATCTCTCTAAGAAGAGATTGCACAGATCATGTGCACTAAACTGCCAGTATCAGTGGTTGACATGGACAATAGCCATTTTTTTTACCAAACTGGGACTCGCTCAGCTGTGTATTGAGTAGCCAGAGTCTACTTTATTTAGCTAGCACCTGGACAAAGTTATGAATTTTGTGTTTATGACTTTTGTTTTTGATGCTGTGCATACTGTGGAAATACACATCACATTGTATGACAAAAGAATCTAGTGCCTCTGTGATCGCTACCTACTGCCTTCCTGAGAGCATGAATCCCTACACAGGGACTAGTGACCATAACTATAAATACAACAGTCTTTAAGCTAAATCTCTCCCCACTCACTATGCTGCAACCTCAATCTCCTCTCTGGCTCTCATTTTGCTACTGTCTCAACTGTCTACTCTGTGGCTCACTGTGCTTATGTGTGTCCACCCTAATTCTCCCCTATTTCAGCTCTTACAAGAATGCAGAAAAAGGTTCTTACTGTTCAGGGCTGGCACCTTACCTGTCAATGCAGTAAGAGTGGAAGTTGCAACATTTGTACACTTTGCCGATTGCTCAGCCTAGCCTCCTAATGAAAGAAAGTAGATGACTGGTAAATGTGCAGCAACTTTGGGGCTTTCATCATAAAAGTAACACGAACAAGAACACCAAGACCTTTGCATTTATTTTATATTTTATAAAATTGCAAGTACACTTAAACCTAATTCTGAAATAGTATTATCCTTTGTGATCAAGCATTATGCGTAATAGCAAATAAAAAATTAACTAAAAATATCACTGCAAATTTGTTACTTGTTTCTTAAAAAGTTAAAGGAAATTATCAGAATGAAAAGTTAGTACTAGAAAGGCTTCATTTCCATACATGTGGCCATCCTACAACTTCCCCCCACATTGTGGTACACAAATGCTGGATGAAAACTGATCACTTCCATTAATCCATCACAACAGCTGATGATTTTAGAGCTGGTTCAAAAAATGGAGCAGAAATGTTTAATCTATGGACATCATACTGGTGCACCAAAGGCCACAACTTTAACAATTGTATCCATTTAAGACTTAAAGAATAACTGTCATATTTACTTTTTTTAAATCAATAGTATGCATACATGCAAACATACATGAAAATAAGAAACTTTTTG
The DNA here is from genome assembly GCF_046119375.1 of Phyllobates terribilis. Classification (NCBI taxonomy): domain Eukaryota; kingdom Metazoa; phylum Chordata; class Amphibia; order Anura; family Dendrobatidae; genus Phyllobates; species Phyllobates terribilis. The sequence goes on from NW_027362763.1 coordinate 226,118,006, forward strand.
ATACAGTCTATCTTATCAGAGAAAAAACCCTGTTTCTCTTCCTGGACTTATCATTGAGTCTCAAAATTCTCAATTCATGGAAAAATCTATCTTCAGTGAATGAAGATTTTACAGATTTTTTTCCATGAAATGAACAATCAATCCATCAGGAGAAAAAAGCAGATTTCTCTGATAAGATATACTACAAAGCTTCATGTGTACTGTTGATTTACGAAATAAGAATTGAAACGACGGTTACTCTTTCACCAGTTCATGACCAGGTTTTTTATTCCCCCTTTTGACCAGAAACATTCTCAGATTTTATCATACATGTGCTTTTAGTTACCCAATCATTTTTTCTCATTCGGATATATAAATGATTTTTGTCACAATACATGAGGGTTACATTTTTCTGTAATTTTTATATTCCTTTTTTTTGCTGATATTGGGGGAAATGGAAACAAAAAAAGGATATAAAGTAAAAAGCAGCCTCACCGTGTCCTATTTATATGACTCAGTCCATCTTACAATGCTGTGGGTCTCCAACCAGTAGCCGTGACTTACGACTTCACATAGGAAAATTATTTTGGTGAGTCCCAAAAATAATTAAAAGCCTCAATTTATTTCAACATAATTTAAAAGATCATACAGGTTGGGAATACATCTCAACGCGTTTCTGGCAAAAGACCTTATTCACTGAGATCATACAGGTTGGGAATACATCTTAACGCGTTTCTGGCAAAAAGACCTAGTTCACTGAGATATTCAGTGAATAAGAACTTTTTGCCAGAAACGCGTTGAGATGTATTCCCAACCTGTATGATCTTTTAAAATATTTTGAAATAAATTGAGGATTTTAATTATTTTTGGGACTCACCAAAATTATTTTCTTAAAAAAAGGATATGCGTGTCTATTTTTCACATTCTTATATTTTTTTGTACAGTCTCAAAGGACCAGTAAAATAATTTTAAATTGCACTCCCTTTTTGTAGAAATTATTTTTATACATTGGACATATTTTTTTGATAGGGAGGGGCTTGGAACAGCAATTTAGACTGGCAGTGTCTCTTTTTTTTTTACTTTTTTTTTAGTTTAGATTTTTTTATTTATGCTGTTTTCATTTTTTTTTTGCTATATTTATTTAATTTTTCATTTATTTTATACATTGTGCCACACAGAATGTTTTAGAAGACCTATCACATTGTGGGGGGGGGGGGGGTGGTTAACACACCAATACATTTTTATTTTAAGAGATCGTTCTTGTAATTGGGGCTGCTATATTAGTCCAAGCTACAGGGAAATTTTAGCCTCCTGGCTGCATAGCAAAGCTGTCTGGGTTTCCTAGGATCCAGCAGCTCCTATTCCCTCCCTACACCCAGGGAGCAGTGATCAGATGTTCAGTGGGTACAGAGAAGAAAGCAGGGTAAGTATTTAGCAATCTGTATATACAGAGCTAGTTCAGTGCTGTGTATACAGAAATCAGGCAGGTAAACATAGTAATAAAACATGTTTATCTCTTCTCTGGGAAGTCTGGCATCTCACCTCCCCCATAGCTTCACAATCTGGTGAAAGCTCCTTAGCCTGCGCTAAGATTTAAGAGCATCAGTGCAGAGATAAGAGTGGTCTGACTGGACATTTAAAGTCTATGGGCAGTGAACCTATCATGTTAAAAACGCTATTAACCTGCAGATATGGGGTTAATAGCATTTTGAAGCCGTGAGGCTGCCACACTGAAGGACTGGCTGCTGGGAGGAAAATTTACTTTATTCTTTCTAACCTCATACTCACTCTGCCTTCCCAGCGCCTGCGCACAAGTTCTCTGCTGCACAACACTACACTGACAGCAGGGAGAAGAGTGAAATAATTTAATAAAAAAGCTACCAGACCGCTAGTATGGGCAATATAGGTAAGTAAAGATTCACATTTCTATCACCTGTATGCCCGTATTAGTGGTCTGAAAAGTCCCCGGGGGGGGGTAGATTCCCTTTAAGGCTGTGTGCCCACGATGCATTTTTTAAGCGTTTCCGCAGTTGCAAAAACGCTGCAGAAACGTTTAAAAAACGCATGGCCTGCCATGTCCCCCAATGATAATCCGCATGTGCTATGCACATGCTGCAGAAATTTCCGCTGTGGGTTATTATTGCGGAGAAAAATGCAGCACTACCAATTATTTTGCGGAAGCTCTGCGTTTTTGCCGTCATTGACTTGCATTGGAACGCTTGGATTCCGCATTACTGCATTTGTACATGCGGATTCCAAGCGTTTCAATGTGCGGATAGTGCCCGGGTCTGGAGGAGAGGAGACTCTCCTCCGGCCCAGCGTACCATAGAACCTGTAAAAAAGAGAATAAAATAAAAAATAAATATTATATTTCCCTTCTGATGGCCCACGGTGTGCTCGTCTTCACTTGCCGGCAGCTCACGGTGGACTGAAGGACCTGCGCTGATGTCATAGTCATGTGACAGCAGGTCCTTCAGTGTAGTGTACCGCGAGCTGCCGGCAAGCCAGGACGGAGCGAAGCAAGACTTCGGGGGCCATCGGAAGGTAAGTATAGATTTATTTTATTTTTTACCACTCTTTAAGGTCACAGTATATAAATCCATGCCGTTTGCATGGATTTATATAGTGTGACCAAGTTGACAAGCACTTTCCATGTGATGCTAAAATCGCTTGGAAAGCACTTGTCAACCCACATGCGGAAATGCATGTGAAGAACGCTTCACATCCGCTTGTCCCTGGCAGGAAAACGCATGTACAATACGCATGCGTTTTTTTCTGCCAGGGAGATTCAGAAACGCTCAGGAAAAAATCCGGAGCATTTCTGCATCGTGGGCACATAGCCTTACTCCAAGTTTGGGGATTACTTGATTTTTAGGAATAATGATGTAATTGAGAATCCATCCATTAGCTTAATATGATTGTTTAGATCTATCTATAATTATTTTATCTGGAAAATGGGAGACAACCTGCCACTCAAGTCTACTGTTCTGATGAAGATAGATTACTCAATTATCTTCATATCTTCAATGTCATTCACTTTGAATAGATGTGACCTGCTGCTTCCTTTAGCTACTCCTGGAGAACAGGAGACAAAAGTAAGTAATGGGAGCCACACAGATCTAACTTTTCTCCAATCAGTGGATAGGCATTAACTTGCCTAGACTTCAGCATCCCTTTAAGTTTATATTTTTCCCTTTATGTTGTTTATAATCTGCCTATTAAAAATTGACAACAATTAAACAGAGACATGCAGACATGATTGCTGTATAATTTATTTCCAAATATACTATCTGACAGGTTGATACTGTCTTGAAGTCTTTCATCTTTTATCTGTCTTCTTATTTTACGTCTGTAAACTTGACTTTTATTGTTGGTATGTGCTACAATATTAGACTTGACCTAGATAGATTCTTTTGCCTTTAGAATCCTTTCAGTCAATTTTTGGATTCTTTGATGTTATTTCATGCAGTCAATGCTATGTTCAGTTGTCTCTGAATCAGTGACTAATAAACATAACAAATAACTTTTATGTTGGGAACAGTGACTAATAGAAGCATACTGTTCCAGCTGAAAATGAAATTACTACAAACAAAAACAGCGATTGTGTCAAATTATGTAGCTTGATGTTTGTATAATACATTGTGTTTCATTTCTTTGTTTTTGCTGGAAACTTAGCCAGGGGCTAAGTTTCATATAGGAACATCCAAACTCATCAAAGCTATTAGACCTTTGGACACTGCCTGATTACTTTGTGCTGTTATCTGCATCTGGTAGCTGAGAACAATGTGCCACACTCACCAGTATTACTGTTTACCCCATAAGATAGTCTGGTGCTAGCACAATGCGTTCCTGTCAAACGGCCTAATACTCTGGAGTTCACGGCAAGTGCAAATTCATAAAAAAAAAAAGTTTGTTCTGAAACAGTTGACTGTAGTTCCTTTAAGTTTTACTACTGTAATATAGTTGGAAAAAAAGAAAAGTAAACTTCCTTCTATTTAACTTACACTTGGTTTCCAGATGTTAGGGTTAAAGGTTGGAGATAAAAGTATCATATTTTAGGGCTTTGCAAATAGAATGTGAGTCCAATGAGCAACTCTTCCCAAGAGGGTGTACTTTGGTACTGGTTCAGACCTTTTCTTCTACCTCACTCAGCAAGTGGTCCCATTCCTGGCTGCTAAATTATCATACTCCACCTCCATCCTTTAGACACTCTGAGATTGAGTTTGCTGTTCAACAATTGGAACTCTGTCAAATGTGTTAAATATCTCTTTTAAAAGTGTTCATTTTCTGAAGCTATCATTTCCAATAGTCATGGGGTTCTGGAAAACATGATAGGTCATCCGAAGGATTTTTAAATGGCAGATACCATCTAAGTAAACAGAACATCTACCAAGTTCGTATTGTATTATGAAATATTAAAAATTGTTATATTGTACTGAAAAAAATTAGAATATAAAGAACTTAATAAATATTTAGCAAATGATAGCAAAAAATATTCAGCCAACTTTGATTATCTATTGAGCAATAGATTAAAGTTTATGGTCGACATAATGGATAAAATATTTATGAAATATACATTGCAATGCAAAAAACTGACAAGTTTAATATTTTATTCATTTAGCATAAATTGTGAACATCACTGATTGGGAAGACATACAAATGGTTACAATAAAAGCTCCTGTAGGTAAAATCAACTGAACAGTGTTATCCATGTAGCTCTAGATAGTATGATAATTTATGTACAGTACAGACCAAAAGTTTGGACACACCTTCTCATTTAAAGATTTTTCTGTATTTTCATGACTATGAAAATTGTACATTCACACTGAAGGCATCAAAACTATGAATTAACACATGTGGAATTATATACTTAACAAAAAAGTGTGAAACAACGGAAAATATGTCTTATATTCTAGGTTCTTCAAAGTAGCCACCTTTTGCTTGGATGACTGCTTTGCACACTCTTGGCATTCTCTTGATGAGCTTCAAGAGGTAGTCACCGGAAATGGTCTTCCAACAATCTTGAAGGAGTTCCCAGAGATTCTTAGCACTTGTTGGCCCTTTTGCCTTCACTCTGCGGTCCAGCTCACCCCAAACCATCTCGATTGGGTTCAGGTCTGGTGACTGTTGAGGCCAGGTCTTCTGGCATAGCACCCCATCACTCCCCTTCTTGGTCAGATAGCCCTTACACAGCTTGGAGGTGTGTATGGGGTCATTGTCCTGTTGAAAAATAAATGAACCGGATGGAATAGCATGCCGCTGCAAGATGCTGTGGCAGCCATGCTGGTTCAGTATGCCTTCAATTTTGAATAAATCCCCAACAGCGTCACCAGCAAAGCACCCCCACACCATCACACCTCCTCCTCCATGCTTCACAGTGGGAACTATGCATGTAGAGTCCATCCGTTCACCTTTTCTGCGTCGCACAAAGACACGGTGGTTGGAACCAAAGATCTCAAATTTGGACTCATCAGATCAAAGCACAGATTTCCACTGGTCTAATATCCATTCCTTGTGTTCTTTAGCCCAAACAAGTCTCTTCTGCTTGTTGCCTGTCCTTAGCAGTGGTTTCCTAGCAGCTATTTTACCTTGAAGGCCTGCTGCACAAAGTCTCCTCTTAACAGTTTTAGAAGAGATGTGTCTGCTGCTAGAACTCTGTGAGGCATTGACCTGGTCTCTAATCTGAGCTGCTGTTAACCTGTGATTTCTGAGGCTGGTGACTCAGATAAACATCCTCAGAAGCAGAGGTGACTCTTGGTCTTCCTTTCCTGGGGCGGTCCTCATGTGAGCCAGTTTCTTTGTAGCACTTGATGGTTTTTGCAACTGCACTTGGGGACACTTTCAAAGTTTTCCCAATTTTTCGCACTGACTGACCTTCATTTCTTAAAGTAATGATGGCCACTCGTTTTTTTTACTTAGCTGCTTTTTTCTTGCCATAATACAAATTCTAACAGTCTATTCAGTAGGACTATCAGCTGTGTATGCACCTGACTTCTGCACAACACAACTGATGGTCCCAACCCCATTTATAAGGCAAGAAATCCCACTTAATAAACCTGACAGGGCACACCTGTGAAGTGAAAACCATTTCCGGTGACTACCTATTGAAGCTCATCGAGAGAATTCCAAGAGTGTGCAAAGCAGTCATAAAAGCAAAAGGTGGCTACTTTGAAGTACCTAGAATATAAGACATATTTTCAGTTGTTTCACACTTTTTTGTTAAGTATATAATTCCACATGTGTTAATTCATAGTTTTGATGCCTTCAGTGTGAATGTACAATTTTCATAGTCATGAAAATACAGAAAATTCTTTAAATGAGAAGGTGTGTCCAAACTTTTGGTCTGTACTGTATGTGTTAAGATAATACATTTTACTTATCACTAGGGATGAGCGAGTATACTCGTTACTATTCGGTACTCGCCAAATAGTACGGTACTCGGGCTACTCGTTACTCCCCGAGTTTCCTTGTGATTACTCACTAGGAGTAACAAGTACAATGTAAGTCAATGGGAAATTATTATTATTATTTATTATAGCGCCATTTATTCCATGGCGCTTTACATGTGAAAAGGGGTATACATAGCAAAAACAATTACAATAATCTTGAACACAATGTGAGAGCGACTGGTACAGGAAGAGCGAGGACCCTGCCTGCGAGGGCTCACAATCTACAAGGGATGGGTGAGGATGCAGTAGGTGAGGGTAGAGCTGGCCGTGCAGCGGTTTGGTGGAGCGGTGGTTACTGCAGGTTGTAGGCTTGTCGGAAGAGGTGGGTCTTCAGACTCCTTTTGATCCTAAGTTAGGACCAGGAGGGGAGAGAAGCACCAGGGAGCGCAGCACCAGAGAGCGGGGAGCGAAGGACCCGGGCGGGGAAGCCGGCAGTGAAAAGACTTTGTATTATCCGCTGGCCCTAAGCCCGAAATTCATGGGACATGACCGCCATGAATTTATAGTAAAATATTTAAAAAAAACACAACCCATAGAAAAAATTATTTTATTAGAAATAAAACAAAAAAACACTTAGAGACTCCATCTTTATTAAAAAAATTATCTTCCGTCCGACGTAGTCCATGGAGTCTTCTTCTTTAGCTCAGCTACATCTCTGGTAGAGATTCTCTACCAGAGATGTAGCCGAGCTGTGCGGCCGTGGGAAAGTTGATGTGAGTTCATGCAGTCAAGCATGAACTCACATGAACCCTATGAGGGCACCGCGGCTACTTCAAATGAACAGCTGATCAGCATCAGCTGATACCTCAACTGTTCATTTGAAATAACCAGCGGGAAAGCCGGCAGTGAAAAGACTTCACCGCCAACTTTCCAGTTCGGTGCTACGCTCACCACTCCCTGATGTACACTCCCCGCTCCCCCGCCGCCTCCCATCCCGATCCCAAGTTAGGACCAGGAGGTGAGCAAAGCACCAGGGAGCGGGGAGCGTACATCGGGGAGCACAGCACCGAACGGGAAAGCCGGCGGTGAAGTCTTTTCACTGCCGGCTTCCCCACCCGGGTCCTTTGCTTTCCGCTCCCTGGTGCTGCGCTCCCTGCCCTGTCCTAACTTAGGATCGGGATGGGAGGTGGCGGGGGAGCAGAGGATCGGGATGGGAGGCTGCGGGGGAAGTGAGTATGGGGCTGAGTGATTGTTTAAAAGCCGGCGGCTTTTTATTGTCGACTTTCCAACAATCATGCACCCATTTCAGTCTTTTCCTCAGCCCCCAGACAGCTTTATAGGCTCCAGCAGACAATTACTCGGCTTACTCGCTTTTCCAATTGGTTTACATTGGACTCGCTACTGGTAACGAGTACCCGAGTATTGGGACCTACTCGTTACGAGTATAGTGAGTCCGATTATTTCACTACTCGCTCATCGCTACTTATAACCAGTGAATTAGTTTACCTAACTGGCAGGACTTTATTTTTACTAGGCATTACTATTTTTAATGGCGTAACATCCTAAACCCTAAACCGCTGATGAAAAGAGCAGAAGCTACAAAAATGTAGATACCCCTAAATTTAAGTCAACTTTTACCTTACTGGAGATATTGTAGTCTGCAATGAATTATGAATATCAGAAACTGTTTGATTATAACACAACTCAAATTGTAAGCGAAAACTTTATGTAAGAATTTATGTTTTGTACACATCAATGTATTTAATTATATATTTAGATGGATTTATTAATAGTACTCACACCTCTTTATTATTGACTCTTAAAAGGATATTTCACCAAAATGAGCATGCTAAATTGGCTACATCATAAAATAGTGGCTGCAGAGCTAAGAAAAACATAGCTTTTATTTTTTTACTTTCTCTTCTCCATTGCTGAGATATTAGCTTGTGAAATGTAGGATATAATTTATATTACAGTTCAATAGGGTGTTACCAGAGATTTGACTCTGAGGGTGTATGCTTCTTTCCATGTACAGTTATATGAAAAAGTTTGGGCACCCCTATTAATCTTAAGCTTAATGTTTTATAAAAATTGGTGTTTTTGCAACAGCTATTTCAGTTTGATATATGTAATAACTGTTGGACACAGTAATGTTTCTGCCTTGAAATGAGGTTTATTGTACTAACAGAAAATGTGCAATCTGCATTCAACCAAAATTTGACAGATGCATAAGTATGGGCACGCTTATCATTTTCTTGTTTTAACTACTCTTACCTACTTTTTACTGACTTACCTATGCACTTTTTTTGGTTTTGTAACCTCATTGAGTTTTGAAATTCATAGCCAGGTGTATGCAATCATGAGAAAAGCTACTTAAAATGGCCACTTGCAAGTTGTTCTCCTGTTTGAATCTCCTCTGAAGAGTGGCATCATGGGCTCCTCAAAACAACTGTCAAATGATCTGAAAGCAAAGATTATTCAACATAGTTGTTCAGGGGAAGGATGCAAAAAGCTGTCTCAGAGATTTAACCTGTCAGTTTCCACTGTGAGGAACATAGTAAGGAAATGGAAGAACACAGGGACAGTTCTTGTTAAGGCCATAAGTGGCAGACCAAGAAAAACATCAGAAAGGCAGAGAAGAAGAATGGTGAGATCAGTCAAGGACAATCCTCAGACCACCTCCAGAGAGCTGCAGCATCAACTTGCTGCAGATGGTGTCACTGTGCATCGGTCAACTATACAATGCACTTTGCACAAGGAGAAGCTGTATGGGAGAGTGATGCGAAAAAAGCCATTTCTGCAAGCACGCCACAAACAGAGTCGGCTGAGGTATGCAAAAGCACATTTGGAGAAGCCAATTTCTTTTTGTAAGAAGGTCCTGTGGACTGATGAAACCAAGATTGAGTTGTTTGGTCATACAAAAAGGCGTTATGCATGGCGGCAAAAAAACACAGCATTCCAAGAAAAACACTTGCTACCCACAGTAAAATTTGGTGGAGGTTCCATCATGCTTTGGGGCTGTGTGGCCAATGCCAGCACCGGGAATCTTGTTAAAGTTGAGGGACTCATGGATTCCACTCAGTATCAGCAGATTCTTGACAATAATGTTCAAGAATCAGTGACAAAGTTGAAGTTACACAAGGGATGGATTTTTCAGAAAGACAATGATCCAAAACACCGCTCCAAATCTACTCAGGCATTCATGCAGAGGAACAATTACAATGTTCTGGAATGGCCATCCCAGTCCCCAGACCTGAATATCATTGAACATCTGTGGGATCATTTGAAGAGGGCTGTCCATGCTCGGCGACCATCAAACTTAACTGAACTGGAATTGTTTTGTAAAGAGGAATGGTCAAAAATACCTTCATCCAGGATCCAGGAAATCATTAAAAGCTACAGGAAGCAACTAGAGGCTGTTATTTTTGCAAAAGGAGGATCTACTAAATATTAATGTGACTTTTCTGGTGAGGTGCCCATACTTATGCACCTGTCAAATTTTGTTTGAATGCAGATTGCACATTTTCTGTTAGTACAATAAACCTAATTTCAAGGCAGAAACATTACTGTGTCCAACAGTTATTACATATATCAAACTGAAATAGCTGTTGGAAAAACACCAATTTTTATAAAACATTAAGCTTAAGATTAATAGGGGTGCCAAAACTTTTTCATATAACTGTATGAGGTTAACCAATCAAAAGCAGGCAGCATCATACAGAGGAAAAAAGAACATACCTTCCACTTCTCACTGATCTTTGCAATTATTTTGTAGCGATAAAGCACAGCTGAGTAATTTATCATTACAAACACTTCCAGATCTCATTTCACACGAAGTAATTTATCATTACAAACACTTCCAGATCTCATTTCACAGTACTGTCAGCAATCACCCTCTATCCCCATTGACTGCCGTGAGATGAGGTCTGGCAGGGTTTATAATGATGCATAATTCAACTTTGTTGTATCTCAAAACAGTAGCTATGGAGATCAGTGAGGAGAGGAGGGCATATTTTTTCCCTTGCATTGTTGTCTACTTATGATTGTTGAACCTCATACAGAGGATGATGTACATGGCCCCCAGAAACAAATATCTGGTAATGCCTACTTGAACTACAACAGAAATTATGACCTAAATTATAATATTTCTTTGCTGCGCAAATCTAGAAAAAGGCAATTATTATTATTTTTTTTTGGTCTCACATCAAACAACCTTTTGAATGAATACACTTTGATATTGCAATTGTGTGGATACCTAATAAATGTATTATTGTTGTTATAATTATTATTATGAATAATATTATTAAGATTATTTTTATTATTATGTATGCAATAAAATGTATTTTATATATATAAAATGATTTATTTTTCCTATTCTTGTCATAGAGACTTTTTATTTTTTATTGCTTTTTTATTGTTTGCAATTGTTGTATTCATGTTTTTATTTTTTACATAATTTATCCCTCAAGTGATCATCAAACATATTTTGGGAACATTTTTTCCCTTTATTGTTTATTATTCAAATGTAACTGGTGCATCCATTGAAGCCACAGTTACAGGGAACATCAGCCCTCCCAGGTGTAAATACTAATCTGGGTCTGCTAGGAATTAGTATCTTTGTTATGCGAGCAGAAAGCTGGTGATCTTGTGATTGCAAGGTCCTACACAACCATCAGCAGTGCTGATGCTTCCCTCAGCTGTTTAATACTTAACCATTATATGCCAGCAAACTGACTTTGATGCAAGCTTAGTAACTGAGCCCAGAGAGTGGCTGTGTTATTCAACCATTATCTGCCTCTGACAACAACACTGTGAACAGAACTTTACCAATGGCTGTTAACCTGTTAAACTCTGCTGCCAATATAGACCCCTTCCTTACCTGAGCTAAATTCTACTGAGAACTTGTGGACCCTTCTTAAAATGGGAGATTTAACCCCTTTTCCGACCAAGTCAGTAATAGTACGTAGCTGCGCCCTGGGCCTTATGACCCAGCTACGTACTATTATGCGCGCTGCGATTGCGCCCGCACACAAGCGGTGCGGGGCGATCGCCACCAGATGTCAGCTGATTGTCACAGCTGACACCCGGTGCTATGTGCCGGGAGTTGATTGCAGCCTTGCGGGGGCAATGGGGGAGGTAAGTGCCGATACTTACCTCCTCTCCGGCGTCCAGCAATGTCTGCGGTGGCTCCTGGATGTTGTCGTGGCGACCCAATGTCCTCATGTCAACATCCGGGTCATCAGGAGGCAGGAAGTTTCTTTGGTCATGCGCAGTGTGCGCCCAAAGTAACTTCTACCTGTGGGCAGCACTGAAAGGCTGCATGGCATAGGGAGCTGCTGCTCTCTATGCTATACAGCCGATCAGGCTGCAAAAAGTGAAAGTCCCATAGTAGGACAATGTGTAAAAGTAAAAAAAAGTGTAGGAAAGTGAAACATTTTTTTAAAAAAAAAATATAGAAAAAAATGAAAAAAATAATCCCCAAAAAATAAAAATATATTGTACCCATAATATTTATTTATTATGAAAAAAGAAACAAAAAAATCAAATAAAAGTACACATATTTGGTATCGCTGCGTCCGGAATGATCTCACCTATAAAACTTTCCCAATAGTTAACCCATTTAGTGAACACAGTTAAAAAAAAAAACAAAAAAAAAAACCAATGCTTTATCATCATACCGCTAAACAAAAAATGGAATAAAACGCGATAAAAAAACAAATGTAAATAAAAATGGTACTGCTGAAAGCGTCATCTTGTCCCGCAAAAAACTAGAAGCCATAAAGCTCCATCATCCGAAAAATAAAAAAGTTATAGCTCTCAGAATAAAGCAATACAAAATATTCTTTTTTCTAGAAAATTGTTTTTATTGTGTAAAAGTGCTAAAACATAACAAAACGATATAAATGCAATACCACTGTAAACATACTGACCTGAAGAATAAATCTGCCTTTTTTACCACACGTGGAAGAGCGTAAAAAAAAAAACAAACAAAACAATTGCGGTATTACTGTTTTTTGTTTATTCTGCCTTCCAAAAATCGGAATAGAAAGTGATCAAAAAATATCACGTGCCCGAGATGGTACCAATAAAAACGTCATCTTGTCCCGCAAAAAACAAGCCCTTAAATGACTCTGTCGGCCAAAATATGGAAAAATTATAGCTCTCAAAATATGGAGATGCAAAAACTAGTCTTTGCAAAAAAAAGCTTCTTTTAGTGTGTGACAGCTGTCAATTATAAAAACCTGATATGAATCTGGTATCTCTGTAATCATACCGACCTGAAGAATAAAGTTGTCTAATCACTTATACAACATGAGGAACGCCGTAAAAAATAAACTCTAGGGTTAAGGTTGTGCTAGCGTTAGCGTTAGGGTTGGGCTAGGGTTAGGTTCGGGCTAGGGTTAGGGTTAGGCTAGAGTTAGGGTTGGGCTAGGGTTAAGGTTGGGATTGTATTAGGGTTGGGGTTGTGCTAGGGATAGGATTGTGCTAGGGTTAGGGTTAGGATTGGCTCGGGTTGAATAGTGCCTAGTCTAATACAAAGTTGAGATATTGATAGACATTTTAACAAAAAGAAAATTGATAGACTTATCTTGTATCATATTAGCGCTAATATGATACAAGATAAGTCTATCAATTTTCTTTTTGTTAAAATGTCTATCAATATCTCCTGTATTCTTTGATTAGAAATAGGAGCAACTTTGTATTAGACTAGGCAGTCACCTTTATACCTTATTTAGACCACCTGATAGGGATTAAGAGGGAGAGACAGGGACTGCCGTCGCTGAGTGGGGACACCAAATACGCAAATTTAGGGTGCCAATCTCCACGCTAGGCAGGATTCAATTAGTGGCATATCAGGGCTTGCCAAGGCCATTATATCACTTTGGGAGCTCTATTGTCTTCTAATAAGACAACAAGCTATTTTAATACACAGGATTTTTTGGGGTGTTTTTTAATCAACTAAATAAAATCTATTGAAAAGAAGGGTGGCTATAATGGTCACTGATATGTTTTTTTGTATTGTAGGTAATGTATTATTGTACATTTTGAGTTGTTTTGTTATTATTATTACCACTTTAATAAATTAAAATAAACAATTTAGATGGGAAAATGTAAATTCTTAGGTAATATTTCTGCACACATTAAAAAAACACTCTTTTACCTTCTTAAATATTCAGTTTTCAGGTTTATTAACATTTTGGGTGTACCAAGAGCACTGTAATTGTTCAATAATAAAATTATTCATCAAAAATACAAATTGCCTTTTAATTGTGCACTTAAAGGGAATCTGTCACTCCCTGGAACCTATCAGACCTATAATATGGGCATACAGGTGATAGAAATATAAATCTATACATACCTCTATGGCCCATATTAGAGGTCTGCTTGCTAATATCTTTTTATAAATCAAGTGTCCTATGCTTGGCGCCTGGGGGGCACAAAGAATTTCCCTCCTACCTACTTAATTTAAATATTCCCCCCTCTCCTGCGCAATGCGTCTATAACTTAAGGCACATTTTTTTTCTCTCTGCCCTATTTTACACTGCTGGGATTTTGTGCGCCGGTGTCGGGGAGTCACTGTGACTTCCACTCCAGTGACCTCTGGCATGCGCAACAATAAGGTTTGATCACCATGTCCTCCCGGCATCCTGATAGTTAGGAACTAAATTGTATATATGTATACACCTGTATACACGTGTATATTTATTAGTGATGAGAAAGCATCAGTACTCGAGATGCTCCGAGCTCGCCGAGTACTTGCGAGATGCTCGGGCGAATGCTCGGGTTCCCTCCCTGCATGCTTGGAGCTCTTTAGAGCGCCAATCAACATGCAGGGATTGCCTGGCACTCACTGTAACGCCGCAGCCTTGTTGGCTGGGGCATTACAGTGATTGGCTGGCTGCACAGCATCATCAGGTCTATATCAGGCCTGGCACCACTGTGCTTGTCAGGCTACTCCGCAATCAGGCAGTGTAGGGAGAGGTGCTGCTGAGCTAGGGTGAGATTTAATTGTGAATTAGGTAGTGTATTGAGAATACAAGTACATTACACATATCCATCTCAACAGTCCTTCTGAGGACTAATCCATCAGCAGAGATATCAGGCAGGCAGTGTTTATAGGCAGGCAAGCAGTGTATATAGCAGACTGCAGTGCATATAGCACAAGAGGCTCCATTCCAGTTCTGCCTTCTGCTGCTGTTAGACATTTCTAGACAAAGGCCCAGGTCTCAGGGGCCAGGAATAAGTTTTTTTGGATCTTAATCCTCATTATTTGATTAAAAAAGCAATCCAGAGAACACCGTTTTTCTGCGCCATTTGTTTGTTGGCACTGCAGAATACAGCCAGGTTCTTTCCATATTACAGCGCTAAAAATTCAGCTATTTAAAACCGTAGTTTTTCCTTCACACGGATCACATATAATTGCGCTGAAAATACTGCCATTTTTGGCTTCCATTCCAATTTTTTTTCACTTTGTCAGCAAAGTTTTTGGCACCGGTTTGCTGTTCAAAATAGTTACCTACAGGCCAGGTATGTAAAAGTGTGGTTTGTCCGTTACACAAATCAAATATGCGTTTTCAGAAAATTCTACCATTTATGGCCTCCATTCTAATTTTTTTTCAGTGTGTCAGTAAAGTTTTCGACACCGGTTTGCTGCTCAAAATAGTTACCTACAGGCCAAGTATTTAAAACTGTGGTTTCTCCATCACACGGATAGCATATAACTTCGCTCCAAATTCAGCAATTTGTAGTAAGCGTGGAAGATATTGTCCTCCATTTAAAATGGGCAAGGCGCGTGGCAAGGGATGGGGAACTGGAATTGATGATGATGGTGCATGCAGAGGCCGAGGCCGTGGGCAAGCTGAAATTGTGCCACAACAAACACCCACATGTTCTCGCCCGACCTTCCTGTCCCAATTCCTAGGGAACCACAGCACACCGCTATTGAACCCAGAGCAGTGTCAAATGGTTGTTGGTTGGATAGCGGAAAGTTCTTCCAGTCTCTTACCCACCACCACCCTGTCTTCCACACTGTCAAGTCTCAGTAGCCGTGAGTCTGGACTGCATATTCCTCACCCTGATCCTCCTTCTTCCCACCATGCCAAGTGCCCGGAGAGTACTGATCCCACACTTGGACACTCTGAAGAGCTGTTCACTTTTCCATTTATAGATTCGGGCCTCTCACCTGGTCCACTTGAAGCACATGTAGCGATGCCCAAATATTTGAGCAGCCACGCTCACATGAAGGTGACGGTGGGAAAATGTCCCAAGAGGTGGACGATGATGAGACACAATTGCCAAAAAGTCTGTAGGAGGATCAGGGTGCGGAAGTGGAAGACGAGGTGGTGGATGATTAGTGTTGAGCCACCCCTGTAGTGTTCGAGTTCGGTTCGGTTCGTCGAACACCAGTGTGTTCGCCGAACCGCTCGTCGAACTGTTTGTCGAACACCTTCGAACACCGTTAAAACCAATGGCAGGCAAACAAAAACACATAGAAACACATAGAAAACACCTTCAAAGGTGTCCAAAAGCTGACAAACTGCTCAGAAGACATAACTAACACATGGAAAAGTGACAAGTACATATAGTCATGCGAAAAGAAAAGAGGTGGAGGAGTAAAAGGAGGGGGAGACACAGATATAGGCATGTCATGCCCTTCTAAAATCCAAAAAGTGAGAAGCCGACACGGCCAGTCCGTTCCTGCCCGTGCCACCTCCGTGTCGCCGGGTTTGTGCCAGAGCCGCGGTGGACCCTGATGGCCAGCCCCCCTCTCCCAATACTGGTGCCTGTCCACTGGTGGGTCGAGCCCCCCCGCGGTGGGGGGGGTAACATCTGCAGAAGAAAGACCAGCCAAACTAAGATGTCGACTTCTTTTCGTGGACAATGTGATACGATCCCTTTCTTACGGACACGCCCATCGCTACAAATTCCAGATGAGGCAAAAAAACAGCAGGTGCTTCAGCGGATATCAAGTGCTCCTTCAAGTGGGCTCTCCTCCACCTCAATTTCAACATCACAAATACTCCAGTCCTCAGAGGTGTCACCCCAATCGCACTTGCTTCCTCACAGCTCCCAAGTCTCCAGCTGCCCGTCTGAGTATGGGGTAACACAGATGGTTGAGTCTGCACAGCTGTTTACTCATACTATAGCCTGGGAAAAGGAGGTCTGCTCCAGAGCTTCTGTTAATCCAGACTAGGAAATGATCTGCACTGATGCCCAGAATCTTTATAAGTCAGATCCAGGACCAGATGAAGAAGGTTCTGAGCATAATGTAGACCCTCGTTCCCAAACTGTAACTCCTGTTAGTGGAGACAATGATGAAGACGATGATGAGATACCTGATTGGAGCGACAACTTGACTTTTCGGTCAGGGCAGGAAGAGGTTGGCTTTGAGGACGACGGGTGTGATAACACACAGGGTGATGATGGTGAGGTTGGAGATCCCACTTACTGTCAACCCACAGTCAGCCAGTCGATGCGGTCAGCGGAGGAGGTGGAGGAGGATGTGACTAGCCCAGGGGATGGGGATGACTCGGTACCCGGACCTTTGCCTGGCCTTGGGGATGTCGTGGTGGTCGGCTCCCTGGCCCGTACCCTGTCACTCTTTAAAAGAGTGGATAATTGTTAATTTTATAAGAGTTCGTGATGCCACCTGTGGTATCTGGTGAGAAGCACCAGCGCTGCAGCAGTCCACTGAGACCCGTGATAAGGCAGCTCGATGGTATAGCTCCCCACAGGTGGAGCTAGGTCTCAGGGCAGCGTATGCAGGGAGAATGCAGGACAGGCGAGACCCAGCTGGGTCAGAGCAAGAACGGGAATGGACACGGTAGTCACTTCAGTACCTTTTACTGGAGGAAATTCAGGCACATCCCGGAGCACTGTAGGGTGAAGGGTGCATATCAGGATCCTCCCCAATGAGCGGGTGTAAGGCCTCCTGTTTCTTGCTTCTGCGCAGTAAGTTTCTGACCTGCCTGGAGCAAGGCCTAACTTTGTCTCTGTCCTGCGCTGGCTGACCTTGTGGTAGGGCCTTCTCTTGGAGTTCACGCTCCCAGTATGCGGGGCCTAAGCGTCTCCTGGCTCTGTTACGTATCAGCACCTTAGCGATCCTGGGACTTGTAGTTCTCCAGGGATTCCGGTTATGTCTTACTGGGTCATAGAGATCCCGGTAAGCTCAGATCCGGTGTCCGGTAAATGCTTCGGGGTGAGCTGGTTAAGCTCCTCTGCCCCTTATGTACTAACTCGCCACTCGCCACACTAACGGCAGCTTGCCGCGCTTCACCGATCTTATGGCGCCGGCACACCTTAAGCTCTATCTGGGCTCCCTGAATCTAGCTAGCAGGAGCCTCGTGCTCCACTGCTGAACTATTAACTGAGTTCTCTAGACTAGACTGAGCTCCACTGCAGACTGACCTCTCTTTGGCTTCTCTACTGCAGGAACTCTTCAGAGGAACTGAACTACCTAGCTCCACCTTCCCTATTTATATCCCTAACGGGCTCCCTCTGCTGGTCTGAGATGGAAGGTGGAGATGTGTGAATGTTTATGGGGGCCTCTTGTGGAGGATTCCATCAATACACTCTTCTAGGATCTGTGATACCAAGCGCAGCGGGGCGTCACAGATGCTATTGACGACGAGGTTAGGTTGCACCTTCCTGGACAGACACGGAGTACTGGAAGCACGTCAACAACTGCATCCTCAACCACAACTCTGCCTCTGACCACAAGTCGTAGTGGCTCTTCAGGTCGCATGGGCTCTAAGCCTTGCATAGCCTGGGCATTTATTCAGATCGATAAGGATGACCCAACTCGTGTTATCTGTAATATTTGTCACCAAAAGCAAAGTAGAGGCCAAAAAATCCATAGTTTGAGTACTTCATGCATGTACCGTCACATGGATATGAAGCATAAGTTGCAGTGGGAAGCTCACTGTGCTACAATGCGGCCTAGCAGGCTGGGCCAACCACCGTCAGCCCCATCTTGTGCATCCGCGGCCTCTTCATCCTTTGTGACTGGGGGGACAGCAGTCATACATTTTATTGGACGAAGACCTGCCACCTCTTTACCTGCAACAGCCAGTGTGATTGGCAGGTCGTCAGTTCATTGGGAAGTCGAAAGACCTGCTGGTGTTGAGCGCTCTCTGACATCGAGAGCACCACCTTTGGATCAAGGCAACCTAACATGTCCGCCTGCATCTTCCTTACAGACTGGCCGTTTGCCGGGGACACCCTACTCAACCCGGTCTAAGCACAACAGCCAGCCCTCGGTCCCTCAGATGTGGAAAAGTAAAAGACCATTTCCTCCTAGCCATGACAATGCTAAGAGGTTGAATTTCACCATCTGCAAGCTGTTGGCTACAGAAATGCTGCCTTTCCGCCTGGAGGACACGGTGGATTTTCGAGACCTTATGTCTGTCGCATTGCCCCAGTACCAGATGCCCAGTCAGCACTACTTCTCAAAGAAAGGTGTGCCTGCGCTCCACCAGCATGTCGCACACAACATCACCGCTTCTTTGAGAAACTCTGTGTGTGACAGGGTGCATTTCACCACAGACACTTGGACGAGTAGGCATGGACAGGGGCGTTACATGTCGCTGACTGGGCACTGGGTAACTAAGGTGACAGCAGGACAAGGGGCTGCTGTCCAAGTCTTACCGTCCCCACGAGTTGTGCGTCAATCCTCCTTATCTCGAAGTTCCTCCACTGCTTCTGCCTCCTCAACCTCCTCTCGGTCCTCCACCTGCACCCAAAGCCTGTCTGGTAATGCCACCTGCTTTGTAACTGCGCAGAAGGAATCCTGCACACCTCCTTACTATGCTGGCAGCAGGGCTCAACGGCATCAGTGTTTACTTTGAAATGTCTTGGAAATGTGAGTCACACAGCTGAGGAGTTGTGGTCAGCTCTGGAGACCCAGTTTCATGAATGGACCTGCAACCAGAGAAGGCCGTGTGCGACAATGCTGCAAACCTGGTTGCGGCCCTTCTCCGGGGCAATGTCACACACGTGCCTTGTATGGCTCACGTGTTGAACCTGGTTGTCCATAAATTTTTAGCCCACTATCCTGGACTAGATGGCCTTCTGCAGAGGGCACGGTCGCTGTGTGCTCACTTCCGCCGTTCGCATCCCGCAGCTCAACGACTTACATCTCTACAGAAGTCGTTGGGCCTGCCAGTTCACCGGCTGAAATGCGATGTGCCGACACGGTGGAATTCAACTCTGCACATGTTGCCGCGACTGTGGCAGCACCGACAAGTCCTGGTGCAATACGTTCTGACGTATAGCCTGGGCCAACGAGATCCAGAGGTGGGGCAAATCACGCTGCAGGAGTGGTCTCAGATCAGGGACCTATGAAGTTGACGTGCCCCCTGGGCAATGGGGTACCTTGAGCCGGGCCGGTAGACGCTGGGGGATGTAGTCACTGTGGCGGTGACCCGGTCCGTGACCCAGGGCTGTCAATCCAAGGGTAATTTGTATATATTGATTTTATAATGTCCGACTACGCCACCTGTGGAGTGCGGCCAAAGGGGCCGCCGCTGCGTAACAGTCCTCTGAAGCTGGTGGTTTTGCAGCAATGGTATTATTACTCACCACAGGAAGAGTGTAGCTTCAGGGCAGTGTGGGTGGATGATGGTGGTTGTAGTGCAGGGAGTTAGTAATGAACACACAGTCCGTGTGATGCAGTCCCAAGATCTTTACTCACAGTTGTTGCAGTCCAGATTACAGGTACCAGAGCAATCTCACCCGTAGTGCTGTGCGTACTCATTGAGGGGCTCGGTCCACCCCCAGATAGCTCCGGGGTACTTAGCAGGACCCCCTTCTGTGTGTCCTTTCTCTGGCCTTCTCCCTGCACCTCACACCCAGTGACACTTCTATCCGGTATCCTCGGGCCTTGGCGGGCGACTTGTATTCCGTCCCCTGGGTCCTATGTGGCTACCTTCTTAGTGAGACTGGTGTGGACTTTTGCCTGCAGTACATGAAATGCTGCAGTCTCCTGTTTCTAGTTGAGCGTTGCTGTTTCTCCGCTAGTTGAGGGACCGGTTCCCCTTATCTGGCCTGACCCCTCTACCTCCTGGTAGCAGCGGGAGTACGGGTGGCCTTCTGCATGGCCCATAGCCCTAGGGTCCCTTCGGTTCCTGGAGCCTTCCTGCTCCCACTCCTCTCTTCTCTCCTTCAGTCCTGGGCCTCCCAGGCTAGGCCCGCCTCCGGAGCAGAGCTCATGCCGAGCCTCTGCTCCTGTCACTTTTCCTCCTCTGACTGGCTTGCTCTTTCTAAGATGGCTTCCTATTTATACTCTCCCTGTCATGTGCTCCCCTAAGCACCCACTACATAGGACCCTCCCACCAGCTAGGGACCTGGGACTGTGCTCTCCCTTAGGAGCAATCTCGCCCTACCCCCACTGCGGGTATGTGTTGGATGCAGGTGTTAGGGTCCCGAGCCATGCGCCTTCCTTACCTGAGGGTGAGATACCACACCTCTGGGTTAGATGCAGTAACTCTGTGGCGACTGAACCCTCAGGGGCGCCACACACCCTTCTGCACAGTTTTGAAAGTAAATTTGCCAAAATAATTCCTGCCATAAAAAGGGATTGACGCATGCAGGAGTATCTGCAGACACTGTTGCAGAATCTTACATGTGCTTTTGCACAAAACACCAGTGGTGCACGTAGTGAATCTCACAGTTCTAACTTGAAAACCGTGGGACTGTCGAGTCTTCATCACTCAAACCGTAACAGTAACACAGTATCTGCTGGTAGCAGCAATTTTGTGGAATCGTTTCACCACTTTTTTAGACCATCCTTTGCAAGGCCACAGGAGACAAGAAGTCTGACACATAGTCAATGCCTAGAAAGGATGGTGCAGGAGTATCTCCAATTGAACATCGAAGCCATGACTGTGTCACTGGACCCTTGCTCATTTTGGTATTCCAATCTGGAAAAATGGCCGGAGCTCGCCACTCACGCCTTGTAGATCTTGTCATGCCCTGCAGCCAGTGATCTCTCTGAACGTGTGTTCAGCGCTGCTGGTGGTGTGCTGACAGATAAGCGCACGCGGCTGTCCACTGAGAATGTAGACAGACTCACGTTCATAAAGATGAACAAATCATGGATTCGCAAGGACTTTTCTACCCCTGTGTTATCCTTGGGAGACTAAAAGCTTGAGGATTTGGTAAAATCACCTCACCAACCGTTTTAAGCAACTGTGGGGCAATTGATGCCGCTTAACCCTAGAAAGCATGACCATAAAAATCTACACTTTCATATACCTGGGGCCTTTTAGGCCATTGTGCAAATAACATGGAATAACTCAAACTCAAATGACAAACAACTATATACATGAAGAATACCTAGAGTTTCAAAATTCTAACTAAAGTAATCTTTCAGAAAATAGAAAGCAATTAACAGGGCGGGCCTGAGAGGCCCCAGGTATGCGTTCTAGGGTTAAGTGGTGTCTGTGCCTCAATTTTGGGAAAAAATGGAGACTCTTTTTGGAGTCGCCTTGCTGCGTCTTACGTGACGTTGGCATCGTCAATTCCAGGTGGCTTGGGTCGCTCCCCCCCCCCCCCCTTTTAACTGTAAGAAACTACATACACTATGGCTTGGGGTAACACAGATGGTTGAGTCTGAAGAGCTGTTTACTCAGAGGTCTGCTCCAAATCTTCAGTGTCTGCTAGTCAGCGTAGAATTTTTAACTGCATCTAGCCTAGGCAATACTTTGGGCGTAGTAGCCCAGCTGTGAAGCAAGCTGCACCGCCTGTGTATCTAATAAGAATTTTTAAATGCATCTAGCCTAGGCAGACTGTGGGGACCCTCACCCAAACTCAGATGCTCAGCCCCCCTACCACCCGCCTTTCCTTGACAATACAATAATGTAACTCTTACAACTGAATGGGTGAGGATCGGTCACAGCTTTATTAACTCTTTATACTCATTCCATTAGAAAGGCATTTTATTTCTAAAATAATTCAACTTTTTGCAGCATGCCCTGGGTCTCCACTCCGGCAAGTTGGCCAACAAGTGTAACTCTCCAACATGTCCTTTCTATTTCTAGGCCACGGAGGATCCTGCGTACCCGTATGCAGGACTCTGACCCCCACCCATCACTCTTAACGCTTGTTCCACTACGTCCTGGAGTCCTGACAGGAATATGTCCATTACAATATCCATTAAGTGAACACCGTCGGGCCGTATGAGGCCTGCTTTATCTCCTTCCAGTTGTCGGTGTCGTACCACTACACCGCCTCTGTCTCTTCTAAATTTTGCCATCCGAATATTTATTACCCGCCTTGTCCGTTCGATGGCCGTGATGTCTCGCGCACCTTGCCATACCGCTATCGGCACAATCTCTGAACATACTATAGCTAGTGTTGTGAAAAATTCTCTGAAGCGCTCAGTGTCTAGTTTCATTATTGCCATTAGTTATGCGCTCTTGTGATGACCTAGGTTGTTTCCCCCGGCCTGTATAACTAAGATGACCGGACATCTTGCCTCTCTCCCTACCTTGATTACCTCCATTTGTACCTGTGGCCATAGCAGGCATCTAATACCTCTCCAGTTGAAATATGTGTTATGAAACTCTAATTTCCTCCCACCTGGGCGGACTTTCACCCTTTTTTCTGCCCAATATATATACGAGTGGCCTATCACCCACACTGTTGGCTTAGCGTCACCTGTAAAAGAAACAAACCACGTTAGGATAACAAGTCCGGTCTTATGTATCTTGCCAAACACGTGGATCGCCATCTTCCTATCCTCTGAACTTCCGTTTCTGACATTCCTGCTCTTGCTGCTTCCGTGGCCGTGCCTATGCGGAATGAGTGTGTCCCGTAATCTTTGGGGTGGTTCCCTGCTGATGTTATGCATTTATTAAGTATAGCTTGGAACTGGTATCTTGATAATGGCGTTCCATCAATGTGTGATAGGAAGAAATTACTTTGTGATCTGATGGTTAGATATGTTTTTACTATAGTTACCCGACTCAGTGTACCGTTTGTGGGTTGTAGAAGTACCCAAGTGGCCCTGCCCGCTGGAACCGTTTTCGATTTGTGTAGACGTATTGGATTATTGGCTATGACTACGTCCTGGTGTAATAAGCCTCCACTGGTAGTAATTTTGGATTGAGGGACTAATTCGCTTATGCATAGCGCCCCGAAGAAGGCGATCACAAATGCAGTAGACAGTAGTGTTGCTTCAAATTGTGAGTGTCATGTTAATGGTGTTAGGGATATGATGTAAGAAATCAGTTTTAGTGACACGGGACGGGACGTCTACACTCCTGACTTGGCTGACCCCTTTTCCACCCTTTTATGGATTGTCTGATGAAGAATCTTTGTCACATCTCCCCAATTCAGTAGTTGGAAGTGAAATGCTACTCCGGTCAGACACCGCTGCGCTGACGCCCCTGATATGCCCCTCATCATTAGCTGGTGGAGAAATTCTATGGTGACTTGTGATCTGGCTTGTTCACATTGGTCAACCCGTCTGCCTGCTACTAGTCGTGACCACTCTTCCCATGCCTTACCGTATGCTTGCCACGTCGACGGGGCAACTGACGCTCTGATTAATGGCATCAACTATTCGCCACTAGATCCCATAGGGAAGGTGGGCAACTGTTGCCCGATGGGTGGGCGTTGTGGAAGAGCTCTGTGAAAATCTGCCAATTGAATTGTTATAAAGCGTTAGCAGCAGCTTTAGACCCCTCAGCATAGTGGCTAGCGTGGACCCATACATTGTGTTTTAGACACAGGAATGCTGGCCTGGGTAGTAGGCCTAGCACTGGGAGAGACAATGATGCCATCTTATTAATGCAGTGCGCTAGGCTGGTGTTTTTTGTTATGAAGCGTATATTTTTGTAAGCCAGGCGCGCGCCCCATATTTCTATTGCTTCCACTATTGGGAAGAAAAATTATTTTCACTGCTAGATGCAGCTAAAAATTATTATTAATTTAAAAGCTGGTGGAGCTTGGTATAGATGGCCAAATACAATGAGTCCCACACACTGCTAGAAGCCCAAATATTTTTTCAGAGCTAGATGCAGAAAAAAATTATATTCAATTTGCAACCTGATGGAGGTCAGTATAGATGGACTAATAGAACAAGTCCCACACACTGCTAGAAGCCCAAATATTTTTTCAGAGCCAGATGCAGATAAAAATTATTTTTAATTTGCAACCTGATGAAGGTCAGTATAGATGGACTAATAGACTAAGTCCCACACACTGCTAGAAGCCCACATATTTTTTCAGAGCTAGATGCAGATAAAAATTATTTTTAATTTGCAACCCGGTGGAGGTCAGTATAGATGGACTAATAGAACAAGTCCCACACACTGCTAGAAGCCCAAATATTTTTTCAGAGCTAGATGCAGATAAAAATTATTTTTAATTTGCAAGCTGATGGAGGCCAGTATAGATGGACTAATAGACCAAGTCCCACACACTGCTAGAAGCCCAAATATTTTTTCAGAGCTAGATGAAGATAAAAATTATTTTTAATTTGCAACCTGATAGAGGTCAGTATAGATGGACTAATAGAACAAGTCCCACATACTGCTAGAAGCCCAAATATTTTTTCAGAGCTAGATGCAGATAAAAATTATTTTTAATTTGCAACCTGATGGATGTCAGTATAGAAAGACTAATAGAACAAGTCCCACACACTGCTAGAAGCCCAAATATGTTTTCAGAGCTAGATGCAGAAAAAAATTATATTCAATTTGCAACCTTATGGAGGTCAGTATAGATGGACTAATAGAATGATGCTATGCCCAAAAGGTTTTACTTCACTAGGTGCAGTAAAAAAATTGGTATTCTATACATAGGTGGTGTAGCTTGCAACACAGATAGGCTACTCCACTGACTAACACACTCTGCAATAGGCCAAAAAGGATTAGCTTTGCTAGATTCAGCCAAATGCTGTGAAAAAAACTTGCACAGCACTGGCACAGACCTGCCTGGCAAAAACTGATAGGAACTGATGTAACTTAGTCCTGAAAAGGACTGCAATTACAATTAGTCTTTACTCCCAACCTATCTATTTAAGAGCACAGACCTGCCTGATAAAAGTCGTAGGAAATGATGTAACCTAGTCCTTAAAAGGACTGCAATCACAACTATTCCCTTCTCCCAAGCTATCTGTAGATTTGTGCGAAAATTGGCTTTAAATTAACAAGGAATAGCGCACACAGCAACAGCAGTGCCGTCTAACACGCAGCTGCAGCAGTGAGAAAATGGTGGCGACGGGGAAAATGACTGGGTCTTATAGGACAAGGACATGTGACATACACTGCCAATGACACATGTCCTTGCTTGTGTGAGAAAAAGCAGTTCGCTCCGTGTGTGCTCTGCTGATAGGCTGACAGATTGCACCTCCCCACTGTAAATGCGGAAAAGAGAAAAAAAAATGGAGATCTTCATTATTCCTGCAGAGATCCATCCCCTGCCCCTCCCCCCGCCCCGCTGTACACTCAAGCTGCGTATTAACATTAATTTTCATCATTACTGAGAAAAAATCCAGTTATGATTTTGGTGCACGAACAGTTATCGAACATAACCTCGAACAGCCGAATTTTTTTCAAATCGTTCGTGTTCACCGAACGGCTCGAACACCGCCCAAAACAGCTCGAATTTGAGATTGGGGAACAGTTCGAGTCGAACAACGCTCATCTCTATGGATGATATAGTAACTGACCCAACCTAGCAGGAGGACTTGCAGAGTGAGGACAGCAGCACACAGGGGCAGAGCACCCCAACAGGCAGAAAGAAGCAGTGTGGTGGCCGCAGACAGAAGGCAGGCAACCGTTCCCCGTAACACCAACACAAAGGAAGTTGCCAGTATAACTGTTAGGTCTTTCCGAGTCTGGTTGTTTAATAAAGACTCTGCTGATAACCCTAAAAAAGCCTTTGCACCACCTGCCAGGCCAGAATTAGCATGGGTAGCAAAACTACCAGCCTGACCACCACCAGCATGATCAGGCACATGGCAGCAAAGCACCTGACTTTGTGGGCCGAACCATTTTCAGTTGACAGGTGGATGCGCTAATCAGTTATAATTCCACCAGCGGTACTAAAAACCCACTCTGATAAAAAGCTAGCGGCAGAGCAGGCCAGGACCTCCAAGGCGTAGAGAGCCAATCCATTCCATGTATCCAGCTTGGATACCCAATAATTATAAGGCACAGAGGAATCACGGAGGATGTTAATACGGTCGGCAAGGTACTCCCTCAACATCTTCCCAAATTTTGCACCCCGCGCCTCAGGGCCTGTGCGATGGGAGGGGCTGAGAAAATTCTCCCAGAACTTTGACAGTGTTCACCTTCCTCTGCTGGATTGAAGTTGTGTCTCTCTCGCCTGTACTCCTTGATTGCCCCACGAACTGTGACTTCTGCCGCCAGCGTTTTCAGATGGGAATTTTTTTAATAGTTCCGCAACAAGGGTCTTCTGGTACTGCCCCATTTTTGTAGACCTGTCCACCTCAGGAATAAGAGATATAAAGTTCTCCTTGTAGCGTTGGTCTAGAAGTGTCACCAACCAGTAATGACTATTATCCAAAATTTTGAGAACGCGAGGATCATGGGAAAGGCAGTGTAACATAAACTCAGCCATGAGTGCCATACTGCTAACTGGCAAGACTTCTGTGTCCTCACCAAGAGGATGACTGACCATGCTCTCCACCTCCTCTCTGTACTCTGATCATCCACACAGAACAGACGGTATGACAGTTGTGCAGGAAGTACCGTCTGTAGCGTATGAAACTAGCGCCTGTTCTTCCTCCTCCTCCTCCACTCCTCATTGTCACCCAATCCACGTTGGGATGAGATGAGGCTTGGCTGTGTGTAATCACCCTGTATGGTTCCTTACTCCATCTCATCGTGCTCCTCCTGCAGTGCTTCCTCTTTGATTGTGAGCAGAGAGCATTTCAGAAGACACAGAAGCGGGATGGTGATGCAAATTATGGCGTCATCACCGCTGACAATCATGGTGAAGTCCTCAAAGTTTTGGAGGATGGTACATATGTCTGACATCCATGTCCACTCCTGAGGTCTTATGTGTGGAGTCTGAACTGAATACTGATGACCTTGTTGATGCTGGTACTCAACAACTGCCCTCTTCTGCTCACAAATCCTTCCCAACATCTGCAGTGAAGAGTTCCAATGCGTGGGGACATCACACACCAGTCTGTGAGCCGGCAGATGCAAATGCTGCTGAAACACGGCAAGGGCGGCGTAATCTGTAGGTGACTTTCTAATATGGGCACACAGGCGGTATATTTTAACAAGCAGATCCGGCAGCTCCAGGTAGGATTTGAGAAACCGCTGAACCATGAGGTTAAGCACATGGGACAGGCATGGTACGTGTGTGAGCTCGCCTCGCCTCAGAGCCGCCACCAGGTTCCGGCCATTGTCACACACGACCATGCCTGGCTGTAGGTTCAGCGGTGTGAGCCACAGATCTGACTGCTCTTTCAGAGCTGTCCACAACTATTCAGCACTGTGCAGTTTGTCACCTAAGCATATTAACTTCAGCACAGCCTGTTGCCGCTTGGCCGAGGCAGTGCTTCCAGCTTGTGACTAATGTGGTCATTTTGGATATGGAGGCTGAAGAGGAGGAAGAGGCTGAGGAGGATGAGCTACAGGAGCTATAGCCTGTGGAGGCAACTCTGATTGACCTAGGGCCCGCAATCATTGGCGTCGGGAGGACATGTTCCGTCCCAAGGTCCGACTGGGTCCCAGCTTCCACTTTGTTAACCCAGTATATCCTCAGCGAGATGTACTGTCCCTGCCCACAAGCACTTGTACAAGTGTCCGTGGTTAGGTGGCCTTTCCCAGTAATTTCGTTGTTGAGGGCACGGCTAATGTTTTGGGACACATGCTTGTGTAATGCGGGGATGACACACAGGGAAAAATTGTGGTGGCTGGGGACTGAGTACCGAGGGACAGCCGCTTCCATCAGTTTGCAGAATGCTTCTGTCTCCATGAGCCTAAAAGGAAACATTTCGAGTGCAAGCAGTCGTGAAATGTGGGAATTTAGTAGTGTGGCCTGTGGGGCATTGGCTGCATATTTGTGCTTGCGTTCCAAGGACTGGGGTATGTACAACTGAACGCTGCGCTAGGACAAGGACATGGACGTGCTCCTGATGCTGCTACTTGAGAGTGTGCAATGACAGGTGTAGGGCAGGAGGCATCTTCGCATGTACCATGGACAGGGGATTGGCTTGCATGCACAACAGCAGAAAAAGCAATGGTGTCACTCGCAGACACTGTTCCTGGACCCTGGCCTGCCCTGCCGCTAGCGTTTTATCAGAGTGGGTTTTTAGTGCCGCTGGTGGAATTATAAATGATTAGCACATCCCCCTGTCAACTGAAAATGGTGACAGGCTGACTCTTATAAAAATGAACAAGTGCTGGATTGGGCCAGACTTCTCCACACCACCAAATTATAGCAGCGTAACATGAACTTAAATCCAGTGTCTTTTTTTGGGAGGTGTATTCCCATGCACCTCTTCACACCAACACATGAGTATACTCTTCCTGATTTTGGCTATTTGCTCTTGTCCTCCTCCTTTTCCTCATCCTCATCCTTCACCACCATATCACCAGGGTGACCGTGGTGCATGATGCAACACCCACATAATTTTTTTAAAGGGTGTTTATGATGCCCGTAAAAAATTTTTTTATACAGTATGTTCATGTATACCCCCCAGGGGTAAATGTTTGTCAGGCCATACACTTAGCGCATGGGCATTGCAAGTATAGGGGACCCGCTACTTTCTAATGGGAACATATTTTATGAGGCCCTCCTCCATGTCTCTTCCAAGGGACATTGGAGTGCCTCCAAATTTTTGGCAATCCTTGCATTCACTGCATAGGCAAACAAAATGGGAGACCCACTTTATAATAATGGGAACATTGTTTTCAGGAGGCCCTCTGACCTCCACGTCTCTTCCAAGGGGCATTGGAGTGCCTCCAAATTTTTGGCCACCCTTGCATTTACTGCATAGGCAAACACAATGGGAGACCCACTTCCTAATAATGGGAACATTGTTTTCAGGAGGCCCTCTGACCTCCACGTCTCTTGCAAGGGGAATTGGAATGCCTCCAAATATTTTGCAACTCATGTATTTAATGCATGGGCAAACAAAATGGGAGACCCACTTCCTAATAATGGGAACATTGTTTTCAAGAGGCCCTCTGACCTCCACGTCTCTTCCAGGGGGTATTGGAGTGCCTCCAAATTTTTGGCAACCCTTGCATTCACTGCAAAGACAAACACAATGGGAGACTTCCTATTAATTGGAACATTGTTTTCTGGAGGCCCTCCTCTAAGCCTCTTCAAAGGGGTATTGGGGTGCATCAAAATTTTCAAAGTGGTATTGGGGTGCGTCCAAGTTTTGGGCAGCCATCCCACTCACTGCATACGCAATAACAGTATAGGAGACCCACTCTTTAGTAATGAGAACAATAAAACATAGCCGGCTGATAGCTCTCTAAAAATAGTGAGGGCCGACTGCTGGCCCTTTAAGAATAGTAAAGGCTGCCTGATTGCCCTATAAAAATAGACTTTGTAACTTTCAGAGTCCCTCCTTCATAAATGAAACACTATGTGTCTGATGATATCTCACACCACCATATGGCCAGATAAGGTTGTGAAATGTTAAAATGACATTTCCCAGTGAATGTATTTGTCACGGTTGAAAGCAATGCAAAAGTGCAAAAATGCATCAAAATTGCTCAGTGTGAACAAAGCCCAAGGTGTGGAGGTGTATTTTTGTATTTGGTCATTTATTTTGCTTTATATACAAGTCATTACCCTGGAAAGGATGTTTCTTAACATTTTTCCCAGGAAAATCCATTTTGGTTTCGTTTTCATATGTTTTATTGTGAGTCCGTAAAAGTGGCGTAATACCTCTGACAATGTTGTTGACAGAAGTGACCTGGGAGTCAGAAATGTTTTCAGGGGCCTTCCCCATGCTGTTTCTATGTCATTTGAGCACTGTTCCCATCGATTTGGGCAATTTTTAGGCCCTCTGCAGACCGCCGGGGGGAGCCGCCTGAAAAATGCTCGAGTTTCCCATAGACTTACATTGGGCTCGTTGCTCGGGTCAAGCACCCGAGTATTCGAATGTGCTCAACCCGAGCATTGAGCACCCAAGCATTTTAGTGCTTGCCCATCACTAATATTTATATGTACAAGTGTATGCTGTAAGGCGGCGGTGTTCACACCGTGCAGTAACTGAGGCAGTGACCCAAGCAAGTCCAACATAAACAGCTTTTATTTCAGCAACTCACAGGTTAACAGAAAGTCCTCCGGTTCGCAGCCGGGTTAACAGAAAGTCCATACACAATGGTTGCTGAGGGCGAAGGCCGTGCCGGCCGCTCAGAGCCTGACAGGTGCAGAGGGATCCCAGGCAGGGGTTCAGCCACCCTCAGTCCTGCTGAGGGTTTCCTGCTATGCTCCTAGCAGGTTCCAACATAGAACAACACTAATCCTTAGTGCAGAGGTTTTAAAGGACTTGTGGAAAGAGCCACTGGAAAACCCGGGTGGGAGGGAGGAGGCCGCCCCACTGTCTCCTGTGACCTCCTCCCAGAAATGAAGGCCCTGCCAGGTTTTTACTAATCTGCCTTAGCCAGATAGCCTGACTAGGTCCATGCTCACCTTCATTCCTGCATTGCAGCCGCAGGAGTGTCCGTGACTGCAATGCACTCCAATGGTTTTAATAGGTCTCTGTGAACATTCTGGGGGAGATATAACGTCCCTCGTATACGATCCCGGTCACTGCCTCATAATACATATATACAATATAGTTCCTAGCTAGCAGGATGCAGGGAGGAAGTGGGAACCAAACCTTATTGTTGAGCACTCCGGAGGTCACTGGAGCGCAAGTCACAGTGACTTCCCGGTGCCTGTGCACTAGAGCCAGCAGTATAAAATAGGGCCAAGAGAAAAAAAACACGCCTTGCGTTATAGGCACATTGTGTATGCGCAGGATCTGCAGATCTATAGTGCACGTCACAGGGCCCTTAATTTAAATTAAGTGTGTAGATGGGGATTTCTTGGGGTCCCGCGGGTGCCAAGCATAGGAAAACAGATTTTATAAAAAGATATTTCAAAGCAAGCAAGCCTCTAATATGGGCCATACAGGTATGTATAGACTTGCATTTCTATCACCTGTATGCCCATATTAGAAGTCTGATAGGTCCGAGGGGGTAACAGACTCCCTTTAAGCCCCAATTCATCAAAGTAATTTTGTCAGAATTCCAGAGTAATTTGCTTTGAAAAGTCTCAAAATGTAGGTGCAATTTGGAGTTGCGCAAATCTCATGCAACTTTTGGCATTTTCATGCACGTTTCTCCTGACTCTGACAAAATGTATGTAGAGGGGGTAGGATGGAGGCACGGGGGGGAAGTGACATCATAGCTTGTCTAATTCATGATGAGTTGTGTCATTCCTTACACCATAAATCTTACTTCAGTCATTGACTGGAGTAAGATTTTTGGCGTGGTGCATGGAGGCACATGACACTCGTCAGATGCTCCAGATTCATGAAGAAGCATGCACCTGTTCATGAATCAGGTGTTTCTGACTCCTCCATGTCCCCTCAAGACAAGCAGGAAAATTGTCGGTCTTGATGAATCAACACCACAGTGTATATATTTTGTAGGATGATGCAGTAGATTTATTTATTTTCTTTATTTTGATCTTTTTAATCATTTATTTTTTATCCTGTTGTTATTATTTTTGCATATCAATTATCAATTGGGTGACTTAGATATTGGTTTGTTAGGGATTTATCTTTTAAATGAAAATTCCTGCAATTCTAGGTGTCCTGTTGTGTGCAATGGTATGGCTTCCTGCCCTCCATTGTTCCATCTAAGAATTTTCATCACACCACTGAGGTTTTATATGCAGCATGGATATATATTTATAATGTTTGAAAGTTATTTCTAGCTGATATTGGCTTTTACACACACTGTATATTGGTGTATTTTATTGTCTTTGATTTGGACCGTGTTTATATTTATTCATATATTGAGTTCTACCTTTTTGGATTCATGAGTCCACATTCATTTATTCTCATGCTGTTTGCTTGGTCACTAATCCCACATTTCTTGGTTCGTTTTATACATTCCGTTTTTAATTTGTCCACGCCACAATTGTTCATTGTTTCTAAGAAAGTGAATGCAAGTTTTTATTTTGGCACTTTATATTCTTTGGTCTTGTGATTTGTATATAAGTGTTGCTAAGCAGTGTCGGATTGGGGTGCCAAGGGCCCACTTTTCACCTACATACAAATGTGACATTATCTTCAATCATAAATTTACTAGATGGTGGCCCGATTCTAACGCATCGGGTATTCTAGCATATGTCTCTCGACCCTCCTTTATAATGCCCCATGCAGGAAGTCACATCCCCCGTATATAATACCCCATGCAGGATGTCACATCCCCCGCATATAATGCCCCATGCAGGAAGTCACATCCCCCGTATATAATACCGCATGCAGGAAGTCACATCGCCCGTTTGGGGTAAGTATGACGCTGGGTGCCGGGGTCCTGATCGAGAGGGGGGAGGGACGGGAGGAGAGGGGAGGGGAGAGGAGAGGAGAGGAGGGGAGAGGATGGGAGGGGAGGGGTAAGTATGACGCCGGGTGCCGGGGTCCTGATCGAGCGGGGGGAGGGACGGGAGGAGAGGGGAGGGGAGAGGAGAGGAGAGGAGGGGAGAGGAGGGGAGGGGCGTCACACTTGTCCTTGGGAGATCAGTGGCCGTAGCCGCTGATCTCCCGACGATAGCCGCATGTAGGTCAGCGGCGCCTGCGGTCGGGGGACTTATGCTGCGAGTAGCCGGCTGCATCTCCCGGCTGCATCGCTGCTGACCTGCGTGCCGCACATGAGCCGCTAACGGCCACCATGTTTTTCAGAAATGCCGCATCGCTGATTGGCCGCGGCCGGACCAATCAGCGACCCGGGATTTCCAGGACAGACAGACAGACAGAAAGACAGACAGACAGACGGGATAAGGCAATTATATAGTAGATATAACAACGAACTGGATAGATTTTTAAATTAGTAAGATGCTGCCTTTTTTCTGTACATAGTGATTATTATTATTTATTTTTATAGCATCATTTATTCCATGGCACTTTACATATGAAAAAGGGGAAAGGGGTATATGTAGCTAATACACTTACAATAATCTTGAACAAAACGAGTCAGCGACTGGTAGAGGAGGAAAGAGGACCCTGCCCGCGAGGGCTCACAATCTACGATGATTCAAGTATATAGTGCCAAGTACTGCTCATATAAGAGGGTGGTGGCCCACTCTTGCACAGGAGCCTACCGGAGGATTCGCCTGTTCTCCAGTGGGCCAGTCCAAGCCTGGTGTTAAGTGTGTCACTTATTTTTGCACTTTTGATGACACCGTATCATAAGCATGATAATAATAAGAATTGTAATCTTGTGCTTATTATAAGTTAGAGATGTTTGCCTGCCACGTATTCTTTATTTTCCTGCTCAGCATATTTGTTTTTGTACACTCAATATTGTTTTGATATGTAGTATTTTGCACATGCTTGCACAGTGCTGGATTAGTGATATATGACACAGAGGCTGATATGGGAATGACACTGTGTCTGTTCATACTATGGGTCTTGGAGCTCTATATGCCTGCAGGTCATTGATATTGCGTTTCTAACTATGTAAATTGTATGCATACACAAACCAGCATTACACCTAAGAAAGCATCTTCCTTTCTATATAGCAAGGGACAATTCTAGTTTTTTTGCTTCCTGAGATGAAAATCAAAATGGTGTCCTTATCCGTAGTGCAATAGAAACCTTCAGTGAAGAAACATAATTCTGTCATTGTTTTGGGGGTTTTACTTTTAAGGTATTTATTGTACAGTGAAAGTGACCCATAAATATGATTTTCCAGGTGAGTATTTTGCAATATGAGTATGGCGATACCAAACTTTCATAGTTTAAAAAAGCAACTATGTGGTTAATGATGCCATCATTACCGGTACCATCATCAGTATATGAATACAGCACCAGAACCCCCAGGAATACATGAACACATAAATGGAACCACAATCAGTTCATGGATATATCATTGAAACCGCCATTAATATATGAATACAACACTAGAACCACCATCTGTACATGAATACAGCACCAGAACTATCAGCAGTACAGGGATACATCACCAGAACCTCCATCAGTACATGAATATAGCAACAAGCTTAAAAAATATGTCCCTTTCATAAAATTCTGATCCCCAAGCGCAGGTTTTTTTTATAAAAAACAAACCACCTTTTACTCATCATCATCTGGTCCCCTGGGGAGTTTCTGCCACTGTTCCAGTGTTTGGAATCGGCTAAAGCGTTGATAACTCATCGACAGCATAGCAGTCAATCAGTGAGATCTGTGGTACTGTCAGTATAGATGTAACTTCCTGCTTAGAGCCACTGAGCTCACTGATTGGCTTCAACGCTTTCAACATGGCATCATCTTTGCAGCCAATTTGAGGTACTGGGAGCAGTGGTGTAGATTCAGCGCTGGATCTAGAGATGGTAAGTGAAGCCTGATTTTTTTTTATAACAAACTTCCCTTGGGTACTGTAATTTTCTAAAAAGGGACACCCTTTTAATTGCAATGTCAGCTAAGCCCCATAGAATTTGTGTCACATGAACCTTCAACTCCCAGTATATCCTTAAAGCCACCTGTCAGCAGGATTGTGCTCAGTAAACTACATACACTGTCAGGTGCGCAACATTACACTGATTAAAATGATACCTTGGTTGATGACATCCGTCCTGTAGTTCTTGTGTAATATAACATAGTAACGTAGATTGAATAATGACCTAGGTCCATCCAGTTCAACCTTTCTCCCTCAATTCTACTCCCTACACTAACTTACTAACTTACACGGACTAGGCCTCACAAATGTATTATTACCATTTTTATTATTGCTGCACTATTACAATTAAAAATGAATCCGTTTATAATGTTTGATTAGTTTTATACTTTGTATTACTCTTATGATTCTAATAATAGTATTACTAAAATCCCTATGCCTAAATCTGTTGATCCAGAAGAAGGCAAAAACCCTAGGACGCATTCGGCCAATTTGCATCATGGGGAAAAATTCCTTCTTGACCCAGAGAAAAGGCGATCAGTCCAAGAACCCTGGATCAAACCTAATTAGGATACTAGTTATGTAATTACTATTATTGTATTAAATGTACTACTATTAGTGTAACATTTTGTCTAATTTAACTGTAACCCACAATATAATGTGTATCGAGGAAATCGTCCAGCCCTTTTTTGAAAGTTGTTATACTGTCTGCCATTACTACTTCTTGTGGTAGGGCATTCCACAGTCCAACTGTTCTGACTTTAAAGAACCCTTCCCTATTTGGGTGACGGAATCGCCTTTCTTTCACCTGTAATGAGTGCCCCCTGGTCCTTAGTATAGTCTTTGGAAGGAATAAGTCATGTGCTAGTACACATGCTCAACTTGGTAGTGTAGCAATTTCTCAAATCATACCCAGATTTTCCAGAGCTTCTGGTCAAGGTACACTGCGTCAGTGCCCATTTCCACAAGTCAGCAACAGCTGCTGCTGGTCTGGCAGTGCTGCAGCAGCGGCATGCAAATATCAACTCACTGAATAGTGTACGGCGTGAATACGCACTGGAACTCCACACTGCACATGCTGGCAAGGCTTTGTGAGCAGCAGAGGCTAGTTGTTGAATATTAGCTCCAACATGTCCTTCGGTATTCTTGTCAGCCTTCGCACATAACAACTGAAGAGTGGGCATGGATGTTTGACATTTGTGTGGTTCTCCAAGGCTTTGAGGGCTCCACAAAAATGGTGAGCAGCAATGATTCCATACTCAGCGCAACGATCCCGCTTCTATGCCTACTTAAACAGTAACTGTTCACAATTAAATATGAATCTTTGCATGTGGACCAGGTGAAGATGGAAGAAGACATGAGACAGGGAGATTCTACCAAGCCCAGCCTCATCTCATCGGCTCAGCACAGATTGGGTAACAATGAAGACATCAATGCAGATGAAGAGGTAGAGAATGAAGAGGAGGAAAAGGAGGAACAGGAGCTGGTTGCTAGTGCAACAGAGGCTAGTACCCACACAAGCTTTGCCCCAGCTCTCCTACATTGTCCTGTCCTGTCAGTGGAGGACAGTGTTAATCCCAAGGTGATCCTTCCTCCTTTGTCTAATGTCTGAAGTTTCCCTATTTGACCTTGAGTTTGGAACACTTTATGCGAGAATGATCCCATTCACCATAATATAGACAAGTAAGGCAATGGGGACTTTTTGCTGATGACAATTTCTTATGGTTGACTTGCATGTATTCCAGTACGGCCTCTCTGGGAGGATATTTTGAAGAAGCTCTGGGATATAGGACATAGGAATCTCGAGCTTTCTCCCTAGGCCTGTGTTTTTAATGTAAGAGAAATTTTATCATTAATGGAATATGAAAAATCCTTAACAGCAAGTTCATCTTTGATCCAACTAGATAGAACAGCATAAAAATTCAACTGGAGAACATTTCTATTCCAGGACAATTTAGCATACAGGGACACAGAATTGAATAACATAATGTCCCACAGAGTTAGTCCCTTGTCTATGCTGGGTTGTCAGGGACTGGGTGGACTAAACATGGTTCATGAAACACTCTATGGAAGCCAGCATAAATAATGGTTTAGAGTGCATCATAGGATCATCCTGCTCCAATAATGGTGTGATTCAAGCCAAAGCATCACCAGACTCCAATGCATAAAAAATTAACTCAAAGTCCCACAATAGTATCCCATATGTAGTAACTTGATAGCACCAACTCAAACAGTAATAAACAACAATTTCCAAAGATAATAATCCACAGAAAAAAAACAGAGTATATTAGATCAAAAAATATAAATTTTATTAGGGAAAATTAATTTTTTTAAAACCAAGTAAAAACACCAGTAACTTCACAAAACATGGCGGTTATCTTCAATTCCTACATGGATCACACACATCATCAAGGAAATGATACAAAGTGAGTATGAAATCTATTTTAAGGATACATGATGAAACTAGAATAAAGTGATTATATTGTACCAATATGAGAATATGCACAAAAATGTGTAGTCAAAGTAAGGTACATAGAACAACACACTTATTCATTAAAGATCTGAATCCTAACAAAGTGCAAATATAAATATCCCCCTCAGTACCATCTCAAATAGGTGGAAGAAAAAGTTATCATTGCCTGATCAAAAGAATGAGTTGACCCACGGGACGACCCGCCGCCCCGCCACTCATTTCGTCAACCTTCCTCAGGGAACGCAAGGTTGAAATGACAAAGGCAAAATATATAGGGGATAGACGATCACCGGACATTGTAAACAGCTGGTGCCGCTAACGGGAAGTCTGATGACCATCAGCGCACATGATTGATAACGACTTCCTCTAAAAGTGCATACTTCCGTCTCATTTAAAGATTTTTCTGTATTTTCATGACTATGAAAATTGTACATTCACACTGAAGGCATCAAAACTATGAATTAACACATGTGGAATTATATACTTAGCAAAAAATTGTGAAACAACTGAAAATATGTCTTATATTTTAGGTTCTTCAAAGAAGCCATCTTTTGCTTTGATGACTGCTTTGCACTCTCTTGGCATTCTCTTGATGAGTTTCAAGAGGTAGTCACCGGAAATGGTCTTCCAACAATCTTGAAGATGTCCCAGAGATGCTTAGCACTTGTTGGCCCTTTTGCCTTCACTCTGCGGTCCAGCTCACCCCAAACCATCTCGATTGGGTTCAGGTCTGGTGACTGTGGAGGCCAGATCATCTGGCGTAGCACCCCATCACTCTCCTTCTTGGTCAAATAGCCCTTATACAGCCTGGAGGTGTGTTTAGGGTCATTGTCCTGTTGAAAAATAAATGATGGTCCACCTAAACGCAAACTGGATGGAATAGCATGCCGCTGCAAGATGCTGTGGTAGCCATGCTGGTTCAGTATGCCTTCAATTTTGAATAAATCCCCAACAGTGTCGCCAGAAAAGCACCCCCACACCATCACACCTCCTCCTCCATGTTTCACGGTAGGAACCAGGCATGTAGAGTCCATCCGTTCACCTTTTCTGCACCACACAAAGACACGGTGGTTGGAACCAAAGATCTCAAATTTGGATGCATCAGACCAAAGCACAGATTTCCACTGGTCTAATGTCCATTCCTTGTGTTCTTTAGCCCAAACAAGTCTCTTCTGCTTGTTACCTGTCCTTAGCAGTGGTTTCCTAGCAGCTATTTTACCATGAAGGCCTGTTGCACAAAGTCTCCTCTTAACAGTTGTTGTAGAGATGTGTCTGCTGCTAGAACTCTGTGTGGCATTGACCTGGTCTCTAATCTAAGCTGCTGTTAACCTGCGATTTCTGAGGCTGGTGACTCGGATAAACCTATCCTCAGAAGCAGAGGTGACTCTTGGTCTTCCTGTCCTTGGGCAGTCCTCATGTGAGCTAGTTTCTTTGTAGCGCTTGATGGTTTTTGCAACTGCACTTGGGGACACTTTCAAAGTTTGCCCAATTTTTCAACCTGACTGTCCTTTATTTCTTAAAGTAATGATGGCCACTCGTTTTTCTTTACTTAGCTGCTTTTTTCTTGCCATAATACAAATTCTAGCAGTCTATTCAGTAGGACTATCAGCTGTGTATCCATCAGACTTCTGCACAACACAACTGATGGTCCCAACCCCATTGATAAGGCAAGAAATCCCACTTATTAAACCTGACAGGGCACACCTGTGAAGTGAAAACCATTTCCGGTGACTACCTCTTGAAGCTCATCAAGAGAATGCCAAAAGTGTGCAAAGCAGTCATCAAAGCAAAAGGTGGCTACTTTGAAAAACCTAAAATATAGGACATATTTTCAGTTGTTTCACACTTTTTTGTTAAGTATATAATTCCACATGTGTTAATTCATAATTTTGATGCCTTCAGTGTGAATGTACAATTTTCATAGTCATGAAAATACAGAAAAATCTTTAAATGAGAAGGTGTGTCCAAACTTTTGGTCTGTACTGTATATACAGGATAATCTGTCTCCCCTATATAAAAGTGAAGAAAAATACAATTAAAACCATAAAAAACGAAATAAAAATACACAGAGAACTACAAAAGACTATAAAAAAGAACCAAAGCCAAAATTTTCATTTAGTCCATACGGTACGATAGAATTGAGTCGGTATATCCATCGACTCTCTACCTGAGAGAGTATTTTAAAAAGATCACCCCATGGACTTCCCAAGGATACTTGGCCAATAGCTTTTAATCTTAAGAG
Organism: Phyllobates terribilis; assembly: GCF_046119375.1. NCBI lineage: Eukaryota > Metazoa > Chordata > Amphibia > Anura > Dendrobatidae > Phyllobates > Phyllobates terribilis. The sequence continues at coordinate 226,157,708 of NW_027362763.1, forward strand.
AGTAGCATCGGAATTGTGGAAAAATTTAAAATGTTGAGGGAGAGATTTAAGCTGATCATCCTCATCGGTACTTTTAGTTTTTTCGATATAACGTATGTGTTCCCTCACACGGACCCGAAATTCCCTTGTGGTCATGCACACATATATTTTGTGGCAAGGGCACTCTGCCACATAGACAACTCCCTTAGTTGAACATGTAAGGAATTGTTTGAATATAAATCTCTTTTCTCCAGTTGAATTAAAGAATTCCTTGCTTCTAAGGTATTAAGGCAAGTTTTACATTGTCCACAAGGGCAGAAAACCAGGATATGTTCCCTAAATGAAGGGTTCCTGTTGCTTATATTCGCTACGAACCAAAAAATCCTTCAAATTTTTTTATCTTTTGGCGGTAATACATGGTTTTTCAGGCAAAATCTTCCCCAAAACTGGGTCAGTTTGCAAGACATTCCAATGCTTATGGATAATGTTGGAAAATTGTTTCCATTGGCAATTGTAAGGAGTTATCAATCTTACCTGATTAGAGTCTGATTTTTCCTTTTGAACACTAGAGGAATAAAGGAGTTGGTCCCTACTACTTTCCTTGGCCCTCCTATATCCTCGTCTGATCTGTCTATGTCTGTATCCTCTTTCTCTAAACCGGGCATAGAGTTCAGATTTTTTTTTTTAAATGCCCTATCAGTTGAAGAAATCCTATATGCTCTTAAGTACTGCCCAACTGGTATGCCATGAACAGTTGAAGGAAGGTGGGATGAATCTGCCCTCAAAATAGAATTAGTAGCCGTGGGCTTACGAAATATATCAGTTTGGATATCTCCATCTGGGGTTACCTCATTATCAATGTCAAGAAAATTGACGTTAAGTCCAAAAGTGTAGGTCAATTTGATGTTAATATCATTGATATTCATGAGACGCATGATTTTATGAAGATCATTAATAGTACCATCCCACACAAACAGAACATCATCAAAATACCTAGCCCAATTATATACGTTCTCACTACCAGGGATCAAAGTCTAACTTTGATCCAACTGGACAGAACAGCATCGAAATTCAACTGGAGAACTTCTCTATTCCAGGACAATTTAGCATACAGGGACACAGAATTGAATAACATAATGTCCCACAGAGTAAGTCCCTTGTCTATGCTGGAGTGTCAGGGACTGGGTGGACTAAACATGGTTCATGAAGCACTCTATGGAAGCCAGCAGAAATAAGGGTGTACAATGCATCATAGGATCATCCTGTTCCCATAATGGTGTGACCCAAGCCAAAGCATCACCAGACTCCAATGCATAAAAAATGTAGGGTGTAAAAAACAACAACAAGATAAGCTAATACCCATATCACCGCTCACCTAGCTGACTGCCTGCGCTGCTTACTGCCATGACGTCACAACATTACGACATATGTCGCAGCTTTATGACACGCAGTGACTTTGGAGGCCTGGTTGATTCCAGGCGTCCCGGCCTAGAGTGAAGACACCGGAGATGTGGTGCACAATGGCGGAAAGAAGAGTCGCAGAGGACTAGATGGCAGGCAGTGACCACTAGGGGGCAGCCAGACAGGTGAGCGGTGAGGTGAGCATGCTTTTTTGCTTTGTAAATCAATGTTATACATGAAAATAAGCCACTGTGTAATATATCTTATCAGAGAATTCTGCTTTTGTCTCTGATAAAACTGATCAACCATTATATAAATTCTGAAGTAAAATATTTATTCAGTGAAGACAGATTTTCCATTACTGAGAAAGGAAACTGCAGGTGCTACTGATAAGATTTTATGTAGACAGACTTAAAGAGGAGCTGGAGGCAGAGCTTTTCTCTCCTCATCCTCCTCCTTTCTATATAGAATTATAACAGTAGCAGCTGCCATCTCCTATTTCAGTAATGGTAAAGTCTGTCTTCACTGAATACAGATTTTTGATAATGACTGATCAATTAAGTCATGGACAGATGCAGTTTTCTTTATTATGATATATTACAAAGTTTCTTATTTTCATGTGTTCTAATGATTTATGAATTCTAAGTCAAAACGACAGTAACACTTTAAGCTTTTGCCATCCCTCTACACTCTATGCTTCAACAAAATGATGACAAGCTGAATTCGCAAGGAGAGAATTGTGTAAAAGTAATGTTTTGGAGAATACTAATTTTTGAAAATTTGAGTAGAATTCCACTCAAATAAATGCATCCATCTCGACTGAACACATTTGTAAAAAGGTTTTTATATGTCAATACAATGTTGAAAATAATGCAGATAAGAATGTATCAGTGACCCTGCTACAGTATTCCACAGGAAAACTGTAACTGAATTTAGTTTTGAATTTACTTCTGTGTTCAGATAGTTTTATGCCTTAGGATGAATTTCCACACTGCAGATTTTGTTGTGGAAAATTATGAAAACCAAATGAGATGAATGGGATAGTTGCAGAACTTTATGCAAAAAAAATATTCTGCCTGTAAATTCACACTAAATGTGGCTTCATGTGACCGTATTTTTGTTCAATGTGTTGTCCATATTCTGCATGCTGATTTAGTATCGCATCATTCACTAGTTTGCATGGTAAAGCATGTAGCTCTTAAACCTGTCTGCAGGCAAAAACATGGAGTTGCACATGAAGCCAGTCATGGGTGGCCACAAATTGCAGACATGATTGGCTGTTTTTTATTATATGGCCACCTAAGCTTGACCGTAGACTCATGTCATCAAGTAAGTGACAGGTTAATTTTGAATTTAAAAACTGTCGATCTGCTCTTACAAAGTATAACAAGGAAAATTAGTGATCTTTGCTGAACATCTAGGAATTTTACTTTAGCCTTCTTTTTATTCTTCCATAGATCTTTTCCTTTGCTAAAGTAGTATAAAATGGCCCGCTAATCAGAAGAGGTGCCAAAGATGTCGGCAGGAAGCAGGAAGTTTGCAGTGCCCTGGTCCGGGTGCCATGGAAAACCGATGTTGCCGATGGACCAGGGTTCTGACGATCACTTTGCTCAGCTGTACTGTACACCTCTGCTTGTTTTCCAGTTTAAGGTGAAAAATAACATTTGTAAGCATTTGTGTTAAATTCTGTGTTAGAAGTTACATGACGGTGTTCAGGACTGTCAACATGACAGTTGGATGCCAAATATCAGGTTGTCTACTTTCAGAAAATATTTAAGGTGTATGTGTGCACAAACCTTTTAAGGCTTGTAATACCTGCATTTTGCAAATTGAAACTTTTTCACATGACCAACTTTAAAATGTTTACATCTTCAGTTTTGATTTTTTTAAAAATTTTTTTTGTCATTTTTTGCTCTTCTCACACTTTTCAGCAGAAAAAAAATCATTTTTCATGCATTTAAGTAAAAAAAGATAAAAAATAATATCTTGATACAAAATTGCACGAATGTGGCTTTGTATATAAACTGCTGAGTGCTATTTTGACATAATGCTAGACATGAATATGCTTTTTTACTATATTTTTTTTCTATGACTGTTACCTCAAGCATTTAACTTTCTATCAGTAGTTCCAGAGCCATAGAGTAAAACCACTGAAGAGCATTTTCTCTTTTTATCATGGTAACTAATGAGAAGCCATTTTGCTAAAAAAAACAAACAAACATACTTACCCCTGAAATCCGCCTTCTGCTCCAGCACTGTCTGTCTGGTACTGCCTGGGGTGCTGACATAACGTCGACAGCACAGCATCCAATAAGTGATCTCACCGCTTATTCTGACTACAACAATAGGGCTGCTAAGCTCACTGATTGGCTGCTGGGCAGTTGATGCGACATAATCGCAAAAGCTAATGCCTGACTCCAGGAGCAGCAATCACTAATGGACCAAGGGAAATTGAGTACAGAGCGGTTTGTTATTTTTTTAACACAGTGTGGTTGGGACCGAACATCATCTGAAAGGTAAGAATCTTCTAAATATAAAGCAGTACGAAAACAAGAAATACATGAAACAAAAAATTGAATATAGTTTTAAAAAAATTGTTAACACTTCAGTAACCCAATAAAGGTGTATTTATTCTTTAAAAGGAATCTGTCAGCAAGTTTTTACTATGTAATCTGGGGATAGCATGAGGTAGGAGCTGAGAAACTGTATTCAACGATGTGACACTTTTTTGGTTATGTGCTGTTGTTTACGTGCAATGAAGGTTTTATCACTAGGAGATCATCACTGCTGGACTACAGCATCGAGTGAGTTCTGGTATGACCTCCTGTGATAAAGCAGTGCACTGTACATATTCTGTGTACATAGAGAGCCTGATGTGGGAGGGGTTAGCTTTCTCAGCTTTGCTTCATCCTTCATTTAAAAACTCTGATTGTGTTATAACTGCTGCACCCAGTAAACTAAGTGATATATCCTTGGAATTGAGCTCACTTGCACTATATTATGCTATTCTCAGAATAAATATCAAAAATTTGTTGACAGATTCCCTTTAAGAAACATAGTGCTAAGATAGTTTAGAAAGTAAAAAATGAAAGCACCTTTTCTACCTGTAGTTATGTGACTTTTTAAATATTCTTTAACAACAACATATCTAAACCAAATACCTCTTTAACCACCTAAAAGTCAATCAATTTAAAGTAAATGCATCATTTTGACTTGCTTATTGGAGACTGTATAAAACATTCCTTCTTTTTTTGCCATCAAATAACAGGTCAAGTGAGTTTTGAGATTTGAAATTTTGTCTTGCCCATGTCTAGTCCTCAGCATCCTCAATAATGTCCTCTACTATCTCTGCTGGACTCTGCACCTTTGTGTAATTATAAATGTCTGTTTTCTATCATTTCAAAGGCTTCTGATCACCAGGAGTCCCTCTTCAAAGACTTTACATCGCTGAATAACTTCAGTCGTAAAATGGAGACTTGTCTTTGAAGTTTTTGATGCCATTTGCTTTTTTGTACTTTTTAGCAAGTTCCAATTAGACAATATTTGAGCATTTGGAAATCTTAGTATTTGCTTCTAGTCAGATCTATTTATTAAAATGAGCTAACAATGCGTACATTTAACCATTTACAAAACCATCAAAAGTTAACAACATAGTATTTCCCATAGTGGTAAGTAATTCAATTGATTAATAGTCAAATACATATATTTATTACTGCACATGAATGTAATTTTGATTTACTACAATATTCAATTCCTTACTTCACATTAAATTGACATTTGACAACATGCTTTTTAAACAATTTTTCTTTTACCTTAAATTTTAAACTTTGTAAAATAGTTTATAACTGAGAAAATAGGAAGTTTTTAAACACATTCTTACTGCTCAGTCTTAGCCGGTGCATGTAAAATACTGAAGATATAGGTGAAGTTATTTTCTAATACCCAAAAGGAATACAATTTTTTATTTTTATAATTTTATAATTGCAAGCGATTTACAGAGAGGGATTAATTTCCATTACAACAGCTGGAGTCTGAACAATGGCCTTAGGGGTCTTCCAAATTTGGAAGCCAATGTAGGGTCTATCAGAAGCAGACAGTTAAAGGAAGCATATCTAAAATTTACAGTTTTTCATCCAGCAGATGAAAGTTTTTAAATCTAGATTATCTTCCAGGTGTTTTTATGTCAGCATACCATATGTCTAGTTTTGCAATGTGTATGGTAGATGTACTTTACATGCAATTTACTGGATAAATCCTCCCACTTTTTCCCTCAATGCACAGACATCGTTTGCATTACAGCATTTTAGCCCCTTACTGAAATTTGCCATACATCTACATCGCAAATCAGTAGCGGGATCGCTGGATAACATACAGCCAGGACCTGCCTTTAACAGCCACGGATGTAGCAAAGATACACTCGCAACTGTTAACCTGTTAAATGCTGCTGTCAGAGTTTGATTAATATAACATTTATTAAAATTTAAAATATTTAAAACACATTTTAAATGTTCAAAAACATGTAAGACTGAACAATTTTTGCAGGGACTTAAAAATAAAAACTATTTTAGGCTAGATTTAGTTTCATGCAATATTTTAGAATCACTTATCATTAAATGGCTTAAGCAAAGTTATTAAGCTTTCCACTACTGGACACGTAAGAAATTATCGATTGTTATGTATCCCAGCAAGTGGACACACAGAACTCAATAAGTTATCCTGTATTCCATCTACAGGGTGGGCCATTTATATGGATACACCTAAATAAAATGGGAATGGTTGGTGATATCAACTTCCTGTTTATGGCACATTAGTATATGGGAGGGGGAAAACTTTTCCAGATGGGTGGTGACTATGGTGGCCATTTTAAAGTTGTTTTTCTTATGAAATTCTCAAAAAGTTTGATGTGCCACGTAACCCTCTTCCCATTGAAAAAAATAAAGTTGGATTAAAAATGGCTGACTTCAAAATGGCCGCCATGGTCACCACCCATCTGTAAAAGTTTTCCCCCTTCCATATACTAATGTGCCACAAAGGAAATTGATATCACCAACCATACCCATTTTATTTAGGTGTATCCATATATATGGCCCACCCTGTATAAGGAATAATTATATAACTTGGTATAATCTATAGATGAGTGAATCCTTTGAAATTCAAATTTTCAAGATTTACAGAATGTTTGTTAAAAAAATTTCATTCACTTAAAATAAATTTGCCATGAATTTCAGTACTTCAGGCCTCTAATTGCTCGGAAAAGACATGTACACTGAGCAAAAATATAAATGCAACACTTTTCATAGGGATGCCGCCCAGAGTGGAGCCACAAGATTGCAGTGTCTGGTTACACGTACATCTGCTCTGGTTTGAACTGCCTCACCATCATATTAGCAGTTCAGGTTTTCCTTGCTCTGTTCTTGCAAGGTTTAGATAGCCCTGTTTGTCTCCTGGAACTCTCCATCCTGTGTTTCCTCAACTGTTCATCACTTCCCTCTGGCTTAAATACGCTCCTCTAAGCTCCAGTTGTTACCAGTGACAGTTTGCAACTACCTGGTTTGGAGCAGGTGCAGTGAGCTGAGAAAGAAGCCAGTGTTTGGAGTTGTTTCAGGGGAGATCTGAGTGTTATTGGCTTGTGTGTACAACTCTCTGTCTCTATTCCCATTTGGTTTGCCTCTCCCTCTCACCCTCACCCTCTCCTTCCATGTTTCTCACTTGATTGTTTGAGAGTGTTTTTGTATGATTGCGGTTTTCTTTTATCCCTTTATATTTCCCCTCTGTGTCATTACGTTAGAGCAGGACTAGCATTCCTGCTACCCTACTCACTAGTCAGGGTGGTATATAGGGTATGACAGGGATAGGAACGTGATCGCCATAGTGGATTAAAAAAACCTGTCTAGGGATGCTAGGAAGCTCAGGATGGTGCAGGGAAGGCATCAGGGGTGCCCCCTTGTATCCTTCCCTAGTGGCAGAGCTTTCTCCTACTTTTGTCTCTCCATACACCATCTTGCTTTGAGTAGAAGCGTGATAACACTTTTGTTTTTGCTTCCATTTTTTATGAGCTGAACTCAAAGATCATGTGGCATATCAAGATGCTGATTAGACAGCATGATTATTGCACAAGACCACACTAAAATGTGCAGTTTTACAGTAGTGAAAAGATCTTTTGCGCAGCACAAAAGATCATAGCTCTTGGAGGCGCATCGTCCTGTGTAAACAGGACTCATAATTAGAGATGAGTGATCTTGTTCGGAAAACATTCGCCAATCTCAAAGTTGGCACATACATTGCACATTTGGATTTGTGTTCGGATTCCCGAGCATTTTCCTCAAAATCACCAAAATTTGGCCAAAGTTCAGTAAATGATTGAGTTTCCACAAATGCTTTTGTTAGGACTTTGGCTAGGATAGTGGTGCTCTTGTGACATTAGCTGCCAATGTCACCTGTCCCTCTCCATATAAAGAGTGGACATGTTGTTTTGGTGCCATTTTGTCAGTGTAACAGTGCAGAGAGGCTGCTCCTGCTGCTGCTAAAGGATAAACAGAAAAAGCTGACCGGCACTTCCAAAACAAGAAATAGGTATGTACAGGTGCTTACTAGGAGTAGCTACCTCCATATACAACTAACAAACGAAGTAGCACTCTGCAATGCTAAGTATGCGAACATGAAATTTATGAAATTTGAATAGCATTACTGCTCTAGAAAATAGAAATAGATGAGAAAGCTTAGCGCATAAATTGGCCAATTCATGTATACCTGGTAGCCACGTTTCTCGTTATACCAGGAACCTGCCTGTGTGAACTCCTCTCTAAGAGACAAAAGTCTGCTTGTGTGTGGAAATGCAAGATCCAGGTGCAATTAAAACCGCCTGTGGCCAGAGGCGGAGTACTCAGTCAGGATCTTGCATCAGGATCTTGCATTCCAACACAAGCAAACTTTTTTTCTCAGAGAGGAGTTCACACAGGCAGGTTCCTGGTATAACGAGAAACACCTTAACATGGCTATCAGGTACACATGAATTGGCCAATTTATTCTCTAAGATTTCTCATTTATTTCTATTTTCTAGAGCAATAATGCTATTCAAATTTCATATATTTCATGTTCGAATACTTAGTGTTGCAGAGTGTTACTTCATTTGTTAGCTGTATATGGAGGTAGCTACTCCTAGCAAGCACATGTACACACCTATTTCTTGTTTTGGAAGTGCTGGTCAGTTTTTTCTGTTTTTATGTATAAGCTTTGACTGAGCACTCCACCTCTAGGCTACAGACGGTTTTAATTGCAGCAGGATCTTGCATTTCCACACACAAGCAGACTTTTGTCTCTTAGAGAGGGGTTCACACAGGCAGGTTCCTGGTATAATGAGAAACGCCTTAATGTGGCTACCAGGTACACATGAATTGGCCAACTTATGCGCTAAGGTTTCTCATTTATTTCTATTTTCTAGAGCAGTAATGCTATTCAAATATTTCATATATTTCATCTTCAAATACTTAGTGTTGCACAGTGCTACTTCATTTGTTAGTTGTATATGGAGGTAGCTGCTCATAGTAAGCACCTGTACACACCTATTTCTTGTTTCTGAAGTGCAGGTCAGTTTTTTCTGTTTATATATGTAGGCTCTGACAGAGCACTCCTCCTCTAGGCCACAGGCAGTTTTAATTGCAGCAGGATCGAGAAACACCTTAATGTGGCTACCAGGTACACAAGAATTGGCCAATTTATGCGCTAAGATTTCTCATTTATTTCTATTTTCTAGAGGAGTATTGCTATTCAGATTTCATATATTTCATGTTCGCATACTTAGTGTTGCAGAGTGCTACTTCATTTGTTAGCTGCTACAGGATAGTCAGATAGTTATCTAAGTGGTTGATTGTCAGTCAGCGAGTTCAGATAGATAGGATCCTGTGTGACTGAGAAATCAACCTTCCATCATAACAATCCTTTTTGCTAATTCTGTTGTCCAGACACCAGGCTACTTTTTAGCATATACATTTTTTGTGCTAATATTGTGCTCCAGCCAGTAGTCCACATTTCAGAATCTAAATTCTTTTTGCTAATAGCATGGTACAGATACCAAAACACATTTCAGCATCTAAATCTTTTGTGCTAATATTGTGCTCCAGCCAGGAGTCCACATTTCAGAATCTAAATTCTTGGTGCTAATAGCATGGTTCAGATACCAGGACACATTCCAGCATATAAATCTTTTGTGCTAATATTGTGCTCTAGCCAGGAGTCCACATTTTAGAATCTAAATTCTTTGTGCTTATAGCGTGGTCCAGAAATCATACCACATTTTGGCATATAAATATTTTGTGCTAATATTGTGCTTCAGCCAGGAGTCTATATTTCAGAATCTAAATTTGTTGAGCTAATAGCATGGTTCAGATACCAGGCCACATTTCAGCATCTAAATCTTTTGTGCCAATATTGTGCTTCAGCCAGGAGTCCACATTTCACAATCCAAATTCTGTGTGCTAATAGCATGGTCCAGAAACCAAGCCACATTTCAGCATTTAAATCTTTTGTGCTAATATTTTTTTCAAGCCAGAAGTCTACATTTCACAATCCAAATTCTGTGTGCTAATAGCGTGGTCCCGAAACCAGGCCATATTTCAGTATCTAAATCATTTGTGCTAATATTGTGCTCCAGCCAGGACTTCACATTTCAGAATCTACATTCTTTTTGCTAATAGCGTGGTCCGGCCACACTCAGCAAATAAATACTGATTGTTAATATGGTGACAGGTGACTGACAGGTATGGGCCTAGGGTTGTGAAACAGCTAGTTATAAGAGGGGAAGGGTACATCCAACACGAATGGGAAAAAAGCAAGGTTGTGGTAGAAGGGGGAATAAGCTTGGTATCAAGGTGTATGTGGGGTAGGTAGTAATATTGCTGAAAGCTCTACTGAACAAACACCATCTCATCCTATTCAAAGACAGCTGACAACTTTTGTTACTGGACAAGCTACTCCATTCCCTTTCTTTGGCAGCCACACAGCAGGATGCCTTGTAGATGAGGGCCAGAAAGAGCATGTGCTCCAATGGATGGCAAGCGCTGCCTCAAGTGACCCATCCTCCTCTTCCTGAACCTTAACATCACGCACAGTACTGTCCTCAGAGGTGGCACTTCAATTACCCTTGTTTCCCCTGCGTCACAACTTTTCAACCACCCAACTGACTGTGGGGAACAACAGATGGGCGAGTCTGGAGAGCTGTTCCATGGGCATAAGAGGTCTACTCCAAAGATTCACAGACTCAAGAGAAGGAAAGCATCTGCACCGATGGCCAGAATTTTTTTCAGTTGGACCTGGGACTGGACGAAGTATTGTCCAAGCAGAATCCAGTCCAGACCCTCATCACCAGATGTTAACCCCCGGGGGGGGTGATCCTGATGAGACTCAGATATCTGAGGCACACGCAGACTTTACTGTGCTGTCAGGGCAGGAAGAGGAGGGTGACTCTCAGAGCGTAGAGTGTGAGAACAGAGAGGAAGATGATAAAACTGTAGATCGAACTTGGTGTGAACCCAGAGGTTTGCAGCTGAGTAGCTCAGCAGAGCAGTTGGAGGAGGAGAAAGACGAGGAGGTTACGTTGCAGCTTCCCACACAGACACGGACTGATGCAAACACGACAAGCACTGCATCCTCAGCCACAGCTCTGGCTGTGACCGGCAGTGGTCGCGGGTCTGCAATTCGCAGAGCGGCAAGGGTTGCATAGCCTTGGCCTTTTTTGAGACTGCAAAGGGTGACCCAATTCATGTTATCTGCCAACCTTGTATAAAACTACTCAATAGAGGCAATAATTTGACTACTACATGCATGAACCAACACATGTGCGATCAACATGGGTGAGTCTGGGAATCTCACTGCGCTAAAATTCAGACAAGCAGGCCTCGCCAACCACTGGCAATCAACCGCATTGTTATGCTCACGCCAGTACTGACTGGTATGAGCGTGGTTAGTGGTCCCACTGGGCCACGAACCGAGGAGTGCCTGGAGGGGCGTGACTAGGGGCCTCGCCAGATCCGACCATGAACACATTGCGGCTTAATCGACTCCGTGGTCTGAGGAGGGACGTGGGAAGTGGCCCAGGTGCTACTCCAGGTCAGACCCCGGTCACAGCTGTTGACCCACACCGGGGAATGCAGGAACGGGCAGGCACGGCTTTTATGCAGACAGGTGGATACTGGCAGGCACGGCAGGTATGCAGACAGGCGGGTACTGGCAGGCACGGCAGGTATGCAGACAGGCGGGTACTGGCAGGCACGGCTGGTATGCAGACTGGATAGGGACCAGTACAGACTGGGATACAGGAGCAGAGCCGCAGTTGCGGTGTACAAGCAGAGCAGAACCGCAGGCGCAGAGGACAAGCGGAGCAGAGCGAAACCGCAGGTGCGGAGGTCAAGCAGAACAGAGCAAAACTGCAGGTGCGGTGGACAAGCAAAGCAGAGCGAAACCGCAGGTGCGGTGGACAAGCAGAGCAGAGCGAAACCGCAGGTGCGGTGGACAAGCAAACTGGAACGAAACCGCAGGTGTGGTGGACAAGCAGAGCAGAGCAAAACCGCAGGTGCAGTGGACAAGCAGAGCAGAGCAAAATCGCTGGTGCGGTGGACAAGCAGAGCAGAGTGAAACCGCAGGTGCGGTGGACAAGCATAGCAAAACTGCAGGTGTGGTGGACAAGCAGAGCAGAGAGAAACAGCAGGTGCGGTGGACAAGCAGAGCAGAGCGAAACCGCAGGTGCGGTGGACAAGCAGAATGGAGCAAAACCGCAGGTGCGGTGGACAAGCAGAGCAGAGTGAAACCGCAGGTGCGGTGGACAAGCAGAGCAGAGCGAAATCGCAGGTGCGGTGGACAAGCAGAGCAGAGCGAAACCGCAGGTGCGGTGAACAAGCAGAGCAGAGTAAAACCGCAGGTGCGGAGGACAAGCAGAGCAGAGCGAAACCACAGGTGTGGTGGACAAGCAGAGCAGAGTGAAACTGCAGGTCAGAAGGTGCAGGCAGACAGGGCAGGGCTCTGTTCACATGGAACAGACTGGGAAACACAGGAAGATAGTTAGAACACAGGAGGTAGATATGGAGGCAGGTAAACGGGACAAGCAGAACCAGATACACACAAGGTACTTATAATGAAGTAGCGAGTGGACACAAAACTAACAAACAGAAGTACAGAGACAACGAGTTGGAGTTAGGTGCAGTTTCAGACACTGCAGGAAAAGGGAAGGTACGGACAGAGAGACAAACAGGTAACGGGCTACGGCATAGTTCAGACAGGAACTGAACCCGGAGCAAGATCCAGGAACGAGCCTGGGAACTCAGCCCACAGGGTGGCGGAAACTGACTAGAAGTCACAGATACAGGAAATGGGCCTGGGTATACAGCCCCCAGGGTGGCGGAAACAGACTAGAAGTCACAGATACAGGTAACAGGCCTGAGTATACAGCCCCCAGGGTGGCGGAAACAGACAAGATAAAGGACAGAACCTGGCAACTCAGTTGCACAGAACACACTGAAAGAAAGTGTTGCTCAGGCACCTCCTACTGGGTGGAGAGGGTTTAAGTATCCAGTGACTCACAGCAATAGGCTGGGGACGCATTAGGAGTGCACACACTGTAACTTTAAGAATCAGGCAGTAACCGCGCCGCCGCCCTAAGCAATCAGACAAGAGACATGCACACAGCAAGTACTGGAGCAAAGTGTGCTGCCTGGACTGATAGGTAAGTTGGCGGTCTTGCATGGTGGGAGATGGTAAGCCATGCCATCATGCCGCCAGGGATGTTACACGCATCTGCTGCTTCTTCCTCCTTCATTACCGTGGCAAGTTCTCTTACACAGGTCTCCGGCCACAGAACCTCCACTTGTTTACCCGCTACAGTTGGAATGAGTGAGAGCCCGTCTGCAGTTATGGAAGTGGACATGCCTGCTGTTTTTTTTTCACGGATCACACCACATCTTTCTCAATCCACCATTACATCTCCGCTTGCACCTTACTCACAGTCCAGCAGTTTGTCATGTTCATCCTACTCCACCCTCTCTCAGCACAGCAGACAGCCCTAGGCCCCGCAGTTTTGGTCCTGTAAAATATTGTTTCCTCCAACACATGCCAAAGCTAAGAGCTTGAACTCCACCATCTCCAATCTGTCAGCCACAGAAATGCTGCCTTTCCGCCTCGTGGATACAGACAGTTTCCAAAATCTGATGGCCGTCACAATCCCCCAGTACCAGTTGCCCATTCACCATTACTTTTCTAAGAAAGCTGTGGTTGTGCTACACCAGCATGTCACAGATAACATCATCCATTCCTTGACAAAATCTCTGTCTGACAGGGTGCATTTCACTACAGACACCTGGATGAGCAAGCATGGCAAGGGCATTACATTTCGCTGACTGGGCACTGGGTGACTCTGGTGACTGTAGGGGCAGGCGGGGAAGGGGCTGCTCCACATGTCTTGGAATACCCAAGGTTTGCGGGACAAACCTCTGTATCAAACACTTCCTCCACTGCTTCTGCCTCCGTCAACTTCTCTAGGGCCTCCACCTGCACCCTCAAGCTCTGACTTAATGAGACACGTGTTCCAACAATGCAGAGAGAATCCCCCCACCTTCGTACTGCACTCCGCATTCAAGCAGTTTTTAAATGAATATGCCTTGGAGAACGCAGTCACACAGCTGAAGAGTTGTGGACAGATATCCAGGCTGAGTTTGATTAATGGCTGTCTCCAATGAACCTGGAGCCAGGAAAGGCCATGTGTGATATCAGTGCAAACCTTGTGGCAGCCCTATGCCGGGGCAAGCTCACAAACGTGCCTTGCATGGCTCTCATCCTCAACCTGGTGGTGCAGCAATTTCTCTGCCACTATCCTGGCCTGGATGCGTTGCTGCAGAAAGCGTGGTCGCTATGTGCCCACTTCCGCAGTTCGCACCCTGCGGATAATCGACTTGCATCGCTACAGAGGTCTTTCGGTCTACCGGTTAACCGGTTGATATTCGATGTGCTGACACAGTGGAATTCCACTCTGCAGATGTTGCAGCGACTGTGGCAGCAGCGACGACCCCTGGTGCAGTATCTTATTTTGCATAGCATGTGCCAACGCAGTACACATGTAGTGCAAATCACGCTTGCGGAGTGGGCACAGATGAAGGACATTGCCAAAACATATGCATTATGCATTAGTTGCGCCCAATCCATTCCACATCTTGGTCATGCATCTGTGTTTGTATTCCAGTCTTAAACACCATACTTAGGATTTTGCATACGTACTCTGTGGAGTGGAAGAATGTGAGACATCCTCTGAAATTCTGATAAAGATAAAATTGTAGTTAATTCTAGTATCTCATTCTGTTGTTCTAGGAAAATGGGGCCTACACCCTCCTTTCATTTTAATTTGACCTTCAAAGGATATTTATTCAAATATGAAGATAATTAAAGTTTATATATATAAGAAATTAGGCCTTTTGTATTAATAGCATTGGCAATTACATTTACTGTAGGATAGTTATCAATATTAATATCAGTACCATCAAATTGCACTTTATATGCATGATGAAGTTGTAAATATTGATAAAAGGATTTTTGAGGAAGGTTAAATTTTAACTGAATTTGTTCCAAACTTTGAAGTGCTCCATATCTTATCATTTGCGAAAGTAAAAAGATTCCCTTGCTTTTTCACTTATTAAAACCTTATAGTGTATTAGTGATGACTAGTGTTGAGCGAACATGCTCGAAACTGCTCGGTACTCGCCCGAGCATCACGCTACTCGGGATGTTCGGCGAGCACCGAGCATTTCCGGGTTACTCGGGCGGGAGCTCGGGTCTCCGCCCTGCATGTTTGGCGCTCTTTACAGAGCCAATGAACATGCAGGGATTGCCAGACAGTCACTGTAATGCCGCAGCCATGTTGTTTGTGGGCATTACAGTGATTGGCTGGCCGCACAGCGTCACCTCGAGTATTTAATACCGGGCGCCGCCATCTTGGACACAGTCGCTCCGGATCAGACAGTGTAGGGACAGCGCTGCTGATTTAGGGAGAAATATATCCTGCAAAATAGTTAGTGTAGGGTCTGTAAAGGCTGCCAGATGAAACAAACAGTCCTTCTCAGGACTAATATCCATCCCAGGTATATCAGGCAGGTAGGCAGGCAGGCTGTATAGGAGACGCAGTGGTTATACCAGCAAACGCTGCATTACAGTCCTGTGTGCTGCTCCTGTTGCTGAAACACCTGGACTTAGCTCCAGGTCCCGGGGGCCAGGAAAAATCCTTTTTTTTCATCTAAATCCTCTTTTTTTTTTCCTCCTTCACAATGTACAAATACCCATCTTATTAACCTTTTGGTGCCCCCCCTCCCCAAAAAAAAAAGTGTGCCTCTGATTTTTCAGACACAAATATATCTGTTGAAAATAGTCTGGTGTAGGCCAGAGAAATAGAAGTGTGGTTTTGCAGTTCCATGGGCCATTTGTATCTAAAAAAAACAGTTTGAGTGTGTCGCTCACTGTTCAGCCACAAATATATAGATATTTTAAAAAGCCTGGTATACACCAGTAAATTATTACTGTGGTTTTGATGTTCCACGGTAAAACATCTCTATTATCCTGTTTTTGGCATTTTTTGCTGTATAAAAATAATAATAGTGTCTCCCTGATTTTTCAGACACAAATATATCTGTTGAAAATAGTCTGGTGTAGGCCAGAGAGACAGAAGTGTGCTTTTGCTGTTCCACAGTAAAAAATCTCTATTATCCTGCTTTTTGCATTTTTTGCTGTAAAAAAAAAAAAATAGTGTCTCCCTGATTTTTCAGACACAAATATGTCTGTTGAAAATAGTCTGGTGTAGGCCCGAGAAATACAAGTGTGGTTTTGCAGTTCCACGGTACAAACATCTGTATTATCCTCTTTTGGGCCATTTGTATCTAAAAAAAACAGTTTGAGTGTGTCGCTCACTGTTCAGCCGCAAATATATATATATTTTAAAAAGCCTGCTATACACCAGTAAATTATTACTGTGGTTTTGATGTTCCACGGTAAAACATCTCTATTATCCTGTTTTTGGCATTTTTTGCTGTATAAAAATAATAATAGTGTCTCCCTGATTTTTCAGACACAAATATATCTGTTGAAAATAGTCTGGTGTAGGCCAGAGAGACAGAAGTTTGCTTTTGCTGTTCCACGGTAAAAAATCTCTATTATCTTGCTTTTTGCATTTTTTGCTGTAAAAAAAAAAAAATAGTGTCTCCCTGATTTTTCAGACACAAATATATCTTTTGAAAATAGTCTGGTGTAGGCCCGAGAAATACAAGTGTGGTTTTGCAGTTCCATAAGCAAATACTATGGGACACCCACTCCCCAATAATGGGACTTATGTTTGTAATATGCTGTACTGCATGGCTCTTGTAAGGGGCATTGCAAGTTGCTCCGTCCTAATTTTTGGCAGCTTTTGCTGGGAAAGCATAAGCAAATACCATGGGACACCCACTCCCCAAAAATGGGACTTATGTTTGTAATATGCTGTACTGCATGGCTCTTGTAAGGGGCATTGCAAGTTGCTCCGTCCTAATTTTTGGCAGCTTTTGCTGGGAAAGCATAAGCAAATACTATGGGAGACCCACTCCCCAATAATGGGACTTATGTTTGTAATATGCTGTACTGCATGGCTCTTGTAAGGGGCATTGCAAGTTGCTCCGTCCTAATTTTTGGCAGCTTTTGCTGGGAAAGCATAAGCAAATACTATGGGAGACCCACTCCCCAATAATGGGACTTATGTTTGTAATATGCTGTACTGCATGGCTCTTGTAAGGGGCATTGCAAGTTGCTCCGTCCTAATTTTTGGCAGCTTTTGCTTGCAAGGCATAAGCAAATACTATGGGACACCCACTCCCCAATAATGGGACTTATGTTTGTAATATGCTGTACTGCATGTGACGCGCCCCCTGGGCCGTGTGTACACGTGTGTGGGATACCTGGTGCCGGGTCTCTGGGGTCTGTAGTCTCCGTGGCGGTGACCCGGTCCCGTGACTCAGGCTGGTCAAACCAGTGGCAGTCTTTCTTAGGTTTTGAGGTTAATTGTCCGACTGCGCCACCCGTGGATTGCGGTCAGGGAGTACCACCGCTGCGAGGCAGACCGCTGAGGCTGGTGTTGTGTGCGCAGCATAGAATGGGATAACTCCCCTCGGGAGGAGTATAGCCTCAGGGCAGCGAGTGTGGATGATGGGGGTGATGGTGCACGAGCGCAGCAGGAACGATTCAGAGTCTTTGCAGTGCAGTTCAGGGTCTTTACTGATGATTATAAGGTAGACCCTCCCGGGAGTACTGGCTAGCATAAGAGGCCTGGTCAGTCTGTGAGCAAGCAGGAGTTCCCCTGGCCATGTGGAGTTGTAGGCCTCCCCATCTGTCTGCACTCTTCCTGGCTACCTTGCTGTAAGCGGGTAGAAGTAGCCTACGTCCCTGAGTGTACTGTGTAGTGCTCACCCGTATGGCTGGTGACTTGGGGCCTTCTGTTAGCCTCCGCTCCACGACGGCGGTGCTGGTCCCTTGCTTGTGACTGAGCCTCCGGGCTTCTATGGCCAGAGGACCTGAAACCCCCTGCCGGCTGGTTTCTGCTGCTGGATATATAAGTCCTCACAGCTTCGGACTCCTGTGTCCGGTTCCTATTGTCTTCTGCCAGGGCGAGCTCTGCTCAGCTTCCAGCCCCTGGTCTTTAGCTCCTAGCTCCTACAGAGCTCCTTGCTGTTACTTTACCTTGCTCTCACTCTGACTCTGACTGTTCTCTGACTCACTCAACCCCGCCCCAGATCCAGTTTATAAGCGCAGAATTCTCCCCTCCCAGGACTGGGGCAGGAGGATGTTGCATGTTTAAGGGATCCTGACCAGGAAACCTCCCACTTGCTCTCCGACGTAATATCTCTATTACTGTGGTGACCAGACCCCTGGGGTGCCACACATGGCTCTTGTAAGGGGCATTGCAGTTTCTCATAATTTTTGGAATGCCTTCCATTCACTGCTTAGGCCAACAGTGCACGGGAGACCCAGTTGCTATAAATCGAAAAAAAGGTTTAGTTAACGCCCTCTGACCTCCATGTCATTTTCAAGGGGCATTGGAGTGGCTCAAAATTTTTGGTAGGCATTGCACTCACTGTATGCCCTATAACTGTGTAGCCGAACCGCTCCTTTTGTTACAGAAACATATCCTACAAGACATATCTGGTTGACTGGCCTGATATTGATGTGAATGGTCCCTGTTCCTCCTGCTCTTTCTCCTTTGCCACCACCTCATCCATCATTTATCACCTGAAGCTTTGTTTTAACGGGAGTCATAGAACTGGGATAGTAGCAGGAAAACATCCAGCAATACTCGGAGGAGGTAGGATATGCGCCAAAACGCAGACCACCTCAGGCCTAGCCGCTACTACATACATGCGCTTGCATTCCAAGAAAACAAAGCAGATGCTAACTTCTATCATCATCATCATGCTCCTCACCTAGGCACTCTCAACTCCCCTGATGGAGAAGCCAGGGCCCACCGGAGGAGCCTTGTTCTCTGGTGGGCTCGTCCAATGCTGCCCTAAAGCAGGCCAGGCTAAGAAAAGTGTGGGGTAAGGTGACAGGAGAAATCAGGGCGGCTGGGGACCGAGTATGGACACCTGGCCGCCACCTGGTGGCTGGGGACCGAGCGTGGACACCCGGCCGCCGGGCGGCTGGGGACAGAGTATGGATACCTCGCTGCTGAAGCGGCAATGAGGTAGTGGCCAGCTTCGGCCTCCTCCAAACTAAAAGGCCCCATTTCAAGTGAAAGCTAGCAGTATGGTATTGCAGCCTGCGGGTGGGTGGGTGGTTGGCTGTATATTTTCGCTTGCATTGCAAGGAATGGGGGAGGTACAATTGAACACTGCCCTGGGACAAGGACTTGCACGGGGATAGTTGCAAGTCTGCATCTTCTGATGCGGCAAGGATCACATCTAATGGGCACACTTTTAGACAGTGACCTGGGGGTCAGAGATGCTTACAGGGGTCTTCCCCATGCTGATCCCTTGTCTTTTCAGCACTGTATGTATGTGTCACACAGCACATGGCCAGATAAGGTTGTAAAATGTTAAAATGACATTTCCCGGTGAACGCATTTGTCACGGTTGAAAGCAATACAAAAGTGCAAAAACGCATGATAAATGCTACTTGTGAACATAGCCCAAGGTGTGGAGGAGTATTTTTGTTTTTGGTTATTTATTTTACCTTATACACAAGTTTTTACCCTGGAAAGGAAATTCCTTAACATATTTCACAGGAAAACCGTTTCAGTTTCGTTTTTGAACGTTTTATTGTGAGCCCGCAAAAGTGGCTTAATACCTCTGACCACGTTGTTGACAGCAGTGACCTGGGGGTCAGAAATGCTTCCAGGGGCGATCCCCATGCTGCCCCCATGTCTTTTGAGCACTATCACTATCGTTTTGTGCACTTTTTAGGCTTTCTACAGACTGCCGGGGGTGCTGCCGCAAAAATGCTCGGGTCTCTCATAGACTAACATTGGGCTCTTTGCTCGGGTCGAGCACCCGAGTATCACAGTAAGCTCGGCTCGAGCTTCGAGCACCCGAGCATTTTAGTGATCGCTCAACACTATCAGTTGTCATCTTGGTGAGGACACGGAAGTCTTGCCCGTTACCAGTCTGGCACCCATGGCTGACTTTATTTTACGCTGCCTTAACCGTGACCCTCGCATTGTCAAAATGTTGGGTGACAGTCATTACTGGTTGATGACACTTTTAGACCCCCTCTACAAGGAGAACTTTCACTCTCTTATTCCTGAGTTGGAGAGGTCTACAAAAATGGGGCAGTACCAGAAGGCCCTTGCTGCAGAACTATTAAAAAAATTCCCATCTGAACACGGTAGCGGCAGAGGTCACAGTTCGCTGCCCAACTAAGGCATACAGGCGAGAGAGACGCAACTCCAATCCAGCAGAGGCAGGGGAACACTGTTAATGTTCTAGGACAGTTTTCTGAGACCTGCCCAGCTTACAGGCCCTGAGGCGCAGGGTACTCTCACAAGGAGTGGAAAGTTTCAAAAGATGGTGAGGGAGTACCAGCATCCTCCGTGATTCCTCTGTGCCTTTTAATTATTGGGTATCCAAGCTGTACACTTGGAATGAACTCACTCTGTATGCCTTGGAGGTCCTGGCCTGCCCTGCCGCTAGCGTGTTATCGGAGCGTGTTTTTAGTGCCGCTGGGGGAATTATAACTGATAAGCGCACTCGCCTGTCAACTGACAATGCTGACAAGCTGACCCTTATCAAAATGAACAAGGGCTGGATTGGGCCAGACTTCTCATCACCACCAAATGACAGCAGAGTAACATAAAGTCAAATCCACTGTGTTATTTCAGGAGGTGTATTCCCATGCATCGCTTCACACCCACACATGGGTATACGCTTCCTCATTTCGGCTGTTTTTTGCTCTTCTCCTTATCCTCAGCCTCCACGACCACTATACCACCAGGTTGACCGTAGTCCATGTTGCCAGCATTGCAAGTTCCTCTGTCCTAATTTTTGGCAGCTTTTGCTTGGAAGGCATAGGCAAAGACTATGGGAGACCCACTCCCCAATAATGGGAATAATGTTTTTAATATGCTGTACTGCATGGCTCTTGTAAGGGGCATTAAAATCGTCTTGTTAAGCTACTGTGATCTCCACATCTCTTCCAAGGGTCGTTAATATTGTCTTTTTATTCCACTGCGACCTCCACCACTCTTCCAAGAGGCATTAAAAGCATCTTGTTAAGCTACTGTGACCTCCACGTCTCTTCCACAGGGCGTTGATATTGTCTTTTTATTCCACTGTAACCTCCACCACTCTTCCAAGGGGCATTGATATTGTCTTTTTATTCCACTGCGACCTCCACCACTCTTCCAAGGGGCATTAAAACCGTCTTGTTAAGCTACTGTGACCTCCACGTCTCTTCCATGGGGCATTATTATTGTCTTTTTATTCCACTGTAACCTCCACCACTCTTCCAAGGGGCATTAAAACTGTCTTGTTAAACCACTCTGAACTCCACATCTCTTCCAAGGGGCATTAAAACCATCTTGTTAAGCTACTGTGACCTCCACATCTCTTCCAAGTGGCATTAAAACTGTCTTGTTAAACCACTCTGAACTCCACGTCTCTTCTAAGGGGCATTAAAACCGTCTTGTTAAACCACTCTGAACTCCACAGCTCTTCCAAGGGGCATTGACATGTTGTTTTTATTTACCTCTAACCTCCACGACTCTTGCAATGGGCATTGCATTTCCTCCTAATTTTTGTCAGCTTTTGCTTTTCAATGCATAGGCGAACACTAAGGGAGACCCACTCCCCAATAATGGGCAGAAGGTTTTTAATACGCTGTAATCCACGTCTGTTTCAAGGGGCATTGCAGTGCCTAATAATTTTCGGAAAGCCTTCCATTCCCTGCTTAGGCCAACAGTGTACAGGAGACCCAGTTGCTATAAATGGAAAAAACGGTTTAGTTAAGGCCCTCTGACCTCCATGTCACTTTCAAGGGGCATTGGAGTGCCTCGAAATTTTTGGTAGGCATTGCATTCACTGTATGCCTTATAACTGTGTATCTGAACCGCTCCTTTTGGTACAGAAACATATCCTACAAGACATGTGTGGTTGACTGGCCTGATATTGATGTGAATGGTCCCTGTTCCTCCTGCTCTTTCTCCTTTGCCACCACCTCATCCATCATTCATCACCTGAAGCTTTGTTTTAACGGGAGTCATAGAACTGGGATAGTAGCAGGAAAACATCCAGCAATCCTCGAAGAAGGTAGAATATGCGCCAAAACGCTGACCACCTCAGGCCTAGCTGCTACTACATACATGCACTTGCATTCCAAGGAACAGAAAGCTAAGGAAGTGGATGGCCTCATGATCATGAATAATTTACTCGTTGTGTAGGAGGCCGACCACTGCTGCTGTCTACCTTCTGAACTTTGTGTTGAAGCCTGATTGACCCAGGACCCACAATCCTCTATGTCTGGAGGACGTGTTGCATCCCAGTGTCCAACTGTGTCCCGGCTTCCACAATATTAACCCAGTGTGAAGGCGTCAGTGAGATGGACCATTCCTGGCCACATTCACTTGTCCACGTGTTTGTGGTTAGGCTGTCCTTCCCACTAAATGCACTGGGGAGGGCACAGGTAATGTTTTGGTATGCGCGCTTGTGTATAAGGCGCACCGGGACAAATAGGGGTGGCTGGGGACCGTTTATGGACTCCCGGCCACCCCCACGCGGCTGGGGACTGTGAGTGGGCACCCGGCCGCGGGGCGGCTGGGGACTGAGTATGGACACCCGGCCGCCCCCTGGCGGCTGGGGACCAAGCGTGGACACCCGGCCGCCGGGCGGCTGGGGACTGAGTATGAATACCAGGCTACCGACGCAGCCATGACGTGGTGGCCAGATTCCACCTCCACATGCCTAAAAGGCCCAATTTCAAGTGCAAGCAAGCTAGCAGTATGGTATTGCAGCCTGGGGGTGGGTGGGTGGCAGGCTGCATACTTGCGCTATTATTGCAAGTTATGGGGGAGGTACAATTGAACAGTGCCCTGGGACAAGGACTTGCACGGGGATAGTTGCAAGTCTGCACCTTCTGATGCGGCAAGGATCACTTCTGATGGGCACACTTTTAGGCAGTGACCTGTGTGTCAGAGATGCTTCCAAGGGTCTTCCCCATGCTGTTCCCATGTATTTTTAGCACTGTATGCATGTGTCACACAGCACATGGCCAGATAAGGTTGTAAAATGTTAAAATGACATTTCCCGGTGAATGCATTTGTCACGGTTGAAAGCAATACAAACGTGCAAAAACGCATAAAAAATGCTACTTGTGAACATAGCCCAAGGTGTGGAGGAGTATTTTTGTTTTTGGTTATTTATTTTACCTTATACACAAGTCTTTACCCTGGAAAGGATGTTCCTTAACCCCTTTCCGACCTGGTCAGTAATAGTACGCACCAGGTCGGGAAGGCTGGTTCAGCGGGGGCTCCGGCGGTGAGCCCGCACTGAAGCGACCACATGTCAGCTGATTATTGGAATCGCAATCCACCCGCGGCTGTTAACATGTTAAATCTCTGACAGTGGCATTTAACTCGCACTTCCGGGAGTCCTAAGCCCCGCCCATCAGTGACCCCGTCACGTGATCGCGGGTCACCAATGGGTGGGCATGACAACTCAGGGTCTGCAGCAGACGCCTGTGGTTGTCATGTCTCAATTGCTATGAGCGCCACCTAGTGGTCAGCGCTCATAGCAAGTGAGCATTTCTCCTGCATACAAGCGATCTGCTCATTGCTTGTATGCAGTAGAAGCAATCAAACAACTGCTGCTTCTAGTCTCCTCTGGAGACTATAGAAGCAAGCATAAAGTGTAAAAAAAAAGTTTTTAAAAAAATAAAAAAAATAAAAAATATATAAAAGTTTAAGTCACCCCCCTTTCGCCCCATTCAAAATAAAATATATATATATATATAAAAAAAAAACACATACACATATTTGGTATCGCCGCGTTCAGAATCGCCCGATCTATCAATATAAAAGAAGAATTAATACAATCAGTAAACGGCGTAACGAGAAAAAAAATTTAAACGCCAGAATTAAGTTTTTTTGGTCGCTACAACTTTGCAATAAAATGCAATAATGGGCGATCAAAACATCGGATCTACCCCAAAATGGTATCAATAAAAACATCAGCCCGGCACGCAAAAAATAAGCCCTCACCTGGCCCCAGATCCGGAAAAATGGAGAAGCTAAGGGTCTCGGAAAATGGCGTCATTTTTTTTTGTTTTTTTAACAAGCTTTGGATTTTTTTTTCACCACTTAAATAAAAAAGAACCTATACATGTTTGGTGTCTATGAACTCGTAACGACCTGGAAAATAATGATGGCAGGTCAGTTTTAGCAATCTGTGAACGTGGTAAAAAAAGGACCCAAAAAACAACTGTGGAATTGCATTTTTTTGCAGTTTCACTGCACTTGGAATTTTTTTCCAATTTTCCAGCACATGATATGGTAAAACCAGTGACGGTGTTTAAAAGTACAACTCGTCCCGCAAAAAATAAGCCCTCACATGGCCATATTGAATGAAAATTAAAAAAGTTCTGGCTCTGGGAAGAAGGGGAGCAAAAAAGGAAAACACAAAAACAGAAAGACCCATGGTCGTTAAGGGGTTAACATATTTCACAGGAAAGCACTTTCACTTTCGTTTTTGAACGTTTTATTGTGAGCCTGTAAAAGTGGCTTAATACCTCTGACCACGTTGTTGACAGCAGTGACCTGGGGGTCAGAAATGCTTCCTGGGGCGATCCCCATGCTGTCCCCATGTCATTTGAGCACTGTCACTATCGTTTTGGGCACTTTTTAGGCTTTCTACAGACTGCCGGGGGAGCCGCCGCAAAAATGTTCGGGTCTCCCATAGACTAACATTGGGCTCGTTGCTCGGGTCGAGCACCCGAGTATCCCAGTGAGCTCGGCCCGAGCTTCGAGCACCAGAGCATTTTAGTGCTTGCTCAACACTAGTGATGACCGATTACCGTAATATTCGTAATCGTATACTCATTACGAGTACTTTATAATAATCGCGTATTCGTTCCGAATAGTGAGTACAATGTAAGTCAATGGGAAATGTGAGTAATTTTCTGCTGGACCCTGCAAAGGAGTCTGGGGGCCTGAGGAAAAGGCTGAAATGGATGGGAAAGTGATGAAACAGAATGGGAAGAGCCTGGAGAATGTGCCTGCATGCATTTCTGACTCACATATGGTTTCTGGGAATATGTTTGTTGCAGTGTTATGCCACTTTTACAGACACACAAGAACAACTACCAAGCCTAACGTAAATTGTATGTAACAGGCCAAAAATGCAATATCAAATTTATCACTTGTGCAAGTCAATGGAGGACTGTAGTAGTTGTGGACCTCAAATCAAGTTTTTAGAGGGCCATCAGTCGGTCATCAACAGTCAGTGTAAATTTCTATTGAATATGTATCCCTTATCTCAGTCACAATGTGGCACAACCTGTGACAAGAGCTTCCAATGACAAATATTGGTTTGGTAGGACCACTGTACATTTCAGATTTGTCCACTGCACAATGTGCATAGGGCTTCTAAAAATTAGCCCTCTGGGCTGATTCATGGTTGAAACAGAAAGCCATCATCACAAGAGCCTTCAATCACAAATAGTAGTTAGGCTGGAGTAGGAATACTGTACTAGTTTGTCCACTGCACAATGTGCATAGGGTTTCTAAAAATTAGCCCTATGGGCTGAGTCATGGTTGACGCAGGAAGCCATCATCACAAGGGCCTCCAATCACAAATAGTAGTTAGGCTGGAGTAGGAATACTGTCCTGGCTTGTCCACTGCACAATGTGCATAGGGTTTCTAAAAATTAGCCCTATGGGCTGAGTCATGGTTGAAGCAGGAAGCCATCATAACAAGGGCCTCCTATCACAAATAGTAGTTAGAAATCAAAACCTGACATACATAAAATAGGCTTGGATCCTGTGGAGAAGGCAAAGATATCTTAAAAAAACTGGTAACCAAGGAAAAATCAGAAAAAGTCAAGAGCAAAACTCATTCAAATGACTCAGGAACACAAGATAAGAAATCTATTAAGATCTCTCTGCCACCTCCTGAAACTGAACCTGATGAAGCTGAATTTGAGCAGCCAACAATGTCTTTTGAGCCCTATCTCAGCTATGACCAGCCCCAGAACCATAAGAAAAAGTTGAAACCTACTGTAAAGAAAACATCTACATCGACTTCTACACCTGAAGAGAGCAACAAGAAAGAGAGTGAGAGTAAAGTAGATCGTAAAGAGAAAAGCAAAGCGAAACAGCAAATGCCTGAAAAAAAGGAAAAGAAAGAGTCCAAGATAGACTAAGTCTCTGTTCTACCTGATATACCATTGCCAACTATCCAGCCAAATTATCGACCTCTTCCATCTATTGACACTGTTCCCTCCATGCCTCATAGGAGGAGAGCTCCACTGTACTCTCAAGAGGAGGATGAAGGTAACGGATTTACTGGACGCAGATTAAGCTCCAAGCTGCAGGTGTATTCTGGATCTAAATCCACTTACTTGCCAAAGATGATGTCCCCCTACAAGCAGTGCCTCCGAGTCCTGGCTAACAACATAGACTTGCTCTATGAGGTAGGAGGTGTACCTTATTCAAGCCAGTTTTGGAGAAATGCACACCAGACCACTTGTACCGGATAGAAGATTGTAATCATGTACTGATTGAGGACTCAGATCAACTCTGGAGAAATCACTGTCAAAGAGATTTCAGAAATAAGATTCCAGATGAGTATGAGAGCTGAAGAGAATTGTATCTCCATCTCCACGAAGCTCGAGAGCACAGGCTGGTCATGCTAACTCAGAATATCGGCTCATCACATGCAAACAAGCCTAATGTCCGACAAGCCAAGATGGCATTTGTGAATACAGAAGTGAAACCCCCACGTGATGTACGTAGAACGCAAGAAACTTTTGGAACAGGAGCAGCAGTTGTCAGTAAAAAAGCAAGGATTTAACCCTTCATGCCAGTCACTAGCAGTTATATCAGTGTGCCATCTGAGGAACCTCATTTGACAGACCAAGTACTAGTAGTACAGTGTCCACACCAAGCTGTGTTGTCCAGCCCGGACATGATCCACGTAAACCACAAATGAAAAAGGTTGCTCCCATGATGGCCGAAACAATAAAAGCTTTCAAGAACCGGTGTTCTCGGCGATAAAATAAGGACGAGAATGGACTTTTTTTTGTGATGAGGGGATTGTTGCACTGGAAATCATTGATAAAATGGCAGAAAGGACCCATTAATTCCTGAAACAGTGTTGCCCTTCACCTTACCGTTTCCTTTTGCCCAACATCCTAATATACTCATGTTTTAACTATATGTATCTTTCTTCTCTCAATCCTCTGGCTCTGCAGGATTCCCATTAATTTGTTGATTCATGTCCCTGGGGCCTTAGAATAACTGTGCCTTTTTACGTCACAGATATGGATCCTGACTGTTGAAGAATAATCAGTGTACCACACTAAGATGCTCTCATAACCTAGCGGAGTCCTCATTTACAAATCAGTTTTTTACTGATTGAAGACAAATTACAGATAGGAAACTATTTTTGTTCAATTTCCTATGACAGAATTAGGTACAATGTTAATTTTTTTTGGCAAAGTTGAAAGAAATCAAGAAAGGAATTTTGCGATTCTCTGGATGCTTCAACTACTAATATGTATTTAGCAGTCCTGATTTGGTGTTTTCCTGTTGCAGCGTCATGTAATTTTTGTTGTGAATTATTTTGCAGAATTGTTATGTGACATAAAAATTGGTGTCTCTGACCTCCACACACACCTTTCTTCATATCCGGGATCTCTACATTTAAGCTCAATATTCCAATGTGTTTGAATCTGTAATCTGGATTCTCAAATTTCTTTTAGGGACACAGTTTATGTAATTTATTTTTGTTGAATTTTCCATCACTGTAGAAGCAAATTTTTGGCCTGCATAGTATTTTCATGCTCTGCAGTCTCAAACGGTCCTATATTTTTTTTATTTGGGCTACCGGGTAACCTGGTAGCCCAGGTGAAAAAAAAAAGTTATAAGCTCCTGTGTGGCGGCTGTCAGTATTTTTGACCATTGCAGATGCTGTTTCTACTCCTTAAGAATTAAATGGCAATGCCAGACACTTGCTCTTTAGTGTAGGTCATTTGTAAAATGAGTATATTGTGGATTTTGCAGATTTCACTTTACCTGTAGCTGCAGCGCAGGGGCTATAAACTTTAATTCAATACGAAAAAATCCGGCACCAAAGCGATATGTTCAAAATAGTGATGGGCGAGGACTAAAATGCTTGGGTGCTCGATGCTCGGGTTGAGCACATTGGAATACTCAGGTGCTCGACCCGAGCTTCGAGTCCAATGTAAGTCTATAGGAAACTCGAGCATTTTTCAGACGGCTCTCCCCGGCGGTCTGCAGAGGGTCTAAAAATTGCCCAAATCGATAGGAACAGTGCTCAAATGACATGGGGACAGCATGGGGAAGACCCCTGGAAGCATTTCTGACTCCCAGGTCACTTCTGTCAACAACGTTGTTAGAGGTAATACGCCACTTTTATAGACTCACAATAAAACATACAAAAACGAAACCAAAATGGATTTTCCTGGGAAATATGTTAAGGAGCATCCTTTCCAGGGTAATGACTTGTATACAAAGCAAAATAAATAACCAAAAACAAAAATGATCCCCCACATCTTGGGCTATGTTCACACGTAGCGTTTTTGATGCATTTTTTCACTTTTGCATTGCTTTCAACCGTGACAAATGCATTCACCAGGAAATGTCATTTTAATATTTTACAACCTTTTCTGGCCATGTGGTGTGTGAGATATCATCAGACACATCATGTTTCATTTATGAAGGAGGGACTCTGAAAGTCACAAAACCTATTTTTATAGGGCCATCAGGCGACCTTTACTATTCTTAAAGTGCCAGCAGTCGGCCCTCACTTTTCTTAGAGAGCCATCAGCCGGCTATGTTTTATTGTTCCCATTACTAAAGAGTGGGTCTCCTATACTGTTATTGCGTATGCAGTGAGTGGCAGGGCAGCCCAAAATTTGGACGCACCCCAATACCAGTTTGAAATTTTGGATACACCCCAATAACCCTTTGAAGAGACTTAGAGGAGGACCTCCTGAAAACAATGTTCCCATTATTAGGAAGTAGATCTCCCATTGTGTTTGCCTATGCAGTGAATGCAAGGGTTGCTTAAAATTTGGAGGCACTCCAATGCCCTTTTGAAGAGACGTGGAGGTCAGAGGGCCTCCTTAAAACAATGTTTACATTATTAGGAAGTGGGTCTCCATTCTGTTTGCCTATGCAGTGAATGCAAGGGTTGCCAAAAATTTGTAGGCACTCCAATGCCCCTTTGGAAGAGATGTGGAGGTCAGAGGGCCTCCTGAAAACAATGTTCCCATTATTAGGAAGTGGGTCTCCCATTGTGTTTGCCTACGCAGTGAATGCATGGGTTGCCAAAAATTTGGAGGCACTCCAATGCCCCTTGTAAGAGACGTTGAGGTCAGAGGGCCTCCTGAAAACAATGTTACCATTATTAGGAAGTCGGTCTCCCATTGTGTTTGCCTATGAAGTGAATGCAAGGGCTGCCAAAAATTGGAAGGCACTCCAATGCCCCTTGGAAGAGATGTGGAGGAGGGCCTCATAAGAAAATGTTCCTATTAGAAAGGAGCGGGTCTCCTAAACTTGTAATGCCCATGAAGTAAGTGTATGGGCTGACAAACATTTACCCCTGAGGGGTATACATGAACATACTGTATAAAAAATTTTCTTTTAACGGCATCATAAACACCCTTTAAAAAATTATATGGGTGTTGCATCACTGACCACGGTCACCCTGGTGATATGGTGGTGGAGGATGAGGAGAAGGAGGAAGACAAGAGCAAATAGACAAAATCAGGAAGCGTATACCCATGTATGGGTGTGAAGAGGTGCATGGGAATACACCTCCCAAAAAAGACACTGGATTTGAGTTTATGTTGCACTGCTATCATTCCGTGGTGTTGAGAAGTCTGGCCCAATCCAGCCCTTGTTCATTTTTATAAGACTCAGCCTGTCAACATTTTCAGTTGACAGGCGGATGCACTTATCAGTTATAATTCCATCAGCGGCACTAAAAACCCGCTGTGATAAAACGATGGCGACAGGGCAGGCCAGGACCTCCAAGGCATAGAGAGCAAATTCATTCCACATATCCAGCTTGGATACCCAATAATTATAAGGCACAGAGGAATCACGGAGGACGTTGGTACGGTTGGCCAGGTTTCTCCCTCAGCATCTTCCCAAACTTTGCACTCCTTGTGAGACTACCCCTCACCTCAGGGCTTGTGAGATGGGAGGGGCTGAGAAAATTCTCCCAGAACTTTGACAGTGTTCCCCTGCCTCTGCTGGATTGAAGTTGTGACTCTCTCGCCTGTACTCCTTGGTTGTCCAACGAAGTGTGACCTTTGCCGCCATCGTTTTCAGATGGGAATT
Organism: Phyllobates terribilis; assembly: GCF_046119375.1. Lineage (NCBI taxonomy): Eukaryota > Metazoa > Chordata > Amphibia > Anura > Dendrobatidae > Phyllobates > Phyllobates terribilis. Next base: position 226,188,147 of record NW_027362763.1, read on the forward strand.
TTTTTAATAGTTCCGCAACAAGGGACTTCTGGTACTGCCCCATTTTTGTAGACCTGTCCACCTCAGGAATAAGAGATATGAAGTTCTCCTTGAAGCGTGGGTCTAGAAGTGTCACCAACCAGTAATTACTGTCACCCAAAATTTTGAGAACGAGAGGGTCATAGGAAAGGCAGCGTAACATAAACTCAGCCATGCGTGCCAGACTGCTAAAAGGCAAGACTTCAGTGTCCTCACCAAGAGGATGACTGACCATGCTCTCCTCCTCCTCTCTGTCCTCTGGCCATCCACGCTGAACAGACGGTGTGACAGCAGTGCAGGTAGTACCGTCTATAGAGGATGAAACTAGCTCCTGTTCTTCCTCCTCCTCTTCCTCATTGTCACCCAATCCATGTTGGGATGAGATGAGGCTGGGCTGTGTGTAATCACCCTGTATGGTTCCTTGCTTCATCTCATCATGCTCCGCCTGCAATGCATCCTCTTTGATTGTGAGCAGAGAGCATTTCAGAAGACAGGGAAATGGGATAGTGACGCAAATTATGGCGTCATCGCCGCTCACCATCTTGTTGGAGTCCTCAAAGTTTTGGAGGATGGTACATATGTCTGACATCCATGTCCACTCCTGAGGTCTTATGTGTGAAGTCTGAACTGAATACCGAAAGCGTTGTTGATGCTGGTGCTCAACAACTGCCCTCTTCTGCTCACAAATCCTACCCAAAATCTGCAGTGTAGCGTTCCAATGCGTGGGGACATCACATACCAGTCTGTGAGTCAGAAAATGCAAACGCTGCTGAAACACGGCAAGGGTGGCGGAAGCTGTAGATGACTTTCTAAAATGGGCACACAGGTGGCGTACTTTAACAAGCAGATCCGGCAGCTTCGGGTAGGATTTGAGAAACTGCTGAACCACGATGTAAGCACATGGGCCAGGCATGGTACGTGTGTGAGCTCGCCTCGCCTCAGAGCCGCCACCAGGTTTCAGCCATTGTCACACACGACCATGCCTGGCTGTAGGTTCAGCAGTGTGAGCCACCGATCTGCCTGCTCTTTCAGAGCTGTCCACAACTCTTCAGAATTGTGCGGTTTGTCACCTAAGCATATTAGCTTCAGCACAGCCTGTTGCCGCTTGGCCGAGGCAGTACTGCAGTGCTTCCAGCTTCTGACTGATGAGGTCATTTCGGAGATGGAGGCTGAAGAGGATGAGGATGCTGAGGAGGATGAGGTGCAGGAGCTGTAGACTTTGGGGGCAACCCTGATTGACCTAGGGCCCGCAATCCTTGGTGCTGGGAGGATGTGTTCCGTCCCAAGGTCCGACTGGGTCCCGTCTTCCAGTATGATAACCCATTGTGCCGTCGGCGATATGTACCATCCCTGCCCACAAGCACTTGTCCATGTGTTCGTGGTTAGGTGTACTTTCCCGGTAACTGCGTTGTTGAGGGCACAGCTAATGTTTTGGAACACGTGCTTGTGTAATGCGGGGACGGCACACCGGGAGAAATAGTGGCGGCTGGGGACCGAGTACCGAATTGGGGGATTGTCGTAAAATGTGGGAATTTAGTACTGTGGCCTGTGGGACGTTGGCTGCGTATTTGCGCTTGCGTTCCAAGGACTGGGTTATGGACAACTGAGCGCTGCGCTGGGACAAGGACGTGCTTCATGATGCTGCTACTTGAGAATGAGCAACGACAGGTGCAGGGCAGGAGGCATCTTCGCATGCACCATGGACAGGGGATTGGCTTGCTTGCACAACAGCGGAAGAAGCAATGGTGCCACCCGCAGACACTGTTGCTGGACCCTGGGGTTCGGCCCTTAAAGTCGTGTGCTTTGCTGCCATGTGCCTGATCATGTTGGTGGTGGTCAGACTGCTAGTTTTGCCACCCGTGCTGATGCTGGCCTGGCAGGTGTTGCAAATGGCCTTTTTGGGGTTATTGGCAGAGTCTTTAAAAAACAACCGGACTCGGGAAGACCTAACAGTTGTACTGGCAACTTCCTTCATGTTGGTGTTATGGGGAACGGTTGCCTGCCTTCTATCTGCGGCAACCAAGCTGCTTCTTCCTGCCTGTTGGGGTGCTCTGCCCCCCCCTCCTGTGTGCTGCTGTTCTCGCTCTGCATGTCCTCCTGCCAGGTTGGTTCAGTTACTATATCATCCACCACCTCGTCTTCCACTTCCACACCCTGGTCCTCCTCCTGACTTTCTGGCAATTGTCTCTCATCGTCCACCTCTGGTGACACTTTCTCACCGTCGCCTTAATATGACCGTGGCTGCGCAAATATTTGGGCATCGCTATATGCGATCTCCTCTTGCCCCGCTGCAAGTGGACCGGGCGAGAGGCCCGAATCTATAAATGGAAAAGTGAACAGCTCTTCGGAGTGTTCAAGTGTGGGATCAGTTGTCTCTGGGCTCTCGGCATGTCCAGACTCACGGCTACTGAGACTTGACCGTGGTGAAGACAAGGTGGTGGTGGTGGTGGCGGCTAAGTGACTGGAAGCATTATCTGCTATCCAACCAATAACCTTTTCACACTGCTCTGTGTTCATTAGTGGTGTTCTGCGGTCCCCTATTAAATTGAGACAGGAAGGTCGAGCGACAAGATGTGGGTGTTTGTTGTGGTACAATTTCAGCTTGCCCACGGGCTCGGCCACTGCATGCATCATCATCACCATCACGTCCAGTTCCCCGTCCCTTGCCACGTGCCTTACCCATTTTAAATGGAGGACAATATCTTCCACACTCACAACAAATGACTGAATTTAGAGCGAACTTATATGTGATTCGTGTGACGGACAAACCACAGTTTTAGATACATGGTCTATAGGTAACTATTTTGAACAGCAAACTGGTGTCAATTGCTTCACTGACACACTGAAACAAATTTTAATGGAGGCCAGAAATGGCAGTATTTTCTGAAAATGTATATGTGATCCATGTGACAGAGAAAGCACAGTTTTAAGTTGCTCGATTTTTAGCGCTGTAATATGGAAAGGACCTGACTGTATTCTGCAGTACCAAGAAGCAAATGGCGCAGAAAAACTGTGTTCTCTGGATTGCTTTTAAAGCAAGTAATGAGGATTAAGATAAAAAAAAAAAATTATTCCTGGCCCCTGAGACCTGGGCCTATTTCTTGAAATATCTAACAGCAGCAGCAGACAAAACTGGAATGGAGCCTCTTGTCCTATGTGCACTGCAGTCTGCTATATACCCTGCCTGCCTACCTATATACACTGCCTGCCTGATAACTCTGCAGAGGGATTAGTCCTCAGAAGGACTGTTTGTTGAGATGGATATGTGTCTCTAATATAGTTTGGTACACCTCAACTAACTAGAAACAAGCAAATCTCTCCCTAGCTCAGCAGCACCTCTCCCTACACTGTCTGATTCCAGAGTGACTGTGACGAGCATGGCGGCGTTAGGTCTGATATAGTCCTGATGATGCTGTGCGGCCAGCCAATCAATGTAATGCCACAACCAACATTGCTACAGCATTACAGTGAGTGGCAAGCAATCCCTGCATGTTTATTGGCGCTCTAAAGTGTGCCAAACATGCAGGAAGGAGACCCGAGCTCCCGCCGATCAACCCCGGAAATACTCGGCGAGCGCCGAGCATGTTGATCAGTGAGATGCTCGGGCGGGCACCAAGCAGTTGCGAACATGCTCGCTTATCACTAGTTCCAAAGCTTTATTCCAAAAAATTCTTAGATGTTAAAACACAGGCAAATATTTTGGAGGTGGAGGGCTTGATACAGCAAGGTTTGCCTGTGTTTTTAAATTCAAGAATTTTTTGGAATAAAGGTTTGGAATATATCTCTTTGGTGCCGGATTTTTTCGTATTGAATTGGACTCTTTGGGATTGTGGCCAGGCACAAAGGGACAGTTTAGCATGAGAAAAAAACGTTTTCTTTAGCTATAAACTTTAGGCCTTTATGTGAGTTTTTTGCTTTGTGTAAATAAATTCCTTTTTGTGCTTTCAAGAAGGTTAAAAATTTTAACTTAGACTTATATATGCAAATGATTGTATTTGTCTCTTAATAAAATGTGAATAATGGTTAAAAAAAACAAATAGTAGTTGGCTGGAGTAGGAATACTGTCCTGGACTGGTTTGTCCACTGTACAATGTGCATAAGTGTTCAAAAAATTAGCCCTCTGTGCTGAGTCATGGTTGAAGCAGGAAGCCATTATCACAAGGGCCTCCAATCACAAATAGTAGTTAGGCTGGAGTAAGAATACTGTCCTTGTTTGTCCACTGCACAATTTGCATAGGGTTTCTAAAAATTAGCCCTCTGTACTGAGTCATGGTTGACGAAGGAAGGAAACTTTTTTTATGGGAAGGGGTTGATGTTGACAGCAGTAGCATTAATCTGCATTTTTGGTGAATTTAGGTTGGCTTGCTGTCATCTGTACGAATTAGAAACTGTGGAGATATCCAGTCCTTGTTGAATTTAATTAGTGTAAGTCTGTCTGCATTTTCCATGGTGATTGCCCCAGCAGAACTGAAAACATGCTCAGACACCACACTAGCAGCCTGGCAGGCCAGCACTTCCAAGGCATATAAGGAGAGGTCGGGCCAAGTGATCAGCTTAGACACCCAATAATTAAAGGGAACTGAAGAGTCAGAAAGGACGCACGTATGGTCACTTAAATACCCCTTGACCATGTTCTGCAACTTATCCCTCGGCATTGCTACAGGCACAGATAGCCCTTGCTGTTGTGCTGGTTAATTGAAAACTGTCCAACTTCTGCACATTTTCCCCCCACCTCTGTTCATGTCCCTCCCCATTATCCCTTGGTGTTGAAAAGAGCCGATACCTCTGTCACCAGCATTGTCTGAGGGTGATGTTTTCAGCAACTGATCTACAACGGTCCTCTTGAACAATTCCATTGTAAAACTCTTTGGTGACTTCAAAAGGAGAGAAGGAAATTTTTCCTTGTACCGTGGATCGAGAAAGGTGGCCAACCAGTATAGGTTGTTGGATAAAATGTGTATCACGAGAGGGTTTTGCTACAGAACTGTGCCATGTGGGTAAAGCTGCAAAAAGGCAAATGTTCTGTGTCCCCAACAGTAGAAACATTACCCATCCTCTCCTCACACTGACTGGACTCCTCCTCCTTCACCTCCTCCTCTCCAGCCCATCCAGGCTGGACAGACATGAAGCTTGGGTTGGGTGTCCCCTCTGTAGCATTACGAGTCCCCTCAGTAGCACAGAAAAAAAAGTCCTCTCCCTCCTCATCTTCCTCCTTATCACCCATTGTTACCTCAGAATATTGTCTGGGCTGAGTAGTAACACCCATTGGGAAACCTGGCTCCATACCAACATGCTGGGCACTCAAAGCTTCCTCTTTGAGATTCTGCAGTGATTGCTTCAAGAGACACAGCAGCGGGATGGTTACGCTGATAATAGCTTGATCACCGCTCACGAGGTTGGTGCAGTACTCAAGGTTGTCAAGAACCTCCCAAATTTCAGCGATCCACACCCACTCCACAGTTGTTATGTGTGGTGGCTGACTTCAAGTCTGATGGGCATGCTGAAGCTGGTATTCAGCTACTGCCCTCTGATGTTCACTAATTCTCACCAACATATGATAGGTGGAGCTCCACCGCGTGGGTAGGTCACAAATGAATCAGTGACTAGGCAAATTCAAGCTCTTTTGCACCGCTGTAAGAGCAGCAAAAGCGGTAGAGGAATGCTGGAATTGGGCGCTAATACGATGCACCTTCTCAAGTAGGTACAGAAAGTCATGTTAAGTTTTAGAAATTTTGGAACAACTAGGTTCAGCACGTGAGCCATGCATGGCATGTGTACCAGCTTGCCGACCTTTAAAGTCGCCACCAGGTTACGCCCATTATCTCAGATGACCAGACTGGGTTGGAGGTGCAGCGGGGAGAGCCACTGATCGGTCTGTTGTTTTAAATCTTGCCACAGCTCTGCTGCAGTGTGTGCTTTCCAAACCTAAACAGATCATCTTCAGCAGAGCATGTTGCCGCTTTGCCGATGCGCTGCTGCACAGGTCCCAGCATGGCAGTGATGGAGAGGGTAATTCAGCAGAGGATGAGGAGCAGGAGGAGGGGAGAGAGGAAGTGGAATATGAAGAGGCAGAAACCCTGACAGAAGTTGGGCCCCCTATTCTTGGCGTGGGTAGGATGTGTGTTGTTCCCATTTGCGCCTTTGTCCCACCCTTTACCAGGTTCACCCAGTGTGCCGTGACAGTTACGGCATTGGTGAGAGCACGGTTCAGATTGTTTAACACGTGCTTGTGTAACGCAGGGCCGACACACTGGGCAAAATAGTGGCGGATGGGAACACTGTATAGTGGGGCAGCCACAGCCAAGAGATCACGGAAAAACTGAGTTCCCACAAGCCTAAACGACAATATCTCCACAGTTTGCACTTTGACAATCTTCAAACTTAGTATTTGTGCCTGTCGGTGAGTGGCTGGGTATTTACGCTTTCTTTCCAAGCTCTCAGGCATGGACAATTGGATGCTTTGCTGGGACAAGGCGGTGGATGTGGTTGATGTTTGTTGTGCATGAGCAACCGCAGCTTGTGGGCAGAAGGTATGAGTGCCTGCTTCCTGAACAGCAGATTCTGAAGGACATAGCCCAGGCGACACAGCATTGGTTTGACCCGCAGATGCAGATTTGGTACCCTGTTGTTCCGCCCACCTTCTGGGGTGCTTGGCTGCCATGTGGTTTCACATACTGATGGTGCTTAAGTTGCCTTTGCCCTGGCCTCTGCTCAACTTGGTATGGCAGATGCTACAGACTATAATGTTTTTCTGTGAAGGATTTTCAGAAAAAAAATTCCATACAGCAGCTGAACGCCCCCTTGCCCTGACTTGGTGCACAGTGGGTGTTCTCTTGGGAACAGTTGACCCAGTTCTCACTCTGGGCAAACCACGACCCCTTGGTGCCTGTGTTGGTGCTACATATCCATCTTCCTCTGTGTTGCTGTCATGGCTATGCATGCCAACGGTCCTGGTCGGATCAGTGAACTCATCATCGACCACCTCGTCTTCCATCTCATCGTCAGTCCCAGTTGACATTGAAGACTGACCTGATGGCAACTGTGTCTCATCATCATCAGCTTCCACCTCTGGAGACAGTAAATGACGTTCCTCCAAGTTGGTTTCTTCTGACCGTAGATCCTCAAATACTTGAGCATCAAGGCATGCCACCTCCTCTTGTTCCTCTTCAATGCTGCACGGTGATAGGCCAGAGCCAACCAATGGATACATACCAAAAAGATCCTCGGAGTGGTCAAGCTTGGGGTCATATGTCTCCTGCGACTGATAATGGCAGTAGGAAGGAGAACCAGCTTCAGGATTGGATGAGCCAGCCTTCTGTGTATCCAGAGTAGACAGTTTGGTCCTGGAAGGTTTCTTGCTGCATGACAAATGCATAGAGGCCTTGTCTACTATTCAAGACAGAATCTGCTCTCGCTCTACTGGCTTCCACACACGTTTACATTGCAGACCGGGAATTTTTTCCAGGAACATAGTGGATGCATCAAGCTTCTTCTGACTTGTCACAGACTGAGTGCCTTCTTGTGCACCACGGACAACATCACTTCCACGTCCACGTCCCTTAACAACAGGCTTTTTTGGCATTTTGAGTTTTGTTGACAGATTTTCAGATGTTGATGGCACAAGCCAAGCTAGCTGTCACAGCCAAAATAGTGAGTAAAATGACCTGGTACCTGCTTTGTAGGCAGTAGGACATATTTGGACTACAGCTTAGTGTATGGCAATCAAAGATTTTTTTATGTAGACTAATACAGACAGAAGGCAGGCTGACACCCAAAAATAGTGGTTAAAATAGCCTGGTGCTTGTTTGTAGCAGGCAGTAGGAAATGTTTGGACTACTGTTTTGTGTAGGGCAATAAAAGATTTTTTAAGTGGACTAATATGGACAGAAGGCAGGCTGACACCCCAAAATAGTGGTTAAAATGGCCTGGTGCTTGTTTGTAGCAAGCAGTAGGAAATGTTTGGACTACTGCTTTGTGCAGGGCAATCAAAGATTTTTAACGTACACTAATATGGACAGAAAGCAGGCTCTGACCCCTTAAACAGCAGGGAAAATAGACCAGTGCTTAAAGAAAAAAAAGGCAGCACACAATGCTAATTCTGTGTGTGCAGGAAAAATATTGCTTTGCCTCTGACAAGAGCTGTTTTAAGATGGACACTGGAAGAATACTTTATCCTCTCCCTAGCTAATACACAAGCTCTCTCCTGTACTCTGAGTTTGTTGTGAGTCTTCAGCTCTGAAAAGAGCTATTTTTTGGTGGTATTATGGAGCTAGTGAGCAGCACCTTTAAACACTGAACTAGTACACACTGCAAGTAGCCCTTACAAGGGCTTTTGTTTGATCACGAGGCCTAAACACTCTCCCTAGCAGCTCAGCGATCTCTCCCTATGCTTATAGAACGCAGGCTCCAGACGCAATTTGCACAAAATGGCGGCGGGGAGGGCTTAAATAGACCCTATGATGCTGGGCGGCAGTCAATCACAGTAATCCCACAGTAATCAAGATGTCTGCAGCATTACTGTGATTAGTTAAGAAGCCCAGCATGCTTAGTGGCTGCAAAGGAGTTGCCAAAACTGCAGGGTGGGACATCCGAATATTGCGAGGCAAGTACACAAATACTCGCCGAATAACGATTATCCCCAATACCGTACTATTTGTGCAAATAGCGAATAGTAACGAATACACTCGCTCATCGCTATAGTGTATGCATTTCAGATAGACTATATTTATGCCACAATGGCGTATACTCCTTCTAAACATTGAAACCTAAAATACAATGGTGTGAAAAAAGTGTTTGCCCACCTTCACGATTTCTTATTCTTTTGCATGTTTGTCACACTTAAATGTTTCAGATCACAAAACAAATTTAAATATGAAAACAAAAATAACACAAGTAAACACAAAATGCAGTTTTTAAATGAAGATCTTTAAGGGAAAAAGAAATCCAAACCTATAGGGTCCTGTGTGATATAGGGGCAAACACTTTTTCACACCTCTGTATGTTTCCCTCTACCCCAAGCATTATATATCATATTTAGAGTAGGACATACAGGATCACTAACTTTAGGGGGTCCAGCCTCCAATACATATAGGAGAAGGTACCAGTTTGCTCCATCCTTGAATAATAATCCCGATGCCTCACATCTCTCAGCTGTACTCCAACCATGCAACTGCTGCAACTGTGAGGCCAATAAATAAATCCATGCATTAGAGACTGCAAGGCCACCATCATCCTTTCCCCTCTGTAAGGTCTAAAGTCTAATTCTAGCTTCTTTTTCCATGAGTTCCCGAAACATACCATGTATCTTACAGAAAAAGAACATATTAACTCAAACCGGGGTATTATACAAAAAATATAAAAGCTGCGGCTTAAGAATTATTTTTATATGATTTCTACTCCCAGCTGATGATAATGGAAGATGGCACAAAGTGTCTATTTTGGATCTGAATTTCAGCAACAATGGAGCTAAATTAAGTGAATAAAAATCTTGCAGCCTAGCGGAAATCATGACTCTCAAGTATTTAAAAATTTTAACAATTTGAATTTTTGTTTGACCTAAAGAGTAGTGTACTGGGATGCTGCAAATGAGCATGAGGATTGACTTGTTCCAATTAATTAGTAAACCTCTCCATTTACCAAATGTTTTTATCAAATCCATCACTGGATCAATGGAAGTGCCCAAATTTCACAAAAAAGAGGAACATGTCATCTGCATACAGGGATATCTTAATTTCTAGAGACCCACATCGGAAGCCAGTAATGTCAGATGAAGCATGTACCAGCAAGGCCAGTGGTTCTATCGCTATCGCGAAGATAAGGGGCGGCAAGGGACAACCCTGATTTGTCTGCCCTTTCTATAGGAGACTCGTATAACAACTTAAATAATGAAATAAATGTTTCACTTCATCCCATCCCTTTCAATACAGACCAGAGAGAATTTCTACTCAAAGCTGTCAAAAGCTTTAGCAGCGTCAAGACAAAGAACCGCTGTAGTCTGGTAGGGCCAGAGCTTAGCTGTAAACCCATATATAACCGTCTCAAATTAACTGATGTGGATTTATTTAACATGAAGCCGGTTTGATCTTCATGGATTACTTTAGTGATTTTCTTAGATAGCCTATTGGCTAGAATCTTGACAATAGTTTAATGTCAGTTGGAAGAAGGGAAATGGGCCTATAAGAATCTGGTAAACATGGATCCTTCACAGGTTTTAACACCAGTACCACCACAGCCTTCTTCATTGAATCTGGTAGGCGACCCTCCCTAATAGATTCTTCACAGCCAGACAATAATTTGGGAAGCAATATATCCTGATAGCTTTTAACTCCTTTGCAACCTTGCCTATAATAAATAATAATAATAATAATAACCTTGCGTTTTTCCATTTTTGCATTTTCATTTATTGCTCCCTGTCTTCCCAGAGCCATAACTTTTTATTTTTGGCCAATATGGCCATGTGGGGACTTGTACTTTTGAATAACATTATTGGTTTTACTATATTGTGTACTGGAACATGGGAAAAAGTTCTGTTGCAAGCATTCATCAATTTTTCTCGGCCGTCCACATCTAGCTATAGTGCCATAGTTTGTAAATTTATTGATTAGGTTGCATACAGTGGAAAAAGCAACATCAAGATCTCTGAAGATGGACTTGTAACCCTGAGATTGGTGATATTGTTCAACAATTTTGGTTCTCAAGTCCTCAGACAGTTTTCTTCTCTTATTTCTGTTCTCCATGCTTAGTGTGGCACACAGACACATAATGAAAACACTGAGTTAACTTCTCCCCTTTTTATCTGGTTTCAGGTGTTATTTTCATATTGACAGTATCTCTTACTTGCCACAGGCGAGTTTGAATGAGCAACACATGCTTGAAACAAAGTTGTTTACCCACAATTTTGGAAAGGTACCAACATTTTTTTCCAGCCCATTTTTGAAGCTTTGTGTGAAATTATGTCCAAATTAGCTTTTTCTCTCTGTTTGTTTTGTGTTCTTCCAATACACACAAAGGAAAACAACATGTGTATAACAAAACATCTGTAATTACAATAATTTTCTCAGAGAAATACTTAATTTCCTGAAACAATTTCAAAGGTGTCAACACTTTTGGCCATGACTGTACCTGACCGTACTGTAGGTCTTGGTCCATTTTTTGGGTAGTCATTGGTTTAATTTACATGTTATATATGCATAACAAGTATTGGTATTTTTGTGTACTTTGAACAAGTTCTATTTGTGTTGGTAATTGTTTTTTGGTAAGCTGTATGGATGGATTGGGTAGACCATAAACTTATTATGGCTTGGTCTGGATTCTCTATAGCCTTTTTTTCTGCTTTGTTTTGACTGCAGACTTGTAGCCTAAAGGCTGGATAGCCATTTTAGAGGGAATCTGTCACCCAGTGGGACTTATATGACCTACTAATGTTGGCATACTGGTGATAGAAATGTAAATCTATTCCTACCTGTATGCCTCATATTAATGGTCTTGGTTTGTGAAATTTCATGTTTTATCTTTATGGTAATGATCCCTTGCGCACCCTGGACCATAAGGAATCCCCGCCTCCTGTGTTAATTATAATGGCTTCCCCATACCCTGCACTTCACAGTGCCCTGTGACGTTCAGTTGCGGCAGCCAAATCCCGTGCCTGCACACTTCACTCTTTACACAAGGTGCACTTCTTCCTTCTGTCTATGCGCATTGTACTGCAGGGATCTTGTGCGCAGGCACGTCACTGTGACTTTCACTCCAGTGACTTCCAGCGTGCGCAACACTTAGGTTCTCTCCCCACTTCCTCCCTCTATGTCACCACCAGGAACCATACATACACATGGTTCCTGGCGATGACATAGAGAGAGGAAATGGGGAGAGAACCTTAGTGTTGCGCACACCGGAGGTCACTGTAGTGGAAGTCACAGTGACTCGCTGGCGCCTGCGCACAAGGGATCATTACCATAAAGATAAAATATTAAATTTCACAAAACAAGACCATTAATATGAGGCATACAGGTAGGAATAGATTTACATTTCTATAACCTGTATGCCCATATTAGTAGGTCATATAAGTCCCACGGGGTGACAGATTCCCTTTGAAGAAGTTCAGTAAAATGTTACATGTAGGCCATAAAATATTTCTGCTAAATTCATGGAACAAGAAAGTTAAATAGTGCTCCTTCTTGTCGCAGCCTGTCATGTGTCTAAATAGCAGTTTAATACAACAATCTTGAGAAATTACCTATTGAATTGTATGAACCTATTGGTCCTATTACCCCGTATGAAAATGAAAAATTTCTGGGCTAAAACTAATTGTTATCGGGTCAATTCAAATTTTTCCACTTTGCTCAAGTAAATTGTAAAAAAATTAGATGAAAAATTGTTAGGATAAAAATTCTCACTACAGCCTGACAAAATCTGAGAGGTTTACTTGATAAAACTAAGTTAGTTCACAGATGGTTTGAAAATACAGGTACCTAAATGTCTCTGCAAATGCGATATGGTGGTCCAAATCCAAATGGGATATTGCCATTGTTGTAAGAAATTAAAGGTTTAATCTGAGATTCATTTTATTTCCCTATAGGTTTATAAACATCGGGAACACCAAACAAATCTATACTCACCCTCTCCAGGTCCAGTGCTGCCTCTTCCCCAATTCAAGTTTTGATTAAGTCTTGTCTGGTAGGCGCTAGGCAAGAATGGAACTGAAATGAAATGCCTAACACAGCCTATGGCATAGAGCGTCATCATTTCTGGAAGAAAAACTAATCTCACAAGCCCACTTTAACTTTTAATAGCCACAAAACGTAGCATTCCAGCTTTTGGTAACATAATTTTGGTAAATATATTTACTAGAGCATTTTATGGTTCTTTTCTTTTTTTTTCTGTGTCACAATATCTGTTCATTTTTAACAAGTCACAATAAACCCTATTAACCCAAATGATTTCAGCATTTATTTTTTGTATTCCACTTGGTAGTACTGGGTAAAATAACACGGTTATTAGTCGTCAATGCACACTTAAATAGCACTGTCCTGAGATGGAGCAATTTTATGCAGCTGGTTTACAGCACCACAAAGTACAGACTGACTGGAAAGTATGTCGTGTGAAAATTGCCAAGGCATTACTGTCCCAAACTGCTATTGATTTTTTTTCCTGCAAAATGGAAAAGTAGAACAGTTTCTTTTTTTTTCTTCAATTTGTGTTTATATATATTTTTTTAGCACAGTTTGCACATTTTTCACAAAACAAGGAATTATTTGGGTTGCAGTTCTCATTGTTTGCATTGCCTTATAATAATGAGCTGGTTTACAGAATAAATACTAGACAAAGAAAATTTGTGTTCACTGTACAATACCAGCATAGAATTCTGTATAACAATAAGGGCAGGACCATATACTCTGTGTTGCTTTGCTTTAATTTTGAAAAATAACATACTCTAAGTAATAACATTTAACAGATGGAAGTGGAGTAATGGGTAGAAATATCATCATTCTCCACTGGACATACACTAAATTAAAGCTTGCTGTTGTCTTATTTTATGATTCTATTGCAATCTTATGAGAATCCCTCACACTATGGGAAGACAAGCTGGTTCTCTGAAAACATGATAGAAGAGGAAATTGAGAATCAGCAAACTTAGGATAAAAACATAATACAAGAGCAATCTTATGATGGGCTCACCCGACCACTGAGGAAGGAAGAAACAAAGCCATGTGCTGGGCAGGTGGGTAACAACTCTCCTACGCTAGAGATGAGTGAATATATTACAGTGGAATTGAATTCTACTCAAATTTTACAAAAAAATGCACATTCGCCAAAATGCAGATTTTTATATTTTTCACTTTTGTGTGGATTCAGCCACTGGCTGCCATTTTCTGTACTTAAAAAAGCCACTAAAAGATTTTAAAAAATAGATAAATCCTTATACTAACCTCAGTGCTCACCTCTCTGACCCCTCTGCTCCTCACAGTCACCATACCAGTCCTCACCAAATCTTCTATGACTGCTGCACAAGCTGAAATCCCCAGTTAAATCTGCGTATGATATCATGATGATATCGTGTTATTATGACTTACCTATCTCTCTGCTATCGGTGATGGCAGAGAGTGTAGAGGCCGAAGTGGTGAACAGTGAGAAAAGGGTAAGGATTTTTTTAATTTCTACATCCTACATTTAGAAAGCTCTTGGGTCTTCTGAGATCCCAAAACATAATAAGGGACATTTAATTCACAGAGAACAACTTCTCTGAAAATCACATTTTCTGGAAAAAGCCATGTGAACAGGTGAATTTGAATGTTGTCTAATCTGCATTATCTATCCTTTGCTTATGAAAGAACTACTTAATTTTTAACTGTCAAGTAATTGGGATTCACCTCCATTTAGATGCAAGATGCAGTTAGTGATGACCATCACTGATGAAATGGGTAAATGAGCTTATAGCACTATAAGAACAAGTAACTAAAATGTCTGTACTGTTAGGTTACCTTGTACGTTACCTTTACATTTTCCCAGGATTATTTTTTGTGTTATAGTGCCTTGAAAAAGTATTCATACCTTGTGAACTTTTCCATATTTTTTCAAGTTATACGCACAAGCCTAAATGTATGTTATTGGGATTTTATGTGATAAACCTATACAAAATAGAAAACATTAGTGACATGTAAAAAAAAGATACATGGTTTTCTAACTATTTTCAAAATATAAATCTGAAAATTGTGACATATATTCAGCCCCCCTGAGTCAATTATTTGTAGGACCACCTTTCGTTGCATTTATTGCTGCAGACCTTGTGGGGTATGTCTCTACCAGCTTTGAACTTATAGAGTCTAAAATTTTTGCCCATTATTCTTTTCAAACTAGCTTCAGCTCAGTAAGATTGGATGAAAAGCGTCTGTGAATGGCAACTTTCAAGTATTGCCACAAATTCTCAATGTGATTTAGGTCTGGGCTTTGGGCCATTCAAACATATGAATATGCTTAGACGCTTTGATTTTAACCATTCCATTGTAGCTCTGGCAGTATGTTTAGGGTCGTTGTCCTACTGGAAGGTGAATATATGCCCAAGTCTCAAGTCTTTTGCAGCCGTTAACAGGTTTTTCTCCATGATTGCAATGTATTTAGCTCTATATATGTTCCCATCAACACTGATTAGCTTCCTTGTCCCTGTTGAATAAAATCATCCCTACACCATAATACTACCACCACCATATTTGACTTTGGGGGTTATGTTTCCAGGGTGATGTGCAGTGTTAGTTTTCTGCCACCCACAGTCTTTTGCATTTTGCCCAGAAAGTTCTATTCTGGCCTCATCTGACCAGAGCACCTTTTTTCACGTGATAGTTTGGTTTCAAAAATGGCTGTTTTCTTTTCACTCTTTAATAAAGGCCAGATTTGTGGAGTATAATGCTAATAGTTGTCCGGTGGACAGATTTTCCCACCTGAGATGTGGGTCTTTGCAGCTCCTCAAGAGTGACCATGGGCCTTTTGGCTGTGTCTCTAATTAGTGCCCTTCTTGCTTGGGATGCCAGTTTATGTGGATGGCCATGTCTTGGTAGGTTTGCACTTGTGCCATACGCCTTCCATTTTTGGATTATGGATTGAACAGTGCTTTATAAGATGTTCAGACTTTGGACTATTTTCTTACAACCTATGGCTGCGTTCACACATTGCGTATTTTCGCGCGCGCTTTTTCAAAATACGCAATGTGCCTTGTGTCTGCCAGCAAAGTGAATGGGAAATTCACTTTGCCGTTCAGACACTGTGTGATTTTACGCAGCGCGAAAGCACAGCTGCGTAAAGAACTGACATGTCAATTCTTTACGCTGCTGCGTCCCGCGCTTTCTCCTATTGTGCCCATTATAAGCGATGGAATTGCGCAGCGGTGTTCACACACTGTGTAATTCCAGCGCTTTTTTATGGAGGCGCAGGAGAAACTATGGATACTCACCTACCCGATGGATGGGAGAGGTGTCTGGTCCGGTCCCGCGCTTCCAGCATCTGCCGGTGAAGCGATCAGCTGTAAGCTAACCGGCTTGTAACCGGCTTCCGGTCAGCTGATTTACAAGCCGTTCAGCTGACAGTCAGCTGATCGCTTCACGGCAGATGCTGGAAGCCGCGGGACCAGAGCGAACGCCACTCCCATCCATCGGATAGGTGAGTATCCATAGTTTATTTCTTTTAAAGCAGTGTATGTACTGCAGCCAGAAGCTGTCTGTACATACACTGCTAGGCGGACACTCACACATACGACAAATAGACGCACAGTACACACAGGACACACAGACACAAATATTACACATGTCACACTTCATTTCACACTGCGTTTTTTGCTGCGCTTTTTTACGCAGTGTGTGAATGGAGGTGCTTTTTTACCTGCGTAAAAAAACGCAGGTAAAAAATCAGGAAAATATGCAGCGTAAAAAAACGCAGGGAAATACGCAATGTGTGAATGCAGCCTATCCATGATTTACTCTTCTCCACAACTTTATTCCTAACCTATCTGGTGTGTTCCTTGGTTTTTAAGATGCTATTTGATTCCTAATGTTCTCAAACAATTTTCTAAGACCTTCACAGAACAGCTGTAGTTATACTCAAAATAAGTTATACACAGGTGGACTCAATTTACTAATTATGCGACTTCTGGAGGCAATTGGTTACTCGTGATTTTTTATGGGTATCAGTCTACAGGGGGATGAATACAAAAGCATGTCACAATTTTCAGATTTATATTTTTAAAAACCATGTATTATTTCCTTTACACTTCACAAATACTTGCTACTTTGTGTTTATGACTTAAAATCTAAATAAAATCTATTTAAGTTAACTGGGTATGAATGCTTTTTCAAGGCACTGTATTTGTATTTTTTACATCAATAAGTATATAGACCCTGATTCATCAACTGCATTTTTATGTTTTATGTCACTTTTCTTTCTAGTTTTATGATATTCATTAATGTTATTGCGTCAAATTGATCAAAATTATTAGAGAGATTGACGTTTCATAGTAGACTGCGCTGCTGTATAAAGGAAACAGTTTCAAAGTGGACTAGCAATTTCATAGTTTTTATTTTTACGCGTTTCGTGCTCGCACCAAGCTCTTTTTCAAGCAGCTGTAATATTCATGGGCAATTATTGCTGTTGTGATAATCACAACCCTTTCAGGTGAGCAACTTCATAACTCCCTTCTCGTCTGTACCTTTCAATATCACTCTATGTGTGCTTGTCTCCTTCCCTTTTTTTTAATTATTGAAAATGTTGCTAGTAGGTTATGAATTTGGTACAATGTAAAAAATGGTTGTTATTTTTGTATTTGACTGTTTTGAGATCTTTTTTCATATGTTGTGCAAAATGGCACAAAATAACTGACATAAAAAAATGACTATCACTCCAGGTGGAATACAGGAATACAATTGTGAAAAAATTTTAAACTGTTGAATTAATCAAAAACATCTGGAAAACCTAAACTCCACCCATAATGGTTAACATGAGAAAAAATAAGCGAACACATATAATAAACTTTAAAAAAGGCACATGTGAAAAAAAACATTAGGTGCAAGTGAAAAACAAGTGGATAACACCAAGAATTAGCTCACTTTGTAAGTCACCCACTCCTAGTCATAATTCTGGGTGCCTTACAGCATGACAGGAGAACCGGCAGGGAGCTTTAGCTGCATGGACAGGCATAGGGTGAGGTAAGTATGTTATTTTATTGTTTTTAATCCATTTTTGGCACATATAAATGTGGTGGGCCACTAGGGAGGCGCCAGATGTTGCAGAAGGGCCAGCTAGGATATTTAGCCTCACTGGCAGCAGATAATGATGTCATGGTAGCTGAAGTGGGTCGCTGGACCCCTCAACGCTTCCCACGTGTCCACAACCATTTAAAAAGTGGGAGTTGGCACTTGTTGATGGCATAGGACGCCCCGAGGGCAATCCTGTAGTG
The DNA here is from genome assembly GCF_046119375.1 of Phyllobates terribilis. NCBI lineage: Eukaryota > Metazoa > Chordata > Amphibia > Anura > Dendrobatidae > Phyllobates > Phyllobates terribilis. Next base: position 226,206,100 of record NW_027362763.1, read on the forward strand.
GTGGTTTCTGGGTGCAGGTTTTGTAGTGTCTGTGATGTTTGTGCAATCTCCAGCAGCCAAACACGCAGGTGAACTTGTAAACATAACAATTTTACTGAATGAGGTAACAAGGTACAGTCTCTTTTACAGGCAAAGTTCACAGTATATTGTGCATAAACAAGTTATGGTTATCTCCTCATGAGACAAGTATTGTTATTGTCCAGGGCGGCTGGAGCAAAGTTCTCTTCACTTGCTTGTACAGGAAATGCTATGCACAGTCCAGGAAATATTAAACTGATGGAGGGACCTTCACAGATTGGCTCTCTGTGGAAAGCACACTAAAGTGTGGATGTACTCACAGTTTTTATCCCAACATTCCCTCTTGCAGGGGGTAGGTTTAAGCAAAGTCAGTGGCGTGGCAGCCACATGGATCTGGTCCTGGCTAGAAGTGATCAGGATAACCAGAGAGGAGGAGAGTCCATATACAGCGTTATCTCTCCTGACTGGAAGACACTTCAATCTTTTTGTGAAGGAGATTATATGAGGAAAATTGTCCCCTCAGCATAGACTGGCATTGAAAACTCTTCTATGAGAGAATAATGTCTCTCCTCAATCTTCCTGAGGCAGAAGGAACCACTTACAACTGGTTTGTACAAGTGTTCTAGTCAGAGAGAGAGCCCTGAGCTGAGAGACTCCTCCCAGCCGTTGCTCTGGCCACCACTTGTTGTGAGGAGAATAATCATTACTTCATATACACACATTGGCCAGTAGATGGCAGGAAAGTACAATTTACAATGTAAGGAAGTACAATTTACAATGCAATGTATTATATCCCCTAATTCAGTGCACAAAATGGAACAAATCTAATACAACACTACAACTGTCTCATTTAGCAGTAGTAGAACTGGTACCGGGATGCCACATAAATCCCTTTTTGGCAAATATAAATCCCAACAAAATGATGGATAACTAGCCACCATTTTTCTGCATTTGCATGAATCGAATTTCCAAAAATTGAGATTTGCTAGACTCCGCAAATTTTTGGAAAGTCTAAATACATTTGATTTTTTTAGAATTGATTCGCTCATCCTTAGTTATGGTAAAAAGGGTATAATTTAGATTTTTGTGCGGGAGCATAAGATTACTTGACGCTTTTGATTTTCCTACTAAACTTTAGAGATGAGCAGTGTTCGACTCGAACTGTTCGCCAATCTCAAATTCGAGCTGTTTTGGGAGGTGTTTGAGTCGTTCAACGATCTCAAATGATTTGCAAAAAATTCGGCTGTTCGAGGTTGTGTTCGATAACTGTTCGTGCACCAAAAGCGTAACTGGATTTTTTCACAGTAATACTGTTAATTAGTGAAGAGCGAGCATGCTCGCCACTGCTCGGTACTCGCCCAAGCATCTCAGTACTCGAGATGCTCGGAGCTCGCCGAGTACTTTCGAGATGCTCGGGCGGGAGCTCGGGTCCCCGTCCTGCATGTCTGGCGCTATTTAGAGCACCAATCATGGAGGGATTGTCTGCCACTCACTGTAATGCCACAGCCATGGTGGTTGTGGCACTACAGTGGTTGCCCAAATCGATGGGAACAGTGCTCACAGTGAAACATGAAAAGCCGGCAATTCAGCAGTGGCATACACCGGTACCGACAATTTAGAACAGAAAGAATAGAGCATCACACATAGATTAGATAGATAGAAACATGTCAGACACATATATAATAAGTACAGTGACAGTGTTGGTTACTGTACATGTCATTTAGTGTTAAAATAAAGGATTTATTTTAAAAAAATATTGGCGTGGGGTTCCCCGTAATTTTAGTCTCTAGCGGAGGTTAAGCAGATGGCTGGGGCAGATGTTTGAAGCCTGAGAAGGGGGTAATACCCACGGAGATTCCCATGTCAGTGACATGCATGAGATGAGCTGAGTTCATTGGACATGAACTCGGCTCATCTGGATGCCGTCACAGCCAGACACTGAGGAGCTTCACTGAGGAGCTTCTCAGTGTCTGCGGCATGTCAAGCTGGATGGCAGTGTTCTGCTGTGCTCCAGCCTGTCATGTCAATGTAGCAGAGCTGAAGCTGTCCTGGGAACCATGGAAAGGTAATAATGAGGTTAGTTTATTATTTTATTTTTATTGCAGGAGATCGTTGGCTTCAGCTGGAATGGGCGATTCGGTAAGTAGGGTTTAATTTAGAACATTAACGGAATGTGTCTTTCTTTCAATTAAAGGACTTTATTCTGGGTGTTTGTGTTTTTTTAACTTTGACTATGGGGTTAGTAATGGGGTTGTCTTATAGACGCCTCTCCATTACTAACCTGGGCTTGATGTCAGCTGGCATTATAAGCTGACATCAACCCCAACCCTATTACCCCACTGCCACCGCTACAGGGCAGTGGGAAGAGCGAGGCTAAGTGCCAGAATTGGCACATCCTATGGATGCGCCATTTCTGGGGCAGCTGACAGCTGGTGTTTCTAGCCTGGGAGGGGGCCAGTATTCATGGCACCCTTCCTGAGCTATTAATATCAGCCCCCAGCTGTCTGCCTAGCCTTTGCTAGCTATTAAAATAGGGGGGACGTCACATCATTTTTTTTGGGTCCCTCATTTTAATAACTAGTAAAGGCTAGGTATTCAGCTGGGGGCTGATATTAGTAGCCCGGGAAGCTCCGTGGGTATTACCCCCATTCCAGGCTTCAAACATCTGCCCCAGCCGTCTACTTAACCTCCGCTAGAGACTACCATTAGGGGGAACCCCACGGCAATTTTTTTTTTAATTAATCCTTCATTTTAACACTAAATGACAAGTACAGTAACCAACACTGTCACTGTACTTATTATATATGTGACTGACATGTTTCTATCTATCTAATCTATGTGTGATCCTCTATTCTTTCTGTTCTAAATTGTCAGGTACCGGTGTATGCCACTGCTGAATTGCAGGCCGGCTTTTTTAAAGAGAAGGGTGCATGAAGATTGGAGGGCACTAGTGTGTTCCAAGTGCCCTGCTATGTTTTTCATGCACCCTCCTATATACCCTGCCTGCCTGTCTGCCTATATATTCTGCCTGCCTGACGTTTAATTGAGCACTGTCCCCATCGATTTGGGCATTTTTTGACCTTCTGCAGACCACCGGGGGGACCACCAGAAAAATGCTCGAGTTTCCCATGGACTTACATTGGGCTCGTTGCTCGGGTCGAGCACCCGAGTATTCCAATGTGCTCGACTCGAGCTTCGAGCACCCGAGCATTTTAGTGCTCGCTCATCACTACTGTTAATCAATGTTTATAGACAGTTTCAGTGTAGAGTGGGCAGGGGGAGGGGCAGGGGATGGATCTCTGCAGAAATAATGCCGATCTCCATTTTTTTTTCTTTCCCGCATTTACAGTGGGGCGGTGCAGTCTGTCAGCCTATCAGCAGCGCACACACGCAGCAAAGTGCTTTTTTTCACACAAGCATGGGCATGTGTCATTGGCTGTGTATCTCGGCACACCATTAGCTGAATATTAGTTAGTTTTTATTATAGCAGTCCAAATCAAACGTTTCGGCCCTTTTACGGACCTTCGTCAGTGTACCAAATGCTAATGAGTTGGGGAGAGGAGGGAGGAATGAGGAGCGCAGTGTCATTGGAGGGATGTCCTTGTGCACATAGAAGTGTCCTCTCCAGACAGACAAATGCGGTATCCACCGCTGTGCTCCTCATTCCTCCCTCCTCTCCCCAACTCATTAGCATTTGGTACACTGACGAAGGTCCGTAAAAGGGCCGAAACGTTTGATGTGGACTGCTATAATAAAAACTAACTAATATTCAGCTAATGGTGTGCCGAGATTTTACTACTAACTTCATGGTCTTGGATTCCTCTCATGCACCCTGGTCCAGTTGTGCTGCGTTTTCTATCTTTAATTGGCTGTGTATGTCACATGTCCTTGCCCTATAGGACCCAGCCATTTTCCCTGTCGCCACCATTTTCTCACTGCTATAGCTGAGTGTTAGACGGCACTGCTGCTGCTCTGGGCGCTGTACAGTATAACTGTGTGAATTGCGAGCGAATTTCCAGTTACATAGAGAGATAGGTTTAAGGAGTAGGGACTAGTTCTAATTGAAGCCCTTTTGAGGGCTAGGTTACAGCAGTTCTTAGCACTTTTTGCCAGGCAGGTCTGTGCCAGTGCTGTGCAAGTGTTTTTCACAGCATTTGGTGAATTGTAGCTCAGCCAAACCTTTTGGGCCTGTAGCAGTGTCTGTTAGTCACTGGAGTAGCCTATCTGTGTTGCAAGCTACACCACCTGTGTATCTAATAACAATTTTTTACTGCATCTAACCCAGTAAATCCTTTTGGGCATAGTAGCAGTGTCTCATAGTCAGCGGAGTAGCCCACCTGTGAAGGAAGCTACATCGCCAGTGTATCTAATTCTAAATTTTTACTGCATATAACCCAAGAAATCTTTTTGGGCCTAGTAGCAGTGTGTGGTAGTCAGCAGAGTAGCCCACCTGTGAAGGAAGCTACACCGCCTGTGTATCTAATTCTAATTTTTTACTGCATCTAACCCAGGAAATCCTTTTGGGCCTAGTAGCAGTGTCTGCTAGTCAGCAGAGTAGCCCAGCTGTTAAGCAAGCTACACCAAGTGTGCTTTGGACACTTATTTTTTTCAAAGGAAATGCTTTGGGCCCCCGGGACACTCAGTCAAGAGCATCGGGGAGGCGCCCCAAGGCAGAGGGGCTGGGACTGGCGGTAGCACGCCTTGCGGCATGACCGCCAAGCTCGATCCTTATAAAAGCTTTTAAACTGCAGCAGCTTTAGAGGACGCTACTGGAGCTGGAATTACCGTGGCTGCAGGCACCAGACTTGCCCTCCAATAGATCTTTGTAAAAGGATTTAAAGTGTACTCATTCAAATTACAGAGCCAATTTAAATTACAGAGCTTAGACCTGCCTCCACTGCGGGGGGGTCTCGACCCACCAGCGGACAGGCACCAGTATTGGGAGAGGGGGGGCTGGCCGTCAGGGTCCACCGCAGCTCTGGCACAAACCCGGCAACACGGAGGTCGCATGGGCAGTAATGGCCTGGCCATGTCGGCTCCGCACTCCAGCATAGTCCCTCTGCCCGCTCGCGCCCGTAACCTCAAAGGGATGAGCAAGCGGCTTTTCTTCCCAGGGCTGTTCCCCGCCCAGTAGGAACGTGGGTTAGCTCAGGTCAGCCTTCCACCATACTCGCTTACCTCCCTCGCCCTCTTTCCTTCTTCCGTTCTCCATCTAACCCATCGGCTCTGTGGTGTCCGCTCTCCCTCCAGCGCTCTCCTTCTCACAGGTGGACTACTGTGTGTATTCACACTGTGGCGAATCTTTTGGGCCCAGGCATAAGAAGTCGTCGAGGTAATGGATAATATGTGCCCCCTTAGAAACGTCCATGATGACCCATTCGAGGAAGCAACTAAATGCCTCAAATAGTGAGAAGGATATGGAGCACCCCATGGGCAAACAGCGGTCTATATAGTATGCTCCTTCCGAGAAGCAGCCCAATAGGCGGACACTATTCGGAGGCACAGGTAGTAAGTAACCGGAATGCCCCCTCAATGTCTGTTTTGGCCTTTAGGGTGCCCCTTCCCAACTTCTTGACCCGCCTGATTGCCTTGTCAAAGGAGGTACAGTATATACTACAGTACTTGGTTCCGCATCGATGTTGTCGTTTACTGACCTGCCCCTTGGATATGACAAATGGTGGATTAGTCCGAATGTATTGGGTTCCATTTTTGGCACGACTCCTAACGGGGATACCACTTTGTCTTGTAAGGAATGTGTTCTGAATGGAACCGCCATTCTACCTAAAGATATTTCTTTTTTTAATTTTCTTGTCACGACGTCTGCGTGTTGGTAGGCTGATTTTAGATTTTTACTCCAGCCTTTCTTGATTTTAGAAGGGCATGACATGCCTATATCTGTGTCTCCTCCTCCTTTTACTCCTCCACCTCTTTTCTTTTCGCATTACTATATGTACTTGTCACTTTTCCATGTGTTAGTTGTGTCTTCTGAGCAGTTTGTCAGCTTTTGCACACCTTTGAAGGTGTTTTCTATGATTTTTCTATGTGTTTCTATGTGTTTTTCTTTGCCTGCCATTGGTTTTAACGGTGTTCGACGGTGTTCGACGAACCGTTCGGTGAACATGCCGGTGTTCGACGAACCGAACCCGAACACTACGGGGGTGGCTCAACACTACTAAACTTCAAAAAATAAAATAATTTTCCCAGTTTATAGTATAAATTTTCATATACTGGAACTCTATTATTGTACGAAATGCAAATAAAGCTTGATGGCATAGCATCCATTTAAACCGAAAGATCATTTCTCATACCCAATATGTAACTGAGATACTAGGCTCCTTTAATTTAGCTTTTGAGTTTAACAAAATTTCATTAATCTGAACAGTGACTTCTGCTCCTTTTCCATTGTCATTAACCAGCACAAAAAGCCCCCCTATGGGTTAAAGTTTAAATGTAGATTACTAGATAATGCACCTCCTGGCAATGTTTCTATAGGAAAAATTGAATTTGTCTTTCACCTCATTTCAGAAACTCTGTCACCCTGTTTTTTCTTTCTCTCTGCTATACTCCCTGATACACAGGATATTAATTTTGCACAAAAATCTTTGAGCAATTATGCAGATAGCACCAAAAAAGCAACACGGAAACACAATAAGAAACTCTGAGCTGAGAAACAGACCCGAGATATTCATTAAAAACAGATGGTTACAGAGTGAACAGACTCACTTCTTATGTTTAGGCTAAATCTTTGTTAATCTGCCACAATGTGAGAGACAAAAAAGAACTGTGACACAATTGTATGTGTTAACTTATGCGATATATTTGCAAATGCATTGTAGTATTGTAAATAATTCCTGAATGACGTTTTTGAAGAGTTATTTAAACAAAGTTTATCATTTAACTGTACAAGATTTAGACTGTGTTCTGACTCTGATATTTTTTGAAAAGACCTGAGCATAGAGTGTCAAATAATAAGCTCACATAAAGTAAATAGAAGATTATGACATTCTGGTTCTTTGAACTATGAAAAAATTATTGTATTTATGCCATAAATTTGGTGTAATTGGCGGTTAAAATCACTGGTTCAAAGCAGGCAAAATTTTCAATATCTTGGCACATGGACAGCTACTAAATGTACTGAGTTGTGCTCCTTAATTTGATATTATTTACTTCAATGTATTTTAGTTGAAGACTAGTATATGAATCACCTATTTAAGCAACTTTTCCTTAATGCACACTTACAGTCTGAACCACAACCAGCCATTTCCTCTGTTTCTCTTCTAAATTGATATAAAAAATGCATAGACTTGCAACACAGAAAATTGTCAGTGATTGTGCTTGAATCAAATAATTCACCTGGTTTCAGCATTCTCTGTGAAATGAGACTAATTGCATTTTAGCAAGTTCCTTTTTTTGTCTATACCAGTGTTCCCCAACTCCAGTCCTCAAGAGCCATGAACAGATCATGTTTTCAGGAAATCTGTTAGTGGCTCTTGAGGACTAGAGTTGAGGAACACTGGATATTTCTGAAAACATGATCTGTTGGTGCTTTTGAGGACTAGAATTGAGAAACACTGGTTTTTGTAGTCAATTGAGACATAGAAGGACAAACAAGCAAAAAACTTTCAAATAAATATAGATCTCCTCCTTACTAATAACATATACAGTGGTGTGAAAAAGTGTTTCCCCCCTTCCTGATTTCTTATTCTTTTGCATGTTTGTCACATGTTTGTGTTTCAGATCACAAAACAAATTTAAATATTAGGCAAAGATAATGCAATGCAGTTTTTAAATGAAGGTCTTTATTATTAAGGGAAAAAGAAATCCAAACCTACAGGGCCCTGTGTGAAAAAGTCATTGCCCCCTAAAACTACTGGTTGGGTCACCCTTAGCAGCAACAACTGCAATCAAGCATTTGCGATAACTGGCAATGAGTCTTTTACAATGCTCTGGAGGAATTTTGGCCCACTCATCTTTGCAAAATTATTGTAATTCAGCCACATTGGAGGGTTTCCGCCTTTTTAAGGTCATGCCACAGAATCTCAATCGGATTAAGTTCAGGACTTTGACTAGGCTACTCCAAAGTCTTAATTTTGTTTTTTTTAAGCCATTCAGAGGTGGACTTGCAGGTGTGTTTTTGAACATTGTCCTGCTGCATAACCCCAAGTGTGCTTCAGCTTGAGGTCATGAACAGATGGCCGGAAATTCTCCTTCGGGATTTTTTGGTAGCAGAATTTTTGGTTCCATTTATCACAGCAAGTCTTCTAGGTCCTGAAGTAGCAAAACAGACCCAGACCATCAAACTACCGCCACCATATTTTACTGTTGGTATGATGTTCCTTTTCTGATATACTATGTTTCTTCTACACAAGATGCAATGGGCCACCTTCCAAAAAGTTAAACTTTTGTCTCGTCAGTCCTCAGAGTATTCTCCCAAAATTCTTGGCGATCATCAAGATGTTTTTTGGCTAAACTAAGTAAAGTCTTTATTTGCTTTCTGCTCAGCCATGGTTTTCATCTTGGAACTCTGCCATGCATGCCATTTTTGCCCAGTCTCTTTCTTATGGTGGAATCATGAACACAGACCTTAACTAAGGCAAGTGAGGCCTGCAGTTCTTTGGATGTTGTTGTGGGGTCTTTGTAACCTCTTGGATGAGTCATCGCTGCGCTCTTGCTGACCGAATACTGACGGAATACTAATCAAATACAGATATTGGGGCCGTGACCTTAGTCAAACAATTGCATGAATAACATATACTGTATGACCAGAGATAACTATCCAATGAAATATTAGAATCTCAAAATGTGAAGATTGTAACTCAAAATTAAAGTTTGTATCTAAAGGGTAACATTTCCTCCTTGCGGAGAGCGACATGTTAAGCATGTCACTATGAGGTGACTTTTAAAGATGCAATGCTCCTCTGATAAATATGCTAATTGTCTCTTCAGAGAGGAAGAGGACCAGAACTCTAGTGCCACCTACCGGAAGTAACAATTGTAAAAGTCAATAGTGACCCTTTAACGAGACTTATCACATGACTTAGGATATAAGCCAGAACCAGAAACTCAATTTGCAGACACTGTGTTTTGGAGTACTGCCCCTTGTCAGTGTAAATTGTGAGTTCTGGTTTGGCTGGGTGAGAGGCGTCATACCGGTATCTAAGGGGTAACATTTCTCCTTGCGGAGAGCGACATGTTAAGCATGTCACGGTGAGGAGACTTTTAAAGCTGCAATGGTGCAATGCTCTTCTGGGAAATATGCAAATTGTCTCTTCAGAGAGGAAGAGGACCAGAACTCTAGTGCCACCTACAGGAAATAGCAATCGTAAAAGTCAATAGTGACTCATTAACGAGCCTTATCACATGTTATCGCATATTTCCCAGAGGAGCATTGCAGCATTAAAAGTCTCCTCACTGTGACATGCTTAACTTTTTGCTCTCCGGAAGGAGAAATGTTACCCCTTAGATATTAGATATCGGTCTGACGCCTCTCACCCAGCCAAACCGTAACTCACAATTTGCACTGACGAGGGGCAGTACTCTGAAACACAGTGTCTGCAAATTGATTTTCTGATTCTGGCTTATGTCCTAAGTCATGCGATGAGGCTTGTTAAAGGATCACTATTGACTTTTAAGAATGCTACTTTCTGTAGGTGGCACTAGAGTTCTGGTCTTCTTTCTCTCTGAAGAGACAATTTGCAAAATTAAAGTTGCAATGAAATGTGGAGGTCTCTAATTACAATAACCAATATGTAGAAGTAACCACCACGTGAAAGATAGTAACATATTATATTGAATTTACAAAGTGGTAATGCATGGTGCTAAATAGGAAATGACACGTATCTAATTTAAAACAGCATAGGATCAAAGTTCTAGTTCTTATCATTACATTTAGCCATGGTGTGGATAGTATAGAGCAATAAGAGATGTTTGTTTCATCGCAACCTGCAGTTTTTTTTCAGGAGGTAGATAAGCTCTACATGTAGGGTGTTTAAATAGTATGCCAGATTGCTGGATGCAAAGCTGATCATCATTGTGCACGTCACTGTCATGATGATACGACGCAGTGGGGCTGGCACTCATTGTATGCATCATCGATGCACGTGACCATGCGGGTCACATGGCCAGTTATCCCAGAGACACGTTACGGGAATGAGCACCGTGCCATGGCACCGAAGCAGTGCATGCTCAGCTGCTTAAATGTTGGTCACGTGACCGCAATTTTGCGATATGGGGGTTGCTTGTATTTTTTCCAATGTTTGCCATTGTGGTTTGCGTGGGGGGTTTCAAGATGTTTATAGCTGATTTATTAATTGGGGCTTTTAAAAAGTCGCAACAATTTTGTGCAAATGTACTCCAGAGTGATTTTATGTATGCCAGTTATTTTGGCATAAACTTTCAAACATTTTTGAGGAACATGCAACTTTTTCTGATAAAAAGTTGCAAAACAGGTTAAAGACAAAAAATAAAGAGCACTTTTTATTTTGTGCAAAATTCATGAACTATAAGATCCACATTGAAAAATTGTGTCAGCAAAAAGTTAACAAAGACCTCAAGGCAAAAAAAGTAAAAGGAGTTAAATAAAAAACCCTGAAATGATGAATCAAGCTCACTGTCTTTGCTCCTACTAATAAAGGGTAGGTTTGATTTTTGATTTTCACAAGAAGTCCTAGTTTTACTTCCAATAAGCTCTGGCCAGAACCACTCTAATTTCATGATTATTTTACATTGTTACATTGCTCGAGATGCTTGGGGAGGAGCTTGGGTCCCCCTCTCGCACGTTTGGCATTCTTTAGACAGCCAATTAACATGCAGGGATTGCCAGCCACTCACTCTAATGCCGTAACCATGTTGGTTGTGGCATTACAGTAATTGGCTGGCCGCATAGCGTCATCGGGTCTATATATGACCTTGTGATTAGTGCGGCCTGGTGTCCATACTCAGCTGGCCACTACCACTTGGCTTCTTTGGCAGCAAGGTATCCATACTCGGTTCCCAGTGCCCCGCGGCCGGGTGTCCACACAAGTCCACAGCCGCCTGGGGGTGGCCGGGTGCCCATAAATGGTCCCCAGCCGCCCCTATTTCTCCTTAGTAGTTCCCCCACACTTTTCTTAGCCTGGCCTGCTTTAGGGCAGCATTGGACAAGCACACCAGAGAACCAGACTCCTCCGGTGGGCCCTTGCTTCTCCATCAGGGGAGTTGAGAGTGCCAAGGTGAGGAGCATGATGGTGATGATAGAAGTTAGCATCTGCTTTGTTTTCTTGGAATGCAAGCGTAAGTGTGCAACCTGTCACCCACCCACCTCCAGGCTGCAAAACCATACTGCTAGCTTGCACTTAAAATGGGGCCTTTTAGTTTGGAGGAGGCAGAAGTTGGCCACTACCTCATGGCTGCTTTGGCAGCGAGGTATTCATACTAAGTCCCCAACCGCCCGGCGGCCGGGTGTTCACGCTCGGTCCTCAGCCGCCAGGGGGCGGCCGGGTGTCCACACACGGTCCCCAGCCGCCTAGGGGTGGCCGGGTGTCCATAAAATGTCCCCAGCTGCCTCTATTTCTCCTTGGAAGTTCCCCCACACTTTTCTTAGCCCGGCCTGCATTAGGGCAGCAATGGACGAGCCTACCAGAGAACCAGAGTCCTCCGGTGGGCCCTGGCTTCTCCATCAGGAGAGTTGAGAGTGCCTAGGTGAGGAGCATGATGATGATGATAGAAGTTAGCGTCTGCATTGTTTTCTTGGAATGCAAGCGCATGTATGTAGTAGCGGCTAGGCCTGAGGTGGTCAGCGTTTTGGCGCATATCCTACCTCCTCCGAGGATTGCTGGATGATTTCGTGCTACTATCCCAGTTCTATGACTCCCGTTAAAACAAAGCTTCAGGTGATGAATGATGGATGAGGTGGTGGCAAAGGAGAAAGAGCAGGAGGAACAGGGACCATTCACATCAATATCGGGCCAGTCAACCACACATGTCTTGGTGGATATGTTTCTGTACCAAAAGGAGTGGTTCGGCCACACAGTTATAGGGCATACAGTGAGTGCAATGCCTACCAAAAATTTGGGGCACTTCAATGCCCCTTGGAAGTGACATGGAGGTCAGAGGGCCTTAACTAAACCGTTTTTTCCATTTATAGCAACTGCATCTCCTGTGCACTGTTGGCCTAAGCAGTGAATGGAAGGCTTTCAAAAAATTATGAGGAACTGCAATGCCCCTTGAAACAGATGTGGATTACAGCATACTAAAAAACCTTCTTCCCATTATTGGAGAGTGGGTCTCCCTTAGTGTTCACTTATGCATTGAAAGGCAAAAGCTGACTAAAATTAGGAGGTAATGCAATGCCTGTTGGAAGAATGGTGAAGGTCGCAGTGGAATGAAAAGACAATATCAATGCCCCTTGGAAAAGTGGTGGAGGTCGCAGTAGCTTAACAAGATGGTTTTAATGCTGCTTAGAAGAGACGAGGAGGTCGCAGTAGCTTAACAAGACGGTTTTAATGCCCCTTGGAAGAGATGTGGAGGTCGCAGTAGCTTAACAAGATGGTTTTAATGCCCCTTGAAAGAATGGTGGAGGTCGCAGTGGAATAAAAAGACAATATCAATGCCCCTTGAAAAAGTGGTGGAGGTCGCAGTAGCTTAACAACATGGTTTTAATGCCCCTTGGAAGAATGGTGGAGGTCGCAGTAGCTTAACAAGATGGTTTTAATGCCCCTTGGAAGAATGGTGGAGGTCGCATTGGAATAAAAAGACAATATCAATGCCCCTGGGAAAAGAGGTGGAGGTCGCAGTAGCTTGAGAAGACGGCTTTAATGCCCCTTGGAAAAGTGGTGGAGGTCGCAGTAGCTTTACAAGACGTTTTTAATGCCCCTTGGAAGAGACATGGAGGTCACAGTGAAATCAAAGACAATATCAATGCCCTTTGGAAAAGTGGTGGAGGTCGCAGTAGCTTAACAAGACGGTTTTAATGCCCCTTGGAAAAGTGGTGGAGGTCGCAGTAGCTAAACAAGATGGTTTTAATGCCCCTTGGAAGAGACGTGGAGGTCGCAGTGGAATAAAAAGACAATATCAATGCCCCTTGGAGAAGTGGTGGAGGTCGCAGAAGCTTAACAAGACAGTTTTAATGCCCCTTGGAAGAATGGTGGAGGTCGCAGTAGCTTAACAAGACGGTTTTAATGCCCCTTGAAAGAATGGTGGAGATCGCAGTGGAATAAAAAAACAATATCAATGCCCCTTGAAAAAGTGTTGGAGGTCGCAGTAGCTTAACAAGATGGTTTTAATGCCCCTTGGAAAAGTGGTGGAGGTCGCTGTAGCATAACAAGACAGTTTTAATGCCCCTTGGAAGAGACATGGAGGTCGCAGTGGAATAAAAAGATAATATCAATGCCTCTGGAAATAGGGATGGAGGTCACAGTAGCGTAACAAGCTGGTTTTCATGCCCCTTACAAGATCGATGCAGTACAGCATATTAAAAACATTATTCCCATTATTGGGGAGTTGGTCTCCCATAGTCTTTGCCTATGCCTTCCAAGCAAAAGCTGCCAAATATTAGGATGGAGGACCACGCTGGCAACACGGACCATGGTCACCCTGGTGGCATAGTGGTGGTGAAGGCTGAGGATAAGGAGAAGAGCAGAATACAGCCGAAATGAGGAAGCGTATACCCATGTGTGGGTGTGAAGCGGTGTATGGGAATACACCTCACGAAATAACACAGTGTTTTTGACTTTATGTTACTCTGCTGTCTTTTGGTGGTGATGAGAAGTCTGGCCCAATCCAGCCCTTGTTCATTTTGATAAGGGTCAGCTTGTCAGCATTGTCAGTTGACAGGTGAATGCGCTTATCTGTTATAATTCCCCCAGCGGCACTAAAAACACGCTCCGATAACACGCTAGCGGCAGGGCAGGCCAGGACCTCCAAGGCTTACAGAGTGAGTTCATTATAAGTGTCCAGCTTGGATACCCAATAATCAAAAGGCACAGAGGAATCACGGAGGATGCTGGTACGGTCGGCAAGGTACTCCCTCACCATCTTTTGAAACTTTCCACTCCTTGTGAGAGTAACCCACGCCTCAGGGCCTGTAAGCTGGGCGGGTCTCTGTCCCAGAATGTTGCCAGTGTTCACCTGCCTCTGCTGGATTGGAGTTGCGCCTCTCTCGCCTGTACGCCTTGGTTGGTCAATGAACTGTGACCTCTGCAGCTAGCGTGTTCAGATGGGAATTTTTTTAACAGTTCTGTAGCAAGGGCCTTCTGGTACTGCCCCATTTTTGTAGACCTCTCCACCTCTGGAATAAGAGAATAAAAGTTCTCCTTGTAGCGTTGGTGTAAAAGTGTCACCAACCAGTAATGACTGTCACCCAACATTTTGACAACGCGAGGGTCATGGTTAAGGCAGCGTAACATAAAGTCAGCCATGCGTGCCAGACTGATAACGGGCAAGACTTCCGTGTCCTCACCAAGATGACGACAGACCATGCTCTCCTCCTCCTCTTTCAGCACAGCCTGTTGCTGCTTGGCTGAGGCTGTACTGCAGTGCTTCCAGCTTGTAACTGATGTGGTGATATCTGAGATGGAGACTGAACATGAGGAGGAGGAGGAGGATGATGCGCAGGAGCTGTACACTGTTGGGGCAACTCTGACTGACATAGGGCCCGCAATCCTCGGTGTGGGGAGGATGTGTTCTGTCCCAAGGTCCGACTGGGTCCCGGCTTCCACTATGTTTACCCAGTCTGCCGTCAGGGAGATGTACCGTCCCTGGCCACAAGCACTTGTCCACGTGTCCGTTGTCAGGTGGACTCTCCCAGTAACTGCGTTGTTGAGGGTACGCAGATGCTTTGGGACACGTGCTTGGGTAGTGCGGGGATGGCACACTGGGCAAAATAGTGTCAGCTGGGGACCAAGTACCGAAGAACGGCCACCGCCATAAGCTTGCGGAAGAATTCCGTCTCCACAAGCCTAAAAGGCAGCATTTCCAACGCAAGCAGTCGTGAAATGTGCGACGTTGATGGTGTTTCTTGAGAAACTGCCATAACAAGTGAAGACTGAGAGGAGGGGGCATCTTTGCATGCAGAATGGACAGGGGATTGCCTTGCACGCACAACAGAGGGTTCTATTACACACACAAAACAGCGGAAGAAGCAGTGGTGACACCCGCTGACACTGGTCGTGGACCCTGGAGTTCGCCCCACAAACTCGGGTGCTTTGCTGCCATGTGCCTGATCATGCAGGTGGTGGTCAGGCTGGTAGTTTTGTCACCCCTGCTGATGCTGGCATGGCAGGTGGTACAAATGGCCTTTTTGGGGTTATCAGCAGAGTCTTTAAAAAAATTCCAGACTCTGGAAGACCTACCGGTTGTTCTGGCAACGTCCCTCGTGTTGGTGTTACTGTTGCCCGCCACTGCTTCTTCCTGCCTGTTGGGGTACTCTGCCTCCCTCCCCCTGTGTGAGGCTGGCCTCGCTCTGCGTGTCCTCCTGCTACGTTGGGTCAGTTACTAGATCATCCACCACCTCCTACTCTTCCATTAACGCACCACGATCCTCCTCCTCACTTTGTGGCAGTTGTGTCTCATCATCGTCCACCTCTTGTGACAAATTGTCAGAGTCGACTTCCTCTGGCCGTGGCTGTTCAAATATTTGGGCATCGCTACATGGGATCCCCTCTTCCACCACTACAAGCGGAGCAGGCAAGGGGCCCAAATATGGAAACGGACCAGTGAACAGCTCTTCAGAGTGTCCAAGTGTGGGATCAGTTGCTGTCTGACGACACTCGGCATGGTGAGAGGAAGGAGCATCAGAGTGAGGAGGAGTATGCGATCGAGACTCACGGCTACTAAATCTTGACCGTGTGGAAGACAGACCAGAGGTGGTGGTGCCCAGGTAACTGGAAGTATTATCTGCTATCCAATTAATAACCTGTTCACACTGATCAGTTCGGGTAGAGATAGAGGGGGCAAAAAATAATAATAAAATATTACTGGGGGTCTGCTATAAGCCACCCAATATAACAGAGGAGAATGAGAAACTGCTATTAGGACAAATAGACAAAGTAGCAAAACATAATGAGGTGATTGTAATGGGGGACTTCAACTACCCGGATATTGACTGGGAAACAGAAACCTGTAGATCGCAGAAAGGAAAAAGGTTCTTGACAAATATCAAGGATAATTATCTCTCCCAACTAGTGCAGGAACCAACGAGAGGGAAGGCAGTGTTGGACTTAATATTGACTAATAGGCCTGATAGAATAACTGAGGTACAGATAGGGGGGCACCTAGGTAATAGCGATCATAATATTATCAATTTCAAAATGCCCTTCAGTAGGGTTATCAATAAGGGAACAACTAAAACATTAAACTTTAGGAGGGCGAAGTTTGATCAGCTGAAAGAAAACCTTCAACTTATAGACTGGGACAAAGTTCTTAATCAAGGAAATACGAATAGTAAATGGGAAACCTTCAAAAGAATTCTGAATACTCAGTGCGAGAGGTATATACCGTATGGGAATAAAAGGGCCAGAAATAAGAGGAAACCAATATGGTTGAATAAGAACGTAAAAGGGACGTTAAATAGCAAAAAAGAGGCATTCAAGAGATTAAAACAGGAAAACAGCAAGGAGGCACTAATGTGTTACAAGGAAAAAACGAGAACCTGCAAAAAACAAATAAAAATAGCAAAGGAGGAAACAGAGAGACGTATTGCTAGGGAAAGTAGATCAAATCCCAAACTGTTCTTTACGTATATAAATAGTAAAAGGATTAAATCGAATAATATTGGACCGATAAAAAGTGATGAAGGCAAAATCATAGAGAAAGATGAGGATAAAGCTAATCTATTAAATACATTTTTTTCGTCAACTTTCACAAAGGAAAAAGAACTAACAGGCGAAATGAGAAGTGACAAGCTTAATCCTCCACTAAGTATGACAAATCTAACCCAAGCTGGGGTACAGAAACGCCTCAGTAACATTAAAATAAACAAATCACCAGGACCTGATGGCATACACCCACGGGTACTAAGGGAACTAAGTAATGTGATAGACAGACCGTTATATCTTATATTTAAGGACTCTGTTGAGACTGGGTCTGTACCACTTGATTGGCGACAGGCGAATGTATTGCCAATATTCAAAAAGGGAGCAAAAAGTAACACCGGAAACTATCGGCCGGTGAGTCTGAAGTCCGTTGTGGGCAAAATTTTTAAAGGCTTTGTTAATGAGGCAATCATGGAGCATCTTGATGCTAATAATCTATTAACCCCGAACCAACATGGATTCATGAGGAATCGCTCCTGCCAAACAAACCTGATTGACTTCTACGAGGAGGTTAGCTCTCGAGTAGATCAGGGGGAACCAGTGGATGTCGTGTATCTCGACTTCTCAAAAGCGTTCGATAGCGTGCCACATAATAGGTTGGTATACAAAATGAGAATGATGGGGCTGGGCGAAAATGTCTGCAAGTGGGTAGCTAACTGGCTAAAGGATAGAAGGCAGAGGGTGGTTATAAATGGAATATACTCAGATTGGGTAAGCGTCACTAGTGGGGTACCACAGGGGTCTGTACTAGGCCCAATGTTATTTAATATCTTTATTAACGACATAGTCAACGGGATAAATAGTAAAATATCAATATTTGCAGATGACACAAAGTTATGTAAAACAATTAATACAAAAGAGGATAGTGAAGACCTACAGAGGGATTTGGATAAGCTGGGTAGGTGGAGCATTAAATGGCAAATGAGGTTTAACGAGGAGAAATGTAAGGTCATACATATGGGAAGGAAAAATGGAAGTCACCAGTACTCACTGAATGGGAAATCATTGGGGAATTCAGAGATGGAGAAGGACTTGGGCATCTTGATTGATAGCAAACTAAATTGGAGTGTCCAAAGTCAGGCCGCTGCTGTAAGGGCAAACAGGGTAATGGGATGTATCAGAAGAGGTATAGCTGCAAAGGATGAGAACATTGTTCTTCCACTGTACAAAGCACTGGTCAGACCACACTTGGAATACTGTGCTCAGTTATGGGCCCCAATATATAGAAAGGATATAAATGAGCTTGAAAAGGTACAAAGGAGGGCAACAAAATTAATAAGGGGAATGGAGGGACTGCAATACCCAGAGAGGTTGGCAAAACTAGGACTATTCAGCCTGGAAAAGAGAAGGTTGAGGGGGGACATAATAAATGTGTACAAATATGTTAGGGGACAGTATAGAGACCTTGCCCGGGATTTGTTCAAAAGGAGGGATATTATGGTAACAAGAGGGCATTCACTAAGACTGGAAGAGAAAAGGTTTCAGCACCAGCATAGGAAGGGGTTCTTTACGGTAAGAGCAGTGAGAATATGGAATTCACTGAGTGAGGAGACGGTAATGTCGGATTCACTAAACCAGTTCAAGCAGGGACTGGATGCTTTTCTAGATACCAGGCAGATTTCTGCATATACTTAAAAATAGAATAAAATAGTAGGTTGATACAGGGATTTATTCTGACTGCTGGTTTCAGAGTCGGGAGGGAATTTTTCCTCAGGTGAAGATTGGCTAAATCATTTGGGGTTTTTGCCCTCCTCTGGATCAACTTTAGCAATTACAGAACTAACAGGTCGAACTTGATGGACGCAAGTCTTTATTCGGCTTTACTAACTATGTAACTATGTAACTATGCAATACAGATGTTGTAGTGTGCTTCCCTAGTAATTCGGTCAAGAAGTGGGAGCGAGAAGATGTGGCTGTTGGTTGTGGCACATATTCACCTTGGCCACGGCCCCGTCCTCTACACGCTTCATCACCAGAACGTCCAGTTCCACGTTCCTTGCCACGCGCCTTGCCCATTGTAAATAAAGTAAAATAGCTTACACTCACACTGTCAATGGAAAAAGGGTAATAAAAAGGATATTAGAACCCTGGAAAAGGAAAACCACAATTCTATTTCTATGGCCTACACCAGAATCATTTAAACAGATATATTTGTGACTGAACAGACAGGGAGACACTATTACTCTTTTTTTTATGGCAAAAAATGCCAAAAGCAGGATAATACAGAGATTTGACCAGTGGAACTGCAAAACCACAGTTATAGTTATGTGGCGTACACCAGAATCTTTTAAACAGATATATTGGTGTCTGACCAGTCAGGGAAACACTATTACTGTTTATTTTACTGCAAAAAATGCCAAAAGCAGGATACTACAGAGATTTGACCCATGGAACTGCAAAACCACAGTTAGACTATGTGCCCACGATGCAGAAATGCTCAGGATTTTTTCCTGAGCGTTTCTGCATCTCCCTGGCAGAAAAAAATGCATGCGGTTTGTACATGCATATTCCTGCCAGGGACATGCGGAAGTGAAGCCTTCTTCACATGCATTTCCGCATGCAGGTTAACAAGCGCTTTCCAAGCGATTTTAGCTTCACTTGGAAAGTGCTTGTCAACTTGGTCACACTATATAAATCCATACAAACAGCATGGAGTTATATACTGTGACCGAGAGAATGTCAAAAATTAAAAAATATATATATATACTTACCCTCCGATGGCCCGCGTTATCTTGCTTCACCATCCCGGCTGCCTGCAGCGGTGGATTGAAGGACCTGCCAACGTCAGCGTCGCGTGAGCCGTCACCTGGCTCTGACGTCAGCGCAGGTCCTTCATTCCATCGCGAAGTGCCGGGAAGCAAGGAGGAGTGCACCGCGGGCCACCAGAAGGTAAGTATATATTTATTTTTTATTTTATTCCTTTTTTTACAGCTTTTTTAATGGTACCTGGGTTTGGATGAGACTCTCATCCCCTCTACACCCGGGTACCATCCACACATTAGAACGCGCCAATTAAGCAAGTACAGATGCAGTCTTGCGGAATTGGCGCATTCTAATGCAAGTCAATGGCGGCGAAAACGCAGCACATCCACAAAATAATTGGTAGTGCTGCATTTTTTTCCGCAATGATAATCCGCAGCGGAAATTTCCGCAGCATGTGCACAGCACATGCGGATTATCTTTGGGGGACATGGCAGGCCTTCTACCATGTGTTTTGCAAGCATTTCTGCAGCATTTTTGCCACTGCGGAAACGCTTAAAAAACGCATCGTGGGCACACAGCCTAATAGTTATGTGGCGTACACCAGAATTTTTAAACAGATATATTGGTGTCTGACCAGTCAGGGAGACACTATTACAGTTTTTTTTTACGGCAAAAAATGCAAAAGCAGGATAATACAGAGATTGGACCTGTGGAACTGCAAAACCACAGTTCTATTTCTCTGGCCTACACCAGACTCTTTTAAACAGATATATTGGTGTCTGACCAGTCAGGAGACACTATTACAGTTTTTTTTACGGCAAATAATGCCAAAAGCAGGATAATACAGAGATTTGACCCGTGGAACTGCAAAACCACTGTTATAGTTATGTGGCGTGCACCAGAATCTTTTAAACAGATATATTGGTGTCTGATCAGTCAGGGAGACACTATTACAGTTTTTTTTACGGCAAAAAATGCCAAAAGCAGGATAATAAAGAGATTTGACCCATGGAACCGCAAAACCACAGTTATAGTTATGTGGCGTACACCAGAAACTTTTTAACAGATATATTGGTGTCTGACCAGTCAGGGAGACAGTATTACAGTTTTTTTTACGGCAAAAAAATGCCAAAAGCAGGATAATACAGAGATTTGACCCATGGAACTGCAGAACCGCAGTTATAGTTATGTGGCGTACACCAGAATCTTTTTAACAGATATATTGGTGTCTGATCAGTCAGGGAGACACTATCACTCTTTTTTTATGGCAAAAAATGCCAAAAGCAGGATAATACAGAGATTTGACCAGTGGAACTGCAAAACCACAGTTATAGTTATGTGGCGTACACCAGAATCTTTTAAACAGATATATTGGTGTCTGACCAGTCAGGGAAACACTATTACAGTTTTTTTTACTGCAAAAAATGCCAAAAGCAGGATAATACAGTGATTTGACCCATGGAACTGCAAAACCACAGTTAGACTATGTGCCCACGATGCAGAAATGCTCAGGATTTTTTCCTGAGCGTTTCTACATCACCCTGGCAGAAAAAAATGCATGCGGTTTGTACATGCGTTTTCCTGCCAGGGACATGCGGAAGTGAAGCCTTCTTCACATGCATTTCCGCATGCAGGTTAACAAGCGCTTTCTAAGCGCTTTTAGCTTCACTTGGAAAGTGCTTGTCAACTTGGTCACACTATATAAATCCATACAAACAGCATGGAGTTATATACTGTGACCGAGAGAATGTCAAAAATTAAAAAATATATATATATACTTACCCTCCGATGGCCCGCGTTATCTTGCTTCACCATCCCGGCTGCCTGCAGCGGTGGATTGAAGGACCTGCCAACGTCAGCGTCGCGTGAGCCGTCACCTGGCTCTGACGTCAGCGCAGGTCCTTCATTCCATCGCGAAGTGCCGGGAAGCAAGGAGGAGTGCACCGCGGGCCACCAGAAGGTAAGTATATATTTATTTTTTATTTTATTCCTTTTTTTGCAGCTTTTTTAATGGTACCTGGGTTTGGATGAGACTCTCATCTCCTCTACACCCGGGTACCATCCACACATTAGAACGCGCCAATTAAGCAAGTACAGATGCAGTCTTGCGGAATTGGCGCATTCTAATGCAAGTCAATGGCGGCGAAAACGCAGCACTTCCACAAAATAATTGGTAGTGCTGCGTTTTTTTCCGCAATGATAATCCGCAGTGGAAATTTCCGCAGCATGTGCACAGCACATGCGGATTATCATTGGGGGACATGGCAGGCCTTCTACCATGTGTTTTTCAAGCATTTCTGCAGCGTTTTTGCCACTGCGGAAACGCTTAAAAAATGCATCGTGGGCACACAGCCTAATAGTTATGTGGCGTACACCAGAATTTTTAAACAGATATATTGGTGTCTGACCAGTCAGGGAGACACTATTACAGTTTTTTTTTACGGCAAAAAATGCCAAAAGCAGGATAATACAGAGATTGGACCTGTGGAACTGAAAAACCACAGTTCTATTTCTCTGGCCTACACCAGACTGTTTTAAACAGATATATTGGTGTCTGACCCGTCAGGGAGACACTATTACAGTTTTTTTTACGGCAAGAAATGCCAAAAGCAGGATAATACAGAGATTTGACCCATGGAACTGCAAAACCACTGTTATAGTTATGTGGCGTGCACCAGAATCTTTTAAACAGATATATTGGTGTCTGATCAGTCAGGGAGACACTTTTACAGTTTTTTTTACGGCAAAAAATGCCAAAAGCAGGATAATAAAGAGATTTGACCCGTGGAACCGCAAAACCACAGTTATAGTTATGTGGCGTACATCAGAATCTTTTTAACAGATATATTGGTGTCTGACCAGTCAGGGAGACACTATTACAGTTTTTTTTTACGGCAAAAAATGCCAAAAGCAGGATAATACAGAGATTGGACCTGTGGAACTGAAAAACCACAGTTCTATTTCTCTGGCCTACACCAGACTCTTTTAAACAGATATATTGGTGTCTGACCCGTCAGGGAGACACTATTACAGTTTTTTTTACGGCAAGAAATGCCAAAAGCAGGATAATACAGAGATTTGACCCATGGAACTGCAAAACCACTGTTATAGTTATGTGGCGTGCACCAGAATCTTTTAAACAGATATATTGGTGTCTGATCAGTCAGGGAGACACTTTTACAGTTTTTTTTACGGCAAAAAATGCCAAAAGCAGGATAATAAAGAGATTTGACCCGTGGAACCGCAAAACCACAGTTATAGTTATGTGGCGTACATCAGAATCTTTTTAACAGATATATTGGTGTCTGACCAGTCAGGGAGACAGTATTACAGTTTTTTTTTTACGGCAAAAAATTGCCAAAAGCAGGATAATACAGAGATTTGACCCGTGGAACTGCAGAACCGCAGTTATAGTTATGTGGCGTACACCAGAATCTTATTAACAGATATATTGGTGTCTGATCAGTCAGGGAGACACTATTACACTTTTTTTTATGGCAAAAAATGCCAAAAGCAGGATAATACAGAGATTTGACCCGTGGAACTGCAAAACCACAGTTATAGTTATGTGGTGTACACCAGAATCTTTTAAACAGATATATTGGTGTCTGACCAGTCAGGGTGACACTATTACAAATTTTTTTATGGCAAAAATATGCCAAATGCAGGATAATACAGAGATTTGACCCGTGGAACTGCAAAACCACAGTTACAGTTATGTGGCGTACACCAGAATCTTTTAAACAAATATATTGGTGTCTGACCAGTCAGGGAGACCCCATTGCAGTTTTTTTTTACGGCAAAAAATGCCAAAAGCAGGATAATACAGAGATTTGACCTGTGGAACTGCAAAACCACAGTTATAGTTATGTGGCGTACACCAGAATCTTTTTAACACATCTATTGGTGTCTGAAAAGTCTGGGAGACACTATTACTCTTTTTTTAATGGCAAAAAATGCCAAAAGCAGGATAATACAGAGATTTGACCCGTGGAACTGCAGAACCACAGTTATAGTTATGTGGCGTACACCAGAATCTTATTAACAGATATATTGGTGTCCGATCAGTCAGGGAGACACTATTACTCTTTTTTTTATGGCAAAAATTGCCAAAAGCAGGATAATACAGAGATTTGACCCGTGGAACAGCAAAACCACAGTTATAGTTATGTGGTGTACACCAGAATCTTTTAAACAGATATATTGGTGTCTGACCAGTCAGGGAGACACTATTACAAATTTTTTTACGGCAAAAATATGCCAAAAGCAGGATAATACAGAGATTTGACCCGTGGAACTGCAAAACCACAGTTATAGTTATGTGGCGTACACCAGAATCTTTTAAACAAATATATTGGTGTCTGACCAGTCAGGGAGACACCATTGCAGTTTTTTTTTACGGCAAAAAATGCCAAAAGCAGGATAATACAGAGATTTGACCTGTGGAACTGCAAAACCACAGTTATAGTTATGTGGCGTACACCAGAATCTTTTTAACAGATCTATTGGTGTCTGAAAAGTCTGGGAGACACTACTACTCTTTTTTTAATGGCAAAAAATGCCAAAAGCAGGATAATACAGAGATTTAACCCGTGGAACTGCAAAACCACAGTTATAGTTATGTGGCGTATACCAGAATCTTTTTAACAGATCTATTGGTGTCTGACCAGTCAGGGAGACACTATTACTCTTTTTTTATGGCAAAAAATGCCAAAAGCAGGATAATACAGAGATTTGACCCGTGGAACCGCAAAACCACAGTTATAGTTATGTGGCGTACACCAGAATCTTTTTAACAGATATATTGGTGTCTGACTAGTCAGGGAGACAGTATTACAGTTTTTTTTTACGGCAAAAAATTGCCAAAAGCAGGATAATACAGAGATTTGACACGTGGAACTGCAGAACCGCAGTTATAGTTATGTGGCGTACACCAGAATCTTTTTAACAGATATATTGGTGTCTGATCAGTCAGGGAGACACTATTACTCTTTTTTTTATAGCAAAAAATGCCAAAAGCAGGATAATACAGAGATTTGACCCGTGGAACTGCAAAGCCACAGTGATAGTTATGTGGCGTACACCAGAATCTTTTAAACAGATATATTGGTGTCTGACCAGTCAGGGAGACACTATTACAGTTTTTTTTATGGCAAAAATATGCCAAAAGGAGGATAATACAGAGATTTGACCTGTGGAACTGCAAAACCACAGTTATAGTTATGTGGCGTACACCAGAATCTTTTTAACAGATCTATTGGTGTCTGAAAAGTCTGGGAGACACTATTACTCTTTTCTTTACGGCAAAAAATGCCAAAAGCAGGATAATACAGAGATTTGACCCGTGGAACTGCAGAACCCCAGTTATAGTTATGTGGCGTACACCAGAATCTTTTAAACAGATATATTGGTGTCAGACCAGTCAGGGAGACACTACTACAGTTTTTTTTACGGCAAAAAAATGCCAAAAGCAGGATAATACAGAGATTTGACCCGTGGAACTGCAAAACCACAGTTATAGTTATGTGGCGTAAACCAGAATCTTTTAAACAAATATATTGGTGTCTGACCAGTCAGGGAGACACTATTACAGGTTTTTTTACGGCAAAAAATGCCAAATGCAGGATGATACAGAGATTTGACCTGTGGAACTGCAAAACCACTGTTATAGTTATGTGGCGTACACCAGAATCTTTTAAACAGATATATTGGTGTCTGAACAGTCAGGGAGACACTATTACAGATTTTTTATGGCAAAAAATGCCAAAAGCAGGATAATACAGAGATTTGACCTGTGGAACTGCAAAACCACAGTTATAGTTATGTGGCGTACACCAGAATCTTTTTAACAGATCTATTTGTGTCTGACCAGTCAGGGAGACACTATTACTCTTTTTTTTACGGCAAAAAATGCCAAAAGCAGGATAATACAGAAATTTGACCCGTGGAACTGCAAAACCACTGTTATAGTTATGTGGCGTACACCAGAATCTTTTAAACAGATATATTGGTGTCTGAACAGTCAGGGAGACACTATTACAGATTTTTTATGGCAAAAAATGCCAAAAGCAGGATAATACAGAGATTGGACCTGTGGAACTGCAAAACCACAGTTCTATTTCTCTGGCCTACACCAGACTCTTTTAAACAGATATATTGGTGTCTGACCAGTCAGGGAGACACTATTACAGTTTTCTTTTACGGCAAAAAAATGCCAAAAGCAGGATAATACAGAGATTTGACCCATGGAACAGCAAAGCCACAGTTATAGTTATGTGGCGTACACCAGAATCTTTTAAACAGATATATTGGTGTCTGACCACTCAGGGAGACACTATTACTATTTTTTTACGGCAAAAAATGACAAAAGCAGGATAATACAGAGATTTGACCCGTGGAACTGCAAAACTACAGTTATAGTTATGTGGCGTAATCCAGAATCTTTTAAACAAATATATTGGTGTTTGACCAGTCAGGGAGACCCTATTACTCTTTTTTTTACGGCAAAAAATGCCAAAAGCAGGATAATACAGAGATTTGACCAGTGGTAGTGCAAAACCGCAGTTATAGTTATGTGGCGTACACCAGAATCTTTTAAACAGATATATTGGTGTCTGACCAGTCAGGGAGACACTATTACAGTTTTTTTTACGGCAAAAAAATGCCAAAAGCAGAATAATACAGAGATTTGACCTGTGGAACAGCAAAACCACAGTTCTGTTTCCCTGGCCTACACTAAACTCTTTTAAACAGATATATTGGTGTCTGACCAGTCAGGGAGACGCTATTACAATTTTTTTTACGGCAAAAAAATGCCAAAAGCAGGATAATACAGAGATTTGACCCGTGGAACTGCAAAACCACAGTTATAGTTATGTGGCGTGCACCAGAATCTTTTAAACAAATATTTTGGTGTCTGACCAGTCAGGGAGACACTATTACAGGTTTTTTTATGGCAAAAAATGCCAAAAGCAGGATAATACAGAGATTTGACCCGTGGAACTGCAAAACCTCTGTTATAGTTATGTGGCGTACACCAGAATCTTTTAAACAGATATATTGGTGTCTGAACAGTCAGGGAAACACTATTACAGTTTTTTTTACGGCAAAAAATGCCAAAAGCAGGATAATACAGAGATTTGACCTGTGGAACTCCAAAACCACAGTTCTATTTCTCTGGCCTACACCAGACTCTTTTAAACAGATATATTGGTGTCTGACCAGTCAGGGAGACACAAATACAGTTTTCTTTTACGGCAAAAAAATGCCAAAAGCAGAATAATACAGAGATTTGACCCGTGGAACAGGAAAACCACAGTTATAGTTATGTGGCGGTCACCACAATCTTTTAAACAGATATATTGGTGTATGACCAGTCAGGGAGACACTATTACTATTTTTTTACGGCAAAAAATGCCAAAAGCAGGATAATACAGAGATTTGACCCATGGAACTGCAAAACCACTGTTATAGTTATGTGGCGTAATCCAGAATCTTTTAAACAAATATATTGGTGTCTGACCAGTCAGGGAGACACTATTACTCTTTTTTTTACGGCAAAAAATGCCAAAAGCAGGATCAAACAGAGATTTGACCAGTGGTAGTGCAAAACCGCAGTTATAGTTATGTGGCGTACACCAGAATCTTTTAAACAGATATATTGGTGTCTGACGAGTCAGGGAGACACTATTACTCTTTTTTTTACGGCAAAAAATGCCAAAAGCAGGATAATACAGAGATTTGACTCGTGGAACTGCAAAACCTCAATTATAGCTATGTGGCGTACACCAGAATCTTTTAAACAGATATATTGGTGTCTGAACAGTCAGGGAGACACTATTACAGTTTTTTTACGGCAAAAAATGCCAAAAGCAGGATAATACAGAGATTTGACCCGTGGAATCGCAAAACCACAGCTATAGTTATGTGGCATACACCAGAATCTTTTTAACAGATATATTGGTGTCTGACCAGTCAGGGAGACACTATTACAGTTTTTTTTTACAGCAAAAAAATGCCAAAAGCAGGATAATACAGAGATTTGACCCGTGGAACTGCAGAACCGCAGTTATAGTTATGTGGCTTACACCAGAATCTTTTAAACAGATATATTGGTGTCTGACCAGTCAGGGAGACAATATTACAGTTTTTTTACAGGAAAAAATGCCAAAAGCAGGATAATACAGAGATTTAACCAGTGGAACGGTAAAACCACAGTTATGGTTATGTGCCGTAAACCAGAATCTTTTAAACAAATATATTGGTGTCTGATCAGTCAGGGAGACACTATTACAGTTTTTTTTTACGGCAAAAAATGCCAAAAACAGGATAATACAGAGAATTGACACGTGGAACTGCCAAACCACATTTATAGTTATGTGGCGTGCACCAGAATCTTTTAAACAGATATATTGGTGTCTGATCAGTCAGGGAGACACTTTTACAGTTTTTTTTACGGCAAAAAATGCCAAAAGCAGGATAATAAAGAGATTTGACCCGTGGAACCGCAAAACCACAGTTATAGTTATGTGGCGTACATCAGAATCTTTTTAACAGATATATTGGTGTCTGACCAGTCAGGGAGACAGTATTACAGTTTTTTTTTTACGGCAAAAAATTGCCAAAAGCAGGATAATACAGAGATTTGACCCGTGGAACTGCAGAACCGCAGTTATAGTTATGTGGCGTACACCAGAATCTTATTAACAGATATATTGGTGTCTGATCAGTCAGGGAGACACTATTACACTTTTTTTTATGGCAAAAAATGCCAAAAGCAGGATAATACAGAGATTTGACCCGTGGAACTGCAAAACCACAGTTATAGTTATGTGGTGTACACCAGAATCTTTTAAACAGATATATTGGTGTCTGACCAGTCAGGGTGACACTATTACAAATTTTTTTATGGCAAAAATATGCCAAATGCAGGATAATACAGAGATTTGACCCGTGGAACTGCAAAACCACAGTTACAGTTATGTGGCGTACACCAGAATCTTTTAAACAAATATATTGGTGTCTGACCAGTCAGGGAGACCCCATTGCAGTTTTTTTTTACGGCAAAAAATGCCAAAAGCAGGATAATACAGAGATTTGACCTGTGGAACTGCAAAACCACAGTTATAGTTATGTGGCGTACACCAGAATCTTTTTAACACATCTATTGGTGTCTGAAAAGTCTGGGAGACACTATTACTCTTTTTTTAACGGCAAAAAATGCCAAAAGCAGGATAATACAGAGATTTGACCCGTGGAACTGCAGAACCACAGTTATAGTTATGTGGCGTACACCAGAATCTTATTAACAGATATATTGGTGTCCGATCAGTCAGGGAGACACTATTACTCTTTTTTTTATGGCAAAAATTGCCAAAAGCAGGATAATACAGAGATTTGACCCGTGGAACAGCAAAACCACAGTTATAGTTATGTGGTGTACACCAGAATCTTTTAAACAGATATATTGGTGTCTGACCAGTCAGGGAGACACTATTACAAATTTTTTTACGGCAAAAATATGCCAAAAGCAGGATAATACAGAGATTTGACCCGTGGAACTGCAAAACCACAGTTATAGTTATGTGGCGTACACCAGAATCTTTTAAACAAATATATTGGTGTCTGACCAGTCAGGGAGACACCATTGCAGTTTTTTTTTACGGCAAAAAATGCCAAAAGCAGGATAATACAGAGATTTGACCTGTGGAACTGCAAAACCACAGTTATAGTTATGTGGCGTACACCAGAATCTTTTTAACAGATCTATTGGTGTCTGAAAAGTCTGGGAGACACTACTACTCTTTTTTTAATGGCAAAAAATGCCAAAAGCAGGATAATACAGAGATTTAACCCGTGGAACTGCAAAACCACAGTTATAGTTATGTGGCGTATACCAGAATCTTTTTAACAGATCTATTGGTGTCTGACCAGTCAGGGAGACACTATTACTCTTTTTTTATGGCAAAAAATGCCAAAAGCAGGATAATACAGAGATTTAACCCGTGGAACTGCAAAACCACAGTTATAGTTATGTGGCGTACACCAGAATCTTTTTAACAGATATATTGGTGTCTGACCAGTCAGGGAGACAGTATTACAGTTTTTTTTTACGGCAAAAAATTGCCAAAAGCAGGATAATACAGAGATTTGACACGTGGAACTGCAGAACCGCAGTTATAGTTATGTGGCGTACACCAGAATCTTTTTAACAGATATATTGGTGTCTGATCAGTCAGGGAGACACTATTACTCTTTTTTTTATAGCAAAAAATGCCAAAAGCAGGATAATATAGAGATTTGACCCGTGGAACTGCAAAGCCACAGTGATAGTTATGTGGCGTACACCAGAATCTTTTAAACAGATATATTGGTGTCTGACCAGTCAGGGAGACACTATTACAGTTTTTTTTATGGCAAAAATATGCCAAAAGGAGGATAATACAGAGATTTGACCTGTGGAACTGCAAAACCACAGTTATAGTTATGTGGCGTACACCAGAATCTTTTTAACAGATCTATTGGTGTCTGAAAAGTCTGGGAGACACTATTACTCTTTTCTTTACGGCAAAAAATGCCAAAAGCAGGATAATACAGAGATTTGACCCGTGGAACTGCAGAACCCCAGTTATAGTTATGTGGCGTACACCAGAATCTTTTAAACAGATATATTGGTGTCAGACCAGTCAGGGAGACACTACTACAGTTTTTTTTACGGCAAAAAAATGCCAAAAGCAGGATAATACAGAGATTTGACCCGTGGAACTGCAAAACCACAGTTATAGTTATGTGGCGTAAACCAGAATCTTTTAAACAAATATATTGGTGTCTGACCAGTCAGGGAGACACTATTACAGGTTTTTTTACGGCAAAAAATGCCAAATGCAGGATGATACAGAGATTTGACCTGTGGAACTGCAAAACCACTGTTATAGTTATGTGGCGTACACCAGAATCTTTTAAACAGATATATTGGTGTCTGAACAGTCAGGGAGACACTATTACAGATTTTTTATGGCAAAAAATGCCAAAAGCAGGATAATACAGAGATTTGACCTGTGGAACTGCAAAACCACAGTTATAGTTATGTGGCGTACACCAGAATCTTTTTAACAGATCTATTTGTGTCTGACCAGTCAGGGAGACACTATTACTCTTTTTTTTACGGCAAAAAATGCCAAAAGCAGGATAATACAGAAATTTGACCCGTGGAACTGCAAAACCACTGTTATAGTTATGTGGCGTACACCAGAATCTTTTAAACAGATATATTGGTGTCTGAACAGTCAGGGAGACACTATTACAGATTTTTTATAGCAAAAAATGCCAAAAGCAGGATAATACAGAGATTGGACCTGTGGAACTGCAAAACCACAGTTCTATTTCTCTGGCCTACACCAGACTCTTTTAAACAGATATATTGGTGTCTGACCAGTCAGGGAGACACTATTACAGTTTTCTTTTACGGCAAAAAAATGCCAAAAGCAGGATAATACAGAGATTTGACCCATGGAACAGCAAAGCCACAGTTATAGTTATGTGGCGTACACCAGAATCTTTTAAACAGATATATTGGTGTCTGACCACTCAGGGAGACACTATTACTATTTTTTTACGGCAAAAAATGACAAAAGCAGGATAATACAGAGATTTGACCCGTGGAACTGCAAAACTACAGTTATAGTTATGTGGCGTAATCCAGAATCTTTTAAACAAATATATTGGTGTTTGACCAGTCAGGGAGACCCTATTACTCTTTTTTTTACGGCAAAAAATGCCAAAAGCAGGATAATACAGAGATTTGACCAGTGGTAGTGCAAAACCGCAGTTATAGTTATGTGGCGTACACCAGAATCTTTTAAACAGATATATTGGTGTCTGACCAGTCAGGGAGACACTATTACAGTTTTTTTTACGGCAAAAAAATGCCAAAAGCAGAATAATACAGAGATTTGACCTGTGGAACAGCAAAACCACAGTTCTGTTTCCCTGGCCTACACTAAACTCTTTTAAACAGATATATTGGTGTCTGACCAGTCAGGGAGACGCTATTACAATTTTTTTTACGGCAAAAAAATGCCAAAAGCAGGATAATACAGAGATTTGACCCGTGGAACTGCAAAACCACAGTTATAGTTATGTGGCGTGCACCAGAATCTTTTAAACAAATATTTTGGTGTCTGACCAGTCAGGGAGACACTATTACAGGTTTTTTTATGGCAAAAAATGCCAAAAGCAGGATAATACAGAGATTTGACCCGTGGAACTGCAAAACCTCTGTTATAGTTATGTGGCGTACACCAGAATCTTTTAAACAGATATATTGGTGTCTGAACAGTCAGGGAAACACTATTACAGTTTTTTTTACGGCAAAAAATGCCAAAAGCAGGATAATACAGAGATTTGACCTGTGGAACTCCAAAACCACAGTTCTATTTCTCTGGCCTACACCAGACTCTTTTAAACAGATATATTGGTGTCTGACCAGTCAGGGAGACACAAATACAGTTTTCTTTTACGGCAAAAAAATGCCAAAAGCAGAATAATACAGAGATTTGACCCGTGGAACAGGAAAACCACAGTTATAGTTATGTGGCGGTCACCACAATCTTTTAAACAGATATATTGGTGTATGACCACTCAGGGAGACACTATTACTATTTTTTTACGGCAAAAAATGCCAAAAGCAGGATAATACAGAGATTTGACCCATGGAACTGCAAAACCACTGTTATAGTTATGTGGCGTAATCCAGAATCTTTTAAACAAATATATTGGTGTCTGACCAGTCAGGGAGACACTATTACTCTTTTTTTTACGGCAAAAAATGCCAAAAGCAGGATCAAACAGAGATTTGACCAGTGGTAGTGCAAAACCGCAGTTATAGTTATGTGGCGTACACCAGAATCTTTTAAACAGATATATTGGTGTCTGACGAGTCAGGGAGACACTATTACTCTTTTTTTTACGGCAAAAAATGCCAAAAGCAGGATAATACAGAGATTTGACTCGTGGAACTGCAAAACCTCAATTATAGCTATGTGGCGTACACCAGAATCTTTTAAACAGATATATTGGTGTCTGAACAGTCAGGGAGACACTATTACAGTTTTTTTACGGCAAAAAATGCCAAAAGCAGGATAATACAGAGATTTGACCCGTGGAATCGCAAAACCACAGCTATAGTTATGTGGCATACACCAGAATCTTTTTAACAGATATATTGGTGTCTGACCAGTCAGGGAGACACTATTACAGTTTTTTTTTACAGCAAAAAAATGCCAAAAGCAGGATAATACAGAGATTTGACCCGTGGAACTGCAGAACCGCAGTTATAGTTATGTGGCTTACACCAGAATCTTTTAAACAGATATATTGGTGTCTGACCAGTCAGGGAGACAATATTACAGTTTTTTTACAGGAAAAAATGCCAAAAGCAGGATAATACAGAGATTTAACCAGTGGAACGGTAAAACCACAGTTATGGTTATGTGCCGTAAACCAGAATCTTTTAAACAAATATATTGGTGTCTGATCAGTCAGGGAGACACTATTACAGTTTTTTTTTACGGCAAAAAATGCCAAAAACAGGATAATACAGAGAATTGACACGTGGAACTGCCAAACCACATTTATAGTTATGTGGCGTACACCAGAATCTTTTTAACAGATATATTGGTGTCTGACCAGTCAGGGAGACACTATTACAATTTTTTTTACGGCAAAAAAATGCCAAAAGCAGGATAATACAGAGATTTGACCCGTGGAACTGCACAACCACAGTTATATTTATGTGGCGTGCACCAGAATCTTATAAACAAATATATTGGTGTCTGACCAGTCAGGGAGACACTATTACAGGTTTTTTTATGGCAAAAAATGCCAAAAGCAGGATAATACAGAGATTTGACCCGTGGAACTGCAAAACCTCTGTTATAGTTATGTGGCGTACACCAGAATCTTTTAAACAGATATATTGGTGTCTGAACAGTCAGGGAAACACTATTACAGTTTTTTTACGGCAAAAAATGCCAAAAGCAGGATAATACAGAGATTTGACCTGTGGAACTCCAAAACCACAGTTCTATTTCTCTGGCCTACACCAGACTCTTTTAAACAGATATATTGGTGTCTGACCAGTCAGGGAGACACAAATACAGTTTTCTTTTACGGCAAAAAAATGCCAAAAGCAGAATAATACAGAGATTTGACCCGTGGAACAGGAAAACCACAGTTATAGTTATGTGGCGGTCACCAGAATCTTTTAAACAGATATATTGGTGTCTGACCACTCAGGGAGACACTATTACTATTTTTTTACGGCAAAAAATGCCAAAAGCAGGATAATACAGAGATTTGACCCATGGAACTGCAAAACCACAGTTATAGTTATGTGGCGTAATCCAGAATCTTTTAAACAAATATATTGGTGTCTGACCAGTCAGGGAGACACTATTACTCTTTTTTTTACGGCAAAAAATGCCAAAAGCAGGATCAAACAGAGATTTGACCAGTGGTAGTGCAAAACCGCAATTATAGTTATGTGGCGTACACCAGAATCTTTTAAACAGATATATTGGTGTCTGACGAGTCAGGGAGACACTATTACTCTTTTTTTTACGGCAAAAAATGCCAAAAGCAGGATAATACAGAGATTTGACTCGTGGAACTGCAAAACCTCAATTATAGTTATGTGGCGTACACCAGAATCTTTTAAACAGATATATTGGTGTCTGAACAGTCAGGGAGACACTATTACAGTTTTTTTACGGCAAAAAATGCCAAAAGCAGGATAATACAGAGATTTGACCCGTGGAATCGCAAAACCACAGCTATAGTTATGTGGCATACACCAGAATCTTTTTAACAGATATATTGGTGTCTGACCAGTCAGGGAGACACTATTACAGTTTTTTTTTACGGCAAAAAAATGCCAAAAGCAGGATAATACAGAGATTTGACCCGTGGAACTGCAGAACCGCAGTTATAGTTATGTGGCTTACACCAGAATCTTTTAAACAGATATATTGGTGTCTGACCAGTCAGGGAGACAATATTACAGTTTTTTTACAGAAAAAAATGCCAAAAGCAGGATAATACAGAGATTTAACCAGTGGAACGGTAAAACCACAGTTATGGTTATGTGCCGTAAACCAGAATCTTTTAAACAAATATATTGGTGTCTGATCAGTCAGGGAGACACTATTACAGTTTTTTTTTACGGCAAAAAATGCCAAAAACAGGATAATACAGAGAATTGACACGTGGAACTGCCAAACCACATTTATAGTTATGTGGCGTACACCAGAATCTTTTTAACAGATATATTGGTGTCTGACCAGTCAGGGAGACACTATTACAATTTTTTTTACGGCAAAAAAATGCCAAAAGCAGGATAATACAGAGATTTGACCCGTGGAACTGCACAACCACAGTTATATTTATGTGGCGTGCACCAGAATCTTATAAACAAATATATTGGTGTCTGACCAGTCAGGGAGACACTATTACAGGTTTTTTTATGGCAAAAAATGCCAAAAGCAGGATAATACAGAGATTTGACCCGTGGAACTGCAAAACCTCTGTTATAGTTATGTGGCATACACCAGAATCTTTTAAACAGATATATTGGTGTCTGAACAGTCAGGGAAACACTATTACAGTTTTTTTACGGCAAAAAATGCCAAAAGCAGGATAATACAGAGATTTGACCTGTGGAACTGCAAAACCACAGTTCTATTTCTCTGGCCTACACCAGACTCTTTTAAACAGATATATTGGTGTCTGACCAGTCA
This sequence comes from Phyllobates terribilis, assembly GCF_046119375.1. Taxonomy (NCBI): domain Eukaryota; kingdom Metazoa; phylum Chordata; class Amphibia; order Anura; family Dendrobatidae; genus Phyllobates; species Phyllobates terribilis. Next base: position 226,241,405 of record NW_027362763.1, read on the forward strand.
GGGAGACACAAATACAGTTTTCTTTTACGGCAAAAAAATGCCAAAAGCAGGATAATACAGAGATTTGACCCGTGGAACAGCAAAACCACAGTTATAGTTATGTGGCGGTCACCAGAATCTTTTAAACAGATATATTGGTGTCTGACCACTCAGGGAGACACTATTACTATTTTTTTACGGCAAAAAATGCCAAAAGCAGGATAATACAGAGATTTGACCAGTGGTAGTGCAAAACCGCAGTTATAGTTATGTGGCGTACACCAGAATCTTTTAAACAGATATATTGGTGTCTGACGAGTCAGGGAGACACTATTACTCTTTTTTTTACGGCAAAAAATGCCAAAAGCAGGATAATACAGAGATTTGACCCGTGGGACTGAAAAACCTCTGTTATAGTTATGTGGCGTACACCAGAATCTTTTAAACAGATATATTGGGGTCTGAACAGTCAGGGAGACACTATTACAGTTTTTTTTACGGCAAAAAATGCCAAAAGCAGGATAATACAGAGATTTGACCCATGGAACCGCAAAACCACAGCTATAGTTATGTGGCGTACACCAGAATCTTTTTAACAGATATATTGGTGTCTGACCAGTCAGGGAGACACTATTACAGTTTTTTTTTACGGCAAAAAAATGCCAAAAGCTGGATAATACAGAGATTTGACCCGTGGAACTGCAGAACCGCAATTATAGTTATGTGGCTTACACCAGAATCTTTTAAACAGATATATTGGTGTCTCACCAGTCAGGGAGACACTATTACAGTTTTTTTACGGGAAAAAATGCCAAAAGCAGGATAATACAGAGATTTAACCTTGGAACTGTAAAACCACAGTTATGTTTATGTGCCGTAAACCAGAATCTTTTAAACAAATATATTGGTGTCTGATCAGTCAGGGAGACACTAATACAGTTTTTTTTTTACGGCAAAAAATGCCAAAAGCAGGATAATACAGAGAATTGACACGTGGAACTGCAAAACCACATTTATAGTTATGTGGCGTACACCAGAATCTTTTTAACAGATATATTGGTGTCTGACCAGTCAGGGAGACACTATTACAATTTTTTTTACGGCAAAAAAATGCCAAAAGCAGGATAATACAGAGATTTGACCCGTGGAACTGCACAACCACAGTTATAGTTATGTGGCGTGCACCAGAATCTTTTAAACAAATATATTGGTGTCTGACCAGTCAGGGAGACACTATTACAATTTTTTTTACGGCAAAAAAATGCCAAAAGCAGGATAATACAGAGATTTGACCCGTGGAACTGCACAACCACAGTTATAGTTATGTGGCGTGCACCAGAATCTTTTAAACAAATATATTGGTGTCTGACCAGTCAGGGAGACACTATTACAGGTTTTTTTATGGCAAAAAATGCCAAAAGCAGGATAATACAGAGATTTGACCCGTGGAACTGCAAAACCTCTGTTATAGTTATGTGGCGTACACCAGAATCTTTTAAACAGATATATTGGTGTCTGAACAGTCAGGGAAACACTATTACAGTTTTTTTACGGCAAAAAATGCCAAAAGCAGGATAATACAGAGATTTGACCTGTGGAACTGCAAAACCACAGTTCTATTTCTCTGGCCTACACCAGACTCTTTTAAACAGATATATTGTTGTCTGACCAGTCAGGGAGACACAAATACAGTTTTATTTTACGGCAAAAAAATGCCAAAAGCAGGATAATACAGAGATTTGACCCGTGGAACAGCAAAACCACAGTTATAGTTATGTGGCGGTCACCAGAATCTTTTAAACAGATATATTGGTGTCTGACCACTCAGGGAGACACTATTACTCTTTTTTTTACGGCAAAAAATGCCAAAAGCAGGATAATACAGAGATTTGACCCGTGGAACTGCAAAACCACAGTTATAGTTATGTGGCATAATCCTGAATACTTTAAACAAATATATTGGTGTCTGACCAGTCAGGGAGACACTATTACAGTTTATTTTACGGCAAAAAATGCCAAAAGCAGGATAATACAGAGATTTGACCCATGGAACTGCAAAACTACAGTTATAGTTATGTGGCGTACACCAGAATCTTTTAAATAGATAAATTGGTGTCTGACCAGTCAGGGAGACACTATTACTGTTTTTTATACGGCAAAAAATGCCAAAAGCAGGATAATACAGAGATTTGACCTGTGGAACTGCAAAACCACAGTTCTATTTTTCTGGCCTACACCAGACTCTTTAAAACATATATATTGGTGTCTGAACAGTCACAGACACACTAACTTTTTTTTGGGGGGGGAAAAATACCAAAAGGTTAATAAGAGGCGTATTTGTAAAGTCTGACTGTGGAAAAAAAAAAAAAAAAGTATTTAGATAAAAAAAAAGGATTTTTCCTGGCCCCTGAGACCAGGGGATAAGTCTAGCAATTTGACCAACAGGAGCACACAGGACTGTAATGCACCGTTTGCTGGTATAACCTCTGCGTCTCCTATACAGCCTGCCTGCCTGATATCTGGGATGGATATTAGTCATGAGAAGGACTGTTTGTTTGATTTGGCAGGCTTTAGAGACCCTACACTAACTATTTTGGAGTATAAAATCTCTCCCTAGCTCAGCAGCACTGACCCTACACTGGCTGATCCAGAGCGACTGTGTCTAAGATGGCGGTGCCCGGTTTTAAATACTCGAGGTGACGCTGTGCAGCCAGCCAATCACTGTAATGCCCACAAACAACATGGCTGTGGCATTAAAGTGACTGGCTGGCAATCCCTGCATGTTCATTGGCTCTGTAAAGAGCGCCAGACGTGCAGGGCGGAGACCCGAGCTCCCGCCCGAGTAACCCGGAAATACCCGGTGCTCGCCGAACATCCCGAGTAGTGAAATGCTCGGGCGAGTAGCGAGCAGTGTCGAGCAGGCTCGCTCAACACTATTAGAGAGCCATCAGCCGGTTATGCTTTGTTGTTCCCATTATTAACGAGTGGGTCTCCTATACTATTATTGCGTATGCAGTGACTGCAAGGGCTGCCAAAAATTTGGACGCACCCCAATACTCCTTTGAAGAAACATAGAGAAGGGCCTCAGTAAAAAAAATGTTCCCATTTTAAAGGAGTGGGTCTCCTATAGTGGTAATGCCCATGTAGTGACTGCAAGGGCTGCCAAAAATTGGAAAAAAACGCAATACAAGTTTAAAGACACATAGATGTGGGCCTCAGTAACGACATGTTCCTAGAAAGGAGCATTTGTGCTTTACAGGTATAGGGTATGCAGTGAGTACAACGGCTGCCAAAATTTGGGAAAAACCCCAATACCAATTTAAAGACACATAGAGGTGGGCCTCAGTAACGACATGTTCCTAGAAAGGAGCGGTTCTGCTATATATTTATAGGGTATGCAGTGAGTTCAACAGCTGCCAAAATTTAGGAAAAACCTCAATAACAATTTAAAGACACATATAGCAAGGCCTCAGTAAAGACATGATCCCAGAAGAAAGAAGTGAGTCTTCCATACCTGTTCTTGCGTATGCAGTGACTGCAACAGCTGCCAAAAATTTGGAGGCACTCCAATGCCCCTTGCAAGAGACGTAGAGGAGGGCCTTCTGAATTTTTTTTCCCATTAGTAGGAAGTTGGTCTCCCATACTGTTTGCCTATGCAGTGAATGCAATGGCTGCCAAAAATTTGGAGGCACTCCAATCCCCCTTGCAAGAGACATAGACGAGGGCCTCCTGAAAAAAATGTGCCCATTATTAGGAAGAGGGTCACCCATACTGTTTGCCTATGCAGTGAATTCAATGGCTGCCAAAAATTTGGATTCACTCCAATGCCCCTTGCAAGAGATGTAAATATGATGATATGGTGGTGATATGGTGGTGGAGGATGAGGATGATGAGACAGAGGAAGAGAAGAAAAATAGACAAAATCAGGAAGCTTATACCCATGTCTCGGTGTGAAGACAGAGTTTCATGGGAATAGAGTTAGACCTCCCAAAAAAAAGACACTGTATTTGAGTTTATGTTACGCTGCTATCATTCGGTGGTGTTGAGAAGTCTGGCCCAATCCAGCTCTTGTTCATTTTTATAAAAGTCAGCCTGTCAGCATATTCAGTTGACTGGCAAATGCGCCTATCGGTTATAATTCCACCAGCAGCACTAAAACCCGCTCTGACAAAACGCTAGCGGCAGGAAAGGCCAGGACCTCCAAAGCGTGGAGAGCCTGTTCATGCCACATGTCCAGCTTGGATACCCAATAATTATAAGGCACAGATGAATCACGTAGGACATTGGTACGGTTGGCAAGGTACTCCTTCAGCATCTTCCCAAACTTTTCCCTCCTTGTGAGAGTACCCAGCTCATCAAGGCTTGTGCGATGGGAAGGTCTGAGAAAACTGTCCCAGAACTTTGACAGTGTTCCCCTGCCTCTGCTGGATTGCATTTGTGGTTCTCTCGCCTGCACTCCTTGGTTGTCCAATGAACTGTGACCTCTACCGCCAGCTTTTTCAGATGGGAATTTTTTTAATAATTCTGCAATAAGGGCCTTCTGGTACTGCCCCATTTTATTAGGCCTGTCCGGCACGGGAATAAGAGACAGAAAGTTCTCCTTGTAGCGTGGGTCTAGAAGTGTCACCAACCAGTAATGACTGTCACCCAAAATTTGAACAATGCGAGGGTCATGGGAAAGGTAGCGTAACATAAACTCAGCCATGTGGGCCACACTGCTAACAGGCAAGACTTCTGTGTCCTCACCAAAAGGACGACTGACCATGCTCTCCTCCTCATCCTCCTCCCTGTCCTCAGGCCAACCATGCTAAACACACGGTATGACAGTTGTGCAGGTAGTACCGTCTATAGGGCAGGAAACTACTAGCTCCTGTTCTTCCTCCTCCTCTTCCTCATTGTCACCCAATCCATGTTGGGATGAGATGAGGCTGGGCTGTGTGGAATCACCCTGTATGGTTCCTTGCTCCATTTCATCGTTCTCCGTCTGCAATGCATCATTTTTAATTGTGAGCAGAGAGCGTTTCAGTAGACAGAGAAGCTGGATGGTGATGCTAATTATGGCGTCATTGTTGCTCACCATCTTGGTGGAGTCCTCAATGTTTTGGAGGATGGTACAGATGTCTGACATCCATGTCCACTCCTGAGGTCTTATGTGTGGAGTCTGACTTGAATACCGACGGCCATTTTGATGCTGGTACTCAACAACTGCCCTCTTCTGCTCATAAATCCTTCCCAACATCTGCAATGTAGAGTTCCAATGCGTGGGGATATCGCACACCGGTCGGTGAGCTGGAAGCTGCAAATGCTGCTGAAGCACAGCAAGGGTGGCAGAAGCTGTAGTTGACTTTCTAAAATGGGCCCACATGCGGTGCACTTTGACAATCAGATCCGGCAGATTTTGGTAGGTTTTGAAAAACCGCTGAATCCCAAGGTTAAGCACAGGGCCAGGCATTGTACGTGTGTGAGATCGCCTCGCTTCAGAGCCGCCACCAGGTTCCGGCCATTGTCACACACGACCAAGCCTGGCTGTAGGGTCAGTGGTGTCAGTCACAGATCTGCCTGCTCTTTCAGAGCTGTCCACAACTCTTCAGCATTGTGCGGTTTGTCACTTAAGCATATTAGCTTCAGCACAGCGTGTTGGCACTAGGCCAAGGCAGTGCTGCAGTGCTTCCAGCTTTTGACTGATGTTTTCATTTTGGAGATGGAGACTGAAGAGGAGGAGGTGCAGGAGCTGTAGAACGTGGGGGAAAGCCTGATAGACCCATGCTCCCCTGCGTTGGGACGACGTGTTCCGTTCCAAGGTCCGACTGATTCCCGGCTACCACTATATTTACCCAATGTGCTGTGAACGAGATGTACCATCCCTGCCCACAAGCACTTGTCCTTGTGTCCATAGTTACTTGGACTTTCCCAGTAGCTGCGTTGGTGGGGGCACTGCTAATGTTGTGGGACACATGCTCCTGTAATGCACACTGGGAGAAATAGTGGCGGCTGAGGACCAAGGACCGAAGGACAGCCACTGCCATCAGGTTGCGGAAAGCTTCCATCTTCACAAGCCTAAAAGGCAACATTTCGAGCGCAAGCATTCGTGAAATGTGTGAATTTAGTAGTGTGGCCTGGGGAGCGTTGGCTGCATTTTTGCCCTTGCATTCCAAGGACTGGGGTATGTTGCAACTGAACGCTTGTCTAAATTCAGCCATTTTAGGCTTCTAATTCAATTTTGTTGCACTGTGTCAGTGAAGCTATTCAAACAATGTCGCCTTGACGAATAGTAACCTACAGGCCCGCTATTTAAAATCGTGGTTCTCCATCCGATGTATTACATATAACTGCAGTTCAAATCCAGTCATTTGTATTGAACGTGGAAAATATTGTCCTCCATTTAAAATGGGCAAAGTGCGTGGCAAGGGATGGGAAAGTTGATGAGATGGTGATGGTGCATGTAGAGGTTTGAGGCCGTGGGCAAGCTGATATTGTGCTACAAAAAAAGCCACATCTTTTCGCTCGACCTTACTGTCCCAATTACTAGGGGACTGCAGAACACCACTATTGAACACAGAGCAGTGTCAAAAGTTTGTTGGTTGGATAGCAGATAATGTTTATAGTCACTTTGCCACCACCACCACCACCCTGTCTTCCACACGGTCAAATGTCAGTAGCCGTGATTCATATTCCTCACCCTGATCCTCCTTCCTCCCACCATGCAAAGTGCCCGGAGACAACTGATCCCACACTTGGACACTCCAAAGAGCTGTTCACTTTCCCATTTATAGATTCGGGCCTCTCACCTGGCCCGTTTCAAGCGGGACAAGAGGAGATCACATGTAGCAATGCCTAAATATATCAGCAGCCACGGTCACACGAAGGTGACAGTGGGAAACTGTCGCAAGAGGTGGATGATGATGATGATGAGAAACAATTGCCAGAAAGTCAGGAGGAGGCCCAGGGTGTATAGGTGGAAGACGAGATGGTAGATGATGAAGTCACTGACCCAACCTGTCAAGGTGACATGCATAGCGAGGACAGCAGCACACAGGGGGAGGGAGGAGTAGCACCACAACAGGCAGGGACAAGCAGTGTGGTGGCCAAAGACACAAGGCGGGCAACTGTACCCGGGAACACCAACTTGACGGAAGTTGCCAGTCCAACTGTTAAGTCTTCCAGAGTCTGACTCTTTTTTAAAGACTGTCCAGATAACCCCATAAAGGCCATTTCCACTTTCTGCTATTCCAGCATCAGGAGGGGCAGCAAAACTACCAGCCTGTCCACCACCAGTATGCTCAGGCACATGACAGCAAAGCACCCCACTAGTTGGGCCGAATGCCAGGATCCAGAAGCAGTGTCTGGGGGGTTACACCACTGCCTGTTCCACTGTTGTGCGTGCACGCCAATCCTCTGTCCATGGTGCAGACAAAGATGCCTCCCTCCCTGTACCTGTTGTTGCACACTTGCAACCATCAGCGTCCACGTCCTTGCCCAGCGCTGAGCTCAGTTGTCACTGCCCCAGTCCTTTGAACACAAGTGCAAATACGCACCCAACGCCCCTCAGGCCACACTACTAAACTCACACATTTCTTGAATGCTTGCACTTGAAGTGTTGCCTTTCAGGCTCATGGAGACGGAATCATTCCGCAACCCAATGGTGGCGGCCGTCCCTCAGTACTCGGTCCCCAGCCGCGACTAATTCTCCTGGTGTGCCATCTCTGCATCACACAAGCACATGTTCCAGAACATTATCAGTGCCCTCAACAATGCAGTTACTGGGAAAGTCCACCTAACCATGGACACATGAACAAGTGCTTGAGGGCAGGGAAGGTACATCTCGCTGACGGAACACTGGGTTAATATAGTGGAAGCCGGGACCCAGTCGGGCCTTGGGATGGAACACGTCCTCCATACGCCGAAGATTGCGGGCCCTGGGTCAATCAGGGTTACCACCACATTCAACAGCTCCTGCACCTTCTCCTATTCAGTCTCCATCTCCCAAATGACCACATCAGTCGAAAGCTGAAACCACTGCATCACTGCTTTGGCCAAGCTGCAAAAGGCACTGCTGAAGTTGATATGCTTAGCGGACAAACCACACACCTCTGAAGAGTTGTTTACAGCTATAACTGAGCAGGCAGATCTGTGGCTGTCACCGCTGAACCTACAGCCAGGCATGGTCGTGTGTCACAATGGCCGGAACCTGGTGGCAGCTCTGAAGCTAGGCAACCTTACACACGTACCATGCCTGGCCCATGTGCTCAACCTAATGGTTCAGCGGTTTCTCAAAACCTACCCGGATCTGCCTGAGCTGCTTGTCAAAGTACGCCAACTGTGTGCCCATTTTCGAAAGTCAGCTACAGCTTACGCCGCCCTTGCCGTGTTTCAGCAGCGTTTTCAGCTTCCAGCTCACTGACTGGTGTGCGATGTCACCAGCGCTGGAACTCAACGTTGCAGATATTGGGAAGGATTTCTGAGCAGCACAGGGCAGTTGTTGAGTACCAGCTTCAACACGCCTGTCGTTATTCAGGTCAGCCTCTGCACATAAGAGCTGATGAGTGGGTATGGATGTCAGACATCTGTGTTGCCCTAAAAACTTTGAGGACTCCACCAAGATGGTGAGCGGCAATGATGTCATAATTAACGTCACCATCCCGCTTCTCTGTTTTCTGAAACGCTCGCTGCTCACAATTAATGAAGAGGCATTGGAGGCACAGCACGATGAGATGGAGCAAAGAAGTATACAAGGTGATGACACACAGCCCAGCCTCAACTAATCCCAACTTGGATTGGATGATAATGGGGAGGAGGAAGAGGAGGAGGAGGATCTGGAGCTGTTTTCCTGTGCTACAGATGGTACTACCTACACCAAATTCATACCGTCTGTTCAGCGTGGATGGCCTGAGGAAAAGGAGAATGAGGAGGAGGAGGAGGAGGAAAAGAGTATGGACTGTCGTCCTCTTAGTCAGGACAGGGAAGACTTGACTGTTGACAAAGATTAGAAAAATATTCCAGCTTCCATTGTGGATAAAAAGAGTTTTTATTTAAGTAATGGCAATTCCATATAAAAATATTTAGCCATACCAACGCGTTTCGAATGCAGTGTGCGTCCTTTGTCAAAGCTATATGACTAATGAACAGACATGATTAAATACAAAAAATACACCAATCCAGTAAGAGATAAAAGTCACATGATTAGCTACCAATCCGAGCGCTGAAGAACACCTGATTGAAGCATACAAAATGTACTCTAATGTAGAACGTACAAAAGGATTTCTGCTGTGCATTATAAAAACAATTACATGAAAACATACACATGTACTGTACATGAGCCCATACAAAAAGCTATTTAAATATCAGCAATGATACATCAGTTCACGCCGCAAATTGAGGCCAGTGGGATTACAGGTGTCAAGATTCATTATCCAGTATGCCTCGCGGTTTAGCAGACGTTTCCTTAAGTCTCCTCCTCTAGGATTCAGAGTAACCTTCTCAATACCCAGAACTTGGAATGAGGATACATTGTGATGTTGTATAAAGTGCCTGGAAGCATGAGACATATTATGCTTATTCATAGAACATTGATTATATCAGAAACATGATCAGAATTTCTTTTTTTCAGTTTTCTGATTGAACATCCCACATACATTTTGTCATATAAGGTGCAATAGATTATATACTGTATGCCACATGATCACAGCTGCAGTTAATAAATTGATTTATACCAAATGTCTGGGATTTATCCGCATTGAAAACATTTTTTGTAACTTTTACATATTGACAAAGATTGCACCTGTTTTGGCCACACCTGTAAAATCCTTGCCACTGCAACCACGTATGTCTTTTTTGGAGAGAGTGTGTTGAGGAGGGGGAGGGAATGTTTCCCAGATTCTGTGCTCTTTTAGCCACTATCCTAATACATGGGGAGAGAACTTGCGCTAATCTAGAATCCTCATATAACATAGGTAAAAATGTTAGTACTATATTTTTGATGCTGTTAAATTGAGGGCTATACTGGAGGGATAATGTTACTTGTTGATTACCCTGATTGTTATCCTGAATATACCGATCTTGTAATAGATCAGATCTACTTTTGTTCTGTGAAATTTTATTTACTCTGTTTAATGTCCACTGTGGATAGCCCCTTTGTTTCAAATTGTTTTTACAATGGGATAATTCTTTATTTAAATTGTTAGAATTACTACAGTTGCGCTTTATTCTAACCTTTTCCTTACCGGTATGGCCTTAATGGTGTGTGATGGATGTCCACTTCTAGCGTGGAGAATTGTGTTACCTGACATGGGTTTGAAATATTTAGTTGTTGAGATTCCATGTTCAGTCCCCTCCAATTGTAAATCCAAAAAAGAAATACACCTTGAATGAAAAGAAAAGGTGAACGACAGATTCAATGCATTACTGTTTAAATATTCTACAAATAATGGAATGTCAGATTTGTTTCCTTTCCATATGAAAAGTTGATCATCTATGAATCTGGCATACCATTGAATACTATTTGAAAACGGATTGTCAACAGAGTATAACAATTTTTGTTCCCAATAAGACATAACTAAATTAGCTAATGACGGGGAATACTTAGCCCCATAGATACGCCCTTACATTGTAGATAATATTTGTTACAATAGGTGAAAAAATTATGGGACATTAGGAATGCAATCACTTGTTTGATGTAATTACATAAATCTGGTGTGTAGTTACTCAAATGACTAAGATGATACTCAACAACCAACAATGCAACATCCTCTGGTATGCTAGTGTATAGCGATGCAACATCGCATCTGAGCCAAGTGAGCTTACAGTCCCAGGTAATGGTGGACAGTTGGCTTAATACATCCTTGGAATCTTTCAAAAATCTGGGAACCCTTTGTACTAGTGGTTGGAGTAGGCTATCTAAATAATTCCCCAGATGTTCAGATACCGCATTAATACTTGAGACAATAGGTCTCATAGGAGGTGGATGAATTTGTTTGCGTGTTTTCGGTAAACCATATAGGCTGGGCTGCATGGGTTGAGCTACAATTAAATATTCAAATTGCTTTTGAGTAAAAACACCCAATGCTTATCCCTCTCCAATGATTTCATGCGTTTTCCGTTTTGACTCAGATAGAGGATTCGATTTTATTTTCTTGTAAGTGATTGTATCTTTGAGCATTTCCTTCATTTGTTGATCATATGTTTCAGTGTCCATTACGATCACTAGTCCACCTTTATCTGACATTCTCACAGTAATGTCCTCTCTGTCTTTAAAGGGGTATTCCCATCTCCAAGATCCTATCCCAATATGTAGTAGGTGTAATAATATTAGCAAATACTATACTACATTTCTAATTGTAGGTATTTTTGATTTGCTATGTCTCGTTCCTCATGTGCAGACATTGCAGGACCTTAGGTATGCATGGTTACGTCCACTGATAAAGTGACAGTTAGCTAGCTACTAGTGGTCGTAACCATGGATACCTAAGGTCCTCAAATGCCTGCACATGAGGTAAGTGACATAGCAAATCAAAATTACTATACTACATTTCTAATTGGAGGTATTTGCTAATATTATTCTTATTACAGCTACTACATATTGTGATAGGATCTTGGAGATGGGAATACCCATTTAAGTTCTTGAATAACCAAGTGCTCCTTTTTGGATAAATTAGATTTTCTTGTATCCATGGAATTATTTTTGTGCAATAACTTTAATTTCCTTTGTACCACTTCCTGGAATCGATCCATAGATTCTGTTCTGGATTGTATAGGATAGAAGTGCGGATTCCGAGTTTTGAATGTATGAGAAATATTTGTCCTTGCTATTGTTTGCAGCAGTGATTCCTGTAGCTCCTTTAAACTTAGAACTAACTGCACATTGTTCTTGAAAATTCAATTGTCGAAATTCATTGTTTGTTTTAGTTTGTGCAGATTGAAAATTGTTATCTGTTGATGTTTCTGAAAAGAAGTGTTTTTTAACAGTCAAGTTTCTGATGAATTTATTTATGTCCAGGATTGTGTTAAATAGATTAAAGCTTCTTTCTGGCATAAAATTGAGACCATTTCTTCTTAAGACTTGAATGTTACCTGTCTGGCTCACATGGCTGACTTTATGTTCCTCTGCCTTTCCCGTGACCCTCGCATTGTATGCATTTTAGCCAACAGTAATTACTGATTGCTCATTTTGTAGACCCACGCAACAAGGAGAACTTCGTATCTCTCCTTCCCATGGCGGAGAGTCTAGTAAAATGTTGCAGTACCAGAAGGCCCTGGTTGCGGAATTATTAAAAAAATTCCCATCTGAAAACACTGGCAGCAGAGGTCAAAGTTCCTTGGACAACCAAGGAGTACAGGCGTGGGAGAAACAAATATGACACAGCAGAGGCAGGGGAACACTGTCAAAGGTGTGGGACAGTTTTCTCAGACTCTACCTGCATCCAGGCTTTGATGCGCGGGATACTCTGACAAGGAGGGAAAAGTTTTGGAAGATGCTGAAGGACTCTCTTGCAGACTGTACTAATGTCCTCTGCGATTCATCTGTGCCTTATAATTATTGTGTATCCAAGCTGGACATGTGGCATGAACTGGCTCTCTATGCCTTGGAGGTTCTGGCCTGCCCTGCCGCTAGCGTTTTGTCAGAGCAGGTTTTTAGTGCCGCTGGGGACATTATAACTGATAAGCGCATTTGCCTGTCAACTGAAATTGCTGACAGGCTGACTCTTTTAAAAATGAACAAGGGCTGGATTGGGCTAGACTTCTCAATACCACTGGATGATAGCAGCGGAACATAAAGTCAAATCCAGCAGCTTGTTTTTGGGGTGGGGGGGTATATTCCCATGCACTTCTTCACACCCATACATGGGTATAACCTTCTTGATTTTCTCTATTTTCTGTTGTCCTCTTCCTTCTCCTTCTCCTCATCCTTCGCCACCATAGCACCAGGGTGACCATGATGCAACGCCCACATAATTTTTTTAAAGGGTGTTTATGATGGCCTACCTCTAAAATTCTGTATGGTACACAGTATGTTCATGTATACCCCCCAGGGTAAATATTTTTCAGCCATGCAGTTAGTGCATGGGCATTACTAGTATAGCAGACCCGCTCCTTAACAATGGTAACAATTTTTTTAATGAGGACCTCCCCTATGTCTCTTCAAAGGGGTACTGGAGTGTGTCCAATTTTTTGGCAGCCCTTGCAGTCACTGCATGGGCATTACCACTATAGGAGACCCACTCCTTTATAATGGGAAGTTTTTTTACTGAGGCCCTCCTCTATGTTTCTTCAAAGGGGTATTGGGCTACGTCCAAATTTTTGACAGCCCTTGCAGTCACTGCATACGCAATAACAGTATTGGAGACCCGCTCCTTAATAATGGGAACATTTTTTTTTACTGAAGCCCTCCTCTATGTACAGTCAAAGATGTATTGGGGTTTTTCCAAATATTGGGCAGGCCATGCAGTCACAGCATACACAATGACAGTATAAGAGATCTGCTCCTTATTAATGAGAACATTTTTTTTAAGTGAGGCCCTCCTCTATGTCTCTTCAAAGGGGTATTGGAGTTTTTACATATTTTGGGGAGGCCTTGTAGTCTCTGCATACACAATAAGAGTATAGGAGACCCGCTCCTTTATAATCAGAACATTTTTTTTAAATGAACCCCTCCTCTATGTCTCTTCAAAGGGGAATTGGGGTGCGTCCAAATTTTGAGCAGGCTTTGCAGTCACTGCATAACAGTAAAGGGAACCTGTGCCTTAATAATGGGAACAACAAAGCATATCCGGCTGATGGCCCTCTAACAATAGTGAGGGCCGACTGCTGGCCCTTTAAGAATAGTAAGGGACGCCTGATGGCCCAATAAAAATAGGCTTTGTGACTTCCAGAGTCCCTCCTTCATAAATGAAACAGGATGTGTCTGATCATGTCTCACACACCACATGGGCAGATAAGGTAGTAAATAGTGTTGAGCGAGCATGCTCGACACTACTTGTTACTCGCCTGGTCAATGAACATGCAGGGATTGCCAGCCAGTCACTGCAATGCCTCAGCCATGTTGTTTGTGGGCATTACAGTGATTGGCTGGCCGCAAAGCGTCACCTCGAGTATTTAAAAACGGGTGCCCCCATCTTGGACACAGTCGCTCTGGATCAGCCAGTGTAGGGTCAGTGCTGCTGAGTTAGGGAGAGATATTTAGTGCGAAATAGGTAGTGTAGGGTCTCTAAAGCCTGCCAAATCAAACAAACAGTCCTTCTCAGGACGAATATCCATCCCAGATATCAGGCAGGCAGGCTGTATAGGAGACGCAGAGGTTATACCAGCAAACGCTGCATTCCACGGGACAAATCTCTGTATTATCCTGTTTTTGGCATTTTTTGCCGTAAAAAAAACTGTAATAGTATCTCCCTGACAGGTCAGACACCAATATATCTGTTTAAAAGAGTCTGGTGTACGCCACATAAGTATAACTGTGGTTTTGAAGTTCCACGGGTCAAATCTCTGTATTATCCTGTTTTTGGCATTTTTTACCGTAAAAAAAACTGTAATAGTGTCTCCCTGCCTGTTCAGACACCAATATATCTGTTTAAAAGAGTCTGGTGTAGGCCTGAAAAATAGAACTATGGTTTTGCAGCTCTACGGGTCAAATCTCTGTATTATCCTGCTTTTGGCATTTTTTTCCGTAAAAAAAAACTGTAATAGTCTCTCCCTGACTGTTCAGACACAAATATATCTGTTTAAAATATTCTGGTGTACGCCACATAACTATAACTGTAATTATAACTATGATCTCTGTATTATCCACTTTAGGGTCTTTTTTGCATAAAAAAAAACAGTTTGAGTGTGTTGATGACTGTTCAGCCCCAAATGTAACACCAACACGAGGGACGTTGCCAGTACAACCGGTAGGTCTTCCAGAGTCTGGAATTTTTTTAAAGACTCTGCTGATAACCCCAAAAAGGCCATTTTTACCACCTGCCATGCCAGCATCAGCAGGGGTGACAAAACTACCATCCTGACCACCACCAGCATGATCAGGCACATGGCAGCAAAGCACCCGACTTTGTGGGGCGAACCCCAGGGTCCACGACCAGTGTCAGCGGGTGTCACCACTGCTTCTTCCGCTGTTGTGCGTGTGCTAGAACCCCCTGTTGTGCGTGCAAGGCAATCCTCTGTCCATGCTGCATGCAAAGATGCCCCCTCCTCTCTGCCTTCACTTGTTATGGTAGTTTCTCAAGAAACAGCATCAACGTCCACGTCCATGTCCCACCGCAGCGTTCAATTGTCCATATCCCAGACCTTTGAATGAAAGCGTAAATTCGCAGCCAATGCCCCACCGGCCATAATCCTAAATTCGCACATTTCACGACTGCTTGCGTTGGAAATGCTGCCTTTTAGGCTGGTGGAGATGGAATCCTTCCGCAAGCTTATGGCGGTGGCCATCCCTCGGTACTCGGTCCCCAACCGACACTATTTTGCCCGGTGTGCCATCCCCACACTATACAAGCACGTGTCAAAAAACCTCTGCCGTGCCCTCAACAACGCAGTTACTGGGAGAGTCCACCTAACAACGGACATGTGGACAAGTGCTTGTGGCCAGGGATGGTACATCTCCCTGACGGCACACTGGGCAAACATAGTGGAAGCCGGGACGCAGTCGGACCTTGGGACGGAACACATCCTCCCCACACCTAGGATTGTGGGCCCTATGTCAGTCAGAGTTGCCCTCACAATGTACAGCTCCTGCACATCATCCTCCTCCTCATGTTCAGCCTCCATCTCAGATATCACCACATCAGTTACAAGCTGGAAGCACTGCAGTACTGCATCAGCCAAGCGGCAACAGGCTGTGCTGAAACTCATAAGCTTAGGTGAGAAACCTCACACTGCTTGTGAGTTGTGGACAGCTGTGAAAGAGCAGGCAGATCTGTGGCTGAGACCGCTGAACCTACATCCTGGCATGGTCGTGTGTGACAATGGCCGTAACCTGGTGGCGGCTCTGAGGCGAGGCAAGATCACACACGTACCATGCCTGGCTCATGTGCTTAACCTCGTGGTTCAGCGGTTTCTTAAATCATACCCGAGTTGCCAGATCTGCTCATCAAAGTACGCCGCCTGTCAGCAAATTTTCGCAAGTCATCTACAGCTTCCACCACCCTTGCTGTGTTGCATCAGAACTTGCAGCTTTTGGCACACCGACTGGTGTGTGATGTCCCCACACGTTGGAACTCTTGCCTACACATGTTGCAAAGGATTTGTGAGCAGAAGAGAGCAGTTGTGGAGTACCAGCTGCAACAAGGCCGTCGATATTCAGGTCAGACTCCACACGAAAGACCTCAGGAGTGGACCTGGATGTCTGACATATGTACCATCCTGACAAACTTTGAGGAGTCCACCAAGATGGTGAGTGGCGATGACGCCATCATTAGC
Source organism: Phyllobates terribilis (assembly GCF_046119375.1). Lineage (NCBI taxonomy): Eukaryota > Metazoa > Chordata > Amphibia > Anura > Dendrobatidae > Phyllobates > Phyllobates terribilis. The sequence goes on from NW_027362763.1 coordinate 226,257,791, forward strand.
GTCAGCATCCAACTTGTCTGTCTTTTGTAACGCTCTCTGCAGAGAATTAAAGAGGAGGCATTGCAGCCAGAGTAAGATGAGATGGATCAAGAAGCCGTAGCGGGCGATTACACACAGCCCAGCCTCATCTCATCCCAACGTGCATTGGGGGACAATGAGGGAGAGGAGGAGGAGGAAGAACAGGAGCTGGTATCATGCGCTGTAGATGGTAGTACCTGTACAACTGTCATACCATCAGTTCAGCGTGGGTGGCCTGAGGACAGGGGGGAGGAGGAGGAGGAGAGCATGGTCAGTCGTCATCTTGGTGAGGACACGGAAGTCTTGCGTGTTACCTGTCTGGCACGCATGCTGACTTTATGTTATGCTGCCTTAACCTTGACCCTCACGTTGTCAAAATGTTGGATGACAGTCATTACTGGTTGGGGCCACTTTTATACCCCCGCTACAAGGATAACTTTCACTCTCTGATTCCTGAGGTGGAGAGGTCTACAAAAATGGGGCAGTACCAGAAGGCCCTTGCTGCAGAACAGTTAAAAAGATTCCTATCTGAACACACTAGCGGCAGAGGTCACACTTTGTTGCCCAACTAAGGCATACAGGTGAGAGAGACGCAGCTCCAATCCAGCAGAGGCAGGGGAACACTGCCAACATTCTGCGACAGTTTTCTGAGACCCACCAAGCTTACAGGCCCTGAGGTGCGGGGCACTCTCACAAAGAGTGGAAAGTTTCAAAAGATGGTGAGGGAGTACCTTGCAGACCGTACCAGCATCCTCCGAGATTCCTCTGTGCCTTTTAATTATTGGGTATCCAAGCTGGACACTTGGAATGAAATCGCTCTGTACGCCGTGGAGGTCCTGGCATGCCCTGCCGCTAGCTTGTTATCGGAGCGTGTTTTTAGTGCCGCTGGGGGAATTATAACAGATAAGCGCACTCGCCTATCAACTGACAATGCTTAGAAGCTGACCTTTATCAAAATGAACAAGGGCTGGATTGGGCCTGAATTCTCATCACCACCGAATGACAGCAGAGAAACATAAAGTCAAATCCACTGTTTTATTTTGGGAGGTGTATTCCCATGCACCGCTTCACACCCACACATGGGTATACCCTTCCTCATTTTGGCTGTATTTTGCTCTTCTCCTTATCCTCAGCCTACACCACCACTATACCACCAGGGTGACCTTGGTCCGTGCTGCCAGCATTCCAAGTTCCTCCATCCTAGTTTTTGGCAGCTTTTGCTTGAAAGGCATAGGCAAAGACTATGGGAGACCCACTCCCCAATAATGGGAATAATGTTTTTAAGATGCTGTACTGCATGGCTCTTCCAAGGGGCATTTAAACCATCTTGTTAAGCTACTGCAACCTCCACGTCTCTTTCAAGGGGCATTAAAACTGTCTTGTTAAGCTACTGCGACCTCCACCACTTTTCCCAGGGGCATTGATATTGTCTTTTTATTCCAATGCGACCTTCACCATTCTTCCAAGGGGCATTAAAACCGTCTTGTTAAGCTACTGCAACCTCCACGTCTCTTCCAAGGGGCATTAAAACCATCTTGTTAAGCTACTGCAACCTCCACGTCTCTTCCAAGAGACATTAAAACAGTCTTGCTAAGCTACTGCAACCTCCACATCTCTTCCAAGGGGCATTAAAACCGTCTTTTTAAGATACTGTGACCTCCACCAATTTTCCCAAGGGCATTAATATTGTCTTTTTATTCCACTGCGACCTCCACCATTCTTCCAAGGGGCATTAAAACCGTATTGTTAAGCTACTGCAAACTCCACGTCTCTTCCAAGGGGCATTAAAACCGTCTTGTTTTGCTACTGAAACCTCCACGTATCTTCCAAGGGGCATTAAAACCGTCTTGTTAAGCTACTGCAACCTCCACGTCTCTTCCAATGGGCATTAAAACCGCCTTGTTAAGCTACTGAGACCTCCACCACTCTTCCCAAGTGCATTGATATTGTCTTTTTATTCCACTGCGACCTCCGCGTCTCTTCCAAGGGGGATTAAAACTGTCTTGTTAAGCTACTGCAACCTCCACGTCTCTTCAAAGGGGCATTAAAACAGTCTTGTTAAGCTACTGCGACCTCCACCACTTTCCCGAGGGGCGTTAAAACCATATTGTTAAGCTACTGTGACCTCCACCATTCTTCCAAGGGGCATTAAAACTGTCTTGCTAAGCTACTGCAACCTCCACGTCTTTTCCAAGGGGCATTAAAACCGTCTTGTTAATCTACTGCAACCTCTACCAGTTTTCCCTGGGGCATTGATATTATATTTTTATTCCACTGCGTCCTCCACCATTCTTCCAAGGGGCATTAAAACTGTCTTGTTAAGCTACTGCAACCTCCACGTCTCTTCCAAGGGGCATTAAAACCATCTTGTTAAGCTACTGCAACCTCCACCTCTCTTCCAAGGGGCATTAAAACTGTCTTGGTAAGCTACTGTGACCTTCACCACTTTTCCCAGGGTCATTGATATTGTCCTTTTAATTCCACTGCAACCACCATGTCTCTTCAGAGATGCATTAAAACCGTCTTGTTAAGCTACTGCATCCTCCACCATTTTTCCCAGACCCAGTTGCTATAAATGGAAAAAACGGTTTAGTTAAAGCCCTCTGAACTCCATGTCACTTCCAAGGGGCATTGGAGTGCCTCGAAATTTTTGTTAGGCATTGCACTCACTGCAAGCCCTATAACTGTGTAGTCGAGCCACTCCTTTTGGTACAGAAACATATCCTACAAGACATGTGTGGTTGACTGGCTTGATATTGATGTGAATGGTCCTTGTTCCTCCTGCTCTTTCTCCTTTTCCACCACCTCATCCATCATTCATCACCTTAAGCTTTGTTTTAACGGGAGTCATAGAACTGGGATAGTAGCAGGAAAACATCCAGCAATCCTCGGAGGAGGTAGGATATGCGCCAAAACGCTGACCACCTCAGGCCTAGCCGCTACTACATACATGCGCTTGCATTCTAAGAAAACAAAGCAGACACAAGTCTTTACCTTGGAAAGGAAGTTCCTTAATATATTTCACAGGAAAACCGTTTCAGTTTCATTTTTGAACATTTTATTGTGAGCCCGTTAAAGTGGCTTAATACTTCTGACCACGTTGTTGACAGCAGTGACCTGGGGGTCAGAAATGCTTCCTGGGGCGATGCCCATGCTGTCCCCATGTCTTCTGAGCACTGTCACTATCGTTTTGGGCACTTTTTAGGCTTTCTACAGACTGCCGGGGGTGCCACTGCAAAAATGCTCGGGTCTCCCATAGACTAACATGGGGCTCGTTGCTCGGGTCGAGCACCCGAGTATCACGGTGAGCTCGACCCGAGCCTCAAGCACCCGAGCATTTTAGTGCTCGCTCAAAACTAGTAGTAAAATGTTAAAATGACATTTACCGGTGAATGTATTTTTCACCATTAAAAGCAATGCAAAAGTGCAAAAAAGCATCAAAAATGCTATGTGTGAACATAGCCCAAGGTGTGGAGGAGCATTTTTGGGGAGGGTTACTTATTTTGCCTTACATGCAAGTCATTACCCTGGAAAGAATGCTCCTTAACATTTTTTCCAGCAAAATCCATTTTGGTTTTGTTTTGGTATGTTTTATTGTGAGTTTCTAAAAGTGGCGTAATACTCTGACAACATTGTTGACAGCAGTGACCTGGGAGTCAGAGATGTTTCCAGGGGTCTTCCCCAAGCTGTTCCCATGTCATTTGAGCACTCTTCCCATCGATTTGGGCAATTTTTAGGCCCCATGCCACCCTCCGGTGGGTGAGGGGGCCGCTGGAAAAATGCTCGAATTTCCCATAGACTTACATTGGGCTCGTTGCTTGGGTCGAGCATCCGAGCATTTCAATTTGCTTGACCCGAGCAATGAGCACACGAGCATTTTAGTGCTCGCTCATCAATAGTGTTGTGCCCTGAGCATAAATGCTGTAGGTAAGCACAACTAACTTTAGGTGTCTAGCCAAGCAAATGCTTATCCCTCTGCCCGACAACTGCCCTATCTAGAACTGTTCCTTTTCTTTTTAATATGGAATGTATTCATTTACTGTTGGTATACTTTTCATGAGCACTGTAAGGAAGTTTGTGCACAAATGCTACTACACTTTTAGTGAAGAATACTTTCTGTTAATTGGAATCTTTTTGCTTTTCTCTTTTACATTTTTTTTTGCATGATCAAAGTGGTAAAATCTGGTTTGACATGATCTGCCTGCAGAAAAGGCAGATGGAAGGAGGATCCAGGGAGAATTGATAATTAATGCATGGAATGCTAGAGCCTTATCATTAACTGTCTCTGGCTTTCAAGATGTCCAAAATAACAGACATACCAGTCCCATACAGCAAGCCCAACTATCTCTGATAGGTACCAGGAACTTGGTAGTTCCCTGGACAGTGCCCAGAGGAGAACTAGTCTTCCTCTGCCTTCTATTTGTTATTCCAGAATAACTCCCAATTCCTCACTGGAGCACCCCACACTGCCGAAAATAACCACTCAATTAAATAAAATAAATCACAACTAATGAGTCCACTATAATTTTACACCACAACACTGAAAGAAAAAATGGAAATAAAAATGTAGTAGTTTATTTACGTTTAAATTTATCTGATAAATTGTTGCTCTATACAAAGGAATAAGAAAGGACTGAGTAGTAAATAAAACCAGAGGCAAGTGAAACGGGTCCTTCTAGTATGGAACTTGTAGTACCATATGATGAATGGAAGTTATGCTCAAGGCACTAGGTGCTAGAGGAAGATAGTATCAGAGCTGTTTTCCACTGTTGCTTTAGAGAGGGTTTTGAATTTGAAAAGTATCCCACTGTAACATCCCTGGCGGCGTGCTGGCATGGCTAACCATCTCCCACCATGCAAGACCGCCAACTTACCTACCTGTCCAGGCTGTGTACTATGCTCATCTTCTTGCTGTGTGCATGTGTCTTGTCTGCTGGCTTAGGGCGACGGCTCTGGCACTCCGGATTCTTAAAGTTACAGTGTATACAGTCCTAATGCGTCCCCAGCCTATTGCTGTGAGTCACTGGATACTTAAACCTCCTCCACCCAGTAGGAGGTGCCTGATCAACACTTTCTTACAGTGTGTTCTGTGCAACTGTGAGTTGCCAGGTCTTGTCCTGAATCTTGCATGATTCCGCCACCCTGCGGGCTGAGTACCCAGGCCTGTTACCTGTATCTGTGACTTCTAGGCTATTTATGCCAATCTGGGGGCTGAGTACCAGGCCCATTACCTGTATCTGTGACTTCTAGGATAACAGTGTTCAGCAAACAAAGCAGAATACTTCCCTTCCCATCTCTAAGAGGCAGTCAAGAGGAGCAAGTTGGAGAGGAAAGCCGTCACGTCAGGTAGTGTCCTCCCAAAGACCCCCTGTTTCTCAGCCTGTAGAAGCAGCTTCCCATGCAGAATCCATGAAGGTTGACCATGTTCGTTAGGCAAAGCAGAAGCCGGAACTTAGTCATGAAATCGGATTGCGGTATCGCTGCGGTTGTATGGAACACCCTAAGGGTCTTTGTTCTGCGAAGTTTGGGGAGTCCCAAAGCCTTGGGCCAGTAGGAGAGGCTGCCCTTGGCATTAGTGTTTCCTCTCCACAGATGACTGTGACTGTCTCCGTTGCAAGTGAAGGCCTCGGATTAACCGGAAGTTTGGGGCTGAAAGACGTGAAGAGTCGGTGTCTGATCCCCGTCCGACAACTTCAGAATCCGGTTTGGGCATTGTCAGGGGTAGGACGAGCCCTACTCAGAAACAGTCAAAATATGTCTGTAGAAATTAAGCTCCAGATTAGAGCATTACACATGAAGAAGATCACATTCCAGGTACTGTCTGGTTTACCCACAGGTCTTCTAGAGCCGAGAGCTCTAGTGCCCACTCAAGTCTGGAGATCCTGCATTGTGTTTCCTGGGGGACGGCTGAGTTACAAGGGGTATCCAGTCCCCATACCTTCAGGACAGTCAGCAATGTCTTCTTCTTCTTCACCAGATCTGCAAGTCGCTGACTTGATGTGCGCTGTAGTTTCTGAATGAAGGGAAGCGGAGGTGATGTCCCCACACAGTCTCGACGATTGTACCAATGATCTGGCTTTAGGTACCGCCCTGCCTTGTAGACATGTCATCTCAGAGACCAGACTGAAGGTGGTCCCGAAGCAAGGATCTTCAATCTCTAATAAGACTGGCAATAAGTCCATCAAGGCGGTGACTACCTCCAAGTCTTTGCACCCCTCCTACCAGGCAGAGGACCCCCAGTTGTCTCTTGAATCCTCCAGGGTGCTACCTGATGTAAAAAAATGGAGAGAGACTTTCCTCCACCCTGTTCCTGGTGCTTCGCCCACTTCATCCAGTAAGCTTGGCAAAGTGTACGTCAAGGCAGTGATTACCCCCGAGTATCTGCACCCCTCCAACCTGGTGGAGGATCTCCAGTTGTCCCTTGAATCCTTTGGGGTGCTACCCGATGATAACAAATGGAGAGAGACTTTCCTATGTCCTGTTCCAGGTACTTCATCCACTTCATCTGATGCTGAAGATGGCTCGATGGGAGGAAGCATCCTAGTCACCAAGATAGTGTGACCTGTCTCATTCCCTCTAGTGGACAGAAGAGGTAGTCTTCTTGTAGAGAAGTCTTGGGAGTCCATTGAGAAGGATCGGACTCCAACTTCTCTGCAGAAAATCCTTGCAGGCTTGAAGAAGAGGGGGCGTAAAGGGGGGGTACTGTAACATCCCTGGCAGCATGCTGTCATGGTTTACCATCTCCCACCATGCAAGACCGCCAACTTACCTACTAGTCTAGGCTGTGCACTATGCTCCTCTACTTGCTGTGTGCATGTCTCTTGTCTTCTGGCTTAGGGTGGCGGTGCTGGAACTTCCTTATTCTTAAAGTTACAGTATGCGCAGTCCTAATGTGTCCCCAGCCTATTGCTGAGAGTCACGGAATACTTAAACCTCCTCCATCCAGTAGGAGGTGCCTGAGCAACACTTACTCACAGCGTGTTCTGTGCAACTGTGAGTTGCCAGGTCCTGGCCTGAATCTTGCTTGATTCCGCCACCCTGGGGGCTGAGTACCCAAGCCCGTTACCTGTATCTGTGACTTCTAGTCTATCTCCGCCACCCTGGGGGCTGAATGCCCATGCTCATTCCTGTATCTCTTTCCTGTCTGAACTGTGTCCTAGCCCGTTACCTGTTTGTCTCTATGTCTGATCCTTCCCTTTTCCTGCAGTGTCTGAACCAGTACCTAACACCTACTCGTTGTCTCTGTACTTCTGTTTGTGAGTTTTGTGTCCACTCACTACTTCATAGCAAGTACCTTGTGTGTATCTGGTTCTGCTTTTCCCATTTCCTTGCCTCCGTATCTACGTCCTGTATTCTAGCTATCTTCCTGTGTTTCCCTGTCCCTGTCTGTTCCATGTGAACAAAGCTCTGCTCCTTTTCCCCTCCACACCTGCGGCTCCTCTCTGCTCTGCCCTGCTCCACTTACCCTCTGCACCTGCGGCTCTGCTCTGCCCTGCTCCACTTCCCCTCCGCCCCTGCGGCTCTGCTATGCCTTGCTCCGCTTCCTTTCCACACCTGCGGCTCTGCTCTGCCCTGCTCCGCTTCCCCTCCGCACCTGCGGCTCTGCTCTGCCCTACTCCGCTCTCCCTCCGCTCTTGCGGCTCTGCTCTGCCCTGCTCCGCTTTCCCTCCACATCTGCAGCTCTGCTCTGCTTCCCCTCTGCACCTGCTTCTCTGCTCTGTTCTGCCCTGCACCGCTTCCCCTCCGCACCTGTGGCTCTGCTCTTCTCTGCCTTGCTCCGCTTCTCCTCTGCACCTGCAGGTCTGTCCTGCTCTGCCCTGCTCCACTTCACCTCCGCACCAGCGGCTCAGTTCCTGTATCCCAGTCTGTACTGGTCCCTATCCAGCCTGTTTACCTACCTGCCAGTTCCCGCCTGTGTGTATACCAGCCATGCCTGCCAGTACCCGCCTGTCTGTATACCAGCCGTTCCTGCCAGTACCCGTCTGTCTGCATACCAGCCATACCTGCCAGTACCCGCCTGTCTGCATACCAGCGAAACCTGCCCGTTCCTGCATTCCCTGGTGTGGGTCAACAGCTGTGTGACCGGGGTCTGACCTGGAGTAGCACCTGGGCAACCTCCCACGCCCCTCCTCGGACCACGGAGTCGATTAAGCCACCATGTGTCCATGGTCGGATCTGGCAAGGCCCCTAGTCATGCCCCTCCAGGCACTCCTCGATTTGTGGCCCAGTGCAACAACTAACCACGCTCACGCCAAACAGTCCGGGCCGTGAGCGTAACACCCACTGTATGCCTATACAGTAGTATATGCTTAAGCCTGCGAATAGAGATATTGAATATACTGGGAATCCTCTTGGCATATACAGTGCCTCCAATGTAGACTGTACAACATGATGTACAGCAAAAATATATCTTTGAACCGTGTTAGCCAGTAGATAGAAATTTTTTTTAGAGTCCTCAGTGGCTGCTTTGTGCTGCAAGAAGTACTGTATATATTATAACTATTGGAATCATCGACAGTGGGAAAAATAAGTATTCGATACACTGCCGATTTTGCAAGTTTTCCCACGTACAAAGAATCTGTAATTTTTATCATAGGTGCACTTCAACTGTGAGTGACAGAATCTAAAGGATAAAAACCAGAAAATCACATTGTATGATTTTTAAATAATTAAATTGCATTTTATTGTATGAAATAAGTATTTGATCACCTACCAGCAGCAAGAATAGTTTTTCTTTAAGAAGTCCTCCTACTCTGCACTTATTACATGTATTAATTGCATCTGTTTGATCTCATTACTTGTATAAAAGACACCTATCCACACACTCAATCACACTCCAACTTCTCGACCATGGCCAAAAGCTGTCTAAGGACACCAGGAACAAAAATGTAGACCTGCACAAGGTTGGGATGGGCTACAGGACAATAAGCAAGCAGCTTGTTGAGGAGACAACTGTTGGCCGAATTATTAGAAAATGGACGAAACACAAGATGACTGTCAATCTTCCTCGGCCTGGGGCTCCATGCAAGATCTCGCCTCATGGGGTAAGGATGATTCTGAGAAAGGTCAGGAATCAGCCCAGAACTACACAGGAGGACCTGGTCAATGACCTGAAGAGAGCTGGGACCACAGTCTCAAACATTACCATTAGTAACACACTACGCCGTAATGGATTAAAATTCTGCAGGGCACACAGGGTCCCCCTGCTCATGCCAGCACATGTCCAGGCCCGTTTGAAGTTCACCAATGACCATCTGGATGATACAGAGGAGGCAGAGGAGAAGGTCATGTGGTCAGATGAGACCAAAATATAACTTTTTGTTATCAACTCCACTCGCCATGTTTGGAGGACTAATAGAATTGAAGGTATGTAGGAATAACAGGAGTATTGCAAGATGATTGAATAGTGTGAACATATGTTACAGCACTCTAAACAACAACTGAACTCTAGCTTTTCAATACTGAGACACGGGTGTGTCTCTAACTCTCTAACTGGGTGTTAAGAGGAGATGATGTCACTGAAACAAACTAGGAGACTTGTAAAACACGATGTGGAGCAGAGAGAGGTGATGCGGTAATAAGGGAAGTGAGCCAAGCCTGCCCTACCAGGGACAGGTGTGAAACATAGTTTCTCTAGACTCTATTGTATGACCTCTCAGTTTTGTTTGTATTTGTTCTCTTCCGTTATGCTCCATGATTGCTGTATGTCACAAGTTAAACAATTCATCCTTTCATGCTGAAAGATGAAATCTGCAACAAGCTCGTTGATGGTTTGAAACTTTTTTCTAAAAAGGCAATGCATGATCTCCACAATAACCCTATTGAAAATAAGGTGGCCTGTAAATTATTGTGCCTATGTCCTGGTGTGCTACTCTACCAAAATCTTGAGCATTAGCAAATAACAATATTTGTCTTTCAGTAGTTAATAGGCCAGCTTAGTTATGAACCACTATAAGATGGGCTTCATATACTTCCATTGCATTAGATTCAGTTTTATGAGTTTTATGCAACTCAATGGATCAGAAATTATGGCAAAACAAATGACAAATTGCATAATTTTCCATCAGGCTTTTTTACCTTTTACTTTAAGGTGCTACTAAAGGGCCAGTACACAGCACTATATGATAAGGTCACTGGGCTAGAGCCTTCACTTGTCTGGTTCAAAAGCTGATGCGTTGAACAAGTGGGAAGATTTAATTTATTTTTTTAAAAAATGGCATTAATTCCTTCCTCAGTTTCTAATTGTCTTTCTTGTTAAACTATTGATAGCAACGACGCACAGCCAGATATATGTCAACCCAACCTAAGGAGTCTCAAGTGATATACTTACATCTTTAAGGACTGGCTCATTTGATAGAGTCTTCTTCCAATGTTTAACAGCAAAAGTATTTTTTTCTGTTGCTTTCCCATGTACACTTTACCACATATGTACTGTCATGCAGTTGTGGATACTACTCTTCATGAGTGTGGGGTAGATAAGCCATAATTTTCAGTCACCCCCTGGCATTATCAATTACCTACTGCAGGGAAATTCCTCCTTTGGTTGCTTAAAGCACCACTACAGCATTTTTTTTAATTGCACCGCTGGAGTGGTGCTTTAAATGTAATTCCGCTGACCCTGTCTCATACTCACCTGCTGCCGTTTTCATTCTTTTCCAGCATCACTCCCATTGGTTTCCGGCGAAAAGTGTCTCCTGAAGCAAGCCGAAAGTCACTTTTCAATGCATCTCTATGAAAGCCACGTTTTGGCTCTGATAGACTTGCATTGACTTCTAGTGACATAACTTCTGACTTCCGGGCCAGTCAGAAGTTACGAACACAAGATGGCACCGCGGGACTGGAGCGGCATCGGTAAAAGGTGAAACCACTGGAAGGAGAGTATAAGGGGCAGGGAGCTTAAATTTAAAGTGCCACTCTAGCACTGAAAAAAAAAAAACACTGGTGTTGTTCTTTAAGTTACAGTATAAACTTGGATATCTCTTAAAAGTACCATCCATAGATATGTAATGTTTTTTCTTTCAGGATTACCAGTTACCAACTGTTTTATTAAATCATGCACAATTTGTAAATAATGTAAATAATGTATTCAGATGTGAACAGAGTAGTCTCATGTGAATGTGTAGTCTCGTTATGATGACATTTAATGCCAGCAGTCTTGGCTATATGGTAGACTAAATAGGAAAGGAATAAGCTTTTGCTGCAGCTTCATTAAAATATCAGATCAAGGAGATTTCAACTCTTGCACAGACAGAATGATTACCTGACAGATAGCAGCTACAGTATATGAGGTATCAATCTGCTACACGTGACAACCTATACTCCATGTAAGCATTCTGCCGAGGCAGTTGGTGATGAGTCTGACATTTTCTATGTTGTCATGGATCTAGAAATTCTAAAGTGTGTCATAAAAAGTATGGAATTTGTAAGACATCTATTGTTAAAAATAACTAATGCTAATAACTAGTAGTGATGAGCGAGTACCGTAATATTCGTAATCGCTATACTCGTAACGAGTACTTTGTAATAATCGCGTATTCGTTCCGAATAATGAGAACAATGTAAGTCAATGGGAAATGCGAGTAGTTTTCTGCTGGACCCTACAAAAGGGTCTGGGGGCCTGAGGAAAAGGCTGAAATGGATGGGAAAGTGATGAAACAGAGTGGGAAGAGCCTGGAGAATATGCCTGCATGCAGTTCTGACTCACATATTGTTTCTGGGAATAAGTTTGTCGCAGTATTACTCCACTTTTACAGAGACACAAGAACAACTACCAAACCTAACCTAAATTGCATTTAACAGGCCAAAAAGGTTTAGAAACACTTTTTCCTGCATAATCACTTGTATATAAGGCTAAATAAACCAGAGAAACAAAAAAAATATCCCTTTTAACGTTTGTTCACACATACTGTTGTGGCTTTTTTTCGCCTTTTACAATTGGGAGGGTCCTGACTTATACATTTTGTAGATCCCTCTGTCATACATCATTTTTAGTTCGCTATTCCCCAGCACTTTACAAGCAGAGCTAAAACGCACCGGTAGGTATGTTGATCTTTGACCTGAGAGGCCTCAGGTGGCTCTGTAACATGCGTTTTGGAGGGACAGCTGTTACTTAGACATTTGGGCGGTCCTTCCATCATTGACACTCAGATAGTGGAATACATATCCCATGGCAGTTTACAATGTGCCCATTGTAGCGTTGGGCTTGGCCCTCCTCCTCCTCCTCCTGCACCACCATGTGATACTGTGGCCCTAAATTCAAATGTTCAGAGGGCCTGCAGTAGGCAGGAAAGCTGAGTTTTGTGAGAGCCCTCGTGAAGCCCTGTAACATATATTTTGAAGTGCTCTCCTCTATAAATTTTGGAGGTCCCTCTTGTGTACATTTGAGAGTACCCTCACTTATTCATATTGTAGGGCCCTCACTCTATTATTTAACTCATTTAAGGGCAGAGACTATAGAGAAAAAGGCCAAGAGACATGGAGTACTAGAAGATAGCAGTGAGTGTGGCCTGCGATCCTCAGGTATGGCTGAACTCTGTGAACCAGAAAAATAAAGCTGCACTTGTTAACTGGATGACAAGCTCATATAAGTTAATGGACAAAGAATATGTGGTGCCCCCCCTCCAGGATGGGTTGGAGAAGCTTCTCCAAATGGCTCATAGATTTTAATTGTCAATATTCCACAGATTATATAGGAAGGGAATACTTCTTGATACTGTACTACTTGGTCCAGTGCAGAATGTGCATCGTAATTCCAAAAATTACTCCTGGGGGCTGTGTCAAAGGTGAAGGAAGATTCCATGAGAAGAGCTTCCCTTGACAAACATTATCTACGATGGAGTAATATAGCAGCTGTGGCCCTCACTTCAAGTTTTCAGAGGGCCATCAGTCGGTCATCAACAGTCAGTGTAAATTTCTAATGAATATGTATCCCCTATTTCAGTCACAATGTGGCACAAGCCAGGCATGTTTTTTGCCAAATAGGGTGACTGACAGCACATTTCTATTGAATATGTATCTCCTATCTCAGTCACAATGTGGCACAACCTGTGACAAGGGACTCCAATGACAAATATTTGTTTGGTAGGACCACTGTACATTCCAGATTTGTCCACTTCACAATGTGCATAGGGTTTGTAAAAATTAGCCCTATGGGCTGAGTCATGGTTGACGAAGGAAGCCACCATCCTAAGGGCCTCCAATCACAAATAGCAGTTATGCTGGAGTAGGAGTAATGTCCTGGTTTGTCCACTGCACAATGTGGATAGGGTTTGTAAAAATTAGCCCTATGGGCTGAGTCATGGTTGACCCAGGAAGCCACCATCCCAAGGGCCTCCAATCACAAATAGTAGTTACTTTTATATGCATTACTTCAACTTTGATATACAGTAAGGTTTTTAATATAGGCAGTATAGGTACCGTCCCAATTTAGGGTCACCTTGCCGCTGGTGGGACGGCTTGTATACTTTTTTTGATCAAAAATAGTTCACTAAGTACCCTATATTTATTATGCAACTTTGCTTTACATTTTTATATAATGATGGTAGGGTATGAGAGATATTTTTGTCTTTTGTAGGTTTTGCTTCTTTTTGCTAGTGTGAACATGCTCCTATTTCTTGCATGTCTACCATCTTAGACCTCAGTTCACATTGCTTGGTTTTTTGTCTTGTTTGCATTCTGTGCAATTTAAGGGTGTGGCATCCCCTTTGTTGAGCTGGTTAGTATATATGTGGCTTACCACGGGCCTAGGTGGTCTGGAGTTGGGACCCGGTCCTATTTGTCTACCCTTTTATATGCATTACTTCAACTTTGATATACAGTAAGGTTTTTAATATAGGCAGTATAGGTACCGTCCCAATTTAGGGTCACCTTGCCGCTGGTGGGACGGCTTGTATACTTTTTTTGATCAAAAATAGTTCACTAAGTACCCTATATTTATTATGCAACTTTGCTTTACATTTATATATAATGATGGTAGGGTATGAGAGATATTTTTGTCTTTTGTAGGTTTCACAAATAGTAGTTAGGCTGGAATAGGAATACTCTCCTGGTTTGTCCACTGCACAATGTGCATAGAGTTTGTAAAAATTAGTCCTATGGGCTGAGTCATGGTTGACTCACTATTTTGGCTATAACATCTAGCTTAGCTTGTGCCATCAACATCTGAAAATCTGTCAACAAAACCTAAAATGCCAAAAAAGCCTGTTGTTACGGGACATGGACGTGGATGTGGTATTGTCAGTGGTGCGCAGGAAGGCACTCAGTCTGTGTCAGGTCAGAAGAAGCTTGATACATCCACTATGTTCCTGGAAAAATTTCCCGGTCTAGAACGTAAACATGTGTGGAAGCCAGAAGAGCGATAGCAGATTCTGTCTTAGATAGCAGACAAGGCCTCTAAGCATTTGTCAAGCAGCAACAAATCTTTCACGACCACACAGTCTACTGTGGATACACAGAAGGCTGGCCCATCCAATCCTGAAGCTGGTTCTCCTTGCTCCCGCCATTATCAGTCACAGGAGACATATGACCCCAAGCTTGGCCACTCTGAGGATCCGTTTGGTAAGTATCCTTTGGTTGGCTCTGGCATATCACTGTGCAGCACTGAAGAGGGACAAGAGGAGGTGGCGTGCGTTGATGCTCAAGTATTTGAGGACCTACGGCCGAAGAAAGCCACTTGGAGGAACGTCAATTACTGTCTCCAGAAGTGGAGGCTAATGATGATGAGACACAGTTGCCATAAGGTCATCCTACAATGTCAACTGGGAAGGAGGATGAGATGGAAGACACCGGTCGATGATGAGTCCACTGATCCGACCAGGACCGTTGGCACGCATAGCCATGACAGCAACACAGAGCAAGATGGATATGTAGCACCAACACAGGCACCAAGGGGTCGTGGTTTGCCCAGAGTGAGAACTGGGTCAACTGTTCCCAAGAGCACCCCCGCTGTGTGCCAAGTCAGGGCAAGGGGGCATTCAGCTGTTGTGTGGAATTTTTTTTCTGAATGTCCTTCAGAGAAAAACATTGTAGTCTGTAGCATCTGCCATACCAAGCTGAGCAGAAGCCAGGGCAAAAGCCACCTGAGCACCACCAGTATGTGAAACCACATGGCAGCCAAGCACCCCAGTAGGTGGGTGGAACACCACCAGGGTACCAAATCTGTGTCTGCGGGTCAAACCAATGCCATGTCGCCTGGGCTATGTCCTTCTGAATCTGCTGTACCGGAAGCAGGTGCTCATACCTCCTATCCACAAGCTGTGGTTGCTCACACACAACAAACATCAACCACATCCACTTCCTTGTCCCAGCGAAGCGTCCAATTTTCCACGCTTGAGAGCTTAGAAAGAAAGCGTAAATACCCAGCCACGCACCCACAGGCACAAATGCTAAACTCGCACATTGCCAAATTTCTAGCTGTGGAGATGTTGCCGTTTAGGCTTGTGGGAACACAGCCTTTCCTTGATCTCTTGGCTGTGGCTGCCCTACGATACAGTGTTCCGAGCCGCCACTCTTTTGCCCGGTGTGCCGTCCCTGCGTTACACAAGCACGTGTTAAATGATCTGAACTGTGCTCTCACCAGCACCATAACCGGGAAGGTCCACCTAACAACTGACACCTGGACAAGTTGTTGGGGACAGGGACGATACATTTCTCTCATGGCACACTGGGTGAACCTGGTGGAGGGTGGGACAAAGGCGCAAACTGGGACAACACATATCCTACCAACGCCAAGAATAGCAGGCCCAACTTCTGTCAGGGTTTTCGCCTCTTCATATTCCACTTCCTCTCTCCCCTCCTCCTGCTCCTCATTCTCTGCTGAATTACCCTCCCCATCACTGCCAAGCTGGGACAAAGCGGCAACACGCTCTGCTGAAGCTGATCTGTTTAGGTCAGAATGCACACACTGCAGGTGAGCTGTGGCAAGCTTTAAAACAACAGACCGATCAGTGGCTCTCCCCGCTGCACCTCCAACTCGGTCTGGTCGTCTTCGATAATGGACGTAACCTGGTGGCGGCTTTAAAGTTCGGCAAGCTGGTACACGTGCTGAACCTAGTTGTTCAGAAATTTCTGAAAACTTACCGTGACTTGCCGTACCTACTTGAGAAGGAGCACCGTATTAGCACCCATTTCCGCCATTCCTCTATCACTTTTGCTGCTCTTACAGCCCTGCAAAAGCGCTTGAATTTGCCAAGTCACCGACTCATTTTCGAGTGCCCAGCATGTTGGCATGGAGCCAGATTTCCCAATGGGTGATACTACCCAGCCAAGCCAATATTCTGAGGCAACATTGGGTGATGACTAGGAAGATGAGGAGGATGAGGAGGGAAAGGACATTTTTTTCTGTGCTACCAAGGGGATTCGTAATGCTAAAGAGGGGACACCCAACCCAAGCTTCATATCTGTCCAGCCTAGATGGGCTGGAGAGGAGGAGGTGGAGGAGGAGGCGGGTCAGTGTGAGGGGAGGATGGGTATTGTTTCTACTGTTGGGGACACAGAACATTTGCCTTTTTGTAGCTTGGCCCACATGGTACAGTTCATGTGTAAGTGTCTGTGGCAAGACCCCCGCGTGATACACATTTTATCCAACAGTAATAATAATTTTTATTTATATAGCGCCAACATATTCCGCAGCACTTAACAATTAAGCGGAGACATGTACTGTACATACGATAAATTCAATACAAGGTAAGACTGTTTAAACAGTTACATTAGGAGTGAGGTCACTGCTCGCAAGCTTATATTCTACAAGGAAATGGGTGGACACAATAGGTGAAAAGTGGTTGTTATTTCAGGTCTGGCAATTATAATAAGTAGGGATTTTCATATAAAGCTGCATGATCCGATCATCAGCCAGTATGCTTAAGTTCAATAATCAAGTATTGAGTGCAGTTATCATGTGTATAGAAGGTGTGGAGACAGATGAATAGTAGGGTGCAGATTCTGAATAATATTTGAAGGAGGGAACAGGGGAAAGTTAGTTTACTGAGTAGTTGAGGTAGTAAGCTTGTTTAAAGAGATGGGTTTTTAAAGTGCGCTTGAAGACGTGGGGGCTAGGCATCAGTCGGATTGTCTGGGACAGAGCATTCCAGAGAAGTGGTGCAGTACGAGAGAAGTCTTGGAGATGGAGGTTTGAGGTTCGGATTATGGGAGATGTTAGTCTTAGAACACGTGTAGGGCAATAGACAAAGATGAGACAGGAGATATAAGGCGGTGCAGAACTGTGGAGAGCTTTGTGTGTGAGAGTGATGAGTTTATATTGGATCCTGTAGCGAATGGGCAACCAGTGTAATGACTGGCACAAGATGGAGGTATCGGTGAAGCGGCTGGACAGAAATAGGACCCTGGCTGCCGCATTCAGGATGGATTGGAGAGGAGAAAGTTTGGTAAGAGGGAGACCGATCAGAAGAGAGTTGCAGTAATCCAGACGAGAGTGAATAAGAGCGACAGTAAGAGTTTTAGCAGTTTCAAAGGTGAGAAAAGGTCAAATTATGGAGATGTTTTTAAGGTGCAGGTGACAAGAGCGACCTATAATGGTTGGCCACCTTTCTCGATCCACGGTACAAGGAGAAATTTCCTGCTCTCCTTTTGGAGTCACCTAAGAGTTTTACAATGGAATTGTTGAAGAGGACCGTTGTAGATCAGTTGCTGAAAATATCACCCTCAGACAATGCTGGTGGCAGAGGAACCGACTTTTCAACACCAAGGGATAATGGGGAGAGACACGAACACCAGCTCCAACAGAGGTGGGGGGAAAATGTGCACAAATTTGGCAATTTTCAATAAACCAGCACAACAGCAAGGACTATCTGTGCATGTAAAAATACCAAGGAGGGATAAGTTGCAGAACATGGTCAAGGGGTACTTAAGTGACCATTCGTGTGTCCTTTCTGACTCTTCAGTTCCCTTTAATTATTGGGTGTCTAAGCTGAACACTTGGCCCAACTTCTCGTTATATGCCTTGGAGGTGCTGGCCTGACGGCTGCTAGTGTGGTGTCAGAGCGAGTTTTCAGTTCTGCTGGGGAAATCATCACTGATAGGTGCACACGCCTCTCCATGGAAAATGCAGACAGACTTACTCTGATAAAAATTCAACAAGGACTGGATATCTCCACAGTTTGTAATCCCTCCAGATGACAGCAAGCCAACCTAAATTCACCAAAAATGCAGATTCATGCTACTTCTGTTAACGTCACCCCCTTCCCATAAAAACCCGTTTCCTTCCTTCGTCAACCATGACTCAGCCCATAGGACTAATTTTTACAAACCTTATGCACATTGGGCAGTGGACAAACCAGGACAGTGTTCCTACTCCAGCCTAACTACTATTTGTGATTGGAGGCCCTTGAGATGGTGGCTTCCTGCGTCAACCATGACTCAGCCCATAGGGCTAATTTTAACAAACCCTATGCACATTGAGCAGTGGACAAACCAGGACAGTGTTCCTACTCCAGCCTAACTACTATTTGTGATTGGTGGCCCTTGGGATGGTGGCTTCCAAAATAGCGGGGAAAATGGCCTGATGCAGGCAGTAGGAAATGTTTGGACTATTGCTTTGCGTAGGGCACTAAACGCCTTTTTAAGTGGACTAATGTGGACAGAAGGCAGGCTGTCACCCCAAAAACAGCGAAGAAAATGGCCTGGTGCGTGCTTAGTAGCAGGCAGTAGGAAATGTTTGGACTACTGCTTTGCGTAGGGCACTAAACGCCTTTTTAAGTGGACTAATGTGGACAGAAGGCAGGCTGTCACCCCAAAAACAGCAGGGAAAATGGCCTCTTGCGTGCTTGGTAGCAGGCAGTAGGAAATGTTTGGACAATAGCGGGGAAAACAGACCGATGATTTTTTTTTAAAAAAAAAAGTCAGCACAAAATGCTACTACTCTGTGTGCTGGAAAAATATTGCTTTGCCACTGACGAGCTGTTTTAAGATGGACACTGGAAGAACACTTTAACCTCTCCCTGTCTAATACACAATCTCTCCCTCCCTGTACTCTGACTTTGTTGTGTGTCTTCAGTAGAGATGAGCGGTGTTCGACTAGAACTGTGCGCCAATCTCAAATTCAAGCTGTTTTGGGCGGTGTTCGAGTTGTTCGACGAACCCGAACGATTTGCAAAAAATTCGGCTGTTCGAGGTTATGTTCGATAACTGTTCGTGCACCAAAAGCGTGTCCTGCATGTCTGGCGCTATTTAGAGCACCAATCATGCAGGGATTGTCTGCCACTCACTGTAATGCCACAGCCATGGTGGTTGTGGCATTACAGTGATTGCCCAAATCGATGGGAACAGTGCCAACAGTGAAACATGAAAAGCCGGCAATTCAGCAGCGGCATACACCGGTACCCGACAATTTAGAACCGAAAGAATAGAGCTTCACACATAGATTAGATAGATATAAACATGTCAGCCACATATATACGAAGTACAGTGAAAGTGCTGCTTACTGTACTTGTCATTTAGCGTAAAGGATTTATCAAAAAAAATAATAGTGTTTTCATGCACCGTCTCTTTAAAAAAGCCGGCCGGCAATTCAGCAGCGGTACCCGACAATTTATAACAGACAGAATAGAGCTTCACACATAGATTAGATAGATAGAAACATGTCAGTCACATATATATGAAGTACAGTGACAGTGTTGGTTACTGTACTTGTCATTTAGTATTAAAATAAAGGATTTATTATTAAAAAAATTGGCGTGGGGTTCCCCTTAATTTTAGGCTCTAGCGGAGGTTAAGCAGACGGCTGGGGCAGATGTTTGAAGCCTGGGAAGGGGGTAATACCCACGGAGCTTCCCAGGCTACTAATATCAGCCCCCAGCTGAATACCTAGCCTTTACTAGCTATTAAAATGGGGGACCCCCCAAAAAAAATGACGTGGGGTCCCCCCTAATTTAATAGCTAGCAAAGGCTAGGCAGACAGCTGGGGGCTGATATTAATAGCCCAGGAAGGGAGCCATGAATATTGGCCCCCTCCCAGGCTAGAAACACCAGCCGTCAGCCGCCCCAGAAATGGCGCATTCATAGGATGCGCCAATTCTGGCACTTAGCCTCGCTCTTCCACGCTGCCCTGGTGCGGTGGCAGGGGGTAATAGGGTTGGGGTTGATGTCAGCTTATAATGCCAGCTGACATCAAGCCCAGGTTAGTAATGGAGAGGCGTCTATAAGACACCCCCATTAATAACCCCATAGTCAAAGTTAAAAAAAACACAAACACCCAGAATAAAGTCCTTTAATTGAAATAAAGACACAATCCTTTATTGTTCTAAATTAAACCATACTTACCGTCACGCCCATTCCAGCTGAAGCCAACGATCTCCTGCAATAAAAGAAAAATAACAAAGCAACCTCATCCTTACCTTTCCATGGTTCCCACGACAGCTTCAGCTCTGCTACATCGAGATGACAGGCTGGACCGCAGCAGAACGCCGCCATCCAGCCTCTCATCCCGCAGACACTGAGAAGCGCAGGCTTGCTTGCGCTGCTCAGCGTCTCTCTGTGACGACATCCAGATGAGCCGAGTTCATGTTCAATGAACTCGGCTCACCTCATGCACGTCACTGACAGCGTGGGAAAATTCTCACGCTGAAGCGGTGAGTGCAGGAGAATTCTCCCACGCTGTCAGTGACGTGCATAAGGTGAGCTCATGTCCAATGAACTCAGCTCACCTCCTGGACGTCACTGACAGCGTGGGAGAATTCTCCTGCACTCAGCGCTTCAGCGTGAGAATTCTCCCACGCTGAAGCGCTGAGTGCAGGAGAATTTTCCCACGCTGTCAGTGACGTGCATAAGGTGAGCTCATGTCCAATGAACTCAGCTCACCTCCTGCACGTCACTGACAGCGTGGGAGAATTCTCCTGCACTCAGCGCTTCAGTGTGAGAATTCTCCCACGCTGAAGCGCTGAGTGCAGGAGAATTTTCCCACGCTGTCAGTGACGTGCATGAGGTGAGCCGAGTTCATTGGACATTAACTCGGCTCATCTGGATGCCCTCACAGAGAGACACTGTGGAGCGCAAGCAAGCCTGCGCTTCTCAGTGTCTGCGGGATGACAGGCTGGATGGCAGCGTTCTGCTGCGGTCCAGCCTGTCATCTCGATGTAGCAGAGCTGAAGCTGTCATGGGAACCATGGAAAGGTAAGGATGATGTTGCTTTATTATTTTTCTTTTATTTCAGGAGATCGTTGGCTTCAGCTGGAATGGGCGTGATGGTAAGTATGGTTTAATTTAGAACAATAAAGAATTGTGTGTTTATTTCAATTAAAGGACTTTTTTCTGGGTGTTGTGTTTTTTTTAAATACTTTACTAGAAATTCATGGTGGTCATGTCTAATATTGGCGTGACCCCATGAATTTCGGGCTTAGGGCCAGCTGATAATGCCAAGCCGGCCCTAACCCCTTTATTACCCAGTGAGCCACCGCATCAGGGCCCTGGATGAGTTGGGTACAGCGCCAGAAGATGGCGCTTCTATGAACGCGCCATTTTCCGGGGTGGCTGCGGACTGCAATTTGCAGCGGGGGTGGCCCAGAAAGCTTGGGCCTCCCTGCGCTGCGGATTCCAGCCCCCAGCTGCCTAGTTGTACCTGGCTGGACACAAAAACAGGGCGAAGCCCCACGTCAATTTTCTTTAAATTATTTCATGAAATAATTAAGAAAAAAAGGGCTTCCCTATATTGTTGTGTCCGGCCAGGTACAAATAGGCAGCTGGTGGTTGGGGGCAGCCCGTTCCTGCCTGCTGTACCTGGCCGGACACAAATATAGTGCGAAGCCCCACGTCAATTTTTTTAAATTATTTCACGAATTTCCTGAAATAATTTAAAAAAATTGAAGTGGGGCTTCGCACTATATTTGTGTCCAGCCAGGTACAGCAGGCAGGAACGGGCTGCCCCCATCCACCAGCTGCCTATTTGTACCTGGCCGGACACAACAATATAGGGAAGCCCTTTTTTTCTTAATTATTTCATGAATTTCATGAAATAATTAAAAAAAATTGAAGTGGGGCTTCGCACTATATTTGTGTCCAGCCAGGTACAGCAGGCAGGAACGGGCTGCCCCCATCCACCAGCTGCCTATTTGTACCTGGCCGGACACAACAATATAGGGAAGCCCTTTTTTTCTTAATTATTTCATGAATTTCATGAAATAATTAAAAAAAATTGAAGTGGGGCTTCGCACTATTTTTGTGTCCAGCCAGGTACAGCAGGCAGGAACGGGCTGCCCCCAACCACCAGCTGCCTATTTGTACCTGGCCGGACACAACAATATAGGGAAGGCCTTTTTTTCTTAATTATTTCATGAATTTCATGAAATAATTAAAAAAAAAGTACGTGGGGCTTCGCCCTATTTTTGTGTCCAGCCAGGTACAACTAGGCAGCTGGGGGCTGGAATCTGCAGCGCAGGGAGGCCCAAGCTTTCTGGGCCCCCCCCCCGCTACAAATTGCAGTCCGCAGCCACCCCGGAAAATGGCGCGTTCATAGAAGCGCCATCTTCTGGCGCTGTACCCAACTCATCCAGGGCCCTGGTGCGGTGGCTCACTGGGTAATAAAGGGGTTAGGGCCAGCTTGGTATTATCAGCTGGCCCCAAGCCCAAAATTCATGGGGTCACGCCAGTATTAGACATGACCGCCATGAATTTCTAGTAAAGTATTTAAAAAAAACACAACACCCAGAATAAAGTCTTTAATTGAAATAAAGACACAATTCTTTATTGTTCTAAATTAAACCATACTTACCATCACACCCATTCCAGCTGAAGCCAACGATCTCCTGCAATAAAAGAAAAATAATAAACCAACCTCATCCTTACCTTTCCATGGTTCCCACGACAGCTTCAGCTCTGCTACATCGAGATGACTGGCTGGACCGCAGCAGAACGCTGCCATCCAGTCTGTCATCCCGCAGACACTGAGAAGCGCAGGCATGCTTGCGCTCCTCACTGTCTCGCTGTGACGGCATCCAGATGAGCCGAGGTCATGTCCAATGAACTCGGCTCACCTCATGCACGTCACTGACAGCGTGGGAAAATTCTCCTGCAATCAGCGCTTCAGCGTGAGAATTTTCCCACGCTGTCAGTGACGTGCATGAGGTGAGCCGAGTTCATTGGACATGAATTCGGCTCATCTGGATATCGTCACAGAGAGACGCTGAGCAGCGCAAGCAAGCCTGCGCTTCTCAGTGTCTGCGGGATGACAGGCTGGATGGCAGCGTTCTGCTGCGGTCCAGCCTGTCATCTCGATGTAGCAGAGCTGAAGCTGTCGTGGGAACCATGGAAAGGTAAGGATGAGGTTGCTTTATTATTTTTCTTTTATTGCAGGAGATCGTTGGCTTCAGCTGGAATGGGCGTGATGGTAAGTATGGTTTAATTTAGAACAATAAAGGATTGTGTCTTTATTTCAATTAAAGGACTTTATTCTGGGTGTTTGTGTTTTTTTTAACTTTGACTATGGGGTTAGTAATGGGGGTGTCTTATAGACGCCTCTCCATTACTAACCTGGGCTTGATGTCAGCTGGCATTATAAGCTGACATCAACCCCAACCCTATTACCCCCTGCCACCGCACCAGGGCAGCGTGGAAGAGCGAGGCTAAGTGCCAGAATTGGCGCATCCTATGAATGCGCCATTTCTGGGGCGGCTGACGGCTGGTGTTTCTAGCCTGGGAGGGGGCCAATATTCATGGCTCCCTTCCTGGGCTATTAATATCAGCCCCCAGCTGTCTGCCTAGCCTTTGCTAGCTATTAAATTAGGGGGGACCCCACGTCATTTTTTTTGGGGGGTCCCCCATTTTAATAGCTAGTAAAGGCTATGTATTCAGCTGGGGGCTGATATTAGTAGCCTGGGAAGCTCCGTGGGTATTACCCCCTTCCCAGGCTTCAAACATCTGCCCCAGCCGTCTGCTTAACCTCCGCTAGAGCCTAAAATTAAGGGGAACCCCACGCCAATTTTTTTAATAATAAATTCTTTATTTTAATACTAAATGACAAGTACAGTAACCAACACTATCACTGTACTTCATATATATGTGACTGACATGTTTCTATCTATCTAATCTATGTGTGATGCTCTATCTTTCTGTTCTAAATTGTCGGGTACCGCTGCTGAATTGCCGGCCGGCTTTTTTAAAGAGACAGTGCATGAAAACACTATTATTTTTTTAAATAAATCCTTTACACTAAATGACAAGTACAGTAAGCAACACTCTCACTGTACTTATTATATATGTGACTGACATGTTTCTATCTATCTAATCTATGTGTGAAGCTCTATTCTGTCTGTTATAAATTGTCGGGTACAGATGCTGAATTGCCGGCCGGCTTTTTTAAAGAGACGGTGCATGAAAACACTAATATTTTTTTTAATAAATCCTTTACACTAAATGACAAGTGCAGTAACCAACACTGTCACTGTGCTTCTTATATGTGTGACTGACATGTTTCTATCTATCTAATCTATGTGTGAAGCTCTATTCTGTCTGTTATAAATTGTCGGGTACAGATGCTGAATTGCCGGCCGGCTTTTTTAAAGAGACGGTGCATGAAAACACTAATATTTTTTTTAATAAATCCTTTACACTAAATGACAAGTGAAGTAACCAACACTGTCACTGTGCTTCTTATATGTGTGACTGACATGTTTCTATATATCTAATCTATGACGAACCGAACCGAACCCGAACACTACGGGGGTGGCTCAACACTAGTCTTCAGCTCTGAAAAGAGCTATTTTTTTGTGGTATTATGGAGCTAGTGAGCGGCTCCTTTAAACTGTCCCTGCTCGAGTATCTCTCCCTCCCTATTCTGCACTGACCTAGTATACACTGTAGGTAGCCCTTAAATGGAGTTTTGTTTTAACAAGAGGCCTAAACACTCTCCCTAGCAGCTCAGCGATCTCTCCCCATGCTTGTTGAACGCAGGCTCTGGCCGCAATGTGCACAAAATGGCGGCGGCAGGGCTTAAATAGACCCTATGACTCTGGGCGGCCAGCCAATCACAGTAATGCCACAACCAAGATGTCTGCGGCATTACTGTGATTTGTTAAGAAGCCCAGCATGTTTAGTGGCTGCAAAGGAGGTGCCAAAACTGCAGGGCGGGACATCCGAATATAGCGAGGCGAGTACACAAATACTCGCAATATAACGAGTAACCCGAATGCCGTACTATCCATGCGAATAGCGAACAGTAACGAATACACTCGCTCATCACTAATAACTAGGTTCTATAATTTTTGCTTTAATATAGCACTGTACTGATTGTCATCAACTAGAGTAAAGTTGAGACACAAGTCCTTCTGAATTTATACACTGCATACTCTGTATTGCGATAGAACAAATTTTGGAAATGGTGGTAAGCTAATTGAACAAGTCTAGTTACGTTTATACATTTATTCATCAAAGGGATGAAAAATTTTATTTGAACTATATAAGTTTGGTGCAAATTGAATCTACAGAGAAGGGGCTAAAAAAATCTTATACCTGCTTTTTTTTAATCTTTTGCTCAGTGTTTGCTGGATTTTACATTTGTTTCATTGGGGTAGACTCATTACAGAACTAACTACAGTTTACAGTGCTAACAGGAAGTTTATGAAAGTCAAAGACACAACCCCTGTCTCATGATTGGTTCAGGCTTCTGCTCTCCCTGCAGCTTTGTCTTCTCTGATTAGCATTATTTCCACTGCACACTATTACTTGGTTTTCACATATTTTTTGTAAATTTTCTATATACTGTATGACTTATTTAATTATTACCGCCATAATCGGTTTCCTCCTTTTTGGTTTCTGTGTCCGATGAGTACACAGTAGTGTTGAGCCACCCCCGTAGTGTTCGGGTTCGGTTCGGTTCGTCGAACACCGGGATGTTCGAGGAACTGTTCGTCGAACTGTTCGTCGAACACCTTAGAACACCGTCGAACACCGTTAAAACCAATGGCAGGCAAACAAAAACACATAGAAACACATAGAAAACACCTGCAAAGCTGACAAACTGCTCAGAAGACACTCTCTTTAAAAAAGCCGGCCGGCAAATTCAGCAGCGGCATACACCGGTACCCGACAATTTAGACAAGAAGGAATAGAGCATCACACATAGATTAGATAGATAGAAACATGTCAGTCACACATATAAGAAGCACAGTGACAGTGTTGGTTACTGCACTTGTCATTTAGTGTAAAGGATTTATTAAAAAAAATATTAGTGTTTTCATGCACCGTCTCTTTAAAAAAGCCGGCCGGCAATTCAGCATCTGTACTAGTGTTGAGCCACCCCCGTAGTGTTCGAGTTCGGTTCGGTTCGTCGAACACCCGTGTGTTCGCCGAACTGTTCGTCGAACTGTTCGTCGAACACCTTCGAACACCGTTAAAACCAATGGCAGGCAAACAAAAACACATAGAAACACATAGAAAACACCTTCAAAGGTGTCCAAAAGCTGACAAACTGCTCAGAAGACACAACTAACACATGGAAAAGTGACAAGTACATATAGTCATGCGAAAAGAAAAGAGGTGGAGGAGTAAAAGGAGGGGGAGACACAGATATAGGCATGTCATGCCCTTCTAAAATCCAAAAAGTGAGAAGCCGAGACGGCCAGTCCGCTCCTGCCCGTGCCACCTCCGTGTCGCCGGGTTTGTGCCAGAGCCGCGGTGAACCCTGACGGCCAGCCCCCCTCTCCCAATACTGGTGCCTGTCCGCTGGTGGGTCGAGAGAGCCCCCCTGTGGTGGAGGCAGCTCTAAGCTTTTTAATTTAAATTGTCCCTCTAATTTGAATGAATACACTTTAAATCCATTTACAAGGATCTATTGGAGGGCAAGTCTCATGCCAGCAGCCGCGTAATTCCAGCTCCAGTAGCGTCCACTAAAGCTGCTGCAGTTAAAAAGCTTTTATAAGGATCGAGCTCGGCTGTCCACCGCAAGGCATCCTAGTGCCAGTCCCAGCCCCTATGCCTTGGGGTGCCTCCTGATGCTCTTCACTTAGTATCCCGTGGTCCCGAAGCATTTCCTTTGAAAAAATTAAGTGTCCAAACTACAGGTGGTGTAGCTTGCTTAACAGCCGGGATAATCCGCTGACTAGCAGACACTGCTACTAGGCACAAAGTATTTCCTGAGCTAGATGCAGTTAAAAATTTGTAAGTAGATACTCTAATTGGATGCTGAGAAAGCATTCCATAGAGTCTCCTGGCACGCCATATATGATTCTCTTAAAAAGCTTGGAGTAGGGGTCTAGGGGACCCTTTTATAGCCAAAATCACGGCCCTGTATCACAATACGTCACCTAGGCTGAAGATAAATGGAACTGTAGCACCGAGGGCTCGGTTGCTACATACGTATTGCACCTCACCCAGAGGTGTGATATCTCACTCTCAGATAAGGATGGAGTGTGGATCAGGACCCGACACCTGCATGCATTACACCACATTGCCGTGGGGCAGGGCGACCAATATGCCCCTGAGATGGGCACGACAGTCCCTGTCCCTGGCTGGAGTGGGGGGAGGGAACACTGAGGAAGGGGAACCCTGCAGTGCAGGAGCAGGGAGGAAGCAGTTCCTGGGTGCATTGAGAAGGGAGTATAAAAGGTGGGCACCATCTTAGTTCAGTGCAGAGAAGTCTGAGCAGAAGTGGCAGGGAGCAGGGGCTCTGCATGAGCTCTGCTCCGGAGGCGGGCCTAGTAACAGAGGCCCAGGCCTGCAAGAGGGAGAAGGAAGGAAGAGGAGCGGAGAAGGCTCCAGGAACGAGGAATGAAGGGATCCCAGGGGTGCGGACGGGCGAGTCGCCACCGCACGCCCGAATCCACCTGCGTGGAGGGGTCAGGCCAAAGGGGGAGACCGGTCCCCGAACTAGTGGAGGCAGGAAACGACCCTCAGCTAGAAACCGGAGGCTCTGACATTTTATGTGGCGCAGCCCCTTGCTCCACCCGCTAGGAAGGCACCACATAGGGTCAAGGAAACTGGCGCCAAGTTTACCAAGAGGAGGCCCGAGGCAGCCGGACAGAAGTGTTGGATAAGAAAGGCCAGACAAAGGACACACTAAGGGGGTCCTGTGAAGCGCTCCAAAGTTATCTGGGAGTTGTCTGAGCCCCTCACCTGGTGAGCACAGTACGACGTGGGCAGCCGTTACCTGCAGACGTGGTCTGGATAATAAGAACTGTGAGTAAAGGCCCTGAACTGCATCACTGACTCCGTGTCGTTACTGCTGCTGCCCTGCACCATCACCCCCATCCTCCGCATACACTGCCCTGAGGCTATACTCCTCCCGTGGGGAGTTATGCTACGCTCTGCTGCACCCACAACACCAGCCTTAGCGGTCTGCCCTGTAGCGGCGGTTCACTCTGACCGCAATCCACGGGTGGCGTAGTCAGACATTTAAACATCAAAACCACATAAATAGTTCCGCCACTGGTTTGACCGCCCTGAGCCACGGAACCGGATCGCCGCCACGAAGACTACAACCACCAGCATCCACCAAAAAGGGTCCGGCTCCGGGTGTCCCAAGGCCCAGGGGGTGCGTCAGAACATTTTCATCACCTTTCACAATCACCAATGGGACAAGGCAGGGATGTCCTCTGTCCCCTCTCTTATACATCCTAGTGACGGAGCACCTGCTCTCATCAATTCGCCATAACCCCAATATTAGGTGGATTGAGGTGGGAGGCACCGAGTACAAGTGCTCTCTATTTGCTGATGATGTCCTAGTATATATCACTCAATCACATATATCCATCCCTGCTGTTATGGCTGAAATAGATCACTTTGTTACATGGTAAAATTTTAAAATCAATGCAGCGAAGTCTGAGGCCCTCGATGTCTCCCTCCCTAAATCCATATAGGATTCCATCCAGTCCAACTTTCCCTTTGCCTGGCCCTCACAGGGTATCAAATACTTAGGACTTCCTATTCATAGAGACCTAATAATCATGCTTCCTTCCTCTGTCCTCTCCCCCCAACCTCGCACAACAGAAATGTGATCAAGGTCTCCCTCATCTGATGAGTCTTCCATCAGTTCGTCCTCCACTTCTTCCTGGGCTCCTGCACCTTCCTCACTAGTTTGGCTGCTACCATGCGCCCTGGTAAAATCATCTCCCCCACCCTCACATGCCTGCCGCCCTGGTGCTGCCGACCGTCTGGACCTTGCAGATGTTAGCCCTTCCGCATACAACTCCTCCTCCTCTACTTCCTCCACCTCCTCTTGTGCCACCACCTGACTCCGAATTCTGTTTAACATGTGCTCCAGCATGTAAATCACCGGAATAGTCATGCTGATAATGGCATCGTCAGCACTAAACATCTTCGTCGCCATTTCAAAACTGTGCAGAAGGGTGCATAGGTCCCTGATCTGAGACCACTCCTCCAGCGTGATTTGCCCCACCTCTGAATCTCGTTGGCCAAGGCTATACGTCAGAACGTATTGCACCAGGGCTTGTCGGTGCTGCCACAGTCGCTGCAACATGTGCAGAGTTGAATTCCACCGGGTAGGCACATCGCATTTTAGCCGGTGAAGTGGCAGGCCCAACGACTTCTGTAGAGATGTAAGTCGCTGAGCTGCGGGATGCGAACGGCGGAAGTGAGCACACAGCGACCGTGCCCTCTGCAGAAGGCCATCTAGTCTGGGATAGTGGGCTAAAAATTGCTGGACAACCAGGTTCAACACGTGAGCCATACAAGGCACGTGTGTGACATTGCCCCGGCGAAGGGCCGCACCCAGGTTTGCAGCATTGTCGCACACGGCCTTCCCTGGTTTCAGGTCCAGTGGAGACAACCATTCATGAAATTGGTTCTCCAGAGCTGACCACAACTCCTCAGCTGTGTGACTCACATTTCCCAGACATTTCAATGTAAAAACCGCCTGATGACGTTGAGCCCTACTGCCAGCATAGTAAGGAGGTGTGCAGGATCCCTTCTGCGCAGTTAGAAAGCTTGTGGCATGACCAGACAGGCTTTGGGTGCAGGTGGAAGACCGAGAGGAGGTTGAGGAGGCAGAAGCAGTGGAGGAAAAATGACATAAAGAGGATTGACGCACAACTTGTGGGGACGGCAAGAATCATAGAATCATAGAGAATCATAGAATGGTAGAGTTGGAAGGGACCACCTGGGTCATCTGGTCCAACCCCCTGCTCAAAGCAGGATTCACTAGATCATCTCAGACAGATGTCTGTCCAGCCTCTGTTTGAAGACGTCCATTGAAGGGGAACTCACCACCTCTCGTGGCAGCCTGTTCCACTCATTAATCACCCTAACTGTCAAAAAGTTTTTTCTAATATCTAATCTGTGTCTCCTCCCATTTAGTTTCATCCCATTGCTTCTAGTCTTTCCTTGTGCAAATGAGAATAAAGATGATCCTTCTACAATGTGACAGCCCTTGACATATTTGTAGACAGCTATTAAGTCTCCTCTCAGTCTTCTTTTTTGCAAGCTAAACATTCCCAAATCCTGCAACCGTTCCTCATAGGACATGGTTTGCAGACCAGTCACCATTCTGGTCGCTCTTCTCTGAACTTGCTCCAGTTTGTCTATGTCTTTTTTAAAATGTGGTGCCCAAAACTGTACACAGTATTCCAGATGAGGTCTGACCAAAGAGGAGTAAAGACCGATAATGACTTCACGTGATCTAGACTATATGCTTCTGTTAATACATCCCAGAATTGTATTTGCCTTTTTTGCTGCTGCATCACACTGTTGACTCATGTTCAGTCTATGATCTATTAGTATACCTAAGTCTTTTTCACATGTACTGTTGCTTAGCTCTATTCCTCCCATTCTGTATATGCTTTTTTCATTTTTATTGCCCAGATGTAGTACTTTGCATTTTTCCCTGTTAAAAACCATTCTGTTGGTTGCTGCCCACTGCTCCAGTTTATTTAGGTCTTTTTGAATCCTCTCTCTCTCTTTTCTAGTATTAGCTATCCCTCCTAGCTTTGTGTCATCAGCAAATTTAATCAGTTTACCCTCAATTCCTTCATCTAAATCATTGATAAAGATGTTGAACAATACAGGTCCCAGGACGGAGCCCTGTGCTACCCCACTTGAGACATTCATCCAGCTGGATGTGAAGCCATTTACAACCACCCTTTGAGTCCGATCACTAAGCCAGTTATGAATCCACCTAACAGTTGCCTGGTCCATTGCATACTTGGTCATTTTTTCAATAAGGATGGTGTGAGATACTTTGTCAAATGCTTTGCTGAAGTCAAGATATACTATATCTACAGCATTTCCCTGATCCACCCAGTCAGTGATTCTGTCATAGAAGGAAATTAAGTTAGTCTGACATGACTTGTTAGTTACAAACCCATGCTGACTCTGGTTAATCACTTCATTCTTATTCATGTACTTACATACATGTTGTTTAATAATTTGTTCAAAGATCTTTCCTGGTATAGAAGTCAGACTCACCGGCCTATAGTTCCCTGGGTCCACCTTCTTCCCCTTTTTGAAGATAGGAACAACATTTGCTCTTCTCCAGTCTTCTGGGACTTCTCCTGTTCTCCAAGAATTTTCAAAGATTATGGAGAGTGGTTCTAAAATTTCTTCTACGATCTCCTTCAGTACTCTGGGGTGTAATTCATCTGGACCTGGAGACTTGAACTCATTTATGTTAGCTTAATATTCCCTCACAATCTTTCTGTTTACAGATAACTTGGATTCCTCTATTCCTTTAAAAGGACAGTGAAGATCAGTTGATGTTACATTTTCTTTCTGAGAGAAAACAGATGCAAAATAGGAATTAAAAAGTTCGGCCTTCTCAACATCCTCTCTTACCATTTCTCCATTTTCATCCTGTAAAAATCCTATAGCATCTTTGACTTTTCTTTTACTTTTGACATACCCCCAAAATCCTTTTTTATTGCTTTTGACATCTCTTGCAAGCCTTAATTCATTGTCAGCTTTAGCTAATCTGATACGTGCCCTGCAGGATCTGCAGACTGCATTATAATCTTCTTTAGATATGCCTCCCTCTTTCCATTTAATAAACATTTCTTTCTTTCTTTTTAGCATGTGTTTAAGTTCTGTGTTCATCCATCCTGGTTTCCTTAAATGCTTCCCATTCTTCCTACTTTTCGGGATTGTTAACGATTGTGCTTTGAGAATCTCATTTTTAAAAATTTCCCATCCTTCCTGGACATTTTTGTCCTTAAGGACATCCAGCCATTGGATCCCTCCTATTCTCTTTCTGAGTCTCTTAAAATCTGCCTTTCTAAAATCTAACCTTGAAGTCTGAGTCTTCACATGTCTTCCTCCTCTAGTTATCCAAAATTCTATAATAGCATGATCGCTGCCTCCTAGGGTCCCAGCCACCTTTACCTCCTCAACCATTTCCTCCCTGTTTATAAGGATTAGATCCAAAGTAGCAGATCCCCTTGTTTTCTCCCCTACCTTTTGGAAGATAAAGTTGTCAGCAAGAGAGGATAAGAATTTGCTTGACCTGTTAGTTTTACTTGAGAGAGATTCCCAACAAATGTCTGGATAGTTGAAATCTCCCATGACCACTACGTCATATTTTTTGGAGAACTTGGTCATTTGATACATAAAGAGTTCATCCATATCTTCAGCTTGCCCAGGTGGCCTGTAGTAAATGCCTACAATGGTGTCCTTTCCGTTGTTCTCTCCTTGTATTCTTACCCAAACAGTTTCCACAGAACTCCCAGTCTCTGAAGCTTCAATCTCTGTGCAGATATACGCTTTTCTAACATACAATGCAACACCTCCTCCTTGTTTATCAAGTCTGTTTCTTGCAAATAAGTTGTATCCTTTTAGCCTTTTATTCCAATTATGTGTATCGTCCCACCAAGTTTCAGTGATTCCAATGACATCATATTCCTTTTCCTGCATTAGTAGTTCCAATTCTCCTTGTTTGTTGCCCATGCTTTGTGCATTTGTATAAAAACATTTTAGTTTGTGATTGGTTTCTCTTCCTCCCATATTTTTATTATTTAAATTGTTTTGTCTTTGTTCTTCCTTTCCACTTCCAGTAGCAGAGATCTCAATAGTATTTGTCAGCTGTATGGCTTTTTCTGGCCTTTTGCTTCCCTTCCCACATTGTTCTAGTTTAAAGCTCTTCTGATGAGTGTAGCAAGGCGACTTCCAAATACATGTTTTCCAGTCTTCGTAAGGTGCACCCCATCTCTAGCAAGTAGTCCATCGTATAGGTAATTCATTCCGTGATCCAGAAATCCAAATCCTTGTTGACGGCACCATCGACGTAGCCAGTTGTTCACCTGTAGAATCTTATTCCACCTCATTGTTCCATGGCCATCCACTGGGAGGATGGATGAGAAGACCACCTGCGCTCCCAATTCTTTCACTTTCTTGCCTAAGTCTTCAAAGTCACTGCAGATGGTTTCCAGGTCCTTTCTTGCGGTGTCATTTGTCCCCACATGTATTAGCAGGAATGGGTAGTGATCTGTAGGTCTGAAGAGTCTTGATATCCTGTCAGACACATCTTTAATTTTTGCTCCTGGAAGACAGCACATTTCTCTTGAGGTTGTGTCTGGTCTGCAAATAGCGGCCTCTGTTCCTCTTAACAGGGAATCCCCCATGACCACCACTCTCCGTTTTTTCTTCACAACATTCTTCTTTCTCCATCCAGGAGGATTCTGAGGGCTTACAAGGTTATTCATTGCTG
The DNA here is from genome assembly GCF_046119375.1 of Phyllobates terribilis. Classification (NCBI taxonomy): domain Eukaryota; kingdom Metazoa; phylum Chordata; class Amphibia; order Anura; family Dendrobatidae; genus Phyllobates; species Phyllobates terribilis. Next base: position 226,291,398 of record NW_027362763.1, read on the forward strand.
GCAAAGTCTTATTTTGCTGTATTTCTTCATGGTTCTCCTGCGTGAGAGCCTGGTACTGGTTCCTGAGCAGTATGGGTGCTGACTGCCTCTCGATCCTCCTGCTTCTGTGGGTCACATGCTTCCATTCCTCTGTTTCGTCAGGTGCAGTTCGAATTTCTTCTCTTTCTGAATCATGAAGAGATAATTCTGCTCTGTCTAAGAACTCTTCACCTTCCTTAATGATTTTCAAGGTAGTTAACCTCTCTTCTAGATTTCGCAACTTTTCCTCCAACAGGGACACAAGCTTGCATTTCTGGCATGTGAAGTTTGGCTTTTCCACTGGCCAGTCTATGAACATGTAGCAGGATATGCAGCTCACCAAATGGCTCCTGGACTCTTCCATGTTCTTATTGTTAATGTTCTGAAAACAGTGAAAAAAGCTTAAAAAAAAAGCTTCAAAATGCCGGCGCGCGGTTTACCGATGTCCTCTTTTCAGCTCCAACAGCCAAAATCCAGTGTTCTTTGAGCTCGCGGAGACTCTTCACTTACCCCAAAATGCAGTGGGAATATGCAAATTATCTCCTCAGGACTCCTCCCCTGGTTTACCGATGTCCTCTTTTCAGCTCCAACAGCCAAAATCCAGTGTTCTTTGAGCTCGCGGAGACTCTTCACTTACCCCAAAATGCAGTGGGAATATGCAAATTATCTCCTTAGGACTCCTCCCCTGGTTTAGCCCCTTGTCCTGCTGTCACCATAGTTACCCAGTGCCCAGTCAGCGACATGTAACGCCCCTGTCCATGCCTACTCGTCCAAGTGTCTGTGGTGAAATGCACCCTGTCACACACAGAGTTTCTCAAAGAAGCGGTGATGTTGTGTGCGACATGCTGGTGGAGCGTAGGCACACCTTTCTTTGAGAAGTAGTGCCGACTGGGCATCTGGTACTGGGGCACTGCGACGGACATAAAGTCTCGAAAATCCTCTGTGTCCACCAGGCGGAAAGGCAGCATTTCTGTAGCCAAGAGCTTGCAGATGGTGAAATTCAACCTCTTAGCTTTCTCATGGCTAGGAGGAAATGGTCTTTTACTTGTCCACATCTGAGGGACCGAGGGCTGGCTATTGTGCTTAGACGGGGTTGATAAGGGTGTCCCCGGCAAACTGCCGGTCTGTGAGGAAGATGCAGGCGGACATGTTAGGTTGCCTTGATCCAAAGGTGGTGCTATCGATGTCGGACAGCGCTCAAGACCAGCTGGTGTTACCACCTCCAAAGAAAATGATGACCTGCCAATCACGCTGGCTGTTGCGGGTAAAGAGGTGGTAGGTCTGCGCCCCAAAACAGGTGTGACTGCTGTCCCCCCAGTCACAGAGGATGAAGAGGCCGCGGATGCACAAGATATGGCAGACGGTGGTTGGCCCGGCCGGCTAGACCGCATTGTAGCACACTGAGCTTCCCACTGCAACTTATGCTTCATGTCCATGTGCCGGTTCATGCATGAAGTACTCAAACTATGTATTTTTTGGCCTCTACTTAGCTTTTGCTGACAAATGTTACAGATAACACGAGTTGGGTCATCTTTATCGATCTGAAAAAATGCCCAGGCTATGCAAGGCTTAGCACCCATGCGACCTGAAGAGCCACCACGACTTGTGGTGAGAGGCAGAGTTGTGTTTGAGGATGCAGTTGTTGACGTGCTTCCAGTACTACGTCTCTGTCCAGGAAGGCGCAACCTGACCTCGTCGTCACTAGCATCTTCCTCCACCTCCTCTGCTGACCTCATCTCTTGGCTGACTGTGGGTTGACAGTAAGTGGGATCTCCGACCTCATCATCATCACCCTGTGCGTTATCACACCCGTCGTCCTCAGAGCCAACCTGTTCCTGCCCTGACAAAAAACTAAAGTTGTCGCTCCAATCAGGTATTTGAGTCTTATCATCGTCTTCCTCATTGTCTCCACCAACAGGAGTTACAGTTTGGGAATGAGGGTCTACATTATGGTCAGAACCTTCTGCGTCTGGTCCTGGATCCGACTCATAAAGATTCTGGGCATCAGTGCAGATCATTTCCTCGTCTGGATTCACAGAAGCGCTGGAGTCGACCTCTTATTCCCAGGCTATAGTATGAGTAAACAGCTCTGCAGACTCAACCATCTGTTCTACCTCATACTCAGACGGGCAGCTGGAGATTTGGGAGCTGTGAGGAAGCAAGTGCGATTTGGGTGACACCTTTGAGGACTGGAGTATTTGTGATGTTGAAGTTGATGTGGAGGAGAGCCCACTTAAAGGAGCACTTGATATCCGTTGAAGCACCTGCTGTTTTTGTGCCTCATCTGGAATTTGTAGCGATTGGCGTGGCCGTAAGAAAGGGATCTTATCACATTGTCCGCTAAAAGAAGTAGACATTTTAGTTTGGCTGGAAGATGGTCTTTCTTCTGCACCTACCCCACGGACACAACCTTTTTTCCCCTTCCCAACACGCCTATTCCCCTTTCCACCAGCAGCAGGCCTTTTTCCACTCATTTTGGTGGTTAACTAATTCACAACTCTGGAGTTGTTTGCACAAAAAAACAATGGATGGTAACCGAGCAGAGCTGAGTGGCCAAACTGTGGTATTAGGCCAAAACTATTGGCTGGGTTAGATGCAGAAAAAAATTATTTTTAATTTGCAACCTGATGGAGGTCAGTATAGATGGACTAATAGACCAAGTCCCACACACCGCTAGAAGCCCAAATATTTTTTCAGAGCTAGATGCAGAAAATTTTTTTATTCAATTTGCAACCTGATGGAGGTCAGTATAGATGGACTAATAGACCAAGTCCCACACACTGCTAGAAGCCCAAATATTTTTTCAGAGCTAGATGCAGAAAAAAATTATTTTTAATTTGCAACCTGATGGAGGTCAGTATAGATGGACTAATAGACCAAGTCCCACACACCGCTAGAAGCCCAAATATTTTTTCAGAGCTAGATGCAGAAAAAAATTATATTCAATTTGCAACCTGCTGGAGGTCAGTATAGAAGGACTAATAGAACAAGTCCCACACACTGCTAGAAGCCCAAATATTTTTTCAGAGCTAAATGAAGAAAAAAATTATTTTTAATTTGCAACCTGATGGAGGTCAGTATAGATGGACTAATAGACCAAGTCCCACACACTGCTAGAAGCCCAAATATTTTTTCAGAGCTAGATGCAGAAAAAAATTATTTTTAATTTGCAACCTGATGGAGGTCAGTATAGATGGACTAATAGACCAAGTCCCACACACTGCTAGAAGCCTAAATATTTTTTCAGAGCTAGATGCAGAAAAAAATTATTTTTAATTTGCAACCTGATGGAGGTCAGTATAGATGGACTAATAGACCAAGTCCCACACACCGCTAGAAGCCCAAATATTTTTTCAGAGCTAGATGCAGAAAAAAATTATATTCAATTTGCAACCTGCTGGACGTCAGTATAGAAGGACTAATAGAACAAATCCCACACACTGCTAGAAGCCCAAATATTTTTTCAGAGCTAAATGAAGAAAAAAATTATTTTTAATTTGCAACCTGATGGAGGTCAGTATAGATGGACTAATAGACCAAGTCCCACACACTGCTAGAAGCCCAAATATTTTTTCAGAGCTAGATGCAGAAAAAAATTATTTTTAATTTGCAACCTGATGGAGGTCAGTATAGATGGACTAATAGACCAAGTCCCACACACCGCTAGAAGCCCAAATATTTTTTCAGAGCTAGATGCAGAAATTTTTTTTATTCAATTTGCAACCTGATGGAGGTCAGTATAGATGGACTAATAGACCAAGTCCCACACACTGCTAGAAGCCCAAATATTTTTTCAGAGCTAGATGCAGAAAAAAATTATTTTTAATTTGCAACCTGATGGAGGTCAGTATAGATGGACTAATAGACCAAGTCCCACACACCGCTAGAAGCCCAAATATTTTTTCAGAGCTAGATGCAGAAAAAAATTATTCTTAATTTGCAACCTGATGGAGGTCAGTATAGATGGACTAATAGACCAAGTCCCACACACCGCTAGAAGCCCAAATATTTTTTCAGAGCTAGATGCAGAAAAAAATTATATTCAATTTGCAACCTGCTGGAGGTCAGTATAGAAGGACTAATAGAACAAGTCCCACACACTGCTAGAAGCCCAAATATTTTTTCAGAGCTAAATGAAGAAAAAAATTATTTTTAATTTGCAACCTGATGGAGGTCAGTATAGATGGACTAATAGACCAAGTCCCACACACTGCTAGAAGCCCAAATATTTTTTCAGAGCTAGATGCAGAAAAAAATTATTTTTAATTTGCAACCTGATGGAGGTCAGTATAGATGGACTAATAGACCAAGTCCCACACACCGCTAGAAGCCCAAATATTTTTTCAGAGCTAGATGCAGAAAATTTTTTTATTCAATTTGCAACCTGATGGAGGTCAGTATAGATGGACTAATAGACCAAGTCCCACACACTGCTAGAAGCCCAAATATTTTTTCAGAGCTAGATGCAGAAAAAAATTATTTTTAATTTGCAACCTGATGGAGGTCAGTATAGATGGACTAATAGACCAAGTCCCACACACTGCTAGAAGCCCAAATATTTTTTCAGAGCTAGATGCAGAAAAAAATTATTTTTAATTTGCAACCTGATGGAGGTCAGTATAGATGGACTAATAGAACAAGTCCCACACGCTGCTAGAAGCCCAAATATTTTTTCAGAGATAAATGAAGAAAAAAATTATTTTTAATTTGCAACCTGATGGAGGTCAGTATAGATGGACTAATAGACCAAGTCCCACACACTGCTAGAAGCCCAAATATTTTTTCAGAGCTAGATGCAGAAAAAAATTATTTTTAATTTGCAACCTGATGGGGGTCAGTATAGATGGACTAATAGACCAAGTCCCACACACCGCTAGAAGCCCAAATATTTTTTCAGAGCTAGATGCAGAAAAAAATTACATTCAATTTGCAACCTGCTGGAGGTCAGTATAGAAGGACTAATAGAACAAGTCCCACACACTGCTAGAAGCCCAAATATTTTTTCAGAGCTAAATGAAGAAAAAAATTATTTTTAATTTGCAACCTGATGGAGGTCAGTATAGATGGACTAATAGACCAAGTCCCACACACTGCTAGAAGCCCAAATATTTTTTCAGAGCTAGATGCAGAAAAAAAATATATTCAGTTTGCAACCTGATGGAGGTCAGTATAGATGGACCAATAGAATGATGCTATGCCCAAAAGATTTTACTTCACTAGGTGCAGTAAAAAAATTGGTATTCTATACACAGGTGGTATATCTTGCAACACAGATAGGCTACTCCACTGACTAACACACTCTGCAATAGGCCAAAAAGGATTAGCTTTGCTAGATTCAGCCAAATGCTGTGAAAAAAACTTGCACAGCACTGGCACAGACCTGCCTGGCAAAAACTGATAGGAACTGATGTAACCTAGTCCTGAAAAGGACTCCAATTACAATTAGTCTTTACTCCCACAATCTATCTATTTAAGAGCACAGACCTGCCTGATAAAAGTCATAGGAAATGCTGTAACCTAGTCCTTAAAAGGACTGCAATCACCACTATTCCCTACTCCCAAGCTATCTGTATATTTGTGCGAAAATTGGCTTGAAATTAACAAGGTATAGCGCACACAGCAACAGCGGTGCCGTCTAACACGCAGCTGCAGCAGTGAGAAAATGGTGGCGACGGGGAAAATGGCTTGGTCTTATAGGGCAAGGACATGTGACATACACTGCCAATCACACATGCCCTTGCTTGTGTGAAAAAAAGCACTTCGCTCCGTGTGTGCGCTGCTGATAGGCTGACAGATTGCACCTCCCCACTGCAAATGCGGGAAAGAGAAAAAAAAATGGAGATCTTCATTGTTCCTGCAGAGATCCATCCCCTGCCCCTCCCCCCGCCCCGCTGTACACTCACACTGCGTATTAACATTAATTTTCATCATTACTGAGAAAAAATCCAGTTATGATTTTGGTGCACGAACAGTTATCGAACATAACCTCGAACAGCCGAATTTTTCTCAAATTGTTCGTGTTCGCCGACCGGCTCGAACACCGCCCAAAACAGCTCAAATTTGAGATTGGCGAACAGTTCGAGTAGAACAACGCTCATCTCTAATCTGTACCCGACAATTTATAACAGACAGAATAGAGCTTCACACATAGATTAGATAGATAGAAACATGTCAGTCACACATATAAGAAGCACAGTGACAGTGTTGGTTACTGCACTTGTCATTTAGTGTAAAGGATTTATTAAAAAAAATATTAGTGTTTTCATGCACCGTCTCTTTAAAAAAGCCGGCCGGCAATTCAGCATCTGTACCCGACAATTTATAACAGACAGAATAAAGCTTCACACATAGATTAGATAGATAGAAACATGTCAGTCACATATATAATAAGTACAGTGAGAGTGTTGCTTACTGTACTTGTCATTTAGTGTAAAGGATTTATTTAAAAAAATAATAGTGTTTTCATGCACTGTCTCTTTAAAAAAGCCGGCCGGCAATTCAACAGCGGTACCCGACAATTTAGAACAGAAAGATAGAGCATCACACATAGATTAGATAGATAGAAACATGTCAGTCACATATATATGAAGTACAGTGATAGTGTTGGTTACTGTACTTGTCATTTAGTATTAAAATAAAGGATTTATTATTAAAAAAATTGGCGTGGGGTTCCCCTTAATTTTAGGCTCTAGCGGAGGTTAAGCAGACGGCTGGGGCAGATGTTTGAAGCCTGGGAAGGGGGTAATACCCACGGAGCTTCCCAGGCTACTAATATCAGCCCCCAGCTGAATACATAGCCTTTACTAGCTATTAAAATGGGGGACCCCCCAAAAAAAATGACGTGGGGTCCCCCCTAATTTAATAGCTAGCAAAGGCTAGGCAGACAGCTGGGGGCTGATATTAATAGCCCAGGAAGGGAGCCATGAATATTGGCCCCCTCCCAGGCTAGAAACACCAGCCGTCAGCCGCCCCAGAAATGGCGCATTCATAGGATGCGCCAATTCTGGCACTTAGCCTCGCTCTTCCACGCTGCCCTGGTGCGGTGGCAGGGGGTAATAGGGTTGGGGTTGATGTCAGCTTATAATGCCAGCTGACATCAAGCCCAGGTTAGTAATGGAGAGGCGTCTATAAGACACCCCCCCTACTAACCCCATAGTCAAAGTTAAAAAAAACACAAACACCCAGAATAAAGTCCTTTAATTGAAATAAAGACACAATCCTTTATTGTTCTAAATTAAACCATACTTACCATCACGCCCATTCCAGCTGAAGCCAACGATCTCCTGCAATAAAAGAAAAATAATAAAGCAACCTCATCCTTACCTTTCCATGGTTCCCACGACAGCTTCAGCTCTGCTACATCGAGATGACAGGCTGGACCGCAGCAGAACGCTGCCATCCAGCCTGTCATCCCGCAGACACTGAGAAGCGCAGGCTTGCTTGCGCTGCTCAGCGTCTCTCTGTGACGACATCCAGATGAGCCGAATTCATGTCCAATGAACTCGGCTCACCTCATGCACGTCACTGACAGCGTGGGAAAATTCTCACGCTGAAGCGCTGATTGCAGGAGAATTTTCCCACGCTGTCAGTGACGTGCATGAGGTGAGCCGAGTTCATTGGACATGACCTCGGCTCATCTGGATGCCGTCACAGCGAGACAGTGAGGAGCGCAAGCATGCCTGCGCTTCTCAGTGTCTGCGGGATGACAGACTGGATGGCAGCGTTCTGCTGCGGTCCAGCCAGTCATCTCGATGTAGCAGAGCTGAAGCTGTCGTGGGAACCATGGAAAGGTAAGGATGAGGTTGGTTTATTATTTTTCTTTTATTGCAGGAGATCGTTGGCTTCAGCTGGAATGGGTGTGATGGTAAGTATGGTTTAATTTAGAACAATAAAGAATTGTGTCTTTATTTCAATTAAAGGACTTTATTCTGGGTGTTGTGTTTTTTTTAAATGCTTTACTAGAAATTCATGGCGGTCATGTCTAATACTGGCGTGACCCCATGAATTTTGGGCTTGGGGCCAGCTGATAATACCAAGCTGGCCCTAACCCCTTTATTACCCAGGGAGCCACCGCACCAGGGCCCTGGATGAGTTGGGTACAGCGCCAGAAGATGGCGCTTCTATCAACGCGCCATTTTCCGGGGTGGCTGCGGACTGCAATTTGTAGCGGGGGGGGGCCCAGAAAGCTTGGGCCTCCCTGCGCTGCAGATTCCAGCCCCCAGCTGCCTAGTTGTACCTGGCTGGACACAAAAATAGGGCGAAGCCCCACGTACTTTTTTTTTAATTATTTCATGAAATTCATGAAATAATTAAGAAAAAAAGGCCTTCCCTATATTGTTGTGTCCGGCCAGGTACAAATAGGCAGCTGGTGGTTGGGGGCAGCCCGTTCCTGCCTGCTGTACCTGGCTGGACACAAAAATAGTGCGAAGCCCCACTTCAATTTTTTTTAATTATTTCATGAAATTCATGAAATAATTAAGAAAAAAAGGGCTTCCCTATATTGTTGTGTCCGGCCAGGTACAAATAGGCAGCTGGTGGATGGGGGCAGCCCGTTCCTGCCTGCTGTACCTGGCTGGACACAAATATAGTGCGAAGCCCCACTTCAATTTTTTTTAATTATTTCATGAAATTCATGAAATAATTAAGAAAAAAAGGGCTTCCCTATATTGTTGTGTCCGGCCAGGTACAAATAGGCAGCTGGTGGATGGGGGCAGCCCTTTCCTGCCTGCTGTACCTGGCTGGACACAAATATAGTGCGAAGCTCCACTTCAATTTTTTTAAATTATTTCAGGAAATTCGTGAAATAATTTTAAAAAAATTGACGTGGGGCTTCGCACTATATTTGTGTCCAGCCAGGTGCAGCAGGCAGGAACGGGCTGCCCCCAACCACCAGCTGCCTATTTGTACCTGGCTGGACACAACAATATAGGGAAGCCCTTTTTTTCTTAATTATTTCATGAAATAATTTAAAGAAAATTGACGTGGGGCTTCGCCCTGTTTTTGTGTCCAGCCAGGTACAACTAGGCAGCTGGGGGCTGGAATCCGCAGCGCAGGGAGGCCCAAGCTTTCTGGGCCACCCCCGCTGCAAATTGCAGTCCGCAGCCACCCCGAAAAATGGCGCGTTCATAGAAGCGCCATCTTCTGGCGCTGTACCCAACTCATCCAGGGCCCTGATGCGGTGGCTCACTGGGTAATAAAGGGGTTAGGGCCAGCTTGGCATTATCAGCTGGCCCTAAGCCCGAAATTCATGGGGTCACGCCAATATTAGACATGACCACCATGAATTTCTAGTAAAGTATTTAAAAAAAACACAACACCCAGAAAAAAGTCCTTTAATTGAAATAAACACACAATTCTTTATTGTTCTAAATTAAACCATACTTACCATCACGCCCATTCCAGCTGAAGCCAACGATCTCCTGAAATAAAAGAAAAATAATAAAGCAACATCATCCTTACCTTTCCATGGTTCCCATGACTAGTGTTGAGCCACCCCCGTAGTGTTCGGGTTCGGTTCGGTTCGTCGAACACCGGGATGTTCGAGGAACTGTTCGTCGAACTGTTCGTCGAACACCTTAGAACACCGTCGAACACCGTTAAAACCAATGGCAGGCAAACAAAAACACATAGAAACACATAGAAAACACCTGCAAAGGTGTCCAAAAGCTGACAAACTGCTCAGAAGACACTCTCTTTAAAAAAGCCGGCCGCCAAATTCAGCAGCGGCATACACCGGTACCCGACAATTTAGACAAGAAGGAATAGAGCATCACACATAGATTAGATAGATAGAAACATGTCAGTCACACATATAAGAAGCACAGTGACAGTGTTGGTTACTGCACTTGTCATTTAGTGTAAAGGATTTATTAAAAAAAATATTAGTGTTTTCATGCACCGTCTCTTTAAAAAAGCCGGCCGGCAATTCAGCATCTGTACCCGACAATTTAGAACAGAAAGAATAGAGCTTCACACATAGATTAGATAGATAGAAACATGTCAGTCACATATATAATAAGTACAGTGATAGTGTTGCTTACTGTACTTGTCATTTAGTGTAAAGGATTTATTTAAAAAAATAATAGTGTTTTCATGCACTGTCTCTTTAAAAAAGCCGGCCGGCAATTCAGCAGCGGTACCCGACAATTTAGAACAGAAAGATAGAGCATCACACATAGATTAGATAGATAGAAACATGTCAGTCACATATATATGAAGTACAGTGATAGTGTTGGTTACTGTACTTGTCATTTAGTATTAAAATAAAGGATTTATTATTAAAAAAATTGGCGTGGGGTTCCCCTTAATTTTAGGCTCTAGCGGAGGTTAAGCAGACGGCTGGGGCAGATGTTTGAAGCCTGGGAAGGGGGTAATACCCACGGAGCTTCCCAGGCTACTAATATCAGCCCCCAGCTGAATACATAGCCTTTACTAGCTATTAAAATGGGGGACCCCCCAAAAAAAATGACGTGGGGTCCCCCCTAATGTAATAGCTAGCAAAGGCTAGGCAGACAGCTGGGGGCTGATATTAATAGCCCAGGAAGGGAGCCATGAATATTGGCCCCCTCCCAGGCTAGAAACACCAGCTGTCAGCCGCCCCAGAAATGGCGCATTCATAGGATGCGCCAATTCTGGCACTTAGCCTCGCTCTTCCACGCTGCCCTGGTGCGGTGGCAGGGGGTAATAGGGTTGGGGTTGATATCAGCTTATAATGCCAGCTGACATCAAGCCCAGGTTAGTAATGGAGAGGCGTCTATAAGACACCCCCATTACTAACCCCATAGTCAAAGTTAAAAAAAACACAAACACCCAGAATAAAGTCCTTTAATTGAAATAAAGACACAATCCTTTATTGTTCTAAATTAAACCATACTTACCATCACGCCCATTCCAGCTGAAGCCAACGATCTCCTGAAATAAAAGAAAAATAATAAAGCAACATCATCCTTACCTTTCCATGGTTCCCATGACAGCTTCAGCTCTGCTACATCGAGATGACAGGCTGGACCGCAGCAGAACGCTGCCATCCAGCCTGTCATCCCGCAGACACTGAGAAGCGCAGGCTTGCTTGCGCTGCTCAGCGTCTCTCTGTGACGACATCCAGATGAGCCGAGTTCATGTCCAATGAACTCGGCTCACCTCATGCACGTCACTGACAGCGTGGGAAAATTCTCACGCTGAAGCGCTGATTGCAGGAGAATTTTCCCACGCTGTCAGTGACGTGCAGGAGGTGAGCTGAGTTCATTGGACATGAGCTCACCTCATGCACATCACTGACAGCGTGGGAGAATTCTCCTGCACTCAGCACTTCAGCGTGAGAATTTTCCCACGCTGTCAGTGACGTGCATGAGGTGAGCCGAGTTCATTGGACATGACCTCGGCTCATCTGGATGCCGTCACAGCGAGACAGTGAGGAGCGCAAGCATGCCTGCGCTTCTCAGTGTCTGCGGGATGACAGACTGGATGGCAGCGTTCTGCTGCGGTCCAGCCAGTCATCTCGATGTAGCAGAGCTGAAGCTGTCGTGGGAACCATGGAAAGGTAAGGATGAGGTTGGTTTATTATTTTTCTTTTATTGCAGGAGATCGTTGGCTTCAGCTGGAATGGGTGTGATGGTAAGTATGGTTTAATTTAGAACAATAAAGAATTGTGTCTTTATTTCAATTAAAGGACTTTATTCTGGGTGTTGTGTTTTTTTTAAATACTTTACTAGAAATTCATGGCGGTCATGTCTAATACTGGCATGACCCCATGAATTTTGGGCTTGGGGCCAGCTGATAATACCAAGCTGGCCCTAACCCCTTTATTACCCAGTGAGCCACCGCACCAGAGCCCTGGATGAGTTGGGTACAGCGCCAGAAGATGGCGCTTCTATGAACGCGCCATTTTCCGGGGTGGCTGCGGACTGCAATTTGTAGCGGGGGGGGGCCCAGAAAGCTTGGGCCTCCCTGCGCTGCAGATTCCAGCCCCCAGCTGCCTAGTTGTACCTGGCTGGACACAAAAATAGGGCGAAGCCCCACGTACTTTTTTTTTAATTATTTCATGAAATTCATGAAATAATTAAGAAAAAAAGGCCTTCCCTATATTGTTGTGTCCGGCCAGGTACAAATAGGCAGCTGGTGGATGGGGGCAGCCCGTTCCTGCCTGCTGTACCTGGCTGGACACAAATATAGTGCGAAGCCCCACTTCAATTTTTTTTAATTATTTCATGAAATTCATGAAATAATTAAGAAAAAAAGGGCTTCCCTATATTGTTGTGTCCGGCCAGGTACAAATAGGCAGCTGGTGGATGGGGGCAGCCCGTTCCTGCCTGCTGTACCTGGCTGGACACAAATATAGTGCGAAGCCCCACTTCAATTTTTTTAAATTATTTCAGGAAATTCATGAAATAATTTAAAAAAAATTGACGTGGGGCTTCGCACTATATTTGTGTCCAGCCAGGTACAGCAGGCAGGAACGGGCTGCCCCCAACCACCAGCTGCCTATTTGTACCTGGCCGGACACAACAATTTAGGGAAGCCCTTTTTTTCTTAATTATTTCATGAAATAATTTAAAGAAAATTGACATGGGGCTTCGCCCTGTTTTTGTGTCCAGCCAGGTACAACTAGGCAGCTGGGGGCTGGAATCCGCAGCGCAGGGAGGCCCAAGCTTTCTGGGCCACCCCCGCTGCAAATTGCAGTCCGCAGCCACCCCGGAAAATGGCGTGTTCATAGAAGCGCCATCTTCTGGCGCTGTACCCAACTCATCCAGGGCCCTGATGCGGTGGCTCACTGGGTAATAAAGGGGTTAGGGCCAGCTTGGCATTATCAGCTGGCCCTAAGCCCGAAATTCATGGGGTCACGCCAATATTAGACATGACCACCATGAATTTCTAGTAAAGTATTTAAAAAAAACACAACACCCAGAAAAAAGTCCTTTAATTGAAATAAACACACAATTCTTTATTGTTCTAAATTAAACCATACTTACCATCACGCCCATTCCAGCTGAAGCCAACGATCTCCTGAAATAAAAGAAAAATAATAAAGCAACATCATCCTTACCTTTCCATGGTTCCCATGACAGCTTCAGCTCTGCTACATCGAGATGACAGGCTGGACCGCAGCAGAACGCTGCCATCCAGCCTGTCATCCCGCAGACACTGAGAAGCGCAGGCTTGCTTGCGCTCCACAGTGTCTCTCTGTGAGGGCATCCAGATGAGCCGAGTTAATGTCCAATGAACTCGGCTCACCTCATGCACGTCACTGACAGCGTGGGAAAATTCTCCTGCACTCAGCGCTTCAGCGTGGGAGAATTCTCACGCTGAAGCGCTGAGTGCAGGAGAATTCTCCCACGCTGTCAGTGACGTGCAGGAGGTGAGCTGAGTTCATTGGACATGAGCTCACCTTATGCACGTCACTGACAGCGTGGGAGAATTCTCCTGCACTCACCGCTTCAGCGTGAGAATTTTCCCACGCTGTCAGTGACGTGCATGAGGTGAGCCGAGTTCATTGGACATGAACTCGGCTCATCTGGATGTCGTCACAGAGAGACGCTGAGCAGCGCAAGCAAGCCTGCGCTTCTCAGTGTCTGCGGGATGAGAGGCTGGATGGCAGCGTTCTGCTGCGGTCCAGCCTGTCATCTCGATGTAGCAGAGCTGAAGCTGTCGTGGGAACCATGGAAAGGTAAGGATGAGGTTGCTTTATTATTTTTCTTTTATTGCAGGAGATCGTTGGCTTCAGCTGGAATGGGCGTGATGGTAAGTATGGTTTAATTTAGAACAATAAAGGATTGTGTCTTTATTTCAATTAAAGGACTTTATTCTGGGTGTTTGTGGTTTTTTTAACTTTGACTATGGGGTTAGTAATGGGGGTGTCTTATAGACGCCTCTCCATTACTAACCTGGGCTTGATGTCAGCTGGCATTATAAGCTGACATCAACCCCAACCCTATTACCCCCTGCCACCGCACCAGGGCAGCGTGGAAGAGCGAGGCTAAGTGCCAGAATTGGCGCATCCTATGAATGCGCCATTTCTGGGGCGGCTGACGGCTGGTGTTTCTAGCCTGGGAGGGGGCCAATATTCATGGCTCCCTTCCTGGGCTATTAATATCAGCCCCCAGCTGTCTGCCTAGCCTTTGCTAGCTATTAAATTAGGGGGGACCCCACGTCATTTTTTTTGGGGGGTCCCCCATTTTAATAGCTAGTAAAGGCTATGTATTCAGCTGGGGGCTGATATTAGTAGCCTGGGAAGCTCCGTGGGTATTACCCCCTTCCCAGGCTTCAAACATCTGCCCCAGCCGTCTTCTTAACCTCCGCTAGAGCCTAAAATTAAGGGGAACCCCACGCCAATTTTTTTAATAATAAATCCTTTATTTTAATACTAAATGACAAGTACAGTAACCAACACTATCACTGTACTTCATATATATGTGACTGACATGTTTCTATCTATCTAATCTATGTGTGAAGCTCTATTCTGTCTGTTATAAATTGTCGGGTACAGATGCTGAATTGCCGGCCGGCTTTTTAAAAGAGACGGTGCATGAAAACACTATTATTTTTTTTGATAAATCCTTTACGCTAAATGACAAGTACAGTAAGCAACACTGTCACTGTACTTCGTATATATGTGGCTGACATGTTTCTATCTATCTAATCTATGTGTGAAGCTCTATTCTGTCTGTTATAAATTGTCGGGTACCACTGCTGAATTGCCGGCCGGCTTTTTTAAAGAGACGGTGCATGAAAACACTATTATTTTTTTTGATAAATCCTTTACGCTAAATGACAAGTACAGTAAGCAGCACTTTCACTGTACTTCGTATATATGTGGCTGACATGTTTATATCTATCTAATCTATGTGTGAAGCTCTATTCTGTCTGTTATAAATTGTCGGGTACCACTGCTGAATTGCCGGCCGGCTTTTTTAAAGAGACGGTGCATGAAAACACTATTATTTTTTTTGATAAATCCTTTACGCTAAATGACAAGTACAGTAAGCAGCACTTTCACTGTACTTCGTATATATGTGGCTGACATGTTTATATCTATCTAATCAATGTGTGAAGCTCTATTCTTTCGGTTCTAAATTGTCGGGTACAGGTGTATGCCGCTGCTGAATTGCCGGCTTTTCATGTTTCACTGTTGGCACTGTTCCCATCGATTTGGGCAATCACTGTAATGCCACAACCACCATGGCTGTGGCATTACAGTGAGTGGCAGACAATCCCTGCATGATTGGTGCTCTAAATAGCGCCAGACATGCAGGACAAGCTTTTGGTGCACGAACAGTTATCGAACATAACCTCGAACAGCCGAATTTTTTGCAAATCGTTCGGGTTCGTCGAACAACTAGAACACCGCCCAAAACAGCTCGAATTTGAGATTGGCGAACAGTTCTAGTCGAACACCGCTCATCTCTACCCATGACAGCTTCAGCTCTGCTACATCGAGATGACAGGCTGGACCGCAGCAGAACGCTGCCATCCAGCCTGTCATCCCGCAGACACTGAGAAGCGCAGGCTTGCTTGCGCTCCACAGTGTCTCTCTGTGAGGGCATCCAGATGAGCCGAGTTAATGTCCAATGAACTCGGCTCACCTCATGCACGTCACTGACAGCGTGGGAAAATTCTCCTGCACTCAGCGCTTCAGCGTGGGAGAATTCTCACACTGAAGCGCTGAGTGCAGGAGAATTCTCCCACGCTGTCAGTGACGTGCAGGAGGTGAGCTGAGTTCATTGGACATGAGCTCACCTTATGCACGTCACTGACAGCGTGGGAAAATTCTCCTGCACTCAGCGCTTCAGCGTGGGAGAATTCTCACGCTGAAGCGCTGAGTGCAGGAGAATTCTCCCACGCTGTCAGTGACGTGCAGGAGGTGAGCTGAGTTCATTGGACATGAGCTCACCTTATGCACGTCACTGACAGCGTGGGAGAATTCTCCTGCACTCACCGCTTCAGCGTGAGAATTTTCCCACGCTGTCAGTGACGTGCATGAGGTGAGCCGAGTTCATTGGACATGAACTCGGCTCATCTGGATGTCGTCACAGAGAGACGCTGAGCAGCGCAAGCAAGCCTGCGCTTCTCAGTGTCTGCGGGATGAGAGGCTGGATGGCGGCGTTCTGCTGCGGTCCAGCCTGTCATCTCGATGTAGCAGAGCTGAAGCTGTCGTGGGAACCATGGAAAGGTAAGGATGAGGTTGCTTTGTTATTTTTCTTTTATTGCAGGAGATCGTTGGCTTCAGCTGGAATGGGCGTGACGGTAAGTATGGTTTAATTTAGAGCAATAAAGGATTGTGTCTTTATTTCAATTAAAGGACTTTATTCTGGGTGTTTGTGTTTTTTTTAACTTTGACTATGGGGTTAGTAATGGGGGTGTCTTATAGACTCCTCTCCATTACTAACCTGGGCTTGATGTCAGCTGGCATT
This sequence comes from Phyllobates terribilis, assembly GCF_046119375.1. Lineage (NCBI taxonomy): Eukaryota > Metazoa > Chordata > Amphibia > Anura > Dendrobatidae > Phyllobates > Phyllobates terribilis. Next base: position 226,307,822 of record NW_027362763.1, read on the forward strand.
ATAAGCTGACATCAACCCCAACCCTATTACCCCCTGCCACCGCACCAGGGCAGCGTGGAAGAGCGAGGCTAAGTGCCAGAATTGGCGCATCCTATGAATGCGCCATTTCTGGGGCGGCTGACGGCTGGTGTTTCTAGCCTGGGAGGGGGCCAATATTCATGGCTCCCTTCCTGGGCTATTAATATCAGCCCCCAGCTGTCTGCCTAGCCTTTGCTAGCTATTAAATTAGGGGGGACCCCACGTCATTTTTTTTGGGGGGTCCCCCATTTTAATAGCTAGTAAAGGCTAGGTATTCAGCTGGGGGCTGATATTAGTAGCCTGGGAAGCTCCGTGGGTATTACCCCCTTCCCAGGCTTCAAACATCTGCCCCAGCCGTCTGCTTAACCTCCGCTAGAGCCTAAAATTAAGGGGAACCCCACGCCAATTTTTTTAATAATAAATCCTTTATTTTAATACTAAATGACAAGTACAGTAACCAACACTGTCACTGTACTTCATATATATGTGACTGACATGTTTCTATCTATCTAATCTATGTGTGAAGCTCTATTCTGTCTGTTATAAATTGTCGGGTACCGCTGCTGAATTGCCGGCCGGCTTTTTTAAAGAGACGGTGCATGAAAACACTATTATTTTTTTTGATAAATCCTTTACGCTAAATGACAAGTACAGTAAGCAGCACTTTCACTGTACTTCGTATATATGTGGCTGACATGTTTATATCTATCTAATCTATGTGTGAAGCTCTATTCTTTCGGTTCTAAATTGTCGGGTACCGGTGTATGCCGCTGCTGAATTGCCGGCTTTTCATGTTTCACTGTTGGCACTGTTCCCATCGATTTGGGCAATCACTGTAATGCCACAACCACCATGGCTGTGGCATTACAGTGAGTGGCAGACAATCCCTGCATGATTGGTGCTCTAAATAGCGCCAGACATGCAGGACACGCTTTTGGTGCACGAACAGTTATCGAACATAACCTCGAACAGCCGAATTTTTTGCAAATCGTTCGGGTTCGTCAAACAACTCGAACACCGCCCAAAACAGCTCGAATTTGAGATTGGCGAACAGTTCTAGTCGAACACCGCTCATCTCTAGTACACAGGTCAATCACAAGCTACCAGGAAGTCAGTGAAAAAGGAGCTGAATTCTAGCATAAAAAGGGTACTATGATTATAAAGTACTGAATATCAAAACGCCATAAGATTAATTTGATGCTCATCCTGAGGCAAACGAGTTTCCAAAAATGGGAAGCCTAGAGTGTCTCTTGCATACTGCATTGTGTCTTTAACGCCTATGGATCATGGACCCATTGCACTATGGCCAAACTTAACCTGAAAGGCCATAACTAAACAGCTACCTGGTATTCACTGAAGCCTCTGATGGTGAGGTCAGGCTTGTGTGGCAGGTATCTGCCAGGTGCCACTCCAGGGTAGTCCGAAGCAGTGGCAGCTGACCCCATGGGTCAGAGACGCTGGTTCGGATTGTGTATCTCAGACAGGTGAGGACAGCCACTGGTACAGATTCAGACTGTGCAGATTCTGGATAGCAGCCATGAAAGCCACTGGGACAGGTTCAGAGAATGCAGATTCTGAATAGCGGACAGGATGTAACACAGGTACTTAAGATGCAGTGACACAGAAGCACAGAGCAGCCAGTACAGGGTTAATAAACAAGGGGGATTTACTGTAACATGGTCAATCTCTATGCAGGGAGTAACAGGGGAAATATGGGGACAACAAGGGAAGTAGCAGGTAATATGCTATAACTGACAATCCACAGTTGGACTAGATGTAGCAGAGTCGACACGGTTGTAATCGGCAGTTTTTACACTTAGCTGACTCTTGCTCCTCACAAGGTAGTTGCCGGCTGGTGCCGGTGTTGCTTTCTTCCGGCTTCCCCGCCTAAACAATGCTCCATCTTCTGGCGGCAGCGGGCGGTCTCCTGTTTGACCCGCTGAGCAACTAGTCCGTAACAGTGCACCTCACTTGCTCGGCTCCAGGGATCCTGAGTCTCTTCTCCCTCTAGTCGGGCTTGACTCCCACTGTCCATTGCCGCTCTTCCCGTGCAAAAACTCCTTTTCCACCCTCTTCCTAGACACGAGCTCAGCTCCTCGGTCACCTGCCTCCTCAGCTCTCTCTCTGGACACACCCCCAGCTTCCCGGTCACCTGACTCCTGTCTCGCTGTCTGTCTTCCCCCTGCAACAAGAGGCATGGCCCCGGCAGTTCCAGTTCCCTTGTTCTGAAAGTACTTACACCCCGGTCTTCGCCCTTACACTCCCGCTCTCCTTTAACTCGCCATTCCATGGGCGAGAGTTCCTTCACCAAGCGTTCACAATCTTGGACTTCCAGGACGATACATTGCCAAATAAATTGATCTTGTTCATAATGGTGAGTAGGCACTCCTGCTGTTGTCCGTTCTGACCGGTGTAACTCAGTTTTACCGATGGGGGGGTGCAGGGTCACTTGGATTCCCAATCTCCGCCTGCCCAGTGGCTTCAACTGATGGTGTTCCCTCACCACCTGCACTGGGGACGGCAGGTAATCGAGTGCTGGGGCTCATAGGTAGAATCAACAACTCTTCTTCATCCACATCGTGGCTTGGGGCAACTGTGACAGGAACACCTCTAGAAGCAGGTGATTCTTCTTCATCCTCGTCATCAGACGTCGACAGACAGGGCCACAGCATACTACGATGAACCACTCTGGTAGGGGCTCCTTCAGCCCCCTCGGGTTGAACTTCATACACAGGTTCTTCAGCTCAAAACCTGAGCTTCACTCGGTGTGGGGTCCATTCCGATTGCCTACTCAATATGCCCCGGGGCCGCCTGTCTCGAACCAACACCCGCTCCCCGGGCCTCAGAGCTGTCCGTCGAAGAGGCAATGTCTCATGATGATTGAGCTCCCGAAACTTTGGTTGTACCAACCGTTGGAGGGTCTGCAGTCGATGCCGGTGTTCTCGGACCCAAGAAGACATACCCGTCCATGTGTAGTCCTCCTCGGGGTCCAGCTCTAACTCGGTAATCTCTCGCCCCTTTTGCCTGAACAGTAAGGTTTAAGGAGTGAACCCCGTCGTATTATTCACTCGGTTGTTGTAGACCCACACCAGCTCGGCTAAAAACTCAGGCCATCGCACCTTCCGATCTTCCTCCAATGTGCGGAGCATTTGAATCAGTGTCTGATTAAAGTATTCACAGGCCCCATTTCCTTGAGGGTGATTAGGAGTAGTCCGTGGCTTCTCAGTCCTGTACAACCGGTTCAGCTCTTCCATCACCCGGCCCTGGAAGCAGGCGCCTTGATCAGAATGGATCCTCTTTGGGCAGCCGTATGAAGTCTCGGCAGATGGCCTGCGCAGCTGATTCAGCTGTCTGATCTCTGATCGGGGTCGCCACCACAAACTTTGTGAAGTGGTCTGTCATTACCAGGCAATGTTCATACCTGAGATGCGCCGGTCCCACAGTCAAATAGTCGATCATCAGCACCTTCAAGGGGGCAGAAATCACAATGGTTTGTATGGGGACCCGCTGCTGCGGGGGCTTAACCAGCTCACAGCTCCGGCATCTTCGACAAGTGACTTCTATTGTTGCTCGCAGTCGGGGGTGATACACCAGCCTCTGCAACCACTGAAATGTCTTCTCTGGTCCGATGTGAGCGCCTCGTTCATGAGCCTCCTTAGCCACTACTTCGACCAACTTCTCTGGGATCACCACTTGCCAGGTGGTCCCGAACTCTCGCAGTAGCTGTACCCTTTGGTACAGCAGCCCGTCTCGCAAACACAGTCTTTCCCATTGTCTCAGCATTTTCAGCGCTCCCGGGGACAGGGTACTCCTCTCCTCTCGACTGGGGACCTGCCTCAAAGAAACCCATTGACGTAATTGAGAAACTTCTCTGTCAGTCTGTTGAAGTCAGACCCAGTCATCTCTTGGCCGCCCTAAAACTTGTTCTTCCGACGTCTCTCCGATCTGTCCCTGCGCTGCGACCAGCGGTCCCACGAAACTTCGGAAGCTAGGGATCTTATCTGCCTCCAAATCTTCATCGCGGTCATGATTAGGCAGTTCATATGTCACTCTGGAGAGGGCGTCGGGCGTGAGTATTCTCTGCCTTAGACCGGTAGGCGATTTTATATCAGTACCTGGCCATGTGGGCCACCCACCGCTGCTCCAGGGCCCCCAACTTCGCATTCTCCAGGTGAGCCAACAGGTTGTTATCTGTTCTCACCAGTACTTCGGACCCGGACAAATGCTCTGCAAACTTCTCAGTCATTGCCCAAACCAGAGCCAGCAGCTCTAATTTCAAAGAGCTATAATTATCTGGGTTCCTCTCGGAGTCGTGAAGGGGGCGACTGGCGTACGCAATGACGCGCTCTTTCTCCTCCTGTACTTGGGATAACACGGCTCCCAGACCATGTAGGCTCCCATCAGTGTGGAGTATGAATGGTTGGGAGAAATCTGCATAGGTAAGTATTGGGGCCTCGTTCAGGGCCATTTTTAGGGCACGGAAGGCCTCTTCCTGGCTGCTTTCCCACCGAATCGCTAGATTCTTGTAGCCCACCGGCACTCCCTTAAGTAACTCCAGCAATGGGTTGGCTATGCGGGTGAAGTTCTTCACGAAAATACAGTAATACCCGGCAAGTTCCATGATGCCTGAACGTCCTTCACTGTCTTCGGGGTAGGCCACTCCTGTACGGTGGCCACCTTTTCCCGGGTGGGCCTGACTCCTTCACCAGACACACTATAACCGAGATATTCAATCTGTTTGCGGAACAGGTGGCACTTCTGGGGCTTCACCTTTAGACCATGACTTTGTAGGCAGCTCAGTACTTGCTCCAGTCGCTGGAGGTGCTCATCGAAGGTGGCGGCATAGACAATTATGTCATCAAGACAAATCAGTTTCGCCTCGATGTTCAAATCGCCCAGGTACCTCTCCATCAGACGTTGGAACGTCCCGGGGGCGTTAGTCAGGCCGAAGGGCATCCGATTTTACTCGAACAGTCCCATGGGTAATATGAACGCCGTCTTCGCATGGTCATGTTTGGCCACGGGCACCTGCCAGTACCCGCTGGCTAGATCCAAGAAGGAGAAGTATCTTGCCTTCCCTAAGGCCGACATAGAGACTCTTCGATTCGGGGTAGTGGGTAACAGTCTCATACTGTATAGGCATACAATAGTCTATAATCCACACAGAACCGCAGGGTCTCATCTTTCTTCAGGACCAGGACAATCGGGGCTGCCCACGGACTCTGACTCTCCCGTATCACACCATTTTGTAACATATGGGTTAGCATCTCCTTAACCTCTTTATACATCTGGGGAGGTATCTGCCGGTATCTCTCCCGCACTGGGGAAGCACTCCCCATGGGAATCTCGTGGGTAATGGCTTCGGTGCAACCAAAATCATCCTCATGGAGAGCAAAGACTTCCTGGTACCGCTCCAGTACCTCCTCAACCTGCTGCACCTGTCGAGGTGAAAGTCCCATCAATTCAGCCCGAATTCGTTCTAGGATTCTTCGTCCACCCTTCGCACCAGCACGGTGGGATTCCGGCGACACGGTGACCGCCAGACTCCAGGGGTCTCCTCATACAGTGGACAGCTGTACCGCATCAGGTTGCACCAACTTCTCTGGCATTCCCCGAATCTGGGCGATTTCCGCCCTGGGAGGGAGTGTGAGATCACCTTCGCCCAGATTAACGAACAGCACTATAGCATTGCCACCCTAAACGGTGGCCAGTGTCCGAGCCAGAAGGAGTCCGGAGGGTACTTTGTCCATCTATGTTGGTTCTATCTGTACTTCGACCCCCTCAAGATGTGTGCAGGCCAGTGCGGGTAACGTGAGTACAGTTTGTCCTGGCGGTAAGGTGAGTGCCATAGCTGCTGGTACTATTACTTTCCCCAGGACCTTCCCTTCACTCGACATCTCCTGAGCCTGGGCTGCTCGGATTAATTGTTGAAAAACCCTCCTTTGAGGGGTTCGTGGGTCCCACCCGTCTAGACGAATCTCCTTCGGCTCACTAATCAGGATTTGCCCGATCTCTTTGAGTACATTCATTCCGAGGGTCACCGGGGGTCCACTTCCGGTTCCACCTGCGACCAAGACGACCCCTTTCTTCCCATATCTTTTCCACACACTCGTATCTTCATCCACACCACCCCTGTGACTGGGATGGGTAATTTATTAGCTGCCGTGAGTCTAATTACTGGTCCCCATTCAGGCCACGCTATCTCTGGAAATTGCTGTTGAAAGTAGGCTTCAGTCATTGTAGTCACCTGGGATCCCGTGTCAATCAGGCAGTTAACAGCCCGACCGCTCATTTCGGCCCAGACAGTCGGGCTGGTGGAAACTAGGTCCTTGGGACTTCCTCTTTTTCTTTCCCCTTCCTTAGGCTCCAGGCTGTGTCCCCCAAACACGGAGCCTGCTAGTTTAACGACTGCCATGACAGGGGCCGCCCTCAGCTAGCACAGCCCCTGGCGTAATGTCCTGCACCTCCAGACTTCCAACAGGTCATGTCTCTGTGTAGGGCTGTTTCACTTCTCTACGGAACTCTCCTGTGGGGTGGGGCCTGAATTCAATTCTTTCCCTAACTGGGGCAATTGATCTCGGTATCTCTGGTGTCAGTGCAGGGGTCTTCTTGGGTCTGGAACATTCACTCTGCATCTGCTGTATCTCCTTTCGCATCTCTCGAGCCCATTCCGGTTCAGCTGGAGGCGGGGTGGGTACCTCGTTACTCCGGACCATCACCCCCATCTCCTGCTCTCTCACACGTGCCTCCACCCCCACTTCTATAAAAGTCATACGTGGGTTAGCACGCAGGCACTCCCGCAAGGCCTGCTTCAGCTGCACATCCCTGAGGCCTGCCACAAATTGATCCCTTAAGATCACGTCAGGAGGGCCCATTCCCAAATTCCCCATGTCGTCTTTTCTAGTGATATAGGCATGCACCCTCTGTAATGCATTAACATATTGCGTCACAGTCTCTCCCTCCTGCTACACTTGGTGAAATAGCCTTATCCTCAGCTCTCCTACATTGGTGGGATCCCCATGCATCTCCTCCAATATCTGCACCACTTTTTCTACAGTATCCCGGTCATGGGGAGGGCAGTACATCACGGATTGTCGGGCCTCGCCGTCCAGGGCCAGTAAGGCTATTTCGGTTTGCATTGCTGGGGTCATCTGATGCATACGTAACATACTCCTAAATCTCTCAACCCAGTCCCACAGAATCATATTGTCCCTGGTGAACTTTGGGAGATTGCTGAGCATGGCCCCCAGTGGCAAGCTAGATCTAGGGGCTCTCAGGATGGACTGATCTGCTGTGTCTGTGTCTAAAGACTGCATCCTGCTGACTACGCCAAGTGTAACACAGGTACTTTAGATGCAGTGACACAGAAACACAGAGCAGCCAGTACAGGGTTAATAAACAAGTGGGATTTACTGTAACAGGGTCAATTTCCACGCAGGGAGTAACAGGGGAAATATGGGGACAACAAGGGAAGTAGCAGGTAATATGCTATAACTGACAATCCACAGTTGGGCTAGATGTAGCAGAGTCGACACGGTTGTAATCGGCAGTTTTTACACTTAGCTGACTCTTGCTCCTCACAAGGCAGTTGCCGGCTGGTGCCGGTGTTGCTTTCTTCCAGCTTCTCCGCCTAAACAATGCTCCGTCTTCTGGCGGCAGCGGGCGGTCTCCGGTTTGACCCGCTGAACCCCTAGTCCATAACAGTGCACCTCACTTGCTCGGCTCCAGGGATCCTGCGTCTCTTTTCCCTCTAGTGGGGCTTGACTCCCACTGTCCACTGCCGCTTTTCCCGCACAAAAACTCCTTTTTCACCCTCTTCCTAGACACGAGCTCAGCTCCTCGGTCACCTGACTCCTCAGATCTCTCTCTGGACACACCCCCAGCTTGCCGGTCACCTGACTTCTGTCTCGCTGTCTGTCTTCCAACTGCAACAAGAGGCACGGCTCCGGCAGTTCCGGATCTCTTGTTCTGAAAGTACTTCCACCCCAGTCTTCCCCATTACAAGGACAGTCACTGGGACAGGTTCAGACCGTGCAGTTTCAGGATAGCAGACTGGTCTGGAATGCAAGTAGGATATAGGTTAAATAAAGCAGGGTATGGTTAGACAACGGAGACAAGAGGGCCTAACAGCAGGCAGGCAAGTATAAACTAACTTTGCACAAACATTGCTCAGGCACCTCCCAACAGGTGGAGGTGCCTTAAGAGGTAAGTGTCTCTCAGCTTTTGGCTGGGGACACTTTAGAAAAGTGTGGACTGTCTCTTAAAGTGACAGGAAACATGCACGTGAACGCACTAAGCATGCTGCCAGGACATTTGCCAGACATGCAAGGACCCTGGGGCGCGAGAGTTGAGGCAGGAGACACGGAAGCGTGGCCAGGGTGGTAAGTCGGCGTCCTTGCCAGAGGAAGGGAGCTGAGGCATGCAAGAACACCGGTGCAGTGTCTAATGGTTTTACAGTATACTTTTGCATACTGTCAGAATGTTGCATTCAATTAAAAAGTTGTGCAGGGATTAACTCTTTCTGGTAGGTATTAAGCATTAGGTAGCGTTCACACAGGCAATGCAGTTATGGTTCAAACACATGCAGTTTTTATTGCTTTCCACAGGGTGCACAGCATCAAAACAAACTCATAAACATAAATCCCTAGCCTTGTCCTGATGCTAACTAAATAGACCAGACCATGGCTACTCACACACGGCTGACCTTCATCCAGTTCAGTCACACAAAACAGCTATTGTCCATAGCAAACGCTGATACTTGTGTGTCACGGGTGTGTCAAATGTAACAGATAGTCGCTCTGCATCTGGCTGCAGAAGGTCACTGCGTTTGGCATTGCAGATGCCTTCTTAATCCTTCTGACTTTTGGAACCAATGGCAACCTCCCTACTGCTCTGATTGACACATCCTGGCCTGGGTGTTTATAAACTCTCAGACTGCTTGTGAAGGCTTGGAGCTATAGCAGTCAGCTATTTTCCTGGTGCCTTTGGAGGACGTTTGATGTTATCTCTCTGCCTCTCAAGCTAAGTTTTCCCCCTTTGTTTGTCTCCCTTGTCTTTATTTTATAGTGGGGGCTGACCAGTGCTCACTCCCCCTCCCTATCAAGGGCTTAGCTCTAGGGATATACAGGGCTTAGGTTTCCTGCTTGGCGATTGGTGTGTAACCAATATAGGGATGGTAGGGTAGGCAGGGTGTTCTTAGAGCAGCCTAGGGGTCTCCACTCCCCCTTTTCCTAGTGTCTGGGTTTCCTTCCACTCATCCCTTCGTGTTGCACTTAGTCTTTCCCACACTGTGCATGACATTATCACCGGCCATGCATATATATAAATAAAAACTGACACGTCAGTTTGGACAGTTAAGTGGACAGTGGACAGTTAAACTTTAACCCAAGGTTTTCCTCCTGGACAGGTTTTCAGGAGGTAGGGACAAGTTTTTATGTGTCCAAGGAAGCTTGCAAACTGTATTTTAAACTTCATCCTTACTCCTCCGGAGGTGAGTAGCAACGAGTGGGAATTGCGATCTCAGTGCTGCAAGGAGATCCTCAATCCTAGACTTTCTCTTTGCCGCAGTGTTCGGTTTGTCTCCAGTCTGTGGAGGGGTTTTTCAGGGCTCTAGCCCTAATTTATGATGACCCTGACCGAATTTCCTTGGCTGAGTCAAGGTTGCGTCGCCTTCATCAGGGGCATCAGTCAGTTGAGACTTACAGCTCCGAATTTTGCAGATGGTCAACTGATACAAAATTGGATGACTCAGCTCTTAGAAGCCAATTTTGTCAGGGCTTTACTGAAAAGTTGAAAGATGCTTTGGCAGTGTATGAAACCCCAGAGTCCCTTGGAGTCTTCCATGTCATTGGCTATATTTGTTGATAGACGCCTTTGGGATAGGTGGGTGAGACCAGCTTCTCCAGAGCCTTCTTTTTGGGGTAATGCTCCTTTGCCAGGGGGTAGTTTAGTGGGGGACTGGTACGGGGGCAAGTGGAAGAACCCACACAGTTAGAGGGTGCCTCTGCATCGCACATTTCCCCGAAGATCCAGAAATAGAAGGGGGTGTGTTTTTTTTTTTAATAAAAGGACATTTTATTAGGGCCTTTGATTCCTAAGCAAATGGAAACTCAATTAATCCTTGGTAGTCTGGAGTAGGATAAACAATGGGTGCATTTATCGTCAACCTGCCATTCCCGGTTTGTCCTGACAGGAGAGATGGTGCTAGAGAGCAAAACCAAGAAAATTTCTGTGTTTGTTGACAGTGGATCTGGAGTCAGCATGGTTGATGCTGAGTTTGTGAGGGCACATGGTCTTGATTGCTGTACTTTAGCTAAGCCCATTCCCATCTTCGCCACTCTGACTCAGATTGTATATGGTGTAAAACTGAGGGTGGGGTCGGTCCATTGTGAGATAATTCCTTGCTATGCCCTGGAGGGTCTTCCCATCCGAATTGTTTTGGGTCTACCCTAGTTGGTGAAACATAATCCATTGGTGGATTGGCAATCCAGTGACATCATTGAGTGGGGAGATAACTGCCATGACAGTTGCCTAAATATTTCCCTTTCTACAGCCTCTACAGAGACCTTACCAGCATTTTTGTCTGGTTTTGAGGACGTTTTTTTTCTGAGAGGTGGTATCAGGATTTGCCTCCTCATGAGGATGCATATGACTGTCCTATTAACCTGACCCCCGAAATTAAACTACCAAAGTCCAGACTGTATAATCTTTCTGGCGCTGAGGTACAAGCTATGAAGGATTTCATTGTGGAAAGTCTGGAGAAGGGACATATCAGACCCTCATCTTTGTCGGTGGCGGCAGGGTTCTCCTTTGTGAAGAAAAAAGTTGGTGGTATACGTCCCTGTTTAGATTTCCGGAATTAAATCAACTTACCATCCGGGATCCATACACTCTTCCTCTGATTCCAGATTTGTTCAGCCAGGTTATGGGAGCTAAGGTGTTCTCCAAGTTGGATTTAAGGGGAGCCTACAATCTGGTTAGAATAAGAGAGGGGGATGAATGGAAAATAGCGTTCAATACCCCTGAAGAACATTTCGAGAGTCTGGTTATGCCTTTCCGTCTGACCAATGCACCTGCGGTGTTCCAGCATTTCATAAATTATGTTTTTCATCATTTGGTGGGCAGGTTTGTGGTGATCTATCTGGATGATATTTTGGTTTATTTGCCTGATTTTGAGACACATCGGGGGCATGTTAGACAGTTGCTTCAGATATTAAGGGATAACAAACTATATGCCAAACTAGAAAAGTCTGTTTTTGCCATCCAGGAGGTTCAGTTTTTGGGGTACCTGTTGTCATCTTCGGGTTTTTGGATGGATCCAGAGAAGATCAGTGCTGTTCTTGATTGGTAATGTCCCGAGAACCTGAAGGCTCTACGTTTTCTGGGCTTTTCTAATATTTACCAGAAATTCATCCAAAATTATTCAGCAGTTGTGAAACCCCTCACTGACATGACAAGGAAGGGGTCTGATTTTTCCAAATGGTCGGATGCCGCCCTGCAGGCTTTTTCCTCCCTAAAGAGCTGCTTTGCCATGGCACCTATACTCAGTCAACCCGATGTTTCCCAATCCTTTATTGTGGAAGTTGATGCATCGGAGGTGGGGGTTGGGGCTGTATTACTCAGGTTCTGTCCCCTGGTATATGGTGCCCATGTGCTTTCTTTTCTAAGAAATTATCTTCGGCTGAGAAAAATTATGACGTGGGTAATAGGGAACTTTTGGCATTCGATAATGGCAACATTGGTTGGAGGGGGCTGTCCATCCTATTACTGTTATCACAGACCATAAGAATCGGTCATATCTTCAATCGGCTAAACGTTTCAACGCTAGGAAAGCTAGATGGTGCCTGTTTTTTACTAGATTCAATTTTCTTGTCACTTTCCGTCCAGTGGTCAAAAACGTCAAGGCTGATGCTTTGTCCCGGAGATTCCTGCTGGTGGTGACCATGAGAACCCTGCCCCGATTTTACAGAAAGGGGTAGTCATTTCGGCATTGTACCCTGAACTAGAAGGTGAGGTGTTGGAGGCTCAGAGGGACGCCCCTGCCTCCTGCCCTTCAGGAAGGTTATTTGTACCATCTAATCTGTGCCACAAAGTAATTAAGGAACATCATATCTCTGTGCTTGCTGGTATTTCAGGAGGTAAGGCAACTGCGGACCTCCTTTCTCGTCGTTTTTGGTGGCCAGGGTTGCATCGGGATGGTTATGATCTGCTACAAGATCTAAGGAAAGAAAGGAAAACTGTCCCTACAATAGGACTAAGCTGATTCCCTACGATGCAGCGGGCAACCTGTTCCTTGTGAACAGACCCGCCTTCGTCCTCAGCTAGTCTGAACGCAGACCTATAGATATAAAGGAGGGGTCCCTAAAAGTACAAAGGACAGGGACAAAATTGGACACCTCCTAGCAAAAGTTGTAGCAGAGCAAAAAGACAAACAGACAAAAATACTTAGAGGTCCAAGGACCAAGCAAACTATAGAGATAGGTACAAAGCACCTGGCTAGATTAAGAGTCAAAGTAACACTGAAGTCCAGCAAAGCTAGAAGGGCGGAGCTGGAATAAATAGGCAGCAGGTCACGTGACCACAAAGTAGAAAAAACCTAACAGGAGGGTTCTAAGAGGGATGTCATTGAACACATATCTACTTGTAGTGTTTGTGCACATTGTAAAGAATCGCATACCCGTCCATCTGGTACTGTTCTTCCACTACCTATTCCTAGCAGGCGATGGACACACTTGTCCATGGATTTTATTACTGACTTACCGGTATCTGCAGGCAAAACTGTGGTTTTGGTGGTTGTAGATAGATTCAGTAAAATGCTTCACTTTGTCGCATTACCGACACTTCCGAATGCCAAGACTCTTGCTCAGGTGTTTATAAATGAGATTGTGAATCTTCATGGGGTTCCCTCCGATATGATGTCAGATCAGGGGACCCAGTTTGTCTCCAAGTTCTGGAAAGCGTTATGTTCTCGACTGGGGGTACAGCTGTCATTTTCCTCTGCCTTTCATCCTCAGTAGAATGGACAGTCCGAGCGCCTTAATCAAAATTTGAAGACTTACCTCAGGTGTTTTGTCTCCGAAAATCAGGAGGATAAGGCATCGTACTTACTGCTCGCAGAGTTTGCTATTAATAATCATCGCCAAGAATCTACCGGCTTTCACCGTTCTTTGGTGCATACGGTTACCATCCACAGTTTGTTTTTTTTAGTGGGGGAGGGGCTTTTGGATTTCCTGAGGAGGAACGTTTTGCTTCGACGCTCTCCTTGGTGTGGCGGGGGGTTCTGAGTAATTTGAAGATCAAGAGAGAAAGGTAAAAACGTATGGCTGACAGGAGACGCTTGCCAGGTCCGGACCTGAATGTGAATGACTTTGTGTGGGTGTCTACCAGGAACATCAATTTGAAGGTTCCTTCTTGGAAGTTGGGACATTGATTTATCGATCCCTATAAAATAACCGCCATCATAAACCCAGCAGCGTTTAGTCTTGAGCTACCTCAGGCTCTTAACATCCACAATGTCTATCACAGGTTTCTGCTCAAAAAATATGTCGAACCTCTTGAGTCCTCACCCCTACCGCCGCCCCCCTACCACCGCCCCCAATAATGGTTAATGGTAATCTGGAGTTTCAGATTTCGAGGATTGTAGAATCTCGTCTCCAACATTTGTTCCCTTCAATACATAGTACACTGGAAGGGTTATGGTCCAGAGGAAAGGATGTGGGTTTCAGCATCAGAGGTGAATGCCCCCAGGCTGGTTCGTTCATTCCACACCTCTTATCCTTAGAAACCTGGTCCTGACTGTCCGGAAGCCACTTATAGAAGGGGGGTACTATCACGGGTGTGTCAGATGTAACAGACAGTTGTCCTGCATCTGGCTACAGAAGGTCACTGCGTTTGGTATTGCAGATGCCTTCTTAATCCTTCTGACTTTTGGACCCAGCGGCAACCTCCCTCCTACTCTGATTGACACACCCTGGCCTGAGTGTTTAAAAACTCTGTCTGCTTCAGGGAATCGCCGGTGACATTCACATTTTCCCTTGTGAAGGCTTGAAGCTATAGGAGTTGGCTACCTTCCTCACTGGTGCCCTTGAAGGATGTTTGGTGTTATCTCTCTGGTGTCTGCTCAAGCTAAGTTTTCCCCCTTTGTTTGTCTCCCTTGTTGTCTTTAGTTTATAGTGGGGACTAACCAATGCTCACCCCCTCCCTATCAAGGGACCAGCTCTAGGGATATAAAGGGCTTAGGTTTCCTGTTTGGTGATTGGTGTGGAACCAATATAGGGAAGGTAGGTCAGGTAGGGTGTTATTAGATCAGCCACTCCCCCTTTCCCTATGGTCTGGGCTTCCTTCCCCTCATCCCTTCGTGTTGCCCTTAGTCTTTCCCACACTGTGCGCGAAATTGCGGTTCTCTGTACACAACCTGTGCAGACTCTTCTCAGAGAGGAATTCTGGCCTTTCTCTCTCTCTCTCCATCTTCAGCTCAAAAACACATCCAGTCTGGTCAGCTTCCCTGGGCTGCCTGACTTATATGAACACCTAGCCTGTTTACAATGGGTACGGAAATTATTCAGACCCCTTTAAATTTTTCACTTATCATTTCATTGCAGCCATTTGGTAAATTAAAGTACACTCTGCACCCAATTTTGACAGAAAAAAACAGAAATGTAGAAATTTTTGCAAATTTATTAAAAAAGAAAAACTGAACTATCACTTGGTCATAAGTATCAGATCCTTTGCTCAGACACTCATATTTAAGTCACATTCTGTCCATTTCCTTGTGATCCTCCTTGAGATGGTTCTACTCCTTCATTGGAGTCCAGCTGTGTTTAATTAAACTTATAGGACTTAATTTGGAAAGGCACACACCTGTCTATATAGGTGTTAGAACCCTCCTGTTTGTTTTTTCCATCTTGTGTTCTGCGGTCACGTGACTACCTGCCTTTATATTCCAGCTCTGCCCTTCTGGCTGTGCTGGACTTTAGTGTTGTTGACTGTTTTTCTAGCCAGGTGCTTCGGTGCCTATCTCTGTCAGTTCGCTTGGTCCTTCTGGGACCTCTAGTACCTTTTTGTCTGTTTGTCTTTTTGTGTTCTGCAACAACTTCTCTGTTAAGGAGGTGTGCCATTTTGTTCCAGTCCTTAGCTCTTTTAGAGGCCCCTCCCCTTATGCTATAGGTCTTCGTTCAGGCTAGCCGAGGACTAAGGCGGGTCTGTTCGCTAGGAACAGGCAGCCTGCTACATCGTAGGGATTCAGCTTAGTCTTACTGTAGGGACAGCTTTCCCCTATCTTTCCTTAGTACTTGTTGCAGATCATAACAATAGGGCCTCACAGCTCACAGTGCATGTCAGACCAAATGAGAATCATGAGCTCAAAGGAACTGCCCAAGGAGCTTAGAGTCAGAATTGTGGCAAGGCACAGATCTGGCCCAGGTTACAAAAGAATTTCTGCATTACTTAAGGTTCCTAAGAGCACAGTGGCCTCCATAATCCTTAAATGGATGAAGTTTGGCACCACCAGAAGTCTTCCTAGACCTGGCCGTCCAGCCAAACTGAGCAATCGTGGGAGAAGAGCCTTGGTGAGAGAGGTAAAGAAGAACCCTAAGATCACTGTGGCTGAGCTCCAGAGATGCAGTAGGCATGGACTTTTTTTGTGTTGAAATGATTTTGTAAATATTTGGCGCCAAAAGTCGCATATTTCCAAAAATAGCGCCAAGATACGGGCACATTAAAAAAAAACAAGGAGGGGGATGGAGTGAAGTTGTGCCACATTTTGTAATTATTTAAAAAGTCGCAATAGAAGAATCAGGCAATAACATCTGAAATTGCTAAACTCCATCCACAAAGATGAAAAAAATGAAAAACAGACGAGCACATATGAAATAGATTTCAAAAAGGTACAAATAGAATAATTAATTGGGTGAAAAAAAAGGAGCAAAAAATAAAAGGTGCAAAATACAGAAAATTAGAAAAAAGCATTTTTTTAAGTAGAATGCAGTAGATAGGGATAGAAGAGTTTTCATATCGGATCACCCTTAGGAAGATCAAAATGTAAATTAAACTTTGAATAATGTCTTTACCTATTTTCGAGTAATCAACATAACTATGGTAAAAATATTATACCTGTTAGATACGATTTTGCAGACACAGTAGATTATGCTTACTTTGCAAAGCATTGACACATGTAATTATTATCCTACAGTATATCAAAGCAAAGTCAGATATTATAGAGCGTTTTTGCCACAATAAAACTCTTTTATTGTAATCCCATCAGTAATGTGCAAACATTAGTGCTTTCAATGCATGGCTTGTATTTATATTTTATTTTTAATCACAGATACTTATTTAAATGCAAATCCATTTCAATAAATCTATGTAGGCTTGAAGGTATGCGAGCATCGTGCCCATCCAGCCCATCAACAAAGTGGAGTGTTATGCAAACACATATTTTGGAAACAAAATCATATTTGAAATACTGTAATTAGTGTTCAAGCGTCTAACAGAATTTACCGACCTATAATAGTCTGTTCTAGCTTTCCTATTTTAAGTTGCGCGGGGATGTAAACTTTCACGCATCATTAGGAAGAGCATTTTATTCACAGTTTGAATTTGATGATGAAGACTGTCAAATGCAATTTGAAGTGATAATTCCTCTATCTCTCACATATATATATGATATTACTTCATAAATGTCTAGATGACTTAAATGTTTTTGGATTCTGAGCCAAGTGTAAAGTGGTTTTTGTAATGAGAAAAGATAACTAAGCTTTATTCTGCCAGTAATATTTAATAAAGTATTTTTTTATATAATGTTAATGCCTTTTCATAAATTTTATGTCTTTCATTCTACATGAAAATCAAATTTAAGTACATTTTTGCCTCAAATAGGACAGAATTTTTTTTTACAACCAGGGAAGGGGAGAGCGCTTTAAATATAAACTAATTAAAAGTCTATATTTCATTCTACTGTCATGGCCGAAAGTGTTGGCATCCTGCAAATTGTTACAGAAAATTAATTATTTTCCCAGAAAATTATTGCAATTACACATGTTTTGTTATACATATTTAGTTATTTTTGTGTGCATTGGAACAACACAAAAAAAACTTAGAGAAAAAGGCAAATTGGACATAATTTCACACAAAACCCCAAAAAAGGGCCAGATAAAATTGTTGGCACTTTTCCAAAATTGTGAGTAAACAACTTTGTATTTAGCATGTGATGCTCATTTAAACTCACCTGTCGCAAGTAACATGAAAATCACACCTGAAACTAGATAAAAGTGGAAGAAGTTGACTCAATCTTTGCATTGTGTGTCTGTGTGTGCCACACTAAGCATTGAGAACAGAAAGAGGAGAAGAGAACTGTCTGAGGACTTAAGAATCAAAATTGTTGAACACTATCAACAATCTCAAAGTTACAAGTCCTTCTCCAGAGATCCTGATGTTTCTTTGTCCACAGTGTGCAACATAATCAATAAGTTTACAACCCATGGCACGTTAGCTAATCTTCTTGGACATGGATGGCGGAGAAAAATTAATGAAAGGTTGCAATGCAGGACAGTCCAGAAGGTGGATAAGCAGCCAAAAATCAACTTCCAAAAAAATTCAAGCTGTCCTGCAGTCTCAGGGAGATCAGTGTCAATGCAAACTATCTCTCAACATTTGAATGAAATTAAATAGTAGGATACCTAGGATGACCCCACTGATGACACAGAGACATAATAAGCTAGACCTAGTTTACCAAAATATACGCAAGCCAACATTTTTTTGGGAAAGCATCTTGATTGTGGACAGATGAGACCAAGATAGAGCTTTTATGTAAATCACATCATTCTACTGTTTACAAAAATGAGAATGAGTCCTACAAAGAACACAGTACCTACATTCAAATATGGTGGAGGTTAAAAGATGTTTTGGAGTTGTTTTGCTGCCTCTGGCACTGGGTGCCTTGACTGTGTGCAAGGCATCATGAAATCTGAAGATTACCAAAGGATTTGAGGTTGCAATGTAGTGCCCAGTGTCAAGTGTTTGCATCCTAGGTCATGGGTCTTCCAGCAGGACAATGAACCCAAACATACTTCAAGAAGTACCCAGATATGAATGAAAATAAAGTGCTGGAGAGTTCTGAAGTGGCTAGCAATGAGTCCGAATGTAAATCCCATTGAGCACCTGTGGAGAGATCTTAAAATTGCTGTTTGGAGAAGGCACCTTCAAATATGAGAGACCTGGAGCAGATTGCAGGACAAAATTGTTGGCACCTTCAACTTAATATTTGGTTGCACATCCTTTGAAATAAATAATCAATTCTTATAACCATCAACAAGCTTTTTACACCTCTCAACAGGAATTTTGTACCACACTTCTTTTGCAAGCTGCTCCAAGTCTCTGATATTTGAAGGGTGCCTTCTCCCAACAGCAAATTTAAGATCTCTCCACAGGCATTCAATGTGATTTAGATTCGGACTCATTGCTTACCACTTCAGAACTCTCCAGCGCTTTGTTTCCATGCATTTCTGGGTACTTTTTGGAGTATGTTTGAGGTCATTGTCTTGCTGGAAGACCCATGACCTAGGACGCAAACTGACCTTTCTAACACCGGGCACTACATTGAGACCTAAAATCCTTTGGTAATCTTTAGCTATCATGATGCCTTGCACACAATCAAGGAACCCAGTCCCAGAGGCAGCAAAACAACCCCAAAACATGTTTGAACCTCCACCATATTTGACTATAGGTACTGTGTTCTTTTCTTTGTAGGCCTCATTCCTTTTTCGTTAAGCACTAGAATGATGTGTTTTACCAAAAAGCTCTAACTTCATCTTACCTGTCCAAAAGACGCTTTCCCACCATCCAGACTATCCTGCGTTGCAACCTTTTATCTATTTTTCTCTGCCCTCTGCGTCCAGGAAAATTAGCTACAGTGCCATGGGTTGTAAACTTATTGATTATGTTGCACATCATGGACAAAGGAACATCAAGATCTCTGGAGATAGACTTATATTGTTGATATTTTTAAACAGTTTTTGTTCTGAAGTCCTCAGACAGTTCTCTTTTCCTTTTGTTTGTCCATGTTTAGTGTTGCACACACAGACACACAATGCAAAGATTGAGTCAAGTTCTCCCCTTTTTATCTGGCTTCAGGTATGATTTTCATATTGTCCAGACCTGTTACTTGCCACAGCTGAGTTTGAACAAGCACCACATGCTTGAAAGAAAGTTGTTTAATCCCAATTTTGGAAAGGTGCCAACAATTTTGTCTGGCCCATTTTTGGAGTTTTACATGAAATTATGTCCAATTTGCCTTTTTTTACCACTTTTTTGTGTTGTTCCAATACACACAAAGGAAATAAACATGTGCATAACAAAACAATAATTTTCTGGGAGAAATACTTTGTTTTCGGGAAATATTTGCAGGGTGCCACCACTTTAGGCCATGACTGTATGGACAAGCATGAAAGTCCCAAATCAGGTGTTGCCAACTTCCCTGCCCCATTAATGTAAACATAAAAATATATGCAATCAAATTTCAAATACCAGATAATTGGTATAACCATAGAAGTTGCAGAGATAAAAATAGGATCTGGTCACTGCAGTCAGAGGTACTCAAAGACCCCTCTGCCTCATAAGAGGACACCAATTCTACAGTACCTTAAGGCTGCGTGCCCACGTTGCGGATTACAAGCGTTTTTGATGCGGATTTTCCGCAGCGGAAACGCTTGTAAAATGCTTGGTAATCCGCACCCCATGGTCCCCAATGGGATTCCGCAAGTTCTATGCACATGCTGCGGATTTTTCGGCAGCGTTTATGCTGCGTTCAAAAATCCGCAGCATGTCAATTAATTTTGCGTGTCCGCAAGCGGAATTGCCTTTGTCCAATGCATAAAAAACGCAAGGCAATTCCGCATGTGGAAACCGTGCGATAAACGCGAGAAAAACGCGCGATAAACGCGTGCGGAATTCCGCATGCGTTTTTCCGGGAGAGGACTTGCAGAAATGAAGCAGAAATTTTCTGCTTCATTTCCGCAACGTGGGCACATAGCCTAACTGTTCTTGGAATCAGCAAAGGATATTAGTAACTTATTAACTAATTGCCATAAGGCAAATGACCCCTAACTCAAGATTCTCTATTAACCCCTTTACCCCCCAAGGTGGTTTGCACATTAATGACCAGTGCAATTTTTACAATTCTGACCACTGTCACTTTATGAGGTAATTACTCTGGAACGCTTCAACGAAGTGCCCTGATTCTGAGATTTTTTTTTGTGACATATTGTACTTCATGATTGTGGTAAAATTTATTCGATATCACTTGCATTTATTTGTGAAAAAAAACAAAAATTTGGTGAAAATGTAAAAAATTTAGCAATTTTCAAAATTTTAATTTTTATGCCCTTAAGTCAGAGAGCTATGTCACACAAAATAGTTAATAAATAACATTTCCCACATGTCTACTTTACATCAGCACAATTTTGGAACCAAAATTTTTTTTTATTAGGGAGCTATAAGGGTTAAAACTTGACCAGCGATTTCTAATTTTTCCAAAAAAATATACAAAACCATTTTTTTAGGGTCCACATCACATTTGAAGCCACTTTGAGGGGTCTTTATGAGAGAAAATACCTAAAAGTGACACCATTCTAAAAACGGAACCCCTCAAGGTGCTCAAAACCCCATTCAAGAACTTTATTAACCCTTCAGGTGCTTCAAAGGAATTTTTGGAATGTGGAAGAAAAAAATTAACATTTAACTTTTTTCACAAAAATTTTACTTTAGACCCAATTTTTTTTATTTTCGCAGGGGTAACAGGAAAAATGGACCCCAAAATTTGTTGTGCAATTTCCTCTGAGCACGCAGATACCCCATATGTGGGGAAAAAACAATGGGCGCACGGCAGGTTTTGGAAGGGAAGGAGCGCCATTTGACTTTTTGAATGTAAAATTTGCTTGAATAATTAGCGGATGCCATATTGTGTTTGGGTAGCCCCTGATGTGCCTAAACAGTGGAAACCCCCTACAAGTGACACCATTTTGGAAACTAGACCCCTCAGGGAACTTATCTAGATGTGTGTTGAGCACCTTGGGCTCCCAGGTGCTTCACAGAAGTTTATAACATTGAGCCGTGAAAATAAAATTTTCATATTTTTCCCACAAAAAATGTTTTTCAGCCCCCAATTTTGCATTT
Organism: Phyllobates terribilis; assembly: GCF_046119375.1. NCBI lineage: Eukaryota > Metazoa > Chordata > Amphibia > Anura > Dendrobatidae > Phyllobates > Phyllobates terribilis. Next base: position 226,329,008 of record NW_027362763.1, read on the forward strand.
TCATAAGGGTAACAGGAAAAATTGCACCATGCAACTAGTTTTGCAATCCCTCCTGAGTAAGCTGATACCCCATATGTGGGGGAAAACCACTGCTTGGGCATACGACAGGGTTCGGAAGGGAAGGAGCACCATTTGACTTTTTGAATGTAAAATTTGCTTGAATAATTAGCGGACGCCATATTGTGTTTGGGTAGCCCCTCATGTGCCTAAACAGTGGTAACCATTTTGGAAACTAAATCCCTCAGGGAACTTATTTAGATGTTTTGTGAGCACCTTGAGCTCCCAAGTACTTTACAGAAGTTTATAACATGGAGCCGTGAAAATAAAAATAAAAATATCAAACTTTTTCCACAAAAAAGAAATTTTAGCCCCAATTTGTTTTATTTTCACATGGGTAAGAGGAGAAACTGGTCCACAAAGACTAGCCCAACCCTAACCTTAACTCCGACACCAACCCTAACCCTAACTCCAACACCAGCCCTAACCCTAGCACAATCCTAACCCCAACCCTTACCCTAGCAAAACCCTAACCCTAATTCTAGAGTTTATTTTTTACGCCGTTCCTCGTATAACTGATTAGACAACTTTTTTATTCATGTCGGTGCGATTACAGCGATATCAGATTCATATCGGGTTTTTATGATTGACAGCTGTCACACACTAAAAGACGCATTTTTTTGTAAAATCCAGTTTTTGCATCTCCATATTTTGAGAGCTATAATTTTTACATATTTTGGCCGACAGAGTCATGTGATGGCTTGTTTTTTGCAGGATGAGTTGACATTTTTATTGGTGCCATTTTCAGGCATGTGACAATTTTTGATCGCTTTCTATTCCAATTTTTGTGAGGCAGAATAAACAAAAACAAACAATTCAGGAAATGTTTTATTTTTTTATTTTTTTATTCTGTTCCACTTGTGGTAAAATTGATAAGGTAGCTTTATTCTTCGGGTCAGTACATTTACAGCGGTACCACATTTATATAATTTTTCTATGTTTTGGCGCTTTTACACAATATAAGCTATTTTATAGAAAAAAATATTTTTTTGCATCGCTTTATTCTTAGAGCTATATCTTTTTTATTTTTCAGCTGATGGAGCTGTATGGCAGCTTGTTTTTTGCGGGACAAGATGACGTTTTCGGCGGTACCACTTTTATTTTGATTGCGTGTTATTCCATTTTTTTGTTTGGGGGTCTGATGATAAAGCATCGTTTTTTGCTTTGTTTTATTTTTTTTACTGTGTTCACTAAAGGGGACAACTAGTGGGACAGTTTTATAGGTCAGATTGTTCCGGACGCGGTGATACCAAATATGTGTACTGTTATTGTTTTTTTTTATAATAATATTTATTGATGGGTACATTATATTTTTATTTTTGGTGGATTATTTTTTTTATTTTTTTTATATTTTTACAATATATATATTTTTTAACACTTTTTTTTACTTTTATTCTTTGTCCCACTATGGGACTTTCACTTTTTTTTAATCTGATCACCTGTATAGCATAGGGATGGAGCACCATCCCTGTGCTATACAGACTGTCAGCGCTGCTGAAGCAGAAGATACTTTGGTCATGCACTGGGCATGACCAAAATATCTTCCTGCTGTCTGGTGACCTGGATGTTGTCATGACGACATCGGGTCTTCCTGGCAACATCCGGGAAGCTGCGGCAGACAGCGTTGGACGCGGGCAGGAGAGGTGAGTAATGCGATTACCTCCCCTTGCCACCGCAATGCTGCAATAAAAGTCGATCGCAGCACTGTGTGGGTTAATGTGCAGAGAGCGGTGCGAGACCGCTCCCAGCACATAGCACCGGATGTCAGCTGTGACAATCAGCTGACACCCAGCAGCGATCGCGCCCGCACAGCCTGTGTGCAGGCACGATCGCCATGACGTACTATTCCGTACCTGGCTCTTAAGTCCCAAGGCGCAGGTATGGAATAGTACGTCATGGGCCAGAAAGGGGTTAATATATAACTTTTATTTACCAATAGCAATAATAGAAAAATTGTGCAATTTTAAAATTACAATGAATGTGTGGTCTTTATATAGTCTTGATGTAAAGCATTCTAATTTATTGATTTGTCATCAGTGAGACAAAATATATTATCTTTTCCAAGGTATCACCTATATTCATCAATAATGAACAGGTCCACTAGATGACGTCTCCTACAACTTCGACATTGTCTCACTGCCAATATTTCCTATATAATGAGGGACTAAATACTTATTAATAAACGCTGAATGGTAACAGTGTGGTCAAGGTTAACCAAGGTTAACCATTCACGTGGTCAAAATTGTTGTTACCCCTCGTTTAATGAAAGAAAAACCCACAATGGTCACAGAAATAACTTGAATCTAACAAAAGTAATAATAAATTAAAAATCTTTGAAAAATGAACAAATGAAAGTCAGACATTGCTTTTCAACCCTGCTTCCACAGAATTTAAAAAAAATTAAACTCATGAAATAGGCCTGGACAGAAATGATGGTACTCTTAATTTAATATTTTGTTGAACAGCCATTTGAGGCAATCACTGCAAACAAACGATTCCTGTAACTGTCAATGAGACTTCTGCACCTCTCGGCAGGTATTTTGGACCACTCCTTATGAGCAAACTGCTCCAGTTGTCTTGTGTTTGAAGATTGCCTTTTCCAGACGGCATGTTTCAGCTTTTTCCAAAGATGCTCAATAGGATTTAGGTCAGGGCTCATAGAAGGCACTTCAGAATAGTCCAATGTTTTCCTCTTAGCCATTCTTGGGTGTTTTTAGCTGTATGTTTTGGGTCATTATCCTATTGCAAGACCCATGACCTGCGACTGAGACCAAGCTTTCTGACACTGGGCAGCACATTTCTCTCTAGAATCACTTGATAGTCTTGAGATTTCATAGTACCCTGCACAGATTCAAGACACCATGTGCCAGATGCAGCAAATCAGCCCCAGAACATAACAGAGCCTCCTCCATGCTTCACAGTAGGGACAGTGTTCTTTTCTTGATATGCTTCATTTTTCTGTCTGTGAACATAGAGCTGATGTACCTTGCCACAAACTTCCATTTTTGTCTCATCTGCCCATAGGACATTCTCCCAGAAGCTTTGTGGCTTGTCAACATGTAGTTTGACATATTCCAGTCTGGCTTTTTTATGATTTTTTATCAACAATGGTGTTCTCCTTGGTCGTCTCCCATGAAGTCCACTTTGGATCAAACAACGACAGATGGTGCGATCTGACACTGATGTTCCTTGAGCTTGAAGTTCACCTTTAATCTCTTTAGAAGTTATCCTGGGCTCTTTTGTTACCATTTGTATTATCTGTCTCTTTGATTTGTCATCAATTTTCCTCCTGCGGGCACGTCCAGGGAGGTTGGCTACAGTCCCATGGGTCTTAAATTTATCAATAATATGTACAGCTGTAGTCACAGGAACATCAAGCTGCTTGGAGATGGTCTTATAACCTTTACCTTTAACATGCTTGTCTATAATTTACTTTCTAATCTCCTGAGACAACTCTTTCCTTTGCTTTCTCTAGTCCATTTTGAGAGTGGTACACACCATGTCACCAAACAGCACCGTGAGTATATGTAGCCCTATATACAGGCCCACTGACTGATTACAAGATGGTAGACACCTGTAATGCTAATTAGTGGACACAACTTGATTTAACATGTCCCTTTTGTCACATTATTTACAGGGGTACCATCATTTCTGTTCAGTTCTATTTCATGAGTTTAATTTTTTTCTAAATTCTGTGGAAGCAGGGTTGAAAAGCAATGTCTAACTTTCATTTGTTCATTTTCATAGATTTTTAATTTATTATTACTTTTGTTAGATTCAAGTTACCATTGTGTTTTTTTTTTCATTAAACGATGGGTACCAACAATTTTGACCACGTGTGTATATACTTTATATATCCATGTATAGTCCAGTCCCATATAATGAATGAACTAGCTGTCTACATTGGTAATTACACTTGTTAACTTTAGCTATACAGCTTATTGTTTTAGTATCACTCTGCTTGATGTGGCCGCGTACCACAACTTATTACTTATTTCTTTGACCAAACACATCTATTGCTTTCTTAAAAGACATAACAGACATAACCAGATGCCTACCCAACATGTTTCACCATGACTGGCATCTTCGGGGCAATTGAGGCTGCAATGGCAATGGGCTGAGCTACTCCAGCTTATATTAGGTAGGTTGTGATGTCATAAAGGGTAACCAACAAGCAGTATAGGCACAATGGCCAATCACACCATACTTCTGATGAAAAGATGAAACTGCCATTGAACACTTACTATGCAATTGTTTTTTTTCACTTGAAAAAGACACTAGTCCAGTGTTGAAACGCGTTGTGGAAATAAAAACCGTTCAATTCATCTTGGTCCTAAGGATTCCTAATTACAGCAGCGCAGCCTGATATTGTGTTATCATCCAAATTAGTTCACTAAGATAATAACAACCCCATCTTTTCTTATACAATTTGTTGCCCTTTGACTGAAAAATCTCTATATATTAATAGAGAATCTTGAGTTAGGGATCATTTGCCTTATGGCAATTAGTTAATAAGTTAGCAATTCTCAACACATTGTTTTACTTGATAAGCATTCTTATAAGGTTTATTTTAAGAAAATCTGTCAGAACAAACAAACGTCAAGCTGTTTATATGGTTATATTGTTCTCGGAAGAGCAGGTGCACACGACTGTCTTCTCTCCATCCAAGAAAATCACTTCGGTCAAACTAATCAGACTCTGATCAGAGATGGATCTAAGGCCAGTTTCACACGTCCTTATATCTCCGGTACCGGGAAAAACAGTACTGGAGATATCTGTGTCCCGTGTGTCCTTGTGTCTGTGTGTGTCACACGTGTGCCGCTAATGTGCCGCATCAGGATCACACGGACCAGTGCCTGGGAATCAGCGCTACAGTTAGCACTGTTCCCAAGTGCCGGTGCTGAACACTGCCCAAATCATGGTTCCCTGCTGGCGCTGCAATGAGCACCAGCAGGGACAGTGATGAGGGTAGTAGTGTCTGCTTCTGCAGTGTCCACCTGTGTAAAAATAGGAATAAAATAAAAATCCATATACCCATCTGTCCTAAGTGTCCCCCGCTGTAATCCATGCGACTGTTCAGCAGAAAAGCTGGGGAAAATGAAGCGCTGCAGCGAGCGGGCCCAGACCTTTGCTGGGCTCAGGAGCGATGTCCTGTCACTCACTGAGCACAGTGCAGCTCTGAAGCCGCTCGCTGCAGCGCTTCATTCTCCCTAGCTCCTCTGCTGATCGGTCGCATGGATTACAGCGGGGGACACATAGGACAGATGAGTATATGGATTTTTATTTTATTCCTATTTTTACACAAGTGGACACTGCGGAAGCAGACACTACTACCCTCATCAGTGTCCCTGCTGGTGCTCATTGTAGCGCCAGCAGGGAACCATGATTTGGGCAGTGTTCAGCACCGGCACTTGGGAACAGAGAAAAAACACTGAGATGTGCACAGACCCATTCATTTAAGATGTGGAAACTGTCACTGTCAAAAAAAAAACACAGAGACATGTCCATTTTTTATCAGCTTCACAAATTAAAATCACCCATACAAGTCTATAGATCCTTGAAACTCACAGGCAACACGTGGGTGTCATCAGTGTGTAATCTGTGTGCTGTCCATGATTAACATTGGAAATGATAGGAGAAGCTTTTGGCAATGTTCACATGTCATGTTATTGTCGCATTTTCTTTTTCCATGCGTTTTTGTGCAAAAAATGCAGCATTTTACTGTCCCAGCAAAGAGAATGACATTTCTGAAACGTCATGCGCACTTTGCTTATTTTTTTCTTGGAGATTTGAAGCAGTGTCAGATCTACAGCATCCAACACTTTCACACTTTGCGTTTCATTTAACCCTCATTTTAATGAATTGGAAAATACACGCAAAATTGTGTCAAAAATGCGTGTATTATATGCAGCGTTTTTCCTACCAGCACATTAGTATTTGCAGTAGATTTTTCTGCAGCACAAATGGATTGTGTGCAAATACCCCTACAATTTATGTATGTATGACTTTTTTTTAATATTTTTTTTCTTGCTATGTGAAAATCACTGATGAAACTCATATGGTAAAAACTGACATGCAGATTAACCACAGATGAAGCTCGCATACAAAATACTGATGAGTAACAGTCCGTGTTTTTATATATCAGAAAAATCTTGGCCTTGTGAATGAGACCTTAAATTGCATACACATATTTTGTAAAAAAAAATAGGGACTGTTCCTTGAATTTCACTTGCTTAGTATACATAGATATTATACATAATTATATTAAGAGGAAAAAAACACGGTAAAAGGAAAATGTTTACTGTAAAATGTGTACTGTATATTAAGTGACAAAAAATGTAATTTCTCCTCCAATTACCCAACACCTTGAACAATATGCTATTTGCTGAATAATGGCAATGATTTAGTTCTATACTGTGTTAAAAAAATTAGCGTCACTTAGCTTTTGTGATTTCTTGGCATCCTATTATGAAGTTCATTTACCACTTGGGAGCTTAAGGCACAATGGCCTAATGTCTCGAATGCACCCGAGGCATGCACATATGTCTTTATTAATGCAGTGCATTTCCTGTGTGTTTCAATCATATATCACAATACAGTTGCAGAAATCATTTGTTCCTACAAGGAAGGACATATGCTCTCTGCCCATAAGTCAAGAACATGAAAACACAAGAGGCTATGACTGAGAAGATTTAGAAATTGAGCACGCTCTAAAACAAAACATTTTTGGTGTCACGTGAAGCAGCAATTCATGTGCGGTCTGTCGGCTTCCACTGAAATCATCTCCATTGTGATGGCAGCAGGTAGAGGAAGTGCAGTTTGAAAAAAATACAAAAAGCCTTTTGTTCTGAAGAAAATATGTGGCAATCATATAATGTAATCTTTTGTAACAAATTAAAATTGCTTAATGAAAAGGGGCCAGGTGTTCTCGAAAGAATAGAGTAACAATTAATCAATGGCGAGCAGCAACAAAAGTGCTGAATTATTGTGTAATATCAGAGCTTGTACTTGTTATTGTCTTCATGAGCAAATTAAAGAGGTCTAGCAAGGAGAATTTGTAAATGTTAAAGGCATATATATAATTATATAACACATTCTGCCAGGACATTTTTTTGTATCATTCTAGATAAATGTGCAATGGAAATTAAATTTCCCATTCACATATTGTAGCTTGTTTTTTCAATTTAGTAGGAAATGCGGAACATTTATTTTTGCTATTTATTTATTTTTATTGTTTATATAGCTTTTGTTTAGACTAGATTAACATTTGTTTTTTTGTAGCATCCGCATTTATGGACCAACTTCACAGCCTTTTACATGTGGCAAAGCTGCTTACGTAGACTAGGGTATACATACTATAGAAGCGGACCTTATGGCTGCTAATAGGCTCTTGGTTGAGAGCTGACTCAATCCTGGTTGGTTTAATCCTACTTTTACTGAGATTTTTGTGCTGAACTCTCAAACCAGCAAAAATGTATTGCTAGCTAATTGATGGAGAATTGGGCTGAGGTTTATGCTTGTATATTTGAAGAAAAGCAAACATGGTCCCTTCTGTACTGGGTGACAAAATCTGTCACCATAAATGGGAGATCCTTTTCGTTTTTTATCTTTTATAGGGTCCCTTCGCTCTCTCTTGTGTGTCTGTCACTATCCATAGTAGTGTTTTCTGGAAATATTTAGCACCACAACATAGAGTCGCAATACAGAGATATTTTCCCCTACAAGTATTGTGCAATAAATAAAATAATCTGAGAGTTTGCGCAGAATTAAACACAGTAGTGTGCAAAAAACTTAGGATCACTTATTATTATTATTATTTATTTTTAAAGCACCATTGATTCTAGGGTGCTGTACATGTGAAGAGAGTTTACATACATATAATACAAATGTAAAAACAGTAAACAAACTGAGGCCATGTTCACACGTTCAGTATTTGATCAGTATTTTACACCAGTATTTGTAAGCCAAAACCAGGAGTGGGTGATAAATACAGAAGCGGTGACAGGTTTCTATTATACTTTTCCTCTGATTGTTCCACTCCTGGTTTTAGCTTACAAATGCTGATGTAAAATACTGACCAAATACTGAATGTGTGAACATGACCTAACAGTGACAGACTGGTGCAGAGGGGTTGAGGAAATTGCCCTCGCAAGTTAACAATATTGGGAAGCAGGCAGTAGGTCGGGGAGTTGTAACGGATTCATCTATTATACATATTCTTTCATTATTAAAAAAAAAAATATTTGAATAAAACTGAATAACTAACACTAAAAACATTCTTGGAAATAGGCTTCATATCACGCTTGAAATATTATACATTTAACGTAACTGATATAACATGTGACACTAAATGTCTTTTCTAAATATTAGAAGTCACCAAATAGTGGTAAAATATAATTTTGACCCCTAAATATTTGAAGTCTAAATTCTTCTTGAAGGATGAAGGTAAGGCCACAACCAGACTATCAGTATTTGGTCAGTATTCAGTCAATATTTTTTCTCAGGAGTGGAAGCCAAAACCAGGAGTGGGTGATAAATGCAGAATTGGTGAATTGTTTCTCTTATACCTTTTCTCTGATTGTTCCTCACCTGGTTTGGGCTCCCACTCCTGAGAAAAAATACTGACTGAATACTGATCAAATACTGATAGCGGGCACATAGCCTAAAGGTAAGGAAGTTGAGCAAATCTCCCAGAATAAGATTCCAGCAGATTCACTCAATTTGGGCAGGGAGATTCGATTTGCATCAAATAAATTTGGTTTGCATTGAATCTGGCCCGAAGGAGTTAAACAACAATATACTATTAAAGTCACCTTGCCTCTCACTTCCCATATATGTCCCATTGCCACAGATCCCCACCCAGTGCTTCTCTTCAACTTTCTTCTCCTTCCAACTGTTGGGGTCTAATCACACACAGTGCCGGTAAACTTGGAACTAGAATAATGCTGATGATGAGAAATTGTAGGAACGGAATGAAGCTGCGGCAAAGGCACGGGTATGGAGAGGGTAAAGGAGAGGTGAGTATATTATTAGTGTATTGTTTTTTAACCACTCATCAGCTCTCAGAAACCAGAAAATTGATGGCCTACTGGTTTAGCACGATCAAATTTGTAGTTAAATCAGTTATTTTAGAATCAATTCATTCATTTTTTGTTAAGTCTTATTGCTTACACATTTTACCCATGAAGGCAGTAACAACCAAAAAAATGAGATGGTGAAAGTTATCTGGCATTTTGGAAAACATGGGGTTTGTATACATGCCATATCCAGATGTATGAAGATTACCTGGAAATTAATTTGGTACAATTTTTAAAAAAAAAATTCTGTTGCCTACTCCCTGAAACAGGGCAAGATCTTCTAGTGCAACTGAGTTCTTCAAAGAAAGGTGGTAATGAATGATGCCAAGTGAAATCTGGAATTGTTTGGTACGCATGGCTTCATTCAATAAAACTCTCACTTACCTTCATCCCAGACTTGTGTACCTCTTAGCTGCAATGCGAGCCTTTACAATATAAGCAGTAATATTTTTCCACGTCATGGTGCAGATATTGCAGTAGTAGAGAAGGTCATAATTAATATGTAGGAAGTGATTGGAGGCCAATGCTCCAGTTTTATTTCTATTATTCAATTGATGAAGCTTTATATGTGTAACATACCTGGCGGCGTCCTTGCATAGTGGTCCATCTCCCACTGTGCAAGAGCGTGCACTTGATCTCCAGTCCAGGGTGTCTCTCTGGCTTCCCTCCATGCTGTCTGTTTGCTTCTGTGTCTGCTGCTTAAGGGCGGCGCCCGATCACTTCCTGCTTTTTGTACCTGCTGCAGGCACACCCCTTGTGCGTCCTCAGCCTATTGCTGTCTGTCACCTGGTATTTAAACCAGCTGCCCCAATTAACCCATGCCTGAGCATCTTGCCCTGTCAGTTGGCTTTTGTCTCTGACATGCCAGGTCCTGTCTATGTTACCTGTCTTGCAGTTTCTGTTCCCATGTCTGTACTGTGTCCTATCTGTGTATCTTAACCTGCAGTCTGTACTCGTTCCTTGCCTGTTTGTTCCGCCTTCCTGGAGGCTGTTTTTCCAGGCTAGTCTGAACACGCTCCTTGCCTGTTCGTCTCGCCTCTCTGGGGGCCGTACTCCCAGATCCGCTCCTGTATCCCGCTGCAGTGTCGGTCTCCTCCGTACACTCAGTTCCCGTCTGAACTCTCTCCTATCTTTTACCTGTTTTTTCTCTATGTCCGTTCCTTTCCTTTTTCTGCAGTCTGAACTCATACCTAACTCCTGCTCGTTGTCACTGTACTTCCGTTTGTGAGTTTGTGGTCCACTTGCTACTTCTCTGCAAGTACCCTGTGGGTATCTGGTTCTGCCTTTCCCTTCTAGTCTGTTCCATGTGAACAGAGTCCTGTTCCCTCTGCGTCTGCGGTTTTCGCTTTGCTCAGCTCTGTCCGCCGCGTCTGCGGTTTTCGCTTTGCTCAGCTCTGTCCGCCGCGTCTGCGGTTTTCGCTTTGCTCAGCTCTGTCCGCCGCGTCTGCGGTTTTCGCTTTGCTCAGCTCTGTCCGCCGCGTCTGCGGTTTTCGCTTTGCTCAGCTCTGTCCGCCGCGTCTGCGGTTTTCGCTTTGCTCAGCTCTGTCCGCCACGTCTGCGGTTTTCGCTTTGCTCAGCTCTGTCCGCCGCGTCTGCGGTTTTCGCTTTGCTCAGCTCTGTCCGCCGCGTCTGCGGTTTTCGCTTTGCTCAGCTCTGTCCGCCGCGTCTGCGGATTTCGCTTTGCTCAGCTCTGTCCGCCGCGTCTGTGGTTTTCGCTTTGCTCAGCTCTGTCCGCCGCGTCTGCGGTTTTCGCTTTGCTCAGCTCTGTCCGCCGCGTTTGCAGTTTTGAATTTGTCTCCTAGTCTGTACTGGACCCTACCCAGCCTGTACCCTAGTCTGCCTGTTCCTGTATTCCCCGGTGTGGGTCAACAGCCGTGTCCGGAGTCTGACCTGGAGTAGACCCTGGTTCCTCTGCTCGGTTCCTACCTGGTGCACTGGCGTCGTATGCCATCGTGCGACCTTGGTCGGATCGGGCAGATACTTAGTTACGCCCCTCCAGGCACTCTCCGGTTCATGGCACAGTGGAATCACTACATAAACACGCACACGCCAGTCAGTCCGGGCGTGTGCATTACAATATGTGACTTCATTAATGTTTTCCCAATGAAGGTTTACTAATAAAACTTACAGAAAGCATCTTTCCAGATTATCTTGTGCAGGATTTCTGTAGCGAGAATACAGTAGTTCAGATCCAGGAATATTTACTCACAGAAATATATATACTGTATCTAAAATATGTGTTAAACTACCACTAAAATTCTATCTAATTTATTAATAGTGATGAGTGAGTATGCCTCATTAACTCTTTCAGCAAGCATGCTCGGGTTCTTGCTGAGTATTTTGGCGTGCTCTGCGTTTCATTCATTGTCGCCGCGCCTGCAAGTGTCACGGATGTTTGACAGCTGTGACACAAGCAGAGATAGCCTGGCGAACAGGCTATCTGAATGTGTCACAGCAGTCAAACAGCCTTGACACTTGCAGGCGTGGTGACAATGAATGAAACCCCGAGCACACCAAAGTACCCGGCAAGCACCCGAGCGTGCTCGCCGAAAGCGTAATGAGGCATACTCACTCATCACTATTTATTAACCATTTTCTTTGAATAGTTTTTGAGCCAGGTAAAGTTTGTTTTTAAAAACTGATATAGAAGAATATATAAATGTCATATATGGCTTAAAATATGTAATAAATTTGAGAAAATAAAAACATGGATCAATATGGTTTGACATTTTGACACTAGCACAATGGACATTTCAGAAATACATTATAGAAGAAATATATACAAACATATATTTCTACAATTTGCTTCATAAACCATGAATTCAAATTTAAACATTTAGGTTGATGGTATAAGTCTCAATTCTATAGGTGGATCCTATCTGCTGAAATTGTACATAATGTACAAAAGGTTGAAGTGACTATCCTCCATAAAAAAACACTTTTTTAATGGATTAAATAAAATTTGATTATTTTTATATATACTGGAAGCTGGATCCTTTAACTTTTTTTTGACATATTAATCCAAAACGCCAAACATTCCGGGCTTCCCCACTGATTGGATGAATTTTGGAAATGGTGAGCTGGATTATTTTGTTTATTTGCATCCTATTTTCTGCACTGCTTATACCTTTTATTTATCAGGTATTATGTCATAATTCTAGTTCTCGACCTATTTGCTCATAGAAAAATGGTCTTTGCAACTACACAAATACACAAGGTGGTTATAAATTTAATGAATTAAAATTACATTGCTCTATAAACCATTCTATAATTCAAGCACACTGATCAAAATAATAACTGTACTTCAATTATGTTATCCGCTTTTGTTTTTGAAAGTTTCAATATTATTGAAAGCTAGTACTGTATATGATTTTCAAAATTCAGAATACTGATACAGAATACATTTGTATATGGGAGGAAAATAAAATGTTCACTAGCTACAATAAACTACCTACTACTTTATTTTTCACATCAAATTCATCGGAGAGCATTATCTATCAGTCAGAAAAATCCCCAAATTGTTCATATTTCTTGCGGGTAGCTCTAGGATCAGAGATGTAACACCTCATAAACACAATGTAAAAGTAATGCAGCGGAGAGGAGCCACCTATTGAGACATATACCAACAATCTAATTTTGTTTGCACTCTGCACTAGACAGGAATCCCATGTAGCTGGCCTGACACTGCAGTCCTTTTCGCATTAGCTGAGACACTGGACATCTCGAAGTTAAAATGTGGTCTTTCGGTTGCCAGGCAGCTGAGTTGTCTTGACATGGTGGTTAGTTTCCTTTTCATTGAGTGACAACAGTGAAATGAAAGACGTTTTGAAAATCTTGATAAAGGTTTACAAAGGAGCAGGATAATTGGAGGTTTTAGCTTATACAGCAGTGTGTGGAAACTTTTAGAAACCAATAATAAGGGATTGTGGCAAAAAAAAAAAATAAATTGTATCCCATGTACACAAACTTGACCTGAGTCTTGTTGCAATTGCAGAAAAATATTTTCAAAAAAAAAAAATTAGAAATTAAAAAAATAAATAAATAATAATAATAATAATAATAATATAATATATTATACATCTAGTATCTCTAGTTAATGTTTCTTTTTTTATCACCTAAAATGTATATTAAATTAAACTGGAAGCCAATTAATGTTGGATTACCATTCATGGTTATTTACAGTTGTTTTTGTACTTGTTCTTGTGCTTTGACTTCCTAAAATTTCACAAGCCAAAGGTTTCGAAAAATGGGCTTGTTTAAAGGAAAGGCGCAATGAAGTGGTCGCAGTCATTGTACTGACACCACCTCTCTCATTATGCTCTCTCAATCAACACTCAGCACACAGGAAACCGCTGCAAAGCCCATCTGCCACAGTTAATCTGCAGGCAAATCCACACCCATGTCTGTGCCCGTTACTCTCTAGCCTTATTATTCTCAGATCCAAAGCTTCATAAGGGATCAGCCAAAGTCCATTAAAGTAAATAATAGCTCGAAATGACAGGCTTAGGAAGGATTGGGAGGAAGTTGAAGACCAATCTGAGCTGTGAGCTCTGATTAATACAGAAAAGCACTAGGAAAAAAAGGAGAAAAATGACCTCAGTCTGCTCCAAAGAATTCCTGAACCTTGGTTGTTAGGGCAAGTGCTACCATCTGAGACGTTAGTGATCCTTGAATTTCCTTCACTTTGATGAAGCTCAAATGGGAGAATTTTGCAGGCCCCAAAGCTCAGAGGGACGGCAGTCTGAAGTCATTTCAGTGTTTTTTTTTCTTGTGTAAAATAAATGTCCAAATAATAGAAGACACTTCATTAAAAAGAGTTCCAAGTCTATAACTAGCAAGTAAATATTTTATAGAGAAGAAAAAAAAAATGATGTAAATAATTTTAAATCTTCACTTGTCAATAAAATATTTTCATTAATACACTCTCCATAAAATTCTTATTAGACAGATAGATAGATAGTAAACTTCTCATTTGACTCTTGATTTTCCTAAGTGTTGTACCTCTCCACATTTTGTAAACTTCTCATTTGACTCTTGATTTTCCTAAGTGTTGTACCTCTCCACATTTTGTAAACTTCTCATTTGACTCTTGATTTTCCTAAGTGTTGTACCTCTCCACATTTTGGCAATTTCAGAGGTTGCATTTTTTTGGTGTGATACCTCAAAAAATCTACAATAAATCAATATACACATGGCCACCAATTCTGAAAAAGTTACTTAAAATGTGTATTCACCCATGTAATCCTTGCTGTTCCAGATCCACATCCCATTTAGTCTTTTGTTCACCTGGCTGCAGTATTAATGTCTTGTATACCTCAATAGACCACTGCACTCAATCACTGGTCTCAGCAGTATATGGCATGAGATCAATGAAGCCAGTGATTGGCTGCAGCAATCATGTAGATTTACAGGATGTCATTGCTGCAGTCAGGTAAATTGAAGACTGGAAGGGAGACTTGGAGACAAAGCACAGTAATGGCATGGATTATAAGGTTAAGTGTTCAACTTTCAGTAATTTTAACACTATTTGTGGCTTTTAACAGATTTGTAAATAAGGTGGAAAAGCCCTGTATCTGTTAAACAGCACGGTGGCTCAGTGATTAGCACTGTTGCTTTGAAGTGCTGGAGTTCTCAGTTCAAATCCAACAAAGGACAACATCTGCAAGGAGTTTGTATGTTCTCACCGTGTTTCTGTGGGTTTCCTCCGGGTTCTCCAGTTTCCTCCCACACTCCAAAGACATCCTGATAGGGAATTTAGATTGCGAGCCCCAATGTGAACAACAATGAATGTAACATCTTAAAATTCAAGTATGTCTAATCTTACAGGTTCCTTGGTCTTCAGGTATTCACATTTGGAAGCTTCATTTATGACTTACTGACCATTTAAATAGCCAAATCAGTCCTTTAATATGTTCATGCATCAGCCAAGACAGTGAAGGGGGCATGCTTGGCTAGTGAAATAAGCTAGTTATCCAGCACATCTTACACACAACAATGGTTGAGATCTGACACAGAAAACGCTCTGTTTTGTCAAGGACATGGCGGAAATCGAACTGCTGAAAATGGAACCAGTAGGAACAGCTGAAGATTTGTGAACCAGTGAAATTAGAAGCATATCATTAAGTTGTGCAACTTATTTTTTAAGCACATATAAAGAGGTTGTCCACTACACAACTGAGTTACTGGTTTTGCCCCAAATGCCTAAGAATAATGCCCCTAAGGATCCCCATATACATTTTGTTGGTTTGTACCTTTCTGCTTCACTTCCTCTGCCCTGGCATTAGCTCTGGAGTGGACAGCCATCACTTCATCCTCCGAATATTCTGCTCCCTTCTGACTACATTTCCCATCATCCTTCGTACTGGAATGCAAGCCAGCAGTGAGAACAGACCTGTAACTGCGCTAAAACCCCTCCCAGTCCTTCGCCAGCATTACACACAGCCTTAGCATAAAGTCCTGTCCATGTAATTAACACAAAGCATCAGAAGAGCAGCCCTGGCAATAAAAATGATCCCCTGCTCATCCTCATAGACTAATCATGTTCTACTGTACTAAGATGGATTGGGAAAAAGATATATGAACGTATATTTTTAATAGAGGGAATACAGCAGGGTGCAGACATATATTTTGCACGGTACAGAGTGGTATGTGTACATATTTATATACTCTGCTATATACAGTACAGACCAAAAGTTTGGACACACATTCTCATTTAAAGATTTTTCTGTATTTTCATGACTATGAAAATTGTACATTCACACTGAAGGCATCAAAAAACTATGAATTAACACATGTGGAATTATATAGTTAACAAAAAAGTGTGAAACAACTGAAGATATGTCTTATATTCTAGGTTCTTCAAAGTAGCCACCTTTTGCTTTGATGACTGCTTTGCACACTCTTGGCATTCTGTTGATGAGCTTCAAGAGGTAGTCATCGGAAATGGTCTTCCAACAATCTTGAAGGAGTTCCCAGAGATGCTTAGCACTTGTTGGCCCTTTTGCCTTTACTCTGCGGTCCAGCTCACCCTAAACCAAACCATCTCGATTGGGTTCAGGTCTGGTGACTGTGGAGGCCAGGTCATCTGGCGTAGCACCCCATCACTCTCCTTCTTGGTAAAATAGCCCTTAAACAGCCTGGAGGTGTGTTTGGGGTCATTGTCCTGTTGAAAAATAAATGATGGTCCAACTAAATGCAAACTGGAAGGAATAGCATGCCGCTGCAAGATGCTGTGGTAGCCATGCTGGTTCTGTATGCCTTCAATTTTGAATAAATCCCCAACAGTGTCACCAGCAAAGCACCCCCACACCATCACACCTCCTCCTCCATGCTTCATGGTGGGAATCAGGCATGTAGAGTCCATATGTTCACCTTTTCTGCGTCGCACAGAGACACGGTGGTTGGAACCAAAGATCTCAAATTTGGACTCATCAGACCAAAGCACAGACTTCCACTGGTCTAATGTCCATTCCTTGTTTTCTTTAGCCCAAACAAGTCTCTTCTGCTTGTTGCTTGTCCTTAGCAGTGGTTTCCTACCAGCTATTTTACCATGAAGGCCTGCTGCACAAAGTCTCCTCTTAACAGTTGTTGAAGAGATGTGTCTGCTGCTAGAACTCTGTGTGGCATTGACCTGGTCTCTAATCTGAGCTGCTGTTAACCTGCGATTTCTGAGGCTGGTGACTCGGATAAACTTATCCTCAGAAGCAGTGGTGACTCTTGGTCTTCCTTTCCTGGGTCGGTCCTCATGTGAGCCAGTTTCTTTGTAGCGCTTGATGGTTTTTGCAACTGCACTTGGGGACACTTTCAAAGTTTTCCCAATTTTTTCGGACTAACTGACCTTTATTTCTTAAAGTAATGATGGCCACTTGTTTTTCTTTACTTAGGTGCTTTTTTCTTGCCATAATACAAATTCTAACAGTCTATTCAGTAGAACTATCAGCTGTGTATCCACCAGACTTCTGCACAACACAACTGATGGTCCCAACCCATTTATAAGGCAAGAAATCCAACTTATTAAATCTGACAGGGCACTACTGTGAAGTGAAAACCATTTCTGGTGACTACCTCTTGAAGCTCATCAAGAGAATGCCAAGAGTGTGCAAAGCAGTCATCAAAGCAAAAGGTGGCTACTTTGAAGAACCTAGAATATAAGACATATTTTCAGTTGTTTCACATTTTTTTTCTAAGTATATAATTCCACATGTGTTTATTCATAGTTTTGATGCCTTCAGGGTGAATGTACAATTTTCAGTCATGAAAATACAGAAAAATCTTTAAATGAGAATGTGTATCCAAACTTTTGGTCTGTACTGTATATAGAGAGATACTAAAGGAGAGGTCTGGAGGGAGAAATATGCAGGAAGATGGGAGAGTTGTGTATACAGCCATATGCACAGAAGCAGTTAGTGAGCTCTACTGAATAGAGTCCCACCTACACAGAATGATAATTAAAATGACTGTGATGTCACTTTAGATTTCAGAGCCATGAAATCAGGGAAAAATTGACTTGGTATCACAAGAAGCCAAAGGTCGTGTGACCAGAGGAACAGCTCAAGTTACTGTAGGTTTTGATCCCACTCTGAACAAAGTTTGATCAGAGTATCAATTATATAATTGGACCAATTCTTCCGGATGCGAGAGTCTATTGGTGTCTTCACAAGCCTTAATGTTGGTGGATTTAGTTTACATAGGGAAAACCTGGTGACAGGTTCTCTTTCATTTTTCACACACTCTTTCTTGATTTGTTAAATAAATACCGTATTTTTTGGATTACAAGATGGACTCCACCCCCCTTCAAATTTGGGAGGAAAATGAGGGTGCGTTTTATAGCCCAAATATAGCTTAACATGAGGTGTGGTGGAGCGTTGTCACAGGAGGCAGGGTCTCTGCTGCAGGAAGCCGACTGTGGCAGGAGTGGGGAGATTTTGCGGGCCCTTGCTAGGAAGAGGGGTTGTCCTGGCGGTGCAAGGCTGCGGGCCCTGGGCTTCAAAAAAATGTGGGCGGTGATGCAGGAGTGGAGTCCCCACTCTGTACATTGATTTCTCGGTGGTGAGCTTCAGGAAAATGGCCATCGGAGGCGGCTCATGCGCAGATTTAGGTTTTGGCTCGTCATTGTTATATTTGGTATATATATATTGAAGAAATATCTGGGACTATCCTTTTCATCTGAATAAGGCATGCTGAGAGTCATGTGATTTCCACCAAAATTTCATTCAGATGAATACAACTGATTTTCAATTGCAAAAATTTCTGCAACTGAAATGTCATGCTAATACACACTTAGGATAATTTTACAGATTTTTATACTGTCCATTGTAGACAAAAAAACATCTCTCTAAGTATACCATCAGACTGGCTCTTTGAAAGACCATAGGTTCCTCCAGTGGGCCCCAGTCACTGGCAATGCTGTTGTAGGTTTAGAGCACAGATGAATCAGCTGAAGTCTGCAGCGCTAATTAAGGTAGGGCATGCATCTACATCATGTGCTCCAGTATTACATTAAAAAGAATCTGTCACAACCTAAAATTTTGATTGAAACTACTTTTAAAATTGTATAGGGGATTTTCACCTATGGTATGGAAAAGGTCTCAGTGCACTGTAGCGCTTTTCAATTAGCATGCTGCTCACCTCCCATTAGCTTGATAGCGCTTACCTGCCCAGAGACAGATTGCTGCTTGAATTTAGTGTTTACACAGTGCCTTCCTTCTCTCCTGTCTACAGCTTGGTGCTATGGGATCCTGTGTGCAGCAAGTGGCCACTGCAGACAGAAGAAAGGGATGAGACCATGCCGGCGCTATTACTGTGTGTGTTCATGCTTAATGTCAATGTGGATATGCAGTGCCAAGATTCCATTTCAGGCAGTACACACACTGGGTAAGCGAGCACAGTAAAGCCAAAGGAATGTGCGCATCATGCTGATTGAAGAGGAGGAACGGTGCACCATGGAGCCCTCTGGATGTAAAGAAAACTTTCTTTTTCAAAAAAATTAAAGTGATATCTATACTGCAGATATGTGTTATAGGGGCTAATTACCCTATAAGAATGAATTAGTAGCTTGCATTGAATGTTGGGGGTGAAAGATTCCCTTTAATAAAACTCTGTGTGCCACCTTAACATAACTCTTTCCTAGCTCTCCTGCGCACACAGAGCTTCTGTGTTCCCTGTTGTTGGTGGAATGATAGCTGCAGACTTTAGGTATTCTGATTGGACCATTTATCACTGTACTCAGTGTAGAGTGTGTACATTTATTGTGAATATTTATGTTTATGCAATTGTATGCATGTGCCTTTGTGTAAATGTGAATACTGTGTGTGAATGTTTATAAGCATGTATGATGTGTGTATAGATATTAGTGTGAGGATGATGGTTGGCCTTCGATCAGTAATTGATGGTATGGGTGGTGGGGCAAGGGAGGATTCAGGCTCAAGTCTCAAACAGACTAAGGGCTCCCTTCCCACATTACCCATATCATCCATTACTGATTGAGGGTCCATCACCACACTCACACTTGCTTACAGTTGTGTAGGTTGATTAAGGGGCCCTCAATCAGTTATGACAAGTGATGAGCGAGTGTGCTCACCACTGCTCAGTACTCGCTGAACATCATACTGCTCGACAAGCTCGGCGAGTATTTCCAGGCTGCTCGGGGGGGAACTCGGGTCCCCTCCCTGCATATTTGCCACTTTTTAGAGATCCAATGAACATGCAGGGATTGCCTGGCATGCACTGTAATGCCGTAGCCATGTTGGTTGTGGCATTACAGTGGCCGCATAGCTTCATTGGGTTTATATAAGACCTAGTGACATTAGGCTCGTCACAGTCTAAACAGGCAGAGTAGGGAGAGGTGCTGCTGTGTGAGGGACAGAATTCGCAGTGTAATAGTTCGACATAGGTAGTGGTATTACAGGAGTATATACAGTACAGACCAAAAGTTTGGACACACATTCTCATTTAAAGATTTTTCTGTATTTTCATGACTATGAAAATTGTACATTCACACTGAAGGCATCAAAACTATGAATTAACACATGTGGAATTATATACTTAACAAAAAAGTGTGAAACAACTGAAGATATGTCTTATATTCTAGGTTCGTCAAAGTAGCCACCTTTTACTTTGAAGACTGCTTTGCACACTCTTGGCATTCTCTTGATGAGCTTCAAGAGGTAGTCACCGGAAATGGTCTTCCAACAATCTTGAAGGAGATCCCAGAGATGCTTAGCACTTGTTGGCCCTTTTGCCTTCACTCTGCGGTCCAGCTCACCCCAAACCATCTCAATTGGGTTCAGGTCTGGTGACTGTGGAGGCCAGGTCATCTGGCATAGCACCCCATCACTCTCCTTCTTGGTCAAATAGCCCTTACACAGCCTGGAGGTGTGTTTGGGGTCATTGTCCTGTTGAAAACTAAATGATGGTCCAACTAAACGCAAACCGGATGGAAACGCATGCCGCTGCAAGATGCCATGGTAGCCATGCTGGTTCAGTATGCCTTCAATTTTGAATAAATCCCCAACAGTGTCACCAGCAAAGCACGCCCACACCATCACACCTCCTAATCCATGCTTCACGGTGGGAACCAGGCATGTAGAGTCCATCCGTTCACCTTTTCTGCTTCGCACAAAGACACGGTGGTTGGAACCAAAGATCTCAAATTTGGACTCATCAGACCAAAGCACAGATTTCCACTGGTCTAATGTCCATTCCTTGAGTTGTTTATCCCAAACAAGTCTCTTCTGCTTGTTGCCTGTCCTTAGCAGTGGTTTCCTAGCTGCTATTTTACCATGAAGGTCTGTTGTACAAAGTCTCCTCTTAACAGTTGTTGAAGAGATGTGTCTGCTGCTAGAACTCGGTGTGGCATTGACCGGGTCTCTAATCTGAGCTGCTGTTAACCTGCGATTTCTGAGGCTGGTGACTCGGATAAACTTATCCTCAGAAGCAGAGGTGACTCTTGGTCTTCCTTTCCTGGGGTGGTCCTCATGTGAGCCAGTTTCTTTGTAGCGCTTGATGGTTTTACAACTGTACTTGGGGACACTTTCAAAGTTTGCCCAATTTTTCGCACTGACCTTCATTTCTTTAAGTAATGATGGCCACTCGTTTTTCTTTACTTAGCTGATTTTTCTTGCCATAATACAAATTCTAACAGTCTATTCAGTAGAACTATCAGCTGTGTATCCACCAGACTTCTGCACAACACAACTGATGGTCCCAACTAGAGATGAGCGGTGTTCGACTCGAACTGTTCGCCAATCTCAAATTCGAGCTGTTTTGGGCGGTGTTCGAGCCGTTCGGCGAACACGAGCGATTTGAAAAAAATTTGGCTGTTCGAGGTTATGTTCGATAACTGTTCGTGCACCAAAGTCATAACTGAATTTTTTCTCAGTAATGCTGAAAATTAATGTTAATACGCAGTTTGAGTGTACAGCGGGGTGGGGGGAGGGGCAGGGGATGGATCTCTGCAGAAATAATGAAGATCTCCATTTTTTTTTCTCTTTCCCGCATTTACAGTGGGGAGGTGCAATCTGTCAGCTTATCAGCAGTGCACACACGGAGAGAACTGCTTTTTTTCACACAAGCAAGGGCATGTGTCATTGGCAGTGTATGTCACATGTCCTTGCCCTATAAGACCCTGCCATTTTCCCCGTCGCCACCATTTTATCACTGCTGCAGCTGCGTATTAGACGGCACGCTGTTGCTGTGGGCGCTCTACTTTGTTAATTTCAAGCCAATTTTCGCACAAATCTACAGATAGCTTGGGAGTAGGGAATAGTTGTGAATGCAGTCCTTTTAAGGACTAGATTACATAATTTCCTACGACTTTTATCAGGCAGGCCTGTGCTCTTAAATAGATAGGTTGGGAGTAAAGACTAATTGTAATTGCAGTCCTTTTCAGGGCTAGGTTACATCAGTTCCTATCACTTTTATAAGGCAGGTCTGTGCTCTTAAATAGAAAGGTTGGGAGTAAAGACTAATTGTAATTGCAGTCCTTTTCAGGGCTAGGTTACATCAGTTCCTATCACTTTTTGCCAGGCTGGTCTGTGCCAATGCTGTGCAAGTTTTTTTCACAGCATTTGGCTAAATCAAGCAAAGCAAATCCTTTTTGTCCTCTTGTAGTGTGTGTTAGTCAGTGGAGAAGCATATCTGTGTTGCAAGCTACACCACCTGTGTATAGAATACAATTTTTTTACTGCACCTAGTGAAGTAAAAGCTTTTGGGCATAGCATCATTCTATTAGTCCATCTATTCTAACCTCTATCAGGTTGCAAATTCAATAGAATTTTTTTCTGCATCTAGCTCTGAAAAAAATATTTGGGCTTCTAGCTGTGTGTGGGACTTGTTCTATTAGTCCATCTATTCTAACCTCCATCAGGTTGCAAATTCAATATAATTTTTTCCTGAATTTAGCTCTGAAAAACTATTTTGGCTTCTAGCAGTGTGCGGGACTTGTTCTATTAGTCCATCTATACTAACCTCCATCAGGTTGCAAATTCAATAAAAAAAATTTCTGCATCTAGCTCTGAAAAAATATTTTGGCTTCTAGCAGTGTGTGGGACTTGTTCTATTAGTCCATCTATAATAACCTCCATCAGGTTGCAAATTCAATATAATTTTTTTTCTGCATCTAGCTCTGAAAAACTATTTCGGCTTCTAGCAGTGTGTGGGACTTGTTCTATTAGTCCATCTATACTAACCTCCATCAGGTTGCAAATTCAATATAATTTTTTTCTTCATCTAGCTCTGAAAAACTATTTCGGCTTCTAGCAGTGTGTGGGACTTGTTCTATTAGTCCATCTATACTAACCTCCATCAGGTTGCAAATTCAATATAATTTTTTTCTGCATCTAGCTCTGAAAAACAATTTCGGTTTCCAGCAGTGTGTGGGACTTGTTCTATTAGTCCATCTATACTAATCTCCATCAGGTTGCAAATTCAATATAATTTTTTTCTGCATCTAGCTCTGAAAAAATATTTCGGCTTTTAGCAGTGTGTGGGACTTGTTCTATTAGTCCATCTATACTAACCTCCATCAGGTTGTAAATTGAATATATGTTTTTCCTGCATCTAGCTCTGAAAAACTATTTCGGCTTCTAGCAGTGTGCGGGACTTGTTCTATTAGTCCATCTATACTAACCTCCATCAGGTTGCAAATTCAATATAATTTTATTCTGCATCTAGCTCTGAAAAACTATTTCGGCTTCTAGCAGTGTGTGTGGGACTTGTTCTATTAGTCCATCTATACTAACCTCCATCAGGTTGCAAATTCAATATAATTTTTTTCTGCATCTAGCTCTGAAAAACTATTTTGGCTTCTAGCAGTGTGTGGGAATTGTTCTGTTAGTCCATCTATACTAACCTCCATTAGGTTGCAAATTCAATATATTTTTTTTATGCATCCAGCTCTGAAAAAATATTTCGGCTTCAAGCAGTGTGTGGGACTTGTTCTATTAGTCCATCTATACTAACCTCCATCAGGTTGCAAATTCAATATAATTTTTTTATGCATCTAGCTCTGAAAAACTATTTCGGCTTCTAGCAGTGTGCGGGACTTGTTCTATTAGTCCATCTATACTAACCTCCATCAGGTTGCAAATTCAATATAATTTTTTTATGCATCTAGCTCTGAAAAACTATTTCGGCTTCTAGCAGTGTGTGGGACTTGTTCTATTAGTCCATCTATACTAACCTCCATCAGGTTGCAAATTCAATATAATTTTTTCCTGCATCTAGCTCTGAAAAACTATTTCGGCTTCTAGCAGTGTGCGGGACTTGTTCTATTAGTCCATCTATACTAACCTCCATCAGGTTGCAAATTCAATATAATTTTTTTCTGCATCTAGCTCTGAAAGAATATTTCGGCTTCTAGCATTGTGTGGGACTTGCTCTATTAGTCCATCTATACTAACCTCCATCAGGTTGCAAATTCAATATAATTTTTTTTCTGCATCTAGCTCTGAAAAACTATTTCGGCTTCTAGCAGTGTGTGGGACTAGTTCTATTAGTCCATCTATACTAACCTCCATCAGGTTGCAAATTCAATATCATTTTTTTCTGCATCTAGCTCTGAAAAACTATTTCGGTTTCTAGCAGTGTGTGGGACTTGTTCTATTAGTCCATCTATTCTAACCTCCATCAGGTTGCAAATTCAATATAATTTTTTTCTGCATCTAGCTCTGAAAAAATATTTTGGCTTCGAGCAGTGTGTGGGACTTGTTCTATTAGTACATCTATACTAACCTCCATCAGGTTGCAAATTCAATATAATTTTTTTTCTGCATCTAGCTCTGAAAAATATTTTGGCTTCTAGCAGTGTGTGGGACTTGTTCTAATAGTCCATCTATACTAACCTCCATCAGATTGCAAATTCAATATAATTTTTTCCTTCATCTAGCTCTGAAAAACTAGTTCGGCTTCTAGCAGTGTGCGGGACTTGTTCTATTAGTCCATCTATACTAACCTCCATGAGGTTGCAAATTCAATAAAAAAATTTTCTGCATCTAGCTCTGAAAAAATATTTCGGCTTCTAGCCGTGTGTGGGACTTGTTCTATTAGTCCATCTATACTAACCTCCATCAGGTTGCAAATTCAATATAATTTTTTTCTGCATCTAGCTCTGAAAAAATATTTCGGCTTCTAGCAGTGTGTGGGACTTGTTCTATTAGTCCATCTATACTAACCTCCATCAGGTTGCAAATTCAATATAATTTTTGCCTGAATTTAGCTCTGAAAAACTATTTTGGCTTCTAGCAGTGTGCGGGACTTGTTCTATTAGTCCATCTATACTAACCTCCATCAGGTTGCAAATTCAATATAATTTTTTTATGCATCTAGCTCTGAAAAACTATTTCGGCTTCTAGCAGTGTATGGGACTTGTTCTATTAGTCCATCTATACTAACCTCCATCAGGTTGCAAATTCAATATAATTTTTTCCTGCATCTAGCTCTGAAAAACTATTTCGGCTTCTAGCAGTGTGCGGGACTTGTTCTATTAGTCCATCTATACTAACCTCCATCAGGTTGCAAATTCAATATAATTTTTTTCTGCATCTAGCTCTGAAAGAATATTTCGGCTTCTAGCAGTGTGTGGGACTTGTTCTATTAGTCCATCTATACTAACCTCCATCAGGTTGCAAATTCAATATAATTTTTTTTCTGCATCTAGCGCTGAAAAACTATTTCGGCTTCTAGCAGTGTGTGGGACTTGTTCTATTAGTCCATCTATATCAACCTCCATCAAGTTGCAAATTCAATATCATTTTTTTCTGCATCTAGCTCTGAAAAACTATTTCGGTTTCTAGCAGTGTGTGGGACTTGTTCTATTAGTCCATTTATACTAACCTCCATCAGGTTGCAAATTCAATAAAAAAAATTTCTGCATCTAGCTCTGAAAAAATATTTTGGCTTCGAGCAGTGTGTGGGACTTGTTCTATTAGGCCATCTATACTAACCTCCATCAGGTTGCAAATTCAATATAATTTTTTTATGCATCTAGCTCTGAAAAACTATTTCGGCTTCTAGCAGTGTGTGGGACTTGTTCTATTAGTCCATCTATACTAACCTCCATCAGGTTGCAAATTCAATATAATTTTTTCCTGCATCTAGCTCTGAAAAACTATTTCGGCTTCTAGCAGTGTGCGGGACTTGTTCTATTAGTCCATCTATACAAACCTCCATCAGGTTGCAAATTCAATATAATTTTTTTCTGCATCTAGCTCTGAAAAACTATTTTGGCTTCTAGCAGTGTGTGGGACTTGTTCTATTAGTCCATCTATACTAACCTCCATCAGGTTGCAAATTCAATATAATTTTTTTCTGCATCTAGCTCTGAAAAACTATTTCGGCTTCTAGCAGTGTGTGGGACTTGTTCTATTAGTCAATCTATACTAACCTCCATTAGGTTGCAAATTCAATATATTTTTTTTCTGCATCTAGCTCTGAAAAAATATTTCGGCTTCTAGCAGTGTGTGGGACTTGTTCTATTAGTCCATCTATACTAACCTCCATCAGGTTGCAAATTCAATATAATTTTTTTCTGCATCTTGCTCTGAAAAACTATTTCGGCTTCTAGCAGTGTGTGGGACTTGTTCTATTAGTCCATCTATACTAACCTCCATCAGGTTGCAAATTCAATATAATTTTTTACTGCATCTAGCTCTGAAAAACTATTTCGGCTTCTAGCAGTGTGCGGGACTTGTTCTATTAGTCCATCTATACTAACCTCCATCAGGTTGCAAATTCAATATAATTTTTTTCTGCATCTAGCTCTGAAAAACTATTTCGGCTTCTAGCAGTGTGTGGGACTTGTTCTATTAGTCCATCTATACTAACCTCCATTAATTTGCAAATTCAATATATTTTTTTTCTGCATCTAGCTCTGAAAAAATATTTTGGCTTCTAGCAGTGTGTGGGACTTGTTCTATTAGTCCATCTATACTAACCTCCATCAGGTTGCAAATTCAATATAATTTTTTCCTGCATCTAGCTCTGAAAAACTATTTCGGCTTCTAGCAGTGTGCGGGATTTGTTCTATTAGTCCATCTATAGTAACCTCCATCAGGTTGCAAATTCAATATAATTTTTTCTTCATCTAGCTCTGAAAAACTATTTCGGCTTCTAGCAGTGTGTGGGACTTGTTCTATTAGTCCATCTATACTAACCTCCATCAGGTTGCAAATTCAATATAATTTTTTTTCTGCATCTAGCTCTGAAAAACTATTTCGGCTTCTAGCAGTGTGTGGGACTTGTTCTATTAGTCCATCTATACTAACCTCCATCAGGTTGCAAATTCAATATCATTTTTTTCTGCATCTAGCTCTGAAAAACTATTTCGGTTTCTAGCAGTATGTGGGACTTGTTCTATTAGTCCATCTATACTAACCTCCATCAGGTTGCAAATTCAATATAATTTTTTTCTGCATCTAGCTCTGAAAAAATATTTTGGCTTCGAGCAGTGTGTGGGACTTGTTCTATTAGTCCATCTATACTAACCTCCATCAGGTTGCAAATTCAATATAATTTTTTTTCTGCATCTAGCTCTGAAAAAATATTTTGGCTTCTAGCAGTGTGTGGGACTTGTTCTATTAGTCCATCTATACTAACCTCCATCAGATTGCAAATTCAATATAATTTTTTCCTGCATCTAGCTCTGAAAAACTATTTCGGCTTCTAGCAGTGTGCGGGACTTGTTCTATTAGTCCATCTATACTAACCTCCATCAGGTTGCAAATTCAATATAATTTTTTTCTGCATCTAGCTCTGAAAAACTATTTCGGCTTCTAGCAGTGTGTGGGACTTGTTCTATTGGTCCATCTATACTAACCTCCATCAGGTTGCAAATTCAATATAATTTTTTCCTGAATTTAGCTCTGAAAAATTATTTTGGCTTCTAGCAGTGTGCGGGACTTGTTCTATTAGTCCATCTATACTAACCTCCATCAGGTTGAAAATTCAATATAATTTTTTTCTGCATCTAGCTTTGAAAAACTATTTCGGCTTCTAGCAGTGTGTGGGACTTGTTCTATTAGTCCATCTATACTAACCTCCATCAGGTTGCAAATTCAATATAATTTTTTTCTGCATCTAGCTCTGAAAATTTTTTTGGGCTTTTAGCAGTGTGTGGGACTTGTTCTATTAATCCATCTATACTAACCTCCATCAGGTTGCAAATTCAATATAATTTTTTCCTGCATCTAGCTCTGAAAAACTATTTCGGCTTCTAGCAGTGTGCGGGACTTGTTCTATTAGTCCATCTATACAAACCTCCATCAGGTTGCAAATTCAATATAATTTTTTTCTGCATCTAGCTCTGAAAAACTATTTTGGCTTCTAGCAGTGTGTGGGACTTGTTCTATTAGTCCATCTATACTAACCTCCATCAGGTTGCAAATTCAATATAATTTTTTTCTGCATCTAGCTCTGAAAAACTATTTCGGCTTCTAGCAGTGTGTGGGACTTGTTCTATTAGTCAATCTATACTAACCTTCATTAGGTTGCAAATTCAATATATTTTTTTTCTGCATCTAGCTCTGAAAAAATATTTCGGCTTCTAGCAGTGTGTGGGACTTGTTCTATTAGTCCATCTATACTAACCTCCATCAGGTTGCAAATTCAATATAATTTTTTTCTGCATCTTGCTCTGAAAGACTATTTCGGCTTCTAGCAGTGTGTGGGACTTGCTCTATTAGTCCATCTATACTAACCTCCATCAGGTTGCAGATTCAATATAATTTTTTTCTGCATCTAGCTCTAAAAAAATATTTCGGCTTCTAGCAGTGTGTGGGACTTGTTCTATTAGTCCATCTATACGAACCTCCATCAGGTTGCAAATTCAATATAATTTTTTTATGCATCTAGCTCTGAAAAACTATTTCGGCTTCTAGCAGTGTGTGGGACTTGTTCTATTAGTCCATCTATACTAACCTCCATCAGGTTGCAAATTCAATATAATTTTTTCCTGCATCTAGCTCTGAAAAACTATTTCGGCTTCTAGCAGTGTGCGCGACTTGTTCTATTAGTCCATCTATACTAACCTCCATCAGGTTGCAAATTCAATATAATTTTTTTCTGCATCTAGCTCTGAAAGAATATTTCGGCTTCTAGCAGTGTGGGGGACTTGTTCTATTAGTCCATGTATACTAAACTCCATCAGGTTGCAAATTCAATATAATTTTTTTTCTGCATCTAGCTCTGAAAAACTATTTTGGCATCTATCTGTGTGTGGGACTTGTTCTATTAGTCCATCTATACTAACCTCCATCAGGTTGCATATTCAATATCATTTTTTTCTGCATCTAGCTCTGAAAAACTATTTTGGTTTCTAGCAGTGTGTGGGACTTGTTCTATTAGTCCATCTATACTAACCTCCATCAGGTTGCAAATTCAATATAATTTTTTACTGCATCTAGCTCTGAAAAAATATTTTGGCTTCGAGCAGTGTGTGGGACTTGTTCTATTAGTCCATCTATACTAACCTCCATCAGGTTGCAAATTCAATATAATTTTTTTTCTGCATCTAGCTCTGAAAAAATATTTCGGCTTCTAGCAGTGTGTTGGACTTGTTCTATTAGTCCATCTATACTAACCTCCATCAGATTGCAAATTCAATATAATTTTTTCCTGCATCTAGCTCTGAAAAACTATTTCGGCTTCTAGCAGTGTGCGGGACTTGTTCTATTAGTCCATCTATACTAACCTCCATCAGGTTGAAAATTCAATATAATTTTTTTTCTGCATCTAGCTCTGAAAAACTATTTCGGCTTCTAGCAGTGTGTGGGACTTGTTCTATTAGTCCATCTATACTAACCTCCATCAGGTTGCAAATTCAATATAATTTTTTTCTTCATCTAGCTCTGAAAAACTATTTCGGCTTCTAGCTGTGTGTGGGACTTGTTCTATTAGTCCATCTATACTAACCTCCATCAGGTTGCAAATTGAATATAATTTTTTCCTGCATCTAGCTCTGAAAAACTATTTCGGCTTCTAGCAGTGTGCGGGACTTGTTCTATTAGTCCATCTATACTAACCTCCATCAGGTTGCAAATTCAATATAATTTTTTTCTGCATCCAGCTCTGAAAAACTATTTCGGCTTCTAGCAGGGTGTGTGGGACTTGTTCTATTAGTCCATCTATACTAACCTCCATCAGGTTGCAAATTCAATATAATTTTTTTCTACATCTAGCTCTGAAAAACTATTTCGGCTTCTAGCAGTGTGCGGGACTTGTTCTATTAGTCCATCTATACTAACCTCCATCAGGTTGCAAATTCAATATGATTTTTACCTGCATCTAGCTCTGAAAGAATATTTCGGCTTCTAGCAGTGTGCGGGACTTGTTCTATTAGTCCATCTATACAAACCTCCATCAGGTTGCAAATTCAATATAATTTTTTTCTGCATCTAGCTCTGAAAAACTATTTTGGCTTCTAGCAGTGTGTGGGACTTGTTCTATTAATCCATCTATACTAACCTCCATCAGGTTGCAAATTCAATATAATTTTTTTCTGCATCTAGCTCTGAAAAACTATTTCGGCTTCTACCAGTGTGTGGGACTTGTTCTATTAGTCCATCTATACTAACCTCCATTAGGTTGCAAATTCAATATATTTTTTTTCTGCATCTAGCTCTGAAAAAATATTTCGGCTTCTAGCAGTGTGCGGGACTTGTTCTATTAGTCCATCTATACAAACCTCCATCAGGTTGCAAATTCAATATAATTTTTTTCTGCATCTAGCTCTGAAAAACTATTTTGGCTTCTAGCAGTGTGTGGGACTTGTTCTATTAGTCCATCTATACTAACCTCCATCAGGTTGCAAATTCAATATAATTTTTTTCTGCATCTAGCTCTGAAAAACTATTTCGGCTTCTAGCAGTGTGTGGGACTTGTTCTATTAATCCATCTATACTAACCTCCATTAGGTTGAAAATTCAATATATTTTTTTTCTGCATCTAGCTCTGAAAAAATATTTCGGCTTCTAGCAGTGTGTGGGACTTGTTCTATTAGTCCATCTATACTAACCTCCATCAGGTTGCAAATTCAAAATAATTTTTTTCTGCATCTTGCTCTGAAAAACTATTTCGGCTTCTAGCAGTGTGTGGGACTTGCTCTATTAGTCCATCTATACTAACCTCCATCAGGTTGCAAATTCAATATAATTTTTTTCTGCATCTAGCTCTGAAAAACTATTTCGGCTTCTAGCAGTGTGCGGGACTTGTTCTATTAGTCCATCTATACTAACCTCCATCAGGTTGCAAATTCAATATAATTTTTTCCTGCATCTAGCTCTGAAAAACTATTTCGGCTTCTAGCAGTGTGCGGGACTTGTTCTATTAGTCCATCTATACAAACCTCCATCAGGTTGCAAATTCAATATAATTTTTTTCTGCATCTAGCTCTGAAAAACTATTTCGGCTTCTAGCAGTGTGTGGGACTTGTTCTATTAATCCATCTATACTAACCTCCATTAGGTTGAAAATTCAATATATTTTTTTTCTGCATCTAGCTCTGAAAAAATATTTCGGCTTCTAGCAGTGTGTCGGACTTGTTCTATTAGTCCATCTATACGAACCTCCATCAGGTTGCAAATTCAATATAATTTTTTTATGCATCTAGCTCTGAAAAACTATTTCGGCTTCTAGCAGTGTGTGGGACTTGTTCTATTAGTCCATCTATACTAACCTCCATCAGGTTGCAAATTCAATATAATTTTTTCCTGCATCTAGCTCTGAAAAACTATTTCGGCTTCTAGCAGTGTGCGGGACTTGTTCTATTAGTCCATCTATACTAACCTCCATCAGGTTGCAAATTCAATATTATTTTTTTCTGCATCTAGCTCTGAAAGAATATTTCGGCTTCTAGCAGTGTGTGGGACTTGTTCTATTAGTCCATCTATACTAAACTCCATCAGGTTGCAAATTCAATATAATTTTTTTTCTGTATCTAGCTCTGAAAAACTATTTTGGCATCTATCTGTGTGTGGGACTTGTTCTATTAGTCCATCTATACTAACCTCCATCAGGTTGCAAATTCAATATCATTTTTTTCTGCATCTAGCTCTGAAAAACTATTTTGGTTTCTAGCAGTGTGTGGGACTTGTTCTATTAGTCCATCTATACTAACCTCCATCAGGTTGCAAATTCAATATAATTTTTTACTGCATCTAGCTCTGAAAAAATATTTTGGCTTCGAGCAGTGTGTGGGACTTGTTCTATTAGTCCATCTATACTAACCTCCATCAGGTTGCAAATTCAATATAATTTTTTTTCTGCATCTAGCTCTGAAAAAATATTTCGGCTTCTAGCAGTGTGTTGGACTTGTTCTATTAGTCCATCTATACTAACCTCCATCAGATTGCAAATTAAATATAATTTTTTCCTGCATCTAGCTCTGAAAAACTATTTCGGCTTCTAGCAGTGTGCGGGACTTGTTCTATTAGTCCATCTATACTAACCTCCATCAGGTTGCAAATTCAATATAATTTTTTTTCTGCATCTAGCTCTGAAAAACTATTTCGGCTTCTAGCAGTGTGTGGGACTTGTTCTATTAGTCCATCTATACTAACCTCCATTAGGTTGCAAATTCAATATATTTTTTTTCTGCATCTAGCTCTGAAAAAATATTTCGGCTTCTAGCAGTGTGTGGGACTTGTTCTATTAGTCCATCTATACTAACCTCCATCAGGTTGCAAATTCAATATAATTTTTTTATGCATCTAGCTCTGAAAAACTATTTCGGCTTCTAGCAGTGTGTGGGACTTGTTCTATTAGTCCATCTATACTAACCTCCATCAGGTTGCAAATTCAATATAATTTTTTTCTGCATCTAGTTCTGAAAGAATATTTCGGCTTCTAGCAGTGTGTGGGACTTGTTCTATTAGTCCATCTATACTAACCTCCATCAGGTTGCAAATTCAATATAATTTTTTTTCTGCATCTAGCTCTGAAAAACTATTTCGGCTTCTAGCAGTGTGTGGGACTTGTTCTATTAGTCCATCTATACTAACCTCCATCAGGTTGCAAATTCAATATCATTTTTTTCTGCATCTAGCTCTGAAAAACTATTTCGGTTTCTAGCAGTGTGCGGGACTTGTTCTATTAGTCCATCAATACTAACCTCCATCAGGTTGCAAATTCAATATAATTTTTTTCTGCATCTAGCTCTGAAAAAATATTTTGGCTTCCAGCAGTGTGTGGGACTTATTCTATTAGTCCATCTATACTAACCTCCATCAGGTTGCAAATTCAATATAATTTTTTTTCTGCATCTAGCTCTGAAAAAATATTTCGGCTTCTAGCAGTGTGTGGGACTTGTTCTATTAGTCCATCTATACTAACCTCCATCAGATTGCAAATTTAATATAATTTTTTCCTGCATCTAGCTCTGAAAAACTATTTCGGCTTCTAGCAGTGTGCGGGACTTGTTCTATTAGTCCATCTATACTAACCTCCATCAGGTTGCAAATTCAATATAATTTTTTTCTGCATCTAGCTCTGAAAAAATATTTCGGCTTCTAGCCGTGTGTGGGACTTGTTCTATTAGTCCATCTATACTAACCTCCATCAGGTTGCAAATTCAATATAATTTTTTTCGGCATCTAGCTCTGAAAAAATATTTCGGCTTCTAGCAGTGTGTGGGACATGTTCTATTAGTCCATCTATACTAACCTTCATCAGGTTGCAAATTCAATATAATTTTTTTCTGCATCTAGCTCTGAAAAACTATTTCGGCTTCTAGCAGTGTGTGGGACTTGTTCTATTAGTCCATCTATACTAACCTCCATTAGGTTGCAAATTCAATATATTTTTTTTCTGCATCTAGCTCTGAAAAAATATTTCGGCTTCTAACAGTGTGTGGGACTTGTTCTATTAGTCCATCTATACTAACCTCCATCAGGTTGCAAATTCAATATAATTTTTTCCTGCATCTAGCTCTGAAAAACTATTTCGGCTTCTAGCAGTGTGCGGGACTTGTTCTATTAGTCCATCTATACTAACCTCCATCAGGTTGCAAATTCAATATAATTTTTTTATGCATCTAGCTCTGAAAAACTATTTCGGCTTCTAGCAGTGTGTGGGACTTGTTCTATTAGTCCATCTATACTAATCTCCATCAGGTTGCAAATTCAATATAATTTTTTTTCTGCATCTAGCTCTGAAAAACTATTTCGGCTTCTAGCAGTGTGTGGGACTTGTTCTATAAGTCCATCTATACTAACCTCCATCAGGTTGCAAATTCAATATCATTTTTTTCTGCATCTAGCTCTGAAAAACTATTTCGGTTTCTAGCAGTGTGTGGGACTTGTTCTATTAGTCCATCTATACTAACCTCCATCAGGTTGCAAATTCAATATAATTTTTTTCTGCATCTAGCTCTGAAAAAATATTTTGGCTTCGAGCAGTGTGTGGGACTTATTCTATTAGTCCATCTATACTAACCTCCATCAGGTTGCAAATTCAATATAATTTTTTTTCTGCATCTAGCTCTGAAAAAATATTTCGGCTTCTAGCAGTGTGTGGGACTTGTTCTATTAGTCCATCTATACTAACCTCCATAAGATTGCAAATTCAATATAATTTTTTCCTGCATCTAGCTCTGAAAAACTATTTCGGCTTCTAGCCGTGTGTGGGACTTGTTCTATTAGTACATCTATACTAACCTCCATCAGGTTGCAAATTCAATATAATTTTTTTCTGCATCTAGCTCTGAAAAAATATTTCGGCTTCTAGCAGTGTGTGGGACTTGTTCTATTAGTCCATCTATACTAACCTCCATCAGGTTGCAAATTCAATATAATTTTTTTATGCATCTAGCTCTGAAAAACTATTTCGGCTTCTAGCAGTGTGTGGGACTTGTTCTATTAGTCCATCTATACTAACCTCCATCAGGTTGCAAATTCAATATAATTTTTTTCTGCATCTAGTTCTGAAAGAATATTTCGGCTTCTAGCAGTGTGTGGGACTTGTTCTATTAGTCCATCTATACTAACCTCCATCAGGTTGCAAATTCAATATAATTTTTTTTCTGCATCTAGCTCTGAAAAACTATTTCGGCTTCTAGCAGTGTGTGGGACTTGTTCTATTAGTCCATCTATACTAACCTCCATCAGGTTGCAAATTCAATATCATTTTTTTCTGCATCTAGCTCTGAAAAACTATTTCGGTTTCTAGCAGTGTGCGGGACTTGTTCTATTAGTCCATCAATACTAACCTCCATCAGGTTGCAAATTCAATATAATTTTTTTCTGCATCTAGCTCTGAAAAAATATTTTGGCTTCCAGCAGTGTGTGGGACTTATTCTATTAGTCCATCTATACTAACCTCCATCAGGTTGCAAATTCAATATAATTTTTTTTCTGCATCTAGCTCTGAAAAAATATTTCGGCTTCTAGCAGTGTGTGGGACTTGTTCTATTAGTCCATCTATACTAACCTCCATCAGATTGCAAATTTAATATAATTTTTTCCTGCATCTAGCTCTGAAAAACTATTTCGGCTTCTAGCAGTGTGCGGGACTTGTTCTATTAGTCCATCTATACTAACCTCCATCAGGTTGCAAATTCAATATAATTTTTTTCTGCATCTAGCTCTGAAAAAATATTTCGGCTTCTAGCCGTGTGTGGGACTTGTTCTATTAGTCCATCTATACTAACCTCCATCAGGTTGCAAATTCAATATAATTTTTTTCGGCATCTAGCTCTGAAAAAATATTTCGGCTTCTAGCAGTGTGTGGGACATGTTCTATTAGTCCATCTATACTAACCTTCATCAGGTTGCAAATTCAATATAATTTTTTTCTGCATCTAGCTCTGAAAAACTATTTCGGCTTCTAGCAGTGTGTGGGACTTGTTCTATTAGTCCATCTATACTAACCTCCATTAGGTTGCAAATTCAATATATTTTTTTTCTGCATCTAGCTCTGAAAAAATATTTCGGCTTCTAACAGTGTGTGGGACTTGTTCTATTAGTCCATCTATACTAACCTCCATCAGGTTGCAAATTCAATATAATTTTTTCCTGCATCTAGCTCTGAAAAACTATTTCGGCTTCTAGCAGTGTGCGGGACTTGTTCTATTAGTCCATCTATACTAACCTCCATCAGGTTGCAAATTCAATATAATTTTTTTATGCATCTAGCTCTGAAAAACTATTTCGGCTTCTAGCAGTGTGTGGGACTTGTTCTATTAGTCCATCTATACTAATCTCCATCAGGTTGCAAATTCAATATAATTTTTTTTCTGCATCTAGCTCTGAAAAACTATTTCGGCTTCTAGCAGTGTGTGGGACTTGTTCTATAAGTCCATCTATACTAACCTCCATCAGGTTGCAAATTCAATATCATTTTTTTCTGCATCTAGCTCTGAAAAACTATTTCGGTTTCTAGCAGTGTGTGGGACTTGTTCTATTAGTCCATCTATACTAACCTCCATCAGGTTGCAAATTCAATATAATTTTTTTCTGCATCTAGCTCTGAAAAAATATTTTGGCTTCGAGCAGTGTGTGGGACTTATTCTATTAGTCCATCTATACTAACCTCCATCAGGTTGCAAATTCAATATAATTTTTTTTCTGCATCTAGCTCTGAAAAAATATTTCGGCTTCTAGCAGTGTGTGGGACTTGTTCTATTAGTCCATCTATACTAACCTCCATAAGATTGCAAATTCAATATAATTTTTTCCTGCATCTAGCTCTGAAAAACTATTTCGGCTTCTAGCCGTGTGTGGGACTTGTTCTATTAGTACATCTATACTAACCTCCATCAGGTTGCAAATTCAATATAATTTTTTTCTGCATCTAGCTCTGAAAAAATATTTCGGCTTCTAGCAGTGTGTGGGACATGTTCTATTAGTCCATCTATACTAACCTCCATCAGGTTGCAAATTCAATCTAATTTTTTTCTGCATCTAGCTCTGAAAAACTATTTCGGCTTCTAGCAGTGTGTGGGACTTGTTCTATTAGTCCATCTATACTAACCTCCATCAGGTTGCAAATTCAATATAATTTTTTCCTGAATTTAGCTCTGAAAAACTATTTTGGCTTCTAGCAGTGTGCGGGACTTGTTCTATTAGTCCATCTATACTAACCTCCATCAGGTTGCAAATTCAATATAATTTTTTTATGCATCTAGCTCTGAAAAACTATTTTGGCTTCTAGCAGTGTGTGGGACTTGTTCTATTAGTCCATCTATACTAACCTCCATCAGGTTGGAAATTCAATATAATTTATTTCTGCATCTAGCTCTGAAAGAATATTTCGGCTTCTAGCAGTGTGTGGGACTTGTTCTATTAGTCCATCTATACTAACCTCCATCAGGTTGCAAATTCAATATAATTTTTTTTCTGCATCTAGCTCTGAAAAAATATTTTGGCTTCTAGCAGTGTGTGGGATTTGTTCTATTAGTCCATCTATACTAACCTCCATCAGATTGCAAATTCAATATAATTTTTTCCTGCATCTAGCTCTGAAAAATTATTTCGGCTTCTAGCAGTGTGCGGAACTTGTTCTATTAGTCCATCTATACTAAACTCCATCAGGTTGCAAATTCAATATAATTTTTTTCTGCATCTAGCTTTGAAAAAATATTTCGGCTTCTAGCCGTGTGTGGGACTTGTTCTATTAGTCTATCTATACTAACCTCCATCAGGTTGCAAATTCAATATAATTTTTTTCTGCATCTAGCTCTGAAAAAATATTTTGGCTTCTAGCAGTGTGTGGGACTTGTTCTATTAGTCCATCTATACTAACCTCCAACAGGTTGCAAATTCAATCTAATTTTTTTCTGCATCTAGCTCTGAAAAACTATTTCGGCTTCTAGCAGTGTGTGGGACTTGTTCTATTAGTCCATCTATACTAACCTCCATCAGGTTGCAAATTCAATATAATTTTATCCTGCATCTAGCTCTGAAAAACTATTTCGGCTTCTAGCAGTGTGCGGGACTTGTTCTATTAGTCCATCTGTACAAACCTCCATCAGGTTGCAAATTCAATATAATTTTTTTCTGCATTTAGCTCTGAAAAACTATTTTGGCTTCTAGCAGTGTGTGGGACTTGTTCTATTAGTCCATCTATACTAACCTCCATCAGGTTGCAAATTCAATATAATTTTTTTTCTGCATCTAGCTCTGAAAAACTATTTCGGCTTCTAGCAGTGTGTGGGACTTGTTCTATTAGTCCATCTATACTAACCTCCATCAGGTTGAAAATTCAATATCATTTTTTTCTGCATCTAGCTCTGAAAAACTATTTCGGTTTCTAGCAGTGTGTGGGACTTGTTCTATTAGTCTATCTATACTAACCTCCATCAGGTTGTAAATTCAATATAATTTTTTTCTGCATCTAGCTCTGAAAAAATATTTTGGCTTTGATCAGTGTGTGGGACTTATTCTATTAGTCCATCTATACTAACCTCCATCAGGTTGCAAATTCAATATAATTTTTTTTCTGCATCTAGCTCTGAAAAAATATTTTGGCTTCTAGCAGTGTGTGGGACTTGTTCTATTAGTCCATCTATACTAACCTCCATCAGATTACAAATTCAATATAATTTTTTCCTGCATCTAGCTCTGAAAAACTATTTCGGCTTCTAGCAGTGTGCGGGACTTGTTCTATTAGTCCATCTATACTAACCTCCATCAGGTTGCAAATTCAATATAATTTTTTTCTGCATCTAGCTCTGAAAAAATATTTCGGCTTCTAGCCGTGTGTGGGACTTGTTCTATTAGTCCATCTATACTAACCTCCATCAGGTTGCAAATTCAATATAATTTTTTTCTGCATCTAGCTCTGAAAAAATATTTCGGCTTCTAGCAGTGTGTGGGACATGTTCTATTAGTCCATCTATACTAACCTCCATCAGGTTGCAAATTCAATCTAATTTTTTTCTGCATCTAGCTCTGAAAAACTATTTCGGCTTCTAGCAGTGTGTGGGACTTGTTCTATTAGTCCATCTATACTAACCTCCATCAGGTTGCAAATTCAATATAATTTTTTTATGCATCTAGCTCTGAAAAACTATTTCGGCTTCTAGCAGTTTGTGGGACTTGTTCTATTAGTCCATCTATACTAACCTCCATCAGGTTGCAAATTCAATATAATTTTTTTCTGCATCTAGCTCTGAAAAACTATTTCGGCTTCTAGCAGTGTGTGGGACTTGTTCTATTAGTCCATCTATACTAACCTCCATTAGGTTGAAAATTCAATTTATTTTTTTTCTGAATCTAGCTCTGAAAATATATTTCGGCTTCTAGCAGTGTGTGGGACTTGTTCTATTAGTCCATCTATACTAACCTCCATCAGGTTGCAAATTCAATATAATTTTTTTCTGCATCTTGCTCTGAAAAACTATTTCGGCTTCTAGCAGTGTGTGGGACTTGCTCTATTAGTCCATCTATACTAACCTCCATCAGGTTGCAAATTCAATATAATTTTTTTCTGCATCTAGCTCTGAAAAACTATTTCGGCTTCTAGCAGTGTGCGGGACTTGTTCTATTAGTCCATCTATACTAACCTCCATCAGGTTGCAAATTCAATATAATTTTATCCTGCATCTAGCTCTGAAAAACTATTTCGGCTTCTAGCAGTGTGCGGGACTTGTTCTATTAGTCCATCTGTACAAACCTCCATCAGGTTGCAAATTCAATATAATTTTTTTCTGCATTTAGCTCTGAAAAACTATTTTGGCTTCTAGCAGTGTGTGGGACTTGTTCTATTAGTCCATCTATACTAACCTCCATCAGGTTGCAAATTCAATATAATTTTTTTTCTGCATCTAGCTCTGAAAAACTATTTCGGCTTCTAGCAGTGTGTGGGACTTGTTCTATTAGTCCATCTATACTAACCTCCATCAGATTGCAAATTCAATATCATTTTTTTCTGCATCTAGCTCTGAAAAACTATTTCGGTTTCTAGCAGTGTGTGGGACTTGTTCTATTAGTCTATCTATACTAACCTCCATCAGGTTGTAAATTCAATATAATTTTTTTCTGCATCTAGCTCTGAAAAAATATTTTGGCTTTGATCAGTGTGTGGGACTTATTCTATTAGTCCATCTATACTAACCTCCATCAGGTTGCAAATTCAATATAATTTTTTTTCTGCATCTAGCTCTGAAAAAATATTTTGGCTTCTAGCAGTGTGTGGGACTTGTTCTATTAGTCCATCTATACTAACCTCCATCAGATTACAAATTCAATATAATTTTTTCCTGCATCTAGCTCTGAAAAACTATTTCGGCTTCTAGCAGTGTGCGGGACTTGTTCTATTAGTCCATCTATACTAACCTCCATCAGGTTGCAAATTCAATATAATTTTTTTCTGCATCTAGCTCTGAAAAAATATTTCGGCTTCTAGCCGTGTGTGGGACTTGTTCTATTAGTCCATCTATACTAACCTCCATCAGGTTGCAAATTCAATATAATTTTTTTCTGCATCTAGCTCTGAAAAAATATTTCGGCTTCTAGCAGTGTGTGGGACATGTTTTATTAGTCCATCTATACTAACCTCCATCAGGTTGCAAATTCAATCTAATTTTTTTCTGCATCTAGCTCTGAAAAACTATTTCGGCTTCTAGCAGTGTGTGGGACTTGTTCTATTAGTCCATCTATACTAACCTCCATCAGGTTGCAAATTCAATATAATTTTTTTATGCATCTAGCTCTGAAAAACTATTTCGGCTTCTAGCAGTTTGTGGGACTTGTTCTATTAGTCCATCTATACTAACCTCCATCAGGTTGCAAATTCAATATAATTTTTTTCTGCATCTAGCTCTGAAAAACTATTTCGGCTTCTAGCAGTGTGTGGGACTTGTTCTATTAGTCCATCTATACTAACCTCCATTAGGTTGAAAATTCAATATATTTTTTTTCTGAATCTAGCTCTGAAAAAATATTTCGGCTTCTAGCAGTGTGTGGGACTTGTTCTATTAGTCCATCTATACTAACCTCCATCAGGTTGCAAATTCAATATAATTTTTTTCTGCATCTTGCTCTGAAAAACTATTTCGGCTTCTAGCAGTGTGTGGGACTTGCTCTATTAGTCCATCTATACTAAATTCCATCAGGTTGCAAATTCAATATAATTTTTTTCTGCATCTAGCTCTGAAAAACTATTTCGGCTTCTAGCAGTGTGCGGGACTTGTTCTATTAGTCCATCTATACTAACCTCCATCAGGTTGCAAATTCAATATAATTTTTTCCTGCGTCTAGCTCTGAAAAACTATTTCGGCTTCTAGCAGTGTGCGGGACTTGTTCTATTAGTCCATCTATACAAACCTCCATCAGGTTGCAAATTCAATATAATTTTTTTCTGCATCTAGCTCTGAAAAACTATTTTGGCTTCTAGCAGTGTGTGGGACTTGTTCTATTAGTCCATCTATACTAACCTCCATCAGGTTGCAAATTCAATATAATTTTTTCCTGCATCTAGCTCTGAAAAACTATTTCGGCTTCTAGCAGTGTGCGGGACTTGTTCTATTAGTCCATCTATACTAACCTCCATCAGGTTGCAAATTCAATATAATTTTTTTCTGCATCTAGCTCTGAAAGAATATTTCGGCTTCTAGCAGTGTGTGGGACTTGTTCTATTAGTCCATCTATACTAAACTCCATCAGGTTGCAAATTCAATATAATTTTTTTTCTGCATCTAGCTCTGAAAAACTATTTTGGCATCTATCTGTGTGTGGGACTTGTTCTATTAGTCCATCTATACTAACCTCCATCAGGTTGCAAATTCAATATCATTTTTTTCTGCATCTAGCTCTGAAAAACTATTTTGGTTTCTAGCAGTGTGTGGGACTTGTTCTATTAGTCCATCTATACTAACCTCCATCAGGTTGCAAATTCAATATAATTTTTTTCTGCATCTATTTCTGAAAGAATATTTCGGCTTCTAGCAGTGTGTGGGACTTGTTCTATTAGTCCATCTATACTAACCTCCATCAGGTTGCAAATTCAATATAATTTTTTTTCTGCATCTAGCTCTGAAAAACTATTTCGGCTTCTAGCAGTGTGTGGGACTTGTTCTATTAGTCCATCTATACTAACCTCCATCAGGTTGCAAATTCAATATCATTTTTTTCTGCATCTAGCTCTGAAAAACTATTTCGGTTTCTAGCAGTGTGCGGGACTTGTTCTATTAGTCCATCAATACTAACCTCCATCAGGTTGCAAATTCAATATAATTTTTTTCTGCATCTAGCTCTGAAAAAATATTTTGGCTTCCAGCAGTGTGTGGGACTTATTCTATTAGTCCATCTATACTAACCTCCATCAGGTTGCAAATTCAATATAATTTTTTTTCTGCATCTAGCTCTGAAAAAATATTTCGGCTTCTAGCAGTGTGTGGGACTTGTTCTATTAGTCCATCTATACTAACCTCCATCAGATTGCAAATTTAATATAATTTTTTCCTGCATCTAGCTCTGAAAAACTATTTCGGCTTCTAGCAGTGTGCGGGACTTGTTCTATTAGTCCATCTATACTAACCTCCATCAGGTTGCAAATTCAATATAATTTTTTTCTGCATCTAGCTCTGAAAAAATATTTCGGCTTCTAGCCGTGTGTGGGACTTGT
This sequence comes from Phyllobates terribilis, assembly GCF_046119375.1. NCBI lineage: Eukaryota > Metazoa > Chordata > Amphibia > Anura > Dendrobatidae > Phyllobates > Phyllobates terribilis. The sequence continues at coordinate 226,371,196 of NW_027362763.1, forward strand.
TCTATTAGTCCATCTTTACTAACCTCCATCAGGTTGCAAATTCAATATAATTTTTTTCTGCATCTAGCTCTGAAAAAATATTTCGGCTTCTAGCAGTGTGCGGGACTTGTTCTATTAGTCCATCTATACTAACCTCCATCAGGTTGCAAATTCAATATAATTTTTTTCTGCATCTAGCTCTGAAAGAATATTTCGGCTTCTAGCAGTGTGTGGGACTTGTTCTATTAGTCCATCTATACTAAACTCCATCAGGTTGCAAATTCAATATAATTTTTTTTCTGCATCTAGCTCTGAAAAACTATTTTGGCATCTATCTGTGTGTGGGACTTGTTCTATTAGTCCATCTATACTAACCTCCATCAGGTTGCAAATTCAATATCATTTTTTTCTGCATCTAGCTCTGAAAAACTATTTTGGTTTCTAGCAGTGTGTGGGACTTGTTCTATTAGTCCATCTATACTAACCTCCATCAGGTTGCAAATTCAATATAATTTTTTTCTGCATCTATTTCTGAAAGAATATTTCGGCTTCTAGCAGTGTGTGGGACTTGTTCTATTAGTCCATCTATACTAACCTCCATCAGGTTGCAAATTCAATATAATTTTTTTTCTGCATCTAGCTCTGAAAAACTATTTCGGCTTCTAGCAGTGTGTGGGACTTGTTCTATTAGTCCATCTATACTAACCTCCATCAGGTTGCAAATTCAATATCATTTTTTTCTGCATCTAGCTCTGAAAAACTATTTCGGTTTCTAGCAGTGTGCGGGACTTGTTCTATTAGTCCATCAATACTAACCTCCATCAGGTTGCAAATTCAATATAATTTTTTTCTGCATCTAGCTCTGAAAAAATATTTTGGCTTCCAGCAGTGTGTGGGACTTATTCTATTAGTCCATCTATACTAACCTCCATCAGGTTGCAAATTCAATATAATTTTTTTCTGCATCTAGCTCTGAAAAAATATTTCGGCTTCTAGCAGTGTGTGGGACTTGTTCTATTAGTCCATCTATACTAACCTCCATCAGATTGCAAATTTAATATAATTTTTTCCTGCATCTAGCTCTGAAAAACTATTTCGGCTTCTAGCAGTGTGCGGGACTTGTTCTATTAGTCCATCTATACTAACCTCCATCAGGTTGCAAATTCAATATAATTTTTTTCTGCATCTAGCTCTGAAAAAATATTTCGGCTTCTAGCCGTGTGTGGGACTTGTTCTATTAGTCCATCTTTACTAACCTCCATCAGGTTGCAAATTCAATATAATTTTTTTCTGCATCTAGCTCTGAAAAAATATTTCGGCTTCTAGCAGTGTGTGGGACATGTTCTATTAGTCCATCTATACTAACCTCCATCAGGTTGCAAATTCAATATAATTTTTTTCTGCATCTAGCTCTGAAAAACTATTTCGGCTTCTAGCAGTGTGTGGGACTTGTTCTATTAGTCCATCTATACTAACCTCCATTAGGTTGCAAATTCAATATATTTTTTTTCTGCATCTAGCTCTGAAAAAATATTTCGGCTTCTAACAGTGTGTGGGACTTGTTCTATTAGTCCATCTATACTAACCTCCATCAGGTTGCAAATTCAATATAATTTTTTCCTGCATCTAGCTCTGAAAAACTATTTCGGCTTCTAGCAGTGTGCGGGACTTGTTCTATTAGTCCATCTATACTAACCTCCATCAGGTTGCAAATTGAATATAATTTTTTTATGCATCTAGCTCTGAAAAACTATTTCGGCTTCTAGCAGTGTGTGGGACTTGTTCTATTAGTCCATCTATACTAACCTCCATCAGGTTGCAAATTCAATATAATTTTTTCCTGCATCTAGCTCTGAAAAATTATTTCGGCTTCTAGCAGTGTGCGGGACTTGTTCTATTAGTCCATCTATACTAACCTCCATCAGGTTGCAAATTCAATATAATTTTTTTCTGCATCTAGCTCTGAAAGAATATTTCGGCTTCTAGCAGTGTGTGGGACTTGTTCTATTAGTCCATCTATACTAACCTCCATCAGGTTGCAAATTCAATATAATTTTTTTTCTGCATCTAGCTCTGAAAAACTATTTCGGCTTCTAGCAGTGTGTGGGACTTGTTCTATTAGTCCATCTATACTAACCTCCATCAGGTTGCAAATTCAATATCATTTTTTTCTGCATCTAGCTCTGAAAAACTATTTCGGTTTCTAGCAGTGTGTGGGACTTGTTCTATTAGTCCATCTATACTAACCTCCATCAGGTTGCAAATTCAATATAATTTTTTTCTGCATCTAGCTCTGAAAAAATATTTTGGCTTCGAGCAGTGTGTGGGACTTATTCTATTAGTCCATCTATACTAACCTCCATAAGATTGCAAATTCAATATAATTTTTTCCTGCATCTAGCTCTGAAAAACTATTTCGGCTTCTAGCAGTGTGCGGGACTTGTTCTATTAGTCCATCTATACTAACCTCCATCAGGTTGCAAATTCAATATAATTTTTTTCTGCATCTAGCTCTGAAAAAATATTTCGGCTTCTAGCCGTGTGTGGGACTTGTTCTATTAGTACATCTATACTAACCTCCATCAGGTTGCAAATTCAATATAATTTTTTTCTGCATCTAGCTCTGAAAAAATATTTCGGCTTCTAGCAGTGTGTGGGACATGTTCTATTAGTCCATCTATACTAACCTCCATCAGGTTGCAAATTCAATCTAATTTTTTTCTGCATCTAGCTCTGAAAAACTATTTCGGCTTCTAGCAGTGTGTGGGACTTGTTCTATTAGTCCATCTATACTAACCTCCATCAGGTTGCAAATTCAATATAATTTTTTCCTGAATTTAGCTCTGAAAAACTATTTTGGCTTCTAGCAGTGTGCGGGACTTGTTCTATTAGTCCATCTATACTAACCTCCATCAGGTTGCAAATTCAATATCTTTTTTTTCTGCATCTAGCTCTGAAAAACTATTTCGGTTTCTAGCACTGTGTGGGACTTGTTCTATTAGTCCATCTATACTAACCTCCATCAGGTTGCAAATTCAATATAATTTTTTTCTTCATCTAGCTCTGAAAAAATATTTTGGCTTCGAGCAGTGTGTGGGACTTGTTCTATTAGTCCATCTATACTAACCTCCATCAGGTTGCAAATTCAATATAATTTTTTTTCTGCATCTAGCTCTGAAAAAATATTTTGGCTTCTAGCAGTGTGTGGGATTTGTTCTATTAGTCCATCTATACTAACCTCCATCAGATTGCAAATTCAATATAATTTTTTCCTGCATCTAGCTCTGAAAAACTATTTCGGCTTCTAGCAGTGTGCGGGACTTGTTCTATTAGTCCATCTATACTAAACTCCATCAGGTTGCAAATTCAATATAATTTTTTTCTGCATCTAGCTTTGAAAAAATATTTCGGCTTCTAGCAGTGTGTGGGACTTGTTCTATTAGTCTATCTATACTAACCTCCATCAGGTTGCAAATTCAATATAATTTTTTTCTGCATCTAGCTCTGAAAAAATATTTTGGCTTCTAGCAGTGTGTGGGACTTGTTCTATTAATCCATCTATACTAACCTCCATCAGGTTGCAAATTCAATCTAATTTTTTTCTGCATCTAGCTCTGAAAAACTATTTCGGCTTCTAGCAGTGTGTGGGACTTGTTCTATTAGTCCATCTATACTAACCTCCATCAGGTTGCAAATTCAATATAATTTTTTCCTGAATTTAGCTCTGAAAAACTATTTTGGCTTCTAGCAGTGTGCGGGACTTGTTCTATTAGTCCATCTATACTAACCTCCATCAGGTTGAAAATTCAATATAATTTTTTTCTGCATCTAGCTCTGAAAAACTATTTCGGCTTCTAGCAGTGTGTGGGATTTGTTCTATTAGTCCATCTATACTAACCTCCATCAGGTTGCAAATTCAATATAATTTTTTTCTGCATCTAGCTCTGAAAAAATATTTCGGCTTTTAGCAGTGTGTGGGACTTGTTCTATTAGTCCATCTATACTAACCTCCATCAGGTTGCAAATTCAATATAATTTTATCCTGCATCTAGCTCTGAAAAACTATTTCGGCTTCTAGCAGTGTGCGGGACTTGTTCTATTAGTCCATCTGTACAAACCTCCATCAGGTTGCAAATTCAATATAATTTTTTTCTGCATCTAGCTCTGAAAAACTATTTTGGCTTCTAGCAGTGTGTGGGACTTGTTCTATTAGTCCATCTATACTAACCTCCATCAGGTTGCAAATTCAATATAATTTTTTTTCTGCATCTAGCTCTGAAAAACTATTTCGGCTTCTAGCAGTGTGTGGGACTTGTTCTATTAGTCCATCTATACTAACCTCCATCAGGTTGCAAATTCAATATCATTTTTTTCTGCATCTAGCTCTGAAAAACTATTTCGGCTTCTAGCAGTGTGCGGGACTTGTTCTATTAGTCCATCTATACTAACCTCCATCAGGTTGCAAATTCAATATAATTTTTTTCTGCATCTAGCTCTGAAAAAATATTTCGGCTTCTAGCCGTGTGTGGGACTTGTTCTATTAGTCCATCTATACTAACCTCCATCAGGTTGCAAATTCAATATAATTTTTTTCTGCATCTAGCTCTGAAAAAATATTTCGGCTTCTAGCAGTGTGTGGGACATGTTCTATTAGTCCATCTATACTAACCTCCATCAGGTTGCAAATTCAATCTAATTTTTTTCTGCATCTAGCTCTGAAAAACTATTTCGGCTTCTAGCAGTTTGTGGGACTTGTTCTATTAATCCATCTATACTAACCTCCATCAGGTTGCAAATTCAATATCTTTTTTTTCTGCATCTAGCCCTGAAAAACTATTTCGGTTTCTAGCAGTGTGTGGGACTTGTTCTATTAGTCCATCTATACTAACCTCCATCAGGTTGCAAATTCAATATAATTTTTTTCTGCATCTAGCTCTGAAAAAATATTTTGGCTTTGAGCAGTGTGTGGGACTTGTTCTATTAGTCCATCTATACTAACCTCCATCAGGTTGCAAATTCAATATAATTTTTTTTCTGCATCTAGCTCTGAAAAAATATTTTGGCTTCTAGCAGTGTGTGGGACTTGTTCTATTAGTCCATCTATACTAACCTCCATCAGATTGCAAATTCAATATAATTATTTCCTGCATCTAGCTCTGAAAAACTATTTCGGCTTCTAGCAGTGTGCGGGACTTGTTCTATTAGTCCATCTATACTAACCTCCATCAGGTTGCAAATTCAATAAAAAAATTTTCTGCATCTAGCTTTGAAAAAATATTTCGGCTTCTAGCCGTGTGTGGGACTTGTTCTATTAGTCCATCTATACTAACCTCCATCAGGTTGCAAATTCAATATAATTTTTTTCTGCATCTAGCTCTGAAAAAATATTTTGGCTTCTAGCAGTGTGTTGGACTTGTTCTATTAGTCCATCTATACTAACCTCCATCAGGTTGCAAATTCAATCTAATTTTTTTCTGCATCTAGCTCTGAAAAACTATTTTGGCTTCTAGCAGTGTGTGGGACTTGTTCTATTAGTCCATCTATACTAACCTCCATCAGGTTGCAAATTCAATATAATTTTTTCCTGAATTTAGCTCTGAAAAACAATTTTGGCTTCTAGCATTGTGCGGGACTTGTTCTATTAGTCCATCTATACTAACCTCCATCAGGTTGAAAATTCAATATAACTTTTTTCTGCATCTAGCTCTGAAAAACTATTTCGGCTTCTAGCAGTGTGTGGGATTTGTTCTATTAGTCCATCTATACTAACCTCCATCAGGTTGCAAATTCAATATAATTTTTTTCTGCATCTAGCTCTGAAAAAATATTTCGGCTTCTAGCCGTGTGTGGGACTTGTTCTATTAGTCCATCTATACTAACCTCCATCAGGTTGCAAATTCAATATAATTTTTTTCTGCATCTAGCTCTGAAAAAATATTTCGGCTTCTAGCAGTGTGTGGGACATGTTCTATTAGTCCATCTATACTAACCTCCATCAGGTTGCAAATTCAATCTAATTTTTTTCTGCATCTAGCTCTGAAAAACTATTTCGGCTTCTAGCAGTGTGCGGGACTTGTTCTATTAGTCCATCTATACTAACCTCCATCAGGTTGCAAATTCAATAAAAAAATTTTCTGCATCTAGCTCTGAAAAAATATTTTGGCTTCTAGCAGTGTGTGGGACTTGTTCTATTAGTCCATCTATACTAACCTCCATCAGGTTGCAAATTCAATCTAATTTTTTTCTGCATCTAGCTCTGAAAAACTATTTCGGCTTCTAGCAGTGTGTGGGACTTGTTCTATTAGTCCATCTATACTAACCTCCATCAGGTTGCAAATTCAATATAATTTTTTCCTGAATTTAGCTCTGAAAAACAATTTTGGCTTCTAGCAGTGTGCGGGACTTGTTCTCTTAGTCCATCTATACTAACCTCCATCAGGTTGAAAATTCAATATAATTTTTTTCTGCATCTAGCTCTGAAAAACTATTTCGGCTTCTAGCAGTGTGTGGGATTTGTTCTATTAGTCCATCTATACTAACCTCCATCAGGTTGCAAATTCAATATAATTTTTTTCTGCATCTAGCTCTGAAAAAATATTTCGGCTTCTAGCAGTGTGTGGGACTTGTTCTATTAGTCCATCTATACTAACCTCCATCATTTTGCAAATTCAATATAATTTTTTTCTGCATCTAGCTCTGAAAAAATATTTCGGCTTTTAGCAGTGTGTGGGACTTGTTCTATTAGTCCATCTATACTAACCTCCATCAGGTTGCAAATTCAATATAATTTTATCCTGCATCTAGCTCTGAAAAACTATTTCGGCTTCTAGCAGTGTGCGGGACTTGTTCTATTAGTCCATCTGTACAAACCTCCATCAGGTTGCAAATTCAATATATTTTTTTTCTGCATCTAGCTCTGAAAAACTATTTTGGCTTCTAGCAGTGTGTGGGACTTGTTCTATTAGTCCATCTATACTAACCTCCATCAGGTTGCAAATTCAATATATTTTTTTTCTGCATCTAGCTCTGAAAAAATATTTCGGCTTCTAGCAGTGTGCGGGACTTGTTCTATTAGTCCATCTATACTAACCTCCATCAGGTTGCAAATTCAATAAAAAAATTTTCTGCATCTAGCTCTGAAAAAAAATTTTGGCTTCTAGCAGTGTGTGGGACTTGTTCTATTAGTCCATCTATACTAACCTCCATCAGGTTGCAAATTCAATCTAATTTTTTTCTGCATCTAGCTCTGAAAAACTATTTCGGCTTCTAGCAGTGTGTGGGACTTGTTCTATTAGTCCATCTATACTAACCTCCATCAGGTTGCAAATTCAATATAATTTTTTCCTGAATTTAGCTCTGAAAAACAATTTTGGCTTCTAGCAGTGTGCGGGACTTGTTCTATTAGTCCATCTATACTAACCTCCATCAGGTTGCAAATTCAATCTAATTTTTTTCTGCATCTAGCTCTGAAAAACTATTTCGGCTTCTAGCAGTTTGTGGGACTTGTTCTATTAATCCATCTATACTAACCTCCATCAGGTTGCAAATTCAATATCTTTTTTTTCTGCATCTAGCCCTGAAAAACTATTTCGGTTTCTAGCAGTGTGTGGGACTTGTTCTATTAGTCCATCTATACTAACCTCCATCAGGTTGCAAATTCAATATAATTTTTTTCTGCATCTAGCTCTGAAAAAATATTTTGGCTTCGAGCAGTGTGTGGGACTTGTTCTATTAGTCCATCTATACTAACCTCCATCAGGTTGCAAATTCAATATAATTTTTTTTCTGCATCTAGCTCTGAAAAAATATTTTGGCTTCTAGCAGTGTGTGGGACTTGTTCTATTAGTCCATCTATACTAACCTCCATCAGATTGCAAATTCAATATAATTTTTTCCTGCATCTAGCTCTGAAAAACTATTTCGGCTTCTAGCAGTGTGCGGGACTTGTTCTATTAGTCCATCTATACTAACCTCCATCAGGTTGCAAATTCAATAAAAAAATTTTCTGCATCTAGCTTTGAAAAAATATTTCGGCTTCTAGCCGTGTGTGGGACTTGTTCTATTAGTCCATCTATACTAACCTCCATCAGGTTGCAAATTCAATATAATTTTTTTCTGCATCTAGCTCTGAAAAAATATTTTGGCTTCTAGCAGTGTGTTGGACTTGTTCTATTAGTCCATCTATACTAACCTCCATCAGGTTGCAAATTCAATCTAATTTTTTTCTGCATCTAGCTCTGAAAAACTATTTTGGCTTCTAGCAGTGTGTGGGACTTGTTCTATTAGTCCATCTATACTAACCTCCATCAGGTTGCAAATTCAATATAATTTTTTCCTGAATTTAGCTCTGAAAAACAATTTTGGCTTCTAGCATTGTGCGGGACTTGTTCTATTAGTCCATCTATACTAACCTCCATCAGGTTGAAAATTCAATATAACTTTTTTCTGCATCTAGCTCTGAAAAACTATTTCGGCTTCTAGCAGTGTGTGGGATTTGTTCTATTAGTCCATCTATACTAACCTCCATCAGGTTGCAAATTCAATATAATTTTTTTCTGCATCTAGCTCTGAAAAAATATTTCGGCTTCTAGCCGTGTGTGGGACTTGTTCTATTAGTCCATCTATACTAACCTCCATCAGGTTGCAAATTCAATATAATTTTTTTCTGCATCTAGCTCTGAAAAAATATTTCGGCTTCTAGCAGTGTGTGGGACATGTTCTATTAGTCCATCTATACTAACCTCCATCAGGTTGCAAATTCAATCTAATTTTTTTCTGCATCTAGCTCTGAAAAACTATTTCGGCTTCTAGCAGTGTGCGGGACTTGTTCTATTAGTCCATCTATACTAACCTCCATCAGGTTGCAAATTCAATAAAAAAATTTTCTGCATCTAGCTCTGAAAAAATATTTTGGCTTCTAGCAGTGTGTGGGACTTGTTCTATTAGTCCATCTATACTAACCTCCATCAGGTTGCAAATTCAATCTAATTTTTTTCTGCATCTAGCTCTGAAAAACTATTTCGGCTTCTAGCAGTGTGTGGGACTTGTTCTATTAGTCCATCTATACTAACCTCCATCAGGTTGCAAATTCAATATAATTTTTTCCTGAATTTAGCTCTGAAAAACAATTTTGGCTTCTAGCAGTGTGCGGGACTTGTTCTCTTAGTCCATCTATACTAACCTCCATCAGGTTGAAAATTCAATATAATTTTTTTCTGCATCTAGCTCTGAAAAACTATTTCGGCTTCTAGCAGTGTGTGGGATTTGTTCTATTAGTCCATCTATACTAACCTCCATCAGGTTGCAAATTCAATATAATTTTTTTCTGCATCTAGCTCTGAAAAAATATTTCGGCTTCTAGCAGTGTGTGGGACTTGTTCTATTAGTCCATCTATACTAACCTCCATCATTTTGCAAATTCAATATAATTTTTTTCTGCATCTAGCTCTGAAAAAATATTTCGGCTTTTAGCAGTGTGTGGGACTTGTTCTATTAGTCCATCTATACTAACCTCCATCAGGTTGCAAATTCAATATAATTTTATCCTGCATCTAGCTCTGAAAAACTATTTCGGCTTCTAGCAGTGTGCGGGACTTGTTCTATTAGTCCATCTGTACAAACCTCCATCAGGTTGCAAATTCAATATATTTTTTTTCTGCATCTAGCTCTGAAAAACTATTTTGGCTTCTAGCAGTGTGTGGGACTTGTTCTATTAGTCCATCTATACTAACCTCCATCAGGTTGCAAATTCAATATATTTTTTTTCTGCATCTAGCTCTGAAAAAATATTTCGGCTTCTAGCAGTGTGCGGGACTTGTTCTATTAGTCCATCTATACTAACCTCCATCAGGTTGCAAATTCAATAAAAAAATTTTCTGCATCTAGCTCTGAAAAAATATTTTGGCTTCTAGCAGTGTGTGGGACTTGTTCTATTAGTCCATCTATACTAACCTCCATCAGGTTGCAAATTCAATCTAATTTTTTTCTGCATCTAGCTCTGAAAAACTATTTCGGCTTCTAGCAGTGTGTGGGACTTGTTCTATTAGTCCATCTATACTAACCTCCATCAGGTTGCAAATTCAATATAATTTTTTCCTGAATTTAGCTCTGAAAAACAATTTTGGCTTCTAGCAGTGTGCGGGACTTGTTCTATTAGTCCATCTATACTAACCTCCATCAGGTTGAAAATTCAATATAATTTTTTTCTGCATCTAGCTCTGAAAAACTATTTCGGCTTCTAGCATTGTGTGGGATTTGTTCTATTAGTCCATCTATACTAACCTCCATCAGGTTGCAAATTCAATATAATTTTTTTCTGCATCTAGCTCTGAAAAAATATTTCGGCTTCTAGCAGTGTGTGGGACTTGTTCTATTAGTCCATCTATACTAACCTCCATCATTTTGCAAATTCAATATAATTTTTTTCTGCATCTAGCTCTGAAAAAATATTTCGGCTTTTAGCAGTGTGTGGGACTTGTTCTATTAGTCCATCTATACTAACCTCCATCAGGTTGCAAATTCAATATAATTTTATCCTGCATCTAGCTCTGAAAAACTATTTCGGCTTCTAGCAGTGTGCGGGACTTGTTCTATTAGTCCATCTGTACAAACCTCCATCAGGTTGCAAATTCAATATATTTTTTTTCTGCATCTAGCTCTGAAAAACTATTTTGGCTTCTAGCAGTGTGTGGGACTTGTTCTATTAGTCCATCTATACTAACCTCCATCAGGTTGCAAATTCAATATCATTTTTTTCTGCATCTTGCTCTAAAAAACTATTTCGGCTTCAAGCAGTGTGTGGGACTTGCTCTATTAGTCCATCTAAACTAACCTCCATCAGGTTGCAAATTCAATATAATTTTTTTATGCATCTAGCTCTGAAAAACTATTTCGGCTTCTAGCAGTGTGTGGGACTTGTTCTATTAGTCCATCTATACTAACCTCCATCAGGTTGCAAATTCAATATAATTTTTTCCTGCATCTAGCTCTGAAAAACTATTTCGGCTTCTAGCAGTGTGCGGGACTTGTTCTATTAGTCCATCTATACTAACCTCCATCAGGTTGAAAATTCAATATAATTTTTTTCTGCATCTAACTCTGAAAAACTATTTCGGCTTCTAGCAGTGTGTGGGACTTGTTCTATTAGTCCATCTATACTAACCTCCATTAGGTTGAAAATTCAAAATATTTTTTTTCTGCATCTAGCTCTGAAAAAATATTTCGGCTTCTAGCAGTGTGTGGGACTTGTTCTATTAGTCCATCTATACTAACCTCCATCAGGTTGCAAATTCAATATAATTTTTTTTCTGCATCTAGCTCTGAAAAAATATTTTGGCTTCTAGCAGTGTGTGGGACTTGTTCTATTAGTCCATCTATACTAACCTCCATCAGATTGCAAATTCAATATAATTTTTTCCTGCATCTAGCTCTGAAAAACTGTTTCGGCTTCTAGCAGTGTGCGGGACTTGTTCTATTAGTCCATCTATACTAACCTCCATCAGGTTGCAAATTCAAAAAAAAAATTTTCTGCATCTAGCTTTGAAAAAAAATTTCGGCGTCTAGCCGTGTGTGGGACTTGTTCTATTAGTCCATCTATACTAACCTCCATCAGGTTGCAAATTCAATATAATTTTTTTCTGCATCTAGCTCTGAAAAAATATTTTGGCTTCTAGCAGTGTGTGGGACTTGTTCTATTAGTCCATCTATACTAACCTCCATCAGGTTGCAAATTCAATCTAATTTTTTTCTGCATCTAGCTCTGAAAAACTATTTCGGCTTCTAGCAGTGTGTGGGATTTGTTCTATTAGTCCATCTATACTAACCTCCATCAGGTTGCAAATTCAATATAATTTTTTTCTGCATCTAGCTCTGAAAAAATATTTCGGCTTCTAGCAGTGTGTGGGACTTGTTCTATTAGTCCATCTATACTAAACTCCATCAGGTTGCAAATTCAATATAATTTTTTTCTGCATCTAGTTCTGAAAAAATATTTCGGCTTTTAGCAGTGTGTGGGACTTGTTCTATTAGTCCATCTATACTAACCTCCATCAGGTTGCAAATTCAATATAATTTTATCCTGCATCTAGCTCTGAAAAACTATTTCGGCTTCTAGCAGTGTGCGGGACTTGTTCTATTAGTCCATCTATACAAACCTCCATCAGGTTGCAAATTCAATATATTTTTTTTCTGCATCTAGCTCTGAAAAACTATTTTGGCTTCTAGCAGTGTGTGGGACTTGTTCTATTAGTTCATCTATACTAACCTCCATCAGGTTGCAAATTCAATATAATTTTTTTCTGCATCTTGCTCTGAAAAACTATTTCGGCTTCAAGCAGTGTGTGGGACTTGCTCTATTAGTCCATCTATACTAACCTCCATCAGGTTGCAAATTCAATATAATTTTTTTATGCATCTAGCTCTGAAAAACTATTTCGACTTCTAGCAGTGTGTGGGACTTGTTCTATTAGTCCATCTATACTAACCTCCATCAGGTTGCAAATTCAATATAATTTTTTCCTGCATCTAGCTCTGAAAAACTATTTCGGCTTCTAGCAGTGTGCGGGACTTGTTCTATTAGTCCATCTATACTAACCTCCATCAGGTTGAAAATTCAATATAATTTTTTTCTGCATCTAACTCTGAAAAACTATTTCGGCTTCTAGCAGTGTGTGGGACTTGTTCTATTAGTCCATCTATACTAACCTCCATTAGGTTGAAAATTCAATATATTTTTTTTCTGCATCTAGCTCTGAAAAAATTTTTCGGCTTCTAGCAGTGTGTGGGACTTGTTCTATTAGTCCATCTATACTAACCTCCATCAGGTTGCAAATTCAATATAATTTTTTCCTGCATCTAGCTCTGAAAAACTATTTCGGCTTCTAGCAGTGTGCGGGACTTGTTCTATTAGTCCATCTATACTAACCTCCATCAGGTTGCAAATTCAATATAATTTTTTTCTGCATCTAGCTCTGAAAAACTATTTCGGCTTCTAGCAGTGTGTGGGACTTGTTCTATTAGTCCATCTATACTAACCTCCATCAGGTTGCAAATTCAATATAATTTTTTCCTGCATCTAGCTCTGAAAAACTATTTCGGCTTCTAGCAGTGTGTGGGACTTGTTCTATTAGTCCATCTATACTAACCTCCATCAGGTTGCAAATTCAATATAATTTTTTTCTGCATCTAGCGCTGAAAGAATATTTCGGCTTCTAGCAGTGTGTGGGACTTGTTCTATTAGTCCATCTATACTAACCTCCATCAGGTTGCAAATTCAATATAATTTATTTTCTGCATCTAGCTCTGAAAAACTATTTCGGCTTCTAGCAGTGTGTGGGACTTGTTCTATTAGTCCATCTATACTAACCTCCATCAGGTTGCAAATTCAATATCATTTTTTTCTGCATCTAGCTCTGAAAAACTCTTTCGGTTTCTAGCAGTGTGTGGGACTTGTTCTATTAGTCCATCTATACTAACCTCCATCAGGTTGCAAATTCAATATAATTTTTTTCTGCATCTAGCTCTGAAAAAATATTTTGGCTTTGAGCAGTGTGTGGGACTTATTCTATTAGTCCATCTATACTAACCTCCATCAGGTTGCAAATTCAATATAATTTTTTTTCTGCATCTAGCTCTGAAAAAATATTTTGGCTTCTAGCAGTGTGTGGGACTTGTTCTATTAGTCCATCTATACTAACCTCCATCAGATTACAAATTCAATATAATTTTTTCCTGCATCTAGCTCTGAAAACTATTTCGGCTTCTAGCAGTGTGCGGGACTTGTTCTATTAGTCCATCTATACTCCTCCATCAGGTTGCAAATTCAATATAATTTTTTTCTGCATCTAGCTCTGAAAAAATATTTCGGCTTCTAGCCATGTGTGGGACTTGTTCTATTAGTCCATCTATACTAACCTCCAGCAGGTTGCAAATTCAATATAATTTTTTTCTGCATCTAGCTCTGAAAAAATATTTCGGCTTCTAGCAGTGTGTGGGACATGTTCTAATAGTCCATCTATACTAACCTCCATCAGGTTGCAAATTCAATCTAATTTTTTTCTACATCTAGCTCTGAAAAACTATTTCGGCTTCTAGCAGTGTGTGGGACTTGTTCTATTAGTCCATCTATACTAACCTCCATCAGGTTGCAAATTCAATATAATTTTTTTATGCATCTAGCTCTGAAAAACTATTTCGGCTTCTAGCAGTGTGTGGGACTTGTTCTATTAGTCCATCTATACTAACCTCCATCAGGTTGCAAATTCAATATATTTTTTTTCTGCATCTAGCTCTGAAAGAATATTTCGGCTTCTAGCAGTGTGTGGGACTTGTTCTATTAGTCCATCTATACTAACCTCCATCAGGTTGCAAATTCAATATAATGTTTTTTCTGCATCTAGCTCTGAAAAACTATTTCGACTTCTAGCAGTGTGTGGGACTTGTTCTATTAGTCCATCTATACTAACCTCCATCAGGTTGCAAATTCAATATCTTTTTTTTCTGCATCTAGCCCTGAAAAACTATTTAGGTTTCTAGCAGTGTGTGGGACTTGTTCTATTAGTCCATCTATACTAACCTCCATCAGGTTGCAAATTCAATATAATTTTTTTCTGCATCTAGCTCTGAAAAAATATTTTGGCTTCGAGCAGTGTGTGGGACTTGTTCTATTAGTCCATCTATACTAACCTCCATCAGGTTGCAAATTCAATATAATTTTTTTTCTGCATCTAGCTCTGAAAAATATTTTGGTTTCTAGCAGTGTGTGGGACTTGTTCTATTAGTCCATCTATACTAACCTCCATCAGATTGCAAATTCAATCTAATTTTTTTCTGCATCTAGCTCTGAAAAACTATTTCGGCTTCTAGCAGTGTGTGGGACTTGTTCTATTCGTCCATCTATACTAACCTCCATCAGGTTGCAAATTCAAAATAATTTTTTCCTGAATTTAGCTCTGAAAAACTATTTTGGCTTCTAGCAGTGTGCGGGACTTGTTCTATTAGTCCATCTATACTAACCTCCATCAGGTTGCAAATTCAATATAATGTTTTTCTGCATCTAGCTCTGAAAAAATATTTCGGCTTTTAGCAGTGTGTGGGACTTGTTCTATTAGTACATCTATACTGACCATCATTAGGTTGCAAATTCAATATAATTTTTTCCTGCATCTAGCTCTGAAAAACTATTTCGGTTTCTAGCAGTGTGCGGGACTTGTTCTATTACTCCATCTGTACAAACCTCCATCAGGTTGCAAATTCAATATAATTTTTTTTCTGCATCTAGCTCTGAAAAATATTTTGGTTTCTAGCAGTGTGTGGGACTTGTTCTATTAGTCCATCTATACTAACCTCCATCAGATTGCAAATTCAATCTAATTTTTTTCTGCATCTAGCTCTGAAAAACTATTTCGGCTTCTAGCAGTGTGTGGGACTTGTTCTATTCGTCCATCTATACTAACCTCCATCAGGTTGCAAATTCAAAATAATTTTTTCCTGAATTTAGCTCTGAAAAACTATTTTGGCTTCTAGCAGTGTGCGGGACTTGTTCTATTAGTCCATCTATACTAACCTCCATCAGGTTGCAAATTCAATATAATGTTTTTCTGCATCTAGCTCTGAAAAAATATTTCGGCTTTTAGCAGTGTGTGGGACTTGTTCTATTAGTACATCTATACTGACCATCATTAGGTTGCAAATTCAATATAATTTTTTCCTGCATCTAGCTCTGAAAAACTATTTCGGTTTCTAGCAGTGTGCGGGACTTGTTCTATTACTCCATCTGTACAAACCTCCATCAGGTTGCAAATTCAATATAATTTTTTTCTGCATCTAGCTCTGAAAAACTATTTTGGCTTCTAGCAGTGTGTGGGACTTGTTCTATTAGTCCATCTATACTAACCTCCATCAGGTTGCAATTTCAGTATAATTTTTTTCTGCATCTAGCTCTGAAAAACTATTTCGACTTCTAGCAGTGTGTGGGACTTGTTCTATTAGTCCATCTATACTAACCTCCATCAGGTTGCAAATTCAATATCTTTTTTTTCTGCATCTAGCCCTGAAAAACTATTTAGGTTTCTAGCAGTGTGTGGGACTTGTTCTATTAGTCCATCTATACTAACCTCCATCAGGTTGCAAATTCAATATAATTTTTTTCTGCATCTAGCTCTGAAAAAATATTTTGGCTTCGAGCAGTGTGTGGGACTTGTTCTATTAGTCCATCTATACTAACCTCCATCAGGTTGCAAATTCAATATAATTTTTTTTCTGCATCTAGCTCTGAAAAATATTTTGGTTTCTAGCAGTGTGTGGGACTTGTTCTATTAGTCCATCTATACTAACCTCCATCAGATTGCAAATTCAATCTAATTTTTTTCTGCATCTAGCTCTGAAAAACTATTTCGGCTTCTAGCAGTGTGTGGGACTTGTTCTATTCGTCCATCTATACTAACCTCCATCAGGTTGCAAATTCAAAATAATTTTTTCCTGAATTTAGCTCTGAAAAACTATTTTGGCTTCTAGCAGTGTGCGGGACTTGTTCTATTAGTCCATCTATACTAACCTCCATCAGGTTGCAAATTCAATATAATGTTTTTCTGCATCTAGCTCTGAAAAAATATTTCGGCTTTTAGCAGTGTGTGGGACTTGTTCTATTAGTACATCTATACTGACCATCATTAGGTTGCAAATTCAATATAATTTTTTCCTGCATCTAGCTCTGAAAAACTATTTCGGTTTCTAGCAGTGTGCGGGACTTGTTCTATTACTCCATCTGTACAAACCTCCATCAGGTTGCAAATTCAATATAATTTTTTTTCTGCATCTAGCTCTGAAAAATATTTTGGTTTCTAGCAGTGTGTGGGACTTGTTCTATTAGTCCATCTATACTAACCTCCATCAGATTGCAAATTCAATCTAATTTTTTTCTGCATCTAGCTCTGAAAAACTATTTCGGCTTCTAGCAGTGTGTGGGACTTGTTCTATTCGTCCATCTATACTAACCTCCATCAGGTTGCAAATTCAAAATAATTTTTTCCTGAATTTAGCTCTGAAAAACTATTTTGGCTTCTAGCAGTGTGCGGGACTTGTTCTATTAGTCCATCTATACTAACCTCCATCAGGTTGCAAATTCAATATAATGTTTTTCTGCATCTAGCTCTGAAAAAATATTTCGGCTTTTAGCAGTGTGTGGGACTTGTTCTATTAGTACATCTATACTGACCATCATTAGGTTGCAAATTCAATATAATTTTTTCCTGCATCTAGCTCTGAAAAACTATTTCGGTTTCTAGCAGTGTGCGGGACTTGTTCTATTACTCCATCTGTACAAACCTCCATCAGGTTGCAAATTCAATATAATTTTTTTCTGCATCTAGCTCTGAAAAACTATTTTGGCTTCTAGCAGTGTGTGGGACTTGTTCTATTAGTCCATCTATACTAACCTCCATCAGGTTGCAATTTCAGTATAATTTTTTTCTGCATCTAGCTCTGAAAAACTATTTCGACTTCTAGCAGTGTGTGGGACTTGTTCTATTAGTCCATCTATACTAACCTCCATTAGGTTGCAAATTCAATATTTTTTTTTTCTGCATCTAGCTCTGAAAAACTATTTCGGCTTCTAGCAGTGTGTGGGACTTGTTCTATTAGTCCATCTATACTAACCTCCATCAGGTTGCAAATTCAATATAATTTTTTTCTGCATCTTGCTCTGAAAAACTATTTTGGCTTCAAGCAGTGTGTGGGACTTGCTCTATTAGTCCATCTATACTAACCTCCATCAGGTTGCAAATTCAATATAATTTTTTTATGCATCTAACTCTGAAAAACTATTTCGGCTTCTAGCAGAGTGTGTGGTACTTGTTCTATTAGTCCATCTATACTAACCTCCATCAGGTTGCAAATTCAATATAATTTTTTCCTGCATCTAGCTCTGAAAAACAATTTCGGCTTCTAGCAGTGTGCGGGACTTGTTCTTTTAGTCCATCTATACTAAGCTCCATCAGGTTGCAAACTCAATATAATTTTTTTCTGCATCTAGCTCTGAAAGAATATTTCGGCTTCTAGCAGTGTGTGGGACTTGTTCTATCAGTCCATCTATACTAACCTCCATCAGGTTGCAAATTCAATATAATTTTTTTCTGCATCTTGCTCTGAAAAACTATTTCGGCTTCTAGCAGTGTGTGGGACTTGCTCTATTAGTCCATCTATACTAACCTCCATCAGGTTGCAAATTCAATATAATTTTTTTCTGCATCTAGCTCTAAAAATATATTTCGGCTTCTAGCAGTGTGTTGGACTTGTTCTATTAGTCCATCTATACTAACCTCCATCAGGTTGCAAATTCAATATAATTTTTTTATGCATCTAGCTCTGAAAAACTATTTCGGCTTCTAGCAGTGTGTGGGACTTGTTCTATTAGTCCATCTATACTAACCTCCATCAGGTTGCAAGTTCAATATAATTTTTTCCTGCATCTAGCTCTGAAAAACTATTTCGGCTTCTAGCAGTGTGCGGGACTTGTTCTATTAGTCCATCTATACTAACCTCCATCAGGTTGCAAATTCAATATAATTTTTTTCTGCATCTAGCTCTGAAAGAATATTTCGGCTTCTAGCAGTGTGTGGGACTTGTTCTATTAGTCCATCTATACTAACCTCCATCAGGTTGCAAATTCAATATAATTTTTTTTCTGCATCTAGCTCTGAAAAACTTTTTTGGCATCTAGCAGAGTGTGGGACTTGTTCTATTAGTCCATATATACTAACCTCCATCAGGTTGCAAATTCAATATCGTTTTTTTCTGCATCTAGCTCTGTAAAACTATTTCGGTTTCTAGCAGTGTGTGGGACTTGTTCTATTAGTCCATCTATACTAACCTCCATCAGGTTGCAAATTCAATATAATTTTTTACTGCATCCAGCTCTGAAAAAATATTTTGGCTTCGAGCAGTGTGTGGGACTTGTTCTATTAGTCCATCTATACTAACCTCCATCAGGTTGCAAATTCAATATAACTTTTTTTCTGCATCTAGCTCTGAAAATATATTTTGGCTTCTAGCAGTGTGTGGGACTTGTTCTATTAGTCCATCTATACTAACCTCTATCAGATTGCAAATTCAATATAATTTTTCCCTGCATCTAGCTCTGAAAAACTATTTCGGCTTCTAGCAGTGTGTGGGACTTTTTCTATTAGTCCATCTATACTAACCTCCATCAGGTTGCAAATTCAATATATTTTTTTTCTGCATCTAGCTCTGAAAAACTATTTCGGCTTCTAGCAGTGTGTGGGACTTGTTCTATTAGTCCATCTATACTAACCTCCATCAGGTTGCAAATTCAATATAATTTTTTTCTGCATCTAGCTCTGAAAAACTATTTCGGCTTCTAGCAGTGTGTGGGACTTGTTCTATTAGTCCATCTATACTAACCTCCATCAGGTTGCAAATTCAATATAATTTTTTCCTGCATCTAGCTCTGAAAAACTATTTCGGCTTCTAGCAGTGTGTGGGAGTTGTTCTATTAGTCCATCTATACAAACCTCCATCAGGTTGCAAATTCAATATAATTTTTTTCTTCATTTAGCTCTGAAAAACTATTTCGGCTTTTATCAGTGTGTGGGACTTGTTCTATTAGTCCATCTATACTAACCTCCATCAGGTTGCAAATTCAATATAATTTTTTTCTGCATCTAGCTCTAAAAAAATATTTCAGTTTCTAGCAGTGTGTGGGACTTGTTCTATTAGTCCATCTATACTAACCTCCATCAGGTTGCAAATTCAATATAATTTTTTTATGCATCTAGCTCTGAAAAATTATTTCGGCTTCTAGCAGTGTGAGGGACTTGTTCTATTAGTCCATCTATACTAACCTCCATCAGGTTGCAAATTCAATATAATTTTTTCCTGCATCTAGCTCTGAAAAACTATTTCGGCTTCTAGCAGTGTGCGGGACTTGTTCTATTAGTCCATCTATACTAACCTCAATCACGTTGCAAATTCAATATAATTTTTTTCTGCATCTAGCTCTGAAAGAATATTTCGGCTTCTAGCAGTGTGTGGGACTGGTTCTATTAGTCCATCTATACTAACCTCTATCAGGTTGCAAATTCAATATAATTTTTTTTCTGCATCTAGCTCTGAAAAACTATTTTGGCATCTAGCAGTGTGTGGGACTTGTTCTATTAGTCCATCTATACTAACCTCCATCAGGTTGCAAATTCAATAACATTTTTTTCTGCATCTAGCTCTGAAAAACTATTTTGGTTTCTAGCAGTGTGTGGGACTTGTTCTATTAGTCCATCTATACTAACCTCCATAAGGTTGCAAATTCAATATAATTTTTTACTGCATCTAACTCTGAAAAAATATTTTGGCTTCGAGCAGTGTGTGGGACTTGTTCTATTAGTCCATCTATACTAACCTCCATCAGGTTGCAAATTCAATATAATTTTTTTTGTGCATCTAGCTCTGAAAAACTATTTCGGCTTCTAGCAGTGTGTGGGACTTTTTCTATTAGTCCATCTAAACTAACCTCCATCAGGTTGCAAATTCAATCTAATTTTTTTCTGCATCTAGCTCTGAAAAACTATTTCGGCTTCTAGCAGTGTGTGGGACTTGTTCTATTAGTCCATCTATACTAACCTCCATCAGGTTGCAAATTCAATATAATTTTTTTCTTCATCTAGCTCTGAAAAACTATTTCGGCTTCTAGCAGTGTGTGGGACTTGTTCTATTAGTCCATCTATACTAACCTCCATCAGGTTGCAAATTCAATATAATTTTTTTCTGCATCTAGCTCTGAAAAAATATTTCGGCTTCTAACAGTTTGTGGTACTTGTTCTATTAGTCCATCTATACTAACCTCCATCAGGTTGCAAATTCAATATAATTTCTTTCTGCATCTAGCTCTGAAAAACTATTTCGGCTTCTTGCAGTGTGTGGGACTTGTTCTATTAGTCCATCTATACTAACCTCCATCAGGTTGCATTTTCAATATAATTTTTTCCTGCATCTTGCTCTGAAAAACTATTTCGGCTTCTAGCAGTGTGTGGGACTTGCTCTATTAGTCCATCTATACTAACCTCCATCAGGTTGCAAATTCAATATAATTTTTTTCTGCATCTAGCTCTAAAAAAATATTTCGGCTTCTAGCAGTGTGTGGGACTTGTTCTATTAGTCCATCTATACTAACCTCCATCAGGTTGCAAATTCAATATAATTTTTTTATGCATCTAGCTCTGAAAAACTATTTCGGCATCTAGCAGTGTGTGGGACTTGTTCTATTAGTCCATCTATACTAACCTCCATCAGGCTGCAAATTCAATATAATTTTTTCCTGCATCTAGCTCTGAAAAACTATTTCGGCTTCTAGCAGTGTGCGGGACTTGTTCTATTAGTCCATCTATACTAACCTCAATCACGTTGCAAATTCAATATAATTTTTTTCTGCATCTAGCTCTGAAAGAATATTTCGGCTTCTAGCAGTGTGTAGGACTGGTTCTATTAGTCCATCTATACTAACCTCCATCAGGTTGCAAATTCAATATAATTTTTTTTCTGCATCTAGCTCTGAAAAACTATTTTGGCATCTAGCAGTGTGTGGGACTTGTTCTATTAGTCCATCTATACTAACCTCCATCAGGTTGCAAATTCAATATCATTTTTTTCTGCATCTAGCTCTGAAAAACTATTTTGGTTTCTAGCAGTGTGTGGGACTTGTTCTATTAGTCCATCTATACTAACCTCCATCAGGTTGCAAATTCAATATAATTTTTTTTCTGCATCTAGCTCTGAAAAAATATTTCGGCTTCTAGCAGTGTGTGGGACTTGTTCTATTAGTCCATCTATACTAACCTCCATCAGATTGCAAATTCAATATAATTTTTTCCTGCATCTAGCTCTGAAAAACTATTTTGGCTTCTAGCAGTGTGCGGGACTTGTTCTATTAGTCCATCTATACTAACCTCCATCAGGTTGCAAATTCAATATAATTTTTTTCAGCATCTAGCTCTGAAAAAATATTTCAGCTTCTAGCCGTGTGTGGGACTTGTTCTATTAGTCCATCTATACTAACCTCCATCAGGTTGCAAATTCAATCTAATTTTTTTCTGCATCTAGCTCTGAAAAAATATTTCGGCTTCTAGCAGTGTGTGGGACTTGTTCTATTAGTCCATCTATACTAACCTCCATCAGGTTGCAAATTCAATCTAATTTTTTTCTGCATCTAGCTCTGAAAAACTATTTCGGCTTCTAGCAGTGTGTGGGACTTGTTCTATTAGTCCATCTATACTAACCTCCATCAGGTTGCAAATTCAATATAATTTTTTTCTGCATCTAGCTCTGAAAAACTATTTCGGCTTCTAGCAGTGTGTGGGACTTGTTCTAGTAGTCCATCTATACTAACCTCCATCAGGTTGCATATTCAATATAATTTTTTCCTGCATCTTGCTCTGAAAAACTATTTCGGCTTCTAGCAGTGTGTGGGACTTGCTCTATTAGTCCATCTATACTAACCTCCATCAGGTTGCAAATTCAATATAATTTTTTTCTGCATCTAGCTCTAAAAAAATATTTCGGCTTCTAGCAGTGTGTGGGACTTGTTCTATTAGTCCATCTATACTAACCTCCATCAGGTTGCAAATTCAATATAATTTTTTTATGCATCTAGCTCTGAAAAACTATTTCGGCTTCTAGCAGTGTGTGGGACTTGTTCTATTAGTCCATCTATACTAACCTCCATCAGGTTGCAAATTCAATATAATTTTTTCCTGCATCTAGCTCTGAAAAACTATTTCGGCTTCTAGCAGTGTGCGGGACTTGTTCTATTAGTCCATCTATACTAACCTCAATCACGTTGCAAATTCAATATAATTTTTTTCTGCATCTAGCTCTGAAAGAATATTTCGGCTTCTAGCAGTGTGTAGGACTGGTTCTATTAGTCCATCTATACTAACCTCCATCAGGTTGCAAATTCAATATAATTTTTTTTCTGCATCTAGCTCTGAAAAACTATTTTGGCATCTAGCAGTGTGTGGGACTGGTTCTATTAGTCCATCTATACTAACCTCCATCAGGTTGCAAATTCAATATCATTTTTTTCTGCATCTAGCTCTGAAAAACTATTTTGGTTTCTAGCAGTGTGTGGGACTTGTTCTATTAGTCCATCTATACTAACCTCCATCAGGTTGCAAATTCAATATAATTTTTTTTCTGCATCTAGCTCTGAAAAAATATATCGGCTTCTAGCAGTGTGTGGGACTTGTTCTATTAGTCCATCTATACTAACCTCCATCAGATTGCAAATTCAATATAATTTTTTCCTGCATCTAGCTCTGAAAAACTATTTCGGCTTCTAGCAGTGTGCGGGACTTGTTCTATTAGTCCATCTATACTAACCTCCATCAGGTTGCAAATTCAATATAATTTTTTTCAGCATCTAGCTCTGAAAAAATATTTCAGCTTCTAGCCGTGTGTGGGACTTGTTCTATTAGTCCATCTATACTAACCTCCATCAGGTTGCAAATTCAATCTAATTTTTTTCTGCATCTAGCTCTGAAAAAATATTTCGGCTTCTAGCAGTGTGTGGGACTTGTTCTATTAGTCCATCTATACTAACCTCCATCAGGTTGCAAATTCAATCTAATTTTTTTCTGCATCTAGCTCTGAAAAACTATTTCGGCTTCTAGCAGTGTGTGGGACTTGTTCTATTAGTCCATCTATACTAACCTCCATCAGGTTGCAAATTCAATATAATTTTTTTCTGCATCTAGCTCTGAAAAACTATTTCGGCTTCTAGCAGTGTGTGGGACTTGTTCTATTAGTCCATCTATACTAACCTACATCAGGTTGCAAATTCAATATAATTTTTTCCTGCATCTAGCTCTGAAAAACTATTTCGGCTTCTAGCAGTGTGTGGGAGTTCTTCTATTAGTCCATCTATACTAAACTCCATCAGGTTGCAAATTCAATATAATTTTTTTCTTCATTTAGCTCTGAAAAACTATTTCGGCTTTTATCAGTGTGTGGGACTTGTTCTATTAGTCCATCTATACTAACCTCCATCAGGTTGCAAATTCAATATAATTTCTTTCTGCATCTAGCTCTGAAAAACTATTTCGGCTTCTTGCAGTGTGTGGGACTTGTTCTATTAGTCCATCTATACTAACCTCCATCAGGTTGCAAATTCAATATAATTTTTTCCTGCATCTAGCTCTGAAAAACTATTTCGGCTTCTAGCAGTGTGCGGGACTTGTTATATTAGTCCATCTATACTAACCTCCATCAGGTTGCAAATTCAATATAATTTTTTTCTGCATCTAGCTCTGAAAAACTATTTCGGTTTCTAGCAGTGTGTGGGACTTGTTCTATTAGTCCATCTATACTAACCTCCATCAGGTTGCAAATTCAATATAATTTTTTTCTGCATCTTGCTCTGAAAAACTATTTCGGCTTCTAGCAGTGTGTGGGACTTGCTCTATTAGTCCATCTATACTAACCTCCATCAGGTTGGAAATTCAATATAATTTTTTCTGCATCTAGCTCTAAAAAAATATTTCGGCTTCTAGCACTGTGTGGGACTTGTTCTATTAGTCCATCTATACTAACCTCCATCAGGTTGCAAATTCAATATAATTTTTTTATGCATCTAGCTCTGAAAGAATATTTCGGCTTCTAGCAGTGTGTGGGACTTGTTCTATTAGTCCATCTATACTAACCTCCATCAGGTTGCAAATTCAATATAATTTTTTTCTGCATCTAGCTCTGAAAAACTATTTTGGCATCTAGCAGTGTGTGGGACTTGTTCTATTAGTCCATCTATACTAACCTCCATCACATTGCAAATTCAATATAATTTCTTTCTGCATCTAGCTCTGAAAAATTATTTCGGCTTCTTGCAGTGTGTGGGACTTGTTCTATTAGTCCATCTATACTAACCTCCATCAGGTTGCAAATTCAATATAATTTTTTCCTGCATCTAGCTCTGAAAAACTATTTCAGCTTCTAGCAGTGTGCGGGACTTGTTCTATTAGTCCATCTATACTAACCTCCATCAGGTTGCAAATTCAATATAATTTTTTTTCTGCATCTAGCTCTGAAAAACTTTTTTGGCATCTAGCAGAGTGTGGGACTTGTTCTATTAGTCCATATATACTAACCTCCATCAGGTTGCAAATTCAATATCGTTTTTTTCTGCATCTAGCTCTGTAAAACTATTTCGGTTTCTAGCAGTGTGTGGGACTTGTTCTATTAGTCCATCTATACTAACCTCCATCAGGTTGCAAATTCAATATAATTTTTTACTGCATCCAGCTCTGAAAAAATATTTTGGCTTCGAGCAGTGTGTGGGACTTGTTCTATTAGTCCATCTATACTAACCTCCATCAGGTTGCAAATTCAATATAATTTTTTTTCTGCATCTAGCTCTGAAAAAATATTTTGGCTTCTAGCAGTGTGTGGGACTTGTTCTATTAGTCCATCTATACTAACCTCTATCAGATTGCAAATTCAATATAATTTTTCCCTGCATCTAGCTCTGAAAAACTATTTCGGCTTCTAGCAGTGTGTGGGACTTTTTCTATTAGTCCATCTATACTAACCTCCATCAGGTTGCAAATTCAATATATTTTTTTTCTGCAAATAGCTCTGAAAAACTATTTTGGCTTCTAGCAGTGTGTGGGACTTGTTCTATTAGTCCATCTATACTAACCTCCATCAGGTTGCAAATTCAATATAATTTTTTTCTGCATCTAGCTCTGAAAAACTATTTCGGCTTCTAGCAGTGTGTGGGACTTGTTCTATTAGTCCATCTATACTAACCTCCATCAGGTTGCAAATTCAATATAATTTTTTCCTGCATCTAGCTCTGAAAAACTATTTCGGCTTCTAGCAGTGTGTGGGAGTTGTTCTATTAGTCCATCTATACAAACCTCCATCAGGTTGCAAATTCAATATAATTTTTTTCTTCATTTAGCTCTGAAAAACTATTTCGGCTTTTATCAGTGTGTGGGACGTGTTCTATTAGTCCATCTATACTAACCTCCATCAGGTTGCAAATTCAATATAATTTTTTTCTGCATCTAGCTCTAAAAAAATATTTCGGTTTCTAGCAGTGTGTGGGACTTGTTCTATTAGTCCATCTATACTAACCTCCATCAGGTTGCAAATTCAATATAATTTTTTTATGCATCTAGCTCTGAAAAATTATTTTGGCTTCTAGCAGTGTGAGGGACTTGTTCTATTAGTCCATCTATACTAACCTCCATCAGGTTGCAAATTCAATATAATTTTTTCCTGCATCTAGCTCTGAAAAACTATTTCGGCTTCTAGCAGTGTGCGGGACTTGTTCTATTAGTCCATCTATACTAACCTCAATCACGTTGCAAATTCAATATAATTTTTTTCTGCATCTAGCTCTGAAAGAATATTTCGGCTTCTAGCAGTGTGTGGGACTGGTTCTATTAGTCCATCTATACTAACCTCCATCAGGTTGCAAATTCAATATAATTTTTTTTCTGCATCTAGCTCTGAAAAACTATTTTGGCATCTAGCAGTGTGTGGGACTTGTTCTATTAGTCCATCTATACTAACCTCCATCAGGTTGCAAATTCAATATCATTTTTTTCTGCATCTAGCTCTGAAAAACTATTTTGGTTTCTAGCAGTGTGTGGGACTTGTTCTATTAGTCCATCTATACTAACCTCCATCAGGTTGCAAATTCAATATAATTTTTTACTGCATCTAACTCTGAAAAAATATTTTGGCTTCGAGCAGTGTGTGGGACTTGTTCTTTTAGTCCATCTATACTAACCTCCATCAGGTTGCAAATTCAATATAATTTTTTTTGTGCATCTAGCTCTGAAAAACTATTTCGGCTTCTAGCAGTGTGTGGGACTTTTTCTATTAGTCCATCTAAACTAACCTCCATCAGGTTGCAAATTCAATCTAATTTTTTTCTGCATCTAGCTCTGAAAAACTATTTCGGCTTCTAGCAGTGTGTGGGACTTGTTCTATTAGTCCATCTATACTAACCTCCATCAGGTTGCAAATTCAATATAATTTTTTTCTGCATCTAGCTCTGAAAAACTATTTCGGCTTCTAGCAGTGTGTGGGACTTGTTCTATTAGTCCATCTATACTAACCTCCATCAGGTTGCAAACTCAATATAATTTTTTTCTGCATCTAGCTCTGAAAAAATATTTCGGCTTCTAACAGTTTGTGGAACTTGTTCTATTAGTCCATCTATACTAACCTCCATCAGGTTGCAAATTCAATATAATTTTTTTCTGCATCTAGCTCTGAAAAACTATTTCGGCTTCTTGCAGTGTGTGGGACTTGTTCTATTAGTCCATCTATACTAATCTCCATCAGGTTGCATATTCAATATAATTTTTTCCTGCATCTTGCTCTGAAAAACTATTTCGGCTTCTAGCAGTGTGTGGGACTTGCTCTATTAGTCCATCTATACTAACCTCCATCAGGTTGCAAATTCAATATAATTTTTTTCTGCATCTAGCTCTAAAAAAATATTTCGGCTTCTAGCAGTGTGTGGGACTTGTTCTATTAGTCCATCTATACTAACCTCCATCAGGTTGCAAATTCAATATAATTTTTTTATGCATCTAGCTCTGAAAAACTATTTCGGCATCTAGCAGTGTGTGGGACTTGTTCTATTAGTCCATCTATACTAACCTCCATCAGGCTGCAAATTCAATATAATTTTTTCCTGCATCTAGCTCTGAAAAACTATTTCGGCTTCTAGCAGTGTGCGGGACTTGTTCTATTAGTCCATCTATACTAACCTCAATCACGTTGCAAATTCAATATAATTTTTTTCTGCATCTAGCTCTGAAAAAATATTTCGGCTTCTAGCAGTGTGTAGGACTGGTTCTATTAGTCCATCTATACTAACCTCCATCAGGTTGCAAATTCAATATAATTTTTTTTCTGCATCTAGCTCTGAAAAACTATTTTGGCATCTAACAGTGTGTGGGACTTGTTCTATTAGTCCATCTATACTAACCTCCATCAGGTTGCAAATTCAATATCATTTTTTTCTGCATCTAGCTCTGAAAAACTATTTTGGTTTCTAGCAGTGTGTGGGACTTGTTCTATTAGTCCATCTATACTAACCTCCATCAGGTTGCAAATTCAATATAATTTTTTTTCTGCATCTAGCTCTGAAAAAATATTTCGGCTTCTAGCAGTGTGTGGGACTTGTTCTATTAGTCCATCTATACTAACCTCCATCAGATTGCAAATTCAATATAATTTTTTCCTGCATCTAGCTCTGAAAAACTATTTCGGCTTCTAGCAGTGTGCGGGACTTGTTCTATTAGTCCATCTATACTAACCTCCATCAGGTTGCAAATTCAATATAATTTTTTTCAGCATCTAGCTCTGAAAAAATATTTCAGCTTCTAGCCGTGTGTGGGACTTGTTCTATTAGTCCATCTATACTAACCTCCATCAGGTTGCAAATTCAATCTAATTTTTTTCTGCATCTAGCTCTGAAAAAATATTTCGGCTTCTAGCAGTGTGTGGGACTTGTTCTATTAGTCCATCTATACTAACCTCCATCAGGTTGCAAATTCAATCTAATTTTTTTCTGCATCTAGCTCTGAAAAACTATTTCGGCTTCTAGCAGTGTGTGGGACTTGTTCTATTAGTCCATCAATACTAACCTCCATCAGGTTGCAAATTCAATATAATTTTTTTCTGCATCTAGCTCTGAAAAACTATTTCGGCTTCTAGCAGTGTGTGGGACTTGTTCTATTAGTCCATCTATACTAACCTCCATCAGGTTGCATATTCAATATAATTTTTTCCTGCATCTTGCTCTGAAAAACTATTTCGGCTTCTAGCAGTGTGTGGGACTTGCTCTATTAGTCCATCTATACTAACCTCCATCAGGTTGCAAATTCAATATAATTTTTTTCTGCATCTAGCTCTAAAAAAATATTTCGGCTTCTAGCAGTGTGTGGGACTTGTTCTATTAGTCCATCTATACTAACCTCCATCAGGTTGCAAATTCAATATAATTTTTTTATGCATCTAGCTCTGAAAAACTATTTCGGCTTCTAGCAGTGTGTGGGACTTGTTCTATTAGTCCATCTATACTAACCTCCATCAGGTTGCAAATTCAATATAATTTTTTCCTGCATCTAGCTCTGAAAAACTATTTCGGCTTCTAGCAGTGTGCGGGACTTGTTCTATTAGTCCATCTATACTAACCTCAATCACGTTGCAAATTCAATATAATTTTTTTCTGCATCTAGCTCTGAAAGAATATTTCGGCTTCTAGCAGTGTGTAGGACTGGTTCTATTAGTCCATCTATACTAACCTCCATCAGGTTGCAAATTCAATATAATTTTTTTTCTGCATCTAGCTCTGAAAAACTATTTTGGCATCTAGCAGTGTGTGGGACTGGTTCTATTAGTCCATCTATACTAACCTCCATCAGGTTGCAAATTCAATATCATTTTTTTCTGCATCTAGCTCTGAAAAACTATTTTGGTTTCTAGCAGTGTGTGGGACTTGTTCTATTAGTCCATCTATACTAACCTCCATCAGGTTGCAAATTCAATATAATTTTTTTTCTGCATCTAGCTCTGAAAAAATATATCGGCTTCTAGCAGTGTGTGGGACTTGTTCTATTAGTCCATCTATACTAACCTCCATCAGATTGCAAATTCAATATAATTTTTTCCTGCATCTAGCTCTGAAAAACTATTTCGGCTTCTAGCAGTGTGCGGGACTTGTTCTATTAGTCCATCTATACTAACCTCCATCAGGTTGCAAATTCAATATAATTTTTTTCAGCATCTAGCTCTGAAAAAATATTTCAGCTTCTAGCCGTGTGTGGGACTTGTTCTATTAGTCCATCTATACTAACCTCCATCAGGTTGCAAATTCAATCTAATTTTTTTCTGCATCTAGCTCTGAAAAAATATTTCGGCTTCTAGCAGTGTGTGGGACTTGTTCTATTAGTCCATCTATACTAACCTCCATCAGGTTGCAAATTCAATCTAATTTTTTTCTGCATCTAGCTCTGAAAAACTATTTCGGCTTCTAGCAGTGTGTGGGACTTGTTCTATTAGTCCATCTATACTAACCTCCATCAGGTTGCAAATTCAATATAATTTTTTTCTGCATCTAGCTCTGAAAAACTATTTCGGCTTCTAGCAGTGTGTGGGACTTGTTCTATTAGTCCATCTATACTAACCTCCATCAGGTTGCAAATTCAATATAATTTTTTCCTGCATCTAGCTCTGAAAAACTATTTCGGCTTCTAGCAGTGTGTGGGAGTTCTTCTATTAGTCCATCTATACTAACCTCCATCAGGTTGCAAATTCAATATAATTTTTTTCTTCATTTAGCTCTGAAAAACTATTTCGGCTTTTATCAGTGTGTGGGACTTGTTCTATTAGTCCATCTATACTAACCTCCATCAGGTTGCAAATTCAATATAATTTCTTTCTGCATCTAGCTCTGAAAAACTATTTCGGCTTCTTGCAGTGTGTGGGACTTGTTCTATTAGTCCATCTATACTAACCTCCATCAGGTTGCAAATTCAATATAATTTTTTCCTGCATCTAGCTCTGAAAAACTATTTCGGCTTCTAGCAGTGTGCGGGACTTGTTATCTTAGTCCATCTATACTAACCTCCATCAGGTTGCAAATTCAATATCATTTTTTTCTGCATCTAGCTCTGAAAAACGATTTCGGTTTCTAGCAGTGTGTGGGACTTGTTCTATTAGTCCATCTATACTAACCTCCATCAGGTTGCAAATTCAATATAATTTTTTTCTGCATCTTGCTCTGAAAAACTATTTCGGCTTCTAGCAGTGTGTGGGACTTGCTCTATTAGTCCATCTATACTAACCTCCATCAGGTTGCAAATTCAATATAATTTTTTCTGCATCTAGCTCTAAAAAAATATTTCGGCTTCTAGCACTGTGTGGGACTTGTTCTATTAGTCCATCTATACTAACCTCCATCAGGTTGCAAATTCAATATAATTTTTTTATGCATCTAGCTCTGAAAAACTATTTCGGCTTCTAGCAGTGTGTGGGACTTGTTCTATTAGTCTATCTATACTAACCTCCATCAGGTTGCAAATTCAATATAATTTTTTCCTGCATCTAGCTCTGAAAAATTATTTCGGCTTCTAGCAGTGTGCGGGACTTGTTCTATTAGTTCATCTATACTAACCTCCATCAGGTTGCAAATTCAATATAATTTTTTTCTGCATCTAGCTCTGAAAGAATATTTCGGCTTCTAGCAGTGTGTGGGACTTGTTCTATTAGTCCATCTATACTAACCTCCATCAGGTTGCAAATTCAATATAATTTTTTTCTGCATCTAGCTCTGAAAAATTATTTCGGCTTCTTGCAGTGTGTGGGACTTGTTCTATTAGTCCATCTATACTAACCTCCATCAGGTTGCAAATTCAATATAATTTTTTCCTGCATCTAGCTCTGAAAAACTATTTCAGCTTCTAGCAGTGTGCGGGACTTGTTCTATTAGTCCATCTATACTAACCTCCATCAGGTTGCAAATTCAATATCATTTTTTTCTGCATCTAGCTCTGAAAAACTATTTCGGTTTCTAGCAGTGTGTGGGACTTGTTCTATTAGTCCATCTATACTAACCTCCATCAGGTTGCAAATTCAATATAATTTTTTTATGCATCTAGCTCTGAAAAACTATTTCGGCATCTAGCAGTGTGTGGGACTTGTTCTATTAGTCCATCTATACTAACCTCCATCAGGCTGCAAATTCAATATAATTTTTTCCTGCATCTAGCTCTGAAAAACTATTTCGGCTTCTAGCAGTGTGCGGGACTTGTTCTATTAGTCCATCTATACTAACCTCAATCACGTTGCAAATTCAATATAATTTTTTTCTGCATCTAGCTCTGAAAGAATATTTCGGCTTCTAGCAGTGTGTAGGACTGGTTCTATTAGTCCATCTATACTAACCTCCATCAGGTTGCAAATTCAATATAATTTTTTTTCTGCATCTAGCTCTGAAAAACTATTTTGGCATCTAACAGTGTGTGGGACTTGTTCTATTAGTCCATCTATACTAACCTCCATCAGGTTGCAAATTCAATATCATTTTTTTCTGCATCTAGCTCTGAAAAACTATTTTGGTTTCTAGCAGTGTGTGGGACTTGTTCTATTAGTCCATCTATACTAACCTCCATCAGGTTGCAAATTCAATATAATTTTTTTTCTGCATCTAGCTCTGAAAAAATATTTCGGCTTCTAGCAGTGTGTGGGACTTGTTCTATTAGTCCATCTATACTAACCTCCATCAGATTGCAAATTCAATATAATTTTTTCCTGCATCTAGCTCTGAAAAACTATTTCGGCTTCTAGCAGTGTGCGGGACTTGTTCTATTAGTCCATCTATACTAACCTCCATCAGGTTGCAAATTCAATATAATTTTTTTCAGCATCTAGCTCTGAAAAAATATTTCAGCTTCTAGCCGTGTGTGGGACTTGTTCTATTAGTCCATCTATACTAACCTCCATCAGGTTGCAAATTCAATCTAATTTTTTTCTGCATCTAGCTCTGAAAAAATATTTCGGCTTCTAGCAGTGTGTGGGACTTGTTCTATTAGTCCATCTATACTAACCTCCATCAGGTTGCAAATTCAATCTAATTTTTTTCTGCATCTAGCTCTGAAAAACTATTTCGGCTTCTAGCAGTGTGTGGGACTTGTTCTATTAGTCCATCAATACTAACCTCCATCAGGTTGCAAATTCAATATAATTTTTTTCTGCATCTAGCTCTGAAAAACTATTTCGGCTTCTAGCAGTGTGTGGGACTTGTTCTATTAGTCCATCTATACTAACCTCCATCAGGTTGCATATTCAATATAATTTTTTCCTGCATCTTGCTCTGAAAAACTATTTCGGCTTCTAGCAGTGTGTGGGACTTGCTCTATTAGTCCATCTATACTAACCTCCATCAGGTTGCAAATTCAATATAATTTTTTTCTGCATCTAGCTCTAAAAAAATATTTCGGCTTCTAGCAGTGTGTGGGACTTGTTCTATTAGTCCATCTATACTAACCTCCATCAGGTTGCAAATTCAATATAATTTTTTTATGCATCTAGCTCTGAAAAACTATTTCGGCTTCTAGCAGTGTGTGGGACTTGTTCTATTAGTCCATCTATACTAACCTCCATCAGGTTGCAAATTCAATATAATTTTTTCCTGCATCTAGCTCTGAAAAACTATTTCGGCTTCTAGCAGTGTGCGGGACTTGTTCTATTAGTCCATCTATACTAACCTCAATCACGTTGCAAATTCAATATAATTTTTTTCTGCATCTAGCTCTGAAAGAATATTTCGGCTTCTAGCAGTGTGTAGGACTGGTTCTATTAGTCCATCTATACTAACCTCCATCAGGTTGCAAATTCAATATAATTTTTTTTCTGCATCTAGCTCTGAAAAACTATTTTGGCATCTAGCAGTGTGTGGGACTGGTTCTATTAGTCCATCTATACTAACCTCCATCAGGTTGCAAATTCAATATCATTTTTTTCTGCATCTAGCTCTGAAAAACTATTTTGGTTTCTAGCAGTGTGTGGGACTTGTTCTATTAGTCCATCTATACTAACCTCCATCAGGTTGCAAATTCAATATAATTTTTTTTCTGCATCTAGCTCTGAAAAAATATATCGGCTTCTAGCAGTGTGTGGGACTTGTTCTATTAGTCCATCTATACTAACCTCCATCAGATTGCAAATTCAATATAATTTTTTCCTGCATCTAGCTCTGAAAAACTATTTCGGCTTCTAGCAGTGTGCGGGACTTGTTCTATTAGTCCATCTATACTAACCTCCATCAGGTTGCAAATTCAATATAATTTTTTTCAGCATCTAGCTCTGAAAAAATATTTCAGCTTCTAGCCGTGTGTGGGACTTGTTCTATTAGTCCATCTATACTAACCTCCATCAGGTTGCAAATTCAATCTAATTTTTTTCTGCATCTAGCTCTGAAAAAATATTTCAGCTTCTAACAGTGTGTGGGACTTGTTCTATTAGTCCATCTATACTAACCTCCATCAGGTTGCAAATTCAATCTAATTTTTTTCTGCATCTAGCTCTGAAAAACTATTTCGGCTTCTAGCAGTGTGTGGGACTTGTTCTATTAGTCCATCTATACTAACCTCCATCAGGTTGCAAATTCAATATAATTTTTTTCTGCATCTAGCTCTGAAAAACTATTTCGGCTTCTAGCAGTGTGTGGGACTTGTTCTATTAGTCCATCTATACTAACCTCCATCAGGTTGCAAATTCAATATAATTTTTTCCTGCATCTAGCTCTGAAAAACTATTTCGGCTTCTAGCAGTGTGTGGGAGTTCTTCTATTAGTCCATCTATACTAACCTCCATCAGGTTGCAAATTCAATATAATTTTTTTCTTCATTTAGCTCTGAAAAACTATTTCGGCTTTTATCAGTGTGTGGGACTTGTTCTATTAGTCCATCTATACTAACCTCCATCAGGTTGCAAATTCAATATAATTTCTTTCTGCATCTAGCTCTGAAAAACTATTTCGGCTTCTTGCAGTGTGTGGGACTTGTTCTATTAGTCCATCTATACTAACCTCCATCAGGTTGCAAATTCAATATAATTTTTTCCTGCATCTAGCTCTGAAAAACTATTTCGGCTTCTAGCAGTGTGCGGGACTTGTTATCTTAGTCCATCTATACTAACCTCCATCAGGTTGCAAATTCAATATCATTTTTTTCTGCATCTAGCTCTGAAAAACGATTTCCGTTTCTAGCAGTGTGTGGGACTTGTTCTATTAGTCCATCTATACTAACCTCCATCAGGTTGCAAATTCAATATAATTTTTTTCTGCATCTTGCTCTGAAAAACTATTTCGGCTTCTAGCAGTGTGTGGGACTTGCTCTATTAGTCCATCTATACTAACCTCCATCAGGTTGCAAATTCAATATAATTTTTTCTGCATCTAGCTCTAAAAAAATATTTCGGCTTCTAGCACTGTGTGGGACTTGTTCTATTAGTCCATCTATACTAACCTCCATCAGGTTGCAAATTCAATATAATTTTTTTATGCATCTAGCTCTGAAAAACTATTTCGGCTTCTAGCAGTGTGTGGGACTTGTTCTATTAGTCTATCTATACTAACCTCCATCAGGTTGCAAATTCAATATAATTTTTTCCTGCATCTAGCTCTGAAAAATTATTTTGGCTTCTAGCAGTGTGCGGGACTTGTTCTATTAGTTCATCTATACTAACCTCCATCAGGTTGCAAATTCAATATAATTTTTTTCTGCATCTAGCTCTGAAAGAATATTTCGGCTTCTAGCAGTGTGTGGGACTTGTTCTATTAGTCCATCTATACTAACCTCCATCAGGTTGCAAATTCAATATAATTTTTTTCTGCATCTAGCTCTGAAAAATTATTTCGGCTTCTTGCAGTGTGTGGGACTTGTTCTATTAGTCCATCTATACTAACCTCCATCAGGTTGCAAATTCAATATAATTTTTTCCTGCATCTAGCTCTGAAAAACTATTTCAGCTTCTAGCAGTGTGCGGGACTTGTTCTATTAGTCCATCTATACTAACCTCCATCAGGTTGCAAATTCAATATCATTTTTTTCTGCATCTAGCTCTGAAAAACTATTTCGGTTTCTAGCAGTGTGTGGGACTTGTTCTATTAGTCCATCTATACTAACCTCCATCAAGTTGCAAATTCAATATAATTTTTTTCTGCATCTTGCTCTGAAAAACTATTTCGGCTTCTAGCAGTGTGTGGGACTTGCTCTATTAGTCCATCTATACTAACCTCCATCAGGTTGCAAATTCAATATAATTTTTTCTGCATCTAGCTCTGAAAAACTATTTCGGCTTCTAGCAGTGTGTGGGACTTGTTCTATTAGTCTATCTATACTAACCTCCATCAGGTTGCAAATTCAATATAATTTTTTCCTGTATCTAGCTCTGAAAAACTATTTCGGCTTCTAGCAGTGTGCGGGACTTGTTCTATTAGTTCATCTATACTAACCTCCATCAGGTTGCAAATTCAATATAATTTTTTTCTGCATCTAGCTCTGAAAGAATATTTCGGCTTCTAGCAGTGTGTGGGACTTGTTCTATTAGTCCATCTATACTAACCTCCATCAGGTTGCAAATTCAATGTAATTTTTTTCTGCATCTAGCTCTGAAAAACGATTTCGGCTTCTAGCAGTGTGTGGGACTGGTTCTATTAGTCCATCTATACTAACCTCCATCAAGTTGCAAATTCAATATAATTTTTTCCTGCATCTAGCTCTGAAAAACTATTTCGGCTTCTAGCAGTGTGTGGGAGTTGTTCTATTAGTCCATCTATACTAACCTCCATCAGGTTGCAAATTCAATATAATTTTTTTCTTCATTTAGCTCTGAAAAATTATTTCGGCTTTTATCAGTGTGTGGGACTTGTTCTGTTAGTCCATCTATACTAACCTCCATCAGGTTGCAAATTCAATGTAATTTTTTTCTGCATCTAGCTCTGAAAAACTATTTCGGCTTCTAGCAGTGTGTGGGACTTGTTCTATTAGTCCATCTATACTAACCTCCATCAAGTTGCAAATTCAATATAATTTTTTCCTGCATCTAGCTCTGAAAAACTATTTCGGCTTCTAGCAGTGTGTGGGAGTTGTTCTATTAGTCCATCTATACTAACCTCCATCAGGTTGCAAATTCAATATAATTTTTTTCTTCATTTAGCTCTGAAAAACTATTTCGGCTTTTATCAGTGTGTGGGACTTGTTCTATTAGTCCATCTATACTAACCTCCATCAGGTTGCAAATTCAATATAATTTTTTTCTGCATCTAGCTCTGAAAAACTATTTCGGCTTCTAGCAGTGTGTGGGACTTGTTCTCTTAGTCCATCTATACTAACCTCCATCAGGTTGCAAATTCAATATCATTTTTTCCTGCATCTAGCTCTGAAAAACTATTTCGGCTTCTAGCAGTGTGTGGGAGTTGTTCTATTAGTCCATCTATACTAACCTCCATCAGGTTGCAAATTCAATATAATTTTTTTCTTCATTTAGCTCGAAAAACTGTTTTGGCTTTTATCAGTGTGTGGGACTTGTTCTATTAGTCCATCTATACTAACCTCCATCAGGTTGCAAATTCAATATAATTTTTTTCTGCATCTAGCTCTGAAAAAATATTTCGGCTTCTAGCAGTGTGTGGGACTTGTTCTATTAGTCCATCTATACTAACCTCCATCAGGTTGCAAATTCAATATAATTTTTTTCTGCATCTAGCTCTGAAAAACTATTTCAGCTTCTTGCAGTGTGTGGGACTTGTTCTATTAGTCCATCTATACTAACCTCCATCAGGTTGCAAATTCAATATAATTTTTTCCTGCATCTAGCTCTGAAAACTATTTCGGCTTCTAGCAGTGCGCGGACTTGTTCTATTAGTCCATCTATACTAACCTCCATCAGGTTGCGAATTCAATCTAATTTTTTTCTGCATCTAGCTCTGAAAAACTATTTTGGCATCTAGCAGTGTGTGGGACTTGTTCTATTAGTCCATCTATACTAACCTCCATCAGGTTGCAAATTCAATATCATTTTTTTCTGCATGTAGCTCTGAAAAACTATTTTGGTTTCTAGCAGTGTGTGGGACTTGTTCTATTAGTCCATCTATATTAACCTCCATCAGGTTGCACATTCAATATAATTTTTTCCTGCATCTAGCTATGAAAATCTATTTCAGCTTCTAGCAGTGTGCGGGACTTGTTCTATTAGTCCATCAATACTAACCTCCACCAGGTTGCAAATTCAATATAATTTTTTTTCTGCATCTAGCTCTGAAAAAATATTTCAGCTTCTAGCAGTGTGTGGGACTTGTTCTATTAGTCCATCTATACTAACCTCCATCAGGTTGCAAATTCAATATAATTTTTTTCTGCATCTAGCTCTGAAAAAATATTTCGGCTTCTAGCAGTGTGTGGGACTTGTTCTATTAGTCCATCTATACTAACCTCCATCAGGTTGCAAATTCAATAAAAAAAATTTCTGCATCTAGCTCTGAAAAAATATTTCGGCTTCTAGCAGTGTGTGGGACTTGTTCTATTAGTCCATCTATACTAACCTCCATCAGGTTGCAAATTCAATGTAATTTTTTTCTGCATCTAGCTCTGAAAAACTATTTCGGCTTCTAGCAGTGTGTGGGACTTGTTCTATTAGTCCATCTATACTAACCTCCATCAAGTTGCAAATTCAATATAATTTTTTCCTGCATCTAGCTCTGAAAAACTATTTCGGCTTCTAGCAGTGTGTGGGAGTTGTTCTATTAGTCCATCTATACTAACCTCCATCAGGTTGCAAATTCAATATAATTTTTTTCTGCATTTAGCTCTGAAAAACTATTTCAGCTTCTTGCAGTGTGTGGGACTTGTTCTATTAGTCCATCTATACTAACCTCCATCAGGTTGCAAATTCAATATAATTTTTTCCTGCATCTAGCTCTGAAAAACTATTTCGGCTTCTAGCAGTGCGCGGGACTTGTTCTATTAGTCCATCTATACTAACCTCCATCAGGTTGCGAATTCAATCTAATTTTTTTCTGCATCTAGCTCTGAAAAACTATTTTGGCATCTAGCAGTGTGTGGGACTTGTTCTATTAGTCCATCTATACTAACCTCCATCAGGTTGCAAATTCAATATCATTTTTTTCTGCATCTAGCTCTGAAAAACTATTTTGGTTTCTAGCAGTGTGTGGGACTTGTTCTATTAGTCCATCTATATTAACCTCCATCAGGTTGCAAATTCAATATAATTTTTTCCTGCATCTAGCTCTGAAAATCTATTTCGGCTTCTAGCAGTGTGCGGGACTTGTTCTATTAGTCCATCAATACTAACCTCCACCAGGTTGCAAATTCAATATAATTTTTTTTCTGCATCTAGCTCTGAAAAAATATTTCGGCTTCTAGCAGTGTGTGGGACTTGTTCTATTAGTCCATCTATACTAACCTCCATCAGGTTGCAAATTCAATATAATTTTTTTCTGCATCTAGCTCTGAAAAAATATTTCGGCTTCTAGCAGTGTGTGGGACTTGTTCTATTAGTCCATCTATACTAACCTCCATCAGGTTGCAAATTCAATCAAAAAATTTTCTGCATCTAGCTCTGAAAAAATATTTCGGCTTCTAGCAGTGTGTGGGACTTGTTCTATTAGTCCATCTATACTAACCTCCATCAGGTTGCAAATTCAATGTAATTTTTTTCTGCATCTAGCTCTGAAAAACTATTTTGGCATCTAGCAGTGTGTGGGACTTGTTCTATTAGTCCATCTATACTAACCTCCATCAGGTTGAAAATTCAATATCATTTTTTTCTGCATCTAGCTCTGAAAAACTATTTTGGTTTCTAGCAGTGTGTGGGACTTGTTCTATTAGTCCATCTATACTAACCTCCATCAGGTTGCAAATTCAATATAATTTTTTCCTGCATCTAGCTCTGAAAATCTATTTCGGCTTCTAGCAGTGTGCGGGACTTGTTCTATTAGTCCATCAATACTAACCTCCACAAGGTTGCAAATTCAATATAATTTTTTTTCTGCATCTAGCTCTGAAAAAATATTTCGGCTTCTAGCAGTGTGTGGGACTTGTTCTATTAGTCCATCTATACTAACCTCCATCAGGTTGCAAATTCAATATAATTTTTTCCTGCATCTAGCTCTGAAAATCTATTTCGGCTTCTAGCAGTGTGCGGGACTTGTTCTATTAGTCCATCAATACTAACCTCCACAAGGTTGCAAATTCAATATAATTTTTTTCTGCATCTAGCTCTGAAAAAATATTTCGGCTTCTAGCCGTGTGTGGGACTTGTTCTATTAGTCCATCTATACTAAGCTCCATCAGGTTGCAAATTCAATAAAAAAAATTTCTGCATCTAGCTCTGAAAAAATATTTCGGCTTCTAGCAGTGTGTGGGACTTGTTCTATTAGTCCATCTATACTAACCTCCATCAGGTTGCAAATTCAATCTAATTTTTTTCTGCATCTAGCTCTGAAAAACTATTTTGGCTTCTAGCAGTGTGTGGGACTTGTTCTATTAGTCCATCTATACTAACCTCCATCAGGTTGCAAATTCAATGTAATTTTTTTCTGCATCTAGCTCTGAAAAACTATTTCGGCTTCTAGCAGTGTGTGGGACTTGTTCTATTAGTCCATCTATACTAACCTCCATCAAGTTGCAAATTCAATATAATTTTTTCCTGCATCTAGCTCTGAAAAACTATTTCGGCTTCTAGCAGTGTGTGGGAGTTGTTCTATTAGTCCATCTATACTAACCTCCATCAGGTTGCAAATTCAATATAATTTTTTTCTTCATTTAGCTCTGAAAAATTATTTCGGCTTTTATCAGTGTGTGGGACTTGTTCTATTAGTCCATCTATACTAACCTCCATCAGGTTGCAAATTCAATGTAATTTTTTTCTGCATCTAGCTCTGAAAAACTATTTCGGCTTCTAGCAGTGTGTTGGACTTGTTCTATTAGTCCATCTATACTAACCTCCATCAAGATGCAAATTCAATATTATTTTTTCCTGCATCTAGCTCTGAAAAACTATTTCGGCTTCTAGCAGTGTGTGGGAGTTGTTCTATTAGTCCATCTATACTAACCTCCATCAGGTTGCAAATTCAATATAATTTTTTTCTTCATTTAGCTCTGAAAAACTATTTCGGCTTTTATCAGTGTGTGGGACTTGTTCTATTAGTCCATCTATACTAACCTCCATCAGGTTGCAAATTCAATATAATTTTTTTCTGCATCTAGCTCTGAAAAACTATTTCGGCTTCTAGCAGTGTGTGGGACTTGTTCTCTTAGTCCATCTATACTAACCTCCATCAGGTTGCAAATTCAATATAATTTTTTCCTGCATCTAGCTCTGAAAAACTATTTCGGCTTCTAGCAGTGTGTGGGAGTTGTTCTATTAGTCCATCTATACTAACCTCCATCAGGTTGCAAATTCAATATAATTTTTTTCTTCATTTAGCTCGAAAAACTATTTTGGCTTTTATCAGTGTGTGGGACTTGTTCTATTAGTCCATCTATACTAACCTCCATCAGGTTGCAAATTCAATATAATTTTTTTCTGCATCTAGCTCTGAAAAAATATTTCGGCTTCTAGCAGTGTGTGGGACTTGTTCTATTAGTCCATCTATACTAACCTCCATCAGGTTGCAAATTCAATATAATTTTTTTCTGCATCTAGCTCTGAAAAACTATTTCAGCTTCTTGCAGTGTGTGGGACTTGTTCTATTAGTCCATCTATACTAACCTCCATCAGGTTGCAAATTCAATATAATTTTTTCCTGCATCTAGCTCTGAAAAACTATTTCGGCTTCTAGCAGTGCGCGGGACTTGTTCTGTTAGTCCATCTATACTAACCTCCATCAGGTTGCAAATTCAATCTAATTTTTTTCTGCATCTAGCTCTGAAAAACTATTTTGGCATCTAGCAGTGGGTGGGACTTGTTCTATTAGTCCATCTATACTAACCTCCATCAGGTTGCAAATTCAATATCATTTTTTTCTGCATCTAGCTCTGAAAAACTATTTTGGTTTCTAGCAGTGTGTGGGACTTGTTCTATTAGTCCATCTATACTAACCTCCATCAGGTTGCAAATTCAATATAATTTTTTCCTGCATCT
Source organism: Phyllobates terribilis (assembly GCF_046119375.1). Lineage (NCBI taxonomy): Eukaryota > Metazoa > Chordata > Amphibia > Anura > Dendrobatidae > Phyllobates > Phyllobates terribilis. The sequence continues at coordinate 226,412,866 of NW_027362763.1, forward strand.
AGCTCTGAAAATCTATTTCGGCTTCTAGCAGTGTGCGGGACTTGTTCTATTAGTCCATCAATACTAACCTCCACCAGGTTGCAAATTCAATATAATTTTTTTTCTGCATCTAGCTCTGAAAAAATATTTTGGCTTCTAGCAGTGTGTGGGACTTGTTCTATTAGTCCATCTATACTAACCTCCATCAGGTTGCAAATTCAATATAATTTTTTTCTGCATCTAGCTCTGAAAAAATATTTCGGCTTCTAGCCGTGTGTTGGACTTGTTCTATTAGTCCATCTATACTAACCTCCATCAGGTTGCAAATTCAATAAAAAAAATTTCTGCATCTAGCTCTGAAAAAATATTTCGGCTTCTAGCAGTGTGTGGAACTTGTTCTATTAGTCCATCTATACTAACCTCCATCAGGTTGCAAATTCAATCTAATTTTTTTCTGCATCTAGCTCTGAAAAACTATTTTGGCTTCTAGCAGTGTGTGGGACTTGTTCTATTAGTCCATCTATACTAACCTCCATCAGGTTGCAAATTCAATGTAATTTTTTTCTGCATCTAGCTCTGAAAAACTATTTCGGCTTCTAGCAGTGTGTGGGACTTGTTCTATTAGTCCATCTATACTAACCTCCATCAGGTTGCAAATTCAATATAATTTTTTCCTGCATCTAGCTCTGAAAAACTATTTCGGCTTCTAGCAGTGTGTGGGAGTTGTTCTATTAGTCCATCTATACTAACCTCCATCAGGTTGCAAATTCAATATAATTTTTTTCTTCATTTAGCTCTGAAAAATTATTTCGGCTTTTATCAGTGTTTGGGACTTGTTCTATTAGTCCATCTATACTAACCTCCATCAGGTTGCAAATTCAATGTAATTTTTTTCTGCATCTAGCTCTGAAAAACTATTTCGGCTTCTAGCAGTGTGTGGGACTTGTTCTATTAGTCCATCTATACTAACCTCCATCAGGTTGCAAATTCAATATAATTTTTTTCTTCATTTAGCTCTGAAAAATTATTTCGGCTTTTATCAGTGCGTGGGACTTGTTCTATTAGTCCATCTATACTAACCTCCATCAGGTTGCAAATTCAATATAATTTTTTCCTGCATCTAGCTCTGAAAAACTATTTCGGCTTCTAGCAGTGTGTGGGAGTTGTTCTATTAGTCCATCTATACTAACCTCCATCAGGTTGCAAATTCAATATAATTTTTTTCTTCATTTAGCTCTGAAAAATTATTTCGGCTTTTATCAGTGTTTGGGACTTGTTCTATTAGTCCATCTATACTAACCTCCATCAGGTTGCAAATTCAATGTAATTTTTTTCTGCATCTAGCTCTGAAAAACTATTTCGGCTTCTAGCAGTGTGTGGGACTTGTTCTATTAGTCCATCTATACTAACCTCCATCAAGTTGCAAATTCAATATAATTTTTTCCTGCATCTAGCTCTGAAAAACTATTTCGGCTTCTAGCAGTGTGTGGGAGTTGTTCTATTAGTCCATCTATACTAACCTCCATCAGGTTGCAAATTCAATATAATTTTTTTCTTCATTTAGCTCTGAAAAATTATTTCGGCTTTTATCAGTGTGTGGGACTTGTTCTATTAGTCCATCTATACTAACCTCCATCAGGTTGCAAATTCAATGTAATTTTTTTCTGCATCTAGCTCTGAAAAACTATTTCGGATTCTAGCAGTGTGTGGGACTTGTTCTATTAGTCCATCTATACTAACCTCCATCAAGATGCAAATTCAATATTATTTTTTCCTGCATCTAGCTCTGAAAAACTATTTCGGCTTCTAGCAGTGTGTGGGAGTTGTTCTATTAGTCCATCTATACTAACCTCCATCAGGTTGCAAATTCAATATAATTTTTTTCTTCATTTAGCTCTGAAAAACTATTTCGGCTTTTATCAGTGTGTGGGACTTGTTCTATTAGTCCATCTATACTAACCTCCATCAGGTTGCAAATTCAATATAATTTTTTTCTGCATCTAGCTCTGAAAAACTATTTCGGCTTCTAGCAGTGTGTGGGACTTGTTCTCTTAGTCCATCTATACTAACCTCCATCAGGTTGCAAATTCAATATAATTTTTTCCTGCATCTAGCTCTGAAAAACTATTTCGGCTTCTAGCAGTGTGTGGGAGTTGTTCTATTAGTCCATCTATGCTAACCTCCATCAGGTTGCAAATTCAATATAATTTTTTTCTTCATTTAGCTCGAAAAACTATTTTGGCTTTTATCAGTGTGTGGGACTTGTTCTATTAGTCTATCTATACTAACCTCCATCAGGTTGCAAATTCAATATAATTTTTTCCTGCATCTAGCTCTGAAAATCTATTTCGGCTTCTAGCAGTGTGCGGGACTTGTTCTATTAGTCCATCAATACTAACCTCCACCAGGTTGCAAATTCAATATAATTTTTTTTCTGCATCTAGCTCTGAAAAAATATTTTGGCTTCTAGCAGTGTGTGGGACTTGTTCTATTAGTCCATCTATACTAACCTCCATCAGGTTGCAAATTCAATATAATTTTTTTCTGCATCTAGCTCTGAAAAAATATTTCGGCTTCTAGCCGTGTGTTGGACTTGTTCTATTAGTCCATCTATACTAACCTCCATCAGGTTGCAAATTCAATAAAAAAAATTTCTGCATCTAGCTCTGAAAAAATATTTCGGCTTCTAGCAGTGTGTGGAACTTGTTCTATTAGTCCATCTATACTAACCTCCATCAGGTTGCAAATTCAATCTAATTTTTTCCTGCATCTAGCTCTGAAAAACTATTTCGGCTTCTAGCAGTGTGTGGGAGTTGTTCTATTAGTCCATCTATACTAACCTCCATCAGGTTGCAAATTCAATATAATTTTTTTCTTCATTTAGCTCGAAAAACTATTTTGGCTTTTATCAGTGTGTGGGACTTGTTCTATTAGTCCATCTATACTAACCTCCATCAGGTTGCAAATTCAATATAATTTTTTTCTGCATCTAGCTCTGAAAAAATATTTCGGCTTCTAGCAGTGTGTGGGACTTGTTCTATTAGTCCATCTATACTAACCTCCATCAGGTTGCAAATTCAATATAATTTTTTTCTGCATCTAGCTCTGAAAAACTATTTCAGCTTCTTGCAGTGTGTGGGACTTGTTCTATTAGTCCATCTATACTAACCTCCATCAGGTTGCAAATTCAATATAATTTTTTCCTGCATCTAGCTCTGAAAAACTATTTCGGCTTCTAGCAGTGCACGGGACTTGTTCTGTTAGTCCATCTATACTAACCTCCATCAGGTTGCAAATTCAATCTAATTTTTTTCTGCATCTAGCTCTGAAAAACTATTTTGGCATCTAGCAGTGTGTGGGACTTGTTCTATTAGTCCATCTATACTAACCTCCATCAGGTTGCAAATTCAATATCATTTTTTTCTGCATCTAGCTCTGAAAAACTATTTTGGTTTCTAGCAGTGTGTGGGACTTGTTCTATTAGTCCATCTATACTAACCTCCATCAGGTTGCAAATTCAATATAATTTTTTCCTGCATCTAGCTCTGAAAATCTATTTCGGCTTCTAGCAGTGTGCGGGACTTGTTCTATTAGTCCATCAATACTAACCTCCACCAGGTTGCAAATTCAATATAATTTTTTTTCTGCATCTAGCTCTGAAAAAATATTTCGGCTTCTAGCAGTGTGTGGGACTTGTTCTATTAGTCCATCTATACTAACCTCCATCAGGTTGCAAATTCAATATAATTTTTTTCTGCATCTAGCTCTGAAAAAATATTTCGGCTTCTAGCCGTGTGTTGGACTTGTTCTATTAGTCCATCTATACTAACCTCCATCAGGTTGCAAATTCAATAAAAAAAATTTCTGCATCTAGCTCTGAAAAAATATTTCGGCTTCTAGCAGTGTGTGGAACTTGTTCTATTAGTCCATCTATACTAACCTCCATCAGGTTGCAAATTCAATCTAATTTTTTTCTGCATCTAGCTCTGAAAAACTATTTTGGCTTCTAGCAGTGTGTGGGACTTGTTCTATTAGTCCATCTATACTAACCTCCATCAGGTTGCAAATTCAATGTAATTTTTTTCTGCATCTAGCTCTGAAAAACTATTTCGGATTCTAGCAGTGTGTGGGACTTGTTCTATTAGTCCATCTATACTAACCTCCATCAAGATGCAAATTCAATATTATTTTTTCCTGCATCTAGCTCTGAAAAACTATTTCGGCTTCTAGCAGTGTGTGGGAGTTGTTCTATTAGTCCATCTATACTAACCTCCATCAGGTTGCAAATTCAATATAATTTTTTTCTTCATTTAGCTCTGAAAAACTATTTCGGCTTTTATCAGTGTGTGGGACTTGTTCTATTAGTCCATCTATACTAACCTCCATCAGGTTGCAAATTCAATATAATTTTTTTCTGCATCTAGCTCTGAAAAACTATTTCGGCTTCTAGCAGTGTGTGGGACTTGTTCTCTTAGTCCATCTATACTAACCTCCATCAGGTTGCAAATTCAATATAATTTTTTCCTGCATCTAGCTCTGAAAAACTATTTCGGCTTCTAGCAGTGTGTGGGAGTTGTTCTATTAGTCCATCTATGCTAACCTCCATCAGGTTGCAAATTCAATATAATTTTTTTCTTCATTTAGCTCGAAAAACTATTTTGGCTTTTATCAGTGTGTGGGACTTGTTCTATTAGTCTATCTATACTAACCTCCATCAGGTTGCAAATTCAATATAATTTTTTCCTGCATCTAGCTCTGAAAATCTATTTCGGCTTCTAGCAGTGTGCGGGACTTGTTCTATTAGTCCATCAATACTAACCTCCACCAGGTTGCAAATTCAATATAATTTTTTTTCTGCATCTAGCTCTGAAAAAATATTTTGGCTTCTAGCAGTGTGTGGGACTTGTTCTATTAGTCCATCTATACTAACCTCCATCAGGTTGCAAATTCAATATAATTTTTTTCTGCATCTAGCTCTGAAAAAATATTTCGGCTTCTAGCCGTGTGTTGGACTTGTTCTATTAGTCCATCTATACTAACCTCCATCAGGTTGCAAATTCAATAAAAAAAATTTCTGCATCTAGCTCTGAAAAAATATTTCGGCTTCTAGCAGTGTGTGGAACTTGTTCTATTAGTCCATCTATACTAACCTCCATCAGGTTGCAAATTCAATCTAATTTTTTCCTGCATCTAGCTCTGAAAAACTATTTCGGCTTCTAGCAGTGTGTGGGAGTTGTTCTATTAGTCCATCTATACTAACCTCCATCAGGTTGCAAATTCAATATAATTTTTTTCTTCATTTAGCTCGAAAAACTATTTTGGCTTTTATCAGTGTGTGGGACTTGTTCTATTAGTCCATCTATACTAACCTCCATCAGGTTGCAAATTCAATATAATTTTTTTCTGCATCTAGCTCTGAAAAAATATTTCGGCTTCTAGCAGTGTGTGGGACTTGTTCTATTAGTCCATCTATACTAACCTCCATCAGGTTGCAAATTCAATATAATTTTTTTCTGCATCTAGCTCTGAAAAACTATTTCAGCTTCTTGCAGTGTGTGGGACTTGTTCTATTAGTCCATCTATACTAACCTCCATCAGGTTGCAAATTCAATATAATTTTTTCCTGCATCTAGCTCTGAAAAACTATTTCGGCTTCTAGCAGTGCACGGGACTTGTTCTGTTAGTCCATCTATACTAACCTCCATCAGGTTGCAAATTCAATCTAATTTTTTTCTGCATCTAGCTCTGAAAAACTATTTTGGCATCTAGCAGTGTGTGGGACTTGTTCTATTAGTCCATCTATACTAACCTCCATCAGGTTGCAAATTCAATATCATTTTTTTCTGCATCTAGCTCTGAAAAACTATTTTGGTTTCTAGCAGTGTGTGGGACTTGTTCTATTAGTCCATCTATACTAACCTCCATCAGGTTGCAAATTCAATGTAATTTTTTTCTGCATCTAGCTCTGAAAAACTATTTTGGCTTCTAGCAGTGTGTGGGACTTGTTCTATTAGTCCATCTATACTAACCTCCATCAGGTTGCAAATTCAATAAAAAAAATTTCTGCATCTAGCTCTGAAAAAATATTTCGGCTTCTAGCAGTGTGTGGAACTTGTTCTATTAGTCCATCTATACTAACCTCCATCAGGTTGCAAATTCAATCTAATTTTTTTCTGCATCTAGCTCTGAAAAACTATTTTGGCTTCTAGCAGTGTGTGGGACTTGTTCTATTAGTCCATCTATACTAACCTCCATCAGGTTGCAAATTCAATGTAATTTTTTTCTGCATCTAGCTCTGAAAAACTATTTCGGCTTCTTGCAGTGTGTGGGACTTGTTCTATTAGTCCATCTATACTAACCTCCATCAAGTTGCAAATTCAATATAATTTTTTCCTGCATCTAGCTCTGAAAAACTATTTCGGCTTCTAGCAGTGTGTGGGAGTTGTTCTATTAGTCCATCTATACTAACCTCCATCAGGTTGCAAATTCAATATAATTTTTTTCTTCATTTAGCTCTGAAAAATTATTTCGGCTTTTATCAGTGTGTGGGACTTGTTCTATTAGTCCATCTATACTAACCTCCATCAGGTTGCAAATTCAATGTAATTTTTTTCTGCATCTAGCTCTGAAAAACTATTTCGGCTTCTAGCAGTGTGTGGGACTTGTTCTATTAGTCCATCTATACTAACCTCCATCAAGTTGCAAATTCAATATAATTTTTTCCTGCATCTAGCTCTGAAAAACTATTTCGGCTTCTAGCAGTGTGTGGGAGTTGTTCTATTAGTCCATCTATACTAACCTCCATCAGGTTGCAAATTCAATATAATTTTTTTCTTCATTTAGCTCTGAAAAACTATTTCGGCTTTTATCAGTGTGTGGGACTTGTTCTATTAGTCCATCTATACTAACCTCCATCAGGTTGCAAATTCAATATAATTTTTTTCTGCATCTAGCTCTGAAAAACTATTTCGGCTTCTAGCAGTGTGTGGGACTTGTTCTCTTAGTCCATCTATATTAACCTCCATCAGGTTGCAAATTCAATATCATTTTTTCCTGCATCTAGCTCTGAAAAACTATTTCGGCTTCTAGCAGTGTGTGGGAGTTGTTCTATTAGTCCATCTATACTAACCTCCATCAGGTTGCAAATTCAATATAATTTTTTTCTTCATTTAGCTCGAAAAACTATTTTGGCTTTTATCAGTGTGTGGGACTTGTTCTATTAGTCCATCTATACTAACCTCCATCAGGTTGCAAATTCAATATAATTTTTTTCTGCATCTAGCTCTGAAAAAATATTTCGGCTTCTAGCAGTGTGTGGGACTTGTTCTATTAGTCCATCTATACTAACCTCCATCAGGTTGCAAATTCAATATAATTTTTTTCTGCATCTAGCTCTGAAAAACTATTTCAGCTTCTTGCAGTGTGTGGGACTTGTTCTATTAGTCCATCTATACTAACCTCCATCAGGTTGCAAATTCAATATAATTTTTTCCTGCATCTAGCTCTGAAAATCTATTTCGGCTTCTAGCAGTGTGCGGGACTTGTTCTATTAGTCCATCAATACTAACCTCCACCAGGTTGCAAATTCAATATAATTTTTTTTCTGCATCTAGCTCTGAAAAAATATTTCAGCTTCTAGCAGTTTGTGGGACTTGTTCTATTAGTCCATCTATACTAACCTCCATCAGATTGCAAATTCAATATAATTTTTTCCTGCATCTAGCTCTGATAAACTATTTCGGCTTCTAGCAGTGTGAATGACTTGTTCTATTAGTCCATCTATACTAACCTCCATAAGGTTGCAAATTCAATATAATTTTTTTCTGCATCTAGCTCTGAAAAAATATTTCGGCTTCTAGCCGTGTGTGGGACTTGTTCTATTAGTCCATCTATACTAACCTCCATCAGGTTGCAAATTCAATAAAAAAAATTTCTGCATCTAGCTCTGAAAAAATATTTCGGCTTCTAGCAGTGTGTGGGACTTGTTCTATTAGTCCATCTATACTAACCTCCATCAGGTTGCAAATTCAATCAAATTTTTTTCTGCATCTAGCTCTGAAAAACTATTTTGGCTTCTAGCAGTGTGTGGGACTTGTTCTATTAGTCCATCTATACTAACCTCCATCAGGTTGCAAATTCAATGTAATTTTTTTCTGCATCTAGCTCTGAAAAACTATTTCGGCTTCTAGCAGTTTGTGGGACTTGTTCTATTAGTCCATCTATACTAACCTCCATCAAGTTGCAAATTCAATATAATTTTTTCCTGCATCTAGCTCTGAAAAACTATTTCGGCTTCTAGCAGTGTGTGGGAGTTGTTCTATTAGTCCATCTATACTAACCTCCATCAGGTTGCAAATTCAATATAATTTTTTTCTTCATTTAGCTCTGAAAAATTATTTCGGCTTTTATCAGTGTGTGGGACTTGTTCTATTAGTCCATCTATACTAACCTCCATCAGGTTGCAAATTCAATGCAATTTTTTTCTGCATCTAGCTCTGAAAAACTATTTCGGCTTCTAGCAGTGTGTGGGACTTGTTCTATTAGTCCATCTATACTAACCTCCATCAAGTTGCAAATTCAATAAAATTTTTTCCTGCATCTAGCTCTGAAAAACTATTTCGGCTTCTAGCAGTGTGTGGGAGTTGTTCTATTAGTCCATCTATACTAACCTCCATCAGGTTGCAAATTCAATATAATTTTTTTCTTCATTTAGCTCTGAAAAACTATTTCGGCTTTTATCAGTGTGTGGGACTTGTTCTATTAGTCCATCTATACTAACCTCCATCAGGTTGCAAATTCAATATAATTTTTTTCTGCATCTAGCTCTGAAAAACTATTTCGGCTTCTAGCAGTGTGTGGGACTTGTTCTCTTAGTCCATCTATACTAACCTCCATCAGGTTGCAAATTCAATATAATTTTTTCCTGCATCTAGCTCTGAAAAACTATTTTGGCTTCTAGCAGTGTGTGGGAGTTGTTCTATTAGTCCATCTATACTAACCTCCATCAGGTTGCAAATTCAATATAATTTTTTTCTTCATTTAGCTCGAAAAACTATTTTGGCTTTTATCAGTGTGTGGGACTTGTTCTATTAGTCCATCTATACTAACCTCCATCAGGTTGCAAATTCAATATAATTTTTTTCTGCATCTAGCTCTGAAAAAATATTTCGGCTTCTAGCAGTGTGTGGGACTTGTTCTATTAGTCCATCTATACTAACCTCCATCAGGTTGCAAATTCAATATAATTTTTTTCTGCATCTAGCTCTGGAAAACTATTTCAGCTTCTTGCAGTGTGTGGGACTTGTTCTATTAGTCCATCTATACTAACCTCCATCAGGTTGCAAATTCAATATAATTTTTTCCTGCATCTAGCTCTGAAAAACTATTTCGGCTTCTAGCAGTGTGCGGAACTTGTTCTATTAGTCCATCTATACTAACCTCCATCAGGTTGCAAATTCAATCTAATTTTTTTCTGCATCTAGCTCTGAAAAACTATTTTGGCATCTAGCAGTGTGTGGGACTTGTTCTATTAGTCCATCTATACTAACCTCCATCAGGTTGCAAATTCAATATCATTTTTTTCTGCATCTAGCTCTGAAAAACTATTTTGGTTTCTAGCAGTGTGTGGGACTTGTTCTATTAGTCCATCTATACTAACCTCCATCAGGTTGCAAATTCAATATAATTTTTTCCTGCATCTAGCTCTGAAAATCTATTTCGGCTTCTAGCAGTGTGCGGGACTTGTTCTATTAGTCCATCAATACTAACCTCCACCAGGTTGCAAATTCAATATAATTTTTTTTCTGCATCTAGCTCTGAAAAAATATTTCGGCTTCTAGCAGTGTGTGGGACTTGTTCTATTAGTCCATCTATACTAACCTCCATCAGATTGCAAATTCAATATAATTTCTTCCTGCATCTAGCTCTGAAAAACTATTTCGGCTTCTAGCAGTGTGAGGGACATGTTCTATTAGTCCATCTATACTAACCTCCATCAGGTTGCAAATTCAATATAATTTTTTTCTGCATCTAACTCTGAAAAAATATTTCGGCTTCTAGCCGTGTGTGGGACTTGTTCTATTAGTCCATCTATACTAACCTCCATCAGGTTGCAAATTCAATAAAAAAAATTTCTGCATCTAGCTCTGAAAAAATATTTCGGCTTCTAGCAGTGTGTGGGACTTGTTCTATTAGTCCATCTATACTAACCTCCATCAGGTTGCAAATTCAATCTATTTTTTTTCTGCATCTAGCTCTGAAAAACTATTTTGGCTTCTAGCAGTGTGTGGGACTTGTTCTATTAGTCCATCTATACTAACCTCCATCAGGTTGCAAATTCAATGTAATTTTTTTCTGCATCTAGCTCTGAAAAACTATTTCGGCTTCAAGCAGTGTGTGGGACTTGTTCTATTAGTCCATCTATACTAACCTCCATCAAGTTGCAAATTCAATATAATTTTTTCCTGCATCTAGCTCTGAAAAACTATTTTGGCTTCTAGCAGTGTGTGGGAGTTGTTCTATTAGTCCATCTATACTAACCTCCATCAGGTTGCAAATTCAATATAATTTTTTTCTTCATTTAGCTCTGAAAGACTACTTCGGCTTTTATCAGTGTGTGGGACTTGTTCTATTAGTCCATCTATACTAACCTCCATCAGGTTGCAAATTCAATGTAATTTTTTTCTGCATCTAGCTCTGAAAAACTATTTCGGCTTCTAGCAGTGTGTGGGACTTGTTCTATTAGTCCATCTATACTAACCTCCATCAAGTTGCAAATTCAATATAATTTTTTCCTGCATCTAGCTCTGAAAAACTATTTCGGCTTCTAGCAGTGTGTGGGAGTTGTTCTATTAGTCCATCTATACTAACCTCCATCAGGTTGCAAATTCAATATAATTTTTTTCTTCATTTAGCTCTGAAAACTATTTCGGCTTTTATCAGTGTGTGGGACTTGTTCTATTAGTCCATCTATACTAACCTCCATCAGGTTACAAATTCAATATAATTTTTTTCTGCATCTAGCTCTGAAAAACTATTTCGGCTTCTTGCAGTGTGTGGGACTTGTTCTATTAGTCCATCTATACTAACCTCCATCAGGTTGCAAATTCAATATAATTTTTTCCTGCATCTAGCTCTGAAAATCTATTTCGGCTTCTAGCAGTGTGCGGGACTTGTTCTATTAGTCCATCAATACTAACCTCCACCAGGTTGCAAATTCAATATAATTTTTTTTCTGCATCTAGCTCTGAAAAAATATTTCGGCTTCTAGCAGTGTGTGGGACTTGTTCTATTAGTCCATCTATACTAACCTCCATCAGATTTCAAATTCAATATAATTTTTTCCTGCATCTAGCTCTGATAAACTATTTCGGCTTCTAGCAGTGTGAGGGACTTGTTCTATTAGTCCATCTATACTAACCTCCATAAGGTTGCAAATTCAATATAATTTTTTTCTGCATCTAGCTCTGAAAAAATATTTCGGCTTCTAGCCGTGTGTGGGACTTGTTCTATTAGTCCATCTATACTAACCTCCATCAGGTTGCAAATTCAATAAAAAAAATTTCTGCATCTAGCTCTGAAAAAATATTTCGGCTTCTAGCAGTGTGTGGGACTTGTTCTATTAGTCCATCTATACTAACCTCCATCAGGTTGCAAATTCAATCAAATTTTTTTCTGCATCTAGCTCTGAAAAACTATTTTGGCTTCTAGCAGTGTGTGGGACTTGTTCTATTAGTCCATCTATACTAACCTCCATCAGGTTGCAAATTCAATGTAATTTTTTTCTGCATCTAGCTCTGAAAAACTATTTCGGCTTCTAGCAGTTTGTGGGACTTGTTCTATTAGTCCATCTATACTAACCTCCATCAAGTTGCAAATTCAATATAATTTTTTCCTGCATCTAGCTCTGAAAAACTATTTCGGCTTCTAGCAGTGTGTGGGAGTTGTTCTATTAGTCCATCTATACTAACCTCCATCAGGTTGCAAATTCAATATAATTTTTTTCTTCATTTAGCTCTGAAAAATTATTTCGGCTTTTATCAGTGTGTGGGACTTGTTCTATTAGTCCATCTATACTAACCTCCATCAGGTTGCAAATTCAATGTAATTTTTTTCTGCATCTAGCTCTGAAAAACTATTTCGGCTTCTAGCAGTGTGTGGGACTTGTTCTATTAGTCCATCTATACTAACCTCCATCAAGTTGCAAATTCAATATAATTTTTTCCTGCATCTAGCTCTGAAAAACTATTTCGGCTTCTAGCAGTGCGCGGGACTTGTTCTATTAGTCCATCTATACTAACCTCCATCAGGTTGCAAATTCAATCTAATTTTTTTCTGCATCTAGCTCTGAAAAACTATTTTGGCATCTAGCAGTGTGTGGGACTTGTTCTATTAGTCCATCTATACTAACCTCCATCAGGTTGCAAATTCAATATCATTTTTTTCTGCATCTAGCTCTGAAAAACTATTTTGGTTTCTAGCAGTGTGTGGGACTTGTTCTATTAGTCCATCTATACTAACCTCCATCAGGTTGCAAATTCAATATAATTTTTTCCTGCATCTAGCTCTGAAAATCTATTTCGGCTTCTAGCAGTGTGCGGGACTTGTTCTATTAGTCCATCAATACTAACCTCCACCAGGTTGCAAATTCAATATAATTTTTTTTCTGCATCTAGCTCTGAAAAAATATTTCGGCTTCTAGCAGTGTGTGGGACTTGTTCTATTAGTCCATCTATACTAACCTCCATCAGATTGCAAATTCAATATAATTTCTTCCTGCATCTAGCTCTGAAAAACTATTTCGGCTTCTAGCAGTGTGAGGGACATGTTCTATTAGTCCATCTATACTAACCTCCATCAGGTTGCAAATTCAATATAATTTTTTTCTGCATCTAACTCTGAAAAAATATTTCGGCTTCTAGCCGTGTGTGGGACTTGTTCTATTAGTCCATCTATACTAACCTCCATCAGGTTGCAAATTCAATAAAAAAAATTTCTGCATCTAGCTCTGAAAAAATATTTCGGCTTCTAGCAGTGTGTGGGACTTGTTCTATTAGTCCATCTATACTAACCTCCATCAGGTTGCAAATTCAATCTATTTTTTTTCTGCATCTAGCTCTGAAAAACTATTTTGGCTTCTAGCAGTGTGTGGGACTTGTTCTATTAGTCCATCTATACTAACCTCCATCAGGTTGCAAATTCAATGTAATTTTTTTCTGCATCTAGCTCTGAAAAACTATTTCGGCTTCAAGCAGTGTGTGGGACTTGTTCTATTAGTCCATCTATACTAACCTCCATCAAGTTGCAAATTCAATATAATTTTTTCCTGCATCTAGCTCTGAAAAACTATTTTGGCTTCTAGCAGTGTGTGGGAGTTGTTCTATTAGTCCATCTATACTAACCTCCATCAGGTTGCAAATTCAATATAATTTTTTTCTTCATTTAGCTCTGAAAGACTACTTCGGCTTTTATCAGTGTGTGGGACTTGTTCTATTAGTCCATCTATACTAACCTCCATCAGGTTGCAAATTCAATGTAATTTTTTTCTGCATCTAGCTCTGAAAAACTATTTCGGCTTCTAGCAGTGTGTGGGACTTGTTCTATTAGTCCATCTATACTAACCTCCATCAAGTTGCAAATTCAATATAATTTTTTCCTGCATCTAGCTCTGAAAAACTATTTCGGCTTCTAGCAGTGTGTGGGAGTTGTTCTATTAGTCCATCTATACTAACCTCCATCAGGTTGCAAATTCAATATAATTTTTTTCTTCATTTAGCTCTGAAAACTATTTCGGCTTTTATCAGTGTGTGGGACTTGTTCTATTAGTCCATCTATACTAACCTCCATCAGGTTACAAATTCAATATAATTTTTTTCTGCATCTAGCTCTGAAAAACTATTTCGGCTTCTTGCAGTGTGTGGGACTTGTTCTATTAGTCCATCTATACTAACCTCCATCAGGTTGCAAATTCAATATAATTTTTTCCTGCATCTAGCTCTGAAAATCTATTTCGGCTTCTAGCAGTGTGCGGGACTTGTTCTATTAGTCCATCAATACTAACCTCCACCAGGTTGCAAATTCAATATAATTTTTTTTCTGCATCTAGCTCTGAAAAAATATTTCGGCTTCTAGCAGTGTGTGGGACTTGTTCTATTAGTCCATCTATACTAACCTCCATCAGATTTCAAATTCAATATAATTTTTTCCTGCATCTAGCTCTGATAAACTATTTCGGCTTCTAGCAGTGTGAGGGACTTGTTCTATTAGTCCATCTATACTAACCTCCATAAGGTTGCAAATTCAATATAATTTTTTTCTGCATCTAGCTCTGAAAAAATATTTCGGCTTCTAGCCGTGTGTGGGACTTGTTCTATTAGTCCATCTATACTAACCTCCATCAGGTTGCAAATTCAATAAAAAAAATTTCTGCATCTAGCTCTGAAAAAATATTTCGGCTTCTAGCAGTGTGTGGGACTTGTTCTATTAGTCCATCTATACTAACCTCCATCAGGTTGCAAATTCAATCAAATTTTTTTCTGCATCTAGCTCTGAAAAACTATTTTGGCTTCTAGCAGTGTGTGGGACTTGTTCTATTAGTCCATCTATACTAACCTCCATCAGGTTGCAAATTCAATGTAATTTTTTTCTGCATCTAGCTCTGAAAAACTATTTCGGCTTCTAGCAGTTTGTGGGACTTGTTCTATTAGTCCATCTATACTAACCTCCATCAAGTTGCAAATTCAATATAATTTTTTCCTGCATCTAGCTCTGAAAAACTATTTCGGCTTCTAGCAGTGTGTGGGAGTTGTTCTATTAGTCCATCTATACTAACCTCCATCAGGTTGCAAATTCAATATAATTTTTTTCTTCATTTAGCTCTGAAAAATTATTTCGGCTTTTATCAGTGTGTGGGACTTGTTCTATTAGTCCATCTATACTAACCTCCATCAGGTTGCAAATTCAATGTAATTTTTTTCTGCATCTAGCTCTGAAAAACTATTTCGGCTTCTAGCAGTGTGTGGGACTTGTTCTATTAGTCCATCTATACTAACCTCCATCAAGTTGCAAATTCAATATAATTTTTTCCTGCATCTAGCTCTGAAAAACTATTTCGGCTTCTAGCAGTGCGCGGGACTTGTTCTATTAGTCCATCTATACTAACCTCCATCAGGTTGCAAATTCAATCTAATTTTTTTCTGCATCTAGCTCTGAAAAACTATTTTGGCATCTAGCAGTGTGTGGGACTTGTTCTATTAGTCCATCTATACTAACCTCCATCAGGTTGCAAATTCAATATCATTTTTTTCTGCATCTAGCTCTGAAAAACTATTTTGGTTTCTAGCAGTGTGTGGGACTTGTTCTATTAGTCCATCTATACTAACCTCCATCAGGTTGCAAATTCAATATAATTTTTTCCTGCATCTAGCTCTGAAAATCTATTTCGGCTTCTAGCAGTGTGCGGGACTTGTTCTATTAGTCCATCAATACTAACCTCCACCAGGTTGCAAATTCAATATAATTTTTTTTCTGCATCTAGCTCTGAAAAAATATTTCGGCTTCTAGCAGTGTGTGGGACTTGTTCTATTAGTCCATCTATACTAACCTCCATCAGATTGCAAATTCAATATAATTTCTTCCTGCATCTAGCTCTGAAAAACTATTTCGGCTTCTAGCAGTGTGAGGGACATGTTCTATTAGTCCATCTATACTAACCTCCATCAGGTTGCAAATTCAATATAATTTTTTTCTGCATCTAACTCTGAAAAAATATTTCGGCTTCTAGCCGTGTGTGGGACTTGTTCTATTAGTCCATCTATACTAACCTCCATCAGGTTGCAAATTCAATAAAAAAAATTTCTGCATCTAGCTCTGAAAAAATATTTCGGCTTCTAGCAGTGTGTGGGACTTGTTCTATTAGTCCATCTATACTAACCTCCATCAGGTTGCAAATTCAATCTATTTTTTTTCTGCATCTAGCTCTGAAAAACTATTTTGGCTTCTAGCAGTGTGTGGGACTTGTTCTATTAGTCCATCTATACTAACCTCCATCAGGTTGCAAATTCAATGTAATTTTTTTCTGCATCTAGCTCTGAAAAACTATTTCGGCTTCAAGCAGTGTGTGGGACTTGTTCTATTAGTCCATCTATACTAACCTCCATCAAGTTGCAAATTCAATATAATTTTTTCCTGCATCTAGCTCTGAAAAACTATTTTGGCTTCTAGCAGTGTGTGGGAGTTGTTCTATTAGTCCATCTATACTAACCTCCATCAGGTTGCAAATTCAATATAATTTTTTTCTTCATTTAGCTCTGAAAGACTACTTCGGCTTTTATCAGTGTGTGGGACTTGTTCTATTAGTCCATCTATACTAACCTCCATCAGGTTGCAAATTCAATGTAATTTTTTTCTGCATCTAGCTCTGAAAAACTATTTCGGCTTCTAGCAGTGTGTGGGACTTGTTCTATTAGTCCATCTATACTAACCTCCATCAAGTTGCAAATTCAATATAATTTTTTCCTGCATCTAGCTCTGAAAAACTATTTCGGCTTCTAGCAGTGTGTGGGAGTTGTTCTATTAGTCCATCTATACTAACCTCCATCAGGTTGCAAATTCAATATAATTTTTTTCTTCATTTAGCTCTGAAAACTATTTCGGCTTTTATCAGTGTGTGGGACTTGTTCTATTAGTCCATCTATACTAACCTCCATCAGGTTACAAATTCAATATAATTTTTTTCTGCATCTAGCTCTGAAAAACTATTTCGGCTTCTTGCAGTGTGTGGGACTTATTCTATTAGTCCATCTATACTAACCTCCATCAGGTTGCAAATTCAATATAATTTTTTCCTGCATCTAGCTCTGAAAATCTATTTCGGCTTCTAGCAGTGTGCGGGACTTGTTCTATTAGTCCATCAATACTAACCTCCACCAGGTTGCAAATTCAATATAATTTTTTTTCTGCATCTAGCTCTGAAAAAATATTTCGGCTTCTAGCAGTGTGTGGGACTTGTTCTATTAGTCCATCTATACTAACCTCCATCAGATTTCAAATTCAATATAATTTTTTCCTGCATCTAGCTCTGATAAACTATTTCGGCTTCTAGCAGTGTGAGGGACTTGTTCTATTAGTCCATCTATACTAACCTCCATAAGGTTGCAAATTCAATATAATTTTTTTCTGCATCTAGCTCTGAAAAAATATTTCGGCTTCTAGCCGTGTGTGGGACTTGTTCTATTAGTCCATCTATACTAACCTCCATCAGGTTGCAAATTCAATAAAAAAAATTTCTGCATCTAGCTCTGAAAAAATATTTCGGCTTCTAGCAGTGTGTGGGACTTGTTCTATTAGTCCATCTATACTAACCTCCATCAGGTTGCAAATTCAATCAAATTTTTTTCTGCATCTAGCTCTGAAAAACTATTTTGGCTTCTAGCAGTGTGTGGGACTTGTTCTATTAGTCCATCTATACTAACCTCCATCAGGTTGCAAATTCAATGTAATTTTTTTCTGCATCTAGCTCTGAAAAACTATTTCGGCTTCTAGCAGTTTGTGGGACTTGTTCTATTAGTCCATCTATACTAACCTCCATCAAGTTGCAAATTCAATATAATTTTTTCCTGCATCTAGCTCTGAAAAACTATTTCGGCTTCTAGCAGTGTGTGGGAGTTGTTCTATTAGTCCATCTATACTAACCTCCATCAGGTTGCAAATTCAATATAATTTTTTTCTTCATTTAGCTCTGAAAAATTATTTCGGCTTTTATCAGTGTGTGGGACTTGTTCTATTAGTCCATCTATACTAACCTCCATCAGGTTGCAAATTCAATGTAATTTTTTTCTGCATCTAGCTCTGAAAAACTATTTCGGCTTCTAGCAGTGTGTGGGACTTGTTCTATTAGTCCATCTATACTAACCTCCATCAAGTTGCAAATTCAATATAATTTTTTCCTGCATCTAGCTCTGAAAAACTATTTCGGCTTCTAGCAGTGTGTGGGAGTTGTTCTATTAGTCCATCTATACTAACCTCCATCAGGTTGCAAATTCAATATAATTTTTTTCTTCATTTAGCTCTGAAAAACTATTTCGGCTTTTATCAGTGTGTGGGACTTGTTCTATTAGTCCATCTATACTAACCTCCATCAGGTTGCAAATTCAATATAATTTTTTTCTGCATCTAGCTCTGAAAAACTATTTCGGCTTCTAGCAGTGTGTGGGACTTGTTCTCTTAGTCCATCTATACTAACCTCCATCAGGTTGCAAATTCAATATAATTTTTTCCTGCATCTAGCTCTGAAAAACTATTTCGGCTTCTAGCAGTGTGTGGGAGTTGTTCTATTAGTCCATCTATACTAACCTCCATCAGGTTGCAAATTCAATATAATTTTTTTCTTCATTTAGCTCGAAAAACTATTTTGGCTTTTATCAGTGTGTGGGACTTGTTCTATTAGTCCATCTATACTAACCTCCATCAGGTTGCAAATTCAATATAATTTTTTTCTGCATCTAGCTCTGAAAAAATATTTCGGCTTCTAGCAGTGTGTGGGACTTGTTCTATTAGTCCATCTATACTAACCTCCATCAGGTTGCAAATTCAATATAATTTTTTTCTGCATCTAGCTCTGGAAAACTATTTCAGCTTCTTGCAGTGTGTGGGACTTGTTCTATTAGTCCATCTATACTAACCTCCATCAGGTTGCAAATTCAATATAATTTTTTCCTGCATCTAGCTCTGAAAAACTATTTTGGCATCTAGCAGTGTGTGGGACTTGTTCTATTAGTCCATCTATACTAACCTCCATCAGGTTGCAAATTCAATATCATTTTTTTCTGCATCTAGCTCTGAAAAACTATTTTGGTTTCTAGCAGTGTGTGGGACTTGTTCTATTAGTCCATCTATACTAACCTCCATCAGGTTGCAAATTCAATATAATTTTTTCCTGCATCTAGCTCTGAAAATCTATTTCGGCTTCTAGCAGTGTGCGGGACTTGTTCTATTAGTCCATCAATACTAACCTCCACCAGGTTGCAAATTCAATATAATTTTTTTTCTGCATCTAGCTCTGAAAAAATATTTCGGCTTCTAGCAGTGTGTGGGACTTGTTCTATTAGTCCATCTATACTAACCTCCATCAGATTGCAAATTCAATATAATTTCTTCCTGCATCTAGCTCTGAAAAACTATTTCGGCTTCTAGCAGTGTGAGGGACTTGTTCTATTAGTCCATCTATACTAACCTCCATCAGGTTGCAAATTCAATATAATTTTTTTCTGCATCTAACTCTGAAAAAATATTTCGGCTTCTAGCCGTGTGTGGGACTTGTTCTATTAGTCCATCTATACTAACCTCCATCAGGTTGCAAATTCAATAAAAAAAATTTCTGCATCTAGCTCTGAAAAAATATTTCGGCTTCTAGCAGTGTGTGGGACTTGTTCTATTAGTCCATCTATACTAACCTCCATCAGGTTGCAAATTCAATCTATTTTTTTTCTGCATCTAGCTCTGAAAAACTATTTTGGCTTCTAGCAGTGTGTGGGACTTGTTCTATTAGTCCATCTATACTAACCTCCATCAGGTTGCAAATTCAATGTAATTTTTTTCTGCATCTAGCTCTGAAAAACTATTTCGGCTTCAAGCAGTGTGTGGGACTTGTTCTATTAGTCCATCTATACTAACCTCCATCAAGTTGCAAATTCAATATAATTTTTTCCTGCATCTAGCTCTGAAAAACTATTTTGGCTTCTAGCAGTGTGTGGGAGTTGTTCTATTAGTCCATCTATACTAACCTCCATCAGTTTGCAAATTCAATATAATTTTTTTCTTCATTTAGCTCTGAAAGACTACTTCGGCTTTTATCAGTGTGTGGGACTTGTTCTATTAGTCCATCTATACTAACCTCCATCAGGTTGCAAATTCAATGTAATTTTTTTCTGCATCTAGCTCTGAAAAACTATTTCGGCTTCTAGCAGTGTGTGGGACTTGTTCTATTAGTCCATCTATACTAACCTCCATCAAGTTGCAAATTCAATATAATTTTTTCCTGCATCTAGCTCTGAAAAACTATTTCGGCTTCTAGCAGTGTGTGGGAGTTGTTCTATTAGTCCATCTATACTAACCTCCATCAGGTTGCAAATTCAATATAATTTTTTTCTTCATTTAGCTCTGAAAACTATTTCGGCTTTTATCAGTGTGTGGGACTTGTTCTATTAGTCCATCTATACTAACCTCCATCAGGTTACAAATTCAATATAATTTTTTTCTGCATCTAGCTCTGAAAAACTATTTCGGCTTCTTGCAGTGTGTGGGACTTGTTCTATTAGTCCATCTATACTAACCTCCATCAGGTTGCAAATTCAATATAATTTTTTCCTGCGTCTAGCTCTGAAAAACTATTTCGGCTTCTAGCAGTGTGCGGGACTTGTTCTACTAGTTCATCTATACTAACCTCCATCAGGTTGCAAATTCAATATAATTTTTTTCTGCATCTAGCTCTGAAAAACTATTTTGGTTTCTAGCAGTGTGTGGGACTTGTTCTATTAGTCCATCTATACTAACCTCCATTAGGTTGCAAATTCAATATATTTTTTTCTGCATCTAGCTCTGAAAAAATATTTCGGCTTCTAGCAGTGTGTGGGACTTGTTCTATTAGTCCATCTATACTAACCTCCATCAGGTTGCAAATTCAATATAATTTTTTTCTGCATCTTGCTCTGAAAAACTATTTCGGCTTCTAGCAGTGTGTGGGACTTGCTCTATTAGTCCATCTATACTAACCTCCATCAGGTTGCAAATTCAATATAATTTTTTTCTGCATCTAGCTCTAAAAAAATATTTAGGTTTCTAGCAGTGTGTGGAACTTGTTCTATTAGTCCATCTATACTAACATAAATCAGGTTGCAAATTCAATATAATTTGTTTATGCATCTAGCTCTGAAAAACTATTTCGGCTTCTAGCAGTGTGTGGGACTTGTTCTATTAGTCCATCTATACTAACCTCCATCAGGTTGCAAATTCATTATAATTTTTTCCTGCATCTAGCTCTGAAAAACTATTTCGGCTTCTAGCAGTGTGCGGGACTTGTTCTATTAGTCCATCTATACTAACCTCCATCAGGTTGCAAATTCAATATAATTTTTTTCTGCATCTAGCTCTGAAAGAATATTTAGGCTTCTAGCAGTGTGTGGGACTTGTTCTATTAGTCCATCTATACTAACCTCCATCAGGTTGCAAATTCAATATAATTATTATTCGGCATCTATCTCTGAAAAACTATTTTGGCATCTAGCAGTGTGTGGGACTTGTTCTATTAGTCCATCTATACTAACCTCCATCAGGTTGCAAATTCAATATCATTTTTTTCTGCATCTAGCTCTGAAAAACTCTTTCGGTTTCTAGCAGTGTGTGGGACTTGTTCTATTTGTCCATCTATACTAACCTCCATCAGGTTGCAAATTCAATATAATTTTTTTCTGCATCTAGCTCTGAAAAAATATTTTGGCTTCGAGCAGTGTGTGGGACTTGTTCTATTAGTCCATCTATACTAACCTCCATCAGGTTGCAAATTCAATATAATTTTTTTCTGCATCTAGCTCTGAAAAAATATTTCGGCTTCTAGCAGTGTGTGGGACTTGTTCTATTAGTCCATCTATACTAACCTCCATCAGATTGCAAATTCAATATAATTTTTTCCTGCATCTAGCTCTGAAAAACTATTTTGACTTCTAGCAGTGTGCGGAACTTGTTCTATTAGTCCATCTATACTAACCTCCATCAGGTTGCAAATTCAATATAATTTTTTTCTGCATCTATCTCTGAAAAAATATTTCGGCTTCTAGCAGTGTGTGGGACTTGTTCTATTAGTCCATCTATACTAACCTCCATCAGGTTGCAAATTCAGTCTAATTTTTTTCTGCATCTAGCTCTGAAAAACTATTTCGGCTTCTAGCAGTATGTGGGACTTGTTCTATTAGCCCATCTATACTAACCTCTATCAGGTTGCAAATTCTATATAATTTTTTCCTGAATTCAGCTCTGAAAAACTATTTCGGCTTCTAGCAGTGTGCGGGACTTGTTCTATTAGTCTATCTATACTAACCTCCATCAGGTTGCAAATTCAATATAATTTTTTTCTGCATCTAGCTCTGAAAAACTATTTCGGCTTCTAGCAGTGTGTGGGACTTGTTCTATTAGTCCATCTATTCTAACCTCCATCAGGTTACAAATTCAATATAATTTTTTTCTGCATCTAGCTCTGAAAAACTATTTCGGCTTCTTGCAGTGTGTGGGACTTGTTCTATTAGTCCATCTATACTAACCTCCATCAGGTTGCAAATTCAATATAATTTCTTCCTGCATCTAGCTCTGAAAAACTATATCGGCTTCTAGCAGTGTGCGGGACTTGTTCTATTAGTCCATCTATACTAACCTCCATCAGGTTGCAAATTCAATATAATTTTTTTCTGCATCTAGCTCTGAAAAACTATTTTGGCATCTAGCAGTGTGTGGGACTTGTTCTATTAGCCCATCTATACTAACCTCCATCAGGTTGCAAATTCAATATAATTTTTTTCTGCATCTAGCTCTAAAAAAATATTTCGGCTTCTAGCAGTGTGTGGGACTTGTTCTATTAGTCCATCTATACTAACCTCCATCAGGTTGCAAATTCAATATAACTTTTTTATGCATCTAGCTCTGAAAAACTATTTCAGCTTCTAGCAGTGTGTGGGACTTGTTCTATTAGTCGATCTATACTTACCTCCATCAGGTTGCAAATTCAATATAATTTTTTCCTGCATCTAGCTCTGAAAAACTATTTTGGCATCTAGCAGTGTGTGTGACTTGTTCTATTAGTCCATCTATACTAACCTCCATCAGGTTGCAAATTCAATATCATTTTTTTCAGCATCTAGCTCTGAAAAACTATTTCGGTTTCTAGCAATGTGTGGGACTTGTTCTATTTGTCCATCTATACTAACCTCCATCAGGTTGCAAATTCAATATAATTTTTTTCTGCATCTAGCTCTGAAAAAATATTTCGGCTTCTAGCAGTGTGTGGGACTTGTTCTATTAGTCCATCTATACTAACCTCCATCAGATTGCAAATTCAATATAATTTTTTCCTGCATCTAGCTCTGAAAAACTATTTTGGCTTCTAGCAGTGTGCGGGACTTGTTCTATTAGTCCATCTATACTAACCTCCATCAGGTTGCAAATTCAATATAATTTTTTTCTGCATCTAGCTCTGAAAAAATATTTTGGCTTCTAGCCGTGTGTGGGACTTGTTCTATTAGTCCATCTATACTAACCTCCATCAGGTTGCAAATTCAGTCTAATTTTTTTCTGCATCTAGCTCTGAAAAACTATTTCGGCTTCTAGCAGTATGTGGGACTTGTTCTATTAGCCCATCTATACTAACCTCTATCAGGTTGCAAATTCTATATAATTTTTTCCTAAATTTAGCTCTGAAAAACTATTTCGGCTTCTAGCAGTGTGCGGGACTTGTTCTATTAGTCTATCTATACTAACCTCCATCAGGTTGCAAATTCAATATAATTTTTTCTGCATCTAGCTCTGAAAAACTATTTCGGTTTCTAGCAGTGTGTGGGACTTGTTCTATTAGTCCATCTATTCTAACCTCCATCAGGTTGCAAATTCAATATAATTTTTTTCTGCATCTAGCTCTGAAAAACTATTTCGGCTTCTTGCAGTGTGTGGGACTTGTTCTATTAGTCCATCTATACTAACCTCCATCAGGTTGCAAATTCAATATAATTTCTTCCTGCATCTAGCTCTGAAAAACTATTTCGGCTTCTAGCAGTGTGCGGGACTTGTTCTATTAGTCCATCTATACTAACCTCCATCAGGTTGCAAATTCAATATAATTTTTTTCTGCATCTAGCTCTGAAAAACTATTTTGGCATCTAGCAGTGTGTGGGACTTGTTCTATTAGTCCATCTATACTAACCTCCATCAGGTTGCAAATTCAATATAATTTTTTTCTGCATCTAGCTCTAAAAAAATATTTCGGCTTCTAGCAGTGTGTGGGACTTGTTCTATTAGTTCATCTATACTAACCTCCATCAGGTTGCAAATTCAATATAATTTTTTTATGCATCTAGCTCTGAAAAACTATTTCGGCTTCTAGCAGTGTGTGGGACTTGTTCTATTAGTCCATCTATACTTACCTCCATCAGGTTGCAAATTCAATATAATTTTTTCCTGCATCTAGCTCTGAAAAACTATTTCGGCTTCTAGCAGTGTGCGGGACTTGTTCTATTAGTCCATCTATACTAACCTCCATCAGGTTGCAAATTCAATATAATTTTTTTCTGCATCTAGCTCTGAAAAAATATTTTGGCTTCTAGCTGTGTGTGGGACTTGTTCTATTAGTCCATCTATACTAACCTCCATCAGGTTGCAAATTCAATATAGATTTTTTCTGCATCTAGCTCTGAAAAAATATTTTGGCTTCTAGCAGTGTGTGGGACTTGTTCTATTAGTCCATCTATACTAACCTCCATCAGGTTGCAAATTAAATATAATTTTTTTATTCATTTAGCTCTGAAAAACTATTTCGGATTTTATCAGTGTGTGGGACTTGTTCTATTAGTCCATCTATACTAACCTCCATCAGGTTGCAAATTCAATATAATTTTTTTCTGCATCTAGCTCTGAAAAAATATTTCGGCTTCTAGCAGTTTGTGGGACTTGTTCTTTTAGTCCATCTATACTAACCTCCATCAGGTTGCAAATTCAATATAATTTTTTTCTGCATCTAGCTCTGAAAAACTATTTCAGCTTCTTGCAGTGTGTGGGACTTGTTCTATTAGTCCATCTATACTAACCTCCATCAGGTTGCAAATTCAATATAATTTTTTCCTGCATCTAGCTCTGAAAAACTATTTCGGCTTCTAGCAGTGTGCGCGACTTGTTCTATTAGTCCATCTATACTAACCTCCATCAGGTTGCAAATTCAATATAATTTTTTTCTGCATCTAGCTCTGAAAAACTATTTTGGCATCTAAAAGTGTGTGGGACTTGTTCTATTAGTCCATCTATACTAACCTCCATCAGGTTGCAAATTCAATATCATTTTTTTCTGCATCTAGCTCTGAAAAACTATTTCGGTTTCTAGCAGTGTGTGGGACTTGTTCTATTAGTCCATCTATACTAAGCTCCATCAGGTTGCAAATTCAATATAATTGTTTTTCTGCATCTAGCTCTGAAAAACTATTTTGGCTTCTAGCAGTGTGTGGGACTTGTTCTATTAGTCCATCTATACTAACCTCCATTAGGTTGCAAATTCAATATCATTTTTTCTGCATCTAGCTCTGAAAAACTATTTCGGTTTCTAGCAGTGTGTGGGACTTGTTCTATTAGTCCATCTATACTAACCTCCATCAGGTTGCAAATTCAATATAATTTTTTTCTGCATCTAGCTCTGAAAAAATATTTTGGCTTTGAGCAGTGTGTGGGACTTGTTCTATTATTCCATCTATACTAACCTCCATCAGGTTGCAAATTCAATCTAATTTTTTTCTGCATCTACCTCTGAAAAACTATTTCGGCTTCTAGCAGTGTGTGGGACTTGTTCTATTAGCCCATCTATACTAACCTCCATCAGGTTGCAAATTCAATATAATTTTTTCCTGAATTTAGCGCTGAAAAACTATTTCGGCTTCTAGCAGTGTGCGGGACTTGTTCTATTAGTCCATCTATACTAACCTCCATCAGGTTGCAAATTCATTATAATTTTTTTCTGCATCTAGCTCTGAAAAACTATTTCGGCTTCTAGCAGTGTGTGGGACTTGTTCTATTAGTCCATCTATACTAACCGCCATCATGTTGCAAATTCAATATCATTTTTTTCTGCATCTATCTCTGAAAAACTATGTCGGTTTCTAGCAGTGTGTGGGACTTGTTCTATTAGACCATCTATACTAACCTCCATCAGGTTGCAAATTCAATATAATTTTTTTCTGCATCTAGCTCTGAAAAAATATTTTGGCTTCGAGCAGTGTGTGGGACTTGTTCTATTAGTCCATCTATACTAACCTCCATCAGGTTGCAAATTCAATATAATTTTTTTTCTGCATCTAGCTCTGAAAAAATATTTCGGCTTCTAGCAGTGTGTGGGACTTGTTCTATTAGTCCATCTATACTAACCTCCATCAGGTTGCAAATTCAATATAATTTTTTTATGCATCTAGCTCTGAAAATCTATTTCGGCTTCTAGCAGTGTGCGGGACTTGTTCTATTAGTCCATCTATACTAACCTTCATCAGATTGCAAATTCAATATAATTTTTTTCTGCATCTAGCTCTAAAAAAATATTTCGGCTTCTAGCAGTGTGTGGGACTTGTTCTATTAGTCCATCTATACTAACCTCCATCAGGTTGCAAATTCAATATAATTTTTTTATGCATCTAGCTCTGAAAATCTATTTCGGCTTCTAGCATTGTGTGGGACTTGTTCTATTAGTCCATCTATACTTACCTCCATCAGGTTGCAAATTCAATATAATTTTTTCCTGCATCTAGCTCTGAAAAACTATTTCGACTTCTAGCAGTGTGCGGGACTTGTTCTATTAGTCCATCTATACTAACCTTCATCAGATTGCAAATTCAATATAATTTTTTCCTGCATCTAGCTCTGAAAAACTATTTCGGCTTCTAGCAGTGTGCGGGACTTGTTCTATTAGTCCATCTATACTTACCTCCATCAGGTTGCAAATTCAATATAATTTTTTTCTGCATCTAGCTCTGAAAAAATATTTCGGCTTGTAGCCGTGTGTGGGACTTGTTCTATTAGTCCATCTATACTAACCTCCATCAGGTTGCAAATTCAATATAATTTTTTTCTGCTTCTAGCTCTAAAAAAATATTTCGGATTCTAGCAGTGTGTGGGACTTGTTCTATTAGTCCATCTATACTAACCTCCATCAGGTTGCAAATTCAATCTAATTTTTTTCTGCATTTACCTCTGAAAACCTATTTCGGCTTCTAGCAGTGTGTGGGACTTGTTCTATTAGCCCATCTATACTAACCTCCATCAGGTTGCAAATTCAATATAATTTTTTCCTGAATTTAGCTCTGAAAAACTATTTCGGCTTCTATCAGTGTGCGGGACTTGTTCTATTAGTCCATCTATACTAACCTCCATCAGGTTGCAAATTCAATATAATTTTTTTCTGCATCTAGCTCTGAAAAACTATTTCGGCTTCTAGCAGTGTGTGGGACTTGTTCTATTAGTCCATCTATACAAACCTCCATCAAGTTGCAAATTCAATATCATTTTTTTCTGCATCTAGCTCTGAAAAACTATTTCGGTTTCAAGCAGTGTGTGGGACTTGTTCTATTAGTCCATCTGTACTAACCTCCATCAGGTTGCAAATTCAATATAATTTTTTTCTGCATCTAGCTCTGAAAAAATATTTTGGCTTCGAGCAGTGTGTGGGACTTTTTCTATTAGTCCATCTATACTAACCTCCATCAGGCTGCAAATTCAATATAATTTTTTTTATGCATCTAGCTCTGAAAAAATATTTCGGCTTCTAGCAGTGTGTGGGACTTGTTCTATTAGTCCATCTATACTAACCTCCATCAGATTGCAAATTCAATATAATTTTTTCCTGCATCTGTCTCTGAAAAACTATTTCGGCTTCTAGCAGTGTGCGGGACTTGTTCTATTAGTCCATCTATACTAACCTCCATCAGGTTGAAAATTCAATATAATATTTTTCTGCATCTATCGCTGAAAAAATATTTTGGCTTCTAGCCGTGTGTGGGACTTGTTCTATTAGTCCATCTATACTAACCTCCATCAGGTTGCAAATTCAATATAATTTTTTCCTGAATTTAGCTCTGAAAAACTATTTCGGCTTCTAGCAGTGTGCGGGACTTGTTCTATTAGTCCATCTATACTAACCTTCATCAGGTTGCAAATTCAATATAATTTTTTTCTGCATCTAGCTCTGAAAAACTATTTTGGCTTCTAGCATTGTGTGGGACTTGTTCTATTAGGCCATCTATACTAACCTCCATCAGGTTGCAAATTCAATATAATTTTTTTATTCATTTAGCTCTGAAAAACTATTTTGGCTTCCAGCATTGTGTGGGACTTGTTCTATTAGTCCATCTATACTAACCTCCATCAGGTTGCAAATTCAATATCATTTTTTTCAGCATCTAGCTCTGAAAAACAATTTCGGTTTCTAGCAATGTGTGGGACTTGTTCTATTTGTCCATCTATACTAACCTCCATCAGGTTGCAAATTCATTATAATTTTTTTCCTGCATCTAGCTCTGAAAAACTATTTCGGCTTCTAGCAGTGTGCGGGACTTGTTCTATTAGTCCATCTATACTAACCTCCATCAGGTTGCAAATTCAATATCATTTTTTTCTGCATCTAGCTCTGAAAAACTATTTCGGCTTCTTGCAGTGTGTGGGACTTGTTCTATTAGTCCATCTATACTAACCTCCATCAGGTTGCAAATTCAATATAATTTTTATCTGCATCTAGCTCTAAAAAAATATTTCGGCTTCTAGCAGTGTGTGGGACTTGTTCTATTAGTCCATCTATACTAACCTCCATCAGGTTGAAAATTCAATATAATTTTTTTATGCATCTAGCTCTGAAAAACTATTTCGGCTTCTAGCAGTGTGTGGGACTTGTTCTATTAGTCCATCTATACTTACCTCCATCAGGTTGCAAATTCAATATAATTTTTTTCTGCATCTAGCTCTGAAAAACTATTTTGGCTTCTAGCATTGTGTGGGACTTGTTCTATTAGGCCATCTATACTAACCTCCATCAGGTTGCAAATTCAATATAATTTTTTTATTCATTTAGCTCTGAAAAACTATTTTGGCTTCCAGCATTGTGTGGGACTTGTTCTATTAGTCCATCTATACTAACCTCCATCAGGTTGCAAATTCAATATCATTTTTTTCAGCATCTAGCTCTGAAAAACAATTTCGGTTTCTAGCAATGTGTGGGACTTGTTCTATTTGTCCATCTATACTAACCTCCATCAGGTTGCAAATTCATTATAATTTTTTTCCTGCATCTAGCTCTGAAAAACTATTTCGGCTTCTAGCAGTGTGCGGGACTTGTTCTATTAGTCCATCTATACTAACCTCCATCAGGTTGCAAATTCAATATCATTTTTTTCTGCATCTAGCTCTGAAAAACTATTTCGGCTTCTTGCAGTGTGTGGGACTTGTTCTATTAGTCCATCTATACTAACCTCCATCAGGTTGCAAATTCAATATAATTTTTATCTGCATCTAGCTCTAAAAAAATATTTCGGCTTCTAGCAGTGTGTGGGACTTGTTCTATTAGTCCATCTATACTAACCTCCATCAGGTTGAAAATTCAATATAATTTTTTTATGCATCTAGCTCTGAAAAACTATTTCGGCTTCTAGCAGTGTGTGGGACTTGTTCTATTAGTCCATCTATACTTACCTCCATCAGGTTGCAAATTCAATATAATTTTTTCCTGCATCTAGCTCTGAAAAACTATTTCGGCTTCTAGCAGTGTGCGGGACTTGTTCTATTAGTCCATCTATACTTACCTCCATCAGGTTGCAAATTCAATATAATTTTTTTCTGCATCTAGCTCTGAAAAAATATTTCGGCTTGTAGCCGTGTGTGGGACTTGTTCTATTAGTCCATCTATACTAACCTCCATCAGGTTGCAAATTCAATATAATTTTTTTCTGCATCTAGCTCTAAAAAAATATTTCGGATTCTAGCAGTGTGTGGGACTTGTTCTATTAGTCCATCTATACTAACCTCCATCAGGTTGCAAATTCAATATCATTTTTTTCAGCATCTAGCTCTGAAAAACTATTTCGGTTTCTAGCAATGTGTGGGACTTGTTCTATTTGTCCATCTATACTAACCTCCATCAGGTTGCAAATTCAATATAATTTTTTTCTGCATCTAGCTCTGAAAAAATATTTCGGCTTCTAGCGGTGTGTGCGACTTGTTCTATTAGTCCATCTATACTAACCTCCATCAGATTGCAAATTCAATATAATTTTTTCCTGCATCTAGCTCTGAAAAACTATTTCAGCTTCTTGCAGTGTGTGGGACTTGTTCTATTAGTCCATCTATACTAACCTCCATCAGGTTGCAAATTCAATATAATTTTTTTCTGCATCTAGCTCTGAAAAACTATTTTGGCTTCTAGCAGTGTGTGGGACTTGTTCTATTAGTCCATCTATACTAACCTCCATCAGGTTGCAAATTCAATATAATTTTTTTATTCATTTAGCTCTGAAAAACTATTTCGGATGTTATCAGTGTGTGGGACTTGTTCTATTAGTCCATCTATACTAACCTCCATCAGGTTGCAAATTCAATATAATTTTTTCCTGCATCTAGCTCTGAAAAACTATTTTGACTTCTAGCAGTGTGCGGGACTTGTTCTATTAGTCCATCTATACTAACCTCCATCAGGTTGCAAATTCAATATAATTTTTTTCTGCATCTAGCTCTGAAAAAATATTTCGGCTTCTAGCAGTGTGTGGGACTTGTTCTATTAGTCCATCTATACTAACCTCCATCAGATTGCAAATTCAATATAATTTTTTCCTGCATCTATCTCTGAAAAACTATTTCGGCTTCTAGCAGTGTGCGGGACTTGTTCTATTAGTCCATCTATACTAACCTCCATCAGGTTGAAAATTCAATATAATATTTTTCTGCATCTATCGCTGAAAAAATATTTTGGCTTCTAGCCGTGTGTGGGACTTGTTCTATTAGTCCATCTATACTAACCTCCATCAGGTTGCAAATTCCATATAATTTTTTCCTGAATTTAGCTCTGAAAAACTATTTCGGCTTCTAGCAGTGTGCGGGACTTGTTCTATTAGTCCATCTATACTAACCTTCATCAGGTTGCAAATTCAATATAATTTTTTTCTGCATCTAGCTCTGAAAAACTATTTTGGCTTCTAGCATTGTGTGGGACTTGTTCTATTAGGCCATCTATACTAACCTCCATCAGGTTGCAAATTCAATATAATTTTTTTATTCATTTAGCTCTGAAAAACTATTTTGGCTTCCAGCATTGTGTGGGACTTGTTCTATTAGTCCATCTATACTAACCTCCATCAGGTTGCAAATTCAATATCATTTTTTTCAGCATCTAGCTCTGAAAAACTATTTCGGTTTCTAGCAATGTGTGGGACTTGTTCTATTTGTCCATCTATACTAACCTCCATCAGGTTGCAAATTCAATATAATTTTTTTCTGCATCTAGCTCTGAAAAAATATTTCGGCTTCTAGCGGTGTGTGCGACTTGTTCTATTAGTCCATCTATACTAACCTCCATCAGATTGCAAATTCAATATAATTTTTTCCTGCATCTAGCTCTGAAAAACTATTTCAGCTTCTTGCAGTGTGTGGGACTTGTTCTATTAGTCCATCTATACTAACCTCCATCAGGTTGCAAATTCAATATAATTTTTTTCTGCATCTAGCTCTGAAAAACTATTTTGGCTTCTAGCAGTGTGTGGGACTTGTTCTATTAGTCCATCTATACTAACCTCCATCAGGTTGCAAATTCAATATAATTTTTTTATTCATTTAGCTCTGAAAAACTATTTCGGATGTTATCAGTGTGTGGGACTTGTTCTATTAGTCCATCTATACTAACCTCCATCAGGTTGCAAATTCAATATAATTTTTTCCTGCATCTAGCTCTGAAAAACTATTTTGACTTCTAGCAGTGTGCGGGACTTGTTCTATTAGTCCATCTATACTAACCTCCATCAGGTTGCAAATTCAATATAATTTTTTTCTGCATCTAGCTCTGAAAAAATATTTCGGCTTCTAGCAGTGTGTGGGACTTGTTCTATTAGTCCATCTATACTAACCTCCATCAGGTTGCAAATTCAGTCTAATTTTTTTCTGCATCTAGCTCTGAAAAACTATTTCGGCTTCTAGCAGTATGTGGGACTTGTTCTATTAGCCCATCTATACTAACCTCTATCAGGTTGCAAATTCTATATAATTTTTTCCTGAATTTAGCTCTGAAAAACTATTTCGGCTTCTAGCAGTGTGCGGGACTTGTTCTATTAGTCTATCTATACTAACCTCCATCAGGTTGCAAATTCAATATAATTTTTTTCTGCATCTAGCTCTGAAAAACTATTTCGGCTTCTAGCAGTGTGTGGGACTTGTTCTATTAGTCCATCTATTCTAACCTCCATCAGGTTGCAAATTCAATATAATTTTTTTCTGCATCTAGCTCTGAAAAACTATTTCGGCTTCTTGCAGTGTGTGGGACTTGTTCTATTAGTGCATCTATACTAACCTCCATCAGGTTGCAAATTCAATATAATTTCTTCCTGCATCTAGCTCTGAAAAACTATTTCGGCTTCTAGCAGTGTGCGGGACTTGTTCTATTAGTCCATCTATACTAACCTCCATCAGGTTGCAAATTCAATATAATTTTTTTCTGCATCTAGCTCTGAAAAACTATTTTGGCATCTAGCAGTGTGTGGGACTTGTTCTATTAGTCCATCTATACTAACCTCCATCAGGTTGCAAATTCAATATAATTTTTTTCTGCATCTAGCTCTAAAAAAATATTTCGGCTTCTAGCAGTGTGTGGGACTTGTTCTATTAGTCCATCTATACTAACCTCCATTAGGTTGCAAATTCAATATAATTTTTTTATGCATCTAGCTCTGAAAAACTATTTCGGCTTCTAGCAGTGTGTGGGACTTGTTCTATTAGTCCATCTATACTTACCTCCATCAGGTTGCAAATTCAATATAATTTTTTCCTGCATCTAGCTCTGAAAAACTATTTCGACTTCTAGCAGTGTGCGGGACTTGTTCTATTAGTCCATCTATACTAACCTCCATCAGGTTGCAAATTCAATATAATTTTTTTTCTGCATCTAGCTCTGAAAATCTATTTTGGCATCTAGCAGTGTGTGGGACTTGTTCTATTAGTCCATCTATACTAACCTCCATCAGGTTGCAAATTCAATATCATTTTTTTCTGCATCTAGCTCTGAAAAAAAATTTTGGCTTCTAGCAGTGTGTGGGACTTGTTCTATTAGTCCAGCTACACTAACCTCCATCAGGTTGCAAATTCAATATAATTTTTTCTGCATCTAGCTCTGAAAAAATATTTCGGCTTTGAGCAGTGTGTGGGACTTGTTCTATTAGTCCATGTATACTAACCTCCATCAGGTTGCAAATTCAATATAAATTTTTTCTGCATCTAGCTCTGAAAAAATATTTCGGCTTCGAGCAGTGTGTGGGACTTGTTCTATTAGTCCATCTATACTAACCTCCATCAGGTTGCAAATTCAATATAATTTTTTTTCTGCATCTAGCTCTGAAAAAATATTTCGGCTTCTAGCAGTGTTTGGGACTTGTTCTATTAGACCATCTATACTAACCTCCATCAGGTTGCAAATTCAATATAATTTTTTCCTGCATCTAGCTCTGAAAAACTATTTCGGCTTCCAGCAGTGTGCGGGACTTGTTCTATTAGTCGATCTATACTAACCTCCATCAGGTTGCAAATTCAATATAATGTTTTTCTGCATCTAGCTCTGAAAAAATATTTCGGCTTCTAGCCGTGTGTGGGACTTGTTCTATTAGTCCATCTATACTAACCTCCATCAGGTTGCAAATTCAATATAATTTTTTTCTGCATCTAGCTCTGAAAAACTATTTCGGCTTCGAGCAGTGTGTTGGACTTGTTCTATTAGTCCATCTATACTAACCTCCATCAGGTTGCAAATTCAATATAATTTTTTTCTGCATCTAGCTCTGAAAAACTATTTTGGCATCTAGCAGTGTGTGGGACTTGTTCTATTAGTCCATCTATACTAACCTCCATCAAGTTGCAAATTCAATATAATTTTTTTCTGCATCTAGCTCTGAAAAACTATTTCGGCTTCTAGCAGTGTTTGGGACTTGTTCTATTAGTCCATCTATACTAACCTCCATCAGGTTGCAAATTCAATATAATATTTTTCTGCATCTAGCTCTGAAAAAATATTTCGGCTTCGAGCAGTGTGTGGGACTTGTTCTATTAGTCCATCTATACTAACCTCCATCAGGTTGCAAATTCAATATAATTTTTTTCTGCATCTAGCTCTGAAAAACTATTTCGGCTTCGAGCAGTGTGTGGGACTTGTTCTATTAGTCCATCTATACTAACCTCCATCAGGTTGCAAATTCAATATAATATTTTTCTGCATCTAGCTCTGAAAAAATATTTTGGCTTCGAGCAGTGTGTGGGACTTGTTCTATTAGTCCATCTATACTAACCTCCATCAGGTTGCAAATTCAATATAATTTTTTTTCTGCATCTAGCTCTCAAAAAATATTTCAGCTTCTAGCAGTGTGTGGGACTTGTTCTATTAGTCCATCTATACTAACCTCCATCAGGTTGCAAATTCAATATAATTTTTTTCTGCATCTAGCTCTGAAAAACTCTTTTGGCTTCTAGCAGTGTGTGGGACTTGTTCTATTAGTCCATCTATACTAACATCCATCAGGTTGCAAATTCAATATAATTTTTTTCTGCATCTAGCTCTGAAAAACTATTTCGGCTTCGAGCAGTGTGTGGGACTTCTTATATTAGTCCATCTATACTAACCTCCATCAGGTTGCAAATTCAATATAATTTTTTTCTGCATCTAGCTCTGAAAAACTATTTTGGCATCTAGCAGTGTGTGGGACTTGTTCTATTAGTCCATCTATACTAACCTCCATCAGGTTGCAAATTCAATATCATTTTTTTCTGCATCTAGCTCTGAAAAACTATTTCGGTTTCTAGCAGTGTGTGGGACTTGTTCTATTAGTCCATCTATACTAACCTCCATCAGGTTGCAAATTCAATATAATTTTTTTCTGCATCTAGCTCTGAAAAACTATTTCGGATACGAGCAGTGTGTGGGACTTGTTCTATTAGTCCATCTATACTAACCTCCATCAGGTTGCAAATTCAGTATAATTTTTTTCTGCATCTAGCTCTGAAAAACTATTTTGGCATCTAGCAGTGTGCGGGACTTGTTCTATTAGTCCATCTATACTAACATCCATCAGGTTGCAAATTCAATATAATTTTTTTCTGCATCTAGCTCTGAAAAACTATTTCGGCTTCTAGCAGTGTTTGGGACTTGTTCTATTAGTCCATCTATACTAACCTCCATCAGGTTGCAAGTTCAATATAATATTTTTCTGCATCTAGCTCTGAAAAAATATTTCGGCTTCGAGCAGTGTGTGGGACTTGTTCTATTAGTCCATCTATACTAACCTCCATCAGATTGCAAATTCAATATAATTTTTTTTCTGCATCTAGCTCTCAAAAAATATTTCGGCTTCTAGCAGTGTGTGGGACTTGTTCTATTAGTCCATCTATACTAACCTCCATCAGGTTGCAAATTCAATATAATTTTTTCCTGCATCTAGCTCTGAAAAACTATTTCGGCTTCTAGCAGTGTGTGGGACTTGTTCTATTAGTCCATCTATACTAACCTCCATCATGTTGCAAATTCAATATAATTTTTTTCTGCATCTAGCTCTGAAATTATTTTCAGCTTGTAGCAGTGTGTGGGACTTGTTCTATTAGTCCATCTATAGTAACCTCCATGAGGTTGCAAATTCAATATAAATTTTTTCTGCATCTAGCTCTGAAAAAATATTTTGGCTTCTAGCAGTGTGTGTGACTTGTTCTATTAGTCCATCTATACTAACCTCCATCAGGTTGCAAATTCAATATAATTTTTTTCTGCATCTAGCTCTGAAAAACTATTTCGGCTTCTAGCCATGAGAGGGACTTGTTCTATTAGTCCATCTATACTAACCTCCATCAGGTTGCAAATTCAATATAATTTTTTTCTGCATCTAGCTCTGAAAAACATTTTGGCTTCTAGCAGTGTGTGGGACTTGTTCTATTAGTTCATCTATACTAACCTCCATCAGGTTGCAAATTCAATATAATTTTTTCTGCATCTAGCTCTGAAAAAATATTTCGGCTTCTAGGCGTGTGTGGGACTTGTTCTATTAGTCCATCTATGCTAACCTCCATCAGGTTGCAAATTCAATATAATTTTTTTCTGCATCTAGCTCTGAAAAACTATTTCGGCTTCGAGCAGTGTGTTGGACTTGTTCTATTAGTCCATCTATACTATCCTCCATCAGGTTGCAAATTCAATATAATTTTTTTCTGCATCTAGCTCTGAAAAACTATTTTGGCATCTAGCAGTGTGTGGGACTTGTTCTATTAGTCCATCTATACTAACCTCCATCAAGTTGCAAATTCAATATAATTTTTTTCTGCATCTAGCTCTGAAAAACTATTTCAGCTTCTAGCAGTGTTTGGGACTTGTTCTATTAGTCCATCTATACTAACCTCCATCAGGTTGCAAATTCAATATAATATTTTTCTGCATCTAGCTCTGAAAAAATATTTCGGCTTCGAGCAGTGTGTGGGACTTGTTCTATTAGTCCATCTATACTAACCTCCATCAGGTTGCAAATTCAATATAATTTTTTTCTGCATCTAGCTCTGAAAAACTATTTCGGCTTCGAGCAGTGTGTGGGACTTGTTCTATTAGTCCATCTATACTAACCTCCATCAGGTTGCAAATTCAATATAATATTTTTCTGCATCTAGCTCTGAAAAAATATTGTGGCTTCGAGCAGTGTGTGGGACTTGTTCTATTAGTCCATCTATACTAACCTCCATCAGGTTGCAAATTCAATATAATTTTTTTTCTGCATCTAGCTCTCAAAAAATATTTCGGCTTCTAGCAGTGTGTGGGACTTGTTCTATTAGTCCATCTATACTAACCTCCATCAGGTTGCAAATTCAATATAATTTTTTTCTGCATCTAGCTCTGAAAAACTCTTTTGGCTTCTAGCAGTGTGTGGGACTTGTTCTATTAGTCCATCTATACTAACATCCATCAGGTTGCAAATTCAATATAATTTTTTTCTGCATCTAGCTCTGAAAAACTATTTCGGCTTCGAGCAGTGTGTGGGACTTGTTATATTAGTCCATCTATACTAACCTCCATCAGGTTGCAAATTCAATATAATTTTTTTCTGCATCTAGCTCTGAAAAACTATTTTGGCATCTAGCAGTGTGTGGGACTTGTTCTATTAGTCCATCTATACTAACCTCCATCAGGTTGCAAATTCAATATCATTTTTTTCTGCATCTAGCTCTGAAAAACTATTTCGGTTTCTAGCAGTGTGTGGGACTTGTTCTACTAGTCCATCTATACTAACCTCCATCAGGTTGCAAATTCAATATAATTTTTTTCTGCATCTAGCTCTGAAAAACTATTTCGGATACGAGCAGTGTGTGGGACTTGTTCTATTAGTCCATCTATACTAACCTCCATCAGGTTGCAAATTCAGTATAATTTTTTTCTGCATCTAGCTCTGAAAAACTATTTTGGCATCTAGCAGTGTGTGGGACTTGTTCTATTAGTCCATCTATACTAACATCCATCAGGTTGCAAATTCAATATAATTTTTTTCTGCATCTAGCTCTGAAAAACTATTTCGGCTTCTAGCAGTGTTTGGGACTTGTTCTATTAGTCCATCTATACTAACCTCCATCAGGTTGCAAATTCAATATAATATTTTTCTGCATCTAGCTCTGAAAAAATATTTCGGCTTCGAGCAGTGTGTGGGACTTGTTCTATTAGTCCATCTATACTAACCTCCATCAGATTGCAAATTCAATATAATTTTTTTTCTGCATCTAGCTCTCAAAAAATATTTCGGCTTCTAGCAGTGTGTGGGACTTGTTCTATTAGTCCATCTATACTAACCTCCATCAGGTTGCAAATTCAATATAATTTTTTCCTGCATCTAGCTCTGAAAAACTATTTCGGCTTCTAGCAGTGTGTGGGACTTGTTCTATTAGTCCATCTATACTAACCTCCATCAGGTTGCAAATTCAATATAATTTTTTTCTGCATCTAGCTCTGAAATTATTTTCAGCTTGTAGCAGTGTGTGGGACTTGTTCTATTAGTCCATCTATAGTAACCTCCATGAGGTTGCAAATTCAATATAAATTTTTTCTGCATCTAGCTCTGAAAAAATATTTTGGCTTCTAGCAGTGTGTGTGACTTGTTCTATTAGTCCATCTATACTAACCTCCATCAGGTTGCAAATTCAATATAATTTTTTTCTGCATCTAGCTCTGAAAAACTATTTCGGCTTCTAGCCGTGAGAGGGACTTGTTCTATTAGTCCATCTATACTAACCTCCATCAGGTTGCAAGTTCAATATAATTTTTTTCTGCATCTAGCTCTGAAAAACATTTTGGCTTCTAGCAGTGTGTGGGACTTGTTCTATTAGTTCATCTATACTAACCTCCATCAGGTTGCAAATTCAATATAATTCTTTCTGCATCTAGCTCTGAAAAAATATTTCGGCTTTGAGCAGTGTGTGGGACTTGTTCTATTAGTCCATCTATACTAACCTCCATCAGGTTGCAAATTCAATATAAATTTTTTCTGCATCTAGCTCTGAAAAGATATTTCGTCTTCGAGCAGTGTGTGGGACTTGTTCTATTAGTCCATCTATACTAACCTCCATCAGGTTGCAAATTCAATATAATTTTTTTTCTGCATCGAGCTCTGAAAAAATATTTCGGCTTCTAGCAGTGTGTGGGACTTGTTCTATTAGTCCATCTATACTAACATCCATCAGGTTGCAAATTCAATATAATTTTTTTCTGCATCTAGCTCTGAAAAAATATTTCGGCTTCTAGCCGTGTGTGGGACTTGTTCTATTAGTCCATCTATACTAACCTCCATCAGGTTGAAATTCAATATAATTTTTTTCTGCATCTAACTCTGAAAAAATATTTCGGCTTCTAGCCGTGTGTGGGACTTGTTCTATTAGTTCATCTATACTAACCTCCATCAGGTTGCAAATTCAATATAATTTTTTTCTGCATCTAGCTCTGAAAAACTATTTTGGCATCTAGCAGTGTGTGGGACTTGTTCTATTAGTCCATCTATGCTAACCTCCATCAGGTTGCAAATTCAATATAATTTTTTTCTGTATTTAGCTCTCAAAAACTATTTTGGCATATAGCAGTGTGTGGGACTTGTTCTATTAGTCCATCTATACTAACCTCCATGAGGTTGCAAATTCAATATAAATTTTTTCTGCATCTAGGTCTGAAAAAATATTTTGGCTTCTAGCAGTGTGTGTGACTTGTTCTATTAGTCCATCTATACTAACCTCCATCAGGTTGCAAATTCAATATAATTTTTTTCTGCATCTAGCTCTGAAAAACTATTTTGGCTTCTAGCCGTGAGAGGGACTTGTTCTATTAGTCCATCCATACTAACCTCCATCAGGTTGCAAATTCAATATAATTTTTTTCTGCATCTAGCTCTGAAAAAATATTTTGGCTTCTAGCAGTGTGTGGGACTTGTTCTATTAGTCCATCTATACTAACCTTCATCAGGTTGCAAATTCAATATAATTTTTTCTGCATCTATCTCTGAAAAAATATTTCGGCTTTGAGCAGTGTGTGGGACTTGTTCTATTAGTCCATCTATACTAACCTCCATCAGGTTGCAAATTCAATATAATTTTTTTCTGCATCTAGCTCTGAAAAAATATTTTGGCTTCTAGCCGTGTGTGGGACTTGTTCTATTAGTCCATCTATACTAACCTCCATCAGGTTGCAAATTCAATATAATTTTTTTCTGCATCTAGCTCTGAAAAAATATTTCGGCTTCTAGCCGTGAGAGGGACTTGTTCTATTAGTCCATCTATACTAACCTCCATCAGGTTGCAAGTTCAATATAATTTTTTTCTGCATCTAGCTCTGAAAAACTATTTTGGCTTCTAGCCGTGAGAGGGACTTGTTCTATTAGTCCATCTATACTAACCTCCATCAGGTTGCAAATTCAATATAATTTTTTTCTGCATCTAGCTCTGAAAAAATATTTTGGCTTCTAGCAGTGTGTGGGACTTGTTCTATTAGTCCATCTATACTAACCTCCATCAGGTTGCAAATTCAATATAATTTTTTCTGCATCTAGCTCTGAAAAAATATTTCGGCTTTGAGCAGTGTGTGGGACTTGTTCTATTAGTCCATCTATACTAACCTCCATCAGGTTGCAAATTCAATATAATTTTTTTCTGCATCTAGCTCTGAAAAAATATTTTGGCTTCTAGCCGTGTGTGGGACTTGTTCTATTAGTCCATCTATACTAACCTCCATCAGGTTGCAAATTCAATATAATTTTTTTCTGCATCTAGCTCTGAAAAAATATTTCGGCTTCTAGCCGTGTGTGGGACTTGTTCTATTAGTCCATCTATACTAACCTCCATCAGGTTGCAAATTCAATATAATTTTTTTCTGCATCTAGCTCTGAAAAACTATTTTGGCATCTAGCAGTGTGTGGGACTTTTTCTATTAGTCCATCTATACTAACCTCCATCAGGTTGCAAATTCAATATCATTTTTTTCTGCATCTAGCTCTGAAAAACTATTTCGGTTTCTAGCAGTGTGTGGGACTTTTTCTATTAGTCCATCTATACTAACCTCCATCAGGTTGCAAATTCAATATAATTTTTTTCTGCATCTAGCTCTGAAAAAATATTTTGGCTTCGAGCAGTGTGTGGGACTTGTTCTATTAGTC
This sequence comes from Phyllobates terribilis, assembly GCF_046119375.1. Taxonomy (NCBI): domain Eukaryota; kingdom Metazoa; phylum Chordata; class Amphibia; order Anura; family Dendrobatidae; genus Phyllobates; species Phyllobates terribilis. Next base: position 226,453,512 of record NW_027362763.1, read on the forward strand.
CATCTATGCTAACCTCCATCAGGTTGCAAATTCAATATAATTTTTTTCTGTATCTAGCTCTCAAAAACTATTTTGGCATATAGCAGTGTGTGGGACTTGTTCTATTAGTCCATCTATACTAACCTCCATCAGGTTGCAAATTCAATATAATTTTTTCTGCATCTAGCTCTGAAAAAATATTTCGGCTTTGAGCAGTGTGTGGGACTTGTTCTATTAGTCCATCTATACTAACCTCCATCAGGTTGCAAATTCAATATAATTTTTTTCTGCATCTAGCTCTGAAAAACTATTTCGGCTTCTAGCAGTGTTTGGGACTTGTTCTATTAGTCCATCTATACTAACCTCCATCAGGTTGCAAATTCAATATAATATTTTTCTGCATCTAGCTCTGAAAAAATATTTCGGCTTCGAGCAGTGTGTGGGACTTGTTCTATTAGTCCATCTATACTAACCTCCATCAGATTGCAAATTCAATATAATTTTTTTTCTGCATCTAGCTCTCAAAAAATATTTCGGCTTCTAGCAGTGTGTGGGACTTGTTCTATTAGTCCATCTATACTAACCTCCATCAGATTGCAAATTCAATATAATTTTTTCCTGCATCTAGCTCTGAAAAACTATTTCGGCTTCTAGCAGTGTGTGGGACTTGTTCTATTAGTCCATCTATACTAACCTCCATCATGTTGCAAATTCAATATAATTTTTTTCTGCATCTAGCTCTGAAATTATTTTCAGCTTGTAGCAGTGTGTGGGACTTGTTCTATTAGTCCATCTATAGTAACCTCCATGAGGTTGTAAATTCAATATAAATTTTTTCTGCATCTAGCTCTGAAAAAATATTTTGGCTTCTAGGAGTGTGTGTGACTTGTTCTATTAGTCCATCTATACTAACCTCCATCAGGTTGCAAATTCAATATAATTTTTTTCTGCATCTAGCTCTGAAAAACTATTTCGGCTTCTAGCCATGAGAGGGACTTGTTCTATTAGTCCATCTATACTAACCTCCATCAGGTTGCAAATTCAATATAATTTTTTTCTGCATCTAGCTCTGAAAAACATTTTGGCTTCTAGCAGTGTGTGGGACTTGTTCTATTAGTTCATCTATACTAACCTCCATCAGGTTGCAAATTCAATATAATTTTTTCTGCATCTAGCTCTGAAAAAATATTTCGGCTTTGAGCAGTGTGTGGGACTTGTTCTATTAGTCCATCTATACTAACCTCCATCAGGTTGCAAATTCAATATAAATTTTTTCTGCATCTAGCTCTGAAAAGATATTTCGTCTTCGAGCAGTGTGTGGGACTTGTTCTATTAGTCCATCTATACTAACATCCATCAGGTTGCAAATTCAATATAATTTTTTCCTGCATCTAGCTCTGAAAAACTATTTCGGCTTCTAGCCGTGTGTGGGACTTGTTCTATTAGTCCATCTATACTAACCTCCATCAGGTTGCAAATTCAATATAATTTTTTTCTGCATCTAGCTCTGAAAAAATATTTCGGCTTCTAGCAGTGTGTGGGACTTGTTCTATTAGACCATCTATACTAACCTCCATCAGGTTGCAAATTCAATATAATTTTTTCCTGCATCTAGCTCTGAAAAACTATTTCGGCTTCCAGCAGTGTGCGGGACTTGTTCTATTAGTCCATCTATACTAACCTCCATCAGGTTGCAAATTCAATATAATTTTTTTCTGCATCTAGCTCTGAAAAAATATTTCGGCTTCTAGGCGTGTGTGGGACTTGTTCTATTAGTCCATCTATACTAACCTCCATCAGGTTGCAAATTCAATATATATTTTTTCTGCATCTAGCTCTGAAAAACTATTTCGGCTTCGAGCAGTGTGTTGGACTTGTTCTATTAGTCCATCTATACTAACCTCCATCAGGTTGCAAATTCAATATAATTTTTTTCTGCATCTAGCTCTGAAAAACTATTTTGGCATCTAGCAGTGTGTGGGACTTGTTCTATTAGTCCATCTATACTAACCTCCATCAAGTTGCAAATTCAATATAATTTTTTTCTGCATCTAGCTCTGAAAAACTATTTCAGCTTCTAGCAGTGTTTGGGACTTGTTCTATTAGTCCATCTATACTAACCTCCATCAGGTTGCAAATTCAATATAACATTTTTCTGCATCTAGCTCTGAAAAAATATTTCGGCTTCGAGCAGTGTGTGGGACTTGTTCTATTAGTCCATCTATACTAACCTCCATCAGGTTGCAAATTCAATATAATTTTTTTCTGCATCTAGCTCTGAAAAACTATTTCGGCTTCGAGCAGTGTGTGGGACTTGTTCTATTAGTCCATCTATACTAACCTCCATCAGGTTGCAAATTCAATATATTATTTTTCTGCATCTAGCTCTGAAAAAATATTGTGGCTTCGAGCAGTGTGTGGGACTTGTTCTATTAGTCCATCTATACTAACCTCCATCAGGTTGCAAATTCAATATAATTTTTTTTCTGCATCTAGCTCTCAAAAAATATTTCGGCTTCTAGCAGTGTGTGGGACTTGTTCTATTAGTCCATCTATACTAACCTCCATCAGGTTGCAAATTCAATATAATTTTTTTCTGCATCTAGCTCTGAAAAACTCTTTTGGCTTCTAGCAGTGTGTGGGACTTGTTCTATTAGTCCATCTATACTAACATCCATCAGGTTGCAAATTCAATATAATTTTTTTCTGCATCTAGCTCTGAAAAACTATTTCGGCTTCGAGCAGTGTGTGGGACTTGTTATATTAGTCCATCTATACTAACCTCCATCAGGTTGCAAATTCAATATAATTTTTTTCTGCATCTAGCTCTGAAAAACTATTTTGGCATCTAGCAGTGTGTGGGACTTGTTCTATTAGTCCATCTATACTAACCTCCATCAGGTTGCAAATTCAATATCATTTTTTTCTGCATCTAGCTCTGAAAAACTATTTCGGTTTCTAGCAGTGTGTGGGACTTGTTCTATTAGTCCATCTATACTAACCTCCATCAGGTTGCAAATTCAATATAATTTTTTTCTGCATCTAGCTCTGAAAAACTATTTCGGATACGAGCAGTGTGTGGGACTTGTTCTATTAGTCCATCTATACTAACCTCCATCAGGTTGCAAATTCAGTATAATTTTTTCTGCATCTAGCTCTGAAAAACTATTTTGGCATCTAGCAGTGTGTGGGACTTGTTCTATTAGTCCATCTATACTAACATCCATCAGGTTGCAAATTCAATATAATTTTTTTCTGCATCTAGCTCTGAAAAACTATTTCGGCTTCTAGCAGTGTTTGGGACTTGTTCTATTAGTCCATCTATACTAACCTCCATCAGGTTGCAAATTCAATATAATATTTTTCTGCATCTAGCTCTGAAAAAATATTTCGGCTTCGAGCAGTGTGTGGGACTTGTTCTATTAGTCCATCTATACTAACCTCCATCAGATTGCAAATTCAATATAATTTTTTTTCTGCATCTAGCTCTCAAAAAATATTTCGGCTTCTAGCAGTGTGTGGGACTTGTTCTATTAGTCCATCTATACTAACCTCCATCAGGTTGCAAATTCAATATAATTTTTTCCTGCATCTAGCTCTGAAAAACTATTTCGGCTTCTAGCAGTGTGTGGGACTTGTTCTATTAGTCCATCTATACTAACCTCCATCAGGTTGCAAATTCAATATAATTTTTTTCTGCATCTAGCTCTGAAATTATTTTCAGCTTGTAGCAGTGTGTGGGACTTGTTCTATTAGTCCATCTATAGTAACCTCCATGAGGTTGCAAATTCAATATAAATTTTTTCTGCATCTAGCTCTGAAAAACTATTTCGGCTTCTAGCCGTGAGAGGGACTTATTCTATTAGTCCATCTATACTAACCTCCATCAGGTTGCAAGTTCAATATAATTTTTTTCTGCATCTAGCTCTGAAAAACATTTTGGCTTCTAGCAGTGTGTGGGACTTGTTCTATTAGTTCATCTATACTAACCTCCATCAGGTTGCAAATTCAATATAATTTTTTCTGCATCTAGCTCTGAAAAAATATTTCGGCTTTGAGCAGTGTGTGGGACTTGTTCTATTAGTCCATCTATACTAACCTCCATCAGGTTGCAAATTCAATATAAATTTTTTCTGCATCTAGCTCTGAAAAGATATTTCGTCTTCGAGCAGTGTGTGGTACTTGTTCTATTAGTCCATCTATACTAACCTCCATCAGGTTGCAAATTCAATATAATTTTTTTTCTGCATCTAGCTCTGAAAAAATATTTCGGCTTCTAGCAGTGTGTGGGACTTGTTCTATTAGTCCATCTATGCTAACCTCCATCAGGTTGCAAATTCAATATAATTTTTTTCTGTATTTAGCTCTCAAAAACTATTTTGGCATATAGCAGTGTGTGGGACTTGTTCTATTAGTCCATCTATACTAACCTCCATGAGGTTGCAAATTCAATATAAATTTTTTCTGCATCTAGGTCTGAAAAAATATTTTGGCTTCTAGCAGTGTGTGTGACTTGTTCTATTAGTCCATCTATACTAACCTCCATCAGGTTGCAAATTCAATATAATTTTTTTCTGCATCTAGCTCTGAAAAACTATTTTGGCTTCTAGCCGTGAGAGGGACTTGTTCTATTAGTCCATCTATACTAACCTCCATCAGGTTGCAAATTCAATATAATTTTTTTCTGCATCTAGCTCTGAAAAAATATTTTGGCTTCTAGCAGTGTGTGGGACTTGTTCTATTAGTCCATCTATACTAACCTCCATCAGGTTGCAAATTCAATATAATTTTTTCTGCATCTAGCTCTGAAAAAATATTTCGGCTTTGAGCAGTGTGTGGGACTTGTTCTATTAGTCCATCTATACTAACCTCCATCAGGTTGCAAATTCAATATAATTTTTTTCTGCATCTAGCTCTGAAAAAATATTTTGGCTTCTAGCCGTGTGTGGGACTTGTTCTATTAGTCCATCTATACTAACCTCCATCAGGTTGCAAATTCAATATAATTTTTTTCTGCATCTAGCTCTGAAAAAATATTTCGGCTTCTAGCCGTGTGTGGGACTTGTTCTATTAGTCCATCTATACTAACCTCCATCAGGTTGCAAATTCAATATAATTTTTTTCTGCATCTAGCTCTGAAAAACTATTTTGGCATCTAGCAGTGTGTGGGACTTGTTCTATTAGTCCATCTATACTAACCTCCATCAGGTTGCAAATTCAATATCATTTTTTTCTGCATCTAGCTCTGAAAAACTATTTCGGTTTCTAGCAGTGTGTGGGACTTTTTCTATTAGTCCATCTATACTAACCTCCATCAGGTTGCAAATTCAATATAATTTTTTTCTGCATCTAGCTCTGAAAAAATATTTTGGCTTCGAGCAGTGTGTGGGACTTGTTCTATTAGTCCATCTATGCTAACCTCCATCAGGTTGCAAATTCAATATAATTTTTTTCTGTATCTAGCTCTCAAAAACTATTTTGGCATATAGCAGTGTGTGGGACTTGTTCTATTAGTCCATCTATACTAACCTCCATCAGGTTGCAAATTCAATATAATTTTTTCTGCATCTAGCTCTGAAAAAATATTTCGGCTTTGAGCAGTGTGTGGGACTTGTTCTATTAGTCCATCTATACTAACCTCCATCAGGTTGCAAATTCAATATAAATTTTTTCTGCATCTAGCTCTGAAAAAATATTTCGGCTTCGAGCAGTGTGCGGGACTTGTTCTATTAGTCCATCTATACTAACCTCCATCAGGTTGCAAATTCAATATAATTTTTATTCTGCATCTAGCTCTGAAAAAATATTTCGGCTTCTAGCAGTGTGTGGGACTTGTTCTATTAGTCCATCTATACTAACATCCATCAGGTTGCAAATTCAATATAATTTGTTCCTGCATCTAGCTCTGAAAAACTATTTCGGCTTCTAGCAGTGTGCGGGACTTGTTCTATTAGTCCATCTATACTAACCTCCATCAGGTTGCAAATTCAATATAATTTTTTTCTGCATCTAGCTCTGAAAAAGTATTTCGGCTTCTAGCCGTGTGTGGGACTTGTTCTATTAGTCCATCTATACTAACCTCCATCAGGTGGCAAATTTAATATAATTTTTTTCTGCATCTAGCTCTGAAAAAATATTTCGGCTTCTAGCAGTGCGTGGGACTTGTTCTATTAGTCCATCTATACTAACCTCCATCAGGTTGCAAATTCAATATAATTTTTTTCTGCATCTAGCTCTGAAATTATTTTCGGCTTGTAGCAGTGTGTGGGACTTGTTCTTTTAGTCCATCTATAATAACCTGTATGAGGTTGCAAATTCAATATAAATTTTTTCTGCATCTAGGTCTGAAAAAATATTTTGGCTTCTAGCAGTGTGTGTGACTTGTTCTATTAGTCCATCTATACTAACCTCCATCAGGTTGCAAATTCAATATAATTTTTTTCTGCATCTAGCTCTGAAAAAATATTTCGGCTTCTAGCCGTGTGTGGGACTTGTTCTATTAGTCCATCTATACTAACCTCCATCAGGTTGCAAATTCAATATAATTTTTTTCTGCATCTAGCTCTGAAAAACTATTTTGGCATCTAGCAGTGTGTGGGACTTGTTCTATTAGTCCATCTATACTAACCTCCATCAGGTTGCAAATTCAATATAATTTTTTTTCTGCATCGAGCTCTGAAAAACTATTTCGGCTTCTAGCAGTGTGTGGGACTTGTTCTATTAGTCCATCTATACTAACCTCCATCATGTTGCAAATTCAATATAATTTTTTTCTGCATCTAGCTCTGAAATTATTTTCAGCTTGTAGCAGTGTGTGGGACTTGTTCTATTAGTCCATCTATAGTAACCTCCATGAGGTTGCAAATTCAATATAAATTTTTTCTGCATCTAGCTCTGAAAAAATATTTTGGCTTCTAGGAGTGTGTGTGACTTGTTCTATTAGTCCATCTATACTAACCTCCATCAGGTTGCAAATTCAATATAATTTTTTTCTGCATCTAGCTCTGAAAAACAATTTCGGCTTCTAGCCATGAGAGGGACTTGTTCTATTAGTCCATCTATACTAACCTCCATCAGGTTGCAAATTCAATATAATTTTTTTCTGCATCTAGCTCTGAAAAACATTTTGGCTTCTAGCAGTGTGTGGGACTTGTTCTATTAGTTCATCTATACTAACCTCCATCAGGTTGCAAATTCAATATAATTTTTTCTGCATCTAGCTCTGAAAAAATATTTCGGCTTTGAGCAGTGTGTGGGACTTGTTCTATTAGTCCATCTATACTAACCTCCATCAGGTTGCAAATTCAATATAAATTTTTTCTGCATCTAGCTCTGAAAAGATATTTCGTCTTCGAGCAGTGTGTGGGACTTGTTCTATTAGTCCATCTATACTAACCTCCATCAGGTTGCAAATTCAATATAATTTTTTTTCTGCATCGAGCTCTGAAAAAATATTTCGGCTTCTAGCAGTGTGTGGGACTTGTTCTATTAGTCCATCTATACTAACATCCATCAGGTTGCAAATTCAATATAATTTTTTCCTGCATCTAGCTCTGAAAAACTATTTCGGCTTCTAGCCGTGTGTGGGACTTGTTCTATTAGTCCATCTATACTAACCTCCATCAGGTTGCAAATTCAATATAATTTTTTTCTGCATCTAGCTCTGAAAAAATATTTCGGCTTCTAGCAGTGTGTGGGACTTGTTCTATTAGACCATCTATACTAACCTCCATCAGGTTGCAAATTCAATATAATTTTTTCCTGCATCTAGCTCTGAAAAACTATTTCGGCTTCCAGCAGTGTGCGGGACTTGTTCTATTAGTCCATCTATACTAACCTCCATCAGGTTGCAAATTCAATATAATTTTTTTCTGCATCTAGCTCTGAAAAAATATTTCGGCTTCTAGGCGTGTGTGGGACTTGTTCTATTAGTCCATCTATACTAACCTCCATCAGGTTGCAAATTCAATATATATTTTTTCTGCATCTAGCTCTGAAAAACTATTTCGGCTTCGAGCAGTGTGTTGGACTTGTTCTATTAGTCCATCTATACTAACCTCCATCAGGTTGCAAATTCAATATAATTTTTTTCTGCATCTAGCTCTGAAAAACTATTTTGGCATCTAGCAGTGTGTGGGACTTGTTCTATTAGTCCATCTATACTAACCTCCATCAAGTTGCAAATTCAATATAATTTTTTTCTGCATCTAGCTCTGAAAAACTATTTCAGCTTCTAGCAGTGTTTGGGACTTGTTCTATTAGTCCATCTATACTAACCTCCATCAGGTTGCAAATTCAATATAATATTTTTCTGCATCTAGCTCTGAAAAAATATTTCGGCTTCGAGCAGTGTGTGGGACTTGTTCTATTAGTCCATCTATACTAACCTCCATCAGGTTGCAAATTCAATATAATTTTTTTCTGCATCTAGCTCTGAAAAACTATTTCGGCTTCGAGCAGTGTGTGGGACTTGTTCTATTAGTCCATCTATACTAACCTCCATCAGGTTGCAAATTCAATATAATATTTTTCTGCATCTAGCTCTGAAAAAATATTGTGGCTTCGAGCAGTGTGTGGGACTTGTTCTATTAGTCCATCTATACTAACCTCCATCAGGTTGCAAATTCAATATAATTTTTTTTCTGCATCTAGCTCTCAAAAAATATTTCGGCTTCTAGCAGTGTGTGGGACTTGTTCTATTAGTCCATCTATACTAACCTCCATCAGGTTGCAAATTCAATATAATTTTTTTCTGCATCTAGCTCTGAAAAACTCTTTTGGCTTCTAGCAGTGTGTGGGACTTGTTCTATTAGTCCATCTATACTAACATCCATCAGGTTGCAAATTCAATATAATTTTTTTCTGCATCTAGCTCTGAAAAACTATTTCGGCTTCGAGCAGTGTGTGGGACTTGTTATATTAGTCCATCTATACTAACCTCCATCAGGTTGCAAATTCAATATAATTTTTTTCTGCATCTAGCTCTGAAAAACTATTTTGGCATCTAGCAGTGTGTGGGACTTGTTCTATTAGTCCATCTATACTAACCTCCATCAGGTTGCAAATTCAATATCATTTTTTTCTGCATCTAGCTCTGAAAAACTATTTCGGTTTCTAGCAGTGTGTGGGACTTGTTCTATTAGTCCATCTATACTAACCTCCATCAGGTTGCAAATTCAATATAATTTTTTTCTGCATCTAGCTCTGAAAAACTATTTCGGATACGAGCAGTGTGTGGGACTTGTTCTATTAGTCCATCTATACTAACCTCCATCAGGTTGCAAATTCAGTATAATTTTTTCTGCATCTAGCTCTGAAAAACTATTTTGGCATCTAGCAGTGTGTGGGACTTGTTCTATTAGTCCATCTATACTAACATCCATCAGGTTGCAAATTCAATATAATTTTTTTCTGCATCTAGCTCTGAAAAACTATTTCGGCTTCTAGCAGTGTTTGGGACTTGTTCTATTAGTCCATCTATACTAACCTCCATCAGGTTGCAAATTCAATATAATATTTTTCTGCATCTAGCTCTGAAAAAATATTTCGGCTTCGAGCAGTGTGTGGGACTTGTTCTATTAGTCCATCTATACTAACCTCCATCAGATTGCAAATTCAATATAATTTTTTTTCTGCATCTAGCTCTCAAAAAATATTTCGGCTTCTAGCAGTGTGTGGGACTTGTTCTATTAGTCCATCTATACTAACCTCCATCAGGTTGCAAATTCAATATAATTTTTTCCTGCATCTAGCTCTGAAAAACTATTTCGGCTTCTAGCAGTGTGTGGGACTTGTTCTATTAGTCCATCTATACTAACCTCCATCAGGTTGCAAATTCAATATAATTTTTTTCTGCATCTAGCATTGAAATTATTTTCAGCTTGTAGCAGTGTGTGGGACTTGTTCTATTAGTCCATCTATAGTAACCTCCATGAGGTTGCAAATTCAATATAAATTTTTTCTGCATCTAGCTCTGAAAAAATATTTTGGCTTCTAGCAGTGTGTGTGACTTGTTCTATTAGTCCATCTATACTAACCTCCATCAGGTTGCAAATTCAATATAATTTTTTTCTGCATCTAGCTCTGAAAAACTATTTCGGCTTCTAGCCGTGAGAGGGACTTGTTCTATTAGTCCATCTATACTAACCTCCATCAGGTTGCAAGTTCAATATAATTTTTTTCTGCATCTAGCTCTGAAAAACATTTTGGCTTCTAGCAGTGTGTGGGACTTGTTCTATTAGTTCATCTATACTAACCTCCATCAGGTTGCAAATTCAATATAATTTTTTCTGCATCTAGCTCTGAAAAAATATTTCGGCTTTGAGCAGTGTGTGGGACTTGTTCTATTAGTCCATCTATACTAACCTCCATCAGGTTGCAAATTCAATATAAATTTTTTCTGCATCTAGCTCTGAAAAGATATTTCGTCTTCGAGCAGTGTGTGGGACTTGTTCTATTAGTCCATCTATACTAACCTCCATCAGGTTGCAAATTCAATATAATTTTTTTTCTGCATCTAGCTCTGAAAAAATATTTCGGCTTCTAGCAGTGTGTGGGACTTGTTCTATTAGTCCATCTATACTAACATCCATCAGGTTGCAAATTCAATATAATTTTTTTTTGCATCTAGCTCTGAAAAAATATTTCGGCTTCTAGCCGTGTGTGGGACTTGTTCTATTAGTCCATCTATACTAACCTCCATCAGGTTGAAATTCAATATAATTTTTTTCTGCATCTAACTCTGAAAAAATATTTCGGCTTCTAGCCGTGTGTGGGACTTGTTCTATTAGTTCATCTATACTAACCTCCATCAGGTTGCAAATTCAATATAATTTTTTTCTGCATCTAGCTCTGAAAAACTATTTTGGCATCTAGCAGTGTGTGGGACTTGTTCTATTAGTCCATCTATGCTAACCTCCATCAGGTTGCAAATTCAATATAATTTTTTTCTGTATTTAGCTCTCAAAAACTATTTTGGCATATAGCAGTGTGTGGGACTTGTTCTATTAGTCCATCTATACTAACCTCCATGAGGTTGCAAATTCAATATAAATTTTTTCTGCATCTAGGTCTGAAAAAATATTTTGGCTTCTAGCAGTGTGTGTGACTTGTTCTATTAGTCCATCTATACTAACCTCCATCAGGTTGCAAATTCAATATAATTTTTTTCTGCATCTAGCTCTGAAAAACTATTTTGGCTTCTAGCCGTGAGAGGGACTTGTTCTATTAGTCCATCTATACTAACCTCCATCAGGTTGCAAATTCAATATAATTTTTTTCTGCATCTAGCTCTGAAAAAATATTTTGGCTTCTAGCAGTGTGTGGGACTTGTTCTATTAGTCCATCTATACTAACCTCCATCAGGTTGCAAATTCAATATAATTTTTTCTGCATCTAGCTCTGAAAAAATATTTCGGCTTTGAGCAGTGTGTGGGACTTGTTCTATTAGTCCATCTATACTAACCTCCATCAGGTTGCAAATTCAATATAATTTTTTTCTGCATCTAGCTCTGAAAAAATATTTTGGCTTCTAGCCGTGTGTGGGACTTGTTCTATTAGTCCATCTATACTAACCTCCATCAGGTTGCAAATTCAATATAATTTTTTTCTGCATCTAGCTCTGAAAAAATATTTCGGCTTCTAGCCGTGTGTGGGACTTGTTCTATTAGTCCATCTATACTAACCTCCATCAGGTTGCAAATTCAATATAATTTTTTTCTGCATCTAGCTCTGAAAAACTATTTTGGCATCTAGCAGTGTGTGGGACTTGTTCTATTAGTCCATCTATACTAACCTCCATCAGGTTGCAAATTCAATATAATTTTTTTCTGCATCTAGCTCTGAAAAACTATTTCGGTTTCTAGCAGTGTGTGGGACTTTTTCTATTAGTCCATCTATACTAACCTCCATCAGGTTGCAAATTCAATATAATTTTTTTCTGCATCTAGCTCTGAAAAAATATTTTGGCTTCGAGCAGTGTGTGGGACTTGTTCTATTAGTCCATCTATGCTAACCTCCATCAGGTTGCAAATTCAATAAAATTTTTTTCTGTATCTAGCTCTCAAAAACTATTTTGGCATATAGCAGTGTGTGGGACTTGTTCTATTAGTCCATCTATACTAACCTCCATCAGGTTGCAAATTCAATATAATTTTTTCTGCATCTAGCTCTGAAAAAATATTTCGGCTTTGAGCAGTGTGTGGGACTTGTTCTATTAGTCCATCTATACTAACCTCCATCAGGTTGCAAATTCAATATAAATTTTTTCTGCATCTAGCTCTGAAAAAATATTTCGGCTTCGAGCAGTGTGCGGGACTTGTTCTATTAGTCCATCTATACTAACCTCCATCAGGTTGCAAATTCAATATAATTTTTATTCTGCATCTAGCTCTGAAAAAATATTTCGGCTTCTAGCAGTGTGTGGGACTTGTTCTATTAGTCCATCTATACTAACATCCATCAGGTTGCAAATTCAATATAATTTGTTCCTGCATCTAGCTCTGAAAAACTATTTCGGCTTCTAGCAGTGTGCGGGACTTGTTCTATTAGTCCATCTATACTAACCTCCATCAGGTTGCAAATTCAATATAATTTTTTTCTGCATCTAGCTCTGAAAAAGTATTTCGGCTTCTAGCCGTGTGTGGGACTTGTTCTATTAGTCCATCTATACTAACCTCCATCAGGTTGCAAATTTAATATAATTTTTTTCTGCATCTAGCTCTGAAAAAATATTTCGGCTTCTAGCAGTGCGTGGGACTTGTTCTATTAGTCCATCTATACTAACCTCCATCAGGTTGCAAATTCAATATAATTTTTTTCTGCATCTAGCTCTGAAATTATTTTCGGCTTGTAGCAGTGTGTGGGACTTGTTCTTTTAGTCCATCTATAGTAACCTCTATGAGGTTGCAAATTCAATATAAATTTTTTCTGCATCTAGGTCTGAAAAAATATTTTGGCTTCTAGCAGTGTGTGTGACTTGTTCTATTAGTCCATCTATACTAACCTCCATCAGGTTGCAAATTCAATATAATTTTTTTCTGCATCTAGCTCTGAAAAAATATTTCGGCTTCTAGCCGTGTGTGGGACTTGTTCTATTAGTCCATCTATACTAACCTCCATCAGGTTGCAAATTCAATATAATTTTTTTCTGCATCTAGCTCTGAAAAACTATTTTGGCATCTAGCAGTGTGTGGGACTTGTTCTATTAGTCCATCTATACTAACCTCCATCAGGTTGCAAATTCAATATAATTTTTTTTCTGCATCGAGCTCTGAAAAAATATTTCGGCTTCTAGCAGTGTGTGGGACTTGTTCTATTAGTCCATCTATACTAACATCCATCAGGTTGCAAATTCAATATAATTTTTTTCTGCATCTAGCTCTGAAAAAATATTTCGGCTTCTAGCCGTGTGTGGGACTTGTTCTATTAGTCCATCTATACTAACCTCCATCAGGTTGAAATTCAATATAATTTTTTTCTGCATCTAACTCTGAAAAAATATTTCGGCTTCTAGCCGTGTGTGGGACTTGTTCTATTAGTTCATCTATACTAACCTCCATCAGGTTGCAAATTCAATATAATTTTTTTCTGCATCTAGCTCTGAAAAACTATTTTTGCATCTAGCAGTGTGTGGGACTTGTTCTATTAGTCCATCTATGCTAACCTCCATCAGGTTGCAAATTCAATATAATTTTTTTCTGTATTTAGCTCTCAAAAACTATTTTGGCATATAGCAGTGTGTGGGACTTGTTCTATTAGTCCATCTATACTAACCTCCATGAGGTTGCAAATTCAATATAAATTTTTTCTGCATCTAGGTCTGAAAAAATATTTTGGCTTCTAGCAGTGTGTGTGACTTGTTCTATTAGTCCATCTATACTAACCTCCATCAGGTTGCAAATTCAATATAATTTTTTTCTGCATCTAGCTCTAAAAAACTATTTTGGCTTCTAGCCGTGAGAGGGACTTGTTCTATTAGTCCATCTATACTAACCTCCATCAGGTTGCAAATTCAATATAATTTTTTTCTGCATCTAGCTCTGAAAAAATATTTTGGCTTTTAGCAGTGTGTGGGACTTGTTCTATTAGTCCATCTATACTAACCTCCATCAGGTTGCAAATTCAATATAATTTTTTCTGCATCTAGCTCTGAAAAAATATTTCGGCTTTGAGCAGTGTGTGGGACTTGTTCTATTAGTCCATCTATACTAACCTCCATCAGGTTGCAAATTCAATATAATTTTTTTCTGCATCTAGCTCTGAAAAAATATTTTGGCTTCTAGCCGTGTGTGGGACTTGTTCTATTAGTCCATCTATACTAACCTCCATCAGGTTGCAAATTCAATATAATTTTTTTCTGCATCTAGCTCTGAAAAAATATTTCGGCTTCTAGCCGTGTGTGGGACTTGTTCTATTAGTCCATCTATACTAACCTCCATCAGGTTGCAAATTCAATATAATTTTTTTCTGCATCTAGCTCTGAAAAACTATTTTGGCATCTAGCAGTGTGTGGGACTTGTTCTATTAGTCCATCTATACTAACCTCCATCAGGTTGCAAATTCAATATCATTTTTTTCTGCATCTAGCTCTGAAAAACTTTTTCGGTTTCTAGCAGTGTGTGGGACTTTTTCTATTAGTCCATCTATACTAACCTCCATCAGGTTGCAAATTCAATATAATTTTTTTCTGCATCTAGCTCTGAAAAAATATTTTGGCTTCGAGCATTGTGTGGGACTTGTTCTATTAGTCCATCTATGCTAACCTCCATCAGGTTGCAAATTCAATATAATTTTTTTCTGTATCTAGCTCTCAAAAACTATTTTGGCATATAGCAGTGTGTGGGACTTGTTCTATTAGTCCATCTATACTAACCTCCATCAGGTTGCAAATTCAATATAATTTTTTCTGCATCTAGCTCTGAAAAAATATTTCGGCTTTGAGCAGTGTGTGGGACTTGTTCTATTAGTCCATCTATACTAACCTCCATCAGGTTGCAAATTCAATATAAATTTTTTCTGCATCTAGCTCTGAAAAAATATTTCGGCTTCGAGCAGTGTACGGGACTTGTTCTATTAGTCCATCTATACTAACCTCCATCAGGTTGCAAATTCAATATAATTTTTATTCTGCATCTAGCTCTGAAAAAATATTTCGGCTTCTAGCAGTGTGTGGGACTTGTTCTATTAGTCCATCTATACTAACATCCATCAGGTTGCAAATTCAATATAATTTGTTCCTGCATCTAGCTCTGAAAAACTATTTCGGCTTCTAGCAGTGTGCGGGACTTGTTCTATTAGTCCATCTATACTAACCTCCATCAGGTTGCAAATTCAATATAATTTTTTTCTGCATCTAGCTCTGAAAAAGTATTTCGGCTTCTAGCCGTGTGTGGGACTTGTTCTATTAGTCCATCTATACTAACCTCCATCAGGTTGCAAATTTAATATAATTTTTTTCTGCATCTAGCTCTGAAAAAATATTTCGGCTTCTAGCAGTGCGTGGGACTTGTTCTATTAGTCCATCTATACTAACCTCCATCAGGTTGCAAATTCAATATAATTTTTTTCTGCATCTAGCTCTGAAATTATTTTCGGCTTGTAGCAGTGTGTGGGACGTGTTCTTTTAGTCCATCTATAGTAACCTCTATGAGGTTGCAAATTCAATATAAATTTTTTCTGCATCTAGGTCTGAAAAATTATTTTGGCTTCTAGCAGTGTGTGTGACTTGTTCTATTAGTCCATCTATACTAACCTCCATCAGGTTGCAAATTCAATATAATTTTTTTCTGCATCTAGCTCTGAAAAACTATTTTGGCATCTAGCAGTGTGTGGGACTTGTTCTATTAGTCCATCTATACTAACCTCCATCAGGTTGCAAATTCAATATCATTTTTTTCTGCATCTAGCTTTGAAAAACTATTTCGGTTTCTAGCAGTGTGTGGGACTTGTTATATTAGTCCATCTATACTAACCTCCATCAGGTTGCAAATTCAATATAATTTTTTTCTGCATCTAGCTCTGAAAAAATATTTTGGCTTCGAGCAGTGTGTGGGACTTGTTCTATTAGTCCATCTATGCTAACCTCCATCAGGTTGCAAATTCAATATAATTTTTTTCTGTATCTAGCTCTCAAAAACTATTTTGGCATATAGCAGTGTGTGGGACTTGTTCTATTAGTCCATCTATACTAACCTCCATCAGGTTGCAAATTCAATATAATTTTTTTCTGCATCTAGCTCTGAAAAACTATTTTGGCATCTAGCAGTGTGTGGGACTTGTTCTATTAGTCCATCTATACTAACCTCCATCAGGTTGCAAATTCAATATCATTTTTTTCTGCATCTAGCTTTGAAAAACTATTTCGGTTTCTAGCAGTGTGTGGGACTTGTTATATTAGTCCATCTATACTAACCTCCATCAGGTTGCAAATTCAATATAATTTTTTTCTGCATCTAGCTCTGAAAAAATATTTTGGCTTCGAGCAGTGTGTGGGACTTGTTCTATTAGTCCATCTATGCTAACCTCCATCAGGTTGCAAATTCAATATAATTTTTTTCTGTATCTAGCTCTCAAAAACTATTTTGGCATATAGCAGTGTGTGGGACTTGTTCTATTAGTCCATCTATACTAACCTCCATCAGGTTGCAAATTCAATATAATTTTTTCTGCATCTAGCTCTGAAAAAATATTTCGGGACTTGTTCTATTAGTCCATCTATACTAACCTCCATCAGGTTGCAAATTCAATATAAATTTTTTCTGCATCTAGCTCTGAAAAAATATTTTGGCTTCGAGCAGTGTGTGGGACTTGTTCTATTAGTCCATCTATACTAACCTCCATCAGGTTGCAAATTCAATATAATTTTTATTCTGCATCTAGCTCTGAAAAAATATTCCGGCTTCTAGCAGTGTGTGGGACTTGTTCTATTAGTCCATCTATACTAACATCCATCAGGTTGCAAATTCAATATAATTTTTTCCTGCATATAGCTCTGAAAAACTATTTCGGCTTCTAGCAGTGTGCGGGACTTGTTCTATTAGTCCATCTATACTAACCTCCATCAGGTTGCAAATTCAATATAATTTTTTTCTGCATCTAGCTCTGAAAAAATATTTCGGCTTCTAGCCGTGTGTGGGACTTGTTCTATTAGTCCATCTATACTAACCTCCATCAGGTTGCAAATTCAATATAATTTTTTTCTGCATCTAGCTCTGAAAAACTATTTCGGCTTCGAACAGTGTGTGGGACTTGTTCTATTAGTCCATCTATACTAACCTCCATCAGGTTGCAAATTCAATATAATTTTTTCTGCATCTAGCTCTGAAAAACTATTTTGGCATCTAGCAGTGTGTGGGACTTGTTCTATTAGTCCATTTATACTAACCTCCATCAGGTTGCAAATTCAATATCATTTTTTTCTGCATTTGGCTCTGAAAAACTATTTCGGTTTCTAGCAGTGTGTGGGACTTGTTATATTAGTCCATCTATACTAACCTCCATCAGGTTGCAAATTCAATATAATTTTTTTCTGCATCTAGCTCTGAAAAAATATTTTGGCTTCGAGCAGTGTGTGGGACTTGTTCTATTAGTCCATCTATGCTAACCTCCATCAGGTTGCAAATTCAATATAATTTTTTTCTGTATCTAGCTCTCAAAAACTATTTTGGCATATAGCAGTGTGTGGGACTTGTTCTATTAGTCCATCTATACTAACCTCCATCAGGTTGCAAATTCAATATAATTTTTTTCTGCATCTAGCTTTGAAAAACTATTTCGGCTTCGAGCAGTGTGTGGGACTTGTTCTATTAGTCCATATATACTAACCTCCATCAGGTTGCAAATTCAATATAATTTTTTTTCTGCATCTAGCTCTGAAAAAATATTTCGGCTTCTAGCAGTGTGTGGGACTTGTTCTATTAGTCCATCTATACTAACCTCCATCAGGTTGCAAATTCAATATAATTTTTTCCTGCATATAGCTCTGAAAAACTATTTCGGCTTCTAGTAGTGTGCGGGACTTGTTCTATTAGTCCATCTATACTAACCTCCATCAGGTTGCAAATTCAATATAATTTTTTTCTGCATCTAGCCCTGAAAAAATATTTCGGCTTCTAGCCGTGTGTGGGACTTGTTCTATTAGTCCATCTATACTAACCTCCATCAGGTTGCAAATTCAATATAATTTTTTCCTGCATCTAGCTCTGAAAAACTATTTTGGCTTCTAGCAGTGTGCGGGACTTGTTCTATTAGTCCATCTATACTAACCTTCATCAGGTTGCAAATTCAATATAATTTTTTTCTGCATCTAGCTCTGAAAAAATATTTTGGCTTCTAGCCGTGTGTGGGACTTGTTCTATTAGTCCATCTATACTAACCTCCATCAGGTTGCAAATTCAATATAATTTTTTTCTGCATCTAGCTCTGAAAAAACATTTGCGCTTCGAGCAGTGTGTGGGACTTGTTCTATTAGTCCATCTATACTAACCTCCATCAGGTTGCAAATTCAATATAATTTTTTCTGCATCTAGCTCTGAAAAACTATTTTGGCATCTAGCAGTGTGTGGGACTTGTTCTATTAGTCCATTTATACTAACCTCCATCAGGTTGCAAATTCAATATCATTTTTTTCTGCATCTGGCTCTGAAAAACTATTTCGGTTTCTAGCAGTGTGTGGGACTTGTTATATTAGTCCATCTATACTAACCTCCATCAGGTTGCAAATTCAATATAATTTTTTTCTGCATCTAGCTCTGAAAAAATATTTTGGCTTCGAGCAGTGTGTGGGACTTGTTCTATTTGTCCATCTATGCTAACCTCCATCAGGTTGCAAATTCAATATAATTTTTTTCTGTATCTAGCTCTCAAAAACTATTTTGGCATATAGCAGTGTGTGGGACTTGTTCTATTAGTCCATCTATACTAACCTCCATCAGGTTGCAAATTCAATATAATTTTTTTCTGCATCTAGCTTTGAAAAACTATTTCGGCTTCGAGCAGTGTGTGGGACTTGTTCTATTAGTCCATATATACTAACCTCCATCAGGTTGCAAATTCAATATAATTTTTTTTTGCATCTAGCTCTGAAAAACTATTTCGGCTTCTAGCAGTGTGCGGGACTTGTTCTATTAGTCCATCTATACTAACCTCCATCAGGTTGCAAATTCAATATAATTTTTTCCTGCATATAGCTCTGAAAAACTATTTCGGCTTCTAGTAGTGTGCGGGACTTGTTCTATTAGTCCATCTATACTAACCTCCATCAGGTTGCAAATTCAATATAATTTTTTTCTGCATCTAGCCCTGAAAAAATATTTCGGCTTCTAGCCGTGTGTGGGACTTGTTCTATTAGTCCATCTATACTAACCTCCATCAGGTTGCAAATTCAATATAATTTTTTCCTGCATCTAGCTCTGAAAAACTATTTCGGCTTCTAGCAGTGTGCGGGACTTGTTCTATTAGTCTATCTATACTAACCTTCATCAGGTTGCAAATTCAATATACTTTTTTTCTGCATCTAGCTCTGAAAAAATATTTTGGCATCTAGCCGTGTGTGGGACTTGTTCTATTAGTCCATCTATACTAACCTCCATCAGGTTGCAAATTCAATATAATTTTTTTCTGCATCTAGCTCTGAAAAAATATTTCAGCTTCTAGCAGTGTGTGGGACTTGTTCTATTAGTCCATCTATACTAATCTCCATCAGGTTGCAAATTCAATATAATTTTTTTCTGCATCTAGCTCTGAAAAACTATTTCGGCTTCTAGCAGTGTGGGACTTGTTCTATTAGTCCATCTATACTAACCTCCATCAGGTTGCAAATTCAATATAATTTTTTTCTGCATCTAGCTCTGAAATTATTTTTGGCTTGTAGCAGTGTGTGGGACTTGTTCTATTAGTCCATCTATAGTAACCTCCATGAGGTTGCAAATTCAATATAATTTTTTTCTGCATCTAGCTCTGAAAAAATATTTTGGCTTCTAGCATTGTGTGTGACTTGTTCTATTAGTCCATCTATACTAACCTCCATCAGGTTGCAAATTCAATATAATTTTTTTCTGCATCTAGCTCTGAAAAACTATTTCGGCTTCTAGCCGTGAGAGGGACTTGTTCTATTAGTCCATCTATACTAACCTCCATCAGGTTGCAAATTCAATATAATTTTTTTCTGCATCTAGCTCTGAAAAATATTTTGGCTTCTAGCAGTGTGTGGGACTTGTTCTATTAGTCCATCTATACTAACCTCCATCAGGTTGCAAATTCAATATAATTTTCTCTGCATCTAGCTCTGAAAAAATATTTCGGCTTTGAGCAGTGTGTGGGACTTGTTCTATTAGTCCATCTATACTAACCTCCATCAGGTTGCAAATTCAATATAAATTTTTTCTGCATCTAGCTCTGAAAAGATATTTCGTCTTCGAGCAGAGTGTGGGACTTGTTCTATTAGTCCATCTATACTAACCTCCATCAGGTTGCAAATTCAATATAATTTTTTTTCTGCATCTAGCTCTGAAAAAATATTTCGGCTTCTAGCAGTGTGTGGGACTTGTTCTATTTGTCCATCTATACTAACATCCATCAGGTTGCAATTTCAATATAATTTTTTCCTGCATCTAGCTCGGAAAAACTATTTCGGCTTCTAGCAGTGTGCGGGACTTGTTCTATTAGTCCATCTATACTAACCTCCATCAGGTTGCAAATTCAATATAATTTTTTTCTGCATCTAGCTCTGAAAAAATATTTCGGCTTCTAGCCGTGTGTGGGACTTGTTCTATTAGTCCATCTATACTAACCTCCATCAGGTTGCAAATTCAATATAATTTTTTTCTGCATCTAGCTCTGAAAAAATATTTCGGCTTCTAGCCGTGCGTGGGACTTGTTCTATTAGTTCATCTATACTAACCTCCATCAGGTTGCAAATTCAATATAATTTTTTTATGCATCTAGCTCTGAAAAACTCTTTCGGCTTCTAGCAGTGTGTGGGACTTGTTCTATTAGTCCATCTATACTAACCTCCATCAGGTTGCAAATTCAATATAATTTTTTTCTGCATCTAGCTCTGAAAAACTATTTCGGCTTCTAGCAGTGTGTGGGACTTGTTTTATTAGTCCATCTATACTAACCTCCATCAGGTTGCAAATTCAATATAATTTTTTTCTGCATCTAGCTCTGAAATTATTTTCGGCTTGTAGCAGTGTGTGGGACTTGTTCTATTAGTCCATCTATAGTAACCTCCATGAGGTTGCAAATTCAATATAAATTTTTTCTGCATCTAGGTCTGAAAAAATATTTTGGCTTCTAGCAGTGTGTGTGACTTGTTCTATTAGTCCATCTATACTAACCTCCATCAGGTTGCAAATTCAATATAATTTTTTTCTGCATCTAGCTCTGAAAAACTCTTTCGGCTTCTAGCAGTGTGTGGGACTTGTTCTATTAGTCCATCTATACTAACCTCCATCAGGTTGCAAATTCAATATAATTTTTTTCTGCATCTAGCTCTGAAAAACTATTTCGGCTTCTAGCAGTGTGTGGGACTTGTTCTATTAGTCCATCTATACTAACCTCCATCAGGTTGCAAATTCAATATAATTTTTTTCTGCATCTAGCTCTGAAATTATTTTCGGCTTGTAGCAGTGTGTGGGACTTGTTCTATTAGTCCATCTATAGTAACCTCCATGAGGTTGCAAATTCAATATAAATTTTTTCTGCATCTAGGTCTGAAAAAATATTTTGGCTTCTAGCAGTGTGTGTGACTTGTTCTATTAGTCCATCTATACTAACCTCCATCAGGTTGCAAATTCAATATAATTTTTTTCTGCATCTAGCTCTGAAAAAATATTTTGGCTTCTAGCAGTGTGTGGGACTTGTTCTATTAGTCCATCTATACTAACCTCCATCAGGTTGCAAATTCAATATAATTTTTTCTGCATCTAGCTCTGAAAAAATATTTCGGCTTTGAGCAGTGTGTGGGACTTGTTCTATTAGTCCATCTATACTAACCTCCATCAGGTTGCAAATTCAATATAATTTTTTTCTGCATCTAGCTCTGAACAAATATTTCGGCTTCTAGCCGTGTGTGGGACTTGTTCTATTAGTCCATCTATACTAACCTCCATCAGGTTGCAAATTCAATATAATTTTTTTCTGCATCTAGCTCTGAAAAAATATTTCGGCTTCTAGCCGTGTGTGGGACTTGTTCTATTAGTCCATCTATACTAACCTCCATCAGGTTGCAAATTCAATATAATTTTTTTCTGCATATAGCTCTGAAAAACAATTTTGGCATCTAGCAGTGTGTGGGACTTGTTCTATTAGTCCATCTATACTAACCTCCATCAGGTTGCAAATTCAATATCATTTTATTCTGCATCTAGCTCTGAAAAACTATTTCGGTTTCTAGCAGTGTGTGGGACTTGTTCTATTAGTCCATCTATACTAACCTCCATCAGGTTGCAAATTCAATATAATTTTTTTCTGCATCTAGCTCTGAAAAAATATTTTGACTTCGAGCAGTGTGTGGGACTTGTTCTATTAGTCCATCTATGCTAACCTCCATCAGGTTGCAAATTCAATATAATTTTTTTCTGTATCTAGCTCTCAAAAACTATTTTGGCAAATAGCAGTGTGTGGGACTTGTTCTATTAGTCCATCTATACTAACCTCCATCAGGTTGCAAATTCAATATAATTTTTTCTGCATCTAGCTTTGAAAAACTATTTCGGCTTCGAGCAGTGTGTGGGACTTGTTCTATTAGTCCATATATACTAACCTCCATCAGGTTGCAAATTCAATATAATTTTTTTCTGCATCTAGCCCTGAAAAAATATTTTGGCTTCTAGCCGTGTGTGGGACTTGTTCTATTAGTCCATCTATACTAACCTCCATCAGGTTGCAAATTCAGTATAATTTTTTTCTGCATCTAGCTCTGAAATTATTTTCGGCTTGTAGCAGTGTGTGGGACTTGTTCTATTAGTCCATCTATAGTAACCTCCATGAGGTTGCAAATTGAATATAAATTTTTTCTGCATCTAAGTCTGAAAAAATATTTTGGCTTCTAGCAGCGTGTGTGACTTGTTCTATTAGTCCATCTATACTAACCTCCATCAGGTTGCAAATTCAATATAATTTTTTTCTGCATCTAGCTCTGAAAAATTATTTCGGCTTCTAGCCATGAGAGGGACTTGTTCTATTAGTCCATCTATACTAACCTCCATCAGGTTGCAAATTCAATATAATTTTTTTCTGCATCTAGCTCTGAAAAAATATTTTGGCTTCTAGCAGTGTGTGGGACTTGTTCTATTAGTCCATCTATACTAACCTCCATCAGGTTGCAAATTCAATATAATTTTTTCTGCGTCTAGCTCTGAAAAAATATTTCGGATTTGAGCAGTGTTTGGGACTTGTTCTATTAGTCCATCTATACTAACCTCCATCAGGTTGCAAATTCAATATAAATTTTTTCTGCATCTAGCTCTGAAAAAATATTTCGGCTTCGAGCAGTGTGTGGGACTTGTTCTATTAGTCCATCTATACTAACCTCCATCAGGTTGCAAATTCAATATAATTTTTTTTCTGCATCTAGCTCTGAAAAAATATTTCGGCTTCTAGCAGTGTGTGGGACTTGTTCTATTAGTCCATCTATACTAACATCCATCAGGTTGCAAATTCAATATAATTTTTTCCTGCATTTAGCTCTGAAAAACTATTTCGGCTTCTAGCAGTGTGCGGGACTTGTTCTATTAGTCCATCTATACTAACCTCCATCAGGTTGCAAATTCAATATAATTTTTTTCTGCACCAAGCTCTGAAAAAATATTTCGGCTTCTAGCCGTGTGTGGGACTTATTCTATTAGTCCATCTATACTAACCTCCATCAGGTTGCAAATTCAATATAATTTTTTTCTGCATCTAGCTCTGAAAAAATATTTCGGCTTCTAGCAGTGTGTGGGACTTGTTCTATTAGTCCATCTATACTAACCTCCATCAGGTTGCAAATTCAATATAATTTTTTTCTGCATCTAGCTCTGAAAAACTCTTTCGGCTTCTAGCAGTGTGTGGGACTTTTTCTATTAGTCGATCTGTACTAACCTCCATCAGGTTTCATATTCAATATAATTTTTTTCTGCATCTAGCTCTGAAAAACTATTTCCGCTTCGAGCAGTGTGTGGGACTTGTTCTATTAGTCCATCTATACTAACCTCCATCAGGTTGCAAATTCAATATAATTTTTTTCTGCATCTAGCTCTGAAAAACTATTTTGGCATCTAGCAGTGTGTGGGACTTGTTCTATTAGTCCATCTATACTAACCTCCATCAGGTTGCAAATTCAATATAATTTTTTTCTGCATCTAGCTCTGAAAAACTATTTCGGTTTCTAGCAGTGTGTGGGACTTGTTCTATTAGTCCATCTATACTAACCTCCATCAGGTTGCAATTTCAATATAATTTTTTTCTGCATCTAGCTCTGAAAAAAAATTTTGGCTTCGAGCAGTGTGTGGGACTTCTATTAGTCCATATATGCTAACCTCCATCAGGTTGCAAATTCAATATAATTTTTTTCTGTATCTAGCTCTCAAAAACTATTTTGGCATATAGCAGTGTGTCTGACTTGTTCTATTAGTCCATCTATACTAACCTCCTTCAGGTTGCAAATTCAATATAATTTTTTTCTGCATCTAGCTTTGAAAAACTATTTCGGCTTCGAGCAGTGTGTGGGACTTGTTCTATTAGTCCATATATACTAACCTCCATCAGGTTGCAAATTCAATATAATTTTTTTCTGCATCTAGCTCTGAAAAAATATTTCGGCTTCTAGCAGTGTGTGGGACTTGTTCTATTAGTCCATCTATACTAACCTCCATCAGGTTGCGAATTCAATATAATTTTTTCCTGCATATAGCTCTGAAAAACTATTTCGGCTTCTAGTAGTGTGCGGGACTTGTTCTATTAGTCCATCTATACTAACCTCCATCAGGTTGCAAATTCAATATAATTTTTTTCTGCATCTAGCCCTGAAAAAATATTTCGGCTTCTAGCCGTGTGTGGGACTTGTTCTATTAGTCCATCTATACTAACCTCCATCAGGTTGCAAATTCAATATAATGTTTTCCTGCATCTAGCTCTGAAAAACTATTTCGGCTTCTAGCAGTGTGCGGGACTTGTTCTATTAGTCCATCTATACTAACCTTCATCAGGTTGCAAATTCAATATAATTTTTTTCTGCATCTAGCTCTGAAAAAATATTTCGGCTTCTAGCCGTGTGTGGGACTTGTTCTATTAGTCCATCTATACTAACCTCCATCAGGTTGCAAATTCAATATAATTTTTTTCTGCATCTATCTCTGAAAAAATATTTCAGCTTCTAGCAGTGTGTGGGACTTCTTCTATTAGTCCATCTATACTAACCTCCATCAGGTTGCAAATTCAATATAATTTTTTCCTGCATCTAGCTCTGAAAAACTATTTTGGCTTCTAGCAGTGTGCGGGACTTGTTCTATTAGTCCCTCTATACTAACCTCCATCAGGTTGCAAATTCAATATAATTTTTTTCTTCATCTAGCTCTGAAAAACTATTTCGGCTTCTAGCAGTGTGTGGGACTTGTTCTATTAGTCCATCTATACTAACCTCCATCAGGTTGAAAATTCAATATAATTTTTTTCTGCATCTAGCTCTGAAAACTATTTCGGCTCTAGCAGTGTGTGGGACTTGTTCTATTAGTCCATCTATACTAACCTCCATCAGGTTGCATATTCAATATAATTTTTTTCTGCATCTAGCTCTGAAAAAATATTTCGGCTTGTAGCAGTGTATGGGACTTGTTCTATTAGTCCATCTATACTAACCTCCATCAGGTAGCAAATTCAATATAATTTTTTTTCTGCATCTAGCTCTGAAAAACTATTTTGGTTTGTAGCAGTGTGTGGGACTTGTTATATTAGACCATCTATACTAACCTCCATCAGGTTGCAAATTCAATATATTTTTTTTCTGCATCTAGCTCTGAAAAACTATTTTGGCTTCTAGCAGTGTGTGGGACTTGTTCTATTAGTCCATCTCTACTAACCTCCATCAGGTTGCAAATTCAATATAATTTTTTTCTGCATCTAGCTCTGAAATTTTTTTTCAGCTTGTAGCAGTGTGTGGGACTTGTTCTATTAGTCCATGTATATTAACCTCCATGAGGTTGCAAATTCAATATAAATTTTTTCTGCATCTAGCTCTGAAAAAATATTTTGGCTTCTAACAGTGTGTGTGACTTGTTCTATTGGTCCATCTATACTAACCTCCATCAGGTTGCAAATTCAATATAATTTTTTTCTGCATCTAGCTCTGAAAAACTATTTCGGCTTCTAGCCGTGAGACGGACTTGTTCTATTAGTCCATCTATACTAACCTCCATCAGGTTGCAAATTCAATATAATTTTTTTCTGCATCTAGCTCTGAAAAAATATTTCGGCTTTGAGCAGTGTGTGGGACTTGTTCTATTAGTCCATCTATACTAACCTCCATCAGGTTGCAAATTCAATATAAATTTTTTCTGCATCTAGCTCTGAAAAAATATTTCGGCTTCGAGCAGTGTGTGGGACTTGTTCTATTAGTCCATCTATACTAACCTCCATCAGGTTGCAAATTCAATATAATTTTTTTTCTGCATCTAGCTCTGAAAAAATATTTCGGCTTCTAGCAGTGTGTGGGACTTGTTCTATTAGTCCATCTATACTAACCTCCATCAGGTTGCAAATTCAATATAATTTTTTCCTGCATCTAGCTCTGAAAAACTATTTTGGCTTCTAGCAGTGTGCGGGACTTGTTCTATTAGTCCATCTATACTAAACTCCATCAGGTTGCAAATTCAATATAATTTTTTTCTGCATCTAGCTCTGAAAAAATATTTCGGCTTCTAGCCGTGTGTGGGACTTGTTCTATTAGTCCATCTATACTAACCTCCATCAGGTTGCAAATTCAATATCATTTTTTTATGCATCTAGCTCTGAAAAAATATTTCGGCTTCTAGCAGTGTGTAGGACTTGTTCTATTAGTCCATCTATACTAACCTCCATCAGGTTGCAAATTCAATATAATTTTTTTCTGCATCTAGCTCTGAAAAACTCTTTTGGCTTCTAGCAGTGTGTGGGAGTTGTTCTATTAGTCCATCTATACTAACCTCCATCAGGTTGCAAATTCAATATAATTTTTTTCTGCATCTAGCTCTGAAAAACTATTTCAGCTTCGAGCAGTGTGTGGGACTTGTTCTATTAGTCCATCTATACTAACCTCCATCAGGTTGCAAATTCAATATAATTTTTTTCTGCATCTAGCTCTGAAAAACTATTTTGGCATCTAGCAGTGTGTGGGACTTGTTCTATTAGTCCATCTATACTAACCTCCATCAGGTTGCAAATTCAATATCATTTTTTTCTGCATCTAGCTCTGAAAAACTATTTCGGTTTCTAGCAGTGTGTGGGACTTGTTCTATTAGTCCATCTATACTAACCTCCATCAGGTTGCAAATTCAATATAATTTTTTTCTGCATCTAGCTCTGAAAAAATATTTTGGCTTCGAGCAGTGTGTGGGACTTGTTCTATTAGTCCATCTATGCTAACCTCCATCAGGTTGCAAATTCAATATAATTTTTTCTGCATCTAGCTCTGAAAAACTATTTTGGCATCTAGCAGTGTGTGGGACTTGTTCTATTAGTCCATCTATACTAACCTCCATCAGGTTGCAAATTCAATATAATTTTTTTCTGCATCTAGCTCTGAAAAACTATTTTGGCTTCTAGCAGTGTGTGGGACTTGTTCTATTAGTCCATCTATACTAACCTCCATCAGGTTGCAAATTCAATATAATTTTTTTCTGCATCTAGCTCTGAAAAAATATTTTGGCTTCGAGCAGTGTGTGGGACTTGTTCTATTAGTCCATCTATGCTAACCTCCATCAGGTTGCAAATTCAATATAATTTTTTTCTGTATCTAGCTCTCAAAAACTATTTTGGCATATAGCAGTGTGTGGGACTTGTTCTATTAGTCCATCTATACTAACCTCCATCAGGTTGCAAATTCAATATAATTTTTTTCTGCATCTAGCTTTGAAAAACTATTTCGGCTTCGAGCAGTGTGTGGGACTTGTTCTATTAGTCCATATATACTAACCTCCATCAGGTTGCAAATTCAATATAATTTTTTTTCTGCATCTAGCTCTGAAAAAATATTTCGGCTTCTAGCAGTGTGTGGGACTTGTTCTATTAGTCCATCTATACTAACCTCCATCAGGTTGCAAATTCAATATAATTTTTTCCTGCATATAGCTCTGAAAAACTATTTCGGCTTCTAGTAGTGTGCGGGACTTGTTCTATTAGTCCATCTATACTAACCTCCATCAGGTTGCAAATTCAATATAATTTTTTTCTGCATCTAGCCCTGAAAAAATATTTCGGCTTCTAGCCGTGTGTGGGACTTGTTCTATTAGTCCATCTATACTAACCTCCATCAGGTTGCAAATTCAATATAATTTTTTCCTGCATCTAGCTCTGAAAAACTATTTCGGCTTCTAGCAGTGTGCGGGACTTGTTCTATTAGTCCATCTATACTAACCTTCATCAGGTTGCAAATTCAATATAATTTTTTTCTGCATCTAGCTCTGAAAAAATATTTTGGCTTCTAGCCGTGTGTGGGACTTGTTCTATTAGTCCATCTATACTAACCTCCATCAGGTTGCAAATTCAATATAATTTTTTTCTGCATCTAGCTCTGAAAAACTATTTTGGCATCTAGCAGTGTGTGGGACTTGTTCTATTAGTCCATTTATACTAACCTCCATCAGGTTGCAAATTCAATATCATTTTTTTCTGCATCTGGCTCTGAAAAACTATTTCGGTTTCTAGCAGTGTGTGGGACTTGTTATATTAGTCCATCTATACTAACCTCCATCAGGTTGCAAATTCAATATAATTTTTTTCTGCATCTAGCTCTGAAAAAATATTTTCTTCGAGCAGTGTGTGGGACTTGTTCTATTAGTCCATCTATGCTAACCTCCATCAGGTTGCAAATTCAATATAATTTTTTTCTGTATCTAGCTCTCAAAAACTATTTTGGCATATAGCAGTGTGTGGGACTTGTTCTATTAGTCCATCTATACTAACCTCCATCAGGTTGCAAATTCAATATAATTTTTTTCTGCATCTAGCTTTGAAAAACTATTTCGGCTTCGAGCAGTGTGTGGGACTTGTTCTATTAGTCCATATATACTAACCTCCATCAGGTTGCAAATTCAATATAATTTTTTTTCTACATCTAGCTCTGAAAAAGTATTTCGGCTTCTAGCAGTGTGTGGGACTTGTTCTATTAGTCCATCTATACTAACCTCCATCAGGTTGCAAATTCAATATAATTTTTTCCTGCATATAGCTCTGAAAAACTATTTCGGCTTCTAGTAGTGTGCGGGACTTGTTCTATTAGTCCATCTATACTAACCTCCATCAGGTTGCAAATTCAATATAATTTTTTTCTGCATCTAGCCCTGAAAAAATATTTCGGCTTCTAGCCGTGTGTGGGACTTGTTCTATTAGTCCATCTATACTAACCTCCATCAGGTTGCAAATTCAATATAATTTTTTCCTGCATCTAGCTCTGAAAAACTATTTCGGCTTCTAGCAGTGTGCGGGACTTGTTCTATTAGTCCATCTATACTAACCTCCATCAGGTTGCAAATTCAATATAAATTTTTTCTGCATCTAGCTCTGAAAAAATATTTCGGCTTCGAGCAGTGTGTGGGACTTGTTCTATTAGTCCATCTATACTAACCTCCATCAGGTTGCAAATTCAATATAATTTTTTTTCTGCATCTAGCTCTGAAAAAATATTTCGGCTTCTAGAAGTGTGTGGGACTTGTTCTATTAGTCCATCTATACTAACATCCATCAGGTTGCAAATTCAATATAATTTTTTCCTGCATTTAGCTCTGAAAAACTATTTCGGCTTCTAGCAGTGTGCGGGACTTGTTCTATTAGTCCATCTATACTAACCTCCATCAGGTTGCAAATTCAATATAATTTTTTTCTGCACCAAGCTCTGAAAAAATATTTCGGCTTCTAGCCGTGTGTGGGACTTATTCTATTAGTCCATCTATACTAACCTCCATCAGGTTGCAAATTCAATATAATTTTTTTCTGCATCTAGCTCTGAAAAAATATTTCGGCTTCTAGCAGTGTGTGGGACTTGTTCTATTAGTCCATCTATACTAACCTCCATCAGGTTGCAAATTCAATATAATTTTTTTCTGCATCTAGCTCTGAAAAACTCTTTCGGCTTCTAGCAGTGTGTGGGACTTTTTCTATTAGTCGATCTGTACTAACCTCCATCAGGTTTCATATTCAATATAATTTTTTTCTGCATCTAGCTCTGAAAAACTATTTCCGCTTCGAGCAGTGTGTGGGACTTGTTCTATTAGTCCATCTATACTAACCTCCATCAGGTTGCAAATTCAATATAATTTTTTTCTGCATCTAGCTCTGAAAAACTATTTTGGCATCTAGCAGTGTGTGGGACTTGTTCTATTAGTCCATCTATACTAACCTCCATCAGGTTGCAAATTCAATATAATTTTTTTCTGCATCTAGCTCTGAAAAACTATTTCGGTTTCTAGCAGTGTGTGGGACTTGTTCTATTAGTCCATCTATACTAACCTCCATCAGGTTGCAATTTCAATATAATTTTTTTCTGCATCTAGCTCTGAAAAAATATTTTGGCTTTGAGCAGTGTGTGGGACTTGTTCTATTAGTCCATCTATGCTAACCTCCATCAGGTTGCAAATTCAATATAATTTTTTTCTGTATCTAGCTCTCAAAAACTATTTTGGCATATAGCAGTGTGTCTGACTTGTTCTATTAGTCCATCTATACTAACCTCCTTCAGGTTGCAAATTCAATATAATTTTTTTCTGCATCTAGCTTTGAAAAACTATTTCGGCTTCGAGCAGTTTGTGGGACTTGTTCTATTAGTCCATATATACTAACCTCCATCAGGTTGCAAATTCAATATAATTTTTTTTCTGCATCTAGCTCTGAAAAAATATTTCGGCTTCTAGCAGTGTGTGGGACTTGTTCTATTAGTCCATCTATACTAACCTCCATCAGGTTGCAAATTCAATATAATTTTTTCCTGCATATAGCTCTGAAAAACTATTTCGGCTTCTAGTAGTGTGCGGGACTTGTTCTATTAGTCCATCTATACTAACCTCCATCAGGTTGCAAATTCAATATAATTTTTTTCTGCATCTAGCCCTGAAAAAATATTTCGGCTTCTAGCCGTGTGTGGGACTTGTTCTATTAGTCCATCTATACTAACCTCCATCAGGTTGCAAATTCAATATAATGTTTTCCTGCATCTAGCTCTGAAAAACTATTTCGGCTTCTAGCAGTGTGCGGGACTTGTTCTATTAGTCCATCTATACTAACCTTCATCAGGTTGCAAATTCAATATAATTTTTTTCTGCATCTAGCTCTGAAAAAATATTTCGGCTTCTAGCCGTGTGTGGGACTTGTTCTATTAATCCATCTATACTAACCTCCATCAGGTTGCAAATTCAATATAATTTTTTTCTGCATCTAGCTCTGAAAAAATATTTCAGCTTCTAGCAGTGTGTGGGACTTCTTCTATTAGTCCATCTATACTAACCTCCATCAGGTTGCAAATTCAATATAATTTTTTCCTGCATCTAGCTCTGAAAAATTATTTTGGCTTCTAGCAGTGTGCGGGACTTGTTCTATTAGTCCCTCTATACTAACCTCCATCAGGTTGCAAATTCAATATAATTTTTTTCTTCATCTAGCTCTGAAAATCTATTTCGGCTTCTAGCAGTGTGTGGGACTTGTTCTATTAGTCCATCTATACTAACCTCCATCAGGTTGAAAATTCAATATAATTTTTTTCTGCATCTAGCTCTGAAAAACTATTTCGGTTCTAGCAGTGTGTGGGACTTGTTCTATTAGTCCATCTATACTAACCTCCATCAGGTTGCATATTCAATATAATTTTTTTCTGCATCTAGCTCTGAAAAAATATTTCGGCTTGTAGCAGTGTATGGGACTTGTTCTATTAGTCCATCTATACTAACCTCCATCAGGTTGCAAATTCAATATAATTTTTTTTCTGCATCTAGCTCTGAAAAACTATTTTGGTTTGTAGCAGTGTGTGGGACTTGTTATATTAGACCATCTATACTAACCTCCATCAGGTTGCAAATTCAATATATTTTTTTTCTGCATCTAGCTCTGAAAAACTATTTTGGCTTCTAGCAGTGTGTGGGACTTGTTCTATTAGTCCATCTCTACTAACCTCCATCAGGTTGCAAATTCAATATAATTTTTTTCTGCATCTAGCTCTGAAATTTTTTTTCAGCTTGTAGCGGTGTGTGCGACTTGTTCTATTAGTCCATGTATATTAACCTCCATGAGGTTGCAAATTCAACATAAATTTTTTCTGCATCTAGCTCTGAAAAAATATTTTGGCTTCTAACAGTGTGTGTGACTTGTTCTATTGGTCCATCTATACTAACCTCCATCAGGTTGCAAATTCAATATAATTTTTTTCTGCATCTAGCTCTGAAAAACTATTTCGGCTTCTAGCCGTGAGACGGACTTGTTCTATTAGTCCATCTATACTAACCTCCATCAGGTTGCAAATTCAATATAATTTTTTTCTGCATCTAGCTCTGAAAAAATATTTCGGCTTTGAGCAGTGTGTGGGACTTGTTCTATTAGTCCATCTATACTAACCTCCATCAGGTTGCAAATTCAATATAAATTTTTTCTGCATCTAGCTCTGAAAAAATATTTCGGCTTCGAGCAGTGTGTGGGACTTGTTCTATTAGTCCATCTATACTAACCTCCATCAGGTTGCAAATTCAATATAATTTTTTTTCTGCATCTAGCTCTGAAAAAATATTTCGGCTTCTAGCAGTGTGTGGGACTTGTTCTATTAGTCCATCTATACTAACCTCCATCAGGTTGCAAATTCAATATCATTTTTTCCTGCATCTAGCTCTGAAAAACTATTTTGGCTTCTAGCAGTGTGCGGGACTTGTTCTATTAGTCCATCTATACTAAACTCCATCAGGTTGCAAATTCAATATAATTTTTTTTCTGCATCTAGCTCTGAAAAAATATTTCGGCTTCTAGCAGTGTGTGGGACTTGTTCTATTAGTCCATCTATACTAACATCCATCAGGTTGCAAATTCAATATAATTTTTTCCTGCATTTAGCTCTGAAAAACTATTTCGGCTTCTAGCAGTGTGCGGGACTTGTTCTATTAGTCCATCTATACTAACCTCCATCAGGTTGCAAATTCAATATAATTTTTTTCTGCATCTAGCTCTGAAAAAATATTTCGGCTTCTAGCCGTGTGTGGGACTTGTTCTATTAGTCCATCTATACTAACCTCCATCAGGTTGCAAATTCAATATCATTTTTTTATGCATCTAGCTCTGAAAAACTCTTTTGGCTTCTAGCAGTGTGTGGGAGTTGTTCTATTAGTCCATCTATACTAACCTCCATCAGGTTGCAAATTCAATATAATTTTTTTCTGCATCTAGCTCTGAAAAACTATTTCAGCTTCGAGCAGTGTGTGGGACTTGTTCTATTAGTCCATCTATACTAACCTCCATCAGGTTGCAAATTCAATATAATTTTTTTCTGCATCTAGCTCTGAAAAACTATTTTGGCATCTAGCAGTGTGTGGGACTTGTTCTATTAGTCCATCTATACTAACCTCCATCAGGTTGCAAATTCAATATAATTTTTTTCTGCATCTAGCTCTGAAAAACTATTTCGGTTTCTAGCGGTGTGTGGGACTTGTTCTATTAGTCCATCTATACTAACCTCCATCAGGTTGCAAATTCAATATAATTTTTTTCTGCATCTAGCTCTGAAAAAATATTTTGGCTTCGAGCAGTGTGTGGGACTTGTTCTATTAGTCCATCTATGCTAACCTCCATCAGGTTGCAAATTCAATATAATTTTTTCTGCATCTAGCTCTGAAAAACTATTTTGGCATCTAGCAGTGTGTGGGACTTGTTCTATTAGTCCATCTATACTAACTTCCATCAGGTTGCAAATTCAATATAATTTTTTTCTGCATCTAGCTCTGAAAAACTATTTTGGCTTCTAGCAGTGTGTGGGACTTGTTCTATTAGTCCATCTATACTAACCTCCATCAGGTTGCAAATTCAATATAATTTTTTTCTGCATCTAGCTCTGAAAAAATATTTTGGCTTCGAGCAGTGTGTGGGACTTGTTCTATTAGTCCATCTATGCTAACCTCCATCAGGTTGCAAATTCAATATAATTTTTTTCTGTATCTAGCTCTCAAAAACTATTTTGGCATATAGCAGTGTGTGGGACTTGTTCTATTAGTCCATCTATACTAACCTCCATCAGGTTGCAAATTCAATATAATTTTTTTCTGCATCTAGCTTTGAAAAACTATTTCGGCTTCGAGCAGTGTGTGGGACTTGTTCTATTAGTCCATATATACTAACCTCCCTCAGGTTGCAAATTCAATATAATTTTTTTTCTGCATCTAGCTCTGAAAAAATATTTCGGCTTCTAGCAGTGTGTGGGACTTGTTCTATTAGTCCATCTATACTAACCTCCATCAGGTTGCAAATTCAATATAATTTTTTCCTGCATATAGCTCTGAAAAACTATTTCGGCTTCTAGTAGTGTGCGGGACTTGTTCTATTAGTCCATCTATACTAACCTCCATCAGGTTGCAAATTCAATATAATTTTTTTCTGCATCTAGCCCTGAAAAAATATTTCGGCTTCTAGCCGTGTGTGGGACTTGTTCCATTAGTCCATCTATACTAACCTCCATCAGGTTGCAAATTCAATATAATTTTTTCCTGCATCTAGCTCTGAAAATCTATTTCGGCTTCTAGCAGTGTGCGGGACTTGTTCTATTAGTCCATCTATACTAACCTTCATCAGGTTGCAAATTCAATATAATTTTTTTCTGCATCTAGCTCTGAAAAAATATTTTGGCATCTAGCCGTGTGTGGGACTTGTTCTATTAGTCCATCTATACTAACCTCCATCAGGTTGCAAATTCAATATAATTTTTTTCTGCATCTAGCTCTGAAAAACTATTTTGGCATCTAGCAGTGTGTGGGACTTGTTCTATTAGTCCATTTATACTAACCTCCATCAGGTTGCAAATTCAATATCATTTTTTTCTGCATCTGGCTCTGAAAAACTATTTCGGTTTCTAGCAGTGTGTGGGACTTGTTATATTAGTCCATCTATACTAACCTCCATCAGGTTGCAAATTCAATATAATTTTTTTCTGCATCTAGCTCTGAAAAAATATTTTGGCTTCGAGCAGTGTGTGGGACTTGTTCTATTAGTCCATCTATGCTAACCTCCATCAGGTTGCAAATTCAATATAATTTTTTTTTGTATCTAGCTCTCAAAAACTATTTTGGCATATAGCAGTGTGTGGGACTTGTTCTATTAGTCCATCTATACTAACCTCCATCAGGTTGCAAATTCAATATAATTTTTTTCTGCATCTAGCTTTGAAAAACTATTTCGGCTTCGAGCAGTGTGTGGGACTTGTTCTATTAGTCCATATATACTAACCTCCATCAGGTTGCAAATTCAATATAATTTTTTTTCTGCATCTAGCTCTGAAAAAATATTTCAGCTTCTAGCAGTGTGTGGGACTTGTTCTATTAGTCCATCTATACTAACCTCCATCAGGTTGCAAATTCAATATAATTTTTTCCTGCATATAGCTCTGAAAAACTATTTCGGCTTCTAGTAGTGTGCGGGACTTGTTCTATTAGTCCATCTATACTAACCTCCATCAGGTTGCAAATTCAATATAATTTTTTTCTGCATCTAGCCCTGAAAAAATATTTCGGCTTCTAGCCGTGTGTGGGACTTGTTCTATTAGTCCATCTATACTAACCTCCATCAGGTTGCAAATTCAATATAATTTTTTCCTGCATCTAGCTCTGAAAAACTATTTCGGCTTCTAGCAGTGTGCGGGACTTGTTCTATTAGTCCATCTATACTAACCTTCATCAGGTTGCAAATTCAATATAATTTTTTTCTGCATCTAGCTCTGAAAAAATATTTTGGCTTCTAGCCGTGTGTGGGACTTGTTCTATTAGTCCATCTATACTAACCTCCATCAGGTTGCAAATTCAATATAATTTTTTTCTGCATCTAGCTCTGAAAAAATATTTCAGCTTCTAGCAGTGTGTGGGACTTGTTCTATTAGTCCATCTATACTAACCTCCATCAGGTTGCAAATTCAATATAATTTTTTTCTGCATCTAGCTCTGAAAAACTATTTCGGCTTCTAGCAGTGTGGGACTTGTTCTATTAGTCCATCTATACTAACCTCCATCAGGTTGCAAATTCAATATAATTTTTTTCTGCATTTAGCTCTGAAATTATTTTTGGCTTGTAGCAGTGTGTGGGACTTGTTCTATTAGTCCATCTATAGTAACCTTCATGAGGTTGCAAATTCAATATAATTTTTTTCTGCATCTAGCTCTGAAAAAATATTTTGGCTTCTAGCATTGTGTGTGACTTGTTCTATTAGTCCATCTATACTAACCTCCATCAGGTTGCAAATTCAATATAATTTTTTCTGCATCTAGCTCTGAAAAAATATTTCGGCTTTGAGCAGTGTGTGGGACTTGTTCTATTAGTCCATCTATACTAACCTCCATCAGGTTGCAAATTCAATATAAATTTTTTCTGCATCTAGCTCTGAAAAAATATTTCGGCTTCGAGCAGTGTGTGGGACTTGTTCTATTAGTCCATCTATACTAACCTCCATCAGGTTGCAAATTCAATATAATTTTTTTTCTGCATCTAGCTCTGAAAAAATATTTCGGCTTCTAGCAGTGTGTGGGACTTGTTCTATTAGTCCATCTATACTAACCTCCATCAGGTTGCAAATTCAATATAATTTTTTCCTGCATCTAGCTCTGAAAAACTATTTTGGCTTCTAGCAGTGTGCGGGACTTGTTCTATTAGTCCATCTATACTAAACTCCATCAGGTTGCAAATTCAATATAATTTTTTTCTGCATCTAGCTCTGAAAAAATATTTCGGCTTCTAACCGTGTGTGGGACTTGTTCTATTAGTCCATCTATACTAACCTCCATCAGGTTGCAAATTCAATATCATTTTTTTATGCATCTGGCTCTGAAAAAATATTTCGGCTTCTAGCAGTGTGTAGGACTTGTTCTATTAGTCCATCTATACTAACCTCCATCAGGTTGCAAATTCAAAATAATTTTTTTCTGCATCTAGCTCTGAAAAACTCTTTTGGCTTCTAGCAGTGTGTGGGAGTTGTTCTATTAGTCCATCTATACTAACCTCCATCAGGTTGCAAATTCAATATAATTTTTTTCTGCATCTAGCTCTGAAAAACTATTTCAGCTTCGAGCAGTGTGTGGGACTTGTTCTATTAGTCCATCTATACTAACCTCCATCAGGTTGCAAATTCAATATAATTTTTTTCTGCATCTAGCTCTGAAAAACTATTTTGGCATCTAGCAGTGTGTGGGACTTGTTCTATTAGTCCATCTATACTAACCTCCATCAGGTTGCAAATTCAATATCATTTTTTTCTGCATCTAGCTCTGAAAAACTATTTCGGTTTCTAGCGGTGCGTGGGACTTGTTCTATTAGTCCATCTATACTAACCTCCATCAGGTTGCAAATTCAATATAATTTTTTTCTGCATCTAGCTCTGAAAAAATATTTTGGCTTCGAGCAGTGTGTGGGACTTGTTCTATTAGTCCATCTATGCTAACCTCCATCAGGTTGCAAATTCAATATAATTTTTTCTGCATCTAGCTCTGAAAAACTATTTTGGCATCTAGCAGTGTGTGGGACTTGTTCTATTAGTCCATCTATACTAACCTCCATCAGGTTGCAAATTCAATATAATTTTTTTCTGCATCTAGCTCTGAAAAACTATTTTGGCTTCTAGCAGTGTGTGGGACTTGTTCTATTAGTCCATCTATACTAACCTCCATCAGGTTGCAAATTCAATATAATTTTTTTCTGCATCTAGCTCTGAAAAACTATTTCGGCTTCGAGCAGTGTGTGGGACTTGTTCTATTAGTCCATCTATGCTAACCTCCATCAGGTTGCAAATTCAATATAATTTTTTTCTGTATCTAGCTCTCAAAAACTATTTTGGCATATAGCAGTGTGTGGGACTTGTTCTATTAGTCCATCTATACTAACCTCCATCAGGTTGCAAATTCAATATAATTTTTTTCTGCATCTAGCTTTGAAAAACTATTTCGGCTTCGAGCAGTGTGTGGGACTTGTTCTATTAGTCCATATATACTAACCTCCATCAGGTTGCAAATTCAATATAATTTTTTTTCTGCATCTAGCTCTGAAAAAATATTTCGGCTTCTAGCAGTGTGTGGGACTTGTTCTATTAGTCCATCTATACTAACCTCCATCAGGTTGCAAATTCAATATAATTTTTTCCTGCATATAGCTCTGAAAAACTATTTCGGCTTCTAGTAGTGTGCGGGACTTGTTCTATTAGTCCATCTATACTAACCTCCATCAGGTTGCAAATTCAATATAATTTTTTTCTGCATCTAGCCCTGAAAAAATATTTCGGCTTCTAGCCGTGTGTGGGACTTGTTCTATTAGTCCATCTATACTAACCTCCATCAGGTTGCAAATTCAATATAATTTTTTCCTGCATCTAGCTCTGAAAAACTATTTCGGCTTCTAGCAGTGTGCGGGACTTGTTCTATTAGTCCATCTATACTAACCTTCATCAGGTTGCAAATTCAATATAATTTTTTTCTGCATCTAGCTCTGAAAAAATATTTTGGCTTCTAGCCGTGTGTGGGACCTGTTCTATTAGTCCATCTATACTAACCTCCATCAGGTTGCAAATTCAATATAATTTTTTTCTGCATCTAGCTCTGAAAAAATATTTCCGCTTCGAGCAGTGTGTGGGACTTGTTCTATTAGTCCATCTATACTAACCTCCATCAGGTTGCAAATTCAATATAATTTTTTCTGCATCTAGCTCTGAAAAACTATTTTGGCATCTAGCAGTGTGTGGGACTTGTTCTATTAGTCCATTTATACTAACCTCCATCAGGTTGCAAATTCAATATCATTTTTTTCTGCATCTGGCTCTGAAAAACTATTTCGGTTTCTAGCAGTGTGTGGGACTTGTTATATTAGTCCATCTATACTAACCTCCATCAGGTTGCAAATTCAAAATAATTTTTTTCTGCATCTAGCTCTGAAAAAATATTTTGGCTTCGAGCAGTGTGTGGGACTTGTTCTATTAGTCCATCTATGCTAACCTCCATCAGGTTGCAAATTCAATATAATTTTTTTCTGTATCTAGCTCTCAAAAACTATTTTGGCATATAGCAGTGTGTGGGACTTGTTCTATTAGTCCATCTATACTAACCTCCATCAGGTTGCAAATTCAATATAATTTTTTTCTGCATCTAGCTTTGAAAAACTATTTCGGCTTCGAGCAGTGTGTGGGACTTGTTCTATTAGTCCATATATACTAACCTCCATCAGGTTGCAAATTCAATATAATTTTTTTTCTGCATCTAGCTCTGAAAAAATATTTCGGCTTCTAGCAGTGTGTGGGACTTGTTCTATTAGTCCATCTATACTAACCTCCATCAGGTTGCAAATTCAATATAATTTTTTCCTGCATATAGCTCTGAAAAACTATTTCGGCTTCTAGTAGTGTGCGGGACTTGTTCTATTAGTCCATCTATACTAACCTCCATCAGGTTGCAAATTCAATATAATTTTTTTCTGCATCTAGCCCTGAAAAAATATTTCGGCTTCTAGCCGTGTGTGGGACTTGTTCTATTAGTCCATCTATACTAACCTCCATCAGGTTGCAAATTCAATATAATTTTTTCCTGCATCTAGCTCTGAAAAACTATTTCGGCTTCTAGCAGTGTGCGGGACTTGTTCTATTAGTCCATCTATACTAACCTTCATCAGGTTGCAAATTCAATATAATTTTTTTCTGCATCTAGCTCTGAAAAAATATTTTGGCTTCTAGCCGTGTGTGGGACTTGTTCTATTAGTCCATCTATACTAACCTCCATCAGGTTGCAAATTCAATATAATTTTTTTCTGCATCTAGCTCTGAAAAAATATTTCAGCTTCTAGCAGTGTGTGGGACTTGTTCTATTAGTCCATCTATACTAACCTCCATCAGGTTGCAAATTCAATATAATTTTTTTCTGCATCTAGCTCTGAAAAACTATTTCGGCTTCTAGCAGTGTGGGACTTGTTCTATTAGTCCATCTATACTAACCTCCATCAGGTTGCAAATTCAATATAATTTTTTTCTGCATCTAGCTCTGAAATTATTTTTGGCTTGTAGCAGTGTGTGGGACTTGTTCTATTAGTCCATCTATAGTAACCTCCATGAGGTTGCAAATTCAATATAATTTTTTTCTGCATCTAGCTCTGAAAAAATATTTTGGCTTCTAGCATTGTGTGTGACTTGTTCTATTAGTCCATCTATACTAACCTCCATCAGGTTGCAAATTCAATATAATTTTTTTCTGCATCTAGCTCTGAAAAACTATTTCGGCTTCTAGCTGTGAGAGGGACTTGTTCTATTAGTCCATCTATACTAACCTCCATCAGGTTGGAAATTCAATATAATTTTTTTCTGCATCTAGCTCTGAAAAATATTTTGGCTTCTAGCAGTGTGTGGGACTTGTTCTATTAGTCCATCTATACTAACCTCCATTAGGTTGCAAATTCAATATAATTTTTTCTGCATCTAGCTCTGAACAAATATTTCGGCTTTGAGCAGTGTGTGGGACTTGTTCTATTAGTCCATCTATACGAACCTCCATCAGGTTGCAAATTCAATATAAATTTTTTCTGCATCTAGCTCTGAAAAGATATTTCGTCTTCGAGCAGAGTGTGGGACTTGTTCTATTAGTCCATCTATACTAACCTCCATCAGGTTGCAAATTCAATATAATTTTTTTTCTGCATCTAGCTCTGAAAAAATATTTCGGCTTCTAGCAGTGTGTGGGACTTGTTCTATTAGTCCATCTATACTAACATCCATCAGGTTGCAAATTCAATATAATTTTTTCCTGCATCTAGCTCGGAAAAACTATTTCGGCTTCTAGCAGTGTGCGGGACTTGTTCTATTAGTCCATCTATACTAACCTCCATCAGGTTGCAAATTCAATATAATTTTTTTCTGCATCTAGCTCTGAAAAAATATTTCGGCTTCTAGCCGTGTGTGGGACTTGTTCTATTAGTCCATCTATACTAACCTCCATCAGGTTGCAAATTCAATATAATTTTTTTCTGCATCTAGCTCTGAAAAAATATTTCGGCTTCTAGCCGTGTGTGGGACTTGTTCCATTAGTTCATCTATACTAACCTCCATCAGGTTGCAAATTCAATATAATTTTTTTCTGCATCTAGCTCTGAAAAACTATTTTATCATCTAGCAGTGTGTG
Source organism: Phyllobates terribilis (assembly GCF_046119375.1). NCBI lineage: Eukaryota > Metazoa > Chordata > Amphibia > Anura > Dendrobatidae > Phyllobates > Phyllobates terribilis. Next base: position 226,495,028 of record NW_027362763.1, read on the forward strand.
GGACTTGTTCTATTAGTCCATCTATACTAACCTCCATCAGGTTGCAAATTCAATATCATTTTTTTCTGCATCTAGCTCTGAAAAACTATTTCGGTTTCTAGCAGTGTGTGGGACTTGTTCTATTAGTCCATCTATACTAACCTCCATCAGGTTGCAAATTCAATATAATTTTTTTCTGCATCTAGCTCTGAAAAAAAATTTTGGCTTTGAGCAGTGTGTGGGACTTGTTCTATTAGTCCATCTATGCTAACCTCCATCAGGTTGCAAATTCAATATAATTTTTTTCTGTATCTAGCTCTCAAAAACTATTTTGGCATATAGCAGTGTGTGGGACTTGTTCTATTAGTCCATCTATACTAACCTCCATCAGGTTGCAAATTCAATATAATTTTTTTCTGTATCTAGCTCTCAAAAACTATTTTGGCATATAGCAGTGTGTGGGACTTGTTCTATTAGTCCATCTATACTAACCTCCATCAGGTTGCAAATTCAATATAATTTTTTTCTGCATCTAGCCCTGAAAAAATATTTCGGCTTGTAGCCGTGTGTGGGACTTGTTCTATTAGTCCATCTATACTAACCTCCATCAGGTTGCAAATTCAATATAATTTTTTTCTGCATCTAGCTCTGAAAAAATATTTCGGCTTCTAGCAGTGTGTGGGACTTGTTCTATTAGTCTATCTATACTAACCTCCATCAGGTTGCAAATTCAATATAATTTTTTTCTGCATCTAGCTCCGAAAAACTCTTTCGGCTTCTAGCAGTGTGTGGGACTTGTTCTATTAGTCCATCTATACTAACCTCCATCAGGTTGCAAATTCAATATAATTTTTTTCTGCATCTAGCTCTGAAAAACTATTTCGGCTTCTAGCAGTGTGTGGGACTTGTTCTATTAGTCCATCTATACTAACCTCCATCAGGTTGCAAATTCAATATAATTTTTTTCTGCATCTAGCTCTGAAATTATTTTCGGCTTGTAGCAGTGTGTGGGACTTGTTCTATTAGTCCATCTATAGTAACCTCCATGAGGTTGCAAATTCAATATAAATTTTTTCTGCATCTAGGTCTGAAAAAATATTTTGGCTTCTAGCAGTGTGTGTGACTTGTTCTATTAGTCCATCTATACTAACCTCCATCAGGTTGCAAATTCAATATAATTTTTTTCTGCATCTAGCTCTGAAAAAATATTTTGGCTTCTAGCAGTGTGTGGGACTTGTTCTATTAGTCCATCTATAATAACCTCCATCAGGTTGCAAATTCAATATAATTTTTTCTGCATCTAGCTCTGAAAAAATATTTCGGCTTTGAGCAGTGTGGGGGACTTGTTCTATTAGTCCATCTATACTAACCTCCATCAGGTTGCAAATTCAATATAATTTTTTTCTGCATCTAGCTCTGAACAAATATTTCGGCTTCTAGCCGTGTGTGCGACTTGTTCTATTAGTCCATCTATACTAACCTCCATCAGGTTGCAAATTCAATATAATTTTTTTCTGCATCTAGCTCTGAAAAAATATTTCGGCTTCTAGCCGTGTGTGGGACTTGTTCTATTAGTCCATCTATACTAACCTCCATCAGGTTGCAAATTCAATATAATTTTTTTCTGCATATAGCTCTGAAAAACAATTTTGGCATCTAGCAGTGTGTGGGACTTGTTCTATTAGTCCATCTATACTAACCTCCATCAGGTTGCAAATTCAATATCATTTTATTCTGCATCTAGCTCTGAAAAACTATTTCGGTTTCTAGCAGTGTGTGGGACTTGTTCTATTAGTCCATCTATACTAACCTCCATCAGGTTGCAAATTCAATATAATTTTTTTCTGCATCTAGCTCTGAAAAAATATTTTGCCTTCGAGCAGTGTGTGGGACTTGTTCTATTAGTCCATCTATGCTAACCTCCATCAGGTTGCAAATTCAATATAATTTTTTTCTGTATCTAGCTCTCAAAAACTATTTTGGCATATAGCAGTGTGTGAGACTTGTTCTATTAGTCCATCTATACTAACCTCCATCAGGTTGCAAATTCAATATAATTTTTTTCTGCATCTAGCTTTGAAAAACTATTTCGGCTTCGAGCAGTGTGTGGGACTTGTTCTATTAGTCCATATATACTAACGTCCATCAGGTTGCAAATTCAATATAATTTTTTTCTGCATCTAGCCCTGAAAAAATATTTTGGCTTCTAGCCGTGTGTGGGACTTGTTCTATTAGTCCATCTATACTAACCTCCATCAGGTTGCAAATTCAGTATAATTTTTTTCTGCATCTAGCTCTGAAATTATTTTCGGCTTGTAGCAGTGTGTGGGACTTGTTCTATTAGTCCATCTATAGTAACCTCCATGAGGTTGCAAATTCAATATAAATTTTTTCTGCATCTAGGTCTGAAAAAATATTTTGGCTTCTAGCAGCGTGTGTGACTTGTTCTATTAGTCCATCTATACTAACCTCCATCAGGTTGCAAATTCAATATAATTTTTTTCTGCATCTTGCTCTGAAAAACTATTTTGGCTTCTAGCCATGAGAGGGACTTGTTCTATTAGTCCATCTATACTAACCTCCATCAGGTTGCAAATTCAATATAATTTTTTTCTGCATCTAGCTCTGAAAAAATATTTTGGCTTCTAGCAGTGTGTGGGACTTGTTCTATTAGTCCATCTATACTAACCTCCATCAGGTTGCAAATTCAATATAATTTTTTCTGCGTCTAGCTCTGAAAAAATATTTCGGCTTTGAGCAGTGTTTGGGACTTGTTCTATTAGTCCATCTATACTAACCTCCATCAGGTTGCAAATTCAATATAAATTTTTTCTGCATCTATCTCTGAAAAAATATTTCGGCTTCGAGCAGTGTGTGGGACTTGTTCTATTAGTCCATCTATACTAACCTCCATCAGGTTGCAAATTCAATATAATTTTTTTTCTGCATCTAGCTCTGAAAAAATATTTCGGCTTCTAGCAGTGTGTGGGACTTGTTCTATTAGTCCATCTATACTAACATCCATCAGGTTGCAAATTCAATATAATTTTTTCCTGCATCTAGCTCTGAAAAACTATTTCGGCTTCTAGCAGTGTGCGGGACTTGTTCTATTAGTCCATCTATACTAACCTCCATCAGGTTGCAAATTCAATATAATTTTTTTCTGCACCAAGCTCTGAAAAAATATTTCGGCTTCTAGCCGTGTGTGGGACTTATTCTATTAGTCCATCTATACTAACCTCCATCAGGTTGCAAATTCAATATAATTTTTTTCTGCATCTAGCTCTGAAAAAATATTTTGGCTTCTAGCAGTGTGTGGGACTTGTTCTATTAGTCCATCTATACTAACCTCCATCAGGTTGCAAATTCAATATAATTTTTTTCTGCATCTAGCTCTGAAAAACTCTTTCGGCTTCTAGCAGTGTGTAGGACTTTTTCTATTAGTCCATCTGTACTAACCTCCATCAGGTTGCATATTCAATATAATTTTTTTCTGCATCTAGCTCTGAAAAACTATTTCCGCTTCGAGCAGTGTGTGGGACTTGTTCTATTAGTCCATCTATACTAACCTCCATCAGGTTGCAAATTCAATATAATTTTTTTCTGCATCTAGCTCTGAAAAACTATTTTGGCATCTAGCAGTGTGTGGGACTTGTTCTATTAGTCCATCTATACTAACCTCCATCAGGTTGCAAATTCAATATCATTTTTTTCTGCATCTAGCTCTGAAAAACTATTTCGGTTTCTAGCAGTGTGTGGGACTTGTTCTATTAGTCCATCTATACTAACCTCCATCAGGTTGCAATTTCAATATAATTTTTTTCTGCATCTAGCTCTGAAAAAATATTTTGGCTTCGAGCAGTGTGTGGGACTTGTTCTATTAGTCCATCTATGCTAACCTCCATCAGGTTGCAAATTCAATATAATTTTTTTCTGTATCTAGCTCTCAAAAACTATTTTGGCATATAGCAGTGTGTCTGACTTGTTCTATTAGTCCATCTATACTAACCTCCTTCAGGTTGCAAATTCAATATAATTTTTTTCTGCATCTAGCTTTGAAAAACTATTTCGGCTTCGAGCAGTGTGTGGGACTTGTTCTATTAGTCCATATATACTAACCTCCATCAGGTTGCAAATTCAATATAATTTTTTTTCTGCATCTAGCTCTGAAAAAATATTTCGGCTTCTAGCAGTGTGTGGGACTTGTTCTATTAGTCCATCTATACTAACCTCCATCAGGTTGCAAATTCAATATAATTTTTTCCTGCATATAGCTCTGAAAAACTATTTCGGCTTCTAGTAGTGTGCGGGACTTGTTCTATTAGTCCATCTATACTAACCTCCATCAGGTTGCAAATTCAATATAATTTTTTTCTGCATCTTGCTCTGAAAAACTATTTTGGCTTCTAGCCATGAGAGGGACTTGTTCTATTAGTCCATCTATACTAACCTCCATCAGGTTGCAAATTCAATATAATTTTTTTCTGCATCTAGCTCTGAAAAAATATTTTGGCTTCTAGCAGTGTGTGGGACTTGTTCTATTAGTCCATCTATACTAACCTCCATCAGGTTGCAAATTCAATATAATTTTTTCTGCGTCTAGCTCTGAAAAAATATTTCGGCTTTGAGCAGTGTTTGGGACTTGTTCTATTAGTCCATCTATACTAACCTCCATCAGGTTGCAAATTCAATATAAATTTTTTCTGCATCTAGCTCTGAAAAAATATTTCGGCTTCGAGCAGTGTGTGGGACTTGATCTATTAGTCCATCTATACTAACCTCCATCAGGTTGCAAATTCAATATAATTTTTTTTCTGCATCTAGCTCTGAAAAAATATTTCGGCTTCTAGCAGTGTGTGGGACTTGTTCTATTAGTCCATCTATACTAACATCCATCAGGTTGCAAATTCAATATAATTTTTTCCTGCATCTAGCTCTGAAAAACTATTTCGGCTTCTAGCAGTGTGCGGGACTTGTTCTATTAGTCCATCTATACTAACCTCCATCAGGTTGCAAATTCAATATAATTTTTTTCTGCACCAAGCTCTGAAAAAATATTTCGGCTTCTACCGTGTGTGGGACTTATTCTATTAGTCCATCTATACTAACCTCCATCAGGTTGCAAATTCAATATAATTTTTTTCTGCATCTAGCTCTGAAAAAATATTTCGGCTTCTAGCAGTGTGTGGGACTTGTTCTATTAGTCCATCTATACTAACCTCCATCAGGTTGCAAATTCAATATAATTTTTTTCTGCATCTAGCTCTGAAAAACTCTTTCGGCTTCTAGCAGTGTGTAGGACTTTTTCTATTAGTCCATCTGTACTAACCTCCATCAGGTTGCATATTCAATATAATTTTTTTCTGCATCTAGCTCTGAAAAACTATTTCCGCTTCGAGCAGTGTGTGGGACTTGTTCTATTAGTCCATCTATACTAACCTCCATCAGGTTGCAAATTCAATATAATTTTTTTCTGCATCTAGCTCTGAAAAACTATTTTGGCATCTAGCAGTGTGTGGGACTTGTTCTATTAGTCCATCTATACTAACCTCCATCAGGTTGCAAATTCAATATCATTTTTTTCTGCATCTAGCTCTGAAAAACTATTTCGGTTTCTAGCAGTGTGTGGGACTTGTTCTATTAGTCCATCTATACTAACCTCCATCAGGTTGCAATTTCAATATAATTTTTTTCTGCATCTAGCTCTGAAAAAATATTTTGGCTTCGAGCAGTGTGTGGGACTTGTTCTATTAGTCCATCTATGCTAACCTCCATCAGGTTGCAAATTCAATATAATTTTTTTCTGTATCTAGCTCTCAAAAACTATTTTGGCATATAGCAGTGTGTCTGACTTGTTCTATTAGTCCATCTATACTAACCTCCTTCAGGTTGCAAATTCAATATAATTTTTTTCTGCATCTAGCTTTGAAAAACTATTTCGGCTTCGAGCAGTGTGTGGGACTTGTTCTATTAGTCCATATATACTAACCTCCATCAGGTTGCAAATTCAATATAATTTTTTTTCTGCATCTAGCTCTGAAAAAATATTTCGGCTTCTAGCAGTGTGTGGGACTTGTTCTATTAGTCCATCTATACTAACCTCCATCAGGTTGCAATTTCAATATAATTTTTTCCTGCATATAGCTCTGAAAAACTATTTCGGCTTCTAGTAGTGTGCGGGACTTGTTCTATTAGTCCATCTATACTAACCTCCATCAGGTTGCAAATTCAATATAATTTTTTTCTGCATCTAGCCCTGAAAAAATATTTCGGCTTCTAGCCGTGTGTGGGACTTGTTCTATTAGTCCATCTATACTAACCACCATCAGGTTGCAAATTCAATATAATGTTTTCCTGCATCTAGCTCTGAAAAACTATTTCGGCTTCTAGCAGTGTGCGGGACTTGTTCTATTAGTCCATCTATACTAACCTTCATCAGGTTGCAAATTCAATATAATTTTTTTCTGCATCTAGCTCTGAAAAAATATTTCGGCTTCTAGCCGTGTGTGGGACTTGTTCTATTAGTCCATCCATACTAACCTCCATCAGGTTGCAAATTCAATATAATTTTTTCTGCATCTAGCTCTGAAAAAATATTTCAGCTTCTAGCAGTGTGTGGGACTTCTTCTATTAGTCCATCTATACTAACCTCCATCAGGTTGCAAATTCAATATAATTTTTTCCTGCATCTAGCTCTGAAAAACTATTTTGGCTTCTAGCAGTGTGCGGGACTTGTTCTATTAGTCCCTCTATACTAACCTCCATCAGGTTGCAAATTCAATATAATTTTTTTCTTCATCTAGCTCTGAAAAACTATTTCGGCTTCTAGCAGTGTGTGGGACTTGTTCTATTAGTCCATCTATACTAACCTCCATCAGGTTGCATATTCAATACAATTTTTTTCTGCATCTAGCTCTGAAAAAATATTTCGGCTTCTAGCAGTGTATGGGACTTGTTCTATTAGTCCATCTATACTAACCTCCATCAGGTTGCAAATTCAATATAATTTTTTTTCTGCATCTAGCTCTGAAAAACTATTTTGGTTTGTAGCAGTGTGTGGGACTTGTTATATTAGACCATCTATACTAACCTCCATCAGGTTGCAAATTCAATATATTTTTTTTCTGCATCTAGCTCTGAAAAACTATTTTGGCTTCTAGCAGTGTGTGGGACTTGTTCTATTAGTCCATCTCTACTAACCTCCATCAGGTTGCAAATTCAATATAATTTTTTTCTGCATCTAGCTCTGAAATTTTTTTTCGGCTTGTAGCAGTGTGTGGGACTTGTTCTATTAGTCCATGTATATTAACCTCCATGAGGTTGCAAATTCAATATAAATTTTTTCTGCATCTAGCTCTGAAAAAATATTTTGGCTTCTAACAGTGTGTGTGACTTGTTCTATTGGTCCATCTATACTAACCTCCATCAGGTTGCAAATTCAATATAATTTTTTTCTGCATCTAGCTCTGAAAAACTATTTCGGCTTCTAGCCTTGAGACGGACTTGTTCTATTAGTCCATCTATACTAACCTCCATCAGGTTGCAAATTCAATATAATTTTTTTCTGCATCTAGCTCTGAAAAAATATTTCGGCTTCTAGCAGTGTGTGGGACTTGTTCTATTAGTCCATCTATACTAACCTCCATCAGGTTGCAAATTCAATATAATTTTTTTCTGCATCTAGCTCTGAAAAACTCTTTCGGCTTCTAGCAGTGTGTGGGACTTTTTCTATTAGTCCATCTGTACTAACCTCCATCAGGTTGCATATTCAATATAATTTTTTTCTGCATCTAGCTCTGAAAAACTATTTCCGCTTCGAGCAGTGTGTGGGACTTGTTCTATTAGTCCATCTATACTAACCTCCATCAGGTTGCAAATTCAATATAATTTTTTTCTGCATCTAGCTCTGAAAAACTATTTTGGCATCTAGCAGTGTGTGGGACTTGTTCTATTAGTCCATCTATACTAACCTCCATCAGGTTGCAAATTCAATATCATTTTTTTCTGCATCTAGCTCTGAAAAACTATTTCGGTTTCTAGCAGTGTGTGGGACTTGTTCTATTAGTCCATCTATACTAACCTCCATCAGGTTGCAATTTCAATATAATTTTTTTCTGCATCTAGCTCTGAAAAAATATTTTGGCTTCGAGCAGTGTGTGGGACTTGTTCTATTAGTCCATCTATGCTAACCTGCATCAGGTTGCAAATTCAATATAATTTTTTTCTGTATCTAGCTCTCAAAAACTACTTTGGCATATAGCAGTGTGTCTGACTTGTTCTATTAGTCCATCTATACTAACCTCCTTCAGGTTGCAAATTCAATATAATTTTTTTCTGCATCTAGCTTTGAAAAACTATTTCGGCTTCGAGCAGTGTGTGGGACTTGTTCTATTAGTCCATATATACGAACCTCCATCAGGTTGCAAATTCAATATAATTTTTTTTCTGCATCTAGCTCTGAAAAAATATTTCGGCTTCTAGCAGTGTGTGGGACTTGTTCTATTAGTCCATCTATACTAACCTCCATCAGGTTGCAAATTCAATATAATTTTTTCCTGCATATAGCTCTGAAAAACTATTTCGGCTTCTAGTAGTGTGCGGGACTTGTTCTATTAGTCCATCTATACTAACCTCCATCAGGTTGCAAATTCAATATAATTTTTTTCTGCATCTTGCTCTGAAAAACTATTTTGGCTTCTAGCCATGAGAGGGACTTGTTCTATTAGTCCATCTATACTAACCTCCATCAGGTTGCAAATTCAATATAATTTTTTTCTGCATCTAGCTCTGAAAAAATATTTTGGCTTCTAGCAGTGTGTGGGACTTGTTCTATTAGTCCATCTATACTAACCTCCATCAGGTTGCAAATTCAATATAATTTTTTCTGCGTCTAGCTCTGAAAAAATATTTCGGCTTTGAGCAGTGTTTGGGACTTGTTCTATTAGTCCATCTATACTAACCTCCATCAGGTTGCAAATTCAATATAAATTTTTTCTGCATCTAGCTCTGAAAAAATATTTCGGCTTCGAGCAGTGTGTGGGACTTGATCTATTAGTCCATCTATACTAACCTCCATCAGGTTGCAAATTCAATATAATTTTTTTTCTGCATCTAGCTCTGAAAAAATATTTCGGCTTCTAGCAGTGTGTGGGACTTGTTCTATTAGTCCATCTATACTAACATCCATCAGGTTGCAAATTCAATATAATTTTTTCCTGCATCTAGCTCTGAAAAACTATTTCGGCTTCTAGCAGTGTGCGGGACTTGTTCTATTAGTCCATCTATACTAACCTCCATCAGGTTGCAAATTCAATATAATTTTTTTCTGCACCAAGCTCTGAAAAAATATTTCGGCTTCTACCGTGTGTGGGACTTATTCTATTAGTCCATCTATACTAACCTCCATCAGGTTGCAAATTCAATATAATTTTTTTCTGCATCTAGCTCTGAAAAAATATTTCGGCTTCTAGCAGTGTGTGGGACTTGTTCTATTAGTCCATCTATACTAACCTCCATCAGGTTGCAAATTCAATATAATTTTTTTCTGCATCTAGCTCTGAAAAACTCTTTCGGCTTCTAGCAGTGTGTAGGACTTTTTCTATTAGTCCATCTGTACTAACCTCCATCAGGTTGCATATTCAATATAATTTTTTTCTGCATCTAGCTCTGAAAAACTATTTCCGCTTCGAGCAGTGTGTGGGACTTGTTCTATTAGTCCATCTATACTAACCTCCATCAGGTTGCAAATTCAATATAATTTTTTTCTGCATCTAGCTCTGAAAAACTATTTTGGCATCTAGCAGTGTGTGGGACTTGTTCTATTAGTCCATCTATACTAACCTCCATCAGGTTGCAAATTCAATATCATTTTTTTCTGCATCTAGCTCTGAAAAACTATTTCGGTTTCTAGCAGTGTGTGGGACTTGTTCTATTAGTCCATCTATACTAACCTCCATCAGGTTGCAATTTCAATATAATTTTTTTCTGCATCTAGCTCTGAAAAAATATTTTGGCTTCGAGCAGTGTGTGGGACTTGTTCTATTAGTCCATCTATGCTAACCTCCATCAGGTTGCAAATTCAATATAATTTTTTTCTGTATCTAGCTCTCAAAAACTATTTTGGCATATAGCAGTGTGTCTGACTTGTTCTATTAGTCCATCTATACTAACCTCCTTCAGGTTGCAAATTCAATATAATTTTTTTCTGCATCTAGCTTTGAAAAACTATTTCGGCTTCGAGCAGTGTGTGGGACTTGTTCTATTAGTCCATATATACTAACCTCCATCAGGTTGCAAATTCAATATAATTTTTTTTCTGCATCTAGCTCTGAAAAAATATTTCGGCTTCTAGCAGTGTGTGGGACTTTTTCTATTAGTCCATCTATACTAACCTCCATCAGGTTGCAATTTCAATATAATTTTTTCCTGCATATAGCTCTGAAAAACTATTTCGGCTTCTAGTAGTGTGCGGGACTTGTTCTATTAGTCCATCTATACTAACCTCCATCAGGTTGCAAATTCAATATAATTTTTTTCTGCATCTAGCCCTGAAAAAATATTTCGGCTTCTAGCCGTGTGTGGGACTTGTTCTATTAGTCCATCTATACTAACCACCATCAGGTTGCAAATTCAATATAATGTTTTCCTGCATCTAGCTCTGAAAAACTATTTCGGCTTCTAGCAGTGTGCGGGACTTGTTCTATTAGTCCATCTATACTAACCTTCATCAGGTTGCAAATTCAATATAATTTTTTTCTGCATCTAGCTCTGAAAAAATATTTCGGCTTCTAGCCGTGTGTGGGACTTGTTCTATTAGTCCATCCATACTAACCTCCATCAGGTTGCAAATTCAATATAATTTTTTCTGCATCTAGCTCTGAAAAAATATTTCAGCTTCTAGCAGTGTGTGGGACTTCTTCTATTAGTCCATCTATACTAACCTCCATCAGGTTGCAAATTCAATATAATTTTTTCCTGCATCTAGCTCTGAAAAACTATTTTGGCTTCTAGCAGTGTGCGGGACTTGTTCTATTAGTCCCTCTATACTAACCTCCATCAGGTTGCAAATTCAATATAATTTTTTTCTTCATCTAGCTCTGAAAAACTATTTCGGCTTCTAGCAGTGTGTGGGACTTGTTCTATTAGTCCATCTATACTAACCTCCATCAGGTTGAAAATTCAATATAATTTTTTTCTGCATCTAGCTCTGAAAAACTATTTTATTTCGGCTCTAGCAGTGTGTGGGACTTGTTCTATTAGTCCATCTATACTAACCTCCATCAGGTTGCATATTCAATACAATTTTTTTCTGCATCTAGCTCTGAAAAAATATTTCGGCTTCTAGCAGTGTATGGGACTTGTTCTATTAGTCCATCTATACTAACCTCCATCAGGTTGCAAATTCAATATAATTTTTTTTCTGCATCTAGCTCTGAAAAACTATTTTGGTTTGTAGCAGTGTGTGGGACTTGTTATATTAGACCATCTATACTAACCTCCATCAGGTTGCAAATTCAATATATTTTTTTTCTGCATCTAGCTCTGAAAAACTATTTTGGCTTCTAGCAGTGTGTGGGACTTGTTCTATTAGTCCATCTCTACTAACCTCCATCAGGTTGCAAATTCAATATAATTTTTTTCTGCATCTAGCTCTGAAATTTTTTTTCGTCTTGTAGCAGTGTGTGGGACTTGTTCTATTAGTCCATGTATATTAACCTCCATGAGGTTGCAAATTCAATATAAATTTTTTCTGCATCTAGCTCTGAAAAAATATTTTGGCTTCTAACAGTGTGTGTGACTTGTTCTATTGGTCCATCTATACTAACCTCCATCAGGTTGCAAATTCAATATAATTTTTTTCTGCATCTAGCTCTGAAAAACTATTTCGGCTTCTAGCCTTGAGACGGACTTGTTCTATTAGTCCATCTATAATAACCTCCATCAGGTTGCAAATTCAATATAATTTTTTTCTGCATCTAGCTCTGAAAAAATATTTCGGCTTTGAGCAGTGTGTGGGACTTCTTCTATTAGTCCATCTATACTAACCTCCATCAGGTTGCAAATTCAATATAAATTTTTTCTGCATCTAGCTCTGAAAAAATATTTCGGCTTCGAGCAGTGTGTGGGACTTGTTCTATTAGTCCATCTATACTAACCTCCATCAGGTTGCAAATTCAATATCATTTTTTTATGCATCTAGCTCTGAAAAAATATTTCGGCTACTAGCAGTGTGTAGCACTTGTTCTATTAGTCCATCTATACTAACCTCCATCAGGTTGCAAATTCAATATAATTTTTTTCTGCATCTAGCTCTGAAAAACTCTTTTGGCTTCTAGCAGTGTGTGGGAGTTGTTCTATTAGTCCATCTATACTAACCTCCATCAGGTTGCAAATTCAATATAATTTTTTTCTGCATCTAGCTCTGAAAAACTATTTCGGCTTCGAGCAGTGTGTGGGACTTGTTCTATTAGTTCATCTATACTAACCTCCATCAGGTTGCAAATTCAATATAATTTTTTTCTGCATCTAGCTCTGAAAAACTATTTTGGCATCTAGCAGTGTGTGGGACTTGTTCTATTAGTCCATCTATACTAACCTCCATCAGGTTGCAAATTCAATATCATTTTTTTCTGCATCTAGCTCTGAAAAACTATTTCGGTTTCTAGCGGTGTGTGGGACTTGTTCTATTAGTCCATCTATACTAACCTCCATCAGGTTGCAAATTCAATATAATTTTTTTCTGCATCTAGCTCTGAAAAAATATTTTGGCTTCGAGCAGTGTGTGGGACTTGTTCTATTAGTCCATCTATGCTAACCTCCATCAGGTTGCAAATTCAATATAATTTTTTCTGCATCTAGCTCTGAAAAACTATTTTGGCATCTAGCAGTGTGTGGGACTTGTTCTATTAGTCCATCTATACTAACCTCCATCAGGTTGCAAATTCAATATAATTTTTTTCTACATCTAGCTCTGAAAAACTATTTTGGCTTCTAGCAGTGTGTGGGACTTGTTCTATTAGTCCATCTATACTAACCTCCATCAGGTTGCAAATTCAATATAATTTTTTTCTGCATCTAGCTCTGAAAAAATATTTCGGCTTCGAGCAGTGTGTGGGACTTGTTCTATTAGTCCATCTATACTAACCTCCATCAGGTTGCAAATTCAATATAATTTTTTTTCTGCATCTAGCTCTGAAAAAATATTTTGGCTTCTAGCAGTGCGTGGGACTTGTTCTATTAGTCCATCTATACTAACCTCCATCAGGTTGCAAATTCAATATAATTTTTTTCTGCATCTAGCTCTGAAAAACTATTTCGGCTTCTAGCAGTGTGTGGGACTTGTTCTACTAGTCCATCTATACTAACCTCCATCAGGCTGCAAATTCAATATAATTTTTTTCTGCATCTAGCTCTTAAAAACTATTTTGGCTTCTAGCAGTGTGTGGGACTTGTTCTATTAGTCCATCTATACTAACCTCCATCAGGTTGCAAATTCAATATAATTTTTTCCTGCATCTAGCTCTGAAAAACTATTTTGGCTTCTAGCAGTGTGCGGGACTTGTTCTATTAGTCCCTCTATACTAACCTCCGTCAGGTTGCAAATTCAATATAATTTTTTTCTGCATCTAGCTCTGAAAAAATATTTCAGCTTCTAGCAGTGTGTGGGACTTCTTCTATTAGTCCATCTATACTAACCTCCATCAGGTTGCAAATTCAATATAATTTTTTCCTGCATCTAGCTCTGAAAAACTATTTTGGCTTCTAGCAGTGTGCGGGACTTGTTCTATTAGTCCCTCTATACTAACCTCCATCAGGTTGCAAATTCAATATAATTTTTTTCTTCATCTAGCTCTGAAAACCTATTTCGGCTTCTAGCAGTGTGTGGGACTTGTTCTATTAGTCCATCTATACTAACCTCCATCAGGTTGAAAATTCAATATAATTTTTTTCTGCATCTAGCTCTGAAAAACTATTTTATTTCGGCTCTAGCAGTGTGTGGGACTTGTTCTATTAGTCCATCTATACTAACCTCCATCAGGTTGCATATTCAATACAATTTTTTTCTGCATCTAGCTCTGAAAAAATATTTCGGCTTCTAGCAGTGTATGGGACTTGTTCTATTAGTCCATCTATACTAACCTCCATCAGGTTGCAAATTCAATATAATTTTTTTTCTGCATCTAGCTCTGAAAAACTATTTTGGTTTGTAGCAGTGTGTGGGACTTGTTATATTAGACCATCTATACTAACCTCCATCAGGTTGCAAATTCAATATATTTTTTTTCTGCATCTAGCTCTGAAAAACTATTTTGGCTTCTAGCAGTGTGTGGGACTTGTTCTATTAGTCCATCTCTACTAACCTCCATCAGGTTGCAAATTCAATATAATTTTTTTCTGCATCTTGCTCTGAAATTTTTTTTCGGCTTGTAGCAGTGTGTGGGACTTGTTCTATTAGTCCATGTATATTAACCTCCATGAGGTTGCAAATTCAATATAAATTTTTTCTGCATCTAGCTCTGAAAAAATATTTTGGCTTCTAACAGTGTGTGTGACTTGTTCTATTGGTCCATCTATACTAACCTCCATCAGGTTGCAAATTCAATATAATTTTTTTCTGCATCTAGCTCTGAAAAACTATTTCGGCTTCTAGCCTTGAGACGGACTTGTTCTATTAGTCCATCTATACTAACCTCCATCAGGTTGCAAATTCAATATAATTTTTTTCTGCATCTAGCTCTGAAAAAATATTTCGGCTTTGAGCAGTGTGTGGGACTTCTTCTATTAGTCCATCTATACTAACCTCCATCAGGTTGCAAATTCAATATAAATTTTTTCTGCATCTAGCTCTGAAAAAATATTTCGGCTTCGAGCAGTGTGTGGGACTTGTTCTATTAGTCCATCTATACTAACCTCCATCAGGTTGCAAATTCAATATAATTTTTTTTCTGCATCTAGCTCTGAAAAAATATTTCGGCTTCTAGCAGTGTGTGGGACTTGTTCTATTAGTCCATCTATACTAACCTCCATCAGGTTGCAAATTCAATATAATTTTTTCCTGCATCTAGCTCTGAAAAACTATTTTGGCTTCTAGCAGTGTGCGGGACTTGTTCTATTAGTCCATCTATACTAAACTCCATCAGGTTGCAAATTCAATATAATTTTTTTCTGCATCTAGCTCTGAAAAAATATTTCGGCTTCTAGCCGTGTGTGGGACTTGTTCTATTAGTCCATCTATACTAACCTCCATCAGGTTGCAAATTCAATATCATTTTTTTATGCATCTAGCTCTGAAAAAATATTTCGGCTACTAGCAGTGTGTAGGACTTGTTCTATTAGTCCATCTATACTAACCTCCATCAGGTTGCAAATTCAATATAATTTTTTTCTGCATCTAGCTCTGAAAAACTCTTTTGGCTTCTAGCAGTGTGTGGGAGTTGTTCTATTAGTCCATCTATACTAACCTCCATCAGGTTGCAAATTCAATATAATTTTTTTCTGCATCTAGCTCTGAAAAACTATTTCGGCTTCGAGCAGTGTGTGGGACTTTTTCTATTAGTCCATCTATACTAACCTCCATCAGGTTGCAAATTCAATATAATTTTTTTCTGCATCTAGCTCTGAAAAACTATTTTGGCATCTAGCAGTTTGTGGGACTTGTTCTATTAGTCCATCTATACTAACATCCATCAGGTTGCAAATTCAATATCATTTTTTTATGCATCTAGCTCTGAAAAAATATTTCGGCTACTAGCAGTGTGTAGGACTTGTTCTATTAGTCCATCTATACTAACCTCCATCAGGTTGCAAATTCAATATAATTTTTTTCTGCATCTAGCTCTGAAAAACTCTTTTGGCTTCTAGCAGTGTGTGGGAGTTGTTCTATTAGTCCATCTATACTAACCTCCATCAGGTTGCAAATTCAATATAATTTTTTTCTGCATCTAGCTCTGAAAAATTATTTCGGCTTCGAGCAGTGTGTGGGACTTGTTCTATTAGTCCATCTATACTAACCTCCATCAGGTTGCAAATTCAATATAATTTTTTTCTGCATCTAGCTCTGAAAAACTATTTTGGCATATAGCAGTGTGTGGGACTTGTTCTATTAGTCCATCTATACTAACCTCCATCAGGTTGCAAATTCAATATCATTTTTTTCTGCATCTAGCTCTGAAAAACTATTTCGGTTTCTAGCGGTGTGTGGGACTTGTTCTATTAGTCCATCTATACTAACCTCCATCAGGTTGCAAATTCAATATAATTTTTTTCTGCATCTAGCTCTGAAAAAATATTTTGGCTTCGAGCAGTGTGTGGGACTTGTTCTATTAGTCCATCTATGCTAACCTCCATCAGGTTGCAAATTCAATATAATTTTTTCTGCATCTAGCTCTGAAAAACTATTTTGGCATCTAGCAGTGTGTGGGACTTGTTCTATTAGTCCATCTATACTAACCTCCATCAGGTTGCAAATTCAATATAATTTTTTTCTACATCTAGCTCTGAAAAACTATTTTGGCTTCTAGCAGTGTGTGGGACTTGTTCTATTAGTCCATCTATACTAACCTCCATCAGGTTGCAAATTCAATATAATTTTTTTCTGCATCTAGCTCTGAAAAAATATTTCGGCTTCGAGCAGTGTGTGGGACTTGTTCTATTAGTCCATCTATACTAACCTCCATCAGGTTGCAAATTCAATATAATTTTTTTTCTGCATCTAGCTCTGAAAAAATATTTTGGCTTCTAGCAGTGCGTGGGACTTGTTCTATTAGTCCATCTATACTAACCTCCATCAGGTTGCAAATTCAATATAATTTTTTTCTGCATCTAGCTCTGAAAAACTATTTTGGCTTCTAGCAGTGTGTGGGACTTGTTCTACTAGTCCATCTATACTAACCTCCATCAGGCTGCAAATTCAATATAATTTTTTTCTGCATCTAGCTCTTAAAAACTATTTTGGCTTCTAGCAGTGTGTGGGACTTGTTCTATTAGTCCATCTATACTAACCTCCATCAGGTTGCAAATTCAATATAATTTTTTCCTGCATCTAGCTCTGAAAAACTATTTTGGCTTCTAGCAGTGTGCGGGACTTGTTCTATTAGTCCCTCTATACTAACCTCCGTCAGGTTGCAAATTCAATATAATTTTTTTCTGCATCTAGCTCTGAAAAACTATTTCGGCTTCTAGCAGTGTGTGGGACTTGTTCTATTAGTCCATCTATACTAACCTCCATCAGGTTGCAAATTCAATATAATTTTTTTCTGCATCTAGCTCTGAAAAACTATTTCGGCTTCTAGCAGTGTGTGGGACTTGTTCTATTAGTCCATCTATACTAACCTCCATCAGGTTGCATGTTCAATATAATTTTTTTCTGCATCTAGCTCTGAAAAAATATTTCGGCTTCTAGCAGTGTATGGGACTTGTTCTATTAGTCCATCTATACTAACCTCCATCAGGTTGCAAATTCAATATAATTTTTTTTCTGCATCTAGCTCTGAAAAACTATTTTGGTTTGTAGCAGTGTGTGGGACTTGTTATATTAGACCATCTATACTAACCTCCATCAGGTTTCAAATTCAATATATTTTTTTTCTGCATCTAGCTCTGAAAAACTATTTTGGCTTCTAGCAGTGTGTGGGACTTGTT
Organism: Phyllobates terribilis; assembly: GCF_046119375.1. Classification (NCBI taxonomy): domain Eukaryota; kingdom Metazoa; phylum Chordata; class Amphibia; order Anura; family Dendrobatidae; genus Phyllobates; species Phyllobates terribilis. The sequence goes on from NW_027362763.1 coordinate 226,512,647, forward strand.
CTATTAGTCCATCTCTACTAACCTCCATCAGGTTGCAAATTCAATATAATTTTTTTCTACATCTAGCTCTGAAATTTTTTTTCGGCTTGTAGCAGTGTGTGGGACTTGTTCTATTAGTCCATGTATATTAACCTCCATGAGGTTGCAAATTCAATATAAATTTTTTCTGCATCTAGCTCTGAAAAAATATTTTGGCTTCTAGCAGTGTGTGTGACTTGTTCTATTGGTCCATCTATACTAACCTCCATCAGGTTGCAAATTCAATATAATTTTTTTCTGCATCTAGCTCTGAAAAACTATTTCGGCTTCTAGCCGTGAGACGGACTTGTTCTATCAGTCCATCTATACTAACCTCCATCAGGTTGCAAATTCAATATAATTTTTTTCTGCATCTAGCTCTGAAAAACTATTTCGGCTTCGAGCAGTGTGTGGGACTTGTTCTATTAGTCCATCTATACTAACCTCCATCAGGTTGCAAATTCAATATAATTTTTTTCTGCATCTAGCTCTGAAAAACTATTTTGGCACCTAGCAGTGTGTGGAACTTGTTCTTTTAGTCCATCTATACTAACCTCCATCAGGTTGCAAATTCAATATCATTTTTTTCTGCATCTAGCTCTGAAAAAATATTTCGGCTTCTAGCAGTGTGTGGGACTTGTTCTATTAGTCCATCTATACTAACCTCCATCAGGTTGCAAATTCAATATAATTTTTTTCTGCATCTAGCTCTGAAAAAATATTTCGGCTTCGAGCAGTGTGTGGGACTTGTTCTATTAGTCCATCTATACTAACCTCCATCAGGTTGCAAATTCAATATAATTTTTTTCTGCATCTAGCTCTGAAAAACTATTTCGGCTTCTAGCAGTGTGTGGGACTTGTTCTATTAGTCCATCTATACTAACCTCCATCAGGTTGCATGTTCAATATAATTTTTTTCTGCATCTAGCTCTGAAAAAATATTTCGGCTTCTAGCAGTGTATGGGACTTGTTCTATTAGTCCATCTATACTAACCTCCATCAGGTTGCAAATTCAATATAATTTTTTTTCTGCATCTAGCTCTGAAAAACTATTTTGGTTTGTAGCAGTGTGTGGGACTTGTTATATTAGACCATCTATACTAACCTCCATCAGGTTTCAAATTCAATATATTTTTTTTCTGCATCTAGCTCTGAAAAACTATTTTGGCTTCTAGCAGTGTGTGGGACTTGTTCTATTAGTCCATCTCTACTAACCTCCATCAGGTTGCAAATTCAATATAATTTTTTTCTACATCTAGCTCTGAAATTTTTTTTCGGCTTGTAGCAGTGTGTGGGACTTGTTCTATTAGTCCATGTATATTAACCTCCATGAGGTTGCAAATTCAATATAAATTTTTTCTGCATCTAGCTCTGAAAAAATATTTTGGCTTCTAGCAGTGTGTGTGACTTGTTCTATTGGTCCATCTATACTAACCTCCATCAGGTTGCAAATTCAATATAATTTTTTTCTGCATCTAGCTCTGAAAAACTATTTCGGCTTCTAGCCGTGAGACGGACTTGTTCTATCAGTCCATCTATACTAACCTCCATCAGGTTGCAAATTCAATATAATTTTTTTCTGCATCTAGCTCTGAAAAACTATTTCGGCTTCGAGCAGTGTGTGGGACTTGTTCTATTAGTCCATCTATACTAACCTCCATCAGGTTGCAAATTCAATATAATTTTTTTCTGCATCTAGCTCTGAAAAACTATTTTGGCACCTAGCAGTGTGTGGAACTTGTTCTTTTAGTCCATCTATACTAACCTCCATCAGGTTGCAAATTCAATATCATTTTTTTCTGCATCTAGCTCTGAAAAAATATTTCGGCTTCTAGCAGTGTGTGGGACTTGTTCTATTAGTCCATCTATACTAACCTCCATCAGGTTGCAAATTCAATATAATTTTTTTCTGCATCTAGCTCTGAAAAAATATTTCGGCTTCGAGCAGTGTGTGGGACTTGTTCTATTAGTCCATCTATACTAACCTCCATCAGGTTGCAAATTCAATATAATTTTTTTTCTGCATCTAGCTCTGAAAAAATATTTTGGCTTCTAGCAGTGTGTGGGACTTGTTCTATTAGTCCATCTATACTAACCTCCATCAGGTTGCAAATTCAATACAATTTTTTCCTGCATCTAGCTCTGAAAAACTATTTCGGCTTCTAGCAGTGTGCGGGACTTGTTCTATTAGTCCATCTATACTAACCTCCATCAGGTTGCAAATTCAATATAATTTTTTTCTGCATCTAGCCCAGAAAAAATATTTCGGCTTCTAGCCGTGTGTGGGACTTGTTCTATTAGTCCATCTATACTAACCTCCATCAGGTTGCAAATTCAATATAATTTTTTTCTGCATCTAGCTCTTAAAAAATATTTCGGCTTCTAGCAGTGTGTGGGACTTGTTCTCTTAGTCCATCTATACTAACCTCCATCAGGTTGCAAATTCAATATCATTTTTTTCTGCATCTAGCTCTGAAAAACTATTTCGGCTTCTAGCAGTGTGTTGGACTTGTTCTATTAGTCCATCTATACTTACCTCCATCAGGTTGCAAATTCAATATCATTTTTTTCTGCATCTAGCTCTGAAAAACTATTTCGGCTTCGAGCAGTGTGTGGCACTTGTTCTATTAGTCCATCTATACTAACCTCCATCAGGTTGCAAATTCAATATAATTTTTTTCTGCATCTAGCTCTGAAAAAATATTTCGACTTCTAGTAGTGTATGGGACATGTTCTATTAGTCCATCTATACTAACCTCCATCAGGTTGCAAATTCAATATAATTTTTTTTCTGCATCTAGCTCTGAAAAACTATTTTGGTTTGTAGCAGTGTGTGGGACTTGTTCTATTAGTCCATCTATATTAACCTCCATGAGGTTGCAAATTCAATATACATTTTTTCTGCATCTAGCTCTGAAAAAATATTTTGGCTTCTAGCAGTGTGTGTGACTTGTTCTATTAGTCCATCTATACTAACCTCCATCAGGTTGCAAATTCAATATAATTTTTTTCTGCATCTAGCTCTGAAAAACTATTTCGGCTTCTAGCCGTGAGAGGGACTTGTTCTATTAGTCCATCTATACTAACCTCCATCAGGTTGCAAATTCAATATAATTTTTTTCTGCATCTAGCTCTGAAAAAATATTTTGGCTTCTAGCCGTGTGTGGGACTTGTTCTATTAGTCCATCTATACTAACCTCCATCAGGTTGCAAATTCAATATAATTTTTTCTGCATCTAGCTCTGAAAAACTATTTCGGCTTCGAACAGTGTGTGGGACTTGTTCTATGAGTCCATCTATACTAACCTCCATCAGGTTGCAAATTCAATATAATTTTTTTCTGCATCTAGCTCTGAAAAACTATTTTGGCATCTAGCAGTGTGTGGGACTTGTTCTATTAGTCCATCTATACTAACGTCCATCAGGTTGCAAATTCAATATAATTTTTTTCTGCATCTAGCTCTGAAAAACTATTTCGGCTTCTAGCAGTGTTTGGGACTTGTTCTATTAGTCCATCTATACTAACCTCCATCAGGTTGCAAATTCAATATAATATTTTTCTGCATCTAGCTCTGAAAAAATATTTCGGCTTCGAGCAGTGTGTGGGACTTGTTCTATTAGTCCATCTATACTAACCTCCATCAGGTTGCAAATTCAATATAATTTTTTTCTGCATCTAGCTCTGAAAAAATATTTTGGCTTCTAGCCGTGAGAGGGACTGGTTCTATTAGTCCATCTATACTAACCTCCATCAGGTTGCAAATTCAATATAATTTTGTTTTCTGCATCTAGCTCTGAAAAAATATTTCGGCTTCTAGCAGTGTGTGGGACTTGTTCTATTAGTCCATCTATACTAACCTCCATCAGGTTGCAAATTCAATATAATTTTTTTCTGCATCTAGCTCTGAAAAACTATTTCGGCTTCGAGCAGTGTGTGGGACTTGTTCTATTAGTCCATCTATACTAACCTCCATCAGGTTGCAAATTCAATATAATTTTTTTCTGCATCTAGCTCTGAAAAACTATTTTCGGCATCTAGCAGTGTGTGGGACTTGTTCTATTAGTCCATCTATACTAACGTCCATCAGGTTGCAAATTCAATATAATTTTTTTCTGCATCTAGCTCTGAAGAACTATTTCGGCTTCTAGCAGTGTTTGGGACTTGTTCTATTAGTCTATCTATACTAACCTCCATCAGGTTGCAAATTCAATATAATTTTTTTCTGCATCTAGCTCTGAAAAAATATTTTGGCTTCTAGCAGTGTGTGCGACTTGTTCTATTAGTCCATCTATACTAACCTCCATCAGGTTGCAAATTCAATATAATTTTTTTCTGAATCTAGCACTGAAAAACTATTTCGGCTTCTAGCCGTGAGAGGGACTGGTTCTGTTAGTCCATCTATACTAACCTCCATCAGGTTGCAAATTCAATATAATTTTTTTCTGCATCTAGCTCTGAAAAAATAATTTGGTTTCTAGAAGTGTGTGGGACTTGTTCTATTAATCCATCTATACTAACCTCCATCAGGTTGCAAGTTCAATATAATTTTTTCTGCATCTAGCTCTGAAAAAATATTTCGGCTTTGAGCAGTGTGTGGGACTTGTTCTATTAGTCCATCTATACTAACCTCCATCAGGTTGCAAATTCAATATAAATTTTTTCTGCATCTAGCTCTGAAAAAATATTTCGGCTTCGAGCAGTGTGTGGGACTTGTTCTATTAGTCCATCTATACTAACCTCCATCAGGTTGCAAATTCAATATAATTTTTTTTCTGCATCTAGCTCTGAAAAAATATTTCGGCTTCTAGCAGTGTGTGGGACTTGTTCTATTAGTCCATCAATACTAACCTCCATCAGGTTGCAAATTCAATATAATTTTTTCCTGCTTCTAGCTCTGAAAAAGTATTTCGGCTTCTAGCAGTGTGCGGGACTTGTTCTATTAGTCCATCTATACTAACCTCCATCAGGTTGCAAATTCAATATAATTTTTTTCTGCATCTAGCTCTGAAAAAATATTTCGGCTTCTAGCCGTGTGTGGGACTTGTTCTATTAGTCCATCTATACTAACCTCCATCAGATTGCAAATTCAATATAATTTTTTTCGCATCTAGCTCTGAAAAACTATTTTGGCATCTAACAGTGTGTGGGACTTGTTCTATTAGTCCATCTATACTAACGTCCATCAGGTTGCAAATTCAATATAATTTTTTTCTGCATCTAGCTCTGAAATACTATTTCGGCTTCTAGCAGTGTTTGGGACTTGTTCTATTAGTCCATCTATACTAACCTCCATCAGGTTGCAAATTCAATATAATATTTTTCTGCATCTAACTCTGAAAAAATATTTCGGCTTCGAGCAGTGTGTGGGACTTGTTCTATTAGTCCATCTATACTAACCTCCATCAGGTTGCAAATTCAATATAATTTTTTTCTGCATCTAGCTCTGAAAAACTATTTTGGCTTCTAGCAGTGTGTGCGACTTGTTCTATTAGTCCATCTATACTAACCTCCATCAGGTTGCAAATTCAATATAATTTTTTTCTGAATCTAGCTCTGAAAAACTATTTCGGCTTCTAGCCGTGAGAGGGACTGGTTCTGTTAGTCCATCTATACTAACCTCCATCAGGTTGCAAGTTCAATATAATTTTTTTCTGCATCTAGCTCTGAAAAAATATTTTGGTCTCTAGCAGTGTGTGGGACTTGTTCTATTAATCCATCTATACTAACCTCCATCAGGTTGCAAGTTCAATATAATTTTTTCTGCATCTAGCTCTGAAAAAATATTTCGGCTTTGAGCAATGTGTGGGACTTGTTCTATTAGTCAATCTATACTAACCTCCATCAGGTTGCAAATTCAATATAAATTTTTTCTGCATCTAGCTCTGAAAAAATATTTCGGCTTCGAGCAGTGTGTGGGACTTGATCTATTAGTCCATCTATACTAACCTCCATCAGGTTGCAAATTCAATATAATTTTTTTTCTGCATCTAGCTCTGAAAAAATATTTCGGCTTCTAGCAGTGTGTGGGACTTGTTCTATTAGTCCATCAATACTAACCTCCATCAGGTTGCAAATTCAATATAATTTTTTCCTGCATCTAGCTCTGAAAAAGTATTTCGGCTTCTAGCAGTGTGCGGGACTTGTTCTATTAGTCCATCTATACTAACCTCCATCAGGTTGCAAATTCAATATAATTTTTTTCTGCATCTAGCTCTGAAAAAATATTTCGGCTTCTAGCCGTGTGTGGGACTTGTTCTATTAGTCCATCTATACTAACCTCCATCAGATTGCAAATTCAATATAATTTTTTTCGCATCTAGCTCTGAAAAACTATTTTGGCATCTAACAGTGTGTGGGACTTGTTCTATTAGTCCATCTATACTAACGTCCATCAGGTTGCAAATTCAATATAATTTTTTTCTGCATCTAGCTCTGAAATACTATTTCGGCTTCTAGCAGTGTTTGGGACTTGTTCTATTAGTCCATCTATACTAACCTCCATCAGGTTGCAAATTCAATATAATATTTTTCTGCATCTAGCTCTGAAAAAATATTTCGGCTTCGAGCAGTGTGTGGGACTTGTTCTATTAGTCCATCTATACTAACCTCCATCAGGTTGCAAATTCAATATAATTTTTTTCTGCATCTAGCTCTGAAAAAATATTTTGGCTTCTAGCAGTGTGTGCGACTTGTTCTATTAGTCCATCTATACTAACCTCCATCAGGTTGCAAATTCAATATAATTTTTTTCTGAATCTAGCTCTAAAAAACTATTTCGGCTTCTAGCCGTGAGAGGGACTGGTTCTGTTAGTCCATCTATACTAACCTCCATCAGGTTGCAAATTCAATATAATTTTTTTCTGCATCTAGCTCTGAAAAAATATTTTGGTCTCTAGCAGTGTGTGGGACTTGTTCTATTAATCCATCTATACTAACCTCCATCAGGTTGCAAGTTCAATATAATTTTTTCTGCATCTAGCTCTGAAAAAATATTTCGGCTTTGAGCAATGTGTGGGACTTGTTCTATTAGTCCATCTATACTAACCTCCATCAGGTTGCAAATTCAATATAAATTTTTTCTGCATCTAGCTCTGAAAAAATATTTCGGCTTCGAGCAGTGTGTGGGACTTGTTCTATTAGTCCATCTATACTAACCTCCATCAGGTTGCAAATTCAATATAATTTTTTTTCTGCATCTAGCTCTGAAAAAATATTTCGGCTTCTAGCAGTGTGTGGGACTTGTTCTATTAGTCCATCAATACTAACCTCCATCAGGTTGCAAATTCAATATAATTTTTTCCTGCATCTAGCTCTGAAAAAGTATTTCGGCTTCTAGCAGTGTGCGGGACTTGTTCTATTAGTCCATCTATACTAACCTCCATCAGGTTGCAAATTCAATATAATTTTTTTCTGCATCTAGCTCTGAAAAAATATTTCGGCTTCTAGCCGTGTGTGGGACTTGTTCTATTAGTCCATCTATACTAACCTCCATCAGGTTACAAATTCAATATAATTTTTTTCGCATCTAGCTCTGAAAAACTATTTTGGCATCTAACAGAGTGTGGGACTTGTTCTATTAGTCCATCTATACTAACGTCCATCAGGTTGCAAATTCAATATAATTTTTTTCTGCATCTAGCTCTGAAATACTATTTCGGCTTCTAGCAGTGTTTGGGACTTGTTCTATTAGTCCATCTATACTAACCTCCATCAGGTTGCAAATTCAATATAATATTTTTCTGCATCTAGCTCTGAAAAAATATTTCGGCTTCGAGCAGTGTGTGGGACTTGTTCTATTAGTCCATCTATACTAACCTCCATCAGGTTGCAAATTCAATATAATTTTTTTCTGCATCTAGCTCTGACAAACTATTTCGGCTTCGAGCAGTGTGTGGGACTTGTTCTATTAGTCCATCTATACTAACCTCCATCAGGTTGCAAATTCAATATAATTTTTTTCTGCATCTAGCTCTGAAAAACTATTTTGGCATCTAGCAGTGTGTGGGACTTGTTCTATTAGTCCATCTATACTAACCTCCATCAGGTTGCAAATTCTATATAATTTTTTTCTGCATCTAGCTCTGAAAAACTATTTCGGCTTCTAGCATTGTTTGGGACTTGTTCTATTAGTCCACCTATACTAACCTCCATCAGGTTGCACATTCAATATAATATTTTTCTGCATCTAGCTCTGAAAAAATATTTCGGCTTCGAGCAGTGTGTGGGACTTGTTCTATTAGTCCATCTATACTAACCTCCATCAGGTTGCAAATTCAATATAATTTTTTTCTACATCTAGCTCTGAAAAACTATTTTGGCTTCTAGCAGTGTGTGGGACTTGTTCTATTAGTCCATCTATACTAACCTCCATCAGGTTGCAAATTCAATATAATTTTTTTCTGCATCTAGCTCTGAAAAAATATTTCGGCTTCGAGCAGTGTGTGGGACTTGTTCTATTAGTCCATCTATACTAACCTCCATCAGGTTGCAAATTCAATATAATTTTTTTTCTGCATCTAGCTCTGAAAAAATATTTTGGCTTCTAGCCGTGTGTGGGACTTGTTCTATTAGTCCATCTATACTAACCTCCATCAGGTTGCAAATTCAATATAATTTTTTTCTGCATCTAGCTCTGAAAAACTATTTCGGCTTCTAGCAGTGTGTGGGACTTGTTCTACTAGTCCATCTATACTAACCTCCATCAGGCTGCAAATTCAATATAATTTTTTTCTGCATCTAGCTCTTAAAAACTATTTTGGCTTCTAGCAGTGTGTGGGACTTGTTCTATTAGTCCATCTATACTAACCTCCATCAGGTTGCAAATTCAATATAATTTTTTCCTGCATCTAGCTCTGAAAAACTATTTTGGCTTCTAGCAGTGTGCGGGACTTGTTCTATTAGTCCCTCTATACTAACCTCCATCAGTTTGCAAATTCAATATAATTTTTTTCTGCATCTAGCTCTGAAAAACTATTTCGGCTTCTAGCAGTGTGTGGGACTTGTTCTATTAGTCCATCTATACTAACCTCCATCAGGTTGCAAATTCAATATAATTTTTTTCTGCATCTAGCTCTGAAAAACTATTTCGGCTTCTAGCAGTGTGTGGGACTTGTGCTATTAGTCCATCTATACTAACCTCCATCAGGTTGCATGTTCAATATAATTTTTTTCTGCATCTAGCTCTGAAAAAATATTTCGGCTTCTAGCAGTGTATGGGACTTGTTCTATTAGTCCATCTATACTAACCTCCATCAGGTTGCAAATTCAATATAATTTTTTTTCTGCATCTAGCTCTGAAAAACTATTTTGGTTTGTAGCAGTGTGTGGGACTTGTTATATTAGACCATCTATACTAACCTCCATCAGGTTTCAAATTCAATATATTTTTTTTCTGCATCTAGCTCTGAAAAACTATTTTGGCTTCTAGCAGTGTGTGGGACTTGTTCTATTAGTCCATCTCTACTAACCTCCATCAGGTTGCAAATTCAATATAATTTTTTTCTGCATCTAGCTCTGAAATTTTTTTTCGGCTTGTAGCAGTTTGTGGGACTTGCTCTATTAGTCCATGTATATTAACCTCCATGAGGTTGCAAATTCAATATAAATTTTTTCTGCATCTAGCTCTGAAAAAATATTTTGGCTTCTAGCAGTGTGTGTGACTTGTTCTATTGGTCCATCTATACTAACCTCCATCAGGTTGCAAATTCAATATAATTTTTTTCTGCATCTAGCTCTGAAAAACTATTTCGGCTTCTAGCCGTGAGACGGACTTGTTCTATCAGTCCATCTATACTAACCTCCATCAGGTTGCAAATTCAATATAATTTTTTTCTGCATCTAGCTCTGAAAAACTATTTCGGCTTCGAGCAGTGTGTGGGACTTGTTCTATTAGTCCATCTATACTAACCTCCATCAGGTTGCAAATTCAATATAATTTTTTTCTGCATCTAGCTCTGAAAAACTATTTTGGCACCTAGCAGTGTGTGGAACTTGTTCTTTTAGTCCATCTATACTAACCTCCATCAGGTTGCAAATTCAATATAATTTTTTTCTGCATCTAGCCCAGAAAAAATATTTCGGCTTCTAGCCGTGTGTGGGACTTGTTCTATTAGTCCATCTATACTAACCTCCATCAGGTTGCAAATTCAATATAATTTTTTTCTGCATCTAGCTCTTAAAAAATATTTCGGCTTCTAGCAGTGTGTGGGACTTGTTCTCTTAGTCCATCTATACTAACCTCCATCAGGTTGCAAATTCAATATCATTTTTTTCTGCATCTAGCTCTGAAAAACTATTTCGGCTTCTAGCAGTGTGTTGGACTTGTTCTATTAGTCCATCTATACTTACCTCCATCAGGTTGCAAATTCAATATCATTTTTTTCTGCATCTAGCTCTGAAAAACTATTTCGGCTTCGAGCAGTGTGTGGCACTTGTTCTATTAGTCCATCTATACTAACCTCCATCAGGTTGCAAATTCAATATAATTTTTTTCTGCATCTAGCTCTGAAAAAATATTTCGACTTCTAGTAGTGTATGGGACATGTTCTATTAGTCCATCTATACTAACCTCCATCAGGTTGCAAATTCAATATAATTATTTTTCTGCATCTAGCTCTGAAAAACTATTTTGGTTTGTAGCAGTGTGTGGGACTTGTTCTATTAGTCCATCTATATTAACCTCCATGAGGCTGCAAATTCAATATACATTTTTTCTGCATCTAGCTCTGAAAAAATATTTTGGCTTCTAGCAGTGTGTGTGACTTGTTCTATTAGTCCATCTATACTAACCTCCATCAGGTTGCAAATTCAATATAATTTTTTTCTGCATCTAGCTCTGAAAAACTATTTCGGCTTCTAGCCGTGAGAGGGACTTGTTCTATTAGTCCATCTATACTAACCTCCATCAGGTTGCAAATTCAATATAATTTTTTCTGCATCTAGCTCTGAAAAACTATTTCGGCTTCGAGCAGTGTGTGGGACTTGTTCTATGAGTCCATCTATACTAACCTCCATCAGGTTGCAAATTCAATATAATTTTTTTCTGCATCTAGCTCTGAAAAACTATTTTGGCATCTAGCAGTGTGTGGGACTTGTTCTATTAGTCCATCTATACTAACGTCCATCAGGTTGCAAATTCAATATAATTTTTTTCTGCATCTAGCTCTGAAAAACTATTTCGGCTTCTAGCAGTGTTTGGGACTTGTTCTATTAGTCCCTCTATACTAACCTCCATCAGGTTGCAAATTCAATATAATATTTTTTTGCATCTAGCTCTGAAAAAATATTTCGGCTTCGAGCAGTGTGTGGGACTTGTTCTATTAGTCCATCTATACTAACCTCCATCAGGTTGCAAATTCAATATAATTTTTTTCTGCATCTAGCTCTGAAAAAATATTTTGGCTTCTAGCCGTGAGAGGGACTGGTTCTATTAATCCATCTATACTAACCTCCATCAGGTTGCAAATTCAATATAATTTTGTTTTCTGCATCTAGCTCTGAAAAAATATTTCGGCTTCTAGCAGTGTGTGGGACTTGTTTTATTAGTCCATCTATACTAACCTCCATCAGGTTGCAAATTCAATATAATTTTTTTCTGCATCTAGCTCTGAAAAACTATTTCGGCTTCGAGCAGTGTGTGGGACTTGTTCTATTAGTCCATCTATACTAACCTCCATCAGGTTGCAAATTCAATATAATTTTTTTCTGCATCTAGCTCTGAAAAACTATTTTCGGCATCTAGCAGTGTGTGGGACTTGTTCTATTAGTCCATCTATACTAACGTCCATCAGGTTGCAAATTCAATATAATTTTTTTCTGCATCTAGCTCTGAAGAACTATTTCGGCTTCTAGCAGTGTTTGGGACTTGTTCTATTAGTCCATCTATACTAACCTCCATCAGGTTGCAAATTCAATATAATATTTTTCTGCATCTAGCTCTGAAAAAATATTTCGGCTTCGAGCAGTGTGTGGGACTTGTTCTATTAGTCCATCTATATTAACCTCCATCAGGTTGCAAATTCAATATAATTTTTTTCTGCATCTAGCTCTGAAAAAATATTTTGGCTTCTAGCAGTGTGTGCGACTTGTTCTATTAGTCCATCTATACTAACCTCCATCAGGTTGCAAATTCAATATAATTTTTTTCTGAATCTAGCTCTGAAAAACTATTTCGGCTTCTAGCCGTGAGAGGGACTGGTTCTGTTAGTCCATCTATACTAACCTCCATCAGGTTGCAAATTCAATATAATTTTTTTCTGCATCTAGCTCTGAAAAAATATTTTGGTTTCTAGCAGTGTGTGGGACTTGTTCTATTAATCCATCTATACTAACCTCCATCAGGTTGCAAGTTCAATATAATTTTTTCTGCATCTAGCTCTGAAAAAATATTTCGGCTTTGAGAAGTGTGTGGGACTTGTTCTATTAGTCCATCTATACTAACCTCCATCAGGTTGCAAATTCAATATAAATTTTTTCTGCATCTAGCTCTGAAAAAATATTTCGGCTTCGAGCAGTGTGTGGGACTTGTTCTATTAGTCCATCTATACTAACCTCCATCAGGTTGCAAATTCAATATAATTTTTTTTCTGCATCTAGCTCTGAAAAATTATTTCGGCTTCTAGCAGTGTGTGGGACTTGTTCTATTAGTCCATCAATACTAACCTCCATCAGGTTGCAAATTCAATATAATTTTTTCCTGCATCTAGCTCTGAAAAAGTATTTCGGCTTCTAGCAGTGTGCGGGACTTGTTCTATTAGTCCATCTATACTAACCTCCATCAGGTTGCAAATTCAATATAATTTTTTTCTGCATCTAGCTCTGAAAAAATATTTCGGCTTCTAGCCGTGTGTGGGACTTGTTCTATTAGTCCATCTATACTAACCTCCATCAGGATGCAAATTCAATATAATTTTTTTCGCATCTAGCTCTGAAAAACTATTTTGGCATCTAACAGTGTGTGGGACTTGTTCTATTAGTCCATCTATACTAACGTCCATCAGGTTGCAAATTCAATATAATTTTTTTCTGCATCTAGCTCTGAAATACTATTTCAGCTTCTAGCAGTGTTTGGGACTTGTTCTATTAGTCCATCTATACTAACCTCCATCAGGTTGCAAATTCAATATAATATTTTTCTGCATCTAGCTCTGAAAAAATATTTCGGCTTCGAGCAGTGTGTGGGACTTGTTCTATTAGTCCATCTATACTAACGTCCATCAGGTTGCAAATTCAATATAATTTTTTTCTGCATCTAGCTCTGAAAAACTATTTCGGCTTCGAGCAGTGTGTGGGACTTGTTCTATTAGTCCATCTATACTAACCTCCATCAGGTTGCAAATTCAATATAATTTTTTTCTGCATCTAGCTCTGAAAAACTATTTTGGCATCTAGCAGTGTTTGGGACTTGTTCTATTAGTCCATCTATACTAACCTCCATCAGGTTGCAAATTCAATATAATTTTTTTCTGCATCTAGCTCTGAAAAACTATTTCGGCTTCTAGCAGTGTTTGGGACTTGTTCTATTAGTCCACCTATACTAACCTCCATCAGGTTGCACATTCAATATAATATTTTTCTGCATCTAGCTCTGAAAAAATATTTCGGCTTCGAGCAGTGTGTGGGACTTGTTCTATTAGTCCATCTATACTAACCTCCATCAGGTTGAAAATTCAATATAATTTTTTCTGCATCTAGCTCTGAAAAAATATTTCGGCTTTGAGCAGTGTGTGGGACTTGTTCTATTAGTCCATCTATACTAAAATCCATCAGGTTGCAAATTCAATATAAATTTTTTCTGCATCTAGCTCTGAAAAAATATTTCGGCTTCGAGCAGTGTGTGGGACTTGTTCTATTAGTCCATCTATACTAACCTCCATCAGGTTGCAAATTCAATATAATTTTTTTTCTGCATCTAGCTCTGAAAAAATATTTTGGCTTCTAGTAGTGTGTGGGACTTGTTCTATTATTCCATCTATACTAACCTCCATCAGGTTGCAAATTCAATATAATTTTTTCCTGCATCTAGCTCTGAAAAACTATTTCGGCTTTTAGCAGTGAGCGGGACTTGTTCTATTAGTCCATCTATACTAACCTCCATTAGGTTGCAAATTCAATATAATTTTTTTCTGCATCTAGCTCTGAAAAAATATTTCGGCTTCTAGCCGTGTGTGGGACTTGTTCTATTAGTCCATCTATACTAACCTCCATTAGGTTGCAAATTCAATATCATTTTTTTCTGCATCTAGCTCTGAAAAACTATTTCGGCTTCTAGCAGTGTGTGGGACTTGTTCTATTAGTCCATCTATACTAACCTCCATCAGGTTGCAAATTCAATATAATTTTTTTCTGCATCTAGCTCTGAAAAACTCTTTTGGCTTCTAGCAGTGTGTGGGACTTGTTCTATTAGTCCATCTATACTAACCTCCATCAGGTTGCAAATTCAATATAATTTTTTTCTGCATCTAGCTCTGAAAAACTATTTCGGCTTCGAGCAGTGTGTGGGACTTGTTCTATTAGTCCATCTATACTAACCTCCATCAGGTTGCAAATTCAATATAATTTTTTTCTGCATCTAGCTCTGAAAAACTATTTTGGCATCTAGCAGTGTGTGGAACTTGTTCTTTTAGTCCATCTATACTAACCTCCATCAGGTTGCAAATTCAATATCATTTTTTTCTGCATCTAGCTCTGAAAAAATATTTCGGCTTCTAGCAGTGTGTGGGACTTGTTCTATTAGTCCATCTATACTAACCTCCATCAGGTTGCAAATTCAATATCATTTTTTTCTGCATCTAGCTCTGAAAAACTATTTCGGCTTCGAGCAGTGTGTGGCACTTGTTCTATTAGTCCATCTATACTAACCTCCATCAGGTTGCAAATTCAATATAATTTTTTTCTGCATCTAGCTCTGAAAAAATATTTCGACTTCTAGCAGTGTATGGGACTTGTTCTATTAGTCCATCTATACTAACCTCCATCAGGTTGCAAATTCAATATAATTTTTTTTCTGCATCTAGCTCTGAAAAACTATTTTGGTTTGTAGCAGTGTGTGGGACTTGTTCTATTAGTCCATCTATATTAACCTCCATGAGGTTGCAAATTCAATATACATTTTTTCTGCATCTAGCTCTGAAAAAATATTTTGGCTTCTAGCAGTGTGTGTGACTTGTTCTATTAGTCCATCTATACTAACCTCCATCAGGTTGCAAATTCAATATAATTTTTTTCTGCATCTAGCTCTGAAAAACTATTTTGTCATCTAGCAGTGTGTGGGACTTGTTCTATTAGTCCATCTATGCTAACGTCCATCAGGTTGCAAATTCAATATAATTTTTTTCTGCATCTAGCTCTGAAAAACTATTTCGGCTTCTAGCAGTGTTTGGGACTTGTTCTATTAGTCCATCTATACTAACCTCCATCAGGTTGCAAATTCAATATAATTTTTTTCTGCATCTAGCTCTGAAAAACTATTTTGTCATCTAGCAGTGTGTGGGACTTGTTCTATTAGTCCATCTATGCTAACGTCCATCAGGTTGCAAATTCAATATAATTTTTTTCTGCATCTAGCTCTGAAAAAATATTTTGGCTTCTAGCCGTGAGAGGGACTAGTTCTATTAGTCCATCTATACTAACCTCCATCAGGTTACAAATTCAATATAATTTTTTTTCTGCATCTAGCTCTGAAAAAATATTTCGGCTTCTAGCAGTGTGTGGGACTTGTTCTATTAGTCCATCTATACTAACCTCCATCAGGTTGCAAATTCAATATAATTTTTTTCTGCATCTAGCTCTGAAAAACTATTTCGGCTTCGAGCAGTGTGTGGGACTTGTTCTATTAGTCCATCTATACTAACCTCCATCAGGTTGCAAATTCAATATAATTTTTTTCTGCATCTAGCTCTGAAAAACTATTTTGGCATGTAGCAGTGTGTGGGACTTGTTCTATTAGTCCATCTATACTAACGTCCATCAGGTTGCAAATTCAATATAATTTTTTTCTGCATCTAGCTCTGAAAAACTATTTCGGCTTCTAGCAGTGTTTGGGACTTGTTCTATTAGTCCATCTATACTAACCTCCATCAGGTTGCAAATTCAATATAATATTTTTCTGCATGTAGCTCTGAAAAAATATTTCGGCTTCGAGCAGTGTGTGGGACTTGTTCTATTAGTCCATCTATACTAACCTCCATCAGGTTGCAAATTCAATATAATTTTTTTCTGAATCTAGCTCTGAAAAACTATTTCGGCTTCTAGCCGTGAGAGGGACTGGTTCTATTAGTCCATCTATACTAACCTCCATCAGGTTGCAAATTCAATATAATTTTTTTCTGCATCTAGCTCTGAAAAAATATTTCGGCTTCGAGCAGTGTGTGGGACTTGTTCTATTAGTCCATCTATACTAACCTCCATCAGGTTGCAAATTCAATATAATTTTTTTTCTGCATCTAGCTCTGAAAAAATATTTCGGCTTCTAGCAGTGTGTGGGACTTGTTCTATTAGTCCATCAATACTAACCTCCATCAGGTTGCAAATTCAATATAATTTTTTCCTGCATCTAGCTCTGAAAAACTATTTCGGCTTCGAGCAGTGTGTGGGACTTGTTCTATTAGTCCATCTATACTAACCTCCATCAGGTTGCAAATTCAATATAATTTTTTTCTGCATCTAGCTCTGAAAAACTATTTTGGCATCTAGCAGTGTGTGGGACTAGTTCTATTAGTCCATCTATACTAACCTCCATCAGGTTGCAAATTCAATATAATTTTTTTTCTGCATCTAGCTCTCAAAAAATATTTCGGCTTCTAGCAGTGTGTGGGACTTGTTCTATTAGTCCATCTATACTAACCTCCATCAGGTTGCAAATTCAATATAATTTTTTTCTGCATCTAGCTCTGAAAAAATATTTCGGCTTCTAGCAGTGTGTGGGACTTGTTCTATTAGTCCATCTATACTAACCTCCATCAGGTTGCAAATTCAATATAATTTTTTTCTGCATCTAGCTCTGAAATTATTTTCGGCTTGTAGCAGTGTCTGGAACTTGTTCTTTTAGTCCATCTATAGTAACCTCCATGAGGTTGCAAATTCAATATAATTTTTTTCTGCATCTAGCTCTGAAAAAATATTTTGGCTTCTAGCAGTGTGTGTGACTTGTTCTATTAGTCCATCTATACTAATCTCCATCAGGTTGCAAATTCAATATAATTTTTTTCTGCATCTAGCTCTGAAAAACTATTTCGGCTTCTAGCCGTGAGAGGGACTTGTTCTATTAGTCCATCTATACTAACCTCCATCAGGTTGCAAATTCAATATAATTTTTTTCTGCATCTAGCTCTGAAAAAATATTTTGGCTTCTAGCAGTGTGTGGGACTTGTTCTATTAGTCCATCTATACTAACCTCCATCAGGTTGCAAATTCAATATAATTTTTTCTGCATCTAGCTCTGAAAAAATATTTCGGATTTGAGCAGTGTGTGGGACTTGTTCTATTAGTCCATCTATACTAACCTCCATCAGGTTGCAAATTCATTATAAATTATTTCTGCATCTAGCTCTGAAAAAATATTTTGGCTTCGAGCAGTGTGTGGGACTTGTTCTATTAGTCGATCTATACTAATCTCCATCAGGTTGCAAATTCAATATAATTTTTTTTCTGCATCTAGCTCTTAAAAAATATTTCGGCTTCTAGCAGTGTGTGGGACTTGTTCTCTTAGTCCATCTATACTAACCTCCATCAGGTTGCAAATTCAATATCATTTTTTTCTGCATCTAGCTCTGACAAACTATTTTGGCTTCTAGCAGTGTGTGGGACTTGTTCTATTAGTCCATCTATACTAACCTCCATCAGGTTGCAAATTCAATATCATTTTTTTCTGCATCTAGCTCTGAAAAACTATTTCGGCTTCTAGCAGTGTGTGGCACTTGTTCTATTAGTCCATCTATACTAACCTCCATCAGGTTGCAAATTCAATATAATTTTTTTCTGCATCTAGTTCTGAAAAAATATTTCGGCTTCTAGCAGTGTATGGGACTTGTTCTATTAGTCCATCTATACTAACCTCCATCAGGTTGCAAATTCAATATAATTTTTTTTCTGCATCTAGCTCTGAAAAACTATTTTGGTTTGTAGCAGTGTGTGGGACTTGTTCTATTAGTCCATCTATATTAACCTCCATGAGGTTGCAAATTCAATATAAATTTTTTCTGCATCTAGCTCTGAAAAAATATTTTGGCTTCTAGCAGTGTGTGTGATTTGTTCTATTAGTACCATCTATACTAACCTCCATCAGGTTGCAAATTCAATATAATTTTTTTCTGCATCTAGCTCTGAAAAACTATTTCGGCTTCTAGCCGTGAGAGGGACTTGTTCTATTAGTCCATCTATACTAACCTCCATCAGATTGCAAATTCAATATAATTTTTTTCTGCATCTAGCTGTGAAAAAATATTTTGGCTTCTAGCCGTGTGTGGGACTTGTTCTATTAGTCCATCTATACTAACCTCCATCAGGTTGCAAATTCAATATAATTTTTTCTGGATCTAGCTCTGAAAAAATATTTCGGCTTTGAGCAGTGTGTGGGACTTGTTCTATTAGTCCATCTATACTAACCTCCATCAGGTTGAAAATTCAATATAAATTTTTTCTGCATCTAGCTCTGAAAAAATATTTCGGCTTCGAGCAGTGTGTGGGACTTGTTCTATTAGTCCATCTATACTAACCTCCATCAGGTTGCAAATTCAATATAATTTTTTTCTGCATCTAGCTCTGAAAAAATATTTCGGCTTCTAGCCGTGTGTGGGACTTGTTCTATTAGTCCATGTATACTAACCTCCATCAGGTTGCAAATTCAATATAATTTTTTTCTGCATCTAGCTCTGAAAAACTATTTCGGCTTCGAGCAGTGTGTGGGACTTGTTCTATTAGTCCATCTATACTAACCTCCATCAGGTTGCAAATTCAATATAATTTTTTTCTGCATCTAGCTCTGAAAAAATATTTTGGTTTGTAGCAGTGTGTGGGACTTGTTCTATTAGTCCATCTATATTAACCTCCATGAGGTTGCAAATTCAATATAAATTTTTTCTGCATCTAGCTCTGAAAAAATATTTTGGCTTCTAGCAGTGTGTGTGATTTGTTCTATTAGTACCATCTATACTAACCTCCATCAGGTTGCAAATTCAATATAATTTTTTTCTGCATCTAGCTCTGAAAAACTATTTCGGCTTCTAGCCGTGAGAGGGACTTGTTCTATTAGTCCATCTATACTAACCTCCATCAGATTGCAAATTCAATATAATTTTTTTCTGCATCTAGCTGTGAAAAAATATTTTGGCTTCTAGCCGTGTGTGGGACTTGTTCTATTAGTCCATCTATACTAACCTCCATCAGGTTGCAAATTCAATATAATTTTTTCTGGATCTAGCTCTGAAAAAATATTTCGGCTTTGAGCAGTGTGTGGGACTTGTTCTATTAGTCCATCTATACTAACCTCCATCAGGTTGAAAATTCAATATAAATTTTTTCTGCATCTAGCTCTGAAAAAATATTTCGGCTTCGAGCAGTGTGTGGGACTTGTTCTATTAGTCCATCTATACTAACCTCCATCAGGTTGCAAATTCAATATAATTTTTTTCTGCATCTAGCTCTGAAAAAATATTTCGGCTTCTAGCCGTGTGTGGGACTTGTTCTATTAGTCCATGTATACTAACCTCCATCAGGTTGCAAATTCAATATAATTTTTTTCTGCATCTAGCTCTGAAAAACTATTTCGGCTTCGAGCAGTGTGTGGGACTTGTTCTATTAGTCCATCTATACTAACCTCCATCAGGTTGCAAATTCAATATAATTTTTTTCTGCATCTAGCTCTGAAAAAATATTTTGGCATCTAGCAGTGTGTGGGACTTGTTCTATTAGTCCATCTATGCTAACGTCCATCAGGTTGCAAATTCAATATAATTTTTTTCTGCATCTAGCTCTGAAAAACTATTTCGGCTTCTAGCAGTGTTTGGGACTTGTTCTATTAGTCCATCTATACTAACCTCCATCAAGTTGCAAATTCAATATAATATTTTTGTGCATCTAGCTCTGAAAAAATATTTCGGCTTCGAGCAGTGTGTGGGACTTGTTCTATTAGTCCATCTATACTAACCTCCATCAGGTTGCAAATTCAATATAATTTTTTTCTGCATCTAGCTCTGAAAAAATATTTTGGCTTCTAGCAGTGTGTGTGACTTGTTCTATTAGTCCATCTATACTAACCTGCATCAGGTTGCAAATTCAATATAATTTTTTCTGCATCTAGCTCTGAAAAACTATTTCGGCTTCTAGCCGTGAGAGGGACTTGTTCTATTAGTCCATCTATACTAACCTCCATCAGGTTGCAAATTCAATATAATTTTTTTCTGCATCTAGCTCTGAAAAAATATTTTGGCTTCTAGCAGCGTGTGGGACTTGTTCTATTAGTCCATCTATACTAACCTCCATCAGGTTGCAAGTTCAATATAATTTTTTCTGCATCTAGCTCTGAAAAAATATTTCGGCTTTGAGCAGTGTGTGGGACTTGTTCTATTAGTCCATCTATACTAACCTCCATCAGGTTGCAAATTCAATATAAATTTTTTCTGCATCTAGCTCTGAAAAAATATTTCGGCTTCGAGCAGTGTGTGGGACTTGTTCTATTAGTCCATCTATACTAACCTCCATCAGGTTGCAAATTCAATATAATTTTTTTTCTGCATCTAGCTCTGAAAAAATATTTCGGCTTCTAGCAGTGTGTGGGACTTGTTCTATTAGTCCATCTATACTAACCTCCATCAGGTTGCAAATTCAATATAATTTTTTCCTGCATCTAGCTCTGAAAAACTATTTCGGCTTCTAGCAGTGTGCGGGACTTGTTCTATTAGTCCATCTATACTAACCTCCATCAGGTTGCAAATTCAATATAATTTTTTTCTGCATCTAGCTCTGAAAAAATATTTCGGCTTCTAGCCGTGTGTGGGACTTGTTCTATTAGTCCATCTATACTAACCTCCATCAGGTTGCAAATTCAATATAATTTTTTTCTGCATCTAGCTCTGAAAAACTATTTCGGCTTCGAGCAGTGTGTGGGACTTGTTCTATTAGTCCATCTATACTAACCTCCATCAGGTTGCAAATTCAATATAATTTTTTTCGCATCTAGCTCTGAAAAACTATTTTGGCATCTAGCAGTGTGTGGGACTTGTTCTATTAGTCCATCTATACTAACGTCCATCAGGTTGCAAATTCAATATAATTTTTTTCTGCATCTAGCTCTGAAATACTATTTCGGCTTCTAGCAGTGTTTGGGATTTGTTCTATTAGTCCATCTATACTAACCTCCATCAGGTTGCAAATTCAATATAATATTTTTCTGCATCTAGCTCTGAAAAAATATTTCGGCTTCGAGCAGTGTGTGGGACTTGTTCTATTAGTCCATCTATACTAACCTCCATCAGGTTGCAAATTCAATATAATTTTTTTCTGCATCTAGCTCTGAAAAACTATTTCGGCTTCGAGCAGTGTGTGGGACTTGTTCTATTAGTCCATCTATACTAACCTCCATCAGGTTGCAAATTCAATATAATTTTTTTCTGCATCTAGCTCTGAAAAACTATTTTGGCATCTAGCAGTGTGTGGGACTTGTTCTATTAGTCCATCTATACTAACCTCCATCAGGTTGCAAATTCAATATAATTTTTTTCTGCATCTAGCTCTGAAAAACTATTTCGGCTTCTAGCAGTGTTTGGGACTTGTTCTATTAGTCCATCTATACTAACCTCCATCAGGTTGCAAATTCAATATAATATTTTTCTGCATCTAGCTCTGAAAAAATATTTCGGCTTCGAGCAGTGTGTGGGACTTGTTCTATTAGTCCATCTATACTAACCTCCATCAGGTTGCAAATTCAATTTAATTTTTTTTCTGCATCTAGCTCTGAAAAAATATTTCGGCTTCTAGCAGTGTGTGGGACTTGTTCTATTAGTCCATCTATACTAACCTCCATCAGGTTGCAAATTCAATATAATTTTTTTCTGCATCTAGCTCTGAAAAAATATTTCGGATTCTAGCAGTGTGTGAGACTTGTTCTATTAGTCCATCTATACTAACCTCCATCAGGTTGCAAATTCAATATAATTTTTTTATGCATCTAGCTCTAAAAAACTCTTTCGGCTTCTAGCAGTGTGTGGGACTTGTTCTATTAGTCCATCTATACTAACCTCCATCAGGTTGCAAATTCAATATAATTTTTTTCTGCATCTAGCTCTGAAAAACTATTTCGGCTTCGAGCAGTGTGTGGGACTTGTTCTATTAGTCCATCTATACTAACCTCCATCAGGTTGCAAATTCAATATAATTTTTTACTGCATCTTGCTCAGAAAAACTATTTTGGCATCTAGCAGTGTGTGGGACTTGTTCTATTAGTCCATCTATACTAACCTCCATCAGGTTGCAAATTCAATATCATTTTTTTCTGCATCTAGCTCTGAAAAACTATTTCGGTTTCTAGCAGTGTGTGGGACTTGTTCTATTAGTCCATCTATACTAACCTCCATTAGGTTGCAAATTCAATATAATTTTTTTCTGCATCTAGCTCTGAAAAACTATTTTGGATTCGAGCAGTGTGTGGGACTTGTTCTATTAGTCCATCTATACTAACCTCCATCAGGTTGCAAATTCAATATAATTTTTTTCTGCATCTAGCTCTGAAAAACTATTTTGGCATCTAGCAGTGTGTGGGACTTGTTCTATTAGTCCATCTATACTAACCTCCATCAGGTTGCAAATTCAATATAATATTTTTCTGCATCTAGCTCTGAAAAAATATTTCGGCTTCGAGCAGTGTTTGGGACTTGTTCTATTAGTCCATCTATACTAACCTCCATCAGGTTGCAAATTCAATATAATTTTTTTTCTGCATCTAGCTCTCAAAAAATATTTCGGCTTCTAGCAGTGGGTGGGACTTGTTCTATTAGTCCATCTGTACTAACCTCCATCAGGTTGCAAATTCAATATAATTTTTTTCTGCATCTAGCTCTGAAAAACTATTTCGGCTTCTAGCAGTGTGTGGGACTTGATCTATTAGTCCATCTATACTAACCTCCATCAGGTTGCAAATTCAATATAATTTTTTTCTGCATCTAGCTCTGAAATTATTTTCGGCTTGTAGCAGTGTGTGGAACTTGTTCTATTAGTCCATCTATAGTAACCTCCATGAGGTTGCAAATTCAATATAATTTTTTTCTGCATCTAGCTCTGAAAAAATATTTTGGCTTCTAGCAGTGTGTGTGACTTGTTCTATTAGTCCATCTATACTAATCTCCATCAGGTTGCAAATTCAATATAATTTTTTTCTGCATCTAGCTCTGAAAAACTATTTCGGCTTCTAGCCTTGAGAGGGACTTGTTCTATTAGTCCATCTATACTAACCTCCATCAGGTTGCAAATTCAATATAATTTTTTTCTGCATCTAGCTCTGAAAAAATATTTTGGCTTCTAGCAGTGTGTGGGACTTGTTCTATTAGTCCATCTATACTAACCTCCATCAGGTTGCAAATTCATTATAAATTTTTTCTGCATCTAGCTCTGAAAAAATATTTCGGCTTCGAGCAGTGTGTGGTACTTGTTCTATTAGTCCATCTATACTAACCTCCATCAGGTTGCAAATTCAATATAATTTTTTTTCTGCATCTAGCTCTGAAAAAATATTTCGGCTTCTAGCAGTGTGTGGGACTTGTTCTATTAGTCCATCTATACTAACCTCCATCAGGTTGCAAATTCAATATCATTTTTTTCTGCATCTAGCTCTGAAAAACTATTTCGGTTTCTAGCAGTGTGTGGGACTTGTTCTATTAGTCCATCTATACTAACCTCCATCAGGTTGCAAATTCAATATAATTTTTTTCTGCATCTAGCTCTGAAAAACTATTTCGGATTCGAGCAGTGTGTGGGACTTGTTCTATTAGTCCATCTATACTAACCTCCATCAGGTTGCAAATTCAATATCATTTTTTTCTGCATCTAGCTCTGAAAAAATATTTCGGCTTCTAGCCGTGTGTGGGACTTGTTCTATTAGTCCATCTATACTAACCTCCATCAGGTTGCAAATTCAATATAATTTTTTTCTGCATCTAGCTTTGAAAAACTATTTCGGCTTCGAGCAGTGTGTGGGACTTGTTCTATTAGTCCATATATACTAACCTCCATCAGGTTGCAAATTCAATATAATTTTTTTCTGCATCTAGCCCTGAAAAAATATTTCGGCTTCTAGCCGTGTGTGGGACTTGTTCTATTAGTCCATCTATACTAACCTCCATCAGGTTGCAAATTCAATATAATTTTTTTCTGCATCTAGCTCTGAAAAAATATTTCGGCTTCTAGCAGTGTGTGGGACTTGTTCTATTAGTCCATCTATACTAACCTCCATCAGGTTGCAAATTCAATATAATTTTTTTCTGCATCTAGCTCTGAAGAACTCATTCGGCTTCTAGCAGTGTGTGGGACTTGTTCTATTAGTCCATCTACACTAACCTCCATCAGGTTGCAAATTCAATATAATTTTTTCCTGCATCTAGCTCTGAAAAACTATTTCGGCTTCTAGCAGTGTGTGGGACTTGTTCTATTAGTCCATCTATACTAACCTCCATCAGGTTGCAAATTCAATATAATTTTTTTCGCGTCTAGCTCTGAAAAAGTATTTTGGCATCTAGCAGTGTGTGGGACTTGTTCTATTAGTCCATCTATACTAACGTCCATCAGGTTGCAAATTCAATATAATTTTTTTCTGCATCTAGCTCTGAAATACTATTTCGGCTTCTAGCAGTGTTTGGGACTTGTTCTATTAGTCCATCTATACTAACCTCCATCAGGTTGCAAATTCAATATAATATTTTTCTGCATCTAGCTCTGAAAAAATATTTCGGCTTCGAGCAGTGTGTGGGACTTGTTCTATTAGTCCATCTATACTAACCTCCATCAGGTTGAAAATTCAATATAATTTTTTTCTATATCTAGCTCTGAAAAACTATTTTGGCATCTAGCAGTGTGTGGGACTTGTTCTATTAATCCATCTATACTAACCTCCATCAGGTTGCAAATTCAATATAATTTTTTTCTGCATCTAGCTCTGAAAAACTATTTTGGCATATAGCAGTGTGTGGGACTTGTTCTATTAGTCCATCTATACTAACCTCCATCAGGTTGCAAATTCAATATAATTTTTTTCTGCATCTAGCTCTGAAAAACTATTTTGGCTTCTAGCAGTGTTTGGGACTTGTTCTATTAGTCCATCTATACTAACCTCCATCAGGTTGCAAATTCAATATAATATTTTTCTGCATCTAGCTCTGAAAAAATATTTCAGCTTCGAGCAGTGTGTGGGACTTGTTCTATTAGTCCATCTATACTAACCTCCATCAGGTTGCAAATTCAATATAATTTTTTTTCTGCATCTAGCTCTCAAAAAATATTTCAGCTTCTAGCAGTGTGTGGGACTTGTTCTATTAGTCCATCTATACTAACCTCCATCAGGTTGCAAATTCAA
Organism: Phyllobates terribilis; assembly: GCF_046119375.1. Classification (NCBI taxonomy): domain Eukaryota; kingdom Metazoa; phylum Chordata; class Amphibia; order Anura; family Dendrobatidae; genus Phyllobates; species Phyllobates terribilis. The sequence goes on from NW_027362763.1 coordinate 226,538,221, forward strand.
TATAATTTTTTTCTGCATCTAGCTCTGAAAAACTATTTCGGCTTCTAGCAGTGTGCGGGACTTGTTCTATTAGTCCATCTATACTAACCTCCATCAGATAGCAAATTCAATATAATTTTTTTCTGCATCTAGCTCTGAAATTATTTTCGGCTTGTAGCAGTGTGTGGGACTTGTTCTATTAGTCCATCTATAGTAACCTCCATGAGGTTTCAAATTCAATATAAATTTTTTCTGCATCTAGCTCTGAAAAAATATTTTGGCTTCTAGCAGTGTGTGTGACTTGTTCTATTAGTCCATCTATACTAACCTCCATCAGGTTGCAAATTCAATATAATTTTTTTCTGCATCTAGCTCTCAAAAACTATTTCGGCTTCTAGCCGTGAGAGGGACTTGTTCTATTAGTTCCATCTATACTAACCTCCATCAGGTTGCAAATTCAATATAATTTTTTTCTGCATCTAGCTCTGAAAAAATATTTTGGCTTCTAGCAGTGTGTGGGACTTGTTCTATTAGTCCATCTATACTAACCTCCATCAGGTTGCAAATTCAATATAATTTTTTCTGCATCTAGCTCTTAAAAAATATTTTGGCTTTGAGCAGTGTGTGGGACTTGTTCTATTAGTCCATCTATACTAACCTCCATCAGGTTGCAAATTCAATATAAATTTTTTCTGCATCTAGCTCTGAAAAAATATTTCGGCTTCGAGCAGTGTGTGGGACTTGTTCTATTAGTCCATCTATACTAACCTCCATCAGGTTGCAAATTCAATATAATTTTTTTTCTGCATCTAGCTCTGAAAAAATATTTCGGCTTCTAGAAGTGTGTGGTACTTGTTCTATTAGTCCATCTATACTAACATCCATCAGGTTGCAAATTCAATATAATTTTTTCCTGCATCTAGCTCTGAAAAACTATTTTGGCTTCTAGCAGTGTGCGGGACTTGTTCTATTAGTCCATCTATACTAACCTCCATCAGGTTGCAAATTCAATATAATTTTTTTCTGCATCTAGCTCTGAAAAAATATTTCGGCTTCTAGCCGTGTGTGGGACTTGTTCTATTAGTCCATCTATACTAACCTCCATCAGGTTCGCAAATTCAATATAACTTTTTTCTGCATCTAGCTCTGAAAAAATATTTCGGCTTCTAGCAATGTGTGGAACTTGTTCTATTAGTCCATCTATACTAACCTCCATCAGATTGCAAATTCAATATAATTTTTTTCTGCATCTAGCTCTGAAAAACTCTTTCGGCTTCTAGCAGTGTGTGGGACTTGTTCTATTAGTCCATCTGTACTAACCTCCATCAGGTTGCAAATTCAATATAATTTTTTTCTGCATCTAGCTCTGAAAAACTATTTCCGCTTCGAGCAGTGTGTGGGACTTGTTCTATTAGTCCATCTATACTAACCTCCATCAGGTTGCAAATTCAATATAATTTTTTTCTGAATCTAGCTCTGAAAAACTATTTTGGCATCTAGCAGTGTGTGGGACTTGTTCTATTAGTCCATCTATACTAACCTCCATCAGGTTGCAAATTCAATATCATTTTTTTCTGCATCTAGCTCTGAAAAACTATTTCGGTTTCTAGCAGTGTGTGGGACTTGTTCTATTAGTCCATCTATACTAACCTCCATCAGGTTGCAAATTCAATATAATTTTTTTCTGCATCTAGCCATGAAAAAATATTTTGGCTTTGAGCAGTGTGTGGGACTTGTTCTATTAGTCCATCTATGCTAACCTCCATCAGGTTGCAAATTCAATATAATTTTTTTCTGTATCTAGCTCTCAAAAACTATTTTGGCATATAGCAGTGTGTGGGACTTGTTCTATTAGTCCATCTATACTAACCTCCATCAGGTTGCAAATTCAATATAATTTTTTTCTGCATCTAGCTTTGAAAAACTATTTCGGCTTCGAGCAGTGTGTGGGACTTGTTCTATTAGTCCATATATACTAACCTCCATCAGGTTGCAAATTCAATATAATTTTTTTTCTGCATCTAGCTCTGAAAAAATATTTCGGCTTCTAGCAGTGTGTGGGACTCGTTCTATTAGTCCATCTATACTAACCTCCATCAGGTTGCAAATTCAATATAATTTTTTCCTGCATATATCTCTGAAAAATTCTTTTGGCTTCTAGCAGTGTGTGGGACTTGTTCTATTAGTCCATCTATACTAACCTCCATCAGGTTGCAAATTCAATATAATTTTTTTCGCGTCTAGCTCTGAAAAAGTATTTTGGCATCTAGCAGTGTGTGGGACTTGTTCTATTAGTCCATCTATACTAACGTCCATCAGGTTGCAAATTCAATATAATTTTTTTCTGCATCTAGCTCTGAAATACTATTTCGGCTTCTAGCAGTGTTTGGGACTTGTTCTATTAGTCCATCTATACTACCCTCCATCAGGTTGCAAATTCAATATAATATTTTTCTGCATCTAGCTCTGAAAAAATATTTCGGCTTCGAGCAGTGTGTGGGACTTGTTCTATTAGTCCATCTATACTAACCTCCATCAGGTTGAAAATTCAATATAATTTTTTTCTATATCTAGCTCTGAAAAACTATTTTGGCATCTAGCAGTGTGTGGGACTTGTTCTATTAATCCATCTATACTAACCTCCATCAGGTTGCAAATTCAATATAATTTTTTTCTGCATCTAGCTCTGAAAAACTATTTTGGCATATAGCAGTGTGTGGGACTTGTTCTATTAGTCCATCTATACTAACCTCCATCAGGTTGCAAATTCAATATAATTTTTTTCTGCATCTAGCTCTGAAAAACTATTTTGGCTTCTAGCAGTGTTTGGGACTTGTTCTATTAGTCCATCTATACTAACCTCCATCAGGTTGCAAATTCAATATAATATTTTTCTGCATCTAGCTCTGAAAAAATATTTCAGCTTCGAGCAGTGTGTGGGACTTGTTCTATTAGTCCATCTATACTAACCTCCATCAGGTTGCAAATTCAATATAATTTTTTTTCTGCATCTAGCTCTCAAAAAATATTTCAGCTTCTAGCAGTGTGTGGGACTTGTTCTATTAGTCCATCTATACTAACCTCCATCAGGTTGCAAATTCAATATAATTTTTTTCTGCATCTAGCTCTGAAAAACTATTTCGGCTTCTAGCAGTGTGCGGGACTTGTTCTATTAGTCCATCTATACTAACCTCCATCAGATAGCAAATTCAATATAATTTTTTTCTGCATCTAGCTCTGAAATTATTTTCGGCTTGTAGCAGTGTGTGGGACTTGTTCTATTAGTCCATCTATAGTAACCTCCATGAGGTTTCAAATTCAATATAAATTTTTTCTGCATCTAGCTCTGAAAAAATATTTTGGCTTCTAGCAGTGTGTGTGACTTGTTCTATTAGTCCATCTATACTAACCTCCATCAGGTTGCAAATTCAATATAATTTTTTTCTGCATCTAGCTCTCAAAAACTATTTCGGCTTCTAGCCGTGAGAGGGACTTGTTCTATTAGTTCCATCTATACTAACCTCCATCAGGTTGCAAATTCAATATAATTTTTTTCTGCATCTAGCTCTGAAAAAATATTTTGGCTTCTAGCAGTGTGTGGGACTTGTTCTATTAGTCCATCTATACTAACCTCCATCAGGTTGCAAATTCAATATAATTTTTTCTGCATCTAGCTCTTAAAAAATATTTTGGCTTTGAGCAGTGTGTGGGACTTGTTCTATTAGTCCATCTATACTAACCTCCATCAGGTTGCAAATTCAATATAAATTTTTTCTGCATCTAGCTCTGAAAAAATATTTCGGCTTCGAGCAGTGTGTGGGACTTGTTCTATTAGTCCATCTATACTAACCTCCATCAGGTTGCAAATTCAATATAATTTTTTTTCTGCATCTAGCTCTGAAAAAATATTTCGGCTTCTAGAAGTGTGTGGTACTTGTTCTATTAGTCCATCTATACTAACATCCATCAGGTTGCAAATTCAATATAATTTTTTCCTGCATCTAGCTCTGAAAAACTATTTTGGCTTCTAGCAGTGTGCGGGACTTGTTCTATTAGTCCATCTATACTAACCTCCATCAGGTTGCAAATTCAATATAATTTTTTTCTGCATCTAGCTCTGAAAAAATATTTCGGCTTCTAGCCGTGTGTGGGACTTGTTCTATTAGTCCATCTATACTAACCTCCATCAGGTTCGCAAATTCAATATAACTTTTTTCTGCATCTAGCTCTGAAAAAATATTTCGGCTTCTAGCAATGTGTGGAACTTGTTCTATTAGTCCATCTATACTAACCTCCATCAGATTGCAAATTCAATATAATTTTTTTCTGCATCTAGCTCTGAAAAACTCTTTCGGCTTCTAGCAGTGTGTGGGACTTGTTCTATTAGTCCATCTGTACTAACCTCCATCAGGTTGCAAATTCAATATAATTTTTTTCTGCATCTAGCTCTGAAAAACTATTTCCGCTTCGAGCAGTGTGTGGGACTTGTTCTATTAGTCCATCTATACTAACCTCCATCAGGTTGCAAATTCAATATAATTTTTTTCTGAATCTAGCTCTGAAAAACTATTTTGGCATCTAGCAGTGTGTGGGACTTGTTCTATTAGTCCATCTATACTAACCTCCATCAGGTTGCAAATTCAATATCATTTTTTTCTGCATCTAGCTCTGAAAAACTATTTCGGTTTCTAGCAGTGTGTGGGACTTGTTCTATTAGTCCATCTATACTAACCTCCATCAGGTTGCAAATTCAATATAATTTTTTTCTGCATCTAGCCATGAAAAAATATTTTGGCTTTGAGCAGTGTGTGGGACTTGTTCTATTAGTCCATCTATGCTAACCTCCATCAGGTTGCAAATTCAATATAATTTTTTTCTGTATCTAGCTCTCAAAAACTATTTTGGCATATAGCAGTGTGTGGGACTTGTTCTATTAGTCCATCTATACTAACCTCCATCAGGTTGCAAATTCAATATAATTTTTTTCTGCATCTAGCTTTGAAAAACTATTTCGGCTTCGAGCAGTGTGTGGGACTTGTTCTATTAGTCCATATATACTAACCTCCATCAGGTTGCAAATTCAATATAATTTTTTTTCTGCATCTAGCTCTGAAAAAATATTTCGGCTTCTAGCAGTGTGTGGGACTCGTTCTATTAGTCCATCTATACTAACCTCCATCAGGTTGCAAATTCAATATAATTTTTTCCTGCATATATCTCTGAAAAATTCTTTTGGCTTCTAGCAGTGTGTGGGACTTGTTCTATTAGTCCATCTATACTAACCTCCATCAGGTTGCAAATTCAATATAATTTTTTTCTGCATCTAGCTCTGAAAAACTATTTCGGCTTCGAGCAGTGTGTGGGACTTGTTCTATTAGTCCATCTATACTAACCTCCATCAGGTTGCAAATTCAATATAATTTTTTTCTGCATCTAGCTCTGAAAAACTATTTTGGCATCTAGCAGTGTGTGGGACTTGTTCTTTTAGTCGATCTATACTAACCTCCATCAGGTTGCAAATTCAATATCATTTTTTTCTGCATCTAGCTCTGAAAAACTATTTCGGTTTCTAGCAGTGTGTGTGACTTGTTCTATTAGTCCATCTATACTAACCTCCATCAGGTTGCAAATTCAATATAATTTTTTTCTGCATCTAGCTCTGAAAAAATATTTTGGCTTCGAGCAGTGTGTGGGACTTGTTCTTTTAGTCCATCTATGCTAACCTCCATCAGGTTGCAAATTGAATATAATTTTTTTCTGTATCTAGCTCTCAAAAACTATTTTGGCATATAGCAGTGTGTGGGACTTGTTCTATTAGTACATCTATACTAACCTCCATCAGGTTGCAAATTCAATTTCATTTTTTTCTGCATCTAGCTCTGAAAAACTATTTCGGCTTCTAGCAGTGTGTGGGACTTGTTCTATTAGTCCATCTATACTGACCTCCATCAGGTTGCAAATTCAATATAATTTTTTTCTGCATCTAGCTCTGAAAAAATATTTCGGCTTCGAGCAGTGTGTGGGACTTGTTCTATTAGTCCATATATACTAACCTCCATCAGGTTGCAAATTCAATATAATTTTTTTTCTGCATCTAGCTCTGAAAAAATATTTCGGCTTCTAGCAGTGTGTGGGACTTGTTCTATTAGTCCATCTATACTAACCTCCATCAGGTTGCAAATTCAATATAATTTTTTCCTGCATATTGCTCTGAAAAACTATTTCGGCTTCTAGCAGTGTGCGGGACTTGTTCTATTAGTCCATCTATACTAACCTCCATCAGGTTGCAAATTCAATATAATTTTTTTCTGCATCTAGCCCTGAAAAAATATTTCGGCTTCTAGCCGTGTGTGGGACTTGTACTATTAGTTCATCTATACTAACCTCCATCAGGTTGCAAATTCAATATAATTTTTTTCTGCATCTAGCTCTGAAAAAATATTTCGGCTTCTAGCAGTGTGTGGCACTTGTTCTATTAGTCCATCTATACTAACCTCCATCAGGTTGCAAATTCAATATAATTTTTTTCTGCATCTAGCTCTGAAAAACTTTCGGCTTCTAGCAGTGTGTGGGACTTGTTCTATTAGTCCATCTATACTAACCTCCATCAGGTTGCAAATTCAATATCATTTTTTTCTGCATCTAGCTCTGAAAAACTATTTCGGCTTCTTGCAGTGTGTGGGACTTGTTCTATTAGTCCATCTATACTAACCTCCATCAGGTTACAAATTCAATATAATTTTTTCCTGCATCTAGCTCTGAAAAACTATTTTGGCTTCTAGCAGTGTGCGGGACTTGTTCTATTAGTCCATCTCTACTAACCTCCATCAGGTTGCAAATTCAATATAATTTTTTTCTGCATCTAGCTCTGAAATTTTTTTTCGGCTTGTAGCAGTGTGTGGGACTTGTTCTATTAGTCCGTCTATATTAACCTAAATGAGGTTGCAAATTCAATATAAATTTTTTCTGCATCTAGCTCTGAAAAAATATTTTGGCTTCTAGCAGTGTGTGTGACTTGTTGTATTAGTCCATCTATACTAACCTCCATCAGGTTGCAAATTCAATATAATTTTTTTCTGCATCTAGCTCTGAAAAACTATTTCGGCTTCTAGCCGTGAGAGCGACTTGTTCTATTAAAAAGAAAGAAAGAAATGTTTATTAAATGGAAAGAGGGAGGCATATCTAAAGAAGATTATAATGCAGTCTGCAGATCCTGTAGGGCACGTATCAGGTTAGCTAAAGCTGACAATGAATTAAGGCTTGCAAGAGATGTCAAAAGCAACAAAAAAGGATTTTGGGGGTATGTCAAAAGTAAAAGAAAAGTCAATGATGCTATAGGATTTTTACAGGATGAAAATGGAGAAATGGTAAGAGAGGATGTTGAGAAGGCCGAACTTTTTAATTCCTATTTTGCATCTGTTTTCTCTCAGAAAGAAAATGTATCATCAACTGATCTTCACTGTCGTTTTAAAGGAATAGAAGAATCCAAGTTATCTGTAAACAGAAAGATTGTGAGGGAATATTTAGCTAACATAAATGAGTTCAAGTCTCCAGGTCCAGATGAATTACACCCCAGAGTACTGAAGGAGATCGTAGAAGAAATTTTAGAACCACTCTCCATAATCTTTGAAAATTCGTGGAGAACAGGAGAAGTCCCAGAAGACTGGAGAAGAGCAAATGTTGTTCCTATCTTCAAAAAGGGGAAGAAGGTGGACCCAGGGAACTATAGGCCGGTGAGTCTGACTTCTATACCAGGAAAGATCTTTGAACAAATTATTAAACAACATGTAGGTAAGTACATGGATAAGAATGAAGTGATTAACCAGAGTCAGTATGGGTTTGTAACTAACAAGTCATGTCAGACTAACTTAATTTCCTTCTATGACAGAATCACTGACTGGGTGGATCAGGGAAATGCTGTAGATATAGTATATCTTGACTTCAGCAAAGCATTTGACAAAGTATCTCACACCATCCTTATTGAAAAAATGACCAAGTATGCAATGGACCAGGCAACTGTTAGGTGGATTCATAACTGGCTTAGTGATCGGACTCAAAGGGTGGTTGTAAATGGCTTCACATCCAGCTGGATGAATGTCTCAAGTGGGGTACCACAGGGCTCCGTCCTGGGACCTGTATTGTTCAACATCTTTATCAATGATTTAGATGAAGGAATTGAGGGTAAACTGATTAAATTTGCTGATGACACAAAGCTAGGAGGGATAGCTAATACTAGAGAAGAGAGAGAGAGGATTCAAAAAGACCTAAATAAACTGGAGCAGTGGGCAGAAACAAACAGAATGGTTTTTAACAGGGAAAAATGCAAAGTACTACATCTGGGCAATAAAAATGAAAAAAGCATATACAGAATGGGAGGAATAGAGCTAAGCAACAGCACATGTGAAAAAGACTTAGGTATACTAATTGATCATAGACTGAACATGAGTCAACAGTGTGATGCAGCAGCAAAAAAGGCAAATACAATTCTGGGATGTATTAACAGAAGCATACAGTCTAGATCACGTGAAGTCATTATCGGACTTTACTCCTCTTTGGTCAGACCTCATCTGGAATACTGTGTACAGTTTTGGGCACCACATTTTAAAAAAGACATAGACAAACTGGAGCAAGTTCAGAGAAGAGCAACCAGAATGGTGACTGGTCTGCAAACCATGTCCTTTGAGGAACGGTTGCAGGATTTGGGAATGTTTAGCTTGCAAAAAAGAAGACTGAGAGGAGACTTAATAGCTGTCTACAAATATGTCAAGGGCTGTCACATTGTAGAAGGATCATCTTTATTCTCATTTGCACAAGGAAAGACTAGAAGCAATGGGATGAAACTAAATGGGAGGAGACACAGATTAGATATTAGAAAAAACTTTTTGACAGTGAGGGTGATCAATGAGTGGAACAGGCTGCCACGAGAGGTGGTGAGTTCCCCTTCAATGGACGTCTTCAAACAGAGGCTGGACAGACATCTGTTTGAGATGATTTAGTGAATCCTGCTTTGAGCAGGGGGTTGGACCAGATGACCCAGGAGGTCCCTTCCAACTCTACATTCTATGATTCTATGATTCTATGATTCTATTAGTCCATCTATACTAACCTCCATCAGGTTGCAAATTCAATATAATTTTTTTCTGCATCTAGCTCTGAAAAAATATTTTGGCTTCTAGCCGTGTGTGGGACTTGTTCTATTAGTCCATCTATACTAACCTCCATCAGGTTGCAAATTCAATATAATTTTTTCTGCATCTAGCTCTGAAATAATATTTCGGCTTCTAGCAGTGTGTTGGACTTGTTCTATTAGTCCATCTATACTAACTTCCATCAGGTTGCAAATTCAATATAATTTTTTTTCTGCATCTAGCTCTGAAAAAATATTTCGGCTTCTAGCAGTGTGTGGGACTTGTTCTATTAGTCCATCTATACTAACCTCCATCAGGTTGCAAATTCAATATAATTTTTTTCTGCATCTAGCTCTGAAAAAATATTTCGGCTTCTAGCCGTGTGTGGGACTTGTTCTATTAGTCCATCTATACTAACCTCCATCAGGTTGCAAATTCAATATAATTTTTTTTCTGCATCTAGCTCTGAAAAAATATTTCGGCTTCTAGCAGTGTGTGGGACTTGTTCTATTAGTCCATCTATACTAACCTCCATCAGGTTGCAAATTCAATATAATTTTTTTCTGCATCTAGCTCTGATAAAATATTTCGGCTTCTAGCCGTGTGTGGGACTTGTTCTATTAGTCCATGTATACTAACCTCCATCAGGTTGCAAATTCAATATAATTTTTTTCTGCATCTAGCTCTGAAAAAATATTTCAGCTTCTAGCAGTGTGTGGGACTTGTTCTTTTAGTCCATCTATACTAACATCCATCAGGTTGCAAATTCAATATAATTTTTTTCTGCATCTAGCTCTGAAAAACTTTTTCGGCTTCTAGCAGTGTGTGGGACTTGTTCTATTATTCCATCCATACTAACCTCCATCAGGTTGCAAATTCAATATAATTTTTTTCTGCATCTTGCTCTGAAAAACTATTTCGGCTTCGAGCAGTGTGTGGGTCTTGTTCTATTAGTCCATCTATACTAACCTCCATCAGGTTGCAAATTCAATATAATTTTTTTCTGCACGTAGCTCTGAAAAAATATTTTGGCTTCGAGCAGTGTGTGGGACTTGTTCTATTAGTCCATCTATGCAAACCTCCATCAGGTTGCAAATTCAATATAATTTTTTTCTGCATCTAGCTCTGAAAAACTATTTTGGCATCTAGCAGTGTGTGGGACTTGTTCTATTAGTCCATCTATACTAACCTCCATCAGGTTGCAAATTCAATATAATTTTTTTCTGCATCTAGCTCTGAAAAACTATTTTGGCATCTAGCAGTGTGTGGGACTTTTTCTTTTAGTCCATCTATACTAACCTCCATCAGGTTGCAAATTCAATATAATTTTTTTCTGCATCTAGCTCTGAAAAACTATTTCGGTTTCTAGCAGTGTGTGGGACTTGTTCTATTAGTCCATCTATACTAACCTCCATCAGGTTGCAAATTCAATATAATTTTTTTCTGCATCTAGCTCTGAAAAAATATTTTGGCTTCGAGCAGTGTGTGGGACTTGTTCTTTTAGTCCATCTATGCTAACCTCCATCAGGTTGCAAATTGAATATAATTTTTTTCTGTATCTAGCTCTCAAAAACTATTTTGGCATATAGCAGTGTGTGGGACTTGTTCTATTAGTACATCTATACTAACCTCCATCAGGTTGCAAATTCAATTTCATTTTTTTCTGCATCTAGCTCTGAAAAACTATTTCGGCTTCTTGCAGTGTGTGGGACTTGTTCTATTAGTCCATCTATACTGACCTCCATCAGGTTGCAAATTCAATATAATTTTTTTCTGCATCTAGCTCTGAAAAAATATTTCGGCTTCGAGCAGTGTGTGGGACTTGTTCTATTAGTCCATATATACTAACCTCCATCAGGTTGCAAATTCAATATAATTTTTTTTCTGCATCTAGCTCTGAAAAAATATTTCGGCTTCTAGCAGTGTGTGGGACTTGTTCTATTAGTCCATCTATACTAACCTCCATCAGGTTGCAAATTCAATATAATTTTTTCCTGCATATTGCTCTGAAAAACTATTTCGGCTTCTAGCAGTGTGCGGGACTTGTTCTATTAGTCCATCTATACTAACCTCCATCAGGTTGCAAATTCAATATAATTTTTTTCTGCATCTAGCCCTGAAAAAATATTTCGGCTTCTAGCCGTGTGTGGGACTTGTACTATTAGTTCATCTATACTAACCTCCATCAGGTTGCAAATTCAATATAATTTTTTTCTGCATCTAGCTCTGAAAAAATATTTCGGCTTCTAGCAGTGTGTGGCACTTGTTCTATTAGTCCATCTATACTAACCTCCATCAGGTTGCAAATTCAATATAATTTTTTTCTGCATCTAGCTCTGAAAAACTTTCGGCTTCTAGCAGTGTGTGGGACTTGTTCTATTAGTCCATCTATACTAACCTCCATCAGGTTGCAAATTCAATATAATTTTTTTCTGCATCTAGCTCTGAAAAACTATTTCGGCTTCTTGCAGTGTGTGGGACTTGTTCTATTAGTCCATCTATACTAACCTCCATCAGGTTACAAATTCAATATAATTTTTTCCTGCATCTAGCTCTGAAAAACTATTTTGGCTTCTAGCAGTGTGCGGGACTTGTTCTATTAGTCCATCTCTACTAACCTCCATCAGGTTGCAAATTCAATATAATTTTTTTCTGCATCTAGCTCTGAAATTTTTTTTCGGCTTGTAGCAGTGTGTGGGACTTGTTCTATTAGTCCGTCTATATTAACCTAAATGAGGTTGCAAATTCAATATAAATTTTTTCTGCATCTAGCTCTGAAAAAATATTTTGGCTTCTAGCAGTGTGTGTGACTTGTTGTATTAGTCCATCTATACTAACCTCCATCAGGTTGCAAATTCAATATAATTTTTTTCTGCATCTAGCTCTGAAAAACTATTTCGGCTTCTAGCCGTGAGAGGGACTTGTTCTATTAAAAAGAAAGAAAGAAATGTTTATTAAATGGAAAGAGGGAGGCATATCTAAAGAAGATTATAATGCAGTCTGCAGATCCTGTAGGGCACGTATCAGGTTAGCTAAAGCTGACAATGAATTAAGGCTTGCAAGAGATGTCAAAAGCAACAAAAAAGGATTTTGGGGGTATGTCAAAAGTAAAAGAAAAGTCAATGATGCTATAGGATTTTTACAGGATGAAAATGGAGAAATGGTAAGAGAGGATGTTGAGAAGGCCGAACTTTTTAATTCCTATTTTGCATCTGTTTTCTCTCAGAAAGAAAATGTATCATCAACTGATCTTCACTGTCGTTTTAAAGGAATAGAAGAATCCAAGTTATCTGTAAACAGAAAGATTGTGAGGGAATATTTAGCTAACATAAATGAGTTCAAGTCTCCAGGTCCAGATGAATTACACCCCAGAGTACTGAAGGAGATCGTAGAAGAAATTTTAGAACCACTCTCCATAATCTTTGAAAATTCGTGGAGAACAGGAGAAGTCCCAGAAGACTGGAGAAGAGCAAATGTTGTTCCTATCTTCAAAAAGGGGAAGAAGGTGGACCCAGGGAACTATAGGCCGGTGAGTCTGACTTCTATACCAGGAAAGATCTTTGAACAAATTATTAAACAACATGTAGGTAAGTACATGGATAAGAATGAAGTGATTAACCAGAGTCAGTATGGGTTTGTAACTAACAAGTCATGTCAGACTAACTTAATTTCCTTCTATGACAGAATCACTGACTGGGTGGATCAGGGAAATGCTGTAGATATAGTATATCTTGACTTCAGCAAAGCATTTGACAAAGTATCTCACACCATCCTTATTGAAAAAATGACCAAGTATGCAATGGACCAGGCAACTGTTAGGTGGATTCATAACTGGATTAGTGATCGGACTCAAAGGGTGGTTGTAAATGGCTTCACATCCAGCTGGATGAATGTCTCAAGTGGGGTACCACAGGGCTCCGTCCTGGGACCTGTATTGTTCAACATCTTTATCAATGATTTAGATGAAGGAATTGAGGGTAAACTGATTAAATTTGCTGATGACACAAAGCTAGGAGGGATAGCTAATACTAGAGAAGAGAGAGAGAGGATTCAAAAAGACCTAAATAAACTGGAGCAGTGGGCAGAAACAAACAGAATGGTTTTTAACAGGGAAAAATGCAAAGTACTACATCTGGGCAATAAAAATGAAAAAAGCATATACAGAATGGGAGGAATAGAGCTAAGCAACAGTACATGTGAAAAAGACTTAGGTATACTAATTGATCATAGACTGAACATGAGTCAACAGTGTGATGCAGCAGCAAAAAAGGCAAATACAATTCTGGGATGTATTAACAGAAGCATACAGTCTAGATCACGTGAAGTCATTATCGGACTTTACTCCTCTTTGGTCAGACCTCATCTGGAATACTGTGTACAGTTTTGGGCACCACATTTTAAAAAAGACATAGACAAACTGGAGCAAGTTCAGAGAAGAGCAACCAGAATGGTGACTGGTCTGCAAACCATGTCCTTTGAGGAACGGTTGCAGGATTTGGGAATGTTTAGCTTGCAAAAAAGAAGACTGAGAGGAGACTTAATAGCTGTCTACAAATATGTCAAGGGCTGTCACATTGTAGAAGGATCATCTTTATTCTCATTTGCACAAGGAAAGACTAGAAGCAATGGGATGAAACTAAATGGGAGGAGACACAGATTAGATATTAGAAAAAACTTTTTGACAGTGAGGGTGATCAATGAGTGGAACAGGCTGCCACGAGAGGTGGTGAGTTCCCCTTCAATGGACGTCTTCAAACAGAGGCTGGACAGACATCTGTTTGAGATGATTTAGTGAATCCTGCTTTGAGCAGGGGGTTGGACCAGATGACCCAGGAGGTCCCTTCCAACTCTACATTCTATGATTCTATGATTCTATGATTCTATTAGTCCATCTATACTAACCTCCATCAGGTTGCAAATTCAATATAATTTTTTTCTGCATCTAGCTCTGAAAAAATATTTTGGCTTCTAGCAGTGTGTGGGACTTGTTCTATTAGTCCATCTATACTAACCTCCATCAGGTTGCAAATTCAATATAATTTTTTCTGCATCTAGCTCTGAAATAATATTTCGGCTTCTAGCAGTGTGTTGGACTTGTTCTATTAGTCCATCTATACTAACCTCCATCAGGTTGCAAATTCAATATAATTTTTTTTCTGCATCTAGCTCTGAAAAAATATTTCGGCTTCTAGCAGTGTGTGGGACTTGTTCTATTAGTCCATCTATACTAACCTCCATCAGGTTGCAAATTCAATATAATTTTTTTCTGCATCTAGCTCTGAAAAAATATTTCGGCTTCTAGCCGTGTGTGGGACTTGTTCTATTAGTCCATCTATACTAACCTCCATCAGGTTGCAAATTCAATATAATTTTTTCTGCATCTAGCTATGAAATAATATTTCGGCTTCTAGCAGTGTGTTGGACTTGTTCTATTAGTCCATCTATACTAACCTCCATCAGGTTGCAAATTCAATATAATTTTTTTTCTGCATCTAGCTCTGAAAAAATATTTCGGCTTCTAGCAGTGTGTGGGACTTGTTCTATTAGTCCATCTATACTAACCTCCATCAGGTTGCAAATTCAATATAATTTTTTTCTGCATCTAGCTCTGAAAAAATATTTCGGCTTCTAGCCGTGTGTGGGACTTGTTCTATTAGTCCATCTATACTAACCTCCATCAGGTTGCAAATTCAATATAATTTTTTTCTGCATCTAGCTCTGAAAAAATATTTCAGCTTCTAGCAGTGTGTGGGACTTGTTCTTTTAGTCCATCTATACTAACATCCATCAGGTTGCAAATTCAATATAATTTTTTTCTGCATCTAGCTCTGAAAAACTTTTTCGGCTTCTAGCAGTGTGTGGGACTTGTTCTATTATTCCATCTATACTAACCTCCATCAGGTTGCAAATTCAATATAATTTTTTCTGCATCTTGCTCTGAAAAACTATTTCGGCTTCGAGCAGTGTGTGGGTCTTGTTCTATTAGTCCATCTATACTAACCTCCATCAGGTTGCAAATTCAATATAATTTTTTTCTGCATGTAGCTCTGAAAAAATATTTTGGCTTCGAGCAGTGTGTGGGACTTGTTCTATTAGTCCATCTATGCAAACCTCCATCAGGTTGCAAATTCAATATAATTTTTTTCTGCATCTAGCTCTGAAAAACTATTTTGGCATCTAGCAGTGTGTGGGACTTGTTCTATTAGTCCATCTATACTAACCTCCATCAGGTTGCAAATTCAATATCATTTTTTTCTGCATCTAGCTCTGAAAAACTATTTCGGCTTCTAGCAGTGTGTGGGACTTGTTCTATTAGTCCATCTATACTAACCTCCATCAGGTTGCAAATTCAATATAATTTTTTTCTGCATCTAGCTCTGAAAAAATATTTCGGCTTCGAGCAGTGTGTGGGACTTGATCTATTAGTCCATCTATACTAACCTCCATCAGGTTGCAAATTCAATATAATTTTTTTTCTGCATCTAGCTCTGAAAAAATATTTTGGCTTCTAGCAGTGTGTGGGACTTGTTCTATTAGTCCATCTATACTAACCTCCATCAGGTTGCAAATTCAATATAATTTTTTCCTGCATCTAGCTCTGAAAAACTATTTCGGCTTCTAGCAGTGTGCGGGACTTGTTCTATTAGTCCATCTATACTAACCTCCATCAGGTTGCAAATTCAATATAATTTTTTTTTGCATCTAGCCATGAAAAAATATTTTGGCTTCTAGCCGTGTGTGGGACTTGTTCTATTAGTCCATCTATACTAACCTCCATCAGGTTGCAAATTCAATATAATTTTTTTCTGCATCTAGCTCTGAAAAAATATTTCGGCTTCTAGCAGTGTGTGGGACTTGTTCTATTAGTCCATCTATACTAACCTCCATAAGGTTGCAAATTCAATATAATTTTTTCCTGCATCTAGCTCTGAAAAACTATTTTGGCTTCTAGCAGTGTGCGGGACTTGTTCTATTAGTCCATCTCTACTAACCTCCATCAGGTTGCAAATTCAATATAATTGTTTTCTGCATCTAGCTCTGAAAATTTTTTTCGGCTTGTAGCAGTGTGTGGGACTTGTTCTATTAGTCCATCTATACTAACCTCCATCAGGTTGCAAATTCAATATAATTTTTTTCTGCATCTAGCTCTGAAAAAATATTTCGGCTTCTAGCAGTGTGTGGGACTTGTTCTATTACTCCATCTATACTAACCTCCATCAGGTTGCAAATTCAATATAATTTTTTTCTGCATCTAGCTCTGAAAAACTATTTCGGCTTCTAGCAGTGTGTGGGACTTGTTCTATTAGTCCATCTATACTAACCTCCATCAGGTTGCAAATTCAATATAATTTTTTTCTGCATCTAGCTCTGAAAAACTATTTCGGCTTCTAGCAGTGTGCGGGACTTGTTCTATTAGTCCATCTATACTAACATCCATCAGGTTGCAAATTCAATATAATTTTTTTCTGCATCTAGCTCTGAAAAACTATTTTGGCTTCTAGCAGTGTGCGGGACTTGTTCTATTAGTCCATCTATACTAACCTCCATCAGGTTGCAAATTCAATATAATTTTTTTCTGCATCTAGCTCTGAAAAACTATTTCGGCTTCTAGCAGTGTGTGGGACTTGTTCTATTAGTCCATCTATACTAACCTCCATCAGGCTGCAAATTCTATATAATTTTTTTCTGCATCTAGCTCTGAAAAAGTATTTCGGCTTCTAGCAGTGTGTGGGATTGTTCTGTTAGTCCATCTATACTAACCTCCATCAGGTTTCAAATTGAATATAATTTTTTTCTGCATCTAGCTCTGAAAAAATATTTCGGCTTCTAGCAGTGTGTGGGACTTGTTCTATTAGTCCATCTATACTAACCTCCATGAGGTTTCAAATTTAATATAATTTTTTTCTGCATCTAGCTCTGAAAAAATATTTCGGCTTCGAGCAGTGTGTGGGACTTGATCTATTAGTCCATCTATACTAACCTCCATCAGGTTGCAAATTCAATATAATTTTTTTTCTGCATCTAGCTCTGAAAAAATATTTTGGCTTCTAGCAGTGTGTGGGACTTGTTCTATTAGTCCATCTATACTAACCTCCATCAGGTTGCAAATTCAATATAATTTTTTCCTGCATCTAGCTCTGAAAAACTATTTCGGCTTCTAGCAGTGTGCGGGACTTGTTCTATTAGTCCATCTATACTAACCTCCATCAGGTTGCAAATTCAATATAATTTTTTTTTGCATCTAGCCATGAAAAAATATTTTGGCTTCTAGCCGTGTGTGGGACTTGTTCTATTAGTCCATCTATACTAACCTCCATCAGGTTGCAAATTCAATATAATTTTTTTCTGCATCTAGCTCTGAAAAAATATTTCGGCTTCTAGCAGTGTGTGGGACTTGTTCTATTAGTCCATCTATACTAACCTCCATAAGGTTGCAAATTCAATATAATTTTTTCCTGCATCTAGCTCTGAAAAACTATTTTGGCTTCTAGCAGTGTGCGGGACTTGTTCTATTAGTCCATCTCTACTAACCTCCATCAGGTTGCAAATTCAATATAATTGTTTTCTGCATCTAGCTCTGAAAATTTTTTTCGGCTTGTAGCAGTGTGTGGGACTTGTTCTATTAGTCCATCTATACTAACCTCCATCAGGTTGCAAATTCAATATAATTTTTTTCTGCATCTAGCTCTGAAAAAATATTTCGGCTTCTAGCAGTGTGTGGGACTTGTTCTATTACTCCATCTATACTAACCTCCATCAGGTTGCAAATTCAATATAATTTTTTTCTGCATCTAGCTCTGAAAAACTATTTCGGCTTCTAGCAGTGTGTGGGACTTGTTCTATTAGTCCATCTATACTAACCTCCATCAGGTTGCAAATTCAATATAATTTTTTTCTGCATCTAGCTCTGAAAAACTATTTCGGCTTCTAGCAGTGTGCGGGACTTGTTCTATTAGTCCATCTATACTAACATCCATCAGGTTGCAAATTCAATATAATTTTTTTCTGCATCTAGCTCTGAAAAACTATTTTGGCTTCTAGCAGTGTGCGGGACTTGTTCTATTAGTCCATCTATACTAACCTCCATCAGGTTGCAAATTCAATATAATTTTTTTCTGCATCTAGCTCTGAAAAACTATTTCGGCTTCTAGCAGTGTGTGGGACTTGTTCTATTAGTCCATCTATACTAACCTCCATCAGGCTGCAAATTCTATATAATTTTTTTCTGCATCTAGCTCTGAAAAAGTATTTCGGCTTCTAGCAGTGTGTGGGATTGTTCTCTTAGTCCATCTATACTAACCTCCATCAGGTTTCAAATTGAATATAATTTTTTTCTGCATCTAGCTCTGAAAAAATATTTCGGCTTCTAGCAGTGTGTGGGACTTGTTCTATTAGTCCATCTATACTAACCTCCATGAGGTTTCAAATTTAATATAATTTTTTTCTGCATCTAGCTCTGAAAAAATATTTCGGCTTCTAGCAGTGTGGGGGACTTGTTCTATTAGTCCATCTATACTAACCTCCATCAGGTTGTTAATTCAATATCATTTTTTCCTGCATCTAGCCTGGAAAAACTATTTCAGCTTCTAGCAGTGTGTGGGACTTGTTCTATTAGTCCATCTATACTAACCTCCATCAGGTTGCAAATTCAATATAATTTTTTCTGCATCTAGCTCTGAAAAAATATTTCGGCTTCTAGCAGTGTGTGGGACTTGTTCTATTAGTCCATCTATACTAACCTCCATCAGGTTGCAAATTCAATATAATTTTTTTCTGCATCTAGCTCTGAAAAAATATTTTGGCTTCGAGCAGTGTGTGGGACTTGTTCTATTAGTCCATCTATACTAACCTCCATCAGGTTGCAAATTCAATATAATTTTTTTTCTGCATCTAGCTCTGAAAAAATATTTCGGCTTCTAGCAGTGTGTGGGACTTGTTCTCTTAGTCCATCTATACTAAACTCCATCAGGTTGCAAATTCAATATAATTTTTTCCTGCATCTAGCTCTGAAAAACTATTTCGGCTTCTAGCAGTGTGCGGGACTTGTTCTATTAGTCCATCTATACTAACCTCCATCAGGTTGCAAATTCAATATAATTTTTTTCTGCATCTAGCTCTGAAAAAATATTTCGGCTTCTAGCCGTGTGTGGGACTTGTTCTATTAGTCCATCTATACTAACCTCCATCAGGTTGCAAATTCAATATAATTTTCTTCTGCATCTAGCTCTGAAAAACTATTTCGGTTTCTAGCAGTGTGTGGGACTTGTTCTATTACTCCATCTATACTAACCTCCATCAGGTTGCAAATTCAATATAATTTTTTTCTGCATCTAGCTCTGAAAAACTATTTTGGCTTCTAGCAGTGTGTGGGACTTGTTCTATTAGTCCATCTATACTAACCTCCATCAGGTTGCAAATTCAATATAATTTTTTCCTGCATCTAGCTCTGAAAAACTATTTCGGCTTCTAGCAGTGTGCGGGACTTGTTCTATTAGTCCATCTATACTAACCTCCATCAGGTTGCAAATTCAATATAATTTTTTTCTGCATCTAGCTCTGAAAAAAAAATTTCGGCTTCTAGCCGTGTGTGGGACTTGTTCTATTAGTCCATCTATAATAACCTCCATCAGGATGCAAATTCAATATAATTTTTTTCTGCATCTAGCTCTGAAAAAATATTTCGGCTTCTAGCAGTGTGTGGGACTTGTTCTATTAGTCCATCTATACTAACCTCCATCAGGTTGCAAATTCAATATAATTTTTTTCTGCATCTAGCTCTGAAAAACTATTTCGGCTTCTAGCAGTGTGTGGGACTTGTTCTATTAGTCCATCTATACTAACCTCCATCAGGTTGCAAATTCAATATAATTTTTTTCTGCATCTAGCTCTGAAAAACTATTTCGGCTTCTAGCAGTGTGCGGGACTTGTTCTATTAGTCCATCTATACTAACATCCATCAGGTTGCAAATTCAATATAAATTTTTCTGCATCTAGCTCTGAAAAACTATTTTGGCTTCTAGCAGTGTGCGGGACTTGTTCTATTAGTCCATCTATACTAACCTCCATCAGGTTGCAAATTCAATATAATTTTTTTCTGCATCTAGCTCTGAAAAACTATTTCGGCTTCTAGCAGTGTGTGGGACTTGTTCTATTAGTCCATCTATACTAACCTCCATCAGGTTGCAAATTCAATATAATTTTTTTCTGCATCTAGCTCTGAAAAAATATTTCGGCTTCTAGCAGTGTGTGGGACTTGTTCTATTAGTCCATCTATACTAACCTCCATGAGGTTTCAAATTCAATATAATTTTTTTCTGCATCTAGCTCTGAAAAAATATTTCGGCTTCTAGCAGTGTGGGGGACTTGTTCTATTAGTCCATCTATACTAACCTCCATCAGGTTGCTAATTCAATATCATTTTTTCCTGCATCTAGCCTGGAAAAACTATTTCAGCTTCTAGCAGTGTGTGGGACTTGTTCTATTAGTCCATCTATACTAACCTCCATCAGGTTGCAAATTCAATATAATTTTTTCTGCATCTAGCTCTGAAAAAATATTTCGGCTTCTAGCAGTGTGTGGGACTTGTTCTATTAGTCCATCTATACTAACCTCCATCAGGTTGCAAATTCAATATAATTTTTTTCTGCATCTAGCTCTGAAAAAATATTTCGGCTTCGAGCAGTGTGTGGGACTTGTTCTATTAGTCCATCTATACTAACCTCCATCAGGTTGCAAATTCAATATAATTTTTTTTCTGCATCTAGCTCTGAAAAAATATTTCGGCTTCTAGCAGTGTGTGGGACTTGTTCTCTTAGTCCATCTATACTAAACTCCATCAGGTTGCAAATTCAATATAATTTTTTCCTGCATCTAGCTCTGAAAAACTATTTCGGCTTCTAGCAGTGTGCGGGACTTGTTCTATTAGTCCATCTATACTAACCTCCATCAGGTTGCAAATTCAATATAATTTTTTTCTGCATCTAGCTCTGAAAAAATATTTCGGCTTCTAGCCGTGTGTGGGACTTGTTCTATTAGTCCATCTATACTAACCTCCATCAGGTTGCAAATTCAATATAATTTTTTTCTGCATCTAGCTCTGAAAAACTATTTCGGTTTCTAGCAGTGTGTGGGACTTGTTCTATTACTCCATCTATACTAACCTCCATCAGGTTGCAAATTCAATATAATTTTTTTCTGCATCTAGCTCTGAAAAAATATTTCGGCTTCTAGCCGTGTGTGGGACTTGTTCTATTAGTCCATCTATACTAACCTCCATCAGGTTGCAAATTCAATATAATTTTTTCCTGCATCTAGCTCTGAAAAACTATTTCGGCTTCTAGCAGTGTGCGGGACTTGTTCTATTAGTCCATCTATACTAACCTCCATCAGGTTGCAAATTCAATATAATTTTTTTCTGCATCTAGCTCTGAAAAAATATTTCGGCTTCTAGCCGTGTGTGGGACTTGTTCTATTAGTCCATCTATACTAACCTCCATCAGGTTGCAAATTCAATATAATTTTTTTCTGCATCTAGCTCTGAAAAACTATTTCGGTTTCTAGCAGTGTGTGGGACTTGTTCTATTACTCCATCTATACTAACCTCCATCAGGTTGCAAATTCAATATAATTTTTTTCTGCATCTAGCTCTGAAAAACTATTTTGGCTTCTAGCAGTGTGTGGGACTTGTTCTATTAGTCCATCTATACTAACCTCCATCAGGTTGCAAATTCAATATAATTTTTTCCTGCATCTAGCTCTGAAAAACTATTTCGGCTTCTAGCAGTGTGCGGGACTTGTTCTATTAGTCCATCTATACTAACCTCCATCAGGTTGCAAATTCAATATAATTTTTTTCTGCATCTAGCTCTGAAAAAAAAATTTCGGCTTCTAGCCGTGTGTGGGACTTGTTCTATTAGTCCATCTATAGTAACCTCCATCAGGTTGCAAATTCAATATAATTTTTTTCTGCATCTAGGTCTGAAAAAATATTTCGGCTTCTAGCAGTGTGTGGGACTTGTTCTATTAGTCCATCTATACTAACCTCCATCAGGTTGCAAATTCAATATAATTTTTTTCTGCATCTAGCTCTGAAAAACTATTTCGGCTTCTAGCAGTGTGTGGGACTTGTTCTATTAGTCCATCTATACTAACCTCCATCAGGTTGCAAATTCAATATAATTTTTTTCTGCATCTAGCTCTGAAAAACTATTTCGGCTTCTAGCAGTGTGCGGGACTTGTTCTATTAGTCCATCTATACTAACATCCATCAGGTTGCAAATTCAATATAATTTTTTTCTGCATCTAGCTCTGAAAAACTATTTTGGCTTCTAGCAGTGTGCGGGACTTGTTCTATTAGTCCATCTATACTAACCTCCATCAGGTTGCAAATTCAATATAATTTTTTTCTGCATCTAGCTCTGAAAAACTATTTCGGCTTCTAGCAGTGTGTGGGACTTGTTCTATTAGGCCATCTATACTAACCTCCATCAGGTTGCAAATTCAATATAATTTTTTTCTGCATCTAGCTCTGAAAAAATATTTCGGCTTCTAGCAGTGTGTGGGACTTGTTCTATTAGTCCATCTATACTAACCTCCATCAGGCTGCAAATTCTATATAATTTTTTTCTGCATCTAGCTCTGAAAAAGTATTTCGGCTTCTAGCAGTGTGTGGGATTGTTCTGTTAGTCCATCTATACTAACCTCCATCAGGTTTCAAATTGAATATAATTTTTTTCAGCATCTAGCTCTGAAAAAATATTTCGGCTTCTAGCAGTGTGTGGGACTTGTTCTATTAGTCCATCTATACTAACCTCCATGAGGTTTCAAATTCAATATAATTTTTTTCTGCATCTAGCTCTGAAAAAATATTTCGGCTTCTAGCAGTGTGGGGGACTTGTTCTATTAGTCCATCTATACTAACCTCCATCAGGTTGCTAATTCAATATCATTTTTTCCTGCATCTAGCCTGGAAAAACTATTTCAGCTTCTAGCAGTGTGTGGGAATTGTTCTATTAGTCCATCTATACTAACCTCCATCAGGTTGCAAATTCAATATAATTTTTTCTGCATCTAGCTCTGAAAAAATATTTCGGCTTCTAGCAGTGTGTGGGACTTGTTCTATTAGTCCATCTATACTAACCTCCATCAGGTTGCAAATTCAACATAATTTTTTTCTGCATCTAGCTCTGAAAAAATATTTCGGCTTCGAGCAGTGTGTGGGACTTGTTCTATTAGTCCATCTATACTAACCTCCATCAGGTTGCAAATTCAATATAATTTTTTTTCTGCATCTAGCTCTGAAAAAATATTTCGGCTTCTAGCAGTGTGTGGGACTTGTTCTCTTAGTCCATCTATACTAAACTCCATCAGGTTGCAAATTCAATATAATTTTTTCCTGCATCTAGCTCTGAAAAACTATTTCGGCTTCTAGCAGTGTGCGGGACTAGTTCTATTAGTCCATCTATACTAACCTCCATCAGGTTGCAAATTCAATATAATTTTTTTCTGCATCTAGCTCTGAAAAAATATTTTGGCTTCTAGCCGTGTGTGGGACTTGTTCTATTAGTCCATCTATACTAACCTCCATCAGGTTGCAAATTCAATATAGTTTTTTTCTGCATTTAGCTCTGAAAAATTATTTCGGCTTTTAGCAGTGTGTGGGACTTGTTCTATTAGTCCATCTATACTAACCTCCATGAGGTTGCACTTTCAATATAATTTTTTTCTGCATCTAGCTCTGAAAAAATATTTCGGCTTCTAGCAGTGTGGGGGACTTGTTCTATTAGTCCATCTATACTAACCTCCATCAGGTTGCTAATTCAATATAATTTTTTCCTGCATCTAGCTCTGAAAAATATTTCGGCTTCTAGCAGTGTGTGGGATTGTTATGTTAGTCCATCTATACTAACCTCCATCAGGTTGCAAATTCAATATAATTTTTTTCAGCATCTAGCTCTGAAAAAATATTTCGGCTTCTAGCAGTGTGTGGGACTTGTTCTATTAGTCCATCTATACTAACCTCCATGAGGTTTCAAATTCAATATAATTTTTTTCTGCATCTAGCTCTGAAAAAATATTTCGGCTTCTAGCAGTGTGGGGGACTTGTTCTATTAGTCCATGTATACTAACCTCCATCAGGTTGCTAATTCAATATCATTTTTTCCTGCATCTAGCCTGGAAAAACTATTTCAGCTTCTAGCAGTGTGTGGGACTTGTTCTATTAGTCCATCTATACTAACGTCCATCAGGTTGCAAATTCAATATAATTTTTTCTGCATCTAGCTCTGAAAAAATATTTCGGCTTCTAGCAGTGTGTGGGACTTGTTCTATTAGTCCATCTATACTAACCTCCATCAGGTTGCAAATTCAATATAATTTTTTTCTGCATCTAGCTCTGAAAAAATATTTCGGCTTTGAGCAGTGTGTGGGACTTGTTCTATTAGTCCATCTATACTAACCTCCATCAGGTTGCAAATTCAATATAATTTTTTTCTGCATCTAGCTCTGAAAAAATATTTCGGCTTCGAGCAGTGTGTGGGACTTGTTCTATTAGTCCATCTATACTAACCTCCATCAGGTTGCAAATTCAATATAATTTTTTTTCTGCATCTAGCTCTGAAAAAATATTTCGGCTTCTAGCAGTGTGTGGGACTTGTTCTCTTAGTCCATCTATACTAAACTCCATCAGGTTGCAAATTCAATATAATTTTTTCCTGCATCTAGCTCTGAAAAACTATTTCGGCTTCTAGCAGTGTGCGGGACTTGTTCTATTAGTCCATCTATACTAACCTCCATCAGGTTGCAAATTCAATATAATTTTTTTCTGCATCTAGCTCTGAAAAAATATTTCGGCTTCTAGCCGTGTGTGGGACTTGTTCTATTAGTCCATCTATACTAACCTCCATCAGGTTGCAAATTCAATATAATTTTTTTCTGCATCTAGCTCTGAAAAACTATTTCGGTTTCTAGCAGTGTGTGGGACTTGTTCTATTACTCCATCTATACTAACCTCCATCAGGTTGCAAATTCAATATAATTTTTTTCTGCATCTAGCTCTGAAAAAATATTTCGGCTTCTAGCCGTGTGTGGGACTTGTTCTATTAGTCCATCTATACTAACCTCCATCAGGTTGCAAATTCAATATAATTTTTTCCTGCATCTAGCTCTGAAAAACTATTTCGGCTTCTAGCAGTGTGCGGGACTTGTTCTATTAGTCCATCTATACTAACCTCCATCAGGTTGCAAATTCAATATAATTTTTTTCTGCATCTAGCTCTGAAAAAATATTTCGGCTTCTAGCCGTGTGTGGGACTTGTTCTATTAGTCCATCTATACTAACCTCCATCAGGTTGCAAATTCAATATAATTTTTTTCTGCATCTAGCTCTGAAAAACTATTTCGGTTTCTAGCAGTGTGTGGGACTTGTTCTATTACTCCATCTATACTAACCTCCATCAGGTTGCAAATTCAATATAATTTTTTTCTGCATCTAGCTCTGAAAAACTATTTTGGCTTCTAGCAGTGTGTGGGACTTGTTCTATTAGTCCATCTATACTAACCTCCATCAGGTTGCAAATTCAATATAATTTTTTCCTGCATCTAGCTCTGAAAAACTATTTCGGCTTCTAGCAGTGTGCGGGACTTGTTCTATTAGTCCATCTATACTAACCTCCATCAGGTTGCAAATTCAATATAATTTTTTTCTGCATCTAGCTCTGAAAAAAAAATTTCGGCTTCTAGCCGTGTGTGGGACTTGTTCTATTAGTCCATCTATAGTAACCTCCATCAGGTTGCAAATTCAATATAATTTTTTTCTGCATCTAGGTCTGAAAAAATATTTCGGCTTCTAGCAGTGTGTGGGACTTGTTCTATTAGTCCATCTATACTAACCTCCATCAGGTTGCAAATTCAATATAATTTTTTTCTGCATCTAGCTCTGAAAAACTATTTCGGCTTCTAGCAGTGTGTGGGACTTGTTCTATTAGTCCATCTATACTAACCTCCATCAGGTTGCAAATTCAATATAATTTTTTTCTGCATCTAGCTCTGAAAAACTATTTCGGCTTCTAGCAGTGTGCGGGACTTGTTCTATTAGTCCATCTATACTAACATCCATCAGGTTGCAAATTCAATATAATTTTTTTCTGCATCTAGCTCTGAAAAACTATTTTGGCTTCTAGCAGTGTGCGGGACTTGTTCTATTAGTCCATCTATACTAACCTCCATCAGGTTGCAAATTCAATATAATTTTTTTCTGCATCTAGCTCTGAAAAACTATTTCGGCTTCTAGCAGTGTGTGGGACTTGTTCTATTAGGCCATCTATACTAACCTCCATCAGGTTGCAAATTCAATATAATTTTTTTCTGCATCTAGCTCTGAAAAAATATTTCGGCTTCTAGCAGTGTGTGGGACTTGTTCTATTAGTCCATCTATACTAACCTCCATCAGGCTGCAAATTCTATATAATTTTTTTCTGCATCTAGCTCTGAAAAAGTATTTCGGCTTCTAGCAGTGTGTGGGATTGTTCTGTTAGTCCATCTATACTAACCTCCATCAGGTTTCAAATTGAATATAATTTTTTTCAGCATCTAGCTCTGAAAAAATATTTCGGCTTCTAGCAGTGTGTGGGACTTGTTCTATTAGTCCATCTATACTAACCTCCATGAGGTTTCAAATTCAATATAATTTTTTTCTGCATCTAGCTCTGAAAAAATATTTCGGCTTCTAGCAGTGTGGGGGACTTGTTCTATTAGTCCATCTATACTAACCTCCATCAGGTTGCTAATTCAATATCATTTTTTCCTGCATCTAGCCTGGAAAAACTATTTCAGCTTCTAGCAGTGTGTGGGAATTGTTCTATTAGTCCATCTATACTAACCTCCATCAGGTTGCAAATTCAATATAATTTTTTCTGCATCTAGCTCTGAAAAAATATTTCGGCTTCTAGCAGTGTGTGGGACTTGTTCTATTAGTCCATCTATACTAACCTCCATCAGGTTGCAAATTCAACATAATTTTTTTCTGCATCTAGCTCTGAAAAAATATTTCGGCTTCGAGCAGTGTGTGGGACTTGTTCTATTAGTCCATCTATACTAACCTCCATCAGGTTGCAAATTCAATATAATTTTTTTTCTGCATCTAGCTCTGAAAAAATATTTCGGCTTCTAGCAGTGTGTGGGACTTGTTCTCTTAGTCCATCTATACTAAACTCCATCAGGTTGCAAATTCAATATAATTTTTTCCTGCATCTAGCTCTGAAAAACTATTTCGGCTTCTAGCAGTGTGCGGGACTAGTTCTATTAGTCCATCTATACTAACCTCCATCAGGTTGCAAATTCAATATAATTTTTTTCTGCATCTAGCTCTGAAAAAATATTTTGGCTTCTAGCCGTGTGTGGGACTTGTTCTATTAGTCCATCTATACTAACCTCCATCAGGTTGCAAATTCAATATAGTTTTTTTCTGCATTTAGCTCTGAAAAATTATTTCGGCTTTTAGCAGTGTGTGGGACTTGTTCTATTAGTCCATCTATACTAACCTCCATGAGGTTGCACTTTCAATATAATTTTTTTCTGCATCTAGCTCTGAAAAAATATTTCGGCTTCTAGCAGTGTGGGGGACTTGTTCTATTAGTCCATCTATACTAACCTCCATCAGGTTGCTAATTCAATATAATTTTTTCCTGCATCTAGCTCTGAAAAATATTTCGGCTTCTAGCAGTGTGTGGGATTGTTATGTTAGTCCATCTATACTAACCTCCATCAGGTTGCAAATTCAATATAATTTTTTTCAGCATCTAGCTCTGAAAAAATATTTCGGCTTCTAGCAGTGTGTGGGACTTGTTCTATTAGTCCATCTATACTAACCTCCATGAGGTTTCAAATTCAATATAATTTTTTTCTGCATCTAGCTCTGAAAAAATATTTCGGCTTCTAGCAGTGTGGGGGACTTGTTCTATTAGTCCATGTATACTAACCTCCATCAGGTTGCTAATTCAATATCATTTTTTCCTGCATCTAGCCTGGAAAAACTATTTCAGCTTCTAGCAGTGTGTGGGACTTGTTCTATTAGTCCATCTATACTAACGTCCATCAGGTTGCAAATTCAATATAATTTTTTCTGCATCTAGCTCTGAAAAAATATTTCGGCTTCTAGCAGTGTGTGGGACTTGTTCTATTAGTCCATCTATACTAACCTCCATCAGGTTGCAAATTCAATATAATTTTTTTCTGCATCTAGCTCTGAAAAAATATTTCGGCTTTGAGCAGTGTGTGGGACTTGTTCTATTAGTCCATCTATACTAACCTCCATCAGGTTGCAAATTCAATATAATTTTTTTCTGCATCTAGCTCTCAAAAACTATTTCGGTTTCTAGCAGTGTGTGGGACTTGTTCTATTACTCCATCTATACTAACCTCCATCAGGTTGCAAATTCAATATAATTTTTTTCTGCATCTAGCTCTGAAAAACTATTTTGGCTTCTAGCAGTGTGTGGGACTTGTTCTATTAGTCCATCTATACTAACCTCCATCAGGTTGCAAATTCAATATAATTTTTTCCTGCATCTAGCTCTGAAAAACTATTTCGGCTTCTAGCAGTGTGCGGGACTTGTTCTATTAGTCCATCTATACTAACCTCCATCAGGTTGCAAATTCAATATAATTTTTTTCTGCATCTAGCTCTGAAAAAAAAATTTCGGCTTCTAGCCGTGTGTGGGACTTGTTCTATTAGTCCATCTATAGTAACCTCCATCAGGTTGCAAATTCAATATAATTTTTTTTTGCATCTAGGTCTGAAAAAATATTTCGGCTTCTAGCAGTGTGTGGGACTTGTTCTATTAGTCCATCTATACTAACCTCCATCAGGTTGCAAATTCAATATAATTTTTTTCTGCATCTAGCTCTGAAAAACTATTTCGGCTTCTAGCAGTGTGTGGGACTTGTTCTATTAGTCCATCTATACTAACCTCCATCAGGTTGCAAATTCAATATAATTTTTTTCTGCATCTAGCTCTGAAAAACTATTTCGGCTTCTAGCAGTGTGCGGGACTTGTTCTATTAGTCCATCTATACTAACATCCATCAGGTTGCAAATTCAGTATAATTTTTTTCTGCATCTAGCTCTGAAAAACTATTTTGGCTTGTAGCAGTGTGCGGGACTTGTTCTATTAGTCCATCTATACTAACCTCCATCAGGTTGCAAATTAAATATAATTTTTTTCTGCATCTAGCTCTGAAAAACTATTTCGGCTTCTAGCAGTGTGTGGGACTTGTTCTATTAGTCCATCTATACTAACCTCCATCAGGTTGCAAATTCAATATAATTTTTTTCTGCATCTAGCTCTGAAAAAATATTTCGGCTTCTAGCAGTGTGTGGGACTTGTTCTATTAGTCCATCTATACTAACCTCCATCAGGCTGCAAATTCTATATAATTTTTTTCTGCATCTAGCTCTGAAAAAGTATTTCGGCTTCTAGCAGTGTGTGGGATTGTTCTGTTAGTCCATCTATACTAACCTCCATCAGGTTTCAAATTGAATATAATTTTTTTCAGCATCTAGTTCTGAAAAAATATTTCGGCTTCTAGCAGTGTGTGGGACTTGTTCTATTAGTCCATCTATACTAACCTCCATGAGGTTTCAAATTCAATATAATTTTTTTCTGCATCTAGCTCTGAAAAAATATTTCGGCTTCTAGCAGTGTGGGGGACTTGTTCTATTAGTCCATCTATACTAACCTCCATCAGGTTGCTAATTCAATATCATTTTTTCCTGCATCTAGCCTGGAAAAACTATTTCAGCTTCTAGCAGTGTGTGGGAATTGTTCTATTAGTCCATCTATACTAACCTCCATCAGGTTGCAAATTCAATATAATTTTTTCTGCATCTAGCTCTGAAAAAATATTTCGGCTTCTAGCAGTGTGTGGGACTTGTTCTATTAGTCCATCTATACTAACCTCCATCAGGTTGCAAATTCAATATAATTTTTTTCTGCATCTAGCTCTGAAAAAATATTTCGGCTTCGAGCAGTGTGTGGGACTTGTTCTATTAGTCCATCTATACTAACCTCCATCAGGTTGCAAATTCAATATAATTTTTTTTCTGCATCTAGCTCTGAAAAAATATTTCGGCTTCTAGCAGTGTGTGGGACTTGTTCTCTTAGTCCATCTATACTAAACTCCATCAGGTTGCAAATTCAATATAATTTTTTCCTGCATCTAGCTCTGAAAAACTATTTCGGCTTCTAGCAGTGTGCGGGACTTGTTCTATTAGTCCATCTATACTAACCTCCATCAGGTTGCAAATTCAATATAATTTTTTTCTGCATCTAGCTCTGAAAAAATATTTCGGCTTCTAGCCGTGTGTGGGACTTGTTCTATTAGTCCGTCTATACTAACCTCCATCAGGTTGCAAATTCAATATAGTATTTTTCTGCATTTAGCTCTGAAAAACTATTTCGGCTTTTAGCAGTGTGTGGGACTTGTTCTATTAGTCCATCTATACTAACCTCCATGAGGTTGCACTTTCAATATAATTTTTTTCTGCATCTAGCTCTGAAAAAATATTTCGGCTTCTAGCAGTGTGGGGGACTTGTTCTATTAGTCCATCTATACTAACCTCCATCAGGTTGCTAATTCAATATAATTTTTTCCTGCATCTAGCTCTGAAAAATATTTCGGCTTCTAGCAGTGTGTGGGATTGTTATGTTAGTCCATCTATACTAACCTCCATCAGGTTGCAAATTCAATATAATTTTTTTCAGCATCTAGCTCTGAAAAAATATTTCGGCTTCTAGCAGTGTGTGGGACTTGTTCTATTAGTCCATCTATACTAACCTCCATGAGGTTTCAAATTCAATATAATTTTTTTCTGCATCTAGCTCTGAAAAAATATTTTGGCTTCTAGCAGTGTGGGGGACTTGTTCTATTAGTCCATGTATACTAACCTCCATCAGGTTGCTAATTCAATATCATTTTTTCCTGCATCTAGCCTGGAAAAACTATTTCAGCTTCTAGCAGTGTGTGGGACTTGTTCTATTAGTCCATCTATACTAACGTCCATCAGGTTGCAAATTCAATATAATTTTTTCTGCATCCAGCTCTGAAAAAATATTTCGGCTTCTAGCAGTGTGTGGGACTTGTTCTATTAGTCCATCTATACTAACCTCCATCAGGTTGCAAATTCAATATAATTTTTTTCTGCATCTAGCTCTGAAAAAATATTTCGGCTTTGAGCAGTGTGTGGGACTTGTTCTATTAGTCCATCTATACTAACCTCCATCAGGTTGCAAATTCAATATAATTTTTTTTCTGCATCTAGCTCTGAAAAAATATTTTGGCTTCTAGCCGTGTGTGGGACTTGTTCTATTAGTCCATCTATACTAACCTCCATCAGGTTGCAAATTCAATATAATTTTTTTCTGCATCTAGCTCTGAAAAACTATTTCGGCTTCTAGCAGTGTGTGGGACTTGTTCTATTAGTCCATATATACTAACCTCCATCAGGTTGCAAATTCAATATAATTTTTTTCTGCATCTTGCTCTGAAAAACTATTTTGGCTTCTAGCAGTGTGCGGGACTTGTTCTATTAGTCCATATATACTAACCTCCATCAGGTTGCAAATTCAATATAATTTTTTTCTGCATCTAGCTCTGAAAAACTATTTTGGCTTCTAGCAGTGTGCGGGACTTGTTCTATTAGTCCATCTATACTAACCTCCATCAGGTTTCAAATTGAATATAATTTTTTTCAGCATCTAGCTCTGAAAAAATATTTCGGCTTCTAGCAGTGTGTGGGACTTGTTCTATTAGTCCATCTATACTAACCTCCATCACTTTGCAAATTCAATATGGTTTTTTTCTGCATTTAGCTCTGAAAAACTATTTCGGCTTTTAGCAGTGTGTGGGACTTGTTCTATTAGTCGATCTATACTAACCTCCATGAGGTTGCACTTTCAATATAATTTTTTTCTGCATCTAGCTCTGAAAAAATATTTCGGCTTCTAGCAGTGTGGGGGACTTGTTCTATTAGTCCATCTATACTAACCTCCATCAGGTTGCTAATTCAATATAATTTTTTCCTGCATCTAGCTCTGAAAAACTATTTCAGCTTCTAGCAGTGTGCGGGACTTGTTCTATTAGTCCATCTATACTAACCTCCATCAGGTTGCAAATTCAATATAATTTTTTTCTGCATTTAGCTGTGAAAAACTATTTCGGCTTGTAGCAGTGTGAGGGACATGTTCTATTAGTCCATTTATACTAACCTCCATCAGGTTGCAAATTCAATATATTTTTTTTCTGCATCTAGCTCTGAAAAACTATTTTGGCGTCTAGCAGTGTGTGGGACTTGTTCTATTAGTCCATCTATACTAACCTCCATCAGGTTGCAAATTCAATATAATTTTTTTCTGCATCTAGCTCTGAAAAAATATTTTGGCTTTGAGCAGTGTGGGGGACTTGTTCTATTAGTCCATCTATACTAACCTCCATCAGGTTGCAAATTCAATATAATTTTTTTCTGCATCTAGCTCTGAAAAACTATTTCGGCTTCTAGCAGTGTGTGGGACTTGTTCTATTCGTCCATCTATACTAACCTCCATCAGGTTGCAAATTCAATATAATTTTTTTTCTGCATGTAGCTCTGAAAAACTATTTCGGTTTGTATCAGTGTGTGGGACTGGTTCTATTAGTCCATCTATACTAACCTCCATCAGGTTGCAAATTCAACATATTTTTTTTCTGCATCTAGCTCTAAAAAACTATTTTGGCTTCTAGCAGTGTGTGGGACTTGTTCTATTAGTCCATCTATACTAACCTCCATCAGGTTGCAAATTCAATATAATTTTTTTCTGCATCTAGCTCTGAAAAAATATTTCGGCTTGTAGCAGTGTGTGGGACTTGTTCTATTAGTCCATCTATATTAACCTCCATCAGGTTGCAAATTCAATATAAATTTTTTCTGCATCTAGCTCTGAAAAAATATTTCGGCTTTGAGCAGTGTGGGGGACTTGTTCTATTAGTCCATCTATACTAACCTCCATCAGGTTGCAAATTCAATATAATTTTTTTCTGCATCTAGCTCTGAAAAACTATTTCGGCTTCTAGCAGTGTGTGGGACTTGTTCTATTAGTCCATCTATACTAACCTCCATCAGGTTGCAAATTCAATATAATTTTTTTTCTGCATGTAGCTCTGAAAAACTATTTCGGTTTGTATCAGTGTGTGGGACTGGTTCTATTAGTCCATCTATACTAACCTCCATCAGGTTGCAAATTCAACATATTTTTTTTCTGCATCTAGCTCTAAAAAACTATTTTGGCTTCTAGCAGTGTGTGGGACTTGTTCTATTAGTCCATCTATACTAACCTCCATCAGGTTGCAAATTCAATATAATTTTTTTCTGCATCTAGCTCTGAAAAAATATTTCGGCTTGTAGCAGTGTGTGGGACTTGTTCTATTAGTCCATCTATATTAACCTCCATCAGGTTGCAAATTCAATATAAATTTTTTCTGCATCTAGCTGTGAAAAAATATTTTGGCTTCTAGCAGTGTGTGTGACTTGTTCTATTAGTCCATCTATACTAACCTCCATCATTTTGCAAATTCAATATAATTTTTTTCTGCATAAAGCTCTGAAAAACTATTTCGGCTTCTAGCCGTGAGAGGGACTTGTTCTATTAGTCCATCTATACTAACCTCCATCAGGTTGCAAATTCAATATAATTTTTGTCTGCATCTAGCTCTGAAAAAATATTTCGGCTTGTAGCATTGTGTGGGACTTGTTCTATTCGTCCATCTATACAAACCTCCATCAGGTTGCAAATTCAATATAATTTTTTTCTGCATCTAGCTCTGAAAAAATATTTCGGCTTCTAGCAATGTGTGGAACTTGTTCTATTAGTCCATCTATACCAACCTCCATCAGGTTGCAAATTCAATATAATTTTTTCTGCATCTAGCTCTGAAAAACTATTTTGGCTTCTAGCAGTGTGTGGGACTTGTTCTATTATTCCATCTATACTAACCTCCATCAGGTTGCAAATTCAATATAATTTTTTTCTGCATCTAGCTCTGAAAAAATATTTCGGCTTCTAGCAGTGTGTGGGACTTGTTCTATTAGTCCATCTATACTAACCTCCATCAGGTTGCAAATTCAATATAATTTTTTTCTGCATCTACCTCTGAAAAAATATTTCGGCTACTTTCAGTGTGTGGGATTTTTTCTATTAGTCCATCTATACTAACCTCCATCAGGTTGCAAATTCAATATATTTTTTTTCTGCATCTAGCTCTGAAAAACTATTTTGTCTTCTAGCAGTGTTTGGGACTTGTTCTATTAGTCCATCTATACTAACCTCCATCAGGTTGCAAATTCAATATAATTTTTTTCTGCATCTAGCTCTGAAAAAATATTTTGGCTTCTAGCAGTGTGTGGGACTTGTACTATTACTCCATCTATACTAACCTACATCAGGTTGCAAATTCAATATAATTTTTTTCTGCATCTAGCTCTGAAAAAATATTTCGTCTTCTAGCAGTGTGTGGGACTTGTTCTATTAGTCCATCTATACTAACCTCCATCTGGTTGCAAATTCAATGTAATTTTTTTCTGCATCTAGCTCTGAAAAACTATTTCGGCTTCTAGCAGTGTGTTGGACTTGTTCTATTAGTCCATCTATACTAACCTCCATCAGGTTGCAAATTCAATATAATTTTTTTCTGCATCTAGCTCTGAAAAACTATTTCGGCTTCTGTAAAGTGTGTGGGACTTGTTCTATTAGTCCATCTATACTATCCTCCAGCAGGTTGCAAATTCAAAATAATTTTTATCTGCATCTAACCCAGCCAATACTTTTGGGCTAATAACACAGTTTAGTCACTCAGCTCTGCTTGGTTCCCATCCATTGTTTTTTTGCAAACAACTCCAGAGTTGTGAATTAGTCAACCACCAATATGAGTGGAAAAGGGCCTGCTGCTGGTGGAAAGGAGAATAGGCATGTTTTGAAGGGAAAAAAAGGTTGTGTCCGTGGGGTAGGTGTTAAAGCAACAGTAACATCTGCAGAAGAAAGACCATCCTCCAGCCAAACTAAGTTGTCTACTTCTTTTAGCGGACAATCTGATAAGATCCCTTTCTTGCGGCCATGCCAATCGCTACAAATTCCAGATGAGGCACAAAAACAGCAGGTGCTTCAACGGATATCAAGTGCTCCTTTAAGTGGGCTCTCCTCCACCTCAACTTCAACATCACAAATGCTCCAGTCCTCAGAGGTGTCACCCCAATCGCACTTACTTCCTCACAGCTCCCAAGTCTCCAGTTGCTCGTCTGAGTATGGGGTAGAACAGATGGTTGAGTCTGAAGAGCTGTTTACTCATACTATAGCCTGGGAATCAGAGGTCGACTCCAGAGCTTCTGTGAATCCAGACGAGGAAATCTTCTGCACTGATGCCCAGAATCTTTATGAGTCGGATCCAGGACCAGACTCAGAAGGTTCTGACCATAATGTAGACCCTCGTTCCCAAACTGTAACTCCTGTTGGTGGAGACAATGAGGAAGACGATGATGAGACTCAAATACCTGATAGAAGCGACAACTTTAGTTTTTTGACAGGGCAGGAAGAGGTTGGCTCTCAGGACGACGGGTGTGATAACACACAGGGTGATGATGACGAGGTTGGAGATCCCACTTACTGTCAACCCACAGTCAGCCAAGAGATGAGGTCAGCAGAGGAGGTGGAGGAGGATGCTAGTGACGACGAGGTCAGGTTGCACCTTCCTGGACAGAGACGTAGTACTGGAAGCATGTCAACAACTGCATCCTCAAACACAACTCTGCCTCTGACCACAAGTTGTGGTGGCTCTTCAGGTCGCATGGGTGCTAAGCCTTGCATAGCCTGGGCATTTTTTCAGATCGATAAAGATGACCCAACTCGTGTTATCTGTAACATTTGTCAGCAAAAGCTAAGTAGAGGCCAAAAAATACATAGTTTGAGTACTTCATGCATGAACTGGCACATGGATATGAAGCATAAGTTGCAGTGGGAAGCTCACTGTGCTTCAATGCGGCCAAGCCGGCCGGGCCAACCACCGTCTGCCACATCTTGTGCATCCGCGGCCTCTTCATCCTCTGTGGCTGGGGGGACAGCAGTCACACCTGTTTTGGGACGCAGACCTGTTACCTCTTTACCCGCAACAGCCAGCGTGGAAACACCAGCTGGTGTCCAGCGCTGTCCGACATCGATAGCACCAACTTTGGATCAAGGCAACCTAACATGTCCGCCTGCATCTTCCTCACAGACCGGCAGTTTGCCGGGGACACCCTTCTCAACCCCGTCTAAGCACAACAGCCAGCCCTCGGTCCCTCAGATGTGGACAAGTAAAAGACCATTTTCTCCTAGCCATGAGAAAGCTAAGAGGTTGAATTTCACCATATGCAAGCTCTTGGCTACAGAAATGCTTCCTTTCCACCTGGTGGACACAGAGGATTTTTGAGACCTTATGTCCGTCGCAGTGCCCCAGTACCAGATGCCCAGTCGGCACTGCTTCTCAAAGAAAGGTGTGCCTGCGCTCCACCAGCATGTCGCACACAACATCACCGCTTCTTTGAGAAACTCTGCTTGTGACAGGGTGCATTTCACCACAGACACTTGGACGAGTAGGCATGGACAGGGGTGTTACATGTCGCTGACTGGGCACTGGGTAACTATGGTGACAGCAGGACAAGGGGCTGCTATCCAAGTCTTGCCGTCCCCACGAGTTGTGCGTCAATCCTCTTTATCTCAAAGTTCCTCCACTGCTTCTCCCTCCTCAACCTCCGCTTGGTCCTCCACCTGCACCCAAAGCCTGTCTGGTCATGCCACAAGATTTCTAACTGCGCAGAAGGGATCCTGCACACCTCCTTACTTTGCTGGCAGCAGGGCTCAACGTCATCAGGCGGTTTTTACTTTGAAATGTCTGGGAAATGTGAGTCACACAGCTGAGGAGTTGTGGTCAGCTCTGGAGAACCAGTTTCATGAATGGTTGTCTCCACTGGACCTGAAACTAGGGAATGCTGCAAACCTGGGTGCGGCCCTTCACCGGGGCAATGTCACACACATGCCTTGTATGGCTCACGTGTTGAACCTGGTTGTCATGCAATTTTTAGCCCACTATCCCGGACTAGATGGCCTTCTGCAGAGGGCACAGTCGCTGTGTGCTCACTTCCGCCGTTCGCATCCCACAGTTCAGAGACTTACATCTCTACAGAAGTCGTTGGGCCTGCCACTTCACCGGCTAAAATGCGATGTGCCTACCTGGTGGAATTCAACTCTGCACATGTTGCAGCGACTGTGGCAGCACCGACAAGCCCTGGTGCAATACGTTCTGACATATAGCCTGGGCCAACGAGATCCAGAGGTGGGGCAAATCACGCTGGGGGAGTGGTCTCAGATCAGGGACCTGTGCACCATTCTGCACAGTTTTGAAATGGCGAAGAAGATGTTTAGTCCTGACGATGCCATTATCAGCATGACTATTCCGGTGATTTACATGCTGGAGCACATGTTAAACAGAATTCGGAGTCAGGTGGTGGCATAAGAGGAGGTGGAGGAAGTAGAGGAGGAGGAGTTGTATGCGGAAGGGCTAACATCTGCAAGGTTCAGACGGTCGGCAGCAACAAGGCGGCAGGCATGTGAGGGTGGGGGAGATGGTTTTACCAGGGCGCATGGTAGCAGCCAAACTAGTGAGGAAGGTGCAGGAGAATGGGAAGAAGTGGAGGACGAACTGATGGAAGACTCATCAGATGAGGGAGACCTTGATCACATTTCTGTTGTGCGAGGTTGGGGGGAGAGAGCAGAGAAAGGAAGAATGATTGTTGCCTCGCCACCAACACAACAGGGACTTGGTGCTCCTGAATGCGCAAGACACATGAGTGCCTTCTTGCTGCACTACCTGCAACATGACCCTAGAATTGTGAGAATTAGAAATAATCCTGACTACTGGGTTGCCACACTGATAGATCCCCGGTACAAAAGTAAATTTGCAGAAATTATTCCTGCCATAGAAAGAGATGCACGCATGCAGGAGTATCAGCAGAGACTGTTGCAGAATCTTACATGTGCTTTTACCCAAAACACTAGTGGTGCACATACTGAATCTCAAAGTTCCAACTTGCCAACCGTGGGACCGTCGAGTGTTCAGCTCTCAAAACGTAACAGAAACACAGTATCTGCTGGTAACATCAATTTTGCGGAATCATTTCACCACTTTTTTTGCCCATCCTTTGCAAGGCCACAGGAGACAAGAAGTCTGACACATAGTCAACGCCTAGAGATGATGGCACAGGAGTATCTCCAAGTAAACATTGAAGCCATGACTGTGTCACTGGACCCTTGCTCTTTTTGGGCTTCAAATCTGGATAAATGGCCGGAGCTCGCCACTTACGCCTTGGAGATCTTGTCATGCCCCGCAGCCTGCGTTCTGTCTGAACGTGTGTTCAGCGCTGCTGGTGGTGTGCTGACAGATAAGCGCACGCGGCTCTACACTGATAATGTAGACAGACTCACGTTCATATAGATGAACAAATCATGGATCCAAAACGACTTTTCTACCCCTGTGTCATCCTGGGGAGAGTAAAAGCTTTATGATTTGTTAAAATCACCTCACCAACCGTGTTAAGCTTTAAAATTACTAATCATGTTTATCTGTATCTTGGCTGGAAAATAATTTGGGCCTTGTAGCAGTGTGCAGTACTGATTCTATTAGGCCATCTATACTAAGCTCCACCAGATTTAAAATTACTAATCATGTTTATCTGTATCTTGGCTGGAAAATAATTTGGGCCTTGTAGCCGTGTGCAGTACTGATTCTATTAGGTCATCTATACTAAGCTCCACCAGCTTTCAAATTAATAATAATTTTTAGCTGCATCTAGCCCGGAAAATAATTTTGGGGCTCCTAAATGCGCAAGACACATGAGTGCCTTCTTGCTTCACTACCTGCAACATGACCCTCAGATTGTCGGAATTCGAAGTAATCCTTACTACTGGGTTGCCACACTCTTAGATCCCCCACACTCTTCGTTCAACCTTTTCATTTTAATAAAGAACAAAAAAATGGTCATTTTTGAAATTATAAGCATTAGCAGGTTATAACTGAAATTGAAATCAAACAGTTTTCAACTCAAAACTTTATTCTAGGTGATGTTTCCTTTGCACATAGGACCCCTTGTTCGAAAGGAGCTTCTCAACTGTCTCGTCCATTGAATTTGTCAGGTTTTGGATGGTTTCTGCTTCAATTGTTTTGCATGAGGACAGAATACCCTCCCAGAGCTGTTGCTTAGATATGAACTGCCTCCCGCCATCATAGACACTCTTTTGATTATGCTCCAGAGGTTCTGAATGGGGTTGAGGTCAGGGGAGCATGGGGGTCATACCATAAGTTTGTCCCCTTTTATGCCCATATCAGCCAGAGATGCAGATGTGTTATGTGCAGCATGAGACGATGCATTATCATGCATGAAAATGATCTTGCTGCGGAATACACGGTTCTTCTTCTTGAACAATGGCAGGAAGTGCTGTTTGAGAAACTCCACATACATTATGGAGTTCATCTTTACCCCTTCATGGATCCTAAAGGGGCCGACAATCTCTCTCCCCATGATTCCAGCCCAAAACATTACTCCATCTCCTCCTTGTTGGCGCTGTAGCCATGTTTGCATGGGGTGTCTATTAGAGATGAGCGTTGTTCTACTCGAACTGTTCGCCAATCTCAAATTCGAGCTGTTTTGGGCGGTGTTCGAGCCGTTCGGCGAACACGAACAATTTGAGAAAAATTCGGCTGTTCGAGGTTATGTTCGATAACTGTTCGTGCACCAAAATAATAACTGGATTTTTTCTCAGTAATGATGAAAATTAATGTTAATACGCAGTTTGAGTGTACAGCGGGGTGGGGGGAGGGGCAGGGGATGGATCTCTGCAGGAACAATGAAGATCTCCATTTTTTTTTCTCTTTCCCGCATTTACAGTGGGGAGGTGCAATCTGTCAGCCTATCAGCAGCGCACACACGGAGCGAAGTGCTTTTTTTCACACAAGCAAGGGCATGTGTCATTGGCAGTGTATGTCACATGTCCTTGCCCTATAAGACCAAGCCATTTTCCCCGTCGCCACCATTTTCTCACTGCTGCAGCTGCGTGTTAGACGGCACCGCTGTTGCTGTGTGCGCTACACCTTGTTAATTTCAAGCCAATTTTCGCACAAATATACAGATAGCTTGGGAGTAGGGAATAGTTGTGATTGCAGTCCTTTTAAGGACTAGGTTACAGCATTTCCTACGACTTTTATCAGGGAGGTCTGTGCTCTTAAATAGATAGGTTGTGGGAGTAAAGACTAATTGTAA
The DNA here is from genome assembly GCF_046119375.1 of Phyllobates terribilis. Classification (NCBI taxonomy): domain Eukaryota; kingdom Metazoa; phylum Chordata; class Amphibia; order Anura; family Dendrobatidae; genus Phyllobates; species Phyllobates terribilis. Next base: position 226,578,700 of record NW_027362763.1, read on the forward strand.
TTGGAGTCCTTTTCAGGACTAGGTTACATGAGTTCCTATCAGTTTTTGCCAGGCAGGTCTGTGCCAGTGCTGTGCAAGTTTTTTTCACAGCATTTGGCTGAATCTAGCAAAGCTAATCCTTTTTGGCCTATTGCAGAGTGTGTTAGTCAGTGGAGTAGCCTATCTGTGTTGCAAGATATACCACCTGTGTATAGAATACCAATTTTTTTACTGCACCTAGTGAAGTAAAATCTTTTGGGCATAGCATCATTCTATTAGTCCATCTATACTGACCTCCATCAGGTTGCAAATTAAAACTAATTTTTATCTGCATCTACAGTACCTCTGAAAAAATATTTGGGCTTCTAGCAGTGTGTGGGACTTGTTCTATTAGTCCATCTATACAGACCTCCATCAGGTTGCAAACTGAATATATTTTTTTCTGCATCTACCTCTGAAAAAATATTGGGCTTCTAGCTGTGTGTGGGTCTTGTTCTATTAATCCATCTATACTGACCTCCATCAGGTTGCAAACTGAATATAATTTTTTTCTGCATCTAGCTCTGAAAAAATATTTGGCCTTCTAGTAGTGTGTCGAACTTTCTCTATTAGTCCATCTATACTGACCTCCATCAGGTTGCAAATTAAAACTAATTTTTATCTGCATCTACAGTACCTCTGAAAAAATGTTTGTGCTTCTAGCTGTGTGTGGGACTTGTTGTATTAGTCCATCTATACTGACCTCCATCAGGTTGCAAACTGAATATATTTTTTCCTGCATCTACCTCTGAAAAAATATTTGGCCTTCTATTAGTGTGTCGGACTTTCTCTATTAGTCCATCTATACTGACCTCCATCAGGTTGCAAATTAAAAATAATTTTTATCTGCATCTACAGTACCTCTGAAAAAATATTTGGGCTTCTAGCTGTGTGCGGGACTTGTTGTATTAGTCCATCTATACTGACCTCCATCAGGTTGCAAACTGAATATATTTTTTTCTGCATCTACCTCTGAAAAAATATTTGGCCTTCTAGTAGTGTGTCGGACTTTCTCTATTAGTCCATCTATACTGACCTCCATCAGGTTGCAAATTGAAACTAATTTTTATCTGCATCTACAGTACCTCTGAAAAAATATTTGGGCTTCTAGCAGTGTGTGGGACTTGTTCTATTAGTCCATCTATACTGACCTCCATCAGGTTGCAAACTGAATATATCTTTTTCTGCATCTACCTCTGAAAAAATATTTGGCCTTCTAGTAGTGTGTCGGACTTTCTCTATTAGTCCATCTATACTGACCTCCATCAGGTTGCAAATTAAAACTAATTTTTATCTGCATCTACAGTACCTCTGAAAAAATATTTGGGCTTCTAGTAGTGTGTCGGACTTTCTCTATTAGTCCATCTATACTGACCTCCATCAGGTTGCAAACTGAATATAATTTTTTTCTGCATCTAGCTCTGAAAAAATATTTGGCCTTCTAGTAGTGTGTCGGACTTTCTCTATTAGTCCATCTATACTGACCTCCATCAGGTTGCAAATTAAAACTAATTTTTATCTGCATCTACAGTACCTCTGAAAAAATATTTGGGCTTCTAGCAGTGTGTGGGACTTGTTCTATTAGTCCATCTATACTGACCTCTATCAGGTTGCAAACTGAATATATTTTTTTCTGCATCTACCTCTGAAAAAATATTGGGCTTCTAGCTGTGTGTGGGTCTTGTTCTATTAATCCATCTATACTGACCTCCATCAGGTTGCAAACTGAATATATTTTTTTCTGCATCTACCTCTGAAAAAATATTTGGCCTTCTAGTAGTGTGTCGGACTTTCTCTATTAGTCCATCTATACTGACCTCCATCAGGTTGCAAATTAAAACTAATTTTTATCTGCATCTACAGTACCTCTGAAAAAATATTTGGGCTTCTAACAGTGTGTGGGACTTGTTCTATTAGTCCATCTATACTGACCTCCATCAGGTTGCAAACTGAATATATTTTTTTCTGCATCTACCTCTGAAAAAATATTGGGCTTCTAGCTGTGTGTGGGTCTTGTTCTATTAATCCATCTATACTGACCTCCATCAGGTTGCAAACTGAATATATTTTTTTCTGCATCTACCTCTGAAAAAATATTTGGCCTTTTAGTAGTGTGTCGGACTTTCTCTATTAGTCCATCTATACTGACCTCCATCAGGTTGCAAATTAAAACTAATTTTTATCTGCATCTACAGTACCTCTGAAAAAATATTTGGGCTTCTAGCAGTGTGTGGGACTTGTTCTATTAGTACATCTATACTGACCTCCATCAGGTTGCAAACTGAATATAGTTTTTTCTGCATCTACCTCTGAAAAAATATTGGGCTTCTAGCTGTGTGTGGGTCTTGTTCTATTAATCCATCTATACTGACCTCCATCAGGTTGCAAACTGAATATATTTTTTTCTGCATCTACCTCTGAAAAAATATTTGGCCTTCTAGTAGTGTGTCGGACTTTCTCTATTAGTCCATCTATACTGACCTCCATCAGGTTGCAAATTAAAACTAATTTTTATCTGCATCTACAGTACCTCTGAAAAAATATTTGGGCTTCTAGCTGTGTGTGGGACTTGTTGTATTAGTCCATCTATACTGACCTCCATCAGGTTGCAAACTGAATATATTTTTTTCTGCATCTACCTCTGAAAAAATATTTGGCCTTCTAGTAGTGTGTCGTACTTTCTCTATTAGTCCATCTATACTGACCTCCATCAGGTTGCAAATTAAAAATAATTTTTATCTGCATCTACAGTACCTCTGAAAAAATATTTGGGCTTCTAGCTGTGTGCGGGACTTGTTGTATTAGTCCATCTATACTGACCTCCATCAGGTTGCAAACTGAATATATTTTTTTCTGCATCTACCTCTGAAAAAATATTTGGCCTTCTAGTAGTGTGTCGGACTTTCTCTATTAGTCCATCTATACTGACCTCCATCAGGTTGCAAATTCAAAATAATTTTTTTCTGCATCTAACCCAGCCAATAGTTTTGGCCTAATACCACAGTTTGGCCACTCAGCTCTGCTCGGTTACCATCCATTGTTTTTTTGTGCAAACAACTCCAGAGTTGTGAATTAGTTAACCACCAAAATGAGTGGAAAAAGGCCTGCTGCTGGTGGAAAGGGGAATAGGCGTGTTGGGAAGGGGAAAAAAGGTTGTGTCCGTGGGGTAGGTGTTAAAGCAACAGTAACATCTGCAGAAGAAAGACCATCTTCCAGCCAAACTAAAATGTCTACTTCTTTTAGCGGACAATGTGATAAGATCCCTTTCTTATGGCCACGCCAATCGCTACAAATTCCAGATGAGGCAAAAAAACAGCAGGTGCTTCAACGGATATCAAGTGCTCCTTTAAGTGGGCTCTCCTCCACATCAACTTCAACATCACAAATACTCCAGTCCTCAAAGGTGTCACCCAAATCGCACTTGCTTCCTCACAGCTCCCAAATCTCCAGCTGCCCGTCTGAGTATGAGGTAGAACAGATGGTTGAGTCTGCAGAGCTGTTTACTCATACTATAGCCTGGGAATCAGAGGTCGACTCCAGCGCTTCTGTGAATCCAGACGAGGAAATGATCTGCACTGATGCCCAGAATCTTTATGAGTCGGATCCAGGACCAGACGCAGAAGGTTCTGACCATAATGTAGACCCTCATTCCCAAACTGTAACTCCTATTGGTGGAGACAATGAGGAAGACGATGATAAGACTCAAATACCTGATTGGAGCGACAACTTTAGTTTTTTGTCAGGGCAGGAACAGGTTGGCTCTGAGGACGACGGGTGTGATAACGCACAGGGTGATGATGATGAGGTCGGAGATCCCACTTACTGTCAACCCACAGTCAGCCAAGAGATGAGGTCAGCAGAGGAGGTGGAGGAAGATGCTATTGACGACGAGGTCAGGTTGCGCCTTCCTGGACAGAGACGTAGTACTGGAAGCACGTCAACAACTGAATCCTCAAACACAACTCTGCCTCTCACCACAAGTCGTGGTGGCTCTTCAGGTCGCATGGGTGCTAAGCCTTGCATAGCCTGGGCATTTTTTCAGATCGATAAAGATGACCCAACTCGTGTTATCTGTAACATTTGTCAGCAAAAGCTAAGTAGAGGCCAAAAAATACATAGTTTGAGTACTTCATGCATGAACCGGCACATGGACATGAAGCATAAGTTGCAGTGGGAAGCTCAGTGTGCTACAATGCGGCCTAGCCGGCCGGGCCAACCACCGTCTGCCATATCTTGTGCATCCGCGGCCTCTTCATCCTCTGTGACTGGGGGGACAGCAGTCACACCTGTTTTGGGGCGCAGACCTGCCACCTCTTTACCCGCAACAGCCAGCGTGATTGGCACGTCATCATTTTCTTTGGAGGTGGTAACACCAGCTGGTGTTGAGCGCTGTCCGACATCGATAGCACCACCTTTGGATGAAGGCAACCTAACATGTCCGCCTGCATCTTCCTCACAGACCGGCAGTTTGCCGGGGACACCCTTATCAACCCCGTCTAAGCACAATAGCCAGCCCTCGGTCCCTCAGATGTGGACAAGTAAAAGACCATTTCCTCCTAGCCATGAGAAAGCTAAGAGGTTGAATTTCACCATCTGCAAGCTCTTGGCTACAGAAATGCTGCCTTTCCGCCTGGTGGACACAGAGGATTTTCGAGACCTTATGTCCGTCGCAGTGCCCCAGTACCAGATGCCCAGTCGGCACTACTTCTCAAAGAAAGGTGTGCCTGCGCTCCACCAGCATGTCGCACACAACATCACCGCTTCTTTGAGAAACTCTGTGTGTGACAGGGTGCATTTCACCACAGACACTTGGACGAGTAGGCATGGACAGGGGCGTTACATGTCGCTGACTGGGCACTGGGTAACTATGGTGACAGCAGGACAAGGGGCTGCTGTCCAAGTCTTGCCGTCCCCACGAGTTGTGCGTCAATCCTCTTTATGTCAAAGTTCCTCCACTGCTTCTGCCTCCTCAACCTCCTCTCGGTCTTCCACCTGCACCCAAAGCCTGTCTGGTCATGCCACAAGCTTTCTAACTGCGCAGAAGGGATCCTGCACACCTCCTTACTATGCTGGCAGTAGGGCTCAACGTCATCAGGCGGTTTTTACATTGAAATGTCTGGGAAATGTGAGTCACACAGCTGAGGAGTTGTGGTCAGCTCTGGAGAACCAATTTCATGAATGGTTGTCTCCACTGGACCTGAAACCAGGGAAGGCCGTGTGCGACAATGCTGCAAACCTGGGTGCGGCCCTTCGCCGGGGCAATGTCACACACGTGCCTTGTATGGCTCACGTGTTGAACCTGGTTGTCCAGCAATTTTTAGCCCACTATCCCAGACTAGATGGCCTTCTGCAGAGGGCACGGTCGCTGTGTGCTCACTTCCGCCGTTCGCATCCCGCAGCTCAGCGACTTACATCTCTACAGAAGTCGTTGGGCCTGCCAATTTACCGGCTAAAATGCGATGTGCCTACCCGGTGGAATTCAACTCTGCACATGTTGCAGCGACTGTGGCAGCACCGACAAGCCCTGGTGCAATACGTTCTGACGTATAGCCTGGGCCAACGAGATTCAGAGGTGGGGCAAATCACGCTGGAGGAGTGGTCTCAGATCAGGGACCTATGCACCCTTCTGCACAGTTTTGAAATGGCGACGAAGATGTTTAGTGCTGACGATGCCATTATCAGCATGACTATTCCGGTGATTTACATGCTGGAGCACATATTAAACAGAATTCGGAGTCAGGTGGTGGCACAAGAGGAGGTGGAGGAAGTAGAGGAGGAGGAGTTGTATGCGGAAGGGCTAACATCTGCAAGGTCCAGAAGGTCGGCAGCACCAAGGCGGCAGGCATGTGAGGGTGGGGGAGATGGTTTTACCAGGGCGCATGGTAGCAGCCAAACTAGTGAGGAAGGTGCAGGAGCCCAGGAAGAAGTGGAGGACGAACTGATGGAAGACTCATCAGATGAGGGAGACCTTGATCACATTTCTGTTGTGCGAGGTTGGGGGGAGAGGACAGAGGAAGGAAGCATGATTGTTACCTCGCCACCAACACAACAGGGACTTGGTGCTCCTGGATGCGCAACACACATGAGTGCCTTCTTGCTGCACTACCTGCAACATGACCCTCGAATTGTGAGAATTAGAAATAATCCTGACTACTGGGTTGCCACACTGTTAGATCCCCGGTACAAAAGTAAATTTGCAGAAATTATTCCTGCCATAGAAAGGGATGCACGCATGCAGGAGTATCAGCAGAGACTGTTGCAGAATCTTACATGTGCTTTTCCACAAAATACCAGTGGTGCACGTAGTGAATCTCACAGTTCCAACTTGCCAACCGTGGGACCGTCAAGTGTTCAGCACTCAAACCGTAACAGAACCACAGTATCTGCTGGTAACATCAATTTTGCGGAATCATTTCACCACTTTTTTAGCCCATCCTTTGCAAGGCCACAGGAGACAAGAAGTCTGACACATAGTCAACACCTAGAGACGATGGTACAGGAGTATCTCCAAGTAAACATTGAAGCCACGACTGTGTCACTGGACCCTTGCTCTTTTTGGGCTTCCAATCTGGATAAATGGCCGGAGCTAGCCACTTACGCCTTGGAGATCTTGTCATGCCCCACAGCCAGCGTTCTGTCTGAACGTGTGTTCAGCGCTGCTGGTGGTGTGCTGACAGATAAGCGCACGTGGCTGTCCACTGATAATGTAGACAGACTCACGTTCATAAAGATGAACAAATCATGGATCCGAAACGACTTTTCTACCCCTGTGTCATCCTGGGGAGAGTAAAAGCTTGATGATTGGTTAAAATCACCCTACCAAACGTTTTAAGCTTTCAAATTACTAATCATGTTTATCTGTATCTTGACTGGAAAATATTTTGGGCTTTGTAGCAGTGTGCAGCACTGATCCTATTAGGCCATCTATAATAAGCTCCACCAGATTTAAAATTAAAAATAATTTTTAGCTGCATCTAGCCCGGAAAATAATTTTGGGGCTCCGAGATGCGCAAGACACATAAGTGCCTTCTTGCTGCACTACCTGCAGCATGACCCTCATATTGTCAGAATTCGAAGTAATCATGACAACTGGGTTGCCACACTCTTAGATCCCCCAAACTTTTCGATCAACCATTTCATTTTAATAAAGACCAAAAAAATGGTCATTTTTGAAATTATAAGCATTAGCAGGTTGTTAGAAACTGAAATCAAACAGTTTTCAACTCAAAACTTTATTCTAGGTGATGTTACATTTTCACATAGGACCCCTTGTTCGAAAGGAGCTTCTGAACTCTCTCGTCCATTGAATTTGTCAGGTTTTGGATGGTTTCTGCTTCAATTGTTTTGCATGAGGACAGAATACCCTCCCAGAGCTGTTGCTTAGATGTGAACTGCCTCCCGCCATCATAGACACTCCTTTTAATGATGCTCCAAAGGTTCTGAATGGGGTAGAGGTCAGGGGAGCATGGGGGTCACACCATAAGTTTGTCCCCTTTTATGCCCATATCAGCCAGAGATGCAGATGTTTTATGTGCAGCATGAGATGGTGCATTATCATGCAGAAAAATGATCTTGCTGTGAAATACACGGTTCTTCTTCTTGAACCATGGCAGGAAGTGCTGTTTGAGAAAATCCACATACATTATGGAGTTCATCTTTAGCGCCTTCAGGGATCCTAAAGGGGCCGACAATCTCTCTCCCCATGATTCCAGCCCAAAACATTACTCCACCTCCTCCTTGTTGGCGCTGTAACCGTGTTTGCGTGGGGTGTCCATCAACCAGCCATCCTCCACTCCATCCATCTGGACCATCGAGCGCTGCACGGCACTCATCCGTGAACAAAACAGTTTTGAAATTAGTCTTCATGTAATGTTTGGCCCACTGGAGCCGTTTCTGCTTGTGTGAAGTGGATAGAGGAGGTCGACAGGATGGCGTATGCACAGCTGCAAACCTCTGAAGGACCCTGCATCTTGTTGTTCGGGGGACGTTGGAGGCACAAGCAGCTTCAAAAACTTGTCTGCTGCTATGACAAGGCTTTTTTGCCGCTGCTCTTTCAACCTGACGTAATTGCCTGTACGAAAGAGTCCTCAATTTGCCCTTATCAGCACGCACACGTGTGTACTGTGAATTAGCTACATACTTCTTGATTGCCAAGACACTTCATCCTGATCATCGCACAATGTTGATTGTAGTCATGCCTTGACCTAAACACTCCACAATTTGTTGCTTCTCAGCAGCCGACACATCCTTTTTCTTTCCCATTTTGGCAGAAAATGTAGGCTGCTTAATAATGTGAGAGAGCCTTCTTAAGTAGTCTTGCCTTTCATTGGACACACCTGCCAAACTAATTAGCACAGGTGTCTGCAATTGCTTACAGTGATATAAAGAGCCCTGACACACATCACCATCAATGAGTTTAACTGACAAACAAAGAAATTCTTCCCTTATCACTCCTAAACACTTTTTGCATAATAATTTGGAACGCGGTGTACATGTGCTTTTCCACAAAACACCAGCGGTTCACGTAGTGAATCTTACAGTTCTAACTTGCCAACCGTGGTCTGTATGGAATTGTTCAATAAAGGGCCCAAAATTAAGATAACATAGATGGGAGAGGTCTCTATGAATAGGAATTCCTAAGTATTTGATACCCTGTGAGGGCCAGGCAAAGGGAAAGTTGGACTGGATGGAATCCTATATGGATTTGGGGAGGGAGACATCGAGGGCCTCAGACTTCGCTGCATTGATTTTAAAATTTTACCATGTAACAAAGTGATCTATTTCAGCCATAACAGCATGGATGGATATATGTGATTGAGTGATATATACTAGGACATCATCAGCAAATAGAGAGCACTTGTACTCGGTGCCTCCCACCTCAATCCACCTAATATTGGGGTTATGGCGAATTGATGAGAGCAGGTGCTCCGTTACTAGGATGTATAAGAGAGGGGACAGAGGACATCCCTGCCTTGTCCCATTGGTGATTGTGAAAGGTGATGAAAATGTTCTGACGCACCCCCTGGGCCTTGGGACACCCGGAGCCGGACCCTTTTTGGTGGATGCTGGTGGTTGTAGTCTTCGTGGCGGCGACCCGGTTCCGTGGCTCAGGGCGGTCAAACCAGTGGCGGAACTATTTATGTGGTTTTGATGTTTAAATGTCCGACTACGCCACCCGTGGATTGCGGTCAGAGTGAACCGCCGCTACAGGGCAGACCGCTGAGGCTGGTGTTGTGGGTGCAGCAGAGCGTAGCATAACTCCCCACGGGAGGAGTATAGCCTCAGGGCAGTGTATGCGGAGGATGGGGGTGATGGTGCAGGGCAGCAGCAGTAACGACACGGAGTCAGTGATGCAGTCCAGGGCCTTTACTCACAGTTCTTATTATCCAGACCACGTCTGCAGGTAACGGCTGCCCACGTCATACTGTGCTCACCAGGTGAGGGGCTCAGACAACTCCCAGATAACTTTGGAGCACTTCACAGGACCCCCTTTGTGTGTCCTTTGTCTGGCCTTTCTTACCAACACTTCTGTCCGGCTGCCTCGGGCCTCCTCTTGGTAAACTTGGCGCCAGTTTCCCTGACCCTATGTGGTGCCTTCCTAGCGGGTGTAGCGAGGGACTGCGCCACATAAAATGTCAGAGCCTCCGGTTTCTAGCTGAGGGTCGTTTCCTGCCTCCACTAGTTCGGGAACCGGTCTCCTCCTTTGGCCTGACCCCTCCACGCAGGTGGATTCGGGCGTGCGGTGGCGACTCGCCCGTCCGCACCCCTGGGATCCCTTCATTCCTCGTTCCTGGAGCCTTCTCCGCTCCTCTTCCTTCCTTCTCCCTCTTCCAGGCCTGGGCCTCTGTTACTAGGCCCGCCTCCGGAGCAGAGCTCATGCAGAGCCCCTGCTCCCTGCCACTTCTGCTCAGACTTCTCTGCACTGAACTAAGATGGTGCCCACCTTTTATACTCCCTTCTCAATGCACCCAGGAACTGCTTCCTCCCTGCTCCTGCACTACAGGGTTCCCCTTCCTCTGTGTTCCCTCCCCCCACTCCAGCCAGGGACAGGGACTGTCGTGCCCATCTCAGGGGCATATTGGTCGCCCTGCCCCACGGCAATGTGGTGTAATGCATGCAGGTGTCGGGTCCTGATCCACACTCCATCCTTACCTGAGAGTGAGATATCACACCTCTGGGTGAGGTGCAATACGTCTGTAGCAACCGAGCCCTCAGGGTGCTACAGTTCCATTTATCTTCAGTCTAGGTGACGTATTGCGATACAGGGCCGTGATTTTGGCTATAAAAGGGTCCCCTAGACCCCTACCCCAAGCTTTTTAAGAGAATCATATATGGCGTGCCAGGAGACTCTATGGAATGCTTTCTCAGCATCCAACGAGAGTATCTAATTACAAATTTTTAACTGCATCTAGCCCAGGAAATACTTTGTGCCTAGTAGCAGTGTCTGCTAGTCAGCGGATTATCCCGGCTGTTAAGCAAGCTACACCACCTGTAGTTTAGACACTTAATTTTTTCAAAGGAAATGCTTCGGGACCATGGGATACTCAGTGAAGAGCATCAGGAGGCACCCCAAGGCATAGGGGCTGGGACTGGCAGTAGGATGCCTTGCGGTGGACAGCCGAGCTCGATCCTTATAAAAGCTTTTTAACTGCAGCAGCTTTAGTGGACGCTACTGGAGCTGGAATTACGCGGCTGCTGGCATGAGACTTGCCCTCCAATAGATCCTTGTAAATGGATTTAAAGTGTATTCATTCAAATTAGAGAGACAATTTAAATTAAAAAGCTTAGAGCTGCCTCCACCACAGGGGGGCTCGCTCGACCCACCAGCGGACAGGCACCAGTATTGGGAGAGGGGGGCTGGCCATCAGGGTTCACCGCGGCTCTGGCACAAACCCGGCGACACGGAGGTGGCACGGGCAGGAGCGGACTGGCCATGTCGGCTTCTCACTTTTTGGATTTTAGAAGGGCATGACATGCCTATATCTGTGTCTCCCCCTCCTTTTACTCCTCCACCTCTTTTATTTTCGCATGACTATATGTACTTGTCACTTTTCCATGTGTTAGTTGTGTCTTCTGAGCAGTTTGTCAGCTTTTGGACACCTTTGAAGGTGTTTTCTATGTGTTTCTATGTGTTTTTGTTTGCCTGCCATTGGTTTTAACGGTGTTCGAAGGTGTTCGACGAACAGTTCGACGAACAGTTCGGCGAACACACGGGTGTTCGACGAACCGAACCGAACTCGAACACTACGGGGGTGGCTCAACACTAGTGTCTATCAACCAGCCATCCTCCACTCCATCCATTTGGACCATCAAGCGTTGCACGGCACTCATCGATGAAAAAAACAGTTTTGAAGTCAGTCTTCATATATTGTTTGGCCCACTGGAGCTGTTTCTGCTTGTGTGCAGTGGATAGAGGAGGTCAACAGGATGGCTTACGCACAGCTGCAAACCTCTGAAGGACTCTGCATCTTGTTGTTAGGGGGACGTTGGAGGCACCAGCAGCTTAAAAAACTTGTCTGCTGCTATGACAAGGCTTTTTTGCTGCTGCTCTTTTAACCTGACGTAATTGCCTGTAGGAAAGAGTCCTCAATTTTCCCTTATCAGCACGCACACGTGTGTACTGTGAATCAGCTACATACTTCTTGATTGTGCGATGATCAGGATGAAGTGTCTTGGCAATGTTGATTGTAGTCATACCTTGACCTAAACACTCCACAATTTGTTGCTTCTCAGCAGCCGACACATCCTTTTTCTTTCCCATTTTGGCAGAAAATGTAGGCTGCTTAATAATGTGGGACAGCCTTCTTAACTTGTCTTGCCTTTCATTGTACACACCTGCCAAACTAATTAGCACAGGTGTCTGCAATTGCTTACAGTGATATAAAGAGCCCTGACACACATCACCATCAATGAGTTTAACTGACAAACAAACAAATTCTTCCCTTATCACTCCAAAATACTTTTTGCATAATAATTTGGAAGACAGTGTACATGTGCTTTTCCATAAAACACCAGTGGTTCACGTAGTGAATCTTACAGTTCTAACTTGCCAACCGTGGTCTGTATGGAGTTGTTCAATAAAGGGCCCAAAATTAAGATAACTTAGACGGGAGAGGTCTCTATGAATAGGAATTCCTAAGTATTTGATACCCTGTGAGGGCCAGGCAAAGGGAAAGTTGGACTGGATGGAATCCTGTATGGATTTGGGGAAAGAGACATCGAGGGCCTCAGACTTCGCTGCATTGATTTTAAAATTTGACCATGTAGCAAAGTGATCTATTTCAGCAATAACAGCAGGGATGGATATATGTGATTGAGTGAAATATACTAGGACATCATCAGCAAATGCAGAGCACTTGTACTCGATGCCTCCCACCTCAATCCACCTAATATTAGGGTTATGGCGAATTGATGATAGCAGGTGCTCCGTCACTAGGATATATAAGAGAGGGGACAGAGGACATCCCTGCCTTGTCCCATTGGTGATTATGAAAGGTGATGAAAATGTTCCATTTATCTTCAGCCTAGGAGACGGATTGCGATCCAGGGCCGTGATTTTGCCTATAAAAGGGTCCCCTAGACCCCTACCCCAAGCTTTCTAAGGGAATAATATATGGCGTGCCAGGAGACTCTATGGAGTGCTTTCTCAGCATCGAACGAGAGTATCTAATTGCAAATTTTTAACTGCATCTAGCCCAGGAAATACTTTGTGCCTAGTAGCAGTGTCTGTTAGTCAGTGGATTATCCCAGCTGTTAAGCAAGCTACACCACCTGTAGTTTGGACACTTAATTTTTTCAAAGGAAATGCTTCGGGCCCCCGGGACACTCAGTGAAGAGCATCGGGGAGGCACCGCAAGGCATAGGGCCTGGGACTGGCGGTAGGACGCCTTGCCTTGGACCGCCGAGCTCGATCCTTATAAAAGCTTTTTAACTGCAGCAGCTTTAGTGGACGCTACTGGAGCTGGAATTACGCAGCTGCTGGCATGAGACTTGCCCTCCAATAGATCCTTGTAAAAGGATTTAAAGTGTATTAATTCAAATTGGAGAGACAATTTAAATTCAAAAGCTTAGACCTGCCTCCACCGCAGGGGGGCTCGCTCGACCCACCAGCGGACAGGCACCAGTTTTGGGAGAGGGGGGCTGGCCGTCAGGGTCCACCGCAGCTCTGGCACAAACCCGGCGACACGGAGGTCGCACGAGCAGGAACGGACTGGCCGTGTCGGCTTCGCACTTTTTTGGTTTTAGAAGGGCATGACATGCCTATATCTGTGTCTCCCCCTCCTTTTACTCCTCCACCTCTTTTCTTTTCGCATGACTATATGTACTTGTCACTTTTCCATGTGTTAGTTGTGTCTTCTGAGCAGTTTGTCAGCTTGTAGACACCTTTGAATGGGTTTTCTATGTGTTTCTATGTGTTTTTGTTTGCCTGCCATTGGTTTTAACGGTGTTCGACGAACAGTTCGATGAACAGTTCGGCGAACATACGGGTGTTCGGCGAACCGAACCGAACTCGAACACTACGGGGGTGGCACAACACTAGTCCCAAGCCCATTTATAAGGCAAGAAATCCCACTTATTAAACCTGACAGGGCACACCTGTGAAGTGAAAACCATTTCCGGTGACTACCTCTTGAAGCTCATCAAGAGAATGCCAAGAGTGTGCAAAGCAGTCATCAAAGCAAAAGGTGGCTACCTTGAAGAACCTAGATTATAAGACATATTTTCAGTTGTTTCACACTTTTTTGTTAAGTATATAATTCAACATGTGTTAATTCATAGTTTTGATGCCTTCAGTATGAATGTACAATTTTCATAATCATGAAAATACAGAAAAATCTTTAAATGAGAAGGTGTGTCCAAACTTTTGGTCTGTACTGTATATATTCATCTGAACTAACAGTTCTTCTGAGGACTAATCCAGCTGCATACATTAATCCTGATAGCAGGAGTTAGGCAGGCAAGCATGGTTTGTGGCAGTGCATAAAGCACAAGGGGTCCATTGCACATTCTGTCTGCACCTGCTGTTACAGATATCCGTAGACATAGCCCCAGATATCAGGGCCAGGGCTATTTTTTTTTTATCTTAATCCTGATTAATTGCTTAAAAAGCAATCCAGAGTGCACCATTTTACTGCTCCATTTTCTTGTACGCAGAATACAGCCAGAATTTTTTTATTTTATTCGCAATTAACACTTGGTCGCAGACAAATACCATACTATTAGACGACTGCCTGAAACCGTGGCCATCAGACGTTATCCCATATGACTGCTGTAATAATACAGAAATGTTGTGGAGCGTGCCAAATATTACACTCAATTTAAAGTATTGCAGTTGTGGGTTCAAACTTATTCAAACTTGGTCACTGACAAATAGCATATCTGAGAACAATGTTGTCAGATTATTACGCCACTTTTACGGACTTACAATAAAAAAACATGCAAAAAATAAGCTAAAAGGTTAAAAATGTTAAGAAACATTCTTTCCAGGGTAATGACTTGTATATAAGACCAAAGAAATAGTAAAAAAAAAAGTTATGGACTGTGGAAGACATTTATGCGACCAGAATGAACACTCATCTGTAGCTGATGATACCATCTAGCACCTGTCCCTATTGTAAATGCATCTAACAGCTTTATCAATAGGGAATAGAATAGATTTAAAAATGTTCTGGGCAGCACCAGCAGCACACAATATAAGGCAATAATACCTGGCTGGATCAGTGTAATACGCTATCCACACTGTGATATCTCACCCGTAAACGAATTTCAGATAAGACAGTTAACATTCTAGAATATAGAATCTATTTGAATTTTCCTTCCCATTATTAAGGAGTGGGTCTCCTCTACTGTTATGGCATATGCAGCAATTTCAAGGACTGCTAAAAATTAGGACGCACTCCAATACACATTTCAAGAGATGTAAAAAAAAATGAATAAATAAAAACACCGTAGGATCTTTCTTTAGTGCAAAAACCAGACTCGCCAATGTAGCCTCAATGTAATCACATTGTTCAACTCCTGCAACTCCTCCTCCTTTTGTTCAGCCTCCATCTCCGAAATGAACACATCAGTAACAAGCTGGAAGCACTGTGCCACTGCTTCGGAAAAGCAGCAACAGGCTGTGCTGAAGATAATATGCTTATGCTTAGGTGACAAACCGCACACCACTGCAGAGTTGTTGAAAGCTGTAACACAGCAGGCAGATTTGTGGCTCTCACTGCTGAACATACAGCCAGGCATGGTCATATGTGACAATCTCTGGAACCTCATGGTGGAGAAATGACAGCTGGAGTAGATATGTTTTCCCTCTTTGCCAGTCCTTTCACCGAGCTAAAGAATATGGCTGTGGTGGAATACAACTCTCACCAAGAACCAGTGTCAGACTAGAGAACATTGTGCCCACCAGAGGATTTGATTCTGAGGGCCCACCTTTTTCCCCCACTCAAGAGCCCCATAGCAGCTGCAAAGTTTGCGCTGTGAACTCTCCTGATGGAGAAGCCAGGGCCCACCGGAGGATTCTCTGGTGGGTCCGTCCAACTCTGCCAAGAAGGAGCCCTGGCTAAGAAAAAGTCTGTGTTAAGGTTCCTGGACACTCTATGGCTGCTTTTTTACTGAGGGGGAAACCGACGCAAACACAGGGAGAACATACAAAATCCTTGCAGATGTTATCCTTGATGGGATTTGAACCCAGGACCCCAGTGTTGCAAGGCTTTAGTGCTGCCCTCTCTGTTCTCCTTCAGATATCTAACATGCTTGAGAAACTTGCTCCTACTGCAACTTAGTATCTTCAGCTCCTTTGTGAGAAACGAATGTATTTCGGCAGCCACTCAATCTGCCAAATAAAATTCCTGAGAAGGAAATTGTGGATGGCTTCGCCACTGGTACTGGGGGCACTGCTAATACTATTGCATCGTGCCATAGTTCACTTGAAATCTTACAGGCTGGTTGGAGCCAAGCTGATTCCAACAGAAAGTTCCAGCAACAAGCGAAGGAGATGGTGGCCTCTATTATCATCACGACTTGCAAGGTTTGCACTATGAACTATCCTGAAGGAGAAGCCAGGTCCCACCAAAGGAGTCTCCGATTCTCTGGTGGGCCCATCCAACCCTGCCGAGAAGCAGCCCTGGTGAAGAAAAGTCTCTGGGAAGGTTCCCGGACACTCTATGGTTGCTTTTTTTTACTGTAGACTGGCTCCAGCAATCTATAAGACTGCAACCTATAAGATCCCTTCACTGGCTCCCCATTGCCCAGAAACTCTCTTACTTTTACTAACCTACCTATACCTGACTTTGCAATTTCCTTTAGGTGGTGCCACCATAACTCCCACTTGGCACGCCTGCTGCTTGGAATCATATTTAACACACAACTTTCTTTTATTCAACATGGAAAATCACTCACTCGCTCATGCCACCTGCACCTTAAAAACATATCCAGAATTCAACCTTTTCTCACCTTTGATACTGCAAAAACTCTCACTCTCGCTCTTATTCACAACTGCAACTCTCTTCTAATCGGTCTCCCTGTAAACAAGCTGTCTCCTCTCCAATCTCTTCTGAATGTAGCAGCCATGGTCGTATTTCTATCAAGCCGCTTCACCGACACCTCTACCCTGTGCCAGTCATTGCACTAGTTAGGCTAAACAATCAGTACAGAATGCAATACAAACTCATCTCTCTCACCCACCAAGCTGTGCTGAGTTCTGCACCGCCCTATATCTCATCCCTCATTTCTGTGTATCAGTCCTCCCGTGCCCACTATTCTGCAACTGATCTAAGACAAACATTCTCCTCAATCAGAATCTCACACCTCCGTCTTCAAGAATTATCTCGTGCCGTGACAGTTTTCTGTAATGCCCAAAATGCGTACAATGCAAGGGTTATGATAAAGGCAGCGGAACATAAAGCTGGCCTTGTGTGCCAGACTGCCAGCAGCCAAGACTTCCCTGTTCTCACCAATAGGATGACTGTCCATGTTCTCTTTCTTCTCCTCCTCATTATCATCCAATCCATGTTGAGATGAGATGAGGCTGGGCTTAGTGGCATCACCCTGTACAGTTCTTTGTTCTGCCTGCAATGCCTCCCCTTTAATTGTGAGCAGCGAGTGGTTCAGTAGACAGAGAAGCAGCATGGTAACGCTAATTATGGCGTTATCGCCACTCACCATCTTGGTGGAGTCCTCAAAGTTTTGGAGGAAGGCACAGATGTCAGACATCCATGCCCACTCATCACCTCATATAGGCTGAGGTTAATGTCGACGGATCTGTTGAAGCTCGTACTCAACAACTGCTCTCTGCTGCTCAAAACCATTCCAAACATCTACAATGTTTATTTCCAACGTGTGGTCACCTCACACACCAGTCGGTGAGCTGGAAGCTGCAAATGCTGCTGAAGCCCTGCCAGGGCAGCGGAAGCTGTAGCTGACTTTCCCAAATGGGCACACACGCAGCGTACATTCACAAGCCACTGAGGCAGATCCGGGTAGGTTTTGAGAAGCCGCTAAACCACTCACTTGAGCACATGGGCAGGCATGGTACATGTACGAGCTTGACTAGCTTCAGAGCCTCCACCAGGTTCTCTGATACAGCTTTGAACAACTTTGCAATGGTGTGCAGTTTGTCACTTAAGAATAGAGTCCGGCTTATTGTTATTGGCACCCATGAAGTTTAAGTACATAATCTTGAATATCTCCTGAAAAAAATGAATCAAGTGATAGAGATGGAGGCTGAAGAGGAGAAGGAGGAGGTGGTGCAAGTACTGTAGAATGTAGGGGCAACCCTGATTGACCCAGGACCCACAATCTTCTGCGTCGGGGGGGACTTGTTCCGTTCAAGGGTCCCACTGGGTCCCAACTTCCACAATATTAACTGAGTTAAATGTGTCAGTGAGATGAACCTGGCCACATTCACTTGTCCACGTGTTTGTGGTTAGGCAGTCCTTCCCACTAACTGTGCTGGGTAGGGCACAGGTAATATTCCAGGACCCGTGCTTGTGTAAGGTGGGGATGACACCGTGAGAAATAGTGGTGGCTGTAGACTGAGTACCAAGCCCCGGCAGCCGCCATAAGGTTGTGGAAAGCTTCCGCCTCCCCGAGCATAAAAGGCGACATTTCGAGTGCAAGCCGTCCAGAAATGTGTCAGTTTAGTATTGCGACCTGTCGGTGGGTGGGTGGCTGGCTGCATATTTGCGCTTGCTTTCCAAGACTGGGGTAGGGACAGCTGAACACTGCACTGGGACAAGGATGTGAACGGTGATGGTTGCAAGTCTGCAACAACAGGTGCAGGGCGGGAGGCATCTTTACATGCGCCATGGACAGGAGATTGGTGTGCACGCACAACAGGCAGTGGTGTCACCCGCAGATACTGTTTATGGACCTTGGAGTTCAGCCCAGCAAGTCGGGTGCTTTGCTGTCATGTGCCTGAGCATGCTGGTGGTGGTCAGGCTGGTAGGTTTGGTGCTCTTGCTGATGCTGGCCTGTCAGATGTTGCAAATGGCCTATTTGGGGTTATTTAAACAGTCTTTAAAAAAGAACCAGAGTCAGGAAGACCTAACAGTTGTACTTGCAACTTCAGTCGTGTTGGTGTTCCGGGGAACGGTTGCCCGCCTTGTGTCTGTGACCACCACACTGCTTGTTCTTGCCTGTTGTTGTGCTGCACCTCCCTTCCCCTGTGTACTGCTGTCATTGCTCTGCATGTCTCCTTGCCATGTTGGGTCAGTGACTTCATCATCCACCACTTTGTCTTCCACTTCCGCACCCTGGTCCTCCTCCTGACTTTCTGTCCATTGTGTCTCATTATCATCCATCTCTTGCAGCTGTAATTGCACTTTCCCCCCGTCACCTTCTGGTGACCATGGCTGCTCAAATTGCTACATGAGATCTTCTGTTGCCTTGTTTGAAGCCAGCCGGGCGAGAGGCCTGAATCTATCAATGGAAAAATGAACAGCTCTTGGGGTAACCCTGGACTCTAATCTCTCCTTCAAACCACATATCCAAGCTCTTTCCACTTCTTAGAGGACCGAGCGAGAGGCCAGAATCTATAACTGGAAAGATGAACAAAACAGCCCTTCGGAGTGCACAAGAGTGGGATCAGTTGTCTAAGGGCACTTGGAATGGTGGGAGGAAGATCAGGGTTGGGAAGATGTCAACTCCAAGTAAAAAAAAATCTGCCGGCTCCGCACATTCCTCTACCACGAATCTACAAAAACACTAGTGCATGCCCTCATCATCTCGACGACTGCAACTTCCTGCTCTGTGGCCTCCCTTCTAACTCTCTCGCACTCTTCCAATCTATCCTAATCTTTGTTGCCCAACTAATCCACCTATCCCCTCGCTATTCTCTGGCCTCTCTTCTCGGTCAATCCCTGCACTGGCTCCCCATTGCCCAGAGACTCCAGTTCAAATCCCTAACCTTGGCATGCAAAGCCATCCACAACCTGCCTCCTCCATACATCTGTGACCTAGTCTCTGGGTACTTATCTGCACGCAACCTCCGATCCTCTTAAGATCTCCTTCTCTACTCCCTTCTTATCTCCTCTTCCCATAATTGCATACAAGATTTCTTCTGTGCATCACCCCTTCTCTGGAACTCTCTACTCCAACATTTCTGACTCTCGCCTACTGTTGAAACCTTCAAAAGGCACCTGAAGACCCACCTCATCTGACAAGCATACCCATCCCTTGAAGACTATGAGCCCTCTCAGGTAGGGTCCTCTCCTCTCCTATACCAGTCGCTGTCACATTTTTGTTCAAGAATATTGTAATTGTTTTTGCAATGTATTTGTATACACCCTTTTCACATGTAAAGCGCCAGGGAAAAAATGGCGTTAAAGTAATAATAATAATGTGGTCCAGACTCATGGCTACTGAGACTGGACCATGTGGAAGACTGGGAGGTGATGGTGGCAAACTGACTGGTAGCATTATTATCTGCTATCCAACCAACAACCTTTCCACTGCTCTGGCTTCAATAGCTGTGTTACATGGCCCCCTAGAAATTGGGACAGGAAGGTAGTTCGACATGATGTGGGTGTTTGTTGTGCTCCCTCAGCAGGCACAGTTTCATTTTGCCCATGGCCTCAGCCTCTGCATGCACCGTCACCATTATGTCCACTTCTCCGTCCCTTGCCACACACCTTGCCCATTTTAAATGGAGTTTAATATTTGTCACGTTGCCAAAAATGTTTGTATTATTACCACAGTAATATAGGATCACATCTGATGACCACAGTTTTAGGCAGTGACCTGGGAGTCAGAGATGCTTCCCCAAGCTATTCCCATGCCTTTTCAGCACTTTATAGATGTGTCTGATCATGTCTCACACATCACATGGCCAGATAAGGTAGTAAAATGTTAAAATGACATTTACCGGTGAATGTATTTCTCACCATCGAAAGCAATGCAAAAGTGCAAAAACGCATCAAAAACGCTACGTATGAACATAGCCCAAGGTGTGGAGGAGAATTTTTGTTTTTGGTAATTTATTTTCCCTACATACAAGTCATTACCCGGGAAAGGATGTTCCTTAACATTTTTCCCAGGAAAATCCATTTTGGTTTCGATTTTGTATGTTTTATTATGAGCCCGTAAAAGTGGCATAATACTCTGACAACATTGTTCACAGCAGTGACCTGGGAGTTAGAGATGCTTCCAGGGATCTTCCCCATGCTGTTCTCATGCCATTTCAGAACTGTTCCCATCGATTTCGGCAATTTCTAGGCCCTCTGCAGAGCTCCGGGGAGAGGGGGGGCAGCTGGAAAAATGTTCGAGTTTCCCATAGACTTACATTGGGCTCATTGCTCTAGTCGAGCATTCGAGCATTCCAATTTGCTCGACTCGAGCATTTTAATGCTCACTCATCACTAGTTATGACCTTCTAAATTATAAAGAAAGAGAACTTTTCTAAAAATTGTATATGGGGGTATTTAGAGAAAGCTTTCTTTCTATAATAATTAAAGTCATGACAGATTGAGATCCCCAAGCCACCACTCTCAGCAAGTGAAAGCTTATGTTTAGAAGTAGAAGATTTGCATCAGATTTTGCTTGTAAGTCCTGCAAATTTTGCTATGATTTTGTTGCAAATTTACCTCAAATATCAACCATTGCATTGTAATCTAAGATGAGTTTGGTACAAAGAATTGACATTCTGTGGATTTCAAACACAGAAGTTTTCCACAATCTGTATATGAGATTTGTCCAAATCTCATTTTAATAGCAAATATGCAAAATGTGATCATACTCTAATGGTATCTTCACATGCAGCGTTTTTTTGCTGCGCTGTTAATGCGAACAAAAAGACGCTTTTTATAGTAACAACTAGTGATGAGCGAACATACTCACAAGTACTCGGTACTCGCCCAAGCATCTAAGTACTCG
Source organism: Phyllobates terribilis (assembly GCF_046119375.1). Classification (NCBI taxonomy): domain Eukaryota; kingdom Metazoa; phylum Chordata; class Amphibia; order Anura; family Dendrobatidae; genus Phyllobates; species Phyllobates terribilis. Next base: position 226,600,087 of record NW_027362763.1, read on the forward strand.
AGATGCTCGGAGCTCGCCGAGTAGTTGCGAGATGCTCGGGTGGATGCTCGGGTCCCCTCCCTGCATGTTTGACGCACTTTAGAGCGCCAATCAATATGCAGAAATTGCCTGCCACTCACTGTAATGCTGCAGCCAAGTTGGTTGTGGTGGTGGCATTACAATGATTGGCTGGCCGCACAGCTTCATCAGGTCTATATCAGTATACTCTGCAATCAGGCAGTGTAGGGAGAGGTACTGCTGAGCTAGGGAGAGGTTTGGTTGTGTATTACATAGTGTAGGGAGAAAACAAGTACATTACACATATAGTATCCTTCTCAACAAACAGTCCTTCTGAGGACTAATCCATCTGCAGAGATATCAGGCAGGCAGTGTATATAGGCAGGCAGGCAGTGTATATAGCAGACTGCAGAGCATATAGCACAAGAGGCTCCATTCCAGTTCTGCCTTCTGCTGCTGTTAGACATTTCTAGACAAAGGCCCAGGTCTCAGGGGGCAGGAATAATTTTTTTGCATCTTAATCCTCATTATTTGTTTAAAAAGCAATCCAGAGAACACCGTTTTTCTGTGCCATTTGCTTGTTGGCACTGCAGAATACAGCCAGGTCCTTTCTATATTACAGCGCTAAAAATCCAGCTATTAAAAACTGTGGTTTGTCCGTCACATGGATCATATATAATTGCGCTGAAAATACTGCCATTTTTGGCCTCCATTAAAAAAAATTTGCAGCGTGTCAGCTGGCGGCAGAGGTCACAGTTCGTTGGACAACCAAGGAGTACAGGCGAGAGAGCCACAAATGCAATTCAGCAGAGGCGGGGGTACACTGTCAAAGGTATGGGAGAATTTTCTCAGCCCCTCCCATAGCACAGGCCCTGAGGCGCGGTGTACTTTCACAAGGAGTGCAACTGTTCCCCATAACACCAACACACAGCCAGTACAACTGTTAGGTCTTCCCGAGTCTGGTTGTTTTTCAAAGACTCTGCCAATAACCCCAAAAAAGGCCATTTGCACCACCTGCCAGGCCAGCATAAGCAGGGGTGGAAAACTACCAGCCTGACCACCACCAGCATGATCAGGCACATGGCAGCAAAGCACCCGACTTTGTGGGCCAAACCCCAGGGTCCAAGAACAGTGTCTGCGGGTAGCACCATTGCTTCTTTCGCTGTTGTGCATGCGAGCCAATTACCTGTCCATGGTGAATGTGAAGATGCCTCCTGCCCTACACCTGTCATTGCACACTCTCAAGTAGCAGTATCAGGAAACACATCCACGTCCTTGTCCCAGCGCAGCGTTCAGTTGTCCATACCCCAGTCCTTGGAACGCAAGCGCAAATAAGCAGCCAACACACCACAGGCCACACTACTAAATTCCCACATTTCACGACTGCTTGTGATCGAAATGTTGCCTTTTAGGCTCGTGGAGACGGAAGCATTCCGCAACCTGATGGCAGCGGCCATCCCTCGGTACTTGGTCCCCAGCCGGCACTATTTCTCCCGGTGTACCGTCCCTGCTTTACACAAGCACATGTCTCAAAACATTAGCCGTGCCCTCAACAATGCAGTTATGGGGAAAGTCCACCTAAGCACGGACACAAGCTTGTGAGCAGGGAGGGTACATCTTGCTGACAGCATACTGGGTTAACATAGTGGAAGCCAGGACCCAGTCAGACCTTTGGGCGGAACACGTCCTCCCGACGCCAAGGATTGCGGGCCCTAGGTCAATCAGGGTTGCCCCCACAGTCTACAGCTCCTGCACTTCATCCTCCTCAGCCTCCATCTCCGAAATGACCACATCAGTCACAAGCTGGAAGCACTTGCAGCACTGCCTCAGCCAAGCGGCAACAGGCTGTACTGAAGCTAATATGCTTAGGTGACAAGCCACACAATGCTGAAGAGTTGTGGACAGCTATGAAAGAGCAGGCAGATCTGTGGCTCACACTGCTGAACCTACAGTCAGGCATGGTCGTGTGTGACCATGGTCAGAACCTGGTGGCGGCTCTGTGGTGAGGTGAGCTCACACATGTACCATGCCTGGTCCATGTGCTTAAACCTCGTGGTTCAGCGGTTTCTCAAATCCTACCTGCAGCTGCTGGATCTGCTTGTTAAAGAACGCCGCCTGTGTGCCCATTTTAGAACGTAATCTACTGCTTCCGCCGCCCTTGCTGTGTTTCAGCAGCATTTGGAGCTTCCAGCTCACAGACTGGTGTGTGATGTCAGCACGCATTGGAACTCTACACTGCAGATGTTGGGAAGGATTTGTGAGCAGAAGAGGGCAGCTGTTGAGTACCAGCATCAACAAGGCCGTCGGTATTCAGTTCAGACTCCACACATAAGACCTCAGGAGTGGACATGGATGTCAGACATATGTACCATCCTCCAAAAGTTCGAGTACTCCACCAAGATGGTGAGCGGCGATGACGCCATAATTAGCGTTACCATCCCGCTTCTCTGTCTTCTGAAATTCTCTCTGCTCACAATCAAAGAGGATGCATTGCAGGCAGAGCACGATGAGATGGGGCAAGGAACCATGCAGGGTGATTACACACAGCCCAGCCTCATCTCATCCCAACGTGGATTGGGTGAAAATAAGGAAGAGGAGGAGGAAGAACAGGAGCTAGTTTCATGCAATATAGACGGTACTACCTGCACAACTATCATACTGTCTGTTCAGTGTGGATGGCCAGAGGACAGAGAGGAGGAGGAGGAGAGCATGGTCATTCATCCTCTTGGTGAGGACACGGAAGTCTTGCCTGTTAGCAGTCTGGCACGCTTGGCTGAGTTTATGTTACGCTGCCTTTCCCATGACCCTTGCGTTCTCAAAATTTTGGGCGACAGTCATTACTGGTTAGTGACAATTCTAGACCCACGCTACAAGGAGAACTTTATATCTCTGATTCCTGAGGTTGACAGGTCTACAAAAATGGGGCAGTACCAGAAGGTCCATCTTGCAGAACTATTAAAAAAATTCCCATCTGAAAACGCTGGCGGCAGAGGTCACAGTTCGTTGGACAACCAAGGAGTACAGGCGAGAGAGCCACAAATGCAATTCAGCAGAGGCGGGGGTACACTGTCAAAGGTATGGGAGAATTTTCTCAGCCCCTCCCATAGCACAGGCCCTGAGGCGCGGTGTACTTTCACAAGGAGTGCAAAGTTTGGGAAGATGCTGAGGGAGTACATTTCCGACCGTACCAAAGTCCTCCATGATTCCTCTGTGCCTTTTAAGCTGTATATGTGGAATGAACTGGCTCTCTATGCCTTGGACGTCCTTGCCTGCCCTGCCGCCAGCATTTTATCAGAGCGGCTTTTTAGTGCCGCTGGTGGAATTATAACTGATAAGCGCATCCGCCTGTCAACTAAAAATGCTGACAGGCTGATTCTTATAAAAATGAACAAGGGCTGTATTGGGCCAGACTTCTCAACACCACCGAATGAAAGCAGTGTAACATAAACTCAAATCCAGTGTCTTTTCTTGGGAGGTGTATTCCCATGCATCTCTTCACACCCACACATGGGTATACGCTTCCTTATTTGGGCTATTTGCTATTGTTCTCCTCCTTCTCCTCATCCTCTACCACCATATCACCAGGGTGACCGTGGTCCGTGATGCAACACCCACATAATTTTTTTAAAGGTTGTTTATGATGCCCCTAAAAATTTTTTTTTATACAGTGTGTTCATGTATACCCCCCAGGGGTAAATGTTTGTCAGCCCATACACTTAGCGCATGGGCATTACAAGTATAGGAGACCCGCTTCTTTCTAATGGGAACATTTTTTATGAGGCCCTCCTCCACATCTCTTCCAAGGGGCATTGGAGTGCCTCCAAATTTTTAGCAACCCTTGCATTCACTGCATAGGCAAACAAAATGGGAAACCCACTTCCTAATAATGGGAACATTGTTTTCAGGAGGCCCTCTGACCTCCACGTCTCTTCCAAGGGGCATTGGAGTGCCTCCAAATTTTTGGCAACTCTTGCATTCACTGCATAGGCAAACACAATGGGAGACCTACTTCCTAATAATGGGAACATTGTTTTCAGGAGGCCCTCCTCTAAGTCTCTTCAAAGGGGTATTGGGGTGCGTATAAATTTTCAAAGTGGTTTTGGGGTGCGTCCAAATTTTGGGCTGCCCTGCCACTCACTGCATGCGCAATAACAGTATAGGAGACTCACTGTTTAGTAATGGGAACAATGAAAAATAACCAGCTGATGGCGCTCTAAGAACAGTGATGGCCGACTTCTGGCCCTTTAAGAATAGGAAAGGCCGCCTGATGGCTTTGTGACTTTCAGAGTCCCTCCTTCATAAATGAAACATGATCTATCTGATGTTATCTCACACACCACATGGCCAGATAAGGTTGTAAGATGTTAAAATGACATTTCCTGGTGAATGCATTTGTCACGGTTGAAAGCAATGCAAAAGTGCAAAAACACATCAAAAACGCTAAGTGTGAACATAGCGCAAGGTGTGGAGGAGTTTTTTTTGTTTTTGGTTATTTATTTTGCTTTATATACAATTCATTATCCTGGAAAGGCTGTTCCTTAACATGTTTCCCAGGAAAATCCATTTTGGTTTAATTTTTGCATGTTTTATTGTGAGTCCGTAAAAGTGGCGCAATACCTCGGACAACATTGTTGACAGAAGTGACCAGGGAGTCAGAAATGCTTCTAGGGGTCTTCCCCATGCTGTTCCCATGTCATTTGAGCACTGTTCCCATCAATTTAGGCAGTTTTTAGGCCCTATGCAGACCGCCGGGGGGGAGCCGCCTGAAAGATGCTCGAGTTTCCCATACTCTTACAATGGCTCGTTGCTCGGGTCGAGCACCCGAATATTCCAACGTGCTCGACCCAACCATTGAGCACCCGAGCATTTTAATGCTCGCCCATCACTAGTACCAACAGAAGCCAGTTCAGAAATTTCTGGCACACACTTTTTTTCTGAATTTGAGAACTGTAGTGTTTTAATTCTGCAGCATGTCAATTCTTTCAACATTTTTACAGAATTTGTTCACCTATAGAAAGCAATGAGAAAGTAGAAAACACAACAGTGTATTTCGAGGTGTTTTTGTAAACAAAGCACACATGTAATTTGCACCCCAAAAATGCTGCTGCAAAAAAAAAAAAAAAGCTGTGAAAATGCTGAAAAACAGGCATTTTGAAAGCAGCATTTTTACTGCCTAGAAAGCAGATTTAGGCTACAGAAAAAAAACACAGCAAAAATGCAGCACGAGATCATAGGGTATATACATACGGAATGGATTTGCTGAAGTCTTTGCACAATAGATCCACACCAATGTCTGTATTTGTTATACGTTGAATTTGCTGAGCTTCCAGCAGCGATTACGTGGTCACAGCTCCTGTGCCACTCACACAGTGTATCACGATGAGCTGCCGTGAGAGAGGTCACATGAGTTCATCAACTGATGAGCGCTCATGTGATCTCACTCACTGCACCACTGTGTGAAAGAATTCCCATGCACTGGTGGTGCAGTAAGTGAGGTCACTGAAGCTCATCAGCTGATTGAAATCTGGTGACCTCTCTCACCGAAGCTCAGTGCTGGACACTGACACAGGAGTGATTAAACTCCTGTCAGTGTATAGCGGGCTGTCCTCTAGAGCCGTCACATCAGCGATTGTTGATGTGACTGCTCTAGAACTGACCAAGATCTTTGTGGGACACTGTGGATCATGTCATCACGTCGGACAGGTGAGGGATATTTTTTTTATTTTTGTTTTTTTACAGGTGACAGTCACTTCAGAGGATTAGGCATTATGTGAGTATACAGTGTTTTTAATTTCTAAATAAATGATTAAAACCGTGTGTACTTTTATTTCAAATAAAGGAATTTTTTCAGGCCGAGTATTTAGGACAAAACTTTACTATTAGGTTAGTAATGTGGGCAGCTTATAGATGCCCTCCATTACTATCCTGGGTTTCATTTCAGCTGCCAATACAAGGCTGACATGAACCCAAACCCTATTACTCCACTGGCCACTGCCACAAGGCAAGCAGGAAGAACGAGGCTAAGCGGCAGATTTGGTGCATCTTATGGATGTGCCATTTATGGGGCTGATGAGGGCAGATATTATTAGCCTCAGAGGGGGGGCAATATCCATGGCCCTTACCCTGGCTTTTAATATCAGTTCACAACTGTCTGTTTAGCATTTGCTAGTTAGATTTTATAGGGGGACCCTACGTAATTTTTTTTCTTGAGTCCCCCTATAATCTAACCAGTAAAGGCTAAGCAAACAGCTGTGAGCTGTTATTAATAGCCAGGAAACATTTTTGGCTTATGGCCCCTTCCCTGGCTGGTAATATCAGCCCCCAGTGGTCGGCTTTCCCTCTGCTGGTTATGAAAATGACGTGGAAGCCCATGGCATTTTTTTATGTAATTCCTAATTTTATTTAATTTATAAACTCACCTGCAGCATGTGAATTTCTGCAGCGGAGACCCTAGTCTCCACTGCAGATTTTGACCTATTGAAATGTCATTACATGTGTTGGATCCGCATGTACTCACAAGACAAGTGCGGCATTAGAACACAGCATTTTGAACACAGCTGGTTGCTGATCGTGGGGATGTACCCTAAAGGCAAACCAAACAGCTTTGACCTGTTATTAATAGCCAGGGAACATGCTAGCCTAATGACCCCTTCTTAGACTAAGTATAGCAGCCTTCAGCTGCCCCAAAAATTGCACTTCATAAATGAATGGGATTAGGGCTAATTGGATTAGGAGTAATGGGATTAGGTGTCGCTGACACCAAGCCATTGGTTTAGTAGTGAAGAGGTGTCAGCCACTAACAAAGGGTGTTCAGACCCCTATAGGGAAAACATATAGCAAATACCAAATTACCCAGAAGGGCAAATGAACCCTGATTTAGGGATGCATTAAAACATGACTTATATTATATACTTTCTAAAAATGACCGTGATCTAGAATTGAAAACACACCAGCATGTCAGCGTTTATCCTATCTTATATTTGATCCACAGATCTACTCAGTAAGCAAACTGTTCAGGTACTACCTGTTTACGTCAACATCATGATTGCAGCTCATGATTTATTAAGCTATACTGAACTAATGTTGCTAATTCACTGGCACCACTAATGCTGTTAAAATGCTAATCACATAGCCACCCCAACAAGTTTCGCCACAAGGACTTCTTCAGGAGAAGAGGCTGTAATGAATACAGAAAAAATCATACTGACCTTTTAAAGCCTTTGATTGTGCGCCATAGGGCCACACAGAGGCAATAGGCTTCTCAGTAATAACCAGCCAATCACACATATATTGCACATATTCAAAAAAGTACCTGGTAATAATGTACTGACCAATCATATCATACGTACATACCTTTTCAATTGTTCCCCATCCATGTGAACCTATAGTTCACCTCTGCATCAGATGCCAGGAAAGCACATACCTATATTAGATGATCTGATAGGTACTTCCTTATTTACTCACCATCGCTGCTAACTCATGTGCACTGACATCAAACTGTTTATATCCCTCCTCATTGGGCAACGGATCCGACCAATCATAGCACACAATGTGTAACTTCCTGATAGGTTCGAATAAAATGACACTGCTCTCAATACAGTGATGTCAGCAGGCATACGCACTTCTAAGATTTCCCAACTTAGATTCTACTGCACTTTAATAACGGACTGCGCATGTCAGTATATCAAACAGGCAGCGGGGACATGATACTAATATTCACTTCTCAAAAAAATAAAGGGAACACTTAAACAACAGAATATAACTCCAAGTAAATTAAACTTCTGTGAAATCAAACTGTCCACTTAGGAAGCAAAACTGATTAACAATCAATTTCACATGCTGTTGTGCAAATGGAATAGACAATAGATGGAAATTATTGGCAATTATCAAGAAACCCTCAATAAAGGAGTGGTTCTGCAGGTGGGGAATACAGACCACTTCTCAGTACCAATGCTTTCTGGCTCATGTTTTGGTCACTTTTGAATGTTGGTGGTGCTTTCATACTCGTGGTAGCATGAGACATACTCTACAACCCACAGAAGTTGCTCAGGTAGTGCCGCTCATCCAGGATGGCACATCAATGCGAGCTGTGGCAAGAAGGTTTGCTATGTCTGTCAGCGTAGTGTCCAGAGGCTGGAGGCGCTACCAGGAGACAGGCCAGTACACCAGGAGACATGAAGGGTGCTGTAGGAGGGAAACAATCCAGCAGAAGGACCACTACCTCCGCCTTTGTGCAAGGAGGAACAGGAGGAGCACTGCCAGAGCCCTGCAAAATGACATCCAGCAGTCCACAAATGTGCATGTGTCTGCACAAACGGTTAGAAGCCGACTCCATGAGGGTGGTATGATGGCCCGACGTCCCCAGATGGGGGTTGTGCTCACAGCCCAACACCGTGCAGGATGCTTGGCATTTGCCACAGAACACCAGGATTGGCAAAGTCACCACTGGCGCCCTGTGCTCTTCACAGATGAAAGCAGGTTCACACTGAGCACCTGTGACCGACGTGACAGAGTCTGGAGACGCCATGGAGAGCAATCTGCTGCCTGCAACATCCTTCAGCTTGACCAGTTTGGCAGTGGGTCAGTGATGGTTTGGGGTGGCCGCACAGTCCTCCATGTGCTCACCAGAGGTAGCCTGACTGCCATTAGGTACCGAGATGAGAGCCTCAGACCCCTTATGAGACCATATGCTGGTTCGGTTGGCCCAGGGTTCCTCCTAATGCAGGACAATGCGGCTGGAGTGTGTCAGCAGTTCTGGCAAGATGAAGGCATTGAATCTATGGACTGGCCTGCCCGTTCCCCAGACCTGAATCCGATTGAGCACATCTGGGACATCATGTCTTGCTCCATCCACCAATGTCACGCTGCACCACAGACTGTCCAGGAGTTGGTGGATGCTTTAGTCCAGGTCTGGGAGGAGATCCCACAGGAGAACATCCACAATGTTATCAGGAGCATTCCCAGGCGTTGTAGGGAGGTCATACAGGCATGTGGAGGCCACACACACTACTGAGCCTCATTTTTACCTGTTTTAAGGACATTACATCAAAGTTGGATCAGCCTGTAGTGTGTTTTTCCACTTTAATTTTGGGAGTGACTCCAAATCCAGGCCTCCATTGGTTAATAAATTTGACTTCCATTGATGATTTTTGTGTGATTTTGTTGTCAGCACATTCAACTTTGTACAAAACAAAGTATTCAATGAGAATATTTCATTCATTCATTCTAGGATGTGCTATTTGAGTGTTCCCTTTATTTTTTGAGCAGTGAATAAGCAGATAAATAGACTCAAATACATCCTCATGTTACCGAGGATCAAAGCCCCTGTTTCTCACGCTGTCACACAGATGACAGCGTGGAAAACCAGGGATGTTCGTGTTTGGGCCGACTTTGCCAATTTCTGCACAAAATGCTTGGGAATCCAAACATGAATCCGAATTAGCAACATTCGTGCCGAATTTGATAAAAAACAACATGTTCGCTCATCTCTACTCTCTATTAGTGTTGAGCGAGCACTAAAATGCTTGGGTGTTCAAAGCTCGGGCCGAGCTCACCGTGATACTCGAGTGCTCGACCTGAGCAACGAGCCCAATGTTAGTCTATGGGAGACCCGAGCATTTTTGCAGCGGCACCCCCGGCAGTCTGTAGAAAGCCTAAAAAGTGCCCAAAACTATAGTGACAGTGCTCAAAAGGCATGGGGACAGCATGAGGACCACCCCAGGAAGCATTTCTGACCCCCAGGTCACTGCTATCAACAACATGGTCAGAGGTATTAAGCCACTTTTACGGGCTCACAAGAAAACGTTCAAAAACTAAACTGAAAGTGCTTTCCTGTGAAGTATGTTAAGGAACTTCCTTTCCAGGGTAAAGACTTGTGTATAAGGTAAAATAAATAACTAAAAACAAAAATACTCCTCCACACCTTGGACTATGTTCACAAGTAGCATTTTTTATGTGTTTTTGCACTTTTGTATTGCTTTCAACCGTGACAAATGCATTCACCGGGAAATGTCATTTTAACATTTTACAATCTTATCTGGCCTTGTGCTGTGTGACACATGCATACAGTGCTGAAAAGAAATGGGAACAGCATGGGCAAGACCCCTGGAAGCATCTCTGACACCCAGGTCACTGCCTAAAAGTGTGCCCATTAGAAGTGATCCTTGCCACATCAGAAGATGCAGACTTGCAAATATCCCCGTGCAAGTCCTGCTCCCAGAGCAGTGTTCAATTATACCTCCCCCATTCCTTGCAATGCAAGCGCAAGTATGCAGCCTGCCACCCACCCACCCCCAGGCTGCAATACCATACTGCTAGCTTGCTTGCACTTGAAATTGGGATTTATGGGCATGTGGAGGCAGACGCTGGCCAACATGTCATGGCTGCGACGGCGGGTGGGTATCCATACTCAGTCCCCAGCCGCCCCATGGCCTGGTGTCCACGCTCGGTCCCCAGCCGCCAGGGGGCGGCCGGGTGTCCATAAATGGTCCCCAGCCGCCCCTATTTCTCTGCTGAACTTCCCCCACACTTTTCTTAGCCTGGCTTGCTTTAGGGCATCATTGGATGAGCCCTCCAGAGAATCAGACTCCTCCGGTGGGCCCTGGCTTCTCCATCAGGGGAGTTGAGAGTGCCAAGGTGAGGAGCATGATGATGATGATAGAAGTTAGCATCTGCTTTGTTTTCTTGGAATGCAAGCGTAAGTGTACAAGCTGCCACCCACCCACCCCCAGGCTGAAATACCATACTGCTAGCTTGCACTTGAAATGGGGCCTTTTAGTTTGGAGGAGGCCAAAGCTGGCCACTACCTCATGGCTGCTTCGGCAGCGAGGTATCCATACTCAGTCCCCAGCCACCCGGCAGCCGGGTGTCCATTAATGGTCCCCAGCCGCCAAGGGGCGGCCGGGTGTCCATACTCAGTCCCCAGCCGCCCAACGGCCGGGTGTCCACACACGGTCCCCAGCCACCTGGGGGCGGCCAGGTGTCCATAAACGGTCCCCAGCCGCCCCTATTTCTCCTGTCACTTTCCCACACACTTTTCTTAGCCTGGCCAGCTTTAGGGCAGCATTGGACGAGCCCACTAGAGAACCAGACTCCTCCAGTGGGCCCTGGCTTCTCCATCAGGGGAGTTGAGAGTGCCAAGGTAAGGAGCATGATGATGATGATAGAAGTTAGCATCTGCTTTGTTTTCTTGGAATGCAGGCGCATGTATGTAGTAGCGGCTAGGCCTGAGATGGTCAGCGTTTTGGTGCATATCCTACCTCCTCCAAGGATTGCTGGATGTTTTCCTGTTACTATCCCAGCTCTATGACTCCCGTTAAAACAAAGCTTCAGGTGATAAATGATGGATGAGATGGTGGCAAAGGAGAAAGAGCAGGAGGAACAGGGACCATTCACATCAATATCAGGCCAGTCAACCACACATGTCTTGTAGGATATGTTTCTGTACCAAAAGGAGCGGTTTGGCTACACAGTTATAGGGCATACAGTGAGTCCAAAGCCAACCAAAAATTTAGAGGTACTCCAATGCCCCTTGGAAGTGACATTGAGGTCAGAGGGCCTTAGCTAAACCATTTTTTCCATTTATAGCAACTTGGTCTCCTGTGCACTGTTGGCCTCAGTAGTGAATGGAAGGCTTTCCAAAAATTATGAGGAACTGCAATGCCCCTTGAAACAGACGTGAATTATAGTGTACTAAAAACCTTCTACCCATTATTGGGGAGTGGGTCTCCCTTAGTGTTTGCCTATGTATTGAAAAGAAAGTAAAAGCTGACTTAAATTAGGAGGAAATGCAATGCCCGTTGAAAGAGTCGTGGAGGTCGCAGTAGCTTAACAAGACGGTTTTATTGCCCCTAGAAAAAGTGGTGGAAGTCACAGTAGCTTAACAAGATGGTTTTAATGCCCCTTGGAAAAGTGGTGGAGGTCGCAGTAGCTTAACAACACGGTTTTAATGCCCCTTATAAGAGTCATACAGTACAGCATCTTGAAAACATTATTCCCATTATTGGGAAGTGGGTCTCCCATAGTCTTTGCTTATGCCTTCCAAGAAAAAGCTGCCAAAAATTAGGACGGAGGAACTTGCAATGCCCCTTACAAGAGCCATGCAGTACAGCATATTACAAACATTATTACCATTATTGGGGAGGGGGTCTCCCATAGTCTTTGCTTATGCCTTCCAAGCAAAAGCTGCCAAAAATTAGGATGGAGGAACTTGCAATGCCCCTTACAAGAGCCATGCAGTACAGCATATTTCAAATATTATTCCCATTATTGGGGAGTGGGTCTCCCATAGTCTTTGCTTATGCCTTCCAAGTAAAAGCTGCCAAAAATTAGGAGGAAATGCAATGCCCGTTCGAAGAGTCGTGGAGGTAAGAGTTAATTAAAAACAACATTTCAATGCCACTTGGAACAGCTGTGGAGTTCAGAGTGGTTTAACAAGACGCTTTTAATGCCCCTCGGAAGAGACGTGGAGGTCCCAGTAGCTTAACAAGATGGTTTTAATGCCACTCGGAAGAGACATGGAGGTCGCAGTAGCTTAACAAGACGGTTTTAATGCCCCTGGGAAAAATGGTGGAGGTCACAGTAGCTTAACAAGATGGTTTCAATGCCCCTTGGAAGAGACGTGGAGGTCCCAGTAGCTTAACAAGGCACTTTTAATGCCCCTCGGAAGAGACCTGGAGGTCGCAGTAGCTTAACAAGATGGTTTTAATGCCCCTTGGAAAAGTGGTGGAGGTGGCAGTAGCTTAACAAGACGGTTTTAATGCCCCTTACAAGAGCCATACAGTACAGCATTATTATTCCCATTATTGGGGAGTGGGTCTCCCACAGTCTTTGCTTATGCTTTCCTAGCAAAAACTGACAAAAATAAGGACGGAGGAACTTTAAATAATGGAAACACGGACCACGGTCACCTTGGTGGTATAGTGGTGGTGGAGGCTGAGGACAAGGAGAAGAACATAAAACAGCCGAAATGAGGAAGCGCATACCCATGTGTGGGTGTGAAGCGGTGCATGTGAAGACACCTCCCGAAATAGCAAAGTGGTTTTGACTTTATGTTACTCTACTGTCATTTGGTTGTGATGAGAAGTCAGTTGACAGGCGAGTGCACTTATCAGTTATAATTCCCCCAGCGGCACTAAAAACACGCTCCGATAACACGCTAGCGGCAGGGCAGGCCAGGACCTCCAAGGCATGCAGAGCGAGTTCATTCCTAGTGTCCTGCTTGGATACCCAATAATTAAACGGCACAGAGGAATCACGGAGGATGCTGGTACGGTGGGCAAGGTACTCCCTCACCAACTTTTGAAACTTCCACTCCTTGTGAGAGTACCCCGCGCCTCAGGGTCTGTCCGAAGGGAGGGTCTGAGAAAACTGTCCCAGAACGTTTACAGTGTTCCCCTGCCTCTGCTGGTTTGGAGTTGCATCTCTCTCGCATGTACGCCTTGGTTGGGCAACGAACTGTGACCTCTGCCGCAATATCCTTTTGGTACTCACCAAGATGACGACAGACCATGCTCTCCTCCTCCTCCTTCTCCCCCCTGTCCTCAGGCCACCCACGCTGAACCGACGGTATGACAGTTTTACAGGTAGTACCGTCTACAGCGCATGATGCAAGCTCCTGTTCTTCCTCCTCCTCCTCTCCCTCATTGTCCCCCAATGCATGTTGGGATGAGATGAGGCTGGGCTGTGTGTAATCGACTGCTACGGCTTCTTGATCCATCTCATCATACTCTGGCTGCAATGCCTCCTCTTTAATTCTCTGCAGAGAGCGTTGCAAAAGACAGACAAGTGGAATGCTGACGCTAATGATGGCGTCATCTCCACTCACCATCTTGGTGGATTCCTTAAAGTTTGTCAAGATGGTACATATGTCAGACATCCAGGTCCACTCCTGAGGTCTTATGTGTGGAGTCTGACCTGAATATCGACGGAATTGTTGCAGCTGGTACTCCACAACTGCTCTCTTCTGCTCACAAATCCTTTGCAACATGTGGAGGGTAGAGTTCCAACGTGTGGGGACATCACACACCAGTCGGTGTGACGGAAGCTGCAAACGCTGCTGCAACACAGCAAGGGCGGCGGAAGCTGTAGCCGACTTGCGAAAATGAGCTGACAGGCGACGTACTTTGACGAGCAGATCTGGCAACTCGGGGAACGATTTAAGAAACCGCTGAACCACGAGGTTAAGCACATGAGCCTGGCATGGTACGCTTGTGATCTCGCCTCGCCTCCGAGCCGCCACCAGGTTACGGCCATTGTCACACACGACCGTGCCTGGATGTAGGTTCAGCGGTCTCAGCCTCAGATCTGCCTGCTCTTTCACAGCTGTCCACAACTCACAAGCAGTGTGAGGTTTCTCACCTAAGCTTATGAGTTTCAGCGCAGCCTGTTGCCGCTTGGCGGAGGCAGTACTGCAATGCTTCCAGCTTGTACCTGATGAGGTGATATCTGAGATGGAGGCTGAGTATGAGGAGGAGGATGATGCGCCAGAGCTGTACACTGTGGGGGCAACTCTGACTGACATAGGGCACGCAATCCTCGGTGTGGGAAGGATGTGTTCCGTCCCAAGGTCCGACTGGGTCCCGGCTTTCACTATGTTTACCCAGTGTGCCGTCAGGGAGATGTACCATCCTTGGCCACAAGCAATTGTCCACCTGTCCGTTGTCAGGTGGACTCTCCCATTAACTGCGTTGTTGAGGGCATGGCAGATGTTTTGGGACACGTGCTTGTATAGTGCGGGGATGGCACACTGGCAAAATAGTGTCGGCTGGGGACCGAGTACCGAGGGATGGCCACCGCCATAAGGATGTGGAAGGATTCCGTCTCCACCAGCCTAAAAGGCAGCATTTCCAAGTCGTGAAATGTGTGAATTTAGGACTATGGCCTGTGGGGCGTTGGCTGCGAATTTCCTCTTTCGTTCAAAGGTCTGGGATATGGACAATTGAACACTGCGGTGGGACGTTGATGTGGACGTTGATGCTGTTTCTTGAGAAACTGCAATAACAAGTGAAGACTGAGAGGAGGGGGCATCTTTGCATGCAGTATGGACAGGGGATTGCCTTGCACACACAACAGGGGGTTCTATTGCACACACAACAGTGGAAGAAGCAGTGGTGACACCCGCTGACACTGGTCGTGGACGTTGGGGTTTACCCCACAAAGTCGGGTGCTTTGCTGCCATGTGCCTGATCATGCTGGTGGTGGTCAGGCTGGTAGTTTTGTCACCCCTGCTGATGCTGGCATGGCAGGTGGTTCAAATGGCCTTTTTGGGGTTATCAGCAGAGTCTTTAAAAATATTCCAGACTCTGGAAGACCTACCGGTTGTACTGGCAACGTCCCTCGTGTTGGTGTTACGGGGAACTGTTGCCTGACTTCTGTATGTGGCCACTAGTGTTGAGCCACCCCCGTAGTGTTCGAGTTCGGTTCAGTTCGTCGAACACCCGTGTGTTCGCCGAACTGTTCGTCGAACACCTTCGAACACCGTTAAAACCAATGGCAGGCAAACAAAAACACATAGAAACACATAGAAAACACCTTCAAAGGTGTCCTAAAGCTGACAAACTGCTCAGAAGACATAACTAACACAGGGAAAAGTGACAAGTACATATAGTCATGCGAAAAGAAAAGAGGTGGAGGAGTAAAAGGAGGGGGAGACACAGATATAGGCATGTCATGCCCTTCTAAAATCCAAAAAGTGAGAAGCCGACACGGTCAGTCCGTTCCTGCCCGTGCCACCTCCGTGTCGCCGGCCCCCCCTCCCAATACTGGTGCCTGTCCGCTGGTGGGTCGAGCGAGCCCCCCTGTGGTGGAGGCAGCTCTAAGCTTTTTAATTTAAATTGTCTCTCTAATTTGAATGAATACACATTAAATCCTTTTACAAGGATCTATTGGAGGGCAAGTCTCATGCCAGCAGCCGCGTAATTCCAGCTCCAGTAGCGTCCATTAAAGCTGCTGCAATTAAAAAGCTTTTATAAGGATCGAGCTCGGCTGTCCACCGCAAGGCATCCTACCGCCCGTCCCAGCCCCTATGCCTTGGGGTGCCTCCTGATGCTCTTCACTGAGTATCCCATGGTCCCGAAGCATTTCCTTTGAAAAAATTAAGTGTCAAAACAACAGGTGGTGTAGCTTGCTTAACAGCCGGGATAATCCGCTGACTAGCAGACACTGCTACTAGGCACAAAGTATTTCCTGGGCTAGATGCAGTTAAAAATTTGTAATTAGATACTCTCGTTGGATGCTGAGAAAGCATTCCATAGAGTCTCCTGGCGCGCCATATATTATTCTCTTAAAAGGCTTGGGGTAGGGGTCTAGGGGACCCTTTTATAGCCAAAATCACGGCCCTGTATCGCAGTACGTCACCTAGGCTGAAGATAAATGGAACTGTAGCACCCCGAGGGTTCGGTTGCTGCAGAGGTATTGCACCTCACCCAGAGGTGTGATATCTCACTCTCAGGTAAGGATGGAGTGTGGATCAGGACCCGACACCTGGATGCATTACACCACATTGCCGTGGGGCAGGGCGACCAATACGCCCCTGAGATGGGCACGACAGTCCCTGTCCCTGGCTGGAGTGGGGGGAGGGAACACCGAGGAAGGGGAACCCTGTAGTGCAGGAGCAGGGAGGAAGCAGTTCCTGGGTGCATTGAGAAGGGAGTATAAAAGGTGGGCACCATCTTAGTTCAGTGCAGAGAAGTCAGAGCAGAAGTGACAGGGAGCAGGGGTTCTGGATGAGCTCTGCTCCGGAGGCGGGCCTAGTAACAGAGGCCCAGGCCTGGAAGAGGGAGAAGGAAGGAAGAGGAGCGGAGAAGGCTCCAGGAATGAGGAACGAAGGGATCCCAGGGGTGCGGACGGGCGAGTCGCCACCCCAAGCCCGAATCCTCCTGCGTGGAGGGGTCAGGCCAAAGGGGGAGACCGGTCCCCGAAACTAGTGGAGGCGGGAAACGACCCTCAGCTAGAAACCGGAGGCTGTGACATTTTATGTGGCGCAGCCCCCCGCTACACCCGCTAGGAAGGCACCACATAGGGTCAGGGAAACTGGCACCAAGTTTACCAAGAGGAGGCCCGAAGCAGCCGGACAGAAGGGTTGGTAAGAAAGGCAAGACAAAGGACACACAAAGGGGGTCCTGTGAAGCGCTCCAAAGTTATCTGGGAGTTGTCTGAGCCCCTCACCTGGGGAGCACAGTACGACGTGGGCAGCCGTTACCTGCAGAAGTGGTCTGGATAATAAGAACTGTGAGTAAAGGCTCTGGACTGCATCACTGACTCCGTGTCATTACTGCTGCTGCCCTGCACCATCACCCCCATCCTCTGCATACACTGCCCTGAGGCTATACTCCTCCCGTGGGGAGTTATGCTACGCTCTGCTGCACCCACAATACCAGCCTCAGCGGTCTGCCCTGCAGAGGTGGTTCACTCTGACCGCAATCCACGGGTGGCGTAGTCAGACATTTAAACATCAAAACCACATAAATAGTTCCGCCACTGGTTTGACCGCCCTGAGCCACGGAACCGGGTCGCCGCCACGGAGACTACAACCACCAGCATCCACCAAAAAGGGTCCGGCTCCGGGTGTCCCAAGGCCTAGGGGGCGCGTCAGAACATTTTTATCACCTTTCATAATCACCAATGGGGCAAGGCAGGGATGTCCTCTGTCCCCTCTCTTATACATCCTAGTGACGGAGCACCTGCTCTCATCAATTCGCCATAACCCCAATATTAGGTGGATTGAGGTGGGAGGCACCGAGTACAAGTGCTCTCTATTTGCTGATGATGTCCTAGTATATATCACTCAATCACATAAATCCATCCCTGCTGTTATGGCTGAAATAGATCACTTTGTTACATGGTCAAATTTTAAAATCAATGCAGCGAAGTCTGAGGCCCTCGATGTCTCCCTCCCCAAATCCATACAGGATTCCATCGAGTCCAACTTTCCCTTTGCCTGGCACTCACAGGTTATCAAATACTTAGGAATTCCTATTCATAGAGACCTCTCCCGTCTATGTTATCTTAATTTTGGGCCCTTTATTGAACAACTCAATACAGACCAAGGTTGGCAAGTTAGAACTGTAAGATTCACTACGTGAACCACTGGTGTTTTGTGGAAAAGCACATGTACACTGTGTTCCAAATTATTATGCAAAAAGTGTTTAGGAGTGATAAGGGAAGAATTTGTTTGTTTGTCAGTTAAACTCATTGATGGTGATGTGTGTCAGGGCTCTTTATATCACTATAAGCAATTGCAGACACCTGTGCTAATTAGTTTGGCAGGTGTGTCCAATGAATGGCAAGACTACTTAAGAAGGCTGTCCCACATTAATAAGCAGCCTACATTTTCTGCCAAAATGGGAAAGAAAAAGGATATGTCGGCTGCTGAGAAGCAACAAATTGTGGAGTGTTTAGGTCAAGGCATGACTACAATCGACATTGTGCGATGATCAGGATGAAGTGTCTTGGCAATCAAGAAGTATGTAGCTGATTCACAGTACACATGTGTGCGTGCTGATAAGGGCAAATTGAGGACTCTTTCCTACAGGCAATTACGTCAGGTTAAAAGAGCAGCAGCAAAAAAGCCTTGTCATAGCAGCAGACAAGTTTTTGAAGCTGCTGTTGCCTCCAACGTCCCCCGAACAACAAGATGCAGGGTCCTTCAGAGGTTTGCAGCTGTGCGTACGCCATCCTGTCGACCTCCTCTATCCACTTCACACAAGCAGAAACGGCTCCATTGGGCCAAACATTACATGAAGACTGATTTCAAAACTGTTTTGTTCACGGATGAGTGCCGTGCAACGCTCGATGGTCCAGATGGATGGAGTGGAGGATGGCTGGTTGATGGACACCCCACGCAAGCACGGCTACAGCGCCAACAAGGAGGAGGTGGAGTAATGTTTTGGGCTGGAATCATGGGGAGAGAGATTGTCGGCCCCTTTAGGATCCCTGAAGGGGTAAAGATGAACTCCATAATGTATGTGGAGTTTCTCAAACAGCACTTCCTGCCATGGTTCAAGAAGAAGAACGGTGTATTCCACAGCAAGATCATATTTATGCATGATAATGCACCGTCTCATGCTGCACATAACACATCTGCATCTCTGGCTGATATGGGCATTAAAGGGGACAAACTTATGGTGTGACCCCCATGCTCCCTTGACCTCTACCCCATTCAGAACCTCTGGAGCATCATCAAAAGGAGTTTCTATGATGGCGGGAGGCAGTTCACATCTAAGCAACAGCTCTGGGAGGGTATTCTGTCCTCATGCAAAACAATTGAAGCAGAAACCATCCAAAATCGGACAAATTCAATGGACGAGAGAGTTCAGAAGCTCCTTTCGAACAAGGGGTCCTATGTGCAAATGTAACATGACCTAGAATAAAGTTTTGAGTTGAAAACTATTTGATTTCAGTTTCTAATAACGTGCTAATGCTTATAATTTCAAAAATGACAAATTTTTTGGTCTTTATTAAAATGAAAAGGTTGATCGAAGAGTGTGGGGAATCTAAGAGTGTGGCAACCTAGTAGTCAGGATTAGTGTTGAGCCACCCCCGTAGTGTTCGAGTTCGGTTCGGTTCGTCGAACACCCGTGTGTTCGCCGATCTGTTCGTCGAACTGTTCGTCGAACACCTTCGAACACCGTTAAAACCAATGGCAGGCAAACAAAAACATATAGAAACACATAGAAAACACCTTCAAAGGTGTCCAAAAGCTGACATACTGCTCTGAAGACATAACTAACACATGGAAAAGTGACAAGTACATATAGTCATGCGAAAATAAAAGAGGTGGAGGAGTAAAAGGAGGGGGAGACACAGATATAGGCATGTCATGCCCTTCTAAAATCCAAAAAGTGAGAAGCCGACACGGCCAGTCCGCTCCTGCCCGTGCCACCTCCGTGTCGCTGGGTTTGTGCCAGAGCCGCGGTGAATCCTGATGGCCAGCCCCCCTCTCCCAATACTGGTGCCTGTCCGCTGGTGGGTCGAGCGAGCCCCCCTGTGGTGGAGGCAGCTCTAAGCTTTTTAATTTAAATTGTCTCTCTAATTTGAATGAATACACTTTAAATCCATTTACAAGGATCTATTGGAGGGCAAGTCTCATGCCAGCAACCGCGTAATTCCAGCTCCAATAGCGTCCACTAAAGCTGCTGCAGTTAAAAAGCTTTTATAAGGATCGAGCTCGGCTGTCCACCGCAAGGCATCCTACTGCCAGTCCCAGCCCCTATGCCTTGGGGTGCCTCCTGATGCTCTTCACTGAGTATCCCATGGTCCCGAAGCATTTCCTTTGAAAAAATTAAGTGTCTAAACTACAGGTGGTGTAGCTTGCTTAACAGCCGGGATAATCCGCTGACTAGCAGACACTGCTACTAGGCACAAAGTATTTCCTGGGCTAGATGCAGTTAAAAATTTGTAATTAGATACTCTCGTTGGATGCTGAGAAAGCATTCCATAGAGTCTCCTGGCATGCCATATATGATTCTCTTAAAAAGCTTGGGGTAGGGGTCTAGGGGACCCTTTTATAGCCAAAATCACGGCCCTGTATCACAATACGTCACCTAGGCTGAAGATAAATGGAACTGTAGCACCCTGAGGGCTCGGTTGCTACAGAGGTATTGCACCTCACCCAGAGGTGTGATATCTCACTCTCAGGTAAGGATGGAGTGTGGATCAGGACCCGACACCTGCATGCATTACACCACATTGCCGTGGGGCAGGGCGACCAATATGCCTCTGAGATGGGCACGACAGTCCCTGTCCCTGGCTGGAGTGGGGGGAGGGAACACTGAGGAAGGGGAACCCTGTAGTGCAGGAGCAGGGAGGAAGCAGTTCCTGGGTGCATTGAGAAGGGAGTATAAAAGGTGGGCACCATCTTAGTTCAGTGCAGAGAAGTCTGAGCAGAAGTGGCAGGGAGCAGGGGCTCTGCATGAGCTCTGCTCCGGAGGCGGGCCTAGTAACAGAGGCCCAGGCCTGGAAGAGGGAGAAGGAAGGAAGAGGAGCGGAGAAGGCTCCAGGAATGAGGAATGAAGGGATCCCAGGGGTGCGGACGGGCGAGTCGCCACCGCACGCCCGAATCCACCTGCGTGGAGGGGTCAGGCCAAAGGGGGAGACCGGTCCCCGAAACTAGTGGAGGCAGGAAACGACCCTCAGCTAGAAACCGGAGGCTGTGACATTTTATGTGGCGCAGCCCCTCGCTACACCCGCTAGGAAGGCACCACATAGGGTCAGGGAAACTGGCGCCAAGTTTACCAAGAGGAGGCCCGAGGCAGCCGGACAGAAGGGTTGGTAAGAAAGGCCAGACAAAGGACACACAAAGGGGGTCCTGTGAAACGCTCCAAAGTTATCTGGGAGTTGTCTGAGCCCCTCACCTGGTGAGCACAGTACGACGTGGGCAGCCGTTACCTGCAGACGTGGTCTGGATAATAAGAACTGTGAGTAAAGGCCCTGGACTGCATCACTGACTCCGTGTCGTTACTGCTGCTGCCCTGCACCATCATCCCCATCCTCCGCATACACTGCCCTGAGGCTATACTCCCCCCGTGGGGAGTTATGCTACGCTCTGCTGCACCCACAACACCAGCCTCAGCGGTCTGCCCTGCAGCGGCGGTTCACTCTGACCGCAATCCACGGGTGGCGTAGTCGGACATTTAAACATCAAAACCACATAAATAGTTCCGCCACTGGTTTGACCACCCTGAGCCACGGAACCGGGTCGCCGCCACGAAGACTACAACCACCAGCATCCACCAAAAAGGGTCCGGCTCCGGGTGTCCCAAGGCCCAGGGGGTGCATCAGAACATTTTCATCACCTTTCACAATCACCAATGGGACAAGGCAGGGATGTCCTCTGTCCCCTCTCTTATACATCCTAGTGACGGAGCACCTGCTCTCATCAATTCGCCATAACCCCAATATTAGGTGGATTGAGGTGGGAGGCACCGAGTACAAGTGCTCTCTATTTGCTGATGATGTCCTAGTATATATCACTCAATCACATATATCCATCCATGCTGTTATGGCTGAAATAGATCACTTTGTTACATGGTCAAATTTTAAAATCAATGCAGCGAAGTCTGAGGCCCTCGATGTCTCCCTCCCCAAATCCATATAGGATTCCATCCAGTCCAACTTTCCCTTTGCCTGGCCCTCACAGGGTATCAAATACTTAGGAATTCCTATTCATAGAGACCTCTCCCATCTATGTTATCTTAATTTTGGGCCCTTTATTGAACAACTCCATACAGACCACGGTTGGCAAGTTAGAACTGTAAGATTCACTACGTGAACCACTGGTGTTTTGTGGAAAAGCACATGTACACTGCGTTCCAAATTATTATGCAAAAAGTGTTTAGGAGTGATAAGGGAAGAATTTGTTTGTTTGTCAGTTAAACTCATTGATGGTGATGTGTGTCAGGGCTCTTTATATCACTGTAAGCAATTGCAGACACCTGTGCTAATTAGTTTGGCAGGTGTGTCCAATGAAAGGCAAGACTACTTAAGAAGGCTGTCTCACATTATTAAGCAGCCTACATTTTCTGCCAAAATGGGAAAGAAAAAGGATGTGTCGGCTGCTGAGAAGCAACAAATTGTGGAGTGTTTAGGTCAAGGCATGACTACAATCAACATTGTGCGATGATCAGGATGAATTGTCTTGGCAATCAAGAAGTATGTAGCTGATTCACAGTACACACGTGTGCGTGCTGATAAGGGCAAATTGAGGACTCTTTCCTACAGGCAATTACGTCAGGTTGAAAGAGCAGCGGCAAAAAAGCCTTGTCATAGCAGCAGACAAGTTTTTGAAGCTGCTTGTGCCTCCAACGTCCCCCGAACAACAAGATGCAGGGTCCTTCAGAGGTTTGCAGCTGTGCATACGCCATCCTGTCGACCTCCTCTATCCACTTCACACAAGCAGAAACGGCTCCAGTGGGCCAAACATTACATGAAGACTGATTTCAAAACTGTTTTTTTCACGGATGAGTGCTGTGCAGCGCTCGATGGTCCAGATGGATGGAGTGGAGGATGGCTGGTTGATGGACACCCCACGCAAACACGGCTACAGCGCCAACAAGGAGGAGGTGGAGTAATGTTTTGGGCTGGAATCATGGGGAGAGAGATTGTCGGCCCCTTTAGGATCCCTGAAGGCGCTAAAGATGAACTCCATAATGTATGTGGATTTTCTCAAACAGCACTTCCTGCCATGGTTCAAGAAGAAGAACCGTGTATTTCACAGCAAGATCATTTTTCTGCATGATAATGCACCATCTCATGCTGCACATAAAACATCTGCATCTCTGGCTGATATGGGCATAAAAGGAGACAAACTTATGGTGTGACCCCCATGCTCCCCTGACCTGTACCCCATTCAGAACCTTTGGAGCATCATTAAAAGGAGTGTCTATGATGGCGGGAGGCAGTTCACATCTAAGCAACAGCTCTGGGAGGGTATTCTGTCCTCATGCAAAACAATTGAAGCAGAAACCATCCAAAACCTGACAAATTCAATGGACGAGAGAGTTCAGAAGCTCCTTTCGAACAAGGGGTCCTATGTGAAAATGTAACATCACCTAGAATAAACTTTTGAGTTGAAAACTGTTTGATTTCAGTTTCTAACAACCTGCTAATGCTTATAATTTCAAAAATGACCATTTTTTTGGTCTTTATTAAAATGAAAAGGTTGATCGAAAAGTTTGGGGGATCTAAGAGTGTGGCAACCCAGTAGTCACATAAGAAGGCACTTATGTGTCTTGCGCATCTCGGAGCCCCAAAATTATTTTCCGGGCTAGATGCAGCTAAAAATTATTATTAATTTTAAATCTGGTGAAGCTTTAGTATAGATGGCCTAATAGGATCAGTGCTGCACACTGCTACAAAGCCCAAATTATTTTCCAGCCAAGATACAGATTAACATGATTAGTAATTTGAAAGCTTAAAACGGTTGGTAGGGTGATTTTAACCAATCATCAAGCTTTTACTCTCCCCAGGATGACACAGGGGTAGAAAAGTCGTTTCGGATCCATGATTTGTTCATCTTTATGAACGTGAGTCTGTCTACATTATCAGTGGAGAGCCGCGTGCGCTTATCTGTCAGCACACCACCAGCAGCGCTGAACACACGTTCAGACAGAACGCTGGCTGCGGGGCATGACAAGATCTCCAAGGCGTAAGTGGCTAGCTCCGGCCATTTATCCAGATTGGAAGCCCAAAAAGAGCAAGGGTCCAGTGACACAGTCGTGGCTTCAATGTTTACTTGGAGATACTCCTGTACCATCGTCTCTAGGCGTTGACTATGTGTCAGACTTCTTGTCTCCTGTGGCCTTGCAAAGGATGGGCTAAAAAAGTGGTGAAATGATTCCGCAAAATTGATGTTACCAGCAGACACTGTGGTTCTGTTACGGTTTGAGTGCTGAACACTTGACGGTCCCACGGTTGGCAAGTTGGAACTGTGAGACTCACTAAGTGCACCACTGGTATTTTGTGGAAAAGCACATGTAAGATTCTGCAACAGTCTCTGCTGATACTCCTGCATGCGTGCATCCCTTTCTATGGCAGGAATAATTTCTGCAAATTTACTTTTGTACAGGGGATCTAACAGTGTGGCAACCCAGTAGTCAGGATTATTTCTAATTCTCACAATTCGAGGGTCATGTTGCAGGTAGTGCAGCAAGAAGGCACTCATGTGTGTTGCACATCCAGGAGCCCCAAGTCCCTGTTGTGTTGGTGGCGAGGTAACAATCATGCTTCCTTCCTCTGTCCTCTCCCCCCAACCTCGCACAACAGAAATGTGATCAAGGTCTCCCTCATCTGATGAGTCTTCCATCAGTTCGTCCTCCACTTCTTCCTGGGCTCCTGCACCTTCCTCACAAGTTTGGCTGCTACCATGCGCCCTGGTAAAACCATCTCCCCCACCCTCACATGCCTGCCGCCTTGGTGATGCCGACCGTCTGGACCTTGCAGATGTTAGCCCTTCCGCATACAACTCCTCCTCCTCTACTTCCTCCACCTCCTCTTGTGCCACCACCTGACTCCGAATTCTGTTTAACATGTGCTCCAGCATGTAAATCACCGGAATAGTCATGCTGATAATGGCATCGTCAGCACTAAACATCTTCGTCGCCATTTCAAAACTGTGCAGAAGGGTGCATAGGTCCCTGATCTGAGACCACTCCTCCAGCGTGATTTGCCCCACCTCTGAATCTCGTTGGCCCAGGCTATACGTCAGAACGTATTGCACCAGGGCTTGTCGGTGCTGCCACAGTCGCTGCAACATGTGCAGAGTTGAATTCCACCGGGTAGGCACATCGCATTTTAGCCGGTGAAGTGGCAGGCCCAATGAATTCTGTAGAGATGTAAGTCGCTGAGCTGCGGGATGCGAACGGCGGAAGTGAGCACACAGCGACCGTGCCCTCTGCAGAAGGCCATCTAGTCTGGGATAGTGGGCTAAAAATTGCTGGACAACCAGGTTCAACACGTGAGCCATACAAGGCACGTTTGTGACATTGCCCCGGCGAAGGGCCGCACCCAGGTTTGCAGCATTGTCGCACACGGCCTTCCCTGGTTTCAGGTCCAGTGGAGACAACCATTCATGAAATTGGTTCTCCAGAGCTGACCACAACTCCTCAGCTGTGTGACTCACATTTCCCAGACATTTCAATGTAAAAACCGCCTGATGACATTGAGCCCTACTGCCAGCATAGTAAGGAGGTGTGCAGGATCCCTTCTGCGCAGTTAGAAAGCTTGTGGCATGACCAGACAGGCTTTGGGTGCAGGTGGAAGACCGAGAGGAGGTTGAGGAGGCAGAAGCAGTGGAGGAACTTTGACATAAAGAGGATTGACGCACAACTCGTGGGGACGGCAAGACTTGGACAGCAGCCCCTTGTCCTGCTGTCACCATAGTTACCCAGTGCCCAGTCAGCGACATGTAACGCCCCTGTCCATGCCTACTCGTCCAAGTGTCTGTGGTGAAATGCACCCTGTCACACACAGAGTTTCTCAAAGAAGCGGTGATGTTGTGTGCGACATGCTGGTGGAGCGCAGGCACACCTTTCTTTGAGAAGTAGTGCCGACTGGGCATCTGGTACTGGGGCACTGCGACGGACATAAGGTTTCGAAAATCCTCTGTGTCCACCAGGCGGAAAGGCAGCATTTCTGTAGCCAAGAGCTTGCAGATGGTGAAATTCAACCTCTTAGCTTTCTCATGGCTAGGATGAAATGGTCTTTTACTTGTCCACATCTGAGGGACCGAGGGCTGGCTATTGTGCTTAGACGGGGTTGATAAGGGTGTCCCCGGCAAACTACCGGTCTGTGAGGAAGATGCAGGCGGACATGTTAGGTTGCCTTGATCCAAAAGTGGTGCTATCGATGTCGGACAGCGCTCAACACCAGCTGGTGTTACCACCTCCAAAGAAAATGATGACCTGCCAATCACGCTGGCTGTTGCGGGTAAAGAGGTGGCAGGTCTGCGCCCCAAAACAGGTGTGACTGCTGTCCCCCCAGTCACAGAGGATGAAGAGGCCGCGGATGCACAAGATATGGCAGACGGTGGTTGGCCCGGCCGGCTAGGCTGCATTGTAGCACACTGAGCTTCCCACTGCAACTTATGCTTCATGTCCATGTGCTGGTTCATGCATGAAGTACTCAAACTATGTCTTTTTTGGCCTCTACTTAGCTTTTGCTGACAAATGTTACAGATAACACGAGTTGGGTCATCTTTATCGATCTGAAAAAATGCCCAGGCTATGCAAGGCTTAGCACCCATGCGACCTGAAGAGCCACCACGACTTGTGGTGAGAGGCAGAGTTGTGTTTGAGGATGCAGTTGTTGCGTGCTTCCAGTACTACGTCTCTGTCCAGGAAGGCGCAACCTGACCTCGTCGTCACTAGCATCTTCCTCCACCTCCTCTGCTGACCTCATCTCTTGGCTGACTGTGGGTTGACAGTAAGTGGGATCTCCAACCTCATCATCATCACCCTGTGCGTTATCACACCCGTCGTCCTCAGAGCCAACCTGTTCCTGCCCTGACAAAAAACTAAAGTTGTCGCTCCAATCAGGTATTTGAGTCTTATCATCGTCTTCCTCATTGTCTCCACCAACAGGAGTTACAGTTTGGGAATGAGGGTATACATTATGGTCAGAACCTTCTGCGTCTGGTCCTGGATCCGACTCATAAAGATTCTGGGCATCAGTGCAGATCATTTCCTCATCTGGATTCACAGAAGCGCTGGAGTCGACCTTTGATTCCCAGGCTATAGTATGAGTAAACAGCTCTGCAGACTCAACCATCTGTTCTACCTCATACTCAGACGGGCAGCTGGAGATTTGGGAGCTGTGAGGAAGCAAGTGCGATTGGGGTGACACCTTTGAGGACTGGAGAATTTGTGATGTTGAAGTTGATGTGGAGGAGAGCCCACTTAAAGGAGCACTTGATATCCGTTGAAGCACCTGCTGTTTTTGTGCCTCATCTGGAATTTGTAGCGATTGGCGTGGCCGTAAGAAAGGGATCTTATCACATTGTCCGCTAAAAGAAGTAGACATATTAGTTTGGCTGGAAGATGGTCTTTCTTCTGCAGATGTTACTGTTGCTTTAACACCTACCCCACGGACACAACCTTTTTTCCCCTTCCCAACACGCCTATTCCCCTTTCCACCAGCAGCAGGCCTTTTTCCACTCATTTTGGTGGTTAACTAATTCACAACTCTGGAGTTGTTTGCACAAAAAAACAATGAATGGGAACCGAGCAGAGCTGAGTGGCCAAACTGTGGTATTAGGCCAAAACTATTGGCTGGGCTAGATGCAGAAAAAAATTATATTCAATTTGCAACCTGATGGAGGTCTGTATAGATGGATTAATAGAACAAGTCCCACACACAGCTAGAAGCCCAATATTTTTTCAGAGGTAGATGCAGAAAAAAATATATTCAGTTTGCAACCTGATGGAGGTCAGTATAGATGGACTAATACAACAAGTCCCACACACAGCTAGAAGCCCAATATTTTTTCAGAGGTAGATGCAGAAAAAAATATATTCAGTTTGCAACCTGATGGAGGTCTGTATAGATGGATTAATAGAACAAGTCCCACACACAGCTAGAAGCCCAATATTTTTTCAGAGGTAGATGCAGAAAAAAATATATTCAGTTTGCAACCTGATGGAGGTCTGTATAGATGGATTAATAGAACAAGTCCCACACACAGCTAGAAGCCCAATATTTTTTCAGAGCTAGATGCAGAAAAAAATATATTCAGTTTGCAACCTGATGGAGGTCTGTATAGATGGATTAATAGAACAAGTCCCACACACAGCTAGAAGCCCAATATTTTTTCAGAGGTAGATGCAGAAAAAAATATATTCAGTTTGCAACCTGATGGAGGTCAGTATAGATGGACTAATACAACAAGTCCCACACACAGCTAGAAGCCCAATATTTTTTCAGAGGTAGATGCAGAAAAAAATATATTCAGTTTGCAACCTGATGGAGGTCAGTATAGATGGACTAATACAACAAGTCCCACACACAGCTAGAAGCCCAAAATTTTTTCAGAGGTAGATGCAGAAAAAAATATATTCAGTTTGCAACCTGATGGAGGTCTGTATAGACGGATTAATAGAACAAGTCCCACACACAGCTAGAAGCCCAATAATTTTTCAGAGGTAGATGCAGAAAAAAATATATTCAGTTTGCAACCTGATGGAGGTCTGTATTGATGGATTAATAGAACAAGTCCCACACACAGCTAGAAGCCCAATATTTTTTCAGAGGTAGATGCTGAAAAAAATATATTCAGTTTGCAACCTGATGGAGGTCAGTATAGATGGACGAATACAACAAGTCCCACACACAGCTAGAAGCCCAATATTTTTTCAGAGGTAGATGCAGAAAAAAATTTATTCAGTTTGCAACCTGATGGAGGTCTGTATAGATGGATTAATAGAACAAGTCCCACACACAGCTAGAAGCCCAATATTTTTTCAGAGGTAGATGCAGAAAAAAATATATTCAGTTTGCAACCTGATGGAGGTCTGTATAGATGGATTAATAGAACAAGTCCCACACACAGCTAGAAGCCCAATATTTTTTCAGAGGTAGATGCAGAAAAAAATTTATTCAGTTTGCAACCTGATGGAGGTCTGTATAGATGGATTAATAGAACAAGTCCCACACACAGCTAGAAGCCCAATATTTTTTCAGAGGTAGATGCAGAAAAAAATATATTCAGTTTGCAACCTGATGGAGGTCTGTATAGATGGATTAATAGAACAAGTCCCACACACAGCTAGAAGCCCAATATTTTTTCAGAGCTAGATGCAGAAAAAAATATATTCAGTTTGCAACCTGATGGAGGTCTGTATAGATGGATTAATAGAACAAGTCCCACATACAGCTAGAAGCCCAATATTTTTTCAGAGCTAGATGCAGAAAAAAATTATATTCAATTTGCAACCTGATGGAGGTCAGTATAGATGGACTAATAGAATGATGCTATGCCCAAAAGATTTTACTTCACTACGTGAAGTAAAAAAATTGGTATTCTATACACAGGTGGTATATCTTGCAACACAGATAGGCTACTCCACTGACTAATACACTCTGCAATAGGCTAAAAAGGATTAGCTTTGCTAGATTCAGCCAAATGCTGTGAAAAAAACTTGCACAGCACTGGCACTGACCTGCCTGGCAAAAACTGATAGGAACTGATGTAACCTAGTCCTGAAAAGGACTTCAATTACAATTAGTCTTTACTCCCACAATCTATCTATTTAAGAACACAAACCTGCCTGATAAAAGTCGTAGGAAATGCTGTAACCTAGTCCTTAAAAGGACTGCAATCACAACTATTCCCTACTCCCAAGCTATCTTTAGATTTGTGCGAAAATTGGCTTGAAATGTGACATACACTGCCAATGACACATGCCCTTGCTTGTGTGAAAAAAAGCACTTCGCTCCGTGTGTGCGCTGCTGATAGACTGACAGATTGCACCTCCCCACAGCAAATGCGGGAAAGAGAAAAAAAAATGGAGATCTTCATTGTTCCTGCAGAGATCCATCCCCTGCCCCTCCCCCCACCCCGCTGTACACTCAAACTGCGTATTAACATTAATTTTCATCATTACTGAGAAAAAGTCCAGTTATGATTTTGGTGCACGAACAGTTATCGAACATAACCTCGAACAGCCGAATTTTTCTCAAATTGTTCGTGTTCGCCGAACGGCTCGAACACCGCCCAAAACAGCTCGAATTTGAGATTGGCGAACAGTTCGAGTAGAACAACGCTCATCTCTAGTCAGGATTACTTCGAATTCTGACAATCTGAGGGTCATGTTGCAGGTAGAGCAGCAAGAAGGCACTTATGTGTCTTGCGCATCTCGGAGCCCGAAAATTATTTTCCGGGCTAGATGCAGCTAAAAATTATTATTAATTTGAAAGCTGGTGGAGCTTAGTATAGATGGCCTAATAGAATCAGTACTGCACACTGCTACAAAGCCCAAATTATTTTCCAGCCAAGATACAGATAAACATGATTAGTAATTTTAAATCTGGTGGAGCTTAGTATAGATGGCCTATTAGAATCAGTGCTGCACACTGCTACAAAGCCCAAATTATTTTCCAGCCAAGATACAGATAAACATGATTAGTAATTTGAAAGCTTAAAACGGTTGGTGAGGTGATTTTAACCAATCATCAAGCTTTTACTCTCCCCAGGATGACACATGGGTAGAAAAGTCGTTTCGGATCCATGATTTGTTCATCTTTATGAACGTGAGTCTGTCTACAATATCAGTGGAGAGCCGCGTGCGCTTATCTGTCAGCACACCACCAGCAGCGCTGAACACACGTTCAGACAGAACGCTGGCTGCGGGGCATGACAAGATCTCAAAGGCGTATGTGGCTAGCTCCTGCCATTTATCCAGATTGGAAACCCAAAAAGAGCAAGGGTCCAGTGACACAGTCATGGCTTCAATGTTTACTTGGAGATACTCCTGTACCATAGTCTCTAGGTGTTGACTATGTGTCAGACTTCTTGTCTCCTGTGGCCTTGCAAAGGATGGGCTAAAAAAGTGGTGAAATGATTCCGCAAAATTGATGTTACCAGCAGATACTGTGTTTCTGTTATGGTTTGAGTGCTGAACACTCGACGGTTCCACGGTTGGCAAGTTGGAACTGTGAGATTCACTACGTGCACTACTGGTGTTTTGTGGAAAAGCACATGTAAGATTCTGCAACAGTCTCTGCTGATACTCCTGCATGCGAGCATCCCTTTCTATGGCAGGAATAATTTCTGCAAATTTATTTTTGTACCGGGGATCTAACAGTGTGGCAACCCAGTAGTCAGGATTATTTCTAATTCTCACAATTCGATGGTCATGTTGCAGGTAGTGCAGCAAGAAGGCACTCATGTGTCTTGCGCATCCAGGAGCACCAAGTCCCTGTGTGTTGGTGGCGAAGTAACAATCATGCTTCCTTCCTCTGTCCTCTCCCCCCAACCTCGCACAACAGAAATGTGATCAAGGTCTCCCTCATCTGATGAGTCTTCCATCAGTTCATCCTCCACTTCTTCCTGGGCTCCTGCACCTTCCTCACTAGTTTGGCTGCTACCATGCGCCCTGGTAAAACCATCTCCCCCACCCTCACATGCCTGCTGCCTTGGTGCTGCCGATCCTCTGGACCTTGCAGATGTTAGCCCTTCCGCATACAACTCCTTCTCCTCTTCTTCCTCCACCTCCTCTTGTGCCACCACCTGACTCCGAATTCTGTTTAACATGTGCTCCAGCATGTATATCACCGGAATAGTCATGCTGATAATGGCATTGTCAGCACTAAACATCTTCGTCGCAATTTCAAAACAGTGCAGAAGGGTGCATAGGTCCCTGATCTGAAACCACTCCTCCAGCGTGATTTGCCCCACCTCTGGATCTCGTTGGCCCAGGCTATAC
This sequence comes from Phyllobates terribilis, assembly GCF_046119375.1. Lineage (NCBI taxonomy): Eukaryota > Metazoa > Chordata > Amphibia > Anura > Dendrobatidae > Phyllobates > Phyllobates terribilis. The sequence goes on from NW_027362763.1 coordinate 226,632,000, forward strand.
GTCAGAACGTATTGCACCAGGGCTTGTCGGTGCTGCCACAGTCGCTGCAACATGTGCAGAGTTGAATTCCACCGGGTAGGCACATCGCATTTTAGCCGGTGAAGTGGCAGGCCCAACGACTTCTGTAGAGATGTAAGTCGCTGAGCTGCGGGATGCGAACGGCGGAAGTAAGCACACAGCGACCGTGCCCTCTGCAGAAGGCCATCTAGTCTGGGATAGTGGGCTAAAAATTGCTGGACAACCACGTTCAACACGTGAGCCATACAAGGCACGTGTGTGACATTGCCCCGGCGAAGGGCCGCACCAAAGTTTGCAGCATTGTAGCACGCGGCCTTCCCTGGTTTCAGATCCAGTGGAGAAAACCATTCATGAAATTGGTTCTCCAGAGCTGACCACAACTCCTCAGCTGTGTGACTCACATTTCCCAGACATTTCAAAGTAAAAACCGCCTGATGACGTTGAGCCCTACTGCCAGCATAGTAAGGAGGTGTGCAGGATCCCTTCTGCGCAGTTAGGAAGCTTGTGGCATGACCAGACAGGCTTTGGGTGCAGGTGGAGGACCGAGAGGAGGTTGAGGAGGCAGAAGCAGTGGAGGAACTTTGAGATAAAGAGGATTGACGCACAACTCGTGGGGACGCCAAGACTTGGACAGCAGCCCCTTGTCCTGCTGTCACCATAGTTACCCAGTGCCCAGTCAGCGACATGTAACGCCCCTGTCCATGCCTACTCGTCCAAGTGTCTGTGGTGAAATGCACCCTGTCGCACACAGAGTTTCTCAAAGAAGCGGTGATGTTGTGTGCGACATGCTGGTGGAGCGCAGGCACACCTTTCTTTGAGAAGTAGTGCCAACTGGGCATCTGGTACTGGGTTACTGCGACGGACATAAGGTCTCGAAAATCCTCTGTGTCCACAAGGCGGAAAGGCAGCATTTCTGTAGGCAAGAGCTTGCAGATGGTGAAATTCATCCTCTTAGCTTTCTCATGGCAAGGAGGAAATGGTCTTTTACTTGTCCACATCTGAGGGACCGAGGGCTGGCTATTGTGCTCTGACGGGGTTGATAAGGGTGTCCCCGGCAAACTGCCGGTCTGTGAGGAAGATGCAGGCGGACATGTTAGGTTGCCTTTATCCAAAGGTGGTGCTATCGATGTCGGACAGCGCTCAACACCAGCTGGTGTTACAACCTCCAAAGAAAATGATGACCTGCCAATCACGCAGGCTGTTGCGAGTAAAGAGGTGGCAGGTCTGCGTCCCAAAACAGGTGAGACTGCTGTCCCCCCAGTCATAGAGGATGAAGAGGCCGCGGATGCACAAGATAGGGCAGACGGTGGTTGGCCCGGCCGGCTAGGCCTCATTGTAGCACAGTGAGCTTCCCACTGCAACTTATGCTTCATGTCCATGTGCCGGTTCATGCATGAAGTACTCAAACTATGTATTTTTTGGCCTCTACTTAGCTTTTGCTGACAAATGTTACAGATAACACGAGTGGGGTCATCTTTATCGATCTGAAAAAAATGCCCAGGCTATGCAAGGCTTAGCACTCATGCGACCTGAAGAGCCACTAGGACTTGGGGTGAGAGGCAAAGTTGTGTTTGAGGATGCAGTTGTTGACTTGCTTCCAGTACTACGTCTCTGTCCAGGAAGGCGCAACCTGACCTCGTCGTCACTAGCATTCTCCTCCACCTCCTCTGCTGACCTCATCTCTTTGCTGACTGTGGGTTTACAGTAAGTGGGATCTCCAACCCCATCATCATCACCCTGTGCGTTATCACACCCGTCGTCCTCAGAACCAACCTGTTCCTGCCCTGACAAAAAACTAAAGTTGTCGCTCCAATCAGGAATTTGAGTCTTGTGAGGAAGCAAGTGCGATTGGGGTGACACCTTTGAGGACTGGAGTATTTGTGATGTTGAAGTTGATGTGGAGGAGAGCCCACTTAAAGGAGCACTTGATATCCATTGAAGCACCTGCTGTGTTTGTGCCTCATCTGGAATTTGTAGCGATTGGCGTGGCCGTAAGAAAGGGATCTTATCACATTGTCCGCTAAAAGAAGTAGACATTTTAGTTTGGCTGGAAGATGGTCTTTCTTCTGCAGATGTTACTGTTGCTTTAACACCTACCCCACGGACACAACCTTTTTTCCCCTTCCCAACACGCCTATTCCCCTTTCCACCAGCAGCAAGCCTTTTTCCACTCATTTTGGTGGTTAACTAATTCACAACTCTGGAGTTGTTTGCACAAAAAAACAATGGATGGGAACCGAGCAGAGCTGAGTGGCCAAACTGTGGTATTAGGCCAAAACTATTGACTGGGTTAGATGCAGAAAAAAATTATATTCAATTTGCAACCTGATGGAGGTCAGTTTAGATGGACTAATAGACCAAGTCCCACACACTGCTAGAAGACCAAATATTTTTTCAGAGCTAGATGCAGAAAAAAATTATTTTTAATTTGCAACCTGATGGAGGTCAGTATAGATGGACTAATAGACCAAGTCCCACACACTGCTAGAAGCCCAAATATTTTTTAAGCGCTAGATGCAGAAAAAAATTATACTCAATTTGCAGCCTGATGGAGGTCAGTATAGATGGACTAATAGAACAAGTCGCACACACTGCTAGAAGCCCAAATATTTTTTCAGAGCTAGATGCAGAAAAAAATTATTTTTAATTTGCAACCTGATGGAGGTCAGTATAGATCGACTAATAGACCAAGTCCCACACACTGCTAGAAGCCCAAATATTATTTCAGAGCTAGATGCAGAAAAAAAATATATTCAATTTGCAACCTGATGGAGGTCAGTATAGATGGACTAATAGACCAAGTCCCACACACTGCTAGAAGCCCAAATATTTTTTCAGAGCTAGATGCAGAAAAAAATTATATTCAATTTGCAACCTGATGGAGGTCAGTATAGATGGACAAATAGACCAAGTCCCACACTCTGGTAGAAGCAAAAATATTTTTTCAGAGCTAGATGCAGAAAAAAATTATATTCAATTTGCAACCTGATGGAGGTCAGTATAGATGGACTAATAGAACAAGTCCCACACACTGCTAGAAGCCCAAATATTTTTTCAGAGCTAGATGCAGAAAAAAATTATATTCAATTTGCAACCTGATGGAGGTCAGTATAGATGGACTAATAGACCAAGTCCCACACACTGCTAGAAGCCCAAATATTTTTTCAGAGCTAGATGCAGAAAAAAATTATATTCAATTTGCAACCTGATGGAGGTCAGTATAGATGGACTAATAGACCAAGTCCCACACACTGCTAGAAGCCCAAATATTTTTTCAGAGCTAGATGCAGAAAAAAATTATATTCAATCTGCAACCTGATAGAGGTCAGTATAGATGGACTAATAGAATGATGCTATGCCCAAAAGGTTTTACTTCACTAGGTGCAGTAAAAAAATTGGTATTCTATACACAGGTGGTGTAGCTTGCAACACAGATAGCCTACTCCACTGACTAACACACTCTGCAATAGGCCAAAAAGGATTAGCTTTGCTAGATTTAGCCAAATACTGTGAAAAAAACTTGCACAGCACTGGTACAGACCTGCCTGGCAAAAACTGATAGGAACTGATGTAACTTAGTCCTGAAAAGGACTGCAATTACAATTAGTCTTTACACCCACAACCTATCTGTTTAAGAGCACAGACCTGCCTGATAAAAGTCGTAGGAAATGCTGTAACCTAGTCCTTAAAAGGACTGCAATCACAACTATTCCCTACTCCCAAGCTATCTGTAGATTTGTGCGAAAATTGGCTTGAAATTAACAAGGTATAGCGCACACAGCAACAGCGGTGCCATCTAACACGCAGCTGCAGCAGTGAGAAAATGGTGGCGACGGGGAAAATGGCTGGGTCTTATAGGGCAAGGACATGTGACATACACTGCCAATGACACATGCCCTTGCTTGTGTGAAAAAAAGCACTTCGCTCCGTGGGTGCGCTGCTGATAGACTGACAGATTGCAATTCCCCACTGTAAATGCGGGAAAGAGAAAAAAAAATGGAGATCTTCATTATTCCTGCAGAGATCCATCCCCTGCCCCTCCCCCCGCCCCGCTGTACACTCAAACTGCGTATTAACATTAATTTTCATCATTACTGAGAAAAAATCCAGTTATGATTTTGGTGCATGAACACTTATCAAACATAACCTCGAACAGCCGAATTTTTTTCAAATCGTTCGTGTTCGCCGAACGGCTCGAACACAGCCCAAAACAGCTCGAATTTGAGATTGGCGAACAGTTCGAGTCGAACAACGCTCATCTCTAGTGGCCACCACACTGCTTCTTCCTGCCTGTTGGGGTACTCTCCCTCCCTCACCCTGTGTGCTGCTGGCCTCGCTCTTCATGTCCTCCTGCCACGTTAGGTCAGTTACTAGATCATCCACCACCTCCTCCTCTTCCACTTGCGCACCACAATCCTCCTCCTCACTTCCTGGCAAATGTGTCTCGTCATCGTCCACCTCTTGTGACAAATTGCCAGCGTCGACTTCCTGTGGCCGTGGCTGTTCAAATATTTGGGCATCGCTACATGGGATCTCCTCTTCCACCTCTTCAAGCGGAGCAGGCGAGGGGCACAAATCTGGAAATGGACCAGTGAACAGCTCTTCAGAGTGTCCAAGTGTGGGATCAGTTGCTGTCTGACGACACTCGGCATGGTGGGAGGAAGGAGCATCAGGGTGCGGAGGAGTATGCGGTCGAGACTCACGGCTACTAAGATTTGACCGTGTGGAAGACAGACCGGAGGTGGTGGTGCCCAGGTAACTGGAAGTATTATCTGCTATTCAATTAATAACCTGTTCACACTGATCTGTTCGCAATACTGGTGTTGTTCTGTGCTTCCCTAGTAATTCAGTCAAGAAGTGGGAGCGAGACGATGTGGCTGTTGGTTGTGGCACATTTTCACCTTGGCCACGGCCCCGTCCTCTGCACGCACCATCACCAGAACGTCCAGTTCCACGTCCCTTGCCACGCGCCTTTCCCATTGTAAAGGAAGTAAAATAGCTTACACTCGCACTATCAATGGAAAATGGGTAATATAAAGTAGATTAGAACCGTGGAAGAGGATAACCGCAGTTCTATTTCTCTGGCCTACACCAGACTCTTTTAAACAATCTGAACAATCAGGGAGAAACTATTACTGTTATTCTTTCCTGAAAAAATGCCAAAAGTTGAATAATAGAGATTTTTTACCATGGAATGGCAAAACCACAGTTATTGTTTATTGGGGTATACCAGACTATTTTAAATAGATATATTTGTGGCTGAACAGTGAGCGACACACTCAAACTGTTTTTTTTTAGGTAAAAATGGCCCAAAAGTGGATAATACAGAGGTTTGAACCGTGGAACTGCCAAACCACAGTTGTATTTCTCTGGCCTACACCAGACTATTTTCAACAAATATATTTGTGTCTGAACAATCAGGGAGACACTATTACAGTTTTTTTTTTATGGCAAAAAATGCCAAAAGCAGGATAATAGAGATTTTTTACTGTGGAACGGCAAAACCGCAGTTATAATTTACTGGTGTATACCAGACTTTTTTAAATAGATATATTTGCTGCTGAACAGTGAGCAACACACTCAAACAGTTTTTTTTTAGGTAAAAATGGCCCAAAAATGGATAATACAGAGGTTTGAACCACGGAACTGCAAAACCACACTTCTATTTCTCTGCCTACACCAGACTCTTTTAAAAATATATATTTGTGTCTGAACTGTCACAGACAGACTTTTTTTTTTTTTGGGTGGGGAGGACACCAAAAGGTGCATTTGTACAGTGTGAAGGAGGAAAGAAAAAAAAGAGGATTTAGATGAAAAAAAAAAGGATTTTTCCTGGCCCCCGAGACCTGGAGCTAAGTCCAGCAATTTCAGCAACAGGAGCACAGGGAACTGTAATGCAGCGTTTGCTGGTATAACTACTGCGTCTCCTATACAGCCTGCCTGCCAGCCTGATATCTGGGATGGATATTAAGGCCCCGTCACACTTAGCGACGCTGCAACGATCCCGACAACGATACGACCTGTCAGGGATCGTTGCTGCGTCGCTATGTGGTCGCTGGTGAGCTGACAAACAGGCAGACTCACTAACGATCAGGGGAGCAGCGACATCGTGGAAAGAATCTTTCCATGATGTTCTGCTCCTGGTTACCAGCCTGCTGAAGCAGGAGCAGGCTGGTAACCATGATAAACATCGGGTTACTAGGGGCACACGTGCCCCTAGTAACCCGTTGTTTATCATGGTTACCACTCTGCTACGGTGAGCGGGAGATTACCGCTCACTTTAGCAGGCTCGTAACCATGATAAACATCGGGTTACTAGGGGCACACGCGCACCTAGTAACCCGTTGTTTATCATGGTTACCACTCTGCTACGGTGAGCCGGAGGTTACCGCTCACTTTAGCAGGCTCGTAACCATGATAAACAACGGGTTGCTAGGTGCGCGTGTGCCCCTAGTAACCCGATGTTTATCATGGTTACCAGCCTGATCGCTGCTCCCGCTGGTCACACACAGCGATGTGTGCTGACCAGCGGGAGGGCAACGACCAAAAAATGGTCCAGGACACTTTGCAGTGATCATCGACCTCACATCAGGGGCCTGATTGCTGCAAAGTGTCACACATAGCGACATCGCTGGTGAGGTCGCTGTTGCGTCACCAAAACCGTGACACAGCAGCGATCTCGCTAGCGATCTCGCTATGTGAGACGGGGGCTTTAGTCCTGAGAAGGACTGTTTGTTTGATCTGGCAGCCTTTACAGACCCTATACTAACTATTTTGCAGTATATATCTCTCCCTAAATCAGCAGCGCTGTCCCTACACTGTCTGATCCCAGCAGTCTGTGTCCAGGATGGCGGCGCCCGGTTTTAAATACTCGAGGTGACGCTGTGCGGCCAGCCAATCAATGAAATTCCCACAACCAACATGGCTGCGGCATTACAGTGACTGGCTGGCAATCCCTGCATGTTCATTGGCTCTGTAAAGAGCGAGAAACATGCAGGACGGAGACCCGAGCTCCCGCCCGAGTAACCCGGAAATGCTCGGTGCTCGCCGAACATCCCGAGTAGTGAGATGCTCGGGCGAGTACCGAGCAGTGTCGAGCATGTTCACTCAACACTACTCTCTACACTGTGTTCCAAATTATTATGCAAATAATATTTTCTCAGATTTTCCAAAATTACCTATATGAATTGCAGTCATTGCAATTTTCCAGTCAAATAACTATTAGATTACAATTGAAAGGTTTTTGTGCAAACTGCCTATGATAACAGTATATTTTTAAAAGAATAAAACACTCAAACTGCAATCAAAAGGCATGTTCCAAATTATTATGCACAGCAGAGTTTTCAAACTTTTCATTTTAATAAAGAACAAAAAAATGGTCATTTTTGAAATTATAAGCATTAGCAGGTTATTACAAACTGAAATCAAACAGTTTTCAACTCAAAACTTTATTCTAGGTGATGTTACATTTTCACATAGGACCGCTTGTTCGAAAGGAGCTTCTGAACTCTCTCGTCCATTGAATTTGTCAGGTTTTGGATGGTTTCTGCTTTAATTGTTTTGCATGAAGACAGAATACCCTCCCAGAGCTGTTGCTTAGATGTGAACTGCCTCCCGCCATCATAGACACTCCTTTTGATGATGCTCCAGAGGTTCTCAATGGGGTTGAGGTCAGGGGAGCATGGGTGCCACACCATCAGTTTTTCCCCTTTTAAGCCCACAGCAGACAGAGATGCAGATGTGTTATGTGCAGCATTAGACGGGGCATTATCATGCATGAAATGATCTTGATGGTCCAGATGGATGGAGTGGAGGATGGCTGGTTGATGGACACCCCATGCAAACACGGCTACGGCGCTAACAAGGAGGAGGTGGAGTAATGTTTTGGGCTGGAATCATGGGGAGAGAGATTGTCGGCCCTTTTAGGATACCTGAAGGGGTAAAGATGAACTCCATAATGTATGTTGAGTTTCTCAAACAGCACTTCCTTCCATGGTTCAAGAAGAAGAACCGTGCATTCCGCAGCAAGATCATTTTCATGCATGATAATGCCCCGTCTCATGCTGCACATAACACATCTGCATCTCTGGCTGCTATGGGCATAAAAGGGGACAAACTTAGGTCATTAATCGCTTAAGATGTGCATGACTACACTTATGCGATCCAATGCAAGTCAATGGCGGCAATTTTGCAGTGAAATCGCACTAGAATTGGTCTTGTTGCGGGTTTTACCGCAATACAAATTTGCATCGGAAATTTCCGCATGATGTGCACAGCACATGCAGATTTGCATTGCAGTAAATGGCAGACCTATTACAAGCGATTTTAATGCGTATTCGCATTGAAAATACGCCGCAAAAACGCATTAAAATTGATTTGTGCGCACATAGACTGACAGCCAAATCTGCACTACAATATGGCACTTCTTACCTTCTGAGCTTTCCTCTGTGCCTAACAATTAGTTCCCAATTACATGGAGGGTTATGGAGCACTCAGGAGAAATTGCACAACAAACTGTGAGGTCCATTTTTTTCCTCTTAGCCCTTATAAAAATTAAAAACTTGGGCTAAAACAACATTTTAGTGGTAAAAATGTAATTATTCTTTCTTCACCACCCAATGGTATAAAATTCTGTGGTGTCAACATGCTCACTGCACCCCTAGTTGAAATCATTGAGAGGTGTAGTTTAACAAATTCTACTGTTCATTTTCTCCTATTACCCTTTTTGAAAACTTAAAACTTGGGACTAAAGAAACATTTTAGTGGAAAAAAATAATAATTTTTCATTGTCTCACCCCAATATTATACAATTCTATGAATCGCCCGAGGGTTAAAAATGCTCACTACACCCCTAGATGAATTCCTCAAGAGGTGTAGTTTCCAAAATGGGGTTAATTTGTTGGGGGTTTCCACTGTTTAGGCACATTAGGAGTTTTCCAGGGCATCTGCTATAGATTTCATTCAATTTTGTGCTCCAAAAGTCAAATGGCATTCCTATCATTCCGAGCCTTTCCATGTGCACAAACAGTAGTTTTGCACCACATATGGGGTATCAGCATACTCAGGAGAAATTGTACAACAAATTGTACAGTCTAAATTCTCCTATTTCTCATATAAAATGCATCATTTGGGGCTAAATCAACATTTTTGAGGGAAAAAGTAACATTTTCATTTTTACCTTCCACTTTGATTTAATTAAGAAGCACCTGAAGGGTTAATAAACTTATTGAATGTGGTTTTGAGCCCTTTGAGGGGTGCAGTTTTTAAAATGGTGTAATTTTGCAGTATCTTCTGTCATATAGGCCCGTCAAAGTCATTTCTAATGTGATGTGGTCCCTACAAAAATTGGTTTTGTAAATGTTATTGGAAAATTGAGAAACTGCTGATCAACTTTTAACCCTTCTAACTTCCTAAGAAAATAAAATGGTGTTTCAAAAATTATGCTTATGTAATTGTGACAAAGTCACTGGCAGAGTGTCAGAGGGGAGATATGTTTCACTGAGGCTATTAGCTTCAGTGATATGAAACATGGAGGTTTCTCCTTTTCTCCTGCATAATAGGTGCTCAGATGGTTAATGAGCCAGGTTTACAAAGGCATGTTTTTACGTGAACGGCTAAGTGCAGGGCAGGAAGCCATCCACCATATCTCCACTCCAGGGAGTGGCCTGGGCTTTAAATAGCCAGCCTTTACACTCAGGTGTATTCAGTGTCTGGAAAATCCTTCTCCAGAGGGGAGCTGGCACGTTTTGTGCTGAACCATGTGTGCCTAACCTTGAGTGGCTGGACCCCTGCCAATATACGGACTGTGCTGCATCTTTGTATTTTGTTTTTCCGTTAGGCCGCATGGGCCGTATTTACTTAATGGACTCCAGGTTGATTTAAAATGTTTAATAAATCAACCCGAAATTTAAAGAGACAGTGTACCTTGTCTACCTCCGCATACAGCCGAGCAAGCCGCTCTACCACATAATGTAGACATGTTTTAAATGTTATTTATTAACTATTTTGTGTGATAACTGTTTTTTATTTATTAATTTTACTCAATTATATAGCACCATTAATTCCACAGTGCTTTACAGACATTATTATCACTGTCCCCAATTGGGCTCAAAATCTAAATTCCCTATCAGTATGTCTTTGGAGTGTGGGAGGAAACTGGAAAGCCTGGAGGAAACCCATGAAAACACGGGGAGAACATACAAAATCCTTGCTGATGTTGTCCTTGGTGGGATTTGAACCCAGCACCCCAGCGCTGCAAGGCTGCAGTGCTAACCACTGAGCCACCATTCCCCTATCTGGTTTAAGGACATAAAAATTTAAAGTTTGGAAATTGCGGTAGGAAAGGTGAGCAGTGAGGTATTATTATTTATAGTTTATCAATTTATCCTAACCTTTGTGGTTCAGCAAAATCATGGCTGCAGTTGGTCACTATGTTGCTGTTGTGTACTAACCCAGAGAGAGAGAGACCCAGCAAGACTGGCACAAAACTAGCAAAGGGGCAGCCACACACGCACTTGGAGCAAGCTGCCCCAGCTACGCGAGCCTTAAAGGTCCAGGATGCCCTTTAGGCTGTGTGCCCACGATGAGTTTTTTAAGCGTTTCTGCAGCTGCAATTCCGCTGCAGAAATGCTTAAAAAATGCTTGGTAGAAGGCCTGCCATGTTCCCCAATGATAATCCACATGTGCTGTGCACATGCTGCGGAAATTTCCGCTGCGGATTATCATTGCGGAAAAAAACGCAGCACTACCAATTATCTTGCGCCACCATTGACTTGCATTGGAATGCATGGATTACGCATCAGTGCATCTGTACATGAGGAATCCATGCGTTTCAATGTGCGGATTGTACCCGGGTCTGGAGGAGAGGAAACTCTCCTCCGGACCCGGGTACCATAGAAACTGTAAAAAAAAATGAATAAATTAAAAAATAAATATTATACTTAACTTATGATGGCCCGCGGTGTGCTTGTTTTCGCTTGCCGGCAGATCGCGGTGGACTGAAGGACCTGCGCTGATGTCATTTAGTCATGTGACAGCAGGTCCTTCAGTGTACTGCGAGCTACCGGCAAGCCGAGACGCATCGAATCAAGACTCCGGGGGCCATCAGAAGGTAAGTATATATTTATTTTTTTATTTTTTACCATTCTTTGCAGTCACACTATATAAATCCAAGCCATTTGCATGGATTCATATAGTGTGACCAAGTTGTCAAGCACTTTCCAAGTGATGCTAAAATCGCTTGGAAAGCGCTTGTCAACCTGCATGCGGAAATGCATGTGAAGAACGCTTCACATCCGCTTGTCCCTGGCAGGAAAAACGCATGTACAATCCGCTTGCGTTTTTTCTGCCAGGGAGATGCAGAAACGCTCAGGTAAAAATCCGGAGCATTTCTGCATCATGGGCACATAGCCTTACCCAGCTCAAAGTAAATAGGAGAAGGATTTTGACAGAGCCCTTCCAAGGCCCACTGTTGCTGAGCAGCTGGCATCTGGTGATGCAGCCGGTGCCTAGTCATGGACCAGGTAGGTACCTCTGTGAAAAACCCTGGGAGTGTAGCAAGAAGAGACAAGGAGAAGAACCCTAAGATAAACCCTGAAAAGAGAGCAACCAATAGTGCTAACACCACTCACCACCACAGCATATAGAAACTGAATAAATAAGAATAGGAAAAGGAACTGCAATAAACAGCAAAGATCCGAGCTGGGAACAGGGTTAAATAGCCCACCTGATGCTGAAGAAAATGATCAGGTGTTGAATACCTCCCCAGACACAATACCACCACTGCCTAGTTCCAGACCCAGCAGCGTCCTGCCTTGCCTGGCAACTGGGGAACACAGAGTCCTGTGTTCCCGGGGAAGTGAAATCCATGGGAGATACATCATCCCATATCCCCACACATCCTACTATTCCAGAATGTGATGCTCCATAAGATTGGGATGGTTTCCCTGCTCACGTGGTAGCTCCGCCACCAGGGTAAGGACAATGGTGGCGCTTGCGACTGGAGTAGCGCAGCACTAGACCCGATCAATTCCCAGGTGGGAGCACAGAACCACGATTCCTAACAGTTGCTGAATTCATGCGGAACAAACTAAAGGAAAATCTACAGTGGGTACGGAAAGTATCCAGACCCCTTTAAATTTTTCACTCTTTGTTTCATTGCAGTCATTTGGTAAATTCTAAAAAGTTCATTTCTTTTTCTCATTAAAGTACACTCTACACCCCATCTTGACTGGAAGAAACAGAAATGTAGAAATTATTGCAAATTTATAAAAAAATAAAAACTGAAATATCACATAGTCCTAAGTATTCAGACCCTTTGTTCAGTATTGAGTAGAAGCAACCTTTTGAGCTAGTACAGCCATCAGTCTTCTTGGAAATGACGCAACAAGTTTTTCACACCTTGATTTGGGGACCTCTGCCAATCTTCCTTGCAGATCCTCTCCAGTTCTGTCAGGTTGGATGGTGAATGTTGGTGGACAGCCATTTTCAGGTCTCTCCAGAGATGCTCAATTGGGTTTAGGTCAGGCTCTGGCTGGGAAAATCAAGAATGGTCACAGAGTTGTTCTGAAGCCACTCCTTTAATTTTAGCTGTGTGCTTAGGGTCATTGTCTTGTTGAAAGGTGAACCTTCGGCCAAGTCTGAGGTTTTTATCCAGGATTTCTCTGTACTGGGCCGCATTCATGTTTCCTTCAATTGCAACCAGTCGTCCTGTCCCTGCAGCTGAAAAACACCCCCATAGCATGATGCGGCCACAACCATGTTTCACTGTTGGGATTGTAACGGGCAGGTGATGAGTAGAGATGAGCGTTGTTCTACTCGAACTGTTCGCCAATCTCAAATTCGAGCTGTTTTGGGCGGTGTTCGAGCCGTTCGGCGAACACGAACAATTTGATAAAAATTCAGCTGTTCGAGGTTATGTTCGATAACTGTTCGTGCACCAAAATCATAACTGGATTTTTTCTCAGTAATGATGAAAATTAATGTTAATACGCAGTTTGAGTGAACAGCGGGGTGGGGGGAGGGGCAGGGGATGGATCTCTGCAGGAACAATGAAGATCTCCATTTTTTTTTCTCTTTCCCGCATTTACAGTGGGGAGGTGCAATCTGTCAGCCTATCAGCAGCGCACACATGGAGCGAAGTGCTTTTTTTCACACAAGCAAGGGCATGTGTCATTGGCAGTGTATGTCACATGTCCTTGCCCTATAAGACCAAGCCATTTTCCCCGTCGCCACCATTTTCTCACTGCTGCAGCTGCGTGTTAGACGGCACCGCTGTTGCTGTGTGCGCTATACCTTGTTAATTTCAAGCCAATTTTCGCACAAATATACAGATAGCTTGGGAGTAGGGAATAGTTGTGATTGCAGTCCTTTTAAGGACTAGGTTACAGCATTTCCTATGACTTTTATCAGGGAGGTCTGTGCTCTTAAATAGATAGGTTGTGGGAGTAAAGACTAATTGTAATTGGAGTCCTTTTCAGGACTAGGTTACATCAGTTCCTATCAGTTTTTGCCAGGCAGGTCTGTGCCAGTGCTGTGCAAGTTTTTTTCACAGCATTTGGCTGAATCTAGCAAAGCTAATCCTTTTTGGCCTATTGCAGAGTGTGTTAGTCAGTGGAGTAGCCTATCTGTGTTGCAAGATATACCACCTGTGTATAGAATACCAATTTTTTTACTGCACCTAGTGAAGCAAAATCTTTTGGGCATAGCATCATTCTATTAGTCCATCTATACTGACCTCCATCAGGTTGCAAATTAAAACTAATTTTTATCTGCATCTACAGTACCTCTGAAAAAATATTTGGGCTTCTAGCTGTGTGTGGGACTTGTTGTATTAGTCAATCTATACTGACCTCCATCAGGTTGCAAACTAAAAATAATTTTTACCTGCATCTACAGTACCTCTGAAAAAATATTTGGGCTTCTAGCTGTGTGTGGGACTTGTTGTATTAGTCCATCTATACTGACCTCCATCAGGTTGCAAACTGAATATATTTTTTTCTGCATCTACCTCTGAAAAAATATTTGGGCTTCTAGCTGTGTGTGGGACTTGTATTAGTCCATCTATACTGACCTCCATCAGGTTGCAAACTGAATATATTTTTTTCTGCATCTACCTCTGAAAAAATATTGGGCTTCTAGCTGTGTGTGGGACTTGTTGTATTAGTCCATCTATACTGACCTCCATCAGGTTGCAAAATGAAAATATTTTTTTCTGCATCTACCTCTGAAAAAATATTGGGCTTCTAGCTGTGTGTGGGTCTTGTTCTATTAATCGATCTATACTGACCTCCATCAGGTTGCAAACTGAATATAATTTTTTTCTGCATCTAGCTCTGAAAAAATATTTGGCCTTCTAGCAGTGTGTCGGACTTTCTCTATTAGTCCATCTATACTGACCTCCATCAGGTTGCAAATTAAAACTAATTTTTATCTGCATCTACAGTACCTCTGAAAAAATATTTGGGCTTCTAGCTGTGTGTGGGACTTGTTGTATTAGTCCATCTATACTGACCTCCATCAGGTTGCAAATTAAAAATAATTTTTATCTGCATCTACAGTACCTCTGAAAAAATATTTGGGCTTCTAGCTGTGTGTGGGACTTGTTGTATTAGTCCATCTATACTGACCTCCGTCAGGTTGCAAACTGAATATATTTTTTTCTGCATCTACCTCTGAAATAAAATTTGGGCTTCTAGCTGTGTGTGAGACTTGTTGTATTAGTCCATCTATACTGACCTCCATCAGGTTGCAAACTGAATATATTTTTTTCTGCATCTACCTCTGAAAAAATATTTGGTCTTCTAGCTGTGTGTGGGACTTGTTGTATTAGTCCATCTATACTGACCTCCATCAGGTTGCAAACTGAATATATTTTTTTCTGCATCTACCTCTGAAAAAATATTGGGCTTCTAGCTGTGTGTGGGTCTTGTTCTATTAATCGATCTATACTGACCTCCATCAGGTTGCAAACTGAATATAATTTTTTTCTGCATCTAGCTCTGAAAAAATATTTGGCCTTCTAGCAGTGTGTCGGACTTTCTCTATTAGTCCATCTATACTGACCTCCATCAGGTTGCAAATTAAAACTAATTTTTATCTGCATCTACAGTACCTCTGAAAAAATATTTGGGCTTCTAGCTGTGTGTGGGACTTGTTGTATTAGTCCATCTATACTGACCTCCATCAGGTTGCAAATTAAAACTAATTTTTATCTGCATCTACAGTACCTCTGAAAAAATATTTGGGCTTCTAGCTGTGTGTGGGACTTGTTGTATTAGTCCATCTATACTGACCTCCATCAGGTTGCAAATTAAAAATAATTTTTATCTGCATCTACAGTACCTCTGAAAAAATATTTGGGCTTCTAGCTGTGTGTGGGACTTGTTGTATTAGTCCATCTATACTGACCTCCGTCAGGTTGCAAACTGAATATATTTTTTTCTGCATCTACCTCTGAAAAAATATTTGGGCTTCTAGCTGTGTGTGAGACTTGTTGTATTAGTCCATCTATACTGACCTCCATCAGGTTGCAAACTGAATATATTTTTTTCTGCATCTACCTCTGAAAAAATATTTTGGTCTTCTAGCTGTGTGTGGGACTTGTTGTATTAGTCCATCTATACTGACCTCCATCAGGTTGCAAACTGAATATATTTTTTTCTGCATCTACCTCTGAAAAAATATTGGGCTTCTAGCTGTGTGTGGGACTTGTTGTATTAGTCCATCTATACTGACCTCCATCAGGTTGCAAACTGAATATATTTTTTTCTGCATCTACCTCTGAAAAAATATTGAGCTTCTAGCTGTGTGTGGGTCTTGTTCTATTAATCCATCTATACTGACCTCCATCAGGTTGCAAACTGAATATATTTTTTTCTGCATCTACCTCTGAAAAAATATTGGGCTTCTAGCTGTGTGTGGGACTTGTTGTATTAGTCCATCTATACTGACCTCCATCAGGTTGCAAACTGAATATTTTTTTTTCTGCATCTACCTCTGAAAAAATATTGGGCTTCTAGCTGTGTGTGGGACTTGTTGTGTTAGTCCATCTATACTGACCTCCATCAGGTTGCAAACTGAATATATTTTTTTCTGCATCTACCTCTGAAAAAATATTGGGCTTCTAGCTGTGTGTGGGTCTTGTTCTATTAATCCATCTATACTGACCTCCATCAGGTTGCAAACTGAATATAATTTTTTTCTGCATCTAGCTCTGAAAAAATATTTGGCCTTCTAGCAGTGTGTCGGACTTCCTCTATTAGTCCATCTATACTGACCTCCATCAGGTTGCAAATTAAAACTAATTTTTATCTGCATCTACAGTACCTCTGAAAAAATATTTGGGCTTCTAGCTGTGTGTGGGACTTGTTGTATTAGTCCATCTATACTGACCTCCATCAGGTTGCAAACTGAATATATTTTTTTCTGCATCTACCTCTGAAAAAATATTGGGCTTCTAGCTGTGTGTGGGACTTGTTGTATTAGTCCATCTATACTGACCTCCATCAGGTTGCAAACTGAATATATTTTTTTCTGCATCTACCTCTGAAAAAATATTGGGCTTCTAGCTGTGTGTGGGACTTGTTGTATTAGTCCATCTATACTGACCTCCATCAGGTTGCAAACTGAATATATTTTTTTCTGCATCTAACCCAGCCAATAGTTTTGGCCTAATACCACAGTTTGGCCACTCAGCTCTGCTCGGTTACCATCCATTGTTTTTTTGTGCAAACAACTCCAGAGTTGTGAATTAGTTAACCACCAAAATGAGTGGAAAAAGGCCTGCTGCTGGTGGAAAGGGGAATAGGCGTGTTGGGAAGGGGAAAAAAGGTTGTGTCCATGGGGTAGGTGTTAAAGCAACAGTAACATCTGCAGAAGAAAGACCATCTTCCAGCCAAACTAAAATGTCTACTTCTTTTAGCGGACAATGTGATAAGATCCCTTTCTTACGGCCACGCCAATCGCTACAAATTCCAGATGAGGCACAAAAACAGCAGGTGCTTCAACGGATATCAAGTGCTCCTTTAAGTGGGCTCTCCTCCACATCAACTTCAACATCACAAATACTCCAGTCCTCAAAGGTGTCACCCAAATCGCACTTGCTTCCTCACAGCTCCCAAATCTCCAGCTGCCCGTCTGAGTATGAGGTAGAACAGATGGTTGAGTCTGCAGAGCTGTTTACTCATACTATAGCCTGGGAATCAGAGGTCGACTCCAGCGCTTCCGTGAATCCAGACGAGGAAATGATCTGCACTGATGCCCAGAATCTTTATGAGTCGGATCCAGGACCAGACGCAGAAGGTTCTGACCATAATGTAGACCCTCATTCCCAAACTGTAACTCCTGTTGGTGGAGACAATGAGGAAGACGATGATAAGACTCAAATACCTGATTGGAGCGACAACTTTAGTTTTTTGTCAGGGCAGGAACAGGTTGGCTCTGAGGACGACACGTGTGATAACACACAGGGTGATGATGATGAGGTTGGAGATCCCACTTACTGTCAACCCACAGTCAGCCAAGAGATGAGGTCAGCAGAGGAGGTGGAGGAAGATGCTAGTGACGACGAGGTCAGGTTGCGCCTTCCTGGACAGAGACGTAGTACTGGAAGCACGCCAACAACAGCATCCTCAAACACAACTCTGCCTCTCACCACAAGTCGTGGTGGCTCTTCAGGTCGCATGGGTGCTAAGCCTTGCATAGCCTGGGCATTTTTTCAGATCGATAAAGATGACCCAACTCATGTTATCTGTAACATTTGTCAGCAAAAGCTAAGTAGAGGCCAAAAAATACATAGTTTGAGTACTTCATGCATGAACCGGCACATGGACATGAAGCATAAGTTGCAGTGGGAAGCTCAGTGTGCTACAATGCGGCCTAGCCGGCCGGGCCAACCACCGTCTGCCATATCTTGTGCATCCGCGGCCTCTTCATCCTCTGTGACTGGGGGGACAGCAGTCACACCTGTTTTGGGGCGCAGACCTGCCACCTCTTTACCCGCAACAGCCAGCGTGATTGGCAGGTCATCATTTTCTTTGGAGGTGGTAACAGCAACTGGTGTTGAGCGCTGTCCGACATCGATAGCACCACCTTTGGATCAAGGCAACCTAACATGTCCGCCTGCATCTTCCTCACAGACCGGCAGTTTGCCGGGGACACCCTTATCAACCCCGTCTAAGCACAATAGCCAGCCCTCGGTCCCTCAGATGTGGACAAGTAAAAGACCATTTCCTCCTAGCCATGAGAAAGCTAAGAGGTTGAATTTCACCATCTGCAAGCTCTTGGCTACAGAAATGCTGCCTTTCCGCCTGGTGGACACAGAGGATTTTCGAGACCTTATGTCCGTCGCAGTGCCCCAGTACCAGATGCCCAGTCGGCACTACTTCTCAAAGAAAGGTGTGCCTGCGCTCCACCAGCATGTCGCACACAACATCACCGCTTCTTTGAGAAACTCTGTGTGTGACAGGGTGCATTTCACCACAGACACTTGGACGAGTAGGCATGGACAGGGGCGTTACATGTCGCTGAATGGGCACTGGGTAACTATGGTGACAGCAGGACAAGGGGCTGCTGTCCAAGTCTTGCCGTCCCCACGAGTTGTGCGTCAATCCTCTTTATGTCAAAGTTCCTCCACTGCTTCTGCCTCCTCAACCTCCTCTCGGTCTTCCACCTGCACCCAAAGCCTGTCTGGTCATGCCACAAGCTTTCTAACTGCGCAGAAGGGATCCTGCACACCTCCTTACTATGCTGGCAGTAGGGCTCAACGTCATCAGGCGGTTTTTACATTGAAATGTCTGGGAAATGTGAGTCACACAGCTGAGGAGTTGTGGTCAGCTCTGGAGAACCAATTTCATGAATGGTTGTCTCCACTGGACCTGAAACCAGGGAAGTCCGTGTGCGACAATGCTGCAAACCTGGGTGCGGCCCTTCGCCGGGGCAATGTCACACACGTGCCTTGTATGGCTCACGTGTTGAACCTGGTTGTCCAGCAATTTTTAGCCCACTATCCCAGACTAGATGGCCTTCTGGAGAGGGCACGGTCGCTGTGTGCTCACTTCCGCCGTTCGCATCCCGCAGCTCAGCGACTTACATCTCTACAGAAGTTGTTGGGCCTGCCACTTCACCGGCTAAAATGCGATGTACCTACCCGGTGGAATTCAACTCTGCACATGTTGCAGCGACTGTGGCAGCACCGACAAGCCCTGGTGCAATACGTTCTGACGTATAGCCTGGGCCAACGAGATTCAGAGGTGGGGCAAATCACGCTGGAGGAGTGGTCTCAGATCAGGGACCTATGCACCCTTCTGCACAGTTTTGAAATGGCGACGAAGATGTTTAGTGCTGACGATGCCATTATCAGCATGACTATTCCGGTGATTTACATGCTGGAGCACATGTTAAAAAGAATTCGGAGTCAGGTGGTGGCACAAGAGGAGGTGGAGGAAGTAGAGGAGGAGGAGTTGTATGCGGAAGGGCTAACATCTGCAAGGTCCAGACGGTCGGCAGCACCAAGGCGGCAGGCATGTGAGGGTGGGGGAGATGGTTTTACCAGGGCGCATGGTAGCAGCCAAACTAGTGAGGAAGGTGCAGGAGCCCAGGAAGAAGTGGAGGACGAACTGATGGAAGACTCATCAGATGAGGGAGACCTTGATCACATTTCTGTTGTGCGAGGTTGGGGGGAGAGGACAGAGGAAGGAAGCATGATTGTTACCTCGCCACCAACACAACAGGGACTTGGTGCTCCTGGATGCGCAACACACATGAGTGCCTTCTTGCTGCACTACCTGCAACATGACCCTCGAATTGTGAGAATTAGAAATAATCCTGACTACTGGGTTGCCACACTGTTAGATCCCCGGTACAAAAGTAAATTTTCAGAAATTATTCCTGCCATAGAAAGGGATGCACGCATGCAGGAGTATCAGCAGAGACTGTTGCAGAATCTTACATGTGCTTTTCCACAAAATACCAGTGGTGCACGTAGTGAATCTCACAGTTCCAACTTGCCAACCATGGGACCGTCAAGTGTTCAGCACTCAAACCGTAACAGAACCACAGTATCTGGTGGTAACATCAATTTTGCGGAATCATTTCACCACTTTTTTAGCCCATCCTTTGCAAGGCCACAGGAGACAAGAAGTCTGACACATAGTCAACGCCTAGAGACGATGGTACAGGAGTATCTCCAAGTAAACATTGAAGCCACGACTGTGTCACTGGACCCTTGCTCTTTTTGGGCTTCCAATCTGGATAAATGGCCGGAGCTAGCCACATACGCCTTGGAGATCTTGTCATGCCCCGCAGCCAGCGTTCTGTCTGAACGTGTGTTCAGCGCTGCTGGTGGTGTGCTGACAGATAAGCGCACGCGGCTCTCCACTGATAATGTAGACAGACTCACGTTCATAAAGATGAACAAATCATGGATCCGAAACGACTTTTCTACCCCTGTGTCATCCTGGGGAGAGTAAAAGCTTGATGATTGTTTAAAATCACCCTACCAACCGTTTTAAGCTTTCAAATTACTAATCATGTTTATCTGTATCTTGACTGGAAAATAATTTGGGCTTTGTAGCAGTGTGCAGCACTGATCCTATTAGGCCATCTATAATAAGCTCCACCAGATTTAAAATTAAAAATAATTTTTAGCTGCATCTAGCCCGGAAAATAATTTTGGGGCTCCGAGATGCGCTAGACACATAAGTGCCTTCTTGCTGCACTACCTGCAGCATGACCCTCATATTGTCAGAATTCGAAGTAATCATGACTACTGGGTTGCCACACTCTTAGATCCCCCAAACTTTTTGATCAACCTTTTCATTTTAATAAAGACCAAAAAAATGGTCATTTTTGAAATTATAAGCATTAGCAGGTTGTTAGAAACTGAAATCAAACAGTTTTCAACTCAAAACTTTATTCTAGGTGATGTTACATTTTCACATAGGACCCCTTGTTCGAAAGGAGCTTCTGAACTCTCTCGTCCATTGAATTTGTCAGGTTTTGGATGGTTTCTGCTTCAATTGTTTTGCATGAGGACAGAATACCCTCCCAGAGCTGTTGCTTAGATGTGAACTGCCTCCCGCCATCATAGACACTCCTTTTAATGATGCTCCAAAGGTTCTGAATGGGGTAGAGGTCAGGGGAGCATGGGGGTCACACCATAAGTTTGTCCCCTTTTATGCCCATATCAGCCAGAGATGCAGATGTTTTATGTGCAGCATGAGATGGTGCATTATCATGCAGAAAAATGATCTTGCTGTGAAATACACGGTTCTTCTTCTTGAACCATGGCAGGAAGTGCTGTTTGAGAAAATCCACATACATTATGAAGTTCATCTTTAGCGCCTTCAGGGATCCTAAAGGGGCTGACAATCTCTCTCCCCATGATTCCAGCCCAAAACATTACTCCACCTCCTCCTTGTTGGCGCTGTAGCCGTGTTTGCGTGGGGTGTCCATCAACCAGCCATCCTCCACTCCATCCATCTGGACCATCGAGCGCTGCACGGCACTCATCCGTGAACAAAACAGTTTTGAAATCAGTCTTCATGTAATGTTTGGCCCACTGGAGCCGTTTCTGCTTGTGTGAAGTGGATAGAGGAGGTCGACAGGATGGCGTATGCACAGCTGCAAACCTCTGAAGGACCATGCATCTTGTTGTTCGGGGGACGTTGGAGGCACAAGCAGCTTCAAAAACTTGTCTGCTGCTATGACAAAGCTTTGTTGCCGCTGCTCTTTCAACCTGACGTAATTGCCTGTAGGAAAGAGTCCTCAATTTGCCCTTATCAGCACGCACACGTGTGTACTGTGAATCAGCTACATACTTCTTGATTGCCAAGACACTTCATCCTGATCATCGCACAATGTTGATTGTAGTCATGCCTTGACCTAAACACTCCACAATTTGTTGCTTCTCAGCAGCCGACACATCCTTTTTCTTTCCCATTTTGGCAGAAAATGTAGGCTGCTGAATAATGTGAGAGAGCCTTCTTAAGTAGTCTTGCCTTTCATTGGACACACCTGCCAAACTAATTAGCACTGGTGTCTGCAATTGCTTACAGTGATATAAAGAGCCCTGACACACATCACCATCAATGAGTTTAACTGACAAACAAACAAATTCTTCCCTTATCACTCCTAAACACTTTTTGCATAATAATTTGGAACACAGTGTACATGTGCTTTTCCACAAAACACCAGTGGTTCACGTAGTGAATCTTACAGTTCTAACTTGCCAACCGTGGTCTGTATGGAGTTGTTCAATAAAGGGCCCAAAATTAAGATAACATAGATGGGAGAGGTCTCTATGAATAGGAATTCCTAAGTATTTGATACCCTGTGAGGGCCAGGCAAAGGGAAAGTTGGACTGGATGGAATCCTATATGGATTTGGGGAGGGAGACATCGAGGGCCTCAGACTTCGCTGCATTGATTTTAAAATTTGACCATGTAACAAAGTGATATATTTCAGCCATAACAGCATGGATGGATATATGTGATTGAGTGATATATACTAGGACATCATCAGCAAATAGAGAGCACTTGTACTCGGTGCCTCCCACCTCAATCCACCTAATATTGGGGTTATGGCGAATTGATGAGAGCAGGTGCTCCGTCACTAGGATGTATAAGAGAGGGGACAGAGAACATCCCTGCCTTGTCCCATTGGTGATTGTGAAAGGTGATGAAAATGTTCTGACGCGCCCCCTGGGCCTAGGGACACCTGGAGCCGGACCCTTTTTGGTGGATGCTGGTGGTTGTAGTCTCCGTGGCAGCAACCCGGTTCCGTGGCTCAGGGCGGTCAAACCAATGGCGGAACTATTTATGTGGTTTTGATGTTTAAATATCTGACTACGCCACCCGTGGATTGCGGTCAGAGTGAACCGCCGCTCCAGGGCAGACCGCTGAGGCTGGTGTTGTGGGTGCAGCAGAGCGTAGCATAAGTCCCCACGGGAGGAGTATAGCCTCAGGGCAGTGTATGCGGAGGATGGGGTTGATGGTGCAGGGCAGCAGCAGTAATGACACGGAGTCAGTGATGCAGTCCAGGGCCTTTACTCACAGTTCTTATTATCCAGACCACGTCTGCAGGTAACGGCTGCCCACGTCGTACTGTGCTCACCAGGTGAGGGGCTCAGACTACTCCCAGATAACTTTGGAGTGCTTCACAGGACCCCCTTTGTGTGTCCTTTGTCTGACCTTTCTTACCAACCCTTCTGTCCGGCTGCCTCGGGCCTCCTCTTGGTAAACTTTGCGCCAGTTTCCCTGACCCTATGTGGTGCCTTCCTAGCGGGTGTAGCGAGGGGCTGCGCCACATAAAATGTCACAGCCTCCTGTTTCTAGCTGAGGGTCGTTTCCTGCCTCCACTAGTTTCGGGGACCGGTCTCCCCCTTTGGCCTGACCCCTCCACGCAGGTGGAATCTGGCGTGCGGTGGCGACTCGCCCGTTCGCACCCCTGAGATCCCTTCGTTCCTCGTTCCTGGAGCCTTCTCCGCTCCTCTTCCTTCCTTCTCCCTCTTCCAGGCCTGGGCCTCTGTTACTAGGCCTGCCTCCGGAGCAGAGCTCATGCAGAGCCCCTGCTCCCTGCCACTTCTGCTCAGACTTCTCTGCACTGAACTAAGATGGTGCCCACCTTTTATACTCCCTTCTCAATGCACCCAGGAACTGCTTCCTCCCTGCTCCTGCACTACAGGGTTCCCCTTCCTCAGTGTTCCCTCCCCCCACTCCAGCCAGGGACAGGGACTGTCGTGCCCATCTCAGGGGCATATTGGTCGCCCTGCCCCACGGCAATGTGGTGTAATGCATGCAGGTGTCGGGTCCTGATCCACACTACATCCTTACCTGAGAGTGAGATATCACACCTCTGGGTGAGGTGCAATACCTCTGTAGCAACCGAGCCCTCAGGGTGCTACAGTTCCATTTATCTTCAGCCTAGGTGACGTATTGCGATACAGGGCCGTGATTTTGGCTATAAAAGGGTCCCCTAGACCCCTACCCCAAGCTTTTTAAGAGAATCATATATGGCGTGCCAGGAGACTCTATGGAATGCTTTCTCAGCATCCAACGAGAGTATCTAATTACAAATTTTTAACTGCATCTAGCCCAGGAAATACTTTGTGCCTAGTAGCAGGGTCTGCTAGTCAGCGGATTATCCCGGCTGTTAAGCAAGCTACACCACCTGTAGTTTGGACACTTCATTTTTTCAAAGGAAATGCTTCGGGACCACGGGATACTCAGTGAAGAGCATCAGGAGGCACCCCAAGGCATAGGGGCTGGGACTGGCAGTAGGATGCCTTGCGGTGGACAGCCGAGCTCGATCCTTATAAAAGCTTTTTAACTGCAGCAGCTTTAGTGGACGCTACTGGAGCTGGAATTACGCGGCTGCTGGCATGAGACTTGCCCTCCAATAGATCCTTGTAAATGGATTTAAAGTGTATTCATTCAAATTAGAGAGACAATTTAAATTAAAAAGCTTAGAGCTGCCTCCACCACAGGGGGGCTCGCTCGACCCACCAGCGGACAGGCACCAGTATTGGGAGAGGGGGGCTGGCCATCAGGGTTCACCGCGGCTCTGGCACAAACCCGGCGACACGGAGGTGGCACGGGCAGGAGCGGACTGGCCGTGTCGGCTTCTCACTTTTTGGATTTTAGAAGGGCATGACATGCCTATATCTGTGTCTCCCCCTCCTTTTACTCCTCCACCTCTTTTATTTTCGCATGACTATATGTACTTGTCACTTTTCCATGTGTTAGTTATGTCTTCTGAGCAGTTTGTCAGCTTTTGGACACCTTTGAAGGTGTTTTCTATGTGTTTCTATGTGTTTTTGTTTGCCTGCCATTAATTTTAACGGTGTTCGAAGGTGTTCGACGAACAGTTCGACGAACAGTTCGGCGAACACACGGGTGTTCGACGAACCGAACCGAACTCGAACACTACGGGGGTGGCTCAACACTAGTGATGAGCAGTGCCAGGTTTTCTCCACACATACCGCTTAGAATTATCTCCAAAAAGTTCTATCTTCATCTCATCAGACCAGAGAATCTTATTTCTCATAGTCTGGGAGACCTTCATGTGTTTTTGAGCAAACTCTATGCGGGCTTTCATATGTCTTGCACTGAGGAGAGGCTTCCGTCGTGCCACTGTGCCATGAAGGCCCGACGGGAGGAGGGCTACAGTGATAGTTGAATTTATGGAACTTTCTCCCATCTCCCTACTGAATCTCTGGAGCTCAGCCACAGTGATCTTAGGGTTCTTCTTTACCTCTCTCACCAAGACTCTTCTCCCACGATTGCTCAGTTTGGCTGGACGGCCAGGTCTAGGAAGACTTCAGGTGGTCCCAAACTTCTTCCATTTAAGGATTATGGAGGCCACTGTGCTCTTAGGAACCTTGAGTAATGCAGAAATTCTTTTTCAACCTTGGCCAGATCTGTGCCTTGCCGCAATTCTGTTTCTGAGCTCCTTGGGCAGTTCCTTTGAGCTCATGATTCTCATTTGGTCTGACATGCACTGTGAGCTGTGAGGTCTTATATAGACTGGTGTGTGCCTTTCCAAATCAAGTCCTATCAGTTTAATTAAACACAGCTGGACTCCAATGAAGGAGTATAACCATCTCAAGGAGGATCACAATGAAATGGACAGCATGTAACTTAAATATGATTGTCTGAGCCAAGGGTCTGAATACTTATGACCATCTGATATTTCAGTTTTTCTTTTTTAATAAATTAGCAAAAATTTTACATTTCTCTTTTTTTCAGTCAAGATTGGGTGCAGAGTTTACTTTAATGAGAAAAAAAATGAGTTTTTTAGAAATTACCAAATGGCTGCAATGAAACAAAGAGTGAAAAATGTAAAGGGTTCTGAATACTTTCCATACCCACTGTATACTCAGAAGAATACAATTTTTTGACAAATTTAAGGAAAATTCAGTTCCAGTCTGATAAATTTGCTCACCTCTGCCCTCCAGCTTTGAATAATTTACTTTAAAAAATGGGTCCCATGTTGGAAATAATTTACCGAATCCAATATAGCCCAGATGGGGGAAAGTTTCAAAAAGCAGAAATACCACAAATCCATAACAGTATGAAGAATCAGAGAAATCTTTTATGTCTACTTTAACCCCTTTACAACCCAAGGTGGATTGCACGTTAATGACCAGGCCAATTTTTACCATTCTGACCACTGTCACTTTATGAGGTAATTACTCTGGAACGCTTCAACGGATCCCCCTTATTCTGAGAATGTTTTTTTTTTACATATTGTACTTCATGTTTGTGGTTAAATTTCATCGATATCACTTGTGTTTATTTGTGAAAAAAACGGAAATTTGGCAAAATTTTGAAAATTTTGCAATTTTTTAAATTTTAATTTTTATGCCCTTAAATCAGAGAGATATGTCACAGAAAATAGTTAATAAATAACATATCCCACATGTCTACTTTACATCAGCACAATTTTGGAACCAACATTTTTTTTTATTGGGGAGCTATAAGGGTTAAAAGTTGACCAGCGATTTCTCATTTTTCCAGCAAAATTTACAAAACCATTTTTTTAGGGACCACATCATATTTGAAGTCACTTTGAGGGGTCTTTATGACAGAAAATACCCCAAAGTGAAACCATTATAAAAACTGCACCCCTCAAGGTGCTCAAAACCACATTCAATAACTTTATTAACACTTCAGGTGCTTCACAGGAATTTTTGGAATGTGGAAGAAAAAAATTAACATTTAACTTTTTTTCACAAAAATGTTATTTAGACAAAATTTTTTTTATTTTCTCAGGGGTAACAGGAAAAATGGACCGCAAAATTTGTTGTGCAATTTCTCCTGGGCATGCAGATACCCCATATGTGTGGAAAAATCACTGTTTGGGCGCACGGCAGGGTTCGGATGGGAAGTAGCGCCATTTGACATTTTGAATGTTAAATTTGCTTGAATAATTAGCGGATGCCATGTTGCATTTGGGGAGTCCCTGATGTGCCTAAACAGTGGAAACCCCCCACAAGTGACACCATTTTGGAAACTAGACCCCTCAGGGAACTTATCTAGATGTGTGGTGAGCACCTTGAACCCCCAAGTCCTTTATAGAAGTTTATAACATGGAGCCGTGAAAATAAAAAAATCAAACTTTTTCCACAAAAATAATGTTTTAGACCCAATTTTTGTATTTTCACAAGGGTAAGAGGAGAAAATGGACCCCAAAAACGTTTGTGCAATTTCCCTCTGAGTACGCCAATACCCCATATGTGGAGAAAATACAGCGTTTGGGCACACGGTAGAGTTGAGAAGGGAAGGATCACTGTGTGACTTTTTCAACGCAAAATCGGCTGGAATCGAGAGCGGACGCCATGTCGCGTTTGGAGAGCCCCTGATGTGCCTAAATAGTGGAAACCCCCCTACAAGTGACCCCATTTTAGAAACTACACCCCTCAAGGATTTTATCAAGGGGTATAGTGAACATTTTGAACCCAGAGGTACGACACAGAATTTGATAACATTAGGACATCATATTGAATAAGTTGTCTTGTCATTAGTCTTGAGCGCAAGTGCTTGCTACTTGAGTTTGCATCGAGTACTCAGGTATGCACCATGTATCACCGGTGCTCGAGTGACATGCTCGAGTTCCCGCCCCCATGTTTCATGGTTATTAGACACCCCAAAAAAAGCATGTGGGGATGGCTCGTTCATGGCAGGCAATCCCCGCAAGGTTTCTTTGGCCGTGAAGCATATGGGTTGGAGACTCGAGCATGTCACTCGAGCACCCACGAAACTCAACGCATACCCAAGCACCCGATGCAAACTCAAATAACGAGCACTTGCGCTCAACACTAGTTGCCATATCGTCATCTTTTTTTAATTTTTTATTTTTTTTTACTTTTGAAAAAAAAAAACAACCCTAACCCTAGCACAACTCTAACCCCAACCCTAGCGTTTAGTTTTTACGCCGTTCCTAGTGCGGTATAAGTGATTAGACGACTTTATTCTTTAGGTCGGTGCGACTTCAGAGATCCCAGAATCATATCGGGTTTCTATGATTGACAGCTATCACACACTAAAAGATGCATTTTTTTTGTAAAATCTAGTTTTTTCATCGCCATATTTTGAGAGCTATAATTTTTCCATATTTTGGCCGACAGAGTCATGTGATGGCTTGTTTTTTGCAGGATGAGTTGACGTTTTTATTGGTGCCATTTTCAGGCACATAAAATTTTTCATCGAATCTATTCCAATTTTTGGAAGGCAGAATAAACAAAAACCAACAATTCAGGAATTGTGTTTTTTTACATTTTTTTATTCTGCTCTGCGTGTGGTAAAATTGATAAGGTAGCTTTATTCTTCAGGTCAGTACATTTACAGCAGTACCACATTTATATAGTTTTTCTATGTTTTGGCGCTTTTACACAATAAAAGCTATTTTATAGAAAAAAATATTTTTTTGCATCGCTTTATTCTGAGAGCTATAACTTTTTGATTTATCGGATCATGAAGCCGTATTTTTAGTTATATTCGTCTTTTTGATCACGTGTTATTCCATTTTTTGTTTGGCAGTATGATGATAAAGCATCGTTTTTTTGCTTCGTTTTCTATTTATTTTTTTTAACCGTGTTCACTGAAGGGGTTAACTAGTGGGTAGAGATGAGCGGTGTTCGACTAGAACTGTTCGCCAATCTCAAATTCGAGCTGTTTTGGGCGGTGTTCGAGTCGTTCGACGAACGCGAACGATTTGCAAAAAATTCGGCTGTTCGAGGTTATGTTCGATAACTGTTCGTGCACCAAAAGTGTCCTGCATGTCTGGCGCTATTTAGAGCACCAATCATGCAGGGATTGTCTGCCACTCACTGCAATGCCACAGCCATGGTGGTTGTGGCATTACAGTGGTTGCCCAAATCGATGGGAACAGTGCTCACAGTGAAACATGAAAAGCCGGCAATTCAGCAGCGGCATACACTGGTACCCAACAACTTAGAACCGAAAGAATAGAGTATCACACATAGATTAGATAGATAGAAACATGTCAGTCACATATATAAGAAGTACAGTGACAGTGTTGGTTACTGTACTTGTCATTTAGTGTAAAGGATTTATTAAAAAAAATATTAGGGTTTTCATGAACCGTCTCTTTAAAAAAGCCTGCCGGCAATTCAGCATCGGTACCCGCCAATTTATAACAGAAAGAATAGAGCATCACACATAGATTAGATAGATATAAACATGTCAGTCACATATATAAGAAGTACAGTGATAGTGTTGATTACTATACTTGTCATTTAGTGTTAAAATAAAGGATTTACTAAAAAAAAAATTGGTGTGGGGTTCCCCGTAATTTTAGTCTCTAGCGGAGGTTAAGCAGACGGCTGGGCCAGATGTTTGAAGCCTGGGAAGGGGGTAATAGACACGGAGCTTCCCAGGCTACTAATATCAGCCCCAGCTGAATACCTAGCCTTTACTAGCTATTAAAATGGGGGACCCCCCAAAAAAATGACGTGCAGTCCCCCCTATTTTAATAGCTAGCAAAGGCTGGGCAGACAGCTGGGGGCTGATATTAATAGCCCCGGAAGGGCTAGTACCGGGTGTCAGCTGTGACAATCAGCTGACACCAGGCGGCGATCGCACTCGCACAGTCGGACGTATTAATACGGGTCAGGCTTTTAAAGCCCAGGGCACAGACGTGTATTAATACGTCAAGGGCTTTAAAGGGGTTAACATGCTTTGTCCTAATGTACCTGTTTTCCACCTTTCTGTTGTAGTGTTTGCCCTTTCTGTTGCAGTCTTTTTTATTTCTATATTGATACATGGTGATCCCCAACAATGATTTTCTGTGGTAGGCCCAACTCTCCGACACTGTCAATATATGTGTCATTCCCTATAGAGCAAGGGTCTCAAACACGTGGCCCGAGGGCCGCATGCGGCCCCTGAGGCTGGCTAATGCAGCCCGCAGGCATCGGAGCCCCAGTAATGATTGCGGCCGGGTCCTGAGGGCCGCCAAAGTCAGTGATTCCTTTCAGTTGAATGTACTACAAGTTAGAGACCAGCATGGGCCATTACTACAAGATGGGGACCGGGATGGGCACATTACTACAAGATGGGGACCAGGATGGGCACATTACTACAAGATGGGGACCTGGATGGACACATTGCTACTATATGAGGACCAGTATGGGCCATTATTACAAGATGAGGACCAGGATGGGCACATTACTACAAGATGGGGACTGGTATAGGCCATTACTACAAGATGGGGACCAGTATGGGCACATTACTACAAGATGGGGACCTGGATGGGCACATTACTACAAGTTAGGGACCAGCATGGGCCATTACTACAAGATGGGGACGAGGATGGGCACATTACTTCAAGATAGGGAACAGGATGGGCACATTACTCCAAGATGGGGACCAGGACGAGCACATTACTACAAGATGGGGATCGGGATGGGCACATTACTACAAGATGGGGACCAGGACGAGCACATTACTACAAGATGGGGACCGGGATGGGCCATTACTACAAGATGGGGACCGGGACGAGCACATTACTACAAGATGGGGACCGGGATGGGCACATTACTACAAGATGGGGACCAGCATGGGCCATTAATACAAGATAGGGACCAGGATGAACACATTACTACAAGATGGGGAACAGGATGGGGGACATAACTACTAGTGTTGAGCCACCCCCGTAGTGTTCGAGTTCGGTTCGGTTCGTCGAACACCCATGTGTTCGCCGAACTGTTCGTCGAACTGTTCGTCGAACACCTTCGAACACCGTTAAAACCAATGGCAGGCAAACAAAAACACATAGAAACACATAGAAAACACCTTCAAAGGTGTCCAAAAGCTGACAAACTGCTCTGAAGACACAACTAACACATGGAAAAGTGACAAGTACATATAGTCATGCGAAAAGAAAAGAGGTGGAGGAGTAAAAGGAGGAGGAGACACAGATATAGGCATGTCATGCCCTTCTAAAATCCAAAAAGTGAAAAAGCCGACACGTTCAGTCCGCTCCTGCCCGTGCCACCTCCGTGTCGCCGGGTTTGTGCCAGAGCCGCGGTGAACCCTGACGACCAGCCCCCCTCTCCCAATACTGGTGCCTGTCCGCTGGTGGGTCGAGCGAGCCCCCCTGTGGTGGAGGCAGCTCTAAGCTTTTTCATTTAAATTGTCTCTCTAATTTGAATGAATACACTTTAAATCCATTTACAAGGATCTATTGGAGGGCAAGTCTAATGCCAGCAGCCGCGTAATTCCAGCTCCAGTAGCGTCCACTAAAGCTGCTGCAGTTAAAAAGCTTTTATAAGGATCGAGCTCGGCTGTCCACCGCAAGGCATCCTACTGCCAGTCCCAGCCCCTATGCCTTGGGGTGCCTCCTGATGCTCTTCACTGAGTATCCCGTGGTCCCGAAGCATTTCCTTTGAAAAAATTAAGTGTCAAAACTACAGGTGGTGTAGCTTGCTTAACAGCCGGGATAATCCGCTGACTAGCAGACACTGCTACTAGGCACAAAGTATTTCCTGGGCTAGATGCAGTTAAAAATTTGTAATTAGATACTCTCGTTGGATGCTGAGAAAGCATTCCATAGAGTCTCCTGGCACGCCATATATGATTCTCTTAAAAAGCTTGGGGTAGGGGTCTAGGGGACCCTTTTATAGCCAAAATCATGGCCCTGTATCACAATACGTCACCTAGGCTGAAGATAAATGGAACTGTATTACCCTGAGGGCTCGGTTGCTACAGAGGTATTGCACCTCACCCAGAGGTGTGATATCTCACTCTCAGGTAAGGATGGAGTGTGGATCAGGACCCGACACCTGCATGCATTACACCACATTGCCGTGGGGCAGGGCGACCAATATGCCCCTGAGATGGGCACGACAGTCCCTGTCCCTGGCTGGAGAGGGGGGAGGGAACACTGAGGAAGGGGAACCCTGTAGTGCAGGAGCAGGGAGGAAGCAGTTCCTGGGTGCATTGAGAAGGGAGTATAAAAGGTGGGCACCATCTTAGTTCAGTGCAGAGAAGTCTGAGCAGAAGTGGCAGGGAGCAGGGGCTCTGCATGAGCTCTGCTCCGGAGGCGGGCCTAGTAACAGAGGCCCAGGCCTGGAAGAGGGAGAAGGAAGGAAGAGGAGCGGAGAAGGCTCCAGGAACGAGGAACGAAGGGATCCCAGGGATGCGGACGGGCGAGTCGCCACCGCACGCCCGAATCCACCTGCGTGGAGGGGTCAGGCCAAAGGGGGAGACCGGTCCCCGAAACTAGTGGAGGCAGGAAATGACCCTCAGCTAGAAACAGGAGGCTGTGACATTTTATGTGGCGCAGCCCCTCGCTACACCCGCTAGGAAGGCACCACATGGGGTCAGGGAAACTGGCGCCAAGTTTACCAAGAGGAGGCCCGAGGCAGCCGGACAGAAGGGTTGGTAAGAAAGGCCAGAGAAAGGACACACAAAGGGGGTCCTGTGAAGCGCTCCAAAGTTATCTGGGAGTTGTCTGAGCCCCTCACCTGGTGAGCACAGTACGACGTGGGCAGCCGTTACCTGCAGACGTGGTCTGGATAATAAGAACTGTGAGTAAAGGCCCTGGACTGCATCACTGACTCCGTGTCGCTACTGCTGCTGCCCTGCACCATCACCCCCATCCTCCGCATACACTGCCCTGAGGCTATACTCCTCCCGTGGGGAGTTATGCTACGCTCTGCTGCACCCACAACACCAGCCTCAGCGGTCTGCCCTGGAGCGGCGGTTCACTCTGACCGCAATCCACGGGTGGCGTAGTCGGACATTTAAACATCAAAACCACATAAATAGTTCCGCCACTGGTTTGACCGCCCTGAGCCACGGAACCGGGTCGCCGCCACGGAGACTACAACCACCAGCATCCACCAAAAAGGGTCCGGCTCCGGGTGTCCCAAGGTCCAGGGGGCGCGTCAGAACATTTTCATCACCTTTCACAATCACCAATGGGACAAGGCAGGGATGTTCTCTGTCCCCTCTCTTATACATCCTAGTGACGGAGCACCTGCTCTCATCAATTCGCCATAACCCCAATATTAGATTGATTGAGGTGGGAGGCACCGAGTACAAGTGCTCTCTATTTGCTGATGATGTCCTAGTATATATCACTCAATCACATATATCCATCCATGCTGTTATGGCTGAAATAGATCACTTTGTTACATGGTCAAATTTTAAAATCAATGCAGCGAAGTCTGAGGCCCTCGATGTCTCCCTCCCCAAATCCATATAGGATTCCATCCAGTCCAACTTTCCCTTTGCCTGGCCCTCACAGGGTATCAAATACTTAGGAATTCCTATTCATAGAGACCTCTCCCATCTATGTTATCTTAATTTTGGGCCCTTTATTGAACAACTCCATACAGACCACGGTTGGCAAGTTAGAACTGTAAGATTCACTACGTGAACCACTGGTGTTTTGTGGAAAAGCACATGTACACTGTGTTCCAAATTATTATGCAAAAAGTGTTTAGGAGCGATAAGGGAAGAATTTGTTTGTTTGTCAGTTAAACTCATTGATGGTGATGTGTGTCAGGGCTCTTTATATCACTGTAAGCAATTGCAGACACCTGTGCTAATTAGTTTGGCAGGTGTGTCCAATGAAAGGCAAGACTACTTAAGAAGGCTGTCTCACATTATTAAGCAGCCTACATTTTCTGCCAAAATGGGAAAGAAAAAGGATGTGTCGGCTGCTGAGAAGCAACAAATTGTGGAGTGTTTAGGTCAAGGCATGACTACAATCAACATTGTGCGATGATCAGGATGAAGTGTCTTGGCAATCAAGAAGTATGTAGCTGATTCACAGTACACACGTGTGCGTGCTGATAAGGGCAAATTGAGGACTCTTTCCTACAGGCAATTACGTCAGGTTAAAAGAGCAGCGGCAAAAAAGCCTTGTCATAGCAGCAGACAAGTTTTTGAAGCTGCTGGGGCCTCCAACGTCCCCCGAACAACAAGATGCAGGGTCCTTCAGAGGTTTGCAGCTGTGCATACGCCATCCTGTCGACCTCCTCTATCCACTTCACACAAGCAGAAACGGCTCCAGTGGGCCAAACATTACATGAAGACTGATTTCAAAACTGTTTTGTTCACGGATGAGTGCCGTGCAGCGCTCGATGGTCCAGATGGATGGAGTGGAGGATGGCTGGTTGATGGACACCCCACGCAAACACGGCTACAGCGCCAACGAGGAGGTGGAGTAATGTTTTGGGCTGGAATCATGGGGAGAGAGATTGTCGGCCCTTTTAGGATCCCTGAAGGCGCTAAAGATGAACTCCATAATGTATGTGGATTTTCTCAAACAGCACTTCCTGCCATGGTTCAAGAAGAAGAACCGTGTATTTCACAGCAAGATCATTTTTTTGCATGATAATGCACCATCTCATGCTGCACATAAAACATCTGCATCTCTTTCTGATATGGGCATAAAAGGGGACAAACTTATGGTGTGACCCCCATGCTCCCCTGACCTCTACCCCATTCAGAACCTCTGGTGTAGTGTTGAGCCACCCCCGTAGTGTTCGGGTTCGGTTCGGTTCGTCGAACACCGGGATGTTCGAGGAACTGTTCGTCGAACACCTTAGAACACCGTCAAACACCGTTAAAACCAATGGCAGGCAAACAAAAACACATAGAAACACATAGAAAACACCTGCAAAGGTGTCCAAAAGCTGACAAACTGCTCAGAAGACACTCTCTTTAAAAAAGCCGGCCGGCAAATTCAGCAGCGGCATACACCGGTACCCGACAATTTAGACAAGAAGGAATAGAGCATCACACATAGATTAGATAGATAGAAACATGTCAGTCACACATATAAGAAGCACAGTGACAGTGTTGGTTACTGCACTTGTCATTTAGTGTAAAGGATTTATTAAAAAAAATATTAGTGTTTTCATGCACCGTCTCTTTAAAAAAGCTGGCCGGCAATTCAGCATCTGTACCCGACAATTTAGAACAGAAAGAATAGAGCTTCACACATAGATTAGATAGATAGAAACATGTCAGTCACATATATAATAAGTACAGAGATAGTGTTGCTTACTGTACTTGTCATTTAGTGTAAAGGATTTATTTAAAAAAATAATAGTGTTTTCATGCACTGTCTCTTTAAAAAAGCCGGCCGGCAATTCAGCAGCGGTACCCGACAATTTAGAACAGAAAGATAGAGCATCACACATAGATTAGATAGATAGAAACATGTCAGTCACATATATATGAAGTACAGTGATAGTGTTGGTTACTGTACTTGTCATTTAGTATTAAAATAAAGGATTTATTATTAAAAAAATTGGCGTGGGTTCCCCTTAATTTTAGGCTCTAGCGGAGGTTAAGCAGACGGCTGGGGCAGATGTTTGAAGCCTGGGAAGGGGGTAATACCCACGGAGCTTCCCAGGCTACTAATATCAGCCCCCAGCTGAATACATAGCCTTTACTAGCTATTAAAATGGGGGACCCCCCCAAAAAAATGACGTGGGGTCCCCCCTAATTTAATAGCTAGCAAAGGCTAGGCAGACAGCTGGGGGCTGATATTAATAGCCCAGGAAGGGAGCCATGAATATTGGCCCCCTCCCAGGCTAGAAACACCAGCCGTCAGCCGCCCCAGAAATGGCGCATTCATAGGATGCGCCAATTCTGGCACTTAGCCTCGCTCTTCCACGCTGCCCTGGTGCGGTGGCAGGGGGTAATAGGGTTGGGGTTGATTTCAGCTTATAATGCCAGCTGACATCAAGCCCAGGTTAGTAATGGAGAGGCGTCTATAAGACACCCCCATTACTAACCCCATAGTCAAAGTTAAAAAAAACACAAACACCCAGAATAAAGTCCTTTAATTGAAATAAAGACACAATCCTTTATTGTTCTAAATTAAACCATACTTACCATCACGCCCATTCCAGCTGAAGCCAACGATCTCCTGCAATAAAAGAAAAATAATAAAGCAACCTCATCCTTACCTTTCCATGGTTCCCACGACAGCTTCAGCTCTGCTACATCGAGATGACAGGCTGGACCGCAGCAGAACGCTGCCATCCAGCCTGTCATCCCGCAGACACTGAGAAGCGCAGGCTTGCTTGCGCTGCTCAGCGTCTCTCTGTGACGACATCCAGATGAGCCGAGTTCATGTCCAATGAACTCGGCTCACCTCATGCACGTCACTGACAGCGTGGGAAAATTCTCACGCTGAAGCGCTGATTGCAGGAGAATTTTCCCACGCTGTCAGTGACGTGCAGGAGGTGAGCTGAGTTCATTGGACATGAGCTCACCTCATGCACATCACTGACAGCGTGGGAGAATTCTCCTGCACTCAGCACTTCAGCGTGAGAATTTTCCCACGCTGTCAGTGACGTGCATGAGGTGAGCCGAGTTCATTGGACATGACCTCGGCTCATCTGGATGCCGTCACAGCGAGACAGTGAGGAGCGCAAGCATGCCTGCGCTTCTCAGTGTCTGCGGGATGACAGACTGGATGGCAGCGTTCTGCTGCGGTCCAGCCAGTCATCTCGTTGTAGCAGAGCTGAAGCTGTCGTGGGAACCAAGGAAAGGTAAGGATGAGGTTGGTTTATTATTTTTCTTTTATTGCAGGAGATCGTTGGCTTCAGCTGGAATGGGTGTGATGGTAAGTATGGTTTAATTTAGAACAATAAAGAATTGTGTCTTTATTTCAATTAAAGGACTTTATTCTGGGTGTTGTGTTTTTTTTAAATACTTTACTAGAAATTCATGGCGGTCATGTCTAATACTGGCGTGACCCCATGAATTTTGGGCTTGGGGCCAGCTGATAATACCAAGCTGGCCCTAACCCCTTTATTACCCAGTGAGCCACCGCACCAGGGCCCTGGATGAGTTGGGTACAGCGCCAGAAGATGGCGCTTCTATGAACGCGCCATTTTCCGGGGTGGCTGCGGACTGCAATTTGTAGCGGGGGGGGGGGCCCAGAAAGCTTGGGCCTCCCTGCGCTGCAGATTCCAGCCCCCAGCTGCCTAGTTGTACCTGGCTGGACACAAAAATAGGGCGAAGCCCCACGTACTTTTTTTTTAACTATTTCATGAAATTCATGAAATAATTAAGAAAAAAAGGCCTTCCCTATATTGTTGTGTCCGGCCAGGTACAAATAGGCAGCTGGTGGTTGGGGGCAGCCCGTTCCTGCCTGCTGTACCTGGCTGGACACAAATATAGTGCGAAGCCCCACTTCAATTTTTTTTAATTATTTCATGAAATTCATGAAATAATTAAGAAAAAAAGGGCTTCCCTATATTGTTGTGTCCGGCCAGGTACAAATAGGCAGCTGGTGGATGGGGGCAGCCCGTTCCTGCCTGCTGTACCTGGCTGGACACAAATATAGTGCGAAGCCCCACTTCAATTTTTTTTAATTATTTCATGAAATTCATGAAATAATTAATAAAAAAAGGGCTTCCCTATATTGTTGTGTCCGGCCAGGTACAAATAGGCAGCTGGTGGATGGGGGCAGCCCGTTCCTGCCTGCTGTACCTGGCTGGACACAAATATAGTGCGAAGCCCCACTTCAATTTTTTTAAATTATTTCAGGAAATTCATGAAATAATTTTAAAAAAATTGACGTGGGGCTTCGCACTATATTTGTGTCCAGCCAGGTACAGCAGGCAGGAACGGGCTGCCCCCAACCACCAGCTGCCTATTTGTACCTGGCCGGACACAACAATATAGGGAAGCCCTTTTTTACTTAATTATTTCATGAAATAATTTAAAGAAAATTGACGTGGGGCTTCGCCCTGTTTTTGTGTCCAGCCAGGTACAACTAGGCAGCTGGGGGCTGGAATCCGCAGCGCAGGGAGGCCCAAGCTTTCTGGGCCACCCCCGCTGCAAATTGCAGTCCGCAGCCACCCCGGAAAATGGCGCGTTCATAGAAGCGCCATCTTCTGGCGCTGTACCCAACTCATCCAGGGCCCTGATGCGGTGGCTCACTGGGTAATAAAGGGGTTAGGGCCAGCTTGGCATTATCAGCTGGCCCTAAGCCCGAAATTCATGGGGTCACGCCAATATTAGACATGACCACCATGAATTTCTAGTAAAGTATTTAAAAAAAACACAACACCCAGAATAAAGTCCTTTAATTGAAATAAACACACAATTCTTTATTGTTCTAAATTAAACCATACTTACCATCATGCCCATTCCAGCTGAAGCCAACGATCTCCTGAAATAAAAGAAAAATAATAAAGCAACATCATCCTTACCTTTCCATGGTTCCCATGACAGCTTCAGCTCTGCTACATCGAGATGACAGGCTGGACCGCAGCAGAACGCTGCCATCCAGCCTGTCATCCCGCAGACACTGAGAAGCGCAGGCTTGCTTGCGCTCCACAGTGTCTCTCTGTGAGGGCATCCAGATGAGCCGAGTAAATGTCCAATGAACTCGGCTCACCTCATGCACGTCACTGACAGCGTGGGAAAATTCTCCTGCACTCAGCGCTTCAGCGTGGGAGAATTCTCACACTGAAGCGCTGAGTGCAGGAGAATTCTCCCACGCTGTCAGTGACGTGCAGGAGGTGAGCTGAGTTCATTGGACATGAGCTCACCTTATGCACGTCACTGACAGCGTGGGAGAATTCTCCTGCACTCAGCGCTTCAGCGGGAGAATTCTCACGCTGAAGCGCTGAGTGCAGGAGAATTCTCCCACGCTGTCAGTGACGTGCAGGAGGTGAGCTGAGTTCATTGGACATGAGCTCACCTTATGCACGTCACTGACAGCGTGGGAGAATTCTCCTGCACTCACCGCTTCAGCTTGAGAATTTTCCCACGCTGTCAGTGACGTGCATGAGGTGAGCCGAGTTCATTGGACATGAACTCGGCTCATCTGGATGTCGTCACAGAGAGACGCTGAGCAGCGCAAGCAAGCCTGCGCTTCTCAGTGTCTGCGGGATGAGAGGCTGGATGGCAGCGTTCTGCTGCGGTCCAGCCTGTCATCTCGATGTAGCAGAGCTGAAGCTGTCGTGGGAACCATGGAAAGGTAAGGATGAGGTTGCTTTATTATTTTTCTTTTATTGCAGGAGATCGTTGGCTTCAGCTGGAATGGGCGTGACGGTAAGTATGGTTTAATTTAGAACAATAAAGGATTGTGTCTTTATTTCAATTAAAGGACTTTATTCTGGGTGTTTGTGTTTTTTTTAACTTTGACTATGGGGTTAGTAATGGGGGTGTCTTATAGACGCCTCTCCATTACTAACCTGGGCTTGATGTCAGCTGGCATTATAAGCTGACATCAACCCCAACCCTATTACCCCCTGCCACCGCACCAGGGCAGCGTGGAAGAGCGAGGCTAAGTGCCAGAATTGGCGCATCCTATGAATGCGCCATTTCTGGGGCGGCTGACGGCTGGTGTTTCTAGCCTGGGAGGGGGCCAATATTCATGGCTCCCTTCCTGGGCTATTAATATCAACCCCCAGCTGTCTGCCTAGCCTTTGCTAGCTATTAAATTAGGGGGGACCCCACGTCATTTTTTTGGGGGGGTCCCCCATTTTAATAGCTAGTAAAGGCTATGTATTCAGCTGGGGGCTGATATTAGTAGCCTGGGAAGCTCCGTGGGTATTACCCCCTTCCCAGGCTTCAAACATCTGCCCCAGCCGTCTGCTTAACCTCCGCTAGAGCCTAAAATTAAGGGGAACCCCACGCCAATTTTTTTAATAATAAATCCTTTATTTTAATACTAAATGACAAGTACAGTAACCAACACTATCACTGTACTTCATATATATGTGACTGACATGTTTCTATCTATCTAATCTATGTGTGAAGCTCTATTCTGTCTGTTATAAATTGTCGGGTACCGCTGCTGAATTGCCGGCCGGCTTTTTTAAAGAGACGGTGCATGAAAACACTATTATTTTTTTTGATAAATCCTTTACGATAAATGACAAGTACAGTAAGCAACACTGTCACTGTACTTCGTATATATGTGGCTGACATGTTTCTATCTATCTAATCTATGTATGATGCTCTATTCTGTCTGTTATAAATTGTCGGGTACCGCTGCTGAATTGCCGGCCGGCTTTTTTAAAGAGACCGTGCATGAAAACACTATTATTTTTTTAAATAAATCCTTTACACTAAATGACAAGTACAGTAATCAACACTGTCACTGCACTTCTTATATATGTGACTGACATGTTTCTATCTATGTAATCTATGTGTGATTCTCTATTCCTTCTATTCTAAATTGTCGGGTACCGCTGCTGAATTGCCGGCCGGCTTTTTTAAAGAGACGATGCATGAAAACACTATTATTTTTTTTGATAAATCCTTTACGCTAAATGACAAGTACAGTAAGCAGCACTTTCACTGTACTTCGTATATATGTGGCTGACATGTTTATATCTATCTAATCTATGTGTGAAGCTCTATTCTTTCGGTTCTAAATTGTCGGGTACAGGTGTATGCCGCTGCTGAATTGCCGGCTTTTCATGTTTCACTGTTGGCACTGTTCCCATCGATTTGGGCAATCACTGTAATGCCACAACCACCATGGCTGTGGCATTACAGTGAGTGGCAGACAATCCCTGCATGATTGGTGCTCTAAATAGCGCCAGACATGCAGGACACGCTTTTGGTGCACGAACAGTTATCGAACATAACCTCGAACAGCCGAATTTTTTGCAAATCGTTCGGGTTCGTCGAACAACTCTAACACCGCCCAAAACAGCTCGAATTTGAGATTGGCGAACAGTTCTAGTCGAACACCGCTCATCTCTACTCTGGTGCACCATCAAAAGGAGTGTCTATGATGGCGGGAGGCAGTTCACATCTAAGCAACAGCTCTGGGAGGGTATTCTGTCCTCATGCAAAACAATTGAAGCAGAAACCATCCAAAACCTGACAAATTCAATGGACGAGAGAGTTCAGAAGCTCCTTTCGAACAAGGGGTCCTATGTGAAAATGTAACATCACCTAGAATAAAGTTTTGAGTTGAAAACTGTTTGATTTCAGTTTCTAATAACCTGCTAATGCTTATAATTTCAAAAATGACCATTTTTTTGGTCTTTTTTAAAATGAAAAGGTTGATCGAAAAGTTTGGGGGATCTAAGAGTGTGGCAACCCAGTAGTCATGATTACTTCGAATTCTGACTATATGAGGGTCATGTTGCAGGTAGTGCAGCAAGAAGGCACTTATGTGTCTTGCGCATCTCGGAGCCCCAAAATTATTTTCCGGGCTAGATGCAGCTAAAAATTATTATTAATTTTAAATCTGGTGGAGCTTATTATAGATGGCCTAATAGGATCAGTGCTGCACACTGCTACAAAGCCCAAATTATTTTCCAGCCAAGATACAGATAAACATGATTAGTAATTTTAAATCTGGTGGAGCTTATTATAGATGGCCTAATAGAATCAGTGCTGCACACTGCTACAAAGCCCAAATTATTTTCCAGCCAAGATACAGATTAACATGATTAGTAATTTGAAAGCTTAAAATGGTTGGTAGGGTGATTTTAACCAATCATTCATCTTTTACTCTCCCCAGGATGACACAGGGGTAGAAAAGTCGTTTCGGATCCATGATTTGTTCATCTTTATGAACGTGAGTCTGTCTACATTATCAGTGGAGAGCCGCGTGCGTTTTTCTGTCAGCACACCACCAGCAGCGCTGAACACACGTTCAGACAGAACGCTGGCTGCGGGGCATGACAGGATCTCCAAGGCGTAAGTGGCTAGCTCCGGCCATTTATCCAGATTGGAAGCCCAAAAAGAGCAAGGGTCCAGTGACACAGTCATGGCTTCAATGTTTACTTGGAGATACTCCTGTACCATCGTCTCTAGGCGTTGACTATGTGTCAGACTTCTTGTCTC
The DNA here is from genome assembly GCF_046119375.1 of Phyllobates terribilis. Lineage (NCBI taxonomy): Eukaryota > Metazoa > Chordata > Amphibia > Anura > Dendrobatidae > Phyllobates > Phyllobates terribilis. The sequence goes on from NW_027362763.1 coordinate 226,673,834, forward strand.
CTGTGGTCTTGCAAAGGATGGGCTAAAAAAGTGGTGAAATGATTGCGCAAAATTGATGTTACCAGCAGATACTGTGGTTCTGTTATGGTTTGAGTGCTGAACACTTGACGGTCCCATGGTTGGTAAGTTGGAACTGTGAGATTCACTACGTGCACCACTGGTGTTTTGTGGAAAAGCACATGTAAGATTCTGCAACAGTCTCTGCTGATACTCCTGCATGCGTGCATCCCTTTCTATGGCAGGAATAATTTCTGCAAATTTACTTTTGTACCGGGTATCTAACAGTGTGGCAACCCAGTAGTCAGGATTATTTCAAATTCTCACAATTCGAGGGTCATGTTGCAGGTAGTGCAGCAAGAAGGCACTCATGTGTGTTGCGCATCCAGGAGCACCAAGTCCCTGTTGTGTTGGTGGCGAGGTAACAATCATGCTTCCTTCCTCTGTCCTCTCCCCTCAACCTCGCACAACAGAAATGTGATCAAGGTCTCCCTCATCTGATGAGTCTTCCATCAGTTCGTCCTCCACTTCTTCCTGGGCTTCTGCACCTTCCTCACTAGTTTGGCTGCTACCATGCGCCCTGGTAAAACCATCTCCCCCACCCTCACATGCCTGCCGCCTTGGTGCTGCCGACCGTCTGGACCTTGCAGATGTTAGCCCTTCCGCATACAACTCCTCCTCCTCTACTTCCTCCACCTCCTCTTGTGCCACCACCTGACTCCGAATTCTTTTTAACATGTGCTCCAGCATGTAAATCATGCTGATAATGGCATCGTCAGCACTAAACATCTTCGTCGCCATTTCAAAACTGTGCAGAAGGGTGCATAGGTCCCTGATCTGAGACCACTCCTCCAGCGTGATTTTCCCCACGTCTGGATCTCGTTGGCCCAGGCTATACGTCAGAACGTATTGCACCAGGGCTTGTCGGTGCTGCCACAGTCGCTGCAACATGTGCAGAGTTGAATTCCACCGGGTAGGCACATCGCATTTTAGCCGGTGAAGTGGCAGGCCCAACGACTTCTGTAGAGATGTAAGTCGCTGAGCTGCGGGATGCGAACGGCGGAAGTGAGCACACAGCGACCATGCCCTCTGCAGAAGGCCATCTAGTCTGGGATAGAGGGCTAAAAATTGCTGGACAACCAGGTTCAACACGTGAGCCATACAAGGCACGTGTGTGACATTGCCCCGGCGAAGGGCCGCACCCAGGTTTGCAGCATTGTCGCACACGGCCTTCCCTGGTTTCAGGTCCAGTGGAGACAACCATTCATGAAATTGGTTCTCCAGAGCTGACCACAACTCCTCAGCTGTGTGACTCACATTTCCCAGACATTTCAAAGTAAAAACCGCCTGATGACGTTGAGCCCTACTGTCAGCATAGTAAGGAGGTGTGCAGGATCCCTTCTGCGCAGTTAGAAAGCTTGTGGCATGACCAGACAGGCTTTGGGTGCAGGTGGAAGACCGAGAGGAGGTTGAGGAGGCAGAAGCAGTGGAGGAACTTTGACATAAAGAGGATTGACGCACAACTCGTGGGGACGGCAAGACTTGGACAGCAGCCCCTTGTCCTGCTGTCACCATAGTTACCCAGTGCCCAGTCAGCGAAATGTGACGCCCCTGTCCATGCCTACTCGTCCAAGTGTCTGTGGTGAAATGCACCCTGTCACACACAGAGTTTCTCAAAGAAGCGGTGATGTTTTGTGCGACATGCTGGTGGAGTGCAGGCACACCTTTCTTTGAGAAGTAGTGCCGACTGGGCATCTGGTACTGGGGCACTGCGACGGACATAAGGTCTCGAAAGTCCTCTGTGTCCACCAGGCGGAAAGGCAGCATTTCTGTAGCCAAGAGCTTGCAGATGGTGAAATTCAACCTCTTAGCTTTCTCATGGCTAGGAGGAAATGATCTTTTACTTGTCCACATCTGAGGGACCGAGGGCTGGCTATTGTGCTTAGACGGGGTTGATAAGGGTGTCCCCGGCAAACTGCCGGTCTGTGAGGAAGATGCAGGCGGACATGTTAGGTTGCCTTCATCCAAAGGTGGTGCTATCGATGTCGGACAGCGCTCAACACCAGCTGGTGTTACCACCTCCAAAGAAAATGATGACCTGCCAATCACGCTGGCTGTTGCGGGTAAAGAGGTGGCAGGTCTGCGCCCCAAAACAGGTGTGACTGCTGTCCCCCCAGTCACAGAGGATGAAGAGGCCGCGGATGCACAAGATATGGCAGACGGTGGTTGGCCCGGCCGGCTAGGCCGCATTGTAGCACACTGAGCTTCTCACTGCAACTTATGCTTCATGTTCATGTGCCGGTTCATGCATGAAGTACTCAAACTATGTATTTTTTGGCCTCTACTTAGCTTTTACTGACAAATGTTACAGATAACACGAGTTGGGTCATCTTTATCGATCTGAAAAAATGCCCAGGCTATGCAAGGCTTAGCACCCATGCGACCTGAAGAGCCACCACGACTTGTGGTGAGAGGCAGAGTTGTGTTTGAGGATGCAGTTGTTGACGTGCTTCCAGTACTACGTCTCTGTCCAGGAAGGCGCAACCTGACTTCGTCGTCACTAGCATCTTCCTCCACCTCCTCTGCTGACCTCATCTCTTGGCTGACTGTGGGTTGACAGTAAGTGGGATCTCCAACCTCATCATCATCACCCTGTGCGTTATCAAACCCGTCGTCCTCAGAGCCAACCTGTTCCTGCCCTGACAAAAAACTAAAGTTGTCGCTCCAATCAGGTATTTGAGTCTCATCATCGTCTTCCTCATTGTCTCCACCAACAGGAGTTACAGTTTGGGAATGAGGGTCTACATTATGGTCAGAACCTTCTGCGTCTGCTCCTGGATCTGACTCATAAAGATTCTGGGCATCAGTGCAGATCATTTCCTCGTCTGGATTCACAGAAGCGCTGGAGTCGACCTCTGATTCCCAGGCTATAGTATGAGTAAACAGCTCTGCAGACTCAACCATCTGTTCTACCTCATACTCAGACGGGCAGCTGGAGATTTGGGAGCTGTGAGGAAGCAAGTGCGATTGGGGTGACACCTTTGAGGACTGGAGTATTTGTGATGTTGAAGTTGATGTGTAGGAGAGCCCACTTAAAGGAGCACTTGATATCCGTTGAAGCACCTGCTGTTTTTGTGCCTCATCTGGAATTTGTAGAGATTGGCGTGGCCGTAAGAAAGGGATCTTATCACATTGTCCGCTAAAAGAAGTAGACATTTTAGTTTGGCTGGAAGATGGTCTTTCTTCTGCAGATGTTACTGTTGCTTTAACACCTACCCCACGAACACAACCTTTTTTCCCCTTCCCAACACGCCTATTCCCCTTTCCACCAGCAGCAGGCCTTTTTCCACTCATTTTGGTGGTTAACTAATTCACAATTCTGGAGTTTTTTGCACAAAAAAACAATGGATGGGAACCGAGCAGAGCTGAGTGGCCAAACTGTGGTATTAGGCCAAAACTATTGGCTGGGTTAGATGCAGAAAAAAATTATATTCAATTTGCAACCTGATGGAGGTCAGTATAGATGGACTAATAGAAAAAGTCCCACACACAGCTAGAAGCCCAAATATTTTTTCAGAGGTAGATGCAGAAAAAAATATATTCAGTTTGCAACCTGATGGAGGTCAGTATAGATGGATTAATAGAACAAGTCCCACACACAGCTAGAAGCCCAAATATTTTTTCAGAGGTAGATGCAGATAAAAATTATTTTTAATTTGCAACCTGATGGAGGTCAGTATAGATGGACTATTAGAGAAAGTCCCACACACTGCTAGAAGACCAAATATGTTTTCAGAGCTAAATGCAGAAAAAAATTATATTCAGTTTGCAACCTGATGGAGGTCTGTATAGATGGATTAATAGAACAAGTCCCACACACAGCTAGAAGCCCAATATTTTTTCAGGGCTAGATGCAGAAAAAAATTATATTCAGTTTGCAACCTGATGGAGGTCTGTATAGATGGATTAATAGAGCAAGTCCCACACACAGCTAGAAGGCCAATATTTTTTCAGAGGTAGATGCAGAAAAAAATATATTCAGTTTGCAACCTGATGGAGGTCAGTATAGATGGACTAATACAACAAGTCCCACACACAGCTAGAAGCCCAAATATTTTTTCAGAGCTAGATGCAGATAAAAATTATTTTTAATTTGCAACCTGATGGAGGTCAGTATAGATGGACTAATAGAGAAAGTCCCACACACTGCTAGAAGGCCAAATAATTTTTCAGAGCTAGAAGCAGAAAAAAATTATATTCAGTTGGCAACCTGATGGATGTCTGTATAGATGTATTAATAGAACAAGTCCCACACACAGCTAGAAGCCCAATATTTTTTCAGAGCTAGATGCAGAAAAAAATTATATTCAATTTGCAACCTGATGGAGGTCAGTATAGATGGAGTAATAGAACAAGTCCGACACACAGTTAGAAGCCCAAATATTTTTTCAGAGCTAGATGCAGATAAAAATTATTTTTAATTTGCAACCTGATGGAGGGCAGTATAGATGGACTAATAGAGAAAGTCCCACACACTGCTAGAAGGCCAAATATTTTTTCAGAGCTAGATGCAGAAAAAAATTATATTCAGTTTGCAACCTGATGGAGGTCTGTATAGATGGATTAATAGAACAAGTCCCACACACAGCTAGAAGCCCAATATTTTTTCAGAGGTAGATGCAGAAAAAAATATATTCAGTTTGCAACCTGATGGACGTTAGTATAGATGGACTAATACAACAAGTCCTACACACAGCTAGAAGCCCAATATTTTTTCAGAGCTATATGCAGAAAAAAATTATATTCAATTTGCAACCTGATGGAGGTCAGTATAGATGGAGTAATAGAACAAGTCCCACACACAGCTTGAAGCCCAAATATTTTTTCAGAGGTAGATGCAGAAAAAAATTATGTTCAGTTTGCAACCTGATGGAGGTCTGTATAGATGGATTAATAGAACAAGTCCCACACACAGCTACAAGCCCTATATTTTTTCAGAGGTAGATGCAGAAAATAATATATTCAGTTTGCAACCTGATGGAGGTCAGTATAGATGGACTAATACAACAAGTCCCACACACAGCTAGAATCCCAATATTTTTTCAGAGCTAGATGCAGAAAAAAATTATATTCAATTTGAAAACCTGATGGAGGTCAGTATAGATGGAGTAATAGAACAAGTCCCACACACAGCTAGAAGCCCAAATATTTTTTCAGAGCTAGATGCAGATAAAAATTATTTTTAATTTGCAACCTGATGGAGGTCAGTATAGATGGACTAATAGAGAAAGTCCCACACACTGCTAGAAGGCCAAATATTTTTTCAGAGCTAGATGCAGACAAAAAATTATTTTGAATTTGCAGCCTGATGGAGGTCAGTATAGATGGACTAATAGAACAAATCCCACACACAGCTAGAAGCCCAAATATTTTTTCAGAGGTAGATGCAGATAAAAATTATTTTTAATTTGCAACCTGATGGAGGTCAGTATAGATGGACTAATAGAGAAAGTCCCACACACTGCTAGAAGGCCAAATATTTTTTCAGAGCTAGATGCAGAAAAAATTATATTCAGTTTGCAACCTGATGGAGGTCTGTATAGATGGATTAATAGAACAAGTCCCACACACAGCTAGAAGCCCAATATTTTTTCAGAGGTAGATGCAGGAAAAAAAAATATATTCAGTTTGCAACCTGATGGAGGTCTGTATAGATGGACTAATACAAAAAGTCCCACACACAGCTAGAAGCCCAATATTTTTTCAGAGCTAGATGCAGAAAAAAATTATATTCAATTTGCAACCTGATGGAGGTCAGTATAGATGGAGTAATAGAACAAGTCCCACACACAGCTAGAAGCCCAAATATTTTTTCAGAGCTAGATGCAGATAAAAATTATTTTTAATTTGCAACCTGATGGAGGTCAGTATAGATGGACTAATAGAGAAAGTCCCACACACTGCTAGAAGACCAAATATTTTTTAAGAGCTAGATGCAGACAAAAAATTATTTTGAATTTGCAGCCTGATTGAGGTCAGTATAGATGGACTAATATAACAAGTCCCACACACAGCTAGAAGCCCAAATATTTTTTCAGAGGTAGATGCAGATAAAAAATATTTTTAATTTGCAACCTGATGGAGGTCAGTATAGATGGACTAATAGAGAAAGTCCCACACACTGCTAGAAGGCCAAATATTTTTTCAGAGCTAGATGCAGAAAAAAATTATATTCAGTTTGCAACCTGATGGAGGTCTGTATAGATGGATTAATAGAACAAGTCCCACACACAGCTAGAAGCCCAATAATTTTTCAGAGGTAGATGCAGGAAAAAATATATTCAGTTTGCAACCTGATGGAGGTCAGTATAGATGGACTAACACAACTAGTCCCACACACAGCTAGAAGCCCAATATTTTTTCAGAGCTAGATGCAGAAAAAAATTATATTCAATTTACAACCTGATGGAGGTCAGTATAGATGGAGTAATAGAACAAGCCCCACACACAGCTAGAAGCCCAAATATTTTTTCAGAGCTAGATGCAGATAAAAATTATTTTTAATTTGCAACCTGATGGAGGTCAGTATAGATGGACTAATAGAGAAAGTCCCACACACTGCTAGAAGGCCAAATATTTTTTCAGAGCTAGATGCAGAAAATAATTATATTCAGTTTGCAACCTGATGGAGGTCTGTATAGATGGATTAATAGATCAAGTCCCACACACAGCTACAAGCCCAATATTTTTTCAGAGGTAGATGCAGAAAAAAATATATTCAGTTTGCAACCTGATGGAGGTCAGTATAGATGGACTAATAGAGAAAGTCCCACACACTGCTAGAAGGCCAAATATTTTTTCAGAGCTAGATGCAGAAAAAAATTATATTCAATTTGCAACCTGATGGAGGTCAGTATAGATGGACTAATAGAGAAAGTCCCACACACTGCTAGAAGGCCAAATATTTTTTTAGAGCTAGATGCAGACAAAAAATTATTTTGAATTTGCAGCCTGATTGAGGTCAGTATAGATGGACTAATATAACAAGTCCCACACACAGCTAGAAGCCCAAATATTTTTTCAGAGGTAGATGCAGATAAAAAATATTTTTAATTTGCAACCTGATGGAGGTCAGTATAGATGGACTAATAGAGAAAGTCCCACACACTGCTAGAAGGCCAAATATTTTTTCAGAGCTAAATGCAGAAAAAAATTATATTCAGTTTGCAACCTGATGGAGGTCTGTATAGATGGATTAATAGAACAAGTCCCACACACAGCTAGAAGCCCAATATTTTTTCAGTGGTAGATGCAGGAAAAAATATATTCAGTTTGCAACCTGATGGAGGTCAGTATAGATGGACTAATACAACTAGTCCCACACACAGCTAGAAGCCCAATATTTTTTCAGAGCTAGATGCAGAAAAAAATTATATTCAATTTACAACCTGATGGAGGTCAGTATAGATGGAGTAATAGAACAAGCCCCACACACAGCTAGAAGCCCAAATATTTTTTCAGAGCTAGATGCAGATAAAAATTATTTTTAATTTGCAACCTGATGGAGGTCAGTATAGATGGACTAATAGAGAAAGTCCCACACACTGCTAGAAGGCCAAATATTTTTTCAGAGCTAGATGCAGAAAAAAATTATATTCAGTTTGCAACCTGATGGAGGTCTGTATAGATGGATTAATAGATCAAGTCCCACACACAGCTACAAGCCCAATATTTTTTCAGAGGTAGATGCAGAAAAAAATATATTCAGTTTGCAACCTGATGGAGGTCAGTATAGATGGACTAATAGAGAAAGTCCCACACACTGCTAGAAGGCCAAATATTTTTTCAGAGCTAGATGCAGAAAAAAATTATATTCAATTTGCAACCTGATGGAGGTCAGTATAGATGGACTAATAGAATGATGCTATGCCCAAAAGATTTTACTTCACTAGGTGCAGTAAAAAAATTGGCATTCTATACACAGGTGGTATATCTTGCATCACTGACTAACACACTCTGCAATAGGCCAAAAAGGATTAGCTTTGCTAGATTCAGCCAAATGCTGTGAAAAAAAACTTGCACAGCACTGGCACAGACCTGCCTGGCAAAAACTGATAGGAACTGATGTAACCTAGTCCTGAAAAGGACTCCAATTACAATTAGTCTTTACTCCCACAACCTCTCTATTTAAGAGCACAGACCTGCCTGATAAAAGTCGTAGGAAATGCTGTAACCTAGTCCTTAAAAGGACTGCAATCACAACTATTCCCTACTCCCAAGCTATCTGTAGATTTGTGCGAAAATTGGCTTGAAATTAACAAGGTATAGCGCACACAGCAACAGCGGTGCCGTCTAACACACAGCTGCAGCAGTGAGAAAATGGTGGCGACGGGGAAAATGGCTTGGTCTTATAGGGCAAGGACATGTGACATACACTGCCAATGACACATGCCCTTGCTTGTGTGAAAAAAAGCACTTCGCTCCGTGTGTGCGTTGCTGATAGGCTGACAGATTGCACCTCCCCACTGTAAATGCGGGAAAGAGAAAAAAAAAATGGAGATCTTCATTATTCCTGCAGAGATCCATCCCCTGCCCCTCCCCCCACCCCGCTGTACACTCAAACTGCGTTTTAACATTAATTTTCATCATTACTGAGAAAAAATCCAGTTATGATTTTGGTGCACGAACAGTTATCGAACATAACCTCGAAAAGCCGAATTTTTCTCAAATCGTTCATGTTCGCCAACGGCTCGAACACCGCCCAAAACAGCTCGAATTTGAGATTGGCGAACAGTTCGAGTAGAACAACGCTCATCTCTAATAACTACAAGATAGGGACCAAGATGGGGACATTACTACAAGATGCTAACAAGGATGGGGACATTGCTACAATATGGGGAAACTACTACAAGATGGAGACATTACTATAAGAAGTTGGTCAGAATTACTATATGGTGCTAATTGTAAGAAAAAAATCACTGTATGTGGCCAATTAGGGGACACAAAAAGGAAATAAAAATTGTAAAACTGTAAACTTGTAAAAACTATAAAACTGTACCATAGCCCATAAAATGAATGCCCTTTAAAAGAATAAAATAAAAAAGCCAAAAATGTTAAAAAAAAATTATCCAAAAGGTGTATAGAAAAAGCAATATGGTATCATTAAAAATTTCATATCATCCTGCAAAGAATGCGGCCCTTCAAATTCACATTTTTTCTAGGTGCGGCCCATATACTCAGCTGAGTTTGAGACCCCTGCTATAGAGATTGACCAAAACCGAGCATGTAAGATACAGCATATGACTGGTTTATCAATATCTCTTCCAAGCATAACTCTAAACCATCTGTTATAATAATATATTGGCTCAGATAATTCCTTAAGAAAATAGGAATGTTCTGTTTAGTAACCCCAATTCATGATTAATTTTATTTTAAATCGCTATTACACACATCATAATTTTCGTAACTTACAAGGACTGCCAAACTTTAAACATGAAAATTGAGCCTTTGTCTAGTAAAATTACCAGCCTGTCATTTCCAGTATTATATATGGCAAATTTCTTCAAACAAGTGGCGGCAATGAGGTAATATGTACAGTAGAAGAAAGAAGGCGCTGTCAGTTTGGAAGCTTACTTAATATTTTCAAGACCATTTTGGAAAAACATTTTCATAGTACATGTGCAGTGGGGTTGAAGATTCAATTAAATATGAACAAAGTCATTTTTTATATTACTATGATTTGTACAGCAGATACATTGCTGCCTCTTGCTGCATCGTGATACACTATGTGTCTCATGTTAGAACATGTCGCTTGTCTATAAATAACAATAACTATATAATGAATAGAGTACAATTTTGTAAAGTTATTTGTGCTTAAATACCACATTGTTTTCCGGATCTCTAGTTGCTGTCACTGAATAGAAGAGTATGTGTTTAGATTCACAGACTGAAAACCATTACAGGCCTAATGCTATCAAAAAAAGATGGTGGTTTCCAATAATCCAGTATGGAAAAGCAATTCAGTGTGATCTAAACTGTCTAGATTAAAGGTTTACCTATTTTGATGGCAAACCTTAGGCTGAAAAGATGTTTTTGCTCATGTTTTTACTTTGAAGACAGAAGAGAGCCCCCGTGCCAGAACATTATATGGACGAAGTCATAATAATAGATAATTCCACATGCTTTTAAGGTGGAAGTGGGCCCTTTTACTTCTTGCATTCCTGTACAGCTTTAGGGTGACAATGCGTTCTATAGAAAAAATAAAAATTGAATAAAACTGAAGTCTCATCCCCTATAATTGTTACACATAATAATCTGTAATATCCTTTAAAAAATAGTTTCTTTTGGTTTTGTGTCAGCCCTTGAACACTTAATAGCCGTTAAAACAGGATTTGGGTATTTTTAATATAGAGCATCAATAAGGGCCCTACCTCTCCTTGAAACTCTCTCCAATTTACTTATTTGTAATTTGTAAAGAATATTTAATATTACTAATATTAGATAAAGTGAAGTTTTTGTCATTCGACAAAATCACTAGTAACACTGGTACAAACGCTGGTGCGTGGGTCCTTTTGCAACAGAATGTGCAGAAGCAACTACTGAGTTTGCCATATGGGCACCACATTCACAAGCTAATTATTGCAGGCATGTTTGATAAATTGTGGCCGGCTTCAACAGGTCCAAATATAAAGTTTTCCAAGAGATTTTCAGCTGCCTGGAATCATCTGGATAAAACCAAGTTTTCGGCTCGAATGGAAGATGACATAGATTCAACTGAGCTAGGTACACTTAAGGAGTGTCTAGTTGAATTTTTCAACAACCAGCTTGCACAATGGCATCCAAGAGATGATTACAAGGAATTGCTAACACTGGCACTCCTGTTCCTTGGTTTTCCGGCAAACCCAGACATACACATGAAACCTTCAGGCGCCCATTATCAGGTCTGATGGATGGCCAAAGTGATATAAGCTCTGAAGATCTTCATGTTTTAGCACCAATTTTGTTTAACTTTGACAGAGTTAAAAAACCTTCATCAGTTTTGCACTTTTACTGTCTGCTTATACTTGAAGGCTTGGTTCGTCTGTCAGATCCCAGCCACATCACCGCTAAATGACTTGACATTACTGCAAGAACTTGGAGCATACAAAGGATTCAAAACACCTGTTGCTGAAGCAGCAATAAAAGCTTTAAACAGATACCTGGCTTTTTTGACAGTGATGTTCCAACCGTAGAAAAGGTTGAGATGGTACTGGCTCTGCAGAAGGAAGGCAACAATGTCTGCTTAACTCCCATGCAGCTTGCCGAAGAAGATGTGTCACACAAGAAGCTTCAGCACTTCATGTCATCCAGCACAAAAAAAACTGTTTGTTGCACTGGAAATAAACCAAAATTTTCTATATCAAGATCCTTGTCTGTAGCACACTAATTCAAGTTACATCGATGTATTCTCAAAAGGAGCTGGATGAAAATCGTGAATAATTCCGCTGAATGCTCCATTGCACTCATGAGTATATTCAATTCGTCACTGAGCACTCAAGAAGACCAGAAACAGTTTATTCTCCAGTGTGTGAAGAAGCATCACCATGACTATCCTGAACCAAATGAAGTGTGTTTCCTTAAAAAAAGTGAAACTATGAAACTAGTGTAAAATTATACATTTACTTTGCTGCAAGACATTTATTACAAATAAGTGTTAGCTTTGTGATGATTGAGCCACCAGTAAAAAATGTTGCAATGTTACAAATTTTGTTATTCAATTGTAAACTGTGACATATTGAACACTATGTTTATTAAGTCTGCTTGCATCACACTGCGAAAAGCAATGGAATGAAACTGAAAGGGAAAAGATACAGATTAGATATTAGAAAAAACTTTTTGACAGTGAGGGTGATCAATGAGTGGAACAGGCTGCAACGAGAAGTGGTGAGTTCTCCTTTAATGAAAGTTGTAAGGTGGCTAACGGACACATACTGTAGTTGATGGGAGGTATGTATTACAGAAATAGCTGACCTCTCTGATGTAACCTGGAATGTTGCTCAAGTGCATGTAAGCACTAAGAGGACTGTTTGGTGCACCTGGGGAAGGGTTACGGGTAGTTGGAGAGATGGGCGGGTCTAACTACCCAAATACCACACCTCTGGGTGTGGTTAAGATATAAAATGGAGGCCGTTGTTTGGCACATGTTCTGTGTGTTTGGAGGGAGAAGGCCTCCAGTGTGTTGTGGTCTCCCGACTGAGCCAGTGAGCGGGATGCTATCCTGCCTGTGCGCCCACAGTATTGGCCAACCAGAGACTTTGCCTTAAGGACTCTTTACCTTGTTTTTGTCTGAACTAAAGGCTGTTTGTATTCCTTTTGCTTTTGCCTAGTTTATGAAGAAATAAACCAACATGGACATTTAAAGGAACATGCTTCCTGTTTACCTCCTGTCGCGCTCAAGTGAGTAGAAACCCCACAATTGGTGTTAGTAGTGTGGGCAGCATTCCTGGCAGAGACGTTTCACTGCCACAAGAAGGACTGAATGTCATGGGTAAAGTCTGCCTCAAGCCAGCAAGTGACGCCAGACAAAATGGAGGACCTGCTGAAACATTTGGTGCAGGCGCAGCAGGCACAACACAAGCAACACCAGCAGCACCAGCAATTATTGCAGCTTCAATAAATGGCACACCAAGAGACCACTAAGCTGAGGATGCAGCAGATCCAGCTACAGAAACAGCAGCAACAGGATCAGCATCGTCAACAACAGCAGCAGATCGAGTTACTTGCAAAGATGATCCATTGCACGACAACGGCTCCGACAAGGTCAGAGGACGATTGTTCCATCGGGAAGGCGGCAGGAAGAGCCCTGCAGAAAATGACTCCGGGGATGAAATAGAGGCCTTCCTGACAGTGTTTGAAAGGGTTGCTGAGAGAGAAAAACGTCTTCCAGAGCAGTGGGCAGAGGTGCTGGCGTACTTGAAGTGGGAGCCCCAGAAGACTTACTATGACTTAACTTTGCAGGACGCCAAGGAGTATGGCAAACACAAAACTGAAATTCTGTCATGCTTGGGGCTGATGATGACTGTCAGAACACAGCGGGTCCACCGCTGGGCGTATTACTGGGACCAACCCCCTCACTCCCAAATGTTTGACGTTTTGCACCTGGTCCAAAAATGTCTGCAGCCAGAGTCCTCTACGCCTGCGCAGATGGTAGAGCAAGTGGTGATGGACAGGTTTGTGCATTCCCTGCTGAGGCCAATACAGACTTGCGTTGCCCAGGGTGATCTCCGGAATGCCAATGAACTGATCGGACTGGTTGAGAGATACCAGGGGATTGAGAGTACCTTGGGAAGGCAGCCCACTTCATACTGGGGGTCCCAAGAGGAGATGGAGGCCCAAAAGGGGGTGGCGTCCGAGGTCCAAAGAGGTGGGGGAGGTAATACCCAAGGTCCCTACAGGTGATATCATTTGCTGAAAGTGCCACGGCCCAGCCATATAGCCACCCATAGTCCCCTGACCCCTGAGCAGATTGACTGCAGCCTAGGACACCGCTGTTCATATTATGTGATCCAGCCTGCAGTGTGAACTGTCCACCCACATAGGGGCCATAAACATGTCCCGTGAAGGTAAATGATTGGCAAGTAATTGGACTGCTAGACTCCTGGAGTCTGATGACCCTTGTGAGGGCCAAACTTCCTCTCCAACTGATCCCAGGAAAGAAGGTTGGCATATGATGCATTCATGGCGTTGCTTAAGAGTACCCTATGGCCAGAGTGGACAATGAAATGGCCCACGGTATTGAGTCCCATGAGATCAGCGTTGTCTAGAACTTGTTGCACCCTATTATTATAGGCCTGGGCTTTTGTTTGTTTTGGGATCTGTGTGGGAAGGGTTCAGGGTTCGCTGCCTCGGAAAAGAAACCAGTTGACCCTGAAGAGGTATCACCACACCCAGAGTCAGATGGATTTCCCTTTTGTGTTCTTGCGGGGGACGAGGAAGTAGTGTCCCCTGAGTCTGACATTCCTGAGTTAGAGGTGACCAGTGACAATTTTGAGCCTGCCCAACACGGTCATAAATGGGATTGCACAGGAGCCGGGGGCTGTCACAAGATTTCCCTATTTTATGTGGAGTGGGGAGTTGTTGTACCATGTTATGAAAGTGAGGGAGAAGCTTGTGGAACAGTTATTGGTGCTGGGGCCCTACAGATTGAGGATGTTGGGCATGGCCCATTCACATGCCTTGGGATGACATCTGAGAGTGAAAAAAATGCAGCAACGGATTGTACAGAGGTTCTTTTGGCCCGGATGTCACCAGGAAATATTAAAGTTTTGTCGGTCCTGCCCTACGTGCCAGTTAACCACTCCCACCTTTCACTTTCTAAGTCCCCTTGTGCCATTGCCCATCATTGAAGTGCCAGTCAAGAGAATTGCTATGGACTTGATCGGTCCCCTGGTTAAATCTACTCGTGGGCATCAATATATATTAGTCATCTTGGACTATGCCATCGGCTATCCTGAAGTGATCCCTCTGAAAAACTCCTCCGCTAACAGTATAGCTCGCAAATTTGTCCATGTTTTCTCCCAGACAGGGTTACCAAGGGAGATCCTGACCAACCAGGGAACGCCCTTTATGAGTAAGGTGATGAGGGAATTGTGTAGGGTCCTGCAAATCTCCCAACTGAGAAAATCAGTACACTATCCTCAGACAGATGGCCTCGCGGAGAGGTTCAACAAAACTCTGAATTGTATGCTGAGGAAGGTCATAGAAAAGGAAAGCAGAGACTGTACTGTCTCCTGCCATATATGATATTCCACAGGCCTCTACTGGGTTCTCGCCATTTGAACTCCTGTATGGCCTACATCCGCGTGGTCTCCTGGATGTAGCAAAGAAAACCTGTCACGCCAAAGTCACGCCCCACAGGAGCGTCATCGATGCCATTGCCCTGATGCAGGAGAGGATTGCAAAGGTGATGCCCATCGTGAAAGAACATCTCCTCCAGGCACAAGAGGAGGCACAGGCCAGAATCTTCAACCGGTCAGCCAGAGTGCAGCAGTGCAATCCTGGTGACAGAGTCCTCGTACTGATTCCTACCATGGAAAGTAAGTTCTTGGCCAAGTGGCAAGGGTCGTATTAGGTGGTGGAAAAAGTTGGTAAAGTGAATTATAAGGTTAATCAACCAGGATAATGTAAGCCATGCCAGATCTACCACGTCAATCTCATCAAGTCATGGCAAGATAGAGAGTCTGTTGAAGCTCCGTGCTTGCTTGTCAAACCAGAAGGTGAAGTTTGAAGGAGGAGTCACAATAGTGGAGACGCTAATGAAGGCTCAGAAACAGCAGTATCAGTGATTGCTACAGAAGAACAGGGATCTGTTCTCAGAATTTCCGGGGTGCACAAAGTTCATAGAACACAAGGTTCTGACGGAGCCATATGTGCGGGTGAACTTGAAGCCCTATCGAATTCCTGAGGCCAGACAAGAGTTGATCTCCAAAGAAGTGAGTAGTATGCTAAAACTCTTGGTCGTTGAGGAATCCAAGAGCGGTTGGTCGAGCCTGATTGTCCCGGTACCAAAACCGGTTAGCGAATGGAGATTCTATAATGAATATCGGAAGTTGAATGAGGTCTCCAAATTTGATGCATATCCAATTCCGCATGTCGATGTGCTGATCGAGAGACTTGGACCAGCAAGGTAAATAACCACCTTGGATTTGACGAATGGATATTGGCAGATCCCCATGTCACAGGGAGCAAAGGAGAAGACTGCGATTACTACGCTGAATGGATGTTTTCAATATGTCCGGGTGCCGCTTCGACCGCAGGGGGCCCCTGCCACCTTTTAGAGAGCTCTGGATTGAATCCTTGTGGCGCCCCATAAGAAATACGCCATGGCATACCTGGACAGTATTGTAATCTTCAGCCCAGACTGGGAAAGTCATCTACAAAAGGTCCAGGCAGTGTTTTATGCTCTAAGGAAGGCGAGGTTTTCAATAAATCTGAAAAAATGTGCCACGGGGAAAGAAGAAACCAAATACCAGGGATACATAGGGGTAGAGGCGAGAGCAAACCCCAAATCACTAAAGTGGAAGCAATCCAACTTTGCAGAAATCGCTGTCAAAGATGCAAGTCAGAGCTTTTCCTGGAATCGTGGGATACTACAGGTGGTTCATCCCAAACTGTCTGACCTCCTTAAGGTGGAGAAAATCAGCCTTGGCCAAGTGGAATGCAGAGGCAGAGACGGCCTTTCAAGAAATTAAAGTGGCTCTGTGTAGACAACCGGTTCTGGTTACCTCTGACATCAAGAAAGAATTTATACTCCAAACAGAAGCTCAGATGTCGGTTTAGGAGCAGTCCTTTCCCAGGAAATACATAGGGAGGAGCACCCTGTTCACTATATGAGTAGGAAGCTGCCTTCATGCAAGAAAAATTATTCTATCATAGAGAAGGAGTGCTTGGCCATATAGTTGGCGGTGGGCACATTTCGCTACTATCTGTTAGGATGAAAGTTTAGATTGGTATCTGACCATGCCCAACTCAGATGGATGAGAGAAGAAAAGGGAAAAAATGCTAGGGTCGTCCGCTGGTTTTTAGCCCTACAGGATGTCAACTTCCACGTAGAACATAGAAGAGGAAAGATACATGGTAATGCTGATGCCCTCTCGAGAATCCCCTGCCTAGTAAAAGAAGGTGCCAATCCCCATGGCTTTAGGCAGAGGGGGGATGTATGTAAGGTGGCTAACTGACACATGGTTGATGGGAGGTATGTATCACAGAGATGGCTGTCCTCTGTGATGTAACTCGGAATTTTGCTCTAGCGCACATAAGCACTAAGAGGACTGTTTGGTGTACCTGGGGCCGGGTTACGGGTAGTTGGAGAGATGGGCGGGTCTAGCTACTCACATACCTCACATCTCGGTGTGGTTAAGATATAAAATGGAGGCCATTGTTTGGCACATGTTCTGTGTTTTTGGAGGGAGAAGGCCTCCTGTGTGTTGTGGTCTCCCGACTGATCCAATGAACGGGATACTATCCAGCCTGTGTGCCCACAGGACTGGTTAACCATTGACTTTGCCTTAAGGACTTTTTACCTTGTTATTGCCTGAATTAAAGGCTGCTTGTATTCGTTTGCTTTTGTCTGGTTTATGAAGTAATAAACCGACATGGACCGTTAAAGGAACATGCTTCCTGTTTGACTCCCATAGACCTCTTTCAGAGATGGTTTAGTCAATACTGCATTGAGAAAGGGGTTGGACACCAATACCCTTGAGGTCCCTTCCAACTCTAACATTCTATGACTCTATACTTGTTGGTATATAAAAAGGTTTGATTTAGA
This sequence comes from Phyllobates terribilis, assembly GCF_046119375.1. NCBI lineage: Eukaryota > Metazoa > Chordata > Amphibia > Anura > Dendrobatidae > Phyllobates > Phyllobates terribilis. The sequence goes on from NW_027362763.1 coordinate 226,691,136, forward strand.
ATATAGTTTGGTATACGGTTTTTCAAATGATTTTTAGTGTATCTTCTGGATTATAGTCTTCCCCCTAATTACCACACTTTCTTTTTTTCTGAAAACACAGTCATCAGTGCAAATTCACTTAAATCTCACTAGTTCCTCATGTAGGATTGCTTTAATAACACAAGTGAGGTTACATTTAGATGCTTGGAGAATTCTATGGCCTGATATGTTCTCTAGGCACAATGTAATATGGACCTTATGTAAGGAGTAACTCTAGTCGAGGTGTGATTTTCTGTCCATAATCACCAGATATATGAAACTGACTTTTAAACCGCAATCAGCCGGTTGGCATGGCAGACAGGTACCCAACATTTGCAAAAGGAAGGAGACACTCAGGGGTATAAACAGAAATGGTTGTTTACTGAATGTATTATTAGAAGTTAGAACATATTTACAGTAGGTAGTAGAAACCAAACTTATTATTCCCATCTTCTGCTCAGTACAGAGGTTCATGCTTTCAGGTAGCATCACATATCTTATGAGCAACGTTATGAAAATGCAACATACGTCACTGGGGGCCTCTATGTCAACTCTAAACTCTTTATTTCCTCAGCTTACTTCCTAAAATACACATGTCCCAGACTGGCAAGCCCAGTATTAATTCACCAGAGTAATCAGGTCTGGCCTACTTGTTAGCCTCAGTCCGACTTTGCTTGTTGCTGTCTTAGGGCTACCCACAATACTCAACTACCCCCTAGACTTCGGGCTCTGTACTTCAGAATCTGAGCTCTCCAGTCTTTTTATTCTAACACAAGGCATACCAACTTACCTTCTGTCTTCACATGTTTTTCCTACTTCTTAAATCCAGTTGCTGGCTTGCTGTCTGCATATCCAGGTCTCCTCTTTAACACACACTAACCCAAGTCATGGTCTGACAATATATCAACTTCTCTCTTCTCTACTGAATCTCAAATGAAGTGATAGTTCTTAAAAGAAATGTTCAAAAGCTTTATGAGATTTGTATAGGGAGTCACTTTCAGTAACGTAAACCCAAGTGGATCAATTGCTCAGTGTTAAACAGCGAAGATCTCTCAGTACTCTTACATACAACTTCCGGTAAAGCGTAAATGATACACCATAAGATTTCAACATAATGAAAAGGTTACAAATTAAAAAAGACCTTTATACTCACCTGTCTGCTCACCTCTTTGGCCCCTCAATTCATCACCATCAACTATCTGGATCTCGCTGTTGTGACCTTCTGCTCAAAACCCTTGCAGGATTTTCAGCTCAAACGGTGGGTTCAGAAGATGTGGTGAGGACTGGTCGGGTGATGGTGAGGAGCAGCAGGGTCATAGAGGGGAGCGGTGAGGTGAATATAATGATTTTTTTATTACTTATATCTTGCAACTTGTCTGCACATTGAATTTCTCTGTAAAATCCATGTGAACAGGCGAATTTGAATCCCAATCTACCTAATCGAAGCCTAATCTGCTTATTTCTACTTTTAATTGATATATGTGATAATGCATTTATACATAATGACAACATTGCTTTGAAATCTTATGGTCTGGCCTTTACTTTTTACATGAAGTGGGTACACAGAGAGTGTCAATTACTTATTATGCAGCTATGTGTTCAGCATTTTGCCATCATGTAAGAAATGCCTGCATTTTAACATTGAACATCTATATTCATGAAGAGTATAAAATTAACAAGAACTCTTAAACATTGGAGACAGTTGAAAATCATAAGCATTTTTGTTTCTCTGTTCTAACTAGAGATGAGCGAATATGTTCGAAATCCGTTCTCAAATGTTAAATTCGAGATTGGAAACGTGAGCATTTTTTCTTAAAATCGGCAAAAATCTGTAACATTTGGTGAAAATGTGCGGGACAATTATTGCAGTGCAACTAAAGTATTTTTAACATTTTGCCTAGCATACTGCTTATGTATGATGAGCGGGGAGATGTGTTTGAGGGGAGAGGCTGGGGGGAGAGTAGACAGAAGCTGAAAGCAGTGCCGTGCTTCTAATTTTATTTATTTATTTTTTATAAATTAATGTGTATAAATTGTGGCTAGCCAATCAGTGCTCAGGAAGCATCCACACTGTCCAGACACAAGGGCTTTTGCTATTGGCTGCTGAAATCACATGTCCTCTCTATATAAAGAGCGGACATGTTCTGTGAGTGCCATTTTATGCATATAACTGGTCACAGACGCTGGACCCTGCTCCTGTATACTGAGAGATTTTAGCTAGCTAGATAGGTGGTTGCTTGTAAGTCAGATAGTTTAGATAACTAGTGTCCTGTGTGTCTGTGAAATTGACCTTCCAACAGATTTTTTTTTTCTTGTGCAATAACTGAGGTCCAGACAAAGACAGCAGGACTTTGTTGTGCACTGATTCTATTGTGCTCCATGCACAAGAATCCCTTAAAAAAATCTAGTTTTTCACTTGGTAATGTGATACAGCAAGCAAGCCCTACTAGCCCACCTTTTCATTTTGTGAGGTTGAAATTTAGCTGTATGCAGAGCTCCTGAGTGCAGTATTCAAAAATCTATTTTTTTTAATTTGCTAATGTGATAGCGCAAGCTATAGTAGCCCACCTTGTCATTTTTTGGGGGTGAAATTCAGCTGTATGCACAGTAGAAAAAATATTTTTTCTTTTGCTAACCAGAGTAAAAAAAATATTTTTTTCTGTGACAAATGTGATATAGTCTGCTATAAGCCACCTAGTCCCTTTGCTGAGGTGAAATTCAGCTGATTTCAGCATAAAAAAAAATATTTTTTCTGTTGCTAGCCAGAGTACAAAAAATAGTTTTTCTGTGACAAAGCTTGAAATAGTTTGGAACATATCTCCTGTGTTATACTGGCCTTATCTACAATAAAAAAAATACTTTCTTCTGTTACTAACGTGATACAGCAGGGGACATCTCAGTTTGAAATAGTTTGGAGCATATATCCTATGTTATACAGGCGTCATCCACACTAAAAAAATACTTTCTATTGTTACTAATGTTATACAGCAGGGGACATCTCAGTTTGAAATAGTTTGGAGCATATCTACTATGTTATACAGGCATCATCCACAGTAAAAAATACTTTCTTCTGTTACTAATATTATTCAGCAGGGGACATCTCAGTTTGAAATAGTTTGTATCATATCTCCTATGTTATACAGGCATCAACCACAGTAAAAAATATTTTCTTCTGTTACTAATATTATACAGCAGGGGACATCTCAGTTTGAAATAGTTTGTATCATATCTCCTATGTTATACAGGCATCAACCACAGTAAAAAATATTTTCTTCTGTTACTAACATTATACAGCAGGGGACATCTCAGTTTGAAATAGTTTGTATCATATCTCCTATGTTATACAGGCATCATCCACAGTAAAAAGTACTTTCTTCTGTTACTAATGTGATGCAGCAGGGGACATCTTAGTTTGAAATAATTTGGTGCATATCTACTATTTTATAGAGGTGTCATCCACAGTAAAAAAAAATACTTTCTTCTCTTACTAACGTTATTCAGCAGGCAGGGCCAGACTGGGACTAAAATTCAGCCCTGGCAGTTTAAGGTACACAGGCCCACTGGTCAGTCATGTGGTGAATGTATAATATCTTTGTGCACCTGTAGGTTATAAGAAGTGAGGTGAGTGTAACACAACTATATAACATATAGTCACAGCTGCAACCAGTGTTACAGCTCAGTCCTATGTATTGCTCTCAATTGCAGGACCTGGCAAAGCCACTACTTTACATACAGAGCTGGGTCTCGTAGATAATGAAGAGGATGCTGCACTCTCCATAGTGCTTCTATGACCTCTTCATATAGCTGCTGAGCCAGGATGCAAAGAGTCAAATACCCACGGAACTAACATTTAGTTATTTTACTCACTTATATAGCACCATTAATTACGCAGTGCTTTACAGACATTATCGGCACTGTCCCCATTGGGGCTCACAATCTAATTTCCTTGTCTGTATATATTTTGAGTGTGGGAGGAAACTGGAGAACCCGGAGGAAACCCACGAAACATGCAGAGAACATACAGACTCCTTGCAGATATTGTTCTTGATGGGATTTGAACCCAGGACCCCAGCGCTGCAAATATACAGTGATAACCACTGAGCCACCAATAATCTCTACAAAGACCAAGATATATTACTGTCATATGTTGACCATATAGTGGTAGATAGATATCAGTCCTGCATGACCTATTACAGTAAAGTTATATAGTGACCTACAGATGATGTTTTTTCTGATGGAATTGTTCACTTTTCCCGTCTTTTCAATTTGGATCAGGCCAACATGACGACTTCTCCAGCCAGGACTCGTCTGCAGAGATTACAACAAAGACACCTCTGACTTCTGACATTTTCAGCACCGTCCCCATTTATCCAAAACTGCACAATCTCCTCATCTTGCTGATATTATAATACTGAGCCGCTGCTGCCATATTTGTCCCTACTACTGCACCTACTGTGTGGTATAATAACGTTTCCTCTTTCTGCCCAACATAGTAATGCCCACCACTGTGCCCCTTACATTGTAATAACACTTACTTTGTGCCCTCTAAATGGTAAAATTGCCCCCTAGAAAATATGAATGCCCTGTGCAAATTCCCTAGAAAACAGTGTCCATATTTTGCCCCTAGAAAGTAATAATGCCCAATGTGCAAATGTGCACATTTCACGGCTACAGTACACTGAGTGCTCCATAATAATTATCGTACTTAAGTGCACACTTAACATCTAATAATGTCCCCCGAGTAACCCAATGTACAACTCCTCTATATACATTATGATGGGCCTCCAGCTCCCCTATACACAGTATAATGCATCCACAGCTCTTCTATACACAGTATGATGGTCCCACAGCTCCGCTATAGTTAGGTGGTCCCCCAGCTCCACTATACACAGTATGATAAGCCCACAGCTTCCCTACACATAGCATGATGTCCCCAGTGCCCCCCGAAAGTACAATATAATGAATCCCACACTAGCCCTCAGATTGTATAATGACCCCTTCATTAGTCCCCAAACTGTACAATGACCCCTGCATTAGTCCACAAGCTGTAAAATAACCCCTGCATTGGTCCCCAAACTGTATAATGATCCCTGCATTAGTCCACAAGCTGTATAATGACCCCTGCATTAGTCCCCAAACTGTATAATGATCCATGCATTAGTACCCAAACTGTATAATGATCCCTGGATTAGTCCAGAAGATGTATAATGGCCCCTGCATTAGTCCCCAAACTGTATAATGATCCCTGCATTAGTCCAGAAGATGTATAATGGCCCCTGCATTAGTCCCCAAACTGAATAATGATCCCTGCATTAGTCCAGAAGATGTATGATGGCCCCTGCATTAGTCCAGAAGATGTATAATGACCCCTTCATTAGCCCCCAAACTGTACAATGGCCCCTGCATTAGTCCAGAAGATGTATGATTGCCCCTGCATTAGTCCACAAGCTGTATAATGACCCCTGCATTAGTCCCCAAACTGTATAATGGCCCCTGCATTAATCCCCAAACTGTATAATGATCCCTGCATTAGTCCCCAAACTGTATAATGGCCCCTGCATTAGTCCTCAAACTGTATAATGATCCCTGCATTAGTCCCCAAACTGTATAATGGCCCCTGCATTAGTCCCCAAACTGTATAATGATCCCTACATTAGTCCCTAAACCGTATAGTGGCCCCTGCATTAGTCTCCAAACTGTATAATGATCCCTGCATTAATCCCCAAACTGTATAATGGCCCCTGCATTAGTCCCCAAACTGTATAATGATCCCTGCATTAGTCCCCAAACTGTATAATGGCCCCTGCATTAGTCCCCAAACTGTATAATGATCCCTGCATTAGTCCGCAAACTGTGTAGTGACCCCTGAATTAGTCCAAAAGATATATAATGGCCCCTGCATTAGTCCCCAAACTGTATAATGGCCTCTGCATTAGTCCCCAAACTGTATAATGGCCCCCACATTAGTCCTCAAATTTTATAATGGCTACTGAATTAGTCCCTAAAATGTATGAGGGCCCCCCACACTGTTTCATGGTCCCCTACACAATATACTGTATATGGGTCCCTCATTGTTTATGATGCCCCCACATCAACCATAAGTTTTAATTTAAAAAAAATCATATACTCACCTTATCCAAATGAGTTCAGCGGCAAGGCAACGCGCTACCAATGTGCCGACGTAGGCACCGAACATCATCATGCCAGGACTCTGACAGCCTGTGCATGTGTCGGTGCCTCAGTCGTTCTGTAGACCGCAGGCATACAGCAATCTGTGGTTTAGAGAACAAACAGCGGAAGTGCAGGAAGATCATGTCTCCCTGCTCTACCGCAGGGCTTAACTGTATCGAGGGACTATACATGCTAATTAATTAAGGGCAGCTCTGGGAGGACCCCCCTGAGCATGGGTACGGGGGAACCATCCACCCTGCCCCCCAATAGCTACGCTACGGTATACTGTGATCACAGATATCAGATATTACACCAGTCACATATTACCCTGTATATACTGTAACATCCGATGTCTGTGCACACAGTATATTATATACCGGCAATATCCTATACTATGTGTACAGACATTGAATGTTATATACAGGGTAATATATGATGGTTTACATTACACTATGTGTACAGACATCAGATTTTATATCATCACATATTGTCCTGTATATAAGATGTCTGTGCACATAGCATAGGATATATCAGTGACATATTCTTCTGTACGCTGTATGTATGTACTATGTGCACTGTATATACAATGATATATGCACTGACTAATCATACCTGGACCTGGCTACAGGACATACATAATATAATATATGGCACTATATATGTATGTAGTGTATGATGTCCTGAAGCCTGGCCCAGGAACAGTCAGCCTATGATTCTGTGTACAGCTGTCTGCAGTCGCTCTGGGACTGTGAGTTATTTCTGCTGCTTGAACTTACACACAGATCTGGTAATGCTGGAGCCCATGACCCCACTGACAGCACGACCCGATTTGTGTCAGGGTTCAAACTGGGCAATGAATTATCTCACCCTGCCTCAGAGCGACTTCAGACACCGCGACAAGACAAGAGCCGACGCTGTCAGAGACCCCCTGTCCGGCCCCCATCTCTTCTGACCTCATCTCAGAAGCTCCTCAGTCTTCATGGAATCAGCCCGGCCGGCGCACAGGTGACGTAAAATCAGCAGACACGCCCACCCTCGTGCAGTATGGGTGTCTGCAATACTGGAATGGCCGGGCCGCCACTGGGGGGTGTGCTGTACATCAGAACTCAGCAGGGCCAAGGGGCAGCACATAACAGCACAGTGCGCCGCCCCCTGGTCCTGCTGGTTTCAGCTGTGCAGTGTGATTGTGCGCGAAAGGCGAGCTGAAGAGGAAATGGGGGAGATAGAGTGGCCCACTAAAGGCACTGGCCCTTCTGGCATTTGCCAGAAATGCCAGATGGCCAGTCCGGCCCTGTCAGCAGGGCACATCTCAGTTTGAAATAATTTGGAGAATATCTCCTATGTTATACAGGTCACATCTGACGCGCCCCCTGGGCCAGTGTTGTTGGGGATACCCGGAGCCGGATCAGATGGGGGTTGTAGTCTCCGAGTGGCTGTGACCCGGTCCGTGCCCAGGGTGTCAAGCTCAGTGTGTGGCAGTCCTTACTGATGTTACTAAAGTTCTTTATGTCGACTACGCCACCCGTTGAATTGCGGTCACTACGGCCGCCGCTGCAGCAGGGTCCGCTGAGGCTGATGGTGTTTGTGCAGCTTAGGTAGTATAACCCCCAACGGGAGGGGTATAGCCTCAGGGGGTCAGGTGCAGAGGATGGTGGTTGTGGAAGTGCAGGGAAGATGGTAATGAGAGTCAGAGTCGGGTTGTGCAGTTCAGGGTTCTTTACTTACTGCTGTTCTTGTACCGGTCACTCCGGCCTTGAGTGACCACCCGAGCCGCGCTGCGTCCACCAGGTCCTGGACTCGGCCAACCCCCAAGTAGTTCTGGAGCGTGGTTCTCACTCTGGGCCTGGGGCTGCTCTGCTCCTCTGCTTTCTTCCACTGCTCTGCAAAGTCTTCACTACAACAGGCTGACTTCTCACAGACTGACCCTGATCTTAGATGGTGCCCACCTTAAATACTCCCTCTATGTGTGAGCTCAGGTGACCAGCACCCAATGAGCTCCTAGCACTACCCAGACTGCTCCCCCTATCTGCCCCTACACTACTGGGATGGTCCACCCCCCTCCCACTCCAGCCAAGGACAGACTCGATCGTACCTGCACATTTCTAAGTGGGAGTACCGTTGGTCTGCCCTCCGGAAATGGGATGTGTGTAGTGCATGCAGCTAACTGAGCTCAGTTCCACACTCCATCCTTACCCGGGAGTGGAATATCACACCTCTGGGTTGAGGTGCAATACCCCTGTAGCAGCCGAATCCTCAGGGTGCTACATTCCCCCCTGGTAAATCACAGCACGTCCTCGGGCTGTAAGATATAAAAAACACCAAAACATACAATTTTTTCATAAACATAAACATATAAAACATATAAAACACCATATATATCAGCATAAACTTTTCATATAAACTTTTCATAAAAACATTCTTGTCTTCTGGTTCCTCCGGTCACTGTGCAACTTGTGACCGGGTAAAGTGCGACAGTCTCTCTTGGAATCAAACAGTTTCCTATAAAACCGGAAGGGGGCGCTTTAGGAAGCGCAACTATATACAAGGGGATATGGCCGCTCTCAGTCCTCGGCCAGGTATTAGGGAGGATTGACCGTTCTCAGTCCTCGGTCAGTGGGAATAGGGACACACGGGTTAACAGTTCAGTTCTCTGGTCCCAACGGGGACTATATTAGCAGCAACGGTTCACTGTGCCCCGACGGGCAACTATATACAGTCTCTATACTACCGTACTCAACGACGGCGTCCTCCTGCTCTTTCTTTGTGATTGGTTCCAGGTTCTGGTTCAGACCCGTCCGGGTCCTCTTGCTCCTCCTCACACCGCAGCTCCTCCTCCGTCAGGCGATGCACATGGAGAGCGTAGGGTCCTTTGGCACACTTGTGCCGGGTGAAGGTGACCTCGTCCCCTAAATACAGGTCACGTCCTCTGTGTCCCTCCGGTAGGTGGGACTCAACGTCTCTCCTGGTCACGAAGACGTCGCCTGGGGTGCGGTGATCCCTGATGAAACCCCACCCATGCTGCAGATTGAACTTTATCACAGTCCCGATGGTACGGGGACCATGCGCTGCACGGGGGTTTCTCCTGGTCCGGCTCTTCTGCTCCGCGCTCCTTATTTGGGCTTGTTGTTCCCGGACCCGCCTCTCTCTCCGCTCCCTCTCAAAGACCTCGAGCTGCTGGCGGCAGCACTCTGCACGCTCCGCTGCGGCTGCCCGAGTCTCCTGAGTGAACCCCATGAGGTCTTCTCCGGTGGGATCCCACTCAAACTGGGTCTCTTCTAGCGGGGGCGAGATCCTCTTCATGGGCTTTGGAGCCGGGATCAGGGGTTCGCACATGGCCCTTGCTTTTTGCAGCTCCAGCTGGATGTATTCCTGGGGCCATACGAAGGGCTGCCCATCCGGGCACGTATGTTGGGCGAACAGGTCTTCACCCAGGTGCGGCACTCTTGATGTTACGGGCGCTGTGGTGGTAGCGGCGCCCGGGTTGACCAGGCCTTGCGACCAGGCCTGGGGCACCTTGAAAGTAAAGGGCACCGTAAGAACGGCGGCGCCCTGTGTTACTTGGCCCTGCGACCAGGCCGGTGGCTCCGCGGAGGTAGGGGGCGCTGTTGGTATTGCGGCGCCTGGGGGTACTAGGCCTTGCGACCAGGCCGATGGTACTTCCTGCTTGGCCACGCTCGAGGTCGAGGCGTGTGACGTCACAGGGGTCGCGGCTTCCGTTTGAGGCCTAGTCTGCGGCGGTGACGTTGCAGCGACGGGCACGGCAGGGGGTACTTCGGGCTCTGCGACGGGGAGCTGGGGCAGGCACGCGGTTTCCCGGCTCGGGGTAGTGACGTCCCCTTTACCTGCCTCCATTCGTTCGGCTCCCTTCTCGGCGCCGTCTCCGGCCTTCAGTCCTCCTGCGCCATCCTCAGAGGCGGTCTGTCTCCTCGTCTCGGGTGGCGTGCTCCGCTGACGGGTTCTTGTCTGCTGGGCCATCTCACGGCTCCATTCTGCTAACGTCTCTCGCTGCACCCGGGCTATCCTCCGTGCGAGGCCCTCCAGCGCAGTCTGTGCACACTCCCGATCTCGGGGGAGCTGTGCCAAGACCTCCACTAAGCCTAGTGGGGTCGTTGCTTCTAGCAGGCTCCTGACCAACGGGTCGGTGCTGCTCTGCTCTCCTCCCGCTGTCTCCAGCCGGCCTTCTGGAATGGCGACCGGCAACAGGCTCCTGACCACTGGGTCGGTGCTGCCTGGAGTGGCGGCCCGCATCAGGCTCCTGACCGCTGGGTCGGTGCTGCCTGGCTCTTCCTCCATCTCCGGGTAGGCCCTCTCTGGACTCTCTTCCAGACGTCTTGTCTCCGGGTGCGCTCTCTCCAGACTGCTCCAGGCGACACCCATCTTTGCTCTTTTCTTCTGTCTCCGCCCACATCGAGGGTGGTCCCGGGGCAACTTAGTGATTGTCAGTTCCAGGGGCAGTTCTCTTACGCTGATGGACACTTCCAGCATCACAGTCTCTGTTGGTGGGGGCGGTTTCCACTTTTGGCGCCATTCTTCGACCTGGCCCACGATGGGAGGTGGCCTCTTGCCACCCTCTGGCACGCACATAATGGCGTCCGCTCTTCCAAGGCGGGAAATCTTCGGAAATGGCGGGAATCGTCTCCCAGTGGCGGGAAACTCCATGGATGGCGGGAAAAAGCTGCAAATGGCGGACAACCGGCGGGAAACGACCTGTGATGGGGCCCGATGGCGGGGACCCTCCGGAACCGGCAGGAGACTTCTTTTTAAGGTATCGATGTACTTTTCTTCAGGCACGCAGTACCCGGTTGTTGCGGGCACGAGATCCTGCCGACTACGCCAAAGTTGACGCGCCCCCTGGGCCAGTGTTGTTGGGGATACCCGGAGCCGGATCAGATGGGGGTTGTAGTCTCCGAGTGGCTGTGACCCGGTCCGTGCCCAGGGTGTCAAGCTCAGTGTGTGGCAGTCCTTACTGATGTTACTAAAGTTCTTTATGTCGACTACGCCACCCGTTGAATTGCGGTCACTACGGCCGCCGCTGCAGCAGGGTCCGCTGAGGCTGATGGTGTTTGTGCAGCTTAGGTAGTATAACCCCCAACGGGAGGGGTATAGCCTCAGGGGGTCAGGTGCAGAGGATGGTGGTTGTGGAAGTGCAGGGAAGATGGTAATGAGAGTCAGAGTCGGGTTGTGCAGTTCAGGGTTCTTTACTTACTGCTGTTCTTGTACCGGTCACTCCGGCCTTGAGTGACCACCCGAGCCGCGCTGCGTCCACCAGGTCCTGGACTCGGCCAACCCCCAAGTAGTTCTGGAGCGTGGTTCTGAGCTCCCTTTCTGTCCTGTCCTCGTCTCTGGCCTTCCCCACCAGGGATCCACCTAAGTCCGGCTCCCTCGGGCCTCTTGTTGGCGAACCCTTGCCTCTGGGTTCCCTGACCCTATGCGTGGTCTGCCTTCCGGGTGGATTTAGTGGGTGGCCGTGGCAGATGCTGCCCACGGCCTCCGGTCTCTGGCTGAGGTATGCTGTAGCCCCCACCAGTTTGGGATCCGGTACCCTGTTGCCAACTCTTCACCCTGTGATTGTATTTGGGTTCTCAGAGTTCCTTCTTTCTCCCCCTCTGGGTCTTTCGTTCTCTCCTCTCTCACTCTGGGCCTGGGGCTGCTCTGCTCCTCTGCTTTCTTCCACTGCTCTGCAAAGTCTTCACTACAACAGGCTGACTTCTCACAGACTGACCCTGATCTTAGATGGTGCCCACCTTAAATACTCCCTCTATGTGTGAGCTCAGGTGACCAGCACCCAATGAGCTCCTAGCACTACCCAGACTGCTCCCCCTATCTGCCCCTACACTACTGGGATGGTCCACCCCCCTCCCACTCCAGCCAAGGACAGACTCGATCGTACCTGCACATTTCTAAGTGGGAATACCGTTGGTCTGCCCTCCGGAAATGGGATGTGTGTAGTGCATGCAGCTAACTGAGCTCAGTTCCACACTCCATCCTTACCCGGGAGTGGAATATCACACCTCTGGGTTGAGGTGCAATACCCCTGTAGCAGCCGAATCCTCAGGGTGCTACACATCCACACTAAAAAAAATACTTTCTTCTGTTACTAATTGATGTAGCAAGCCATATCTCCACTTGTCATTTAGTGCCGCTGAAATTAAGCTATGTGCAGAACTGGTGCAGAGTAAAAAATCAAATTTTTTTTGCTAATAGCATACTCCTACTGCACTGAGCAACATGAATTGAAAAAGAGAGGTTGTGGTGGAAGGGGGAATAGACTTGGTGTTCAAGGTATACGTGGGGTAGATGGTAATGTTAGTGAAAGGACTAGTGAACCAACACCGTCACATCCTATCCAAAGACAACTGACAAATTCTGTTAATGGACAGGCTACTCCACTCCCTTTCTTTGTCAGCTGCACAGCAATACACCTTGTTGACAAGGGCCAGAAAGAGCAGGTGCTCCAGTGGATGGCAATCGCTGCTTCAAGAGGCCTCTCCTCTTCTTTCACCACCTCAACATCACACACAGTACAGTCCACAGAGGTGACACCCCAATTACCCTTGCTTCCCCCCATGTCCCAACTGTCCAAATGCCCAACTGACTGTAGGGAACCACAGATGGGTGAGTCTGTAGAACTGTTCACCCATTCTATACCATGTGCATCAGAAGAGTACTCTAAACATTCCCAGAGTCAAGAGGAGGAAAGCATCTGCACCGATGCACAATTTTTTTTTCGGTTGGATTCGGGGCAGGATGAAGTAGGGTCCGAGCAGGTTCCTGACCCTCGTCACCAGAAGTTAAAGACCGGGAGGGGAGGGGATCCTGATGAGACTCAGATTCCTGAGGCTTATGCGGACTGGACTGTGCTTTCAGGGTAACAATAGGGGAAGGGTCACTCTGAGGGCGAGGAATGGGATAACACATTGGATGACGATGAGGTTGAAGATCCTACTTGGTGTGAACCCAGATTCAGGCATCCTAGTAGCTCATCTGAGGAGGTGGAGGAGGAAGATGAGGAGGTTATGTTTCGCCCTACAGTGCAGTGCAGACACTGCATCCTTAGCCACAACTGTAGCTGTGACCAGCAGCGGTCACGAGTCTGCAGCTCGCAGGGGCAACAAGGGTTTCCTAGCCTGGGCCATTTTTTATAACACCGTAAAGGATGAGCCAACTCACGTTATCTGTCAACTTTGCAAGAAAAGATTCAGTAGAGGGAAAAAGTACAATAATTTGACTATTACATGCATGGACTTTCACATGCGCAATCAGCATGTGTTACACTGCCAAACTCACTGTGATAAAATGTGGACCTCAAAACCATCAGCCACCCCATCAACCGAATCTGCTGCTTCTTCTTCCTTCTCTGCTACCATGCCAAGTATTGTCACGCAGGTCTCCGACCATAGAACTTACTTTTGTATACCCGCTCCAGTCAAACTGAGAGAGAACCCGTCAGCTGTAACGGAAGCGGACATGCCTACTGTGTTTGTTTCACCAAGCACACCACATCTTTCTCAATCCACCATAACATCTCCACCTTCACCTCACTCACGGTCCAGCAGTTTGTCTGGTTCACTGTACTCAACCCTCTCTCAGCACTGCAGCCAGCTCTCAGTCCCGCAGTTGTGGTCACATAAAAAATTGTTTCCTCTACACATGACAAGGTTATGAGGTTTAACGCCAAAATTGGTCACAGAAATGGTGGTGTTAGGCCCTAATTTTTTTAAATATGAACACTCCTGATTGTGTCTCCATCTGCTGGATTGGCTGTAGTGGAAGAGGTGTTGGCCCCCATTATAATACTTTTACTAAATTTAAATTAATTGATTGGTGCAGATATTGTTCTCACAGGGGAACACATGATAAAAGTTTTCTTTCTATCATGGTATATGAAGCAGGCTATATTTCATCTTTTAATTCTTTTGGTGCAGATATTGTTCTCCACACAGGGGTACATAGACTTGATAATTTCAAAATTGGTATATAAAGCAGACTACTTCTCCACTTAAAATTCTTTTGGGCAGCTATTGTTCTCCACACAGGGGTACACAGACATGATAAACTCAAAACTGGCTTTCTTACTACCATGGTATATAAAACAGGCTACATCTCAGCTTAAAATTCTTTGGAGCAAATATTGTTCTCCATACATGGGAAAAATAAGATTGGGTCTGAGCATCTTCCTGAACCTCGACTGTACTGTGCTATCAGGGCAAGAAGAAGAGGAGGGTGACTCTCAGGGTGAGGAATGGAATAACACATTGGATTATGGTGAGGTTGTAGATACCACTTGGTGTGAACCCAGAGGCACGCAGCTGAGTAGCTCATCTGAGAAGGTGGAGGAGGAGGAAAATGAGGTTACGTTGAGTCTTAAGGCGCAGACATTGAGAGATGCAACCCAATGAGCACTGCATCCTTAGCCACAACTGTGGCAGTTGTTATGATCTGCTACAAGCACTAAGGAAAGACAGGAGATCTGTCCCTACAATAGAACTAAACTGGATCCCTACGATGTAACGGGGAACCTGATCCTGCGATCAGACCCGCTAAAGTCCTTGGCTAGTCTGTACGAAGACCTATAGATGCAAGGGAGGGATCCCTACAAGAACTAGGGACTGGGATAAAGTTGGACACCTCCTAGCAGAAATCGTAGCAGTAAAAGACAAACACACAACATAGAACATAGAGGTCAGAAGACCTAGCAAAACTAGCAGAGAAAGGTAACAGAGTACCAAGCTAGCTCAAGAGTAGAAAATACAATGAAGCCCAGCAAGGCCAGGAGGGCGGAGCCGGATTAAATAGGCAAAAATGGTCATGTGACCAGTAAACTAGAAAAAACCTAACAGAAGAGTTCTAACAGCAGTGATCAACACCAGCCGAGGGTCGGCAGCTCACAGGGGCTGCAAGGGTAGCCTAGCTTTTTTTTGACACCGCAAGGGATGAGGCAACACAAGTTATCTGCCAATTTTGCAAGAAAAAACTCAGTAGAGGGAAAAAGTGCAATTATTTGACTACTATATGCATGAACCTTCACATGCGCAATCAACATGCATTACTCTGACAATCTCACTGTGATAAAATGCAGGCCTCAACAACCACCAGCCGCCCCATCAACCGCATCTGCTGCTTCTTCTTCCTTCTCTGTTACTGTGCCATGTTTTATAAAGCAGGTCTCCCATCGCAGAACCTTTGGTTCTTTAACCGCTACAGGCTGAAACGGAAGTGGACATGCCTGCCGTTTTTGACTGATCTCAGAGAACGAGCACACCACAACTTTATAAATCCATTGTAACATCTCGGCCTGCATCTCACTCATGGTCCAGCAGTTTGTCTGGTTCAACGTACTCCGCCCTCTCTCAGCAATGCAGCCAGCCCTCAGTCCCATAGTTGTGGTCACGTAAAAGATTGTTTCCTCCTACACATGACAAAGCTAAGAGATTGAAATTCACAATCTCCAATCTGTTGGCCATGGAAATGGGGTTGTGAGGCCCTAATTTTTTGAAATGTAAACACTAGTGTTGAGCCACCCCTGTAGTGTTCAAGTTCGGTTCGCTTCGTCGAACACCCGTATGTTCGCCGAACTGTTCGTCGAACTGTTCGTCGAACACCTTCGAACACCATTAAAACCAATGGCAGGCAAACAAAAACACATAGAAACACATAGAAAACACCTTCAAAGGTGTCCAAAAGCTGACAAACTGCTCAGAAGACACAACTAACACATGGAAAAGTGCCAAGTACATATAGTCATGCGAAAAGAAAAGAGGTGGAGGAGTAAAAGGAGGGGGAGACACAGATATAGGCATGTCATGAATTTCATGAAATAATTAAAAAAAATTGAAGTGGGGCTTCGCACTATATTTGTGTCCAGTCAGGTGCAGCAGGCAGGAACGGGCTGCCCCCAACCACCAGCTGCTTATTTGTACCTGGCCGGACACAACAATATAGGGAAGCCCTTTTTTTCTTAATTATTTCATGAATTTCATGAAATAATTAAAAAAAAAATACGTGGGGCTTCGCCCTATTTTTGTGTCCAGCCAGGTACAACTAGGCAGCTGGGGGCTGGAATCCGCAGCACAGGGAGGCCCAAGCTTTCTGGGCCACCCCCGCTGCAAATTGCAGTCCGCAGCCACCCCGGAAAATGGCGCGTTCATAGAAGCGCCATCTTCTGGCGCTGTACCCAACTCATCCAGGGCCCTGGTGCGGTGGCTCACTGGGTAATAAAGGGGTTATTATCAGCTGGCCCCAAGCCCAAAATTCATGGGGTCACGCCAGTATTAGACATGACCGCCATAAATTTCTAGTAAAGTATTTAAAAAAAACACAACACCCAGAATAAAGTCCTTTAATTGAAATAAACACACAATTCTTTATTGTTCTAAATTAAACTATACTTACCATCACGCCCATTCCAGCTGAAGCCAACGATCTCCTGCAATAAAAGAAAAATAATAAACCAACCTCATCCTTACCTTTCCATGGTTCCCACGACAGCTTCAGCTCTGCTACATCGAGATGACAGGCTGGACCGCAGCAAAACGCTGCCATCCAGCCTGTCATCCCGCAGACACTGAGAAGAGCAGGCATGCTTGCGCTCCTCAGTGTCTCGCTGTGACGGCATCCAGATGAGCCGAGGTCATGTCCAATGAACTCGGCTCACCTCATGCACGTCACTGACAGCGTGGGAAAATTCTCACGCTGAAGTGCTGAGTGCAGGAGAATTCTCCCACGCTGTCAGTGACGTGCATGAGGTGAACTCATGTCCAATGAACTCAGCTCACCTCATGCACCTCACTGACAGCGTGGGAAAATTCTCCTGCACTCAGCGCTTCAGCGTGAGAATTCTCCCACGCTGTAAGTGACGTGCATGAGGTGAGCCGAGTTCATTGGACATGACCTCGGCTCATCTTTATGCCGTCACAGAGAGACAATGTGGAGCGCAAGCATGCCTGCTCTTCTCAGTGTCTGCGGGATGACAGGCTGGATGGCGGCGTTCTGCTGCGGTCCAGCCTGTCATCTCGATGTAGCAGAGCTGAAGCTGTCGTGGGAACCATTGAAAGGTAAGGATGATGTTGCTTTAATATTTTATTTTTATTACAGGAGATCGTTGGCTTCAGCTGGAATGGGCGTGACGGTAAGTATGGTTTAATTTAGAACAATAAAGAATTGTGTCTTTATTTCAATTAAAGGACTTTATTCTGGGTGTTTGTGTTTTTTTTAACTTTGACTATGGGGTTAGTAATGGGGGTGTCTTATAGACGCCTCTCCATTACTAACCTGGGCTTGATGTCAGCTGGCATTATAAGCTGACATCAACCCCAGCCCTATTACCCCCTGCCACCGCTACAGGGCAGCGTGGAAGAGCGAGGCTAAGTGCCAGAATTGGCGCATCCTATGAATGCGCCATTTCTGCGGCGGCTGACGGCTGGTGTTTCTAGCCTGGGAGGGGGCCAATATTCATGGCTCCCTTCCTGGGCTATTAATATCAGCCCCCAGCTGTCTGCCTAGCCTTTGCTAGCTATTAAATTAGGGGGGACCCCACGTCATTTTTTTGGGGGGGTCCCCCATTTTAATAGCTAGTAAAGGCTATGTATTCAGCTGGGGTCTCATATTAGTAGGCTGGGAAGCTCCGTGGGTATTACCCCCTTCCCAGGCTTCAAACATCTGCCCCAGCTGTCTGCTTAACCTCCGCTAGAGCCTAAAATTAAGGGGAACCCCACGCCAATTTTTTTAATAATAAATCCTTTATTTTAATACTAAATGACAAGTACAGTAACCAACAATATCACTGTACTTCATATATATGTGACTGACATGTTTCTATCTATCTAATCTATGTGTGAAGCTCTATTCTGTCTGTTATAAATTGTCGGGTACAGATGCTGAATTGCCGGCCGGCTTTCTTAAAGAGACGGTGCATGAAAACACTATTATTTTTTTTAATAAATCCTTTACACTAAATGACAAGTACAGTAAGCAACACTGTCACTGTACTTCATATATATGTGACTGACATGTTTCTATCTATCTAATCTATGTGTGATTCTCTATTCCTTCTATTCTAAATTGTCGGGTACCGCTGCTGAATTGCCGGCCGGCTTTTTTAAAGAGACGGTGCATGAAAACACTATTATTTTTTTTGATAAATCCTTTACGCTAAATGACAAGTACAGTAAGCAGCACTGTCACTGTACTTCGTATATATGTGGCTGACATGTTTATATCTATCTAATCTATGTGTGAAGCTCTATTCTTTCGGTTCTAAATTGTCGGGTACCGGTGTATGCCGCTGCTGAATTGCCGGCTTTTCATGTTTCACTGTTGGCACTGTTCCCATCGATTTGGGCAATCACTGTAATGCCACAAGCACCATGGCTGTGGCATTACAGTGAGTGGCAGACAATCCCTGCATGATTGGTGCTCTAAATAGCACCAGACATGCAGGACACGCTTTTGGTGCACGAACAGTTATCGAACATAACCTCGAACAGCCGAATTTTTTGCAAATCGTTCGGGTTCGTCGAACAACTCGAACACCGCCCAAAACAGCTCGAATTTGAGATTGGCGAACAGTTCTAGTCGAACACCGCTCATCTCTAACCCTGACGGCCAGCCCCCCTCTCCCAATACTGGTGCCTGTCTGCTGGTGGGTCGCGCGAGCCCCCCTGTGGTGGAGGCAGGTCTAAGCTTTTTAATTTAAATTGTCTCTCTAATTTGAATGAATACACTTTAAAACATTTTACAAGGATCTATTGGAGGGCAAGTCTCATGCCAGCAGCCGCATAATTCCAGCTCCAGTAGCGTCCACTAAAGCTGCTGCAGTTAAAAAGCTTTTATAAGGATCGAGCTCGGCGGTCCACCACAAGGCGTCCTACCGCCAGTCCCAGCCCCAATGCCTTGGGGTGCCTCTTGATGCTCTTCACTGAGTATCCCGGGGTCCTGAAGCATTTACTTTGAAAAAATTAAGTGTCCAAACTACAGGTGGTGTAGCTTGCTTAACAGCTGGGATAATCCGCTGACTAGCAGACACTGCTACTAGGCACAAAGTATTTCTTGGGCTAGATGCAGTTAAAAATTTGTAATTAGATACTCGCGTTGGATGCTGAGAAAGCATTCCATAGAGTCTCCTGACACTCCATATATTATTCTCTTAAAAAGCTTGGGGTAGGGGTCTAGGGGACCCTTTTATAGCCAAAATGATATCTCACTCTCAGGTAAGGATGGAGTGTGGATCAGGACCCCGACACCTGCATGCATTACACCACATTGCCGTGGGGCAGGGTGACCAATATGCCCCTGAGATGGGCACGACAGTCCCTGTCCCTGGCTGGAGTTGGGGGAGGGAACACCGAGGAAGGGGAACCCTGTAATGCAGGAGCAGGGAGGAAGCAGTTCCTGGGTGCATTGAGAAGGGAGTATAAAAGGTGGGCACCATCTTAGTTCAGTGCAGAGAAGTCTGAGCAGAAGTGACATGGAGCAGGGGCTCTGCATGAGCTCTGCTCTGGAGGGGGGCCTAGTAAAAGAGGCCCAGGCATGGAAGAGGGAGAAGGAAGGAAGAGGAGCGGAGAAGGCTCCAGGAACGAGGAACGAAGGGATCCCAGGGGTGCGGACGGGCGAGTTGCCACCGCACGCCTGAATCCACCTGCGTGGAGGGGTCTGGCCAAAGGGGGAGACCGGTCCCTGAAACTAGTGGAGGCGGGAAACGACCCTCAGCTAGAAACCGGAGGCTGTGACATTTTATGTGGCGCAGCTCCTCGCTACACCCGCTAGGAAGGCACCACATAGGGTCAGGGAAACTGGCGTCAAGTTTACCATGAGGAGGCCCGAGGCAGCCGGACAGAAGCGTTGGTAAGAAAGGCAAGACAAAGGACACACAAAGGGGGTCCTGTGAAGCGCTCCAAAGTTATCTGGGAGTTGTCTGAGCTGGTGAGCACAGTACGACGTGGGCAGCCGTTACCTGCAGAATTGGTCTGGATAATAAGAACTGTGAGTAAAGGCCCTGGACTGCATCACTGACTCCGTGTCGTTACTGCTGCTGCCCTGCACCATCACCCCCATCCTCCGCATACACTGCCCTGAGGCTATACTCCTCCCGTGGGGAGTTATACTACGCTCTGCTGCACCCACAACACCAGTCTCAGTGGTCTGCCCTGCAGCGGCGATTCAGTCAGACTGCAATCCACGAGTGGCGTAGTTGGACATTTAAACATAAAAACCACATAAATAGTTCCGCCACTGGTTTGACCGCCCTGAGCCACGGAACCGGGTCACCGCCACGGAGACTACAAACACCAGCATCCACCAAAAAGGGTCCGGCTCCAGGTGTCCCAAAGCCCAGGGGGCGCATCAGAACATTTTTATCACCTTTCATAATCACCAATGGGACAAGGCAGGGATGTCCTCTGTCCACTCTCTTATACATCCTAGTGACGGAGCACCTGCTCTCATCAATTCGCTATAACCCCAATATTATGTGGATTGAGGTGGGAGGCACCGAGTACAAGTGCTCTGCATTTGCTGATGATGTCCTACTATATATCATATATATCCATCCCTGCTGTTATGGCTGAAATAGATCACTTTGTTACATGGTCAAATTTTAAAATCAATGCAGCGAAGTCTGAGGCCCTCGATGTCTCCCTCCCCAAATCCATACAGGATTCCATCCAGTTCAACTTTCCCTTTGCCTGGCCCTCACAGGGTATCAAATACTTAGGAATTCCTATTCATAGAGACCTCTCCCGTCTATGTTATCTTAATTTTGGGCCCTTTATTGTAAAACTCCATACAGACAACGGTTGGCAAGTTAGAACTGTAAGATTCACTACGTGAACCACTGGTGTTTTGAGGAAAAGCACATGTACGTTGTGTTCCAAATTATTATGCAAAAAGTGTTAAGGAATGAAAAGGGATGAATTTGCTTGTTTGTCAGTTAAACTCATTGATGGTGATGTGTGTCAGGGCTCTTTATATCACTGTAAGCAATTGCAGACACCTGTGCTAAGTAGTTTGGCAGGTGTGTCCAACGAAAGGCAAGAAGGCTGTCCCACATTATTAAGCAGCCAACATTTTCTGCCAAAATGGGAAAGAAAAAGGATGTATCGGCTGCTGAGAAGCAACAAATTGTGGAGTGTTTAGGTCAAGGCATGACTACAATCAACATTGCCAAGACACTTCATCCTGATCATCGCACAATCAAGAAGTATGTAGCTGATTCACAGTACATACGTGTGCGTGCTGATAAGGGAAAATTGAGGACTCTTTCCTACAGGCAATTACGTCAGGTTAAAAGAGCAGCAGCAAAAAAGCCTTGTCATAGCAGTAGACAAGTTTTTGAAGCTGCTGGTGCCTCCAACGTCCCCCGAGCAACAAGATGCAGAGTCCTTCAGAGGTTTGCAGCTGTGCGTAAGCCATCCTGTCGACCTCCTCTATCCACTGTACACAAGCAGGAACGGCTCCAGTGGGCCAAACATTACATGAAGACTGACTTCAAAACTGTTTTGCTCACCAATGAGTGCCATGCAACGCTCGATGGTCCAGATGGATGGAGTGGAGGATGGCTGGTTGATGGACACCCCACGCAAACACGGCTACAGCGCCAACAAGGAGGAGGTGGAGTAATGTTTTGTGCTGGAATCATGGGGAGAGAGATTGTCGGCCCCTTTAGGATCCCTGAAGGCGCTAAAGATGAACTCCATAATGTATGTGGATTTTCTCAAACAGCACTTCCTGCCATGGTTCAAGAAGAAGAACCGTGTATTTCACAGCAAGATCATTTTCATGCATGATAATGCACCGTCTCATGCTGCACATAACACATCTGCATCTCTGGCTGATATGGGCATAAAAGGGGACAAACTTATGGTGTGACCCCCATGCTCCCCTGACCTCAACCCCATTCAGAACCTCTGGCGCATCATCAAAAGGAGTGTCTATGATGGCGGGAGGCAGTTCACATCTAAGCAACAGCTCTGGGAGGGTATTCTGTCCTCATGCAAAACAATTGAAGCAGAAACCATCCAAAACCTGATAAATTCAATGGACGAGACAGTTCAGAAGCTCCTTTCGAACAAGAGGTCCTATGTGCAAATGTAACATCACCTAGAAAAAAGTTTTGCGTTGAAAACTGTTTGATTTCAGTTTCTAATAACCTGCTAATGCTTATAATTTCAAAAATGACCATTTTTTGTTCTTTATTTAAATGAAAAGGTTGATCGAAGAGTGTGGGGGATCTAAGAGTGTGGCAACCCAGTAGTCAGGATTACTTCGAATTCTGACAATCTGAGGGTCATGTTGCAGGTAGTTCAGCAAGAAGGCACTCAGGTGTCTTGCGCATCTAGGAGACTCAAAATTATTTTCCTGGCTAGATGCCGCTAAAAATTATTATTAATTTGAAAGCTGGTGGAGCTTAGAATAGATGGCCTAATAGAATCAGTACTGCACACTGCTACAAAGCCCAAATTATTTTCCAGCCAAGATACAGATTAGTAATTTTAAATCTGGTGGAGCTGAGTATAGATGGCCTAATAGAATCAGTACTGCACACTGCTACAAAGCCCAAATTATTTTCCAGCCAAGATACAGATAAACATGATTAGTAATTTTAATGCTTAAAACGGTTGGTGAGGTGATTTTAACAAATCATCAAGCTTTTACTCTCCCCAAGATGACACAGGGGTAGAAAAGTAGTTTCGGATCCATGATTTGTTCATCTTTATGAACGTGAGTCTGTCTACATTATCAGTGGAGAGCCGCGTGCGCTTATCTGTCAGCACACCACCAGCAGCGCTGAACACACTTTCAGACAGAACGCTGGCTGCAGGGCATGACAAGATCTCCACGGCGTAAGTGGCGAGCTCCGGACATTTATCCAGATTGGAAGTCCAAAAAGAGCAAACGTCTGGTGACACAGTGATGGCTTCAATGTTTACTTGGAGATACTCCTGTACCATCGTCTCTAGGCGTTGACTATGTGTCAGACTTCTTGTCTCCTGTGGCCTTGCAAAGGATGGGCTAAAAAAGTGGTGAAATAATTCCGCAAAATTGATGTTACCAGCAGATACTGTGTTTCTGTTACGGTTTGAGTGCTGAGCACTCGACGGTCCCACAGTTGGCAAGTTGCAACTGTGAGATTCACTACGTGCACCACTGGTGTTTTGTTGAAAAGCACATGTAAGATTCTGCAACAGTCTCTGCTGACACTCCTGCATGCGTGCATCCCTTTCTATGGCAGGAATAATTTCTGCAAATTTACTTTTGTACCGGGGATCTAACAGTGTGGCAACCCAGTAGTCAGGATTATTTCTAATTCTCACAATTCGAGGGTCATGTTGCAGGTAGTGCAGAAGGAAGGCACTCATGTGTCTTGCGCATCCAGGAGCACCAAGTCCCTGTTGGTGGCGAGGTAACAATCATGCTTCCTTCCTCTGTCCTCTCCCCCCAAACTCGTACAACAGAAATGTGATCAAGGTCTCCCTCATCTGATGAGTCTTCCATCAGTTCGTCCTCCACCTCTTCCTGGGCTCCTGCACCTTCCTCACTAGTTTGGCTGCTACCATGCGCCCTGGTAAAACCATCTCCCCCACCCTCACATGCCTGCCGCCTTGGTGCTGCCGACCATCTGGACCTTGCAGATGTTAGCCCTTCCGCATACAACTCCTCCTCCTCTACTTCCTCCACCTCCTCTTGTGCCACCACCTGACTCCGAATTCTGTTTAACATGTGCTCCAGCATGTAAATCACCGGAATAGTCATACTGATAATGGCATTGTCAGCACTAAACATCTTCGTCGCCATTTCAAAACTGTGCAGAAGGGTGCATAGGTCCCTGACCTGAGACCACTCCTCCAGCATAATATGCCCCACCTCTGGACCTCATTGGCCCAAGCTATACGTCAGAACGTATTGCACCAGGGCTTGTCGGTGCTGCCACAGTCGCTGCAACATGTGCAGAGTTGAATTCCACCGGGTAGGCACATCGCATTTTAGCCGGTGAAGTGGCAGGCCCAATGACTTCTGTAGAGATGTAAGTCGCTGAGCTGCGGGATGCGAACGGCGGAAGTGAGCACACAGCGACCATGCACTCTGCAGAAGGCCATCTAGTCCGGGATAGTGACCTAAAATTGGTGGACAACCAGGTTCAACACGTGAGCCATACAAGGCACGTGTGTGACATTGCCCCGGCGAAGGGCCGCACCCAGGTTTGCAGCATTGTCGCACACGGCCTTCCCTGGTTTCAGGTCCAGTGGAGACAACCATTCATGAAACTGGTTCTCCAGAGCTGACCACAACTCCTCCGATGTGTGACTCACATTTCCCAGACATTTCAAAGTAAAAACCGCCTGATGACGTTGAGCCCTGCTGTCAGCATAGTAAGGAGGTGTGCAGGATCCCTTCTGCGCAGTTAGAAAGCTTGTGGCATGACCAGACAGGCTTTGGGTGCAGGTGGAGGACCGAGAGCAGGTTGAGGAGGCAGAAGCAGTGGAGGAACTTTGAGATAAAGAGGATTGACGCACAACTCGTGGGGATGGCAAGACTTGGACAGCAGCTCCTTGTCCTGCTGTCACCACAGTTACCCAGTGCCCTGTCAGCGACATGTAACGCCCCTGTCCATGCCTACTCGTCCAAGTGTCTGTGGTGAAATGCACCCTGTCACACACAGAGTTTCTCAAAGAAGCGGTGATGTTGTGTGCGACATGCTGGGGGAGCGCAGGCACACTTTTCACTGAGAAATAGTGTCGACTGGGCATCTGGTACTGGGGCACTGCAACGGACATAAGGTCTCGAAAATCCTCTGTGTCCACCAGGCGGAAAGGCAGCATTTCTGTAGCCAAGAGCTTGCGGATGGTGAAATTCAACCTCTTAGCTTTCTCATAGCTAGGAAGAAATGGTCTTTTACTTGTCCACATCTGAGGGACCGAGGGCTGGCTGTTGTGCTTAGACGGGGTTGAGAAGGGTGTCCCCGGCAAACTGCCGGTCTGTGAGGAAGATGCTGGTGGACATGTTAGGTTGCCATGATCCAAAGGTGGTGCTATCGATGTCAACACCAGCTGGTGTTACCACCTCCAAAGAAAATGATGACCTGCCAATCACGCTGGCTGTTGCGGGTAAAGAGGTGGCAGGTCTGCGTCCCAAAACAGGCGTGACTGCTGTCCCCCCAGTCACAGAGGATGAAGAGGCCTCAGATGCACAAGCTGGGGCAGACGGTGGTTGGCCCGGCCGGCTAGGCCGCATTGTAGCACAGTGAGCTTCCCACTGCAACTTATTCTTCATGTCCATGTGCCGGTTCATGCATGAAGTACTCAAACTATGTATTTTTTGGCCTCTACTTAGCTTTTGCTGACAAATGTTACAGATAACATGAGTTGGGTCATTTTTATCGATCTGAAAAAATGCCCAGGCTATGCAAGGCTTAGCATCCATGTGACCTGGAGAGCCTCCACGACTTGTGGTCAGAGGCAGAGTTGTGTTTGAGGATGCAGTTGTTGACGTGCTTTCAGTACTACGTCCCTGTCCAGGAAGGCGCAACCTGACCTCGTCGTCACTAGCATCCTCCTCCACCTCCTCTGCTGACCTCATCTCTTGGCTGACTGTGGGTTGACAGTAAGTGGGATATCCAACCTCATCATCATCACCATGTGTGTTATCACACCCGTCGTCCTCAGAGCCAACCTGTTCCTGCCCTGACAAAAAACTAAAGTTGTCGCTCCAATCAGGTATTTCAGTTTCATCATCGTCTTCCTCATTGTCTCCACCAACAGGATTTACAGTTTGGGAACGAGGGTCTACATTATGGTCAGAACCTTCTGCGTCTGGTCCTGGATCCGACTCATAAAGATTCTGGTCATCAATGCAGATCATTTCCTCATCTGGATTCACAGAAGCTCTGGAGCCGACCTCTGATTCCCAGGCTATAGTATGAGTAAACAGCTCTGCAGACTCAACCATCTGTTCTACCCCATACTCAGACGGGCAGCTGGAGAATTGGGAGCTGTGAGGAAGCAAGTGCGATTGGGGTGACACCTCTGAGGACTGGAGTATTTGTGATGTTGAAGTTGAGGTGGAGGAGAGCCCACTTAAAGGAGCACTTGATATCCGTTGAAGCACCTGCTGTTTTTGTGCCTCTTCTGGAATTTGCAGCGATTGGCGTGGCCGTAAGAAAGGGATCTTATCACATTGTCCGCTAAAAGAAGTAGACATTTTAGTTTGGCTGGAAGATGGTCTTTCTTCTGCAGATGTTATTGTTGCTTTAACACCTACCCCACCATCACAACCTTTTTTCCCCTTCCCAACATGCCTATTCCCCTTTCCACCAGCAGCAGGCCTTTTTCCACTCATTTTGGTGGTTAACTAATTCACAACTCTGGAGTTGTTTGCACAAAAAAACAATTGATGGGAACCGAGCAGAGCTGAGTGGTCAAACGGTGGTATTAGGCCAAAAGTATTGGCTGGGTTAGATGCAGATAAAAATTGGATTGTATTTGCGACCTGATGGAGGTCAGTATAGATGGACTAATAGAGCAAGTCCCACACACTGCTAGAAGCCTAAATATTTTTTCAGAGCTAAATGCAGATAAAAATTATTTTTAATATGCAACCTGGTGGAGGTTAGTATAGATGGACTAATAGACCAAGTCCCACACACTGCATGAAGCCTAAATATTTTTTCAGAGCTAGATGGAGAAAAAAATTAGATTGAATTTGCAACCTGATGGAGATCAGTATAGATGGACTAACAGAACAAGTCCCACACACTGCTACAAGCTGAAATATTTTTTCAGAGCTAGATGCAGAAAAAAATTATATTGAATTTGCAACCTGATGGAGGTCAGTATATATGGACTAATAGAACAAGTCCCACACACTGCTACAAGCTGAAATATATTTTCAGAGCTGGATGCAGAAAAAAATTAGATTGAATTTGCAACCTGATGGAGGTCAGTATAGATGGACAAATAGAACGAGTCCCTCACACTGCTACAAGCTGAAATATTTTTTCAGGACAAGATGCAGAAAAAAATTAGATTGTATTTGCAACCTGATGGAGGTCAGTATAGATTGACTAATAGACCAATAGACCAAGTCCCACACACTGCTAGAAGCCTAAATATTTTTTCAGAGCTAGATGCAGATAAAAATTATTTTTAATTTACAACCTGGTGGAGGTTAGTATAGATGGACTAATAGACCACGTCCCACACACTGCTAGAAGCCTAAATATTTTTTCAGAGCTGGATGCAGATAAAAATTCTTTTTAATTTGCAACCTGGTGGAGGTTAGTATAGATGGACTAATAGACCAAGTCCCACACACTGCTAGAAGCCTAAATGTTTTTTCAGAGCTGGATGCAGAAAAAAATTAGATTGAATTTGAAACCTGATGGAGGTCAGTATAGATGGACTAATAGACCAAGTCCCACACACTGCTAGCAGCCTAAATATTTTTTCAGAGCTAGATGCAGCTAAAAATTATTTTTAATTTGCAACCTGGTGGAGGTTAGTATAGATGGACTAATAGACCAAGTCCCACACACTGCTAGAAGCCTAAATATTTTTTCAGAGCTGGATGCAGAAAAAAATTAGATTGAATTTGCAACCTGATGGAGGTCAGTATAGATGGACTAATAGACCAAGTCCCACACAATGCTAGAAGCCTAAATATTTTTCCAGAGCCAGATGCAGATAAAAATTATTTTTAATTTGCAACCTGGTGGAGGTTAGTATAGATGGACTAATAGACCAAGTACCACACACTGCTAGAAGCCTAAATATTTTTTCAGAGCTAGATGGAGAAAAAAATT
The DNA here is from genome assembly GCF_046119375.1 of Phyllobates terribilis. Taxonomy (NCBI): domain Eukaryota; kingdom Metazoa; phylum Chordata; class Amphibia; order Anura; family Dendrobatidae; genus Phyllobates; species Phyllobates terribilis. The sequence continues at coordinate 226,719,118 of NW_027362763.1, forward strand.
AGATTGAATTTGCAACCTGATGGAGATCAGTATAGATGTACTAATAGAGCAAGTCCCACACACTGCTACAAGCTGAAATATTTTTTCAGAGCTAGATGCAGAAATAAATATATTGAATTTGCAACCTGATGAAGGTCAGTATAGATGGACTAATAGAACAAGTCCCACACACTGCTACAAGCTGAAATATTTTTTCAGAGCTAGATGCAGAAAAAAATTAGATTGAATTTGCAACCTGATGGAGGTCAGTATAGATGGACAAATAGAACGAGTCCCTCACACTGCTACAAGCTGAAATATTTTTTCAGGACAAGATGCAGAAAAAAATTAGATTATATTTGCAACCTGATGGAGGTCAGTATAGATTGACTAATAGACCAATAGACCAAGTCCCACACACTGCTAGAAGCCTAAATATTTTTTCAGAGCTAGATGCAGATAAAAATTATTTTTAATTTACAACCTGGTGGAGGTTAGTATAGATGGACTAATAGACCAAGTCCCACACACTGCTAGAAGCCTAAATATTTTTTCAGAGCTGGATGCAGAAAAAAATTAGATTGAATTTGCAACCTGATGGAGGTCAGTATAGATGGACTAATAGACCAAGTCCCACACACTGCTAGCAGCCTAAATATTTTTTCAGAGCTAGATGCAGAAAAAAATTATTTTCAATTTTCAACCTGGTGGAGGTTAGTGTAGATGGAATAATAGACCAAGTCTCAAACACTGCTAGAAGCCTATATAGCTTTTCAGAGCTAGATGCAGAAAAAAATTAAATTGAATTTGCAACCTGATGGAGGTCAGTATAGATGGACAAATAGACCACGTCCCACACACTGCTAGAAGCCTAAATATTTTTTCAGAGCTAGATGCGGATAAAAATTATTTTTAATTTGCAACCTGGTGGAGGTTAGTATAGATGGACTAATAGACCAAGTCCTACACACTGCTAGAAGCCTAAATATTTTTTCAGAGCTTGATGCAGAAAAAAATTAGATTGAATTTGCAACCTGATGGATGTCGGTATAGATGGACTAATAGAACAAGTCCCACACACTGCTACAAGCTGAAATATTTTTTCAGAGCTAGATGCAGAAAAAAATTAGATTGAGTTTGCAACCTGATGGAGGTCAGTATAGATGGACTAATAGACCAAGTCTCACACACTGCTAGAAGCCTAAATATTTTTTCAGAGCTAGATGCAGATAAAAATTATTTTTAATTTGCAACCTGGTGGAGGTTAGTATAGATGGACTATTAGAAAAAGTCCCACACACTGCTAGAAGCCTAAATATTTTTTCAGAGCTAGATGCTGATGAAATTTATTTTTAATTTGCAACCTGGTGGAGATTTGTATAGATGGACTAATAGACCAAGTCCCACACACTGCTAGAAGCCTAAATATTTTTTCAGAGCTAGATGCAGAAAAAAAATAGATTGAATTTGCAACCTGATGGAGGTCAGTATAGATGGACTAATAGAACAAGTCCCACACACTGCTACAAGCTGAAATATTTTTTCAGAGCTAGATGCAGAAAAAAATTAGATTGAATTTGCAACCTGATGGAGGTCAGTATAGATGGACTAATAGACCAAGTCCCACACACTGCTAGAAGCCTAAATATTTTTTCAGAGCTAGATGCAGATACAAATTATTTTTAATTTGCAACCTGGTGGAGGTTAGTATAGATGGACTATTAGAACAAGTCCCACACACTGCTAGAAGCCTAAATATTTTTTCAGAGCTAGATGCTGATAAAATTTATTTTTAATTTGCAACCTGGTGGAGGTTTGTATAGATGGACAAATAGACCAAGTCCCAGACACTGCTAGAAGCCTAAATATTTTTTCAGAGCTAGATGCAGAAAAAAATTAGATTGAATTTGCAACCTGATGGAGGTCTGTAAAGATGGACTAATAGAACAAGTCCCACACACTGCTACAAACTGAAATATTTTTTCAGAGCTAGATGCAGAAAAAAATTAGATTGAATTTGCAACCTGATGGAGGTCAGTATAGATGGACTAATAGACCAAGTCCCACACCCTGCTAGAAGCCTAAATATTTTTTCAGAGCTAGATGCAGATAAAAATTATTTTTAATTTGCAACCTGATGGAGGTTAGTATAGATGGACTAATAGACCAAGTCCCACACACTGCTAGAAGCCTAAATATTTTTTCAGAGCTAGATGCAGAAAAAAATTAGATTGAATTTGCAACCTGATGGAGGTCAGTATAGATGGACTAATAGAACAAGTCCCACACACTGCTACAAGCTGAAATATTTTTTCAGAGCTAGATGCAGAAAAAAATTAGATTGAATTTGCAACCTGATGGAGGTCAGTATAGATGGACTAATAGAACAAGTCCCACACACTGCTACAAGCTGAAATATTTTTTCAGAGCTAGATGCAGAAAAAAATTAGATTGAATTTGCAACCTGATGGAGTTTAGTATAGATGGACTAATAGAAGAAGTCCCACACACTGCTAGAAGCCTAAATATTTTTTCAGAGCTCGATGCAGAAAAATATTATATTGAATTTTCAACCTGGTGGAGGTTAGTATAGATGGACTAATAAATGATGCTATGCCCAAAGGTTTTACTTCACTAGGTGCAGTAAAAAAAATTGTATTCTATACACACGTGGTGTAGCTTGCAACAAAGATAGGCTACTCCACTGACTAACACACTCTGCAATAGGCCAAAAAGGATTTGCTTTGCTAGATTTAGCCAAATGCTGTGAAAAAAACTTGCACAGCACTGGTACAGACCTGCCTGGCAAAAAGTGATAGGAACTGATGTAACCTAGCCCTGAAAAGGACTGCAATTACAATTAGTCTTTACTCCCACAACCTATCTATTTAAGAGCACAGACATGCCTGATAAAAGTCGTAGGAAATGATGTAACCTAGACCTTAAAAGGACTGCAATCACATCTCTTCCCTACTCCCAAGCTATCTGTAGATTTGTGTGAAAATTGGCTTGAAAGTAACAAAGTATAGCGCACACAGCAACAGCGGTGCCGTCTAACACGCAGCTGTAGCAGTGAGAAAATGGTGGCGACGGGGAAAATAGCTGGGTCTTATAGGGCAATGACATGTGACATACACTGCCAATGACACATGCCCTTGCTTGTGTGAAAAAAGCAGTTCGCTCCGTGTGTGCGCTGCTGATAGGCTGACAGACTGCACCTCCCCACTGTAAATGCGGGAAGGAGAAAAAAAATGGAGATCTTCATTATTCCTGCAGAGATCCATCCCCTGCCCCTCCCCCCGCCCCGCTGTACACTCAAACTGCGTATTAACATTAATTTTCAGCATTACTGAGAAAAAATCCAGTTATGATTTTGGTGCACGAACAGTTATCGAACATAACCTCGAACAGCCGAATTTTTTTCAAATCGTTCGTGTTCGCCGAACGGCTCGATCACCGCCCAAAACAGCTCGAATTTGAGATTGGCGAACAGTTCGAGTCGAACACCGCTCATCTCAAGTAAACACTCCTAGTTGGGTCTCCATCTGCTGGGTTGGCTGTAGTGGAAGAGTTGTCGGTCCCCATTATACTAGTTCTACGCTATTGAAATTAATTGTTTGGTGCAAATATTGTTGTCACGGGGGTACACATGATAAAATCGAAATTGGTTTCCTTACTACCGTGGTATATAAAGCAGGTTATATTTCATCTTTTAATTGTTTGGTCCTGATATTGTTCTCCATTCAGGGGTGCCCATTAGTGATGAGCGAGCACTAAATATGCTCAACTTAGTGGTTCAGTGGTTTCTCAAAACCTACCCATATCTGCCAGAGCTGCTTATGAATGTACGCTACGTGTGTGCCCATTTCAGAAAGTCAGATACAGCTTCCACCACCCTGGCAGTGCTTCAGCAGTGTTTGCAGCTTCCAGCTCACCAACTGTGTGTCCACAAGTTGGAAATCGACGTTGCAGATGTTGGGAAGGATTTGTAAACAGGAGAGGGCAGTTGTTGAGTACCAGCTTCAACACACCTGTTGGAATTCAGGTCAGCCTCCGCACATAAGAGCTGATGAGTGGGCATGGATGTCTGACATCTGTGCCGTCCTCCAAAACTTTGAGGATTCCACCAAGATGGTGAGCCATAATTAGCATCACCATCCCGCTTCTCTTTCTACTGAAACACTCGCTGCTCACAATTAAAGAGGAGGCATTGCAGGCGGAGCAAGGAACTATACAGGGTGATGCTACACAGCCCAGCCTCATCTCATCTCAAATCAGATTGGGTAATAATGAGGAGGACAGTCATCCTCTTGGTGAGAACAGGGACATCTTGGCTGTCTTGGAAGTCTTCATACCCCTCTTTCAGTCTGCGGGAAAGCTGTATGAGTTTAGCTAAATGATGACCATCAGTAGTCTAAATCATGGTTTCGCTTATGCACGTTATTTCTCAAAACACATTGCAAATCAGGCCATTGCCCAACTCTGTAGTCATGAATCAAGGCATAAAGAAAGATCTTTGTGTGTGACTAAGCACCACCGAGAAGTGTGAGATATTGTTGGACGGGCGGCCATTGCTTATGGAACAAGCTGCATTAGAGAACTTCCTGAGAAAAATGACAGACGGAGTAGATAGAGTTTCCCTCTCTGCCAGTCCTTTCAACAACCTAAAGAATATGGCTGAGGTGAAATACAACTCTCACCGAGAAGCAGTGTCAGACTGAAGAACATTGAGCCCACCAGAGGATTTAATTCTCAGGGCCCACCTTTCTCCCCTGCTCAAGAGTCCCAGAGCAGTTGCAAGGTTTGCACTATGAACTCTCCTGAAGGAGAAGCCAGGACCCACTGGAGGATTGTCCGGTTCTCTGATGGGCCCATCCAACCTTGCCGAGAAGCAGCCCTGGCTAAGAAAAGTCTCTGTGATGGTTCCCGGACACTCTATGGCTACTTTTTTACTGAGGAGGAAACCGGAGAACCAAGGGGAAAACCCCGCAAACATGGGGAGAATATACAAACTCCTTGCAGATGTTGTCCTTAGTGGAATTTGAACCCAGGGCCCCAGTACTGAAAGGCTTCAGTGCTAACCATGCAGCCACAGTTCTGCCCTCTCTGTTCTTCCACTGATATTTAACATGCTGGAGAAACATGCACCTACTGCCACTCAGTGTTTTCAGCTCCTTTGTGAGAAACTAATGTTTGGGCAGCCACTCAGTCTACCAAATAAAATTCCTGAGAAGGAAATTGTGGATGGCTTCGCTTCTGGTACGGGGTGCACTGCTAATATCACGGTGTGTCATAATTCACTGGAAATATTCCAGGCCTCTATCATCATAAAGGAGTTAGCTCATTGTCTAGGAAACTGACCACCATTGCTGTCTACCTATTGAACATTGTGTTGAAGCGGGTTTACCATGACAGAGAGGAGACAGGAGACTGCAGCGTCTGATTCCTCCAACTTCTGCAGTCATTAGAACCCTTTCGCCTTCATATTAGTTGGTGCAGGTTTGTTTTAGCAGTGCATTGGTTAATCTGCTCAGTTGTGAGCTCCTGGAAGCTTAACTTAATTTTGGCTCTCAGCAGATTTGCTCCGTGCATCTCCCCTACTATGTAATTCTGTACCCCAACACATTAGACTCTCACCTACTGTGGAAACCTTCAAAAGGAAGCTGAAGACCCACCTCCTGTGACAAGCATACAATCTATGGTAGCCCTCGCTCCAGCATACCGCTGTACGACCAGCTATACCCTGACCTACTGTAAACTCACCCATCCCTTGTAGATTACGCGCCCTCGCGGGAAGTGTCCTCTCTCCTCTTGTACCAGTCAGTGACCCCTTTTCACATGTAAAGTGCCACGGAATAAATGTCGCTATAATAATAAATAATAATTATAGTAATTGTACTCTGGGTCAATTGATGCCACTTTCCATGTGTGTGCCCCTAATTTGATGTGTTTTGGCAGCTTTTGGGCCCGTTTGAAGGTGCTGTGTATGCGTTTGCTTTTACCCCCATTGAATCCAATGGCATTCGGTAATGTTCGGTAAATATTCGACAAATAAATCAGCGAATAATGCAAATTCGACGATCGTAATCCAAACCGAACATTGAAACATTCGCTCATCTCTAGTTCTAACCAGCCTAATACAATAAACTTCTTTGAAATTCTCATACTAACCTCTCAACACTAACTGGTGTAAGTAGGAGGGAACATATGCACAATTAACTTTTAATTAACCATTTCCATCTCTCTCCTCTGAAAACATCCCTTTTACAGATCTCAGAAGTAGAGTCAGGTGAATTTATATGGAATTGAACTTTACCCAAACGTCACAAAAATCCATAATCTCCAGCATATGGATTGTTTTGTAAGTCACTCTATATGAGCTCAGCAAATTGGAAGTAAGCTGGCCGCCATTTTTCTGGAATAGCAAAATCCACTAAATGTAAAAAAAAAAAATACTCTCCTCACCGATCACCTCTCTTGTCTTTTCTGCTGCTCACTGTACTTGATACTGTTCTCGACACCTCTTCCCACCTCTGCTGTACTCTAAAATAACAGGTTCTTCATGCTAGTCTGGAATTTTTGGCTGCATCCATGACTGGGACGTCTTTGCATATGACCTGTCTGTCATAACGTTGTGGTGATGTCGTCACGTCACAACGTAAGCTATGGCCCTACAATGCACAATATGGGCCAGGGATGTCCTTGTGCATGACCATCATATGGTCGCGGTGACCAGATTTCAGGACATGCATTTTCATACCAAAGAGCATAATAAAGTATATTAAATTTCATCTCAAGTTTAAGAATAAGTTAGCTGAAAAGTTGAATGTCACAGTAAAATCCACGGGATTTGGCAAGCTTGAATCTCAACGGATCATTTCTATTTAGAAGGTATTCTTGGAATCTCAGCAGCACCTCCAAAAACTGTCAGAGCAGTGTTAACTCCAATTTAAAAGTTTTTTAAGATTCGGTCAACAGCAAGTAAGAAGAGAGAAATTAACATTTCTTACGTTGCTGAAAATAGCAGAATAGCTACATAATAGGTAAAAGACATTCCGTGTATCCATCCAGTTTAGTCATAACCCTCATCAAGTCTTTCTTCTGAACAGTTTTTATAAGAGCTACCACACCCTGTAAGATTTGTCAGGGTAGAAGATATTAATCTTTTCCTTAATCTAACAACGTATTTATGTGTTTTGGCAACAGTCGACCAATCGGAATGACATGAGGTACTTTAATTAACAATTTTTTAGTTTTATTGTTTATTAGGCCCATAAATATTCACTCCACTAATAGTAATGAAAGGCCAGCGCGATAGTTAGCTTTGCATCGTAGGGGTCTGAGGTTCTAATTCCACCAAAGTCAACATCTGCAAGGAGTTTGTATGTTTTCCCCGTGTTTGTGTGAGTTTACTCCAGGTACTCCAGTTTCCTCCCACACTCCAAAGACAATACTGGTAGGGAATTTTCCTTGTGGGCCCCAATGGGGACAGTGATAACTAGTTGTAAAGCGCTATGAAATTAATGGTGCTATATGTGTGAGTAAAATAAATAAATAAACTTCTTTGTTAGATATTTTGGGGTCCTCAGACAGCCATTTATAAATCGTATTATTAGCTAAAATATAGTGTGCTTGTCTATTACATACTATGCTTTATCATATTATCAGATAAAGTTTTTTTAAACTGACATGTAGCAACATATTGAATTCTATATACATGGTGCATTTATTATGTGTGTAACCTCTTTCCTCCTTTAGATCTTTTTCAACCAATGTTTGAGATAAATCCAGTGCTGGAACTCACGATCTAAGTGTATAGTAAGTGGAATTCACAGTTTACTATTTATTATCAATCAGCAATGATTAAATAATTATTTTCCCTCGCCTGCTGCAATTTGTTCAACAATGATGCAGCATATTGTTCAGGAAACACCATGTCAGTATACTCATTACGATACCATAGATGTCTCAGTAGTATCCCTTTGATTTTGATTTGTGGTTTCTAACTGTAAATAACCATGAAAATATATTTACTAGTGATGAGAGAGCATGCTTGCTACTGCTCAGTGTTCGCCCGAGCATCTCACTGCTCGAGATGCTCGGTGCTCACCGAATATTTCCGGGGTTGCTCGGCGGGAGCTCGAGTCTCCTCTCTGCATGTTTGGAACTCTTTACAGAGCCAATAAACATGCAGTGATTGCCTGCCACTCACTGTAATGCCGTAGCAATGTTGGTTGTGGCATTACAGTGATTGACTGGCCGCACAGCGTCATCAGGTGTATATCAGACCTAGCGCCGCCATGCTCGTCACAGTCACTCCGGAATCAGACAGCGTAGGCAGAGGTGCTGGTGAGCTAGGGTTAGGGTTAGGGTTAGTGTAGGTGTATCAAACTATATTAGAGACACATATCCATCTCAACAAACAATCCTTCTGCAGACTAATCCATCTGCAGAGATATCAGGCAGGCAGTGTATATAGGCAGGCAGGCAGTGTATATAGCAGACAGCAGAGCACATAGCACAAGAGGCTCCATTCCAGATTTGTATGCTGCTGCTGCTGCTGTTAGATACTTCTAGAAATAGGCCCAGGTCACAGGGGCCAGGAATATTTTTTTTTGGGATCTTAATCCTCATTATTTGCTTAAAAAGCAAGCTGTTGTTCTGCGCCATTTGCTTGTTGGCACTGCAGAATATAGCCAGGTCCTTTCCATATTACAGTGCTAAAAATCCAGCTATTTAAAACTGTGGTTTGTCCTTCACACAGATCACATATAATTGCGATGAAAATACTGCCATTTCTGGCATCCATTAAAAATTTCTTTCAGTGTGTCAATGAAGCAATTGACACCAGTTTTCTGCTCAAAATAGTTATCTACAGGCCAGGTACTTTAAACTGTGTTTTCTCCGTCACACGGATCACATATACATTTTCAGAAAATACTGCCATTTCTGGCATCCATTAAATATTTTTCAGTGTGTCAGTGAAGCAATTGACACCAGTTTGCTGTTCAAAATAGTTACCTATAGGCCAGGTATGTAAAACTTTGTTTTCTCCGTCACACGGATCACATGTACGTTTTAAGAAAATACTGCCATTTCTGGCCTCCATTAAATTTTTTTTTCAGTGTGTCAGCAAAGTTTTTGACGCCGGTTTGCTGTTCAAAATAGTTACCTACAGGCCAGGTATTTAAAACTGTGGTTTCTCCATCACAAGGATCACATATAACTTTGCTCCAAATTCAGCCATTTGTAGTGAGCATGGAAGATATGGGCAAGGCACGTGGCAAGGATGGGGAACTGGACGTGATGGTGATGGTGCATGCAGAGGCCGAGGCCGTGGGCAAGCTGAAATTGTGCCACAACAAACACCCACATCTTCTCGCCCGATCTTCCTGTCCCAATTCCTAGGGGACCGCAGCACACCACTATTGAACTCAGAGCAGTGTCAAAAGGTTGTTGGCTGGATAGCGGATAATGCTTCCAGTCACTTTGTCACCACCAACACCACCACCCTGTCTTCCACATGGTCAAGTCTCAGTAGCCGTGAGTCTGGACCGCATATTCTTCACCCTGATCCTCCTTCCTCCCACCATGCCGAGTGCCTGGAGACAACTGATCCCACACGTGGACACTCCGAAGAGCTGTTCACTTTTCCATTTATAGATTCGGGACTCTCGCCCGGTCCATTTGAAGCGGGGCAAGAGGAGATCGCATGTAGCGATGCCCAAATATTTGAGCAGCCACGGTCACACAAAGGCGACGGTGGAAAAGTGTCACAAGAGGTGGACCATGATGAGACACTATTGCCAGAAAGTCAGGAGGAGGACAGGGTGTGGAAGTGGAAGATGAGGTGGTGGATGATATAGTAACTGACCCAACCTGGCAAGAGGACATGCAGAGCGAGGACAGCAGCACACAGGTGGAGGGAGGCAGAGCACATAAACAGGCAGGAAGAAGCAGTGTGGTGGCGGGAGACAGAAGGCAGGCACTATCACGAAGGAAGTTGCCAGTACAACTGTTAGGTCTTCCCGAGACAAATTGTTTTTTAAAGACTCTGCCGATAACCCCAAAAAGGCCATTTGCACCACCAGCCATTCCAGCATCAGCAGGGGTGGCAAAACTAGAAGCTTGACCACCACCAGCATGATCAGGCACATGGCAGCAAAGCACCCAACTTTGTGGGCCGAACCCCAGGGTCCAGGAACAGTGTCTGCGGGTGGCACCACTGCTTCTTCCGCTGTTGTGCATGCGAAGATGCCTCCAGCCCTGCACCTGTTGTTGCACACTCTCAAGTAGCACCATCAGCAAGCACGTCCAGGTCCTTGTCCCAGCGCAGCGTTCAGTTGTCCATACCCTAGTCCTTGGAACGCAAGTGCAAATACACAGCCAATGCCCCACAGGCCACACTACTAAATTCCTACATTTCACAACTGCTTGCGCTCGAAATGTTGCCCTTTAGGCTCGTGGAGATAAAAGCATTCCGCAACCTGATGGCGGCGGCCGTCCCTCAGTACTCAGTCCCTAGCTGCCACTACTTCTCCCGGTGTGCCGTCCCCATATTACACAAGCACGTGTCCCAAAACATTAGCCGTGCCCTCAACAACGCAGTTACCCGGAAAGTTCACCTAACCACGGACACGTGGACAAGTGCTTGTGGGCAAGTACGGTATATCTCGCTGATGGCACACTGAGTTAACATAGTGGAAACCGGGACCCAGTCGGACATTGGGACGGAACACGTCCTCCTGACGCCAAGGATCGCGAAGCCTAGGTCAATCAGGGTTGCCCCTACAGTCTGCAGCTACTTCACCTCATCCTCCTCAGCCTGCTCCTCCTCTTCAACCTCCATCTCTGAAATGACCACATCAGTCACAAGCTGAAAGCACTGCAGCACTGCCTTATCTAAGCGGCAACAGGATGTGCTGAAGCTAATATGCTTAGGTGACAAACCGCACAATGTTGAAGAATTGTGGACAGCTCTGAAAGAGCAGGCAGATCTGTGGTTCACACCGCTGAACCTACAGCCAGGCATGGTCGTGTGTGACAATGCCCGGAACCTGGTGGCCGCTCTGAGGCGAGACGAGCTCACACATGTACCATGCCTGGCCCATGTGCTTAACCTCATGGTTCAGCGATTTCTCAAATCCTACCCGGAGATGCCGAATCTGCTTGTTAAAGTATGCCATCTGTGTGCTCATTTTAGAAAGTCACCTACAGCTTCCCCGCCCTTGCCGTGTTTCAGCAGCATTTGCAGTTTCCGGCTCACAGACTGATGTGTGATGTCCCCACGAGTTGGAACTCTACACTGCAGATGTTGGGAAGGATTTGTGAGCAAAAGAGGGCAGTTGTTGAGTACCAGCATCAACAAGGCTGTCAGTATTCAGTTCAGACTCCACACATAAAACCTCAGGAGTCGACATGGATGTCAGACATATGTACCATCCTCCAAAACTTTGAGGACTCCACCAAGATGGTGAGCGGCGATGACGCCATAATTAACATCACCATCCCACTTCTCTGTCTTCTGAAATGCTCTCTGCTCACAATGCATTGCAGGTGGAGCATGATGAGATGGAGCAAGGAACCATACAGGGTGATTACACACAGCCCAGCCTCAAGTCATCCCAACGTGGATTGGGTAACAATGAGGAAGAGGAAGAGGAGGATGAACAGGAGCTAGTTTCATGCGCTATAGACGGTACTGCCTGCACAACTGTCATACCGTCTGTTCAGCGTGGATAACCAGAGGACAGAGAGGAGGAGGAGGAGGAAAGCATGGTCATTCACCCTTTTGGTGAGGAAACTGAAGTCTTGCCTGTTAGCAGTCTGGCACGCATGCCTGAGTTTATGTTACACTGCCTTTCCCATGACCCTCGCATTCTCAAAATTTTGGATGACATTCATTACTGGTTGGAGACACTTCTAGACACACGCTACAAAGAGAACTTTATATCTCTTATTACTGAGGTGGACAGGTCAACAAAAATGGGACAGTACCAGAAGGCCCTTGTTCCGGAACTATTAAAAAAATTTCCATTTGAAAACGCTGGTGGCAGAGGTAACAGTTCATTGAACAACCAAGGAGTACAGGCAAGAGAGACACAACTTCAATCCTGCAGAGGCAGGGGAACACTGTCAAAGTTCTGGGAGAATTTTCTCAGCCCCTCCCATCGCACAGGCCCTGAGGCGCGAGGTACTCTCAGAAGGAGTGCAAAGTTTGGGAAGATGCTGAGGGAGTACCTTGCTGACCGTACCAACATCCTCCGTGATCCCTCTGTGCCATATAATTATTGGGTATCCAAGCTGTATACGTGAAATGAACTGGCTCTCTATGCCTTGGAGGTCCTGGCCTGCCCTGCCGCCAGTGTTTTATCAGAGCCGGTTTTTAAAACATAGCTGTCTCTCTAAGAATAGTGAGGGCCGACTGCTGGCCCTTTAAGAATAGTAAAGGCCACCTGATGGCCCTATAAAAATATGCTTTGTGACTTTCAGAGTCCCTCCTTCATAAATGAAACACGATGTGTCTGATTATATCTCACACACCACATGGCCAGATAAGGTTGTAAATTGTTAAAATGACATTTCCTGGTGAATGGATTTGTCAAGGTTGAAAGCTATGCAAAAGTGCAAAAACGCATCAAAAACGCTATGTGTAAACATAGCCCAAGGTGTGGAGGAGCATTTTTGTTTTTGGTTATTTATTTTGCTTTATATACAAGTCATTACCCTGGAAAGCATGTTCCTTTACATATTTCCCAGGAAAATCCATTTTGGTTTAGTTTTTGAATGTTTTATTGTGAGTCCGTAAAAGTAGCGTAATACCTCTGACAAGGTTGTTGACAAAAGTGACCTGGGAGTCAGAAATGCTTTCAGGGGTCTTCCCCATGCTGTCCCCATGTCATTTAAGCACTGTTCCCATCGATTTGGGCAATTTTTAGGCCCTCTGCAGACCGCCGGGGGAGCCGCCTGAAAAATACTCGAGTTTTCCATAGACTTCCTTTGGGCTCGTTGCTCGGGTCGAGCACCGGAGTATTCCAATGTGCTCAACCCAAGCATCGAGCATCCGAGCATTTTAGTACTCGTCCATCACTAATATTTACATTAAAGTGAATCTGCCAGTAGGTTTTTGCTACCTCATCTGTGAGTAGCGTGATATAGGCAAATATAAGCTGAATAAAAACTAAATGTATCACTTAGTTTACTAGGTGCAGTGGCTCAGACACAATCAGAGTTTTTAGATTTTGCTTTGCAGTAGAGCGGAGAAAGCTAACCCCGCCGACACCAGGCTATGTATGTACAATGTATACAGACAGTGAGGTGCTAATCACAGAAGGGGGTGGAGTTGGACTTGCAAGCACCTGCCCAGCTAGTCACAGCAATGTTAATCACCAGGTGATGAAAGCTTCAGTCTAAGTAAACAACACCACACAATGTGACAAGTGACACATCTTTGAGTTCAGTGTTTTAACGCCTACCTCATGCTGTTCTCAGTTTATGTAGCAAAAATCTGCTGACAGATTTCCTTTAAGGAATGTTTGGAACAGATCAAAGTTCAGACTGGAAACAAAACTGAGCCCTTTTGCCAAAATCTCGATCTGTTCCACCATCATTATCACAGTATTTACTGTACAGGTTTTATAATACATTTGGAACATCATACTAGAAGTAAGGCATATTTTTTTTACTTACAGAAACTCCTAGTTGGCTAACTTTACAACATTAACTTGCACCTAAAAACAGGTGCATGTCAAGAATAATTTAGGCGCATTTTAAGGCTGTCCAACTCCACACCCTTATTTTTAGACACTTTTGAAAAGTATCTAGTAAAATGCAGTTTTATAAGCCAGTCTTTCTTGATAATCAGATGGGGTAAGATGCATCAAATTCATGATGAATTATGAATCATCATCATGAATTTGGCAAATCTTTCGGGTTGCCTGTGACTCCTTCAGATAATGTACTCAAGAAATGAGCTAGAGTACATTTCTACTGTAATTTACATGACTGGTATAAATTATAATGAATCTGTAGGGCCTAGCTAGGATATGGTCCCTCCAGGTAAGCTTCTCCCACTGTCTGAAAAGTGTCAGAGCTAGTGTATAAGTGTAAATACTAGTAAATGTGGACTATTGGTGCCATGTTGAAACATTATTGAGACATATCTACTAAATATTACTGCAAGAAATTGTGTCTGAGTTCCTATGTTGTGACAGAAAAAAAATTTAGTATGTCATCATGTATTACAAATGCTACAGTAAAAATATTTTGTCTATAACTGATTTTCTATTAAATTATTGATTTTGACTTAGAAAATACTGTAGTTCTAGGGATTCTCTTCTGAATTACATCACTGCTCTAATATCAAGTGATCGATAAAACATGTCATGATCTAATAAAAAGGATGTTTTTTTTTTTCTTTTCAAATTTGATATTTTTTTAATTAGACAATAAGTAGAGTATAAAAAGTCCCCAAAATTCTCTTTTCAATTTATTTTTTCCATTTAAAATATATGTTTCCAATTTCAATTTTTAAACACAAACTATTTTTACACTGTAATTACATAAAGAATTATTAAAAGAGAATATGTCTCATAGGAAATAATTCTGTTTTAGATTGTTATGGAGCTGGGAAATCTCAGAAGAAGCTGTAGATATATAGTGGTTTCAGGGAAAATTGACTATAACTTATAATTAATTTAATTAAGAGAGTTGCACAGGAATAGAAAACACATTTCTTTTTCCAAAAACAGTTACACACCTGTCCACCGAATGTGTGTGGTATTGCAACACCAGCCCATTCAGACCAATAAAACTGAGCTACAACAATACAAGAGCTGAGGTATGGCCCTGTTTATGGAACAAGGCCGCCATGCAAAAGCAATGGCAGACTAATATAGTTAGTCAATTCAACTTTACTAAACACAGTTGCAAGTACAGAAGTACATAAAGGATTATGGTACTGTGACATCAACAACCACATTAGGAGTAAAGCTACATGGCATTGAGATAGTAGAGTTGTATTACGACATAGCATCTAAAGATTTCCTATAGTATCACATGGCGACCTGCGACCTACATCAATTCTGACACAGTCGCAAATATTTTACAAACTTTGGATGTTCTGATGCTAACAAAAAGTTGCAAGTAACTCGCTTACCATAAGCTGCAATGCAAGTTGTATGCGACTATCTGCGATTTTGCCATTTTTCACAGCAAAGTCACAGCTCTTAAATAGATATAAAAGTTGCAGACAAGTTGCACTGATGGTTTTGGCCACGCGGCTTCTCTGAGAATTGATGTTATGCTATAAATATTGCCATGTAGCCCAAACCTAATAGCTTGGTAAAGTAAGAGACTCTTCCTAAATATTTTAGTGCAATAAAACATGAATAAATACATGACTGTTTGTTGTAGCATTATTCATTAGGCTCTCCAACAAGAACTCAAACAGAAACTGATTTGTCTCAGAGTAGTGAAGGGGCAAAAAAGAGAATATGCTCTGATTTGTCAAGCCACCAGTTTTCAGTTTTTGCTATCTTAGGTAGTGTTAAGCAAATATGTTCTAATTCCGATCTCAAATGTTAAGTTTGACACGAATATGGCACATTCAGATTCGTGATCGGAAAGGCATTTTTTCGTAAAATCTGCAAAAATCTGTAACATTCGGCAAACAAGCGCGGGAAAATTATTGCAGTGCAACTATAGTGTTTTTAACGCTTAGCCTAGCCTACTGCTTGTGTATGATGAGCAGGGGGATGTATTTGATGAGGGGAGGGGCTTGGGGGAGAGCAGACACAAGCTGAGAGCAGCGCTGTGCTTCTAGTTTTTTTTTCTCTAACTTTATGTGTGCAAATCGCAGCTAGCTAATCATAGCGCAGGGATCACCCACACTGACCAGACACAAGGGCTTCTGCCATTAGCTGCTTAAATCACATGTCCTCTCTATATAAAGAGCGGCCATGTTCTCTGAGCGCCATTTTATGCATGTAACTGGTCACAGACGCTGCTGCTGGACCTTGCTCCTGTGTACTGAGAGATATTAGCTAGATAGATAGGCGGTGGCTTGGAACTCAGATAGTTTAGATTAATATTGTTCTGTGTGTTTGTGAAATCAACCTTACAGCAGATTTTTTATTACTGAGGTCCAGACAAAAACAACAGGGCCCATGTCATAGAACTGTGTTGTGCACTGCTTGTATTGTTCTCTATGCACGATTATCCCTTCAATCTATTTTTTCACTTGCTAATGGGATAGAGCAAGCAAGCAAGCCCTACTATCCCACCTTTTCATTTTGTGGGGTTGAAATTCAGCTGTATGCAGAGATGCTGAGTGCAGAGTATAAAAATCAATTTTGGTAATGTGAAAGCACAAGCTATAGTAGCCCACCTTGTCATTTTTTGGAAGTAAAATTCAGCTGTATGCACAGTAAAATAAAGATTTTTTCTGTTGCTACCCAGAGTCCAAAAAATATTTATTTCTGTCGCAAACGTGATAGAGTCTGCTATAAGCCACCTAGTCCTTTTGTGGCGTTGAACTTCAGCTGTTTTCAGAGTAAAAAAATATATTCTTTCTGTTGCTAGCCAGAGTCCAAAAAATATTTTTTTCTGTCACAAATGTGATGAAGTCTGCCATAAGCCACCTAGTCCTTTTGTGGCAGTGAAATTCAGCTGTATGCAGAGCTTATGCAGAGTAAAAAAATCTATTTGCTGTGTCTTCTATAAGCCACCTAGTCCTTTAGTGGCGCTGAAATTCAGCTGTTTTCAGAGTAAAAAAATCTTTTTTATCTGTTGCTAGCCAGAGTACAAAAAATATTTTTTTCTGTGACAAACGTGATACAGTCTGCCATAAGCCACCTAGTCCTTTTGTGGGGGTGAAATACAGTTGTATGCACAGTAAATACAAATTATTTTTTCTGTTGTTCACTAGAGTAAAAAAAATATTTTTTTCTGTGACAAACATGATAGTTTGCCATAAGCCACCCAGTCCCTTTGTGGTGGTGAAATTCAGCTGGAAGAAGAGCTTATGTAGAGTAAACAAATCTATTTTTTGCTGTGGTTAATGTGATACAACTGGCTAGATATAAGTTTGAAATATCTTGGAGCATATATTCTATGTTATACAGGCCTCATCCACATTAAAAAAATGACTTTCTTCTGTTCCTAACATTATACAGCAAGAGACATCTCAGTTTGAAATAGTTTGGAGAATATCTTGCATGTTATACAGCCTCATTCACACTAAAAAAATACTTTCTTCTGTTCCTAATGTTTTACAACAGGGGACATCACAAACTTAAATAGCTTGAAGAATATCTCGTATGTTATACAGGCCTCATCCACACTAAAGAAATACTTTCTTCTGTTACTAACGTCATACAGCAGGGGTCATCGCGATCGAGGGGTGTTGGTGATACCAGACAAACTGTTAGTGAAGGTGCAAGAGGCAAGGAAAAAATGGAGGAGGAAGAGGTGATGGGCGAGCAGCAGTGAGAAGATGAAGAGGATAATCATCCCCTCTCTGTTAGTGTTTGGTGGGAGGGAACGGAGGAAGCAAGCATCAGAGTTACCCAGCCACCAATAAAGCATGGGCTTGAGCATCATAGAAGAGCTCGATATATGAGTGCCTTCTTGCTGCACTATCTGCAACATGATTCCAGTATAGTTATGATTCAAAATAGTGCTGACTACTGGGTTGCCACTCTGTTACATCCATGTTATAAGAGTAAATTTTGCCAGATGCTTCCCGCCCTGGAAAGGGACCCGTGAATGCTGGAGTATCGAAACACGCTTTTACACAACCTTAAGATAGGTTTTCCCCAAGACCGCAGTGAGGCATGCAGTGTGCATCACAGCTCTACACTTCCAACCTCCGGCACATCAATTTGTCAACACCAAAATATTAGCAGCAGCAGTAGTGTAAGTGGCGGAAGCAATTTCTGTGAGTCCTTTCACACATTTTTTAGACCAGCTCGTGCACCAGCACAACAGAGTAAAGTCTGACATGTGGTGAACGACTGGAGAGGATGGTGCATTCCTGATTGAGTCTCCATCTGCTGGGTTGGCTGTAGTGGAAGAGGTGTCGGTCCTAATTCTACTATTTCTACTGTACTGAAATTGATGCCACTTTGGTGGTGTCTGCTACTAATTTTTGTAAATGTGGAGAATCCTGATTGGGTCTCCATGTACTGGGTTGGCTGTAGTGGAAGAGGTTTTGGTCTCCATTATACTACTTTTACTGTACTGAAATTGATGCCACTTTGGTGATGTTAGGCCCTAATTTTGGGAAATGTGAACACTCCTGATTGGGTCTCCATCTACAGGGTTGGCTGTAGTGGATGTGGTGTCTGTCCCCATTATACTACTTTTAATCTACTGAAATTGATGCCACTTCGGAGGTGTCAGGCCCTAATTTTTTTTAATGAGAACAGTCCTGGTTGAGTCTCCATCTGCTGGGTTGCCTGTAGTGGAAGAGGTTTTAGTCTCCATTATAATAGTTACACTTTAGTGAAATTAATTTTTTTGTGCAGATATTGTTCTCCACACAGGGATACACAAACATAATAAACTCAAAATTAGTTATCAATAAACATTCATCAGCTGCCCCATCAACCGCATCTGCTGCTTTTTCCTCCTCCATTACCGTGCCAAGTATTGTCACGCAGGTCTCCTACCACAGAACCTACGGTTGTATACCCGCTCCAGTCAGGCTGAGTGAGAGCCCGTCAGCTGTAATGGAAGCGGACATGCCTGCTGTTTTTGACTGATCTCAGAGAATGAGCATGCCACAAATTTATCAATCCATCAAAACATCTCCGCCTGCACTTTACTTACAGTCCAGCAGTTTGTCTGGTTCAACAAACTCTGCCCTCTCTCAGCACTGCAGCCAGCCCTCGGTCCTGTAGTTGTGGTCAAATAAAAGGTTGTTTCCTCCATTTTGTTGGCCTCGGAAATAGTGGTGTCAAGCCCTAATTTTTTGAAATGTGAACACTCCTGGTTGGGTCTTTATCTGCTGGCTTGGCTGTAGTAAAAGAGTTGTCAGTCCCCATTATACTAGTTCTACTCTAGTGAAATTAATTCTTTGGTGCAGATATTGTTGTCACAGGGGTACACATGATATAATAGAAATTGGTTTTCGTACTACCATGGTATATAAAGCAGGCTACATTTCATCTTTTAATTGTTTGGTACTGATATTGTTCTCCATACAGGGGTACACATTAGTGATGAGAGAGCACCAAAAGTACTTAACTTAGTGGTTCAGAGGTTTCTCAAAACCTACCCAGGGCTGCCAGAGCTGCTTGTGAAAGTACAATGCGTGTGTGCCCATTTCAGAAAGTCAGCCACAGCTTCCGCCGCCCTGGCAGTTATTCAGCAGCGTTTGCCGCTTTCAGCTCACCAACTGCTGTGCGAGGTCACCACACATTGGAAATCAATGTTGCAGATGTTGGGAAGGATTTGTGAGCAGCAGAAGGCAGTAGTTGAGTACCACTTCAACACGCCCAATGGAATTCAGGTCATCATCCGCAGGTAAGATCTGATGAGTGGGCATGGATGTCTGACATCTGTGCCTTCCTCCAAAACATTGAGGACTCCATCAAGATGATGAGCGGCAATGATGCCATAATTAGCTTCACCATCCCACTTCTCTGTCCACTGAAATGCTCGGTGCTCACAATTAAAGAGGGGGTATTGCAGGTGGAGCAAGAAACTATACACAGCCCAGCCTCATCTCATCTCAAAGCGGTTTAGATGATAATGAAGAGGAGGACGAGGAGAACATGGACAGTCGTCTTCTTGGTGAGGACAGAAAATTCTTTGCTGTCTTGGAAGTCTTGATACCTCTCTTTCAGTCTGTGGGAAAGCTGTATGAGTTTCGCTTAATTATGACCTTCAGTGGCCTAAATCGTGGCCTTTCTTATGCGCGTTATTTCTCAAAACACATTGCAGATCAGGCCATTGCTCAACACTGTAGTCATGAAATTCAAGGCGTAAAGAAAGATCTTTGTGTGTTGAAGCACCACTGAGAAGTGTGAGCTGATGTTGGACGGGCTGTCATTGCTTATGGAACAAGCTGCATTAGAGGACATTCCTGGGAGAAATGACAGCTGAAGTAGATACGGTTTCCCTCTATGCCAGTCCTTTCACTGAACTAAAGAATATGGCTGAGGTGAAATACAACTGTCACCAAGAAGAAGTGTCAGACTAAAGAACATTGGTCCCACCAGAGGATTTGATTTTGAGGGCCCACCTTTCTCCCCCGCTCAAGAACCCCATAGCAGCTGCAAGGTTTGCGCTATGAACTCTCCTGAAGGAAAACTCAGGGCCCACCGGAGGAGTCCCCGTTTCTTTGGTGGGCCCGTCCATCCCTGCCTAGAAGCAGCCCTGGCTAAGAAAAGTCTCTGTGAAGGTTCCCGGACACTCTATGGCTGCTTTTTAACTGTGGACTGGCCCTAGCAATCTATAAGATTGCAATCTATAAGATCCCTTCACTGGCTCCCAAATGCCCAGCGTATCCTGTTCAAACTACTAACACTAACCTACAAAGCCATCCATAACTTTCCTCCTTCGTACATCTGTGAACTAATCTCCCTATATATTCCCTTCCGTAATCTCTGATCTAACATATTGGAGAAACGTGCACCTACTGCCACTCAGTATCTTCAGCTCATTTGTATTTTGGCAGCCACTTAGTCTACTAAATAAAATTCCTGAGAAGGAAATTGGGGATGGCTTCGCTTCTGGTACTGGGGGCAATGCTAATACCATGGCGTGCCATAATTCACTGGAAATATTCCAGGCTAGTTGGAGACAAGCTCATTCCCACAGAAAAGTACCATCAGCAAGCTAAGGAGATGGTGGCCGCTATCATCATCATGACCTTTCTCCTTTGTACATTTGTAAACTAATCTCCCTATATATTCCCTTACATAATCCCCGTTCTAACATGCAGAAGAAACTTGCACCTACTGCCACTCAGTATATTCAGCTCCTTTGTGAGGAACTAATGTTTGGGAAGCCACTCAGTCTACCAAATAAAATTCCTGAGAAGGAAATTGGGGATGGCTTTGCTTCTGGTACTGGGTGCACTGATAATACCCTGGCGTGCCATAATTCACGGGAAATATTCCAGGCTGGTTGGAGACAAGCTCATTCCCACAGAAAAGTACCAGAAGCAAGCTAAGGAGATGGTGGCCTCTATCATCATCATGACCTGCAAGGTTTTCATTATGAACTCTCCTGAAAGATAAGCCAGGGCCCACCGGAGGAGTCTTTGGTTCTGTGGTGGGCTTGTCCAACCCGGTTGAGAAGCAGTCATGGCTAAGAAAAGTCTGTGTGAAGGTTCCCGGACACTCTATGGCTGCTTTTTTTACTGTGGACTGGCTCCAGCAATCTATAAGATTGCAATCTATAAGATCTAGTGATGGGTGAGCACTGAAATGCTTGGGTACTTGTTGCTTGAGTTGAGAAAACTGGAATGCTCAAGTGCTCCACCCGAGCAGTGAAGCCAATGTAAGTCTATGGGAAACTCGTGCATTTTTCCTGCGTCCCCACAGAGGTCTGCAGGGGGCCTAAAAACTCCCCAAATCGATGGGAACAGTACTCAAATCACAAGGGAACAGCATGGGGAAGAACCCTGAAAGCATCTCTGACTCCCAGGTCACTGCTGTGAACAATGTTGACAGAGTATTACGCCACTTTTACGGGCTCACAATAAAACATACAAAAACAAAATCAAAATGGAGTTTCCTGGGAAAAATGTTAAGGAACATCCTTTCCAGGGTAATGACTTGTATATAATTTAAAATAAATAAGCAAAAACAAAAATGATCCTCCACACCTTGGGCTGTATTCACACGCGTTTTTGATGCGTTTTTTGCACTGCTTTCAACGGTGAAAAATACATTCACCGTTAAATGTAATTTTAACATTTTACAAGCTTATCTGCCCATGTGTTGTGTGAGACATGATCAGACACATCCATACAGTGCGTAAAAGACATGGCAGCAGCATGGTGAAGACCCATGGAAGCATCTCTGACTCCCAGGTCACTGCCTAAAACTGTGGTCATCAGACGTGATCCTAAATTACTGCGATAAAAATACAGACATTTTGAGCAACGTAATAAATATTAAACTCCATTTAAAATGGGCAAGATGTGTGGCAGGGGACAGGGAAGTGGACATTATGGTGATGGTGATAGTGCACGCAGAGTCTGAGGCCGTGGGCAAGATGAAATTGTGCTTGCTGAGGGAGCACAACAAACCCCCACATCATGTCAAACGACCTTCCTGTCCCAATTTATAGTGGACCGCGGAACACCACTATTGAAACCAGAGCAGTGTGAAAAGGTTGTTGGTTGGATAGTAGATAATGCTTCCAGTCAGTTTGCCACCATCGCCACTCTGTCTTCCACATGGTCCAGTCTCAGTAGCCGTGAGTCTGGACCATATTATTATTACTTTAGTTCCATTTATTCCATGGCGCTTTACATGTAAAAATGGGGTATACAACGCAAAAACAATTACAATAATATTGAAAAAAATGTGACAGCAACTGCTACAGGAGAGGAGAGGACCCTGCCCGCGAGGGCTCACAGTCTGCAAGGGAAGGGTGAGGATACAGTAGGTGAGGATAGAGCTGGTTGTGCAGCGGTACGATGGAGCGAGTGTTACTTCAGGTTGTGCGCTTGTCGGAAGAGGTGGGTCGTCAGTTGCCTATTGAAGGTTTCAGTAGTAGGCGAGGGTCTGATGTGTCGGGGTACAGAGTTCCAGAGTAGTGGCGATGCACGGGAGAAATCTTGCATGTGATTGTGGGAAAAGGAGATAAGAGGTGTGTAGAAAAGGAGATCTTGTGAGGATGGAGGTTGTGTGAAGGTAAGTACCGTGAGACTTAGTCACAGATGTATGAAGGAGACAGGTTTTGGATGGCTTTGCATGCCAAGGTTAGGTTTTTTGTGATGAACCCGTAGCCGCCATCTTGGTAATGATAGATCATATCCAGGGATGGCCACACTTCAGCAGCCCCCCACCCTTGGGACCTTCTGTTAAAACGTCAACTAGATAGTTTCCCCCCATCCAGGCTCCTGTGAGATAAGAAGCCCCAGGGCCTACTTAACACTTGAATGCTAGGAGCTTCAAAGACTTCGAGAGGAAACACAGCCAGCAGGTGGGGGTGCTTCGTCCATCTGTAACTGACCATTTGTCCCATAGGACTAGTTTCTTTGTCTGTCACAAGCATGGAGGCATAAGATATAGAAAAATGAATAGTACACGCATGTTGCGTGGGATGGACCAATAAAAAATATCACGGCGTCCCGGAGCCATTGCGCACACAAGCCTCCGCGGTAGATGTTGGTACGTGCTCTGGAAGCCAAGATATAGCGCTGAGCCATTCCTGAGGACCGTATGGTATCATAATTGATATCAAAAGGTCGGTTACGGCGGCCCGAATCCATGGGAACCCCTGGGGGTATCCTGAGACCATCCCAGAAGAAGTTATTGGGTTCCTTAGAATTTGGGCTTCTGATCGAAGTTAGACCTGAGGGTGGAGACTGAGCCAGCTGACCTCACCAGCAGTGGGCGGGACGGGGCAGGTAAGACAGCAGGACAGACAAGAGATCCCTCAGTCTTGACCCAAGAGTGGGGTGCTGAACATCTGAGCACCAGCTGAGGCCACCAAGGGGAAGAGCAGTTTGACCATGCGGTGGTAGGCCTCAGCCTGTAACAAAGAACCGTGCCTGCGACCGCAGAATCCTCTCCCTGCGTCACAAGAAAATCAAGAAACCGGTAACTGATATGCTGTGGTGATTCTGTGTGTTGTATTCCATTGTTGTATAGTTTAGCCTGACCTTATACCTGTGTGTATTTAGTTGTATATCGTGTATCTAGTGTATTATTATAATCAATTACCTCAAGTAATTGTGGGCCTGCCTTTTATTCTGCATAACAAACGCACGTCCGTGTGAGCTCGGCTCAAGCCAAAAACGCTACCCAGGGTTAGTTCCTGACCCGATATAGGCCCATTCACGGACTGAGCGTATATCTAAAAAAGGGACTGGTGGCAGCATACCAACTGGGGATTGGGGAAGGCAGGTAGTGACGGTCGGAGGTTCAGATATATATATTCCTGGCGCGGCCAAGGAAGATATATATACCGCCCTCACTACAGAGGGCCCCGATACCCAGTAGGTTACAGGACAGTCTCTCTGGCGACCGCTTATCCTAGGTGCAGTTCCTTGACTGACCTGAGGCTAAGAGGGCGCTAGCGAGTTGTGCTGTGTAGTGACGTTACGGTTTAGTGACGTTGAAGGGATAACACTCTACCGTGTTCCCTGCGCTGGTTGCAGCTACCTGGCACTACCTACTCTAGGTGCAGTACCTTGTCTGACCTGAGTGGTAAGGGGGCGCCAGAGAGCTGCACCCACCGGCCGGCTTTCATCACATTGGTGGCAGAGCGGTGGGATTGCAGAATAATAGTGTTGTGGGACCCCTACTCCCAGGCACTAAAGACTGCCAGTGGTAACTTCCACTGCTGGAGTCTTAAGGTCAGCCCAACGTTAGACGGTCAGGATAAAAGTATAACAAGGTGTGTGCAAACTCAGGGTTGCAGCGTTGTCGGTTACCAAGATGGCAGACGGCACCAGGAGCAAGACCCTGCAGGAGGCTAATGCTACGGTCCGTGTGGCAGGAGGGGAGGACAATGTTACGCATGGCGAGGAGGAGTCCAGCCCGGGCACCTCAGGGAGCCAGTCCCCAGTATACGGTCCCGCAGTGGGCTGCCCACCACCTACCCAGCCCAGCCTGTCCAGATCACAAGCCCTTCTACAAGCGGCTATGGCAAGTCTCCAGTCTCATGGCGATGCCGTCTACAAAACCCTCCTGGCAGCATCAGAGAAGGCAGCGGAGGAGGAGCGCAAGGCAGCGGAGGAGGAGCGTGCAGAGCGGACTGCGGAGCGGGAAGCTGCAGAGCGTCGGGAGGCTGCGGAGCCTGCAGAGCGAGCTGCGGAGCGCCAGCACCAACTGGACCTGGATCAGCGGGGGCTTCCGCTAGAGCAACCAACCCATCAGGAGACCAAGTCGTCCAAAGTCCGAGCTGAGGACTTCCCTCTACTGGAGAAGGATGGGGACCTGGACTCCTTTCTGGTGGCATTTGAAAGGACCTGTCTTCAGCACCATCTGGCCCGGGATCAGTGGGCCAGATACCTGACCCCCCGTTTGAGGGGTAAGTCCCTGGATGCCTTGGGGGACTTACCTGCCGGGGAGGTACAGGACTACGACTGCATCAAGCGGACCCTGATCCGGCAGTACAACCTCACTCCCGAGTCGTACCGCCAGAAGTTCCGGAGCCTGCTGCGTGGCCCCAAGGACACCTGGACCGATCATATGCGGGCGCTGTTGAGAGCCGCAGAGCACTGGACCTTGGGTCTAGCGCTTACTACCCGCCAGGAGGTCCAGGAACTGTTCGTCACGGAGCAGTTCTTGTGGAACTGCCCAGAGGACCTCCGACAGTTCCTCCGTGACCGAAAACCAACAGGGGCTTCTGCTACAGCCGCCCTGGCAGACGAGTATTCCAATAACAGGGCGCCTGAGCTTAAGAAGTCTGCCAGCAGCACCTGGAGAGGGGGTAAGCCCAATCATGCCCCTGTTTCCCCGGCCCCTAGAACACAAGGGGTGTATCCCCCTATTGCCCTCTCCAGGCAAGGACCAGACGTAAGACGTTGTCATCTATGCAACAAACCAGGACACTTTAGGGCTGAGTGTCCCCAGCGCCAAAAGACCCCATCCCAGTCCCAGAGAGCACCCAATGTTTTGTGTGTGGGAGGGGGTGGTGGTAGGTCCCTGGACAACATCCAACCCATCACCATAGGCCGTTCTGCGGTCATGGGTCTGCGGGACACTGGCGCTGAATGAACACTGGTACGGCCTGAGGTGGTGTCCCCCCAGGACTTGGTACGAGGAAAGACTCTTTCTGTCTCCGGGGTTGGAGGCGTGGAGCCGGCACTTCCCGTTGCCATGGTGTATTTGGACTGGGGTGCCAGGAGGGGGATGCGGGAGGTGGGAGTAACGCCAAATATTCCTGCAAATGTTTTATTAGGGACTGACTTGGGGCGTCTAGTATCGCAATATGTACCCTCTGAACCCCCAAGTTCGGGCCCCCAAGAGTGTATTGATTTGTCTGCTGCTAATGCCAACCATGTTGTATGTAGTGTGCGTCCTGCTGAGGAGGAGGGAGTGAAACCTGAGGGTAACACCTGCACAGACACAACACAAACAGGGTTAGTGAGAGCAGGTGGGGAGTGTGGGGATGCCCGCAGAGGTGCTCAGCCGGCGTGCCGTGACCTCTTGTCCTCCGGTGAGGGAGGGGGCGGGCAGGATTCTGTAGAGGGAAGCTCAGGGATGGAGAGGGGGGCAGCTACCGGCAGTGTAGGGCTCCCAGGGGTATCCAGGCTGCTGAGTATAGGCCCACTGCAGGGGGAGGAACAGGCCATGGGGGGTGGGGGTGTCCCAAGAGAGGAGCCGCCAGGTAAGACCCCAGGGCAGGAGTCCCCCACATCCGAGATGTCCAAAGGTATAGGAAGCCTGCCTGATCGGGCGGCTTGGTCAGAAACAGAGGGGAAGCGGGCACTACCCACGGTCACAGCGGTCATAGCCGCTGTCACCAGGAGTGGGAGCGCCGGAGCCCAAGGAGCCTTGCAGAGGTCCGACGGCTTCCCCACTTCTGACCAAGGGTCTGCCGGGTCAGACAGCGGCCAGGTGACATGCCCGGAGGGGCTGACGGAGGATGTGGCAGTTTCGTCGATTCTGGCCACATCAAGTCAGGAATTTCAGGCTGCGTTGGAAGCAGACGACAGCCTGAAAGCTCTCAAGGAACAGGCGGCACAGCCTCCCATGGAGTCAGACTGCGAGCGTGTGGTCTGGGACCAGGGACGGCTGTACCGGGTAACGGTCCAGCAGGGTTCACCGGAGGCGTGGCCCAGGGACCGACAGTTAGTGGTACCCTATCCGTTCAGGGCGGAATTGTTGCGGATCGCACACGAGATTCCGATGGCCGGACACCTAGGGATCGCTAAAACCAAGGCCAGGATAGCTCAGCATTTCTACTGGCCTAGGATGGGAGCCACGGTGGGTGCCTACTGCCGTTCGTGTGACACCTGTCAGAGGGTGGGGAAGGCGGGGCCGCGCCCCAAAGCCCCACTGGTAACTCTGCCAATCATCGAAGAGCCTTTCTCGAGGGTCGCTGTGGATCTTATTGGACCTCTGTCCACTCCCAGCCACTCTGGGAAATGCTTCATACTCACGGTAGTGGACTATGCCACCCGGTACCCGGAAGCGGTAGCTTTGTCGTCCATTCGGGCCGACAAGGTGGCTACCGCCTTACTGGAGATCTTCTCCAGAGTGGGTTTCCCCCAGGAAATGCTCACCGACCGAGGGACCCAGTTCATGTCGCGGCTGATGGAGTCCCTCTGTAAGCAAATGCAGGTGCAACATCTGGTGGCCAGCCCGTATCACCCACAGACTAATGGCCTGTGTGAGCGGTTCAATGGCACCTTAAAGCAGATGCTTAAGATGTTGGTCGACTCCCACAGGAGAGACTGGGAGCGTTACCTCCCACACGTCCTATTTGCTTACCGGGGGGTTCCGCAGGCCTCAACGGGGTTCTCCCCCTTTGAGCTCCTGTACGGGCGACGGGTACGGGGCCCCCTGGCTCTGGTGAAGGAAGCATGGGAAGGGGATTTGGCCACCCCCGAGGTGTCGGTCATCGAGTATGTCGTGCGCCACCGGGACAGGATGATGGCCTTGGCAAAGCTGGTGCAGGACAATATGGCCCAGGCCCAGGCCGACCAGAAGCGGTGGTATGACCAGAATGCTTGTGAGAGGACCTACCAGGTGGGTCAAAAGGTGTGGGTACTGGTCCCCGTACCACAGAACAAGCTTCAGGCAGCCTGGGAAGGTCCCTACTTCGTGCACCAGAAACTCAACGCCGTCACCTATCTGGCCACCCTGGATCACGCCCGTGGAAGGAGGAAGGCCTTGCACGTGAACATGATGAAGGCTCATCATGAGCGGGAAGCGACTGCCCACCCAGTGTTCAACCTTCCCGAGGAAGGAGAGGTCGAAAACCTCCTGGATCTGCTCACCCAAGCCAAGGCGGGTGGGTCCATCGAGGATGTGGGGGTTGGCCACCAGCTCACGGAGGACCAACGGTCCCAGCTGGGGACCACCCTGCACCCCTTCCGGGGGCTGTTCAGCAGCCTGCCCGGAAGGACTGAGATGGCTGTCCACAACGTGGACACTGGCGATCACCCGCCGATCCGGCGTTCAGCATATCGGGTCTCTTTCGAGGTGCAGGGAAA
This sequence comes from Phyllobates terribilis, assembly GCF_046119375.1. NCBI lineage: Eukaryota > Metazoa > Chordata > Amphibia > Anura > Dendrobatidae > Phyllobates > Phyllobates terribilis. The sequence goes on from NW_027362763.1 coordinate 226,747,451, forward strand.
CATGCGCCAAGAGATAGACGAGATGCTGAAGCTGGGGGTGATCCAGGCATCCAGCAGCGCGTGGGCCTCGCCTGTAGTCCTCGTTCCAAAAAAGGACCGAACTACACGGTTCTGCGTGGACTACCGGGGGCTCAACGCTGTAACGGCCACCGATGCGTTCCCCATACCACGCATCGATGACCTGCTCGATCGGATGGCCGGGGCTAAGTACCTGACCATCATGGATCTGAGCCGGGGGTACTGGCAGATTCCTCTGACCCCCGCGGCAAGGGAACGCTCTGCCTTTATCACCACTTTTGGACTGTACGAGTCCACAGTGATGCCATTCGGCATGAAGAATGCCCCTGCTGTTATGTTCTGCTAAAAGAGCTAAGGAAAGAGAGGAGATCTGTCCCTACGCTAGAACTCAGCTGAATCCCTACGATGTAACAGGGAACCTGATCCTGCGATCAGACCTGCTAAAGTCCTAAGCTAGTCTGTACGGAGACCTATAGATGTGGGGAAGGAATCCCTACAAGTACTAAGGACTGGGAGGAAAATGGGACACCTCCTAACAGAAATAGTAGCAGACAGACGAACAAACAAAATATATAGAACATAGAGGTCCGTAGACCAAGCAAACTAACAGAGTTAGATACAGAGCACAGGCTAGCTAGAAAGTAGTTATACAATGAAGTCCAGCAAAGCCAGAAGGGCGGAGCAGGATTAAATAGGCCAACAAGGTCATGTGACCAGCAAAGGAAAAAACCTAAGAGCAAGGTTCTAACAGTACCCCCCCTTCTAAGAGGATCCTCCGGATCCCCTAGGACCAGGCTTATCAGGAAATCTCCTGTGAAACGCTCTGATAAGTCTGGACGCGGAAACATCATCTGACCTCACCCAAGAGTTATCCTCGGGTCCGAAACCTTTCCAGGCCACAAGATGCTGCAAACTACCTCTATACCGTCTAGAGTTAAGGATGCGAGAAATTTCATATTCCCCATCCTCCACCACCGGAGGAACAGAGGCAGAGGCGTCACCATCCGACACAACAGCTTTTTTTAACAGAGAGACATGAAATACCGGATTAATTCTCCAGGAGGTAGGAACCTCCAACCTAACAGCAGATTGGTTGACAACCTGAAGCACCTTAAAGGGCCCTACAAACTTGGGACCCAATTTCTTAGAAGGAATCCTCAACCGCAGATTCCTAGAGGACAACCAGACCATGTCACCAACAGCGAACAAAACCTCCTGTCGTTTCCTATCAAAGTAGTCTTTAGATTTTCTGTTGGCCTCCTGAAGATTACCACGCACATCCGTCCAAACTCTCTCCAAATCACCGGAAAAATTCTCCTCCTCAGGCACGGCAGATCCCAACTTGGAGAACGACCCAAACGACGGATGTCTCCCAGAACAACAAAAAAAAGGCGAACAACCAGCAGAAGAAGATGTATGATTGTTCAGAGCAAATTCAGCAAGTGGCAGAAACTCAGACCACCCTCTTGATTGTCTGCCACAAAACAACACAAGAACTGCTCAACATCCTGGTTTTTCCTTTCTGTCTGGCCATTAGATTCAGGATGATATCCGGACGAGAACGACAAATGAACTCCCAACTTGTCACAAAAGGCACGCCAAAACCGAGCCACGAACTGAGGACCCCTATCAGAAACAATGTCAGTAGGAACGCCATGAAGTCTGACAATTTCCTTGACAAAGGCCTTAGCGACAGTTTTAGCGCAGGGCAGTTTGACGAAGGGAACCAAGTGACACATCTTGCTAAAACGGTCCACGACCACCCAGATGACAGTAAAACCCTCAGAGGGGGGAAGGTCAGTTATAAAGTCCATAGCCAAATGTGTCCAAGGAGCACTGGGAACCTCCAAAGGACAAAGCAACCCCGCAGCAGGAGTATGTGAGGACTTAGATCTAGCACATATAGTACATTGACGCACCCACTTAATGACTTCCTTCTGCCATCCAGGCCACCAAAAACTGCGACCCACCAGTCTCTTGGTCTCAGAGATTCCGGGATGACCTGCCAACCGAGATTCGTGACACTCAACAAACAAATCTCTCCTAAAGGTCCCAGGCACAAACAACCTCCCATGAGGAGTGTTAGATGGGGCATTCTCCTGTGCTTTAAGAATCTCATCTTCCAAAACGGAGTCCAAAGCAGCTATCACAACACCTTCTTGTAAAATGTTCTCCTCTTTCTCAGCACCGACTATGGGAGAAAAACTGCGAGACAAGGCATCCGCCTTAACATTCTTAGTACCAGGGATGTAAGTAACAGAGAAATTAAACCGCGAGAAAAACAGTGCCCACCTAGCCTGACAGGCATTCAGGCGCTTGGCAGCATCAAGATATATCAGATTTTTATGATCCGTAAGAACCTGAATGGGAAATTCCGCACCTTCCAAGAAGTGGCGCCAGTGTTCAAATGCGAGTTTAATAGCCAATAATTCCCAATTACCAATATCGTAATTCAGTTCAGTCTCCGAAAAATTTTTTGAAAAAAAGGCACAGGGATGTAATCTATCCCCGTTATCCTGAGACAATACTGCGCCAACCCCCACAGAGGAAGCATCAACCTCAACCAAAAACAGCTTAGTCACATCAGGCTGCATAAGGATGGGAGCAGAGGTGAACCTCTCCTTGAGATACACAAAAGCTTCAATGGCCTCAGAAGACCACTGAACCGCATCAGCACCTTTCCTGGTGAGATCGGTCAGAGGTTTGACAATACTAGAAATTTTTTTTATGAATTTTCTGTAATAATTGGCGAAACCCAAAAACCTCTGTATTGATTTCAAACCAATAGGCCTAGGCCATTCCTGTACAGCTTGAACTTTAACCGGGTCCATCTCAAAACCTTCGCTGGAGATAATGTAACACAAAAAACTAATTCTCTGTACAGCGAACTCACATTTCTCCAGCTTAGCAAAAAAGCGAATTGTCCATTAATAACTGTAATACCTCACGTACGCTCCGCCAATGAGACTCCAGTTCCGGCGAATAAATCAAAATGTCATCCAAATACACAACCACATTTTTGCCGATCAAAGGTCTAAGGATGTCATTAATAAGATTCTGAAAAAATGCAGGAGCATTAGTAAGACCAAAAGGCATAACCAGGTTCTCAAAATGACCCACAGGAGTGTTAAAAGCAGTCTTCCATTCATCACCCTCCTTCATGCGCAACAGATTGTATGCCCCCTTAAGGTCAATTTTAGAGAACCACTTGGCCCCCATTAACTGGTTAAACAGATCAGGAATCAATGGCAGTGGGTAAGGATTGCGTACAGTAATTTTGTTAATCTCACGAAAATCTAGACAAGGACGTAAACCGCCGTCCTTTTTTTTTACAAAAAAAAATCCAACCGCCACAGGAGACTTAGAGGGCCTAATGTGACCGGCGGCCAAACTTGTCTGTATGTATTCCTCCAAAGCCTTCCTCTCAGGAATAGTAAGGTTAAATAAACGACTTTTAGGAAGAGTCGCTCCAGGGACAAATTCAATAGAACAATCATAGTCTCTATGGGGAGGCAAAACCTGCGATTCCTTCTCAGAAAAAACTCTCCAAAAATCCTGAATAGGAACAGGCAATTCTCCCCTATCCAAAGCTGCAATACGCCCGTTACAACACTTGTCATAACATTTATGGCTCCAGGATTTAATTTCACTGGTAGACCAATCCAGTACAGGATTGTGAAATTTTAACCAGGGCAATCCCAATATTACTGGAGAAGGCAAGTTATTCAAAACTACCAAATCCAATTTCTCATGGTGAACACCATTAATAGTGAGAGGAAATTCACAGACCTTGAGAGTAATATTCTTCAAAGGGGAACCATCCACAGAAACCACAGCAATGGGGGATGATAAAGGTTCGGGTTTTAAATTGAGTCTTTCCAAGAATCCCCCATCAATTACATTCAGAGTAGACCCACAATCAACAAACACCCGAAATTCCATTAATTTTTCCTGAGCAATCGTGGAAGCAGCTAAAAATACACCCTTGGAATTTAAACAGGCAATACGGGCATGACTGACCATTTTTTTTTCTTTCTTCATACGAAGCTCACAGCCTTTAATCAAATGACCAGATTTTCCGCAATAGAAACACAAGGCTTCAGAAAATCGACGGTCTTTTTCTTGAGAGCGAGGTGCCACCGATCCAATCTCCATTGGTTCACCACTGTTAGTACACACATTCTCATAACCAGAAACTGACATAGCAGAGGATTTGCTCTCATTAACCCTTGCACGCAGTCTCCTATCCACCCGTATAGCTAATTGCATAGCCTGTTGCAAATCTTCAGGTGTAGGATAAGCAATTAGCAGGTCTTTAACCCTTTCATTGAGCCCAGCAAGAAATAGACTTTTCAGAGCAGAATCGTTCCACCCTGCTTGAGTAGACCATCGACGGAAATGAGTACAATATTTTTCCACATTACCTGATCCCTGTTTCAAACGTCTCAACTCAGTCTCAGCTGATGCGACACGGTCAGGATCATCATATAATAGTCCCAAAGCAGAAAAAAAACTATCCACTGATCTGAAGCATGTATCACTAGGTTGCAAAGAAAAGGCCCACTCCTGAGGCTCTTTGCGCAAAAGTGACATTATGAACCCCATGCGCTGAGATTCATCCCCAGAGGACTTGGGTCTCAAACGAAAATACAATAAGCAAGCATTTTTAAATGAAAAAAATTCTCGGTGTTCACCAAAAAATAAATCCGGCAAACATACCTTAGGCTCCAAGAAATGTGCTCCAGGACAGTTACTCACGTGCTGACGGAGCTCGGCCACCTCCAGAGAGAGTCCCTGCAGGCGATGAGCCAAATCCTGAACCGACACCATGATGGAACAGAAAAATCTTTCCTTAGAGAATTTGCAGGCTGGACTTACTGTTATGTTCTGCTACAAGAGCTAAGGAAAGAGAGGAGATCTGTCCCTACGATAGAACTCAGCTGAATCCCTACGATGTAACAGGGAACCTGATCCTGCGATCAGACCTGCTAAAGTCCTAAGCTAGTCTGTACGGAGACCTATAGATGTGGGGAAGGAATCCCTACAAGTACTAAGGACTGGGAGGAAAATGGGACACCTCCTAACAGAAATAGTAGCAGACAGACGAACAAACAAAATATATAGAACATAGAGGTCCGTAGACCAAGCAAACTAACAGAGTTAGATACAGAGCACAGGCTAGCTAGAAAGTAGTTATACAATGAAGTCCAGCAAAGCCAGAAGGGCGGAGCAGGATTAAATAGGCCAACAAGTTCATGTGACCAGCAAAGGAAAAAACCTAAGAGCAAGGTTCTAACACCTGCCACTTTTCAGCGGATGGTCAATACGCTTCTTGAGGGACTTGAAGAGTACGCGGCTGCGTACTTGGACGATATTGCAGTCTTCAGTCCCACTTGGGAGGATCACCTAGAGCACCTGTGGCAGGTGCTCGGTCGGATCCACCGGACAGGCTTGACCATCAAGCCAGAAAAGTGCCAGCTGGGCATGAGTGAGGTCCTCTACCTGGGTCACCGGGTAGGCGGGGGGGTTCTGAAGCCAGAACCTGGGAAAGTGGATGCCATCACATCCTGGCCCACTCCTAGGACTAAAAAGCAGGTGATGTCCTTCTTGGGGACCGCCGGGTACTATAGGAGGTTCGTCCCACACTATAGCACCCTGGCCAAGCCCCTGACGGACCTCACCAAGAAGAAGCTGCCCGTCGCAGTCGACTGGACAGTCGCCTGCGAGACAGCTTTCGGGGCACTCAAGGCCACCCTAAGTAGCTCCCCTGTACTGCAAGCTGCCGACTTCGACCGGCCGTTTGTGGTACAGACCGACGCCAGTGACTTTGGCCTCGGTGCTGTGCTAAGTCAGGTCAACACGACAGGCCAGGAACATCCTGTCTTGTACCTGAGCAGGAAGCTACTGCCCAGGGAGGTGGCTTACTCCACGGTGGAAAAAGAATGCCTGGCAATTGTATAGGCCCTGCAGCGTCTGCAGCCCTACTTGTATGGGAGCCATTTCACCGTGGAGACGGACCACAACCCCCTCAGCTGGTTACACACGGTCTCTGGGTCGAATGGCAGGTTGCTACGCTGGAGCCTCGCTCTCCAGCAGTACCACTTCTCCATTCGCCACAGAAGAGGCCGTGACCACGATAACGCTGACGGGTTATCCCGGCAAGGGGAGGGTGCAGAAGGACGCACGGGGGAACACAGGAATGTGCTACCCCCTCGCGCCCTCGTATAGGGGGAGGTGTGATGAACCCGTAGCCGCCATCTTGGTAATGATAGATCATATCCAGGGATGGCCACACTTCAGCAGCCCCCCACCCTTGGGACCTTCTGTTAAAACGTCAACTAGATAGTTTCCCCCCATCCAGGCTCCTGTGAGATAAGAAGCCCCAGGGCCTACTTAACACTTGAATGCTAGGAGCTTCAAAGACTTCGAGAGGAAACACAGCCAGCAGGGGGGGGTGCTTCGTCCATCTGTAACTGACCATTTGTCCCATAGGACTAGTTTCTTTGTCTGTCACAAGCATGGAGGCATAAGATATAGAAACATGAATAGTACACGCATGTTGCGTGGGATGGACCAATAAAAAATATCACGGCGTCCCGGAGCCATTGCGCACACAAGCCTCCGCGGTAGACGTTGGTACGTGCTCTGGAAGCCAAGATATAGCGCTGAGCCATTCCTGAGGACCGTATGGTATCATAATTGATATCAAAAGGTCGGTTACGGCGGCCCAAATCCATGGGAACCCCTGGGGGTATCCTGAGACCATCCCAGAAGAAGTTATTGGGTTCCTTAGAATTTGGGCTTCTGATCGAAGTTAGACCTGAGGGTGGAGACTGAGCCAGCTGACCTCACCAGCAGTGGGCGGGACGGGGCAGGTAAGACAGCAGGACAGACAAGAGATCCCTCAGTCTTGACCCAAGAGTGGGGTGCTGAACATCTGAGCACCAGCTGAGGCCACCAAGGGAAGGAGCAGTTTGACCATGCGGTGGTAGGCCTCAGCCTGTAACAAAGAACCGTGCCTGCGACCGCAAAATCCTCTCCCTGCGTCACAAGAAAATCAAGAAACCGGTAACTGATATGCTGTGGTGATTCTGTGTGTTGTATTCCATTGTTGTATAGTTTAGCCTGACCTTATACCTGTGTATATTTAGTTGTATATCGTGTATCTAGTGTATTATTATAATCAATTACCTCAAGTAATTGTGGGCCTGCCTTTTATTCTGCATAACAAACGCACGTCCGTGTGAGCTCGGCTCAAGCCAAAAACGCTACCCAGGGTTGGTTCCTGACCCGATATAGGCCCATTCACGGACTGGGCGTATATCTAAAAAAAGGGACTGGTGGCAGCATACCAACTGGGGATTGGGGAAGGCTGGTAGTGACTGTCGGAGGTTCAGATATATATATTCCTGGCGCGGCCAAGGAAGATATATATACCGCCCTCACTACAGAGGGCCCCGATACCCAGTAGGTTACAGGACAGTCTCTCTGGCGACCGCTTATCCTAGGTGCAGTTCCTTGACTGACCTGAGGCTAAGAGGGCGCTAGCGAGTTGTGCTGTGTAGTGACGTTACGGTTTAGTGACGTTGAAGGGATAACTACCGTGTTCCCTGCGCTGGTTGCAGCTACCTGGCACTACCTTCTCTAGGTGCAGTACCTTGACTGACCTGAGAGGTAAGGGGGCGCCAGAGAGCTGCACCCACCGGCCGGCTTTCATCACAGTTTTGAACTGGAGTCTCTGGGCAATGGGGAGCCAGTGAAGGGTTTGACAGAGGGGAGAGGCCAGCGAATAGCAAGGGGACAGATGGATTAGCTGGGCAACAGAGTTTAGGATAGATTGGATGGGTGTGAGAGTGTTAGAAGGGAGGCCACAGAGCAGGTGGTTGCAGTAGTCGAGGCAGGATATGATGAGGGCGTGCACTAGTGTTTTTGTAGATTCATGGTTAAGGAATGTTCAGATCCGGGAGATTTTTTTTTACTTTGAGTTGGCATATTCCTCACCCTGATCCTCCTTCCTCCCACCATTCCGAGTGCCCTGAGACAACAGATACCACACTTGGACACTACATAGAGCTGTTTTGTTTATCTTTCCATTTATAGATTCTGGCCTCTCGCTTGGTCCACTTGGAAGTGAAAAGAGCTTGAATATGTGATTTGAAGGAGAGATTAGAGTCCAGTGTTACCCCAAGAGCTGTTCACTTTTCCATTTATAGATTCGGCCTGCTTCAAGTAGGGCAACAGAAGATCGCATGAAGCCATGCTGAAATATTTCAGCAGCCACGGTCACCCAAAGGTGACAGTGGAAAAGTGCAATTACTGTCGCAAGAGGTGGATGATGATGAGATACAATGGACAGAAAGTCAGGAGGAGGACCAGGGTGCAGAAGTGGAAGACGAAGCGGTGGACGATGAAGTCACTGACCCAACCTGGAACGGGGACATGCAGATCGAGGACAGTAGAATACGGGGAGGGAGGCATAGCATCACAACAGGCAGGAACAAGCAGTGTTGTGGCCACAGACACAAGGCGGGCAACTGTTCCCCGGAACACCAACACGACGGAAGTTGCCAGTACAACTGTTAGGTCTTCCCGAGTCTGGTTCTTTGTTTAGACTGTTGTTTAGATAACCCCAAATAGGCCATTTGCAACATCTGCCAGGTCAGTATCAGCAAGAGCAACAAAACTGCCAACCTGACCACCACCAACATGCTCATGCACATGACAGCAAAGCACCCGACTAGCTGGGCCGAACGCCAAGGTCCATATAAAGTGTCTGCGGGTGACACCACTGCCTTTTCCGCTGTTGTGCATGCACGCCAATCCCCTGTCCAAGGCGCATGTGAAGATGCCTCCTGCCCTGAACCTGTCATTTCAGACTTGAAACCATCACCGTCCACGTCATTGTCCCATTGCAGCGTTCAGTTGTCCCTACCCCTGTCCTTGGAATGCAAGAGCAAATATGCAACCAGCCACCCACCCACCCACAGGCAGCAATACTAAACTGCCACATTTCTGGACTGCTTGCACTAGAAATTGTGTCTTTTAGGCTCGTGGAGGCGGAAGCTTTCCACAACCTCATGGCGGCGGCTGGCCCTCGGTACTTGGTCCCCAGCCACCACTATTTCTCCTGGTGTGGCATACAAGCATAGGTCCCAGAACATTAGCCGTACCTTCCCCAGCGCAGTTAGTGGGAAGGACCGCCTAACCACAAACACGTGAACAAGTGAATGTGGCCAGGGATTGTACATCTCACTGATGCATTTCACTGGGTTAATATTGTGGAAGACAGGACCCAATGGGACCCTGGGACAGAATATGTTTTCCCGACGCATAGGATTGCGAGCCCTGGGTCAATCAAGCTTCAAGACAACAATATTCACAAAACAGACAGCACCAGTAGTCGGTCTCCTAGTCAACGAGAAAATTATTAATGATGATATGGGCCACCATCTCCTTAGCTTACTGCTGGTACTTTTCTGTGGGAATCAGCTTGGCTCCAACCAGCCTGGAATATTTCCAGTGAATTATGGCACGACACCATGGTATTAGCAGTGCCCCCAGTACCAGTAGCGAAGCCATCCACAATTTCCTTCTCGATAATTTTATTTGGTAGACTGAGTGGCTGGCCAAATACATTAGCTTCTCACAAAGAAACTGAAGATACTGGATGGCAGTATGTGCAATTTTCTCCAGCATGTTAGACCAGAGAGGGAATATATAAGGAGAGATTAGTTCAGAGATGTACGGAGGAGAAAGGTTGAACTAATCTCCCGATATATTCCCTTACATAATCTCCGGTCCTCCTAAGACCTCCTTCTCTCCTCCACACTTATTTGTTCCTCACCCAATCGCTTCCAAGACTTCTACCAAATATCCCCCATCCTTTGGAATTCTGTGCCTCAACACGTCCGATTGGTCACCACATTCGGATCCTTCAGATGGAACCTGAAAACCCATCTCTTCAAGACAGCCTACAGCCTGCCATTACCTCACTGACACCTCAACACCAACAGAGCTACTGCAACTCCACAACCTAGTGTCTCCTTCCCCACCATCCTGTAGAATGTAAGCCCACAAGGGCAGGGTCCATAAGACTTAAGATGCAATCTGGCACCTGGGCAAAGCCCAATTCTATTCTCCCTCTGATATCTAACAATAACAGACAGGTCATGCTGGAGAAACCTGCACCTACTGCCGCTCAGTGTCTTCAGCTCTTTTGTGAGAAACTAATGTTTGGGCAGCCAATCAGTCTACCAAATAAAATTACTGAGGTGTGGAAATTGTGGATGACTTTGCTTCTGGTACTGGGTGCTAATACCAATACGTGGCATGCCATTCACTGGATATTCCTGGCTGGTTGGAGACAAGCTCATTCCCATTGAAAAGTACCAGCAAGCTAAGGAGATTGTGGCATCTATCATCAGGAGTTTGTTCGTTGTCAAGGGGATCGACCACCGCTGCTGTCTACCTTGTGAACATTTTGTTGAAACTTACAAGTATTAAGAGGTTACATTGGCGAGTCTGGTTTTTATACTAAAGATCCTGCTGTTTCTGGTTTTAAGTGAGAACACAGAGACCGTGGTTTCTGCAGCAGCGTATCTAGGCTGGGTTAGTAGAGGACAAATTGCTGTACCATCAGGTTGAGGATGCGAGCCATGCAAGGCACCTGTGTGAGGTTGCCCCAGCATAGGGCCGCCACCATGTTCACACTGTTATCGCACACGGCTTTCCCATGCTCCAGGTTCAATGGAGACAGCCATTGCTCAAACTCGGCCTGGAGAGCTGTCCACAACTCTTCAGCTGTATGACTGCGATCTCTAAGGCATATTAATTTTAACACTGCCTAATTGCGGTGAGTCCTGGCTGCGCTGTATGGAGGTGGGGGTTCTATCTGCACTGTTGGAAAGTGTGTCTCATTAATGCAGAGGTTGAGGGTGCAGGTGGAGGCCCTAGAGGAGGAGGAGGCAGAAGCACTGGAGGAAGTGTTAGATACAGAGATTTGTCCCGCAAGCCTTGGGGATTCCAACACTTTCTGTTTAGTGACACCTTGGCGTCTAGTGGTTTAGTTCTCCATCCCCTGGTGTATAGTAGTTTAGTTATCCAACCCTAGCTGTTTAGCAGTCTAGTTTTCCAACCCTAGCTGTTTAGCAGTTTTGTTTTCCAACTGCTGTTGTATATTTGTTTCTTTCTCCATGTACTGGTGTGTATTTGTTTCGTTCTCCAACCCATCCCACCCCCAGGGGTTAACGTCTGGTGACAAGGATTTGTTTGGATTCTGCTCGGACCCTATTTCGTCCAGGCTCGGATCAACTGAAAAAATTTTGGGCATCGCTACACATGCTTTCCCCCTCTTAAGTATGTGAAGCTTTGAATCAGACCTCTGATGCCCCGGAATAGACTGTGTGAACAGCTCTGCAGACTCGCCCATCTGTGGTTCCCCACAGTCTGTTGGGCAGTTGGAGAGTTGTGACGTGGGTGAAAACAATGATAATTGGGGTGCCACCTCTGAGGACTGTACTGTCTGTGATGTTAAGGTGGAGGAAGAGGAGCAGAAGCCACTTGATGAAGCGTTTGTCATCTACTGGAGCACATGTTCTTTCTGGATCTAATCTACAAGGCGTACAGCTGTGTGTCTGCCAAAGAAAGGAAGTGGAATCCAGTATCAGAAGTTGTCAAAATGCTGCATAATTGCTCACTGCGACAAAACAAACCTACTTCTCATCTGTCATAACCCTAAACAGCTATTCAGTACTTTCAAGTCTCTCCTTCGTCCACTTGCTCCCCCTCCCTCTTCTCTCTTCTCAGCTGAAGACTTAGTCTCATTCTTCAAGCAGAACATTGACAATGTAGGGCAAAGATTTTGCTTAAAGTCCCCACAGCCACTCCTCATAACTACTCAACTCTCCTCCTCCAAAACCAGCTTCTCCGCCATCATGGAAGATCATCTTTACTCTCCAAATCACATCTCACCACCTGTGAACTTGACCCAATACCATCATTCCAAACTGAGCCACAGTCTTCTTCCTAAGCCAAATCTTCCTCTTCAACCTGTCACTAACAACTGATGTCTCTCCCTCATGATTAAAACATACCTCGATCACACTCATCCTCAAAAAGCCTTCCCTTGACCCATCCTATGTCTAGCTATCGCCTCATCTAACTTCTCTCCTATGCCTCCAAACTACAGGAACAACACGTCCATTTTAAACTGTCCTCCCATTTTACCGCTTACAATCTGGATTCTAACCGCACCATGCCACTGAAACTGCCATGACTAAAATCACCAACAACCTACTAACTGCAATTAAAGCGACACTACTCTATCCTCCTCCTCCTAGACCTTTCATCTGCCTTCGACACAGTAGATTATTCCCTCTTACTACAGACTCTCATCTCTCGGCATCACAGATTTGGCCCTATTTTGGATCTTTTCATACCTAACCGACAGGGCATTAAGTGTCTCCCACTCATACACCATCTCCTCATCTCGCCACCTAAGTGTTGGTGTCCCCCAAGGTTCAGTTCTAGGACCCCTGTTCTTCTCCATCTACACCTTCAGACTGGGACAGCTCATAGTCTCACGGCTTTAAGTATCAGCTCTATGCTGATGACACATAGATCTACCTCTCTGGACCTGATATCATCTCCTTACTATCCAGAATCCCACAATATGTGCCCTCTATTTCATATTTCTTATCTGCTAGATTTGTAAAACTTAACATGGATAAAACCAAATTCATCATCTTTCCAACATCTCATTCATCCCCCCCAACTGACCTATCCATCAAAGTGAATAGCTGCCCACTCACCCCAGTCCCGGAAGCTTGACTCTGATCTGTCCTTCAAACGTCAGATCCAAGCCTTTTCCACTTGCTGCTGACTCCAACTCCAAAATATCTCAGGGATCCGCATATTCCTCAACCATGAATGTACAAAAACACCAGTTCATGCCCTCATAATCTCCTGCCTCGGCTTCTGCAAACTCCTGCTGTGTGGCTGTTATGTTCTGCAACTTAGAACTAAGGAATAGGAGGGAAAAGCTGTCCCTGCACTGAGACTCAGCTTTACCCTACGCTGGGGTGGGTGCCTTATTCCTTGTGAATAGCCCCACCAAAACTCTGGCACTGAACTCAAATGAAGACCTGTAGGAAAGGGGTCCCTAAAAGATCTAAGGACTGGGAGCAAAAGCAGGAGACCTCCTAACAGAAAAGTTAGTTGCAGAAACAAAAATTAAAGGAAACAAAACTGGTGTAACAAGAAGTCACAGGATAACAATAGTCCAAAGCAAGAAGAACTAAACAGGCCACTTAGCCAGAGCACAAGCATTACAACACTAATATCCAGCAGGGAATGGGGGCCAGGTGCTGGGTAATAAGGAGTGCAGAGATCACGTGACCAAGAAACCTATCACCAGAGGAAAAGACTAGAAGCCAGCAAGCCACAACAAGATGGCCTATAGTAAAACAACATAGATTCTAACAGTGACCTCTCTTCTACCACTCTTGCTCCCCTCCAATCTATCCTAAACTGTGCTGGCTGACTAATCCACCTGTCACCCCACTATTTCCAGGCTTCTCCCCTCCGTCAATCCCCACGCTGACTCCCTGTTGCCCAGAGACTTCAGTTGAAAAGCTTAACTTTGGCATACCAAGCCATCGAAAACCTGTCTCCTCCATACATGTATGACCTAGTCTCCCTGTACTTCCCTGCATGCAACCTCCCATCCTTCCAAGATCTCATAGTCTACTTCCCTCTTACCTCTTCTTGCCACAATCGCATACAAGATTTGTCCCGTGCATCTCGCCTACTGTTTAACTCTGTACCCCAACACATCAGACTCTCACCTACTGTGGAAACCTTGAAAAGAAAGCTGAAGACCCACTTCTTCTGACAAGCGTACAATCTGCGGTAACCCTCCTCCAGCATACCGCTGCATGACCAGCTGTATCCTGACCTACTGTATCCTCACCCATCCCTTGTAGATTCTTTGTGCTTCCTCGCCGGCAGGGTCCTCCCTCCTCTTGTACCAGTCAGTGAACTCTTTTCACATGTAAAGCGACACGGAATAAATGTCGCTGCAATAATAATAATAATTATAGTACTTGTACTCTGGGTCAATTGATGTCACTTTCCTGGTGTCTGCCCCTAATTTGATGTGTTTTGGCAGCTTTTGGGCCAGTTTGAAGGTGTTGTGTTTTCGTTTCTTTTTCCCCCCATTGAATCCTATGGCATACGGAAATAATCGGCGAATATTTGACGAATAAATTGGCAAATATTGCAAATTCGACAATCGTAATCTGAACAGAACATTAAAACATTCACTCGTATCTAATCTTGGGGTCATGTCTACAGCACCCATCTTTGACACACTCGCAGTCCCTCCAGTAAGCTTTCTCAGTGACTTTTTATTAGTCCCTCTTAGTGGCTTTCTTGCAAGCCATTTCAGTAAGTCTCCTGCAAGCTTTTCTTAATAGTCGTAGATATCTCTTGGTCACCACAGCCACTGTGAATGCTAAATTTCCTTAACAACTGGGCACATTAGTCCTCCCTGAAGAGCTATCTATGCCTCACACTTCTGCTGCACTTATAAGACCTTTCAAGAACCTCCTTCTGCAGCTGCTGGCTTTTCCCATGCATCTCTTCCTGGCCTCTGCAGGGCTTTCACAGGTCTTCTTTCCCAGTCATGGACAGGAAACTTGATCTGTACCTCCATTAGTGGGATTCAGGCATCTCATAGATTTCTCACCATTGTCAATCACACTGGTCTGCAACTATTTTACTGAGTTGTTGTGAGATAATTGTTCTCACAGCCACAGCAAACTCAGACATTATTAATTACGCAACAGATTATGCACAACTCATGCAGGCACACCTCTCACAGAGCAAAATTCAGCCTTGGAGCAGCATTACTAGCTTACTGTCTACTGGTGACAGGCTCCTTATTCACCAAGTCTCACTCGCAAGTCAGCAGAACTGTTTTTCACTCTAAGCTCAGTGGTTACTTGAACAGGAAACCTCCCACCACATCTTCTTAAAGGCTACATAGTCATGATTACTACACTTAACCAATCTTCCACTTCATTTCTACTTCAATGTCTTGCTTAGACCATTAGTATTGAGAATCACATGCAGTCCACCACAGTCTCTGATCAATGCTGCTATATTTAACTAAATTATGCAGGGCACTAGTCCCCACCTGCTAGCATGGTTCAGCATTTCAATATCACCATATTTCATTATCATGACAGTACAATGCACTTTCTAGGCCTAGCTAGGACAGCACCTCTTCACTGTGAGAGGCAAGAGGAATGCTTATTAAGGGAACACTTCTTAGAATGAAGCAGAACATTCCAGGTGAGGTACTGTAACAGTCTGTTACAATAAGAAATAAAAATAGATGAGAACAGGGTAAACTACAGTGCTACTAGAGATAAAAAGGCAGATAAGGCATAAGGTACAGTTAACTAGAAACCAAATGTGTGGATGGAGCACATGTGGGTGTAGCGCTTCCAGCTGGAGCGCACTGTGATTCAAGCATCTTCTGAGAGACACGAAGAGGGGCATTCACATGAGGACACTCCTGCAATGGACCTCCATTTTACAGGAGCTTCTGTTAACATTACGCCATCTCGGGACCTGCATGATTTTGAGCAGTAAGAACCCTACTTGCAGCCGGCACCACACCTGCTTTGATATATGTACTGTGTTTCAAAAGTAATTCAGCAGTCTCCCTTCAGCTGATCAGGGGACATCTCGGACCTTGAGATTCCCTATAACTATTTACTCTGGGTAGTTATTTTTGCTATATACTAGAGGAGATTTCTATACCCACTGGAGAATGACACAATACGTTACAGAGCACACATGTCCTTTTTTGGAGAAACACCAGCTCATCATATCCACATGTGCTCCATCCACAAATTTGGTTTATAGTTCATCGAACCTTCTGCCTTAGTATCTCTAGTAGCGCAGTAGTTTACCCTGTTCTCATCTATCTATGTTTTTGACAGGCTGACACACAGAGCCTGCCCCCCTACCAGCAGCTGTTTGTGTACCATTCTTTTGTGAGTGCTAGTGTATTATTCTCTTTTTTAAGAAATAAAAATAGCCAACTCAATCATCCCTGTAGTTGTGAGCAAAAACTGGGACATGGTCTTCGGCACTGCCTTGGCTTCTGACGTAACTTGTGGGAAAAGAAAATGACCTAGCTCACAAGCCTAGATAAAATCTATTCTTCATTGCATCATTAACAAAATAATACAACAGTATGGGTGTCCTTTACTCCTCGCAGTTTTGCGCTAAATACATACAATAAACTTAACCTAAGATAAAAGTAAAATGAGTAAATACCCAGCAGAAAGTGAATAAATAGTAATAGTACATATATAAAAAACATAGGGTACTTAGTTGATACTATTTTGTTCAAAAAAGCGTAAAAGTCATCCCATCGTGACAAGGTGTTCCTAAGCTTGACAGACATTAAGTCTTGTAGTTCATCTCACTATGTGTCAGCAGACGTCAAAATGGATGCAAGCAGAGCAGCATCCAGATCAGGCAGTTCAGACACCTGCCCATCTAAAGCTATATAGACAAAATGCCCAACTCAAAAAGGAGGAGCTAAGCCTCTGCTTGTATAAAGTAGAAAAAACTAAAGCAGAACCAAAGAAGTGAGCCGAAACACATGTCAGTACAAGTATAATGTGTAGGTGTACATTTACACTGTAGACATTTAATGCAGAAATCCTAAGATAAAAACACAAAATGAACAAATAACCTGTATTAAGTATCGTATTTTTTGGACTATAAGACGCACCTAGGTTTTAGAGGAAGAAAATAAAAAAAAATTGAAGCAAAAAATTTGGTCATGATGCACTATTATGGGTGGTGTCTGCTGCTAACACTTATAGGGGTATATATACCCCGTCCATCCTTATATATATATAATAATAATAATAATTTTTATTTATATAGCGCCAACATATTCCGCAGCACTTTACAATTAACAGTATGTCCCCATCCAGGAATATATGATCCCCATCCTGGTATATATGGCCCCCAATCAAGGTATATATGGCCCCCAATCCAGTTACACATGGCCCCCTCATCCTCATCCTGATATACATGGCCTCCATTCTAATACTGGTATTCATGGCCCCTCATCCCCATCCTAGTATGCATGGCTCCCTCATACCCATCCTGGTATGCATGGCCCTCTCATCCCCATCCTGGTATGCATGGCCCCTCATCCCCATCCTGGTATGCATGGCCTCCTTATTCCCATCCTGGTATACATGACCCCCTCATCCCCATCCTGGTATGCATGGCCCCCTCATCACCATCCTGGTATGCATGGCCTCTTCATTTGCATCGTGGTATACATGACCCCCTCATCCCCATCCTAGTATGCATGGCCCCATCACGCTGCACACATAAAAAAAGAAATGATTGTACTCACCTTCCCTCTGCTCTAGCGCTGCATCCTGTTCTGCTGCTAGGAGCTGATCTCAGCGTGTAAGCAGCACATGATGTCAGTGACATGCGCTCCCACAAGCTGAGATCAGCTGTCGGAATATTCACTGCTCTGCATGCCGGGACAATGGGCGTGGGGAGCAGTGAATATTAATTTTCCTTAACAGCAGGCAAGGTGTTAGCTGCAGCCACCAACACCTGCAGTGGCTGAGCGATCATGTGTGTCCACTGTTAAAGAAAATGAATATTCACTGCTCTCCATGCCCATGGGAGTGGGATCAGTGAATATTCATTTTCTTTAATAGCGGGCACACCTGATTGCCTAGCCACTGCAGGAAGCCTGTGGCTGTGGCTAACAGTGTGTCCGCTATTAAAGAAAATGAATGCTCACTGCTCTCCACTCCCATGGGCTAATCGCCAAATTCAAGCGACACTACTCTGTCCTCCTCCTCCTGGACCTGTCATCTGCCTTCGACAGACTCATAGAGTCTCATGGTCTTCATTATCACCTCTATGCCGACGACACACAGATCTACCTCTCTGGACCTGATATCCTTCTTCTCTGCTAGATTTCTAAAACTTCACATGGACAAAACAGAATTCATCATCTTTCCCCAATCTCATTCAACCCCCCCAACTGACCTATCTATCAACGTCAATGGCTGTCCACTCTCCACAGTCCCTCAAGCTCGCTGCCTTGGGGTAACCTTGGACTCTAAACTCTCCTTCAAACCACATATCCAAGCCCTTTCCACTTCCTGCCGACTCCAACTCAAAAATATCTCCTGGATCTGCACATTCCTCAACCATGAATCTGCAAAAACACTAGTGCATGCCCTCATCATCTCCCGCCTCGCCTACTGCAACCTCCTGCTCTGTGGCCTCCCTTACAACACTGTTGCACCCCTCCAATCTATCCTAAACTCTGCTGCCCGACTAATCCACCTGTTCCCCCGCTATTCCCCGTCCTCTCCTCTCTGTCAATCTCTTCACTGGCTCCCCATTGCCCAGAGACTCCAGTTCAAAACCCTAACCATGGCATACAAAGCCATTCACAACCTGTCTCCTCCGTATATCTGTGACCTAGTCTCCCGAGACATACCCGCACGCAACCTCCGATCTTCACAACATCTCCTTCTATACTCCTCTCTTATCTCCTCCTCCCACAATCGCATACAAGATTTCCCCCGTGCATCCCACCTACTCTGGAACTCTCTACCCCAACATATCTGACTCTCGCCGACCGTGGAAACCTTCAAAAGGAACCTGAAGACCCACTTCTTCCGACAAGCTTACAACCTGCAATAACCATCTCTCCACCATACCGCTCCATGACCAGCCCTACCCTCACCTACTATATCCTCACCCATCCCTTGTAGATTATGAGCCCTCGTGGGCAGGATCCTCGCTCCTCCTGTACCAGTCACCGTCACGTTTTGTTCAAGACTATTGTAATTGTTTTTGTTATGTATACCCTTTTTTGACATGTAAAGCGCCATGGAATAAATTGTGCTTTAATAATAAACAATAATAATAATAATTATAATGGGAAGCAGTGAATATTCATTTTCTTTAACAGCTGGCACAGTAAGCTTCAGCAGGCGGCTCCTGCCTCCTGTGACCCACTCCTCCGCTGCTGCTGCCCCCACCCACCCACAGCTAGTACTGTACAACAGGACTATAAAATTTTGGAGGAAAAAAGTGCATCTTATAGTCCAAAAATTACGGTAAACTAATAGTAAATTGTACATGAAAATAATAAACGGCACTTAGTTGACACTGTTTTGATCAAAAAAGCATAAAAGCCATCCCACCGCGACAATTTGTACCCAACCGGGACAGACTCTAACTCTTGTATTTCACCTCACTATGTGTCCGCAGACCTCCAAATAGATGGAAGCAGAGCAGGACCCAGACCCATACATGATGCTGCAATGAAGAATGGATTTTATGCAATTCCTGTGAGATAGGCCATCTTCTGTTCCCAACAACTCTGTTACAGCCTACCTCACCAATGCTCCATTCATTGCGCTGCACCAGTCACTTTGTGTAAATATGACCTTGCCCAATGGTTTCTATTCAACTATTTTTCAAAGAAATCAAATCACTAACAGCAGCAAACACACAGCGTGTTGGTTATACAGTACTTTATTCTGAAAACGGCATCATCTCTTTAATGAATTGCTCAACTTAACTTTTAATAGCAGCAATAACATCAGTACAATTCTTATTTTATACAGGTCAGCATTAATTTACAGCCAACACTTGAAGCTTCAGGAGGGATTACTTCTACTTATTATCTATTAAACCACCACTACACTCACTTTGCTAAACATGAAAATGCCTCGGGGCAGGCAGTCTCTTACTATCCCTCTAAATCAGAGGTCCCCAACCGCCGGTCCGCGGACCAGGACCGGGCCGTTGGAGTTTTTCAGCCGGTCCGCGGGGAGAGGGGGCCCCTCCAGCCTCCAGCAGGGCCGCCATCAGGGCATGACTGCCCTGACTCCAGTATGGGGCCCGGCCGGTAGGAGCCCCCTCGGAGCCCCCCTCTTGTGCGTCTCTCTCCTCATGGGGCCCCCGGCCGCATGCTAAGCGCCGGGTCCGGGACATCTTAGCGCTGCGCTGCTGCGGCAGCACCTTCATGATTCCCCTGACTTCCGGTCATGTGACGGCGCCGTCACATGGCCGGAAGTCAGGAGAACCTGGTGTCAGCGATTTGGACGAGCGCCAGGATTCTGCAGGGATCGCATGGGGGTAAGTATAACAAGTTTTATTTTTTTTTAAATACAATTAACTAGGAGTGGGGGGAATGGGAGATGCACATGGGGGGAGGGGAGAGATGAGAGATGCACATGGGGGAGGGGAGAGATGAGAGATCCACATGGGGGGAGGGGAGAGATGAGAGATGCACATGGGGGAGGGGAGAGATGAGAGATCCACATGGGGGGGAGGGGAGAGATGAGAGATGCACATGGGGGAGGGGAGAGATGAGAGATCCACATGGGGGGAGGGGAGAGATGAGAGATGCACATGGGGGGAGGGGAGAGATGAGAGATGCACATGGGGGGAGGGGAGAGATGAGAGATGCACATGGGAGGGAGGGGAGAGATGAGAGATGCACGGGGGGGTGAGAGATGCACGGGGGGGTGAGAGATACACGGGGGGGATGAGAGATGCACGGGGGGTGGATGAGAGATGCACGGGGGGGTGAGAGATGCACGGGGGGGATGAGAGATGCACGGGGGGTGGATGAGAGATGCACGGGGGGGTGAGAGATGCACGGGGGGGATGAGAGATGCACGGAGGGGATGAGAGATGCACGGGGGGTGGATGAGAGATGCACGGAGGGGGATGAGAGATGCACGGAGGGGGATGAGAGATGCACGGGGGTGAGCTGCACATGGGGGGGTGAGAGATGCACATGGGGGGGTTATGTTTACATAACTTTGTTGCCTTATGAAGGGCGGGGGGGGCCCCCAAAAATTTCTTGCGCAGGGGCCCACTACAGTCTGTGTCCGCCCCTGGGATGAAGTAAATGCAGCTGAACAGCAGCTGTCAGGACAGCTGCCCTGTCCTGCTGCAGGGTGTGATGGGGCCTCAGTGATGCGGCTCCTGGCACAGCACATTATGTGGGGCTCCTGGCATAGCTCCTGGCGGGGACCTGGTCTACACTATATGATAAGTATGCACTAAACTCCAAATCCCTCCATTACCCCGCCCCCATATGACCAAAGCCCCGCCCCACCCACCCCACCCCCTCCTTGCTGGGCCATGGAAAAATGATCTTGCTTCAAGCCGGTCCCTGGTGCAAAAAAGTTTGGGGACCACTGCTCTAAATCATGGGCTGGCGCTTCTATTGCTCACACAAGCACAGCGATGGCTCCAAAAGTTATGCAGATTTTCTTTCAGCACTTATAAACAATCTTACTCTTCGACAAATCTTAGGCCTACAGCTTGTTTATGCAGGTCTACATAGAATTTTCTTACTAACATTTACAAAGCAAATTTGAAACATTTAAGCCTCCCTCTCATGAACATTCATGATTTCAGGATGTTAAACCTGTTATTACAATTTTTAATACATTAAATATTATCCTAATTTGTGCATCAACTTCAAGTGGTTTTCCGGGGTTCAAAAATACATTTGTCTCCAGGCGTTGTTTGTTTGAAAAACAAAAAAGCAAAGTGTACTTTACTCACTCTTCCCAGGTCCAGCAGTGATTCTATGCAGTTACTCCTGGCCTCTGCTGTTTGCAGTGCTGACGTCCTGTTAACAGTGCTGCTGCTAATCAGTGAGCTTAGTGGCTCTATGGGGCTTATGCCATCTATGTGGGCAAAGCTGCTGAGCTCAGTTATTGGCAGCAGCTCTGTTGATGTGACATCAGTGCTGCCGACAGTAATATGCACCAGGAGCAGCGCTAAATCAAGGGAGGGATAGTAAAGCACAGTTTACTTTTTTTAAACAAACTGCCCCTGAAGACCCTTAATTTCTGAAACAAGGAAACCCCTTTAAAAAGAAGAATATTTATAGCAAACAGATTATGAAATTGCATTAATTTTAAATTTGAAGCAATATACAGATCTATAAACTTGAATGCATACAATTAGCCAATACTACTTTCCAAAGTTATAAATTGAGTAAAGAAATGTAAGATTTTATTTAGAATGGATTTATAATACATCTGGCATGCTGGAGACAGGTTTAATCCATTTAATGCAAAACTGCACATAGGGAAATCCATCTGGCTTGATGAGCTTATACATTTATTACTAATCCACTCCATAAGTAGCCTCTGTCTCCTCATAGAAGACATGTAAGCTGGGCTGGATGTAGTAAAGCATATTATTTAAAATGACACAGGACACATTCTGTCTGTTAGTGATATTTTTTGTTTTATAAAGAATTTGTCATCTTTCTTTACATGTTGGTTTTACTTGCCATAGATGTTATGCGAGCAGCAGGTTACTGAAAAAATAAGAGGGGCGTTTTCAAGGACATGATCTTTTTTTACAATATCGATTCAAACCTCTGTTCGTCACTTGGCTTTCTAGTTGGACATGGGATCTCACTCCACAAATATTTTTATTTTCACTGTTTATTCTAACTATACATTTGCGTTCCTATGTTCCTCATAGTTAACTTTATCCCATAGAATTCCTGCATACATTGCCATTTGAGATAATCACTGTTATCTTTTGAATCAAATGTATTATTGTACAATCTCTACCCGGAAAAATTGCTGTAACTCTTAAAAGAGACAGTTGACCACACTGAGATTTGGACTGTACACACCTTGGTTCGTGAGAAATGAGAGTAATGAACTTAAGCGACAGTGTCGAAAAACATCCTAGCACTGAGTGGTCTCGCTGACGTGTCGCTCTGCCGGTCTTCTCCACTACAAGATAGCAGCACGCCTTTCTGAGCATCAGTAATTTATGTGTGGTAGTCGCAGTTCGCTCCTACCAAATTCCTTATTCATTTGTTAACAATGTACAGATACTGTTTGGAGGAGCGTATTTTCATTGTAAATACTTATTGGAAAACTGAGCCTTTAAAGAGGTGCCAAAGTGAGTTTATAAAGAAGTTTGGTGGTCAAAATTCACCGTGCAAGCCATGTATTCTGTCATTGTTGAATAAGCTGGAACGTAAAGAAACATTATTGGATAGTCATGATGGAGGACATCTGAAAATATCTGAGGAAACAATTCAAGATATGAAACATCAACTTCTACCATTTCCACGTAAATCATGCAAATTGTCTCTTCAGAGAGGAAGAGGACCAGAACTCTAGTGCCACCTGCAGGAAGTAGCAATCCTAAAAGTCAATAGTGACCCTTTAACGAGCATTATCACATGACTTAGGATATACCGGTCTGACACTTCTCACCCAGCCAAACCAGAACTCACACTTTGCAATGATGAGGGGCAGTACCCCGAAACACAATGTCTGCAAATTGAGTTTCTGGTTCTGGCTTATATCCTAAGCCATGTGATAAGGCTCGTTAAAGGGTCACTATTGACTTTTAGGATTGCTACTTCCTGTAGGTGGCACTAGAGTTCTGGTTCTCTTCCTCTCTGAAGAGACAATTTGCATATTTCCCAGTGGAGCATTGTGGCTTTAAACATCTCCTCACCATGACATGCTTAACATGTCTCTCTCCGCAAGGAGAAATGTTACCCCTTAGATACCGGTCTGATGCCTCTCACCCAGCCAGACCAGAACTCACACTTTGCACTGACGAGAGGCAGTATCCTGAAACACTGAGTGTTCAAATTCAGTTTCTGGCTGTGGTTTATATCTTAAGTCATGTGATAAGGCTCGTTAAAGGGTCACTATAGACTTTTAGGATTGCTACTTCCTGTTCATGGCACTAGAATTCTGGTCCTCTTCCTTTCTGAAGAGACAATTTGCATATTTCCCACAGGAGTATTATGGCTTTAAAAGTCTCCTCACCGTGACATGCTTAACATGTCGCTCTCCGCAAGGAGAAATGTTACCCCTTAGATACACGTAAATCGTTGCACAGGTTTTCCCAGGAGACAGGCATGTTGTAGTCCACATGTCAACAAGCGGCAAAGAAAAGTCATATTCGCCCGTACAGAGTCACTGTAATTCAGGAATGAAAGGGTCCGATCAAGAGAAAATAAATAATTATTGATGGATTTTTTCCTTTGGGGCCATTTGAAAGGTCGAGTGTACAGTCACACGAAATGAACATTACAGGCACTTCGAAAGAACATGCAGTGAGAAATTCAAGCTATGATTCCTGACATCCTGTGGAATACATTCAACAACATGGTATGGCGCTTGCAGACGTGCTTCACGAACGGTGAACATTTTCAACACCTACTTTAAAACATCAGTTTGTCATAAACCAAGGTATGTACAGTCCAAATTTCAGCACGATAGATAGTCTCTTTTAGATGTTACAGCAATTTTTCCAGGTAAAATAGTAAGTGAATAACCCTGTATTATTGATGCACTTTCTAGAAAGCAAATCGAATCAAAGCGAATGAAATAAGTGTTGAATTATAGGAAATATGCTGAACCTGGATCAATAGCTACACATATTAAGGTCACTTTGACATTACTAAGGCTGTGTTTATGTTAAAGAGCTTAAAAAGTGTTCAATACAGTTGTAGGAGACCTCATAGTTTTACACATGTATTTTCAAGGTAACTGGAGAGTTTGCAAGATTGCGAATCTCAACAAATCGATTCATGACAATTGAATGTTTTTCAAAAAATTTGAAGATGCTGCCAAATTAGAATTTCAAAAGATTCGGTTGCCTCAAACTCTTATGTCTCACTTTGTAATTCCATAGAATTACATCTTGATAAAGACTAACTTGGCTAAACATTGGAAAATTCTTCTTCTTATTATTATTATTTATTTATAAAGCGCCATTGATTCCATGGTTCTGTACATGAGAAGGGGTTACATAAAAAATACAGATATCACTTACAGTAAGAAATAAACAATGATAGACTGGTACAGTGGGAAGAGGACCCGGCCCTTGCGGGATTACATTCCACAGGATGCTGGGGAAGAAGAAAGTGGGTTGGGGGGTTGCAGATCTCTAGTGGTGGTGAGGCGCAGGTCTGGTGTTGGTAAGGCAGCAGTTCCTGTGGTGTTGAGGAGACAGCGTGGCCATTGCAGGATGTAAGCTTTCTTGAAGAGGTGGGTTTTCACGTTCCGTCTGAAGGACCCGAATTTGGTGGATAATCGGACGTGTTGAGGCACAGAATTTCAGAGGATGGGGGATTTTCGTGAGAAGTCTTGCAGGCGATTGGGTGAGGAACGAATAAGTGTGGAGGAGAGGAGGTGGTCTTGAGAGGACCGGAGAGTATGTGAGGGAATATATTGGGAGATTAGCTCAGAGATGTACAGAGGAGAAAGGTTATGGATGGCTTTGTAGGTCAGTGTTAGTAGTTTGAACTGGATACGCTGGGCAATTGGGAGCCAGTAAAGAGATTTGCAGAGGGAGGTAGCAGAGGAGTAGGGAGGAGAGAGATGAACTAGTCGGGTGGCAGAGTTAAAGACAGACTGGATAGGTGCAAGAGTGTTAGCAGGTATGCCACAGAGGAGGATGTTACAGTAGTCGAGATGGGAGATGAGGAGGGCATGCACAAGCAGTTTAGTAGATTGAGGGTTGAGGAAAGGACAGATTCTGGAAATATTTTGGAGTTGGAGGCGACAGGAGGTGGAGGAGACTTGGATGTGTGGTTTGAAGGACAGGGCAGAGTTGAAGGTTACGCCCAGGCAGCGGATTTCTGGTACAGGAGAAAGAGGGATGTCATTTATTGTGATAGATAGATCAGATGGGGAAGATATGCAAGATGGAGGAAAGATGATGAGTTCAGATTAGTCCACATTGAGTTTGAGGAAGCGAGAGAAGAAGAAGGAGGATTCTGGACAGCAGAGAGGTGACGTCTTGGCCAGAGAGATAGATCTGGGTGTCATTGGTGTACAGGTGGTACTGAAAACCATTGGAATTTATGAGCCATCCCAGGCCAACGGTATAGATGGAGAAGAGTATGGGTCCTAAGATGGAGCCTTGAGGGACTCCAACAGAGAGAGGGCGAGATGAGGAGGTAGTGTGGGAGTAGGAGACATTAAATGTTGGAAAGGTATGAGGAGATCCAGGATAGGGCAAGGTCTTTGACACCAATGGAATAGAGAATCAGTAGTAGGAGGCAGTGGTCAACTGTGTTGAAGGCAGAGGACAGGTCTAGAAGGAGGAGTATGAAGAATTGTCTGTTAGCTTTGGCTGTAAGTGGGTCATTAGTAATTTTGGTAAGGGCAGTTTCGGGTGGAATGGTAGGGACGGAAGACAGATTGTTAACTGTCAAAGGGAGAGTTAGTTGAGAGGTGAGAGGAAAGTTCAGCGTGAACATGTTGCTCAAGGAGTTTGGAGGCGAATGGGAGCAGCAATATGGGGCTGTAGCTGAACAAAGTGGTTGGGTTGAGGGATGGCTTTTTGAGGATGGGCATGATTGTGGCATGTTTGAAGGAAGAGGGGAAGGTACCAGAAGTTAGTGATAGGTTGAAGAGATGGGTTAGGGATGGGATGAGTGTGAGGGGGGGGAGATGGGATGGGATGGGGTCAAGTGCACAAGTGGTGAGGTGTGATTTGGAGAGGAGACGAGTAAGCTCTCCTTCAGTGATGTTGGAGAGTGGAGAGGGAGGTTATGGGGGAAGGGCAATTGTCTGAAAAACAAAGGGGTTGTGGTGATCAGACAATGGAGGCTTGCCTTGTTTGGTCAATCTTGTTTTTGAAGTGTGTGGCAAAGTCCTCAGCAGTGATGAGGTAGGTTGGAGCTTTGGAGGGCAGAGGAGGGAGTTAAAAGTGCTGAATAGTTGTTTGGGGTTGTAGAACAAGGAAGATATGAGGGTTGTGAAGTAGGCCCATTTAACGGAGGTGAGGGCTGATTTGAATGCGTGTGTTGCTTGTTTGAATGCAGTGAAGTCATCGAGAGAATGTGTTTTCTTCCAATGCCGCTCTGCAACCCTGGACGCTTGCCAAAGCTTTTTAGTGAGGTTATTGTGCCAGTGTTGCCTATTGATTCGTCGCACTCTGCCATACACAAGAGGGGCAACTGAGTCAATAGCTGATGCAAGAGTGACATTGTAGAAAGCAGTGGCGCTGTCTGTGTCATGGAGTGAAAATATGGATGTCAGTAAAGAATAGAATCAGAGAGTCTGTGGGTGTCAAGATGTGCAAGCTTCCTGCATGAGTGTGCTAGTTGCTGGACATGGACAGGTGAGGAGGACAGGGTTGAGAAGTGAGCAGATGGTGGTCAGATAGGGGGAGGGGGGAGATTGAGAGGTTGGATAGGGAGCAGAGTCAGGTGAAGATAAGGTCCAGTGTATGTCTGTCTTTGTGGGTGGCTGAAGAGGACCACTGAGTAAGTCCAAATGATGAAGTGAGCGACAGGAGTTTGGAGGCTGCTGAGTGGTGTGTGACAGTGGGGATGTTGAAATCACCGATGATGATGGTGGGAATGTCAGCAGAGAAAAAGTGAAGAAGTCAGGTGGGGAATTGGTCAATTGAGAGAGTGACTGGTCCCAGAGGTCTGTACACTGGGGAAAAAAAGTATTTAGTCAGCCACCAATTGTGCAAGATCTCCCACATAAAAAGATGAGAGAGGCCTGTAATTGACATCATAGTTAGACCTCAACTATGAGAGACAAAATGAGAAAACAAATCCTGAACATCACATTGTCTGATTTGTAAAGAATTTTTTTTTTCAAATTTGGTGGAAAATAAGTATTTGGTCAATTACAAAAGTTCATCTCAATACTTTGTTATATATCGTTTGTTGGCAATGACAGAGGTCAAACGTTTTCTGTAAGTCTTCACAAGGTTAGCACACACTGTTGCTGGTATATTGACCCATTCCTCTATGCAGATCTCCTCTAGAGCAGTGATGTTTTGGGGCTGTCGCTGGGCAACACGGATTTTCAACTCCTACCAAAGGTTTTCTATAGGGTTTAGGTCTGGAGACTGGCTAGGCCACTCCAGGACCTTGAAATGTTTCTTACGAAGCCACTCCTTCATTACCCTGGCGGTGTGCTTGGGATCATTGTCATGCTCAAAGACGCAGCCACGTTTCATCTTCAATGCCCTTGCTGATGGAAAAGGGTTTGCACTCAAAATCTCACGATACATGGCCCCATTCATTATTTCATGTACACAGATCTGTCGTCCTGGTCCCTTGGCAGAGAAACAGCCCCAAAGCATGATGTTGCCACCCCCATGCTTCACAGTAGGTATGGTGTTCTTTGGATGCAACTCAGCATTCTTTCTCCTCCATACATGATGAGTTGTGTTTCTACCAAACATTTCTACTTTGGTTTCATCTGACCATATGACATTCTCCCAATACTCTTCTGGATCATCCAAATGCTCTCTAGCAAACTTCAGACTGGCCCGGACATGTAATGGCTTAAGCAGGGGGACACGTCTAGCACTGCAGGATCTGAGTCCCTGGCGGCATAGTGTGTTACTGATGGTAATCTGTGTAATGCTGGTCCCAGCTCTCTGCAGGTCATTCACTAGGTCCCCCCGTGTGGTTCTGGGATTTTTGCTCACCGTTCTTGAGATAATTTTGACCCCACGGGATGAGATCTTGTGTGGAGCCCCAGATTAAGGGAGATTATCAGTGGTCTTGTATGTCTTTCATTTTCTAATTATTGCTCCTACAGTTTATTTATTCACACCAAGCTGTTTGCCTATTGCAGATTCAGTCTTCCCAGCCCAGTGCAGGGCTACAATTTTGTTTCTGGTGTCCTTCAACAGCTCTTTGGTCTTGACCATAGTGGAGTTTGGAGTGTGACTGTTTGAGGTTGCGGACAGGTGTCTTTTATACTGATAACAAGTTCAAACAGGTGCCAGTACTACAGGTAATGAGTAGAGGACAGAGGAGCCTCTTAAAGAAGAAGTTACAGGTCTGTGAGAGCCAGAAATCTTGCTTGTTTCTAATTGACCAAATACTTATTTTCCACCAAAATTGGAAAAAAAATTCTTTCCAAAATCAGACAATGTGATTTTCATGATTTGTTTTCTCATATTGTCTCTCATAGTTGAGATCTACCTATGATGTCAATTACAGGCCTCTTTCATCTTTTTAAGTGAGAGAACAGAACTGGTGGCTGACTAAATACTTTTTTCCCCCACTTAATATGACAGCCACTTGGAGGTTGGACGGGGAGTAGATGCGGACAGAGTGGACTTATATTGAAGGGAGGATGAGGGAAGGTAGAGGTGGGATAGGGTTAAAGGTGCAGTTGGTAGAAAGGAGAAGACCCACTGCTCCACCATGTCTGTTACCAGGGCAAGGAGTGTGGGTGAAGTGCAAGCCATCGTAGCACAGCACAGGAGGGGAGGCAGTATCGGAGGATGTCGGCCATGTTTTAGTGATGTCCAGGAAGGAAAGATTACGAGAGGTAAAGAGGTTGTGAATAGCATGTAGCTTATTTCAGACAGAGTAGGCATTCCAGAGTGCTCCAGAGAGAGGGAGCAGGGGGATGGGCGTAAAGGTCACAGGTTTAACGTAGGAGAGATTGCGGTAGTTTGTATTTGGTTGGGAGTGAAAGGAGGGGGAGTTATTGGATGACGTAAGCTGTGGGGGTCCAGGATTGGGAGATATGTCACTAGCAGTGAGAAGAAGCAGAGAGAGGGAGAGCAGGTGGGAGAAGGAGAGTGGCCAGCTAGTTTTATGTTTAAGTAGGACAGATCTGAAGTTGAGGAGCAGGTTGGCAGATGAGGTCAGGTGGGGAGGTAAGAGGGAAGGAGAGATGCTTATTTGGTTTGAGGGTGCTGGGGCTTGGGGATAGCAGAGAAGAGTGAGGATTAGTGGAGAAAAAACTGTAAGGGCATATGAAAGGATGGTGAAAGTTTAAGTGTGAGTAAGAAAGAGAAGCTAAGCACAATTAGAAAATAGTTACTTGTACCTTCTGGTCACTTCTGGCCCATTTCTGGCATATTTCTGAAGATTACTTAAGAGACATACTTATGAGACAGACCACGGTCATTAACAGACATGAGTCTCTGAATTTTTAAGGCTTAACAGCACATGAACTGGCCCAGTTGAGAGCAGAAGGGAGGGGCGGCAGGGAGGCGAGTGGCAGAAACACAGGATGGGATAATTAGAGACAGAGGCTAAAAGGCTTTCAGGAAATAGACAAATCCAAATGGACAGACAAAAACAAGTGTGTATTGCCATCAAAGAACAGAGGTGAGAAACTTGCAGATGGGGAGACACATACCATGACAGACAGATACAATATGAAAAGCCAAACAGTCAGGAGATATACGCAGTGATTGTGCAGATGGGGAGCCACATACCATGACAGACAGTTGCAATATGAAAAGCCAAACAGTCAGGAGATATACACAGTGATTGTGCAGATGGGGAGCCACATAGAATCATAGAATCATAGAATCATAGAATGGTAGAGTTGGAAGGGACCTCCTGGGTCATCTGGTCCAACCCCCTGCTCAAAGCAGGATTCACTAGATCATCTCAGACAGATGTCTGTCCAGCCTCTGTTTGAAGACGTCCATTGAAGGGGAACTCACCACCTCTCGTGGCAGCCTGTTCCACTCATTAATCACCCTAACTGTCAAAAAGTTTTTTCTAATATCTAATCTGACATACTTATGAGTAGTGTTGAGCCACCCCCGTAGTGTTCGGGTTCGGTTCGGTTCGTCGAACACCGGAATGTTCGAGGAACTGTTCGTCGAACTGTTCGTCGAACACCTTAGAACACCGTCGAACACCGTTAAAACCAATGGCAGGCAAACAAAAACACATAGGAACACATAGAAAACACCTTCAAAGGTGTCCAAAAGCTGACAAACTGCTCAGAAGACGCTTTCTTTAAAAAAGCCGGCCGGCAATTCAGCAGCGGCATACACCGGTACCCGACAATTTAGACATGAAGGAATAGAGCATCACACATAGATTAGATAGATAGAAACATGTCAGTCACATATATATGAAGTACAGTGACAGTGTTGCTTACTGTACTTGTCATTTAGTGTAAAGGATTTATTAAAAAATATAATAGTGTTTTCGTGCACCGTCTCTTTAAAAAAGCCGGCCGGCAATTCAGCAGCGGTACCCGACAATTTATAACAGACAGAATAGAGCTTCACACATAGATTAGATAGATAGAAACATGTCAGTCACATATATATGAAGTACTGTGACAGTGTTGCTTACTGTACTTGTCATTTACTGCAAAGGATTTATTAAAAAAAATAATAGTGTTTTCATGCACCGTCTCTTTAAAAAAGCCGGCTGGCAATTCAGCATCTGTACCCGACAATTTAGAATAGAAGGAATAGAGAATCATACATAGATTAGATAGATAGAAACATGTCAGTCACATATATATGAAGTACAGTGACAGTGTTGCTTACTGTACTTGTCATTTAGTGTAAAGGATTTATTAAAAAATATAATAGTGTTTTCGTGCACCGTCTCTTTAAAAAAGCCGGCCGGCAATTCAGCAGCGGTACCCGACAATTTATAACAGACAGAATAGAGCTTCACACATAGATTAGATAGATAGAAACATGTCAGTCACATATATATGAAGTACTGTGACAGTGTTGCTTACTGTACTTGTCATTTACTGCAAAGGATTTATTAAAAAAAATAATAGTGTTTTCATGCACCGTCTCTTTAAAAAAGCCGGCCAGCAATTCAGCATCTGTACCCGACAATTTATAACAGACAGAATAGAGCTTCACACATAGATTAGATAGATAGAAACATGTCAGTCACATATATAATAAGTACAGTGACAGTGTTGGTTACTGTACTTGTCATTTAGTATTAAAATAAAGGATTTATTATTAAAAAAAATTGGCGTGGGGTTCCCCGTAATTTTAGTCTCTAGCGGAGGTTAAGCAGACAGCTGGGGCAGATGTTTGAAGCCTGGGAAGGGGGTAATACCCACGGAGCTTCCCAGGCTACTAATATCAGCCCCCAGCTGAATACCTAGCCTTTACTAGCTATTAAAATGGAGGACGCCCCCAAAAAAAATGACGTGGGGTCCCCCCTAATTTAATAGCTAGCAAAGGCTAGGCAGACAGCTGGGGGCTGATATTAATAGCCCAGGAAGGGAGCCATGAATATTGGCCCCCTCCCAAGCTAGAAACACCAGCCGTCAGCCGCCCCAGAAATGGCGCATCCATAGGATGCGCCAATTCTGGCACTTAGCCTCGCTCTTCCACGCTGCCCTGGTGCGGTGGCAGGGGGTAATAGGGTTGGGGTTGATGTCAGCTTATAATGCCAGCTGACATCAAGCCCAGGTTAGTAATGGAGAGGCGTCTATAAGACACCCCCATTACTAACCCCATAGTCAAAGTTAAAAAAAAAACACAAACACCCAGAATAAAGTCCTTTAATTGAAATAAAGACACAATTCTTTATTGTTCTAAATTAAACCATACTTACCATCACGCCCATTCCTGCTGAAGCCAACGATCTCCTGCAATAAAAGAAAAATAATAAAGCAACATCATCCTTACCTTTCCATGGTTCCCAGGACAGCTTCAGCTCTGCTACATCGAGATGACAGGCTGGACCGCAGCAGAACGCTGCCATCCAGCCTGTCATCCCGCAGACACTGAGAAGCGCAGGCATGCTTGCGCTCCTCAGTGTCTGACTGTGACGGCATCCAGATGAGCCGACAATGAACTCGGCTCACCTCATGTACGTCACTGACAGCGTGGGAAAATTCTCCTGCACTCAGCGCTTCAGCGTGAGAATTTTCCCACGCTGTCAGTGACGTGCATGAGGTGCGCCGAGTTCATTGGACATGACCTCGGCTCATCTGGATGCCGTCACAGCCAGACACTGAGTAGCGCAAGCATGCCTGCGCTTCTCAGTGTCTGCGGGATGACAGGCTGGATGGCAGCGTTCTGCTGCGGTCCAGCCTGTCATCTCGATGTAGCAGAGCTGAAGCTGTCGTGGGATCCATGGGAAGGTAAGGATGAGGTTGCTTTATTATTTTACTTTTATTGCAGGAGATCATTGGCTTCAGCTGGAATGGGCGTGGCGGTAAATATGGTTTAATTTAGAACAATAAAGAATTGTGTGTTTATTTCAATTAAAGGACTTTATTCTGGATGTTTGTGTTTTTTTTAAATACTTTACTAGAAATTCATGGTGGTCATGTCTAATATTGGCGTGACCCCATGAATTTCGGGCTTAGGGCCAGCTGATAATGCCAAGCTGGCCTTAACCCCTTTATTACCCAGTGAGCCACCGCACCAGGGCCCTGGATGAGTTGGGTACAGCGCCAGAAGATGGCGCTTCTATGAACGCGCCATTTTCCGGGGCGGCTGCGGACTGCAATTTGCAGCGGGTGGGGCCCAGAAAGCTTGGGCCTCCCTGCGCTGCAGATTCCAGCCCCCAGCTGCCTAGTTGTACCTGGCTGGACACAAAAATAGGGCGAAGCTCCACGTATTTTTTTTTTAAATTCATGAAATTCATGGAATAATTAAGAAAAAAAGGGCTTCCCTATATTGTTGTGTCCGGCTAGGTACAAATAGGCAGCTGGTGGTTGGGAGCAGCCCGTTCCTGCCTGCTGTACCTGACTGGACACAAATATAGGGCGAAGCCCCACATCAATTTTTTTTTCATTATTTCATGAATTTCCTGAAATAATTAAAAAAAAATTGACGTGGGGCTTCGCCCTATATTTGTGTCCAGTCAGGTACAGCAGGCAGGAACGGGCTGCCCCCAACCACCAGCTGCCTATTTGTACCTGGCCAGACACAACAATATAGGGAAGCCCTTTTTTAAAAAAATTATTTCATGAAATAATTAAAAAAAAATTGACGTGGGGCTTCGCACTATATTTGTGTCCAGCCAGGTACAGCAGGCAGGGACGGGCTGCCCCCAACCACCAGCTGCCTATTTGTACCTGGTTGGACACAACAATATAGGGAAGCCCTTTTTTTCTTAATTATTCCAGGAATTTCATGAAATAATTAAAAAAAAAAATGCGTGGGGCTTCGCCCTATTTTTGTGCCCAGCCAGGTACAACTAGGCAGCTGGGAGCTGGAATCCGCAGCGCAGGGAGGCCCAAGCTTTCTGGGCCCCACCCGCTGCAAATTGCAGTCCGCAGCCGCCCCAGAAAATGGCGCGTTCATAGAAGCGCCATCTTCTGGCGCTGTACCCAACTCATCCAGGGCCCTGGTGCGGTGGCTCACTGGGTAATAAAGGGGTTAAGGCCAGCTTGGCATTATCAGCTGGCCCTAAGCCCGAAATTCATGGGGTCACGCCAATATTAGACATGACCACCATGAATTTCTAGTAAAGTATTTAAAAAAACACAACACCCAGAATAAAGTCCTTTAATTGAAATAAACACACAATTCTTTATTGTTCTAAATTAAACCATACTTACCGTCATGCCCATTCCAGCTGAAGCCAATGTCTTCTGCAATAAAAGTAAAATAATTAAGCAACCTCATCCTTACCTTTCCATGGTTCCCACGACAGCTTCAGCTCTGCTGCATTGAGATGACAGGCTGGACCGCAGCAGAAAGCTGCCATCCAGCCTGTCATCGCGCGGACACTCACAAGCGCAGGCATGCTTGCGCTCCTCAGTGTCTCGCTGTGACGGCATAAAGATGAGACAAGCTCATGTCCAATGAACTCGGCGCACCTCATGCACGTCACTGACAGCGTGGGAGAATTCTCCTGCACTCAGCACTTCAGCGTGAAAATTCTCCCACGCTGTCAGTGACGTACATGAGGTCAGCTGAGTTCATTGGACATGAATGAGCTCACCTCATGCACGTCACTGACAGCGTGGGAAAATTCTCACGCTGAAGCACTGAGTGCAGGAGAATTTTCCCACGCTGTCAGTGACGTGCATGAGGTGAGCTCATTCATGTCCAATGATCTCAGCTCACCTCATGCACGTCACTGACAGCGTGGGAAAGTTCTCCTGCACTCAGCGCTACAGCGTGAGAATTCTCCCACGCTGTCAGTGACGTGCATGAGGTGAGCTCATTCATGTCCAATGAACTCAGCTGACCTCATGCACGTCACTGACAGCGTGGGAGAATTCTCACGCTGAAGTTCTGAGTGCAGGAGAATTCTCCCACGCTGTCAGTGACGTGCTTGAGGTGCGCCGAGTTCATTGGACATGAACTCGTCTCATCTTTATGCCGTCACAGCCAGACACTGCAGAGCGCAAGCATGCCTGCACTTCTCAGTGTCTGCGGGATGACAGGCTGGATGGCAGCGTTCTGCTGCGGTCCAGCCTGTTATCTCGATGTAGCAGAGCTGAAGCTGTCGTGGGAACCATGGAAAGGTAATGATGAGGTTGCTTTATTATTTTTCTTTTATTGCAGGAGATCGTTGGCTTCAGCTGGAATGGGCGTGACGGTAAGTATGGTTTAATTTAGAACAATAAAGGAATGTGTCTTTATTTCAATTAAAGGACTTTATTCTGGGTGTTTGTGTTTTCTTTTAACTTTGACTATGGGGTTAGTAATGGGGGTGTCTTATAGACGCCTCTCCATTACTAACCTGGGCTTGATGTCAGCTGGCATTATAAGCTGACATCAACCCCAACCCTATTACCCCCTGCCACCGCACCAGGGCAGCGTGGAAGAGCGAGGCTAAGTGCCAGAATTGGCGCATCCTATGAATGCGCCATTTCTGGGGCGGCTGACGGCTGGTGTTTCTAGCCTGGGAGGGGGCCAATATTCATGGCTCCCTTCCTGGGCTATTAATATCAGCCCCCAGCTGTCTGCCTAGCCTTTGCTAGCTATTAAATTAGGGGGGACCCCACGTCATTTTTTTTGGGGGGTCCTCCATTTTAATAGCTAGTAAAGGCTAGGTATTCAGCTGGGGGCTGATATTAGTAGCCTGGGAAGCTCCGTGGGTATTACCCCCTTCCCAGGCTTCAAACATCTGCCCCAGCTGTCTGCTTAACCTCCGCTAGAGACTAAAATTACGGGGAACCCCACGCCAATTTTTTTTAATAATAAATCCTTTATTTTAATACTAAATGACAAGTACAGTAACCAACACTGTCACTGTACTTATTATATATGTGACTGACATGTTTCTATCTATCTAATCTATGTGTGAAGCTCTGTTCTGTCTGTTATAAATTGTCGGGTACAGATGCTGAATTGCCGGCTGGCTTTTTTAAAGAGACGGTGCATGAAAACACTATTATTTTTTTTAATAAATCCTTTGCAGTAAATGACAAGTACAGTAAGCAACACTGTCACAGTACTTCATATATATGTGACTGACATGTTTCTATCTATCTAATCTATGTGTGAAGCTCTATTCTGTCTGTTATAAATTGTCGGGTACCGCTGCTGAATTGCCGGCCGGCTTTTTTAAAGAGACGGTGCACGAAAACACTATTATATTTTTTAATAAATCCTTTACACTAAATGACAAGTACAGTAAGCAACACTGTCACTGTACTTCGTATATATGTGGCTGACATGTTTCTATCTATCTAATCTATGTGTGATTCTCTATTCCTTCTATTCTAAATTGTCGGGTACAGATGCTGAATTGCCGGCCGGCTTTTTTAAAGAGACGGTGCATGAAAACACTATTATTTTTTTTGATAAATCCTTTACACTAAATGACAAGTACAGTAAGCAACACTGTCACTGTGCTTCTTATATGTGTGACTGACATGTTTCTATCTATCTAATCTATGTGTGAAGCTCTATTCTTTCGGCTCTAAATTGTCGGGTACCGGTGTATGCCGCTGCTGAATTGCCGGCTTTTCATGTTTCACTGTGAGCACTGTTCCCATCGATTTGGCCAATCACTGTAATGCCACAACCACCATGGCTATGGCATTACAGTGAGTGGCAGACAATCCCTGCATGATTGGTGCTCTAAATAGCGCCAGACATGCAGGACACGCTTTTGGTGCACGAACAGTTATCGAACATAACCTCGAACAGCCGAATTTTTTGCAAATCGTTCGGGTTCGTAGAACAACTCGAACACCACCCAAAACAGCTCAAATTTGAGATTGGCGAACAGTTCTAGTCGAACACCGCTCATCTCTACTTATGAGACAGACTATGGCCCTTGACAGACCTGGGTCTCTGAATTTATAAGGCTTAACAGCACATGGACTGGCCAAGATCTGAATGATCTGTTTTTCTCACTTGTAGTAGAGATGAACGGATCAGACAAAATTGGAATTTACCTGATCATGCAGATTTCCCCAGAAAATTAAATTAATAGAAAAGTTATCCTCAAAATTCAAGGTCTCTTATTATGCTTGAGGGTCTCTCTTGACCCCAGAACATAATTAACATATGATGTAAAAATAAAAAAAAATAGTGATACTCAACTCAGCGCTCACTTCTCTATCCACCTCAACTGCTTCCTGCCTCCTTTCTGGTCCTCAGAACCTCTGTTTCCATCTCTGGGCTCACACTAAGCAGCTGCGACCAGGCCCCATAGTTAACTACACATGAGCAGTGACCTCCAGGCCTGCAGCCAGAAATTGTGACATGGTGTTCACTCTATGCCAGGACAGCTAGATACAAGTAGGTCTGTGAATATGTGCAGTGAACTCTGGAGCCTGCTTCTTGCTGGAAGCGCTGATCTAGAGTGAACATGGGCCAGCAATACAACATGATAAAGGCACAGAGGACTGGACAACTGGCAAGGAGCAGAGAGATGAATGGTGATGGAATATAGTATGTTTTTTAACCTTTATCTAGCTGTCTACTGTTTAACAAGATAGTGTCCCCAGCTAGCCCTAATTTTGCCAAATTCTCACTGAGCGTATTCCAGAAAATCCATATTTCTCCAGATTTTTGAAAAATTTGAGTAGAATTCAATTCCACTCAAATTCGCCCATCTCTAACTATTACTAACAGAAAAAAATAATTGCACTGAAGCAGTCCTACAGTCTCTTATTTATTTTATTGTACTGTATACTTGATACTTGATATATGTCCTTTTCTGGCCACAAACCTCTGAGCTTTAGTGCAGGCGTCTATCAGAGAATTACTGTATATTATAGAGTGACCGAGTATAGGAGGTTGAAAACAAGATGATTCTTTGTAAAACTTGATGAGTTGACATATCTGACTTGCATTTCCTGTAAAATAATTCTTGAACATCTCTTTTTTAAGATATTTGCTGTCTTCCGTTATTTTTTGTGGAAATGTTTAAATAAATTGACAAATGTTTTACCATTGCACTTTTTGCATAATTTTTCCCAGGGAATTTGATTGGCGGAGAAGTTATTCAAGTTCCAGATACCAAAGCATAATAAATACAGTCATGGCCGAAAGAGATGGCACCCTTGAAATTGTTTCAGAAAATTAAGTATTTCTCCCATAAAATTATTGCAAATACACATATTTTGTTATATACATGTTTATTTCCTTTGCGTGTATTGAAACAACACAAAAAACTGAGAAATAAAGGCAAATTGGACATCATTTCACACAAACCCCAAAAATGGAAACTTTGTTTCAAGGATGTGATGCTTATTCAAACTCACATGTGGCAAGTAACAGGTGTGGGCAACATGAAAGTCACCCTTGAAACAAGATGAAAAGGGGAGAAGTTGACTCAATCTTTGCATTGTGTGACTGTGTGTGCCACACTAAGCATTTAGAGCAGAAAGAAGAAAAGAGAACTGTCTAAGGACGTGAAATCCAAAATTGTTGAAAAAGTCCATCTCCAGAGATCTTGATGTTTCTTTGTCCACGGTGCACAACATAATCAAATCATAACATGATCATAATCAAGTTTACAACCCACAGCATTGTAGCTAATTTCCCTGGATGTGAACAGAAGAGGAAAATTAATAAAAAGTTGCAGCACATGATAGTTCAGATAGTGGATAAGCAGCTGCAATCAAGTTCAAAAGAAATTCAAGCTGTCTTGCAAGCTCAGGGTGCATCAGTGTCAGGGCAAACTATCCGTTGACACTTGAATGAAATGAATCACTATGGCAGGAGATCTTGGAGGACTCCACTGCTGACAAGGAGACATAAAAAAACTAATGTGCAGTTTGTCAAAATGTATGTGAGCATTGTAAGTCAAAATCTTTCTGGGAAAGCGTCTTGTGTACAGATAAGACGAAGATAGAGCTTTTTGGTAAAGCACATCATTCTAATGTTTACTGAAAATGGAATGAGGCCTACACAGAAAAGAATGCAGTACCTACAGACAAGTATGGTGGAGATTCAAAGATGTTTTAGGGTTGTTTTGCTGCCTCAAACACTGGGTGCCTTGACTGTGTGCAAGGCATCATGAAATCTGATGATTACCAAAGAATTTTGGGTCGCAATGTAGTGCCCAGTGTCAGGAAATGGGTTTGTGTCCTAGGTCATGAATCTTCCAGCAGGACAATGACACCAAAAATACTTCAAGAAGCACCCTGAAATGGATGGAAATAAAGCGTTGGCGAGTTCTGAAGAGGCCAGCAATGAGTCTTGATCTAAATTCCATTGAATATCTTTGAAGAGATCTTAAAATTGTTGCTTGAAGAATTCACCCTTCAAATATGAGTGAACTGGAGCAATTTGCAAAAGAAGAGTGGTACAAAATTCCACTTGAGAGGTGTAAGAAGCTTGTTGATGGTTATAAGAAGTCACTGATTGCAGTTATTTATTCCAAAGGGTATGCAACCAAATATTAAGTTGAGAGTGACAACAATTTTATCTGGCCCATGTTTGGGGTTTTGTGTGAAATTATGTCCAAATTGCCTTTCTTTCGTGTTGTTCCAATACACACAAAGGAAATAAACGTGTATAATAAAACGTGTAATTGCAATAATTTTCTGGGAGAATTTCAAGGGTGCCAACACTTTCAGCCATGACTGTATATTATGAAAAATATAAAATAATCCTTAACTCACCTCTCTGGCATCTCCACTTCTCACAGTCACATATCTGTTCTTAGTCACATTTTCATATCCCCACTTCGCGTACTGAAATTCCCGGGTCATCTCACTGTTAGCTGGGACTTCTGGCTTACATGAGGCCCAGAAGGGTTCTGGCCAAGTTTATAAATGGTCGTGACATGCGCTGTGACTGCACAAAACCAACCCAGTCCTCATTTCAGTGTGAGCTGCAGGGATCTGAAGATGCAACGAGTACCGGATGGGTGATGATTTGCCATCTTGCTTACTTGATTCAGAAGAAAATAAAAAAAATACACATTTTGGCAAAACCGCTTTTTTTGTCATATTCGAGTAGAATTCAATTTCATTCAAATGTATTTCTTCATCTCTAGTTAGTAGCACCAAAAAGTCTCTGTGGAGTCCTAGCCTAAAAATGTAATTACAGATAAATGGCAGAAAAGAAAGTTCTAAGAAGAAAACAAGATAGAAGCCTATGTAAATTATAAAGCACTATTAATTGAATGTTAATCTAGTCTAATCACTAATTAGAATGGGATAAAACGTTATGACAAATTGGCAAATGCTTTATGTTTTTTTTTCTAACTTCATCTGAAACAATAGGTGTGAACCAAGTTCTAAAATTTACCAATATCCCTTCCTTCCAGCCACATTATTTACAACACCATGGTTGAACTTAAACATTTATTGTGCCAAAAGTTCTAAACTTATAATAATAATGTCTAATATAGATTGTATATTTGTTCATAGATGTAGCAATATTAAAGGTATAAAAAAACTTCATATAGGTTATATTTAATTTGCAAACTACATTTGCAACACTTGTATCCTCACTTTATATAAGAGAAGTGATTACTCTGTCACTCCTTCTCTAATTAATCACCAGTAGGCCTCAGGACTGCCAGTCGCTGACTATTTGGTGATCTCCCTCTTCTTCTTCTTCTACTGCCCACCCTGAGCCAGCAATAGCTCAAAGGTAACATTTTCTCTCTTAGAGCTCTTTCTCAATAGTAAAAATTAGAAACTAAAAATAAATGGGAGTTAAGTGCTAAAATTTACACATACTATTTTCCTTCAACTACATAATTTCACATCCTATAGTTAAACTTCAACATCTGTTTTTCAATAATTGCTATGTTCTAGAAATGTAATGCCATGGGATATGTAAGTACTTACTAAAACTGAGTTGCTAGTGGTGCCCATTGATTCTTATAAAGTAACATCTAAAAACAATATATATTTTATTTAATTTAAGTAGGGATTCACATCCAAACATTTAAAAGAACTAATAGGTTTTAATTTTAATCTCATTGATTCAGATTTTCAATATTAGTTCACTGTCCAAACGGTGTGACATACTAAGACAGAAATTAGTGAGAAATGAGTATTGGTGTTATCATATGGTAAAAGGTTTTAAATTAAAGAAGCACACTTCCCATCAAAGTTTTTAATCCTCATAATATATTGCAATCATCATATTATATGCCACTGTGTACTTACAATTGCTAATTTTGCCCTTCTATCCAGTTAATTCTCCTCTTTTCCATTAAGTCTATGACATTGATTAAAAACTAACTAGCTGAATCCTTCCAAGCTCTATGCAAACAGGATGTCAATTTTCCCTGCATAACTCATACAGAGGTGGTCAAAAAGGTTGGTACCCCTCGTTTAATGAAAGAAAAACCCTCAATGGTCAGAGAAATAACTTGAATCTGACAAAAGTAAAAATAAATTAAAATTTTTTGAAAATGAACAAATGAAAGTCAGACATTGCTTTTCAACCCTGCTTCCACAGATTTTTTTTAAAAATTAAACTCATTAAATTAGCCTGGACAGAAATGATGGTACTCTTAACTTAATATGATGTTTAACAACCTTTTGAGGCAATCACTGCAATCAAACGATTCCTGTAACTGTCAATGAGACTTCTGCACCTCTCGGCAGGTTTTTTGGCCCACTCCTCTTGAGCAAACTGCTCCAGTTGTCTCGTGTTTGAAGGTTGCCTTTTCCAGACGGCGTATTTCAGCTCTTTCCAAAGATGCTCAATAGGATTTAGGTCAGGGCTCATAGAAAGCCACTTCAGAATAGTCCAATGTTTTCCTCTTAGCCATTCTTGGGTGTTTTTAGCTGTGTGTTTTGGGTCATTATCCTGTTGCAAGACCCATGACCTGTGACTGAGACCCAGCTTTCTGACACAGGGCAACACATTTCTCTCTAGAATCCCTTGATAGTCTTGAGATTTCATTGTACCCTGCACAGATTCAAGACACCGTGTGCCAGATGCAGCAAAGCAACCCCAGAACATAACAGAGCCTCCTCCATGTTTTACAGTAGGGACTGTGTTCTTTTCTTGATATGCTTCATTTTTCCGTCTGTGAACGTAGAGCTGATATGCCTTGCCAAAAACTTCCATTTTTGTCTCATCTGTCCATAGGACATTCTCTCAGAAGCTTTGTGGCATGTCAACATCTAGTTTGGCAAATCCAGTCTGGCATTTTATCATTTTTTTTCAAAAATGGTGTTCTCCTTGGTCGTCTCCCATGAAGTTCACTTTGGATCGAACAACAATGGATATTGCAATCTGACAATCTCACACTGATGTTCCTTGAGCTTGAAGTTCACCTTTAATCTCTTTAGAAGTTATCCTGGGCTCTTTTGTTACCATTCGTATTATCCATCTCTTTGATTTGTCATTAAGTTTCCTCCTGTGGCCACGTCCAGAGAGGTTGGCTACAGTCCTAAGGATCTTAAATTTCTGAATAATATGTGCAACTGTAGTCACAGGAACATCAAGCTGCTTGGAGATGGTCTTATAACCTTTACCTTTAACATGCTTGTCTATAATTTTCTTTCTAATCTCGTGAGACAGCTCTTTCCTTTGCTTCTTCTGGTCCATGTTGAGTGTGGTATGTGTAGCACCCTGAGGATTCGGCTGCTACAGGGGTATTACACCTCAAGCCAGAGGTGTGGTATTCCACTCCCGGGTAAGGATGGAGTGTGGAACTGAGCTCAGTAGGCTGCATGCACTACATACATCCCATTTCCGGGGGACAGACCAATGGTACTCCCACTAGAGAAATGTGCAGGTACGACAGCGTCTGTCCCTGGCTGGAGTGGGAGGGGGGTGGAACATCCCAGTAGTGTAGGGGCAGATAGGGGGAGCAGTCTGGGTAATGCTAGGAGCTCATTGGGTGCTGGTCACCTGAGCTCACACATAGAGGGAGTATATAAGGTGGGAACCATCTTAGAACAGGGTCTTTTGTAGAGGTTTGGTCAGACAAGCAGAGCAGCTCAGCCAGCTCCAAGGCCAAGAGAGTGAGAGAGAGGAGAAAAGAAGGACCCAGAGGGGGAGAAGAGGGAACTACAAGAACCCAAAATTAGACCAGAGGGTGAAGAGTTGGCACAAGGGTACCGGATCCCAAGCTGGTGGAGGGCACTAATCCTTAGCCAGAGACCGGAGGTCGTGGGCAGGATCTGCCACGACCACCCACTAAATCCACCCGGAAGGCAAACCAAGAATAGGGTCAGGGAACTCAGAGACAAGGGTTTTACCAACAAGAGGCCCGAGGGAGCCGGACTTAGGTGGATCCCTGGTGGGGAAGGCCAGAGAGAAGGACAAGTCAGAAAGGGAGCTCAGGAACACGCTCCAGAATCACCTGGGGGTTGGCCGAGTCCAGGACCTGGTGGACGCAGCACGGCTCGGGTGGTCACTCAAGGCCGGAGTGACCAGAACAAAAGCAGTAAGTAAAAACCCTGAACTGCACAGCCCGACTCTGAGTGTCATTACCATCCTCACTGCACCTCCACAACCACCATCCTCTGCAACTGACCCCCTGAGGCTATACCCCTCCCGTTGGGGGTTATACTACCTGAGCTGCACACACACCACCAGCCTCAGCGGACCCTGCTGCAGCGGCGGCCGTAGTGACCGCAAATCAACGG
This sequence comes from Phyllobates terribilis, assembly GCF_046119375.1. Taxonomy (NCBI): domain Eukaryota; kingdom Metazoa; phylum Chordata; class Amphibia; order Anura; family Dendrobatidae; genus Phyllobates; species Phyllobates terribilis. The sequence goes on from NW_027362763.1 coordinate 226,791,295, forward strand.
GTGGCGTAGTCGACACTAAAGAACATCCAGTAACATCTGTAGGACTGCCACACACTGAGCTTGACACCCTGGGCACGGACCGGGTCACCGCCACTCGGAGACTACAACCCCCATCTGATCCGGCTCCGGGTATCCCCCAAACAACACTGGCCCAGGGGGCGCGTCATATGCACCGTGTCACCAAACAGCACAGTGAGTATCTATAGCCCTATATACAGTTCCACTGACTGATTACAAGATTGCAGACACCTGTGATGCTAATTAGTGGACACAACTTGATATAACATGTCCCTTTTGTCACATTATTTTCAGGGGTAACATCATTTCTTTCCAGGCCTCTTTCATGAGTTTAATTTTTTTAAAAATTCTGTGGAAGCTGGGTTGAAAAGCAATGACTGACTTTAATTTGTTCATTTTCATAGATTTTTAATTTATTATTACTTTTGTCAGATTCAAGTTATTTATGTGACCATTGTGGGTTTTTCTTTCATTAAACAAGAGGTATCAACAATTTTGACCACCTGTGAAAGTCACTGCAAAGGTCCCTGGTAGGGGGAATGGAGGGAGCAGCTGGGTCAGGAGTTGAAGAGTGGAATGATCAATGCAGGGACAAGAGACTTCCTGTTTTATATAGTGCTGAGAAAAGAGAAGAATTTACTGTGTAGAAGGGCAAAATGAGCAATTGTAAGTACATAATGTTATATAACATATTGATTGCAATATGGATAAAAACTTTGAGGGGAGTGCTTCTTTAAATACCACTCAGACTATGTTCATACCACTTTTAGAGTGTACACACAGATCCAATAAATGTATTTTGATATACTTTTTCTCAACTGAAGAGAAAATCTCATTCCTGATGTCATACAGTCTGTCACGACACTATACTTTTTTTTTCATGTAAAAGATGCTGCTTTGCTGCAAAAAGAGTGAGAAGATTTTTTTTATAATTTAATCTAACATCAACCAAAAATGGAGTTGCCTTCCTGGACACTTGGGACACTGTTGTAGTAGGATTAAGTCTTGTGTCAGAACATTTGAATATTGGAGGATTATTTGCTATTCTGATCGATCAGTTTAACCTTTCGACAAAATACAACAAAGAAGGTAGTCGGCACAATGGTACCTGTGCCTTCAGCCGCTGTACAATCGCTGTGGATCTCAAAGATTGCACTCAACTCCAGAGTGATCAGGTACATACCAATTGTAGTAGAAAATCAATCCAAATACCAAAAGAGAAAAAGAAAGGTAGCACTCACCCATCCTGTGAAAATGTCATATCTTTATTTCATGTTTAAAAATCCATTGGGGGGAGGTTGTGGATCACCTATCGGACGACGGATGTTTTGTGCTCCTGTGCGCTGCTACGGGTCCCAAGGCATCAGTTTAACCTTTCTCTGATGTGTTTGTGTGGCACCCCGGGGGTCTGGTTGCCACAGTGGCATTGCCTCCCTCAAAACAAGTAATGCCATGCCTGGAAGAAAGCAGGGGTCCCCTAATCAGGTTTTGCTAAGCATGCAACACTTTCCTGGCTCCAGACCAGCAAGGGGAGCACCTCCCCTTGGCAACTGGGATCTGGAGGCGGGGTTAGTTGGTCTTAGTGTGAGGAGTTGAAGAGAGGACGTCGAGGAGAGAGCAATTGGGGACTGGAGCTGTGCGGCAGCTCACCCCAGAAGCATCAGCACAGAAGAACTGGAAACCGGGGTCCGAGGCTGTGGGGCACTGAAGGCCCAGCCGCAGAAACCGGAGGGCAGGAGATTGCAGGTCTCCTGACCCCATCAGACGCCCGGAGGCTCAGCAGCACCACAGAGTAAAGCACCGCTACGAGGGAGTGATGCGCCAGCAAAACCCGAGCTGCCTGCCATACGGGTGAGCACAGAAACGTCGCACTCAGGGACGAGGGCCATTGCACAGCTACAAGTAGTAGGGCCAAAGAGTTTAGTGGAAAGGGAAGGCCTCCAACTTCACCTGGCAAGGAGGATTCTTTACTTGCTTCCAGGCTGCCCGGACATCCATTTCTAGCCAGTACTCTAGTCCCGGCTTGTTTAATCAGCACAAGTAAAGACCCTGGGACTGCACTTCCTTGTCTCTGTGTTTCTTGCTGCGCCATCAACCCCTGCACTACAACGCCCAGCACAACCTTCAACATCATCTACACTGCCCTGGAGCTAGCACTTCCTGTGGAGAGCCACACCATCCCTGCTGCAGTAACATCAGCTTCAGAGGACTGCTCCGCAGCGGCGGCTCCCTTTAGCCGCATTCCACAGGTGGTGTCACAAACTCTATAAAAACTATATAAATCCCCTATATATAACCCCTTTTATTGACCACCCTGGGTCATGGACCGGGTCACCGCCACTGTGACATTCCCCCAGCATCCACTAGCCCGGCACCGGGTACCCCACGGCCCAGGGGCGCGTCAACTTGGTGTCACGAACAAGATTCACGAAGCCCAGTATAACCGGGTCCTGTGTGCCATATACTTTATTGAACTGTTTTATCACGTGGTTTGCCGCCCGCCGAGGGGGAAGAAAGAAGCCCCGATCCGGAACCGCCGGGTCACTAGGGGGGAGTAAGATGCCGAACATGGAGGGGGGTTCTGCCGCAGGCACGTCTGCTGCCACTGTGATGCCGTTATCAATGCCATACATATAGGGGGTGGCATGGTTGCCCCAGTACTCAGGGGAGTTGCACACCCTGAACGACTTTGAGGAGAGACTGCACAGTTTGTTTAGAGTGTACCCCCTGTCGGAGGAGCAAAAAGTCAGCATCCTCATAGGCCAGCCAATCGGTGCAGCCCAGAGAGAAGTGAAGTCCTGGCCAGGCAGAGACAAAGGCACTGTAAAAGAAATACTGGCCCGATTAAAAGATACCTTTGACACCCGCACTGCAGCAGAAATTAAAATGAAGCTTTACGGGTGCAAACAAAGGGTGCAGGACAGTGTACGGGACTATGCTCTAAACCTGCAGGAGGCGCTGCGGGCCATCAAACAGGTAGACCCTGACAGTGTGCATGATGAGGACAGATTGCTGACTGAGCAGTTTATTGAGGGGCTCCTGTCCAGCACTCTCAGGACACAGCTGCACATTATGGCTCTGCAAAACCCTGATCTGGACTTTGCGCAATTTAAAGAAAGAGCCATCCGGGTGCTGCAGGAATCAACACCAGGAGGCGCTGCATCCCACTGGCGCCCAGCTATCACCTACCACCAAGAGGTGGCATCCTTTTCCCCAGAACCTGTGGAGGCTGACGCGCAGACTCTGGACAATGACCTGAGCCTTCAGGTCCAGGAGCTGACCAAAAGCGTGGCCACGTTAAATAAAACCGTGCAGGCCATTCAAGTGTCCCCCAATGAAAAGATCCAGCTGGCTTCCAGTCCAGATGACATCCCGTGGCGACGACAGAAGAGAATTCCACCGATCAGAGGGAGGAACAGCAATCGCTACAACCAGAACGGACAACCCATCTGCCGCCGCTGTCAAAAGGCGGGACACTACGCAAGATTCTGCAATTTAAATGGGCAACACCTGGGGCAGAGGGCCAACCCCCAGGAGTAAGATGACCAGGCCCACAAAGTTGGCGAGACAAGTACGTGGGAGGATGGCCGGTCCTACCTGTCGTGCTTGATGGCATCCCAATGAACGCATTGCTGGACACTGGGTCCCAGGTGACCACGATGCCATATATCCTTTATAAACAATACTGGACTGATTCAGACATTACCCACAGTCCAGATGAACATCTTAACCTCTATGCCAGCAATGGTCAGCCCTTGCCTCAGGTGGGGTATAAAGAGGTGACCATAAAAGTTGGCAAAGTAGAATTGCCATCACAAGGAATGATTATTGTTGATAATGATCGCCGAGAAAGTCATCCCATGATAACTTTAGGCACTAATGTGATAGAAAATTGTCTTGAAGAAATTATTGTTTTGTTGCAACAGGTCGCAGAGACTGCCAGTCCAGTCAGCAGCGAGTCCTGCAGAAGGAGATCAGAGCCCTGATGAAAAGACAACAGGTAGAGCTGTCTGGTGGAGAAATTGGCAGTGTAAGGGTGAGTGATCCATTCCCCATTGCAATGCCCCCTAGGAGTGAAATGTTGATATGGTGACGAGCAGCAATTGGTCTCAGGGGTCAAGATTACCAGGCCCTGGTAGAACCCGTATACTCCGACAGTAGGCCCACCATCTTGACAGCCAGGGGGGTAGTCGATGTCTGCAAGGGGAGAGTGCCTATCCGCATCCTGAATTGTGGGGAAAAAGAGGTCCATTTATCCCGGTATGCTACCCTTGCTAAGTTATTCACTGTCAGTAACAACGCAATAAAGACAGTGGAACCCTTGCCTCCATCCAAACTGGCTGAGGATAATGGCTCCAAGGGACAGGTGGAGGATTGGTGTCAGAAGCTACAAGTGGGCACTGACTCCACCCCTGTGCACCAAAAGCATGGAGTATACCGGGTGGTTCAAGAGTATGAGCGGATCTTCAGTAAACACCCATTAGACTTTGGGCAGGTAAAAGGGGTCCAACATCATATCCCCATGGGGGATCATCCACCCATTAAAGAGAGGTACCGGCCTGTACCTCCAGCTCACTATCAATGTGCCAAAGGAATGTTACGGGAGATGAAGGAGGCTGGGGTTATCAGAGATAGTGTAGCCCCTGGGCAGCTCCATTAGTTCTCATTAGAAAGAAGGATGGTACAATGAGGAAATGTGTTGATTACAGGCAGATTAACCGCATTACACATAAGGATGCCTACCCATTACCCAGGATTGAGGAGTCACTTGCTGCATTAAGATCTGCTAATTATTTCTCCACTTTGGATCTCACCAGTGGGTATTGGCATGTTCCTGTGGCAGAGGCGGACAAAGAAAAGACCGCATTTACAACACCAATGGGCCTCAGCGAGTTCAACTGCATGCCATTCGAGCTCTGCAACACCATAGGAACCTTCCAGCTGTTAATAGTAACATAGTAACATAGTTTTTAAGGTTGAAGGAAGACTAAGTCCATCTAGTTCAACCCATAGCCTAACATGTTGATCCAGAGGAAGGCAAAAAACCCCATGTGGCAAACACTAAGCTCCACATTGGGGAAAAAAATTCCTTCTCGACTCCATACGACAATCAGACTAGTTCCCTGGATCAACTCCCTATCAAGGAATCTAGTATATATAACCTGTAATATTATTCTTTTCTAGAAAGGCATCCATGCCCTTCTTAAATTTTAATAGTGAATCACTCATTACAACATCATGCGGCAGAGAGTTCCATAGTCTCACTGCTCTTACAGTAAAGAATCCCCGTCTGTGATTATGATTAAACCTTCTTTCCTTCAGACGTAGAAGATGCCCCCTTGTCCCAGTCTCTGGCCTCAGAGTAAAAAGATCAGCAGAAAGGTCTTTGTACTGTCCCCTCATATACTTGTACATAGTATTAAGATCAGCCTTCTTTTTTCCACAGTAAATAACCCCATGTGTAATAACCTGTCTTGGTATTGCAGACCCCCTAGTCCTCTAATAACCTTGGTCGCTCTTCTCTGCACCCTCTCTAGTTCAGCTATGTCTTTCTTATACACCGGAGACCAAAACTGTACACAGTATTCTAAGTCTGGCAGCACTAATGACTTGTATAGAGGTAAAATTATGCTCTCCTCATGAGCATCTATGCCTCTTTTAATGCATCCCATTATTTTATTTGCGTTTGCAGCAGCTGCCTGACACTGGCCACTAAACGTGAACTTGTCGTCCACCAATACACCCAGGTCTTTTTCAGTTACAGTTTTGCCCAGTGTTTTACAATTAAGCATATAATTATACATTTTATTTCCTCTGCCCAAGTGCATTACCTTACATTTATCCCCATTAAAGCTCATTTGCCATTTATCAGCCCAAGCTTCTAGTTTACATAGATCCTCCTGTAATATAAAATTGTCCTCCTCTGTATTGATTACCCTGCAGAGTTTAGTGTCATCTGCAAATATTGAAATATTACTCTGTATGCCCCCTACAAGGTCATTAATAAATATGTTAAAAAGAAGGGGGCCCAATGCTGAGCCCTGTAGTACCCCACTGTTAACTGAGACCCAGTCTGAGTGTTTTCCATTAATAACCACCCTTTGTTTCCTATCACTGAGCCAATTCTTAACCCACATACATATATTTTCCCCTATCCCCATTGTTCTCATTTTATGTATCAACCTTTTGTGTGGAACCGTATCAAAAGCTTTGGAAAAGTCCATATATACAACATCCACTGCATTTCCTTGGTCCAGTCCAGAACTTGCCTCCTCATAAAAACTGATCAGATTAGTTTGACAGGAACGGTCCCTCGTAAACACATGTTGATATTGGGTCATGAGGTTATCCTTCTGATGGAGTGCTGCCTAGGACACAAGAACTTCAAAACGCTCCTGCTGTACCTGGATGATGTAATTGTTTACTCGAAGACATATGAAGACCACCTGGAGCACCTGGCCGAGGTGCTCGAAGCCCTATCTGGTTTTGGCCTGAAGGTAAAGCCGTCCATATGCCAACTGCTGAAGCCCAAGGTGTAGTACCTAGGTCATGTGGTAAGCGCCGAAGGTGTAGCGCCAGACCCTGAAAAAGTCACCATGATCAAGGACTGGTCAAGACTAGAGATGAGCGTTGTTCTACTCGAACTGTTCGCCAATCTCAAATTCGAGCTGTTTTGGGCGGTGTTCGAGCCGTTCGGCGAACACGAACAATTTGAGAAAAATTCGGCTGTTCGAGGTTATGTTCGATAACTGTTCGTGCACCAAAATCATAACTGGATTTTTTCTCAGTAATGATGAAAATTAATGTTAATACGCAGTTTGAGTGTACAGCGGGGTGGGGGGAGGGGCAGGGGATGGATCTCTGCAGGAACAATGAAGATCTCCATTTTTTTTTCTCTTTCCCGCATTTGCAGTGGGGAGGTGCAATCTGTCAGCCTATCAGCAGCGCACACACGGAGCGAAGTGCTTTTTTTCACACAAGCAAGGGCATGTGTCATTGGCAGTGTATGTCACATGTCCTTGCCCTATAAGACCAAGCAATTTTCCCCGTCGCCACCATTTTCTCACTGCTGCAGCTGCGTGTTAGACGGCACCGCTGTTGCTGTGTGCGCTATACCTTGTTAATTTCAAGCCAATTTTCGCACAAATCTACAGATAGCTTGGGAGTAGGGAATAGTTGTAATTGCAGTCCTTTTAAGGACTAGGTTACAGCATTTCCTACGACTTTTATCAGGCAGGTCTGTGCTCTTAAATAGATAGATTGTGGGAGTAAAGACTAATTGTAATTGGAGTCCTTTTCAGGACTAGGTTACATCAGTTCCTATCAGTTTTTGCCAGGCAGGTCTGTGCCAGTGCTGTGCAAGTTTTTTTCACAGCATTTGGCTGAATCTAGCAAAGCTAATCCTTTCTGGCCTATTGCAGAGTGAGTTAGTCAGTGGAGTAGCCTATCTGTGTTGCAAGATATACCACCTGTGTATAGAACACCAATTTTTTTACTGCACCTAGTGAAGTAAAATCTTTTGGGCATAGCATCATTCTATTAGTCCATCTATACTGACCTCCATCAGGTTGCAAACTGAATATATTTTTTTCTGCATCTACCTCTGAAAAAATATTGGGCTTCTAGCTGTGTGTGGGACTTGTTCTATTAATCCATCTATACAGACCTCCATCAGGTTGCAAACTGAATATATTTTTTTCTGCATCTACCTCTGAAAAAATATTGGGCTTCTAGCTGTGTGTGGGACTTGTTCTATTAATCCATCTATACAGACCTCCATCAGGTTGCAAACTGAAAATATTTTTTTTCTGCATCTACCTCTGAAAAAATATTGGGCTTCTAGCTGTGTGTGTGACTTGTTCTATTAATCCATCTATACAGACCTCCATCAGGTTGCAAACTGAATATATTTTTTTCTGCATCTACCTCTGAAAAAATATTGGGCTTCTAGCTGTGTGTGGGACTTGTTCTATTAATCCATCTATACAGACCTCCATCAGGTTGCAAACTGAATATATTTTTTTCTGCATCTACCTCTGAAAAAATATTGGGCTTCTAGCTGTGTGTGGGACTTGTTCTATTAATCCATCTATACAGACCTCCATCAGGTTGCAAACTGAATATATTTTTTTCTGCATCTACCTCTGAAAAAATATTGGGCTTCTAGCTGTGTGTGGGACTTGTTCTATTAATCCATCTATACAGACCTCCATCAGGTTGCAAACTGAATATATTTTTTTCTGCATCTACCTCTGAAAAAATATTGGGCTTCTAGCTGTGTGTGGGACTTTTTCTATTAATCCATCTATACAGACCTCCATCAGGTTGCAAACTGAATATATTTTTTTCTGCATCTACCTCTGAAAAAAAATTGGGCTTCTAGCTGTGTGTGGGACTTGTTCTATTAATCGATCTATACAGACCTCCATCAGGTTGCAAACTGAATATATTTTTTTTCTGCATCTACCTCTGAAAAAATATTGGGCTTCTAGCTGTGTGTGGGACTTGTTCTATTAATCCACCTATACAGACCTCCATCAGGTTGCAAACTGAATATATTTTTCTCTGCATCTACCTCTGAAAAAATATTGGGCTTCTAGCTGTGTGTGGGACTTGTTCTATTAATCCATCTATACAGACCTCCATCAGGTTGCAAACTGAATATATTTTTTTCTGCATCTACCTCTGAAAAAATATTGGGCTTCTAGCTGTGTGTGGGACTTGTTCTATTAATCCATCTATACAGACCTCCATCAGGTTGCAAACTGAATATATTTTTTTCTGCATCTACCTCTGAAAAAATATTGGGCTTCTAGCTGTGTGTGGGACTTGTTCTATTAATCCATCTATACAGACCTCCATCAGGTTGCAAACTGAATATATTTTTTTCTGCATCTACCTCTGAAAAAATATTGGGCTTCTAGCTGTGTGTGGGACTTGTTCTATTAATCCATCTATACAGACCTCCATCAGGTTGCAAACTGAATATATTTTTTTCTGCATCTACCTCTGAAAAAATATTGGGCTTCTAGCTGTGTGTGGGACTTGTTCTATTAATCCATCTATACAGACCTCCATCAGGTTGCAAACTGAATATATTTTTTTCTGCATGTACCTCTGAAAAAATATTGGGCTTCTAGCTGTGTGTGGGACTTGTTCTATTAATCGATCTATACAGACCTCCATCAGGTTGCAAACTGAATATATTTTTTTCTGCATCTACCTCTGAAAAAATATTGGGCTTCTAGCTGTGTGTGGGACTTGTTCTATTAATCCATCTATACAGACCTCCATCAGGTTGCAAACTGAATATATTTTTTTCTGCATCTACCTCTGAAAAAATATTGGGCTTCTAGCTGTGTGTGGGACTTGTTGTATTAGTCCATCTATACTGACCTCCATCAGGTTGCAAACTGAATATATTTTTTTCTGCATCTACCTCTGAAAAAATATTGGGCTTCTAGCTGTGTGTGGGACTTGTTCTATTAATCCATCTATACAGACCTCCATCAGGTTGCAAATTGAATATATTTTTTTTCTGCATCTAACCCAGCCAATAGTTTTGGCCTAATACCACAGTTTGGCCACTCAGCTCTGCTCGGTTCCCATCCATTGTTTTTTTGTGCAAACAACTCCAGAGTTGTGAATTAGTTAACCACCAAAATGAGTGGAAAAAGGCCTGCTGCTGGTGGAAAGGGGAATAGGCGTGTTGGGAAGGGGAAAAAAGGTTGTGTCCGTGGGGTAGGTGTTAAAGCAACAGTAACATCTGCAGAAGAAAGACCATTTTCCAGCCAAACTAAAATGTCTACTTCTTTTAGCGGGCAATGTGATAAGATCCCTTTCTTACGGCCATGCCAATCGCTACAAATTCCAGATGAGGCACAAAAACAGCAGGTGCTTCAACGGATATCAAGTGCTCCTTTAAGTGGGCTCTCCTCCACATCAACTTCAACATCACAAATACTCCAGTCCTCAAAGGTGTCACCCCAATCGCACTTGCTTCCTCACAGCTCCCAAATCTCCAGCTGCCCGTCTGAGTATGAGGTAGAACAGATGGTTGAGTCTGCAGAGCTGTTTACTCATACTATAGCCTGGGAATCAAAGGTCGACTCCAGTGCTTCTGTGAATCCAGACGAGGAAATGATCTGCACTGATGCCCAGAATCTTTATGAGTCGGATCCAGGACCAGACGCAGAAGGTTCTGACCATAATGTAGACCCTCATTCCCAAACTGTAACTCCTGTTGGTGGAGACAATGAGGAAGACGATGATTAGACTCAAATACCTGATTGGAGCGACAACTTTAGTTTTTTGTCAGGGCAGGAACAGGTTGGCTCTGAGGACGACGGGTGTGATAACGCACAGGGTGATGATGATGAGGTTGGAGATCCCACTTACTGTCAACCCACAGTCAGCCAAGAGATGAGGTCAGCAGAGGAGGTGGAGGAAGATGCTAGTGACGACGAGGTCAGGTTGCGCCTTCCTGGACAGAGACGTAGTACTGGAAGCACGTCAACAACTGCATCCTCAAACACAACTCTGCCTCTCACCACAAGTCGTGGTGGCTCTTCAGGTCGCATGGGTGCTAAGCCTTGCATAGCCTGGGCATTTTATCAGATCGATAAAGATGACCCAACTCGTGTTATCTGTAACATATGTCAGCAAAAGCTAAGTAGAGGCCAAAAAATACATAGTTTGAGTACTTCATGCATGAACCGGCACATGGACATGAAGCATAAGTTGCAATGGGAAGCTCAGTGTGCTACAATGCGGCCTAGCCGGCCGGGCCAACCACCGTCTGCCATATCTTGTGCATCCGCGGCCTCTTCATCCTCTGTGACTGGGGGGACAGCAGTCACACCTGTTTTGGGGCGCAGACCTGCCACCTCTTTACCCGCAACAGCCAGCGTGATTGGCAGGTCATCATTTTCTTTGGAGGTGGTAACACCAGCTGGTGTTGAGCGCTTTCCGACATCGATAGCACCACCTTTGGATCAAGGCAACCTAACATGTCCGCCTGCATCTTCCTCACAGACCGACAGTTTGCCGGGGACACCCTTATCAACCCCGTCTAAGCACAATAGCCAGCCCTCGGTCCCTCAGATGTGGACAAGTAAAAGACCATTTCCTCCTAGCCAAGAGAAAGCTAAGAGGTTGAATTTCACCATCTGCAAGCTCTTGGCTACAGAAATGCTGCCTTTCCGCCTGGTGGACACAGAGGATTTTCGAGACCTTATGTCCGTCGCAGTGCCCCAGTACCAGATGCCCAGTCGGCACTACTTCTCAAAGAAAGGTGTGCCTGCGCTCCACCAGCATGTCACACACAACATCACCGCTTCTTTGAGAAACTCTGTGTGTGACAGGGTGCATTTCACCACAGACACTTGGACGAGTAGGCATGGACAGGGGCGTTACATGTCGCTGACTGGGCACTGGGTAACTATGGTGACAGCAGGACAAGGGGCTGCTGTCCAAGTCTTGCCGTCCCCACGAGTTGTGCGTCAATCCTCTTTATGTCAAAGTTCCTCCACTGCTTCTGCCTCCTCAACCTCCTCTCAGTCTTCCACCCGCACCCAAAGCCTGTCTGGTCATGCCACAAGCTTTCTAACTGCGCAGAAGGGATCCTGCACACCTCCTTACTATGCTGGCTGTAGGGCTCAACGTCATCAGGCGGTTTTTACATTGAAATGTCTGGGAAATGTGAGTCACACAGCTGAGGAGTTGTGGTCAGCTCTGGAGAACCAATTTCATGAATGGTTGTCTCCACTGGACCTGAAACCAGGGAAGGCCGTGTGCGACAATGCTGCAAACCTGGGTGCGGCCCTTCGCCGGGGCAATGTCACACACGTGCCTTGTATGGCTCACGTGTTGAACCTGGTTGTCCAGCAATTTTTAGCCCACTATCCCAGACTAGATGGCCTTCTGCAGAGGGCACGGTCGCTGTGTGCTCACTTCCGCCGTTCGCATCCCGCAGCTCAGCGACTTACATCTCTACAGAAGTCGATGGGCCTGCCACTTCACCGGCTAAAATGCGATGTGCCTACCCGGTGGAATTCAACTCTGCACATGTTGCAGCGACTGTGGCAGCACCGACAAGCCCTGGTGCAATACGTTCTGACGTATAGCCTGGGCCAACGAGATCCAGAGGTGGGGCAAATCACGCTGGAGGAGTGGTCTCAGATCAGGGACCTATGCACCCTTCTGCACAGTTTTGAAATGGCGACGAAGATGTTTAGTGCTGATGATGCCATTATCAGCATGAATATTCCGGTGATTTACATGCTGGAGCACATGTTAAACAGAATTCGGAGTCAGGTGGTGGCACAAGAGGAGGTGGAGGAAGTAGAGGAGGAGGAGTTGTATGCGGAAGGGCTAACATCTGCAAGGTCCAGACGGTCGGCAGCACCAAGGCGGCAGGCATGTGAGGGTGGGGGAGATGGTTTTACCAGGGCGCATGGTAGCAGCCAAACTAGTGAGGAAGGTGCAGGAGCCCAGGAAGAAGTGGAGGACGAACTGATGGAAGACTCATCAGATGAGGGAGACCTTGATCACATTTCTGTTGTGCGAGGTTGGGGGGAGAGGACAGAGGAAGGAAGCATGATTGTTACCTCGCCACCAACACAACAGGGACTTGGTGCTCCTGGATGCGCAACACACATGAGTGCCTTCTTGCTGCACTACCTGCAACATGACCCTCGAATTGTGAGAATTAGAAATAATCCTGACTACTGGGTTGCCACACTGTTAGATCCCCGGTACAAAAGTAAATTTGCAGAAATTATTCCTGCCATAGAAAGGGATGCACGCATGCAGGAGTATCAGCAGAGACTGTTGCAGAATCTTACATGTGCTTTTCCACAAAATACCAGTGGTGCACGTAGTGAATCTCACAGTTCCAACTTGCCAACCGTGGGACCGTCAAGTGTTCAGCACTCAAACCGTAACAGAACCACAGTATCTGCTGGTAACATCAATTTTGCGGAATCATTTCACCACTTTTTTAGCCCATCCTTTGCAAGGCCACAGGAGACAAGAAGTCTGACACATAGTCAACGCCTAGAGACGATGGTACAGGAGTATCTCCAAGTAAACATTGAAGCCACGACTGTGTCACTGGACCCTTGCTCTTTTTGGGCTTCCAATCTGGATAAATGGCCGGAGCTAGCCACTTACGCCTTGGAGATCTTGTCATGCCCCGCAGCCAGCGTTCTGTCTGAACGTGTGTTCAGCGCTGCTGGTGGTGTGCTGACAGATAAGCGCACGCGGCTCTCCAATGATAATGTAGACAGACTCACGTTCATAAAGATGAACAAATCATGGATCCGAAACGACTTTTCTACCCCTGTGTCATCCTGGGGAGAGTAAAAGCTTGATGATTGGTTAAAATAACCCTACCAACCGTTTTAAGCTTTCAAATTACTAATCATGTTTATCTGTATCTTGGCTGGAAAATAATTTGGGCTTTGTAGCAGTGTGCAGCACTGATTCTATTAGGCCATCTATAATAAGCTCCACCAGATTTAAAATGACTAATCATGTTTATCTGTATCTTGACTGGAAAATAATTTGGGCTTTGTAGCAGTGTGCAGCACTGATCCTATTAGGCCATCTATACTAAAGGTTCACCAGATTTAAAATTAATAATAATTTTTAGCTGCATCTAGCCCGGAAAATAATTTTGGGGCTCCGAGATGCGCAAGACACATAACTGCCTTCTTGGTGCACTACCTGCAGCATGACCCTCATATTGTCAGAATTCGAAGTAATCATTAGTGTTGAGCCACCCCCGTAGTGTTCGAGTTCGGTTCGGTTCGTCGAACACCCGTGTGTTCGCCGAACTGTTCGTCGAACTGTTCGTCGAACACCTTCGAACACCGTTAAAACCAATGGCAGGCAAACAAAAACACATAGAAACACATAGAAAACACCTTCAAAGGTGTCCAAAAGCTGACAAACTGCTCAGAAGACACAACTAACACATGGAAAAGTGACAAGTACATATAGTCATGCGAAAAGAAAAGAGGTGGAGGAGTAAAAGGAGGGGGAGACACAGATATAGGCATGTCATGCCCTTCTAAAATCCAAAAAGTGAGAAGCCGAGACGGCCAGTCCGCTCCTGCCCGTGCCACCTCCGTGTCGCCGGGTTTGTGCCAGAGCCGCGGTGAACCCTGACGGCCAGCCCCCCTATCCCAATACTGGTGCCTGTCCGCTGGTGGGTCGAGAGAGCCCCCCTGTGGTGGAGGCAGCTCTAAGCTTTTTAATTTAAATTGTCCCTCTAATTTGAATGAATACACTTTAAATCCATTTACAAGGATCTATTGGAGGGCAAGTCTCATGCCAGCAGCCGCGTAATTCCAGCTCCAGTAGCGTCCACTAAAGCTGCTGCAGTTAAAAAGCTTTTATAAGGATCGAGCTCGGCTGTCCACCGCAAGGCATCCTAGTGCCAGTCCCAGCCCCTATGCCTTGGGGTGCCTCCTGATGCTCTTCACTAAGTATCCCGTGGTCCCGAAGCATTTCCTTTGAAAAAATTAAGTGTCCAAACTACAGGTGGTGTAGCTTGCTTAACAGCCGGGATAATCCGCTGACTAGCAGACACTGCTACTAGGCACAAAGTATTTCCTGGGCTAGATGCAGTTAAAAATTTGTAAGTAGATACTATCGTTGGATGCTGAGAAAGCATTCCATAGAGTCTCCTGGCACGCCATATATGATTCTCTTAAAAAGCTTGGGGTAGGGGTCTAGGGGACCCTTTTATAGCCAAAATCACGGCCCTGTATCACAATACGTCACCTAGGCTGAAGATAAATGGAACTGTAGCACCGAGGGCTCGGTTGCTACAGACGTATTGCACCTCACCCAGAGGTGTGATATCTCACTCTCAGATAAGGATGGAGTGTGGATCAGGACCCGACACCTGCATGCATTACACCACATTGCCGTGGGGCAGGGCGACCAATATGCCCCTGAGATGGGCACGACAGTCCCTGTCCCTGGCTGGAGTGGGGGGAGGGAACACTGAGGAAAGGGAACCCTGCAGTGCAGGAGCAGGGACGAAGCAGTTCCTGGGTGCATTGAGAAGGGAGTATAAAAGGTGGGCACCATCTTAGTTCAGTGCAGAGAAGTCTGAGCAGAAGTGGCAGGGAGCAGGGGCTCTGCATGAGCTCTGCTCCGGAGGCGGGCCTAGTAACAGAGGCCCAGGCCTGCAAGAGGGAGAAGGAAGGAAGAGGAGCGGAGAAGGCTCCAGGAACGAGGAATGAAGGGATCCCAGGGGTGCGGACGGGCGAGTCGCCACCGCACGCCCGAATCCACCTGCGTGGAGGGGTCAGGCCAAAGGGGGAGACCGGTCCCCGAACTAGTGGAGGCAGGAAACGACCCTCAGCTAGAAACCGGAGGCTCTGACATTTTATGTGGCGCAGCCCCTTGCTCCACCCGCTAGGAAGGCACCACATAGGGTCAGGGAAACTGGCGTCAAGTTTACCAAGAGGAGGCCCGAGGCAGCCGGACAGAAGTGTTGGTAAGAAAGGCCAGACAAAGGACACACAAAGGGGGTCCTGTGAAGCGCTCCAAAGTTATCTGGGAGTTGTCTGAGCCCCTCACCTGGTGAGCACAGTACGACGTGGGCAGCCGTTACCTGCAGACGTGGTCTGGATAATAAGGACTGTGAGTAAAGGCCCTGAACTGCATCACTGACTCCGTGTCGTTACTGCTGCTGCCCTGCACCATCACCCCCATCCTCCGCATACACTGCCCTGAGGCTATACTCCTCCCGTGGGGAGTTATGCTATGCTCTGCTGCACCCACAACACCAGCCTTAGCGGTCTGCCCTGTAGCGGCGGTTCACTCTGACCGCAATCCACGGGTGGCGTAGTCGGACATTTAAACATCAAAACCACATAAATAGTTCCGCCACTGGTTTGACCGCCCTGAGCCACGGAACCGGATCGCCGCCACGAAGACTACAACCACCAGCATCCACCAAAAAGGGTCCGGCTCCGGGTGTCCCAAGGCCCAGGGGGTGCGTCAGAACATTTTCATCACCTTTCACAATCACCAATGGGACAAGGCAGGGATGTCCTCTGTCCCCTCTCTTATACATCCTAGTGACGGAGCACCTGCTCTCATCAATTCGCCATAACCCCAATATTAGGTGGATTGAGGTGGGAGGCACCGAGTACAAGTGCTCTCTATTTGCTGATGATGTCCTAGTATATATCACTCAATCACATATATCCATCCCTGCTGTTATGGCTGAAATAGATCACTTTGTTACATGGTAAAATTTTAAAATCAATGCAGCGAAGTCTGAGGCCCTCGATGTCTCCCTCCCTAAATCCATATAGGATTCCATCCAGTCCAACTTTCCCTTTGCCTGGCCCTCACAGGGTATCAAATACTTAGGAATTCCTATTCATAGAGACCTCTCCCATCTATGTTATCTTAATTTTGGGCCCTTTATTGAACAGTTCCATACAGACCACGGTTGGCAAGTTAGAACTGTAAGATTCACTACGTGAACCACTGGTGTTTTGTGGAAAAGCACATGTACACCGCGTTCCAAATTATTATGCAAAAAGTGTTTAGGAGTGATAAGGGAAGAATTTGTTTGTTTGTCAGTTAAACTCATTGATGGTGATGTGTGTCAGGGCTCTTTATATCACTGTAAGCAATTGCAGACACCTGTGCTAATTAGTTTGGCAGTTGTGTCCAATGAAAGGCAAGACTACTTAAGAAGGCTCTCTCACATTATTAAGCAGCCTACATTTTCTGCCAAAATGGGAAAGAAAAAGGATGTGTCGGCTGCTGAGAAGCAACAAATTGTGGAGTGTTTAGGTCAAGGCATGACTACAATCAACATTGTGCGATGATCAGGATGAAGTGTCTTGGCAATCAAGAAGTATGTAGCTGATTCACAGTACACACGTGTGCGTGCTGATAAGGGCAAATTGAGGACTCTTTCCTACAGGCAATTACGTCAGGTTGAAAGAGCAGCGGCAAAAAAGCCTTGTCATAGCAGCAGACAAGTTTTTGAAGCTGCTTGTGCCTCCAACGTCCCCCGAACAACAAGATGCAGGGTCCTTCAGAGGTTTGCAGCTGTGCATACGCCATCCTGTCGACCTCCTCTATCCACTTCACACAAGCAGAAACGGCTCCAGTGGGCCAAACATTACATGAAGACTGATTTCAAAACTGTTTTGTTCACGGATGAGTGCCGTGCAGCGCTCGATGGTCCAGATGAATGGAGTGGAGGATGGCTGGTTGATGGACACCCCACGCAAACACGGCTACAGCGCCAACAAGGAGGAGGTGGAGTAATGTTTTGGGCTGGAATCATGGGGAGAGAGATTGTCGGCCCCTTTAGGATCCCTGAAGGCGCTAAAGATGAACTCCATAATGTATGTGGATTTTCTCAAACAGCACTTCCTGCCATGGTTCAAGAAGAAGAACCGTGTATTTCACAGCAAGATCATTTTTCTGCATGATAATGCACCATCTCATGCTGCACATAAAACATCTGCATCTCTGGCTGATATGGGCATAAAAGGGGACAAACTTATGGTGTGACCCCCATGCTCCCCTGACCTCTACCCCATTCAGAACCTTTGGAGCATCATTAAAAGGAGTGTCTATGATGGCGGGAGGCAGTTCACATCTAAGCAACAGCTCTGGGAGGGTATTCTGTCCTCATGCAAAACAATTGAAGCAGAAACCATCCAAAACCTGACAAATTCAATGGACGAGAGAGTTCAGAAGCTCCTTTCGAACAAGGGGTCCTATGTGAAAATGTAACATCACCTAGAATAAAGTTTTGAGTTGAAAACTGTTTGATTTCAGTTTCTAACAACCTGCTAATGCTTATAATTTCAAAAATGACCATTTTTTTGGTCTTTATTAAAATGAAAAGGTTGATCGAAAAGTTTGGGGGATCTAAGAGTGTGGCAACCCAGTAGTCATGATTACTTCGAATTCTGACAATATGAGGGTCATGCTGCAGGTAGTGCAGCAAGAAGGCACTTATGTGTCTTGCGCATCTCGGAGCCCCAAAATTATTTTCCGGGCTAGATGCAGCTAAAAATTATTTTTAATTTTAAATCTGGTGAAGCTTATTATAGATGGCCTAATAGGATCAGTGCTGCACACTGCTACAAAGCCCAAATTATTTTCCAGTCAAGATACAGATAAACATGATTAGTAATTTGAAAGCTTAAAACGGTTGGTAGGGTGATTTTACCCAATCATCAAGCTTTTACTCTCCCCAGGATGACACAGGGGTAGAAAAGTCGTTTCGGATCCATGATTTGTTCATCTTTATGAACGTGAGTCTGTCTACATTATCAGTGGAGAGCCGCGTGCGCTTATCTGTCAGCACACCACCAGCAGCGCTGAACACACGTTCAGACAGAACGCTGGCTGCGGGGCATGACAAGATCTCCAAGGCGTAAGTGGCTAGCTCCGGCCATTTATCCAGATTGGAAGCCCAAAAAGAGCAAGGTTCCAGTGACACAGTCGTGGCTTCAATGTTTACTTGGAGATACTCCTGTACCATCGTCTCTAGGCGTTGACTATGTGTCAGACTTCTTGTCTCCTGTGGCCTTGCAAAGGATGGGCTAAAAAGTGGTGAAATGATTCCGCAAAATTGATGTTACCAGCAGATACTGTGGTTCTGTTACGGTTTGAGTGCTGAACACTTGACGGTCCCACGGTTGGCAAGTTGGAACTGTGAGATTCACTACGTGCACCACTGGTATTTTGTGGAAAAGCACATGTAAGATTCTGCAACAGTCTCTGCTGATACTCCTGCATGCGTGCATCCCTTTCTATGGCAGGAATAATTTCTGCAAATTTACTTTTGTACCGGGGATCTAACAGTGTGGCAACCCAGTAGTCAGGATTATTTCTAATTCTCACAATTCGAGGGTCATGTTGCAGGTAGTGCAGCAAGAAGGCACTCATGTGTGTTGCGCATCCAGGAGCACCAAGTCCCTGTTGTGTTGGTGGCGAGGTAACAATCATGCTTCCTTCCTCTGTCCTCTCCCCCCAACCTCGCACAACAGAAATGTGATCAAGGTCTCCCTCATCTGATGAGTCTTCCATCAGTTCGTCCTCCACTTCTTCCTGGGCTCCTGCACCTTCCTCACTAGTTTGGCTGCTACCATGCGCCCTGGTAAAATCATCTCCCCCACCCTCACATGCCTGCCGCCCTGGTGCTGCCGACCGTCTGGACCTTGCAGATGTTAGCCCTTCCGCATACAACTCCTCCTCCTCTACTTCCTCCACCTCCTCTGCTGACCTCATCTCTTGGCTGACTGTGGGTTGACAGTAAGTGGGATCTCCGACCTCATCATCATCACCCTGTGCGTTATCACACCCGTCGTCCTCAGAGCCAACCTGTTCCTGCCCTGACAAAAAACTAAAGTTGTCGCTCCAATCAGGTATTTGAGTCTTATCATCGTCTTCCTCATTGTCTCCACCAACAGGAGTTACAGTTTGGGAATGAGGGTCTACATTATGGTCAGAACCTTCTGCGTCTGGTCCTGGATCCGACTCATAAAGATTCTGGGCATCAGTGCAGATCATTTCCTCGTCTGGATTCACAGAAGCGCTGGAGTCGACCTCTGATTCCCAGGCTATAGTATGAGTAAACAGCTCTGCAGACTCAACCATCTGTTCTACCTCATACTCAGACGGGCAGCTGGAGATTTGGGAGCTGTGAGGAAGCAAGTGCGATTTGGGTGACACCTTTGAGGACTGGAGTATTTGTGATGTTGAAGTTGATGTGGAGGAGAGCCCACTTAAAGGAGCACTTGATATCCGTTGAAGCACCTGCTGTTTTTGTGCCTCATCTGGAATTTGTAGCGATTGGCGTGGCCGTAAGAAAGGGATCTTATCACATTGTCCGCTAAAAGAAGTAGACATTTTAGTTTGGCTGGAAGATGGTCTTTCTTCTGCACCTACCCCACGGACACAACCTTTTTTCCCCTTCCCAACACGCCTATTCCCCTTTCCACCAGCAGCAGGCCTTTTTCCACTCATTTTGGTGGTTAACTAATTCACAACTCTGGAGTTGTTTGCACAAAAAAACAATGGATGGTAACCGAGCAGAGCTGAGTGGCCAAACTGTGGTATTAGGCCAAAACTATTGGCTGGGTTAGATGCAGAAAAAAATTATTTTTAATTTGCAACCTGATGGAGGTCAGTATAGATGGACTAATAGACCAAGTCCCACACACCGCTAGAAGCCCAAATATTTTTTCAGAGCTAGATGCAGAAATTTTTTTTATTCAATTTGCAACCTGATGGAGGTCAGTATAGATGGACTAATAGACCAAGTCCCACACACTGCTAGAAGCCCAAATATTTTTTCAGAGCTAGATGCAGAAAAAAATTATTTTTAATTTGCAACCTGATGGAGGTCAGTATAGATGGACTAATAGACCAAGTCCCACACACCGCTAGAAGCACAAATATTTTTTCAGAGCTAGATGCAGAAAAAAATTATTTTTAATTTGCAACCTGATGGAGGTCAGTATAGATGGACTAATAGTCCAAGTCCCACACACCGCTAGAAGCCCAAATATTTTTTCAGAGCTAGATGCAGAAAAAAATTATATTCAATTTGCAACCTGCTGGAGGTCAGTATAGAAGGACTAATAGAACAAGTCCCACACACTGCTAGAAGCCCAAATATTTTTTCAGAGCTAAATGAAGAAAAAAATTATTTTTAATTTGCAACCTGATGGAGGTCAGTATAGATGGACTAATAGACCAAGTCCCACACACTGCTAGAAGCCCAAATATTTTTTCAGAGCTAGATGCAGAAAAAAATTATTTTTAATTTGCAACCTGATGGAGGTCAGTATAGATGGACTAATAGACCAAGTCCCACACACCGCTAGAAGCCCAAATATTTTTTCAGAGCTAGATGCAGAAAATTTTTTTATTCAATTTGCAACCTGATGGAGGTCAGTATAGATGGACTAATAGACCAAGTCCCACACACTGCTAGAAGCCCAAATATTTTTTCAGAGCTAAATGAAGAAAAAAATTATTTTTAATTTGCAACCTGATGGAGGTCAGTATAGATGGACTAATAGACCAAGTCACACACACTGCTAGAAGCCCAAATATTTTTTCAGAGCTAGATGCAGAAAAAAATTATTTTTAATTTGCAACCTGATGGAGGTCAGTATAGATGGACTAATAGACCAAGTCCCACACACCGCTAGAAGCCCAAATATTTTTTCAGAGCTAGATGCAGAAATTTTTTTTATTCAATTTGCAACCTGATGGAGGTCAGTATAGATGGACTAATAGACCAAGTCCCACACACTGCTAGAAGCCCAAATATTTTTTCAGAGCTAGATGCAGAAAAAAATTATTTTTAATTTGCAACCTGATGGAGGTCAGTATAGATGGACTAATAGACCAAGTCCCACACACTGCTAGAAGCCCAAATATTTTTTCAGAGCTAGATGCAGAAAAAAATTATTTTTAATTTGCAACCTGATGGAGGTCAGTATAGATGGACTAATAGACCAAGTCCCACACACTGCTAGAAGCCCAAATATTTTTTCAGAGCTAGATGCAGAAAAAAATTATTTTTAATTTGCAACCTGATGGAGGTCAGTATAGATGGACTAATAGAACAAGTCCCACACGCTGCTAGAAGCCCATATATTTTTTCAGAGATAAATGAAGAAAAAAATTATTTTTAATTTGCAACCTGATGGAGGTCAGTATAGATGGACTAATAGACCAAGTCCCACACACTGCTAGAAGCCCAAATATTTTTTCAAAGCTAGATGCAGAAAAAAATTATTTTTAATTTGCAACCTGATGGAGGTCAGTATAGATGGACTAATAGACCAAGTCCCACACACCGCTAGAAGCCCAAATATTTTTTCAGAGCTAGATGCAGAAAAAAATTATATTCAATTTGCAACCTGCTGGAGGTCAGTATAGAAGGACTAATAGAACAAGTCCCACACACTGCTAGAAGCCCAAATATTTTTTCAGAGCTAAATGAAGAAAAAAATTATTTTTAATTTGCAACCTGATGGAGGTCAGTATAGATGGACTAATAGACCAAGTCCCACACACTGCTAGAAGCCCAAATATTTTTTCAGAGCTAGATGCAGAAAAAAATTATTTTTAATTTGCAACCTGATGGAGGTCAGTATAGATGGACTAATAGACCAAGTCCCACACACTGCTAGAAGCCCAAATATTTTTTCAGAGCTAGATGCAGAAAAAAATTATTTTTAATTTGCAACCTGATGGAGGTCAGTATAGATGGACTAATAGACCAAGTCCCACACACTGCTAGAAGCCCAAATATTTTTTCAGAGCTAGATGCAGAAAAAAATTATTTTTAATTTGCAACCTGATGGAGGTCAGTATAGATGGACTAATAGAACAAGTCCCACACGCTGCTAGAAGCCCATATATTTTTTCAGAGATAAATGAAGAAAAAAATTATTTTTAATTTGCAACCTGATGGAGGTCAGTATAGATGGACTAATAGACCAAGTCCCACACACTGCTAGAAGCCCAAATATTTTTTCAAAGCTAGATGCAGAAAAAAATTATTTTTAATTTGCAACCTGATGGAGGTCAGTATAGATGGACTAATAGACCAAGTCCCACACACCGCTAGAAGCCCAAATATTTTTTCAGAGCTAGATGCAGAAAAAAATTATATTCAATTTGCAACCTGCTGGAGGTCAGTATAGAAGGACTAATAGAACAAGTCCCACACACTGCTAGAAGCCCAAATATTTTTTCAGAGCTAAATGAAGAAAAAAATTATTTTTAATTTGCAACCTGATGGAGGTCAGTATAGATGGACTAATAGACCAAGTCCCACACACTGCTAGAAGCCCAAATATTTTTTCAGAGCTAGATGCAGAAAAAAATTATATTCAGTTTGCAACCTGATGGAGGTCAGTATAGATGGACTAATAGAATGATGCTATGCCCAAAAGATTTTACTTCACTAGGTGCAGTAAAAAAATTGGTATTCTATACACAGGTGGTATATCTTGCAACACAGATAGGCTACTCCACTGACTAACACACTCTGCAATAGGCCAAAAAGGATTAGCTTTGCTAGATTCAGCCAAATGCTGTGAAAAAAACTTGCACAGCACTGGCACAGACCTGCCTGGCAAAAACTGATAGGAACTGATGTAACCTAGTCCTGAAAAGGACTCCAATTACAATTAGTCTTTACTCCCACAATCTATCTATTTAAGAGCACAGACCTGCCTGATAAAAGTCGTAGGAAATGCTGTAACCTAGTCCTTAAAAGGACTACAATCACAACTATTCCCTACTCCCAAGCTATCTGTATATTTGTGCGAAAATTGGCTTGAAATTAACAAGGTATAGCGCACACAGCAACAGCGGTGCCGTCTAACACGCAGCTGCAGCAGTGAGAAAATGGTGGCGACGGGGAAAATGGCTTGGTCTTATAGGGCAAGGACATGTGACATACACTGCCAATCACACATGCCCTTGCTTGTGTGAAAAAAAGCACTTCGCTCCGTGTGTGCGCTGCTGATAGGCTGACAGATTGCACCTCCCCACTGCAAATGCGGGAAAGAGAAAAAAAAATGGAGATCTTCATTGTTCCTGCAGAGATCCATCCCCTGCCCCTCCCCCCGCCCCGCTGTACACTCAAACTGCGTATTAACATTAATTTTCATCATTACTGAGAAAAAATCCAGTTATGATTTTGGTGCACGAACAGTTATCGAACATAACCTTGAACAGCCGAATTTTTCTCAAATTGTTCGTGTTCGCCGACCGGCTCGAACACCGCCCAAAACAGCTCGAATTTGAGATTGGCGAACAGTTCGAGTAGAACAACGCTCATCTCTAGTAATCATGACTACTGGGTTGCCACACTCTTAGATCCCCCAAACTTTTCGATCAACCTTTTCATTTTAATAAAGACCAAAAAAATGGTCATTTTTGAAATTATAAGCATTAGCAGGTTGTTAGAAACTGAAATCAAACAGTTTTCAACTCAAAACTTTATTCTAGGTGATGTTACATTTTCACATAGGACCCCTTGTTCGAAAGGAGCTTCTGAACTCTCTCGTCCATTGAATTTGTCAGGTTTTGGATGGTTTCTGCTTCAATTGTTTTGCATGAGGACAGAATACCCTCCCAGAGCTGTTGCTTAGATGTGAACTGCCTCCCGCCATCATAGACACTCCTTTTAATGATGCTCCAAAGGATCTGAATGGGGTACAGGTCAGGGGAGCATGGGGGTCACACCATAAGTTTGTCCCCTTTTATGCCCATATCAGCCAGAGATGCAGATGTTTTATGTGCAGCATGAGATGGTGCATTATCATGCAGAAAAATGATCTTGCTGTGAAATACACGGTTCTTCTTCTTGAACCATGGCAGGAAGTGCTGTTTGAGAAAATCCACATACATTATGGAGTTCATCCTTAGCGCCTTCAGGGATCCTAAAGGGGCCGACAATCTCTCTCCCCATGATTCCAGCCCAAAACATTACTCCACCTCCTCCTTGTTGGCGCTGTAGCCGTGTTTGCGTGGGGTGTCCATCAACCAGCCATCCTCCACTCCATCCATCTGGACCATCGAGCGCTGCACGGCACTCATCCGTGAACAAAACAGTTTTGAAATCAGTCTTCATGTAATGTTTGGCCCACTGGAGCCGTTTCTACTTGTGTGAAGTGGATAGAGGAGGTCGACAGGATGGCGTATGCACAGCTGCAAACCTCTGAAGGACCCTGCATCTTGTTGTTCGGGGGACGTTGGAGGCACAAGCAGCTTCAAAAACTTGTCTGCTGCTATGACAAGGCTTTTTTGCCGCTGCTCTTTCAACCTGACGTAATTGCCTGTAGGAAAGAGTCCTCAATTTGCCCTTATCAGCACGCACACGTGTGTACTGTGAATCAGCTACATACTTCTTGATTGCCAAGACACTTCATCCTGATCATCGCACAATGTTGATTGTAGTCATGCCTTGACCTAAACACTCCACAATTTGTTGCTTCTCAGCAGCCGACACATCCTTTTTCTTTCCCATTTTGGCAGAAAATGTAGGCTGCTTAATAATGTGAGACAACCTTCTTAAGTAGTCTTGCCTTTCATTGGACACATCTGCCAAACTAATTAGCACAGGTGTCTGCAATTGCTTACAGTGATATAAAGAGCCCTGACACACATCACCATCAATGAGTTTAACTGACAAACAAACAAATTCTTCCCTTATCACTCCTAAACACTTTTTGCATAATAATTTGGAACGCAGTGTACATGTGCTTTTCCACAAAACACCAGTGGTTCACGTAGTGAATCTTACAGTTCTAACTTGCCAACCGTGGTCTGTATGGAGTTGTTCAATAAAGGGCCCAAAATTAAGATAACATAGATGGGAGAGGTCTCTATGAATAGGAATTCCTAAGTATTTGATACCCTGTGAGGGCCAGGCAAAGGGAAAGTTGGACTGGATGGAATCCTATATGGATTTGGGGAGGGAGACATCAAGGGCCTCAGACTTCGCTGCATTGATTTTAAAATTTGACCATGTAACAAAGTGATCTATTTCAGCCATAACAGCATGGATGGATATATGTGATTGAGTGATATATACTAGGACATCATCAGCAAATAGAGAGCACTTGTACTCGGTGCCTCCCACCTCAATCCACCTAATATTGGGGTTATGGCGAATTGATGAGAGCAGGTGCTCCGTCACTAGGATGTATAAGAGAGGGGACAGAGGACATCCCTGCCTTGTCCCATTGGTGATTGTGAAAGGTGATGAAAATGTTCTGATGCACCCCCTGGGCCTTGGGACACCCGGAGCCGGACCCTTTTTGGTGGATGCTTGTGGTTGTAGTCTTCGTGGCGGCGACCCGGTTCCGTGGCTCAGGGTGGTCAAACCAGTGGTGGAACTATTTATGTGGTTTTGATGTTTAAATGTCCGACTACGCCACCCGTGGATTGCGGTCAGAGTGAACCGCCGCTGCAGGGCAGACCGCTGAGGCTGGTGTTGTGGGTGCAGCAGAGCGTAGCATAACTCCCCACGGGAGGAGTATAGCCTCAGGGCAGTGTATGCGGAGGATGGGGGTGATGGTGCAGGGCAGCAGCAGTAACGACACGGAGTTAGTGATGCAGTCCAGGGCCTTTACTCACAGTTCTTATTATCCAGACCACGTCTGCAGGTAACGGCTGCCCACGTCGTACTGTGCTCACCAGGTGAGGGGCTCAGACAACTCCCAGATAACTTTGGAGCGCTTCACAGGACCCCCTTTGTGTGTCCTTTGTCTGGCCTTTCTTACCAACCCTTCTGTCCGGCTGCCTCGGGCCTCCTCTTGGTAAACTTGGCGCCAGTTTCCCTGGCCCTATGTGGTGCCTTCCTAGCGGTTGTAGAGAGGGGATGCGCCACATAAAATGTCACAGCCTCCGGTTTCTAGCTGAGGGTCGTTTCCTGCCTCCACTAGTTTCGGGGACCGGTCTCCCCCTTTGGCCTGACCCCTCCACGCAGGTGGATTCGGGCGTGCGGTGGCGACTCGCCCGTCCGCACCCCTGGGATCCCTTCATTCCTCGTTCCTGGAGCCTTCTCCGCTCCTCTTCCTTCCTTCTCCCTCTTCCAGGCCTGGGCCTCTGTTACTAGGCCCGCCTCCGGAGCAGAGCTCATGCAGAGCCCCTGCTCCCTGCCACTTCTGCTCAGACTTCTCTGCACTGAACTAAGATGGTGCCCACCTTTTATACTCCCTTCTCAATGCACCCAGGAACTGCTTCCTTCCTGCTCCTGTACTACAGGGTTCCCCTTCCTCAGTGTTCCCTCCCCCCACTCCAGCCAGGGACAGGGACTATCGTGCCCATCTCAGAGGCATATTGGTCGCCCTGCCCCACGGCAATGTGGTGTAATGCATGCAGGTGTCGGGTCCTGATCCACACTCCATCCTTACCTGAGAGTGAGATATCACACCTCTGGGTGAGGTGCAATACCTCTGTAGCAACCGAGCCCTCAGGGTGCTACAGTTCCATTTATCTTCAGCCTAGGTGACGTATTGTGATACAGGGCCGTGATTTTGGCTATAAAAGGGTCCCCTAGACCCCTACCCCAAGCTTTTTAAGAGAATCATATATGGCGTGCCAGGAGACTCTATGGAATGCTTTCTCAGCATCCAACGAGAGTATCTAATTACAAATTTTTAACTGCATCTAGCCCAGGAAATACTTTGTGCCTAGTAGCAGTGTCTGCTAGTCAGCAGATTATCCCGGCTGTTAAGCAAGCTACACCACCTGTAGTTTAGACACTTAATTTTTTCAAAGGAAATGCTTCGGGACCATGGGATACTCAGTGAAGAGCATCAGGAGGCACCCCAAGGCATAGGGGCTGGGACTGGCAGTAGGATGCCTTGCGGTGGACAGCCGAGCTCGATCCTTATAAAAGCTTTTTAACTGCAGCAGCTTTAGTGGACGCTACTGGAGCTGGAATTACGCGGCTGCTGGCATGAGACTTGCCCTCCAATAGATCCTTGTAAATGGATTTAAAGTGTATTCATTCAAATTAGAGAGACAATTTAAATTAAAAAGCTTAGAGCTGCCTCCACCACAGGGGGGCTCGCTCGACCCACTAGCGGACAGGCACCAGTATTGGGAGAGGGGGGCTGGCCATCAGGGTTCACCACGGCTCTGGCACAAACCCGGCGACACGGAGGTGGCACGGGCAGGAGCGGACTGGCCGTGTCGGCTTCTCACTTTTTGGATTTTAGAAGGGCATGACATGCCTATATCTGTGTCTCCCCCTCCTTTTACTCCTCCACCTCTTTTATTTTCGCATGACTATATGTACTTGTCACTTTTCCATGTGTTAGTTATGTCTTCTGAGCAGTTTGTCAGCTTTTGGACACCTTTGAAGGTGTTTTCTATGTGTTTCTATGTGTTTTTGTTTGCCTGCCATTGGTTTTAACGGTGTTCGAAGGTGTTCGACGAACAGTTCGACGAACAGTTCGGCGAACACACGGGTGTTCGACGAACCGAACCGAACTCGAACACTAGGGGGGTGGCTCAACACTAGTCAAGACCCTCCACTATCAAGGAAGTGCGTCAGTTCCTCGTGCTGGTAGGCTACTACAGAAGATTTATCAAGGGTTTCACCAAGATAGCAGCACCCATGCAGGATCTCCTGGTAGGCCAGTCCAAGAAGGCCAAGAACCCGAAACCTCAGTTCAAATGGGGTAAATCAGAAGATGAATCCTTCACCCGACTGAAGATGGCTCTGACCGGAGACGAAGTCCTGGCCTACCCCGACTATGGCCAACCTTTTATATTCCATACAGATGCCAGCAACGTGGGATTGGGAGCGGTGCTGTCCCAGGTACAGCACGGCAGAGAGCGAGTGATTGCATATGCCAGCAGGAAGCTCCGGCCCACGGAAAGGAACCCAGACAACTACAGCTCCTTCAAGTTTGAGTTTCTCGCCATAATCTGGGCTGTAACGGAGCACTTCAAGCACTATCTCGCCTCCTCCAAATTTACAGTCTTCACAGATAATAACCCTCTGACGCACCTGGAGACTGCGAAGCTTGGTGTCCAAGAGCAACGATGGATGGCCCGACTGTCTAACTATGAGTTTACCATCAACTATCGGGCGGGGCATAAAAATGCAAATGCTAATGCGCTGTCCAGAATGCCCAACTTGCCAGATGGGGGAAAAGACCCAGAAGAGCTGGAGGAGATAGAGATCCCCGCTTTCCATCGCCATGGGGTAACCCAGTGTTCCCACTGTATAAGAGACAAGCGCTCCGCCAACAGAGAGGCCACGTTCAACCCATTGCCCCACCATGGATGGGCAGAAACGCAGGATAGCGACCCGGCTGTCCGCCTAGTCAAGGAGTTGCTGATGCAAGCTGACTCGTACCCTGCTCCAGATGCTCCACAGAAGACCCAACAGTTGTGGAAGGAGAAGGGCAAATTGTTCATCTACGAAGGAAAGCTGTGTCGAAGAAGCATCAACTCCCGGACACATGAACTGGTCTGGCAGGTGGTAATCCCAAGGCGGGATGCGTCAATGGTCTTAGAAGCGTACCACGATGGAGCAGGACACTTCGGGTTGAAGAAATTGGAAGTCTTTCTACGTGAGCGATTCTACTGGGCTGGCATGAGGAAAGCAATCGAGAGATGGTGTCGAGAATGTGGTCCATGCAACCTGAGACGAAAAGACAGTGACAGCCAGAGGGCTCCCCTGCAGCCCATCATCACCAACAGCCACTAGAACTGGTAGCCTTGGACCACGTGAAGCTAGCCCCAAGCAGGTCATGCTATGTCTACGCTCTAACAATAGTAGACCACTACTCTCGGTTCCTCGTAGTAGTGCCAGTAAAAGACCAGACGGCTCAGACGGCAGCAGAAGCATTCCAACAGCACTTTTGTTGCCCGCATGGTTACCCTGAACGGGTGCTTACCGACCAAGGTCCAGCCTCTGAAGCAGAGGTGTTCCAGGAATTCTGCAACTTGTACGGCTGCAAGAAAATCAGGATGACGCCGTATCATCCCCAGACCAACGGGTTGTGTGAAAAGATGAACCAGGTGGTGATAGACCTGTTGAAGACATTGCCTCTTGAAGAGCGTAGCCTGTGGCCAGAGAAGTTACCAGGTTTGGTGGACCTATATAATCACATCCCGGTGAACTCCACCAACTGTACACCCGCTTGCCTGATGAGAGCAAGACTTGGTAAACTACCCATCGACTTGGACATGGGAGTCCTAACACCAGAGACGACATCACCAGATGCGGATTGGGATACCGAGCGGCAGCAACAATACTGCAAAGTGCAAGAATGTATTGAAAGAAGTTTGTCCCATGCAAGACAGAAGCAAGAGAAGACTTACAATCAGCCCGCACCTGCCATTCCCTTATCACCTGGAGAACAGGTACTTAAGAGAAAGAGACATCTCCACAAATTAGACGACCCGTGGGAGGTTGAGCCATACACCGTCCTACCCTCAAACTACGATAACACTAAAGTGTGCCTCATCAGCAAGGATGGAGGGGAAACTTCAGCGGCAGTCTCAAGAGACCACTTGAAGATCTGTCCTGAACAGTTGAAACACACAGAAGAAGATCAAGACAACTCTCAGCCCACAGAAGAAGTGGAGGAAGTGGTCCAAACAGTACTCAGAGAATTTCCCCGGTCTTGGACGCAGGTGAACAATGCAATAGTAGTACCGGTCCTTACCTTTCTCCAAGCGGCCTCACCGGAAGCTGCAGAAGTCCCAGAACAACTGGAAGACCAGTCGGCCCCAGAGACAGAGGTTTCATTATCAGCAGACCAGGAGAATCTACCCTCTGCTAGAAGTGAACCTGTCGTACCCATGGTGAGCCAAAGAATTCGTAGGAGGTTACCCAGCCTACCAATGCTACCTCAGACTACCCGTAGAGTAGTTCACACTGATCCCACCACACCATGGGTAGACACAAGGGACCAGGGTAGAGCAGTGACTACCAATGTACTGCGTAGATCGACCAGGAGTACAAAAGGTCAGCTCCCTGCCTGTTGGAGAAACTAAAATGTAAATAATTAAAGTATAAGAGAACTAAAATGTATGCTGCATTTAGCTACCCAGTAAGGGTATAAAGACTTGTAGGCTATGGACGGTGAATAACCAAAGAACTTTCCATTGTAAATAGTTGCACTTATTAGAGTGCCCCTTATTGGTTTTATGATTACAACAAATGACCTCACAACAAAAACCCGTTTGGCGTGGCCGCAGACGTCATCCAACACCTGGATCATCTATGCCCTGCAGCCATGCCAAGGGCCTACGTTGAGGGTTTTTGGACGGGTCCCTCATCTTGCTCAAAATTGCAACTAACTAAAGAAGAATGATATTAACAGTGTTTTATAATGTTTTGATAACCAGTAACGTTCAAGAAATGTTAAATTCATAACCTTCTAATGTGAACTGTAATTTTTATTTGTTAATTTTGAAAAGTATCCTCAGTCCGGGAGTACTTAAGTTAACTATGGGGGAATGTGGCACCCCGGGGGTCCAGTTGCCACAGTGGCATTGCCTCCCTCAAAAGAGGTAATGCCATGCCTGGAAGCAAGCAGGGGTCCCCTAATCAGGTTTTGCTAAGCATGCAACACTTTCCTGGCTCCAGACCAGCAAGGGGAGCACCTCCCCTTGGCAACTGGGATCTGGAGGCGGGGTTAGTTGGTCTTAGTGTAAGGAGTTGAAGAGAGGACGTCGAGGAGAGAGGAACTGGGGACTGGAGCTGCGCAGCAGCTCACCCCAGAAGCATCAGCACAGAAGAACCGGACACCGGGGTCCGTGGCTGTGGGGCACTGAAGGCCCAGCCACAGAAACCGAAGAGCAGGAGATTGCAGGTCTTCTGGCCCCATCAGACGCCCGGAGGCTCAGCAGCACCGCAGGGTCCAGCACCGCCACGAGGGAGTGACGCACCAGCAAGGCCCGAGCTGCCTGCCATACGGGTGAGCACAGAAACATCGCACTCGGGGATGAGGGCCACCGCACAGCTACAAGTAGCAGGGCCAAAGAGTTTAGTGGAAAGGGAAGGCCTCCAACTTCATCTGGCAAGGAGGATTCTTTACTTGCTTCCAGGCTGCCCGGACTTCCACTTCTAGCCAGTACTCTAGTCCCGGCTTGTTTAATCAGCACAAGTAAAGACCCTGGGACTGCACTTCCTTGTCTCTGTGTTTCTTGCTGTGCCATCACCCCTGCACTACAACGCCCAGCACAACCTGCAACATCATCTATACTGCCCTAGAGCTAGCTCTTCCTGTGGAGAGCCACACCATCCCTGCTGCAGTAACATCAGCTTCAGAGGACTGCTCTGCTGCGGCGGCTCCCTTTAGCCGCATTCCACAGGTGGCATCACAAACTATTTAAAAACTCTATAAATCCCCTATGTATAACCCCTTTTATTGACCGCCCTGGGTCACGGACCAGGTCATCGCCACTGTGACATTCCCCCAGCATCCACCGGCCCGGCACCGAGTACCCCGCGGTCCAGGGGGCGCGTCATTTGCAGTCAATTCTTTTACTGATATAGAACATTGCTTTTAACTAGGGTTTTTTTTTTAATTAGAGTTAGAGTAATTTCTCAATATTTGAAAAACAGGTTCATAAAGTGAATGTATAATTTAATGTGGATTGCATCTGGAATTACATTATTAATTAGAGTTACGCAATACATTTATTATTATTTTGTACTGAGTGTAACAGTTCTATTTTAACTTGATAGTTTGGTTTGACTTTGCTCGTATGAATATTCCGTATCATTTTTTCTATTCTTCTACATGTGTAGAATATATTAGAGCTTTAAGTGCTTTATTCATGAACAAAATCCAATTTTCTGTATAAATCGCAATGTAACAAACGTTCTTAAGAAGCAGATGAAATGTATTTACAATGACAGAAAAGTATTTCTGAAAAATGTCAGACTTTTACTGATGGGCACAAAAGAATCTCAGAACACAGATGCTTAGGTACATCATACTTTCCCAGCAGCAGATTCTGATTCCTTGGCAAGGTTGATAAACAGTTGTGTTGGCAACTCAAGAAATTGCCGTTGGCTTCATGAAAGTGTTTTTCTGTTGATCATTTCAAAAACATTTATCTGACAATGTAGAGTCTAAGACTTGGAAGACTGAGATTATTTTACAGTTCTCAGAAGCTTTGTGAATTTAGTGTATAGGCAAATTTGAGACATCCCCATAAAAAGTTATAAATCATCAATTTACACATGGCATGACTTGAAGCACAAATGTGAAAGAAATGTACTATAGCGTCTTTCATTGGTTCCTATTTTGGAAATCAAGCTTCCTTATGGCCATGATCAAAATTAATTGCCTTACTAAAACGGAAATCATGAAATATTTCCTGTGTGCACAAGGGAAAAAAATAGATCCAGCTAAAATATTTAGAATTGTAAGATTTCCCAAAATTTAGATCATAAACAAGAAATGTACCGGTAATTATATTTATGAACCTGGACACTATTTAACTGTGATGCAGTTCCTCACAAATCATTTATATTTAAAGAAGCAAAAAATGTTTTAGGAACATTAATAAGTCACAGCAGGGCATTAGACTTCTGTCTAGTGCATGCTGTGCAATACTTACAGGTCTGTAGAAAAAAGACACATGCACAAAAGAGTAATCATATGTTTTCTGACCCATAGCTTTATCAACCTCATAGTTATCCTCCAAATACTTTAAGAGACAAAAATGATTGATTTTGATAAAAGAAGAATGACATTAACTCTTTATTCACAGGAGAAGAAAATATACTGTACATTCTGCAAGTTCATATATTATAGAGGCTCAATTATTTCAATGTAATATAATTAGTCACCTCTATAGTCTACTTACGAATTTCCAAATGCATATGTGTTATACAGGACCAGGTTTGTGTGGGCACATAGGCATTGAAGTTACTACTGGCTCTCTTGAAATTGCATTGTCTTTAACTTCCCCCGGTTTTCTGTGTTTTGCCCACCTTGGGTGTTTTACCCATGTACCTGTAGTCTTGTTCTTTGCCTATCCACCTGTTTGTCTGTGAAGGGTCTCTGACTGTTTTCAGTATAGATAATGCAAGTTTCTTGCTTATTATTATTGAAAAAAAGGAAAGTAGGAAAAAAAACGTCTACTTGAGGTCATGGTGATCTGGGCCTATCGGGCCAGGGACGTACTATTGCTGCATACTATTTAATACGGTCCAGCGACCAAAGTCCCGGTGATCGCATTAAATTTCCGGCGCCCTCTTACCTCAGTGTAGATGGCATTGGCATCCCAAGTGGTATCGCAGCCCCCCTGCAACTATGATCGCTGTGATTGGCTGTTCAATTCTGAACAGCCAATCACAGCATTTCTCACTGTTTCCGGCAATGGCGCGGCATTCAGGGGGTCACGAGGCGGTGACCGGCTTGTGACCTGACGGTCACTGCCCCATGACCCCCTGTGATGCTGCACAGGCCTCAGCCAGCATTGATTTGGAGCGATTGATGATTACTTAGGAGTAGCTACCTCCATAAACAACTAACAAACAAAGCAGCACACTGTAAGGCTAAGTATGCGAACATGAAATATATGAAATTTGAATAGCATTACTGCTGTAGAAAAAAGAAATAAATGAGAAATCTTAGTACAAGCAGACATAGTCTCTTAGAAACGTATTCACATTGATAGGGTCCTGGTATTTTGAGAGACGCCTTAACGTGGCTACCAGGTACACATGAATAGGCCAATTTATGCACTAAGATTTCTCATTTATTTCTTTTTTTCTACAGCAGTAATGCTGTTCAAATTTCATATATTTCATGTTCGCATACTTAGCATTACAGTGTGCTGCTTTGTTTGTTAGTTACACCAAGCACACTGACACACACACACTCCAAATAAAGTACTGATACACATTCACCACATACATAAAACAATGTCTCGCTCATCAAACAGCAAGGTTGAGGATCCCACCTTTCTTTATTTTTCCGACTCCTCATCATCCTCCTCCTCGTCCTCCTTAGGTGTTGCTGAACTGCCACGCAGACGCCCCAGGAGAGAAGATGAACCAGCGCCCCCCACTACTGACCCCGTATGGACCTCGCCCCCCGAAAATTATGAGCCACTGATTCCTGATTTAGTGGCGGCATCAGGAATCAAGTTTGACACCACCGGCCTCAGAGAAATATACATTTTTAAAGTCTTTTTCCCTGAGGATTTTTTGTAAACCTCATGGTGGGCCAACCTAATTTATACGCTCATCAATTTTTGGAACAAAATTTCCCTCTTCATCATTTTCTAACTGGTCTCCTGTAGACGCAGTAGAAATGATGACATTTTGGGGCCTGGTCCTTCATATGGGGATCCTGAAAAAGCCAGAAGTTTGGCAATACTGGAGTGTTGATGTTTTGTATAACACTCCAGTGTTCCAAATGGTCATGACCCGAACACGTTTTGAGGCCATCCACAAGTTCTTGCGTTACAACATGGTGTCTTGCACGCGATGACCCAAACTTTGATCATCATTTGAAAGTTCGGCCGGTCATCGAGCACTTCAATAACAAGTTTGCTGAAGTTTACGTGCCCCAAAGGTACATCTGCGTGGATGAGACCTTAATCCATTTTAAGGGGCGGCTTGGATTCTGGCAGTACCTGTCCAGTAAGAGGGCTAGGTATGGAATCAAGCTGTATAAACTTTGTGAGAGTACCTCAGGGTACACTCACACGTTTAGAGTTTATGAAGGGAAGGACTCCCGGATTGAACCCCCTGAATGCCCCCCTGTTCTTGGAGTGGGAAAATTATGTGGGACTTGGCACACCCAGTGCTGGATGAAGGTTATCACTTCTACGTGGAAAACTTTTATACCAGTGTCCCTCTCTTCAAGTCCCTCTCTGCGTGAAGTACCACAGCCTGCGGTACTGTCATAGAGGCCTCCCGAAGACGCTAATTGGGCAAATGCTCAGAAGGGGTCAGAGCATAGCCCAATGTAGCGACCACCTGCTGGTGATCAAGTACAAGGACAAGAGGGATGTTCTTTTCTTGACCACCATACATGGTGATGGCAGCACCCTCAGCACTGTACGAGGTTCCACTACACAGGTCATCAAACCAGACTGTGTAGTGGGTACAACAAGTACATGGGTGGTGTTGATCTCTCTGATCAAATCCTCCAGCCATACAGTGCTTTGAGAAATGCCAAGGTGTGGTACAAGAAGTTGGCCATGCACATCGTACAGATGGCAATGCACAACACTTTGCTTCTATCACAATGTGCAGGCCAGACTTCTACGTCGTACCTGCACTTCCAGGAGGTAGTTATCAAGGCCCTGATATTTGGCAGTGCTGATGGAGCGGGCCCAAGTACTTCCGGAACTGAAGGACCTCGAATTGTACCAGGCCAGAATTTCCTGGGGGAGGTCTCTCAAATTTCAAATAAAGGTAAGTCACAAAAGAGGTGCCGAGTGTGTTACAAAAGGACACTATGTATCAATGGGACACCTGCCCTGACAAACCTGACCTGTGCATGAAAGAATGCTTTAGAAGGTACCATACTTTCATGCACTACTAAATTAATTTCTGACTTATGACAACCTGACTAACACTATACAACTGACGTAGTGTTCGTCAAGTTGTCATACGTCAGTTGTGTAGTGTTCGTCAGGTTGTCCTACACAACTGACATATGACGATACATTATAAACTTCACAAATCAGGTATCAGTTCCAAAAAGGAGGCACTTGTTGGGCATTTCCACTGTTTAGGCACATCAGGGGCTCTGAAACCTTGACGTGACGCCCACAGACCATTCCATCAAAGTCTGCATTCCAAAGCGTCACTCCTTCCCTTCCAAGCCCTGACGTGCTCCCAAACAGTAGTATTCTCCAATACATGGGGTATCAGCGTAAGCAGGAGAAATTGCACAACAGATTTTGAGGTCCACTTTCTCCTGTTAGCCTTGTGAAAATATTTTTTTTTAACATTTTTGTAGAAAAGATTAGTTTTTTTTTATTTTCACTAGTCAACATTATAATTTTCTGTGAAGCACCTGGGGGTCCAAGGTGCCCAGCACATACCTAGTTAAATTAATTGGGGGTCTAGTTTCCTAAAGGGGGGCACTTGTTGGGCACTTCCACTGTTTAGGCACATCAGGGACTCTGCAAACGCGACAAGACACCAACAGACCATTCCATCAAGTCTGCATTCCAAAGCATCACTCCTTCCCTTCCAAGCCCTGACATGTGCCCAAACAGTAGTTTTCTCCAACACATTGGTTATCAGCGTACTTAGGAGAAATTGCACAACAACTTTTTGGGGTCCAATTTCTCCTGTTACCCTCGTGAAAATAAAAAAATTGCGGCTAAAGATGTTTTTTGTGGAAAAAAATGATTTTTTTTTCACGGCTCTGCGTCATGAACTTTTGCGAAACACTTGGGGGATCAAAGTGCTCACCACACATCTAAATAAGTTCCTTAAGGGGTCTAGTTTCCAAAATAGGGTCATTTGTGGGGGTTTCCACTGTTTAGGCACATCAGGGGCTCTTAAAACGTGACATGGTGTCCACTGTCAATTCCATCGAGTTTTGTTTTGAAAATGTCAAAGGGTGCTCCTTCGCTTCCGAGCCCTGCCGTGCGCCCAAACAATGGCTTTCCCCCACATATGGGGTATCAGCGTACTCAGGAGAAATTGCACAACAACTCTGTTGTCCAATTTCTCATGTTACCCTTGTGAAAATAAAAAAATTACAGCTAAAATATCATTTTTGTGGAAAGAAATGATTTTTTTTTCATGGCTCTACGTCATGAACTTTTGTGAAACACTTTGGGGGATAAAAGTGCTCACAACTAGTGTTGAGCGAGCACTAAAATGCTCGGGTGCACGAAGCTCGGGCCGAGCTCGCCATGATACTCGGGTGCTCGACCCGAGCAACGAGCCCAATGTTAGTCTATGGGAGACCCGAGCATTTTTGCGGCGGCACCCCCAGCAGTCTTTTAAAAGCCTAACAAGTGCCCAAAACGATAGTGACAGTGCTCAAATGACATGGGGACAGCATGGGGATCGCCCCAGTTAGCATTTCTGACTCCCAGGTCACTGCTGTCAACAACGTGGTCAGAGGTATTAAGCCACTTTTAAGGGTTCACAATAAAACGTTCAAAAACTAAACTGAAACTGCTTTCCTGTGAATGCCCATTGGAAGAGACGTGGAGTTCAGAGTGGTTTAACAAGACGCTTTTAATGCCCCTCGGAAAAGTGGTGGAGGTCACTGTAGCTTAACAAGACGCTTTTAATGCCCCTCAGAAGAGACGTGCAGGTCCCAGTAGCTTAACAAGACGCTTTTAATGCCCCTCGGAAAAGTGGTGGAGGTCACAGTAGCTTAACAAGATGCTTTTAATGCCCCTCCGAAAAGTGGTGTAAGTCCCAGTAGCTTAAAAAGACAGTTTTAATGCCCCTCGGAAAAGTGGTGGAGGTCTCAGTAGCTTAACAAGATGCTTTTAATGCCCCTTGGAAAAGTGGTGGAGGTCACGGTAGCTTAACAAGACGCTTTTAATGCCCCTCGGAAAAGTTGTGGAGGTCGCAGTAGCTTAACAAGACGCTTTTAATGCCCCTTACAAGAGCCATACAGTACAGCATCTTAAAAATATTATTCCCATTATTGGGGATTGGGTCTCCCACAGTCTTTTCTTATGCCTTCCAAGCAAAAGCTGACAAAAATAAGGACGGAGGAACTTTCAATAATGGCAACATGGACCACGGTAACCCTGGTGGTATAGTGGTGGTGGAGGCTGAGGATAAGGAGAAGAACATTAAACAGCCAAAATGAGGAGGCGTATACCCATATGTGGGTGTGAAGCCGTGCATGTGAATACACCTCCCGAAATAACACAGTGAATTTGACTTTGTTACTCTGCAGTCATTTGGTGGTGATGAGAAGTCTGGCCCAATCCACCCCTTGTTCATTTTGATAAGGGTCAGCTTGACAGCATTGTCAGTTGACAAGTGAGTGCACTTATCAGTTATAATTCCCCCAGCGGCATTAAAAACACGCTCCAATAACCAGGCCAGCACCTCCAAGGCGTTCAGAGCGAGTTCATTCCAAGTGTCCAGCTTGGATACCCAATAATTAAAAGGCACAGAGGAATCACGGAGGACGCTGGTCCGGTCAGCAAGGGACTCCCTCACCATCTTTTGAAACTTTCCACTCCTTGTGAGAGTACCCCGCGCCTCAGGGCCTGTAAGCTGGGCGGGTATCAGAAAACAGTCCCAGAATGTTGACAGTCTTCCCCTGCCTCTGCTGGATTGGAGTTGCCTCTCTCTCGCTTGTACGCCTTGGTTGGTCAACGAACTGTGACCTCTGCCGCTTGTGTGTTCAGATGGGAATTTTTCTAACAGTTCTGCAGCAAGGGCCTTCTGGTACTGCCCCATTTTTGTAGACCTCTCCACCTCAGGAATAAGAGAGTGAAAGTTCTCCTTGTAGCGAGGGTCTAAAAGTGTCACCAACCAGTAATGACTGTCACCCAACATTTTGACAACGCGAGGGTCACGGTTAAGGCAGCGTAACATAAAGTCAGCCATGCGTGCCAGACTAGTAATGGGCAAGACTTCCGTGTCCTCACCAAGATGATGACTGACCATGCTCTCCTCCTCCTCCTCCTCCCCCCTGTCCTCAGGCCACCCACACTGAACCGACGGTATGACAGTTGTACCGGTACTACCATCTACAGCGCATGATGCAAGCTACTGTTCTTCCTCCTCCTCCTCCTCCTCCTCTCCCTCATTGTCCCCCAATGCACATTGGGATGAGATGAGGCTGGGCTGTGCGTAATCGACCGCTATGGCTTCTTGATCCATCTCATCATACTCTAGCTGCAATGCCTCCTCTTTAATTCTCTGCAGAGAGCGTTGCAGAAGACAGACAAGTGAAATGCTGATGCTAATGATGGCGTCATCGCCACTCACCATCTGGGGCTGGCTGTTGTGCTTGGACGGGGTTGAAAAGGGTGTCCCCGGCAAACTGCCGGTCTGTGAGGAAGATGCAGGTGGACATGTTAGATTGCCTTGATCCAAAGGTGGTGTTATTGATGTCGGCCAGCGCTGAACACCAGCTGGTGTTTCCACCTCCAAAGAAAATGATGACCAGCCAATCACACTGGCTGTTGTGGGTAAAGAGGTGGCAGGTCTGCGTCCCAAAACATGTGTGACTGCTGTCCCCCCAGTCACAGAGGATGAAGAGGCCACAGATGCACAAGATGTGGCTGACGGTGGTTGGCCCGGCTGGCTAGGCCGCATTGTAGCACAGTGAGCTTCCCACTGCAACTTATGCTTCATATCCATGTGCCGGTTCATGCATGAAGTACTCAAACTATGTATTTTTTGGCCTCTACTTAGCTTTTGCTGACAAATGTTACAGATAACACGAGTTGGGTCATCCTTATGGATCTGAAAAAATGCCCAGGCTATGCAAGGCTTAGCCCCCATGCAACCCTGAAGAGCCACCACGACTTGTGGTCAGAGGCAGAGTTGTGTTTAAGGATGCAGTTGTTGACGTGCTTCCTGTACTACGTCTATGTCCAGTAAGACGCAACCTGACCTCGTCGTCACTAGCATCTTCCTCCACCTCCTCTGCTGACCTCATCGACTGGCTGACTGTGGGTTGACATTAAGTGGGATCTCCAACCTCGTCATCATCACCCTGTGTGCTATCACACCCGTCGTCCTAAGAGCCAACCTCTTCCTGCCCTGACAAAAAACTCAAGTTGTCGCTCCAATCAGGTATTTGAGTCTCATCATCGTCTTCCTCATTGTCTCCACCAACAGGAGTTACAGTTTGGGAACGAGGGTCTACATTATGGTCAGAACCTTCTGCGTCTGGTCCTGGATCCGACTCATAAAGATTCTGGGCATCAGTGCAGATCATTTCCTCGTCTGGGTTCACAGAAGCTCTGGAGCCGACCTCTGATTCCCAGGCTATAGTATGAGTAAACAGCTCTGCAGACTCAACCATCTGTTCTACCCCATACTCAGACGGGCAGCTGGAGACTTGGGAGCTGTGAGGAAGCAAGTGCGATTGGGGTGACACATCTGAGGACTGGAGTATTTGTGATGTTGAAGTTGAGGTGGAGGAGAGCCCACTTGAAGGAGCACTTGATATCCGTTGAAGCACCTGCTGTTTTTGTGCCTCATCTGGAATTTGTAGCGATTGGTGTGGCCGTAAGAAAGGGATCTTATCACATTGTCCGCTAAAAGAAGTAGACATCTTAGTTTGGCTGGAAGATGGTCTTTCTAATGCAGATGTTACTGTTGCTTTAACACCTACCCCACGGACACAACCTTTTTTTCCCTTCCCAACACGCCTATTCCCCTTTCCACCAGCAGGAGGCCTTTTTCCACTCATTTTGGTGGTTAACTAATTAACAACTCTGGAGTTGTTTGCACAAAAAACAATGGATGGGAACCGAGCAGAACTGAGTGGCCAACTGTGGTATTAGCCCAAAAATATTGGCTGGGCTAGATGGAGATAAAAATTAGTTTGAATTTGCAACCTGGTGGAGGTTAGTATAGATGGACTAATAGAACAAGTCCCACACACTGCTACAAGCCGAAGCCAAAATATTTTTTCAGAGCTAGATGCAGATAAAAATTATTTTGAATTTGCAACTTGGTGGAGGTTAGTATAGATGGACTAATAGAACAAGTCCCACACATTGCTACAAGCCGAAGCCAAAACATTTTTTCAGATCGAGATGCAGATAAAAATTATTTTGAATTTGCAACCTGGTGGAGGTTAGTATAGATGGACTAATAGAACAAGTCCCACACACTGCTACAAGCCAAAGTCAAAATATTTTATCAGAGCTAGATGCAGATAAAAATTATTTTGAATTTGCAACCTGGTGGAGGTTAGTATAGATGGACTAATAGAACAAGTCCCACACACTGCTACAAGCCAAAGCCAAAATATTTTTTCAGAGCTAGATGCAGATAAAAATTATTTTGAATTTGCAACCTGGTGGAGGTTAGTATAGATGGACTAATAGAACAAGTCCCACACACTGCTACAAGCCAAAGTCAAAATATTTTATCAGAGCTAGATGCAGATAAAAATTATTTTGAATTTGCAACCTGGTGGAGGTTAGTATAGATGGACTAATAGAACAAGTCCCACACACTGCTACAAGCCAAAGCCAAAATATTTTTTCAGAGCTAGATGCAGATAAAAATTATTTTGAATTTGCAACCTGGTGGAGGTTAGTATAGATGGACTAATAGAACAAGTCCCACACACTGCTACAAGCCAAAGCCAAAATATTTTTTCAGAGCTAGATGCAGATAAAAATTATTTTGAATTTGCAACCTGGTGGAGGTTAGTATAGATGGACTAATAGAACAAGTCCCACACACTGCTACAAGCCGAAGCCAAAATATTTTTTCAGAGCTAGATGCAGAAAAAAATTATTTTGAATTTGCAACCTGGTGGAGGTTAGTATAGATGGACTAATAGAACAAGTCCCACACACTGCTACAATCCGAAGCCAAAATATTTTTTCAGAGTTAGATGCAGATAAAAATTATTTTGAATTTGCAACCTGGTGGAGGTTAGTATAGATGGACTAATAGAACAAGTCCCACACACTGCTACAAGCCGAAGCCAAAATATTTTTTCAGAGCTAGATGCAGATAAAAATTATTTTGAATTTGCAACTTGGTGGAGGTTAGTATAGATGGACTAATAGAACAAGTCCCACACATTGCTACAAGCCGAAGCCAAAACATTTTTTCAGATCGAGATGCAGATAAAAATTATTTTGAATTTGCAACCTGGTGGAGGTTAGTATAGATGGACTAATAGAACAAGTCCCACACACTGCTACAAGCCAAAGTCAAAATATTTTATCAGAGCTAGATGCAGATAAAAATTATTTTGAATTTGCAACCTGGTGGAGGTTAGTATAGATGGACTAATAGAACAAGTCCCACACACTGCTACAAGCCAAAGCCAAAATATTTTTTCAGAGCTAGATGCAGATAAAAATTATTTTGAATTTGCAACCTGGTGGAGGTTAGTATAGATGGACTAATAGAACAAGTCCCACACACTGCTACAAGCCGAAGTCAAAATATTTTATCAGAGCTAGATGCAGATAAAAATTATTTTGAATTTGCAACCTGGTGGAGGTTAGTATAGATGGACTAATAGAACAAGTCCCACACACTGCTACAAGCCAAAGCCAAAATATTTTTTCAGAGCTAGATGCAGATAAAAATTATTTTGAATTTGCAATCTGGTGGAGGTTAGTATAGATGGACTAATAGAACAAGTCCCACACACTGCTACAAGCCAAAGCCAAAATATTTTTTCAGAGCTAGATGCAGATAAAAATTATTTTGAATTTGCAACCTGGTGGAGGTTAGTATAGATGGACTAATAGAACAAGTCCCACACACTGCTACTAGCCGAAGCCAAAATATTTTTTCAGAGCTAGATGCAGAAAAAAATTATTTTGAATTTGCAACCTGGTGAAGGTTAGTATAGATGGACTAATAGAACAAGTCCCACACACTGCTACAATCCGAAGCCAAAATATTTTTTCAGAGTTAGATGCAGATAAAAATTATTTTGAATTTGCAACCTGGTGGAGGTTAGTATAGATGGACTAATAGAACAAGTCCCACACACTGCTACAAGCCGAAGCCAAAATATTTTTTCAGAGCTAGATGCAGATAAAAATTATTTTGAATTTGCAACCTGGTGGAGGTCAGTATAGATGGACTAATAGAACAAGTCCCACACACTGCTACAAGCAGAAGCCAAAATATTTTTTCAGAGCTAGATACAGATAAAAAATTTTTTGAATTTCCAACCTGGTGGAGGTTAGTATAGATGGACTAATAGAATGATGCAATGCCCAAAAGGTCTTACTTCACTAGGTGCAGTAAAAAAATTGGTATTCTATGCACAGGTGGTGTAGCTTGCAACACAGATAGGCTACTGCACTGACTAACACACACTGCAAGAGGCCAAAAAGGATTTGCTTTGCTAGATTTAGCCAAATGCTGTGAAAAAAACTTGCACAGCACTGGCACAGACCTGCCTGGCAAAAAGTGATAGGAACTGATGTAACCTAGCCCTCAAAAGGACTGCAATTACAATTAGTCTTTACTCCCAACCTATATATTTAAGAGCACAGACCTGCCTGATAAAAGTCGTAGGAAATTATGTAACCTAGTCCTCAAAAGGACTGCAATCACAACTATTCCCTACTCCCAAGCTATCTGTAGATTTGTGCGAAAATTGGCTTGAAATTAACACTGAAAGTATAGCGCACACAGCAACAGCGGTGCCGTCTAACACGCAGCTGCAGCAGTGAGAAAATGATGGCGACGGGGAAAATGGCTTGGTCTTATAGTGCAAGGACATGTGACATACACTGCCAATGACACATGCCCTTGCTTGTGTGAAAAAAAGCACTTCGCTCCGTGTGTGCGCTGCTGATAGGCTGACAGACTACACCTCCCCACTGTAAATGCGGGAAAGAGAAAAAAAAATGGAGATCTTCATTATTTCTGCAGAGATCCATCCCATGCCCTTCCCCCCGCCCCGCTGTACACTCAAACTGCGTATTAACATTCATTTTCAGCATTACTGAGAAAAAATCCAGTTATGATTTTGGTGCACGAACAGTTATCGAACATAACCTCGAACAGCCGAATTTTTTTCAAATTGTTCATGTTTGCCGAACGGCTCGAACACCGCCCAAAACAGCTCGAATTTGAGATTGGCGAACAGTTCGAGTCGAACACCACTCATCTCTATTAATAAGTAATGTAAAAAGTAAAACAAACTTTTTAAAAGTTTTTAAAACAAATAAAAAAAAATTGTATCACCACTTTTCCCTTGGTTAAAGAGAAAGAAATTAAAAAAATTAAAAAATAAACATAGTTGGTATCTCTGTAGTCATAAAAGTCCAAAGTAACTTGATTGGTAAATGTCAAAAAGAAGACAAAATCGAAATGTCAGAAATACATTTTTTTTGTAGTTGCCAAACCTCAATAAAGTGCAATGTAAAGTGAAGAAAACATTGTATATACTTTAAAGTGGTATAAAATAAAACATCAGTTGGCCATGAATAAGTAATAATAATAATATACTGACTGAAAAAATGAAAGATTATGGGTCTCAAAACATGG
The DNA here is from genome assembly GCF_046119375.1 of Phyllobates terribilis. Classification (NCBI taxonomy): domain Eukaryota; kingdom Metazoa; phylum Chordata; class Amphibia; order Anura; family Dendrobatidae; genus Phyllobates; species Phyllobates terribilis. The sequence continues at coordinate 226,836,017 of NW_027362763.1, forward strand.
CGACACAAGCAAGAAAACGAATTTCTAAATATTTTTTTTAGCCACATAAATAAAAAATATACATATCTCGTATAGCCATATTCATACTGACCTAAAGAATCATAATTTCATGTCAATTTTACAGCACAATGAATGCAATAAAAACAGAACCCAAAAAATAATTGCTGAGTTTTTGCCCAACGACGCTGTACTTGAATTTTTTTTTTAAGTTTTTCAGTATGTACAATGGCACAATGATTGATGCCATTCAAAACTGCAACTTATTCTGCAAAAACAAACCACTAAATGACTATATGGATGTAAAAATAAAGAAGTTATGGCTATTGGAAAAAATTGATAAAAAAAATAAAAAAAGGAAAATCACCATGTCAAGAACGTGTTAAACGTAATAAATGTTTATTATGATACAAAAATTAAAGCTTTCATAAAAAAATTGATTTGTGTCACCAATATTTGAGACCCATAATGTTTTTATTTTTACATCCATGGAACTTTGTGAGAGCTTGTTTTTTTCTGTGATGAGCCAGCAATTTATTGATACCAATTTGACAAAGTGATTTGATTGCATTTTTTGTGCATTTCTTTATGCAAGTGTGGTGACCCAAAAAAATCATTAATTTTATATTTTGATAGATAAGACTTTTCAAGCAATGCAAAATATGATTATTTTTTTTCCTTTATTTTTAATGAGGAAAAAGAGTGATGATTTGAATTTGAATATATTTGTTTTATATTTTTAAAAACTGTTCTGTTGTACATAATGTTTCAGTTTTCTTAACGGGATCTTTGGGCAGGCAATGACTGATTTCAGGCACTGACTGATTTCATGTATGTCTGAAACGTTGCGCTATTTCAGAGAAAAACATGATTTAAAAGTTGCCGGGGAGCAAGCCTCATGGGAAAATAGTCAGAAAGGCTCTTAGAGGATTCTCTCCACCAGCTCCCCTTGAGTTACAGGTCGGGCTGCATCTATCGGCTGTCAGGTTTCCTTTAAAGGATTTGAACCTGCTCTCATTTGATTGATTGTATCATACTGGGTGGGCCATTTATATGGATACACCTAAATTAAACGGAAATGGTTGGTGATATCAACTTCCTGTTTGTGGTAAATTAGTATATGAGAGGGGGAAAACTTTTCCGGATGGGTGGTGACCATGGTGGCCATTTTGAAGTCAGCCATTTTGGATCCAACTTTATTTTTTTCAATGGGAAGAGGGTCATGTGACACATCAAACTTATTGAGAATTTCATAAGAAAAACAATTGTGTGCTTGGTTTTAACGTAACTTTAATCTTTCATGAGTTTTTTACAAGTTTATGACCCCTTATAAAATGTGTTCAAAGTGCTGCTCATTGTGCTGGATTGTCAATACAACCCTCTTCTCCCACTCTTGACACACTGATAGCAACACCGCAGAAGAAATGCTAGCACAGGCTTCCAGTATCCATTGTTTCAGATGCTGCACATCTCGTACCTTGATGGTATGGTGTGGTATATGGGGTACAAAGATAGTGGGGCCATTCTTCATCAATGGAAACCTCAATGCCACTGGATATCTGAAATTGCTACATGATGATGTGTTGCCCTCTTTATGCACTGAAGATGGCACGTGAGTTTTTCCAACAAGATGGTGTACCACCACATTATGGGTGTCAGGTCTGAGCATTCCTACATGAACAGTTTCCTGGAAAGTGGATTGGTCATCGTGGGCCAGTTGAATAGCCACCAAGGTCTCCCAATCTGACCCCCTTAGACTTTATCTTTTGGGTCATCTGAAGGCAATTGCCTATGCTGTGAAGATACAAGATGTGCAACATCTGAAACAACGGATACTGTAAGCCTGTGCTAGCATTTCTTCTGTGGTGTGGTTATCAGTGTGTCAAGAGTGGGAGAAGAGGGTTGCATTGACAATCCAACACAATGGACAGCACTTTGGACACATTTTATAAGTGGTCATAAACTCAGGAAAGAATAAAGTTACGTTAAAACTAAGCAGACCATTGTTTTTCTTATGAAATTCTCAATAAGTTTGATGTGTCACATGACCCTCTTCCCATTGAAAAAAATAAAGTTGGATCCAAAATGGCCAACTTCAAAATGGCCGCCATAGTCACCACCCATCTGGAAAAGTTTTCCCCCTCCCATATACTAATGTGCCACAAACAGGAAGTTGATATCACCAACCATTCCCAATTAATTTAGGTGTATCCATATAAATGTCCCACCCTGTAAAAAGCAATACTATAATATTGCAGTATATAAGAAAAATCATGGTCTTTTATTGAGCTCAGCCTGTATCTGAGTATCCAAAACCTAAGATAAAAATATGTGTCATTATACTTATGGTAAGGTTTTAATACTAGAGGTTAGGAACATCCTGAATAGGGTCACTGTGACGAGGTGGGATTGCTTTTATGTTTTTTTGATCAAAATTATGTTAATCAAGTACCCTATATTATTTTCATGCACTATTGCAATTTATTTACTGCAGGGTATTTGCTCATTTTGTTTTATCTTTTGTTTTGTCTTAGAGGTCCTTGAGAACATGTGCCTACACACTTCATGCATACCAACTTATATTCCATTTCATTGCTTTTGTTTTTTGTATCTGAGCATCACAAAAGTACCAATATGGCAGTAATGGAAGCCATCACTTTGGTTGTTACTTAAAGGGGTTGCCCTAACCACTTTTGTAATCTGCTTTATTATAACATACCCTACTATTCTTCTTATCCTGCAATTCCCTTTATTTTTTTTACTTTACTTCATGTGATGTTTTGTTTGACAGGAGTTTCAAATGGAATGTCACTGGGGAATGTCCCTGCAGTAATCTCTCTGCAGTTTCCTTTGAGGTCACTTACCACAGCTTCTGTCGTTGCCGTCCCCTGATGATGTTTTATTTCAGTAGTGGTAATGGATAAGCAAACACAGCTTCTGTCCCTGCTGCCCGCATCTTCAGTGGCCATTGCCACACTTCTTCTGTCCCGGGCACCAATATCTTCAGTTGTCATCACAGTCCCTGCTTCTGACACAGCCACCATTTTCCGTGTAACGAAAATTCCTCAGGGTAGGTGATTGAAGCAGGGTGAGTTACATCAGTGCCGACCCACAGCTTCTGTGACCACCCTCAAATGAATCGACATCAGAGTGATATAAGTGTCACTTGCCCTGCTTTTATCAACACCACTTGATGATGTCTCGTTTCAGTGAAAGAGGCGGTGATAACAGAAACAGGAACTATTGTAGCGGCGACTTTATGATGTTGTCCTGTTCCAGGAGGGGTGATAAAAGCTGTGGCTGTGGGGACGTGACTGCAGGGCTATCTTCCTGTGACATCCTGTTTAAGACACCACTGAAACTAAATTTCGCAGGAAGTATCAAAAACACATATAGAAGGCTAGGGAAAATAGTAGGGAATTTTATAATAAAGCAAATTAGAAAAGTGGTTAGGGCTTAATGATACATATTTATAAATGGCATAATAAGTATTGGACAATCCCTTTAAATCAGACCTATCACCTCCTGGAAAGTTTTATGAAGCAAAAGGAGACCAAAATATAAAACTTTTTCAAATATATAAAGGTTTACCAAAGGTTGCCTTGACTTAGATGACATAGTACTGGATATTATAGTACAAAAAAGTGTAATGCAACACCTAACTTCACATAAATGGCTTCTACAATGGTAAAGATTAACTAAACTTTCCTTGCTAGACAAAATTATTTATAAAAAAGTAATGTCATGAAACTTTGCAAATCAATTTATTAGGGGATTTGTCTTCATTTTTGTGAAAATAATGCATTGCTTTCCCTCAGTCTCTTTGCCTGCCTTGAGCTGCATTGATAACAAAGCATACTCATTTGGAGTACAGATGATCGTAGTAAAAGGGTCATCACCTTTCTCCTCTTCTAAGTGTTGTGCTTAGGCCACGGCCCCACTATCAGTATTTGGTCAGTATTCGATCAGAATTTTTTCTCAAGAGTTGGAGCCAAGACCAGGTGAGGAACAATCAGAGAAAAGGTATTGTAGTGCCGGCGTCCCTGCCCTCTGCTAGGCAGGGACGCTGTTCCCCTCACCGCTCTGCTCCGTGCCCGGCGTCCCTCTCCCGCTCTGCTGGCAGCGCGCGCTCCTTCCCGACCACTGTGCTTAGGGCGCGCGCGCGCGCCTTCCCTCCCTCTTAAAGGGGCCGCGCGCGCCGTCCTAAGGAGTCCCCGGCCAATGGCCGGAGGACTTTACCATATATAAGGCACCTCCTCCAAAATGGAGGTGCCCGAGCAATGTTGTTGCACCGTTCTACTCTGCTTCAGCCCTCAGGTCCCGTTGCCAGTTACCTGCCAGTTACCTGCCAGATTCCTGCCAGCTTTCTGTCCTAATCCTGCCTGATTTCCAGCTACCTGCCTGCTTGCCTGCCCGGAGGCTCCGCTGTCACGTGCTGTGACCACCAGCTATTCCAGACTCTTGCCCGCTCACCTGGGAGCGCTTCTCCGCTACCTGCCTGCTTGCCTGCCCGGAGGCTCTGCTGTCACGTGCTGTGACCACCAGCTATTCCAGACTCTTGCCCGCTCACCTGGGAGCGCTTCTCCGCTACCTGCCTGCTTGCCTGCCCGGGGGTTCCGCTGTCACGTGCTGGGACCACCAGCTATTCCAGAGACTCTTGCCCGCTCACCTGGGAGCGCTTCTCCGCTACCTGCCTGCTTGCCTACCTGGAGGCTCCGCCGTCACGTGCTGTGACCACCTGCTATTCCAGAGACTCTCGCTTGCTCACCTGGGAGCACACATCCTCCATCTGCCTTGCTAGCCTACCTGGAGGTTCAGCCATCACAGGTCGTACCTACCCTTTACCTAGAGACTGCCCCGGTCACGTGCCGTGACCTCCAGCCCGTTCTTCCAGAGACTGCCCCGGTCACTTGCCGTGACCTCCAGCCCGTTCTTCCAGAGACTGCCCTGATCACTTGCCGTGACCTCCTGCCCGTACACCCAGAGACTGTCCCGGTCACCTGCTGTGACTGCCTGCCTGGTCGCCACCCGCTCCCTTACAAGGACCGCTCCCTTGTATAGTAGCCCAGAGGTTCCGCCTCCCAGACCCGTTACAGTTTGCTCGGGCCATGGAACCCGGTGGCACCCAAGCTCCCTCGCTCTCGGACCTGTGTCATGAACTGTCCCGTCAAAGGTCCCAACAGGAGTCCATCCTTGGTCACCTGCGGAATGTCAATACTCACCTGGACACTCTGACTGTTCCACCAACAACCTCCGCCAGTGCCATGTCTCGCAATCCGGCAGCTCCGCTGTCCACTAACACCATGATATCCTACCCCGGACCTCGGCTTTCTGCACCTCCTCGCTTCGGAGGCGACTCAGCTTCATAAATCAGTGCACCCTGCACTTTGAACTATTGTCCCACCAGTTTAACTCCGACCGAGCCAAAATTGCATTCATCATGTCCCATCTCACCGGGGAGGCCCTGGCCTGGCTAAATCCTCTATGGGAGAGAGGAGACCCCCTGGTGTCCAACTTGCCTGCTTTTCTCACGGCTTTCCGGAAAGTCTTCGACGAACCCGGACGGAAGACCTCATCCGCATCATCGTTGCTACGCCTCCGTCAGGAAAGTCTCACCGTGGGCCAATATGCCATACGGTTCCGTACCCTTGCCTCGGAGCTGGCCTGGGATAACGACGCTCTGGTTTCCGTCTTCTGGGAGGGTCTGTCCGGCCGTATTAAAGATGAACATGCCGGTCGGGACATTCCTACCACTCTCGATGACTTAATAACTCTTGCCACCCGGATTGACCTACGGTTCCAGGAGCGTGCCAGAGAGGTCACCCGTGAGAGGAGGTTACCACATCTAGCTCCTACTTTTCAGAAACCCGTCACTCCTTCTGTCTCTAACCAGGTACACCCTCCTGAGCCTATGCAGGTCGACCAGACCAAGATGGTCAAGACCCGTCAGGACTTACGCCGTGCCGAGGGGACCTGCTTCTACTGTGGCAGTAAGGAGCACCGGATCCGTGCCTGCCCGGAGAGGTCGGGAAACGCCTGTGTCTAGGTTCGCTCAGAGAGGTCCACCTAGACAAGAATAAATCCTCTCCATCCGTGCTGTTGTCAGTTTCAATCGTCTACGGGGAGAACCGTTATTTCGAACTAGCCCAACTGGACTCTGGAGCAGCCGGGAATCTTATTTCACAGTCCCTGGTAGAGAATACCGCATCCCCACCAAACCTCTGGCTGTACCCTTGTCTGTTGCTGCCGTGGATGGGGGGCTCTTACCACGCCCCATCCAACTCATCACCGAATCCATTACTCTGCAGGTGGGAATGCTGCATTCTGAAAGTATCTCCTTCCATGTTCTGCCTGGACTCTCTCACGCCCTCTTGCTAGGCCTACCTTGGCTCCAGAAACATGCACCCGTTCTTGACTGGCAGACCGGAGAAGTCCTTCGCTGGGGACAGGGCTGCCATAAGACCTGTCTGGTTCCCGTTCATCCCGTCCGTCCTTCTCCTACCCCAGCTAATCTACCTGGACTTCCGATTCCTTATTGGTCTTATGCTGATGTCTTTAATAAAAAGGAGGCAGAGACACTACCCCCTCATAGACCATACGACTGCCCTATCGACCTGTTACCTGGTACTTCTCCTCCCCGTGGGCGTATTGATCCATTATCCGCTGCTGCGACCCGGTCGATGTCCGAATATATTGAGGAGAATCTGGCCAGGGGATTCATCCGGAAATCTACCTCCCCGGCGGGAGCAGGCTTCTTTTTCGTCAAAAAGAAGGACGGCTCTCTCCGTCCCTGTATAGACTATAGAGGCCTTAACCAGATCACGGTGAAGAATAAGTACCCCCTTCCGCTCATTACGGAGTTATTTGATCGTCTGAGGGGGGCTAGAATCTTCACCAAACTGGACCTCCGTGGGGCGTACAACCTGGTTCGTATCCATCAGGGGGATGAATGGAAGACGGCATTCAACACCCGGGACGGCCACTATGAATATCTGGTAATGCCCTTTGGCCTCTGTAACGCTCCTGCCGTCTTTCAAGAGTTGGTCAATGACATCTTCCGGGACCTTCTCTACTCCTGCGTAGTGGTGTACCTGGACGACATCTTGGTCTTCTCTCCGGATCTCCAGACTCACCGGAGGGATGTTCGTCAGGTCCTGCTCAGGCTCAGGCAGAACCATCTCTACGCTAAATATGAGAAGTGCCTCTTTGAGCAGACCTCGCTTCCGTTTCTGGGCTACATTATCTCTCAGACCGGCCTACAGATGGATCCTGAGAAACTGTCTGCCATCGAGAAATGGCCCCGACCAGAGCTTCTCCGCTACCTGCCTGCTTGCCTACCTGGAGGCTCCGCCGTCACGTGCTGTGACCACCTGCTATTCCAGAGACTCTCGCTTGCTCACCTGGGAGCACACATCCTCCATCTGCCTTGCTAGCCTACCTGGAGGTTCAGCCATCACAGGTCGTACCTACCCTTTACCTAGAGACTGCCCCGGTCACTTGCCGTGACCTCCAGCCCGTTCTTCCAGAGACTGCCCCGGTCACTTGCCGTGACCTCCAGCCCGTTATTCCAGAGACTGCCCTGATCACTTGCCGTGACCTCCTGCCCGTACACCCAGAGACTGTCCCGGTCACCTGCTGTGACTGCCTGCCTGGTCGCCACCCGCTCCCTTACAAGGACTGCTCCCTTGTATAGTAGCCCAGAGGTTCCGCCTCCCAGACCCGTTACAGGTATAATAGAAACAAGTCACTAATTCTGCATTTATCACCCACTCCTTGTTTTGGCTCCCACTCCTGAGAAAAAATACTGACCAAATACTGACCAAATATGGATAGTGGGGCCATGGCCTTATCAGAATAATCTGAACAGCAGCTTACTCTCAGTGATAGTTAGGAACTAGGGCTGAGCTGACCCTTTTACTGCCACCATCTCTACTCTAAATTTGTATGTTCTGATATCAATGCAACAAAGGACAGGAAAATAGATTGGGGAAAGCAGAATTTGGAATCCACTCACATTAATTTTTTTACAGGAATTATGACAATTCATCTAATGAACTGATCAGCAAATTTTCATAACTTTCCATCCTGGATAAAATTATATAAAAAATTAAATAAAAGTTTAGTTACTCTTTACGTTATCACAAATCTTCTTAAAAGAAAATCTTTCAGCAGGTTTTGGCAATGCAATTTGAAGACAGCATGAGGTAGGAGTTGAAACACAGATTTCAGTAGATGGCTCTCATCAAGCTCCAGGTTTTGTTTGCTTACAATGATTGTTTTAACACTAATATCTTACCATTGCTGGGACTAACTGGTCCTGTAAGCCATGGTCCCATACTCCCCCTCCTGTGTTATTTAGCTCGCTGTCTGTGGACTATGTACATAGAGAATCTGATGTGGGCGGGTTTAGCTTTCTCAGCTCTGCTTCAGGCAAAATCGAAAAGCTCAGATTGTGTTAGAACCGCTGCACCCAGTAATTTAAGTGTTACATCTTTGGATTCAGCTTCTCTTTGTCTACATCAGGCTGCTCTCAGATGAGGTAGCAAAAATCTGGTGACAGATTCCCTTTAAAAAAGATGACATTCTGCAACAAGTTATACTTTTGCTACATCAGTACAATTAGGAATACTGAAATATTCTTATCTAAATTAGTAGTGAAATCTATGGCCTTTTAAACCCTTCCCGACATGCACCATATATATACTGATCTGCTGGAGGTGTATTCCCACAAAGAGCAGTATATATACGGTAAAGTGATCGCGCGGGCTCATGCTGAGGCTGACACCCTGCAGCAATGTCCATGATCGGTACTAGCACTGATTGCAGGAGTTTAATCCCTGTGATGCCAGTGTCGATAGTGACAGTGATATTACAGGGCATCACTAAGGGAGTGTGCCCCCTGTCTGCTCCCATCAGCACAACGTGATGCGATCGCTTTGTGCTGATGGTCTCGATGGTGACATCCAGTCCCAAGATGGCCACAGGGTATTTCAGCATCCTTCTCAGAGAGCAGGAGCTGAGATGCCTTTTTACTGCTTGTCAGACGCTGATTTCATGCTCTGCAATGCAGAAGCATTGCAGAGTATTAGATTAGCAATCTGTCCCTTTGAATTTTCCGTCCCATCCTGGGACGATGTAAAAAAGTTTAAAGAAAGTTAATAATAATATTAAAAAAAATCACAAAATAAAGAGCAAAAAAAGGAAAAATATTCATCCAATAAATACATTTACTTATGTAAAAAAATAAACAAAAAAAATGAACATATTTGGTATCACCACGTCCAGAACGACCCGACCTCTAAATCTGTCCCACCAGTTAACCCCTTAAGTGAACACCATTAAAAAAAAAAACGAGGCAAAAAACTATGCTTTAACATCATACCGAAGAGAAAAAAAAGTGCACTAAAATTAGATCAAAAAGAGGAATGTGAATAAAAATGAAATCGCTGAAAACGTTAGCCTGCCCGCAAAAAACAAGCCACCATAGAGCAACATCAGCAGAAAAGTAAAAAAGTTACTGCTCTCAGAATAAAGCAATGGAAAAATAATTATTTTTTCTACAAAATAGTTTTTATTGTGTAAAAGCGCCAAAAGTCAAAAAAAGATATAAATGTGATATTGCTGTAATCCTACACGCGCAACGGCATAAAAAAAAATTAAAAAAACAATTCTTAAATTGCTGGTTTTTGTTTATTCTGCCTCCCAAAAAATTTAATAGAAAGCGATCAAAAAATGTCATTTGCCCAAAAATGGTACCAATTAAAACGTCAACTCATCTCGAAATAAAAACCGTCACATGACTGTCGGCAGAAAAATGGAAAAATTATAGCTATCAAAATAGGGTGATGCAAAAACTTTTTTTTACAATAAAAAGCGAAATTTGAGTGTGTGTCAACTGCTAATCATAAAAACCCAATCTGGTATCGCTGTAATCACACCAACCCGAAGAATAAAGTCGCCTAATCACTTATACCACACGAGGAACGGCGTAAAACATAAATAAAACTAATTCTTCACCTTCTGTTGATTTTTTTGTTCTGCCTCCCAAAGATTGCACAGTAAGGCTTGGCGCACATTTATCCTGCGCTCTGCGCTGAGCACTTGTACCAAGGTTTCCATGTAAATCTCTGAAATACATAATTCAGATGGAAACCCCGCTGGAAGATTCCCTATAATGAGGCAGATTGAGGCATTGTGAATGCTGTCTGACCTGTGATATGGCAGTGTCCATCTTTTCATTAGGTGTGCATAAAAGTGCCATTGACCACAGTTTTGTGCACTTCTGAAAACAAGTACGATGCTGAACAGAGGCCAGATGGAGTCCAGAGTAACTCAGCTGCCTCACTGTAGTGAATGGATCTCTCAGGGGTTTCATCTGAATCACATCACTCGAAGATTTAGATGGAAACCCTGATATAAGTGCTCAGTGTAGAGCATAGGATAAATGTGATCCCAAATGTTATGTAAAATGTTCCCAATTAAAGCTTCAACTCCATTCACACAAATAAGCAAGTCCCCACTCAGATCTGTCATATGTTAAAGGAAATATATGGGCTTCCATGTTACTGGTACAACAAAGGCTCTGGAAAAACGAAATGCCTCATCGCCCTCCAAAATAAATTCAGCGAATTCTGCTCTCCCAATTCCAAATGTCCCTCTTCCGTCTGAGCTCCACAGTGTGCCTAAACCGCTGCTAGCATCCACATGTTTGGCATTCCTATAACGATGAGAGCCTGACAAATTTATGGGTGCATGTCTCAAGCTGGGCATAACGTACTGGTCACTACAACATTTGGTCACTACAATGGCAGTTTGCAATCTTCACTTAGCAACATCCACTGCTGCTTGTTTCTGGAAAACACCCATCGAGTCAAAATCGTCACTACACATGTATATCAATTCACAAAGTATAATTTCCAAAATAGAGTCACTTGAGGGGGATTCTGCTCTTCTAGCACATAGGGGCTCTGTATGTGGAGTCCACAAACTATTGTGGGAAAATCTGTGCTCCAGGAGGCAAAAAACTCTCCGTCCTTCCCGAGTCTCGCAGTATGGATAAGCATTACTGCACAGCTACATATGGGATATTTCTACATTCAGCAAAAACTATGGGACAAATTTTGGTGCCATTTTTACCCATTTCCCAGTATGAAAATGTAAAATCTGGGGCTATAATAACATTTTGGTGGTAGAAATGTAATTATTTTTTCTTCACTTTCCAATGGTATAAAATGCTGCGACACACCTGTGGTGTCAATATGATCCCCTAGATGAATTAATTGAGAGGTTTAGTTTATAAAATGGGGACACTTATAGGGGGTTTGACTAATATGGTGTCTCAGGGGCTCTACCAATTTGACATGGCACCTTCCATTCAGTCCAGCAAAATCTGAACTCCAATATGACGCTTCTTCCCTTATGAGCTTTGTACTATACCTTAAAAGTAGTCTTCTCCCACATATGGGATATCAGTGTACTCAGGAGAAAATTGCACAACAAATTTTATGGTGCAATTTTTTCTGTTAACCTATTAAAAATGCAAAATGTGGGGCTAAAAAACATTTTTGTGGAAAAATGTGATTTCTTTATTTTCACAGCTCAATGTTATATAAATTTCAGTTAATCACCTGGTGTTTCAAGGTTCTCATCACCCATTTAGATAAATTTCCTTAGGGGTCAAGTTTCCAGAATGGTGCCACTGTTTAAGCACATCAGCGGCTCACCAAACACAACATGGTGTCCAATAATTATGCCAGTAAATTTTACATTCAAAAAGTCAAATGGTGCTCCTTCTCTTCTGAGTCTTGCCATGCGCTTAAACAGTAGTTTTCCCCCCACATATGGGGTATCGGTGTAGTCGGGAGAAATTGCACAACACATTACATGATGCAATTTCTCCTGTTACCCTTGTGAGCATGCAAAATATGGGGCTAAAAACGTGTGTACATTCAAAAAGTCAAATGGCGCTCGTTCCCTTCGGAGCCCTGCCATGCACCCAGTGTTTTTTCCCCACATATTGGGTGTTGGTGTGCGCAGGAGAAATTGCACAACAAATTTTGGTGTCCTTTTTCTCCTATTACCCTTGTGAAAGTAAAAAAATGGGTCTAAAATAACATTTTTATTAAAAAAAGTTAAATGTTACCATTTCATTAATTCTTTTGAAGCACTTGAATTGTTAATAAACTTCTTGAAAGTGTTGTTGAGTACCTTGATGGGTGCAGTTTTTATAATGGTGTCACACTGGGTTATTTTCTGTCATATAGACCCCTTAAAGTCACTTCAAATGTGATATGGTCCCTAAAAAAAGGGTTTTGTAAATTTTATTAGAAAAATTAGAAATTGCTGGTCAATTCTTACCCTTTATAACTTCCTAAGAAAAAAAATTATGCTTCCAAAATTGTGCTGATATAAAGCAGACATGTGGGAAATTTTATTTTTTAACTGTTTTGTGTGACATGACTCTCTGATTTAAGGGCATAAAAATTAAAAGTTTGAAAATTGCAAAATTTTCACAATTTTTGCCAAATTTCCGATTTTTTCACAAATAAACGTAAGTCATATCAAATACATTTTACCACAATCATAAAGTACAATATGCCATGAAAAAACAGCCTCAGAATCACCAGGATCCGTTGAAGTGTTCCAAAGTTATTACCTCATAAAGTAACACTGATCAGAATTCAAAAAATTGGCCTGGTCAGGAGGGTGAAAACAGGCTTCGGGGTGAAAGGGTTAAGAAAGGGAGACTAAAGTCAGTTGAATTTGGGCATTTCACTGTTTTACTATTTTTACAACTGTAAAAGTCTTCCTGCTCGAGAGACAGGAGATATCACTTTGTGAGAGGAGACTGTGAGTGTGCAGTATATAAACACAGGGAAGATTGTACAGGAATGTACCATGCATGTACAGTACAGACCAAAAGTTTGGACACACCTTCTCATTTAAAGATTTTTCTGTATTTTCATGACTTTGAAAATTGTACATTCACACTGAAGGCATCAAAACTATGAATTAACACATGTGGAATTATATACTTAACAAAAAAGTGTGAAACAAATGAAAATATGTTTTATATTCTTGGTTCGTCAAAGTAGCCACCTTTTGCTTTGATGACTGAATGTGTTAATTCATAGTTTTGATGGCTTCAGTGTGAATGTACAATTTTCATAGTCATGAAAATACAGAAAAATCTTTAAATGAGAAGGTGTGTCCAAACTTTTGGTCTGTACTGTATGAAAAGTATATGAACAGAACATAAACTGTATGCTAGAGGATTTGCAAAAAGTACTGGCAGTGAATGTACAGGCGCAACATTGAACATTCATGTTAGTGTACTTACAATATATTAAGATTTACATTTTAAACCTGTACAATACAATATGCAAATAACAGATGTTTAAATGTTTTCTTAAAATGCCAACCCTTGTTCATATGACCTGATATTGGTATTTTAACAATATAGTGGTAGCTCTATTTGCCAGAGTGACATGCTAGCTGTGCATACACATGTGTCCTCTCTTACCTTTGCTTACATTTGTAAAAGGGAACCTGTCAGCAAGTTTTTGCTAGGTAATCTGAGGACAGCATGAGATAGCACCTGAGATACTGAATTCAGCAATGTGTCATTTATTAGGCTGGGTGTTGTTTTTTACTTACAATTAATATCTTATCACTAGGAGATAATTATTGCCTTGAACACAGGGCATGCAAGCACTGATCCAACCTCGCCCCCTCTTCTGATAAGCAGCTCACAGTCAATACACAATGTACACAGAGAACACAGAGAACCTAGGGTGGGTGGGTTTAGCTTTCTGAGCTTTGCTATATGCTAAAAACTCTGATTATGTCACAACTGCTGCACTCATTAAACTAAGTGATACATCCCTTAAATGAAGGTCTCTACTCCTACATTTTGCTGCTCTCAGATGAGGTAGAAAACCTGGTAACAGATTTCGTTTAAGCTCTACAGTCTCCCAAAAAACAAATTTACTATAATATGTCGACTTGCTGCAATTCCCAATACAGGCGCTAGATGGTCTCATACAGAATAATATATCATAGACAACTCCTGATGATGTATCTCAAAATAATATTATCTTCAAAGCTGGTAATCTCATAATATGTTGCGCAAAGAGCAAAGGTAAGGAAAGACATATCCCAATCTCTTGGGTGCCAAGAGTTAAAAAAATTTAGGCTCGTGTTGATCAGCTGATCAGTTGGGCTTCATTCTGAAAATGTGTTTTCTACATGAAACAACCTCTTTAAATCTATATATCAGTTTTCCCAAAGCATGCATACTCATGCATATCATATTGAAAATAAATAGATCAAATATCTAATTCCATTTAACTATTGGAAATAGCAGATCGCTCAAGAAATTATACCATTAAAAAACCCTTTTAGAGCAAAATCCTTCCAATGTTATTATTTTTATTGTTGTTAGTAGGAACACGCTACATGCACGATTTTGTTAAATTCCCACTTCTAAAGCCAATTTCAAACAAGAAAGGCTTTGGCTTTAAAATAAGGGAGTCCAGTCCTGGAGTCACTTGTTGATACACAGATGTAGTGCAGATGTAGATGTTGGGACAACAATAGCAAACTCGATTTTCAGGGTCTTGCAACGCAATGTTTGCTTTTTGCAGTGCAAATAATATTAGACATGAATCAGTTAGAGATGTAAGGCAAGCCAAAAGACTTTAATTGAAATGCAAATTTGAAACAGCAAGTGTAGGGATCCTCAGCCAAGTCTCTGCTTGTATTGGTTTGGATGGATTTTTTTATGTTTAAATAAGTATACCAAAATATTAAGAACAAAAAGCACATTATTGTATGTTCTTGTTGACTGTTTGCAATATTATTAGGATTTTAGGCATTGCCAATGTGATTGAGCAATTAAACTTAAACCAATTTAACGTGCATGTTGTACTACTAAACTTGTGTGAACTTTTTTTTTCCTGTTCTCCATTGTGCTGCTAAAGTCCAAAGTCACCATTGTTTAGCTGATGGAAACATAAGGTGAAAATGCACTTTTAATAGGTTATAAGGATTTCTTCACTTTTGTCTGTTCGAAAAATTGTAGCAAAACTTAGCAAATAGCAATATACAGTAAGGCTTCTTTGAAAAATATCTTTATGTTCTTGCTTTTTTCTTTTTTTCTTATTTAGATAACATTCAATTTGTACAGCATACACAGCAATATTTGGCAAATTTTCATCTGGTATACATTTGTTGTAAGTATAACATAAAGCGGTGAATGTGAGACTACTTGCCAAATCCATGCAACATATTGACATATAGGGCAAGTGTTGAAGACATACTTTTAGCAGCACTTTTTAAACATTTTTGTCAAACATGATGTGAACCAAGCTGGGGTTCCTCCATCTTATTTCTTGCACAGCAGTGCTCCCGGCCACCTGTAAATGGTGCTGTGTTGTAGCTCCCTGCAAAGCGATTGGCAGAGAGTGTTGTTGTGCAGGGAGAATCTATGAAGAATCGGCAGAGCTCAAACAGCTGTGCTGCTCCTCCATTCTGAGGATTAGTGGCAATCATGACTATCGAATCTCCATGATTAGTAAATGAGCTCATATCTTAGCAATATTCCATTAGGGTATTATGGAAAAACCCTTTAAGATGACTTTCTAATTTTATACATATATTATTGTAGCCTAAGTTATACAAATTATACACTGTGTATAAAATGTTTCAAACTCATGCCAAGTTTAAATCTCACAATTTTTCAAAACCCCCATTAAACAACCGGTAGTTTGCAAAGTTGCTAATTTTATCAAAAGCACATTTTCACCCAAGCATTTATCATACATACAGAATTTTAGCTTTTAACTCGAATTTAATTGAATTTAATGTCAGAAATGATTTTCACACAGGTGTGCTCAATTTTCATCATTGACCGCTTTATTTTATCTTGTTCATATTTTGTGAACGTAGAATTGACAATAATCACTATGATCACTCACAAACCTAAACATTGTAACAAATATGGTATTGATCATGTTATGGATAATTTGTGCAGATCCATGAACAACCACCGGAGCGTCTACTGTAACAAAATGACCAATGGAAATCCATGTAGTATTACATATCAGACTTTCTTTTATCATGCAGAAGGTTACCAATCATCAATTTAACAATGATTGGACTGATATCTGTTTATAATGACTATTTGAATGCTAATATCCGGACAGTTTCAGCAAGGAAATTATTCATATCAAAGCAACAAATTATTTTGCAATCAAACTGATACCAAAAATAGGAACATTATTAAGGAAAATCAAAATTTTAGAATGTATCACAAACTTTGTTGATTTTTTTCTACATGATGTTCTATGTTAGAGAATGTTTATAATGATTATCTCATGTAAAAAAAAAAGTCCTGCAACATCAGAAGAGGAGAAACTCATGCAAATGTGTCACAGTCTGAATTTTACAATAGAAATATATATGTTTTCAGAGAGTGCTGAACGATATATTGTTTGGTTATGTGGTGAGTCTGCAGATCTGAGCGCCGACTAAAGTTAATAAAATAACTAATGTGTTCATGCTTAAATGTATGCATAGGTAAGATCTCAAAGAATATATGCTTAGATATATGCATAGGTAAGATGTCAAAGAAGTCACAGATTTGGCACAGTATGTTCTGTGGTAGTTGTGTGTTTTCTGTGGTTTTCCACTGGACTGTGGGTAAGTTTACATTGCACATAACATTTTAATGAACAAATACAACATTTGAAAGTGTATTATGTTGATATGGCTAATTAAACTGAGCAAAATGTAAATGAACAGAAAACAAGACATATATATATATATATATCTACATATGTTTACGTATATATATATCTACATTTATATATATATACATATAATAAAAACGGTAAAATTTGTATTTCTTATTATGAATTGATCTATTGAAAACTTATTGGTTCACTTGTAGTTCTGCTAAATTTAAATGACATATTGAAGCTGATAATATACATTTTGTGAAAATAATTGACCAAATAATAAAATGTTGTATATTAAAATATAACTACAGTTTGCCAATATCTACTTGAAAATAGTCAATACCTTACAGAGAAATGTCACAAAATAAGCCCCAAAATAATATAAAAACATATCATTTCAACGTCTAGAAATGACTGTGTTTCTATGTTTCCTAAAAACTATACCTATTATTGAAGTCTCTATAGATATTTTAATTATACATGCTATAAAAGTCAAAACTGATATACCTGGATTATTTTTTTCATTTAGGGCTGTATGAATGAGTCAAGATGTTTTGGCACAGATATCGCTTGATAATTTTTCTTTTTTTTGGAGCACAAATGTAAATAAAAAACCTTGTCTTGTTTTTTTTTTGATTGTTTTATTTTTTAGAAATTATTTAGCTGCATTACAAATTGTCAATGAATTTCATTTATTTAATAGAAAGGATATGACTGTCTAAAATAACAGTCACTCATCAAACATGTTTCTATACCCTAAAACAAATAATATTCTTGCAATTACATAATCATCAAAATAATAATTCATGATATTGTTATTTTGCAAAGTTTTATTATTTTTTCATTTTTTTAATGAATCTGTATGTTGCTTATTGTTTAAAATAAATTACTTTACTTTACTTTCAATTATGATTGCATTATCACATAATGGATTATTGTCCCTTTCTTCCTCTTTAATTAAAAATATTCTAACTCTCAATGAAAAAAATGCTTTGTGTGTGTGTAATATTTAAAAAGATGTACTTACAATATAAAATAAAACCCTTAAAAATATCTACAATTTCTATAAATAATAAAAAGAGAACTATTCTATTATTATTTTAGTGTCTTAAATGAAAACTACTCCTATCCAGACATATTATAAAATCATATAAAACATAAGAGGTTTACTTGCATTCAATTATATACAATATACATTGTGATAGTGTGTTGGATTTTAATTTTGTTGATATAGTTAGATGTGTCTATGTGTAGTTCAGGTTGTTGTAGAAATATCTGCAACTTAATATCTGTCACATAGATATCAATGGGGTTATGCCTGCAACATTTAAATAGATTTTTTCAATTTATTGAGAAGCATGGCACAGCTATAGAAATGTATGGCACAGTTATAGCAATGTATGGCACAGTTATAGAAATGTCTGGATCAAATCTGTCATTTGTGAACAAATCTTAAAACACAGAGAGGAAACTTTTTGGTAATATTTTGGTGCTGTTCCTCTTTGTAACTTTATGTTTTAAGGTTTATGGTTTTATCCATTTTGTTTTTCAAATAAATTGAATTTTATATAGAAGATTTTATGCCATGAACTAAAAATCACAATTC
Organism: Phyllobates terribilis; assembly: GCF_046119375.1. Lineage (NCBI taxonomy): Eukaryota > Metazoa > Chordata > Amphibia > Anura > Dendrobatidae > Phyllobates > Phyllobates terribilis. Next base: position 226,854,359 of record NW_027362763.1, read on the forward strand.
ATTTGTCTACCTTGTTACTATTAATTTATGCCAATAATTAACATTTTTACAACAGAATATTTAACGTTATCAGAGTAAAACTTTTCAAGTTTGTTTGAAAAAAAAATATTGGACCTAACATTAACTTGGAAAAAAATGCGTATTTAACAAAGTTCAGATTTACATTTTTAGGTCTATTCTTATCTTAGTCACTAGGGGGAAACAGTTATCCATTAAATGCCTGAGTTTGTGCAGCACTACAGTGCACTAACCATTAGCGTGTACTGCATGGATACCTAAAGGAAGAACAAAATCTATCAATACAATTTAAAACATTTTTTTAATGCAAATTAAATAAATGAATAGAAAGTTGCAGTGTTCTTAAATGCAATATTATTTAGTGAAAAATAAAAAAAAGTTCAGATCCTCAAAACATTAATTCTGACATTGCACATATTAATTCTGAACTAAATATGCAAATAAATACATAAATATGAGCATAATAATAATTATCATCATCATTATTTCTATAGTGACAACATAGTCCTTACTGCTTTATATTTAGTGATTTAACAAGAAGTAGAATGAAAAATATTATAAAAAAAAGAACAAACAATTGATATAAACAGATTGAAGTCTATGGCCATAAAGGGCTACAACCTAGTAAAAGTACTAAATCTAAATAAAAATTTAATATATATTTCTTGATACACAAGCAACATGAATGTGAATTAGTAGAATATAGCAAAATATACACATATATATGTAACCAATACTTTAAAACTAAAAAAAAACCTGAAGTATTATATCTAAAGCTAGAAATTAAATATTGACTTATCTGAAAATGTGTATATATATATATATGTGTGAATATATATATATGTTATATATATATATATATATATATAACACACATACACACATATATATATTTAGCATTATATATTTTTAGTATTAGCAAACAGTGACTATATATATGTATGTATATATATATATATATATATATATATATATATATTTATATGTATATATATATATATATATGCATTCATTATCTGATCATGAAAACTTTTCTTGAAGTCCATTTCAATGTTGTACCGAAAACATATATTTAATTTATTTCATATATTTATATAGGAACATTTTGTCTATTTCTCTTCATAATAATTATAATTCAAGATAGGTTAATTACCTTCTACTTTCAGTAAATAAATGGAGATCAGAAATCTTAATTATTGTTTCTTGTAAAAGAATATATTTACATTATTTTACCTACTTTACAAATACTTACATGTACATATGTCTCTACTGACAGGTGAATGGTATGTGCATATACTAATGCATACAATTTAATGGTTGAGAAAAGCACAATAATATGTCTAAACACTAGAGATGGTCAAAAACTGGAACTCCCATGAATTACTTCACATGAATGATACATTGAATTCTATAACTCTGGAATTAGAAACAAGTAATTTCTATATTTATTAATATGCATCATATTTTTTAATAAAATAGATATGTAAAGATAATTTTAAATCACATTTATTTTTTCAAAAAAGTCATTTCACCTTTTATTAGATAATTATCAAAACTTGAATTAAATAATATAAAAATGAATGAAAGAATAATAAGCAATATTCGTTTAATTGCATTGCTAATCTGAAAAAAAAAAACCATAAAGAAAGTATCATGGGAACTTTTAAAAACACAAAGGTACACATACATATATCTACCAGTAGAGGCCTCTCTAGATTTGTCTTTTTTTTTTTTTCTTTTAGGAAACGGGATTGTCCTTTGCATCTGACACAGTTAACAAAACTACTTGAAAAAAAAAAGAATCTCTTCCATATGAATAAAAAAAAGCATTACTATTTAATGTCCTTTAAAGTTTCAAGATGTTGATTAATGTTGACCTTTACAACGATGATGTTTCAAGTAAAAAGAAAACACATTTAAATGAATAAATTCCATTGAGGATGCATTAATTAAACAGAGACTTTACCATATGCTCTGGCTGGAGTGCGTGCTGGCCTTTCTGTTGTAGTTACCTGTGTAAAATCCACCCCATCCTCTACATGAATGCCCAAGCTGAATAGCCATTTGAATGAAAGCTTTAGTTTGATTCGCTATACAAGGGGTACTGTGTGACAGTGTTTTCTTTCTTGGAGTCACTAAGTGATTTCTATATCTGTTGTCATGGTGATATAGCGGGGGGAAATGGGGGCAACTTCAGGCTTTCTCTAGCCCTTGCACTTAGAGCTAAGATGTTGTTAGCAAGACTATAAAACACTGGGCTTTATCAAGGCCTTCTTTTTGTTCCCTGATTGTCAATAAAACTCATTTTAAGGGTAACAAGGACATCTAAATGTCATCTGTCACAGTGCTGGAAAGATTAAGTTTGTTTAGGAACTTGGGCGGAACAAAGGCCATTATTTGTTCTGCGGATACAAAGCGGCGTAGGCTATCAGCGGTGGTGATTTAGATCCGGGGCCCAAAGAGCATGTAGGACAGATCAGCTCAATTGCAGGTGATAGCAATAGGCTTCTTGACACAAGAGCAAGCAAAAAAAAACATGGATTTCACACTTTTCTATGATTTTTTTGTTTTTTTCTCGACTTTAGTTCTCCAGCCAAATACACAAGGCATCTGTTCTCAGTAGCGGCCTATTTAAAGATCCCTGACAGACACACCTGATAGTCCTTGAGAAAACAATAGACAAGGAGGTAAAAGTGGAATCCCGAAGTAAAATCCTTCAATAATAGGTAAAACATTAACTCTGCATTTAAGGCATAATGAGGCCAAACAGGAAGCTAAGATTAATGAAGACATTGGTGTTATTAAAATCAAATCCTGTGGTTCATATGCTTTTCTTAATAATGAACATTGTGGCTATTCTAGAAGAAGAACAGGATTTTTTTTCTTCTCTTTTTAATTTGGCACGCATCCCAGATTTCATTCAACCAGAACCTAGCCAGTGAAACGCGCCGTTTTATTTCCTTACTCTTTTCATTTCTGTGTAATAATCCATGGAGAAAGGTTTTTTTTTCTTTTCTTCTTATGTAAAAAGTGACATACTGTATAGGATTCATTGGCGTTGAGCTGATGGCAAAGGAAAATCATCAGAAATAAAAATAAAAGACATTCATATTGCATAATGGTAATATTACTGACAAGGAAGCTACAATTCATGAGATCAAGGTTAATTTACATTCAAATTTATGTTTGTAATACTTTTATTATCCAGCTGTAATGGATTATAATGATGGCCCATTCTTCTGATAAACTATAGGCTTGACAGCATGGTGTACGAATTGAAATGTTTTATTTTTCTAGCACTTTCTCCCTGACCTATTTTAGCATTTTCAGATACATTCAGAATCAACCACACAACCACTGCCAGGGTTCAACATCTGTGAGGCAGACAAATAGAAAAGACCTGGGTCTCTATTGAAATCATGCACATTGTCTCTTGAATATGGACTGAAACTAAAATAGCCTGGTCTTTGAATATCATGGAGTACAGTTGGCCTGAATCCAAGCAATTCTACAATATTCACACAAAAATGGCTATACCTCCTGGTACTGTAGTGCACTACCTCATATTTAAGGATTTATATACTGTGATTTTACTATAAAAATGCAACCTGCCCGAAAATGTAAAAAAATACTGATGGCTTCTTTAAAGCGCACCTGTCAGCAGGATTGTGCTTAGTAAACTACATACACTGTCAGGTTGGTGCCATTACCCTGAGTAAAATGATACCTTTGATGATGAAATCCGTCCAGTGGTTCTTTTGTAATCTTTATTTTCAGTTCTGCCATAATGATATGCTCATGCTCTGGTGCTCTCCTTCTGTATTCATGTATTCCTATCAGTGCCTTGTGACAGGTCACTGTTCTTTCAGTGACCTGCCTACTGTTTTAAATATTGCATGTGTAATTTCTGTTCAAAACTAAAAATTTACATCCCACAATATTGCTGCCGCAGCCCGCGCATTCGCAGTAGCATCTTTTGGTTGCTGTGAGATGCTACTGCGCATGCGGGGGCGCCATTTTGCTTCAAGAAAAAGAATTTGGGTGAAGCAATATGGCACCGTACATGTGCAGTAGCATCTCTTGACGATCGAGAAATGCTACTGCACAAGCGCAGCCGGCGGGGGCCATACTGCTGCAGACAAATTTATTTTTCCTCTAGCAAAATGGCGCCCACGCATGCGCAGTAGCATTGGCAAGCAATGTGAGGTAGCATCTCTTGGCAATCAAAAGATGCTACTGTGCATGCGTGGTCTGTGGCGGCCATATTGCGGGATGTAAATTTTCAGTTTTGAACAGAAATTACACAGGCAATATTTAAAACAATAGGCAGGTCCAGGTAGTGACCTGTTACAAGGCACAGATAGGAATCCATGAACAAATAATGAGAGCACCAGAGCACATACATATCATTATGGCAGAACTGAAAATAAAGATTACAAAAGAACCACTGGACAGATTTCATCATTAAAGGTATCATTTTACTTAGTGTAATGGCGCCCACCTGACAGTGTATGTAGTTTACTAAGCTCAATCCTGCTGACAGGTGCGCTTAAACAATAGTCTATGTAAATTTCCTAAAGCACTACTCCAGCATTTTTTTTTCAGCGTTGGAGTAGTGCTTTTAAATTTAGGTCCCAGCCCTTGGTCTTATACTCATCCTTTGGCATCTTCACCTTTTTTCGGCGCCACTCTGGTCCCACAGCGCCATCTTGCGACCGCAACTTCTGACTGGTTTGACGTCAGAAGCTACGTCACAAGCTCTTAATGTAAGTCTATGAGAGCCAGGACAAGGCTCTCAAAGACTTAAATTGAAAAGTGATTCGGCTCTCTCTATGAAACACTGGAGCAATTCAGCAGGTCACAAACTGCTGGGGACCAATGGGGGTGATGGCAATAGAAGGGGAATATGGAGGCTGGTGAATATAAGATTAGGGGCAAGGAACTTAGACTCAAAGCAAAATATGATATATAAATGTATTAATCTCTTGACAAAGACCTACTATTATCCACTAAGTTTTCTGTTATATCTCATCATATATAGTATGTCATTAAAAAATCAGTGTGCATCCATGAACTGTTAGCCCCATGACCATTAGAACAAAAACACTTCAAGATCTGGTTCCCTTCCAGATATAACTTTCCACATCTTTGATTTATATTGATGAACTAGTGGAATCTGTAGTGTTCATTCTTTTGTGCTACAAATCACTTTTAGGTATTGTCCTTGGGCCTGTATTACGTTCTTACAAATTTAAATGTCATAGCATTAAATTAAAGAAAGTGGAGTTATACTTTAAAGTCAAGCTGAACCTTTAGTATAAAGTAAAAAAAGAGCTCACAATACTCCCCAATATACTGAAACTAATGACTATAGCTACATCCACTAAACTTTCCCCAAATTTGTTGCAGCAGCAATAGTGAAAGCTTCTATATTTAAAGTTCAACTGGTAAAATAGTTATCTTTAAAAATAGAGTTACAAGAATCATTTAACATACCAGGGTAATTAATTGCTCCAAAATTCAAGTTTCCAAAGCACATTGCATATAATAGGTCATTATCACAACAAGAAATATTACACTACACTGCAGCTTTTTTAAAACTTAGTGAATTGTCTGTTCTGCCCATAACAGAAAGTGATAAAATGCTAAATTTACAAGCACCTCTTAGAAAAATGAAATAAACATACAAGTGCAAGTTGCTGCAGCTAGATTGAAATAGAATAAAATCAAACAAATTGTTAAATCTGTGTCTGAATTTTCTCCTACGAGCTCTGCCTCCACCACTTGGCGGCGCTGCACTTGCACTGCAGATGCCACTGAGGAATGCAGGCTTGGTTCTGTCTTACAAAAATTGTGGCTGGGACATGTTGTGTCGCCCAGACTAGGAGTCTGTCTTTATGCAGAGTGTTAATTTTCTGTTGCAATTAGCTTGAGTCTTGCTGTGCTGTGAGTCTTGGGCGGGGCCACATCATATTTAAGACTCTAGCAGCTTGTTTGTGGTGCCAGTTATTAGGTCTTACTTCTCTTGTCTTCCTCATAGATTGGCCTGCTTCTAGTATCTTTTCATTTAGTACCTGACTTCGGCCAGTATTCTGACTACCTGAGTTTATCTTGATTTTGTCACTGACCTTGACCTCCTAAATTTGAAATGTCATCACAACCATTCTTCAAGCTCACTCTCCATGCCAGCAGCTACTCTGTGGATGCAACCTAGGAGGGCCTTACATATGTCCAGATCTCCTTAAAGAAGTTAAAGGGTAAAGGGCAGGGTTACCATGTTACAGGCTAAATAGTGTGGCTGGTATAAGGCTTATGGAGAGATGAAAGACTAACACTTACATTGCACCTTTATACAAATACAATGTTTGTATACTTATAATGTTGGAGAGAATTATTTTGGCAACTGCTTATGTACAGCCCAATGAAATACAGCCATTATTTCTGTAGCATCGGTGTCTCAGACCCCTGCCGGGCAGAGACGCCGTTCCCCTCACCACCGCGGTCCAGGTCTGGCGTCTTCCCGTTCCCCTGCTGCTGTGGCGCGCACCTCGCGCAGCTTCCCAGGCACTGTGCTTAGGGTGCACGCGTGCTTCCTCCCTCCTAAAGGGGCCGCGCGCCATCCTATAGAGTCCCCGGCCAATGGCCGAAAGACTTCTCCTATATAAGGCACCTCCTCCAAAATGGAGGTGCCTGTGCAAGGTTTTTGTTCAGTGTGCTAAACACTTGCTCCAGCCCTCAGGTCCCGCTGCCTGTCAATTCTGCCTGCCAGTCTGTCTGTCAGTCCAGCCCACCAGCCGATCTAACAGTTCTGTTCTCCAGTCTGTCTACAGTTGTGCCCGCCAGCCTGCTTACCTGGAGCACCTGTCTGTAACCTGCCGTGCCCGCCAGCCAGTCTATCTGGAGCACCTGCCAGTTCCCTGCCGTGCCTGCCTGCTCGCCTACTCTAAGCACCCCTCTGGCCATCTGCCGAATTAGCCTGCTTGTCTACTCGGTCCACTCGGCAGCCTTCCTGCTGTGCCCATCCGCTGTTCCGGTCAGTTCCTGCCATCTGACCCGTGGGAGTCACCTGCTCTCACACAATGTCGGTCCCAGAATGGCACCTAGTCCACCTGCCCAGTTCCTCCCTGGTTCACAGAGTTGAATATGCCGCCGTGTGACCTTGGTCGGGCCGAGTAGGCACTTAGTTACGCCCCTCTGGTCCCTCCTTGCACCAAAGCACAGAGGTTCCACCACCCGGACTCGTTACAGTTTGCACAGGCCATGGAACCCGGTGGCCCCCAGGCTCCTTCCCTCTATGATCTGTATCAGGAGGTCTCACGTCAGAGATCTCAACAGGAAACAATCCTGTCCTATCTGCGGACTGTCAACTCCCGCATGGACACGCTGTCCACCCCATCTGTGTCCGTCTCTAGCTGAGCGGCACCCACTCCGGCCACATCTCATCCCACTGGCAATATGGCACCCGGCTCTGGACCCCGGCTCTCTGCATCTCCACGTTTTGGTGGTGACGCCGTCTTATATCGGGGCTTCTTGAATCAGTGCACGCTGCACTTTGAACTCCTGGCACATCAGTTCCCCTCCGACCGGACCAAGGTGGCATTCATCATGTCTCACCTCACCGGGGAGGCATTGGCATGGCTAAACCCTCTGTGGGAGAGAGGGGATCCCCTGGTGTCCATTCTTCTGGCTTTCCTCGCTGCCATCCGAAAGGTCTTCGATGAGCCCAAACGAAAATCTTCTACTGCCTCCTCACTTCTCTGCCTCCGCCAAGGGAGTCTTTCCGTGGGCCAGTATGCCATACGTTTCTGAATCCTCGCATCAAGGATGAGGTAGCCGGTCGTGACATCCCTTCCACCCTGGATGACCTGGTGTCATTAGCTACCCAGATTGACATCCGTTTTCTGGAACGTGCTAAGGAGACTGCCCAGGAGAGAAGATTTCTGCGTCTCGCTCCTGTATTCCAAAAGCCAGCCTCGCAACCAGCAATTCCCCGGGCATGTTCGCTTGAACCCATGCAAATTGACCAAACCAAGATGGTCAAGTCTCGCCAGGAGATGCGCTGAGTCAAGGGGGGTTGCTTCTACTGTGGCAGTAAAGAGCATCTGATCCGTTCCTGCCCGGTGAGGCTGGGAAACTCCAGTGTCTAGGACCGCTCAGAGAGGTCGTCCTAGGCAAGAGTAAATCCTCTTCATCCTTGACTCTGTCTGTTTCTATTTCCAGTGGTGAGATCTGCTTCTTCAAGATTGCCCTTCTGGATTTCGGAGCAGCTGGGAATCTCATTCAACAGGCTGTTGTGGAGCGGTATCAGATTCCTACTGTACGTCTGGCTGAACCGTTGGCGGTTGCCTCCATGGATAGGAGGCTTCTTCCAGAGACCATCTTGCTCGTCACAGAGGCTGTAACCCTTCAGGTGGGAATGCTGCACTCAGAGAAGATCTCCTTTCATGTGCTGTCCGGTCTCTCTCACCCCCTCTTGCTTTATCTACCCTGGTTACAAAGACATGCGCCCTACCTGAATTGGAGATCTGGTGAAGTGCTCAATTGGGGTCAGGAGTGCCATGAGTTCTGTCTGGTTCCGGTTTTTCCTGCTCGACCCCCGTCTACTCTGGCTAATCTACCTGGTCTGCCGGCACCCTACTGGTCCTACGCAGATGTCTTCGACAAGAAGAAAGCAGAGACACTACCACCTCATAGGCCGTATGATTGCCCCATCGACCTGGCACCTTCTGCTTCTCCTCCCCGCAGGCGTATCTACCACTTGTCGCTGGCTGAGACCCAGGCCATGTCTGAGTACATAGAGGAGAATCTTCCTAGGGGATTTATCCAGAAATCCACCTCTCCGGCTGGAGCAGGATTCTTCTTCGTCAAGAAGAAAGGTGGCTCTCTATGTCCCTGTATCGATTACAGGGATCTTAACCAGATTACCATCAAAAATAAGTACCCCCTGCCTCTCATCTCGGAGCTGTTCGACTGCCTTAAAGGCGCGAAGATCTTCACCAAGCTCGATCTTCGTGGGGCATACAATTTGGTCCGGATCTGCCAGGGAGACGAGTGGAAGACAGCATTCAACACCCGGGTCGGTCACTACGAATACCGCGTAATGCCCTTTGGTCTCTGTAATGCTTCATCCGTCTTCCAGGAGCAGGTTAATGACATCTTCCGTTATTTACTGTATTCTTGCGTGGTGGTGTACCTGGACGATATCTTGGTCTTCTCTCCGGATCTGCCCTCTCACCGGAGGGATGTTTGTCAGGTTCTACTAAGGCTCCAACAGAATCGCCTATACGCTAAATTTGAGAAATGCCTCTTTGAGCAGACCTCTCTACGGTTCCTGGGCTATATTACCTCCGAGACTGGTCTGCGGATGGATCCCGAGAAGGTCTCTGCCATGTTAAAGTGGCCCCGACCGGAGGGGTTGAAGGCGATTCAGCGATTCCTGGGCTTCGCAAATTATTACCGCCTCTTCATCCCTCATTTCTCCTATCGGACTGCTCCCATCTCCGCGCTCACCCATAAAGGAGTAAATCCCAGGGAATGGACTTCCGAAGTGGAGGAAGCCTTTATCTCCCTAAAACAAGCCTTCTCCTCTGCTCCTGTGCTACACCATCCGGATTGCAATGAGAAGTTCTTCCTGGAGGTTGATGCATCCTCCTCTGGGGCCAGAGCGGTGCTCACCAAGAAATCCTCGTCCGGGAGAATGGTAACCTGCGGTTTCTTCTCCAAGCTCTTCTCCTCGTCCGAGCACAACTACTCCATGGGAGATCGTGAGCTGCTGGCAATGAAATTAGCACTGGAGGAGTGGCGCTACTTGCAGGAGGGGGCTCTGCACCCAGTGGTCATCTACACTGACCACAAAAACCTCGCTTATTTGCAGAACGCCCAAATATTAAATCTGCGTCAGGCCAGGAGGTCTCTATTCTTTTCCCAATTCTGCTTCACTCTGCATTACCGCCTAGCGGACAAGAACATTAAAGCTGATGCTCTATCCCGCTCATTCCTGTCTTCCGACCAAGAGGAGGAGCCTCTACATATCATTGACCACTCCAAAGTAATGACTGTCGCTCAGTTGGACCTGTCTCGTCTTCCACTCGGTAAGACCTTTGTAGCGGTTCCAGATCCTAAGAAGGTTCTACTCTGGGGCCATTCTTCCAAACTAGCCGGTCATGCTGGCCAGATGAAGACTTTTCTGCTCATCGCTCGACATTACTGGTGGCCTTCTCTTCGCAAGGATGTTGCGGACTTCGTCGTGGCTTGTTTGTCCTTTGCCCGTCACAAGGTTCCCAGGCACCTTCCATCTGGCCGTCTCCTTCCTCTCCCTATGCCTTCCGCTCCGTGGCAACACATTGCTATGGACTTCATTACGGATCTCCCTGTTTCTGCCGGTTGTACTGTCATTTGGGTGGTCACTGACCGCTCTTCTAAAATGGCCCACTTCATCCCCCTGCCTGGTCTTCTGTCTGCATCTGTGCTGGCTAAAGACTTCATCCATCAAATCATTCTTCTTCACGGCCTACCCCTCCACATTGTGTCTGATCGCGGGGTTCAGTTCACTTCGCGCTTCTGGAGAGCTACGTGTAAGCTGCTGGATGTCTCCTTGGATTCCTCCTCTGCTTATCATCCTCAATCCAATGGTCAAGTGGAATATATCAACCAGGTCCTTACCAGCTTCTTTGCACTTTGTCAATGGTCATCATAACGATTGGGTTGAGCTCCTGCCCTGGGCCGAGTTCTCCTATAACAAACATGAGAGCGAGTCTTCTACTAAATCCCCGTTCTTTGTGGTCTACGGTCAACACCCCCAGATTCTGTTTCCCATCTCCTCTTCAGTGGACCATAGCAGAGTATCTGGTCAGCGAATTTTCAGCTATTTGAGAAGACACTAGATCTGCGCTTCTTCAGTCCTCCGAGTTGATGAAGAAGCATGCTGATAAGAGACGTCTGGATACGCCTCAATTCCGTCCGGGAGACAAGGTCTGGCTTTCCTCCAAATATGTTCGTCTCAAGATACCTTCCTATAAGTTGGGTCCTCGGTTCATTCGAGGTTCTGAACCAAATCAATCCCGTGGCTTACAAGCTGAAACTCCCGGTCACCTTACGGATTTCCAACTCCTTTCATGTATCCCTCCTCAAACCTGTTGTCCTTAATTCTTTCTCTGACGATCCAGGTACCGCTCCAGCTTCAGTCTCTGCTGAGGACGTCTTTGAGGTAGAAAACATTTTGGCCACCAAGATGGTAAGAGGAAAGACTTTGTTTCTTGTGGATTGGAAGGGGTTTGGCCCTGAGGAGAGGTCTTGGGAGCCCAGGGAGAACATTCATGCCCTTCATCTTAAAAAATTTCTTGCGAGCCTAAAGAGGGGGCGTAAAGGGGGGTATTGTAGCATCTGCGTCTCTGTCTCCTGCCAGGCAGAGATGCCGTTCCCCTCACTGCCGCGGTCCAGGTCTGGCATCTTCCCGCTCCCCTGCTGCTGTGGCACGCAACTCACGCAGCTTCCCGGGCACTGTGCTTAGGGCGCTCCCTCCCTCTTAAAGGGGCCGCTCGCGCCGTCCTATAGAGTCCCCGGCCAATGGCCGAATGACTTCCCCTATATAATGCACCTCCTCCAAAATGGAGGTGCCTGTGCAAGGTTGTTGTTCCATGTGCTAAACACTTGCTCCAGCCCTCAGATCTTGCTGCTTGTCAGTCCTGCCTGCCAGTCTGTCTGTCGGTCCAGCCTGCCAGCCTGTCTAACAGTTCTGTTCTCCAGTCTGTCTACAGTTGTGCCCGCCAGCCTGCTTACCTGGAGCACCTGTCTGTAACCTGCCGTGCCCACCAGTCTGCCTACCTGGAGCACCTGTCTGTTACCTGTTGTGCTCGCCAGCCTGTCTACCCGGATCACCTGCCAATTACCTGCCATGCCCGCCTGCTCGCCTACCCGGAGCACCCGTCTGTCTATCTGCTGAACCAGCCTACTTGTCTACCCGGTCCACCCGTCAGCCTTCCTGCCATGCTCATCCGCTGTTCTGGTCAGTTCCTGCCATCTGACCCAGGGGAGTCCCTTGCTCTCACACAATGTCGGCCCCAGAGTGGCACCTGGTCCACCTGCCCAGTTCCTCCCTGGTTCACGGAGTCGACTATGCAGCCGTGTGACCTTGGTCGGACCGAATAGGCACTTAGTCACGCCCCTCTGGTCCCTCCTTGCACCGAAGCACAGAGGTTCCACCACCCGGACTCGTTACAATTTCCTCTGGAGTTATTAGTCCACATGGTTCAGAGCACCTTGGTAATTTGCATTTGGGGTTACTGGGTGAAACATTTAACTATCCTAGTATGTGAAATGACCCCAATATGTTCATGTTAGTAATTATGAAAATTTACCTGGAGTTTGTATGTAAGCTTAGGCAGGAAAAAAAATAAGACAAGTCTCCTCACTTAATATCACAGCCTAGTGCTGAACAAAACAGTTTTTTTTATTCTTAATCAAAACACAACTCTTATCATTTCCTAGCTTACTCATGAGGCACAATGCCACAACAATGCCACTTTTTTTAAATCGCCCAATGTATTCAGCATGTGGGCATAAGTATATTTGTAAATACCCTGTGTTGCTGATAATGCATGTGAGCGGCGCTATCGGTGGCCGCTCACAAGCATTAGCATGTGAGGAATGCAAAAGAAACAATCATTCCTCACATGTATTAAATCTGTCAAACAGTCGCAAATCATACACGCGGGAGTGATTTAAACATAACACCGAGCAGCCGTAACTACTCGGTGCTCGCCCGAGCATATTCGGCGAAATGGTTAACAAAACATACTCACTCATCACTAATATCTATATATCCATCTGAACTAACAGTCCTTCTGAGGGCTAATCCAGGTGCATATTTTCAATGGTGAAGGTGAAAGCAGTAGTTAGGCAGGCAGGCGGTGTATGTGGCAGACTGCAGAGCATATAGTGCAAGAGGGTCCATTGTATGTTCAACTTCTGAGTGATTCTGCTTTGACAAATATTTGTAGACATAGCCCCAGGTATCAGGGGCCAGGGCAATTTTTTTTTATCTTATGGTTATTTGCTTACAAAGCAATCCAGAGTAAACCATTTTTCTGCTCCATTTGCTTGCTAGCACTGCATAATATAGTCAGATCTGTTCCATATTTCGGCTATAAAAATCCAGAAATTTGAACTGAACCTGGAAAATAGTGGTCCCCTTTTCCATTCTTTTGCAGTGTGTCGGTCAAGCAATTCATACTTGGTCTCTGTGTAGAATAATATTAGTAAATTACAGGCCTGCTATTTAAAACCGTGGTTCTCTGTCAGACATATCACATATAACAGTGTTCCAAAATCAGTCATTTCTGCCTTCCATTTCGTTGCAGTGTGTCGGTCAACATATTCACACTAGGTCTCTGTGAAGAATAATATTAGTAAATAACAGGCCTGCTATTTAAAACCATGGTTCTCTGTCAGACGTGTCACATATAACTGCGTTCCAAAATCAGCCATTTCTAGTGAATGTGGAAAATATCGTCCTCCATTTAAAATGGGCAAGATGCGTGGCAAGGGTCAGGGAAGTGGACGTGATAGTGATGGTGCACACAGAGGCCGAGGCCGTGGGCAAGCTGAAATTGTGCCACAACAAACACCAATATCTTGTCGCCCGACCTTCCAGTCCCAATTGCTAGGGGACCGCAGCACTCCACCATTGAGCCCAGAGCAATGTCTAAAGGTTGTTGGTTGGATAGCAGATAATGCTTCCAGTCACTTTGCCACCACCACTACCACCCTGTCTTCCATACGATCAAGTCTCAGTAGTCGTGTGTCAGGACTGAATATTCCTCACCCCGATCCTCTTTCCACCCACCATAACGAGTGCCCGGAGACAACTGATCCCACACTTGGACACTCAGAAGAACTTTTCACTTTTCCATATGTAGATTCGGGCCTCTCGCCCGGCAAGCTTCAAGCGAGTCAAGAGGAGAGCACGTGTAGCGAAATATTGGAGCAGCCACGATCACAGGAAGGCAATGGAGGGAAAGTGCAATTACTGTCACAAGAGGTGGATGATGATGATGAGACACAATTGCCAGAAAATCAGGAGGAGAACCAAGTAGTAAAAGTGGAAGACAAGGTGGTGGATGATATAGTAAGTGACCCAACGTGGCAGGGGGACATGCAGAGCGAGGATAGCAGCACACAGGGGGAGGGAGGTGTAGCACCACAACAGGCAGGAAGAATCAGTGTGGTGTCCGGAAGTTGCCAGTACAACTGTTAGGTCTTCCCGGGTCTGGTTCTTTCTTAAAGACTCTGCAGATAACCCCAAAAAGGCCATTTGCACCACCTGCCAGGCCAGCATCAGCAGGGGTAGCAAGACTAGCAGCCTGACCACAACCAGCATGATCAGTCACATGGCAGCAAAGCACACTACTAAGTAGGCCGAACCCCTGGGTCCAGAAATAGTGTCTATGGATGACACCACTGCTTCTTCCACTGTTGTATATGCACGCAAATCCCCTGTCCATGGCGCATGCGAGAATGCCTCCCGCTTTGCACGTGTCGGTGCACACTCTCAACTAGCACCATCAGCAAGCACATCCAGTTCATTGTCCCAGCACAGTATTCAGTTATCCCTACCCCAGTCCTTGGAACGCAAGTGCAAATATGCAGCCAACGCCCCACGGGCAACACTACTACATTTTGTGACTGCTTGCGCTCGAAATGTTGCCTTTTAGGCTCGTGGAAATGGAAGCTTTCCACAACCTGATGGCGGCAGCTGTCCCTCAATACTTGGTCCCCAGTAGTGTTGAGCCACCCCCGTAGTGTTCGAGTTCGGTTCGGTTCGTCGAACACCCGTGTGTTCGCCGAACTGTTCGTCGAACTGTTCGTCGAACACCTTCGAACACCGTTAAAACCAATGGCAGGCAAACAAAAACACATAGAAACACATAGAAAACACCTTCAAAGGTGTCCAAAGGCTGACAAACTGCTCAGAAGACATAACTAACACATGGAAAAGTGACAAGTACATATAGTCATGCGAAAATAAAAGAGGTGGAGGAGTAAAAGGAGGGGGAGACACAGATATAGGCATGTCATGCCCTTCTAAAATCCAAAAAGTGAGAAGCCGACACGGCCAGTCCGCTCCTGCCCGTGCC
Organism: Phyllobates terribilis; assembly: GCF_046119375.1. Classification (NCBI taxonomy): domain Eukaryota; kingdom Metazoa; phylum Chordata; class Amphibia; order Anura; family Dendrobatidae; genus Phyllobates; species Phyllobates terribilis. The sequence continues at coordinate 226,869,511 of NW_027362763.1, forward strand.
ACCTCCGTGTCGCCGGGTTTGTGCCAGAGCCGCGGTGAACCCTGACGGCCAGCCCCCCTCTCCCAATACTGGTGCCTGTCCGCTGGTGGGTCGAGCGAGCCCCCCTGTGGTGGAGGCAGCTCTAAGCTTTTTAATTTAAATTGTCTCTCTAATTTGAATGAATACACTTTAAATCCATTTACAAGGATCTATTGGAGGGCAAGTCTCATGCCAGCAGCCGCGGTAATTCCAGCTCCAGTAGCGTCCACTAAAGCTGCTGCAGTTAAAAAGCTTTTATAAGGATCGAGCTCGGCTGTCCACCGCAAGGCATCCTACTGCCAGTCCCAGCCCCTATGCCTTGGGGTGCCTCCTGATGCTCTTCACTAAGTATCCCATGGTCCCGAAGCATTTCCTTTGAAAAAATTAAGTGTCTAAACTACAGGTGGTGCAGCTTGCTTAACAGCCGGGATAATCCGCTCACTAGCAGACACTGCTACTAGGCACAAAGTATTTCCTGGGCTAGATGCAGTTAAAAATTTGTAATTAGATACTCTCGTTGGATGCTGAAAGCATTCCATAGAGTCTCCTGGCACGCCATATATGATTCTCTTAAAAAGCTTGGGGTAGGGGTCTAGGGGACCCTTTTATAGCCAAAATCACGGCCCTGTATCGCAATACGTCACCTAGGCTGAAGATAAATGGAACTGTAGCACCCTGAGGGCTCGGTTGCTACAGACGTATTGCACCTCACCCAGAGGTGTGATATCTCACTCTCAGGTAAGGATGGAGTGTGGATCAGGACCCGGCACCTGCATGCATTACACCACATTGCCATGGGGCAGGGCGACCAATATGCCCCTGAGATGGGCACGACAGTCCCTGTCCCTGGCTGGAGTGGGGGGAGGGAACACTGAGGAAGGGGAACCCTGTAGTGCAGGAGCAGGGAGGAAGCAGTTCCTGGGTGCATTGAGAAGGGAGTATAAAAGGTGGGCACCATCTTAGTTCAGTGCAGAGAAGTCTGAGCAGAAGTGGCAGGGAGCAGGGGCTCTGCATGAGCTCTGCTCCGGAGGCGGGCCTAGTAACAGAGGCCCAGGCCTGGAAGAGGGAGAAGGAAGGAAGAGGAGCGGAGAAGGCTCCAGGAACGAGGAATGAAGGGATCCCAGGGGTGCGGACGGGCGAGTCGCCACCGCACGCCCGAATCCACCTGCGTGGAGGGGTCAGGCCAAAGGGGGAGACCGGTCCCCGAACTAGTGGAGGCAGGAAACGACCCTCAGCTAGAAACCGGAGGCTCTGACATTTTATGTGGCGCAGCCCCTCGCTACACCCGCTAGGAAGGCACCACATAGGGTCAGGGAAACTGGCGCCAAGTTTACCAAGAGGAGGCCCGAGGCAGCCGAACAGAAGTGTTGGTAAGAAAGGCCAGACAAAGGACACACAAAGGGGGTCCTGTGAAGTGCTCCAAAGTTATCTGGGAGTTGTCTGAGCCCCTCACCTGGTGAGCACAGTACGACGTGGGCAGCCGTTACCTGCAGACGTGGTCTGGATAATAAGAACTGTGAGTAAAGGCCCTGAACTGCATCACTGACTCCGTGTCGTTACTGCTGCTGCCCTGCACCATCACCCCCATCCTCCGCATACACTGCCCTGAGGCTATACTCCTCCCGTGGGGAGTTATGCTACGCTCTGCTGCACCCACAACACCAGCCTCAGTGGTCTGCCCTGTAGCGGCGGTTCACTCTGACCGCAATCCACGGGTGGCGTAGTCGGACATTTAAACATGAAAACCACATAAATAGTTCCGCCACTGGTTTGACCGCCCTGAGAAACGGAACTGGGTCGCCGCCACGAAGACTACAACCACCAGCATCCACCAAAAAGGGTCCGGCTCCGGGTGTCCCAAGGCCCAGGGGGTGCGTCAGAACATTTTCATCACCTTTCACAATCACCAATGGGACAAGGCAGTGATGTCCTCTGTCCCCTCTCTTATACATCCTAGTGACGGAGCACCTGCTCTCATCAATTCGCCATAACCCCAATATTTGGTGGATTGAGGTGGGAGGCACCGAGTACAAGTGCTCTCTATTTGCTGATGATGTCCTAGTATATATCACTCAATCACATATATCCATCCATGCTGTTATGGCTGAAATAGATCACTTTGTTACATGGTAAAATTTTAAAATCAATGCAGCGAAGTCTGAGGCCCTCGATGTCTCCCTCCCCAAATCCATATAGGATTCCATCCAGTCCAACTTTCCCTTTGCCTGGCCCTCACAGGGTATCAAATACTTAGGAATTCCTATTCATAGAGACCTCTCCCATCTATGTTATCTTAATTTTGGGCCCTTTATTGAACAACTCCATACAGACCACGGTTGGCAAGTTAGAACTGTAAGATTCACTACGTGAACCACTGGTGTTTTGTGGAAAAGCACATGTACACTGTTTTCCAAATTATTATACAAAAAGTGTTTAGGAGTGATAAGGGAAGAATTTGTTTGTTTGTCAGTTAAACTCATTGATGGTGATGTGTGTCAGGGCTCTTTATATCACTGTAAGCAATTGCAGACACCTGTGCTAATTAGTTTGGCAGGTGTGTCCAATGAAAGGCAAGACTACTTAAGAAGGCTCTCTCACATTATTAAGCAGCCTACATTTTCTGCCAAAATGGGAAAGAAAAAGGATGTGTCGGCTGCTGAGAAGCAACAAATTGTGGAGTGTTTAGGTCAAGGCATGACTACAATCAACATTGTGCGATGATCAGGATGAAGTGTCTTGGCAATCAAGAAGTATGTAGCTGATTCACAGTACACACGTGTGCGTGCTGATAAGGGCAAATTGAGGACTCTTTCCTACAGGCAATTACGTCAGGTTGAAAGAGCAGCGGCAAAAAAGCCTTGTCATAGCAGCAGACAAGTTTTTGAAGCTGCTTGTGCCTCCAACGTCCCCCGAACAACAAGATGCAGGGTCCTTCAGAGGTTTGCAGCTGTGCATGCGCCATCCTGTCGACCTCCTCTATCCACTTCACACAAGCAGAAACGGCTCCAGTGGGCCAAACATTACATGAAGACTGATTTCAAAACTGTTTTGTTCACGGATGAGTGCCGTGCAGCGCTCGATGGTCCAGATGGATGGAGTGGAGGATGGCTGGTTGATGGACACCCCACGCAAACACGGCTACAGCGCCAACAAGGAGGAGGTGGAGTAATGTTTTGGGCTGGAATCATGGGGAGAGAGATTGTCGGCCCCTTTAGGATCCCTGAAGGCGCTAAAGATGAACTCCATAATGTATGTGGATTTTCTCAAACAGCACTTCCTGCCATGGTTCAAGAAGAAGAACCGTGTATTTCACAGCAAGATCATTTTTCTGCATGATAATGCACCATCTCATGCTGCACATAAAACATCTGCATCTCTGGCTGATATGGGCATAAAAGGGGACAAACTTATGGTGTGACCCCCATGCTCCCCTGACCTCTACCCCATTCAGAACCTTTGGAGCATCATTAAAAGGAGTGTCTATGATGGCGGGAGGCAGTTCACATCTAAGCAACAGCTCTGGGAGGGTATTCTGTCCTCATGCAAAACAATTGAAGCAGAAACCATCCAAAACCTGACAAATTCAATGGACGAGAGAGTTCAGAAGCTCCTTTCGAACAAGGGGTCCTATGTGAAAATGTAACATCACCTAGAATAAAGTTTTGAGTTGAAAACTGTTTGATTTCAGTTTCTAACAACCTGCTAATGCTTATAATTTCAAAAATGACCATTTTTTTGGTCTTTATTAAAATGAAAAGGTTGATCGAAAAGTTTGGGGGATCTAAGAGTGTGGCAACCCAGTAGTCATGATTACTTCGAATTCTGACAATATGAGGGTCATGCTGCAGGTAGTGCAGCAAGAAGGCACTTATGTGCCTTGCGCATCTCGGAGCCCCAAAATTATTTTCCGGGCTAGATGCAGCTAAAAATTATTTTTAATTTTAAATCTGGTGAAGCTTTAGTATAGATGGCCTAATAGGATCAGTGCTGCACACTGCTACAAAGCCCAAATTATTTTCCAGTCAAGATACAGATAAACATGATTAGTAATTTGAAAGCTTAAAACGGTTGGTAGGGTGATTTTAACCAATCATCAAGCTTTTACTCTCCCCAGGATGACAGAGGGGTGGAAAAGTCGTTTCGGGTCCATGATTTGTTCATCTTTATGAACGTGAGTCTGTCTACATTATCAGTGGAGAGCCGCGTGCGCTTATCTGTCAGCACACCACCAGCAGCGCTGAACACACGTTCAGACAGAACGCTGGCTGCGGGGCATGACAAGATCTCCAAGGCGTAAGTGGCTAGCTCCGGCCATTTATCCAGATTGGAAGCCCAAAAAGAGCAAGGGTCCAGTGACACAGTCGTGGCTTCAATGTTTACTTGGAGATACTCCTGTACCATCGTCTCTAGGCGTTGACTATGTGTCAGACTTCTTGTCTCCTGTGGCCTTGCAAAGGATGGGCTAAAAAAGTGGTGAAATGATTCCGCAAAATTGATGTTACCAGCAGATACTGTGGTTCTGTTACGGTTTGAGTGCTGAACACTTGACGGTCCCACGGTTGGCAAGTTGGAACTGTGAGATTCACTACGTGCACCACTGGTATTTTGTGGAAAAGCACATGTAAGATTCTGCAACAGTCTCTGCTGATACTCCTGCATCCGTGCATCCCTTTGTATGGCAGGAATAATTTCTGCAAATTTACTTTTGTACCGGGGATCTAACAGTGTGGCAACCCAGTAGTCAGGATTATTTCTAATTCTCACAATTCGAGGGTCATGTTGCAGGTAGTGCAGCAAGAAGGCACTCATGTGTGTTGCGCATCCAGGAGCACCAAGTCCCTGTTGTGTTGGTGGCGAGGTAACAATCATGCTTCCTTCCTCTGTCCTCTCCCCCCAACCTCGCACAACAGAAATGTGATCAAGGTCTCCCTCATCTGATGAGTCTTCCATCAGTTCGTCCTCCACTTCTTCCTGGGCTCCTGCACCTTCCTCACTAGTTTGGCTGCTACCATGCGCCCTGGTAAAACAATCTCCCCCACCCTCACATGCCTGCCGCCTTGGTGCTGCCGACCGTCTGGACCTTGCAGATGTTAGCCCTTCCGCATACAACTCCTCCTCCTCTACTTCCTCCACCTCCTCTTGTGCCACCACCTGACTCCGAATTCTGTTTAACATGTGCTCCAGCATGTAAATCACCGGAATAGTCATGCTGATAATGGCATCGTCAGCACTAAACATCTTCGTCGCCATTTCAAAACTGTGCAGAAGGGTGCATAGGTCCCTGATCTGAGACCACTCCTCCAGCGTGATTTGCCCCACCTCTGAATCTCGTTGGCCCAGGCTATACGTCAGAACGTATTGCACCAGGGCTTGTCGGTGCTGCCACAGTCGCTGCAACATGTGCAGAGTTGAATTCCACCGGGTAGGCACATCGCATTTTAGCCGGTGAAGTGGCAGGCCCAACGACTTCTGTAGAGATGTAAGTCGCTGAGCTGCGGGATGCGAACGGCGGAAGTGAGCACACAGTGACCGTGCCCTCTGCAGAAGGCCATCTAGTCTGGGATAGTGGGCTAAAAATTGCTGGACAACCAGGTTCAACACGTGAGCCATACAAGGCACGTGTGTGACATTGCCCCGGCGAAGGGCCGCACCCAGGTTTGCAGCATTGTCGCACACGGCCTTCCCTGGTTTCAGGTCCAGTGGAGACAACCATTCATGGAATTGGTTCTCCAGAGCTGACCACAACTCCTCAGCTGTGTGACTCACATTTCCCAGACATTTCAATGTAAAAACCGCCTGATGCCATTGAGCCCTACTGCCAGCATAGTAAGGAGGTGTGCAGGATCCCTTCTGCGCAGTTAGAAAGCTTGTGGCATGACCAGACAGGCTTTGGGTGCAGGTGGAAGACCGAGAGGAGGTTGAGGAGGCAGAAGCAGTGGAGGAACTTTGACATAAAGAGGATTGACGCACAACTCGTGGGGACGGCAAGACTTGGACCGCAGCCCCTTGTCCTGCTGTCACCATAGTTACCCAGTGCCCAGTCAGCGACATGTAACGCCCCTGTCCATGCCTACTCGTCCAAGTGTCTGTGGTGAAATGCACCCTGTCACACACAGAGTTTCTCAAAGAAGCGGTGATGTTGTGTGCGACATGCTGGTGGAGCGCAGGCACACCTTTCTTTGAGAAGTAGTGCCGACTGGGCATCTGGTACTGGGGCACTGCGACGGACATAAGGTCTCGAAAATCCTCTGTGTCCACCAGGCGGAAAGGCAGCATTTCTGTAGCCAAGAGCTTGCAGATGGTGAAATTCAACCTCTTAGCTTTCTCATGGCTAGGAGGAAATGGTCTTTTACTTGTCCACATCTGAGGGACCGAGGGCTGGCTATTGTGCTTAGACGGGGTTGATAAGGGTGTCCCCGGCAAACTGCCGGTCTGTGAGGAAGATGCAGGCGGACATGTTAGGTTGCCTTGATCCAAAGGTGGTGCTATCGATGTCGGACAGCGCTCAACACCAGCTGGTGTTACCACCTCCAAAGAAAATGATGACCTGCCAATCACGCTGGCTGTTGCGGGTAAAGAGGTGGCAGATCTGCGCCCCAAAACAGGTGTGACTGCTGTCCCCCCAGTCACAGAGGATGAAGAGGCCGCGGATGCACAAGATATGGCAGACGGTGATTGGCCCGGCCGGCTAGGCCGCATTGTAGCACACTGAGCTTCCCACTGCAACTTATGCTTCATGTCCATGTGCCGGTTCATGCATGAAGTACTCAAACTATGTATTTTTTGGCCTCTACTTAGCTTTTGCTGACAAATGTTACAGATAACACGAGTTGGGTCATCTTTATCGATCTGAAAAAATGCCCAGGCTATGCAAGGCTTAGCACCCATGCGACCTGAAGAGCCACCTCGACTTGTGGTGAGAGGCAGAGTTGTGTTTGAGGATGCAGTTGTTGACGTGCTTCCAGTACTACGTCTCTATCCAGGAAGGCGCAACCTGACCTCGTCGTCACTAGCATCTTCCTCCACCTCCTCTGCTGACCTCATCTCTTGGCTGACTGTGGGTTGACAGTAAGTGGGATCTCCGACCTCATCATCATCACCCTGTGCGTTATCACACTCGTCGTCCTCAGAGCCAACCTGTTCCTGCCCTGACAAAAAACTAAAGTTGTCGCTCCAATCAGGTATTTTAGTCTTATCATCGTCTTCCTCATTGTCTCCACCAACAGGAGTTACAGTTTGGGAATGAGGGTCTACATTATGGTCAGAACCTTCTGCGTCTGGTCCTGGATCCGACTCATAAAGATTCTGGGCATCAGTGCAGATCATTTCCTCGTCTGGATTCACAGAAGCGCTGGAGTCGACCTCTGATTCCCAGGCTATAGTATGAGTAAACAGCTCTGCAGACTCAACCATCTGTTCTACCTCATACTCAGACGGGCAGCTGGAGATTTGGGAGCTGTGAGGAAGCAAGTGCGATTTGGGTGACACCTTTGAGGACTGGAGTATTTGTGATGTTGAAGTTGATGTGGAGGAGAGCCCACTTAAAGGAGCACTTGATATCCGTTGAAGCACCTGCTGTTTTTGTGCCTCATCTGGAATTTGTAGCGATTGGCGTGGCCGTAAGAAAGGGATCTTATCACATTGTCCGCTAAAAGAAGTAGACATTTTAGTTTGGCTGGAAGATGGTCTTTCTTCTGCAGATGTTACTGTTGCTTTAACACCTACCCCACGGACACAACCTTTTTTCCCCTTCCCAACACGCCTATTCTCCTTTCCACCAGCAGCAGGCCTTTTTCCACTCATTTTGGTGGTTAACTAATTCACAACTCTGGAGTTGTTTGCACAAAAAAACAATGGATGGTAACCGAGCAGAGCTGAGTGGCCAAACTGTGGTATTAGGCCAAAACTATTGGCTGGGTTAGATGCAGAAAAAAATTATTTTGAATTTGCAACCTGATGGAGGTCAGTATAGATGGACTAATACAAATAGTCCCAAACACTGCTAGAAGCCCAAATATTTTTTCAGAGGTACTGTAGATGCAGATAAAAATTATTTTTAATTTGCAACCTGATGGAGGTCAGTATAGATGGACTAATAGACCAAGTCCCACACACTGCTAGAAGCCCAAATATTTTTTCAGAGCTAGATGCAGAAAAAAATTATTTTTAATTTGCAACCTGATGTAGGTCAGTATAGATGGACTAATAGACCAAGTCCCACACACCGCTAGAAGCCCAAATATTTTTTCAGAGCTAGATGCAGATAAAAATTATTTTTAATTTGCAATCTGATGGAGGTCAGTATAGATGGACTAATAGACCAAGTCCCACACACTGCTAGAAGCCCAAATATTTTTTCAGAGCTAGATGCAGAAAAAAATTATTTTTAATTTGCAACCTGATGTAGGTCAGTATAGATGGACTAATAGACCAAGTCCCACACACCGCTAGAAGCCCAACTATTTTTTCAGAGCTAGATGCAGAAAAAAATTATATTCAATTTGCAACCTGCTGGAGGTCAGTATAGAAGGACTAATAGAACAAGTCCCACACACTGCTAGAAGCCCAAATATTTTTTCAGAGCTAAATGAAGAAAAAAATTATTTTTAATTTGCAACCTGATGGAGGTCAGTATAGATGGACTAATAGACCAAGTCCCACACACTGCTAGAAGCCCAAATATTTTTTCAGAGCTAGATGCAGAAAAAAATTATTTTTAATTTGCAACCTGATGGAGGTCAGTATAGATGGACTAATAGACCAAGTCCCACACACCGCTAGAAGCCCAAATATTTTTTCAGAGCTAGATGCAGAAAAAAATTATTTTTAATTTGCAACCTGATGGAGGTCAGTATAGATGGACTAATAGACCAAGTCCCACACACTGCTAGAAGCCCAAATATTTTTTCAGAGCTAGATGCAGAAAAAAATTATTTTTAATTTGCAACCTGATGGAAGTCAGTATAGATGGACTAATAGACCAAGTCCCACACACCGCTAGAAGCCCAAATATTTTTTCAGAGCTAGATGCAGAAAAAAATTATTTTTAATTTGCAACCTGATGGAGGTCAGTATAGATGGACTAATAGACCAAGTCCCACACACTGCTAGAAGCCCAAATATTTTTTCAGAGCTAGATGCAGAAAAAAATTATTTTTAATTTGCAACCTGATGGAGGTCAGTATAGATGGACTAATAGACCAAGTCCCACACACCGCTAGAAGCCCAACTATTTTTTCAGAGCTAGATGCAGAAAAAAATTATATTCAATTTGCAACCTGCTGGAGGTCAGTATAGAAGGACTAATAGAACAAGTCCCACACACTGCTAGAAGCCCAAATATTTTTTCAGAGCTAAATGAAGAAAAAAATTATTTTTAATTTGCAACCTGATGGAGGTCAGTATAGATGGACTAATAGACCAAGTCCCACACACTGCTAGAAGCCCAAATATTTTTTCAGAGCTAGATGCAGAAAAAAATTATTTTTAATTTGCAACCTGATGGAGGTCAGTATAGATGGACTAATAGACCAAGTCCCACACACCGCTAGAAGCCCAAATATTTTTTCAGAGCTAGATCCAGAAAAAAATTATTTTTAATTTGCAACCTGATGGAGGTCAGTATAGATGGAGTAATAGACCAAGTCCCACACACTGCTAGAAGCCCAAATATTTTTTCAGAGCTAGATGCAGAAAAAAATTATTTTTAATTTGCAACCTGATGGAGGTCAGTATAGATGGACTAATAGACCAAGTCCCACACACCGCTAGAAGCCCAAATATTTTTTCAGAGCTAGATGCAGAAAAAAATTATTTTTAATTTACAACCTGATGGAGGTCAGTATAGATGGACTAATAGACCAAGTCCCACACACTGCTAGAAGCCCAAATATTTTTTCAGAGCTAGATGCAGAAAAAAATTATTTTTAATTTGCAACCTGATGGAGGTCAGTATAGATGGACTAATAGACCAAGTCCCACACACCGCTAGAAGCCCAACTATTTTTTCAGAGCTAGATGCAGAAAAAAATTATATTCAATTTGCAACCTGCTGGAGGTCAGTATAGAAGGACTAATAGAACAAGTCCCACACACTGCTAGAAGCCCAAATATTTTTTCAGAGCTAAATGAAGAAAAAAATTATTTTTAATTTGTAACCTGATGGAGGTCAGTATAGATGGACTAATAGACCAAGTCCCACACACTGCTAGAAGCCCAAATATTTTTTCAGAGCTAGATGCAGAAAAAAATTATTTTTAATTTGCAACCTGATGGAGGTCAGTATAGATGGACTAATAGACCAAGTCCCACACACCGCTAGAAGCCCAAATATTTTTTCAGAGCTAGATGCAGAAAAAAATTATTTTTAATTTGCAACCTGATGGAGGTCAGTATAGATGGACTAATAGACCAAGTCCCACACACTGCTAGAAGCCCAAATATTTTTTCAGAGCTAGATGCAGAAAAAAATTATTTTTAATTTGCAACCTGATGGAGGTCAGTATAGATGGACTAATAGACCAAGTCCCACACACTGCTAGAAGCCCAAATATTTTTTCAGAGCTAGATGCAGAAAAAAATTATTTTTATTTTGCAACCTGATGGAGGTCAGTATAGATGGACTAATAGACCAAGTCCCACACACTGCTAGAAGCCCAACTATTTTTTCAGAGCTAGATGCAGAAAAAAATTATATTCAATTTGCAACCTGCTGGAGGTCAGTATAGAAGGACTAATAGAACAAGTCCCACACACTGCTAGAAGCCCAAATATTTTTTCAGAGCTAAATGAAGAAAAAAATTATTTTTAATTTGCAACCTGATGGAGGTCAGTATAGATGGACTAATAGACCAAGTCTCACACACTGCTAGAAGCCCAAATATTTTTTCAGAGCTAGATGCAGAAAAAAATTATTTTTAATTTGCAACCTGATGGAGGTCAGTATAGATGGACTAATAGACCAAGTCCCACACACCGCTAGAAGCCCAAATATTTTTTCAGAGCTAGATGCAGAAAAAAATTATTTTTAATTTGCAACCTGATGGAGGTCAGTATAGATGGACTAATAGACCAAGTCCCACACACTGCTAGAAGCCCAAATATTTTTTCAGAGCTAGATGCAGAAAATAATTATTTTTAATTTGCAACCTGATGGAGGTCAGTATAGATGGAGTAATAGACCAAGTCCCACACACCGCTAGAAGCCCAAATATTTTTTCATAGCTAGATGCAGAAAAAAAATATTTTTAATTTGCAACCTGATGGAGGTCAGTATAGATGGACTAATAGACCAAGTCCCACATACTGCTAGAAGCCCAAATATTTTTTCAGAGCTAGATGCAGAAAAAAATTATTTTTAATTTGCAACCTGATGGAGGTCAGTATAGATGGACTAATAGACCAAGTCCCACACACCGCTAGAAGCCCAACTATTTTTTCAGAGCTAGATGCAGAAAAAAATTATATTCAATTTGCAACCTGCTGGAGGTCAGTATAGAAGGACTAATAGAACAAGTCCCACACACTGCTAGAAGCCCAAATATTTTTTCAGAGCTAAATGAAGAAAAAAATTATTTTTAATTTGCAACCTGATGGAGGTCAGTATAGATGGACTAATAGACCAAGTCCCACACACTGCTAGAAGCCCAAATATTTTTTCAGAGCTAGATGCAGAAAAAAATTATTTTTAATTTGCAACCTGATGGAGGTCAGTATAGATGGACTAATAGACCAAGTCCCACACACTGCTAGAAGCCCAAATATTTTTTCAGAGCTAGATGCAGAAAAAAATTATTTTTAATTTGCAACCTGATGGAGGTCAGTATAGATGGACTAATAGACCAAGTCCCACACACTGCTAGAAGCCCAAATATTTTTTCAGAGCTAGATGCAGAAAAAAATTATTTTTAATTTGCAACCTGCTGGAGGTCAGTATAGAAGGACTAATAGAACAAGTCCCACACACTGCTAGAAGCCCAAATATTTTTTCAGAGCTAAATGAAGAAAAAAATTATTTTTAATTTGCAACCTGATGGAGGTCAGTATAGATGGACTAATACACCAAGTCCCACACACTGCTAGAAGCCCAAATATTTTTTCAGAGCTAGATGCAGAAAAAAATTATATTCAGTTTGCAACCTGATGGAGGTCAGTATAGATGGACTAATAGAATGATGCTATGCCCAAAAGATTTTACTTCACTAGGTGCAGTAAAAAAATTGGTATTCTATACACAGGTGTTATATCTTGCAACACAGATAGGCTACTCCACTGACTAACACACTCTGCAATAGGCCAAAAAGGATTAGCTTTGCTAGATTCAGCCAAATGCTGTGAAAAAAACTTGCACAGCACTGGCACAGACCTGCCTGGCAAAAACTGATAGGAACTCATGTAACCTAGTCCTGAAAAGGACTCCAATTACAATTAGTCTTTACTCCCACAACCTATCTATTTAAGAGCACAGACCTCCCTGATAAAAGTCGTAGGAAATGCTGTAACCTAGTCCTTAAAAGGACTGCAATCACAACTATTCCCTACTCCCAAGCTATCTGTATATTTGTGCGAAAATTGGCTTGAAATTAACAAGGTATAGCGCACACAGCAACAGCGGTGCCGTCTAACACGCAGCTGCAGCAGTGAGAAAATGGTGGCGACGGGGAAAATGGCTTGGTCTTATAGGGCAAGGACATGTGACATACACTGCCAATGACACATGCCCTTGCTTGTGTGAAAAAAAGCACTTCGCTCCGTGTGTGCGCTGCTGATAGGCTGACAGATTGCACCTCCATACTGCAAATGCGGGAAAGAGAAAAAAAAATGGAGATCTTCATTGTTCCTGCAGAGATCCATCCCCTGCCCCTCCCCCCACCCCGCTGTACACTCAAACTGCGTATTAACATTAATTTTCATCATTACTGAGAAAAAATCCAGTTATGATTTTGGTGCACGAACAGTTATCGAACATAACCTCGAACAGCCGAATTTTTCTCAAATTGTTCGTGTTCGCCGAACGGCTCGAACACCGCCCAAAACAGCTCGAATTTGAGATTGGCGAACAGTTCGAGTAGAACAACGCTCATCTCTAGTCCCCAGCTGCCACTATTTCTGTCCCCGCATTACACAAGCACGTGTCCCACATCATTGGCCATGCCCTCAACAATGCAGTTAATGGGAAAGTCCACCTAACCACGGACAAGTGGACAAGTGCTTGTTGGCATGGACGGTACAGCTCGCTGACGGCACACTAGGTTAATATAGTGGAAGGCGGGACCCAGTCAGACCTTGGGACGGAACACATCCTCCAGATGCTGAGGATTGCAGGCCCTGGGTCAATCAGTGTTTCCCCCACATTCTACAGCTCCTGCACCTCCTCCTCCTCCTCTTCAGCCTCCATCTCTGAAATGACCACATCAGTCACAAGCTGGAAGCACTGCAGCACTGCCTAGTCCAATCAGCAACAGGCTGTGCTGAAGCTAATATGCATAGCTGACAAACCACACACTGCTGAAGAGTTGTGGACAGCTCTGAAAGAGCAGGCAGATCTGACACCACTTTCCCTACAGCCAGGCATGGTTGTTGGGAAGGATTTGTGAGCAGAAGAGGGCAGTTGTTGACTACTAGCATCAACACGGCCATCGGTATTCAGGTCAGACTCCACACTTAAGACCTCAGGAGTGGACATGGATGTCAGACATCAGTTCCCTACTCCAAAACTTTGAGGAGTCCACCAAGATGGTGAGCGGCGATGACGCCATAATTAGAGTCAATAACCCACTTCTCTGTCTTCTGAAACGCTCTCTGCTCACATTTAAATAGGATGCATTGCAGGCAGAGCTTGATGAGATGGAGCAAGGAACCATACAAGGTGCTTCCACACAGTCCAACCTCATCTCATCCCAACGTGGATTGGATGACAATGAGGAAGAGGAGGAGGAGGAAGAACAGGAGCTAGTTTCCTGCGCTATAGACGGTACTACCTGCACAACTGTCATACCGTCTGATCAGCGTGGATGGCCTGAGGACAGGGAGGATGAGGAGGAGAGCATGGTCAGTCATCCTCTTGGTGAGGACACGGAAGTCTTGCCTGTTTTCAGTTTGGCACACGTGGCTGAGTTTATGTTCTGCTGCCTTTCCCGTGACCCTCGCGTTGTCCAAATTTTGGGTGACAGGCATTACTGGTTGGTGACACTTCTAGACCCATGCTAGAAGGAGAACTTTCTGTCTCTTACTCCCTTGCCGGACAAGCCTAATAAAATGGGGCATTACCAGAATGCTCTTGTTGCGGAATTATTTAAAAAATTCCCATCTGAAAACGCTGGCGGCAGAGGTAACAGTTTGTTGGACAACCAAGGAGTACAGGTGAGAGAGACACAAATGCAATCCAGCAGAGGCAGGGGAACACTGTCAAAGGTCTGGGACAGTTTTCTCAGACCCTCCTATCGCACAGGCGTACTCTCCCAAGGAGGGAAAAGTTTTGGAAAATGCTGAGGTAGTACCTTGCCGACCGTACCGACGTTTTCTTTGATTCCTCTGTGTCTTATAATTATTGGTTATCCAAGCTGGACACATGGTATGAACTGTCTCTTTACGCCTTGGAGGTCCTGGCCTTCCCTGCCACTAGCGTTTTGTCAGAGCGGGTTTTTAGTGCCGCTTATGAAATTATAACCAATTGGCGCATCCGCCTGTCAATTGAAAATGCTGACAGGCTAACTCTTATAAAAATGAACAAGGGCTGGATTGGGCCAGACTTCTTTTTTTTGGGAGGTCTAACTCTATTTGCATGCACCTCTGTCTTCACACCCAGACATGGGTATAAGCTTCCTGATTTTGTCTATTTGATCTTGTCCTCCTCTTTCTCCTCATCCTCATCTTCCACCACCATATCACCACAATATCTACTATATCACCATATCTATGTCTCTTGCAAGGTGCATTGGAGTTCCTCCAAATTTTTGCAGCCGTTGCATTCACTGCATAGGCAAACAGTATGGGAGACCAGCTTCCTAAAAATGGGTACATTGTTTTCAGGGTTCCCTCCGACCTCTACGTCTCTTGCAAGGGACATTGGAGTTCCTCCAGATTTTTGTCAGCCATTGCATTCATTGCATAGGCAAATAGTATGGGAAACCCACTCCTTTCTAATGGGAACAAGTGGTTACTGTGGCCCTGCTCTATGTGTCTTGAAATTGTTATTGGGGTATTTCCTAAATTTTGGCAGCCTTTGGACTCACTGCATGGGCATTACCACTATAGGAGACAGACTCCTTTATAATGGGAACATTTTTTTTACTGAGACCCTCCTCTATGTCTCTTCAAAGGGGTAATGGGGTGCGTCCAAATTTTTGGCAGCCCTTGCAGTCACTGTATACCCAATAACAGTATAATAGACACACTCTTTAATAATGGGAACAACAAAGCATAGTCGACTGATGGCCCTTTAAGAATAGTAAGGGCCGCCTGATGGCCCAATAAAATTAATGTTTGTGACTTTCAGAGTTCCTCCTTCATAAGTGAGACAGGATGTGTCTGATGATGTCTGACACACCACATGGCCAGATAAGGTTTTAAAATGTTAAAATAACATTTTCTGGTGAATGCATTTTTCACAGTTGAAAGCAATGCTAAAGTGCAAAAACGCATCAAAACACTACGTGTGAAGATAGCCCATGGTGTGGAGGAGCATTTTAGTTTTTGGCTATTTATTTTGCCTTATATACAAGTCATTATCCTGAAAAGGATGTTCTTTAACATTTTTCCCAGGAAAATCCATTTTGGTTTTGTTTTCGTATGTTTTTATTGTCCGTAAAAGTGGCGTAATACCTCTGACAACGTTGTTGACAGCAGTAACCTGGGAGTCAGAGATGCTTCCAGGGGTCTTCCCCATGCTGTTCCCATGTAATTTGAGCACTGTTCCAATCAATTTGGGCAATTTTTAGGCCCTCTGCAGACCGCCTGGGGGTGAAAAATGCTTGAGTTTCCCATAGACTTACATTGGGCTCGTTACTTGGACCGAGCACTTGAGCATTCCAATTTACTCGACCTGAGCAACGAGTACCCGAGCATTTTAGTGCTCACTCATCACTACTTGTCACTTAGATTAATCCGATTTTTCCATAGAAGGTATCAGGTCAGGAGTGAGTATCAGCCTCCTAATATCTTTTTTAATGATGTCTGCACAAACTAAGTTTATTTGTCCCTACTGTCTCTGCCTGTGGTCACAAGACTAGTCCAGGACCTTAGTCAATCACAGTGGTTGTGCAGGGGGACCATGCCCACAGGAATGTAACTGATATTCAGGTGGTACAGGGATGACTTCTCCTTTTCATTTCTCTTTGTGCACATAGCTGCACTGCTGTAGGCGTACTCTACCATGCAGTGGCATTGATTGACAGTAGTCCTGGACTAGACAGTGAATGCAGTCAGGAAGGACAATTAAACTTAATTAAAAGTACTGGACAACTCCTTTATCTCCCCAATGTATTCAGCCTGTCCCCATAAGGGTTTTTGTAAATACCTTTGGTTGTTCTTCTTGTTTGTGAGTGGCGCTATTGCTGGCTGCTCACTGGCATAATGTGACCCCGGCTGCAGCCAGCTCCGACATCCGATGATTTCATGTAAAGTTCCGGATGCAGCCGGGCATGACCCAGTGCTGCGTTCCACGGTGATTGATGGGTTGTGGGCGGGGTTACCCCTCATTCATTAGGAAAGCACGTGGTGGATGCTGGGTGTGACGTGTGGGGTAACACCGCCCATAGCCCAGCATCCATTGCGGGGACCGCGTCACTGATGTCACTCCTCACTTGATGTGACATCAGTGGAAGAAAAAGCCGGCTGCAGCCGAGGGTCACGTGATGCCTGTGAGTAGCCAGCAATAGCACCGCTCACAGGCATGGACAACCAAAGGAATTTACAAAAAAATTATGGGCACAGGGTGAATACATTGGGTAGATATTAAAAAGTACTGGACAACTTCTTTAATATTCAAACACATTTCATATTTAGGGCTAATAAAGGCATAGTTAAACAGGGTATTAGGAGGCTGATAAAGCAATCCAAATACCTTTTAGGTTTAAAGCCTGACGACAGGTTTAATTTAACCCTAGAATGCATGACCATAAAAATCTACTTTTTCACATACCTGGGGCCTTTTAGGCCCGTGTGCAAATAACATGGAATAACTCAAACAAAAATGACAAACAACTATATACCTGAGGAATACCTAGAGTTTCAAAATTCTAACTAAAGTAATCTTGCAGAAAATAGAAAACAATTAACAGGGCGGGCCTGCGAGGCCCCAGGTATGCGTTCTAGGGTTAAAGAGGACTTGTGAATTATCTGACCCCTAACTAAAGGTATGAGTGTAAAGCCTCTTTAATGCTTATTGTAGTCATAACTTTCTAGAATAATTTCAGTGGGGTATTTTTGATAAATCTATTTTTGAAGCTTTATCCTCAAGTGCATCAGAGCGGTAACTGCATTCATCAGCTCTGCTGTAATTCATTGACCACTGCCGGCCTCCAGATGTTGATTGACAAGTCACTCTTCCCTCAGTGACCTGTCTCCCATCAATACCCAGGTGAGTTTCTTCTGAAGGACCTGTGCCTATGTAGTGAGCTTCTGATGATGCTGCAAGGTCAATGTATCGGATCCTGCAACATAATTAGGAGCTCACTGCGCAGGCACCGTCATTGTTCGGGTTCGTTGCAATGATGACGCCTACAAAGTGAGCTCTTAATGATCTTGTGGGAGTCAGTATTTTGATGTCATAACATCATCAGGAGCTCACTCTGCAGGTGCCTTTCCTTCTGCAGATATGAACCTGGGCAATGATGGCTCCTGACCTGTGTAGGGGAGACAGGTTACTGAGGGAAGAGAGAACTGTCAATCAAAGACCGAGGGCCAGCGGTTAGCAGCAAAGTACAGCAGAGATGGTGACTGAAGTGCACAAGCCAATGCACTTGAGTGTAATAAAACTTAAAAAAATAGATTTCTTAAAAATGACTCAATGATATACTATAAAGAGACATGAATGCAATAAGCATTAAAGAAGCTTTACCCTCATATCTTTAGTAAGGGGTCAAATATCCTGCCAACGGGTCCTCTTTAATGGAAGCCAATAAGTATGATAAGAGTCTTAGTAATAATTTTCCTCTAAAAAAGTTTGTATATATTGTAGAGCTAATACATTTAGTTTCCCAAGGGAAATCTCAGTTTGGTCTTTTGCCCTCTCCATTTGTTTAGGTTGTGGAAACCTACACAATACACCCCTCTGCAACATCACAGTAAGTTCCAGCCCTGCTTGATCATATTCCTATGCTAGCGAAAGTTAAAAATCAGTGAAGAGCTTTTTTATTTATATGAGATGCATTGTTAGTAAACATAGCAGTTCAGAAATTAGATAAGGGTAGTAGAAATTGCATGGAGGATAAGTAACACTAGGTTTTTCTGTTCTGTGTAGGAAAACCAGCCCCTCTATTGGGGGTCCATTTTGATCCTTGCAATGGGGCTAATTCTTATCAATTACACCACTGTAATGGACTTGCGTCAATCACTTCCTTAGAGTTCATTTCAGGGACTAAGTTATTGATGACCTATCCAATGGATAGGTTATCAATATCAGATCAGTGTGAGGTCCAGCATCTGCCACCCCCGTTACTCAGTTGATAGCTTTGAACTTTGGTAGCCAGAGGCTCACAATGAACAGAGCCAGAGGTGAGTGTGATTTGAGCACTTGTGATGTTCCATCATTGCACAGTTTGAAATTCCAGTAGCCATGATAGCAGGAA
The DNA here is from genome assembly GCF_046119375.1 of Phyllobates terribilis. Classification (NCBI taxonomy): domain Eukaryota; kingdom Metazoa; phylum Chordata; class Amphibia; order Anura; family Dendrobatidae; genus Phyllobates; species Phyllobates terribilis. The sequence goes on from NW_027362763.1 coordinate 226,888,317, forward strand.
TAAGCTTAGCATTGTAGTATGGGGTGTCAGACCCCCAAACATTGAATATTGATGACCTTTCCTAAGAATATGTTTTAAAAAAACCTTTAAATTAGTAATTCTTTCAAATATTTTTTAAATATATCTTTCTGGAAAAGCAGAGTAAAATCAATAGTTACAACATAGAGGGATAGCCAAGACAAATGTGCCTTGCTTTGCTAATATTTATACAGTGTGAAAATACAGTACATGCATAAGTTTACATACACTATATAAAAAGACACATATGCATGTTTTTCTCAATATCTGACATGAAATCAGAATAAACCTTTCCTGTTTTAGGTCAATTAGGAGTACCATAATTTTTAATATTTGCCAAATGCCAGAATAATGAGAGAGAGAGAATGTTTTAAGGCATCTTTATTACTTACTGCAAAGTCAAAAGTTTACATAGATTTCATTAGTATTTGGTACCATTGCCCTTAAACTGAATGAGTTGGGTTAAACATTTGGGATATCCTTCCACAAGCTTCTCACAATAGTTGGTCGGAATTTGGGCCCATTCCTCCTGACAAAACTTGTTTAACTGATCCAGGTTTGTAGGTCGCCTTGCTTGCACCTGCCTTTATTATTATTATTATTATTATTTATTTATATAGCGCCATTGATTCCATGGTGCTGTACATAAAAAGGGGTTACATAAAAAATACAGATATCACTTACAGTAAACAAACTAACAATGATAGACTGGTACTGAGGGAAGAAGACCCTGCCCTTGCGGGTTTGCATGCTACATTCTTCCTTTTCAGCTTTGCCCATAAATTTTCCATATGATTGAGATCAGGGCTTTGTGATGGCCACTGCAAAGCATTGATTTTTGTAGCATGGCGGTGTTCACACTGTGCATTAATGAGGCAATGACCTAAGGAAAGTCCAACTTAAACGCCTTTATTCAGCAAGAACTCACACAGTAAAGGCAGCTTTATCCTCCGGATCCCAGCCGGGTTGTCCACAATAGTCCATACAAAAACAACAGTTGCCGGGGGCAACTGCACCGCTGTTTCACTCCAAGGTGTGTCAGAAGCTTGGCCATCCTGGGCTCTGTGTGCCCTTCACACAGGCCTCTATAGCACAGAGCCTCCTGCTCTGCAGTCTGCAAAACCAAAGACTGACACACCCAATCCTTTGCTGCAGGTTTTAAACAGAAATCTGTGGCCATGAGCCACCTGTAAGACCCGGGCTGGAGGGAGTGGACCTCCCCACTGCCATTCCTGTAGTCCGCTCCAAGAATAAAAGCCCATGCCGGGTTTTGCCAAATCTGCCTCGGACAACTAGTTTGACCAAGTCCAAACTTACTTTTATTCTGCACTGCTCTCACAGCTACTGTATCTCTGTGACTGCAATGCACTCCAGCGGGTTTAATATGCCTCTATGCACATTCTAGGAGAAACATAACGTCCCTCGCATATGATTCCCATTACTGCCTCACACTTTGTTATCCTTAAGCCACTTTGTTACCATTTTGGCAGTATGCTTTGGGTCATTGCTCATTTGGAAGACCCATTTCCGCTCAAGCTTTAACTTCCTGGCTGATGTCTTGAGATGTTGCCTCAGTATTGATACATAATCTTCTTTTCTCATGATGCCATCTATTTTGTGAAGTGCAAGAGTCCCCCCTGCAGCAAAACAACCCCACAACATGATGGTGCCACTCCCTTGTTTCACAGTTGGGAAGGTGTTCTTAGGCTTCCAAGCTTGTCCCTTTTTCCTCCAAACGTAACAATGGTCATTATGACCAAAAAGTTTAATTTTAGTTTAATCGGATATTGACACAATCTTACCAGCTTCCGCCATCATCTTTACAAGATCTTTTGTTTTTGTCCTTGGGTTGATATGCACATGTCGGACCAAAGCACGTTCATCTGTGGGACACAGTACCCGTCTGCTTCCTGAGCGGTATGATTCCTGGAAATTCCCATCTTGTTTGTACTTGTGTATAATTGTTTGTACAGATGAACAAGGCACCTTCAGGTATCTTGAAATTTCTTCCAAGGATGAGCCAGACTTGTGCAAGTCCACAATTCTCTTCCTAATATATTGGCTCATTTCTTTAGACTTTCTCATGATGCTACACAAGGAAGCAGTGTGTTTCTGGTGTGCATTAAAATACATCCACAGGTGTGTCTCTAATTAACTCAGATTCCAAACACATGACATCATCATATGGGCAGTCTAGAATTGTTTTAAGGCATAGTAATCTTAGTGTATGTAAACTTTTGACTTTGCAGTAAGTAATAAAGATGCCTTAAACATTCTCTCTCTCTCATTCTTCTGGCATTTGGCAAATCTTAAAAATTATGGTAATCCTAATTGACCTAAAATGTGAAAGGTTTATTCTTATTTCATGTCAGATATTGAGAAAAACATGCATATGTGTCTTTTTATATAGTGTATGTAAACTTCTGGTTTCAACTGTATATTTTTTGCCATTCAAACAAAGCAGATACATTTTGCTATAATGGGGTAATAATTATTGTACTCTGTATTTCTTTCCAAAATAGAGATAAAATATCATGTGTATCTGCAGTGTTAGCCCCTTTTGCTGATTCAGTAGTTGCAGTTCATCTACACCTGACTTTCTTCATCCCGCTGCTTCTGTGAATTCTAAGCACAATCTTAGCACAGGTACTTTACCGATAATGGAGACACCTCTTTCTCAATTCAAGGTGTGCTTTGACTTCAGCAAGCAAAATACAGTAAAATTATTTCTGTTGTCATAAAGGCTAATGATATATTAAAATCTAGTTCTGGCAGGAGATTTAAAATATTTACTTCCAATATTATAAAAAAATGGTGTCTGGTCTATAGTGAAAGATCAGAAGCTGTTCAGGAAGTCAATTTCTCTATTTATTGGTATTTATTTGGGCCCCAGTCATTTTCTACTATTATTTAGTCTTTTTTTGTTTTTGTTATTTGTGTTATATTTTGCCTTGAAGCTAGTTCATGTCACCTTTTACTCATTAAATATATTAATAAGGTTCTAACACTTTGAAATATGCTATTAAATTATCATGTATTAGCAGGCTCTAGTGTGATGATGCACACAGAAAATAAAAAAAACATCAATATAGAGTTTACAAATACTGTTGTTGAGTAATATTTTGAGACAGGTTAGAATTTTATATGCAATTCTTAGTTGCAACATAACATATTTTATGTGCATATAAATGATCTATTCAGCAGTAAGTAGTGCCCACACCTGTCTGCTTTGCATAGGCTGCTGATGTATTAAGACCACTGTGAGCCATTTTACACCTTCATGACCTGGATATTTTCTGTTTTTTCATTTTTTGTTTTTTTATACCCCTTCTTCAAAGAGCCATAACCTTTATATTTTTCCATCCATATAGCTATATGAGGGCTTTTTTTTTGCAGGACAAGTTGTACTTCTGAATGACACCATTTATTTTATCATGTGTTGCACTAGAAAGTGCAAAAAAAAACTCTAAGTGCGTTTAAATTGCAAAAAAGTACAATTTCACAATTGTTTTTTGGGTGTTTTATTTACCATGTTCACTATATGGTAAAACTGACCTGACAATATATTTCTCCAGGTCAGTACAATTATGCAGATACCAAACATGTATAGTTATTTTCTGTTTAAATGATGAAAAAAAAAATTGGAAATTTGTAAAAAAAAAATTTTCCTTGTGTTACCATTTTCTATGACCCATTTCTGTGACCCATTAAGTTTTCAATTTGTGGGATATGGGACGGTGTAAAGGCTCATCTTTTACTGATACCATTTAGTTGTCGGTGCAATATTTCAATTGCCTCTTATCCCATTTCATTGCAATGTTGGGGCAGCCAGAAAAAGTAATTCTGGCAGTTTGATCTTTTTCCTTTACGTCGTTTACCGATCCGATTAATTTATTTTACACTTTGATAGATCGAACTTTTGCAAATGCAGTGATACCAAATACGTGTTTTATTTTTAAGAGGGCAAAAGGGGGATGGTTTGACCTGTTGCATTTGTTTTTTATTTTATTTTTTTTCTGATTTTTAAAAATATTTTTTTTATTTTTTACTTAACTTAATAGCCCCCTTAGGGGACTTGAAGCAGATCATCCGATCACTTGCACTATACATAGCAGTGCATCAGCACTGATGTGTCTGGGGAAATCGCAATCTACGATGAACGCCAGCTAAATGCTGACTTTCACCGGAGAATCATCATGAAAGGCATGGGGATGTTAAGTAGACCCCTGGTTGTCATGGCAACCCATCAGTGCTGTTGTCAAAGATTGACAGCGGCATTTAACAGCTTAACAGCCGTGGGCGGTGCGCCGCTCCATCCGCGGTTATTAGAGGCAGATGATGGCTGATTGAATAAGCCATCATCTGCTGGGAAAGATGTGGGCTCAGCATGCAAGCCTGCATAAAGGTCAGGGACATGACATATGACATAAATGTACATCCTATTTCGTGAAAGGGTTAAAGGGGTTATCTCCTTTCAAAGATTATTGTTAGAGAGGCTTATGGAGGCATTAAAAAAAACAAACATACTGAGCTGTTACTTACCCTCCTGGGGTCAAGTGCTGCCTTTTGCTGCTGCTCTGGTAATAGTCTAGAGGCTTCAGTGGTAACATTTTGGCCAATAATGGAGCTTAGCGGCACATGCGGTCTAAATCGCTTAGCCAATTAGCTAAGTGATTGTCTGCAGCACTGTCAATGTGATGTCACTACTGTCAATGTAATGTTACCAAAATCATGCCCTACTCTGAAATCACTAACCTGAAGATTTGATTGACGTTTTGATTTTCCCACTGCATGCATAACCTTGGTAATCCTGGGAATGCTTTTCTCACTTATGGATCCCATAGTTCTGCCTCCTTTTGAATCTTTATGCAGAAAGATGCAGCTAAAATGGAAGAGGAAGTTTCAGTACTCTATGTAGAATGCATACAGAATGGAGGGCTGAGCAGGAAGTCTGTACACTTACATTTCAACTGATAGCTGCAAATTAGTGAGTGATATCAGAGAAGGTTGTGTCAGTTTAGCACATTTACAGCGCTGTAGCATGCAGGGGTAATTGACGTGGTGCTGAGGTTTCGTAGTGTAGAAAGCACCTTGAAAACATAATTTGCGGGATTTTACTGATGAATTACTGGAAGCTTGTGAGCTCATTTGCCTCCACTCATAGCTTGCTTTACAGTCTGGTTGTGGGACCAAACCCATAATGTTTGAGCAGATAACCTACTTTCAAGCTGAAACCCAGAAGTTGAGGTGGCAATAGAGCTGGAGTGGACCCAGACAGAAGAGGGCTCCTGTGCAAGAATAGTATATGGGCGCTTTGCAGTGCAGTAGCTCATAATATTGAACAATTCTACCTGCTTTGGAAGTGGAAGTGGGCTTCCATACCTTTTGGATTCTTGTGCTCTTGCACAAGTCGCATGAATAGTATGCCCACCTCTGCAATAAAGTGTATGCATCGACCCTGTGGTTTTGTCAGTGACTAAGTTGTCAGTTTATCAAATCTTAAGACACCTTTGAACACTTCATTCTGTCTGGTTCATGAAGTATGGAGAAGCAAAGGAACTTTTAAATGATGCAAGCAAAAGTAGAAAGAGACATATGCTGGAAAAATAGGAATGAAAAAAAAATCTTCAGAATCATCTATTGAAATACAATCCATTTTACACATTACAGCAGGGGTGCACAACATTTTTTGGTTTAAGGGCCACATTGTCATGTTGAAAAAATCCGAAGGGCACAAAAAATTTTAAAGAGTTATTTACTGTATATGAATACATCATCAGAACCTAGTTTTGAGTATTTGAGAAGGGTTTGGAGAGTTTCTGCTCAAAAGAATCAATGTGAACACACCCAAACTTAAACTGAGTTTTTGGTGCATATTTTTCAGTTTTAACATTAAGTACGTTATCGATTGCACATGATCAGAACCAACATCAATGTATGAAAGCAGTGCTAGAACCTCGGTCAGTACATGAAAGCAGCACCAGAACCACCATCAGTACAGGAATATATCACCAAGCTTAGTACAGTGATCACTTGCAATTTCAGGTCAGCCCCATATACACTTGTATCACGTAAACCTGCAACTCACAGTATGTCCTCAACAATGGTAAGGATATACTAGTAGTTGTAGTTACCAGCCATCATCAGACTGTGGACCATACAAGATCCACAGCACTGATGAGACGCAGGAAGGAATACAAAAAAACATTTACATACAGGTACCTTATAGGTGACACCTTCTTTGATCATTCTCATCCCTTTTGTCTCCGTGTAGTACATATGCCATGATGAGATTTTATGCCCAGTGATCGTCTCTTCAGACTTCTCTCTTCTCTGTCTTCAGCAGCACTTCTAAACATGATGTCCTTAAAAATAAAAGTATCATTATACTGGATATAAATATCTCCCATTCTGCGCCCTTGAACAAATAATTTCCCCTCTGTGTGCTTCCTGCGCAAAATATCCTCCCTACACTGCCCCTCTCAGTAATGTCCCCCACACTGCCCCTCTCCATAATGTCTCCCCCACACTGCCCATTTTCGTGATGTCCCCCACACCTCCCCTCTCTGTAATGCCCCCCACATAGCTCCTCTCCATGATATTCCCCCACTCTGCTTGTCTCCATCATATCCCCCCACACCACTCTTCTCCATCATATTCCCCCCAAACAGCTCCTCTCCATCATATTCCCCCCCACACAACTTCTCTCTGTGATATTCCCCTCACACCGCTCCTCGCTATTATATTCCCCCCACACAGCTCCTCTCTGTCATCTTCTCACCAACACCTCTCTTCTTTGTAATATTCCCCCCGACAAGGCTCCTATGCATCATATTCCCCCCACACCACTACTCTGCGTCGTATTCCTCCCACACTGCTCCTCTCCGTCATATTCCCCCACACACCCTACCCCTCTGCATACTATGCCTCCTTCACAATCCTCTCCCCCTTTGTCCTGGAATGTGACCCTATCCTTATTCGTCTTATAGTATTTTTAATCCTCGGCTCCTCCGGGAGCTCTTACTTTTTCCATCGCATCCTTGACTCCTCTGCTCTACGGCTCTGGTGACGGCAGGAGTGTGATGAGGACACAGCATGATGACCTCATCACGCTGCTGCACTTCGGGGAGGGGGCTGATGAGTGCATCTATGCTCTGCCACTGTCCCAGCTCTAAAGTGTTTAACTGTATTCACATCTGAAAGATGCCAATACATCTGAACACAGGAAGATGAGAACTGGAGTCTCCCAATTTTCTCGTGCTGCACAACATCCTTCGACTGGCCATATCTTGTACAGGCCTGCATTACAGGTTGCCAGCCAAATAAGAATCTCATAACCTTTGGCTTCCAAATAATGCTTTGCAGATGTCACATCATTATAGTAAAGCACAGCCAATCAGGAGGGACAATCATTCATAGCCTGTTTAAAAGCAAATGGAAAGATTAAGGTCGGTGTACGGAATCCAAATTGTGCACTGTGGGTGTTGGGGGATGGTGGTATGTATATTGCTTCAGGGATGAGGTGCAGGAGGAGACAGATAACCAACACTTGGTGGTAGAAACATATAGTATGTAGTTCTCAGTAGCAGAGTCTTCACCACCTATTCCAGTTATGGTGGTGCTTTGCTGTTGTTCCAACATGCACCAGTGGGCCGTGAAACTCAAGTATTGTCCTTGGCTATAGCTGCTACTTCAGGTGTGAACGGTGCATTGCACTTTGGGGTCAAAGACAAATTGAGAGAGCGGAACATCCACTACTTATTTTCTTCTTTCAGAATCAGAAGACTGTCAGAGCTTCGTCTGGTGGCAATATGTAAAGAACATCTGCACATGAGATGACACTTTATGACAGTTGCTTAAAATTCTGTGGAGGGACGAGAAGCTACAGTAAGACACAAACACTCTCCTGAAACGACGTTACAGTTCTCCGTTGATTTTTATGAGCACCAACTGTCATTGCCTATCTTAGTAATGGGAAAACTTGTATTCACAGAAGAAATATTTTGCTCGTGAACTGAAAATTTTGAGAATGAAGGAAGAGAAAGTATCAGATTTCTTTGATAAGATTTATTGAAAAGTTTCATATTTTCAAGTGTACTGATGTATGAAAAAAATGAAAACAATGTTTACTCTTTAAAGTTTTCCATTGTGAAATTTGTTGAGGAAGTGTTGCCAATTTGTCATAAATTTCAGATGCAGTCACCATAATGCTAACTGCTAAATATGCCAGTGTTACGGACATCTGAAAACCGCCACTTATACCTGTTCACGGATATTTCAGTCTGTTCAGAATTTTCCTTTCACAGAAAGTCAATGTCCATTCATTTGAGTACAATCTGTCACTTTATTCTGGATTTCATTTGGGTTTGCTGGCAACACTTTCACTTTACTATGGCCTTATGTTTGACTTGTTCACTAGATGTGTGAATCAGACCTCATATGTTTGGGATGACTGGCTGCTGTTTGGCTGCTCCTACTGACTGGCAATACAAACAAATAAAACTCCGCTCATAGCAGATGGACACATACCCATATGGATGGAAGAGGCAGTTTTTTTTGTTTTCACTTGCCAAAAATGGGCATCTTACAGAATTGCTAAGTAACAGCCAAAATTGAAATTGTTCATTTGAAATGTAGGTATTCAGCTTACCATTTAATAAAATGATCAGAGAAAGTGATTTTACTTGTCTCATGTAGAGTACACATTGCTGGTTAAATGTAGTAGAACACATCAGAACACAGTTACACAGATTTGCTACATAGGTAATAATGTATTCTGGGAAATTAGTTAATAACAGCACAAAGCATAGAAACAGACAAAGACTTTGGAAAATGTCCACTTTTTGTGGTGAAATTCATGTTGGCTTCTCAGGCTCACTGGTAATATATATGCAATAAAATTCATTTTGCAGACACGGTGTTTGGGGCTTTTGGCCCTCGTCAGTGCAAAGTATGAGAACTGATTTGGCTAGGTGAGACTGAAAACAAATCCAGGTTATGTGAATGGGATGTTTTGATGGCTAATGCTTTATTTTGTGAAAATATCAAAATTCTGTGGAAAGTTATGTAACAAATGTGTCACATATGAATATATCCTTCAGCAGTAGTGTAACTAGAGTCTGATGGATCCTAGTGTACAATTTGGACCTGGGTTCCCCTGCGTGATGGTCAGATATATGGGCCCCTGTAGCATTCTACATTCTATAAAGACAGACACATTCGCCCCCACCTTTCATAATGTAGTAATGTCCCCATCCTGTAATAACGTCCCCCATTCTGGGCCCCTTCCAGGTAAATACATCAGTCCATCGTGTGCTCTTTACAGGTATATTTGTCCCCCAATCCTGGGCTACTTCCAGTTATATATGTCCTCCATCCTGCCATCCTGGGCCCCTTTCTGGAATATATGTCCCCAATCCTTGGCCCCTTTCTGGAATATATGTCCCCAATCCTTGGCCCCTTCCTGGTGCAGTATATACAGTACAGACCAAAAGTTTGGACACACCTTCTCATTTAAAGATTTTTCTGTATTTTCATGACTTTGAAAATTGTACATTCACACTGAAGGCATCAAAACTATGGATTAACACATGTGGAATTATATACTTAACAAAAAAGTGTGAAACAACTGAAAATATGTCTTATATTCTAGGTTCTTCAAAGTAGCCACCTTTTGCTTTGATGACTGGTTTGCACACTCTTGGCATTCTCTTGATGAGCTTCAAGAGGTAGTCACCGGAAATGGTTTTCACTTCACAGGTGTGCCCTGTCAGGTTTAATAAGTGGGATTTCTTGCCTTATAAATGGGGTTGGGACCATCAGTTGTGTTGTGCAGAAGTCAGGTGGATACACAGCTGATAGTACTACTGAATAGACTGTTAGAATTTGTATTATGGCAAGAAAAAAGCATCTGAGTAAAGAAAAATGAGTGGCCATCATTACTTTAAGAAATGAAGGTCAGTCAGTGTGAAAAATTGGGCAAACTTTGAAAGTGTCCCCAAGTGCAGTTGCAAAAACCATCAAGCGCTACAAAAAAACTGGCTCACATGAGGACTGCCCCAGGAAAGGAAGACCAAGAGTCACCTCTGCTTCTGAGGATAAGTTTATCCGAGTCACCAGCCTCAGAAATCGCAGGTTAACAGCAGCTCAGATTAGAGACCAGGTCAATGCCACACAGAGTTCTAGCAGCAGACACATCTCTACAACAACTGTTAAGAGGAGACTTTGTGCTGCAGGCCTTCATGGTAAAATAGTTGCTAGGAAACCACTGCTAAGGACAGGCAACAAGCAGAAGAGACTTGTTTGGGCTAAAGAACACAAGGAATGGACATTAGACCAGTGGAAATCTGTGCTTTGGTCTGATGAGTCCAAATTTGAGATCTTTGGTTCCAACCACCGTGTCTTTGTGTGATGCAGAAAAGGTTAACGGATGGACTCTACATGCCTGGTTCCCACCGTGAAGCATGGAGGAGGAGGTGTGATGGTGTGGGGGGTGCCTTGCTGGTGACACTGTTGAGGATTTATTCAAAATTGAAGGCAGCAAAACTGAACCAGCATGGCCACCACAGCATCTTGCAGCGGCATGCTATTCCATCCGGTTTGCGTTTAGTTGGACCATCATTTATTTTTCAACAGGACAATGACCCCAAACACACCTCCAGGCTGTGTAAGGGCTATTTGACCAAGAAGGAGAGTGATGGAGTGCTATGCCAGATGACCTGGCCTCCACAGTCACCAGACCTGAACCCAATCGAGATGGTTTGGGGTGAGCTGGACCGCAGAGTGAGGCAAAAGGGCCAACAAGTGCTAAGCATTTCTGGGAACTCCTTCAAGATTGTTGGAAGACCATTTCCGGTGACTACTAGTGTTGAGCCACCTCCGTAGTGTTCGGGTTCGGTTCGGTTCGTCGAACACCGGGATGTTCGAGGAACTGTTCGTCGAACTGTTCGTGGAACACCTTAGCACGCCGTCGAACACCGTTAAAACCAATGGCAGGCAAACAAAAACACATAGAAAACAACTTCAAAGGTGTCCAAAAGCTGACAAACTGCTCAGAAGACACTCTCTTTAAAAAAGCCGGCCGGCAAATTCAGCAGCGGCATACACCGGTACCCGACAATTTAGACAAGAAGGAATAGAGCATCACACATAGATTAGATAGATAGAAACATGTCAGTCACACATATAAGAAGCACAGTGACAGTGTTAGTTACTGCACTTGTCATTTAGTGTAAAGGATTTATTAAAAAAAATATTAGTGTTTTAATGCACCGTCTCTTTAAAAAAGCCGGCCGGCAATTCAGCAGCGGTACCTGACAATTTAGAACAGAAAGAATAGAGCTTCACACATAGATTAGATAGATAGAAACATGTCAGTCACATATATAATAAGTACAGTGACAGTGTTGCTTACTGTACTTGTCATTTAGTGTAAAGGATTTATTTAAAAAAATAATAGTGTTTTCATGCACCGTCTCTTTAAAAAAGCCGGCCGGCAATTCAGCATCTGTACCCGACAATTTAGAACAGAAAGATATAGCATCACACATAGATTAGATAGATAGAAACATGTCAGTCAGATATATAATAAGTACAGTGATGGTGTTGGTTACTGTACTTGTCATTTAGTGTTAAAATAAAGGATTTATTAAAAAAAAAATTAGCGTGGGGTTCCCCGTAATTTTAGTCTCTAGCGGAGGTTAAGCAGACCGCTGGGGCAGATGTTTGAAGCCTGGGAAGGGGGTAATACCCACGGAGCTACCCATATCAGCCCCCAGCTGAATACCTAGCCTTTACTAGCTATTAAAATGGGGGACCCCCCAAAAAAATGACGTGCGGTCCCCCCTATTTTAATAGCTAGCAAAGGCTAGGCAGACAGCTGGGGGCTGATATTAATAGCTCAGGAAGGGTGCCATGAATATTGGCCCCCTCCCAGGCTAGAAACACCAGCCGTCAGCCGCCCCAGAAATGGCGCATCCATAGGATGCGCTAATTCTGGCACTTAGCCACGTTCTTCCCACTGCCCTGTAGCGGTAGCGGTGGCAGTGGGGTAATAGGGCTGGGGTTGATGTCAGCTTATAATGCCAGCTGACATCAAGCACAGGTTAGTAATGGAGAGGCGTCTATAAGACACCCCCATTACTAACCCCATAGTGAAAGTTAAAAAAAACACAAACACCCAGAATAAAGTCCTTTAATTGAATTAAACACACAATTCTTTATTGTTCTAAATTAAACCATACTTACCGTCACGCCCATTCCAGCTGAAGCCAACGATCTCCTGCAATAAAAATAAAATAATAAACCAACATCATCCTTACCTTTCGATGGTTCCGAGGACAGCTCCAGCTCTGCTACATCGAGATGACAGGCTGGACCGCAGCAGAACGCTGCCATCCAGCCTGTCAACCCGCAGACACTGAGAAGAGCAGGCTTGCTTGCGCTCCTCAGTGTCTCGCTGTGACGGTATCCAGATGAGCCGAGGTCATGTCCAATGAACTCGGCTCACCTCATGCATGTCACTGACAGCGTGGGAAAATTCTCATGCGCTCAGCGCTTCAGCGTGAGAATTTTCCCACGCTGTCAGTGACGTGCATGAGGTGAGCTGAGATCATTGGACATGAACTCACCTCATGCACGTCACTGACAGCGTGGGAAAATTCTCACGCTGAAGCGCTGAGTGCAGGAGAATTCTCCCACGCTGTCAGTGACGTGCATGAGGTGAGCTCATGTGCAATGATATCAGCTCACCTCATGCACGTCACTGACAGTGTGAGAGAATTCTCACGCTGAAGCGCTGAGTGCAGGAGAATTTTCCCACGCTGTCAGTGACGTGCATGAGGTGAGCTGAGTTCATTGGACATGAGCTCACCTCATGCACGTCACTGACAGCGTGGGAGAATTCTCCTGCACTCAGCGCTTCAGCGTGAGAATTTTCCCACGCTGTCAGTGACGTGCATGAGGTGAGCCGAGTTCATTGGACATGACCTCGGCTCATCTGGATGCCGTCACAGAGAGACACTGAGGAGCGCAAGCATGCCTGCTCTTCTCAGTGTCTGCGGGATGACAGGCTGGATGGCAGCGTTGTGCTGCGGTCCAGCCAGTCATCTCGATGTAGCAGAGCTGAAGCTGTCATGGGAACCATGGAAAGGTAAGGATGATGTTGGTTTATTATTTTTCTTTTATTGCAGGAGATCGTTGGCTTCAGCTGGAATGGGCGTGATGGTAAGTATGGTTTAATTTAGAACAATAAAGAATTGTGTGTTTATTTCAATTAAAGGACTTTATTCTGGGTGCTGTGTTTTTTTTAAATACTTTACTAGAAATTCATGGCGGTCATGTCTAATACTGGGTTGACCCCATGAATTTTGGGCTTAGGGCCAGCTGATAATGCCAAGCTGGCCTTAACCCCTTTATTACCCAGTGAGCCACCGCACCAGGGCCCTGGATGAGTTGGGTACAGCGCCAGAAGATGGCGCTTCTATGAACGCGCCATTTTCCGGGGTGGCTGTGGACTGCAATTTGCAGCGGGGGGGGCCAGAAAGCTTCGGCCTCCCTGCGCTGCAGTTTCCAGCCCCCAGCTGCCTAGTTGTACCTGGCTGGACATAAAAATAGGGCGAAGCCCCACGTATTTTTTTTTAATTATTTCATGAAATTCATGAAATAATTAAGAAAAAAAGGCCTTCCCTATATTGTTGTGTCCGGCCAGGTACAAATAGGCAGCTGGTGGTTGGGGGCAGCCCGTTCCTGCCTGCTGTACCTGGCTGGACACAAATATAGTGCGAAGCCCCACTTCAATTTTTTTAAATTATTTCAGGAAATTCATGAAATAATTAAAAAAAAATTGACGTGGGGCTTCGCACTATATTTGTGTCCAGTCAGGTACAGCAGGCAGGAACGGGCTGCGCCCAACCACCAGCTGCCTATTTGTACCTGACCGGACACAACAATATAGGGAAGCCCTTTTTTTTTAAATTATTTCATGAAATAATTAAAAAAAAATTGACGTGGGGCTTCACACTATATTTGTGTCCAGCCAGGTACAGCAGGCAGGAACGGGCTGCCCCCAACCACCAGCTGCCTATTTGTACCTGGCCGGACACAACAATGTAGGGAAGCCCTTTTTTTCTTAATTATTTCATGAAATTATTTAAAGAAAATTGACGTGGGGCTTCGCCCTGTTTTTGTGTCCAGCCAGGTACAACTAGGCAGCTGGGGGCTGGAATCCGCAGCGCAGGGAGGCCCAAGCTTTCTGGGCCACCCCCGCTGCAAATTGCAGTCCGCAGCCACCCCGGAAAATGGCGCGTTCATTGAATCGCCATCTTCTGGCGCTGTACCCAACTCATCCATGGCCCTGGTGCGGTGGCTCACTGGGTAATAAAGGGGTTAGGGCCAGCTTGGTATTACAAGCTGGCCCTAAGCCCGAAATTCATGGGGTCACGCCAATATTAGACATGACCACCATGAATTTCTAGTAAAGTATTTAAAAAAAACACAACACCCAGAAAAAAGTCCTTTAATTGAAATAAACACACAATTCTTTATTGTTCTAAATTAAACCATACTTACCGTGACGCCCATTCCAGCTGAAGCCAACGATCTCCTGAAATAAAAGAAAAATAATAAAGCAACATCATCCTTAACTTTCCATGGTTCCCATGACAGCTTCAGCTCTGCTACATCGAGATGACAGGCTGGACCGCAGCAGAACGCTGCCATCCAGCCTGTCATCCCGCAGACACTGAGAAGCGCAGGCTTGCTTGCGCTCCACAGTGTCTCTCTGTGAGGGCATCCAGATGAGCCGAGTTAATGTCCAATGAACTCGGCTCACCTCATGCACGTCACTGACAGCGTGGGAAAATTCTCCTGCACTCAGCGCTTCAGCGTGGGAGAATTCTCACGCTGAAGCGCTGAGTGCAGGAGAATTTTCCCACGCTGTCAGTGACGTGCATGAGGTGAGCTGAGTTCATTGAACATGAGCTCACCTCATGCACATCACTGACAGCGTGGGAGAATTCTCCTGCACTCAGCGCTTCAGCGTGAGAATTTTCCCACGCTGTCAGTGACGTGCATGAGGTGAGCCGAGTTCATTGGACATGAACTCGGCTCATCTGGATGCCGTCACAGAGAGACGCTGAGGAGCGCAAGCAAGCCTGCGCTTCTCAGTGTCTGCGGGATGACAGGCTGGATGGCAGCTTTCTGCTGCGGTCCAGCCTGTCATCTCGATGTAGCAGAGCTGAAGCTGTCGTGGGAATCATGGAAAGGTAAGGATTATGTTGCTTTATTATTTTTCTTTTATTGCAGGGGATCGTTGGCTTCAGCTGGAATGGGCGTGATTGTAAGTATGGTTTAATTTAGAACAATAAAGAATTGTGTCTTTATTTCAATTAAAGGACTTTATTCTGGGTGTTTGTGTTTTTTTTAACTTTGACTATGGGGTTAGTAATGGGGGTGTCTTATAGACGCCTCTCCATTACTAACCTGGGCTTGATGTCAGCTGGCATTATAAGCTGACACCAACCCCAGCCCTATTACCCCACTGCCACCGCTACAGGGCAGTGGGAAGAGCGAGGCTAAGTGCCAGAATTGGCGCATCCTATGGATGTGCCATTTCTGGGGCGGCTGACGGCTGGTGTTTCTTGCCTGGGAGGGGGCCAATATTCATGGCACCCTTCTTGGGCTATTAATATCAGCCCCCAGCTGTCTGCCTGGCCTTTGCTAACTATTAAAATAAGGGGGACCCCACGTCAATTTTTTGGGGGGTCCCCCATTTTAATAGCTAGTAAAGGCTAGGCATTCAGTTGGGGGCTGATATTAGTAGCCTGGGAAGCTCCGTGGGTATTATCCCTTCCCAGGCTTCAAACATCTGCCCCAGCTGTCTGCTTAACCTCCGCTAGAGCCTAAAATTACGGGGAACCCCACGCCAATTTTTTTTTAAATAAATCCTTTATTTTAACACTAAATGACAAGTACAGTAATCAACACTGTCACTGTACTTCATATATATGTGACTGACATGTTTCTATCTATCTAATCTATGTGTGATGCTCTATTCCTTCCATTCTAAATTGTCGGGTACCGCTGCTGAATTGCCGGCCGGCTTTTTTAAGGAGACGGTGCATGAAAACACTAATATTTTTTTTAATAAATCCTTTACACTAAATGGCAAGTACAGTAATCAACACTGTCACTGTACTTCTTATATATGTGACTGACATGTTTCTATCTATCTAATCTATGAGTGATTCTCTATTCCTTCCATTTTAAATTGTCGGGTACCGCTGCTGAATTGCCGGCCGGCTTTTTTAAAGAGACGGTGCATGAAAACACTAATATATTTTTTTAATAAATCCTTTACACTAAATGACAAGTACAGTAAGCAACACTGTCACTGTACTTCTTATATATGTGACTGACATGTTTCTATCTATCTAATCTATGTGTGAAGCTCTATTCTTTCGGTTCTAATTTGTCGGGTACCGGTGTACGCCGCTGCTGAATTGCCGGCTTTTCATGTTTCACTGTGAGCACAGTTCCCATCGATTTGGGCAATCACTCTAATGCCACAACCACCATGGCTGTGGCATTACAGTGAGTGGCAGACAATCCCTGCATGATTGGTGCTCTAAATAGCGCCAGACATGCAGGACACGCTTTTGGTGCACGAACAGTTATCGAACATAACCTCGAACAGCCGAATTTTTTGCAAATCGTTCAGGTTCGTCGAACAACTCGAACACCGCCCAAAACAGCTCGAATTTGAGATTGGCGAACAGTTCTAGACGAACACCGCTCATCTCTAGTGACTACCTCTTGAAACTCATCAAGAGAATGCCAAGAGTGTGCAAAGCAGTCATCAAAGCAAAAGGTGGCTACTTTGAAGAACCTAGAATATATGACATATTTTCAGTTGTTACACACTTTTTTGTTAAGTATATAATTCCCCATGTGTTAATTCATAGTTTTGATGCCTTCAGTGTGAATGTACAATTTTCAAAGTCATGAAAATACAGAAAAACCTTTAAATGAGAAGGTGTGTCCAAACTTTTGGTCTGTACTGTACGTCCCCTATGTTGGTATATAATTCCCTCTATCCTGGTTTTCATCCTAATATGTACTGCATGTCCCCCATCCTGGGCCTTCCTGATATACTGTATATGTCTGCAATCCTGGCCCCCTTACATGTATATATTTCCCCAATCCTGGACTCATCCTGGTATATATGTCCCCCATCCTGGCATGTATGCCCCACATACTGGGTCCCTTTCTGGTATATATGTACACCATCATGGGCCTCTTCTTGGCCAATATCATAACACCAAATTACCCAAAGGATAAATAGATCCCATCATAAGGGATGTTAAAACGTGACTTTTATTCATTTTAAATCTAAAAGAGGTCAATATAATATTGATTAAAATTATTGCTAAGCTGATCCTGGGTTATATTATCTCCAGCTCTCGAAATAGATTCAGTTCCCAAAGTAACAGCTGTTTCTATTTATCCTGCTTATACATCACGGCTGCAGTCCGTGATCATACATTAATACATGATTGATCTCTTCTGTTGCTATACATCAGGAATCATTGAGCTGCTAAAAAGCATTCATAGTCACCCCAACAAGTTTCGCCTTCACAGGCTTCCTCAGGGGGCTGGGGCTATAATGTGTCAAGAAATGGTATGTTGGACCTTTTAAAGCCTTTGTCCCAGCCTCATTTGTGCTTAGATAGGGCCAATCAGATGTCCCCTAAATATGTAGCCTTCTTGGCATATATGTCCCTCATCCTGTTGTATATATCCCCCATCCTGGTCACCAATTTTCTAAGTAAATATATTTCTAAGGGTTCTATTGACATGTAATTCTCACCAGATATCGGTAACACCTAATCCAATCCACACAGGCAAAGAAATCAAAGCATAGATGTCCATACAATTAAGTTATGTGTAATAGTGAGCAAAAACACAGGGAAAAAGTATTGAACACATGAAGAAAGACAGGTCCAAAAATCCATGGAAAGTCATGACACAAGCTGAAATATATCAGTAATTAGAAAGCAATCCTGCCACGTAGTGAAAAATAATATCAGCTGGTTCAACTGATGGCCTATATAAAGGGGTCTCATTACCAAAGTGGCACACAAGAAACATCTCAAGATGGGTAAAACCAGTGACCTGTCTCAAGACCTTTGCAACCTTATTGTTGCAAAACATATTGATAGCATTTTTTACAGGAGAATTTCTAAACTACTGAAGGTTCCAATGAACACTATTGAGGCCATTATCTGGTAGTGGAAATGACATCATTTCACCATAACCTGGCTGCTACCAGATGCTCCCCACAAGATTTCAGACAAAGGAGGGAAAAGAATTAAAAGAAGAGTTGTCAAAGAGCCAAACACCACCTGTGGAGAGCTACAGAAAGACATGGAATCAGCAAGTACAATTATTAAAAAAATATATATAAGTAATGCACTCAACCTCCATGGCCTGTATGCACACTCACGATGCAAGACTCCATTCTGAACAAAAATCATATTCAAGTGCATTTAAAATTTGCTCAACAACATTTAGACAAGACTGTGAAATAATGGGAGAACATTGTCTGGTCAGATGAGACTAAAATTGAGCTCTCTGGATGCCATAACACACACCATGTTTGGAGGCCCAAAGGCACTAAAATCACCCCAAATACACCATACCAACAGTGAAGTTTGGAGGTGGGAACATCATGGTGTGGAGCTGTTTTTAAACATATGGCAGTGGCAAACTTCATATAGTTTAAGGAAAGATGAATGCACAAATGTACACAGAAAAGGACATGAATTCAAAAAATATCACAGAAAACAAACAGGCCTTACCAATAGAGATGAGCGGTGTTCGACTAGAACTGTTCGCCAATCTCAAATTCGAGCTGTTTTGGGCGGTGTTCGAGTTGTTCGACGAACCCGAACGATTTGCAAAAAATTCGGCTGTTCGAGGTTATGTTCGATAACTATTCATGCACCAAAAGCGTGTCCTGCATGTCTGGCGCTATTTAGAGCACCAATCATGCAGGGATTGTCTGCCACTCACTGTAATGCCACAGCCATGGTGGTTGTGGCATTACAGTGATTGCCCAAATCGATGGGAACAGTGCCAACAGTGAAACATGAAAAGCCGGCAATTCAGCAGCGGCATACACCTGTACCCGACAATTTAGAACCGAAAGAATAGAGCTTCACACATAGATTAGATAGATATAAACATGTCAGCCACATATATACGAAGTACAGTGAAAGTGCTGCTTACTGTACTTGTCATTTAGCGTAAAGGATTTATCAAAAAAAATAATAGTGTTTTCATGCACCGTTTCTTTAAAAAAGCCGGCCGGCAATTCAGCAGCGGTACCCGACAATTTATAACAGACAGAATAGAGCTTCACCCATAGATTAGATAGATAGAAACATGTCAGCCACATATATACGAAGTACAGTGACAGTGTTGCTTACTGTACTTGTCATTTAGCGTAAAGGATTTATCAAAAAAAATAATAGTGTTTTCATGCACCGTCTCTTTAAAAAAGCCGGCCGACAATTCAGCAGCGGTACCCGACAATTTATAACAGACAGAATAGAGCTTCACACATAGATTAGATAGATAGAAACATGTCAGTCACATATATATGAAGTACAGTGATAGTGTTGGTTACTGTACTTGTCATTTAGTATTAAAATAAAGGATTTATTATTAAAAAAATTGGCGTGGGGTTCCCCTTAATTTTAGGCTCTAGCGGAGGTTAAGCAGACGGCTGGGGCAGATGTTTGAAGCCTGGGAAGGGGGTAATACCCACGGAGCTTCCCAGGCTACTAATATCAGCCCCCAGCTGAATACATAGCCTTTACTAGCTATTAAAATGGGGGACCCCCCAAAAAAATGACGTGGGGTCCCCCCTAATTTAATAGCTAGCAATGGCTAGGCAGACAGCTGGGGGCTGAAATTAATAGCCCAGGAAGGGAGCCATGAATATTGGCCCCCTCCCAGGCTAGAAACACCAGCCGTCAGCCGCCCCAGAAATGGCGCATTCATAGGATGCGCCAATTCTGGCACTTAGCCTCGCTCTTCCACGCTGCCCTGGTGCGGTGGCAGGGGGTAATAGGGTTGGGGTTGATGTCAGCTTATAATGCCAGCTGACATCAAGCCCAGGTTAGTAATGGAGAGGCGTCTATAAGACACCCCCATTACTAACCCCATAGTCAAAGTTAAAAAAAACACAAACACCCAGAATAAAGTCCTTTAATTGAAATAAAGACACAATCCTTTATTGTTCTAAATTAAACCATACTTACCGTCACGCCCATTCCAGCTGAAGCCAACGATCTCCTGCAATAAAAGAAAAACAATAAAGCAACCTCATCCTTACCTTTCCATGGTTCCCACGACAGCTTCAGCTCTGCTACATCGAGATGACAGGCTGGACCGCAGCAGAACGCTGCCATCCAGCCTCTCATCCCGCAGACACTGAGAAGCGGAGGCTTGCTTGCGCTGCTCAGCGTCTCTCTGTGATGACATCCAGATGAACTCGGCTCACCTCATGCACGTCACTGACAGCGTGGGAAAATTCTCACGCTGAAGCGGTGAGTGCAGGAGAATTCTCCCACGCTGTCAGTGACGTGCATAAGGTGAGCTCATGTCCAATGAACTCAGCTCACCTCCTGCACGTCACTGACAGCGTGGGAGAATTCTCCTGCACTCAGCGCTTCAGCGTGAGAATTCTCCCACGCTGAAGCGCTGAGTGCAGGAGAATTTTCCCACGCTGTCAGTGACGTGCATAAGGTGAGCTCATGTCCAATGAACTCAGCTCACCTCCTGCACGTCACTGACAGCGTGGGAGAATTCTCCTGCACTCAGCGCTTCAGTGTGAGAATTCTCCCACGCTGAAGCGCTGAGTGCAGGAGAATTTTCCCACGCTGTCAGTGACGTGCATGAGGTGAGCCGAGTTCATTGGACATTAACTCGGCTCATCTGGATGCCCTCACAGAGATACACTGTGGAGCGCAAGCAAGCCTGCGCTTCTCAGTGTCTGCGGGATGACAGGCTGGATGGCAGCGTTCTGCTGCGGTCCAGCCTGTCATCTCGATGTAGCAGAGCTGAAGCTGTCATGGGAACCATGGAAAGGTAAGGATGATGTTGCTTTATTATTTTTCTTTTATTTCAGGAGATCGTTGGCTTCAGCTGGAATGGGAGTGATGGTAAGTATGGTTTAATTTAGAACAATAAAGAATTGTGTGTTTATTTCAATTAAAGGACTTTTTTCTGGGTGTTGTGTTTTTTTTAAATACTTTACTAGAAATTCATGGTGGTCATGTCTAATATTGGCGTGACCCCATGAATTTCGGGCTTAGGGCCAGCTGATAATGCCAAGCTGGCCCTAACCCCTTTATTACCCAGTGAGCCACCGCATCAGGGCCCTGGATGAGTTGGGTACAGCGCCAGAAGATGGCGCTTCTATGATCTCCTGCAATAAAAGAAAAATAATAAACCAACCTCATCCTTACCTTTCCATGGTTCCCACGACAGCTTCAGCTCTGCTACATCGAGATGACTGGCTGGACCGCAGCAGAACGCTGCCATCCAGTCTGTCATCCCGCAGACACTGAGAAGCGCAGGCATGCTTGCGCTCCTCACTGTCTCGCTGTGACGGCATCCAGATGAGCCGAGGTCATGTCCAATGAACTCGGCTCACCTCATGCACGTCACTGACAGCGTGGGAAAATTCTCACGCTGAAGTGCTGAGTGCAGGAGAATTCTCCCACGCTGTCAGTGATGTGCATGAGGTGAGCTCATGTCCAATGAACTCAGCTCACCTCCTGCACGTCACTGACAGCATGGGAAAATTCTCCTGCAATCAGCGCTTCAGCGTGAGAATTTTCCCACGCTGTCAGTGACGTGCATGAGGTGAGCCGAGTTCATTGGACATGAACTCGGCTCATCTGGATGTCGTCACAGAGAGACGCTGAGCAGCGCAAGCAAGCCTGCGCTTCTCAGTGTCTGCGGGATGACAGGCTGGATGGCAGCGTTCTGCTGCGGTCCAGCCTGTCATCTCGATGTAGCAGAGCTGAAGCTGTCGTGGGAACCATGGAAAGGTAAGGATGAGGTTGCTTTATTATTTTTCTTTTATTGCAGGAGATCGTTGGCTTCAGCTGGAATGGGCGTGATGGTAAGTATGGTTTAATTTAGAACAATAAAGGATTGTGTCTTTATTTCAATTAAAGGACTTTATTCTGGGTGTTTGTGTTTTTTTTAACTTTGACTATGGGGTTAGTAATGGGGGTGTCTTATGGACGCCTCTCCATTACTAACCTGGGCTTGATGTCAGCTGGCATTATAAGCTGACATCAACCCCAACCCTATTACCCCCTGCCACCGCACCAGGGCAGCGTGGAAGAGTGAGGCTAAGTGCCAGAATTGGCGCATCCTATGAATGCGCCATTTCTGGGGCGGCTGACGGCTGGTGTTTCTAGCCTGGGAGGGGGCCAATATTCATGGCTCCCTTCCTGGGCTATTAATATCAGCCCCCAGCTGTCTGCCTGGCCTTTGCTAGCTATTAAATTAGGGGGGACCCCACGTCATTTTTTTTGGGGGGTCCCCCATTTTAATAGCTAGTAAAGGCTATGTATTCAGCTCGGGGCTGATATTAGTAGCCTGGGAAGCTCCGTGGGTATTACCCCCTTCCCAGGCTTCAAACATCTGCCCCAGCCGTCTGCTTAACCTCCGCTAGAGCCTAAAATTAAGGGGAACCCCACGCCAATTTTTTTAATAATAAATCCTTTATTTTAATACTAAATGACAAGTACAGTAACCAACACTATCACTGTACTTCATATATATGTGACTGACATGTTTCTATCTATCTAATCTATGTGTGATGCTCTATCTTTCTGTTTTAAATTGTCGGGTACAGATGCTGAATTGCCGGCCGGCTTTTTTAAAGAGACAGTGCATGAAAACACTATTATTTTTTTAAATAAATCCTTTACACTAAATGACAAGTACAGTAAGCAACACTATCACTGTTCTTATTATATATGTGACTGACATGTTTCTATCTATCTAATCTATGTGTGAAGCTCTATTCTTTCTGTTCTAAATTGTCGGGTACAGATGCTGAATTGCCGGCCGGCTTTTTTAAAGAGACGGTGCATGAAAACACTAATATTTTTTTTAATAAATCCTTTACACTAAATAACAAGTGCAGTAACCAACACTGTCACTGTGCTTCTTATATGTGTGACTGACATGTTTCTATCTATCTAATCTATGTGTGATGCTCTATTCCTTCTTGTCTAAATTGTCGGGTACCGGTGTATGCCGCTGCTGAATTTGCCGGCCGGCTTTTTTAAAGAGAGTGTCTTCTGAGCAGTTTGTCAGCTTTTGGACACCTTTGCAGGTGTTTTCTATGTGTTTCTATGTGTTTTTGTTTGCCTGCCATTGGTTTTAACGGTGTTCGACGGTGTTCTAAGGTGTTCGACGAACAGTTCGACGAACAGTTCCTCGAACATCCCGGTGTTCGACGAACCGAACCGAACCCGAACACTACGGGGGTGGCTCAACACTACTTACCAACACCAGGTCAGATTACCAAAGCACTAGCAGGATGCAGCAGACCCCCATGATAAATGCAGGAGCAAGCACAGGTGCAAAATACTGATGTTACAGCCACCCTCTCCATGAGATGGCAGATCTGTGAGTGACTGTGTAGTATTATAATTGCACACAGATGGGGCTTGCATAGGACGCCAGTCACACAGATAGCTGTGATGCTCAGTGTCTGGTTTACAGCCTATTAATGACGCCCATAATTTTAAATCAAGCGGACTGCCCAGCACTATATACGTGCACCCCACAGGACAGATGCCCCAATTCACCCAACCAACACTAAAGGGCCTGGTTGCATCCTGCAAATGATGAAAAATGTGAAACAAAAAGATGAAAAATAATGTATAAGATAAATACATTACATGAGGTATTGGTCAATATTTTGGCCAAAATACGCAAGCTCGCAACCAGCGTCAAGGGACCTCATACTAGCGAGTCCCTACTCTAAAATTAAAAACGGCGCACCAAAAAGGACATGAATTCAAAAAACATCACAGAAAACAAACAGGCCTTGCCAACACTAAGTCAGATTACCAAAGCACATGCAGGATGCAGCAGACGCCCATGATAAAGGCAGGGGCAAGCACAGGTGCAAAATACTGATGCAACAGCCACCCCCTCCATGAATTGGCAGATCTGTGAGTGACTGTGTAGAATTACAAATGCACACAGGTGGGGCTCGCATAGGTGTCACGGGTGTGTCAGGTGTGACAGACAGTCGTTCTGGTTCCAGTTGTAGAAGGTCATTGCGCTTGGCTCTGCAGGCACCTTCTTGATCTTTTCATCTCTGTAGTGTAATGATATCCTTCTCCCTCTATGATGTAGCAGTGACCCCCACTTTCTGCTGCTAATTGACACATCCTTGCTCGGTGTTTAAATACCTTCAGTCTTTCCAGAGAGTCACCGGTGATAGTTCTATTTTCCTCTGTCCAGTCTTGAAGTACTAGTAGTCGGCTAGTGTCTTCTTGGAGCTCCCTTGGAGGATTGTTGGTGTGTTCTGTCTGGTATCTTCTCAAGCTAAGTGTTTTCCCTTTTCTGTTTACCTGTTTGTCTCTAGTTGCAGTGGGGGCTGACTAGTGCTCACCCCTATCGCTAGGGGCAGTCAGGGATTAGGCTTCCTGCTCGGCGATAGGTGTGGAACCTATTTAGGAACATTAGGGGAGTCAGGGTGTTGTCATATCTGCCTAGGGTTCTCCACTCCCCCTTTCCCTAGCGTTTGGGCTTCCTCCCTCTCTTCCCGTTGTTGTACACTTAGTCATTCCCTCACCGTGCGTGACATTGCCAACAGCCATACACATATATATAAAAAAAAACGGACACTTTTTTTTGTGTGTGTGTTTTCTTTTCTCTCCCCTGGTTCATGGATCCCGTTTCGGTGCTGGCAGAGGAGCTGCAGAAGTTGTCACTAGAGGTGACTGACCATTGATCTGAGGTTCAGCAGCAAAGGCAGCGGCTGCAGACACCTATTGTTGGGGACTCTGTGGGTAGGCCGGTCCAGCATGAACCCAAAGTTGCCTCCCGAACAGGTTTTCAGGAGGTAGTGACAAGTTTTTTGTATTCAATGAAGGTTGTAAATTGTATTTCAAACTTCGTACTTACTCCTCTGGAGATGAGGAGCAGCGAGTGGGGATTGTGATCTTACTGTTGCAAGGACATCCTCAGTCCTAGGTTTTCTCTTTGCCACAGGGTTCTATTTGTCTCCAGTCAGTAGAAGGGTTTTTTGGGGCTTTAGCCCTCATCTAGGATGTTCTTGACCTAATTTCCTTGGCTGAATCCAGGCTGCGCCACCTTCATCAGGGGAATCGGTCAGTGTAGACTTATAACTCTGAATTCCGTAGGTGGGCAACCGATACCAAATGGAATGACCCAGCTCTTAGAAGCCAAATTTGTCAGGGACTTACAGAAAGGTTGAAAGATGCTTTGGCAATGTACAAAACCCCGGAGTCTTTGGAGGCTGCTATGTCATTGGCTATACGTGTGGATAGACGCCTGTGGGATAGGTGAGTAAGACCACCTTCTCCTTAGCTCTTATGTCTTATGTTTCCCCCTGACATCCGCAAGAAAAAGGTTGTGTGTTTTTTTGTGGGAAGATGGGACATTTTATTGGGGCCTGTCCCTCGATTCCGAAACAAAAAGAGACTCGATTAACCCTTGGGAGTCTGGAGTTGGATGATCAAGGGGTATGTTTGTCTTCAACTTGCTGTTCTCGGTTTGTCCTGATGGCAGAGGTGATGCTAGAGAACAGGACTGAGAAAATTTATGTGTTTGTTGACAGTGGAGGTGGAGTCAGCATGGTTGATGCTGAGTTTGGGAGAACTCATGGACTTGCTTGCTGTTCTTCAGCTAAGCCCATTTCTATTTATGCCATGGACTTAGCGCTAGTGATGAGCAAATGTGTTCGCCACTGCTCAGTACTCGCCCGAGCATCACTGTGATTGACAAGCTCGGCGCTCAGCGAGTAATTCCGGGTTGCTCGTGCGGGAACTTGGGTCCCCGCTCTGCATGTTTGGCGCTCTTTAGAGAGCAAATGAACATGCAGGGATTGCTTGCCACGCACTGTAATGCCATAGCTATGTTGGCTGTGGGCATTACAGTGATTGTCTGGCCGCACAGCGTCATTAGGTCTATATAAGACCTGGCGCCGCTATGCTAGTCACAGTCTATCTCGGAAAAGGGCAGAGTAGGGAGAGCTGGTGCTGAGTCAGGGAGAGATTGGCTTGTTTATGGTTAGTATATGTATTCCACAACATATATCTATATATCCATCTGAACTAACAGTCCTTCTTAGGACTAATCCTGCTGCACATATTCAGTGGTGATAGCAGGAGTTAGGCAGGCCGGCAGTGTATGTGGCAGACTAAAGTGCATGATACAGCACAAGAGGGTCCATTGAACATTCTGTTTGCTGCTGTTCTTACATATATTTGCAGACATAGCCCCAGATATCAGGGGAGAGGGCAAATTATTTTTTATCTTAATCCTGGTTATTTTCTTTTAAATCAAGCCTGGGTATGTGATAGACTGCAGTGCATGATACAGCACAAGAGGGTCCATTGCATGTTCAACTTCTGACTGATCCTGCTGTGACAAAAATTTGTAGACATAGCCCCAGGTATCAGGGGCCAGGGATAATTTTTTTTTATCTTAATCCTGGTTATTTGCTTAAAAAGCTATCCAGAGTACACAATTTTTCTGCTCCATTTGCTTGTTAGCGCTGCAGAATACAGCCAGATCTTTTCCATATTATAGTGATAAAAATCCAGAAATTTGAACTGAATGTTGAAGATATTGGCCTCTTTTTCCATTTCGTTGTAATGTGTCAGTCAAGCTATTCACACTAGTTCTCTGTGAAGAATAGTACTAGTAATCTAGAGGCCTGCTATTTAAAATCATGGTTCTCTGTCAGACGTATCACATATAACAGCATTGCAAAATCAGCTATTTCCGGCTTCCATTTCCATTTTGTTGCAATGTGTCAGTCAAGCTATTCACACTAGGTCTCTGTGAAGAATAGTATTAGTAAACTACAGGCCAGCTATTTAAAACCGTAGTTCTCTGTCAGACGTATCACATATAACTGCGTTCCAAAATCAGCCATTTTTAGTGAACGTGGAAAATGTTATCCTCCATTTAAAATGGGCAAGGTGTGTGGCAAGGGACGGGGAAGTGGACGTGATGGTGATGGTGCACGCAGAGTCCGAGGCCGAGAACGTGGCTGTGGGCAAGCTGAAATTGTGCCACAATAAACACCCACATCTTGTCTTGTCGAACACCTTCCTGTCCCAATTACTAGAGGACCACAGCACACTACTATTGAACCCAGAGCAGCGTCAAAAGGTTGTTGGTAGGATAGCAGATAATGCTTCCAGTAACTTTGCCACCACCCCCCTGTGTTCGACATATTCAATTCTCAGTAGCCGTGAGTCTGGACCGAATATTCCTCACCCTGATCCACCTTCCTCCCACCATGCTAAGTGCCTGGAGACAACTGATCCCACACTTGGACACTCATAAGAGCTATTCACTTTTCCATTTGTAGATTCGGGCCTCTCGCCCTGCCAGCTTCAAGTGAGTCAAGAGGAGAACGTGTGTAGTGATGCCCGAATATTGGAACAGCCATGGTCACATAAAGTCAATGATAGGAAAGTTACTGTCTCAAGAGGTGGATGAAGATGATGAGACACAATTGCCAGAAAGTCAGGAGGAGGACCAGGGTGCGAAGTGGATGATGAGGTGGTGGATGATATGGTAACTGACCCAACCGGGCAGGGGGACACATAGTGCGAGGACAGCAGCATACAGGGGAAGGGAGGTGTAGCACCACAACAGGCAGAAAGAAGCAGCGTGGTGGCTGCAGACACAAGGCGGGAAAGCGTTCCCCATAACGCCAACATGACAGAAGTTGTCAGTACAACTGTTAGGTCTTTCCAAGTCTGGTTGTTTTTAAAAGACTCTGCAGATAACCCCAAAAAGGCCATTTGCACCACCTGCCAGGCCAGCATCAGCAGGGGTAGCAAAACTAGCAGCCTGACCACTACCAGCATGATCAGGCACATGGCAGCAAAGCACCCGACTAAGTAGGCCGAACCCCAGTGTCCAGAAACAGTGTCTGCGGGTGACAGCACTGCTTCTTCCGCTGTTGTGGTGCTACGCTGACCTCCCCCCATATGTAGTCAAAAACTGCTTTCACAGTGCAAAGCTAAGAAGGGTAGAAGGGCCATATTGGAGTTCAGATTTTGTTGGACTGATTTGAGGGTGCCATGTCACATTTGAAGAGCCCCTGAGGTGACAGTATAGCCAAATCCCCCAAAAGTAGCCCTAATTTACAAACTATACCTCTCAATGAATTTATCTAAAGATGCAGTGATCATATTGACAGCACAGGTGTGTCACAACCTTTTATACCATTGGGCAGTGAAGAAAAAACAATTACATTTTTACCACCAATGTTTTGTTTTAGCCCCAGGATTTACAGTTTCAGACAGAGAAATGGGTAAAAATGGCACCAAAGTTTGTTCCACAACATCTGCTGAATGTAGAAATACCCTGTATGTGGCAGTGCAGTATTGCTTAGCCACATGATGAGACTCTGGAGGGTATGAGCGCTATTTGCCTCTTAAAGCACAGATTTTCCAAGAATAGTTTTCAGACTCCATATACAGCGCCCCTAAATGCTAGAAGAGCAGAATCCTCCACAAATTTTCCTATTTCAGAAATTATACCCTTTTGGGAACTTTTCTACAGGTGTATTAATGATTTTGACTCCATGGGTGTTTTCCAGAAACAAGCAGCAGTGGATGTTGCTGAGTGAAAATTGCAAACTGACATTGTAGTGCCCTGTAAGTTGTAGTGACCAGTACATTGTGCCTGTACATTGAGCCCAGCTCATACTTCTGGAGACACTCACCTGTAAATTAGCCCTCATCACTACAGAAATGCAAAACATGTGGACTTTAAGTGTGGTTTAGCCACACTGGGGCTCAGAAGGGAGGGGGGGCATTTGGATTTGGTTGTGCAGAATTCGGTGGATTTCTTTTGGGGGTCAAGGAGCCATATCACTTTTCCAGAGCCTTTGTACTACCATTAATGTGGAAGCCCCCTATATTTCCATTAACAGATGATGGATCTGAGTGGTTTTTTTTTGGGGATTGAGTTGAAGCTTTTATTGGGAACATTTTACATAACATTTTGGAACACATTCATCCGGCGCTCTGCGCTTAGCACTTACTTTGGGGTTTCCATATAAATTTCCGAATGGCATGATTCAGATGAAATCCCCAAAACTGTGGCCAACTGTACTTTTATGAACTCCTAAAAAGATACAAACCGCTGGATCATAGGCCAAACGGCATCCACGGTGCCTCCTCCTGCCTCATTATAGGGAACCTTCCGCCAGGCATTGCATCTGAATCACGTATTTCAGATATTTACATGGGAACCCCAATGTAAGCGCTCAGCGTAAAGCGCAGTATAAATTTGAGTCGAGCATTACTGCAATCTTGGGAGGCAGAATGAACAAATCAACAGCAGATGAAGAATTGTTTTTTTTTTTTTCTCGCCATCATGAGTAGACGACTTTATTCTTCGAGTCAGTGCGATTACAAGGATACCAGATTTATATTGCATTTTTTATGTTTAGCTGCTGTCACACACTAAAAGACATTTCTTTCCAAAAACTAGTTTTTGCATAGCCATATTTTGATAGCTATAATTTTTCCATATTTCGGCCGACAGAGTCATGTTAGGGCTAGTTTTTTGCAGGACGAGTTGATGTTTTTATTGGTACCATTACCGTTGGTACCGTTTTGTCGCTTTTACATAATAAAAACTATTTTATAGAAAAAATAATTATTTTTGCATCTCTTTATTCTGAGAGCTATAAGTATTTTATTTTTCTGCTGATGGAGCTGTATGGCGGCTTGTTTTTTGCAATACAAGATGACATTTTCAAAAGTATCATTTTTATTTACATTCGTCTTTTTGATTGTGTTTTATTGCACTTTTTGTTCAACAGTATGATGATAAAGCATCGTTTTTTGCTTCGTTATTTATTATGGTGTTCACTGAAGTGATTATCTGGTGGGACAGTTTTATAGGTCGGGTTGTTCTGGATGCGGCGATACTAAATATGAGCTTTTTTTTTTTTTACATATATAAATGTATTTATTGGATGAATATTTTTTCTTTTTTTTGTTCTTTATTTTGTGATTTTTGTATATTTTTAAAAACTTTTTTTAATTTTTTTTACATTGTCCCAGGATGGGAGATCAACTTCAAAGTGACAGATCGCTGATCTAATACTCTGCAATGCTTCTGCACTGCAGAGCATTGGATCAGTGTCAGACAGGCAGGAAGGAGGTGTCTCAGCTCCTGCTGCATGAGCAGGCGTTTACAAGCCACCTTCCTGAAGGACCCCGTGGCCATCTTGGGACCGGAAGTCAACATGGATACCATTATCACAATGTGATGCGTTGCTCACTCCCTCTGCGATGCCTCGCGATGTCGCTCTCATTATTGACAGTGGCATCACAGGGGTGCGATCAGTGCTAGTACCGATCATGGGCAATGCTGCAGGGTGTCAGCTCTCACAAAGAGCTGACAGCCGCATGTGATCTCGAGGGCGCTAAGTGTGAGCCCGCGCAATCACTGCGCTGAATATAAACTGCTCTTTGCAGGAACGCAACTCCCACAGTCACTATATGAGTAACATTGAAATTCACAATATTGTCCATATAGTAAACTTCAATATTAATGTCACATCAACACATGCTTGTGCCAAGATATTTACTGAGATTTTGTAGTTTGTTTTCAAAGTCAACATTTCAAGACAAAAAATATACATTTTATGGTGTTTTGGCTAGAGATGAATGGAAGAATCCGCAAAGGATCAAGTTTGATTCGAATTTCCTTAAATCCGCGGTAACACATGAACTTGAAAAACCTGCAATAAGATTTAAAAAAAAAGTTGTCCATAGTCATTTCACACATGCTGCATACTGAGTGAGTAGGTTATCCCTTAGTTGATCCCTAATCAGGATACAAAAAGAGATGTCCATTGAAATCATGGAAATCTATGACCAAAGTTCTAAATGTACTCCCTAGTGAAGAGCGAGCACTAAAATGCTGGGATACTCGTTGCTGGGGTCGAGCACATTGGAATACTCGGGTGCTCGACCCGAGCAATGAGCCCAATGTAAGTCTATGGGAAACTCGAGCATTTTTCAAGCGGCTCCCCACGGCGGTCTGCAGAGGGCCTAAAAATTGCCCAAATCGATGAAAACAGTGCTCAAATGACATGGGAACAGCATGGGGAAGACCCCTGGAAGCATCTCTGACTCCCAAATCACTGCTGTCAACAACGCCGTCAGAGTATTATGCCACTTTACAGACTCACAATAAAACATACAAAAATGAAACCAAAATGGATTTTCCTTGGAAATATGTTAAGGAACATCCTTTCCAGGGTAATGACTTGTATATAAGGCAAAATAAATAACCAAAAACAAAAATACTCCTCCACACCTTGAGCTATGTGCACACATAGCGTTTTTGATGCGTTTTTGCACTTTTGCATTGCTTTCAACCAAGACAAATGCATTCACCAGGAAATGTCATTTTAACATTTTACAACCTTATCTGGCCATGTGGTGTGTGACACATCATCAGACACATGCATACAGTGCTGAAAAGACATGGGAACAGCATGGGGAAGACCTCTGGAAGCATCTCTGACTCCCAGGTCACTACCTAAAAGTGTGCCCATCATAAGTGATCCTTGGCGCATGCGAATATGCCTCCCGCCATGCACCTGTCATTGCAGACTTGAAACAATCACTGTCCATGTCCTTGTCCCAGTGCAGCGTTCAGTTGTCACAACCCCATTCCTTGGAATGCAAGCGCAAGTATGCAGCCAGCCACCCACCAACTTACAGGCTGCAATACTATACTGACAAATTTTTGACAGCTGCTTGCACTTGAAATGTAGCCTTTTAGGCTTGTGGAGGCGGAAGCTTTGCATAACCTCATGCCGACGACATCCGGGTGTCAATACTCGGTCCCCAGCCACCACTGTTTCTCCAGGTGTCGTCTCCGCCTTCCACAAGCACGGGTCCCACAACATTACCCGTGCCCTCCCCAGTGAACTTACAGGGAAGGACCGCCTAATCACAAACACGTGGACAGGTGAATGTGGCCAGGGACGGTACGGAGCCAGTCCACAGCTTTATTTGTGGAGTTGTATTTCACCACAGCCATATTCTTTAGCTTGGTGAAAGGACTTGGGAAACCATATCTACCCTGCTGTCCTTTCTCCCAGGGAGTCCGCTAAAGCTGCTTTCACTTGAAATGTGGCCTTTTAGGCTCGTGGAGGCGGAAGCTTTCTATAACCTCATGCCGGCGGCGGCCGGGTGTCCATACTCAGTCCCCAGCTGCCACGATTTCTCCCGGTGTCGTCTCAGCCTTCCACAAGCACAGGTCCCACAACAGTACACGTGCCCTCCCCAGTGCACTTACTGGGAAGGACCACCTAACCACAAACACGTAGACAGGTGAATGTTGCCAGGGATAGTACGGAGCCAGTCCACAGCTTTTTTTGCTGAGTTGTATTTCACCACAGCCATATTCTTTAGCTCGGTGAAAGGACTGGCATAGAGGGAAACAGTATCTAATCTGGGTGTAATTTCTCCCAGGAAGTCCACTAAAGCAGCTTTTGCAGAAGCAATGGCAGCCCGTCCAACATCAACTCGCACTTCTCGGTGTTGCTTTGACACACAAACATCTTTATTTGCGCATTTAATTTCATGACTACAGAGTTGGGCAATGGCCTGATCTGCAATCCGGTTTGCGAAATAACATGCAAAAGCACGTCCGATCCACATTAAATACTTTTCTTAGCCAGGGCTGCTTCTCGGCAGGGTTGGAAGGACCCACCAGAAAACCGGAGACTCCTCCAGTGGGCCCAGTATTCTCCTTCAGGAGAGTTCATAGTGCCGAGGTGAGGCCATGATGATGATAGAGGCCACCATCTGTTTAGTTTTCTGTTGCTTGCAATGCAGTTCAAGTATGCAACCAGCCACCCACCCACCTACAGGCTGCAATACTAAACTGCCAGATTTCTGAGCAGCTGCTTGCACTTGAAATGTCGCCTTTTAGGCTCCTGGAGGCGGAAGCTTTTCACAGCCTCAAGCCGGCGGCGGCCAGGTGTCAATACTCGGTCCCCAGCCGCCACTATTTCTCCAGGTATAGTCTCCGCCTTCCACAAGCACGGGACCCACAACATTATCCGTGCCCTCCCCAGTGAACTTACTGGGAAGGACTGCCTACCCACAAACACGTGGTCAAGTGAATGTGGCCAGGGACAGTACGGAGCCAGTCCACAGCTTTTTTTGCTGATTTGTATTTCACCACAGCCATATTCTTTAACTTGGTGAAAGGACTTGGGAAACCATATCTACTCCAGCAGTGATTGCTCCCAGGAAGTCCTCTAAAGCTGCTTTCACTTGAAATGTGGCCTATTAAGCCTGTGGAGGCGGAAGCTTTTCACAACTTAATGCCTCGTGTCCATACTCGGTCCCCAGCTGCCACTATTTCTCCCGGTGTTGTCTTCACCTTCTAAAAGCGTGGGTCCCTAAACATTACTGCTGGTACTTTTCTGTGGGAATCTGCTTGCCTCCTACCAGACTGGAATATTTCCAGTAAACTATGGTACGATGCCATGGTATTAGCACTGCCCCCAGTACCAGTAGGAAAGCCTTCCCCAATTTCCTTCTCAGGAATTTTATTTGGTTGACTGAGTGGCTGCCCAAAACATTAGTTTCTCACAAAGGAGCTGAATATAGAGTGGCAGTAGGTGCAAGTTTCTCCAGCCTGTTAGATATCAGAGGGTGAACGGCAGCACATTGGATCAGTAGTTAGCACTGAAGCCTTGCAGCGCTCGGATCCTGGGTTCATATCCCAGCAAGGACAACATCTGCAAGGATTTTGTATGTTCTCCTCGTTATTGCGTGGGTTTCCACCTCAGTAAAATAGCAGCCATAGAGTGTCGGGGAACCTTCCCACACACTTTTCTTAGCCAGGACTGCTTCTTGGCAGGTTTGGATGGTCCCACCAGAGAATCCTCTGGTGTGCCCTGGCTTCTACATCAGGAGAGTTCATGATAGCGCTAACTTTGCAGCTGATATGGGGCTCTTGAGCGAGGGAGAAAGGAGAGCCCTCAGAATCAAATCCTCTGGTGGGCACAATGTTTTTCAATCTGAAACAGCTTCTCAGTGGGAGTTGTATTTCACCACAGCCATATTCTTTAGCTCGGTGAAAGGACTGGCATAGAGGGAAACCGTATCCACTCCGGCTGTCATTTCTCCGTCACCAGGTTCCGCCCATTGTCACACACGACCATGCCTGGCTGTATGTTCAGCGGTGAGAGCCACAGATCAAGCTGCTGTGTTACAGCTTTCAACAACTCTGCAGCGCTGGGCGGTTTGTCACCTAAGCATTAAGCATGTTATCTTCAGCACAGCCTGTTGCCGCTTGGCCAAGGCAGTGCTGCAGTGCTTTCAGCTTGTGACTGATGTGGTCGTTTTGGAGATGGAGGAGGAGGTGCAGGAGTTGTACAATGTGATTACATTAAGGTTACATTGGAGACTCTGTTTTTATACTAAAGAAAGATCCTAGTGTTCTTTTTTTTTTGCGTTATTTTTTAAGGCAAATGCATTCACCGGGAAATGTCATTTTAACATTTTACAACCTTACCTGACAATGTGGTGTGTGAGACATCATCAGACACATCTTGTTTCATTGATGATGGAGGGACTCTGTACGACATATAGAGTAGGGCCACAGTAACGAGTACGACATGTTCCCATTAGAAAGGAGAGAGTCTGCTATACAGTTATAAGGTATGCAGTGAGTCCAACGGCTGACCAAATTTAGGAAAAACCTCACTAAGAAATTAAAGACACATAGAGCAGGGCAATAGTAATGACAAATTCCAATTAGAAAGGAGAGAGTCTGCTATACAGTTATAGGGTATGCAGTGAGTCCAACGGCTGACCAAATTTAGGAAAAATCCCACTAAGAAATTAAAGACACATATAGCAGGGCCACAGTAATGACAAATTCCCATTAGAAGGGAGATGGTCTACTATACAGTTATAGGGTATGCAGTGAGTCTAACGGCTGACCAAATGTAGGAAAAAACCCACTAAGAATTTAAAGACACATAGAGCAAGGCCACAGTAACAAGTACGACATGTTCCCATTAGAAAGGAGAGAGTCTGCTATACAGTTATAGGGTATGCAGTGAGTCCAACGGCTGACCAAATTTAGGAAAAACCCCTCTAAGAAATTAAAGACACATAGAGCAGGGCCACAGTAACGACAAATTCCCATTAGAAAGGAGAGAGTCTGCTATACAGTTATAGGGTATGCAGAGACACTTCAATGCCCCTTGGAAGAGACGTGGAGGAGGGTCTCATAAAAAAATGTCCCCATTAGAAAGGAGCTTGCCTCCTATACTTGTAATGCCCATGCACTAAGTGTATGGGCTAACAAACATTTACCCCTGGGGGATATACATGAACATACTCTATCATTTTTTTTTTTTTACGGGCATCATAAACACCCTTTTAAAAAATTATGTGGGTGTTGCATCACGGACCAGGGTCACCCTAGTGATATGGTGGTGGAAGATTGGGAGAAGGAGGAGGACAAGAGCAAATAGCCAAAATCAGCAAGCGTATACCCATGTGTGGGTGTGAAAAGGTGCATGGGAATACACCTCCCAAAGAAAGACACTGGATTTGAGTTTATGTTACGCTGCTATCATATGGTG
Organism: Phyllobates terribilis; assembly: GCF_046119375.1. Classification (NCBI taxonomy): domain Eukaryota; kingdom Metazoa; phylum Chordata; class Amphibia; order Anura; family Dendrobatidae; genus Phyllobates; species Phyllobates terribilis. The sequence goes on from NW_027362763.1 coordinate 226,924,297, forward strand.
GTGTTGAGAAGTCTGGCCCAATCCAGCCCTTGTTAATTTTTATAAGAGTCAGCCTGTCAGCATTTTCAGTTGACAGGTGGATGCACTTATCAGTTATAATTCCACCAGCGGCACTAAAAACCCGCTCTGATAAAATACTGGAGGCTGGGCAGGCCAGGACCTCCAAGGCATAGAGTGCCAGTTCACTTCAAGTATCCAGCTTGGATACCCAATAATTATAAGGCACAGAGGAATCACGGAGGACGTTGGTACGGTCGGCAAGGTACTCCCTCAGCACCTTCCCAAACTTTGCACTCCTTGTGAGAGTACCCCGTGCCTCAGGGCCTGTGCAATGGGAGGGTCTGAAAAAACTCTCAGAGAACTTTGACAGTGTTCCCCTGCCTCTGCTGGACTGAAGTTGTGTCTCTCTCGTCTGTACTCCTTGGTTGTCCAATGAAGTGTGCCTTCTGCCACCAGCGTTTTCAGATGGGAATTTTTTTAATAGTTCCGCAACAAGGGCCTTCTGGTACTGCCCCATTTTTTTAGACCTGTCTGCCTCAGGAATAAGAGATATAAAGTTCTCCTTGTAGCATGGGTCTAGAAGTGTCACCAACCAGTAATGACTGTCACCCAAAATTTTGAGAATGCGAGGGTCATGGGAAAGGCAGTGTAACATAAACTCAGCCATGCGTGCCAGACTACTAACAGGCAAGACTTCCATGTCCTCACCAAGAGGATGACTGACCATGCTCTCCTCCTCCTCCTCTCTGTCCTCTGGCCATCCACATTGAACAGACGGTATGACAGATGTACAGGTAGTCCCGTCTATAGTGCATGAGCTCCTGTCCTTCCTCCTCCTCCTCTTCCTCATTGTCACCCAATCCATGTTGGGATGAGATGAGGCTTGGCTGTATGTAATCACCCTGTATGGTTCCTTGCTCCATCTCATTGTGCTCCGCCTTTAATGCATCCTCTTTGATTGTGAGCAGAGAGCGTTTCAGAAAACAGAGAAGCGGGATGGTGACGCTAATTATTGCGTCATCGCCGCTCACCATCTTGGTGGAGTCCTCAAAGTTTTGGAGGATGGTACATATGTCTGACATCCATGTCGACTCCTGAGGTCTTATGTGTGGAGTCTGAACTGAATACCGAGGGCCTTGTTGATGCTGGTATTCAACAACTGCCCTCTTCTGCTCACAAATCCTTCCCAACATCTGCAATGTAGAGTTCCAATGCGTGGGGACATCACACACCAGTCTGTGAGATGGAAGCTGCAAACGCTGCTGAAACACTGCAAGGGCGGCAGAAGCTGTAGCTGACTTTCTAAAATGGGCACACAAGCGGCATACTTTAACAAGCAGATCCGGCAGCTCCGGGTAGGATTTGAGAAACCGCTGAACCACGAGGTTAAGCACATTGGCCAGGCATGGTACGTGTGTGAGCTCGCCTCACCTCAGAGCCACCACCAGGTTCCGGCCATTGTCACACACGACCATGCCTGGCTTTTGGTTCAGCGGTGTGAGCCACAGATCTAACTGCTCTTCAGAGCTGTCCAAACTCTTCAGCATTGTGCGGTTTGTCACCTAAGCATATTAGCTTCAGCACAGCCTGTTCCGCTTGGCCGAGCCAGTGCTGCAGTGCTTCCAGCTTGTGACTGATGTGGTCATTTCGGAGATGGAGGCTGAAGAGGAGGAAGAGGCTGAGGAGGATGAGGTGCAGGAGTAGTAGAACAAGGGGGCAACCCTGATTGACCTAGGGCCCGCAATCCTTTTCGTCAGGAGGACGTGTTCCGTCCCAAGGTCCGACTGGGTCCCGGCTTCCACTATGTTAAACCAGTGTGCCGTCAGTGAGATGTACCATCCTTGCCTACAAGCACTTGTCCACGTGTCCGTGGTTAGGTGGACTTTCCCGGTAACTGCATTGTTGAGGGCACGGCCTATGTTTTGGGACATGTGCTTGTGTAATGTGGTGATGGCACACCGGAAGAAATAGTGGCGGCTGGGAACCGAGTCCCGAGGGATGGCCGCCGCCATCAGGATGCGGAATGCTTCTGTCTCCACGAGCCAAAAAGGCAACATTTCGAGTTTAAGCAGTCGTGAAATGTGAGAATTTAGTAGTGTGGACTGTGGGTCGTTGGCTGCATATTTGCGCTTGCGTTTCAAAGACTGGGGTATGGACAACTGAACTCTGCGCTTGGACAAGGACATGGACGTGCTTCCTGATGCTGCTACTTGAGAGTGTGCAATGACAGGTGCAGGGCAGGAGGCATCTTCACATGCTCCATGGACAGGGGATTGGCTTGCATGCACAACAGCGGAAGAAGCAGTGGTGCCACCTGCAGACCCTGTTCCTGGACCCTGGGGTTCGGCCCACAAAGACGGGTGCTTTGCTGCCATGTGCCTGATCATGCTGGTGGTGGCCAGGCTGGTCCTTTTGCCACCCCTACTGATGCTGGCCTTGCAGGTGGTGCAAATGGATTTTTTGGGGTTATCGGCAGAATCTTTAAAAAACAACCAGACTCGGGACGACCTAACAGTTGTACTGGCAACTTCCTTTGTGTTGGTGTTACGGGGAATGGTTGCCTGCCTTCTGTCTGCAGCCACCACACTGCTTCTTCCTGCCTGTTGGGGTGCTCTGCCTCCCTCCACCTGTCTGCTGCTGTCCTCGCTCTGCATGTCCTCCTGCCAGGTTGGGTCAGTTACTATATCATCCACCACCTCATCTTCCACTTCTGCACCCTGGTCCTCCGCCTCACTTTCTGGCAATTGTTTCTCATCATTGTCCAACCTCTTGTGACACTTTCCCACCATTGCTTTCGTGTGACCGTGGCTGCTCAAATATTTGGGCATTGCTACACGCGATCTGCTCTTGCACCGCTTCAAGTGGACCCGGCGAGAGGCCCAAATTTATAAATGGAAAAGTGAACAGCTCTTCAGAGTGTCCAAATGTGGGATCAATTGTCTCCGGGCACTCAGCATGGTGGGAGGAAGGAGAATCACTGTGAGGAATATGCGGTCCAGACTCACGCTACTGAGACTTGACCGTGTGGAAGACAGGGTGGTGGTGGTGGTGGCTAAGTGACTGGAAGCATTATCCGCTATCCAACCAACAACCTTTTGACACTGCTCTGGGTTTAATAGTGGTGTGCTGCGGTCCCCTAGGAATTGGGACAGTAAGGTCGGGCGAGAAGATGTTGGTGTTTGTTGTGGCACAATTTCAGCTTGCCCAAAGCCTTGTCCTTGGCCTCTGCATGCACCATCACCATCACGTTCAGTTCCCCGTCCCTTGCCATGTGCCTTGCCCATTTTAAATAGAGGAAGTATTTTCCACGCTCACTACAAATGAATGAGTTTAGAGCGAACTTATATGTGATCCGTGTGATGGAGAAAACAGAGTTTTAAATACCTGGCCTGTAGGTAAGTAGTTTGAACAGCAAACTGCGGTGAATTGCTTCACTGACACACTGATGGAAATTTTTAATGGAAGCCAGAAATGGCAGCATTTTCTGACAACGTATATGTGATCCCTGTGACGGAGAAAACAGAGTTTTAAATACCTGGGCTGTAGGTAAATAGTTTGAACAGCAAACCGGTGGGAATTGCTTCACTGACACACTGAAAGAAATTTTTAATGGTGGCCAGAAATGGCAGCATTTTCTGACAACGTATATGTGATCCGTGTTACGGGGAAAACAGAGTTTTAAATACCTGGCCTGTAGGTAAGTAGTTTGAACAGCAAACTGGTGTGAATTGCTTCACTGACACACTAAAGGAAATTTTTAATGGAGGCCAGAAATGGCAGTATTTTCTGACAGCGTATATGTGATCCGTGTGACGGAGAAAACAGAGTTTTAAATACCTAGCCTGTAGGAAAGTAGTTTGAACAGCAAACTGGTGTGAATTGCTTCACTGACACACTGAAGGAAATTTTTAATGGAAGCCAGAAATGGCAGTATTTTCTGACAACATATATGTGATCCGTGTGACAGAGAAAACAGAGTTTTAAATACCTGGCCTGTAGGTAAGTAGTTTGAACAGCGAACTGGTGTGAATTGCTTCACTGACACACTGAAAGAAATTTTTAATGGAGGCCAGAAATGGCAGTATTTTCTGACAACGTATATGTGATCCGTGTGATGGAAAAAGCAGAGTTTTAAATACCTGGCCTGTAGGTAAGTAGTTTGAACAGCATATCGGTGTCAAAAATGTCGCTGACACATTGAAAAGAAAATGGAATGGAGGCCAAAAATGGCAGTATTTTCTGAGAATGTATATGTGATCCGTGTGACGGAGAAAACACAGTTTTAAATAGCTGGATTTCTATCGCTGTAATATGGAAAGGACCTGGCTGTATTCTGCAGTTCCAACAAGCAAATGGCGCAGAAAAACGGTGTTCTCTGGATTGCTTTTTAAGCAAATAATGAGGATTAAGATCCAAGGAAATGTATTCCTGGCCCCTGAGACCAGGGCCTTTGTATAGAAATATCTAACAGCAGCAGAAGGCAGAATTGGAATGGAGCCTCTTGTGCTATATGCACTGCAATCTGCTATACACCCTGCCTGCCTATATACACTGCCTGCCTGATATCTCTGCAGATGGATTATTTAGTCCTCAAAAGGACTGTTTGTTAAGATGGATATGTGTAATGTTCGGTTTTTCTCCCTACACTACCTAATACACAAGTAAATCTCTCCCTGACACAGCAGCACCTCTCCCTACACTGCCTGATTCCAGAGTGACTGTGACGAGCACAGCGGCGACAGGTCTGATATAGACCTGATGACTCTGTGCGGCCATCCAATCACTGTAATACCACAACCACCATGGCTGCGGCATTACAATGAGTGGCTGGCTATTCTTGCTTGTTGATTGGCGCTCTAAAGAGCGAGCATGCTCGCTCATCACTAGTACTCCCCTCTTACCACACAGAAAAATAAAAGGAGAGTCATGGTGTATAGGTGCAATCACAGAAGGGCGTAGCTCCCAACTTTTAACGACATTGAGTCAGACATGTATTGCAGCTCTTGTACTTTTCCGCTATTGAAACCCTTTAGTGCTATCACCCTCTTCAACACCCCTTTCCTGGCCCCATAGAGTTTGATGCCAAAAAAATGCCCAACAACACAGAATGATACCTGCACAGTTAATTCCCCTCCAGTACTCCCCACACACACATGATGACTCCATAATTGTCACAATGTATGTTGTCCCCACAGTACCTGCAACATAGTATGTTGTTGCCACCATGCCCTGAACACAGTTAGATGCCCCTACAGTCCCTTTCATACAATATGATTTCCTCATAGTTTCCCCACGCATATTATGAGGCTTCCACAGTAACCATCATGCCATATTAACCACAAACACACTATATGAACCTCAGTGATTACCAAAAGAATGTTATGCCCCAAACCCCCAACAGTATGATGCCTCCACAGCAACCAATGCAGTATGATGATTCCACTGTGACCCCCCCCAACGGTATGAGGACTCCATATTCCTCAACAGAATGGTTGTCTGTACAGCCCCCACAGAAAATTATGGCTCCCATACATAGTATGGTGGCTACCACTAAACCTACATAAAATATGATGCCCCACATTTAGCCACAGAGGGTATAATGTCTTCACACCCCCCAAACTATATTGTGCCACCACTGTCCTTTCACACAAAGTGTGATGACCACCACGTCCCCCATGCAGTAAGATGTCCCGTACCATCTCCCAGACTTTATGATTCTCCCATAAACCCACACAATATGATGGCTCCCACAGCCCCCACACAGTATGATAGCCCCCACCCCCTCCCAGGCAGTGTGATGGCTCTTATAATCTACCCATTACACTGTAATTAGAAGAATGGCCCAAATGTCAAAAATTGGGTGTAAAAGGGGGAACGAAGACCCCCCAAACACCCTTCTATACCGACTCAATAACAACATTTTTTTATCAAGAGAACAGAGTCATCATGGCTTAAGAAAGAATACATATTTTATTGAAACATTCGTTTGATAATAAGACCCAAAACATCAAAGTGAAAGGCAAGGTAGACAATGAGATATCGGATCTGGCCGAGCAAGGCCTGCTAAAGTACTAGATATTCAATCAAGTTCATATAAATTTGCAAATAAAAGAAGCAGAACACCATAAAGAAGAATCTGTACTTCCTGACAAATGAGACAAAAGTTATAAAAGTATATAGTAGGCCTATAGTTAGTTAAGAAAACACATGATAGTGTCAGGATAAACAAGCTATTATTAGGCTGACCATGTGGTGGCGCACTAAGTAGCGCACTGCTAGAGAGCAGTCAGACAGAGCTTGTTATACAAGGTGCTGCGTGCATATTTTCAATCAGTATAAAGTTTGCAATTGACAGCATCTAGACAGGTTCTCCCTATAAGAGAGAGGAAAGTACCCTCTGTTCCCCCATCAACTAAACAGCAAGGGGAATGTGTCATTGAGAATTGACATAAATGAGGTGGTACTCTTACCAGGGGCTGCAGGCCGTAGGTCGGCAAGTCAGATAGGAATCTCAAATAAGTCCCTCGACGTGCGTTTCGCGGCAGCTGGGGCCGCTTCCTCAAGGGGCAGTAGCGTTAGTGGGAGTAGAGGACCTTTTTAAATTGTTCGCGCCGGTCACGTGACCACTCACGTGACCGGTCACATGATGTGAGAGGACGGGTGCGGGTGTCCCGAAGACGCCGAAGTGGGGCATGCGCCCGCCGAGTCCCGTGTCAGGCGCCACCCCCAGGCCGTCAAGACCTGCAGCGCACGCGTGGGCACGTCGCAGTGATTGCGGAAGTGCCCGACCATGCGCGGACATCATAAAGACAGCATGGGGGAGCGCCAAGCCACAGGAGAGCCGGTGCATGCGCACCATGTCACGGGGCAGCAGCACTCGCTGGGATGGGAAAACACGCAGGGGAGAGAGAGGATGTCACTAAATACATATCAGAAGAAAAGCAGAGAATGAACAGGGGAATAAATAAATACATAATCCAGCATCCATTACAGTTCATCCATCAGTAGTCCTTTTCTTTTTCTTATTTCATCAATTTATCATTCCGTCCTCCGTTTCATCTGAGCCATTTGACATCACAGCGATCATTTTAAATAAATAAAGATTGGTCCGGCAAAGTGCAAGGAGAGAATTTGTTACATTATCTAGGAAAAAACTGAAAAAATAACCTGATTAAAAAGCAATAAAAACACAGAAATAGAAATACACCCAAAAACTTTTACGTCCCAAACGGACGCAGTAAGGGCAATTAATGGGGGGTCACCATATACTGTAAAATCAACTACCGGTATAGTGATGTTATAGAAAGGAAGAGAAAGAAAGAGACTCATTTAGTCCACAGGGTGACAATGTCCCGAGTGTCACAAACCACTTGGCTTCCACTTGCGCCAAGATTTTTCTAACATTGCCACCCCGCGCACCCAAATGTATTACATCTATCCCCCGCACTCTGAGACAGCTAGGGTCGCAGTTGTGGACAGCCCTAAAGTGCCTGGGAATACTTTTAAGTTCATTTGTATCGACCACCGTCTTGGCCGCACCAATGTCACGGACATGCTCACGCACACGTATTCTCAGTTCCCTGGATGTTAGTCCGATATAGATTGGAGGGCAATCACACGTGGCATAATAAATAATGTTATTAGTGCCACAGGAGATATGATGTCTAATTTTAAATTGTTTTTTGCCATCTGAGGACGTGAAAGTGTTGCAGCGCGCGACATTGGCGCAGGCAAGACACCGGCCGCAAAGAAATGTCCCGAGGGTTGGTCCGTGAGAACCAAAAGGATTTGGCCGCATCGGGACATAGTGGCTAGAGACTAGCAGATCTTTTAGATTTTTGGCCCGTCTTGGGGTCATAAGAGGACGATGCCCAAGAATTGGTCCCAGGGAGGCGTCAGTTGCCAAAATGTCCCAATGTTTGGTCATGATTTTCCTCATGTTCTCCCACTCATGGCTGTAATTTGAGATGTAACGAATTTTCACTTGTCCTGCCTCCAAACCTTTGGTGGTATTAGAATACAATAGATTATTGCGTGGGGTCCACCTTGCTCTATCATATCCATGCTTGATACACATATTACTGTACCCACGTTGTCTAAACCTGTCCCTCAGATCCACGGCTTGGCGTTCAAATTTAAGGTCAGAGGAGCAGATCCGCCTTGCCCTCAGGAATTGCCCGACAGGGATGGCCCTTATAGTTGCGGGATGGTTTGCCATTTCAGCATGTATTAGGGCATTGGCCGATGTGGACTTTCTAAAGATGTTGGTCTGGAGGTGCCTCTCTCCATCAACCTCCAGCGCGACATCCAAGAAGTCAATTCTTGTGGTGTTAAATTTGTATGTCAGCCTAATGCCCCATGTATTCTGATTTAGTTTGACCATGAACTCGTCGAGCTGCTGAACCGTCCCTCACCAAAAAAATAAAACATCATCAATATAATGGAGCCAGCATAGGATATGGTCCGTGGCCCCCGCGCCCTCATTGCCAAAAATGTGCCTCTCCCATGCACCTAGGAAGAGGTTGGCATACGAGGGCGCGCAGGCCGCCCCCATAGCTGTACCCCGTTTCTGCAGGTATACTGCATCCTTGAATAGAAAATAATTGTGAGTCAGGTCGAATTGCAGCAGCTCGACGATCAGTCTGCATAAAGGGCCGCCCAGGTCGGACTCCCCGAGGAAAAGGCGGATCGCCTCCAGACCAATGGCATGTTCAATACAGGTGTACAAACTTTCTACATCTGCTGTGACAAGCAGTACCCCTTCCTCCAGGAGGACACTATCGACCCGGATTAGGACGTCCGTTGTGTCCTTGATGTAGGAAGGTAGTGTCTCAACAATGGGCTTCAAATAGAAGTCAATAAACCTACATATGGGTTCGCATAGGCCACCCAAACCCGACACAATCGGACGTCCAGGTGGGTCGGTGGAGTCCTTGTGGATTTTGGGTAAGAGATAAAAGGTTGGTGTTTTAGGAAACCAAACGGTCCAGTTTTCTTATCTATAACCCCATCCTCACAGGCATGGGCCAGGATCACCTGAAGCGCAGCGGAGAAGGAGGTGGTAGGATTATAATGAAGTTTAGAGTAAGTATTAGCATCCTTTAGTTGTCGGAATAATTCCCTTTCATATTTCGTACAGGACGAAATCACGATATTTCCCCCCTTGTCAGCTGCTTTAATTACAATGTCACTATAGGACTGTAGTGTACTGATTGCTTTCCGTTGTGATACTGTGAGATTATCAAATCTCCTGGAAGTAGATAACTTCCTAAAGTCCTCAGACACAAGCTTGGAGAAAATTTCCACAGCGGGACACAGGGACAAGGGGGGAAAGCGTGTAGATTTGGGTCTTGCACATGGGGGCAACCCACCTGATTGGGGAGATCCTTGCTCCTGTAACAATTCCTCCAAATTTGAGATTGCCTCCTGCTCCGCCGCACTCCAGGATTCACAAGGCCCCGTGCTCTTAGAGTGTAGTTTGTGAAGGATGAGTTTACGTGCGAATAATTAGAGGTCCTTTAGGGCTGTGAAATAATTAAAACCATTAGTGGGAGAAAAGGTCAATCCCTTGCCCAAAACCTCCAACTACTCTGCAGAGAGCACGTGGGAGGACAGATTGACAACCTGTACCCCCCCCCCGGGGACCACTCATCCGTTGTTGTTACAGGCCTTTGTTCCTTCTAAAAAGATCTGTTCTGGAGAAAAAGATTACAGTACGGGGGAGAGGAGATGCCCTTTCCCTCCGAAATGAGTAATAATAAAGTCTATGAATAAGTATTCTCCAAACAAACACATATAAGGGAAATTAGAAAAATTATTCTTTATTGAAGAAAATATATAAATATCATAAAAATTACAATAGATATAAGTAATAAAGTACAAAGTAAGGACAGTAGGGGAGGGGGAGAGAAGAAAGCTAAAAAGTAATGTAATGAGGTGACTGATATAACAAAGAGACTAACACCCCAGAAAAGCATTCAATAAATGACAGGTGTAAATATGGTGCCTATGGATAAAAAATCCTAACACTGACCACATCAGAAAATAATGATTACAAATCCTCTAGGGAAAACTGAGAGCACGTCTAGCTTAAGGCCAAAAAATCCTGTATGTAAAATACATGCAGGTAAGTATCAAAATGGTTGTATGCTGTCAAATAGACCGTAACCATAGTAATTGTGCATAAGATATACTAATCAGTAAGTTATAGGACCAGATATGGAGCTTCCATTACCTTGTGTCATTTCTATGGAGTCCAAGGCAGCGTGGGAAAGAATGCTAGGAGTGCAAGGAAGCCTCGACGCGCGTGTCACCCGGAAATGGCTTCGTCAGGACGCCTCCTGACGAAGCCATTTCCGGGCGAAACGCGCGTCGAGGCTTCCTTGCACTCCTAGCATTCTTTCCCACGCTGCCTTGGACTCCATAGAAATGACACAAGGTAATGGAAGCTCCATATCTGGTCCTATAACTTACTGATTAGTATATCTTATGCACAATTACCATGGTTACGGTCTATTTGACAGCATACAACCATTTTGATACTTACCTGCATGTATTTTACATACAGGATTTTTTGGCCTTATGCTAGACGTGCTCTCAATTTTCCCTAGAGGATTTGTAATCATTATTTTCTGATATGGTCAGTGTTAGGATTTTTTATCCATAGGCACCATATTTACACCTGTCATTTATTGAATGCTTTTCTGGGGTGTTAGTCTCTTTGTTATATCAGTCACCTCATTACATTACTTATTAGCTGTCTTCTCTCCCCCTCCCCTCTGTCCTTACTTTGTACTTTATTACTTATATCTATTGTAATTTTTATAATATTTATATATTTTCTTCAATAAAGAATAATTTTTCTAATTTCCCTTATATGTGTTTGTTTGGAGAATACTTATTCATAGACTTTATTATTACTCATTTCGGAGGGAAAGGGCTTCTCCTCTCCCCCGTACTGTAATTTTTTTCTCCAGAACAGATCTTTTTGGTTTTGCTTTGATTATAGGGATCTGTGGACCATGTATTATATGGTAGGCATATAGGTTTTCTTTGTTCCTGCTAGTCTGTCTAGTCTGGATCCTTTTAAGAATTTGCACCAGAGCACTCTGGCCGTTCACAACTTGCGATTTTTCATGCGAATCCTCCATGGAGGTAGTGGATGACATAGACGTTGATCTCGATCTAGAGTGGAAGCCTCCTCTTTGTTGAGGACGAGATCTTTTGTTTGAATGTCCCCTCTTATACATTCGCTGTAGTTGTTTGTCTTGTGCGTCTCGTAGAAATTTCTTTGATATAAACGACTGGACCTCATTGGCCAGCTCCTGGGATAGAATTTAAATTTTTTCGTTTAATTTTTTTAAAAATTCATTAGACAGCTCTTTTTTCAATATGGTCTGTAGTTGTTCAATTTCTGTCTTGATTAGTGTTAGGGATGTTTGGTTCATTTCAATGAGTAAATGCATATATCCAATTGAGCATGTGTTGGAATTTTGCTCCCATCTGGCTTTAATGGAATCATCCTCCACATTGAATGATGGGAAGATCTGGACTCTCAAGCCCCAGGGTATGAGACCCCTTTCGATGTATTTTTTTAGAAAGGCTACATTCCACCACAGCCGTGTTCTCTTCCTAATAAGATCCTTACATTTATTGGTGTGTTCATTCATGCTGAACCCCCCCCCACATTACTGTCATTGTCATCCTTGCATGCATCATTAAGTTGTAAGAGCCAGGTTCCATCCCGGGCTCGAAAGTCCATGGCAGGCCTGAAATAAACTGTGAGAACCACAGGAATAAATATGATTAGAAGAATGGCCCAAATGTCAAAAATTGGGTGTAAAAGGGGGAACGAAGACCCCCCAAACACCCTTCTATACCGACTCAATAACAACATTTTTACATTACACTGTAAGATCCACTGACAGCCCCACAAGTACTATCAAGTAAAATTAAAAAAATAAATAAAACTACTCACCTAGCCCTATACTCTACATGAGCTTCTCCAGCCCTCCTACACAGTACGGTGATTTTGCACAGCCCCCCCCACGTGTGTATGTTGGTCTGCACATAGAGTATGATGGTGCCCACACAGTAGGATGATTCCCGCAGCATCCCCTCGTACAGTATAATGGTACCCCTCACAGTACGATGGCCCCCACACAGTATGATGACACCCACTCAGAAACATATGCTTACAGACCACCTCACAACTGCTGATAACATTTAAAAACTAAAACTACTCACCAAGCTCCATTTCTCCGATGTGCTGCTAAAGTCTGTGCAACATGTGGACTGAGTTTCCGCACAGCAGGTGAAATTTAGTGACATCAATACACCTTTTGTACTGAGACTCAGAAGCACAGGTTGAATTGTGGCACAGCAAGCTGACCACTTCCTATTTCAACATTGTATTAAACAATATCTGCATCCATTGAAATTGTGACAACTGGTGAGATGCCTTGTGGTGAACGGTCCTTGACCCCTCCTGACTCACAGACTTCATAGTGTCTGCCTGGTCTTTTGCTATTAGTGGTACACCTCTGGATACAATATATAGGCCAGGAATTTATATTTGTATTGGAAATAGGTCAAAATCCTAAAGATGAGGTAGAAGTCAACAATATGAGAGTATAAAAACACAAATTGCACCTTAATAGACAGGCAGAGTTAACCCCTTAATGACCAAGCAAAATTTTGGAAATCTGACATGTGTCTCTTTATGTAGTAATAACTCTGTAATGCTTCAACATATCCCATTGATATTAAGAATGTTTTTTTGTGACACATTATACTTCATGACAGTGATATATTTAGGTTGTTTTGTGTTTATTTTTTAAAAATATCAGAAATGTTCCAAAAATGTAAAACAATTTGTAACTTTAGAACTTTGAATGATTATCCTTTAATCCAGCTTGTCATACCACACAAAGCATTAATAAATTACATTTCCCATGTCTGCTTTATATCCATTTGTAATATTTTTTTTATTTTGTTAACATTTTAGAAGGTTTAAAAATGTAGTAGTAATTTTTCATTTTTTTCAAGGAAATTTACAAAACTTATTTTTTAGGAACCTATTCAGTTTTTAAATTACTTTTTGGGAATTAATGCAAAGTGGCATGACAGGAATGAAAATAAATTATTTTTAACACCTAAATGTTTCTAACTTCTGAACAGGCAACTATAGCTGGAAGATTTTAAGGCTGTTATTTGGCATTGAATTACCATGGTGAACATGGGATTAAAGAGGGTTCCCCAATACTATGTTAACCATCTAGATGCTGTAGTCACTATTGCCAGCAGTATTTAAGGAGTTAAACGGCCACGGTCTGTGCCAACACTGATCGTGGCTGATGCAGCAGAGTGGAAGCTATAGTTTACAGCTGATAGCTGATAGATTGTCACCTGTCAGAAGATGTTATTCTCTTATATTGCAGGTCAGTTTTAAGTTATATTGGCGGTCATTAGGGGCTAAAGCAAGAATTCATTATAAATAGGCCACCAGGTCAATATGAATTAGTGCAGCTGGCCACCATGTCAATGTGATGAAGTTAAAAGCAGAAGGAAGGATAGTATGGCGTCACCCCAAAGGACAGAGGAAGAGGTGTTTGGTTACTTAAAAGCGGGATGTGGCGGGCAGCTGTAGCTGTTTGCCAAAACTCTGGGTGAGATAAGCAAAAATAGGCAACAGCCTTGCAGCTATAACTCTAAATAGCAAATTTACTTATTATAAGAGCTGTTCTAATGCATAAGAAACCCCAGAAATTTGTTGAGGAAAAACAATGAAGTATTTCTTTAATATTAAAAAATCAAATTATATCACTCAGAGTTAAGTACATTCTCAGACACTTATTCATATTTTACAACAACCAGAAAGAACAAACTTACAGTTGTATTGTATGGCTTTATATTTCTTGTTTGAGCTAAATTGCTTCTAATGAGTAATTCAGTGTTCTTTAAAACTAATATTAAATATATTAGGCTTATTTACTTAGCGACATGCCCCAAAAATGTGCCTTAATTTGTGACAATTCATGCTTTCCCCCCCATATTTACTTTTTGTTCTTGATATGGTAAACTTATTTTTTGATATGTTAATTAAAAAGGTGTGGTCTGTCATTAAATGGGTGGAGAAATATCTCATGTTTACAGATTTATCAATTATTAACTTGACAATTAACTCAATATCATGCTATAATTTGGTAAAGATTTTAAATGTATTGCATCATGTCAAGTTAACGTTTCCTACATCGATATTGCTGACAGGTTCAAAAAATATCAGTACAGCATGTTTCTGTGTAAAACTGTTTAAAAATCTAAAACTCTGCAAAAAGAAAAGAACAGTCTATTGCAGTCTATACATGCTGTATCACAGAGCCATACAACACCTGCTCGGGGCTCAAGATACATGATCAATTAATTGATGGAGTAAACTCTTTCATTATATGGTGTGATTAGCAAATAAATACTAGAGAGTATAAATTTGTGTGGAGGCACAGTATTCAAAATTAGAAAATAGAATTTGCTACAAATGGATCTTCTATAATTTTAATTAATTAAACTTTGAAAAAAAAGAAACAGCTTCAGTTTTTACTGCTGTGACCCAGCGAAATAGAATAAAAAGCAAGTTGACAAGATGTGTTGCTCTTCATAATCCGTGATCAAATTGAAAATATTTTTAATGTACTCTAACTGCTGCTGGAATTGAGCTTTCGCCTAAGTATTTATTAAACCAATTTGTGAATATAAGATTTCCAATGATTTGTTTGCAGGAATCAGAGTTAAGCCAATGCAATTGCAGAAATAATAAGCAACTCATCTAATGGTTCATTCTCATCATACAATACAGAAATAGAAAAAAGAAACATATAGAGTTTGTGCATGACAGCTGCTGAAATGACATTGAAGTTGATTTCCACTTATTTTCTGTTTTATGTTAAAGTGAACCTGACAGCTGATACATACTGCCCGATCCCCAAGCAGCATGAATCAGACACTGGCTGTATGATTTCAGCCATGCATGTTTAATTCTGAAACTCTGCGGTATTACAACATAGTTTAAAAGCATACTGGGGACAGTACCACACAGGAGACTACTTGCATAGGCGGGTTCCAGGTGGCTTCTCCACGCATACTGCCAGTGACTGACAGTTCTCTCCCTACAGGCAGGGAGAGAGCTGTCACTCCAGGAGAGAGGGCAGGGAGAAGCTGCAGATGATCCTGCGGCTCAATCTCCCACTGCCATTAACGCTGCTGCGTTTTACAGTTAAACATACATGGCTGAAATCATGCAATCACTGCTACATGCATGCATACATACATGCTGCCTGTGGATCTGACAGTGGGTATGAGCTGTCAGGTTACCTTTAAGGTGTGCATCAAGATAGGAAAAATACAGATGAGAGCCAGGGGTTTAGACAAGCGTGTAATTTCTCTCTGTACTGTACATATGTGCCATTTACCTCACATGGAGAACACACCTACCCATTTTAACCAATGTACCAGTGAACATAACAATGGCACCTATTTGAAGTGCCTACAGATAACTACTAGAGAAAAGTATATCTTTTGAAATAAAAAGTTGCCGATGTCAACAAATCTCATAAAATTGGATTCACATTGAATAAATTTGAAGCAAAATACAATGCTTGAAAGCTTCTAATTGCTCTGAAAACATAGGCTAGTGGAGGTATGGAGGGGGCTAGGTGTTAGAGAAGAAAGGGAAATAGCAATAGAGAGAGAGAAAGAGCGGCCATAAGAATACTACATTTATTTTAATGTGATCTGTATAATCCACTCACCCAGTGAATATGTAGATGGAATACAATTCTGCTGTGCAAACCTGCCCGGCTGTGGTCTACTTGGATTTCATGATCTCTGATAACCAAGGTACTGGCCACCACTATAAAAGATATGATAATGTAATAATAATAATAATCATAAAAAGAAAAAATGTACTTTGACTATAAGCTGGTATATGTGCAAAGTGGAAGAGCATGTTCACACTGTGACTAGTGATGAGCGAGCATGTTCGCTACTGCTCGGTGCTCGTCCAAGCATCTTACTGCTTGAGATGCTCAGCGCTCGCCGAGTATTTCCGGGGTTGCTCAGTGAGAGCTCGGGTCTCTTCCTTGCATGTTTGGCGCTCTTTAGAGCGCCAATGAACATGCAGGGATTGTCTGCCACTCACTGTAATGCTGTAGCCATGTTGTTTGTGACATTACAGTGATTGGCTGGCCGCACAGCATCACCAGGTCTATATCAGACCTGGCACCGCCATGCACGTCACAGTCACTACGGAATCAGACAGTGTAGGAGAGGTGGGGCTGAGCTAGGGAGAAATTTGCTTGTTTTTAGTTAGCGTAGGTGTACCAAATTATATTAGAGACACATATCCATCTCAACAAACAGTCCTTCTGAGGACTAATCCATCTGCAGAGATATCAGGCAGGCAGTGTATATAGGCAGGCAGGCAGGGTATATAGCAGACTGCAGTTCATATAGCACAAGAGGCTTCCAATTTTGTCTGCTGCTGCTGCTGTTTCTAGAAATAGGCCCAGGTCTCAGAGACCAGGAATAATTTTTTTGGGATCTCTTAATCCTCATTATTTAAAAAGCAATCCAGAGAACACAGTTTTTTCTGCACCATTTGCTTGTTGGCACTGCAGAATACAGCCAGGTCCTTTCCATATTACAGCGCTAAAAATCCAGCTATTTAAAACTGTGGTTTGTCTGTCACACGGATCACATATAATTGCGCTGAAAATACTGCCATTTCTGGCCTCCATTAAAGTTTTTTTAAGTGTGTCAGTGAAGCAATTGACACCAGTTTGCTGTTCAAAATAGTTACCTACAGGCCAGGTATTTAACACCGTGTTTTCTCCATCACACGGATCACATATATGTTTTCAGAAAATACTGCCATTTCTGACCTCCATGAAAAAAATTTTCAGTGTGTCAGTGATCCAATTGACACCAGTTTTCTGTTCAAAATAATTACCTACAGACCAAGTATTTAAAACTGTGTCTTCTCCGTCACACAGATCACATATACGTTGTCAGAAAATACTGCCATTTCTGACCTCCATTAAAAATTTGTTTCAGTGTGTCAGTGGATCAATTGACACCAGTTTGCTGTTCAAAATAGTTACCTACAGGCCAGGTATTTAAAACTGAGGTTTGTCCGTCACACGGATCACATATAAGTTCACTCCAAATTCAGTCATTTGTAGTGAGCATGGAACATATTGTCGTCCATTTAAAATGGGCAAGGCACGTGGCAAGGGATGGGGAACTGGACGTGATGGTGATGATGGTGCATGCAGAGTTTGAGGCCGAGGGCAAGCTGAAATTGTGCCACAACAAACAGCCACATCTTCTCGCTCGACCTTCCTGTCAGAATTAATAGGGGCCTGCAGAACACCACTATTGAACACAGAGCAGTGTGAAAACGTTATTGGTTGGATAGTAGATAATCTGTCAGGAGGACATGCAGAGCGAGAACAGCAGCACACAGGGGGAGGGAAGCAGAGCACCCCAACAGGCAGGAAGAAGCAGTGTGGTGGCCGCAGAAAGAAGGCAGGCAACCATTTCCCATAACACCAACACGAAGGAAGTTGCCAGTACAACTGTTAGGTTTTCCCGAGTCTGGTTGTTTTTTAAAGCTCTGCCAATAACCCCAAAAAGGCCATTTGCACCACCTGCAAGGCCTGCATAAGCAGGGTTAGCAAAACGACCAGCCTCACCACCACCAGCATGATCAAGCACATGGCAACAAAGCACCTGACTTTGTGGGCCAAAGCCCAGGGTCCAGGAACAGTGTCTGCTGGTGGCACCACTGCTTCTTCCGCTGTTGTGCATGCAAGCCAATCCCATGTCCATGGTGCATGTGAAGATACCTCTTGCCTTGCACCTGTCATTGCACACTCTCAAGTAGCAGCATCAGGAAGCACGTACATGTCCTTGTGACGCGCCCCCAGGGCCATGGGGTACTCGGCAGCCGGGCCTCCGGTTGCCGGGGGATATCACGGTGGCTGGCCCGGTCCGTGACCCAGGGCGGTCAGTAAAAGGGGGGAGATTTATAGGGGATTTGGGAAAGTGTTCGTGACGCCACCTGTGGATTGCGGCTAGAGGGAGAAGCCGCTGTGTAGCAGTCCTCTGGAGCTGCTGTTAAGACAGCAGGGATGGTGTGGCTCTCCACAGGTAGAGCTAGCTCCAGGGCAGTGTAGGTAAATGGTGGTTGCGCTGGGCGTTGTAGTGCAGGGAGGGAATAATGGCACGGACGAAATAATGGACAGAGGCGGTGCGGTGCAGTCATCCGAGTCTTTACTCACAGTTCTTTAGTTCCTCAGGGTGCACTGTCAGCTTACAGCCTCCCTCGTCGCGCTGCATTCACCAGGCAGGGGTTCAGTGCTTCCTCAGGTAGATCAGGGGTACCTGGCGGAACCCCACTTTCACATGTTCCTATTTAGACCATCTTCACACTGGGTCTTTCTCCCTCCTGCCCAGCGCTGCCAACTCTCAATCCCGCTCGGGTGCTCTGAAGTCCGTCCTGTGCGTTGGATCCCGGACCTCTTTGACCCTCCTGGGGATTAGAATGCGGCTTACGATCCCTCTGCCTTCTTACAGATTCGGGGCGTACGGGTGCCGTCCTGAACTCGCCGTACCTCCTAGGATCCCTTCTTAGAATGGAGCTTACTCCCTGCTGCCCTCCTGGGCCTCTAACACTGGGCCCTACTTGTGGAGCAGAGCTCCTACTGAGATTCTGCTCCCGGACTGTTCTTCTGAACTGTCCTGAGCTGTTCTTCTGAACTGCTCTCTTCTACTCGACCTATCTGCCACCCTAAGATGGCTTCCCTATATATATTCCTAACAAAATGCTCCCCCTAACTACTTCCTCCACCCACACCCACTAATGGTTCCCCCTACCTTTGGGTTCCCCCCACTCCAACCAGGGTCAGGGCTCAGCAGGAAACATACATTGCGTCTTGCCCTTCCAGCTGGCCTGGAGCAGTGTAGTGTTGGATGCAGGTGTTGGGGTTCCAGGCAGCACTCCCTCCTTACCTGAGAGAAGGAGACACCACACCTCTGGGTGAGGTGCAGTACCTCTGTGGCGACTGAACCCTCAGGGGCGCCACACTTGTCCCAGTGCAGCGTTCAGTTGTCCATACCCCAGTCTGTCGGGACTTCGAATATTTTTGATTACATTTTGGCCATTTTTGCCCTCTTTCAAGATGGTGTCTTTTGTCTCATGTGCCCCTTGTCTTCCGGCTTTATAACTTCACCCCACCCTCTAGTCAGTGCTAGAGTATTCTGCCTGTGACCTGTTCCTGGTGGTTTCCTAGTTTCCTGCTCTCCCCTGCAGACATGTTTGGATCTCCTGTTACCTGCTCTCAGAGATTCTGCTGCATTCACTTGTTACCAGTAGTGTTGAGTCACCCTCATAGTGTTCGAGTTCGGTTCGGTTCATCGAACACCCGTATGTTCGCCGAACGGTTCGTCGAACTGTTCGTCGAACACCTTCGAACACCGTTAAAACCAATGGCATGCAAACAAAAACACATAGAAACACATAGAAAAAACATAGAAAACACTTCAAAGGTGTCCAAAATCTGACAAACTGCTCAGAAGACACAACAAACACATGGAAAAGTGACAAGTACATATAGTCATGCGAAAAGAAAAGAGGTGGAGGAGTAAAAGGAGGGGGAGACACAGATATAGGCATGTCATGCCCTTCTAAAACCCAAAAAGTGCGAAGCCGACACGGCCAGTCCGTTCCTGCCCGTGCGACCTCCGTGTCGCCGGGTTTGTGCCAGAGCTGTGGTGGACCCTGACGGCTAGCCCCCCTCTCTCAATACTGGTGCCTGTCCGCTGGTGAGTCAAGCCCCCCAGCGGTGGGGGGGAGTAACATCTGCAGAAGAAAGATCATCTTCCAGCCAAACTAAGATGTCTACTTCTTTTCGTGGACAATGTGATACGATCCCTTTCTTACGGACACGCCCATAGCTACAAATTCCAGATGAGGCACAAAAACAGCAGGTGCTTCAACGTATATCAAGTGCTCCTTCAAGTGGGCTCTCCTCCTCCTCAACTTCAACATCACAAATACTCCAGTCCTCAGAGGTGTCACCCCATTCGCACTTGCTTCCTCACAGCTCCCAATGTCACAAACAACATGGCTACAGCATTACAGTGAGTGGCAGACAATCCCTGCATGTTCATTGGCGCTCTAAAGAGCGCCAAACATGCAAGGAAGAGACCCGAGCTCTCACTGAGCAACCCCGGAAATACTCGGCGAGCGCTGAGCATCTCAAGCAGTGAGATGCTTGGACGAGCACCGAGCAGTAGCGAACATGCTCGCTCATCACTAGTCACAGTGTGAACATGCTCTTCCACTTTGCACATATACCAGCTTATAGTCACAGCTCCAGCTGCCCGTCTGAGTATGGGGTAACACAGATGGTTGAGTCTGCTCAGCTGTTTGCTCATACTATAAACCAGGCAATGTGAACTGAGGTCTAAGATGGTAGACATGCAAGAAATAGGAGCATGTTCACACTAGCAAAAAAGAAACAAAACCTACAAAAGACAAAAGACAAAAATATATCTCATACCCTACCATCATTATATATAAATGTAAAGCAAAGTTGCATAATAAATATAGGGTACTTAGTGAACTATTTTTGATCAAAAAAAGTATACAAGCCGTCCCACCAGCGGCAAGGTGACCCTAAATTGGGACGGTACCTATACTGCCTATATTAAAAACCTTACTGTATATCAAAGTTGAAGTAATGCATATAAAAGGGTAGACAAATAGGACCGCTGGTGGGATCCCACTTACTGTCAACCGACAGTCAGCCAGTCGGTGAGGTCAGCAGAGGAGGTGGAGGAGGATGTGACTAGCCCAGGGGATGGGGCTGACTCGGTTCCCGGGCCTTTGCCTGGCCTTTGGATGTCGCGGTGGTCGGCTCCCGGGCCCGTACCCTGGGGTCAGTCTTTAAAAGGGTGGATAATTGTTAATTTTATAAGAGTTCGTGACGCCACCTGTGGTATCTGGTGAGAAGCACCAGCGCTGCAGTAGTTCACTGAGGTCGGTGATAAGGCAGCTCGATGGTATAGCTCCCCACAGGTGGAGCTAGGCCTCAGAAAAGCGTATGCAGGGGGAATGCAGGACAGGCGAGACCCAGCTGGGTGAGAGCAAGAACGGGAACGGACACGGTAGTCACTTCAGTACCTTTTACTGGTGGAAATTCAGGCACATCCCGGAGCACTGTAGAGTGAATGGTGCATATCAGGATCCTCCCCAATGAGCGGGTGTAGGGCCTCCTGTTTCTTCCCTCTGCGTAGTAAGTTTCTGACCTGCCTGGAGCTAGGCCTAACTTTGTCTCTGTCTTGCGCTGGCTGACCTTGTGGTAGGGCCTTGTCTTGGAGTTCACGCTCCCAGAATGCGGGGCCTAAGCATCTCCTGGGTCTGTTATGTATCAGCACCTTAGCGATCCTGGGACTTGTATTTCTCCAGGGATTCCGGTTATGCCTTACTGGGTCATAGAGATCCCGGTAAGCTCGGATCCGGTGTCCGGTAAATGCTTCGGGGTGAGCTGGTTAAGTTCCTCTGCCCCCTCTGTACTAACTCTCCACTTGCCTTCATCCTACTCGGGCCCTCCCTAGGCTATACACACTAACAGCAACTTGCCGTGCTTCACCGATCTTATGGCGCCGACACACCTTAAGCTCTAACTGAGCTCCCTGAATCTAGCTAACAGGAGCCTCGTGCTCCACTGCTGAACTATTAACTGAGTTCTCTAGACTAGACTGAGCTCCACTGCAGACTGACCTCTCTTAGGCTTCTCTACTGCAGGAATTCTTCAGAGGAACTGAACTGCCTAGCTCCACCTTCCCTATTTTTATCCCTAATGGGCTCCCTCTGCTGGTCTGAGGTGGAAGGTGGAGATGTGTGAATGTTTATGGGGGCCTCTTGTGGAGGATTCCATCAATGCACTCTTCAAGGATCTGTCATACCAAGCGCAGCTGGGCGTCACAGATGGTATTGACGACGAGGTTAGGTTGTGCCTTCCTGGACAGAGACGGAGTACTGGAAGCACGTCAACAACTGCATCCTCAACCACAACTCTGCCTCTGACCACAAGTCGTAGTGGCTCTTCAGGTCGCATGGGCTCTAAGCCTTGCATAGCCTGGGTATTTTTTCAGATCGATAAGGATGACCCAACTCGTGTTATCTGTAATAATTGTCACCAAAAGCTAAGTAGAGGCCAAAAAATCCATAGTTTGAGTACTTCATGCATGAACAGTCACATGGATATGAAGCATAAGTTGCAGTGGGAAGCTCACTGTGCTACAATGCGCCCTAGCGGGCCATGCCAACCACCGTCTGCCCCATCTTGTGCATCCGCGGCCTCTTCATCCTCTGTGACTGGGGGGACAGCAGTCACACATGTTTTTGGACACAGACCTGCCACCTCTTTACCCGCAACAGCCAGTGTGATTGGCAGGTCATCATTTCATTTGGAAGTGGAAACACCAGCTGGTGTTGAGCGCTCTCCGACATCGAGAGCACCACCTTTGGATGAAGGCAACCTAACTTTTCCGCCTGCATCTTCCTCACAGACCGGCAAGTTCGCCGGGGACACCCTACTCAAACCCGTCTAAGCACAACAGCCAGCCCTCGGTCCCTCAGATGAGGACAAGTAAATGACCATTTCCTCCTATCCATGACAAAGCTAAGAGGTTGAATTTCACCATCTGCAAGCTGTTGGCTACAGAATTGCTGCCTTTCCGCCTGGTGGACACAGAGGATTTTCGAGACCTTATGTCCGTGCAGTGCCCCAGTACCAGATGCCCAGTCGGCACTTCTTCTCAAAGAAAGGTCTGCCTGCTCTACACCAGCATATCGCACACAACATCACCGCTTCTTTAAGAAACTCTGTGTGTGACAGGGTGAATTTCACCACAGACACTTGGGCGAGTGGGCATGGACAGGGGCGTTACATGTCGCTGACTGGGCACTGGGTGACAGCAGGACAAGGGGCTGCTGTCCAAGTCTTGCCGTCCCCACGAGTTGTACGTCAATCCTCTTTATCTAGAAGTTCCTCCACTGCTTCTGCCTCCTCAACCTCCTCTTGGTCCTCCACCTGCACCTAAAGCCTGTCTGGTAATGCCACCCGCTTTCTAACTGCGCAGAAGGAATCCTGCACACCTCCTTCCTATGCTGGCAGCAGGGCTCAACGGCATCAGGCGGTGTTTACTTTGAAATGTCTGGGAAATGTGAGTCACATAGCTGAGAAGTTGTGGTCAGCTCTGGAGACCCAGTTTCATGAATGGCTGTCTCCACTGGACCTGAAACCAGGGAAGGCCGTGTGCGACAATTCTGCAAACCTGGGTGCGGCCCTTCGCCGGGGCAATGTCACACACGTGCCTTGTATGGCTCACGTGTTGAACCTGGTTGTCCAGTAATTTTTAGCCCACTATCCCGGACTAGATGGCCTTCTGCACAGGGCACGGTCGCTGTGTACTCACTTCCGCCGTTCGCATCCCGCAGCTCAACGACTTACATCTCTACAGAAGTCGTTGGGCCTGCCAGTTCACCGGCTGAAATGCGGTGTGCCGAGACGGTGGAATTCAACGCTGCACATGTTGCAGCGACTGTGGCAGCACTGACAAGCCCTGGTGCAATACGTTCTGTTGTATAGCCTCGGCCAACGAGATCCAGAGGTGAGGCAAATCACGCTGCAGGAGTGGTCGCAGATCAGGGACCTATGAAGTTGACGCGCCCCCTGGGCCGTGGGGTACCCGGAGCTGGGCCGTTAGACGCTGGGGGTTGTAGTCACTGTGGCGGAGACCCGGTCAATGACCCAGGGCGGTCAATCCAACGGTAATTTGTATATATGTGTTTTATAATGTCCAACTACCTGTGGAGTGCGGCCAAAGGGGCCACCGCTGCGGAACAGTCCTCTGAAGCTGGTGGTTTTGCTGCAATGGTATTATTACTCCCCACAGGAAGAGTGTAGCTTCAGGGCAGTGTGGGTGGATGATGGTGGTTGTAGTGCAGGGAGTCAGTAATGAACACAGAGTCCGTGTGATGCAGTCCCAAGATCTTTACTCACAGTTGTTGCAGTCCAGATTACAGGTACCAGAGCAATCTCCCCCGTTGTGCTGTGCGTACTCAGTGAGGGGCTCAGTCCACCCCCAGATAGCTCCGGAGTACTTAGCAGGACCCCCTTCTGTGTGTCCTTTCTCTGGCCTTCTCCCTGCAACTCACACCCAGTGACACTTCTATCCGGTATCCTCGGGCCTTGGCGGGCGACGTGTGTTCCGTCCTCTGGGTCCTATGTGGTACCTTCTTAGTGAGACTGGTGTGGACTTTGGCCTGCAGTACATGAAATGCTGCAGCCTCCGGTTTCTAGTTGAGCCTTGCTGTTTCTCTGCTAGTTGAGGGACCGGTTCCCCTTATCTGGCCTGACCCCTCTACCTCCTGGTAGCAGCGGGCGTACGGGTGGCCTTCTGCATGGCCCGTACCCCTAGGGTCCCTTTGGTTCCTGGAGGCTTCCTGCTCCCACTCCTCTATTCTCTCCTTCAGTCCTGGGCCTCCCAGGCTAGGCCCGCCTCTGGAGCAGAGCTCATGCAGAGCCTCTGCTCCTGTTACTTCTCATCCTCTGACTGGCTATCTCTTTCTAAGATGGCTTCCTATTTATACTCTACATGTCATGTGCTCCCCTAAGCTGCTTTCTACACCCACACCCACTACATAGGACCCTCCCACCAGCTAGGGACCTGGGACTGTGCTCTCCCTTAGGAGCAATCTCGCCCTACCCCCACTGTGGATATGTGTTGGATGCAGGTGTTAGGGTCCCGAGCCATACTTATTCCTTACCTGAGGGTGAGATACCACACCTCTGGGTGATATGCAGTACCTCTGTGGCGACTGAACCCTAAGGGGTGCCACACACCCTTCTGCACAGTTTTGAAATGGCGACGAAGATTTTTAGTGCTGACGACTATGCCATTATCAGCATGACTATACTTGTGATTTACATGCTGGAGCATACGTTAAACAGAATACAGAGTCAGGTGGTGGGACAAGAGGAGGTGAAGGAAGTAGAGGAGGAGTCGTATGTGGAAGGGATAACATCTCCAAGGTCCAGACGGTCGGCAGCACCAAGGCGGCAGGCATGGGAGGGTGGGGGAGAGGGATTAAACAGGGCGCATGGTAGCAGCCAAACTGTTGAGGAAAGTGCAGGAGCCGAGGAAGAAGTGGAGGACGAACTGGCGATGGGCATGGAAGACTCATAAGTAGAGATGAGCGGTGTTCGACTAGAACTGTTCGCCAATCTCAAATTCGAGCTGTTTTGGGCGGTGTTCGAGTTGTTCGACGAACCCGAACGATTTGCGAAAAATTCGGCTGTTCGAGGTTATGTTCGATAACTGTTCGTGCACCAAAAGCGTGTCCTGCATGTCTGGCGCTATTTAGAGCACCAATCATGCAGGGATTGTCTGCCACTCACTGTAATGCCACAGCCATGGTGGTTGTGGCATTACAGTGATTGCCCAAATCGATGGGAACAGTGCTCACAGTGAAACATGAAAAGAGGGCAATTCATCAGCGGCATACACCGGTACCCGACAATTTAGAACCGAAAGAATAGAGCTTCACACATAGATTAGATAGATAGAAACATGTCAGTCACACATATAAGAAGCACAGTGACAGTGTTGCTTACTGTACTTGTCATTTAGTGTAAAGGATTTATCAAAAAAAATAATAGTGTTTTCATGCACCGTCTCTTTAAAAAAGCCGGCTGGCAATTCAGCATCTGTACCCGACAATTTAGAATAGAAGGAATAGAGAATAACACATAGATTAGATAGATAGAAACATGTCAGCCACATATATACGAAGTACAGTGACAGTGTTGCTTACTGTACTTGTCATTTAGTGTAAAGGATTTATTAAAAAATATAATAGTGTTTTCGTGCACCATCTCTTTAAAAAAGCCGGCCGGCAATTCAGCAGCGGTACCCGACAATTTATAACAGACAGAATAGAGCTTCACACATAGATTAGATAGATAGAAACATGTCAGTCACATATATATGAAGTACTGTGACAGTGTTGCTTACTGTACTTGTCATTTACTGCAAAGGATTTATTAAAAAAAATAATAGTGTTTTCATGCACCGTCTCTTTAAAAAAGCCGGCCGGCAATTCAGCATCTGTACCCGACAATTTATAACAGAAAGAATAGAGAATCACACATAGATTAGGTAGATAGAAACATGTCAGTCACATACAGTACAGACCAAAAGTTTGGACACACCTTCTCATTTAAAGATTTTTCTGTATTTTCATGACTATGAAAATTGTACAGTCACACTGAAGGCATCAGAACTATGAATTACCACATGTGGAATTATATCCTTAACAAAAAAGTGTGAAACAACTGAAAATATGTCTTATATTCTAGGTTCTTCAAAGTAGCCACCTTTTGCTTTGATGACTGCTTTGCACACTCTTGACATTCTCTTGATGAGCTTCAAGAGGTAGTCACCGGAAATGGTTTTCACTTCACAGGTGTGCCCTGTCAGGTTTAATAAGTGGGATTTTTTGCCTTATAAATGGGGTTGGGACCATCAGTTGTGTTCTGATTAAGTAAGGTGGATACACAGCTGATAGTCCTACTGAATAGACTGTTAGAATTTGTATTATGACAAGAAAAAAGCAGCTAAGTAAAGAAAAACGAGTGGCCATCATTACTTTAAGAAATGAGGTCAGTCAGTCCAAAAAATTGGGAAAACTTTGAAAGTGTCCCCAAGTGCAGTTGCAAAAACCATCAAATGCTACAAAGAAACTGGCTCACATGAGGACTGCCCCAGGAAAGTAAGACCAAGAGTCACCTCTGCTTCTGAGGATAAGTTTATCCGAGTCACCAGCCTCAGAAATAGCAGGTTAACAGCAACTCAGATTAGAGACCAGGTTAATGCCACAGAGTTCTAGCAGCAGACACATCTCTACAACAACTGTTAAGAGGAGACTTTGTGCAGCAGGCCTTCATGGTAAAATAGCTGCTAGGAAACCACTGCTAAGGACAGGCAACAAGCAGAAGAGACTTGTTTGGGCTAAAGAACACAAGGAATGGACATTAGACCAGTGGAAATCTTTGCTTTGGTCCGATGAGTCCAAATTTGACATCTTTGGTTCCAACCACTGTGACTTTGTCTGACGCAGAAAAGGTGAACGGATGGACTCTACGTGCCTGGTTCCCACCGTGAAGCATGGAGGAGGACGTGTGATGGTGTTGGGGTGCTTTGCTGGTGACACTGTTTGGGATTCATTCAAAATTGAAGGCATACTGAACCAGCATGGGTACCACAGCATCTTTGAGCGGCATGCTATTCCATCCGGTTTGAGTTTAGTTGGACCATCATTTATTTTTCAACAGGACAATGACCCCAAACACCCCCTGCAGGCTGTGTAAGGGCTATTTGACCAAGAAGGAAAGTGATGGAGTGCTACGCCAGATGACCTGGCCTCCACAGTCACCAGACCTGAACCCAATCGAGATGGTTTGGGGTGAGCTGGACCGCAGAGTGAAGGCAAAAGGGCCAACAAGTGCTAAGCATCTCTGGGAACTTCTTCAAGATTGTTGGAAGACCATTTCCGGTGACAACCTCTTGAAGCTCATCAAGAGAATGCCAAGAGTGTGAAAAGCAGTCATCAAAGCAAAAGGTGGCTACTTTGAAAAACCTAGAATACAAGACATATTTTCAGTTGTTTCACACTATTTTGTTAAGTATATAATTCCACATGTGTTAATTCATAGTTTTGATGCCTTCAGTGTGAATGTACAATTTTCATAGTCAAGAAAATACAGAAAAATCTTTAAATGAGAAGGTGTGTCCAAACTTTTGGTCTGTACTGTATATATGAAGTACTGTGACAGTGTTGCTTACTGTACTTGTCATTTACTGCAAAGGATTTATTAAAAAAAATAATAGTGTTTTCATGCACCGTCTCTTTAAAAAAGCCGGCCGGCAATTCAGCATCTGTACCCGACAATTTATAACAGACAGAATAGAGCTTCACACATAGATTAGATAGATAGAAACATGTCAGTCACATATATAATAAGTACAGTGACAGTGTTGGTTACTGTACTTGTCATTTAGTATTAAAATAAAGGATTTATTATTAAAAAAAATTGGCGTGGGGTTCCCCGTAATTTTAGTCTCTAGCGGAGGTTAAGCAGACAGCTGGGGCAGATGTTTGAAGCCTGGGAAGGGGGTAATACCCACGGAGCTTCCCAGGCTACTAATATCAGCCCCCAGCTGAATACCTAGCCTTTACTAGCTATTAAAATGGAGGACCCCCCCCAAAAAAATGACGTGGGGTCCCCCCTAATTTAATAGCTAGCAAAGGCTAGGCAGACAGCTGGGGGCTGATATTAATAGCCCAGGAAGGGAGCCTTGAATATTGGCCCCCTCCCAGGCTAGAAACACCAGCCGTCAGCCGCCCCAGAAATGGCGCATCCATAGGATGCGCCAATTCTGGCACTTAGCCTCGCTCTTCCACGCTGCCCTGGTGCGGTGGCAGGGGGTAATAGGGTTGGGGTTGATGTCAGCTTATAATGCCAGCTGACATCAAGCCCAGGTTAGTAATGGAGAGGCGTCTATTAGACACCCCCATTACTAACCCCATAGTCAAAGTTAAAAGAAAACACAAACACCCAGAATAAAGTCCTTTAACTGAAATAAAGACACATTCCTTTATTGTTCTAAATTAAACCATACTTACCGTCACGCCCATTTCAGCTGAAGCCAACGATCTCCTGCAATAAAAGAAAAATAATAAAGCAACCTCATCCTTACCTTTCCATGGTTCCCACGACAGCTTCAGCTCTGCTACTTCGAGATAACAGGCTGGACCGCAGCAGAACGCTGCCATCCAGCCTGTCATCCCGCAGACAATGAGAAGCGCAGGCATGCTTGCGCTCTGCAGTGTCTGGCTGTGACGGCATAAAGATGAGACGAGTTCATGTCCAATGAACTCGGCGCACCTCATGCACGTCACTGACAGCGTGGGAGAATTCTCCTGCACTCAGCACTTCAGCGTGAGAATTCTCCCACGCTGTCAGTGACATGCATGAGGTCAGCTGAGTTCATTGGACATGAATGAGCTCACCTCATGCACGTCACTGACAGCGTGGGAGAATTCTTACGCTGTAGCGCTGAGTGCAGGAGAATTTTCCCACGCTGTCAGTGACGTGCATGAGGTGAGCTGAGATCATTGGACATGAATGAGCTCACCTCATGCACGTCACTGACAGCGTGGGAAAATTCTCCTGCACTCAGCGCTTCAGCGTGAGAATTTTCCCACGCTGTCAGTGACATGCATGAGGTGAGCTCATTCATGTCCAATGAACTCAGCTGACCTCATGTACGTCACTGACAGCGTGGGAGAATTTTCACGCTGAAGTGCTGAGTGCAGGAGAATTCTCCCACGCTGTCAGTGACGTGCATGAGGTGCGCCGAGTTCATTGGACATGAGCTTGTCTCATCTTTATGCCGTCACAGCGAGACACTGAGGAGCGCAAGCATGCCTGCGCTTCTGAGTGTCCACGGGATGACAGGCTGGATGGCAGCGTTCTGCTGCGGTCCAGCCTGTCATCTCGATGTAGCAGAGCTGAAGCTGTCGTGGGAACCATGGAAAGGTAAGGATGAGGTTGCTTAATTATTTTACTTTTATTGCAGAAGACATTGGCTTCAGCTGGAATGGGCGTGACGGTAAGTATGGTTTAACTTAGAACAATAAAGAATTGTGTGTTTATTTCAATTAAAGGACTTTATTCTGGGTGTTGTGTTTTTTTAAATACTTTACTAGAAATTCATGGTGGTCATGTCTAATATTAGCGTGACCCCATGAATTTCGGGCTTAGGGCCAGCTGATAATGCCAAGCTGGCCTTAACCCCTTTATTACCCAGTGAGCCACCGCACCAGGGCCCTGGATGAGTTGGGTACAGCGCCAGAAGATGGCGCTTCTATGAACGCGCCATTTTCTGGGGCGGCTGCGGACTGCAATTTGCAGCGGGTGGGGCCCAGAAAGCTTGGGCCTCCCTGCGCTGCGGATTCCAGCTCCCAGCTGCCTAGTTGTACCTGGCTGGGCACAAAAATAGGGCGAAGACCCACGCATTTTTTTTTTTAATTATTTCATGAAATTCATGGAATAATTAAGAAAAAAAGGGCTTCCCTATATTGTTGTGTCCAACCAGGTACAAATAGGCAGCTGGTGGTTGGGGGCAGCCCGTCCCTGCCTGCTGTACCTGGCTGGACACAAATATAGTGCGAAGCCCCACGTCAATTTTTTTTTAATTATTTCATGAAATAATTTTTTTAAAAAAGGGCTTCCCTATATTGTTGTGTCTGGCCAGGTACAAATAGGCAGCTGGTGGTTGGGGGCAGCCCGTTCCTGCCTGCTGTACCTGACTGGACACAAATATAGGGCGAAGCCCCACGTCAATTTTTTTTAAATTATTTCAGGAAATTCATGAAATAATGAAAAAAAAATTGATGTGCGGCTTCGCCCTATATTTGTGTCCAGTCAGGTACAGCAGGCAGGAACGGGCTGCTCCCAACCACCAGCTGCCTATTTGTACCTAGCCGGACACAACAATATAGGGAAGCCCTTTTTTTCTTAATTATTCCATGAATTTCATGAATTTAAAAAAAAAATACGTGGAGCTTCGCCCTATTTTTGTGTCCAGCCAGGTACAACTAGGCAGCTGGGGGCTGGAATCTGCAGCGCAGGGAGGCCCAAGCTTTCTGGGCCCCACCCGCTGCAAATTGCAGTCCGCAGCCGCCCCGGAAAATGGCGCATTCATAGAAGCGCCATCTTCTGGCGCTGTACCCAACTCATCCAGGGCCCTGGTGCGGTGGCTCACTGGGTAATAAAGGGGTTAAGGCCAGCTTGGCATTATCAGCTGGCCCTAAGCCCGAAATTCATGGGGTCACGCCAATATTAGACATGACCACCATGAATTTCTAGTAAAGTATTTAAAAAAAACACAAACACCCAGAAAAAAGTCCTTTAATTGAAATAAACACACAATTCTTTATTGTTCTAAATTAAACCATACTTACCGCCACGCCCATTCCAGCTGAAGCCAATGATCTCCTGCAATAAAAGTAAAATAATAAAGCAACATCATCCTTACCTTTCCATGGCTCCCACGACAGCTTCAGCTCTGCTACATCGAGATGACAGGCTGGACCGCAGCAGAACGCTGCCATCCAGCCTGTCATCCCGCAGACACTGAGAAGCGCAGGCTTGCTTGCGCTACTCAGTGTCTGGCTGTGACGGCATCCAGATGAGCCGAGGTCATGTCCAATGAACTCGGCTCACCTCATGCACGTCACTGACAGCGTGGGAAAATTCTCACGCTGAAGCGCTGAGTGCAGGAGAATTTTCCCACGCTGTCAGTGACGTACATGAGGTGAGCCGAGTTCATTGTCGGCTCATCTGGATGCCGTCACAGTCAGACACTGAGGAGCGCAAGCATGCCTGCGCTTCTCAGTGTCCGCGGGATGACAGGCTGGATGGCAGCGTTCTGCTGCGGTCCAGCCTGTCATCTCGATGTAGCAGAGCTGAAGCTGTCCTGGGAACCATGGAAAGGTAAGGATGAGGTTGCTTTATTATTTTTCTTTTATTGCAGGAGATCGTTGGCTTCAGCTGGAATGGGCGTGATGGTAAGTATGGTTTAATTTAGAACAATAAAGAATTGTGTCTTTATTTCAATTAAAGGACTTTATTCTGGGTGTTTGTGTTTTTTTTTTAACTTTGACTATGGGGTTAGTAATGGGGGTGTCTTATAGACGCCTCTCCATTACTAACCTGGGCTTGATGTCAGCTGGCATTATAAGCTGACATCAACCCCAACCCTATTACCCCTGCCACCGCACCAGGGCAGCGTGGAAGAGCGAGGCTAAGTGCCAGAATTGGCGCATCCTATGGATGCGCCATTTCTGGGGCGGCTGACGGCTGGTGTTTCTAGCCTGGGAGGGGGCCAATATTCATGGCTCCCTTCCTGGGCTATTAATATCAGCCCCCAGCTTTCTGCCTAGCCTTTGCTAGCTATTAAATTAGGGGGGACCCCACGTCATTTTTTTTGGGGGGTCCTCCATTTTAATAGCTAGTAAAGGCTAGGTATTCAGCTGGGGGCTGATATTAGTAGCCTGGGAAGCTCCGTGGGTATTACCCCCTTCCCAGGCTTCAAACATCTGCCCCAGCCATCTGCTCAACCTCCGCTAGAGACTAAAATTACGGGGAACCCCACGCCAATAAATCCTTTATTTTAATACTAAATGACAAGTACAGTAACCAACACTGTCACTGTACTTATTATATATGTGACTGACATGTTTCTATCTATCTAATCTATGTGTGAAGCTCTATTCTGTCTGTTATAAATTGTCGGGTACAGATGCTGAATTGCCGGCCGGCTTTTTTAAAGAGACGGTGCACGAAAACACTATTATATTTTTTAATAAATCCTTTACACTAAATGACAAGTACAGTAAGCAACACTGTCACTGTACTTCGTATATATATGTGGCTGACATGTTTCTATCTATCTAATCTATGTGTGATTCTCTATTCCTTCTATTCTAAATTGTCGGGTACAGATGCTGAATTGCCAGCCGGCTTTTTTAAAGAGACGGTGCATGAAAACACTATTATTTTTTTTAATAAATCCTTTGCAGTAAATGACAAGTACAGTAAGCAACACTGTCACAGTACTTCATATATATGTGACTGACATGTTTCTATCTATCTAATCTATGTGTGAAGCTCTATTCTGTCTGTTATAAATTGTCTGGTACCGCTGCTGAATTGCCGGCCGACTTTTTTAAAGAGACGGTGCACGAAAACACTATTATATTTTTTAATAAATCCTTTACACTAAATGACAAGTACAGTAAGCAACACTGTCACTGTACTTCATATATATGTGACTGACATGTTTCTATCTATCTCATCTATGTGTGATGCTCTATTCCTTCATGTCTAAATTGTCGGGTACCGGTGTATGCCGCTGCTGAATTGCCGGCCGGCTTTTTTAAAGAAAGCGTCTTCTGAGCAGTTTGTCAGCTTTTGGACACCTTTGAAGGTGTTTTCTATGTGTTCCTATGTGTTTTTGTTTGCCTGCCATTGGTTTTAACGGTGTGCGACGGTGTTCTAAGGTGTTCGACGAACAGTTCGACGAAGAGTTCCTCGAACATCCCGGTGTTCGACGAACCGAACCGAACCCGAACACTACGGGGGTGGCTCAACACTACTCATAAGATGAGGGAGACCTTGATCACATTTCTGTTGTGCGAGGTTGGGGGGAGAGGGCAGAGGAAGGAAGCATGATTCTTACCTCACTACCAACACAACAAGGACTTGGTCCTCCTGGATGCGCAAGACACATGAGTGCCTTCTTGCTGCACTACCTGCAACATGACCCTTGGATTGTCAGAATTCTAAATAATCCTGACTACTGGGTTGCCACACTCTTAGATCCCCAGTACAAAAGTAAATTTGCCGAAATAATTCCTGCCATAGAAAGGAATTCACGCATGCAGGAGTATCAGCAAAGGCTGTTGCAGAATCTTACATGTGCTTTTCCACAAAACACCAGTGGTGCACGTAGTGAATCTCAAAGTTCTAACTTGGAAACCGTGGGACTGTCGAGTCTTCATCACTCAAACCGTAACAGTAACACAGTATCTGCTGGTAACAGCAACTTTGTGGAATCATTTCACCACTTTTTTAGACCATCCTTTGCAAGGCCACAGGAGACAAGAAGTCTGACACATAGTCAACGCCTAGAGAGGATGGTACAGGAGTATCTCCAAGTGAACATCAAAGCTATGACTGTGTCACTGGACCCTTTCTCATTTTGGGCTTCCAATCGGGAAAAATGGCCGGAGCTCGCCACTCACGCCTTGGAGATCTTGTCATGCCCTGCAGCCAGCGTTCTCTCTGAACGTGTGTTCAGCGCTGCTGGTGGTGTGCTGACAGATAAGCGCACGCGGCTGTCCACTGAGAATGTAGACAGACTCATGTTCATAAAGATGAACAAATCATGGATCCGCAAGGACTTTTCTACCCCTGTGTCATCCTGGGGAGACTAAATGTTTGAGGATTTAGTAAAATCACCTCACCAACCGTTTTAAGCAACTCTGGGGCAATTGATGCCACTTAAGTGGTGTCTGTGCCACAATTTTTGGAAAAAATGGAGACTCTTTTTGGAGTCCCCTTGCTGTGTTTTACGTGACGTTGGCATCGTCAATTCCAGGTGGGTTGGGTCGCTCCCCCCACCTTTTAACTGTAAGAAACTACATACACTATGGCTTGGGGTAACACAGATGGTTGAGTCTGAAGAGCTGTTTACTTAGAGGTCTGCTAAAAAGCCTCAGTGTCTGCTAGTCAGCGTAGAATTTTTAACTGCATTTAGCCTAGGCAATACTTTGGGCGTAGTAGCCCAGCTGCGAAGCAAGCTGCACCGCCTGTGTATCTAATAAGAATTTTTAAATGCATTTAGCCTAGGCAGACTGTGGGGACCCCAAACCAAACCCAGACGCTCAGCCCCCCTAACGCCCCCCTTTCCTTGACAATACAATAATGTAACTCTTACAACTGCATGGTGAGGATCGGTCACAGCTTTATTAACTCTTTATACTCATTCCATTAGAAAGCCATTTTATTTCTAAAATAATTCAGCTTGTTGCAGCATGCCCTGGGTCTCCACACCAGCAAGTTGGCCAACAAGTGTAACTCTCCAACATGTCCTTTCTATTTCCAAGCCACGGAGGATCCTGCGTACTCGTATGCAGGACTCTGACCCCCATCCATCACTCTTAATGCTTGTTCCACTTCGTCCTGGAGTCCTGACAGGAATATGTCCAGTCCGATATCCATTAAGTGAACACCATCGGGCCGTATGAGGCCTGCTTTATCTCCTTCCAGTTGTCGGTGTTGTATCACAACACCGCCTCGGTCTCTTCTAAATTTTGCCATCCGAATATTTATTACCCGCCTTGTCCGTTCGATGGCCGTGATGTCTCGCGCACCTTGCCATACCGCTATCGGTGCAATCTCTGAACATACTCTAGTTAGTTTTGTGAAAAATTCTCTGAAGCGCTCAGTGTCTAGTTTCATTATTGCCATTAGTTATGCGCTCTTGTGATGGCCTAGGTCGCTTCCCCCGGCCTGTATAACTAAGATGACCGGACCTCTTGCCTCTCTCCCTACCTTGATTACCTCCATTAGTACCTGTGGCCATAGCAGGCCTTTAATACCTCTCCAGTTGAAATATGTGTTATGAAACTCTAATTTCCTCCCGCCTGGGTGGACTTTCGCCCTTTTTTCTGCACAATATATATACGAGTGGCCTATCACCCACACTGTTGGCTTAGCGTCACCTGTAAAAGAAACAAACCACGTTAGGATAACAAGTCCGGTCTTATGTATCTCGCCAAACACGTGGATCACCATCTCCCTATCCTCTGAACTTCCGTTTCTGACAGTCCTGCTCTTGCTGCTTCCGTGGCCGCGCCTATGCGGAATGAGTGTGTCCCGTAATCTTTGGGGTGGTTCCCTGCCAATGTTATGCATTTATTAAATATGGCTTGGAACTGGTATCTTGATAATGGCGTTCCATCAATGTGTGATAGGAAGAAATTACTTTGTGATCTGATGGTTATATATGTTTTTACTATTGTTACCCGACTCAGTGTACCGTTTGTGGGTTGTAGAAGTACCCAAGTGCCCCTGCCCGCTGGAACCATTTTCGATTGGCGTATGCGTAGATGTATTGCATTATTGGCTATGACTATGTCCTGGTGTAATAAGCCTCCACTGGTGGTAATTTTGGATTGAGGGACTAATTCACTTATGCATAGCGCCCCGAAGAAGGTGATCGCAAATGCAGTAGACAGTAGTGTTGCTTCAAATTGTGAGTGTCATGTTAATGGTGTTAGGGATGTGATGTGAGAAATCAGTTTTAGTGACACGGGACGGGACATCTACACTCCTGACTTGGCTGACCCCTTTTCCACCCTTTTATGTATTGTCTGATGATGAATCTCTTTGTCACATCTCCTCAATTCAGTAGTTGGAAGTGAAATGCTACTCCGGTCAAACACCGCTGCGCTGATGCCCCTGATATGCTCCTCATCATTAGCTGGTGGAGAAATTCTATGGTGACTTGTAATCTGGCTTGTTCACATTGGTCAACCCGTCTGCCTGCTACTAGTCCTGTCCACTCTTCCCATGGCTTACCGTATGCTTGCCACGTCGACGGGGCAACTGACGCTCTGATTAATGGCATCAACTATTCGCCACTAGATCCCATAGGGAGGGTGGGCAACTGTTGCCCGATGGCTGGGCGTTGGGGAGGAGCTCTGTGAAAATTTGCCAATTGAATTGTGATAAAGCGTTAGCTGCAGCTTTAGACCCCTCAGCATCGTGGCTAGCGCGACCCATGCATTGTGTTTTAGGCACAGGAATGCTAGCCGGCGTAGACGGGAGAGACGATGATGCCATCTTATTAATGCAGTGCGCTAGGCTGGTGTTTTTTGTTATGAAGCGTATATTTTTGTTAGCCAGAAGTGCGCCCCATATTTGTATTGCTACCACTATTGGGAAGAAAATTTTTTTTTCCGGGCTAGATGCAGCTAAAAATTATTATTAATTTCAAAGCTGGTGGAGCTTGGTATAGATGGCCTAATACAATGATTACCACACACTGCTACTATGCCCAAAATAATTTTCCAGGCAAGATGCAGCTGAAAGTTATTAGTAATTTGAAAGCTTGTGGAGCTTAGTATAGATGGCCTAATAGAATGAGTACCACACACTGCTAATATGCCCAAAATTAGTTTACAGGCAAGATGAGGCTAAAAGTTATTATTAATTTCAAAGCTGGTGGAGCTTGGTATAGATGGCCTAATACAGTGAGTACCACACACTGCTACTAAGCCCAAAATTATTTTCCGGGCAAGATGCAGCTAAAAATTATTATTAATTTGCAACCTGGAGGAGGTTAGTATAGATGGACTAATAGAACAATTCCCACACACTGCTACAAGCCCAAATATTTTTTCAGAGCTAGATATAGATAAAAATTATTTTGAATTTGCAACCTGGTGGAGTTCTGTATAGATGGACTAATAGAACAAGTCCCACACACTGCTACAAGCCGAAGCCCAAATATTTTTTCAGAGCTACATGCAGATAAAAATTATTTTCAATTTGCAACCGGGTGAAGGTTAGTATAGATGGACTAATAGAACAAGTCCCACACACTGCTACAAGCCGAAGCCCAAATATTTTTTCA
Organism: Phyllobates terribilis; assembly: GCF_046119375.1. Classification (NCBI taxonomy): domain Eukaryota; kingdom Metazoa; phylum Chordata; class Amphibia; order Anura; family Dendrobatidae; genus Phyllobates; species Phyllobates terribilis. The sequence goes on from NW_027362763.1 coordinate 226,961,695, forward strand.
GAGCTAGATGCAGATAAAAATTATTTTGAATTTTCAACCTGGTGGAGGTTAGTATAGATGGACTAATAGAACAAGTCCCACACACTGCTACAAGCCAAAGCCCAATTATTTTTTCAGAGCTAGATGCAGATAAAAATTATTTTGAATTTGCAACCTGGTGGAGGTTAGTATAGGTGGACTAATCTAACAAGTCCCACACACTGCTACAAGCCGAAGCCAAAATATTTTTTGAGAGCTAGATGCAGATAAAAATTATTTTGAATTTGCAATCTGGTGGAGGTTAGTATCGATGGACTAAAAGAACAAGTCCCACACACTGCTACAAGCCGAAGCCCAAATATTTTTTCAGAGCTAGATGCAGATAAAAATTATTTTGAATTTGCAACCTGGTGGAGGTTAGTATAGATGGACTAATAGAACAAGTCCCACACACTGCTTCAATCCGAAGCCAAAATATTTTTTCAGAGCTAGATGCAGATAAAACTTATTTTGAATTTGCAACCTGGTGGAGGTTAGTATAGATGGACTAAAAGAAAATGTCCCACACACTGCTACAAGCCGAAGCCAAAATATTTTTTCAGAGCTAGATGCAGATAAAAATTATTTTGAATTTGCAACCTGGTGGAGGTTATTATAGATGGACTAATAGAACAAGTCCCACACACTGCTACAAGCCGATGCCAAAATATTTTTTCAGAGCTAGATGCAGATAAAATTATTTTGTATTTGCAACCTGGTTGAGGTGAGTATAGATGGACTAATAGAACAAGTCCCACACACTGCTACAAGCCGAAGCCCAAATATTTTTTCAGAGCTAGATGCAGATAAAAATTATTTTGAATTTGCAACCTGGTGGAGGTTAGTATAGATGGACTAATAGAGCAAGTCCCACACACTGCTACAAGCAGAAGCCAAAATATTTTTTCAGAGCTAGATGCAGATAAAAATTATTTTTAATTTGCAACCTGGTGGAGGTTTGTATAGATGGACTAATAGAATGATGCTATGCCCAAAAGGTTTTACTTCAAGAGGTGCAGTAAAAAAAATTGTATTCTATACACAGGTGGTGTACCTTGCAACACAGATAGGCTACTCCACTGACTATCACACACTGCAAGAGGCCAAAAAGGATTTACTTTGCTAGATTTAGCCAAATGCTGTGAAAAAAACTTGCACAGCACTGGCACAGACCTGCCTGGCAAAAACTGATAGGAACTGATGTAACCTAACCCTCAAAAGGACTGCAATTACAATTAGTCTTTACTCCCAACCTATCTATTTAAGAGCACAGACCTGCCTGATAAAAGTCGTAGGAAATTTTGTAACCTAGTCCTCAAAAGGTCTGCAATCACAACTATTCCCTACTCCCAAGCTATCTGTAGATTTGTGTGAAAATTGGCTTGAAATTAACACTGAAAGTATAGCGCACACAGCAACAGCGGTGCAGTCTAACACACAGCTACAGCAGTGAGAAAATGGTGGCGACGGGGAAAATGGCTGGGTCTTATAGGGCAAGGACATGTGACATACACTGCCAATGACACATGCCCTTGCTTGAGTGAAAAAAAGCAGTTCGCTCCGTGTGTGCGCTGCTGATAGGCTGACAGATTGCACCTCCCCACTGTAAATGCGGGAAAGAGAAAAAAAAATGGAGATCTTCATTATTTATGCAGAGATCCATCCCCTGCCACTCCCCCCACCCCGCTGTACACTCAAACTGCGTATTAACATTAATTTTCAGCATTACTGAGAAAAAATCCAGTTATGATTTTGGTGCCCGAACATAACCTCGAACAGCCAAATTTTTTTCAAATTGTTCGTGTTCGCCGAACGGCTCGAGCACCGCCCAAAACAGCTCGAACTTGAGATTGGTGAACAGTTCGAGTCGAACACCGCTCATCTCTAGTTACCTCCTTCTCCTGGCTGCTCCTGCTGCTTTCTCTGAGCCTCAGTCCTCACCTGCATTTTGCTAACAAGTAAGCTGGTTTCTGCTCTGACTCACCTTCATTAGATAGTTGCAGAGCACGGGTCTGTGCTGCACTATCAGGGACTTCCTAGCAAGGCCTCCCTGGATTATCTAATATATATTGTATGGACTTCCTTGCATCTATTTTTATATTTGTGTATGGACTTGATTAAGACTTACTTGGTTTCTAGCATCTGTTGATTGCATTTTCCCCTGAGTGTTTATGGACTGTGAGTTTTCATCTGCACTTGTTTGAAACACAGTGTGTTTATAATATAAACTTTGACACCTATAAACTGTGTTCTGTATTATCTTTGTTCCACGTAAAGAGACTCCTGTGGTATCCATTATAATTATTACACAGTCCTTGGAAAACAAGTGCAAATATGCAGCCAACGACCCACAGGCCACACTACTAAATTCCCACATTTCTCGACTGCTGGCGCTAGAAATGTTGCCTTTTAGGCTTATGGAGACGGAAGCATTCCGCAACCTGATGGTGGCGGCCGCTCTTCGGTACTCAGTCCCCAGGCGCTACTATTTCTCCCAGTGTGCCGTCCCCGCATTACACAAGCACGTGTCCCAAAGCATTAGCAGTGCCCTCAACAATGCAGTTACCGGGAAAGTCCACCTAACCAAGGACACCTGGACAAGTGCTTGTGGGCAGGGATCATCTTGCTGATGGCACACTGGGTTAACATAGTGGAAGCCGGGACCCAGTCGGACCTTGAGATGGAACACGTCCTCCGGACATCAAGGATTGCGGGCCCTAGGTCAATCAGTTTTGCCCCACACAGTCTACAGCTCCTGCACTTCATCCTGCTCAGCCTCCTCCTCCTCTTCAGCCTCCATCTCTGAAATGACCACATCAGTCACAAGATGGAAGCACTGCAGCCCTGCCTCGGCCAAGCGGCAACAGGCTTTGCTGAAGCTAATATGCTGAGGTGACAAACCGCACAATGCTGAAGAATTGTGGACATCTCTTAAAAAAGGGAGATCTGTGGCTCACACCACTGAACCTACAGCCAGGCATGGTCATGTGTGACAATGGCAGGAACCTGGTGGTGGCTCTGAGGCGAGGCGAGCTCACACACGTACCATGCCTGGCCCATGTGCTTAACCTCGTGGTTCAGCGGTTTGTCAAGTCCTACACGGAGGTGCCGGATCTGCTTGTTAAAGTACGCTGCCTGTGTGCCCTTTTTAGAAAGTCACCTACAGCTTCCGCAGCCCTTGCTGTGTTTCAGCATTGTTTACAGCTTTCGGCTCACAGACTGGTATGTGATGTCCCCACACGCTGGAACTCTACACTGCAGATGCTGGGAAGGATTTGTGAGCAGAAGAGGGCAGTTGTTGAGTACCAGCATCAACAAGGCCGTTGGTATTCAGTTCAGACTCCACACATAAGGCCTCAGGAGTGGACATGGATATCAGTCATATGTACCATCCTCCAAAACTTTGAGGACTCCACCAAGATGGTGAGCGGCGATGACGCCATAACTAGCATCACCATCCCACTTCTCTGTCTTCTGAAATGCTCTCTGCTCACTATCAAAGAGGATGCATTGCAGGCAGAGCACGATGAGATGGATCAAGGAACCATACAGGGTGATTACACACAGCTCAGCCTCATCTCATCCCAACGTGGATTGGGTGACAATGAGGAAGAGGAGGAGGAGGAGGAAGAACAGGAGCTAGTTTCATGTGCTATAGATGGTACTCCCTGCACAACTGTCTAACCTTCTCTTCAGCGTGGATTGCCAGAGGACAGAGAGGAGGAGGAGAAGGAGGAGAGCATGGTCAGTCATCCTCTTGGTGAGGACACGGAAGTCTTGCCTGTTAGGAGTCTGGCACGCATGGCTGAGTTTATGTTACGCTGCCTTTCCCATGACCGTCGCGTTCTCAAAATCTGTGTGAAAGTCATTACTGGTTGGTGACACTTCTAGACCCACACTACAAGGAGAACTTTATATCTCTTATTCCTGAGGCGGACTGGTCTACAAAAATGGGGCAGTACCAGAAGGCCCTTGTTATGGAACTATTAAAAAAATTCCTATCTGAAAACGTTGGTGCCACAGGTCACAGTTCGTTGGACAGCCAAGGAGTACAAGCAAGAGAGACACAAATGCAATCCAGCAGAGGCAGGGGAACAATGTCAAAGCTATGGGACAGTTTTCTCGTTCCCTCCCATCGCACAGGCCCTGGGGTACTCTCACAAGGAGTGAAAAGTTTGGGAAGATGCTGAGCGTACCAACATCCTCCATGATTCCTCTGTGCCTTATAATTATTGGGTTTCCAAGCTGGAAACGTGGAATGAACTTGCTCTCTCCGCCTTGGAGGTCCTAGGCTTCACTGCCGCTAGCGTTTTATCAGAGCGGGTTTTTAGTGCCGCTGGTGGAATTAAAACTGATAAGAGCATCTGCCTATCAACTGAAAGTGCTGACAGGCTGACTCTTATAAAAATGAACAATGGCTTGATTGGGCCAGACTTCTCAACACCACCAAAGGAAAGCAGCTAACATAAATTCAAATCCAGTGTCTTTTTTTGGGAGGTGCATTCCCATGCACCTCTTCACACCCACACATGGGTATACCCGTTCTGATTTTGACTGTTTGCTCTTGTCCTCCTCCTTATCATCCTCCACCACCATATCACCAGGGTGACCCTGGTCTGTGATGCAACACCCACATAACTTTTTTAAAATGTGGTTATGATGCCCGTAAAAAAAAAATTATAGAGTAAGTTCATGTATACCCCCCAAGGGTAAATGTTTGTCAGCCCATAAACTTAGTGCATGGACAGTACAATTATAGAAGACCCGCTCTTTTCTAATTGGAAAATTTTTTTTGAGGCCCTCTAAGTCTCTTTCAAGGGGCATTGGAGTGCCTCCCAATTTTTGGCAGCCCTTGCATTCACTGTATAGGCCAACACTATGGGAGACCCCAATGGGTTTTTCCTAAATTTGGTCAGCCGTTGGACTCACTGCATACCCTATAACTGTATTGCAAACTCTCTCCTTTCTAATGGTAATTTGTCGTTACTGTGGCCCTGCTCTATATGTCTTTAAATTCTTAGTGGGGTTTTTCCTAAATTTGGTCAGCCATTGAGTTTTTCCTAAATTTGGTCAGCCGTTGGACTCACTGCATACCCTATAACTGTATAGCAAACCCTCTCCTTTCTAATGTGAACATGTCATACTTGTTACTGTGGCCCTGATCTATGTGTCTTTAAATTCTTAGTGGGGTTTTTCCTAAATTTGGTCAGCCGCTGGACTCACTGCATACCCTATAACTGTATAGCAGACTCTCTCCTTTCTAATGGTAATTTGTTATTACGGTGTCCCTGCTCTATAAGTCTTTAAATTATTAGTGGGAATTTTCCTAAATTTGGTCAGCCGTTGGACTCACTGCTTACCCTATAACTGTATAGCAGACCCTCTCCTTTCTAATGGGAGCATGTTGTACTTGTTACTGTGGTCCTGCTCTGTGTGACTTTACATTCTTAGTGGGGCTTTTCCTAAATTTGGTCAGCCGATGGACTCACTGCATACCCTATAACTGTATAGCAGACTCTCTCCTTTCTAATAGGAATTTGTCGTTACTGTGGCCCTGGTCTATGTGTCTTTAAATTCTTTAGTGGGGTTTTTCCTAAATTTGGTCAGCCGTTGGACTCACTGCATACACTGTAACTGTATAGCAGACCCTCTTCTTTCTAATGGGAACATGTCGTACTTGTTTCTGTGGCCGTGCTCTATGTGTCTTTAATTTCTTAGTGGGGTTTTTCCCTAATTTGGTCAGCCGTTGGACTCACTGCATATCCTATAACTGTATAGCAGACTCTCTCCTTTCTAATGGGAATTTGTCGTTACTGTGGCCCTGCTCTATATGTCTTTAAATTCTTAGTGGGGTTTTTCCTAAATTTAGTTAGCCGTTGGAGTCACAGCATACCCTATGACTGTATTGCAGATTCTCCTTTCCAATAGGCACATGTCGTTCTCATTACTGTGGCCCTTCTCTATGTGCCTTTAAATTGTTAGTGGGGTTTTTCTCAAATTTTGGCAGCCCTTGTAGTCACAGCATTGGCATTACCACTATAGGAGACCAGCTCCTTTATAATGGGAACATTTTTTTTACTGAGTCCCTCCTCTAAGTCTCTTCAAAGGGGTATTGGGTTGCGTCCAAATTTTTGGCAGCCCTTGCAGTCACTGCGTACGCAATAACAGTACCGGAGACCCACTTGTTAATAATGGGAACAACAAAGCATAGCCGGCTAATGGCTCTTTAACAATAGCGAAGGCCGACTGATGGCCTTTTTAGACTAGTGAGGGCTACCTGATGGCCCTATAAAAATAGTCTTTGTGACTTTCAGAGTCCTTCCATCATAAATGAAACAGGATGAGTCTGATGATGTGTCACCCACCACATTGCCAGATAACGTTGTAAAATGTTAAAATGACATTTCAAGGTGAATGCATTTGTCTTAAAAAATAACTTAAAAAAAACAAAAAAGTAGGATCTTTCTTTAGTATGAAAAACAGAGTCGCCAATGTAACCTCAATGTAATCACATTGTTCAGCTCATGCACCTACTCCTCCATCTCCGAAATGACCACATCAGTCACAAGCTTAAAACACTGCAGCACTGCCTTGGCCAAGCGGCAACAGGCTGTGCTGAAGATAACATGCTTAATGCTTAGGTGACAAACCACCCAGCGTTGCAGAGTTGTTGAAATCTGTAACACAGCAGCCTGATCTGTGGCTCTCACCGCTGAACATACAGCCAGGCATGGTCGTTTGTTACAATGGGCGGAACCTGGTGATGGAGAAATGACAGCCGGATTAGATAAGGTTTCCCTCTATGCCAGTCCTTTCACTGAGCTAAAGAATATGGCTGTGGTGAAATACAACTCCCACTGAGAAGCTGTTTCAGATTGAAAAACATTGTGCCCACGAGAGGATTTTATTGTGAGGTCTCACTTTTCTCCCCCGCTCAAGAGCCCCACAGCAGCTGCAATGCTAGCGCTGTCATGAATTCTCCTGATGTAGAAGCCAGGGCACACCAGAGGATTCTCCAGTGGGATCGTCCAACCCTGCCGAGAAGCAGACCTGGCTAAGAAAAGTGTGGAGGAAGGTTACAGGACACTCTATGGCTGCTTTTTTAATGTGGATCAGATGTGCTTATGCATGTTATTTCTCAAACCGCATTGCAGATCTGGCCATTGCCCAACTCTGTAGTCATGAAATTAAACGTGCAAAGAAAGATGTTTGTGTGTCAAAGCACCACCAACAAGTGCGAGTTGATGTTGAGCGAGCTGCCATTGCTTGTGCAACAAACTGCATTAGAGGACTTCCTGGGAGAAATGACACAACACCCAGAGTAGATACGGTTTCCCTCTATGCCAGTCCTTTCACCGAGCTAAAGAACATGGCTGTGGTGAAATACAACTCTCAGCAAAATAAGCTGTGGACTGGCTCCGTACCGTCCCTGGCCACATTCACTTGACCACTTGTTTGTGGTTAGGCAGTCCTACCCAGTAAGTGCACTGGGAAGGGCACGGGTAATGTTGTGGGACCCATGCTTATGGAAGGCGGAGACGATACCAGGAGGAATAGTGGTGGCTGGTGACCAAGTATGGACACCCGGCCACAGCCGGCATGAGGTTATGAAAAGCTTCCACCTCAAGGAGCCTAAAAGGCAACATTTCAAGTGAAATCAGCTTTAGAGGACTTCCTGGGAGAAATGACAGCTGGGTAGATATGGTTTCCCAAGTCCTTTCACTAAGCTAAAGAATATGGCTGTGGTGAAATACAAGTCAGCAAAAAAAGCTGTGGACTGGCTCCGTACCATCCCCCGCCACATTCACTTGACCACGTGTTTGTGAGTAGGCGATCCTTCCCAGTAAGTGCACTTGGTACGGCATGGGTAATGTTGTGGGACCCGTGTTTGTGGAAGGCGGAGACGACACCGGGACAAATAGTGGCGACTGGGGAGCGAGTATGGATACCTGGTCGCCACCGCCTTAAGATTGTGGACAGCTTCTGTCTCCATGAGCCTAAAAGGCCACATTTCAAGTGCAAGCAGCTGTCAAAAATTTGGCAGTATAGTATTGCAGCCTGTGGGTGGGAGGGTGGCTGTCTGCACACTTCCGCTTGCATTCCAAGGAATGAGGTAGGGACAACTAAATGCTGCACTGGGACAAGGACGTGGACGGTGATTGCTGCAAGTCTGCAACGATAGATGTATGGCGGGAGGCATCTTCGCATGCGCCAAGGATCACTTATGATGGGCACACTTTTAGGCACTGTCCTGGGAGTCAGAGATGCTTCCAGAGGTCTTCCCCATGCTGTTCCCATGCCTTTTCAGCACTGTATGCATGTGTCTGATGATGTGTCACACACCAGATGGCCAGAGAATGTTGTAAAATGTTAAAATGACATTTCCTGGTGAATGCATTTTTCTTGGTTGAAAGCAATGCAAAAGTGCAAAAATACATCAAAAATGCTATGTGTGAGCATAGCCCAAGGTGTGGAGGAGTATTTTTGTTTTTGGTTACTTATTTTGCCTAATATATACAAGTCATTAGCCTGGAAAGGATTTTCCTTAACATATTTCCCAGGAAAATTCATTTTGGTTTTCGCTTTTGTATGTTTTATTGTGAGTCCGTAAAAGTGGCGTAATACTCTGACAGCATGGTTGACAGCAGTGACCTAGGAGTCAGAAATGTTTCCAGAGGTCTTCCCCATGCTACTCCCATGTCATTTGAGCATTGTTCCCATCGATTTGGGCAATTTTTAGGCCCTCTGCAGACCACCGGGGGGAGCCGCCTGAAAAATGCTTGAGTTTCCCATAGACTCACAATGGTCTCGTTACTAGAGATGAGCGTTATTCTACTCGAACTGTTCGCCAATCTCAAATTCGAGCTGTTTTGGGCGGTGTTCGAGCCGTTCGGCGAACACGAACAATTTGAGAAAAATTCGGCTGTTCGAGGTTATGTTCGATAACTGTTCGTGCACCAAAATCATAACTGGATTTTTTCTCAGTAATGATGAAAATTAATGTTAATATGGAGTTTGAGTGTACAGCGGGGTGGGGGGAGGGGCAGGGGATGGATCTCTGCAGGAACAATGAAGATCTCCATTTTTTTTTCTCTTTCCCGCATTTGCAGTGGGGAGGTGCAATCTGTCAGCCTATCAGCAGCGCACACACGGAGCGAAGTGCTTTTTTTCACACAAGCAAGGGCATGTGTCATTGGCAGTGTATGTCACATGTCCTTGCCCTATAAGACCAAGCCATTTTCCCCGTCGCCACCATTTTCTCACTGCTGCAGCTGCGTGTTAGACGGCACCGCTGTTGCTGTGTGCGCTATACCTTGTTAATTTCAAGCCAATTTTCGCACAAATCTACAGATAGCTTGGGAGTAGGGAATAGTTGTGATTTCAGTCCTTTTAAGGACTAGGTTACAGCATTTCCTACGACTTTTATCAGGCAGGTCTGTGCTCTTAAATAGATAGATTGTGGGAGTAAAGACTAATTGTAATTGGAGTCCTTTTCAGGACTAGGTTACATCAGTTCCTATCAGTTTTTGCCAGGCAGATCTGTGCCAGTGCTGTGCAAGTTTTTTTCACAGCATTTGGCTGAATCTAGCAAAGCTAATCCTTTTTGGCCTATTGCAGAGTGTGTTAGTCAGTGGAGTAGCCTATCTGTGTTGCAAGATATACCACCTGTGTATAGAATACAAATTTTTTTACTGCACCTAGTGAAGTAAAATCTTTTGGGCATAGCATCATTCTATTAGTCCATCTATACTGACCTCCATCAGGTTGCAAATTGAATATAATTTTTTTCTGCATCTAGCTCTGAAAAATATTGGGCTTCTAGCTGTGTGTGGGACTTGTTCTATTAATCCATCTATACAGACCTCCATCAGGTTGCAAACTGAATATATTTTTTTCTGCATCTACCTCTGAAAAAATATTGGGCTTCTAGCTGTGTGTGGGACTTGTTCTATTAATCCATCTATACAGACCTCCATCAGGTTGCAAACTGAATATATTTTTTTCTGCATCTACCTCTAAAAAAATATTGGGCTTCTAGCTGTGTGTGGGACTTGTTCTATTAATCCATCTATACAGACCTCCATCAGGTTGCAAACTGAATATATTTTTTTCTGCATCTACCTCTGAAAAAATATTGGGCTTCTAGCTGTGTGTGGGACTTGTTGTATTAGTCCATCTATACTGACCTCCATCAGGTTGCAAACTGAATATATTTTTTTCTGCATCTACCTCTGAAAAAATATTGGGCTTCTAGCTGTGTGTGGAACTTGTTCTATCAATCCATCTATACAGACCTCCATCAGGTTGCAAACTGAATATATTTTTTTCTGCATCTACCTCTGAAAAAATATTGGGCTTCTAGCTGTGTGTGGGACTTGTTCTATTAATCCATCTATACAGACCTCCATCAGGTTGCAAACTGAATATATTTTTTTCTGCATCTACCTCTGAAAAAATATTGGGCTTCTAGCTCTGTGTGGGACTTGTTCCATTAATCCATCTATACAGACCTCCATCAGGTTGCAAAATGAATATAATTTTTTTCTGCATCTACCTCTGAAAAAATATTTTGGCTTCTAGCTGTGTGTGGGACTTGTTCTATTAGTCCATCTATACTGACCTCCATAAGGATGCAAACTGAATATAATTTTTTTCTGCATCTACCTCTGAAAAAATATTTGGGCTTCTAGCTGTGTGTGGGACTTGTTCTATTAGTCCATCTATACTGACCTCCATAAGGTTGCAAACTGAATATAATTTTTTTCTGCATCTACCTCTGAAAAAATATTTGGCCTTCTAGCTGTGTGTGGGACTTGTTCTATTAGTCCATCTATACTGACCTCCATCAGGTTGCAAATTGAATATAATATTTTTCTGCATCTAGCTCTGAAAAAATGTTTGGCCTTCTAGCAGTGTGTGGGACTTGTTCTATTAGTCCATCTATACTGACCTCCATCAGGTTGCAAACTGAATATATTTTTTTCTGCATCTACCTATGAAAAAATATTGGGCTTCTAGCTCTGTGTGGGACTTGTTATATTAATCCATCTATACAGACCTCCATCAGGTTGCAAACTGAATATATTTTTTTCTGCATCTACCTCTGAAAAAATATTGGGCTTCTAGCTGTGTGTGGGACTTGTTCTATTAATCCATCTATACAGACCTCCATCAGGTTGCAAACTGAATATATTTTTTTCTGCATCTACCTCTGAAAAAATATTGGGCTTCTAGCTGTGTGTGGGACTTGTTCTATTAATCCATCTATACAGACCTCCATCAGGTTGCAAACTGAATATAATTTTTTTCTGCATCTACCTCTGAAAAAATATTTGGGCTTCTAGCTGTGTGTGGGACTTGTTCTATTAGTCCATCTATACTGACCTCCATAAGGTTGCAAACTGAATATAATTTTTTTCTGCATCTAGCACTGAAAAAATATTTGGCCTTCTAGCAGTGTGTGGGACTTGTTCTATTAGTCATCTATACTGACCTCCATCAGGTTGCAAATTCAAAATAATTTTTTGTCTGCATCTACCTCTGAAAAAATATTTGGCCTTCTAGCAGTGTGTGGGACTTGCTCTATTAGTCCATCTATACTGACCTCCATCAGGTTGCAAACTGAATATAATTTTTTTCTGCATCTAACTCTGAAAAAATATTTGGCCTTCTAGCAGTGTGTGGGTCTCATTGTATTAGGCCATCTATACCAAGCTCCACCAGCTTTTCAATTAATAATAATTTTTCGCTGCATCTAGCCCTGAAAATAATTTTTCTTCCCAATAGTGGTAGCAATAGAAATATGGGGCGCGCTCCTGGCTTACAAAAATATACGCTTCATAACAAAAAACACCAGCTTAGCGCACTGTATTAATAAGATGGCATCATCGTCTCTCCCAGTGCTAGGCCTACTACCCAGGCTAGCATTCCTGTGCCTAAAACACAATGTATGGGTCCGCGCTAGCCACTATGCTGCGGGGTCTAAAGCTGCTGCTAACGCTTTATAACAATTCAATTGGCAGATTTTCACAGAGCTCTTCCACAATGCCCACCCATCGGGACAACAGTTGCCCACCTTCCCTATGGGATCTAGTGGCGAATACTTGATACCATTAATCAGAGCGTCAGTTGCCCCGTCGACGTGGCAAGCATACGGTAAGGCATGGGAAGAGTGGACACGACTAGTAGCAGGCAGACGGGTTGACCAATGTGAACAAGCCAGATCACAAGTCACCATAGAATTTCTCCACCAGCTAATGATGAGGGGCATATCAGGGGCGTCAGCGCAGCGGTGTCTGACTGGAGTAGCATTTCACTTCCAACTACTGAATTGGGGAGATGTGACAAAGATTCATCATCAGACAATCAATAAAAGGGTGGAAAAGGGGTCAGCCAAGTCAGGAGTGTAGACGTCCCGTCCCGTGTCACTAAAACTGATTTCTCACATCATATCCCTAACACCATTAACATGACACTCACAATTTGAAGCAACACTACTGTCTACTGCCTTTGTGATCGCCTTCTTCGGGGCGCTATGCATAAGCGAATTAGTCCCTCAATCCAAAATTAGCACCAGTGGAGGCTTATTACACCAGGACGTAGTCATAGGCAATAATGCAATACGTCTACGCATACACAAATCGAAAATGGTTCCAGCGGGCAGGGGCACTTGGTTCTTCTACAACCCACAAACGGTACACTGAGTCGGGTAACAATAGTAAAACCATATCTAACCATCAGATCACAAAGTAATTTATTCCTATCACACATTGATGGGACGCCATTATCAAGATACCAGTTCCAAGCTATATTTAATAAATGCATAACATCGGCAGGGAACCACCCCAAAGATTACGGGACACACTCATTCCGCATAGGCACGGCCACAGAAGCAGCAAGAGCAGGACTGTCAGAAACGGAAGTTCAGAGGATAGAGAGATGGTGATCCACGTGTTTGGCAAGATACATAAGACCGGACTTGTTATCCTAACATGGTTTGTTTCTTTTACAGGTGACGCTAAGCCAACAGTGTGGGTGATAGGCCACTCGTATATATATTGGGCAGATTAAAGGGCGAAAGTCCGCCCAGGCGGGAGGAAATTAGAGTTTCATAACACATATTTTAACAGGAGAGGTATTAGAGGCCTGCTATGGCCACAGGTACTAATGGAGGTAATCAAGGTAGGGAGAGAGGCAAGATGTCTGGTCATCTTAGTTATACAGGCCGGGGGAAACAACCTAGGTCAACACAAGAGCGCATAACTAATGGCAATAATGAAACTAGACACTGAGCGCTTCAGAGAATTTTTCACAAAACTAGCTATAGTATGGTCAGAGATTGTGCCGATAGCGGTATGGCAAGGTGCGCGAGACATCACGGCCATCGAACGGACAAGGCGGGTAATAAATATTCGGATGGCAAAATTTAGAAGAGACAGAGGCGGTGTAGTGGTACGACACCGACAACTGGAAGGAGATAAAGCAGGCCTCATACGGCCCGACGGTGTTCACTTAATGGATATTGGACTGGACATATTCCTGTCAGGACTCCAGGACGGAGTGGAACAAGCGTTAAGAGTGATGGGTGGGGGTCAGAGTCCTGCATACGAGTACGCAGGATCCTCCGTGGCCTGGAAATAGAAAGGACATGTTGGAGAGTTACACTTGTTGGCCAAGTTGCCGGAGTGGAGTCCCAGGGCATGCTGCAACAAGCTGAATTATTTTAGAAATAAAATATCTTTCTAATGGAATGAGTATAAAGAGTTAATAAAGCTGTGACCGATCCTCACCCATCCAGTTGTAAGAGTTACATTATTGTATTGTCAAGGAAAGGGGGGCGGTAGGGGGGCTGAGCGTCTGGGTTTGGTTGGGGGTCCCCACAGTCTGCCTAGGCTAGATGCATTTAAAAATTCTTATTAGATACACAGGCGGTGCAGCTTGCTTCGCAGCTGGGCTACTTCGCCCAAAGTATTGCCTAGGCTAGATGCAGTTAAATATTCTACGCTGACTAGCAGACACTGAAGATTTGGAGCAGACCTCTGAGTAAACAGCTCTTCAGACTCAATCATCTGTGTTACCCCAAGCCATAGTGTATGTAGTTTCTTACAGTTAAAAGGGGGGGGGGAGCGACCCAACCCACCTGGAATTGACGATGCCAACGTCACGTAAGACACAGCAAGGGGACTCCAAAAAGAGTTTCCATTTTTTCCCAAAATTGTGGCACAGACACCACTTAACCCTAGAACGCATACCTGGGGCCTCGCAGTCCCGCCCTGTTAATTGTTTTCTATTTTCTGCAAGATTACTTTAGTTAGAATTTTGAAACTCTAGGTATTCTTCATGTATATAGTTGTTTGTCATTTGAGTTTGAGTTATTCAATGTTATTTGCACACGGGCCTAAAAGGCCCCAGGTATATGAAAGTGTAGATTTTTATGGTCATGCGTTCTAGGGTTAAGTGGCATCAATTGCCCCACAGTTGCTTAAAACGGTTGGTGAGGTGATATTACCAAATCCTCAAGCTTTCAGCCTCCCAAGGATAACACAGGATTAGAAAAGTCCTTGCGAATCCATGATTTGTTCATCTTTATGAACGTGAGTCTGTCTACATTCTCAGTGGACAGCCGCGTGCGCTTATCTGTCAGCACACCATCAGCAGCGCTGAACACACGTTCAGAGAGAACACTGGCTGCAGGGCATGACAAGATCTCCAAGGCGTGAGTGGCGAGCTCCGGCCATTTTTCCAGATTGGAATACCAAAATGAGCAAGGGTCCAGTGACACAGTCATGGCTTCGATGTTCACTTGGAGATACTCCTGCACCATCCTCTCTAGGCATTGACTATGTGTCAGACTTCTTGTCTCCTGTGGCCTTGCAAAGGATGGTCTAAAAAAGTGGTGAAACGATTTCACAAAATTGCTGTTACCAGCAGATACTGTGTTACTGTTACGGTTTGAGTGATGAAGACTCAACAGTCCCGCGGTTGGCAAGTTAGAACTGTGAGATACACTTCGTGCACCACTGGTGTTTTGTGGAAAAGCACATGTAAGATTCTGCAACAGCGTCTGCAGATACTCCTGCATGCGTCAATCCCTTTTTATGGCAGGAATTATTTCGGCAAATTTACTTTTGTACCGGGGATCTAAGAGTGTGGCAACCCAGTAGTCGAGATTACTTCGAATTCTGCAATCTGAGGGTCATGTTGCAGGTAGTGCAGCAAGAAGGCACTCATGTGTCTTGCGCATCCAGGAGGACCAAGTCCTTCTTGTGTTGGTAGCGAGGTAAGAATCATGCTTCTTTCCTCTGCCCTCTCCCCCCAACCTCGCACAACAGAAATGTGATCAAGGTCTCCCTCATCTGATGAGTCTTCCATGCCCATCGCCAGTTCATCCTCCACTTCTTCCTCGGCTCCTGCACCTTCCTCAACAGTTTGGCTGCTACCATGCGCCCTGTTTAATCCCTCTCCCCCACCCTCCCATGCCTGCCTCCTTGGTGCTGCCAACCGTCTGGACCTTGGAGATGTTATCCCTTCCGCATACGACTCCTCCTCTACTTCCTCCACCTCCTCTTGTCCGACCACCTGACTCTGAATTCTGTTTAATGTGTGCTCCAGTATGTAAATCACCGGAATAGTTATGCTGATAATGGCATCGTCGTCAGCACTAAACATCTTCGTCGCCATTTCAAAACTGTGCAGAAAGGTGTGTGGCGCCCCTGAGGGTGCAGTCACCACAGAGTTACTGCATCTCACCCAGAGGTGTGGTATCTCACCCTCAGGTAAGGAAGGCGTATGGCTCGGGACCCTAAAACCTGCATCCAACACATACCCACAGTGGGGTTAGGGCGAGATTGCTCCTAAGGGAGAGCACAGTCCCAGGTCCCTAGCTGGTGGGAGGATCCTATGTAGTGGGTGCTTAGGGGAGCCGCTTAGGGGAGCACATGACAGGGAGAGTATAAATAGGAAGCCATCTTAGAAAGAGCAAGCCAGTCAGAGGAGGAAAAGTGACAGGAGCAGAGGCTCGGCATGAGCTCTGCTCCGGAGGCGAGCCTAGCCTGGGAGGCCCAGGACTGAAGGAGAGAAGAGAGGAGTGGGAGCAGGAAGGCTCCAGGAACCGAAGGGACCCTAGGGCTACGGGCCGTGCAGAAGGCCACCTGTACTCCCGCTGCTACCAGGAGGTAGAGGGGTCAGGCCAGATAAGGGGAACCGGTCCCTCAACTAGAGGAGAAACAGCAAGGCTCAACTAGAAACCGGAGGCTGCAGCATTTCATGTACTGCAGGCAAAAGTCCACACCAGTCTCACTAAGAAGGTAGCCACATAGGACCCAGGGGACGGAACACAAGTCGCCCGCCAAGGCCCGAGGATACCGGATAGAAGTGTCACTGGGTGTGAGTTGCAGGGAGAAGGCCAGAGAAAGGACACACAGAAGGGGGTCCTGCTAAGTACTCCGGAGCTATCTGGGGGTGGACTGAGCCCCTCACTGAGTACGCACAGCACGACGGGTGAGATAGCTCTGGTACCTGTAATCTGGACTGCAACAACTGTGAGTAAAGATTTGGGACTGCATCACACGGACTCTGTGTTCATTACTGACTCCCTGCACTACAGCCACCATCATCCACCCACACTGCCCTGAAGCTACACTCTTCCTGTGGTGAGTAATAATACCATTGCAGCAAAACCACCAGCTTCAGAGGACTGTTCCGCAGCGGCGGCCCCTTTGGCCACACTCCACAGGTGGCGTAGTCGGACATTATAAAATCCATATATACAAATTACCGTTGGATTGACCGCCCTGGGTCACGGACCGGGTCACCGCCACAGTGACTACAACCCCCAGCGTCTACCGGCCCGGCTCCGGGTACCCCACGGCCCAGGGGGCGCGTCAACTTCATAGGTCCCTGATCTGAGACCACTCCTGCTGTGTGATTTGCCCCACCTCTGGATCTCGTTGGCCCAGGCTATACATCAGAAACTATTGCACCAGGTCTTGTCGGTGCTGCCACAGTCGCTGCAACATGTGCAGAGTTGAATTCCACCGTGTCGGCACATCGCATTTCAGCCGGTGAACTGGCAGGCCCAACGACTTCTGTAGAGATGTAAGTCGTTGAGCTGCGGGATGCGAACGGCGGAAATGAGCACACAGCGACCGTGCCCTCTGCAGAAGGCCATCTAGTCCGGGATAGTGGGCTAAAAATTTATGGACAACCAGGTTCAACATGTGAGCCATACAAGGCACGTGTGTAACATTGCCCCAGCGAAGGGCCGCACCCAGGTTTGCAGCATTGTCGCACACGGCCTTCCCTGGTTGCAGGTCCAGTGGAGACAACCATTCATGAAACTGGGTCTCCAGAGCTGACCACAAGTCCTCAGCTGCGTGACTCACATTTCCCAGACATTTCAAAGTAAACACTGATGCCGTTGAGCCCTGCTGCCAGCATAGTAAGGAGGTGCGCAGTTAGAAAGCAGGTGGCATTACCAGACAGGCTTTGGGTGCAGGTGAAGGACCGAGAGGAGGTTGAGGAGGCAGAAGCAGTGGAGGAACTTCTAGATAAAGAGGATTGACGTACAACTCGCGGGGACGGCAAGACTTGGACAGCAGCCCCTTGTTCTGCTGTCACCATAGTTACCCAGTGCCCTGTCAGCGACATGTAACGCCCCTGTCCATGCCTACTCGTCCAAGTGTCTGTGGTGAAATGCACCCTGTCACACACAGAGTTTCTCAAAGAAGCGGTGATGTTGTGTGCGACATGCTGGTGGAGCGCAGGCACACCTTTCTTTGAGAAGTAGTGCCGACTGGGCATCTGGTACTGGGGCACTGCGACGGACATAAGGTCTCAAAAATCCACTGTGTCCTCCAGGTGGAAAGGCAGCATTTCTGTAGCCAACAGCTTGCAGATGGTGAAATTCAACCTCTTAGCTTTCTCATGGCTAGGAGGAAATGGTCTTTTACTTTTCCACATCTGAGGGACCGAGGGCTGGCTGTTGTGCTTTGACGGGGTTGAGTAGGGTGTCACTGGCAAACTGCCGGTCTGTGAGGAAGATGCAGGTGGACATGTTAGGTTGCCTTGATCCAAAGGTGGTGCTCTCGATGTCAGAGAGCTCTCAACACCAGCAGGTGTTTTCACTTCCCAATGAACTGACGACCTGCCAATCACACTGGCTGTTGCAGGTAAAGAGGTGGCAGGTCTGCGTCCAAAAACATGTGTGACTGCTGTCCCCCCAGTCACAGAGGATGAAGAGGCCGCGGATGCACAAGATGGGGCAGACGGTGGTTGGCCCAGCCTGCTAGGCCGCATTGTAGAACAGTGAGCTTCCCACTGCAACTTATGCTTCATATCCATGTGACGGTACATGCATGAAGTACTCAAACTATGGATTTTTTGGCCTCTACTTAGCTTTTGGTGACAAATATTACAGATAACACGAGTTGGGTCATCCTTATCGATCTGAATAAATGCCCAGGCTATGCAAGGCTTAGAGCCCATGCGACCTGAGCCACTACGACTTGTGGTCAGAGGCAGAGTTGTGGTTGAGGATGCAGTTGTTGACGTGCTTCCAGTACTCCGTCTCTGTCCAGGAAGGCGCAACCTAACCTCGTCGTCAATATCATCTGTGACGCCCCGCTGCGCTTGGTATCTCAGATCCTAGAAGAGTGTATTGATGGAATCCTCCACAAGAGGCCCCCATAAACATTCACACATCTCCACCTTCCACCTCAGACCAGCAGAGGGAGCCTGTTAGGGATATAAATAGGGAAGGTGGAGCTAGGCAGTTCAGTTCCTCTGAAGAGTTCCTGCAGTAGAGAAGCCTAAGAGAGGTCAGTCTGCAGTGGAGCTCAGTCTAGTCTAGAGAACTCAGTTAATAGTTCAGCAGTGGAGCACGAGGCTCCTGCTAGCTAGATTCAGGGAGCCCTGATAGAGCTTAAGGTGTGCCGGCGTCATAAGATCGGTGAAGCGCGGCAAGCTGCCGTTAGTGTGTATAGCCTATTGAGGGCCCGAGTAGGCCGAAGGCGAGTGGCGAGTTAGTACATAAGGGGCAGAGGAGCTTAACCAGCTCACCCCGAAGCATTTACCGGACACCGGATCCGAGTTTACCGGGATCTCTATGACCCAGTAAGACATAACCGGAATCCCTGGAGAACTACAAGTCCCAGGATCGCTAAGGTGCTGATACGTAACAGACCAAGGAGACGCTTAGGCCCCGCATACTGGGAGCGTGAACTTCAAGAGAAGGCCCTACCACAAGGTCAGCCAGCGCAGGACAGAGACAAAGTTAGGCCTAGCTCCAGGCAGGTCAGAAACTTACTGCGCAGAGTCAAGAAACAGGAGGCCCTACACCCGCTCATTGGGGAGGATCCTGATATGCACCCTTCACCCTACAGTGCTCCAGGATGTGCCTGAATTTCCTCCAGTAAAAGGTACTGAAGTGACTACCGTGACCGTTTCCGTTCTTGCTCTGACCCAGCTGGGTCTCGCCTGTCCTGCATTCCCCCTGCATACGCTGCCCTGAGACCTAGCTCCACCTGTGGGGAGCTATACCATCGAGCTGCCTTATCATGGGCCTCAGTGGACTGCTGCAGTGCTGGTGCTTCTCACCAGATACCACAGGTGGTGTCACAAACTCTTATAAAATTAACAATTATCCACCCTTTTAAAGAGTGACCCCAGGGTACGGGCCAGGGAGCCGACCACCGCGACATCCCAAAGGCCAGGCAAAGGCCCGGGTGACCTCATCGACTGGCTGACTGTGGGTTGACAGTAAGTGGGATCTCCAACCTTGTCATCATCACCCTGTGTGTTATCACACCCGTCGTCCTCAAAGTCAACCTCTTCCTGCCCTGACCGAAAAGTCAAGTTGTTGCTCCAATCAGGTATTTGAGTCTCATCATCGTCTTCATCATTGTCTCCACCAACAGGAGTTACAGTTTGGGAACGAGGGTCTACATTATGCTCAGAACCTTCTTCATCTGGTCCTGGATCCGACATATAAAGATTCTGGGCATCAGTGCAGATCATTTCCTCGTCTGGATTAACAGAAGCTCTGGAGCAGACCTCCGTTTCCCAGGCTATAGTATGAGTAAACAGCTGTGCAGACTCAACCATCTGTGTTACCCCATACTCAGACGGGCAGCTGGAGACTTGGGAGCTGTGAGGAAGCAAGTGCGATTGGGGTGACACCTCTGAGGACTGGAGTATTTGTGATGTTGAAGTTGAGGTGGAGGAGAGCCCACTTGAAGGAGCACTTGATATCCGCTGAAGCACCTGCTGTTTTTGTGCCTCATCTGGAATTTGTAGCGATGAGCGTGTCCATATCAAAGGGATCGTATCACATTGTCCACGAAAAGAAGTCGACATGTTAGTTTGGCTGGAAGATGGTCTTTCTTCTGCAGATGTTACCCCCCCACCACCGCGGGGGGGCTCGACCCACCAGCGGACAGGCACCAGTATTGGGAGAGGGGGGCTGGCCGTCAGGGTCCACCGCGGCTCTGGCACAAACCCGGCGACACGGAGGTGGCACGGGCAGGAACGGACTGGCCGTGTCGGCTTCTCACTTTTTGGATTTTAGAAGGGCATGACATGCCTATATCTGTGTCTCCCCCTCCTTTTACTCCTCCACATCTTTTCTTTTCGCATGACTATATGTACTTGTCACTTTTCCATGTGTTAGTTATGTCTTCTGAGCAGTTTGTCAGCTTTTGGACACCTTTGAAGGTGTTTTTTATGTGTTTCTATGTGTTTTTGTTTGCCTGCCATTGGTTTTAACGGTGTTCGAAGGTGTTCGACGAACAGTTCGACGAACAGTTCGGCGAACACACGGGTGTTCGACGAACCGAACCGAACTCGAACACTACGGGGGTGGCTCAACACTACTTGCAATGCCCCTTACAAGAGCCATACAGTACAGCATCTTAAAAATATTATTCCCATTATTGGGGAGTGGGCCTCCCACAATCTTTGCTTATGCCTTCCAAGCAAAATCTGACAAAAATAAGTATGGAGGAACTTTCAATAATGGCAACACGGACCACAGTCAACCTGGTGGTATAGTGGTGGTGGAGGCTGAAGATAAGGAGAAGAACATAAAACAGCCAAAAAGAGGAAGCGTATACCCATGTGTGGGTGTGAAGCCATGCATGTGAATACACCTCCCAAAAAAACACAGTGGATTTGACTTTATTTTACTCTGCTGTCATTTGGTGGTGATAGTAACATAGTAACATAGTTTGTAAAGCCGAATAAAGACTTGCGTCCATCAAGTTCGACCTGTTAGTTCTGTAATTGCTAAAGTTGATCCAGAGGAGGGCAAAAACCCCAAATGATTTGGCCAATCTTCACCTGAGGAAAAATTCCCTCCCGACTCTGAAACCAGCAGTCAGAATAAATCCCTGTATCAACCTACTATTTTATTTTATTTTTAAGTATATGCTGAAATCTGCCTGATATCTAGAAATGCATCCAGTCCCCGCTTGAACTGGTGTAGTGAATCCGACATTACCGTCTCCTCACTCAGTGATTTCCATATTCTCACTGCTCTTACCGTAAAGAACCGCTTCCTATGCTGGTGCTGAAACCTTTTCTCTTCCAGTCTTAGTGAGTGCCCTCTTGTTACCGTAATATCCCTCCTTTTGAACAAATCCCGGGCAAGATCTCTATACTGTCCCCTAACATATTTGTACACATTTATTATGTCCCCCCTCAACCTTCTCTTTTCCAGGCTGAATAGTCCTAGTTTTGCCAACCTCTCTGGGTATTGCAGTCCCTCCATTCCCTTTATTAATTTTGTTGCCCTCCTTTGTACCTTTTCAAGCTCATTTATATCCTTTCTATATATTGGGGCCCATAGCTGAGCACAGTATTCCAAGTGTGGTCTGACCAGTGCTTTGTACAGTGGAAGAACAATGTTCTCATCCTTTGCAGCTATACCTCTTCTGATACATCCCATTACCCTGTTTACCCTTACAGCAGCGGCTTGACTTTGGGCACTTCAATTTAGTTTGCTATCAATCAAGATGCCCAAGTCCTTCTCCATCTCTGAATTCCCCAATGGTTTCCCATTCAGTGAGTACTGGTGACTTCCATTTTTCCTTCCCATATGTATGACCTTACATTTCTCCTCGTTAAACCTCATTTGCCATTTAATGCTCCACCTACCCAGCTTATCCAAATCCCTCTGTAGGTCTGCACTGTCCTCTTTTGTATTAATTGTTTTACATAACTTTGTGTCATTTGCAAATATTGATATTTTACTATTTATCCCGTTGACTATGTCATTAATAAAGATATTAAATAACATTGGGCCTAGTACAGATCCCTGTGGTACCCCACTAGTGACGCTTACCCAATCTGAGTATATTCCATTTATAACCACCCTCTGCCTTCTATCCTTTAGCCAGTTAGCTACCCACTTGCAGACATTTTCCCCCAGCCCCATCATTCTCATTTTGTATACCAACCTATTATGTGGAACGCTATCGAACGCTTTTGAGAAGTCGAGATACACGACATCCACTGGTTCCCCCTGATCTACTCGAGAGCTAACCTCCTCGTAGAAGTCAATCAGGTTTGTTTGGCAGGAGCGATTCCTCATGAATCCATGTTGGTTCGGGATTAAAAGATTATTAGCATCAAGATGCTCCGTAATTGCCTCTATAATGAAGCTTTAAAAAATTTTGCCCACAACGGACGTCAGACTCACCGGCCGATAGTTTCCGGCGTCACTTTTCGCTCCCTTTTTCAATATTGGCACTACATTCGCCTGTCGCCAATCAAGTGGTACAGACCCAGTCTCAACAGAGTCCTTAAATATAAGATATAACGGTCTGTCTATCACATTGCTTAGTTCCCTTAGTACCCGTGGGTGTATGCCATCAAGTCCTGGTGATTTGTTTATTTTAATGTTACTGAGGCGTTTCTGTACCCCAGCTTGGGTTAGATTTGTCATACTTAGTGGAGGATTAAGTTTGTCACTTCTCATTTCTCCTGTTAGTTCGATTTCCTTTGTGAAAGTTGTCTAAAAAAAATTATTTAATAGATTAGCTTTATCCTCATCTTTCTCTATGATTTTGCCTTCCTCACTTTTTATCGGTCCAATATTATCCGATTTAATCCTTTTACTATTTATATACGTAAAGAACAGTTTGGGATTTGATCTACTTTCCCTAGCAATACGTCTCTCTGTTTCCTCCTTCGCTATTTTTATTTGTTTTTTACAGGTTCTCGTTTTTTCCTTGTAACACATTAGTGCCTCCTTACTGTTTTCCTGTTTTAATCTCTTGAATGCCTCTTTTTTGCTATTTAACGCCCCTTTTACGTTCTTGTTCAACCATATTGGTTTCCTCTTATTTCTGGCCCTTTTATTCCCATACGGTATATATCTCTCGCACTGAGTATTCAGAATTCTTTTGAAGGTTTCCCATTTACTATTCGTATTTCCTTGATTAAGAACTTTGTCCCAGTCAATAAGTTGAAGGCTTTCTTTCAGCTGATCAAACTTCGCCGTCCTAAAGTTTAATGTTTTTGTTGTTCCCTTATTGATAACCCTACTGAAGGGCATTTTGAAGTCGATAATATTATGGTCGCTATTACCTAGATGCCCCCCTATCTGTACCTCAGTTATTCTATCACGCCTATTAGTCAATATTAAGTCCAACACGGCCTTCCCTCTCGTTGGTTCCTGCACTAGTTGGGAGAGATAGTTATCCTTAATATTTGTCAAGAACCTTTTTCCTTTCTGAGATCTACAGGTTTCTGTTTCCCAGTCAATATCCGGGTAGTTGAAATCCCACATTACAATCACTTCATTATGTTTTGCTACTTTGTCTATTTGTCCTAATAGCAGATTCTCATTCTCCTCTGTTATATTGGGTGGCTTATAGCAGACCCCCAGTAATATCTTATAATTATTTTTAGTTCCCTCTATCTCTACCCACATGGACTCGACCCCCTCTTCTCCCTCTCCTATATCTTCCTGATAAGAAGTCTGGCCCAATCCAACCCTTGTTCATTTTGATAAGGGTCAGCTTGTCAGCATTGTCAGTTGACAGGCGAGTGCGCTTATCAGTTATAATTCCCCCAGCGGCACTAAAAACACGCTCCGATAACACACTAGTGGCAGGGCAGGCTAGGACCTCCAAGGCATACAGAGTGAGTTCATTCCAAGTGTCCAGCTTGGATAACCAATAATTAAAAGGCACAGAGGAATCACAGAGGAATCACAGAGGATGCTGGTACGGTCGGCAAGGTACTCCCTCACCATCTTTTGAAACTTTCCACTCCTTGTGAGAGTACCCCGTGCCTCAGGGTCGGTAAGCTGGGTGGGTCACATAAAACTGTCCCAGAACGTTGACAGTGTTCCCCTGCCTCTGCTGGATTGGAGTTGCCTCTCTCTCGCTTTTACGCCTTGGTTGGTCAATGAACTGTGACCTCTGCCGCTAGCGTGTTCAGATGGGAACTTTTTTAACAGTTCTGCAGCAAGAGCCTTCTGGTACTGCCCCATTTTTGAAGACCTCTCCACCTCAGGAATAAGAGAGTGAAAGTTCTCCTTATAGCGGGGGTCTAAAAGTGTCACCAACCAGTAATGACTGTCACTCAACATTTTGACAACGCGAGGGTCATGGTTAAGGCAGCGTAACATAAAGTCAGCCATGCGTGCCAGACTGGTAATGGGCAAGACTTCCATGTCCTCACCAAGATGACAACTGACCATGCTCTCCTCCTCCTCCTCCTCCTCCCCCCTGTCCTCAGGCCACCCACGCTGAACCGACGGTATGACAGTTGTACAGGTATTACCATTTACAGCGCATGACACAAGCTCCTGATCTTCTTCTTCCTCCTGCTCCTCCTCTCCCTCATTGTCACCCAATGCACGTTGGGATGAGATGAGGCTGGGCTGTGTGTAATCGCCCGCTATGGCTTCTTGATCCATCTCATCATACTCTGGCTGCAATGCCTCCTCTTTAATTCTCTGCAGAGAGCATTGCAAAAGACAGACAAGTGGAATGCTGACGCTAATGATGGAATCATCGCCACTCACCATCTGGTTGGACTCCTCAAAGTTTGTCAATATGGTGCAGATGTCAGACATCCAGGTCCACTCCTGAGGTCTTATGTGTGGAATCTGACCTGAATATCGACGACCTTGTTGCAGCTGGTACTCCACAACTGCTCTCTTCTGCTCACAAATCCTTTGCAACATGTGGAGGGTAGAGTTCCAACGTGTGGGGACATCACACACCAATCGGTGTGATGGAAGCTGCAAACACTGCTGCAACACAGCAAGGGCGGCGGAAGCTGTAGCCGACTTGCGAAAATGAGCTGACAGGTGGCGTACTTTGACGAGCAGATCTGGCAACTCGGGGTACGATTTAAGAAACCGCTAAACCACGAGGTTAAGCACATGAGCCAGGCATGGTACGTGTGTGATCTCGCCTCGCCACCAGGTTACGGCCATTGTCACACACGACCATGCCTGGATGTAGGTTCAGCGGTCTCAGCCACATATCTGCCTGCTCTTTCACAGCTGTCCACAACTCACAAGCAGTGTGAGGTTTCTCACCTAAGCTTATGAGTTTCAGCACAGCCTGTTGCCGCTTGGTGGAGGCAGTACTGCAGTGCTTCCAGCTTGTAACTGATGTGTTGATATCTGAGATGGAGGCTGAACATGAGGAGGAGGAAGATGCGCAGGAGCTGTACACTGTGGAGGCAACTCTGACTGACATAGGGCCCGCAATCCTCGGTGTTGGGAGGATGTGTTCCGTCCCAAGGTCCGACTGGGTCCCGGCTTCCACTATGATTACCCAGTGTGCCATCAGGGAGATGTACCGACCCTGGCCACAAGCACTTGTCCACGTGTCCATTGTCAGGTGGACACTCCCAGTAACTGCATTGTTGAGGGCACGGCAGATGTTTTGGGACACTTGCTTGTGTAATGCGGGGATGGCACACCGGGCAAAATAGTGTCGGCTGGGGACCGAGTACCGAGGGACGGCCACCGCCATAATGTTGGGGAAGGATTCCATCTCCACCAGCCTAAAAGGCAGCATTTCCAACTCAAGCATTCGTGAAATGTGTGAATTTATGACTGTGGCCTGTGGGGCGTTAGCTGCGAATTTCCGCTTTCGTTCAAAGGTCTGGGATATGGACAATTGAACGCTGCGGTGGGACGTGGACGTGGACGTTGATGCTGTTTCTTGAGAAACTGCCATAGCAAGTGAAGACTGAGAGGAGGGGGCATCTTTGCATGCAGTATGGACAGGGGATTGCCTTGCACACACAGCAGGGGGTTCTATTGCACGCACAACAGTGGAAGAAGCAGTGGTGACACCCGCTGACACTGGTCGTGGACCCTGGGGTTCGCCCCAGAAAGTCGGGTGCTTTGCTGCCATGTGCCTGATCATGCTGGTGGTGGTCAGGCTGGTAGTTTTGTCACCCCTGCTGATTCTGGCATGGCAGGTGGTACAAATGGCCTTTTTGGGGTTATCAGCAGAGTCTTTAAAAATATTCCAGACTCTGGAAGACCTACCGCTTGTACTGGCAACGTCCCTCGTGTTGGTGTTACGGGGAACGGTTGCCCGCCTTCTGTCTGCGGCCACCACACTGCTTCTTCCTGCCTGTTGGGGTACTCTGCCTCCCTCCCCCTGTGTGCTGCTGGCCTCACTCTGCATGTCCCCCTGCCACGTTGGGTCATTTACTAGATCATCCACCACATCCTCCTCTTCCACTTGCGCACCACGATCCTACTCCTCACTTCCTGGCAATTGAGTCTCGTCATCGTCCACCTCTTGTGACAAATTGCCAGCATCGACTTCCTGTGGCCGTGGCTGTTCAAATATTTGTGCATCACTACATGGGATCTCCTCTTCCACCACTTAAAGCGGAGCAGGCGAGGGGCACAAATCTGGAAATGGACCAGTGAACAGCTCTTCAGAGTGCCAAGTGTGGGATCAGTTGCTGTCTGACGACACTCAGCATGGTGGGAGGAAGGAGCATCAGGGTGAGGGGGAGAATGCTGTCGAGACTCACGGCTACTAAGAGTAGACCGTGTGGAAGACAGGCTGGAGGTGGTGGTGCCCAGGTAACTGGAAGTATTATCTGCTATCCAATTAATAACCTATTCACACTGATCAGTTCGCAATACTGGTGTTGTTCTGTGCTTCCCTAGTAATTCGGTCAAGAAGTGGGAGCGAAAAGATGTGGCTGTTGGTTGTGGCACATTTTCACCTTGGCCACGGCCCCGTCCTCTACACGTACCATCACCAGAACGTCCACTTCCACGTCCCTTGCCACGCGCCTTGCCCATTGTAAAGGAAGTAAAATAGCTTACACTCGCACTGTCAATGGAAAAAGGGTAATAAAAAGTAGATTAGAACCGTGGAAGAGGAAAACAACAGTTCTATTTCTCTGGCCTACACTCGACTCTTTTAAACAATCTGAACAATCAGGGAGAAAATATTACTGTTTTTCTTTACGGAAAAAATACCAAAAGCCGAATAATAGAGAATTTTTACCGTGGAACAGCAAGCCCACAGATATAATTTACTCGTGTATGTGTACAAGACTTTTTTAAATATATATATATTTGCGGCTGAACAGTGAGCGACACCCTCAAACTGTTTTTTTTAGATACAAATGGCCCAAAAGTGGATAATACAGAGGTTTGAACCGTGGAACTGCAAAACCACACTTGTATTTCTTGGGCCTACACCAGACTATTTTCAACAGATATATTTGTGTCTGAACAATCAGGAGACACTATTATTTATTTTTTACGGACAAAAATTGCGAAAAGCAGGATAATACAGAGATTTGACCTGTGGAACTGCAAAACCACACTTGTATTTCTCAGGCCTACACCAGACTATTTTCAACAGATATATTTGTTTCTGAACAATCAGGAGACACTATTATTTATTTTTTACGGCAAAATATGCCAAAAGCAGGAAAATAGAGATTTTTTACCCTGGAACAGCAAAACCACAGTTATAATTTACTGGTGTGTACCAGACTATTTTCAGCAGATATATTTGTGTCTGAACAATCAGGAGACACTATTATTTATTTTTTATGGCAAAAAATGCCAAAAGCAGGATAATTGAGATTTTTTACTGTGTTACAGCAAAACCACAGTTATAATTTACTGGTGTATACCAGACTTTTTAAAATATATATATATTTGCGGCTGAACAGTGAGCGACACACTCAAACTGTTTTTTTTAAGATATAAAAGGCACAAAACTGGATAATACAGAGATTTCACCCGTGGAACTGCAAAACCACACTTCTGTTTCTGTGGCCTATACCAGACTCTTTTCAACAGATATATTTGTGTCTGAAAAATCAGAGACACACTTTTTTTTTTGGGGGGGGTGGGGGACACCAATAGGTTACTAAGACGGGTATTTGTACAGTGTGAAGGAAGAAAAGAAAAAGAGGATTTAGATGAAAAAAAAGGATTTTTCCTGGCCCCTGAGACATGGAGCTAAGTCCAGCAATTTCAGAAACAGGAGCACACAGGACTGTAATGCAGTGTTTACTGGTATAACCCCACTGCATCTCCTATACAGCCTGCCTGTCTGCCTGATATCTGGGATGGATATTAGCCATGAGAAGGACTGTTTGTTTGATCTGGCAGCCTTTACAGACCCTACACTAACTATTTCGCTGGATAAATCTCTCCCTAGCTCAGCAGCGCTGTCCCTAAACTGTCTAATCAGGAGCGACTGTTTCCAAGATGGCGGCGCCCGGTTTTAAATACTAGAGGTGATGCTGTGCGGCCAGCCAATCACTGTAATGCCCACAAACAACATGGCTGCGGCATTACAGTGATTGGCTGGCAATCCCTGCATGTTCATTGGCTCTGTAATGAGCGCCAAACATGCAGGGCAGAGACCCGAGCTCCCGCTCAAGTAACCCGAAAATGCTCGGTGCTCGCCGACCATCCCGAGTAGCGTGATGCTCGGGCGAGTACCGAGCAGTGTCGAGCATGCTCGCTCAACACTAATTCTTGCCAATCCAATCTTAAGGTGTTCAAATCCACATTAAACTGCAAGTTTCAGGAAATTCAACTCAACGTCAATCTGGTTATTTCTATTGCGTCCCTAAAAACAATCCTTCATAACCTATAAAGCAGCTCACCATGGAATGAACTTTGTTCTCTAAGTTACAATAGCGAAATCAGCTCTGGAACAGGAAAATTTGCTCTAATAAAGTAAGGGTGTCCTTTAGTCCTTAAACATTAACCACTAAACACTCCATTTATATATCTGTCATGAGTGCTTCTTAACAAACACAGACATATCTCAAGCTGATCATCAGGTACTGCCTCTATACTGTACACATGCAATGAACTTCAGTAGCTGAAAAACATAGCTGGGTGATGATCAATGTTCTCACCTGTTCATAAATTTTAGCTTTAAAGTTTTTTTCTATTTCCCTTCTAAATAAATAATACAATTTTTCCATATATTATATGTACCACAAAATAGTATTGTCAGGAAATATTAAAAATCTTTCCCCCTCCAAACCCCTCATCCTCTCTCCCCTATTTCATTTGCAGTAAGGAGAAGAGCTAGCAATCTAAAAAACTACTTCTATGTCAAATTGCAGTGTACAAAAGAAGTGACAAACTTAATTATCCAGTTTAATTACCATATGAAATGGAGCTCCTAGTAAAAGAGACATGTGTGACGAATAGACACCTTTGAACATATGGGCCAGAGACTGAATGAGTGTTATATTTAACTAGAAGTAGATAGGAAACATTTCCTTAAAGCTTCAAAGGGAATCTATCACACTCCTTAAAATAGCCTGGACATTCCCAGCTGCACGTGGGACTCAGAGGCACCGAAATTAAATGTGGAATATTGGTGGTTCTATAATTCTGATTGTGATGGGACATATATTTTTAACGGTGGGGCTAACTAAGGAACAGTATTCTTATTTTTCCATATCTGTGAGACCCGCAGATGAGCTGTAACACAAGAGGGCAAACAGAACGGACAGCAGCCATGTCATGTTTGATCTCTAAGTCAAGATAAAATTGCAATAAAAAATATGTCATCACTTGCTAACTTCTGCGATCAACAAGCGAGGAGATATTACAAAAATTAGAGATTAAATAAAACCATTAAGGGCAGAGACCAGACAACGTGAGGTCATCACAGGGGAGTGTGTGGGAAGGGCGCACATTGGCATAAAAGATCAAGCTGAATATTGATCTATGCTCATGCTGGGAGATACATATTCGTGTAAGCAGGTGTCACGTTCGAGGAACGGCCAAATCAATTGGGGTGTTCTCCTCTGACTTAACTGAATTGTGTCTGCGATCGGTATAGTAAGTTCTTCTATTAATCCCTTTTATTGTGTATAACTGTATATGCTGTATTGTTTTGTCCCCCTTTGTAAAATCTTTTGTATATTTTTTCATAAACACTGCCTCTCTTTGAATTAAATATAACATTTAATAGTTCTGTTTCTTTTGCTCTGTAATCATTTCTCCCCAGAAGCCACACGCTACCAAAAAGCAGGCGTCCAATCAGGTCTGCATTGTATTTTAATAGTTAAAAACTAAACTGATTGGTGGTGGCAGCGAATAATCTTTCTTGGGTTATCTGAAGCTAGCAGTGATCGTACGAGGGTGTATACATATATTCCATGTGCTGGAAGAAGGTGTGTATGCCATGCTCTCACTGTTATATTTCCAATAACTAATAAGTGAGAGCAGTCTGTGGTCTCCTCAGTTGATAGTCAGCCAATCGTGCAATTATCGGGACGCTAGGGGGCGGCCGAGAGCTGTTTGCTCCAGGGATAACAGTGGGTGGTTTCTCTGAGTAATCAGGATTGTGTGAATCCCCGACAAGTATCATAATAGTATCATAACAAAAATACAACTCTTCCTGCGAAAACAAAAGACCTCTTATAGGTATGTCAACTAAAAAGAAAAAAAACAAACTATGGCCAATGGAGCATAGTTCGGAAAAAATATGAAATAAAAAATTGCTGGCCTTAAAGCCCAAATAACTGTCTATTCAAAGGGTTGGTCCAAAGCTAAAGTAAATTTCATCCTAAATCCCTATCTATTTAGTGCCATAAACTAAACTAATTTATAATATGCTTGCATTAAAAATTCCCTACTGTTCCCTAACTACACTATTTAGCTGCAATTAAATATATTTTTTATTCACCTCCTGGGTAATGACGATTCATTTGGGTATCACAGTGCATGCTGTGTGTCCGAATTCCACCACTCATTGTGTCCTGGACACAGTTTCAGAAAAAAACGTCCTCAGAATCCAGGAACTATATAAAGCCCTGTCACACATAACGAGATCGCTAGCGAAATCGTTACTACGTCACAGGTTTGAGATCGCTGGAGAGATCGTTCGGGAGCCGTCAAACATGTATAACTTGCCAAAGATTTCGGCCGCCCCAGCGATCTAACTAACGATCTCGTTGGTCGCTGGGACGCTGTCACACAGCAGCTATTTCAACGATCCACACTCAACGATCCACACTTTGAGGGACTGTACTGTGTCAGAAAGGCGTGCATAAAATTACCTTTCTGCGCCCACTCATCTCCGATTGGTGGACGCTACTGCGTTCTGATTGGCGGCCGTTTTTTTAAAAGGCGACGTTGGGGCAATTCCGCTCCTTTGTTCCTATCTGCGCTCTGCTTTCGAATCGTAGCAGTGTTCTCCGGGCAAGTTTCGTCCATCTGGGATTTGTTGAAGCCTTGTCAGTGTCCTGATTTTTGGATCCTAGTTGCGTTCTACTGCTGTGATTCCATTCATTTATGGATTTTCTTCAGCTGTGACTGAACATTGACTTTTGGGTTCTTCAGGCACTGTATTGCTTTGTTTACACGGTAAGTTATTTTAGTGGATTTTTGTCACACCCAACAAGTATACGTTTGCTTATACATTGGAGGCCATTTTTAGTCAGCAAATGGTGTGTAGTACTTTTTACTATGTTTTAAAATGTTTCATGTATGCTCACTGTATTGCTATCCTTTTCAGATGGCTTTCAAAAGTGAAGAGTTTGTGAGGGAAATGATTGACCTCTACCGCTCCCTGCCGTGCCTTTGGCAAATAAAATCTTCAGACTACTGCAATAGAGAGAAAAAGAGGGAGGCCTACCAGCAATTGATTTCCCTCTTTAAAAGGCATGGCCCCAACGAGAAGGTGGATGAAGAGCTGGTGAAGAGAAAGATCCAGGGTCTACGCACCGTATATAAGAAAGAACTCAACCGGGTGGAGAAATCAAAGAAGTCAGGTACCGGCACAGATGAGGTTTATGTGCCGACATTATGGTATTATGACTTGCTTGCCTTCACCCGTGACCAGGAGCTACCTCGGCGAATGGCGTGTACGATGCGGCCGACCCCGGAAGAAGACCCCGACATACGGACTGACTCCCCTGTTGAAGATGTAAGTACCTTCTTTGCTTCCCTGTAAATAGCATTTATACTTTCAATGTACATGCCATAGTTTAGCCGCCCCTCATATTTGTTTTTTAGTGCACGTGTACCCATGCTGGTCATAACATACCTGCTGGATGTTGTAACCAAATCTTAACTTTAATTTTGTGTTCCCACAGCACCATCGGCAAGATGACGACATCTCGGCTATGGAACGTGGTATGGAGGAGGCGAGTGTTATGTCAAGGAATGAGGAACCTATGGCATCGGTGAATGAAGACCCTATGGCCTCTACAAGTGAAGACCTTGTGCCTCGGCGACAAAGAAAATCAAGGAAAAGAAAGGCCAGCTTGCCGCCATCGCCAGATCTAGTATCTCTGGCAAACAAGATTCTACTTCTGCAGACCCAGGCCAAGCGGGACAGCTTTGCAACATATGCTGGCGAGAGACTACAGAGGCTGGATGACCGACAGAGGGCGCACGCAGAAAGGGTCATGTTTGAGACTTTAAATAAAGCGGCAGCCGGTGAACTTAATGAAACGTCTACTGTACATACTCTGATTGACCCTGGCCATTTTCAACAACATTCTTGGACCCATATGCCGGACCCACTTCGCAGCACACCAGTGCAGAGGATCCGGCATCCACAAAGCCTTGCCCCCTCCCCCACAGTATCCCATGTGTTCTGATTCTTTTGTTTCCCCCAGGCACGGATACATAAATACAGGTAATCGATATGAAGAACTGTAGTGGTGTTTCATTTCAATTTTTTTTATCATTTTGTAAATATTGTTAATTTAATACTTATTTAAATTGTTAAAATTGTTCACATTTTTGTTTGTTTATAAAAAAATGGTTTATTGTCCTCTTTTTTAACTTTACCCCTGCCCTCTGATCTCACCCTGATTGAAATAAAAATGTTTTTTTGTTGCCTTATTTTCTGCTTTACCTCTTCCCGAGGGTGGGACCCCTCACCCCTGCCCTCCGATCCCTTCCCAATCTCCGTTCCCTCCCCTCCATTCTCTACCCTCTATTCCCATCCCTGCTCTCCGCTGGTGATCACCTTCTCCTCTTCCGGCTCCAGGCTTTATCACCTGTCTTCTGTCTTCTCCCTGTGTCCTCTCGTCTTCTTCACAGCTGGTCTTCTTCCCCTCCTCTTCCTACTTCCCTTCTTTTAGTCTTTGGGATCATAGTCATGGTGCACGGTATGGCAATGATCTGCCATACCATGCACCATGAGTCTGACTCAGATTATAGGTTGTATATACTAGATTCTTGATAGGGCGTTGATCCAGGGAACTAGTCTGATTGCCGTATGTGGAGTCAGGAAGGAATTTTTTTCCCCAAAACGGAGCATGGTTTTTTTTGCCTTCCTCTGGATCAACATGTTAGGTCTTCCTTATAGTTTTCATACTATGTTCCTATTCTTTCCTCTTCTCTCTTCTTCTTGAATTAGCTGACATCTGTGAAAGCCGACTTCAGACGGCTTTCCTGCCCCCACACAACTTCAGCTGATAATATCAATAAGTAGGCGGCAATGAAAGCCGACTTCAG
Organism: Phyllobates terribilis; assembly: GCF_046119375.1. Taxonomy (NCBI): domain Eukaryota; kingdom Metazoa; phylum Chordata; class Amphibia; order Anura; family Dendrobatidae; genus Phyllobates; species Phyllobates terribilis. The sequence goes on from NW_027362763.1 coordinate 226,995,680, forward strand.
ACGGCTTTCCTGCCCCTACACTACTTCAGCTGATAACATCAATTAGTAGACAGCTATTAAAGCCGACTTCAGACGGCTTTCCTGCCCCCACACAACTTCAGCTGATAACATCAATAAGTAGGCTGCAATGAAAGCCGACTTCAGACAGCTTTCCTGCCCCCACACAACTTCAGCTGATAACATCAATTAGCAGGCGGCTATTAAACCCGACTTCAGACGGCTTTCCTGCCCCCACACAACTTCAGCTGATAACATCAATAAGTAGGCAGCAATGAAAGCCGACTTCAGACGGCTTTCCTGCCCCTACACAACTTCAGCTGATAACATCAATAAGCAGGAGGGTGTGAAAGCCGACTTTGGAGTGGGCTTTACTGCCCCTGCACTGCTTGCTAGGCAGTATCACACAGGATAGGATTAGATACACAACTCTTTAGGCAGTATCACACAGGATAGGATTAGATACACAACTCTTTAGGCAGTATCACACAGGATAGGATTAGATACACAACCCGTCAGGCAGTATCACGCAGGATAGGATTAGATACACAACCCGTCAGGCAGTATCACACAGGATAGGATTAGATACACAACTCTTTAGGCAGTATCACACAGGATAGGATTAGATACACAACCCGTCAGGCAGTATCACACAGGATAGGATTAGATACACAACTCTTTAGGCAGTATCACACAGGATAGGATTAGATACACAACCCGTCAGGCAGTATCACACAGGATAGGATTAGATACACAACCCGTCAGGCAGTATCACACAGGATAGGATTAGATACACAACTATTTAGGCAGTATCACACAGGATAGGATTAGATACACAACCCATCAGGCAGTATCACACAGGATAGGATTAGATACACAACTCTCTAGGCAGTATCACACAGGATAGGATTAGATACACAACCCGTCAGGCAGTATCACACAGGATAGGATTAGATACACAACTCTTTAGGCAGTATCACACAGGATAGGATTAGATACACAACCCGTCAGGCAGTATCACACAGGATAGGATTAGATACACAACTCTTTAGGCAGTATCACACAGGATAGGATTAGATACACAACTCTTTAGGCAGTATCACACAGGATAGGATTAGATACACAACCCGTCAGGCAGTATCACACAGGATAGGATTAGATACACAACCCGTCAGGCAGTATCACACAGGATAGGATTAGATACACAACCCGTCAGGCAGTATCACACAGGATAGGATTAGATACACAACTCTTTAGGCAGTATCACACAGGATAGGATTAGATACACAACCCGTCAGGCAGTATCACACAGGATAAGATTAGATACACAACCCGTCAGGCAGTATCACACAGGATACGATTAGATACACAACTCTTTAGGCAGTATCACACAGGATAGGATTAGATACACAACCCGTCAGGCAGTATCACACAGGATAGGATTAGATACACAACTCTTTAGGCAGTATCACACAGGATAGGATTAGATACACAACTCTTTAGGCAGTATCACACAGGATAGGATTAGATACACAACCCGTCAGGCAGTATCACACAGGATAGGATTAGATACACAACCCGTCAGGCAGTATCACACAGGATAGGATTAGATACACAACTCTTTAGGCAGTATCACACAGGATAGAATTAGATACACAACCCGTCAGGCAGTATCACACAGGATAGGATTAGATACACAACTCTTTAGGCAGTATCACACAGGATAGGATTAGATACACAACTCTTTAGGCAGTATCACACAGGATAGGATTAGATACACAACCCGTCAGGCAGTATCACACAGGATAGGATTAGATACACAACCCGTCAGGCAGTATCACACAGGATAGGATTAGATACACAACTCTTCAGGCAGTATCTCACAGGATAGGATTAGATGTAACAAAGTGTATACAATAGTGGATATAAACTAACTTTTTTTTATAAAAATATAAAAAATATAACCAACCAAATAATATCAACTACATAACAAAATAGAATTTATTGGCTGCTGTGACGGTCATGGGCTGCCACAAATCTTGCCAGCATCACTCCGTGCTGGTGAATCTCTTCACTCAGTCTCCGTTGTGACGCCAGGAGATCTTGTAGTGTTGGGATTTCTACGGAGGTAATAGTTAAACTTAAGTCCAATAATTCTGTACATTCATCAAATTAAGGCTATGTGCCCACGATGCACCACAACCGGGTACCATCCACACATTAGAACGCGCTAATTACGCAAGTACAGATGCAGTATTGCGGAATTGGCGCATTATAATGCAAGTCAATGGCGGCGCAAAAAAAACCCCTTCTGCAAAATAATTGGTAGTGCTGCGTTTTTTTCCGCAATGATAATGTGCAGCGGAAATTTCGGCAGCATGTGCACAGCACATGCGGATTATCACTGGGGAACATGGCAGACCTTCTACCATGTGCTTTTAATGCGTTTCCACAGCAGCAAAAACGCTGCAGAAACACCTTAAAAAACGCATCATGGGCACACAGCCTATCAGGTACATGTTTGGTATTTAACACTTACGGTTTTTGGGTTGCTCGGATGATGACGAGCTTAAGGACCACCCGGATCCCCTGGCACCACCGGCTAGAGAAAGACACAACACTTAATAGTACATGACAGCCCTATACTTTCCAAGTTGTATGGACTGTATTTTATGTGAAAGCATTACCGAAAGATGAAGCTGCACCTATATCACGGAGTGATGCTGGCGAGCTGGTAGAGGAATGCTGCTGGGGCTCCAGGGCTGGAGGTGACTCCCTTGGGGGCTCTGGGGCTGCAGGTGCTGGAAAACAAATAACATTAGATACCTAAGGTAATTGCAGTTGTAACTAATGTGCTGCCATATATTGTGCTAACATATTTTATAACCACTCACCACGGCGGGGCAGGGTCCGTGACCGGATGCTCACGATTCGGTCGGCAGACCTATATTTCAAGTCTGCCAGCTTCTTCCGGATCTGAGTAGCAGAGCGCTGCACCCCAAATCTCTGGACCAGGCCCCGACCGATCCTCTGCAGCACCGCCCGCTTATGGAGCACTGGATGCTCAGAGTGCACACGGCACTCATAATCAAGTGCATCCAATTGCTTCACAAGGTAGCACACCTCAGCGTCACCCCAAGGAGATGCCCTGACCCTGGATGCCATAATGCTCTTAATAAGCTAGGCCGCAACTACGTCGTTAGACCCGCCCACGACGCATGAACGTCGGTAACCACGCCCACGACGCATCAACGTCGCCAATAAACCCGCGATCTATTAGAGCAGGGTTCCCCAACTCCAGTCCTCAAGGCCCACCAACAGGTCATGTTTTCAGGATTTCCTTAGTATTACACAGGTGATAATTGCATCACCTGCACAGGCAATAATTCCATCACCTGTGCAATACTAAGGAAATCCTGAAAACATGACCTGTTGGTGGGCCTTGAGGACTGGAGTTGGGGAACCCTGTATTAGAGAACGCTACTGTGACTTGAATTATTAGCGTGTCGGACTAGAGACGCTGTATTGATAATGCGACATCTGTAGAATGCAGCAGTGTCTCTAGTGTGACGGTCACACAGGAACACTGGTGTTTAGGTGGTTTTATGTAGAAATATGTATCTATATTTTTATATAGGTATGCATACTTCTGTGTCTGTGAGTATGTGTGTGTATATCTGGTTATCTGTATATAAGTGTGGATATGGGTGTAGATTTTTATGTATCTGAATATGTATGTGTATATGGATGTGTATGTATACATACGAGTACAACAGTGGCATACCGCCATTGGTGGCAGGCCACATAACTGCTATGGGGCCCGTGGCCGTAGGGGGCCCGTGAGCCAGCGGACCCCATAGCAGTCTCCCCCATTCTGTACCCCACGCTCCTCTGTTTGATTGCCGCCGCCGCCCACTGCCACTGTGTTCAGACATGGCCAATGCCTTTAATTGTGCTTGAGTGGGCCCTGCTGCGGCATTACTACAAGGCACAGCGGCACAACACACTACACGCAGCCATTATTGAGTACAGTGCCGGTGGGTGGCGGTTAATCAAACAGCGGCAACGCTGCTACGATGCACCACGCTGTGTCAGACAGTGGAGCTGCCAGCTGCTGTCGTGATGAGAGAGACGCGCTGCAGAGCCTGAAGCAGCGGGGAATAAGGAGTGGTAAGTATGTATTTATATATTTTTGTAAATCAGTCAGTAATGATAATACTGGAGGACTGGGGCTGCCTTTTACCCTATGGGGGGCTGCATTATACTGTGTGCTCTCCCATCCTGGTATACAGGGCTGCGGAGTCGATAAGCCAAACCGACTCCTCAATTTCCATGACTCCGACTCCACCTCCCTCATACATGGCTCATGTGATACATTAGGGTCATTACACTGTGCATGTGGAGGCTAAAAAGGAGGAAGTCACCATCGGGGTATCATACTGTGTTAAGGGGGACACTTTTGTTGGCATCACATTTTTATGGGGCTATGAAAGAGGAATCTAGGAGTTCAGAAAGGAAGAAAGGCTGGAAGGTTGTGGGATCTGCTCTTCTGTGTCCCCAACAATTATTTCCTTTTTTTTTTTTTTTTGTGGGGGGGTCCCAATTATAACTTCTGCTATGAGCTCCCATGATTCCTATGTCCCCCCATGAAGTAGTACACGTATGTATATACGGGCCCTTACTATTGAAACAATGATAAACAAATCTTTTGCAAAGTTAAACACAGTTTATTACACAAATCAATACAAAACTGAAAGTAGTGTATAATTGTCAGTAGTTGCCCACTATAAGTTCTGATGTTGCCAAGTAACAGCACCAGGACCGTTAAAATACTGGCAGTAGTTGTCGCGGCTGGTCTTCGCATCCTGGGTGTTTCTGCCATATCCCACTGGTTGAAGGCCTGCAATTGCAGGATTGTTTGAACGCCATTCACCGAGCTCCACTTCCCCATTGGCTAGGTCCACAGAGTCCACGAAGCCAGGCGGACAGTACGTAATTGCATCACGTCAACGAAGAAAGTTGTGAAGCGTGCAACAGGCCAAAACAACAGAGTCTATTGATGTAAGCTTCATGTTAATTGGCGTGTGAAAAACTCTGAAGCGGTTGGCCATGATACCGAAGGCATTTTCGACAACACGACGTGCCCTTGACAAACGATAATTGAAAATTCTTCTTTCCTGGGTAAGACTTTTTTGGGGGAACGGTTTAATAAGATTGGGATGAAGTGGGAAGGCTTCATCGCCGACAAAAACAAAATTAAGGTTACCTGTAGTCTCTGAGTTGGGAGGCAAGTTTAGGTCACAGTTGTCCAATCGCTCTCCAAAAAGTGTGTGCTCTAAAACACCACCATCAGAAACCCTGCCGTTCATGCCAACATCTACATTTATAAATTCGTAATTGGCATTAACAAGGGCCATCATGATGATGCTGAAATAGCCCTTATAATTATAAAAATAGGATCCGCTATTTGGTGGCTGAGTGATTCGGACATGTTTCCCGTCCAAAGCCCCACCACAGTTAGGGAACTGCCACAGCTGCTCAAAATCAGAGGCAATCTTTTTCCATTCCTCCTCCGTGTTGGGAAACTGTATGTAACTACGTAGACTGTGGTAAATTGCATTACATGTCTCCGGGATTAGAACACTGAGCATGGGCCTTGAAATGGCTGCAGAAAAATGCAAGTCTTGGAGTGAGCGTCCGGTGGCCAGGAATCTCAGTGTGACTGCCAATCTTTCATCTGCCGGAATGGCAGCACGCATCGCTGTATCCTTCCGTTGAATACGTGGCGTAACTCGTTCCAGTAACTCTTTAAAAGATTCCTCTGACATCCTCAGATAGTTGCGGAAATCATGAGGATTCTTCTCCTGAAGCTCTCTTACAAGTTGCATGTGGGACAATTCAGACCTCTTCTGCAGCCACTCTCTGGTCCACATGCGACGCTTTCGTTTGGAACGCCTCTGTAGCTCTCGTGCCTCATCTTGACGCCGAGCTTCCTCAACCAGCAATGCAGCAACCACAATAGCACACTGCCCGTCGTCCATGATGTGCAAACTGCAAACATAACATGAAAAGATGAGAACACTTTCAACAAAACAATTAACACAAGTATTGAAACTGTATATAAAAAATATCATGGAAAACCATATTCCATTCTGTTAGTGAGCATGACAGAAAACGTGCTGTGTGGGTGCGTGTGCACGAGACCCCTAAAATATCTGCCCATGCAAAAGCATACATATATATATACAAATAGAAGCCAAGCCCTCCCTCCCTGAAAAGCAAAGATAACAGATAATTAGTAAATGTGTGATAAAAGAATAAAAAATAGAAACGCATTTGAGACCTCAAACAATACCTACCTCACTAAAGATGCCTGATATGTTCAAAGCGGAGTCACAGCTGGAGAACGCTGCAATGATCCGCAAAAATCAGCACTAGTCCAATGAACGGATATTAACAGCCCGGAGAACTCAGGTAGGATCTGCAATCAAGCACGAGGTCAGAAACAAAGGACGGAATCGCTATTCTGTTGCCTTCTTTATGCGCGTCCGGAAATGAGAACGCCGTAGCGACCACCAATCGGGGACGAGGGGCGCGGAATAGTCCAATTTATGCACGCCTACGTGTCTCAGTTCTGAATCGCTGGACGAGGTCGTTGGCTAGGTGTCAAATACAGCGATGCACACTGCCCAGCGGGAGTGCAACGACCCAGGAATGGTCCAGGGAGCTTTGTAACGATCAACGATCCCGCAGCAGGGGCCTGATCGTTGCTACCTGTCAAACGTAGCGAGATCGCTAGCGATGTCTCTATTGCGTCACAAAACCCGTGACGTATCAACGATCTCGCTAGCGATCTCGTTATGTGTGACAGGGCCTTTAGACCCTCTCCAAATTGAGCTGGGTCATTCCAGGAGGTTTCAATTGCTCAGAGCTTGAACTGAGACCAATACTCTTGCACACTATGTTTTCCCTGAACCAACCTGTGGATCATTGATTCAGCAACCGGAGCTTTATCGGGGTCACCATAAATAAGCCCCAGAGCAGAGAAAATAGCATCTACTGAGGTAAAGCACTGGAGAATCCTCTGGCATAGAAAATGCCCAAGCCAGAGGATCTCCACGGAGCAACGACAGAACAATACCCACACGTTGACTCTCAATTCTGTATGAAATAGATTGGAGATGAAAAAACAATTTACATGAAGAAAGAAAAATAGAAAACTAACTTCAGACCACATCTAAACAATCCTGCAAATTTACCACTCAAAAAGCAATATTAGGTGTTGACGAACCTGCGTAATGGCGGTTAACATATGCTGATATTGCTTCTTGATATTTGCAATCTCCATCAACAAGGACCACAATTGCACTCTCGAGGTCTCCACAGTGTTCTTAATAGCTTCGTAGTACATAAAAATATAGGAGTGGGCTGGTGATAATTTTATGACTGCACAAGTATACACTCACAGGCAATGTACAAATCTGGTAGATAAATAGACTAGGTAAAGCTCTTCTCTTACCCTCGTCTGCCCCTGCCTGGCACCCTAAGCAACGAAATGGTGCCCCAACTCGATGGCAGCTTACCCTGAATGTCCTTAGCAGCTCCTAGGATAGCTAGAGTAGCAGTTCCCTAAGAAATAAAGTAATCTCACTCAAAACAACTGCAACCAACACAAACTACAGCAAAGTGAATGAATCCAACAAAGTCTATCACTAAAGGTAAACACCAGTAGGAGAAGGTATTGAAAGCTGCACCCGGAAAGTGATAGGACAGATAAACAGAGTAAATGGAGAACACCTGTTTAAAGCTAGACAGACTGCAGCCAAAATAGCAGAACCCAAACACCCAGAGAAAAGGTGTGTCTCCTGTGGCTTGGCAGAAAGAGAAGCCGACCACAGAACACAAACTCAAGGGATCGAATCCAGGAGCATGACAATTCAAAGTAGAGCAAGGTGCCATATAAGTCTGCATCCTGTCACCATTTCTCTTTAATTTGTATGTAGAAGCTATTTTCAGGAAGGCTGGACTTGGAGAAAAAGAAGGAATCAAAATTACTGGACGAAACATCAACAATCTTAATTACGCAGACAATACAACTTTGATAGCAACAAACATAGATGGAATGAAGGCCTTTTACCAGAGTATCAAGATGGAAAGCTCAAATATGGGACTGCTACTCAACACTAAGAAGACAATGATATTGACTGTTGTCAGGTACTACTGGGACACAATTGAGATGGATGGCAATGAACTGGAAGTTATAAAGGACTTCAACCTACTAGGATCGATGATCGATGATCACTAAAATAACAATGAAGTCACTGGACAAGGTCTTCAAATTAAGGACAAGGAAAATTTTACAGACATCAAAGACATGGCTCATACATAGTATGGTCTTTTCTGTGGTAACGTACGGATGCAAAACCTGGATGATAAAAAAACAAGACAGAAGAAAAATTTGAAATGTGGGGTTGGAGAAAGATGTAATCAACACCATAGATGGCAAGAACAAACAAATCAATTTTGGAACAAATCAAGCCAGACATGTCACTCGAAGTAAGGATCATCAAGCTACAACTTACCTACTTAGGACACATCATACAAAGAGTGCAATCACTGGACATGGTTGGAAGAATAGAAGGAATATGTCAAAGAGGAACACCAGCAACCCGGAGGCTTGATATTATCAAGACAACGACTGAGAAGACCCTGGTGGACCTATCTTTGCTTACATAAGATTGATATGTTTACAAAGCGTTCATCCATCAAGTCGCGATGGCTCCAGATCAAGTTAAAGGCCGTTAAAAAATAATAATAAAGGTGCTTGAAGGAACTGTGGTGTCCTTGCCATTGGGCTGATAAAGGGGTTTGTGAATCATATTGCAGCCGAAAAAATAAAGTGTAAGGAAGTGAATATGGCATGTCTAATTTCCTATAGCTGTGCAGACTGGAAGAAAAAACAACACTAAACAAAATGTGCTACAGTAACAGCCCAAAATGAAAAAATATATATTTTGGATAACAAATACAAAAAATATCTTGGACTTAAATTTCAAAAATATACAAAATTATTATTAAAAAAAATAAGACCTAAAAATATAAAAGACAAATAAAAGTTAACCTACATGAATGACAAAGATTAGAAGAGTCTCAAAAATATATGTGGAGTTAGCTACTGCATAGCATAAAAGAATGCATGTAAATCGAGAATAAATGCAGTTATTCCAAAAGATTGTCAACAATATAGTCATTTTAAAAATCCAACAATAGACTGAACAAAATGAGAAAATATACATAAAAATTGCAGAATTGTATATAATGATGCTTAACCCCTTACCGCCGAAGCCTGTTTTCACCTTCTTGACAAAGCCAAACTTTTCAATTTTGACCACTGTCACATTATGTAAGAATAACTCTGAAATGCTTCAACTTACTCAGGCGATTCTGTCGCTGCATTTTTCATGACACGTTGTATTTCATGTTATGGTAAATTTAGGTTGATATGATTTGCGTTTATTTATGAAAATATTGAAAATTTGACAAAATTTTTTTTTTAAAAATCGCAATTTTTTAACTTTGTATTTTTATGCCCTTAAACCAAATAGTTATAACACACAAAATAATTAATAAATAACATGTCTAAACAAGTCCCCAAATAAGACTCTATTGTAAAACTGCATTAACCCTTATTAACTTTTCCGGTGCTTCACAAGAATAATAGCAAAGTGGAAGAAAATAATGAATATGGACCACCCAATTTGTTGTGCAGCTCTTCCTGAGTATGCCGATACCCCATATGTGGGGTAAAACTATTTTTTGTGCACATGGGCAGGCTCGGAACAGAACAAGCGCTATTTGACTTTTCAAGCATGGATTTGGCTGGAATAGACTGTGGATGGCATGTCACATTTGAAGAGCCCCCGAAGTGCCAAAGCAGTAGAGAACAAGAAACCCCAATTTGGAAACTAAACACATCAATGAATTTATCTTGGGGTGTGGTAAGTATTTTGAACCCACTGATGCCTCACAAAATTTTAAAATATTGGAATGTGAAAATGAAAAATCATATTTTTTCCCCAAAAATATTGGTTTATCCCCAAATGTTTCATTTCCACAAGGGTAAAAGGATAAAATGGACCACCCAATTTGTTGTGCAATTTCCCCTGAGTACACTGATGCCACTTTTGTGTGGAAAATATACTGTCTGGGCACACAGTAGAGCCCCAAAAAAGGAGAACCTTTTTGTAAAGCAGACTATGCTTGTATGGTTTCCGGTTACCATGGTGCATTTGTATAGCCCTTGTACTGCCTGAAGAGCAGTAACCCACAATAAATGACCCTATTTTGGAAACTGCACCCCTCATCTATGGGTGTTTTGAGCATATGAAACCCACAGGTAAAAATAAAAATATATATTTTTTCCACAAAAAATTTTGTTTTAGCCCCAAATATTTAATTTTCACAAAGGTAACAGGAGAAAGTGAACCATCCAATTTATTGTGCGCTTTGTTCTTAGTATACCGATGCCCCATAGGGTGTGTGTTAAAACTACTGGTTGGGCACATGTGAAGGTTCGAAAGGGAAGTAACAGTATTTGACTTTTCAAGCGTAGATTTGGCTGGAATAGTCTGTGGACAAGCTGTTGCATCTGAAGAGTCCTCAAGATGCCAAAACAGCAGAAACTCCCCATATGTGACCCCATTTTGGAAATTAAACCCCTCAAAGAATTTATCTAGGAGGATGGTGAGCATTTGGAACTCATAAGTACTTCATAAAATTTTAAAACATTGGACCGTGAAAATGAAAAATTACATTTTTCCCCTAAAAATGTTGCTTGAGCCCCAAATGTTTAACTTTAACAAAGTTAGCAGGATAAAATGGACCAATATTTTGTGCAATTTATTCAGAGTACCCTGATGCCACAAATATGGGGTAAAACGAGTGTTCATGCAGTTGTGACAAGACGACTCACTCGGCTGCAGTCGGAAGTAGACACTGGAGCGGTTTCGTCTGCAGGTTTATTATGTCAGCTTAAAGCACTGCAGACTTCAGCAAAAATAAACTCAGCCTTGCTGGCATAGAGGTAAAACAAAAGACAAATGGTAACACAATCCATATATGTGCGGGTCCGCCCTGCACCAATTTGCAGCACCTTCAACTCCTCTCTGAGCTTAAGTTACACAGCCTGGAGACTAGTCTCTCCAGACTCACCAACAATAGAAAATAACAGGACTGAGCATTTAAACTTGCTCAGTCACAGCCTGAGGGGAGGTATGGGGAATAACGCCCCTCCCGTCTCTATGTCATTCACACCAAACCACTCACATCACAATGGTAAGTTAAATCCCCAACATATAACATGCTTAAGAATAGTTGTAAGTTCAGTTCACTAAGGCTAGTAGCTGTAGCGAAACATTCCTCCCCTCACAAATAACACCAGTGACTCAGTCACATATCCCCCCCCTTTCCCCAAAGCCAGGGGTTTGGGCACCTTGAGACACCAAACAGGGAATTCTGGAGAGGGCATCAGCATTAGCGTGTAACTTCCCGGGTCTATGCTCCACGAGAATATTAAAGTCTTGGAGACCTAAGAACCATCTAGCTACCCGGGCATTCTTACCCTTCTTTTCCCTCAACCATCTCAAAGGGGCATGGTCTGACACCAATTTAAACTTTCGACGAAGTAGGTAATATCTTAGTGTGTCTATGGCCCATTTTATTTTATGGCAGGACAAGATCTTCCAGCTCATATACAGGCTGGGATGCTCTTCCCCATTTATCTCCTTCGACAGCACAGCTCCTAGGCCAGGCATCTGGAGCACAAATTCTTTAGTAAAGTCTGGTGCGACCAGGACTGGCTGCTTACAACTGTCCATTTCATTATCGTTGATTTGGTGCCTTTCAGAAGATCCTTCAGTGGTGCAGCAATCATGGCAAAATTTGGGATAAACTGCCAGTACTATATCACAATTCCAAGAAATGCTCTCACCTGCTTCTTGGAGAGCGGTTGCGGCCAGTTGTGAATTGCCTTGATTTTATTGACCTGTGGCTTATTTTCGCCTCTCCTGACAACATAGCCTAAGTACTTGGCCTCTTCATTTCCAATGGCACATTTTTTCGGATTTATAGTAAATCCCGCCGCCCTCAGAGCATCCAGAATCGCCTGTACCCTTGGCAGATGACTAGCCCAGTCTGGGCTAAAGACGACAATGTCATCAAGGTAGGCTGCGGCATACTTCTTATGTGGGCCGATGATCTGATCCATAGCCTTCTGGAAGGTGGCTGGGGCCCTCTGCAGTCCAAAAGACATTTGGGTGTATTGGAAACACCCATCAGGCGTTGAGGAAGCTGTCTTCTCCTTGGCCCTCTGAGACATGGGGATTTGCCAGTAGCCCTTCGTCAGGTCAAGGGAGGTAATATACCTCGCAGGTCCAAGCCTCTCGATGAGTTCATCGAAGTGGGGCAAGGGGTATGCGTCACACTTGGATACCTCATTCAGCCTGCGGTAGTCATTGCAAAACCTCCACTCCCCATCAGGCTTTAACACGAGAACGATGGGGCTGGACCATCCGTTCTTTAATTCCTCTATCACACTGTGGTCCAGCATCCTCTTCACCTCGGTTGAGATCACCTAACGGCAGGCTTCAGGAATCCTATAGGGCTTGAGTTTTACCCTGACATGCGCTTCCGTCAGCACGTCATGCTCGTCCACCTGTGTACACCCCTGCAATTCCGAGAACATTTCACGGTTCTATTGCAGCAGCTCTCTACACTGTTGCTTCTGGGCCGGTGATAGAGTCTCGGCTATCGTGACGTCCTCAACTTTGGCTTTGGGACTGGCTCCCAAACAAGGAGCCCCAAACGTGTCCAACGTCTCGCCATGGAGATGCGCCTTCACGATAGGCATCGCTTTTGCCATTCTGTCCTGCTTTTGAGCAATATGTTCTATGATGCTCCGGTGGGGTGTACCTTTGGCTTCCCAGGTTTCCTTGGCAATATCCAGGAGACCTTGCGGATGTCGACCATACAAAAGTCCAAACATGGAGAAATCAGTAGAGGCTTGCATATCCTCTCTTACCGACAAGAGCAGGAATGGTAGCAGGTAGTTCCAGTCCCGATCATCCTTCTCTACAACCTTTTTGAGCATCGCTTTTATGGTTTTATTAAAGGGCTCCACCAGGCCTTCTGTCTCTGGATGGTAAATGGAGGTTTGCAGCTGGGCAATCTGGGGGACTTTACACAGCTCCTTTATTACCTTGCTCATGAATGGGGATCCTTGGTCCGTTAGTTTCTCCTTCGGCAGTCTGGACCTGGTGAATGTATGGACATGTTCCCGGGCTATGCTCCTACTCAAGAGTTCCTTAGTGGTGCTGCTTCTGGCTACCAGGTCGCATAGTCCATAACCACCAGGATGTATTGGTGGCCCATGACAATTTAACTAAGGCCCTCACTAGGTCCATGGCAATCAAAGGGGACTTCTATCACAAGTAGTGGGATTAAAGGACTAAGGAAGTGGGAAGAGGGGGCGGTTATCTGGCAGGTGGGGCAGGACCTACAATAGTTTAACATCTCCCGGTAACACCTTGGCCAATAAAACCTTCTCAATATCCTCTCTTGAGTCTAATCGACCCCCAAGTTTCCCACCAGAACATGTGAATGGACCATATCTAATACCCTGCATTGGTATGGCCCTGGAACTAACAGCTGCTCCACTGTTTCATCACCCTTTGGCTTGGTTACCCGATATAATAACTTCCCCTGAACTGAGAAGTGTAGGTGCCTGGTGTCTGCCCCCGGCTCTTGAGCAACCCCAGTACAGACAGTAACATTGTCCCACGCCCCCTTCAAGGTCAAGTCCTGAACTTGAGCAGACCCAAAGTTCTCTCCGGGCACCTCTAGCTCAGGGAGATCGGGCACCTCTAACTCAGCGAGGTCAGCCTCCTCTATCACAGTCTCATCCTTGTCGCAAGCAAGGACACACAATGGGAACTCCACCACTTCAGATTTCGACTGGGGTATCTACCTAGGGACCTGGCTTTTGTCAACGCGACTCAGTCTGGTTCCCTTCCCCCACAAGTCCCAGAACAAAGAAAAATCGCATCCCAATATGACGAGATGTATCAGGTCCTTGACTACCCCAACCTCGTGGGATTGGGATGACCCCCATTTATGACTCTAGACCCCTTACATGTTGAGCCCGCCCCCCTTTCGGTGCTCCAGTACAGGGAAGTGACTATGTCCAGTTTTCCGATTTTTCGACTACTTGGTACCTCTGTACCAGGCCACGAGGTCGTCCGCATTCCGAGGGTCGCCCTGGGCAACACTGGTCTACACCGGCCTGGGAAGGGAATGGACGAACCTGTCCATCACCACTGCAGCCACTTCTGGACTAGATGTAGCAAATCAAACATCTGTGAGAAAGGAGGTTTGTCTCCTGCATACACCCAGTGGTGGACCCTTTGCGCTCAGACAGACATAGTCACTCAAGAGCATGCCAATATCTCTGTTTTTAATTTGGCGTACTCCTGTGCATCCTGTAGAGCTAGGTCACAGTGGGCCTTTTTGGGTTCACCCGTTAAATAGGGGGCCATAAAATCCATCCACTGCCCTGGCGGCAGTCTTTCCTGCTCTGCCACCCTTTCGTCAGAGACACCTCAACATCATCCCCTGGGGTCATCTTTTGCATTGTATGCCTTACCGCTTTCAGGACGTATGAAAAGTCCCCTCCCTTTATAAGCAGATTGATGCCGCTGTTGCTATTGACAGTGGCATCAGAGGCGCTAAATGCCCGTGATCAGCACTAGCACCAATCACAGATGTTACTGCAGGGTGTCAGCTATGATATATAGCTGACACACACTGGTGATTTCGCCAGCTCTGTCAGTGAGCCTGCGCGATCCTTGTGTCGAATATATGTACAGCAGTTTGCGGGAACGCACTTCCCGCTGCACAGTACATGAACAACAGATGTCGAGAAGGGGTTAAATCCAAGACTCTAATCAGGGACAGTTTATTACATGACTAGACCAAATATTACTAAACGTAATAGATATTGCATGTAGATCAAATATGCACATAAAGAGGACATAAATCTGAGTGAAATGGGACAAAAGAAACATCCACGACAACCTAGGACATAGCATAAGTATGGGAAGAACATCATTAAGGCCCATGCACATGTAGTTGGCCTTCCATTGTATTTTTCACTCAGCTATAAAAAAAAAAATAGAAAAACTTATGGCATCTCAGCAAGGTCTAGGAGAAGAGAAGAGGAAGAAATTGGTGAAAAAGCTTGTTGATAGCTTATGCATTTTTTCAGCAATTTGGTATCAGTTGTGAAAGCTTTGGAATTATTGTAAGCCTCATGCAACTGACATATATGGACCCAACCTGACTGATTTATAAGATATTCAGCTCTAAAGCTCTAAAGCACAAATTGCTTATTTAGCAAAAAACAACTGATGCACATGTACATTTATATCATTTAAACGTATAAATAACTTATTCAAGTTAACTTTTTCTTGAAATAATACAAAAACAGTAAAATCTGAGGTAAGAAATACAAAATGACTGATCCAAATCAGCTCATACATATTAAACAAGTGTCAGGCTATTCTGACCATTTTTGTGCACTGTTGTTTCCAAATTATTTGCCATTCATTGTCCAATATGACTGAAAGTTGACTTTTGTCTGGAAAAACTATAATCTGTTGGATTTAAAATACAGGGGTGCGCCACTTGGTTTCACAGTACTATATCACAAGGAGTCTATGCTATAATAGTCTTTGTGTGGCCCTTCAGAGGTTGTAATTCACTTTCACATGTATTCAGGAAATTTTTGGCACTGGGAGCATTTTTTCTGAAACGTAAATGTTCATCAAAGGGTTAAAAAATGTAAAAGTTCTTACACTCATCCTCTCAAGCTGAGATTGGACTTCCGGCTCTGATTAGGCCCAGGATGGTTCTGCGCATGTTCCTTGCAAGGCTATGGCACATGTTATGATGTCATGAGACGTCACAACCTGGGGCCTTTTATCGTGCTTGCACAGAATCCCCCTGGCCCTTCCAGAATTGGAAGTCCCAACTCATTGTTAGAGACCTTTCGATTTCAGCACTGGAGTCTGGGATCAGAAAATGCAACGGGACTGGATGGGTGACAGTGAGGTGAGCGGTGAGTATAAGAAATTTTTAATCCTTTGATGGCCATTGAGTGTCAGCTTCACTTTTCAACTTTTTAAGTATCTAGGCCAGTTGCCTCTTAATATTTCATTTATGGTTTATGTTCATGAAGATATTTAATAAAGTTAAATACGATTTATTCTGCTTATATTATATTATTTTTTTTATTTATTATGTCCTACTTTTGGAGTTATAATAAACTCACACCATGACTTTAATGCACTGTCAACAGACAGTATTCTGCAAACCCATAGAGTTTAATAGTCAAATGGTCCTGCTGAATGAAAACTCTAAATGTTGTGTGTTTTTAGTATAACATATTTTTCTTTACATTGTGTAACTTTTTTGACTTTTGTAAACAAATAATGTACTATCATTTCTGTTTTGATGGACACTCGAGAAAAAGAAGAAAGTTATTATCTAAATAGAATTACTGATCCATGCCATACAGCTTAACATTACACCAGCACATGCTATAATGTCATAATGCTTGCAGGAACAAAAAGACTCACATCTACTAAGCTCAAAGTAAATATGACTTCATAGACTGTGTGCTTCCTATCCAGTGCAACTGAATTGCTCATCTGTATGGCTTAGTGCCTATCATTTACTAAGTAAATACTGTAAGAACAGTAATTATGATGATTTTTCTCCGAATCTAAGGTGTTCAACAGATTTTGGCCTGTCAAGCATTGCACTGAGTCCCCAGGCTTTTGATAGATGTCGACACCATAGGTTGAGGAGGATAAGATTAATTTGAACCACTATGCCCAGACCTAATAATTACTTCGGTAGTAGTAAAATGGGGAAAAAACACTTGTCTATGCTAAAGAAATCATTTTGAATGAATGTCTGGCTCAGCAAATGTGCAGGGCTTACAAAATCCACAATGCTACCCCATGGAGACACATAATTTCAAAGACCTTCTGGTCTAGGTAGAAGTAAGTCCCTTTTTTGTTCCAAGGAATTATGCTTCATATATTAAAGAGTGATTTATTCTGCTTTCTAATGTCATGTCATCCTCTCCTTGAACAGAATATCTGGCTTGTACGAGCTACTTTACATGATATTATCAGTCTGTAAGCTGTAATGTTGTTATGTTGCTGTAATAGCTTTCTCGTGTATACAGGCCTTTATCAGTATGAGAATTATCTGAATAACACATTCTGATAATGTAAAAGAATCATTTTTATTAATAGCAATAATAATAATAACAATTATTATTATTATTACTGCAATTTATTGTGAATAAAAATAATGCAGTGAAAAAATTGCAATAAAAAGTAATAGAAAAAAATACCAAATTGTAAAATTTGCGTAAAATTTTTATTTCCATATAAATTGATACAACATTTTCTTTTTAATATTATTATTTGGCTTTGAGATCAAAGTGTCTTTATTTTTCGAAACAAACAATTTGCACTTATCATTAAACAATGGAGCGCACATAACAGTAGTTATTCTCTTTGGTTATTTCCAGAGAGAGAGCATAATTCAAAGTGGATGTGCCATAATGATTCGTGCCAGGAATCAAGGGATTTAAATTTGACTAATAGCACCATTACAACTTTACCAAAAGCCAATTCCTGTGGCCTCTCCAGGTCCAGCTGCCGATGACTCAGGAAGGAAGTGGGAGAGATTAGGGTGCACAGGGAAGAAAACAGAACAGCACAGACATAAAGCAAACCAGCCAGGCATTACTTTTTTCTTATTTTTAACAAAACAGAACAATGGATTCACTACTGAGGTTTAAAATGATCCATCTTATTGGACTCATTTGTTCTATTCCTGTTGGCAAGACCACCAGGAAACATGTGAGCCATTATGTAAAGCGAACTGTAATTCAAGGCACATCTCAATTAATATTCCCTCCTGACTACACCAAGAACAATACATAGCATCAACCAGTTTAATCTCCGGCAATAATTCCCTTTGTATGATTGAGAGGTTTTTCTCTCAAATTAAGGTTCTGGGATAGGATGTTTGAATTTGGCAGTTTTTCTTGGAACATGAAAGGATTTATTTTTAGCCAACTTTTCAGTGAAAAAAGACTTGCCAATAGTAATTTTTCTAATTATATTTTTTTGCTTTTAAATGTCACAAATAGGCAAAATAAAATAGTTGAGAATAAAAAGATTCGATATGCCTCTTTGTGATACTTACTGTAGAAGTACAAGTGCTGTGTGATTAGTCAGCAAGATAATTAGTACCAGGAGCAGAATCTAAATTAAAAGAATTTAATCTCTGCTAACAATAAAATAAAGGTATGTTTACTATAACAAGCCATTAGAGTTTAGCAAAAAGTTTCACAAGACCTTGTCCAGTTTCTCGTTTAGTAAACCAGGCATGACGTCACGCCAGTGATGATGTCACATTGAATCTAAGTGGTGTAGGGGATGCTGGCAATTAAAAGAAAGTTCTAATGGCTCTGGTGTAGTGGCTTTGGGCTACTGATGTAGCAACCAGACCACAGTCCTGTTAATTTTTTTTTGTCAACTCTACAAGCCATTTAGTAATATGATAATTGATAATAGAAGGTAAGAAAAAAATATGACTGAGTAAAAAAATCTTCTTTTATTTAGAAAAAAAGTGAATATCTATGGGAGAAAATAACACGATGTATGACCGTGCTATGGCCGTTTCGCGTTCAATCACGCTTCCTCTAGCCCTCTAGCCCCAACTTCCTCACGCTTCTTCTAATATCACAGCTGCTGTTAATGCCTATGACCTGAATGATTTTCTGCCTGCTTAAAAATAAAGAAAGCAGTGGCGAATGCTTTTTCATCATTATTTTAGCTCCATTATCTTAGGATGATGGGTTTTTGAGAGAGTAAAGTGCAGCTGTAAAGTAAAGACTTATGTCTTTGGGAAATATTAACTAATTGTCATTTTAATCATTTGTTAAACATGTAGCTTCTGACTAATCAAATATGATAGAGATGCAGCATATAAAAGTATACAAAAAAGCGTTATATACATAAGATGTACTGGACACTACTGTTTGTATATGCTAGTGATTATTATTATTTATTATTATAGCGCCATTTATTCCATGGTGTTTACATGTGAAAAAGGGGGTATACATAGCAAAAACAATTACAATAGTCTTGAGAAAAACAAGTAACCGACTGGTACAGGAGGAGAGAGGACCCTGCCTGCAAGGGCTCACAATCTACAAGGGATGGATGAGGATACAGTAGGTGAGGGTAGAGCTGGTCGCGAAGCATTATGGTGGAGTGAGGGTTACTGCAGGTTGAAGGCTTATTGGAAGAGGTGGATTTTCAGGTTCCTTTTGAAAGTTTCCACGGTAGGCGAAAGTCTGATATTGTGGGGTAGAGAGTTCCAGAGTAGAGGGGAAGCATGGGAGAAATATTGTATGCGATTGTGGGAAGATCAGATAAAAGAGGAGCAGAGAAGGAGATCTTGTGAGGATCAGAGTTTTCGTGCAGGTAAGTATCGAGAGATTAGGTCACATATATATTGAGGAGACAGGTTGTTGATGGCTTTGTATGCCAAGGTTAGAGTTTTGAACTGAAGTCTCTGAGTAATGGGGAGCCAGTGAAGGGATTGACAGAGGGGAGAGGCCAGGAACTAGCGGGGAGAAAGTGGATTAGTCGGGCAACAGAGTTTAGGATAGATTGAAAGGGTGCGAGAGTGTTAGAAGGGAGACCACAGAGCAGGAGGTTGCAGTAGTCGAGGCGGGAGATGATGAGGGCGTGCACTAATGTTTTTGCAGATTCATGGTTGAGGAAAGTGTGGATTCGGGAGATATTTTTGAGTTGGAGTAAGCAGGAAGTGGAAAGGGTTTTGATATGTGGTTTGAAGGAGAGATCAGAGTCCATGGTTACCCTGAGGCAGCGAGCTTGTCGGACTGGGGATAGTGGGCAGCCATTGACTTTGATGAATAGGTCAGACGGGGGGGTTCAGTGAGATGGTAGAAAGATGATGAATTCAATTTTATCCATGTTACGTTTTAAAAATCAAGCAGAGAAAAAGGATGAAATAGTGGATAGGGGCCCTAGAACTGAACCTTGGGGGACACCGACACATAGGGGGCGAGATGAGGAGGCGGAGTGAAAGTGGGAGACGCTGAATGTCCAGTCTGTTACGTATGAGGAGATCCAAGATGGGGCCAAGTCTGTGATGCCAAGAGATGAGAGAGTCTGTAGTAAGAGGGAATGGTCCACTCTGTCGAATGCAGATGACAGGTCTAAGAGGAGGAGGACAGAGTAGTGTCACTTGCATTTGGCAGTTAGTAAGTCATTGGTGACTTTAGTCAGGGCAGTTTCAGTGGAATGGTGCAGTCGGAAGCCAGATTGTAAGCAGTCAAAGAGCGAGCAGGGGGAGAGGTTGGAGGTCAGTTTGAGATGGACGTGTTGTTCTAGTAGTTTGGAGACATAGGGGAGAAGTGATATAGGGGCAATAGCTGGAAAGAATGGGTCAAGGGAGGGCTTTTTGAACATGGGTGTGATTGAGGTATGTTTGAAACAGGAGGGGAAGACTCCAGTTGTTAGTGACAAGTTGAAGAGGTGGGTTAGGGTTCAGATGAAGACTGTGGTAAGGTTATGGATGAGATGGGATGGGATTAGGTCAACTTCACAGGTGGCGAGGTGTGATTTGGAGAGTAAAGAGGAAACTTGATCTTCATTAACAATGGAGAAGCTGGTTTTAGAGGAGGAAGGTTGAGAAGACATGAGGAGGGACTGTGGCTGTGACTCAAGCAAAAGCTTTGTCTTATTGTGTCAATCTTCTGCTTGAAGAATGAGGCAAAGTCTTCAGCTGGGATGAGAGGAGAGGGAGGAGGCACTGGGGGACGAAGGAGAGAATTGAAAGTGTTAAATAGCTGTTTAGGGTTGTGAGACAGGGAGGATATGAGAGATGAGAAGTAGGTATGTTTTGCTGCAGTAAGTGTGAACTTGAAAATAGTGAGGGATTGTTTGAATGCAATGAAGAGCTTGTTGGAGTGAGACCTTTTCCATCTCCTCTCAGCAACCCTGGAAGCCTGTCTCAGTTCTTTAGTTAGGTTCGTGTGCCAGGGTTGCCTATTGATTTTGTAAGCTTTGGTGTGTGTGAGAGGGGCGACCAAATAGGGAGCTGCAGCTGTTGTAGTGATGGCAGATATTAAATAAAAAGGGTTTAGATATTTTATAAAAAATGTTTATATTTCTCCTAAATGGATAAAAAATAAATACATAAATAAATAAACCAATAAATAAACACATACACACATATATAAACGATTTATTCTGATTAATTAATATAGCTAATATTTAATTATGCCACTAATTCCTTGCAAAATAATACTGGTTCAATATGCAATATCCCAATAGGCACTAATTTGAATTTTGATCATCAGATGACATCACATTATGCCTCAGAGCGCCACAATGATCTACAAAGTGAAAAACAATTGCTGGTTATCTTGCCTTCATCACTGCAAATAATAGGTTCACTTCAGATTCACGTCAAGCCTGGAACCAGAGCTAGTTAT
The DNA here is from genome assembly GCF_046119375.1 of Phyllobates terribilis. Taxonomy (NCBI): domain Eukaryota; kingdom Metazoa; phylum Chordata; class Amphibia; order Anura; family Dendrobatidae; genus Phyllobates; species Phyllobates terribilis. Next base: position 227,017,347 of record NW_027362763.1, read on the forward strand.
AGGTACAGTCATTCAGAAGCCATCCAAAAAGAATAAAAGTACACATTTAGTGCACAACAAGGACATTTCCTGTTATGCTTCTTCAAAATGGCAATTCTTTCATGTATCAGATTTTATGCACATAGCAATGTCAGGTTCTAAAATTCTGTATAATAGCATACAAAATCCCTACAGGTCTGTATTGTAGTTTATCATGCAGTAAATTTGTGCCTCACACTCTGCCTTTGTGAAAAGCAATGCTACTAAGAATACTGTATGAGATGCAGCATGCCACCATTTCTTTCTAGTGGATTCCCATGGAAGACCTTTGTTGGCATTGATATAAAATTAATAGGGAGATACAGTATTGGCATGTAGTAAACCAGGGGTACAATATTGCAGATATGTAATATCAGTAAGTGCACCACTCCTAATTAGGATTTTATAGCATCAGATGTTATAATTTCTATAAATCTTTTGTAATCATACTTGAAAAAAAGTTTATGCTCAATAGATCTAAACAAGCCAAACAGTGTCTAGATTTATAGGGACTGATCTATATAAAAACAATCACAGATATTCATTTTTTTTTACTTGGTGCAAAGATTCGGCATACAGTGGCATGTAAAAGACCCCTGGTCAAAATTACTGTTATTGTGAACAGTTAAGCAAGTTGAAGATGAAATGATCTGTATAAGGTCTAACGTTAAATGTGACACATTTCCTTTGTATTTTAGGCAAAAAAAAATATATTGTCATTTTTTAAATTTAAAAAAAAATTAAAAGGAAAATGGGGTGATACAAAAGTTTGGTGACCGTTGGAGATTTGTGTGCTCTAATAGTTTGACCAAGGTTTCAGACCTTATTTAGCCTGTTAGGGTTATGGCTTTTTCACTATCATCATTAAGGAAAAGCCAGGTGATGCAAATTTCCCAGCTTTATAAAATCCCAGCCTCCTCTAACCTTGTGCCAAAAAAAAGCAGCCGTGGGTTATTCTAAGCAGCTACCTAACACTCTGAAAATGAAAATGGTGGAGGCCCACAAAGCAGGAGAAAGCAATAAGAAGATAGCAAAGCGTTTTTAAGTTGCCGTTTCCTCAGTTCAAAATATAATTAAGAAATGGCAGTTAACAGGAGCAGTGGAGGTCAAGATAAGGTCTGTAAGACCAAGCTAAATTTCAATTAGAGATGGTCATAGGATTGCTAGAGGCAAATCAGAACCCCTGCTTGACTGCAAAAGACCTTCAGAAAGATTTAGCAGACTCTGGAGTTGTGGTATATTGTTGTACTGTTCAGAGACACCTGCAAAAATATGGCCTTCATGGATGAGTCATCAGAAGAAAACCTCTCTTGCAACGTCACCATAAAATTCACCATAAGAAGTATGCAAAAGAACATCTATAATGATAATAATAATAATTTTTATTTGTATAATAATTTTTATTTATATAGGGGCAACATATTCCGCAGCACTTTACAATTAAGCGGGGACTAGTGTTGAGCCACCCCCGTAGTGTTCGAGTTCGGTTCGGTTCGTCGAACACCCTTGTGTTCGCCGAACTGTTCGTCGAACACCTTCGAACACCGTTAAAACCAATGGCAGGCAAACAAAAACACATAGAAACACATAGAAAACACCTTCAAATGTGTCCAAAAGCTGACAAACTGCTCAGAAGACATAACTAACACATGGAAAAGTGACAAGTACATATAGTCATGCGAAAAGAAAAGAGGTGGAGGAGTAAAAGGAGGGGGAGACACAGATATAGGCATGTCATGCCCTTCTAAAATGCAAAAAGTGAGAAGCCGACACGGCCTGTCCATTCATGCCTGTGCCACCTCCGTTTGTGCCAGAGCCGCGGTGGACCCTGACGGCCAGCCCCCCTCTCCCAATACTGGTGCCTGTCCGCTGGTGGATCGAGCGAGCCCCCCTGAGGTGGAGGCAGCTCTAAGCTTTTTCATTTATATTGTCTCTCTAATTTGAATGAATACACTTTAAATCCTTTTACAAGGATCTATTGAAGGGCAAGTCTCATGCCAGCAGCCGCGTAATTCTAGCTCCAGTAGCGTCCACTAAAGCTGCTGCAGTTAAAAAGCTTTTATAAGGATCGAGCTCGGCTGTCCACCGCAAGGAGTCCTACTGCCAGTCCCAGCCCCTATGCCTTGGGAAACCTCCTGATGCTGTTCACTGAGTATCCCGTGGTCCCGAAGCATTTCCTTTGAAAAAATTAAGTGTCCAAACTACAGGTGGTGTAGCTTGCTTTACAGCCAGGATAATCCGATGACTAGAAGACACTGCTACTAGGCACAAAGTATTTCCTGGGCTAGATGCAGTTAAAAATTTGTAATTAGATACTCTCGTTGGATGCTGAGAAAGCATTCCATAGAGTCTCCTGGCACGCCATATATTAATCTCTTAAAAAGCTTGGGGTAGGGGTCTAGGGGACCCTTTTATAGCAAAAATCACGGCCCTGTATCGCAATGCGTCACCTAGGCTGAAGATAAATGGAACTGTAGCACCCCGAGGGCTCGGTTGCTGCAGAGGTATTGCACCTCACCCAGAGGTGTGATATCTCACTCTCAGGTAAGGATGGAGTGTGGATCAGGACCCCGACACCTGCATGCATTACACAACATTGCCGTGGGGCAGGGCGACCAATATGCCCCTGAGATGGGCACGACAGTCCCTGTCCCTGGCTGGAGTGGGGGGAGGGAACACTGAGGAAGGGGAACCCTGTAGTGCAGGAGCAGGGAGGAAGAAGTTCCTGGGTGCATTGAGAAGGGAGTATAAAAGGTTGGCACCATCTTAGTTCAGTGCAGAGAAGTCTGAGCAGAAGTGACAGGCAGCAGGGGCTCTGCATGAGCTCTTCTCCAGAGGCGGGCCTAGTAACAGAGGCCCAGGCCTGGAAGAGGGAGAAGGAAGGAAGAGGAGCGGAGATGGCTCCAGGAATGAGGAACGAAGGGATCCCAGGGGTGTGGACGGGCGAGTCGCCACCGCACGCCCGAATCCACCTGCGCGGAGGGGTCAGGCCAAAGGGGGAGACCTGTCCCCGAAACTAGTGGAGGTGGGAAACGACCCTCAGCTAGAAACCGGAGGCTGTGACATTTTATGTGGCGCAGCCCCTCGCTACACCCACTAGGAGGGCAGCACATAGGGTCAGGGAAACTGGCGCCAAGTTTACCAAGAGGAGGCCCGAGGCAGCCGGACAGAAGGGTTGGTAAGAAAGGCCAGACAAAGGACACACAAAGGGGGTCCTGTGAAGCGCTCCAAAGTTATCTGGGAGTTGTCTGAGCCCCTCACCTGGTGAGCACAGTACGACGTGTACAGCCGTTACCTGCAGAAGTGGTCTGGATAATAAGAACTGTGAGTAAAGGCCCTGGACTGCATCACTGACTCCGTGTCGTTACTGCTGCTGCCATGCACCGTCACCCCCATCCTCCGCATACACTGCCCTGAGGCTATACTCCTCCCGTGGGGAGCTATGCTACGCTCTGCTGCACCCACAACACCAGCCTCAGCGGTCTGCCCTGCAGCGGCGGTTCACCCTGACCGCAATCCACGGGTGGCGTAGTCGGACATTTAAACATCAAAACCACATAAATAGTTCCGCCACTGGTTTGACCGCCCTGAGCCACGGAACCGGGTCGCCGCAACGGAGACTACAACCACCAGCATCCACCAAAAAGGGTCCGGCTCTGGATGTCCCAAGGCCCAGGGGGCACATCAGAACATTTTCATCACCTTTCATAATCACCAATGGGACAAGGCAGGGATGTCCTCTGTCCCCTCTCTTATACATCCTAGTGACGGAGCACCTGCTCTCATCAATTCGCCATAACCCCAATATTTGGTGGATTGAGGTGGGAGGCACCGAGTACAAGTGCTCTCTATTTGCTGATGATGTCCTAGTATATATCACTCAATCAGATATATCCATCCCTGCTGTTATGGCTGAAATAGATCACTTTGTTACATGGTCAAATTTTAAAATCAATACAGCGAAGTCTGAGGCCCTCGATGTCTCCCTCCCCAAATACGTACAGGATTCCATCCAGTCCAACTTTCCCTTTGCCTGGCCCTCACAGGGTATCAAATTCTTAGGAATTCCTATTCATAGAGACCTCTCCTGTCTATGTTATCTTCATTTTGGGCCCTTTATTGAACAACTCCATACAGACCACGGTTGGCAAGTTAGAACTGTAAGATTCACTACGTGAACCACTGGTGTTTTGTGGAAAAGCACATGTACACTGTGTTCCAAATTATTATGCAAAAAGTGTTTAGGAGTGATAAGGGAAGAATTTGTTTGTTTGTCAGTTAAACTCATTGATGGTGATGTGTGTCAGGGCTCTTTATATCACTGTAAGCAATTGCAGACACCTGTGCTAATTAGTTTGGCAGGTGTGTCCAATGAACGGAAAGACTACTTAAGAAGGCTGTCCCACATTATTAAGCAGCCTACATTTTCTGCAAAAATGGGAAAGAAAAAGGATGTGTCGGCTGCTGAGAATCAACAAATTGTGGAGTGTTTAGGTCAAGGCATGACTACAATCAACACTGTGCGATGATCAGGATGAAGTGTCTTGGCAATCAAGAAGTATGTAGCTGATTCACAGTACACACGTGTGCGTGCTGATAAGGGCAAATTGAGGACTCTTTCCTACAGGCAATTACGTCAGGTTAAAAGAGCAGCGGCAATAGAGCCTTGTCATAGCAGCAGACAAGTTTTTGAAGCTGCTGGAGCCTCCAACGTCCCCCGAACAACAAGATGCAGGGTCCTTCAGAGGTTTGCAGCTGTGCATACGCCATCCTGTCGACCTCCTCTATCAACTGCACACAAGCAGAAACGGCTCCAGTGGGCCAAACATTACATGAAGACTGATTTCAAAACTGTTTTGTTCACGGATGAGTGCCGTGCAACGCTCGATGGTCCAGATGGATGGAGTGGAGGATGGCTGGTTGATGGACACCCCACGCAAACACGGCTACAGCGCCAACAAGGAGGAGGTGGAGTAATGTTTTGTGCTGGAATCATGGGGAGAGAGATTGTCAGCCCCTTTAGGATCCCTGAAGGGGTAAAGATGAACTCCATAATGTATGTGGAGTTTCTCAAACAGCACTTCCTGCCATGGTTCAAGAAGAAGAACCGTGTATTCCGCAGCAAGATCATTTTCATGCAGGATAATGCACCGTCTCATGCTGCACATAACACATCTGCATCTCTGGCTGATATGGGCATAAAAGGGGACAAATTTATGGTGTGACCCCCATGCTCCCCTGACCTCTACCCCATTCAGAACCTCTGGAGCATCATCAAAAGGAGTGTCTATGATAGCGGGAGGCAGTTCACATCTAAGCAACAGATCTGGGAGGGTATTCTGTCCTCATGCAAAACAATTGAAGCAGAAACCATCCAAAACCTGACAAATTCAATGAACGAGAGAGTTCAGAAGCTCCTTTCGAACAAGGGGTCCTATGTGCAAATGTAACATCACCTAGAATAAAGTTTTGAGTTGAAAACTGTTTGATTTCAGTTTCTAATAACCTGCTAATGCTTATAATTTCAAAAATGACCATTTTTTTGGTCTTTATTAAAATGAAAAGGTTGATAGAAGAGTGTGAGGGATCTAAGAGTGTGGCAACCCAGTAGTCAGGATTACTTCGAATTCTGACAATCTGAGGGTCATGTTGCAGGTAGTGCAGCAAGAAGGCACTTATGTGTCTTGCGCATCTCGGAGCCCCAAAATTATTTTCCGAGCTAGATGCAGCTAAAAATTATTATTAATTTTAAATGTGGTGGAGCTTAGTATAGATGGCCTAATAGAATCAGTACTGCACACTGCTACAAAGCCCAAATTATTTTCCAGCCAAGATACAGATAAACATGATTAGTAATTTGAAAGCTTAAAACGGTTGGTGAGGTGATTTTAAACAATCATCAAGCTTTTACTCTCCCCAGGATGACACAGGGGTAGAAAAGTCGTTTCGGATCCATGATTTGTTCATCTTTATGAACATGAGTCTGTCTACATTATCAGTGGAGAGCCGCGTGCGCTTATCTGTCAGCACACCACCAGCAGCGCTGAACACACGTTCAGACAGAACGCTTGCTGCGGGGCATGACAAGATCTCCAAGGCGTAAGTGGCGAGCTCCAGCCCAAAAAGAGCAAGGGTCCAGTGACACAGTCATGGCTTCAATGTTTACTTGGAGATACTCCAGTACCATCGTCTCTAGGCGTTGACTATGTGTCAGACTTCTTGTCTCCAGTGGCCTTGCAAAGGATGAGCTAAAAAAGTGGTGAAATGATTTCGCAAAATTGATGTTACCAGCAGATACTGTGTTTCTGTTACGGTTTGAGTGCTGAACACTCGACGGTCCCACGGTTGGCAAGTTGGAACTGTGAGATTCACTACGTGCACCACTGGTGTTTTGTGGAAAAGCACATGTAAGATTCTGCAACAGCCTCTGCTGATACTCCTGCATGCGTGCATCCCTTTCTATGGCAGGAATTATTTCTGCAAATTTACTTTTGTACCGGGGATCTAACAGTGTGGCAACCCAGTAGTCAGGATTATTTCTAATTCTCCCAATTCGAGGGTCATGATGCAGGTAGTGCAGCAAGAAGGCACTCATGTGTCTTGCGCATCCAGGAGCACCAAGTCCCTGTTGTGTTGGTGGCGAGGTAACAATCATGCTTCCTTCCTCTGTCCTCTCCCCCCAACCTCGCACAATAGAAATGTGATCAAGGTCTCCCTCATCTGATGAGTCTTCCATCAGTTCGTCCTCCACTTCTTCCTGGGCTCCTGCACCTTCCTCACTAGTTTGGCTGCTACCATGCGCCCTGGTAAAACCATCTCCTCCACCCTCACATGCCTGCCGCCTTGGTGCTGCCGACCGTCTGGACCTTGCAGATGTTAGCCCTTCCACATACAACTCTTCCTCCTCTACTTCCTCCACCTCCTCTTGTGCCACCACCTGACTCCGAATTCTGTTTAACATGTGCTCCAGCATGTAAATCACCGGAATAGTCATGCTGATAATGGCATCGTCACCACTAAACATCTTCGTTGCCATTTCAAAACTGTGCAGAAGGGTGCATAGGTCCCTGATCTGAGATCACTCCTCCAGCGTGATTTTCCCCACCTCTGGATCCTGTTGGCCCAGGCTATACGTCAGAACGTATTGCACCAGGGCTTGTCGGTGCTGCCACAGTCACTACAACATGTGCAGAGTTGAATTCCACCAGGTAGGCACATCGCATTTTAGCCGGTGAAGTGGCAGGCCCAACGACTTCTGTAGAGATGTAAGTCGCTGAGCTGCGGGATGCGAATGGCGGAAGTGAGCACACAGCGACCGTGCCCTCTGCAGAAGTCCATCTAGTCCGGGATAGTGGGCTAAAAATTGCTTGACAACCAGGTTCAACACATGAGCCATACAAGGCACGTGTGTGACATTGCCCCGGCGAAGGGGTGCACCCAGGTTTGCAGCATTGTCGCACACAGCCTTCCCTGGTTTCAGGTCCAGTGGAGACAACCATTCATGAAATTGGTTCTCCAGAGCAGACCACAACTCCTCAGCTGTGTGACTCACATTTCCCAGACATTTCAAAGTAAAAACCGCCTGATGCCGTTGAGCCCTACTGCCAGCATAGTAAGGAGGTATGCAGGATCCCTTCTGCACAGTTAGAAAGCTTGTGGCATGACCAGACAGGCTTTGGGTGCAGGTGGAGGACCGAGAGGAGGTTGAGGTGGCAGAAGCAGTGGAGGAACTTTGACATAAAGAGGATTGACGCACAACTCGTGGGGACGGCAAGAATTGGACAGCAGCCCCTTGTCCTGCTGTCACCATACGTACCCAGTGCCCAGTCAGCGACATGTAACGCCCCTGTCCATGCCTACTCGTCCAAGTGTCTGTGTTGAAATGCACCCTGTCACACACAGAGTTTCTCAAAGAAGCGGTGATTTTCTGTGCGACATGCTGGTGGAGTGCAGGCACACCTTTCTTTTGAGAAGTAGTGCCGACTGGGCATCTGGTACTGGGGCACTGCGACGGACATAAGGTCTCGAAAATCCTCTGTGTCCACCAGGCGGAAAGGCAGCATTTCTGTAGCCAAGAGCTTGCAGATGGTAAAAGTCAACCTCTTAGCTTTCTCATGGCTAGGAGGAAATGGTCTTTTACTTGTTCACATCTGAGGGACTGAGGGCTGGCTGTTGTGCTTAGACGGGGTTGATAAGGGTGTCCCCGGCAAACTGCCGGTCTGTGAGGAAGATGCAGGCGGACATGTTAGGTTGCCTTGATCCAAAGGTGGTGCTATCGATGTCGGACAGCGCTCAACACCCCCAGATGTTACCACCTCCAAAGAAAATGATGACCTGCCAATCACGCTGGCTGTTGCGGGTAAAGAGGTGGCAGGTCTGCGTCCCAAAACAGGTGTGACTGCTGTCCCCCAGTCACAGAAGATGAAGAGGCCACAGATGCACAAGATGGGGCAGATGGTGGTTGGCCCGGCCGGCTAGGCCGTATTGTAGCACAGTGAGCTTCCCACTGCAACTTATGCTTCATGTCCATGTGCCGGTTCATGCATGAAGTACTCAAACTATGTATTTTTAGGCTTCTACTTAGCTTTTGTTGACAAATGTTACAGATAACATGAGTTGGGTCATCTTTATCGATCTGAAAAAATGCCCAGGCTATGCAAGGCTTAGCACCCATGTGACCTGAAGAGCCACCACGACTTGTGGTCAGAGGCAGAGTTGTGTTTGAGGATGTAGTTGTTGACGTGCTTCCAGTACTACGTCTCTGTCCAGGAAGGCGCAACCTGACCTCGTCGTCACTAGCATCCTCCTCCACCTCCTCTGCTGACCTCATCTCTTGGCTGACTGTGGGTTGACAGTAAGCGGGATCTACAACCTCATCATCATCACCCTGTGTGTTATCACACCCGTCGTCCTCAGAGCCAACCTGTTCCTGCCCTGACAAAAAACTAAAGTTCTCGCTCCAATCAGGTATTTGAGTCTCATCATCGTCTTCCTCATTGTCTCCACCAATAGGAGTTACAGTTTGGGAATGAAGGTCTACATTATGGTCAGAACCTTCTGCGTCTGGTCCTGGATCCGACTCATAAAGATTCTGGGCATCAGTGCAGATCAATTCCCCGTCTGGATTCACAGAAGCGCTGTAGCCGACCTCTGATTCCCAGGCTATAGTATGAGTAAACAGCTCTGCAGACTGAACCATCTGTTCTACCTTATACTCAGACAGGCAGCTGGAGATTTGGGAGCTGTGAGGAAGCAAGTGCGATTGGGGTGACACCTCTGAGGACTGGAGTATTTGTGATGTTGAAGTTGATGTGGAGGAGAGCCCACTTAAAGGAGCACTTGATATCCATTGAAGCACCTGCTGTTTTTGTGCCTCATCTGGAATTTGTAGCGATTGGCATGGCCGTAAGAATGGGATCTTATCACATTGTCCGCTAAAAGAAGTAGACATTTTAGTTTTGCTGGAAGATGGTCTTTGTTCTGCAGATGTTACTGTTGCTTTAACACCTACTCCACGGACACAACCTTTTTTCCCCTTCCCAACACGCCTATTCCCCTTTCGACCAGCAGCAGGCCTTTTTCCACTCATTTTGATGATTAACTAATTCACAACTCTGGAGTTGTTTGCACAAAAAAACAATGGATGGGAACCGAGCAGAGCTGAGTGGCCAAACTGTGGTATTAGGCCAAAACTATTGTCTTGGTTAGATGCAGAAAAAAATTATATTCAGTTTGCAACCTGATGGAGGTCAGTATAGATGGACTAATAGAACAAGTCCCACACACAGCTAGAAGCCCAAATATTTTTTCAGAGGTAGATGCAGAAAAAAATTATATTCAATTTGCAACCTGATGGAGGTCAGTGTAGATGGACTAATAGAACAAGTCCCACACACTGCTAGATGGCCAAATATTTTTTCAGAGCTAGATGCAGAAAAATATTATATTCAATTTGCAACCTGATTGAGGTCAGTATAGATGGACTAATAGAAGAAGTCCCGCACACTGTTAGAAGCCCAAATATTTTTTCAGAGCTAGATGCAGAAAAATATTATATTCAATTTGCAACCTGATGGAGGTCAGTATAGATGGAGTAATAGAACAAGTCCCACACACAGCTAGAAGCCCAAATATTTTTTCAGAGGTAGATGCAGAAAAAAATTATATTCAGTTTGCAACCTGATGGAGGTCAGTATAGATGGACTAATAGAACAAGTCACACACACAGCTAGAAGCCCAAATATTTTTTCAGAGCTAGATGCATAAAAAAATTATATTCAATTTGCAACGTGATGGAGGTCAGTATAGATGGACTAATAGAACAAGTCCCAAACACTGCTAGAAGGCCAAATATTTTTTCAGAGTTAGATGCAGAAAAATATTATATTCAATTTGCAACCTGATGGAGGTCAGTATAGATCGACTAATAGAACAAGTCCCACACACTGCTAGAAGTCCAAATATTTTTTTCAGAGCTAGATGCAGAAATAAATTATATTCAATTTGCAACCTGATGGAGGTCAGTGTAGATGGACTAATAGAACAAGTCCCACACACTGCTAGAAGGCCAAATATTTTTTCAGAGCAAGATGCAGAAAAAAATTATATTCAATGTGCAACCTGATGGAGGTCAGTATAGATGGACTAATAGAAGAAGTCCCGCACACTGCTAGAAGGCCAAATAATTTTTCAGAGCTAGATGCAGAAAAAAATTATATTCAATTTGCAACCTGATGGAGGTCAGTATAGATGGACTAATAGAACAAGTCCCGCACACTGGTAGAAGCCCAAATATTTTTTCAGAGCTAGATGCAGAAAAATATTATATTCAATTTGCAACCTGATGGAGGTCAGTATAGATGGACTAATAGAACATGTCCCACACACAGCTAGAAGCCCAAATATTTTTTCAGAGGTAGATGCAGAAAAAAATTATATTCAGTTTGCAACCTGATGGAGGTCAGTATAGATGGACTAATAGAACAAGTCCCACACACTGCTAGAAGGCCAAATATTTTTTCAGAGGTAGATGCAGAAAAAAATTATATTCAATTTGCAACGTGATGGAGGTCAGTATAGATGGACTAATAGAACAAGTCCCACACACTGCTAGAAGGCCAAATATTTTTTCAGAGGTAGATGCAGAAAAAAATTATATTCAATTTGCAACGTGATGGAGGTCAGTATAGATGGACTATTAGAACAAGTCCCACACACTGCTAGAAGGCCAAATATTTTTTCAGAGCTAGATGCAGAAAAATATTATATTCAATTTGCAACCTGATGAAGGTCAGTATAGATGGACTAATAGAACAAGTCCCACACACTGCTAGAAGGCCAAATATTTTTTCAGAGCTAGATGCAGAAAAAAATTATATTCAATTTGCAACCTGATGGAGATCAGTACAGATGGACTAATAGAACAAGTCCCACACACTGCTAGAAGGCCAAATATTTTTTCAGAGCTAGATGCAGAAAAATATTATATTCAATTTGCAGCCTGATGGAGGTCAGTATAGATGGACTAATAGAACAAGTCCCACACACTGCTAGAAGGCCAAATATTTTTTCAGAGCTAGATGCAGAAAAATATTATATTCAATTTGCAACCTGATGGAGGTCAGTATAGATGGACTAATAGAACAAGTCCCACACACTGCTAGAAGTCCAAATATTTTTTTCAGAGCTAGATGCAGAAATAAATTATATTCAATTTGCAACCTGATGGAGGTCAGTGTAGATGGACTAATAGAACAAGTCCCACACACTGCTAGAAGGCCAAATATTTTTTCAGAGCTAGATGCAGAAAAAAATTATATTCAATGTGCAACCTGATGGAGGTCAGTATAGATGGACTAATAGAAGAAGTCCCACACACTGCTAGAAGGCCAAATAATTTTTCAGAGCTAGATGCAGATAAAAATTATATTCAATTTGCAACCTGATGGAGGTCAGTATAGATGGACTAATAGAACAAGTCCCACACACTGCTAGAAGCCCAAATATTTTTTCAGAGCTAGATGCAGAAAAAAATTTAATCAATTTGCAACCTGATTGAGGTCAGTATAGATGGACTAATAGAACAAGTCCCACACACTGCAAGAAGGCCAAATATTTTTTCAGAGCTAGATGCAGAAAAATATTATATTAAATTTGCAACCTGATGGAGGTCAGTATAGATGGACTAATAGAACAAGTCCCACACACAGCTAAAAGCCCAAACATTTTTTCAGAGGTAGATGCAGAAAAAAATTATATTCAATTTGCAACCTTATGGAGGTCAGTATAGATGGACTAATAGAATGATGCTATGCCCAAAAGGTTTTACTTCACTAGGTGCAGTAAAAAAATTGGTATTCTATACACAGGTGGTTTAGCTTGCAACACAGATAGGCTACTCCACTGACTAACACACTCTGCAGTAGGCCAAAAAGGATTAGCTTTGCTAGATTTAGCCAAATGCTGTGAAAAAAACTTGCACAGCACTGGCACAGACCTGCCTGGCAAAAACTGATAGGAACTGATCTAACTTAGTCCTGAAAAGGACTGCAATTACAATTAGTCTTTACTCCCAACCTATCTATTTAAGAGCACAGACCTGCCTGATAAAAGTCGTAGGAAATGTTGTAATCTAGTCCTTAAAAGGACTGCAATCACAACTATTCCCTACTCCCAAGCTATCTGTAGATTTGTGCGAAAATTGGCTTGAAATTAACAAGGTATAGCGCACACAGCAACAGCGGTGCCGTCTAACAAGCAGCTGCAGCAGTGAGAAAATGGTGGCGACGGTGAAAATGGCTGGGTCTTATAGGGCAAGGACATGTGACATACACTGCCAATGACACATGCCCTTGCTTGTGTGAAAAAAAGCACTTTGCTCCGTGTGTGCGCTGCTGATAGGCTGACAGATTGCACCTCCCCACTGTAAATGTGGGAAAGAGAAAAAAAAATGGAGATCTTCATTATTCCTGCAGAGATCCATCCCCTGCCCCTCCCCCCGCCCCGCTGTACACTCAAACTGCGTATTAACATTAATTTTCATCATTACTGAGAAAAAATTCAGTTATGATTTTGGTGCACGAACAGTTATCGAACATAACCTCGAACAGCCGAATTTTTTTCAAATCGTTCGTGTTCGCCGAACGGCTCGATCACCGCCCAAAACAGCTCGAATTTAAGATTGGCGAACAGTTCAAGTCGAACACCGCTCATCTCTAGCGGGAACATGTACAAACAATAAATTCAATACTAGGTGAGATAGTTTAACAGTTACATCAGGAGTGAGGTCCCTGCTCGCAAGCTTACATTCTTCAAAGAAATGGGGGAACACAATACGTGGAAAGTGCTTGTTATTTCAGGTCAGGCAATTATAATAAGTCGGGATTATCATATAAAGCTGTATGATCCGGTCATCAGCCTGTATGTTCAAGTGCAATACTCAATTACCGAGTGCAGTTATCGTGTGCATGGAGGGTGTAGAAACAGATGAACAGTAGGGGGCAGTTTCTGAATAGTATTTAGGAGGGAACAGGGAAAAGTTAGTTTACTGGGTATTTGAGATGGTAGGCTTGTTTAAAGAGATGGGTTTTTAAAGACATCGGGGCTAGGCATCAATCGAATCGTCTGGGGTAGAGCATTCCAGAGAACTGGCGCAGCACGAGAGAAGTCTTGGAGACGGAGGTGCGAGGTTCGGATTATGTGGGATGATAGTCTTAGGTCATTTGTGGAATGGAGGGCACGTGTAGAACGATAGACTGAGATGAGAGAGGAGATATAAGGTGGTGCAGAACTGTGGAGAGCTTTGTGGGTGAGAGCAATGAGTTTATATTGGACCCTGTAGCAAATGGGTAACCAGTGTAATGACTGGCACAAGGTGGAGGCATCAGTGAAGCGGCTGGACAGAGATACGACCCTGGCTGCCGCATTCAGGACAGATTGGAGAGGGGAAATTTTGGTAAGAGGGAGACCGATCAGAAGAGAGTTGCAGTAGTCCAGACGAGAGTGAACAAGAGCGACAGTAAGAGTTTTAGCAGTTTCCAAAGTGAGAAAAGATCGGATTCTGGAGATGATTTTAAGATGCAGGTGACAAGAGCGAGTGAGTGATCGGATATAGGGAGTAAAGGAAAGGTTAGTGTCGAATATGACCCTAAGGCAGTGGGCGTGCTGCTTGGGAGTTATGGTTGACCCCTCCAAGGTAATTTCGATGTTAGGTAGAGTTAGGTTAGTAAAGGGGGGAAACACAAGAAGTTCAGTTTTGGAGAGATTCAGTTTAAGATATAGGGAGGACATGATGATAGACACAGCAGACAAACAATCCTTGGTATTTTGTATTAGGGTAGGGGTGATGTCAGGGGAAGAAGTGTATAATTGAGTGTCGTCAGCATAGAGATGAAACTGGAACCCAAATCTGCTGATTGTTTGAACAATAGGGGCAATGTATAGAAAGAAGAGGAGGGGCCTAGGACTGAGCCCTGCAGAACCCCGATAGTAAGGGGACGAGGAGAGGAAGAGGAGCCTGATTCATTTTGGAAACAAGTCCTGTGGACTGATGAGGTTCACATAGAAGTCTTTGGCCACAATGATCAAAGGTATGTGGGGAGAAAAAAGGGCACAGAATAACAGGAAAAGAACATATCATCAATCATTAAGCATGGGGGTGAATCAATCATGCTTTGGGGTTGTGTTGCAGCCAATGTCACGGGGAACATTTGAAGGGTTGAGAAAAGAATGGATTCAATGAAATTGCAACACATTTTTGATGTAAACATAAAACCATCTGTAAACAAGCTGATGTTGAAAAGAAGATGGCTTCCATAAATGGATAATGATCCTAAAGATGCATAAAAATCCACTATAGACTTCCTAAAATGGTGCAAGCTGAAGGTTTTACAATGGACCTCTCAGATCCCTGATCTGAACATCATTGAAAACCTGTGCCTAAACCTCAAAAAAGCAGTGCATGCAAGATGACTCAGGAATCTCATAGAACTGGAAGAATTTTCCAAGGAAAAATGGATGAAAATCCCTCAAACAAGAATTGAAAGACTCTTGTGTGGCTACAAAAAGTGTTTACAAGCTGTGATACTTTCAAAAGGGGGTGCTACTATCTACTAACCATGAAGGTTGTCCAAACTTTTGCATTGGCCCATTTTCCTTTCAGTAATTTTTAAAATGTAAAAGATGAAAATATATGTGTATTATTTTTGCCTAAAGTACAAAGGAAATGTGTCATCTTTAACTTTAGGCCCTTTAGAGATCATTTCATCTTCAGCTTGCTTAACTGTTCACAATAATAGTAATTTTGACCGGGGGTGCCAAAACTTTTACATGCCACTCTACTTCCATAATCTTGTATCTTAATACCTGGCCTTTAGGCACCCCTTATGGCACTCAGGAAGTGGATCTGCCCAGCTAACCACCTAGCTAAGTTCCTATTAAAAATATGTAAAGATACAAAATAAATGTCCAAGATTGTAGGTTAAACAGTCACTAGAAGCATTGAATATGAGCCTAATGCATAGTTGTGCATATTTGTCCAAATAGAATTGAATTCTCCTCGAATGTTACAAAAATTTGGATTCTTCAGAATCTACATTTGTTGCAATTTGCTCTTCATGAGTTCAGCTAGATGACGGACAGCTCTCTGAATTGTGTAGGACAGGCAAAAAGTAAAAAAAAAAAAGTACAGTCACTTCACCATACCCCTGTCCTACCATCCACCCAGCTCACTGTCTGGTCTTTTATGCTTCTGTTTTTTGCCTTCCCAGTCAAACACATCCTCTTTAGCCTGCTTCATTCTATGCCAAAGCTTCTGCCAACAAATAGGCCTCCGACGTCACTAAACATCGTGCCATCAAGGCGCACATTATGATATCACGATGCGTGTCTCCCGAGGTGCCTACTAGGCCTCAGGCAACACACTTTGCAACATTGTTCCATCAGGATCTGCACAGCACGCAGTGACATATGAGACTTGGTGAAGACGGCCAAACAGGATACACACAGGAGAAGACAAAAAGATGAGGCAAAAGGCATCAGACAGCATGCTCAGGGACGACAGGACAGGTGAGCAGTGAGGTATTCATTTTTTCTTTACAGTCTACATTTATTATGCTTTGGGGTCTCAAAAGAACCCAGTGCACAATATGTACCATTAAATTTGCATCAAATAACTGCCATGTGAATTGAATTTCTCTGTCAAATTCAAGTGGTTTGTTGAATTTGAATCTCAGCAGATTTGATCATGTCTTATCATGTCCACTACCAATGCACAAAGCAGTACATTTTCCACTTTTTCTCATTAGTCGTTATTTTTACATCAATAAGACATTACATGATTAATATCAACTGTAAATTATTAGGAAAAATAATTAAATGAATGTATGTGGCCCTGAAATGTCAGAAAAGTAGAATCTGTGGTGGATTTCTGTACTATCACCATTATTCTCTCTTGTTATTTGACTCTTCAGTTTAGGCCATCATGCTCTCCCATTTATTTACAGGTGCAGTGAATGTACATCTTGATATGTGCACAATTTTTATTTTTTTACACATAAATGAGCCTTATTAGACATAGTAGAAACTGACTTCTCATTTATATTAAGATCTTTTATTTCCCATGTGAATTGTTGGACTTTTTTCATTAGTGCTTATTACATTATTAATTATTTCACTTTGGATAATAATTGATTAATGTGACAGCTTGGAATTTAAGGATGCCATTATTGAGGCTATAGTAATGAAAGTTATTGTGGTTGTGACAAGAGATATATTAAAAAATAAATGTAGACCTGAGTGTTAACAATAATGTGGTACTAACTTAAGAATGCAAGATTTTTATTAATTTTTAACAGTTTTTTTTTTAAATAATAATTTTAGGAATATTATTAATTCACTGATTAAAATTAGGTTCACACATAGTATTTTGCAGTATTTTCTTGATGGTTCACCATTGTTCCTATCTTGTTAAAACATCATGCTCAAAAGATACTTTTAAACTTTGAAAAGTCCAAATATGAAGAATTTATGTTTGCATGATTTGAGGGACTGTGGTGCCTTTTCATATTGCAGCACGTTCTAGGTATGTATTTTTTGTACCATTTTTACCATAGCTTCTTTACAACATTTGAAAAATGGTAAAAATATATTAGAAATGTTACAAAATGAAAAATCACGACAAATAAAGATCCTGTCTAAAGCATAATGAGAACATATTTATAATAATAATAACGCTGAATGAAAATAATGTATGTGTTTTAAGAGGAAAAGGATTTAGAATAAAAATGATAATCACAATGTTGTCCACAGGACAGGTCTTGTCATTCTATATCATAATGGATCTTTTACTCGCCCATAGTTTTGACTATGTCAAGGCTACCATCTTAATTCTGTTTAAACCACATTATTCTAGATGGGATGGTGCACTAGTAGGGGCCAAGCCATTGCATACTATAAATCCAAACAACTAGGCACTCCTTTAGATATGAGAGATTAGGAAATTTATTTGCAATCCAAATATAAAAGTAAAACGTTTTGGCCATTGACTTTGACCTTCATCAGGTCCACAGATATTTATTTCAGAGGGGTGAATCAAGCTGTGATAAAGCACTGTAGGAGAACCACAGGATGCCTGCAGTGGTGAGAGTGCTTCTTTTTGTAAAAAAAGCCCCCCCCCCAAAAAAAAGCGGAGTTGTGTTTCTTTCAACATTTCACTCCACTTTTAATTTTTTTCCTGTTTTTTAGTACAAATATTTTGATCACATTGGTCATACTGTGATGGCATAGCCTAACATCACTTTATAAAATCAGAAATAGTATAAATTAGTTCTGACCCTGCTGATATTAAATACAAATAGAATAAACATTATGTTTATACCCACCTTGTGTCTGTAGGTGTTATGTATGTAAACTCAACTGTACTCTAGAGTAACTTTTTCAGAATAAACTGCCCTGTGTTTTTGAGGAATAACACTATTTCTGGCCATTACATTACCTGTATCTTGCATTTTCACCAGCATTCCCCTCTGTAGGCTCTATCTCTAATTTTTAATCCACTCTGAGCTGTTGGGAAGAGAGTAGCTGCTCTGATATCAGCCATACACATCACTGCAAACAGACAGTAATTCTTGTTTTTCATCCCAGTCTTAGCACATAGAAAGAAGCAGCAGGTGAATGGGGGATATTATACTGCAGTACTAAACTGTATGGATGTGAATCAAGTTCTGGAGTGATGGAAAAGCTTGTTAAAGAGCTCTGCACTATGTTTCTGTTTCCTCTGCCCGTTTTCACTCCATGCTCCTCATTTTTCCACCTTTTCTATTATGTACAGTATAATGCGCTGTGTCATATGATATCACAGTGAGACTGCAGTCTCTCTTGTCTGAGCAAGGTGGATTTGAGATGTTTTTTCAAAGTGGATGACAAGTTAAGGAGGCAGGAGTAAGGGATATAGTGGCTGAAAAGTGGAGAAACAATAGAAGCAGATTCCTTTAATAAGTTATAATACAAAGTTTTTTATAACTGCCTGGGCTATAGATTCATACAAAGTTTGTTGAAAGTACAGTTCTATATTAATACTAATGACAAATATTCA
Organism: Phyllobates terribilis; assembly: GCF_046119375.1. Lineage (NCBI taxonomy): Eukaryota > Metazoa > Chordata > Amphibia > Anura > Dendrobatidae > Phyllobates > Phyllobates terribilis. The sequence continues at coordinate 227,035,957 of NW_027362763.1, forward strand.
AGTGAACAAGTAAAAGTATTTCAAACCTTTAAATGTATTCATCAGATCATCCATAGTGATGAGCGAGCACTAAAATGCTCGGGTATTCGTTGCTCGGGTCGAGCAAATTGGAATACTCGGGTGGTTGACAGGAGCAATGAACCCAATGTAAATCTTTGGGAAACTCGAGCATTTTTCAGGCGGCTCCCCCCGGCGGTCGGCAGAGGGCCCAAAAATTGCCCAAATCAATGGGAACAGTGCTCAAATGACATGGTAACAGCATGGGGAAGACCCCTGGAAGCATCTCTGACTCCCACATCACTGCAGTCAGCAACGTGGTCAGAGTATTAAACCACTTTTATGGACTCACAATAAAACATGCAAAGACGAAACCAAAATGGATTTTCCTGGGAAATATGTTAAGGAACATCCTTTTCAGGGTAATGACTTGTATAAAAGGCAAAATAAATAGCCAAAAATACTCCTCCACAACTTGGGCTATGTCCACACGTAGCATTTTTGATGCGTTTTTGCACTTTTGAATTGCTTTCAACCAAGACAAATGCATTCACCAAGAAATGTCATTTTAACATTTTACAAACTTATCTGGCCATCTGGTGTGTGACACATCATCAGACACATGCATACAGTGCGGAAAAGACATGGGAACAGCATGGGGAAAACCTCTGGAAGCATCTCTGACTCCCAGGTCAGTGCTTAAAAGTGTGCCCATCATAAGTGATCCTTGGAGCATGCGAAGATGTCTCCCGCCATGCACCTGTCATTGCAGACTTGCAACAATCATAGTCCACGTCCTTGTCCCACTGCAGCGTTCAGTTGTCCCTACCCCATTCCTTGGAATGCAAGCGCAAGTATGCAGGCAGCCAGACAGGCTGCAATACTTTACTGACAAATTTTTGACAGCTGCTTGCACTTGAAATGTGGCCTTTTAGGCTCGTGGAGGAGAAAGCTTTTCACAACCTCATGTCGGCGGCGGCCGGGTGTCCATACTCGGTCCCCAGCCGCTACTATATTTCCCGGTATCGCCACCGCCTTCCACAAGCATGGGTCCCACAACCTTAACCGTGCCCTCCCCAGTGCACTTACTGGGAAGGACCGCCTAACCACATACACGTGGACAGGTGAATGTGGCCAGGGATGGTACGGAGCCAGTCCACAACTTTTTTTGCTAAGAGTTGTATTTAGCTCGGTGAAAGGACTGGCATAGAGGGAAACCGTATCTACCCTGCGTGTTATTTCTCCCAGGAAGTCCAGTAATTAAGCTTGTTGCAGAAGCAATGGCAGCCCGTCCAACATCAACTCGCACTTGTCGGTGGTGCTTTGACACACACACATCTTTCTTTGCGCATTTAATTTCTTGAATACAGAGTAGGACAATGGCCTGATCTGTAATGCGTTTTGAGAAATAACTTGCATAAGCATGGCCGATCAACATTAAAAAAGCAGCCATAGAGTGTCCGGGAACCTTCCCCCACACTTTTCTTAGCCAGGGCTGCTTTTCGGCAGGTTGGACAGGCCCACCAGAGAACCGGAGACTCCTCCGGCGGGCCCTGGCTTCTCCTTCAGGAGAGTTCATAGTGCCGAGGTGAGGCCATGATGATGATAGAGGCCACCATCTGCTTAGTTTTATGTTACTTGGAATGCAAGTGCAAGTATGCAGCCAGCCACCCTCCCACCCACAGGCCACAACACTAAACTGCCAGATTTCTTGGCAGCTCTTTTCACTTGAAATATGGCCTTTTTAGCTTGTGAAGGTGGAAGCTTTTCAGAACCTCATGCCGGCGGCGGCTGGGTTTCCATACTCGGTCCCCAGGCGCTACTATATTTCCCGGTATCGCCTCCGCTTTCCAAAAACATGGGTCCCACAACATTAACCGTGGTCTCCCCAGTGCACTTACTGGGAAGAACCGCCTAACCACAATCACGTGGACAGGTGAATGTGGCCAGGGACGGTACGGAGCCAGTCCACAACTTTTTTTGCTAAGAGTTGTACTTAGCTCGGTGAAAGGACTGGCATAGACGGAAACCGTATTTACCCTGCGTGTCATTTCTCCCAGGAAGTCCTGTAATTAAGCTTGTAGCAGAAGCAATGGCAGCCCATCCAACATCAACGTGTACTTGTCGGTGGTGCTTTGACACACACACATCTTTCTTTGCGCATTTAATTTCTTGAATACAGAGTAGGACAATGGCCTGATCTATAATGCATTTTGAGAAATTACATGCATAAGCATGGCCGATCCACTTTAAAAAAGCAGTCATAGAGTGTCCGGGAACCTTTCGCCACACTTTTCCGGCAGGGTTGGACTTGCTCACCAGAGAATCGGAGACTCCTCCGGCTGGCACTGGCTTCTCCTTCAGGAGAGTTCATAGTGCCGAGGTGAGGCCATGATGATGATAGAGGCCACCATCTGCTTAGTTTTCTGTTACTTGGAATGCAAGTGCAAGTATGCAGCTAGCCAACCACCCACAGGCTAAACACTAAACTGCCAGATTTCTGGGCAGCTCTTTGCACTTGAAATATGGCCTTTTAAGCTCGTGGAGGCGGAAGCTTTTCTCAACCTCATGCTGGCGGCGGCCTGGTGTCCATACTCGGTCCCCAGCCGCCACTATATTTCCCAGTATCGCCTCCGCTTTCCACAAGCACAGGTCCCACAACTTTACCCGTGCCCTCCCCAGTGCACTTACTGGGTAGTATCGCCTAACCATAAACACGTGGACAGGTGAATGTGGCCAGGGATGGTACGGAGCCAGTACACAACTTTTTTACCTGAGAGTTGTATTTAGCTCGGTGAAAGGACTGGCATAGAGGGAAACCGTATCTACACTGCGTGTCATTTCTCCCAGGAAGTCCTCTAAAGCTGCTTGCACTTGAAATGTGGCCTGAACATTACTGCTGGTACTTTTCTGTGGGAATTTGCTTGCCTCTTACCAGCCGGGAATATTTCTAGAAAACTATGGTACGACGCCATGGTATTAGCACTGCCCCCAGTACCAGCAGCGAAGCCATCCCCATTTTCCTTCTCTGGAATTTTATTTGGTAGACTGAGTGGCTGCCCAAATACATTTTCTCACAAAGGAGCCGAAGATAAAATGACAGTAGGTGCAAGTTTCTCCAGCTTGTTAGATATTAGAGGGTGAATGGCAGCACATTGGATCAGTGGTTAGCACTGAAGCCGTGCAGCGCTGGGATCCTGGGTTCAAATCCCAGCAAGGACAATATCTGCAAGGACTTTGTATGTTCTCCCCGTGTTTGCGTGTGTTTCCTCCTCGGAAAAAAAGCAGCCATAGGAAGTCCGGGAACCTTCCCACACACTTTTCTTAGCCAGGACTGCTTCTCAGCAGGGTTGGATGGTCCCACCAGAGAATCCTCTGGTGTGCCTTGGCTTCTACCTCAGGAGAGTTCATGATAGCGCTAACTTTGCAGCTGCTATGGGGCTCTTGAGCGGGTGAGAAAGGTTAGCCCTCAGAATCAAATCCTCTGGTGGGCACAATGTTTTTCAATCTGAAACAGCTTCTCAGTGCGAGTTGTATTTCACCGCAGCCATATTCTTTAGCTCGGTGAAAGGGCTGGCATAGAGGGAAACCGTATCTACCCCAGCTGTCATTTCTCTGCCACCAGGTTCCACCCATTGTCACACACGACCATGCCTGGCTGTATGTTCAGCGGTGAGAGCCACAGATCAGGCTGCTGTGTTACAACTTTCAACAACTCTAGAGCTCTGGGCGGTATGTCAATTAAGCATTAAGCATGTTATCTTCAGCACAGTCTTTTGCCGCTTGGCCAAGGCAGTGCTGCAGTGCTGTCAGCTTGTGACTGATGTGATCATTTTGGAGATGTAGGAGGAGGTGCATGAGCTGAACAATATGATTACATTGAGGTTAAATTGGTGACGCTGTTTTTTATACTAAAGAAAGATCCTAATATTTTTTTTTTTTTACGTTATTTTTTAAGTCAAATGCATTCACCGGGAAATGTCATTTTAACATTTTACAACGTTACCTGGCAAAGTGGTGTGTGACACATCATCAGACACATCCTTTTTTATATATGATGGAGGGACTCTGAAAGTCATAAAGCCTATTTTAACAGGGACATCAGACGGCCCTTACTATTCTTAAAAGGCCAGCAGTCGGCCCTAGCTATTGTTAGAGAGCCATCAGCCGGCTATGCTTTGTTGTTCTCATTTTTATCAAGTGGGTCTCCTATACTGTTATTGCATAACAAGTGACTGCAAGGGCTGCCAAAAAATTGGATGCAACCCAATACCCCTTTGAAGAGACATAGAGGAGGGTCACAGTAAAAAAAATGATCCCATTATAAAGGAGCGGGTCTCCTATAGTGGTAATGTCCATGCTGTGACTGCAAGGGCTGCCAAAATTTGGAAAAACCCCACTAAGAATTTAAAGACACATAGAGCAGGGCCACAGTAACAAGGTATGACATGTTCCCATTAGAAAGGAGAGGGTCTGCTATACAGTTATAGGGTATGCAGTGAGTCCAACGGCTGACCAATTTTAGGAAAAACCCCACTAAGAATTTAAAGACACACGGAGCAGGGCCACAGTAACAAAGTACGACATGTTCCCATTAGAAAGGAGAGGGTCTGCTATACAGTTATAGGGTATGCAGTGAGTCCAACAGCTGACTAATTTTAGGAAAAAACCCACTAAGAATTTAAAGACACACGGAGCAGGGCCACAGTAACAAGGTACGACATGTTCCCATTAGAAAGGACAGGGTCTGTTATACAGTTATAGGGTATGCAGTGAGTCCAACGGCAGACCAATTTTAGGAAAAACCCCACTAAGAATTTAAAGACACATAGAGCAGGGCCACAGTAACAAGGTATGACATGTTCCCATTAGAAAGGAGAGCGTCTCCCATAGTGTTGACCTATGCAGTGAATGCAAGGGCTGCCAAGTGTTTGGAGGCACTTCAATGCCCCTTGGAAGAGACGTGGAGGAGGGCATCATAAAAAAATGTTCCCATTAGAAAGGAGCGGGCCTCCTATACTTGTAATGCCCATGCAATAAGTGTATGGGCTGACAAACATTTACCCCTGGGGGGTATACATGAACATACTGTATAAAAAAAAATTTCACGGACATCATAAACACCCTTTAAATAATTTATGTGGGTGTTGCATCACGGACCACGGTGACCCTGGTGATATGGTGGTGGAGGATGATGAGAAGGAGGAGGACAAGAGCAAATAGACAAAATCAGGAAGCAGATACCTATATGTGGGTGTGAAAAGGTGCATGGGAATACACCTCCAAGAAAAGACACTGGATTTGAGTTTATGTTACGCTGCTATCATTCGGTGTTGTTGGGAAGTCTGGCCCAATCCAGCCCTTGTTCATTTTTATAAGAGTCAGCCTGTCAGCATTTTCAGTTGACAGGCGGATGCGCTTATCAGTTATAATGCCACCAGCGGTACTAAAAACCTGCTCTGATAAAACGCTGGCGGCAGGGCAGGCCAGGACCTCCGAGGCATAGAGAGCCAGTTCATACACATATCCAGATTGGAAGCTCTATAATTATAAGGCACAGAGGAATCATGGAGAACGTTGGTTCGGTCGGCAAGGTACTCCCCCAGCATCTTCCCAAACTTTGCAAACTCTGACAGTGTTCCCCGGCCTCTGCTGGATTGAAGTTGTGCCTCTCTCGCCTGTACTCTTTGGTTGTCCAACAAAGTGTGCTCTCTGCCGCCAGCATTTTCAGATGGGAATTTTTTTAATAGTTCCCCAACAAGGGCCTTCTGGTACTGCCCCATTTTTGTAGACCTCTCCGCCGCAGGAATAAGAGATATAAAGTTCTCCTTGTATCGTGGGTCTAGAAGTGTCACAAACCAGTAATGACTGTCACCCAAAATTTTGAGAATGCGAGGGTCATGGGAAAGGCAGCATAACATAAACTCAGCCATGCGTGCCAGATTGCTAACAGGCAAGACTTCCGTATCCTCACCAAGAGGATGACTGACCATGCTCTCCTCCTCTCTGTCCTCTGTCCATCCATGCTGAACAGGCAGTATGACAGTTGTGCAGGTAATACCGTCTATAGCGCATGAAACTATCTCCGGTTCTTCCTCCTCCTTCTCCTCTTCCTCATTGTCACCCAATCCACATTGGGATGAGATGAGGCTGGGCTGTGTGTAATCACCCTATATGGTTCCTTGCTCCATCGCATCATGCTCCGCCTTAAATGCATCCTCTTTGATTGTGAGCAGAGAGCATTTCAGAAGACAGAGAAGTGGGATGGTGACGGTAATTATGGTGTCATCGCCGCTCACCATCTTGGTGGAGTCCTTAAAGTTTTGGAGGATGGTACATATGTCTGAAATCCATGTCCACTCCTGAGGCATTATGTCTGGAGTCTGAACTGAATACAAATGGCCTTGTTGATGCTGGTACTAGAGATGAGCGGTGTTCGGCTCGAACTGTTCGCCAATCTCAAATTCTAGCTGTTTTGGGCGGTGTTCGAGTCGTTCGGCGAACATGAACAATTTGAAAAAAATTCGGCTGTTCGAGGTTATGTTCGATAACTGTTCGTGCACCAAAATCATAACTGGATTTTTTTCTCAGTAATGCTGAAAATTAATGTTAATACGCAGTTTGAGTGTACAGCGGGGTGGGGGAGGGGCAGGGGATGGATTTCTGCATAAATAATGAAGATCTCCATTTTTTTTTCTCTTTCCCGCATTTACAGTGGGGAGGTACAATCTGTCAGCCTATCAGCAGCGTACACACGGAGCGAACTGCTTTTTTTCACACAAGCAAGGGCATGTGTCATTGGTAGTGTATGTCACATGTCCTTGCCCTATAAGACCCAGCCATTTTCCACGTAGCCGCCATTTTCTCACTGCTGCAGCTGCGTGTTAGACGGCACCACTGTTGATGTGTGCGCTATACTTTGAGTGTTTATTTCAATCCAATTTTCACACAAATCTACAGATAGCTTGGGAGTAGGGAATAGTTGTGATTGCAGTCCTTTTGAGGACTAGGTTACATAATTTCCTACGACTTTTATCAGGCAGGTATGTGCTTTTAAATAGATAGGTTAGGAGTAAAGACTAATTGTAATTGCAGTCCTTTTGAGGGCTAGGTTACATCAGTTCCTATCACTTTTTAACAGGCAGGTCTGTGCCAGTGCTATGCAAGTTTTTTTCACAGCATTTTGCTAAATCTAGCTAAGCAAATCCTTTTTGGCCTCTTGCAGTGTGTGTTAGTCAGTGGAGTAGCCTATCTGTGTTGCAAGCTACACCAGCTGTGTATAGAATACAAATTTTTTTACTGCACCTAGCCAACTAAAACCTTTTGGGCATAGCATCATTCTATTAGTCCATCTATGCTAACCTCCACCAGGTTTCAAATTCAAAATAATTTTTATCTGCATCTAGCTCTGAAAAAATATTTGGGCTTGTAGCAGTGTGTGGGACTTGTTCTATTAGTCTAGCTGTACTAACCTCCACCAGGTTGCAAATTCAAAATAATTTTTATCTGCATCTAGCTCTGAAAAAAAATTGGGCTTGCAGCAGTGTGTGGGACTTGTTCTATTAGTCCATCTATGCTAACCTCCACCAGGTTTCAAATTCAAACTGATTTTTATCTGCATCTAGCTCTGAAAAAATATTTGGGCTTGTAGCAGTGTGTGGGACTTGTTCTATTAGTCCATCTATACTAACCTCCACCAGGTTGCAAATTCAAAACAATTTTTATCTGCATCTAGCTCTGAAAAAATATTTGGGCTTGTAGCAGTGTGTGGGACTTGTTCTATTAGTTCATCTATACTAACCTCTACCAGGTTGCAAATTCAAAATAATTTTTATCTGCATCTAGCTCTGAAAAAATATTTGTGCTTGAAGCAGTGTGTGTGACTTGTTCTATTAGTCCATCTATACTAACCTCCACCAGGTTGCAGATTCAAAATAATTTTTATTTGCATCTAGCTCGGAAAAAATATTTGGGCTTGTAGCAGTGTGTGGGACTTGTTCTATTAGTCCATCTATACTAACCTCCACCAGGTTGCAAATTCAAAATAATTTTTATCTGCATCTAGCTCTGAAAAATATTTGGCTTGTAGCAGTGTGTGGGACTTGTTCTATTAGTCCATCTTTACTAACCTCCACCAGGTTGCAAATTCAAAATAATTTTTATCTGCATCTACCTCTGAAAAAATATTTGGCCTTCTTTCAGTGTGTGGTACTCATTGTATTAGTCCATCTATACCAATCTCCACCAGCTTTGAAATTAATAATAATTTTTAGCTGCATCTAGCCCGGAAAATTATTTTTCTTCCCAATAGTGATAGCAATAGAAAAATGGGGCGTGCTCCTGGCTAACAAAAATGTACGCTTCATAACAAAAAACACCAGCCTAGCGCAGTGCATTAATAAGATGGCATCATCTTCTCTCCCAGTGCTAGGCCTACTACGCCGGCTAGCATTCCTGTGCCTAAAACACAATGTATGGGTCCGCGCTAGCCACGATGCTGAGGGGTCTAACGCTGCTGCTAACGCTTTATCACAATTCAATTGGCAGATTTTCACAGAGCTCCTCCTCAACGCCCACCCATCGGGCAACAGTTGCCCACCCTCCCTATGGGATCTAGTGGCGAATAGTTGATGCCATTAATCAGAGTGTCAGTTGCCCCGTCGATGTGGCAAGCGTACGGTAAGGCATGGAAAGAGTGGACATAACTAGTAGCAGGCAGACGGGTTTACCAAGCCAGATTACAAGTCACCATAGAATTTCTCCACCAGCTAATAATGAGGGGCATATCAGGGGTGTCAGTGCAGCGGTGTCTGACCGGAGTAGCTTTTCACTTCCAACTACTGAATTGGGGAGAAGTGACAAAGAGATTCATCATCAGACAATCCATAAAAGGGTGGAAAATGGGTCAGCCAAGTCAGGAGTGTAGACGTCCCATCCCGTGTCACTAAAACTGATTTCTCACATCATATCCCTAACACGATTAACATGACACTCACAATTTGAAGCAACACTACTGTCTACTGCATTTGCGATCGCCTTCTTCGGGGCGCTATGCATAAGCAAATTAGTCCCTCAATCCAAAATTACCACCAGTGGAGGCTTATTACACCAGGACGTAGTCATAGCCAATAATGCAATACGTCTACGCATACGCAAATCGAAAACGGTTCCAGCGGGCAGGGGCACTTGGGTACTTCTACAACTCACAAACGGTACACTGAGTCGGGTAACAATAGTAAAAACATATATAACCATCAGATCACAAAGTAATTTCTTCCTATCACACATTGATGGAACGCCATTATCAAGATACCAGTTCCAAGCTATAATTAATAAATGCCTAACATCGGCAGGGAACCACACCAAAGATTACGGGACACACTCATTCCGCATAGGTGCGGTCACGGAAGCAGCAAGAGCAGGACTGTCAGAAACGGAAGTTCAGAGGATAGGGAGATGGCGATCCACGTGTTTGGCGAGATACATAAGAACGGACTTGTTATCCTAACGTGGTTTGTTTCTTTTACAGGTGACGCTAAACCCATAGTGTGGGTGATAGGCCACTCGTATATATATTGGGCAGAAAAAAGGGTGAAAGTCCACTCAGGGTGGAGGAAATTAAAGTTTCATAACACATATTTCAACTGGAGAGGTATTAGAGGCCTGCTATGGCCACAAGTACTAATGGAGGTAATCAAGGTAGGGAGAGAGGCAAGAGGTCCGGTCATCTTAGTTATACAGGCCGGGGGAAACGACCTAGGTCATCACAAGAGCACTTAACAAATGGCAATAATGAAACCAGACACTGAGCGCTTCAGAGAATTTTTCACAAAACTAACTATAGTATGGTCAGAGATTGTGCCGATAGCGGTATGGCAAGGTGCGCGAGACATCACGGCCATCGAACGGACAAGGCGGGTAATAAATATTCGGATGGCAAAATTTAGAACAGACAGAGGTGGTGTAGTGATACAACACGGACAACTGGAAGGAGATAAAGCAGGCCTCATACGGCCTGACGATGTTCACTTAATGGATATTGGACAGAACATATTCCTGTCAGGACTCCAGGACGGAGTGGAACAAGCGTTAAGAGTGATGGATGGGGGTCAGAGTCCTGCATAGTGTTGAGCCACCCCCGTAGTGTTCGAGTTCGGTTCGGTTCGTCGAACACCCGTGTGTTCGCCGAACTGTTCGTCGAACTGTTCGTCGAAACACCTTCGAACACCGTTAAAACCAATGGCAGGCAAACAAAAACACATAGAAACACATAGAAAACACCTTCAAAGGTGTCCAAAAGCTGACAAACTGCTCAGAAGACATAACTAACACATGGAAAAGTGACAAGTACATATAGTCATGCGAAAATAAAAGAGGTGGAGGAGTAAAAGGAGGGGGAGACACAGATATAGGCATGTCATGCCCTTCTAAAATCCAAAAAGTGAGAAGCCGACACGGCCAGTCCGCTCCTGCCCGTGCCACCTCCGTGTCGCCGGGTTTGTGCCAGAGCCGCGGTGAACCCTGACGGCCAGCCCCCCTCTCCCAATACTGGTGCCTGTCCGCTGGTGGGTCGAGCGAGCCCCCCTGTGGTGGAGGCAGCTCTAAGCTTTTTAATTTAAATTGTCTCTCTAATTTGAATGAATACACTTTAAATCCATTTACAAGGATCTATTGGAGGGCAAGTCTCTTGCCAGCAGCCGCGGTAATTCCAGCTCCAGTAGCGTCCACTAAAGCTGCTGCAGTTAAAAAGCTTTTATAAGGATCGAGCTCGGCTGTCCACCGCAAGCCATCCTACTGCCAGTCCCAGCCCCTATGCCTTGGGGTGCCTCCTGATGCTCTTCACTAAGTATCCCATGGTCCCGAAGCATTTCCTTTGAAAAAATTAAGTGTCTAAACTACAGGTGGTGCAGCTTGCTTAACAGCCGGGATAATCCGCTCACTAGCAGACACTGCTACTAGGCACAAAGTATTTCCTGGGCTAGATGCAGTTAAAAATTTGTAATTAGATACTCTCGTTGGATGCTGAGAAAGCATTCCATAGAGTCTCCTGGCACGCCATATATGATTCTCTTAAAAAGCTTGGGGTAGGGGTCTAGGGGACCCTTTTATAGCCAAAATCACGGCCCTGTATCGCAATACGTCACCTAGGCTGAAGATAAATGGAACTGTAGCACCCTGAGGGCTCGGTTGCTACAGACGTATTGCACCTCACCCAGAGGTGTGATATCTCACTCTCAGGTAAGGATGGAGTGTGGATCAGGACCCGACACCTGCATGCATTACACCACATTGCCGCGGGGCAGGGCGACCAATATGCCCCTGAGATGGGCACGACAGTCCCTGTCCCTGGCTGGAGTGGGGGGAGGGAACACTGAGGAAGGGGAACCCTGTAGTGCAGGAGCAGGGAGGAAGCAGTTCCTGGGTGTATTGAGAAGGGAGTATAAAAGGTGGGCACCATCTTAGTTCAGTGCAGAGAAGTCTGAGCAGAAGTGGCAGGGAGCAGGGGCTCTGCATGAGCTCTGCTCCGGAGGCGGGCCTAGTAACAGAGGCCCAGGCCTGGAAGAGGGAGAAGGAAGGAAGAGGAGCGGAGAAGGCTCCAGGAACGAGGAATGAAGGGATCCCAGGGGTGCGGACGGGCGAGTCGCCACCGCACGCCCGAATCCACCTGCGTGGAGGGGTCAGGCCAAAGGGGGAGACCGGTCCCCGAACTAGTGGAGGCAGGAAACGACCCTCAGCTAGAAACCGGAGGCTCTGACATTTTATGTGGCGCAGCCCCTCGCTACACCCGCTAGGAAGGCACCACATAGGGTCAGGGAAACTGGCGCCAAGTTTACCAAGAGGAGGCCCGAGGCAGCCGGACAGAAGTGTTGGTAAGAAAGGCCAGACAAAGGACACACAAAGGGGGTCCTGTGAAGTGCTCCAAAGTTATCTGGGAGTTGTCTGAGCCCCTCACCTGGTGAGCACAGTACGACGTGGGCAGCCGTTACCTGTAGACGTGGTCTGAATAATAAGAACTGTGAGTAAAGGCCCTGAACTGCATCACTGACTCCGTGTCGTTACTGCTGCTGCCCTGCACCATCACGCCCATCCTCTGCATACACTGCCCTGAGGCTATACTCCTCCCGTGGGGAGTTATGCTACGCTCTGCTGCACCCACAACACCAGCCTCAGTGGTCTGCCCTGTAGCGGCGGTTCACTCTGACCGCAATCCACGGGTGGCGTAGTCGGACATTTAAACATGAAAACCACATAAATAGTTCCGCCACTGGTTTGACCGCCCTGAGCCACGGAACTGGGTCGCCGCCACGAAGACTACAACCACCAGCATCCACCAAAAAGGGTCCGGCTCCGGGTGTCCCAAGGCCCAGGGGGTGCGTCAGAACATTTTCATCACCTTTCACAATCACCAATGGGACAAGGCAGTGATGTCCTCTGTCCCCTCTCTTATACATCCTAGTGACGGAGCACCTGCTCTCATCAATTCGCCATAACCCCAATATTAGGTGGATTGAGGTGGGAGGCACCGAGTACAAGTGCTCTCTATTTGCTGATGATGTCCTAGTATATATCACTCAATCACATATATCCATCCATGCTGTTATGGCTGAAATAGATCACTTTGTTACATGGTAAAATTTTAAAATCAATGCAGCGAAGTCTGAGGCCCTCGATGTCTCCCTCCCCAAATCCATATAGGATTCCATCCAGTCCAACTTTCCCTTTGCCTGGCCCTCACAGGGTATCAAATACTTAGGAATTCCTATTCATAGAGACCTCTCCCATCTATGTTATCTTAATTTTGGGCCCTTTATTGAACAACTCCATACAGACCACGGTTGGCAAGTTAGAACTGTAAGATTCACTACGTGAACCACTGGTGTTTTGTGGAAAAGCACATGTACACTGCGTTCCAAATTATTACACAAAAAGTGTTTAGGAGTGATAAGGGAAGAATTTGTTTGTTTGTCAGTTAAACTCATTGATGGTGATGTGTGTCAGGGCTCTTTATATCACTGTAAGCAATTGCAGACACCTGTGCTAATTAGTTTGGCAGGTGTGTCCAATGAAAGGCAAGACTACTTAAGAAGGCTCTCTCACATTATTAAGCAGCCTACATTTTCTGCCAAAATGGGAAAGAAAAAGGATGTGTCTGCTGCTGAGAAGCAACAAATTGTGGAGTGTTTAGGTCAAGGCATGACTACAATCAACATTGTGCGATGATCAGGATGAAGTGTCTTGGCAATCAAGAAGTATGTAGCTGATTCACAGTACACACGTGTGCGTGCTGATAAGGGCAAATTGAGGACTCTTTCCTACAGGCAATTACGTCAGGTTGAAAGAGCAGCGGCAAAAAAGCCTTGTCATAGCAGCAGACAAGTTTTTGAAGCTGCTTGTGCCTCCAACGTCCCCCGAACAACAAGATCCAGGGTCCTTCAGAGGTTTGCAGCTGTGCATGCGCCATCCTGTCGACCTCCTCTATCCACTTCACACAAGCAGAAACGGCTCCAGTGGGCCAAACATTACATGAAGACTGATTTCAAAACTGTTTTGTTCACGGATGAGTGCCGTGCAGCGCTCGATGGTCCAGATGGATGGAGTGGAGGATGGCTGGTTGATGGACACCCCACGCAAACACGGCTACAGCGCCAACAAGGAGGAGGTGGAGTAATGTTTTGGGCTGGAATCATGGGGAGAGAGATTGTCGGCCCCTTTAGGATCCCTGAAGGCGCTAAAGATGAACTCCATAATGTATGTGGATTTTCTCAAACAGCACTTCCTGCCATGGTTCAAGAAGAAGAACCGTGTATTTCACAGCAAGATCATTTTTCTGCATGATAATGCACCATCTCATGCTGCACATAAAACATCTGCATCTCTCACTGATATGGGCATAAAAGGGGACAAACTTATGGTGTGACCCCCATGCTCCCCTGACCTCTACCCCATTCAGAACCTTTGGAGCATCATTAAAAGGAGTGTCTATGATGGCGGGAGGCAGTTCACATCTAAGCAACAGCTCTGGGAGGGTATTCTGTCCTCATGCAAAACAATTGAAGCAGAAACCATCCAAAACCTGACAAATTCAATGGACGAGAGAGTTCAGAAGCTCCTTTCGAACAAGGGGTCCTATGTGAAAATGTAACATCACCTAGAATAAAGTTTTGAGTTGAAAACTGTTTGATTTCAGTTTCTAACAACCTGCTAATGCTTATAATTTCAAAAATGACCATTTTTTTGGTCTTTATTAAAATGAAAAGGTTGATCGAAAAGTTTGGGGGATCTAAGAGTGTGGCAACCCAGTAGTCATGATTACTTCGAATTCTGACAATATGAGGGTCATGCTGCAGGTAGTGCAGCAAGAAGGCACTTATGTGCCTTGCGCATCTCGGAGCCCCAAAATTATTTTCCGGGCTAGATGCAGCTAAAAATTATTTTTAATTTTAAATCTGCTGAAGCTTTAGTATAGATGGCCTAATAGGATCAGTGCTGCACACTGCTACAAAGCCCAAATTATTTTCCAGTCAAGATACAGATAAACATGATTAGTAATTTGAAAACTTAAAACGGTTGGTAGGGTGATTTTAACCAATCATCAAGCTTTTACTCTCCCCAGGATGACACAGGGGTAGAAAAGTCGTTTCGGATCCATGATTTGTTCATCTTTATGAACGTGAGTCTGTCTACATTATCAGTGGAGAGCCGCGTGCGCTTATCTGTCAGCACACCACCAGCAGCGCTGAACACACGTTCAGACAGAACGCTGGCTGCGGGGCATGACAAGATCTCCAAGGCGTAAGTGGCTAGCTCCGGCCATTTATCCAGATTGGAAGCCCAAAAAGAGCAAGGGTCCAGTGACACAGTCGTGGCTTCAATGTTTACTTGGAGATACTCCTGTACCATCGTCTCTAGGCGTTGACTATGTGTCAGACTTCTTGTCTCCTGTGGCCTTGCAAAGGATGGGCTAAAAAAGTGGTGAAATGATTCCGCAAAATTGATGTTACCAGCAGATACTGTGGTTCTGTTACGGTTTGAGTGCTGAACACTTGACGGTCCCACGGTTGGCAAGTTGGAACTGTGAGATTCACTACGTGCACCACTGGTATTTTGTGGAAAAGCACATGTAAGATTCTGCAACAGTCTCTGCTGATACTCCTGCATGTGTGCATCCCTTTCTATGGCAGGAATAATTTCTGCAAATTTACTTTTGTACCGGGGATCTAACAGTGTGGCAACCCAGTAGTCAGGATTATTTCTAATTCTCACAATTCGAGGGTCATGTTGCAGGTAGTGCAGCAAGAAGGCACTCATGTGTGTTGCGCATCCAGGAGCACCAAGTCCCTGTTGTGTTGGTAGCGAGGTAACAATCATGCTTCCTTCCTCTGTCCTCTCCCCCCAACCTCGCACAACAGAAATGTGATCAAGGTCTCCCTCATCTGATGAGTCTTCCATCAGTTCGTCCTCCACTTCTTCCTGGGCTCCTGCACCTTCCTCACTAGTTTGGCTGCTACCATGCGCCCTGGTAAAACCATCTCCCCCACCCTCACATGTCTGCCGCCTTGGTGCTGCCGACCGTCTGGACCTTGCAGATGTTAGCCCTTCCGCATACAACTCCTCCTCCTCTACTTCCTCCACCTCCTCTTGTGCCACCACCTGACTCCGAATTCTGTTTAACATGTGCTCCAGCATGTAAATCACCGGAATAGTCATGCTGATAATGGTCAGCACTAAACATCTTCGTCGCCATTTCAAAACTGTGCAGAAGGGTGCATAGGTCCCTGATCTGAGACCACTCCTCCAGCGTGATTTGCCCCACCTCTGAATCTCGTTGGCCCAGGCTATACGTCAGAACGTATTGCACCAGGGCTTGTCGGTGCTGCCACAGTCGCTGCAACATGTGCAGAGTTGAATTCCACCGGGTAGGCACATCGCATTTTAGCCGGTGAAGTGGCAGGCCCAACGACTTCTGTAGAGATGTAAGTCGCTGAGCTGCGGGATGCGAACGGCGGAAGTGAGCACACAGCGACCGTGCCCTCTGCAGAAGGCCATCTAGTCCGGGATAGTGGGCTAAAAATTGCTGGACAACCAGGTTCAACACGTGAGCCATACAAGGCACGTGTGTGACATTGCCCCGGCGAAGGGCCGCACCCAGGTTTGCAGCATTGTTGCACACGGCCTTCCCTGGTTTCAGGTCCAGTGGAGACAACCATTCATGAAATTGGTTCTCCAGAGCTGACCACAACTCCTCAGCTGTGTGACTCACATTTCCCAGACATTTCAATGTAAAAACCGCCTGATGACGTTGAGCCCTACTGCCAGCATAGTAAGGAGGTGTGCAGGATCCCTTCTGCGCAGTTAGAAAGCTTGTGGCATGACCAGACAGGCTTTGGGTGCAGGTGGAAGACCGAGAGGAGGTTGAGGAGGCAGAAGCAGTGGAGGAACTTTGACATAAAGAGGATTGACGCACAACTCGTGGGGACGGCAAGAATTGGACAGCAGCCCCTTGTCCTGCTGTCACCATAGTTACCCAGTGCCCAGTCAGCGACATGTAACGCCCCTGTCCATGCCTACTCGTCCAAGTGTCTGTGGTGAAATGCACCCTGTCACACACAGAGTTTCTCAAAGAAGCGGTGATGTTGTGTGCGACATGCTGGTGGAGCGCAGGCACACCTTTCTTTGAGAAGTAGTGCCGACTGGGCATCTGGTACTGGGGCACTGCGACGGACATAAGGTCTCGAAAATCCTCTGTGTCCACCAGGCAGAAAGGCAGCATTTCTGTAGCCAAGAGCTTGCAGATGGTGAAATTCAACCTCTCAGCTTTCTCATGGCTAGGAGGAAATGGTCTTTTACTTGTCCACATCTGAGGGACCGAGGGCTGGCTATTGTGCTTAGACGGGGTTGATAAGGGTGTCCCCGGCAAACTGCCGGTCTGTGAGGAAGATGCAGGCGGACATGTTAGGTTGCCTTGATCCAAAGGTGGTGCTATCGATGTCGGACAGCGCTCAACACCAGCTGGTGTTACCACCTCCAAAGAAAATGATGACCTGCCAATCACGCTGGCTGTTGCGGGTAAAGAGGTGGCAGGTCTGCGCCCCAAAACAGGTGTGACTGCTGTCCCCCCAGTCACAGAGGATGAAGAGGCCGCGGATGCACAAGATATGGCAGACGGGGATTGGCCCGGCCGGCTAGGCCGCATTGTAGCACACTGAGCTTCCCACTGCAACTTATGCTTCATGTCCATGTGACGGTTCATGCATGAAGTACTCAAACTATGTATTTTTTGGCCTCTACTTAGCTTTTGCTGACAAATGTTACAGATAACACGAGTTGGGTCATCTTTATCGATCTGAAAAAATGCCCAGGCTATGCAAGGCTTAGCACCCATGCGACCTGAAGAGCCACCACGACTTGTGGTGAGAGGCAGAGTTGTGTTTGAGGATGCAGTTGTTGACGTGCTTCCAGTACTACGTCTCTGTCCAGGAAGGCGCAACCTGACCTCGTCGTCACTAGCATCTTCCTCCACCTCCTCTGCTGACCTCATCTCTTGGCTGACTGTGGGTTGACAGTAAGTGGGATCTCCGACCTCATCATCATCACCATGTGCGTTATCACACCCGTCGTCCTCAGAGCCAACCTGTTCCTGCCCTGACAAAAAACTAAAGTTGTCGCTCCAATCAGGTATTTGAGTCTTATCATCGTCTTCCTCATTGTCTCCACCAACAGGAGTTACAGTTTGGGAATGAGGGTCTACATTATGGTCAGAACCTTCTGCGTCTGGTCCTGGATCCGACTCATAAAGATTCTGGGCATCAGTGCAGATCATTTCCTCGTCTGGATTCACAGAAGCGCTGGAGTCAACCTCTGATTCCCAGGCTATAGTATGAGTAAACAGCTCTGCAGACTCAACCATCTGTTCTACCTCATACTCAGACGGGCAGCTGGAGATTTGGAAGCTGTGAGGAAGCAAGTGCGATTTGGGTGACACCTTTGAGGACTGGAGTATTTGTGATGTTGAAGTTGATGTGGAGGAGAGCCCACTTAAAGGAGCACTTGATATCCGTTAAAGCACCTGCTGTTTTTGTGCCTCATCTGGAATTTGTAGCGATTGGCGTGGCCGTAAGAAAGGGATCTTATCACATTGTCCGCTAAAAGAAGTAGACATTTTAGTTTGGCTGGAAGATGGTCTTTCTTCTGCAGATGTTACTGTTGCTTTAACACCTACCCCACGGACACAACCTTTTTTCCCCTTCCCAACACGCCTATTCCCCTTTCCACCAGCAGCAGGCCTTTTTCCACTCATTTTGGTGGTTAACTAATTCACAACTCTGGAGTTGTTTGCACAAAAAAACAATGGATGGTAACCGAGCAGAGCTGAGTGGCCAAACTGTGGTATTAGGCCAAAACTATTGGCTGGGTTAGATGCAGAAAAAAATTATTTTGAATTTGCAACCTGATGGAGGTCAGTATAGATGGAATAATACAAATAGTCCCACACACTGCTAGAAGCCCAAATATTTTTTCAGAGGTACTGTAGATGCAGATAAAAATTATTTTTAATTTGCAACCTGATGGAGGTCAGTATAGATGGACTAATAGACCAAGTCCCACACACTGCTAGAAGCCCAAATATTTTTTCAGAGCTAGATGCAGAAAAAAATTATTTTTAATTTGCAACCTGATGGAGGTCAGTATAGATGGACTAATAGACCAAGTCCCACACACCGCTAGAAGCCCAACTATTTTTTCAGAGCTAGATGCAGAAAAAAATTATATTCAATTTGCAACCTGCTGGAGGTCAGTATAGAAGGACTAATAGAACAAGTCCCACACACTGCTAGAAGCCCAAATATTTGTTCAGAGCTAGATGCAGAAAAAAATTATTTTTAATTTGCAACCTGATGGAGGTCAGTATAGATGGACTAATAGACCAAGTCCCACACACCGCTAGAAGCCCAAATATTTTTTCAGAGCTAGATGCAGAAAAAAATTATTTTTAATTTGCAACCTGATGGAGGTCAGTATAGATGGACTAATAGACCAAGTCCCACACACTGCTAGAAGCCCAAATATTTTTTCAGAGCTAGATGCAGAAAAAAATTATTTTTAATTTGCAACCTGATGGAGGTCAGTATAGATGGACTAATAGACCAAGTCCCACACACCGCTAGATGCCCAAATATTTTTTCAGAGCTAGATGCAGAAAAAAATTATTTTTAATTTGCAACCTGATGGAGGTCAGTATAGATGGACTAATAGACCAAGTCCCACACACTGCTAGAAGCCCAAATATTTTTTCAGAGCTAGATGCAGAAAAAAATTATTTTTAATTTGCAACCTGATGGAGGTCAGTATAGATGGACTAATAGACCAAGTCCCACACACCGCTAGAAGCCCAAATATTTTTTCAGAGCTAGATGCAGAAAAAAAATTATTTTTAATTTGCAACCTGATTTAGGTCAGTATAGATGGACTAATAGACCAAGTCCCACACACTGCTAGAAGCCCAAATATTTTTTCAGAGCTAGATGCAGAAAAAAATTATTTTTAATTTGCAACCTGATGGAGGTCAGTATGGATGGACTAATAGACCAAGTCCCACACACCGCTAGAAGCCCAAATATTTTTTCAGAGCTAGATGCAGAAAAAAATTATTTTTAATTTGCAACCTGATAGAGGTCAGTATAGATGGACTAATAGACCAAGTCCCACACACTGCTAGAAGCCCAAATATTTTTTCAGAGCTAGATGCAGAAAAAAATTATTTTTAATTTGCAACCTGATGGAGGTCAGTATAGATGGACTAATAGACCAAGTCCCACACACCGCTAGAAGCCCAAATATTTTTTCAGAGCTAGATGCAGAAAAAAATTATTTTTAATTTGCAACCTGATGGAGGTCAGTATAGATGGACTAATAGACCAAGTCCCACACACTGCTAGAAGCCCAAATATTTTTTCAGAGCTAGATGCAGAAAAAAATTATTTTTAATTTGCAACCTGATGGAGGTCAGTATAGATGGACTAATAGACCAAGTCCCACACACCGCTAGAAGCCCAAATATTTTTTCAGAGCTAGATGCAGAAAAAAATTATTTTTAATTTGCAACCTGATGGAGGTCAGTATAGATGGACTAATAGACCAAGTCCCACACACCGAAAGAAGCCCAAATATTTTTTCAGAGCTAGATGCAGAAAAAAATTATTTTTAATTTGCAACCTGATGGAGGTCAGTATAGATGGACTAATAGACCAAGTCCCACACACTGCTAGAAGCCCAAATATTTTTTCAGAGCTAGATGCAGAAAAAAATTATTTTTAATTTGCAACCTGATGGAGGTCAGTATAGATGGACTAATAGACCAAGTCCCACACACCGCTAGAAGCCCAAATATTTTTTCAGAGCTAGATGCAGAAAAAAAATATTTTTAATTTGCAACCTGATGGAGGTCAGTATAGATGGACTAATAGACCAAGTCCCACACACCGAAAGAAGCCCAAATATTTTTTCAGAGCTAGATGCAGAAAAAAATTATTTTTAATTTGCAACCTGATGGAGGTCAGTATAGATGGACTAATAGACCAAGTCCCACACACCGCTAGAAGCCCAAATATTTTTTCAGAGCTAGATGCAGAAAAAAATTATTTTTAATTTGCAACCTGATGGAGGTCAGTATAGATGGACTAATAGACCAAGTCCCACACACCGCTAGAAGCCCAACTATTTTTTCAAAGCTAGATGCAGAAAAAAATTATATTCAATTTGCAACCTGCTGGAGGTCAGTATAGATGGACTAATAGACCAAGTCCCACACCGCTAGAAGCCCAAATATTTTTTCAGAGCTAGATGCAGAAAAAAATTATTTTTAATTTGCAACCTGATGGAGGTCAGTGTAGATGGACTAATAGACCAAGTCCCACACACTGCTAGAAGCCCAAATATTTTTTCAGAGCTAGATGCAGAAAAAAATTATTTTTAATTTGCCACCTGATGGAGGTCAGTATAGATGGACTAATAGACCAAGTCCCACACACCGCTAGAAGCCCAAATATTTTTTCAGAGCTAGATGCAGAAAAAAATTATTTTTAATTTGCAACCTGATGGAGGTCAGTATAGATGGACTAATAGACCAAGTCCCACACACTGCTAGAAGCCCAAATATTTTTTCAGAGCTAGATGCAGAAAAAAATTATTTTTAATTTACAACCTGATGGAGGTCAGTATAGATGGACTAATAGACCAAGTCCCACACACCGCTAGAAGCCCAAATATTTTTTCAGAGCTAGATGCAGAAAAAAATTATTTTTAATTTGCAACCTGATGGAGGTCAGTATAGATGGACTAATAGACCAAGTCCCACACACCGCTAGAAGCCCAACTATTTTTTCAGAGCTAGATGCAGAAAAAAATTATATTCAATTTGCAACCTGCTGGAGGTCAGTATAGAAGGACTAATAGAACAAGTCCCACACACTGCTAGAAGCCCAAATATTTTTTCAGAGCTAAATGAAGAAAAAAATTATTTTTAATTTGCAACCTGATGGAGGTCAGTATAGATGGACTAATAGACCAAGTCCCACACACTGCTAGAAGCCCAAATATTTTTTCAGAGCTAGATGCAGAAAAAAATTATATTCAGTTTGCAACCTGATGGAGGTCAGTATAGATGGACTAATAGAATGATGCTATGCCCAAAAGATTTTACTTCACTAGGTGCAGTAAAAAAATTGGTATTCTATACACAGGTGGTATATCTTGCAACACAGATAGGCTACTCCACTGACTAACACACTCTGCAATAGGCCAAAAAGGATTAGCTTTGCTAGATTCAGCCAAATGCTGTGAAAAAAACTTGCACAGCACTGGCACAGACCTGCCTGGCAAAAACTGATAGGAACTCATGTAACCTAGTCCTGAAAAGGACTCCAATTACAATTAGTCTTTACTCCAACAACCTATCTATTTAAGAGCACAGACCTCCCTGATAAAAGTCATAGGAAATGCTGTAACCTAGTCCTTAAAAGGACTGCAATCACAACTATTCCCTACTCCCAAGCTATCTGTATATTTGTGCGAAAATTGGCTTGAAATTAACAAGGTATAGCGCACACAGCAACAGCGGTGCCGTCTAACACGCAGCTGCAGCAGTGAGAAAATGGTGGCGACGGGGAAAATGGCTTGGTCTTATAGGGCAAGGACATGTGACATACACTGCCAATGACACATGCCCTTGCTTGTGTGAAAAAAAGCACTTCGCTCCGTGTGTGCGCTGCTGATAGGCTGACAGATTGCACCTCCCCACTGCAATTGCGGGAAAGAGAAAAAAAAATGGAGATCTTCATTGTTCCTGCAGAGATCCATCCCCTGCCCCTCCCCCCACCCCGCTGTACACTCAAACTGCGTATTAACATTAATTTTCATCATTACTGAGAAAAAATCCAGTTATGATTTTGGTGCACGAACAGTTATCGAACATAACCTCGAACAGCCGAATTTTTCTCAAATTGTTCGTGTTCGCCGAACGGCTCGAACACCGCCCAAAACAGCTCGAATTTGAGATTGGCGAACAGTTCGAGTAGAACAACGCTCATCTCTAGTCCTGCATACGAGTACGCAGGATCCTCCGTTGCCTGGAAATATAAAGGACATGTTGGAGAGTTACACTTGTTGGCCAACTTGCCGATGTGGAGACCCAGGGCATGCTTCAACAAGCTGAATTATTTTAGAAATAAAATGCCTTTCTAATGGAATGAGTATAAAGAGTTAATAAAGCTGTGACCAATCCTCACCCATCCAGTTGTAAGAGTTACATTATTATATTGTCAAGGAAAGGGGGGCGGAAGGGGGGCTGAGCGTCTGGGTTTGGTTGGGGGTCCCCACAGTCTGCCTAGGCTAGATGCATTTAAAAATTCTTATTAGATACACAGGCGGTGCAACTTGCTTCGCAGCTGGGCTACTACGCCCAAAGTATTGCCTAAGGTAGATGCAGTAAAAAATTCTACGCTGACTAGCAGACACTGAAGCTTTAGAGCAGACCTCTGAGTAAACAGCTCTTCAGACTCAACCATCTGTGTTACCCCAAGCCATAGTGTATGTAGTTTCTTACAGTTAAAAGGGGGGGGCACCCAACCCACCTGGAATTGACGATGCCAACGTCACGTAAGACACAGCAAGGGGACTCCAAAAAGAGTCTCCATTTTTTCCACAAATTGTGGCACAGACACCACTTAAGTGGCATCAAATCCTCAAGTTTTTAGTCTACCCAGGATGACACAGGGGTAGAAAAGTCCTTGCGGATCCATGATTTATTCATCTTTATGAACGTGAGTCTGTCTACATTCTCAGTGGACAGCCGCGTGCGCTTATCTGTCAGCACACCACCAGCAGCGCTGAACACACATTCAGAGAGAATGCTGGCTGCAGGGCATGACAAGATCTCCAAGGTGTGAGTGGCGAGCTCCGGCCTTTTTTTAAAGAATGGAATCCCAAAATGAGCAAGGGTCCAGTGACACAGTCATGGCTTCGATGTTCACTTGGAGATACTCCTGTACCATCCTCTCTAGGTGTTGACTATGTGTCAGACTTCTTGTCTCCTGTGGCCTTGCAAAGGATGGTCTAAAAAAGTGGTGAAATGATTCCACAAAATTGCTGTTACCAGCAGATACTGTGTTACTGTTACGGTTTGAGTGATGAAGACTCGACAGTCCCACGGTTTGCAAATTGGAACTGTGAGATTCACTACGTGCACCACTGGTGTTTTGTGGAAAAGCACATGTAAGATTCTGCAACAGCCTCTGCTAATATTCCTGCATGCGTGAATCCCTTTCTATGGCAGGAATTATTTCGGCAAATTTACTTTTGCACCGGAGATCTAAGAGTGTGGCAACCAAGTAGTCGGGATTACTTCGAATTCTGACAATCCAAGGGTCATGTTGCAGGTAGTGCAGCAAGAAGGCACTCATGTGTCTTGCGCATCCAGGAGGACCAAGTCCTTGTTGTGTTGGTAGCGAGGTAAGAATCATGCTTCCTTCCTCTGCCCTCTCCCCCCAACCTCACACAACAGAAATGTGATCAAGGTCTCCCTCATCTGATGAGTCTTACATGCCCATCGCCAGTTCATCCCCCACTTCTTCCTCGGCTCCTGCACCTTCCTCAACAGTTTGGCTGCTACCATGCACCCTGTTTAGTCCCTCTCCCCCACCCTCCCATGCCTGCCGCCTTGGTGCTGCCAACCGTCTGGACCTTGGAGATGTTATCCCTTCTGCATACGACTCTTCTCTACTTCCTCCACATCCTCTTGTCCCACCACCTGACTCTGAATTCTGTTTAACGTGTGCTCCAGCATGTAAATCACCGGAATAGTCATGCAGATAATGGCATCGGCGTCAGCACTAAACATCTTCATCGCCATTTCAAAACTGTGCAGAAGGGTGTGTGGCACACCTGAGTGTTCAGTCGCCACAGAGGTAGTGCATCTCACCCAGAGGTGTGGTATCTCACCCTCAGGTAAGGAAGGAGTATGGCTCATGACCCTAACACCTGCATCCAACACATACCCACAGTGGGGGTAGGGCGAGATTACTCCTAAGGGAGAGCACAGTCCCTGGTCCCTAGCTGGCGGGAGGGTCCTATGCAGTGGGTGTGGGTGGAGAAAGCAGCTTAGGGGAGCACATGACAGGGAGAGTATAAATAGGAAGCCATCTTAGAAAGAGCAAGCCAGTCAGAGGAGGAGAAGTGACAGGAGCAGAGGCTCTGCATGAGCTCTGCTCCGGGGGCGGGCCTAGCCTGGGAGGCCCAGGACTGAAGGAGAGAAGAGAGGAGTGGGAGCAGGAAGGCTCCATTAACCGAAGGGACCCTAGGGGTACGGGCCATGCAGAAGGCCACCCGTACGCCCGCTGCTACCAGGAGGTAGAGGGGTCAGGTCGGATAAGGGGAACCTGTCCCTCAACTAGCGGAGAAACAGCAAGGCTCATCTAGAAATCGGAGGCTGCAGCATTTCATGTACTGCAGGCCAAAGTCCACACCAGTCTTACTAAGAAGGTAGCCACATAGGACCCAGGGGACGGAACACACGTCGCCCGCCAAGACCCGAGGATACCGGATAGAAGTGTCACTGGGTGTGAGTTGCAGGGAGAAGGCCAGAGAAAGGACACACAGAAGAGGGTCCTGCTAAGTACTCCGGAGCTATCTGGGGGTGGACTGAGCCCCTCACTGAGTACGCAAAGCACGGTGGGGGAGATTGCTCGGGTACCTGTAATCTGGACTGCAACAACTGTGAGTAAAGATCTTGGGACTGCATCACACGGACTCTGTGTTCATTACTGACTCCCTGCACTACAACCACCATCATCCACCCACACTGCCCTGAAGCTACACTCTTCCTGTGGGGAGTAATAATACCATTGCTGCAAAACCACCAGCTTCAGAGGACTGTTCCGCAGGGACGGCCCCTTTGGCCGCACTCCACAGGTGGCGTAGTTGGACATTATAAAACCCATATATACAAATTAACCTTGGATTGACCGCCCTGGGTCACGGACCGGGTCGCCGCCACAGTGACTACAACCCCCAGCGTCTACCGGCCCGGCTCCGGGTACGCCACGGCCCAGGGGGCGCGTCAACTTCATAGGTCCCTGATCTGAGACCACTCCTGCAGCGTGATTTGCCCCACCTCTGGATCTCGTTGGCCCAGGTTATACGTCAGAACGTATTGCACCAGGGCTTGTCGGTGCTGCCACAGTCGCTGCAACATGTCCAGAGTTGAATTCCACCGTGTCGGCACATCGCATTTCAGCCGGTGAACTGGCAGGCTCAACGACTTCTGTAGAGATGTAAGTCATTGAGCTGCGGGATGCGAACGGCGGATAGTGGGCTAAAAATTGCTGGACAACCAGGTTCAACACATGAGCCATACAAGGCACGTGTGTGACATTGCCCCGGCGAAGGGCCGCACCCAGGTTTGCAGCATTGTCGCACACGGCCTTCCCTGGTTTCAGGTCCAGTGGAGACAACCATTCATGAAATTGGTTCTCCAGAGCTGACCACAACTTCTCAGCTGTGTGACTCACATTTCCCAGACATTTCAAAGTAAACACCGACTGATGCCGTTGAGCCCTGCTGCCAGCATAGTAAGGAGGTGTGCAGGATTACTTCTGCGCAGTTAGAAAGCGGGTGGCATTACCAGACAGGCTTTGGGTGCAGGTGGAGGACCGAGAGGAGGTTGAGAAGGCAGAAGCAGTGGAGGAACTTCTAGATAAAGAGGATTGACATACAACTCGTGGGGACGGCAAGACTTGGACAGCAGCCCCTTGTCCTGCTGTCACCATAGTTACCCAGTGCCCAGTCAGTGACATGTAATGCCCCTGTCCATGCCTACTCGCCCAAGTGTCTGTGGTGAAATGCACCCTGTCACACACAGAGTTTCTCAAAGAAGCGGTGATGTTGTGTGCGACATGCTGGTGGAGTGCAGGCACACCTTTCTTTGAGAATTAGTGCCAACTGGGCATCTGGTACTGGGGCACTGCGACGGACATAAGGTCTCGAAAATCCTCTGTGTCCACCAGGCGGAAAGGCAGCATTTCTGTAGCCAACAGCTTGCAGATGGTGAAATTCAACCTCTCAGCTTTGTCATGGCTAGGAGGAAATGGTCTTTTACTTGTCCACATCTGAGGGACCGAGGGCAGGCTGATGTGCTTAGAAGGGGTTGAGTAGGGTGTCCCCTCCAATCTTGCCGGTCTGTGAGGAAGATGCAGGCGGAAAAGTTAGTTTGTCTTGATCCAAAGGTGGTGCTCTCGATGTCGGAGAGGGCTCAGCACCAGCTGGTGTTTCCACTTCCAAATGAAATGATGACCGGCCAATCACACTGGGTGTTGTGGGTAAAGAGGTGGCAGGTGTGACTGCTGTCCCCCCAGTCACAGAGGATGAAGAGGCCGCGGATGCACAAGATGGGGCAGACGTGGTTGGCCCGGCCCGCTAGGCCGCATTGTAGCACAGTGAGCTTCCCACTGTAACTTATGCTTCATATCCCTGTGACGGTTCATGCATGAAGTACTCAAACTATGGATTTTTTGGCCTCTACTTAGCTTTTGGTGACAAATATTACAAATAACACGAGTTGGGTCATCCTTATCGATCTGAAAAAATGCCCAGGCTATGCAAGGCTTAGAGCCCATGCGACCTGAAGAGCCACTATGACTTGTGGTCAGAGGCAGAGTTGTGGTTGAGGATGCAGTTGTTGACGTGTTTCCAGTACTCCGTCTCTGTCCAGGAAGGCGCAACATAACCTCGTCGTCAATAGCATCTGTGATGCCCAGCTGCGCTAGGTATCACAGATCCTAGAAGAGTGCATTGATGGAATCCCCCACAAGAGGCACATTCACACATCTCCTGCTTCCACCTCAGACCAGCAGAGGGAGCCCGTTAGGGATATAAATAGGGAAGGTGGAGCTAGGCAGTTCAGTTCTTCGGAAGAGTTCCTGCAGTAGAGAAGCCTAAGAGAGGTCAGTCTGGAGTGGAGCACAGTCTAGTCTAGAGAACTCAGTTATTAGTAGAGATGAGCGTTGTTCTACTCGAACTGTTCGCCAAACTCAAATTCGAGCTGTTTTGGGCGGTGTTCGAGCCGTTCGGCGAACACGAACGATTTGAGAGAAACTCGGCTGTTCGAGGTTATGTTCGATAACTGTTCGTGCACCAAAATCATAACTGGATTTTTTCTCAGTAATGATGAAAATTAATGTTAATACGCAGTTTGAGTGTACAGCGGGGTGGGGGGAGGGGCAGGGGATGGATCTCTGCAGGAATAATGAAGATCTCCATTTTTTTTTCTCTTTCCCGCATTTACAGTGGTGAGGTGCAATCTGTCAGCCTATCAGCAGCGCACACACGGAGCGAAGTGCTTTTTTCACAAAAGCAAGGGCATGTGTCATTGGCAGTGTATGTCACATGTCCTTGCCCTATAAGACCAAGCCATTTTCCCCGTCGCCACCATTTTCTCACTGCTGCAGCTGCGTGTTAGACGGCACCGCTGTTGCTGTGTGCGCTATACCTTGTTAATTTCAAGCCAATTTTCGCACAAATCTACAGATAGCTTGGGAGTAGGGAATAGTTGTGATTGCAGTCCTTTTAAGGACTAGGTTACAGCATTTCCTACGACTTTTATCAGGCAGGTCTGTGCTCCTAAATAGATAGATTGTGGGAGTAAAGACTAATTGTAATTGAAGTCCTTTTCAGGACTAGGTTACATCAGTTCCTATCAGTTTTTGCCAGGCAGGTCTGTGCCAGTGCTGTGCAAGTTTTTTTCACAGCATTTGGCTGAATCTAGCAAAGCTAATCCTTTTTGGCCTATTGCAGAGTGTGTTAGTCAGTGGAGTAGCCTATCTGTGTTGCAAGATATACCACCTGTGTATAGAATACCAATTTTTTTACTGCACCTAGTGAAGTAAAATCTTTTGGGCATAGCATCATTCTAGTAGTCCATCTATACTGACCTCCATCAGGTTGCAAATTGAATATAATTTTTTTCTGCATCTAGCTCTGAAAAAATATTTGGGCTTCTAGCAGTGTGAGGGACTTGTTCTATTAATCCATCTATACAGACCTCCATCAGGTTGCAAATTAAAAATAATTTTTATCTGCATCTACCTCTAAAAAAATATCTGGGCTTCTAGCTGTGTGTGGGACTTGTTCTATTAGTCCATCTATACTGACCTCCATCAGGTTGCAAACTGAATATAATTTTTTTCTGCATCTAGCTCTGAAAAAATATTTGGCCTTCTAGCAGTGTGTGGGACTTTCTCTATTAGTCCATCTATACTGACCTCCATCAGGTTGCAAATTAAAAATAATTTTTATCTGCATCCAGCTCTGAAAAAATATTTGGCCTTCTAGCAGTGTGTGGGACTTTCTCTATTAGTCCATCTATACTGACCTCCATCAGGTTGCAAATTAAAAATAATTTTTTGTCTGCATCTAGCTCTGAAAAAATATTTGGCCTTCTAGCAGTGTGTGGGACTTTCTCTATTAGTCCATCTATACTGACCTCCATCAGGTTGCAAACTGAATATAATTTTTTTCTGCATCTACCTCTGATAAAATATTGGACTTCTAGCTGTGTGTGGGACTTGTTCTATTAATCCATCTATACAGACTACCATCAGGTTGCAAACTGAATATAATTTTTTTCTGCATCTACCTCTGAAAAAATATTTGGGCTTCTAGCTGTGTGTGGGACTTGTTCTATTAGTTCATCTATACTGACCTCAATCAGGTTGCAAACTGAATATAATTTTTTTCTGCATCTAGCTCTGTAAAAATATTTGGGCTTCTAGCTGTGTGTGGGACTTTCTCTATTAGTACATCTATACTGACCTCCATCAGGTTGCAAATTAAAAATAATTTTTTGTCTGCATCTAGCTCTGAAAAAATATTTGGCCTTCTAGCAGTGTGTGGGACTTTCTCTATTAGTCCTACTATACTGACCTCTGTCAGGTTGCAATCTGAATATATTTTTTTTCTGCATCTACCTCTGAAAAAATATTGGGCTTCTAGCTGTGTGTGGGACTTGTTCTATTAATCCATCTATACAGACCTCCATCAGGTTGCAAACTGAATATAATTTTTTTCTGCATCTACCTCTGAAAAAATATTTGGGCTTCTAGCTGTGTGTGGGACTTTTTCTATTAGTCCATCTATACTGACCTCCATCAGGTTGCAAACTGAAAATAATTTTTTGTCTGCATCTAGCTCTGAAAAAATATTTGGCCTTCTAGCAGTGTGTGGGACTTTCTCTATTAGTCCATCTATACTGACCTCCATCAGGTTGCAAATTAAAAATAATTTTTATCTGCATCTACCTCTGAAAAAATATTTGGGCTTCTAGCTGTGTGTGGGACTTGTTCTATTAGTCCATCTATACTGACCTCCATCAGGTTGCAAACTGAATATAATTTTTTTCTGCATCTAGCTCTGAAAAAATATTTGGCCTTCAAGCAGTGTGTGGGACTTTCTCTATTAGTCCATCTATACTGACCTCCATCAGGTTGCAAATTAAAAATAATTTTTATCTGCATCCAGCTCTGAAAAAATATTTGGCCTTCTAACAGTGTGTGGGACTTTCTCTATTAGTCCATCTATACTGACCTCCATCAGGTTGCAAACTAAATATGATTTTTTTCTGCATCTACCTCTGAAAAAATATTTGGCCTTCTAGCAGTGTGTGGGACTTTCTCTATTAGTCCATCTATACTGACCTCCATCAGGTTGCAAACTGAATATATTTTTTTTCTGCATCTACCTCTGAAAAAATATTTGGGCTTCTAGCTGTGTGTGGGACTTTCTCTATTAGTCCATCTATACTGACCTCCATCAGGTTGCAAATTGAAAATATTTTTTTTCTGCATCTACCCAGCCAATAGTTTTGGCCTATACCACAGTTTGGCCATTCAGCTCTGCTCGGTTCCCATCCATTGTTTTTTTGTGCAAACAACTCCAGAGTTGTGAATTAGTTAACCACCAAAATGAGTGGAAAAAGGCCTGCTGCTGGTGGAAAGGGGAATAGGCGTGTTGGGAAGGGGAAAAAAGGTTGTGTCCGTGGGGTAGGTGTTAAAGCAACAGTAACATCTGCAGAAGAAAGACCATCTTCCAGCCAAACTAAAATGTCTACTTCTTTTAGCGGACAATGTGATAAGATCCCTTTCTTACGGCCACGCCAATCGCTACAAATTCCAGATGAGGCACAAAAACAGCAGGTGCTTCAACGGATATCAAGTGCTACTTTAAGTGGGCTCTCCTCCACATCAACTTCAACATCACAAATACTCCAGTCCTCAAAGGTGTCACCCCAATCGCACTTGCTTCCTCACAGCTCCCAAATCTCCAGCTGCCCGTCTGAGTATGAGGTAGAACAGATGGTTGAGTCTGCAGAGCTGTTTACTCATACTATAGCCTGGGAATCAGAGGTCGACTCCAGCGCTTCTGTGAATCCAGATGAGGAAATGATCTGCACTGATGCCCAGAATCTTTATGAATCGGATCCAGAAGGTTCTGACCATAATGTAGACCCGCATTCCCAAACTGTAACTCCTGTTGGTGGAGACAATGAGGAAGACGATGATGTGACTCAAATACCTGATTGGAGCGACAACTTTAGTTTTTTGTCAGGGCAGGAACAGGTTGGCTCTGAGGACGACGGGTGTGATAACGCACAGGGTGATGATGATGAGGTTGGAGATCCCACTTACTGTCAACCCACAGTCAGCCAAGAGATGAGGTCAGCAGAGGAGGTGGAGGAAGATGCTAGTGACGACGAGATCAGGTTGCGCCTTCCTGGACAGAGACGTAGTACTGGAAGCACGTCAACAACTGCATCCTCAAGCACAACTCTGCCTCTCACCACAAGTCGTGGTGGCTCTTCAGGTCGCATGGGTGCTAAGCCTTGCATAGCCTGGGCATTTTTTCAGATCGATAAAGATGACCCAACTCGTGTTATCGGTAACATTTGTCAGCAAAAGCTAAGTAGAGGCCAAAAAATATATAGTTTGAGTACTTCATGCATGAACCGGCACATGGACATGAAGCATAAGTTGCAGTGGGAAGCTCAGTGTGCTACAATGCGGCCTAGCCGGCCGGGCCAACCACCGTCTGCCATATCTTGTGCATCCGCGGCCTCTTCATCCTCTGTGACTGGGGGGACAGCAGTCACACCCGTTTTGGGGCGCAGACCTGCCACCTCTTTACCCGCAACAGCCAGCGTGATTGGCAGGTCATCATTTTCTTTGGAGGTGGTAACACCAGCTGGTGTTGAGCGCAGTCCGACATCGATAGCACCACCTTTGGATCAAGGCAACCTAACATGTCCGCCTGCATCTTCCTCACAGACCGGCAGTTTGCCGGGGACACCCTTATCAACCCCGTCTAAGCACAATAGCCAGCCCTCGGTCCCTCAGATGTGGACAAGTAAAAGACCATTTCCTCCTAGCCATGAGAAAGCTAAGAGGTTGAATTTCACCATCTGCAAGCTCTTGGCTACAGAAATGCTGCCTTTCCGCCTGGTGGACACAGAGGATTTTCGAGACCTTATGTCCGTCGCAGTGCCCCAGTACCAGATGCCCAGTCGGCACTACTTCTCAAAGAAAGGTGTGCCTGCGCTCCACCAGCATGTCGCACACAACATCACCGCTTCTTTGAGAAACTCTGTGTGTGACAGGGTGCATTTCACCACAGACACTTGGACGAGTAGGCATGGACAGGGGCGTTACATGTCACTGACTGGGCACTGGGTAACTATGGTGACAGCAGGACAAGGGGCTGCTGTCCAAGTCTTGCCGTCCCCACGAGTTGTTTGTCAATCCTCTTTATGTCAAAGTTCCTCCACTGCTTCTGCCTCCTCAACCTCCTCTCGGTCTTCCACCTGCACCCAAAGCCTGTCTGGTCATGCCACAAGCTTTCTAACTGCGCAGAAGGGATCCTGCACACCTCCTTACTATGCTGGCAGTAGGGCTCAACGTCATCAGGCGGTTTTTACTTTGAAATGTCTGGGAAATGTGAGTCACACAGCTGAGGAGTTGTGGTCAGCTCTGGAGAACCAATTTCATGAATGGTTGTCTCCACTGGACCTGAAATCAGGGAAGGCCGTGTGCGACAATGCTGCAAACCTGGGTGCGGCCCTTCGCCGGGGCAATGTCACACACGTGCCTTGTATGGCTCACGTGTTGAACCTGGTTGTCCAGCAATTTTTAGCCCACTATCCCAGACTAGTTGGCCTTCTGCAGAGGGCACGGTCGCTGTGTGCTCACTTCCGCCGTTCGCATCCTGCAGCTCAGCGACTTACATCTCTACAGAAGTCGTTGGGCCTGCCACTTCACCGGCTAAAATGCGATGTGCCTACCCAGTGGAATTCAACTCTGCACATTTTGCAGCGACTGTGGCAGCACCGACAAGCCCTGGTGCAATACGTTCTGACGTATAGCCTGGGCCAACGAGATCCGCAGGTGGGGCAAATCACGCTGGAGGAGTGGTCTCAGATCAGGGACCTATGCACCCTTCTGCACAGTTTTGAAATGGCGACGAAGATGTTTAGTGCTGACGATGCCATTATCAGCATGACTATTCCGGTGAATTACATGCTGGAGCACATGATAAACAGAATTCGGAGTCAGGTGGTGGCACAAGAGGAGGTGGAGGAAGTAGAGGAGGAGGAGTTGTATGCGGAAGGGCTAACATCTGCAAGGTCCAGACGGTCGGCCGCACCAGGATGGCAGGCATGTGAGGGTGGGGGAGATGGTTTTACCAGGGCGCATGGTAGCAGCCAAACTAGTGAGGAAGGTGCAGGAGCCCAGGAAGAAGTGGAGGACGAACTGATGGAAGACTCATCAGATGAGGGAGACCTTGATCACATTTCTGTTGTGCGAGGTTGGGGGGAGAGGACAGAGGAAGGAAGCATGATTGTTACCTCGCCACCAACACAACAAGGACTTGGTGCTCCTTGATGCGCAACACACATGAGTGCCTTCTTGCTGCACTACCTGCAACATGACCCTCGAATTGTGAGAATTAGAAATAATCCTGACTACTGGGTTGCCACAATGTTAGATCCCCGGTACAAAAGTAAATTTGCAGAAATTATTCCTGCCATAGAAAGGGATGCACGCATGCAGGAGTATCAACAGAGACTGTTGCAGAATCTTACATGTGCTTTTCCACAAAACACCAGTGGTGCACGTAGTGAATCTCACAGTTTCAACTTGCCAACCATGGGACCGTCAAGTGTTTAGCACTCAAACTGTAACAGAACCACAGTATCTGCTGGTAACATCAATTTTGCGGAATCATTTCACCACTTTTTTAGCCCATCCTTTGCAAGGCCACAGGAGACAAGAAGTCTGACACATAGTCAACGCCTAGAGACGATGGTACAGGAGTATCTCCAAGTAAACATTGAAGCCATGACTGTGTCACTGGACCCTTGCTCTTTTTGGGCTTCCAATCTGGATAAATGGCCGGAGCTAGCCACTTACGCCTTGGAGATCTTGTCATGCCCCGCAGCCAGCGTTCTGTCTGAACATGTGTTCAGCGCTGCTGGTGGTGTGCTGACAGATAAGCGCACGCGGCTCTCCACTGATAATGTAGATAGACTCACGTTCATAAAGATGAACAAATCATGGATCCGAAACGACTTTTCTAGCCCTGTGTCATCCTGGGGAGAGTAAAAGCTTGATGATTGGTTAAAATCACCCTACTAACCGTTTTAAGCTTTCAAATTACTAATCATGTTTATCTGTATCTTGACTGGAAAATAATTTGGGCTTTGTAGCAGTGTGCAGCACTGATCCTATTAGCCCATCTATACTAAGCTCCACCAGATTTAAAATTAATAATAATTTGTAGCTGCATCTAGCCCGGAAAATAATTTTGGGGCTCCGAGATGCGCAAGACACATAAGTGCCTTCTTGCTGCACTACCTGCAACATGACCCTCATATTGTCAGAATTCGAAGTAATCATGACTACTGGGTTGCCACACTCTTAGATCCCCCAAACTTTTCGATCAACCTTTTCATTTTAATAAAGACCAAAAAAATGTTCATTTTTGAAATTATAAGCATTAGCAGGTTATTAGAAACTGAAATCAAACAGTTTTCAACTCAAAACTTTATTCTAGGTGATGTTACATTTTCACATAGGACCCCTTGTTCGAAAGGAGCTTCTGAACTCTCTCGTCCATTCAATTTGTCAGGTTTTGGATGGTTTCTGCTTCAATTGTTTTGCATGAGGACAGAATACCCTCCCAGAGCTGTTGCTTAGATGTGAACTGCCTCCCGCCATCATAGACACTCCTTTTGATGATGCTCCAGAGGTTCTGAATGGGGTAGAGGTCAGGGGAGCATGGGGGTCACACCATAAGTTTGTCCCCTTTTATGCCCATATCAGCCAGAGATGCAGATGTTTTATGTGCAGCATGAGATGGTGCATTATCATGCAAAAAAATGATCTTGCTGTGAAATACATGGTTCTTCTTCTTGAACCATGTCAGGAAGTGCTGTTTGAGAAAATCCACATACATTATGGAGTTCATCTTTAGCGCCTTCAGGGATCCTAAAGGGGACGACAATCTCTCTCCCCATGATTCCAGCCCAAAACATTACTCCACCTCCTCCTTGTTGGCGCTGTAGCCGTGTTTGCGTGGGGTGTCCATCAACCAGCCATCCTCCACTCCATCCTTCTGGACCATCGAGCGCTGCACGGCACTCATCCGTGAACAAAACAGTTTTGAAATCAGTCTTCATGTAATGTTTGGCCCACTGGAGCCGTTTCTGCTTGTGTGAAGTGGATAGAGGAGGTCGACAGGATGGCATATGCACAGCTGCAAACCTCTGAAGGACCCTGCATCTTGTTGTTCGGGGGACGTTGGAGGCACCAGCAGCTTCAAAAACTTGTCTGCTGCTATGACAAGGCTTTTTTGCCGCTGCTCTTTTAACCTGACGTAATTGCCTGTAGGAAAGAGTCCTCAATTTGCCCTTATCAGCACGCACACGTGTGTACTGTGAATCAGCTACATACTTCTTGATTGCCAAGACACTTCATCCTGATCATCGCACAATGTTGATTGTAGTCATGCCTTGACCTAAACACTCCACAATTTGTTGCTTCTCAGCAGCCGACACATCCTTTTTCTTTCCCATTTTGGCAGAAAATGTAGGCTGCTTAATAATGTGAGACAGCCTTCTTAAGTAATCTTGCCTTTCATTGGACACACCTGCCAAACTAATTAGCACAGGTGTCTGCAATTGCTTACAGTGATATAAAGAGCCCTGACACACATCACCATCAATGAGTTTAACTGACAAACAAACAAATTCTTCCCTTATCACTCCTAAACACTTTTTGCATAATAATTTGGAACACAGTGTACATGTGCTTTTCCACAAAACACCCGTGGTTCACGTAGTGAATCTTACAGTTCTAACTTGCCAACCGTGGTCTGTATGGAGTTGTTCAATAAAGGGCCCAAAATTAAGATAACATAGATTGGAGAGGTCTCTATGAATAGGAATTCCTAAGTATTTGATACACTGTGAGGGCCAGGCAAAGGGAAAGTTGGACTGGATGGAATCCTATATGGATTTGGGGAGGGAGACATCGAGGGCCTCAGACTTCGCTGCATTGATTTTAAAATTTGACCATGTAACAAAGTGATCTATTTCAGCCATAACAGCATGGATGGATATATGTGATTGAGTGATATATACTAGGACATCATCAGCAAATAGAGAGCACTTGTACTTGGTGCCTCCCACCTCAATCCACCTAATATTGGGGTTATGGCGAATTGATGAGAGCAGGTGCTCCATCACTAGGATGTATAAGAGAGGGGACAGAGGACATCCCTGCCTTGTCCCATTGGTGATTGTGAAAGGTGATGAAAATGTTCTGATGCACCCCCTGGGCCTTGGGACACCCGGAGCCGGACCCTTTTAGGTGGATGCTGGTGGTTGTAGTCTTCGTGGCGGCGACCCGGTTCCGTGGCTCAGGGTGGTCAAACCAGTGGCGGAACTATTTATGTGGTTTTGATGTTTAAATGTCCGACTACGCCACCCGTGGATTGCGGTCAGAGTGAACTGCCGCTGCAGGGCAGACCGCTGAGGCTGGTGTTGTGGGTGCAGCAGAGCGTAGCATAACTCCCCACGGGAGGAGTATAGCCTCAGGGCAGTGTATGCGGAGGATGGGGGTGATGGTGCAGGGCAGCAGCAGTAACGACACGGAATCAGTGATGCAGTCCAGGGCCTTTACTCAGAGTTCTTATTATCCAGACCAAGTCTGCAGGTAACGGCTGCCCACGTCGTACTGTGCTCACCAGGTGAGGGGCTCAGACAACTCCCAGATAACTTTGGAGCGCTTCACAGGACCCCCTTTGTGTGTCCTTTGTCTGGCCTTTCTTACCAACCCTTCTGTCCGGCTGCCTCAGGCCTCCTCTTGGTAAACTTGGCGCCAGTTTCCCTGACCCTATGTGCTGCCCTCCTAGCGGGTGTAGCGAGGGGCTGCGCCACATAAAATGTCACAGCCTCTGGTTTCTAGCTGAGGGTCGTTTCCTGCCTCTACTAGTTTCGGGGACTGGTCTCCTCCTTTGGCCTGACCCCTACATGCAGGTGGATTCGGGCGTGCGGTGGTGACTCGCCCGTCTGCACCCCTGGGATCCCTTCGTTCCTCGTTCCTGGAGCCTTCTCTGCTCCTCTTCCTTCCTTCTCCCTCTTCCAGGCCTGGGCCTCTGTTACTAGGCCCGCCTCCGGAGCAGAGCTCATGCAGAGCCCCTGCTCCCTGCCACTTCTGCTCAGACTTCTCTGCACTGAACTAAGATGGTGCCCACCTTTTATACTCCCTTCTCAATGCACCCAGGAACTGCTTCCTCCCTGCTCCTGCACTACAGGGTTCCCCTTCCTCAGTGTTCCCTCCCCCCACTCCAGCCAGGGACAGGGACTGTCGTGCCCATCTCAGGGGCATATTGGTCGCCCTGCCCCACGGCAATGTGGTGTAATGCATGCAGGTGTCGGGTCCTGATCCACACTCCATCCTTACCTGAGAGTGAGATATCACACCTCTGGGTGAGGTGCAATACCTCTGTAGCAACCGAGCCCTCAGGGTGCTACAGTTCCATTTATCTTCAGCCTAGGTGACGTATTGTGATACAGGGCCGTGATTTTCACTATAAAAAGGTCCTCTAGACCCCTACCCCAAGCTTTTTAAGAGAATCATATATGGCATGCCAGGAGACTCTAAGGAATGCTTTCTCAGCATTCAACAAGAGCATCTAATTACAAATTTTTAACTGCATCTAGCCCAGGAAATACTTTGTGCCTAGTAGCAGTGTCTGCTAGTCAGCGGATTATCCCGGCTATTAAGCAAGCTACACCACCTGTAGTTTGGACACTTAATTTTTTCAAAGGAAATGCTTCGGGACCACGGGATACTCAGTGAAGAGCATCAGGAGGCACCCCAAGGCATAGGGACTGGGACTGGCAGTAGGATGCCTTGCGGTGGACAGCCGAGATCGATCCTTATAAAAGCTTTTTAACTGCAGCAGCTTTAGTGGACGCTACTGGAGCTGGAATTACGCGGCTGCTGGCATGAGACTTGCCCTCCAATAGATCCTTGTAAATGGATTTAAAGTGTATTCATTCAAATTAGAGAGACAATTTAAATTAAAAAGCTTAGAGCTGCCTCCACCACAGGGGGGCTCGCTCGACCCACCAGCGGACAGGCACCAGTATTGGGAGAGGGGGGCTGGCCGTCAGGGTTCACCGCGGCTCTGGCACAAACCCGGCGACACGGAGGTGGCACGGGCAGGAGCGGACTGAACGTGTCGGCTTCTCACTTTTTGGATTTCAGAAGGGCATGACATGCCTATATCTGTGTCTCCCCCTCCTTTTACTCCTCCACCTCTTTTCTTTTCTCATGACTATATGTACTTGTCACTTTTCCATGTGTTAGTTGTGTCTTCTGAGCAGTTTGTCAGCTTTTGGACACCTTTGAAGGTGTTTTCTATGTGTTTCTATGTGTTTTTGTTTGCCTGCCATTGGTTTTAACGGTGTTCGATGGTGTTCGACGAACAGTTCGACGAACAGTTCGGCGAACACACGGGTGTTCGACGAACCGAACCGAACTCGAACACTACGGGGGTGGCTCAACACTAGTTATTAGTTCAGCAGTGGAGCACGAGGCTCCTGTTAGCTAGATTCAGGGAGCCCAGTTAGAGCTTAAGGTGTGTCGGCGCCATAAGATCCTTGAAGCGCGGCAAGCTGCCGTTAGTGTGTATAGCCTAGTGAGGGCCCGAGTAGGCCGAAGGCGAGAGTTAGTACATAGGGGGCAGAGGAGCTTAACCAGCTCACCCCGAAGCATTTACCGGACACCGGATCCGAGCTTACCGGGATCTCTATGACTCAGTAAGGCATAACCGGAATCCCTGGAGAACTACAAGTCCCAGGATCACTAAGGTGCTGATATGTAATAGAGCCAGGAGAAGCTTAGGCCCCGCATACTGGGAGCATGAACTCCAAGACAAGGCCCTGCCACAAGGTCAGCCAGCGCAGGACAGAGACAAAGTTAGGCCTAGCTCCAGGCAGGTCAGAAACTTACTACGCAGAGGCAAGAAACAGGAGGCCCTACACCCGCTCATTGGGGAGGATCCTGATATGCACCCTTCACCCTACAGTGCTCCGGGATGTGCCTGAATTTCCACCAGTAAAAGGTACTGAAGTGACTACCATGTCCTTTCCCGTTCTTGCTCTGACCCATCTGGGTCCCGCCTGTCCTGCATTTCCCCTGCATACGCTTTTCTGAGGCCTAGGTCCACCTGTGGGGAGCTATACCATCGAGCTGCCATATCACCAGCCTCAGTGGACTGCTGCAGCGCTGGTGCTTCTCACAAGATACCACAGTGGCATCACAAACTCTTATAAAATTAACAATTATCCACCCTTTTAAAGAGTGACCCCAGGGTACGGGCCCGGGAGCCTACCACTGCGACATCCCCAAGGGAAGGCAAAAGCCCGGGTACTGAGTCATCTCCATCCCCTGGGCTAGTCACATCCTCCTCCACCTTCGCTGCTGACCTCATCGACTGGCTGACTGTGGGATGACAGTAAGTGGGATCTCCAACCTCGTCATCATCACCCTGTGTGTTCTCACATCCATCGTCCTCAGAGCCAACCTCTTCCTGCCCTGACCGAAAATTCAAGTTGTCGCTCCAATCAGGTATTTGAGTCTCATTATCGTCTTCATCATTGTCTCCACCAACAGGAGTTACAGTTTGGGAACGAGGGTCTACATTATGCTCAGAACCTTCTTCATCTGGTCCTGGATCCGATTCATAAAGATTCTGGGCATCAGTGCAGATCATTTCCTCGTCTGGATTAACAGAAGCTCTGGAGCAGACCTCCCTTTCCCAGGCTATAGTATGAGTAAACAGCTGTGCAGACTCAATCATCTGTGTTACCCCATACTCAGACGGGCAGCTTGGGACTTGGGAGCTGTGAGGAAGCAAGTGCGATTGGGGTGACAACTCTGAGGACTGGAGTATTTGTGATGTTGAAGTTGAGGTGGAGGAGAGCCCACTTGAAGGAGCACTTGATATCCATTGAAGCACCTGCTGTTTTTGTGCCTCATCTGGAATTTATAGCGATGGGCGTGTCCGTAAGAAAGGGATCGTATCACATTGTCCACGAAAAGAAGTAGACATCTTAGTTTGGCTGGAAGATGGTCTTTCTTCTGCAGATGTTACTCCCCCCCCACCGCGGGGGGGCTCGACCCACCAGTGGACAGGCACCAGTATTGGGAGAGGGGGGCTGGCCGTCAGGGTCCACCGCGGCTCTGGCACAAACCCGGCGACACGGAGGTCGCACGGGCAGGAACGGACTGGCCGTGTCAGCTTCACACTCCAGCGTAGTCCCTCTGCCCACTTGCACCCGTAACCTCAAAGGGATGCGCAAGCGGCTTTTCTTCCCAGGGCTGTTCTCCGTCCAGCAGGAACGTGGGGGAGCTCAGGTCGGCCTTCCACTGTACTCCCTTACCTCCCTAGCCCTCTTTCCTTCTTCCGTTCTCCATCTAACCCCTCGACTCTGTGGTGTCCGCTCTCCCTCCAGCTCTCTCCTTCTCACAGGTGGATTACCGCGTGTATTCACACTGTGGCGAATCTTTTGAGCCCAGGCATTAGAAGTTGTCGATGTAATGGATAATATGTGCCCCCTTAGAAACGTCCATTACAACCCATTCGAGGAAGCAACTAAACGCCTCAAATAGTGAGCAGGATCTGGAGCACCCCATGGGCAAACAGCGATCTATATAGTATGCTCCTTCCCAGAAGCAGCCCAATAGGTGGACACTATTCGGAGGCACAGGTAGTAAGTTACCGGAACGCCGCATCAATGTCTGTTTTGGCCATTAGGGTGACCCTTCCCAACTTCTTGATCGGCCTGATTGCCTTGTCAAAGGATGTACAGTGTATACTACAGTACTTGGTTCCGCGTCGATGTTGTCATTTACGGACCTGTCCCTTGGATATGACAAATGGTGGATTAGTCCGAATGTATTGGGTTCCGTTTTTGGCACAACTCACAACGGGGATACCACTACGTCTTGTAAGGAAAGTGTTCTGAATGGAACCGCCAATCTACCTAAAGATAATTATTTTTTTAATTTTCTTGTCACGACGTCTGGGTGTTGGTAGGCTGATTTTAGATTTTTACTCCAGCCTTTCTTGATTTTAGAAAGGCATGACATGCCTATATCTGTGTCTCCCCCTCCTTTTACTCCTCCACCTCTTTTCTATTCGCATGACTATATGTACTTGTCACTTTTCCATGTGTTAGTTGTGTCCCCTGAGCAGTTTGTCAGCTTTTGGACACCTTTGAAGTGTTTTCTATGTGTTTTCTATGTGTTTCTATGTGTTTTTGTTTGCCTGCCATTGGTTTTAACAGTGTTCGACGGTGTTTGACTAACAGTTCAACGAACAAGGGAGGCGCCACCAGGTTCCGGCCATTGTCACACATGATCATGCCTGGCTGTAAGTTCAGCGGTGTGAGCCACAAATCTGCCTGCTCTTTCAGAGCTGTCCACAACTCTTCAGCATTGTGTGTAGTTTGTCACCTAAGCAGATTAGCTTCTGCACTGCCTGTTGCCTCTTTGCCGAGGCTGTGCTGCAGTGCTTCCAGCTTGTGATTGATGTAGTCATTTCGGAGATGGAGGCTGAAGAGGAGGAGGAGGCTGAGGAGGATGAGGTGCAGGAGCTGTAGACTTTGGGGGCAACTCTTATTGACCTAGGGCCTGCAATCCTTGGCGTCAGGAGGATGTGTTCTGTCCCAAGGTCCGACTGGGTCCCGGCTTCCACTCTGTTAACCCAGTGTGCCATCAGCGAGATGTACCGTCCTTGCCCACAAGCACTTGTCCACATGTCCGTGGTTAGGTGGACTTTCCCGGTAACTGCGTTGTTGAGAGCACGGCTAATGTTTTTGGACATATGCTTGTGTAATGCAGGGA
The DNA here is from genome assembly GCF_046119375.1 of Phyllobates terribilis. Taxonomy (NCBI): domain Eukaryota; kingdom Metazoa; phylum Chordata; class Amphibia; order Anura; family Dendrobatidae; genus Phyllobates; species Phyllobates terribilis. Next base: position 227,077,971 of record NW_027362763.1, read on the forward strand.
CGGCACACCGGGAGAAATAGTGGCGGCTGGGGACCGAGTACCGAGAAACGGCCACCGTCATCAGGTAGCTTAATTCTTCCATCTCCACGAGCCTAAAAGGCATCATTTCGAGCACAAGCAGTCGAGAATTGTGGGAATTTAGTAGTGTGGCCTGTGTGGCGTTGGCTGTGTATTTGCACTTGCGCTCCAAGGACTGAGGTATGGACAACTGAAAGTTGCACTGGAGAAAGGACGTGGATGTGCTTCCTGATGGTGTTACTTGAGAGTGTGCAAAAACAGGTATAGGGCAGGCGGAATCTTCGCATGCACCATGGACAGGGCATTGGCTTGCATGCACAACAGTGGAAGAAGCAATGGTGCCACCCGCAGACACTGTTCCTGGACCCTGGGGTTCTGTCCATGAAGTCAGGTGCTTTGCTGCCATGTGCCTGGTCATGCTGGTGGAGGTCAGGCTGCTAATTTTGCCACCCTTGCTGATGCTGGCCTGGCAGGAGGAGCAAATTGCCTTTTTGGGGTTATCGGCAGAGTCTTTAAAAAACAACCAGACTGGGGGAGTCATAACAGTTGTACTGGCAACTTCTGTCGTGTTGGCGATACGAGGAACGCTTTCCCGCCTTGTGTTTGCGGCCACCACACTGCTTTTTCCTGCCTGTTTGGGTGCTCTGCCTCCCTCCCCCTGTGTGCTACTGTCCTCGCTCTGCATGTCCTTCTGCCATGTTGGGTCAGTCACTATATCATCCACCACCTCGTCTTCCACTTACGCACCCTGGTCCTCCTCCTGACTTACTGGCAATTGTGTCTCATCATCGTCCACCACTTGTGACACTTTCCCACCATCGCCTTCATGAGACCGTGGCTGCTGAAATATTTGGGCATCATTACATGCGATCTCCTCTTGCCCCGCTTCAAGTGGACCAGGTGAGAGGCCCAAATCTATAAATTGAAAAGTGAACAGCTCTTCAGAGTGTCCAAGTGTGGGGTCAGTTGTCTCTGGGCACTCGGCATGGTGGGAGGAAGAAGGATCAGGGTGAGGAATATGCAGTCCAGACTCACGGCTACTGAGACTTGACCGTGAGGAAGACAGGGTGATGGTGGTGGTGGCTAAGTGACTGGAAGCGTTATCTGCTATCCAACCAACAATCTTTTGACACTGCTTTTGGTTCAATAGTGGTGTGCTGCGGTCCCCTAGGAATTGGGACAGGAACGTCGGGCGAGAAAATGTGGGTGCTTGTTGTGGCACAATTTCAGCTTGCCCACGGCCTCGACCTTGGCCTCTGCATGCACCATCATCATCACGTCCAGTTCCCCGTCCCTTGCCACGTGCCTTGCCCATTTTAAATGGAGGACAATATCTTCCGCGCTCACTACAAATGACTGAATTTTGAGCGCAGTTATATGTGCTCCTTGTGATGGACAAACCACAGTTTTAAATAGCTGGATTTTTAGCGCTGTAATATGGAAAGGACCTGGCTGTATTCTGCAGTGGCAACAAGCAAATGGCGCAGAAAAACAGTGTTCTCTGGATTGCTTTTTAAGCAAATAATGAGGATTAAGATTCAAAAAAAATTATCTCTGCCCCCTGAGACCTGGGCCTTTGTCTAGAAATATGTAACAGCAGCAGAAGGCAGAACTGGAATGGAGCCTCTTGTGCTGTATGCACTGCAGTCTGCTATATACACTGCCTGCCTTGCTATATACACTGCCTGCCTAATATATCTGCAGATGGATTAGTCCTTGGAAGGACTGTTTGTTGAGATGGATATGCGTAATGTACTTGTTTTCTCCCTACACTACCTAATACACAAACAAATCTCTCCATAGCTCAGCAGCACCTCTCCCTACACTGCCTGATTGCCGAGTAGACTGACGAGCACAGCGGCATGAGGTCTGATATAGACCTGATGATGCTGTGTGGCCAGCCAATCACTGCAATGCCACAACCAATATGGCTGCAGCATTACAGTGAGTGGGAGGCAATCCCTGCATGTTGATTGGCTCTAAAGAGCGCCAAACATGCAGGGAGGGGACCAGAGCATCTGCCAGAGCATCTCGCAAGTACTCCGCAAGCTCCGAGCATCTCGAGATGCTCGGGCGAGTACCGAGTACTTGCTAGTATGCTCGCTCATCACTAGTAGCAATATTAAAATTAAGACAATTATTGTGCACGAAGACTTTCTAAAACAACAAAAATCATAAAAAATGTATTTATTAGAGATGAGAAAATTGATTTTTAGGACCCTAGTAAGAAGTAAGCCCTGTGATCCACCTCCTACTTGCTGTATTTCCTGGCAGTTTCTTTAATTTATAGGCCCGGTACAATGTCATCATTGTGGCATGATGCACATATGAAATCTGGTCATGCCTACTAATCAGAAGAGACCTAAGGGATGCCAGCAGGTAGAATGAGGTTTGTAGAGCTCCTGCCCAGCAGCTATGGTAGTGAAATTACTGCTGGACCTGCTAATTGATTTGCTCACCTTTAGTATCCATTTTATTTGAAAGCTTAATGGCAAGAAAAAGCAAACCCAAAATATTTTCAATGGGTCTTAACTAGAGATGAACAAATTAATTCACCTGGAATTGAGTTCTCCTCAAGTTTTAGAAAAATTCTTCTTCTCAAGACCACAGATGTATATTGCAATTCCCTTGGTGAAACTTTAGCTGTGAGTGAGTGTATGTTACATTCATAACAGCTTCAGCCTATCTGTCTATGGGAAAATAGATGTTAGACAGTAGTGACCAGCAGCCTATTTAAACACACAACAGATTTAGACTTTTTAGCCTACTCAAATTGTAGAAGCTGAATAAACAGTCCAAAAATTTTCCCATTTTGAGAACAGATGCCTGCTTTGCTGGTGTTTATCCAAAGGTGATGCAAATGAAAGAAGCAGTGGATTTCTCAGATCCAATCCATCCAAAAATGATCCTTATTAGTGATGAGTGAGCACTAAAATTTTCGGGTACTCGTTGCTCAGGTTGAGCAAATTGGAATGCTTGAGTGCTCGATCCAGCAACAAGCCCTATGTAAGTCAATTGGAAACTCAAGCAGTTTTCTGGCGGCTCCCTCCGGCGGTCTACAGAGGGCCTAAAAATTGCCCAAATCGATGCGAACAGTGCTCAAATGACATGGGAACAGCATGGGGAAGACCCCTAGAATCATCCCTGACTCCCAGGTCACTGCTGTCAACAATGTTGTCAGAGTATTACGCCACTTTTACGGACTCACAATAAAACATACAAAAACAAAACCAAAATGGATTTTCCTGGGAATAATGTTAAGGAACATACTTTCCAGGGTAATGACTTGTATCTAAAATAAAATCAAAATATTGTCTGATCTCATCAGACATTATTCACAAAGGTGAACACCACCAAAATTACAAGTAAACAATTAGGAAAGGGAAAAGAAGGGAAAAGGGTGCGAGTAAAAGTTAAATTCTTTATTAAATAATAATATTAAAACCTAGTAAATCATACATCCCATTAGAGATGTATAATGGATCATGATTATATAATGGAGTCATGATCCACTAAATTCCTGATAGAGTCAGACAGTAAATAAAATTGTTAGTAAAATAACCCCCTAGCCAATGTCCCTTATAATTGATGGCTGGGTTTATACTTACAAGTTAGATGCCATAGATTATATCAAAAGTGTGCTGAATTGTACTAGTATCCTCAGTCAGGAGAGATTTTATTAAATAAAGGCTCATATGGCCAGTGTGAATTCAATAGTAAAAAATCCTAGCCCATTGGATGCACTCCCCATATTATATATAAAATGACTTCAAAAGTGTGGCAGGTCTAGTAGATATAAGTATAATGAGCCCTTGTACAGAGGTTATCAGGGCACACAATTATACCTGTCACACAATCTGCGTAGTGGATCCTTAATAAATCTACTCCCAGCTCCAGTAGTGCTGTCGGCAGTGAAATAACTCCGGCAATATAACAGGCTTAGCCAGTTTAGGAACACAAGCAGCTCAGCTATGCCACTGACAGTCTCTCACACGCTGTCCGCACATGAATGCGGTAGAGGCAAATGATTTATCTGGATCACGACCCCTGAATGGACTAGGTGTTATCACAATCTTAGCCAGCCTGGATATACAAGCGTCTCAGCTTTGCCACTGACAGTCTCTCACATGCTGTCCGCACAGGAATTGACGGTCAGTAGGAGAAGCAAGTGATCTATCTGAATCACGATCTCCTGGTTGTACAGGAGATCCAACAGGCTTTCTGCCGATTTAGATATCAAATGTGGCTAGCATGTGCCACTGTCGGCTTCTCCCTCGCTGTCAACACATGTATGAGTGTGATCTGCATGAGAGACAGTTTCAACTATGTCAGCGATCTGTCAAATCTAACAGAGCTGACAGCTGAATTGGGATAAATCTAGTTTCATGCAACACTGTAACACCTCACTCTGTAGTGCGGTCAGATATGGCATGATACTGTCTGACAAAACTATCAGGAGTCGTCCCTGACGCGTGTTTCGCTGGGGGTTCCGGCTTTTTCTAAGGGCTAGTGGATCATGACTCCATTATATAATCATGATCCATTATACATCTCTAATGGGATGTATGATTTACTAGGTTTTAATATTATATTTTATAAAGAATTTCACTTTTACTCACACCGTTTTCCCTTCTTTTCGCTTTCCTAATTGTTTATATCTAAAATAAAATAAATAACCAAAAACAAAAATGTTCCTTCACAACTTGGGCTATGTTCACATGTAACGTTTTTGATGCATTTTTTCACTTTTGCATTGCTTTCAACAGTGAAAAATGCATTCACCAGGAAATGTAATTTTAACTTTTTACTACCTTATCTGGCCATGAGGTGAGTGAGATATGATCAGACACATTCATACAGTGCTGAAAAGACACGGGAACTGCATGGGGAAGACCCCTGGAAGCATCTCTGACTCCCAGGTCACTGCCTAAAACTGTGGTGATCTCATCAGCCATGATCGTATATTACTGCGGTAATAATACAGACATTTTTGGACACGTGACAAATATTAAACTCCATTTAAAATGGGCAAGGTGTGTGGCAAGGGACTGGTAAGTGGATGGTATTGTGATGGTGATAGTGCATGCAGAGGCCGTGGGCAAGATGAAACTTTGCCTACTGAAGGAGTACAACAAACACCCACATCATGTCGAACTAACTTCCTGTCTCAATTTCTAGGGGGCCACGGAACACCACTATTGAAGCTAGAGCAGTGTGAAAAGGTTCTTGGTTGGATAGCAGATAAAGCTTCCAGTCAGTTTGCCACCTCCAAACTGTGTTCCACATGGTCCAGTCTCTGTAGATGTGAGTCTGGACCACATTATTATTACTTTATCGCCATTTATACCATGTCGCTTTACATGTGAAAAAGGTGTATACATCATAAAAACAATTACAATAATCTTTAACAAAAATATGACAGCTACTGGTACAGGAGAGGAGAGGACCCTGCCCGTGAGGGCTCACAGTCTTCAAGGGATGGGTGAGGATACAGTAGGTGAGGATAGAGCTGGCCGTGCTGCGATATGGTGGAGCGAGGGATACTGCAGGTTGTACGCATGTTGGAAGAGGTGGGTCTTCAGGTGCTTTTTGAAGGTTTCAACAGTAGGTGAGAATCAGAAATGGTGGGGTAGAGAGTTCCAGAGAAGGGGGAATGCACAGGAAAAATCTGGTATGTGATTGTGGGAAGAGGAGATAAGTGGGGAGTAGAGCAGTAGATCTTGTGAGGATCAGAGGTTGCGTGCAGGTAAGTAGCGGGAGACTAGGTCACAGATGTATGGAGGAGACAGGTTGTTAATGGCTTTGCATGCCAAGGTTAGGGTTTTGAACTGGAGTTCCTGGGCAATGGGGAGCCAGTGAAGGGATTGACAGAGAGGAGAGGTTAGGGAATAGCAAGGGGACAAGTGAATTACTAGGGCAACAGAGTTTAGGATAGATTGGAGGAATGCAAGAATGTTAAAAGGGAGGGCACAGAGCAGGAGGTTGCAGTCGTGGAGAAGGGAGATGATGAGGGCGTGCACTAGTCTTTTTGTAGATTCATGGTTGAGGAATGTGCAGATCCGGGAGATTCTTTTTTACTTGGAGTCAGCATCTTCCTCGCTCTGATCCTCCTTCCTCCCACCATTTCGAGTGCCCTGAGAAAACTGATCCCACACTTGGACCTTCCTAATAGCTGTTTTGTTCATCTTTCCATTTATAGATTCTGGCCTCTTGCTCGGTCCGCTCGGAAGTGGAAAGACCTTGGATATGTGGTTTGAAGGAGAGATTAAAGTCCAGGTTTACCCCAAGAGCCGTTCACTTTTCCATCGATAGATTCGGGCCTCATGGCTGGCCAGCTTCGTGAAGGGCAACAGAAGATCACATGTAGTGATTTGAGCAGCCATGGTCATCCGAAGGTGATGGCAGGAAAGTGCAATTACTGTTTTAAGAGGTGGATAATGATGAGACACAATGGGCAGAAAGTCAGGAGGAGGACCAGGGTGCGGAAGTGGAAGACGAAGCGGTGGACGATGAAGTGACTGACCCAACCTGGCAAGGGAACTTGCAGAGCGAGGACAGCAGCACACACAGGAGGGAGGCATAGCACCGCAACAGGCAGGAACAAGCTGTGTGGTGGCCACAGACACAAGGCAGGCAACTGCTCCCCGGAACACCAACAAGATGGAAATTGCTAGTACAACTGTTACATCTTTCCGAGTCTGGTTCTTATTTAAAGACTATTCAGATAACCCCAGGAAGGCCATTTGCAACATCTGCCAGGCCAGCATTAGCAAGAGCACCAAGACTACCAGCCTGACCACCACCAGCATGCAAAGGCACATAACAGCAAAGCACCCGACTAGCAGGGTGAACACTAAGGTCCAGAAACAGTGTCTGCGGGTGACACCACTGCCTCTTCCACTGTTGTGCATGCACATCAATCCCCTGTCCATGGCGCATACGAAGATGCCTCCCACCCTGCACCTGTCATTGCAGACTTGCAACCATCACTGTCCACGTCCTTGTCCCTTCACAGCATTCAGCTGTCCCTACCACAGTCCTTGGAATGCAAGCGCAAGTATGAAGCCAGCCACCCACCCCCAGGCCGCAATGCTAAACTGCCGCATTTCTGGACTGCTTGCTTGCACTTGAAATGTTGCCTTTTAGGCTTGTGGAGGCGGAAGCCCAACAACCTCATGGCGAAGGCGGCCGGGTATCCATACTTGGTTCCCCACTGTTTCTCCCGGTATCATCTCCACCTTCCACAAGCGCGGGTTCCAGAACATTACCCGTGCCTTTCCCAGTGCACTTAAGTGGGAAGGACCGCCTAACCACAAACACGTGGACAAGTGAAAGTTCCCAGGGACGGTACATCTCACTGATGCATCTCTGGGTTAAGATTGTTCTCTGTCTCCGAGACAACAACCAAATTATTCATGATGGTCGGATCATCATCTCCTTAGCTTTGTGTTACTTGGAATGCAAGCGCAAGTATGCAGCCAACCACCCATCCACAGGCCACAATACTAAACTGCCACATTTCTTGACTATGTGCTTGCACTTGAAATGTTGCCTTTTAGGCTCGTGGAGGTGGAAGCTTTTCACAATCTCATGGCGGCGGCCAGGTGTCCATACTCTGTCCCCAGCCACCACTATTTCACCCTGTATCGTCTCTGCCTTCCACAAGCGCGGGTCCCAGAACATTACCCGTGCCCTCCCCAGTGCACTTAAGGGGGAAGGACCACCTAACCACAAACACTTGGACAAGTGAATGTGGCCAGGCATGGTACATCTCACTCACGCATCACTTGGTTAATATTGTGCTCGGTCTCCTAGGCAATGACCAAATTATTCACGATGGTCAGATCATCCATCTCCTTAGCTTTGTGTTACTTGGAACGCAAGCGCAAGTATGCAGTCAACCACCAACCCTCAGTCCGCAATACTAAACTGCGACATTTCTGGACTGCTTGCTTGCACTTGAAATGTTGCCTTTTAGGTTTGTGGAGGCGAAATCTTTCCACAACCTCAAGGTGGCGGCCGGGTATCCATACTCGGTCCCAGCCGCCACTATTTCTCCCTGTATCGTCTCCACCTTTCCCAGAACATTACCCGTGCCCTCCTCAGTGCACTTAAGTGGGAAGGACCGCCTGACCACAAACATGTGGACAAGTGAATGTGACCAGGGACGGATCAACTCACTGACGCATTCCACTGGGTTAGTATTGTGGAAGCTGGAACCCTGGGACGGAACACGTCCTCCCTACGCTGAGGATTGCAGGCCCTTGGTCAATCAGGGTTGCCTCTACATTCTACAGCTCCTGCACCACCTCCTCCTCTTCAGCCTCCATCTCCATCACTTGATTCATTTCTTCATGAGATATTCCAGATTATTTACTTAAACTTCGTGTGTGCCAATAAAAATAAGCAGGACTGTATGCTTAGGCGACAAACAACAAACCGTTGCAGAGATGTTGAAAGCTTTATCAGAGAACCTGGTGGCAGCTCTGCAGCTAGGCTAGCGCGCACACGTACCATGCCTGGCCCATGTGCTCAACTTAGTGATTCTGCGGTTTCTCAAAACCTACCCAGATCTGCCAGAATGGCTTGTGAAAGTATGGCGCGTGTGTGGTCGAATTCTGGAGATGTTTGAGGGTGATATGAGCGTGTGAGTGATTTTCCACATTAAACAAAAGAAAGTTTAGTGTCAAATATGACTCCAAGACAGCAGGCATGAGTTGCAGTTATGGTGGCACCACGTAAAGGAAATTGCAAATTCAGGCATACAGTGGGAACGTAAAGTATTCAGACCCCTTTAAATTTTTCACTTTTTGTTTCATTGCAGCCATTTGGTAAATTATAAAAAGTTCATTTTTGTCTCATTCAAGTACACTCTGCACCCCATCTTGACTGAAAAAAATAGAAATGTATACATTTTTGCAAATTTATTAAAAAAGAAAAACTGAAATATAACATGGTCATAAGATTTCAGACCCTTTGCTCAGTATTGAGTAGAAGCACCTTTTTGAGCTGGTATAGCCATGAGTCTTCTTGGGAATGATGCAACAATTTTTTCACAACTGGATTTGGGGATCCGCTGCCATTCTTCCTTGCAGATCCTCTCAAGTTCCGTCAGGTTGGATGGTGAACGTTGATGGACAGCCATTTTCCGGTTTCTCCAGAGATTCTCAATTGGGTTAAGGTCAGGGCTCTGGTTGGGCCAGTCAAGAATGGTCACAGAGTTGTTCTGAAGCCACTCCTTTGTTATTTTAGCTGTGTGCTTTTGGTCATTGTCTTGTTGGAAGGTGAACCTGAGTGAAGTCTGGGGTCCAAAGCACTCGGAAAGAGGTTTTTATCCAGGATATCTCTGTACTTGGCCGCATTCATGTTTCCTTCAATTGCAACCAGTCATCCTGTCCCTGCAGCTGAAAAACACCCCCATAGCATGATGCTGCCACCACAATGTTTCACTGTTGGGATTGTATTGGGCAGGTGATGAGCAGGGCCTGGTTTTCTCCACACATACTGCTTAGAATTATCACCAAAAAGTTCTATTTTTGTCTCATCAGACCAGAGAATCTTATTTCTCATAGTTTAGGAGTCCTTCATGTGTTTTTGAGCAAACTCATGCGGGCTTTCATATGTCTTGCATTGAAGAGAGGCTTCTGTCTGGCCACTCTGCCATAAAGGCCAGACTAGTGGAGGGCTGCAGTGATAGTTGACTTTGTGGAACTTTCTCCCATCTCCCTACTGCATCTCTGGAGCTCAGCCACATTGATCTTGGGGTTCTTCTTTACCTCTCTCACCAAGGCTCTTCTCCCACGATTGCTCAGTTTGGCTGGACGGCCAGGTCTAGGAAGACTTCTGGTGGTTCCAAACCTCTTCCATTTAAGGATTATGGAGGCCACTGAGCTCTTAGGAACCTTGAGTAATGCAGAAATTCTTTTATAGCCTTGGCCAGATCTGTGCCTTGCCACAATTCTGTCTTTGAGCTCCTTCCTTGGCCAGTTCCTTTGAGCTCATGATTCTCATTTGGTCTGACATACACTGTGAGCTGTAAGGTCTTATATAGACAGGTGTGTGCCTTTCCAAATCAAGTCCTATGAGTTTAATTAAACAAAGCTGGACTCCAATGAATGAGTAGAACTATCTCAAGGAGGATCACAAGGAAATGGACAGCATGTGACTTAAATATGAGTGTCTGAGCAAAGGGTCTGAATACTTATGACCATGTGATATTTCAGTTTTTCTTTTTTAATAAATTTGCAAAATTTTCTACATTTCTGGTTTTTTTCAGGCAAGATGGGGTGCAGAGTGTACTTTAATAAGAAAAAAAAATAACTTTTTAGAATTTTCCAAATGGCTGCCATGAAACAAAGAGTGAAAAATTTAAAGGGGTCTGAATACTTTCCGGACCCACTGTAGGTAGGTTAATAGAGGTAAGAAACCGAAGGAGTTCATTTTTGGAGATATTACGTTTAGGCTCTTGTTGAAAAATTATAATAAAAAAAAATATTCTATCTGACACTGCTGGCGGCAGAGGTCACAGTCAGACAGTTCATTGGACAACCAAAGAGTACCAGCGAGGGAGACACAAACCAGATGCGGCAGAGGCAGGAGAACGCTGTCAAAAGTCTTGGACAGTTTTCTCAGACCCTCCCAGCGCCCAGGCCCTGATACATGGGGTACTCTAACAAGGAGGGAAACGTTTTGGAAGATGCTGAAGGACTATCTTGGCGACCATACCAGCATCCTCCTTGATTCCTCTTTGTCTCTGTGCCTTACACTGTTTGTTATCCAAGCTGGACACGAGGCATGAACTGTCTCTCTACACCTTGGAGGTCCTGGCCTCTAGGGTTTTGTCAGACATGGTTTTTAGTGCTGCTGGGGTCATTATAACTGATAAAACTGATAGGCGCATCCACCTGTCAACTGAAAATGCTGACAGGCTTACTCAGAAAAATGAACAAGGGCTGGATTGGGCCGGACTTCTCAACACCACCAGATGATAGCATCAAACATGAACTAAAATCCAGTGGTTATTTTTTGGGGGTTCTATTCCCATGCACCCCTTCACAGATATGGATATACAATTCAGGAATTGTTCTATTTTATTTCGCCCTCCTCCTTTTCCTCATCCTCCACTACCATATCACCAGGGTGACTATGATGCAACACCCACATAATTTTTTAAGAGTGTTTCTGTTTAGAGACAAGCAAATATTTCCATATTCGTTTGGGATTACAATCGCCGTTTTTGCAATATTCGCCAATGTAATTGTCGAATATTTGCCGAACATTGCTGAACACCATTGGATTCAATGGGTGCGAAAACCAAACGCATACACAACACCTTCAAATGGGACCAAAAGCTGCCAAAACACATCAATTTAGGGGTAGTCACGAGGAAAGTGCCATCAATTGACCCAGAGTACAAGTAGTATAATTATTATTATTTATTATTATAGCGCCATTTACTCCATTGCGCTTTACATGTGAAAAGAGGTCATTGACTGGTACAAGAGCAGAGAGAACCCTGCCCGTGAGGGTGCACAAACAGTCTATAAGGGATGGGTGAGTATACAGTAGGTGAGGATAAAGCTGGTAATGCAGCGGTATTGTGCAGCAAGGGCTGCTGCAGGTTGTAGGCTCATCGGAAGAGGTAGGTCTTCATCTTCCTTTTAAAGGTTTCAACAGTAGGCTAGAGTCTGATATGTTGGGGTACAGAGTTCCAGCGCAGAAGTGGCGTAATACTCTGACAACATTGTTCACAGATATGCTATTTGTCAGTGGCCATCTGTGAATAGGTTTGAACCCACAACTACAATATTTTAAATGGAGTGTAATATTTTACACGCTCACAAAAATTGCTGGATTATTAGGGCAGTCATATTTGATAACATCTGATGGCCACGGTTTCAGGCAGTCACCTAATAGTAAGGTATTTGTCAGTGACCAAGCATCAATTGGTTCAACAAAACACAGGTGGATGACTTTAAATGGAGTGGAATATTTGGCATGCTTTACAAAATTTCTGTATTATTACAACAGTCATATGGATCACGTGTGTCTGATCATTGAAAAAAGTTCCACTGTTTCCACAATACAGTAATATGAATAAAACGAAAAAAATATGGCTATATTCTGCGAACATACAATGGAGCTGTAAAATTTTGTACACTGACACACTGCTGCAAAGTATAAATGGAGGACAATATTTTCCACGTTCAATACAAATGGCTGAACTTGGAGCGCAGTTATATGTGATACCTCTGATGGAGAACCACGGTTTTAAAAAGCGGGCTTGCGATTTAATAATACTATTCTTCACAGCAACCTCGCTTGAATACCTTCACCGACACAGTGAAACAAAATGGAAATGGAGGCCAGAAATGACTGAATTTGGAACGCAGTTATATGTGATACGTCTGATGGAGAACCACAGTTTTAAAAAGCGGGCCTGTCGTTTACTAATACTATTCTTCATAGCGACCTTATGTGAATAGCTTTACTGACACACTTCAACAAAATGGAAAAGGAGGCCAATATTTTCCACGTTCAGTTCAAATTTCTGGATTTTTATCGCAGTAATATGGAAAAAATCTGGCTGTATTCTGCAGTGCTAACAAGCAAATGGAGCAGAAAATGGTGTACTCTAGATTGCTTTTTAAGCAAATAATCAGGATTAAGATTAAAAAAAATTTGCCCTGGCCCCTGATATCTGGCGCTATGTCTACAAATATCTCTAACAGCAGCAATCAGAACGTGCAATGGACCCTCTTGTGCTATATACACTGCAGTCTGCCACACACCCTGTCTTGCTTTTTAGGCAAATAACCAGGATTAAGATAAAAAAAATTAGCCGTGGCCCCTGATATCTAGTGCTATGTCTACAAATATCTATAATAACAGCAGCAGCAGACAGAAGGATCAATGGACCTTCTTGTGCTATATGCACTGCAGTCTGCCACATACCCTGCCTGCCTGCCTAACTCGTTCTATCACCACTGAATATATGCAGCTGGTTTAGTCCTCAGAAGGACTGTTAGTTCAGATGGATATATAAATAAGCTGTGGAATACCTATACTAACTAAAAACAAGCAAATTTCTCCCTGACTCTGCAGCATCTCTCCCTACTCTGCCTGTTTCCGGGGTAGACTGTGACGAGCCTAGCATCACCAGGTCTTAAATAGACCTGATGACGCTGTGCGGCCAGCCAATCACTGTAATGCGCACAACCAACATGGCTACGGCATTACAGTGCATGGCAAGCAATTCCTGCATGTTCATTGGCTCTCTAAAGAGCGCCAAACGTGCAGGGCGTGGACCAGAGCTCCCTCCCAAGCAACCCGGAAATACCTGTCGATCGCTGAGCTTGTTGAGCACCGTGATGCTCGGGCGAGTACTGAGTAGGGGCAAACACGTCCGCTCATCACTAATCTCTACCTATAGACAGATGTGTAATTGATTTTGAAAAAAAAAGCAGCGATATTTTTCTAATTTTGGCCAAGCCTTTTAATAAAGTTAAAAATTCAGATGTCGTTGCAGCTAATATTTTCAAGTGTTTTATATCTTACAGTCATCAAAGTATTTACAATCTTCATTCACCTACAGTGCTTTAGCTGATCATAATTTTTGTGAGCTCATACTTCCTTTGCTGAACTAAATTGAGTTCAAAATAAATTGTTGTTGTATAATGCTCTATCAGGTGTAGAAAGTCGAAAATATTCTTCTCTGTAGGCAATGTTATGGGAGAATGCGTTATTACATATGAGCATTAGTGTTGAGCCACCCCCGTAGTGTTCGAGTTCGGTTCGGTTCGTCGAACACCCCTGTGTTCGCCGAACTGTTCGTCGAACTGTTCGTCGAACACCTTCGAACACCGTTAAAACCAATGGCAGGCAAAGAAAAACACATAGAAACACATAGAAAACACCTTCAAAGGTGTCCAAAAGCTGACAAACTGCTCAGAAGACATAACTAACACATGGAAAAGTGACAAGTACATATAGTCATGCGAAAAGAAAAGAGGTAGAGGAGTAAAAGGAGGGGGAGACACAGATATAGGCATGTCATGCCTTTCTAAAATACAAAAAGTGTGAAGCTGACACGGCCAGTGTTATGATTGTTATGTTCTGCTACCAGAGCTAAGGAAAGAGAGGAGATCTGTCCCTACGATAGAACTCAGCTTGATCCCTACGATGTAACAGGGAACCTGATCCTGCGATCAGACCTGCTAAAGTCCTCAGCTAGTCTGTATGGAGACCTATAGATGTGGGGAAGGAATCCCTACAAGTACTAGGGACTGGGAGCAAAATGGACACCTCCTAACAGAAATAGTAGCAGACAGACGAACAAACAAAATATATAGAACACAGAGGTCCGAAGACCAAGCAAACTAACAGAGTTAGATACTGAGCACAGGCTAGCTAAACAGTAGTAATACAATGAAGTCCAGCAAAGCCAGAAGGGCGGAGCAGGACTAAATAGGCCAACAAGGTCATGTGACCAGCAATAGAAAAAACCTAAGAGCAAGGTTCTAACAGCCAGTCCGTTCCTGCCCGTGCCTCCTCCGTGTCACCGGGTTTGTGCCAGAGCCGCGGTGGACCCTGACGGCCAGCCCTCCTCTCCCAATACTGGTGCCTGTCCGCTGGTGGGTCGAACGAGCCCCCCTGTGGTGGAGGCAGGTCTAAGCTTTTTAATTTAAATTGTCTCTCTAATTTGAATGAATACACTTTAAATCCTTTTACAAGGATCTATTGGAGGGCAAGTCTCATGCCAGCAGCCGCGTAATTCCAGCTCCAGTAGCGTCCACTAAAGCTGCTGTAGTTAAAAAGCTTTTATAAGGATCGAGCTCGGCGGTCCACCGCAAGGCGTCCTACCGCCAGTCCCAGCCCCTATGCCTTGGGGTGCCTCCTGATGCTCTTCACTGAGTATCCCGTGGTCCCAAAGCATTTCCTTTGAAAAAATTAAGTGTCCAAGCAACAGGTGGTGTAATTGCATAACAGCTGGGATAATCCGCTGTCTAGCAGACACTGCTACCAGGCACAAAGTATTTCCTGGGCCAGATGCAGTTAAAAATTTGTAATTAGATACTCTCGTTGGATGCTGAGAAAGCATTCCATCGAGTCTCCTGGCACGCCATATATTATTCTCTTAAAAAGCTTGGGGTAGGGGTCTAGGGGACCCTTTTATAGCCAAAATTACGGCCCTGTATCGCAATACATCACCTAGGCTGAAGATAAATGGAACTGTAGCACCCCGAGGGCTCGGTTGCTACAGAGCTATTGCACCTCACCCAGAGGTGTGATATCTCACTCTCAGGCAAGGATGGAGTGTGGATCAGGACCCCGACACGTGCATGCATTACACCACATTGCCGTGGGGCAGGGCGACCAATATGCCCCTGAGATGGGCACGACAGTCCCTGTCCCTGGCTGGAGTGGGGGGAGGGAACACTGAGGAAGGGGAACCCTGTAGTGCAGGAGCAGGGAGGAAGCAGTTCCTGGGTGCATTGAGAAGGGAGTATAAAAGGTGGGCACCATCTTAGTTCAGTGCAGAGAAGTCTGAGCAGAAGTGACAGGGAGCAGGGGCTCTGCATGAGCTCTGCTCCGGAGGTGGGCCTAGTAACAGAGGCCCAGGCCTGGAAGAGGGAGAAGGAAGGAAGAGGAGCGGAGAAGGCTCCAGGAACGAGGAATGAAGGGATCCCAGGGGTGCGGACGGGCGAGTCGCCACCGCACGCCCGAATCCACCTGCGTGGACGGGTCAGGCCAAAGGGGGAGACCTGTCCCCAAAACTAGTGGAGGCGGGAAACGACCCTCAGCTAGAAACCGGAGGCTGTGACATTTTATGTGGCGCAGCCCCTCGCTACACCCGCTAGGAATGCACCACATAGGGTCAGGGAAACTGGCGCCAAGTTTACCAAGAGGAGGCCCGAGGCAGCCGGACAGAAGGGTTGGTAAGAAAGGCCAGACAAAGGACACACAAAGGGGGTCCTGTGAAGCGCTCCAAAGTTATCTGGGAGTTGTCTGAGCCCCTCACCTGGTGAGCACAGTGCGACGTGGGCAGCTGTTACCTGCAGAAGTGGTCTGGATAATAAGAACTGTGAGTAAAGGCCCTGGACTGCATCACTGACTCCGTGTCGTTACTGCTGCTGCCCTGCACCATCACCCCCATCCTCCGCATACACTGCCCTGAGGCTATACTCCTCCCGTGGGGAGTTATACTATGCTCTGCTGCACCCACAACACCAGCCTCAGCAGTCTGCCCTGCAGCGGCGGTTCACTCTGACCGCAATCCACAGGTGGCGTAGTCGGACATTTAAACATCAAAACCACATAAATAGTTCCGCCACTGGTTTGACCGCCCTGAGCCACGGAACCGGGTCGCCGCCACTGAGACTACAACCACCAGCATCCACCAAAAAGGGTCCGGCTCTGGGTGTCCCAAGGCGCAGGGGGCGCATCAGAACATTTTCATTACCTTTCATAATCACCAATGGGACAAGGCAGGGATGTCCTCTGTTCCCTCTCTTATACATGCTAGTGACGGAGCACCTGCTCTCATCAATTCGCCATAACCCCAATATTAGGTGGATTGAGGTGGGAGGCACCGAGTACAAGTGCTCTCTATTTGCTGATGATGTCCTAGTATATATCACTCAATCACATATATCCTTCCCTGCTGTTATGGCTGAAATAGATCACTTTCTTACATGGTCAAATTTTAAAATCAATGCACCGAAGTCTGAGGCCCTCGATGTCTCCCTCCCCAAATCCATACAGGATTCCATCCAGTCCAACTTTCCCTTTGCCTAGCCCTCACAGGGTATCAAATACTTAGGAATTCCTATTCATAGAGACCTCTCCCATCTATGTTATCGTAATTTTGGGTCCTTTATTGAACAACTCCATACAGACCACGGTTGGCAAGGTAGAACTGTAAGATTCACTATGTGAACCACTGGTGTTTTGTGGAAAAGAACATGTACACTGTGTTCCAAATTATTATGCAAAAAGTGTTTAGGAGTGATAAGGTAAGAATTTTTTTGTTTGTCAGTTAAACTCATTGATTGTGATGTGTGTCAGGGCTCTTTATATCACTGTAAGCAATTGCAGACACCTGTGCTAATTAGTTTGGCAGGTGTGTCCAATGAAAGGCAAGACTACTTAAGAAGGCAGTCCCACATTATTAAGCAGCCTACATTTTCTGCCAAAATGGGAAAGAAAAAGGATGTGTCGGCTGCTGAGAAGCAACAAATTGTGGAGTGTTTAGGTCAAGGCATGACTACAAACAACATTGTGCGATGATCAGGATGAAGTGTCTTGGCAATCAAGAAGTATGTAGCTGATTCACAGTACACACGTGTGTGTGCTGATAAGGGCAAATTGAGGACTCTTTCCTACAGGCAATTACATCAGGTTAAAAGAGAAGCGGCAAAAAAGCCTTGTCATAGCAGCAGACAAGTTTTTGAAGCTGCTGGTGCCTCCAACGTCCCCCGAACAACAAGATGCAGGGTCCTTCAGAGGTTTGCAGCTGTGCGTAAGCCATCCTGTCGACCTCCTCTATCCACTGCACACAAGCAGAAATGGCTCCAGTGGGCCAAACAATACATGAAGACTGACTTCAAAACTGTTTTTCTCACAGATGAGTGCCATGCAACGCTCGATGGTCCAGATGGATGGAGTGGAGGATGGCTGGTTAATGGACACCCCACGCAAACACGGCTACAGCGCCAAGAAGGAGGAGGTGGAGTAATGTTTTGGGCTGGAATCATGGGGAGAGAGATTGTCGGCCCATTTAGGATCCCTGAAGGGGTAAAGATGAACTCCATAATGTATGTGGAGTTTCTCAAACAACACTTCCTGCCATGGTTCAAGAAGAAGAACCGTGTATTCCACAGCAAGATCATTTTCATGCATGATAATGCACCATCTCATGCTGCACATAACTCATCTGCATCTCTGGCTGATATGGGCATAAAAGGGGACAAACTTATGGTGTGACCCCCATGCTCCCCTGACCTCAACCCCATTGAGAACCTCTGGAGCATCATCAAAAGGAGTGTCTATGATGGCGGGAGGCAGTTCACATCTAAGCAACTGCTCTGGGAGGGTATTCTGTCCTCATGCAAAACAATTGAAGCAGAAACCATCCAAAACCTGACAAATTCAATGGACGAGAGAGTTCAGAAGCTCCTTTCGAACAAGGGGTCCTATGTGCAAATGTAACCTCACCTAGAATAAAGTTTTGAGTTGAAAACTGTTTGATTTCAGTTCCTAATAACATGTTAATGCTTATCATTTCAAAAATGACCATTTTTTTGTTCTTTATTAAAATGAAAAGGTTGATCGAAAAGTGTGGGGGATCTAAGAGTGTGGCAACCCAGTAGTCAGGATTACTTCGAATTCTGACAATCTGAGGGTCATGTTGCAGTTAGTGCACCAAGAAGACACTCATGTGTCTTGCGCATCTAGGAGCCCCAAAATTGTTTTCCGGGCTAGATGCAGCTAAAAATTATTATTAATTTTAAATCTGGTGGAGCGTAGTATAGATGGCCTAATAGAATCAGTACTGCACACTGCTACAAAGCCCAAATAGTTTTCCAGCCAAGATACAGATAAACATGATTAGTAATTTTAAATCTGGTGGAGCTTAGTATAGATGTCCTAATAGAATCAGTACTGCACACTGCTACAAAGCCCAAATTATTTTCCTGCCAAGATACAGATAAACATGATTAGTAATTTTAAATCTGGTGGTGCTTTGTATAGATGGCCTAATAGAATCAGTACTGCACACTGCTACAAAGCCCAAATTTTTTTCCAGCCAAGATACAGATAAACATGATTAGTAATTTGAAAGCTTAAAACGGTTGGTGAGGTGATTTTAACCAATCATCAAGCTTTTACTCTCCCCAGGATGACACAGGGGTAGAAAAGTCGTTTCGGATCCATGATTTGTTCATCTTTATGAACGTGAGTCTGTCTACATTATCAGTGGAGAGCCGCGTGCGCTTATCTGTCAGCACACCACCAGCAGCGCTGAACACACGTTCAGACAGAACGCTGGCTGCGGGGCATGACAAGATCTCCAAGGCGTAAGTGGCGAGCTCCAGCCATTTACCCACATTGGAAGCCCAAAAAGAGCAAGGGTCCAGTGACACAGTCACGGCTTCAAAGTTTACTTGGAGATACTCCTGTACCATCGTCTCTAGGCTTTGACTATGTGTCATACTTCTTGTCTCCTGTGGCCTTGCAAAGGATGGGCTAAAAAAGTGGTGAAATGATTTCGCAAAATTGATGTTACCAGCAGATTCTGTGTTTCTGTTACGGTTTGAGTGCTGAACACTCGATGGTCCCACGGTTGGCAAGTTGGAACTGTGAGATTCACTACGTGCACCACTGGTGTTTTGTGGAAAAGTACATGTAAGATTCTGCAACAGTCTCTGCTGATACTCCTGCATGCGTGCATCCCTTTCTATGGCAGGAATAATTTCTGCAAATTTACTTTTGTACCGGGGATCTAACAGTGTGGCAACCCAGTAGTCAGGATTATTTCTAATTCTCACAATTCGAGGGTCATGTTGCAGGTAGTGCAGCAAGAAGGCACTCATGTGTCTTGCGCATCCAGGAGCACCAAGTCCCTATTGTGTTGGTGGCGAGGTAACAATCATGCTTCCTTCCTCTGCCCTCTCCCCCCAACCTCGCACAACAGAAATGTGATCAAGGTCTCCCTCATCTGATGAGTCTTCCATCAGTTCTTCCTCCACTTCTTCCTGGGCTCCTGCACCTTCCTCACTAGTTTGGCTGCTACCATGCGCCTTGGTAAAACCAGCTCCCCCACCCTCACATACCTGCCGCCTTGGTGCTGCCGACCGTCTGGACCTTGCAGATGTTAACCCTTCCGCATACAACTCCTCCTCCTCTACTTCCTCCACCTCCTCTTGTGCCACCACCTGACTCCAAATTCTGTTTAACATGTGCTCCAGCATGTAAATCACCGGAATAGTCATGCTGATAATGGCATCATCAGCACTAAACATCTTCGTCGCCATTTCAAAACTGTGCAGAAGGGTGCATAGGTCCCTGATCTGAGACCACTCCTCCAGCGTGATTTGCCCCACCTCTGGATCTCGTTGGCCCAGGCTATACGTCAGAATGTATTGCACCAGGGCTTGTCGGTGCTGCCACAGTCGCTGCAACATGTGCAGAGTTGAATTCCACTGGATTGGCACATCGCAATTTAGCCGGTGAAGTGGCAGGCCCAACGACTTCTGTAGAGATGTAAGTCGCTGAGCTGCGGGATGCGAACGGCGGAAGTGAGCACACAGCGACCGTGCCCTCTGCAGAAGGCCATCTAGTCCGGGATAGTGGGCTAAAAATTGCTGGACAACCAGGTTCAACGCGTGAGCCATACAAGGCACGTGTGTGACATTGCCCCGGCGAAGGGCCGCACCCATGTTTGCAGCATTGACGCACATGGCCTTCCCTGGTTTCAGGTCCAGTGGAGACAACCATTCATGAAATTGGTTCTCCAGAGCTGACCACAACTCCTCAGCTGTGTGACTCACATTTCCCAGCCATTTCAAAGTAAAAACCGCCTGATGATGTTGAGCCCTACTGCCAGCATAGTGAGGAGGTGTGCAGGATCCCTTCTGCGCAGTTAGAAAGCTTGTGGCATGACCAGACAGGCTTTGCGTGCAGGTGGAGGACCGAGAGGAGGTTGAGGAGGCAGAAGCAGTGGAGGAACTTTGAGATAAAGAGGATTGACGCTCAACTCGTGGGGACGGCAAGACTTGGACAGCAGCCCCTTGTCCTGCTGTCACCATAGTTACCCAGTGCCCAGTCAGCGACATGTAACGCCCCTGTCCATGCCTACTCGTCCAAGTGTCTGTGGTGAAATGCACCCTGTCACACACAGAGTTTCTCAAAGAAGTGGTGATGTTGTGTGCGACTTGCTGGTGGAGCGCAGGCACACCTTTCTTTGAGAAGTAGTGCCGACTGGGAATCTGGTACTGGGGCACTGCGACGGACATAAGGTCTCGAAAATCCTCTGTGTCCACCAGGCGGAAAGGCAGCATTTCTGTATCCAAGAGCTTGCAGATGGTTAAATTCAACCTCTTAGCTTTCTCATGGCTAGGAGGAAATGGTCTTTTACTTGTCCACATCTGAGGGACCGAGGGCTGGCTGTTGTGCTTACACGGGGTTGATAAGCGTGTCCCCGGCAAACTGCCGGTCTGTGAGGAAGATGCAGGCGGACATGTTAGGTTGCCTTGATCCAAAGGTGGTGCTATCGATGTCGGACAGCGCTCAACACCAGCTGGTGTTACCACCTCCAAAGAAAATGATGACCTGTCAATCACGCTGGCTGTTGCGGGTAAAGAAGTGGCAGGTCTGCGTCCCAAAACAGGTGTGACTGCTGTCCCCCAGTCACAGAGGATGAAGAGGCCACGGATGCACAAGATGCGGCAGACGGTGGTTGGCCCGGCCGACTAGGCCGCATTGTAACACAGTGAGCTTCCCACTGCAACTTATGCTTCATGTCCATGTGCCGGTTCATGCATGAATTACTCAAACTATGTATTTTTTGGCCTCTACTTAGCTTTTGCTGACAAATGTTACAGATAACACGAGTTGGGTCATCTTTATCGATCAGAAAAAATGCCCAGGCTATACAATGCTTAGCACCCATGCGACCTGAAGAGCCACTACGACTTGTGGTCAGAGGCAGAGTTGTGTTTGAGGATGCAGTTGTTGACGTGCTTCCAGTACTATGTCTCTGTCCAGGAAGGCGCAACCTGACCTCGTCGTCACTAGCATCCTCCTCCACCTCCTCTGCTGACCTCATCTCTTGGCTGACTGTGGGTTGACAGTAAGTGGGATCTCCAACCTCATCATCAACAACCTGTGTGTTATCACACCCGTCGTCCTCAGAGCCCACCTGTTCCTGCCCTGACAAAAAACTAAAGTTGTCGCTCCAATCAGGTATTTGAGTCTCATCATCGTCATCCTCATTGTCTCCACCAACAGGAGTTACAGTTTGGGAATGAGGGTCTACATTATGGTCAGAACCTTCAGCGTCTGGTCCTAGATCCGACTCATAAAGATTCTGGGCATCAGTGCAGATCACTTCCTTGTCTGGATTCACAGAAGCTCTGGAGCCGACCTCTGATTCCCAGGCTATAGTATGAGTAAAGAGGTCTGCAGACTCAACCATCTGTTCTACCCCATACTCAGACGGGCAGCTGGAGATTTGGGAGCTGTGATGAAGCAAGTGCGATTGGGGTGACAACTCTGATGACAGGAGTATTTGTGATGATGAAGTTGAGGTGGAGGAGAGCCCACTTAAAGGAGCACTTGATATCCGTTGAAGCACCTGCTGTTTTTGTGCCTCATCTGGAATTTGTAGCGATTGGCGTGGCCGTAAGAAAGGGATCTTATCACATTGTCCGCTAAAAGAAGTAGACATTTTAGTTTGGCTGGAAGATGGTCTTTCTTCTGCAGATGTTACTGTTGCTTTAACACCTACCCCACGGACACAACCTTTTTTCCCATTCCCAACACGCCTATTCCCCTTTCCACCAGGAGCAGGCCTTTTTCCACTCATTTTGGTGGTTAACTAATTCACAACTCTGGAGTTGTTTGCACAAAAAAACAATGGATGGGAACCGAGCAGAGCTGAGTGGCCAAACTGTGGTATTAGGCCAAAAGTATTGGCTGGGTTAGATGCAGATAAAAATTATGTTGAATTTTCATCCTGATGGAGGTCAGTATAGATGGACTAATAGAACAAGTCCCACACACTGCTAGAAGCCCAAATATTTTTTCAGAGCTAGTTGCAGATAAAAATTATTTTTAATTTGCAACCTGGTGGAGGTTAGTATAGATGGACTAATAGACCAAGTCCCACACACTGCTAGAAGCCCAAATATTTTTTCAGAGCTAGATGCAGAAAAAAATTATATTGAATTTGCAACCTGATGGAGTTCAGTATAGATGGACTAATAGAACACGTCCCACACACTGCTAGAAGCCCAAATATTTTTTCAGAGCTAGATGCAGATAAAAATTATTTTTAATTTGCAACCTGGTGGAGGTTAGTATAGATGGACTAATAGACCAAGTCCCACACACTGCTAGAAGCGCAAATATTTTTTCAGAGCTAGATGCAGAAAAAAATTATTTTGAATTTGCAACCTGGTGGAGGTTAGTATAGATGGACTAATAGACCAAGTCCCACACACTGCTTGAAGCCCAAATATTTTTTCAGAGCTAGATGCAGATAAAAATTATTTTCAATTTGCAACCTGGTGGAGGTTAGTATAGATGAACTAATAGACAAAGTCCCACACACTGCTAGAAGGCCAAATATTTTATCAGAGCTAGATGCAGAAAATAATTATATTCAATTTGCAACCTGATGGAGGTCAGTATAGATGGACTAATAGACAAAGTCCCACACACTGCTAGAAGCCCAAATATTTTTTCAGAGCTAGATGCAGAAAAAAATTATATTGAATTTGCAACCTGATGGAGGTCAGTATAGATGGACTAATAGACCAAGTCCCACACACTGCTTGATGCCCAAATATTTTTTCAGAGCTAGATGCAGAAAAAAATTATATTCAATTTGCAACCTGGTGGAGGTTAGTATAGATGGACTAATAGAATGATGCTATGCCCAAAAGGTTTTACTTCACTAGGTGCAGTAAAAAAATTGGTATTCTATACACAGATGGTGTAGCTTGCAACACAGATAGGCTACTCCACTGACTAACACACTCTGCAATAGGCCAAAAAGGATTTGCTTAGCTAGATTTAGCCAAATGCTGTGAAAAAAACTTGCACAGCACTGGCACAGACCTGTCGGCAAAAACTGATAGGAACTGATCTAACTTAGTCCTGAAAAGGACTGCAATTACAATTAGTTTTTACTCCCAACCTATCTATTTAAGAGCACAGACCTGCCTGATAAAAGTCGTAGGAAACGCTATAACCTAGTCCTTAAAAGGACTGCAATCACAACTCTTCCCTACTCCCAAGCTATCTGTAGATTTGTGTGAAAATTGGCTTGAAATTAACAAGCTATAGCGCACACAGCAACAGCGGTGCCGTCTAACACGCAGCTGCAGCAGTGAGAAAATGGTGGCGACGGTGAAAATGGCTGGGTCTTATAGGGCAAGGACATGTGACATACACTGCCAATGACACATGCCCTTGCTTGTGTGAAAAAAAGCACTTCGCTCCGTGTGTGCGCTGCTGATAGGCTGACAGATTGCACCTCCCCACTGTAAATGCGGGAAAGAGAAAAAAAATGGAGATCTTCATTATTCCTGCAGAGATCCATCCCCTGCCCCTCCCCCCACCCAGCTGTACACTCAAACTGCGTATTAACATTAATTTTCATCATTACTGAGAAAAAATCCAGTTATGATTTTGGTGCACGAACAGTTATCGAACATAACCTCGAACAGCCGAATTTTTCTCAAATCGTTCGTGTTCGCCGAACGGCTCGAACACCGCCCAAAACTGCTCGAATTTGAGATTGGCAAACAGTTCGAGTCGAACACCGCTCATCTCTAGTGAGCATGCCACCATTTTTTTCAAAGGTATCTGGTGGTAAAGCATGAGCCTGTATCCTCTATGCCTGCCTTATTACAGGATCATGGAGCAAGTTTCAGAATCTCTGGTTGTAAAAACATCCCCATCAGTTGGCTCAGTTTGTTCGAATTTGTAAAATTTAAATGGTGTTCACATATTGTACATTTCTTTTGTGGTAGAGCAAATAAAAATTGTTTAACAGCTCCTACTATGGTGAACAATATAGACTAAAGAAGAGCAAATCTTTTGAAATTCAACTTCACCAAAATCGCCAAATTTTCACAGAAAATCCGATTAGGAATTTATCAATTTGCCATGGATTAAAAGTACTCCAATGCCTAAAATTGCCCTGAAAAATGAGTATAACATTATTCTAGTTCCCTTACATAATATTTTTTTTCACTGCTGTGCTGTCACATGCACAATCTGTTAAGTTTTTCATTTTCTTACCGTTTTCTCTCACTATCTCTATGGCTAAGCTTAGAACTGTGATGTCCTCTCACTATCCAAATTCACCACATAGTGGCTGCTGTATTCACTGCTTCTGCTTACATAGGCTATTATAGTTCATCCTGATTGGCTCTACTATACCATGTGATATAATAGCTGTGAGATATTATGGGGAAGCCAGTCATGTGATCCTTCTAAGGCTGATGCAATCTTTTGCAATGTGCAAAATGTGGCAGCCAATTTAGTTGATTTGTGCAAAAGGAATGGCAAAGTGTTTAAATTTGCCAGGTTAAGTGAATTACCAAAAATGCACCATGAATTTGATTCACATCAAATTGATTTGCTCATCTCTAATATAGATGTTGGAGACATCTCTCTGCTACATGAGTAATTTAGTCCACATTAGTAGAGATGAGCGTTGTTCGACTCGAACTGTTCGCCAATCTCAAATTCGAGCTGTTTTGGGCGGTGTTCGAGCCGTTCGGCGAACACGAACGATTTGAGAAAAATTCGGCTGTTCGAGGTTATGTTGGATAACTGTTCGTGCACCAAAATCATAACTGGATTTTTTCTCAGTAATGATGAAAATTAATGTTAATACGCAGTTTGAGTGTACAGCGGGGTGGGGGGAGGGGCAGGGGATGGATCTCTGCAGGAATAATGAAGATCTCCATTTTTTTTTCTATTTCCCGCATTTACAGTGGGGAGGTGCAATCTGTCAGCCTATCAGCAGTGCACACACGGAGCGAAGTGCTTTTTATCACACAAGCATGGGCATGTGTCATTGGCAGTGTATGTCACATGTCCTTGCCCTATAAGACCAAGCCATTTTCCCCGTCGCCACCATTTTTTCACTGCTGCAGCTGCGTGTTAGACGGCACCGCTGTTGCTGTGTGCGCTATACCTTGTTAATTTCAAGCCAATTTTCGCACAAATCTACAGATAGCTTGGGAGTAGGGAATAGTTGTGATTGTAGTCCTTTTAAGGACTAGGTTACAGCATTTCCTACGACTTTTATCAGGCAGGTCTGTGCTCTTAAATAGATAGATTGTGGGAGTAAAGACTAATTGTAATTGCAGTCCTTTTCAGGACTAGGTTACATCAGTTCCTATCAGTTTTTGCCAGGCAGGTCTGTGCCAGTGCTGTGCAAGTTTTTTTAACAGCATTTGGCTGAATCTAGCAAAGCTAATCCTTTTTGGCCTATTGCAGAGTGTGTTAGTCAGTGGAGTAGCCTATCTGTGTTGCAAGATATACCACCTGTGTATAGAATAGCAATTTTTTTACTGCACCTAGTGAAGAAAAATCTTTTGGGCATAGCATCATTCTATTAGTCCATCTATACTGACCTCCATCAGGTTGCAAATTGAATATAATTTTTTTCTGCATCTAGCTCTGAAAAAATATTTGGGCTTCTAGAAATGTGTGGGACTTGTTCTATTAGTCCATCTATACTGACCTCCATCAGGTTGCAAATTAAAAATAATTTATATCTGCATCTAGCTCTGAAAAAATATTTGGCCTTCTAGCAGTGTGTGGGACTTTCTCTCTTAGTCCATCTATACTGACCTCCATCAGGTTGCATATTAAAAATAATTTTTTGTCTGCATCTAGCTCTGAAAAAATATTTGGCCTTCTAGCAGTGTGTGGGACTTTCTCTATTAGTCCATCTATACTGACCTCCGTCAGGCTGCAAATTAAAAATAATTTTTATCTGCATCTACCTCTGAAAAAATATTTGGCCTTCTAGCTGTGTGTGGGACTTGTTCTATTAGTTCATCTATATTTACCTCCATCAGGTTGCAAACTGAATATAATTTTTTTCTGCATCTAGCTCTGAAAAAATATTTGGCCTTCGAGCAGTGTGTGGGACTTTCTCTATTAGTCCATCTATACTGACCTCCATCAGGTTGCAAATTAAAAATAATTTATATCTGCATCTAGCTCTGAAAAAATATTTGGCCTTCTAGCAGTGTGTGGGACTTTCTCTCTTAGTCCATCTATACTGACCTCCATCAGGTTGCATATTAAAAATAATTTTTTGTCTGCATCTAGCTCTGAAAAAATATTTGGCCTTCTAGCAGTGTGTGGGACTTTCTCTATTAGTCCATCTATACTGACCTCCATCAGGTTGCAAACTGAATATATTTTTTTTCTGCATCTACCTCTGAAAAAATATTGGGCTTCTAGCTGTGTGTGGGACTTGTTCTATTAATCCATCTATACAGACCTCCATCAGGTTGCAAACTGAATATAATTTTTTTCTGCATCTACCTCTGATAAAATATTTGGGATTCTAGCTGTGTGTGGGACTTGTTCTATTAGTTCATCTATACTGACCTCCATCAGGTAGCAAACTGAATATAATTTTTTTCTGCATCTAGCTCTGAAAAAATATTTGGCCTTCTAGCAGTGTGTGGGACTTGTTCTATTAGTCCACCTATACTGACCTCCATCAGGTTGCAAATTCAAAATAATTTTTTGTCTGCATCTAGCTCTGAAAAAATATTTGGCCTTCTAGCAGTGTGTGGGACTTTCTCTGTTAGTCCATCTATACTGACCTCCATCAGGTTGCAAACTGAATATATTTTTTTTCTGCATCTACCTCTGAAAAAATATTTGGGCTTCTAGCAGTGTGTGGGACTTGTTCTATTAGTCCATCTATACTGACCTCCATCAGGTTGCAAACTGAATATAATTTTTTTCTGCATCTACCTCTGAAAAAATATTTGGGCTTCTAGCTGTGTGTAGGACTTGTTCTATTAGTCCATCTATACTGACCTCCATCAGGTTGCAAACTGAATACAATTTTTTTCTGCATCTACCTCTGAAAAAATATTTGGGCTTCTAGCTGTGTGTGGGACTTGTTCCATTAGTCCATCTATACTGACCTCCATCAGGTTGCAAATTGAATATAATTTTTTTCTGCATCTAACCCAGCCAATAGTTTTGGCCTAATACCACAGTTTGGCCACTCAGTTCTGCTCGGTTTCCATCCATTGTTTTTTTGTGCAAACAACTCCAGAGTTGTGAATTAGTTAACCACCAAAATGAATGGAAAAAGGCCTGCTGCTGGTGGAAAGGGGAATAGGCGTGTTGGAAGGGGAAAAAAGGTTGTGTCCGTGGGGTAGGTGTTAAAGCAACAGTAACATCTGCAGAAGAAAGACCATCTTCCAGCGAAATAAAATGTCTACTTCTTTTAGCGGACAATGTGATAAGATCCCTTTCTTATGGCCACGCCAATCGCTATAAATTCCAGATGAGGCACAAAAACAGCAGGTGCTTCAACGGATATCAAGTGCTCCTTTAAGTGGGCTTTCCTCCACATCAACTTCAACATCACAAATACTCCAGTCCTCAAAGGTGTCACCCCAATCGCACTTGCTTCCTCACAGCTCCCAAATCTCCAGCTGCCCGTCTGAGTATGAGGTAGAACAGATGGTTGAGTCTGCAGAGCTGTTTACTCATATTATAGCCTGGGAATCAGAGGTCGACTCCAGCGTTTCTGTGAATCCAGACGAGGAAATGATCTGCACTGATGCCCAGAATCTTTATGAGTCGGATCCAGGACCAGACACAGAAGGTTCTGACCATAATTTAGACCCTCATTCCCAAACTGTAACTCCTGTTGGTGGAGACAATGAGGAAGACGATTATGAGACTCAAATACCTGATTGGAGCGACAACTTTAGTTTTTTGTCAGGGCAGGAACAGGTTGGCTCTGAGGACGACGGGTGTGATAACGCACAGGGTGATGATGATGAGGTTGGAGATCAAACTTACTGTCAACCCACAGTCAGCCAAGAGATGAGGTCAGCAGAGGAGGTGGATTAAGATGCTAGTGATGACGAGGTCAGGTTGCGCCTTCCTGGACAGAGACGTAGTACTGGAAGCACGTCAACAACTGCATCCTCAAACACAACTCTGCCTCTCACCACAAGTCGTGGTGGCTCTTCAGGTCGCATGGGTGCTAAGCCTTGCATAGCCTGGGCATTTTTTCAGATCGATAAAGATGACCCAACTCGTGTTATCTGTAACATTTGTCAGCAAAAGCTAAGTAGAGGCCAAAAAATACATAGTTTGAGTACTTCATGCATGAACCGACCACATGGACATGAAGCATAAGTTGCAGTGGGAAGTTCAGTGTGCTACAATGCGGCCTAGCCGGCCGGGCCAACCACCGTCTGTCATATCTTGTGCATCCGCGGCCTCTTCATCCTCTGTGACTGGGGGGACAGCAGCCACACCTGTTTTGGGGCGCAGACCTGCCACCTCTTTACCCGCAACAGCCAGCGTGATTGGCAGGTCATCATTTTCTTTGGAGATGGTAACACCAGCTGGTGTTGAGCACTGTCCGATATCGATAGCACCACCTTTGGATCAAGGCAACCTAACATGTTCGCCTGCATCTTCCTCACAGACCGGCAGTTTGCCGGGGACACCCTTATCAACCCCGTCTAAGCACAATAGCCAGCCCTCGGTCCCTCAGATGTGGACAAGTAAAAGACCATTTCCTCCTAGCCATGAGAAAGCTAAGAGGTTGAATTTCACCATCTGCAAGCTCTTGGCTACAGAAATGTTGCCTTTCCGCCTGGTGGACACAGAGGATTTTCGAGACCTTATGTCCGTCGCAGTGCCCCAGTACCAGATGCCCAGTCGGCACTACTTCTCAAAGAAAGGTGTGCCAGCGCTCCACCAGCATGTCGCACACAACATCACCGCTTCTTTGAGAAACTCTGTGTGTGACAGGGTGCATTTCACCACAGACACTTGGACGAGAAGGCATGGACAGGGGCGTTACATGTCGCTGGCTGGGCACTGGGTAACTATGGTGACAGCAGGACAAGGGGCTGCTGTCCAAGTCTTGCCGTCCCCACGAGTTGTGCGTCAATCCTATTTATGTCAAAGTTCCTCTACTGCTTCTGCCTCCTCAACCTCCTCTCGGTCTTCCACCAGCACCCAAAGCCTGTCTGGTCATTCCACAAGCTTTCTAACTGCGCAGAAGGGATCCTGCACACCTCCTTGCTATGCTGGCAGTAGGGCTCAACGTTATCAGGCGGTTTTTACTTTGAAATGTCTGGGAAATGTGAGTCACACAGCTGAGGAGTTGTGGTCAGCTCTGGAGAACCAATTTCATGAATGGTTGTCTCCACTGGACCTGAAACCAGGGAAGGCCGTGTGCGACAATGCTGCAAACCTGGGTGCGGCCCTTCACCGGGGCAATGTCACACACGTGCCTTGTATGGCTCACGTGTTGAACCTGGTTGTCCAGCAATTTTTAGCCCACTATCCCAGACTAGATGGCCTTCTGCAGAGGGCACGGTCGCTGTGTGCTCACTTCCGCCGTTCGCATCCCGCAGCTCAGCGACTTACATCTCTACAGAAGTCGTTGGGCCTGCCACTTCACCGGCTAAAATGCGATGTGCCTACCCAGTGGAATTCAACTCTGCACATGATGCAGCGACTGTGGCAGCACCGACAAGCCCTAGTGCAATACGTTCTGACGTATAGCCTGGGCCAACGAGATCCAGAGGTGGGGCAAATCACGCTGGAGGAGTGGTCTCAGATCAGGGACCTATGCACCCTTCTGCACAGTTTTGAAATGGCGACGAAGATGTTTAGTGCTGACGATGCCATTATCAGCATGACTATTCCGGTGATTTACATGCTGGAGCACATGTTAAACAGAATTCGGAATCAGGTGGTGGCACAAGAGGAGGTGGAGGAAGTAGAGGAGGAGGAGTTGTTTGCGGAAGAGCTAACATCTGCAAGGTCCAGTCGGTCGGCAGCACCAAGGCGGCAGGCATGTGAGGGTGGGGGAGATGGTTTTACCAGGGCGCATGGTAGCAGCCAAACTAGTGAGGAAGGTGCAGGAGCCCAGGAAGAAGTGGAGGATGAACTGATGGAAGACTCATCAGATGAGGGAGACCTTGATCACATTTCTGTTGTGCGAGGTTGGGGGGAGAGGACAGAGGAAGGAAGCATGATTGTTACCTCGCCACCAACACAACAGGGACTTGGTGCTCCTGGATGCGCAACACACATGAGTGCCTTCTTGCTGCACTACCTGCAACATGACCCTCGAATTGTGAGAATTAGAAATAATCCTGACTACTGGGTTGCCACACTGTTAGATCCCCGGTACAAAAGTAAATTTGCAGAAATTATTCCTGCCATAGAAAGGGATGCACGCATGCAGGAGTATCAGCAGAGACTGTTGCAGAATCTTACATGTGCTTTTCCACAAAACACCAGTGGTGCACGTAGTGAATCTCACAGTTCCAACTTGCCAACCATGGGACCGTTAAGTGTTCAGCACTCAAACTGTAACAGAACAACAGTATCTGCTGGTAACATCAATTTTGCGGAATCATTTCACCACTTTTTTAGCCCATCCTTTGCATGGCCACAGGAGACAAGAAGTCTGACACATAGTCAACGCCTAGAGACGATGGTACAGGAGTATCTCCAAGTAAACATTGAAGCGATGACTGTGTCACTGGACCCTTGCTCTTTTTGGGCTTCCAATCTGGATAAATGGCCGGAGCTAGCCACTTACGCATTGGAGATCTTGTCATGCCCCGCAGCCAGCATTCTGTCTGAACGTGTGTTCAGCGCTGCTGGTGGTGTGCTGACAGATAAGCGCACGCGGCTCTCCATTTATAATGTAGACAGACTCACGTTCATAAAGATGAACAAATCATGGATCCGAAATGACTTTTCTACCCCTGTGTCATCCTGGGGAGAGTAAAAGCTTGATGATTGGTTAAAATAACCCTACCAACCGTTTTAAGCTTTCAAATTACTAATCATGTTTATCTGTATCTTGGCTGGAAAATAATTTGGGCTTTGTAGCAGTGTGCAGCACTGATTCTATTAGGCCATCTATAATAAGCTCCACCAGATTTAAAATTACTAATCATGTTTATCTGTATCTTGACTGGAAAATAATTTGGGCTTTGTAGCAGTGTGCAGCACTGATCCTATTAGGCCATCTATACTAAGCTCCACCAGATTTAAAATTAATAATAATTTTTAGCTGCATCTAGCCGGAAAATAATTTTGGGGCTCCGAGATGCGCAAGACACATAAGTGCCTTCTTGCTGCACTACCTGCAACATGACCCTCATATTGTCAGAATTCGAAGTAATCATGACTACTGGGTTGCCACACTCTTAGATCCCCCAAACTTTTCGATCAACCTTTTCATTTTAATAAAGACCAAAAAATGGTCATTTTTGAAATTATAAGCATTAGCAGGTTATTAGAAACTGAAATCAAACAGTTTTCAACTCAAAACTTTATTCTAGGTGATGTTACATTTTCACATAGGCCCCTTGTTCGAAAGGAGCTTCTGAACTCTCTCGTCCATTGAATTTGTCAGGTTTTGGATGGTTTCTGCTTCAATTGTTTTGCATGAGGACAGAATACCCTCCCAGAGCTGTTGCTTAGATGTGAACTGCCTCCCGCCATCATAGACACTCCTTTTGATGATGCTCCAGAGGTTCTGAATGGGGTAGAGGTCAGGGGAGCATGGGGGTCACACCATAAGTTTGTCCCCTTTTATGCCCATATCAGCCAGAGATGCAGATGTTTTATGTGCAGCATGAGATGGTGCATTATCATGCAAAAAAATGATCTTGCTGTGAAGTACACGGTTCTTCTTCTTGAACCATGGCAGGAAGTGCTGTTTGAGAAAATCCACATACATTATGGAGTTCATCTTTAGCGCCTTCAGGGATCCTAAAGGGGCCGACAATCTCTCTCCCCATGATTCCAGCCCAAAACATTACTCCACCTCCTCCTTGTTGGCGCTGTAGCCTTGTTTGCGTAGGGTGTCCATCAACCAGCCATCCTCCACTCCATC
The DNA here is from genome assembly GCF_046119375.1 of Phyllobates terribilis. Classification (NCBI taxonomy): domain Eukaryota; kingdom Metazoa; phylum Chordata; class Amphibia; order Anura; family Dendrobatidae; genus Phyllobates; species Phyllobates terribilis. The sequence goes on from NW_027362763.1 coordinate 227,110,885, forward strand.
CATCTGGACCATCGAGCGCTGCACGGCACTCATCCGTGAACAAAACAGTTTTGAAATCAGTCTTCATGTAATGTTTGGCCCACTGGAGCCGTTTCTGCTTGTGTGAAGTGGATAGAGGAGGTCGACAGGATGGCGTATGCACAGCTGCAAACCTCTGAAGGACCCTGCATCTTGTTGTTCGGGGGACGTTGGAGGCACCAGCAGCTTCAAAAACTTGTCTGCTGCTATGACAAGGCTTTTTTGCCGCTACTCTTTTAACCTGACGTACTTGCCTGTAGGAAAGAGTCCTCAATTTGCCCTTATCAGCACGTACACGTGTGTACTGTGAATCAGCTACATACTTCTTGATTGCCAAGACACTTCATCCTGATCATCGCAAAATGTTGATTGTAGTCATGCCTTGACCTAAACACTCCACAATTTGTTTCTTCTCAGCAGCCGACACATCCTTTTTCTTTCCCATTTTGGCAGAAAATGTAGGCTGCTTAATAATGTGAGACAGCCTTCTTAAGTAGTCTTGTCTTTCATTGGACACACCTGCCAAACTAATTAGCACAGGTGTCTGCAATTGCTTACAGTGATATAAAGAGCCCTGACACACATCACCATCAATGAGTTTAACTGACAAACAAACAAATTCTTCCCTTATCACTCCTAAACACTTTTTGCATAATAATTTGGAACACAGTGTACATGTGCTTTTCCACAAAACACCAGTGGTTCACGTAGTGAATCTTACAGTTCTAACTTGCCAACCGTGGTCTGTATGGAGTTGTTCAATAAAGGGCCCAAAATTAAGATAACATAGATGGGAGAGGTCTCTATGAATAGGAATTCCTAAGTATTTGATACCCTGTGAGGGCCAGGCAAAGGGAAAGTTGGACTGGATGGAATCCTATATGGATTTGGGGAGGGAGACATCGAGGGCCTCAGACTTCGCTGCATTGATTTTAAAATTTGACCATGTAACAAAGTGATCTATTTCAGCCATAACAGCATGGATGGATATATGTGATTGAGTGATATATACTAGGACATCATCAGCAAATAGAGAGCACTTGTACTCGGTGCCTCCCACCTCAATCCACCTAATATTGGGGTTATGGCGAATTGATGAGAGCAGGTGCTCTGTCACTAGGATGTATAAGAGAGGGGACAGAGGACATCCCTGCCTTGTCTCATTGGTGATTGTGAAAGGTGATGAAAATGTTCTGATGCACCCCCTGGGCCTTGGGACACACGGAGCCGGACCCTTTTTGGTGGATGCTGGTGGTTGTAGTCTTCGTGGCGGCGACTCGGTTCCGTGGCTCAGGGTGGTCAAACCAGTGGCGGAACTATTTATGTGGTTTTGATGTTTAAATGTCCGACTTCGCCACCAGTGGATTGCAGTCAGAGTGAACCGCCGCTGCAGGGCAGACCGCTGAGGCTGGTGTTGTGGGTGCAGCAGAGCGTAGCATAACTCCCCACGGGAGGAGTATAGCCTCAGGGCAGTGTATGCGGAGGATGGGTGTGATGGTGGAGGGCAGCAGCAGTAACGACACGGAGTCAGTGATGCAGTCCAGGGCCTTTACTCACAGTTCTTATTATCCAGATAACGTCTGCAGGTAACGGCTGCCCACGTCGTACTGTGCTCACCAGGTGAGGGGCTCAGACAACTCCCAGATAACTTTGGAGCGCTTCACAGGACCCCCTTTCTGTGTCCTTTGTCTGGCCTTTCTTACCAACCCTTCTGTCCGGCTGCCTCGGGCCTCCTCTTGGTAAACTTGGCGCCAGTTTCCCTGACCCTATGTGGTGCCTTCCTAGCGGGTGTAGCGAGGGGCTGCGCCACATAAAATGTCACAGCCTCCGGTTTCTAGCTGAGGGTCGTTTCCTGCCTCCACTAGTTTCGGGGACCGGTCTCCCCCTTTGGCCTGACCCCTCCACGCAGGTGGATTCGGGCGTGTGGTGGCGACTCGCCCATCCGCACCCCTGGGATCCCTTCATTCCTCGTTCCTGGAGCCTTCTCCGCTCCTCTTCCTTCTCCCTCTTCCAGGCCTGGGCCTCTGTTACTAGGCCCGCCTCCGGAGCAGAGCTCATGCAGAGCCCCTGCTTCCTGCCACTTCTGCTCAGACTTCTCTGCACTGAACTAAGATGGTGCCCACCTTTTATACTCCCTTCTCAATGCACCCAGGAACTGCTTCCTTCCTGCTCCTGCACTACAGGGTTCCCCTTCCTCAGTGTTCCCTCCCCCCACTCCAGCCAGGGACAGGGACTGTCATGCCCATCTCAGAGGCATATTGGTCGCCCTGCCCCACGGCAATGTGGTGTAATGCATGCAGGTGTCGGGTCCTGATCCACACTCCATCCTTACCTGAGAGTGAGATATCACACCTCTGGGTGAGGTGCAATACCTCTGTAGCAACCGAGCCCTCAGGGTGCTACAGTTCCATTTATCTTCAGCCTAGGTGACGTATTGTGATACAGGGCCGTGATTTTGGCTATAAAAGGGTCCCCTAGACCCCTACCCCAAGCTTTTTAAGAGAATCATATATGGCGTGCCAGGAGACTCTATGGAATGCTTTCTCAGCATCCAACGAGAGTATCTAATTATAAATTTTTAACTGCATCTAGCCCAGGAAATACTTTGTGCCTAGTAGCAGTGTCTGCTAGTCAGCGGATTATCCCGGCTGTTAAGCAAGCTACACCACCTGTAGTTTGGACACTTAATTTTTTCAAAGGAAATGCTTCGGGACCACGGGATACTCAGTGAAGAGCATCAGGAGGCACCCCAAGGCATATGGGCTGGGACTGGCAGTAGGATGCCTTGCGGTGGACAGCCGAGCTCGATCCTTATAAAAGCTTTTTAACTGCAGCAGCTTTAGTGGATGCTACTGGAGCTGGAATTACGCAGCTGCTGGCATGAGACTTGCGCTCCAATAGATCCTTGCAAATGGATTTAAAGTGTATTCATTCAAATTAGAGAGACAATTTAAATTAAAAAGCTTAGAGCTGCCTCCACCACAGGGGGGCTCGCTCTACCCACCAGCGGACAGGCACCAGTATTGGGAGAGGGGGGCTGGCCGTCAGGGTTCACCGCGGCTCTGGCACAAACCCGGCGACACGGAGGTGGCACGGGCAGGAGCGGACTGAACATGTCGGCTTCTCTCTTTTTGGATTTTAGAAGGGCATGACATGCCTATATCTGTGTCTCCCCCTCCTTTTACTCCTCCACCTCTTTTCTTTTCGCATGACTATATGTACTTGTCACTTTTCCATGTGTTAGTTGTGTCTTCTGAGCAGTTTGTCAGCTTTTGGACACCTTTGAAGGTGTTTTCTATGTGTTTCTATGTGTTTTTGTTTGCCTGCCATTGGTTTTAACGGTGTTCGACGGTGTTCGACGAACAGTTCGACGAACAGTTCGGCGAACACACGGGTGTTCGACGAACCGAACCGAACTCGAACACTACGGGGGTGGCTCAACACTACACATTAGTCCACAACATAGTTTACCATATGAATGTTTAATGTGACAAATAGTGTTGAGCATTCCGATACTGTAATATCGGGTATCGGCCGATATTCGCGTTATCGGAGTTCCGATACTGAGTTCCGATACTTTTAGAATATTAAATACCGGAATCGGAAGTTCCTATAATGCCTGCGCTCTGCAGTGTCTCTGAAGGATGGCATGCTGTATGGCAGCGCTCAGCTGCGATCTAGCCTGTCATCAGAATGCCATCCCAGCTTGAGAGAATTCTCCTGATTGTTTTAAAGCCGGAGGGCGGTAAAAAGCCGCCGGCTTTTAAACAATCACACAGCCCCATAACTGCTTCCCCGCAGCCTCCCACCTCGATCCTCCGCTCCCCTCACCACCTCCTATCCCTATCGTAAGTTAGGACCGGACGGGGAGCACAGCACCAAGGAGCGGGGAACGAAGGACCCGGGTGGGGAAGCCGACAGTGAAAAGACTTCACCGCCGGCTTTCCCGTTCTATGCTGCGCTTTCCCGCCGGTTATTTCAAACGAACAGCTGAGGTATCAGGTGATGCTGATTAGCTGTTCATTTGAAGTCGCCGCGGTGCCCTCAGAGGGTTCATGTGAGTTCATGCTTGACTGCATTGCATGAACTCACATGAACTTTCCCACGGCCGCACAGGTCAGCCTCACCTCGCAGACCACCCGTCATGATTGGTGTGTGCGGGTGTCTGTGCGATGTCTGCGGGTGTGTGCGTGCAGGCGGACATAGGCCGATGTGACACTACTACTCCCATCGGCCTATGTCTGTCCCCCGTCCACTCGTGCCAGCAGGTTCAGCTCGATGGGAGCAGTAGTTCCCATCAGCCTGATCCTGCTATTTAAACTGCCCCATGTCATTTTTGCCCCTATACGTGTTTTTTTAGGCCCCCATATTTTTTTTTTGTTTTTGGTCCCCAATAAATTTTAAATACATTTCATTGGTGGCCAGTGGTTACCTAAAATAAATTAGTTTATACATTACCTGTCCCCGTCGATCGCCACCTAAAATAAAGTAAAAAATAAAAAACTACACCTATACTCACTGTAATGCACACGCCCGGGCTGAGCGGCGTGTGCGTGTGATTGTAGTGATTCCACTGGACCGTGCCGGAGAGTGAATGCCTGGAGGGGCGTAACTAGGTATTCACCCGATCCGACCAGGGTCGCACGACGGCATACGACGCCAGTGCACCAAGGAGGAACCGAGTAGAGGGACCAGGTGCTACTCCAGGACAGACCCCGGACACGGCTGTTGACCCACACAGGGGAATACAGGAACAGACTGGTAGGCTGGCACACAGACTGGTGGGTATAGGCAGGCACGACTGGTATGCAGGCAGGCGGGTATGCAGGCAGGGGGGTACAGGCAAGCACAGCTAGAGTGCAGACAGGGAGGCACTAGCAGGTAGGGACACTGGCGGGATAGGACCCAGTACACACTGGGACTCAGGAACAGAACCACAGATGTGGCGGACAAACACAGCAGAGTGAGGCCGCCCAGAGAGGTGAGCGAGAACAGGGCAGGACAAGGCCGCCTGGAGTGGTGAGCAAGAGTAGAGCAGGACAAGGCCGCCAGGAGCGGTGAACAAAGGGTCAGAGCTGAGCGAGACTGCCGGAGCAGTGAGCAAGAGTAAAGCAGGACGAGGCCGCCTGGAGCGGTGAGCAAGAGTGGAGCAAGACTGCCGGAGCAGTGAGCAAAAGGATAAGAGCGGAGCGAGACTGCCGGAGCAGCGAGCAAAAGGGTCCGAGCGGAGCAAGGCTGCCGGAGCAGCGAGCAAAGGAGTCAGAGCAGGCTAGAACCGCCGGAGCGGTGAGCAAAGGAGTCAGAGCAGGCTAGAACCGCCGGAGCGGTGAGCAAAGGAGTCAGAGCAGGCTAGAACCGCCGGAGCGGTGAGCAAAGGAGTCAGAGCAGGCTAGAACCGCCGGAGCGGTGAACAAAGGAGTAGGAGCAGGCTAGAACCGCTGGAGCGGTAAGCAAGGCAGAGCAGGGGGGGACAGGGCTCTGTTCACACGGAACAGACAGGAAGAGAAAGGCAGAGCCAGATACCCACAGGATACTTGCAGTGAAGTAGCGAGTGGACCACAAACTCACAAACGGGAGTACAGAGACAACAAGCAGGAGTTAGGTACGAGTTCAGACTCTGCAGAAAAAGGAAGGGAACGGACATAGAGGCAAAACAGGTAAAGGATAGGAAAGAGTTCAGACTGGAACTGAGTGTACGGAGGAGACCGACACTGCAGCGGGATACAGGAGCGGGTCTGGGAATACGGCCCCCAGAGAGGCGGGACGAACAGGCAAGGAGCGTGTTCAAACAGGACAGACAAGATACAGGAACAGGTCTAGGTAATCGGCCCCTAGAAGGCGGGAGGAACAGGCTAGGAGCGTGTTCAGACAGGCCTGGAAATACAGCCTCCAGGATAGGCAGACAAGAGAACACAGACAGGACTCAGTTCAGACACGGGAACTGATACTGCAAGGCAGGAGACATAGACAGGACTCAGTTCAGACACGGGAACTGATACCGCAAGGCAGGAGACAGACAGGACTCAGTTCAGACACGGGAACTGATACCGCAAGGCAGGAGACATAGACAGGACTCAGTTCAGACACGGGAACTGATACCGCAAGGCAGGAGACATAGACAGGACTCAGTTCAGACACGGGAACTGATACCGCAAAGCAGGAGACAAAGAACGGGACCTGGCACCTTCAGAGTGCAAGCACACACTGAATGAAACACTATGCTCAGGCAGGGATAGATGGGAGCAGCTGAGCTATATACCAGGTGACAGACAGCAATAGGCTGAGGACGCACAAGGGGTGTGACCCACAGCAGGTACAAAAAGCAGGAAGTGATCGGGCGCCGCCCTTAAGCAGCAGAAACAGACACAAACAGACAGCATGGAGGGAAGCCAGAGAGACATTCTGGACTGGAGATCAAGTGCGCGCTCTTGCACAGTGGGAGATGGACCACCATGCAAGAACGCCGCCAGGTATGTTACAGTACCCCCCCCTTACGCCCCCTCTTCTTCAGGCCTGCCAGAATCTTCCGCAGGGAATTCGAGGACCAGTCGTTCACTTCAAGGAGATCACTTCCACTGTCCACAGGAAAAACTGATCTCATCTGGTTAGCTAGGATGCTACCTCCTATCCAGCCATCCTCAGCAACAGACGAAACGGGTGGAGTACCAGGAGCAGCACACAAGGAAGTCTCTCTCCACATATTTTCAGGTGGCACCCCAGAGGGTACAGGAGACAACTGGAAGTCCTTCACCGGGTTGGAGGAGGACAGAGACTTGGGGGTAATCTCTGCTTCGAGGTACATCTTGTCAAGCTCACAGGAAGAAATAGACAGGTTATCAGGTACATAATGAGGAAAAGTCACTGTCTCTTTGTTATCTGGTGGTACCCCGGAGGATTCAGGAAACAACTGGAGGTCCTCCGCCGGGTCAGAAGAGTGCAGAGGCTCAGAGAAAACATCTGCTTCAGAGTACACTAGGTCGGACTCACTGGACGAAGCAGGCGAGGTATCGGGTACTGAGTATAGGAAAGTCTCTGTCCATTCACCACCAGGTGGCACCCCGAAGGGTTCTGGAGACAACTGGCAGTCCTCCGCCTGGTCAGAGGGGTGTAGAGACTCACGGGTAACCTCTGCTTCAGAGTACACTAGGTCGGACTCACTGGACGAAGCGAGCGAGGTATCAGGTACAGAGTATAGGAGAGTCTCTGTCCTTTCGCTACCAGGTAGCACCCCGAAGGGTTCAGGAGACAACTGGAGGTCCTCCGCCTGGTCGGAGGGGTGTAGAGACTCGGGGGTAACTACCACTTTGGGGTACCCATTGTCAGGCTCACAGGACGAAGCGGACAAAGTATCGAGTACCGGGTGTAGAGAAGTCTCTCTCCATTTGTCATCGAGTGGTATCCCGGAGGATTCAGTAGGCAACAGGGGGTCCTCCGCCAGGTAGTAGAGGTGCACAGACTCTGAGGTAACCACAGCTTTGGAGCATCCTTGGACATGCACACCGGTTAAAGTGGGTGAAGCATCTGATGCCCGGTGCAGGAAGTTCCCCTGTGTGGAGTCTGGATGGGCAGAAGTCTCTTCGGGCAGGAGAACTGGAGCACTACCCACACACATTACCCGTTGGGGCTTCTCCGGGATACAGGGAGATGAAGCTTCAGTAGGGACTTCAAGGTTGGGGTCAGGAGGTCTCAGGGAGGACAGACCCTGGCGTGACGGCTTGCCTCTACGTCTAGCACGTCTGGACTGCCTCTTGAGGTTGGGAGAAGTATTCCGGAAAGCGTAGTCACCCTGTGAGGATTCTGGGTGGGCAGTAATCTCATTGGGCTGGAGGACTATTGCGCTACCCACACACATTACCCATTGGGGCTGCTCCAGGATATTGGGAAGTGAAGCTTCAGCAGGAGCCTCTGGGTTAGGATCATCGAAGACCATTAGAAAGGCCACCAGGAAGGCCATTAGGTCCAGGAGGATCGGATCCTGTGTTTCATATAGGGGGTTGATCCATTCCAAGGCATCACCCGCCAGGTAAGACATAATGAATGCCACCTTAACCCGATCTCTGGGAAAACATAGAGGGTAGAACTTGAAGTGTAGCATGCATTGCTCCACAAATGCACGACTTTGTCTTGGATCCCCATAATAACGTAGCGGATCCGCAGGAACGAGAGCAGATAGATCCATCTGGACGGGTGCGTAATTCGCCTGGAACTCAGCTAAAGGGAAAAAAAAAATTTATTTATTTATTTTAATGCATGTATTCGCTGGAAAACTTCTCAGAGAGCGAAGGCCGTGGGGCTCAACGGGAACCATGGCCTGAGCATGCTGTAATGCACACGCTCGGGCTGAGCGGCGTGTGCGTGTGATTGTAGTGATTCCACTGGACCGTGCCGGAGAGTGAATGCCTGGAGGGGCGTAACTAGGTATTCACCCGATCCGACCAGGGTCGCACGACGGCATACGACGCCAGTGCACCAAGGAGGAACCGAGCAGAGGGACCAGGTGCTACTCCAGGACAGACCCCGGACACGGCTGTTGACCCACACAGGGGAATACAGGAACAGACTGGTAGGCTGGCACACAGACTGGTGGGTATAGGCAGGCACGACTGGTATGCAGGCAGGCGGGTATGCAGGCAGGGGGGTACAGGCAAGCACAGCTAGAGTGCAGACAGGGAGGCACTAGCAGGTAGGGACACTGGCGGGATAGGACCCAGTACACACTGGGACTCAGGAACAGAACCACAGATGTGGCGGACAAACACAGCAGAGTGAGGCCGCCCAGAGAGGTGAGCGAGAACAGGGCAGGACAAGGCCGCCTGGAGCGGTGAGCAAGAGTAGAGCAGGAAAAGGCCGCCAGGAGCGGTGAACAAAGGGTCAGAGCTGAGCGAGACTGCCGGAGCAGTGAGCAAGAGTAAAGCAGGACGAGGCCGCCTGGAGCGGTGAGCAAGAGTGGAGCAAGACTGCCGGAGCAGTGAGCAAAAGGATAAGAGCGGAGCGAGACTGCCGGAGCAGCGAGAAAAAGGGTCCGAGCGGAGAAAGGCTGCCGGAGCAGCGAGCAAAGGAGTCAGAGCAGGCTAGAACCGCCGGAGCGGTGAGCAAAGGAGTCAAAGCAGGCTAGAACCGCCGGAGCGGTGAGCAAAGGAGTCAGAGCAGGCTAGAACCGCCGGAGCGGTGAACAAAGGAGTAGGAGCAGGCTAGAACCGCCGGAGCGGTAAGCAAGGCAGAGCAGGGGGGACAGGGCTCTGTTCACACGGAACAGATAGGAAGAGAAAGGCAGAGCCAGATACCCACAGGATACTTGCAGTGAAGTAGCGAGTGGACCACAAACTCACAAACGGGAGTACAGAGACAACAAGCAGGAGTTAGGTACGAGTTCAGACTCTGCAGAAAAAGGAAGGGAACGGACATAGAGGCAAAACAGGTAAAGGATAGGAAAGAGTTCAGACTGGAACTGAGTGTACGGAGGAGACCGACACTGCAGCGGGATACAGGAGCGGGTCTGGGAATACGGCCCCCAGAGAGGCGGGACGAACAGGCAAGGAGCGTGTTCAGACAGGACAGACAAGATACAGGAACAGGTCTAGGTAATCGGCCCCTAGAAGGCGGGAGGAACAGGCTAGGAGCGTGTTCAGACAGGCCTGGAAATACAGCCTCCAGGATAGGCAGACAAGAGAACACAGACAGGACTCAGTTCAGACACGGGAACTGATACCGCAAGGCAGGAGACATAGACAGGACTCAGTTCAGACACGGGAACTGATACCGCAAGGCAGGAGACAGACAGGACTCAGTTCAGACACGGGAACTGATACCGCAAGGCAGGAGACATAGACAGGACTCAGTTCAGACACGGGAACTGATACCGCAAGGCAGGAGACATAGACAGGACTCAGTTCAGACACGGGAACTGATACCGCAAGGCAGGAGACATAGACAGGACTCAGTTCAGACATGGAAACTGATACCGCAAGGCAGGAGACATAGACAGGACTCAGTTCAGACACGGGAACTGATACCGCAAGGCAGGAGACATAGACAGGACTCAGTTCAGACACGGGAACTGATACCGCAAAGCAGGAGACAAAGAACGGGACCTGGCACCTTCAGAGTGCAAGCACACACTGAATGAAACACTATGCTCAGGCAGGGATAGATGGGAGCAGCTGAGCTATATACCAGGTGACAGACAGCAATAGGCTGAGGACGCACAAGGGGTGTGACCCACAGCAGGTACAAAAAGCAGGAAGTGATCGGGCGCCGCCCTTAAGCAGCAGAAACAGACACAAACAGACAGCATGGAGGGAAGCCAGAGAGACATTCTGGACTGGAGATCAAGTGCGCGCTCTTGCACAGTGGGAGATGGACAACCATGCAAGAACGCCGCCAGGTATGTTACACTCACCTAGACACCTAATTCCCTGAAGCCATCGATCTCCTGTAATAAAATATAAAATAATAAACCACAACCTTATCCTTACCCCTCCGTAGTAGTCCACGAGTGTCCCACGAAGATCCCCAGTTTAGAGCAGCCACATAGAATGTGACCGCTCTGAACCGCTGCCGCCGCTAGAGTGACGGGGCCGTAAAGCAGCCCCGTCATTGCATAAGCGGGTTCGCCGGAGTTCAGGCAGCGCTGCTCCGGTCAGCTCCTTTACGGCCCTGCTGTATCGTGAGAAATTCCCACGGTACAGCAGTGCCGTAAAGGAGGTCTCCGGAGCTGCGCTGACTGAATGCACTCCGGTGACCTCAGTCAGGGCACCCGCTGCCGGGAGCGGACGTGTTCCCGGCAGCGTGAGCTTGCAGCAGCCATGCACAGCTGTCACCATCTCCAGATGTGACAGCTGTGCATGGGAGATCAGAGCAGGAAACTATTTTTTTTTAGTAAACTAAGAAATAAATAAAATGGTGCATTTTATTTCAAATAAATTATTTTTTTCTGGGTGTAGTGTGTGTTTTTTCTTTTTAACATTTTGTAGGTTAGTAATGGGGGTGTCTTATAGATGCCCATCATTACTAATCTGGGCTTCATGGCAGCTGGCACTGACATGAACCCCAACCCTATTATCCCCTGTCACCGCACCAGGGCAGCTTGGAAGAGCGAGGCTAAGTGCCAGAACAATAAAGAATTGTGTCTTTATTTCAATTAAAGGACTTTATTCTGGGTGTTGTGTTTTTTTTAAATACTTTACTAGAAATTCATGGCGTTCATGTCTCATATTGGCGTGACCACATGAATTTCAAGCTTAGGGCCAGCTGATAATACCAAGCTGGCCCTAACCCCTTTATTACCGAGTGAGCCACTGCACCAGGGCCATGGATGAGTTGGTACAGCGCCAGAAGATGGCACTTCTATGAATGCGCCATTTTCTGGGGTGGCTGCGGACAGCAATTTGCAGTGGGGGGGGGGGCCAGAAAGCTTGGGCCTCCCTGCGCTGCAGATTCCAGCCCCCGGCTGCCTAGTTGTACCTGGCTGGACACAAAAATAGGGCGAAGCCAAACGTATTTTTTTTTTTAATTATTTCATGAAATTCATGAAATAATTAAGAAAAAAAGGGCTTCCCTATATTTTTGTGTCCAACCAGGTACAAATAGGCAGCTGGTGGTTGGGGGCAGCCCGTTCCTGCCTGCTGTACCTGGCTTGACACAAATATAGTGCGAAGCCCCACGTCAATATTTTTTTAATTCTGCGCTTCTCAGTGTCTGCGGGAAGACAGGCTGGATGGCAGCTTTCGGCTGCGATCCTGCCGGTCATCTCGATGTAGCAGAGCTGAAGCCGTCCTGGGAACCATCGAAAGGTAAGGATGAGGTTGGTTTATTATTTTTCTTTTATTGCAGGAGATCATTGGCTTCAGCTGGAATGGGCGTGATGGTAAGTATGGTTTAATTTAGAACAATAAAGAATTTTGTGTTTATTTCAATTAAAGGACTTTATTCTGGGTGTTTGTGTTTTTTTAGTAACTTTGACTATGGGGTTAGTAATGGGGGTGTCTTATAGACGCCTCTCCATTACTAACCTGTGCTTGATGTCAGCTGGCATTATAAGCTGACATCAACCCCAGCCCTATTACCCCACTGCCACCGCTACAGGGCAGTGGGAAGAGCGAGGCTAAGTGCCAGAATTGGCGCATCCTATGGATGCGCCATTTCTGGGGCGTCTGACGGCTGGTGTTTCTAGCCTGGGAGGGGGCCAATATTCATGGCACCCTTCCTGGGCTATTAATATCAGCCCCCAGCTGTCTGCCTAGCCTTTGCTAGCTATTAAAATAATGGGGACCCCACGTCATTTTTTGGGGGGGTCCCACATTTTGCTAGTAAAGGCAAGGTATTCAGCTGGGGGCTGATATTAGTAGCCTGGGAAGCTCCGTGGGTATTACCCCCTTCCCACGCTTCAAACATCTGCCCCAGCCGTCTGGTTAACCTCCGCTAGAGACTAAAATTACGGGGAACCCCACACCAATTTTTTTTTTAATAAATCCTTTATTTTAACACTAAATGACAAGTACAGTAACCAACACTATCACTGTACTTATTATATATGTTACTGACATGATTCTTTCTATCTAATCTATGTGTGATGCTCTATTATTTCTGTTGTAAATTGTCGGGTACCGCTGCGGAATTGCCGGCCGGCTTTTTTAAAGAGACGGTGCATGAAAACACGAATATTTTTTTAAATAAATCCTTTACACTAAATGACAAGTACAGTAAGCAACACTGTCACTGTACTGCTTGTACATGTGACTGACATGTTTCTATCTATCTAATCTATGTGTGATGCTCTATCTTTCTGTTATAAATTGTCGGGCACAGCTGCTGAATTGCCGGCCGGCTTTTTTAAAGAGACGGTGCATGAAAACACGAATATTTTTTTAATAAATCCTTTACACTAAATGACAAGTACAGTAAGCAACACTGTCACTGTACTTCATATATATGTGACTGACATGTTTCTATCTATCTAATCTATGTGTGAAGCTCTATTCTTTCTGTTCTAAATTGTCGGGTACCGGTGTATGCCGCTGCTGAATTGCCGGCTTTTCATGTTTCAATGTGAGCACTGTTCCCATCCATTTGGGCAACCACCTCCCCCAATACATTCTACATTATTGTTAGTTGTTTTCCTTCATGTGGAATTAACCTTCAAGGAAAGAAAGGGTTTATTTTCATTCCGATATTTGTGTCCCATTGACTTGCATTGGTTTCCAGTATCGGAATCGGCGATATCCGATACCTTTTGGGTATCGGCCCGATCCAATCCGATTCGATATTTCCTGATATCGGAAGGTATCGCTCAACACTAGTGACAAATCATAATTAAAAAAACAAAAATTCTGTTCTATCCTTGAATATCAAAAACAAACAGTCAAACGTGTCACTTATTTATTAAGGGTTAAAACTAACACTATGCTGTTTGGGGCAGAACCTGAAATCGTGATTTATCTAATTTATTGTAGAATCTAAAAAATATTTGTCACAGGATCTCGATTAAAGAATGTCTGTTCACCATCTTTATGAACACATTCCCTACTTATGGGTATCGGATCAAAAACTAATTTGGCCCTAAGCTAAATGTTCCTTGATCCAGACTTTAGCTCATATTCAAAATTCAAACATCAATACTGATTACCATTTCAATCTTTGATCTAGACAGTTGCTTTCAAATATCAATGACTCTGTGGTATCACAGCTTTGTACATTAAGGATATGTCAATATTAGACAGATTTGTTTAAAAAAAAATCTTCAAATGTCCCATGTATTGTATCTTAATATGATTTGCAGAGATGCATGCACATGTGACAGAAAGAAAACATTCAAATACATTAAACAGATTCAGTTGCAGAAACGTTTGAAACAAACCTTTCATAAATGAACATACCCTAAGTGATTGGCAAATTACAAATTGTCTTCAATAATATAATGTTATGCATTTGTTTGATTCGATAGCCTCTATTTTAAACTGTAAGTTGAAAGGGTTAATGGTGAGGAAACAGGTCTGAGCTGCTTTTCCCAAAGTAATGTCGCACTCGCAACACAAATTTCTAATGCAAGCTAAGTATCGAGCATTCTGAAACAAGGCACAATTCTTTGTTGTAATGGATCTTTGAGACGTACAAGCTTGGTGGCTACTTGTGACCTTTGGCACAACTCTAAAAGAGTTACTCTCACAATAGTGGCCACAAAGCCTAATGAGGAACAGTCTTTTAACTTTAGGAATAACAGTGTAAGTCTCCGCAGTACACAAAAGTCTTTTAACAGTATATCAATATAGTTATTGGTCATTTTAAGAAACCACTTTGTCTAGAAGTAATCAATACTACTGCTAGTATTCTTAGCACCAACTAAACACAATCAGGTTCAGTGGCTACTATTTTCCTGTTTCACGGTTCCTTTGCTGATCCATTCCGAGTCCATGTGGCATTACTCTGCTGCCACAGCTAATCATGGTCTTTTTGCTCTCTCCTTTCAGATTAACCTCATGTCAGATGGTCCCGGGAAGCTAGTGCTCACATTTCTTCAGCTTTTTCCGTTAACATAGATCAGAGAATTAAGCTGAAACCTGTCTATACTCAGTGACTTATCTCCTTTGAATTTCTATATGAAGCTCTCTGCTCTGTCACACAAAGGAACCATCTCAGTTTAAGAAGTTGCCAGTCCAAAATGATAATTCTGCAGTCACTCTGTGTCACTGCAGACTTATGAGTTCCCCCAGAGAGAATTTGCAGGTTTCTGAGTTGGAAACGGCAGGTACGTATGCATTATGTATACTTCCGACCAGAGCCCGACAAACGGGTGCGGCCTCACTCCATACACTTGTTCTAAGCAAAGCTGTGCCCACTAGATGGCTGTGTCTCCAAACGGGGCATGACCTCTCTCTATACAAGTGTATGGAGCGAGGCCATGCCCACCAGATGGGCCCTGGCCGGTGGTATGTATAATGCACACGTACCCGCCAGTCCAGGCTTAGAAATCGGCAAATCCTTGCAGCGCACAATGTGTGCACTGGGGGGATTGGTAGATCTGCAGTCACACAGAGTGACTGCAGACATCATTTTTGACCGGAGAACACCTTTAAACTTACATTCAGTGGTGCAGACTATATATATTTCCCAGATACTCCATGTAACCTCAGCCATGCACTGACTAACTTCCTGCTTCACAGCTCATGTCATAGTCCAATGCACTGCAGTGTCTTCTAGCAGCCTTAAGTAACATTGCAAGGTGCACATTTGATGCATTAGATTACATTTAGTAAGCAATAAAGAACATTGTATACACAGACATAACTAAAATGCATACATACAATAAACTAAAGAACACAAGTACTTACATTGTAACAACATAAACAACATGTACATCACAGGAGTTTCCCCTTAAAATGACAGCAGATGGATTGTCTAGTACTGTAGGTCCTCCAGATGTTTTAGATCTATCTCTTAATAACATGAGTCAATTTTGAATATTTTTGTATTACTATAGAAAAGACTACATGCAGCCTACATCCTTCTGAAAAGGAAAGAACCTGATAAATAATAAGAGAACGGTTTGCTTTAAAATAAGATTGATAACATTTCCAACAATCCCGAAAGAGACAAAACCTACAAAAGACAAAAATATATCTCATACCCTACCATCATCCCGAAAGAGAATTAACTTTCTTCAAGCATACTATGCCATATAAACTTTCACTTATCATTCACCAACTAGTGAGATTAAATATCCTGACAAACAAAAGTATATTAAAACTCTTTTAATACAAATGTTATTTCAAATTGTTAATCTTGCAGTGCTGGCACTTCTCTGCAATCCAGAAAATGAATCAGGGACCTTGTGGAAGATTATGCACAGCTTGAAGGGATATAAAAAATAGACATAAAGAGCTGACATTCAAAAAAACTACAGCAACTCAAGGATAAATTCTGCCAAGATGAGCTTAATTTATCAATGTCAATAACAACAGTGAACACAGTGCAGGAATACATGCATATTAATTGAAAATAATTCAGATTAAATCACCATGGTTTGACATTTTGAGATAGGCACTTTATCTTTTTAAGAAAGAGAGCTCTATAAAGTCTCTAATCTAAAAACACATCTTAATTGCATGTTATCACCTCCTAATTGCTTCCATATTATATTAAACATTTTGCTAATTACTTGCATGATCATGTTGTAAATAGCTGGAGGCTGTCGCTCATCGCTATAATGAACTCAAGGCAAGTGGGCACAAAGGAGTCAAAGATGAGGTCTCAGCCTTTGGTTGCAAATAATGGCCCAAGATGAGTAGTAAAATCATTATGAATGATCTAGCTTCCATTCAGAGATAGGACAAAAGGCAGAAGTCAAATGAAAGAAGTCTTGGAAATTGTCATTCTTTTTACAATATATATTAAAAAAATCTAGGCTTGATGTAACATAGCAAAAAAAGTACATATGCATGATTTTGTGGTAAGGCAGTTTCACACAAGCAAATCACAAGTGAATATCTGTACCTATTTACAGCTACCTTGGATTAGTAACCTAGTCTAGCAAACTATAGATCCCTCTGAGGCTGTTAATTTGGTCTTTTGGACCCATAGTTAAAGGGGTGGTTCGAAGGCAAAATTAATTTAATTGTAAATCCCTATCTATTTGATGCCATAATCTAAACTATTTTCTAACCTACTTGCATTAAAAATTCCCTATCCTTCCCCAACTACACTTTGTAACTGCTATTCTATTTTTTCCCCTACTTCCTTGCTGATGAGTCTTCATTTGAGAATCTAAGAGCATGCTGGGATACTCAAACAAAAAGTCATAAAGGCCACAGCCCCTGTCCCCTCTCTGAAATGAAGTGTCATCAGTAACCCTCGTTCCAGGGGCTAAACTAGTCTCTGCTCTTACCCTGTGTACTGAGTGCTGGCTGATGCCGGCTTAGTCAGCATTAACTAGCAACAAAGGCGTGTCACAATACTCAGCATTCAGAAACTAGCGATGCCCCCGCAAGTGATGTCATTGGTCTCTGCATGCTGGGTATTGAGACATGGCACTCTGTTGCCAGCTCGTTATTGCTGATCTAAGCAGCAGACAGTGAATGTGCACATCGCACAGTGCATATTATGCAGGGACTAGCCCAGCCCCTGAAACGAGTGTCACTGATGACTCTTCATTTCAGGGAGGGGGCAAGACGTATGGCAGTGACTTCAGCCTCTGCCCCTTGATGACACTTCGTTTGAATATCACAGCATGCACTGGAAGTCTTAAGCAAAGTATCATTAGAAAGGAAGTAGGGAAAAATAGAATAGCAGTTATATAGCTGTAGTTAGGTAATAGTAGGGAATTTTTAAAGCAGAGATGTCCGTCATAAAAATGACAGCGAAACGCGCATTGGGGCTCTGACGGCAGTTGTTCTCTCCCTCACTTTCATGGGTATGCCAACTTAATGAATCTACTTAATTATACTATGCCGAGACAGTCTTGATGTACCACATTTTTCAGACTATAAAAGGCACTTCATTCCTCCAAAATTTTAGAGGAAAATGGGGGGTGCGTCTTATAGTCCGAATGTTGCTGGGGGTTATATAAGTATACTGTATATATACTGTGTTGGGGGAGCGGTTGCGGCGGAGGAGCGGGGCACAGGAGGCAGCAGCCGCCTGCTTCAGCCTATACTGTCCCCGCTGCTAAAGAAAATGAATATTCACTGCCTATGGGCATGGGGAGCACTAAATATTTATGCTCCTTAATTGCGGCACACAGTGTATCAGCAGTGCGGCTCCTGCTGCTGCCGGGTGGTTGTGTGTGCCCACCCATGGACGTGGGAGTGGGTGAATATTCATGCCCTTTAACAGCGGGCACACGCGATTGCCCGGCAGCAGCAGCAGGAGCCGCACTGCAGCTACGCTGTCTGCCGACTATGAAGGAGCATGAGGTTACTGCTCCCTTCACACACAGCACGTGGGGAGCAGTGACTTCCGGCAGCTGATCTCTCCTTGTGAGCCGCGCATGGCAGTGACGTCATGCGCGGCTCACATGGAGAGATCAGTGCGGGCAGACAGGACGCAGCGCTGGAGGAGAGAAGAAAGGTGAGTAGGAGTGTTTATTTTTTTATGTGCAGCCTGATGGGGATTAGGGGGACCATGCATACTAGGATAAGGATGAGGGGGCCATACATACCAGGATAAAGATGAGGGGGCCATACATACCAGGGTAAGGATGAGGGGGCCATACATACCAGGGTAAGGATGAGGGGGCCATACATAACAGGGTAAAGATGAGGGGGCAATACATACCAGGATAAGGATGAGGGGTGCCATACATACCAGGATAAAGATGAAGGGGCCATGCATACCAGGATAAGGATGAGGGGGCCATGCATACCAGGATAAGGATGAGGGGTGCCATGCATATCAGGATGGAGGGGTGCCATGCATATCAGGATGGGGGACACGTATAATAGGAAGGGGGGCATATCTACCAGGATGGGGGATATTATCAGAATTGAGGGACATTACTCCTATACCAGTGTCAGCAGCAGACCCGCTCACCCTTAACAGTGCATCGTGACCACATTTTTTGCTTAAACTATTTTTCTATTTTCCTCCTCTAAAAGCTAGGTGTGTCTTATGGTCCAGTGCGTCTTATAGTCCGAAAAATACGGTATATCATTTATTATGATATTGAGATGACTTCCTCTCTAATTCTATGGTAAATGATTATGTTATCCTATAACAGAGAAAATACACTTTTCATGTCTCTGTTTTTTTTCTCTTGCACTTTAATCAATTACACATATTTCCATGAATTATTTGGAAGCCATATCCTCATATCAGATCACTGATGAAATTACCCATATGCACTGTCTGTTTATATTTGACAGAATTCATATATCATGTGGACTTGATGTTTTCACTGGCCATGATTGCTTTGACTTTTTTCCTATTCTCTAAATAGGTTGACACCGTTTTCTCCTTGTATATTTTCTGATGGACCTCTAAAAATATTTTCATATGTTTTTTATTTTTGTATTAATAAAGTATTTTTGTTTAAAAAATCGTCTTGGTGAGCTGGATTTACTCAATTTCTTTTTGTATTATATTAATTGGGTGTACATTTGGTCAATACTTTGCCTCAACACTTGTAAATCAAAGTATGTCCAAACCAAGAAAAGGACTTTGCTTGTGTTTGTTCTGCTCCTGATTTTGGTTTAGAGATACTGATGCAAAATACTGACCAAAATACTGCTGTGGGAAAGTGGGTTAACATACTAATCATTTAAACAAGATGAGAAAGGAAGAAATTGGAGATAGATACATATAGCTACATGAGCCCAAAATCCTGTCAATATGTGTGCAGACTCAGATATGAAGTGCATTAGAGTGAGATATATTGCAGAATAAAATAATCAGGTTCTGTGGAATAAGACAGAAGGAGAGCTTTGAAAGGACAGTAGGAAACCAGTAATAGGAATTATAGTAGGAAATGTGTTTTAGGGCATGCTTAATACTGTGGATGTTGGAAATTTGTGAAGATCCTAATACAGAAGAGGTTCTTTTTTATTAAATAAAGGAACCAAAAACAGGTTTAAATTAAACTAGCATTGTCTGTAATGTTAAAGAAATTATGTCTTCAGGAAATAATCTATTGTTTCACGATTACTACTTTTATTTTTTAATACAGACCAGGATAAGAGAAAAAAAAGTTTGCCCCCCCCTAACCCCAAAAAAATACAATTACATTCGCGGCTGCATTTTTATGAATGTAATTGAAGGCAGTCCAAGCATGTCAGCTAGGAGCCCTATGTATACTTTTGAATACAAATATTAGACCTTTAACTTGTCAGTCTTATTATTTGAAAAAAGAGCTGATAGCTCTGATGTTTAGATAGATCTCATATTTAACCCCTTCCCGACATATGACATAAACTTAGGTCATATTCATGCCCCTGCCTTTGATGCAGGCTCGGAAGCTGACCCTGCATATTTCCCCGCATTTGATGGCTAATTTAATCAAAAGTCGAAGAATCTGGCACTCTATTTTGTAGATTTCTTTATAACATGAAGTAAGTGTACAAAAAAACTTTTCGGTCATCAGACCTTCATTTGTTACACACTAAGTGATTCATATGGGTACACTTACTTCATGTTCTAAATAAATCCACAAAATAGAGTGCCGGATTTTTCGACTTTTAATATCTAACGGGTTGGGATGCTATCCGTGCACCTGAAAAAAAGGGGAGTGCCGTACTTTTTCTCCATTAGCTGATTCAAGCAGCCATCATGTGCTTCTAACAGCCACGAGTGGAGCGACGCTCTGCCCACTGCTGTTAACCTTTTAAATCCCACTGTCAGTCGCTGACAGCAGAATTTGACACGCGCTGACATGAGGGCAGGCGTCATTCCACGCTTTCATTGGCACGCCCATGGCATGATTGTGGGGTGCCGATGTGTTGTCATGACAGCCGAGGGTCTGCTGAAGACCACCACGCCTGTCATTGCAATCCTCCTGTGAAAACCAGCCCTAGCACAAATGATCGGATGATCACAGCTTCAAGTCCCCTAAGTGAACTATTAATTCTAGTAAAAAGTGAAAACATTTTTTAAAAAATCTGAAAAAAATAAAATAAATGAAGCAAAAGATAAAATGTCCCCCCTTTTGACCTATTAAAAATAAAGCAATAAAAAATACACATATTTGGTATCGCTGCATTTGTAAAAGTCTAATCTATCAAAATAAAAAATAAATTAATTCAAGTAGTAAACGGCATAACAAAAATAGAATCAAGATGCCAGAATTACGTTTTTTTGTCCGCCACAACATTGCGATAAAATGCAATAAGAGGCAATCAAAACATCATATCTACCACAAAATGGTATCATTAAAAACATCAGCTTAGGGCGCAAACATAAGCCCTCATACAGCTCCAAATTCTGAAAGATGAAAGCATTACATATCTCAGACAATGGTGACAAAAGAAAAAAAATTTTTGCTTACAAATTTTAGATTTTTTTCCCACCACTTTAATAAAAAAAAAAACTATACATGTTTGGTATCTGCATACTCATACTGACTTGGAGAAACATATTTCCAGGTCAGTTTTACCATATAGTGAACATGGTAAATAAAAAAAGCAAAAAACAATTGTTTAATGCACTGGAACTTTTCTTTCTCTCTACTAGTACACTATGTAGTAGGATGAATGGTGTTATTCAAAAGTACAACTCTGGCTCTTGGCTCTTGGAATAAGGGGAAGAAAAGATGAAAATGAAAAAAAATTTAAATGGCCATGGTGTGGAGGGGTTAAGACTTTAAATTTCTTATGAATAATGTACTTTTTATTCCTCAATCAATGCATATGCTTTAGTACCTTATATGGTTATCCTTTCTCTTCACTCAGTAAATTGATCGATCACAGAAAGTTGAATAAAATGATACCTTGATACCCGTGATACAATATCTCACTCCAGTGAATTCCACATTTTACTAATATGCAAATGAGTTGTTAACCACTTTACAGCCTGTGCCGTATTAGTACGCACAGGCTGTAATCCCCCGGTTCAGTGAGGGCTCCGGCGGTGAGCCCGCACTGAACCGAACACATGTCAGCTGATTATTACAGTTGACATGTGCCCGCAACAGCCGCGGGTGGAATCGCGATCCACCCGCGGCTGTTAACATGTTAAATGCCGCTGTCAATCTCCGACAGCGGCATTTAACGCGTGCTTCCGGGAAATGCGTCCTAAGCCCCGCCCATCGGCGACCCCCGTCACGTGATAGTGGGTTACCGATCGGTGGGCATGACAACCCAGGGTCTGCAGCAGATGCATGCGGTTGTCATGAGCTGGTCGCTATGAGCGCCACCTAGTGGTTGGCGCTCATAGCAAAGGAGCATTTCTTCTGCATACAGGGGATCTGCTGATCCCCTGTATGTAGCAGAGGCGATCGGACAGTTGCTGATTCTAGTCTCCTATGGAGACTATAGAAGCAAGCAAAAAGTGAAAAAATAAAGTTTTTAAAAATATAAAAAATTTAAAAAATGTAAAAGTTTAAATCACCCCCCTTTCGCCCCATTCAAAATAAAATAAAAAAAAAACCCTACATAGACATATTTGGTATCGCCGTGTTCAGAATCTCCCGATCTATCAATATAACAAAAGAATTAATCCGATCGGTAAGCGGCGCATCGAGAAAAAAATTCTAAACGTCAGAATTAAATTTTTTGGTCGCCGCAAAATTGCAATAAATTTAATAACGGGTGATCAAAACATCAGATATACCCCAAAATGTTATCAGTAAAAACGTCAGCCCGGCGCACAAAAAATAAGCCCTCACCCAGCCCCTGATACCAAAATATGGAGACGCTACGGGTCTCGGAAAATGGCACTTTTTTTTTACCAAATTTTGGAATTTTTTTTCACCACTTAAATAAAAAAGAACCTATACATGTTTGATTTCTGCGAACTCGTAATGACCTGGAGAATAATAATGTCAGCTCAGTTTTAGCATTCAGTAAATGTGGTAAAAAAATAAATAAAAAACAACTGTGGTATTGCACTTTTTTGCAATTTCACCGCACTTGGAATTTTTTTCCTGTTTTTCCATACACGATATGGTAAAACTAGTAATGGCGCTGAAAAGTACAACTCGTCCCACAAAAAATAAGACCTCACATGGCCATATTGACGAAAAAGTAAAAACGCTATGGCTCTGGGAACAAGGGGAGCAAAAAACGAAAATGCAAAAACGACAAATCCCAAGGTTGCGAAGGGGTTAAGATCTATGAACCAGACACAGTTCTGTAATAATAATCTGTCTCCAGAGATTATTTTAACTGAAAATGAGGCATTACCAGTGTGAACTAAATAATGAAAGACAATTTGCTCTCACAATTAGAGATGAGCGGTGTTCGACTAGAACTGTTCGCCAATCTCAAATTCGAGCTGTTTTGGGCGGTGTTCGAATTGTTCGACGAACCCGAACGATTTGCAAAAAATTCGGCTGTTCGAGGTTATGTTCGATAACTGTTCGTGCACCAAAAGCGTGTCCTGCATGTCAGGCGCTATTTAGAGCACCAATCATGCAGGGATTGTCTGCCACTCACTGTAATGTCACAGCCATGGTGGTTGTGGCATTAGAGTGATTGCCCAAATCGATGGGAACTGTGCTCACAGTGAAACATGAAAGCCGGCAATTCAGCAGCGGTACACCGGTACCCGACAATTTAGAACCGAAAGAATAGAGCATCACACATAGATTAGATAGATAGAAACATGTCAGTCACATATATAAGAAGTACAGTGACAGTGTTGATTACTGTACTTGTCATTTAGTGTTAAAATAAAGGATTTATTTAAAAAAAAAATTGGCGTGGGATCCCCCATAATTTTAGTCTCTAGCGGAGGTTAAGCAGACAGCTGGGGCAGATGTTTGAAGCCTGGGAAGGGGTAATACCCACGGGGCTTCCTAGGCTACTAATATCAGCCCCCAGCTGAATGCCTAGCCTTTACTAGCTATTAAAATGGGGGACCCCCCAAAAAATTCATGTGGGGTCCCCCCTATTTTAATAGCTAGCAAAGGCTAGGCAGACAGCTGGGGGCTGATATTAATAGCCCAGGAAGGGTGCCATGAATATTGGCCCCCTCCCAGGCTAGAAACACCAGCCGTCAGACGCCCCAGAAATGGCACATCCATAGGATGCGCCAATTCTGGCACTTAGCCTCGCTCTTCCCACTGCCCTGTAGCGGTGGCAGCGTGGGAAAATTCTCCTGCACTCAGCGCTTCAGCGTGAGAATTTTCCCACGCTGTCAGTGACGTGCATGAGGTGAGCCGAGTTCATTGGACATGACCTCGGCTCATCTGGATGCCGTCACAGCGAGACAGTGAGGAGCGCAAGCATGCCTGCGCTTCTCAGTGTCCGCGGGATGACAGGCTGGATGGCAGCGTTCTGCTGCGGTCCAGCCAGTCATCTCGATGTAGCAGAGCTGGAGCTGTCCTGGGAACCATGGAAAGGTAAGGATGATGTTGGTTTATTATTTTATTTTTATTACAGGAGATCGTTGGCTTCAGCTGGAATGGGCGTGACGGTAAGTATGGTTTAATTTAGAACAATAAAGAATTGTGTGTTTATTTCAATTAAAGGACTTTATTCTGGGTGTTCGTGTTTTTTTTAACTTTGACTATGGGGTTAGTAATGGAGGTGTCTTATAGACGTCTCTCCATTACTAACCTGGGCTTGATGTCAGCTGGCATTATAAGCTGACATCAACCCCAGCCCTATTACCCCACTGCCACCGCTACAGGGCAGTGGGAAGAGCGAGGCTAAGTGCCAGAATTGGCGCATCCTATGGATGCGCCATTTCTGGGGCGGCTGACGGCTGGTGTTTCTAGCCTGGGAGGGGGCCAATATTCATGGCACCCTTCCTGAGCTATTAATATCAGCCCCCAGCTGTCTGCCTAGCCTTTGCTAGCTATTAAAATAGGGGGGACCCCACGTCATTTTTTTGGGGGGTCCCCCATTTTAATAGCTAGTAAAGGCTAGGTATTCAGCTGGGGGCTGATATTAGTAGCCTGGGAAGCTCCATGGGTATTACCCCCTTCCCAGGCTTCAAACATCTGCCCCAGCCGTCTGCTTAACCTCCGCTAGAGCCTAAAATTAGGGGGGATCCCACGCCAATTTTTATTTTAATAAATCCTTTATTTTAACACTAAATGACAAGTACAGTAACCAACACTGTCACTGTACTTATTATAAATGTGACTGACATGTTTCTATCTATCTAATCTATGTGTGATGCTCTATCTTTCTGTTCTAAATTGTCGGGTACCGCTGCTGAATTGCCGGCCGGCTTTTTTAAAGAGACAGTGCATGAAAACACTATTATTTTTTTAAATAAATCCTTTACACTAAATGACAAGTACAGTAAGCAACACTGTCACTGTACTTATTATATATGTGACTGACATGTTTCTATGTATCTAATCTATGTGTGAAGCTCTATTCTTTCTGTTCTAAATTGTCGGGTACAGATGCTGAATTGCCGGCCGGCTTTTTTAAAGAGACGGTGCATAAAAACACTAATATTTTTTTTAATAAATCCTTTACACTAAATGACAAGTTTAGTAACCAACACTGTCACTGTGCTTCTTATATGTGTGACTGACATGTTTCTATCTATCTAATCTATGTGTGATGCTCTATTCCTTCTTTTCTAAATTGTCGGGTACTGGTGTATGCCGCTGCTGAATTTGCCGGCCGGCTTTTTTAAAGAGAGTGTCTTCTGATCAGTTTGTCAGCTTTTGGACACCTTTGCAGGTGTTTTCTATGTGTTTCTATGTGTTTTTGTTTGCCTGCTATTGGTTTTAACGGTGTTCGACGGTGTTCTAAGGTGTTCGACGAACAGTTCGACGAACAGTTCCTCGAACATCCCGGTGTTCGACGAACCGAACCGAACCCGAACACTACGGGGGTGGCTCAACACTACTCACAATAACACACTGCTCTGCAGTAAGATCAGAACTAACACAGTGCAGCAAAGCTAGCACAATACAATAGAAGGGAACTTTGTCTAATTACAAACACATTTTCATGTGTCCTCTCACAGTGTTTCAGCTTCTATTTCACAGGCAGCCTGTGTTGGGTTGAAAGAGAAATATAGCAGACCTGACAGCACTGTGAGAAGATAACTGTAAATGTGTGTGTTTGTAATGAGACAAGGTTCAACTCTGCTGTACTGTGTTAGTTATAATTAGGCACAGCTCAACAGCAGAGATGAAGCATTATGAGAGCACAAGTGTGGCAAATGTTTGTAATGAGATGAAGCTCAGATGAAGTTCAGCTCTGCTATACAGTGTTAGCTTTGTTGTACTGTGTACAAGAGCAAAGTGTCAGTCATTATTTGGTTCACACTGGTAACTTCACCTTTTATTTAAAATAAGCTCTGGAGGCAGATTCTCAGAGAGATCTTAACAACTGATTTTCATAAAAGGAAAAGGTAGATTTGCCAAGATTAAACATCAAGGTATTATTTTATTCAGCTTCTTATGACCTGCATGCCTTAAATGCCTTAAAACATTCTCTCTCTTGCTCTCATTATTCTGGCATTTGGCAAATATGAAAAATTATGGTAATCCTAATTGACCTAAAACGGGAAAGGTTTATTCTGATTTCATATCACATATTGAGAAAAACATGCATATGTGTCTTTTTATATAGTATATGTAAACTTCTGGTTTCAACTGTACATGGCTTAGGAGAGTTGATCCTATTGACAAATTATGCTTATACAATAGTTCATTTTCTGATACCACATTCCCTTTAAGGCAACGGCCTCACTATCGGTATTTGGTCAGTATTCGGTCAGTATTTTTTCTCAGGAGTGGGAGCCAAAGCCAGGTGAGGAACAATCTGAGAAAAGGTATAATAGAAACAAGTGCTTCAACTCTGCCTTTATCACCCACTCCTCGCTTTGTCTCCCACTCCTGAGAAAAAATTCTAACCAAATACTGAAAGTGGGACCATGGGATAGAGACCATTGTGGTCACTTTGCACAAATGTATGAATTTTGCTGGTCTAAAATCTCTGTAAGGCACATAAAATAAGGAAAAAATGAGAAAAAAAAGTATGAAACATTCAAGGTTACTTTGAAGCTCCTAGGCACCAAAGCAAAATATGTAACAGAATTACCACTTAACATGTACCACCGATAAAACAAACTTCGTGAGTGGCAAATGCTCCTTTAGGCTCCAGTTCACCAGTGTGACTGCTACTTCTGCACCTGTTATAGTTACTTCCCTGAAGAAGTGAATGAGCAGTTTTGGGTTTGAAGCCAATACAAATTCTTCTAACCTACTTCTGGTGTTCACAATGTGCTGAAATATTACCAGGAGATGGGAATGAACTCAGTCATGTGGCAGCATAAAACTTTATTAGTGAAATGTGCATGCAAGTCCTTCCAATCCTTACAGTTACGTTCAAGGAGTCCTGGGTTCAAGTCTCACCAATGAAGACATCTGCAAGGAGTTTGTATGTTTTCTCAGTGTTTGTGGGTTTCTTTGGGTACTCCTATTTCCTCCCACACTCCAAAGGCATACTGATAGGGATTTTGATTGTGAACCCCAATGGGGACAGTGATAATGATTAGAGATGAGCGGTGTTCAACTAGAACTGTTCGCCAATCTCAAATTCGAGCTGTTTTGGGCGGTGTTCGAGTTGTTCGATGAACGCGAACGATTTGCAAAAAATTCGGCTTTTCGAGGTTATGTTCGATAACTGTTCATGCACCAAAAGTGTGTCCTGCATGTCTGGCGCTATTTAGAGCACCAATCATGCAGGGATTGTCTGCCACTCACTGTAATGCCACAGCCATGGTGGTTGTGGCATTACAGTGGTTGCCCAAATCGATGGGAACAGTGCTCACAGTGAAACACGAAAAGCCGGCAATTCATCAGCGGCATACACTGCTACCCGACAATTTAGAACAGAAAGAATAGAGTATCACACATAGATTAGATAGAAACATGTCAGTCACATATATAAGAAGTACAGTGACAGTGTTGGCTACTGTCCTTGTCATTTAGTGTTAAAGGATTTATTAAAAAAATATTAGTGTTTTCATGCACCGTCTCTTTAAAAAAGCCGGCCAGCAATTCAGCATCGGTACCTGACGATTTATAACTGAAAGAATAGAGCATCACACATAGATTAGATAGATAGAAACATATCAGTCTCATATATAAGAAGTACAGTGACAGTGTTGCTTACTGTACTTGTCATTTAGTGTTAAAGGCTTTATTAAAAAAAATAATAGTGTTTTCATGCACCGTCTCTTTAAAAAAGCCGGCCGGCAATTCAGCATTGGTATCCGACAATTTATAACAGAAAGAATAGAGCATCACACATAGATTAGATCGATAGAAACATGTCAGTCACATATATAAGAAGTACAGTGATAGTGTTGATTACTGTACTTGTCATTTAGTGTTAAAATAAAGGATTTGTTAAAAAAAAAATTGGCATGGGGTTCCCCGTAATTTTAGGCTCTAGCGGAGGTTAAGCAGACGGCTGGGGCAGATGTTTGAAGCCTGGGAAGAGGGTAATACCCACGGAGCTTCCCAGGCTACTAATATCAGCCCCAGCTGAATAACTTGCCATTACTAGCTATTAAAATGGGGGACCCCCAAAAAAATGACGTGGTGTCCCCACTATTTTAATAGCTAGCAAAGGCTAGGCAGACAGCTGGGGGCTGATATTAATAGCCCAGGAAGGGTGCCATGAATATTGGCCCCCTCCCAGGCTAGAAACACCAGCCGTCAGCCGTCCCAGAAATGGCGCATCCATAGGATGCGCCAATTCTGGCACTTAGCCTCACTCTTCCCACTGCCCTGTAGCGGTGGCAGTGGGGTAATAGGGCTGGGGTTGATGTCAGCTTATAATGCCAGCTGATATCAAGCCCAGGTTAGTAATGGAGAGTAGTGTTGAGCCACCCCCGTAGTGTTCGAGTTCGGTTCGGTTCGTCGAACAACCGTGTGTTCGCCGAACTGTTCGTCGAACTGTTCGTCGAAAACCTTCGAACACCGTTAAAACCAATGGCAGGCAAACAAAAACACATAGAAACACATAGAAAACACCTTCAAAGGTGTCCAAAAGCTGACAAACTGCTCAGAAGACACAACTAACACATGGAAAAGTGACAAGTACATAAAGTCATGCGAAAAGAAAAGAGGTGGAGGAGTAAAAGGAGGGGGAGACACAGATATAGGCATGTCATGCCGTTCTAAAATCCAAAAAGTAAGAAGCCGACACGTTCAGTCCGCTCCTGCCGTGCCACCTCCGCGTCGCCGGGTTTGTGCCAGAGCCGCGGTGAACCCTGACGGCCAGCCCCCCTCTCCCAATATTGGTGCCTGTCCGCTGGTGGGTCGAGCGAGCCCCCCTGTGGTGGAGGCAGCTCTAAGCTTTTTAATTTAAATTGTCTCTCTAATTTGAATGAATACACTTTAAATCCATTTACAAGGATCTATTGGAGGGCAAGTCTCATGTCAGCAGCCGCGTAATTCCAGCTCCAGTAGCGTCCACTAAAGCTGCTGCAGTTAAAAAGCTTTTATAAGGATCGAGCTCGGCTGTCCACCGCAAGGCATCCTACTGCCAGTCCCAGCCCCTATGCCTTGGGGTGCCTCCTGATGCTCTTCACTGAGTATCCCGTGGTCCCGAAGCTTTTCCTTTGAAAAAATTAAGTGTCCAAACTACAGGTGGTGTAGCTTGCTTAACAGCCGGGATAATCCGCTGACTAGCAGACACTGCTACTAGGCACAAAGTATTTCCTGGGCTAGATGCAGTTAAAAATTTGTAATTAGATACTCTCGTTGGATGCTGAGAAAGCATTCCATAGAGTCTCCTGGCACGCCATATATGATTCTCTTAAAAAGCTTGGGGTAGGTGTCTAGGGGACCCTTTTATAGCCAAAATCACGGCCCTGTATCGCAATACGTCACCTAGGCTGAAGATAAATGGAACTGTAGCACCCTGAGGGCTCTGTTGCTACAGAGGTATTGCACCTCACCCAGAGGTGTGATATCTCACTCTCAGGTAAGGATGTAGTGTGGATCAGGACCCGACACCTGCATGCATTACACCACATTGCCGTGGGGCAGGGCGACCAATATGCCCCTGAGATGGGCACGACAGTCCCTGTCCATGGCTGGAGTGGGGGGAGGGAACACTGAGGAAGCGGAACCCTGTAGTGCAGGAGCAGGGAGGAA
The DNA here is from genome assembly GCF_046119375.1 of Phyllobates terribilis. Lineage (NCBI taxonomy): Eukaryota > Metazoa > Chordata > Amphibia > Anura > Dendrobatidae > Phyllobates > Phyllobates terribilis. The sequence goes on from NW_027362763.1 coordinate 227,140,631, forward strand.
GCAGTTCCTGGGTGCATTGAGAAGGGAGTATAAAAGGTGGGCACCATCTTAGTTCAGTGCAGAGAAGTCTGAGCAGAAGTGGCAGGGAGCAGGGGCTCTGCATGAGCTCTGCTCCGGAGGCGGGCCTAGTAACAGAGGCCCAGGCCTGGAAGAGGGAGAAGGAAGGAAGAGGAGCGGAGAAGGCTCCAGGAACGAGGAACGAAGGGATCCCAGGGGTGCGGACGGGCGAGTCGTCACCGCACGCCCGAATCCACCTGCGTGGAGGGGTCAGGCCAAAGGGGGAGACCGGTCCCTGAAACTAGTAGAGGCAGGAAACGACTCTCAGCTAGAAACAGGAGGCTGTGACATTTTATGTGGCGCAGCCCCTCGCTACACCCGCTAGGAAGGCACCACATAGGGTCAGGGAAACTGGCGCCAAGTTTACCAAGAGGAGGACCGAGGCAGCCAGACAGAAGGGTTGGTAAGAAAGGCCAGACAAAGGACACACAAAGGGGGTCCTGTGAAGCGCTCCAAAGTTATCTGGGAGTTGTCTGAGCCCCTCACCTGGTGAGCACAGTACGACGTGGGCAGCCGTTACCTGCAGACGTGGTCTGGATAATAAGAACTGTGAGTAAAGGCCCTGGACTGCATCACTGACTCCGTGTCGTTACTGCTGCTGCCCTGCACCATCACCAAACTTATGGTGTGACCCCCATGCTCCCCTGACCTCTACCCCATTCAGAACCTTTGGAGCATCATTAAAAGGAGTGTCTATGATGGCGGGAGGCAGTTCACATCTAAGCAACAGCTCTGGGAGGGTATTCTGTCCTCATGCAAAACAATTGAAGCAGAAACCATCCAAAACCTGACAAATTCAATGGACGAGAGAGTTCAGAAGCTCCTTTCGATCAAGGGGTCCTATGTGAAAATGTAACATCACCTAGAATAAAGTTTTGAGTTGAAAACTGTTTGATTTCAGTTTCTAACAACCTGCTAATGCTTATAATTTCAAAAATGACCATTTTTTTGGTCTTTATTAAAATGAAAAGGTTGATCGAAAAGTTGGGGGATCTAAGAGTGTGGCAACCCAGTAGTCATGATTACTTCGAATTCTGACAATATGAGGGTCATGCTGCAGGTAGTGCAGCAAGAAGGCACTTATGTGTCTTGCGCATCTCGGAGCCCCAAAATTATTTTCCGGGCTAGATGCAGCTAAAAATTATTATTAATTTTAAATCTGGTGAAGCTTTAGTATAGATGGCCTAATAGGATTAGTGCTGCACACTGCTACAAAGCCCAAATTATTTTCCAGTCAAGATACAGATAAACATGATTAGTAATTTTACATCTGGTGGAGCTTATTATAGATGGCCTGATAGAATCAGTGCTGCACACTGCTACAAAGCCCAAATTATTTTCCAGCCAAGATACAGATAAACATGATTAGTAATTTGAAAGCTTAAAACGGTTGGTAGGGTGATTTTAACCAATCATCAAGCTTTTACTCTCCCCAGGATGACACAGGGGTAGAAAAGTCATTTCGGATCCATGATTTGTTCATCTTTATGAACGTGAGTCTGTCTACATTATCAGTGGAGAGCCGCGTGCGCTTATCTGTCAGCACACCACCAGCAGCGCTGAACACACGTTCAGAGAGAACGCTGGCTGCGGGGTATGACAAGTAGTGTTGAGCCACCCCCGTAGTGTTCGAGTTCGGTTCGGTTCGTCGAACACCCGTGTGTTCGCCGAACTGTTCGTCTAACTCTTCGTCGAACACCTTCGAACACCGTTAAAACCAATGGCAGGCAAACAAAAACACATAGAAACACATAGAAAACACCTTCAAAGGTGACCAAAAGCTGACAAACTGCTCAGAAGACACAACTAACACATGGAAAAGTGACAAGTACATATAGTCATGCGAAAAGAAAAGAGGTGGAGGAGTAAAAGGAGGGGGAGACACAGATATAGGCATGTCATGCCCTTCTAAAATCCAAAAAGTGAGAAGCCGACACGGCCAGTCCGTTCCTGCCTGTGCCACCTCTGTGTCGCCGGGTTTGTGCCAGAGCCGCGGTGGACCCTGACGGCCAGCCCCCCTATCCCAATACTGGTGCCTGTCCGCCGGTGGGTCGAGGCCCCCACGGTGGGGGGGGGGAGTAACATCTGCAGAAGAAAGACCATCTTCCAGCCAAACTAAGATGTCGACTTCTTTTCGTGGACAATGTGATACGATCCCATTCTTACGGACACGCCCATCGCTACAAATTCTAGATGAGGCACAAAAACAGCAGGTGCTTCAACGGATATCAAGTGCTCCTTCAAGTGGGCTCTCCATCACCTAAATTTCAACATCACAAATACTCCAGTCCTCAGAGGTGTCACCCCAATCGCACTTGCTTCCTCACAGCTCCCAAGTCTCCAGCTGCCCGTCTGAGTATGGGGTAACACAGATGGCTGAGTCTGCCCAGCTGTTTACTCATACTATAGCCTGGGAAACGGAGGTCTGCTCCAGAGCTTCTGTTAATCCAGATGAGGAAATGATCTGATCCGATGCCCAGAATCTTTATAAGTTGGATCCAGGACCAGATGAAGAAGGTTCTGAGCATAATGTAGACCCTTGTTCCCAAACTGTAACTCCTGTTTGTGGAGACAATGATGAAGACGATGATGAGACTCAAATACCTGATTGGAGCGACAACTTGACTTTTCGGTCAGGGCAGGAAGAGGTTGGCTCTGAGGGCGACGGGTGTGATAACACACAGGGTGATGATGACGAGGTTGGAGATCCCACTTACTGTCAACCCACAGTCAGACAGTCAATGAGGTCAGCAGAGGAGGTGGAGGAGGATGTGACTAGCCCTGGGGATGGGGATGACTCGGTACCCGGGTATTTGCCTGGCCTTGGGGATGTCGCGGTGGTCGGCTCCCTGGCCCGTACCCTGGGGTCTCTCTTTAAAAGGGTGGATAATTGTTAATTTTATAAGATTTCATGACACCACCTGTGGTATCTGGTGACAAGCACCAGCGCTGCAGCAGTCCACTGAGGCCGGTGATAAGGCAGCTCGATGGTATAGCTCCCCACAGGTGGAGCTAGGTCTCAGGGCAGCGTATGCAGGGGGAATGCAGGACAGGCGAGACACAGCTGGGTCAGAGCAAGAACGGGAACGGACACGGTAGTCACTTCAGTACCTTTTACTGGTGGAAATTCAGGCACATCCCGGAGCACTGTAGGGTGAAGGGTGCATATCAGGATCCTCCCCAATGAGCGGGTGTAGGGCCTCCTGTTTCTTGCCTCTGCGTAGTAAGTTTCTGACCTGCCTGGAGCTAGGCCTAACTTTGTCTCTGTCCTGCGCTGGCTGACCTTGTGGTAGGGCCTTCTCTTGGAGTTCACGCTCCCAGTATGCGGGGCCTAAGCGTCTCCTGGCTCTGTTACATATGAGCACCTTAGCGATCCTGGGACTTGTAGTTCTCCAGGGATTCCGGTTATGCCTTACTGGGTCATAGAGATACTGGTAAGCTCGGATTCTGTGTCCGGTAAATGCTTCGGGGTGAGCTGGTTAAGCTCCTCTGCCCCTTATGTACTAACTCGCCACTCGCCTTCGTCCTACTCGGGCCCTCACTAGGCTATACACACTAACGGCAGCTTGCCGCGCTTCACTGATCTTACGGCACCGGCACACCTTAAGCTCTATCTGGGCTCCCTGAATCTAGCAAGCAGGAGCCTCGTGCTCCACTGCTGAACTATTAACTGCGTTCTCTAGACTAGACTGAGCTCCACTGCAGACTGACCTCTCTTAGGCTTCTCTACTGCAGGAACTCTTCAGAGGAACTGAACTGCCTAGCTCCACCTTCCCTATTTATATCCCTAACGGGCTCCCTCTGCTGGTCTGAGGTGGAAGGTGGAGATGTGTGAATGTTTATGGGGGCCTCTTGTGGAGGATTCCATCAATGCACTCTTGTAGGATCTGTGATACCAAGCGCAGCGGGGCATCACAGATGCTATTGACGACGAGGTTAGGTTGCGCCTTCCTGAACAGAGATGGAGTACTGGAAGCACGTCAACAACTGCATCCTCAACCACAACTCTGCCTCTGACCACAAGTCGTAGTGGCTCTTCAGGTCACATGGGCTCTAAGCCTTGCATAGCCTGGGCATTTATTCAGATCGATAAGGATGACCCAACTCGTGCTATCTGTAATATTTGTCAGCAAAAGCTAAGTAGAGGCCAAAAAATACATAGTTTGAGTACTTCATGCATGTACCGTCACATGGATATGAAGCATAAGTTGCAGTGGGAAGCTCACTGTGCTACAATGCGGCCTAGCCGGCTGGGAAAACCACCGTCTGCCCCATCTTGTGCATCCGCAGCCTCTTCATCCTCTGTGACTGGGGGGACAGCAGTCACACATGTTTTTGGACGCAGACCTGCCACCTCTTTACCCGCAACAGCCAGTGTGATTGGCAGGTCGTCAGTTCATTGGGAAGTGGAAACACCTGCTAGTGTTGAGCGCTCTCCGACATCGAGAGCACCACCTTTGGATCAAGGCAACCTAACATGTCCGCCTGCATCTTCCTCACAGACCGGCAGTTGCCGGGGACACCCTACTCAACACCGTCTAAGCACAACAGCCAGCCCTCGGTCCCTCAGATGTGGAAAAGTAAAAGACCATTTCTCTAGCCATGAGAAAGCTAAGAGGTTGAATTTCACCATCTGTAAGCTGTTGGCTACAGAAATGCTGCCTTTCCACCTGGAGGACACAGAGGATTTTCAAGACCTTATGTCCGTCACAGTGCCCCAGTACCAGATGCCCAGTCGGCACTACTTCTCAAAGAATGGTGTGCCTGCGCTCCACTAGCATGTCGCACACAACATCACCGCTTCTTTGAGAAACTCTGTGTGTGACAGGGTGCACTTCACCACAGACACTTGGACGAGAAGGCATGGACAGGGGCGTTACATGTCGCTGACTGGGCACTGGGTAACTATGGTGACAGCAGGACAAGGGGCTGCTGTCCAAGTCTTACCGTCCCCACGAGTTGTGTGTTAATCCTCTTTATCTCGAACTTCCTCCACTGCTTCTGCCTCCTCAACCTCCTCTCGGTCCTCCACCTGCACCCAAAGCCTGTCTGGTAATGCCACCTGCTTTCTAACTGCGCAGAAGGAATCCTGCACACCTCCTTACTATGCTGGCAGCAGGGCTCAACGCATCAGTGTTTACTTTGAAATGTCTGGGAAATGTGAGTCACACAGCTGAGGAGTTTTGGTCAGCTCTGGAGACCCAGTTTCATGAAAGGTTGTCTCCACTCGACCTGCAACCAGGGAAGGCCATGTGCGACAATGCTGCAAACCTGGGTGCGGCACTTCGCCGGGGCAATGTCACACACGTGCCTTGTATGGCTCACGTGTTGAACCTGGTTGTTCAGCAATTTTTAGCCCACTATCCCGGACTAGATGGCCTTCTGCAGAGTGCACGGTCGCTGTGTGCTCACTTCCGCCGTTCGCATCCCGCAGTTCAACGACTTACATCTCTACAGAAGTCGTTGGGCCTGCCAGTTCACCGGCTGAAATGCGATGTGCCGACACGGTGGAATTCAACTCTGCACATGTTGCAGCGACTGTGGCAGCACCGACAAGCCCTGGTGCAATACGTTCTGACGTATAGCCTGGGCCAACGAGATCCAGAGGTGGGGCAAATCACGCTGGAGGAGTGGTCTCAGATCAGGGACCTATGCACCCTTCTGCACAGTCTTGAAATGGCGACGAAGATGTTTAGTGCTGACGATGCCATTATCAGCATGACTATTACGGTGATTTACATGCTGGAGCACATGTTAAACAGAATTCGGAGTCAGGTGGTGGGACAAGAGGAGGTGGAGGAAGTAGAGGAGGAGTCGTATGCGGAAGGGATAACATCTCCAAGGTCCAGACGGTTGGCAGCACCAAGGCGGCAGGCATGGGAGGGTGGGGGAGAGGGATTAACCAGGGCGCATGGTAGCAGCCAAACTGTTGAGGAAGGTGCAGGAGCCGAGGAAGAAGTGGAGGACGAACTGGCAATGGGCATGGAAGACTCATCAGATGAGGGAGACCTTGATCACATTTCTGTTGTGCGAGGTTGGAGGGAGAGGGCAGAGGAAGGAAGCATGATTCTTACCTCGCTACCAACACAACAAGGACTTGGTCCTTCTGGATGCGCAAGACACATGAGTAGAGATGAGCGTTGTTCTACTCGAACTGTTCGCCAATCTCAAATTCGAGCTGTTTTGGGCGGTGTTCGAGCCGGTCGGCGAACACGAACAATTTGAGAAAAATTCGGCTGTTCGAGGTTATGTTCGATAACTGTTCGTGCACCAAAATCATAACTGGATTTTTTCTCAGTAATGATGAAAATTAATGTTAATACGCAGTTTGAGTGTACAGCGGGGCGGGGGGAGGGGCAGGGGATGGATCTCTGCAGGAACAATGAAGATCTCCAATTTTTTTTCTCTTTCCCGCATTTGCAGTGGGGAGGTGCAATCTGTCAGCCTATCAGCAGCGCACACACGGAGCGAAGTGCTTTTTTTCACACAAGCAAGGGCATGTGTGATTGGCAGTGTATGTCACATGTCCTTGCCCTATAAGACCAAGCCATTTTCCCTGTCGCCACCATTTTCTCACTGCTGCAGCTGCGTGTTAGACGGCACCGCTGTTGCTGTGTGCGCTATACCTTGTTAATTTCAAGCCAATTTTCGCACAAATATACAGATAGCTTGGGAGTAGGGAATAGTTGTGATTGCAGTCCTTTTAAGGACTAGGTTACAGCATTTCCTACGACTTTTATCAGGCAGGTCTGTGCTCTTAAATAGATAGATTGTGGGAGTAAAGACTAATTGTAATTGGAGTCCTTTTCAGGACTAGGTTACATCAGTTCCTATCAGTTTTTGCCAGGCAGGTCTGTGCCAGTGCTGTGCAAGTTTTTTTCACAGCATTTGGCTGAATCTAGCAAAGTTAATCCTTTTTGGCCTATTGCAGAGTGTGTTAGTCAGTGGAGTAGCCTATCTGTGTTGCAAGATATACCACCTGTGTATAGAATACCAATTTTTTTACTGCACCTAGTGAAGTAAAATCTTTTGGGCATAGCATCATTCTATTAGTCCATCTATACTGACCTCCATCAGGTTGCAAACTGAATATAATTTTTTTCTGCATCTAGCTCTGAAAACATATTTGGGCTTCTAGCAGTGTGTGGGACTTGGTCTATTAGTCCATCTATACTGACCTCCATCAGGTTGCAAATTAAAAATAATTTTTTTCTTCATTTAGCTCTGAAAAAATATTTGGGCTTCTAGCAGCGTGTGGGACTTGTTCTATTAGTCCATCTATACTGACCTCCATCAGGTTGCAAATTAAAAATAATTTTTTTCTGCATCTAACCCAGCCAATAGTTTTGGCCTAATACCACAGTTTGGCCACTCAGCTCTGCTCGGTTACCATCCATTGTTTTTTTGTGCAAACAACTCCAGTGTTGTGAATTAGTTAACCACCAAAATGAGTGGAAAAAGGCCTGCTGCTGGTGGAAAGGGGAATAGGCGTTTTGGGAAGGGGAAAAAAGGTTGTGTCCGTGGGGTAGGTGCAGAACAAAGACCATCTTCCAGCCAAACTAAAATGTCTACTTCTTTTAGCGGACAATGTGATAAGATCCCTTTCTTACGGCCACGCCAATCGCTACAAATTCCAGATGAGGCACAAAAACAGCAGGTGCTTCAACGGATATCAAGTGCTCCTTTAAGTGGGCTCTCCTCCACATCAACTTCAACATCACAAATACTCCAGTCCTCAAAGGTGTCACCCAAATCGCACTTGCTTCCTCACAGCTCCCAAATCTCCAGCTGCCCGTCTGAGTATGAGGTAGAACAGATGGTTGAGTCTGCAGAGCTGTTTACTCATACTATAGCCTGGGAATCAGAGGTCGACTCCAGCGCTTCTGTGAATCCAGACGAGGAAATGATCTGCACTGATGCCCAGAATCTTTATGAGTCGGATCCAGGACCAGACGCAGAAGGTTCTGACCATAATGTAGACCCTCATTCCCAAACTGTAACTCCTGTTGGTGGAGACAATGAGGAAGACGATGATAAGACTCAAATACCTGATTGGAGCGACAACTTTAGTTTTTTGTCAGGGCAGGAACAGGTTGGCTCTGAGGACGACGGGTGTGATAACGCACAGGGTGATGATGATGAGGTCGGAGATCCCACTTACTGTCAACCCACAGTCAGCCAAGAGATGAGGTCAGCAGAGGAGGTGGAGGAAGATGCTAGTGACGACGAGGTCAGGTTGCGCCTTCCTGGACAGAGACGTAGTACTGGAAGCACGTCAACAACTGCATCCTCAAACACAACTCTGCCTCTCACCACAAGTCGTGGTGGCTCTTCAGGTCGCATGGGTGCTAAGCCTTGCATAGCCTGGGCATTTTTTCAGATCGATAAAGATGACCCAACTCGTGTTATCTGTAACATTTGTCAGCAAAAGCTAAGTAGAGGCCAAAAAATACATAGTTTGAGTACTTCATGCATGAACCGGCACATAGACATGAAGCATAAGTTGCAGTGGGAAGCTCAGTGTGCTACAATGCGGTCTAGCCGGCCGGGCCAACCACCGTCTGCCATATCTTGTGCATCCGCGGCCTCTTCATCCTCTGTGACTGGGGGGACAGCAGTCACACCTGTTTTGGGGCGCAGACCTGCCACCTCTTTACCCGCAACAGCCAGCGTGATTGGCAGGTCATCATTTTCTTTGGAGGTGGTAACACCAGCTGGTCTTGAGCGCTGTCCGACATCGATAGCACCACCTTTGGATCAAGGCAACCTAACATGTCCGCCTGCATCTTCCTCACAGACCGGCAGTTTGCCGGGGACACCCTTATCTACCCCGTCTAAGCACAATAGCCAGCCCTCGGTCCCTCAGATGTGGACAAGTAAAAGACCATTTCCTCCTAGCCATGAGAAAGCTAAGAGGTTGAATTTCACCATCTGCAAGCTCTTGGCTACAGAAATGCTGCCTTTCCGCCTGGTGGACACAGAGGATTTTCGAGACCTTATGTCCGTCACAGTGCCCCAGTACCAGATGCCCAGTCGGCACTACTTCTCAAAGAAAGGTGTGCCTGCGCTCCACCAGCATGTCGCACACAACATCACCGCTTCTTTGAGAAACTCTGTGTGTGACAGGGTGCATTTCACCACAGACACTTGGACGAGTAGGCATGGACAGGGGCGTTACATGTCGCTGACTGGGCACTGGGTAACTATGGTGACAGCAGGACAAGGGGCTGCTGTCCAAGTCTTGCCGTCCCCACGAGTTGTGCGTCAATCCTCTTTATGTCATTTTTCCTCCACTGCTTCTGCCTCCTCAACCTCCTCTCGGTCTTCCACCTGCACCCAAAGGCTGTCTGGTCATGCCACAAGCTTTCTAACTGCGCAGAAGGGATCCTGCACACCTCCTTACTATGCTGGCAGTAGGGCTCAACGTCATCAGGCGGTTTTTACATTGAAATGTCTGGGAAATGTGAGTCACACAGCTGAGGAGTTGTGGTCAGCTCTGGAGAACCAATTTCATGAATGGTTGTCTCCACTGGACCTGAAACCAGGGAAGGCCGTGTGCGACAATGCTGCAAACCTGGGTGCGGCCCTTCGCCGGGGCAATGTCACACACGTGCCTTGTATGGCTCACGTGTTGAACCTGGTTGTCCAGCAATTTTTAGCCCACTATCCCAGACTAGATGGCCTTCTGCAGAGGGCACGGTCGCTGTGTGCTCACTTCCGCCGTTCGCATCCCGCAGCTCAGCGACTTACATCTCTACAGAAGTCGTTGGGCCTGCCACTTCACCGGCTAAAATGCGATGTGCCTACCCGGTGGAATTCAACTCTGCACATGTTGCAGCGACTGTGGCAGCACCGACAAGCCCTGGTGCAATACGTTCTGACGTATAGCCTGGGCCAACGAGATTCAGAGGTGGGGCAAATCACGCTGGAGGAGTGGTCTCAGATCAGGGACCTATGCACCCTTCTGCACAGTTTTGAAATGGCGACGAAGAATTTAGTGCTGACGATGCCATTATCAGCATGACTATTCCGGTGATTTACATGCTGGAGCACATGTTAAACAGAATTCGGAGTCAGGTGGTGGCACAAGAGGAGGTGGAGGAAGTAGAGGAGGAGGAGTTGTATGCGGAAACGCTAACATCTGCAAGGTCCAGACGGTCGGCAGCACCAGGGCGGCAGGCATGTGAGGGTGGGGGAGATGATTTTACCAGGGCGCATGGTAGCAGCCAAACTAGTGAGGAAGGTGCAGGAGCCCAGGAAGAAGTGGAGGACGAACTGATGGAAGATTCATCAGATGAGGGAGACCTTGATCACATTTCTGTTGTGCGAGGTTGGGGGGAGAGGACAGAGGAAGGAAGCATGATTGTTACCTCGCCACCAACACAACAGGGACTTGGTGCTCCTGGATGCGCAACACACATGAGTGCCTTCTTGCTGCACTACCTGCAACATGACCCTCGAATTGTGAGAATTAGAAATAATCCTGACTACTGGGTTGCCACACTGTTAGATCCCGGTACAAAAGTAAATTTGCAGAAATTATTCCTGCCATAGAAAGGGATGCACGCATGCAGGAGTATCAGCAGAGACTGTTGCAGAATCTTACATGTGCTTTTCCACAAAATACCAGTGGTGCACGTAGTGAATCTCACAGTTCCAACTTGCCAACCGTGGGACCGTCAAGTGTTCAGCACTCAAACCGTAACAGAACCACAGTATCTGCTGGTAACATCAATTTTGCGGAATCATTTCACCACTTTTTTAGCCCATCCTTTGCAAGGCCACAGGAGACAAGAAGTCTGACACATAGTCAACGCCTAGAGACGATGGTACAGGAGTATCTCCAAGTAAACATTGAAGCCACGACTGTGTCACTGGACCCTTGCTCTTTTTGGGCTTCCAATCTGGATAAATGGCCGGAGCTAGCCACTTACACCTTGGAGATCTTGTCATGCCCCGCAGCCAGCGTTCTGTCTGAACGTGTGTTCAGCGCTGCTGGTGGTGTGCTGACAGATAAGCGCACGCGGCTCTCCACTGATAATGTAGACAGACTCACGTTCATAAAGATGAACAAATCATGCATCCGAAACGACTTTTCTACCCCTGTGTCATCCTGGGGAGAGTAAAAGCTTGATGATTGGTTAAAATCACCCTACCAACCGTTTTAAGCTTTCAAATTACTAATCATGTTTATCTGTATCTTGACTGGAAAAAAATTTGGGCTTTGTAGCAGTGTGCAGCACTGATCCTATTAGGCCATCTATAATAAGCTTCACCAGATTTAAAATTAAAAATAATTTTTAGCTGCATCTAGCCCGGAAAATAATTTTGGGGCTCCGAGATGCGCAAGACACATAAGTGCCTTCTTGCTGCACTACCTGCAGCATGACCCTCATATTGTCAGAATTCGAAGTAATCATGACTACTGGGTTGCCACACTCTTAGATCCCCCAAACTGTTCGATCAACCTTTTCATTTTAATAAAGACCAAAAAAATGGTCATTTTTGAAATTATAAGCATTAGCAGGTTGTTAGAAACTGAAATCAAACAGTTTTCAACTCAAAACTTTATTCTAGGTGATGTTACATTTTCACATAGGACCCCTTGTTCGAAAGGAGCTTCTGAACTCTCTCGTCCATTGAATTTGTCAGGTTTTGGATGGTTTCTGCTTCAATTGTTTTGCATGAGGACAGAATACCCTCCCAGAGCTGTTGCTTAGATGTGAACTGCCTCCCGCCATCATAGACACTCCTTTTAATGATGCTCCAAAGGTTCTGAATGGGGTAGAGGTCAGGGGAGCATGGGGGTCACACCATAAGTTTGGTGATGGTGCAGGGCAGCAGCAGTAACGACACGGAGTCAGTGATGCAGTCCAGGGCCTTTACTCACAGTTCTTATTATCCAGACCACGTCTGCAGGTAACGGCTGCCCACGTCGTACTGTGCTCACCAGGTGAGGGGCTCAGACAACTCCCAGATAACTTTGGAGCGCTTCACAGGACCCCCTTTGTGTGTCCTTTGTCTGGCCTTTCTTACCAACCCTTCTGTCTGGCTGCCTCGGTCCTCCTCTTGGTAAACTTGGCGCCAGTTTCCCTGACCCTATGTGGTGCCTTCCTAGCGGGTGGAGCAAGAGGCTGCGCCACATAAAATGTCAGAGCCTCCGGTTTCTAGCTGAGGGTCGTTTCCTGCCTCCACTAGTTCGGGGACCGGTCTCCCCCTTTGGCCTGACCCCTCCACGCAGGTGGATTCGGGCGTGCGGTGGCGACTCGCCCGTCCGCACCCCTGGGATCCCTTCATTCCTCGTTCCTGGAGCCTTCTCCGCTCCTCTTCCTTCCTTCTCCCTCTTGCAGGCCTGGGCCTCTGTTACTAGGCCCGCCTCCGGAGCAGAGCTCATGCAGAGCCCCTGCTCCCTGCCACTTCTGCTCAGACTTCTCTGCACTGAACTAAGATGGTGCCCACCTTTTATACTCCCTTCTCAATGCACCCAGGAACTGCTTCCTCCCTGCTCCTGCACTGCAGGGTTCCCCTTCCTCAGTGTTCCCTCCCCCCACTCCAGCCAGGGACAGGGACTGTCGTGCCCATCTCAGGGGCATATTGGTCGTCCTGCCCCACGGCAATGTGGTGTAATGCATGCAGGTGTCGGGTCCTGATCCACACTCCATCCTTATCTGAGAGTGAGATATCACACCTCTGGGTGAGGTGCAATACGTCTGTAGCAACCGAGCCCTCGGTGCTATAGTTCCATTTATCTTCAGCCTAGGTGACGTATTGTGATACAGGGCCGTGATTTTGGCTATAAAAGGGTCCCCTAGACCCCTACCCCAAGCTTTTTAAGAGAATCATATATGGCGTGCCAGGAGACTCTATGGAATGCTTTCTCAGCATCCAACGAGAGTATCTACTTACAAATTTTTAACTGCATCTAGCCCAGGAAATACTTTGTGCCTAGTAGCAGTGTCTGCTAGTCAGCGGATTATCCTGGCTGTTAAGCAAGCTACACCACCTGTAGTTTGGACACTTAATTTTTTCAAAGGAAATGCTTCGGGACCACGGGATACTTAGTGAAGAGCATCAGGAGGCACCCCAAGGCATAGGGGCTGGGACTGGCACTAGGATGCCTTGCGGTGGACAGCCGAGCTCGATCCTTATAAAAGCTTTTTAACTGCAGCAGCTTTAGTGGACGCTACTGGAGCTGGAATTACGCGGCTGCTGGCATGAGACTTGCCCTCCAATAGATCCTTGTAAATGGATTTAAAGTGTATTCATTCAAATTAGAGGGACAATTTAAATTAAAAAGCTTAGAGCTGCCTCCACCACAGGGGGGCTCTCTCGACCCACCAGCGGACAGGCACCAGTATTGGGAGAGGGGGGTTCGCCGTCAGGGTTCACCGCGGCTCTGGCACAAACCCGGCGACACGGAGGTGGCACGGGCAGGAGCGGACTGGCCGTCTCGGCTTCTCACTTTTTGGATTTTAGAAGGGCATGACATGCCTATATCTGTGTCTCCCCCTCCTTTTACTCCTCCACCTCTTTTCTTTTCGCATGACTATATGTACTTGTCACTTTTCCTTGTGTTAGTTGTGTCTTCTGAGCAGTTTGTCAGCTTTTGGACACCTTTGAAGGTGTTTTCTATGTGTTTCTATGTGTTTTTGTTTGCCTGCCATTGGTTTTAACGGTGTTCGAAGGTGTTCGACGAACAGTTCGACGAACAGTTCGGCGAACACACGGGTGTTCGACGAACCGAACCGAACTCGAACACTACGGGGGTGGCTCAACACTACACATGAGTGCCTTCTTGCTGCACTACCTGCAACATGACCCCCGGATTGTCAGAATTCGAAGTAATCCCGACTACTGGGTTGCCACACTCTTAGATCCCCGGTACAAAAGTATATTTGCCGAAATAATTCCTGCCATAAAAAGGTATTGACGAATGCAGGAGTATCTGTTGCAGAATCTTACATGTGCTTTTCCACAAAACACCAGTGGTGCACGTAGTGAATCTCACAGTTCTAACTTGCCAACGGTGGGACTATCGAGTCTTCATCACTCAAACAGTAACAGTAACACAGTATCTGCTGGTAACAGCAATTTTGTGGAATCGTTTCACCACTTTTTTAGACCATCCTTTGCAAGGCCACATGAGACAAGAAGTCTGACACATAGTCAATGCCTAGAGAGGATGGTACAGGAGAATCTCCAAGTGAACATCGAAGCCATGACTGTGTCACTGGACCCTTGCTCATTTTGGTATTCCAATCTTGAAAAATCGCCGGAGCTCGCCACTCACGCCTTGGAGATCTTGTCATGCCATGCAGCCAGCGTTCTCTCTGAACGTGTGTTCAGCGATGCTGGTGGTGTGCTGACAGATAAGCGCACGCGGCTGTCCACTGAGAATGTAGACAGACTCACGTTCATAAAGATGATCAAATCATGGATTCGCAAGGACATTTCTACCCCTGTGTCATCCTTGGGAGACTAAAAGCTTGGGGATTTGGTAAAATCACCTCACCAACCGTTTTAAGCAACAGTGGGGCAATTGATGCCACTTAACCCTAGAACGCATGACCATAAAAATCTACACTTTCACATACCTGGGGCCCTTTAGGCCAGTGTGCAAATAACATGGAATAACTCAAACTCAAATGACAAACAACTATATACATGAAGAATACCTAGAGTTTCAAAATTCTAGCTAAAGCAATCTTGCAGAAAATAGAAAACAATTAACATGGCGGGCCTGCAAGGCCACAGGTATGCGTTCTAGGGTTAAGTGGTGCCTGTGCCACAATTTTGGGAGTCCCCTTGCTGTGTCTTATGTGACGTTGGCATCGTCAATTCCAGGTGGGTTGGGTCGCACCCCCCCCTTTTAACTGTAAGAAACTACATACACTATGGCTTGGGGTAACACAGATGGTTGAGTCTGAAGAGCTGTTTACTCAGAGGTCTGCTCCAAATCTTCAGTGTCTGCTAGTCAGCGTAGAATTTTTAACTGCATCTAGCCTAGGCAATACTTTGGGCGTAGTAGCCCAGCTGCGAAGCAAGCTGCACCGCCTGTGTATCTAATAAGAATTTTTAAATGAATCTAGCCTAGGCAGACTGTGGGGACCCCCAACCAAACCCAGATGCTTAGCCCCCCTACCGCCCCCCTTTCATGGACAACCCAATAATGTAACTCTTACAACTGGATGGGTGAGGATCGGTCACAGCTTTATTAACTCTTTATACTCATTCCATTAGAAAGGCATTTTATTTCTAAAATAATTCAGCTTGTTGCAGCATGCCCTGGGTCCCCACTCCGGCAAGTTGGCCAACAAGTGTAACTCTCCAACATGTCCTTACTATTTCCAGGCCACGGAGGATCCAGCGTACTCGTATGCAGGACTCTGACCCCCACCCATCACTCTTAACGCTTGTTCCACTCCGTCCTGGAGTCTTGACAGGAATATGTCCAGTCCAATATCTATTAAGTGAACACCGTTGGGCCGTATGAGGCCTGCTTTATCTCCTTCAAGTTGTCGGTGTCGTATCACTACACCGCCTCTGTCTCTTCTAAATTTTGTCATCCGAATATTTATTACCCGCCTTGTCCATTCGATGGCCGTGATGTCTCGCGCACCCTGCCATACCGCTATCGGCACAATCTCTGACCATACTATAGCTAATTTTGTGAAAAATTCTCTGAAGCGCTCAGTGTCTAGTTTCATTATTGCCATTAGTTATGCGCTCTTGTGATGACCTAGGTTGTTTCCCCCGGCCTGTATAACTAAGATGACCGGACCTCTTGCCTCTCTCCCTACCTTGATTACCTCCATTAGTACCTGTGGCCATAGCAGGCCTCTAATACCTCTCCAGTTGAAATATGTGTTATGAAACTCTAATTTCCTCCCGCCTGGGCGGACTTTCACCCTTTTTTGTGCCCAATATATATACGAGTGGCCTATCACTCACACTGTTGGCTTAGCGTCACCTGTAAAAGAAACAAACCACGTTAGGATAACAAGTCCGGTCTTATGTATCTCGCCAAACACGTGTATCGCCATCTCCCTATCCTCTGAACTTCCGTTTCTGACAGTCCTGCTCTTGCTGCTTCCGTGGCCGCACCTATGCGGATTTAGTGTGTCCCCTAAACTTTGGGGTGTTTCCCTGCCGATGTTATGCATTTATTAAATATAGCTTGGAACAGGTATCTTGATAATGGCGTTCCCCCAATGTGTGATACGAAGAAATTACTTTGTGATCTGATGGTTAGATATGTTTTTACTATTGTTACCCGACTCAGTGTACCGTTTGTGGGTTGTAGAAGTACCCAAGTACCCCTGCCCGCTGGAACCGTTTTCGATTGGTGTATGCGTACACGTATTGCATTATTGGCTATGACTACTTCCTGGTGTAATAAGCGTCCACTGGTGGTAATTTTGGATTGAGGGACTAATTCGCTTATACATAGCGCCCCGAAGAAGGCGATCACAAATGCAGTAGACATTATTGTTGCTTCAAATTGTGAGTGTCATGTTAATGGTGTTAGGGATAAGATGTGAGAAATCAGTTTTAGTGACACGGGACGGGACGTCTACATTCCTGACTTGGCTGACCCCTTTTCCACCATTTTCCACCCCCATTACTAACCCCATAGTCAAAGTAAAAAAAAAACACAAACACCCAGAATAAAGTCCTTTAATTGAAATAAACACACAATTCTTTATTGTTCTAAATTAAACCATACTTACCATCAATCCCATTCCAGCTGAAGCCAATGTCTTCAGCAATAAAAATAATATAATAAAGCAACATCATCCTTACCTTTCCATGGTTCCCACGACAGCTTCAGCTCAGCTACATTCACAAGACAGGCTGGGTCACAGCCGTAAGCTGCCACCCAGCTTGCCATGCCGCAGACACTGAGAAACGCAGGCATGCTTGTGCTCCTCAGTGTCTCGCTGTGACGGAATAAAGATGAGCCCAGGTCAAGTCCAATGAACTCAGCTCACCTCATGCACGTCAATGACAGCGTGGGAAAATTCTCCTGCGCTTGCAGTCAGCGTGAGAGAATTCTCCTGCTGAAGCGCTGAGTGCAGGAAAATTTTCCCACACTGTCAGTGACGTGCATGAGGTGAGCTCATATCCAATGAACTCAGCTCACCTCATGCACGTCAGTGACCGCATGGGAGAATTGCCTGCGCTCTGCAGTGTCTATGAAGGATGGCATGCTGAATGGCAGCGCTCAGCTGCCATCCAGCCTGTCATCTCAATGCCATCCCATCGTGGGAGAATTCTCCTGCTCAAGTGCTGAGCGCAGGAGAATTTTCCCACACGGTCAGTGACGTGCATGAGTTGAGCCGAGTTCATTGAACATGACCTCGGCTCATCTGGATGCCGTCACAGCGAAACACTGAGGAGCGCAAGCATGCCTCTGCTTCTCAGTGTCTGTGGTGTGGCAAGCTGGATGGCAGCTTTCGGCTGCCATCCAGCCTGTCATGTCAATGCAGCAGAGCTGAAGCTGTCGTGGGAACCATGGAAAGGTAAGGATGAGGTTGCTTTATTATTTAACTTTTATTGCAGGAGATCGTTGGCTTCAGCTGGAATGGGCGTGATGGTAAGTATGGTTTAATTTAGAACATTAAAAAATTGTGTGTTTATTTCAATTAAAGGACTTTATTCTGGGTGTTGTGTTTTATAAATACTTTACTAGAAATTCATGGCGGTGATGTCTAATATTGGCATGACCCCATGAATTTCGGGCTTAGTGCCAGCTGGTTTTGCCAAGCTGGCCCAAACCCCTTTATTACCCAGTGAGCCGCCGCACCAGGGCCCTGGATGAGTTGGGTACAGCGCCAGAAGATGGCGCTTCTATGAACGCGCCATTTTCTGGGGTGGCTGCGAACTGCAATTTGCAGCGGGGGGGGGGGGCAGAAAGCTTGGGCCTCCCTGCGCTGCTTATTCCAGCCCCCAGCTGCCTAGTTGTACCTGGCTGGACACAAAAATAGGGCGAAGCCCCACGTATTTTTTTTTTAATTATTTCATGAAATTCATGAAATAATTAAAAAAAAAGGGCTTCCCTATATTGTTGTGTCCGGCCAGGTACAAATAGGCAGCTGGTGGTTGAGAGCAGCCCGTTCCTGCCTGCTGTACCTGGCTGGACACAAAAATAAGGCGAAGCCCCACGTATTTTTTTTTTAAATTATTTCATGAAATTCATAGGCAGCCCGTTCCTGGATGCTGTACCTGGCTGGCATACAAACATATGGCGAAGCCTACGTCAAAATTTTTGGGAAAAATTAATTAAAAAATAATAAAATATAATAATAATTTAGTGACTGCATCTTTATTAACTCCTCACCTGGAAGGGTTGATAAAGATGCAGTCCCTAAATGTGTTTTTTTTTTAAAAATGTATTGAATTTTTCACCAAAAATTTGACGTGGCCTTCGCCATATTTTTGTGTCCAGCCAGGTACAGCAGGCAGGAACGGGCTACCCTCAACCCCCAGATGCCTATTTGTACCTGGCTGGAAACAAAAATACAGGGAAGCCCTTTTTTAATTATTTCATGAATTTCATGAAATAATTTTAAAAAAATTGCCGTGGGGCTTCACCCTATTTTTGTGTCCAGTCAGGTACAGCAGGCAGGAACGGGCTGCCCCCACCACCAGCTGCCTATTTGTACCTGGCCGGACATAACAATATAGGGAAGCCCTTTTTTTTTAATTATTTCATGAATTTCATGAAATAATTTAAAAAAAAAATATGTGGGGCTTCGCCCTATTTTTGTGTCCAGCCAGGTACATCTAGGCAGCTGGGGGCTGGAATCCACAGCGCAGCGAGGCCCAAGCTTTCTGGGTCCCCCCCCGCTGCAAATTGCAGTCCGCAGCCACCCCAGAAAATGGCGCGTTCATAGAAGCACCATCTTCTGGCGCTGTACCCAACTCATCCAGGGCCCTGGTGCAGTGGCTGACTGGGTAATAAAGGGGATAGGGCCAGCTTGGCATTATCAGCTGGCCCTAAGCCCGAAATTCATTGAGTCACGCCAGTATTAGACATGACCGCCATGAATTTCTAGTAAAGTATTTAAAAAAACACAACGCCCAGAATAAAGTCCTTTAATTGAAATAAACACACAATTTTTTAACGTTCTAAATTAAACCATACTTACCATCACGCCCATTCCAGCTGAAGCCAACGATCTCCTGCAATAAAAGTAAAATAATAAAGCAACCTCATCCTTACCTTTCCATGGTTCACACGACAGCTTCAGCTCTGCTGCATTGACATGACAGGCTGGATGGCAGCCGAAAGCTGCCATCCAGCTTGCCACACCACAGACACTGAGAAGCGCAGGCATGCTTGTGCTCCTCAGTGTCTTGCTGTGACGGCATCCAGATGAGCCGAGGTCATGTCCGATGAACTCGGCTCACCTCATGCACGTCACTGACAGCGTGGGAAAATTCTCCTGCGCTCAGCGCTTGAGCAGGAGAATTCTCCCACGCTGGGATGGCATTGAGATGACAGGCTGGATGGCAGCTGAGCGCTGCCATCCAGCATGCCATCCTTCATAGAAACTGCAGAGCGCAGGCATGCTTGCGCTCTGCAGTGTCTCTGAAGGATGACAAGCTGGATGGCAGTGCTCAGCCGTGATCCAGCCTGTCATCTGAATGCCATCCCAGCGTGGGAGAATTCTCCTGCTCAAGCGCTGAGCGCAGGAAAATGAGCTCACCTCATGCACGTCACTGACAGCGTGGGAAAATTCTCCTGCGCTCAGCGCTTCAGCAGGAGAATTCACTCACGCTGACTGCAAGCACAGGAGAATTTTCCCACGCTGTCAGTGACGTGCATGAGGTGAGCTGAGTTCATTGGACATGACCTCGGCTCATCTTTATGCCGTCACAGCGAGACACTGAGGAGTGCAAGCATGCCTGCACTTTTCAGTGCCTGCGGCATGGCAAGCTGGATGGCAGCTTTCGGCTGTGATACAGCCTGTCATGTGAATGTAGCAGAGCTGAAGCTGTCGTGGGAACCATGGAAAGGTAAGGATGATGTTGCTTTATTATTTTACTTTTATTGCAGAAGACATTGGCTTCAGCTGGAATGGGCGTGATGGTAAGTATGGTTTAATTTAGAACAATAAAGAATTGTGTGTTTATTTCAATTAAAGGACTTTATTCTGGGTGTTTGTGTTTTTTTTTTAACTTTGACTATGGGGTTAGTAATGGGGGTGTCTTATAGACGCCTCTCCATTACTAACCTGGGCTTGATGTCAGCTGGCATTATAAGCTGACATCAACCCCAGCCCTATTATCCCACTGCCACCGCTACAGGGCAGTGGAAAGAGCGAGGCTAACGCCATTTCTGGGGCGGCTGACGGCTGGTGTTTCTAGTCTGGGAGGGGGCCAATATTCATGGCACCCTTCCTGGGCTATTAATATCAGCCCCCAGCTGTCTAACTAGCCTTTGCTAGCTATTAAAATAGGGGGGACCCCACATAATTTTTTTGGGGGTCCCCCATTTTAATAGCTAGTAAAGGCTAGGTATTGAGCTGGGGGCTGATATTAGTAGCCTGGGAAGCTCCGTGGGTATTACCCTCTTCCCAGGCTTCAAACATCTGCCCCAGCTGTCTGCTTAACCTCTTCTAGAGCCTAAAATTACGGGGAACCCCACGCCAATTTTTATTTTAATAAATCCTTTATTTTAACACTAAATGACAAGTACAGTAATCAACACTATCACTGTACTTCTTATATATGTGACTGACATTTTTCTATCTATCTAATCTATGTGTGATGCTCTATTCTTTCTGTTATAAATTGTCGGGTACCGATGCTGAATTGCTGGCCAGCTTTTTTAAAGAGACGGTGCATGAAAACACTATTATTTTTTTTAATAAATCCTTTAACACTAAATGACAAGTACAGTAAGCAACACTGTCACTGTACTTCTTATATATGTGACTGACATGTTTATATCTATCTAATCTATATGTGATGCTTTATTCTTTCTGTTCTAAATTGTCGGTTACCGGTGTATGCCGCTGCTTAATTGCCGGCCGGCTTTTTTAAAGAGAGTGTCTTCTGAGCAGTTTGTCAGCTTTTGGACACCTTTGAAGGTGTTTTCTATGTGCTTCTATGTGTTTTTGTTTGCCTGCCATTGGTTTTAACGGTGTTCAACAGTGTTCGACGACGGTGTTCTAAGCTGTTCGATGAATAGTTCCTCGAACATCCCGGTGTTCAACGAACCGAACCGAACCCGAACACTACGGGGGTGGCTCAACACTAATAATGATGTCTTTAAAGTGCTGTTAATTTAATGTTACTATACAAGTGAATAAAACAAATGAATTATTTCTGTTTTTTGTAATTACCTAAATATAAAGACATTTTCAGAATGATACTTTGGTTGGGTCATATGAAAGCTTGAGCCAGTCACGTCTACAGTTGCAAACATGATTCTCTTAGTGTTCTTCTTGCACAAAAATGCAGCACCAAGCAAAAGGTAAAATCACATGTAAAAAGCCGTGCAACATCAAAAAACCCTCCAAATACTCATCATGTGAAGGTAATGTTAATCGAACAGGAATAGTGCATTGTATATTTGTTTTTTTTCACATGGACCATTGGTCATTTTGAAAAGTCAGCCATGTGCTCTGGCACATTGGCTATAATGTGTTTGTGTGCTCTCCATGTGCTAACTGTCCATATATTATGCTCATCTGCATGAGTTGTTAAAATATGATTTCCATAAACATTAGTCATATTCATTATGATAATAATATTTTTATTACATTTAAATGTGTTTATTTTTATTGCGTATATCTCATATTTTTTGGCACGAACAAGCCGGAACCCTAAACACGAACCCTAATTTGAAATGCCGAACAAATTCGCTCGACACTACTTAGGACCATGTGATATTTTAATAAATTTGCAAAAATTTCTACATTTCTGTTTTTTTTTTTAGTCAAGATGGGGTGCAGAATCTACTTTAATGAGAAAAAAAATGAACTTTTTAGAATTTACAAAATGGCTGCAATGAAACAAAGAGTGAAAAATGTAAAGGGGTCTGAATACTTTCCCTACCCACTGTAAATTCTTTCACAAATATTATGTAGTCTTCCTCTTGCTCCATAGCCTTTTCATAACAAAAGATTATGGTCCACAACATTTTCTCAAAGCCATTGGCATATATGAGCATATTGTAGTCCAATAAGTCATCATAATGCACAATTCCAACTGCTTTTGAGGTAGAAATGTTCTCCCTTACCTCTTGGGCCCCTATGTGGCTAATAATTTGTCTCCCCTATTTAAAGCTAGAGATGATGGCTTTAAAGTTAAGGATCCCTGATTTCTTTCATGCAGGGAATGTTTTAAGATCTAAAGGATAATAATTTTAGCTTTTCTTTCAAAAAAACATTTAAGCAAAGTATCAATATAAATACAATATTTACACCCTTAACATATTGCATGCCTGTTGTCAGTAGTTTGCAGCCATAAAATATAAGCCAAGAAACAATGATTTCCTTAAGAATGTTTCCCTAGATATGTTCAGAATATTAATTAGGCCAATCTATTTTTGTTACATAATAACAATGTCGAAGGACTGAAAGGAATCTCTGACCTGTAAGAGAGCTATTCAAATGCTTTAGTCTAAGCGAGCACATTCTTTAACAGGCTTCCCTGGACTTTGTATGTATTGCATCATGGCTAGGATCTTTTTCAACATAGTTGAGAAATGTGAAGGATGTATGTGCAGAAGTTAAAATATACAAAAAATATGGAACTGTCATTATGATGCTTCATATGCTAAAAAATGTTAGCACTAAGCCTTCATTCAGAGGTCAGCGATTTTTCTTGTACGTAAGAACGTGGAACGCAATTCATCAGTGTTCTGGATCCAAGTTTCATCAGTATTTGATCTGTGTGTAATTTTTATCATCAGTGTTTCATGAGTGATTTTCACCTATGCAAAATAAATAGACAATTTACAAAGCTTCTCTTATCCATTACAATTTTATTACAGCACATGGACTTCACAGTGATGACATCCATGTACTGGCGGTGTATTTCACGGGCCCATAGATTTGTATGTGTAATTTTGATCATTTATTTGGATCAAAACGGACATGTCTACATGATATTTTGTAGACTACTTGGTCAAAAAAAAAAGCACGGACATGCGACAGCCATATAGAAAATAATAGGTGCGTGCTCTATCCTTGAAAATCATGGTTAAGGCTATGAGTATTTTTGTGAGTTTTTGATGTTGCAGATTTATTACTCCATTTCTGCAACTATTAAGTAAATTAGATTACTTGCCTTTTTATTGCGTTTTTGATGCTGCATTTTTTGTCTTTGTTTTAAACAAAGCCGCTTTCTTTTTGATACTTCCTGGTATTTGGCTTTGGCAAAACTTTATTGAAACATTCATGTGCAGAGTACATGGGTTTTTAATGCATTTCTGATGACTTCTAAATGAGGCCTAAGTTCCAGTTTCATAACCGTGACATTTTACAGTATTTCAAAGTATACTTGTATATTTTAAAAATTATATACTATGTTATGACACCATGTCAACATTTATCATATTTTTGTACTTCAGATCACCTACCATCAAGTAACAGTGATTAAAACATTACCACAGTCATTTGCAATTACTTTTTTTAATGAAGAAAGAAAGAGAAAGAAAGAAAGAAAGAAAGAAAGAAAGAAAGAAAGAAAGAAAGAAAGAAAGAAAGATTTGTATATAATATTGGAAACTTTGATTTTAGTTAAGATACATAATATTAAAACGACAAATAAATCACTATATTTGTTACAGGCTACTGTGAAAATAGTCAAAATAATAAAATAAAATACCAAAATGATTATCAAATACATTACTTTTTCCAACTTAATTTAATCATCCACATAATTTTCTCAATTTCATAGCATGTTTTTGTTCATATATGTCTCCTTTTATATCTGGGTATTGAGACTACCATCGATCACTTAAAAGACTCAGCTTGTAAGAGCTCAGGGACAGAGCACTGTACAGATCCATAAACTTTCTATTGATCCTTGTTACACTCTGTGTGCACGCTCATGAAGGAGCTTATGGCTTCTGTCTTCTTAGCTGTGAACTCCCGAGCAGTCTTTTCAGCAATCTATGTAGGTATCAGTACTGGGCCTTAGTTTCCCTCAACTTCTGAAGGCTACCTGGCAATTAAAGGGACTGTCTACTTCAATTTGAAAGGATCAGAATGGCAGAAAAAAAAGAAGTAATACTTATCTCAGTGACACCCTGCTGTTTTTATTTCTGACTATTTATGGGGTCTACAACAAAATATGTAAACTACAGTTGGGTGAATTTATTTGACTGAAATTGAATCCTACTTGAATCTTACAAATTTACATGTTGTCCAAAATGTGAAATTTTGTGAATTCAGCAAAATGGCGGCCAGCAAGATGCCATTTTGTTGAACTGTAAAGGGATTTTTTCATATAGAATATACCAAGAAGGTTTGTAGTGAAGTAAACATATATTCCCTCTAAAACAATACTTTTATTTTATATTATTTAAAACACACCAACAATACCCATGTATATTAAAACAGAATATTTCTATAATTATTAGAGAAAATATTAATATTAATGGCTGAATAATGCCATCAGCCTTCCTGCAGTATACATCATGCAGCTTCATCATTCCTTGACATAGGATCCCTGTATGGCCTCCTGATGAACCTAATGATGGGGGAAACACGTCGAGGCATACTTTGAATGAAAGATAAGTCTATCAATTGACTTTTGTCTATCCATATTTATATTTTTATAAATATTTGTATACAATGAACATCTATGTACTAGACTAGGCAGTCACCTTTTTAACTATGTTTAGTTCACCCTATCGGGTGTAACAGGGACAAATAGGGACAGCCGCCAGTGAGCGGGGGCACCAAAAAACTTTATTAAGGTGCCAACCTCCGCGTCAGGCAGGATCATATTAGAGGCGTATTATGACTATTTAAGTCTTTGCGATATCTCAGAGTATTTATCCTCCTCAGGGAGATGTGCCATTAATAAATCTCTGACAATTATAGAAATATTCTGTTTTAACATACACGAGTATTGGTGTGTTTTAAGTAATATAAAATAAAAGTATTGTTTTAGAGGGTATATATGTTTACTGAACTGTCAAGGGCCAACAAAAGGTTAGAACAAAGCAAAAAATTTTTCAAGACTCCTCTGCTTGTTCTCCCCAGTACGGTCCTCAATGCCTTTTCTTATCACCACTGCACTGAAACTCCAGGCCTCTTCTTGGTAGGCCAGGATGACTGGCCATGACCATGCCTGGGGCATCTCTGCACATTTATATGTAGTCATGCCCTTACGAAGCACATCTGTTAAGATGTGCACCATGAGGTTATGACACGCACTGTAGGTAGAGACTTCCAGACTCACGTATGCACATGTGCATCTCAACTAGGCCTGGTACGTCCTTGGCCATGTCATGTCTGAAAATCCCAGCCTAGCATGAAGATGCCTTGGTATTCAGTGCCTGGTGGTTGTAAGAATAGGCACTGAGGCCCTACGGGGACAGTGGGCAGCAGAGGTGATAGTTTTTTTCCACATCATATGTTTTTTATGCTCTGGGGTCATTCAATTTGTGGAGAATAAAACTGTAGTGAATCAAATTTCATAGTAAAATCCGATTTTGCAAATTCGAATCTCATCAGATCCACTCATATTTAATGTATACAATATAAAGCTGCCGCTACATAATATGAAAATGTATTGTGGGAAGATCACACCAAATTTGACAAGATCCGCTGACATCCATGTATTTAGTTGGTAAAAGACCATATTCAGTTACTGGAGACTGGGAAAGTATTTTTTGCAAAGTATTCTACATTTTCCCCATATTTATCCAAAGTGCTATGCAAGCTACATATATTACATCCAAGTTCAACTTAAGAACTTGCTCACTGGGCAATTTTCTGTTTTTGTGCCTTCGTTTTTTACTCCTCTTCTACCAAGAGCCATAACTTTTTAATTTTTGTCATCATAGCTGTATGATTTTCTGTTCTTTGCTATATGAGTTGTTATTTTGAAAGACACAATTTGTTTTATCATATGATGTATTAGAAAGTGGGAAAAAATTACAAATGCAGCAAAATTGCTTAAAAAGCACAATTCTGCAATTTTTGTGGGGTTTTATTTTTACAGAGTTCATTGTATGGTAAAATTTACTTGCAACTTGAATCTCCAAGTCAATAGGATTATGGAGATACAAAACATACATAGTGTTTTTTTATAAAACAATGATAAAAAAAAATCAGAAACTCATAAAAAAAAATTTGCTTGTGTCGCCATTATCCAAGACCTGTAATGTATTCAATTTTAAGTTAATGGAGCTGTGTAAGAGCTTGATTTTTGCGCTCTGAGATAAAGTTTTTATTGATATGATTTTTGGGTAAGTACAATGTTTTGATCGCCTTTTATTTTTTTGCCATATTGCAACTGCAAAATTGTATATTTTGATAGAGCAAACTTTTACAGAAATGGAGATACTACATATGTGTATTTTTAATTTTTTCTATTTCCTTATATTTAATTGGGGCGATTCGAGCTTTTATAATTTATATTTTTCATTATTTTCATATTTTTGTCACTTGTACATTATTGCAATACTATATCACAGTATTGCTGTATATAGGAAAATTCACAGGTTGCAGGTGCCAACAGTAGTGTCAGACTCAGTGTGATTGCTCAGTGTTATGGTGTAGCTGACATCTTCCTTACTGAATTTCATTTGCAATTACATATTTTTTTCTACATTATTAAAGGTAATCTATCACCTGATTCCCCCCACTCATATCTGAAAGCAGCTTAATGTAGAGACTGAAACCCTGACTCCAGAGATGTGTGAGTTAGTGGGCTGCTTGAGGCAGTTTTGATAACATAACTGTTTTATCAGCAGGACATTTTCACTACACGACTAGAAAATCATCTGCCATGTATTCCTCCATATTTATGAGCCTCATCTCCACCACAGATTGAAAATTTTCTGCCTATGTACTGTACAGTGTAAACAGAAAGCTGTCAATTAGTGGTATTGGCAGGGTTGCGCAAAGCTCAGCATTCAGAACACTGGTAGATCTAAAATATAAGGAACTGTGATTTTACAAAAAAAACAACACGCATTCCAATAAGTGAGATATCACTGGAATCAAGGTCTCTGCTCCTTTATCATGATACTAATAGATGGGGTAGCAAAAACCTGGAGTCAGGGTCCCTTTTATGCACTAGGAAGCATAAGCAAGTCAGTACAATAGTTTTTTTTTTTAATTGAAATCAATGTCAGACCATGTGCTTGCTTGTCACAAATGACTGTAATGAGTTTTTGCATTTCTTCTACAATTGTTTTGTGAAGTGTGAGAACAATGTTTATTTTAATGTCATTACTTTCAACTGCAACTGTCCACCATATGAAGTGTGTGTCGAAAACTATTTTTTTCCTATCTGTTTTAGTAGTCAAATCTTACACTTATACATACCAAACAAATACAGCACATCATTGTATGTGCTGGCTTATTTGCCATGAACCTTCCAGAGTTAGTGAGAATCGATTCACACATCCCATTCCATTGGCCATGACAGTACTGCCTCTTACAACTCAGATTTTCTTTTGATCAGTCAACCTGGCGCATTGTCATCGCTGTGGTGTGATGGACATGTGACACCATGCCAAACTTGTTAATCTAAAGTGATGTCGGCAGGTTAGAGGGTGATATAATGGGATGTACAAATCAGTTTGCACTAACTTTAGTCATTTCATATTTTGTCATTTTTGGAAAGAGGTTGAATTTTCTTGAAACTAAAAATATAGACATTTAACTGTACACATTTATTTTTGCACATCTGTTTAACTAGTACAATTTGATAATTATAGATGCCACACCTACCGTATATTGCAACCTGCTGCCATATTTTGGTTAATGTACATGTCCCTACCTAGTATTTCTTATTACGTATTTTTTGTGAAAGGTTTACTAATTTGGTTTGAAAATATTATCAGTTAATTAAAGTGTTATACAAAATGCAGGGTAAAAAAATGGTAATCTTAAAAGGTAGTATAATGTAAAAGAAAAAAAATTACTATGGCTAAGAATGTGGGAACTGCTAGAAGCAGCAGAAGCACATTCAATACCACTGATACCAGTCATCCGATGCAGAATAACCAAGACCATAATTAGCCACCTTTGCCTTATCATATTAGTGGTGTGGAAGGGATGGAATTATGGAAGACATGCACATCACTCCTCTCACTCAGAGCAGGATTATGCTACCTCTGACAGCAACATCATCAGTTTAAGCTAGTGTCAGAGGGATTTAACCGTTATTTTAAATTTAAACATCATGAAAAGTCTTTGGCTGCGTGCCCACGTTGCGCATTACAAGCATATATGCTGCGGAATTTCCGCAGCGTAAACGCTTGTAAAACGCATGTATATCCGCGCCCCATGGTCCCCAAAGGAATTCCGCAATGTCAATGCCCATGCTGCGGATTTTTCCGCAGCGTATATGCTGCGGTCAAAAATCCGCAGCATGTTCATTAATCGTGCGGAAGCGCAGCGGAATCAATGTGCGGATGGTACCCAAGTCTGGATGAGAGGAGACTCTCATCCAGACCTGGGTACCAAAGAACCTTTTAAAAAAAGAATAAAATAAAGTTTATACTTATCTTCTGATGTTTTCCCTCCGTCGCTGTTGTGTGAAGGACCGGCCACGTCATTGAGTCATGTGACACATCACATGGCTCAATGACTTCACCGCAGGTCCTGCACACAACAGCGTGAGCCGCTCAAGACTCCGGACGGGGCAGAGAATGCATCGGAAGGTGAGTAAAAACTTTATTTTTTTTTTTTTACCATTCTGATTCTTTTTTTTTAACTATTACTTGGTCACACTATATAAATCCATGCCGGTTGCATGGATTTATATAGTGTGAACAAGTTGTCAAGCACTTTTCCAAGTGATGCTTAAATCACTTGGAGAAGTGCTTGATAACCTGCTTGCGGAAATGCATGCAAAGACGCTGCAAAGACGCCTCACAAACGCTTCTACCTGGCGGGAAAACCGCATGTAAAATCCGCATGCGATTTTCCCGCCAGGGAGAAGCGTAAAAAATATGCTTCAGTTCCGCAACGTGGGCACTTAGCCTTTCAGTGCACTAGGCTATTAAACAGTCTGCTTGTTATTATCCGTTATCATCCATTTCTATGGTGAGGTCGCATTGAAGATAATAAGTCTGTGGTTGGATACAGTTCTAGATCTTAGAGTGTTTTACACATCTTTTCTGGACAATTGGAGTAAATTCAAAGAAATTCGCCACAAAACAATTTTTTGTAAAAATTTGCATAACCTGGCGAATTTGATTCACATTTAAAAAATTCAATCATCTCTGCTAGTAATAATTTATATAATATTTTAAACTGTGTAATATCCACAACTTTTGAACCACAGTAACTTAATATACTTTGCTAGACCAGACATATAAATAAATACAGAACAGTTGTTTTTTGTATCACAGTTTACCAAACCTATCAAAAAGGTATGTAGGACTAAACAAAACATAGACATTCTAAAGTTTGACAATGCAATGCCACCTTTACCATTCAGGAATCAGTAGACACAATGCAGAAATCAAATAACTACCACTGTGTAGTAAGTGTTATGACTGAAAAGAATCCAGGGGATTAAAATCCTGAACAGGACTTATAAAAAATTTACAACTTATCACTTTACAATAGTTAAGGTCACTGAACACCAACAAAATAGCAGCGGGCCATCGTTAGTGGTGTTTTGCCATAGAAGCTCTCCAGCTAACTACAGCAATGCCCTGGAGACCAAAGATCCAAAGAGCTTGCCACTGTATTAATATTTTATCAATATGTCACAGTTTACAAGATATATTTACAGTATTTTACCCATGTGCAATTGGTAAGAATTAATTGTAAGAAAATAACATTTTCTATTATTTAAAATAGCAATGCATTTTTACAAAATGAGGTCAAATAGAAGCCAAACATACCCTAAGTAATAAATGGTTTTAGTAATCAAAGCCATGTACAGTAATGCAAAGGAGGTTTATGAATCCTGCCTGTCTTTAACCCATTTAATGCTTCATGATGGATTTATCAGATAGTGGAGTGTCGGCGGGTTAACATGGCAGCCAGGAACCTGCTGTATGCTAACATTGCTGCCATGGTGGAAATCATGATTAGGACTATACACTGCAATACTGTAATTCTGCAGTAAGTTGTACATGTGACCAAAGAATCGCAGGTTCAAGTCCCCTATGAGTACTAATTAATAGGTTAAATTAAAACAAAAATGAAAAAAATATATGTAAAAAAATTTAAAGGTTTAATATAAAGGTTTAAATAATCCCTGCTTTTCACAGTTGAAAATATAGAAATTTAAAACTTCAAGCAATTTGTATTGCTGTGTTTATAAAGTCCAGTTTATAAAAATATTAAAATTATTTAACCCATACGGTTAATGTCATAAAGAGAAGAAATCAAAATGTCAAAATTGATGTATTTTGGAATATGCACTAATGTTTTGTGGTTACACATATTGTCTACCATTTAACAATATTTAAAAAAAATCTGATTTTTCTCCGCATGAACTAGTTATGATTTGTCTCAGCAACGCTATTCTTTGTTAAAAATATTAAAATTTATTTATTTCACTAGCACCATTTAGTGGCATATTGTGTGTGCCACCCTCACATTTTGCTCTAATCCAAGGGCTATCTAGCACCATCTAGTGGTTCTTACCAGTATTTCCCGCACAGCAACCAATGAGCCTGCGTCATCTTCATTGTATTTACAGTGGGTAAAATAAGTATTGAACACGTCACCAATTTTCTAAGTAAATATATTTCTAAATTTTCTATTGACATAAAATTCTCACCAAATGTCGGTAACAATCAATCCAATCTATCTAATCCACACAGGCAAAGAAATCAAACCATAAATGTCCATGAATTTAGTTCTGTGTAATAAAGAGAGCTTTTCACTTGGCTCTTCTTCACTATGGTGCAAATTAAATGATAATAACAAAAACATTCTTTAAAAATGGGGAGTGCATGATGTTGTGTCACAGAACAAATTATGAAATATTTTCTCCATTCATGTTAATAACTGGGTATTTGTGAGAAAATATTTAAAACACACTTTGAAAAGGCTAAGGGTTGTCCATCATGCCTTATTGCCTGCTGTCTCATTATACATGTACTACTTTAGTTGTATAAAATTTATGTCTGTAATTTCCCTATGCCTGAATGGCTAAAACTTCTGTAAAATTGTAAATCAGAAAATGAAACATTGCTACATATAGTACTCTTTTTATTACATGAATGTTACTTGTGTGTTCTTCAGAGTGCTGTATTTGTCAAAAAATTGTACACTTACATCCACGATGGTCACCATACTGGTGTAAAGACTAGTGATGAGCGAGCATGCTTTCTACTGCTCGGTGCTCGCCCGAGTATCTCACTGCACGAGATGCTCAGCGCTCGCCGAGTATTTCCGGGTTGCTCGGGCGGGAATTCGGGTCCCCTCCCTGCATGTTTGGCGCTCTTTAGAGAGCCAATGAACATGCAGGGATTGCCTGCCATGCACTGTAATGCCGTAGCCATGTTGGTTGTGGGCATTACAGTGATTGGCTGGCCGCACAGAGTCATCAGGTCTATATAAGACCTGGCGCCGCCATGCTTGTCACAGTCACTCCAGATAAGACAGTGTAGGGAGAGCTGCTGCTGCGTCAGGGACTGATTTGATTGTGTATTAGTTAGAGTAGGGAGAAAAACCATACATTACACATATCCATCTTAACAAACAGTCCTTCTGAGGACTGATCCATCTGCAGAGATATCAGGCAGGCAGTGTATATAGGCAGGCAGTGTATATAGCAGACTGCAGTGCATATAGCACAAGAGGCTCCATTCCAATTCTGCTTTCTGCTGCTGTTAGATATTTCTATACAAAAGCAAAGATCTCAGGGGCCAGGAATACTTTTCTTTGGATCTTAATCCTCATTATTTGCTTAAAAAGCAATCCAGAGAACACCATTTTTTCGGCGCCATTTGCTTGTTGGCACTGCAAAATACAGCCAGGTCCTTTCCATATTAGAGCACTAGAAATCCAGCTATTTAACACTCTGTTTTCTCCGTCAAATGGATCACATATACGCTGTCAGAAAGTACTGCCATTTCTGACCTCCATTAAAAATTTCCTTTAGTGTGTCATTGAAGCAATTCACCGCAGTTTGCTGTTCAAACTACTTACCTACAGGCCAGGTATTTAAAACTCTGTTTTCTCCATCACACGGATCACATATACGTTGTCAGAAAATACTGCCATTTTTGGCCTCCATTAAAAGTTTCCTTTAGTGTGTCATTGAAGCAATTCACTGCAGTTTGCTGTTCAAACTACTTACCTACAGGCCAGGCATTTAAAACTCCGTTTTTTCCAGCACATGGATCACATATACGTTGTCAGAAAATACTGCCATTTCTGGACTCCATTAAAAATTTCCTTCAGTGTGTCATTGAAGCACTTCACACCAGTTTGCTGTTCAAACTAGCTACCTACAATCCAGGTATTTAAAACTCTGTTTTCTCCGTCACACTGATCACATATACGTTGTCAGAAAATACTGCCATTTCTGGCTTCCATTAAAAATTTCCTTTAGTGTCTTATTGAACCAATTCTCCTTAACAAGAAGGTGGGCACTGCTATGAAATAATAAATGTTATGGGGTGCTATAGTAACCTGATATAGTTACATAATATAAGAAAGAAGAAAAAAGACTCAGGATATACAACCATGCACACCCAATATTAGAAAAATGAAAAAATCTTTATTACATGATTACAGACTGACAACACAGAAAAATAAAAACAATTAAAAACAGACAAAGCATAGCAATATTCATAGGGGAGGAATAATTGTAGTGTTCCAAAGTAATAAATCCCCCTAAAGCCACAGGTATCATTTAATATAATATATTTACCATCTCATAATACAATAAGGCTTATTGACCAAGCTATGTCACCCTAATAAAGGGTGGCACAGTACCACTAGACCAAATAAGGATAATAAACCACGTACTCCCAAATAATCGGACCATACATAATGATAAATAGATCAAAGAATAGAGGAATGAGTGGAAGTAGTAGTCTGCTTAAACTAGGGGCCCTTGTAATATCAGCGTATGTCAAAACATATCATCCCACCTGGTATACGATATGGGATCATGAATGAAGGCCCTATATATAACCAAGCAGACACTCTTAAGTGGTCGAAGGAAAAGGTCAAAAATAATAAAGTGACATAGTTACCTGTTGGCACCAGAGACCCTACGCGTTACGCTGCTAGACCGCAGCTTCGTCAGGGGTATCGAAGCTGCGGTCTAGCAGCGTAACGCGTAGGGTCTCTGGTGCCAACAGGTAACTATGTCACTTTATTATTTTTGACCTTTTCCTTCGACCACTTAAGAGTGTCTTATTGAACCAATTCACCGCAGTTTGCTGTTCAAACTACTTACCTACAGGCCAGGTATTTAAAACTCTGTTTTCCCCGTAACACGGATCACATATACGTTGTCAGAAAATATTGCCATTTCTGGCTTTCATTAAAAATCTTCTTTAGTTTGTCATTGAAGCAATTCACCGCAGTTTGCTGTTCAAATTACTTACCTACAGGCCAGGTATTAAAAACTCAGTTTTTTCCGTCAAACGGATCACATAAACGTTGTCAGAAAATACTGCCATTTCTGGCCTACATTAAAAATTTCCCTTAGTGTGTCATCGAAGAAATTCACCGCAGTTTGCTGTTTTCTGCTTACCTACAGGCCAGGTATTTAAAACTCTGTTTTCTCAGTCACACGGATCACATATAAGTTCGCTCCAAACTCAGTCATTTGTAGTGAGCGTGGAAGATACTGTCCTCCATTTAAAATGGACAAGGCACGTGGCAAGGGACGGGGAACTGGATATGATGGTAATGGTGCATGCAGAGGCCGAGGACAAGGCCATGGGCAAGCCGAAATTGTGCCACAACAAACACCCACATCTTCTCGCCTGACCTTCCTGTCCCAATTTCTAGGGGACCGCAGAACACCACTATTGAACCCAAAGCAGTGTCAAAAGGTTGTTGGTTGGATAGCGGATAATGCTTCCAGTCACTTAGCCACCACCACCACCACCCTGTCTTCCACACGATCAAGTCTCAGTAGCCGTGAGTCTGACCGCATATTCCTCACCCTGATCCTCCTTCTTCCCACCATGCTGAGTACCCAGAGACAACTGATCCCACACTTGGACACCCTGAAGAGCTGTTCTCTCTTCCATTTATAGATTCGAGACTCTCGCCCGGTCCACTTGAAGCAGGGCAAGAAGAGATCGATTGTAACGATGCCCAAATATTTGAGCAGCCACGGTCACACAAAGGCAACGGTGGGAAAGTGTCACAAGAGGTGGACGATGATGAGACACAATTGCCAGAAAGTCAGGAGGAGGACCAGTGTGCGGAAATGGAAGACGAGGTGGTGGATGATATAATAACTGACCCAACATGGCAGGAGGACTAGCAGAGCGAGGACAGCAGCACACAGGGAGAGGGAGGCAGAGCACCCTAACAGGCAGGAAGAAGAAATGTGTTGGCCGCAGACAGAAGGCAGGCAACCGTTCCCCATAACACCAACACGAAGGAAGTTGCCAGTACAACTGTTAGGTCCTCCCGAGTCTGGTTGTTTTTTAAAGACTCTGCCGATAACCCCAAAAAGGCCATTTGCACCACCTGCCAGGCCAGCATCAGCAGGGGTGGCAAAACAACAAGCCTGACCACCACCAGCATAATCAGTCACATGGCAGCAAAGCACCCGACTTTGTGAGTTGAACCCCAGGGTCCAGGAACAGTGTCTGCGGGTGGCGCCATTGCTTCTTCCGCTGTTGTGCATGCAAGCCAATCCCCTGTCCATGGTGCATGCGAAGACGCCTCCTGCCCTGCACCTGTCATTGCACACTCTCAAGTAGCAGCATCAGGAAGCACGTCCATGTCCTTGTCCCAGCACAGCGTTCAGTTGTCCATACCCCAGTCCTTGGAACGCAAGCGCAAATATGCAGTCAACGCCCCAGAGGCCACACTACTAAATTCTCACATTTCACGACTGCTTGCGCTCGAAATGTTGCCTTTTAGGCTCATGGAGACTGAAGCATTCCGCAACCTGATGGCGGCAGCCGTCCCTCGGTACTCGTTCCCCAGCTGCCACTATTTCTCCCGGTGTGCCGTCCCCGCATTACACAAGCACGTGTCCCAAACCATTAGTCGTGCTCTCAACAACGCAGTTATCGGTAAAGTCCAGCTAACCACGGATACGTGGACAAATGCATGTGGGCAGGGACTGTACATCTCGCTGACGGCACACTGGGTTAACATGGTGGAAGCCGGGACCCAGTCGGACTTTGAGATGGAACACGTTCTCCCGACGCCAAGGATTGCGGGCCCTAGGTCAATCAGGGTTGCCCCCACGGTCTACAGCTCCTGCACCTCATCCTCCTCTTCTTATGCCTCCATCTCCGAAATGACCACATCAGTCACAAGCTGGAAGCACAGCAGCACTGCCTCAGCAAAGCGGCAAAAGGCTGTGCTGAAGTTCATATGCTTAGGTGAATAAACGCAGAATGCTGAAGAGTTGTGGACAGCTCTGAAAGAGCAGGCAGATCGGTGGCTGACACCGCTAAACCTACTGCCAGGCATGGTCATGTGTAGAGATGAGCGGTGTTCGACTAGAACTGTTCGCCAATCTCAAATTCGAGCTGTTTTGGGCGGTGTTCGAGTTGTTCGACGAACCCGAACAATTTGCAAAAAATTCGGCTGTTCGAGGTTATGTTCGATAACTGTTCGTGCACCAAAAGCGTGTCCTGCATGTCTGGCGCTATTTAGAGCACCAATCATGCAGGGATTGTCTGCCACTCACTGTAATGCCACAGCCATGGTGGTTGTGGCATTACAGTGATTGCCCAAATCGATGGGAACAGTGCCAACAGTGAAACATGAAAAGCCGGCAATTCAGCAGCGGCATACACCTGTACCCGACAATTTAGAACCGAAAGAATAGAGCATCACACATAGATTAGATAGATAGAAACATGTCAGCCACATATATACGAAGTACAGTGAAAGTGCTGCTTACTGTACTTGTCATTTAGCGTAAAGGATTTATCAAAAAAAATAATAGTGTTTTCATGCACCGTCTCTTTAAAAAAGCCGGCCGGCAATTCAGCAGCGGTACCCGACAATTTAGAATAGAAAGAATAGAGAATCACACATAGATTAGATAGATAGAAACATGTCAGTCACATATATATGAAGTACAGTGACAGTGCTGCTTACTGTACTTGTCATTTAGCGTAAAGGATTTATCAAAAAAAATAATAGTGTTTTCATGCACCGTCTCTTTAAAAAAGCCGGCCGGCAATTCAGCAGCGGTACCCGACAATTTATAACAGACAGAATAGAGCTTCACACATAGATTAGATAGATAGAAACATGTCAGTCACATATATATGAAGTACAGTGATAGTGTTGGTTACTGTACTTGTCATTTAGTATTAAAATAAAGGATTTATTATTAAAAAAATTGGCGTGGGGTTCCCCTTAATTTTAGGCTCTAGCGGAGGTTAAGCAGACGGCTGGGGCAGATGTTTGAAGCCTGGGAAGGGGGTAATACCCACAGAGCTTCCCAGGCTACTAATATCAGCCCCCAGCTGAATACATAGCCTTTACTAGCTATTAAAATGGGGGACCCCCCAAAAAAAATGACGTGGGGTCCCCCCTAATTTAATAGCTAGCAAAGGCTAGGCAGACAGCTGGGGGCTGATATTAATAGCCCAGGAAGGGAGCCATGAATATTGGCCCCCTCCCAGGCTAGAAACACCAGCCGTCAGCCGCCCCAGAAATGGCTCATTCATAGGATGCGCCAATTCTGGCACTTAGCCTCGCTCTTCCACGCTGCCCTGGTGCGGTGGCAGGGGGTAATAGGGTTGGGGTTGATGTCAGCTTATAATGCCAGCTGACATCAAGCCCAGGTTAGTAATGGAGAGGCGTCTATAAGACACCCCCATTACTAACCCCATAGTCAAAGTTAAAAAAAACACAAACACCCAGAATAAAGTCCTTTAATTGAAATAAAGACACAATCCTTTATTGTTCTAAATTAAACCATACTTACCGTCACGCCCATTCCAGCTGAAGCCAACGATCTCCTGCAATAAAAGAAAAATAATAAAGCAACCTCATCCTTACCTTTCCATGGTTCCCACGACAGCTTCAGCTCTGCTACATCGAGATGACAGGCTGGACCTCAGCAGAACGCTGCCATCCAGCCTCTCATCCCGCAGACACTGAGAAGCGCAGGCTTGCTTGCGCTGCTCAGCGTCTCTCTGTGACGACATCCAGATGAGCCGAGTTCATGTCCAATGAACTCGGCTCACCTCATGCACGTCACTGACAGCGTGGGAAAATTCTCACGCTGAAGCGGTGAGTGCAGGAGAATTCTCCCACGCTGTCAGTGACGTGCATAAGGTGAGCTCATGTCCAATGAACTCAGCTCACCTCCTGCACGTCACTGACAGCGTGGGAGAATTCTCCTGCACTCAGCGCTTCAGCGTGAGAATTCTCCCACGCTGAAGCGCTGAGTGCAGGAGAATTTTCCCACGCTGTCAGTGACGTGCATAAGGTGAGCTCATGTCCAATGAACTCAGCTCACCTCCTGCACGTCACTGACAGCGTGGGAGAATTCTCCTGCACTCAGCGCTTCAGTGTGAGAATTCTCCCACGCTGAAGCGCTGAGTGCAGGAGAATTTTCCCACGCTGTCAGTGACGTGCATGAGGTGAGCCGAGTTCATTGGACATTAACTCGGCTCATCTGGATGCCCTCACAGAGAGACACTGTGGAGCGCAAGCAAGCCTGCGCTTCTCAGTGTCTGCGGGATGACAGGCTGGATGGCAGCGTTCTGCTGCGGTCCAGCCTGTCATCTCGATGTAGCAGAGCTGAAGCTGTCATGGGAACCAAGGAAAGGTAAGGATGATGTTGCTTTATTATTTTTCTTTTATTTCAGGAGATCGTTGGCTTCAGCTGGAATGGGCGTGATGGTAAGTATGGTTTAATTTAGAACAATAAAGAATTGTGTGTTTATTTCAATTAAAGGACTTTTTTCTGGGTGTTGTGTTTTTTTTAAATACTTTACTAGAAATTCATGGTGGTCATGTCTAATATTGGCGTGACCCCATGAATTTCGGGCTTAGGGCCAGCTGATAATGCCAAGCTGGCCCTAACCCCTTTATTACCCAGTGAGCCACCGCATCAGGGCCCTGGATGAGTTGGGTACAGCGCCAGAAGATGGCGCTTCTATGAACGCGCCATTTTCCGGGGTGGCTGCGGACTGCAATTTGCAGCGGGGTGGCCCAGAAAGCTTGGGCCTCCCTGCGCTGCGGATTCCAGCCCCCAGCTGCCTAGTTGTACCTGGCTGGACACAAAAACGGGGCGAAGCCCCACGTCAATTTTCTTTAAATTATTTCATGAAATAATTAAGAAAAAAAGGGCTTCCCTATATTGTTGTGTCCGGCCAGGTACAAATAGGCAGCTGGTGGTTGGGGGCAGCCCGTTCCTGCCTGCTGTACCTGGCTGGACACAAATATAGTGCGAAGCCCCACGTCAATTTTTTTTAAATTATTTCATGAATTTCCTGAAATAATTTAAAAAAATTGAAGTGGGGCTTCGCACTATATTTGTGTCCAGCCAGGTACAGCAGGCAGGAACGGGCTGCCCCCAACCACCAGCTGCCTATTTGTACCTGGCCGGACACAACAATATAGGGAAGGCCTTTTTTTCTTAATTATTTCATGAATTTCATGAAATAATTTTAAAAAAAGTACGTGGGGCTTCGCCCTATTTTTGTGTCCAGCCAGGTACAACTAGGCAGCTGGGGGCTGGAATCTGCAGCGCAGGGAGGCCCAAGCTTTCTGGGCCCCCCCCCGCTACAAATTGCAGTCCGCAGCCACCCCGGAAAATGGCGCGTTCATAGAAGCGCCATCTTCTGGCGCTGTACCCAACTCATCCAGGGCCCTGGTGCGGTTGCTCACTGGGTAATAAAGGGTTAGGGCCAGCTTGGTATTATCAGCTGGCCCCAAGCCCAAAATTCATGGGGTCACGCCAGTATTAGACATGACCGCCATGAATTTCTAGTAAAGTATTTAAAAAAAACACAACACCCAGAACAAAGTCCTTTAATTGAAATAAAGACACAATTCTTTATTGTTCTAAATTAAACCATACTTACCATCACACCCATTCCAGCTGAAGCCAACGATCTCCTGCAATAAAAGAAAAATAATAAACCAACCTCATCCTTACCTTTCCATGGTTCCCACGACAGCTTCAGCTCTGCTACATCGAGATGACTGGCTGGACCGCAGCAGAACGCTGCCATCCAGTCTGTCATCCCGCAGACACTGAGAAGCGCAGGCATGCTTGCGCTCCTCACTGTCTCGCTGTGACGGCATCCAGATGAGCCGAGGTCATGTCCAATGAACTCGGCTCACCTCATGCACGTCACTGACAGCGTGGGAAAATTCTCACGCTGAAGTGCTGAGTGCAGGAGAATTCTCCCACGCTGTCAGTGATGTGCATGAGGTGAGCTCATGTCCAATGAACTCAGCTCACCTCCTGCACGTCACTGACAGCGTGGGAAAATTCTCCTGCAATCAGCGCTTCAGCGTGAGAATTTTCCCACGCTGTCAGTGACGTGCATGAGGTGAGCCGAGTTCATTGGACATGAACTCGGCTCATCTGGATGTCGTCACAGAGAGACGCTGAGCAGCGCAAGCAAGCCTGCGCTTCTCAGTGTCTGCGGGATGACAGGCTGGATGGCAGCGTTCTGCTGCGGTCCAGCCTGTCATCTCGATGTAGCAGAGCTGAAGCTGTCGTGGGAACCATGGAAAGGTAAGGATGAGGTTGCTTTAATATTTTTCTTTTATTGCAGGAGATCGTTGGCTTCAGCTGGAATGGGCGTGATGGTAAGTATGGTTTAATTTAGAACAATAAAGGATTGTGTCTTTATTTCAATTAAAGGACTTTATTCTGGGTGTTTGTGTTTTTTTTAACTTTGACTATGGGGTTAGTAATGGGGGTGTCTTATAGACGCCTCTCCATTACTAACCTGGGCTTGATGTCAGCTGGCATTATAAGCTGACATCAACCCCAACCCTATTACCCCCTGCCACCGCACCAGGGCAGCGTGGAAGAGCGAGGCTAAGTGCCAGAATTGGCGCATCCTATGAATGAGCCATTTCTGGGGCGGCTGACGGCTGGTGTTTCTAGCCTGGGAGGGGGCCAATATTCATGGCTCCCTTCCTGGGCTATTAATATCAGCCCCCAGCTGTCTGCCTAGCCTTTGCTAGCTATTAAATTAGGGGGGACCCCACGTCATTTTTTTGGGGGGTCCCCCATTTTAATAGCTAGTAAAGGCTATGTATTCAGCTGGGGGCTGATATTAGTAGCCTGGGAAGCTCCGTGGGTATTACCCCCTTCCCAGGCTTCAAACATCTGCCCCAGCCGTCTGCTTAACCTCCGCTAGAGCCTAAAATTAAGGGGAACCCCACGCCAATTTTTTTAATAATAAATCCTTTATTTTAATACTAAATGACAAGTACAGTAACCAACACTATCACTGTACTTCATATATATGTGACTGACATGTTTCTATCTATCTAATCTATGTGTGATGCTCTATCTTTCTGTTCTAAATTGTCGGGTACCGCTGCTGAATTGCCGGCCGGCTTTTTTAAAGAGACAGTGCATGAAAACACTATTATTTTTTTAAATAAATCCTTTACACTAAATGACAAGTACAGTAAGCAACACTATCACTGTACTTATTATATATGTGACTGACATGTTTCTATCTATCTAATCTATGTGTGAAGCTCTATTCTTTCTGTTCTAAATTGTCGGGTACAGATGCTGAATTGCCGGCCGGCTTTTTTTAAAGAGACGGTGCATGAAAATACTAATATTTTTTTTAATAAATCCTTTACACTAAATGACAAGTGCAGTAACCAACACTGTCACTGTGCTTCTTATATGTGTGACTGACATGTTTCTATCTATCTAATCTATGTGTGATGCTCTATTCCTTCTAGTCTAAATTGTCGGGTACCGGTGTATGCCGCTGCTGAATTTGCCGGCCGGCTTTTTTAAAGAGAGTGTCTTCTGAGCAGTTTGTCAGCTTTTGGACACCTTTGCAGGTGTTTTCTATGTGTTTCTATGTGTTTTTGTTTGCCTGCCATTGGTTTTAACGGTGTTCGACGGTGTTCTAAGGTGTTCGACGAACAGTTCCTCGAACATCCCGGTGTTCGACGAACCGAACCGAACCCGAACACTACGGGGGTGGCTCAACACTAGTCATGTGTGACAATGGCCGGAACCTGGTTGCGGTTCTGAGGCGAGGTGAGCTTACACATGTACCATGCCTGGCCACGTGCTTAACCTCGTGGTTCAGCGGTTTCTCAAATCCTATCCAGAGCTGCCAGATCTGCTTGTTAAAGTACGCCGCCTGTGTTCCCATTTTAGAAAGTCAGCTGCAGCTTCCGCTGTCCTTGCCATGCTTCAGCAGCGTTTGCAGCTTCTGGCTCACAGACTGGTGTGTGATGTCACCACGCGTTGGAATTCTACACTGCAGATGTTGGGAAGGATTTGTGAGCAGAAGAGGGCAGTTGTAGAGTACCTGCATCAACAAGGCCATCGGTATTCAGTTCAGACTCCACACATAAGAGCTCAGGAGTGGACATGGATGTCGGACATATGTACCATCCTCCAAAACTTTGAGGTCTCCACCAAGATGGTGAGCGGCGATGATGCCATAATTAGCGTCACCATCCCACTTCTCTGTCTTCTGAAATGCTCTCTGCTCACAATCAAAGAGGATGCATTGCAGGCAGAGCACGATGAGATGGAGCAAGGAACCATACAGGGTGATTACACACAGCCAAGCCTCATCTCATCCCAATGTGAATTGGGTGACAATCAGGAAGAGGAGGAGGAGGAGGAAGGACAGGAGCTAGTTTCATGCACTATAGACGGTACTACCTGCATAGCTGTCATACCGTCTGTTCAGTGTGGATGGCCAGAGGACAGAGAGGAGGAGGAGGAGAGCATGGTCAGTCATCCTCTTGGTGAGGACGCAGAAGTCCTGCCTGTTAGTAGTCTGGCACGCATGGCTGAGTTTATGTTA
Organism: Phyllobates terribilis; assembly: GCF_046119375.1. Lineage (NCBI taxonomy): Eukaryota > Metazoa > Chordata > Amphibia > Anura > Dendrobatidae > Phyllobates > Phyllobates terribilis. The sequence goes on from NW_027362763.1 coordinate 227,183,022, forward strand.
TGCTGCCTTTCCCATGACCCTCACGTTCTCAAAATTTTTGGTGACAGTCATTACTGGTTGGTGACACTTCTAGACCCACACTACCAGGAGAACTTTATATTTCTTATTCCTGAGGCGGACAGGTCTACAAAAATGGGGCTGTACCAGAAGGCCCTTGTTGCCGAACTATTAAAGAAATTCCCATCTGAAAACGCTGGCGGCAGAGGGCACACTTCATCGGACAACCAAGGAGTACAGGCAAGAGAGGCACAACTTCAATCCAGCAGAGGCAGGGGAACACTGTCAAAGTTCAGGAACAGATTTTTCAGACCCTCCCATCGCACAGGCCTTGAGGCGCGGGGTACTCTCTCAAGTAGTGCAAAGTTATGGAAGATGCTGAGGGAGTACCTTGCCGACCTTACCAACATCCTCCGTGATTCCGCTGTGCCTTATAATTATTGGGTATCCAAGCTGGATAAGTGGAATGAACTGGCTGTCTATGCCTTGGAGGTCCTGGCATGCCCTGCCGCCAGCGTTTTATCAGAGCGGGTTTTTAGTGCCGCTGGTGGAATTATAACTGATAAGCGCATCCAACTGTCAACTGAAAATGCTGACAGGCTGACTCTTATAAAAATGAAAAAGGGCTGGATTGGGCCACACTTCTCAACACCAACGAATGATAGCAGTGTAACATAAACTCAAATCCATTGTCTTTTCTTGGGAGGTGTATTCCCATACACCTTTTCACACCCACACATGGGTATACGCTTCCTGATTTTGTTGATTTGCTCTTGTCCTCCTCCTTCTACTCATCCTCCATCACCATATCACCAGGGTGACCGTGGTCCGTGATGCAACACCCACATAATTTTTTTAAAGGGTTTTTATGATGCCCATAAAAAATTTTTTTATACAGTATGTTCATGTATACCCCCAGGGGTAAATATTTGTCAGCCCATACACTTAGTGCATGGGCATTACAAGTATAGGAGGCCCGCTCCTTTCTAATGGGAACATTTTCTTATGAGGCCCTCCTCCACGTCTCTTCCAAGGGGCATTGAAGTGCCTCCAAATTTTTGGCAGCCCTTGCATTCACTGCATAGACCAACACTATGGGAAACTCTCCCCTTTCTAATGGGAATTTGTCTTTACTGTGGCCCTGCTCTATGCGTCTTTAATTTCTTAGTGGGGTTTTTCCTAAAATTGGTCAGCCGTTGGCCTCACTGCATACCATATAACTGTATACCAGACCCTCTCTTTTCTAATGGGAATTTGTTGTTACTGTGGCCCTGCTATCTGTGTCTTTAAATTTTTAGTGAGGTTTTTCCTAAAATTGGTCAGTCGTTGGACTCACTGCATACCCTATAACTGTATAGCAGACCCTCTCCTTTCTAATGGTAACAAGTCGTACCTTGTTACTCTGACTCTGCTCTATGTGTCTTTAAATTCTTAGTGGGGTTTTTCCTAAAATTTGTCAGCTGTTGGACTCACTGCACACCCTATAACTGTATAGCAAACCCTCTCCTTTCTAATGGGAACATGTCGTACTTGTTGCTGTGGCCCTGCTCTTTGAGTCTTTAAATTCTTAGTAGTGTTTTTCCAAAAATCGGTCAGCCTTTGGACTCACTGCATATCCTATAACTGTATAGCAGACCCTCTCCTTTCTAATGAGAATTTGTCTTTACTGTGGCCCTGCTCTATGTGTCTTTAATTTCTTAGTGGGGTTTTTCCTAAAATTGTTCAGCCATTGTACTCACTGCATACCCTACAACTGTATAGCAGACCCTCTCCTTTCTAATGGGAATTTGCTGTTACTGTGGCCCTGCTCTATGTGTCATTCATTTCTTATTGGGTTTTTTCCTAAGTTTGGTCAGCAGTTGGACTCAATGCATACCCTATAACTGTATAGCAGACTCTCTCCTTTCTAATAGGAACATGTCGCACCTTGTTACTGTGCCCCTGCTCCGTGTGTCTTTAAATTCTGAGTGGGATTTTTCCTAAAATTGGTCAGTCCTTGGACTCACTGCATACAGTCATGGCCAAAAGTATTGAGAATGAGACAAATAGTAATTTTTCCAAAGTTTACTGCTTCATTTTTTGTAATGGCAATTTGCATATACTCCTGAATGTCAAAGAGTGATCAGCTTAACAGCAATTACTGTACTTGCAAAGTCAATATTTGCCCAGAAAATGAACTTTAACCCCGAAAACACATTTCAACATCATTGCAGTCCTGCCTTAAAAGGAGCAGCTAACATCGTTTTAGTGATTGATCCATTAACACAGGTGTGGGTGTTGATGAGGACAGGGCTGGCGATCAATCAGTCATGATTAAGTAAGAATGACATCACTGGACACTTTAAAAGGAGGCTGGTTCTTGGTATCATTGTTTCTCTTCAGTTAACCATGGTTATCTCTAAAGAAACACGTGCAGCCATCATTGCACTGCACAAAAATGGCCTAACAGGGAAGAGTATCGCAGCTACAAAGATTGCACCGCAGTCAACAATCTATCGCATCATCAAGAACTTCAAGGAGAGAGCTTCCATTGTTGTCAAAAAGGCTCCAGGGCGCCCAAGAAAGACCAGCAAGCGCCAGGACCGTATCTTAAAACTGTTTCAGCTGCGGGATCGGACTACCAGCAGTGTCAAGCTTGCTCAGGAATGGCAGCAGGCTGGTGTGAGTGCTTCTGCACGCACTGTGAGGCGGAGACTCTTTGAGCAAGGGCTGGTTTCAAGGAGGGCAGCAAAGAAGCCACTTCTCTCCAGAAAAAACATCAGGGACCGACTGATATTCTGCAAAAGGTACAGGGAGTGGACTGCTGAGGACTGGGGCAAAGTCATTTTCTCTGATGAATCCCCTTTTCGATTGTTTGGGACATCTGGAAAACAGCTTATTCGGAGAAGAAGAGGTGAGCTCTACCACCAGTCTTGTCTCATGCCAACTGTAAAGTATCCTGAAACCATTCATGTGTGGGGTTGCTTCTCAGCCAAGGGAATCGGCTCACTCACAGTCTTGCCTAAAAACACAGCCATGAATAAAGAATGGTACTAGAATGTCCTCCAAGAGCAACTTCTCCCAACCGTCCAAGAGCAGTTTGGCGCCCAACAATGCCTTTTCCAGCATGATGGAGCACCTTGCCATAAAGCAAAGGTGATAACTAAATGGCTCATGGAACAAAACATAGAGATTTTGGGTCCATGACCTGGAAACTCCCCAGATCTTAATCCCATTGAGAACTTGTGGTCAATCATCAAGAGACGGGTGGACAAACAAAAACCAACAAATTCTGCAAGCATTGATTATGCAAGAATGGACTGCTATCAGTCAGGATTTGGTCCAAAAGTTGATTGAGAGCATGCCAAGGAGAATTACAGAGGTCTTGAAGAAGAAGGGGCAACACTGCAAATATTGACTTGCTGCATTAACTCATTCTAACTGTCAATATAACCTATTGGTACTCATAATATGATTGCAATTATATTTCTGTATGTGATATAAACATCAGACAAACACCAATAAAAACCAGAGGCCAGCAGATCATGTGAAAATATAATTTTGGTGTCATTCTCAAAACTTTTGGCCATGATAGTACACTATAACTGTATAGCAGACCCTCTCCTTTCTAATGGGAACAAGTCGCACCTTGTTACTCTGACCCTGCTCGATGTGTCTTTAAATTCTTAGTGGGGTTTTTCCTAAAATTGGTCAGCTGTTGGACTCACTGCACACCCTATAACTGTATGGAAAACCCTCTCCTTCTAATGGGAACATGTCGTACTTGTTCCTGTGGCCCTGCTCTAGGTGTCTTTAAATTCTTAGTAGGGTTTTTCCTAAAATTGGTCAGCCGTTGGACTCACTGCATCCCCTATTACTGTATAGCAGACCCTCTCCTTTCTAATGGGAATTTGTTGTTACTGTGGCCCTGTTCTATGTGTCTTTAAATTCTTAGTGAGGTTTTTCCTAAAATTGGTCAGTTGTTGGACTCACTGCATACCCTATAACTGTATAGCAAACCCTCTCCTTTCTAATGGGAATATGTCGTACTTGTTACTATGGCCCTGTTCTATGTGTCTTTAAATTCTTAGCAGGGTTTATCCTAAAATTGATCAGCTGTTGGACTCACTGCATACCCTATAACTGTATAGCAGACCCTCTCCTTTCTAGTGGGAATTTGTTGTAACTGTGGCCCTGTTCTATGCGTCTTTAAATTCTTAGCGAGGTTTTTCCTAAAATTGGTCAGTTGTTGGACTCACTGCATACCCTATAACTGTATAGCAAACTCTCTCCTTTCTAATGGAAACCTGTCGTACTTGTTACTGTGGCCCTGCTCTGTGTGTCTTTAAATTCTTAGTGGGGTTTTTCCTAAAATTGGTCAGTCGTTGGACTCACTGCATACCCTATAACTGTATAGCAGACTCTCTCCTTTCTAAATGGAATTTGTCATTACTGTGGCCCTGCTTTATGCGTCTTTAAATTCTTAGTGGGTTTTTTCCCAAATTTTGGCAGCCCTTGCAGTCATAGCATGGGCATTAACACGCGCTCATTTTTTTTACTGAGACCCTCCTCTATGTCTCTTAAAAGGGGTATTGGGTTGTGTCCAAATTTTTGGCAGCCCTTGCAGTCACAGGATACGCAATAACAGTATAGGAGACCCACTTGTTAATAATGGGAACAACAAAGCATAGCCGGCTGATGGCTCTCTAACAATATCGAGCGCCGACTGCTGGCCTTTTAAGAATAGTAAGGGCCGTCTGATGGCCCTATAAAAATAGGCTTTATGACTTTCAGAGTCCCTCCATCATAAATAAAGCAGTATGTGTCTGATGATGTATCACACACCACATTGCCAGATAAGGTTTAAAATGTTAAAATGACATTTCCCAGTGAATGCATTTGTCTTAAAAAATAACATACAAAAAACAATAGGATCTTTCTTTAGTATAAAAAACAGCGTCACCAATTTAATCTGAATGTAATCACATTGTTCAGCTCATGCACCTCCTCCTCCATCTCCAAAATGACTACATCAGTCTCAAGCTGACAGCACTGCAGCACTGCCTTGGCCAAGCGGCGACAGGCTGTGCTGAAGATAACATGCTTAATGCTTAACTGACAAACCGCCCAGCGCTGCAGAGTTGTTGAAAGCTGTAACTCAGCAGCCTAATCTGTGGCTCTCACCGCTGAACATACAGTCAGGTATGGTTGTGTTTGACAATGGGCAGAACCTGGTGACGGAGAAATGACAGCCGGGGTACATACGGTTTCTCTCTATGCCAGTCCTTTCACTGAGCTAAAGAATATGGGTGTGGTGAAATACAACTCCCACTGCGAAGCTGTTTCAGATTGAAAAACAATGTGCCCACCAGAGGATTTGATTCTGAGGGATAACCTTTCTCACCAGCTCAAGAGCCCCATAGCAGCTGCAAAGTTAGTGCTATCATGAAAACTCCTGAGGTAGAAGCCAAGGCACACCAGAGAATTCTCTGGTGGGACCGTTCAACCCTGCCGAGAAGCAGTCCTTGCTAAGAAAAGTGTGTGGGAAGGATCCCGGACACTTTATTTTTACTGACGAGGAAACACATGCAAACACTGGGAGAACATACAAAGTCCTTGCAGATGTTGTCCTTGCTGGGATTTGAACAAAGGATCCCAGCGCTGCAAGGCTTCAGTGCTAACCACTGATCCAATGTGCTGCCGTTCACCCTCTAATATCTAAGAGGCTGGAGAAACTTGCACCTACTGCCACTCTATCTTCAGCTCCTTTGTGAGAAAATGTATTTGTGCAGCTACTCAGTCAACCAAATAAAATTCCTGAGAAGAAAATTGGGGATGGCTTCGCTACTGGTACTGGGGGCAGAGCTAATACCATGGCGTTGTACCATAGTTTGCTAGATATATTCCAGGCTGGTAGGAGGCAAGCAAATTCCCACAGAAAAGTACCAGAAGTAATGTTCAGGCCACATTTCAAGTTCAAGCAGCTTTAGAGGACTTCCTGGTAGAAATGACACGCAGTGTAGATACGGTCCTTCCCAGTAAGTGCACTGGGGAGGGCACGGGTAATGTTGTGGGACCCGTGCTTGTGGAAACAGGAGGCGATACTGGGAAATATAGTGGCGGCTGGGGACAGAGTATGGGCACTTGGCCACCGCCGGCATGAGGTTGTGAAAAGCTTCTGCCTCCACGAGCTTAAATGGCCATATTTCAAGTGCAAAGAGCTGCCCAGAAATCTGGCAGTTTAGTGTTGCGGCCTATGGGTGGGAGGGTGGCTGCATACTTGCACTTGCATTCCAAGTAACAGAAAACTAAGCAGATGGTGGCCTCTATCATCATCATGGCCTCATCTCGGCACCATGAACTCTCCTGAAGGAGAAGCCAGGGCCCGTCGGAGGAATCTCTGGTTCTCTGGTGGGCCCGTCCAACTCTGCCGAAAAGCAACCCTGGCTAAGAAAAGTGTGGGGGAAGGTTCCCGGACACCCTATGGCTGCTTCTTTAATGTGGATCAGCCATGCTTATGCATGTTATTTCTCAAAACGCATTTCAGATCAGGCCATTGTCCAACTCTGTATTCAAGACATTAAATGGAAAAAGAAAGATGTGCGTGGGTCAAAGCACCACCGACAAGTGCAAGTTGATGTTGGACAGGCTGCCATTGCTTCTGCAACAATCTCAATTACAGGACTTCCTGGGAGAAATGATACGCAGGGTAGATATGGTTTCCCTCTATGCCAGTCCGTTCACTGAGCTAAATACAACTCTCAGCAACAAAACTTGTGGACTGGCTCCATACCGTCCCTGGCCACATTCACCTGTCCATTTGTTTGTGGGTAGGCAGTCCTTCCCAGTAAGTGCACTGGGGAGGGCACGGGTAATGTTGTGGGACCCGTGCTCGTGGAAGGCAGAGGCGATACCGGAAAATATAGTGGCGGCTCGGGACCTAGTATGGACACCCGGCCGCCGCCGGCATGAGGTTATGAAAAGCTTCCACCTACACGAGCCTAAAAGGCCACATTTCAAGTGCAAGCAGCTGTCCAAAATTTGGCAGTATAGTATTGCAGCCTGTGGCCGGGTGGGTGGCTGCCTGCACACTAGTGCTTGCGTTCCAAGGAATGGGGTAGGGACAACTGAACGCTGAGGTGGGACAAGGACGTGGACGGTGATTGTTGCAAGTCTGCAATGACAGGTGCATGGCAGGAGGAATCTTCGCATGCGCCAAGGATCACTTATGATGGGCACACTTTTAGGCAGTGACCTGGGAGTCAGAGATGCTTCCAGAGGTCTTTCCCATGCTGTTCCCATGTCTTCTCAGCACTGTATGCATGTGTATGATGATGTGTCACACACCACATGGCCAGATAAGGTTGTAAAATGTTAAAATGACATTTCCTGGTGAATGCATTTGTCTTGGTTGAAAGCAATGCAAATGTGCAAAAATGCATCAAAAACGCTATGTGTGAACATAGCCCAAGTTGTGGAGGAGTATTTTTGTTTTTGGTTATTTATTTTGCCTTATATACAAGTCATTACCCTGGAAAGGATGTTCCTTAACATATTTCCCTAGAAAATCCATTTTGGTTTCGTTTTGAATGTTTTATTGTGAGTCCGTAAAAGTGGCGTAATACTCTGACCACGTTGCTGACAGCAGTGATCTAGGAGTCAGAGATGCTTCCAGGGGTCTTCCCCATGCTGTTCCCATGTCATTTGGGCACTGTTCCCATCGATTGGGGCAATTTTTAGGCCCTCTGCAGACCGCCCGGGGGAGCAGCCTGAAAAATGCTCGAGTTTCCCATAGACTTACATTGGGCTCGTTGCTCAGGTCGAGCACCCGAGTATTCCAATTTGCTCGACCCGAGCAACGAGTACCCGAGCATTTTAGTGCTCGCTCATCACTAGTAAAGACCAATTTTAAATCCACACCTCCACAGCTCAGGAAAGGCATTGGAGGCATTGTTCAGACATATAATTTTGCTACTTTAGTCAGTTAAAGGTCACTTTACTTTAATTTTCACTAAAAAGTTTTAGATCTATAGAAAATAAAGACTCTGTAGCTATTTATTCTTAAAACTTATCTTGGGTATAGCTGCATTGCTATTGGTGGAACATACTTCCTTTCTGTAAACAGGCCAATTGATACCGAAGACTCATAGGCTATTACAGTCTCCAGAAAGATGAAATATTGCCCCATTTGTTATGCGCTGTGCAGAGGGTCCTAGCAACTGACACCAAGCCAGCAAAGGCGCAGCCGCAGACGCACTTGGCACAAGCTGCCCATCTAGGCGAGCCCTTGAGGGCCGAGAATACTCTTCACCCAGCTCCCAGTAAATGGAAGGGAGACTTTAGCAGAGCCATTCCCAGGCCCACTGTTGCCGGACAGCTGGAGTCTGGTGATGTGGCTGGTACCTCATCAAGAACCAAGTAAGTACCTCTGCAAAAACCCCAGGAAGTGAAATCAGAAGAGAAAATGAGAAAACCACTGAAAGATAGCAGCACTAATGCTATCACCACTCACCTCCAAGCACATTTGAACTGCAATAAACAGCAAAGGACTAAGCAGGGAGCAGGATTAAATAGCTAATGATCAGGACTAATGATCAGGTATTGAATACCTCCCAATCATACCCAGAAAGCCACTCCCTGCTAGTTTGAACAGGAGAATGGAAAACATCTCACCATTGCCTAGTGCCAGACACAGCAGCGTCCTACGTTGCCTGGCACCACACAAATCAGTGAAGGACACAGCTTCCCGTGTCCTCACACATTCTACAACACCAGAACGCGATGTTCCATAAGATTGGGACAGTATCAGTGCACCCGTAGTAGCTCTGCCTCCAGGGTCAGGACAATGGCTGCGCCTGCGATTGGGGTAGCGTAGCACCAGACCTGCTCCATTCCCAGGTGGGAGCACAGAGCCACGATTTCTATCACCATCGTCCTTCCAGAGAACATAGAGTAAAAGAGTACATGAAAAAAGAGCCATAATGTTATATTTAGTGTTGATAGCTAGTGATGAGCGATCACTAAAATGCTCCGGTACTCATTGCTCGGGTCAAGCAAATTGAAATGCTCGAGTGCTCGCTCCTAGTAATGAACCCAATGTAAGTCTATGGAAACTCGAGCATTTTTCCGGCGCCCCCCCCCAGCGGTCTGCAGAGGGCCTATAAATTGGCCAAATCGATGGGAACAGTGATTAAATGACATGGGAACAGCATAGGGAAGAGACCTGGAAGCATCTCTAACTTCCAGGTCACTGCTGTCAACTATATTGTCAGAGGTATTACTCCACTTTTAACGACTCACAATAAAACATACAAAAACTAAACCAAAATGGATTTTCCTGGGAAAAATGTTAAGGAACATCCTTTCCAGGGTAATGCCATGTATATAAGGCAAAATAAATATACAAAAACAAAAATGCTCCTACACACTTTGAGCTTTGTTCACACGTAGTGCTTTTGATGCGGTTTTGTACTTTTGCATTGGTGTCAATGGTGAAAAATGTATTCACCGAGAAATGTCATTTTAACATTTTACAACCTTATCTGGCCATGTGGTGTGTGAGACATCATCAGACACATCCTGTTTCATTTATGAAGGAGGAACTCTGAAAATCACAAAACACTATTTTTATAGAACCATCAGGCGGCCCTTATTATTCTTAAAGGGCCAGCAGTCTGCTATGCTTTGTTGTTCCCATTATTAAAGAGTGGGTCTCCTATACTGTTATTGCGTATGCAGTGACTGCAAGGGCTGCCCAAAATTTGGACGCACCCCAATACCCCTTTGAAAAGACATAGAGGAAGTTCTCAGTAAAAAAAATGTTCCAATTATAAAGGAGTGGGTCTCCTATTGTGGTAATGTCCATGCAGTGACTGCAAGGGCTGCCAAAATTTGGGAAAAACCCCATTAACAATTTAAAAACACATCGAGCTGGGCCACAGTAACGAGTATGATATATTCCCATTAGAAATGGGAGCGTCTGCTAAACAGTTATAGGGTATACAGTGAGTCCAACGGCTGCCAAAATTTAGGAAAAACCTACTAACATTTTAAAGACACATAGAGCTGGGCCACAGTAACGACATGTTCCCATTAAAAAGGAGAGGGTCTGCTATATAGTTATAGGGTATGCAGTGAGTCCATCGGCTGCCAAAATTTAGGAAAAACCCTACTAACTAGTGATGAGCGAGCGTGCTCACTACTGCTCGGTGCTCGTCTAAGCATCTCACTTCTCGAGATGCTCGGTGCTCGCCGAGTATTTCCTGGGTTGCTCGGTGGGAGCTTGGGTCCTCTCCCTGGATGTTTGGCACTCTTTAGAGCGCCAATTAATATGCAGGGATTGTCTGCCACACACTTTAATGCCGCAGCCATGTTGGTTGTGGCATTACAGTGATTGGTTGGCCGCAAAGCGTCATTAGGTCTATATCAGACCTGGCGCCGCCATGCTCGTCACAGTCTACTCCAGAATCAGGCAATGGAGGGAGAGGTGCTGCTGAGCTAGGGAAAGATTTGCTTGCTTATTAGTTAGTGTAGGTATACCACCATATATTATTTACATATCCATCTCAGCTAACAGTCCTTCTGTGGAGTAATCCAGCTGCAGAGATATCAGTGCTAGGCAGGCAGGCAGTGTATGTGGCAGACTGCAGTGCATATAGCAAGAGAGTCCATTCCAGTTTTGTCAGCTGCTGGTGCTTTTACAAATATTTCTAGAAATAGCCCCAGGTATCAGGGGCCAGGAATAATTTTTTTTTATTTTAATCCTGATTATTTGCTTAAAAAACAATCCAGAGAACATCATTTTTCTGCTCCATTTGATATTTGGCACTGCAGAATACTGCCAGATCCTTTCCATATTACAGAGCTAAAATTCCATATATTTAAAACTGTGGTTTGTCCATCTCACGGATGACATATAAATGCGTTGAAAATTCTGCCATTTCAGGCCTCCATTGAAATTTTGTTGCAGTGTGTCAGTGAACTTATTGACAACAGTTCGCTGTTAAAAATAATTACCTACAGGCCAGCTATATAAAACTGTGGTTTGTCCATCACAAGGATCACATATAAGTGCGCTGAAAATTCTGCCATTTCTGGCCTCCATTGAAATTTTGTTGTAATATGTTAGCAAAGTTATTGACACGAGGTTGCTGTTAAAAATAGTTACCTGCGGGTCAGCTATTTAAAACTATGGTTTGTCTGTCACACGAATCACATATAAGTGCGTTGAAAATTCTGCCATTTCTGGCCTCCATTGATATTTTATTGCATAGTGTCAGCGAAGTTATTGACACGAGGTCGCTGTTAAAAATAGAGCTATTTAAATCTGTGGTTTGTCCATCACACGGATCAAGTATAAGTGCGCTGAAAATTCTGCCCTTTCTGGCCTCCATTGAAATTTTGTTGCAGTGTGTCAATGAAGTTATTGACACCAGTTCACTGTTAAAAATAGTTACCTACAGGCCAGCTATTTAATACTCTGCTTTGTCCGTCACAAGGATCACATATAAGTGCGCTGAAAATTCTGCCATTTCTTGCCTCCACTGAAATTTTGTTGCAGTGTGTTAGCGAAGTTATTTACACCAGTTTGCTGTTAAAAATAGTTACCTACAGGCCAGTTATTGAAAACTGTGGTTTGTCCGTCACATGGATCACATATAAATGCACTGAAAAAATTCTGTCATTTCTGGCCTCCATTGAAATTTTGTTGCAGTGTGTCAGTGAAGTTATTGACACGAGGTCGCTGTTAAAAACAGTTACCTACAGGTCAACTATTTGAAACTGGTTTTCCGTCACACATATCACATATCACTGCAGTTCAAAACCAGCCATTTGTAGTCAACATAGAAAATATTGTCCTCCATTTAAAATGGGCGAGGCGCATGGTAAGGGACAGGGAAGTGGACGTGATGGTGATGATGCATACAGAGGATAAGGCCGAGGCCGTGGTCTAGCTTAAATTGTGCCACAACAAACACCCACATCTTGTTGCTCGACATTCTTGTCCCAATTAATAGGGGACCACAGAACACCACTATTGAACTGAAAGCAGTGTGAAAAGGTTATTGGTTGAATAGTAGATAATGCTTCCAGCCACTTAGCCACCACCACCACCCTGTCTTCCACATGGTCAAATCTCAGTAGCCGTGAGTCTGGACTGTATATTCTTCACCCTGATCTTCCTTCCTCCCACAGTGCCCGGAAAACACTGATCCCTCACTTGGACACTCCGAAGAGCTGTTCACTTTTCCATTTCTAGATTCGGGCCTCTCGCCCAATCCACTTGAAGTGGGGCAAGAGGAGATCGCATATAGCAATGCCCAAATATTTGAGCAGCCACAGTCATACGAAGGCGATGTTGGGAAAGTGTCACAAGAGGTGGCCGATGATGAGACACAATTGCCAGAAAGTCAAGAGGAGGAGCAGAGTGTGGAAGTGGAAGACGAGGTGGTGGATGATATAGTAACTGACCCAACTTGGCGAGGGGACATACAGAGCGAAGACAGCAGAACACAGGGGGAGGGAGGCGTAGCATCACAACAGGCAAGAAGAAGCAGTGTGGTGGCTGCAGACACAAGGTGGGCAACCATTCCCCGTAACATCAACATGACGGAAGGTGACAGTTCAACTGATAGGTCTTCCCGAGTCTGGTTGTTTTTTAAAGACTCTGCTGATAACCGCAAAAAGGCCATTTGCACTACCTGCCAGGCCAGCATCAGCAGTAGTAGCAAAACTAGCAGCCTGACAACCACCAGCATGATCAGGCACATGGCACCAAAACATCCGACTAAGTGGGCCGAAACCCAAGGTCCAGGAACAGTGTCTGCAGGTGGCACCACTGCTTCTTCTATGCTTCCATGATTCCTGCCCTGCACCTGTCGTTGCACGCTCTCAAGTAGCACCATCAGCCAGCACGTCCATGATCTTGCCCCAACGCAGTATTCATTTGTCCCAACCCGAATCCTTGTAACGCAAGTGCAAATACGCAGCCAACGCTGCATAAGCCACACTACTAAATTCACACATTTCATGACTGCTTGCGTTCGAAATGTTGCCTTTTAGGCTCGTGGAGAAAGAAGCTTTCCCCAACCTGATGGCGGTGGCCGTCCCTCGGTCCTCGGTCCCCAGCCGCCACTATTTCTTCCGGTGTGCCATCCCCGCATTACAGGAGCACGTGTACCACAATATTAGCCGTGCCCTCAACAAGGCAGTTACTGGGAAAATCCACCTAACCACGGACAAGTGGACAAGCGCTTGTGGGCAGGGACGGTACATCTTGCTGACGGCACACTGGGTTAATATAGTGATAGCCGGAAACCAGTCGGACCTTGGGACTTGACATGTCCTTTGGACACCGTAGATTGCAGGCCCTGGGTCAATCAGGGTTTCCCCCACATACTACAGCTCCTGCACCTCCTCCTCCTCTTCAGCATCTATCTCTGAAATGACCACATCAGTTGCAAGCTGGAAGCACTATATCACTGCCTCAGCTAACCAGCAACAGGCTGTGTTGAAGTTAATATGCTTAGGTGACAAACCACACAACGCTGAAAAATTGTGAACAGCTCTGAAAGAGCAGGCAGATCTGTGGCTGACACCACTGAACCTACAGCCAGGCATGGTCATGTGTGACAATGGCCAGAACATGGTGGCGGCTGTGAGGTGAGGCAAGCTCACACACGTACCATGCCTGGCCCATGTGCTTAACCTCATGGTTCAACGGTCTTTCAAAACCTACCCGGAGCTGCCAGATCTTCTTGTCAAAGTACGCCACCTGTGTGCCAATTTTAGAAAGTCACCTACAGCTTCCGCCGCCCTTGCCGTGTTTCAGCAGCATTTGCAGCTTCCAGCTCACCGACTGGTGTGTTAACTACTAGTATTAACAAGGCCGTCAGTATTCAGTTCAGAATCCACACATAAGACCTCAGGAGTGGACATGGATGTCAGACATATGTACCATCCTCCAAAACTTTGAAGACTCCAACAAGATGGTGAGCGGCGATGACGCCATAATAAGGGTCACCATTCCACTTCTCTGTCTTCTGAAACGCTCTATGCTCAAAATCAAAGAGGATGCATTGCAGGCAAAGCACAATGAAATGGAGCAAGGAACCATACAGGGTGATTACTCACAGCCCAACCTCATCTCATCCCAATGTGGATTGGGTGACAATGAGGAAGAGGAGGAGGGGGAGAAGCTAGTTTCATGCGCAATTGACGGTACTACCTGCACAACTGTCATACTGTCTGTTCAGCGTGGATGGCCTGAGGACAGAGAGAAGGAGAGCATGGTCAGTCGTCCTCTTGGTGAGGACACCGAAGTCTTGCCTGTTAGCAGTCTGGCATGCATGGCTGAGTTTATGCTACGCTGCCTTTCCTATGACCCTCGTGTTCTCAATATTTTTGGTGACAGTCATTACTGGTTGGTGACACTTCTAGACCCATGCTACAAGAAGAACTTTCTATCTCTTATTCCTGAGGTGGACAGGTCTACTAAAATGGGGTAGTACCAGAAGGCCCTTTTTGCTGAATTATTAAAAAAATTCCCATCTGAAAACGCTGGTGGCAGAGGTTACAGTTCGTTGGACATTGAAGGAGTACAGGTGATAGAGACACAAATCCCATCCAGCAGAGGCAGGGGAACACTGTCAAAGTTCTGAGACAGTTTTCTCAGACCCTCCTATCTTACAGGCCCTGAGGTGCGGGGTAATCTCACAAGGAGTGCAAAGTTTGGGAAGATGGTGAGGGAGTACTTTGCGGACCGTACCAATGTCTTCCGTGATTCCTCTGTGCCTTATAACTATTGGGTATCCAAGCTGGACATATGGCATGAACTGGCTCTCTACGCTTTGGAGGTCCTGGCCTACCCTGCCACTATCGTTTTGTCAGAGCTGGTTATTAGTGCCCCTTGTGGAATTATAACTGATAAGCGCATCTGCCTGTCCACTGAAAATGCTGACAGGCTGACTCTTATAAAAATGAACAAGGGCTGGATTGGCCAGACTTCTCAACACCACAGAATGATATCAGCGTAACATAAACTCAAATACAGAGTATTTTTTTGGGAGGTCTATTCCCGTGCTCCTCTTCACACCTACACATGGGTATACGCTTCCTGATTTTGTTGATTTGCTCTTGTCCTCCTCCTTCTCATCATCCTCCATTACCATATCATTCACCACCATATCTACCACATCACCTCCTCTAAGTGTCAAGAGGACAAGGGGTATTGGAGTGCCTCCAACTTTTTGGCAGCTTTTGCATTCACTGCATAGGCAAACACTATGGGAGACCCACTTCCTAATAATGGGAACATTGTTTTTAGGAGGCTTTCCGACCTCTACATCTCTTCCAAGGGGCATTGGAGTGCCTCCAACTTTTTGGCAGCTTTTGCATTCACTGCATAGGCAAACACTATGGGAGTCTCACTTCCTAATAATGGTAAAATTGTTTTTAGAAGGCTCTCCGACCTCTACATCTCTTGCAATGGGCATTGGAGTTCCTCCAAATTTTTGGCAGCTTTTGAATTCATCGCATAGGCAAACACTATGGGAGACCCACTTCCTAATAATTGGAACATTTTTTTTAGTAGGCTCTCCGACCTCTACGTCTCTTCAAAGGGGCATTGGAATGCCTGCAAATTTTTGGCAGCTTTTGCTTTCATTGCATAGCTAAACACTATGGGAGGCCCACTTCCTAATAATGCGGACATTTTTTTAAAAAAAATAGGCTATGTAACTTTTAGAGTCCCTCCATCATAATTGAAACAGGATGTGTTTGATGATGTGTCACACACCACGTGGCCAGATAAGATTGTAAAATGTTAAAATGACATTTACCAGTGAATGCATTTGTCTTGGTTGAAAGCAATGCAAAAGTGCAAAAATGCATCAAAAACGCTACGTGTGAACATAGCCCAAGGTGTAGAGTAGCATTGTTGTTTTTGTATATTTATTTTGCCTTTTATACAGATCATTGCCCTGGAAAGGATGTTCCTTAACATATTTCCCAGGAAAATCCATTTTTGTTTTGTTTTTGTATGTTTTATTGTGAGTCTGTAAAAGTGGCGTAAGGCTATGTGCCCACGCTGCGGAAATGAAGCAGAAATTTTCTGCTTCATTTCAACATGTTCTCTCCTGGATAAACGCATGCGGAATTCCGCACGCGTTTATCGTGCGTTTATCGTGTGTTTATCGTGCGATTTCCACATGCGGAATTGCCTTGCGTTTTTTATTGCACTGCAAAGGCAATTCCGCTTGCGGAAATGCAAAATTAATGAACATGCTGCGGATTTTTCCCCGCAGCAAAAACGCTGCGGAAAAATCCGCAGCATGGTCATTGAACTTGCGTAATCACATTGGGGTCCATGGGGGGCGGATAACATAACGTTTCACAAGTCTTTACGCTGCAAAAATTCCGCAGCATATTCGCTTGAAAAACGCTACGTGGGCACATGCCCTAATACCTCTGACAACGTTGTTGACAACAGTGACCTGGGGGTCTTTCCCATGCTGTTCCCATGTCATTTGAGCACTGTTCCCATCGATTTGTGCAATTTTTAGGCCCTTTGCCGCCCGCCGGGGGAAGCTGCCTGAAAAATGCTTGAGTTTCCCATAGACTTACATTGGGGTCGTTGCTTGGGTCGAGCACCTGAGCATTTCAATTTGCTCGACTCGAGCATCGAGCACCCGAGCATTTGAGTGCCCGCCCATCACTACTACTAACAATTTAAAGACACATAGTGCTGGGCCACAGTAATGACATGTTACCATTAGAAAGGAAAGAGTCTGCTATACAGTTATAGGGTATGCAGTAAGTCCAACGGCTGCAAAATTTTAGGAAAAGCCCTACTAACAATTTAAAGACACATTGCGCTGGGCCACAGTAATGACGTGTTCCCATTAGAAAGGAGAGGGTCTGCTGTATGCCTCCTGATGAAGACACTTTTGGCCAAATGCGCGTCAGGGATTTCCAGTGCATCCCCTGAACCTCAGTGTGTCCTCTTTAACTTCACCATGACTCGAGGTAATGGACATTTACTAGTGATGTAAACCGTCATCTCTTCTTTTGACGTTAGTATGGGATAAGGTCTTATATTGAGTGACTGATCACCGGATACACTGCTACCAATGCTTGGTTAAACTATGCAGTAAGATTCTTTTTGATGGAGTGTTCCTTACAATTACTCAATTTATAAGCTGAGTCATTGATCATTGGATACACTACTTTCAAGGATTGGTCAAACTATGTGATAGGTCCTTTCTGATTAAGTATTCCTTATTAGTGTTGAGCGAACATGCTCGACACTGCTCTGTACTCGCCCGAGCATCACGCTACTCGGGATGTTCGGCGAGCACCGAGCATTTCTGGGTTACTCGGGCTGGAGCTCGGGTCTCCGCCCTGCATGTTTGGCGCTCTTTACAGAGCCAATGAACATGCAGGGATTGCCAGCCAGTCACTGTAATGCCGCAGTCATGTTGTTTGTGGGCATTACAGTGATTGGCTGGCCGCACAGCGTCACCTCGAGTATTTAGAACCAGGCGCCGCCATCTTGGACACAGTCGCTCCGGATCAGACAGTGTAGGGACAGCGCTGCTGATTTAGGGAGAGATATATCCTGCAAAATAGTTAGTGTAGGGTCTGTAAAGGCTGCCAGATCAAACAAACAGTCCTTCTCAGGACTAATATCCATCCCAGGTATATCAGGCAGGCAGGCAGGCAGGCTGTATAGGAGACGCAGTGGTTATACCAGCAAACGCTGCATTACAGTCCTGTGTGCTGCTCCTGTTGCTGAAATTGCTGGACTTAGCTCCGGGTCCCGGGGGCCAGGAAAAATCCTTTTTTTTTATCTAAATCCTCTTTTTTTTTCCTCCTTCACAGTGTACAAATACCCATCTTATTAACCTTTTGGTGCCCCCCCCCCAAAAAAAAAAGTGTGCCTCTGATTTTTCAGACATAAATATATCTGTTGAAAATAGTCTGGTGTAGGCCAGAGAAATAGAAGTGTGGTTTTGCAGTTCTATGGGCCATTTGTATCTAAAAAAAACAGTTTGAGTGTGTCGCTCATTGTTCAGCAGCAAATATATATATATATTTTAAAAAGCCTGGTATACACCAGTAAATTATTACTGTAGTTTTGATGTTCCACGGTAAAACATCTCTATTATCCTGTTTTTGGCATTTTTTGCTGTATAAAAATAATAAGTGTCTCCCTGATTTTTCAGACACAAATATATCTGTTGAAAATAGTCTGGTGTAGGCCAGAGAGACAGAAGTGTGCTTTTGCTGTTCCACGGTAAAAAATCTCTATTATCCTGCTTTTTGCATTTTTTGCTGTAAAAAAAAAAAATAGTGTCTCCCTGATTTTTCAGACACAAATATATCTGTTGAAAATAGTCTGGTGTAGGCCCAAGAAATACAAGTGTGGTTTTGCAGTTCCACGGTACAAACCTCTGTATTATCCACTTTTGGGCCATTTGTATCTAAAAAAAACAGTTTGAGTGTGTCGCTCACTGTTCAGCCGCAAATATATATATATATTTTAAAAAGCCTGGTATACACCAGTAAATTATTACTGTGGTTTTGATGTTCCACGGTAAAACATCTCTATTATCCTGTTTTTGGCATTTTTTGCTGTATAAAAATAATAATAGTGTCTCCCTGATTTTTCAGACACAAATATATCTGTTGAAAATAGTCTGGTGTAGGCCAGAGACACAGAAGTGTGCTTTTGCTGTTCCACGGTATAAAATCTCTATTATCCTGCGTTTTGCATTTTTTGCTGTAAAAAAAAAAAAAATAGTGTCTCCCTGATTTTTCAGACACAAATATATCTGTTGAAAATAGTCTGGTGTAGGCCAGAGAAATACAAGTGTGGTTTTCCAGTTCCACGGTAAAAACCTCTGTATTATCCACTTTTGGGCCATTTGTATCTAAAAAAAACAGTTTGAGTGTGTCGCTCACTGTTCAGCCGCAAATATATATATTTTAAAAAGCCTGGTATACACCAGTAAATTATTACTGTGGTTTTGATGTTCCACGGTAAAACAGCTCTATTATCCTGTTTTTGGCATTTTTTGCTGTATAAAAATAATAATAGTGTCTCCCTGATTTTTCAGACACAAATATATCTGTTGAAAATAGTCTGGTGTAGGCCAGAGAGACAGAAGTGTGCTTTTGCTGTTCCATGGTAAAAAATCTCTATTATCCTGCTTTTTGCATTTTTTGCTGTAAAAAAAAAAAAAATAGTGTCTCCCTGATTTTTCAGACACAAATATATCTGTTGAAAATAGTCTGGTGTAGGCCCGAGAAATACAAGTTTGGTTTTCCAGTTCCACGGTACAAACCTCTGTATTATCCACTTTTGGGCCCTTTGTATCTAAAAAAAACAGTTTGAGTGTGTCGCTCACTGTTCAGCCGCAAATATAAATATATTTTAAAAAGGTTGCTATACACCAGTAGATTATAACTGTGGTTTGGCTGTTCCACGGTAAAAAATCTCTATTATTCAGGTTTGGTAGTTTTTTCCGTAAAGAAAAACAGTAGTGTCTCCTGACTGTTGTGACACAAAAATATATCTGTTGAAAATAGTCTTGTGTAGGCCCGACATCCCAGTGTGGTTTCGCAGTTCCACAGGTCAAATCGCTGTACTATCCAGTTTTGGGCCTTTGGTATCTAAAAATAAAGCAGTTTGAGTGTGTCGCTCACTGTTCAGCCGCAAATATCTCTATTTAAAAAAGTGTGGTATACCCCAGTAAACAATAACTGTGGTTTTCCTCTTCCACGGTTCTAATCTACTCTTTATTACCCTTTTTCCATTGATAGTGCAAGTGTAAGCTATTTTACTTAATTTACAATGGGCAAGGCGCGTGGCAAGGGACGTGGAAGTGGACGTTCTGGTGATGGTTCGTGCAGAGGACGGGGCCGTGGCCAATGTGAAAATGTGCCACAACCAACAGCCACATCTTCTCGCTCCCACTTCTTGACCGAATTACTAGGGAAACACAGAACAACACCAGTATTGAGAACTGATCAGTGTGAACAGGTTATTAATTGGATAGCAGACAGTACTTCCAGTTACCTGGGCACCACCACCTCCGGTCTGTCTTCCACACGGTCAACTCTTAGTAGCCGTGAGTCTCGACCACATACTCCTCCTCACCCCGATGCTCCTTCCTCCCACCATGCCGAGTGTCGTCAGACAGCAAGTGATCCCACACTTGGACACTCTGAAGAGCTGTTCACTGGTCCATTTCCATATTTGGGCCCCTCGCCTGATAAGCTTGAAGTGGTGGAAGAGGAGATCCCATGTTGCGATGCCCAAATATTTGAACAGCCACGGCCACAGGAAGTCGACGTTGGCAATCTGTCACAAGAGGTGGACGATGACGAGACACAATTGCCAGGAAGTGAGGAGGAGGATCGTGGTGTGCAAGTGGAAGAGGAGGAGGTGGTGGATGATCTAGTAACTGACCCAACGTGGAAGGAGGACATGCAGAGTGAGGCCAGCAGCACACAGGGGGAGGGAGGCAGAGTACCCCAAGAGGCAGGAAGAAGCAGTGTGGTGGCTGCAGACAGAAGGCAGGCAACCGTTCCCCGTAACACCAACACGAGGGACGTTGACAGTACAAGCGGTAGGTCTTCCAGAGTCTGGAATTTTTTTAAAGACTCTGCTGATAACCCCAAAAAGGCCATATGTTCCACCTGCCATGCCAGCATGAGCAGGGGTGACAAAACTACCAGCGTGACCACCACCAGCATGATCAGGCACATGGCAGCAAAGCACCCGACTTTGTGGGGCGAAACCCAGGGTCCACGACCAGTGTCAGCGGGTGTCACCACTGCTTCTTCCACTGTTGTGCGTGCAATAGAACCCCCTGTTGTGTGTGCAAGGCAATCCCCTGTCCATACTGCATGTAAAGATGCCCCCTCCTCTCAGTCTTCACTTGTTATGGCAGTTTCTCAAGAAACTGCATCAACGTCCACGTCCACGTCCCACCGCAGCGTTCAATTGTCCATATCCCAGACCTTTGAACGAAAGCGGAAATTCGCAGCTAACGCCCCACAGGCCACAGTCCTAAATTCGCACATTTCACGACTGCTTGCATTGGAAATGCTGCCTTTTAGGCTGGTGGAGACGGAATCCTTCCGCAATCTTATGGCGGTGGCCGTCCCTCGGTACTCGGTCCCCAGCCGACACTATTTTGCCCGGTGTGCCATCCCCGCACTACACAAGCACGTGTCCCAAAGCATCTGCCGTGCCCTCAACAACGCAGTTACTGGGAGAGTCCACCTGACAACGGACACGTGGACAAGTGCTTGTGGCCAGGGACGGTACATCTCTCTGACGGCACACTGGGTTAACATAGTGGAAGCCGGGACCCAGTCGGACCTTGGGACGGAAAACATTCTCTCCACACCGAGGATTGCGGGCCCTATGTCAGTCAGAGTTGCCCCCACAGTGTACAGCTCCTGCGCATCCTCCTCCTCCTCATGTTCAGCCTCCATCTCCGATATCACCACATCAGTTACAAGCTGGAAGCATTGCAGTACTGCCTCCGCCAAGCGTCAACAGGCTGTGCTGCAACTCATAAGCTTAGGTGATAAACCTCACACTGCTTGTGAGTTGTGGACAGCTGTGAAAGAGCAGGCAGATCTGTGGCTGAGACCGCTGAACCTACATCCCGGCATGGTCGTGTGTGACAATGGCCGTAACCTGATGGCGGCTCTGAGGCGAGGTGAGATCACACACGTACCATGCCTGGCTCATGTGCTTAACCTCGTGGTTCAGCGGTTTCTTAAATCGTACCCCGAGTTGCCAGATCTGCTCGTGAAAGTACGCCGCCTGTCAGCTCATTTTCGCATTCGGCTACAGCTTCCGCCGCTCTTGCTGTGTTGCAGCAGCGTTTGCAGCTTCCGGCACACCGACTGGTGTGTGATGTCACCACACATTGGAACTGTACCCTCCACATGTTGCAAAGGAATTGTGAGCAGAAGAGAGCAGTTGTGGAGTACCAGCTGCAACAAGGCCGTCAATATTCAGGTCAGACTCCACACATAAGACCTCAGGAGTGGACTTGGATGTCTGACATATGTACCATCCTGACAAACTTTGAGGAGGCCACCAAGATGGTGAGTGGCGATGACGCCATCATTAGTGTCAGCATCCCACTTGTCTGTCTTTTGCAACGCTCTCTGCAGAGAATTAAAGAGGAGGCATTGCAGCCAGAGTATGATGAGATGGATCAAGAAGCCGTAGCAGGTGATTACATACAGCCCAGCCTCATCTCATCCCAACGTGCATTGGGGGACAATGAGGGAGAGGAGAAGGAGCAGGAGGAGGAGGAAGAACAGGAGCTGCTATCATGCGTTATAGACGGTATTACCTGTACAAGTGTCATACCGTCGGTTCAGCGTGGGTGGCCTGAGGACAGGGGGGAGGAGAAAGAGGAGGAGGAGGAGAAGGAGGAGAGCTAGTCAGTCGTCATCTTGGTGAGGACACGGAAATCTTGCCCGTTACCAGTCTGGCACGCATGGCTGACTTTATGTTACGCTGCCTTAACCGTGACCCTCGCGTTGTCAAAATGTTGGGTGACAGTCATTACTGGTTGGTGACACTTGTAGACCCCCGCTACAAGGAGAACTTTCACTCTCTTATTCCTGAGGTGGAGAGGTCTACAAAAATGGGGCAATGCCAAAAGGCCCTTGCTGCAGAACTCTTAAAAAAATTCCCATCTGAACACGCTAGCGGCAGAGGTCACAGTCCGTTGCCCAACCAAGGCGTACAGGCGAGAGAGATGCAACTCCAATCCAGCAGATGCAGGGAAACACTGTCAACTATCTGGGACAGTTTTCTGACACCCGCCCAGCTTACAGGCCCTGAGGCGCGGGGTACTCTCACAAGGAGTGGAAAGTTTCAAAAGATGGTGAGGGAGTACCTTGACGATCGTACCAGCGTCCTCCGTGATTCCTCTGTGCCTTTTAATTATTGGGTATCCAAGCTGGACACTTGGAATGAACTCGCTCTGTACGCCTTGGAGGTCCTGGCCTGCCCTGCCGCTAGCGTGTTATCGGAGCGTGTTTTTAGTGCCGCTGGGGGAATTATAACTGATAAGCGCACTCGCCTGTCAACTGACAATGCTGACAAGCTGACCCTTATCAAAATGAACAAGGGCTGGATTGGGCCAGACTTCTCATCACCACCAAATGACAGCAGAGAAACATAAAGTCAAATCCACTGTGTTATTTCGGGAGGTGTATTCACATGCACCGCTTCACACCCACACATGGGTATACGCTTCCTCGTTTCGGCTGTTTAATCTTCTTCTCCTTATCCTCAGCCTCCACCACCACTATACCACCAGGGTGCGAGCATTGCAAGTTCCTCCGTCCTAATTTTTGGCAGCTTTTGCTGGGAAAGCATAAGCAAATACCATGGGACACCCACTCCCCAATAATGGGACTTATGTTTGTAATATGCTGTACTGCATGGCTCTTGTAAGGGGCATTGAAAGTTGCTCCATCCAAATTTTTGGCAGCTTTTGCTGGGAAAGCATATGCAAATACTATGGGAGACCCACTCCCCAATTATGGGACTTATGTTTGTAATATGCTGTACTGCATGGCTCTTGTAAGGGGCATTGCAAGTTGCTCCGTCCTAATTTTTGGCAGCTTTTGCTGGGAAAGCATAAGCAAATACTATGAGAGACCCACTCCCCAATAATGGGACTTATGTTTGTAATATGCTGTACTGCATGGCTCTTGTAAGGGGCATTGCAAGTTGCTCCGTCCTCATTTTTGGCAGCTTTTGCTTGCAAGGCATAAGCAAATACTATGGGACACCCACTCCCCAATAATCAGATTTATGTTTGTAATATGCTGTACTGCATGTGACGCGCGCCCTGGGCCATGTGTACACGTGTGTGGGATACCCGGTGCCGGGTCTCTGGGGTCTGTAGACTCCGTGGCGGTTACCCGGTCCCGTGGCTCAGGCTGGTCAAACCAGTGGCAATCTTTCTTAGGTTTTGAGGTTAATTGTCCGACTGCGCCACCCGTGGATTGCAGTCAGGGAGTACCACCGCTGTGAGGCAGACCACTGAGGCTGGTGTTGTGTGCGCAGCATAAAATGGGATAACTCCCCTCGGGAGGAGTATAGCCTCAGGGCAGTGAGTGTGGATGATGGGGGTGATGGTGCACGAGCGCAGCAGGAATGACTCAGAGTCTTTGCAGTGCAGTTCAGGGTGTTTACTGATGATTATAAGGTAGACCCTCCCGGGAGTACTGGCTAGCATAAGAGGCCTGGTCAGTCTGTGAGCAAGCAGGAGTTCCCCTGGCCAGATTGAGTTGTAGGCCTCCCCGTCTGTCTGCATTCTTCCTGGCTACCTTGCTGTAAGCGGGTAGAAGTAGCCCACGTCCCTGAGTGTACCTTGTAGTGCTCACCCGTATGGCTGGTGACTTGGGGCCTTCTGTTAGCCTCCGCTCCACGACGGCGGTGCTGGTCCCTTGCTTGTGACTGAGCCTCCGGGCTTCTATGGCCAGAGGACCTGAAATCCCCTGCCGGCTGGTATCTGCTGCTGGATATATAAGTCCTCACAGCTTCGGACTCCTGTGTCCGGTTCCTATTGTCTTCTGCCAGGGCGAGCTCTGCTCAGCTTCCAGCCCCTCGTCTTTAGCTCCTAGCTCCAACAGAGCTCCTTGCTGTTACTTTCCCTTGCTCTCACTCTGACTCTGACTGTTCTCTGTTCTCTGACTCACTCAACCCCACCCCAGATCCAGTTTATAAGGGCAGAATTCTCCCCTCCCAGGACTGGGGCAGGAGGATGTTGCATATTTAAGGGATCCTGACCAGGAAACCTCCCACTTGCTCTCCGACGTATTCTCTATTACTGTGGTGACCAGACCCCTGGGGTGCCACACATGGCTCTTGTAAGGGGCATTGCAGTACCTCATAATTTTTGGAAAGCATTCCATTTACTGCTTAGGCCAACAGTGCACAGGACACCCAGTTGCTATAAATGGAAAAAAAGGTTTAGTTAACGCCCTCTGACCTCCATGTCATTTCCAAGGGGCATTGGAGTGCCTCGAAATTTTTGGTAGGCATTGCACTCACTGTATGCCCTATAACTGTGTAGCCGAACCGCTCCTTTTGTTACAGAAACATATCCTACAAGACATATCTGGTTGACTGGCCTGATATTGATGTGAATGGTCCCTGTTCCTCCTGCTCTTTCTCCTTTGCCACTACCTCATCCATCATTTATCACCTGAAGCTTTGTTTTAACGGGAGTCATAGAACTTGGATAGTAGCAGGAAAACATCCAGCAATCCTCGGAGGAGGTAGGATATGCGCCAAAACGCTGACCTCCTCAGGCCTAGCCGCTACTACATACATGCGCTTGCATTACAACAAATCAAAGCAGATGCTAACTTCTATTATCCTCATCATGCTCCTCACCTTGGCACTCTCAACTCCCCTGAGGTAGAAGCCAGGGCCCACCGAAGGAGTCTGATAGTACGATGGGCTCGGCCAATGCTGCCCTAAAGCAGGCCAGGCTAAGAAAAGTGTGGGAAAGGTTACCGGTACAAATAGGGGTGGCTGGGGAGTATGGAGACCCGGCCACCCTCTGGAGGCTGGGGAGCAAGGGGGACACCCGGCCACCAGGCAGCTGGGGACTGAGTATGGATACCAGGCCGCCGACACAGCCATGGCGTGGTGGCCAGATTCCGCCTCCACATGCCTAAAAGGCCCAATTTAAAGTGCAAGCAAGCAGTATGTTATTGCAGCCTGGGGGTGGGTGGGTGGCAGGCTGCATACTTGCGCTTGCATTGCAAGGAATGGGAGAGGTACAATTGAACACTGCCCTGGGACAAGGACTTGAATGGGGATAGTTGCAAGTCTGCAACGACAGGTGCAAGGTGGGAGGCATCTTCGCATGTACCATGAACAGGGGTTTGGCATGCACACACTACAGCGGAATAGGCTCTCCTTCTCACTAAATGCACTGGGGAGGGCACAGGTAATGTTTTGGTATACGCGCTTAATCTTATGTATAAGGCACACCAGGACAAATAGGGGCGACTGGGGACTGAGTATGGATACCTCGCTGCCGAAGCAGCCAAGAGGTAGTGGCCAGCTTCGGCCTCCTCCAAACTAAAAGGCCCCATTTCAAGTGCAAGCTAGCAGTATGAATTGCAGTCTGGGGGTGGGTGGGTGGCAGGCTGCACACTTACACTTGCATTAAAAGAAAACATAGCAGATGCTAACTTCAGTCATCATCATCATGCTCCTCACCTTGGCACTCTCAACTCCACCGATGGAGAAGTCAGGGCCCACCGGAGGAGTCTGGTTCTCTGGTGGGCTCGTCCAATGCTGCCTAAAGCAGGCCGGGCTAAGAAAAGTGTGTGGGGGGATGTTCCAAGGAGAAATAGGGGCGGCTGGGGACCGTTTATGGACACCCGACTGCCCCCAGGTGGCTGGGGACCGTGTGGACACTCGGCCGCGGGGCGGCTGGGGACTGAGTATGGACACCCGGCCGCCGGGCGGCTGGGGACTGAGTATGGATTCCAGGCCGCCAACACAGCCATGACGTGGTGGCTAGATTCCGCCTCCACATGCCTAAAAGGCCCAATTTCAAGTTCAAGCAAGCAAGCAGTATGGTATTGCAGCCTGGGGGTGGGTGGGTGGCAGGCTGCATACTTGCGCTTGTATTGCAAGGAATGGGGGAGGTACAATTGAACACTGCCCTGGGACTAGAACTTGCATGGGGATAGTTGCAAGTCTGCATCTTCTTATGCGGCAAGGATCACTTATGATGGGCACACTTTTAGACAGTGACCTGGGAGTCAGAGATGCTTCCAGGGGTCTTACCCATGCTGTTCCCATGTCTTTTCAGCACTTTATGCATGTGTCACACAGCACATGGCCAGATAAGGTTGAAAAATGTTAAAATGACATTTCCCGGTGAATGCATTTGTCATAGTTGAAAGCAATACAAAAGTGCAAAAACGCATAAAAAATGCTACTTGTGAACATAGCCAAAGGTGTGGAGGAGTATTTTTGTTTTTGGTCATTTATTTTAACTTATACACAAGTCTTTTCCCTGGAAAGGATGTTCCTTAACATATTTCACAGGAAAAAAGTTTCACTTTCGTTTTATTGTGAGCCTGTAAAAGTGGCTTAATACCTCTGACCACGTTGTTGACAGCAGTGACCTGGGGGTGGTCAGAAATGCTTCCTGGGACGATCCCCATGCTGTCCCCATGTCATTTGAGCACTGTCACTATCGTTTTGGGCACTTGTTAGGCTTTTAAAAGACTGCCGGGGGTGCCACCGCAAAAATGCTCGAGTCTCCCATAGACTAACATTGGGCTCGTTGCTCGGGTCGAGCACCCGAGTATCACGGCGAGTTCAGCCCGAGCTTCGAGCACCCGAGCATTTTAGTGCTCACTCAACACTATTCCTTATCCCTTATTATGTACATAATATTTGCACACTCATACCAGGAGTGTGGCATTTTGCATGGGGCTAGGACAAGTCTCCATGCATGATGTCCTGATAGGGATGACCGTGGATAGACATCCTCTCTTGTCCATTACATGTTACCATCTACGATATTTCTTGTGAAGTTGTAGTTGCAATTACATTGCCCTTTATTATTCTAATATGATTAATTATCTTTAGATCTATTTACTATTTAGTGAAACTATTGTAGACCACAGGCTATGTCACTGTGGATCAGAAACACAAGTGCATCTCACTAAATTAGAATATCATCAAAAAGTTAATTTATTTCAGTTCTTTCTTCAATACAAAAAGTGAAACTCATATATTATATATAGTCATTACATATAGAGTGATCTATTTCAAGTGTTTTTTTTTCTGTTAATGGTGATGATTATGGCTTACAGCCAATGAAAACACAAAAGTCATTATCTCAGTAAATTAGAATACTTTATAACAACAGCTTGAAAAATGTTTTTAAAATCCGAAATGCTGGCCTACTGAAATGTATGTTCAGTAAATGCACTCAATACTTTGTCGGGGCTCCTTTTGCATGAATAACTGCATTAATGTGGCGTGGCATGGAGGCGATCAGCCTGTGGCGCTGCTGAGGTGTTATGGAAGCCCAGGTTGCTTTCATAGCAGCCTTCAGCTCGTCTGCATTTTTGGGTCTGGTGTCTCTCATCTTCCTCTTGACAATACTCCATATATTCTCTATGGGGTTAAGGTCAGGCAAGTTTGCTGCCTGCCAATCAAGCACAGTAATACCGTTGTTTTTAAACCAGGTATTAGTCCTTTTGGCAGTGTGGACAGATGCCAAGTCCTGCTGGAGAATGAAATTTCCATCTCCAAAAAGCTTGTCAGTAGAGTGAAGCATGAAGTGCTCTAAAATTTCCTGGTAGACGGCTGCGCTGGCTTTGGTCTTGATAAAACACAGTGGATCTACACCAGCAGATGACATGGCTCCCCAAACCATCACTGATTGTGGAAACTTCACACTAGACCTCAAGCATCTTGGATTGTGTGCCGCTCCACTCTTACTCTAGACTCTGGGAACTTGATTTCCAAATGAAAATTGAAACTCTGGGACCTTGTAGAGTATGTCAATGACTGCCTTCTGGACATCTATCAAGTCAGCAGTCTTCCCCATAATTGTGGAGCCTACTGAAACAGACAAAGGGGCCCTTTTAAATGCTTAGAATGCCTTTCCAGGTGTTTTTTGTTAATTATTTTAATTTACTGAGATAATGACTTTGTGTTTTCATTGGCTGTAAGCCATAATCATCAATATTAACAGAAATAAACATTTGAAATAGATCACTCTGTTTTAATGACTCTATATAATATATGAGTTTCACTTTTTATATTGAAGAACTTAAATAAATTAACTTTTTGATGATATTCAAATTTAATGAGATGCACCTGTAGGGGATTCAGGTCTCTTTACAGGTATTTAACCACTCTATCCTGTGTTGTTTTAGCTGTATTTCTACCTTCAATCATCACACCATTATGATATTGTACTTTGTGACTTTTGAATATATATTTTTTTTCAATAAAGTGTTATCATTATCCATCTTTCTCGGGTTTTGGAGTTAGTCTGTGATTATTATCTAATCCTATTTAGGATGCACAGGAAGTTTAGACAATTGTTAGTTTTATCATCTTTCTCCAATTTTATCTATGGTGTATGTTGTTCTGAGAGGGATCACGGGCCATACTATTTTGTTGCCATTCATTAGGTTTATATACAGTTATAGGGTATGTAATGAGTCCAATGGCTGCAAAAATTTAGAAAAAACCCTACTAACAATTTAAAGACACATAGAGATGGGCCACTCTAATGAGTACGACATGTTGCCATTAGAAAGGAGAGGGTCTGCTATACTGTTATAGGGTATGCAGTGAGTCCAATGGCTGGCAAAATTTAAGAAAAACTCCACTAACAATTTAAAGACACATAGAGCTGGGCCTCAGTAATGACATGTTCCTAAAAGGAGCGGTTGTGCTATCCAGTTATAGGGTATGCAGTGAGTCCAACGGCTGCCAAAATTTAGGAAAAACCCCACTAACAATTTAAAGATACATAGAGCTGGGCCACTATAATGAGTACGACATGTTGCCATTAGAAAGGAGAGGGAGTTCTTTACAGTTATAGGGTGTGCAGTGAGTCCAACGGCTGCCAAAATTTAGGAAAACCATACTACCAATTTAAAGACACATAGAGCAGGGCCACAGTAACAAGGTACGACATGTTCCCATTAGAAAGGAAAGGGTCTGCTATACAGTTATAGGGTATGCAGTGAGTCCAACGGCTGCCAAAATTTAGGAAAAACCGCACTAACAATTTAAAGACTCCTAGAGCTGGGCCACAATCATGAGTACAACATCTTCCCATTAGAAAGGAGAGGGTCTGCTATACAGTTATAGGATATTCAGTGAGTCCAATGGCTTCCAAAATTTAGGAAAAACCCCACAAACAATTTAAAGACACATAGAGCTGGGCCACAGTAATGAGTACAACATCTTCCCATTAGAAAGGAGAGGGTTTGCCGCAGTAATGACATGTTCATATTAGAAAGGAGAGGGTTTGCTATACAGTTATAGGGTATGCAGCAAGTCCAACGGCTGCCAAAATTTAGGAAAAACCCTACTAACAATTTAAATACACATAGAGCTGGGCCACAATAATGACATGTTCAAATTAGAAAGGAGAGAGTCTTCTATACAGTTATAGGATATGCAGTGAGTCCAACAGTTGCCAAAATTTAGGAAGAACAATACTAACAATTTAAAGACACATAGAGGTGGGCCAAAGTAACGACATGTTATCATCAGAAAGGAGAGGGTCTGCTATACAGTTACAGGGAATGCAGTGACTCCAATGGCTGCCAAAAATTTGAAGGCATTCCAATGTCCCTTGCAAGAGACGTAGTTGTCAGAGGGCCTCCTGAAAACAATGTTCCTATTATTAGGAAGTGGATCTCCCATACTGTTTCCTTATGGAGTGAATGCAACGGTTGCCTAAAATTTGGAGGAACTCCAATGTCCCTTGTCAGAGACGTAGAGGTTAGAGGGCCTCCTGAAAACAATGTTCCCATTATTAGGAAGTGGGTCCCCCATACTGTTTGCCTATGCAGTGAATGCAGTGGCTGCCAAAAATTTGGAGGAACTCCAATGTCTCTTGCAAGAGACGTAGATATGGTGATATGGCAGATATGGTGGTGATATGTTGATGATTAGAGATGAGCGGTGTTCGACTAGAACTGTTCGTCAATCTCAAATTCGAGCTGTTTTGGGCGGTGTTCGAGTCGTTCGACGAACGCGAACGATTTGCAAAAAATTCGGCTGTTCGAGGTTATGTTCGATAACTGTTCATGCACCAAAAGTGTGTCCTGCATGTCTGGCGCTATTTAGAGCACCAATCATGCAGGGATTGTCTGCCACTCACTGTAATGCCACAGCCATGGTGGTTGTGGCATTACAGTGGTTGCCCAAATCGATGGGAACAGTGCTCACAGTGAAACATGAAAAGCGGCAATTCAGCAGCGGCATACACCGGTACCCGACAATTTAGAACAGAAAGAATAGAGTATCACGCATAGATTAGAGAGATAGAAACATGTCAGTCACATATATAAGAAGTACAGTGACAGTGTTGGTTACTGTACTTGTCATTTAGTGTTAAAATATTTATAAAAAAAAATATTAGTGTTTTCATGCACCGTCTCTTTAAAAAAGCCGGCCTGCAATTCAGCATCGGTACCTGACAATTTATAACAGAAAGAATAGAGCATCACACATAGATTAGATAGATAAAAACATGTCAGTCACATATATAAGAAGTACAGTGATAGTGTTGATTACTGTACTTGTCATTTAGTGTTAAAATAAAAGATTTACTAAAAAAAAAATTGGCGTGGGGTTCCCCTTAATTTTAGTCTCTAGCGGAGGTTAAGCAGAAAGCTGGGGCAGATATTTGAAGCCTGGGAAGGGGGTAATACCGACGGAGCTTCCCAGGCTACTAATATCAGCCCCCAGCTGAATGCCTAGCCTTTACTAGCTATTAAAATGGGGGACCCCCCAAAAAATGACGTGGGGTCCCCCCTATTTTAATAGCTAGCAAAGGCTAGGCAGACAGCTGGGGGCTGATATTAATAGCCCAGGAAGGGTGCCATGAATATTGGCCCCCTCCCAGGCTAGAAACACCAGCCGTCAGCCGCCCCAGAAATGGCACAACCATAGGATGCGCCAATTCTGGCACTTAGCCTCGCTCTTCCCACTGCCCTGTAGCGGTGGCAGTGGGGTAATAGGGCTGGGGTTGATGTCAGCTTATAATGCCAGCTGACATCAAGCCCAGGTTAGTAATGGAGAGGCGTCTATAAGACCCCCCCGTATTACTAACCCCATAGTCAAAGTTATAAAAGACCCACAAACACCCAGAATAAAGTCCTTTAACTAAAATAAAGACACAATTCTTTATTGTTCTAAATTAACCCATACTTACCATCACGCCCATTCCAGCTGAAGCCAACGATCTCCTGCAATAAAAGTAAAATAATAAAGCAACATCATCCTTACCTTTCCATGGTTCCCACGACAGCTTCAGCTCTGCTACATTCACATGACAGGCTGGATCACAACAGAATGCTGCCATCCAGCTTGCCATGCCACTGAGAAGCGAAGGGAATAAGAGATAGAAATTTCTCCTTATAGCGTCGGTTTAGAAGTGTCACCAACCATTAATGACTGTCACCCAAAATTTGGACAACACGAGGGTCACGGGGAAGTCAGCTATGTGTGCCATACAGCTAACAGGCAAGACTTCCGTGTCCTCACAAAGAGGACAACTGACCATGCTCTCCTCCTCTTCCTCCTCCTCCTCCCTGTCCTCAGCCAATCCACGCTGAACAGACGATATGACAGTTGTGCAGGTAGTACCATCTATATCACAGGAAACTAGCTCATGTTCTTCCTCCTCCTCTTCCTCATTGTCACCCAATCCACGTTGGGATGAGATGAGGCTGAGCTGTGTGGAATCACCCTGTATGGTTCCTTGCTCCATCTCATCATGCTCCGCCTGCAATGCATCCTCTTTATTTGTGAGCAGAGAGCGTTTCAGTAGACAGAGAAGAGGGATGGTGATGCTAATTATGGCAACATCACCGCTCACCATCTTGGTGGAGTCCTCAAAGTTTTGGAGGCTGGTACAGATGTCTGATATCCATGTCCACTCCTGAGGTCTTATGTGTGGAGTCTGACTTGAATACCGATGGCCTTCAACAACTGCCCTCTTCAGCTCACAAATCCTTCCCAACATCTACAATGTAAAGTTCCAATGCGTGGAGACAGTAGACACCAGTCTGTGAGCTGGAAGCTGCAAACGCTGCCAAAGCATGGCAAGCGTGGCAAAATCTGTAGCTGACTTTCTAAAATTGGCACACATGCAGCGTACTTTGACAAGCAGATCCGGCAGATCCGAGTAGATTTTGAGAAACCCCTGAACCACGAGGTTAAGAATAGTGTTGAGCCACCCCCGTAGTGTTCGAGTTCGGTTCGGTTCGTCGAACACCCGTGTGTTCGCCGAACTGTTCGTCGAACTGTTCGTCGAACACCTTCGAACACCGTTAAAACCAATGGCAGGCAAACAAAAACACATAGAAACACATAGAAAACACCTTCAAAGGTGTCCAAAAGCTGACAAACTGCTCAGAAGACACAACTAACACATGGAAAAGTGACAAGTACATATAGTCATGCGAAAAGAAAAGAGGTGGAGGAGTAAAAGGAGGGGGAGACACAGATATAGGCATGTCATGCCCTTCTAAAATCCAAAAAGTGAGAAGCCGAGACGGCCAGTCCGCTCCTGCCCGTGCCACCTCCGTGTCGCCGGGTTTGTGCCAGAGCCGCGGTGAACCCTGACGGCCAGCCCCCCTCTCCCAATACTGGTGCCTGTCCGCTGGTGGGTCGAGAGAGCCCCCCTGTGGTGGAGGCAGCTCTAAGCTTTTTAATTTAAATTGTCCCTCTAATTTGAATGAATACACTTTAAATCCATTTACAAGGATCTATTGGAGGGCAAGTCTCATGCCAGCAGCCGCGTAATTCCAGCTCCAGTAGCGTCCACTAAAGCTGCTGCAGTTAAAAAGCTTTTATAAGGATCGAGCTCGGCTGTACACCGCAAGGCATCCTAGTGCCAGTCCCAGCCCCTATGCCTTGGGGTGCCTCCTGATGCTCTTCACTAAGTATCCCGTGGTCCCGAAGCATTTCCTTTGAAAAAATTAAGTGTCCAAACTACAGGTGGTGTAGCTTGCTTAACAGCCGGGATAATCCGCTGACTAGCAGACACTGCTACTAGGCACAAAGTATTTCCTGGGCTAGATGCAGTTAAAAATTTGTAAGTAGATACTCTCGTTGGATGCTGAGAAAGCATTCCATAGAGTCTCCTGGCACGCCATATATGATTCTCTTAAAAAGCTTGGGGTAGGGGTCTAGGGGACCCTTTTATAGCCAAAATCACGGCCCTGTATCACAATACGTCACCTAGGCTGAAGATAAATGGAACTGTAGCACCGAGGGCTCGGTTGCTACAGACGTATTGCACCTCACCCAGAGGTGTGATATCTCACTCTCAGATAAGGATGGAGTGTGGATCAGGACCCGACACCTGCATGCATTACACCACATTGCCGTGGGGCAGGGCGACCAATATGCCCCTGAGATGGGCACGACAGTCCCTGTCCCTGGCTGGAGTGGGGGGAGGGAACACTGAGGAAGGGGAACCCTGCAGTGCAGGAGCAGGGAGGAAGCAGTTCCTGGGTGCATTGAGAAGGGAGTATAAAAGGTGGGCACCATCTTAGTTCAGTGCAGAGAAGTCTGAGCAGAAGTGGCAGGGAGCAGGGGCTCTGCATGAGCTCTGCTCCGGAGGCGGGCCTAGTAACAGAGGCCCAGGCCTGCAAGAGGGAGAAGGAAGGAAGAGGAGCGGAGAAGGCTCCAGGAACGAGGAATGAAGGGATCCCAGGGGTGCGGACGGGCGAGTCGCCACCGCACGCCCGAATCCACCTGCGTGGAGGGGTCAGGCCAAAGGGGGAGACCGGTCCCCGAAATAGTGGAGGCAGGAAACGACCCTCAGCTAGAAACCGGAGGCTCTGACATTTTATGTGGCGCAGCCCCTTGCTCCACCCGCTAGGAAGGCACCACATAGGGTCAGGGAAACTGGCGCCAAGTTTACCAAGAGGAGGCCCGAGGCAGCCGGACAGAAGTGTTGGTAAGAAAGGCCAGACAAAGGACACACAAAGGGGGTCCTGTGAAGCGCTCCAAAGTTATCTGGGAGTTGTCTGAGCCCCTCACCTGGTGAGCACAGTACGACGTGGGCAGCCGTTACCTGCAGACGTGGTCTGGATAATAAGAACTGTGAGTAAAGGCCCTGAACTGCATCACTGACTCCGTGTCGTTACTGCTGCTGCCCTGCACCATCACCCCCATCCTCCGCATACACTGCCCTGAGGCTATACTCCTCCCGTGGGGAGTTATGCTACGCTCTGCTGCACCCACAACACCAGCCTTAGCGGTCTGCCCTGTAGCGGCGGTTCACTCTGACCGCAATCCACGGGTGGCGTAGTCGGACATTTAAACATCAAAACCACATAAATAGTTCCGCCACTGGTTTGACCGCCCTGAGCCACGGAACCGGATCGCCGCCACGAAGACTACAACCACCAGCATCCACCAAAAAGGGTCCGGGTGTCCCAAGGCCCAGGGGGTGCGTCAGAACATTTTCATCACCTTTCACAATCACCAATGGGACAAGGC
The DNA here is from genome assembly GCF_046119375.1 of Phyllobates terribilis. Classification (NCBI taxonomy): domain Eukaryota; kingdom Metazoa; phylum Chordata; class Amphibia; order Anura; family Dendrobatidae; genus Phyllobates; species Phyllobates terribilis. Next base: position 227,218,306 of record NW_027362763.1, read on the forward strand.
AGGGATGTCCTCTGTCCCCTCTCTTATACATCCTAGTGACGGAGCACCTGCTCTCATCAATTCGCCATAACCCCAATATTAGGTGGATTGAGGTGGGAGGCACCGAGTACAAGTGCTCTCTATTTGCTGATGATGTCCTAGTATATATCACTCAATCACATATATCCATCCCTGCTGTTATGGCTGAAATAGATCACTTTGTTACATGGTAAAATTTTAAAATCAATGCAGCGAAGTCTGAGGCCCTCGATGTCTCCCTCCCTAAATCCATATAGGATTCCATCCAGTCCAACTTTCCCTTTGCCTGGCCCTCACAGGGTATCAAATACTTAGGAATTCCTATTCATAGAGACCTCTCCCATCTATGTTATCTTAATTTTGGGCCCTTTATTGAACAATTCCATACAGACCACGGTTGGCAAGTTAGAACTGTAAGATTCACTACGTGAACCACTGGTGTTTTGTGGAAAAGCACATGTACACCGCGTTCCAAATTATTATGCAAAAAGTGTTTAGGAGTGATAAGGGAAGAATTTGTTTGTTTGTCAGTTAAACTCATTGATGGTGATGTGTGTCAGGGCTCTTTATATCACTGTAAGCAATTGCAGACACCTGTGCTAATTAGTTTGACAGGTGTGTCCAATGAAAGGCAAGACTACTTAAGAAGGCTCTCTCACATTATTAAGCAGCCTACATTTTCTGCCAAAATGGGAAAGAAAAAGGATGTGTCGGCTGCTGAGAAGCAACAAATTGTGGAGTGTTTAGGTCAAGGCATGACTACAATCAACATTGTGCGATGATCAGGATGAAGTGTCTTGGCAATCAAGAAGTATGTAGCTGATTCACAGTACACACGTGTGCGTGCTGATAAGGGCAAATTGAGGACTTTTTCCTACAGGCAATTACGTCAGGTTGAAACAGCAGCGGCAAAAAAGCCTTGTCATAGCAGCAGACAAGTTTTTGAAGCTGCTTGTGCCTCCAACGTCCCCCGAACAACAAGATGCAGGGTCCTTCAGAGGTTTGCAGCTGTGCATACGCCATCCTGTCGACCTCCTCTATCCACTTCACACAAGCAGAAACGGCTCCAGTGGGCCAAACATTACATGAAGACTGATTTCAAAACTGTTTTGTTCACGGATGAGTGCCGTGCAGCGCTCGATGGTCCAGATGAATGGAGTGGAGGATGGCTGGTTGATGGACACCCCACGCAAACACGGCTACAGCGCCAACAAGGAGGAGGTGGAGTAATGTTTTGGGCTGGAATCATGGGGAGAGAGATTGTCGGCCCCTTTAGGATCCCTGAAGGCGCTAAAGATGAACTCCATAATGTATGTGGATTTTCTCAAACAGCACTTCCTGCCATGGTTCAAGAAGAAGAACCGTGTATTTCACAGCAAGATCATTTTTCTGCATGATAATGCACCATCTCATGCTGCACATAAAACATCTGCATCTCTGGCTGATATGGGCATAAAAGGGGACATACTTATGGTGTGACCCCCATGCTCCCCTGACCTCTACCCCATTCAGAACCTTTGGAGCATCATTAAAAGGAGTGTCTATGATGGCGGGAGGCAGTTCACATCTAAGCAACAGCTCTGGGAGGGTATTCTGTCCTCATGCAAAACAATTGAAGCAGAAACCATCCAAAACCTGACAAATTCAATGGACGAGAGAGTTCAGAAGCTCCTTTCGAACAAGGGGTCCTATGTGAAAATGTAACATCACCTAGAATAAAGTTTTGAGTTGAAAACTGTTTGATTTCAGTTTCTAACAACCTGCTAATGCTTATAATTTCAAAAATGACCATTTTTTTGGTCTTTATTAAAATGAAAAGGTTGATCGAAAAGTTTGGGGGATCTAAGAGTGTGGCAACCCAGTAGTCATGATTACTTCGAATTCTGACAATATGAGGGTCATGCTGCAGGTAGTGCAGCAAGAAGGCACTTATGTGTCTTGCGCATCTCGGAGCCCCAAAATTATTTTCCGGGCTAGATGCAGCTAAAAATTATTTTTAATTTTAAATCTGGTGAAGCTTATTATAGATGGCCTAATAGGATCAGTGCTGCACACTGCTACAAAGCCCAAATTATTTTGAAGTCAAGATACAGATAAACATGATTAGTAATTTGAAAGCTTAAAACGGTTGGTAGGGTGATTTTAACCAATCATCAAGCTTTTACTCTCCCCAGGATGACACAGGGGTAGAAAAGTCGTTTCGGATCCATGATTTGTTCATCTTTATGAACGTGAGTCTGTCTACATTATCAGTGGAGAGCCGCGTGCGCTTATCTGTCAGCACACCACCAGCAGCGCTGAACACACGTTCAGACAGAACGCTGGCTGCGGGGCATGACAAGATCTCCAAGGCGTAAGTGGCTAGCTCCGGCCATTTATCCAGATTGGAAGCCCAAAAAGAGCAAGGGTCCAGTGACACAGTCGTGGCTTCAATGTTTACTTGGAGATACTCCTGTACCATCGTCTCTAGGCGTTGACTATGTGTCAGACTTCTTGTCTCCTGTGGCCTTGCAAAGGATGGGCTAAAAAAGTGGTGAAATGATTCCGCAAAATTGATGTTACCAGCAGATACTGTGGTTCTGTTACGGTTTGAGTGCTGAACACTTGACGGTCCCACGGTTGGCAAGTTGGAACTGTGAGATTCACTACGTGCACCACTGGTATTTTGTGGAAAAGCACATGTAAGATTCTGCAACAGTCTCTGCTGATACTCCTGCATGCGTGCATCCCTTTCTATGGCAGGAATAATTTCTGCAAATTTACTTTTGTACCGGGGATCTAACAGTGTGGCAACCCAGTAGTCAGGATTATTTCTAATTCTCACAATTCGAGGGTCATGTTGCAGGTAGTGCAGCAAGAAGGCACTCATGTGTGTTGCGCATCCAGGAGCACCAAGTCCCTGTTGTGTTGGTGGCGAGGTAACAATCATGCTTCCTTCCTCTGTCCTCTCCCCCCAACCTCGCACAACAGAAATGTGATCAAGGTCTCCCTCATCTGATGAGTCTTCCATCAGTTCGTCCTCCACTTCTTCCTGGGCTCCTGCATCTTCCTCACTAGTTTGGCTGCTACCATGCGCCCTGGTAAAACCATCTCCCCCACCCTCACATGCCTGCCGCCTTGGTGCTGCCGACCGTCTGGACCTTGCAGATGTTAGCCCTTCCGCATACAACTCCTCCTCCTCTACTTCCTCCACCTCCTCTTGTGCCACCACCTGACTCCGAATTCTGTTTAACATGTGCTCCAGCATGTAAATCACCGGAATAGTCATGCTGATAATGGCATCGTCAGCACTAAACATCTTCGTCGCCATTTCAAAACTGTGCAGAAGGGTGCATAGGTTCCTGATCTGAGACCACTCCTCCAGCGTGATTTGCCCCACCTCTGAATCTCGTTGGCCCAGGCTATACGTCAGAACGTATTGCACCAGGGCTTGTCGGTGCTGCAACATGTGCAGAGTTGAATTCCACCGGGTAGGCACATCGCATTTTAGCCGGTGAAGTGGCAGGCCCAACGACTTCTGTAGAGATGTAAGTCGCTGAGCTGCGGGATGCGAACGGCGGAAGTGAGCACACAGCGACCGTGCCCTCTGCAGAAGGCCATCTAGTCTGGGATAGTGGGCTAAAAATTGCTGGACAACCAGGTTCAACACGTGAGCCATACAAGGCACGTGTGTGACATTGCCCCGGCGAAGGGCCGCACCCAGGTTTGCAGCATTGTCGCACACGGCCTTCCCTGGTTTCAGGTCCAGTGGAGACAACCATTCATGAAATTGGTTCTCCAGAGCTGACCACAACTCCTCAGCTGTGTGACTCACATTTCCCAGACACTTCAATGTAAAAACCGCCTGATGACGTTGAGCCCTACTGCCAGCATAGTAAGGAGGTGTGCAGGATCCCTTCTGCGCAGTTAGAAAGCTTGTGGCATGACCAGACAGGCTTTGGGTGCAGGTGGAAGACCGAGAGGAGGTTGAGGAGGCAGAAGCAGTGGAGAAACTTTGACATAAAGAGGATTGACGCACAACTCGTGGGGACGGCAAGACTTGGACAGCAGCCCCTTGTCCTGCTGTCACCATAGTTACCCAGTGCCCAGTCAGCGACATGTAACGCCCCTGTCCATGCCTACTCGTCCAAGTGTCTGTGGTGAAATGCACCCTGTCACACACAGAGTTTCTCAAAGAAGCGGTGATGTTGTGTGCGACATGCTGGTGGAGCGCAGGCACACCTTTCTTTGAGAAGTAGTGCCGACTGGGCATCTGGTACTGGGGCACTGCGACGGACATAAGGTCTCGAAAATCCTCTGTGTCCACCAGGCGGAAAGGCAGCATTTCTGTAGCCAAGAGCTTGCAGATGGTGAAATTCAACCTCTTAGCTTTCTCATGGCTAGGAGGAAATGGTCTTTTACTTGTCCACATCTGAGGGACCGAGGGCTGGCTATTGTGCTTAGACGGGGTTGATAAGGGTGTCCCCGGCAAACTGCCGGTCTGTGAGGAAGATGCAGGCGGACATGTTAGGTTGCCTTGATCCAAAGGTGGTGCTATCGATGTCGGACAGCGCTCAACACCAGCTGGTGTTACCACCTCCAAAGAAAATGATGACCTGCCAATCACGCTGGCTGTTGCGGGTAAAGAGGTGGCAGGTCTGCGCCCCAAAACAGGTGTGACTGCTGTCCCCCCAGTCACAGAGGATGAAGAGGCCGCGGATGCACAAGATATGGCAGACGGTGATTGGCCCGGCCGGCTAGGCCGCATTGTAGCACACTGAGCTTCCCACTGCAACTTATGCTTCATGTCCATGTGCCGGTTCATGCATGAAGTACTCAAACTATGTATTTTTTGGCCTCTACTTAGCTTTTGCTGACAAATGTTACAGATAACACGAGTTGGGTCATCTTTATCGATCTGAAAAAATGCCCAGGCTATGCAAGGCTTAGCACCCATGCGACCTGAAGAGCCACCACGACTTGTGGTGAGAGGCAGAGTTGTGTTTGAGGATGCAGTTGTTGACGTGCTTCCAGTACTACGTCTCTGTCCAGGAAGGCGCAACCTGACCTCGTCGTCACTAGCATCTTCCTCCACCTCCTCTGCTGACCTCATCTCTTGGCTGACTGTGGGTTGACAGTAAGTGGGATCTCCGACCTCATCATCATCACCCTGTGCGTTATCACACCCGTCGTCCTCAGAGCCAACCTGTTCCTGCCCTGACAAAAAACTAAAGTTGTCGCTCCAATCAGGTATTTGAGTCTTATCATCGTCTTCCTCATTGTCTCCACCAACAGGAGTTACAGTTTGGGAATGAGGGTCTACATTATGGTCAGAACCTTCTGCGTCTGGTCCTGGATCCGACTCATAAAGATTCTGGGCATCAGTGCAGATCATTTCCTCGTCTGGATTCACAGAAGCGCTGGAGTCGACCTCTGATTCCCAGGCTATAGTATGAGTAAACAGCTCTGCAGACTCAACCATCTGTTCTACCTCATACTCAGACGGGCAGCTGGAGATTTGGGAGCTGTGAGGAAGCAAGTGCGATTTGGGTGACACCTTTGAGGACTGGAGTATTTGTGATGTTGAAGTTGATGTGGAGGAGAGCCCACTTAAAGGAGCACTTGATATCCGTTGAAGCTCCTGCTGTTTTTGTGCCTCATCTGGAATTTGTAGCGATTGGCGTGGCCGTAAGAAAGGGATCTTATCACATTGTCCGCTAAAAGAAGTAGACATTTTAGTTTGGCTGGAAGATGGTCTTTCTTCTGCACCTACCCCACGGACACAACCTTTTTTCCCCTTCCCAACACGCCTATTCCCCTTTCCACCAGCAGCAGGCCTTTTTCCACTCATTTTGGTGGTTAACTAATTCACAACTCTGGAGTTGTTTGCACAAAAAAACAATGGATGGTAACCGAGCAGAGCTGAGTGGCCAAACTGTGGTATTAGGCCAAAACTATTGGCTGGGCTAGATGCAGAAAAAAATTATTTTTAATTTGCAAACTGATGGAGGTCAGTATAGATGGACTAATAGAACAAGTCCCACACGCTGCTAGAAGCCCAAATATTTTTTCAGAGATAAATGAAGAAAAAAATTATTTTTAATTTGCAACCTGATGGAGGTCAGTATAGATGGACTAATAGACCAAGTCCCACACACTGCTAGAAGCCCAAATATTTTTTCAGAGCTAGATGCAGAAAAAAATTATTTTTAATTTGCAACCTGATGGAGGTCAGTATAGATGGACTAATAGACCAAGTCCCACACACCGCTAGAAGCCCAAATATTTTTTCAGAGCTAGATGCAGAAAATTTTTTTATTCAATTTGCAACCTGATGGAGGTCAGTATAGATGGACTAATAGACCAAGTCCCACACACAGCTAGAAGCCCAAATATTTTTTCAGAGCTAGATGCAGAAAAAAATTATTTTTAATTTGCAACCTGATGGAGGTCAGTATAGATGGACTAATAGAACAAGTCCCACACGCTGCTAGAAGCCCAAATATTTTTTCAGAGATAAATGAAGAAAAAAATTATTTTTAATTTGCAACCTGATGGAGGTCAGTATAGATGGACTAATAGACCAAGTCCCACACACTGCTAGAAGCCCAAATATTTTTTCAGAGCTAGATGCAGAAAAAAATTATTTTTAATTTGCAACCTGATGGAGGTTAGTATAGATGGACTAATAGACCAAGTCCCACACACTGCTAGAAGCCCAAATATTTTTTCAGAGCTAGATGCAGAAAAAAATTATTTTTAATTTGCAACCTGATGGAGGTCAGTATAGATGGACTAATAGACCAAGTCCCACACACCGCTAGAAGCCCAAATATTTTTTCAGAGCTAGATGCAGAAAAAAATTATATTCAGTTTGCAACCTGATGGAGGTCAGTATAGATGGACTAATAGAATGATGCTATGCCCAAAAGATTTTACTTCACTAGGTGCAGTAAAAAAAATGGTATTCTATACACAGGTGGTATATCTTGCAACACAGATAGGCTACTCCACTGACTAACACACTCTGCAATAGGCCAAAAAGGATTAGCTTTGCTAGATTCAGCCAAATGCTGTGAAAAAAACTTGCACAGCACTGGCACAGACCTGCCTGGCAAAAACTGATAGGAACTGATGTAACCTAGTCCTGAAAAGGACTCCAATTACAATTAGTCTTTACTCCCACAATCTATCTATTTAAGAGCACAGACCTGCCTGATAAAAGTCATAGGAAATGCTGTAACCTAGTCCTTAAAAGGACTGCAATCACAACTATTCCCTACTCCCAAGCTATCTGTATATTTGTGCGAAAATTGGCTTGAAATTAACAAGGTATAGCGCACACAGCAACAGCGGTGCCGTCTAACACGCAGCTGCAGCAGTGAGAAAATGGTGGCGACGGGGAAAATGGCTTGGTCTTATAGGGCAAGGACATGTGACATACACTGCCAATCACACATGCCCTTGCTTGTGTGAAAAAAAGCACTTCGCTCCGTGTGTGCGCTGCTGATAGGCTGACAGATTGCACCTCCCCACTGCAAATGCGGGAAAGAGAAAAAAAAATGGAGATCTTCATTGTTCCTGCAGAGATCCATCCCCTGCCCCTCCCCCCGCCCCGCTGTACACTCAAACTGCGTATTAACATTAATTTTCATCATTACTGAGAAAAAATCCAGTTATGATTTTGGTGCACGAACAGTTATCGAACATAACCTCGAACAGCCGAATTTTTCTCAAATTGTTCGTGTTCGCCGACCGGCTCGAACACTGCCCGAAACAGCTCGAATTTGAGATTGGCGAACAGTTCGAGTAGAACAACGCTCATCTCTAGTTAAGAACATGGGCCAGGTATGGTACGTGTGTGAGCTCACCTCACTTTAGAGTCACCACCAGGTTCCGGCCATTGTCACACACGACCATGCCTCGCTGTAGGGTCACCGGTGTCAGCCACATATCTGACTGATCTTTCAGAGCTGTCCACAACTCTTCTGCGTTGTGTTGTTTGTCACCTAAGCATATTAGGTTCTGCACAGCCTGTTGTCGCTTGGCCGAGACATGCTGCAGTGCTTCCAGCTTGTGACTGATGTGATTATTTTGGAGATGGAGGCTGAAGATGAGGAGGAGGAGGTGCAGGAGCTGAAGAATATGGGAGCAACCTAAATGACCCTGGGACTGCAATCCTTGGCATCGGGAGGACGTGTTCCATCCCAAGGTCCGACTGGGTCCCGGTTTCCACTATAATAACCTAGTGTACAGTCAGAGAGATGTACCGTCCCTGCTCACAAGCACTTGTCCACGTGTCCGTGGTTAGGTGGACTTTCCCAGTAACTGCGTTGTTGAGAGCATGGCTAATGTTGTGGGACACGTGCTCGTGTAATGCGGGGATGGCACACCAGGAGAAATAGTGGTGGCTTGGGAGTACTGAAGGATGGCCGCCGCTATCAGGTTGCAGAAAGCTTCTGCTTCCACGAGACTAAAAGGCAACAGTTCTAGCGCTAGCAGCCACGAAATAAGTGAATTTAGTAGTGTGGCCTGTGGGAAGTTGGCTGCTTTTTTTTTTGCTTGCATTCCAAGGACTAAAGTAGGGACAACTGAACGCTGCCCTGGGACAAGGACGTGTACTTTCTTGCTGATGGTGCTAGTTAAGAGTGTGCAATGACACGTGCAGGGCGGGAGGCATCTTCGCATGCGCCATGGATAGGGGATTGGCATGCAAGCACAACAACGGAAGAAGCAGTGGTGTCACCCACTGACACTGTTGCTGGACCCTGGGGTTCGGCCCACTAAGTCGGGTGCTTTGCTGCCATATGCCTGATCATGCTGATGATGGTCAGACTGCTAGTTTTGCTACCACTGTTGATGCTGGCCTGGCTGATGGTGCAAATGGCCTTTCTGGGGTTATCTGCACAGTCTTTAAGAAACAACCAGACTCGGAAAGACCTAACAGTTGTATTGGCAACTTCCGTCGTGTTGGCGTTACGGGGAACTCTTTCCCGCTTTATGTTTGTGGCCACCACACTGCTTCTTCTTGCTTGTGGTTGTGCTATGCCTCCCTCCCCCTGTGTGCTGCTGTCCTTGCTCTGCATGTCCCAATGCCAGGTTGGGTCAGTTACTATATAATCCACCACCTCGTCTTCCACTTCCGCACCCTGGTCCTCCTCCTGACACAATTGTGTCTCATCTTCATCATCCACCTCTTGTGGCAGTGATTGCACAGCTGCCTTCATGTGACTGTGGCTGCTCAAATATTTGGGCATCGCTACAAGCGTTCTCCTCTTAAATCGCTTGAACTGACCGGGCGAGAGGCCCAAATCTTCAAATGGAAAAATGAACAGCACTTCTGAGTGTCCAAGTGTAGGATCAGTTGTCACCAGGCACTCAGCATCGTGGGAGGAAGGAGGATCAGGGTTAAGAATATGCGGTCCAGACTCACGGCTACTGAGACTTGACCGTGTGAAAGACAGGGTGGTGGTGGTGGAGGCAAAGTGACTGGAAGCATTATCTGCTTTCCAACCAATAACCTTTTGACACTGCTCTGCGTTCAATAGTGGTGGGCTGCGGTCCCCTAGTAATTGGGACAGGAAGGTTGAGAAACAAGATGTGGGTGTTGTGGCACAATTTCAGCTTGCCAACGGTCACGTCCTTGTCCTCTGTATGCACCACCACCATCACATCCTCTTCCCCATCCCTTGCCACGCAAATTGCCCATTTTAAATGGAGGAAAATATATTCCATGTTCACGAGAAATGGCTGATTTTGGAACGCTGTTATATCTGATGCATCTGACAGAGAACCACGGTTTTAAATAGCAGGCCTGTAGTTTACTAAGGCTATTCTTCAGAGACCTTGTGTGAATAGCTTGACCGACACACTGCAACAAAATGGAAAAGGAGGCCAATATTTTCCACGTTCAGTTCAAATTTCTGCATTTTTGTCGGTGTAATATGGAAAAGATCTGGCTGTATTCTGCAGTGCTAACATGAAAATGGAGCAGAAAAATTTAATTGTGTACTCTGGATTGCTTTTTATGCAAATATCAGGATTAAGATAAAAAAAATTGCCCTGGCCCCTGATACCTGGGGCTATGTCTACAAAGATCTGTAAGAACAGCAGCCAAAAGAATGTTCAATGGACCCTCTTGTGCTGTATCATGCACTGCAGTCTGCCACATACACTGCCTGCCTGCCTAACTCCTGCTATCACCTCTGAATATATGCAGCTGTATTAGGCCTCAGAAGAACTGTTAGTTCAGATGTATATATATATATATATATATATATATATGTTGTGGAATACCTATACTAACTATAAACAAGCAAATCTCTCCCTTACTCAGCAGCAGCTCTCCCTACTCTGCCTGGTTCCGGGGTAGACTGTGACGAGTATAGCGGTGCCAGGTCTTGTATAGACCTGATGACGCTGTGCGGCCAGCCAATCGCTGTAATGCCCACAACTAACATGGCTACAGCATTACAGTGCGTGGCAAGCAATCCCTGCATGTTTATTGGCTCTCTAAAGAATGCCAAACATGCATGGCTGGGACCCAAGTTCTTGCCCAAGCAACTCGGATATGCTTGTTGAGCACCATGATGTGCGGGGGCGAGTACCAAGCAGTGGCGAGCAAGTTCGCTTATCATTATTGATAGCCTACTTTAGAAGCTGTTAAAAATAGAAAAGAGAGGTCTCGTTCTGCTGACAAGTGAGCTTTAGAAAGCAGAAAGTAAAAACCTTTCTTTCTGCTTTAGAGAACAGTTTGAAAACTGGAATATTTACAGATTTTAGATTTATGTGACTAGTCACATAAAAACATCACAAAAAATTAAGTAAATATATGTAATTTATAATGTAAATATAAGTAACTTTCTCATAATACATTCCATTAGGTGTCTGAGTCATTTAGCATTTAGTTACAGTGTTCACATAGTATCCACTTTATCTTTTTTATTTTAGGCATATTCTTTAGACTGTCCTTTTTTTGTAGTTAATATATACAAAGTCCAATATGTTCAAAATGCATCAAAAACACCATGACCTTGTTGTTTAAAAAAAACCTTTATTGCACTTGACATATGGCATCCCCCCTTGTGAATAGCAAAAGCTTTAAACAATGATCCTGTAAAATTAAGCATTCAACTGCTAGCCATGAGTCTGAAAATCAATGTCCGTGTGTTTCCTGTTTCTAATGCATTAATACTTTCATTTACGCTGCACAATTTGTCATGTACTTATTGTATTTTTGTTATGTGCCTTTTAGAAATGAGATAGAAAAAAAAATGAAAATGTACAGTCACTGAGCCAGCACTAGTATTTACCAAGAGCTTTCAGAGATCCCTTTTCTACTTCTGAAATAAAATTGCAGAGTTTGCTATCTGCCTACCTGCTGTGTAATATCCCATGCGCAGTTACTGAAATCATTAGTGGCATGCCTTCTGTAATTCTTTTTTACACATTTGCTTTCAATTTGAAGTTTTGCATAATGATAGTTTTCTTTAAATAAAAGCCTATTTGGCAGTGAAAGTCTTTTGTGTCATTTTTGTCTGCTTCTGTGCCTAGCTGATATCCTGATTCACAGTTCCAATAGGGCCAAGATATGAACATTAAATTATTATTATTATTATTATTATACCTGGATAAGGTGATCTCAATCTGTGCAATTAAAAATATACATGAGAGATTACATTAGGCAAACTGAGATGCTACAAGAGAAGGAATACAAATATTGTACAACATTTGGGCTATATTAACTATACACTGCAGTTCATGGGTATTCTTGAAGTAAAAAAATTATATTGTTACATAGATTATTCAGTGAAGATATTACCAAGTGCTTTATTGCATTACAATTTAAGTAAAAAAAATAACAACCATGAACTATATGATAGTTCAATACCATTTCCTCTTACCTTTTATATATACAGTCGGTGAAATAAGTATTGAACATGTCATAAATTTTCTAAGTAAACATACTGCATGTGTAAAGGTGCTATTGACATGAAATTCTCACCAGATGTCGGTAACATCCCATCCAACCCAAACAGGCAAATAAACCAAACCATACATGTCCATAAATTAAGTTAGGTATAATAATGATAAATGACACAGGGAAAAAGTATTGAACACATAAAGAAAGAAAGAAGCAAAAGCCATGGAAAGTCATGATACCTACTGAAATCTATTAGTAATTAGAAAGCAATCCTGCAACTTAGTGAAAAATAATATCAGCAGGTTTAACTGATAGACTGGTGTCTCATTACCAAGGTGCCACATTAGAAATATCTCATGATGGGTAAAACCAGTCTTGAGTGAGGAAAAGAAGGGCTCAATTCTGGCTTTACTACCAGAGGGATACAGTGAGTCTCATGTTGCCTCCATCCTTAGAATTTCAAAGACGGCAGTCCATTACAACAAGATCTAGCAGCAGACATTGGGGACAAGAAAGCTACAGACCGGCAGAGGGCGAAAGCGTCTCTCCACTGACCGGGATGACCGTCAACCGCAGGATGACATCAACTGACCTACAAAAGGAATGGCAAATGGCAGCTGGGGTGAAGTGCACGGCAAGAACAGTTCGTAACAGGCTCCTAGAGGCAGGCCTCAAGTCATGTAAAGCTAGAAAAAAAACTTTCATCAATGAGAATCAGGGAGAGCCAGGTTGAAGTTTGCCAATGACCATAAGGATTGGACCATAGAAGACTGGAGTAAGGTAATCTTCTCTGATGAGTCTAAATTTCTGCTTTGCTCAACACTTGGTCGTCTAATGGTTAGATGGAGACCTGGAGAGGCATACAAGCCACAGTGTCTTGCACCCACTGTCAAATTTGGTGAAGGATCGGTGATGATCTGGGAATACTTCAGCAAGGCTGGAATTAGGCAGGTTAATATTTGCGAAGGACGTATGAATCAAGCCGCGTACAAGGTTATCCTTGAAAAACACTTGCTTCCTTCTGCTCAGGCAATGTTCCCCAACTCTGAGGACAGGTTTTCCCAGCAGGACAATGCCCCATGCCACACAGCTAAGTCAATCAATGTGTGGTTGAAGGAGCATCACATCAAGACCCTGTCATGACTAGCCCAATCTGCCGACCTGAACCCCATTGAAAACCTCTGGAATGTAATCAAGAGGAAGATGGATAGTCACAAGCCATCAAACAAAGAAGAACTGCTTAAATTTTTGTGCCAGGGGTCGCATAAGGTCACCCAAAAGCAGTGTGAAAGACTGGCAGAAAGCATGCCAAGATACATGAAAGCTGTGATTAAAAACCATGGTTATTCCACCAAATTTTGATTTCTGAACTCTTCCTGAGTTAAAACATGAGTATTGTTGCTTCTAAATGAATAAGAACTTGTTTTCTTTGCATTATTTGAGGTTTGAAAGCACTGTTTCTTTTGTATTATTTCGACGATTTCTCATTTGCTGCAAATAAATACAAAATTTTTACCTTTGAATTTCGGAGACATGTTGTCAGTAGTTTATAGAATAAAACAACAATGTACATTTTACTCAAAAATATACCTATAAAAAGAAAAATCAGAGAAAATGAAAATTTTGCAGTGGCCTCTTAATTTTTGCCAGAGCTGTATATACAGTGCATTGTGAAAGTATTTGACCCCCTTGAACTTTTCTACCTTTTGCCACATTTCTGGCTTCAAACATAAAGATATAAAATTCACATTTTTTGGGGAGGAATCAAAAACAAGTGGGACACAATCGTGAAGTGGAATGAAATTTATTGGTTATTTTCCATTTTTTTAACAAGTTAAAAACTAAAAAGTGGGGCGTGCAATATTATTCGGCCCCCTTGAGTTTATACTTTGTAGCGCCACCTTTTGCTGCGTTTACAGCTGCAAGTCACTTGGGGTCTGTCTCTATCAGTTTTGCACATCGAGAGGCTGAAATTCTTGCCCATTCTTCCTTGTAAAACAGCTCAAGCTCATTGAGGTTGGATGGAGGGTGTTTGGGAACAGCAGTTTTCAGCTCTTTCCACAGTTTCTCAATTGGATTCAGGTCTGGATTTTGACTTGGCCATTCTAACACCTGGATACGTTTATTTTTGAACCATTCCACTGTAGATTTTGCTTTATGTTGGGGATCATTGTCTTGTTGGAAGATAAATCTCCATCCCAGTCTCTGGTCTTTTGCAGACTCCAACAGGTTTTCTTCCAGAATGGATCTCATCTCGGTACCTAATGACAGTCAGGCTACCTCTGGCGAGCACATGGAGGGCTGTGCGGCCCTCCAAAGAAATGCCACCCCACACCATTACTGACCACTGCCAAACTGGTCATGCTGAAGGATGTTGCAGGCAGCAGATCACTCTCCACTGCGTCTCCAGACTCTGTCACGTCTGTCCCATGTATTCTGTGTGAACCTGCTTTCATCTGTGAAGAGCACAGGGCGCCAGTGGCGACTTTGCCAATCCTGGTGTTCTGTGGCAAATGCCAAGCATCCTGCACGGTGTTGGGCTGTGAGCACAACCCCCATCTGTGGACGTCGGGCCCTCATATCACCCTCATGGAGTCGGTTTATAACAGTTTGTGCAGACACATGCACATTTGTGGCCTGCTGGAGGTCATTTTGCAGGGCTCTGGCAGTGCTCCTCCTGTTCCTCCTTGCACAAAGGCAGAGGTAGCGGTCCTGCTGCTGGGTTGTTGCCCTCCTATGGCCCCGTCCACGTCTCCTGGTGTATTGGCCTGTTGTTAGAACCCTCCTGTTAGTTTTTTTCTATTTTGTGGTCACGTGACCTGCTGCCTATTTATTCCAGCTCCGCCCTCCTGGCTTTGCTGGACTTCAGTGTTACTTTGACTCTTAATCTAGCCATGTGCTTTGTACCTATCTCTATAGTTTGCTTGGTCCTTGGACCTCTTAGTACTTTTTGTCTGTTTGTCTTTTTGCTCCGCTACAACTTCTGCTCGGAGGTGTCCAATTTTGTCCCAGTCCTTAGTACTTTTAGGGACCCCTCCCTTATATCTATAAGTCTGCGTTCAGACTAGCTGAGGACAAAGGCGGGTCTGTTCACAAGGAACAGGTTGCCCGCTGCATCGTAGGGAATCAGCTTAGTCCTATTGTAGGGACAGTTTTCCTTTCTTTCCTTAGTTCTTGTAGCAGATCATAACAGTAAGTCCAGCCTAAAACAAAAAAAAAACTCTTAGGAAAGAAATCCGGAGATCAGCATGGTGTCTGTTCAGGAATTGGCTCAGCGCCTGCAGGGATTGTTTCTTGAGGTGGCCAAGCTCCAGCAACACGTGAGTAGCTGTCCTGGAGCGCATTTTGTGGAACCGAAGGTAGGACTGCCTGATTTTTTTTATGGTAAACGACAAGATTTTTTTTCCTTTAAAAATGCTTGTTTATTATATTTTTGTCTGAGAGCCAGGTCCTCTGGGAATGAATCACAGCGCATTGGGTTTATCATGTCACTTTTGCGCAAGGAACCACAGGGATGGGCCTTTTCTCTCCAACCTAATGATCCGTGTTCTAGATCAGTGGAAGATTTTTTTTATGCTATGGGGTTGTTGTATGACGATCCTGATCGAGTCTCATCTGCTGAGACAGAACTGAGACGTTTGAAGCAGGGGTCAGGTGATGTTGAAAATTATTGTAAACTCTTCAGAAGGTGGTCTTCTGAAGTGGAATGGAACGATTCGGCGTTAAAATGTTTGTTTCTTGCTGGTCTAAGTGAAAGGGTTAAGGATCGGCTGATTGCTTTCCCTGCACCTGAAACCTTACAAGAAGCCATGCAATTGGCTGTACGTGTGGACAGGAGACTGCGTGCCAGGGTTAATGAGGAGAAAACTCCTGCTATGGCAGCTCCTAGTCATCAGAGGGTCTGCTCGGACGACGGAGAACCGATGGAGATTGGGGCGATGTCACACCACTCTCAGGAAAAAGACCGCAGGTTTTCCAAGGGATTGTGTTTTTATTGTGGTAAATCTTACCATTTTGTTAAGAACTGTGAGCTTCGGTTAAACAAAGAAAAAAAAAGGTCAGTTACGCCCGTATTGCTTGTTTAAACTCTAAGTGAGTCTTTCTTTCAGGGAGTACCTGATTGCAGGAGGAGTTGATTGAATTTCAGGTATTTGTGGATTGTGGTTCAACACTGAATGTGATTGATAAGGGATTTTTGGAAAAACTTAAATTAGAATCCAAACCTTTGTCATCTCCTATTTCTGTGGTTGCTGTTAATAACACTCCTTTGAAATGTATTACTCACAAGGTTGCTGAATTTCCCCTCACTATTAATGGTATTCACCAAGAGAATTTGGATTTGGTGGTATTGGATAATTTACCTTCTCCAGTAGTTTTAGGTTTGCCTTGGTTAAAACTGCACAATCCTTTACTAGACTGGTTTACTAATGAGATTACGTCTTGGAGTCCTAAGTGTTATGACAAATGTTGTAACGGTCGCATTGCTGCTGTGGAAAAAGGGGAATTACCTGTACCCATTCAGGATTTTTGGAAGGTTTTTTCAGAGTAGGAGTCGCAAATTTTACCTCCTCATAGGGACTATGATTGCACCATTGAGTTTATTCCGGGAGCTACTCTTCCCAAGAGTCATTTATTTAATCTGACTATCCCTGAAAGAAAGGCCTTGGAGGAATACATACAGGTGAGCTTGGCTGCTGGTCACATTAGACCTTCTAAGTCACCAGTGGCTGTTGGATTTTTTTTTGTAAAAAAAAAAGGACGGCGGTTTACGTCCATGTCTGAACTTTCGCGAAATTAATAAAATTACCGTACGCAATTCCTACCCACTGCCGTTAATTCCTGACTTGTTTAACCAGTTAGTGGGGCCAAGTGGTTCTCTAAAATTGATCTCCGGGGGGCATACAATTTGTTGCGAATTAAGAAGGGTGATGAATGGAAAACTGCTTTTAACACTCCGGTGGGTCATTTTGAGAATCTGGTTATGCCTTTTGGTCTTACCAATGCACCAGCGTTTTTTCAGAACCTTATTAATGACATCCTGAGACCTTTGATTGGTAAGAATGTGGGTGTGTATTTGGATGACATTTTGATTTATTCGCCGGATCTGGAGTCTCATTGGCAGAGCGTACATGAGGTATTGCAGTTATTAAGTGACAATTTACTTTTTGCTAAGCTGGAGAAATGCGAATTCGCTGTGCAGAGGATTAGTTTTTTGGGCTACATTATCTCCAGCGAGGGCTTTGAGATGGACCCGGTGAAGGTTCAGGCTGTGCAGGAATGGCCTAGGCCTATTGGTTTGAAATCGATACAGAGAATTTTGGGTTTCGCCAATTATTACAGAAAATTCATTAAGAATTTTTCTATAATTGTTAAGCCTCTGACCAATCTCACCAGGAAAGGTGCGAATACGGTCCAGTGGACTTCTGAGGCCATTGAAGCTTTTGTGTATCTCAAGGAGAGGTTCAGTTCTGCCCCCATCCTTATGCAGCCTGATGAGACCAAGCTTTTTTGGTCGAGGTTGATGCTTCTTTGGTGGGGGTCGGTGCGGTTTTGTCTCAAGAGAACAAGGATGGAGTTCATTCCTGTGTCTTTTTTTCGAAAAAAATTTCTGAAACCGAACTTAATTACGATGCTTGTAATCGGGAATTGCTGGCTATTAAACTCGCATTTGAACATTGGCGTCATTTCTTGGAAGGTGCTAAATTTCCCATTCAGGTTTTCACTGATCATAAGAATTTGATCTATCTAGATGCTGCCAAGCGCTTGAATGCCCGTCAGGCTAGGTGGGCACTTTTTTTTTTGTGGTTTAATTTTTCTGTTACTTACATCCCGGGTACTAAGAATGTTAAAGCCGATGCTTTATCTCGCAGCTCTTCTCCCATGGTTGGTACCGAGGAGGAGGAGAGCATTTTACAGGAAGGAGTTGTGATAGCAGCATTGGACTCCGTTTTGGAAGATGGGATTCAGAAAGCCCAGGATGATGCCCCATCTAACACTCCCCATGGGAGGTTGCTTGTGCCTCGAACCTTTAGGAGAGATTTGTTTGTTGAGTATCATGAGTCTCGGTTGGCAGGTCATCCAGGAATTTCTGAGACTAAGAGA
Source organism: Phyllobates terribilis (assembly GCF_046119375.1). Taxonomy (NCBI): domain Eukaryota; kingdom Metazoa; phylum Chordata; class Amphibia; order Anura; family Dendrobatidae; genus Phyllobates; species Phyllobates terribilis. The sequence continues at coordinate 227,236,328 of NW_027362763.1, forward strand.
CTTGTAGGTCGCAGTTTTTGGTGGCCTGGGTGGCAGAAGGAAGTCATTAAGTGGTGCGTCAATGTACTGTTTGTGCTAGATGAAAGGCTTCACATGCTCCTGCTGCGGGGTTGCTTTGCCCTCTGGAGATTCCTAGTGCACCTTGGACGCATCTTGCAATGGATTTTATTACTGACCTTCCTGTGTCCGAGGGTTTCACTGTCATCTGGGTGGTCGTGGACCGTTTTAGCAAGATGTGTCACTTGGTTCCTTTCATTAAACTACCCTGCGCTAAGACACTCGCTAAGGCTTTTGTTAAGGAAATTGTCAGGCTCCATGGCATTCCCACCGACATTGTTTCTGATAGGGGACCCCAGTTTGTGGCTCATTTTTGGCGTGCCTTTTGTGACAGGTTGGGAGTCCATTTGTCATTTTCGTCTGGTTATCATCCTGAGTCTAATGGACAGACAGAAAGAAAGAACCAGGATGTTGAACAGTTTTTGCGTTGTTTTGTGGCAGACAATCAAGAGGGGTGGTCTGAGTTTCTGCCACTCGCTGAATTTGCTCTTAACAACCATATATTCTCTTCTGCTGGGTGTTCTCCTTTTTTTTGTTGTACTGGGAGACATCCGTCGTTTTGTTCGTTCTCCAAATTGGTGTCGGCCGTGCCGGAGGAGGAGAATGTTAGAACCTTGCTCTTAGGTTTTTTCCTTTGCTGGTCACATGACCTTGTTGGCCTATTTAATCCTGCTCCGCCCTTCTGGCTTTGCTGGACTTCATTGTATAACTACTTTCTAGCTAGCCTGTGCTCTGTATCTACTCTGTTAGTTTGCTTGGTCTACGGACCTCTTTGTTCTATATATTTTGTTTGTTCGTCTGTCTGCTACTATTTCTGTTAGGAGGTGTCCCATTTTCCTCCCAGTCCTTAGTACTTGTAGGGATTCCTTCCCCATATCTATAGGTCTCTGTACAGACTAGCTTAGGACTTTAGCAGGTCTGATCGAAGGATCAGGTTCCCTGTTACATCGTAGGGATTAAGCTGAGTTCTATCGTAGGGACAGATCTCCTCTCTTTCCTTAGCTCTGGTAGCAGAACATAACAGTAAGTCCAGCCTGCAAATTCTCTAAGGAAAGATTTTTCTGTTCCATCATGGTGTCGGTTCAGGATTTGGCTCATCGCCTGCAGGGACTCTCTCTGGAGGTGGCCGAGCTCCGTCAGCACGTCAGTAACTGTCCTGGAGCACATTTCTTGGAGCCTAAGGTATGTTTGCCAGATTTATTTTTTGGTGAACACCGAGAATTTTTTTCATTTAAAAATGCTTGCTTATTGTATTTTCGTTTGAGACCCAAGTCCTCTGGGGATGAATCCCAGCGCATAGGGTTCATAATGTCACTTTTGCGCAAAGAGCCTCAGGAGTGGGCCTTTTCTTTGCAACCTAGTGATATATGCTTCAGATCAGTGGATAGTTTTTTTTCTGCTTTGGGACTATTATATGATGATCCTGATCGTGTCTCATCAGCCGAGACTGAGTTGAGATGTTTGAAACAGGGATCAGGTAATGTGGAAAAATATTGTACTCATTTCCGTCGTTGGTCTACTCAAACAGGGTGGAACGATTCTGCTCTGAAAAGTCTATGTCTTGCTGGGCTCAATGAAAGGGTTAAAGACCTGCTAATTGCTTATCCTACACCTGAAGATTTGCAACAGGCTATGCAATTAGCTATACGGGTGGATAGGAGACTGCGTGCAAGGGTTAATGAGAGCAAATCCTCTGCTATGTCAGTTTCTGGTTATGAGAATGTGTGTACTAACAGTGGTGAACCAATGGAGATTGGATCGGTGGCACCTCGCTCTCAAGAAAAAGACCGTAGATTTTCTGAAGGCTTGTGTTTCTATTGCGGAAAATCTGGTCATTTGATTAAAGGCTGTGAGCTTCGTATGAAGAAAGGAAAAAAAAATGGTCAGTCATGCCCGTATTGCCTGTTTAAATTCCAAGGGTGTATTTTTAGCTGCTTCCACGATTGCTCAGGAAAAATTAATGGAATTTCGGGTGTTTGTTGATTGTGGGTCTACTCTGAATGTAATTGATGGGGGATTCTTGGAAAGACTCAATTTAAAATCCGAACCTTTATCATCCCCCATTGCTGTGGTTTCTGTGGATGGTTCTCCTTTGAAGAATATTACTCTCAAGGTCTGTGAATTTCCTCTCACTATTAATGGTGTTCACCTTGAGAAATTGGATTTGGTAGTTTTGAATAACTTGCCTTCTCCAGTAATATTGGGATTGCCCTGGTTAAAATTTCACAATCCTGTACTGGATTGGTCTACCAGTGAAATTAAATCCTGGAGCCATAAATGTTATGACAAGTGTTGTAATGGGCGTATTGCAGCTTTGGATAGGGGAGAATTGCCTGTTCCTATTCAGGATTTTTGGAGAGTTTTTTCTGAGAAGGAATCGCAGGTTTTGCCTCCCCATAGAGACTATGATTGTTCTATTGAATTTGTCCCTGGAGCGACTCTTCCTAAAAGTCGTTTATTTAACCTTACTATTCCTGAGAGGAAGGCTTTGGAGGAATACATACAGACAAGTTTGGCCGCCGGTCACATTAGGCCCTCTAAGTCTCCTGTGGCGGTTGGATTTTTTTTTGTAAAAAAAAAGGACGGCGGTTTACGTCCTTGTCTGGATTTTCGTGAGATTAACAAAATTACTGTACGCAATCCTTACCCACTGCCATTGATTCCTGATCTGTTTAACCAGTTAATGGGGGCCAAGTGGTTCTCTAAAATTGACCTTAAGGGGGCATACAATCTGTTGCGCATGAAGGAGGGTGACGAATGGAAGACTGCTTTTAACACTCCTGTGGGTCATTTTGAGAATCTGGTTATGCCTTTTGGTCTTACTAATGCTCCTGCATTTTTTCAGAATCTTATTAATGACATCCTTAGACCTTTGATCGGCAAAAATGTGGTTGTGTATTTGGATGACATTTTGATTTATTCGCCGGATCTGGAGTCTCATTGGCGGAGCGTACGTGAGGTATTACAGTTATTAATGGACAATTTGCTTTTTGCTAAGCTGGAGAAATGTGAGTTCGCTGTACAGAGAATTAGTTTTTTGGGTTACATTATCTCCAGCGAAGGTTTTGAGATGGACCCGGTTAAAGTTCAAGCTGTACAGGAATGGCCTAGGCCTATTGGTTTGAAATCGATACAGAGGTTTTTAGGTTTCGCCAATTATTACAGAAAATTCAGAAAAAATTTTTCTAGTATTGTCAAACCTCTGACCGATCTCACCAGGAAAGGTGCTGATGCGGTTCTGTGGTCTTCTGAGGCCATTGAAGCTTTTGTGTATCTCAAGGAGAGGTTCACCTCTGCTCCCATCCTTATGCAGCCTGATGTGACTAAGCCGTTTTTGGTTGAGGTTGATGCTTCCTCTGTGGGGGTTGGCGCAGTATTGTCTCAGGATAACGGGGATGGATTACATCCCTGTGCCTTTTTTTCAAAAAATTTTTCGGAGACTGAACTGAATTACGATATTGGTAATCGGGAATTATTGGCTATTAAACTCGCATTTGAACACTGGCGCCACTTCTTGGAAGGTGCGGAATTTCCCGTTCAGGTTCTTACGGATCATAAAAATCTGATATATCTTGATGCTGCCAAGCGCCTGAATGCCCGTCAGGCTAGGTGGGCAATGTTTTTCTCGCAGTTTAATTTCTCCGTTACTTACATCCCTGGTACTAAGAATGTTAAGGCGGATGCCTTGTCTCGCAGTTTTTCTCCCATAGTCGGTGCTGAGAAAGAGGAGAACATTTTACAAGAAGGTGTTGTGATAGCTGGTTTGGACTCCGTTTTGGAAGATGAGATTCTTAAAGCACAGGAGAATGCCCCATCTAACACTCCTCATGGGAGGTTGTTTGTGCCTGGGACCTTTAAGAGAGATTTGTTTGTTGAGTGTCACGAATCTCGGTTGGCAGGTCATCCCAGAATCTCTGAGACCAAGAGACTGGTGGGTCGCAGTTTTTGGTGGCATGGATGGCAGAAGGAAGTCATTAAGTGGGTGCATCAATGTACTATATGTGCTAGATCTAAGTCCTCACATACTCCTGCTGCAGGGTTGCTTTGTCCTTTGGAGGTTCCCAGTGCTCCTTGGACACATTTGGCTATGGACTTTATAACTGACCTTCCCCCCTCTGAGGGTTTTACTGTCATCTGGGTGGTCGTGGACCGTTTTAGCAAGATGTGTCACTTGGTTCCCTTCATCAAACTGCCCTGCGCTAAAACTCTCGCTAAGGCCTTTGTCAAGGAAATTGTCAGACTTCATGGCGTTCCTACTGACATTGTTTCTGATAGGGGTCCTCAGTTCGTGGCTCGTTTTTGGCGTGCCTTTTGTGACAGGTTGGGAGTTCATTTGTCGTTCTCGTCCGGATATCATCCTGAATCTAATGGCCAGACAGAAAGGAAAAACCAGGATGTTGAGCAGTTCTTGCGTTGTTTTGTGGCAGACAATCAAGAGGGGTGGTCTGAGTTTCTGCCACTTGCTGAATTTGCTCTGAACAATCATACATCTTCTTCTGCTGGTTGTTCGCCTTCTTTTTGTTGTTCTGGGAGACATCCGTCGTTTGGGTCGTTCTCCAAGTTGGGATCTGCCGTGCCTGAGGAGGAGAATTTTTCCGGTGATTTGGAGAGAGTTTGGACGGATGTGCGTGGCAATCTTCAGGAGGCCAACAGAAAATCTAAAGACTACTTTGATAGGAAACGACAGGAGGTTTTGTTCGCTGTTGGTGACATGGTTTGGTTGTCCTCTGGGAATCTGCGGTTGAGGATTCCTTCTAAGAAATTGGGTCCCAAGTTTGTAGGGCCCTTTAAGGTGCTTCAGGTTGTCAACCAATCTGCTGTTAGGTTGGAGGTTCCAACCTCCTGGAGAATTAATCCGGTATTTCATGTCTCTCTGTTGAAAAAAGCTGTTGTATCGGATTGTGACGCCTCTGCCTCTGTTCCTCCGGTGGTGGAGGACGGGGAATATGAAATTTCTCGCATCCTTAACTCTAGACGGTATAGAGGTAGTTTGCAGTATCTTGTGGCCTGGAAAGGTTTCGGACCCGAGGATAACTCTTGGGTGAGGTCGGATGATGTTTCCGCGTCCAGACTTATCAGAGCGTTTCACAGGAGATTTCCTGATAAGCCTGGTCCTAGGGGATCCGGAGGATCCTCTTAGAAGGGGGGGTACTGTTAGAACCTTGCTCTTAGGTTTTTTCCTTTGCTGGTCACATGACCTTGTTGGCCTATTTAATCCTGCTCCGCCCTTCTGGCTTTGCTGGACTTTATTGTATAACTACTTTCTAGCTAGCCTGTGCTCTGTATCTACTCTGTTAGTTTGCTTGGTCTACGGACCTCTTTGTTCTATATATTTTGTTTGTTCGTCTGTCTGCTACTATTTCTGTTAGGAGGTGTCCCATTTTCCTCCCAGTCCTTAGTACTTGTAGGGATTCCTTCCCCATATCTATAGGTCTCCGTACAGACTAGCTTAGGACTATAGCAGGTCTGATCGAAGGATCAGGTTCCCTGTTACATCGTAGGGATTAAGCTGAGTTCTATCGTAGGGACAGATCTCCTCTCTTTCCTTAGCTCTGGTAGCAGAACATAGCAGAGAATTTTTCCGGTGATTTGGAGAGAGTTTGGACTGATGTACGTTGTAACCTTCTGTAGCGTCGGCGTCCCTGCCTCCTGCTAGGCAGGGACGCTGTTCTCCTCACCTCTCCACTCCGTGCCCGGCGTCCTCCTCCCGCTCTGCTGGCAGCGCGCGCTGCTTCCCGGCGACAGTGCTTAGGGCGCGCGCGCTCCCCCTCTCTTAAAGGGGCCGCGCGCGCCGTCCTAAGGAGTCCCCGGCCAATGGTCGGAGGACCTCACCATATATAAGGCACCTTCTCCAAAATGGAGGTGCCCGAGCAATGTTGTTGCAAAGCCTTCACTCTGCTTCAGCCCTCAGGTCCCGTTACCAGTTACCTGCCAGTCACCTGCCAGATTCCTGCTTGATACCTGCCTGATATCCGTTTACCTGCTTGCAAGCCTGCGGTTCGACGGTCTGCCTTCCGACACATGTCAGTCTGTCTATGGACCAGCCTGCCCGCTCACCTGGGAGCGCTCATCTGCTACCTGCCTGCTAGCCTACCTGGAGGCTCCGCTGTCACTTGCTGTGACCACCTGCCTGTCCAGAGACTCTTGCCTGCTCACCTGGGAGCGCTCACCTGCTACCTGCCTGCTTGCCTACCTGGAGGCCCTGCTGTCACTTGCCATGACCACCTGCCTGTCCAGAGACTCTTGCCTGATCACCTGGGAGCGCTCACCTGCTACCTGTCTGCTAGCCTACCTGGAGGCTCTGCCGTCACTTGCCGTGACCACCTGCCCGTCCAGAGACTCTTGCCCGCTCACCTAGGAGCGCTCACCTGCTACCTGCCTGCTAGCCTACCTGGAAGCTCTGCCGTCACTTGCCGTGACCACCTGCCTGTCCAAAGACTCTCGCCCGCTCACCTGGGAGCGCTCACCAGCCACCTGCCTGCTGCCCTTCTACCCAGAAACTGTCCCTGTCACTTGCCATGACTACCTGCCCTTCTACCCAGACACTGTCCCTGTCACTTACCGTGACTATCTGCCCGTCTTCCCCGGGAGCCACCCGCTTCCTTACAAGGACCGCCCCCTTATATAGTTGCTCAGAGGTTCCGCCTCCCAGACCCATTACAGTTTGCTCGGGCCATGGAACCCGGTGGCACCCAAGCTCCCTCGCTCTCGGACCTATGTCATGAACTGTCCCGTCAGAGGTCCCAACAGGAGTCCATCCTGAGTCATCTGCGGAATGTCAACTCTCGCCTGGACACTCTGACTGCTCCACCAGCAACCACCGCTAGTGTCATGACTCGCAGCCCGGCAGCGCCGCTGCCCACCAATACCATGGCATCCTGCCCTGGACCCCGGCTTTCTGCACCTCCTCGCTTCGGAGGCGACCCCGCTCAAGCTCGGGGCTTCATAAACCAATGCACCCTGCATTTTGAACTCCTGTCCCACCAGTTTATCTCCGACCGGGCCAAAGTAGTCTTCATCATGTCCCATCTCACGGGGGAGGCACTGGCTTGGTTAAATCCTCTATGGGAGAGAGGAGACCCCCTGGTGTCCAACCTGCCAGCCTTTCTCACGGCTTTCCGGAAAGTCTTCGACGAACCCGGACGGAAGACCTCATCCGCATCATCTCTGCTACGTCTCCATCAAGGAAATCTCACTGTGGGCCAATATGCCATACAGTTCCGTACCCTTGCTTCGGAGCTGGCCTGGGATAACGACGCCCTGGTGTCTGTCTTTTGGGAGGGTCTGTCGGGCCGTATTAAAGATGAACTCGCCGGTCGGGACATACCTACCACTCTCGACGACTTAATAACTCTTGCCACCCGGATTGACATCCGGTTCCAGGAACGCGCCAAAGAGGTCACCCGTGAGAGGAGGTTTCCACGTCTAGCCCCTACCTTTCAGAAACCTGTCCCTTCTCCTGCTACTCCCCAGGCGCACTCACCCGAGCCTATGCAGGTCGACCAGACCAAGATGGTCAAAACCCGTCAAGAGTTACGCCGTGCCGAGGGGAGCTGCTTATACTGTGGCAGTAAGGAGCACCGGATCCGTTCCTGCCCGGAGAGGTCGGGAAACGCCTGTGTCTAGGATCGCTCAGAGAGGTCGTCCTAGACAAGAGTAAACCCTCTCCATCCCTGTTGCTGTCGGTCTCTATCATCTGTGGGGAGAACCGTTATTTTGAACTAGCCCAACTTGACTCTGGAGCTGCCGGAAATCTCATTTCTCAGTCTCTGGTAGAGAAATACCGCATTCCCACCAAACCTCTAGCCGTACTCTTATCTGTCGCTGCCGTGGATGGGGGCCTCTTACCACATCCCATCCAACTCATCACCGAATCCATAACCCTGCAGGTGGGAATGCTGCACTCTGAGAGCATCTTCTTTCATGTTCTGCCTGGACTCTCTCACGCTCTATTGCTAGGCCTACCTTGGCTTCAGAAACATGCACCCGTGCTTGATTGGCAGACCGGAGAAGTCCTTCGCTGGGGACAGGACTGCCATAAGACTTGTTTAGTTCCCGTCCATCCTGTCCATCCTTCTCCTACTCCAGCCAATCTACCTGGTCTTCCGGCTCCTTATTGGTCGTATGCGGACGTCTTTAATAAAAAGGAGGCAGAGACATTACCCCCTCATAGACCATACGACTGCCCAATCGACCTGATGCCCGGCGCTACTTCTCCCCGTGGGCGCATTTACCCTTTGTCCGCTGCTGAGACCCGATCCATGTCAGAATATATTGAGGAGAATCTGGCCCGGGGATTCATCCGGAAATCTACTTCCCCGGCGGGAGCAGGCTTCTTCTTCGTCAAAAAGAAGGATGGCTCACTCCGTCCCTGTATATACTATAGAGGCCTTAACCAGATCACGGTGAAGAATAAATACCCCCTTCCGCTCATTCCGGAATTATTTGACCGTCTGAGGGGGGCTAGAATCTTCACCAAGCTGGACCTCTGTGGGGCGTATAACCTGGTCCGTATCCGTCAGAGGGATGAATGGAAGACGGCATTCAACACCCGGGACGGCCACTATGAATACCTGGTAATGCCTTTCGGTCTCTGTAACGCTCCCGCCGTCTTTCAAGAGTTGGTCAATGACATCTTCCGGGACCTTCTCTACTCCTGCGTAGTGGTGTACCTGGACGACATCTTGGTCTTCTCTCCGGATCTCTCCACACACCGGATGGATGTTCGTCAGGTTCTGCTCAGGCTCAGGCAGAACCACCTCTACGCTAAATATGAGAAGTGCCTCTTTGAGCAGACCTCGCTTCCGTTTTTGGGCTACATAATTTCTCAGACCGGCCTACGAATGGATCCTGAGAAACTGTCTGCCTTCGAGAAGTGGCCTCGACCAGAGGGGTTGAAGGCTATTCAGCGGTTCCTGGGCTTCGCCAACTACTACCGCCTCTTCATACCGCACTTCTCTTCCCGGACTGCCCCAATCTCTGCGCTCACCTGTAAGGGCACTAATCCCAGAGAATGGCCGCCCGAAGCTGAGGAAGCCTTTCTTTCCTTAAAACAGGCTTTCTCTTCCGCCCCGGTGCTGCATCGCCCGGACGGCAACAAGCAATTCTTCCTGGAAGTTGACGCCTCCTCCTCTGGAGCCGGAGCGGTACTTATCCAAAAATCGTCTTCCGGGAGAATGGTAACTTGCGGCTTCTTCTCCAAACTCTTCTCCTCTTCCGAGCGCAACTATCCTATAGGAGACCGAGAATTATTGGCCATTAAGCTGGCATTGGAGGAGTGGCGTTACCTGCTCGAGGGGGCTCTTCACCCGGTAATAATTTACACGGACCACAAGAACTTGGCTTACCTCCAGAGTGCCCAGAGACTTAACCCGCGCCAAGCCCGGTGGTCCTTGTTTTTTGCTCGCTTTGATTTTGTTCTTCATTTTCGCCCGGCTGACAAAAACATCAAAGCTGACGCCTTGTCCCGATCCTTCCTGGTGTCTGATCTTGAGGAGGAACCTAAACACATCATCGATCCCGCCTGAGTAATGCAGGTGGCCCCCGTGAGTCTAAATCGTCTCCCTCCCGGTAAGACGTTCGTAACGGTACCTGATCGGGAGAAGATCCTACACTGGGGTCTCTCGTCTAAGCTTGCTGGCCATGCCGGTCAGAAAAAGACCCTCCAGCTTATCACCCGGCACTACTGGTGGCCTACCCTGCACAAGGACGTAATAGACTTTGTTTCTGCCTGTGTGTCCTACGCCCGCAACAAGGTTCCGAGACACCTGCCAGCCAGTCGCCTCCTTCCTCTTCCAGTACCTGCTGCCCCCTGGCAGCATATAGCTATGGACTTCATAACAGATCTCCCTGTCTCTGCCGGTTTTACGGTCATTTGGGTGGTCGCTGACCGCTTTTCCAAAATGGCTCATTTCATTCCCCTGCCAGGCCTCCCGTCTGCACCCGAGCTAGCTAAAGACTTTATCCGCCGCATCTTCCGTCTCCATGGCCTGCCCCTCCACATCGTGTCGGATCGTGGGGTTCAGTTCACCTCACGCTTCTGGAGAGCCACATGTAAGCTGCTAGACGTCACCCTGGACTTCTCCTCCGCATACCACCCACAGTCCAATGGTCAGGTGGAGCGGATCAATCAGATCCTGACCAGTTACCTCCGGCACTTCGTTAATGCCCACCATTCAGACTGGGTGGATCTCCTTCCATGGGCAGAATTCTCTTGCAATAATCACGAGAGCGAATCTTCCTCCAGATCCCCATTTTTTGTAGTCTTCGGTCAGCATCCTTGGATCCCATTTCCCATCTCCACCTCGGTGGACAATCCGGCTGCGGAATCTCTCGTTAGCAAATTTTCCTCCATTTGGGAGAGTACCCGATCAGCACTCCTTCAGTCGTCCGAGCGGATGAAAAAACACGCTGACAAAAAACGCCTGGATCCTCCACAATTCCATCCTGGAGATAAAGTCTGGCTCTCGTCCAAGTATGTCCGGCTCAAGATTCCTTCCTACAAGTTAGGGCCTCGGTTCATCGGCCCACTAGAAGTTATCAAACAAATCTACCCAGTGGCCTATAAATTGAAACTCCCGGCCAACTTGCGGATCCCTAACTCCTTCCATGTATCTCTCCTCAAACCCGTGGTACTTAACTCTTATTCCAAGTCTACAGGTACGCCTCCTGCTCCAGTTTCCGCTGAAAAAGAGTTTGAGGTAGAGAACATTCTGGCCACCAAAAGGGTAAGAGGAAAAACCTTTTTTCTGGTAGATTGGAAGGGATTTGGTCCTGAGGAGAGAACGTGGGAGCCCCGGGAGAACATCCATGCCCCTCTCATCCTTGATAAATTTCTGTCTGGCCTAAAAAAGGGGGGGCCTAAAAGGGGGGTACTGTAGCGTTGGCGTCCCTGCCTCCTGATAGGCAGGGACGCTGTTCCCCTCACCTCTCCACTCCGTGCCCGGCGTCCTCCTCCCGCTCTGCTGGCAACGCTCGCTGCTTCCTGGCCACTGTGCTTAGGGCGCGCGCGCGCGCGCTCCCCCTCTCTTAAAGGGGCCGCGCGTGCCGTCCTAAGGAGTCCCCGGCCAATGGCCGGAGGATCTCACCATATATAAGGCACCTCCTCCAAAATGGAGGTGCCCGAGCAATGTTGCTGCAAAGCCTTCACTCTGCTTCAGTCCTCAGGTCCCGTTACCAGTTACCTGCCAGTCACCTGTCAGATTCCTGCTTGATACCTGCCTGATATCCGTTTACCTGCTTGCAAGCCTGCGGTCTGACGGTCTGCCTTCCGACACCTGTCAGTCTGTCTATGGACCAGCCTGCCCGCTCACCTGGAAGCGCTCATCTGCTACCTGCCTGCTAGCCTACCTGGAGGCTCCGATGTCACTTGCCGTGACCACCTGCCTGTCCAGAGACTCTTGCCTGCTCACCTGGGAGCGCTCACCTGCTACCTGCCTGCTAGCCTACCTGGAGGCTCCGCTGTCACTTGCTGTGACCACCTGCCTGTCCAGAGACTCTTGCCTGCTCACCTGGGAGCGCTCACCTGCTACCTGTCTGCTAGCCTACCTGGAGGCCCTGCTGTCACTTGCCGTGACCACCTGCCTGTCCAATCACAGTGCCCTAAGTGAGTGAGTGACAGCTCAGCTGCCCTATCGGAGGCAGGGGCGTGCTGAGCTGTCAGTATTGTGAATGATAGCTCAGCTGTCCAATCTTGCAAGGCTTGTGTGGTTTCCTCTAGGTGTCACCCATTCTGGGTGATTACCTGGCTGTTTACCTAGCTAACAATGATTAGAATATTGCCAGTTGTAGCTTAGCTCAAGTGTTATGTATTTGCTCTGTGCTCTAAGTTCTTATATTCTGATCTTTGCTGCCCAGCCTTGGATTTGATTTGACCATCCATTTGATTAGCCCCTTTATCTACGCCTTTTTCTCACCCCTCTGTTTATGATGTACCCTCCTGGCTTATGACCTCAGATACCTTGACTTCCCGACTCATGGCTTGTCCATGAGAAGTGTCTAAGCATCACGCGAGCACAGTCGGACATGTCTTCATGTTCTAAACATGAAAGCACAGATAGAACTTGTTTATGAAAAGCTGTCTGAATGAGCCCTTACTCTTGCATTTAATGTACACTACAAGCATATTTTTCATATTTTTAAACCACTTCATATATTTTGCCAACAATATATTTCATGTGAAAACAACTCCATATTTCCTTCTTCCTCTGTATCATAATATACATTTCATGCAATGCTAAATACCAAATCAGAAACAAAGATATCTTTGTACAGCAGATGGCCAATGAGCTAGATACTTTGTAAAACATTATAAAATACATGAGGCCTGAGGTGATTCCAATGTTACATACATTTAACATGAGTTCTCTTGGATCAGATTATAATAGATTAGTGCCAAATATTCAGAAGTGATTACAATATAGCAGCCTGGCAATGGCATTCACTATTGCAATAATTACATGCTGAAAGATGTTTTCTCTTTTCAGAAGTTCAGAACCTATTTATCATTTGTCCACATGGTCAATTGAAATATTTGGATACTTTGCATAACTTGTATACTGGATTAAAGGATGCATGAAGCAGTAAATACTAATATATCATAAGAAAAGCATTACATTTTCAACAGCATATTTTGAATGCAAGGTTTATAGATTAACCTACAATAAGCAAAATGAACATAAACCCTGCTGTAAATAGATAAAAAGCAAGTGCATTTAAATAAAATAGGGTTTATAGATTGTAGCTGGACTTGATCATTGACTCCCGTAAGAAAAATTAGAAATGAATACATAATCAAATAAATAAGTAAATAAATAAATATGCAGTAGCCTTGCACATATATGAAGTATATGACACTTTTCATATGTTTTCTTTTTTTCTTGAATAATTTAAATAAAAATACAAAGTAGCATCTCTTAGTAAACAATTGTCTAGTAAAGTTGCAGGAATGAACAGATAAGTGTATTATTTGAAATTCAAATTTTCCAGCTTTCCAAATTTTCCCCTCTAAATTAATTTGTGGCAAATAAATTTCACCGTGAAACTCTAAGCTACAAAGTCTCTAATTGCCTGGAAAAATGTATATGACACTTAGAGGTCTCTATTGAAACCCCTCGAACTCTTTAATACAAGAATGTCCAAGTGACTTTATCCTATGTGGTTGAAGTAAAATGGATAGTAACCATTGGTAATTAACAGCTTATCTAATAACACATTGAAGTATAAGGCTTTTTAGGCTACCGTACATAAATTTTTAAAAACATCCAAAATAATCCCTTTTTTGAGGACACGACAAATGGTAGAAGAAAGGGTAGTTGTGCAAAAATTATCCGTGTTCAGGAAGTATTAAGAGCTTTTTTTTTGATAAATGACTAAGAAATTTCTTTTCACAATCCTTCCAAAAATCATCCATTTATTTAAGGATCAAAACAGGCATGCTGTTTTTAAAGTGAAGAAGTAATGGCTTTTTAATTAGAAATGAAAAATTATCCCATTCTTGATATCCAAGGCAAGTTTGCTGTTATCAAAATGATTAAACAATTCCAAAGGCTTTTTATCAAGCCATCCAAAAATTATGCGGTATTAATATATTATTTGTATGGATTATATGTATGAATAATAAATTATGTGTATATATAAATATGTCTTGAATATACACTTATCTGTTGCATTAGAAAGGTTCTGTTAACCCAAACATCGCCACATGGGCAAAAAAGTCCACTTTGCTTGCATAATTATTTTGTCTAGAGTGCTGCCTCTTTTTCTCTATTATCTTCAAGAATGGAAGAGTGAATATATTGGAGATTTGGCTCCCTGTATTGTTGTTAATGATTTGTAACATATCTGATGTCTCCCATGCCAATCTTATCACTTTGTAAAGGAATACATTAACAATAATCTGTAGAAAGCTAGGATGCATCAGGCAAGGTAATATCTGTCAGGTGTAGGCCAGCAACAGCACCCACTCAAGCAGAAATACAGTATAGCACTATAGAGAACAATGGGAAACCAGCAGATGTTTGACTGGCATGGCTGTTCAGTGGCATTTAGATATTTAGTATTGTAAGGTTAGCAACAACAGCCCTGGAAACAGGTGTACTACCGTATAGATTATGTGATGGGCAGGGAGTAGATACCCAGCTGACGTGGGCCATCAGCACTAGCAGCAGCAGGGTAGTGTAGAAGACAGACAAAGACAGTAAGCAGCTAGATGGTATGACCAATTTAATCATTGGCATTAGCTGTAGGTGAATGAAAGTTTGGACTGATCCATTCCTAATTCATTTTGACAAATATAATGTTTTCAATACTTGGAGTGGGTAATCTGGTTTGATTGTGTGTGACAAAGTTACCGGTTATGCTGAATACCCTCTTTGATATTACACTAGAGACTGGGCATAAGAGTAGGTCTCATAACAAACTGGACAATTCTTCCCACTGGTCCAATCTGCTGACTCAGAAGTCCATGGGATCAGAGCTCAGGGTAGGTATGACTTAACTTGACTGTTCAGCCAGTCCAATGTACAAAACCCATGCACCATTGATAGATTTTGTGACATGATTTTAAATACTATTGAATAAAGATCAAGTTTTTTACAAAGATTATCCTTTGGTGCCTCAGTTTCCTTGGATTTCTACTGACTGTTCAGCCAGTGCATCCCTGTTTGCAGAAGTGTATCTGGTTATTTCAATGGTAGATAAAACATCTGGTTCATCATATCAATTTGCTGTTATTTCTGCATTGGCTACTTGTTATAGTCCTAATGCTGGCACAGGAATGAGAGTATTGTGTCTGCAGAGATCACAGAGTGGTCTCTAGGTCAGTTGTGTGGTCAACAGGTAACACAGCTTATCCTGGTAAAATGCTAATTGGAACTCCCTTTCAGAAGATGAAAAAAAATTCCTACATTTTGCTTTTATAGCAAGGGTCTAAAAGCATGGCTATCCAATAGTCAATCCTTTGCTTTATATTAATAATATGCTTGTTATAGCACAAACATTCCAGCATACAGCTTTCCATATTTCCCAGCACAACCAAAGCTCTTGTTGGTGAATTTTCATTACCCCACTACGACGGATGATTGTCATAGCCAACGTTGTCATCATTATCATTTTTACTTTGTTAGCCTAATCACCTTGCTTCAATGTCCTCCTTCATCTCCAACTGCTGCATGTAACAGGGACCTTGAGGGTCCCTAACAGACATGAGGCAGCAGTGAACACGTACAACTTACAGTTCTTCCTCCAACTGCTTTTGCATTCTAGTGAGTGCTTATTCCAGAATAAATATGAGGGGGATGAAATCATTGATTTCACTACTGACAAATTTTGTTACATCTTTGAAGGATGTCAGTAAGTAACACGTATTCCTCATCAAGTGACAATGGTGTATCTCAAAGTAACCAATGCTCCAGTTTAGCTGCTGCATGATATAGTCCATCATCACTTTACGTTGCTTGTACAGATACCAAAACATATACAGCATAAATTTACAACTGGAAGTGACATCGCAAATAAGGCAGTGCTCCAGAAGACCATTCTGTTTTTGTAAAGCAAGTAGGGCATACTTTGCCACCTAAGAATATATAGGAATCTTCAAATTTGAGAAAATTCTAATAACACTTGATCCTTTAAAGGATTAATTCGCTCATTTAGATAAGTATGCGCTGCTGAGGCATCTTGCCTCATTGATGTAAGTCTCAGCAAAAATGTTACGCCTAGTGACGTTTTAATTTATTTAACAGGAATTTGTATCCAGTATAAAGGAGTGACTGAAAAGCTTGGATAAGAAGATTACTTTTATAGTCTATTCCAGATGTTTTAGTTCTATCTGACAACCAGGGTCATATTTCTGTCCAGCCGTTTCACAGATGCCTTCATCTTGTGCCAGTCATTACACTGGTTACCCATTCGCTTCGGGTTACAATATAAACTCACCGCTCTCACCCACAAAGCTCTCCACAGTTCTGCACCGCCTTATATCTCCTATCTTATCTCTGTCTAATGCCCTACACGTGCCCTCCGTTCTTCAAATGACCTAAGACTAACATTCCCCACTAATCCGAACCTCGCACCTCCGTTTCCAAGACTTCTCTTGTGCTGCGCCAGTTCTCTGTAATGCTTTATCCCAGACAATCCGACTGATGCCTAGCCACCACATCTTCAAGAATGCTTTAAAAACCTATCTCTTTAAACAAGCCTACCACCTCAACTCAGTAAACTAACTTTCCCCTGTTCCCTCCTTCTAATTATTATTCAGAATCTGTCCCCTACTATTCATCTGTCTCCACACCCTCCATGCACATGATAACTGCACTCGATACTTGATTATTGCACATACGGGCTGATGACCGGCTCAAGCAGCCTATATGAAAATCCCTGTTTATTATAATTACTAGACCTGAAATAACAAGCACTTTTCACCTATTATGTCCCCCCATTTCCTTTTAGATTGTAAGCTTGCAAGCAGGACCCTCACTCCTAATGTAACTGTTTAAACTGTCTTACCTTGTATTGAATTTATTGTCTGTATATGTCCCCGCTTAAATGTAAAGTGCTCTGGAATATGTTGGAGCTTTATAAATAAAAAAAATATTATTATTATTATCTGACTAGAGGTGGACCTGCTCAGGAGGGGGGGGGGGTGAAAAAATCAGGAAAATTTATCAATTTAAATGCTCCAGAATTCTGAAGCAATCTTCACTAAAACACTATTTTTAATGATGTGCACCATATTGAAGTTATTGACACTTTTTGCCCCTTTTTCAAAAAGCAAGCATGGCCTTTTAAAAAGGGAATTTGGCTTGTTAGGAAATAGGTCTTGTCTAAATCTACCCCATTGATTAAATGCAAAACTGCCAAAGAGCAGTGTGTTCTGTTTCTGCTAATCTGAGAAACCAAGGTCAGCTGTGGCGTTAAATAGGTCTGAAGTGATCACTATTCAAAGTGAAAGACCTTTTTGGAACTGCTGTGAAAGTAAGTCTAGATTCACACCGTATTCAGCAGTGATTTCATTGCTTCGATCTGAAGCTCCCTTCTGAATTCTTGAATAATGGAATTCAGATATGCCCTTAAGGAAGCACTCCCATCAAAGTTTTTATCCTCTTAATATATAGCAGCCATCTTATTATTTGGCACTGTGTACTTACAATTGCCATTTTGCACTGCTACCCAGCTACATCTTCTGTTTTCCATTAGGTCTATGACATCACATGATTAAAAACTGACAAGCTGAATCCTCCTAAGCACTATGTAGGAAAAGGAAGTCTCTTTTTCCTGCATGAGTCATGAGCCACTGCAAAAATTCCTGGCAGGATGGAGGAGGGAGCAGCTGGGTCAAGAGTTGAAGCTGGTAATGAGTCATGCAGGGACAAGAGACTTTCTGTTTCTACATAGAGCAAAGAAAAAAGAACAACTACTACCCCCCACTTTTATTTATGACCTTGTTTACTTGCCCCTTGAATATCCTGCATCTAGCTTAGCCTTGATCAGTTGATCAAGATGAGCACAGACCACTCCCCTCTGGTTCACATCTGAATGCATTCTATAGCACATATATTGTGAGCAAGGAGTCTGCTATAGACGTGTCTGCAGTGTATTACTTAAATGTGAGAAATATGAATTATACCTTAATTGAACCTGAAGGGAACTGAAGGTAACTGGATACTTGGACACTGTAAACAATGTTTGTGTTTGTTTTCCCTCTCACCTCCTTAATCCTTCACTTTTTACAACCACCCCTAATCCCTACAACTAGTAAGGAACTGGTCATCTCTCCTTCCATCCTGACCATTCATCTCACCTCCTCCTCAGAACTATTCCTCAACATTCAATCCTGTGTCTACAGGAGCTCTATGGAACGCTCGCTCCGTCTGCAACAAACTTTCCTACATCCATGATCTTTTCATCACTAACAAACTTTCCTTCCTCAGCATCACAGAAACCTGCCTCACCCCATCTGACACTGCCTCTCCAGCTGCACTTCCATATGGTGGATTCCACCTTTCCCACACTCCCTGCCCCATTGACAAGCATGGTGGAGGAGTAGGTTTTCTCCTGCCTGATAACTGCTCCTTCACCCAAATCCCACTGCCACCCTCCATTACTCTCCCGTCTTTTGAAGTGCACTGTGTGCGCATCTGCTCCCCCTCCAACCTCCAACTGGCTGTCATTTACCACCCCCCAGGACCAGCCACCATAGACCATTTCATCACCTGGCTACTTCATTTCCTTTCCGCTGACATCCCCACTATCATCATGAGTGACTTCAACATACCCATTGACACTTCTCTCTCAGCTGCCTCTAAGCTTCTATCCCTCACTTCCTCCTTCGGACTTACTCAATGGTCTTCTGCAGCCACTCACAAAGATGGCCACACTCTGGACCTCATCTTCACCCGCCTCTGTTCCCCGTCTAACCTCTCTAACTCACCCCTTCCCTCTTTCTGACCACAATCTACTTACATTCTCTACCCTCTCCTCTCCAGTGCAACAATCCCCACTCCACAAACTTGCATACCCTCACAGAAATCTTAAATACCTTGAACTACACTCACTCTCTGAATCCCTCCTCCCTCTTACAGACATCAGTTTCTTATATGACGCATATGTTGCTGCCACTTTATATAACACCACAACAACTGCAGCTCTCAATTCGGTCATCCCCTCACACATACCAAAGCTCGCACAATGAACAGGCAACCCTGGCACATCAGCCTAACCAAAGAACTGCGACAGGCCTCCAGGGTTGCTGAGTGTACATGGAAAAGGTCCCACTCCAATGAGCACTTCATCGCATTCAAACAGTCCCTCACTACCTTCAAGTCCACACTCATTGCAGCAAAACAAACATCCTTCTCAACTCTCATATCCTTCCTGTTTCACAACCTTAAACAGCTATTCAACACCTTCAATTCTCTCCTCCGCCCCCAGCACCTCCTCCCTCTTCTTTCATCTCAGCTGAAGACTTTGCCTCATTCTTCAAGCAGACGATTGACACCATCAGACAAAGCTTTTGCCTAAAGTCCCCCCAGCCCCTCCTCACATCTACTCCATCCTCTTCCTCCAAAACCAATTTCTCCATCATTATGGAAGATCAACTTTCCTCTTTGCTCTCCAAATCACACCTCACCACCTGTGAACTTGACCCAATCCCGTTCCACCTTATCCCCAACCTTACCACTATCTTCATCCCAAACCTAGTCCACCTTTTCAACCTGTCACTAACAATTGGTGTCTTCCCCTCATGCTTCAAACATGCCTCGATCACACCCATCCTCAAAGTGCCCTCCCTTGACCCATTCTCTCTGATAAGCTACCGCCCCATATCACTTGTCTCCTATGCCACAAAACTACTGGAACAACATGTCCACTTTGAACTGTCCTCCTACCTCTCCTCCTGCTCTCTCTTTGACCGCCTCCAATCTGGCTTCCAACTGCACCATTCTACTGAAACTGCCCTGACTAAAGTCACCAATGACTTACTAACCGCTAAATCCACGTGACACTACTCTGTCCCCCTCCTCCTAGACCTGTCATCTGCCTTCGACAAAGTGCACCATTCCCTCTTACTACAGACACTCTCATCTCTCCGCATCACAGACTTGGCCCTATCTTGGATCTCTTCATACCTAACAGGACATCCAATGTCTCCCACTCACACACCACCTCCTCATCTCGCCCCCTATCTGTCGTTGTTCCCCAAGGTACAGTTCTAGGACTCCTGCTCCTCTCCATCTACACCTTTGGCCTGGGACAGCTCATAGAGTCTCACAGCTTTCAGTATCAGCTCTATGCTGATGACACACATATCTCCCTCTCTGGACCCGATATCTCCTCCCTACTAACCAAAATCCCACAATGTCTGTCTATTTCATCTTTCTTCTCTGCTAGATTTTTAAAACTTAACATGGATAAAACAGAATTCATCATCTTTCCACCATCTCATTCATCCGCCCACCTGACCTATCTATCAACGTTAATGGCGGTTCACCTGTCCCCCCGCTATTCCCCGGCCTCTCCTCTCTGTCAATCACTTCACTGGCTCCCCATTGCCCAGAGACTCCAATTCAAAACCCTAACCACGGCATCCACAACCTGTCTCCTCCGTATATCTGTGACCTAGTCTCCCAATACATACCTGCACGCAACCTCAGATCCTCACATGATCTCTTGCTCTACTCCCCTCTTATCTCCTCTTCCCACAATCGCATACAAGATTTCTCCCGTGCATTCCCCCTACTCTGGAACTCTCTACCACAACATATCAGAATTTTGCCTACCGTGGAAACTTTCAAAAGGAAACTGAAGACCCACCTCTTCCGACAATCCTACAACCTGCAGTAACCATCGCTCCACCATACCGCTGCATGACTAGCTCTACCCCCACCTACTGTATCCTTACCCATTCCTTGTAGACTGTGAGCCATCATGGGCAGGGTCCTCACCTCTCTTGTACCAGTCACCGTCACGTTTTGCTCAAGATTATTGTAATTGTTTTTGTATGTATACCCCTTTTTCACATGTAAAGAGCCATGGAATAAATGGCGCTATAACAATAAATAATAATAATAATTAACTTGGTAGAAAGGTAAAACAAGCAATTGTAAGTACACAGTTCTATATTATATGATGATTGCAATATATTAAGAGGATAAAAACTATGATCTTTATTAAAAAATAAAATGAATAATGCTGCAACTTTCACAATGGCCTATTGGGACTATTTTAGACTCATGCTTTCTGTCCCATCAGAAAGAGTTTTCAGGAGTGTCCTTATCATCAGAGGCAGGACTATTATGACATATAACCCCTTTATACATAGCCAATAACAAAGTATATACCAATCACAATAAGTGATGTTACAGCTCCCCCTTACCCCTCCCTTCACAAGGACCTTTAGAAACATGCATGAGATGCTTCAATAGAAGAGATAGGGCTGGTGTTTGTTCCTAAAATTACAGGAAGTCTAAAAAAGTACAAGTGGCCAGTGTAAATATTACAAGATTACTCTTTTATATTTTAAATAAAGACTGTGATATAGAAAAAATGTCAAACATTAAAAAAAATAGATTTAAAGAAGACTTTTTACTGGATTCTTTAATTTAAACTGAGTACCTGTTCCCATTTTTGCTGTTTCACTTATATAAGAGCAGTTTTTTCTGAGCCCTTCCACTCCAAGTTACGCCCAGCGGTCATAAAATGATAATTTTCCATTCAAGCAACTGGACATATTGTACACTACAGAACTTCCTTGTGGCCATTTATATTTTCCTCTGTATGATACAATTTCAGTGGTATAAACTCAGTTTATCTGAAAACCCTGATTTAAACAATCAATCAATTTTCTGGTGACACTTTCCCTCTTATGTTAGCTCCCCTAAGAGAAAAAAGTTAAACAGGGGGTGTATACTTGGTGTCCATAGAATTTAATCCACGTGATTTACCTCTTTGGTGAAATTGTAATTTTTATTCTTTCAGCATTAAAAACATCAGTGCAGACATACATATACTTATCAGCATGGTCCAGAGAATACTCTGTTAGGAGACACATTGGAATTTAAAACCATACGGCCTTGTCATTATTGAAGAAGATTAGGCAAGGGTGAGGTCACAGGACCGTATTTTCTCTCATCTGAGAAAATTCTTCCGATTATGCTAATCACACTCTAAGCACACTCTGATCAGCGTTTTATCAGAGTGTGATCACAGTATGATCGCATTTTCTCAGACGTAGAGAAGAAGGGAACAAATTGGATTGCACTCTGATGTCATACGAGTGCAGTCCAATTTTTTCAATGCACTCATTGACTTGCATGGCTGTGTGTGATCCGATTTATGGATGCAAATCATGCGTACTGCGATTTTTTTCCTCATACAAACTCAGTCTGAGGAAAAAAATTGGACACCTCCATGGCCCCATAGGATAACACTGGTCCGAATGAAATCCAATATGTTTTGTCTGAATGTTCTCGAACCTAAAATAGGGTTGTCTGCACAAGCCTTTAGTAAAGTTCATTAAGCAATATTGCATCAATCCTCTGTCTACTGCTCCTCAGTTTTCCCTTTCTCTTTGCTATGCTACGCTCATACAGTCAGCAAAACCAGGAATGTTGAATGTATTACCAAGAAATAAAAATTAATACCTAATATGATAATTTGTGTGAAAATGTTATTGCTGTATGTGAATGTTTATAAAACTCTTTAAGGCATACATGTCAAACTCTGGCCCATGGGCCAAATATGGCCTGCGGAGTGGTTTTATTTGGCCCGTGACACCAGAACCAACACCCCTATGTGGGGCCCATTATTCTGTATGGTGGACTATGTGGGGCCATTATTCTGTATGGAGGACTATAGGGGTCCCATTATTCTGTATGGAGGACTATGTGGAGCCCAATATTCTGTATGGAAGACTATAGGGGTCCCATTATTCTGTATGGAGGACTATGTGAGGCCATTATTTTGTATGGAGGACTTTGTGGGGCCCATTATACTGTATACTGATTGGCCTGCAACTTTGTCCCAGTTTTTCATTTTGGCCCTCTGTGTGTTTGAGCACCAGAAACGCACACGTGCACCATAAATTGGACATAACGTACACCATTGTCAAAACAGTATTGTTGCGCACACTTTCCGTCTTAATGTAATTTTTAACCACTTCAGGGTTTGAAAACCCTGAAACAGTTAAAATAAGTGACAGGGTCATTCTTCAGGTGGCTTCCACTGGGAAGCTGCTTGCTCTTTATACTTAACAGTATAGAGTGAAAGCACCTTTACCTGGGAAAACTCGGCGACTGTGCCTCCATCTAAGTGATGCAGCATACACATACCCTGCTTTAAGAAATCACAAGACAGAACAGCATTGACAATGCAGAAATACCTGCAAAAATGCAATGACATTACAAAAAACCCACAAAAAAAATTAAATAACATGGCGATTGCTGTGGTCACCTTAGTATCACTCTGTCTGGCTTTACACTAAATATTGAGTTAATTGCACGTGAAGCAAACAGAACTCAGGGTTTTGTAATTAATTTTGCTTATGTGGTCACCTATAACCTTGGAAATGCGCAAATTCCCCTATAAGAAAAAAACCTGTGCCAAGACTAATAAGACTGTGCATTTAATACCTTTACCTGGATGCCTATAGCTTTGAGAGCGGCACGAACAAACAAACAAGTCTTAAAATTGAAAAGGTTCAACAATAACTTTTTTTTCTCTGAATAGTAAAGGTAATTTTATTAAAGAACGAGCTGGGGATTGCAATCACGGTGAAGTGTGTATGTTCCAGCTGGGAAGTCTTAATGCTGCAGTGGAAGAGTGCTATACAATCTTGTGCAATTGTTAATCAACTTGTACGTAATAATGTTGTTGTGAAGGCTCTTAGCTGTATGATGCTGACTTTTATCAGTTTGAGAATTTTACTTCTATTTAGACATCAGTCAAACAACATATTAACATACACAGTGGTAATTGTAATACTTAACATGTTATTTGGCGATACTGCTAATCTAATCTAACAGAAACAAGAAAAAGTTTATTTTCTTATTCTGGACAAATATTTCAAGTCAGCAGATGTTCCCATGGTATTTTTAATATTGTATCTATTCAATGGATTCATGTTACCCAAAATATATGAACGTGAAAACATAGTTTTGTGTTTGAGGTGTAATGCTAAATCTATACAGGGATCCCCAAAAACCATGTGCTATGTAACACAGCCCCAATATCTCCTGTGATGCGGGCACCAGCCCCAGTGTCTACAGTGATGCATGCACCAGTACCAATTTCTCCTGCGATGCATGCACCACCTCCAATGTCTCCCGTATGCAGGCACCAGCCCCAGTGTCTACTGTGATGTGTGAACCAGCCCCAATGTCTCCTGTGATGTGTGCATTAGCCTCAATGTCTCTTGTGAAGTGTGCACAGTTCCCAAATGTCTCCTTTGATGTGTGCACCAGCCCCAATGTCTCCTATGAAGTATGTACGCCAGCCCCAATGTCTCCAGTGAAGTATATACTCCTGCTTCAATGTCTCCTGTGATGCATGTGTGTCACCCTGGCCTGGATGCCACAAATATAATAAAGCTGTGTCTGAGAGCAAGGGGGTGGTTCTCTAGTCAGGGGAACATTAGCATGTAATACCGCCTGTCTCAGGCCAGTAGGGGGAGCAGGCTGCCCCTATAAATGCTGGAACTGGGGGCAGGGTTAGGAAGAACTGGACGACCTGTCTCTGGACTGAGACATGTCCCAGAGCAGAGAGGGACAGTGGTATTGCACCCTAAGAGGACGAGTGGCAGTAGAAGAGCCACAAGCCAGAGACAAGAGGCAAAGTGAGCCTGTCTTGGCAGACAAAGAACTCCATTTTACCAGACTTTGGTGTCTGAGGCTGTGAGGATTCCACGTCCTGCAGCAGATAACCAGTCCGCAGGGGACTGTATGTTCCTTGGCCTAAGAAGCCCGGAGGCTCTGCCACAACAGAAGGGACCAGCAAAGCCGTACCAGGCCGGGAGTAGAAAGGGACTCACGTTGCAGGCCATACAGGCGAGAATACACAGAGAGCTCAGAACCGTGGGCTGTTACCCTATCAGGAGGAGATAGCCAGAAGGAGCGTAGAGAGCACGGTAGGCATACACCCTCACCCTGACCAGGGCCAATTTCCCAATTGCTCTCAGACATCCAGATCCCCTCCTAGCCGGGACTGTTTGTGGGTCAGTTCACCTGTTCTAGTAAAGACCCTGGACTGCAATCTGTTGTCTGCGTGCTCCTTGCTCCTCCAGCACTAACAGTACTGGGATGCCCTACACCATCACCCCCATCTTCCATTATACTGCCCTGGGGCCGCACTCTTCCCGTGGGGAGTCACACTATCCCAGCTGCATACATCATCAGCCCCAGCGGTCTACCTGGCAGCGGCGGTCCGCACTGACCGCAATCCACGGGTGGCATAGTCGGACATCACTTAAAACTTATAAAGGGACTACCACTGGCCTGACTACCCTGAGCCACGGACCGGGTCGCCACTACTACCCCCATCGTTCCCCTATTGCCCGGATCCGAGTGCCCCACGGCCCAGGGGGCGAGTCAGCTTTGGCGTAGTCGGCAGGATCTTAACCAACCCGCCACAAACGGGTTTTGCGTGCCTGAAAGAGACTGTACACGCACCTGAAAAGAGGTTTCCCGCCATCCGGAGCCGTTTCCCGCCATTTTCAGCCGTCTCCCGCCATTTTCAGCCGTCTCCCGCCATCTTCTGTCGGTTCCCGCCATCTTCAGCCGTTTTCCCGCCATCGGACGCCATCTTCAGGATGCCGCGCGGGAAGAAGAGGGGCGTGGACGTCCAAACCGCGCGAGACCTGAAGCTCCGCCCCACGCACCGACGCTGCGCAAGGTCCTGGAAGGGAGAGAGAGCGACGCTAACGTCACCAGGACGCGACGCAAGGTCCTCGTCCGGAGCAGAATCAGCGGAGCCGCGGCCTACAGAAGAGGATCGTCGGAAGGTAGGCCGCGCTTAACTAGGGGGGAGGAAGATGTCGGACACAGGCGCCCCCTACCACCAGCGCAGCTGCAGCAGCTGTGATGCCCTTTTCCCTGCCCTACATCCCTGGAGCGGCCTGGCTGCCTAAGTATTCAGGGGAGCCCCATGCCCTGACTGATTTTAAGGAAAGGCTGTACAATTTCTTCCAAGTTTACCCCCTGACAGAGGAACAGAAGGTTAGCATACTGACAGGGCAGTTAACTGGCGCAGCCCAGCGGGAGGTAAAGTCATGGCCCGCTGAGGAGAAAAGGACTGTGAAGGACATTCTGGCCCGGCTGCGAGGTAACTTTGATACCCGTATTTCCGCTGAAATTAAAATGCGGTTCTATGGATGTAAGCAGAGGGCACAGGACAGCATCAGAGACTATGCCCTAAACTTGCAGGAAGCCTTGAGGGCCATCAAACAAACTGACCCTGGCAGCGTGCAGGAAACGGATAAGCTGCTAACAGAACAATTCATAGAAGGTCTGTTGTCTAGCGCCCACAGGGCCCAACTGCGCCTCATGTTCTTTCAGAACCCTGATCTGACCTTTGCCCAATTCAAGGACAGGGCGATAAGGGTGCTCCGTGAACCCGCAAGCAGTGGCGCTATAAACCCCTGGTGCCCTGCTCTCACCTACCACCAGGAGGCAGCGTCCTCCCCTATGGACTCTGTGGGGGCTGACGCACAGGCCCTGAACCAAGCCCCGTCGAAAGATCTGCATCACCAAGTCCAGGAGCTGACCAGGAGCGTCGCGTCGTTGACCAGGACCGTCCAGGCGTTACAAGTGGACCCGTCAAGACCCATCGAGCTGGCTTCAAGTCCAGAGGATGTCCCGTGGCATCGACAGAGGAGGATCCCATCGTTCCGAGGGAGGCCCACAGACCGCTACGCAGAGGATGGACAGCCAATTTGCCGTCGATGCAACCAGCCCGGACACATTTCCAGGTACTGTAATTTAAACGGGTCCAACCTGGGGCTGAGGGCTGACCCCCAGGCATAAGATCACCAGGCCTTTATAATTGGCGTGATAAGTACGTTGGGGGGCGCCCGGTTTTACCCGTGGTGCTGGACGGTATCCCCATGAGCGCCTTGCTGGATACTGGGTCGCAAGTAACCACTATCCCTTGTGTACTTTTTAAGCAGTATTGGACTGATGCTGATATCACACGGTATCTGGACAGTAACTTGAGCATCATCGCCAGTAATGGCTTACCCGTGCAGCAGATGGGGTTCAAGGAGATGACCATTAAAATTGGTAAAGTTGAACTACCGGCACAGGGAGTGATTATTGTGGACATTGACCGTCTTGAAAGTCACCCTAAAATAACTGTGGGTACTAACGTGATTGAAAATTGTCTTTCAGAGGTAATTGTAATTCTACAACAGGTGGCGGTGAATGCTAGTTCCAGCCAACAGAGAGTCCTCAACAAGGAAATAAAAGCCCTGATGAGATGGCAGCAGGTAGAACTGTCTGGTGGTGAGATCGGTAGCGTAAGACTGAGTGACCCATTCCAAATTTCCATGCCTCCCAAATGTGAAATGATGATCTGGTGTCAGACTGCAATCAGGTTGAGAGGTAGAGACTAGAGATGAGCGTTGTTCTACTCGAACTGTTCGCCAATCTCAAATTCGAGCTGTTTTGGGCGGAGTTCGAGCCGTTCGGCGAACACGAACGATTTGAGAAAAATTCGGCTGTTCGAGGTTATGTTCGATAACTGTTCGTGCACCAAAATCATAACTGGATTTTTTCTCAGTAATGATGAAAATTAATGTTAATACGCAGTTTGAGTGTACAGCGGGGTGGGGGGAGGGGCAGGGGATGGATCTCTGCAGGAATAATGAAGATCTCCATTTTTTTTTCTCTTTCCCGCATTTACAGTGGGGAGGTGCAATCTGTCAGCCTATCAGCAGCGCACACACGGAGCGAAGTGCTTTTTTCACACAAGCAAGGGCATGTGTCATTGGCAGTGTATGTCACATGTCCTTGCCCTATAAGACCAAGCCATTTTCCCCGTCGCCACCATTTTCTCACTGCTGCAGCTGCGTGTTAGACGGCACCGCTGTTGCTGTGTGCGCTATACCTTGTTAATTTCAAGCCAATTTTCGCACAAATCTACAGATAGCTTGGGAGTAGGGAATAGTTGTGATTGCAGTCCTTTTAAGGACTAGGTTACAGCATTTCCTACGACTTTTATCAGGCAGGTCTGTGCTCTTAAATAGATAGATTGTGGGAGTAAAGACTAATTGTAATTGCAGTCCTTTTCAGGACTAGGTTACATCAGTTCCTATCAGTTTTTGCCAGGCAGGTCTGTGCCAGTGCTGTGCAAGTTTTTTTCACAGCATTTGGCTGAATCTAGCAAAGCTAATCCTTTTTGGCCTATTGCAGAGTGTGTTAGTCAGTGGAGTAGCCTATCTGTGTTGCAAGATATACCACCTGTGTATAGAATACCAATTTTTTTACTGCACCTAGTGAAGTAAAATCTTTTGGGCATAGCATCATTCTATTAGTCCATCTATACTGACCTCCATCAGGTTGCAAATTGAATATAATTTTCTTCTGCATCTAGCTCTGAAAAAATATTTGGGCTTCTAGCAGTGTGTGGGACTTGTTCTATTAGTCCATCTATACTGACCTCCATGAGGTTGCAAACTGAATATAATTTGTTTCTGCATCTAGCTCTGAAAAAATATTTGGCCTTCTAGCAGTGTGTGGGACTTTCTCTATTAGTCCATCTATACTGACCTCCATCAGGTTGCAAACTGAATATATTTTTTTTCTGCATCTACCTCTGAAAAAATATTGGGCTTCTAGCTGTGTGTGGGACTTGTTCTATTAATACATCTATACAGACCTCCATCAGGTTGCAAACTGAATATAATTTTTTTCTGCATCTACCTCTGAAAAAATATTTGGGCTTCTAGCTGTGTGTGGGACTTGTTCTATTAATCCATCTATACTGACCTCCATCAGGTTGCAAATTAAAAATAATTTTTTTCTGCATCTACCTCTGAAAAAATATTTGGGCTTCTAGCTGTGTGTGGGACTTGTTCTATTAGTCCATCTATACTGACCTCCATCAGGTTGCAAACTGAATACAATTTTTTTCTGCATCTAGCTCTGAAAAAATATTTGGCCTTCTAGCAGTGTGTGGGACTTTCTCTATTAGTCCATCTATACTGACCTCCATCAGGTTGCAAACTGAATATATTTTTTTTCTGCATCTACCTCTGAAAAAATATTGGGCTTCTAGCTGTGTGTGGGACTTGTTCTATTAATCCATCTATACAGACTCCATCAGGCTGCAAACTGAATATAATTTTTTTCTGCATCTACCTCTGAAAAAATATTTGGGCTTCTAGCTGTGTGTGGGACTTGTTCTATTAGTCCATCTATACTGACCTCCATCAGGTTGCAACTTAAAAATAATTTTTATCTGCATCCAGCTCTGAAAAAATATTTGGCCTTCTAGCAGTGTGTGGGACTTTCTCTATTAGTCCATCTATACTGACATCCATCAGGTTGCAAATTAAAAATAATTTTTTGTCTGCATCTAGCTCTGAAAAAATATTTGGCCTTCTAGCAGTGTGTGGGACTTTCTCTATTAGTCCATCTATACTGACCTCCATCAGGTTGCAAACTGAATATATTTTTTTTCTGCATCTACCTCTGAAAAAATATTGGGCTTCTAGCTTTGTGTGGGACTTGTTCTATTAATCCATCTATACAGACCTCCATCAGGTTGCAAACTGAATATAATTTTTTTCTGCATCTACCTCTGAAAAAATATTTGGGCTTCTAGCTGTGTGTGGGACTTGTTCTATTAGTCCATCTATACTGACCTCCATCAGGTTGCAAACTGAATATAATTTTTTTCTGCATCTAGCTCAGAAAAAATATTTGGGCTTCTAGCTGTGTGTGGGACTTTCTCTGTTAGTCCATCTATACTGACCTCCATCAGGTTGCAAATTAAAAATAATTTTTAACTGCATCTACCTCTGAAAAAATATTTGGGCTTCTAGCAGTGTGTGGGACTTGTTCTATTAGTCCATCTATACTGACCTCCATCAGGTTGCAAACTGAATATAATTTGTTTCTGCATCTAGCTCTGAAAAAATATTTGGCCTTCTAGCAGTGTGTGGGACTTTCTCTATTAGTCCATCTATACTGACCTCCATCAGGTTGCAAACTGAATATATTTTTTTTCTGCATCTACCTCTGAAAAAATATTGGGCTTCTAGCTGTGTGTGGGACTTGTTCTATTAATACATCTATACAGACCTCCATCAGGTTGCAAACTGAATATAATTTTTTTCTGCATCTACCTCTGAAAAAATATTTGGGCTTCTAGCTGTGTGTGGGACTTGTTCTATTAATCCATCTATACTGACCTCCATCAGGTTGCAAATTAAAAATAATTTTTTTCTGCATCTACCTCTGAAAAAATATTTGGGCTTCTAGCTGTGTGTGGGACTTGTTCTATTAGTCCATCTATACTGACCTCCATCAGGTTGCAAACTGAATATAATTTTTTTCTGCATCTAGCTCTGAAAAAATATTTGGCCTTCTAGCAGTGTGTGGGACTTTCTCTATTAGTCCATCTATACTGACCTCCATCAGGTTGCAAACTGAATATATATTTTTTCTGCATCTACCTCTGAAAAAATATTGGGCTTCTAGCTGTGTGTGGGACTTGTTCTATTAATCCATCTATACAGACCTCCATCAGGCTGCAAACTGAATATAATTTTTTTCTGCATCTACCTCTGAAAAAATATTTGGGCTTCTAGCTGTGTGTGGGACTTGTTCTATTAGTCCATCTATACTGACCTCCATCAGGTTGCAAACTGAATATAATTTTTTTCTGCATCTAGCTCTGAAAAAATATTTGGCCTTCTAGCAGTGTGTGGGACTTTCTCTATTAGTCCATCTATACTGACCTCCATCAGGTTGCAAATTAAAAATAATTTTTTGTCTGCATCTAGCTCTGAAAAAATATTTGGCCTTCTAGCAGTGTGTGGGACTTTCTCTATTAGTCCATCTATACTGACCTCCATCAGGTTGCAAACTGAATATATTTTTTTTCTGCATCTACGTCTGAAAAAATATTGGGCTTCTAGCTTTGTGTGGGACTTGTTCTATTAATCCATCTATACAGACCTCCATCAGGTTGCAAACTGAATATAATTTTTTTCTGCATCTACCTCTGAAAAAATATTTGGGCTTCTAGCTGTGTGTGGGACTTGTTCTATTAGTCCATCTATACTGACCTCCATCAGGTTGCAAACTGAATATAATTTTTTTCTGCATCTAACTCAGAAAAAATATTTGGGCTTCTAGCTGTGTGTGGGACTTTCTCTATTAGTCCATCTATACTGACCTCCATCAGGTTGCAAATTAAAAATAATTTTTAACTGCATCTACCTCTGAAAAAATATTTGGCCTTCTAGCAGTGTGTGGGACTTTCTCTATTAGTCCATCTATACTGACCTCCATCAGGTTGCAAATTAAAATTAATTTTCATCTGCATCCAGCTCTGAAAAAATATTTGGCCTTCTAGCAGTGTGTGGGACTTTCTCTATTAGTCCATCTATACTGACCTCCATCAGGTTGCAAATTAAAAATAATTTTTTGTCTGCATCTAGCTCTGAAAAAATATTTGGCCTTCTAGCAGTGTGTGGGACTTTCTCTATTAGTCCATCTATACTGACCTCCATCAGGTTGCAAACTGAATAAATTTTTTTCTGCATCTACCTCTGAAAAAATATTTGGCCTTCTAGCAGTGTGTGGGACTTTCTCTATTAGTCCATCTATACTGACCTCCATCAGGTTGCAAACTGAATATGTTTTTTTTCTGCATCTACCTCTGAAAAAATATTGGGCTTCTAGCTGTGTGTGGGACTTGTTCTATTAATCCATCTATACAGACCTCCATCAGGTTGCAAACTGAAAATAATTTTTTTCTGCATCTACCTCTGAAAAATATTTGGGCTTCTAGCTGTGTGTGGGACTTGTTCTATTAGTCCATCTATACTGACCTCCATTAGGTTGCAAACTGAAAATAATTTTTTGTCTGCATCTAGATCTGAAAAAATATTTGGCCTTCTAGCTGTGTGTGGGACTTTCTCTATTAGTCCATCTATACTGACCACCATAAGGTTGCAAATTAAAAATAATTTTTATCTGCATCTACCTCTGAAAAAATATTTGGCCTTCTAGCAGTGTGTGAGACTTTCTCTATTAGTCCATCTATACTGACCTCCATCAGGTTGCAAACTGAATATATTTTTTTCTGCATCTACCTCTGAAAAAATATTGGGCTTCTAGCTGTGTGTGGGACTTGTTCTATTAATCCATCTATACAGACCTCCATCAGGTTGCAAACTGAATATAATTTTTTTCTGCATCTACCTCTGAAAAAATATTTGGGCTTCTAGCTGTGTGTGGGACTTGTTCTATTAGTCCATCTATACTGACCTCCATCAGGATGCAAACTGAAAATAATTTTTCGTCTGCATCTAGCTCTGAAAAAATATTTGGCCTTCTAGCAGTGTGTGGGATTTTCTCTATTAGTCCATCTATACTGACCTCCATCAGGTTGCAAACTGAATATATATTTTTTCTGCATCTACCTCTGAAAAAATATTTGGGCTTCTAGCTGTGTGTGGGACTTTCTCTATTAGTCCATCTATACTGACCTCCATCAGGTTGCAAATTGAATATAATTTTTTTCTGCATCTAACCCAACCAATAGTTTTGACCTAATACCACAGTTTGGCCACTCAGCTCTGCTCGGTTCCCATCCATTGTTTTTTTGTGCAAACACCTCCAGAGTTGTGAATTAGTTAACCACCAAAATGAGTGGAAAAAGGCCTGCTGCTGGTGGAAAGGGGAATAGGCGTGTTGGGAAGGGGAAAAAAGGTTGTGTCCGTGGGGTAGGTGTTAAAGCAACAGTAACATCTGCAGAAGAAAGACCATCTTCCAGCCAAACTAAAATGTCTACTTCTTTTAGCGGACAATGTCATAAGATCCCTTTCTTACGGCCACGCCAATCGCTACAAATTCCAGATGAGGCACAAAAACAGCAGGTGCTTCAACGGATATCAAGTGCTCCTTTAAGTGGGCTCTCCTCCACATCAACTTCAACATCATAAATACTCCAGTCCTCAAATGTGTCACCCCAATCGCACTTGCTTCCTCACAGCTCCCAAATCTCCAGCTGCCCGTCTGAGTATGAGGTAGAACAGATGGTTGAGTCTGCAGAGCTGTTTACTCATACTATAGCCTGGGAATCAGAGGTCGACTCCAGCGCTTCTGTGAATCCAGACGAGGAAATGATTTGCACTGATGCCCAGAATCTTTATGAATCGGATCCAGGACCAGACGCAGAAGGTTCTGACCCTAATGTAGACCCTCATTCCCAAACTGTAACTCCTGTTGGTGGAGACAATGAGGAAGACGATGATGAGACTCAAATACCTGATTGGAGCGACAACTTTAGTTTTTTGTCAGGGCAGGAACAGGTTGGCTCTGAGGACGACGGGTGTGATAACGCACAGGGTGATGATGATGAGGTTGGAGATCCCACTTACTGTCAACCCACAGTCAGCCAAGAGATGAGGTCAGCAGAGGAGGTGGAGGAAGATGCTAGTGACGACGAGGTCAGGTTGCGCCTTCCTGGACAGAGACGTAGTACTGGAAGCACGTCAACAACTGCATCCTCAAACACAACTCTGCCTCTCACCACAAGTCGTGGTGGCTCTTCAGGTCGCATGGGTGCTAAGCCTTGCATAGCCTGGGCATTTTTTCAGATCGATAAAGATGACCCAACTCGTGTTATCTGTAACATTTGTCAGCAAAAGCTAAGTAGAGGCCAAAAAATACATAGTTTGAGTACTTCATGCATGAACCGGCACATGGACATGAAGCATAAGTTGCAGTGGGAAGCTCAGTGTGCTACAATGCGGCCTAGCCGGCCGGGCCAACCACCGTCTGCCATATCTTGTGCATCCGCGGCCTCTTCATCCTCTGTGACTGGGGAGACAGCAGTCACACCTGTTTTGGGGCGCAGACATGCCACCTCTTTACCCGCAACAGCCAGCGTGATTGGCAGGTCATCATTTTCTTTGGAGGTGGTAACACCAGCTGGTGTTGAGCGCTGTCCGACATCGATAGCACCACCTTTGGATCAAGGCAACCTAACATGTCCGCCTGCATCTTCCTCACAGACCGGCAGTTTGCCGGGGACACCCTTATCAACCCCGTCTAAGCACAATAGCCAGCCCTCGGTCTCTCAGATGTGGACAAGTAAAAGACCATTTCCTCGTAGCCATGAGAAAGCTAAGAGGTTGAATTTCACCATCTGCAAGCTCTTGGCTACAGAAATGCTGCCTTTCCGCCTGGTGGACACAGAGGATTTTCGAGACCTTATGTCCGTCGCAGTGCCCCAGTACCAAATGCCCAGTCGGCACTACTTCTCAAAGAAAGGTGTGCCTGCGCTCCACCAGCATGTCGCACACAACATCACCGCTTCTTTGAGAAACTCTGTGTGTGACAGGGTGCATTTCACCACAGACACTTGGACGAGTAGGCATGGACAGGGGCGTTACATGTCGCTGACTGGGCACTGGGTAACTATGGTGACAGCAGGACAAGGGGCTGCTGTCCAAGTCTTGCCGTCCCCACGAGTTGTGCGTCAATCCTCTTTATGTCAAAGTTACTCCACTGCTTCTGCCTCCTCAACCTCCTCTCGGTCTTCAACCTGCACCCAAAGCCTGTCTGGTCATGCCACAAGCTTTCTAACTGCGCAGAAGGGATCCTGCACACCTCCTTACTATGCTGGCAGTAGGGCTCAAAGTCATCAGGCGGTTTTTACTTTGAAATGTCTGGGAAATGTGAGTCACACAGCTGAGGAGTTGTGGTCAGCTCTGGAGAACCAATTTCATGAATGGTTGTCTCCACTGGACCTGAAACCAGGGAAGGCCGTGTGCGACAATGCTGCAAACCTGGGTGCGGCCCTTCGCCGGGGCAATGTCACACACGTGCCTTGTATGGCTCACGTGTTGAACCTGGTTGTCCAGCAATTTTTAGCCCACTATCCCAGACTAGATGGCCTTCTGCAGAGGGCACGGTCGCTGTGTGCTCACTTCCGCCGTTCGCATCCCGCAGCTCAGCGACTTACATCTCTACAGAAGTCGTTGGGCCTGCCACTTCACCGGCTAAAATGCGATGTGCCTACCCGGTGGAATTCAACTCTGCACATGTTGCAGCGACTGTGGCAGCACCGACAAGCCCTGGTGCAATACGTTCTGACGTATAGCCTGGGCCAACGAGATCTAGAGGTGGGGCAAATCACGCTGGAGGAGTGGTCTCAGATCAGAGACCTATGCACCCTTCTGCACAGTTTTGAAATGGCGACGAAGATGTTTAGTGCTGACGATGCCATTATCAGCATGACTATTCCGGTGATATACATGCTGGAGCACATGTTAAACAGAATTCGGAGTCAGGTGGTGGCACAAGAGGAGGTGGAGGAAGTAGAGGAGGAGGAGTTGTATGCGGAAGGGCTAAAATCTGCAAGGTCCAGACGGTCGGCAGCACCAAGGCGGCAGGCATGTGAGGGTGGGGGAGATGGTTTTACCAGGGCGCATGGTAGCAGCCAAACTAGTGAGGAAGGTGCAGGAGCCCAGGAAGAAGTGGAGAACGAACTGATGGAAGACTCATCAGATGAGGGAGACCTTGATCACATTTCTGTTGTGCGAGGTTGGGGGGAGAGGACAGAGGAAGGAAGCATGATTGTTACCTCGCCACCAACACAACAGGGACTTGGTGCTCCTGGATGCGCAACACACATGAGTGCCTTCTTGTTGCACTACCTGTAACATGACCCTCGAATTGTGAGAATTAGAAATAATCCTGACTACTGGGTTGCCACACTGTTAGATCCCCGGTACAAAAGTAAATTTGCAGAAATTATTCCTGCCATAGAAAGGGATGCACGCATGCAGGAGTATCAGCAGAGACTGTTGCAGAATCTTACATGTGCTTTTCCACAAAACACCAGTGGTGCACGTAGTGAATCTCAGAGTTCCAACTTGCCAACCGTGGGACCATCAAGTGTTCAGCACTCAAACCGTAACAGAACCACAGTATCTGCTGGTAACATCAATTTTGCGGAATCATTTCACCACTTTTTTATCCCATCCTTTGCAAGGCCACAGGAGACAAGAAGTCTGACACATAGTCAACGCCTAGAGACGATGGTACAGGAGAATCTCCAAGTAAACCTTGAAGCCATGACTGTGTCACTGGACCCTTGCTCTTTTTGGGCTTCCAATCTGGATAAATGGCCGGAGCTAGCCACTTACGCCTTGGAGATCTTGTCATGCCCCGCAGCCAGCGTTCTGTCTGAACGTGTGTTCAGCGCTGCTGGTGGTGTGCTGACAGATAAGCGCACGCGGCTCTCCACTGATAATGTAGACAGACTCACGTTCATAAAGATGAACAAATCATGGATCCGAAACGACTTTTCTACCCCTGTGTCATCCTGGGGAGAGTAAAAGCTTGATGTTTGATTAAAATCACCCTACCAACCGTTTTAAGCTTCAAATTACTAATCATGTTTATCTGTATCTTGACTGGAAAATAATTTGGGCTTTGTAGCAGTGTGCAGCACTGATCCTATTAGCCCATCTATACTAAGCTCCACCAGATTTAAAATTAATAATAATTTGTAGCTGCATCTAGCCCGGAAAATAATTTTGGGGCTCCGAGATGCGCAAGACACATAACTGCCTTCTTGCTGCACTACCTGCAACATGACCCTCATATTGTCAGAATTCGAAGTAATCATGACTACTGGGTTGCCACACTCTTAGATCCCCCAAACTTTTCGATCAACCTTTTCATTTTAATAAAGACCAAAAAAATGGTCATTTTTGAAATTATAAGCATTAGCAGGTTATTAGAAACTGAAATCAAACAGTTTTCAACTCAAAACTTTATTCTAAGTGATGTTACATTTTCACATAGGACCCCTTGTTCGAAAGGAGCTTCTGAACTCTCTCGTCCATTGAATTTGTCAGGTTTTGGATGATTTCTGCTTCAATTGTTTTGCATGAGGACAGAATACCCTCCCAGAGCTGTTGCTTAGATGTGAACTGCCTCCCGCCATCATAGACACTCCTTTTGATGATGCTCCAGAGGTTCTGAATGGGGTAGAGGTCAGGGGAGCATGGGGGTCACACCATAAGTTTGTCCCCTTTTATGCCCATATCAGCCAGAGATACAGATGTTTTATGTGCAGCATGAGATGGTGCATTATCATGCAAAAAAATGATCTTGCTGTGAAATACATGGTTCTTCTTCTTGAACCATGGCAGGAAGTGCTGTTTGAGAAAATCCACATACGTTATGGAGTTCATCTTTAGCGCCTTCAGGGATCCTAAAGGGGCCGACAATCTCTCTCCCCATGATTCCAGCCCAAAACATTACTCCACCTCCTCCTTGTTGGCACTGTAGCCGTGTTTGCGTGGGGTGTCCATCAGCCAGCCATCCTCCACTCCATCCATCTGGACCATCGAGCGCTGCACGGCACTCATCCGTGAACAAAACGGTTTTGAAATCAGTCTTCATGTAATGTTTGGCCCACTGGAGCCGTTTATGCATGTGTGAAGTGGATAGAGGAGGTCGACAGGATGGCATATGCACAGCTGCAAACCTCTGAAGGACCCTGCATCTTGTTGTTCGGGGGACGTTGGATAGAGGAGGTCGACAGGATGGCATATGCACAGCTGCAAACCTCTGAAGGACCCTGCATCTTGTTGTTCGGGGGACGTTGGAGGCACCAGCAGCTTCAAAAACTTGTCTGCTGCTATGACAAGGCTTTTTTGCCGCTGCTCTTTTAACCTGATGTAATTGCCTGTAGGAAAGAGTCCTCAATTTGCCCTTATCAGCACGCACACGTGTGTACTGTGAATCAGCTACATACTTCTTGATTGCCAAGACACTTCATCCTGATCGTTGCACAATGTTGATTGTAGTCATGCCTTGACCTAAACACTCCACAATTTGTTGCTTCTCAGCAGCCGACACATCCTTTTTCTTTCCCATTTTGGCAGAAAATGTAGGCTGCTTAATAATGTGAGACAGCCTTCTTAAGTAGTCTTGCCTTTCATTGGACACACCTGCCAAACTAATTAGCACAGGTGTCTGCAATTGCTTACAGTGATATAAAGAGCCCTGACACACATCACCATCAATGAGTTTAACTGACAAACAAACAAATTCTTCCCTTATCACTCCTAAACACTTTTTGCATAATAATTTGGAACACAGTGTACATGTGCTTTTCCACAAAACACCAGTGGTTCGCGTAGTGAATCTTACAGTTCTAACTTGCCAACAGTGGTCTGTATGGAGTTGTTCAATAAAGGGCCCAAAATTAAGATAACATAGATGGGAGAGGTCTCTATGAATAGGAATTCCTAAGTGTTTGATACCCTGTGAGGGCCAGAAAAAGGGAAAGTTGGACTGGATGGAATCCTATATGGATTTGGGGAGGGAGACATCGAGGGCCTCAGACTTCGCTGCATTGATTTTAAAATTTGACCATGTAACAAAGTGATCTATTTCAGCCATAACAGCATGGATGGATATATGTGATTGAGTGATATATACCAGTACATCATCAGCAAAGAGAGAGCACTTGTACTCGGTGCCTCCCACCTCAATCCACCTAATATTGGGGTTATGGCGAATTGATGAGAGCAGGTGCTCCGTCACTA
Source organism: Phyllobates terribilis (assembly GCF_046119375.1). Classification (NCBI taxonomy): domain Eukaryota; kingdom Metazoa; phylum Chordata; class Amphibia; order Anura; family Dendrobatidae; genus Phyllobates; species Phyllobates terribilis. The sequence goes on from NW_027362763.1 coordinate 227,274,684, forward strand.
GGATGTATAAGAGAGGGGACAGAGGACATCCCTGCCTTGTCCCATTGGTGATTGTGAAAGGTGATGAAAATGTTCTGATGCACCCCCTGGGCCTTGGGACACCCGGAGCCGGACCCTTTTTGGTGGATGCTGGTGGTTGTAGTCTTCGTGGCGGCGACTCGGTTCCGTGGCTCAGGGTGGTCAAACCAGTGGCGGAACTATTCATGTGGTTTTGATGTTTAAATGTCCGACTACGCCACCCGTGGATTGCGGTCAGAGTGAACCGCCGCTGCAGAGCAGACCGCTGAGGCTGGTGTTGTGGGTGCAGCAGAGCGTAGCATAACTCCCCACGGGAGGAGTATAGCCTCAGGGCAGTGTATGCGGAGGATGGGGGTGATGGTGCAGGGCAGCAGCAGTAACGACACGGAGTCAGTGATGCAGTCCAGGGCCTTTACTCACAGTTCTTATTATCCAGACCATGTCTGCAGGTAACGGCTGCCCACGTCGTACTGTGCTCACCAGGTGAGGGGCTCAGACAACTCCCAGATAACTTTGGAGCGCTTCACAGGACCCCCTTTGTGTGTCCTTTGTCTGGCCTTTCTTACCAACCCTTCTGTCCGGCTGACTCGGGCCTCCTCTTGGTAAACTTGGTGCCAGTTTCCCTGACCCTATGTGCTGCCCTCCTAGCGGGTGTAGCGAGGGGCTGCGCCACATAAAATGTCACAGCCTCCGGTTTCTAGCTGAGGGTCGTTTCCTGCCTCCACTAGTTTCGGGGACCGGTCTCCCCCTTTGGCCTGACCCCTCCATGCAGGTGGATTCGGGCGTGCGGTGGCGACTCGCCCGTCCGCACCCCTGGGATCCCTTCGTTCCTCGTTCCTGGAGCCTTCTCCGCTCCTCTTCCTTCCTTCTCCCTCTTCCAGGCCTGGGCCTCTGTTACTAGGCCCGCCTCCGGAGCAGAGCTCATGCAGAGCCCCTGCTCCCTGCCACTTCTGCTCAGACTTCTCTGCACTGAACTAAGATGGTGCCCACCTTTTATACTCCCTTCTCAATGCACCCAGGAACTGCTTCCTCCCTGCTCCTGCACTACAGGGTTCCCCTTCCTCAGTGTTCCCTCCCCCCACTCCAGCCAGGGACAGGGACTGTCGTGCCCATCTCAGGGGCATATTGGTCGCCCTGCGCCACAGCAATGTGGTGTAATGCATGCAGGTGTCGGGTCCTGATCCACACTCCATCCTTACCTGAGAGTGAGGTATGATACCTCTGGGTGAGGTGCAATACCTCTGTAGCAACCGAGCCCTCAGGGTGCTACTGTTCCATTTATCTTCAGCCTAGGTGACGTATTGCGATACAGGGCCGTGATTTTGGCTATAAAAGGGTCCCCTAGACCCCTACCCCAAGCTTTTTAAGAGAATCATATATGGAGTGCCAGGAGACTCTATGGAATGCTTTCTCAGCATCCAACGAGAGTATCTAATTACAAATTTTTAACTGCATCTAGCCCAGGAAATACTTTGTGCCTAGTAGCAGTGTCTGCTAGTCAGCGGATTATCCCGGCTGTTAAGCAAGCTACACCACCTGTAGTTTGGACACTTAATTTTTTCAAAGGAAATGCTTCGGGACCACGGGATACTCAGTGAAGAGCATCAGGAGGCACCCCAAGGCATAGGGGCTGGGACTGGCAGTAGGATGCCTTGCGGTGGACAGCTGAGCTCGATCCTTATAAAAGCTTTTTAACTGCAGCAGCTTTAGTGGACGCTACTGGAGCTGGAATTACGTGGCTGCTGGCATGAGACTTGCCCTCCAATAGATCCTTGTAAATGGATTTAAAGTGTATTCATTCAAATTAGAGAGACAATTTAAATTAAAAAGCTTAGAGCTGCCTCCACCACAGGGGGCTCGCTCGACCCACCAGCGGACAGGCACCAGTATTGGGAGAGGGGGGCTGGCCGTCAGGGTTCACCGTGGCTCTGGCACAAACCCGACGACACGGAGGTGGCACGGGCAGGAGCGGACTAAACGTGTCGGCTTCTCACTTTTTGGATTTTAGAAGGGCATGACATGCCTATATTTGTGTCTCCCCCTCCTTTTACTCCTCCACCTCTTTTCTTTTCTCATGACTATATGTACTTGTCACTTTTCCATGTGTTAGTTGTGTCTTCTGAGCAGTTTGTCAGCTTTTGGACACCTTTGAAGGTGTTTTCTATGTGTTTCTATGTGTTTTTGTTTGCCTGCCATTGGTTTTAACGGTGTTCGAAGGTGTTCGACGAAGAGTTCGACGAACAGTTCGGCGAACACACGGGTGTTCGACGAACCGAACCGAACTCGAACACTACGGGGGTGGCTCAACACTAGTAGAGACTACCAAGCCATGGTAGAACCCGTTTACTCGGAGAGCAGGCCCACCATTTTGACAGCTCGGGGGTGGTTGATGTCCGTCATGGGAGGGTGCCCATTCGCATTCTCAACATTGGGGAGAGAGAGGTACACTTACCCAGGTACGCTACACTTGCCAAACTGTTTGTTGTCGAACACAAAGCTATCAGGGCCGTGGAACCCTTGCCTCCATCTCCTCAGGCAGAGGCTAATGGCTCCCAGAAACAAAAGGAGGACTGGTGCCAGAAACTCCATGTGGGTGCTGACTCCACTCCCCAGCACCAAAAACAAGGAGTCTACCCGGTGGTCCAGGAATACGAGAGAATTTTTAGTAAGCACCCGCTAGACTTCGGCAGAGTAAAAGGGATAGAACACCATATCCCCACGGGGAGCCACCCACCGATAAAAGAGAGACACAGACCTGTACCCCCTGCACATTATCAGAACGCCAAGGGCATGCTAAGAGAAATGAAAGAAGCTGGGGTCATTAGAGATAGCTGTAGCCCCTGGGCAGCCCCCCTGGTTCTGGTAAAAAAGAAAGACTGCACCATGAGAATGTGCGTGGACTATAGACAAATCAACCGTATCGCCCACAAAGACGCATATCCGCTGCCTAGAATAGAAGAGTCTTTAGCCGCACTAAAATCAGCTAACTTCTTTTCTACTTTGGACCTTACTAGCGGGTACTGACAGGTTCCTGTGGCAGAGGCTGACAAGGAGAAGACCACCTTCACCACCCCGATGGGACTGAGCGAGTTTAACTGTATGCCCTTCTGGCTCTGCAATGCACCAGGGACCTTCAAGAGGCTGATGGAATGCTGTCTAGGGCACCGAAACTTCGAGACGGTCCTCCTTTACCTGGACGACGTGATCGTCTATTCGAAGGCTTACGAGGACCATCTAAAGCACCTGGCCGAGGTGTTCGAAGCCCTGGCAGGCTACGGCCTGAAGGTGAAACCATCGAAGTGTCACCTGCTGAAGCCAAAGGTCCAGTACCTAGGGAACGTGGTAAGTGCGGAAGGAGTAGCCCCCGACCCTGACAAGGTCACGGCAATCAAAAGCTGGCCAAGCCCTTCGAAAATCAAAGAAGTATGGCAATTCCTCGGATTGGTAGGCTACTACCGAAGGTTCATCCCCGGGTTCACTAAGATGGCAGCTCCTATGCAGGACCTCCTGATAGGACAGTCTAAGTCCAGAAGTCAAAAGCCACCCTTCAAGTGGGATCAACCGGAAGAGGAGTCCTTCAGCCAGTTGAAGATGGCCCTCACGGGGGATGAGATCCTGGCCTACCCTGATTATGGCCAGCCTTTTATTCTCCACACCGACGCCAGTAATGTGGGGCTGGGAGCCGTACTGTCACAAAACCAACAGGGCAGAGAAAGGGTGATCGCGTACGCCAGCCGAAAGCTGAGGCCCACCGAGAGGAACCCGGAGAATTACAGCTCCTTCAAGCTAGAATTCTTGGCGGTTGTGTGGGCCATAACAGAGCGCTTCAAGCATTACCTGGCCTCCGCAAAGTTCACTGTGTACACGGACAACAACCCGTTAACACACCTAGACAATGCAAGACATGGTGCCTTGGAACAGCGGTGGATGGCCCGTCTCTCCAATTATGACTTCGTGATCAAGTACCGGGCAGGCAGGACCAATGCCAATGCTGACGCTCTATCAAGGATGCCTCACTTACCCGACGGAGGCGAAGACCCAGAAGAGCTGGAAGAGGTAGAACTCCCTGCGTTTCACCGGTATGGAGCCGCCCAACACTCCCACCATGTGAAGGAGGAAGATTTGTCAACCGTTATGATCAATCCCCTACCTCACCACAGCTGGGCCGAGACCCAAGATAGTGACCCTGCCATCCGCCTGGTGAAAGATCTGCTGACCCGGGAAGATGCCCGATTAGATCCGGATGCCCCAGAGGAAGCCAAGCAGCTATGGAAAGAGAAGAGCAAGCTGTTCCTCTACGAAGGCAAGCTGTGTAGAAGGATTGTCAACCACCGGACACATGAGCTGACCTGGCAAGTCGTGGTCCCAAGGCGGGATGCAGCTATGGTCCTGGGGGCTTACCATGACAGAGCGGGGCACTTCGGTTGGAAGAAACTGGAGTTCCTGCTAAGAGGACGGTTCTTTTGGGTCGGCATGAGAGGGGCTGTAGAAAAGTGGTGCAGAGACTGTGGCCCTTGTCACCTAAGGAGGAAGGACTGCACCAGCCAGAAGGCACCCTTGAGGCCCATCGTCACCATGCAGCCTCTTGAGCTGGTAGCTCTGGACCACGTCAAATTGGCTCCAAGCCGGTCAGGATACATCTATGCCCTGACCATCGTGGACCACTATTCCCGTTTTCTAGTGGTGGTCCCGGTAAAAGACTTGACAGCCCAAAAGCCGGCCAGAGCCTTCCAGCAATACTTCTGTCGTCCACACGGGTATCCGGAACAGGTCCTGACAGACCAGGGTCCAGCGCTCGAGGCTGAAATCTTCCAAGAGTTCTGCAACCTCTATGGCTGTAAGAAGATTCGGACAACGCCTTACCACCCACAAACCAACGGGATGTGTGAGAAAATGAACAATATAGTCATTGACCTCCTGAAGACGTTACCCCTGGAGGAACGCAGCCTGTGGCCAGAAAAACTGCCGGACCTGATAGACCTATACAACCATATCACGGTGAATGCTACAAACTGCACCCCGGCTTACCTGATGCGAGCCAGACCAGGTAAGCTGCCCGTAGACCTGGAGATGGGAGTCCTAACACCTGAGGACACCTCCCCGGATACGGACTGGGATATGGAAAGGCAACCGCAGTACAAGAAGGTACAGGAGAGTGTGGAGAAGAGCCTGGCCCAGGTGAGAGAGAAGCAAGAAAGACTCTTCAACCAACACGCCCCTGCTGGTCCCCTAGAACCTGGTGAGCAGGTCCTGAAGCGAAAGAGAAGGCAACATAAGTTGGACGACCAGTGGGAAAGGTAACCCTACACTGTACTGCAGTCTGACCATGACAACCCGAAGGTGTGCGTGATCACCAAAGACGGAGGAGAAACCACTAGTACCGTCTCCAGGGACCACCTCAAAAGATGCCCCGAGCAACTCCGTAGTGCAGAAGAGGATCAAAGTGACCTTGAACCCGCAGAGGACAAGGAAGAAATGATCAGCACCATTCTCGGAGAGTTCCCTCAGTCCTGGACTCGGATAAACGTTGCCATAGTGGTACCCGTCCTGCATTTCTTGCAACCGGTTCCGCAGCAACCTACACAAGAGCCAGAAGACAAAGAGGATCAAGCAGTTCCAGAGGCAGAAGAGCCTGTACCAGCAGCCCAGGACAGTCAACCCTCTGCTGACAGTGAGCCTGCCATGCCTGCGGTAAGCCAAAGGACCCGCAGACAGCTGCCTGCCCTGCCTGTACACCCAGCTGGTAGCTGTACCCCTAACGCTAGTGGGGAAAGCCAGGTCAGTCCACCACCAGACTGTGGGTTAAGGAGGTCAACCAGGAGCACAAAGGGGCAGATACCCGCTCACTGGAGAATATAGAATGCACTAGAACTGTAAATAACCCTGTTTCCAAATGTTGAAATGTTTGCCAAGTTACCTGCATGATTATTAATAGTGTATTTCAGTTTCTTGCGGTTACCGTACGAACTCAAAGGTTATGGACTTTTAATAACCGGGACCTTGTATGGACTGGGTTCGGAGCCTGACCAAGGAATGAACTAAGACTGTAAGGGACTTGGGGTAGGACAGACCTCCACCTGGTTAAGGCTCCCCGTTGTGTTGGTGATATGGACACCCAGTCACAGACCACACTGTGACCTTAAGAACTCAATCTGTGCGTCACTTTCCTGATAATGTTTTATAGTCATGTATATTATCTTTGTTTACTGTTTAGTCCCGGAGTACTAAATTCTACTAGGGGGGAATGTTTCACCCTGGCCTGGATGCCACAAATATAATAAAGCTGTGTCTGAGAGCAAGGGGGAGGTTCTCTAGTCTGGGGAACATTAGCATGCAATACCGCCTGTCTCAGGCCAGTAGGGGGAGCAGGCTGCCCCTATAAAAGCTGGAACTGGGGGCAGGGTTAGGAAGAACTGGATGACCTGTCTCTGGACTGAGACGTATCCCAGTGCAGAGAGGGACAGTTGTATTGCACCCTAAGAGGAAGTGTGGCAGTAGAAGAGCCACAAGCCAGAGACAAGAGGCGAAGTGAGCCTGTCTTGGCAGACAAAGAACTCCATTTTACCAGACTTTGGTGTCTGAGGCTGTGAGGATTCCACGTCCTGCAGCAGATAACCAGTCCGCAGGGGACTGTATGTTCCTTGGCCTAAGAAGCCCGGAGGCTCTGCCACAACAGAAGGGACCAGCAAAGCCGTACCAGGCCGGGAGTAGAAAGGGACCCACGTTGCAGGCCATACAGGCGAGAATACACAGAAAGCTCAGAACCGTGGGCTGTTACCCTATCAGGAGGAGATAGCCAGAAGGAGTGCAGAGATCACGGTAGGCCTACACCCTCACCCTGACCAGGGCCAATTTCCCAATTGCTCTCAGACATCCAGGTCCCCTCCTAGCCGGGACTGTTTGAGGGTCAGTTCACCTGTTCTAGTAAAGACCCTGGACTGCAATCTGTTGTCTGCGTGCTCCTTGCTCCTCCAGCACTAACGGTACTGGGACGCCCTACACCATCACCCCCATCTTCCATTATACTGCCCTGGGGCCGCACTCTTCCCGTGGGGAGTCACACTATCCCAGCTGCATACATCATCAGCCCCAGCGGTCTACTTGGCAGCGGCGGTCCGCACTGACCGCAATCCACGGGTGGCGTAGTCGGACATCACTTAAAACTTATAAAGGGACTACCACTGGCCTGACCACCCTGAGCCACGGACCGGGTCGCCACTACTTCCCCCATTGTTCCCCTATTGCCCGGATCCGAGTGCCCCACGGCCCAGGGGGCGAGTCACATGCACCAGCTTAAATGTCCCCTGCGAAATATGCACCAATTCCAAATGTCTCCTGTGATGTGTGCACCATCCCCAAATGTTTCTTGTGAACTATGTGCTCTAGCTCCAGTGTCTCCTGTGACTTATATACTCCAGCCCCAGCATCTCCTGTGCAGTATATGCTGCAGCCTTAGTGTATCCTGTGATACAGTATATACTCCAGCCCCAGTGTCTCCTATGTGATTTTTATATGCACCAGCGCCACGTGAGCAGTGATGAATTTCCCACTGTGAGGAGACATACAGCAAAGGTGTATCTAGATTTTCCAACACCCGGGGCAAGAATTCCGTATGATGCCCCCCAAGCACATATGCGATTTACACACTTACAGACATGGTCTCTACCTAATTCTCTCAATGTTTAGTAAAAAATTGAGAGAAGCAGGAAGAAAAGCTAGTTGTCACCTGACCATAAGTATGAAAATTGCATATGAGTGAAATTGCCATGTGATGACAGCTGGAACCTGCCAGCAGAGCTGAATTCTAAGGCCATGGCCCCACTATCAGTATTTGGTCAGTATTCAGTCAGTATTTTTTCTCAGGAGTGAGAGCCAAAACCAGGTGAGGAACAATCAGAGAAAAGGTATAATAGAAACAAGTCACCAATTCAGCATTTATCACCCCCTCCTGGTTTTATGCTTCCACTCCTGAGAAAAAATGCTGATCGAATACTGACCAAATACTGATTGAGGGGCCATGGCCTACCAGTGAGTATATTACACACTGTTAGGATTGGCATGCTACAGTGCTTCATTTTATAATTGTAGAGCTTGTACAGGTTTGTGATGAAAGTCTGTAGTCTAGGTGACTACAGGCTTCTGAATTCTCACAGTGCACGCACTGCACTCTTTTAGGATTCTCCCTTGCCTATGGCAAAAGTAGACGGTCATGTGAACACAAGTATGTAATTTGTATTCTTCTGGTCACATTCTGACTAGATGTATTTGTATGTCTGTCTGCATGTCTTGTCGGCACGTGAACGCATGTATACTTGCAGTTTCGAGACCTCTCACTCTCACTGCCAGCACCAGAGAATCCTGACAGCATGCAGTGCGCACTGTGAGAATTCAGAAGTCTGCAGTACAGTACATGGTACATCAATTATAATGCCAGGTCAGAACCATATACAGTGAGGAAAATAAGTATTTGATACACTGCCAATTTTTCAAGTTTTCTCACCTACAAAGAATAGAGACGTATATAATTTTTATCGTAGGTACACTTCAACTGTGAGAGACACAATCTTAAAAAAACACAGAAAATCAGATTGTATGATTTTTACATAATTAATTTGCATTTTATTGTATGAAATAAGTATTTGATACTATAGAAAACCAGGACTTAATATTTGGTATAGAAACCTTTGTTTACAATTACAGAAATCATACGTTTCATGTAGTTCTTGACCAAGTTTACACACACTGCAGCAAGGATTTTGGCCCACTCCTCCATACAAATCTTCTCCAGATCTTTCAGGTTTCAGGGCTGTTACCGGGCAACATTGAGTTTCAGATTTCTTCAAAGATTTTCTGTTGGGTTCAGGCCTGGAGATGGGCTATGCCTTGAAGTGCTTCTTATGGAGCCACTCCTTAGTTGTTCTGGCTGTGTGTTTTGGGTCACTGTCATGCCAGAAGACCCAGTCACTACCCATCTTTAATGCTCTTACTGAGAGAAGGAGATTGTTGACCAAAATCTCACAATACATGATCCTATCCATCCTCCCTTCAATACAGTGCAGCCGTCCTGTCCTCTTTGCAGAAAATGACCCTAACGTATGATGTGTCTCCCACCATGCTTCACGGTTGGAATGGTGTTCTTGAGGTAGTACTCATCCTTAGAATCATAGAATCATAGAATGGTAGAGTTGGAAGGGACCTCCTGGGTCATCTGGTCCAACCCCCTGCTCAAAGCAGGATTCACTAAATCATCTCAGACAGATGTCTGTCCAGCCTCTGTTTGAAGACGTCCATTGAAGGGGAACTCACCACCTCTCGTGGCAGCCTGTTCCACTCATTAATCACCCTAACTGTCAAAAAGTTTTTTCTAATATCTAATCTGTGTCTCCTCCCATTTAGTTTCATCCCATTGCTTCTAGTCTTTCCTTGTGCAAATGAGAATAAAGATGATCCCTCTACAATGTGACAGCCTTTGACATATTTGTAGACAGCTATTAAGTCTCCTCTCAGTCTTCTTTTTTGCAAGCTAAACATTCCCAAATCCTGCAACTGTTCCTCATAGGACATGGTTTGCAGACCAGTCACCATTCTGGTCGCTCTTCTCTGAACTTGCTCCAGTTTGTCCATGTCTTTTTTAAAATGTGGTGCCCAAAACTGTACACAGTATTCCAGATGAGGTCTGACCAAAGAGGAGTAAAGACCGATAATGACTTCACGCGATCTAGACTGTATGCTTCTGTTAATACATCCCAGAATTGTATTTGCCTTTTTTGCTGCTGCATCACACTGTTGACTCATGTTCAGTCTTTGATCTATTAGTATACCTAAGTCTTTTTCACATGTACTGTTGCTTAGCTCTATTCCTCCCATTCTGTATATGCTTTTTTCATTTTTATTGCCCAGATGTAGTACTTTGCATTTTTCCCTGTTAAAAACCATTCTGTTGAATGCTGCCCACTGCTCCAGTTTATTTAGGTCTTTTTGAATCCTCTCTCTCTCTTCTCTAGTATTAGCTATCCCTCCTAGCTTTGTGTCATCAGCAAATTTAATCAGTTTACCCTCAATTCCTTCATCTAAATCATTGATAAAGATGTTGAACAATACAGGTCCCAGGACGGAGCCCTGCGGTACCCCACTTGAGACATTCATCCAGCTGGATGTGAAACCATTTACAACCACCCTTTGAGTCCGATCACTAAGCCAGTTATGAATCCACCTAACAGTTGCCTGGTCCATTGCATACTTGGTCATTTTTTCAATAAGGATGGTGCGAGATACTTTGTCAAATGCTTGGCTGAAGTCAAGATATACTATATCTACAGCATTTCCCTGATCCACCCAGTCAGTGATTCTGTCATAGAAGGAAATTAAGTTAGTCTGACATGACTTGTTAGTTACAAACCCATGCTGACTCTGGTTAATCACTTCATTCTTATCCATGTACTTACATACATGTTGTTTAATAATTTGTTCAAAGATCTTTCCTGGTATAGAAGTCAGACTCACCGGCCTATAGTTCCCTGGGTCCACCTTCTTCCCCTTTTTGAAGATAGGAACAACATTTGCTCTTCTCCAGTCTTCTGGGACTTCTCCTGTTCTCCAAGAATTTTCAAAGATTATGGAGAGTGGTTCTAAAATTTCTTCTACGATCTCCTTCAGTACTCTGGGGTGTAATTCATCTGGACCTGGAGACTTGAACTCATTTATGTTAGCTAAATATTCCCTCACAATCTTTCTGTTTACAGATAACTTGGATTCCTCTATTCCTATAAAAGGACAGTGAAGATCAGTTGATGTTACATTTTTTTTCTGAGAGAAAACAGATGCAAAATAGGAATTAAAAAGTTCGGCCTTCTCAACATCCTCTCTTACCATTTCTCCATTGTCATCCTGTAAAAATCCTATAGCATCTTTGACTTTTCTTTTACTTTTGACATACCCCCAAAATCCTTTTTTATTGCTTTTGACATCTCTTGCAAGCCTTAATTCATTGTCAGCTTTAGCTATCCTGATACGTGCCCTACAGGATCTGCAGACTGCATTATAATCTTCTTTAGATATGCCTCCCTCTTTCCATTTAATAAACATTTCTTTCTTTCTTTTTAGCATGTGTTTAAGTTCTGTGTTCATCCATCCTGGTTTCCTTAAATGCTTCCCATTATTTCTACTTTTCGGGATTGTTAACGATTGTGCTTTGAGAATCTCATTTTTAAAAATTTCCCATCCTTCCTGGACATTTTTGTCCTTAAGGACATTCAGCCATTGGATCCCTCCTATTCTCTTTCTGAGTCTCTTAAAATCTGCCTTTCTAAAATCTAACCTTGAAGTTTGAGTCTTCACATGTCTTCCTCCTCTAGTTATCCAAAATTCTATAATAGCATGATCGCTGCCTCCTAGGGTCCCAGCCACCTTTACCTCCTCAACCATTTCCTCCCTGTTTATAAGGATTAGATCCAAAGTAGCAGATCCCCTTGTTTTCTCCCCTACCTTTTGGAAGATAAAGTTGTCAGCAAGAGAGGATAAGAATTTGCTTGACCTGTTAGTTTTACTTGAGAGAGATTCCCAACAAATGTCTGGATAGTTGAAATCTCCTTTTTCTTCCTCCAAACACGGCGAGTGGAGTTGATATCAAAAAGTTCTATTTTGGTCTCATCTGACCAAATTATCTTCTTCCATGCCTCCTCTGGATCATCCAGATGGTCATTGGCGAACTTCAAACGTGCCTGGACATGTGCTGGCGTGACCAGGGTGACCTTGCGTGCCCTGCAGGATTTTAATCCATGACGGCATTGTGTGTTTCTAACAGTAATGTTTGAGACTGTGGTCCCAGCTCTCTTCAGGTCATTGACCAGGTCCTCCCATGTAGTTCTGGGCTGAATCCTGACCTTTCTCAGAATCAAACTTACCACACGAGGCAAGATCTTGCATGGAACCCTAGACAATGAAAGATTGACCGTCATCTTGTGCTTCTTCCATTTTCTAATAATTGCGCCAACAATTGATGCCTTCTCACCAAGCTGCTTGCCTATTGTCCTGTAGCCCATCCCAGCCTTGTGCAAGTCTACAATTTTTTCCCTGGTGTCCTTAGGCAGCTCTTTGGTCTGGGCCATGGTGGAGAGTTTGGGGTGTGATTAATTGTGTGGACAGGAGTCTTTTATACAGGTAACGTGTTCAAACAAGTGCAACTAATACAGGTAATGAGTGCAGAGTAGGAAGGCTTCTTAAAGGAAAACTAACACGTCTGTGAGAACCAGAATTCTTGCTGTTTGGTAGGTGATCAAATATTTAATTCAAACAATAAAATGCAATTTATTTATTTAAAAATTATACAATGTGATTTTATGTTTTTTATTTTTAGATTCTGTCTCTCACAGTTGATGTGTATATACGTTAAAAATTACAGACATCTCCATTCTTTGTAGGTGGGAAAACTTGTAAAATCAAAAGTGTATCAAATACTTAATTTCCCCACTGTACATTTGCATCGCATGAACATACAACTTCCAGTATGTTTTAACCATGGTAAGGAAATACTGGGAGTTGTTGCTATCATTCATCATCTGACTGCGGACCATACAGGCACCAAAGTACTGATGAGAATTAGTATCACAATTTTTTTTTATCCAGGTACCTTTTAAATGATGTTGTCTCTGGAGTCATTCTCTTTCTTTTCGTCATCTTGTCCAGACTCCATGATGACTTTTCACATCCACAGATCATTTCTGTAGACTTCCATCTTCTCCAGTCTTATGCAGCACATCCCCACACAATGCCCTTAAAAATTGAAGTGTCATTATAATGCTCCTAAATAAAAATATCTGCCCTATTCTGAGCCCCTGAATAAATAATTTCCCTTCACTATTTTTCCTCTACAGAATGTAACCCACACACTGTCCCTCTTATGATTCATGCCTCCACACTGCCCTTTCCATACTGGGACCCCTCTTGAGACTCTCTCACTGTATCCACCCTGTAGGGCCCAGTCATTATACTGTATTCCCTCTTCACACTACCCCTCCTTGGCATACTGTCCCCTCCTGGCTGTGCCCTTCACTGTCCCCCCATGCTACCACCCAAACTACTCAGTCTCTATTCTGTGCCCATTCACACTTTTCACCCCACATACTGTCTTCTCACAGTATTCCCTTCAATAGTCTCCATACACGTTTCCCCCCCCTCCTCTCACATTACCCCTACTAATCGTACTGTCTCCTCACAAATTTTCCCCTTTGCTCTCCACACTGCATCCTTACACATCCCCCAACACCCCAGACTGTCTGTACCCACCCCATCACCCTCGTTCCCTATACTGTGTCCACATATATTCTAACTCTTGCTCCTCATACTGTGTCTGCATACATTCTCCCCTCACGCCTCCTACTGTGCACGCACCCATACCCCCACTCACCATACTGTGTCTGCACCCATAACCCCACTCACCATACTGTGTCTGCACACATTTCCCCACTCACTATGCTGTGTCTGCACCCATCTCCTCTCTCTCTCCCATTCTTTGTCCACATGTATTGCCCCCCACTCCTCATGCTGTGTCTGCACCAATTCCCCTCTCACCATACTGTGTCTGCACCCATGCCCCCCTCATACTGTTTCCTCATACACGCCCCAATCTCCCCCCTTGCTCCTCATACTGTGTACTCAAACTTCTCCTGCTTCCCCTCCCAATATTGTGTTTGCACCCATCACTTCCTCGTTCCCCAAACTGTATCCTCAAATCTTACTCTGCCCCTCCCACCGAACTACAATAAATCTACGGTGTCTTTGGCTCCACTGGAGTGCTTACCATCAATGCCCATTATACTGTATGGCAGGCGAGGCAGGGCCCATTATACTGCATGGGGGACTGTGTGGGGCCATAGTCTGAATTTATTAGAGAGGTCTGGTCCAGGGTCTCAATTAAGTAAAAATGGTGTGGTCCTTAATAAATTGGCATCCCTGTTGGAAGAAGTTATACCTAATGGCAGGATACCACCAGTACAAGGTGCTTTTATGTCCATTACAACCGACAGTGCAGCCTATGCTCCAGTCTTTCTTTATGTGCACTTTACTCTGTCAGTCCCAGTCTCTGTCAGGAATAAATTGATTGGTGGTATTGAAGTGGGGATGAATATGCCCTGTTACAGCCATCATTGAGTGCCCCAGTGGTTGGCTCCAACTGATATGTTTAAGCTATCACCTGTGTTATGGATAAATGATAACTTCTTCCTACTGGCATACTCCTTTAAGTAGAAAGGGTATGATCTGAAATCTAAATTAAATAGATGGGATCTGAATTAAGTAGGGGGATATGTAAAATTGGGTTTTCATTATTGATCATGTTGGCATAATTATCAATGTGTCTATAGTCTACTTGTAATGATATAAGAGCTTCATTGGATAATGGTGGCTCTTCACCCATTTCTCACCTTGACCAGTCCAGGAATGAGCAGCTGAGTCTGCGTTGTCAGTAGAGATGAGCGTTGTTCTACTCGAACTGTTCGCCAATCTCAAATTCGAGCTGTTTTGGGCGGTGTTCGAGCCGGTCGGCGAACACGAACAATTTGAGAAAAATTCGGCTGTTCGAGGTTATGTTCGATAACTGTTCGTGCACCAAAATCATAACTGGATTTTTTCTCAGTAATGATGAAAATTAATGTTAATACGCAGTTTGAGTGTACAGCGGGGCGGGGGGAGGGGCAGGGGATGGATCTCTGCAGGAACAATGAAGATCTCCATTTTTTTTTCTCTTTCCCGCATTTGCAGTGGGGAGGTGCAATCTGTCAGCCTATCAGCAGCGCACACACGGAGCGAAGTGCTTTTTTTCACACAAGCAAGGGCATGTGTGATTGGCAGTGTATGTCACATGTCCTTGCCCTATAAGACCAAGCCATTTTCCCCGTCGCCACCATTTTCTCACTGCTGCAGCTGCGTGATAGACGGCACCGCTGTTGCTGTGTGCGCTATACCTTGTTAATTTCAAGCCAATTTTCGCACAAATATACAGATAGCTTGGGAGTAGGCAATAGTTGTGATTGCAGTCCTTTTAAGGACTAGGTTACAGCATTTCCTACGACTTTTATCAAGCAGGTCTGTGCTCTTAAATAGATAGATTGTGGGAGTAAAGACTAATTGTAATTGGAGTCCTTTTCAGGACTAGGTTACATCAGTTCCTATCAGTTTTTGCCAGGCAGGTCTGTGCCAGTGCTGTGCAAGTTTGTTTCACAGCATTTGGCTGAATCTAGCAAAGCTAATCCTTTTTGGCCTATTGCAGAGTGTGTTAGTCAGTGGAGTAACCTATCTGTGTTGCAAGATATACCACCTGTGTATAGAATACCAATTTTTTTACTGCACCTAGTGAAGTAAAATCTTTTGGGCATAGCATCATTCTATTAGTCCATCTATACTGACCTCCATCAGGTTGCAAACTGAATATAATTTTTTTCTGCATCTAGCTCTGAAAAAATATTTGGGCTTCTAGCAGTGTGTGGGACTTGGTCTATTAGTCCATCTATACTGACCTCCATCAGGTTGCAAATTAAAAATAATTTTTTTCTTCATTTAGCTCTGAAAAAATATTTGGGCTTCTAGCAGTGTGTGGGACTTGTTCTATTAGTCCTTCTATACTGACCTCCAGCAGGTTGCAAATTGAATATAATTTTTTTCTGCATCTAGCTCTGAAAAAATATTTGGGCTTCTAGCGGTGTGTGGGACTTGGTCTATAAGTCCATCTATACTGACATCCATCAGGTTGCAAATTAAAAATAATTTTTTTCTGCATCTAGCTCTGAAAAAATATTTGGGCTTCTAGCAGTGTGTGGGACTTGGTCTATTAGTCCATCTATACTGACCTCCATCAGGTTGCAAATTAAAAATAATTTTTTTCTTCATTTAGCTCTGAAAAAATATTTGGGCTTCTAGCAGTGTGTGGGACTTGTTCTATTAGTCCTTCTATACTGACCTCCAGCAGGTTGCAAATTGAATATAATTTTTTTCTGCATCTAGCTCTGAAAAAATATTTGGGCTTCTAGCGGTGTGTGGGACTTGGTCTATTAGTCCATCTATACTGACCTCCATCAGGTTGCAAATTAAAAATAATTTTTTTCTGCATCTAACCCAGCCAATAGTTTTGGCCTAATACCACAGTTTGGCCACTCAGCTCTGCTCGGTTACCATCCATTGTTTTTTTTTGCAAACAACTCCAGAGTTGTGAATTAGTTAACCACCAAAATGAGTGGAAAAAGGCCTGCTG
The DNA here is from genome assembly GCF_046119375.1 of Phyllobates terribilis. Taxonomy (NCBI): domain Eukaryota; kingdom Metazoa; phylum Chordata; class Amphibia; order Anura; family Dendrobatidae; genus Phyllobates; species Phyllobates terribilis. The sequence goes on from NW_027362763.1 coordinate 227,290,945, forward strand.
CTGGTGGAAAGGGGAATAGGCGTGTTGGGAAGGGGAAAAAAGGTTGTGTCCGTGGGGTAAGTGCAGAAGAAAGACCATCTTCCAGCCAAACTAAAATGTCTACTTCTTTTAGCGGACAATGTGATAAGATCCCTTTCTTACGGCCACGCCAATCGCTACAAATTCCAGATGAGGCACAAAAACAGCAGGTACTTCAACGGATATCAAGTGCTCCTTTAAGTGGGCTCTCCTCCACATCAACTTCAACATCACAAATACTCCAGTCCTCAAAGGTGTCACCCAAATCGCACTTGCTTCCTCACAGCTCCCAAATCTCCAGCTGCCCGTCTGAGTATGAGGTAGAACAGATGGTTGAGTCTGCAGAGCTGTTTACTCATACTATAGCCAGGGAATCAGAGGTCGACTCCAGCGCTTCTGTGAATCCAGACGAGGAAATGATCTGCACTGATGCCCAGAATCTTTATGAGTCGGATCCAGGACCAGACGCAGAAGGTTCTGACCATAATGTAGACCCTCATTCCCAAACTGTAACTCCTGTTGGTGGAGACAATGAGGAAGACGATGATAAGACTCAAATACCTGATTGGAGCGACAACTTTAGTTTTTTGTCAGGGCAGGAACAGGTTGGCTCTGAGGACGACGGGTGTGATAACGCACAGGGTGATGATGATGAGGTCGGAGATCCCACTTACTGTCAACCCACAGTCAGCCAAGAGATGAGGTCAGCAGAGGAGGTGGAGGAAGATGCTAGTGACGACGAGGTCAGGTTGCGCCTTCCTGGACAGAGACGTAGTACTGGAAGCACGTCAACAACTGCATCCTCAAACACAACTCTGCCTCTCACCACAAGTCGTGGTGGCTCTTCAGGTCGCATGGGTGCTAAGCCTTGCATAGCCTGGGCATTTTTTCAGATCGATAAAGATGACCCAACTCGTGTTATCTGTAACATTTGTCAGCAAAAGCTAAGTAGAGGCCAAAAAATACATAGTTTGAGTACTTCATGCATGAACCGGCACATGGACATGAAGCATAAGTTGCAGTGGGAAGCTCAGTGTGCTACAATGCGGCCTAGCCGGCCGGGCCAACCACCGTCTGCCATATCTTGTGCATCCGCGGCCTCTTCATCCTCTGTGTCTGGGGGGACAGCAGTCACACCTGTTTTGGGGCGCAGACCTGCCACCTCTTTACCCGCAACAGCCAGCGTGATTGGCAGGTCATCATTTTCTTTGGAGGTGGTAACACCAGCTGGTCTTGAGCGCTCTACGACATCGATAGCACCACCTTTGGATCAAGGCAACCTAACATGTCCGCCTGCATCTTCCTCACAGACCGGCAGTTTGCCGGGGACACCCTTATCAACCCCGTCTAAGCACAATAGCCAGCCCTCGGTCCCTCAGATGTGGACAAGTAAAAGACCATTTCCTCCTAGCCATGAGAAAGCTAAGAGGTTGAATTTCACCATCTGCAAGCTCTTGGCTACAGAAATGCTGCCTTTCCGCCTGGTGGACACAGAGGATTTTCGAGACCTTATGTCCGTCGCAGTGCCCCAGTACCAGATGCCCAGTCGGCACTACTTCTCAAAGAAAGGTGTGCCTGCGCTCCACCAGCATGTCGCACACAACATCACCGCTTCTTTGAGAAACTCTGTGTGTGACAGGGTGCATTTCACCACAGACACTTGGACGAGTAGGCATGGACAGGGGCGTTACATGTCGCTGACTGGGCACTGGGTAACTATGGTGACAGCAGGACAAGGGGCTGCTGTCCAAGTCTTGCCGTCCCCACGAGTTGTGCGTCAATCCTCTTTATGTCAAAGTTCCTCCACTGCTTCTGCCTCCTCAACCTCCTCTCGGTCTTCCACCTGCACCCAAAGCCTGTCTGGTCATGCCACAAGCTTTCTAACTGCGCAGAAGGGATCCTGCACACCTCCTTACTATGCTGGCAGTAGGGCTCAACGTCATCAGGCGGTTTTTACATTGAAATGTCTGGGAAATGTGAGTCACACAGCTGAGGAGTTGTGGTCAGCTCTGGAGAACCAATTTCATGAATGGTTGTCTCCACTGGACCTGAAACCAGGGAAGGCCGTGTGCGACAATGCTGCAAACCTGGGTGCGGCCCTTCGCCGGGGCAATGTCACACACGTGCCTTGTATGGCTCATGTGTTGAACCTGGTTGTCCAGCAATTTTTAGCCCACTATCCCAGACTAGATGGCCTTCTGCAGAGGGCACGGTCGCTGTGTGCTCACTTCCGCCGTTCGCATCCCGCAGCTCAGCGACTTACATCTCTACAGAAGTCGTTGGGCCTGCCACTTCACCGGCTAAAATGCGATGTGCCTACCCGGTGGAATTCAACTCTGCACATGTTGCAGCGACTGTGGCAGCACCGACAAGCCCTGGTGCAATACGTTCTGACGTATAGCCTGGGCCAACGAGATTCAGAGGTGGGGCAAATCACGCTGGAGGAGTGGTCTCAGATCAGGGACCTATGCACCCTTCTGCACAGTTTTGAAATGGCGACGAAGATGTTTAGTGCTGACGATGCCATTATCAGCATGACTATTCCGGTGATTTACATGCTGGAGCACATGTTAAACAGAATTCGGAGTCAGGTGGTGGCACAAGAGGAGGTGGAGGAAGTAGAGGAGGAGGAGTTGTATGCGGAAGGGCTAACATCTGCAAGGTCCAGACGGTCGGCAGCACCAAGGCGGCAGGCATGTGAGGGTGGGGGAGATGATTTTACCAGGGCGCATGGTAGCAGCCAAACTAGTGAGGAAGGTGCAGGAGCCCAGGAAGAAGTGGAGGACGAACTGATGGAAGACTCATCAGATGAGGGAGACCTTGATCACATTTCTGTTGTGCGAGGTTGGGGGGAGAGGACAGAGGAAGGAAGCATGATTGTTACCTCGCCACCAACACAACAGGGACTTGGTGCTCCTGGATGCGCAACACACATGAGTGCCTTCTTGCTGCACTACCTCCAACATGACCCTCGAATTGTGAGAATTAGAAATAATCCTGACTACTGGGTTGCCACACTGTTAGATCCCCGGTACAAAAGTAAATTTGCAGAAATTATTCCTGCCATAGAAAGGGATGCACGCATGCAGGAGTATCAGCAGAGACTGTTGCAGAATCTTACATGTGCTTTTCCACAAAATACCAGTGGTTCACGTAGTGAATCTTACAGTTCTAACTTGCCAACCGTGGTCTGTATGGAATTGTTCAATAAAGGGCAGAAAATTAAGATAACATAGATGGGAGAGGTCTCTATGAATAGGAATTCCTAAGTATTTGATACCCTGTGAGGGCGAGGCAAAGGGAAAGTTGGACTGGATGGAATCCTATATGGATTTAGGGAGGGAGACATCGAGGGCCTCAGACTTCGCTGCATTGATTTTAAAATTTTACCATGTAACAAAGTGATCTATTTCAGCCATAACAGCAGGGATGGATATATGTGATTGAGTGATATATACTAGGACATCATCAGCAAATAGAGAGCACTTGTACTCGGTGCCTCCCACCTCAATCCACCTAATATTGGGGTTATGGCGAATTGATGAGAGCAGGTGCTCCGTCACTAGGATGTATAAGAGAGGGGACAGAGGACATCCCTGCCTTGTCCCATTGGTGATTGTGAAAGGTGATGAAAATGTTCTGACGCACCCCCTGGGCCTTGGGACACCCGGAGCCGGACCCTTTTTGGTGGATGCTGGTGGTTGTAGTCTTCGTGGCGGCGATCCGGTTCCGTGGCTCAGGGCGGTCAAACCAGTGGCGGAACTATTTATGTGGTTTTGATGTTTAAATGTCCGACTACGCCACCCGTGGATTGCGGTCAGAGTGAACCGCCGCTACAGGGCAGACCGCTAAGGCTGGTGTTGTGGGTGCAGCAGAGCGTAGCATAACTCCCCACGGGAGGAGTATAGCCTCAGGGCAGTGTATGCGGAGGATGGGGGTGATGGTGCAGGGCAGCAGCAGTAACGACACGGAGTCAGTGATGCAGTTCAGGGCCTTTACTCACAGTTCTTATTATCCAGACCACGTCTGCAGGTAACGGCTGCCCACGTCGTACTGTGCTCACCAGGTGAGGGGCTCAGACAACTCCCAGATAACTTTGGAGCGCTTCACAGGACCCCCTTTGTGTGTCCTTTGTCTGGCCTTTCTTACCAACACTTCTGTCCGGCTGCCTCGGGCCTCCTCTTGGTAAACTTGGCGCCAGTTTCCCTGACCCTATGTGGTGCCTTCCTAGCGGGTGGAGCAAGGGGCTGCGCCACATAAAATGTCAGAGCCTCCGGTTTCTAGCTGAGGGTCGTTTCCTGCCTCCACTAGTTCGGGGACCGGTCTCCCCCTTTGGCCTGACCCCTCCACGCAGGTGGATTCGGGCGTGCGGTGGCGACTCGCCCGTCCGCACCCCTGGGATCCCTTCATTCCTCGTTCCTGGAGCCTTCTCCGCTCCTCTTCCTTCCTTCTCCCTCTTGCAGGCCTGGGCCTCTGTTACTAGGCCCGCCTCCGGAGCAGAGCTCATGCAGAGCCCCTGCTCCCTGCCACTTCTGCTCAGACTTCTCTGCACTGAACTAAGATGGTGCCCACCTTTTATACTCCCTTCTCAATGCACCCAGGAACTGCTTCCTCCCTGCTCCTGCACTACAGGGTTCCCCTTCCTCAGTGTTCCCTCCCCCCACTCCAGCCAGGGACAGGGACTGTCGTGCCCATCTCAGGGGCATATTGGTCGCCCTGCCCCACGGCAATGTGGTGTAATGCATGCAGGTGTCGGGTCCTGATCCACACTCCATCCTTACCTGAGAGTGAGATATCACACCTCTGGGTGAGGTGCAATACCTCTGTAGCAACCGAGCCCTCAGGGTGCTACAGTTCCATTTATCTTCAGCCTAGGTGACGTATTGCGATACAGGGCCGTGATTTTGGCTATAAAAGGGTCCCCTAGACCCCTACCCCAAGCTCTTTAAGAGAATCATATATGGCGTGCCAGGAGACTCTATGGAATGCTTTCTCAGCATCCAACGAGAGTATCTAATTACAAATTTTTAACTGCATCTAGCCCAGGAAATACTTTGTGCCTAGTAGCAGTGTCTGCTAGTCAGCGGATTATCCCGGCTGTTAAGCAAGCTACACCACCTGTAGTTTAGACACTTAATTTTTTCAAAGGAAATGCTTCGGGACCATGGGATACTTAGTGAAGAGCATCAGGAGGCACCCAAGGCATAGGGGCTGGGACTGGCAGTTGGATGCCTTGCGGTGGACAGCCGAGCTCGATCCTTATAAAAGCTTTTTAACTGCAGCAGCTTTAGTGGACGCTACTGGAGCTGGAATTACCGTGGCTGCTGGCATGAGAATTGCCCTCCAATAGATCCTTGTAAATGGATTTAAAGTGTATTCATTCAAATTAGAGAGACAATTTAAATTAATAAGCTTAGAGCTGCCTCCACCACAGGGGGGCTCGCTCGACCCACCAGCGGACAGGCACCAGTATTGGGAGAGGGGGGCTGGCCGTCAGGGTTCACCGCGGCTCTGGCACAAACCCGGCGACACGGAGGTGGCACGGGCAGGAGCGGACTGGCCGTGTCGGCTTCTCACTTTTTGGATTTTAGAAGGGCATGACATGCCTATATCTGTGTCTCCCCCTCCTTTTACTCCTCCACCTCTTTTATTTTCGCATGACTATATGTACTTGTCACTTTTCCATGTGTTAGTTATGTCTTCTGAGCAGTTTGTCAGCTTTTGGACACCTTTGAAGGTGTTTTCTATGTGTTTCTATGTGTTTTTGTTTGCCTGCCATTGGTTTTAACGGTGTTCGAAGGTGTTCGACGAACAGTTCGACGAACAGTTCGGCGAACACACGGGTGTTCGACGAACCGAACCGAACTCGAACACTACGGGGGTGGCTCAACACTAGTTGTCAGTATGGCATCTTCAAGCAGCTCCCAGTCTCCTTTATCCCAATTAAACTCCAAGCCATATCAATGTAGAGGATACAAGGATCACAGAGAAGACACCCAAGTCAGAAGCACTCCATTGGCAGCCAGGATGCAAGGAAGGGTGAGGGTATCTCTAGAGTCAGTGCGCCCGCGAGTGACATCAGCAGCGTGATCACATGACCTGATCATGCTGCTAACATCTGAAAAACACGAGTACAATTGATCACTGGGAGCTGGAACACTGCACCTTTTCTGAGCTGGCTGTCAGTTTGAAAGCGAGCTCAGAGAACAGCTGACTCCCCGTCCGGAGGGGGTGGCAACAAAATGCAGCCACCAGGAAGACACCTTGGACTGCCGCATCAGAAGGACAGACTGCACCCCTTGCCGGCTGCGCCTGGGGAAGATGCCCTGCTTGCCCCCCTAGATACGCCTCTGATATGCAGTGTAATATACATCTTTGTTCGGAACAACTTACTACTGTGAATTCTTCACAAAACTTATCACAAAGAGTCAACTGTGCTGCAGACCAATGCATATCGGGAAAAGCAGATGCAAGTAGCAAAACCATCACTACCAGCTGACATCACAGTCCAAGCCAAATATACCAGGATCATTTTCAGGGCTCGCTCACATGAGTATATAACTCAGACGAGTGCTATTCGATGTTTTATTGGATAGCACTCGGACCAATGTTATACTGTTGGTCAGTGCAGATTTGTGTTTTTTTCTACAGACTGAATCAATCTGTACAGCCCCCGAATTTATGTTATAAATATTCAAATGGCTCTTGGCAGAATAAAGGTTCCCCACACCTGGTCTAGCATAAGCTGATTTAGTGGTCTGTAGCAACACACAAAGCAATGATATCCCATTCTTTGGTCACCTGACAACTAAGACCTCATTTGAATGGAAAAAAAAACAATCAGATATGCCTCTGCTGGTGCCCTGTATCAGCAGTCAAGTGGCCAAAGAATGAGATGTTATTGCTCCTTGTCTAGCTGAAGACCACCAGAGTGACTTGTGGTGGAGCCAAGCATTCAGTATACAGAGCCTTCTGGCGACCACTAGTGTTGAGCGAACATGCTCGACACTGCTCGGTACTCGCCCGAGCATCACGCTACTCGGGATGTTCGGCGAGCACCGAGCATTTCCGGGTTACTCGGGCGGGAGCTCGGGTCTCCGCCCAGCATGTTTGGCGCTCTTTACAGAGCCAATGAACATGCAGGGATTGCCAGCCAGTCACTGTTATGCTGCAGCCATGTTGGTTGTGGGCATTACAGTGATTGGCTGGCCGCACAGCGTCACCTCGAGTATTTAAAACGGGGCGCCGCCATCTTGGACACAGTTGCTCCGGATTAGACAGTGTAGGGACAGCGCTGCTGATTTAGGGAGAGATATAAATAGCGAAATAGTTAGTGTAGGGTCTGTAAAGGCTGCCAGAACAAACAAACAGTCCTTTTCAGGACTAATATCCATCCCAGATACCAGGCAGGCAGGCTGTATAGGAGACACAGTGGTTATACCAGCAAACGCTGCATTACAGTCCTGTGTGCTGCTCCTGTTGCTGAAATTGCTGGACTTAGCACCAGGTGTCGGGGGCCAGGAAAAATCCTTTTTTTTTCATCTAAATCCTCCTTTTTTTTTCCTCCTTCACTCTGTACAAATACCCATCTTATTAACCTTTTGGTGTGTCCCCCCCCCAAAAAAAAAAGCGTGTCTCTGATTTTTCAGACACAAACATAACTGTTGAAAATAGTATGGTGTAGGCTAGAGAAACAGAAGTGTTGTTTAGTACTTCCACGGTTCAAACCTCTGTATTATCCATTTTGGGCCATTTGTATCTAAAAAAAAAGCAGTTTGAGTGTGTCGCTCACTGTTCAGCCACAAATATCTCTATTTAAAAAAGTGTGGTATACCCCAGTAAACAATAACTGTGGTTTTGCCATCCCACGGTAAAAAATCTCTATTATTCAGGTTTTGGTAGTTTTTTCCGTAAAGAAAAACAGTAGTGTCTCCTGACTGTTGTGACACAAAAATATATCTGTTGAAAATAGTCTTGTGTAGGCCCGACATCCCAGTGTGGTTTCGCAGTTCCACGGGTCAAATCGCTGTACTATCCAGTTTTGGGCCTTTGGTATCTAAAAAAAACGCAGTTTGAGTGTGTCGCTCACTGTTCAGCCGCAAATATCTCTATTTAAAAAAGTGTGGTATACCGCAGTAAACAATAACTGTGGTTTCGCCATCCCACGGTAAAAAATCTCTATTATTCAGCTTTTGGTTGTTTTTTCCATAAAGAAAAACAGTAGTGTCTCCTGACTGTTGTGACACAAAAATATATCTGTTGAAAATAGTCTTGTGTAGGCTCGACATCCCAGTGTGGTTTCGCAGTTCCACGGGTCAAATCGCTGTACTATCCAGTTTTGGGCCTTTGGTATCTAAAAAAAAAGCAGTTTGAGTGTGTCGCTCACTGTTCTGCCGCAAATATCTCTATTTAAAAACGTGTGGTATACCCCAGTAAACAATAACTGTGGTTTTGCCATCCCACGGTAAAAAATCTCTATTATTCAGCTTTTGGTAGTTTTTTCGGTAAAGTAAAACAGTAGTGTCTCCTGACTGTTGTGACACAAAAATATATCTGTTGAAAATAGTCTTGTGTAGGCCCGACATCCCAGTGTGGTTTCGCAGTTCCATGGGTCAAATCGCTGTACTATCCAGTTTTGGGCCTTTGGTATCTAAAAAAAAAGCAGTTTGAGTGTGTCGCTCACTGTTCAGCCGCAAATATCTCTATTTAAAAAAGTGTGGTATACCCCAGTAAACAATAACTGTGGTTTTCCTCTTCCACGGTTCTAATCTACTCTTTATTACCCTTTTTCCATTGATAGTGCAAGTGTAAGCTATTTTACTTCATTTACAATGGGCAAGGCGCAAGGCAAGGGACGTGGAAGTGGACGTTCTGGTGACGGTTCGTGCAGAGGACGGGGCCGTGGCCAAGGGGAAAATGTGCCACAACCCACAGCCACATCTTCTCGCTCCCACTTCTTGACCGAATTACTAGGAAAGCACAGAACAACACCAGTATTGAGAACTGATCAGCGTGAACAGGTTATTAATTGGATAGCAGATAATACTTCCAGTTACCTGGGCACCACCACCTCCGGTCTGTCTTCCACACGGTCAACTGTTAGTAGCCGTGAGTCTCGACCGCATACTCCTCCTCACCCTGATGCTCCTTCCTCCCACCATGCCGAGTGTCGTCAGACAGCAAGTGATCCCACACTTGGACACTCTGAAGAGCTGTTCACTGGTTCATTTCCATGTTTGGGCCCCTCGCCTGATACGCTTGAAGTGGTGGAAGAGGAGATCCCAAGGAAATAGGTGGGATGTGAGGTAAGCAAGGGGGAAGGGGAGAAGTGAACATAATGAGGGTGGAGAGGGGGGTGGGGATAGTACAGTTAGATCGCTAGAGAAGAATAGGATGCTAAATAACCCCAAAGTTTTATCTTGCATGCTGACCAACACAAGAAGCCTGACCAATAAGGCGGATGAGCTGCGGGCGCTTATATCGGAGGAGAGGTATGACATCGTAGGTATAACAGAGACTTGGCTAGATGATAGCTACGACTGGGTGGTAAATTTATTAGATTATAGTTTATTTAGAAGGGACCGGAAACAGCGGAAAGGCGGAGGAGTCTGCTTATATGTAAAGTCATGTCTAAAACCCAGACTAAGGGAAGATATAGGAGAGGGAGAAGAGGGGGTCGAGTCCATGTGGGTAGAGATAGAGGGAACTAAAAATAATAATAAAATATTACTGGGGGTCTGCTATAAGCCACCCAATATAACAGAGGAGAATGAGAATCTGCTATTAGGACAAATAGACAAAGTAGCAAAAGATAATGAATTGATTGTAATGGGGGATTTCAACTACCCGGATATTGACTGGGAAACAGAAACCTGTAGATCTCAGAAAGGAAAAAGATTCTTGACAAATATTAAGGATAATTATCTCTCCCAACTAGTGCAGGAACCAACGAGAGGGAAGGCCGTGTTGGACTTAATATTGACTAATAGGCCTGATAGAATAGCTGAGGTACAGATAGGGGGGCACCTAGGTAATAGCGACCATAATATTATCGACTTCAAAATGCCCTTCAGTAGGGTTATCAATAAGGGAACAACAAAAACATTAAACTTTAGGAGGACGAAGTTTGATCAGCTGAAAGAAAGCCTTCAACTTATTGACTGGGACAAAGTTCTTAATCAAAGGAATACGAATAGTAAATGGGAAACCTTCAAAAGAATTCTGAATACTCAGTGCGAGAGGTATATACCGTATGGGAATAAAAGGGCCAGAAATAAGAGGAAACCAATATGGTTGAACAAGAACGTAAAAGGGGCGTTAAATAGCAAAAAAGGGGCATTCAAGAGATTAAAACAGGAAAACAGTAAGGAGGCACTAATGTGTTACAAGGAAAAAACGAGAACCTGTAAAAAACAAATAAAAATAGCGAAGGAGGAAACAGAGAGACGTATTGCTAGGGAAAGTAGATCAAATCCCAAACTGTTCTTTACGTATATAAATAGTAAAAGGATTAAATCGGATAATATTGGAACGATAAAAAGTGAGGAAGGCAAAGTCATAGAGAAAGATGAGGATAAAGCTAATCTATTAAATAATTTTTTTTCGACAACTTTCACAAAGGATATCGAACTAACAGGAGAAATGAGAAGTGACAAGCTTAATCCTCCACTAAGTATGACAAATCTAACCCAAGCTGGGGTACAGAAACGCCTCAGTAACATTAAAATAAACAAATCACCAGGACCTGATGGCATACACCCACGGGTACTAAGGGAACTAAGTAATGTGATAGACAGACCATTATATCTTATATTTAAGGACTCTGTTGAGACTGGGTCTGTGCCACTTGATTGGCGACAGGCGAATGTAGTGCCAATATTCAAAAAGGGAGCGAAAAGTGACGCCGGAAACTATCGACCGGTGAGTCTGACGTCCGTTGTGGGCAAAATTTTTGAAAGCTTCATTAAAGAGGCAATTACGGAGCATCTTGATGCTAATAATCTTTTAATCCCAAACCAACATGGATTCATGAGGAATCGCTCCTGCCAACCAAACCTAATTGACTTCTACGAAGAGGTTAGCTCTCGAGTAGATCGGGGGGAACCAGTGGATGTCGTGTATCTCGACTTCTCAAAAGCGTTCGATAGCGTGACACATAATAGGTTGGTATACAAAATGAGAATGATGGGGCTGGGGGAAAATGTCTGCAAGTGGGTAGCTAACTGGCTAAAGGATAGAAGGCAGAGGGTGGTTATAAATGGAATATACTCAGATTGGGTAAGCGTCACTAGTGGGGTACCACAGGGGTCTGTACTAGGCCCAATGTTATTTAATATCTTTATTAACGACATAGTCAACGGGATAAATAGTAAAATATTAATATTTGCAGATGACACAAAGTTATGTAAAACAATTAATACAAAAGAGGACAGTGCAGACCTACAGAGGGATTTGGATAAGCTGGGTATGTGGAGCATTAAATGGCAAATGAGGTTTAACGAGGAGAAATGTAAGGTCATACATATGGGAAGGAAAAATGGAAGTCACCAGTACTCACTGAATGGGAAATCATTGGGGAATTCAGAGATGGAGAAGGACTTGGGCATCTTGATTGATAGCAAACTAAATTGGAGTGCCCAAAGTCAGGCCGCTGCTGTAAGGGCAAACAGGGTAATGGGATGTATCAGAAGAGGTATAGCTGCCAAGGATGAGAACATTGTTCTTCCACTGTACAAAGCACTGGTCAGACCACACTTGGAATACTGTGCTCAGTTATGGGCCCCAATATATAGAAAGGATATAAATGAGCTTGAAAAGGTACAAAGGAGGGCAACAAAATTAATAAAGGGAATGGAGGGACTGCAATACCCAGAGAGGTTGGCAAAACTAGGACTATTCAGCCTGGAAAAGAGAAGGTTGAGGGGGGACATAATAAATGTGTACAAATATATTAGGGGACAGTATAGAGACCTTGCCAGGGATTTGTTCAAAAGATAACAAGAGGGCATTCACTAAGACTGGAAGAGAAAAGGTTTCAGCACCAGCATAGGAAGGGGTTCTTTACGGTAAGAGCAGTGAGAATATGGAATTCACTGAGTGAGGAGATGGTAATGTCGGATTCACTACACCAGTTCAAGCGGGGACTGGATGCATTTCTAGATATCAGGCAGATTTCAGCGTATACTTAAAAATAAAATAAAATAGTAGGTTGATACAGGGATTTATTCTGACTGCTGGTTTCAGAGTCGGGAGGGAATTTTTCCTCAGGTGAAGATTGGCCAAATCATTTGGGGGTTTTTGCCCTCCTCTGTATCAACTTTAGCAATTACAGAACTAACAGGTCGAACTTGATGGACGCAAGTCTTTATTCGGCTTTACAAACTATGTTACTATGTTGCGATGCCCAAATATTTGAACAGCCACGGCCACAGGAAGTCGACGTTGGCAATCTGTCACAAGAGGTGGACGATGACGAGACACAATTGCCAGGAAGTGAGGAGGAGGATCGTGGTGCGCAAGTGCAAGAGGAGGAGGTGGTGGATGATCTAGTAACTGACCCAACGTGGAAGGAGGACATGCAGACTGAGGCCAGCAGCACACAGGGGGAGGGAGGCAGAGTACCCCAACAGGCAGGAAGAAGCAGTGTGGTGGCCGCAGACAGAAGGCAGGCAACCATTCCGCGTAACACCAACACGAGGGACGTTGCCAGTACAAGCGGTAGGTCTTCCAAAGTCTGGAATTTTTTTAAAGACTCTGCTGATAACCCCAAAAAGGCCATATGTTCCACCTGCCATGCCAGCATCAGCAGGGGTGACAAAACTACCAACCTGACCACCACTAGCATGATCAGGCACATGGCAGCAAAGCACCCGACTTTGTGGGGCGAAACCCAGGGTCCACGACCAGTGTCAGTGGGTGTCACCACTGCTTCTTCCACTGTTGTGCATGAAATAGAACCCCCTGTTGTGTGTGCAAGGCAATCCCCTGTCCATACTGCATGTAAAGATGCCCCCTCCTCTCAGTCTTCACTTGTTATGGCAGATTCTCAAGAAACAGCATCAACGTCCACGTCCACGTCCCACCGCAGAGTTCAATTGTCCATATCCCAGACCTTTGAACGAAAGCGGAAATTCGCAGCTAACGCCCCACAGACCACAGTCCTAAATTCGCACATTTCACGACTGCTTGCATTGGAAATGCTGCCTTTTAGGCTGGTGGAGACGGAATCCTTCTGCAATCTTATGGCGGTGGCCGACCCTCGGTACTCGGTCCCCAGCCGACACTATTTTGTCCGGTGTGCCATCCCCACACTACACAAGCACGTGTCCCAAAGCATCTGCCTTGCCCTCAACAATGCAGTTACTGGGAGAGTCCACCTGACAATGGACACGTGGACAAGTGCTTGTGGCCAGGGACGGTACATCTCTCTGACGGCACACTGGGTAAACATAGTGGAAGCCGGTACCCTGTCGGACCTTGGGACGGAACACATCCTCCCCACACCGAGGATTGCGGGCCCTATGTCAGTCAGAGTTGCCCCCACAGTGTACAAGCTCCTGCGCATTCTCCTCCTCCTCCTCATGTTCAGCCTCCATCTCAGAAATCACCAAATCAGTTACAAGCTGGAAGCATTGCAGTACTGCCTCCGCCAAGCGGCAACAGGCTGTGCTGAAACTCATAAGCTTAGGTGATAAACCTCACACTGCTTGTGAGTTGTGGAAGCTGTGAAAGAGCAGGCAGATCTGTGGCTGAGACCGCTGAACCTACATCCCGGCATGGTCGTGTGTGACAATGGCCGTAACCTGGTGGCGGCTCTGAGGTGAGGTGAGATCACACACGTACCATGCCTGGCTCATGTGCTTAACCTCGTGGTTCAGCGGTTTCTTAAATCGTACCCCGAGTTGCCAGATATGCTCGTGAAAGTACGCCGCCTGTCAGCTCATTTTCGCAGGTCGGCTACAGCTTCCGCCGCCCTTGCTGTGTTGCAGCAGCGTTTGCAGCTTCCAGCACACCGACTGGTGTGTGATGTCCCCACACGTTGGAACTCTACCCTCCACATGTTGTAAAGGATTTATGAGCAGAAGAGAGCAGTTGTGGAGTACCAGCTGCAACAAGGCCGTCGATATTCAGGTCAGACTCCACACATAAGACCTCAGGAGTGGACCTGGATGTCTGACATATGTACCATCCTGACAAACTTTGAGGAGGCCACCAAGATGGTGAGTGGTGATGACGCCATCATTAGTGTCAGCATCCCACTTGTCTGTCTTTTGCAACGCTCTCTGCAGAGAATTAAAGAGGAGGCATTGCAGCCAGAGTATGATGAGATGGATCAAGAAGCCGTAGCGGGCGATTACACACAGCCCAGCCTCATCTCATCCCAACGTGCATTGGGGGACAATGAGGGAGAGGAGGAGGAGGAGGAGGAAGAACAGGAGCTGCTATCATGCGTTGTAGACGGTAGTACCTGTACAAGTGTCATACCGTCGGTTCAGCGTGGGTGGCCTGAGGACAGGGGGGAGGAGGAAGAGGAGGAGGAGGAGGAGAGCATGATCAGTCGTCATTTTGGTGAGGACACGGAAATCTTGCCCGTTACCAGTCTGGCACGCATGGCTGACTTTATGTTACGCTGCCTTAACCGTGACCCTCGCGTTGTCAAAATGTTGGGTGACAGTCATTACTGGTTGGTGACACTTGCAGACCCCTGCTAGAAGGAGAACTTTCACTCTCTTATTCCTGAGGTGGAGAGGTCTACAAAAATGGGGCAATACCAGAAGGCCCTTGCTGCAGAACTCTTAACAAAATTCCCATCTGAACACGCTAGTGGCATATGTCACAGTTCGTTGCCCAACCAAGGCGTACAGGCGAGTGAGATGCAACTCCAATCCAGCAGAGGCAGGGGAACACTGTCAACGTTCTGGGACAGTTTTCTGACACCCGCCCAGCTTACTGGCCCTGAGGCGCGGGGTACTCACACAAGGAGTGGAAAGTTTCAAAAGATGGTGAGGGAGTACCTTGCCGATCGTACCAGCGTCCTCCGTGATTCCTCTGTGCCTTTTAATTATTGGGTATCCAAGCTGGACACTTGGGATGAACTCGCTCTGTACGCCTTGGAGGTCCTGGCCTGCCCTGCCGCTAGCGTGTTATCGGAGCGTGTTTTTAGTGCCGCTGGGGGAATTATAACTGATAAGCGCACTCGCCTGTCAACTGACAATGCTGACAAGCTGACCCTTATCAAAATGAACAAGGGCTGGATTGGGCCAGACTTCTCATCACCACCAAATGACAGCAGAGTAATATAAAGTCAAATCCACTGTGTTTTTTCGGGAGGTGTATTCACATGCACCGCTTCACACCCACACATGGGTATACGCTTCCTCGTTTCGGCTGTTTAATCTTCTTCTCCTTATACTCAGCCTCCACCACCACTATACCACCAGGGTGCCAGCATTGCAAGTTCCTCCGTCCTTATTTTTGGCAGATTTTTCTTGCAAGGCATAAGCGAATACTATGGGACACCCACTCCCCAATAATGGGACTTATGTTTGTAATATGCTGCACTGCATGGCTCTTGTAAGGGGCATTGCAAGTTGCTCCGTCCTAATTTTTGGCAGCTTTGCTGGGAAAGCATAAGCAAATACTATGGGACACCCACTCCCCAATAATGGGACTTATGTTTGTAATATGCTGTACTGCATGGCTCTTGTAAGGGGCATTGCAAGTTGCTCCATCCTAATTTTTGGCAGCTTTTGCTGGGAAAGCATAAGCAAATACTATGGGACACCCACTCCCCAATAATGGGACTTATGTTTGTAATATGCTGTACTGCATGGCTCTTGTAAGAGGCATTGCAAGTGGTTCCATCCTAATTTTTGGCAGCTTTTGCTGGGAAAGGATAAGCAAATACTAAGGGACACCCACTCCCCAATAATGGGACTTAAGTTTGCAATATGCTGTACTGCATGGCTCTTGTAAGGGGCATTGCAAGTTGCTCCGTCCTAATTTTTGGCAGCTTTTGCTGGGAAAGCATAAGCAAATACTATGGGACACCCACTCCCCAATAATGGGACTTATGTTTGTAATATGCTGTACTGCATGGCTCTTGTAAGGGGCATTGCAAGTTGCTCCGTCCTAATTTTTGGCAGCTTTTGCTGGGAAAGCATAAGCAAATACCATGGGACACCCACTCCCCAATAATGGGACTTATGTTTGTAATATGCTGTACTGCATGGCTCTTGTAAGGGGCATTGCAAGTTGCTCCGTCCTAATTTTTGGCAGCTTTTGCTGGGAAAGCATAAGCAAATACCATGGGACACCCGCTCCCCAATAATGGGACTTATGTTTGCAATATGCTGTACTGCATGGCTCTTGTAAGGGGCATTGCAAGTTGCACTGTCCTAATTTTTGGCAGTTTTTCCTGGGAAAGCATAAGCAAATACCATGGGACACCCACTCCCCAATAATGGGACTTATGTTTGTAATATGCTGCACTGCATGGCTCTTGTAAGGGGCATTGCAAGTTGCTCCGTCCTAATTTTTGGCAGCTTTTGCTGGGAAAGGATAAGCAAATACTATGGGACACCCACTCCCCAATAATGGGACTTATGTTTGTAATATGCTGTACTGCATGGCTCTTGTAAGGGGCATTGCAAGTTGCTCCATCCTAATTTTTGGTAGCTTTTGCTGGGAAAGCATAAGCAAATACTATGGAACACCCACTCCCCAATAATGGGACTTATGTTTGTAATATGCTGTACTGCATGGCTCTTGTAAGGGGCATTGCAAGTTGCTCCGTCCTAATTTTTGGCAGCTTTTGCTGGGAAAGCATAGGCAAATACCATGGGACACCCACTCCCCAATAATTGGACTTATGTTTGTAATATGCTGTACTGCATGGCTCTTGTAAGGGGCATTGCAAGTTGCTCCGTCCTAATTTTTGGCAGCTTTTGCTGGGAAAGCATAAGCAAATACCATGGGACACCCACTCCCCAATAATGGGACTTATGTTTGTAATTTGCTGTACTGCATGGCTATTGTAAGGGGCATTGCAAGTTGCTCCATCCTAATTTTTGGCAGCTTTTGCTGGGAAAGCATAAGCAAATACTATGGGACACCTACTCCCCAATAATGGGACTTATGTTTGCAATATGCTGTACTGCATGGCTCTTTTAAGGGGCATTGCAAGTTGCTCCGTCCTAATTTTTGGCAGCTTTGCTGGGAAAGCATAAGCAAATACTATGGGACACCCATTCCCAATAATGGGACTTATGTTTGTAATATGCTGTACTGCATGGCTCTTGTAAGGGGCATTGCAAGTTGCTCCGTCCTAATTTTTGGCAGCTTTTGCTGGGAAAGCATAGGCAAATACCATGGGACACCCACTCCCCAATAATTGGACTTATGTTTGTAATATGCTGTACTGCATGGCTCTTGTAAGGGGCATTGCAAGTTGCTCCGTCCTAATTTTTGGCAGCTTTTGCTGGGAAAGCATAAGCAAATACTATGGGACACCCACTCCCCAATAATGGGACTTATGTTTGTAATATGCTGTACTGCATGGCTCTTGTAAGGGGCATTGCAAGTTGCTCCGTCCTAATTTTTGTCAACTTTTGCTGGGAAAGCATAGGCAAATACTATGGGACACCCACTCCCCAATAATGGGACTTATGTTTGTAATATGCTGTACTGCATGGCTCTTGTAAGGGGCATTGCAAGTTGCTCCGTCCTAATTTTTGGCAGCTTTTGCTGGGAAAGCATAAGCAAATACTATGGAACACCCACTCCCCAATAATGGGACTTATGTTTGTAATATGCTGTACTGCATGGCTCTTGTAAGGGGCATTGCAAGTTGCTCCGTCCTAATTTTTGGCAGCTTTTGCTGGGAAAGCATAAGCAAATACTATGGGAAACCCACTCCCCAATAATGGGACTTATGTTGGTAATATGCTGTACTGCATGGCTCTTGTAAGGGGCATTGCAAGTTGCTCCATCCTAATTTTTGGCAGCTTTTGCTGGGAAAGCATAAGCAAATACTATGGGACACCCACTCCCCAATAATGGGACTTATGTTTGTAATATGCTGTACTGCATGGCTCTTGTAAGAGGCATTGCAAGTGGTTCCATCCTAATTTTTGGCAGCTTTTGCTGGGAAAGGATAAGCAAATACTAAGGGACACCCACTCCCCAATAATGGGACTTATGTTTGCAATATGCTGTACTGCATGGCTCTTGTAAGGGGCATTGCAAGTTGCTCCGTCCTAATTTTTGGCAGCTTTTGCTGGGAAAGCATAAGCAAATACTATGGGACACCCACTCCTCAATAATGGGACGTATGTTTGTAATATGCTGTACTGCATGGCTCTTGTAAGGGGCATTGCAAGTTGCTCCGTCCTAATTTTTGGCAGCTTTTGCTGGGAAAGCATAAGCAAATACCATGGGACACCCACTCCCCAATAATGGGACTTATGTTTGTAATATGCTGTACTGCATGGCTCTTGTAAGGGGCATTGCAAGTTGCTCCGTCCTAATTTTTGGCAGCTTTTGCTGGGAAAGCATAAGCAAATACCATGGGACACCCGCTCCCCAATAATGGGACTTATGTTTGCAATATGCTGTACTGCATGGCTCTTGTAAGGGGCATTGCAAGTTGCACTGTCCTAATTTTTGGCAGTTTTTCCTGGGAAAGCATAAGCAAATACCATGGGACACCCACTCCCCAATAATGGGACTTATGTTTGTAATATGCTGCACTGCATGGCTCTTGTAAGGGGCATTGCAAGTTGCTCCGTCCTAATTTTTGGCAGCTTTTGCTGGGAAAGGATAAGCAAATACTATGGGACACCCACTCCCCAATAATGGGACTTATGTTTGTAATTTGCTGTACTGCATGGCTATTGTAAGGGGCATTGCAAGTTGCTCCATCCTAATTTTTGGCAGCTTTTGCTGGGAAAGCATAAGCAAATACTATGGGACACCTACTCCCCAATAATGGGACTTATGTTTGTAATATGCTGTACTGCATGGCTCTTTTAAGGGGCATTGCAAGTTGCTCCGTCCTAATTTTTGGCAGCTTTGCTGGGAAAGCATAAGCAAATACTATATGACACCCATTCCCAATAATGGGACTTATGTTTGTAATATGCTGTACTGCATGGCTCTTGTAAGGGGCATTGCAAGTTGCTCCGTCCTAATTTTTGGCAGCTTTTGCTGGGAAAGCATAGGCAAATACCATGGGACACCCACTCCCCAATAATTGGACTTATGTTTGTAATATGCTGTACTGCATGGCTCTTGTAAGGGGCATTGCAAGTTGCTCCGTCCTAATTTTTGGCAGCTTTTGCTGGGAAAGCATAAGCAAATACTATGGGACACCCACTCCCCAATAATGGGACTTATGTTTGTAATATGCTGTACTGCATGGCTCTTGTAAGGGGCATTGCAAGTTGCTCCGTCCTAATTTTTGACAACTTTTGCTGGGAAAGCATAGGCAAATACTATGGGACACCCACTCCCCAATAATGGGACTTATGTTTGTAATATGCTGTACTGCATGGCTCTTGTAAGGGGCATTGCAAGTTGCTCCGTCCTAATTTTTGGCAGCTTTTGCTGGGAAAGGATAAGCAAATACTATGGAACACCCACTCCCCAATAATGAGACTTATGTTTGTAATATGCTGTACTGCATGGCTCTTGTAAGGGGCATTGCAAGTTGCTCCGTCCTAATTTTTGGCAGCTTTTGCTGGGAAAGCATAAGCAAATACTATGGGAAACCCACTCCCCAATAATGGGACTTATGTTGGTAATATGCTGTACTGCATGGCTCTTGTAAGGGGCATTGCAAGTTGCTCCATCCTAATTTTTGGCAGCTTTTGCTGGGAAAGCATAAGCAAATACTATGGGACACCCACTCCCCAATAATGGGACTTATGTTTGTAATATGCTGTACTGCATGGCTCTTGTAAGGGGCATTGCAAGTTGCTCCGTCCTAATTTTTGGCAGCTTTTGCTGGGAAAGCATAAACAAATACCATGGGACACCCACTCCCCAATAATGGGACTTATGTTTGTAATATGCTGTACTGCATGGCTCTTGTAAGGGGCATTGCAAGTTGCTCCATCCTAATTTTTGGCAGCTTTTGCTGGGAAAGCATAAGCAAATACTATGGGACACCCACTCCCCAATAATGGGACTTATGTTTGTAATATGCTGTACTGCATGGCTCTTGTAAGAGGCATTGCAAGTGGTTCCATCCTAATTTTTGGCAGCTTTTGCTGGGAAAGGATAAGCAAATACTAAGGGACACCCACTCCCCAATAATGGGACTTATGTTTGCAATATGCTGTACTGCATGGCTCTTGTAAGGGGCATTGCAAGTTGCTCCGTCCTAATTTTTGGCAGCTTTTGCTGGGAAAGCATAAGCAAATACAATGGGACACCCACTCCCCAATAATGGGACGTATGTTTGTAATATGCTGTACTGCATGGCTCTTGTAAGGGGCATTGCAAGTTGCTCCGTCCTAATTTTTGGCAGCTTTTGCTGGGAAAGCATAAGCAAATACCATGGGACACCCACTCCCCAATAATGGGACTTATGTTTGTAATATGCTGTACTGCATGGCTCTTGTAAGGGGCATTGCAAGTTGCTCCGTCCTAATTTTTGGCAGCTTTTGCTGGGAAAGCATAAGCAAATACCATGGGACACCCGCTCCCCAATAATGGGACTTATGTTTGCAATATGCTGTACTGCATGGCTCTTGTAAGGGGCATTGCAAGTTGCACTGTCCTAATTTTTGGCAGTTTTTCCTGGGAAAGCATAAGCAAATACCATGGTACACCCACTCCCCAATTATGGGACTTATGTTTGTAATATGCTGCACTGCATGGCTCTTGTAAGGGGCATTGCAAGTTGCTCCGTCCTAATTTTTGGCAGCTTTTGCTGGGAAAGCATAAGCAAATACTATGGGACACCCACTCCCCAATAATGGTACTTATGTTTGTAATATGCTGTACTGCATGGCTCTTGTAAGGGGCATTGCAAGTTGCTCCATCCTAATTTTTGGTAGCTTTTGCTGGGAAAGCATAAGCAAATACTATGGAACACCCACTCCCCAATAATGGGACTTATGTTTGTAATATGCTGTACTGCATGGCTCTTGTAAGGGGCATTGCAAGCTGCTCGGTCCTAATTTTTGGCAGCTTTTGCTGGGAAAGCATAAGCAAATACCATGGGACACCCACTCCCCAATAATGGGACTTATGTTTGTAATTTGCTGTACTGCATGGCTATTGTAAGGGGCATTGCAAGTTGCTCCATCCTAATTTTTGGCAGCTTTTGCTGGGAAAGCATAAGCAAATACTATGGGACACCTACTCCCCAATAATTGGACTTATGTTTGTAATATGCTGTACTGCATGGCTCTTTTAAGGGGCATTGCAAGTTGCTCCGTCCTAATTTTTGGCAGCTTTGCTGGGAAAGCATAAGCAAATACTATGGGACACCCATTCCCAATAATGGGACTTATGTTTGTAATATGCTGTACTGCATGGCTCTTGTAAGGGGCATTGCAAGTTGCTCCGTCCTAATTTTTGTCAACTTTTGCTGGGAAAGCATAGGCAAATACTATGGGACACCCACTCCCCAATAATGGGACTTATGTTTGTAATATGCTGTACTGCATGGCTCTTGTAAGGGGCATTGCAAGTTGCTCCGTCCTAATTTTTGGCAGCTTTTGCTGGGAAAGCATAAGCAAATACTATGGGACACCCACTCCCCAATAATAGGACTTATGTTTGTAATATGCTGTACTGCATGGCTCTTGTAAGGGGCATTGAAAGTTGCTCTGTCCTAATTTTTGGCAGCTTTTGCTGGGAAAGCATAAGCAAATACTATGGGACACCCACTCCCCAATAATAGGACTTATATTTGTAATATGCTGCACTGCATGGCTCTTGTAAGGGGCATTGCAAGTTGCTCCGTCCTAATTTTTGGCAGCTTTTGCTGGGAAAGGATAAGCAAATACTATGGGACACCCACTCCCCAATAATGGGACTTATGTTTGTAATATGCTGTACTGCATGGCTCTTGTAAGGGGCATTGCAAGTTGCTCCATCCTAATTTTTGGTAGCTTTTGCTGGGAAAGCATAAGCAAATACTATGGAACACCCACTCCCCAATAATGGGACTTATGTTTGTAATATGCTGTACTGCATGGCTCTTGTAAGGGGCATTGCAAGCTGCTCCGTCCTAATTTTTGGCAGCTTTTGCTGGGAAAGCATAAGCAAATACCATGGGACACCCACTCCCCGATAATGGGACTTATGTTTGTAATTTGCTGTACTGCATGGCTATTGTAAGGGGCATTGCAAGTTGCTCCATCCTAATTTTTGGCAGCTTTTGCTGGGAAAGCATAAGCAAATACTATGGGACACCTACTCCCCAATAATGGGACTTATGTTTGTAATATGCTGTACTGCATGGCTCTTTTAAGGGGCATTGCAAGTTGCTCCGTCCTAATTTTTGGCAGCTTTGCTGGGAAAGCATAAGCAAATACTATATGACACCCATTCCCAATAATGGGACTTATGTTTGTAATATGCTGTACTGCATGGCTCTTGTAAGGGGCATTGCAAGTTGCTCCGTCCTAATTTTTGGCAGCTTTTGCTGGGAAAGCATAGGCAAATACCATGGGACACCCACTCCCCAATAATTGGACTTATGTTTGTAATATGCTGTACTGCATGGCTCTTGTAAGGGGCATTGCAAGTTGCTCCGTCCTAATTTTTGGCAGCTTTTGCTGGGAAAGCATAAGCAAATACTATGGGACACCCACTCCCCAATAATGGGACTTATGTTTGTAATATGCTGTACTGCATGGCTCTTGTAAGGGGCATTGCAAGTTGCTCCGTCCTAATTTTTGTCAACTTTTGCTGTCAAAGCATAGGCAAATACTATGGGACACCCACTCCCCAATAATGGGACTTATGTTTGTAATATGCTGTACTGCATGGCTCTTGTAAGGGGCATTGCAAGTTGCTCCGTCCTAATTTTTGGCAGCTTTTGCTGGGAAAGGATAAGCAAATACTATGGAACACCCACTCCCCAATAATGGGACTTATGTTTGTAATATGCTGTACTGCATGGCTCTTGTAAGGGGCATTGCAAGTTGCTCCGTCCTAATTTTTGGCAGCTTTTGCTGGGAAAGCATAAGCAAATACTATGGGAAACCCACTCCCCAATAATGGGACTTATGTTGGTAAAATGCTGTACTGCATGGCTCTTGTAAGGGGCATTGCAAGTTGCTCCATCCTAATTTTTGGCAGCTTTTGCTGGGAAAGCATAAGCAAATACTATGGGACACCCACTCCCCAATAATGGGACTTATGTTTGTAATATGCTGTACTGCATGGCTCTTGTAAGGGGCATTGCAAGTTGCTCCGTCCTAATTTTTGGCAGCTTTTGCTGGGAAAGCATAAACAAATACCATGGGACACCCACTCCCCAATAATGGGACTTATGTTTGTAATATGCTGTACTGCATGGCTCTTGTAAGGGGCATTGCAAGTTGCTCCATCCTAATTTTTGGCAGCTTTTGCTGGGAAAGCATAAGCAAATGCTATGGGACACCCACTCCCCAATAATGGGACTTATGTTTGTAATATGCTGTACTGCATGGCTCTTGTAAGAGGCATTGCAAGTGGTTCCATCCTAATTTTTGGCAGCTTTTGCTGGGAAAGGATAAGCAAATACTAAGGGACACCCACTCCCCAATAATGGGACTTATGTTTGCAATATGCTGTACTGCATGGCTCTTGTAAGGGGCATTGCAAGTTGCTCCGTCCTAATTTTTGGCAGCTTTTGCTGGGAAAGCATAAGCAAATACAATGGGACACCCACTCCCCAATAATGGGACGTATGTTTGTAATATGCTGTACTGCATGGCTCTTGTAAGGGGCATTGCAAGTTGCTCCGTCCTAATTTTTGGCAGCTTTTGCTGGGAAAGCATAAGCAAATACCATGGGACACCCACTCCCCAATAATGGGACTTATGTTTGTAATATGCTGTACTGCATGGCTCTTGTAAGGGGCATTGCAAGTTGCTCCGTCCTAATTTTTGGCAGCTTTTGCTGGGAAAGCATAAGCAAATACCATGGGACACCCGCTCCCCAATAATGGGACTTATGTTTGTAATATGCTGTACTGCATGGCTCTTGTAAGGGGCATTGCAAGTTGCACTGTCCTAATTTTTGGCAGTTTTTCCTGGGAAAGCATAAGCAAATACCATGGGACACCCACTCCCCAATAATGGGACTTATGTTTGTAATATGCTGCACTGCATGGCTCTTGTAAGGGGCATTGCAAGTTGCTCCGTCCTAATTTTTGGCAGCTTTTGCTGGGAAAGGATAAGCAAATACTATGGGACACCCACTCCCCAATAATGGGACTTATGTTTGTAATATGCTGTACTGCATGGCTCTTGTAAGGGGCATTGCAAGTTGCTCCATCCTAATTTTTGGTAGCTTTTGCTGTGAAAGCATAAGCAAATACTATGGAACACCCACTCCCCAATAATGGGACTTATGTTTGTAATATGCTGTACTGCCTGGCTCTTGTAAGGGGCATTGCAAGCTGCTCCGTCCTAATTTTTGGCAGCTTTTGCTGGGAAAGCATAAGCAAATACCATGGGACACCCACTCCCCAATAATGGGACTTATGTTTGTAATATGCTGTACTGCATGGCTATTGTAAGGGGCATTGCAAGTTGCTCCATCCTAATTTTTGGCAGCTTTTGCTGGGAAAGCATAAGCAAATACTATGGGACACCTACTCCCCAATAATTGGACTTATGTTTGTAATATGCTGTACTGCATGGCTCTTTTAAGGGGCATTGCAAGTTGCTCCGTCCTAATTTTTGGCAGCTTTGCTGGGAAAGCATAAGCAAATACTATGGGACACCCATTCCCAATAATGGGACTTATGTTTGTAATATGCTGTACTGCATGGCTCTTGTAAGGGGCATTGCAAGTTGCTCCGTCCTAATTTTTGTCAACTTTTGCTGGGAAAGCATAGGCAAATACTATGGGACACCCACTCCCCAATAATGGGACTTATGTTTGTAATATACTGTACTGTATGGCTCTTGTAAGGGGCATTGCAAGTTGCTCCGTCCTAATTTTTGGCAGCTTTTGCTGGGAAAGCATAAGCAAATACTATGGGACACCCACTCCCCAATAATAGGACTTATGTTTGTAATATGCTGTACTGCATGGCTCTTGTAAGGGGCATTGAAAGTTGCTCTGTCCTAATTTTTGGCAGCTTTTGCTGGGAAAGCATAAGCAAATACTATGGGACACCCACTCCCCAATAATAGGACTTATATTTGTAATATGCTGCACTGCATGGCTCTTGTAAGGGGCATTGCAAGTTGCTCCGTCCTAATTTTTGGCAGCTTTTGCTGGGAAAGCATAAGCAAATACTATGGGACACCCACTCCCCAATAATGGGACTTATGTTTGTAATATGCTGTACTGCATGGCTCTTGTAAGGGGCATTGCAAGTTGCTCCGTTCTAACTTTTTGCAGCTTTTACTGGGAAAGCATAAGCAAATACTATGGGACACCCACTCCCCAATAATGGGACTTATGTTTGTAATATGCTGTACTGCATGGCTCTTGTAAGGGGCATTACAAGTTGCTCTGTCCTAATTTTTGGCAGCTTTTGCTGGGAAAGCATAAGCAAATACTATGGGACACCCTCTCCCCAATAATGGGACTTATGTTTGTAATATGCTGTACTGCATGGCTCTTGTAAGGGGCATTGCAAGTTGCTCCGTCCTAATTTTTGGCAGCATTTGCTGGGAAAGCATAAGCAAATACTATGGGACACCCACTCCCCAATAATGGGACTTATGTTTGTAATATGCTGTACTGCATGGCTCTTGTAAGGGGCATTACAAGTTGCTCCATCCTAATTTTTGGCAGCTTTTGCTTGGAAAGCATAAGCAAATACCATGGGACACCCACTCCCCAATAATGGGACTTATGTTTGTAATATGCTGTACTGCATGTGACGCGCCCCCTGGGCCGTGGGTACACGTGTGTGGGATACCCGATGCCGGGTCTCTGGGTTCTGTAGTCTCCGTGGCAGTGACCCGGTCCCATGGCTCAGGCTGGTCAAACCAGTGGCAGTCTTTCTTAGGTTTTGAGGTTAATTATCCGGTCAGGGAGTACCACCACTGCGAGGCAGACCGCTGAGGCTGGTGTTGTGTGTGCAGCATAGAATGGGATAATTCTACTCGGGAGGAGTATAGCCTCAGGACAGTTAGTGTGGATGATGGGGGTGATGGTGCACGAGCGCAGCAGGAATGACTCAGAGTCTTTGCAGTGCAGTTCAGGGTCTTTACTGATGATTATAAGGTAGACCCTCCCGGGAGTACTGGCTAGCATAAGAGGCCTGGTCAGTCTGTGAGCAAGCAGGAGTTCCCCTGGCCAGGTGGAGTTGTAGGCCTCCCCGTCTGTCTGCACTCTTCCTGGCTACCTTGCTGTAAGCGGGTAGAAGTAGCCCATGTCCCTTAGTGTACCGTGTAGTGCTCACCCATATGGCTGGTGACTTGGGGCCTTCTGTTAGCCTCCGCTCCACGACGGCGGTGCTGGTCCCTTGCTTGTGACTGAGCCTCCGGGCTTCTATGGCCAGAGGACCTGAAATCCCCTGCTGGCTGGTTTCTGCTGCTGGATATATAAGTCCTCACAGCTTCGGACTCCTGTGTCCGGTTCCTATTGTCTTCTGCCAGGGCGAGCTCTGCTCAGCTTCCAGCCCCTGGTCTTTAGCTCCTAGCTCCTATACAGCTCCTTGCTGTTACTTTCGCTTGCTCTCACTCTGAATCTGACTGTTCTCTGACTCACTCAACCCCGCCCCAGATCCAGTTTATAAGGGCAGAATTCTCCCCTCCCAGGATTGGGGCAGGAGGATGTTGCATGTTTAAAGGATCCTGACCAGGAAACCTCCCACTTGCTCTCCGAGGTAATATCTCTATTACTGTGGTGACCAGACCCCTGGGGTGCCACACATGGCTCTTGTAAGGGGCAATGCAGTTCCTCATAATTTTTGGAAAGCCTTCCATTCACTGCTTAGGCCAACAGTGCACGGGAGACCCAGTTGCTATAAATGGAAAAAAAGGTTTAGTTAACGCCTCTGACCTCCATGTCATTTCCAAGGGGCATTGGAGTGGCTCGAAATTTTTGGTAGGCATTGCACCCACTGTATGCCCTATAACTGTGTAGCCGAACCGCTCCTTTTGTTACAGAAACATATCCTACAAGACATATCTGGTTGACTGGCCTGATATTGATGTGAATGGTCCCTGTTCCTCCTGCTCTTTCTCCTTTGCCACTACCTCATCCATCATTTATCACCTGAAGCTTTGTTTTAACGGGAGTCGTAGAACTTGGATAGTAGCAGGAAAACATCCAGCAATCCTCGGAGGAGGTAGGATATGCGCCAAAACGCTGACCACCTCAGGCCTAGCCGCTACTACATACATGCGCTTGCATTACAACAAAACAAAGCATATGCTAACTTCTATCATCCTCATCATGCTCCTCATCTTGGCACTCTCAACTCCCCTGATGGAGAAGCCAGGGCCCACCGGAGGAGTCTGATAGTACGGTGGGCTCGGCCAATGCTGCCCTAAAGCAGGCCAGGCTAAGAAAAGTGTGGGAAAGGTTACCGGTACAAATAGGGGTGGCTGGGGACCGAGTATGGATACCCGGCCAACTCCTGGAGGCTGGGGAGCAAGCGGGGACACCCGGCCACCAGGCGGCTGGGGACTGAGTATGGATACCAGGCCGCCGACACAGCCATGGCGTGGTGGCCAGATTCCGCCTCCACATGCCTAAAAGGCCCAATTTAAAGTGCAAGCAAGCAAGCAGTATGGTTTTGCAGCCTGGGGGTGGGTGGGTGGCAGGCTGCATACTTGCCCTTGCATTGCAAGGAATGGGAGAGGTACAATTGAACACTGCCCTGGGACAAGGACTTGAATGGGGATAGTTGCAAGTCTGCAACGACAGGTGCAAGGTAGGAGGTATCTTCGCATGTACCATGAACAGGGGTTTGGCATGCACACACTACAGCAGAATAGGCTCTCCTTCCCACTAAATGCACTGGGGAGTGCACAGGTAATGTTTTGGTATACGCGCTTAATCTTATGTATAAGGCACACCAGGACAATTATGGGCGGTTGGGGACTGAGTATGGATACCTCGCTGTCGAAGCAGCCATGAGGTAGTGGCCAGCTTCGGCCTCCTCCAAACTAAAAGGCCCCATTTCAAGTGCAAGCTAGCTGTATGGAATTGCAGTCTGGGGGTGGGTGGGTGGCAGGCTGCACACTTACACTTGCATTAAAAGAAAACATAGCAGATGCTAACTTCTGTCATCATCATCACGCTCCTCACCTTGGCACTCTCAACTCCACCGATGGAGAAGTCAGGGCCCACCGGAGGAGTCTGGTTCTCTGGTGGGCTCGTCCAATGCTGCATAAAGCAGGCCGGGCTAAGAAAAGTGTGTGGGGGGATGTTCCAAGGAGAAATAGGGGCGGCTGGGGACCGTTTATGGACACCCGGCTGCCCCCAGGCGGCTGGGGACCGTGTGTGGACACCCGGCCGCGGGGCGGCTGGGAACCGAGTATGGACACCCGGCCGCCGGGTGGCTGGGGACTGAGTATGGATTCCAGGCCGCCAACACAGCCATGACGTGGTGGCCAGATTCTGCCTCCACATGCCTAAAAGGCCCAATTTCAAGTTCAAGCAAGCAAGCAGTATGGTATTGCAGCCTGGGGGTGGGTGGGTGGCAGGCTGCATACTTGAGCTTGTATTGCAAGGAATGGGGGAGGTACAATTGAACACTGCCCTGGGACTAGAACTTGCATGAGGATAGTTGCAAGTCTGCATCTTCTGATGCGGTAAGGATCACTTATGATGGGCACACTTTTAGACAGTGACCTGGGAGTCAGAGATGCTTCCAGGGGTCTTCCCCATGCTGTTCCCTTGTCTTTTCAGCACTTTATGCATGTGTCACACAGCACATGGCCAGATAAGGTTGTAAAATGTTAAAATTACATTTCACGGTGAATGCATTTGTCATAGTTGAAAGCAATACAAAAGTGCAAAAACGCATAAAAAATGCTACTTGTGAACATAGCCGAAGGTGTGGAGAAGTATTTTTGTTTTTGGTCATTTAGTTTAACTTATACACAAGTCTTTACCCTGGAAAGGATGTTCCTTAACATATTTCACAGGAAAAAAAGTTTCACTTTCGTTTTTGAACGTTTTATTGTGAGCCTGTAAAAGTGGCTTAATACCTCTGACCACGTGGTTGACAGCAGTGACCTGGGGGTCAGAAATGCTTCCTGGGGCGATCCCCATGCTGTCCCCATGTCATTTGAGCACTGTCACTATCGTTTTGGGCACTTGTTAGGCTTTTAAAAGACTGCCGGGGGTGCCACCGCAAAAATGCTCGAGTCTCCCATAGACTAACATTGGGCTCGTTGCTCGGGTCGAGCACCCGAGTATCACGGCGAGCTCGGCCCGAGCTTCGAGCAACCGAGCATTTTAGTGCTCGCTCAACACTAGCGACCACCCATAGCACAGTGCCTTCCTGAGAGCACTCATAACACAGTGCCTTCCTGAGAGCACTCATAACACAGTGCCTTACGAAGAGTACCTATGACACAGTGCCTTCCAGAGAAGCATGCCAAATGCAAACGTTTACTTTTCATTGAAAAGTTTTTTTTATCATTGAAAGCTCAGTTATTGTGTTTTTCTTTTAAACCACAAGATGTTAATACATGAGTTGTTCTTTTCTAAACTAAAACCTCAGTATTCAGGTTAAATTTCTGTGTTGGTGCTTTGCGATAAATAAGTGGATTTTGGATAACAGCTTAGGCACTCGGTCTCTTAAATGTTTGCCATTACTGGGTTAGTGTCACCCTTAATATTTAGATATTTTTTAACATTGCAATGTATACTTTATGTGTTATGCTTATTCTTTCTTGAAATTACTCATTGCAATTTTACTCTAAAATGTCCTGTTCTTTTACATCTATTCTTGTTATCTTATTATTGATTTGATGATGTTTTTCATCAGTATTGAATGGATTTTGCAGCTGGAGAAGGAAGCCTTAAATAAATAATCTGAAGATCTCACAGATATCAATATGAAAACTATCTCTAGTAGTTCATACAGATTTCCCATTGTTCTCTGTTAACATGATGACAGTAGTAGTGAAATGTCAATATTATTGCTAACATGAAACATGTGAAAATCATCCAATATTCTGCACATCTGCATGCTAAACAAATATTCTTAATATGAATGTGCTCTTTGTACTTTTCAGAGCACACAGCATTGACAACTATTCGAATACTTCATAATTTATTAATGATTCTCTAAATTTACAATTTTTATTTCAGATATGAGTGATATGCACATTATATGTATTAAATAATTTAACAATACAAGTTATACTTTTAGTTAATTTATTGACTCGTAAGAATCAGCTATCCCAATGTGAATTTTGGCATACTTGTAAGTTTCATAATGTTGTACTGTTCAACATTTCAGGAAATATATTTTACTTTAAAAAATCTTTCTGATTGTAGTACCAGGTTTAACCACAAGGCAATCACCTTAGATCTCTCCAATACCAAACAAAGAATGGCGCCATCTGCTGGTAGAAGCACAAATTACAATAGATGTATTTGTAATTTAATAGTTTTCTAAGATTGAAAGTAAACATAAGTCTATCAAATTAAACCTATGACTGAACATGTTGATCAAGAGGAAGGCAAAAACCCCATGAAGCAGATGCCAATTGCTCCATATGAGGGGAAAATTCCTTCACGACGCAACATACAGCTATCAGACTTGTTCCCCACATTAAGTCCCATCACAGACTCTAGTACCCTGCAATGTTATATTTTTTAGGAACGGCATGCAGACCCTGCTTCAACTTGTTTTGTGAATTAACCATTGCAATATCATGTGGCAGAGAGTTCCATAATCTCACTGCACTTACAGTAAAATTAAATGCAAAGCTACAGAAAAGGAATTTAACAAAATATTCAAAACTAACATAGCAGAATAAGCAACAATATTTACTAGCCTAAGTCACGACAACTAATGCACTAACAGGATGCAGCAGCCTGTTGATAAAGGCTGGGCAGCACAGGTACAAAATGCTGATGAAACAACCACTCACAACCTACCAGTTCACAGAGGTGGTTGTTGCCTATTAAAATTGCACACAAATTAGGCTTATATAGGGCACCAGGCTCACAAATGTAGTGCACAGTGTCTGGCTTACAGCCTATTAATGATGCCCATAGTATAGTGACTTGCACCCCATACAAGCCTTATTTGTGTGCAATTTAAATACTAGGCAACCACTCCCTGAATTGGTAGGTTGTAATTGTAATTGTCTCTTCAATATATTGTACCTGTGCTGCCTCGGCCTTTATAAAAGGGGGCTGCTACATTCCGTTACTGCATTCGTTTCTGTGTCCTGGGCTGCTAAATACAGCTCTTACAGTAAAGAATCGCTGCCTTAGATTGCAGTTTGGGACATACTACTTTGAAATCTAGTATAGGAAAGTTTTCATGTATTTTTTTCATTCTATAGTCATTTTGATATCCAAACTTTTTATAAACGAAATGCTTAAACACCCATATTTGTGACATAATCCATATATACAGTATATAAGTTATTGAGGATAGTAGGCATTTCAAGGGCTACTAGTGCTTATATATAATGATAATATTTCACAGCATGAATACACTGTGGGCAGAATTATTAGGCAAGTTGTATTTTAGAGGATTATTTTTATTATTGATCAACAACTATGTTCTCAGTCAACCTAAAAGACTCATAAATATCCAAGCATAATATTTTTGGAAGTTGAAGTGTTTTTTTTTATATTTGGCTATCTTAGGAGGATATCTGTTTGTACAGGTAACCATTACTGTGCAGAATTATTAGGCAACTTAATAAAAACCAAATATAATCCCATCTCACTTGTTTATTTTCACCAGGTAAACCAATATCAGTGCACAAAATTTAGAAATAAACATTTCTGACATGCAAAAACAAAAACAAAAAAAATTAGTGATTAATATAGCCACCTTTCTTTATGATGACATTCAACGGCCTTACATCCATAGATTCTGTCAGTTGCTTGATCTGTTTTCGATCAGCGTTGCGTGCAGAAGCCACCACAGCCTCCCAGACACTGTTCCTAGAGGTGTACTGTTTTCCCTCCCTGTAGATCTCACATTTTATGATGGACCACAGGTTCTCTATGGGGTTCAGATCAGGTGAATAAGGGGGCCATGTCATTATTTTTTCTTCTTTTAGACCTTTACTGGCCAGCCACGCTGTGAAGTAGTTGGATGCATGTGATGGAGCATTGTCCTGCATGAAAATCATGTTTTTCTTGAACAATATCGACTTCTTCCTGTACCACTGCTTGAAGAAGTTGTCTTCCAGAAACTGGCAGTAGGTCTGGGAGTTGATCTTCACTCCATCCTCAACCCGAAAACGTCCCACAAGTTCATCTTTGATGATACCAGCCCATACCAGTACCCCACCTCCACCTTGCTGGCGTCTGAGTCAGAGTGGAGCTATCTGCCCTTTACTGATCCAGCCTCTGGCCCATCCATCTGGCCCATCAAGAGTCACTCTCATTTCATCAGTCCATAAAACCTTTGAAAAATCAGTCAAGATATTTCTTGGCCCATTCTTGATGTTTTATCTTATGTTTCTTGTTCAAAGGTGGTCTTTTTTCAGCCTTCCTTACCTTGGCCATGTCCCTGAGTATTGCACACATTGTGCTTTTTAAAACTACAGTAATGTTGCAGCTCTGAAATATGGCAAACTGGTGGCGAATGGCATCTTGGCATCTTCACACTTGATTTTCCTCAATTCATCGGCAGTTATTTTGCACCTTTTTTGGCCAACACGCTTCTTGCGACCCTGTTGCCTATTGGCCTTGAAATCCCTGATTGTTTGGTGATCACACTTCAAAAGTTTGGAAATTTCAAGACTGCTGCATCCCTCTGCAAGACATCTCACAATTTTGGACTTTTCAGAGCCCATCAAATCTCTCTTCTGACCCATTTTGCCAAAGGAAAGGAAGTTGCCTAATAATTAAGAACACCTTATATAGGGTGTTGATGTCATTAGTCAACACCCCTCCTCATTACAGAGATGCACATCACCAGATTTACTTAATTGGTAGATGGCTCTCAAGCCTATGCAGCTTGGAGTAGGACAACATGTATAAAAAGTATCATGTAATCAAAAACTCATTTGCCTAATAATTCTGTAGATTTTATAAAGATGCCAAATGTTGAATTTTGATAAGTTCCACAAAAAGCTTTGGTCACCTGACCTGACAGATTCATAACTCCTTATAATGCCTTTTTCTATAGGCAATATGATCTCTGATTCGGCCGAAATCTGCTGATGTAATAGGAACACAGAAATATGTAACATTAATATGTAAATATGTAAAATTAGTCATAATGAACTATAGTCAATTTGAACATTTTTATTTTTTTACCTAATTTTTAATATAATATTGTTATAAAAAATATGGAATAGAACAGTAAACAGCTGAGAACGATTTCTTCCCAGTCTTTTGTATTATCTAACTTTTATAGTTATTTACAGCCTCTCGGCCTCTCAATACAGTATGTTCAAGGTCACCTTTTTGAAAGAAAGTCACTGATTTAACCTGTGAGGTTTAACACTGGTCTTCACATAATTTACAACAGCATACATTTAGATCCTGAAAAGAATTGACAATTACACTATTGCAACATTTTCACAGTAAAACAGTGAAACAATTTGCTTCTGTATTTTAAAGGCAATGAAAGAGCAAAATGTGTTTTCACTTTAGAACTAGATAGGAGACACATTGCTGAGATGCTCAGATCTCCTGTTTATACAACTGGAATGTGATAGAAGTGTGTCACTGCGGCAGAAAGAACTTCCTCCGCTCCACAGCAGAAGGGCCTCTGAGTAGCTGCTGTAGTATAACGTTAGCATATGTGAAATGCGTATAAACACATATGTAAGTTAAGAAACTGGGAAAGTGGATCTTTAATTGTCTGCTTAGATATAATGGAATTATCACAAGTTCTTAAAGCCAATATAAATCTTGGTAACTTCCCACTTGTTGTCTATTGTGATGACTATTGGAGGACACATTCAGAAAAGGGCTCCTGTGCAAAACACTATAGGGATCTTTTGCTGTCAAATAGTTGTGCTTATGATGGAAGCTGCTTCATGCTTTGGAGGTTGAAGAGGGCCCCATTTAATTCTTCAGTCCTTTTCTTTTGGACCAATGATGTGTTTGCTGCCCCTGGCTATGACACCAAATGCAAGATGAAGACTCATTGTAAGTGTGGCGCCCCATAGGGTTCTGTCGCCACAGAGGTACTGCACCTCACCAAGAGGTGTGGTGTCTCCTTCTCTCAGGTAAGGAGGGAGTGCTGCCCGGAACCCCAACACCCACATTCAACACTGCACTACTCCAGGCCGGCTGGAAGGGCAAGATGCACTGTTTTCCTGCTGAGCCCTGTCCCTGGCTGGAGTGGGGGGAACCAAAGGTAGGGGGAAGTAGTAGTGGGTGTGGGTGGAGGATGTAGAGTAGGGGAATACCATTGTAGGAGGTATATAAAGGGAAGCCATCTTAGGGTGGCAGGTCAGTTAGTGGAGAACAGTCAGTCTCTTCAGGAGCTCTGCTCCACAAGTGGGGCCTAGTGATAGAGGCCCAGGAGGGGAGCAGAGGAGGAAGGCTCTGTTCTATAGAAGGGATCCAAAGGGGTACGGTGAGTGCAGGATGGCACCTGTATGCCCCGAATCTGCCCGGTGTCAGAGGGATCAGGCCGCAAGAAGGGTCCAGCTCCTGGACCAGCCGTGTTACTCCAGGTCTTGGCTGGAAAAATCGGAGGCTTCTGCACTTCCAGGGTGCAGTCGCCACAGTCTCATCCTAGTCACTGTGAGGGTCAAGTAGGTCCAGGAACTCCAGGTTGCCCAGAGGGACTTCAGAGCACCCGATCGGGACTGAGTGTGGGAAGCACAGGGCAGGAGGGAGAAGACCCAGCATGAGAAGTCTGTCTAGTAAGGAACATAAAGAACGCGGGGTTCCGTCAAGCGCTCCTGACACATCTGAGGAAGAGCTGAACCCCTGGTCTGGTAGACGCAGTGTGACGTGGAGGCAGACATCCATACAGTGTACCTGAGAACTTTGAACAAGAACTATGAGTAAAACTCGGATGACTGCACTGCACTGCCTCCGTCAGTTATTTCAGCTGCGCCATCTCTCCTGCACCTCAAGCCCCAGCATCACCACCCACCATCAAACCCTACACTGCCCTGAGTCCCGCTCCACCTGTGGGGAGCTGTTCCATCCTAGCTGCCTATCAACTGCCTCAGCGGTCTGCAGCAGCGCTGGTGCAATTTACCTGAAATCACAGGTGGAGTCACGATCAAACTACAAAACCCATATAAACTATCCCCCTTTTTGTTGACCGCCCTGGGCCATGGACCGGGCCAGCCACTGTGACATATTCCCTCCCAGCATCCATAGGCCCGGACACCGAGTACCCCACTGCCCTGGGGGCGCGTCATAAGCTTATGCTATCATTTTTGTGAACCCTATATGAAATTAGTAGGCAAGTCTTTACTCATGATGTGAGGATGGGATGTACAAATATGTTGCTTAAATTAGTAGCTAACAATATAACAGGTGAATGAGCCTGACCCACCAGAGGAAGGGACACTCTTTGTTATCTAATAGAAGTGTCCGCAAGCAAGGGATACTTCTCTATAGTGCCATATGCCTAATCTATATGAAACAGCTCATTGAAATAATTTGTGAACTAATCACGTTGCCTGAAAAAAACATTGTTAGATTTAGCATAAAGTAAAAAAAAATAATTTTTTGTTCCATATAAACCAAAACTGTAAAGAATCAGATGACTTTACGAGGTGGCAAAGCGGACTGTCCTATCTAGCTAGGAGTGACAATCCTTCTTGAATCTTTCCCTCAAATCTACTGTATCCTTCACAGTTCTTTAAAAAATCATATTGTTCATTTTATGTTTTCTTGTATATGTTACTGTAAAAGTCAGAAGGCCGGTAAAACCTAGGATTTACCGGTCAATCTGGACATTTACCGAGGCCGTCGGTAAAAGCTCAAAATGAAAAGTAAAATTGGACTTTTACCTGTGAAGTCTTGGTAAATGTTAACATTTACCGTCGAGCGTGGTAAAAGTCAGAAATATCAGGTGTGAAGATGGAACATCTGACTTTTACCAAGCGCAGTTGGTAAATGTGCACATTTACCACGGCTTCTTGGTAAATGTAGCTGAGAAGGGTGTAATAAAAAGTGTAAGCCACCGAGGGAAAGGTGTCTGATTAGGTAAATGTCCAGATTGACCGGTAAATCCTAGGTTTTACCGGCCTTCTGACATTTACCAAGAAAACGTGGTAAATGTGCACATTTACCAACTGCACTTGGTTAAAGTCAGATGTTCCATCTTCACACCTGATATTTCTGACTTTTACCATGCTCGACGGTAAATGTTAACATTTACCAAGACTTCACAGGTAAAAGTCCAATTTTACTTTTCATTTTGAGCTTTTACCGACGGCCTCGGTAAATGTCCAGATTGACCTAGGTTTTACCGGCCTTCTGACTTTTACAGTAACATATACACTGTAAAGTCAGCCTTAAAGTCTATAAACACCTTTGGAGGCTTTATAGTTTTACTGACATGGAAGTATTTAGGTCTTGTCAAAAAAGTTCAACCATGTCAGTTTAGTTTTTGCATTTATTATGTATCAAAGTAAATCGCAAGATTTCAGTTCACTGTCATACCCCTCAGTTTGGCTGTTTATCGCCCTTTTTTGTTGGCGTGAATAAGCACAATTACAATTCAGTCCAAGTTTATTAACTTTGATTAGATCATGATTGAGTTTTGATCTTTATAGTGAAGGAAGGGGCCACCATAGATCAAGCCACTGGAGAGCCAGTCTGACAGATTCATTCTTCTATATAGGTATATCAAGTTTGATATTCCTATGAAAGGTGCTTATTTTGGGATAGGCCATAAATTTAAAAATATA
Source organism: Phyllobates terribilis (assembly GCF_046119375.1). Classification (NCBI taxonomy): domain Eukaryota; kingdom Metazoa; phylum Chordata; class Amphibia; order Anura; family Dendrobatidae; genus Phyllobates; species Phyllobates terribilis. Next base: position 227,328,147 of record NW_027362763.1, read on the forward strand.
TATATTTCTTTAAATTTTCTCAGCTGCGTTGGAGTCTCTTCCCCTAAATTTGCATCACTTACCAGAACCATGTGAAAGTCACAAATGTATTATCTTGATTAATTGTTTAAAATTAGCAGTTTACGTTAACTATGAAACCTCAGCACTGCTACATCTGTAGATGACATTCCCTAATCCATTACTCTTCAGCTTTCATACATTTCAATCACCAGCTTGTAACCATGGTATATCCTTAGACTTCATGAAGCCTTGTGTCACCTGCTGTTACTTTTTAGTAACCTCATCATTCCCACTGGAGTTGAACGAAGCTAGCAGATTCTGTAGATCTTCGCCTCCTGCTCTCCATGTGTTTAGACTTTTCTATTGCTTCTGATGTTAAACACATCCACAGAGTGTGCGGAGCAGATGTCAACATGAAAGCAAAAGAAATCTGCTACCAGCTTTTGTGTCCAGACTCTGCTATAACTTAATACTGTTTGTAAAGCTGTGAAGATGTTTTGCTTTGCGATTCTGTAAATGTAGTGTAACAAGAAGCTATGTGTGGGTGGAGATCAAGTGCTTCTTGTACGGGCTAATAACTGAACCTGTTTCCTGACCGAGGTCCCTGGAGATTACTGATGTGCTCCATTGAAAATGGTCGAAATATTTACTGCACTCTGAATGAAATATCATATACAGTTTCATAACCCTGAACTGAGAATCTTATGCTTCATGCCTAGGACTTTAGAGTAAAGCTACAAAAAGTTGTAGCAATAAGCGTAACTCTATAGACTTATAGATGGATATGTACTCATGAAGCTTTCATTTTATATCTGTATGAGGTTTATTACTGATGGTGCTAAATGTGTTATAGTGGTACATTGAATTCTGTCAAGTCCCATTCAGATTATGTAAGAGTCTAAAGCCGTATTTCTCTCATAGCATTGTGTAATCTATTGCCATTTCTCATTCTGTAAGCTATTGGCATTTCTGTATTAAAGAAACACTTCCATAAACATTTTCATCCTCTTAATACATTGCAGGCATCATATTATACAGCACTATGTTCTTACAATTGCTCATTTTGTCCTTCTACCCAGTTAATTGTTCTCTTTTCCATTAGGTCTATGATATCATGGGATTAAAAACAGATTAGTTGAATCCTTCTAAACTTTATGTAGAAACAGGGAAGTCAATATTCCCTGAGTCATAAGTCACTGCAAAAGTCCCCGGCAGAGGGGAGTAGCGGAACTGCTGGGTCAGAAGTTCAAAAGAGGAATGATTTCTGCAGGGACTTGTTTCTTCATAGAGCAGAGAAAAGAGAAGAATTACTTGGGTAGAAAGGCAAAATGAGCAATTGTAAGTACACAGTGACATATAATGCAGTATGATGGCTGCAATATATTAAAAGGATAAAAGCTTTGATGGGAGTGTTTCTTTAAAAATAATAAAGACAGTCAGTAATTATCCTCCCTGGGTCCAGTGCTGAATCTTCACTACTGTTCTGGTGATTGTTTTCTGGCTGCAGTGGTGTCACCATCTCAGCAACACACGCAAGAAAACCCTCTGACCTCAAAAGCTTAAAGGGAACCTGTCACCATGAAAATACAGTCCAATCTGCAGGCAGCATGTTACAGAGCGGGCAGGGCTGAGCAGATGGATGTACTGTTTTGTGGGAAAAGATACAGCATAACCCGCGTTTTATTCAATTATAGCTCTGCTCTATATGGGATTTTTGGTCTAGTAGGCGGTCCTATCAAAAAATCCAAACAAACCATACTTTGTAGACTGTCAACATTTTGTAAAAGAAATTAAAGTAACATGTGTCTGAGGTGTTTAACGAGAACCAGAAATGAAAACACAACAAATAATGCATTAAAATTGTTTGCATGAATCCTGTTTTAAATATTTTTTTAAAGTGAAAGATTAGCATAAACAAACATTCATAGGGATGCTCATTTCATGATAATATATCAGTTTAAACATATTGTCTTATGAAAAAGTGCTATGAAAGTTGAGTGTAATTATAATACTATTACTGTTGGGGGCTCCTCAAGGCTCAGTCCTAGCCCCCTTCTCTTCTCTCTATTCACTGCCACTGTTTCACAAACCATCAGCAGATTTGGTTTCCAGTATTATCTGTATGCTGATGACACCCAACTATACCCCTCTTTTTCTGACATCACCCCCACGTTAATACAAAATGCTAGAGATTGTCTGTCTGCTGTCTCTATCATCATGTCCTCTCTCTATCTGAAACTGAATCTCTCCAAAACTGAACTTCTCGTGTTTCTCTTGTGAGAAGGGCCCTCACTCCTTTTGGTATCTATGTTATGTGTTATTATGTTATTCTGTAATGTCTTTATTGTCTGCACATGTACCCTCGGAAATGGTAATTGCTGCAGAATATGTTGGTGCTATAGAAATAAAAAATATTATTATTATTTCCCCCCTCTACTAACCTAACTACAGCCAATGTTGCAATTTCCTTTGGTGGTTCAACAATAACTCCTAAGCAGCACCCTCGCTAACTTGGGGTCGTATTTGACACAGAACTTTCCTTTATTCCCTATATGCAATCACTCATTTGCTTGAAACTGCAAAAACTCTTACTGCTGCTTTTATTCATTCTCGTCTGGACTACTTCAATGATTTACTGATCGATCTACATCTCACCAAACTTTCTTCTCTCCCATCCATCCTGAATGTGGCAGCCAGAGTCGTTTTTCTCTCCAGTCACTTTACCAATGTCTCCACCTTGTGCCAGTCAGTGCATTGGTTCCCATTTGTTACAGAGTACAATATAAACTTACCTCTCTCACCCACAAAGCGCTCCACAATTTTGCACTACCCTACATCTCCTGCTTCATCGCTGTCTAATGCGCTCCATTATGATCTAAGACTAACATCCTCCATAATCCGAACCTCCCACCTCTGTTTCCAAGACTTTCTTGTGCTGCGCCAATTTCCTGGAATGCACAACCCAAGACAATCCGATTAATACCTAGCTCCATATTTTTAAGTGTGCTTTAAAAACACATCTCTTTAAACAGGCATATCACCTCACTTCACCAATCTAACTGTTCCCTGTTCTCTCTTTCTAAATTTTCCCCCGAATATGGTCCCTCCTAATCATCAATTTTCCCTATAGCTCTTGTTAACTGCACTTAGACAGAAAATAGCTCATGCAGCTTTATTTGAAAATCCCTATTTGTTATAATGATGACTGAACCATAAATAGCATGCACTTCATACCTGTTGTATCCCCCATTTCTTTATAGATTGTAAGCTTTTGAGCAAGACCCTCACTCCTCCTGCAACTGTTGAACTGTGTTACTTTATAGTGTCTTTATTATCTGTATATGTTAATTGTAAAGTGCTGCGGAATATGTTGGCGCAATGTAAATAAAATTATTATTATTTATTATTATTAGCTGGGATTTATCATACAATATAACACAAAACATCTTGCACTACAGCTCGATTGTAGCAGACTGGAGTCAGTGAAGTGGAAGAGTGAGAACAATGTCAGAGATTTCCAGTCACCGAGATCTCACAACATGCCTGAAGGTTTTAGGTGCCAGTGAACCTTCAATATGTGACTTGGCCTTTCCTCATGGCCCCCCACTGGTAATATTTTATATCATGTCACTGAAGCTTGTCAAAGGATGATTTAGAGTAGAGTCTCTCATGTCATAGATGCTTCATGTCACACTATGCTTCTAGTAATATACCTGCAATTACATAACCTAGAGAAGATGAATGTATAATATGTGAAGTGGCTTGTTAGGGTGATGACTACCATTTTTAAAATATAACCCCCTTGGGGAAATCCGGCTCTTATTTTGAAAAGCCTGATGATCAGCTTTGTCTTCTGAGTGGTATGTTTTCAGCTATTTTTGCAGTTTTGTTTTACCTGGAACTGCTGACAAGGTCAAAAAGAACACCTGAAAACAGTGCTGGACATCATTAAGATGGCCATAATGCAACTGCATTGCTGCACCCATGTTACATATGTACATCCTCAAACATTGATCTACTGTATGCATTATGACATTTTAAGTGATGTCTTCGGAAAATGAGCAAAAGTAAGACAGAATCTAGAATACTGTATATTACTTAGGTAACTTTGGAACCACTTATACAACACTGTGGAATAAAAGAAAATATAAAATAAATAGTAATATAATAATAATGGTTACATATTGTAGACATAATATGTATTATTTGTTTTATCCTATTAATATGATTGGAATGTTTACGTTATTTATGGTTTAACCCCTTAACGACATATGACGTATAGGGTACGTCATATGCCGGCTCCCTCCCTTTGATGTCGGCTCACAAACTGAGTCCACATTTTTGCCGGAAGATGATGCCTGTAATAATCAGACATCATCTGCCTGTAACAGCCTGCAGTTGTTCCCCTGTGAAATGCTGCTGTCAATCTGCCATAGCGACATTTACAGCACACCGAAAGGGGGTGCACTATTCTCTGTGCTCATCGGCATGCCTATGATATGATCGTGTAGTGCCGATGGGTTGCCATGAGAGACAGGGGTCTGCTGATAATGATGGTCCCCCTGGGAAAGCCAACCCAAGATTTTTGCTGTACATGGCAATACTATGTTATTGCTGTATATAGTACAAGCGATTAGATTAATCGCAGATCCAAGTCTCCTAAGGGGACTAACAAATACATAAAAAAGTTAAAAAAAGTTTTAAAAAAAATAAAAAAATTATAAAAGTTCAAATCTCCCCACTTTTCTACCATTAAAAATTAAGGAATAAAAAATATTTTAAAAATACACAAATTTGGTATCGCTGCTTTCAAAAATGTCCGTTCTATCAAAATCTAAAATAAATTAATCCAATTAGTAAATGGTATAATGAGAAAAAAATCAAAATACCAAAATTGAATTATTTTGGCCGCAACAGCAACATAAAAAATGCAATAGGAGGCAATCAAAATATCTTATCTAACCAAAAATTATATAATTAAAAACATTGGCAAAACCTCACACAGCTCCATATCCTGAAAATTGAAAACGCTATGGCTCTTGTGAAATGGCGTCACAAGTAGTGATGGGAGAACCTCTGACTGTTCGGGTCCAGGGGGTTCAGCCGAGCGCCGAACAGTTTATTAAAAGTTCGGGTTCGGGTATCATTCATATGAATTGTGGACCTGAACATCCCTGGTTTCATCTGCGTGACAGTGAGGGTATCTCGGGCTCTGATTGGCAATAACATCATTACCGCTGATCAAAGCGCTGTGGGATCATGCTGTCAGATGTCAGTGTGATCCTGCAGCTGTGATTATCACCTTATCTTGGGTGACAGGCGCCAGCTGATGAGACTACTACCCCCATCAGCTGGCACCTGCTGTCATTGTAAATAGTGAGCGCAGGCGCTGCTAGATGAGAGCAGTATTCTCTCATCAGCGGCCCCTGTGCTGAAAGTAAAATAAAAAAAGTTAAAATCAATAAATAAATATTGAAATAAAAATAAAAAACACTTTATACTCACCTACATCCCCGATGGCCTTGTTCCCTGTAAAAATATAAAACATAAAAAACATAATAAACTCACCTTAACGCCAACTCCCCGATGCCCATGTCACCTGTAATAAAGAAAAAATAATAGACCACCATAATCCTCACCTATCCGCCGTAATCCCAAGTGTCCCACGACAATCTCATGAATAGAACAACCACATCATTAGATGTGACCGCTCTATTCTGCATCTGGCAATACAGTGACAGGAGCATAATCGCTCCTGCAGTGTATAGCGCTGAACTGCCGGGAGTGAGGTTACTGGAGTTCGTTAACTGATGAAGTTCCGGTGACCTCACTTATGGCACAACCACTACATGAGATAATTCCCATGCAGCAGTGGTGCCATAATTGAGGTCACCAGGGCTCATCAGCTGATTGAACTCCGGTGACTTCTTTCCCGGCAGCTCAGTGCTATACACTGACAAAGGAGTGATTACACTCCTGTGTCAGTGTAAAGCCTGCTGTCTTGTAGGGCAGTCACATCAGTGACTGTGACTGCCCTATAAATGATCCGATCACTGTGGGACACTCGGGATTATGTCATCATGGCAGAGAGGTGAGGGATATGGCTGTTTTTTTATTTTCTCTTTTGTACAGATGACAATGGCTTCAGCGGATTAGGCATTATGTGAATATAACTGTGCTTTTTATTTTTAAATAAATATGTAAAAAATGGTGTTGACTGTTGTTTAAGATAAAAGACTTTATTCTTGCCATGTCTTTATTTACAAACCTTTACTCTCCATTACTAACCTGGGCTTCATGTCAGCTGTCAATACAGCTGGATTATATTACTAGCAGGTCAAGGGGCCATTAGCCAAAAATGCTGTCTGACTATTAATAACAGTCCAGAGATGTTTGCTTAGCCTTTACTGGCTAGATTACTGGGGGACCCTTGAACAAAATTTATGTAGGGTCCCCCTATAAAATCTAACCAGCAAAAGCTAAACAGAGAGATAGAGCTGATATTTATAGCCAGAGAAGCCATTATCACTGTCCCTATTGGGGCTCACAATCTAAATTTCCTATCAGTATGTCTTTTGTTTGGGGAAACCAAAACACCCATAGAAAATCCTTGCAATCTCCTTGTAGACGTTGTTCTTGGTGAAATTTGAACCCCACGATTCCAGAGCTGCAGGGCTATAGTGCTAACTACTGAGCCACATTGCTGCCCTATTATTACGTAATTAATTATTAGATATCAATAATCCCCATTTTCTCACTAATTATAGTCTCAGGTAGTTTATATAAGAAGCTTACAACCAAGCTGAATAGTGTAACAGTGTAAAGCATGATTGCTCTGAGTAGTTGCATAGGCTCCAGATGAGACATGAGGTGGATCTTAAAATGCCTTAGGCTCCTATTATGCAATAAAGTTACAGCATTCCATATTTAAGAGGCCAACTACCTTCTTCTTTAAGTTTACAGTGTGATAAAAAAATAAAATATAGTATACAGTTACTCTTCTCTGCTAGCCATGTCCCTCACCAGTCTTCTCTCCTTCCCTTTCAGCATGTGACTGTTGCAACCAATCTTTGTCTGCAGTGATTAGCTGTAGCTTTAAACTGTCAATAAGGCCAGAAGAAAAGAAGGAAAGTCCAAGGGGGGAAGCGACAAGAAGGATGGGGGAGCAATGTTGGATCGATAGATGAGTATATCCTATTTCTTTTTTTTAAACCACACTAGAGGTATAAGTGAACTTAAAGAGAGGTGTGGAAAACCCCTTTAAGTAGCATCTCCATATTGTTTTTATTTTCTTTGGGTCATTTCTTGGTCCATCCATTCTATATGATGAATGAATCAAATTGATTCTTTCCTTTTGCAAATTACATTGCCCAATCTTGCTCTAAAAACAATACAAGATAAAACAAATGAATGAAACACATTTATAATTTTCCATTCAAATAAAAATCTCAGAGATGAGGATGTGATTACCATGTAACAATTATTTCCAGCGCTTATTAGGCAGCATGTTAGTAATCCTATTAGAGAGTAAATAATTTATCTTTTATATTCATACAACGGCTGATCACCTGATACAAAAGATTAAATTCAGCTTCATAGTAATTATGCCACATGTATCCATTTTTTTTGTATTGAGAATTGTCATCTACTTCACATTCTCAGTTACATTTTTCCTAATTAACATTGAATAATGGACCCGGCAGGATTTACGACCCTTTAAAGAAGGGACAAAATTGCACTTACAATTACGAGTTAAGATTAAGAAAGATGAAATAATACATCTGTATAAAGTCACTTTGCTATTGTTTAGATTGTTTAAAAACTTTTTTATGCATGGGTCAAAATATCTTATGAGATCTGCAGGTTCAGAGGTCATCCTTTATGTGTTACAAGGCGGCTTCAATGTGAGATTTAAAGGAGAAACATCACAGAGACAAAAGTCAGTGTTATCCTTCACTTCAATGCCTTAAACAATTGTCGATTCTGGAAACAAAATCTTTTTGAAGTGTTTAACAAGAATCAAATTATGATGTCTTAAATGGGCTTTTACATTAGAGACCACCATTGGAGCACAATGTCTCCTTACAGAAGGTTCAAGAGATATCTGAAGAGATAGTAAAGAATGTGAAGCCTGAGAAATTCAAATAGCAAATGGATATTTGAAGTTGAATTGCCAGACTGTTTGAATGGGAAGATCGATGTGAGATGCCAGAGTTTACGTCTTAAAAGGAGCTCTCTTATAATCAGATGTATTGGAAATTAATCACAAGGAGCACATTAAATACAGTATATAAAATGCAGCTGGGTTATAATATATCATACGTATTATGTTTTCAAATATTGGGTCAAAGGTTTGTCAATGGAAAATAAGTTACAAATTACCACATACAACCCAGTGATACTTTCCTGAAGCATTCGTTACAAGCTAACATGTAATCAAAGGGACTTGTGAAACAAAAATCCTAAAATTGCTTGTCATTAAACTAAGGAGATTACATAGCTATACATTAGAAACGCCTAACAGGTAGACATGAAAGAGGGTCTCAATTATCCCTTTAGTGTTTTATGAAATCAATGGAATCATAAGGTTAATTCACGTATTGTGGAGGACGTTGAAACCGATATTAATCACAATGGGAAAAGGGATACTTAACAGATAAGAGCTTCCCTCCATTTCCAGAGAAAAAAATAGACATTAAATGTAAAGCTTAGGTCCAGTTCACTCCAATGTTATTTTAATGCTCAGCTTTATCCTTTATTTAATCTGTCCCCAATGACAATAATATAAAAAAGGTACAGAAAACGTACATTTTTTTAATAGACTAAGTATTCTAGAAAGTGTCAAAATGGACCTTAGTGGGAGCTGATAAAACAGTAAATCTGCTTTACATGGAATTGCAGTATTGGCTGTGCATATATAATCCAATATAGTACATGCAGAGTATATATAGTATATGTACAGTATATATATTATGTATACAGCATACATAGTATGTGTACAGTATATATATATATATATATATATGTTATGTGTAAAGTATATATAGTATGTGTACACTGTATATAGTATGTTTAGTATATATATTATGTGTACAATATATAGTATGTGTGCAGTATGTACAGTACAGACCAAAAGTTTGGACACACCTTCTCATTTAAAGATTTTTCTGTATTTTCATGACTTTGAAAACTGTACATTCACACTGAAGGCATCAAAACTATGAATTAACACATGTGGAATTATATAGTTAACAAAAAAGTGTGAAACAACTGAAAATATGTCTTATATTCTAGGTTCTTCAAAGTAGCCACCTTTTGCTTTGATGACTACTTTGCACGCTCTTGGCATTCTCTTGCTGAGCTTCTGGGACCTTGTGGAGTGTGTCAATGACTCCCTTCTGGACATCTTTCAAGTCAGCAGTCTTCCCCATTATTGTGGAACCTACTGAAACAGACTAAGAGACCTTTTTAAATGCTTAGGAAGCCATTGCAGGTGTTTTTTTTTAACTATTTTAATTTACTAAGATAATGACTTTTGTGTTTTCATTGGCTGTAAGTCAACATCATCAACTTTAACAGAAATAAACACTTGAAATAGATCACTCTGTTTGTAATGACTCTATATAATATGAGCTTCACTTTTTGTATTGAAGAACTGAAATAAATTAACTTTTTGATGATATTCTAATTTAGTGAGATGCACCTGTATACATATATATATATATATATGTGTGTACAGTATATATATATATTATGTATACAGTATATATAGTATATGTACAGTATATATATTATATGTACAATATATATAGTATGTGTACAGTATATATAGTATGCGTAGTATATATATATATTATGTGTACAGTATATATAGTATGTGTACAGTATATATAGTATGTACAGTATATATAGCATGTGCACAGTATATATAGTATGTGTACAGTATATATAGTATGCATTTATAGGCAGAACTGAAATATTATATTACCAGATAAGAATAGTGCAGACCAGATAGGCCAGATGGAAAAATGAAGAGATTGAAACATAAATACAGATAGGTAGATGATTCATAGATAGGTAGATAGATAGATAGATAGATAGACAGATAGATAGATAGATAAACAAAAAAGGTGACTTTTTATTAGCCCATGTAGTAACGTTTTAGTCCAAGCACAGGAGCTTTCTCGAGTTTAATTCACCATTTTAGCAGTTTATTGGAGTGTTGTCCCCTTTTCTTTTTTTATATTTCATGATTTTTTTGAGAATGTGTCTTGTACGCCTGGCACCCGACAGATGGATAGATAGATAGATAGATAGATAGATAGATAGACAGGTAGAAAGAAAAATAAAAGGAATGAAGGTTAATCATCAGAGATGTTCTATATTCTTTCCTTGATAAATCTTTGTTGGTTTATATGATAGAAGAAATTCACATCACATTATTCACCGGCCTTATTCTTCCCATTGCTATTTATTTTCTGTGACTTTTGTGGGTGTTTTTTTTATTATGATTACTACTTTTGTAGTGAGGAATTTTGTTGAAAAAAATCAACCTCCTGCTGACTGGAGATTGTCCCTTTCTCTTTGAATGGATGTGGAAATGAAATTTTATACTCATATGCCTGTATTTCTGAAGCAACACTCCTATGAAATGATGTTCTTCAGAATTATTATTGCTTAATCTGTGGTGTCATTTCAGGAGCTGGAAACAGTTGACAAATGAATTGTCAGTCGTTCAGCAAGTGTTTGCCAAAGGCTTCAAATTGTAAATAAGCTGCATTTTTGTTCTTTTCTGTATATTGACCATTGCCCTTGGTAGGAAACAAATGTTTCAGCAAATGCATTTATAAATGACATGATCTATTCCCGTATATAAACAAGCTGTTTAGCTGAGGTTGTGCTTGAGCAAGTATCTAGGGGTGAATTTCCCTTACTGCCTAGTAAACATTCCACAGTAGAACATTAAAAATTAGGTTTTTGTGTGTAGGGACAGGGAAACATGGAGAGCATATGGAGAACATATACAAGGGTATTAATCAAACAATATCAACATGCCAATCAATCAGTTATCATGCACATCGCATAATTGTAGCCATAGCAACTATAAGTGTTGGACTGAGGTGCCTGTGGCCCACACAGAATTGACCCTAGGGGCCCACACTACAGATATATGCAAATACCTGATAGCCATTATCCTCGTTAAAGTGGAATGTTGACTGTAAAATACAGGTGGCTCATGCACAACTACTGTGCCTGTAAGGGACCATTGGTGACAATGTTTGCTTTTGCTTCACCCAGTTATGGTATCCCTGAGTGTGTGCTGATGTAGTTGGGTTTTAGCTTTCTGCCTCTCTTCAGAAAACATCTTTACTCGAATATCTTAAACAAAATTGCAACAATAGATAGCAGGCAATATGTTTTCAGTACATTTATTCGTTTCATACAAAGGCCTTCTTCTTATACCTAAAACACACAGGATTTCAATGGAACAATTTGATATTCAGCACGAGTGTCAAAGTACTTCTCAAGCTTTCTAGCTCTGGCCTTCACTTTCTTTATCCTCCACTACAGATGTATCTCTTCATGTCCCCTTGTCAGAATTAGAATTCATATGTTCTAAGAACTGGCTAACACTGTGCATTTTGTAGCCCCCTCCTTCTAGCTGTCATGGGGAATTCTGCCTCCCACATCTCTTTTATGCTAAGGCTGTACTTAATGCAAGTGGAAAGGAACCTTCTCATTACTCTTTGAATCTCTGCACTCTTGCCATGTAGAAGTCAGTTGATGGTAGAAGTTTCTTCTCAAACTTGCTATCTTTAATTCATCGCAGCTAAATATACTAATATCAAATTTGTGGTCTTCTCCTTAACAGAAATAATTCTTACTCCTTCAGAAGCTGTCCTCCAACTCCCTCACTAATAGGAAATAAGTTCCTATGTGCCCATTTAACTCCTCCCACCATGGGCTTGTCCCAAATAGTTAACCCCTTCCACCTACTAAATAACTGTTGCAACACAGATTATGTAAAACTACATATAAAACAGGTCAATGCATTACATTCATGCAAATATTTTTAAAAAATGGTGCAGACAGCTCTTCCAATCCTTTACATGCCCACACCATAACTATGAGGTTCAGTTATGGTGGTTTAAATTAAAGGGTTCTTCTTTGAACACATTATTGCCCATTCACAGGAGAGATGATAACTTATTGATTGGTTTGGGTCCAATCACTGGGGCCCACACAAATCAGAAGGATAGAAAACTTTTATCCCTGATGTGACAACTTTATCCCAGTTATAAAATGGAATGGCAGGTTGGATGTGTGACCGTCACTCCATTTATCCTCTATGGGGCTGCCAGAAAAAGAAAAGCGCAGCATTCATCAGTCACATAAGGGAATAAATGTGGCAGTGCTTGAACATGCTGTTCTATTCTAAAAGGGATACAAGTTCTCCATTCTGTAAATCATTTCCGGTCCCAGCACTCAGACTCCCGCCTATCCTGTGTATAGGTGATAACTTTCTTTTACTGGAAAACCCCTTTAGCCTCATTCACACGTCCGTGTTTAAACACGTACATAAAAAAATCAGTGTTTGCATCAGTGTGTCATCCGTGTGTCAACTTTTACCATCAGTGTGTCATCAGTTTTTTTCAGGGATGGATAAAGAAATAAATAGATTAAAAAGCTTCTCCTATTCTTTTCAATACTACATAAGGACAGAACACAGATGGCACACACATGCATTGATTTATGCCTCTATGAGAGCAATGTTAAAGTATGAGGCCTCAAGTAGGGTATTGTTAATGTATGAGGCCAAAAGGGGGGTATTGTAATGCATGGGGCCAGAATGAGGGCATTGTTAATGTATGGGGCCACAATGGAGGTATTGTTAGTATGGCCTCATATAGTCATCCCATTTAGTACAATGTCTTCCTCTCTGGCCCCCATACTGTATAATGTCCCCAATCTGATCCACATACTATATAAATGTCCCATTCTCTGGCCCCCATGTTGTATAATGTCACTCTCTCTGGCTCCCATACAGAATAATGTCCCCCTCTCTCACCCCATATATATAACTAGCTATTGAACCGATTCTATGCCTGGGTGGTGAGCATTTTTATTGGTATATGGTCTCCCATGCTGGTATGTGCTGCCCCCCTCCTGGTATTTGTGCTGCCCCCATCCTATCCCCACAATCCTATCCTGGTATGCATAGCTCCCCTCACCCCAAATCCTGGTACACATGGCACCTCTCACCCCCAATCCTGGTATGCATGGCACCCCTCACCCCCAATCCTGGTATACATGGCACCCCTTACCCCCAATCCTGGTATTCAAGGGACCCCACATCACCAATCCTGGTATGTGGGGTACCCCATCCCTCATCCCTATCCTGGTATGTATGGTATCCCTCATCCTGGTATGCATGGGCCTCTCACCCACATCCTGGTATGCATGGCACCCCTCATCCCTATCCTGGTATGCACAGCCCCTCATCCGAATCCTGGCATGCATGGCACTCCTCATCCCTATCCTGGCATGCATGGCCCCTTATCCAAATCCTGGTATGCATGGCACCCATCATCCCCAATCCCGGTTTGTATGGCATCCCTCATCCCCAATCCCGGTATGTATGGCATCCCTCATCCCCAATCCCGGCATGCATGGCACCCCTCATCCCCAATCGTGGTATGCATGGCACCCCTCATTCCCAATCCTGATATGCATGGCTCCCTCATCCCCAATAATGGTATGCATGGCTCCCTCATCCGCAATCCTGGTATGCATGGCACCCATCATCCCCAATCCTGGTATGCATGGCACCCCTCATCCCAAATCCTGGTATGCATGGCACCCCTCATCCCCAATTCTGATATGCATGGCACCCCTCATCCCCAATCCTGGTATGCATGGCTCCCTCATCCCCAATCCTGATATGCATGGCACCCCTCATCCCCCATCCTGGTATGCATGGCACTCCTCATTGCCAATCCTGGTATGCTTGGCACCCATCATCGCCAATCCTGGTATGCGTGGCTCCCTCATCCCCAATCCTGGTATGCATGATACCCCTCATCCCCAATCCTGGTATGCATGGCACCCTTCATCCCCAATCCTGGTATGCGTGACTCCCTCACTCCCATCCTGGTATGCATGGCGCCCTCATCTCCAATCCTGGTATGCATGGGCCCCTCATCCCCAATCCTGGTATACATGATACCCCTCATCCCTATCCTGGAATGCATGGTACCCCTCATCCCTATCCTGGTATGTATGGTACCCCTCATCCTGGTATGCATGGCACCCCTCATCCCAACTCTGGTATGTATGGTATCCCTCATCCTGGTATGCATGGCACCCCTCATCCCAATTATGGTATGTATGGGCTCCTCATCCCAGAAACCTGGTATTGATGGCACCCAATCCTTCATCCTAGTATGCATGGCACCCCTCATCCTTATCCTGGTATGCATGGTACACCTCATCCCTATTCTGGTATGCATGAAACCCCTCATCCTGGTATGCATGGCACCCCATCCCTCATCCTGGTATGCATGGTACCCCACATTCCGATCCTGGTATGTATGATACCCCTAATCCCTATTCTGGCATGCATGGCACCCCTCACCCCCCAATCCTGGTATGCATGGTCCCCTCACCCCCCAATCCTGGTATGCATGGTCCCCTCACCCCCCAATCCTGATATGCATGGTTCCCTCACCCCTCAATCCTAGTATGTGTGGTACCCCTCTCCTCCCAATCCTAGTATGCATGGTCCCCTCACCCCCCAATCTTGGTATGCATGGTCCTCTCTCCCCCCAATCCTGGTATGCATAATCCCCTCATCCCCCAATCCTGGTATTACTCCTCATCCTGGTATGCATGATCCCCTCACTCCACAATCCTAGTATGCATGGTCCCCTCACCCTCCAATCCTGGTATGTGTGGTCCCCTCACCACCAAATCCTGGTATGTGTGGCCCCCTCATCCCTTTCACACTGTACACACATACAAAAGAATAAACAGTTATACTCACCTTTCTTCTCTGTGCTCCAGCGCTGCTGCATCCTGTTCTACCGGAGGCCGGGGGAGGAGTGCGGCATCGGAGCACCACGCTATCCGGCACTATTTTGCTGAAGACACACTGAAAATGTGTCTTCAGTAAAATGGCGCCGGATAGCACTATGCGCATGTGCCGATCCGACGCCTCACTCCTGCCCCAACGAAGAGAGGCGCCACGGCAACGCTCCTTCCGGTCAGGTAAGTATGTAAGCATGGCGCTGGAGATCGTGGTATGCGTTCAGGGTCTACACATACCGCGATCTCAGGCGCCATACACTCCTCTTACCTGTAACGGCTGGATGCGTGATTCTGTCTGGAGCCAGACTGCGTGTCGTGCATGCGCAGTCTATCGAGGCTTCAGACAGAGACACGCATCCCCGGTTATATTATAGATGTCCCTATTCTCAAGCACCTATACTGTATAATGACCTCCTCTTGGGCCCCCATACTGTATAATTTCGCCTTCTTGCACCGGCATACTGTATAATGTTCCCCTGTAGGTCGCTTTTATTATATAATGTCTCACTGCTCCCACGATGACTGGTTCCCTCTTTGAGTATCATAGATGGCGCAATCAGTAATGTCTTTACAGTGCGCCATCTGCGATTGTCTTTTGCAGCTGCAAGCCTTTGATAGGCAGATGGTGTGTAGGTATTGCAGAGCAGGAAGTCGGTGGTTCTCTGCTCCACAATGCTTTTAAAGTGGGTATGCGTCCAAGGAAAGTAAAAACTAGTAACCACAATTGTTCTGCCCTGACTCACTGGGGGATTCCCCAGTCGCCTAGCTTGTCAGCCCAAGCCTGGTAACATCTATGGGGCCCAGATGGAATATCGAGCCTACTCAGGTGCAAGAACATGGTGCCTTTTTGTTGGGAATCCAAGTTACCTTTAATTATTACTACTTATTTTGCGATTATTGTTTTCTGTCATTAGTTTTATGTCATTCTGTCATCACTTTCTGTGAATTCTAGTTGTGCCACTGATCAAATTTAGCGAATAGCCATGTCA
This sequence comes from Phyllobates terribilis, assembly GCF_046119375.1. Taxonomy (NCBI): domain Eukaryota; kingdom Metazoa; phylum Chordata; class Amphibia; order Anura; family Dendrobatidae; genus Phyllobates; species Phyllobates terribilis. The sequence goes on from NW_027362763.1 coordinate 227,344,223, forward strand.
TGAGTGGTATTAAATGCTACTTATATTTTACAAAAATATGCATTCTGGAGAATATGGATTATTTGTAATTCACTCAATGCAAATTCAGCAAATTGGTGGCAAGCTGCGGCCGCCATCATGTTGAATAGTAAGGGAACAGCAAATGCTAAAAAGAAAAAAACAAATATTCACAATTCTGCTCGCCCCCACTGCTCCCTTCCCTCTGTCTGGGTCTCTACATCTCCATCACTTTGCATCTCCGGCCAGGTGTTCACTCTTGGCCAGGGATTCTAGCCTCAACCAAGCATGCAAGCATCACTGAGCATGCTCTGGGGCCTAATCAAGGCTGCATGTCTATGCCAAGAGTGAACACCAGGCAAAAAATGCAACCAGAGGGAGATGAAGAGGACAAGACATTGAAACGGGAACAGGAGGAACTGCTGGAAAGGTGAAAAGTGAGGTGAGTATGTTTTTTCTTTTTAACCTATTGTCAGCCGATCCCTTCTCCGTGCATCCATCGCACTGTATCTCGGACCTGTTTTTCAATCTAGATCGAGGTTTCCAGCTAGGTGACATGGAGGTGATGTCAACAAAAGTGGAGAGTGGTGAGGTCTCAATAAAGAGCAAATCTTAAAAGACTTCTGGGGGCATACATGTTTGTTCTGTTGTCAGCTCGAGAGCAGTTGATACCGCATCTGCTGTTGTTGGAGTAGGCTCAACAGCCCTTGAAAGCTATGGTCATAGGCATAGTGGTGGCGAGTTCTATGTGTGGTCATTAGTGATGAGTAGAGATGAGCGTTGTTCTACTCAAACTGTTCGCCAATCTCAAATTCGAGCTGTTTTGGGCGGTGTTCGAGCCGTTCGGCGAACACGAACAATTTGAGAAAAATTCGGCTGTTCGAGGTTATGTTCGATAACTGTTCGTGCACCAAAATCATAACTGGATTTTTTCTCAGTAATGATGAAAATTAATGTTAATACGCAGTTTGAGTGTACAGCCGGGTGGGGGGAGGGGCAGGGGATGGATCTCTGCAGGAACAATGAAGATCTCCATTTTTTTTTCTCTTTCCCGCATTTGCAGTGGGGAGGTGCAATCTGTCAGCCTATCAGCAGCACACACACGGAGCGAAGTGCTTTTTTTCACACAAGCAAGGGCATGTGTCATTGGCAGTGTATGTCACATGTCCTTGCCCTATAAGACCAAGCCATTTTCCCCGTCGCCACCATTTTCTCACTGCTGCAGCTGCGTGTTAGACGGCACCGCTGTTGCTGTGTGCGCTATACCTTGTTAATTTCAAGCCAATTTTCGCATAAATATACAGATAGCTTGGGAGTAGGGAATAATTGTGATTGCAGTCCTTTTAAGGACTAGGTTACAGCATTTCCTACGACTTTTATCAGGGAGGTCTGTGCTCTTAAATAGATAGATTGTGGGAGTAAAGACTAATTGTAATTGGAGTCCTTTTCAGGACTAGGTTACATCAGTTCCTATCAGTTTTTGCCAGGCAGGTCTGTGCCAGTGCTGTGCAAGTTTTTTTCACAGCATTTGGCTGAATCTAGCAAAGCTAATCCTTTTTGGCCTATTGCAGAGTGTGTTAGTCAGTGGAGTAGCCTATCTGTGTTGGACGATATACGACCTGTGTATAGAATACCAATTTTTTTACTGCACCTAGTGAAGTAAAATATTTTGGGCATAGCATCATTCTATTAGTCCATCTATACTGACCTCCATCAGGTTGCAAACTGAATATAATTTTTTTCTGCATCTAGCTCTGAAAAAATATTTGGCCTTCTAGCAGTGTGTCGGACTTTCTCTATTAGTCCATCTATACTGACCTCCATCAGGTTGCAAATTAAAAATAATTTTTATCTGCATCTACAGTACCTCTGAAAAAATATTTGGGCTTCTAGCTGTGTGTGGGACTTGTTGTATTAGTCCATCTATACTGACCTCCATCAGGTTGCAAACTGAATATAATTTTTTTCTGCATCTAGCTCTGAAAAAATATTTGGCCTTCTAGCAGTATGTGGGACTTTCTCTGTTAGTCCATCTATACTGACCTCCATCAGGTTGCAAACTGAATATAATTTTTTTCTGCATCTAGCTCTGAAAAAATATTTGGCCTTCTAGCAGTGTGTCGGACTTTCTCTATTAGTCCATCTATACTGACCTCCATCAGGTTGCAAATTAAAAATAATTTTTATCTGCATCTACAGTACCTCTGAAAAAATATTTGGGCTTCTAGCTGTGTGTGGGACTTGTTGTATTAGTCCATCTATACTGACCTCCATCAGGTTGCAAACTGAATATATTTTTTTCTGCATCTACCTCTGAAAAAATATTGGGCTTCTAGCTGTGTGTGGGACTTGTTGTATTAGTCCATCTATACTGACCTCCATCAGGTTGCAAACTGAATATATTTTTTTCTGCATCTACCTCTGAAAAAATATTGGGCTTCTAGCTGTGTGTGGGTCTTGTTCTATTAATCCATCTATACAGACCTCCATCAGGTTGCAAACTGAATATAATTTTTTTCTGCATCTAGCTCTGAATAAATATTTGGCCTTCTAGCAGTGTGTGGGACTTGTTCTATTAGTCCACCTATACTGACCTCCATCAGGTTGCAAATTCAAAATAATTTTTTGTATGCATCTAGCTCTGAAAAAATATTTGGCCTTCTAGCAGTGTGTGGGACTTTCTCTGTTAGTCCATCTATACTGACCTCCATCAGGTTGCAAACTGAATATAATTTTTTTCTGCATCTAGCTCTGAAAAAATATTTGGCCTTCTAGCAGTGTGTCGGACTTTCTCTATTAGTCCATCTATACTGACCTCCATCATGTTGCAAATTAAAAATAATTTTTATCCGCATCTACAGTACCTCTGAAAAAATATTTGGGCTTCTAGCTGTGTGTGGGACTTGTTGTATTAGTCCATCTATACTGACCTCCATCAGGTTGCAAACTGAATATATTTTTTTCTGCATCTACCTCTGAAAAAATATTGGGCTTCTAGCTGTGTGTGGGACTTGTTGTATTAGTCCATCTATACTGACCTCCATCAGGTTGCAAACTGAATATATTTTTTTCTGCATCTACCTCTGAAAAAATATTGGGCTTCTAGCTGTGTGTGGGTCTTGTTCTATTAATCCATCTATACAGACCTCCATCAGGTTGCAAACTGAATATAATTTTTTTCTGCATCTAGCTCTGAAAAAATATTTGGCCTTCTAGCAGTGTGTCGGACTTTCTCTATTAGTCCATCTATACTGACTTCCATCAGGTTGCAAATTAAAAATAATTTTTATCTGCATCTACAGTACCTCTGAAAAAATATTTGGGCTTCTAGCTGTGTGTGGGACTTGTTGTATTAGTCCATCTATACTGACCTCCATCAGGTTGCAAACTGAATATATTTTTTTCTGCATCTACCTCTGAAAAAATATTGGGCTTCTAGCTGTGTGTGGGTCTTGTTCTATTAATCCATCTATACAGACCTCCATCAGGTTGCAAACTGAATATATTTTTTTCTGCATCTACCTCTGAAAAAATATTGGGCTTCTAGCTGTGTGTGGGTCTTGTTCTATTAATCCATCTATACAGACCTCCATCAGGTTGCAAACTGAATAAAAAATTTTTCTGCATCTACCTCTGAAAAAATATTGGGCTTCTAGCTGTGTGTGGGACTTGTTGTATTAGTCCATCTATACTGACCTCCATCAGGTTGCAAATTGAATATAATTTTTTTCTGCATCTATCTCAGCCAATAGTTTTGGCCTAATACCACAGTTTGGCCACTCAGCTCTGCTCGGTTACATTCCATTGTTTTTTTGTGCAAACAACTCCAGAGTTGTGAATTAGTTAACCACCAAAATGAGTGGAAAAAGGCCTGCTGCTGGTGGAAAGCGGAATAGGCGTGTTGGGAAGGGGAAAAATGGTTGTGTCCGTGGGGTAGGTGTTAAAGCAACAATAACATCTGCAGAAGAAAGACCATCTTCCAGCCAAACTAAAATGTCTACTTCTTTTAGCGAACAATGTGATAAGATCCCTTTCTTACGGCCACGCCAATCGCTACAAATTCCAGATGAGGCACAAAAACAGCAGGTGCTTCAACGGATATCAAGTGCTCCTTTAAGTGGGCTCTGCTCCACATCAACTTCAACATCACAAATACTCCAGTCCTCAAAGGTGTCACCCCAATCGCACTTGCTTCCTCACAGCTCCCAAATCTCCAGCTGCCCGTCTGAGTATGAGGTAGAACAGATGGTTGAGTCTGCAGAGCTGTTTACTCATACTATAGCCTGGGAATCAGAGGTCGACTCCAGCGCTTCTGTGAATCCAGACGAGGAAATGATCTGCACTGATGCCCAGAATCTTTATGAGTCGGATCCAGGACCAGACGCAGAGGGTTCTGACCATAATGTAGACCCTCATTCCCAAACTGTAACTCCTGTTGGTGGAGACAATGAGGAAGACGATGATAAGACTCAAATACCTGATTGGAGCGACAACTTTAGTTTTTTGTCAGGGCAGGAACAGGTTGGCTCTGAGGACGACGGGTGTGATAACGCACAGGGTGATGATGATGAGGTTGGAGATCCCACTTACTGTCAACCCACAGTCAGCCAAGAGATGAGGTCAGCAGAGGAGGTGGAGGAAGATGCTAGTGACGACGAGGTCAGGTTGCGCCTTCCTGGACAGAGACGTAGTACTGGACGCACGTCAACAACTGCATCCTCAAACACAACTCTGCCTCTCACCACAAGTCGTGGTGGCTCTTCAGGTCGCATGGGTGCTAAGCCTTGCATAGCCTGGGCATTTTTTCAGATCGATAAAGATGACCCAACTCGTGTTATCTGTAACATTTGTCAGCAAAAGCTAAGTAGAGGCCAAAAAATACATAGTTTGAGTACTTCATGCATGAACCGGCACATGGACATGAAGCATAAGTTGCAGTGGGAAGCTCAGTGTGCTACAATGCGGCCTAGCCGGCCGGGCCAACCACCGTCTGCCATATCTTGTGCATCCGCGGCCTCTTCATCCTCTGTGACTGGGGGGACAGCAGTCACACCTGTTTTGGGGCGCAGACCTGCCACCTCTTTACCCGCAATAGCCAGCGTGATTGGCAGGTCATCATTTTCTTTGGAGGTGGGAACACCAGCTGGTGTTGAGCGCTGTCCGACATCGATAGCACCACCATTGGATCAAGGCAACCTAACATTTCCGCCTGCATCTTCCTCACAGACCGGCAGTTTGCCGGGGACACCCTTATCAACCCCGTCTAAGCACAATAGCCAGCCCTCGGTCCCTCAGATGTGGAAAAGTAAAAGACCATTTCCTCCTAGCCATGAGAAAGCTAAGAGGTTGAATTTCACCATCTGCAAGCTCTTGGCTACAGAAATGCTGCCTTTCCGCCTGGTGGACACAGAGGATTTTCGAGACCTTATGTCCGTCACAGTGCCCCAGTACCAGATGCCCAGTCGGCACTACTTCTCAAAGAAAGGTGTGCCTGCGCTCCACCAGCATGTCGCACACAACATCACCGCTTCTTTGAGAAACTCTGTGTGTGACAGGGTGCATTTCACCACAGACACTTGGACGAGTAGGCATGGACAGGGGCGTTACATGTCGCTGACTGGGCACTGGGTAACTATGGTGACAGCAGGACAAGGGGCTGCTGTCCAAGTCTTGCCGTCCCCACGAGTTGTGTGTCAATCCTCTTTATGTCAAAGTTCCTCCACTGCTTCTGCCTCCTCAACCTCCTCTCGGTCTTCCACCTGCACCCAAAGCCTGTCTGGTCATGCCACAAGCTTTCTAGCTGCGCAGAAGGGATCCTGCACACCTCCTTACTATGCTGGCAGTAGGGCTCAACGTCATCAGGCGGTTTTTACATTGAAATGTCTGGGAAATGTGAGTCACACAGCTGAGGAGTTGTGGTCAGCTCTGGAGAACCAATTTCATGAATGGTTGTCTCCACTGGACCTGAAACCAGGGAAGGCCGTGTGCAACAATGCTGCAAACCTGGGTGCGGCCCTTCGCCGGGGCAATGTCACACACGTGACTTGTATGGCTCACGTGTTGAACCTGGTTGTCCAGCAATTTTTAGCCCACTATCCCAGACTAGATGGCCTTCTGCAGAGGGCACGGTCGCTGTGTGCTCACTTCCGCCATTCGCATCCCGCAGCTCAGCGACTTACATCTCTACAGAAGTCGTTGGGCCTGCCACTTCACCGGCTAAAATGCGATGTGCCTACCCGGTGGAATTCAACTCTGCACATGTTGCAGCGACTGTGGCAGCACCGACAAGCCCTGGTGCAATACGTTCTGACGTATAGCCTGGGCCAACGAGATTCAGAGGTGGGGCAAATCACGCTGGAGGAGTGGTCTCAGATCAGGGACCTATGCACCCTTTTGCACAGTTTTGAAATGGCGACGAAGATGTTTAGTGCTGACGATGCCATTATCAGCATGACTATTCCGGTGATTTACATGCTGGAGCACATGTTTAACAGAATTCGGAGTCAGGTGGTGGCACAAGAGGAGGTGGAGGAAGTAGAGGAGGAGGAGTTGTATGCGGAAGGGCTAACATCTGCAAGGTCCAGACGGTCGGCAGCACCAAGGCGGCAGGCATGTGAGGGTGGGGGAGATGGTTTTACCAGGGCGCATGGTAGCAGCCAAACTAGTGAGGAAGGTGCAGGAGCCCAGGAAGAAGTGGAGGACGAACTGATGGAAGACTCATCAGATGAGGGAGACCTTGATCACATTTCTGTTGTGCGAGGTTGGGGGGAGAGGACAGAGGAAGGAAGCATGATTGTTACCTCGCCACCAACACAACAGGGACTTGGTGCTCCTGAATGCGCAACACACATGAGTGCCTTCTTGCTGCACTACCTGCAACATGACCCTCGAATTGTGAGAATTAGAAATAATCCTGACTACTGGGTTGCCACACTGTTAGATCCCCGGTACAAAAGTAAATTTGCAGAAATTATTCCTGCCATAGAAAGGGATGCACGCATGCAGGAGTATCAGCAGAGACTGTTGCAGAATCTTACATGTGCTTTTCCACAAAATACCAGTGGTGCACGTAGTGAATCTCACAGTTCAAACTTGCCAACCGTGGGACCGCCAAGTGTTCAGCACTCAAACCGTAACAGAACCACAGTATCTGCTGGTAACATCAATTTTGCGGAATCATTTCACCACTTTTTTATCCCATCCTTTGCAAGGCCACAGGAGACAAGAAGTCTGACACATAGTCAACGCCTAGAGACGATGGTACAGGAGTATCTCCAAGTAAACATTGAAGCCACGACTGTGTCACTGGACCCTTGCTCTTTTTGGGCTTCCAATCTGGATAATTGGCCGGAGCTAGCCACTTACGCCTTGGAGATCTTGTCATGCCCCGCAGCCAGCGTTCTGTCTGAACGTGTGTTCAGCGCTGCTGGTGGTGTGCTGACAGATAAGCGCACGCGGCTCTCCACTGATAATGTAGACAGACTCACGTTCATAAAGATGAACAAATCATGGATCCAAAACGACTTTTCTACCCCTGTGTCATCCTGGGGAGAGTAAAAGCTTGATGATTGGTTAAAATCACCCTACCAACCGTTTTAAGCTTTCAAATTACTAATCATGTTTATCTGTATCTTGACTGGAAAATAATTTGGGCTTTGTAGCAGTGTGCAGCACTGATCCTATTAGGCCATCTATACTAAAGCTTCACCAGATTTAAAATTAAAAATAATTTTTAGCTGCATCTAGCCCGGAAAATAATCTTGGGGCTCCGAGATGCGCAAGACACATAAGTGCCTTCTTGCTGCACTACTTGCAGCATGACCCTCATATTGTCAGAATTCGAAGTAATCATGACTACTGGGTTGCCACACTCTTAGATCCCCCAAACTTTTCGATCAACCTTTTCATTTTAATAAAGACCAAAAAAATGGTCATTTTTGAAATTATAAGCATTAGCAGGTTGTTAGAAACTGAAATCAAACAGTTTCCAACTCAAAACTTTATTCTAGGTGATGTTACATTTTCACATAGGACCCCTTGTTCGAAAGGAGCTTCTGAACTCTCTCATCCATTGAATTTGTCAGGTTTTGGATGGTTTCTGCTTCAATTGTTTTGCATGAGGACAGAATACCCTCCCAGAGCTGTTGCTTAGATGTGAACTGCCTCCCGCCATCATAGACACTCCTTTTAATGATGCTCCAAAGGTTCTGAATGGGGTAGAGGTCAGGGGAGCATGGGGGTCACACCATAAGTTTGTCCCCTTTTATGCCCATATCAGCCAGAGATGCAGATGTTTTATGTGCAGCATGAGATGGTGCATTATCATGCAGAAAAATGATCTTGCTGTGAAATACACGGTTCTTCTTCTTGAACCATGGCAGGAAGTGCTGTTTGAGAAAATCCACATACATTATGGAGTTCATCTTTAGCGCCTTCAGGGATCCTAAAGGGGCCGACAATCTCTCTCCCCATGATTCCAGCCCAAAACATTACTCCACCTCCTCCTTGTTGGCGCTGTAGCCGTGTTTGCGTGGGGTGTCCATCAACCAGCCATCCTCCACTCCATCCATCTGGACCATCGAGCGCTGCACGGCACTCATCCGTGAACAAAACTGTTTTGAAATCAGTCTTCATGTAATGTTTGGCCCACTGGAGCCGTTTCTGCTTGTGTGAAGTGGATAGAGGAGGTCGACAGGATGGCGTATGCACAGCTGCAAACCTCTGAAGGACCCTGCATCTTGTTGATCGGGGGACGTTGGAGGCACAAGCAGCTTCAAAAACTTGTCTGCTGCTATGACAAGGCTTTTTTGCCGCTGCTCTTTCAACCTGACGTAATTGCCTGTAGGAAAGAGTCCTCAATTTGCCCTTATCAGCACTTACACGTGTGTACTGTGAATCAGCTACATACTTCTTGATTGCCAAGACACTTCATCCTGATCATCGCACAATGTTGATTGTAGTCATGCCTTGACCTAAACACTCCACAATTTGTTGCTTCTCAGCAGCCGACACATCCTTTTTCTTTCCCATTTTGGCAGAAAATGTAGGCTGCTTAATAATGTGAGAGAGCCTTCTTAAGTAGTCTTGCCTTTCATTGGACACACCTGCCAAACTAATTAGCACAGGTGTCTGCAATTGCTTACAGTGATATAAAGAGCCCTGACACACATCACCATCAATGAGTTTAACTGACAAACAAACAAATTCTTCCCTTATCACTCCTAAACACTTTTTGCATAATAATTTGGAACGCAGTGTACATGTGCTTTTCCACAAAACACCAGCGGTTCACGTAGTGAATCTTACAGTTTTAACTTGTCAACCGTGGTCTGTATGGAGTTGTTCAATAAAGGGCCCAAAATTAAGATAACATAGATGGGAGAGGTCTCTATGAATAGGAATTCCTAAGTATTTGATACCCTGTGAGGGCCAGGCAAAGGGAAAGTTGGACTGGATGGAATCCTATATGGATTTGGGGAGGGAGACATCGAGGGCCTCAGACTTCGCTGCATTGATTTTAAAATTTGACCATGTAACAAAGTGATCTATTTCAGCCATAACAGCATGGATGGATATATGTGATTGAGTGATATATACTAGGACATCATCAGCAAATAGAGAGCAATTGTACTCGGTGCCTCCCACCTCAATCCACCTAATATTGGGGTTATGGCGAATTGATGAGAGCAGGTGCTCTGTCACTAGGATGTATAAGAGAGGGGACAGAGGACATCCATGCCTTGTCCCATTGGTGATTGTGAAAGGTGATGAAAATGTTCTGACGCACCCCCTGGGCCTTGGGACACCCGGAGCCGGACCCTTTTTGGTGGATGCTGGTGGTTGTAGTCTTCGTGGCGGCGACCCGGTTCCGTGGCTCAGGGAGGTCAAACCAGTGGCGGAACTATTTATGTGGTTTTGATGTTTAAATGTACGACTACGCCACCCGTGGATTGCGGTCAGAGTGAACCGCCGCTACAGGGCAGACCGCTGAGGCTGGTGTTGTGGGTGCAGCAGAGCGTAGCATAACTCCCCACGGGAGGAGTACAGCCTCAGGGCAGTGTATGCGGAGGATGGGGGTGATGGTGCAGGGCAGCAGCAGTAACGACACGGAGTCAGTGATGCAGTTCAGGGCCTTTACTCACAGTTCTTGTTATCCAGACCACGTCTGCAGGTAACAGCTGCCCACGTCGTACTGTGCTCACCAGGTGAGGGGCTCAGACAACTCCCAGATAACTTTGGAGCACTTCACAAGACCCCCTTTATGTGTCCTTTGTCTGGCCTTTCTTACCAACACTTCTGTCCGGCTGCCTCGGGCCTCCTCTTGGCAAACTTGGCGCCAGTTTCCCTGACCCTATGTGGTGCCTTCCTAGCGGGTGTAGCGAGGGGCTGCGCCACATAAAATGTCAGAGCCTCCGGTTTCTAGCTGAGGGTCGTTTCCTGCCTCCACTAGTTCGGGGACCGGTCTCCCCCTTTGGCCTGACCCCTCCACGCAGGTGGATTCGGGCGTGCGGTGGCGACTCGCCCGTCCGCACCCCTGGGATCCCTTCATTCCTCGTTCCTGGAGCCTTCTCCGCTCCTCTTCCTTCCTTCTCCCTCTTCCAGGCCTGGGCCTCTGTTACTAGGCCCGCCTCCGGAGCAGAGCTCATGCAGAGCCCCTGCTCCCTGCCACTTCTGCTCAGACTTCTCTGCACTGAACTAAGATGGTGCCCACCTTTTATGCTCCCTTCTCAATGCACCCAGGAACTGCTTCCTCCCTGCTCCTGCACTACAGGGTTCCCCTTCCTCAGTGTTCCCTTCCCCCACTCCAGCCAGGGACAGGGACTGTCGTGCCCATCTCAGGGGCATATTGGTCACCCTGCCCCACGGCAATGTGGTGTAATGCATGCAGTTGTCGGGTCCTGATCCACACTCCATCCTTACCTGAGAGTGAGATATCACACCTCTGGGTGAGGTGCAATACGTCTGTAGCAACCGAGCCCTCAGGGTGCTACAGTTCCATTTATCTTCAGCCTAGGTGATGTATTGTGATACAGGGCCGTGATTTTGGCTATAAAAGGGTCCCCTAGACCCCTACCCCAAGCTTTTTAAGAGAATCATATATGGCGTGCCAGGAGACTCTATGGAATGCTTTCTCAGCATCCAACGAGAGTATCTAATTACAAATTTTTAACTGCATCTAGCCCAGGAAATACTTTGTGCCTAGTAGCAGTGTCTGCTAGTCAGCGGATTATCCCGGCTGTTAAGCAAGCTATACCACCTGTAGTTTAGACACTTAATTTTTTCAAAGGAAATGCTTCGGGACCATGGGGTACTTAGTGAAGAGCATCAGGAGGCACCCCAAGGCATAGGGGCTGGGACTGGCAGTAGGATGCCTTGCGGTGGACAGCCGAGCTCGATCCTTATAAAAGCTTTTTAACTGCAGCAGCTTTAGTGGATGCTACTGGAGCTGGAATTACGCGGCTGCTGGCATGAGACTTGCCCTCCAATAGATCCTTGTAAATGAATTTAAAGTGTATTCATTCAAATTAGAGAGACAATTTAAATTAAAAAGCTTAGAGCTGCCTCCACCACAGGGGGGCTCGCTCGACCCAACAGCGGACAGGCACCAGTATTGGGAGAGGGGGGCTGGCCATCAGGGTTCACCGCGGCTCTGGCACAAACCCGGCGACACGGAGGTGGCACGGGCAGGAGCGGACTGGCCGTGTCGGCTTCTCACTTTTTGGATTTTAGAAGGGCATGACATGCCTATATCTGTGTCTCCCCCTCATTTTACTCCTCCACCTCTTTTATTTTCGCATGACTATATGTACTTGTCACTTTTCCATGTGTTAGTTATGTCTTCTGAGCAGTTTGTCAGCTTTTGGACACCTTTGAAGGTGTTTTCTATGTGTTTCTATGTGTTTTTGTTTGCCTGCCATTGGTTTTAACGGTGTTCGAAGGTGTTCAACGAACAGTTCGACGAACAGTTCGGCGAACACACGGGTGTTCGACGAACCGAACCGAACTCGAACACTACGGGGGTGGCTCAACACTAGTGATGAGCGAACGTGCTCTCCACTACTCGGTAGTCGCCCGAGCATCACTGTTTTCGACATGCTCGGCACTCTGCGAGTATTTCTGCGGTTGCTCGGTCGGGAGCTCTGGTCCTCGCCCTGGATGTTTGGCACTCTTTAGAGAGCCAATGAACATGCAGGGATTGCTTTCCACGCACTGTAATGCCGTAGCCATGTTGGTTGTAGGCATTGCAGTGATTGGCTGACCGCATAGCATCAACGTGTCTATATAAGACCTAAGCTCATCACAGTCTACCCCGGAAAAAGGCAGAGTAGGGAGAGGTGCTGCTGAGTAAGGGAGATATTTGCTTGTTTATAGTTAGTATAGGTATTCCACATCATATCTATATATCCATCTGAACTAACAGTCCTTCTGAGGACTAATCCAGCTGCATATATTCAGTGGTGATAGCAGGAGTTAGGCAGGCAGGGTATGTGGCAGACTGCAGTGCATGATACAGCATAGGAGGGTCCTTTGCACCTTCTGTCTGCTGCAGCTGTTGTTACAGATATTTGTAGACATAGCCCCAGATATCAGGCTCCCGGGCTCATTTTTATTTTATCTTAATCCTGATTATTTTCTTAAAAAGCAATCCAGAGTACACAATTTTTCTGCTCAATTTGCTTGTTAGCACTGCAGAGTACAGCCAGATCTTTTCCATATTACATAGATAAAAATCCAGAAATTTGAACTGTACGAGGAAAATATTGGCCTCCATTTCCATTTTGTTGCAGTGTGTCGTTGAAGCTATTCACACGAAGTCAATGTGAAGAATAGTATTAGTAAACTACGGGCCCACTTTTTAAAACCGTGGTTCTCGGTCAGATGTATCACATATAACTGCGTTCCAAATTCAGCCATTCTGGCCTCCATTTCCATTTTGTTGCAGAGTGTCAGTGAAGCTATTTACACGGGGTCGCTGTGAAGAATAGTAACCTACAGGCCTGCTATTTAAAACCGTGATTGTCCATGAGATGTATCACATATAACAAATCCAGCCATTTGTAGTGAACGTGAGAAATATTGTCCTCCATTTAAAATGGGCAAGGTGCGTGTTAAGGGACGGGGAAGTGAATGTGATGGTGATGAAGCATGCAGAGGCCGAGACCGAGGCCATAGGCAAGCTGAAATTGTGCCACAACAACCATCCACAACTTGTCGCTCAACCTTCCTGTCCCAATTACTAGGGGACGGCAGCACCCCACTATTGAACACAGAGCAGTGTCAATAGGTTGTTGGTTGGATAGCCGATAATGCTTCCAGTCACTTTGCCACCACCACCACCACCACCCAGTCTTCCACACGGTCAAGTCTCAGTAGCTGTGAGTCTGGACCACATATTCCTCACCCTGATCCTCCTTCCTCCCACCATGACGAGTGCCTAGAGACAACTGATCCCACACTTGGACACTCAGAAGAGCTGTTCACTTTTCCACTTATAGATTCGGGCCTCTCGCTCCGCCAGCTTCAAGCGGGTCAAGAGGAGAACGCGTTTAGCGATGCCCAAATATTTGAGCAACCACGGTGACACGAAGGCAATGGTGAGAAAATGCAATTACTGACACAAGAGGTGGATGATGATGCGACACAATTGCCAGAAAGTCAGGTGGAGGACCAGGGTGCGGAAGTGGAAGACAAGGTGGTGGATGATATAGTAACTGACCAAACCTGCCATGGGGACATGCAGAGCGAGGACAGAATCACACGGGGAGGGAAGCATAGAGCCACAACAGGCAGGTAGAAGCAGTGTGGTGGCCGCAGACACAAGATGGGAAAGCGTTCCCCGTACCACCTACACAACGGAAGTTGACAGTACAACTGTTAGGTCTTCCCGAGTCTGCTTGTTTTTTAAATACTGCAGATAACCCCAAAAAAGCCACTTGCACCACCTGCCAGGCCAGCATCAGCAGGGGTAGCAAAACTAGCAGCTTGGTGATCAGCATGATCAGGTACATGTCAGAAAAACACCCAACTAAGTGGGCCAAACCCCAGGTTGCAGAAACAGTGCCTTTGGGTGTCACCACGTCCCCTTCTTCTGCTGTTGTGCGTGCATGCCAATCCCCTGTCCATTGTGCATGCCAAGATGCCTTCCACCCTGCACCTGTCATTGCACACTATCCACTAGCACCATCTCCAAGCACATCCACATCCTTATCCCTGCGTAGCATTCAGTTGTCCCTACCCCAGTCCTTGGAACACAAGCGCAAGTACGCAGTTAAGACCCCACAGGCCACACTACTAAATTCACACATTTCGCGAATGCTTGCGCTCGAAATGCTGCCTTTTAGGCTCGTGGAGACGGAAGCCTTCCACAACATGATGGCGGTGGCCGTCCCTCCGCACTTGGTCCCCAGCCACCACTATTTCTCCTGGTATGCCGTCCCCGCATTACACGAGCACGTGTCCAACAACATTAGCCGTGCTCTTAACAACGCAGTTACTGAGAAAGTCCACCTAACCACGGACACGTGGACAAGTGCTTGTGGGCAGGGATGGTACATCTCACTGACTGCACACTGGGTTAATATAGTGGAAGCCGGGGCCAATCGGACCTTGGGAAGGGAACATGTCCTCCCTACGCAGAGGATTGTGGGCCCTTGGTCAATCAGGGTTGCCCCCACATTCTACAGCTCGTGTATCTCCTCCCTTTCAGCCTCCATCTTTTAAATTATCACATCAGTCACAAGCTGGAAATACTGCAGCACTACCTCGGCCAAGCGGCAACAGGCTGTGGAAAAGTTAATATGCGTAGGTAACAAACTGCACAATGCTGAAGAGTTGTGGACAGCTCTGAAAGAGCAAGCAGATCTGTGGCTCACACCAATGACCCTACAGCCAGGTATGGTCGTTTGTGACAAAGGCTGGAACCTGTTGGTGGCTCTGAGGTGAGGCGAGCTCACACACGTGCCTGGCCCATGTGCTGAACCGCGGTTCAGCGGTTTCTAAAAACTTGCCCAGATCTGCCGGATCTGCTTGTCAAAGTACGCCGCGTGTGTGCCCACTTTGGAAAGTCAGCTACAGCTTCCCCCGCCCTTGCCATGCTTCAGAAGCATTTGCAGCTTCCGTTTCACCGTCTGGTGTGCGATGTCGCTACGCGTTGGAACTCTTACAGATGTGGGGAAGGATTTGTGAGCAGAAGAGGGCAGTTGTTGACTACCAGCATCAACACGGCCGTCGGTATTCAGGTCAGACTCCACACATAAGACCTCAGGAGTGGACATGGATATCAGACATCTGAACCATCCTCCAAAACGTTGAGGACTCCACCAAGATGGTAAGCTGTGATGAGGCCATAATTAGCACTACCATCCAACTTCTCTGTCTTCTGAAGCTCTCTCTGCTCACAATTAAATAGGATGCATTGCAGGCAGAGCACGATGAGATGGATCAAGGAGCCATACAGAGTGATTTCACACAGCCCAGCCTCATCTCATTCCAACGTGGATTGGGTGACAATGAGGAAGAGGAGGAGGAGGAAGAACAGGAGCTAGTTTCCTGTGCTATAGACGGTACTACCTGCACAACTGTCATACTGTCTGCTCAGCATGGATGGCCTGAGGACAGGGAGGAGGAGGAGGAAGAGGAGGATGAGGAGGAGGGCATGGTCAGTCGTCCTCTTGGTGAGGACACGGAAGTCTTGCCTGTTAGCAGTCTGGCACACATGACTGAGTTTATGTTATGCTGCTTTTCTCGTGACCCTCGCGTTCTCCAAATTTTGTGACAACATTACTGGTTCGTGACACTTCTAGACCCACACTATAAGGAGAACTTTTTGTCTCTTATTCCCGCGCCGGACAGGCCTAATAAAATGGGGTAGTACCAGAAGGCCCTTGTTGCGGAATTATTAAAAAAATCCCATCTGAAAACGCTGGCATGAACTGGCTCTCTACGCCTTGGAGTTCCTGGCCTGCCCTGCCGCTAGCGTTTTGTCAGAGCAGGTTTTTAGTGCTGCTGGTGGAATTATAACCAATAGGCGCATCTGCCTGTCAGCTGAAAATGATGGCAGGCTGACTCTTATAAAAATGAACAAGGGCTGGATTGGGCCAGACTTCTCAAAACCACCGAATGATAGCAGCGTAACATAAACTCAAATACAACTGCCATGCACCTCTATCTTCACACCCAGACATGGGTATATGCTTCCTGAATTTGTCTATTTGCTCTTGTCCTCCTCCTTCTCTTCATCCCCATTCTCCACCACCATATCACCACCATATCTACCATATCACCATATATACATCTCTTGGAAGGGGCATTGGAGTGCCTCCAAATTTTTGACAGCCTTTGCATTCACTGCATAGGCAAACAGTCTTTAAATTGGTATTGGGGTTTTTCAGAAATTTTGGCAGCCCTTGCAGTCACTGCATGGGCATTACCACTATAGGAGACCAACTCTTTGATAATGGGAACAACAAAGCATAGCCGTCTGATGGCTCTCTAACAATAGCAAGGGCCGACTGTTGGCTCTTTAAGAATAGTAAGGGCCACCTGATGGCCTTATAAATAGGCTTTGTGACTTTCAGAGTCCCTCCTTCATAAATGAAATAGGATGTGTCTGATCATGTTTTGCATACCACATGGCCAGATAAGGTAGTAAAATGTTAAAATGACATTTACCAGTGAATGTATTTTTCACTGTTGAAAGCAAAGGAAAAGTTCAAAAATGCATCAAAAACGCTACGTGTGAACATAGCCCAAGGTGTGGAGGAGAATTTTTGTTTTTGTATATTTATTTTGCCTTATATACAAGTCATTACCCTGGAAAGGATGTTCCTTAACATTTTTCCCAGGAAAATCCATTTTGGTTTAGTTTTTGCATGTTTTATTGTGAGTCCGTAAAAGTGGCGTAATACTCTGACAACATTGTTGACAGCAGTGACCTGGGAGTCAGAGATGCTTCCAGGGGTCTTCCTCATGCTGCTCCCATGTCATTTGAGAACTGTTCCCATCAATTTGGGCAATTTTTAGGCCCTCTTCCGACTGCCGGGGGGGGGAAGGTGCTCAGGTTTCCCATAGACTTACATTGGGCATGTAGCTCGGGTCGAGCACTCGAGCATTAAAATTTGGTCAACCTGAGCAACGAGTACCCGAGCATTTTAGTGCTCACTCATTACTAGTGGGCATCTCAGATGTGGAAGTTCTTTTACATGCTGCTGGCCAACAAATCTTTTGCAGTGTACAGGCTCTGAAGGAGGGAAATAAGCTGTGGGCTTCCAAGCTCGAATAGAATACGAATGGCTGTCCTCCATCTGCACATGAAGTGGCATCACCTGCTAATTTGGAAAAAGCAAGCTGGCCAGTCATTGTCATTATCACCTTGTCATTGTCATTATCACCATCATCATCCTCATCTACCATTTTCCATTTTCTTTTTCCTTTGTGTAATTAGTTGGCCATATGTGTGCCTTTAGTGAAATAATGGTGTGTTCTTAGCCTTGATGTAAAATAGTTACCCATCATTATTTATTGTAGAAAGCCAATCCTACTTTGTACTCTCACATGGCAGAGTCTGTGAGTCATTCCTTGTACTACAAGGTGCAGTCCAATGTCAACAGCGGATAATTTCGTCCAGGGATTTTATATTTCATAGAATCATAGAATCATAGAATGGTAGAGTTGGAAGGGACCTCCTGGGTCATCTGGTCCAACCCCCTGCTCAAAGCAGGATTCACTAAATCATCTCAGACAGATGTCTGTCCAGCCTCTGTTTGAAGACGTCCATTGAAGGGGAACTCACTACCTCTCGTGGCAGCCTGTTCCACTCATTAATCACCCTAACTGTCAAAAAGTTTTTTCTAATATCTAATCTGTGTCTCCTCCCATTTAGTTTCATCCCATTGCTTCTAGTCTTTCCTTGTGCAAATGAGAATAAAGATGATCCTTCTACAATGTGACAGCCCTTGACATATTTGTAGACAGCTATTAAGTCTCCTCTCAGTCTTCTTTTTTGCAAGCTAAACATTCCCAAATCCTGCAACCGTTCCTCATAGGACATGGTTTGCAGACCAGTCACCATTCTGGTCGCTCTTCTCTGAACTTGCTCCAGTTTGTCTATGTCTTTTTTAAAATGTGGTGCCCAAAACTGTACACAGTATTCCAGATGAGGTCTGACCAAACAAGAGTAAAGACCGATAATGACTTCACGTGATCTAGACTGTATGCTTCTGTTAATACATCCCAGAATTGTATTTGCCTTTTTTGCTGCTGCATCACACTGTTGACTCATGTTCAGTCTATGATCTATTAGTATACCTAAGTCTTTTTCACATGTACTGTTGCTTAGCTCTATTCCTCCCATTCTGTATGTGCTTTTTTCATTTTTATTGCCCAGATGTAGTACTTTGCATTTTTCCCTGTTAAAAACCATTCTGTTGGTTGCTGCCCACTGCTCCAGTTTATTTAGGTCTTTTTGAATCCTCTCTCTCTCTTCTCTAGTATTAGCTATCCCTCCTAGCTTTGTGTCATCAGCAAATTTAATCAGCTTACCCTCAATTCCTTCATCTAAATCATTGATAAAGATGTTGAACAATACAGGTCCCAGGACGGAGCCCTGTGGTACCCCACTTGAGACATTCATCCAGCTGGATGTGAAGCCATTTACAACCACCCTTTGAGTCTGATCACTAAGCCAGTTATGAATCCACCTAACAGTTGCCTGGTCCGTTGCATACTTGGTCATTTTTTCAATAAGGATGGTGTGAGATACTTTGTCAAATGCTTTGCTGAAGTCAAGATATACTATATCTACAGCATTTCCCTGATCCACCCAGTCAGTGATTCTGTCATAGAAGGAAATTAAGTTAGTCTGACATGACTTGTTAGTTACAAACCCATGCTGACTCTGGTTAATCACTTCATTCTTATCCATGTACTTACATACAAGTTGTTTAATAATTTGTTCAAAGATCTTTCCTGGTATAGAAGTCAGACTCACCGGCCTATAGTTCCCTGGGTCCACCTTCTTCCCCTTTTTGAAGATAGGAACAACATTTGCTCTTCTCCAGTCTTCTGGGACTTCTCCTGTTCTCCAAGAATTTTCAAAGATTATGGAGAGTGGTTCTAAAATTTCTTCTACGATCTCCTTCAGTACTCTTTCATGTCTACTGAGTCAATGTTTAAATGGTAGTGATGCAGTACTTAAAGTGGGTCAGGTTTTTACTGGTGATACCATTACCTCCACACCAATCATTAATTATGCACCTCCTCCACATCTTCCTCAATGGACATCTCCACATCCACTGTTTTAAATGTCACACTGGATGGCTCCTCATCAACTACAACTGGGCAACTTAATAAGCAACAATGCCAGAAACATCACGAATGCCATGAATTTGGGCAATTTTACACATGCTCATTTTTAGTAAATATAAACAATTTTTGGGGATATAGTAATGTGAGTTACCCTGGGAGAACCTTGCACAAGATTGGGTCCTTGCGCAGGTCAAGATATAAAAGGCAAAAACATTTCAAATAGAAAAAATCATGGATTTTCTTGACTAAAATTTTCATTACCATCATCACAGTTTTACAACAATGAAAATGTTTTGATTTTTGACTGTTATTACTGCCCTTGCAGGACCCAAAGCAGGATGAGGCTTTGTGCTGAGCTGCACACAAAAGTTTTAATAGGTTTTCAAACAAAATTCATGTGCTTTCATTGCTATAATTTTATTCATCCTCATCCTTATTTTTTGTAAATGCTAAGAGCATTGACTATGATGAGTTCTTCTGGCAGGACACTGCGCAGGATTAGACCCCTGTGCAGGGCTGCTCACTGAAAGCGATCATTTTTGTGAAACAAAAATGTATGGGCTCCTGTGATTTTCATCATCCTTATTTTTTATTAAAATGAGGATATTTGGTACTTTGACTGGTGGGAATTTCCCCAGTAGGCCCCTGGGAAAGATTGGGCTCCTGCTCAGGATTGGGAACATAAAAGACTGTTGAAATGTTATTTTTCATAACATTAACTCACATGGTTGGAGAGGCTAATCAAACCAGAATCAAACAATGAGTCTATGGTTCATGTGATCCTGCCACCATGGTAAACATAGAAAGCAATGTTGAAAGTTAATAGGATGGACAATGTCACAAAAATGGATGATCATCTTCAAATCATTGTCCCTGAATGTTTTGTTTAAGGAATGCATAGTCAAACTAGGTTTGGCTTGACTCAAGTTCCTAAACTGGTGAATTCTTAGTAGATTTCCACCCAAAGAATTTAAATTTAAATTGTTTTCCTAGGCTTAATGTCAGCGACAGAGCAGTCTGACTAATCACAAAATGACTGAGAAAGATAATTTTTGACTGTTTTTTTAATAAAAAATAAAAAAAGCATGAAAAATCTGTCAGTACCTTGAGTTATTAAACAAGTTGTTGTTTCCTACTGGCTACCATCCAGTTCTATGACGAGTTCATTTTGACATTACTAAAGCTGTGTTTTTGTTAAAGATCTTGAAAGGGGTTTGATACAGCCCTAGGAGACCTCCGAATGTTAAAATTGTCTTTTCAAGGCAATGTCAGGTTTTGCAGTATTGTGATTCGTGGTGAATTAATTCCCTGCTAATCAAATTTTTGGGAAAACATATTTAGAAGCTAGCAAATTCGAATTTTAAAAGATACAATCATCTCTAATAGGTCATTTATAACAAAGTGGTGGAAAACCCATTCCATTATTGAATCAATATCAAATTCGTTTGGGTCTTGCACCTGGAACCTCCTCCAATTAACTGTTTGGAGGTCCTTTAGTGGTCGGAAATAAACAATGTACAGAGTTGGTACTCCACATTTTCGTACATAGTGTAGTGGTCATTCTCTGTTATTGCAACTCAGATCCTTTCAAGTGAGCAAGAGCTCTTATGCATCTTGTGGTTGCAGGACCTAGATGTTGGAATGCCAGATCTCAAACACCCAATGGGCAGCACTTTGAACACCTTTTATAAGTGGTCATAAACTTGTAAAAAACTCATGAAAGAATAAATTTACGTTAAAACCAAGCACACCATTGTTTTTCTTATGAAATTCTCAATAAGTTTGATGTGTCACATGACCCACTTCCCATTGAAAAAAATAAAGTTGGATCCAAAATGACCGACTTCAAAATGGCCGCCATGGTCACCACTCATCTGGAAAAGTTTTCCCCCTCCCATATACTAATGTGCCACAAACAGGAAGTTGATATCACCAACCATTCCCATTTAATTTAGGTGTATCCATATAAATGGCCCACCCTGTACAATTAATAGAGATGAGCAAATCTTACAGAAATTTAAATTGGGCCTCTAAATTTGATTTGTATTGAATTTATTCAATGCAAATCAAATGCAGCTTATTAAACTTGCCAGACAAGAAGGAGCAGCAAAATTCCTGGATAGAAGAGTAGAATTAGCAACAGGAAGTGAAAAGATAAGGCAGAGGAAAGATGAGTATACCTATATATACTGTATGCATATATTTTATGTCCTTTACTATGCTGTGGGTTCTCTCCAGACCCCAGCACAAATAATGTAATATGTAAAAGTAAAACTTATACTCACCTTACCACTCATCTGTCTGGCCCTTTTGCTGCTCACTTCCTGCTATCTGGCTGGTTCTCAGAGCTGACTCTTCTTTCCTCTATAGTATGCTGTATTTCCATGCCTGTTCACTCTAGACCAGGGGTCTCAAACATGTGTCCCGAGGGCGGAATGGGGCCCCTGAGGCTGCTTAATGTAGCCACCAGGCATCGGAGCCCCCGTAATGATTGCGGCCTGGACCTGAGGGCCGCCAAAGTCAGTGATTATTTTCATTTGAATGTTCTACAAGTTAAGGACCAGCATGGGCCATTACTACAAGATGGGGGCCAGGACGGGCACATTACTAAAAGATGGGGACCAGGATGCACACATTATTATAAGATGGGGACCGGGATGGGCACATTACTAAGATGGGGACCGGGATGGGAACATTACTACAAGATGAGGAGCAGGACAGGCACATTACTACAAGATGGGGACTGGGATGGGCACATTACTACAAGATGGGGACCAGGATGGGCACATTACTACAAGATGGGGACCAGGATGGGCACATTAATACAGGATGGGGATCAGGGTGGGCACATTACTACAAGATGGGGATCCGGGTGGGCACATTACTACAAGATGGGGATCCGGATGGGCACATTACTACAAGATGGGGACCAGGATGGGCACATTACTACAAGATGGGGACCAGGATGGGCACATTACTACAAGATGGGGACCAGGATGGGAACATTACTACAAGATGAGGACCAGGATGGGCACATTGCTACAAGATGGGGACCAGGATGGGCACATTACTACATGATGGGGACCAGGATGGGCACATTACTACAAGATGGGGACCGGGATGGGCACATTACTACAAGATCCTGACCAAGATGGGGGACATTACTACAAGATGAGGACAAGGATGAGGACATTACTATAAGATGAGGACATTACTATAAGAAGTTGGTCAGAATTACTATATGGTGCTAATTGTAAGAAAAAAAATCACTGTATGTGGCCAATTAGGGGACACAAAAGGGAAATAAAAATTGCTAAAACTGTAAAACTGTACCATAGCCCCTAAAATGATTGCCATTTAAAAGAATAAAATAAAAAAGTCAAAAATGTTCAAAAAATGATCCAAAAGGTGTATAGAAAAAACAATATGGTGTCATTAAAAATGTTATATCATCCTGCAAAGAATGCGGCCCTTCAAATTCACATTTTTTTCTATGTGCGGCCCATATACTTAGCTGAGTTTGAGACCCCTGCTCTAGACCAAGACTTCCGGCTGCAACAAGTCCTCAAAGGTGAATGCACGTTGCCCTTCATGACGTCACGGACTTGCAATGCTCAGTGACCTCTGAAAACTGATCACGGGCAGGAGTCCTAACCAAGAGTGAACATGCCAAAACCTACAATAGCAGAAAGAAAAGGCTTGAGGACCAGATGGGGGGCAGCGAGCAGCACTGCATGCTGTATCATCTTCTTTCCACTATTGCATTTTTGACCTGTTTTCTTCTGGCAGGGTCTTCTGGCTGAAACTAGGGCTCAGTGGTCACTATATATCGTATGTTGTGACAGTACAATGTGTGCACGAAAGTGACCTCAGAAGTGGCTTACAATAGTTGAAAGAAGAGGTGACTCAGTGGGACAGATGGTGGGCGGCAAACAGCGGAGTTAACGGACAGGTTTACAGTGAGGTGAGCAAAACTTTTATTGGTTTTAAACTTTTAAAATAGCATCAAACATCAAATTTCCTACATACAATCGCACTCAGTTTTTTAAATAACCTGGTAAGGCAGAATGCTCCAAACATCTTGGAGAAATAACAAAAATCATCTATGGATGTAGGCTTGCGCCATAACTTTTGTCTCCTCATGTACTCACAGACTCGGTGATGATGAGATTAGTGCTTTTTGAGGATTATATATCATCACTTCCAGCAGTCTTTATTCTTCTTTGCACTGAAGAAAGTTTTTAATGACACTGGTTGTATGTTTAGGATCATTGTTCTGCTGCAGAATAAATGTGGGGAAAATCAGACACCAGCCTGACTGGCATGATGGATAACTATCTGCCTTTATTTCTCAACATTGAGAACACCATTAATCTTTATCAAAACGTCAATTTTGTTTACTGAAATGCAGCCTCAAACTTGCAAGGAAGTCCACCATACTTCACTGCTACATGCAGAAACTCATTATTGTACCGTTCTGCAGCCCTTCGGCAACCAGATTGCCTGCTGTTACAGACAAATATTTAAACTTTTGATTCATCAGTCCAGAGCACCTGTTGCTATTTTTCTGGTCCCAAGTCCCTATGTTTTTGTGCATAGTAGAGTCACTTGTCTTTGTTTCCATATAAAAGGTGGTTTTTGGCCTCAAATTCTTCCATGAAGACCACTTCTGGCCAGAATCCACTGAAAAGTAGATATGTATATCTGGATCTGACTGGTTGCGGAAAATTCTGAGCTTATGGCACTGCTTGACACATTCCAATTCTGAAGGAAAGTAAGCATCGGCTGCACAAAATTAATTTGTGTATTGCTAAATAGTTACCATGGATATCAGTTGTGAATATTTTTAGCAGACAAAAAAAAAACTTTGCACCTTGTTTTTGCAGCATAAATCTTCCATTCGCAAGTATTGTATTTGCCCTGCATAAACGCAGTGAAATGTCCTTTGAAATTGTTGGTCACTCAACATAGTCTCTTGCTTTGGCCCCATCTGATTATCTCTTTTCGAAACTAAAAAAAATAATTAAAAGGACAACAATTTACAACAAATTATATCGGAATTGATGCTGAGGAGTTGTGGTTTGCAGACCAAGAAAACAATTTGTTTTATTAGAGTTAAAATTACTAATGTAATAGCATTACTTTGAAAGTATATAGTTTTTTTTCTTGGCTAGGCCAACTATTTATCAATACTCCTTATATATATGAAATTAGTTGTAGATTCCCTCATGTCTAGCCATTACACGTAAGGGTATGCCATTTCACATATTTCAGCAAAAGGCTGAATACGCCATTAGAATTGAAATCATAAGAAGTAAGTGTAATTGTCAAAGGCAGAGCTCCATAGGATATGTACAATATGTCGTGGGAGGAAGAGTGAGAGATAGCGATGAATGCGGATGATAATCACAGGTCAGTGGTTAAACTGATGGCATGGGATAGATTGGTACAGAAGATGAGTGGCAGTAAAAAGAGATGAAATGTAGAAGGTTACAACATGATGAAGAGCTTTGTAGATTAATAAGAAGTGAACAGTATAATAAGTGGCAGAGAATGGAGAAGTTGGTATAGCTATAATACAGAAAGATGAACCCGAATACCGCAGTAATCTCAGACTGATTTGACTCCAGTTTATGTAATGGAATACCAGTCATCTGTGAATTATATGGCAAAGCACTGCACTGGATTACTTTTTTAACATCAATGGTAAAATAAAGGCATGTGCGAGTTTGATGAAGGATGGCAGATAGTATCAGTAAGTAATTGGATTGATTTAAAGTCAGAAACAGTAAAATATATTTTATCTAGTATTATATTGGAGTAATTAGGAGTGGAGATCAAAACAGATACATCTAACAGGCACTTACTGGTGACTTAGAGAGTAGGAAATAATTCATACGAGGTGGTATAAAGTTGAATGTCATCAGCATAAATGTTTTGTTGAAAACAAAACTTCCTTTTATAATTAATTGGGGCTTTACAAAATGACAATAGATAGAACTAAACCCCGATAGATAGAGGAGAGAAAGGAGAACAAGTTAAAAAGGTACTGGAAGTAAAGACAGAGTGGTAAGATGAAACCAT
This sequence comes from Phyllobates terribilis, assembly GCF_046119375.1. NCBI lineage: Eukaryota > Metazoa > Chordata > Amphibia > Anura > Dendrobatidae > Phyllobates > Phyllobates terribilis. The sequence continues at coordinate 227,369,609 of NW_027362763.1, forward strand.
GAAAAGTCAAATTAATGGAAACTACAAAGGACAGAGTTTAAGGTGATCTTCTGTGTCATAAATGCAGCAATTAAATCTGAAAACAATTATAACCGAGTATGCACTGGTAGGCTACAGACAAAAGAAAGCCTTGCACAACGATCAGATCTAAAGTGGTAACATACCCAGGGTGAGTAATGAGCCAACACAGCACTATGGCATCTGGGATCAGGCTAAGGAGAGCCTGATAGTGAGGAGCAAGCCAGCATGGAGGGAAAGTAAACGGAAAGAGCAGGGGTGATGGAAGAGGCCCACACGTATCACTGCAGAGCGGCTACGTCAGGGCAAGTGGAGCCATGAAGTATCAATGAGCGTATGTTTAGAACAGATAATCAAAATAATGAATTACTGGTGAGTGAGGCACGACATACTGGCCATGGAGGTGCAGGACACAACCAAGCATGTGATGAATGTCACATGCCTGGTTGCCACCGAGATTGTGGCTTGCTCTCTCACTCTCACATGCTTAACTCCCCTTGATATATTGTTGCCTGCCTCTCTCTGGGGACGCCCAGGGCCACAGTTTGCTTTGGTATACTTGCACTTTGATTATCATTCTGGGTTACTTTCATTATCTCTGCACTGGGATGTATTTGGGTGATCGGCCCTACAGGACTTCGTTATACCTGCTTTACATCAGGTTTTATTATTTGGCATTGTCTGCACACGACAATTTTCCCAGGGCATATGCAATTGAGCTTACGGAAGGAATATCATATCTGGGTATATTCAACTGATATTTGTACACCTTTATTGTCCTCTTGTTTCCAGGATTATTGTATTACTCTGTTACATTAGTTGTCTACACATCTCCAGGGCAGGAGTATGGCTTTGTACTTTTGTATGTTTTTCAAGTGATTTTATTACATTGTCTGTGTCTTTTTTGTATCAGTTAAATCATATACTTATTTATTTATTAGGTGTTCCCATCCTTTTTGCATTGATTCTTGCCTCTCCCTTCTATAGCTATTGTTAAAATCAGGTGTTTATGTTAAATGTATTCTCTTAAAAATTGTTGTCAATATTTTTTTACATGTTATTATCTTCATTAAAAATTAAAAAAACAATCTTGCAATTTTTACACTGGTCGATAGGGCCTTTTTATACTTTTACTTCGTATTGTTTCAGGAAACAACACATGTACATGGATTCTGACCCAATTTTTTATATTGAAGTGTCTAATGAGCATGTGCAAAGGTCATTGTGAGTGTAGAGAAGCAGGATCAGCTTTGACATCACCTATTGTTATTGGTGTATTCTGTTTTATCAGCTGTTATCGAGGTTTTACATATCATTAGAATCCTGCATCTATTATGAAGCCTTGCTGTAAACTCTCACTGAAAGAACAGAAGATATGAGGTTGTAGGATCACTAAGCTTGCTTTTTTTTAAATAAAGATCGTAATATAGAAAAAGCCATTGTAATTAAAAAAATACATGTAATACAAAAATCTGACTTGGTGATACTCTCCCTTTAAGTGTAAAGCCATCATTTTACATATATAACCGAGTATTATTATGAAACTTTTTATAAACTGAGATTGTTGCCATAATTAATTCTTACATTTCATGTTAAAACAGTTACATTTGTAGAAAAAATATACTTTTTAACAAAGCGTTCAACATTCGACAACATGTTTGTCTGTCTAGTCTCGGTATGTTCTCCTTGAACTTCCATGGTTAAATTTTCTTGATTATCTGGTGCAATTTTACAGTCTAAGAGCTTCTTACAAGTTAACTGCCTGCCTAAAATACTGGCACCAATTTGTGGTTGTATTTGTCTGTGTAAAAGAAATTAGATCATATGTTCCACTGGGACTGATGTAAATGAATTAGTTTTACAGTAGTTTCACGGCCCAGGCAGTAGAGAACTATAACTTATATAGTTAAAGTTCAGTTTTTAATTAGAATTTTTATAATCATTTATAACATTAATATAGACGTATATGGATATTTTTTTCAGTGTTACTTTAAAAATCTATCTATTTACCTATCTATCTATTTATCTATCTTCCCATCTAATTAAATTATTGGGGTCAAAGCCAAACTGTTTTCTTCTTTTAAAGCAATTTTCATGCAAGCAACTATTTATCAATTAAGCAACTTGTTTATTTAATTGACCCAGAATTCATTATTCATAAGTTCATTATGTTATTAACATATTATGCTGTTGCTTAGTTGGAAGAAAAACAAAAGAGGTTGCACAATAAAGACAAAAAAATGTAATAGCTTATCATGGTTGCTAATTGGAAAAGCTAATTATAAAACATGCCATTAGTGAAGAAACTAGATGGCTCCTTTGATTGGAACTGGGATACCGAGATTTTTTTTTATTAGATTTTGCTATGATTCCTATTAATTATTTATTTTGATAGGGTGCATAAAGTGCCTCATTTCATACAGAAGACAAAGGTAAGCCAAAAAAGGAACACTGAATAATTAAAACAGACCACAAAAGGATAACTGAGATCCAGAAAAATTCCTTCCATGAGGAGTGCTTTTCAGTCGTATTCTTCTTTTACTCCCATGGCTACTTTCGGTGGACGATTTGAAATGGGAAATAAATTGGAGGTATCATTTTTGTTCCCAGGAGACATGGAGCCATTATCACAATTAGTGTCCTTGATTGCATTGGCAAAGGTCAAGTCTACAATTTAGTTAGTTACTAGTTATTACATCACTGTCTATGTGGTTCGTTCTACAGGGATCAAAAGAGAAATGCAATTTCACGTATAAATAATAATTCCCATTCCAAACTTCCTTTTATCTTATGGTAATAATAGTAGGGCATAAAGATAGCAGAAGAAGTCATTAAGCATGTTTTGGTGAGCCATGTGTCAGGATCAATAAAGATAATGTAGCAGGACAATACAGAAGATACATTTGGACGCTTTGGAAAGAGGCAATGGACTGTACATAGAAGTCACTGGTTTAAAGCATCTGCCAGTGTCCTGTGGTGAGCTCTATTGGGATGTAATAATACCTTTTAGAGGTGCACTTCCCCAGGAGACCTAGCCAAGCTAACACCACTTAATGCTTAAACGGAAGTTCATTTACATAATTTTTCTGCATTTTTTTTTGTTAGCTTTGCTTGCTTTTTGTGGGATATTTTTGTTTCTGAGCAGCAGCTTTAGTACCTTTGGTATATTATCTATATTATGCACAAATATTAATTTACAGCTTTTTTTTATTTATTATTATTTATTTACAGCTAGCTCATAAAAAGTTATTTTTCAGCTGTACAAAAGTGGACAAAAAAGAAAGAATAATCCCTAAAAAGTGAGCCACGAAAAACAGCCTTTTGATACAGCATGAAGAAAAGCTATGTCGTAAAAAAAAATATATGCTATATCCAAATGAAATACACCTCAAGATCACTTTTATGAGTTGGATATAAGTTTTTTACAATTTTCTAACAATGTAGTAAAAATAATTGTACAATTTAAATAAATATTTCATAAATTGCAAGCTGCTATTACCGCCATAACCACCCAAACTGACTTTAGGGTACATCCATACTGGTCGGAAACGCTGTGTACTCCACTGCAGATTTATCACCATTTGAATTGCAAATTGTAAAAACTCCATTCTAAAATTGCTCAACCAGGAATAGTCAGAATTACCTCTATATGTAGAGAGAACCCTTAGTATTTAATGGTTAGAATTTTACAAAGGACCATTGTTTTATCTGCCGGATGACAGCATGTTCCAAGCAGATTAACTTTAATTTACCTTTGAATTAGATGGTTAAAATATCAGTCTGACTAAGGGCTTGTGCATATGGCCGTATTTTTGGTTCAAGTTTGAACTGATAAAACATCAGATCGCACTTGGACCAATGTAATTCTATGGAGCTGCTTATAAAAAAGTATAACTGGAGAGACAAGAAGCGCAAAATAGAGTCTTATCCGGTGACAAAAGGGTATAAAAAGTTAAGCAATGTGCTCACCTGATAGGGTTGCGACAGTTACAACCCCTATAGAAAGCATGTGAAGGCTGCTGCAGGATCACCAATAGGGTACAGTGTGATTGAATTAGGAATGTGGTGGTTGAGAATCCGTGCTGCCAAAGGTCCAATACTGTGGTTTTGTCCTGAAGAAGAGGTTTGAAATCTTTGAATAACATTGATAAAATAAACTGCATCCATACCTTATCTCTGTCTATGATCGTACTTTGGACCTTTGGAAATGTGAATTCTCAGCCACCACGTTCTTAATTCTATCGCACTATCCTATGGGGCTGTACGCGTGTCCGAGCTTGTATGAGTAAAAAATCGCAGCATGCCCAGGCTGAAACCCAATTATCGCATCACACTCGGCCATACGAGTCAATAAGGCCATGGAAACTATCGGACTGCACTCGGATGACATCTGATTGCAGTCAGATTTTCCTGGACTGACAGAATGGAGAGGATGGGGACATTTTTTTTTCATCTTCTCCTCATTCGAGGAAGTCAGATCACTCTATGATCACACTCTGATCAGAGTTTGATCAGAGTGTGATTAGCTTAATCAGATTCTCACAGATGAGAGAAAATACAGTGGTGGAACCTCAACCCAATATTTAAAATCTCTGATAAAAGTGTAAATTCAGACATAAAATACTCAAACTTGACAAATGCATTGATATCTGCAAAATCTCCAAAAAGAAGACGTTTGTCACAAATGGAAGGAATCGTCACGTCTTACAGTATCTGATTCGTAAATATTTTATGGCCTATGTGTGTATTTGTAAATCCTTACTGAGATAACCACCTAGTCCTCTCAATGAAAAAGTCAATATTTCCACAATACACTAGACTAATTGAAATCCATAATGGAAAAATCTGATCTGGATGGATGGTGGTCTTCTCAAAGAGGGGGTCTTTTACATAGATTTTTCTGTACTATTTGTCCGCAGTTATGTATATGGATCCTCTAGGCTCTGTATCACTACTACTCTGAAGAGTTGGGTTGGGATCCTGGCATCAAATCCAACTGAATCCCATAAGAGGAAGCTGTATGTGAAAAGCGCGTCAGAGGTAGATCTTTGGCTGCCACACGGGTATATTTACCTCCTTTCACTTTATACCAATGTTGATTTAATTCTTTTCTTACAGCTCTAATTTAGTCCAGCACAGGGTTGTGTTCATTCTACTATATACTGGTTCCTACTTATTATCAAAGCTGGACTTTATAATTGGGATATAATATATTACGAATGCATCTGACTGTCCATTCACTTGATTTTATGTATTACCATTTGTGAACCAGTGATTATACTCCTGTGGCTAATGCACTACCTTTTTTTAGCAAACCCTTTCCTTGTGACTCTTCTCTTCTTTCAGCAAAGATCGTTGTCATACTCCAAGTTACAGCTTTTTTCCATCAGTTAAAAAAAATAATTATGTAGGATTTTTTTTCCACTTTGTAATTATTTCATTTTGATGTAAACCTCTGGAGATTGATGATTGATTGCTGCATCTTTGTGTCATTTTGCATATGAAACTCTTGGTGTGTGTACATTTATTATTTATTTATTTTACTTACTTATATAGCGCCATTAATTCCACAGCGCTTTACAGACATTATGGGCACTGTCCCCATTGGGGCTCACAATCTACATTCCCTATCAGGATGTCTTTGGAGTGTGGGAGGAAACTGGAGAACCCAGAGGAAACCCACGCAAACATGGGGAGAACATACAAACTCCTTGCCGATGTTGTCCTTGGTGGGATTTGAACCCCAGTGCTGCAAAGCAACAGTGTTAACCACTGCGCCACCGTGCTGCCCCATTACTATTTATTGACTATTATTGGCTGTATCTGGAGGCTTCTTGTGTGGCTTTGCCTTTGTCTAACACTCTGCTTTTAAATTATTTTAATATGTCTTGAAATTTTGTTCAATAAAGACTTGTCCTTTAATTTCTGACTAATATTCCTGTCTTTCTATCGTTTTTTTGGGGTTATTATTATGGGAGAGCCCTTGATAGTGTTGGTCCATTAGGTAGCTACAGTGCAAAGAGTTGGCATGTTCTCCCCTCGTTCTCATGGGATAAATATGGGTATTGCATTAATCTCCACAATCCAACTACTGAATTATCTTCCTTTGAAGATAGATACACCTAGAATATATACATGGGCTTCAGTTTATTTGATAGAACCATTTTTTTTCACAGCTTTCTTAAACCCTTCCAGCCAGTCCCATTATTATATTTACCACTAAACAATGTAGGAGAAAAAGAGGTTTGTGAAATAAAACAAATACATCCTACATTTAACACATCTAAGCAAACATAAAGGTCGTAAAGCCTTCAAACTGAAATATCAAGAGCATTGCAAATCAATGCTGTACACAATAGGGCTTTTGGAAGCTAACTTAATCCACCCCCATGTATCTAGATGAGGCCTATGCATAACAATGCTTGGTATGCATTTCCATTAGAGTTTCATCTGCATGCTGTCAGTTGTTTGAAGAAATGACTATTTCCTTAGCATGAAAGCTTCCTCTGAAAGCTCCCACTGATGTGTAATAAATGTGACTTTTTTTTTTCTAATGTGACACTGGAAGGGAGAAAGGTGGACTTTAGGCCATAGGACCCCTACCAGTTTACCTTGCAGTGGATTACCCATGCAGGTGTTAATATAATTGAAGGTGTGGTAGAAGATACATCCCACTAATAGCTTTTCCTATATGGAGATTACCTAGGTAGAGAATACCAGAGTACCTGAAGAATAGGCATGTGAGTACCTCATTAACATATCACCATTCAGAGGCAGCTGCATATGTGGAGAGAGAAAAAAAACTCTTTAAAGAGCCTATTCATCTATGTTAATGGGCCCATTGCACAGCACATTGTGTGAGAAATTAAGTCTCTAGCTGTGAACTTCCTGTGCTGTGCAAGCTGCCTTGACTCTTTTTTTATTGCTTCAGTATTATTATCTTCTCCTGGAAATAAAAACAATCATGTTCTCACATTTGAGAAGCCAAAACATTCCAAGATAACAAACTGGTAACGCTGGCTGAAAGTTTCTCTTTGTCTCCTTTATTAAGTGAAAAATATGTTTCCAAATGAAATCAGACCCTAAATTAACTTCCAAGCACATCAAATTAGCCAAATCGTCATGTGCATGACAATGTAATTCTTAATGTATAGGTTAAAATCAAACAAGAAATAAACCAGTTTGCTCTTATATGACTATTGGTTACATTCGATTACACAGCAGGCATGTTAATTTATGTAAATGAGGCATTTTTTTTATATATATAGTTAACTGGCAAAAAAACCTTCTTTTTCAGGCATCCTAAGGTATAAATAAACTCCAAAATTATGTTTAATCAGCAAAATTCTTCTAAGTGTATGCGGTTGTTTCTTGTCGACGGTCAGAATGTTGATGGGAATGGCACTATAAAAACGACTCTTGGCTTCTACACAGGAGCCTAATGCATCATAGTTTTCTGTGATTACGTTTTCATTAGCCGAGGATTTTGATTTGCTAATGAAACACGATTTCTGCTTTGTCTGCAAAATTAAAATGCACCACATTGCATCATCATTATCATCACCACCATTATGACTCTGCCTAAAAAAAATGGCTAATGTTAAATGCTAACTGATTACCAGACTAAAAAAAAATTTAGAATCAAAATCATGCCTTTTTATTTAGGTTATACCCTCATTTTATTACTGTAACTTATGTTTTACAATTTATATATTTAAATCATGAAAAAAAAATATACAAAAATATTACAATATTGTACCCTGTGCATAAAAGGATATAAATAATAAATCATAAATCATAATATATTAAAACTGCAGATGAGTAAATCAAAATCCCGGTTACAATTTGTGTCTTTATGAGGCATCGGAAAAACTAAAAAGCTTGGAAGATCATGAAGCACATTTTAAACAGCTCATTTGCTGAATTATGTATTTGACAGTGGGTTTTCCTTAATTTAGTCAATTAACCAAGAACAGTGTAAGTAATTTGAAATTGCCCTCTCTGCTGCTAGTGTGTTTAGCTCAAATTTGGAATATAAAAAAAATAAAAAAAATAAAAATGTTTCAGTGTAAATGTAACTATGCCAATATCATGTTAGGTGACAATTATATCATAATTGAGAAGTAGATAAAAATAGAGCAACTCTCATTAATTTTAGGATTTGTATTAAATATATAAAAAAATTGGGTAAAAAAAAAGTTAAAAGGTTTCTTTTCGTCTATGGTTTCTTATAATTGTCTGTATTTCATTATGCATTTAGTCTGTACTTTATGTAAAAGGCAAAAAGTCTCAGCAAGGCCTGGTATTACAGTCCTTTAATTGCTGAGCTTTATCTCATTTTGGTTTCCAAGCTTTTCATTTATAATTTGCATCAGTTTATGGATATATTGTGTGCCTAATTGTGGTTTTTAGTCATGTGTATATACAATATACAGTTAGCGTTATTTTCATATTAGCAACATGACTTTCATACATATAGGAAATATGACAGTTAAGGATAGACGCCAATCACTTAAAGATGTAGGAAAAGCCAAACGAATAATTAACGTGTTATGTCCATTGACTTAACGTGCTCTAAACTATTTATGTATCACATGTAGGAATGAGCGGACCCGAACTTAAAAGTTCAGCGTTCATAGTGGACAGTTACTGTCCGGTGCTAAACGCCGAACACGGTCTTTACCCGGAAGTCCGTTGCATTGTTCTGAGTTCTGAGGGAAGTCCACTGCAGAGAGAGAGAGAAACATTTTTCTGTTTCAAAAGTCTGGGTCCCCATTGTTTCCAATGGGTTTCGGGTTCTGGTACAAGTTCGGCTACAGTTCTGGTACCCGAACTGAACTTTGGAATAAAGTTTGGGTCAGGTACCAGAACCCAAACATTCACAGGTCTGTCATCCCTAATCACATACTATTCCTATGGATGGCAACTATGCAAACAAGGCCATGACCCCACTTTCAGTATTCGGTCAGTATTTTTTCTCACGAGTGGGAGCCCAAACCAGGTGAAGAACAATCAGAGAAAAGGTATAATAGAAACAAGTCACCAATTCTGCGTTTATCACCCACTCCTGGTTTTGGCTCCCACTCTTGAGAAAAATTACTGACAGAATACTGACCAAATTCTGATAGTGGGACAGTGGCCTAACATAAATGTACTATGCTATGACATTAGACCTTAGCCCTCAGCACTAGAGATCAACTCTGAGTCAAATTTCCTAAACTTAACAGGTTCCTACGAACCTAAGGACTTATTCACACATTAGTATTTTGCATCAGTATTTCTATGCCAAAGCCAAGAATGGAGCCTACAGAGAAAAACTATAATTGAAAGATTGACAACTGTTCTGTGTTTTGGAGACACTTTTGGTCTTGGCATAGAAATACTGATGAAAAATTGATCAAAAATGCTGATGTGTGAATAAAAAGCCTTAGAGATAGAGGCTGCAGACGAGTGACAATGCAGGATACAAGACATATAATAGCCCGAAAAGTGTTATTTCTCATGTTCACACATGAAAACGTTTTCTGAAAAGTTACTTGAAAGTTCTGTTAGGCTCATTAAAGTAACGAAACTCAATGGAAAGTTAAAAATATAATTTGATCAAATCCTAAAGAAAATCTTCACAAACCTTATGGCAACATGCACATTAACCTATTAAGGATATATTTGTATTTTCTGTTGACATAGACATATGAGAACTTTCAGCTTTTTTGCAGCATTTTTCGCTAATTGAAAGCAATGAATATTTCAAAAATGGTGCAAAAACACAGCAAAAATGCAGGTATCATGTTTTGCTGCGTTTTTGATGACAAAATCTGAGGAAGTTTAATCAGGCTATTTTTTTATGCAATAAACTTTATCAGCCTGCACAAGAGACAAATGTACCCTGACAAAAATGCAGTAGAAAATGCAGCAAAAACTCATCAAAACCAGCTTTTTTGAGGTTGCTTTTCTAATGCCAAGAGAGCAGGTTTTGCTTGCAAAAAAAAACCCATCAGACTAAATTTGGGTTAAATCATTTTATATTTTTGATATATCGGACTTTTACAGATGCTGTGATTTATGTGTATTTATTCATTTTTTATATTTCTATTTTTTTAACAGGGGAGAAATGGAGAGTGATTAAAATTTATTTTCTTTTCTTTTATATTTTAACAATTTCTTTTTTGTTTTCAATTTTTTTTTAGTCCACTTAGGGGACTTGAACCTGCAATCATTTGATCACTCATACTATATACAGTAATATTGCTGTATATAGTAAAAATCAGTGTCTCATATGACAGTCAGTCAAAACATGGAAGTCACAGGAGAAATATCATGACAAGCATAGAATCTTCATTTGACCCCTGGCTGCTATAGATTTTTTTGAAGGGGCCGGAGGGGGAGTTTGTCTCAATGAACGCCTGAGCGCATGTATGCCTGGACGCCTAAATGCCGCTGCTTGTGATTGCCAACTCCATTTAAGATGTTAATAGACGTGAACAATGCAGATATAGCCAGCATCTTCCCTGTGTGGAGTAGGCTCTGCTCCTAAGCCTGCTTTCAACACCCTGACACACTCCATCATGTCTGAGAGCCCTGGTACAGATGATGTAATGATGTCACTGCATTGCTCCACCTGTGCCAAGGGACGCTCCAAGATTCGGGGTTAGGTGAGTGTGCAGTGGGTTGCGGAGGCTATTACACTGTGTGGGGCATCATAGTGTGTGGAAGGCTTTGTAGGTGATATTATTTTGTGGCTATCATACTGTGTGGGGACTGTGAAAGGATACCATCATATTTCGTGCGGACTTTCGGCCATCATAATGTGTGGAGGGCTTTCAGAGCCATCATACTGCGTGTGGGTGCTGAGGGGGCCATCATACTGTATGCAGGGGCTTTAGGGTCATCATATTATGCGTGGGTCTGGGGGGCAATCATACTGTGTGGGTACATCATACTGTGTTTAGGGGATGTAGGGCCATCATACTATGTGTGTGGGTTTGTGGGTCCACTATACTGTGTGAGGGGGCTGTATCTGTCATAATGTGTGAATGGCTATGGAGATCACCATATTGTGTGTGGAAGGCTATGAGAGACATCATATTATGTGTGTGTATTTGGTGGCTATTATTATTTATTTGGGGCTGTAGGGGTCTATCATACTATTGGGGGCCATAAAACGATGTTGGAGGGTGCTGGAGCCATCATATTCTGTGGGGACTGTATGGGGGCTGTCATACTGTGGGGGCATCATACTGTATGGGGGATGTGGGAAATGTAGTTAAGGATGTGCACTGGCGCTAAATATCCGTACCTATCCCAAGCTGCAAGTTGGAAAGCAAACTCCACAATTTGCAAAGAATAGCATTACTTATATTTCAAATATGAACCAACTCACGCTGTTCGAAATATAAGCTATGAAAAACGAGAACAAATTATTGTACATTATTGCACGTACACTTTCCAGTAGTGGTTAGAAATGAATTTATTGCACTTTTAATCTGCACCACTATGCATGCCTGAAAATATTGTGCTATAGATACCTTCCACTAATGTTTACACATAGGATTTGTGCTGACACTTTTTTATAATAATAATAATAATAATAATAATAATAATTTTTATTTATATAGCGCCAACATATTCCGCAGAACTTTTCAATTAAGTAGGGACATGTACAGACAATATAAACAATACAGTGTATCACATTTCAACAGTTACAGGAGGAGTGAGGGCCCTGCTCGCAAGCTTACAATCTACAGTACATTAGCACTAGTGTTGAGCGATACCTTCCGATATTGGCAAATATCGGATCGGATTGGATCGGACCGATACCCAAAAAGTATCGGATATCGCCGATTCTGATACCGGAAACCAATGCAAGTCAATAGGACAGAAATATCAGAATGAAAATAAACCCTTTCTTTCCTTGTAGGTTAATTCTACAAGAAGGAAAACAACTAAGAATAATGTAGAATGTATTGGGGGAGGTGGGGGAGACAATAAAGGCATAGAGGTTTAGCCCAATCAAATGGAATAGCAGGAATTTATATATTTTTTAAGACGTTCTGAGCTACGGAAATATCGACTATGTTAAGTATTTTTATATTTTGTCAGATATTTATGTTTCGCTACTTCCATGCTCTTCACCTTCTTTTTTACTTCTCCCACGCTTTCTCCTTCATCATCCTCAGCATCAGCATCTTTTTCATCCACTTCTTCTTCACCTTCTTCATCTTCTTCTTCAACTTCTTCGTATTATTCTTTTTTTTTACATTCTTCATATTCTTCTTATTCAACTATTATTCTTCTTCATATTCTACTTCTTCATCTTCTTCATATTCTTCTTCTTCATCATATTCTTATTTGTGACAGGCATTCCTGTAGTCGTTATCTATAAAAGTTTGAACATTACACCTTTCGTTCTGCCCGTCACAAAAGATTTACAACAGGTTTTGTCCGCGTTCAGTTTGTCCTGCAGCAGCAGGTCTTTTCCAGGGGCACCACGAGGAGGAACGGACTCACCCTCATACACTGCTTAGTCATCTTCTGCTTATAATTTAGATATTTTGTTTTGCTCTGATTTTTAGTCTTATGCTTAATGTTCTTCTGCTTTTTGTTCTGCAGCTTCTTGTACTTCTGCTTCTTGGTTTTCTGTCTCTTGTTCTTCTGTATCTTGGTGGTTGTCTTCTCTTCTTTGTCCCCTTGGTCAACTTCTTCAGGGTCATCTTCTTGGTCTTCTTCGGGTTGGTCTTCAGGGTCCTCGTCTTCAGGGTCCTCATCTTCGGGGTCCTCGTCTTCTTCGGGGTGGTCTTCAGGGTCCTCGCCTTCTTCGGGGTGGTTTTCAGTGTCCTCGTCTTCAGGGTCGTCGTCTTCGGGGTCCTCGTCTTCTTCGGGTTGGTCTTCAGGGTCCTCGTCTTCAGGGTCCTCGTCAGGGAGATCCAGAGTGATTACCAAGAACCATTTCAAAAAGCTTGAACTTGGAAATGTAGCAGAACGTACAAGAAGGCTGAGGAACTACCGAGGACCAGCTGACGGTACTGGAACCCGGATGGGTAGCAGAAGGTACAAGAGCCAATGGAACTACCGAGGACCAGCTGACGGTACTGGAACTCAGTTACTAAGCAGGAGGTACCTGTGCCAGAAAGCACTACCAAGGACCTGCAGATGTTGGTGGAACTTGGATACCGAGAAGGAGGCACCTAATCCAAAGGCACTGCCGAGAACCAGCTGACGGTACTGGAACCCGGATGGGTAGTAGAAGGTACAAGAGCAAATGGAAATACCGAGGACCAGCAGACGGTACTGGAACCCGGATGGGTAGCAGAAGGTACAAGAGCCAATGGAACTACCGATGACCAGCTGACGGTACTGGAACTCAGTTACTAAGCAGGAGGTACTTGTGACAGAAAGCACTGCCAAGGACCAGCAGACGTTGGTGGAACTTGGATACCAAGAAGGAGGCACCTAGGTCAAAGGCACTGCCGAGAACCAGCTGACGGTACTGGAACCCGGATGGGTAGCAGAAGGTACCCATGTAAAAAAAAGATTCAAGGCCGCGAGCCAGCCTCAGTTACCAAAACCCACAGTCCTACAGGGGGTGCTTGTCCTATTGGCACTATGGAACCAGCCTTCATTGCCAGATCCCGCAGCCCACATAGGAGTCACCTAAACTGCAGGCACCATAGAGTCGGCTAACCCGACCGCAACACGACAGGACAACGCATTGGAGGCAAAGTGACGTTGACACTACCCGGAAACAGCTGGCGTGCTGGAACCAGGCTGGGCAGGAGGAAGTACCCGTGCCAAAGACACTGCTGGGAAACAGCTGGCGGTGCTGGAACCCAGGGTAAATACTAAAAACAGAGTGGAGCCAGAGGCGTAATTGGAGCAACTTTAAAATCTGTAGTAGTGTGAATGTGGACAGAGCAGGAGAATTTCCGGACACACAGCTGGGGAACAGCTGACGTTACTGAACTCCAATAACACTGGAGCAAGCGTTGACTGTGCAGACGGCACTTCTGAGCAGTAACTAGCGGTATTGGAGCCCAGGGTAAATACTAAAAACAGAGGAGCCAGAGGTGTAATTGGAGCAAGTTTTAAATCAATAGTACAGTGGATGTGGACAAAGCAGGAGAATTTGCCGGACACACAGCTGGGGAACAGCTGACGTTACTGAACCCCAATAACACGGCAGCTAGTGTAGACTGTGCAGACGGCACTTCCGAGCGCCAACTGGTGGTGTTGAAGCTTAGGGATAATACTGAAAACAGAGGAGCCAGAGGTGTAATTGGAGCAACTTTAAAATCTGTAGTAGTGAGAATGTGGACAGAGCAGGAGAAATTGCCGGACACACAGCAGGGGAACAGCTGACATTACTGAACCCCAATAACACTGGAGCAAGAGTTGAATGTGCAGACGGCACTTCTGAGCAGCAACTAGCAGTATTGGAGCCCAGGGTAAATACTAAAAACAGAGGAGCCAAAGGTGTAATTGGAGCAAGTTTTAAATCAGTAGCACAGTGGATGTGGACAAAGCAGGAGAATTCGCCGGACACACAGCTGGGGAACAGCTGACGTTACTGAACCCCAATAACACTGGAGCAAGCGTTGACTGTGCAGACGGCACTTCTGAGCAGCAACTAGCGGTATTGGAGCCCAGGGTAAATACTAAAAAGAGAGGAGCCAGAGGTGTAATTGGAGCAAGTTTTAAATCAGTAGTACAGTGGATGTGGACAAAGCTGGAGAATTTTCCGGACACACAGCTGGGGAACAGCTGACGTTACTGAACCCCAATAACACGGCAGCAAGTGTTGACTGTGCAGACGGCACTTCCGAGCGCCAACTGGCGGTGTTGGAGCTCAGGGATAATACTGAAAACAGAGGAGCCAGAGGTGTAATTGGAGCAACTTTAAAATCTGTAGTAGTGAGAATGTGGACAGAGCAGGAGAAATTGCCGCCCGCACAGCAGGGGAACAGCTAAGGCTACTGAACCCCAATAACACGGCAGCAAGTGTTGACTGTGCCGACGGCACTTCCGAGTGCCAACTGGCGGTGTTGGAGCACAGGGATAATACTGAAAACAGAGGAACCAGAGGTGTAATTGGAGCAACTTTAAAATCTGTAGTAGTGAGAATGTGGACAGAGCAGGAGAAATTGCCGTCCGCACAGCAGGTGAACAGCTGACATTACTGAACCCCAATAACACAGCAGCAAGTGTTGACTGTGCAGACGGCACTTCCGAGTGCCAACTGGCGGTGTTGGAGCTCAGGGATTACAGTTCAGGTGGTAGAAACTTGAACACAACAGGAGACCTGGATACTGTTGCCAACAATTATTTATTCTGGAAGAGGACTGGCAAATACATGAGAGATCCAGGCCTTGTTCATTTTGAGAAAAGAAAGCCGGTCAACGTTATCGGAGGATAGCCGCATGCAATGGTCTGTTAGTACACCACCTGCGGCACTAAAGACGCATTCCGATAATACACTAGAAGCAGGGCAAGCTAGCACCTCCAATGCATACTGACTAAACTCTGGCCATGTATCCAGCTTACAGACCCAAAACGTGAAGGGAGAAGAGCCGTCTGGGAGTACACTAAGAGGGCAAGACATGCAGTCTGTCACCATCTGACGGAAACGTTGCCTCCTGCTGACTGGAGCCATCTGTGATGGTGTAGACATTTGTTGCGGCGGGGACACAAAACTTTGCCACATTTCGGCCATACTGGTCTTGCCTTGTGCTGAGGCGCTGCTTCTGCTCCCTCTTTGTGCAGAGCTTCCTCCACTGCCTCGACGCACTGATCTGCTTTGTAAAGCACTAGCAGCACTGCTCTCGGTTGGAATGGAGAACATGATGGAATGCACCAGTGCGTCATGGTACTCCCGCATTTTACGCTCCCGGTTCAACGGTGTTATGAAGCTTTGTAAGTTGTCCCGGTAGCGAGGATCTAGGAGGGTGCACACCCAATAATCAGCCGTGTTGAGAATGTGGGCGATGCGGCGGTCGTTTATCAGGCACTGCAGCATGAAATCAACCATGTGCTGTAGACTGCCAATTGGCCAAGAAACGCTGTCCCCTGCTTGAGGCGTGATCTCTGCCTGCTCTGCATCACCCCACCCTAGCTCTAGATACTGACTACTAGAGCATTGTGTACCTCCCTCCTCTGGACAGATGTCTTCCTCATCCATTGACTCCTCCTCATTCTCCTCACAAAGTGTCCCTTGCCTAGGTCTTTGTGAGGAACCACGTTGCGCAGACTGCAGAGAAGCAGATGGCATTTGTGACTCCTCATCCTCCACCTCTTCCAAAACCTCGTCCCTTAGTGCTTGCAGTGTTTTTTCAAGCAGGCAGATAAGGGGGATAGTCATGCTGACTAGTGCATCATCTGCACTCGCCATCCACGTGGAATAATCGAAGGCACGCAAAACCTGGCAAATGTCTTTCATAGAGGCCCACTCAGTGGTGGTGAAGTGTGAACGGCGCGCACTACGACTTGTTTGCGCCTGCTGCAGCTGGTACTCCATTACTGCTGCCTGCTGCTCACACAACCTCTCCAACATATGTAACGTTGAATTCCACCTGGTGTGTATGTCACATACGATGCGATGTTCCGGAAGACGTAATCGGCGCTGCAGAGCTTCAATGCGTGATCTTGTGTTGCTGGAACGCCGCAAGTGAGCGCACTCTATGCGGACCTTGTGAAGCAGTTCATCAAGATCCGGATAGTCCCTCAAAAAACTCTGCACGACCAAGTTGAGGACATGTGCCAGACATGGGATGTGAGTGAGGTTGCCTAGGCCCAGAGCTGCCACCAGATTTCGGCCATTGTCACACACTACCATGCCTGGCTGGAGATTCGCTGGCACAAACCACACGTCACTCTGCTGCTTGATGTTATTCCAGAGCTCCTGCACTGTGTGGCTTCGATTCCCCAAAGAAATTAATTTTAATACGGCCTGTTGACGTTTGGCCACGGCTGTGCTCATATCGGTCATCATAACAGGTAACCGTTCACGGGTCGATGTGGAGGTAGACCGTGACGGCTCCTGCAGCGCTGATTCAGAGGAACTGGAGTATGAGGAGGAGTCAATGTGTACAGACTGGATTCCTGCAATCCTTGGAGTTGGCAGAACACGTACAGCGCCACTCTCAAGATCTGTACCCGGCTCCACAACATTTACCCAATGGGCAGTGAGGGAAAGGTATCGTCCCTGTCCATGCTTACTGGTCCACGCATCGGTGGTCAGGTGGACCTTGCTACTGACGGCGTTTTGTAGCGCTTGTTTAATTTTTCCCTCCACATGATGTTGCAGGGCAGGGACGGCTTGCCTCCTAAAATAAATGCGGCTGGGCACGTTGTATTGTGGGACTGCCAATGCCATAAAGTTACTGAAGGTGTCAATCTCCACCAGCCTGAATGATAGCATTTCAAGGGACAGTAGTTTAGCAATGCCAGCATTCAGAGCCTGTGCTCCGGGGTGGTTTGTCGAGTATGGGCGCCTTTTCTCCCATGCCTGTGCTAACGATGGCTGTAGAATTGCCTGGGAGTGTGAGGATGACTGGGAAAGTGGTGCTGTGGGTGGAATTACACTGTGTCTCTGTACAACAGTGCCAGAGATTCTTCCATGGCGATCCTGTGAGGAAGCCGAACCAGCTGTGTGTGAGCTGGAGGAAGAGGCTACAACACGAGCTGAAGAGGTGGTAGGTGGCGCTGTAGGTTGGCCTAGGTCTTCAGTGTGTTTTTGTAACTCCACCACGTGCTTGGTCCTCACATGTTTCCACATATTTGTGGTATTGAGATTGCTGACACTTTTCCCTCTTTTCATCTTCTGATTACACAGCTTGCATTTGACAAAGCAAATGTCATCTGCAACTGTGTCAAAAAAGGACCAGGCACTGCAAGTCTTGGGAGCGCCCGCTTTGGATTTTGGAAGAGCAATGGTCCTAATGGGTGCCGAAGTGGAGGCTACAGGCAACTAAGTCTGCCCCCTCCCTCTCCCTTCTTTTTGGGCTGTTTGGGGAATCTCTTCCTCAGAGCTGCTCCCACCACCTTCCTGTCCCTCACGCCATGATGGGTCAAGGACCTCATCATCTACACCACCCTCTTCAAACAACTGCTTCTCCTGGGTAGTCTCGACAGCACAGTACGCACCAGAAAGTGGCACCTGTGTCTCATCATCAGATGCGTACTGAGGTGTGCTGCTGACCATAGGCACTGGCCCACCCACCTCTTCAGATTCAGAGAGACAATACGGTTGCGCATCACTGCATGCTACCTCTTCTACAAATTCTCGAATTCTGCTTGGCTGGCCCCCTCTTTCCAAGCCAAGACATTCAGAGAACAGAAGTAGAGATGGCTCCTGTCCAGGGCTCTCTGACTGCCTGGGCAATTTGGCAGGTGGTGAAGAGACAGATGGGTGCTCTTCAGTGCTCAGGACCTGAGAGGATCTGGAACTAATTGAAGTCGATGCGTTAGCTGCCATCCATCCGACAACGGCTTCAATTTGGTCCTCCCGCAGCAGTGGGGTACGGCTAGCTCCTACAAAGCTGCGCATAAAGGACTGTTCCCTGGTAAAACTGGGGGATGCTGAGTCACTGGTGCCTGCAGCAGGCACAGAATCCCCACTTCCTCTCCCTGCAGGCACAGAATCCTCACGTCCTCTCCCTGCAGAAACTCCATGCCCACGACCACGACCACGACCACATGCCTTACTCCCTGCCTTCTCCATCTTGGTAGACTGATAAAGATAGGCAGAAAAGTACTAATGGCTTAGTGTGCTTATTCCTGAACAGCTGCTAACAGGTATAAGAAACACTAATTTTATAAAGTGTGGACTAGACTTTAATATAAGCTAATGTGGCCTACACAACTGTAAAGTTGGAGTGTTTGGTGAACTTTATTTAGGTTTTTATTGTCACAAAAAGACACTGGATGTGCCCAAAGATGTAATACCGATAGTATCACAAACTTTTTGTAGCTATTACAATGTAGGAAGGTAACCTACAATGCAATAGATGAGGCTTCAAAAAATAGGCTAATACTAATCTGGCTGGGGCTGCAGGGCACAATGCTGCAGAAAGGCTCCTCTAACTACTCCTATATAGTGTGTTTGGAACCAATTTTGCTGAATATGGATGGAACCACCACACTAATAGGAGAAATCAGGAAAAATTATGAATTGGCAAAAAAGGACAATGTATGAGGCAGTGACCCACACTGAGTGCACTACAACCAGACGTGGCTGAAGTACACACTGCAGGGTGAGCTGCACTCACACACACAGACCTTGCATACAGCGGTGAACAGTACAGATGCAGAGCACTGTGCACTAGCGCTGCAAGACAAAAAAAAATTCTCTATCTACTCCTATATAGTGTGTTTGGAACCAATTTAGCTGAATACGGATGAAACCACCACACTAATAGGAGATATCAGGAAAAATTATGAATTGGCAAAAAAGGACAATGTATGAGGCAGTGACACACACTGAGTGCACTACAACCAGACGTGGCTGAAGCACACACTACAGGGTGAGCTGCACTCACACACACAGACCTTGCAGACAGCGATGAACAGCACAGAGAACTGTGCACTAGCGCTGCAAGGCACAGCGATTTATAAAGTAGCTTGGGTAAAGCAGAATAGACCAAATAGGTAGCTAAAACTGTCCCTCAGAACAACAGCGTCCTATCCCTAACTGAATTCACAGCAGAGTGAGCTCAAAATGGCGCGGCGGCTTTTATAGTGCATCATGACATCATTTCAGCAGCCAATCACAGCCATGCCATTAGTTAAGATGCCTACATGCCTAACAGGATGTGCCCACACTTCTTAGGATCCTCATTGGCTGAATAAAATGAAACTGGCTCATTGCATTATGGGAACTTCCGATTCCGGTTATACGATATTGCAAAAGTATCGGAATTAAGTATCGGAATTCCGATACCCCGAATATCGGCCGATACCCGATATTTCAGTATCGGAATGCTCAACTCTAATTAGCACTTATACTTTGATAATGGCGTGTTGTGCATAATCAATATTATTGTGGCTTGAATTTGTGCTTGTTCTGACTTGTATTGCACTATACCCAAATTCATATGCATACATATGGTTCAATAAAGTATAAAATATACCCTTGAATATGGCGTACAATTGTCACTTATACCTTGGGCCCATATAAGTGTGTATAAGCCCCATGATTTTAATTATCCTTGTTTTGTGGAAAATAGCATCTTACAACCAGATATCTACCCATGAAACTCGCAATCAGCAATATCAACTAAGAACATTAGTTAAAATTCTCTTATGCGAGGAATAGCTGCACGCAGCCAGTTGCCTGTTCATATATTGTTGCTAGCCCGTACTGATCAGCAATGCCAATTGCCACATAAAAAATGGTAAAATTGCTCATATATGTGTATCACAATAAAGTATTAAGCCTAGATCTGCCGACCGTTACAGTTACACATTTGGGTACCTACTGTACATACTGTGTGTTGGGCTGTGGGGGCAATCATAATGTCTGAAAGGCTGTTGGGTCCATCACACATTGTGTGGGTTCTATGGATACCATCATACTGTGTGTTTAGGGCTGTAGGGGCCATCCTACTTTGTGTGAGGGGCTGTGGGAGCTATTATACTTTGTGTGGGGCTGTGGGGCAATCATACTTGAGTGGGGACTGTGGGGGCCATCATATTTTGTGTGAGAGACTGTGCAGGCCAGCATACTGTTCGTTGGGGTCTGTGGGGGTCAACATACAGTGTGAGGCTGTAGGGGCTATTATACTATGTATGTGTGTGGGGGGATGCCTGTGGATCCATCATACTCTGTATGCGGCCTTGGTGGAAATCATACTGGTGGGAGGCTGTTTGGACCTTCATACTGTGTGTGGGGTCTGTCTGGGCAAACCTATTCTGTGTGGAGCATTTGGGCCTGTTATACTGTGTGTTGTACTGTGAAGCCATCTTACTGTGTTTCTGAGGTTTGTAAATCCTTCTTACTCTGTGTGAGGCTGTGGCAGAAATCTTACTGTGTGGGGACCAGAGTATTGTGTGTAGGGGCTATGGAGGTAACTACATTGTGTATGGTTGGCTGTGGGTGCCATCTTACTGTGTGTGGGGATGTGGAGGCTATTATACTGTCTGAGGGGTGAAAGAGGTCATTATACTCTGCGTGGAAAGCTATGAGGGACATTATACTGTGTGTGGGGGCTGTTGAGTGAATCATACTCTTTTTGGGGACGGTTAGAGCCATCATATTGTGTTTGGGGCTTTGCAGGTAATCATACTGTGTTGGGAGGCTGTGGAGGTCACCATTAGTGTTGAGCCACCTCCGTAGTGTTCGGGTTCGGTTCGGTTCGTCGAACACCGGGATGTTCGAGGAACTGTTCATTGAACTGTTCGTGGAACACCTTAGAACACCGTCGAACACCGTTAAAACCAATGGCAGGCAAACAAAAACACATAGAAAACAACTTCAAAGGTGTCCAAAAGCTGACAAACTGCTCAGAAGACACTCTCTTTAAAAAAGCCTGCCGGCAAATTCAGCAGCGGCATACACCGGTACCCGACAATTTAGACAAGAAGGAATAGAGCATCACACATAGATTAGATAGATAGAAACATGTCAGTCACACATATAAGAAGCACAGTGACAGTGTTGGTTACTGCACTTGTCATTTAGTGTAAAGGATTTATTAAAAAAAATATTAGTGTTTTCATGCACCGTCTCTTTAAAAAAGCCGGCCGGCAATTCAGCAGCGGTACCCGACAATTTAGAACAGAAAGAATAGAGCTTCACACATAGATTAGATAGATAGAAACATGTCAGTCACATATATAATAAGTACAGTGACAGTGTTGCTTACTGTACTTGTCATTTAGTGTAAAGGATTTATTTAAAAAAATAATAGTGTTTTCATGCACCGTCTCTTTAAAAAAGCCGGCCGGCAATTCAGCATCTGTACCCGACAATTTAGAACAGAAAGATAGAGCATCACACATAGATTAGATAGATAGAAACATGTCAGTCAGATATATAATAAGTACAGTGATAGTGTTGGTTACTGTACTTGTCATTTAGTGTTAAAATAAAGGATTTATTAAAAAAAAAATTAGCGTGGGGTTCCCCGTAATTTTAGTCTCTAGCGGAGGTTAAGCAGACCGCTGGGGCAGATGTTTGAAGTCTGGGAAGGGGGTAATACCCACGGAGCTACCCATATCAGCCACCAGCTGAATACCTAGCCTTTACTAGCTATTAAAATGGGGGACCCCCCAAAAAAATGACGTGCGGTCCCCCGTATTTTAATAGCTGGCAAAGGCTAGGCAGACAGCTGGGGGCTGATATTAATAGCTCAGGAAGGGTGCCATGAATATTGCCCCCCTCCCAGGCTAGAAACACCAGCCGTCAGCCGCCCCAGAAATGGCGCATCCATAGGATGCGCCAATTCTGGCACTTAGCCTCGCTCTTCCCACTGCCCTGTAGCGGTGGTAGTGGGGTAATAGGGCTGGGGTTGATGTCAGCTTATAATGCCAGCTGACATCAAGCCCAGGTTAGTAATGGAGAGGCGTCTATAAGACACCCCCATTACTAACCCCATAGTGAAAGTTAAAAAAAACACAAACACCCAGAATAAAGTCCTTTAATTGAAATAAACACACAATTCTTTATTGTTCTAAATTAAACCATACTTACCGTCACGCCCATTCCAGCTGAAGCCAACGATCTCCTGAAATAAAAGAAAAATAATAAAGCAACATCATCCTTACCTTTCGATGGTTCCCATGACAGCTTCAGCTCTGCTACATCGAGATGACAGGCTGGACCACAGCAGAACGCTGCCATCCAGCCTGTCATCCCGCAGACACTGAGAAGCGCAGGCTTGCTTGCGCTCCACAGTGTCTCTCTGTGAGGGCATCCAGATGAGCCGAGTTAATGTCCAATGAACTCGGCTCACCTCATGCACGTCACTGACAGCGTGGGAAAATTCTCCTGCACTCAGCGCTTCAGCGTGGAAGAATTCTCACGCTGAAGTGCTGAGTGCAGGAGAATTTTCCCACGCTGTCAGTGACGTGCATGAGGTGAGCTTAGTTCATTGGACATGAGCTCACCTCATGCATGTCACTGACAGCGTGGGAGAATTCTCCTGCACTCAGCGCTTCAGCGTGGAAGAATTCTCACGCTGAAGTGCTGAGTGCAGGAGAATTTTCCCACGCTGTCAGTGACGTGCATGAGGTGAGCCGAGTTCATTGGACATGAACTCGGCTCATCTGGATGCCGTCACAGAGAGACGCTGAGGAGCGCAAGCAAGCCTGCGCTTCTCAGTGTCTGCGGGATGACAGGCTGGATGGCAGCTTTCTGCTGCGGTCCAGCCTGTCATCTCGATGTAGCAGAGCTGAAGCTGTCGTGGGAACCATGGAAAGGTAAGGATTATGTTGCTTTATTATTTTTCTTTTATTGCAGGGGATCGTTGGCTTCAGCTGGAATGGGCATGATTGTAAGTTTGGTTTAATTTAGAACAATAAAGAATTGTGTCTTTATTTCAATTAAAGGACTTTATTCTGGGTGTTTGTGTTTTTTTTTAACTTTGACTATGGGGTTAGTAATGGGGGTGTCTTATAGACGCCTCTCCATTACTAACCTGGGCTTGATGTCAGCTGGCATTATAAGCTGACATCAACCCCAGCCCTATTACCCCACTGCCACCGCTACAGGGCAGTGGGAAGAGCGAGGCTAAGTGCCAGAATTGGCGCATCCTATGGATGTGCCATTTCTGGGGCGGCTGACGGCTGGTGTTTCTAGCCTGGGAGGGGGCCAATATTCATGGCACCCTTCCTGGGCTATTAATATCAGCCGCCAGCTGTCTGCCTGGCCTTTGCTAGCTATTAAAATAGGGGGGACCCCACGTCAATTTTTTGGGGGGTCCCCCATTTTAATTGCTAGTAAAGGCTAGGCATTCAGCTGGGGGCTGATATTAGTAGCCTGGGAAGCTCCGTGGGTATTATCCCTTCCCAGGCTTCAAACATCTGCCCCAGCTGTCTGCTTAACCTCCGCTAGAGCCTAAAATTACGGGGAACCCCACGCCAATTTTTTTTTAAATAAATCCTTTATTTTAACACTAAATGACAAGTACAGTAATCAACACTGTCACTGTACTTCATATATATGTGACTGACATGTTTCTATCTATCTAATCTATGTGTGATGCTCTATTCCTTCCATTCTAAATTGTCGGGTACCGCTGCTGAATTGCCGGCCGGCTTTTTTAAAGAGACGGTGCATGAAAACACTAATATATTTTTTTAATAAATCCTTTACACTAAATGACAAGTACAGTAAGCAACACTGTCACTGTACTTCCTATATATGTGACTGACATGTTTCTATCTATCTAATCTATGTGTGAAGCTCTATTCTTTCGGTTCTAATTTGTCGGGTACCGGTGTACGCCGCTGCTGAATTGCCGGCTTTTCATGTTTCACTGTGAGCACAGTTCCCATCGATTTGGGCAATCACTCTAATGCCACAACCACCATGGCTGTGGCATTACAGTGAGTGGCAGACAATCCCTGCATGATTGGTGCTCTAAATAGCGCCAGACATGCAGGACACGCTTTTGGTGCACGAACAGTTATCGAACATAACCTCGAACAGCCGAATTTTTTGCAAATCGTTCGGGTTCGTCGAACAACTCGAACACCGCCCAAAACAGCTCGAATTTGAGATTGGCGAACAGTTCTAGTCGAACACCGCTCATCTCTAGTCACCATACTAACTGAGTGTGGCTGTGAGGACTGTATGGAGACTGCCATACTATGTGAGGACTGAGCGGGAATCATAATGTGTTGGGGCTTGGAGGTCATGATTCTATGTGGGAGGGCTATGGAGACCATCATGTTGTGTGTAGGGGCTATAATACTGTGTGTGACAGGTAATTATATTGTTTAGGGCTATGGTGTCTGTCATACTCCGTGTGTGGGGGCTGTGGAGAGCCTCATATTTTGTGTGGGACTGTGGGGCTATCATACCCTGCGTGGGTTGAAGCAATATAGAATAATCAATGTACAACAACATGTCTCAAAATAGGAAAAATATGAAAGTGCTTGTACATAATGAGTGAATGTGGCCATAGACAAAAACACAATCTACAATATACACAAAAATATAATTCATCAGTCTGTTATGAATGTAATAGAGTAAAAAACTTAATAAAATAGGTATAAAAACAAGACCACATATGGGTTATGAGGACAATGACAGGAACCAGAGGAGATAAGATATTGCACAAGGAGTTCAAGAACTAAGCATCATACTTACTTATACATATTTGTCCTTTGTTACATTTCCTTGTTGCTTAATATATTGTGAGATATTACCAGCATTGAAAAAAATATATCATTTTGAGGTACATTGTCGAGAGCTGTTTATGAAAGCTGTTTGTGAATATGTTGCTAACCATTGGATGTGACTTCAGCCTGGCAAGGGTTTTGCTAGGATGTTGAGTTTATGAGATTAAATTTGTAACATGGGAAAATGAAGTCACTAGCAAAATTTGAGACAAGATAGTGGTAGAAACGTGTACAGTATATGAATTGAAATTAATAATGTTAAGGATCAGACAATTTTTTGAACATTGGAGAAGCTCATTAAGGGGAGGGCCTGGAGGTCAATTTGAGAGCTGCTTGTTTCACACATGCTGGATGTATGGAGATTGCAGGTCTCCTTTGTTAAAGGACATGGAAGCTGGACTCTAAGGCAGGTGGGCTAACCAGCACTATTGTATAGACTTGTTATTTTATGTTTTACCTTCTGCCGGACAAAGCCTGTATTTTCTGGTAACGTGGTTTATGAGGATTGCAATAAACCAGCCGCACTTTAAATAGAAACGGTTCCTGTGTCTACCTCTTTAGGAATAAATAAACACCAATAAACCATTTGGGCCCAGTTAGAATTCAATAACACCAATATACTTAAAGCAACAATCAACTACATGGCTTGAGTTAAAAATTGCCAAGACTTTATTGAAAACATGTACAAGACAAAAATACGCAGAATAAAAACAAGGCACACCACAGATGACAAAAAGGTGGGGAGCCTGGACCAAAATAATGTATGAAGTAACCACTATATTAATCATGTGGCTCCCATAGGTAAATATACAACATCAAATACTGTATGTGGAATAATACAACTTAACATGTTTGAGCAGCATTAAATGCAAACATGGCTAAACACATATAAGGAGATAACGAATATAAGTACATAAATGCACAGCATGGTTGCATCAATGCATAAACATATACAGTTATATGAAAAAGTTTGGGTGCCCCTATTAATCTTAAGCTTATTGTTTTATATAAATTGGTGTTTTTGCAACAGCTATTTCAGTTTGATATATGTAATAACTGTTGGACACAGTAATGTTTCTGCCTTGAAATGAGGTTTATTGTACTAACAGAAAATGTGCAATCTGCATTCAAACAAAATTTGACAGTTGCATAAGTATGGGCACCTTACCAGAAAAGTGACATTAATATTTAGTAGATCCTCCTTTTGCAAAAATAACAGCCTCTAGTCGCTTCCTGTAGCTTTTAATGAGTTCCTGGATCCTGGATGAAGGTATTTTTGACCATTCCTCTTTACAAAACAATTCCAGTTCAGTTAAGTTTGATGGTCGCTGAGCATGGACTGCCCTCTTCAAATGATCCCACAGATGTTCAATGATATTCTGGTCTGGGGACAGGGATGGCCATTCCAGAACATTGTAATTGTTCCTCTGCATGAATGCCTGTAGATTTGGAGCGGTGTTTTGGATCATTGTCTTGCTGAAAGAACTATCCCCTGCGTAACTTCAACTTTATCACTGATTATTGAACATTATTGTCAAGAATCTGCTGATACTGAGTGGAATCCATGTGTCCCTCAACTTTAACAAGATTCCCGGTGCCGGCATTGGCCACACAGCCCCAAAGCATGATGGAACCTCCACCAAATTTTACTGTGGGTAGCAAGTGTTTTTCTTGGAATGCTGTGTTTTTTTGCCGCCATGCGTAACGCCTTTTTGTATGACCAAACAACTTAATCTTGGTTTCATCAGTCCACAGGACCTTCTTCCAAAAATAAATTGGCTTCTCCAAATGTGCTTTTGCATACCTCAGCCGACTCTGTTTGTGGCGTGCTTGCAGAAATGGCTTCTTTCGCATCACTCTCCCATACAGCTTCTCCTTGTGCAAAGTGCGTTGTATAGTTGACCGATGCACAGTGACACCATCTGCAGCAAGTTGATGCTGCAGCTCTCTGGAGGTGGTCTGAGGATTGTCCTTGACTGATCTCACCATTCTTGTTCTCTGCCTTTCTGATGTTTTTCTTGGCCTGCCACTTCTGGCCTTAACAAGAACTGTCCCTGTGTTCTTCCATTTCCTTACTATGTTCCTCACAGTGGAAACTGACAGGTTAAATCTCTGAGACAGCTTTTTGTATCCTTCCCCTGAACAACTGTGTTGAATAATCTTTGTTTTCAGATCATTTGACAGTTGTTTTTGAGGAGCCCATGATGCCACTCTTCAGAGGAGATTCAAACAGGAGAACAACTTGCAAGTGGCCACTTTAAGTAGCTTTTCTCATGATTGCATACACCTGGCTATGAAGTTCAAAGCTCAATGAGGTTACAAAACCAAAAAAAGTGCTTTAGTAAGTCAGTAAAAAGTAGGTAGGAGTATTTAAAACAAGAAAATGATAAGGGTGCCCATACTTATGCACATGTCAAATTTTGTTTGAATGCAGATTGCACATTTTCTGTTAGTACAATAAACCTCATTTCAAGGCAGAAACATTACTGTGTCCAACAGTTATTACATATATCAAACTGAAATAGCTGTTGCAAAAACACCTATTTTTATAAAACATTAAGCTTAAGATTAATAGGGGTGCCCAAACTTTTTCATATAACTGTATATAGGTAAGTATGAATACATAACCATTCTGTGCACAATATCCAAGTGGAGCTGCATATATGTGTAAGAAAAAACCTATATAAACTGCCCAGTATAACCATGGAAGTAGTAAAAAATAGATATATTTACCAAGGAGCGTAGGTCAGAGGTCAAGGCACCCACCACACACCCAACGCGCGTTTCGCACTGGAAATGCTTCGTCGAGGGGTGATGGAATGCTGGGAAGGATAGGTATTTAAATGAATCCTGTCCAATGGCACCCTAATTGATGGTCATATGCAGCTGCGCTGTTAACCCCTGTGTCTACCCTGATCTTGCCTCATGGCTGTCAAGGGTACCTGTGAGGTGTACCATCCCCGCAATGGCACATCGCAAGCATGCCAACTGCCGTGTCCGGGATCCGCCGGAAGGAGACGCAGTACTGCCCGTCATGTGACCAATAGCGGTCACATGATCGGGACTAATTCGCGTGATTCGTTTAGTGGTGTTCAGCGCCTGCGTAGTAACCAGAGTTATGAACAGAAAGGACACCAGGGGGAGCTCAGAAGAAGAAATCAGTATATACAAGCGCAGATGTATGAGATAAGAACCTGATAAGACCAGAACCAAGTATATATAAGAAATATATATATATACCCACACCCAATAGTAAAAGCCATCAATATAGGATATATAGCGTAAGTTGTACAGTCATGGCCAAAAGTTTTGAGAATGACACCAAAATTATATTTTCACATGATCTGCTGGCCTCTGGTTTTTATTAGTGTTTGTCTGATGTTTATATCACATACAGAAATATAATTGCAATCATATTATGAGTACCAATAGGTTATATTGACAGTTAGAATGAGTTAATGCAGCAAGTCAATATTTGCAGTGTTGCCCCTTCTCCTTCAAGACCTCTGTAATTCTCCCTGGCATGCTCTCAATCAACTTTTGGACCAAATCCTGACTGATAGCAGTCCATTCTTGCATAATCAATGCTTGCGTTTTGCCAGAATTTGTTGGTTTTTGTTTGTCCACCGGTCTCTTGATGATTGACCACAAGTTCTCAATGGGATTAAGATCTGGGGAGTTTCCAGGCCATGGACCCAAAATCTCTATGTTTTGTTCCATGAGCCATTTAGTTATCACCTTTGCTTTATGGCAAGGTGCTCTATCATGCTGGAAAAGGCATTGTTGGGCGCCAAACTGCTCTTGGATGGTTGGGAGAAGTTGCTCTTGGAGGATATTCTGGTACCATTCTTTATTCATGGCTGTGTTTTTAGGCAAGACTGTGAGTGAGCCGATTCCCTTGGCTGAGAAGCAACCCCACACATGAATGGTTTCAGGATGCTTTACAGTTGGCATGAGACAAGACTGGTGGTAGCGCCCACCTCTTCTTCTCCGAATAAGCTGTTTTCCAGATGTCCCAAACAATCGAAAAGGGGATTCATCTGAGAAAATGACTTTGCCCCAGTCCTCAGCAGTCCATTTCCTGTACCTTTTGCAGAATATCAGTCGGTCCCTGATGTTTTTTCTGGAGGGAAGTGGCTTCTTTGCTGCCCTCCTTGAAGCCAGCCCTTGCTCAAAGAGTCTCCGCCTCACAGTGCGTGCAGAAGCACTCACACCAGCCTGCTGCCATTCCTGAGCAAGCTTGGCACTGCTGGTAGTCCGATCCCGCAGCTGAAACAGTTTTAAGATACGGCCCTGGCGCTTGCTGGTCTTTCTTGGGCGCCCTGGAGCCTTTTTGACAACAATGGAAGCTCTCTCCTTGAAGTTCTTGATGATGCGATAGATTGTTGACTGAGGTGCAATCTTTGTAGCTGCGATACTCTTACCTGGTAGGCCATGTTTGTGCAGTGCAATGATGGCTGCAAGTGTTTCTTTAGAGATAACCATGGTTAACTGAAGAGAAACAATGATACCAAGAACCAGCCTCCTTTTAAAGTGTCCAGTGATGTCATTCTTACTTAATTATGACTGATTGATCGCCAGCCCTGTCCTCATCAACACCCACACCTGTGTTAATGGATCAATGACTAAAACGATGTTAGCTGCTCCTTTTAAGGCAGGACTGCAATGATGTTGAAATGTGTTTTGGGGGTTAAAGTTCATTTTCTGGGCAAATATTGACTTTGCAAGTACAGTAATTGCTGTTAAGCTAATCACTCGTTGACATTCAGGAGTATATGCAAATTGCCATTACAAAAAATGAAGCAGTAAACTTTGGAAAAATTACTATTTGTCTCATTCTCAATACTTTTGGCCATGACTGTAGTAAAACATCATTAAAGAAAAACACAGAAGAGAAAAAAAAGATTTTATTATTTAGTGATAAACTAAAAGTGCCTGATGTGCATAAAGTGTAAAGTGCATATCATAGACAGAATAGACACAAGACATGTCAATATGTCAATAAATATTGAAGTGCAATATTTTCAGTTTAAGTGCAGGATTCATTGAAATACCTATCCTTCCCTGCATTCCATCACCCCTGGACGAAGCAATTCCTGTGCGAAACACGCGTCAGGGGTGTGATGGGTGCCTGGACCTCTGACCTACGCTCCTTGGTAAATATATTTATTTTTTACTACTTCCATGGTTATACTGGGCAGTTTATATAGGTTTTTTCTTACACATATTTGCAGCTCCACTTGGATATTGTGCACAGAATGGTTATGTATTCATACTTACCTATATATATGTTTATGTTTTGATGCAACCATGCTGTGCATTTATGTACTTATATTCGTTATCTCCTTATATGTGTTTAGCCATGTTTGCATTTAATGCTGCTCAAACATGTTAAGTTCTATTATTCCATATATTTAATGTTGTATATTTACCTATTGGAGCCACATTATTAATATAGTTGTTACTTCATACATTATTTTGGTCCAGGCTCCCCAACTTTTTGTCATCTGTGGTGTGCCTTGTTTTTATTCTGCGCATTTTTGTCTTGTACATGTTTTCAATAAAGTCTTGTCAATTTTTAACTCAAGCAATGTAGTTGATTTGTGCTTTAAGTATATTACCTCTTTAGGAAGGCAAGTGAGTCGATCTGCCACAACAGACACACATCTCAGACACATTAACACACAAAAAAACCTAAAACACATACTCACCTTTCTCCCATTCTCCAGTCATTAATGTGTGCACTGACTCTCCAAGCAGCAGACGCGATGTAGAGCTGTCATTGTGTTTCACTTCTCAGTTCTACATGCTGAATGGTAGAAGAAGGAGCCAACTGCTCCCTTCTTCACCATTATATTCACCGCTACCGGCATTCTGAGTGTAGCGGGTCTGGGAGGTGGAACCTCTGAGCAACTATACAAAGGGTCAGTCCTTGTAAGGAAGTGGGTGGCTCCCAGGGAAGGCGGGCAGGTAGTCACGGCAAGTGACAGGGACAGTCTCTGGGTAGAAGGGCAGGAAGTCACGGCAAGAGATGGGGACAGTCTCTTGACAGGCAGGTGGTCACGGCAAGTGACAGCAGGGTAAGAGTCTCTAGACGGGCAGGTGGTCACGGCAAGACAGCAGGGTAAGAGTCTCTAGACGGGCAGGTGGTCACGGCAAGTGACAGCAGGGTAAGAGTCTCTAGACGGGGCTAGCAGGCAGGTAGCAGGTGAGTGCTCCCAGGTGAGCGGGCAAGAGTCTCTGGACAGGCAGGTGGTCACGGCAAGTGACGGCAGAGCCTCCAGGTAGGCTAGCAGGCAGGTAGCAGGTGAGCGCTCCCAGGTGAGCGGGCAAGAGTCTCTGGACAAGCAGGTGGTCACAGCAAGTGACGGCAGAGCCTCCAGGTAGGCTAGCAGGCAGGTAGCAGGTGAGCGCTCCCAGGTGAGTGGGCAAGAGTCTCTGGACAAGCAGGTGGTCACAGCAAGTGACGGCAGAGCCTCCAGGTAGGCTATCAGGCAGGTAGCAGGTGAGCGCTCCCAGGTGAGCGGGCAAGAGTCTCTGGACAAGCAGGTGGTCACAGCAAGTGACGACAGAGCCTCCAGGTAGGCTAGCAGGCAGGTATCTGGCAGGTACTTCCTGGTCCGCAGGCGGACTGATCCATAGGCAGACTGGCAGGAGCTGGTAGGCAGACTGTCGGACCACAGGATAGCAAGCAGGTAAGCAGATATCAGGCAGGTATCAGGCAGGTATCAAGCAGGAATCTGGCAAGTGACTGGCAGGTAACTGGTAACGGGACCTGAGGGCTGAAGCAGAGTTGAAAGGCTTTGCAACAACATTGCTCGGGCACCTCCATTTTGGAGGAGGTGCCTTATATATGGTGAGGTCTTCCGGCCATTGGCCGGGGACTCCTTAGGACGGCGCGCGCGGCCCCTTTAAGAGAGGGGGAGCGCGCGCGCCCTAAGCACAGAGGCTGGGAAGCAGCGCACGCTGCCAGCAGAGCGGGAGGAAGACGCCGGGCACGGAGCGGAGAGGTGAGGGGAACGTCGTCCCTGCCTAGCAGGAGGCAGGGACGCCGACGCTACACTGAGGATGCAGATAGAGATGAAATTGAAACGCTGGGCATGAGGAGAGCGACCAAATTGTGTGGTCTGTGGGCCAGTGTTTTCAGCCCTTCGGCTGTCTAGGTTTGCGGGCAGGAATGGAACAGCCAGAGGGCCGGATGTGGCCTGCGGGTCAGACCTTGATCAGGTCTGTTCTTAACCATCCTCATACCTACAGTAACTAATCACCTAAAATAAGTATTAAATGTTAATAGTACTACAATGAAAGTATAGGGTACGTTACAACTGTAAGGCCACTTACCCATGGCATAGCTGTGTGAAGTAAGGTGTAAAGGGTCACATATTATTTTCCATCTGAAATGTAACATTTAATTCCTCTGTACAGTAAAACTCTATAGAAGTGTATATAATGATGCAAACACTGTTGATATACACTGGATAGTTTTGAAGTCTACTTTAAAAAATGTTGTCATACAAATGTTGAGTTTTGTAGCATAATGAATATTCTTACCACCTTGGTGTAAGACATATAAAAAGCAGGGCAAATCATGGAAAGTATATACACATGCTGTGTCATTAACATAGTAAATGCAATTCAGACTATCAGCAGCTTATATTAGCACCATATTGAGATGCACAATGTGTCTTGTTTGTTTAACGAAAAACACTTTAACAGGATACAAGTCATTAAGGATCTTCAAGAACAGGTTTTTGACACTGCAGAAACAATGATATTCTACAATATGATGCATGTTAACCTGGTGGCAAACACGTGAATAGATTAAGGCTTTGTATATTCTATTTATACCACTTGCAATGGCATTGGTTAGAAATAAAGACACACACTATATACACTGTATATTAGAGACTAGGAAATTGATTTAATTTAAATAGTATTCGTGTCAAATAGTTGGGTATTTGTTGAGTCCGGTGAATTTGAATAATTTGCAATTGTGTATGAATCACCAAAATTGGCTATTACCATTTTACAGATTGTAGAAGGTTTAATAAACCAGATAAGGGTCACTGCAACAGCTAACATCAACCATCCAGGGAGTATTACTACCAAACGCAGGTCACAATTGGCCTTCTTTGCCTCCGGGAATGTTTTTTGGTGGGAAGTAAGTGAACCTTATACTGGAATATACAAAAAAAAATAACTTATCTTAAATTAGCTGACAAAAAAATAGGAGCAGGCTTAGCACAATCAGAATGTTTGCTTGTAGAAAATTGGAATAGAATGGGGTTAAGCAAATTGATAAAACACTGAAAAATCAGAACGGTGGTGCTCTTTTGCATATCAACAATAGCAACCATAATACACAATATACAGCAGGAAAAGTAGGCACTCACCATTAGTAAGAAAAAAACTGTATCTTCTTTATTCAGCATGAATATAAAAAAGCAAAAGGCCTGGGGAATAAAGTTAGGAGTGTAAACTGGCGATGGGAGTTTCACATGTTACCTCTGACAGCGACTATGTCAATTGGAGACAATGTTCTGCACAGTCCATCTCCGCCACTGCCATAATACTTAATCGTTTACAATGAGACTTTCAATATAATCAAAAACACCTGTATAAGTTCAGCCTCTTTGTCCCCTAACCCATACCGCTCCAGTTGCTAAGGAAGGTATTTTATAAGAACAATTTCTTCCAATTGATTTATTGAAAGAGATGAACAGTCAGCTTTATATTTGGAGGCCATGAGGGCCATATGAGATGGAGTACAGGATTGAACACTTTGCTGCATTGGTGGCTCCGTCAACCGTGATGGTAGGAGCACTAGCATTGAAAGTGGCACTCATAATCATGGCAAATGTAGAGGTGAGAATAAGGTGAGGTGGGGGCAAGAAGCTCAGTACATTTCCAGCACTGAGGCAACTGTTAGCTGAGTGAGAATAATTGTGGACTGGAAAACCAGCGATCCAGATTGGAGTGCTGTAGAGGGAACAAGGGTGGATTAAGAGTAGCAAGGGCCCCGGGCAGTTTAGAAGGCATGGCCCCCCCACCCCCACACACCCCTGATGTATCACGTGACATGTCACATGATCCCCCTTGATATATCATGTGATAGTTCACGTGAAATCAATTTGGCACAATATTAATATACAGTACAGACCAAAAGTTTGGACACACCTTCTCATTTAAAGATTTTTCTGTATTTTCATAACTATGAAAATTGTACATTCACACTGAAGGCATCAAAACTATGAATTAACACATGTGGAATTACATACTTAACAAAAAAGTGTGAAACAACTGAAAATATGTCTGATATTCTAGGTTCTTCAAAGTAGCCACCTTTTGCTTTGATGACTGCTTTGCACACTCTTGGCATTCTCTTGTTGAGCTTCAAGAGGTAGTCACCAGAAATGGTCTTCCAACAATCTTGAAGGAGTTTCCAGAGATGCTTAGCACTTGTTGGCCCTTTTGCCTTCACTCTGCGGTCCCGCTCACCCCAAACCATCTCGATTGGGTTCAGGTCTGGTGACTGTGGAGGCCAGGTCATCTCGTGTATCTCCCCATCACTCTCCCTCTTGGTCAAATAGCCCTTACACAGCCTGGAGGTGTGTTTGGGGTCATTGTCCTGTTGAAAAATAAATGATGGTCCAACTAAACGCAAACCGGATGGAATAGCATGCCGCTGCAAGATGCTGTGGTAGCCATGCTGGTTCAGTACGCGTTCAATTTTGAATAAATCCCCAACAGTGTCACCAGCAAAGCACCATCACACCTCCTCCTCCATGCTTCACGGTGGGAACCAGGCATGTAGAGTCCATCCGTTCACCTTTTCTGTGTCGCACAAAGACACAGTGGTTGGAACCAAAGATCTCAAATTTGGACTCATGAGACCAAAGCACAGATTTCCACTGGTCTAACGTCCATTCCTTGTGTTCTTTAGCCCAAACAAGTCTCTTCTGCTTGTTGCCTGTCCTTAGCAGTGGTTTCCTAGCAGCTATTTTACCTTGAAGGCCTGCTGCACAAAGTCTCCTCTTAACAGTTGTTGTAGAGATGTGTCTGCAGCTAGAAGTCTGTGTGGCATTGACCTGTTCTCTAATCTGAGCTGCTGTTAACCTGTGATTTCTGATGCTGGTGACTCGGATAAACTTATCCTCAGATGCAGAGGTGACTCTTGGTGTTCCTTTCCTGGGGCGGTCCTCATGTGAGCCAGTTTCTTTGTAGCGCTTGATGGTTTTTGCAACTGCACTTGGGGACACTTTCAAAGTTTGCCCAATTTTTCGGACTGACTGACCTTCATTTCTTAAAGTGATGATGGCCACTCGTCTTTCTTTACTTAGCTGCTTTTTTCTTGCCATAATACAAATTCTAACAGTCTATTCAGTAGGAATATCAGCTGTGTATCCACCTGACTTCTGCACAACACAACTGATGGTCCCAGCCCCATTTATAAGGCAAGAAATCCCACTTATTAAACCTGACAGGGCACACCTGTGAAGTGAAAACCATCTACCTCTTGAAGCTCATCAAGAGAATGCCAAGAGTGTCCAAAGCAGTGATCAAAGCAAAAAGTGGGTACTTTGAAGAACCTAGAATATCAGACATATTTTCAGTTGTTTCACACTTTTTTGTTAAGTATGTAATTCCACATGTGTTAATTCATAGTTTTGATGCCTTCAGTGTGAATGTACAATTTTCAAAGTCATGAAAATACAGAAAAATCTTTAAATGAGAAGGTGTGTCCAAACTTTTGGTCTGTACTGTATTAATTGTAATAATTTTTTACATTAAATGTATGACTTAATATTGAGCACTATTAAGTATGCTGACATCCCCTATATACAGTATGAGACCCTTCATACAATATGAGCTGCCACAATCCTCCTATGCACAGCAGGAGGCCGCACATAGCCATTTATACACAAGAGGAGGCCACATGGCGTCCCACAGATACAGCGGGAGGCTGCATGGCGCCCCCAGATACACTGGGAGTCCGCACGGCGCCCTCCAGATACAGATGAAGCCGCACGGTGCCATCTATACACAGCAGGGGGACACACAGCACCATCTATACACAGCAGGAGGCAGCACGGCGCCACCCAGATACCGCGGGAGGCCGCACAGCACCTCCCAGATACAACAGGAGGCCGCACGGCGCCCCCCAGATACAGCAGGAGGCCACACGGCGACCCCCAGATACAGCGAGAGGCTGCACGGCACCAACCAGATACAGCGGGAGGCCACTGGGGTGCCCCTCAGATACAGCGGGAGGCCGCATGCAGTCACGCACACACACACAAACATAGAGACATATATGACACACAAACACATTTGAAACACAAAAATACATATAAACAGACATCACACAATGATATCTGCACACACAGACACACTATGACACACACACTCACTCACCATCCTCCGGCTCGGCTCCAGTCGTCCAGCACTGCATGACATTGTAAGGGGGAAGACCGGGGTGTAAGTTCTTTCAGAGCAAGGGATCCGGAACTGCCGGGGCCGTACCTCCTGTTGCAAGGGGGAGACAGACTGCAAGCACAGAAGTCATGTGACTGGGAAGTGGGGGGTGTGTCCAGGGACAGAGCTGGGAGGTCAGGTGATCAGGGGACTCCTGGTGTGACTAGAGAGTGGAAGAGATGAGGACTTTTTGCGCGGGAAAGCGGAACCGAGTCCTGCGCAGGAGAACATTGTTAGAGGGTCCAGGCTCCTGGCTCGAGTACTGGGAGCAGGAGTTGGGTGCAGCGGACCGGAGGAGTCAAGCCTGACTATAGAGACAAGGGACGCAGGGTCTGTGGAGCCGAGGCACGTGATGTGCTGTGTTATGGACTAGGGGCTCAGAGGGTAAAACCGGAGACCGCCCGCTGCCGCCAGAAGACGGAGCATTGTTTGGGCGGGGAAGCCTGAAGAAATCATCACCTGCATCCGCTGGCGACTGCCTTGTGAGGAGCCAGAGTCAGCTAAGTGTAAAAACTGACGTTTAGAGCCGGTTCGGCTCTGCTACATCTTGTCAGACTGTGAACTGTTAGTTATAGACTTTCACCTGCTATTTCCTTTGTTTCTCCCCCCATATTTTCCTTGTTGCTCCCTGCGTGGAGTTTGACCTTGTTCTTATAAACCCCCCTGTTTATTAACCCCGTATTGGCTGTTCTGTATTTCTGTGTCACTGCATCTAAAGTATCCATGTTACAATGTTACACTAGCAGACACGGCCGCGCACAGGGCCGTGTCTGCTAGCTGTGACGTGGCCGGGCCAGCACACAGGAAAGTTAACAGGTGCAGTGCTGGCCCGGCCGAATAAGAAGCAGGGGCACTGCGCAGCAGCTGGGGGATCGGTCCTAGGGCCCCCGCCTCTACCTGCCAGTGTGTGCCACATTGGCACCGCACATATTATAATGAGGGCAATCTGGCCATGGGTCCCCCGGAGCCCCGCGCCCCGGGCGGTAGCCCAGATTTTAATCCGCCTATGAGAGGGAATATCATCAAAGGCAGAGAGACTTAACCTTGTTAAAAAATTGCAGGAGCGAGGTGAAGTCAGGAGATCCGCTGGGGAAAAATATGTCTCTTCTCTGGTCAGCTCAAGAGCAGGTGATGCTTTATGTGCTGTTGGTGGAGGGAACTCAACAGCACTTGAATGCTCTGGTTAAGATTAGAGATGAGCGTTGTTCTACTCGAACTGTTCGCCAATCTCAAATTCGAGCTGTTTTGGGCGGTGTTCGAGCCGTTCGGCGAACACGAACAATTTGAGAAAAATTCGGCTGTTCGAGGTTATGTTCGATAACTGTTCGTGCACCAAAATCATAACTGGATTTTTTCTCAGTAATGATGAAAATTAATGTTAATACGCAGTTTGAGTGTACAGCGGGGTGGGGGGAGGGGCAGGGGATGGATCTCTGCAGGAACAATGAAGATCTCCATTTTTTTTTCTCTTTCCCGCATTTGCAGTGGGGAGGTGCAATCTGTCAGCCTATCAGCAGCGCACACACGGAGCGAAGTGCTTTTTTTCACACAAGCAAGGGCATGTGTCATTGGCAGTGTATGTCACATGTCCTTGCCCTATAAGACCAAGCCATTTTCCCCGTCGCCACCATTTTCTCACTGCTGCAGCTGCGTGTTAGACGGCACCGCTGTTGCTGTGTGCGCTATACCTTGTTAATTTCAAGCCAATTTTCGCACAAATCTACAGATAGCTTGGGAGTAGGGAATAGTTGTGATTGCAGTCCTTTTAAGGACTAGGTTACAGCATTTCCTATGACTTTTATCAGGCAGGTCTGTGCTCTTAAATAGATAGATTGTGGGAGTAAAGACTAATTGTAATTGGAGTCCTTTTCAGGACTAGGTTACATCAGTTCCTATCAGTTTTTGCCAGGCAGGTCTGTGCCAGTGCTGTGCAAGTTTTTTTCACAGCATTTGGCTGAATCTAGCAAAGCTAATCCTTTTTGGCCTATTGCAGAGTGTGTTAGTCAGTGGAGTAGCCTATCTGTGTTGCAAGATATACCACCTGTGTATAGAATACCAATTTTTTTACTGCACCTAGTGAAGTAAAATCTTTTGGGCATAGCATCATTCTATTAGTCCATCTATACTGACCTCCATCAGGTTGCAAATTGAATATA
The DNA here is from genome assembly GCF_046119375.1 of Phyllobates terribilis. Classification (NCBI taxonomy): domain Eukaryota; kingdom Metazoa; phylum Chordata; class Amphibia; order Anura; family Dendrobatidae; genus Phyllobates; species Phyllobates terribilis. Next base: position 227,408,593 of record NW_027362763.1, read on the forward strand.
ATTTTTTTCTGCATCTAGCTCTGAAAAAATATTGGGCTTCTAGCTGTGTGTGGGACTTGTTCTATTAATCCATCTATACAGACCTCCATCAGGTTGCAAACTGAATATATTTTTTTCTGCATCTACCTCTGAAAAAATATTGGGCTTCTAGCTGTGTGTGGGACTTGTTCTATTAATCCATCTATACAGACCTCCATCAGGTTGCAAACTGAATATATTTTTTTCTGCATCTACCTCTGAAAAAATATTGGGCTTCTAGCTGTGTGTGGGACTTGTTCTATTAATCCATCTATACAGACCTCCATCAGGTTGCAAACTGAATATATTTTTTTCTGCATCTACCTCTGAAAAAATATTGGGCTTCTAGCTGTGTGTGGGACTTGTTGTATTAGTCCATCTATACTGACCTCCATCAGGTTGCAAACTGAATATATTTTTTTCTGCATCTACCTCTGAAAAAATATTGGGCTTCTAGCTGTGTGTGGGACTTGTTGTATTAGTCCATCTATACTGACCACCATAAGGTTGCAAACTGAATATATTTTTTTCTGCATCTACCTCTGAAAAAATATTGGGCTTCTAGCTGTGTGTGGGACTTGTTCTATTAATCCATCTATACAGACCTCCATCAGGTTGCAAACTGAATATATTTTTTTCTGCATCTACCTCTGAAAAAATATTGGGCTTCTAGCTGTGTGTGGGACTTGTTCTATTAATCCATCTATACAGACCTCCATCAGGTTGCAAACTGAATATATTTTTTTCTGCATCTACCTCTGAAAAAATATTGGGCTTCTAGCTGTGTGTGGGACTTGTTCTATTAATCCATATATACAGACCTCCATCAGGTTGCAAACTGAATATATTTTTTTCTGCATCTACCTCTGAAAAAATATTGGGCTTCTAGCTGTGTGTGGGACTTGTTGTATTAGTCCATCTATACTGACCTCCATCAGGTTGCAAACTGAATATATTTTTTTCTGCATCTACCTCTGAAAAAATATTGGGCTTCTAGCTGTGTGTGGGACTTGTTGTATTAGTCCATCTATACTGACCTCCATCAGGTTGCAAACTGAATATATTTTTTTCTGCATCTACCTCTGAAAAAATATTGGGCTTCTAGCTGTGTGTGGGACTTGTTCTATTAATCCATCTATACAGACCTCCATCAGGTTGCAAACTGAATATATTTTTTTCTGCATCTAGCTCTGAAAAAATATTGGGCTTCTAGCTGTGTGTGGGACTTGTTCTATTAATCCATCTATACAGACCTCCATCAGGTTGCAAACTGAATATATTTTTTTCTGCATCTACCTTTGAAAAAATATTGGGCTTCTAGCTGTGTGTGGGACTTGTTGTATTAGTCCATCTATACTGACCTCCATCAGGTTGCAAACTGAATATATTTTTTTCTGCATGTACCTCTGAAAAAATATTGGGCTTCTAGCTGTGTGTGGGACTTGTTCTATTAATCCATCTATACAGACCTCCATCAGGTTGCAAACTGAATATATTTTTTTCTGCATCTACCTCTGAAAAAATATTGGGCTTCTAGCTGTGTGTGGGACTTGTTCTATTAATCCATCTATACAGACCTCCATCAGGTTGCAAACTGAATATATTTTTTTCTGCATCTACCTCTGAAAAAATATTGGGCTTCTAGCTGTGTGTGGGACTTGTTCTATTAATCCATCTATACAGACCTCCATCAGGTTGCAAACTGAATATATTTTTTTCTGCATCTACCTCTGAAAAAATATTGGGCTTCTAGCTGTGTGTGGGACTTGTTGTATTAGTCCATCTGTACTGACCTCCATCAGGTTGCAAACTGAATATATTTTTTTCTGTATCTACCTCTGAAAAAATATTGGGCTTCTAGCTGTTTGTGGGACTTGTTCTATTAATCCATCTATAAAGACCTCCATCAGGTTGCAAATTGAATATAATTTTTTTCTGCATCTAACCCAGCCAATAGTTTTGGCCTAATACCACTGTTTGGCCACTCAGCTCTGCTCGGTTCCCATCCATTGTTTTTTTGTGCAAACAACTCCAGAGTTGTGAATTAGTTAACCACCAAAATGAGTGGAAAAAGGCCTGCTGCTGGTGGAAAGGGGAATAGGCGTGTTGGGAAGGGGAAAAAAGGTTGTGTCCGTGGGGTAGGTGTTAAAGCAACAGTAACATCTGCAGAAGAAAGACAATCTTCCAGCCAAACTAAAATGTCTACTTCTTTTAGCGGACAATGTGATAAGATCCCTTTCTTACGGCCACGCCAATCGCTACAAATTCCAGATGAGGCACAAAAACAGCAGGTGCTTCAACGGATATCAAGTGCTCCTTTAAGTGGGCTCTCCTCCACATCAACTTCAACATCACAAATACTCCAGTCCTCAAAGGTGTCACCCCAATCGCACTTGCTTCCTCACAGCTCCCAAATCTCCAGCTGCCCGTCTGAGTATGAGGTAGAACAGATGGTTGAGTCTGCAGAGCTGTTTACTCATACTATAGCCTGGGAATCAGAGGTCGACTCCAGCGCTTCTGTGAATCCAGACGAGGAAATGATCTGCACTGATGCCCAGAATCTTTATGAGTCGGATCCAGGACCAGACGCAGAAGGTTCTGACCATAATGTAGACCCTCATTCCCAAACTGTAACTCCTGTTGGTGGAGACAATGAGGAAGACGATGATAAGACTCAAATACCTGATTGGAGCGACAACTTTAGTTTTTTGTCAGGGCAGGAACAGGTTGGCTCTGAGGACGACGGGTGTGATAACGCACAGGGTGATGATGATGAGGTTGGAGATCCCACTTACTGTCAACCCACAGTCAGCCAAGAGATGAGGTCAGCAGAGGAGGTGGAGGAAGATGCTAGTGACGACGAGGTCAGGTTGCGCCTTCCTGGACAGAGACGTAGTACTGGAAGCACATCAACAACTGCATCCTCAAACACAACTCTGCCTCTCACCACAAGTCATGGTGGCTCTTCAGGTCGCATGGGTGCTAAGCCTTGCATAGCCTGGGCATTTTTTCAGATCGATAAAGATGACCCAACTCGTGTTATCTGTAACATTTGTCAGCAAAAGCTAAGTAGAGGCCAAAAAATACATAGTTTGAGTACTTCATGCATGAACCGGCACATGGACATGAAGCATAAGTTGCAGTGGGAAGCTCAGTGTGCTACAATGCGGCCTAGCCGGCCGGGCCAACCACCGTCTGCCATATCTTGTGCATCCACGGCCTCTTCATCCTCTGTGACTGGGGGGACAGCAGTCACACCTGTTTTGGGGCGCAGACCTGCCACCTCTTTACCCGCAACAGCCAGCGTGATTGGCAGGTCATCATTTTCTTTGGAGGTGGTAACAGCAGCTGGTGTTGAGCGCTGTCCGACATCGATAGCACCACCTTTAGATCAAGGCAACCTAACATGTCCGCCTGCATCTTCCTCACAGACCGGCAGTTTGCCGGGGACACCCTTATCAACCCCGTCTAAGCACAATAGCCAGCCCTCGGTCCCTCAGATGTGGACAAGTAAAAGACCATTTCCTCCTAGCCATGAGAAAGCTAAGAGGTTGAATTTCACCATCTGCAATCTCTTGGCTACAGAAATGCTGCCTTTCTGCCTGGTGGACACAGAGGATTTTCGAGACCTTATGTCCATCGCAGTGCCCCAGTACCAGATGCCCAGTCGGCACTATTTCTCAAAGAAAGGTGTGCCTGCGCTCCACCAGCATGTCGCACACAACATCACCGCTTCTTTGAGAAACTCTGTGTGTGACAGGGTGCATTTCACCACAGACACTTGGACGAGTAGTCATGGACAGGGGCGTTACATGTCGCTGACTGGGCACTGGGTAACTATGGTGACAGCAGGACAAGGGGCTGCTGTCCAAGTCTTGCCGTCCCCACGAGTTGTGCGTCAATCCTCTTTATGTCAAAGTTCCTCCACTGCTTCTGCCTCCTCAACCTCCTCTCGGTCTTCCACCTGCACCCAAAGCCTGTCTGGTCATGCCACAAGCTTTCTAACTGCGCAGAAGGGATCCTGCACACCTCCTTACTATGCTGGCAGTAGAGCTCAACGTCATCAGGCGGTTTTTACATTGAAATGTTTGGGAAATGTGAGTCACACAGCTGAGGAGTTGTGGTCAGCTCTGGAGAACCAATTTCATGAATGGTTGTCTCCACTGGACCTGAAACCAGGGAAGGCCGTGTGCGACAATGCTGCAAACCTGGGTGCGGCCCTTCGCCGGGGCAATGTCACACACGTGCCTTGTATGGCTCACGTGTTGAACTTGGTTGTCCAGCAATTTTTAGCCCACTATCCCAGACTAGATGGCCTTCTGCAGAGGGCACGGTCGCTGTGTGCTCACTTCCGCCGTTCGCATCCCGCAGCTCAGCGACTTACATCTCTACAGAAGTCGTTGGGCCTGCCACTTCACCGGCTAAAATGCGATGTGCCTACCCGGTGGAATTCAACTCTGCACATGTTGCAGCGACTGTGGCAGCACCGACAAGCCCTGGTGCAATACGTTCTGACGTATAGCCTGGGCCAACGAGATTCAGAGGTGGGGCAAATCACGCTGGAGGAGTGGTCTCAGATCAGGGACCTATGCACCCTTCTGCACAGTTTTGAAATGGCGACGAAGATGTTTAGTGCTGACGATGCCATTATCAGCATGACTATTCCGGTGATTTACATGCTGGAGCACATGTTAAACAGAATTCGGAGTCAGGTGGTGGCACAAGAGGAGGTGGAGGAAGTAGAGGAGGAGGAGTTGTATGCGGAAGGGCTTACATCTGCAACGTCCAGACGGTCGGCAGCACCAAGGCGGCAGGCATGTGAGGGTGGGGGAGATGGTTTTACCAGGGCGCATGGTAGCAGCCAAACTAGTGAGGAAGGTGCAGGAGCCCAGGAAGAAGTGGAGGACGAACTGATGGAAGACTCATCAGATGAGGGAGACCTTGATCACATTTCTGTTGTGCGAGGTTGGGGGGAGAGGACAGAGGAAGGAAGCATGATTGTTACCTCGCCACCAACACAACAGGGACTTGGTGCTCCTGGATGCGCAACACACATGAGTGCCTTCTTGCTGCACTACCTGCAACATGACCCTCGAATTGTGAGAATTAGAAATAATCCTGACTACTGGGTTGCCACACTGTTAGATCCCCGGTACAAAAGTAAATTTGCAGAAATTATTCCTGCCATAGAAAGGGATGCACGCATGCAGGAGTATCAGCAGAGACTGTTGCAGAATCTTACATGTGCTTTTCCACAAAATACCAGTGGTGCACGTAGTGAATCTCACAGTTCCAACTTGCCAACCGTGGGACCGTCAAGTGTTCAGCACTCAAACCGTAACAGAACCACAGTATCTGCTGGTAACATCAATTTTGCGGAATCATTTCACCACTTTTTTAGCCCATCCTTTGCAAGGCCACAGGAGACAAGAAGTCTGACACATAGTCAACGCCTAGAGACGATGGTACAGGAGTATCTCCAAGTAAACAATGAAGCCACAACTGTGTCACTGGACCCTTGCTCTTTTTGGGCTTCCAATCTGGATAAATGGCCGGAGCTAGCCACTTACGCCTTGGAGATCTTGTCATGCCCCGCAGCCAGCGTTCTGTCTGAACGTGTGTTCAGCGCTGCTGGTGGTGTGCTGACAGATAAGCGCACGCAGCTCTCCACTGATAATGTAGACAGACTCACGTTCATAAAGATGAACAAATCATGGATCCGAAATGACTTTTCTACCCCTGTGTCATCCTGGGGAGAGTAAAAGCTTGATGATTGGTTAAAATCACCCTACCAACCGTTTAAGCTTTCAAATTACTAATCATGTTTATCTGTATCTTGGCTGGAAAATAATTTGGGCTTTGTAGCAGTGTGCAGCACTGATCCTATTAGGCCATCTATACTAAAGCTTCACCAGATTTAAAATTAATAATAATTTTTAGCTGCATCTAGCACGGAAAATAATTTTGGGGCTCCGAGATGCGCAAGACACATAAGTGCCTTCTTGCTGCACTACCTGCAGCATGACCCTCATATTGTCAGAATTCGAAGTAATCATGACTACTGGGTTGCCAAACTCTTAGATCCCCCAAACTTTTCGATCAACCTTTTCATTTTAATAAAGACCAAAAAAATGGTCATTTTTGAAATTATAAGCATTAGCAGGTTGTTAGAAACTGAAATCAAACAGTTTTCAACTCAAAACTTTATTCTAGGTGATGTTACATTTTCACATAGGACCCCTTGTTCGAAAGGAGCTTCTGAACTCTCTCGTCCATTGAATTTGTCAGGTTTTGGATGGTTTCTGCTTCAATTGTTTTGCATGAGGACAGAATACCCTCCCAGAGTTGTTGCTTAGATGTGAACTGCCTCCCGCCATCATAGACACTCCTTTTAATGATGCTCCAAAGGTTCTGAATGGGGTACAGGTCAGGGGAGCATGGGGGTCACACCATAAGTTTGTCCCCTTTTATGCCCATATCAGCCAGAGATGCAGATGTTTTATGTGCAGCATGAGAGGGTGCATTATCATGCAGAAAAATGATCTTGCTGTGAAATACACGGTTCTTCTTCTTGAACCATGGCAGGAAGTGCTGTTTGAGAAAATCCACATACATTATGGAGTTCATCTTTAGCGCCTTCAGGGATCCTAAAGGGGCCGACAATCTCTCTCCCCATGATTCCAGCCCAAAACATTACTCCACCTCCTCCTTGTTGGCGCTGTAGCCGTGTTTGCGTGGGGTGTCCATCAACCAGCCATCCTCCACTCCATCCATATGGACCATCGAGAGCTGCACGGCACTCATCCGTGAACAAAACAGTTTTGAAATCAGTCTTCATGTAATGTTTGGCCCACTGGAGCCGTTTCTGCTTGTGTGAAGTGGATAGAGGAGGTCGACAGGATGGCGTATGCACAGCTGCAAACCTCTGAAGGACCCTGCATCTTGTTGTTCGGGGGACGTTGGAGGCACAAGCAGCTTCAAAAACTTGTCTGCTGCTATGACAAGGCTTTTTTGCCGCTGCTCTTTCAACCTGACGTAATTGCCTGTAGGAAAGAGTCCTCAATTTGCCCTTATCAGCACGCACACGTGTGTACTGTGAATCAGCTACATACTTCTTGATTGCCAAGACACTTCATCCTGATCATCGCACAATGTTGATTGTAGCCATGCCTTGACCTAAACACTCCACAATTTGTTGCTTCTCAGCAGCCGACACATCCTTTTTCTTTCCCATTTTGGCAGAAAATGTAGGCTGCTTAATAATGTGAGACAGCCTTCTTAAGTAGTCTTGCCTTTCATTGGACACACCTGCCAAACTAATTAGCACAGGTGTCTGCAATTGCTTACAGAGATATAAAGAGCCCTGACATACATCACCATCAATGAGTTTAACTGACAAACAAACAAATTCTTCCCTTATCACTCCTAAACACTTTTTGCATAATAATTTGGAACGCAGTGTACATGTGCTTTTCCACAAAACACCAGTGGTTCACGTAGTGAATCTTACAGTTCTAACTTGCCAACCGTGGTCTGTATGGAGTTGTTCAATAAAGGGCCCAAAATTAAGATAACATAGATGGGAGAGGTCTCTATGAATATGAATTCCTAAGTATTTGATACCCTGTGAGGGCCAGGCAAAGGGAAAGTTGGACTGGATGGAATCCTATATGGATTTGGGGAGGGAGACATCGAGGGCCTCAGACTTCGCTGCATTGATTTTAAAATTTGACCATGTAACAAAGTGATCTATTTCAGCCATAACAGCATGGATGGATATATGTGATTGAGTGATATATACTAGGACATCATCATCAAATAGAGAGCACTTGTACTCGGTGCCTCCCACCTCAATCCACCTAATATTGGGGTTATGGCGAATTGATGAGAGCAGGTGCTCCGTCACTAGGATGTATAAGAGAGGGGACAGAGGACATCCCTGCCTTGTACCATTGGTGATTGTGAAAGGTGATGAAAATGTTCTGATGCACCCCCTGGGCCTTGGGACACCCGGAGCCGGACCCTTTTTGGTGGATGCTGGTGGTTGTAGTCTTCGTGGCGGCGACCCGGTTCCATGGCTCAGGGTGGTCAAACCAGTGGCGGAACTATTTATGTGGTTTTGATGTTTAAATGTCCGACTACGCCACCCGTGGATTGCGGTCAGAGTGAACCGCCGCTGCAGGGCAGACCGCTGAGGCTGGTGTTGTGGGTGCAGCAGAGCGTAGCATAACTCCCCACGGGAGGATTATAGCCTCAGGGCAGTGTATGCGGAGGATGGGGGTGATGGTGCAGGGCAGCAGCAGTAACGACACGGAGTCAGTGATGCAGTCCAGGGCCTTTACTCACAGTTCTTATTATCCAGACCACGTCTACAGGTAACGGCTGCCCACGTCGTACTGTGCTCACCAGGTGAGGGGCTCAGACAACTCCCAGATAACTTTGGAGCGCTTCACAGGACCCCCTTTGTGTGTCCTTTGTCTGGCCTTTCTTACCAACCCTTTTGTCCGGCTGCCTCGGGCCTCCTCTTGGTAAACTTGGCGCCAGTTTCCCTGACCCTATGTGGTGCCTTCCTAGCGGGTGTAGCGAGGGGCTGCGCCACATAAAATGTCACAGCCTCCGGTTTCTAGCTGAGGGTCGTTTCCTGCCTCCACTAGTTTCGGGGACCGGTCTCCCCCTTTGGCCTGACCCCTCCACGCAGGTGGATTCGGGCGTGCGGTGGCGACTCGCCCGTCCGCACCCCTGGGATCCCTTCATTCCTCGTTCCTGGAGCCTTCTCCGCTCCTCTTCCTTCCTTCTCCCTCTTCCAGGCCTGGGCCTCTGTTACTAGGCCCACCTCCGGAGCAGAGCTCATGCAGAGCCCCTGCTCCCTGCCACTTCTGCTCAGACTTCTCTGCACTGAACTAAGATGGTGCCCACCTTTTATACTCCCTTCTCAATGCACCCAGGAACTGCTTCCTCCCTGCTCCTGCACTACAGGTTTCCCCTTCCTCAGTGTTCCCTCCCCCCACTCCAGCCAGGGACAGAGACTGTCGTGCCCATCTCAGAGGCATATTGGTCACCCTGCCCCACGGCAATGTGGTGTAATGCATGCAGGTGTCGGGTCCTGATCCACACTCCATCCTTACCTGAGAGTGAGATATCACACCTCTGGGTGAGGTGCAATGCCTCTGTAGCAACCGAGCCCTCAGGGTGCTACAGTTGCATTTATCTTCAGCCTAGGTGACGTATTGTGATACAGGGCCGTGATTTTGGCTATAAAAGGGTCCCCTAGACCCCTACCCCAAGCTTTTTAAGAGAATCATATATGGCATGCCAGGAAACTCTATGGAATGCTTTCTCAGCATCCAACGAGAGTATCTAATTACAAATTTTTAACTGCATCTAGCCCAGGAAATACTTTGTGCCTAGTAGCAGTGTCTGCTAGTCAGCGGATTATCCCGGCTGTTAAGCAAGCTACACCACCTGTAGTTTAGACACTTAATTTTTTCAAAGGAAATGCTTCGGGACCATGGGATACTCAGTGAAGAGCATTAGGAGGCACCCCAAGGCATAGGGGCTGGGACTGGCAGTAGGATGCCTTGCGGTGGACAGCCGAGCTCGATCCTTATAAAAGCTTTTTAACTGCAGCAGCTTTAGTGGACGCTACTGGAGCTGGAATTACGCGGCTGCTGGCATGAGACTTGCCCTCCAATAGATCCTTGTAAATGGATTTAAAGTGTATTCATTCAAATTAGAGAGACAATTTAAATTAAAAAGCTTAGAGCTGCCTCCACCACAGGGGGGCTCACTCGACCCACCAGCGGACAGGCACCAGTATTGGGAGAGGGGGGCTGGCCATCAGGGTTCACCGCGGCTCTGGCGCAAACCCGGCGACACGGAGGTGGCACGGGCAGGAGCGGACTGGCCGTGTCGGCTTCTCACTTTTTGGATTTTAGAAGGGCATGACATGCCTATATCTGTGTCTCCCCCTCCTTTTACTCCTCCACCTCTTTTATTTTCGCATGACTATATGTACTTGTCACTTTTCCATGTGTTAGTTATGTCTTCTGAGCAGTTTGTCAGCTTTTGGACACCTTTGAAGGTGTTTTCTATGTGTTTCTATGTGTTTTTGTTTGCCTGCCATTGGTTTTAACGGTGTTCGAAGGTGTTCGACGAACAGTTCGACGAACAGTTCGGCGAACACACGAGTGTTCGACGAACCGAACCGAACTCGAACACTACGGGGTGGCTCAACACTAATTATAAGCATTAGCAGGTTATTAGAAACTGAAATCAAACAGTTTTCAACTCAAAACTTTATTCTAGGTGATGTTACATTTTCACATAGGACCCCTTGTTCGAAAGGAGCTTCTGAACTCTCTCGTCCATTGAATTTGTCAGGTTTTGGATGGTTTCTGCTTCAATTGTTTTGCATGAGGACAGAATACCCTCCCAGAGCTGTTGCTTAGATGTGAACTGCCTCCCGCAATCATAGACACTCCTTTTGATGATGCTCCAGAGGTTCTGAATGGGGTAGAGGTCAGGGGAGCATGGGGGTCACACCATAAGTTTGTCCCCTTTTATGCCCATATCAGCCAGAGATGCAGATGTTTTATGTGCAGCATGAGATGGTGCATTATCATGCAAAAAAATGATCTTGCTGTGAAATACACGGTTCTTCTTCTTGAACCATGGCAGGAAGTGCTGTTTGAGAAAATCCACATACATTATGGAGTTCATCTTTAGCGCCTTCAGGGATCCTAAAGGGGCCGACAATCTCTCTCCCCATGATTCCAGCCCAAAACATTACTCCACCTCCTCCTTGTTGGCGCTGTAGCCGTGTTTGCGTGGGGTGTCCATCAACCAGCCATCCTCCACTCCATCCATCTGGACCATCGAGCGCTGCACGGCACTCATCCGTGAACAAAACAGTTTTGAAATCAGTCTTCATGTAATGTTTAGCCCACTGGAGCCGTTTCTGCTTGTGTGAAGTGGATAGAGGAGGTCGACAGGATGGCGCATGCACAGCTGCAAACCTCTGAAGGACCCTGCATCTTGTTGTTCGGGGGACGTTGGAGGCACCAGCAGCTTCAAAAACTTGTCGGCTGCTATGACAAGGCTTTTTTGCAGCTGCTCTTTTAACCTGACATAATTGCCTGTAGGAAAGAGTCCTCAATTTGCCCTTATCAGCACGCACATGTGTGTACTGTGAATCAGCTACATACTTCTTGATTGCCAAGACACTTCATCCTGATCATCGCACAATGTTGATTGTGGTCATGCCTTGACCTAAACACTCCACAATTTGTTGGTTCTCAGCAGCCGACACATCCTTTTTCTTTCCCATTTTGGCAGAAAATGTAGGCTGCTTAATAATGTGAGAAAGCCTTCTTAAGTAGTCTTGCCTTTCATTGGACACACCTGCCAAACTAGTTAGCACAGGTGTCTGCAATTGCTTACAGTGATATAAAGTGCCCTGACACACATCACCATCAATGAGTTTAACTGACAAACAAACAAATTCTTCCCTTATCACTCCTAAACACTTTTTGCATAATAATTTGGAACACAGTGTACATGTGCTTTTCCACAAAACACCAGTGGTTCACGTAGTGAATCTTACAGTTCTAACTTGCCAACCGTGGTCTGTATGGAGTTGTTCAATAAAGGGCCCAAAATTAAGATAACATAGATGGGAGAGGTCTCTATGAATAGAAATTCCTAAGTATTTGATACCCTGTGAGGGCCAGGCAAAGAGAAAGTTAGACTGGATGGAATCCTATATGGATTTGGGGAGGGAGACATCGAGGGCCTCAGACTTCGCTGCATTTATTTTAAAATTTGACCATGTAACAAAGTGATCTATTTCAGCCATAACAGCATGGATGGATATATGTGATTGAGTGATATATACTAGGACATCAGCAGCAAATAGAGAGCACTTGTACTCGGTGCCTCCCACCTCAATCCACCTAATATTGGAGTTATGGCGAATTGATGAGAGCAGGTGCTCCATCACTAGGATGTATAAGAGAGGGGACAGAGGACATCCCTGACTTGTCCCATTGGTGATTGTGAAAGGTGATGAAAATGTTCTGATGCACACCCTGGGCCTTGGGACACCGGGAGCCGGACCCTTTTTGGTGGATGCTGGTGGTTGTAGTCTTCGTGGCGGCGACCCGGTTCCGTGGCTCAGGGTGGTCAAACCAGTGGCGGAACTATTTATGTGGTTTTGATATTTAAATGTCCGACTACGCCACCCGTGGATTACGGTCAGAGTGAACCGCCGCTGCAGGGCAGACCGCTGAGGCTGGTGTTGTGGGTGCAGCAGAGCGTAGCATAACTCCCCACGGGAGGAGTATAGCCTCAGGGCAGTGTATGCGGAGGATGGGGGTGATGGTGCAGGGCAGCAGCAGTAACGACACGGAGTCAGTGATGCAGTCCATGGCCTTTACTCACAGTTCTTATTATCCAGACCACGTCTGCAGGTAATGGCTGCCCACGTCGTACTGTGCTCACCAGGTGAGGGGCTCAGACAACTCCCAGATAACTTTGGAGCGCTTCACAGGACCCCCTTTGTGTGTCCTTTGTCTGGCCTTTCTTACCAACCCTTCTGTCCGGCTGCCTCGGGCCTCCTCTTGGTAAACTTGGCGCCAGTTTCCCTGACCCTATGTGGTGCCTTCCTAGCGGGTGTAGCGAGGGGCTGCGCCACATAAAATGTCAGAGCCTCCGGTTTCTAGCTGAGGGTCGTTTCCTGCCTCCACTAATTTCGGGGACCGGTCTCCCTCTTTGGCCTGACCCCTCCACGCAGGTGGATTCGGGCGTGCGGTGGCGACTCGCCCGTCCGCACCCCTGGGATCCCTTCATTCCTCGTTCTTGGAGCCTTCTCCGCTCCTCTTCCTTCCTTCTCCCTCTTCCAGGCCTGGGCCTCTGTTACTAGGCCCGCCTCCGGAGCAGAGCTCATGCAGAGCCCCTGCTCCCTGCCACTTCTGCTCAGACTTCTCTTCACTGAACTAAGATGGTGCCCACCTTTTATACTCCCTTCTCAATGCACCCAGGAACTGCTTCCTCCCTGCTCCTGCACTACAGGGTTCCCCTTCCTCAGTGTTCCCTCCCCCCACTCCAGCCAGGGACAGGGACTGTCGTGCCCATCTCAGAGGCATATTGGTCGCCCTGCCCCACGGCAATGTGGTGTAATGCATGCAGGTGTCGGGTCCTGATCCACACTCCATCCTTACCTGAGAGTGAGATATCACACCTCTGGGTGAGGTGCAATACCTCTGTAGCAACCGAGCCCTCAGGGTGCTACAGTTCCATTTATCTTCAGCCTAGGTGACGTATTGTGATACAGGGCCGTGATTTTGGCTATAAAAGGGTCCCCTAGACCCCTACCCCAAGCTTTTTAAGAGAATCATATATGGCGTGCCAGGAGACTCTATGGAATGCTTTCTCAGCATCCAACGAGAGTATCTAATTACAAATTTTTAACTGCATCTAGCCCAGGAAATACTTTGTGCCTAGTAGCAGTGTCTGCTAGTCAGCGGATTATCCCGGCTGTTAAGCAAGCTACACCACCTGTAGTTTGGACACTTAATTTTTTCAAAGGAAATGCTTCGGGACCACGGGATACTCAGTGAAGAGCATCAGGAGGCACCCCAAGGCATAGGGGCTGGGACTGGCAGTAGGATGCCTTGCGGTGGACAGCCGAGCTCGATCCTTATAAAAGCTTTTTAACTGCAGCAGCTTTAGTGGACGCTACTGGAGCTGGAATTACGCGGCTGCTGGCATGAGACTTGCCCTCCAATAGATCCTTGTAAATGGATTTAAAGTGTATTCATTCAAATTAGAGAGACAATTTAAATTAAAAAGCTTAGAGCTGCCTCCACCACAGGGGGGCTCGCTCGACCCACCAGCGGACAGGCACCAGTATTGGGAGAGGGGGGCTGGCCGTCAGGGTTCACCGCTGCTCTGGCACAAACCCGGCGACACGGAGGTGGCACGGGCAGGAGCGGACTGAACGTGTCGGCTTCTCACTTTTTGGATTTTAGAAGGGCATGACATGCCTATATTTGTGTCTCCCCCTCCTTTTACTCCTCCACCTCTTTTCTTTTCGCATGACTATATGTACTTGTCACTTTTCCATGTGTTAGTTGTGTCTTCTGAGCAGTTTGTCAGCTTTTGGACAACTTTGAAGGTGTTTTCTATGTGTTTCTATGTGTTTTTGTTTGCCTGCCATTGGTTTTAATGGTGTTCGAAGGTGTTCGACGAACAGTTCGACGAACAGTTCGGCGAACACACGGGTGTTCGATGAACCGAACCGAACTCGAACACTACGGGGGTGGCTCAACACTAGTTAAGATCATGATGGGGGCAAATCCTAGGAGCAGGATTTTTTTCTACATTATCAACAGTCAAATCATTGTCAGTCTTCAGATCATACAACAGGAAAATAAGCTGTGAACTATCCCTCTAAATCAGCACATAAAGTGAAAACTCCTCATTTTGGAAAAGGAAAAGGGCCAGCAATCTGAGCAATACTCAAGTTGTCTTTATACATCATCTCATCTCATTCGTATTTTTGATAGCCAGGTCGCATCCTAAAGAAGTACCTGATCAGCTTAATAATCACCATCATTCACAACTATTGAAAATTATATCTGGCTGCCTTACTTTCAGAAAAAGTAACCTACACTCCATGTATGGCACATGTTCTGAATTTAATTTTGCAAGATTTCATTGACAAACAAATGCACTTAAGGAAATTGGTGGTTATGCCAGGAAAGTATCAGCACATTTTAATAATTTTTTTGTAGCAAAGCATGCACTAGATTTGCGAAAACAGAATACTCTGGCAGAGCATTGTCTGATATTACTGTTGGAGCGTCTGTATGAGCATCACAAAACATTGATGAACTTTATCATGCAGTAGCCAAGAGTGAGTTCAAATTGGCTTATTATCAGGATAAACTGCGTTACCTGCTTTGTGAAGCTTTCACCAAGTGGATGACTGCCACAAGCATGACTGACCAGGAGACTCATCTGTGATCCTCACAGACACAACACTCCGGCACCTATGCCAGTATTAGGACTACAACATGTAGCCAAGACATTAGCATCAACAGCTATAGTATATTTGACAAGCTGGACCAGATGTTTTTTCTGTCATTGCAACATTCTTATGCACTTCAGCAAACAGAAATGCACAAACTGAACTGCTAGGTTAAGTCATACCTAGATTGTATTCCTTCTCAGGCAGATACCTAGAGCCCCAAATCCATGGACTTCTAGTTCAACAGATTGCACCATTGACAAGAATTGGCCCAATTTGTCAATGTACTATCAGAGATGGTTTTCAGTGCAGCAAGTGGCTTTATCATGCCCAAGCAGACCATATTGTCATTCACAAGCATGAAAAAACTTTACACTTGTCAAAATAAATTAGGCATAGATCAGTTCTGACTTTTTATCTATGGCTGATGCCAATGATTAGATCGACCAAAGCATCTGCCTGCCTGGCTGTCAATTGTGTTTTGTACTATATTGCTGTATTTTTAATACCCAAATTCTACCAGGAAATCTACTCCCTTTCCATCATGTCTTCTATACTGTGCTGCTGTTGGGAGCTGTTAGTCCTTGCTCTGCACGACCAGACATATTCTTGCCTTACCTATGCTATTTCTATACTGTTTGACTACTGCCATCATCACTAGCTTGCCACACATATTTTGCCTCTACACTGTGCTCATAATGTATACTGTACTGCTGCTGGGACTGCCAGTGTGGGAGCTATGCTGCCAAATATCTCTTTGCCTACCCCATCATATTTTTTTACTGCGCAGTGTCTGCCATTGCCACTTCCATTGCCACTGTTGATAAATGCTCACTAAAATATCTTGCTTGAATGTTTTACAGCTATACATGTTTCTGCTTTCACAAAACAGATAATTTTAGCACAACTCTGAGATAAACCATTGCTTCTTTACTTTTACAACAGCAAACCTGTTCCTGCTCAAATAAAAAGGGATAATTTTTCTATGTCTAAGAAAAAAAAAATCTGAATTAATTTTGCAAACAACAACCATGTTACTGATCACAAAAATTCTAGGGATCATTCTTTGCACGCTTTGTTGAGATGCTAGCCAGATTCAAAATAACAAACTTGTTTCTCCTCCTTAAAAAGGTCGTTTTTGCATGACTGGTTAAAAAGTCATTGTATCTCCATTTTTCGCACAGGAAACCTGCTGCTCATCTCAAAATAAAAATAATTTTTAAACGGCCTATGAAAAAGCTTTAGGCTGTTTGTTACTATTAGTGACCACATGTTTATCCATAGCCAAAAATGTTGAAATCATGTTGACGTCTCTAATGCTGTTTGCATTAAAGAGCTCAAAGGGGGCTTAAAGGGATTGTCCCATGAACAAAGTTCATTTTAATCAATAGATCTTTGAGTAATAATAAGTTCCACAATTAGATGTGTTTAAAAAAATGTTCCTATGCTGAGATAATCTTCTAAATATGCCCCTGGTATGTCCTGTGTAGTGGCCGTGTCTGACCATGCAGGGACATGGTCTAATCATGTCACAGCTTATGGCCAGGGGAGGAAGTAAAAGTGTATACAGACAGGAGAGGACAGAATCACAGATATATCTTTTTGTGAGGAAAAACATTTCCCTGCCTGTTTTAAGCAATTTTTTACCTCAAAGAAAGAATTAGCTGTGATCACATACTGTCCTGTCTGTATACTCTTTTGCTTCCTCCCCTGCCCAGGAGATGTGGTATGATAAGACCATATTCCTGTACAGTCAGACACAGTCATTAAACAGTACACAGCAGGGGCACATTTATAAGATTACCTTAACACGGGAATATTTTTTTTAAACACATCCAGTTGTGGAACTTATTTTTATTCCAAGATCTATTGATTAAAATGAACTTTGTTGGAAAACCCCTTTAACCCCTTCAGGACCCAGCCTATTTTGACCCTAAAGACCTTGGCATTTTTGTCAATTCTGACCAGTGTCCCTTTACGAAGTAAAAACTCTGGAACACTTCAACGGATCCTAGCGATTCTGAGATTGCTTTTTCGTGACATATTGGGCTTCATGTTAGTATTAAATTTAGGTCGATAATATTTGCGTTTATTTGTGAAAAAATCAAAAATATGGGAAAAAATTTGAAAATTTTGCAATTTTCAAATTTTGATTTTTTTTTCTACTAAAAGAGAGAGTGATGTGACACAAAATAGTTAATAAATAACATTTCCCACATGTCTACTTTACATCAGCACAATTTTTGAAAAAAAAAAAAATGTTGGTAGGAAGTTTGAAGGGTTCAAAGTTCATCAGCAATTTATCTTTTTTCCAGCAAAATTTACAAAACCATTTTTTTAGTTACCACATCACATTTGAAGTCCCTTTGAGGGGTCTTTATGACAGAAAACACCCAAAAGTGACACCATTCCAAAAACTGCACCCCTCAAGCTACTCAAAACTACATTCAAGAAGATTATTAACCCTTCAGGTGCATCACAGGAACTAAAGCCACATGGAAGAAAAAAATGAACATTTTTATTTTTCTGACAAAAATTTTCTTTTAGCCTAAATTTTTTAATTTTCACATGGGTAACAGGATAAAATGCATCCTAAAATTTGTTGGTCAATTTCTCCTGAAAAAGTTCACAGATCATTTTGTGAAGCACCTGGGGGTTCCAAGTGCTCACTATGCATCTAGATAGGTGCCTTGGGGAGTCTAGTTTCCAAAATGGGGTCACTTGTGGGGGAGCTCCACTTTTTAGGCACATTAGGGGCTCTCCAAACGCAACATGGTGTCCGCTAACAATTTGAGACGATTTTCCATTCAATTTGTTTGCGGACACCATGTCCCGTTTGGAGAGCCGCTGTGTGCCCAAACATTGGAGCTCACCTACAAGTGACCCCATTTTGGAAACTATACCCCCCAAGGCACCTATCTAGATGCATAGTGAGTACTTGGAACCCCCAGATCCTTCACAAATTAATCCGTAAAAATCAAAAAAGTGTTTTTTTTTCCACTTTTTCATTTTTATGAATCAATTTGTGAAGCACCTGGGGGTTCCAAGTGCTCACTATGCATCTAGATAGGTGCCTTGGGGGGTCTAGTTTCCAAAATGGGGTCACTTGTGGGGGAGCTCCAATGTTTGGGCACACAGCGGCTCTCCAAAAGCAACATGGTGTCCGCTAACAAATTGTCGACTCAAATTGTAAGAAGACACCATGTTGCGTTTGGAGAGCCGCTGTGTGCCCAAACATTGGAGCTCCCCCACAAGTGACCCCATTTTGGAAACTAGACCCCCCAAGGCACCTACCTAGATGCATAGTGAGCACTTGAAACCCCCAGGTCCTTCACAAATTAATCCGTAAAAATAAAAAAGTGTTTTTTTTTCCACTTTTTCATTTTTATGAATCAATTTGTGAAGCACCTGGGGGTTCCAAGTGCTCACTATGCATCTAGATAGGTGCCTTGGGGGGTCTAGTTTCCAAAATGGGGTCACTTGTGGGGGAGCTCCAATGTTTGGGCACACAGCGGCTCTCCAAATGCAACATGGTGTCCGCTAACAAATTGTCGGCTCAAATTGTTAGAAGACACCATGTTGCGTTGGGATGAGCGGGACGGGCGGGACATTTTGTGTGCTTTGTGCGTGTGTAAAAAAAAAAAAAAAAAAAAAATCAAAACTTTATTATAGTGTGAGTGTACGTGTGTGTGCTTGGTGTAACCTTCTGCAGTCACGTGTGGGGGCGGTCAGGCGTAGGGGCCGGTCAGGCGTAGGGGGCGGTCAGGCGTAGGGGGCGGTCAGGCGTAGGGGGCGGTCAGGCGTAGGGGGCGGTCAGGCGTAGGACGGGGTCAGGCGTAGGGGCGGTCAGGCGTAGGGAGCGGTCAGGCGTAGGGGGCGGTCAGACGTATGGGGCGGTCAGACGTATGGGGCGGTCAGACGTATGGGGCGGTCAGACGTAGGAGGGGGCTGAGGAGATGGAGGAGCCAGAAGCAGCAGCAAGGGGGGTGATCACTGGGGCAGGAGCCGGCAGCAGCAAGGGGGGGTAGGAGGCCGGCAGCATCGGGGGGGTGATTACTGGGGCAGAAAGGGGAGCAGGAGCTGGCAGGAGCAGGGGGCTGATTACTGGGTTTTCGGGGGGGTGATCACTGGGAACAGGGGGGGTGAACACTGGGAACAGGGGGGGTGAACACTGGGGGAGGGGGTGATTATTGGGAGGTGGGGGGTGATATCACTGGGACTGGGGGATGGTGGGTTTGATCACAGGAGCAGGGCATTTACACTGAGCCTGCTGCTGCTGTGATCACAGTCCACCGGCTGTCAGAAGGAGAGCAGCAGCCGGTGGATGAAGACGTGGGAGAGGGAGCAGAGGGAGCGGAGGTCGGGGTGCAGGTATGAAAGTGGAGGGGGGGTGGAGAGGGGGGCGGGGGGGTCACGGGGGGGTGGAGAGGGGGGTGGGGGGGTCGCGGGGGGGTGGAGGGGGGGGTCGGTGGGAGCTGATCGGCGGTGGCGGCGGCAGACGCGATCCAGGGGGTCCACAGCAGGGGGTCCACAGCAGGGGGTCCACAGCAGGGGGTCCACAGCAGGGGGTCCACAGCAGGGGGTCCACAGCAGATGATCTAGGGTTGGGAAGGTGCTGGGAGGTTTCAGCCATCCCTCCATATCTGATTGGGGCTAGTATCCATGTGACGCTAGCCCCCCAATCAGATCTGGGGGGAGGGGGGGAACAGAGGTGACACTCCCCCCAGCCAATGGCTGATGCTGTAAGCATCAGGCAATGCCCAGATTTAAATATTACACCAATTTTCATTGGTGAAATATTTAATTCATACCGATTGGCAGTTTCACTAAAAGTGAAAATGAAACAGCCAATCGGAGGGGTCCCAGGCACGGGGGGGTTAATCCACCCCCCGGGGGGTCGACTTCAGGATGTCCAGTTGCAGTAGCAACTGTGACACCTGAGCGACCCCGCTCGCAGGCGCTGCAGGGGCTCTTTCCCTCCATGTCACAGACGCTGTGACATGGGTCGGGAACGAACTGTTTTCCATGTCACAAACGGTGTGACACGGGTTGGGAAGGGGTTAATTCAGTTCTATGAGACTTCAGACTGCTGGATATGTTTTCTAGCAAGTAACACTGCAAATCACTTTTTTAAAAAAACAATTTTTGATGATGCTGTATATATATCCAGGGTAATTTGTAAATAGGTACATTCACCAACGGTAGTAAAACTTTCCAGCTTTATTTTTATTTTAACCCCTTCACAAACATGCGATTTTCAATTTTTGCATTTTCGTTTTTTGCTCCCCTTCTTCCCAGAGGAATAACCTTTTTAGCTTTTCATCAATATGGCCATGTGAGGGCCTGTTTTTTGTGGGACAAGTTGTACTTTTGAATGACACTACTGATTTTACCATATAGTGTACTCGAAAATGGGGAAAAAATTCCAAGTCTGGTGAAATTGCTAAAAAAGTGCAATTCCACAAATGTTTTTTTTTTGTCCACTAAATGCTAAAACTGACCTGCCATTATGATTCTCCAGGTAATTTGCAAATACCAAACATGTATAGGTTCTTTTTATTATTTAAGTGGTGAAAAAAATCCAAAGTTTGAAAAAAAAAAAAGTGACTTTTCGAAAACTGTAGCATCTCCACTTTTTGGGATCTGGGGCCAGGTGCGGGCTTATTTTTTCTGCACCAAGCTAATGTTTTTATTGATACCACTCTAGGGTAGATACTATGTTTTGACAACCTGTTATAGCTTTTTATTCTAATATTGCGGTGACCAAAAAACTGTAATTCTGGCATTTTGATTGCTTTTGTCTCGTTACACCGTTTACCGATCGGATTAATTTACTTTATATTTTGATAGATTGGGCGATTTTGAATACAGTGATCAGCGTGTATTTTCTTTTTATTATTCTATTTTGTATGGGGCAAAAGAGTGGTGATTTGAACTTTTATATATTTTTTTATGTTTTTTAAAACTTATTTTAACTTTTCACTTGCTTCAATAGTCCCCTTAGGAGACTTGAAGCTGCGATCTTCTGTACGCTTGTGTTACACATAGAGGTATAGCCCTGCTATGTGTAGCAGAAATTATCATCTTCATAGCATATCTGCAATGATAAGCACAGCGATCTTCTGCAGACCTCTGGCTGTCATGCCAACCCATCGGTGCCCCACGATCATATGACAGGGGCACCAATGGGCAAGTCTTATGATGCGCTTCCGGAACGCTTGAGTTAAATGCCGCTGTCAGTGAAATGTTAACAGTCGTGGGTGGATCACAATTTCACCCGTGGCTGTTAGAGGCACGTGACATCTGATCAAATCAGCTGTCGTGTGCTGGGAAAGATGCAGACTCAGCGCCGGTGCCTGCATCAAAGGCTTTGAAGGAGTTAATCTTATATAAATAAAAATGTAAATGTTCATTTGTTCAAAATCTTAAATCTCCGAAAGTTCTTCACCGATTGCTTTGAAATGTTGACACAACGTTGCACTAAAATACCTACGATGTTTTTATATACAATGGGGGAAATCAGTATTTGATCCCTTGCTGTTTTTGCACGTTTGCCCACTGACAAAGACAAGAACAGTCTATTTTTTTAAGGGTACGTTAATTGAGAGATAGAATATCAAAAAAAAATCAAGAAAATCACATTGTATAAATTAGATAATTTTTTTTGCATTTTGCAGAGAGAAATAAGTACTTGATCCCCTACAAACCAGTATGAGTTCTGGCTCCTACAGACCAGATAGATGCTCCTAATCAACTCGTTACCTGCTTTAAAGTCAGCTGTCTTACATAGTCACCTGTATAAAAAAATCCTGTCCACAGATTCAATTAATCAGTCAGACTCTAACCTCTACAATATGGGCAAGACCAAAGAGCTTTCTAAGGATGTCAGGGACAAGATCACAGACCTGCACAAAGCTGGAATGGGCTACAAAACCATAAGTAAGATGCTGGGTGAGAAGGAAACAATTGTTGGTGCAATAGTAAGAAAATGGAAGAAATACAAAATGACTGTCAATTGACATCGGTCTGGGGCACCATGCAAAATCTCACCTTGTGGGGTATCCTTGATCATGTGGAAGGTGAGAGATCAGCCTAAAACTACACGGTTAGAACTTGTTAAGGATCTCCAGGCAGCTGGGACCACAGTCACCAAGAAAACCATTGGCAATACATTACGTCTGCTCAAGAAGGCACAAATGCAGGCCAGTCTGAAATTTACCAATGAACACCTGGATGATTCTGTGAGTTATTGGGAAAAGGTGCTGTGTCAGATGAGACAAAAATTTAGCTCTGTGGCATTACCTCAACTCGCCGTGTTTGGAGGAAGAAAAAGGATAAGTACAACCCTAAGAACATCGTCCCAACCGTGAAGCATGGTGGGGGAAACTTTATACTTTTGGATGCTTTTCTGCAAAAGGGACATGACGACTGCACCATACTGAAGGGAAGATGGATGGGGTCATGTATCGCAAGATTTTGGCCAACAACCTCCTTCCCTCAGTAAGAGCATTAAAGATGGGTCGTGGCTGGGTCTTCCAGCAAGACAATGACCCAAAACAAACAGCCAAGGCAACAAAGGAGTGGCTCAAAAAGAAGCACAGTAAGGTCATGAAGTGGCCGAGCCAGTCTCCAGACCTTAATACCATAGTAAACTTAAGGAGGGAATTGAAGCTCTGAGTGTTAGAACCTTGCTGTTAGGTTTTTTTTCCTTTGCTGGTCACATGACCTTGTTGGCCTATTTAATCCTGCTCCGCCCTTCTGGCTTTGCTGGACTTCATTGTATATCTACTTTCTAGCTAGCCTGTGCTCTGTGTCTTGCTCTGTTAGTTTGCTTGGTCTACGGACCTCTATGTTCTTTATATTTTGTTTGTTCGTCCGTCTGCTACTATTTCTGTTAGGAGGTGTCCCATATTCCTCCCAGTCCTTAGTACTTGTAGGGATTCCTCCCCCACATCTATAGGTCTTCGTACAGACTAGCTTAGGACTTTAGCAGGTCTGATCGCAGGATCAGGTTCCCTGTTACATCGTAGGGATTCAGCTGAGTCCTATAGTAGGGACAGATCTCCTCTCTTTCCTTAGCTCTGGTAGCAGAACATAACAGTAAGTCCAGCCAGCAAATTCTCTAAGGAAAGATTTTTTTTTTGTTCCATCATGGTGTCGGTTCAGGATTTGGCTAAACACCTGCAGGGACTCTCTCTGGAAGTGGCCGAGCTCCGTCAGCACGTGAGTAACAGTTCTGGAGCACATTTCTTGGAGCCTAAGGTATGTTTGCCGGATTTATTTTTTGGTGAACATCGAGAATTTTTTTCATTTAAAAATGCTTGCTTATTGTATTTTCGTTTGAGACCCAAGTCCTCTGGGGATGAATCCCAGCGCGTAGGGTTCATAATGTCACTTTTGCGCAAAGAGCCTCAGGAGTGGGCCTTTTCTTTGCAACCTAGTGATACATGCTTCAGATCAGTGGATAGTTTTTTTTCTGCTTTAGGACTATTATATGATGATCCTGACCGTGTCGCATCAGCTGAGACTGAGTTGAGACGTTTAAAACAAGGATCAGGTAATGTCGAAAAATATTGTACACATTTTCGTCGTTGGTCCACTCAAACAGGGTGGAACGATTCTGCTCTGAAAAGTCTATTTCTTGCTGGGCTCAGTGAAAGGGTTAAAGACCTGCTAATTGCTTATCCTACACCTGAGGATTTGCAACAGGCTATGCAATTAGCTATACGGGTGGATAGAAGACTGCGTGCTAGGGTTAATGAGAGCAAATCCTCTGCTATGTCAGTTTCTGGTTATGAGAATGTGTGTACTAACAGTGGTGAACCGATGGAGATTGGATCGGTGGCACCTCGCTCTCAAGAAAAAGACCGTCGTTTTTCGAAAGGCTTGTGTTTCTATTGCGGAAAATCTGGTCATTTGATTAAAGGCTGTGAGCTTCGTATGAAGAAAGAAAAAAAAATGGTCAGTCACGCCCGTATTGCCTGTTTAAATTCCAAGGGTGTATTTTTAGCTGCTTCCACGATTGCTCAGGAAAAATTAATGGAATTTCGGGTGTTTGTTGATTGCGGGTCTACACTGAATGTAATTGATGGGGGATTCGTGGAAAAACTCAATTTAAAACCTGAACCTTTATCATCCCCCATTGCTGTGGTTTCTGTGGATGGTTCCCCTTTGAAGAATATTACTCTCAAGGTCTGTGAATTTCCTCTCACTATTAATGGTGTTCACCATGAGAAATTGGATTTGGTAGTGTTGAATAACTTGCCTTCTCCAGTAATATTGGGTTTGCCCTGGTTAAAATTTCACAATCCTGTACTGGATTGGTCTACCAGTGAAATTAAATCCTGGAGCCATAAATGTTATGACAAGTGTTGTAACGGGCGTATTGCAGCTTTGGATAGGGGAGAATTGCCTGTTCCTATTCAGGATTTTTGGAGAGTTTTTTCTGAGAAGGAATCGCAGGTTTTGCCTCCCCATAGAGACTATGATTGTTCTATTGAATTTGTCCCTGGAGCGACTCTTCCTAAAAGTCGTTTATTTAACCTTACTATTCCTGAGAGGAAGGCTTTGGAGGAATACATACAGACAAGTTTGGCCGCCGGTCACATTAGGCCCTCTAAGTCTCCTGTGGCGGTTGGATTTTTTTTTGTAAAAAAAAAAGGACGGCGGTTTACGTCCTTGTCTGGATTTTCGTGAGATTAACAAAATTACGGTACGCAATCCTTACCCACTGCCATTGATTCCTGATCTGTTTAACCAGTTATTGGGGGCCAAGTGGTTCTCTAAAATTGACCTTAAGGGGGCATACAATCTGTTGCGCATGAAGGAGGGTGATGAATGGAAGACTGCTTTTAACACTCCTGTGGGTCATTTTGAGAATCTGGTTATGCCTTTTGGTCTTACTAATGCTCCTGCATTTTTTCAGAATCTGATTAATGTCATCCTTAGACCTTTGATTGGTAAAAATGTGGTTGTGTATTTGGATGACATTTTGATTTATTCGCCAGATCTGGAGTCTCATTGGCGGAGCGTGCGTGAGGTATTACAGTTATTAATGGACAATTCGCTTTTTGCTAAGCTGGAGAAATGTGAGTTCGCTGTACAGAGAATTAGTTTTTTGGGCTACATTATCTCCAGCAAAGGTTTTGAGATGGATCCGGTTAAGGTTCAGGCTGTGCAGGAATGGCCTAGGCCTATTGGTTTGAAATCGATACAGAGGTTTTTGGGTTTCGCCAATTACTATAGAAAATTCATAAAAAAAATTTCTAGTATTGTCAAACCTCTGACTGATCTCACCAGGAAAGGTGCTGATGCGGTTCAGTGGTCTTCTGAGGCCATTGAAGCTTTTGTGTATCTCAAGGAGAGGTTCACCTCTGCTCCCATCCTTATGCAGCCTGATGTTACTAGGCCGTTTTTGTTTGAGGTTGATGCTTCCTCTGTGGGGGTTGGCGCAGTATTGTCTCAGGATAACGGGGATGGATTACATCCCTGTGCCTTTTTTTCAAAAAAATTTTCAGAGACTGAATTGAATTACGATATTGGTAATCGGGAATTATTGGCTATTAAACTCGCATTTGAACACTGGCGCCACTTCTTGGAAGGTGCGGAATTTCCCGTTCAGGTTCTTACGGATCATAAAAATCTGATATATCTTGACGCTGCCAAGCGCCTGAATGCCCGTCAGGCTAGGTGGGCACTGTTTTTCTCGCGGTTTAATTTCTCCGTTACTTACATCCCTGGTACTAAGAATGTTAAGGCGGATGCCTTGTCTCGCAGTTTTTCTCCCATAGTCGGTGCTGAGAAAGAGGAAAACATTTTACATCAAGGTGTTGTGATAGCTGCTTTAGACTCCGTTTTGGAAGATGAGATTCTTAAAGCTCAGGAGAATGCCCCATCTAACACTCCTCATGGGAGGTTGTTTGTGCCTGGGACCTTTAGGAGAGATTTGTTTGTTGAGTGTCACGAATCTCGGTTGGCAGGTCATCCCAGAATCTCTGAGACCAAGAGACTGGTGGGTCGCAGTTTTTGGTGGCCTGGATGGCAGAAGGAAGTCATTAAGTGGGTACGCCAATGTACTGTATGTGCTAGATCTAAGTCCTCACATACTCCTGCTGCGGGGTTGCTTTGTCCTTTGGAGGTCCCCAGTGCTCCTTGGACACATTTGGCTATGGACTTTATAACTGACCTTCCCCCCTCTGAGGGTTTTACTGTCATCTGGGTGGTCGTGGACCGTTTTAGCAAGATGTGTCACTTGGTTCCCTTCATCAAACTGCCCTGCGCTAAAACTCTCGCTAAGGCCTTTGTCAAGGAAATTGTCAGACTTCATGGCGTTCCTACTGACATTGTTTCTGATAGGGGTCCTCAGTTCGTGGCTCGTTTTTGGCGTGCCTTTTGTGACAGGTTGGGAATTCATTTGTCGTTTTCGTCCGGATATCATCCTGAATCTAATGGCCAGACAGAAAGGAAAAACCAGGATGTTGAGCAGTTCTTGCGTTGTTTTGTGGCAGACAATCAAGAGGGGTGGTCTGAGTTTCTGTCACTTGCCGAATTTGCTCTGAACAATCATACATCTTCTTCTGCTGGTTGTTCGCCTTTTTTTTGTTGTTCTGGGAGACATCCGTCGTTTGGGTCGTTCTCCAAGTTGGGATCTGCCGTGCCTGAGGAGGAGAATTTTTCCGGTGATTTGGAAAGAGTTTGGACGGATGTGCGTGGTAATCTTCAGGAGGCCAACAGAAAATCTAAAGACTACTTTGATAGGAAACGACAGGAGGTTTTGTTCGCTGTTGGTGACATGGTTTGGTTGTCCTCTAGGAATCTGCGGTTGAGGATTCCTTCTAAGAAATTGGGTCCCAAGTTTGTAGGGCCCTTTAAGGTGCTTCAGGTTGTCAACCAATCTGCTGTTAGGTTGGAGGTTCCTACCTCCTGGAGAATTAATCCGGTCTTTCATGTCTCTCTGTTAAAAAAAGCTGTTGTGTCGGATGGTGACGCCTCTGCCTCTGTTCCTCCGGTGGTGGAGGACGGGGAATATGAAATTTCTCGCATCCTTGACTCTAGACGGTATAGAGGTAGTTTGCAGTATCTTGTGGCCTGGAAAGGTTTCGGACCCGAGGATAACTCTTGGGTGAGGTCAGATGATGTTTCCGCGTCCAGACTTATCAGAGCGTTTC
The DNA here is from genome assembly GCF_046119375.1 of Phyllobates terribilis. Taxonomy (NCBI): domain Eukaryota; kingdom Metazoa; phylum Chordata; class Amphibia; order Anura; family Dendrobatidae; genus Phyllobates; species Phyllobates terribilis. The sequence goes on from NW_027362763.1 coordinate 227,435,806, forward strand.
ACAGGAGATTTCCTGATAAGCCTGGTCCTAGGGGATCCGGAGGATCCTCTTAGAAGGGGGGGTACTGTTAGAACCTTGCTGTTAGGTTTTTTTTCCTTTGCTGGTCACATGACCTTGTTGGCCTATTTAATCCTGCTCCGCCCTTCTGGCTTTGCTGGACTTCATTGTATATCTACTTTCTAGCTAGCCTGTGCTCTGTGTCTTGCTCTGTTAGTTTGCTTGGTCTACGGACCTCTATGTTCTTTATATTTTGTTTGTTCGTCCGTCTGCTACTATTTCTGTTAGGAGGTGTCCCATATTCCTCCCAGTCCTTAGTACTTGTAGGGATTCCTCCCCCACATCTATAGGTCTTCGTACAGACTAGCTTAGGACTTTAGCAGGTCTGATCGCAGGATCAGGTTCCCTGTTACATCGTAGGGATTCAGCTGAGTCCTATAGTAGGGACAGATCTCCTCTCTTTCCTTAGCTCTGGTAGCAGAACATAACACTGAGTTGCCAAGCGACAGCCTCAAAATCTTAATGATTTAGAGATGATCTGCAAAGAGGAGTGGACCAAAATTCCTCCCGACATGTGCGTAAACCTCATCATCAACTACAAAAAACGTCTGACTGCTGTGCTTGCCAACAAAGGTTTTGCCACCAAGTATTAAGTGTTGTTTGCCAGAGGGATCAAATACTTATTTCTCACTGCAAAATGCAAAAAAATTATTTAATTTATTCAATGTGATTTTCTTGATTATTTTTTGGGCATTCTCTCTCAATGTTAAAATTAACCTACCCTTAAAATCATAGACTGTTCATGTCTTTGTCAGTGGGCAAACTTACAAAAACAGCAAGGAATCAAATACTTTTTTCCCCCACTGTGCCAGCTGTTGGATGTAAAAGCAACAGCGAGAGGAGGGTGTTACGAGCTCAGTAACAGGCTGACTCTCCACCCGGCATTCTCCCCCTCTTAGTGACATCTCATTCATAAACCCTTCTCCCCCTCCTTCATTCGCTCCAGCCGCTGCCTGTGCTTTGCTTCTTTTGTGTCCCCTGTGGGGGTTGGGGTGAAGGGGAATGACGCAACCATCTGTTCGAGGACGAAAGATGCTGCTGCTCATCACGACCACCGCCTGAGAGGTGGCTGCCTCTGCTCTCCGGCACCACTGCTGCTGCGGCTTCATCTTCTCCAGCAGGTGAATCTTATATCCGATTGCGCAACAACAAGCAGGGGAGGGAGGGAAAGAGAGAGGGAGGCTGCACGGAGAGGCACAGGCCATGGCCTCTGCTCTGGGAGCTGAGCTGGGCCCAAGCCTTGCAGTATTGGGCCGATAGCGAGTGACTGCAAATCCCACTGCCCCACCGTGGGAAGTGGCGCTGTGGTGCTGTGATCTGGCCGGTACCGGCCCGGGAATCACTTCAAACGAAATCGATGATGTAATATGCGCTGAAATACCCTGATGCCGACATCGATAAGTATTTGCATGAAGTTGTGACGAAGAATATGATACACGGACCTTGCGGTACACTGAATCCAAATTTTCCATTCATGATAGACGGAAAATGCTTTAAGCGATATCCTCGAGCATTAGTAGCCAACAAAGTTACAGGAGACGGTGGATATCCTTTATACAGAAGATGATCAGCAGAAGATGGTGGTAATTTAGCAACTAGTGTTGAGCCACCCACGTAGTGTTCGGATTCGGTTCGGTTGGTCGAACACCGGGATGCTCGTGGAACTATTCGTCGAACACCTTAGAACACCATCAAACACCGTCGAAGACCGTTAAAACTAATGGCAGGCAAACAAAAACAAATAGAAAACACCTTCAAATGTGTCCAAAAGCTGACAAACTGCTCAGAAGACACTCTCTTTAAAAAAGCCAGCCGGCAGTTCAGCATCGGTACCCGACAATTTAGAACAGAAAGAATAGAGCATCACACATAGATTAGATAGATAGAAACATGTCAGTCACATATATAAGAAGTACAGTGACAGTGTTGGTTACTGTACTTGTCATTTAGTGTTAAAGGATTTATTTAAAAAAATAATAGTGTTTTCATGCACCAGTCTCTTTAAAAAAGCCGGCTGGCAATTCAGCATCGGTACCCGACTATTTAGAACAGAAAGAATAGAGCATCACACATAGATTAGATAGATAGAAACATGTCAGTCACATACATAATAAGTACAGTGATAGTATTGATTACTGTACTTGTCATTTAGTGTTAAAATAAAGAATTTATTAAAAAAAAAATTGGCGTGGGGTTCCCCGTAATTTTAGTCTCTAGCGGAGGTTAAGCAGACGGCTGGGGCAGATGTTTGAAGCCTGGGAAGGGGGTAATACCCACGGAGCTTCCCAGGCTACTAATATCAGCCCCCAGCTGAATACCTAGCCTTTACTAGCTATTAAAATTGGGGACCCAAAAAAAAATGACGTGGGGTCCCCCCTATTTTAATAGCTAGCAAAGGCTAGGCAGACAGCTGGGGGCTGATATTAATAGCCCAGGAAGGGTGCCATGAATATTGGCCCCCTCCCAGGCTAGAAACACCAGCCGTAAGCCGCCCCAGTCTTCTCAATGCCATCCCAGCGTGGGAGAATTCTCTTGCTCCCCGCATGCGCAGGAGAATTCTCCCACGCTGTCAGTGACGTGTATGAGGTGAGCTGAGTTCATTGGACATGAACTCGGCTCCTCTGGATGCCGTCACAGCGAGACACTGACGAGCGCAAGCAAGCCTGCGCTTCTCAGTGTCTGCAGCATGGCAAGCTGGATGGCAGCTTTCTGCTGCGATCCAGCCTGTCATGTCAATGTAGCAGAGTTGAAGCTGTCCTGGGAAACATGGAAAGGTAAGGATGAGGTTGGTTTATTATTTTACTTTTATTGCAGAAGACTTTGGCTTCAGCTGGAATGGGTGTGACGGTAAGTATGGTTTAATTTAGAACATTAAAGGAATGTGTGTTTATTTCAATTAAAGGACTTTATTCTTGGTGTTGTGTTTTTTTTTAATTCTTTACTAGAAATTCATGGCGGTCATGTCTAATATTGGCCTTACCCCATGAATTTCGGGCTTAGGGCCAGCTGATAATACCAAGCTGGCCCTAACCCCTTTATTACCCAGTGAGCCACCGCACCAGGGCCCTGGATGAGTTGGGTACAGCGCCAGAAGATGGCACTTCTATGAACGCGCCATTTTCTGGGGTGGCTGCTGACTGCAATTTGCAGCAGGGGGGGTCCAGAAAGCTTGGGCCTCCCTGCGCTGCGGATTCAAGCCCCCAGCTGCTTAGTTGTACCTGGCTGGACACAAAATTAGGGCGAAGCCCTACGTCAATTTTTTTTAAATTATTTCATGAAATTCATGAAATAATTAAAAAAAGGGCTTCCCTGTATTGTTGTGTCCGGCCAGGTACAAATAGGCATCTGGTGGTTGGAGGCAGCCCGTTCCATGTCAATTTGGCAGAGCTGAAGCCGTCCTGGGAACCATGGAAAGGTAAGGATGAGGTTGGTTTATTATTTTACTTTTATTGCAGAAGACATTGGCTTCAGCTGGAATGGGCATGACGGTAAGTATGGTTTAATTTAGAACATTAAAGAATTGTGTGTTTATTTCAATTAAAGGACTTTATTCTGGGTGTTTGTGTTTTTTTTAACTTTGACTATGGGGTTAGTAATGAGGGTGTCTTATAGACGCCTCTCCATTACTAACCTGGGCTTCATGTTAGCTGGCATTATAAGCTTACATTAACCCCAGCACTATTACCCCACTGCCACCGCTACAGGGCAGTGGGAAGAGCGAGGCTAAGTGCCAGAGTTGGCGCATCCTATGGATGCGCCATTTCTGGGCGGCTGCCTGCTGGTGTTTCTAGCCTGGGAGGGGGCCAATATTCATGGCACCCTTCCTGGGCTATTAATATCAGCCCCCAGCTGTCTGCCTAGCCTTTGCTAGCTATTAAAATAGGGGGGATCCCACGTCATTTTTTTGGGGGGACCTCCATTTTAATAGCTAGTAATGGCTAGGTATTCAGCTGGGGGCTGATATTAGTAGCCTGGGAATCTCCGTGGGTATTACCCCATTCCCAGGCTTCAAACATCTGCCCCAGCCGTCTGCTTAACCTCCGCTAGAGACTAAAATTACGTGGAACCCCACGCCATTTTTTTTTAAATAAATCCTTTATTTTAACACTAAATCACAGGTACAGTAATCCACACTATCACTGTACTTATTATGTATGTGACTGACATGTTTCTATCTAATCTAGGTGGGATTCTCTATTCTTTCTGTTATAAATTGTCGAGTACCGATGCTGAATTGCCGGCCGGCTTTTTTAAAGAGACGGGTGCATGAAAACACTATTTTTTTTTTAAATAATTCCCTTAACACTAAATGACAAGTACAGTAACCAACACTGTCACTGTACTTCTTATATATGTGGCTGACATGTTTCTATCTATCTAATCTATGTGTGATGCTCTATTTTTTCTGTTCTACATTGTCGAGTACCGGTGTATGCCACTGCTGAATTGCCGTCTTTTCATGTTTCACTGTGAGCACTGTTCCCATCGATTAGGGCAACCACTGTAATGCCACAACCACCATGGCTGTGACATTACAGTGAGTGGCAGGCAATCCCTGCATGATGTGAAAAAATCCAGTTACGCTTTTGGTGCACGAACAGTTATCAAACATAACCTCGAACAGCCGAATTTTTTGCAAATCTTTCGCGTTCGTCGAACGACTCGAACACCGCCCAAAACAGCTCGAATTTGAAATTGGCGAACAGTTCTAGTCGAACACCGCTCATCTCTATTAGCAACCATACAAATGCGAAACGGTGACATCGAAGTAGATAACCAGTGGGTTGCTCCATATTCGCCTTTGCTATCAAAAACATACAAACTACACATAAACGTGGAATACTGTAACTCCGTAAAATAAATCAAATACATTTGTAAGTACATTAATAAAGGCAGCAACATGGCAGTTTTTGGCGTGCAACCAGAAAGAAGTGATAGGAATGCGGTCATACATATCGATGAAATCGCACAGTATCAGGCTGGATGATGCATAAGCAGCAATGAAGCTGTATGGTGAATTCTTTCATTTCCCATACATGAAGAAGTCCAGCTGTTGTTCACTTAGCAGTACATCTAGAAAATGGACAACGCGTGTATTTCACAGCTGCAAATGTACAACAAATAGCCCTGAATCCACCCTCTACAATGTTAATTGCTTTCTTCACATTATCTCAAAATGACAAGTTTGCGAAAACACTGCTGTATTCGGAAGTGCCTATGTTTTACACATAGAAAGCGAGTACAAAATCATTTGAACGATACAAACGAGGAGAGCGAGTCCATGGACAACTTGGCATATTCAAATAATCTACGATAGGTAGACTGTACACTGTGCATCCCAATCAATGCATCTTTCTTCACATGCTGTTGGTAAATGTGGTCGGTCCAACGTCTTTCCAGCAATTGAGAATTCTCAACGGTGTTACTCATGCCACTTTCTGCAGTGCATGTCAAGCTCTGAATTTATTGGATACTGGGATGTATGCATGAATGACGCGTGCAACATCGTCACATCCAAATCTAATTTGTGCATTGTTTGCAATCATATTGACCGCCTGCTCTCCTTCATCTCCAACAGAGTTATGGGAGAAATATAAATCCGTCGAATATGCAAGGAAACTTCAAATATGAACATGGATTTTACAGCAGAAATCTACAATGAAGCGTTGATAATGATTGAAGATTTGTGCTTAGAAATCGCAACCAAAGTTCTCAATCAATTGGGAATGCCATCACTGAATCGATTTGCTGCTGCTTCGTTCGATGTAGAACTGTGCCGTGAACAAAATTACAACACGGGTGATCTTTTGTCATATGTGCAGTCAAATATTCCTAAGCTAACGCTTGAGCAAAAAGGCATTTACGATCAAATAATGCAGACTATCAATAATGGAGTTGGAGAAATCTTCTTCTTAGATGCGCCAAGAGAAACTGGTAAAACTTTCCTAATTAGATTCAATCTGGCAGCAATTTGATCCCAAAATGACATAGCTTTAGCTCTTGCATCATTGGGAATAGCTGCGACATTGCTACCAGGTGGAAGAACTGCTCATTCCGCTTTGAAATTGCCATTGAACATGCAATTCATTGAAACTCCCACGTGCAACATTTCCAAAGCATCCGGCATGGGAAAAGAATTACAGAAATGCAAACTTATTGTTTGGGATGAATGCACAAAAATACACTCGAGGCTCTTGATCGATCATTGCAAGATTTACGTGGAAACATCAGACCATTTAATATTGCTTGCAGGGGATTTCAGGCAAACCATACCTGTAGTGATTAGTGATGAGCGAGTATGTTTTGTTAACCATTTTGCCGAGTATACTCAGGCGAGCACTGAGTAGTTACAGCTGCTCTGTGATATGTTTGAATCACTCCCGTGTGCATGATTTGCGACTGTTTGACAGCTTTAATACATGTGGGGAATGTCTATTTCTTACACATTCACTCGGCGAAAGGGTTAACAAAACATACTCGCTCATCACTAGTAGTGATGAGCGAGCACTAAAATGCTCAGGTACTTGGGTGCTCGACCCGAGCAACGAGCCCAATGTAAGTCTATGGGAAACCCAAGCATTTTTCAGGCGGTACCCCCCGGCGGTCTGCAGAGGGCCTAAAAATTGCCCAAATCGATGGGAACAGTGCTCAAAATGACATGTGAACATCATGGGGAAGACCACTGGAAGCATTTCTCACTCCCAGGTCACTGCTGTCAACAATGTTGTCAGAGTATTACGCCACTTTTAAGGACTCACAATAAAACATACAAAAACCAAACCAAAATTGATTTTCATGGGAAATATGTTAAGGAACATCCTTTCCAGGGTAATGACTTGTATATATTAGGCAAAATAAATAACCAAAAACAAAAATGCTCCTCCACACCTTGGGCTATGTTCACACGTAGCATTTTTGATGCGTTTTTGCGCTTTTGCATTGCTTTCAACCAAGACAGATGCATTCACCAGGAAATGTCATTTTAACATTTTACAACCTTATCTGGCCATGTGGTGTGTGACACATCATCAGACACATGCATACAGTGCTGAAAAGACATGAGAACAGCATGGGGAAGACCTCTGGAAGCATTTCTGACTCCCAGGTCACTGCCTAAAAGTGGGCCCATCATAAGTGATCCTTGGCGCATGCGAAGATGCCTCCCGCCATGCACCTGTCATTGCAGACGTGCAACAATCACCGTCGAAGTCCATGTCCCAGTGCAGCGTTCAGTTGTCCCTACCGCATTACTTGGAATGCAAGCGCAAGTATGCAGCCAGCCACCCACCCACCCACAGGCTGCAATACTATACTGCCAAATTTTTGACAGCTGCTTGCACTTGAAATGTGGCCTTTTAGGCTCGTGGAGGTGGAAGCTTTTCATAACCTCATGCCGGCGGCGGCCGGGTGTCCAAACTCGGTCCCAGCCGCCACTATTTCTCCCGGTATCATCCCTGCCTTCCACAAGCATCGGTCCCACAACATTACCCGTGCCCTCCCCAGTGCACTTACTGGGAAGGACCGCCTAACCACAAACACGTGGACAGGTGAATGTGGCCAGGGACGGTACAGAGCCTGTCCACAGCTTTTTTTGCTGAGAGTCGTATTTAGCTCGGTGAAAGGACTGGCATAGAGGGAAACTGTATCTACCCTGGGTGTCATTTCTTCCAGGAAGTCCTCTAATGCAGCTTGTTGCAGAAGCAATGGCAGCCCGTCCAACATCAACTCGCACTTGTCGGTGGTGCTATGACACACAAACATCTTTCTTTGCGCATTTAATTTCATGAATACAGAGCTGGACAATGGCCTTATATGCAATGCGGTTTAAGAAATAACATGCATAAGAATGTCCGATCCATATTAAAAAAGCAGCCATAGAGTGTTCGGGAACCTTCCCCCTAACTTTTCTTAGCCAGGGCTGCTTCTCGGCAGGGTGGGACGGGCCCACCAGAGAACCGGAGACTGCATCGGTGGACCCTGGCTTCTCCTTCAGGAGAGTTCATAGTGCCGAGGTGACGCCATGATGATGATAGAGGCCAACATCTGCTTAGTTTTCTGTTACTTGGAATGCAAGCGCATGTATGCAGCCAGCCACCCACCCACAGGCCGTAACACTAAAATGCCAGATTTCTGGGCAGCTGCTTGCACTTGAAATATGGCCTTTTAGGCTCGTGGAGGTGGAAGCTTTTCACTACCTCATGCCGACGACAGCCGGGTGTCGATACTCGGTCCCCAGCCGCCACTGTTTCTCCCGGTATCGTCTCCGCCATCCACAAGCACGGGTCCCACAATAACTGTGCCCTCCCCAGTGCACTTACTGGGAAGGACCGCCTAACCAGAAACACATGGACAGGTGAATGTGGCCAGCGACGGTACGGAGCCAGTCCACAGCTTTTTTTGCTGAGAGTTGTATTTAGCTCGGTGAAAGGACTGGCATAGAGGGAAACCGTATCTACTCGGGCTGTCATTTCTCCGTCACCAGGTTCCGCCAATTGTCACACACGACCATGCCTGGCTGTATGTTCAGCGGTGAGAGCCACAGATCAGGCTGCTGTGTTACAGCTTTCAACATCTCTGCAGCGCTGGGCGGTTAGTCAATTAAGCATTAAGCATGTTATCTTAAGCACAGCCTGTTGCCGTTTGGCCAAGGCAGTGCTGCAGTGCTCTCAGCTTGTGACTGATGTGGTCATTTTGGAGATGGAGGAGGAGGTGCAGGAGCTGAACAATGTGAGGTTAAATTGGTGACGCTGTTTTTTTATACTAAAGAAAGATCCTATTGTTTTGGTTCTTTTTACATTATTTTTTAAGACAAATGCATTCACGGGGAAATGCCATTTTAACATTTTACAACCTTATCTGGCAATGTGTTGTGTGACACATCATCAGACACATCCTGTTTTATTTATGATGGAGGGACTCTGAAGACATAAAGCCTATTTTTTTAGGGCCATCAGACGGCCCTTACTATTCTTAAAAGGCCAGCAGTTGGCCCTCGCTATTGTTAGAGAGCCATCAGCCGGCTATGCTTTGTTGTTCCCATTATTAACAAGTGGGTCTCCTATACTGTTATTGCGTATCCAGTAACTCCAAGGGCTGCCAAAAATTTGGACGCAACCTAATACCCCTTTGAAGAGACATAGAGGAGGGCCTCAGTAAAAAAATATGTTCCCATTATAAAGGAGCGGGTCTACTATAGTGGTAATGCCCATGCTGTGACTGCAAGGGCTGCCAAAATTTGGGAAAAAACCCACTAAGAATTTAAAGACACATTGAGCAGAGCCACAGTAATGACAAATTCTATTTAGAAAGGAGAGAGTCTGCTATACAGTTATAGGGTATGCAGTGAGTCCAACGGCTGCCCAATTTTAGGACAAACCCCACTAAGAATTTAAAGACACACAGAGCAGGGCCACAGTAACAAGTACGAAATGTTCCCATTAGAAAGGAGAGAGTCTGATATTCAGTTATAGGGTATGCAGTGAGTACAACGGCTGCAAAATTTTAGGAAAAACCCCACTAAGAATTTAAAGACACATAGAGCAGGGTCACAATAACAAGGTACGACATGTTCCCATTAGAAAGGAGAGGGTCTGCTATACAGTTATAGGGTATGCAGTGAGTCCAACGGCTGACCAAATTTAGGAAAAACCCCACTAAGAAATTAAAAACTCATAGAGCAGGGCCACAGTAATGACAAATTCCCATTAGAAAGGAGAGAGTCTGCTATACAGTTATAGGGTATGCAGTGAGTCCAACGGCTGATCAATTTTTGGAAAAACCCCACTAAGTATTTAAAGACCCACAGAGCAGGGCCACAGTAACAAGTAAGACATGTTCCCATTAGAAAGAAGAGGGTCTGCTATACAGTTATAGGGTATGCAGTGAGTCCAATGGCTGACCAATTTTAGGAAAAACCCCACTAAGAATTTAAAGACACATAGAGCAGGGCCACAGTAACAAGGTACGACATGTTCCCATTAGAAAGGAGAGAGTCTGCTATACAGTTATAGGGTATGCAGTGAGTTCAACGGCTGAGCAACTTTGCGAAAAACCCCAGTAAGAAATTAAAGACACAGAGAGCAGGGCCACAGTAATGACAAATTACCATTAGAAAGGAGAGGGTCTGCTATACAGTTATAGGGTATGCAGTGAGTCCAACGGCTGACCAATTTTAGGAAAAACCCCACTAAGAATTTAAAGACACATAGAGAAGGGCCACAGTAACGACAAATTCCCATTAGAAAGGTGAGAGTCTGCTATACAGTTATAGGGTATGCAGTGAGTCCAACGACTGACCAATTTTAGGAAAATCCCCACTAAAATTTAAAAACACGTAGAGCAGGGCCACATTAACAAGGTATGACATGTTCCCATTAGAAAGGAGAGCCTCTTGTGCTATATGCACTGCAGTCTGCTATATACCCTGCCTGCCTGCCTATATACACTGCCTGCCTTATATCTCTGCAGATGGATTAGTTAGTCCTCAAAAGGAATGTTTGTTAAGATGGATATGTGTAATGTACGTTTTTTCTCCCTACCTAATACAAAAGCAAATCTCTCCCTGACGCAGCAGCACCTCTCCCTACACTGTCTGATTCCGGAGTGACTGTGACTTGCATTGCGGCGCCAGGTCTGATATAGACCTGATGACGCTGTGCGGCCAGCCAATCACTGTAATGCCACAACCAACATGGCTACGACATTACAGTGAGTGGCAGGAAATCCCTGAATTTTGATTGGCGCTCTAAAGAGCGCCAAACATGCAGGGAGGGGACCCGAGCTCCCGCCGAGCAACCCCGGAAATACTCGGGGAGTGCCGAGCATCTCGAGCAGTGAGATGCTTGGGCGAGCACCGAGCAGTAGCGAGCATGCTAGCTCATCACTAATTACCTGTACTTCTCGATCGACACCAGAGGACAAAATTAATGCTTGCCTGAAATACTCTACTTTGTGGCAACACATAAAAACATTAAAATTAACTACAAATATGCATGTCCAGCTGCAAAACGATTGATCAGCTGAAAAATTCTCACATCAATTGCTGGAAATTGGGAACAGAAAGGTGCCAGTTGATCTGACCTCAGGACAAATTTCATTGCCTCATAACTTCTGCAATTTAGTGATGTCAAAACAACAATTGGTTTGAATAAATATTTCCCAACATTCAAACGAATTAAAAGAATCACGATTGCCTGAATGAACGAACTATTCTTGCGGCCAAGAACAAAGACGTCTACGAACTTAACAATATTATTCAGTCTAAGATTCTAAGCGAGGCAGTCACATACAAGTCCGTCAACACTTTTGTGGAAGCAGATGAAGCAGTTAATTATCCAACACATTTTTTGAATTCACTCGATTTGCCAGGGATGCCACCCTATTGAAAATAGGCGTGCCAATTATCATGTTGCGAAATATCAACCAGTCAAAGCTTTGCAACGGCTTGCAGTAAAACAATTAATGAGCAACGTCTTTGAAGCAATAATTTTGACAGGACCTTTCAAAGTGAAGATGTCCTCATTCCTCGCATTGCTATGATTCCAACGGATATGTCATTCTTGCTCAGAAGATATGTCTGACCGGGCAGGACCCCCCTAATATAAGTGCTCGAGTTGTGGCAAAATAACTGAGTGATTATTATTAGTGTTGAGCCACCCCCGTAGTGTTCGAGTTCGGTTCGGTTCGGTACAGTTTGGGAATGAGGGTCTACATTATGGTCAGAACCTTCTGCGTCTGGTCCTGGATCCGACTCATAAAGATTCTGGGCATCAGTGCAGATCATTTCCTCGTCTGGATTCACAGAAGCGCTGGAGTCGACCTCTGATTCCCAGGCTATAGTATGAGTAAACAGCTCTGCAGACTCAACCATCTGTCTACCTCACACTCAGACGGGCAGCTGGAGATTTGGGAGCTGTGAGGAAGCAAGTGCGATTAGGGTGACACCTTTGAGGACTGGAGTATTTGTGATGTTGAAGTTGATGTGGAGGAGAGCCCACTTAAAGGAGCACTTGATATCCGTTGAAGCACCTGCTGTTTTTGTGCCTCATCTGGAATTTGTAGCGATTGGCGTGGCCATAAGAAAGGGATCTTATCACATTGTCCGCTAAAAGAAGTAGACATTTTAGTTTGGCTGGAAGATGGTCTTTCTTCTGCACCTACCCCACGGACACAACCTTTTTTCCCCTTCCCAACACGCCTATTCCCCTTTCCACCAGCAGCAGGCCTTTTTCCACTCATTTTGGTGGTTAACTAATTCACAACTCTGGAGTTGTTTGCACAAAAAAACAATGGATGGTAACCGAGCAGAGCTGAGTGGCCAAACTGTGGTATTAGGCCAAAACTATTGGCTGGGTTAGATGCAGAAAAAAATTATTTTTAATTTGCAACCTGATGGAGGTCAGTATAGATGGACTAATAGACCAAGTCCCACACACCGCTAGAAGCCCAAATATTTTTTCAGAGCTAGATGCAGAAAATTTTTTTATTCAATTTGCAACCTGATGGAGGTCAGTATAGATGAACTAATAGACCAAGTCCCACACACTGCTAGAAGCCCAAATATTTTTTCAGAGCTAGATGCAGAAAAAAATTATTTTTAATTTGCAACCTGATGGAGGTCAGTATAGATGGACTAATAGACCAAGTCCCACACACTGCTAGAAGCCCAAATATTTTTTCAGAGCTAGATGCAGAAAAAAATTATTTTTAATTTGCAACCTGATGTAGGTCAGTATAGATGGACTAATAGACCAAGTCCCACACACTGCTAGAAGCCCAAATATTTTTTCAGAGCTAGATGCAGAAAAAAATTATTTTTAATTTGCAACCTGATGGAGGTCAGTATAGATGGACTAATAGACCAAGTCCCACACACCGCTAGAAGCCAAAATATTTTTTCAGAGCTAGATGCAGAAAAAAATTATTTTTAATTTGCAACCTGATGTAGGTCAGTATAGATGGACTAATAGACCAAGTCCCACACACTGCTAGAAGCCCAAATATTTTTTCAGAGCTAGATGCAGAAAAAAATTATTTTTAATTTGCAACCTGATGGAGGTCAGTATAGATGGACTAATAGACCAAGTCCCACACACCGCTAGAAGCCCAAATATTTTTTCAGAGCTAGATGCAGAAAATTTTTTTATTCAATTTGCAACCTGATGGAGGTCAGTATAGATGAACTAATAGACCAAGTCCCACACACTGCTAGAAGCCCAAATATTTTTTCAGAGCTAGATGCAGAAAAAAATTATTTTTAATTTGCAACCTGATGGAGGTCAGTATAGATGGACTAATAGACCAAGTCCCACACACTGCTAGAAGCCCAAATATTTTTTCAGAGCTAGATGCAGAAAAAAATTATTTTTAATTTGCAACCTGATGTAGGTCAGTATAGATGGACTAATAGACCAAGTCCCACACACTGCTAGAAGCCCAAATATTTTTTCAGAGCTAGATGCAGAAAAAAATTATTTTTAATTTGCAACCTGATGGAGGTCAGTATAGATGGACTAATAGACCAAGTCCCACACACCGCTAGAAGCCAAAATATTTTTTCAGAGCTAGATGCAGAAAAAAATTATTTTTAATTTGCAACCTGATGTAGGTCAGTATAGATGGACTAATAGACCAAGTCCCACACACTGCTAGAAGCCCAAATATTTTTTCAGAGCTAGATGCAGAAAAAAATTATTTTTAATTTGCAACCTGATGGAGGTCAGTATAGATGGACTAATAGACCAAGTCCCACACACCGCTAGAAGCCCAAATATTTTTTCAGAGCTAGATGCAGAAAATTTTTTTATTCAATTTGCAACCTGATGGAGGTCAGTATAGATGAACTAATAGACCAAGTCCCACACACTGCTAGAAGCCCAAATATTTTTTCAGAGCTAGATGCAGAAAAAAATTATTTTTAATTTGCAACCTGATGGAGGTCAGTATAGATGGACTAATAGACCAAGTCCCACACACTGCTAGAAGCCCAAATATTTTTTCAGAGCTAGATGCAGAAAAAAATTATTTTTAATTTGCAACCTGATGTAGGTCAGTATAGATGGACTAATAGACCAAGTCCCACACACTGCTAGAAGCCCAAATATTTTTTCAGAGCTAGATGCAGAAAAAAATTATTTTTAATTTGCAACCTGATGGAGGTCAGTATAGATGGACTAATAGACCAAGTCCCACACACCGCTAGAAGCCAAAATATTTTTTCAGAGCTAGATGCAGAAAAAAATTATTTTTAATTTGCAACCTGATGTAGGTCAGTATAGATGGACTAATAGACCAAGTCCCACACACTGCTAGAAGCCCAAATATTTTTTCAGAGCTAGATGCAGAAAAAAATTATTTTTAATTTGCAACCTGATGGAGGTCAGTATAGATGGACTAATAGACCAAGTCCCACACACCGCTAGAAGCCCAAATATTTTTTCAGAGCTAGATGCAGAAAATTTTTTTATTCAATTTGCAACCTGATGGAGGTCAGTATAGATGAACTAATAGACCAAGTCCCACACACTGCTAGAAGCCCAAATATTTTTTCAGAGCTAGATGCAGAAAAAAATTATTTTTAATTTGCAACCTGATGGAGGTCAGTATAGATGGACTAATAGACCAAGTCCCACACACTGCTAGAAGCCCAAATATTTTTTCAGAGCTAGATGCAGAAAAAAATTATTTTTAATTTGCAACCTGATGTAGGTCAGTATAGATGGACTAATAGACCAAGTCCCACACACTGCTAGAAGCCCAAATATTTTTTCAGAGCTAGATGCAGAAAAAAATTATTTTTAATTTGCAACCTGATGGAGGTCAGTATAGATGGACTAATAGACCAAGTCCCACACACCGCTAGAAGCCCAAATATTTTTTCAGAGCTAGATGCAGAAAAAAATTATTTTTAATTTGCAACCTGATGTAGGTCAGTATAGATGGACTAATAGACCAAGTCCCACACACTGCTAGAAGCCCAAATATTTTTTCAGAGCTAGATGCAGAAAAAAATTATTTTTAATTTGCAACCTGATGGAGGTCAGTATAGATGGACAAATAGACCAAGTCCCACACACCGCTAGAAGCCCAAATATTTTTTCAGAGCTAGATGCAGAAAAAAATAATTTTTAATTTGCAACCTGATGGAGGTCAGTATAGATGGACTAATAGACCAAGTCCCACACACTGCTAGAAGCCCAAATATTTTTTCAGAGCTAGATGCAGAAAAAAAATATTTTTAATTTGCAACCTGATGGAGGTCAGTATAGATGGACTAATAGACCAAGTCCCACACACCGCTAGAAGCCCAAATATTTTTTCAGAGCTAGATGCAGAAAAAAATTATTTTTAATTTGCAACCTGATGTAGGTCAGTATAGATGGACTAATAGACCAAGTCCCACACACCGCTAGAAGCCCAAATATTTTTTCAGAGCTAGATGCAGAAAAAAATTATTTTTAATTTGCAACCTGATGGAGGTCAGTATAGATGGACTAATAGACCAAGTCCCACACACCGCTAGAAGCCCAAATATTTTTTCAGAGCTAGATGCAGAAAAAAATTATATTCAGTTTGCAACCTGATGGAGGTCAGTATAGATGGACTAATAGAATGATGCTATGCCCAAAAGATTTTACTTCACTAGGTGCAGTAAAAAAATTGGTATTCTATACACAGGTGTTATATCTTGCAACACAGATAGGCTACTCCACTGACTAACACACTCTGCAATAGGCCAAAAAGGATTAGCTTTGCTAGATTCAGCCAAATGCTGTGAAAAAAACTTGCACAGCACTGGCACAGACCTGCCTGGCAAAAACTGATAGGAACTCATGTAACCTAGTCCTGAAAAGGACTCCAATTACAATTAGTCTTTACTCCCACAACCTATCTATTTAAGAGCACAGACCTCCCTGATAAAAGTCGTAGGAAATGCTGTAACCTAGTCCTTAAAAGGACTGCAATCACAACTATTCCCTACTCCCAAGCTATCTGTATATTTGTGCGAAAATTGGCTTGAAATTAACAAGGTATAGCACACACAGCAACAGCGGTGCCGTCTAACACGCAGCTGCAGCAGTGAGAAAATGGTGGCGACGGGGAAAATGGCTTGGTCTTATAGGGCAAGGACATGTGACATACACTGCCAATCACACATGCCCTTGCTTGTGTGAAAAAAAGCACTTCGCTCCGTGTGTGCGCTGCTGATAGGCTGACAGATTGCACCTCCCCACTGCAAATGCGGGAAAGAGAAAAAAAAATGGAGATCTTCATTGTTCCTGCAGAGATCCATCCCCTGCCCCCCCCCCCCCGCCCCGCTGTACACTCAAACTGCGTATTAACATTAATTTTCATCATTACTGAGAAAAAATCCAGTTATGATTTTGGTGCACGAACAGTTATCGAACATAACCTCGAACAGCCGAATTTTTCTCAAATTGTTCGTGTTCGCCGACCGGCTCGAACACCGCCCAAAACAGCTCGAATTTGAGATTGGCGAACAGTTCGAGTAGAACAACGCTCATCTCTAATAATTATTAAGCCCTCTGAGCCCCCTATATGAAAAAATAACAGGGTATGCTATTAGGATAATTGTGCAGTCAGTTTAATAATTTGGATTTGAAAAAGAGCAATTCCAGGAGAATTTTTTGTCTGCTAAATCAGGTTGCATAGAGTTATGTATATCTGTGGTTTTAGATGCACAGTGCACTTTGGATGTTGATTCTATTTCCAGAATAGAAGCACTGTACAAATAAGTGGAGGTTGCTGGCAGCGTGAGGCCATTTCACTTAGCCTGGAAAATATAGCCAGTGCCTTAAGGGAAAAAGAAAAAACACAATTTTGGCATTATATTAATTAATGAGAATATAATTTACCAAAGTAAACACTCAAACATTTTTTATTCATAAATTATTATTCACGATATAACAGTTTCCAGTTAATTTGGTTTAAACGTCAAACATACAACATAGAGCAAATTAGGAAAATATGATGACAACTTTATATATTAAGTTCTATAGGACAGCAGAAGTTAATGTTGTAGAATTAAGGGGTAGCTAGCTCTCCATTGATAGATGAAAGCTCTCAGAGGTCTAACAGTTAGCGGTCAGCGGTCGCGTGACCTGTCACATGACTAAATGACGTCATGGAAGCTCCTTTTAGACCATTGCGAGCCATCCAACACACCGGACGCATCACTGTGGAGACCCGGGGACATTGGAAGGTAAGTATAATCTTTATTTTTTATTTTAAATTCTTTTTTTAACAGGTACCATGGTACCTGGTTCTGGAGGAGAGTCTCCTCTTCTCCAGACCCGGGTACCATCCGCACATTGAATCGCTTAATATCCGCATGTGCACATGTAGTCATGCGGATATTAAGCGATTCAATGCAAGTCAATGGCGGCAATTACGCTGCGTGTCCGCAAAATTAATGGACATGCTGAGTATTTTTCGGCAATGATAATCCTCAGCGGAAATTTCCACAGTATGTGCACAGCACATGTGGATTATCATTGGGGACCATGGGGCACGTATTACCAAGCGTTTTTTAAGCATTTTCGCTGCGGAAATTCTGCAGCAAAAACACTTGAAAAACGCATAGTGGGCACTCAGCTTAAATGTATTTGAAAATATCTGTTCATGATTTTATTTGAAATAGCTAAATAAAATAATATGACTAAAAAAAATATATATATATACAGTATATATATTTATATTTTTTAATGTAGCTAATGAAGTTCTGCTTTAACATTTTCATTCTTTATCATAGTTATCAAAATGTCTGTCAGTCTGTCTGATTATCGGGGGCCCCACCACTGCCATGCTAACCAATCTTGGGAGTGAAGGTAATGTGTCTCCAACTACATGGAATATTATTGACACAGTGTATGGGACTGATGGAGAGAGCTGATAAGAACCATTTTTAAATTAGAGGAGCTGCAGAGCAAAAACTATACTGTCAAATATCTCAATCTACAGGTCTGTTTACTTCAAAGATATATAATTTTGCCATGTTTTAAATATTATGCGGATTATGTATAAAGACTGATAATACTACTTGGAATATGGTATCACTTGTTTTCTCCAGCACATTGTTCAGACACAAGCAACAAAAAGTCTAATCAAAAACTGCAGATGACATTGAGGCCACGGCCCCTCTATCAGTATTTGGTCAGTATTCGGTCAGTAATTTTTCTCAGGAGTGGGAGCCAAAACCAAGAGTGGGTGATAAATGCAGAATTGGTGACTTGTTTCTATTATACCTTTTCTCTCATTGCTCCTCATCTGGTTTTCGCTCCCAGTCCTGAGAAAAAATACTGACCGAATACTGACCAAATACTGATAGTGGGGCCGTGGCCTCAAGAGTATTCTTTGTTTTAATTTCAGTACCAGCTCTCAGCTCCTATTTCAGTAATGGGAAAGTCTATCTTCAATGAATACAGATTTGACCTCAGAATTGAGAATTTTGTTACTGACTGATTAATTTCTTCCGAGAAAGAAGCAGATTTCTATGATAAGATATATTACAAAGTTGCTTATTTGCATGTGTACTATTGATTTATGAAATAAAAATGACAGTTACTCTTTAACTGATTTTTTTAAACACAATTAAGCTACATTGCATAATTACATTGACACATGACCTCTTGGTTCATTGGGCTTTGTGAAAGTATATCTGAGGATAATAGCTTCTTTCAACCTGCAGGTGTCACTGTGTCTTTTGTTAGGAATTGTCACTATGTTGTAGACTGCTACCTTTAGACCATTAAATGGAGGTAATAGTTAAGTCATATATTTGAAAAGCTGGAAACATACCATTAAGTGATGGATAAATAGGTTTCTCAGGAAGGTCATGGATAGATGGACAGCTTATAAAATTAGTGATTAAAGATGGGCGAACCCAAACAGTAAAGTTCACAAGCAAAGGCACAGACCCTGAACACGGACTACTTAAGGAAGTCCATGTTACTGTTTGGGTTCAGCACCCCAAACATCGGGTGTTTCCCACGCTGTCATTATACTCACCTTAACGCCTAGTCCCCGATGCCCTTGTCCCCTGTAAAAGAGAAAAAATAATAAACCACCATAATACTCACCTGTTCGCTGTGAAGGCAATCCATGTGACTGCTCTCCCCAGCAGCCCGCTCACACTGACGCTTCTGCAATGTGTAGCGCTGAGCTGCAGTGAGAAAGTTCACTGGAGTTCTTCAGCTGATGAACCCTGGTGATCTCACTTTCGGCGCCGTAAGTGAGATCACCAGGGTTCATCAGCTTTTTATTTCAATATTTATTTATTTATTTATTTACATTTTTTTCTCTTACTTGGAGCACAGGCGCCAGCTGATGAATATTCCCATCAGCAGTGCCTGCTCTCACTGTTATCAGCAAAAGCAGGCTTAGGCTGATAGGAGTAATACTCTTTCATCAGCTGATGCCTGTGTACAGCGTAAGCATTTTACCACCAGTCAGTCACAACTGCGGGCTCACACTGTCGTCTTACAGCGTGAGCCCACAGCGCTTTGACAGGTGGTAATGATCTTACCGCTGATCAGAGGCCGTGTTTCCCGTGCTGTCACGGATGTTCAGGTTCGAGTTCAGGTGTGGTTCTGGTACTCAAACCAAACTTTTTCAGATGTTTGCCCGAACTCACCGGATCAGAACATCCATGGGTTCGCCCATCACTATTAGTGATACATTGCTTGTTTTCTGACTTCCTATTTGCTACTTGCAAAGTTGTCAAAGGGAATCTTTCAGTAGCATCAATCCTCCTAAGTCGTGTATATGGGCATTAACAGTAGGTCATGGGAAGCTGAATAAAATGATACCTTGATTTCTGTGATCCGATGTCTTATATCAGAAATATTCACGTTGTTCTTATATGTAAATGAGCTGTTCCAGGCTATGGGCTGGACACTGATCTACATGAGAATCTGCCTCCAGAGATTAATTTTAATAATAGGGGTCATTACCAGTGCGAGACATGTAACTAGCACAGTACAGTAGAACTAAACTTTGTCGCCTTCTTACAAACACATTTACTGCAGCTCTCGCAGCTCTGCTGTGATGCAACACCGGTTGCCTGTGAGATGGAAGCTGAAGCAGAAATCTGCAGATGTGTCAGTTATAATTACACAGAGCTCTGCAGTGAGATCAGGAGTGCTGGGTGCAGCCATTACACATCACATTGGTAATGCTTCCTTTTATTTAAAATAATCTCTGGAGGCAGATTCTCATACAGATCAGTGTCCGGCCCATAGTCATTTACATATAAGAAAAATGTGGATTTCTCTAGAATAAGACATTGGATCACAGATATCAATGTATCATTTCATTCATCTTCTTATGGCCTGCATGCCCATATAGATGGATTAAGAGGGCTCATACTACTGATAGATTTCCTTTATGGTGTGAACCAGTAAGGTATGCTGCGTTTAGACATGTCGTATGTAGCCAATGAACTACTGCCAATAAAACACATGTTATCTAATCTGCAGTTTTTTATGGCTTATTTAGATAGAGCGACCAGAATTCTATGTGCACAGTATGTATGGTTGCTACCGAAATCATTATGTGCTCATAGAATATCATTGCTCTGGGCAGCATATAATTTTAAACCGTGGTAAAAATCAGCGCAACCAATGAACAAGGATTTTGCTTGTTCGTTGGGGTGATTGCTCGCCTGATTAGATGGCCTAAACTGTCAGGAACAAGCACTCACCAATTATCAGGCCATCTAAAATCAGCATTGAACATCATCTCATTAATGATTGACCTGTGTAATGTTTGCTTCATAGCTGTGTACAGGTTCTAGCATGAACAACATCTTGGTAAATAAAGGTACCTGGACCAGAAGTTCTACAATTTTAACCCTGCATTATTGGTGATGAAATGAAGCACTTTACACCATGCATTGAAATCAGTAGGCTAACGGTGTAAAGCACGAACAACTCTTAACAGGTGCTCTCTGCTCTGCTTCTAATTATGTTAAACTCTGGGGTCTAGACTGAAGATTAAATAAAAAAAAACACTATCAGAGTGTTTTCCAAACTGCACTACATGGAGCCAACATCCACAATACAAATAAAGTGGCAATATCATATTATATAGTGCTGCTTACCATTGTTGGCACCCCTTCATTTTTTTCATAGTCTATACAATATCTTCAGAAATAAATGGGAATGTACCAAAATTATATCCTCAGGATTTTTGAATTAGTGGTCAAAAGTAATACAGCAATAAAACATTTCTTTTCAACTTCCATGTTGCAATTTCAAAGAAGAAACAGAATAAACTGCATGTGCAGCAATAAAGCAACCCCTAATTAATACTTGGCTGTACACCCTTTGGCATTAATGACAGCCTCCAAACATTTCCCGTAGGCATCTCTAAACTTCTTGCACTTCTGAGCTGGAATTTTCCCCCACTCTTCCTTTGCAGTTTGTTCAAGCTCTTGAATATTTACAGGGTTCTTTTCCCCAATGGCAGATTACAGCTCACCCTAAAGATTTTCAATGGTACTGAGATCAGGACTCATTGCTGGCCATTTTAGAGCAATCCATTTTTTCTTTTTCAAACATTCCTGTGTACTTTTGGATGTGTGCTTTGGGTCATTGTCCTGCTGGAGGACCAATGATCTTCGACTCAAACCAAGCTTTCTTACATTGGGTAGGACATTTTGCTCTAAAATCTCTTGATTTCATGATTCCTATGATACGGTCATGGCCTCCAGTACCAGACGCAGCAAAGCAACCCCACAGCATTATGGATCCTCCACCATGCTTAACTGTAAGGTTTTCTTTTCCTTATAAGCTTCATTCTGCCATATGTAAACAAACTGTTGCTTTGCATTGCCAAAAGCCCTATTTTTGTTTCATCTGTCCCCAGAACATTTTCCCAGAAAGATTGTGGTTTGTAAAGGTACTCTTTGGCAAAGATCAGTTGTTCCTTTTTATGTATTTTCTTCAGCAATGGTTTCTTGCTTGGCCTTCACCCATAAAGCTCTGCTTGGTTTAGTGCGCGGTGTATGGTATTTGTTGAAACCATGACCCCAGACTGTTCCAGGTTGACCGTCAGGTCTTTGGATGTTTGACGTCAGTTTTTTTTCCACCATTCGTACCAACCTTCGAAGACATCTCTTGTCAATTTTCCTCTTTCCCCCACATCCAGGGTGGTTCTTGATTGTTCCATGCTTGGCAAAATTCTTAATAACATTGCGCACTGTTGAAACTGGGATACCAAGGTATTTGGAGATGGCCTTATACCCTTTGGAAGTCTTGTGTTTGATAATAATAGCAGTTCTGATGTCCTCAGACAACTCCTTTTTCTTCACCATTGTGACAAAGGAACAGGGCCTATCATGCGGCTTTTTAAAGCACTTAAGTCATCATTCATTGGCTAATTCATTTCACATGGGCACCGACAACTAATCACGTGATTCTCTTTTGTGATTTACCACAGGCGAGTCAAAATGTGTTTCCATACTAAATTAATGTAAAGGGTGCCAATACCAGTGACACAGCAAACTTTAGGTTTTTCTATTTTTCCCTCCCATTGTTTTTTGTTTTAAATTATTGTTTTTCATTTGCTCTTTTAAATTTAACACTAGTGTTCTATAGAAAAAAAAACTTGATTATTTTTTTTCAGGAAATATTGCACATTATGTACTTAAACTTCATGGGTGCCAATAACGATGAGCAGGACTGTAGAACAGTGAGGATGGAAGATATGTCAGTCATCTCACTTTACTTCCATGTGTCTACTTTCCTCTCCAGCTTTCATGGGTCAGAGCTGCTGTCTTTTGGGTCACATATTTTGTCTAAATAAACTGGCATTAAATCCCTTGGCACTATAGTGGCGTCTCTTCTTTTCTCCACACTAGTCTTTGCACAGCTGCAGTGCTATACTTCATGTCTGCAGAAAATCATTGACCTCAGAGGTATTTTGCCATCTACCATACTTCAGCTTCACTGCTGAGGCCAGTGATTTGTTGCAGCGGTCATGAGTTGTAGTCAGGAAGTCACTCTTCCAGTCACGGGGTGCTCCAAGTTAATCTTTTAATATGTTTTGGGACTTGAAGCTTGGAAATCTTGTTGTGGCCTTCAATGGACGAAGCCTTCATTCCTAGTCCACTACAACTCTTCCTTTGCCAGAGGTCTCATTAGTAAAATTAGCTGTACTGAGGCCTACAAGGATCCCTAGCTGGGCAGTGTGAGCGCTCTCTGGTCAGTGCAGTATGGCTGCGCACAAGCCGGGAGCAAAGGTTGAAGTTAGAGGCAAAATAAGTGCTAGGACAAGCAAGATTTTGATTATCTTTTGTTTTGGATCATTCAACCTGCTTATTTTTTGCCTCTATTGTATATGCACTGGCAATAAATGCTGAAACGGATCTGATTTTTGGACATTGAGGACTAACTGTGTTTCTCTTGCCCTAACCAGAGAACTAAACCCACCCACAGTAATGATTCAAAACAAGACTTGTTTGAAATTGACTTGAAAAATTTAAAAAGTTGACTTCATTATGTTCTTATGATCAGTAATAAGCCTCCTGAAAACCAATCAGATCTAAGTTTTCATTTCTTAAACTGCTCTGGAAAATTCAACGTTACATTGTGATTGTTTGCTTCAGGAAATAAATGTTTGCTTAAAGACAAACATATTAATATTGCAAT
This sequence comes from Phyllobates terribilis, assembly GCF_046119375.1. Classification (NCBI taxonomy): domain Eukaryota; kingdom Metazoa; phylum Chordata; class Amphibia; order Anura; family Dendrobatidae; genus Phyllobates; species Phyllobates terribilis. Next base: position 227,459,532 of record NW_027362763.1, read on the forward strand.
TCGCACATAACTATTACTTCAGGCCCATTTTTTTTAGTCTAATGCAACTCAACAGGATTGCCATTGATGGCAAAACTGATGCAAAAATGTTTAAGTTTTGCCATCAAGTTCTTTCATTATTTTTCTTGCAGATGCCGATCCAGGGCCAGACCCACAAATGACATCAAAAATGATGATCAAGCCACTGGACCAGCACCTACACCTGCCTGGCTAAACAACTGATGCAGCACACAGGTTTGGAACAATTCAGTTTCCATCCAGAGTTGTAGTAAATTAGAGATTAGACATATGTGAACCCAGCCATAATTTCATAAATTTGTCCTACAATGTTCTGATTTGTGTCATTTTTTGGGGTTTTATCAATTCCAGTGGTGTTCTTATTTTTCAAATTGCAGCATGTTCTGGGAGAACATTTTTAGATAGTTTTTTCTTTCATGGACAATAACTGTAACAAAACTTGCATCAAAAAGCACTGCAGAGAGATAAAGTCTATTTTTTTTTGCGATATATTTTTCTTTGCTTTTGAATTCAATCTTTGGCCTTGGCCTAAAAAGAAAAAAAAAACATAATGTGCATTTGTGAATCCAGATTAATACTTTTTCTTTAAACATTCTTGTTAGATTATATAAGAACTTTATAAACTTTGGGAAAGCGGTAACAAAAACATTGACCTATAAGCATACATTTTTTTTCACAAATCTTTGTATAATGGGATTTCCTTAATCCCATTAACTTTAAATACCATGCCCTTTTCCAATTCTTTATTTCAGTTTTTCTCTTGAAATTTTCTTACCTATAAATAAGTTGCCAAATGTAAATATAATTTTCTTGATTTTTCAAAAATAGCTAAATGTGTACGTTCATTATTTATACCATCTTCCTCACTAAATTCTAGTATTGTACAATGGCTGTCCTGTCTTTCTTTAACTTTATTAAAGCTTCTAAAAAATTGTCATCGATTCTATTTTTTATTCAGACTAATTTTGATCATCTCCGTGCAGAAATTCCAAATAACCTACATGTAAAATATGGAGATGAGATTAACCTATTGATACACAATTTAAAATGTAACATGTAAAATACAAATTAGTATCAGGTCAGTGCCTTTATTTCTAGTTCCAGCACATGGTATAATTGTGTTAAAGACATATTTCACAAGGCTACCCAATAATAAGTCTGAAATTTCAATTTATATTCCTTTGGAGATAGCCTTGGGTATCTAATTAATGCACAACAATTAAGGCTCATTTGTCTGAAATCAGAAACACTGAACTGCCTTCTACTCTTGCCAAGTTTGATATTTATATATGATTTCAAGTATAGGACGTGTAGTATATGAAGCTCGGGACATACTGTATGTAATCTTTATAAAAAGCCTCCAGGCAGGACACACATAGCAAAAAAATTCAGATAGCTGTTTTTCTTTATTAAAAGCTCTCGATGGAATACACTGGAATGGCTTCTATCAGCCTATCTAATTGATAATTATTTAATTAGCAAATTACAATGATAATGGGATTCTACCCCCTACCAATTCATCTCCTCCGCTAAAAAGTATGAGTAGATAACCACACGTACCAATGTGTACTATTTGCTGGCCAGTGGATTTTTATGATTTCAATGCATTACTCTATATTTCATTCTCTAATCATTCTTGTAGCTTCAGCTATGAGATTTATTATGTCACTAATAGCACTACTGATTTTATTGTTGAAAGGGTTGTGTCTAAGAATTAGAAAATTTGTCTTGCAATATTTTGCACCATGTTATTCATAAAAGAGTAATTTAAGCATTGAAAAACAATTTTATAAGGTATATTATTGGGTATATATATATACACAGTATTGGACTGGAGAACACAGGGCCCACCAGAGATCATCATTCTTGGGGCCCACCATCCACATTTACTATAAAAATGGGAAAGGACAAAGTCTGCAATGAAAAGGAGGACAGCGCTGTGTACATTAAGATAAAGGGTGTGAAACTTAAAAGAGATTTCTTTCATTTTTCTTAACACTGTATGAACTGCATTGGACTTGATGGACAAGGTTGGGCCAACATGGGATCTAGTTGGTTAATAAAATAATCAAAGGAGATCAAACGCAACCAGGGGCTCAAGAAGGCAAACATTACTTGCTACTATTCTAAAAACATAGAAATAAATGGGGGAAAATCCCTTGGACAACAAAAATCAACACTGGCTGATACCAAGTCCCAGTAATAGTAGTGGAAAGTTGTCTGTCACATACAGTGGGGAAAATAAGTAATTGATACACTGCCGATTTTGCAAGTTTTCCCACCTACAAAGAATGGAGAGGTCACTTTTTATCGTAGATACACTTTAACTGTGAGAGACAGAATTTTTAAAAAATCCAGAAAATCACATTGTAGGATTTTTACATAACTAATTTGCATTTTATTGCATGAAATAAGTATTTGATACAATAGAAAAACAGAATTTAATATTTGATACAGAAACCTTTGCTTGCAGTTACAGAGGTCAGACATTGCCTGTAATTCTTGACCAAGTTTGCACACATTGCAGCAGGGATTATGGCCCACTCTTCCATATTTATCTTCTCCAGATCTTTCAGGTTTCAGGGCTGTTTTAAGGCAACATTGAGTTTCAGCTCCCACCAAAGATTTTCTATTGCATTTAGGTCTGGTCGACTGGCTAGGCCACTCCAGGACCTTTAAATGCTTCTTTCGGAGCCACTCCTTAGTTGCCCTGGCTTTTTGTTTCAGGTTATTGTCATGCTGAAGGACTCAGCCACAACCCATTTTCAATGCTTTTTAAGAGGGAAGGAGGTTATTGGCCAAAATCTCGTGATAAATGACCCCATCCATTATCCCTTCAATACGGTGCAGTCATCCTGTCCCCTTTGTAGAAGAGCACCGCCAAAGTATGATGTTTCCCCCACCATGCTTCACGGTTGGGACAGTGTTCTTGGGGCTGTGCTCAGCCTTCTTCTTCCACCATACATGGCGATTGGAGTTGATATTGAAAAGTTCTATTTTGGTCTTATCTGACCACATAACCTTCTTCCATTCCTCCACTGCATAATCCAGATGCCAATTGGTCAACTTCTAATGGGCCTGGACATGTGCTGGTGTGAGCAGGGGGACCCTATGTGCCCTGCATGATTTTAATCCATGACGGCGTAGTATGTTACTAATGGTAATGTTTGAGACTGTAGTCCCAGCTCTCATCAGGTCATTGACCAGGTCCTCTCAACTAGTTCTGGGCTTATTCCTGACCTTTCTCAGAATAATCCTTACCTCCACAAGACTAGATCTTGTAATGAACCCCAGACCAAAGAAGATTGACAGTCATCGTGTGTTTCTTTTATTTTTTAATAATTGTGCCAACAGTTATTGCCAAGCTGCTTGCCTATTGTTCTGTAGCCCATCCCAGCCATGTGCAGGTCTACAATTTTGCCCCTGGTGTCCTTAGACAGTTCTTTGGTCTTGGCCATGGTGGGGAGGTTGGAGTGTGATTAAGTGTGTGGACAGGTGTCTTTTATAGCAACGAGATCAAATAGGTACAATTAATACACATAGTGAGTGAAGAGTAGGAAGGCTTCTTAAAGTAAAACTAACAGATCTAACCAGAACTGTTGCTGGTTGGTAGGTGATCAAAAACTTATTTCATGCAATAAAATGCAATTTAAATATTTATAGTGAGAGACAGAAACTCAGATGCAAACAACACAGTGAAGATAAATCTAATCCCAATGGACCCATGTTATTGCATATAGGACTAATAAAGAGAACGGGCCATCATCTTGTAACAATAAAGATAAGGGGGGATTGTTCCTCTGTGAAGCAGAGAAACAAAAAGATGGCCACACAAGTTCAAAATTGTAAAGAAGTAAGAAAATTCCTTTATTAACACATGTAGTAAACACAAATTACAAAGATAAATGCGGACGACAGAGTAGACACAGAGTGCTGGATCCACATGAATAAAACAATGTTAAAAACTGTGACACAGCGCCCGAAAGGTCAGCCTATATAGCAAGTGGAAATATAAGGGGGACAGCGACAGGGTCACATGTATTAATAAATATATACCACCCATCATGAATACCTTTTACAAATAGTACCCCCAAAACAATAATATCCCATCACAATCAAAATACCCAGAAACAAAAGGGTTAAAACCCTTATACAGATGGAAGTAATACAACCAATTGGTCATAAATAAGCTAAAATAGCTATGTACCTGGGTAAGGCCACCAGACAGGGTCTGCTACCGTCACCCCGACGCACGTTTCGGTAGGAAAACCTTTTTCAAGGGGTAATACTGCACACCAACTATCCACCTTTTATACCCCCACATCCATATCTGCAGCGTGCACATGTTGCACAGTAAAGCGGAAGTGCCATGTAACTGACTTCCTGTTTCACTCACTGCATGTAACTGACTTCCTGCCTCACTCACAGCGTCTCCATGGAGAGGCGTCAACAGCCCTGTCATGTGGCTCCAGGCTCCACCCCCTCGCTTCACATGATCAAGCCCAAGTAACTGACTTCCTGTCTCACTCACTGCTTGTAACTGACTTCCTGCCACATTCACTACGTCTCCATGGCGAGGCATAAACAGCCCTATCATGTGGCTCCAAGTTCCACCCCCTCACTTCACATGATCAAGCCCGAGTAACTGGCTTTCTGTCTCACTCACTGCATGTGACTAACTTCCTGCCACATTCACTGCGTATCCATGGAGAGGCATCAACAGCCCTGTCATGTGGCTCCAAGTTCCGCCCCCTCGCTTCACATGATCAAGCCCAAGGTGCCACCCCCATGATCATGGGATATAAACACCACCGCTGCCCGGCCAAAAATGACGCGGAAACTCGGCCGCACCACAGGCGCACAGCGGCGTCGGCATCACAAGGACGTCGAGAGCCACTGGGCGCATGCGCGAAGCGGAGGGACCGCGTACCGGCCAGACAGCGATGGCGTGCACCGGAGCCACCACCAAGGCACCTGACAGCTGGCAGAAGACAAAGAAAGGGAACGAAAGAAGAAAGATTTAAAGGAGAAGGAGGAGAGGACAAAATTGACTCAGGTGGAACATAGGAGGCAGACAAGAAAGGGAGCAAATAGGAAATGTGTATACAAATAAGTACTGCAATCAAAAGTATTACCATAATAGATGGAAGACATATATATCCAAAACTGTTAACCTATATCCATATCAGTACATACAATATAGAGTACATAAATATCAATCCCATTAGAGCATTGTGCAATACAATCTTCTGCAGATTCGTCTCATTAGAAAAAATAATACATTGATGTAACAACAAAAACCACATATATCTCTCAATATATGCTATATCAGTGAATTATGCAATCATCTTCTCATGGTGTCTGCAAGACTACATCATCACCATCCTCCATGGAATCCAGGTAGATAGCTGCATGATGTCAAACAATGGAGAACCGGGAGGTAAGGGCAACTCACTCATCACTGGTAACAGGGCAGACAATATGTCACGGGCAACAATCTAGTGGAGAGTCAATGTGCAGCATTAAAATAAGAACAATGATAAAATCTGAAATGCAAAAAAGAATATAAAAACAACTGAGGACATCACATGCAGACCGGAAATTAAAGAAATGGGACGAAGCTAATACTCTCGTTCAACCCCTTCGGTTGCAGGGTTTTAAGTGCCCATATCCATTTAGACTCCAGCTGGGCCAACCTCTGGGTCACTCGACCACCACGGATACCTACAACTATATTGTCTATACCTCTCACACTCAGCCCAGTGGAGTCACATCCATGGTATAATTTGAAGTGGCGTGGGATGGTCTTGAGGGTGGATGCATCTGTGTGGCCAAGTGCCGCCTCTATGCCCAGTACGTGTTCCCTTACCCGTGTTTTAAACTGACGAGTAGTCATGCCCACATAGATGAGACCACACGGACAGGTTGCATGGTATATCACGTACCGTGTTTGGCAGGTGATGTAACTAGTGATCGGAAGTCTATTACCATCAGAGTCCCAAAATTCATTACTTCGATCAATGTTGGGACAGGCGACACACCGGCCACATGGACTACATCCACGCCGTACACCACCCACACCACTCAAAAAAGTCTGTCGGGGTACCCCCTCATAATGACTCCGCACGAGATGATCCCCTAAATTTTTAGCGCGTCTGAAAGTTATGCATGGTTTTTCAGACACATATCTCGTTAGAATCGGGTCATTCATGAGCACCGGCCATGCTTTCTCCAGTGCTCTCCTCATAGCCGGTGCTTGAGTGTGGTACTTAGTGATGAACCTAACGATCTCAGTGTTGGTATCATCTCTTGACCCATATAAGAGGTCATCTCGTGCAGAGTATTTAGCCCTATTAAAGGCCTTTTTCACAGATCTACGGCTATAACCACGGGCATAAAACCTCTCCATTAACTCCCTGGACTGAGTGAGAAAATCACTGTCCGTGGAGCAGAGCCGTCTTAAACGCAGAAATTGGCCCACCGGAACCGACCTTATCATGTGTTGTGGGTGGGATGACGATGCATGCAGCAATGTATTGGTGGATGTGGGTTTCCTGAATATATTGGTCTTAATGCTCTGATTCGCTTCTCTATTAAGAGTCACGTCCAGAAATTCTGCCCTGCTGGGATCACACTGATATGTAACGTGGATATTTACGTTATTGCAATTGAGTTTGTCCATAAATTCAATTAATCATCACAGTGATTTAGAAATCATACACTGTGATTTTCTGGTTTTTATTTTTAGATTCTGTCTCTCACAGTTGAAGTGTATCAATGATAAAAATTACAGACCTCTCCATTCTTTGTAGGTGGGAAAACTTGCAAAATCAACATTGTATCAAATACTTATTTTCCCCTCTGTACATTACTAATGCTGTAATAAAATGTTAAAAATAGAAACACTTTATTTAAAAAAAAACATTCCTGGTACCATTCCTCTGTGACCATTTTATTAAAGACATGGATCCTTAGCCCGTCCAACGTAGTCCATCAAATGTAATGTATACCAAACTGAAAACCTGCAAAATGTAAAAGCACTAGAAAAACATGACAATAAGAAGAATGAAAGAAATCTCTTATATTGCAGCACTAAAAAGTGAACTCCACTCCTCAAAACAGAACCACATACACCAAACAAGGAATATAGAGGGAACATTAACAAATGCACTCTCCAGAACATCTTTCCAAAATGTATTAATACATCAAAACAAGGCAACTCACAAATAAAATATGTACAGTACAAAGGTGACATTCTAATAGAACTGACCCACAATCCCCTACCTAACCAATAATGCAGTAGAGCGACCAGTATAATAATAAAATACCAGGTCAATATACAGATACAGTTGCAAGCAAAAGTTTGGGCACCCCTGGTCAAAATTACTGTTATTGTGAACAGTTAAGCAAGTTGAAGATGAAATGATCTCTAAAAGGCCAGAAGGAAAATAGGCCGATTCAAAAGTTTGGCCACCCTTGGAGATTTGTGTGCTCAGATAACTTTGACCAAGGTTTCAGATCTCAATTAGTCTGTTAGGGTTATGGCTTGTTCACTATCATCGTTAGGAAAGGCCAGGTGATGCAAATTTCCCAGCTTTAAAAAAATCCAGCCTCCTCTAACTTTGTGCCAAAAGACAACAGCCATGGCTTCTGCTTAGCAGCTGCCTAGCACTCTGAAAATGAAAATGGTGGAGGCCCACAAAGCAGAATTTCAGGAAAAGAATATCTCACCAACCATTAAGCATCAAGGTGAATCAATCATGCTTTGGGGTTGTGTTGCAGCCAATGACACGGAGAACATTTCACGGGTAGAGGGAAGAATGTATTCAATGAAATTTCAACAAATTCTTGATGCAAACATAACACCATCTGTGAAAAAAGCTGAAGTTGAAAAGAGGATGGCTTCTACAAATAGATAATGATTAGTGATGGGCGAGCACTAAAATGCTCGGGTTCTCGATGCTCGGGTCGAGCACATTGGAATACTCAGATGCTCGACCCGAGCAATGAGCCCAATGTAAGTCAATGGGAAACTTGAGCATTTTTCAGATGGCTCCCCCCGGCGGTCTGCAGAGGGCCTAAAAATTGCCCAAATCAATGGGAACAGTGCTCAAATGACATGGGGACAGAATGGGGAAGACCCCTGGAAGCATTTATGACTCCCAGGTCACTTCTGTCAACAACGTTGTCAGAGGTATTATGCCACTTTCACGGACTCACAATAAAACATACAAAAACTAAACCAAAATGGATTTTACCGGGAAATATGTTAAGGAACATCCTTTCCAGGGTAATGACTTGTATATAAAGCAAAATAAATAACCAAAAGCAAAAATGCTCCTCCACACCTTGGGCTATGTTCACATGTAGCGTTTTTGATGCATTTTTTCACTTTTGCATTGCTTTCAACCATGAAAAATGCATTCACCAGGAAATGTCATTTTAACATGCTACAACCTTATCTGGCCATGTGGTGTGTGAGATATCATCAGACACATCGTGTTGCATTTATGAAGGAGGGACTCTGAAAGTCACAAAGCCTATTTTTATAGGGCCATCAGGCGGCCTTTACTATTCTTAAAGGGCCAGCAGTTGGCCCTCACTATTCTTAGAGAGCCATCAGCCGGCTATGTTTTATTGTTCCCATTACTAAAGAGTGGGTCTCCTATACTGTTATTGCATATGCAGTGAGTGGCAGAGCTATCCAAAAATTGGACGCACCCCAATACCACTTTGAAAATTTGGACGCACCCCAATACCCCTTTGAAGAGACTTAGAGGAGGGAATCCTGAAAACAATGTTCCCATTATTAGGAAGTAGGTATCCCATTGTGTTTGCCTCTGCAGTGAATGCAAGGGTTGCCAAAAATTTGTAGGCACTCCAATGCCCCTTGGAAGAGACGTGGAGGTCAGAGGACCTCCTTAAAACAATGTTCCCATTATTAGGAAGTAGGCCTCCCATTGTGTTTGCCTATGCAGTGAATGCAATGGTTGCCAAAAATTGGGAGGCACACCAATGCCCCTTGGAAGAGATGTGGAGGTCAGAGGGCCTCCTGAAAACAATGTTCCCATTATAAGGAAGTGGGTCTCCCATTATGCTTGCCTATGTAGTGAATGCAAGGATTGCGGTGGCACCCCCGGCAGTCTTTTAAAAGCCTAACAAGTGCCCAAAATGATAGTGACAGTGCTCAAATGACATGGGGACAGCATGAGGATCGCCCCAGGAAGCATTTCTGATCCCCAGGTCACTGCTGTCAACAACGTGGTCAGAGGTATTAAGCCACTTTTACGGGCTCACAATAAAACATTCAAAAACAAAACTGAAACTGCTTTCCTGTGAAATATGTTAAGAAACTTCCTTTCCAGGGTAAAGAAGACTTGTGTATAAGGTAAAATAAATAACCCCCCCAAAAAAAAACACCTCCACACCTTGGGCTATGTTCACAAGTAGCATTTTTTATGCGTTTTTGCACTTTTGTATTGCTTTCAACCATGACAAATGCATTCACCGGGAAATGTCATTTTAACATTTTACAACCTTATCTGGCCATGTGCTGTGTGACACATGCATACAGTGCTGAAAAGACACGGGAACAGCATGGGGAAGACCCCTGGAAGCATCTCTGACACCCAGGTCACTGCCTAAAAGTGTGCCCATCAGAAGTCATCCTTGCCGCATCAGAAGATTCAGACTTGCAACTATCCCCATGCAAGTTCTTGTCCCAGGGCAGTGTTCAATTGTACCTCCTCCATTCCTTGCATTGCAAGCGCAAATATGCAGCCAACCACCCACCCACCCCCAGGCTGCAATACCATACTGCTTGCTTGCACTTGAAATTGGGCATTTTAGGCATGTGGAGGCAGAATCTGGCCACCACGTCATGGCTGCATTGGCGGCCTGGAATCCATACTCAGTCCCCAGCCGCCCCGCGACCGGGTGTCCACGCACGGTCCCCAGCCGCCTGAGGGCAGCCGGGTGTCCATAAATGGTCCCCAACCGCCCCTATTTCCCCTGTCAACTTCCCCCCACACACTTTTCTTAGCCCGACCTGCTTTAGGGCAGCATTGGACGAGACCCCCAGAGAACCAGACTCCTCTGGTGGGCCCTGGCTTCTCCATCAGGAGAGTTGAGAGTGCCAAGGTGAGGAGCATGATGATGATGATAGAAGTTAGCATCTGCTTTGTTTTCTTTTAATGCAAGCATAAGTGTTCAGCCTGCCACCCACCCACCCCCAGGCTGCAATGCCATACTGCTAGCTTGCACTTGAAATGGGGCCTTTTAGTTTGGAGGAGGCCGAAGCTGGCCACTACCTCAAGGCTGCTCCGGCAGCGAGTTATCCATACTCAGTCCCCAGCCGCCCCTATTTGTCCCGGTGTGCCTTATACATAAGATTAAGCGCGTATACCAAAACATTATCTGTGCCCTCCCCAGTGCATTTAGTGGGAAGGACAGCCTATTCCGCTGTAGTGTGTGCATGCCAAACCCCTGTTCATGGTATATGCGAAGATGACTCCCACCCGGCACCTGTCATTGCAGATTTGCAACTATCCCTGTTCAAGTCCTTGTCCCAGGGCAGTGTTCAATTGTACCTCTCCCATTCCTTGCAATGCAAGCGCAAGTATGCAGCCTGCCACCCACCCACCCCCAGGCTGCAATACCATACTGCTAACTTGCTTGCACTTGAAATTGGGCCTTTTAGGCATGTGGAGGCGGAATCTGGCCACCACGTCATGGCTGCGTTGGCGACCTGGAATCCATACTCAGTCCCGTGCCGCCCGACGGCCGGGTGTCCACACTCGGTCCCCAGCCACCAGGGGGCGGCCGGGTGTCCATTCTCAGTCCCCAGCCGCCCCGCGGCCGGGTGTCCACACACGATCCCCAGCCGCCTGGGGGCAGCAGGGTGTCCATAAACGGTCCCCAGCCTCCCCTATTTCTCCTTGGAACATCCCCCCACACACTTTTCTTGCTTTAGGGCAGCATTGGCCGAGCCCACCAGAGAGCCAGAATACTCCGGTGGGCCCTGGCTTCTCCATCAGGGGAGTTGAGAGTGCCAAGGTGAGGACCATGATGATGATGATACAAGTTAGCATCTGCTTTGTTTTCTTGGAATGCAAGCGCATGTATGTAGTAGCGGCTAGGCCTGAGGTGGTCAGCGTTTTGGCGCTTATCCTACCTCCTCCGAGGATTGTTGGATGTTTTCCTGCTACTGTTCCAGTTCTATGACTCCCGTTAAAACAAAGCTTCAGGTGATAAATGATGGATGAGGTAGTGGCAAAGGAGAAAGAGCAAGAGGAACAGGGACCATTCACATCAATATCAGGCCAGCCAACCACATATGTCTTGTGGGATATGATTCTGTAACAAAAGGAGCGGTTCGGCTACTCAGTTATAGGGCATACAGTGAGTGCAATGCCTACCAAAAATTTTGAGGCACTCCAATGCCCCTTGGAAATGACATGGAGGTCAGAGGACCTTAACTAAACCGTTTTTTCCATTTATAGCAACTGGGTCTCCAGTACACTGATAGCCTAAGCAGTGAATGGAAGGCTTTCCAAAAATTATGAGGAACTGCAATGCCCCTTGAAACAGACGTGGATTACAGCGTACTAAAAACCTTCTACCCATTATTGGGGAGTGGGTCTCCCTTAGTTTTCGCCTTTGCATTGAAAAGCAAAAGCTGACTAAAATTAGGAGGAAATGCAATGCCCGTTGGAAGAGTCGTGGAGGTTAGACGTAATTAAAAACAACATTTCAATGCCCCTTGGAAGAGCTGCGGAGTTCAGAGTAGCTTTAGAAGACGCTTTTAATGCCCCTTTGAACAGACATGGAGGTCACAGTAGCTTAACAAGACGGTTTTAATGCCCCTCGGAAAAGACGTGGAGGTCCCAGTAGCTTAACAAGATGGTTTGAATGCCCCTTGGAAGAGACGTGGAGGTCACAGTAGCTTAACAAGATGGTTTTAATGCCCCTTGGAAGAGACGTGGAGGTCACAGTAGCTTAACAAGATGGTTTTAATGCCCCTCGGAAAAGTGGTGGAGGTCGCAGTAGCTTAACAAAACAGTTTTAATGCTCCGCGGAATAGTGGTGGAGGTCACATTAGCTTAACAAGACGGTTTTAATGCCCCTCGGAAAAGATGTGGAGGTCCCAGTAGCTTAACAAGATGGTTTGAATGCCCCTTAGAACAGACGTGGAGGTCACAGTAGCTTAACAAGACGCATTTAATGCCCGTTACAAGAGCCATACAGTACAGCATCTTAAAAATATTATTCCCATTACTGGGGAGTGGGTCTCCCATAATATTTGCTTATGCCTTCCAAGCAAAAGCTTCCCAAAATTAAGACGGAGAAACTTGCAATGCCCCTTACAAGAGCCATGCAGTACAGCATATTACAAACATTATTCCCATTATTGGGGAGTGGGTCTCTCATAGTATTTGCTTATGCCTTCCAAATAAAAGCTTCCAAAAACTAGGACGGAGCAACTTGCAATGCCCCTTACAAGAGCCATGCAGTACAGCATATTACAAACATTAGTCCCATTATTGGGGAGTGGGTCTCCCATAGTATTAGCTTATGCCTTCCAAGCAAAAGCTTCCCAAAATTAAGACGGAGCAACTTGCAATGCCCCTTACAAGAGCCATGCAGTACAGCATATTACAAACATTATTCCCATTATTGGGGAGTGGGTCTCCCATAGTATTTGCTTATGTGTTCCAAGCAAAAGCTTCCCAAAATTAAGAGGGAGCAACTTGCAATGCCCCTTACAAGAACCATGCAGTACAGCATATTACAAACATTATTCCCATTATTGGGGAGTGGGTCTCTCATAGTATTTGCTTATGCCTTCCAAATAAAAGCTTCCAAAAACTAGGACGGAGCAACTTGCAATGCCCCTTACAAGAGCCATGCAGTACAGCATATTACAAACATTAGTCCCATTATTGGGGAGTGGGTCTCCCATAGTATTAGCTTATGCCTTCCAAGCAAAAGCTTCCCAAAATTAAGACGGAGCAACTTGCAATGCCCCTTACAAGAACCATGCAGTACAGCATATTACAAACATTATTCCCATTATTGGGGAGTGGATCTCCCATAGTATTTGCTTATGTGTTCCAAGCAAAAGCTTCCCAAAATTAAGACGGAGCAACTTGCAATGCCCCTTACAAGAACCATGCAGTACAGCATATTACAAACATTATTCCCATTATTGGGGAGTGGGTCTCCCATAGTATTTGCTAATGCCTTCCAAGCAAAAGCTTCCAAAAATTAAGACGGAGCAACTTGCAATGCCCCTTACAAGAGCCATGCAGTACAGCATATTACAAACATAAGTCCCATTATTGGGAGTGGGTCTCCCATAGTATTTGCTTATGCCTTCCAAGCAAAAGCTTCCCAAAATTAAGACGGAGAAACTTGCAATGCCCCTTACAAGAGCCATGCAGTACAGCATATTACAAACATTACTCCCATTAGTGGGGAGTGGGTCTCCCATAGTATTTGATTATGCCTCCCAAGCAAAAGCTTCCAAAAATTAGGATGGAGCAACTTGCAATGCCCCTTACAAGAGCCATCCAGTAGAGCATATTACAAACATAAGTCCCATTATTGGGGAGTGGGTCTCCCATAGTATTTGCTTATGCCTTCCAAGCAAAAGCTTCCAAAAATTAGGAGGAAATCCAATGCCCGTTCGAAGACTCGTGGAGGACCCAGTAGCTTAACAAGACGGTTTTAATGCCCATTACAAGAGACATGGAGGTCAGAGTGGTATAACAAGACGCTTTTAACGCCCCTAAGAAAAGACGTGGAGGTCAGAGTGGTATAACAAGACGCTTTTAATGCCCCTTACAAGAGACGTGGAGGTCAGAGTGGTATAACAAGATGCTTTTAATTCCCCTTGCAAGAGACGTGTAGGTCAGAGTGGTATAACAAGACGCTTTTAATGCCCCTTACAAGAGACGTGGAGGTCAGAGTGGTAAAACAAGATGCTTTTAATGCCCCTTACAAGAGACATGGAGGTCAGTGTGGTATGACAAGACCCTTTTAATGCCCCTTACAATAGACGTGGAGGTCAGAGTGGTATAGCAAGACTCTTTTAATGCCCCTTACAAGAGACGTGGAGGTCAGAGTGGTATAACAAGATTCTTTTAATGCCCCTTACAAGAAATGTGGAGGTCAGAGAGGTATAACAAGACGCTTTTAATGACCCTTACAATAGACGTGGAGGTCAGAGTGGTATAACAAGACACTTTTAATGCCCCTTACAAGAGACGTGGAAGTCAGAGAGGTATAACAAGATGCTTTTAATGCCCCTTACAAGAGCCATAGAGTACAGCATCTTAAAAATATTGTTCCCATTATTGGGGAGTGGGTCTCCCACAGTCTTTGCTTATGCCTTCCAAGCAAAAGCTGACAAAAATAAGGACGGAGGAACTTTCAATAATGACAACACGGACCACGATCACCCAGGTAGTATAGTGGTGGTGGAGGCTGAGGATAAGGAGAAGAACATAAAACAGCCGAAATGAGGAAGCGTATATCCATGTGTGGGTGTGAAGCGGTGCATGTGAATATACCTCCCGAAATAACACAGTGCATTTGACTTTATGTTACTCTGCTGTCATTTGGTGGTGATGAGAAGTCTGGCCCAATCCAGCCCATGTTCATTTTGATAAGGGTCAGCTTGTTAGCATTGTCAGTTGACAGGCGAGTGTGCTTATCAGTTATAATTCCCCCAGCGGCACTAAAAACACGCTCCGATAACGCGCTAGCGGCAGGGCAGGCCAGGATCTCCAAGGCGTACAGAGCGAGTTCATTCCAAGTGTTCAGCTTGGATACCCAATAATTAAAAGGCATAGAGGAATCACGGAGGATGCTGGTACGGTGGGCAAGGTACTCCCTCACCATCTTTTGAAACTTTTCACTCCTTGTGAGAGTACCCCGCGCCTCAGGGTCTGTCCGAAGGGAGGGTCTGAGAAAACTGTCCCAGAACGTTGACAGTGTTCCCCTGCCTCTGCTGGATTGGAGTTGCCTCTCTCTCGCTTGTACGCTTTGGTTGGTCAACGAACTGTGACCTCTGCCGCTAGCGTGTTCAGATGGGAATTTTTTTAACAGTTCTGCAGCAAGGGCCTTCTGGTACTGGCCCATTTTTGTAGACCTCTCTACCTCAGGAATAAGAGAGTGAAAGTTCTCCTTGTAGCGGGGGTCTACAAGTGTCACCAACCAGTAATGACTGTCACCCAACATTTTGACATCACGAGGGTCACGGTTAAGGCAGAGTAACATAAAGTCAGCCATGCGTGTCAGACTGGTAACGGGCAAGATTTCCATGTCCTCACCAAGATGACGACTGTCCATGCTCTCCTCCTCCTCCTCCTCCTCCTCCCCCCTGTCCTCAGGCCACCCATGCTGAACCGACGGTATGACAATTGTACAGGTACTACCGTCTACAGTGCATGATAACAGCTCCTGTTCTTCCTCCTCCTCCTCCTCCTCTCCCTCATTGTCCCCCAATGCATGTTGGGATGAGATGAGGCTGGGCTGTGTGTAATCGCCCACTACGGTTTCTTGATCCATCTCATCATACTATGGCTGCAATGCGTCCTCTTTAATTCTCTGCAGAGACCATGCCTGGATGTAAGTTCAGCGGTCTCAGCCACAGATCTGCATTCTCTTTCACAGCTGTCCACAACTCACAAGCAATGTGAGGTTTATCACCTAAGCTTATGAGTTTCAGCACAGCCTGTTGCCGCTTGGCGGAGGCAGTACCTCAGTGCTTCCAGCTTGCAACTGATGTGGTGATATCTGAGATGGAGGCTGAACATGAGGAGGAGGAGGAGGATGATGCGCAGGAGCTGTACACTGTGGGGGCAACTCTGACTGACATAGGGCCCCCAATCCTCAGTGTGGGGAGGATGTGTTCCGTCCCAAGGTCCGACTAGGTCCCGGCTTCCACTATGTTTACCCAGTGTGCCGTCAGGGAGATGTACCGTCCCTGGCCACAAGCACTTGTCCACGTGTCAGTTGTCAGGTGGACTCTCCCAGTAACTGCATTGTTAAGGGAACGGCAGATGTTTTGGGACACGTGCTTGTGTAGTGCAGGGATGTCACACAGGGCAAAATAGTGTCGGCTGGGGACCGAGTACCGAGGGACGGCCACCGCCATAAGGTTGCGAAAGGATTCTGTCTCCACCAGCCTAAAAGGCAGCATTTCCAATGCAAGCAGTCGTGAAATGTGCGAATTTAGGACTGTAGCCTGTGCGGCGTTAGCTGCGAATTTAAGCTTTCGTTCAAAGGTCTGGGATATGGACAATTGAACGCTGCAGTGGGATGTGGACGTGGACGTTGATGCTGTTTCTTGAGAAACTGCCATAACAAGTGAAGACTGAGAGGAGGGAGCATCTTTACATGCAGTATGAGCAGGGGATTGTCTTGCACACACAACAGGGGGTTCTATTGCACGCACAACAGCGGAAGAAGCAGTCGTGACACCCGCTGACACTGGTCGTGGACCCTGGGGTTCGACCCACAAAGTCGGGTGCTTTGCTGCCATGTGCCTGATCATGCTGGTGGTGGTCAGGCTGGTAGTTTTGTCACCCCTGCTGATGCTGGCATGGCTGGTGGTACAAATGGCCTTTTTGGGGTTATCAGCTGAGTCTTTAAAAAATTTCCAGACTCTGGAAGACCTACCACTTGTATTGGCAACGTCCCTCGTGTTGGTATTACGGGGAACGGTTGCCCGCCTTCTGTCTGCGGCCACCACACTGCTTCTTCTTGCCTGTTGGGGTACTCTGCCTCCCTCCCCCTGTGTGCTGCTGGCCTCACTCTGCATGTCCTCCTGCCACGTTGGGTCAGTTACTAGATCATCCACCGCGTCCTACTCTTCCACTTACGCACCACGATGCTCCTCCTCACTTCCTGGCAATTGTGTCTCGTCATCGTCCGCCTCTTGTTACAAATTGCCAGCGTCGACTTCCTGTGGCCGTGGCTGTTCAAAAATTTGGGCATCGCTACATGGGATCTCCTCTTCCACCACTTCAAGCGTAGCAGGCGAGGGGCACAAATATGGAAATGGACCAGTGAACAGCTCTTCAGAGGGTCCAAGTGTGGGATCAATTGCTGTCTGATGACACTCGGCATGGTGGGAGGAAGGAGCATCAGGGTGAGGAGGAGTGTGCGGTCGAGACTCACGGCTACTAAAAGTTTACAGTGTGGAAGATAGACCGGAGGTGGTGGTGCCCAGGTAACTGGAAGTATTATCTGCTATCCAGTTAATAACCTGTTCACACTGATCAGTTCGCAATACTGGTGTTGTTCTGTGCTTCCCTAGTAATTCAGTCAAGAAGTGGGAGCGAGAAGATGTGGCTGTTGGTTGTGGCACATTTTCACCTTGGCCACGGCCCCGTCCTCTGCACGCACCATCACCAAAACGTCCAGTTCCACGTACCTTACCACACGCCTTGCCCATTGTAAAGGAAGTAAAATAGCTTACACGTGCACTATCAATGGAAAAAGGGTAATAAAAGGAAGATTAGAACCGTGGAAGAGGAAAACCACAGTTCTATTTCTCTGGCCTACACTCGACTCTTTTAAACAATCAGAACAATCAGGGAGAAACTTTTACTGTTTTTCCTTACCGGAAAAATACCAAAACCTGAATAATAGAGATTTTTTACCGTGGAACAGCAAAACCACAGTTATTGTTTACTGGGGTATACCACACTTTTTAAAATATATAGATTTTCGGCTAAACAGTGAGCAACACACTCAAACTGTTTTTTTTTTTAATACCAAAGGCCCAAAACTGGAAACTACAGAGATTTTACCCGAAGAACTGCAAAACAACACTCAGATTTGTAAGGCGTACACCAGACTATTTTCAACAGATATATTTTTGTGTCAGAACACTCAGGAGACACTACTGGTTTTTTTACTGCAAAAAATGCGAAAAGCAGGATAATAGAGATTTTTTACCGTGGAACAGCAAAACCACAGTTTTAATTTACTGGTGTATATACCAGACTTTTTTAAAAATATAGATTTGCATCTGAACAGTGAGCGACACACTCAAATTGTTTTTTTTTAGATACCAAAAGCCCAAAACTGGATACTACAGAGATTTTACCTGTAGAACTGAAAAACCACACTGGGATTTGTCAGGCGTACACCAGATTATTTTCAACAGATATATTTTTGTGTCAGAACACTCAGGAGACACTACTGTTTTTTTTACTGCAAAAAATGCGAAAAGCAGGATAACAGAGATTTTTTACCGTGGAACAGCAAAACCACAGTTTTAATTTACTGGTGTATATACCAGACTTTTTTAAAAATATAGATTTGCGGCTGAACAGTGAGCGACACACTCAAACAGGTTTTTTTTAGATACCAAAGGCCCAAAACTGGATACTACAGAGATTTTACCAGTAGAACTGCAAAACCACACTGGGATTTGTCAGGCATACACCAGACTATTTTCAACAGATATATTTTTGTGTCAGAACACTCAGGAGACACTACTGTTTTTTTTACTGCAAAAAATGTGAAAAGCAGGATAATAGAGATTTTTTACCGTGGAACAGCAAAACCACAGTTTTAGTTTACTGGTGTATATACCAGACTTTTTTAAAAATATAGATTTGCGGCTGAATAGTGAGCGACACACTCAAACTGTTTTTTTTTTAGATACGAAAGGCCCAAAACGGGATACTATGGAGATTTTACCCGTAGAACTGCAAAACCACACTGGGATTTGTCAGGCGTACACCAGACTATTTTCAACAGATATATTTTTGTGTCAGAACACTCAGGAGACACTACTGTTTTTATTACTGCAAAAAATGCGAAAAGCAGGATAATAGAGATTTTTTACCGTGAAACAGCAAAACCACAGTTTTAATTTACTGGTGTATATACCAGACTTTTTTAAAAATATAGATTTGCGTCTGAACAGTGAGCGACACACTCAAACTGTTTTTTTTTTAGATACCAAAGGCCCAAAACTGGATACTACAGAGATTTTACCCATGGAACTGCAAAACCACTCTTCTGTTTCTGTGGCCTATACCAGACTCTTTTCAACAGATATATTTGTGTCTGAAAAATCAGAGAAGCACATTTTTTTTGGGGGCGGGGGGATACCAATAGACGGGTTTTTTTACAGTGTGTAGGAGGAAAAAAAAAGAGGATTTAGATGAAAAAAAAAGGATTTTTACAGGCTCCCGAGACCTGCAGCTAAGACCAGCAATTTCAGAAACAGGAGCACACTTGACTGTAATGCAGCGTTTGCTGGTATAACCACTGCGTCTCCTATACAGCCTACCTGCCTGCCTGCCTGATATCTGGGATGGATATTAGTCCTGAGAAGGACTGTTTGTTTGTTCTGGCAGCCTTTACAGACCCTACACTAACTATTTCTCAGGAAAAATCTCTCCCTAGCTCAGCAGCGTTGTCCCTACACTGTCTGATCCGGAGCGTCTGTGTCCAAGATGGCGACGCCCGGTTTTAAATACTCGAGGTGACACTGTGCGGCCAGCCAATCACTGTAATGCCCACAAACAACATGGCTGCGGCATTACAGTGACTGGCTGGCAATCCCTGCATGTTCATTGGCTCAGTAAAGAGTGCCAAACATGCAGGGCAAAGACCCGAGCTCCCGCCCGAGTAACCCGGAAATGCTCGGTTCTCGCCGAACATCCCGAATAGCGTGATGCTCGGGCGAGTACCGAGCAGTGTCGAGCATGCTCGCTCAACATTAGTTCCCATTATTAGCAAGTGGGTCTGCCATTGTGTTTTCCTATGCAGTGAATGCAAGGGCTGCCAAAAATTAGGAGGGACTCCAATGCCCCTTGGAATAAACGTGGAGGAAGACCTCATAATAAAAATGTTCCCATTAGAAAGGAGCAGGTCTCCTATGCTTGTAATGCCCATGCACTAAGTATATGGGCTGACAAACATTTACCCCTGGGGGGATACATGAATACACTCTATAAAAAAAATTTTTCACCGGCATCATAAACACCCTTTAAAAAATTATGTGGGTGTTGCATCACGGACCACGGTCACCGTGGTGATATGATGGTGGAGGATGAGGATGAGGAGAAGGAGGAGGACAAGAGCAAATTGCCAAAATCAAACCCATGTGTGGGTGTAAAGAGTTGCATGGGAATACACCTCCCAAGAAAAGACACGGGATTTGAGTTTATGTTACGCTGCTATCATTCGGTGGTGTTGAGAAGTCTGGCCCAATCCAGCCCTTATTCATTTTTAAAAGAGTCAGCATTTTCAGTTGACAAGCGGATGCGCTTATCAGTTTTAATTCTACCAGCGGCACTAAAAACCAGCTCTGATAAAACGCTGGCGGCAGGGCAGGCCAGGACCTCAAAGGCATAGAGAGCCCGTTCATTCCACGTATCCAGCTTGGATACCCAATAATTATAAGGCACAGAGGAATCACGGAGGACGTTAGTACGGTCTGCAAAGTACTCCCTCAGCATCTTCCAAAACTTTGCACTCCTTGTGAGAGGACCCCGCGCCACAGGGCTTGTGCGATGGGAGGGGCTGAGAAAATTCTCCCAGAACTTTGACAGTTGGGTTGGTCTCATGGTGAACTGCACAAAGAATCAGCGATACAAGCAGGTACAGCACAAGCACTAGATTTCCATAGCATACAGTGTTTCTAATAATTACAGTACAATGTGAAAATTCCATTTCACATCAATTCATTGTGATGATTTTCATTGTGGATTTAACCCTTTGCATTGCATAGGGTAAAATACGCATCAAAATCTGCATGTAATAAGTGCTTTTACTAGAAACACGGATCAAAGTAGGATATGTCTCAGGGTTTTTTTTACAGGTGAAAAAGCATATTCAATGTAATGGGTCAGTGATCTATCTGCAAAAATGATGGACAGCACACATAACAAAACATCTGATGTGTGAAAGAGCCCTTATTGACGAAGATGGGAGATGGGAGAGAGCCCTTAACCAGTTATGGCTTTATTAATATAGAAAGAAAAGTTTCTCTAACTCTCCACCATTATAGACTATGAAAAGTTCTGATTCTATATCACCTATAAGGTCATAACTGATTGAGGGCCCATAGCTCAACTGCCACAGCTGTCAGTAAGTGTAAGTGTGTACATGTGTATATGGAGTGTGAGTATATACATGCGTATACAGAGTATGAATGACTATACTCATGTATAATGCATGCATAGCTGCCTGTGTGAGTGTGTACATGTGTATATGAAATGTGAGGGTGTACATGTGCATACGGATTGTGAGTGTATACATGTGCATATGGAATATGAATGTTTATACTCATGTACAATGCATGTATAGCTGTCAGTGTGAGTGTGGGTCTCTCATTCAGTAAAGGGTGATACGAGTGTTGTGGGATAGGAGCCCCCAGTCACTTAGAACTGATTGAGAGCTCCCTCCTCCACCACTCATATCACCCCTTACTCTGTTCTTTGCGGCGTGTATTTTGAAACTTTGCACAGCAAGCGCGATATAGTGACATCATTGTGCCCACTGCGCTGATACATCAGAATGTCAGGGAGAATGATGGAGGAGGGAGCCCCTGTTCCATCATTGCTTTCAACTGTATCTGTATCCATGATATTGCTGAAAGTGTAATGCCAGGTGGGAGGAGGGGGCTTGTTCCGGCGCTGACACCTGGCCCCCCAACTCATGTGGTCTGCCCCTATTTACATTATGCACACAATATCATGGCCCCCACACAGTGTAATGGTCTGTCAGTATGATGACCCTCACTGAGTAAGATATCACGACAGCCTATCACACAGTATAATTTCCCACACAGACCCACATAAAGTATGAAAGCCTCTCAGTATTATGCTTCCACATCCCCTACTCAATATGATAGCCCCTCGCTCAATATGACGGCCTCCCAGGTTCCCCAATATAATGGCCCTCACAGGTCCCCACTCATTATAATGTCCCCCATAGTCCTTCACTCAGTTTGATGGCCCAAAGTCCCCCACTCAGTATATTGCACCCCACAGCCTACCTCAAACTCAGTATGATGGCCCCCACAGTCCCTCACTATATAATATGGACCCCAAAGCCCCTCACTAAGTATGATGGCCCCTACAGCCCACCCCCTCTCAGTATGATGGTGTCATGGCTCATCTCCAGGACTCGATCTGGTGAGCTCTAGCTGTGGGTCAGTTTCCCTTCCTCTTGGACCACAGTCTGTGTTTTCTTTGTACAACTGCTGATAATGCTCTTGTCTTGGTATGCCTTGCTTTGTTGTGTTGCTTTTATGCAGGTATTTTCACTTTCTCGTTTGGTTTGTCTTATCACATCTTGGGAGGTAGTATTTATGCTCCCATTGAACTGGCATTCTTTGTTGGCTATATTCCAAGATAGGGCTCGCTCACACTTGCAATTAAACTGGACCAATGCAATCCATTAAAAATCGGATTGCATTCGTACCAATTTAATCCTATCCTTGTGTTCTCAATGGCATTTTTTTTCCTGCTATGATCGAATGCTGATCGCATGGAAAAAAAATGTAGCAGGCTGCTATTGCATGTGGAATTTGGATCGCGCGTACCCATATAAGTGCAGTGATGCGTGTGAAACATTGCACTCCACTTGGATATCACCCGAGTGCAGTGCGATTCCTGCCGACCTCAGCAACAGAGGAGATAGAGAAATTAATTTCTCCGTCTCGTCCGCAGCTGTGCTGCAATCCTCTCATGCAAGAGGATAGGAGCACGGAGCATTGACAATCGGTTCCCGTTCGCAGCAGAGCAGGAGCCAAGTGTCATTAGCATATCACATTCGATGCTCTCGCCTTAGGCCGGAGTCACACTAGCGAATCACTTCCAATGCAAGAGCATCGGATACGATATACTAATGACACTCGGCTAATGACACTGTATAAAAAAATGGTACCATTGAAAACTACATCTTGTCTCACTAAAAAAGCTTTATTCATAAAAAAATTGTAAAATGTATGTTAAATAAATTATTTTTTTCAAATAATACATTTCTTGTACAAAAGCAGTAAAACATAAATATAACTATGATATATCAATTTGGTGCTGTGCCACAGAATATAGATAACACCTTATGTGTGCAGCATGAGAATAGCAGAAAATTTGACACATCAAAAAACAACAACAGAACTGCTGTTTTTTCATATTTCTCCCTATAGAGAGTTAACAAAGGTTAGATAATAAGTTATATGTACCCTAAAATGCTGCCACTTAAAAATTCTTCTCACCTAGAAAAAATTAAGCCCTCAAACAGCTACATCAATGAAAAAATAAAATTCAAAAGTTCAGAATAAATTGTGGCACTCACCCTGTTGCTTTTTTTTTAATCATCTTTTAGACCTGGGATACACAGCAATGTTTTGTAGCGGTACTGATTGATTTTAACTATTTAGCAACAGGTGTAGTCTAAAGCAATACATTGAATTGTATGCAACTGGGCAGACTGCAGTTGCCACTTGATAGTTAAAATCTACAAAAAGTTGCTGTGTAGTCCAGGTCTTATTCATTAACTGGAAATAAGATGGAATTTCACAGTATATAGTGCTTCATCCGGGCAATAAAATTACTATGGCTCCTGGAATTTTAAAATTAAGATATGGCTTTGTTCTAAATAGTGATGAACGAACCCGAACTTAAACAGTTAGTGTCAAATGTTAAACGCTGAACACAGAATTTGCAATGTTCGGCGTTCTGGGGGAAGTCCAGGAGGAGAGAGAGAGAAAGAATTTTCCAGCTTTAAAGTTTGGGTCCCCATTTTTTTTAATGGGGTTCGGATCTGGTTCAAGTTCGAGTACAGTTCTGGTATCCGAATTGAACTTTAGAGGATTTGGTATCAGAACCTAAACTTTTATAGGTCAGCTCATCCCATGTCCTAAAGCCTCAAAAGGGCAAGTCCTTGAAGGGATATGCAATGAAAATAATAAACAGCATTTCACAAGACATTTTTTTTTTAGTCTACATTAGTGATGAGCGAGCTTGTTCTGTTAACACTTTCGGCGAGCATGCTTGGGTGCAAACAGGCATTCCTCACATGTATTAAAGCTGTCAAACAGTCGCAAATCATGCACACACAGTGACTCAAAGATAACATTCGAGAGCGCCGAAGATACTCGGAAACCACCCGAGCATGCTCGTAAATCTCGAGTAACGAACATGCTCGCTCATCACTAGTCTACATTCTTATCTCATATGTAAATCCAAGACAGCATCAATTAAGATGCAAGCCTGTCGTAATACACAAGCTCTCACACAAGTCCATTGACATAAACATCTCAACAATCGCTCACAAAGGTCTATCTCAGAATGATTTTTCTTAAACATTAAAGTTTAAAAAGAAACAATACAAATTTGTTATTGTCATAATCACATCCACCCATTCACCTTCAGTTTCACATTTCCTGATTATTTTTACTACATAATGAATGCTGCAAAAACAAAACCCCAAAAAACAATGCTGGATTATTTTTTATCATAATTCACAATTAAACCCTCATATGGCTATGCTGATGGAAAAAAGCAAATTGGCTCTTGAGGAGAAGAAAAAACAAAAGCACAAAAATGAAAAATCAGCCTGTCACAAAGTGGGCTAAAGACTCTGTCTACCTTATCTAGAAATATTAACAAGAACCACAATTAGAGATGAGCGGATGTGATGGGAATTGAATATGCCAAAGTGTGCAGATTTTACCAGGAAATTTGATTTTCAGCATATTGAATGTCCGTTATTATGCAATGGGCTCTAGAAACACCATAGTAGAAAAAAACAACCAATATTCACCTCAACAATCACCTCCAATGATGACCTTGCACTGAATAATCCTACGTGCCTCTTCTTAGCGTCTGAATCTCCAGTCATCTTCTCACTGGACCAGGACTTCCGCCTCTGACTGAGCCTGGACTGAAGTTGCTGCCCATATTGCGCATTGTAAGGTGAGTTTTTATGTTGTAGATTTTCTGTACCTACAGTATTAATTATATATACAAATTTTTACAAAGGTGGCGGTAATCACCAAGTAAAGAAAGGAGTAACAAAAAGAATATTAAAATGAATTTTTATTTGAGACATATATATAAAAAGATAAATAAAAGGGAAGGGTACCAATCAAAGGAAGACACAATAGGAGCTATTTAGTGCTTGGGAGGATATTAGATGAAAAAAATAATGTAAATAGGACTAAGGGTGTCCGTAATCAAAATTTCATGGTAAAAAATATCTGCTCAGCAGCGCTCTTTGTGAATATAATCCATGACATTCCAAAATGATTTAATTAGTCCAATGAAGAACAAAGAAACACCCAAAGTTGACCTATATGTTCCACATAACGGGGCAAATCACCGACAGCAGCATATCAGGTGAGGGAAACAGCAGTGCTATCGTGCCTTAAACACAAAAAATGACACGGCCAAAGAATACAAAGTTCCCCTCTAACCGATATGCCAATTGCCAAAGTGAGTCCTCCAATGAAAAGTGGAATATCAAACATAAGTATCAACATCAGATAGATAATTCACAATAAAGTCATCAAAAAAAATATATCCCATACCAATGTGAAAGCTCCTGCTTCCTGCCCCGACGCGCACGTTTCTCATTAGCTTCTTCTGTAGGCGTGTCAAAGTGGGGGGCGTGTGTGTTTTTATGTGACTGAGGGCCAATCAGACGGTGATGGGCGGGGAGAAAAGTAGAGTGATGCAACCATATGGATCCAATGGTGCATGAGCGGGTGGAGGCTGCTGCTAATGAATGAGTCCCGATACCAGCGGTCACGTGCTGAATGATGCGCTGACCTCCAGCTGACAAGCCGAAGCGAGGCATGAACTGCACTAACAAACCACGGTATACGGGACTTAGCATTGCGACAACCCCCGACCACATGAGGGAGAGGGACAGCCAATGCTGTATTAATGGTCACCGACTAAGAAAAATAGAAAGGACAAGGGAAAGAAGAGAAGGAGTAAACAAGAAGAAATAAAAAAGGAAAGAGACATAGCAAAAGAAAAAAGAATGAGAAAAACAGATGCCAGGTGCCAAAAGAAAATAAATAAATAAAATCATGATCGGTCAATAGGAAAATGAAGAAATGTACTATCCAAAAAATAATGAAAGCATGACATGGGAGGTGAACATGTGATGAAAGGTGATAAAAACATGATGAAATAAAATGACAATATTATTGTAATTAATATCTATATGATTAAAATGCAGAGCAATTCTGATAAATAAAAATATATACATATTACAAACATCATGAATATTGATATAAAGTGACAGTGCAGTGCAAAAAATTTGTACCCATATTAAAAGTAACAATGTAAATATCCATGGATAAAAGGTATGTAAATATCATATCATAAGATATAGCATAAAGTGACAGTGCAGTGCAGTGCAAAAAATTAGTAACCATATTAAAAGTAACAATGTGATATCCATGGATAAAAGGTATGTAAATATCATATCATGAGATATAGCATAAAGTGACAGTGCAGTGCAAAAAATTAGTACCCATATTAAAGTAACAATGTGATATCCATGGATAAAAGGTATGTAAATATCATATCATAAGATATAGCATAAAGTGACATTGCAGTGCAGTGCAAAAAATTGGTACCCATATTAAAAGTAACAATGTGATATCCATGGATAAAAGGTATGTAAATATCATATCATGAGATATAGCATAAAGTGACAGTGCAGTGCAAAAAATTAGTACCCATATTAAAGTAACAATGTGATATCCATGGATAAAAGGTATGTAAATATCATATCATGAGATATGGCATAAAGTGACAGTGCTACACGGGTACAAACATGATCCATGTCAGCAATATATAAAAAAGAAAAATAAGGAAAACTGAACATATATAATAGGGGGGAGGGATACATAAAGAAAGGGGGGGGGGAACAGTACTTTATCTTAAAAATAAAGATCATACAGGGGGCAAAATTCCAAAAGGCCTCATGAACAATTTGGATGGGCGTGGGCATCTCTGATTTGCATAGGTGCGTCACAAATCCATCTCCATCAATATTCATCCGATCCAGGTACCATATACTAAAACTAAAAAAATAAAATGTTAAAACCAAAACATACAAAACACAAAATGCCCACCACGTAAAATTCTTAATGTTTCAAGTCTCATACAGATCACAGAAAAACCCCAAACCCAAAGCTTTCATTAAGACCTTGGGGAGCCAGAGAGCCCAAACGATAAATCCATCTGTTCTCACATTTTGCTAATTTCTTGTGTAAATCTCCCCCCCTGATGCCCATAGTGACCACATCAATCCCCCTAATTTTCAATAAATGGGGGTTACAAGTATGATACCTCTTAAAATGTTTGGGTATAGTTTTGAGGAGAGAGTCATTGATATTTGTTTTGGCTTTCTCAATATCCAAATAATGCTCACGTGCCCTTACCTTTAATTCTCGGCTGGTTAAACCCACGTAGATTTTGTTACAAGGGCACTCTGCTACATAGATGACTCCCTTGGTTGCACACGTAATATGATGTCGGATTTCAAAAATCTGCGATCCATCATGATTTCTGAAGCTCTTAGTTTTGATTAAATTACCACAAGCCTTACAAAGGCCGCACGGAAAAAATCCACAATTGTCCTTGGATACTGTGTGAACCCTGGGCTCATAATGGCTGTGGACCAAAATGTCATTCAGATTACGGGACCGTTTGGCCACAATTAAGGGAGAATCAGGTAGAATTCGCTTGAGAATTGGGTCAGTTGAGAGGACGTTACAATGTGTCATGATGATGGCTTTAAACTTTGTCCATTGGGTATGATAGTTAGTAATAAGCCGTACTTGATTATCCTCCCTGGTTGATTTCTTGCTAAGTTGATTTTTGTATAGCAAGGAATTTCTGGAGGTAGTCTTGGCTCGTTGATAGCCTCTTTTGATCATATGGTGACTGTAACCTCTGACCTTAAATCGTTCTCACAGTTCATGTGATTGTTTCTCAAAATGTTCATCACTCGAAAAAATCCTTTTAATACGTAAAAATTGTCCAATCGGAATACCATTAATAGTGGATTGTAGATGTGATGATGAGGCATGGAGCAAAGAATTTGTTGCAGTAGGTTTACGGAACAGCGTGGTAGAGAGATAGCGATCTGGATTTGTTAAAATTAGGATGTCCAAAAATTCTGCAGTTCTGCCAGCTTTGTAGGTAAGTTTTATATTATACTCATTATGATTCAGGTTGTCCATAAACACTTTCAGCTCTTCACTGGAACCCTCCCAAATAAACATAAGGTCATCAATGTAGCGAAGCAAATTGTGGATTTTGTCAATGCCAGGTCTTGTTCCTTCTTGCAATAATTGACGTTCCCAAAAGCCCATGAAAAGATTGGCGTAAGAAGGGGCACAGGATGCCCCCATGGCGGTCCCCTGCAATTGTAAATACGTTTTTTTATTGAAAGTAAATACATTATGTGTTAATATAAATTCCAATAAAATCAAAATTAATTCTACCAAAGAGGGGTCAATATTACTAGATCGAAGAAACCAGGAAACCGCCTTGAGGCCATCCCTGTGCCTTATAGAGGTATATAATGCCTCCACATCAGCCGTCACAATTAGCATATTGTCATTTAGATGTATATTGTCAAGATGGCGCAAGAGCATGGTGGTGTCCTTAACAAAAGATGGCAATTCCGAAACAAGAGGTTTGAGGTAATAATCTACAATTTTGCATATGGTCTCACATAGGCTCTCATTTCCGGAGACTATAGGTCTCCCTGGAGGGTCCAGTACATTTTTATGCACTTTGGGGATCAGATATAATGTAGCCAATCTGGGACTATGATTTTTGTATAGATCAAGAAGGTTTTTTGGGATGATGTGGTCTTCAAAGGCCGATACCTTTTATCCATGGATATCACATTGTTACTTTAATATGGGTACCAATTTTTTGCACTGCACTGCATTGTCACTTTATGCTATATCTCATGATTAGTGTTGAGCGAACATGCTCGACACTGCTCGGTACTCGCCCGAGCATAACGCTACTCGGGATATTCGGCGAGCACCGATCATTTCCGGGTTACTCGAGCGGGAGCTCGGGTCTCCGCCCTGCATGTTTGGCGCTCTTTACAGAGCCAATGAACATGCAGGGATTGAAAGCCAGTCACTGTAATGCTGCAGCCATGTTGGTTGTGGGCATTACAGTGATTGGCTGGCCGCACAGCGTCACCTCGAGTATTTAAAACCGGGCGCCGCCATCTTGGACACAGTCGCTCCTGAATAGACAGTGTAGGGACAGCGCTGCTGATTTAGGGAGAGATATAAACTGCAAAATAGTTAGTGTAGGGTCTGTAAAGGCTGCCAGAACAAACAAACAGTCCTTTTCAGGACTAATATCCATCCCAGATACCAGGCAGGCAGGCTGTATAGGAGACACAGTGGTTATACCAGCAAATGCTGCATTACAGTCCTGTGTGCTCCTGTTGCTGAAATTGCTGGACTTAGCACCAGGTGTCGGGGGCCAGGAAAAATCCTTTTTTTTAATCTAAATCCTCCTTTTTTTCCTCCTTCACACTGTGCAAATACCCATCTTATTAACCTTTTGGTGTGTCCCCAACCCCCCCAAAAAAAAGGCGTTTATCTGATTTTTCAGACGCAAATATAACTGTTGAAAATAGTCTGGTGTAGGCTAGAGAAACAGAAGTGTTGTTTTGCACTTCCACGGTTCAAACCTCTGTATTATCCATTTTGGGCCATTTGTATCTAAAAAAAAAACAGTTTGAGTGTGTCGCTCACTGTTCAGCCGCAAATATCTCTATTTAAAAAAGTGTGGTATACCCCACTAAACAATAATCTCTATTATTTAGGTTTTGGTAGTTTTTTTCCGTAAAGAAAAACAGTAGTGTCTCCTGACTGTTGTGACACAAAAATATATCTGTTGAAAATAGTCTTGTGTAGGCCCGACATCCCAGTGTGGTTTCGCAGTTCCACTGGTCAAATCGCTGTACTATCCAGTTTTGGGCCTTTGGTATCTAAAAAAAAAGCAGTTTGAGTGTGTCGCTCACTGTTCAGCCGCAAATATCTCTATTTAAAAAAGTGTGGTATACCCCAGTAAACAATAACTGTGGTTTTGCCATCCCACGGTAAAAAATCTCTATTACTCAGCTTTTGGTAGTTTTTTCCGTAAAGAAAAACAGTAGTGTCTCCTGACTGTTGTGACACAAAAATATTTCTGTTGAAAATAGTCTTGTGTAGGCCCGACATCCCAGTGAGGTTTCGCAGTTCCACGGGTCAAATCGCTGTACTATCCAGTTTTGGGCCTTTGGTATCTAAAAAAAAAAGCAGTTTGAGTGTGTCGCTCACTGTTCAGCCGCAAATATCTCTATTTAAAAAAGTGTGGTATACCCCAGTAAACAATAACTGTGGTTTTGCCATCCCACGGTAAAAAATCTCTATTATTCAGCTTTTGGTAGTTTTTTCCTTAAAGAAAAACAGTAGTGTCTCCTGACTGTTGTGACACAAAAATATATCTGTTGAAAATAGTCTTGTGTAGGCCTGACATCCCAGTGTGGTTTCGCAGTTCCACGGGTCAAATCGCTGTACTATCCAGTTTTGGGCCTTTGGTATCTAAAAAAAAAGCAGTTTGAGTGTGTCGCTCACTGTTTAGCCGCAAATATCTCTATTTAAAAAAGTGTGGTATACCCCAGTAAACAATAACTGTGGTTTTGCCATCCCACGGTAAAAAATCTCTATTACTCAGCTTTTGGTAGTTTTTTCCGTAAAGAAAAACAGTAGTGTCTCCTGACTGTTGTGACACAAAAATATTTCTGTTGAAAATAGTCTTGTGTAGGCCCGACATCCCAGTGAGGTTTCGCAGTTCCACGGGTCAAATCGCTGTACTATCCAGTTTTGGGCCTTTGGTATCTAAAAAAAAAAGCAGTTTGAGTGTGTCGCTCACTGTTCAGCCGCAAATATCTCTATTTAAAAAAGTGTGGTATACCCCAGTAAACAATAACTGTGGTTTTGCCATCCCACGGTAAAAAATCTCTATTATTCAGCTTTTGGTAGTTTTTTCCTTAAAGAAAAACAGTAGTGTCTCCTGACTGTTGTGACACAAAAATATATCTGTTGAAAATAGTCTTGTGTAGGCCTGACATCCCAGTGTGGTTTCGCAGTTCCACGGGTCAAATCGCTGTACTATCCAGTTTTGGGCCTTTGGTATCTAAAAAAAAAGCAGTTTGAGTGTGTCGCTCACTGTTTAGCCGCAAATATCTCTATTTAAAAAAGTGTGGCATACCCCAGTAAACAATAACTGTGGTTTTGCCATCCCACGGTAAAAAATCTCTATTATTCAGCTTTTGGTAGTTTTTTCCGTAAAGAAAAACAGTAGTGTCTCCTGACTGTTGTGACACAAAAATATGTCTGTTGAAAATAGTCTTGTGTAGGCCCGACATCCCAGTGTGGTTTCGCAGTTCCACGGGTCAAATCGCTTTACTATCCAGTTTTGGGCCTTTGATATCTAAAAAAAAAGCAGTTTGAGTGTGTCGCTCACTGTTCAGCCGCAAATATCTCTATTTAAAAAAGTGTGGTATACCCCAGTAAACAATAACTGTGGTTTTGCCATCCCATGGTAAAAAATCTCTATTACTCAGCTTTTGGTAGTTTTTTCCGTAAAGAAAAACAGTAGTGTCTCCTGACTGTTGTGACACAAAAATATTTCTGTTGAAAATAGTCTTGTGTAGGCCCGACATCCCAGTGTGGTTTCGCAGTTCCACGGGTCAAATCGCTGTACTATCCAGTTTTGGCCTTTGGTATCTAAAAAAAAAGCAGTTTGAGTGTGTCGCTCACTGTTCAGCCGCAAATATCTCTACTTAAAAAAGTGTGGTATACCCAGTAAACAATAACTGTGGTTTTGCCATCCCACGGTAAAAAATCTCTATTACTCAGCTTTTGGTAGTTTTTTTCCGTAAAGAAAAACAGTAGTGTCTCCTGACTGTTGTGAAACAAAAATATTTCTGTTGAAAATAGTCTTGTGTAGGCCCGACATCCCAGTGTGGTTTCGCAGTTCCACGGGTCAAATCGCTGTACTATCCAGTTTTGGGCCTTTGGTATCTAAAAAAAAAGCAGTTTGAGTGTGTCGCTCACTGTTCAGCCGCAAATATCTCTATTTAAAAAAGTGTGGTATACCCCAGTAAACAATAACTGTGGTTTTCCTCTTCCACGGTTCTAATCTACTCTTTATTACCCTTTTTCCATTGATAGTGCAAGTGTAAGCTATTTTACTTCATTTACAATGGGCAAGGCGCGTGGCAAGGGATGTGGAAGTGGACGTTCTGGTGATGGTTCGTGCAGAGGACGGGGCCGTGGCCAAGGTGAAAATGTGCCACAACCAACAGCCACATCTTCTCGCTCCCACTTCTTGACCGAATTACTAGGGAAGCACAGAACAACACCAGTATTGAGAACTGATCAGTGTGAACAGGTTATTAATTGGATAGCAGATAATACTTCCAGTTACCTGGGCACCACCACCTTCGGTCTGTCTTCCACACGGTCAACTCTTAGTAGCCGTGAGTCTCGACCGCATACTCCTCCTCACCCTGATGCTCCTTCCTCCCACCATGCCGAGTGTCGTCAGACTGCAAGTGATCCCACACTTGGACACTCTGAAGAGCTGTTCACTGGTCCATTTCCATATTTGGGCCCCTCGCCTGATACGCTTGAAGTGGTGGAAGAGGAGATCCCATGTTGCAATGCCCAAATATTTGAACAGCCACGGCCACAGGAAGTCGACGTTGGCAATCTGTCACAAGAGGTGGACGATGACGAGATACAATTGCCAGGAAGTGAGGAGGAGGATCGTGGTGTGCAAGTGGAAGAGGAGGAGGTGGTGGATGATCTAGTAACTGACCCAACGTGGAAGGAGGACATGCAGAGTGAGGCCAGCAGCAAACAGGGGGAGGGAGGCAGAGTACCCCAACAGGCAGGAAGAAGCAGTGTGGTGGCCGCAGACAGAAGGCAGGCAACCGTTCCCTGTAACACCAACTTGAGGGACGTTGCGGTAGGTCTTCCAGAGTCTGGAATTTTTTTAAAGACTCTGCTGATAACCCCAAAAAGGCCATATGTTCCACCTGCCATGCCAGCATCAGCAGGGGTGACAAAACTACCAGCCTGACCACCACCAGCATGATCAGGCACATGGCAGCAGAGCACCCGACTTTGTGGGGCGAAACCCAGGGTCCACGACCAGTGTCAGCGGGTATCACCACTGCTTCTTCCACTGTTTTGCGTGAAATAGAACCCCATGTTGTGTGTGCAAGGCAATCCACTGTCCATACTGCATGTAAAGATGCCCCCTCCTCTCAGTCTTCACTTGTTATGGCAGTTTGTCAAGAAACAGCATCAACGTCCACGTCCACGTCCCACCGCAGCGTTCAATTGTCCATATCCCAGACCTTTGAACGAAAGCGGAAATTCGCAGCTAACGCCCCAAAGGCCACAGTCCTAAATTCGCACATTTCACGACTGCTTGCATTGGAAATTAGTGTTGAGCCACCCCCGTAGTGTTCGAGTTCGGTTTGGTTCGTCGAACACCCGTGTGTTCGCCGAACTGTTCGTCGAACTGTTCGTCGAACACCTTCGAACACCGTTAAAACCAATGGCAGGCAAACAAAAACACATAGAAACACATAGAAAACACCTTCAAAGGTGTCCAAAAGCTGACAAACTGCTCAGAAGACACAACTAACACATGGAAAAGTGACAAGTACATATAGTCATGCGAAAAGAAAAGAGGTGGAGGAGTAAAAGGAGGGGGAGACACAGATATAGGCATGTCATGCCCTTCTAAAATCCAAAAAGTGAGAAGCCGAGACGGCCAGTCCGCTCCTGCCCGTGCCACCTCCGTGTCGCCGGGTTTGTGCCAGAGCCGCGGTGAACCCTGGCGGCCAGCCCCCCTCTCCCAATACTGGTGCCTGTCCGCTGGTGGGTCGAGAGAGCCCCCCTGTGGTGGAGGCAGCTCTAAGCTTTTTAATTTAAATTGTCCCTCTAATTTGAATGAATACACTTTAAATCCATTTACAAGGATCTATTGGAGGGCAAGTCTCATGCCAGCAGCCGCGTAATTCCAGCTCCAGTAGCGTCCACTAAAGCTGCTGCAGTTAAAAAGCTTTTATAAGGATCGAGCTCGGCTGTCCACCGCAAGGCATCCTAGTGCCAGTCCCAGCCCCTATGCCTTGGGGTGCCTCCTGATGCTCTTCACTAAGTATCCCGTGGTCCCGAAGCATTTCCTTTGAAAAAATTAAGTGTCCAAACTACAGGTGGTGTAGCTTGCTTAACAGCCGGGATAATCCGCTGACTAGCAGACACTGCTACTAGGCACAAAGTATTTCCTGGGCTAGATGCAGTTAAAAATTTGTAAGTAGATACTCTCGTTGGATGCTGAGAAAGCATTCCATAGAGTCTCCTGACACGCCATATATGATTCTCTTAAAAAGCTTGGGGTAGGGGTCTAGGGGACCCTTTTATAGCCAAAATCACGGCCCTGTATCACAATACGTCACCTAGGCTGAAGATAAATGGAACTGTAGCACCGAGGGCTCGGTTGCTACAGACGTATTGCACCTCACCCAGAGGTGTGATATCTCACTCTCAGATAAGGATGGAGTGTGGATCAGGACCCGACACCTGCATGCATTACACCACATTGCCGTGGGGCAGGGCGACCAATATGCCCCTGAGATGGGCACGACAGTCCCTGTCCCTGGCTGGAGTGGGGGGAGGGAACACTGAGGAAGGGGAACCCTACAGTGCAGGAGCAGGGAGGAAGCAGTTCCTGGGTGCATTGAGAAGGGAGTATAAAAGGTGGGCACCATCTTAGTTCAGTGCAGAGAAGTCTGAGCAGAAGTGGCAGGGAGCAGGGGCTCTGCATGAGCTCTGCTCCGGAGGCGGGCCTAGTAACAGAGGCCCAGGCCTGCAAGAGGGAGAAGGAAGGAAGAGGAGCGGAGAAGGCTCCAGGAACGAGGAATGAAGGGATCCCAGGGGTGCGGACGGGCGAGTCGCCACCGCACGCCCGAATCCACCTGCGTGGAGGGGTCAGGCCAAAGGGGGAGACCGGTCCCCGAGCTAGTGGAGGCAGGAAACGACCCTCAGCTAGAAACCGGAGGCTCTGACATTTTATGTGGCGCAGCCCCTTGCTCCACCCGCTAGGAAGGCACCACATAGGGTCAGGGAAACTGGCGCCAAGTTTACCAAGAGGAGGCCCGAGGCAGCCGGACAGAAGTGTTGGTAAGAAAGGCCAGACAAAGGACACACAAAGGGGGTCCTGTGAAGCGCTCCAAAGTTATCTGGGAGTTGTCTGAGCCCCTCACCTGGTGAGCACAGTACGACGTGGGCAGCCGTTACCTGCAGACGTGGTCTGCATAATAAGAACTGTGAGTAAAGGCCCTGAACTGCATCACTGACTCCGTGTTGTTACTGCTGCTGCCCTGCACCATCACCCCCATCCTCCGCATACACTGCCCTGAGGCTATACTCCTCCCGTGGGGAGTTATGCTACGCTCTGCTGCACCCACAACACCAGCCTTAGCGGTCTGCCCTGTAGCGGCGGTTCACTCTGACCGCAATCCACGGGTGGCGTAGTCGGACATTTAAACATCAAAACCACATAAATAGTTCCGCCACTGGTTTGACCGCCCTCAGCCACGGAACCGGATCGCCACCACGAAGACTACAACCACCAGCATCCACCAAAAAGGGTCCGGCTCCGGGTGTCCCAAGGCCCAGGGGGTGCGTCAGAACATTTTCAGCACCTTTCACAATCACCAATGGGACAAGGCAGGGATGTCCTCTGTCCCCTCTCTTATACATCCTAGTGACGGAGCACCTGCTCTCATCAATTCGCCATAACCCCAATATTAGGTGGATTGAGGTGGGAGGCACCGAGTACAAGTGCTCTCTATTTGCTGATGATGTCCTAGTATATATCACTCAATCACATATATCCATCCCTGCTGTTATGGCTGAAATAGATCACTTTGTTACATGGTAAAATTTTAAAATCAATGCAGCGAAGTCTGAGGCCCTCGATGTCTCCCTCCCTAAATCCATATAGGATTCCATCCAGTCCAACTTTCCCTTTGCCTGGCCCTCACAGGGTATCAAATACTTAGGAATTCCTATTCATAGAGACCTCTCCCATCTATGTTATCTTAATTTTGGGCCCTTTATTGAACAATTCCATACAGACCACGGTTGGCAAGTTAGAACTGTAAGATTCACTACGTGAACCACTGGTGTTTTGTGGAAAAGCACATGTACACCGCGTTCCAAATTATTATGCAAAAAGTGTTTAGGAGTGATAAGGGAAGAATTTGTTTGTTTGTCAGTTAAACTCATTGATGGTGATGTGTGTCAGGGCTCTTTATATCACTGTAAGCAATTGCAGACACCTGTGCTAATTAGTTTGGCAGGTGTGTCCAATGAAAGGCAAGACTACTTAAGAAGGCTCTCTCACATTATTAAGCAGCCTACATTTTCTGCCAAAATGGGAAAGAAAAAGGATGTGTCGGCTGCTGAGAAGCAACAAATTGTGGAGTGTTTAGGTCAAGGCATGACTACAATCAACATTGTGCGATGATCAGGATGAAGTGTCTTGGCAATCAAGAAGTATGTAGCTGATTCACAGTACACACGTGTGCGTGCTGATAAGGGCAAATTGAGGACTCTTTCCTACAGGCAATTACGTCAGGTTGAAACAGCAGCGGCAAAAAAGCCTTGTCATAGCAGCAGACAAGTTTTTGAAGCTGCTTGTGCCTCCAACGTCCCCCGAACAACAAGATGCAGGGTCCTTCAGAGGTTTGCAGCTGTGCATATGCCATCCTGTCGACCTCCTCTATCCACTTCACACAAGCAGAAACGGCTCCAGTGGGCCAAACATTACATGAAGACTGATTTCAAAACTGTTTTGTTCACGGATGAGTGCCGTGCAGCGCTCGATGGTCCAGATGAATGGAGTGGAGGATGGCTGGTTGATGGACACCCCACGCAAACACGGCTACAGCGCCAACAAGGAGGAGGTGGAGTAATGTTTTGGGCTGGAATCATGGGGAGAGAGATTGTCGGCCCCTTTAGGATCCCTGAAGGCGCTAAAGATGAACTCCATAATGTATGTGGATTTTCTCAAACAGCACTTCCTGCCATGGTTCAAGAAGAAGAACCGTGTATTTCACAGCAAGATCATTTTTCTGCATGATAATGCACCATCTCATGCTGCACATAAAACATCTGCATCTCTGGCTGATATGGGCATAAAAGGGGACAAACTTATGGTGTGACCCCCATGCTCCCCTGACCTCTACCCCATTCAGAACCTTTGGAGCATCATTAAAAGGAGTGTCTATGATGGCGGGAGGCAGTTCACATCTAAGCAACAGCTCTGGGAGGGTATTCTGTCCTCATGCAAAACAATTGAAGCAGAAACCATCCAAAACCTGACAAATTCAATGGACGAGAGAGTTCAGAAGCTCCTTTCGAACAAGGGGTCCTATGTGAAAATGTAACATCACCTAGAATAAAGTTTTGAGTTGAAAACTGTTTGATTTCAGTTTCTAACAACCTGCTAATGCTTATAATTTCAAAAATTACCATTTTTTTGGTCTTTATTAAAATGAAAAGGTTGATCGAAAAGTTTGGGGGATCTAAGAGTGTGGCAACCCAGTAGTCATGATTACTTCGAATTCTGACAATATGAGGGTCATGCTGCAGGTAGTGCAGCAAGAAGGCACTTATGTGTCTTGCGCATCTCGGAGCCCCAAAATTATTTTCCGGGCTAGATGCAGCTAAAAATTATTTTTAATTTTAAATCTGGTGAAGCTTATTATAGATGGCCTAATAGGATCAGTGCTGCACACTGCTACAAAGCCCAAATTATTTTCCAGTCAAGATACAGATAAACATGATTAGTAATTTGAAAGCTTAAAACGGTTGGTAGGGTGATTTTAACCAATCATCAAGCTTTTACTCTCCCCAGGATGACACAGGGGTAGAAAAGTCGTTTCGGATCCATGATTTGTTCATCTTTATGAACGTGAGTCTGTCTACATTATCAGTGGAGAGCCGCGTGCGCTTATCTGTCAGCACACCACCAGCAGCGCTGAACACACGTTCAGACAGAACGCTGGCTGCGGGGCATGACAAGATCTCCAAGGCGTAAGTGGCTAGCTCCGGCCATTTATCCAGATTGGAAGCCCAAAAAGAGCAAGGGTCCAGTGACACAGTCGTGGCTTCAATGTTTACTTGGAGATACTCCTGTACCATCGTCTCTAGGCGTTGACTATGTGTCAGACTTCTTGTCTCCTGTGGCCTTGCAAAGGATGGGCTAAAAAAGTGGTGAAATGATTCCGCAAAATTGATGTTACCAGCAGATACTGTGGTTCTGTTACGGTTTGAGTGCTGAACACTTGACGGTCCCACGGTTGGCAAGTTGGAACTGTGAGATTCACTACGTGCACCACTGGTATTTTGTGGAAAAGCACATGTAAGATTCTGCAACAGTCTCTGCTGATACTCCTGCATGCGTGCATCCCTTTCTATGGCAGGAATAATTTCTGCAAATTTACTTTTGTACCGGGGATCTAACAGTGTGGCAACCCAGTAGTCAGGATTATTTCTAATTCTCACAATTCGAGGGTCATGTTGCAGGTAGTGCAGCAAGAAGGCACTCATGTGTGTTGCGCATCCAGGAGCACCAAGTCCCTGTTGTGTTGGTGGCGAGGTAGCAATCATGCTTCCTTACTCTGTCCTCTCCCCCCAACCTCGCACAACAGAAATGTGATCAAGGTCTCCCTCATCTGATGAGTCTTCCATCAGTTCGTCCTCCACTTCTTCCTGGGCTCCTGCACCTTCCTCACTAGTTTGGCTGCTACCATGCGCCCTGGTAAAATAATCTCCCCCACCCTCACATGCCTGCCGCCTTGGTGCTGCCGACCATCTGGACCTTGCAGATGTTAGCCCTTCCGCATACAACTCCTCCTCCTCTACTTCCTCCACCTCCTCTTGTGCCACCACCTGACTCCGAATTCTGTTTAACATGTGCTCCAGCATGTAAATCACCGGAATAGTCATGCTGATAATGGCATCGTCAGCACTAAACATCTTCGTCGCCATTTCAAAACTGTGCAGAAGGGTGCATAGGTCCCTGATCTGAGACCACTCCTCCAGCGTGATTTGCCCCACCTCTGAATCTCGTTGGCCCAGGCTATACGTCAGAACGTATTGCACCAGGGCTTGTCGGTGCTGCCACAGTCGCTGCAACATGTGCAGAGTTGAATTCCACCGGGTAGGCACATCGCATTTTAGCCGGTGAAGTGGCAGGCCCAACGACTTCTGTAGAGATGTAAGTCGCTGAGCTGCGGGATGCAAACGGCGGAAGTGAGCACACAGCGACCGTGCCCTCTGCAGAAGGCCATCTAGTCTGGGATAGTGGGCTAAAAATTGCTGGACAACCAGGTTCAACACGTGAGCCATACAAGGCACGTGTGTGACATTGCCCCGGCGAAGGGCCGCACCCAGGTTTGCAGCATTGTCGCACACGGCCTTCCCTGGTTTCAGGTCCAGTGGAGACAACCATTCATGAAATTGGTTCTCCAGAGCTGACCACAACTCCTCAGCTGTGTGACTCACATTTCCCAGACATTTCAATGTAAAAACCGCCTGATGACGTTGAGCCCTACTGCCAGCATAGTAAGGAGGTGTGCAGGATCCCTTCTGCGCAGTTAGAAAGCTTGTGGCATGACCAGACAGGCTTTGGGTGCAGGTGGAAGACCGAGAGGAGGTTGAGGAGGCAGAAGCAGTGGAGGAAAAATGACATAAAGAGGATTGACGCACAACTCGTGGGGACGGCAAGACTTGGACAGCAGCCCCTTGTCCTGCTGTCACCATAGTTACCCAGTGCCCAGTCAGCGACATGTAACGCCCCTGTCCATGCCTACTCGTCCAAGTGTCTGTGGTGAAATGCACCCTGTCACACACAGAGTTTCTCAAAGAAGCGGTGATGTTGTGTGCGACATGCTGGTGGAGCGCAGGCACACCTTTCTTTGAGAAGTAGTGCCGACTGGGCATCTGGTACTGGGGCACTGCGACGGACATAAGGTCTCGAAAATCCTCTGTGTCCACCAGGCGGAAAGGCAGCATTTCTGTAGCCAAGAGCTTGCAGATGGTGAAATTCAACCTCTTAGCTTTCTCATGGCTAGGAGGAAATGGTCTTTTACTTGTCCACATCTGAGGGACCGAGGGCTGGCTATTGTGCTTAGACGGGGTTGATAAGGGTGTCCCCGGCAAACTGCCGGTCTGTGAGGAAGATGCAGGCGGACATGTTAGGTTGCCTTGATCCAAAGGTGGTGCTATCGATGTCGGACAGCGCTCAAGACCAGCTGGTGTTACCACCTCCAAAGAAAATGATGACCTGCCAATCACGCTGGCTGTTGCGGGTAAAGAGGTGGCAGGTCTGCGCCCCAAAACAGGTGTGACTGCTGTCCCCCCAGTCACAGAGGATGAAGAGGCCGCGGATGCACAAGATATGGCAGACGGTGGTTGGCCCGGCCGGCTAGACCGCATTGTAGCACACTGAGCTTCCCACTGCAACTTAT
This sequence comes from Phyllobates terribilis, assembly GCF_046119375.1. Classification (NCBI taxonomy): domain Eukaryota; kingdom Metazoa; phylum Chordata; class Amphibia; order Anura; family Dendrobatidae; genus Phyllobates; species Phyllobates terribilis. Next base: position 227,500,200 of record NW_027362763.1, read on the forward strand.
GCTTCATGTCCATGTGCCGGTTCATGCATGAAGTACTCAAACTATGTATTTTTTGGCCTCTACTTAGCTTTTGCTGACAAATGTTACAGATAACACGAGTTGGGTCATCTTTAATCGATCTGAAAAAATGCCCAGGCTGCAAGGCTTAGCACCCATGCGACCTGAAGAGCCACCACGACTTGTGGTGAGAGGCAGAGTTGTGTTTGAGGATGCAGTTGTTGACGTGCTTCCAGTACTACGTCTCTGTCCAGGAAGGCGCAACCTGACCTCGTCGTCACTAGCATCTTCCTCCACCTCCTCTGCTGACCTCATCTCTTGGCTGACTGTGGGTTGACAGTAAGTGGGATCTCCGACCTCATCATCATCACCCTGTGCGTTATCACACCCGTCGTCCTCAGAGCCAACCTGTTCCTGCCCTGACAAAAAACTAAAGTTGTCGCTCCAATCAGGTATTTGAGTCTTATCATCGTCTTCCTCATTGTCTCCACCAACAGGAGTTACAGTTTGGGAATGAGGGTCTACATTATGGTCAGAACCTTCTGCGTCTGGTCCTGGATCCGACTCATAAAGATTCTGGGCATCAGTGCAGATCATTTCCTCGTCTGGATTCACAGAAGCGCTGGAGTCGACCTCTGATTCCTAGGCTATAGTATGAGTAAACAGCTCTGCAGACTCAACCATCTGTTCTACCTCATACTCAGATGGGCAGCTGGAGATTTGGGAGCTGTGAGGAAGCAAGTGCGATTTGGGTGACACCTTTGAGGACTGGAGTATTTGTGATGTTGAAGTTGATGTGGAGGAGAGCCCACTTAAAGGAGCACTTGATATCCGTTGAAGCACCTGCTGTTTTTGTGCCTCATCTGGAATTTGTAGCGATTGGCGTGGCCGTAAGAAAGGGATCTTATCACATTGTCCGCTAAAAGAAGTAGACATTTTAGTTTGGCTGGAAGATGGTCTTTCTTCTGCACCTACCCCACGGACACAACCTTTTGTCCCCTTCCCAACACGCCTATTCCCCTTTCCACCAGCAGCAGGCCTTTTTCATTTTGGTGGTTAACTAATTCACAACTCTGGAGTTGTTTGCACAAAAAAACAATGGATGGTAACCGAGCAGAGCTGAGTGGCCAAACTGTGGTATTAGGCCAAAACTATTGGCTGGGTTAGATGCAGAAAAAAATTATTTTTAATTTGCAACCTGATGGAGGTCAGTATAGATGGACTAATAGACCAAGTCCCACACACCGCTAGAAGCCCAAATATTTTTTCAGAGCTAGATGCAGAAAATTTTTTTATTCAATTTGCAACCTGATGGAGGTCAGTATAGATGGACTAATAGACCAAGTCCCACACACTGCTAGAAGCCCAAATATTTTTTCAGAGCTAGATGCAGAAAAAAATTATTTTTAATTTGCAACCTGATGGAGGTCAGTATAGATGGACTAATAGACCAAGTCCCACACACCGCTAGAAGCCCAAATATTTTTCAAGAGCTAGATGCAGAAAAAAATTATTTTTAATTTGCAACCTGATGGAGGTCAGTATAGATGGACTAATAGACCAAGTCCCACACACCGCTAGAAGCCCAAATATTTTTTCAGAGCTAGATGCAGAAAAAAATTATATTCAATTTGCAACCTGCTGGACGTCAGTATAGAAGGACGAATAGAACAAGTCCCACACACTGCTAGAAGCCCAAATATTTTTTCAGAGCTAAATGAAGAAAAAAATTATTTTTAATTTGCAACCTGATGGAGGTCAGTATAGATGGACTAATAGACCAAGTCCCACACACTGCTAGAAGCCCAAATATTTTTTCAGAGCTAGATGCAGAAAAAAATTATTTTTAATTTGCAACCTGATGGAGGTCAGTATAGATGGACTAATAGACCAAGTCCCACACACCGCTAGAAGCCCAAATATTTTTTCAGAGCTAGATGCAGAAAATTGTTTTATTCAATTTGCAACCTGATGGAGGTCAGTATAGATGGACTAATAGACCAAGTCCCACACACTGCTAGAAGCCCAAATATTTTTTCAGAGCTAGATGCAGAAAAAAATTATTTTTAATTTGCAACCTGATGGAGGTCAGTATAGATGGACTAATAGACCAAGTCCCACACACTGCTAGAAGCCCAAATATTTTTTCAGAGCTAGATGCAGAAAAAAATTATTTTTAATTTGCAACCTGATGGAGGTCAGTATAGATGGACTAATAGAACAAGTCCCACACGCTGCTAGAAGCCCAAATATTTTTTCAGAGATAAATGAAGAAAAAAATTATTTTTAATTTGCAACCTGATGGAGGTCAGTATAGATGGACTAATAGACCAAGTCCCACACACTGCTAGAAGCCCAAATATTTTTTCAGAGCTAGATGCAGAAAAAAATTATTTTTAATTTGCAACCTGATGGAGGTCAGTATAGATGGACTAATAGACCAAGTCACACACACCGCTAGAAGCCCAAATATTTTTTCAGAGCTAGATGCAGAAAAAAATTATATTCAATTTGCAACCTGCTGGACGTCAGTATAGAAGGACTAATAGAACAAGTCCCACACACTGCTAGAAGCCCAAATATTTTTTCAGAGCTAAATGAAGAAAAAAATTATTTTTAATTTGCAACCTGATGGAGGTCAGTATAGATGGACTAATAGACCAAGTCCCACACACTGCTAGAAGCCCAAATATTTTTTCAGAGCTAGATGCAGAAAAAAATTATATTCAGTTTGCAACCTGATGGAGGTCAGTATAGATGGACTAATAGAATGATGCTATGCCCAAAAGATTTTACTTCACTAGGTGCAGTAAAAAAATTGGTATTCTATACACAGGTGGTATATCTTGCAACACAGATAGGCTACTCCACTGACTAACACACTCTGCAATAGGCCAAAAAGGATTAGCTTTGCTAGATTCAGCCAAATGCTGTGAAAAAAACTTGCACAGCACTGGCACAGACCTGCCTGGCAAAAACTGATAGGAACTGATGTAACCTAGTCCTGAAAAGGACTCCAATTACAATTAGTCTTTACTCCCACAATCTATCTATTTAAGAGCACAGACCTGCCTGATAAAAGTCGTAGGAAATGCTGTAACCTAGTCCTTAAAAGGACTGCAATCACAACTATTCCCTACTCCCAAGCTATCTGTATATTTGTGCGAAAATTGCCTTGAAATTAACAAGGTATAGCGCACACAGCAACAGCGGTGCCGTCTAACACGCAGCTGCAGCAGTGAGAAAATGGTGGCGACGGGCAAAATGGCTTGGTCTTATAGGGCAAGGACATGTGACATACACTGCCAATCACACATGCCCTTGCTTGTGTGAAAAAAAGCACTTCGCTCCGTGTGTGCGCTGCTGATAGGCTGACAGATTGCACCTCCCCACTGCAAATGCGGGAAAGAGAAAAAAAAATGGAGATCTTCATTGTTCCTGCAGAGATCCATCCCTTGCCCCTCCCCCCGCCCCGCTGTACACTCAAACTGCGTATTAACATTAATTTTCATCATTACTGAGAAAAAATCCAGTTATGATTTTGGTGCACGAACAGTTATCGAACATAACCTCGAACAGCCGAATTTTTCTCAAATTGTTCGTGTTCGCCGACCGGCTCGAACACCGCCCAAAACAGCTCAAATTTGAGATTGGCGAACAGTTCGAGTAGAACAACGCTCATCTCTATTGGAAATGCTGCCTTTTAGGCTGGTGGAGATGGAATCCTTCCGCAATCTTATGGCGGTGGCCATCCCTCGGTACTCGGTCCCCAGCCGACACTATTTTGCCCGGTGTGCCATCCCCGCACTACACAAACACGTGTCCCAAAGCATCTGCCGTGCCCTCAACAACGCAGTTACTGGGAGAGTCCACCTGACAAAGGACACGTGGACCAGTGCTTGTGGCCAGGGACGGTACACTGGGTAAACATAGTGGAAGCCGGGACCCAGTCGGACCTTGGGACGGAACACATCCTCCCCACTCCGAGGATTGCGGGCCCTATGTCAGTCAGAGTCGCCCCCACAGTGTACAGCTCCTGGGCATCCTCCTCCTCCTCCTCCTACTCATGTTCAGCCTCCTTCTCAGATATCACCACATCAGTTACAAGCTGGAAACATTGCAGTACTGCCTCCACCAAGCGGCAACAAGCTGTGCTGAAACTCATAAGCTTAGGTGATAAACCTCACACTGCTTGTGAGTTGTGGGCAGCTATGAAAGAGCAGGCAGATCTGTGGCTGAGACCGCTGAACCTACATCCCGGCATGGTCGTGTGTGACAATGGCCGTAACCTGGTGGCGGCTCTGAGGCGAGGTGAGATCACACACGTACCATGCCTGGCTCATGTGCTTAACCTCGTGGTTCAGCTGTTCCTTAAATCGTACCCCGAGTTGCCAGATCTGCTCGTGAAAGTACGTCGCCTGTCAGCTCATTTTCACAAGTCGGCTACAGCTTCCGCCGCCCTTGCTGTGTTGCAGCAGCGTTTGCAGCTTTCAGCACACCGACTGGTGTGTGATGTCCCCACATGTTGGAACTCTACCCTCCACATGTTGCAAAGGATTTGTGAGCAGAAGAGAGCAGTTGTGGAGTACCAGCTGCAACAAGGCCGTCGATATTCAGGTCAGACTCCACACATAAGACCTCAGGAGTGGACCTGGATGTCTGACATATGTACCATCCTGACAAACTTTGAGGAGGCCACCAAGATGGTGAGTGGCGATGACGCCATCATTAGTGTCAGCATCCCACTTATCTGTCTTTTCCAACGCTCTCTGCAGTGAATTAAAGAGGAGGCATTGCAGCCAGAGTATGATGAGAAGGATCAAGAAGCTGTAGCGGGCGATTACACACAGCCCAGCCTCATCTCATCCCAACTTGCATTGGGGGACAATGAGGGAGAGGAGGAGGAGGAGGAGGAAGAACAGGAGCTGCTATCATGCGTTGTAGACGGTAGTACCTGTCCAAGTGTCATACCATTGGTTCAGCGTCGGTGGCCTGAGGACAGGGGGGAGGAGGAATAGGAGGAGGAGGAGGAGAGCATGGTCAGTCGTCAACTTGGTGAGGACACGGAAATCTTGCCCGTTACCAGTCTGGCATGTATGGCTGACTTTATGTTACGCTGCCTTAACCATGACCCTCGCGTTGTCAAAATGTTGGGTGACAGTCATTACTTGTTGGTGACACTTGTAGACCCCCGCTACAAGGAGAACTTTCACTCTCTTATTCCTGAGGTGGAGAGGTCTACAAAAATGGGGTAATACCAGAAGGCCCTTGCTGCAGAACTCTTAAAAAAATTCCCATCTGAACACGCTAGCGGCAGAGGTCACAGTTCGTTGCCCCACCAAGGCGTACAGGCGAGAGAGATGCAACTCCAATCCAGCAGAGGCAGGGGAACACTGTCAACATTCTGGGACAGTTTTCTGACACCCGCCCAGCTTACTGGCCCTGAGGCGGGGGGTACTCTCACAAGGAGTGGAAAGTTTCAAAAGATGGTGAGGGAGTACCTTGCCGATCGTACCAGCGTCCTCCGTGATTCCTCTGTGCCTTTTAATTATTGGGTATCCAAGCTGGACACTTGGAATGAACTCGCTCTGTACGCCTTGGAGGTCCTGGCCTGCCCTGCCGATAGCGTGTTATCGGAGCGTGTTTTTAGTGCCGCTGGGGGAATTATAGCTGATAAGCGCACTCGCCTGTCAACTGACAATGTTGACAAGCTGACCCTTATCAAAATGAACAAGGGCTGGATTGGGCCAGACTTCTCATCACCACCAAATGACAGCAGAGTAACATAAAGTCAAATCCACTGTGTTATTTCGGGAGGTGTATTCACATGCACCGCTTCACACACACACATGGGTATACGCTTCCTCGTTTCGGCTGTTTAATCTTCTTCTCCTTATCCTCAGCCTCCACCACCACTATACCACCAGGGTGCCAGCATTGCAAGTTTCTCCATCCTTATTTTTGTCAGCTTTTGCCTGGAAGGCATAAGCAAATACTATGGGACACCCACTCCCCAATAATGGGACTTATGTTTGTAATATGCTGTACTGCATTGCTCTTGTAAGGGGCATTGCAAGTTGCTCCGTCCTAATTTTTGGAAGCTTTTGCTGGGAAAGCATAAGCAAATACTATGGGACACCCACTCCCCAATAATGGGACTTATGTTTGTAATATGCTGTACTGCATGGCTCTTGTAAGGGGCATTGCAAGTTGCTCCGTCCTAATTTTTGGCAGCTTTTGCTTGGAAAGCATAAGCAAATACCATGGGACACCCAATCCCCAATAATGGGACTTATGTTTGTAATATGCTGTACTGCATGTGACGCGCCCCCTGGGCCATGTGTACACGTGTGTGGGATACCCGATGCCAGGTCTCTGGGGTCTGTAGTCTCCATGGCGGTGACCCGGTCCCGTGGCTCAGGCTGGTCAAACCAGTGGCAGTCTTTCTTAGGTTTTGAGGTTAATTGTCCGACTGCGCCACCCGTGGATTGCGGTCAGGGAGTACCACCGCTACGAGGCAGACCGCTGAGGCTGGTGTTGTGTGCGCAGCATAGAATGGGATAACTCCTCTCGGGAGGAGTATAGCCTCAGGGCAGTGAGTGTGGATGATGGGGGTGATGGTGCACGAGCGCAGCAGGAATGACTCAGAGTCTTTGCAGTGCAGTTCAGGGTCTTTACTGATGATTATAAGGTCGACCCTCCCGGGAGTACTGGCTAGCATAAGAGGCCTGGTCAGTCTGTGAGCAAGCATGAGTTCCCCTGGCCAGGTGGAGTTGTAGGCCTCCCCGTCTGTCTGCACTCTTCCTGGCTACCTTGCTGTAAGCGGGTAGAAGTAGCCCACGTCCCTGAGTGTACCGTGTAGTGCTCACCCGTATGGCTGGTGACTTGGGGCCTTCTGTTAGCCTCCGCTCCACGACGGCGGTGCTGGTCCCTTGCTTGTGACTGAGCCTCCGGGCTTCTATAGCCAGAGGACCTGAAATCCCGTGCCGGCTGGTTTCTGCTGCTGGATATATAAGTCCTCACAGCTTCGTACTCCTGTGTCCGGTTCCTATTATCTTCTGCCAGGGCGAGCTCTGCTCAGCTTCCAGCCCCTCGTCTTTTGCTCCTGGCTCCTACAGAGCTCCTTGCTGTTACTTTCCCTTGCTCTCACTCTGACTCTGACTGTTCTCTGACTCACTCAACCCCATCCCAGATCCAGTTTATAAGGGCAGAATTCTCCCCTCCCAGGACTGAGGCAGGAGGATGTTGCATGTTTAAGGGATCCTGACCAGGAAACCTCCCACTTGCTCTCCGACGTAATCTCTATTACTGTAGTGACCAGACCCCTGGGGTGCCACACATGGCTCTTGTAAGGGGCATTGCAGTACCTCATAATTTTTGGAAAGCCTTCCATTCACTGCTTAGGCCAACAGTGCACGGGAGACCGAGTTGCTATAAATGGAAAAAAAAGTTTAGTTAACGCCCTCTGACCTCCATGTCATTTCCAAGGGGCATTGGAGTGGCTCGAAATTTTTGGTAGGCATTGCACTCACTGTATGCCCTATAACTGTGTAGCCGAACCGATCCTTTTGTTACAGAAACATATCCTACAAGACATATCTGGTTGACTGGCCTGATATTGATGTGAATGGTCCCTGTTCCTCCTGCTCTTTCTCCTTTGCCACTACCTCATCCATCATTTATCACCTGAAGCTTTGTTTTAACGGGAGTAATAGAACTTGGATAGTAGCAGGAAAACATCCAGCAATCCTCGGATGAGGTAGGATATGCGCCAAAACGCTGACCACCTCAGGCCTAGCCGCTACTATATACATGCGCTTGCATTACAACAAAACAAAGCAGATGCTAACTTCTATCATCCTCATCATGCTCCTCACCTTGGCACTCTCAACTTCCCTGATGAAGAAGCCAGGGCCCACCGGAGGAGTCTGATAGTCCGGTGGGCTCGGCCAATGCTGCCCTAAAGCAGGCCAGGCTAAGAAAAGTGTGGGAAAGGTTACCGGTACAAATAGGGGTGGCTGGGGACCGAGTATGGACACCCGGCCACCCCCTGGAGGCTGGGGAGCAAGCGGGGACACCCGGCCACCAGGCGGCTGGGGACTGAGTATGGATACCAGGCCGCCGACACAGCCATGGCGTGGTGGCCAGATTCCGCCTCCACATGCCTAAAAGGCCCAATTTAAAGTGCAAGCAAGCAAGCAGTATGGTATTGCAGCCTGGGGGTGGGTGGGTGGCAGGCTGCATACTTGCGCTTGCATTGCAAGGAATGGGAGAGGTACAATTGAACACTGCCCTGGGACAAGGACTTGAATGGGGATAGTTGCAAGTCTGCAACGACAGGTGCAAGTTGGGAGGCATCTTCGCATGTACCATGAACAGGGGTTTGACATGCACAAACTACAGCGGAATAGGCTCTCCTTCCCACTAAATGCACTGGGGAGGGCACAGGTAATGTTTTGGTATACGCGCTTAATCTTATGTATAAGGCGCACCAGGAAAATTATGGGCGGCTGGGGACTGAGTATGGATACCTCGCTGCCGAAGCAGCCATTAGGTAGTGGCCAGCTTCGGCCTCCTCCAAACTAAAAGGCCCCATTTCAAGTGCAAGCTAGCAGTATGGAATTGTAGTCTGGGGGTGGGTGTGTGGCAGGCTGCACACTTACACTTGCATTAAAAGAAAACATAGCAGATGCTAACTTCTGTCATCATCATCATGCTCCTCACCTTGGCACTCTCAACTCCACCGATGGAGAAGTCAGGGCCCACCGGAGGAGTCTGGTTCTCTGGTGGGCTCGTCCAATGCTGCCTAAAGCAGGCCAGGCTAAGAAAAGTGTGTGGGGGGATGTTCCAAGGAGAAATAGGGGTGGCTGGGGACCGTTTATGGACACCCGGCTGCCCCCAGGCGGCTGGGGACCGTGTGTGGACACCCGGCCGCGGGGCGGCTGGGGACCGAGTATGGACACCCGGCCGCCGGGCGGCTGGGGACTGAGTACGGATTCCAGGCCACCAACACAGCCATGACGTGGTGGCCAGATTCCGCCTCCACATGCCTAAAAGGCCAATTTCAAGTTCAAGCAAGCAAGCAAGCAGTATGGTATTGCAGCCTGGGGGTGGGTGGGTGGCAGGCTGCATACTTGAGCTTGTATTGCAAGGAATGGGGGAGGTACAATTGAACACTGTCCTGTGACTAGAACTTGCATGGGGATAGTTTCAAGTCTGCATCTTCTGATGCGGTAATGATCACTTATGATGGGCACACTTTTAGACAGTGAACTGGGAGTCAGAGATGCTTCCAGGGGTCTTCCCCATGCTGTTCCCTTGTCTTTTCAGCACTTTATGCATGTGTCACACAGCACATGGCCAGATAAGGTTGTAAAATGTTAAAATTACATTTCACGGTGAATGCATTTGTCATAGTTGAAAGCAATACAAAAGTGCAAAAACGCATAAAAAATGCCACTTGTGAACATAGCCGAAGGTGTGGAGGAGTATTTTTGTTTTTGGTCATTTATTTTAACTTATACACAAGTCTTTACCCTGGAAAGGATGTTCCTTAACATATTTCACAGGAAAAAAGTTTCAATTTTGTTTTTGAACGTTTTATTGTGAGCCTGTAAAAGTGGCTTAATACCTCTGACCACGTTGTGAACAGCAGTGACCTGGGGGTCAGAAATGCTTCCTGGGGCGATCCCCATGCTGTCCCCATGTCATTTGAGCACTGTCACTATCGTTTTGGGCACTTTTTAGGCTTTTAAAAGACTGCCGGGGGTGCCACCGCAAAAATGCTCGAGTCTCCCATAGACTAACATTGGGCTCGTTGCTCGGGTCGAGCACCCGAGTATCACGGCGAGCTCGGCCCGAGCTTCAAGCACCCGAGCATTTTAGTGCTCTCTCAACACTACTCATGATATGATATTTACATACCTTTTATCCATGGATATCACATTGTTACTTTTAATATGGGTACCAATTTTTTGCACTGCACTGCACTGTCACTTTATGCTATATCTTATGATATGATATTTATATACCTTTTATCCATGGATATCACATTGTTACTTTTAATATGGTTACTAATTTTTTGCACTGCACTGCACTGTCACTTTATGCTATATCTTATGATATGATATTTACATACCTTTTATCCATGGTTATTTACATTGTTACTTTTAATATGGGTACAAATTTTTTGCACTGCACTGTCACTTTATATCAATATTCATGATGTTTGTGATATGTATATGTTTTTTATTTATCAGAATTGCTCTGTATTTTAGTCATATAGATATTAATTAGAATAATATTGTCATTTTATTTCATCATGTTTTTATCACCTTTCATCACTTGTTCACCTCCCATGTCATGCTTTCATTATTTTTTCGATAGTACACTTCTTCATTTTCCTATTGACCGATCATGATTTTATTTATTTATTTTCTTTTGGCATCTGGCATCTGTTTTTATCATTCTTTTTTCTTTTGCTGTGTCTCTTTCCTTTTTTATTTCTTCTTGTTTACTCCTTCTCTTCTTTCCCTTGTGCTTTCTATTTTTCTTAGTCGGTGATCATTAATACAGCATTGGCTGTCCCTCTCCCTCATGTGGTTGGCGCGCATGCGCAGGTTGTCACCATGCTAAGTCCCGTATACCGTGGTTTGTTAGTGCTGTTCACGCCTCGCTTCCGCTTGTCAGCTGGAGGTCAGCGCGTCATTCAGCACGTGACCGCTGGTATTGGGACTCATTCATTAGCAGCAGCCTCCACCCGCTCATGCACCATTGGATCCATATGGTTGCATCACTCTACTTTTCTCCCCGCCCATCACCGTCTGATTGGCCCTCAGTCACATAAAAACACACACGCCCCCCCACTTTGACACGCCACCAGAAGGAGTTAATGCGAAACGTGCGTGTCGGGGCAGGAAGCAGGAGCTTTCACATTGGTATGGGATATATATTTTTTGATGACTTTATTGTGAATTATCTATCTGATGTTGATACTTATGTTTGATATTCCACTTTTCATTGGAGGACTCGCTTTGGCAATTGGCATATCGGTTAGAGGGGAACTTTGTATTCTTTGGCCGTGTCATTTTTTGTGTTTAAGGCACGATAGCACTGCTGTTTCCCTCACCTGATATGCTGCTGTCGGTGATTTGCCCCGTTATGTGGAACATATAGGTCAACTTTGGGTGCTTCTTTGTTCTTCATTGGACTAATTAAATCATTTTGGAATGTCATGGATTATATTCACAAAGAGCGCTGCTGAGCAGATATTTTTTACCATGAAATTTTGATTACGGACACCCTTAGCCCTATTTACATTATTTTTTTCATCTAATATCCTCCCAAGCACTAAATAGCTCCTATTGTGTCTTCCTTTGATTGGTACCTTTCCCTTTTATTTATCTTTTTATATATATGTCTCAAATAAAATATTCATTTTAATATTCTTTTTTACTCCTTTCTTTACTTGGTGATTGCCGCACACCTTTGTAAAAATTTGTATATATAAGTGATATTGGGAGTACTCTCATTTCTTTATATACTTGAGCTATCTATGTGAAACCTACAGTTTTAAGTAAATTTGGTTACTTGACTTTTTCCATTGCATTTTTTGAGTGTGTTTTTTTTACATGCTTTTTTAATTGTGTTTTTGATGCTTCGTTTTTCGTCTCGGTATCTCATGTTTTAAATAAAGCTGCTTTGTTTTTGATACTTCCTAGTATTATGCTTTGACAAAACTTTATTGATAGTCATGTGCAGATTAAATGCATTTTTGATATGGTTCCGCCGCAGAAAATGCTCTTAAAATGAATGTGCGGATTTTTCCGCATCTAATGCAAGTCTAAAGGAAAAATTTGCAAATAAAACTCAGAGAGAGAAATTGTCATGTTGCGGATTTGAATCATGCACCATAGGTCAGATTACAATGATTAAGAAAAAGCACAGTGGGCAGGAGATTCCTATAAATCCCATACAGTTTGCTGAAACTCTTAAAAGCTGCGTTTTTGAAACAGCAGAAATACGCTGTGTCAAAAACTCACCAAAAACTCATCGTGGACACCGTTAAATTGTTTTTCACTTTTAGAAAAGTGTCCCCGAAATGTTTGTAAGGGCTCGCTCAGAATGGCGTATAGCCAGCGTATAACTCGGACGAGTGCTGTGTGATGTTTCATTGGATATCACTCGCTCCAATGTTATACTATGCAGCAGTGCCAACTAGCGTTTATTTTCTCATGCCAAGTTGGCATAAGAAAAAAATTGCTGCATGCTGTGATTGGCAGCATATATCGGACGGCACACACCCATAAAAGTCTATCGGTGCGTGCAAAACATTGGACTGCACTTAGATGTCTCCTCCGCACCAGTGCTGCTATTCCCTCATGTGAGAACATCGGGGCACAGCGTACTGACACTCCGCTCTTGCTAGCATCACAGTTTGAGCCGACAGTCATTAGCATATTGCATCTGATACCATATGCTAATGTTACCCCAACCTAAAATAGCAAAGCCATATCTTACTCACACTCCCAGGGTCCATTGTTGGCTCCTCGCCAATGTTCCAATTTTGAGTTTTGGCTGCAATTTTGAAAGCATGACTACAACAAGCGTCAGTGCTTCATCCAATCACTGAGCTCACCATCTCTGCCAGAGTAGGCAATTGAGCTACTGAGTTGAATGATTGGCTGCAATGGTAGTGTATGCTGTAGTTGTCATGTTACGACTAGTGTTGAGCCACCCCCGTAGTGTTCGGGTTCGGTTCGGTTCGTCGAACACCGGGATGTTCGAGGAACTGTTCGTCGAACTGTTCGTCGAACACCTTAGAACACCGTCGAACACCGTTAAAACCAATGGCAGGCAAACAAAAACACATAGAAACACATAGAAAACACCTGCAAAGGTGTCCAAAAGCTGACAAACTGCTCAGAAGACACTCTCTTTAAAAAAGCCGGCCGGCAAATTCAGCAGCGGCATACACCGGTACCCGACAATTTAGACAAGAAGGAATAGAGCATCACACATAGATTAGATAGATAGAAACATGTCAGTCACACATATAAGAAGCACAGTGACAGTGTTGGTTACTGCACTTGTCATTTAGTGTAAAGGATTTATTAAAAAAAATATTAGTGTTTTCATGCACCGTCTCTTTAAAAAAGCCGGCCGGCAAATTCAGCAGCGGCATACACCGGTACCCGACAATTTAGACAAGAAGGAATAGAGCATCACACATAGATTAGATAGATAGAAACATGTCAGTCACACATATAAGAAGCACAGTGACAGTGTTGGTTACTGCACTTGTCATTTAGTGTAAAGGATTTATTAAAAAAAATATTAGTGTTTTCATGCACCGTCTCTTTAAAAAAGCCGGCCGGCAATTCAGCATCTGTACCCGACAATTTAGAACAGAAAGAATAGAGCTTCACTCATAGATTAGATAGATAGAAACATGTCAGTCACATATATAATAAGTACAGTGATAGTGTTGCTTACTATACTTGTCATTTAGTGTAAAGGATTTATTTAAAAAAATAATAGTGTTTTCATGCACTGTCTCTTTAAAAAAGCCGGCCGGCAATTCAGCAGCGGTACCCGACAATTTAGAACAGAAAGATAGAGCATCACACATAGATTAGATAGATAGAAACATGTCAGTCACATATATATGAAGTACAGTGATAGTGTTGGTTACTGTACTTGTCATTTAGTATTAAAATAAAGGATTTATTATTAAAAAAATTGGCGTGGGGTTCCCCTTAATTTTAGTCTCTAGCGGAGGTTAAGCAGACGGCTGGGGCAGATGTTTGAAGCCTGGGAAGGGGGTAATACCCACGGAGCTTCCCAGGCTACTAATATCAGCCCCCAGCTGAATACATAGCGTTTACTAGCTATTAAAATGGGGGACCCCCCCAAAAAAATGACGTGGGGTCCCCCCTAATTTAATAGCTAGCAAAGGCTAGGCAGACAGCTGGGGGCTGATATTAATAGCCCAGGAAGGGAGCCATGAATATTGGCCCCCTCCCAGGCTAGAAACACCAGCCGTCAGCCGTCCCAGAAATCGCGCATTCATAGGATGGGCCAATTCTGGCACTTAGCCTCGCTCTTCCACGCTGCCCTGGTGCGGTGGCAGGGGGTAATAGGGTTGGGGTTGATGTCAGCTTATAATGCCAGCTGACATCAAGCCCAGGTTAGTAATGGAGAGGCGTCTATAAGACACCCCCATTACTAAGCCCATAGTCAAAGTTAAAAAAAACACAAACACCCAGAATAAAGTCCTTTAATTGAAATAAAGACACAATCCTTTATTGTTCTAAATTAAACTCTACTTACCATCACACCCATTCCAGCTGAAGCCAACGATCTCCTGCAATAAAAGAAAAATAATAAAGCAACCTCATCCTTACCTTTCCAAGGTTCCCACGACAGCTTCAGCTCTGCTACATCGAGATGACAGGCTGGACCGCAGCAGAACGCTGCCATCCAGCCTGTCATCCCGCAGACACTGAGAAGCGCAGGCTTGCTTGCGCTCCTCAGCGTCTCTCTGTGACGACATCCAGATGAGCCGAGTTCATGTCCAATGAACTCGGCTCACCTCATGCACGTCACTGACAGCGTGGGAAAATTCTCACGCTGAAGCGCTGATTGCAGGAGAATTTTCCCACGCTGTCAGTGACGTGCAGGAAGTGAGCTGAGTTCATTGGACATGAGCTCACCTCATGCACATCACTGACAGCGTGGGAGAATTCTCCTGCACTCAGCACTTCAGCGTGAGAATTTTCCCACGCTGTCAGTGACGTGCATGAGGTGAGCCGAGTTCATTGGACATGACCTCGGCTCATCTGGATGCCGTCACAGCGAGACAGTGAGGAGCGCAAGCATGCCTGCGCTTCTCAGTGTCTGCGGGATGACAGACTGGATGGCAGCGTTCTGCTGCGGTCCAGCCAGTCATCTCGATGTAGCAGAGCTGAAGCTGTCGTGGGAACCATGGAAAGGTAAGGATGAGGTTGGTTTATTATTTTTCTTTTATTGCAGGAGATCGTTGGCTTCAGCTGGAATGGGTGTGATGGTAAGTATGGTTTAATTTAGAACAATAAAGAATTGTGTCTTTATTTAAATTAAAGGACTTTATTCTGGGTGTTGTGTTTTTTTTAAATACTTTACTAGAAATTCATGGCGGTCATGTCTAATACTGGCGTGACCCCATGAATTTTGGGCTTGGGGCCAGCTGATAATACCAAGCTGGCCCTAACCCCTTTATTACCCAGTGAGCCACCGCACCAGGGCCCTGGATGAGTTGGGTACAGCGCCAGAAGATGGCGCTTCTATGAACGCGCCATTTTCCGGGGTGGCTGCGGACTGCAATTTGTAGCGGGGTGGGGCCCAGAAAGCTTGGGCCTCCCTGCGCTGCAGATTCCAGCCCCCAGCTGCCTAGTTGTACCTGGCTGGACACAAAAATAGGGCGAAGCCCCACGTACTTTTTTTTTAATTATTTCATGAAATTCATGAAATAATTAAGAAAAAAAGGCCTTCCCTATATTGTTGTGTCCGGCCAGGTACAAATAGGCAGCTGGTGGATGGGGGCAGCCCGTTCCTGCCTGCTGTACCTGGCTGGACACAAATATAGTGCGAAGCCCCACTTCAATTTTTTTTAATTATTTCAGGAAATTCATGAAATAATTTAAAAAAAATTGACGTGGGGCTTCGCACTATATTTGTGTCCAGCCAGGTACAGCAGACAGGAACGGGCTGCCCCCAACCACCAGCTGCCTATTTGTACCTGGCCGGACACAACAATATAGGGAAGCCCTTTTTTTCTTAATTATTTCATGAAATAATTTAAAGAAAATTGACGTGGGGCTTCGCCCTGTTTTTGTGTCCAGCCAGGTACAACTAGGCAGCTGGGGGCTGGAATCCGCAGCGCAGGGAGGCCCAAGTTTTCTGGGCCACCCCCGCTGCAAATTGCGGTCCGCAGCCACCCCGGAAAATGGCGCGTTCATAGAAGCGCCATCTTCTGGCGCTGTACCCAACTCATCCAGGGCCCTGATGCGGTGGCTCACTGGGTAATAAAGGGGTTAGGGCCAGCTTGGCATTATCAGCTGGCCCTAAGCCCGAAATTCATGGGGTCACGCCAATATTAGACATGACCACCATGAATTTCTAGTAAAGTATTTAAAAAAAACACAACACCCAGAAAAAAGTCCTTTAATTGAAATAAACACACAATTCTTTATTGTTCTAAATTAAACCATACTTACCATCACGCCCATTCCAGCTGAAGCCAACGATCTCCTGAAATAAAAGAAAAATAATAAAGCAACATCATCCTTACCTTTCCATGGTTCCCATGACAGCTTCAGCTCTGCTACATCGAGATGACAGGCTGGACCGCAGCAGAACGCTGCCATCCAGCCTGTCATCCCGCAGACACTGAGAAGCGCAGGCTTGCTTGCGCTCCACAGTGTCTCTCTGTGAGGGCATCCAGATGAGCCGAGTTAATGTCCAATGAACTCGGCTCACCTCATGCACGTCACTGACAGCGTGGGAAAATTCTCCTGCACTCAGCGCTTCAGCGTGGGAGAATTCTCACACTGAAGCGCTGAGTGCAGGAGAATTCTCCCACGCTGTCAGTGACGTGCAGGAGGTGAGCTGAGTTCATTGGACATGAGCTCACCTTATGCACGTCACTGACAGCGTGGGAAAATTCTCCTGCACTCAGCGCTTCAGCGTGGGAAAATTCTCACGCTGAAGCGCTGAGTGCAGGAGAATTCTCCCACGCTGTCAGTGACGTGCAGGAGGTGAGCTGAGTTCATTGGACATGAGCTCACCTTATGCACGTCACTGACAGCGTGGGAGAATTCTCCTGCACTCACCGCTTCAGCGTGAGAATTTTCCCACGCTGTCAGTGACGTGCATGAGGTGAGCCGAGTTCATTGGACATGAACTCGGCTCATCTGGATGTCGTCACGGAGAGACGCTGAGCAGCGCAAGCAAGCCTGCGCTTCTCAGTGTCTGCGGGATGAGAGGCTGGATAGCAGCGTTCTGCTGCGGTCCAGCCTGTCTTCTCGATGTAGCAGAGCTGAAGCTGTCGTGGGAACCATGGAAAGGTAAGGATGAGGTTGCTTTATTATTTTTCTTTTATTGCAGGAGATCGTTGGTTTCAGCTGGAATGGGCGTGACGGTAAGTATGGTTTAATTTAGAACAATAAAGGATTGTGTCTTTATTTCAATTAAAGGACTTTATTCTGGGTGTTTGTGTTTTTTTTAACTTTGACTATGGGGTTAGTAATGGGGGTGTCTTATAGACGCCTCTCCATTACTAACCTGGGCTTGATGTCAGCTGGCATTATAAGCTGACATCAACCCCAACCCTATTACCCCCTGCCACCGCACCAGGGCAGCGTGGAAGAGCGAGGCTAAGTGCCAGAATTGGCACATCCTATGAATGCGCCATTTCTGGGGCGGCTGACGGCTGGTGTTTCTAGCCTGGGAGGGGGCCAATATTCATGGCTCCCTTCCTGGGCTATTAATATCAGCCCCCAGCTGTCTGCCTAGCCTTTGCTAGCTATTAAATTAGGGGGGACCCCACGTCATTTTTTTGGGGGGGTCCCCCATTTTAATAGCTAGTAAAGGCTATGTATTCAGCTGGGGGCTGATATTAGTAGCCTGGGAAGCTCCGTGGGTATTACCCCCTTCCCAGGCTTCAAACATCTGCCCCAGCCGTCTGCTTAACCTCCGCTAGAGACTAAAATTAAGGGGAACCCCACGCCAATTTTTTTAATAATAAATCCTTTATTTTAATACTAAATGACAAGTACAGTAACCAACACTATCACTGTACTTCATATATATGTGACTGACATGTTTCTATCTATCTAATCTATGTGTGAAGCTCTATTCTGTCTGTTATAAATTGTCGGGTACCGCTGCTGAATTGCCGGCCGGCTTTTTTAAAGAGACGGTGCATGAAAACACTATTATTTTTTTTGATAAATCCTTTACGCTAAATGACAAGTACAGTAAGCAGCACTTTCACTGTACTTCGTATATATGTGGCTGACATGTTTATATCTATCTAATCTATGTGTGAAGCTCTATTCTTTCGGTTCTAAATTGTCGGGTACAGGTGTATGCCGCTGCTGAATTGCCGGCTTTTCATGTTTCACTGTTGGCACTGTTCCCATCGATTTGGGCAATCACTGTAATGCCACAACCACCATGGCTGGGGCATTACAGTGAGTGGCAGACAATCCCTGCATGATTGGTGCTCTAAATAGCGCCAGACATGCAGGACACGCTTTTGGTGCACGAACAGTTATCGAACATAACCTCGAACAGCCGAATTTTTTGCAAATCGTTTGGGTTCGTCGAACAACTCGAACACCGCCCAAAACAGCTCGAATTTGAGATTGGCAAACAGTTCTAGTCGAACACCGCTCATCTCTAGTTACGACTGCAGCCAAAACACAGAGACTGGAACAGCATCAGTTTGCTGTCGATGGACCAAGAGATTGTGAGTAGTGTTGAGCGAGCACTAAAATGCTCGGGTGCTCGAAGCTCGGGCCGAGCTCGCCGTGATACTCGGGTGCTCGACCCGAGCAACGAGCCCAATGTTAGTCTATGGGAGACTCGAGCATTTTTACGGTGGCACCCCCGGCAGTCATTTAAAAGCCTAACAAGTGCCCAAAACGATAGTGACAGTGCTCAAATGACATGGGGACAGCATGGGGATCGCCCCAGGAAGCATTTCTGACCCCCAGGTCACTGCTGTCAACAACGTGGTCAGAGGTATTAAGCCACTTTTACAGGCTCACAATAAAACGAAAGTGAAACTTTTTTCCTGTGAAATATGTTAAGGAACATCCTTTCCAGGGAAAAGACTTGTGTATAAGTTAAAATAAATGACCAAAAAAAAAAATACTCCTCCACACCTTCGGCTATGTTCACAAGTAGCATTTTTTATGCGTTTTTGCACTTTTGTATTGCTTTCAACTATGACAAATGCATTCACCGGGAAATGTCATTTTAACATTTTACAACCTTATCTGGCCATGTGCTGTGTGACACATGCATAAAGTGCTGAAAAGACATGGGAACAGCATGGGGAAGACCCCTGGAAGCATCTCAGACTCCCAGGTCACTGTCTAAAAGTGTGCCCATCATAAGTGATCCTTGCCGCATCAGAAGATGCAGACTTGCAACTATCCCCATGCAAGTTCTAGTCCCAGGGCAGTACAAGTGCAAGTATGCCGCCTGCCACCCACCCACCCCCAGGCTGCAATACCATACTGCTTGCTTGCTTGAACTTGAAATTGGGCCTTTTAGGCATGTGGAGGGGGAATCTGGCCACCACGTCATGGCTGTGTTGGCGGCCTGAAATCCATACTCAGTCCCCAGCCGCCCGGCGGCCGGGTGTACATATTCAGTCCCCAGCCGCCCCGCGGCCGAGTGTCCACACGGTCCCCAGCCGCCTGGGGGCAGTCGGGTGTCCATAAACGGTCCCCAGCCGCCCCCATTTCTCCTTGGAACATCTCCCCACACACTTTTCTTAGCCCGGCCATTTATAGCAACTGGGTCTCCTGTGCACTGTTGGCCTAAGCAGTGAATGGAATGCTTTCCAAAAATTATGAGGTACTGCAATGCCCCTTACAAGAGCCATGTGTGGCACCCCAGGGGTCTGGTCACTACAGTAATAGAGATTACGTCGGAGAGCAAGTGGGAGGTTTCCTGGTCAAGATCCCTTAAACATGCAACATCCTCCTGCCTCAGTCCTGGGAGGGGAGAATTCTGCCCTTATAAACTGGATCTGGGGTGGGGTTGAGTGAGTCAGAGAACAGTCAGAGTCAGAGTGAGAGCAAGGGAAAGTAACAGCAAGGAGCTCTGTAGGAGCTAGGAGCTAAAGACGAGGGGCTGGAAGCTGAGCAGAGCTCGCCCTGGCAGAAGACAATAGGAACCGGACACAGGAGTCCGAAGCTGTGAGGACTTATATATCCAGCAGCAGAAACCAGCCGGCAGGGGATTTCAGGTCCTCTGGCCATAGAAGCCCGGAGGCTCAGTCACAAGCAAGGGACCAGCACCGCCGTCGTGGAGCGGAGGCTAACAGAAGGCCCCAAGTCACCAGCCATACGGGTGAGCACTACACGGTACACTCAGGGACGTGGGCTACTTCTACCCGTTTACAGCAAGATAGCCAGGAAGAGTGCAGACAGACGGGGAGGCCTACAACTCCACCTGGCCAGTGGAACTTCTGCTTGCTCACAGACTGACCAGGCCTCTTAGGCTAGCCAGTACTCCCGGGGGGGTCTACCTTATAATCATCAGTAAAGACCCTGAACTGCAGTGCAAAGACTCTGAGTCATTCCTGCTGGGCTCGTGCACCATCACCCCCATCATCCACACTCACTGCCCTGAGGCTATACTCCTCCCGAGGGGAGTTATCCCATTTTATGCTGTGCACACAACACCAGCCTCAGCGGTCTGCCTCGCAGCGGTGGTACTCCCTGACCGCAATCCACGGGTGGCGCAATAGGACAATTAACCTAAAAACCTAAGAAAGATTGCCACTGGTTATCCCACACACGTGTACACACAGCCCAGGGGGCGCGTCACATGCAGTACAGCATATTACAAACATAAGTCCCATTATTGGGGAGTGGGTGTCCTATAGTATTTGTTTTTGCCTTGCAAGCAAAAGCTGCCAAAAATTAGGACGGAGCAACTTGCAATGCCCCTTACAAGAGCCATGCAGTACAGCATATTACAAACAAAGTCCCATTATTGGGGACTGGGTCTCCCATAGTATTTGCTTATGCTTTCCCAGCAAAAGCTGCCAAAAATTATGAGGGAGCAACTTGCAATGCCCCTTACAAGAGTCATGCAGTACAGCATATTACAAACATAGGTCCCATTATTGGGGAGTGGGTGTCCCATGGTATTTGCTTATGCTTTCCCAGCAAAAGCTGCCAAAAATTAGGACGGTGGAAATTGCAATGCTGGCACCCTGGTGGTATAGTGTTGGTGGAGGCTGAGGATAAGGAGAAGAAGATTAAACAGCCGAAACGAGGAAGCATATACCCATGTGTGGGTGTGAAGCGGTGCATGTGAATACACCTCCCGAAATAACACAGTGGATTTGACTTTATGTTACTCTGCTGTCATTTGGTGGTGAGGAGAAGTCTGGCCCAATTCAGCCCTTGTTCATTTTGATAAGGGTCAGCTTGTCAGCATTGTCAGTTGACAGGCGAGTGCGCTTATCAGTTATAATTCCCCCAGCGGCACTAAAAACACGCTCCGATAACACGCTAGCGGCAGGGCAGGTAAGGACCTCCAAGGCGTACAGAGCGAGTTTATTCCAAGTGTCCAGCTTGGATACCCAATAATTAAAAGGCACAGAGGAATTACGGAGGACATTGGTACGGTCGGCAAGGTACTCCCTCACCATCTTTTGAAACTTTCCACTCCTTGTGAGAGTACCCCACGCCTCAGGGCCTGTAAGCTGGGCGGGTGTCAGAAAACTGTCCCAGAACGTTGACAGTGTTCCCCTGCCTCTGCTGGATTGGAGTTGCATCTCTCTCGCCTGTATGCCTTGGTTGGGCAACGAACTGTGACCTCTGCCGCTAGCGTGTTCAGATGGGAATTTTTTTAAGAGTTCTGCAGCAAGGGCCTTCTGGTATTGCCCCATTTTTGTAGACCTCTCCAACTCAGGAATAAGAGTGTGAAAGTTCTCCTTGTAGCGGGGGTCTACAAGTGTCACCAACCAGTAATGACTGTCACCCAACATTTTGACAACGCGAGGGTCACAGTTAAGGCAGCGTAACATAAAGTCAGCCATGCGTGCCAGACTGGTAACGGGCAAGATTTCCGTGTCCTCACCAAGATGACGACTGACCATGCTCTCCTACTCCTCCTCCTCCTCCTCTTCCTCCTCCCCCCTGTCCTCAGGCCACCCACGCTGAACCGACGGTATGACACTTGTACAGGTACTACCGTCTCCAACGCATGATAGCAGCTCCTGTTCTTCCTCTTCCTCCTCCTCCTCCTCCTCTCCCTCATTGTCCCCCAATGCACGTTGGGATGAGATGAGGCTGGGCTCTGTGTAATCGCCCGCTACGGCTTCTTGATCCATCTCATCATACTCTGGCTGCAATGCCTCCTCTTTAATTCTCTGCAGAGAGCGTTGCAGAAGACAGACAAGTGGGATGCTGACACTAATGATGGCGTCATCGCCACTCACCATCTTGATGG
Organism: Phyllobates terribilis; assembly: GCF_046119375.1. Lineage (NCBI taxonomy): Eukaryota > Metazoa > Chordata > Amphibia > Anura > Dendrobatidae > Phyllobates > Phyllobates terribilis. Next base: position 227,522,439 of record NW_027362763.1, read on the forward strand.
CCTCCTCAAAGTTTGTCAGGATGGTACATATGTCAGACATCCAGGTCCACTCCTGAGGTCTTATGTGTGGAGTCTGACCTGAATATCGACGGCCTTGTTGCAGCTGGTACTCCACAACATCTCTCTTCTTCTCACAAATCCTTTGCAACATGTGGAGGGTAGAGTTCCATCGTGTGGGGACATCACACACCAGTCGGCGTGCCGGAAGCTGCAAACGCTGCTGCAACACAGCAAGGGCGGCGGAAGCTGTAGCCGACTTGTGAAAATGAGCTGACAGGCGGCGTACTTTCACGAGCAGATCTGGCAATTCAGGGTACGATTTTAGAAACCGCTGAACCATGAGGTTAAGCACATGAGCCAGGCATGGTACGTGTGTGATCTCACCTCGCCTCAGAGCCGCCACCAGGTTAAGGCCATTGTCACACACAACCATGCCGGGATGTAGGTTCAGCGGTCTCAGCCACAGATCTGCCTGCTCTTTCACAGCTGTCCACAACTCACAAGTAGTGTTGAGCCACCGCCGTAGTGTTCGAGTTCGGTTCGGTTCGTCGAACACCTGTGTGTTCGCCGAACTGTTCGTCGAACTGTTCGTCGAACACCTTCGAACACCATTAAAACCAATGGCAGGCAAACAAAAACACATAGAAACACATAGAAAACACCTTCAAAGGTGTCCAAAAGCTGACAAACTGCTCAGAAGACACAACTAACACATGGAAAAGTGACAAGTACATATAGTCATGCGAAAAGAAAAGAGGTGGAGGAGTAAAAGGAGGGGGAGACACAGATATAGGCATGTCATGCCCTTCTAAAATCCAAAAAGTGAGAAGCCGACACGGCCAGTCCGTTCCTGCCGTACCTCTGTGTCGCCGGGTTTGTGCCAGAGCCGCGGTGGACCCTGACGGCCAGCCCCCTTATCCCAATACTGGTGCCTGTCCGCCGGTGGGTCGAGGCCCCCCACGGTGGGGGGGGGAGTTACATCTGCAGAAAAAAGACCATCTTCCAGCCAAACTAAGATGTCGACTTCTTTTCGTGGACAATGTGATACGATCCCATTCTTACAGACACGCCCATCGCTACAAATTCTAAATGAGGCACAAAAACAGCAGGTGCTTCAACGGATATCAAGTGCTCCTTCAAGTGGGCTCTCCATCACCTCAATTTCAACATCACAAATACTCCAGTCCTCAGAGGTGTCACCCCAATCGCACTTGCTTCCTCACAGCTCCTAAGTCTCCAGCTGCCCGTCTGAGTATGGGGTAGCACAGATGGTTGAGTCTGCAGAGCTGTTTACTCATACTATAGCCTGGGAAACGGAGGTCTGCTCCAGAGCTTCTGTTAATCCAGATGAGGAAATGATCTGATCTGATGCCCAGAATCTTTATAAGTCGGATCCATGACCAGATGAAGAAGGTTCTGAGCATAATGTAGACCCTTGTTCCCAAACTGTAACTCCTGTTGGTGGAGACAATGATGAAGACGATGATGAGACTCAAATACCTGATTGGAGCGACAACTTGACTTTTCGGTCAGGGCAGGAAGAGGTTGGCTCTGAGGACGACGGGTGTGAAAACACACAGGGTGATGATGACGAGGTTGGAGATCCCACTTACTGTCAACCCACAGTCAGCCAGTCGATGAGGTCAGCAGAGGAGGTGGAGGAGGATGTGACTATCCCTGGGGATGGGGATGACTCGATACCCGGGCATTTGCGTGGCCTTGGGGATGTCGCAGTGGTCGGCTCCCTGGCCCGTACCCTGGGGTCTCTCTTTAAAAGGGTGGATAATTGTTAACTTTATAAGAGTTCATGACGCCACCTGTGGTATCTGGTGACAAGCACCAGCGCTGCAGCAGTCCACTGAGGCCGGTGATAAGGCAGCTCGATGGTATAGCTCCCCACAGGTGGACCTAGGTCTCAGGGCAGCGTATGCAGGGGGAATGCAGGACAGGCGAGACCCAGCTGGGTCAGAGCAAGAACGGGAACGGACTCGGTAGTCACTTCAGTACCTTTTACTGGTGGAAATTCAGGCACATCACGGAGCACTGTAGGGTGAAGGGTGCATATCAGGATCCTCCCCAATGAGCGGGTTTAGGGCCTCCTGTTTCTTGCCTCTGCGTAGTAAGTTTCTGACCTGCCTGGTGCTAGGCCTAACTTTGTCTCTGTCCTGCGCTGGCTGACCTTGTGGTAGGGCCTTCTCTTGGAGTTCACGCTCCCAGTATGCGGGGCCTAAGCGTCTCCTGGCTCTGTTACATATCAGCACCTTAGCGATCCTGGGACTTGTAGTTCTCCAGGGATTCCGGTTATGCCTTACTGGGTCATAGAGATACCGGTAAGCTCGGATCCTGTGTCCGGTAAATGCTTCGGGGTGAGCTGGTTAAGCTCCTCTGCCACTTATGTACTAACTCGCCACTCGCCTTCGGCCTACTCGGGCCCTCACTAGGCTATACACACTAACGGCAGCTTGCCGCACTTCACTGATCTTACGGCACCGGCACACCTTAAGCTCTATCTGGGCTCCCTGAATCTAGCAAGCAGGAGCCTCGTGCTCCACTGCTGAACTATTAACTGCGTTCTCTAGACTAAACTGAGCTCCACTGCAGACTGACCGCGCTTAGGCTTCTCTACTGCAGGAACTCTTCAGAGGAACTGAACTGCCTAGCTCCACCTTCCCTATTTATATCCCTAACGGGCTCCCTCTGCTGGTCTGAGGTGGAAGGTGGAGATGTGTGAATGTTTATGGGGGCCTCTTGTGGAGGATTCCATCAATGCACTCTTCTAGGATCTGTGATACCAAGTGCGGCGGGGCATCACAGATGCTATTGACGACGAGGTTAGGTTGCGCCTTCCTGAACAGAGACGGAGTACTGGAAGCACGTCAACAACTGCATCCTCAACCACAACTCTGCCTCTGACCACAAGTCGTAGTGGCTCTTCAGGTCACATGGGCTCTAAGCCTTGCATAGCCTGGGCATTTATTCAGATCGATAAGGATGACACAACTCGTGTTATCTGTAATATTTGTCAGCAAAAGCTAAGTAGAGGCCAAAAAATCCATAGTTTGAGTACTTCATGCATGTACCGTCACATGGATATGAAGCATAAGTTGCAGTGGGAAGCTCACTGTGCTACAATGCGGCCTAGCCGGCTGGGCCAACCACCGTCTGCCCCATCTTGTGCATCCACAGCCTCTTCATCCTCTGTGACTGGGGGGACAGCAGTCACACATGTTTTTGGACGCAGACCTGCCACCTCTTTACCCGCAACAGCCAGTGTGATTGGCAGTTCGTCAGATCATTGGGAAGTGGAAACACCTGCTAGTGTTGAGCGCTCTCCGACATCGAGAGCACCACCTTTGGATCAAGGCAACCTAACATGTCCGCCTGCATCTTCCTCACAGACCGGCAGTTTGCCGGGGACACCCTACTCAACACCGTCTAAGCACAACAGCCAGCCCTCGGTCCCTCAGATGTGGAAAAGTAAAAGACCATTTCCTCCTAGCCATGAGAAAGCTAAGAGGTTGAATTTCACCATCTGCAAGCTGTTGGCTACAGAAATGCTGCCTTTCCACCTGGAGGACACAGAGGATTTTCAAGACCTTATGTCCGTCACAGTGCCCCAGTACCAGATGCCCAGTCGGCACTACTTCTCAAAGAAAGGTGTGCCTGCACTCCACTAGCATGTCGCACACAGCATCACCGCTTCTTTGAGAAACTCTGTGTGTGACAGGGTGCACTTCACCACAGACACTTGGACAAGAAGGCATGGACAGGGGCGTTACATGTCGCTGACTGGGCACTGGGTAACTATGGTGACAGCAGGACAAGGGGCTGCTGTCCAAGTCTTACCGTCCCCACGAGTTGTGCGTCAATCCTCTTTATCACGAAGTTCCTCCACTGCTTCTGCCTCCTCAACCTCCTCTCGGTCCTCCACCTGCACCCAAAGCCTGTCTGGTAATGCCACCTGCTTTCTAACTGCGCAGAAGGAATCCTGCACACCTCCTTACTATGCTGGCAGCAGGGCTCAACGGCATCAGTGTTTACTTTGAAATGTCTGGGAAATGTGACTCACACAGCTGAGGAGTTGTGGTCAGCTCTGGAGACCCAGTTTCATGAAAGGTTGTCTCCATTGGACCTGCAACCAGGGAAGGCCATGTGCGACAATGCTGCAAACCTGGGTGCGGCACTTCGCCGGGGCAATGTCACACACGTGCCTTGTATGGCTCACGTGTTGAACCTGGTTGTCCAGCAATTTTTAGCCCACTATCCCGGACTAGATGGCCTTCTGCAGAGGGCACGGTCGCTGTGTGCTCACTTCCGCTGTTCGTATCCCGCAGTTCAACGACTTACATCTCTCCAGAAGTCGTTGGGCCTGCCAGTTCACCGGCTGAAATGCGATGTGCCGACACGGTGGAATTCAACTCTGCACATGTTGCAGCGACTGTGGCAGCACCGACAAGCCCTGGTGCAATACGTTCTGACGTATAGCCTGGGCCAACGAGATCCAGAGGTGGGGCAAATCACGCTGCAGGAGTGATCTCAGATCAGGGACCTATGAAGTTGACGCGCCCCCTGGGCCATGGGGTCCCCTGAGCTAGGCCGGTAGACGCTGGGGGTTGTAGTCACTGTGGCGGTGACCCAGTCCGTGACCCAGGGCGGTCAATCCAAGGGTAATTTGTATATATGGATTTTATAATGTCTGACTACGCCACCTGTGGAGTGCGGCCAAAGGGGCCGTCGCTGCGGAACAGTCCTCTGAAGCTGGTGGTTTTGCAGCAACAGTATTATTACTCACCACAGGAAGAGTGTAGCTTCAGGGCAGTGTGGGTGGATGATGGTGGTTGTAGTGCAGGGAGTCAGTAATGAACATAGAGTCCTTGTGATGCCATCTCAAGATATTACTCACAGTTGTTGTAGTCCAGATTACAGGTACCAGAGCAATCTCCCCCGTCGTGCTGTGCATACTCAGTGAGGGGCTCAGTCCACCCCCAGATAGCTCCGGAGTACTTAGCAGGACCCCCTTCTGTGTGTCCTTTCTCTGGCCTTCTCCCTGCACCTCACACCCAGTGACACTTCTATCCGGTATCCTCGGGCCTTGGCGGGTGACGTGTGTTCCGTCCCCTGGGTCCTATGTGGCTACCTTCTTAGTGAGACTGGTGTGGACTTTTGCCTGCAGTACATGAAATGCAGCAGCCTCCAGTTTCTAGTTGAGCCTTGCAGTTTCTCCGCTAGTTGAGGGACCGGTTCCCCTTATCTGGCCTGACCCATCTACCTCCTGATAGCAGCGGGAGTACGGGTGGCCTTCTGCACGGCCCGTAGCCGTAGGGTCCCTTCGGTTCCTGGAGCCTTCCAGCTCCCACTCCTCTCTTCTCTCCTTCAGTCCTGGGCCTCCCAGGCTAGGCCCGCCTCAGGAGCAGAGCTCTTGCCTAGTATCTGCTCCTGTCACTTTTCCTCCTCTGTCTGGCTTGCTCTTTCTAAGATGGCTTCCTATTTATACTCTCCTTGTCATGTGCTCCCCTAAGCTGCTCCCCTAAGCACCCACTACATAGGACCCTCAAACCAGCTAGGGACCTGGGACTGTGCTCTCCCTTAGGAGCAATCTCGCCCTACCCCCACTGCGGGTATGTGTTGGATGCAGGAGTCAGGGTCCCGAGCCATACGCCTTCCTTACCTGAGGGTGAGATACCACACCTCTGGGTGAGATGCAGTAACTCTGTGGTGACTGAACCCTCAGGGGTGCCACACACCCTTCTGCACAGTTTTGAAATGGCGACGAAGATGTTTAGTGCTGACGACGATGCCATTATCAGCATGACTATTCCGGTGATTTACATGCTGGAGCACACATTAAACAGAATTCAGAGTCAGGTGGTGGGACAAGAGGAGGTGGAGGAAGTAGAGGAGGAGTCATATGTGGAAGGGATAACATCTCCAAGGTCCAGACGGTTGGCAGCACCAAGGCGGCAGGCATGGGAGGGTGGGGGAGAGGGATTAACCAGGGCGCATGGTAGCAGCCAAACTGTTGAGGAAGGTGCAGGAGCCGAGGAAGAAGTCGAGGACGAACTGGCGATGGGCATGGAAGACTCATCAGATGAGGGAGACCTTGATCACATTTCTGTTGTGCGAGGTTGGAGGGAGAGGGCAGAGGAAGGAAGCATGATTCTTACCTCGCTACCAACACAACAAGGACTTGGTGCTTCTGGATGCGCAAGACACATGAGTGCCTTCTTGCTGCACTACCTGCAACATGACCCCCGGATTGTCAGAATTCGAAGTAATCCCGACTACTGGGTTGCCACACTCTTAGATCCCCGGTACAAAAGTATATTTGCCGAAATAATTCCTGCCATAAAAAGGTATTGACGAATGCAGGAGTATCTGCAGACGCTGTTGCAGAATCTTCCATGTGCTTTTCCACAAAACACCAGTGGTGCACGTAGTGAATCTCACAGTTCTAACTTGCCAACGGTGGGACTGTCGAGTCTTCATCACTCAAACAGTAACAGTAACACATTATCTGCTGGTAACAGCAATTTTGTGGAATCGTTTCACCACTTTTTTAGTCCATCCTTTGCAAGGCCACAGGAGACAAGAAGTCTGACACATAGTCAATGCCTAGAGAGGATGGTACAGGAGAATCTCCAAGTGAACATCGAAGCCATGACTGTGTCACTGGACCCTTGCTCATTTTGGAATTCCAATCTGGAATAATCGCCGCAGCTCGCCACTCACGCCTTGGAGATCTTGTCATGCCATGCAGCCAGCGTTCTCTCTGAACGTGTGTTCAGCGCTGCTGGTGGTGTGCTGACAGATAAGCGCACGCGGCTGTCCACTGAGAATGTAGACAGACTCACGTTCATAAAGATGAACAAATCATGGATTCGCAAGGACATTTCTACCCCTGTGTCATCCTTGGGAGACTAAAAGCTTGGGGATTTGGTAAAATCACCTCACCAACCGTTTTAAGCAACAGTGGGGCAATTGATGCCACTTAACCCTAGAACGCATGGCCATAAAAATCTACACTTTCACATACCTGGGGCCCTTTAGGCCCGTGTGCAAATAACATGGAATAACTCAAACTCAAATGACAAACAACTATATACATGAAGAATACCTAGAGTTTCAAAATTCTAACTAAAGTAATCTTGCAGAAAATAGAAAACAATTAACTGGGCGGGCCTGCAAGGCCACAGGTATGCGTTCTAGGGTTAAGTGGTGTCTGTGCCACAATTTTGGGAGTCCCCTTGCTGTGTCTTACGTGACGTTGGCATCGTCAATTCCAGGTGGGTTGGGTCGCACCCCCCCCCTTTTAACTGTAAGAAACTACATACACTATGGCTTGGGGTAACACAGATGGTTGAGTCTGAAGAGCTGTTTACTCAGAGGTCTGCTCCAAATCTTCAGTGTCTGCTAGTCAGCCAGCGTAGAATTTTTAACTGCATCTAGCCTAGGCAATACTTTGGGCGTAGTAGCCCAGCTGCGAAGCAAGCTGCACCGCCTGTGTATCTAATAAGAATTTTTAAATGAATCTAGCCTAGGCAGACTGTGGGGACCCCCAACCAAACCCAGACGCTCAGCCCCCCTACCGCCCCCCTTTCATGGACAATACAATAATGTAACTCTTACAACTGGATGGGTGAGGATCGGTCACAGCTTTATTAACTCTTTATACTCATTCCATTAGAAAGGCATTTTATTTCTAAAATAATTCAGCTTGTTGCAGCATGCCCTGGGTCCCCACTCCGGCAAGTTGGCCAACAAGTGTAACTCTCCAACATGTCCTTTGTATTTCCAGGCCACGGAGGATCCAGCGTACTCGTATGCAGGACACTGACCCCCACCCATCACTCTTAACGCTTGTTCCACTCCGTCCTGGAGTCCTGACAGGAATATGTCCAGTCCAATATCTATTAAGTGAACACCGTCGGGCCGTATGAGGCCTGCTTTATCTCCTTCCAGTTGTCGGTGTCGTATCACTACACCGCCTCTGTCTCTTCTAAATTTTGCCATCCGAATATTTATTACCCGCCTTGTCCATTCGATGGCCGTGATGTCTCGCGCACCTTGCCATACCGCTATCGGCACAATCTCTGACCATACTATAGCTAATTTTGTGAAAAATTCTCTGAAGCGCTCAGTGTCTAGTTTCATTATTGCCATTAGTTATGCGCTCTTGTGATGACCTAGGTTGTTTCCCCCGGCCTGTATAACTAAGATGACCGGACCTCTTGCCTCTATCCCTACCTTGATTACCTCCATTAGTACCTGTGGCCATAGCAGGCCTCTAATACCTCTCCAGTTGAAATATGTGTTATGAAACTCTAATTTCCTCCGCCTGGGCAGACTTTCGCCCTTTTTTGTGCCCAATATATATACGAGTGGCCTATCACTCACACTGTTGGCTTAGCGTCACCTGTAAAAGAAACAAACCACGTTAGGATATCAAGTCCGGTCTTATGTATCTCGCCAAACACGTGGATCGCCATCTCCCTATCCTCTGAACTTCCGTTTCTGACAGTCCTGCTCTTGCTGCTTCCGTGGTCGCACCTATGCGGAATGAATGTGTCCCGTAATCTTTGGGGTGGTTCCCTGCCGATGTTATGCATTTATTAAATATAGCTTGGAACAGGTATCTTGATAATGGCGTTCCATCAATGTGTGATAGGAAGAAATTACTTTGTGATCTGATGGTTAGATATGTTTTTACTATTGTTACCCGACTCAGTGTACCGTTTGTGGGTTGTAGAAGTACCCAAGTACCCCTGCCCGCTGGAACCGTTTTCGATTGGTGTATGCGTAGACATATTGCATTATTGGCTATGACTACGTCCTGGTGTAATAAGCCTCCACTGGTGGTAATTTTGGATTGAGGGACTAATTCGCTTATACATAGCGCCCCGAAGAAGGCGATCACAAATGCAGTAGACATTAGTGTTGCTTCAAATTGTGAGTGTCATGTTAATGGTGTTAGGGATATGATGTGAGAAATCAGTTTTAGTGACACGGGACGGGACGTCTACATTCCTGACTTGGCTGACCCCTTTTCCACCCTTTTATGGATTGTCTGATGATGAATCTTTGTCACATCTCCCCAATTCAGTAGTTGGAAGTGAAATGCTACTCTGGTCAGACACCGCTGCGCTGACGCTCCTGATATGCAACTCATCATTAGCTGGTGGAGAAATTCTATGGTGACTTGTGATCTGGCTTGTTCACATTGGTCAACCCGTCTGCCTGCTACTAGTCGTGTCCACTCTTCCCATGCCTTACCGTATGCTTGCCACGTTGACGGGGCAACTGACGCTCTGATTAATGGCATCAACTATTCGCCACTAGATCCCATAGGGAGGGTGGGCAACTGTTGCCCGATGGGTGGGCGTTGTGGAAGAGCTCTGTGAAAATCTGCCAATTGAATTGTTATAAAGCGTTAGCAGCAGCTTTATACCCCTCAGCATAGTGGCTAGCGCGGACCCATACATTGTGTTTTAGGCACAGGAATGCTAGCCTGCGTAGTAGGCCTAGCACTGGGAGAGACGATGATGCCATCTTATTAATGCAGTGCGCTAGGCTTGTGTTTTGTGTTATGAAGCGTATATTTTTGTTAGCCCCATATTTCTATTGCTACCACTATTGGGAAAAATTATTTTCAGGGCTAGATGCAGCTAAAAATTATTATTAATTTCAAAGCTGGTGGAGCTTGGTATAGATGGCCTAATACAATGAGTCCCACACACTGCTAGAAGCCCAAATATTTTTTTAGAGCTAGATGCAGATAAAAATTATTTTTAATTTGCAACCTGATGGAGGTCAGTATAGATGAACTAATAGACCCAGTCCCACACACTGCTAGAAGCCCAAATATTTTTTCAGAAGTAGATGCAGAAAAAAATTATATTGAATTTGAAACCTGATGGAGGTCAGTATAGATGGACTAATAGAACAAGTCCCACACACAGCTAGAAGCATAAATATTTTTTCAGAGCTAGATGCAGATAAAAATTATTTTTAATTTGCAACCTGATGGAGATCAGTATAGATGGACTAATAGACCAAGTCCCACACACTGCTAGAAGCCCAAATTTTTTTTCTGAGGTAGATGCAGAAAAAAATGATATTCAGTTTGCAACCTGATGGAGGTCAGTATAGATGGACTAATAGAACAAGTCCCACACACAGCTAGAAGCCCAAATATTTTTTCAGAGCTAGATGAAGATAAAAATTATTTTTAATTTGCAACCTGATGGAGATCAGTATAGATGGACTAATAGACCAAGTCCCACACACTGCTAGAAGCCCAAACATTTTTTCAGAAGTAGATGCAGAAAAAAATTATATTCAATTTGCAACCTGATGGAGGTCAGTATAGATGGACTAATAGAACAAGTCCCACACACTGCTAGAAGGCCAAATATGTTTTCAGAGGTAGATGCAGATAAAAAATATTTTTAATTTGCAGCCTGATGGAGGTCAGTATAGATGGACTAATAGAGAAAGTCCCACACACTGCTAGAATGCCAAATATTTTTTCAGAGCTAGATGCAGACAAAAAATTATTTTTAATTTGCAACCTGATGGAGGTCTGTATAGATGGACTAATAGAGAAAGTCCCACACACTGCTAGAAGGCCAAATATTTTTTCAGAGCTAGATGCAGATAGAAATTATTTTTAATTTGCAACCTGATGGAGGTCAGTATAGATGGACTAATAGAGAAAGTCCCACACACTGCTAGAAGGCCAAAAATTTTTTCAGAGCTAGATGCAGAAAAAAATTATATTCAGTTTGCAACCTGATGGAGGTCAGTATAGATGGACTAATAGAACAAGTCCCACACACAGCTAGAAGCTCAAATATTTTTTCAGAGCTAGATGCAGATAAAAATTATTTTTAATTTGCAACCTGATGGAGATCAGTATAGATGGACTAAAAGACCAAGTACCATACACTGCTAGAAGCCCAAACATTTTTTCAGAAGTAGATGCAGAAAAAAATGATATTCAATTTGCAACCTGATGGAGGTCAGTATAGATGGACTAATAGAGCAAGTCCCACACACTGCTAGAAGGCCAAATATTTTTTCAGAGGTAGATGCAGATAAAATTTATTTTTAATTTGCAGCCTGATGGAGGTCAATATAGATGGACTAATAGAGAAAGTCCCACACACTGCTAGAAGGCCAAATATTTTTTCAGAGCTAGATGCAGACAAAAAATTATTTTGAATTTGCAACGTGATGGAGGTCAGTATATTTGGACTAATAGAACAAGTCCCACACACTGCTAGAAGGCCAAATATTTTTTCAGCGCTAGATGCAGAAAAAAATTATATTCAGTTTGCAACCTGATGGAGGTCAGTATAGATGGACTAATAGAACAAGTCCCACACACTGCTAGAAGCCCAAATATTTTTTCAGAGCTAGATGCAGAAAAAAATTATATTCAATTTGCAACCTGATGGAGGTCAGTATAGATGGACTAATAGAATGATGCTATGCCCAAAAGATTTTACTTCACTAGGTGCAGTAAAAAAATTGGTATTCTATACACAGATGGTATGTCTTGCAACACAGATAGGCTACTCCACTGACTAACACACTCTGCAATAGGCCATAAAGGATTAGCTTTGCTAGATTCAGCCAAGTGCTGTGAAAAAAACTTGCACAGCACTGGCACAGACCTGCCTGGCAAAAACTGATAGGAACTGATGTAACCTAGTCCTGAAAAGGACTGCAATTACAATTAGTCTTTACTCCCACAATCTATCTATTTAAGAGCACTGACCTGCCTGATAAAAGTCGTAGGAAATGCTGTAACCTAGTCCTTAAAAGGATTGCAATCACAACTATTCCCTACTCCCAAGCTATCTGTAGATTTGTGCAAAAATTGGCTTGAAATTAACAAGGTATAGCGCACACAGCAACAGCGGTGCCGTCTAACACGCAGCTGCAGCAGTGAGAAAATGATGGCAACAGGGAAAATGGCTGGGTCTTATAGGGCAAGGACATGTGACATACACTGCCAATGACACATGCCCTTGCTTGTGTGAAAAAAAGCACTTCGCTCCGTGTGTGCGCTGCTGATAGGCTGACAGATTGCACCTCCCCACTGTAAATGCGGGAAAGAGAAATAAAAATGGAGTTCTTCATTATTCCTGCAGAGATCCATCCCCTGCCCCTCCCCCCACCCCGCTGTACACTCAAACTGTGTATTAACATTAATTTTCATTATTACTGAGAAAAAATCCAGTTATGATTTTGGTGCACGAACAGTTATCGAACATAACCTCGAACAGCCGAATTTTTCTCAAATCGTTCGTGTTCGCAGAACGGCTCGAACACCGCCCAAAACAGCTCGAATTTGAGATTGGCGAACAGTTCGAGTAGAACAACGCTCATCTCTACTCATAAGCAGTGTGAGGTTTATCACCTAAACCTGAGTTTCAGCACAGCCTGTTGCCGCTTGGCGGAGGCAGTACTGCAATGCTTCCAGCTTGTAACTGATGTGGTGATATCTGAGATGGAGGCTGAACATGAGGAGGAGGAGGAGGATGCGCAGGAGCTGTACACTGTGGGGGCAACTCTGACTGACATAGGGCCCGCAATCCTCGGTGTGGGGAGGATGTGTTCCGTCCCAAGGTCCGACTGGGTCCCGGCTTCCACTATGTTTACCCAGTGTGCCGTCAGAGAGATGTACCGTCCCTGGCCACAAGCACTTGTCCACGTGTCCGTTGTCAGGTGGACTCTCCCAGTAACTTCGTTGTTGAGGGCACGGCAGATACTTTGGGACACGTGCTTGTGAAGTGCGGGGATGGCACACTGGGCAAAATAGTGTCGGCTGGGGACCGAGTACCGAGGGACGGCCACCGCCATAAGATTGCGGAAGGATTCCGTCTCCACCAGCCTAAAAGGCAGCATTTCCAATGCAAGCAGTCGTGAAATGTGCGAATTTAGGACTGTGGTCTGTGGGGCGTTAGCTGCAAATTTCCGCTTTCGTTCAAAGGTCTGGGATATGGACAATTGAACGCTGTGGTGGGACGTGGACGTGGACGTTGATGCTGTTTCTTGACAAACTGCCATAACAAGTGAAGACTGAGAGGAGGGGGCATCTTTACATGCAGTATGGACAGGGGATTGCCTTGCACACACAATAGGGGGTTCTATTGCGCACACAACAGTGGAAGAAGCAGTGGTGACACCCGCTGACACTGGTCGTGGACCCTGGGTTTCGCCACACAAAGTCGGGTGCTTTGCTGCCATGTGCCTGATCATGCTGGTGGTGGTGAGGCTGGTAGTTTTGTCACCCCTGCTGATGCTGGTATGGCAGGTGGAACATATGGCCTTTTTGGGGTTATCAGCAGAGTCTTTAAAAAAATTCCAGACTCTGGAAGACCTACCGCTTGTACTGGCAACGTCCCTCGTGTTGGTGTTACGGGTAACGTTTGCCTGCCTTCTGTCTGCGGCCACCACACTGCTTCTTCCTGCCTGTTGGGGTACTCTGCCTCCCTCCCCCTCTGTGCTGCTGGCTTCACTCTGCATGTCCTCCTTCAACGTTGGGTCAGTTACTAGATCATCCACCACCTCCTCCTCTTCCACTTGCGCACCACGATCCTCCTCCTCACTTCCTGGCAATTGTGTCTCGTCATCGTCCACCTCTTGTGACAGATTGCCAACGTCGACTTCCTGTGGCCGTGGCTGTTCAAATATTTGGGCATCGCAACATGGGATCTCCTCTTCCACCACTTCAAGCGTATCAGGCGAGGGGCCCAAATATGGAAATGGACCAGTGAACAGCTCTTCAGAGTGTCCAAGTGTGGGATCACTTGCTGTCTGACGACACTCGGCATGGTGGGAGGAAGGAGCATCAGGGTGAGGAGGAGTATGCGGTCGAGGCTCACGGCTACTAAGAGTTGACCGTGTGGAAGACAGACCGGAGGTGGTGGTGCCCAGGTAACTGGAAGTATTGTCTGCTATCCAATTAAAAACCTGTTTACACTGATCAGTTCTCAATACTGGTGTTGTTCTGTGCTTCCCTAGTAATTCGGTCAAGAAGTGGGAGCGAGAAGATGTGGCTGTTGGTTGTGGCACATTTTCACCTTGGCCACAGCCCCGTCCTCTGCACGAACCATCACCAGAACGTCCACTTCCACGTCCCTTGCCACGTGCCTTGCCCATTGTAAATGAAGTAAAATAGCTTACACTTGAACTATCAATGGAAAAAGGGTAATAAAGAGGAGCTTAGAACCGTGGAAGAGGAAAACCACAGTTATTGTTTCTGGGGTATACGACACTTTTTTAAATAGAGATATTTGCGGCTGAACAGTGAGCGACACACTCAAACTCCTTTTTTTTTAGATACCAAAGGCCCAAAACTGGATAGTACAGCGGTTTGACCCGTGGAACTGCGAAACCACACTGGGATGTCGGGCCTACACAAGACTATTTTCAACAGATATATTTTTGTATCACAACAGTCAGGAGACACTACTGTTTTTCTTTACGGAAAAAACAACCAAAACCTGAATAATAGAGATTTTTTACCGTGGAACATCAAAACCACAGGTATAATTTACTGGTGTATACCAGGCTTTTTAAAATATATATATATTTGCGGCTGATCAGTGAGCGACACACTCAAACTGTTTTTTTTAGATTCAAATGGCCCAAAAGTGGATAATACAGAGGTTTGTAGCGTGGAACTGCAAAACCACACTTGTATTTCTCGGGCCTACACCAGACTATTTTCAACAGATATATTTGTGTCTGAAAAATCAGGGAGACACTATTTTTTTTTTTACAGCAAAAAATGCAAAAAGCAGGATAATAGAGATTTTTTACCGTGGAACATCAAAAGCACACTTCTGTCTCTCTGGCCTACACCAGACTATTTTCAACAGATATATTTGTGTCTGAAAAATCAGGGAGACACTATTATTATTTTTATACAGCAAAAAATGCCAAAAACAGGATAATAGAGATGTTTTACCGTGGAACATCAAAACCACAGTAATAATTTACTGGTGTATACCAGGCTTTTTAAAATATATATATATTTGCGGCTGAACAGTGAGCGACACACTCAAACTGTTTTTTTTAGATGCAAATGGCCCAAAAGTGGAAAATACAGAGGTTTGTACCGTGGAACTGCAAAACCACACTTGTATTTCTCGGGCCTTCACCAGACTATTTTCAACAGATATATTTGTGTCTGAAAAATCAGGGAGACACTATTTTTTTTTTTTTTTACAGCAAAAAATGCAAAAAGCAGGATAATAGAGATTTTTTACCGTGGAACAGCAAAAGCACACTTCTGTCTCTCTGGCCTACACCAGACTATTTTCAACAGATATATTTGTGTCTGAAAAATCAGGGAGACACTATTATTATTTTTATACAGCAAAAAATGTCAAAAACAGGATAATAGAGATGTTTTACCGTGGAACATCAAAACCACAGTAATAATTTACTGGTGTATACCAGGCTTTTTAAAATATATATATATTTACAGCTGAACAGTGAGTGACACACTCAAACTGTTTTTTTTAGATACAAATGGCCCAAAAGTGGATAATACAGAGGTTTGTACCTTGGAACTGCAAAACCACACTTGTATTTCTCGGGCCTACACCAGACTATTTTCAACAGATATATTTGTGTCTGAAAAATCAGGGAGACACTATTTTTTTTTTTTTTTTTACAGCAAAAAATGCAAAAAGCAGGATAATAGAGATTTTTTACCGTGGAACAGCAAAAGCACACTTCTGTCTCTCTGGCCTACACCA
Organism: Phyllobates terribilis; assembly: GCF_046119375.1. NCBI lineage: Eukaryota > Metazoa > Chordata > Amphibia > Anura > Dendrobatidae > Phyllobates > Phyllobates terribilis. The sequence goes on from NW_027362763.1 coordinate 227,538,215, forward strand.
GACTATTTTCAACAGATATATTTGTGTCTGAAAAATCAGGGAGACACTATTATTATTTTTATACAGTAAAAATTCCAAAAACAGGATAATAGAGATGTTTTACCGTGGAACATCAAAACCACAGTAATAATTTACTGGTGTATACCAGGCTTTTTAAAATACATATATATTTGCAGCTGAACAGTGAGCGACACACTCAAACTGTTTTTTTTAGTTACAAATGGCCCAAAAGTGGATAATGCAGAGGTTTGTTCCGTGGAACTGCAAAACCACACTTGTCTTTCTCGGGCCTACACCAGACTATTTTCAACAGATATATTTGTGTCTGAAAAATCAGGGAGACACTTTTTTTTTTTACAGCAAATAGTGCAAAAAGCAGGATAATAGAGATTTTTTACCGTGGAACAGCAAAAGCACACTTCTGTCTCTCTGGCCTACACCAGACTATTTTCAACAGATATATTTGTGTCTGAAAAATCAGGGAGACACTATTATTATTTTTATACAGCAAAAAATGCCAAAAACAGGATAATAGAGATGTTTTACCGTGGAACATCAAAACCACAGTAATAATTTACTGGTGTATACCAGGCTGTTTAAAATATATATATATTTGCAGCTGAACAATGAGCGACACACTCAAACTGTTTTTTTTAGATACAAATGGCCCAAAAGTGGATAATACAGAGGTTTGTACCGTGGAACTGCAAAACCACACTTGTATTTCTCGGGCCTACACCAGACTATTTTCAACAGATATATTTGTGTCTGAAAAATCAGGGAGACACTATTTTTTTTTTTTACAGCAAAAAATGCAAAAAGCAGGATAATAGAGATTTTTTACCGTGGAACAGCAAAAGCACACTTCTGTCTCTCTGGCCTAGACCAGACTATTTTCAACAGATATATTTGTGTCTGAAAAATCAGGGAGACACTTATTATTTTTATACAGCAAAAAATGCCAAAAACAGGATAATAGAGATGTTTTACCGTGGAACATCAAAACCACAGTAATAATTTACTGGTGTATACCAGGCTTTTTAAAATATATATATATTTGCGGCTGAACAGTGAGCGACATACTCAAACTGTTTTTTTTAGATACAAATGGCCCGTAGAACTGCAAAACCACACTTCTATTTCTCTGGCCTACACCAGACTATTTTCAACAGATATATTTGTGTCTGAAAAATCAGAGGCACACTTTTTTTTTGGGGGGGGGGGGCACCAAAAGGTTAATAAGATGGGTATTTGTACATTGTGAAGGCGGAAAAAAAAGAGGATTTAGATTAAAAAAAAGGATTTGTCCTGGCCCCCGGGACCTGGAGCTAAGTCCAGCAATTTCAGCAACAGGAGCAGCACACAGGACTGTAATGCAGCGTTTGCTGGTATAACCACTGCGTCTCCTATAAAGCCTGCCTGCCTGCCTGATATACCTGGGATGGATATTAGTCCCGAGAAGGACTGTTTGTTTGATCTGTCAGCCTTTACAGACCCTACACTAACTATTTTGCAGGATATATCTCTCCCTAAATCAGCAGCGCTGTCCCTACACTGTCTGATCTGGAGCGACTGTGTCCAAGATGGCGGCGCCCGGTTTTAAATACTCGAGGTGACGCTGTGCGGCCAGCCAATCACTGTAATGCCCACAAACAACATGGCTGCGGAATTACAGTGACTGGCTGGCAATCCCTGCATGTTCATTTTCTCTGTAAAGAGCGCCAAACATGCAGGGCAGAGACCCGAGCTCCCGCCCGAGTAACCCGGAAATGCTCGGTGCTCGCCGAACATCCCGAGTAGCGTGATGCTCGGGCGAGTACCGAGCAGTGTCGAGCATGTTCGCTCAACACTAATTGTAAGTACTAACTGGTTTTGTTATTTTATATAACAGCAAACAAGTAGGGACTACTTTTCTAAAGGTGGAAAAACCCTTTAATGTAAGCAATTTCTAAGAATTTTTTCCTTTTTCAAGTGTAAAATAACCTGCAAATGAAGTACATTAAAAAAGCACTGACGTTCCCTGTGTTGGTAAGAGCACCTGTAAACTTTAATTATAATGTAATTTCAATGCTCACATGACAATAAAAATATTGCACATTGTGTTCCTGAGATTTAAATTTCTGTTCTGGAGAAATCTGAAATACAATAATAAGTCTTGACTGGATAACCTCTTTCTTCACAAACAAAATTCTATTGTCCAAACAGCTGAAAGACAAATTGAGGGGCTTAATGAACACTGATATTTTCTGCATTTTCCGTTCTTTCCTCCTAAGTTAGTCCTTTCCATGGCACTTACACGAGTATTGCTTTTATTTAAATTTAAATGAGGAAAATAGAAATTACAGCAAACAGCAGAACATAATTTGCAATATTTGGATTTCATTTGCTGGTGACAAGCAGACTGCCAACATCTGGGCAGTAAATGACACATTAAAACATTCAAAGCAACTTGTTGTATGTGGCTCCTTTATATTTTATGAACTCGGGAATGAATAGGGTGATTGATTTCTAGAGTAAACAATACATGTTTTCTGAGAATTTCAATCAAGTCATATTGCTTCTATGATAGTGTAGTAGCGATACATTACACTAGTACAATAATTGTCCTGAGACAAAGCAGAATTGAGTTACCTGCACAGTAAAAGTCATTTACTAACCCAGAATGTGTATGCAAATTCCCCTATTCAACCTCCTTGTGAGAACGTGTTAGTTTTGTATTTCTATAAGTGATATAAGTGATTTATTTGAATAAAATGCTGGGGGATATTTATATCTATAAATAATCAGTAAAGTAAACCACTGGTGTCTAGGGTTGGGGTTAGTGCAAGTTTTGCATCGTTGCATCAGTACCCATAATCTTCCACTTATACCAGTAGTGTAAACAATGGCATAACTAAAGTGTTACAGGTCCGGGAGCAAAATTTGGACCAAGGCCCTCACCAGCATGTTGGTCAGATCAATTGACCCCTGTAATAATGTCTCTACATCCTAGCCCCTATCCTTAAAAAATATCCCTCATTCTGTAGTAATGTCCCTCGTTCTGTAAAAATGTTTCCCATCCTGATACACATACTGTAATGTCCCCCATTGTGTAATAATGCCCTCATTCTATAACAATGTTCCTCGTCCTGGGCCCCATTCTGTATTAATGTACTTTGTCATGCAATAATGCCCCCAGTCCTAGGTCTCATCCTATTATAAGGTATTTCCTCCTGGCACCTATCTTGTGGTAATGTCCCCAATCCTATAATAATTTCCCCTGTCCTATGCCACATCCTGAAATAACCCCCCTATCATGTAATAATGCCCCTTCCATTTGAGACCCTTCCCGTGATAATGTCCTCATTCTGGCCCATTCCTGTAATAATGTCCCTGGTCCCTGTACAAAAGTCCTCCGTCCTTGTGCCTATCCTGTAATAATGTCCCCCATCCTGGCCCCATTATTTAATAATGTTACCCATTCTGGCCCCTTCCTTTAGTAACGTCCTCCATTCTGGGCCCCATCCTGTTATAATTTCCCAATCCAGTAATAACGGCCCCCATTCTAGAGCTTTTATTTAACAACGGCGCCCATTCTGGTGCTCTTCTCAAACACATTTAAACCTAAAAAAAAAATGATTCTTCTTACCTTTCCTCACTCCTGCGGCGAACAGTGTCCTCTTCCTCCCCAGTTGCCGGTGCAGAATGGTGGGCAGCTTATGAAAATAACATCATGCACTGCCTGCAATGGGTATGCCAACATCAGCTGCCAGCCTCTAATAGGACAGTTGCCACTATAGCTATTGTGGTGCAGGGAGTTTGTGTTTCTCTTCACCGGAGTACATTTCTGCTGAATATGCTTACAAGGACGCACATTCAGCGGCTGGTGTCGGCAGACCCAGTTTCTGCATGAGCCTGGTCGTGGCTGCACCATCTGCAACCGTGATTGTTACTGCCCTGACTGTAAATCTACCAGTGCTACAACTTTTGTCTAAATGAGAACGGTCATCATTATGGTTAGCCATTTGGAACTACATACCTCCCAAAATGAATGTGCGGCAGCTAAAAGTTGATGTTGTAGATTTTGGTGGATGGCACTTGGATCAACACATATATCTCAGATGATTCAAATATCAGAACGTTTTTATGCAGGTTTATGTCAATGAATTGCCTCATGAGGACAACGTCTCAGACCCCTGTGAATGTAATCTGTACTGCACTCTGCCATTGGGATGTGCTGTTTGCAGGACAGGTAATATTAGAGATCATTCTCTTCAAACACCCTCAATTTGGGTCTTTATAACAATACAATGCAAGGTAATAATATACCCAGATGCCCTGGGACTCAATGACCTCCATATTGTGTCCATGGTCTGTGGACAATTGTAAGTGTAGGATGCTTTTACCTTGAATGACTTCCGTCTCTACTGCCGCTGTTACAGGTATTACATGTATTGTAGGCTGATACTTGCTGCAGGCTCTTTTCTCTCATGACTTTGTATAATTTACTATGTAGTCTGCCTGAATTAAGCCTTTCTGTGTTGAGTCTTGCAGATTATGTGCATTTGATTGTGTTTTCTTTCAGTAGTTGACCTCGTTGCCTCGTTGCCATATATTGAGCAAACAGCTCTGTCCTAGAGGCTCCCTGGAAGTAGCAGCCATGATTCTTCCAGTGCTGCCCTGCATTACCATATTTTTTAAATAGTCATAGACAATGTCATTATTACTGATAATATATTTTCTCCTGAAGACTAAGCATATGTGCCCAGCCCAAGAACTTCTTGAGAATAAGTGTGATGTGTGATGGTCGCTCTCTGCTCTCCTGATCTCACTGCAGAGCTGTGTGTGGTTATACCTGACACATCTGAAGGTTGTGAGAACTGCAGCTATGTGGTTGTATTTAGAGATGAGCGTTGTTCTACTCGAACTGTTCGCCAATCTCAAATTCGAGCTGTTTTGGGCGGTGTTCGAGCCGTTCGGCGAACACGAACAATTTGATAAAAATTCGGCTGTTCGAGGTTATGTTCGATAACTGTTCGTGCACCAAAATCATAACTGGATTTTTTCTCAGTAATGATGAAAATTAATGTTAATACGCAGTTTGAGTGTACAGCGGGGTGGGGGGAGGGGCAGGGGATGGATCTCTGCAGGAACAATGAAGATCTCCATTTTTTTTTCTCTTTCCCGCATTTGCAGTGGGGAGGTGCAATCTGTCAGCCTATCAGCAGCGCACACACGGAGCGAAGTGCTTTTTTTCACACAAGCAAGGGCATGTGTCATTGGCAGTGTATGTCACATGTCCTTGCCCTATAAGACCAAGCCATTTTCCCCGTCGCCACCATTTTCTCACTGCTGCAGCTGCATGTTAGACGGCACCGCTGTTGCTGTGTGCGCTATACCTTGTTAATTTCAAGCCAATTTTCGCACAAATATACAGATAGATGGGAGTAGGGAATAGTTGTGATTGCAGTCCTTTTAAGGACTAGGTTACAGCATTTCCTACTACTTTTATCAGGGAGGTCTGTGCTCTTAAATAGATAGGTTGTGGGAGTAAAGACTAATTGTAATTGGAGTCCTTTTCAGGACTAGGTTACATCAGTTCCTATCAGTTTTTGCCAGGCAGGTCTGTGCCAGTGCTGTGCAAGTTTTTTTCACAGCATTTGGCTGAATCTAGCAAAGCTAATCCTTTTTGGCCTATTGCAGAGTGTGTTAGTCAGTGGAGTAGCCTATCTGTGCTGCAAGATATACCACCTGTGTATAGAATACCAATTTTTTTACTGCACCTAGTGAAGTAAAATCTTTTGGGCATAGCATCATTCTATTAGTCCATCTATACTGACCTCCATCAGGTTGCAAATTAAAACTAATTTTTATCTGCATCTACAGTACCTCTGAAAAAATATTTGGGCTTCTAGCTGTGTGTGGGACTTGTTGTATTAGTCCATCTATACTGACCTCCATCAGGTTGCAAACTGAATATATTTTTTTCTGCATCTACCTCTGAAAAAATATTGGGCTTCTAGCTGTGTGTGGGTCTTGTTCTATTAATCCATCTATACTGACCTCCATCAGGTTGCAAACTGAATATAATTTTTTTCTGCATCTAGCTCTGAAAAAATATTTGGCCTTCTAGCAGTGTGTCGGACTTTCTCTATTAGTCCATCTATACTGATCTCCATCAGGTTGCAAATTAAAAATAATTTTTATCTGCATCTACAGTACCTCTGAAAAAATATTTGGGCTTCTAGCTGTGTGTGGGACTTGTTGTATTAGTCCATCTATACTGACCTCCATCAGGTTGCAAATTAAAAATAATTTGTATCTGCATCTACAGTACCTCTGAAAAAATATTTGGGCTTCTAGCTGTGTGTGGGACTTGTTGTATTAGTCCATCTATACTGACCTCCATCAGGTTGCAAATTAAAAATAATTTGTATCTGCATATAAAGTACCTCTGAAAAAATATTTGGGCTTCTAGCTGTGTGTGGGACTTGTTGTATTATTCCATCTATACTGACCTCCATCAGGTTGCAAATTAAAAATAATTTGTATCTGCATCTACAGTACCTCTGAAAAAATATTTGGGCTTCTAGCTGTGTGTGGGACTTGTTGTATTAGTCCATCTATACTGACCTCCATCAGGTTGCAAACTGAATATATTTTTTTCTGCATCTACCTCTGAAAAAATATTTGGGCTTCTAGCTGTGTGTGGGACTTGTTGTATTAGTCCATCTATACTGACCTCCATCAGGTTGCAAATTAAAAATAATTTGTATCTGCATCTACAGTACCTCTGAAAAAATATTTGGGCTTCTAGCTCTGTGTGGGACTTGTTGTATTAGTCCATCTATACTGACCTCCATCAGGTTGCAAACTGAATATATTTTTTTCTGCATCTACCTCTGAAAAAATATTGGGCTTCTAGCTGTGTGTGGGTCTTGTTCTATTAATCCATCTTTACTGACCTCCATCAGGTTGCAAACTGAATATAATTTTTTTCTGCATCTAGCGCTGAAAAAATATTTGGCCTTCTAGCAGTGTGTCGGACTTTCTCTATTAGTCCATCTATACTGACCTCCATCAGGTTGCAAATTAAAAATAATTTGTATCTGCATCTACAGTACCTCTGAAAAAATATTTGGGCTTCTAGCTGTGTGTGGGACTTGTTGTATTAGTCCATCTATACTGACCTCCATCAGGTTGCAAACTGAATATATTTTTTTCTGCATCTACCTCTGAAAAAATATTGGGCTTCTAGCTGTGTGTGGGACTTGTTGTATTAGTCCATCTATACAGACCTCCATCAGGTTGCAAACTGAATATAATTTTTTTCTGCATCTACCTCTGAAAAAATATTTGGCCTTCTAGCAGTGTGTCGGACTTTCTCTATTAGTCCATCTATACTGACCTCCATCAGGTTGCAAACTGAATATATTTTTTTCTGCATCTAACCCAGCCAATAGTTTTGGCCTAATACCACAGTTTGGCCACTCAGCTCTGCTCGGTTACCATCCATTGTTTTTTTATGCAAACAACTCCAGAGTTGTGAATTACTTAACCACCAAAATGAGTGGAAAAAGGCCTGCTGCTGGTGGAAAGGGGAATAGGCGTGTTGGGAAGGGGAAAAAAGGTTGTGTCCGTGGGGTAGGTGTTAAAGCAACAGTAACATCTGCAGAAGAAAGACCATCTTCCAGCCAAACTAAAATGTCTACTTCTTTTAGCGGACAATGTGATAAGATCCCTTTCTTACGGCCACGCCAATCGCTACAAATTCCAGATGAGGCACAAAAACAGCAGGTGCTTCAACGGATATCAAGTGCTCCTTTAAGTGGGCTCTCCTCCACATCAACTTCAACATCACAAATACTCCAGTCCTCAAAGGTGTCACCCAAATCGCACTTGTTTCCTCACAGCTCCCAAATCTCCAGCTGCCCGTCTGAGTATGAGGTAGAACAGATGGTTGAGTCTGCAGAGCTGTTTACTCATACTATAGCCTGGGAATCAGAGGTCGACTCCAGCGCTTCTGTGAATCCAGACGAGGAAATGATCTGCACTGATGCAGAGAATCTTTATGAGTCGGATCCAGGACCAGACGCAGAAGGTTCTGACCATAATGTAGACCCTCATTCCCAAACTGTAACTCCTGTTGGTGGAGACAATGAGGAAGACGATGATAAGACTCAAATACCTGATTGGAGCGACAACTTTAGTTTTTTGTCAGGGCAGGAACAGGTTGGCTCTGAGGACGACGGGTGTGATAACACACAGGGTGATGATGATGAGGTTGGAGATCCCACTTACTGTCAACCCACAGTCAGCCAAGAGATGAGGTCAGCAGAGGAGGTGGAGGAAGATGCTAGTGACGACGAGGTCAGGTTGCGCCTTCCTGGACAGAGACGTAGTACTGGAAGCACGTCAACAACTGCATCCTCAAACACAACTCTGCCTCTCACCACAAGTCGTGGTGGCTCTTCAGGTCGCATGGGTGCTAAGCCTTGCATAGCCTGGGCATTTTTTAAGATCGATAATGATGACCCAACTCGTGTTATCTGTAACATTTGTCAGCAAAAGCTAAGTAGAGGCCAAAAAATACATAGTTTGAGTACTTCATGCATGAACCGGCACATGGACATGAAGCATAAGTTGCAGTGGGAAGCTCAGTGTGCTACAATGCGGCCTAGCCGGCCGGGCCAACCACCGTCTGCATCCGCGGCCTCTTCATCCTCTGTGACTGGGGGGACAGCAGTCACACCTGTTTTGGGGCGCAGACCTGCCACCTCTTTACCCGCAACAGCCAGCGTGATTGGCAGGTCATCATTTTCTTTGGAGGTGGTAACAGCAGCTGGTGTTGAGCGCTGTCCGACATCGATAGCACCACCTTTGGATCAAGGCAACCTAACATGTCCGCCTGCATCTTCCTCACAGACCGGCAGTTTGCCGGGGACACCCTTATCAACCCCGTCTAAGCACAATAGCCAGCCCTCGGTCCCTCAGATGTGGACAAGTAAAAGACCATTTCCTCCTAGCCATGAGAAAGCTAAGAGGTTGAATTTCACCATCTGCAAGCTCTTGGCTACAGAAATGCTGCCTTTCCGCCTGGTGGACACAGAGGATTTTCGAGACCTTATGTCCGTCGCAGTGCCCCAGTACCAGATGCCCAGTCGGCACTACTTCTCAAAGAAAGGTGTGCCTGCGCTCCACCAGCATGTCGCACACAACATCACCGCTTCTTTGAGAAACTCTGTGTGTGACAGGGTGCATTTCACCACAGACACTTGGACGAGTAGGCATGGACAGGGGCGTTACATGTCGCTGACTGGGCACTGGGTAACTATGGTGACAGCAGGACAAGGGGCTGCTGTCCAAGTCTTGCCGTCCCCATGAGTTGTGCGTCAATCCTCTTAATGTCAAAGTTCCTCCACTGCTTCTGCCTCCTCAACCTCCTCTCGGTCTTCCACCTGCACCCAAAGCCTGTCTGGTCATGCCACAAGCTTTCTAACTGCGCAGAAGGGATCCTGCACACCTCCTTACTATGCTGGCAGTAGGGCTCAATGTCATCAGGTGGTTTTTAGATTGAAATGTCTGGGAAATGTGAGTCACACAGCTGAGGAGTTGTGGTCAGCTCTGGAGAACCAATTTCATGAATGGTTGTCTCCACTGGACCTGACAAGGCCTTGTGGAGACAAGGCCGTGTGCGACAATGCTGCAAACCTGGGTGCGGCCGTTCGCCGGGGCAATGTCACACACGTGCCTTGTATGGCTCACGTGCTGAACCTGGTTGTCCAGCAATTTTTAGCCCACTATCCCAGACTAGATGGCCTTCTGCAGAGGGCACGGTCGCTGTGTGCTCACTTCCGCTGTTCGCATCCCGCAGCTCAGCGACTTACATCTCTACAGAAGTCGTTGGGCCTGCCACTTCACCGGCTAAAATGCGATGTGCCTACCCGGTGGAATTCAACTCTGCACATGTTGCAGCGACTGTGGCAGCACCGACAAGCCCTGATGCAATACGTTCTGGCGTATAGCCTGGGCCAACGAGATTCAGAGGTGGGGCAAATCACGCTGGAGGAGTGGTCTCAGATCAGGGACCTATGCACCCTTCTGCACAGTTTTGAAATGGCGACGAAGATGTTTAGTGCTGACGATGCCATTATCAGCATGACTATTCCGGTGATTTACATGCTGGAGCACATGTTAAACAGAATTCGGAGTCAGGTGGTGGCACAAGAGGAGGTGGAGGAAGTAGAGGAGGAGGAGTTGTATGCGGAAGGGCTAACATCTGCAAGGTCCAGACGGTCGGCAGCACCAAGGCGGCAGGCATGTGAGGGTGGGGGAGATGGTTTTACCAGGGCGCATGGTAGCAGCCAAACTAGTGAGGAAGGTGCAGGAGCCCAGGAAGAAGTGGAGGACGAACTGATGGAAGACTCATCAGATGAGGGAGACCTTGATCACATTTCTGTTGTGCGAGGTTGGGGGGAGAGGACAGAGGAAGGAAACATGATTGTTACCTCGCCACCAACACAACAGGGACTTGGTGCTCCTGGATGCGCAACACACATGAGTGCCTTCTTGCTGCACTACCTGCAACATGACCCTCGAATTGTGAGAATTAGAAATAATCCTGACTACTGGGTTGCCACACTGTTAGATCCCCGGTACAAAAGTAAATTTGCAGAAATTATTCCTGCCATAGAAAGGGATGCACGCATGCAGGAGTATCAGCAGAGACTGTTGCAGAATCTTACATGTGCTTTTCCACAAAATACCAGTGGTGCACGTAGTGAATCTCACAGTTCCAACTTGCCAACCGTGGGACCGTCAAGTGTTCAGCACTCAAACCGTAACAGAACCACAGTATCTGCTGGTAACATCAATTTTGCGGAATCATTTCACCACTTTTTTAGCCCATCCTTTGCAAGGCCACAGGAGACAAGAAGTCTGACACATAGTCAACGCCTAGAGACGATGGTACAGGAGTATCTCCAAGTAAACATTGAAGCCACGACTGTGTCACTGGACCCTTGCTCTTTTTGGGCTTCCAATCTGGATAAATGGCCGGAGCTAGCCACTTACGCCTTGGAGATCTTGTCATGCCCCGCAGCCAGCGTTCTGTCTGAACGTGTGTTCAGCGCTGCTGGTGGTGTGCTGACAGATAAGCGCACGCGGCTCTCCACTGATAATGTAGACAGACTCACGTTCATAAAGATGAACAAATAATGGATCCGAAGCGACTTTTCTACCCCTGTGTCATCCTGGGGAGAGTAAAAGCTTGATGATTGTTTAAAATCACCCTACCAACCGTTTTAAGCTTTCAAATTACTAATCATGTTTATCTGTATCTTGACTGGAAAATAATTTGGGCTTTGTAGCAGTGTGCAGCACTGATCCTATTAGGCCATCTATAATAAGCTCCACCAGATTTAAAATTAAAAATAATTTTTAGCTGCATCTAGCCCGGAAAATAATTTTGGGGCTCCGAGATGCGCAAGACACATAAGTGCCTTCTTGCTGCACTACGTGCAGCATGACCCTCATATTGTCAGAATTCGAAGTAATCATGACTACTGGGTTGCCACACTCTTAGATCCCCCAAACTTTTCGATCAACCTTTTCATTTTAATAAAGACCAAAAAAATGGTAATTTTTGAAATTATAAGCATTAGCAGGTTGTTAGAAACTGAAATCAAACAGTTTTCAACTCAAAACTTTATTCTAGGTGATGTTACATTTTCACATAGGACCCCTTGTTCGAAAGGAGCTTCTTAACTCTCTCGTCCATTGAATTTGTCAGGTTTTGGATGGTTTCTGCTTCAATTGTTTTGCATGAGGACAGAATACCCTCCCAGAGCTGTTGCTTAGATGTGAACTGCCTCCCGCCATCATAGACACTCCTTTTAATGATGCTCCAAAGGTTCTGAATGGGGTAGAGGTCAGGGGAGCATGGGGGTCACACCATAAGTTTGTCCCCTTTTATGCCCATATCAGCCAGAGATGCAGATGTTTTATGTGCAGCATGAGATGGTGCATTATCATGCAGAAAAATGATCTTGCTGTGAAATACACGGTTCTTCTTCTTGAACCATGGCAGGAAGTGCTGTTTGAGAAAATCCACATACATTATGGAGTTCATCTTTAGCGCCTTCAGGGATCCTAAAGGGGCCGACAATCTCTCTCCCCATGATTCCAGCCCAAAACATTACTCCACCTCCTCCTTGTTGGCGCTGTAGCCGTGTTTGCGTGGGGTGTCCATCAACCAGCCATCCTCCACTCCATCCATCTGGACCATCGAGCGCTGCACGGCACTCATCCGTGAACAAAACAGTTTTGAAATCAGTCTTCATGTAATGTTTGGCCCACTGGAGCCGTTTCTGCTTGTGTGAAGTGGATAGAGGAGGTCGACAGGATGGCGTATGCACAGCTGCAAACCTCTGAAGGACCCTGCATCTTGTTGTTCGGGGGACGTTGGAGGCACAAGCAGCTTCAAAAACTTGTCTGCTGCTATGACAAGGCTTTTTTGCCGCTGCTCTTTCAACCTGACGTAATTGCCTGTAGGAAAGAGTCCTCAATTTGCCCTTATCAGCACGCACACGTGTGTACTGTGAATCAGCTACATACTTCTTGATTGCCAAGACACTTCATCCTGATCATCGCACAATGTTGATTGTAGTCATGCCTTGACCTAAACACTCCACAATTTGTTGCTTCTCAGCAGCCGACACATCCTTTTTCTTTCCCATTTTGGCAGAAAATGTAGGCTGCTGAATAATGTGAGAGAGCCTTCTTAAGTAGTCTTGCCTTTCATTGGACACACCTGACAAACTAATTAGCACTGGTGTCTGCAATTGCTTACAGTGATATAAAGAGCCCTGACACACATCACCATCAATGAGTTTAACTGACAAACAAACAAATTCTTCCCTTATCACTCCTAAACACTTTTTGCATAATAATTTGGAACACAGTGTACATGTGCTTTTCCACAAAACACCAGTGGTTCACGTAGTGAATCTTACAGTTCTAACTTGCCAACCGTGGTTTGTATGGAGTTGTTCAATAAAGGGCCCAAAATTAAGATAACATAGATGGGAGAGGTCTCTATGAATAGGAATTCCTAAGTATTTGATACCCTGTGAGGGCCAGGCAAAGGGAAAGTTGGACTGGATGGAATCCTATATGGATTTGGGGAGGGAGACATCGAGGGCCTCAGACTTCGCTGCATTGATTTTAAAATTTGACCATGTAACAAAGTGATCTATTTCAGCCATAACAGCATGGATGGATATATGTGATTGAGTGATATATACTAGGACATCATCAGCAAATAGAGAGCACTTGTACTCGGTGCCTCCCACCTCAATCCACCTAATATTGGGGTTATGGCGAATTGATGAGAGCAGGTGCTCCGTCACTAGGATGTATAAGAGAGGGGACAGAGAACATCCCTGCCTTGTCCCATTGGTGATTGTGAAAGGTGATGAAAATGTTCTGACGCGCCCCCTGGGCCTTGGGACACCCGGAGCCGGACCCTTTTTGGTGGATGCTGGTGGTTGTAGTCTCCGTGGCGGCAACCCGGTTCCGTGGCTCAGGGCGGTCAAACCAGTGGCGGAACTATTTATGTGGTTTTGATGTTTAAATGTCCGACTACGCCACCCGTGGATTGCGGTCAGAGTGAACCGCCGCTCCAGGGCAGACCGCTGAGGCTGGTGTTGTGGGTGCAGCAGAGCGTAGCATAACTCCCCACAGGAGGAGTATAGCCTCAGGGCAGTGTATGCGGAGGATGGGGGTGATGGTGCAGGGCAGCAGCAGTAATGACACGGAGTCAGTGATGCAGTCCAGGGCCTTTACTCACAGTTCTTATGATCCAGACCACGTCTGCAGGTAACGGCTGCCCACGTCGTACTGTGCTCACCAGGTGAGGGGCTCAGACAACTCCCAGATAACTTTGGAGCGCTTCACAGGACCCCCTTTGTGTGTCCTTTGTCTGGCCTTTCTTACCAACCCTTCTGTCCGGCTGCCTCGGGCCTCCTCTTGGTAAACTTGGCGCCAGTTTCCCTGACAATATGTGGTGCCTTCCTAGCGGGTGTAGCGAGGGGCTGCGCCACACAAAATGTCACAGCCTCCGGTTTCTAGCTGAGGGTCGTTTCCTGCCTCCACTAGTTTCGGGGACCGGTCTCCCCCTTTGGCCTGACCCCTCCACGCAGGTGGATTCTGGCGTGCGGTGGCGACTCGCCCGTCCGCACCCCTGAGATCCCTTCGTTCCTCGTTCCTGGAGCCTTCTCCGCTCCTCTTCCTTCCTTCTCCCTCTTCCAGGCCTGGGCCTCTGTTACTAGGCCCGCCTCCGGAGCAGAGCTCATGCAGAGCCCCTGCTCCCTGCCACTTCTGCTCAGACTTCTCTGCACTGAACTAAGATGGTGCGCACCTTTTATACTCCCTTCTCAATGCACCCAGGAACTGCTTCCTCCCTGCTCCTGCACTACAGGGTTCCCCTTCCTCAGTGTTCCCTCCCCCCACTCCAGCCAGGGACAGGGACTGTCGTGCCCATCTCAGGGGCATATTGGTCGCCCTGCCCCACGGCAATGTGGTGTAATGCATGCAGGTGTCTGGTCCTGATACACACTACATCCTTACCTGAGAGTGAGATATCACACCTCTGGGTGAGGTGCAATACCTCTGTAGCAACCGAGCCCTCAGGGTGCTACAGTTCCATTTATCTTCAGCCTAGGTGACGTATTGCGATACAGGGCCGTGATTTTGGCTATAAAAGGGTCCCCTAGACCCCTACCCCAAGCTTTTTAAGAGAATCATATATGGCGTGCCAGGAGACTCTATGGAATGCTTTCTCAGCATCCAACGAGAGTATCTAATTACAAATTTTTAACTGCATCTAGCCCAGGAAATACTTTGTGCCTAGTAGCAGGGTCTGCTAGTCAGCGGATTATCCCGGCTGTTAAGCAAGCTACACCACCTGTAGTTTGGACACTTCATTTTTTCAAAGGAAATGCTTCGGGACCACGGGATACTCAGTGAAGAGCATCAGGAGGCACCCCAAGGCATAGGGGCTGGGACTGGCAGTAGGATGCCTTGCGGTGGACAGCTGAGCTCGATCCTTATAAAAGCTTTTTAACTGCAGCAGCTTTAGTGGACGCTACTGGAGCTGGAATTACGTGGCTGCTGGCATGAGACTTGCCCTCCAATAGATCCTTGTAAATGGATTTAAAGTGTATTCATTCAAATTAGAGAGACAATTTAAATTAAAAAGCTTAGAGCTGCCTCCACCACAGGGGGGCTCGCTCGACCCACCAGCGGACAGGCACCAGTATTGGGAGAGGGGGGCTGGCCATCAGGGTTCACCGCGGCTCTGGCACAAACCCGGCGACACGGAGGTGGCACGGGCAGGAGCGGACTGGCCGTGTCGGCTTCTCACTTTTTGGATTTTAGAAGGGCATGACATGCCTATATCTGTGTCTCCCCCTCCTTTTACTCCTCCACCTCTTTTATTTTCACATGACTATATGTACTTGTTACTTTTCCATGTGTTAGTTATGTCTTCTGAGCAGTTTGTCAGCTTTTGGACACCTTTGAAGGTGTTTTCTATGTGTTTCTATGTGTTTTTGTTTGCCTGCCATTGGTTTTAACGGTGTTCGAAGGTGTTCGACGAACAGTTCGACGAACAGTTCGGCGAACACACGGGTGTTCGACGAACCGAACCGAACTCGAACACTACGGGGGTGGCTCAACACTAGTTGTAATGAGATAAAATTCATTTCTACTGTTCTGTGTTAGTTACATGTCTCATACTGGCAATGCCCTTTTATTAAAAATAAGCCCTGGAGGTAGATTCTCAGGGAGATCTATTTCTGGCCCAAAGATCTTAACAGCTCATTTACATTCAAGAAAAATATGGATTTCTCTGGAATAAGATATCAGATCGCAGATATCAAGGTATCATTATATTCAGTTTCCTATGACCTATATGCCCATATATATGGCTTAGGAGGGTTGATCCTACTGACAGATTCTCTTTGACAGATTCACTCTTCCAAAGCCGCTAAGCCATTGTTTCTCAACTCGTGTCCTCAAGACCCACCAACAGATCATGTTTTCAGGATTTCCATTCACATTGCACAAGTAATGGAATTATCACCTAGGCAATACTAAGGCAATCCTGAAAAGATGACCTGTTGGTGGGTCTTGAGGACAGGAGTTGAGAAACACTGCGCTTAGCTGTTAAAAGCAGTTACCTGGCCATTCTTCAGTGAGCTTCTGCTTAGAAGCCACTTATTAGTTTATACAATACAAGTAAAAGAGTATACCGCAGAGGCAGCAAAAAATGAACAAAAAAGTGCCAAGAAAAGATGCTTCAGGGAAAAAAAACCTCAGCGTTTCCTTGAGCATTTTCTGTTTGAAAATGTCGATGGGTACGTTCATGTCGTTTTGCAGCCAGTTTTTCTTCTTCGAGGAAACTAGTTCTGCATTTTTGTCATGGCTCTCATATCTTTCATCTGTGACTCTCTCATAACAGTAAGTTGCAATTATCCAGCTGCTCACAGTTTTGCATTTTCTCCTTATGATCAGCCTCTTCTTCAACCTTGTTAGTGCTAAAATATGTCTTTATTCACAACTTTACCACTAACGCCGGCAGGAATGGCAGCAGCATTGATCTTCTTATCCACATCGCCAGACCAATCTTGTGAAAGTTCTTTATAAACAGCAGTGGCGGCGCAGATCGGAATAGTGGCGGCTGTGAGGGAACATGAATGCATGACATTACTTTTATTTGACTGTTTTAAAGTGGTCTTGTAACCAATATGCGAGACAGAAACCCGTTGTAACTATGATTGCATCTCAGTGAAAAATTTAGAATTTTGTCTTTGGTACTACATATACCATGTCTTTTCAGGATAGCACATAATTGTCAGCAGGTACATACAATTTGTTCCAGATCAATGTGATGGGTTACCTCACCTGTTCTAGTGATCTAGCAAAAGACATATCCTGTTCTTGTCACTGGAATTGTACCATGTATAAAGATTTCATCTAAGCATCAGGTGAGCAGCTGGCTGGAAGAAAAGCAATTTTTGCTACATATGGATGCTATAACAGCAGAGATAACTGCATGCTTTTCTCAGAATTGCACTTGTCAGCACATCATTAGTGAGGTATGAAGAAGAAATGATTGATTTCCTTTATTTTTACAAATAAATACATTTGGTCCTCTTTGGCGCAAATCTGTTTTAAGAGGTTCCTCTCTATGATTAAATAAAGATGCCATATAGACTTATAATGGCCTCATTTCATGGAATACACAATGTTTTAGGGAGCATAAATTGCATCAAGGGCATCAAACAATGATAGAAGGCTCTTTTGTATATTAAAATCAATACACCTGTTGACACAAGGCACAAGGAATAAACTTCTGATATCTCTAAAGGGAGGGTGGTATGTGCACACAACATCTTTTAAACTCAGAGTTTTTCAAGCCGAAAACACTTTAGGAAAACACATTTTTTTCTGCATTTTTTCTTTCTTGCATGTATAAAATAGTTACTGTCTTCTCAGATGAAGAGGCCTGAAGAAGAGCCAGGTCACTTCTTTTAACCGCTTTGCGGCTTTGGAAACCTGATGCACGTAATAGAAGATTAAAAACCTGAACATATGAACAGCAAGTAGTTTTTACATAGCAATGCTTGTGTCCACTTGTTTTAGGCCACGTTCACACATTCAGTGAGTTTTTTACCTCAATATTTGTAAGGTAAAACCAGGAGTGGGTGATAAATACAGAAGTGGTGATGTGTTTCTATTATACTTTTGCTCTGATTGTTCCACTCCTTGTTTTGGCTTACAGATACTGAGGTAAAAATCTCACAAAATACTGAACGTGTGAACATGACCTTATGAAAATTATGGGCCTGTGCATTGTGTAGTGTGAGATCCTCACCTCTTTATCTGCACTGGTATGCTCGAGAGCAGAGGGAAATGTGTCTCATACTAAGGCTACGTTCACACGTTCAGTAGTTGGTCAGTATTTTACATCAGTATTTATAAGCCAAAACCAGGAGTGGGTGATAAATACAGAAGTGGTGACGTGTTTCTACTATACTTTTCCTCTGATTGTTCCTCTCCTGGTTTTGGCTCACCAAATACTCAACGTGTGCACGTGGCATTGGTGTTTCTTTACAGAGTGTGCACATTTCTAAGTCCATTCATCTCCTTGAATAATCACCTGGGACTTGATGATTGTCATCAGCCAGTAGAGAGTAATATACTATAGTGCTTTTCATAATATCTTGGTTTACATGAGAAATATAAAAAGAGTTTTCACAGTCTTGAAGTACTTGTGGATCCGACACAAAATCTGCAGCTCCAGAGAAAAAGGAACACCCTACAAAGTCTATGATTTGGCGTCCATTGTGTGACAGTCGGGAGACTATTTATCATACAAGAAAGCAGTAGTGTTGAGCGAGCACTAAAATGCTCGGGTGCTCGAAGCTCGGGCCGAGCTCACTGTTATACTTGGGTGCTCGACCCGAGCAACGAGCCCAATGTTAGTCTATGGGAGACCCGAACATTTTTGCGGCGGCTCCCCAGGCAGTCTGTAGAAAGCCTAAAAAGTGCCCAAAACGATAGTGACAGTGCTCAAATGACATGGGGACAGCATGGGGATCGCCCCTGGAAGCATTTCTGACCCCCAGTCCACTGCTGTCAACAACGTGGTCAGAGGTATTAAGCCACTTTTACAGGCTCACAATAAAATGTTCAAAAACGAAAGTGAAAGTGCTTTCCTGTGAAATATGTTAACCCCTTAACGACCATGGGTCTTTCTGTTTTTGTGTTTTCCTTTTTTGCTCCCCTTCTTCCCTGAGCCAGAACTTTTTTAATTTTCGTTCAATATGGCCATGTGAGGGCTTATTTTTTGCGGGACGAGTTGTACTTTTAAACACCATCACTGGTTTTACCATATCGTGTGCTGGAAAATGGGAAAAAAATTCCAAGTGCAGTGAAACTGCAAAAAAAATGCAATTCCGCAGTTGTTTTTTGGGTCCTTTTTTTACCACGTTCACAGATTGCTAAAACTGACCTGCCATCATTATTTTCCAGGTCGTTACGAGTTCATAGACACCAAACATGTATAGGTTCTTTTTTATTTAAGTAGTGAAAAAAAAATCCAAAGCTTGCTAAAAAAACAAAAAAAAATGACGCCATTTTCCGAGACCCTTAGCTTCTCCATTTTTCGGGATCTGGGGCCAGGTGAGGGCTTATTTTTTGCGTGCCGGGCTGACGTTTTTATTGATACCATTTTAGGGTAGATCCGATGTTTTGATCGCCCGTTATTGCATTTTATTGCAAAGTTGTAGCGACCAAAAAAACTTAATTCTGGCGTTTAAATTTTTTTTCTCGTTACGCCGTTTACTGATTGTATTAATTCTTCTTTTATATTGATAGATCGGGCGATTCAGAATGCAGCGATACCAAATATGTGCATGTGTTTTTTTTTATATATATATATTTTATTTTGAATGGGGCGAACTTAAACTTTTATATATTTTTTATTTTTTTTATTTTTTTAAAAACTTTTTTTTTACACTTTCTGCTTGCTTCTATAGTCTCCAGAGGAGACTAGAAGCAGCAGTTGTCTGATTGCTTCTACTGCATACAAGCGATGAGCAGAATGCTTGTATGCAGGAGAAATGCTCACTTGCTATGAGCGCTGACCACTAGGTGGCGCTCATAGCAATTGAGACATGACAATCACAGGCGTCTGCTGCAGACCCTGAGTTGTCATGCCCACCCATTGGTGACCCGCGATCACGTGATGGGGTCACGGATGGGCGGGGCTTAGGACTCCCGGAAGCGCGAGTTAAATGCCACTGTCAGAGATTTAACATGTTAACAGCCGCGGGTGGATTGCGATTCCAATAATCAGCTGACATGTGCTCGCTTCAGTGCGGGCTCTCTGCCGGAGCCCCCGCTGAACCGGCCTTCCCGACCTGGTGCGTACTATTACTGACCAGGTCGGAAAGGGGTTAAGGAACATCCGTTCCAGGGTAAAGACTTGTGTATAAGGTAAATTAAATAACCAAAAACAAAAATACTCCTCCACACCTTGGGCTATGTTCACAAGTAGCATTTTTTATGCGTTTTTGCACATTTGTATTGCTTTCAACCGTGACAAATGCATTCACCGGGAAATGTCATTTTCACATTTTACAACCTTATCTGGCCATGTGCTGTGTGACACATGCATACAGTGCTAAAAAGACATGGGAACAGCATGGGGAAGACCCCTGGAAGCATCTCTGATACCCAGGTCACTGCCTAAAAGTGTGCCCATCAGAAGTGATCCTTGCCGCATCAGAAGATGCAGACTTGCAACTATCCCCGTGCAAGTCCTTGTCCCAGGGCAGTGTTCAATTGTACCTCCCCCATAACTTGCAATACAAGCGCAAGTATGCAGCCTGCCACCCACCCACCCCCAGGCTGCAATACCATACTGATAGGTTGCTTGCACTTGAAATTGGGCCTTTTAGGCATGTGGAGGTGGAATCTGGCCACCACGTCATGGCTGCGTCGGTAGCCTGGTATTCATACTCAGTCCCCAGCCGCCCAGCAGCCGGGTGTCCACGCTTGGTCCCCAGCTGCCAGGGGACGGCCGGGTGTCCATACTCAGTCCCCAGCCGCCCCGCGGCCGGGTGCCCACACACAGTCCCCAGCCGCGTGGGGGTGGCCGGGTTTCCATAAACGGTCCCCAGCCGCCCCTATTTGTCCCGGTGCGCCTTATACACAAGCGCGCATACCAAAACATTACCTGTGCCCTCCCCAGTGCATTTAGTGGGAAGGACAGCCTAACCACAAACACGTGGACAAGTGAATGTGGCCAGGAATGGTCCATCTCACTGACGCCTTCACACTGGGTTAATATTGTGGAAGCCGGGACACAGTTGGACACTGGGATGCAACAAGTCCTCCAGACATAGAGGATTGCGGGTCCTGGGTGAATCAGGCTTCAACACAAAGTTCAGAAGGTAGACAGCAGCAGTGGTCGGCCTCCTACACAACGAGTAAATTATTCATGATCATGAGGCCATCCACCTCCTTAGCTTTCTGTTCCTTGGAATGCAAGCTCATGTATGTAGTAGCAGCTAGGCCTGAGGTGGTCAGCGCTTTGGCGCATATTCTACCTCCTTCGAGGATTGCTGGATGTTTTCCTGCTACTTTCCCAGTTCTATGACTCCCGTTAAAACAAAGCTTCGGGTGATGAGTGATGGATGAGGTGGTGGCAAAGGAGAAAGAGCAGGAGGAACAGGGACCATTCACATCAATATAAGGCCAGCCAACCACACATGTCTTGTAGGATATGTTTCTGTACCAAAAGGAGCGGTTCAGCTACACAGTTATAAGGCATACAGTGAATGCAATGCCTACCAAAAAGTTCGAGGCACTCCAATGCCCCTTGGAAGTGACATGGAGGTCAGAGGGCCTTAACTAAACCGTTTTTTCCATTTATAGCAACTGGGTCTCCTGTATACTGTTGGCCTAAGCAGGGAATGGAAGGCTTTCCAAAAATTATTAGGCACTGCAATGCCCCTTGAAACAGACGTGGATTACAGCATATTAAAAACCTTCTACCCATTATTGTGGAGTGGGTCTCCCTTAGTGTTCGCCTATGCATTGAAAAGCAAAAGCTGACAAAAATTAGGAGGAAATGCAATGCCCGTTGCAAGAGTCGTGGAGGTTAGAGGTAATTAAAAACAACATGTCAATGGCCCTTGGAAGAGCTGTGGAGTTCAGAGTGGTTTAACAAGACGATTTTAATGCCCCTTACAAGAGCCATGCAGTACAGCATATTAAAAACATTATTCCCATTATTGGGGAGTGAGTCTCCCATAGTCTTTGCCTATGCCTTCCAAGCAAAAAATGCCAAAAATTAGGACAGAGGAACTTGCAATGCTGGCAACATGGACCACGGTCACCCTGGTGGTATAGTGGTCGTTGAGGCTGAGGATAAGGAGAAGAGCAAAAAACAGCCGAAATGAGGAAGCGTATACCCATGTGGGGGTGTGAAGTGATGCATGGGAATACACCTCCCGAAATAACACAGTGGATTTGACTTTATGTTACTCTGCTGTCATTTGGTGGTGATGAGAAGTCTGGCCCAATCCAGCCCTTGTTCATTTTGATAAGGGTCAGCTTGTCAGCATTGTCAGTTGACAGGCGAGTGCGCTTATCAGTTATAATTCCCCCAGCGGCACTAAAAACACGCTCCGATAACACGCTAGCGGCAGGGCAGGCCAGGAACTCCAAGGCATACAGAGTGAGTTCATTCCAAGTGTCCAGCTTGGATACCCAATAATTAAAAGGCACAGAGGAATCACGGAGGACGCTGGTACTCCCTCACCATCTTTTGAAACTTTCCACTCCTTGTGAGAGTATCCTGCGCCTCAGGGCCTGTAAGCTGGGCAGGTCTCAGAAAACTGTCCTAGAACATTGACAGTGTTCCCCTGCCTCTGCTGGATTGGAGTTGCGTCTCTCTCGCCTGTATGCCTTAGTTGGGCAGCGAACTGTGACCTCTACTGCTAGCGTGTTCAGATGGGAATTTTTTTAATAGTTCTGCAGCAAGGGCCTTCTGGTACTGCCCCATTTTTGTAGACCTCTCCAACTCAGGAATAAGAGAGTGAAAGTTCTCCTTGTAGAGGGGGTCTAAAAGTGTCATCAACCAGCAATGACTGTCACCCAACATTTTGACAATGCGAGTATCACGGTAAAGGCAGCGTAACATAAAGTCAGCCATGGGTGCCAGACTGGTAACGGGCAAGACTTCCGTGTCCTCACCAAGATGACGACTGATAGTATTGAGCAATCACTAAAATGCTCGGGTGCTCGAAGCTCGGGCCAAGCTTACCGTGATACTCAGGTGCTCGACCCGAGCAACGAGCCCAATGTTAGTCTATGAGAGACCCGAGCATTTTTGCAGCAGCACCCCCGGCAGTCTGTAGAAAGCCTAAAAAGTGCCCAAAACGATAGTGACAGTGCTCAAAAGACAAAGGGGCAGCATGGGGATCGCCCCTGGAAGCATTTCTGACCCTCAGGTCACTGCTGTCAACAACGTGGTCAGAGGTATTAAGCCACTTTTGCGGGCTCACAATAAAACGTTCAAAAACGAAACTGAAACGGTTTTCTTGTGAAATATGTTAAGGAATTTCCTTTCCAGGGTAAAAACTTGTGTATAAGGTAAAATAAATAACCAAAAACAAAAATACTCCTCCACACCTTGGTCTATGTTCACAAGTAGCATTTTTCATGCGTTTTTGCACTTTTGTATTGCTTTCAACTGTGACAAATGCGTTCACCGGGAAATGTCATTTTAACATTTTACAACCTTATCTGGCCATGTGCTGTGTGACAGATGCATACAGTGCTGAAAAGACAAGGGATCAGCATGGGGAAGACCCCTGGAAGCATCTCTGACCCCCAGGTCACTGTCTAAAAGTGTGCCCATCAGAAGTGATCCTTGTCGCATCAGAAGATGCAGACTTGCAACTATCCCCGTGCAAGTCCTTGTCCCAGGGCAGTGGTCAATTGTGCCTCCCCCATTCCTTGCAATGCAAGCGAAAATATACAGCCAACCACCCAACCACCCGCAGGCTTCAATACCATACTGCTAGCTTTCAATTGAAATGGGGCCTTTTAGTTTGGAGGAGGCCGAAGCTGGCCACTACCTCATGGACGCTTCGGCAGCGAGGTATACATACTCTGTCCCCAGCCGCCCGGCGGCCGGGTGTCCACGCTCGGTCCCCAGCCGCCAGGTGGCGGCCAGGTGTCCATACTCGGTCCCCAACCGCCCTGATTTCTCCTGTCACCTTCCCCCACACTTTTCTTAGCCTGGCTTGCTTTAGGGCAGCATTGGACGAGCCCACCAGAGAACCAGAATCCTCCGGTGGGCCCTGGCTTCTCCATCAGGGGAGTTGAGAGAGCCTAGGTGAGGAGCATGATGATGATGATAGAAGTTAGCTCTGCTTTGTTTTCTTGGAATGCAAGCGCATGTATGTAGTAGCGGCTAGGCCTAAGGTGGTCCGCGTTTCGGCACATATCCTACCTCCTCGGAGGATTGCTGGATATTTTCCTGCTACTATCCAGGTTCTATGACTCCCGTTAAAACAAAGCTTCAGGTGATAAATGATGGATGAGGTGGTGGCAAAGGAGAAAGAGCAGGAGGAACAGGGACCATTCACATCAATATCAGGCCAGTCAACCAGATATGGCTTGTAGGATATGTTTCTGTAACAAAAGGAAAGGTTCGGCTACACAGTTGTAGGGCATACAGTGAGTGCAATGCCTACCAAAAATTTCGAGCAACTCCAATGCCCTTTGGAAAGGACATGGAGGTCAGAGGGCGTTAACTAAACCTTTTTTTCGATTTATAGCAACTGGGTCTCCCATGCACTGTTGGCCTAAGCAGTGAATGGAAGGCTTTCCAAAAATTATGAGGAACTGCAATGCCCCTTACAAGAGCCATGTGTGGCACCCCAAGGGTCTGGTCACCACAGTAATAGAGATATTACATCGGAGAGCAAGTGGGAGGTTTCCTGGTCAGGATCCCTTAAACATGCAACATCCTCCTGCCCCAGTACTGGGAGGGGAGAATTCTGCCCTTATAAACTGGATCTCGGGCGGGGTTGAGTGAGTCAGAGAACAGTCAGAATCAGAGTGAGAGCAAGGGAAAGTAACAGCAAGGAGCTCTGTAGGAGCTAGGAGCTAAAGACCAGGGGCTGGAAGCTGAGCAGGGCTCGCCCTGGCAGAAGACAATAGGAACCGGACACAGGAGTCCGAAGCTGTGAGGACTTATATATCCAGCAGCAGAAACCAGCTGGCAGGGGATTTCAGGTCCTCTGGCCATAGAAGCCCAGAGGCTCAGTCACAAGCAAGGGACCAGCACCGCCGTCGTGGAGCGGAGGCTAACAGAAGGCCCCAAGTCACCAGCCATACGGGTGAGGACTACACGGTACACTCAGGGACGTGGGCTACTTCTACCTGCTTACAGCAAGGTAGCCAGGAAGAGTGCAGACAGACAGGGAGGCCTACAACTCCACGTGGCCAGGGGAACTCCTGCTTGCTCACAGACTGACCAGGCCTCTTATGCTAGCCAGTACTCCCGGGAGGGTCTACCTTATAATCATCAGTAAAGACCCTGAACTGCACTGCCAAGACTCTGAGTCGTTCCTGCTGCGCTCGTGCACCATCACCCCCATCATCCACACTCACTGCCCTGAGGCTATACTCCTCCCGTCGCAGCGGTGGTACTCCCTGACCGCAATCCACGGGTGGCGCAGTCAGACAATTAACCTCAAAACCTAGGAAACACTGCCACTGGTTTGGCCAGCCTGAGCCACGGGACCGGGTCACCGCCAGGGAGACTACAGACCCCAGAGACCCGGCACCGGGTATCCCACACACGTGTACACACGGCCCAGGGGGCGCGTCACATGCAGTACAGCATATTACAAACATAAGTCCCATTATTGGGGAGTGGGTGTCCCATAGTATTTGCTTATGCCTTGCATGGAAAAGCTGCCAAAAATTAGGACGGAGCAACTTGCAATTCCCCTTACAAGAGCCATGCAGTACATCATATTACAAACATAAGTCCCATTATTGGGGAGTGGGTCTCCCATAGTATTTGCTTATGCCTTGCAAGCAAAAGCTGCCAAAAATTAGGACAGAGCAACTTGCAATGCCACTTACAAGAGCCATGCAGTACAGCATATTACAAACATAAGTCCCATTATTGGGGAGTGGGTCTCCCATAGTATTTGCTTATGCTTTCCAGGCAAAAGCTGCCAAAAATTAGGACGGAGCAATTTGCAATGCCCCTTACAAGAGCCATGCAGTACAGCATATTTCAAACATAAGTCCCATTATTGGGGAGTGGGTCTCCTATAGTATTTGCTTATGCTTTCCCAGCAAAAGCTGCCAAAAATTAGGACGGAGCAACTTGCAATGCCCCTTACAAGAGCCATGCAGTACAGCATATTACAAACATGAGTCCCATTATTGGGGAGTGGGTGTCCCATGGTATTTGCTTATGCTTTCCCATTAAAAGCTGCCAAAAATTAGGACGGAGGAACTTGCAATGCTGGCACCCTGGTGGTATAGTGGTGGTGGAGGCTGAGGATAAGGAGAAGAAGATTAAACAGCCGAAACGAGGAAGCGTATACCCATGTGTGGGTGTGAAGCGCTGCATGTGAATACACCTCCCGAAATAACACAGTGGATTTGACTTTATGTTACTCTGCTGTCATTTGGTGGTGATGAGAAGTCTGGCCCAATCCAGCCCTTGTTCATTTTGATAAGGGTCAGCTTGTCATCATTGTCAGTTGACAGGCGAGTGCGTTTATCAGTTATAATTCCCCCAGCGGCACTAAAAACACGCTCCGATAACACGCTAGCAGCAGGGCAGGCCAGGACCTCCAAGGCGTACAGAGCGAGTTCATTCCAAGTGTCCAGCTTGGATACCCAATAATTAAAAGGCACAGAGGAATCACGGAGGACGCTGGTACGATCGGCAAGGTACTCCCTCACCATCTTTTGAAACTTTCCACTCGTTGTGAGAGTACCCCGCGCCTCAGGGCCTGTAAGCTGGGCGGGTGTCAGAAAACTGTCCCAGAACGTTGACAGTGTTCCCCTGCCTCTGCTGGATTGGAGTTGCATCTCTCTCGCCTGTACGCCTTGGTTGGGCAACGAACTGTGACCTCTGCCGCTAGCGTGTTCAGATGGGAATTTTTTTAAGAGTTCAGCAGCAAGGGCCTTCTGGTATTGCCCCATTTTTGTAGACCTCTCCACCTCAGGAATAAGAGAGTGAAAGTTCTCCTTGTAGCAGGGGTCTACAAGTGTCATCAACCAGTAATGACTGTCACCCAACATTTTGACAACGCGAGGGTCACGGTTAAAGCAGCGTAACATAAAGTCAGCCATGCGTGCCAGACTGGTAACAGGCAAGATTTCCGTGTCCTCACCAAGATGACGACTGACCATGCTCTCCTCCTCCTCCTCTTCCTCCTCCCCCCTGTCCTCAGGCCACCCACGCTGAACCGACGGTATGACACTTGTACAGGTACTACCGTCTACAACGCATGATAGCAGCTCCTGTTATTCCTCCTCCTCCTCCTCCTCTCCCTCATTGTCCCCCAATGCACGTTGGCATGAGATGAGGCTGGGCTGTGTGTAATCGCCCGCTACGGCTTCTTGATCCATCTCATCATACTCTGGCTGCAATGCCTCCTATTTAATTCTCTGCAGAGAGCGTTGCAAAAGACAGACAAGTGGGATGCTGACACTAATGATGGCGTCATCGCCACTCACCATCTTGGTGGCCTCCTCAAAGTTTGTCAGGATGGTACATATGTCAGACATCCAGGTCCACTCCTGAGGTCTTATGTGTGGAGACTGACCTGAATATCGACGGCCTTGTTGCAGCTGGTACTCCACAACTGCTCTCTTCTGCTCACAAATCCTTTGCAACATGTGGAGGGTAGAGTTCCAACGTGTGGTGACATCACACACCAGTCGGTGTGCCGGAAGCTGCAAACGCTGCTGCAACACAGCAAGGGCGGCGGAAGCTGTAGCCGACTTGCGAAAATGAGCTGACA
The DNA here is from genome assembly GCF_046119375.1 of Phyllobates terribilis. Lineage (NCBI taxonomy): Eukaryota > Metazoa > Chordata > Amphibia > Anura > Dendrobatidae > Phyllobates > Phyllobates terribilis. The sequence goes on from NW_027362763.1 coordinate 227,565,838, forward strand.
GGCGGCGTACTTTCAATAGCAGATCTGGCAACTCGGGGTACGATTTAAGAAACCGCTGAACCACAAGGTTAAGCACATGAGCCAGGCATGGTACGTGTGTGATCTCACCTCGCCTCAGAGCCGCCACCAGGTTACGGCCATTGTCTCACACGACCATGCCGGGATGTAGGTTCAGCGGTCTCAGCAACAGATCTGCCTGCTCTTTCACAGCTGTCCACAACTCACAAGCAGTGTGAGGTTTATCACCTAAGCTTATGAGTTTCAGCATAGCCTGTTGCCGCTTGGCGGAGGCAGTACTGCAATGCTTCCAGCTTGTAACTGATGTGGTGATATCTGAGATGGAGGCTGAACATGAGGAGGAGGAGGAGGATGCGCAGGAGCTGTACACTGTGGGGGCAACTCTGTCTGACATAGGGCCCGCAATCCTCGGTGTGGGGCATATGGTTTCCGTCCCAAGGTCCGACTGGGTCCCGGCTTCCACTATGTTTACCCAGTATGCCGTCAGAGAGATGTACCATCCCTGGCCACAAGCACTTGTCCACGTGTCCGTTGTCAGGTGGACTCTCCAAGTAACTGCGTTGTTGAGGGCACGGCAGATGCTTTGGGACACGTGCTTGTGTAGTGCGGGGATGGCACACCGGGCAAAATAGTGTCGGCTGGGGACCGAGTACCGAGGGACGGCAACCGCCATAAGATTGCGGAAGGATTCCGTCTCCACCAGCCTAAAAGGCAGAATTTCCAATACAAGCAGTCGTGAAATGTGCGAATTTAGGACTATGGCCTGTCGGGCGTTAGCTGCGAGTTTCCGCTTTCGTTCAAAGGTCTGGGATATGGACAATTGAACGCTGCGAGGGGATGTGGACGTGGACGTTGATGCTGTTTCTTGAGAAACTGCCATAACAAGTGAAGACTGAGAGGAGGGGACATCTTTACATGCAGTATGGACAGGGGATTGCCTTGCACACACAACAGGGGGTTCTATTGCACGCACAACAGTGGAAGAAGCAGTGGTGATACCCGCTGACACTGGTCGTGGACCCTGGGTTTCGCCCCACAAAGTCGGGTGCTTTGCTGCCATATGCCTGATCATGCTGGTGGTGGTCAGGCTGGTAGTTTTGTCACCCCTGCTGATGCTGGCATGGCAGGTGGAACATATGGCCTTTTTGGGGTTATCAGCAGAGTCTTTAAAAAAATTCCAGACTCTGGAAGACCTACCGCTTATACTGGCAACGTCCCTCATGTTGGTGTTATGGGGAACGGTTGCCTGCCTTCTGTCTGCGGCCACCACACTGCTTCTTCCTGCCTGTTGGGGTACTCTGCCTCCCTCCCCCTGTGTGCTGTTGGCCTCACTCTGCATGTCCTCCTTCCACGTTGGGTCAGTTACTAGATCATCAACCACCTCCTCCTCTTCCACTTGCGCACCACGATCCTCCTCCTCACTTCCTGGCAATTGTGTCTCGTCATCGTCCACCTCTTGTGACAGATTGCCAACGTCGACTTCCTGTGGCCGTGGCTGTTCAAATATTTGGGCATCGCAACATGGGATCTCCTCTTCCACCACTTCAAGCGTATCAGGCGAGGGGCCCAAATATGGAAATGGACCAGTGAACAGCCCTTCAGAGTGTCCAAGTGAGGGATCACATGCTGTTTGATGACACTCGGCATGGTGGGAGGAAGGAGCATAAGGGTGAGGAGGAGTATGCGGTCGAGACTCACGGCTACTAAGAGTTGACCGTGTGGAAGACAGACCGGAGGTGGTGGTGCCCAGGTAACTGGAAGTATTGTCTGCTATCCAATTAATAACCTGTTCACACTGATCAGTTCTCAATACTGGTGTTGTTCTGTGCTTCCCTAGTAATTCGGTCAAGAAGTGGGAGCGAGAAGATGTGGCTGTTGGTTGTGGCACATTTTCACATTGGCCACGGCCCCGTCCTCTGCACGAACCATCACCAGAACGTCCACTTCCACGTCCCTTGCCACGCGCCATGCTCATTGTAAATGAAGTAAAATAGCTTACACTTGCACTATCAATGGAAAAAGGGTAATAAAGAGTAGATTAGAACCGTGGAAGAGGAAAACCACAGTTATTGTTTACTGGGGTATACCACACTTTTTTAAATAGAGATATTTGCGGCTAAACAGTGAGTGACACACTCAAACTGCTTTTTTTTAGATACCAAAGGCTCAAAACTGGATAGTACAGCGATTTGACCCGTGGAACTGCGAAACCGCACTGGGATGTCGGGCCTACACAAGATTATTTTCAACAGATATATTTTTATGTCACAACAGTCAGGAGACACTACTGTTTTTCTTTACGGAAAAAACTACCAAAACCTGAATAATAGAGATTTTTTTACCGTGGGATGGCAAAACCACAGTTATTTTTTACTGGGGTATACCACACTTTTTTAAATAGAGATATTTGCGGCTGAACAGTGAGCGACACACTCAAACAGTTTTTTTTAGATACAAATGGCCCAAAAGTGGATAATACAGAGGGTTGAACCGTGAAACTGCAAAGCCACACTTGTATTTCTCAGGCCTACACCAGACTATTTTCAACAGATATATTTGTGTCTGAACAATCAGGAGACACTATTTATCTTTTACGGCAAAAAATGCCAAAAGCAGGATAATAGAGATGGTTTACCGTGGAACAGCAAAACCACAGTTATAATTTACTGGTGTATACCAGACTTTTTTGAATACATATATATTTGCGGCTGAACAGTGAGCGACACACTCAAACTGTTTTTTTTAGATACAAATGGCCCAAAAGTGGATAATACAGAGGTTTGAACCGTGGAACTGCAAAACCACACTTGTATTTCTCGGGCCTACACCAGACTATTTTCAACAGATATATTTGTGTCTGAACAATCAGGAGACACTATTTATTTTTTACGGCAAAAAATGCCAAAAGCTGGATAATAGAGATTTTTTACTGTAGAACAGCAAAACCACTGTTATAATTTACTGGTGTATACCAGGCTTTTTAAAATATATATATATATATATTTGCGGCTGAACAGTGAGCAACACACTCAAACTGATTTTTTTAGATACAAATGGCCCAAAAGTGGATAATACAGAGGTTTGTACCGTGCAACTGCAAAACCACACTTGTATTTCTCGGGCGTACACCAGACTATTTTCAACAGATATATTTGTGTCTGAAAAATCAGGGAGACACTATTATTATTTTTATACAGCAAAAAATGCCAAAAACAGGATAATAGAGATGTTTTACCGTGGAACAGCAAAACCACAGTAATAATTTACTGATGTATACCAGACTTTTTTAAATATATATATTTGCGGCTGAACAGTGAGCGACACACTCAAACTGTTTTTTTTAGATACAAATGGCCCATAGAACTGCAAAACCACACTTCTATTTCTCTGGCCTACACCAGACTATTTTCAACAGATATATTTGTGTCTGAAAAATCAGAGGCACACTTTTTTTTTTTTTTAGGGGGGGGGGACACGAAAAGGTTAATAAGATGGGTATTTGTACATTGTGAAGGAGGAAAAAAAAAGAGGATTTAGATAAAAAAAAGGATTTTTCCTAGCCCCCGGGACCTGGAGCTAATGGAGCAAAAGGAGCAGCACACAGGAGTGTAATGCAGCGTTTGCTGGTATAACCACTGCGTCTCCTATACAGCCTGTCTGCCTGCCTGATATACCTGGGATGGATATTAGTCCTGAGAAGGACTGTTTGTTTGTTCTGGCAGCCTTTACAGACCCTACACTAACTATTTTGCAGGATATATCTCTCCCTAAATCAGCAGCACTGTCCCTGCACTGTCTGATCCGGAGCGACTGTGTCCAAGATGGCGGCGCCCGGTTTTAAATACTCGAGGTGACGCTGTGCGGCCAGCCAATCACTGTAATGCCCACAAACAACATGGCTGCAGCATTACAGTGATTGGCTGGCAATCCCTGCATGTTCATTGGCTCTGTAAAGAGCGCCAAACATGCAGGGCGAAGACCCGAGCTCCCGCCCGAGTAACCCGGAAATGCTCGGTGCTCGCCGAACATCCCGAGTAGCGTGATGCTCGGGCGAGTACCGAGCAGTGTCGAGCATGTTCGCTCAACACTAGAAAGCAGTATTATAATAAACCCCGTTACAGATACTAGCCTAAGAGCTTTAGGTTATGTTCTGTCTGTTATATTACACGGAATGAAAATGGAGTCATACTGGGGAACAGTAGGCTCCATAGACTCTTATGGTATATTATTATAGTTCTGTACAACTCAGTCTAGGATGAATGCATAAGCATGGTTTAATGGGACAAGGAGAGGAATGAATTTTAACAACCTTATATATTATATCTGCAACATCTGAACTCCTGTTCCAAGCAAAATCTTAGACCTTTGTAGGGTTTTGAAGCCATAATAAAAGAAAAAATATATTTATGTGAACCCATTTAAAAATGCACTTGGGTTTATATAGCTTTTTTTTTAAAAAAATAGGTCAGTTACATCTACAAAATGTGGACATAATTGGCTCCATGTACTGGTGTGAACATTTGCCTGTATTATGGATGGGTCCAGGAGCTTCTTTTTATTGCATACAGTATTCTGGTTCATCTTGTTAATCTGAGCCTTGCCCATAGCACTTAGTTTTCTCTACCAGTGGTATGGAGAATGAATGGAGCAGTGGCATTCTTCCGCATTTATCCATTCACTCTAATGGGGTATTTTCAGAGAACCAATATTGAACTTTGTGGGGTTCCAGCAGTCAACATTCTACTGATCAGAAAGTTTATGCCTATCAGGTGAATAGGTGATAACTTTCAATGTTGGGAATATCCCCAGGATAAAAAGATTGGAGCATCTTTAGAAAAGTTAGATTAAAGGGCATATGTATACGCTAAAGTTAACTAATATTGTTGGACACCTACCTTTATGTCTATGTATCCAAGATCTGATGTGTCCTCCTTGAAAAATCCTAGGGGTAGAGAGGGGAGACAATTCGACTTGTCCTGGATACACCCAAGGTAGTAAATCAGCTGTCCTGGCTTCGTGCTTAATCCTCCACCGCTTCTGCAGACTGCGTGCCGGCCGGTCATGGCTGTTCTCACACTGGTATGCGCAGGTCTGCCGTTCTTTGCTTGGGTGACGTCACTCAAGCTTTCCTTCATGTGAGGAAGGAAGAAGTGCTGCTAATCATCCAACATGTTTCAGAGGTTATGACCTCCTTCATCAGGGATCCATTATGAACCCAGGACAACTGATTTACTAACTTAGGTGTATCCAGGACAAGTCAAACTGTCCTCTCTCCCTACCCCTAGGATTTTTCAAGGCGGACACTTCAGATCTTGGATACACAGATATAAAGATATAAAGACATCGAGGTAGGCGTCCAACAACATTAGTTAATTGTAGCACATATACTGTATATCCCCTTTATTCTTATTTCAGTTCATGTACGCACGTGGCAAACTGTGCGCATGTACGCAGCTCTTTTAACAAGTCTATAAGGGAGCGCTCGTACACATCTATTTAGTATCTTTCGAAAATTTGTCTATAGTGATGAGCGAGCATGCTCGCTACTGCTCGGTGCTCGCCCGAGCATCTCACTGCTCGAGATGCTCGGTGCTCGCCGAGTATTTCTGGGGTTGCTCGGCGGGAGCTCGGGTCCCCTCCCTGCATGTTTGGCAGGGCAGGGATTGCCTGCCACTCACTGTAATGCCGTAGCCATGTTGGTTGTGGCATTACAGTGATTGGCTGGCCGCACAGCGTCATCAGGTCTATATTAGTGATGAGCGAGTATGTTTTGTTAACCATTTCGGGGAGTATACTCGGGCAAGAACCAAGTATTTATAGCTTGCTCTGTGATATGTTTGAATCATTCCCATGTGCATGATTTGCGACTTATTGACAGCTTTGATACGTGTGAGGAATGTCTGCTTCTTACACATTCCTCGCATGTTATAAAGCTGTCAAACAGTCGCAAATCATGCACACGGGAGCGATTCAACCATATCACCGAGCAAGCTATAAATACTCGGTGCTCGCCCAAGTATACTCCACGAAAGGGTTAACAAAACATACTCACTCATCACTAGTCTATATCAGACCTGGCGCCACTGTGCTCGTCACAGTCATTCTGGAACCAGGCAGAGTAGGGAGAGGTGCTGCTGCGTCAGGGAGAGATTTGCTTGTATATTAGGCAGTGTTGGGAGAAAAACAGTACATTACACATATCTTAACAAATAGTCCTTTTGAGGACTAGCTAATCCATCTGCAGAGATATCAGGCAGGCAGTGTATATAGGCAGGCAGGGTGTATACCAGACTGCAGTGCAGATAGCACAAGAGGCTCCATTCCAATTCTGCCTTCTGCTGCTGTTCGATATTTCTAGACAAAGGCCCAGGTCTCAGGGGCCAGGAATACTTTTTTTTTTATCTTAATCCTCATTATTTGCATAAAAAGCAAACAAGAGAACACATTTTTCTGCGCCATTTGCTTGTTGGCACTGCAGAATACAACCAGGTCCTTTCCATATTACAGCACTAGAAATACAGCTATTTAAAAAGTTTTTTTCTCTGTCAAACGGATCACATATAAGTTGTCAGAAAATACTGCAATTTCTGACCTCCATTAAAAATTTCTTTCAGTGTGTCAGTGAAGCAATTCACACTAGTTTGCTGTTCAAACTACTTACCTACAGGCTAGGTATTTAAAACTCTGTTTTCTCTGTCACTCGGATCACATATATGTTGTCAGAAAATACTGCCATTTCTGGCCTTCATTAAAAATTTCCTTTATTGTGTCTGCGAAGCAATTCACACAAGGTTGCTGTTCAAACTACTTACTTACAGGCCAGGTATTTAAAACTCTATTTTCTCCGTCACACTGATCACATATACGTTGTCAGAAAATACTGCCATTTCTGGCCTCCATTAAAAATTTCTTTCAGTGTGTCAGTCAAGCAATTCATAACAGTTTTCTGTTCAAACTACTTACTTACAGGCCAGGTATTTAAAACTCTGTTTTCTCTGTCACACGGATCACATATACGTTGTCAGAGAATACTGCCATTTCTGGCATCCATTAAAAATTTCCTTCAGTGTGTCAATGAAGCAATTCACACCAGTTTGATGTTCAAACTAGTTACCTACAGGGCAGGTATTTAAAACTCTGTTTTATCCATCACACAGATCACATATAAGTTCGCTCCAAACTCAGTCATTTGTAGTGAGCGTGGAAGATACTGTCCTCCATTTAAAATGGGCAAGGCACGTGGCAAGGGACGGGGAACTGGACGTGATGGTGATGGTGCATGCAGAGGCCGAGGACAAGGCCGTGGGCAAGCTGAAATTGAGCCACAACAAACACCCATATCTTCTCGCCTGGCCTTCCTGTCCCAATTCCTATGGGACCGCAGCACACCACTATTGAACCCAGAGCAGTGTCAAAAGGTTGTTGGTTGGATAGCGGAAAATGCTTCCAGTCACTTAGCCACCATCACCACCACCAACTTGTATTCCACACGGTCAAGTCTCAGTAGCCGTGAGTCTGGACCGCATATTCCTCACCCTTATACTCCTTCCTCCCACCATGCCGAGTGCCCGGAGACAACTGATCCCACACTTGGACACTCTGAAGAGCTGTTCACTTTTCCATTTATAGATTCGGGCCTTTCGCCCGGTCAACTTGAAGCGGGGCAAGAGGAGATCGCGTGTAGCGATGCCCAAATATTTGAGCAGCCACGGTCACACGAAGGCGACGGTGGGAAAGTGTCACAAGAGTTGGACGATGATGAGACACAATTGCCAGAAAGTCAGGAGGAGGACCAGGGTGCGGAAATGAAAGACGAGGTGGTGGATGATATAGTAACTGACCCCCCCTGGCAGGAGGACATGCAGAGCGAGGACAGCAGCACACAGGGGGAGGGAGGCAGAGGACCCAAACAGGCAGGAAGAAGCAGTGTGGTGGCTGCAGACAGAAGGCAGGCAACCGTTCCCCGTTACACCAACTCGAAGGAAGTTGCCAGTACAACTGTTAGGTCTACCCGAGTCTGGTTGTTTTTTAAAGACTCTGCCGATAACCCCAAAAAGGCCATTTGCACCACCTGCCAGGCCAGCATCAGCAAGGGTGGCAAAATGACCAGCCTGACCACCACCAGCATGATCAGGCACATGGCAGCAAAACACCCAACTTTGTGGGTCGAACCCCAGGGTCCAGGAATAGTATCTGTGGGTGGCACCACTGCTTCTTCCACTGTTGTGCATGGAAGCCAATCCCCTATCCATGGTGCATGCAAAGATGCCTCCTGCACTGCACCTGTCGTTGCGCACTCTCAAGTAGCAACATCAGGAAGCACGTCCATGTCCTTGTCCCAGCGCAGCGTTCAGTTGTCCATACCCTAGTCCTTGGAAAGCAAGCGCAAATATGCAGCCAACGCCCCACAGGCCACACTACTAAAGTCTCATATTTTATGACTGCTTGAGCTTTAAATGTTGCCTTTTAGGCTTGTGGAGAGGGGAGCATTCCGCAACCTGATTGCGGCGGTCGTCCATCGGTACTCGGTCCCCAGCCGCCACTATTTCTCCCGGTAAGCAGTCCCCGCATTACACAAGCACGTGTCCCAAAACATGAGCCATGCCCTCAACAACGCAATTGCCGGGAAAGTCCACCTAACCACAGACATGTGGGTAAGTGCTTGTGGGCATGGATGGTACATCTCGCTGATGGCACACTGGGTTAACATAGTGGAAGCCGGGACCCAGTTGGACCTTGGGACGGAACACGTCCTCCCGACTCCAAGGATTGCGGGCCCTAGGTTAATCAGGGTTGCCCCCACGGTCTACAGCTCCTGCACCTCATCCTCCTCAGCTTCCTCCTCCTCTTCAGCCTCAATCTCCGAAATGACAACATCAGTAACAAGCTGGAAGCACTGCAGCACTGCCTCGGCCAAGCGGCAACAGGCTGTGCTGAAGCTAATATGCTTAGGTGATAAATCGCACAATGCTGAAGAGTTGTGAACAGCTCTGAAAGAGCAGGCAGATCTGTGGCTCACACCACTGAACCTACAGCCAGGCATGGTTGTGTGTGACAATGGCTGGAACCTGGTGGAGACTCTGAGGCGAGGCGAGCTCACACACGTACCATGCCTGGCCCATGTGCTTAACCTCGTGGTTCAGCGGTTTCTCAAATCCTACCGAGAGCTGCCGGATCTGCTTGTTAAATTATGCCACCTTTGTGCCCATTTTAGAAAGTCCGCTACAGCTTCCGCCGCCCTTGCAGTGTTTCAGCAGTGTTTGCTGCTTCTGGCTCACAGACTGGTGAGTGATGTCCCCATGCTTTGGAAATCTACACTGCAGATGTTGGGAAGGATTTGTGAGCAGAAGAGGGCAGTTGTTGAGTACCAGCATCAACAAGGCCATCGGTATTCAATTCAGACTCCACACATAAGACCTCAGGAGTGGAAATGGATGTCGGACATATGTACCATCCTCCAAAACTTTGAGGACTCCACCAAGATGATGAGCGGTGATGTTGCCATATTTGGCGTCACCATCCCACTTCTCTGTCTTCTGAAACGCTCTCTGCTCACAATCAAAGAGGATGCATTGCAGGCGGAGCACGATGAGAAGGAGCAAAGAACCATACAGGGTGATTACACACAGCCAAGCCTCATCTCATCCCAACGTGGATTGGATGACAATGAGGAAGAGGAGGAGGAGGAAGGACAGGATCTAGTTTCATGCACTATAGATGGTACTACCTGCACAGCTGTCATACCGTCTGTTCAGAGTGGATGGCCTCAGGACAGAGAGGAGGAGGATGAGGAGGAGAACATGGTCAGTCATCCTCTTGGTGAGGACACGGAAGTCTTGAAAGTTAGCAGTCTGGCACGCATGGCTGAGTTTATGTTAGCCTGCCTTTCCCATGACCCTCGCATTCTCAAAATTTTGGGTGACAGTCATTATTGGTTGGTGACACTTCCAGAACCACGCTACAAGGAGAACTTTATATCTCTTATTCCTGAGGCGGGCAGGTCTACAAAAATGGGTCTGTACCAGAAGGCCCTTGTTGCGGAACTATTAAAAAAATCCCCATCTGAAAATGCTGGCGGCAGAGAGCACTCTTCGTTGGTCAACCAAGGAGTACAAGCGAGAGAGATACAACTTCAATCCAGCAGAGGCAGGGGAACACTGTCAAAGTTCTGGGAGAGTTTTCTCTGACCCTCCCATCGCACAGGCCCTGAGGCGCGTGTTACTCTCACAAGGAGTGCAAAGTTCTGAGGGAATACCTTGCCGACCACACCAATGACCTCCGTGATTCCTTTGTGCCTTATAATTATTGAGCATCCAAGCTGAATACATGGAATGAACTGGCTTTCTATGCCTTGAAGGTCCTGGCCTGCCCTGCCGCCTGTGTTTTATCAGAGCGGGTTTTTAGTGCTGCTGGTGGAATTATAACTGAAAATGCTGACAGACTGACTCTTATAAAATGAACAAGGGCTGGATTGGGCCAGACTTCTCAACACCACCGAATGATAGCAGCGTAACATAAACTCAAATCTAGTGTCTTTTCTTGGGAGGTGTATTCCCATGCACCTTTTCACACCCACACATGGGTATACACTTCCTGATTTTGGCTATTTGTTCTTGTCCTCCTCCTTCTACTCATCCTCCCCCACCATATCACCAGGGTGACCGTGGTCTGTGATGCAACACCCACATAATTTTTTAAAAGGGTTTTTATGATGCCAGTAAAAAAAAAAAAATTAAACAGTATATTCATGTATACTCCCCAGGGGTAAATGTTTGTCAGTCCATACACTTGTGCATGGGCATTACAAGTATAGGAGGCCCGCTCCTTTCAAAATTTTTATGAGGCCCTCCTCCACATCTCTTCCAAGAGGCATGGAAGTGCCTCCAAATTTTTGGCAGCCCTTGCATTCACTGCATAGGCCAACACTATGGGAGACACTTTCCTTTCTAATGGGAATTTGCCATTACTGTGGCCTTGCTCTATGTCTCTTTAAATTGTTAGTGGGGTTTTTCCTAAATTTGGTCAGCCATTGGACTCACTGCATACTCTATAACTGTATAGCAGACTCTCTCCTTTCTAATGGGAACATGTCGTACCTTGTTACTATGGCCCTGCTCTATGTATCTTTAAATTCTTAGTGGGGTTTTTCCTAAAATTGGTCAGCCGTTGGACTCACTGCATGCCCTATAACTGTAGAGCAGAATCCTTTCTAATGGGAATTTGTCGTACCTTGTTACTGTGGCCCTGCTCTATGTGTCTTTAAATTCTTAGCGGGGTTTTTCCTAAAATTAGTCAGCCGTTGCATTCACTGCATATCCTATAACTGAATGGCAAACCCTGTCCTTTCTAATGGGAACATGTCGTACTTGTTACTGTGGCCCTGCTCTGTGTGTTTTTAAATTCTTAGTGGGGTTTTTCCTAAAATTGGACAGCCGTTGGACTCACTGCATACCCTAGAACTGTATAGCAGACCCTCTCCTTTCTAATGGGAACATGTCGTACTTGTTACTGTGGCCCTGCTCTATGTGTCTTTAAATTCTTAGTGAGGTTTTTCCTAAAATTGGTCAGCCTTTGACTCACTGAATACCCTATAAATGTATAGCAGAATCTCTCCTTTCTAATGGGAATTTGTCGTTACTGTGGCCCTGCTCTATGTGTCTTTAAATTCTTACTAGGGCTTTTCCTAAAATTGTTCAGCCGTTGGACTCACTGCATACCCTATAACTGTATAGCAGACTCTCTGATTTCTAATGAGAATTTGTCATTACTGTGGCCCTGCTCTATGTGTCTTTAAATTCTTAGTGGGGTATTTCCTAAAATTGGTCAGCCGTTGGACTCACTGCATACCCAAGAACTGTATAGCAGACCCTCTCCTTTCTAATGGGAACTTGTCGTACTTGTTACTGTGGCCCTGCTCTATGTGTCTTTAAATTCTTACTGAGGTTTTTCCCAAAATTGGTCAGCCGTTGGACTCACTGCATACCCTAGAACTGTATAGCAGACTCTCTCCTTTCTAATGGGAATTTGTCGTTACTGTGGACCTGCTCTATGTGTCTTTAAATTATTAGTGGGGTTTTTCCCAAATTTTTGCAGCCCTTGCAGTCACATCATGGGCATTACCACTATAGGAGACCGGCTCCTTTATAATGGGAACATTTTCTGAGACCCTCCTCTATGTCTCTTCAAAGGGGTATTGGGTTGCGTCCAAATTTTTGGCTGCCTTTGCAGTCACTGGATACGCAATAACAATATAGGAGACTCACTTGTTAATAATGGGAACAACAAAGCATAGCCGGCTGATGGCTCTCTAACAATAGCAAAGGCCGACTGCTGGCCTTTTAAGAATAGTAACGGCCGTCTGATGGCCCTATAAAAATAGGGTTTATGACTTTCAGAGTCCCTCCATCATAAATAAAACAGGATGTGTCTGATGATGTGTCACACACCACATTGCCAGATAACGTTGTAAAATGTTAAAATGACTTTTTCCGGTGAATGCATTTGTCTTAAAAAATAACGTAGAAAAAAGAAAACAATAGGATCTTTCTTTAGTATAAAAAACAGCGTGACCAATTTAACCTCAATGTAATCACATTGTTCAGCTCTTGCACCTCCTCCTCCATCTCCGAAATGACCACATCAGTCACAAGTTAACAGCACTGCAGCACTGCCTTGGCCAAGCGGCAACAGGCTGTGCTGAAGATGACATGCTTAATGTTTAATTGACCAACCCCCCAGCGCTGCAGAGTTGTTGAAAGCTGTAACACAGCAGCCTGATCTGTGGCTCTCACCGCTGAACATACAGCTAGGCATCGTTGTGTGTGACAATGGGTGGAACATGGTGACGGAGAAATGACACCCAGAGTAGATGCGTTTTCCCTCTATGCCAGTCCTTTCACCAAGCTAAATACAACTCTCAGCAAAAAAAGCTGTGGACTGGCTCCGTACCGTCCCTGGCCACATTCACCTGTCCACGTGCTTGTGGTCAGGCGGTCCTTCCCAGTAAATGCACTGGGGAGGGCACTGGTAATGCTCTGGGACCCGTGCTTGTTGAAGGCGGAGACGATACCGGGAGAAATAGTGGCAGCTGGGGACCAAGTATGGACACCCGGCCGCTGCCGTCATGAGGTTATGAAAAGCTTCTGCCTCCACGAACCTAAAAGGCCACATTTCAAGTGAAAGCTGCTTTAGAGGACTTCCTGGGAGAAATGACAGCTGGGTAGATATGGTATCCCAAGTCCTTTCACCAAGCTAAAGAATATGGCTGTGAAGAAATACAACTCAGCAAAAAAAGCTGTGGCCTGGCTCCGTACCGTCCTTGGCCATATTCACCTGTCCACGTGTTTGTGGATAGGAGGTCCTTCCCAGTAAGTGCACTGGTGAGGGCAAGGGTAATGTTGTGGGACCTGCGCTTGTGGAAGGTGGAGACGACACCAAGAGAAATAGTGGCGGCTGGGGACCGAGTATGGACACCTGGCCGCCACAGGCATGAGGTTGTGAAAAGCTTCCGCCTCCATGAGCCTAAAAGGCCATATTACAAGTGCAAGCAGCTGCCTAGAAATCTGGCAGTTTAGTGTTGTGGCCTGTGGGTGGGTGGCTGGCTTCATCCTTGCGCTTGCATTCCAAGTAACAGAAAACTAAGCAGATGGTGGCCTCTATCATCATCATGGCCTCACCTCGGCACTATGAACTCTCCTGAAGGAGAAGCCAGGGCCAACTGGAGGAGTCTCCGGTTCTCTGGTGGGCCCGTCCAACCCTTCCGAGAAGCAGCCCTGGCTAAGAAAAGTGTGGGGGAAGGCTTCCGGACACCCTATCGCTGCTTTTTTAATCTGGATCAGACATGCTTATGCATGTTATTTCTTAAACCGCATTGCAGATCAGGCCATTGTCCAACTCTGTATTCATGAAATTAAATGCGCAAAGAAAGATGTTTGTGTGTCAAAGCACCACTGACAAGTGCGAGTTCATGTTGGACAGGCTGCCATTGCTTCTGCAACAAGCTGCATTAGAGGAATTCCTGGGAGAAATGACACCCAGGGTATATACGGTTTCCCTCTATGCCAGTCCTTTCACCGAACTTAATACAACTCTCAGCGAAAAAAGCTGTGGACTGGCTCCATACCGTCCCTGGCCACATTCATCTGTCCATGTGTTTGTGGTTAGGCAGTCCTTCCCAGTAAGTGCACTGGGGAGGGCACGGGTAATGTTGTGGGACCCATGCTTGTGAAAGGCGTAGACGATACCGGGAGAAATAGTGGCAGCTGGGGACCAAGAATGGACGCCCGGCTGCTGCCCGCATGAGGTTATGAAAAGCTTCCGCCTCCACGAGCCTAAAAGGCCACATTTCAAGTGCAAGCAGCTGTCAAAAATTTGGCAGTATAGTATTGCAGCCTGTGGGTGGGTGGGTGGCTGGTTGCATACTTGTGCTTGCATTCCAAGGAATGGGGTAGGGACAACCGAACGCTGCACTGGGACAAGGACGTTGACGGTGATTGTTGCAAGTCTGCAGCGACAAGTGCATGGCAGGAGGCATCTCCACATGCGCCAAGGATCACTTATGATGGGCACACTTTTAGGCAGTGACCTGGGAGTCAGAAATGCTTCCAGAGGTCTTCCCCATGCTGTTCCCATGTCTTTTCAGCACTGTATGCATGTGTTTGATTATGTGTCACACACCACATGGCCAGATAAGGTTGTAAAATTTTAAAATGACATTTCCTGGTGAATGCATTTGTCTTGGTTGAATGCAATGCAAAAGTGCAAAAATGCATCAAAAATGCTACGTGTGAACATAGCCCAAAGTGTGGAGGAGCATTTTTGGTTTTGGTTATTTATTTTGCCTTGTATGCAAATCATTACCCTGGAAAGGATGTTCCTTAATATTTTTCCCAGGAAAATCGATTTTGGTTTTGTTTTTGTATGTTGTATTGTGAGTCCGTAAAAGTGGCGTAATACTCTGACAATATTGTTGACAGCAGTGACCTGGGAGTCAGAAATGCTTCCAGGGGTCTTCACCATGCTGTTCCCATGTCATTTGAGCACTGTTCCCATCGATTTGGGCAATTTTTAGGCCCTCTGCAGACGGCCTGGGGGAGCCGCCTGGGAAATGCTCGAGTATCCCATAGACTTACATTGGGCTCATTGCTCGGGTCGAGCAACCGAGTATTCCAATTTGCTCAACCCGAGAAACGAGTACCCGAGCATTTTAGTGCTTGCTCATCACTAGTTGTCTAGGATTTTTTTGTCAGTTGTCTTGCACTAATGAAGTTACATCTACCTGACCCTGAGTGTTGCAGCTAATTAATGTCAATGTCAGCAGATCATCACCAAAGGACAGCTAAAGAATACTGGTAGAACCATCAGAATGATTAATGTTGGATAAGTAGGGATTTACCATGTGAGTAAAAATACTATGATCAAGTCTCCGGCTTTGTGGTAATTTTTTCAAAATCCTTGACTATTCAATACAATTTTTCTCTTTAACTTCAGCCAAACTACAATATCCAAGAAATGAAGTAGGTAGAGGATGCTCTATTCTATTAGCTTGAGCTCAATGATAACACATGGCTGACATGCTAAATGGGAACCAACAGTCACAAAATATGTTTTACATAAATATGAAATATGCTAAAAATGCCTGTGCATGGGGTTTCTCATTCCAAATGAGGATTCTCTGTTAACTGTAATAGCTGAACGAATGTTGCTTTTCTATACTAACGAAAATATCCACTCAATGACCACTGAACTTACGACAGTACAGTACAGGGTATTTTCACCTTACAAACTAGTATTATATTTTCCTACCTTATTCGGTATTAAATTAACAAAGTTCTGACTTAGACTGTAAAGGTTAAAGAGCAGATTTTTTTTTTATAATCAGTTTTTTTTAAATGTATCACTGTTCTAATGAATTTTACCAAGTAAAGGTAAGAGTTAAAACTAGAGATGAGCAGATCTTTTGAAATTCAAATTCACTGACTTTGCCAAATTTTCCCCAAAAATTAGATTTGAGGTGAATAAATTTGTTCCAATCTCAATACTGTAGAGATTATAGTTTTTTGGAACATGTGGGAGAGAGGAGAGAGAGAGAGAACCCCACTGACCACAAGAGCTTATACTCTACAGGGGAGAGAGTGAACCATGTTGCATATAAGAGCTTGCAATCTACAATCAAGAGAGAGAGGGCCCTGCTGACCATAATAGCTTGCACTCTAGAGGCGAGAGAGGACCCTGCTGACTATAAGAGCTTACACACTACAACAGAGAGAGAGCATGAGAGAGAGAGAACCCTGCTGACTATAAGAGCTTACACACTATAAAAGAGAGAGACAATGAGAGAGAGATATGACCCTGCTGACTATCAGAAATGGAAAACAACTTGGTCGGCACCGCTGGGAACTACTTATCTGGGATGACCCAGGTACTGACCACCACTGTACAAGGTATGATAATAATCTGTAAGATGTCATAGCTACAATACATTATGGGGAAGGCCACGCGGCAGTAAAAAATAACATTAGCCCACTCTATGATGTAAAATGATGCTGAGTAATTTTCTTTTTGTAAAATGCAATCGATTCTCAAAATATTAAAATTTGGATGAAACTGCAAATTTGATGTAGATCCATCTGTTCATCTCTATTTACCACATTAAAAGAAATAAAAAATAGGGCCCGCACACCTTTAAAATTAAACTAATTTACAGCTGCACAAATATGCAACAATGTGGCCAATATACAGACATATACACTACATACACGGTGCGTCAGCACACTGTGATTAATGAATACATGAACTCCGCTACTGCATTAAACGTTAAAAACGTAAGATAAAGTTTTTGATCAAAAAGTGCAAAAACCATCCAGCCACGTCAAATTTCACCTTTATATGGATGGTCACTAATACTACGTCACTTTGTGCCAAGCAAGGTTTCATCTGAACTGATGAAGTGAAAGAAAACCAGGCAAACAGCTCGCACTTACAATATTTTTTGCAGCATATATTGGGGTGTGTGGACCCCTCCAGGGTTCAGGACCCTTATCCACCAATGTTTTCCAGACAATGTTTTAATTGCGAGCTTGGTTCCTTTGACTTCATCAGTACAGATGAGACTTGCTTTGTCACATGGAAAGGTAGAACATTAGTGATATTTATGTACACTTTGACGTGAATGGATGGATTTTGCACTTATACATTTTTAACCTTTACCGCAATAGCAGAGTACATGTATTCATTAATCGCAGTGTGCTGACTAGTGTTGAGCGAGCACTAAAATGCTCGGGTGCTCGAAGCTCAGGCCGAGCTAACTGTGATACTCGGGTGCTCGACCCGAGCAACGAGCCCACTGTTAGTCTATGGGAGACCCGAACATTTTTGCGGCGGCTCCCCCGGCAGTCTGTAGAAAGCCTAAAAAGTGCCCAAAACGATAGTGACAGTGCTCAAATGACATGGGGACAGCATGGGGATCGACCCTGGAAGCATTTCTGACCCCCAGGTCACTGCTGTCAACAACGTGGTCAGAGGTATTAAGCCACTTTTACAGGCTCACAATAAAACGTTCAAAAACGAAAGTGAAAGTGCTTTCCTGTGAAATATGTTAACCCCTTAACGACCATGGGTCTTTCTGTTTTTGTGTTTTCCTTTTTTGCTCCCCTTCTTCCCAGAGCCAGAACTTTTTTAATTTTCGTTCAATATGGCCATGTGAGGGCTTATTTTTTGCGGGACGAGTTGTACTTTTAAACAACATCACTGGTTTTACCATATCGTGTGCTGGAAAATGGGAACAAAATTCCAAGTGCAGTGAAACTGCAAAAAAAATGCAATTCCACAGTTGTTTTTTGGGTCCTTTTTTTACCACGTTCACAGATTGCTAAAACTGACCTGCCATCATTATTTTCCAGGTCGTTACGAGTTCATAGACACCAAACATGTATAGGTTCTTTTTTATTTAAGTGGTGAAAAAAAAATCCAAAGCTTGCTAAAAAAAACAAAAAAAAATGACGCCATTTTCCGAGACCCTTAGCTTCTCCATTTTTCGGGATCTGGGGCCAGGTGAGGGCTTATTTTTTGCATGCCGGGCTGACATTTTTATTGATACCATTTTGGGGTAGATCCGATGTTTTGATCGCCCGTTATTGCATTTTATTGCAAAGTTGTAGCGACCAAAAAAACTTAATTCTGGCGTTTAAAATTTTTTTCTTGTTACGCCGTTTACTGATTGTATTAATTCTTCTTTTATATTGATAGATCGGGCGATTCTGAACGCGGCGATACCAAATATGTGTATGTGGTTTTTTTTTTATATACAGTACAGACCAAAAGTTTGGACACACCTTTTCATTTAAAGATTTTTCTGTATTTTCATGACTATGAAAATTGTACATTCACACTGAAGGCATCAAAACTATGAATTAACACATGTGGAATTATATACTAAACAAAAAAGTGTGAAACAGCTGAAAATATGTCTTATATTCTAGGTTCATCAAAGTAGGCACCATTTGCTTTGATGATTGCTTTGCACACTCTTGGCATTCTCTTGATGAGCTTCAAGAGGTAGTCACCGGAAATGGTCTTCCAACAATCTTGAAGGAGTTCCCAGAGATGCTTAGCACTGTTGGCCCTTTTGCCTTCACTCTGCGGTCCAGCTCACCCCAAACCATCTCGATTGGGTTCAAGTCTGGTGACTGTGGAGGCCAGGTCATCTGGCGTAGCCCCCCATCACTCTCCCTCTTGGTCAAATAGCCCTTACACAGCCTGGAGGTGTGTTTGGGGTCATTGTCCTGTTGAAAAATAAATGATGGTCCAACTAAACACAAACCGGATGGAATAGCATGCCGCTGCAAGTTGCTGTGATAGCCATGCTGGTTCAGTATGCCTTCAATTTTGAATAAATCCCCAACAGTGTCACCAGCAAAGCCCCCCCACACCATCACACCTCGTCCTCCATGCTTCACGGTGGGAACCAGGCATGTAGAGTCCACCCGTTCACCTTTTCTGCGTCGCACAAAGACACGGTGGTTGGAACCAAAGATCTCAAATTTGGACTCATCAGACCAAAGCACAGATTTCCACTGGTCTAATGTCCATTCCTTGTGTTCTTTAGCCCAAACAAGTCTCTTCTGCTTGTTGCCTGTCCTTAGCAGTGGTTTCCTAGCAGCTATTTTACTATGAAGGCCTGCTGCACAAAGTCTCCTCTTAACAGTTGTTGTAGAGATATGTCTGCTGCTAGAACTCTGTGTGGCATTGACCTGGTCTCTAATCTGAGCTGCTGTTAACCTGCGATTTCTGAGGCTGGTGACTCGGATAAACTTATCCTCAGAAGCAGAGGTGACTCTTGGTCTTCCTTTCCTGGGGCGGTCCTCATGTGAGCCAGTTTCTTTGTAGCGCTTGATGGTTTTTGCAACTGCACTTGGGGACACTTTCAAAGTTTGCCCAATTTTTCGGACTGACTGACCTTCATTTCTTAAAGTAATGATGGCCACTCGTTTTTCTTTACTTAGCTGATTTTTTCTTGCCATAATACAAATTCTAACAGTCTATTCAGTAGGACTATCAGCTGTGTATCCACCAGACTTCTGCACAACACAACTGATGGTCCCAACCCCATTTATAAGGCAAGAAATCCCACTTATTAAACCTGACAGGGCACACCTGTGAAGTGAAAACCATTTCCGGTGACTACCTCTTGAAGCTCATCAAGAGAATGCCAAGAGTGTGCAAAGCAGTCATCAAAGCAAAAGGTGGCTACTGTGAAGAACCTAGAATATAAGACATATTTTTAGTTGTTTCACACGTTTTTGTTAAGTATATAATTCCACATGTGGTAATTCATAGTTTTGATGCCTTCAGTGTGAATGTACAATATTCAAAGTCATGAAAATACAGAAAAATCTTTAAATGAGAAGATGTGTCCAAACTTTTGGTCTGTACTGTATATATATTTTATTTTGAATGGGGCGAAAGGGGGGTGACTTAAACTTTTATATATTTTTTATTTTTTTTATTTTTTTAAAAACTTTTTTTTTGCACTTTCTGCTTGCTTCTATAGTCTCCAGAGGAGACTAGAAGCAGCAGTTGTCTGATTGCTTCTACTGCATACAAGCGATGAGCAGATCACTTGTATGCAGGAGAAATGCTCACTTGCTATGAGCGCTGACCACTAGGTGGCGCTCATAGCAATTGAGACATGACAACCACAGGAGTCTGATGCAGACCCTGAGTTGTCATGCCCACCCATTGGTGACCCGCAATCACGTGACGGGGTCACTGATGGGCGGGGCTTAGGACTCCCGGAAGCGCGAGTTAAATGCCACTGTCAGAGATTTAACATGTTAACAGCCGCAGGGGGATTGCGATTCCAATAATCAGCTGACATGTGCTCGCTTCAGTGCTGGCTCACCGCCGGAGCCCCTGCTGAACCGGCCTTCCCGACCTGGTGCGTACTATTACTGACCAGGTCGTAAAGGGGTTAAGGAACATCCTTTCCAGGGTAAAGACTTGTGTATAAGGTAAAATAAATAACCAAAAACAAAAATACTCCTCCACACCTTGGGCTATGTTCACAAGTAGCATTTTTTATGCGTTTTTGCACGTTTGTAATGCTTTCAACCGTGACAAATGCATTCACCGGGAAATGTCATTTTAACATTTTACAGCCTTATCTGGCCATGTGCTGTGTGACACATGCATACAGTGCTAAAAAGACATGGGAACAGCATGGGGAAGACCCCTGGAAGCATCTCTGACACCCAGGTCACTGCCTAAAAGTGTGCCCATCAGAAGTGATCCTTGCCGCATCAGAAGATGCAGACTTGCAACTATCCCCGTGCAAGTCCTTGTCCCAGGGCAGTGTTCAATTGTACCTCCCCCATAACTTGCAATACAAGCGCAAGTATGCAGCCTGCCACCCACCCACCCCTGGCTGCAATACCATACTGCTAGCTTGCTTGCATTTGAAATTGGGCCTTTTAGGCATGTGGAGGTGGAATCTGGCCACCACGTCATGGCTGCGTCGGTAGCCTGCTATTCATACTCAGTCCCCAGCCGCCCAGCAGCCGGGTGTCCACGCTTGGTCCCCAGCCGCCAGGGGACGGCCGGGTGTCCATACTCAGTCCCCAGCCGCCCAGCGGCCGGGTGCCCACACACAGTCCCCAGCCGCATGGGGGTGGCCGGGTGTCCATAAACGGTCCCCAGCAGCCCCTATTTTTCCTGGTGCGCCTTATACACAAGCGCGCATACCAAAACATTACCTGTGCCCTCCCCAGTGCATTTAGTGGGAAGGACAGCCTAACCACAAACACGTGGACAAGTGAATGTGGCCAGGAATGGTCCATCTCACTGACGCCTTCACACTGGGTTAATATTGTGGAAGTCGGGACACAGTTGGACACTGGGATGCAACACGTCCTCCAGACATAGAGGATTGCGGGTCCTGGGTGAATCAGGCTTCAACACAAAGTTCAGAAGGTAGACAGCAGCAGTGGTCGGCCTCCTACACAACGAGTAAATTATTCATGATCATGAGGCCATCCACCTCCTTAGCTTTCTGTTCCTTGGAATGCAAGCGCATGTATGTAGTAGCGGCTAGGCCTGAGGTGGTCCGCGTTTTGGCGCATATCCTACCTCCTCCGAGGATTGCTGGATGTTTTCCTGCTACTATCCCAGTTCTATGACTCCCGTTAAAACAAAGCTTCAGGTGATAAATGATGGATGAGGTGGTGGCAAAGGAGAAAGAGCAGGAGGAACAGGGACCATTCACATCAATATCAGGCCAGTCAACCAGATATGTCTTGTAGGATATGTTTCTGTACCAAAAGGAGCGGTTCAGCTACACAAATACAAGGCATACAGTGAATGCAATGCCTACCAAAAATTTCGAGGCACTCCAATGCCCCTTGGAAATGACATGGAGATCAGAGGGCGTTAACTAAACCTTTTTTTCGATTTATAGCAACTGGGTCTCCCGTGCACTGTTGGCCTAAGCAGTGAATGGAAGGCTTTCCAAAAATTATGAGGAACTGCAATGCCCCTTACAAGAGCCATGTGTGGCACCCCAGGGGTCTGGTCACCACAGTAACAGAGATATTACGTCGGAGAGCAAGTGGGAGGTCTCCTGGTCAGGATCCCTTAAACATGCAACATCCTCCTGCTCCAGTCCTGGGAGGGGAGAATTCTGCTCTTATAAACTGGATCTGGGGCGGGGTTGAGTGAGTCAGATAACAGTCAGAGTCAGAGTGAGAGCCAGGGAAAGTAACAGCAAGGAGCTATGTAGGAGCTAGGAGCTAAAGACCAGGGACTGGAAGCTGAGCAGAGCTCGCCCTGTCAGAAAACAATAGGAACCGGACACAGGAGTTCAAAGCTGTGAGGACTTATATATCCAGCAGCAGAAACCAGCTGGCAGGGGATTTCAGGTCCTCTGGCCATAGAAGCCCGGAGGCTCAGTCACAAGCAAGGGACCAGCACTGCCGTCGTGGAGCGGAGGCTAACAGAAGGCCCCAAGTCACCAGCCATACGGGTGAGCACTACACGGTACACTCAGGGACGTGGGCTACTTCTACCCGCTTACAGCAAGGTAGCCAGGAAGAGTGCAGACAGACGGGGAGGCCTACAACTCCACCTGGCCAGGGGAAATCCTGCTTGCTCACAGACTGACCAGGCCTCTTATGCAAGCCAGTACTCCCGGGAGGGTCTACCTTATAATCATCAGTAAAGACCCTGAACAGCACTGCATGGACTCTGAGTCGTTCCTGCTGCGCTCATGCACCATCACCCCCGTCATCCACACTCACTGCCCTGAGGCTATACTCCTCCCGAGGGGAGTTATCCCATTCTATGCTGCGCACACAACACCAGCCTCAGCGGTCTGCCTCGCAGTGGTGTTACTACCTGACCGCAATCCACGGGTGGCGCAGTCGGACAATTAACCTCAAAACCTAAGAAAGACTGCCACTGGTTTGACCAGCCTGAGCCACGGGACCGGGTCACGGCCATGGAGACTACAGACCCCAGAGACCCGGCACCGGGTATCCCACACACGTGTACACACGGTCCAGGGGGCGCGTCACATGCAGTACAGCATATTACAAACATAAGTCCCTTTATTGGGGAGTAGGTGTCCCATAGTATTTGCTTATGCCTTGCAAGCAAAAGCTGCCAAAAATTAGGACGGAGCAACTTGCAATGCCCCTTACAAAAGCCATGCAGTACAGCATATTTCAAACATAAGTCCCATTATTGGGGAGTGGGTCTCCCATAGTATTTGCTTATGCTTTCCCAGCAAAAGCTGCCAAAAATTAGGATGAAGCAACTTGCAATGCCCCTTACAAGAACCATGCAGTACAGCATATTACAAACATAAGTCCCATTATTGGGGAGTGGGTCTCCCATAGTATTTGCTTATGCTTTCCAAGCAAAAGCTGCCAAAAATTAGGACGGAGCAACTTGCAATGCCCCTTACAAGAGCCATGCAGTACAGCATATTACAAACATAAGTCTCATTATTGGGGAGTTTGTGTCCCATAGTATTTACTTATGCCTTGCAAGCAAAAGCTGCCAAAAATTAGGATGGAGCAACTTGCAATGCCCCTTACAAGAGCCATGCAGTACAGCATATTACAAACATAAGTCCCATTATTGGGGAGTGGGTGTCCCATAGTATTTGCTTATGCCTTGCAAGCAAAAGCTGCAAAAAATTAGGACGGAGCAACTTGCAATGCCCCTTACAGGAGCCATGCAGTACAGCATATTACAAACATAAGTCCCATTATTGGGGAGTGGGTCTCCCATAGTATTTGCTTATGCCTTGCAAGCAAAAGCTGCCAAAAATTAGGACGGAGCAACTTGCAATGCCCCTTACAAGAGCCATGCAGTACAGCATATTACAAACATAAGTCCCATTATTGGGGAGTGGGTCTCCCATAGTATTAGCTTATGCTTTCCCAGCAAAAGCTGCCAAAAATTAGGACGGAGCAACTTGCAATGCCCCTTACAAGAGCCATGCAGTACAGCATATTACAAACATAAGTCCCATTAATGGGGAGTGGGTCTCCCATAGTATTTGCTTATGCTTTCCCAGCAAAAGCTGCCAAAAATTAGGACGGAGCAACTTGCAATGCCCCTTACAAGAGCCATGCAGTACAGCATATTACAAACATAAGTCCTATTATTGGGGTGTGGGTCTCCCATAGTATTTGCTTATGCTTTCCCAGCAAAAGCTGCCAAAAATTAGGATGGAGCAACTTGCAATGCCCCTTACAAGAGCCATGCAGTACAGCATATTACAAACATAAGTCCCATTATTGGGGAGTGGGTGTCCCATGGTATTTGCTTATGCTTTCCCAGCAAAAGCTGCCAAAAATTAGGACGGAGGAACTTGCAATGCTGGCAACCTGGTGGTATAGTGGTGGTGGAGGCTGAGGATAAGGAGAAGAAGATTAAACAGCCGAATCGAGGAAGCGTATACCCATGTGTGGGTGTGAAGCGGTGCATGTGAATACACCTCCCGAAATAACACAGTGGATTTGACTTTATGTTACTCTGCTGTCATTTGGTGGTGATGAGAAGTCTGGCCCAATCCAGCCCTTGTTCATTTTGATAAGGGTCAGCTTGTCAGCATTGTCAGTTGACAGGCGAGTGCGCTTATCAGTTATAATTCCCCCAGCGGCACTAAAAACACGCTCCGATAACACGCTAGTGGCAGGGCAGGCCAGGACCTCCAAGGCGTACAGAGCGAGTTCATTCCAAGTGTCCAGCTTGGATACCCAATAATTAAAAGGCACGGAGGAATCACGGAGGACGCTGGTATGATCGGCAAGGTACTCCCTCACCATCTTTTGAAACTTTCCACTCCTTGTGAGAGTACCCCGCGCCTCAGGGCCTGTAAGCTGGGCGGGTGTCAGAAAACTGTCCCAGAACGTTGACAGTGTTCCCCTGCCTCTGGTGGATTGGAGTTGCATCTCTCTCGCCTGTACGCCTTGGTTGGGCAACCAACTGTGATCTCTGCCACTAGCGTGTTCATATGGGAATTATTTTAAGAGTTCTGCAGCAAGGGCCTTCTGGTATTGCCCCATTTTTGTAGAACTCTCCACCTCAGGAATAAGAGAGTGAAAGTTCTCCTTGTAGTGGGGGTCTACAAGTGTCACCAACCAGTAATGACTGTCACCCAACATTTTGACAACACGAGGGTCATGGTTAAGGCAGTGTAACATAAAGTCAGCCATGCGTGCCAGACTGGTAACGGGCAAGATTTCCGTGTCCTCACCAAGATGACGACTGACCATGCTCTCCTCCTCCTCCTCCTCCTCTTCCTCCTCCCCCCTGTCCTCAGGCCACCCACGCTGAACCGACGGTATGACACTTGTACAGGTACTACCGTCTACAACGCATGATAGCAGCTCCTGTTCTTCCTCCTCCTCCTCCTCCTCCTCCTCCTCTCCCTCATTGTCCCCCAATGCACGTTGGGATGAGATGAGGCTGGGCTGTGTGTAATCGCCCGCTACGGCTTCTTGATCCATCTCATCATACTCTGGCTGCAATGTCTCCTCTTTAATTCTCTGCAGAGAGCGTTGCAAAAGACAGACAAGTGGGATGCTGACACTAATGATGGCGTCATCACCACTCACCATCTTGGTGGCCTCCTCAAAGTTTGTCAGGATGGTACATATGTCAGACATCCAGGTCCACTCCTGAGGTCTTATGTGTGGAGTCTGACCTGAATATCTCTGAATAACTGCTCTCTTCTGCTCACAAATCCTTTGCAACATGTGGTGGGTAAAGTTCCAACGTGTGGGGACATCACTCACCAGTCGGTGTGCCGGAAGCTGCAAACGCTGCTGCAACACAGCAAGGGCGGCGGAAGCTGTAGCCGACTTGCGAAAATGAGCTGACAGGCAGCGTACTTTCACGAGCAGATCTGGCAACTCGGGGTACGATTTAAGAAACCGCTGAACCACGAGGTTAAGCACATGAGCCAGGCATGGTACGTGTGTGATCTCACCTCGCCTCAGAGCCGCCTCCAGGTTACGGCCATTGTCACACACGACCATGCCGGGATGTAGGTTCAGCGGTCTCAGCCACAGATCTGCCTGCTCTTTCACAGCTGTCCACAACTCACAAGCAGTGTGAGGTTTATCACCTAAGCTTATGAGTTTCAGCACAGCCTGTTGCCGCTTGGCGGAGGCAGTACTGCAATGCTTCCAGCTTGTTACTGATGTGGTGATATCTGAGATGGAGGCTGAACATGAGGAGGAGGATGCGCAGGAGCTGTACACTGTGGGGGCAACTCTGACTGACATAGGGCCCGCATCCTCGGTGTGGGGAGGATGTGTTCCGTCCCAAGGTCCGACTGGGTCCCGGCTTCCACTATGTTTACCCAGTGTGCCGTCAGAGAGATGTACTGTCCCTGGCCACAAGCACTTGTCCACGTTTCCGTTGTCAGGTGGACTCTCCCAGTAACTGCGTTGTTGAGGGCACAGCAGATGCTTTGGGACACGTGCTTGTGTAGTGCGGGGATGGCACACCGGACAAAATAGTGTCGGCTGGGGACCGAGTACCGAGGGACGGCCACCGCCATAAGATTGCGGAAGATTTCCATCTCCACCAGCCTAAAAGGCATCATTTCCAATGCAAGCAGTCGTGAAATGTGCGAATTTAGGACTGTGGCCTGTGGGGCGTTAGCTGCGAATTTCCAGCTTTCGTTCAAAGGTCTGAGACTCACGGCTACTAAGAGTTGACCATGTGGAAGACAGACCGGAGGTGGTGGTGCCCAGGTAACTGGAAGTATTGTCTGCTATCCAATTAATAACCTGTTCACACTGATCAGTTCTCAATACTGGTGTTGTTCTGTGCTTCCCTAGTAATTCGGTCAAGAAGTGGGAGCGAGAAGATGTGGCTGTTGGCTGTGGCACATTTTCACCTTGGCCACGGCCCCGTCCTCTGCACGAACCATCACCACAACGTCCACTTCCACGTCCCTTGCCACGCGCCTTGCCCATTGTAAATGAAGTAAAATAGCTTAGACTTGCACTATCAATGGAAAAAGGGTAATAAAGAGTAGATTAGAACCATGGAAGAGGAAAACCACAGTTATTGTTTACTGGGGTATACCACACTTTTTTAAATAGAGATATTTGCGGCTGAACAGTGAGCGACACACTCAAACTGCTTTTTTTTTAGATACCAAAGGCCCAAAACTGGACAGTACAGCGATTTGACCCGTGGAACTGCGAAACCACACTGGGATGTTGGGCCTACACAAGACTATTTTCAACAGATATATTTTTGTGTCACAACAGTCAGGAGACACTACTGTTTTTCTTTACGGAAAAAACTACCAAAACCTGAATAATAGAGATTTTTTACCGTGGGATGGCAAAACCACAGTTATTGTTTACTGGGGAATACCACACTTTTTAAAATAGAGATATTTGTGGCTGAACAGTGAGCGACACACTCAAACTGCTTTTTTTTTAGATACCAAAGGCCCAAAACTGGATAGTACAGCGATTTGACCCGTGGAACTGCGAAACCACACTGGGATGTCGGGCCTACACAAGACTATTTTCAACAGATATATTTTTGTATCACAACAGTCAGGAGACACTACTGTTTTTCTTTACGGAAAAAACTACCAAAACCTGAATAATAGAGATTTTTTACCATGGGATGGCAACACCACAGTTATTGTTTACTGGGGTATACCACACTTTTATAAATAGAGATATTTGCGGCTGAACAGTGAGCGACACACTCAAACTGTTTTTTTTAGATACAAATGGCCCAAAAGTGGATAATACAGAGGTTTGAATTGTGAAACTGCAAAGCCACACTTGTATTTCTCGGGCCTACACCAGACTATTTTCAACAGATATATTTGTGTCTGAACAATCAGGAGACACTATTTATTTTTTACGGCAAAAAATGCCAAAAGCAGGATAATAGAGATGTTTTACCGTGGAACAGCAAAACCACAGTTATAATTTACTGGTGTATACCAGACTTTTTTGAATATATATATATTTGCGGCTGAACAGTGAGCGACACACTCAAACTTTTTTTTTAGATACAAATGGCCCAAAAGTGGATAACACACAGGTTTGAATCGTGGAACTGCAAAACCACACTTGTATTTCTCGGGCCTACACCAGACTATTTTCAACAGATATATTTGTGTCTGAACAATCAGGAGACACTATTTATTTTTTACGGCAAAAAATGCCAAAAGCAGGATAATAGAGATTTTTTACTGTGGAACAGAAAAACCACAGTTATAATTTACTGGTGTATACCAGACTTTTTAAAATATATATATATTTGCGGCTGAACAGTGAGCGACACACTCAAACTGTTTTTTTTAGATACAAATGGCCCATAGAACTGCAAAACCACACTTGTATTTCTCGGGCCTACACCAGACTATTTTCAACAGATATATTTGTGTCTGAAAAATCAGAGGCACACTTTTTTTTTGGGGGGGGGGGTGGGACACCAAAAGGTTAATAAGATGGGTATTTGTACATTGTGAAGGAGGAAAAAAAAAGAGGATTTAGATAAAAAAAAGGATTTTTCCTGGCCCCCGGGACCTAGAGCTAAGTCCAGCAATTTCAGCAACAGGAGCAGCACATAGGACTGTAATGCAGCGTTTGCTGGTATAACCACTGCGTCTCCTATACAGCCTGCCTGCCTGCCTGATATACCTGGGATGGATATTAGTCCTGAGAAGGACTGTTTGTTTGTTCTGGCAGCCTTTACAGACCCTACACTAACTATTTTGCAGGATATATCTCTCCCTAAATCAGCAGCGCTGTCCCTACACTGTCTGATCCGGAGCGACTGTGTCCAAGATGGCGGCGCCCGGTTTTAAATACTCGAGGTGACGCTGTGCGGCCAGCCAATCACTGTAATGCCCACAAACAACATGGCTGTGGCATTACAGTGACTGGCTGGCAATCCCTGCATGTTCATTGGCTCTGTAAAGAGCACCAAACATGCAGGGTGGAGACCCGAGCTCCCGCCCGAGTAACCCGGAAATGCTCGGTGCTCGCCGAACATCCTGAGTAGCGTGATGCTTGGGCGAGTACCGAGCAGTGTCGAGCATGTTCGCTCAACACTAGTGCTGACGCATCATGTATGTATTTAGCTACAACTAGTGATGAGCGAGTATGCCTCATTAACTCTTTAGGCGAGCATGCTCGGGTGCTCGCCGAGTATTTTGGCATGCTTGGGGCTTCATTCATTGTCGCCACACCTGCAAGTGTCACAGCTGTTTGACAGATGTGACACATGCAGAGATAGCCTGTTCCTGCTTGCCAAAAGAGTTAATGAGTCATACTCGCTCATCACTAGTTACAACATTCAGTTTTGTGAAAAAGTAAGGAAAACCATGTGTTTTTGTTTTAATTATCGTCAACATTACAAAATTTGATTTTCATTTATATAAATAGTAAAATAATGATAAAAATGATGTAACTAAACAAAAAATACTAAAGAAGGCTACATGCATTAGGTTATCGGCATACAGATCTAATGATCTTATAAGCACTGTTTAACCATCTAATATGAATGGGAGCATCCTGGCTATCTCTTGATGGTAGATGTCGGAGGAAAGAAGGATTGTGCATTATACATTAAGATGCTCAATTATTTATTCTCATGGAAGATAAACAACTTTCAATCGAGTCTGTCTGTATCCCCTGTATTGAGAGCACATGCATACTCCATCAACTGGGGAAGAATATTTAAGGTTTAAGGCTGCCCCTTTAAGCAACACTCCAGATGTTTTTTTTTTTATTTCAGCACTGAAGTGGTGCAACTAATCTAAGTTCTTGTGGTGCCCTGCTGCGCATTGGTGCCACAGCTCCTAGAGGGGTTCATGGACGGATTCCTCCACAAGAGGCCCTCATAGCATACACACACCTCCACCTTCCACCTCAGACCACCAGAGGGAGCCTGGATAGGGATATAAATAGGGAAGGTGGAGCTAGGCAGTTCAGTCTAAGTCTGGAGTAGTCTGGTCTGAAGTCAAGTCTGTTAGGAGTTCAGTTGCAGTCTACAGTCTGCTGCAGCCAGAGAGAGGTTGTCAGTCCAGCACAGACTCAGTGAGCTCAGGTTAGTGAGCCTAAGGCGTGCCGACGCCATAAGAGAGGTGAAGAGTAGCGAGGCCTACTGTCAGTGTGAAGCCTAGTGAGGGCCCTGAGAGTGGCCGAGGGCAAGTGGAGTAAGCGAGCTACATAGGGGGCAGAGGAGCTTAGCCAGCTCACCCCAAGACCATATACCAGACACCGGGTCCGCGTCTGCAGGGATCTCTATGACCAGCAGAAACTACCGGAACCCCTGGTGAACTATATGTCCCAGGAACACCAAGAGCTGACTGTTATACCAGTGTCAGGAGTCACAGAGGCCCAAGAGACCAGGGAGTGTGAACTCCAACAGAAGGCACTACCATCAGGTCAGCCGGTGCAAGACAGAGACCAAGTTAGGCCTAGCTCTAGGCAGGTCATAAACTTATCAGGAAAAAGGCAAGAAACAGGAGGCCCCACACCCGCTCACTGGGGAGAGTCCTGAAATGCACCCTTCACCCTACAGTGCCCTGGATCGTGCCTGAAACACCACCAGTAAAGGTACTGAAGTGAACTGTTGTGAGTGTGCCTATTCTTCTTCTGACCCGGCTGGGTCCCCTCTGTCCTGCATCCCTTCTCCTACGCTGCCCTGAGGTCCCGCTCCACCTGTGGGGAGCCGCACCAACTAAGCTGCCTGATCACCGGCCTCAGAGGACTGTAGCAGCGCTGGTGATCCTCACCAGACACCACGGGTGGCGTCACGAACATTCTCCTTTCCCTTACACCTATCCCCCATTTTTTCTTGCTTTCAAGAGTGACACCAGAGTACGGCCCCGGGAGCCGGCCACCACGGCATCCCCAAAACCAATATCAATGCCCGGGTGCCGAGTCATCCCCATCCCCTGGGCGCATCATCTCTTCCTGGCGTCACGAACAGGATATCCGTGCCCGCGGCAATGACGGAGTGTTGTGCCCGTTGCCACCGGGTACTGTGCGCCTTTAATCAAAAACTGTGTATTTAAATGTGATGAAGATCACCGCCATTGTTGTGCCGCCAAGCGGGAAGAAGGGCGTAACCACGGGAAACTGAGAGGCGTACCTGCTGAAGCGCCCGAAGCCCCGGACACACCCCATGCCTCGCATCAAACCAGGAAGCGCCAGGTCCTGGAAGGAGCGCCGGTGAATGCTCTAACGTAGGATGCAAGCGACGCAAGGTCCTGAAGGAAGACCGTCACCTGCGGAGCTGCAGCCTACCGGAAGAAAAGAAAAGAAGGTAGGCCACGGTTCGCTAGGGGGGCGCCAGAATGTCCAAAGAACAGCACAACGCTGGAGTACCGGTTAACCACCCTGATGTTCAACCCGCGCTCGGCGTCGAACAGGCCGAAGCAGCCGCTCCACCAGCAGGGCTTGTAAAGCCTGTCATACCCATGGCCCTACCGTACATCCCTGGAGCGAAGTGGCTCCCCCAGTACAGCGGAAAACCAGATACCCTGTCTGGATTCAAAAGGAAAATATGTGGCATACTGGACATGTACTCTATGACAGACAAGCAAAGAGCCCCTGTTGTATTGGGACAATTGACTGGTGCTGCGGAGTGAGAAGTAGAAGGTCGGCCGCAGACCAGGAGTCACTGTCCGCAATCTTTAAAAAGTTACAGACTGTCTTTGAGAATTGTACTGAGACAGACCTCCGGATGAGGTTCTGCAACTGCTCTCAGCAACCGCAGGACAGTGTTCGGGACTATGCCTGGCGTTTACAAGGGGCCCTGCGAGCTCTGAAACAGGTTAGTCCAACCAGCATCGATAATGAAAATAAAATGCTGAAGGAACAGTTTATCCGGGGACTGAGGTCTCAAGAGGAGGGCAGGACTGTGCATTGGTGGTCCCTGGATCATCCAGATGCCACCTTTGACACCCTTAAGGACATGGCTATAAAAGGACTGCAGCCACTGTACTGAGTGCCCTGCAGCTGCGGACAGAGCCCGAGGAGGAAGGAAGGATCCTGCTAGCCGACAGCCCTGAGGATGTCCCCTGGATGAGAAGGAGGAGGAGGACAACTCCACCCCCTGGGAGGAACAGTGACCAGCGCCGCCCACCAAAGGACCCTGTCTGCCACCGCTGCTACAAGACCGGTCACGCCATCCAGAGCTGTCCTTTAAATGGGCAAACCCTGGGGCCGAGGGCTGACACCCAGGAGTAGACCCCTCAGGCCCATCAAATTGGTACCGCAGGTTCGTGGGAGGAAGACCTTTCCTGTCCATCATGCTGGACGGCATCGTGACACCTGCTCTACTGGACACAGGATCTCAGGTAACCATCATGCCTGATGTCCTCTACAAAAGGTACTGATCCCTAGACGAACTTCACCCACCAAATCCAAATCTTTCCGTGTATGCCGGAAACGGCCTCCCCCTTAACTTAGTCGGGGTTAAGGATATGGCAGTAAAGGTGGGAAGAGTGGAACTGAAGGACCAGGGACTAATTGTAGTAGAGACTAATCCTGATGATACAGACTTGTATATAGTACTTTGCACAAATATTGTTAGTAACTGTTTGGGAGAAGTGGTGTTCTTGCTCCAACAGATAGCTGACACTGCCAGACCAGGGCAGAGGAGGGCGCTCCAGAAAGAGATCCGAGCCCTTATGTACCAGCAACAGGTAAAGCTAACAGGCGGTGAAATTGGTAATGTACGGGTGACCCATTGTGATTCCCCCGATGAGTGAAATGCTGATTTGGTGTAGAGCAGCAATAGGTCTCAAAGGACGGAGCTACCAGGCGGTAGTAGAGCCCCTTAGCTCGGAACATAGGCCTACACTCTTGACTGCCAGAGGGGTAGTGGATGTACGCAATGGGAGGGTACCCGTACGCGTCCTAAACTATGGGGAGGACGAGGTTAGATTACCACGCTATGCCACTGTTGCCAAACTGTACACAGTAGATAACAACTCCATACACACGGTGGAGTCCTTAACCTCACCAGACGAAGTGGAGGATAATGACCAGGCAAACCAGGTGGAGGATTGGTGTCAACAGCTCCATGTTGGGACAGACACCACTCCTGCCCATCAGAAGCAGGGTGTACACCGGGTGGTTCAGGAATACAAGCAGGTATTCAGTAAGCACCCACTTGACTTTGGGAGGATTAAGGGGGTTCAACACCATATCCCCACAGGTGACCATCCACCCATCAAAGAACGTTACAGGCCTATACCACCAGCACACTACCAGAAGGCGAAGCAGATGTTGCACGACATGAAGAAGGCAGGGGTAGTAAGGGATAGTTGTAGTCCCTGGGCAGCTCACCTGGTCCTAGTCAGGAAAAAGGATGGAAGCATGAGAATGTGTGTAGATTACAGACAAGTAAATCGCATTACACATAAAGATGCATACCCTTTACCACGTATAAAGGAATCCCTGGCTGCCTTAAAGTCTGCAAATTCTCCACCCTTGTCCTCACTAGTGGATACTGGCAAGTAGCTGTTGCTGAGGAGGATCGGGAGAAGACGGCCTTCACCACCCCGATGGGACTCTGCGAGTTCAATAGCTTGCCGTTTGGACTCTGCAATGCCCCCGGAACGTTCCAGAGATTGATGGAGTGCTGCCTGGGACACCGCAACTTTGAGACTGTACTACTATACCTGGATGGCGTGATAGTGTACTCCAAAAAGTATGAGGACCACTTGAAGCACCTGGCAGAGGTATTTGAGTCGTTGTCCCAGTATGGGATGAAGCTGAAGCCCTCAAAGTGCCACCTGCTCAAGAGAAAGGTACAGTATCTGGGGCACATCATTAATCCAGAGGGAGTAGCACCAGACCCGGAGAAGGTCACTGCCATTCAGAAATGCCCCTAGCCGAAGAGCCTCAAGGAGGTACGTCAGTTCCTGGGACTAGTCGGGTATTACAGGAGGTTTGTGAAGGACTATACTAAGAAAGCGGCGCCTCTGCAAGACCTCCTGGTAGGACAGTACCCCAGAGGCAGAAATCCCCCGTTCCAGTGGGGTAAGGAGCAAGCTGAATCCTTTAAGGAGATGAAGGAGATCCTGACCAGCGAAGAGATCCTAGCCTACCCTGACTACAGCCAACCTTCCTGCTGTACACTGATGCCAGCAACGAAGGATTAGGAGCTGTACTAAGTCAGAAGCAGAATTGCCGAGAAAAGGTGATCGCCTATGCAAGCAGGAAGCTCCACCCGACCAAGAGGAACCGGGAAAACTATGGCAGCTTCAAATTAGTGTTCCTGGCCCTTGTCTGGGCCATCACCGAGTGGTTCAAGCACTACCTAGCCTCCAGTAAACTCACTGCCTTCACTGATAACAATCTCTTGACTCATCTAGAAACAGCCTACTTAGGAGCCATGGAACAACGATGGATGACTAGGCTGTCAAACTACCAATTCACTATTAAGTACCGGGCGGGCCGCAAGAACGCCAACGCCGATGCCCTGTCCAGGATGCCTCACCAGTCGGACACTGAAGAAGAAGTGGATGACCTGCAGGAGATTGAACTACCTGCCTTTCATCGGAATGGAATGGTCCACGAGCAACGAGCCTCCAGGAGGCACCCCTGCAACCCATCAAGACGACTCGTCCCTTGGAGATCGTGGCCCTGGATCATGTCAAGCTGTCACCCAGCAGGTCAGGATATTCCTATGCCCTGACCATGGTGGATCACTACTCCCGGTTCCTGGTGGTCGCCCCCGTCAAGGATCTGATGGCAGAAACTGCGGCAAAGACGTTTCAGGCGTACTTCTGCAGGCCCCATGGATACCCGAAGCAGGTGCTGACGGATCAAGGCCCAGCCTTTGAATCCGAATTGTTCAAGGAGTTCTGCCATCTGTACGGGTGTAAAAATATCCGGACTACACCGTACCACCCCCAAACCAACAGTCTCTGTGAAAAGATGAATAACATCGTCATCGACCTGCTGAAGACCTTACCACTAGAGGAGAGAAATCAGTGGCCAGACCTACTACCTGACCTGGTAGATCTGTACAACCACATACCTGTGAGTTCCACCAATTGCACTCCGGCATATCTCATGCGAGCAAGACCTGGGAAGTTGCCCATGGACCTGGAGCTTGGTGTAGTAGAACCAGAAGCAGATATGTCCACTGAGGACTGGGACACGACCAGACAGGAGCAGTACAGAAGAGTACAGGCCTGTGTCGAAGACAGTCTCAAACGGGTAAGGGACAAGCAGGAAGCCCACTACAATAAAAGTGCACCCGCAGAACCCTTCATACCAGGAGAAGTGGTATTAAAAAGGAAAAGGAAAAAACACAAACTTGATGACCAGTGGGAGAGAGAACCCTACACTGTGTTAAATTCAAGATTTGATAACAAGAAGACCTGTTTGATTAGCAAAGACGGAGGAATAACGACTGCAATGGTATCTAGAGACCATCTGAAGTTGTGTCCAGACCTGCTAATGCCCCAAGAAGAAGTGCCTCTCACCATACCGGAGAAGCCTAAAGAAGCAGAACTCCATACTGACTTAGGAGATTTCCCGGCAGATTGGCCTCAACTAGGAGGAGCAGTAATAATCCCTGTGATCCACTTCTTTCAACAGCCAGAAGACCCTCCACAGCAAGTAGAGCCTGTAAGTGCTTCAGAAGAGCCTGCTCAAGAAGAATCCGCGGAAGAAGGCACCCCGGTTGGAGCAGAGCAAGAAGGCCCAACCAATAGTATACTTGCCAGTCCGGTAGAGGGGTTAAGGCAACCCTGCAGTCCCCCAACACTTAGAACTGACAGAATGGGAGGTAGTGCAAATGCTAGTGCCTCACGCATCCCAGTACCATGTAGATCGACATGTAGCACACGAGGTCAGACCCCTGTCAGATACAGAGAGTAAAGAAGGAAACTCTGACAGTGTAAATAGTTGCCCCTGGGGTATTAAATTGTGTATGTATTTATTGCTTTGTGTTATACTTGACATGGACAATCTAAGTGAAATGGACACTTTCCCTTGTTGCCTCTAGTTACCCGTGAGGGTACATAAAGAACTTTGTTGCTGAGGACTAAGTACAGCCCAAAAACTATTTGCTGTAAATAATTGCACTCCCTGGAGTGCCCCTTTAGGTGACCTCAGAACAAAAACCTGTCTGGTGTGGCACAAGCGGAGGTCCAACTCAGGATCGCCATGCCCTGCAGCCACCCCATGGCCTCCGTGGAGGGTTTGCTTTGGACAGGTCCCTCAAGCTACCAAGTACTCTAACCTGTGAGATGGACATCCTGTCGGGGAGCCTCACCGGAAGAGACTTGATTTCTGGGGTTGCTTATTGAATTGTACATATCTATTTATTATTTATAATGTTTTATGTGTAACGTTTAAGCAAAGTGCCTTCCATAAAGGGAAGAGTTATTGTATTGTTGTTATAAAAAGTACTTCAGTCCGGGAGTACTGAGCTTTGCTAGGGGGGAATGTGGTGCCCTGCTGCGCATTGGTGCCACAGATCCTAGAGGGGTGCATGGACGGATTCCTCCACAAGAGGCCCTCATAGCATACACTCACCTCCACCTTCCACCTCAGACCACCAGAGGGAGCCTGGATAGGGATATAAATAGGGAAGGTGGAGCTAGGCAGTTCAGTCTAAGTCTGGAGTAGTCTGGTCTGAAGTCAAGACTGTAAGGAGTCTGCTGCAGCCAGAGAGAGGTTGTCAGTCCAGCACAGACTCAGTGAGCTCAGGTTAGTGAGCCTAAGGCATGCCGACGCCATAAGAGAGGTGAAGAGTAGCGAGGCCTACTGCCAGTGTGAAGCCTAGTGAGGGCCCTGAGCGTGGCCGAGGGCAAATGGAGTAAGCGAGCTGCATAGGGGGCAGAGGAGCTTAGCCAGCTCACCCCAAGACCATATACCAGACACCGGGTCCGCGTCTGCAGGGATCTCTATGACCAGCAGAAACTACCGCAACCCCTGGTGAACTCTATGTCCCAGGAACACCAAGAGCTGACTGTTATACCAGTGTCAGGAGTCACAGAGGCCCAAGAGACCAGGGAGTGTGAACTCCAACAGAAGGCCCTACCTCCTTGTCAGCCGGTGCAAGACAGAGACCAAGTTAGGCCTAGCTCTAGGCAGGTCATAAACTTATCCAGAAAAAGGCAAGAAACAGGAGGCCCCACACCCGCTCACTGGGGAGAGTCCTGAAATGCACCCTTCACCCTACAGTGCCCTGGATCGTGCCTGAAACACCACCAGTAAAGGTACTGAAGTGAACTGTTGTGAGTGTGCCTATTCTTCTTCTGACCCGGCTGGGTCCCCTCTGTCCTGCATCCCTTCTCCTACGCTGCCCTGAGGGCCCACTCCACCTGTGGGGAGCCGCACTAACTAAAACTAAGTTGCCTGATCACCGGCCTCAGAGGACTGTAGCAGCGCTGGTGATCCTCACCAGACACCACGGGTGGCGTCACGAACATTCCCCTTTCCCTTACACCTATCCCTCATTTTTTCTTGCTTTCAAGAGTGACCCCAGGGTACGGCCCCGGGAGCCGGCCACCGCGGCATCCCCAAAACCAACAACAAGGCCCGGGCGCCGAGTCGTCCCCATCCCCTGGGCGCGTCATTCTCTGCCCCTAAAATTATACTCATCAGCAGCCGTCTTCATCTTTTTTCAGCGTCGCTCTGGTCGGCCTTGAGCAGTTTCTGACCTGCCATATTGCTCCAGTGTTTGCTGGATGATCTGGAAGTCCCAACTCAATGTAAGTCTATGAGGGCCAGACTGAGGCTCTCATAGACTTACATTTAAAGCTTGTAACCGTTACCTCTGACTTCTGGTCAGTCAGAAAATGACATCACAAGATGGCAGAGCGGGACTGGAGGGGTACAAGGAACAGCTGAAGATGGCGGCTGGTAAGTATAGTACTAGGATAAAGGAGCTTACAATCATGGCACCACTCCAGCACTGAAATAAAAAATGCTGGATTGGTGCTTTAAAAAAATTGACTGTGATAATTTACTATCATTTATGACATTTAACACTCATAAACACAGTATGTAATTACCGTGAATTGAAATATCACTTTTTTCAGACTATCCAGATCACTCTATGCTCTGTGTGTGATGCGGAAATCTCTTTTACAATGTAAGCCTATGTGTCCTTGTTCTGATGCTCCATAGGCTTACCATGTAGAAGCCCCTTCTGGGACACACAGAACACAGTGTGATCTGGAGAGTCTGAAGAGTGGTGATGTTGTGTCACCCCAGGCCTGGATGCCACAAACAATAATCTGTGTCTGAGAGGAGGAGGGAGGTTCCCTGGTTAGGGTCCATTAGCATGCAGCACCTCCTGTCCCAGGCCAGTAGGGGGAGCTGGCTGCCCTATAAAAGCTGGAACTGGGGCAGGGTTAGAGAGACCAGAACCCACTTCTGAAGTGACCAGAAGGGTTCTCAGAGAAGAAGGACAGGTCAGCAGCAGCTGAGGAGTCTGTGAGGCAGAGGAGAAACTGCAAGCCAGGGACAGAGGCGACGAGAGCCGGTCCTGGCTGAGAGAATCACACAACCGGAGATTGGGGTCCGAGGCTGTCAGGGTTATAAGCCCAGCAGCAGAGAACCAACCGGCGAGGGATTTCAGGCCCCTTGGCCTAAGAAGCCTGGAGGCTCCGCCACACAGAGGGACCAGTACAGCAAAGAGAAAGCAAAAGGTACACAAGGCCCGAGTCGCAAGCCATACAGGCAAGAACTACATGGTAAGCTCAGGGACGTGGGCTATTACACCACGCAGAGGGGGATAGTCAGAAAGAGCATAGAGAGAACGGTAGGCCTACACACTCACCCTGACCAGTGGGGTTCCACGAATGCTCTCAGACACCCAGGCCCATTCCTAACCGGTACTACTGTTGGGTCATTAACCCCTTAACAACATCTGACATACTAACACGTGTCTGTGGCCTGGGACTTAAGAGCCAGACCGGCATTAGTACGTCATGGCGATCGCGCGCGCACACAGGCTGTGCGGGCGCGATCGCCGCCGGGTGTCAGCTGATTGTCACAGCTGACACCCGATACTATGTGCAGGGAGCGGTCCTGCACCGCTCCCAGCACATTAACCCCCGCGATGCTGTGATCGAAGTTGATCGAAGTCGATCGAAGTCGATCGCAGCATTGCAGGGGCAAGGGGAGGTGATCGGAGATACTCACCTCCTCTTCTGGCTTCCAGCGCTGTCTGCAAAGGCTTCCCGGGTGTTGCCATGATGACCCGATGTCGTCATGACAACATCCGGGTCACCAGACAGCAGGAAGATTGTTTGGACATGCGCAGTGCATCTCCAAACAATCTTCTCCCTGTCCGGCGCTGACAGCCTGCATGGCACAGGGATGGTGTTGCATTCCTGTGCCATGCAGGCGATCAGAGAAAAAAAAGTGAAAGTCCCAGAGTGGGAAAAAGTAATAAACTATATAAGCTTCCAGAAAGTGAAAAAAAAAAAAAAAATTGCAAAATCTAAAAAAAAAAATAAAAAAAATAATCCACCAAAAATAAAAATATAATGTACCCATCAATAAATATTATTATAAAAAAAAAAAAAAAAAAAACAATAAAAGTACACATATTTGGTATCGCCGCGTCCGGAACAACCTGACATATAAAACTGTCCCACTAGTTGAATCAATTTGTGAAGCACCTGGGGGTTCCAAGTGCTCACTATGCATCTAGATAGGTGCCTTGGGGGGTCTAGTTTCCAAAATGGGGTCACTTGTGGGGGAGCTCCAATGTTTGGGCACACAGGGGCTCTCCAAACGCAACATGGTGTCCGCTAACAATTTGAGCCGACAATTTGTTAGCGGACACCATGTTGCATTTGAAGAGTCCCTGTGTGCCCAAACATTGGAGCTCCCCCACAAGTGACCCCACTTTGGAAACTAGAACCCCCAAGGCACCTATATAGATGCATAGTGAGCACTTGGAACCCCAGGTGCTTCACAAATTGATTCATAAAAATTAAAAAGTGTTTTTATTTTCACTTTTTCATTTTTACGAATCAATTTGTGAAGCACCTGGGGGTTCCAAGTACTCACTATGCATCTAGATAGGTGCCATGGGGGGTCTAGTTTCCAAAATGGGGTCACTTGTGGGGCAGCTCCAAAGTTTGGGCACACAGGGGCTCTCCAAACGCAACATGGTGTCCACTAACAATTTGAGCCGATTTTCCATTCAATTTGTTAGCGTATACCATGTTGCATTTGGAGAGTCCCTGTGTGCCCAAACATTGGAGCTCCCCCACAAGTGACCCCATTTTGGAAACTAGACCCCCCAAGGCACCTATCTAGATGCATTGTGAGCACTTGGAACCCCAGGTGCTTCACAAATTGATTCGTAAAAATGAAAAAATGAAAAAACAAACACTTTTTCATTTTTACGAATCAATTTGTGAAGCACCTAGGGGGTTCCAAGTGCTCACTATGCATCTAGATAGGTGCCTTGGGGGGTCTAGTTTCCAAAATGGGGTCACTTGTGGGGGAGCTCCAATGTTTGGGCTCACAGGGACTCTTCAAATGCAACATGGTGTCTGCTAACAAATTGTCGGCTCAAATTGTTAGCGGACACCATGTTGCGTTTGGAGAACCCCTGTGTGCCCAAACATTGGAGTTCCCCCACAAGTGACCCCATTTTAGAAACTAGACCCCCCAAGGCACCTATCTAGATGCATAGTGAGCACTTGGAACCCCCTAGGTGCTTCACAAATTGGTTCATAAAAATGAAAAAGTGTTTTTTTTTTCATTTTTTCATTTTTACGAATCAATTTGTGAAGCACCTGGGGTTCCAAGTGCTCACTATGCATCTAGATAGGTGCCTTGGGGGGTCTAGTTTCCAAAATGGGGTCACTTGTGGGGGAGCTCCAATGTTTGGGCACACAGGGGCTCTCCAAACGCCTCATGGTGTCCGCTAACAATTTGAGCCGATTTTCCATTCAATTTGTTAGCGGATACCATGTTGCATTTGAAGAGTCCCTGTGTGCCCAAACATTGGAGCTCCCCCACAAGTGACCCCATTTTGGAAACTAGACCCCCCAAGTCACCTATCTAGATGCATAGTGAGCACTTGGAACCCCAGGTGCTTCACAAATTGATTCGTAAAAATGAAAAAATTAAAAAAAAAACACTTTTTCATTTTTACGAATCAATTTGTGAAGCATCTAGGGGGTTCCAAGTGCTCACAACGCATCTAGATAGGTGCCTTGGGGGGTCTAGTTTCCAAAATGGGGTCACTTGTGGGGGAGCTCCAATGTTTGGGCACACAGGGGCTCTCCAAACACAACATGGCGTCCGCTAATTATTCAAGCAAATTTTACAATCAAAAAGTCAAATGGCGCTCCTTCCCTTCCGAGCCCTGCCGTGCGCCCAAACAGTGTTTTTTCCCCAAATATTGGGTATCTGCGTGCCCAGGGGAAATTGCACAACAAATTTTGGAGTCCATTTTTTCTTGTTACCCCTGTGAAAATAAAAAAAATTGGGTCTAAATAACATTTTTGTGAAAAAAGTTAAATGTTCATTTTTTTCTTCCACATTCAAAAAATTCCTGTGAAGCACCTGAAGGGTTAATAAAGGTCTTGAATGTGGTTTTGAGCACCTTGAGGGGTGCAGTTTTTAGAATTTTGTCACTTTTGGGTATTTTCTGTCATAAAGACCTCTCAAAGTGACTTCAAATGTGATGTGGTCCCTAAAAAAATGGTTTTGTAAATTTTGTTGGAAAAATGAGAAATTGCTTGTCAACTTTTAACCCTTATAGCTCCCTAACAAAAAAAAATTTTTGTTCCAAAATTGTGCTGATGTAAAGTAGACATGTGGGAAATGTTATTTATTAACTCTTTTGTGTGACATATCTCTCTGATTTAAGGGCATAAAAATTCAAATTTTGAAAATTGCAAAATTTTCTAAATTTTTGCCAAATTTCCATTTTTTTCGCAAATAAACGCAAGTGATATCGAAGAAATTTTACCATAATCATGAAGTACAATATGTCACGAAAAAACAGTCTCAGAATCAGGGGGATCCGTTGAAGCGTTCCAGAGTAATTACCTCATAAAGTGACAGTGGTCAGAATTGTAAAAATTGGCCTGGTCATTAACGTGCAAACCACCCTCGGGGCTTAAGGGGTTAATAATATCTACAATAAAGAACCTGACCTGATTGAAGCGGACTCTGAACTCTTACTATTGCGGCCTGCACTATCACCCCCAACATCCACCTACACTACCCTAGGGCTACACTCTTCCAGTGGGGAGTTATCCTACCTCTGTGCTGCACACCAACAACAGCCCCAGTGGCCTGCCCTGCAGCGGCAGTTATGCCTGACCGCAATCCACGGGTGGTGTAGTCGGACATTTAAAACACTGATAAATAGACTGCCACAATTTGGTCTGACCACTCTGAGCCACGGGATCGGGTTGCCACTACTACCCCCAGCATCGTACAGAAGCCCGGTTCTGGGTACCCCACGGAATAGGGGGCGAGTCAGCTTTGGCGTAGTCGGCAAGATTGTGACCAACCCACCACAAACGGGTATTGCGTGCCTGAGAAAGATTTATACATACCTGAGTGAAGTTTCCCGCCATTCGGGGCCATTTCCCGCCATCCAGAGCCGTTTCCCGCCATCGGGCGCCATCTTCGGGACGCCGCGCGGGAAGAAGAGGGGCGTGGACGTCAAAAACGCGCGAGACCTGAAGCTCCGCCCTACGCTGAGACGCTGCGCAAGGTCCTATAAGGAGATCCAGCGGACGCCGACGTCATCACCGAGCGACGCAAGGTCATCGCCCAGAGCATCGTGAGCGGAGCCGCGGCCTACAGAAGAGGATCGCCGGAAGGTAGGCCACGGTTAACTAGGGGGGAGCAAGATGTCGGATGCGGAGGGACCCTCTACCACCAGCGCAGCCGCTTCAGCTGTGATGCCGTTTTCAATGCCCTATATCCCCGGAGAGGCCTGGCTGCCACAGTATGCTGGTGAGTCGCA
Source organism: Phyllobates terribilis (assembly GCF_046119375.1). Classification (NCBI taxonomy): domain Eukaryota; kingdom Metazoa; phylum Chordata; class Amphibia; order Anura; family Dendrobatidae; genus Phyllobates; species Phyllobates terribilis. Next base: position 227,608,849 of record NW_027362763.1, read on the forward strand.
TACCTTGGGCGACTTTAAAGAAAGGCTGTATAGCTTGTTCAAAGTTTATCCCCTGACAGAAGAACAGAAAGTAAGCATGCTGATAGGGCAGTTAACTGGTGCGGCCCAGCGGGAGGTAAAGTCTTGGACAGCTGAGGAGAAAAGGACTGTAAGGGGGGTTCTGACCCATCTACGGGACACCTTTGATACCCGTACCTCAGCAGAAATCAAAATGCGGTTCTATGGATGTAAGCAGCGAGCTCAAGATAGCATCAGAGATTATGGCCTAAATTTACAGGAAGCCTTGGGAGCAATTAAGCAAGCTGACCCTGGCAGCGTGCAGGATACAGATAAACTATTGACTGACCAGTTCATAGAAGGTCTGCTGTCCAGCGCCCACAGAACCCAGCTGCGCCTCATGGCCCTACAGAACCCTGATTTGACTTTTGCACAGTTCAAAGATAGGGCCATCCGGGTGCTCCGAGAACCTGCACCGGGTGGCGCTGTAGCTTCCCGGCGCCCAGCCATCACTTACCACCAGGGGGCGGTGCCCTACCCCGCAGACCTTGTGGAGGCTGATGCGCAGGCCCTAAATCCATCCCCGCCTGCAAACCTGCACCATCAGGTCCAAGAACTAACAAAGAGTGTTGCTGCATTGACCAGGACCGTACAGTCGTTACAGATGGACCCGTCAGGACCAATCAAGCTGGCTTCCAGTCTGGAGGATATCCCGTGGCGTCAACGGAGGAGGATCCCGTCGTTCAGAGGGAGGCCCGTCGATCGTTACACTGAGGATGGACAGCCGATTTGCTGCCATTGCAGCCAGCCGGGACACGTAGCCAGGTACTGTACTTTAAATGGGTCCGACCTGGGGCAGAGGGCCAACCCCCAGGCATAAGGTCATCAGGCCCGTCTAATTGGCGTGATAAGTACGTGGGGGGACGCCCGGTTTTACCCGCAGTGCTGGACGGTATCCCCATGAGTGCACTGCTGGATACCGGGTCACAAGTAACTACCATCCCCTATGTACTTTTTAAGCAGTATTGGAGTGACACTGACATAACCCGCTATCTAGACAATGACTGGAGCATCATCACCAGCAATGGCCAGCCCGTGCCGCAGGTGGGGTTCAGAGAGATGACCATTAAGATTGGTAAAGTTGAATTGCCGGCACAGGGAGTGATCATTGTGGACATTGACCGTCGAGAAAGTCACCCTAAAATAACCTTGGGTACTAACGTGATTGAAAATTGTCTTTCAGAAGTAATTGTAATTTTGCAGCAGGTGGCTATGAATGCGAGCTCCAGCCAACAGAGGGTCCTCCAGAAAGAGATAAGAGCCCTGATGAGACGGCAACAGGTAGAACTGTCTGGTGGTGAGATCGGTAGCGTGAGGATGAGCGACCCGTTCCCCATTGCCATGCCTCCCAAAAGTGAAATGATGATCTGGAGTCGGACTGCAATCGGGTTAAGAGGGAGAGACTACCAAGCCATGGTAGAACCCGTGTACTCAGACAGCAGGCCCACCATTTTGACAGCCTGGGGGGTGGTTGATGTCCGCCATGGAAGGGTGCCCGTCCGGATCTTAAACATTGGGGAAAGGGAAGTACATTTGCCCCGGTACGCTACATTAGCCAAATTGTTTGCTCTTGAACCCTTGCCTCCATCTCCACCGGTGGAGGATAATGGCTCCCAGAAACACAAGGAGGACTGGTGCCAGAAACTCCATGTTGGTGCTGACTCTACTCCCCTGCACCAAAAACAAGGAGTCTACCGGGTGGTTCAGGAGTACGAGACAATCTTTAGTAAGCACCCTTTAGACTTCGGCCGAGTAAAGGGAGTGGAACACCACATCCCCACGGGGAGCCACTGACCAATAAAAGAGAGACACAGACCTGTACCCCCTGCACATTATCAGAATGCAAAGGGCATGCTGAGAGAAATGAAAGAAGCTGGGGTCATTAGAGATAGCTGTAGCCCCTGGGCAGCTCCCTTAGTTTTGGTGAAAAAGAAAGACGGTACCATGAGAATGTGCGTGGACTATAGAAAGGTCAATCGTATCACCCATAAAGACGCATACCCGTTACCTAGGATAGAGGAGTCTTTAGCCACACTAAAATCAGCTAACTTCTTCTCTACTTTGGATCTTACTAGCGGGTACTGGCAGGTTCCTGTGGCAGAGGCTGACAAGGAGAAGACCGCCTTCACCACCCCGATGGGACTCAGTGAATTCAACTGTGCGCCGTTCGGGCTCTGCAACGCACCAGGGACCTTCCAGAGGATGATGGAATGCTGCTTAGGACATAGGAATTTTGAAACGGTCCTTCTCTACCTGGACGATGTTATTGTCTATTCGAAGACTTACGAGGACCATCTAAAGCACCTGGCCGAGGTGTTCAAGGCCCTGGCAGGCATTGGCATGAAAGTGAAACCCTCCAAGTGCCATCTGTTAAAGCCGAAGGTACAGTACCTGGGACACGTGGTGAGTGCAGAAGGAGTAGCCCCCGACCCTGACAAAATCACGGCAATAAAGAACTGGCCAAGCCCCTCTAACATAAAAGAAGTGAGGCAGTTCCTCGGGTTGGTAGGCTACTACCGAAGGTTCATCCCAGGGTTCACCAAGATGGCAGCCCCTATGCAGGACCTCCTTATAGGACAATCTAAGACCAGAAGCCAAAAGCCACCCTTCAAGTGGGACAAGCCAGAAGAGGAGTCCTTCCGCCAGCTGAAGATGACCCTCACGGGGGATGAGATCCTGGCCTACTCCGATTATGGCCAGCCTTTTATTCTCCTCACAGACGCCAGAAATGTGGGGCTGGGAGCCGTACTGTCACAGAACCAACAGGGCAGAGAAAGGGTGATCGCGTACGCCAGTCGGAAGCTGAGGCCCACCGAGAGAAACCCGGAGAATTACAGCTCCCTTAAGCTGGAGTTCTTGGCAGTGGTGTGGGCCGTAACGGAACATTTCAAGCATTACCTGGCCTCTGCGAAGTTCACTGTGTACACGGACATCAATCCGTTGACGCACCTGGACACTGCGAGACTTGGCGCCCTAGAGCAGCGGTGGATGGCCCGGCTATCAAACTATGACTTCACCATCAAGTACCCGGCAGGCCGAGCCAATGGCAATGCAGATGCCCTATCGAGAATGCCCCACTTGCCGATGAGAGAGAAGATCCAGACGAGCTGGAGGAAATAGAGCTCCCTGCATTCCACCGGTATGGGGCCACTCAGTACTCCCACCGTGTAAGAGACAAAGACTCGACCACCATCATGTTCAATCCCTTACCTCACCATGGCTGGGCTGAAATGCAGGATAGTGACCCTGCAGTTCGCTTGGTGAAGGAAATGCTGACTCTGGCAGATGCCTATCCCAATCCGGATGCCCCTGAGGAAGCTAAGCAGCTGTGGAAGGAGAAGAGCAGACTATTTCTCTATGAAGGTAAACTGTGCAGAAGGCTTGTCAACCACCGGACACACGAGTTAACCTGGCAAGTAGTAGTTCCCAGACGAGATGCGGCTATGGTCCTGGAGACCTACCATGACCGAGCAGGACACTTTGGGTGGAAGAAACTGGAGTTCCTGTTACGGGAGTGGTTCTTCTGGATAGGAATGAGAGGGGCCATAGAAAGATTGTGCAGAGATTGCGGCCCATGTAACCTTAGAAGGAAGGATCGTGCCAGCCAGAAGACTCCATTGAGGCCCATCATTACCAGGCAGCCTCTGGAGCTGGTAACGCTAGACCATGTGAAGTTGGCTCCAAGCCGGTCCGGCTACATCTATGCCCTCACGATTGTGGACCATTACTCCCGGTTCCTGGTGGTGGTTCCTGTTAAAGACTTGACAGCCCAAACAGCGGCCAGAGCCTTCCAACAACACTTCTGCCATCCACACGGGTATCCAGAACAGGTCTTGACAGATCATGGTCCAGCGTTTGAGGCTGAAGTCTTCCAGGAGTTCTGCAACCTCTACGGCTGTAAGAAGATTCGGACAACGCCTTACCACCCGCAAACCAACGGGCTGTGTGAGAAAATGAATAATATCGTCATTGATCTCCTCAAGACGTTGCCCCTGGAAGAATGCAGCCTGTGGCCGGAGAAGCTGCCAGACCTGATGGACTTATACAACCATATCCCGGTGAATGCTACAAATTGCACCCCGGCTTACCTGATGCGAGCAAGACCAAGTAAGCTGCTGGTAGACCTCGAGATGGGAGTCCTGACACCCAAGGACACCACCCCAGACGCGGACTGGGATACGGAACGGCGGCTACAGTACAAGAAGGAGAGTGTGGAGAGGAGTCTTGCTCAAGTGAGAGAAAAGCAAGAGAGGCTCTTCAACCAACATGCCCCTGCTGGTCCCCTGGAACCTGGTGAGCAGGTCCTGAAGTGGAAAAGAAGGCTTCACAAGCTAGATGACCAGTGGGAGAGCGACCCGTACACAGTACTGCAGTCCGACCACAACAACCCGAAGTTATGTGTAATTACCAAGGATGGAGGAGAAGCCACTAGCACAGTCTCCAGAGACCACCTAAAATGGTGCCCCGAGCAACTACAGAGTGCAGGAGAAGATCAAGATGACCTTGAACCCGCAGAGGACAAGGAAGAAATGATCAGCACAGTTCTTGGAGAGTTTCCCCGGTCCTGGACTCAGATAAACGACGCAATAGTGGTACCCGTCCTATACTTCCTTCAACCAACCCAGCAGGAGCCTACAGGAGAGCAGGAAGAACAAGAGAAACAAGCAGCCCAGGAGGCAGAAGAACCCGTGCCAGCAGCCCAGGAGAGTCAACCCTCTTCTAACAGTGAGCCTGCCATGCCTGCGGTAAACCAAAGGACCCGCAGACAGCTGCCTGTACTGCCTGTAAACCTAGCTAGTAGCTGTACCCTTAATGCTAGTGGGGAAAGCCAGGTTAGACCACCGCCAGACAGTGGGTTACGCAGGTCAACCCGGAGCACTAGGGGTCAAATACCAGCTCGCTGGAGAATCTGAATGCAAAGTATATATTTACCTGTATATTGCAAATGTTTTATGTTTGTTACCTGGTTATTAATAATGTTTTTCCAGTTTTTCCTAGTTCAATGGACTGACAGGTCATGGACACTGAATGGCCGGTACTGTCTTGTAGATAGTTGCACTTGGTGCCCTCTTGCGAAGATGGCCACAGAAGAAAAACCTGTCCGGCATGGCTCTCTTGTGGTCCAAAGTAGGTAGCTCAGCCTTGTCACCACGCCCAGGGCCAGGAACTTGGGGTTTATGGAGACAGGTCCCCACACCGTTCAAGACTTCACCTAGTTGGGTGATATGGACACCCGGTCACAGAAGCGCCGTGACCTTAAGGACAAAATGTACTTGTATATATGTTATGTTATCATTTATACCCTGTATTTGTGTTTCCTGTTTAGTCCGGAGTACTAAATTTTACTAGGGGGGGAATGTGTCACCCCAGGCCTGGATGCCACAAACAATAATCTGTTTCTGAGAGCAGGAGGGAGGTTCCCTGGTTAGGGACCATTAGCATGCAGCACCTCCTGTCCCAGGCCAGTAGGGGGAGCTGGCTGCCCTATAAAAGCTGGAACCGGGGCAGGGTTAGAGAGACCAGAACCCACTTCTGAAGTGACCAGAAGGGTTCTCAGAGAAGAGGGACAGGTCAGCAGCAGCTGAGGAGTCCGTGAGGCAGAGGAGAAACTGCAAGCCAGGGACAGAGGCAACGAGAGCCGGACCGGGCTGAGAGAATCACACAACCGGACATTGGGGTCCGAGGCTGCCAGGGTTATAAGCCCAGCAGCAGAGAACCAACCCGCGAGGGATTTCAGGTCCCTTGGCCTAAGAAGCCTGGAGGCTCCGCCACACAGAGGGACCAGTACAGCAAAGAGAAAGCAAAAGGTACACAAGGCCCGAGTCGCAAGCCATACAGGCGAGAACTACACGGCAAGCTCAGGGACGTGGGCTATTACACCACGAAGAGGGGGATAGTCAGAAAGAGCATAGAGAGAACGGTAGGCCTACACACTCACCCTGACCAGTGGGGTTCCCCGAATGCTCTCAGACACCCAGGCCCATTCCTAACCGGTACTACTGTTGGGTCAGTAATAATATCTACAATAAAGACCCTGAACTGTTTGATGTGGACTCTGAACTCTTACTCTTGCGGCCTGCACTATCACCCCCAACATCCACCTACACTACCCTGGGGCTACACTCCTCCCGTGGGGAGTTATCTTACCTTTGTGCTGCACACCAACACCAGCCCCAGTGGCCTGCCCTGCAGCGGCGGTTATCCCTGACCGCAATCCACGGGTGGCGTAGTCGGACATTTTAAACACTGATAGATAGACTGCCACAATTTGGTCTGACCACCCTGAGCCACGGGATCGGGTTGCCACTACTACCCCCAGCATCGTACAGAAGCCCGGTTCCGGGTACCCCACGGCCTAGGGGGCGAGTCAATGTCATTCAGAAGAGTAGCAGAGCAGCACTGGAGGTGATGGCAATAGGTGAGTATATTAACACATTGACATTACAGTACAAACACATATACACAGGTTTAGGGAAAGAAAGATCATAGTAGGGCTTCTTTAAGGACATTTTCAGCTATGAAGGAGTAGATTTAGTAGTATATCCTTAGTTTTCTGCCCCACAAACAAAAATAACAGGGAAATTACTAACTTACAGCCCATTTAGAACACCATAAAATGTAAACATTAATAGTATTCCTTAAATTCACTAAAAAAAAAAAAAAACATTCTGTATCTGAGGAAAATTTAAAATTTGTTCAGAATGTCAAATTTAAAAAAAGAGCAAAAATCAATGGTGGGTAACATATAAAAGTCAAGGGGAGAAACTCATTTAAAATTGTTGTTATACCCTGTATGTGATATTAGATAAACAGTGGTGGTCAAAAGTGTTGGCACCCCTGCAATTCTGTCAGATAATACTCAGTTTCTTCCTGAAAATGATTGCAATCACAAATTCTTTGGTATTATTATCTTCATTTAATTTGCTTGCAAGGAAAAAACACAAAAGAGAATGAAGCAAAAATCAAATCATTGATCATTTCACACAAAACTCCAAAAATGGGCCAGACAAAAGTATTGGCACCCTCAGCCTAATACTTGGTTGCACAACCTTTAGCCAAAATAATTGCGAACAACCGCTTCCAGTAACCATCAATGAGTTTCTTACAATGCTCTGCTGGAATTGTAGACCATTCTTCTTTGGCAAACTGCTCCAGGTCCCTGATATTTGAAGGGTGCCTTCTCCAAACTGCCATTTTGAGATCTCTTCACAAGTGTTCTATGGGATTCAGGTCTGGACTCATTGTTGGCCACCTTAGAAGTCTCCAGTGCTTTCTCTCAAACCATTTTATAGTGCTTTTGGAAGTGTGTTTTGGGTCATTGTCCTGCTGGAAGACCCATGACCTCTGAGGGAGACCCAGCTTTCTCACACTGGGCCCTACATTATGCTGCAAAATTTGCTGGTAGTCTTCAGACTTCATAATGCCATGCACACGGTCAAGCAGTCCAGTGCCAGAGGCAGCAAAGCAACCCCAGAACATCAGGGAACCTCCGCCATGTTTGACTGCAGGGACCGTGTTCTTTTCTTTGAATGCCTCTATTTTTTCCTGGACACTCTATGTTGATGCTTTTTCCCAAAAAGCTCTACTTTTGTCTCATCTGACCAGAGAACATTCTTCCAAAACCTTTTAGGCTTTCTCAGGTAAGTTTTGGCAAACTCCAGCCTGGCTTTTTTATGTCTCGGGGTAAAAAGTGGGGTCATCCTGGGTATCCTACCATACAGTCCCTTTTCATTCAGACTCCGACGGATAGTACGGGTTGACACTGTTGTACCCTCGGACTGCAGGGCAGCTTGAACTTGTTTGGATGTTAGTCGAGGTTCTTTATCCACCATCCGCACAATCTTGCGTTGAAATCTCTCGTCAATTTTTCTTTTCCGTCCACATCTAGGGAGGTTAGCCACAGTGCCATGGGCTTTAAACTTCATGATGACACTGCGCACGGAAGACACAGGAACATTCAGGTCTTTGAAGATGGACTTGTAGCCTTGAGATTGCTCATGCTTCCTCACAGTTTGGTTTCTCAAGTCCTCAGACAGTTCTTTGGTCTTCTTTCTTTTCTCCATGCTCAATGTGGTACACACAAGGACACAGGACAGAGGTTGAGTCAACTTTAATCCATGTTAACTGGCTGCAAGTGTGATTTAGTTATTGCCAACACCTGTTAGGTGCCACAGGTAAGTTACAGGTGCTGTTAATTACACGAATTAGAGAAGCATCACATGATTTTTCAAACAGTGCCAATACTTTTGTCCACCCCATTTTTTAGGCTTGGTGTGGAATTGTATCCAATTTGGCTTTAGGACAGTTCTCTTTGTGTTTTTTCATTGAAGACAAATTAAATGAAGATAATAATACCAAAGAATTTGTGATTTCAATCATTTTTAGGAAGAAACTGAGTATTATCTGACAGAATTGCAGGGGTGCCAGTACTTTTGGCCATCACTGTAGATTCTTGTTAACATTTTCCATTTTTTATAGTCTAAGGTATGGACTTTGATGTCTCACTGAATTGAAAAGATGCTTTAGAAAAAATAGTATATAAATAGTTTCAGGCAAAATTAAGTGTTTTCCGGTGAAATATTTTTGTTGTGTTAAAATGATTTCTGTTGAAGGATTGTGATAAAAATCATCACTTGCATGATCAAAGAATGTCACTTGCAACATATGTTCATAGATATATTTTTCAGAAACTTTGCTTTTATGCAATGCTGTAGCCTTATTTTTTTAATTTGAGAACATTAAAATCTGTGCAATCACTGGAAGAATTTGTTATGCAAAATGTGAAGTAAAACATATGTTCTAAAGACTTAAAAAAACTGAGCAAAATATGAAAATCATTGTTTTAGCCAATATTGAGCAATAAACCAAAACATTAGTGTTTTTATGTTATCTCTTACTTTTCAAACCAACAAGTATTGTGTTTGTATTTTCTTTTTCATTTTCTGAGCTATAAGATTGCAATATCAAGCAATTTTAGCTTATATAAAGCAGCATGGTCTATAAGTGTGGAGGCTCTAGTATATACAGTACATCTCTCAGATAGTGTGCTGTATATGGGATTTCAGCCATACTCACTTCTTTTTTCTCTTATATGGCTCCCATTAATGAATAAATGCCCCTGGCTCTTCAGATGTAGAAATGAGCACAGACTCATCATGCAGTTCTGTGCTCTGTCCCATTCTAAGTCCTATCTAAGTGCAACAAGTGATAGGTCAATGCCATAGATATTTTGTCCTTTAGTTATAAAACAATAACTTTATGTACTCACTGTGGTAGATCGGCTCACTCGGTTATGCATTCTCTTTAAATTTTCAGTTGGTTTATTTGAGCAGCATAAACCAATGTATAGTTCATGAAAAGAAACAAAGCCCATCTGGCCTAACGGCAAACAAAATAAAAAAATAATCCAGCAAAGTCCTTGCATCCGCCGGGGTCTGGCCTCTCCGGGTTAGCAAAAACCACATGGTTCAGGGTTAACAGGAACAAACACATGCTCCTCTCTCTGGAGCTGGACTCCAGATACTGACCACCTCCTGAGTCAAAAGGCTGGCTTTTTATAGCCCCTAAACCATGCTTTGGACTGGAGATAGGGTGGATAGCTTCCCTTCCAGCACTTAGCTATCCACCTGTAAAGCATGCCCTTGTAACTCTGGCTATTAACCCAATAAGTGGTGGCATTCAAAATAGCAATGAATGTAGAACTTAGTAGAGAGGGGAGGGCTTTGAGAGTTTTTTATAGGTGATGACCTCAAAAGGTTGAAAAATAGGTCCACCATCCTCTTATGTCCTCTTGCAGTAGATATATGTATGGCATTACACAGTACATTACTTACTTCTACCTATACAGGGCATAAAGAAAAAAACATGACAAGTTGACTTGGTGGATAAAATTGGCCTTTATTAAGATTATTAAACATATCCAGACATATTTAAAAATCTTAGTAAACTTACACATTACTAAACACAGCTTAGCGAAAGCTCTATCCCATTATCCAAAACTTGCTGTCCATTCAGTTACTTGAATGACTAACCCCAAGGCCGTGACAAAACAAAAAAAACTTATGGGAGAGGGTGGAGCAACTTTCAGGTAGGAGACACAAACTCCCAGCTTCGCCATCTTGCAACCCTGGGCTGCCTTCTGCTTGTAAATATCTGATAACAATCACAGTCGGTCACTGGGTAAGAACTTTTAATCTTCCCCTACAATGGCCAGCTGACTGGCTACTTTAGTCAGCTGTTCTTGGATCAGCACCCCCATGACATCATCGCGGGAGCCGATTCTTGCTATTAAGACCCAATGTCGTCATGATGACATCCAGGTCACCAAGTGAAAAAAATAAATAAAGAAATAAATAGTATTAAATATATAAACTGTCCACTTAGGAAGCAACACTGATTGACAATCAATTTCACATGCTGTTATGCAAATGGAATAGACAATAGATGGAAATTATTGGCAATTATCAAGACACCCTCAATAAAGGAGTGGTTCTGCAGGTGGGGACCACAGACCACATCTCAGTACCAATGCTTTCTGGCTGTTGTTTTGGTCACTTTTGAATGCTGGTTGTGCTTTCGTGGTAGCATGAGACGGACTCTACAACCCATAGAAGTTGCTCAGGTAGTGCAGCTCATCCAGGATGGCATATTAATGTGAGCTGTGGCAAGAAGTTTTGCTGTGTCTGTGAGCATAGTGTCCAGAAGCTGAAGTCGCTACCAGGTGACAGGCCAGTACACCAGGAGACATGGAGGTGGCCATAGGAGGGCAACAACCCAGCAGCAGGACTGCTGCCTCCGCTTTTGTGCAAGGAGGAACAGGAGGAGCTCTGCCAGAGCCCTGCAAAATGACCTCCAGCAGGCCATAAATGTGCATGTGTCTGCACAAATGGTTAGAAACCGACTCCATGAGGGTGGTATGAGTGCCCGATGTCCACAGATGGGGTTTGTGCTCACAGTCCAACACCGTGCAGGACGCTTGGCATTTGCCACAGAACACCAGGATTGGCAAAGTCGCCACTGGCGCCCTGTGCTCTTCACAGATGAAAGCAGGTTCACACTGAGCACATGTGACAGACGTGACAGAGTCTGGAGATGCAGTGGAGAGCGATCTTCTGCCTGCAACATTCTTCAGCATGACCGGTTTGGCAGTGGGTCAGTAATGCTGTGGGGTGGCATTTCTTTGGACGGCTGCACAGCCCTCCATGTGCTCACCAGAGGTAGCCTGACTGCCGTTAGGTACCAAGATGAGATCCTCAGACCCCTTGTGAGACCATATGCTGGTGCGGTTGGCCCTGGGTTCCTCCTAATGCAGGACATTGCCAGACCTCATGTGGCTGGAGTGTGTCAGCAGTCCCTGTAAGATGAAGGCATTGAAGCTATGGACTGGCCCGCCCATTCCCCAGACCTGAATCCGATTGAGCACATCTGGGACATCATGTCTCGCTCCATCCACCAACGTTATGTTGCACTACAGACTGTCCAGGAGTTGGAGGATGCTTTAGTGCAGGTCTGAGAGGAGATCCCACAGGAGACCATCCGCAACCTCATCAGGAGCATGCCTAGGTGTTGTAGGGAGGTCATACAAGCACGTGGAGGCCACACTCAATACTGAGCCTCATTTTGACTTGTTTTAAGGACATTGCATCAAAGTTGGATCAGCCTGTAGTGAGTTTTTCCACTTTCATTTTGGGGGTGACTCCAAATCCAGGCCTCCATTGGTTAATAAATTTGATTTCCATTGATGATTTTTGTGTGATTTTGTTGTCAGCACATTCAGCTTTGTACAGAACAAAGTATTCAATGAGAATATTTCATTCATTCAGATCTAGGGTGTGTTATTTAAGTGTTCCCTTTATTTTTTTGAGCAGTGTATATTGCATCAATAAATAAATATTTTTATTAAAAAGATATATAAACAAAAAATGTACACATATTTGGTATCACCGCATCCAGAACAACCCATCTTATATAACTGTTCCACAAGTTAACACCTTTAGTGAACACCATAAAAAAAAATGAGGCAGAAAACAATGCTTTATTATCATACCGCCGAACAAAAAGTGGAATAAAACGTGAATGAAAAGACGAATGTAAATAAAAATGGTAACGCTGAAAACATCATCTTGTCCTGAAAAAAACAAGCTGCCACATAGCCCCATCACCGGGAAAATAAAAAAGTTATAGCTCTCAGAATAAAGCGATGCAAAAATAATTATTTTTTCTATAAAATAGATTTTATTGTGTAAAAGCACCAAAACATAAAAAAAAAAAATGTGCCGTCGGCCACAGTTTTCTGCACCTCTGAAAAAAAAAGGACACTGCTGAACTATCACCAGACTAGTCCAGAGTAACTCTTCTGCCTCATTACAGTGAATGAATCCCTCAGGGATTTTATTTGAATCATGTCACTCGAGATATAGATAAAAACCCCAATGTAAGTGCTTAGCATAGAGCACCAGATAAATGTGATCTAAAATTTAGCGTCCACTTGTTTGGCATTTCTGTAGCAATGAGAGCCCGCCTAATTTATGGGTGCATGTCTAGAGGAGCATGAGCTGGGCACAATGTACTGGTCACTACAACGTACTGGTCACTTCAAAGTACTGATCGCTACAATGGCAGTTTCCAATTTTGACTCAGCAACATCCACTGCTGCTTGTTTCTGGAAAATACCCATGGAGTCAAAATGGTCACTACACCTGTAGATGAATTCCCAAAGGGCTATAATTTCCAAAATGGGGTCACTTGAGGAGGATTCTGTTCTTCTAGCACTTAGGGACTCTGTGTATATGGAGTCTGCAATCTATTCTAGAAAGATCTGTGCTCCAAGAGGCAAATTGTGCTCCATCCCACTCTAGTCTTGCCGTGTGGCTAAGCAGTACTGTACAGCCACATATGGGGCATTTCTACATTCAGCAGAAATTGTGGGACAAATTTTGGTGTCATTTTACCCATTTCCCTGTGTAAAAATGTAAAATCTGGGGCTAAAACAAAATTGTGATGGTAAAAATTAAATTATTATTTTTTCACTGTCCAATGGTATAAAATTCTGTGACACACTCGTAGTGTCAATATGATCACTGCACACCTAGATGAATTCATTGAGAGGTGTAGTTTGTAAAATGGGGTCACTTATGGGGGTTTCTGCTGTTCTGGCATCTCTGGGGTTCTCCCAGTGGCTCATACCTGAAAAGTATTTTCCGAATATATGCAGGGTATTGGCGTACTCAGGAAAAAAATGGACCTCAGTTTGTTTTAAATATTTCTCCTATTAGCCCTTAGAAAAATTAAAAACCTAGGGCTAAAACAACATTTCAGTGGTAAAAATGTAATTTATTCTTTCTTCACCGCCCAATGTTATAAAATTCTGAGGAACATATAGTGTTAATATGATCACTACAACCCTAGATTAATTTATTGGGGGTTGTAGTTTGTAAATTTAGGTCACATATGGGGAGTTTCTATTGTTCTGGCACCTCAGGGGCACTGCCAATGTGACATGGTCCCCTCAAACCATTCTGGCAAAATTTGATCACCAATATGGCGCTTCTTCCCTTCTGAGCTTTGCACTGTGCCTCAAAGGTAGTTTTTGACCACATATGGGGTGTTGGTATACTAAGGAGAAATTGAACAACAAATTTTGGCGTCCATTTTTCCCTGTTAGCCTTGAGAAATTGAAAAAATTTGGGGCAAAAATTAAATTTTTTTGAAAAAATATATATTTTTTCATTTTCACGGATCAAAGTTGTAAAATTCTGTGAAGCACATGAGGTTTCAAGGTACTCACCACATGTCTAGATAAATTCCTTGAGGGGTCTAGATTCCAAAATGGGGTCACTTATGAGGGGTTTCCACTGTTTAGACACATCAGGGTCCCTCCAAATGAGACATGACACCCGCAAACCATTCCATCAAAGCCTGAGTTCCAAACATCACGCCTTCCTTTCTGAACTCTGCCGTGCATCCAAGCAGTAGTTTTCTTCCACTTATTAGGTATCAGCGTACTCAGAAAAATTGCACAACAAATTGAATGGTGCAATTTTGCCTGTTACCCTTATGAAAATGTAAAATTTGGGTTAAAAACATTTTTGTGGGAAAATGTGATTTTTTTATTTTCACGGCTCAATGTTATAAACTTTTATAAAGCACCTGGAAGTTCAAGGTGCTCACCACAAATCTAGATAAATTACCTGATGGGTCTAGTTTCCAAAATGGTGTCACTTGTGGGGGATTTCCACTATTTAGGCACATCAGGGGCTTTCCAAAGGCAACATGGCGTCCGCTAATTATTTCAGCAAATTTTACATTCAAAAAGTTAAATGGAGCTCCTTACCTTCCGAGCTCTGCTGTGCACCCAAACAGTAGTTTTCTTCCACATATTGGGTATAAACATGCTCAGGAGAAATTACACAACAAATTTTGGGGTCTATTTTTTCCTGTTACTCTTTCAAAAATAAAAAATTGGGGTCTAAATTAAAAAAAATTTTTAAAAAAAGTTAAATGTTAATTTTTTTTTCCACATTCCAAAAATTCCTGTGAAGCACCTGAAGGGTAAATAAACATATTGAATGTGGTTTTCATCACCTTGAGGGGTGCAGTTTTTAGAATGGTGTTACGTTTGGGTAGTTTCTGTCATATAGACCTCTCAAAGTCACTTCAAATGTGATGTGGTCCCTAAAAACATGGTTTTATAAATTTTGTTGAAAAAATTAGAAATCGCCGGTCAATTTTTAACCCTTATAACTTCCTGACAGAAAAAAAAAATAGTTTAAAAAATTGTGCTGATATAAAGTAGACAAATGGGAAATGTTATTTATGAACTATTTTGAGTGACATATCTCTCTGATTTAAGGGCATAAGAATTCAAAGTTTAAAAATTGCAAAAAAATCTCAGAATCTGTGGGATCCATTGAAGCGTTCCTGAGTTATTACCTCATAAAATGACAGTGGTCAAAATTGTACAATTGGCCTGGTCATGAAAGTGCAAATATCCTTGTTGGGTGAAGGGGTTAAATAAAGAAACATTTCTAATACCACTATTATAATTGGATTCTGTTCTGCATATATTTTGCCTGAGAATGTAATTACTACATTTCTAAGTTCACAGAAAGCTCTGAAATGCTTTTAGATTAATTTTATTTTCTAAACCAAGTATTTTCTTATTAGGAGAAATACAAAATCCCTTGAAAACATTACAAGACACAAGTAAGATTATAAACCTTTCATCTGATAAGAATTGTGTCACTTGGAGATTTTTCAGTTTTGCGCGGTATTTCTTCTCTATCTTATATCTAAGTGCCTTTTCTGTATAATCACCAACATTTTGGTGTCCTATGTCCTTGTAATGAACAGAGTAGACTTATAAGATAGATTTGACTTTAAATTACTTATTTTCCAACGTATGAAAGCCTACAGTGTAAAGAATCACCTGAACACACTGGCGAACACAGACAGAAGAGGGCTCCTGTGCAAAAACAGTAAATGGGCCCTTTGCAGTCCCATAGCTCATCATAATGCATTCATTTCTATAACCTTATCATTGTAAGTACTAAGCTTGCCCAGCAATATGATATCTGATAGAATGTTCGGAGCTTATTGAGATTCACATTTCTTGCATATTAAAGAGCTCACCCAGGCAGAGTTGGCTATAAAGCCCCCCAAAAATTAGTCATGTTCAATTACTTTAACCCCCATGGATTCAGTGCTACCTCATGTTATTGTATCGGAAGCTAATTAAAATATCGTATTACAGATTCCTACTTTAACCTCCATTGTCTTCTATGAGATAACCATGGGTGTGATACATCAAAGTGCTTTTGCCATAAAACTGTCATAAAACACTTTGAAAAGTTGCAATTTTTTGTGTAATGCGAACTTGCAAAAAATGTTGCGACTTTTGGCAATTTCATGTCAGTTTGAAGTAGTTCCTCCAAAATGGGCGGATCTGGGGAAGAGCCAGGTTGTGGTTACTCCCACCCTCAAAATTCAAAAAAATTGCCAGTGTTATTTACTCCAGAAATGCTACTTCTGCCCGTTTTCTAGTAAGATGCACAGAGGTGCACTGCATATCACTGAGAAAATGCACCAAACTCATTAAGTGGCCTGCTCTTCCTGCTTTCTCACTTAATAAATTTGGCACATCATACACCAGCATGTCCTTCATTAGGGGTGGTCACAGCATCAGGCTTGATGAATACAAATTTGCTTATTTTCAGTTAAATAAAGTAAATATGTCATTTAGAGCCTGCAATATAGTCCAAAGCTACATTAACCCCTTCACGACATATGATGTATAAAAACGTCATATGTCGTGTCTCCCCCTTTGATGCGGGCTCAGGTGCTGAGCTCACATATTTTTCTGCACATGATCAGCTGTCATGTGCCCCTAACAGCCACGGGTGGAATAGCGATCTACCCGCAGTTGCTAACTAGTTAAATGCCGCTGTCCATCTATGACAGCGGCATTTAACTCGTGCAAACCGGATGCACGTCACTAGTTCTGCCCATCGGCTCCCCTGTCACATGATCATGGAGCGCCAATGGGTTGGCATGACAACCCGGGGCCTGCAGGAGACCCGGCCGTGGCCGGTGCTCATATGAGATGATCAATTCTACTACACATAGCAAGGCTGAAACCCCGCTATGTGCAGCACAAGAGATCGGATGATTGCAGCTACTAGTCTCCCATGGAGACTATTGAAGCATGTAAAAAGTAAAAAAAAAATGTTTTTAAAAATATTTAAAAAATTAAAAAAATATAAAAGTTCAAATCACCCCCTTTTGCACCATTCAAAATAGAACAATAAAAAATTAAATAAATACCCACACGTGGTATTACCGCATTCAGAAACACCTGATCTATCAAAATCTAAAAGAATTAATCCAATCAATAAACTGTATAACAAGAAAAAAAATCAAAACTCCAGAAGTACGATTTTTTTGTTCGCCGCAACATTGAATTAAAATGCAATAACGGGTGATCAAAATATCATATCTACCCCAAAATGGTATCAAAATAAACGTCAGCTCTGTGTGAAAAAATAAGCCCTCAACCAGCAACAGATCCCAAAAAATGGAGATGGTATGGGTCTCTGAAAATGGCATAATTTTGTTTTTTACAAACTTTGAATTTTTTTTTCACCTCTTAAATAAAAAAAGAAGCTATTCATGTTTGGTATATATGAACTCGTAATAACCTGGAGAATCATAATGGCCGGTCAGTTTTAGCAGTTAGTGAACATGGTAAATAAAATTTCACCGCACTTTAAATTTTTTTCCTATTTTTTCCTATTTTCCAGTACAAAATATATGGTAAAATAAATGATGTTGTTCAAAAGTACAACTTGTCCCACAAAAAACAAGCCACCACACGGCCATATTGATGGAAAAATAAAAAGTTATGGCTCTGGGAAGAAAGGAAGCAAAAAATGAAATCACAAAAACAGAAAATGGCCCAGTGGTGAAGGGTTTAAAATTTGTTGGACTCCAAGCTTAAATCTCATAGAATTCCTTGCAGACTTAATACCTAAAAATAACTTTCTCACATGATTTGCATTGCACAAAGATTCTGGTGTATGATGTAGGAAAAAGCGTTATTGCATTTTAAGATCAGGTAAGTAGAGATGAGCAGATCATGCAAAATGCAAATTCTTCTGTTCACATGGATTTTCCAAGAAAATTTCACCAGAAACAGTAAAGATTATTCTCTCCAGACCCCAGAGGATGATAAACTTAAGATTTTAAAATTTTAAAAATTCTTATACTTGATCAATCACCTCTCCAGCCCCTCCGCTCCTTATTGTCCCCTATCTGGTCCTCATCACATGTTTGTATCACCACTGCTCATGCTGATAAGTCCTAGGAGGTAAAAGGTAAGGTAAGTATGTGGAATTTTATTTGATTTTTTAACCTTTTGATGGCTCTTTATGTTTGAAAAAAATAGTGACTAATGATTGTCAATTTGCTGTGTAGGTTGACACAGGCAAATTATAAAAAAATCAGCATTTTGGCAAATAAGAATTTTTGTTAAATTAAAGTAGCACTAAATTCCACTCAATATATTCGCTCATCTCTATAGAAAAGCCTTAAAGGATATAACTATCGGTAAACTTATTGATTTGTTTCAGTTGTAAACAGCAGAACTATGAATGCAGATGTAAAGTGTAAGAAACTTAGAGGAAGATTCAATAAGTTAAATGCACCATTCTGCTGAAATTAAAAATAAAAACAAATAAACTAGTATATATCCCCTTCCGTCACATTTATCAAGTTTTTTAGACACTTTTTGAACTAGGACTTGCCCTAAACAAAATAATTGACTGGGCAGAGCTTCAAATACAGTATCATGGGCTAAAATTGTGCCAAAATGAGTCTCCAAAACAAATGGAAATGGAACGGGAAGGGCATCAAGTATTTAGGCTATATTGTCACATGTATTATTTGTCATTTTTATTGGAGGGTCATGTTAAGATATGAAATATCTAAATTGCAAAAGTTTTCTGTTTTTAAAAATAAACACCAGTTATAACACCAAAAAGTTTTGCAATAAAATGTGCCTTGTAGCATTATTGTCACATAAAATAATTGGTTCTTCATCTGCAACATACATCCTTGTGAAAACCCAACTCCAAAGTCTGCATTCATTATCACATGGAATTCTTAACACTTCTAAACCTATTGTCAGACCTGTAACAATTTCATCATAATAGTCTGTGGAAATACCGTGTACAGTAATAGCTGAACAAAAAGGCCCAGCTGTCCAGTTATAAAGGTGTTATGTAAATATTGCAATAAGAAGGATACATCATTTTATGGTTCTTGCTCACCAGGGAACAGATTCTTAATTTGCAGCTGAGATAATAAAAACCTAATGAACTTCATCGTCTTGCTGGATAGTGAAGGGAAAAAAACTTCAAAGAAAACAAAACAAGCAGCTATGAGTAAAAGTACATCCTTAGCTTTTCATTAGACGAAATGAGCATGAGTCAAAGCGCAGCATGGAATCCAGAGTTACTGCTCCCAACTACAAAGCAAATGTATGCAGAGAAATGCACAACAAAAGCCATAGCTTTTAAACCGCGAGTGTAGTTACCATAAATGTTGCTTACAAAAGCCACTATTCTCAATGTTAACAAAAAGTTGTGGTTATGTTCTTCACTAAATCCTCTTTTCTTCCATAATCCACCTTGTGCACTTTATCTCAAGTGTGTTTTATCTGATCTAATCCGAGATTCATTCATAGAAGAAACAGGATTATTATTACTCTTAAAATAGGCTCATTCCATTGAGTCATAAGACACCTGTATAATACAGAATGATCTCGGAAGACATGGTCCTTTTATACATTGCATGCCAATGGGATCTTAAGTAAAACCATCATGATCTTTTACCAATAATAGAACAACTCTTATCAGTATTTACTGAACCTAAATCAATGCAATTTCGAAAAGTCCCCGCAATAAACATTTTAATGTCATCCTATGTATCATTCTCCTTCAATCTCCCATTTTGCACATTTTTCTTTCTTACATTTTTTTAAACAAAGTAAATATTAAATAGTAAAAGTAAAAATAGTAAAAAAAAAGGCAAAATGAATTTGCAAGAAGGGATTCACTGAAAGGGAATCACTTTAAACTTTGATACATCAAAGATCACCAGATCTTTTGCCTTTGTATAAGGGAGGATTAAAGAAAATGAGGACTTGCATTTGTCCTGCCAAGCTTTATCACTAAACCTAAAAAGACATCTGTAGCCTTCAGTCTACATGGTTAATAACTATCAGGATAAGAATAAACCAAAAAAAAAAGCACAGAAAGTGAAAGTCTTTAAAAAGAAAACTAGTTTGCTTCCTAGAGATTTTCTGTTACAAATACATATAGATGGTATTTACAAATGTATTTTGTTTGACTTTTTTCAACCAATCAACACTATAGGGTGTCAAATTCTTCACAGTGTTGCATTTAGATGTGTAGTATGACCTGAGTTGTTTCTAACGTGTCGGTAGAAGTGAGAAAGCTTAATACAATTGACATGGCTGATCCATAAAAAAATGAACATCACCTACTAGAACAGTAAAGACTCAACCTTTGTAGAAACTGATTCATAGATGAAAAGCCAAGTGTAAAAGCTGGTAACCTTCAAAAGAAATTTTACCTTAACCTATTTTCTCATATGTCACAGAAATATGTCAGAAGATGACATTGGTGTAGTCTATGAACTGAAAACAGCCATTCTTCTAAGAATTTAGGCACTGGGTGAAGTACTAATTGGAATTATGGTATAGTAACAGGTTAGTTCTTCATGATGGCTCCGTGGAAAACTGCCTGTATATTATTTTTTACATTTTGAATAAATGTGCATCTTGGAGGCCATTTTTACTTAACTTAAATTAATGTAATTTTGGCAAAAACATCATTTTTTCTATAATAACTTCCATGTATGACTGTACATAGCAGAATAAGTTAAGAGTGAAATCAGTGAGCTCAGGGTCTGTAACTAGAGATGGGAAATTAATTTGAGTGAAATTAAATTCTACTCAAATTTTTCGAAAATCTGTATTCTCCAGAATGCTGAAATTTTCTAATTTAATTTTAGAGGTCCGATAAAAGGTTAAAAAAGAAAACTAATACTTCACCTCTCCAGCCATCTTTGCTGTCTGCTCTCTCTTGTCCCTACCTTTTCACGAAAGGCTGGGACTATCATCTGTGACTAGGCCCAGTCGACCCAAAAAGGTGCAGCGCATATTGTTGTGACCTTGCAACACGCATATGAAGAGACATCCCAGGTCTAGTCACATTCAAGAGTCCCAATTTGGCACGAAGATGCAGCGTGTGGTGACGGTAAAAAGATGTACTGAGAACCATATCATGGACAGTGAGCAGCCAAGGTGAGCCTGTTTTTTTTAACTAGATCATACATTTATTACACCCTGGGATCTTTCCAGACCTCATAACACAAGGAACATTTGTGGAGACTAATTTGATATCAGACTACGAACTCATTGCCACATTTCACTGTCATTCCATAGTCTGTTATGTCTTGTTATATATAACAGCTTTAAAAACCAAATAGTCCGAAGTGTTAATGAAGCAAGATTGCAAAAATATTTTTTAACCAAAATTACATTCAATTACCCTCAACATTTGCGGTACAAGTCGGGATCAGGTGTTTGGAGCTGGCCCACAGGCTGAGCTTTCTCCATACCCAGTAGATAATGGCTGTGAAATATAATCAGGATCTGCCTCTAATATTGACTGTTAACATGTTAAATGTCACTGTCAATATCTGACAGTGGCATTAACAACACGTCATAATTCTATGAACCCATCGACTGCCCCGCGACTGAATCACAGGGCACCAATAGGTAGCTATGAAAGCCAAGGGCCTCTTGAAGATCTCTGTGCCTGTCATCTTCAAGCTCCATTGAAACCTAGCTTAAGGCTGGGACTCAAAGAATGCTGTGATTTTTGGTTTATACAGCAATACTATTGTATTACTCTATATAATACATGCAATCAGAGCGTATAGGTTCAAATCCCCTAAGGGGACTAACAAATACAATGAAAAAAAAAAAAAATCAAGTTTTGAAAAAATATAAAAAAACACAAAAAAGTTTGAATCTCCCACTTTTCCCCTCTTAAAAGAAAGAATACAAAAAATATATATGTGTGGTATCCAAAAAAGTCAGATATATTAAAATCTAAAATTAATTAACAACATTGGTAAACACCTTAATGAGAAAAAAATGTCAAAATTAAGGTTTTTTGGTGGCCACAACAAAGCAAAAAAAATGCTGTAAGAAGCAATCCAAATTTCATATCTATCCTAAAATGGTATAAATAAAAACATCATCTGAGCCCACAAAAAAAAGCTTATACATCTCCATCAACCGAAAAATGAAAATGTTACGGGGTTTGGAAAATGGCCACGTAATACATTTTTTTATTTTATAAAAAATTACAATTTTTTTTCACCACTAAATAATAAAAAATTGGATAACTTTGGTATATCATAATCGTACTTATGAGAAGAATCATATTTCCAGGCCATTTTTACCGCACAATGAATGATTAAATTCAAAAATACAATTCTTCCCACACAAAAACAAGCCCTTGTATGTCTATGTGGACATCTATGTGGAGAAAAATAAAAAAGATATGCATCATGGAACAAGGGGAAAGGGAAGAAACAATTAAAACACCAAACAAATATTGCCCTTGTTGGGAAGGTGTTAGGTAAAAATGAAATTGCTATTATTTGTGTCACAATTCTTTAACTATCCTTCTGTCTCTTGAGCCCCGGACTAATCATTTGCATTCTATCATTCTATTTCAATCTCCCTACTCCTCATATCCTTCATGTATAATTCTCAATGCTGGACTGACCACCCACCTTACTATATATAATAATAATATTAATAATAATAATAATCTTCATTTTTATAGCGCCAACATATTCCGCAGCACTTTACAATTCAGAGGTTCATATACAACAGTTGTAAGTAACATAACTAAAGATAATACAATAATTAAAGCAAAAATAATGACGACCCTGCTCGTAGGAGCTTACAATCTACAATGAGGTGGGGGTGACACAAATTGCAGGGGCTTATTTACAATGATGGTCCAGCCATCTTGAGGGGATTAAGGGATAGATAAAGGCTGCATGAGCTCATCACCTATATCTGATATAAGTTTTATTTGGATACAGTTGGCACCTGCCACACACTGAAAGTGTATTTGTGTGTAACATAAGCCACTCACTCCTGATAATACCTTCTACTGCTACTAACAGTAACGTACTTACATTATTAGTATTCTTAGCAGCACACATGTCCCCGTCTAAAATTCCCTATCAGTATGTCTTTGGGGTATGCGAGAAAAAACACACAAACATGGAAAGGATATACAAATACCTTGCAGAGGTTATTGTTGGTGGGATTTAGACCAGGTTCAATCGAACTTTAGTCCAAAGTTCGGTTTGGGAACCAGAATTGTATCTGAACTTGAACCTGAACTCTATCCCCATAGAAATCAATGGTGATCCATACTTTGGAACTGGAAAATCTCTTTCTCTCTCTTAATAGTATAATTATGCTTGACAATTTGTGAAACCTTCAGAATTTTCCAAATTTATCCATAAATTTGACCAAAACTGCATCAGACTTTTACAGGTGTCCTACAAATAAAATACCGTATTTTTCGGACTATCAGATGCACTGGACCATAAAACGCACCTAGGTTTTAGAGGAGGAAAATAGGGGAAAAAAATTTTAAGCAAAAAATGTGGTCATGATGCCCTGTTATGGGGGAGGGGGTCTGCTGCTGACACTGGTATTGGGGTAATGTCCCCCAATTCTTTTAATATCCTCCATCCTGGTATGTATGGCCCCTCCTTCCTGGTATATGTGGCCCTCATCCCCATCCTGTTATGCATGGTACCCCTTGATCCCCCATCCTGGTATGCATGGCACCCCTTGGTCCCCCTTCGTGGTATACATGACACCCCTTGATCCCCCTTCCTGGTATGCATAGCACCCCCTTATCCCCATTATAGTATTCATGGCACCCCTTGGTCCCCCTTCGTGGTATGCAAGGCACCCCTAGACCATCCATTCTGGTATGCATGGCACCCCTTTATCCCCCTTCCTGGTATGCATAGCACCCTTTGATCCCCCATCCTAGAATTCATGGCACCCCTTGATTCCCCATCCTGGTATGTATAGCACCTCTTGATCCCCCATCCTGGTATTCATGGCACCCCTTGATCCCCATCCTGGTATTCATGGCACCCCTTTATACCATATCTTTGTATTCATGAAACCCCTTGATTCCTCATCCTGGTATGCATGGTACCTCTTGAGCCCCCATCCTGTTATGCATGGCACCGCTTGAGCCCCCATCCTGGTATGCATGGCACCCTAAGCCCCCATTATGCTGCCCACAAAGAAATAAACAATCATACTCACCTCCTCTCTCCTCCAGCACTGTCCTGTTCTGCTGCGGACACTCTCACTGTGTGAGCCGCACATGGCAGGGCGCGCATGGCGTCCCTGCCATGCGCCCTCACAAAGTGTGAGACTCTGTGCTGGAATAGTCACTGCTCCCCGCGCCGGCACTATGTGCGTGGGGAGCAGTGACCATTCAGTCTGTTCAATAGCTGGCACACTGTACCACAGAGTGGCTCCTGCTGCCACTCTGTGGTCAGTGTGCCTGCTGTTAAAAACCATGGATATTCACTACAACCAATGGGAGTGGGTTGTAGGGAATATTCATGAGCTTTAATAGCGGGCACACAGACCGCAGAGCGGCAGCAAGAGCTGCTCCAGTGTGCCGGCTATTAAGAAAAATGAATACTCATTGCTCTCCACGACCATGGGCATGGGGAGCAGGGAATATTCATTTTCTTTAGTAGCGGGCACAGCTTATGCTGCCTCTCATCCACACCCCCCACCTCGCTCAACCATGTACAGTACAGACCAAAAGTTTGGACATACCTTCTCATTTAAAGATTTTTCTGTATTTTCATGACTATGAAAATTGTACATTCACACTGAAGGCATCAAAACTATGAATTAACACACGTGGAATTATATACTTAACAAAAAAGTGTGAAACAACTGAAAATATGTCTTATATTCTAGGTTCTTCAAAGTAGCAATCTTTTGCTTTGATGACTGCTTTGCACACTCGTGGCATTCTCTTGATGAGCTTCAAGAGGTAGTCACCGGAAATGGTTTTCATTTCACAATTGTGCCCTGTCAGGTTTAATAAGTGGGATATCTTGCCTTATAAATGGGTTTGGGACCATCAGTTGTGTTGTGCAGAAGTCTGGTGGATACACAGCTGATAGTCCTACTGAATTGACTGTTAGAATTTGTATTATGGCATGAAAAAAGCAGCTAAGTAAAGAAAAACGAGTGGCCATCATTACTTTAAGAAATGAAGGTCAGTCAGTCCGAATAATTGGGAAAACTTTGAAACTGTCCCCAAGTGCAGTTGCAAAAACCATCAAGCGCTACAAAGAAGCTGGCTCACATGAGGACTGCCCCAGGAAAGGAAGACCAAGAGTCACCTCTGCTTCTGAGGATAAGTTTATCCGAGTCACCAGCCTCAGAAATCGCAGGTTAACAGCAGCTCAGATTAGAGACCAGGTCAATGCCACACAGAGTTCTAGCAGCAGACACATCTCTTCAACAACTGTTAAGAGGAGACTTTGTGCAGTAGGCCGTCATGGTAAAATAGCTGCTAGGAAACCACTGCTAAGGACAGGCAACAAGCAAAAGAGACTTGTTTGGGCTAAAGAACACAATGAATGGACATTAGACCAGTGGAAATATGTTCTTTGGTCTGATGAGTCCAAATTTGAGATCTTTGGTTCCAACCACTGTGTCTTTGTGTGACGCAGAAAAGGTGAACGGATGAACTCTACATGCCTGGTTTCCACCGTGAAGCATGGAGGAGGAGGTGTGATGGTGTGGGGGTGCTTTGCTGGTGACACTGTAGGGGATTTATTCAAAATTGAAGGCATACTGAACCAGCATGGCTACCACAGCATCTTGCAGCGGCATGCTATTCCATCCGGTTTGCGTTTAGTTGGACCATCATTTATTTTTCATCAGGACAATGACCCCAAACACACCTCCAGGCTGTGTAAGAGCTATTTGACCAAGAAGGAGAGTGATGGGGTGCTACGCCAGATGACCTGGCCTCCACAGTCACCAGACCTGAACCCAATCGAGATGGTTTGGGGTGGGCTGGACCGCAGAGTGAAGGCAAAAGGGCCAACAAGTGCTAAGCATCTCTGGGAACTCCTTCAAGATTGTTGGAAGACCATTTCCGGTGACTACCTCTTGAAGCTCATCAAGAGAATGCCAAGAGTGTGCAAAGCAGTCATCAAAGCAAAAGGTGGCTACTTTGAAGAACCTAGAATATAAGACATATTTTCAGTTGTTTCACACATTTTTGTTAAGTATATAATTCCACATGTGTTAATTCATAGTTTTGATGCCTTCAGTGTGAATGTACAATTTTCATAGTCATGAAAATACAGAAAAATCTTTAAATGAGAAGTGTGTCCAAACTTTTGGTCTGTACTGTATATAGTATTCGGACTATAAGACGCACCCTCCACTTTCCTCCAAAACTTTGGAGGAAAAAAGTGCGTCTTATAGTCCGAAAAATATGGTAAATAAAGAGAACCAAATCAAACAAATGAGTCAAAAATATCAGACTTTGTATTTTTTTTATTGAAGAAAATTATCCAATATTGCATGTCTCTGATTGACAAAAATAGATGAACCTTTAGGACTGACAGATAATTTGAAGGTGAAATTAGAGTATAATGTTGTAAATCAATGGGATGACAACCAAGTGTAAGTGTGTGACCTGTTTTATTTAAAGAACAGAAAGTCTGATCTTCACAAAACATGTTTGTGTAATTGTATCATGGCACAAAAATGAAGATTTCTGAAGACTTCAGAAGAAGAGTTGTTGATGTCCATGAGGCTTGAAAATGTCATAACACCATCTGCAAATGTGGACTTCATAAAAATTGTATACAAATAGAAGAGATTCAAAACCATACCCTTTACAGGAGTAATCAACCAACAAAGATTACAGTAAGATTAAGGCATATAATAATCCAGAGGTCACAAGGAACCCAAGGTAAAATCTAAGCAACTACAGGCCTTTATCACATTTAATTTAATGTTCAAGAGTTTGTCATCAAAAGCACATTGAGCTACATGTATGTGTGTGGCAGGATTGTAAGGAGAAGGCCTGTGCTCTGCAAAAAAAATATGGATGCCTAACAGCAGTTTGCATAAATTTACTTGAACATGCTAGAAGACAATATTCTGTCAACAATATTAAAACAACCTTAAAGCAATATTCTGTGGCTGGATGAGGTAAAAATTGAAATTGAACCGTTATGTTGGGAGAGAGTAAAACATTACATTATAGCAGTAATTCCCAAACTCCTGTCCTAACAGCCCCTGACAGATTATGTTTTCAGGAATTCCCCAGTACTGCACTGGAGAGAGAACCTGTGGCAATTTCTGCTGCCTTACTAATAATTACATCACCTGTGCAGTACTAAGGAAATCCTGAAAACATAGAATCATAGAATCATAGAATGTTAGAGTTGGAAGGGCCCTCTAGGGTCCTCGTGTCCAACCCCCAGCTAAATGGATAATTCACTAAACCATCTCAGATAGGATGTCTGTCCAGCCTCTGTTTGAAGACTTCCATTGAAGGAGAATTCACCACCTCTCGTGGAAGCCTGTGTCATTCATTGATCACCCTCACTGTCAAAAAGTTTTTTGTAATATCTTTTCTGTATCTTCTCCCTTTCAGTTTCATTCCATTGCGTCTCGTGTTTCCATGTGCAAATGAGAATAAGGTAGATCCCTCTACACTGTGACATCCCTTCATGTATTTGAAGACAGTTATTAAGTCTCCTCTTAGCCTTCTCTTATGACAGCTAAAAATTCCCAGATCCGTTAACCATTTCTCATAGGACATACTGTACTTTGCAGTCCACTCAACATCCTGGTAGCTCTTCTCTGAACTTGCTCCAGTTTTTCAATGTCTTTTTAGACAAGTTGTGCCCAGAACTGGACACAGTATTCCAGATGGAGCCTGACCAAGAAGGAGTAGAGGGGGATAACTACTTCAAGTGATCTAGACTCTTAGTACATCCCAGAATTGTGTTTGCCTTTTTTGCTGCTGCATCACACTATTGAATCATGTGCAGTCTGTGATGCATTAGTATACCCAAGTCTTATTCACATGTGCTGTTGCTGAGTTCTGTTCCTTCCATTCTGTTTATGTAATTTTGATTTGTCTTCTCCAGATGTAGAATAGAGATGAGCGGTGTTCGACTAGAACTGTTCACCAATCTCAAATTCGAGCTGTTTTGGGCGGTGTTCGAGTCGTTCAATGAGCGTGAACGATTTGCAAAAAATTTGGCTGTTCGACGTTATGTTCGATAACTGTTCGTGCACCAAAAGCATGTCTTGCATGTCTGGCGCTATTTAGAGCACCAATCATGCAGGGATTGTCTGCCACTCACTGTAATGCCACAGCCATGGTGGTTGTGGCATTACAGTGGTTGCCTAAATCGATGGGAACAGTGCTCACAGTGAAACCTGAAAAGCCAGCAATTCAGCAGCGGCATACACCGGCACCCGACAACTTAGAACAGAAAGGATAGAGCATCACACATAGATTAGATAGATAGAAACATGTCAGTCACATATATAAGAAGTACAGTGACACTGTTGGTTACTGTACTTGTCATTTAGTGTTAAAAGATTTATTAAAAAAAATTAATAGTGTTTTCATGCACCTGTCTCTTTAAAAAAGCCGGCCGGCAATTCAGCATCTGTACCTGACAATTTAGAAAAGAAAGAATAGAGCATCACACATAGATTACATAGATAGAAACATGTCAGTCACATATATAATAAGTACAGTGACAGTGTTGATTACTGTACTTGTCATTTAGTGTTAAAATAAAGGATTTATTAAAAAAAAAATTGGCATGGGGTTCCCCGTAATTTTAGTCTCTAGCGGAGGTTAAGCAGATGGATGGGGCAGATGTTTGAAGCCTGGGAAGGGGGTAATACCCACGGAGCTTCCCAGGCTACTATTATCAGCCCCCAGCTGAATACCTAGCCTTTACTAGCTATTAAAATGGGGGACCCCAAAAAAAAAATGATGTGGGGTTCCCCCTATTTTAATAGCTAGCAAAGGCTAGGCAGACAGCTGGGGGCTGATATTAATAGCCCAGGAAGGGTGCCATGAATATTGGCCCCCTCCCATACTAGAAACACCAGCCATCAGCTGCCCCAGAAATGGCGCATCCATAGGATGCGCCAATTCTGGCACTTAGCCTCGCTCTTCCCACTGCCCTGTAGCGGTTGCAGTGGGGTGATAGGCTTGGGGTTGATGTCAGCTTATAATGCCAGCTGACATCAAGCCCAGGTTAGTAATGGAGAGGCATCTATAAGACACCCCCATTACTAACCCCATAGTCAAAGTTAAAAAAACAACAAACACCCAGAATAAAGTCCTTTAATTGAAATAAACACGCAATTCTTTATTGTTCTAAATTAAACCATACTTACCGTATTGCCCATTCCAGCTGAAGCCAATGTCTTCTGCAATAAAAGTAAAATAATAAACCAACATCATCCTTACCTTTCCATGGTTCCCATGACGGCTCCAGCTCTGCTACATTCACATGACAGGCTGGATCGCAGCCGAAAGCTGCCATCCAGCTTGCCATGCCGCAGACACTGAGAAGCGCAGGCATTCATGCGCTCCTCAGTGTCTGGCTGTGACGGCATAAAGATGAGCCGAAGTCATATCCAATGAACTCAGCTCACCTCATGCACGTCACTGACAGCGTGGGAAAATTCTCCTGCGCTTGCAGTGAGCGTGAGAGAATTCTCCTGCTGAAGCGCTGAGTGCAGAAGAATTTTCCCACGCTGTCAGTGACGTGCATGAGGTGAGCTCATGTCCAATGAACTCAGCTCACCTCATGCACGTCACTGACAGCGTGGGAGAATTCTCCTGCGCTCAGCGCTTCAGCAGGAGAATTCTCCCACGCTGGGATGGCATTGAGATGACAGGCTGGATCACAGTTCAACGCTGCCATCCAGCTTGTCATCCTTCAGAGACACCGCAGAGCGTAAGCATGCCTGCGCTCTGCACTGTCTATGAAGATGGCATGCTGGATGGCAGCGCTCAGCTGCGATCCAGCCTGTCATCTCAATGCCATCCCAGCGTGGGAGAATTCTCCTGCTGAAGCGCTGAGCGCAGGAGAATTCTCCCATGCTGTCAGTGACGTGCATGAGGTGAGCTGAGTTCATTGGACATGACCTCGGCTCATCTGTGTGCTGTCACAGCCAGACACTGCAGAGCGCAAGCATGCCTGCGCTTCTCAGTGTCTGCGGCATGGCAAGCTGGATGGCAGCTTTCTGCTGCGATCCAGCCTGTCATGTCAATGTAGCAGAGCTGGAGCCGTCCTGGGAACCATGGAAAGGTAAGGATGAGGTTGCTTTATTATTTTACTTTTATTGCAGAAGACATTGGCTTCAGCTGGAATGGGCGTGATGGTAAATATGGTTTAAGTTAGAACATTAAAAAATTGTGTGTTTATTTCAATTAAAGGACTTTATTCTGGGTGTTGTATTTTTTTAAATACTTTACTAGAAATTCATGGCGGTCATGTCTAATATTGGCGTGACCCCATGAATTTCGGGCTTAGGGCCAGCTGATAATGCCAAGCTGGCCCTAACCCCTTTATTACCCAGTGAGCAACCGCACCAGGGCCCTGGATGAGTTGGGTACAGCGCCAGAAGATGGCGCTTCTATGAACGCGCCATTTTCTGGGGTGGCTGCGGACTGTAATTTGCAGTGGGGGGTGGAGCCCTGATACTTTGGGCCTCCCTGCGCTGCAGATTCCAGCCCCCAGCTGCCTAGTTGTACCTGGCTGGACACAAAAATAGGGAGAAGCCCCTTGTATTTTTTTTTTAATTATTTCATGAAATTCATGAAATAATTAAAAAAAAAAATGCTTCCCTATATTGTTGTATCCGGCCAGGTACAAATAGGCAGCTTGTGGTTGGGGGCAGCCCATTCCTGCCTGCTGTACCTGGCTGGACACAAAAATAGGCGAAGACACGCATATTTTTTTTTTAATTATTTCATGAAATTCATGAAATAATAAAAAAAAAAAGGGTTACCTATATTGTTGTGTCCGGCCAGGTACAAATAGGCATCTGGTGGTTGGGGGCAGCCCGTTCCTGGATTCTGTACCTGGCTGTCATACAAAAATATGGCGAATCCCACGTCAAAATTTTTGGGAAAAATTGATTAAATAATAATTTAAAAAAATAATAATTTAGGGACTGCATCTTTATTAACCCCTCACGTGGAGGGGTTAATAAAGATGCAGTCCCTAAACGTGTTTTTTTTTTAATTTTTTATTGAATTTTTCACCAAAAATTTGACGTGGCCTTCGCCATATTTTTGTGTCCAGCAAGGTATAGCAGGCAGGAATGGGCTGCCCCCAACCACCAGCTGCCTATTTGTACCTGGCAAGACACAACAATATAGGGAAGTCCTTTTTTTTTTTAATTATTTCATGAATTTCATTAAATAATTAAAAAAAAAAATACAAGGGGCTTCGCCCTATTTTTGTGTCCAGCCTGGTACATCTAGGCAGCTGGGGGCTGGAATCCGCAGCGCAGGGAGGCCCAAGCTTTCTGGCCCCCACGCTGCAAATAGCAGTCCGCAGCCACCCCAGAAAATGGCGCATTCACAGAAGCGCCATCTTCTGGCGCTGTACCCAACTCATCCAGGGCCCTGGTGCAGTGGCTCACTGGGTAATAAAGGGGTTAGGGCCAGCTTGGTATTATCAGCTGTCCCTAAGCCCGAAATTCATGGGGTCACGCCAATATTGGACATGACCGCCATGAATTTCTAGTAAAGTATTTAAAAAAACACAACACCCAGAATAAAGTCCTTTAATTAAAATAAACACACAATTTTTTAATGTTCTAAATGAAACCATACTTACCCTCACGCCCATTCCAGCTGAAGACAATGTCTTCTGCAATAAAAGTAAAATAATAAACCAACATCATCCTTACCTTTCCATGGTTCCCAGGACGGCTCCAGCTCTGCTACATTGACATGACAGGCTGGATCGCAGCCGAAAGCTGCCATCCAGCTTGCCATGCCGCAGACACTGAGAAGCGCAGGCATGCTTGCGCTCTGCAGTGTCTGGCTGTGACGGCATCCAGATAAGCCGAGGTCATTTCCAATGAACTCATCCCACCTCATGCACGTCACTGACAGCGTGGGAGAATTTTCCTGTGCTCAGCGCTTCAGCAGAAGAATTCTCCCAGCTGGGATGGCATTGAGATGACAGGCTGGATCGCAGCTGAGAGCTGCCATCCATCATGCCATCCTTCATAGACACTGCAGAGCGCAGGCATGCTTGCGCTCTGCAGTGTCTCTGAAGGATGACAAGGTGGATGGCAGCGTTCATCTGCGATTCAGCCTGTCATCTCAATGCCATCCCAGCATGGGAGAATTCTCCTGCTGGAGCGCTGAGCGCAGGAGAATTCTCCCACGCTGTCAGTGATGTGCAGGAGGTGAGCTGAGTTCATGGGACATGACCTCGGCTCATCTGGATGCCGTCACAGCTGGTGGTTGGGGGCAGCCCGTTCCTGCCTGCTCTAATGGGGTGTCTTATAGACGCCTCTCCATTACTAACCTGGGCTTGATGTCAGCTGGCATTATAAGCTGACATCATCCCCAGCCCTATTACCCCACTGCCACCGCTACAGGGCAGTGGGAAGAGCGAGGCTAATTGCCAGAATTGGCGCATTCTATGGATGCGCCATTTCTGGGGCGGCTGACGGCTGGTGTTTCTAGCCTGGGAGGGGGCCAATATTCATGGCACCTTTCCTGGGCTATTAATATCAGCCCCCAGCTGTCTGCCTAGCCTTTGCTAGCTATTAAAATAGGGGGGACCCCCACGTCATTTTTTTGGGGGTCCCCCATTTTAAGAGCTAGTAAAGGCTAGGTATTCAGCTGGGGGCTGTTATTAGTAGCGGGGGAAGCTCCGTGGGTATTACCCCCTTCCCAGGCTTCAAACATCTGCCCCAGCCGTCTGCTTAACCTCTGCTAGAGACTAAAATTAAGGGGAACCCCACGCCAATTTTTTTTTTTTATAAATCCTTTATTTTAACACTAAATGACAAGTACAGTAATCGACACTATCACTGTACTTCTTATATATGTGACTGACATGTTTCTAAGTATCTAACCTATGTGTAATGCTTTTTTTTTTCTATTCTAAATTGTCGGGTACCGATGCTGAATTGCCGGCCGGCTTTTTTAAAGAGACGGTGCTTGAAAACACTATTATTTTTTTAAATAAATCCTTTAACACTAAATGACAAGTACAGTAAGCAACACTGTCACTGTACTTCTTATATATGTGATTGACATGTTTCTATCTATCTAATCTATGTGTGATGCTCTATTCTTTCTGTTCTAAATTGTCGGGTACCGGTGTATGCCGCTGCTGAATTGCCGGCTGGCTTTTTTAAAGAGAGTGTTTTCTGAGCAGGTTGTAAGCTTTTGGACACCTTTGAAGGTGTTTTCTATGTGTTTTCTATGTGTTTCTATGTGTTTTTGTTTGCCTGCCATTCTAAGGTGTTCGACGAACAGTTTCACGAACATCCCGGTGTTCGACGAACCGAACCGAACCCTAACACTGCGGGGGTGGCTCAACACTAATGTAGAATATTGCATTCTTCCTGTTAATACCATTCTATTAGTTGCTGCCCATTGTTAAAGCTTATTTAGATCCTTCTGAATCCTTTCTCTATCTTCTCTAGTGTTAGCTATCCCTCTTAGCTTTGCTTCGTCTGCAAATTTGATTCGTTTACCTTCAGTTCTATTATCTAGATCATTTATAAAAATAATGGCCAACACTGGAGCCAGGACATAGCTTTGTGGCACTCCATTTGAAGCACTCTCCAAATTGGGTGTGCAATCATTTATTACCAGTCTTTGAATACGATCACTGAGCCAGTTATAAATCCACCTAAGCGTAGACTTGTCAATCCCATACTTGGTCATTTTTTCAACAAGGATAGTATGAGATACTTTATCAAATGCTTTGCTGAAGTCGAGATATATTTACTGCATTTCCCTTATCCACACAGTCAGTGATTCCATCATACAAGGAAAATTGATTAGTCTGGAATGATTTGTTTGCTACAAACCCATGCTGGCTCTGGTTCATTTCTGTATTCTTATCCAAGTACTTACATACATGCTGTTTAATAATTTGTTCAAAAGTCTTTCCTGGTATAGAAATAAGGCTCACTGGCCTTTAATTTCCTGGCTCCATCTTCTTTCCTTTTATGAAGATAGGGATAACATTTGCCCTTCTTCAATCTTCTGGGACGTATCCTGTTCTCCAGGATTTTTCAAATATTCTGACTAGTAGTTCTGCAATTTCCTCTGCTATCTCTTTCAGTACCCTAGAATGTAATTCATCCGGACCAGGAGATTTAAATTAATTTAAATTAGGTAAGTGTTCCCTCACCATCTCTCTGTTTATAGATAGTATGGATTCTTTCATTCCTTCAATAGCACCGTGAAGACCAGTTGATGTTACAAATGCTTTCTTCGAGAACACAGATGCAAAATAGGATTTTAAAAGTTCGGCCTTCTCAACCTCAATTTTTACCACTTCACCCTTTTCATCCTGTAAAACTCCTATAGCATCTTTGGCTTTTCTTTTGCTTTTGACACACCCCCCCCAAATCCATTTTTAATGCTTTTGGTCACACTTGCAAGCCTCACTTCATTGCTGGCTTTAGCTCTCCTTGTGCTTGCCCTGCATTCCTTGCAGACAACATTATATTCTTCTTTAGATATGCCTCCCTCTTTCCATTTAATATACATTTCTTTTTCCTTTTTTAACAAGTGTTAAATTTCTGTGTTCATCAATCCTGGTCTCTTTAAATGCTTCAAATTATTCTTTCCTTTTAGGATTGTTACTGATTGTGCAGTGAGAATTTCATTTAGCAAAATCTCCCATCCTTCTTGAACATGTCTGTCCTTTAAAACTTCCAGCCATTGGACCTTTCCTACCCTCTTTCTGAGTCCATTAAAATCTGCCTTTCTGATATCGAACCTTACAGTCTGAGTCCTCGCTGGTCTTCCTCTTCTTGTATTCCAAAATTCAAGGATAGCATTATCGCTGCCTCCTAAATTCCCAGCCACCTTTACATCCTGATCCATTTCCTCCCTGTTGGTAAGAATTAGGCCCAAGATGGCAGATCCTCTTTCTCTCTCTTGTACCTTTTGAAAGATAAAGTTTTCAGTGACAGAAGATAAGAATATTCTGGACCCATTAATTTTGCCTGAGAGATATTCCGAACAAGTCTACTAGAGGCTGTGAAGACTGGAGTTTGGGAAACATTGCATTATAGCATAAGAACCTCATACCATCCATGAAACACAGTGCTGGTAGTATCATGGCTTAAGTCTGCTTTGCTGTATCTGGACCAGTGCAACGTGCAATCATTAATGAAACAATGAATTCTGAATTCTAACAGCAAATTCTAAAGAACAATGTCAGTAAATTTGTTCATGAACTGAATCTCAAGAGAATGTGGAACATGGAGCAAGACAAAAACCCAAAGAACACAATTTTTCTACAAATGAATGGTTAAAAAAATATAGGTAAAGATTTGGGATGGCCAAGTAAGAACGATGACATTAAAGAAGTTGTCTACTACTTGGACAACTTATTCTCATACCCTGATAAAACAAAAAAGCTCACACACATCTCCAGTGCCGGCGCTTTTACAGCGCTGTCATCACTCGCGGTCCTTGGACTATCGTGCGGTGTTGCGCCCAATCAGTGCCAGCATCACTGCCCCTGCCTTCAGACAAATTGAACATGAAGATGAAGTCAGAGATCATCTTCTGCCCGGACTTCTTCTTCATGTTCAATTTAACAGAAGGCGGGGACAGTAACGCCAGCACTGATTGGGCACCTGGCTCGCGTTTCACACCAACTGCACGGGAGCCCTGGGACACGAGTGCCGGCACCGCTGGAACAGCACCAGCATGGGAGGTAAATATAAGCTTTTTTATTTTATTGGGGGCAAACATTTAGATCAAGAAGGGGTTGTTCTAGTAGTGTACAACCCCTTTAACCCTTTAAAAATGTTCTGAAAGGAGCTGAACTAAACAGTTAATAGGAGAAAACCCACCAATGTAATAGAGTTGAAGCTCTTTTGCAGGATAGAACATACAAAAATTTATCCAAGCCAATGTGCAGAACTAATTAACAATTAACATAAATGTTTAGATGCTGTTATTATTGCACATGGGGGTCACACCAGATACTGAAATCAAAGATTCACATACTTTTGACACATGTGATATTGGACAATTTTCCTTACTTAAAAGTGACAGTCTAATATGTTTTACTCATTTGTTCAATTTGGTTTTCTTTCTACTTTTATGACTTGTGTGAAAAACGGATGTAGATTTAGGTTAAATTTACGCAGAAATATGGAAAATTTTGAAGAGTTAACAAACTTTTAAACAACTGTATGCATAAAATAAAGCTGTGATAGATTCAACTTTAGTTCATGCTGATATATCAAATCTTTTATAAAAAATATTTTGATGATACTTCTAAAAACTTCGATATCATAGCCTTTATTATAAAGTCTTCTGAAATCTTAAAATTTTCACACCTGATCTGGGAAAAAGTCATTGTGAAGGGAGGATGAGATGAATTGTGACCATTACCTATTTTGAATGGTGGTTCCTGTGTTTTCTATTATTTAGCTAAGGCCACTTCACATTCTCAGTATTTGTTCAGTATTTTACATCAGTATTTGTTAGCGAAAACATGGTGAGGATGAAAAATGCAGAAGGGGTGATGTGTTTCTATTACACTTTTCCTCTGATTGTTCCACTCTTGATTTTGACTTATTAATACTGATATAAAATCCTGACTAAATACTAAATGTGTGAACCTAAAATTAATCCTCTGCTGAAAAGTCAACTATACAGAAGAGGAAGTATGAATATAATATTGCACTTTGCGGCCAGGGATTGAAAATTGCAAGATTTCAAGTATTTGTTTAACTATAGAATCTTAAAAAATAAACATTATAAAAATTGTGGAAATATTTTGAACATAAAAACATGATTGAAACAATAGATCATTTTTCTCATGACAAAGACCATTGAAGCAACAAGCAATTACTTCTAATTTTTGTGGTTTTATCAATGTAAAATTATATTCCTTGTCTGGAAAAAAATGTCACAAATGTTTGACTCTAGTTTTGCCATTTTCTTTCAATCTTTTATTTAGTCCATTTTCATCTCATCATTATTTTTTAATAGTAAAATATTACATTTTCTATAGTGACTCCATTCGATATTATTCCAGGAGCTGGCGTAACAGTACAAATCTCTTTACAATGTGTGTGGTGTGTGCTTAAGTACAGTTTTGTGGTTAACATTAAATCACAGCTGTAAGCTAACTCTTTGGTGCAGACTCACATAAAGCACGTACGTCACTGATAATAACAGTCAAATACAGCTACTAGTATGACTTGGAATTCGGTGTGAGTTTCTTTTAATAGGGGCAGTGTAGATTTTAAAGGTCTCTATCATTTCAGTTTCCTATTGTGTTTGCAGTAGGTTGATAACTGATATGTTTGATATGCTTGAGCAACCAAAAGAATGGCAGACTGAAGTTCATGGCAGAACCTAATGCAACAGAAAATATAAAACTTCTAAGGAAAGTAGTAAGACAAACAAGAAAACTAATAGAAAATACTTGAAATAATCACTATATTATAAAGTTACATTCTTGCTTCCTAAATGACACTTAAGAATTTAAGTTCAAGAGGTTGTTCACTACTTTATCAGTACTGATGTTGCCGGGGCTTCTGTTGCTGGCCCTACACTGCCAAACATCTTTTTGTCTGCCCCATACTAATTCTCTAACTTGTGACTTCTGCCATTGCCACTTCTGCACAGCCATGCCAGCCACACATCTCCTGGCTGCACACTATGTTTAATAGTACTAGACTGTACTGCTGCTGCTGGGCCTGCAATTGCTTACTCTACATGGCCAGTCATCTCCCTGCCTGTCCCATACTAGTTCTCTACCATGCTGTTTCTGCCACTGCCACTGCAAAACAAGGTCAACCACACGTTTTGACTGCATGCCCACTGTCTTTTACAGTGTTAGAATCTACTGCTGCTGCCGATCCTGCTTTTGCTAGCCCTACACTACCACACATCTCCTTGCCTGCCAATCTTAATTCATTACCGTTCAACCTCTGCTGCTGCTACTGCATATCTTCAGACCATATACTGTGTGTTTTACAGTTATATACTGTACTGCCAAATATGTTCTTGAGGGTACAGAACATAAAAAATCTCAATAAATAAGGCTATTTTTTTGGAATGACTTTTTGACAAGTCATTGCTTCTTCACTTTGGAAACAATTAGCCTGTTCTTACGCCCCTAAAAAAGGGTAATTAGCAAACTTGTTACAGATTCCCAAAAAAGTGAATTTTTTCATTACTAATTAAGAAACCATTGCTTCCTTACTTTCAAAAGTTCTGAGCAAACCTGTTTTTGCTCCTTAAATGGACATGGCTGAAGCTATACTCCTTCCCCTTCTTCGTACGCTCGTCTTTCTGATAGCAAATTCTCAAGTAGAAGCTGATCGGTATCACCATCATCACTCACAATTACTGTTTTTTGTTCTCCACCTCTTTCTCCCTAGTACCATTTGATATACATCCCTTATTGTGAGACACTTATCTGCCAACTCAACTCCCATCTGGTCAAGTTGGTGGTGGTGCAGTCGTTGTCATTTAGTGAACTCCACCGGCTTTTGAGAAATTATGGCTTGTGCCCCATTAGAAGATAGCCAGCTGCATTATTTCTGGCAGAAACGGGTGTCTGCTTTGTGCTTTCACATGCATAAAAACATGGGCCACTCTCTCAATTTTGCTTTGAGCTCAAAAGTGCACTGCACCATAGACATGTAGAGCAGAAACTATGGATAGGGACCATATGTGTGTTTTGTGGCTCTCTGAGTGAATGTTTTGAGTGGTAGTATTGCACTACAATATCCAGGTCAGTAGGTGAAAACTCCACAGTTTTGTGCTAGGACTGGTTCGATCATCAGAAGGTTGTTGTCTACCTCCTCCCACACCTGCAGATCCTCCTCAATAGACATGATCCCACTCCTAATAACATGGTGCAGCATTACATCCACTCTCTTCCCTTATTCTTTTTATTCTTGTTATGTTATAAGCATTGACAAGCATTGTACAGCTTCTGAGCATAGGCGACAAAAGCTACAGAGTGAATGAGTTGCTCATCTGCATCAAGCAGCACATCACACTTTGGATGGCTACCTTTCAACTAACTGCACCTAGGGATTGTCATAAGAGGCAATATGCCAAACCTTGTGGCTGACTTAAATTTGGGAAAAGTAATTAATTTTCCCTGCAAGACCCACATCTTAAATTTAATTGTGCAAAATATCTAAAAAATTGTGTTGCACGATCATGCTCAGATAAAGCGTTATCCGCACAGGCACGATTCCTAATCGAGTATCTTCGGCATGCTCGTAAAATATGTTCATGGCACCACGGATGCATGCCTTGTGGCTGTTTGACAGCAACGAGACATGCAAGGATTGCCTGACAAACATGCCATCCCTGCATGTATTGCGGGTGTTTAACAGCTGCGAGACATGCAGCCGTGGCGACACAAACATATTTTGCAAGCACACCGAAGAAACTTGGTTAGAACCTGAGCATGCTCGGATAACGCCTTAATGTTCGTGCAACATTACTAAAAATCAATACCTGCTTGAAGTAAGTGGTGGCCTTGGCACACCCTTAAAAACAGAAAGTCTGCCTGAACGCTGACTGATTTGTGATGTGTCAGCACTATGTAATTCAACACTGCATACATTGGGGTGGATAACCTCAGGGTAAAGTAATAATAATGGATACTGCATACATTGGAGCAGCCAAACTGGAGTGTGGGATACATTGAAATACACCATTGGCAGCTGATGAGAGACTTGCGAAGTCTAATGAAACCCTTTGAAGAGGCCACTAAAATTGTTATTAGAGAGAACTTTAGCATTAATGATATCACACACATATTTATATTGGAAAAAAACACTCAAAATTATGTAACACAGGATGGAGTAAGAAAAACAACATCTTCATGTTTATCACTTAGGCTGTTGAGAACCATCAGGCCAATGTTACATGCATCAGGATGTTGAAGAGGAGGATGAGCAGCTGCAAGTAGATGTGGCGGGTGTAATGCAGCGCCTTGCTGCATTGCTAAAATGACTGATCACATGACTGTGACATCATCACAGGTCCTGTGTGCACAGACTGATATATAAACCCTGGTAGTTTTGAAACAGGTGTGAAAGGTGTGAGGCCTGATCCCTGTGTGTGGGACACCATTAGTCAGGAGAGGCTAGAAGAGAGAGGCTTGGAGAGGCCTGGTGAGGCAAGAGGCCTGATCCCTGTGTTTGGGACGCAGTAGTCCTGGAAGGCACGTGGCTTGGAGAACCACGGCTGGGGAGTCTTAAAGCCACAGCTGTGGCAGAACAGAGCTGAGAGAAGCAGCTAAGACCCAGCAAAGGTAAAAATGATTCTTTATATGGACATTGATGCTGTACCTTGCTGAAGTTTGTATCTGAAGCCAAGTGGGCATAGCTGCCACTGAAAAGGCTCTAGGATATTACATGTGTAACATTCCTGCGAGCCACTGAGATGGACTATGTTATAAGCAGTTTATGACGTGTAATAAACTGCTGGACTTTAGTTTACTGGAAAATGTGGCTTGTGTGCTTTAATTAACCCGGTGAAGTGAGTGCCCCCCCCAACATTATCAATACCGTTACCTTACAATTGGTTAGAGAATGCGGGCAACTGCAGCCTAGTTGCTAGGGGTAATGGCACAGGACGACGAATGTGAATGCAAGCATCTTGCTGTGGCTCAGTTTGGTCACAAAGATTAAAGCATCTGGCTGTAACTCGGCGGGGTTAATAAAATTGTCGTCTCACTGAAACCTGGTTTGCTCTGGCTTGGTGGGGCCACGAAAATTTTTCCGGGGAGAGCGGTGTGAGCAGTATCACCAGACAGAATGGAGAAGTGGTTAGATGACCAGCTGCAAATGCTCTTCAACAAAATAGAGAATCCTGAAGAAATGCAGGAGCTGATAAAGATGGCTGTGAAGGGAGCAGCAAATGAGACTGAAGCTGTTGAGCGATTAAAGTGCCTGCAGCAGGTATTTGCAAAACAACAGCAGGTATTTGAGAAATGACAACAGGACTTGCAGCAGGTATTTGAGAAACAACAGCAGGTATTTGAGAAACGACAACAGGACTTGGTGCAGGAATGGCAGGAGCTGTTGGCACCTTACAGAATGGTAGCAGCGGACCACTCCTTGAGTTCTCCTGTGGCGCCGGTACTATTCCAGAGTGCCCAGGGAGGTAGTAAGAGATGTTGTGAACTGGGTCCTAAGACTATTGCGTTTTTTTTTGTTAAAGTACCCCCTACAGGTGTGGTTGTCCAAAAGGGGGTGGAGTCTCAAAAGGGGGTGGAGCATAGAATACCAAAGTTGGTTACTGGTCGTGTGTTGGTACCGCCTAAAAATGACAATTCGACCGTTGATAACTGGGTAGCTCCAGTGGAAGGGGTTGACGTCAAAGTGGGAGGTGACTTGTTAGTCCACAACACCAGGGGGAGTGACACAGACCCCACAACTGACGGTGACGCTATGAAAGTAGAAAGAGAGCTCAGTCAGGAGGGGCTAGATGAGGGGAGAAAGTCCCCCTCTCGTCGTTGACGTCGTAAGGGTCACAAAAAGGTTGCTCCTGTAGTCTTGAAGGAGTGTAGTGCTGAAAGTGAAAATAAAGAAAATGTAATGCCGTGTGCCTTTGTTCCAAGTGTGGATCCTCCTTTAGATCCTCCTTTAGAGGCAGAAGAGGAGGTGACGTTGCCAGTAGCAACCTCCGGTACAGTACAGAGACAGAAGAATCAGGATCTGACAGCCCTGAAAGAGGAGGTAGCCAGTCATGACCAAGAGCTGGAGCCTATCAGGCAGCAGTGTCAGAGTGATGGGCAGCAAAAACTGGAGGAAAGCAGCAAGGAAATCAGCAAATGGAAGGAGATGTTCCAGAAAATTAAAGAGGACCTCCGCAGAACCCAAGAGGAGGTTGTTCGGTTGCAGTTTGACAAAGCGATGTCTGAAGATGAGCTGTGCGAGATGAAAGATCATTTCTCTCTGGTACAGTTAGAGCTGATGCAGGAGAAGCAAAGGCTGGATGAGGGTCTACTCCAGAGGGATAGGGAGCTATCTGCCTTAAAAGGGGCGCTGCAGGATGAAGTTTCTGGACGTAATCAAGACCTAGAACGACTGTGTGTACAGTTCAACCGGGAGCTGTGTGAATCCAAGAAGGAGCATGGTGAACTAATGAGGGAGCTGCAGCAAATCCAGGACCAAGTAAAGCCTCTAATGCAGGAGAAGGAGCGGCTGGTGGACTCTCTGTACCAGCGAGACCGGGAGCTATCCACCCTGAAAGAGGCAGTAAAGAGGCATGAAAATTTCAATAGGGAACTGCAACAAACTAAGAGAGACTATGAGGATCTCCTCAAGGTTAAGGAAAAACTAGAGGATGATAAGGCGGATGCAGAGCAGAGGCGCCAAGTTATTGAGACCACTCTGCAGGACACCCGTGATGTAAATGATGATCTCCACAGAAAGACCCTAGTCTGGAAGCTCAGGTGAAGGAGCTGCAGACATTCTGTGATAATCTCCAGAGGGCAGAGATGTGCCTTAATAAAAGAATCAGCAAGATGGAAGCTGAGCAGAAAAAGATGGAGGAGTCTATCAGAGAAGCCACAGACCAGGGCCAGGAGTTGGCCACTGGAGATGGGAGGTATGAAGCAAATACCTCCTCAAATAAGGCGAGCTCGGATGATTCGGTGGATGTTAAAGCCGAGATCAAGTAGCTCAAGGAGACGCTACAAGCCCATTTGAAGCAAGAGAAGTTAGAGAGACTGGCTGTTGTGAGCCGAGTGGGAAAATTGGAGGAGTAGAGCAGTTGAAGCAGGAAGAGCTTCAGAGATGGGCTGCTGAGAGGCAAGTAGCTGAGCTAGAGGAAGAAGTTTTTGAGCTCAAAGGTCACCTGGCAAAGTATCACTCAGTGAACAAGGCCTCCTTGGAGAAGGAAAAGGGCAAGCTAGTTGCACTTACTCCTTTATACCATGAGAAGGTGGACCTGAGGAGAGCTAAGAGAGTGTTAACAGAAGATAAGTATGAAATGGAAGTGGTCAAGATGAAAATTCTTGAATTTGTAGCTGTGAGTCAGCTCAGGGGAAGCATACAGGGTGAAGAAGTTGAAAGTCAGTTGCCTCTGAAATCTGAGCCAGATGATCGTTTGGAGACCACTGGTGAGACAGAAACCTCTCGGTACAAGTGCCTCATAGATATACCCGAAGATTTGAGAGAATAGTGCACAAGCGAGTCAGTGCATGAAGAGTTTAAGAAGGCCGTGGGAGCCTGTAAGGTGTACTCAACCTCAGAAGCTAAACAGCTGGTGGTCCTGTCCACGACCGAAGTCACAGAAAAGAGGGTGGCGATAATAAGTGGCATGCACTGGCGATGTATTCGCATGAAGCGGTTTCTCCGGTTGAAGACGGAACAAGCCATTAGACAACTGGAGCTTATGAGAAAAGCTCACAGTCTGTGGGAAGAAGTCATCCGGGTGCCTCATGTTCTGGTGAGAAAGCTTATTGGGAGAAATGGCCAAGCCATGCAAATGATGGTAAAGAAGTCTGGTGTGATGAAAGTAAGCAGTCCACGTGATCGTCAGGAATGGATACAAGATGAAGACGGCTTGGTGTCATTCTCCGCTGTAGGAATGGAAGAAAATCTTGCATATATACGCATGCTGATGGAGTACCGAGTGACCTACCTGCGAGAGGTAGAACAGTTGAATCTCGCCAGACTGCGAGTGGAAAGACAGCATCGCCTGAGCAGCAGAAGATGGCAGCCATCTAGAAATTGTGAGACCAGACAGAGAAAGGGCCCTTGAAATAATAGATCGGCTACAGTAGGAGTTAGAGACCTTCCAAGATGTCCTGAGGATAGTGGGCATGGGTTTAGAGGTAGTGAGACCTCCAGTTACTCAGGTCTGAGAGGCCCATACAAATGACCCAATAGAGTACGAGACCGCACGGAGTCGGACCGGACCTTAGATACAAGGGCAAATGAGTCACACTGCTGTATTGACCGCTGGGAGCGGGGGAGGTCTGACAAGGATACGACTGACCACTGGGAGCGGGG
Source organism: Phyllobates terribilis (assembly GCF_046119375.1). NCBI lineage: Eukaryota > Metazoa > Chordata > Amphibia > Anura > Dendrobatidae > Phyllobates > Phyllobates terribilis. Next base: position 227,652,884 of record NW_027362763.1, read on the forward strand.
GAGGTCTGACAAGGTTACGACTCGGAAATGTGACTTGACGAAGTAAGTGACAATGACAGATGGTAGGTTCCGAAGGAATGGGCTAATGTTGGTGACTAATTTTCCAGGGGCTGAGCAGTGCAATTGTCAAGTACATGGTCTCTGTGTGAACCGTGGGTTTTAATGTGATTGTGTATATTATGTGTTCAACCCTACAAGTTTGAACAGAGGGGGGGGATATGTAATGCAGCGCCTTGCTGCATTGCTAAAATGTCCAGGGGGTGTGTTCTGGCTGACCATGAACCTCCCCTCAGGTGACTGATCACATGACTGTGACATCATCACAGGTCCTGTGTGCACAGACTGATATATAAACCCTGGTAGTTTTGAAACAGGTGTGAAAGGCGTGGGGCCTGATCCCTGTGTGTGGGACATCATTAGCATGGAGAGGCTGGAAGAGAGAGGCTTGGAGAGGCCTGGTGAGGGAAGGAGGCATGATCCCTGTGTTTGGGACGCAGTAGTCCTGGAAGGCACGTGGCTTGGAGAACCATGGCTGGGGAGCCTTATAGCCACAGCTGTGGCAGAACAGAGCTGAGAGACGCAGCTAAGACCCGGCAAAGGTAAAAATTGTTCTTTATATGAACATTGATGCTGTACCTTGCTGAAGTCTGTATCCGAAGCCAAGCGGGCATAGCTGCCACTGAAAAGGCTCTAGGATATTACATGTGTAACATTCCTGTGAGCCACTGAGATGGACTATGTTATAAGCAGTTTATGATGTGTAATAAACTGCTGGATGTTAGTTTACTGGAAAATGTGACTTGTGTGCTTTAATTAACCCGGTGAAGTGAGTGCCCCCCCAACATGATCAATACCGCTACCTTACAAGGGGTACATTCAGTTATCACATGCAAAGGATGGGGAAAGGGCTGAAAGTCAGAGTGAAATTGATGATCACAACAACAATGACATTGGCCATGATATGCAATTGTTGCAACAAGGTTCAGAAAGTGAACCAACCAACTCGGTTTATGTTAGCAAGAATGGCAAACTGTATACTTGATTGCTTGTGGAATAAGAGGCATATCAATAGCGCCAACCAAAGGTTTACTATTGCAAATGCCATGCTTTGAGGCCCTTACTATAAAAGAAAAATATGGGATTTTTTTCTGACTTCTGAAAGAGAGTAAACGTTGGTGTTTTACCAGAATAGTCTGTGTACAAAACAAAGTTTTAACAAAGTTTTTGCATAAAAAATACCTGTTAACCACTCCAGAATAGGAGACCCCTCCCTGCTCCTCCCAAATTCAACTGTTCCCATCTTTGCCAGTACTATGTCTACCACAAGTAGCTGCAATAATTACAATATATATGACATTATGGACCATGTGTTTTATCTGCTACTGCGCAAAACTGACACACTTCAGAAAAAAAGAAGATGCACCACCTGAACAGCTAGAAGCAGTCATACCTGGACTGCATCCTTTCTCCAACAGATACCTTGAACCCATACCCGATGGACATCTAGATCAACATATTGGATCAGTCACTGAGTGTAAAGTCTTGTCTAGCTTCCAGTGTATTGTCAGAGATGGTATTCAAAATGGCAGGTGTTTTTTTCAAGCTCAAGTGGACAAGATTGTTCCCAGAAAGTGTTGAGAACCATACAATTGTAAAAATGAATTAGGCTTACATCAGTGCCAATTTTAATTAACTTACAGCTAATGCCAATAAATATATTGGCTGTAGCATCTACCTGCCTGTCCACTGCATTCTACACTTTTCTGGTTCTAGCAGTGCCGTTTCCAAGCAGGCATCTCCATTATGTTATACCCATTATTTTATATCTATTCTGTGCTACTGTTGCTGCGGGGGATGCCAATTCCCCATTCATGTATAGGGTTGCTTTTCATCCATGAGAATGGGCTCACTCACAATTTTGCCTGAAAATGCTCACATGAATGAAGAATGTCACCTAAACATCTTCCAAGAACAACTTCTCACAACAATACAAGAGCAATTTGGTGATGTACAATACTTTTTTCCACATTGATGGAGCACCATGTCATAAGACAAAAGTGATAACTAAGTGGATTGGTGAACAAAACATTGACATTTTTGGCCCATGGCCAGGAAATTCCCCAGAACTCAATCCCATCCAGTAAAAATTGTCAAGCCTCAAAAAGCAGGTGGACCAACAAAACACAGATATTGTGATAAGCTAAAAGCACTGATTAGGTATGAATAAGTTGCTATCTTAAAAATTAAGGGTCAACAACACTACAAATATTGATTATTTGCATAAGCCCAATGTACTTGTCAATAAAAATGTAAAAACTTAAGAAGCATTTGTAATTGCTCCATAGAGATTTTGACTAAGGGTATTTTCACACAATGTAATTTCCAGATGAGTATTCTCTATATCCCATCTAAAAAAGCACTAAATAAATGCTGAAAAGAATGAACAAATGCATTGCAATGCAAAAGCGACTTGCTGGGCATATGTTTAGTCTTTTGAGTTTCTTTTAACCACTTCAGATTTCCAAAGATGAGAAGCACTTAAAAGTGACCTGACCATTCTTCAGATGGCTTCTACTTGGAAGATGCTCACCTTTTATTCAATTCATGTTTGAAAAAAAGAAGCTAGGTTCCAACGACATCTAAAAAACACTCGCACACGTCTGAAAGGTGTTGTGTGCATATACCTAAAAAATCTAAAAACACTGAAGCAGTAAACTTAATGAAAAATAATATTTGTGTCAGTCTCAAAACTTTTGCCCATGATTGGACATTTCCTAAACCTTACTTACTAACAGCAATTAATTCCTTACTTCCTTACACATAGCCAGAGCAACAAATCTAAACATAAATTATTTTTATGTGTATATAAACATATTTTCCATTAAACAAAGCAATGTTTATAATACACTTTGTACGGATACTTTGCATTTTTACAATCTGATATTATATCTATATTTATAGAAAAAAAATGCCTGTACAAAAGTTTTTGGGGAAATTTCTCCATATTAGTTCACCAAGGACACATGAAAAGTATCTGCCTTTTGACAAACCTTAGGAGAAATCTGGGCAGTGGAAAAGATAAAAACTGGGAGAAGAAAGGAGTGCTACCTGAGCGCAGTAAATAACATCACAAATGTGATTTTATAAAGGTGACTATAAAGGCTCTCCTTTGTGGGTTGAGCAGATCCAGGCACAACTCTAATGTAGGCTTGATAGAATATTTTGGAGAGTCTTGACCAATGGTCAACCGTCGTTGCACACTTGATGCACCTGATGAAGGCTCCTTGAGAGCAGAAACGCGTTGTGTCATTATTTGCTACCATATGCCAACCACTTATCTCTTGAGTGGTTTTTAATCCTAAATAAATTTTTCATCTTTTACCTATGCCATTTTGAGCAGTTATCTGCGAACCTATTTACACATTTCCATAGTACTCACAGTGGAGTCTCATTCATTATCCACGGGAGCACCTCCGTTTATCTCCTGCTTTTGTAACTGTGTGGTGTTTCTAGAATAATTGCATGTGGTTTATGTATTTTAACAAGCTATTTTATAGTAACATAGTAACGTAGGTCCATCAAGTTCAACCTCTCTCCCCCAATTGTACTCCCTATACTAACACTACACTAACTTACTAACTTACTGGGACTAGGTCTCACAAATGTATTATTACCATTTTTATTATTGCTGCACTATTACAATTAAAACGTACCCGTTTATATATTTTTTTAATTAACTCTATCTTTTGTATTACTGTTGTCATTCTAATAATGGTATTACTAAAATCTCTATGCCTCAATCTGTTGATCCAGAAGAGGGCAAAACCCCAGGACACATTCAGCCAATTTGCGTCACAGGGAAAAATTCCTTCTTGACCCCGAGAAAAGGCGATCGGTCCTAGAACCCTGGATCAACCCTGGATCAAACCTAATTATAATAGTAATTATATAATTACTATTATTGTACTAAATGTACTTCTATAGGTGTAACATTTTGTCTAATTTAACTGTAACCCACAATTTTATGTGTATCAAGGAAATCATCCAGCCTTTTTTTGAAAGCTGTTATAGTTTCGGCCATCACTACCTCTTGTGGTAGGGCATTTCACAGTCTGACTGCTCTGACTGTAAAGAACCCTTTCTTGTTTATGTGCCAGAATCATCTTTCTTCCACCTATAATGAGTGCCACCTGGTCCTTAGTATGGTCTTTGGAAGGAATAAGTCATGTGCCAGTCCTTTGTACTGACCACACACATATTTTATAGATGTAAATGAGATCCCCTATAGGGTGTCATTTTTCTAAGCTAAACAAGCTCAAGTTTTTCAACCTCTCATCATGTGAGAGGCTTCCATCTCTTGTAATATTCTAGTTGCCCGCCTTTGAACTGACTCTAACTTCTGAATATCCTTTTTATAATGTGGAGTCCAAAACTGAATTCCATATTCCAGATGTGGCCTCACCAGTGATTTATAACGGGGAAATAATGCAGGATCGTAGGATTTTATTTCTCTTTTCATACATCCTAAAATTTTGTTTGCTTTTGCGGCTGTTGCTTGACATTGAGTACTGCTGCTCAGCTTACTTGTAACCAGAAAATCCAAGTCCTTCTCATGTTCTGTAGTCCCGAGTATGCTCCCATATAATGAATATGCAGCAATAAGATTAATCCATTCTAGGTGCATTACTCTACATTTATCTACATTAAACCTCATTTGCCAAGTGTTTGCCCATTCAGTCATCTTATCCAGATCATTCTGCGATATCGTAATGTGAAGATGAGATTTTAATATCCTACATAGTTTGGTGTCGTCAGCAAAAACTGACACTTTACTCTCAATCCCATCCCCAAGATCATTATTAAAGAGGTTAAAAGTTGGTCATAGCACAGATCCCTGCGCCCCCCACTACTGACTATATCCCATTAGAGAACATACCATTTATGATTACTCTTTGTTTCCTATGATTTAGCCAATTCCTTAGCCATCTGAATATAGTTCCCCCAAGTCCTTGCTTCTGTAGCTTCAGTATAAGGCTGCTATGTGGTACAGTATCAAATGCCTTTGCAAAGTCCAGATAAATCACATCAGCCGCATTACCAACATCCAGATTTGCACTTACCTCCTCATAGAACCCCAACATGTTGGTTAGACACTATCTATTTTTCATGAATCCATGCTGGTTATCATTTATTATATTATTCTCTGCGATATATCTCTGTAGGTCATTTCTCATGATGCCCTCAAAAACTTTGCACACTACTGATGTCAGACTTACCGGATGATAGTTACCTGGATCCACCTTCTTACCCTTCTTACATATCGGTACCACATTGGCTATCCTCCAATCATGTGGCACTACCCCTGTTACCAGAGAGTCTAAGAATATGAGATACAGCGGTTTGTCAATTACTGAGCTCAATTCCCTCAGTATCCGTGGATGAATACCATCTGGGCCAGGGGATTTGTCAATGTTTAATTTGCTGAGACGCAGGCGTACTTCTTTTTGCATTAAACTAGTTATATCAGGTGGTGAACTTTGATTTTTGCCCTATTGAAAGATGCCTGGAACAGACGGTTTGTTGGTGAACATGGATGAAAAGTGCCTGTTTAATATCGCAGTCTTTTCTTTGTCCTCTTTAATTTTCTTGCTATTATCGTCTTTTAAGGGGCCGATACCATCTGACTTTTTCTTTTTTGGCATTGATGTATGTTCAAAATTTTTGGGATTTGTTTCAATGTGGCTGGCGATTTGTTGCACTGTAGATAATTTTCCTATCCTGATTTCTTTTCTACATTTCTTATTTAGATCTTTATACTCCTGAAATGATATTTCTCTATTCTTGGCCTTCAAAGTTTTGAAGGCCCTTTGTTTCTGTCTTATTAAACTTTGTACTGTCTTATTTATCCATAATGGTTTCTTTTTATTCCTAGACCTTTTATTACCAGAGGATATAAATTTTCTACAGGATTCTAGTAGAATTTCCTTAAACATGCCCCATATACGTTCGGTATCCCCAGTGACCATGGCATGGTCCCAGTCTACACAAATAAGCTCTTCCCTTAATTTGTTGAAATCAGCTTTCCTAAAGTTCCAGGTTTTTGCATTTACTTTTTGAAGTTACAATGTGCTATTCTACTGTAAGCTTTGTCTGAAAGGATTTACAGAAATTTACATTTTTTTCTTTGCTTTTTTAGTTTAGAAACTGGTCTTAAGCACATGCAGAACTAAGGAGGTACCTGTAATGTCTTGTATTATATGGTGTCATTAAAAGTTTGTAATAAGGAACTGAATGTTTGTGTTTTAATTGGCACATTGTAACTTATGATTAAATACTTGGCAATAATAGCACTTGTTAATGGGATAGCTAAGTGATAACCCCAATGTAGTGAACAGTGTACGAAGCAATAAACATCTTCTGAACTCATTAACACACAGGCTGCAAACTGAGGTGTTTATGAGCACAAGAAACACTTATTGTGGAGTGAACATTTTTCATGACTTTGTGGCTTTTCTTCTTTACTTTGTAAATCATCCTTCCCTTTCCTGCTAATTATCTGTTGTACAGGTTCCTTCCATCTTTACAGTAAGTGTGAGCACAGTATAATGCAACACTGACTATTCTTGATGCTCAGGCACATTATTCCAGACAGGATTCCAACCCTGGCCCTTGGGCTTCTCTACTAAGAATTAGAAGTTCTGGATTTCTCATTTGCTGATAGACTTCCACTGACATAAATGACAAATACACAGTATATACAGTATCTGCTGATATACAAGCATAAAAAAGTCACAGAGGTAGCCATCACATATGGTTGAAAGGGAAAGTTTTTCATTTCATAGACACAGAGTCATAATTAAAAACTGGCATAGAAACAAAGGGGAAGTTTGTAACATTAATTAGAGCTTTACTTAGCAAAGGGAAATCAGAAAAGATTTTTCTATTTTGGAAACATGTCATCTGACCAAGTCTCTTGATGTAATCACTGGAAATTGCTAAGTATATTATGCATGGCTCGTAGAAAGGTTACAGACAAAGGTTATTATGGAAGACACAATTAAATCCTATAGCATGTTCTGTGGAGTGTGAATGAATAAACTTCAGCAGAGAGAAGGGTATAGCGATAGAGATGTAAAAGAGGGGAAGGGGAAACAGATGGCTATTATTATGTAAGTTATGGTAATTAACAGTACCTAAATGAGGCAAGTTTGTTTCTGATAATGTGTCACTTCCACACTGCCCCTCTTGAGCATTGGAATACACCCTGTACATGATGGCCTCATTGTCTAGTGTCATAAAAAATTCTGCTTTTGCATTTGAGCTGCCACTGAATAAGAACTGCCAGCTGTCATGGAAATGTATTCAGTATCACTTCCAGTTATTTTATCTCATTTTAATTCTATTATTGTTTTATTATAATTATTTAAAATGCCCAGAGCAGCAATTTAGAGTAAAAACAAATAAACAGTGGGAGTTCCGCCTAATTTGTAAGTGATCTGAGAGGTCTTGCGAATTCAAAATCATTATTGAAACTTCTTTACACCCTGATCAATGTAGTTAGATGTTTCAGGAAATTCTCACAAATTACAATATTGGTTTTGTTATATATTTGTGTCTAGGGCAAAACATTCCATAAAGGAGCATTCATATTTAAAGACAGACACAGTAGATATAAGATAAATAGATAAGTAGATATATTGACAGCTGGAAAAAATATTGAAATAGATAAAATAGAAATAACGAAGATAGAGAGATAGTAGAGATGATAAAACCTTTAGAAAAATTCGCTAATTTTCCTTCATAAATTTACGCAAACTGAATAAACAGAATAAATGTGTCGCAAATCACAGGTTCTTCAATTTTCCTGAAAAGATGTGAATAATACTCTGAGGACTCCTAGGACTATGCCCAGCTCATTTTAAGCTCTTTCATGCAAACACTGCCTTAGTACTTATCTACGAAGAAATAACAATGAAGAAAATGTAAGAACCACCCAACAAATATGTAAAAAAACGATTTTATTGAAATACCATTAAAACATAAATTGTTAGATCATGAGTGATCAATCAAAGTGAAATTCAAGTAAAGGAGGGAAGTAAGTTTCACAGAAAAAAAAATAAAATAATCAAGCTCATGAAAGATAATTATTGCATTAATTTCATATATTAACCAATACTGACACAATTCATATATTAAAACGGATTAATTGACCTTTGAGGTCACATGGTAGTAGATAATCAAAATTATGACCATAAACTCTGTTCAACGTCTCAAATGACAATTTATATAGACAGAGATGACGTAGACGAACATATTCTATTCCAAAAGCTGTTAAATTTATTAGTACATATCAGTAAAAAAGACAAGATATTCACTAGAAAAGTAGCACAAATACATAAATAATGAGCCAAAACAAGGATGCCAGCGCTGACACACAACAAATAGATATATATAGCAGATGGAGGAAATATGTATATATATATATATATATATATATATATATATATATATATATATATATATATGTAACAAACCCCAACCCACCCATACAGTATAATCACAAAGCTGGAGCTATAAATGTAAAAGTGCACAGTGCACATCCAAACAGAGAATATAATGGAAATAGGTGTTGGTATAAATATATAACTCACATATACCCATCCCAACTACAAGCATGTATACCAAAGCGTCAAACTATCCAACTACCAATAGAAAAACACAAGGCTTCAAACTAAGCCCTAAGATGCATAAAGACCGCTCACAGAGGTCAGGTTAGTTAGACACCTAAGGTCCTACGCAATAACTAAGTGGGGGTAGAGCATTACTCACTTATTGTAGTGTTATGTCAGCGCAGGCTACTTTTCTAATGAATATCTTGCCTTTTTTACTGATATGTACTAATAAATTTAACAGATTTTGCAATAGAATATGTTCATGTACGTCATCTTTGTCTATATGAATTCACAATTCATATATTTTAATACAAAAATTTAATGAAATATAACCAGTATATAGCAGACTAGTATTAATATAAAGTATGAGGAAAAGGAGAACAAGGAAACCGACCATAGACGCCCAGTGTAGTTAAAAGTGAATTGGAATAAAAATATATTTTATTAAAAATCAGGAAGGCAACAAATTGGTATACAAGGATACAGGGGCACACACCCAGGATTTATAAAGACAGTATGTCACAAAGAAAGACATTTTCAGACAAATGGTATAATGCCAATTAATGTATAGGAAAATGCATAATAAAAAATATCTATGCATATACAGTACAGACCAAAAGTTTGGACACACCTTCTCATTTAAAGATTTTTCTGTATTTTCATAACTATGAAAATTGTACATTCACACTGAAAGCATCAAAACTATGAATTAACACATGTGGAATTATATACTTAACAAAAAAGTGTGAAACAACTGAAAATATGTCTTATATTCTAGGTTATTCAAAGTAGCCACCTTTTGCTTTGATGACTGCTTTGCACACTCTTGGCATTCTCTTGATGAGCTTCAAGAGGTAGTCACCGCAAATGGTCTTCCAACAATCTTGAAGGAGTTCCCAGAGATGCTTAGCACTTGTTGGCCCTTTTGCCTTCACTCTGCGGTCCAGCTCACCCCAAACCATCTCGATTGGGTTCAGGTCTGGTGACTGTGGAGGCCAGGTCATCTGGCGTAGCACCCCATCACCCTCCTTCTTGGTCAAATAGCCCTTACACAGCCTGGAGGTGTATTTGGGGTCATTGTCCTGTTGAAAAATAAATGATGGTCCAACTAAACGCAAACCAGATGGAATAGCATGCCGCTGCAAGATGCTTTGGTAGCCATGATGGTTCAGTATGCCTTCAATTTTGAATAAATCCCCAACAGTGTCACCAGCAAAGCACCACCACACCATCACACCTCCTCCTCCATGCTTCGCGGTGGGAACCAGGCATGTAGAGTCCATCTGTTCACCTTTTCTGCGTCGTACAAAAACACCGTGGTTGGAACCAAAGATCTCAAATTTGGACTCATTACACCAAAGCACAGATTTCCACTGGACTAATGTCCATTCCTTGTGTTCTTTAGCCCAACAAGTCTCTTCTGCTTGTTGCCTGTCCTTAGCAGTGGTTTCCTAGCAGCTATTTTACCATGAAGGCCTGCTGCACAAAGTCTCCTCTTAACAGTTGTTGAAGAGATGTGTCTGCTGCTAGAACTCTGTGTGGCATTGACCTGGTCTCTAATCTGAACTGCTGTTAACCTGCGATTTCTGAGGCTGGTGACTCGGATAAACTTATCCTCAGTAGCAGAGGTGACTCTTGGTCTTCCTTTCCTGGGGCGGTCCTCATGTGAGCCAGTTTCTTTGTAGAGCTTGATGGTTTTTGCAACTGCACTTGGGGACACTTTCAAAGTTTTCCCAATTTTTCGCACTGACTGACCTTCATTTCTTAAAGTAATGATGGCCACTCATTTTTCTTTACATAGCTGCTTTTTTCTTGCCATAATACAAATTCTAACAGTGTATTCAGTAGGACTATCAGCTGTGTATCCACCAGACTTCTGCACAACACAACTGATGGTCCCAACCCCATTTATAAGGCAAGAAATCCCACTTATTAAACCTGACAGGGCACACCTGTGAAGTGAAAACCATTTCCGGTGACTACCTCTTGAAGCTCATCAAGAGAATGCCAAGAGTGTGCAAAGCAGTCATCAAAGCAAAAGGTGGCTACTTTGAAGAACCTAGAATATAAGACATATTTTCAGTTGTTTCACACATTTTTGTTAAGTATATAATTCCACATGTGTTAATTCATAGTTTTGATGCCTTCAGTGTGAATGTACAAATTTCATAGTCATGAAAATACAGAAAAATCTTAAAATGAGAATGTGTGTCCAAACTTTTGGTCTGTACTGTATATCAATACGTAATGTCACCAACGGCAAGACGCAGAAGTATCCTATACACTGTGTTCCACATTATTATGCAAATAATATTTTCTCAGATTTTCCCAAATTACCTATATGAATTGCAGTCATTGTAATTTTCCAGTCAAATAACTATTAGAGTACAATTGATAGGTTTTTGTACAAACTGCCTATGGTAACAGTATATTTTTTAAAAAATAAAAAACTCAAACTGCACTCAAAATGCATGTTCCAAATTATTATGCACAGCAGAGTTTTCAACCTTTTCATTTTAATAAAGAACAAAAAATGGTCATTTTTGAAATTATAAGCATTAGCAGGTTATTACAAACTGAAATCAAACAGTTTTCAACTCAAAACTTTATTCAAGGTGATGTTACATTTGCACATAGGACCGCTTGTTCGAAAGGAGCTTCTGAACTCTCTCGTCCATTGAATTTGTCAGGTTTTGTATGGTTTCTGCTTCAATTGTTTTGCATGAGGACAGAATACCCTCCCAGAGCTGTTGCTTAGATGTGAACTGCCTCCCGCCATCATAGACACTCCTTTTGATGATGCTCCAGAGGTTCTCAATGGGGTTGAGGTCAGGGGAGCCTGGGTGCCACACAATAAGTTTGTCCCCTTTTATGCCCATAGCAGCCAGAGATGCAGATGTGTTATGTGCAGCATGAGACGGGGCATTATCATGCATGAATAAAGAACGGGGACTTGGAAGTGGATTCGCTCTCATGATTGTTATAAGAGAATTCGGCCCATGGTAGGAGGTCCACCCAATCAGTATGGTGAGCATTGACAAAGTGCCGGAGGTAGCTGTTAAGGATCTGGTTGATCCGCTCTACTTGACCATTGGACTGAGGGTGGTAAGCGGAGGAAAAATCCAGGGTGACATCCAGCAGCTTACAGGTAGCTCTCGAAAAGCGTGAGGTGAACTGAACCCCTCGATCCGACACAATGTGGAGGGGTAGGCCATGGAGATGAAAGATATGGTGAAAGAAGTCCTTAGCTAGCTCAGATGCAGACGGGAGACCAGGCAGAGGAATGAAGTGGGCCATTTTAGAAAAGCGGTCCACGAACACCCAAATGACTGTACAACCGGCAGAGACAGGGAGGTCTGTGATAAAGTCCATAGCAATGTGTTGCCACGGGGCAGCAGGTACGGGAAGAGGCAGGAGATGACCGGCTGGTAAATGTCTGGGAACTTTGTTGCGGGCACAAGATGAAGTCTACCACATCCTTACGCAGGGTAGGCCACCAGTAATGAGCTGGAAGGTCTTCTTTTGGCCAGCATGGCCAGCTAGTTTAGAAGAATGGCCCCAGCGAAGAACCTTCTCACGGTCTGGCACCGCTACAAACGTCTTACCGGGTGGAAAACGAGTTACATCCAGGGGGGCCACATTCATCACCTTGGAGGGATCGATGATGTGCATAGGCTCCTCCTCTAGATCAGAGGACAGGAAGGATCGGGACAAGGCATCGACTTTGACATTCTTGTCCGCCGGGCGGAAATGTAGGATGAAGTCGAAGCGGGCAAAGAACAAAGACCACCGGGCCTGACGCGGATTGAGTCTTTGGGCATTCTGGAGATATGCCAGATTTTTGTGATCCGTATAGATGATCACCGGGTATAGAGTCCCCTCAAGCAGGTTGCGCCACTCCTCCAGTGCCAATTTTACAGCTAGCAATTCTCGGTCTCCTATGGAGTAGTTGTGCTCAGATGAGGAGAAGATTTTGGAGAAGTAGCCGCAGGTCACCATTCTCCCGGAAGAAGATTTTTGGGTGAGCACCGCTCCGGCTCCGGAGGAGGAAGCATCAACCTCCAGGTAGAATTGTTTATTGCAGTCCGGACGGTGCAGTACTGGGGCAGAGGAGAAGGCTTGCTTTAAGGAAAGGAAGGCCTCCTCGGCTTCGGGTGACCATACCTTGGGATTTGCCCACTTACGGGTGAGCGCAGATATGGGAGCCGACCGGGACGAGAAGTGTGGAATGAAGAGACGATAGTAATTGGCGAAGCCCAGGAATCGCTGAATCGCCTTCAACCCCTCCGGACGGGGCCACTTTAGGACAACAGAGAGTTTCTCGGGATCCATTCGCAAGCCTCTCTGGGAGATAACATAGCCCAGGAATGGAAGAGAGGTCTGTTCGAAGAGGCACTTCTCTTATTTAGCATAGAGGTGGTTCTGCCTGAGCATAAGCAGGACCTGACGAACATCCCTCCGGTGTGTGGGAAGATCCGGAGAGAAGACCAAGATGTCGTCCAGGTATACCACCACGCAGGAGTAAAGAAGATCTCGGAAGATGTCGTTGACCAGTTCTTGGAAGACATCGGGAGCATTGTAGAGACCGAAGGGCATCACACGGTACTCATAGTGACCGTCCCGCGTATTGAATGCCGTCTTCCACTCGTCTCCTTGACGGATACGGACCAGGTTATATGCTCCACATAGATCCAGCTTGAAAAAGATCCTGGCGCCTTTAAGGCGGTCAAACAACTCGGAGATGAGTGGCAGGGGGTATTTATTCTTTACCGTGATCTGATTGAGTCCTGTATAGTCAATACAGGGGCGTAGCGAGCCGTCCTTTTTTTTGACAAAGAAGAATCCGGCTCCAGCTGGGGAGGTAGACTTCCGGATGAATCCCCTAGCCAGATTCTCTTCAATGTACTCAGACATGGCCCGGATTTCGACCGCAGACAGCGGGTAAATACGGCCATGGGGTGGAGTGGCGCCAGGTACCTGGTCGATCAGGCAATCATATGACCTATGAGGTGGAAATGTCTCTGCTTCCTTTTTACCAAAGACGTCAGCATAGGGCCAGTAAGGAGCCGGAAGACTGGGTAAATTAGCTGGGGTAGGTGGTGGACGAACCGGACGAACCGGAACCAGGCAGGTCTTATGGCAGTCCGGCCCCCACCAGAGTACTTCACCTGATTGCCAGTTCAACACGGGTTCATGTGTCTGGAGCAAAGGTAGGCCTAGCAATAGGGAGTGAGAGAGTCCGGGTAGCACATGGAAGGAGATTTTCTCAGAGTGCAGCATTCCCACCTGCAGGGTTATGGGTTCCGTGACGAGCAGGATGGTCACCGGAAGGAGTCTTCCATCCATGGAGGCGACTGACAATGGTTCAGCCAGAGACTAGGTGGGAATACGGTATTTCTCAACCAGGGACTGGGAAATGAGGTTTCCAGCAGCTCCAGAATCCAGGTGGGTGAGTTCAAAGTGACGGTTCTCTCCCCAGGAGATAGAGACAGACAAAGTCAGGGATGGAGAGGGCTTACTTTTGTCTAGGGCGACCTCTCTGAGTGGTCCTAGACACTGGAGTTTCCCAGCCTCTCCGGGCAGGAACGGATCAGTTGCTGCTTACTGCCACAATAGAAACAGCTTCCCTCGGCTCGGCGTGACTCTTTGCGAGATTTGACCATCTTGGTCTGGTCGATCTGCATGGGCTCGGGTGAGTGCGCCCGGGGAGTGACAGATGAGGAGCCAGGTCTCTGAAAAGTAGGAGCAAGGTGGGGAAACCTTCTCTCATGGGTGGTCTCTTTGGTGCACTCTTGAAACCGGATGTCAATCCGGGTAGCCAGCGACACCAGGTCATCTTGGATGGTAGGAATGTCCCGACCGGCGAGCTCGTCTTTAATCCGACTGGAAAGGCCCTCCCAGAAGACGGACACCAGGGCCTCGTTATCCCAGGCAAGCTCAGAAGCGAGGGTGCGGAACCGTATGGCATATTGGCCCACGGTGAGACTCCCTTGGCGGAGACGTAGCAGAGAGGAGGCTGATGAGGTCTTACGTCCCGGTTCATCGAAGACTTTCCGGAAAGCAGTGAGGAAAGACGACAGGTCGGACACCAGGGGATCCCCTCTCTCCCACAGGGGATTTAGCCAAGCCAGTGCCTCTCCAGTGAGATGGGACATGATGAATGCCACTTTGGCCCGGTCGGAGATAAACTGATGTGCCAAGAGTTCAAAGTGCAGGGTGCACTGGTTTATGAAACCTCGAGCCAAGGCGGGGTCTCCACCAAAACGAGGCGGTGCAGAAAGCTGGGGACCGGGCCGGATACCATGGTATTGATGGGCAGTGGTGCTGCCGAGGTGCGAGTCATGCAACTAGAAGCGGGTACTGGTGGAGCAGTAAGTGTGTCCAGGCGGGAGTTGACATTTTGCAGGTGGTTCAGGATGGATTCCTGTTGGGATCTCTGACGGGAGACTTCGTGGTATAGGTCAGAGAGCGAGGGAGCTTGGGTGCCACTGGGTTCCATGGCCCGAGCAAACTGTTACGGGTCCGGGTGGTGGAACCTCTGTGCCACGGTGCAAGGAGGGACCCAGAGGGGCGTGACTAAGTATCAATCCGAACCAACCCTGGTCGGACGGCGGCTTACGACTCCGTGACCAGAGAGGATCCGGGCAGGTGCTACTCTGGGGATGACCTTGTAAGAGAGGAGGTGGCTCCCACGGGTCAGATGGTTGGAACTGATCGGCATGACGGATGGACACAGCAAGCAGGCAGAAGTCTCTGGTTAGCTGACAGGTGGTCACGGTACGTGACAGCAAAGCAAGTAGTAGTCTCTAGGTTTACCAGGCAGGTGGTCACAGCAAGAGATGGCAGAGCCTCCAGGTAGGCTAGCAGGTAACAGGCGGGTGCTCCCAGGTGAGCGGGCTGACAGACAAGGCTGGTAACAGGCAGGTAACAGGTGAGTGCTCCCAGGTGAGCGGGCTGACGGACACAGCAGGTAACAGGCGGGTGCTCCCAGGTGAGCGGGCTGACAGACAAGGCAGGTAACAGGCTGGTAACAGGTGAGCGCTCCAGGTGAGTGGGATGGCAGGCTTGGCAGGTAACGGGCAGATAACAGGCTGGCAGGCAGGATGAGGAGTCAGGCTAGCAGCGGAACCTGAGGGCTGAAGCAGAGATAAGTAACTGTGCAACAACTTTTGCTCGGGCACCTCCATTTTAGAGGAGGTGCCTTAAATATGGGAGGTCCTCCGGCAATTGGCCGGGCACTCCTTAGGAAGGTGCAGGAAGAGGAGTGCAGGAGGATGCCATGCGGGGAGCGGGGAGGTGAGAGGGACGGCTTCTCTGCCTGGCAGGAGGCAGAGACGCCGATGCTACACTTTAGATTACCGGAAAACGGTGCATATGTGCTTTAATTGACCCTGTGAAGTGAGTGCCCTTCAACATGTTCATTAGCGCTACCTTACAACCCTGATGCGCATTTTGCAATGGCCGTTCGAAGATTCTTTGCCGAAACGTGCCATTGGTGACATCCAATTACTTTCGATCAGATTTTGTACAACATTAATTAACTTTTTAACATTGAAAACCCAAATTATTTAACCCAATTCAAAAAGTATGTAATAAATGCTAAGCAGGTGCTGTATAAATACAGAAAGCAAAATGGGACAGCAGGCCACAGTATAAGTGTGGCTTGAATGATTATCAATAGTGATGTGCGAGCATGCTCGCTACTGCTCGGTTTTCTCCCTAGCATCTCACTGCTCGAGATGCTTGGCGCTTGCCGAGTATTTCCGGATCGCTTGAATGGGAACTCGGGTCCCCTCCCTGCATGTTTGGCGCTCTTTAGAGAGCCAATGAACATGCAGGGATTGCCTGCCATGCACTGTAATGCTGTAGCCATGTTGGTTGTGGGCATTACAGTGATTGGCTGGCCGCACAGCATCATCAGGTCTATATCAAACCTGGCGCCGCCATGCTCATCACAGTCACTCCAGATCAGACAGTATAGGGAGAGCAGCTGCTGTGTCAGGGAGAGATTTGATCATGTATTAGGTAGTGTAGGGGGAAAAACCATACATTACACATATCCATCTTAACAAACAGTCCTTCTGAGGACTAATCCATCTGCAGAGATATCAGGCAGGCAGGGTGTATAGGCAGGCGGTGTATAAAGCAGACTGCAGTGCATATATATTCGGGCCTCTCGCCCGGTCCTCTTGAAGCGGGGCAAGAGGATATTGCGTGTAGCGATGCCCAAATATTTGAGCAGCCACGGTCACTCGAAGACGATAGTTGGAATGTGTTACAAGAGGTGGACGATGATGAGACACAATTGCCAGAAAGTCATGAGGCGGACCAGGGTGCGGAAGTGGAAGACGAGGTGGTGGATGATATAGTAACTGACCCAAAAGGTTGTTGGTTGGATAGCGGATAATGCTTCAAGTCACTTAGTCATCACCACCACCACCCTGTCTTCCACACGGTCAAGTCTCAGTAGCCGTCAGTCTGGACCGCATATTCCTCACAGTGATTATCCTTCCTCTCACCATGCTGAGTGCACGGAGACAATTGATCCCACACATGGACACTCTGAAGAGCTGAAAGTGCCAGAAAGTGAGGAGGAGGACCAGGGTGCTTAAGTGGAAGATGAGGTGGTGGATGATATAGTACCTGACACAACCTGGCAGGAGGAAATGCAGAGCGAGGCCAGCAGCACACAGGGGGAGGGAGGCAGAGCACCCCAACAGGCAGGAAGAAGCAGTGTGGTGGCCGCAGACAGAAGGCAGGCAACCGTTCCCCGTAACACCAACACGAAGTAAGTTGCCAGTACAACTGTTAGGTCTTCCCGAGTCTGGTTGTTTTTTAAAGACTCTGCCAATAACCCCAAAAAAGCCATTTGCACCAACTGCCAGGCCGGCATCGGCAGGGGTGGCAAAACGACCAGCCTGACCACCACCAGCATCATCAGGCACATGGCAGCAAAGCACCCGACTTTGTGGGCCGAACCCTAGAGTCCAGGAACAGTGTCCGCGGGTCACACCATTGCTTCTTCCGCTTTTGTGTATGCAAGCCAATCCCCTGTCCATGGTGCATGCGAAGATGCCTCCTGCCCTGCACCTGTAGTTGCACACTCTCAAGTAGCAGCATCAGGAAGCACATCCATGTCCTTGTTCCAGCGCTGAGTCCAGTTGTCCATACCCCAGTCCCTGGAACGCAAGCGAAAATATGCAGCCAACGCCCCACAGGCCACACTACTAAATTCTCACATTCCACGACTGCTTGCCCTCGAAATGTTGCCTTTTAGGCTCGTAGAGGCGGAAGCATTCTGCAACCTGATGGCGGCGGCCGTCCCTCAGTACTCGGTCCCCAGCCGCCACTATTTCTCCGGGTGTGCCGTCCCCGCATTACACAAGCACGTGTCCCAAAACATTAGCCGTGCTCTCAAAAACGCAGTTACCGGTGAAGTCCACCTAATTACGGACATGTGGACAAGTGCTTGTGGGCCGGGACGGTACATCTCGCTGACGGCACATTAGGTTAACAGAGTGGAAGCCGGGACCCAGTCGGACCTTGGGACGGAACACGTCATCCCAACGCCAAGGATTCCGGGCCCTAGGTCAATAAGGGTTGCCCCCACGGTCTACAGCTCCTGCACTTCGTCCTCCTCAGCCTCCTCCTCCTCTTCAGCCTCCATCTCTGAAATGACCACATCAGTCACAAGCTGGAAGCACTGCAGCACTGCCTCGGCCAAGCGGCAACAGGCTGTGCTGAAGCTAATATGCTGGTGAAAAACCGCACAATGCTGAAGAGTTGTGGACAGCTCTGAAAGAGCAGGCAGATCTGTGGCTCACACCGCTGAGCCTACAGCCAGGCATGGTTGTGTGTGACAATGGCCGGAACCTGGTGGCGGCTCTGAGGCGAGGTGAGCTCACACACGTACCATGCCTGGCCCATGTGCTTAACCTCGTGGTTCAGCGGTTTCTCAAATCCTGCCGGATCTCCTTGTTAAAGTACGCAACCTGTGTGCCCATCTTAGAAAGTCAGCTACAGCTTCTGCCGCCCTTGCCGTGTTTCAGCAGCGTTTGCAGCTTCCATCTCACAGACTGGTGTGTGATATCCCCACGCTTTGGAACTCTACACTGCAGATGTTGGGAAGGAATTGTGAGAAGAAGAGGACAGTTGCTGAGTACCAGCATCAATAAAAACGTCGGTATTCAGTTCAGACTCCACACATTAGACCTCAGGAGTGGACATGGATGTCAGACATATGTACCATTCTCCAAAACTTTGAGGACTCCACCAAGATGTTGAGCAGCGATGATGCCATAATTAGCATCACCATCCCGCTTCTCTGTCTTCTGAAACGCTCTCTGCTCACAATCAAAGAGGATGCATTGCAGGCGGAGCACAATGAGATGGAGCAAGGAACCATACAGGGTGATTACACACAGCCAAGCCTCATCTCATTCCAAAGTGGATTGGGTGACAATGAGGAAGAGGAGGAGGAGGAAGGACAGGAGCTAGTTTCAAGCACTATAGACGGTACTACCTGCACAGCAGTCATACAGTCTGTTCAGCCTGGATGGCCAGAGGACAGAGAGGAGGAGGAGGAGGAGGAAAGCATGGTCAGTCATCCTCTTGGTGAGGACATGGAAGTCTTGCCTGTTACTAGTCTGACACGCATGGCTGATTTTATGTTATGCCGCCTTTCCCATGACCCTCGCGTTCTCAAAATTTTTGGTGACAGTCATTACTGGTTGATGACACTTGTAGACCCACGCAACAGGAAGAACATAATATCTCTTATTTCTGAGGCGGACAGGTCTACAAAAATGGGGCAGTACGAGAAGGCCCTTACTGCGGATCTATTAAAAAAATTCCCATCTGATAACGCTGGTGGCAGAGGGCACACTTCGTTGGACAATCAAGGAGTACAGGTGAGAGAGACACAACTTCAATCCAGCAGAGGCAGGGCAACACTGTCAAAATTCTGGGAGAGTTTTCTCAGACCCTCCCATCGCACAGGCCCTGAGACGCTGGGTACTCTCACACGGAGTGCAAAGTTTGGGAAGATGCTGAGGGAGTACCTTGCCGACCGTACCAACGTCCTCCGTGATTCCTCTTTGCCTTACAATTATTGGGTATCCAAGCTGGATACGTAGGATGAACTGGCTCTCTATTCCTTGGAGGTCCTGGCCTTCCCTGCCGCCAGAGTTTTCTCAGAGCGGGATTTTAGTGCCACTGGTGGAATTATAACTATAAGAGCATCTGCCTGTCAACTGAAAATGCTGACAGGCTGACTCTTATAAAAATTAACAAGGGCTGGATTGGGCCAGACTTCTCAACACAACCGAATGATAGCAGCGTAACATAAATTCCAATCCAGTGTCTTTTCTTGGGAGATGTATTCCTATGCACCTTTTCATACCCACATATGGGTATACGCTTCCTGATTTTGGCTATTTGCTCTTGTCTTCCTCCTTCTCCTCATCCTCCATCACCATATCACCAGGGTGACCGTGGTCCATGATGCAACACCCACATAATTTTTTTAATGGGTGTTTATGATGCCCGTAAAAAAATTTTTTTCTACAGTATGTTCATGTATACCCCCCAGGGATAAATGTTTGTCAGCCCATACACGTAGTGCCTGGGCATTAAAAGTATAGGAGGCCCTTTCCTTTCTAATGGGAACATTTTTTTATGAGGCTCTCCTCCACGTCTCTTCCAAGGGGCATTGAAGTGCCTCCAAATTTTTGGCAGCCCTTGCATTCACTGCATAGGGCAACACTATGGGAGACTCTCTCAATTCTAATGGGAATTTGTCGTTACTGTGGCCCTGCTCCGTGTGTCTTTAAATTCTTAGTTGGATTTTTCCTAAAACTGGTCAGCCGTTGCACTCACTGCATACCCTATAACTGTATAGCAGACTCTCTCCTTTCTAATGGGAATTTGTCGTTACTGTGGCCCTGCTCTATGTGTCTTTAAATTCTTAATGGGGTTTTTCCTAAAATTGTTAAGCCTTTGGACTTACTGTAAACCCTATAACTGTATAGCAGACCCTCTCCTTTCTAATGGGTTCATGTCGTACTTGTTACTGTGGCCCTGTTCTGTGTGTCTTTAAATTCTTAGTGGGGTTTTTCCTAAAATTGTTCAGCCGTTGGACTTACTGTAAACCCTATAACTGTATAGCAGACCCTCTCCTTTCTAATGGGAACATGTCGTACTTGTTACTGTGGCCCTGTTCTGTGTATCTTTAAATTCTTAGTGGGGTTTTTCCTAAAATTGGTCAGCCTTTGGACTCAATGCATACCCTATAACTGTATAGCAGACTCTATCCTTTCTAATGGGAATTTGTCATTACCGTGGCCCTGCTCTATGTGTCTTTAAATTCTTAGTGGGGTTTTTCCTAAAATTGGTCAGCCTTTGAAATCACTGCATACCCTATAACTGTATAGCAGACCCTCTCCTTTCTTATGGGAATTTGTCATTACTGTGGCCCTGCTCTATGTGTCTTTAAATTCTTAGTGGTGCTTTTCCTAAAAATTGTTCAGCCGTTGGACTCACTGCATACCCTATAACTGTATAGCAGACCCTCTCCATTCTAATTAAAACATGTCGTACTTGTTACTGTTGCCTTGCTCTGTGTGTTTTTAAATTCTTAGTGGGTTTTTTCCTAAAACTGGTCAGCCATTGGACTCACTGTATACCCTATAACTGTATAGCAGACTCTCCTTTCTAATGGGAACAAGACGTGCTTGTTACTGTGGCCCTGCTATGCGTGTCTTTAAATTCTTAGTGGGGCTTTTCCTAAAATTGTTCAGCCTTTGGACTCACTGCATAAACTATAACTTTATAGCAGACTCTCTCCTTTCTAATGGGAACATGTCATACTTGTTATTGTGGCCCTGCTCTGTGTGTCTTTATATTCTTATTGGGGTTTTTTGTAAAATTGGTCAGCCTTTGGACTCACTGCATACTCTATTACTGTATAGCAGACTCTCTCCGTTTTTATGGGAATTTGTAATTACTGTGGCCCTGCTCTATGTGTCTTTAAATTCTTAGTGGAGCTTTTCCTAAAATTGGTCAGCCTTTGGACTCACTGCATACCCTATAACTGTATAGCAGACTCTCTCCTTTCTTATGGGAACATGTCTTACTTATTACTGTGGCATTGCTCTATGTGTCTTTAAATTCTTAGTGGGGTTTTTCCTAAAATTTGTCAGCCTTTGGACTCACTGCATACCCTATAACTGTATAGCAGACTCTCTACTTCCTAATGGGAATTTGTCATTACTGTGGCCCTGCTCTATGTGTCTTTAAATTCTTAGTGGGGATTTTCCCAAATTTTGGCAGCCCTTGCAGTCACAGCATGGGCATTACCACTATAGGAGACCCGCTCCTTTATAATGGGAAAATTTTTCTTACTGAGACCCTCCTCTGTGTCTCTTCAAAGGGGTATTGGTTTGCGTCCCAATTTTTGGCAGCCCTTGCAGTCACTGGACATGCAATAACAATATAGGATACCCACTTGTTAATAATGGGAACAACAAAGCATAGCCGGCTGATGGCTCTCTAACAATAGCGAGGGCCAACTGCTGGCCTTTTAAGAATAGTAAGGGCCGTCTCATAGCCGTATAAAAATAGGCTTTATGACTTTCAGTGTCCCTCCATCATAAATAAAACAAGATGTGTCTGATGATGTGTCACACACCACATCGCCAGATAAGGTTGTAAAATGATAAAATGACATTTCTTGGTGAATGCATTTGTCTTAAAAAATAAGGTAAAAAAACAAAATAATAGGATCTTTCTTTAGTATAAAAAACAGCGTCACCAATTTAACCTCAATGTTATCACATTGTTCAGCTCCTGCACCTACTCCTCCATCTCCGAAATGACCACATCAGTCACAAGCTAACAGCACTGCAGCACTGTCTTGGCCAAGCGGCAACAGGCTGTGCTGAAGATAACATGCTTAATGCTTAATTGACAAACTACCCAGTGCTGCAGAGTTGTTGAAAGCTGTAACATAGCAGCCTGATATGTGGCTCTCACCGCTGAACATATCGCCAGGCATGGTCATGTGTGACAATGAGCGGACCCCGGTGACGAAGAAATGACACCCAGAGTAGATACTGTTTCCTTCTATGCCAGTCCTTTCACCGAGCTAAATGCAACTCTCATAAAAAAAAAGCTGTGGACTGGCTCCGTACCGTCCCTGGCCACATTCACCTGTCCATGTGTTTGTGGTTAGGCGGTCCTTCCCAGTAAGTGCACTGGGAAGGGCATGGGTAATGTTGTGGGACCCGTACTTGTGAAAAGCGGAGGTGATGCCGGATGAAACAGTGGCGGCTAGGGACCGAGTATGGACACCCGGCCGCCACCGGCATGAGGTTGTGAAAATCTTCCGCCTCCACGAGCTTAAAAGGCCATATTTCAAGTGCAAGCAGCTGCCCAGAAATCTGGCAGTTTAGTGTTACAGCCTGTGGGTGGGTGGGTGGCTGGCTGCATACTTGCGCTTGCATTCCAAGTAACAGAAAACTAAGCAGATGGTGGCCTCTGTCATCATCATCACCTCACCTCGGCACTATGAACTCTCCTGAAGGAGAAGCCAGGGCCCACCGGAGGAGTCTCCGGTTCTCTGATGGGCCCGTCCAACCCTGCCGAGAAGCAGCCCTGGCTAAGAAAAGTGTAGGGAAAAGTTCCCGGACACTCTATGGCTGCTTTTTTAATGTGGATCGGACTTGCTTATGCATGTTATTTCTTAAATCACATTGCAGATCAGGCCATTGTCCAACTCTATATTCAAGAAATTAAATGTGCAAAGAAAGATGTTTGTGTGTCAAAGCACCACCGACAAGTGCGAGATGATGTTGGACGGGCTGCCATTGCTTCTGCAACAAGCTGCATTAGAGGACTTCCTGGGAGAAATGACACCCAGGGTAGATACGGTTTCCCTCTATGCCAGTCCTTTCACCGAGTTAAATACAACTCTCAGCAAAAAAACCTGTGGACTGGCTCCATACCGTCCCTGGCCACATTCACCTATTCACGTGTTTGTGGTTAGGCAGTCCTTCCCAGTAAGTGCACTGGGGAGGGCATGGGTAATGTTGCGGGACCCATGCTTGTGGAAGACGGAGACGACATCAGGAGAAACAGTGGCAGCTGGGGACCGAGTATGGAACCCGGTCGCCGCCGGCATGAGGTTGTGAAAAACTTCCGCCTCCATGAGCCTAAAGGGCCACATTTCAAGTGCAAGCAGCTGTCAAAAATTTGGCAGTATAGTATTGCAGCTTGTGGGTGGGTGGCTACATACTTGCGCTTGCATTCCAAGGAATGGGTAGGGACAATTGAACGCTGCACAGGGACAAGGACTTGGACGGTGATTGTTGCAAGTCTGCAATGACGGGTGCATGGCGGGAGGCATCTTTGCATGCGCCAAGGATCACTTATTATGGACACACTTTTAGGCAGTGACCTGGGAGTCAGAAATGCTTCCAGATGTTTTCCCCATGCTGTTCCCATGTCTTTTCAGCACCGTATGCATGTGTCTGATGATGTGTCACACACCACATGGCCAGATAAGGTTGTAAAATGTTAAAATGACATTTCCCAGTGAATGCATTTGTCACGGAATGCAAAAGTGAAAAAACGCATTAAAAATGCTACGTGTGAACATAGCCCAAGTTGTGGAAGAGTATTTTTGGTTTTGGTTATTTATTTTGCCTTATATACAAGTCCCTGGAAAGAATGTTCCTTAATATATTCCCCTGGAAAATCCATTTTGGTTTTGTTTTTGTATGTTTTATTGTGAGTCCGTAAAAGTGACGTAATCCTCTGACAACGTTGTTGACAGCAGTGACCTGGGAGTCAGAAATGCTTCCAGGGGTCTTCCCCATGCTGTTTCCATGTCATTTGAGCACTGTTCCCATTGATTTGGGCAATTTTTAGGCCCTCTGCGGACCGCCGGGGAGAGCCGCCTGAAAAATGCTTGAGTTTCCCATAGACTTACATTGGGCTCGTTGCTCGGGTCGAGCACCCAAAAATTCCAATTTGCTCTACTCGAGCAACGAGTACCCGAGCATTTTAGTGCTTGCTCATCACTACTAGCCATATGACTCAGATGAGGACTGCAACACAATGCTTGGACTGGCCATCATCTCTCCTGACCTGAGCATGACAGCATGTATTTCTATGCAGCTGTCACGCTCAGATCAGGAGAGCCGACGGCCAATGTGAGCATTACGTTGCGATCCTCATCTGAGTTATATGGCCCTCTAATTCTACTCTAACTCATCATCTTCAGTGCTGCAATTTTACAACACATTACTGACTTGAATATCTGTCCAATGTCTTACGGCTTTATCTTCCTATCTACAGTGCTGGCCAAAAGTATGGGCACCCCTGCAATTTTGTCAGATAATACTCAGTTTCTTCCTGAAAATGATTGCAATCACAAATTCTTTGGTATTATTCTCTTCATTTAATTTGCTTGCAAGGAAAAAACACAAAAGAGAATGAAGCAAAAATCAAATCATTGATCATTTCACACAAAACTCCAAAAAAGGACCGGACAAAAGTATTGGCACCCTCAGCCTAATACTTGGTTGCACAACCTTTAGCCAAAATAACTGCGAACAACCGCTTCCGGTAACCATCAATGAGTTTCTTACAATGCTCTGCTGGAATTGTAGACCATTCTTCTTTGGCAAACTGCTCCAGGTCCCTGATATTTGAAGGGTGCCTTCTCCAAACTGCCATTTTGAGATCTCTCCACAGGTGTTCTATGGGATTCAGGTCTGGACTCATTGCTGGCCACCTTAGAAGTTTCCAGTGCTTTCTCTCAAACCATTTTATAGTGCTATTGGAAGTGTGTTTTGGGTCATTGCCCTGCTGGAAGACCCATGAACTCTGAGGGAGACCCAGCTTTCTCACACTGGGCCCTACATTTTGCTGCAAAATTTGTTGGTAGTCTTCAGACTTCATAATGCCATGCACACGGTCAAGCAGTCCAGTGCCAGAGGCAGCAAAGCAGCCCCAAAACATCAGGAAACCTGCGCCATGTTTGACTGTAGGGACCGTGTTCTTTTCTTTGAATGCCTCTTTTATTTCCCTGTACACTCTATGTTGATGCTTTTTCCCAAAAAGTTCTACTTTTGTCTCATCTGACCAGAGAACATTCTTCCAAAATGTTTTAGGCTTTCTCAGGTAAGTTTTGGCAAACTCCAGCCTGGCTTTTTTATGTCTCGGGGTAAGAAGTGGGGTCTTCCTGGGTACCTACCATACAGTCCCTTTTCATTCAGACATCGATGGATAGTACGGGTAGACACTGTTGTACCCTCGGACTGCAGGGCAGCTTGAACTTGTTTGGATGTTAGTCGAGGTTCTTTATCCACCATCCGCACAATCTTGCATTGAAATCTCATGTCAATTTTTCTTTTCCGTCCACATCTAGGAAGGTTAGCCACAGTGCCATGGGCTTTAAACTTCTTTATGACACTGCGCACGGAAGACACAGGAACATTCAGGTCTTTGGAGATGGACTTGTAGCCTTGAGATTGCTCATGCTTCCTCACAATTTGGTTTCTCAAGTCCTCAGATAGTTCTTTGGTCTTCTTTCTTTTCTCCATGCTCAATGTGGTACACACAAGGACACAAAGGACACAGGACAGAGGTTGAGTCAACTTTAATCCATGTTAACTGGCTGCAAGTGTGATTTAGTTATTGCCAACACCTGTTAGGTGCCACAGGTAAGTTACAGGTGCTGTTAATTACACGAATTAGAGAAGCATCACATGATTTTTCAAACAGTGCCAATACTTTTGTCCACCCCTTTTTTTAGGCTTGGTGTGGAATTATATCCAATTTGACTTTAGGACAATTCTTTTTGTGTTTTTTTCATTGAAGACAAATTAAATGAAGATAATAATACCAAAGAATTTGTGATTGCAGTCATTTTCAGGAAGAAACTGAGTATTATCTAACAGAATTGCAGGGGTGCCAATACTTTTGGCCAGCACTGTATGTTGCTGTGCTGTGAGCTTTGATATATACTAATCCTAAAATGGCTGCTGCATTCCCTGCCTCTGATTTATATGGCTATGATAGTCTCTCCTGATTGGCTGCATTATGCCAAGTGATGTGATAGCTGAAAGCATATAAGGAACACCTGAAGTTATTTCAGTATTCTGTGACTGATGAAAAGTTTTATAATGTGTAAAGAGGCAGTAGCTATTTTTGGGGAAATTTGCTCAAATATAATCGCAATTTGTTAAAATTCACCAGAACTTAGAATTTCATAAAATTTGACTAGCATCAAATTGATTCATTCATCTTTAATAGATATATACACAGATAGATAAACAGACAGGCACATAGTGACTGTCCTACAAATATATATTATTTTAAGAATAATAAGTTTTTTATTAAACACAGTGCGTGACATGCTGATCTAGACAGCACAAAACTAATGAGCCTAGTGATTAGCAGCAGCAGTCTCATACTCGAGTCATAACATCCCCACTTCATCAATGTCAACAAAGTAAACAAGCAGAGAGGCAGTATTGCTGCAGTGATCAATAAGTAAAGCTAATTTTCCTATTTTTAAATAAGTCAAGTTTGGGGAATAAAAAAAAATGTTAATCATGAAGAAACATTTTAATAACACTAATAAAACTTTCAGTGTCAATAGAGGCTAATCTACAGGGCGGGCCATTTATATGGATACACCTAAATTAAATGGGAATGGCAGGTGATAGCAACTTCCTGTTTGTGGCAGATTAGTATATGGGAGGGGGAAAACTTTTCCAGATGGGTGGTGACCATGGCGGCCATTTTGAAGTTGGCCATTTTGGATCCAATTTTATTTTTTTCAATGGGAAGAGGGTCATGTGACACATCAAACTTATCGAGAATTTCATAAGAAAAACAATGGTGTGCTTGGTTTTAACGTAACTTTATTCTTTCATGAGTTTTTTACAAGTTTATGACCACTTATAAAATGTTTTCAAAGTGCTGCCCATTGTGTTGGATTGTCAATGCAACCCTCTTCTCCCACTCTTGATACACTCATAGCAACACCGCAGAAGACTTGCTAGCACAGGCTTCCAGCATCCGTTGTTTCAGATGCTTTACATCTCGTATTTTCACAGCATAGACAATTGCCTTCAGATGACCCCAAAGATAAAAGTCTAAGGGGGTCAGATCAGGAGACTTTGGTGGCCATTCAACTGGCCCACGACAACCAATCCACCTTCCAAGAAACTGTGGAATGTGTCAATTACTGCCTTCTGGACATCTGTCAAGTCAGCAGTCTTCCTCATGATTGTGGAGCCTACTGAAACAGACTAATGAACCTTTTTAGATGCATCAGAAACCTTTGCAGGTGTTTTTTGTTAATTATTCTAATTTACTGAGATAATGAAATTTGTGTTTTCATTGTCTGTAAGCCATAATCATCAATATTAATAGAAATAAACACTTGAATTATATCACTCTGTTTGTAATGACTCTATATAATATATGAGTTTCACTTTTTGTATTGAAGAACTGAAATAAATTAACTTTTTGATGATATTCTAATTTAGTGAGAAACACTTGTATTTCTGCTTCCCTTCATGCAGTGCTAGAATTATGACAGTCTTTTTTGTGCCATGTGTACAAAGCACATTTTATTGCAGTACAGTAGACAATCATTACAGTTAATTTTGTTACTGTATTCATATAATATAGACTAATCATTGCCCTCAGAAAGGACAGTGTTCTAAAAGAATATGAACAATAAACCCCTTCACTACCTTGCAGTTTTCCGTTTTTGCGTTTTTGCTTTTTGCTCCCCTTCTTCCCACAATTTTTTCTATTTTTCCGTCAATATGGCCATGTGAGGGCTTGTTATTTTGTGAGACGAGTTGTACTTTTGAAAGACACCATTGCTTTTAACATATCGTGCACTGGAAAACAGCAAAAAAATTCCAAGTGCGGTGAAATTGCAAAAAAGTGCAATTCCACAATTGTTTTTTTTTCTTTATTTACCATGTTCACTAAATGCTAAAACTGACCTGCCAATATGGTTCTCCAGTTCATTATGAGTTTTCAGATACCAAACATGTATATGTTCTTTTTAATTAAGTGGTGAAAAAAAATCCAAAATTTGTAATGAAAAAAATGGCACCATTTTCCGAGACCCTTAGCATCTCCATTTTTTGGGATATGGGGCTGGGTAGGGGCTTATTTTTTGCACGCCAAGATGATGCTGATTTTATTGATACCATATTGGGGTAGAAAAGATGTGTTGATCGCCTGTTATTGCATTTAATGCAGTGTTGTGGTGAACAAACAAACGTAATACTGACGTTTGATTTTTTTTCTCGTTATTCCATTTAACGATTGGATTAATTTCTTTTATATTTTGATAAATCTGAAATTTCTAATCTCAGCAATACCAAATATGTGTATTTTTATGTTTTTTATTGTTTTATATTGAATGGGGCAAAAGGGGGGAGATTTGAATTTTTATTAGTGTGCTCGCCACTGCTCGGTACTCACTTGAGCATCACCCTGCTCGACATGCTTGGTGCTCGGTGAGTATTTCCGGGAGCTCGGGTCCCCGCCCTGCATGTTTGGCACTCTTTGGAGAGCTGATGAAGATGCAGGGATTGCTTGCCATGCACTGTAATGCCGTAGCCATATTGATTGTGAGCATTGCAGTGATTGGCTGGCTGCATAGCGTCATCAAATAAATATAAGACCTAGTGACACTAGTCTCGTCACAGTCTATCCCGGAAAACGGCAGGGTAGGGAGAGGTGCTGCTGTGTGAGGGAATACAATTGGTGGTGTAATAGCTAGATATAGGTAATGGTACTCCAGGAGTATATATATACAGTTATATGAAAAAGTTTGGGCACCCCTATTAATCTTAAGCTTAATGTTTTATAAAAATTAGTGTTTTTGCAACAGCTATTTCAGTTTGATATATGCAATAACTGTTGGACACAGTAATGTTTCTGCCTTGAAATTAGGTTTATTGTACTAAAAGAAAATGTGCAATCTGCATTCAAACAAAATTTGACAGGTGCATAAGTATGGGCACCTCACCAGAAAAGTGACATTAATATTTAGTAGATCCTCCTTTTGCAAAAATAACAGCCTCTGGTCGCTTCCTGTAGCTTTTAATGATTTCCTGGATCCTGGATGAAGGTATTTTTGACCATTCCTCTTTACAAAACAATTCCAGTTCAGTTAAGTTTGATGGTCGCCGAGCATGGACAGCCCTCTTCAAATGATCCCACAGATGTTCAATGATATTCAGGTCTGGGGACTGGGATGGCCATTCCAGAACATTGTAATTGTTCCTCTGCATGAATGCCAGAGTAGATTTGGAGCGGTGTTTTGGATCATTGTCTTGCTGAAAGATCCATCCCCTGCGTAACTTCAACTTTGTCACTGATTCTTGAACATTATTGTCAAGAATCTGCTGATACTGAGTGGAATCCATGTGTCCCTCAACTTTAACAAGATTCCCGGTGCCGGCATTGGCCACACAGCCCCAAAGCATGATTGAACCTCCACCAAATTTTACTGTGGGTAGCAAGTGTTTTTCTTGGAATGCTGTGTGTTTTTGCCGCCATGCATAACGCCTTTTTGTATGACCAAACAACTCAATCTTGGTTTCATCAGTCCACAGGACCTTCTTCCAAAAAGAAATTGGCTTCTCCAAATGTGCTTTTGCATACCTCAGCCGAGTCTGTTTGTGGCGTGCTTGCAGAAACGGCTTCTTTCGCATCACTCTCCCATACAGTTTTTCCTTGTGCAAAATGCGTTGTATAGTTGACCGATGCACAGTGTCACCATCTGCAGCAAGTTGATGCTGCAGCTCTCTGGAGGTGGTCTGAGGATTGTCCTTGACTGATCTCACCATTCTTCTTCTCTGCCTTTCTGATGTTTTTCTTGGCCTGCCACTTCTGGCCTTAACAAGAACTGTCCTTGTGTTCTTCCATTTCCTTACTATGTTCCTCACAGTGGAAACTGACAGGTTATATCGCTGAGACAGCTTTTTGTATCCTTCCCCTGAACAACTATGTTGAATAATCTTTGTTTTCAGATCATTTGACAGTTGTTTTGA
Source organism: Phyllobates terribilis (assembly GCF_046119375.1). NCBI lineage: Eukaryota > Metazoa > Chordata > Amphibia > Anura > Dendrobatidae > Phyllobates > Phyllobates terribilis. The sequence continues at coordinate 227,683,653 of NW_027362763.1, forward strand.
GGAGCCCATGATGCCACTCTTCAGATGAGATTCAAACAGGAGAACAACTTGCAAGTGGCCACTTTAAGTAGCTTTTCTCATGATTGCATACACCTGGCTATGAAGTTCAAAGCTCAATGAGGTTACAAAACCAAATAAAGTGCTTTAGTAAGTCAGTAAAAAGTAGGTAGGAGTATTTAAAACAAGAAAATGATAAGGGTGCCCATACTTATGCACCTGTCAAATTTTGTTTGAATGCAGATTGCACATTTTCTGTTAGTACAATAAACCTCATTTCAAGGCAGAAACATTACTGTGTCCAACAGTTATTACATATATCAAACTGAAATAGCTGTTGCAAAAACACCAATTTTTATAAAACATTAAGCTTAAGGTTAATAGGGGTGCCCAAACTTTTTCATATGACTGTATATCCATCTGAACTAACAGTCCTTCTGAGGACTAATTCAGCTGCATATATTAATCTTGATGGCAGGCAGGCAGAGTTTGTGGCAGTGTATACAGCAAAAAAGGGTCCATTGCACGTTATGTCTGCTCCTGCTGTTACATAGCCCCAGATATCAGGGGCCAGGGCTAATTTTTTTTTATCTTAATCATTATTCTTTCTTAAAAAGCAATCCAGAGAACACCATTTTATTGCTCCATTTTCTTGTTAGCACTGCAGAATACAGCCAGATCTTTTCAATCATCAGACGTGATCCCATATTACAGCGAGAAAAATACAGAAATTTGTAGTGAACATGGAAAATATTGTCTTCTATTTACAGTTTGTAGCAGTGTGTGTTAAGCTATTCACACGAGGTCACTGTTAATAATAAGAAACTACAATTTAAAACCATTGGCGTTAGTCAGATGTATCACATAAAACTGCAGTACAAATCCACCCATTTGTAGCGACCGTGGAAAATATTGTCTTCCATTTAAAATGGGCAATGCTCGTGGCAAGGGACAGGGTAGTGGACCTACTGCTGATGGTGCAGGCAGAGGCTGAGGCCGTGGGCAAGCTGAAATTGTGCCTCAACAAACACCCACATCTTGTTGCCCGACCTTCCTGTTCCAATTGCTAGGAGACTGCAGCACGCCACTATTGAACTCAGAGCAGTATCAAAAGGTTGTTGGATGGATAGCAGATAATGCTTCCAGTCGCTCTCACCATGCCGAGTGCCCGGAGTCAACTGATCCCACACTTGCACATTCCAAAGAGCTGTTCAATTTTCCATTTATAGATTTGGGTCTCTCGCCCATCCAGCTTCAAGCGGGGCAAGAGGAGAACGCATGTAGCAATGCCCAAATATTTGAGCAGACATGGTCACATGAAGGCAACGGTGGGAAAGTGCAATTACTGTCGCAAGAGGTGGATGATGATGAGACACAATTGCCAGAAAGTCAGGAGGAGGACCAGGGTGCGGAATTGTAAGACGAGGTGGTGGACAATGAAATCATTGACTCAACCTGGCAAGGTGACATCAACATGCAGAGCGAGGACAGCAGCACACAGGGGGAGGGAGGCCTAGCACCACAACAGGCAGGAACAAGCCGTGTGGTGGCCACAGACACAAGGCGGGCAACCGTTCCACGACAGAAGTAGCCAGTACAACTGTTAGGTCTTCTCGAGTCTGATTCTTTTTTAAAGACTCTGCAGATAACCTCAAAAAGGCCATTTGCACCATCTACCAAGCCAGCATCAGCAGGGGTAGCAAAACTAGCAGTCTGATCACCACCAGTATGATCATGCACATAAAAGCAAAGCACCTGACTAAGTGGGCCGAACGCCAGAAACAGTGTCTGCGGGTGACACCACTGCTAGTTCTGCTGTTGTGCATGCACACCAATTCCCTGTCCGTGGCACATGCGAAGATGCCTCCTGCCCTACACCTGTCGTTACACACTCTCAAGTAGCACCATCGGCAACCACGGTCACTTCCTTGTCCCAGCACAGTGTTCAGTTGTCCCTGCCTCAGTCCTTAGAACACAAGCACAAATACGCAGCCAATGCTCCACAGGCCACGCTACTAAATTCACACATTTTGTGAATGCTTGCATTTGAAATGTTGCCTTTAAGGCTCGTGGAGACAGAAGTTTTCTGCAACCTGTTGCGGTGGCAATCCCTTGGTACTCAGTCCCCAGCTGCAACTATTTCTCCTTTAGTGATATCCTCGCATTCCACAAGCACATGTCCCAAAACATTATCCTTGCCCTCAACAACATAGTTACTGGGAATGTCCACCTATCCACAGACACATGGACAAATGCTTGTGGGCAAGGATGGTACGTCTTGCTGATGGCACACTGGGTTAATATAGTGGAAGCCAGGACCCAGTCAGACCCTGGGTCAGAACACGTCCTCCCAACGCCGAGGATTGTGGGCCCAGGGTCAATCAGGGCTGGCCCCACATTCTACAGCTCTTGCACCACCTCCTCCTCCTCTTCAGCCTCCATGTACAAAATGTCAACATCAGTCTGAAGCTGGAAGCACTGCAGCACTGTCTCGGCCAAGTGGCAACAGGCTGTGCTGAAGCTAATATGCTTAGGTGACAAACCATATCCTGCTGAAGAGTTGTGAACAGCTCTGAAAGAGCAGGCAGATCTGTGGCTGTCACCGCTGAACCTACAGCCAGGCATGGTCGTGTGTGATAGTGGCAGGAACCTGTCGCCGGCTCTGAAATGAGGTGGGCTCACACACGTATCATGCCTGGCCATGCACTTAACCTCGTGGTTCAGTGGTTTCTCAAAACCTACCCAGGAATACCGGATCTGCTTGTCAAAGTACGCCGCGTGTGTGCCCATTTTAGAACGCCAGCTCCAGCTTCTGCCGCCCTTGCCGTGATTCAGCAGCACTTGCAGCACTTGCAGCTTCCTGTTTACCAACTGGTGTGCGATGCCCCTTCGTGTTGGAAACTTGCATATAATGGGAAGAATTTGTGAGCAGCACAGGGCAGTTGTTCAGTGCCAGCTTCAAAACGTCTGTCGGTATTCAGGTCAGCCTCTACACATAAGAGCTGAGAAGTGGGCATGGATGTCAGACATCTGTGCCATCCTCCAAAACTTTGAGGACTCCACCAATATGGTGAGCGGTGATGACGCCATAATTAGCATCACCATCCCGCTTCTCTGTCTTCTGAAATGATCGCTTCTCACAATTAAAGAGGAGGCATTGCAAGTGAAGCACGATGAGATGGAGCAAGGAGCTATACAGGGTGAATCCACACAGCCCAGCCTCATCTCATCCCAATGTGGATTGGCTGACAATGAGGAAGAGGAGGAGGAGGAAGAACAGGAACTAGTTTCCTGCACTGTAGACGGTACTACCTGCACAACTGTCATACCATCTGTTCAGTGTGAATGGCCTGAGGAGAGGGAGAAGAGGGAGGATGAGGAAGAGAGCATGGTCAGTTGTCCCCTTGGTAAGGACATGGAAGTCTTGCCTGTTAGCAGTCTGGCACACATGGCTGAGTTTATGTTACGCTGCCTTTCCCGTGACCCTCATGTTACCCAAATTTTGGGTGACAGTCATTACTGGTTGGTGACATTTCTAGACCCACGCTACAAAGAGAACGGTCTATCTCTTATTCTTGGGGCGAACAGGTCTACTAAAATGGGGCAGTACCAGCAGGCCCTTGTTGCAGAATTATTAAAAAAATTCCCATCTGAAAACGCTGGCAGCAGTGATTGCACTTCCTTGGACAACAAAGGAGTACTGGCGAGAGTGGCATGAATACAATCAAGCAGAGGCAGGGGAACACTGTCAAGGTTCTGGGAGAGTTTACTCTGACCCTCCCATCGCACAGGCCCTGATGCGTGGGGTAGTCTCACAAGGAGGGATAATTTTACGAAGATGCTAAAGGAGTACCTTGCCAACCTTACCAACGTCCTCCATGACTCCTTTGTGCCTCATAATTATTGGGTATCCAAGCTGGACACATGACATGAACTGGCTCTCTGCGCCTTGGAGGTCCTGGCCTGCTCTGCAGCTAGCATTTTGTCAGAGTGGGTTTTAAGTGCCGCTGAGGGAATTATAACTGATAATGCTGACAGGCTGACTCTTATAAAAATGAACAAGGGCTGGATTGGGCCAGACTTCTCAACACAACTAAATGATAGCAGCGTAACATAAACTCAAATCCAGTGTCTTTTTTTTAGGAGGTCTATTCCCATGCACCTCTTCACACCGAAACATGGGTATACGCTTCCTGATTTTGTCCATTTGCTGTTGCCCTCCTCCTTCTCCTCATCCTCATCCTCCACCACCATATCACCACCATATCTACCATATCATCCTATCTACGTCTCTTGCAAGGGGCATTGGAGTGCCTCCAAATTTTTGGCAGCCCTTGCATTCACTGCATAGACAATAACAGTATGGGAGACCCACTTCCTAATAAAGGGAACATTCTTTTCATGAGGCACTCCCCTACATCTCTTCAGAGGGGTATTGGGGTACGTCCAAATTTTCAGCAGCCCTTGCAATCACTGCATACGCAATAACAGTATAGGAGACCCACTCTTTAATAATGGGAACAACAAAGCATAGCCGGCTGATGATTCTCTTACTATAGTGAGGGCCGGCTGCTGGCCATTTAAGAATAGTAAGGGCTGCTTACTGGCCCTATAGAAAAAGACTTTGTTACTTTCACAGTCCCTCCTTCATAAATGAAACATGATTTATCTGATCAGGTCTCGCACACCACATGGGAAGAAAAAGTAGTAAAATGTTAAAATGACATTAACCGGTAAATGTATTTTTCACCATTGAATGCAGTGCATATGATCAAAAACGCATCAAAAATGTTACGTGTGAACATAGCCCAAGTTGTGGAGGAGCATTTTTGTTTCTGGTTATTTATTTTGCCTTATATAGGCAAGTCATTATCCCGGAAAGGTTGTTCCTTAACATTTTTCCCAGGAAATTAATTTTGGTTTCGTTTTTGTATGTTTTATTGTGAGTCCGTAAAAGTGGCGTAATACTCTGACAACATTGTTCACAGCAGTGACCTGGGAGTCAGAGTTGCTTCCAGGGGTCATCTCCATGCTGTTCCCATGTCATTTCAGCTCTGCTCCCATCGATTTCTGCAATTTCTAGGCCCCCTGCAGACCTTAGGGGGGCTCCGTCGGAAAAATGCTCGAGTTTCCCCTAGCTTTAATACATGTGAGGAATGTGTGTTTCTTAGGAAAACAGTTGCAAATCATGCGCACCGCGTGACTAAAACATAACACCCGAGCACGCTGAAGATACTCGGCGAGCACTAGAGCATGCTCACAGAAAGGGTTAACAGAACATACTCACTCATCACTAATGGCCACGAAGTTCAGCTTGGATCATAAGGTGCTCAGAAAGAAGGAATACACCGCGTGCAGAATTATTAGGCAAATGCGTATTTTGATCACTTCGATACTTTTCATACATGTTGTCCTACTCCAAGCTCCATAGGCTTGAGAGCCAACTACCAATTAAGTAAATCTGGTGATGTGCATCTCTGTAATGAGGAGGGGTGTTGTCTAATGACATTAACATCCTATATAAGGTGTGCTTAATTATTAGGCAACTTCCTTTCCTTTGGCAAAATGGGTCAGAAGAGAGATTTGACGGTCTCTGAAAAGTCCAAAATTGTGAGATGTCTTGCAGAGGGATGCAGCAGTCTTGAAATTTCCAAACTTTTGAAGCGTGATCACCGAACAATCAAGCGTTTCATGGCAAATAGCCAACAGGGTCACAAGAAGCATGTTGGCCAAAAAAGGCACAAAATAACTGCCCATGAATTGAGGAAAATCAAGCGTGAAGCTGCCAAGATGCCATTCGTCACTAGTTTTGCCATATTTCAGAGCTGCAACGTTACTGGGGTATCAAAAAGCACAAAGTGTGCGATACTCAGGGACATGGCGAAGGTAAGGAAGGCTGAAAAACGACCACCTTTGAACAAGAAGCATAAGATAAAACATCAAGCATGGGCCAAGAAATATCTTAAGACTGATTTTTCAAAGGTTTTATGGACTGATGAATTGAGAGTGACTCTTGATGGGCAAGAGGTTGGATCAATGAAGGGCAGAGAGCTCCACTCCGACTTAGATGCCAGCAAGGTGGAGGTGGGGTACTGGTATGGGCTGGTATCATCAAAGATGAACTTGTGGGACCTTTTCGGGTTGAGGATGGAGTGGAGCTCAACTCCCAGACCTACTGACAGTTTCTGGAAGACAACTTCTTCAAGCAGTGGTACAGGAAGAAGTCGGTATCGTTCAAGAAAAACATGATTTTCATGCAGGACAACGCTCCATCACATGCATCCAACTACTCCACAGCGTGGCTGGCCAGTAAAGGTCTAAAAGAAGAAAATATAATGACATGGCCACCTTGTTCACCTGATCTGTGTTATGTTCTGCTACCAGAGCTAAGGAAAGAGAGGAGATCTGTCCCTATGATAGAACTCAGCTGAATCCCTACGATGTAACAGGGAACCTGATCCTGCGATCAGACCTGCTAAAGTCCTAAGCTAGTCTGTACGGAGACCTATAGATGTGGGGAAGGAATCCCTACAAGTACTAAGGACTGGGAGGAAAATGGGACACCTCCTAACAGAAATAGTAGCAGACAGACGAACAAAAAAAATATATAGAACATAGAGGTCCGTAGACCAAGCAAACTAACAGAGTTAGATACAGAGCACAGGCTAGCTAGAAAGTAGTTATACAATGAAGTCCAGCAAAGCCAGAAGGGCGGAGCAGGATTAAATAGGCCAACAAGGTCATGTGACCAGTAATAGAAAAAACCTAAGAGCAAGGTTCTAACAGTACCCCCCCTTCTAAGAGGATCCTCCGGATACCCTAGGACCAGGCTTATCAGGAAATCTCCTGTGAAACGCTCTGATAAGTCTGGACGCAGAAACATCATCTGACCTCACCCAAGAGTTATCCTCGGGTCCGAAACCTTTCCAGGCCACAAGATACTGCAAACTACCTCTATACCGTCTAGAGTTAAGGATGCGAGAAATTTCATATTCCCCGTCCTCCACCACCGGAGGAACAGAGGCAGAGGCGTCACCATCCGACACAACAGCTTTTTTTAACAGAGAGACATGAAATACCGGATTAATTCTCCAGGAGGTAGGAACCTCCAACCTAACAGCAGATTGGTTGACAACCTGAAGCACCTTAAAGGGCCCTACAAACTTGGGACCCAATTTCTTAGAAGGAATCCTCAACCGCAGATTCCTAGAGGACAACCAAACCATGTCACCAACAGCGAACAAAACCTCCTGTCGTTTCCTATCAAAGTAGTCTTTAGATTTTCTGTTGGCCTCCTGAAGATTACCACGCACATCCGTCCAAACTCTCTCCAAATCACCGGAAAAATTCTCCTCCTCAGGCACGGCAGATCCCAACTTGGAGAACGACCCAAACGACGGATGTCTCCCAGAACAACAAAAAAAAAGGCGAACAACCAGCAGAAGAAGATGTATGATTGTTCAGAGCAAATTCAGCAAGTGGCAGAAACTCAGACCACCCCTCTTGATTGTCTGCCACAAAACAACGCAAGAACTGCTCAACATCCTGGTTTTTCCTTTCTGTCTGGCCATTAGATTCAGGATGATATCCGGACGAGAACGACAAATGAACTCCCAACCTGTCACAAAAGGCACGCCAAAAACGAGCCACGAACTGAGGACCCCTATCAGAAACAATGTCAGTAGGAACGCCATGAAGTCTGACAATTTCCTTGACAAAGGCCTTAGCGAAAGTTTTAGCGCAGGGCAGTTTGACGAAGGGAACCAAGTGACACATCTTGCTAAAACGGTCCACTACCACCCAGATGACAGTAAAACCCTCAGAGGGGGGAAGGTCAGTTATAAAGTCCATAGCCAAATGTGTCCAAGGAGCACTGGGAACCTCCAAAGGACAAAGCAACCCCGCAGCAGGAGTATGTGAGGACTTAGATCTAGCACATATAGTACATTGACGCACCCACTTAATGACTTCCTTCTGCCATCCAGGCCACCAAAAACTGCGACCCACCAGTCTCTTGGTCTCAGAGATTCCGGGATGACCTGCCAACCGAGATTCGTGACACTCAACAAACAAATCTCTCCTAAAGGTCCCAGGCACAAACAACCTCCCTTGAGGAGTGTTAGATGGGGCATTCTCCTGTGCTTTAAGAATCTCATCTTCCAAAACGGAGTCCAAAGCAGCTATCACAACACCTTCTTGTAAAATGTTCTCCTCTTTCTCAGCACCGACTATGGGAGAAAAACTGCGAGACAAGGCATCCGCCTTAACATTCTTAGTACGAGGGATGTAAGTAACGGAGAAATTAAACCGCGAGAAAAACAGTGCCCACCTAGCCTGACGGGCATTCAGGCGCTTGGCAGCATCAAGATATATCAGATTTTTATGATCCGTAAGAACCTGAACGGGAAATTCCGCACCTTCCAAGAAGTGGCGCCAGTGTTCAAATGCGAGTTTAATAGCCAATAATTCCCGATTACCAATATCGTAATTCAGTTCAGTCTCCGAAAATTTTTTTGAAAAAAAGGCACAGGGATGTAATCCATCCCCGTTATCCTGAGACAATACTGCGCCAACCCCCACAGAGGAAGCATCAACCTCAACCAAAAACGGCTTAGTCACATCAGGCTGCATAAGGATGGGAGCAGAGGTGAACCTCTCCTTGAGATACACAAAAGCTTCAATGGCCTCAGAAGACCACTGAACCGCATCAACACCTTTCCTGGTGAGATCGGTCAGAGGTTTGACAATACTAGAAAAATTTTTTATGAATTTTCTGTAATAATTGGCGAAACCTAAAAACTTCTGTATCGATTTCAAACCAATAGGCCTAGGCCATTCCTGTACAGCTTGAACTTTAACCGGGTCCATCTCAAAACCTTCGCTGGAGATAATGTAACCCAAAAAACTAATTCTCTGTACAGCGAACTCACATTTCTCCAGCTTAGCAAAAAGCGAATTGTCCATTAATAACTGTAATACCTCACGTACGCTCCGCCAATGAGACTCCAGATCCGGCGAATAAATCAAAATGTCATCCAAATACACAACCACATTTTTGCCGATCAAAGGTCTAACGATGTCACTAATAAGATTCTGAAAAAATGCAGGAGCATTAGTAAGACCAAAAGGCATAACCAGATTCTCAAAATGACCCACAGGAGTGTTAAAAGCAGTCTTCCATTCGTCACCCTCCTTCATGCGCAACAGATTGTATGCCCCCTTAAGGTCAATTTTAGAGAACCACTTGGCCCCCATTAACTGGTTAAACAGATCAGGAATCAATGGCAGTGGGTAAGGATTGCGTACAGTAATTTTGTTAATCTCACGAAAATCCAGACAAGGACGTAAACCGCCGTCCTTTTTTTTTACAAAAAATAATCCAACCGCCACAGGAGACTTAGAGGGCCTAATGTGACCGGCGGCCAAACTTGTCTGTATGTATTCCTCCAAAGCCTTCCTCTCAGGAATAGTAAGGTTAAATAAACGACTTTTAGGAAGAGTCGCTCCAGGGACAAATTCAATAGAACAATCATAGTCTCTATGGGGAGGCAAAACCTGCGATTCCTTCTCAGAAAAAACTCTCCAAAAATCCTGAATAGGAACAGGCAATTCTCCCCTATCCAAAGCTGCAATACGCCCGTTACAACACTTGTCATAACATTTATGGCTCCAGGATTTAATTTCACTAGTAGACCAATCCAGTACAGGATTGTGAAATTTTAACCAGGGCAATCCCAATATTACTGGAGAAGGCAAGTTATTCAAAACTACCAAATCCAATTTCTCATGGTGAACACCATTAATAGTGAGAGGAATTTCACAGACCTTGAGAGTAATATTCTTCAAAGGGGAACCATCCACAGAAACCACAGCAATGGGGGATGATAAAGGTTCGGGTTTTAAATTGAGTCTTTCCAATAATCCCCCATCAATTACATTCAGAGTAGACCCACAATCAACAAACACCCGAAATTCCATTAATTTTTCCTGAGCAATCGTGGAAGCAGCTAAAAATATACCCTTGGAATTTAAACAGGCAATACGGGCATGACTGACCATTTTTTTTTCTTTCTTCATACGAAGCTCACAGACTTTAATCAAATGACCAGATTTTCCGCAATAGAAACACAAGCCTTCAGAAAATCTACGGTCTTTTTCTTGAGAGCGAGGTGCCACCGATCCAATCTCCATCGGTTCACCACTGTTAGTACACACATTCTCATAACCAGAAACTGACATAGCAGAGGATTTGCTCTCATTAACCCTTGCACATAGTCTCCTATCCACCCGTATAGCTAATTGCATAGCCTGTTGCAAATCTTCAGGTGTAGGATAAGCAATTAGCAGGTCTTTAACCCTTTCATTGAGCCCAGCAAGAAATAGACTTTTCAGAGCAGAATCGTTCCACCCTGTTTGAGTAGACCAACGACGGAAATGAGTACAATATTTTTCCACATTACCTGATCCCTGTCTCAAACGTCTTAACTCAGTCTCAGCTGATGCGACACGGTCAGGATCATCATATAATAGCCCCAAAGCAGAAAAAAAACTATCCACTGATCTGAAGCATGTATCACTAGGTTGCAAAGAAAAGGTCCACTCCTGAGGCTCTTTGCGCAAAAGTGACATTATGAACCCTATGCGCTGGGATTCATCCCCAGAGGACTTGGGTCTCAAACGAAAATACAATAAGCAAGCATTTTTAAATGAAAAAAATTCTCGGTGTTCACCAAAAAATAAATCCGGCAAACATACCTTAGGCTCCAAGAAATGTGCTCCAGGACAGTTACTCACGTGATGACGGAGCTCGGCCACCTCCAGAGAGAGTCCCTGCAGGCGATGAGCCAAATCCTGAACCGACACCATGATGGAACAGAAAAATCTTTCCTAAGAGAATTTGCAGGCTGGACTTACTGTTATGTTCTGCTACCAGAGCTAAGGAAAGAGTGGAGATCTGTCCCTACGATAGAACTCAGCTGAATCCCTACGATGTAACAGGGAACCTGATCCTGCGATCAGACCTGCTAAAGTCCTAAGCTAGTCTGTACGGAGACCTATAGATGTGGGGAAGGAATCCCTACAAGTACTAAGGACTGGGAGGAAAATGGGACACCTCCTAACAGAAATAGTAGCAGACAGACGAACAAAAAAAATATATAGAACATAGAGGTCCGTAGACCAAGCAAACTAACAGAGTTAGATACAGAGCACAGGCTAGCTAGAAAGTAGTTATACAATGAAGTCCAGCAAAGCCAGAAGGGCGGAGCAGGATTAAATAGGCCCACAAGGTCATATGACCAGTAATAGAAAAAACCTAAGAGCAAGGTTCTAACAATCTGACCCCCATAGAGAACCTGTGGTCCATCATAAAATGTGAGATCTACAGGGAGGGAAAACAGTACACTGCTCGGAACAGTGTCTGGGAGGCTGTGGTGGCTGCTGCACGCAATGTTGATCGAAAACAGATCAAGCAACTGACAGAATCTATGGATGGAAGGCTGTTGAGTGTCATCATAAAGAAAGGTGGCTATACTGATCACTACTTTTTTTTTGTTTGTTTGTTTTTGCATGTCAGAAATGTTTATTTCTAAATTTTGTGGTCTGATATTGGTTTACCTGGTGAAAATAAACAAGTGAGAAGGGATTATATTTGGTTTTTATTAAGTTGCCTAATAATTCTGCACAGTAATAGTTACCTGCACAAACAGATATCCTCCTAAAATAGCCAAATCTAAAAAAATCCCACTCCAACTTCCAAAAATATTAAGCTTGGATATTTATGAGTCTTTTGGGATGATTGAGAACATAGTTGTTGATCAATAATAAAAAATAATCCTCTAAAATACAACTTGCCTAATAATTCTGCACACAGTGTATACTACTTATAAACTTTCTCATCAGAATGAACTCATTGACAGATTCTCAGTTATGCAGCCAGCATTAGACAGTACAAGAAAGAGGTTATAAATGGACATCCAACTTCCACATCCAAGTTTTTTCCTATTTTTGTAATCACATTGTAGATTAAAATAGAATGTGTCATTTAAAACTACAAGTCAAAATACAAACATAAAACTTAAAATTGACTGTGGAAACCGTTACACACACATTTTATATTCCAAGTGGATGTGTATTTGAATTCTTTTATTCATACTAAAATTATAAAACATAAAAGAATGAGCTGGCTAGTACTATAATGTCTCAGTGGTTTATGACACACACCAATGATCGCTATGGACCTCTTTATGTATCACATAATGGTGGTGCTCATCGGCAACAGGTAAAGTTTATGAATGCGATGTATAAATGAAAAAAAAAAGTGGCGCTCACTGTAAGTATGTTGGTTAACAAAAACGCAACTTGCATTATTTGAGAAGATGCTGGTGCATACAAGCAACGGCCATTTTGGGCTGTTGCGTGCTTCATCAGGACCAAATGTCCAAGTCATACAGGCCATGACTTACATTTAGTACCAACTTTTCTTTTTTATACTTTATATTAATACTAACCCATTCATGTGCAGCTGAAGGATTATTTTCATAGATGAGGAATAAATACCATTTTAATGCTATTATCGATTGTATAGAATACATTATCAGTGAAAGATTCTATGAAGATATTAACTACAGGAAAATGAATATTATTAGGATTTTTTTTCCAGTGAATATTCCTAGTTGTAATCTATGTTCTCTTATAAGCCTTAAATATCTCTAAGAATTTAAGTTCTGCCAGACAGCCAGCAGCTGTGCTATATCTTTTAATATATGCTATTTAGTAGTGATGAGTAAGCGCTAAAATGCTCAGGTACTCGTAGCTCGGATCGAGCAAATTGGAATACTCGGGTGCTTGGTCCAAGTAACGAGCCCAATGTAAGTTTATGGGAAATTCGAGCATGTTTTCGGCGCCCCCCTTCCCCCTGGCAGTCTGCAGAGGGCCTAAAAATTGCCCAAATAGATGGGAACAGTGCTCAAATGACATGGGAACAGCATGGGGAAGACCCCTGGAAGCATCTCTGGCTCCCAGGTCACTGCCGTGAACTATGTTTTCATATTATTACGCCACTTTTATGGGCTCACAATAAAACATACAAAAACGAGACCAAAATGGATTTTCCTGGGAAAAATGTTAAGGAACATCCTTTCCAGGGTAATGACTTGTATATAAGGCAAAATAAATAACCAAAAGCAAAAATGCTCCTCCACATCTTGGGCTATGTTTACACATAGCGTTTTTGATGTGTTTTTGCACTTTTACATTGCTTTCAACGGTGAAAAATGCATTTACCAGAAAATGCTACTCAAACATTTTACTGCCTTATCTGGCCATGTGGTGTGTGAGACATCATCAGACACATCCTGTTTCATTTATGAAGGAGGGACTCTGAAAGTCACAAACATTATTTTTATAGGACCATCAGGCGGCCCTTACTATTCATAAAGAGCCAGCAGTCAGCTATGCTTGTTGTTCCCTTTATTAAAGCATGTGTCTCCTATACTATTATTGGGTATGCAGTGACTGCAAGGGCTGCCAAAAATTTGGACGCACGCGAATACCCCTTTGAAGAGACATAGAGGAGGGTCTCCATAAATTTTTTTTCCCATTATAAAGGAGTGGGTCTTCTATAGTGGTAATGTCCATGCAGTGACTGCAAGGGCTGCCAAAATTTGGGAAAAACCCCAATGCCAATTTAAAAACACATAGAGCTGGGCCACAGTAGCAACATCTTCCCATTGGAAAGGAGCGGGTCTGCTATACAGTTATAGGGTATGTAGTAAGTCCAATAGCTGCCAAAATTTAGGAAAAACCCCAATACCAATTTAAAGACACATAGAGCTGGGCCACAGTAACAACATTTTCCCATTAGAAAGGAGCGAGCCTGCTATACAGTTATAGGGTATAATACCTAAGCTTGGAAAAAATTCCAAATACCACTTGCAATTATAAAATACCAATTCTTTATTAGCAACAAATAGTAATTAAAAGATCATTAGCAAAAAGTCACAGAAATTTTTTTTAAAAATCATTTTCAAGAGGAAAAGGATGAGACAAAGAATCAGGCACGCAGGGACAGAATTGAGTGTCAATTTTCTAGTTATAATAGATGGTGACAATGAAACTTCCTATACTTGATTGAAACTGGTCATATAAGGAAATTCAAGACTTAATAGATAGCCAGAAGTGTCAATGAGTCAAATAGAATATGGCACAGAAATATTGTAGGCTAGTATGGAGATTAGAAATACTAACATTGTTTCAGGCACCAATCTAAATCATTATGCTTACCCATCAGGAGTGTAGCTCAGTTCTTTCCCGTACGACCGATGACGCCCCGACGCGCGTTTCGCACACCCAGTGCTTTCTCAAGGGGAGTGTGTGATATAAGAAAGTATGCCTCGCCATATTTATATGCGGCCCCATCCGGTACACGCCAATAGATGCGCCGCATGTCAGCGCTGCACAGAAGATCCGGAAGTGCGGGCTCCGGCGCTCCTTTCCGGCATGCACTAGGGAAATCCCAGTTTGACGTCATATGTGCGTGCCGGAAATGACGGTGGCCTTTAGCCGACACTGGACAGACTGTCGCATATATGTCCATAAGCACGGACAAAGAGGGATATAGTGCCTATCCACTCGTGGAACCACGAGACATGCCATCAGAGGTATAACCTCCATATGTGTATGTATAAAGAGGAGGTTATATGAAGCCCCAAATCGTGAATCATGGATAAGTATTCCACGGAGGAGTGATCTCGTCACATTAAGAATATTAATCACTACAATATACATAACACACAGAGGGAAGAAAGAAGGAAAAAGGAAAAGGAACAGACATTGGAGAGACATACTCATTGGAGTGTATCACATAACACCAATAATGGGTGGACATAGATTAGTGGATTTGCAATAAGACATAATGAAATAATATAACAACGTTCATGTGAATAGACACGTCTCCAAGAGGGATATCCATTGATGCAAAAGTGACGCTTCCATTCTCTGTTATTCCTTATTGAGGCTTAAATACATGGAGGTTCCAAATAGAGGCAAGTCCAGTGCTAGTTGGATTTATATATGCTTCCAATATGTCAATAACTTCAAGTAATGATAATGGCAAATCATTCTTACTAGAATTAGAGGCATGAAAAAAGAATTAAAAACCACAACAGACCAAACAAATAAAAACAGAATAAAATTAAAAACCGTAGAGATTACAGGAAGGGTGAGAAACTAAGTTTCTCATTTAGACCGGATGGTGACATAGTCCTCAGATTAACAATCCACTTAAGTTCAAGTTGAGCTAATGCTTTTTTAATGTCATCACCCCTCACACCACAGTGGATTCGATCAATCCCCCTTACCTTAAAACCACGAGGGTCAGAATTGTGGTAAATTTTAAAGTGTTTGGGAATAGTCTTCATGGTCATTAGGTCCTCCACCTCTCTTGGCGCAACAATATCCCTATCGTGCTCACGAATCCGAATCCATAGCTCCCTAGATGTAAGTCCGACATAAATTTTCTCACATGGGCGCATCCCATAATAAATCACAAAGGATGTGCTACAGGATATGCAGCTGGTGACCGCGAAGGTGTGAGTCCCATCTGCTGTGTCAAAGGAAGTGGCTCTGATTATGATACCCTTTGTACAGGCAAGGCAGTCACCACAGGGGAAACATCCCCATCTCTGCTTATTGGTCCCAAAATAGTTTTTTACTTTTGCCACGTAGAGGCTTTTAACTAGGTGATCCCGGAGGTTCTTACCGCGTCTCGCCTCAATCAGTGGAACCTCAGGGATCTCCTTCCCCAGGACCGGGTCAGTAAGTAAGATAGGCCAGTGCTTAACCACAATGTTTTTCATAGAATTCCATTGACAATTAAAGGAGGAAATGAATCGCACCTTTGAATAATCTGTTGGTTTCTTTTTTGCAGTCATGAGGAGTTTCTCCAGCGGCACTGTCCTTGCCCTGTTAAATCCTTTCTTAATCATTCTGTGGCTATAGCCCATGTCCAAAAAGCGGTCCCGCAAATCACGAGCCTGTTGTTCAAAAGTCGTAATTGTAGAGCATGTTCTCTTAGCTCTTAAAAATTGTCCAATAGGAATAGCCCTGATGGTTGAGGGTAGATGAGCAGATGAGGCATGTAGTACAGAGTTTACAGATGTAGTCTTGCGATGAATGCTAGTCTGAATCAGGCCCATCTGGTCAACCGACATGGCAATATCCAAGAAATCAATCTCTTTTCTGCTAAATTTATGTGTAAGTTTAATGTTATAGTTGTTCGTATTTAATTTCTCAAAAAAAGTGTTTAGCTCAAACATGGTCCCCTGCCAAATGATCAGGATATCATCTATGTACCTGAGCCAGTACTGCACATGGCCGAAGGCACACGCCCCATCGTTGCAAAAAATCTCCCTCTCCCAAAGGCCGAGGAAGAGATTTGCGTACGACGGGGCACATGCCGCGCCCATGGCAGTATCGCATCTCTGTAGATAGAAGCGGTCTTTGAAAATAAAAAAGTTGTGTTTGAAAATGAAATCTAATAAGTCCAAAATCAGATTGACCATGGGCCTGTCCAGACCACTTATCTCTAAGAAAAAGCGAGTGGCTTTGATGCCATCCCCATGATATATACAGGTATAAAGGGACTCCACATCGGCGGTTACCAGCCACATATCCTCATCCAAGGAGATACCGTCCAGTTTTCCCAGGACATCCGAAGAGTCCCTGATATAGGAGGGCAGCGTTTCAACCAGAGGTTTCAAATAATGGTCAATGAACTTGCAGGTTGGTTCGCATAGTCCTCCCATGCCAGAGACTATTGGACGTCCCGGAGGATCCACCGGATCTTTGTGGATCTTAGGGAGCAAGTATAGGGTGGGTAGTTTAGGGAATCTGACTGTTAGGCCTTCCAATATTTTCTTCGGAATTATACCTGCCTCATATGCCCTAACCAAGATTCTCTGGAGTTCACAGCTAAATTGGGGTGTTGGATTATTTTGAAGGGTGGAATAGTTTTCTTTGTTCCTGAGCTGTCTATATGCTTCTCTCTCATATTGTTCAGTCGGCCAGATCACAACATTTGTCGGCTGCCTTTATAACCACATCATCCATAGTCTTTAGCTCTTTAAGGGCTTTCCTCTGTAGTGGGTGTAAGTTGTCTCTCCTAATCCCACGTGGGATTTTTTTACAATTTTCCACAACCATTTTAGCAAAGATTTCAATTGGTGAGCAAACCAACAGGGGGGGAAAGGTGGTTGATCTGGGCATGACTGTGCTGGGAAAGTCAATACTCAGGCCTTGTTCTTGTAAAAGATCTTCTAATATACCTAATGCCTCCAATTCCCTATCACTAGTAAGACCTGACTCATATTCAGGTTTATAATGTAACCTCTTCAGGGTTAGTTTGCGATAAAAGAGGTGGAGGTCCCTGACCGCCGAAAATAGTCAAATCCACTGGTTGGTGAGAAGGATAGGCCCAATTTCAAGAGTTCACAGTGTATGGGAGACAGAACATGTGTGGAGAGATTAATTACCTCCATATTATTACTCCTTGTTTTCTTGGTGTATTGATATGGTGGGGTGATTTTTTGTTTAGAATAGGATTTAGTCCTGTTTCTCAATTCCCTTGTATTCCCCACGCTCGTAATATTTTCGGTTTGAGAATCACTGGTGGTAGGACGTACCTCATCCATGGAGGTATAGGATGAGACCGAACCAGAACGTGAACTGATGATAGATCCCTTTCTGGATCCCCTATTCCTCCAATGATACATGGTATTATTTTGGTAATCTGTCATGTCTCTCTGGAACTTCTTGGTTTTTGCTGTACACACTTCACTCTCCCATTTGACAAAATTAAGTTCCAACTCTTTATTAATTTCTTCAAGGGCCTTATCGGAGAGATCCCTTTTCATAGTGCTTTGGATCATCTCAATTTCCTTTTCAACATCATTAAGGATTTTATCATCCAACTGTATCAATATCTCCATAAAGCCCCGTGTCTTATTGCAAATCCACTAATGTATGTCCACTAGTGTTGAGCGAACATGCTCGACACTGCTCGGTACTCGCCCGAGCATCACGCTACTCGGGATGTTCGGCGAGCACCGAGCATTTCCGGGTCACTCGGGCGGGAGCTCGGTTCTCCGCCCTGCATGTTTGGCGCTCTTTACAGAGCCAATGAACATGCAGGGATTGCCAGCCAGTCACTGTAATGCTGCATCCATGTTGGTTGTGGGCATTACAGTGATTGGCTGGCCGCACAGCGTCACCTCGAGTATTTAAAACCGGGCGCCGCCATCTTGGACACAGTCGCTCCGGATTAGACAGTGTAGGGACAGCGCTGCTAATTTAGGGAGAGATGTAAACTGCGAAATAGTTAGTGTAGGGTCTGTAAAGGCTTCCAGAACAAACAAACAGTCCTTTTCAGGACTAATATCCATCCCAGATACCAGGCAGGCAGGCTGTATAGGAGACACAGTGGTTATACCAGCAAACGCTGCATTACAGTCCTGTGTGCTCCTGCTGCTGAAATTGCTGGACTTAGCACCAAGTGTCGGGGGCCAGGAAAAATCATTTTTTTTCATCTAAATCCTCCTTTTTTTCCTCCTTCACACTGTACAAATACCAGTCTTATTAACCTCTTGGTGTGTCCCCACCACCCCCCCAAAAAAAAGCGTGTCTCTGATTTTTCAGACAAAATATAACTGTTGAAAATAGTCTGGTGTAGGCTAGAGAAACAGAAGTGTTGTTTTGGACTTCCACGGTTCAAACCTCTGTATTATCCATTTTGGGCCATTTGTATCTAAAAAAAAAAACAGTTTGAGTGTGTCGCACACTGTTCAGCCGCAAATCTATATATTTAAAAAAGTCTAGCATACCCCAGTAAACAATAACTGTGGTTTTGCCATCCCACGGTAAAAAATCTCTATTACTCAGGTTTTGGTATATTTTCCGGAAGAAAAACAGTAGTGTCTCCTGACTGTTGTGACACAAAAATATATCTGTTGAAAATAGTCTTGTGGAGGCCCGACATCCCAGTGTGGTTTCGCAGTTCCACGGGTCAAATCGCTGTACTATCCAGTTTTGGGAATTTGGTATCTAAAAAAAAAGCAGTTTGAGTGCGTCGCTCACTGTTCAGCCACAAATATCTCTATTTAAAAAAGTGTGGTATACCCCAGTAAACAATAACTGTGGTTTTGCCATCCCACGGTAAAAAATCTCTATTATTCAGCTTTTGGTAGTTTTTTTCCGTAAAGAAAAACAGTAGTGTCTCCTGACTGTTGTGACACAAAAATATATCTGTTGAAAATAGTCTTGTGTAGGCCCGACATCCCAGTGTGGTTTCGCAGTTCCACAGGTCAAATCGCTGTACTATCCAGTTTTGGGCCTTCGGTATCTAAAAAAAAAGCAGTTTGAGTGTGTTGCTCACTGTTCAGCCGCAAATATCTGTATTTAAAATAGTGTGGTATACCCCAGTAAACAATAACTGTGGTTTTGCCATCCCACGGTAAAAAATCTCTATTATTCAGCTTTTGGTAGTTTTTTCCGTAAAGAAAAACAGTAGTGTCTCATGACTGTTGTGACACAAAAATATATCTGTTGAAAATAGTCTTGTGTAGGCCCGACATCCCAGTGTGGTTTCGCAGTTCCACGGGTGAAATCGCTGTACTATCCAGCTTTGGGCCTTTGGTATCTAAAAAAAAAGCAGTTTGAGTGTGTCGCTCACTGTTCAGCCGCAAATATCTCTATTTAAAAAAGTGTGGTATACACCAGTAAACAATAACTGTGGTTTTGCCATCCCACGGTAAAAAATCTCTATTATTCAGCTTTTGGTAGTTTTTTCTGTAAAGAAAAATAGTAGTGTCTCCTGACTGTTGTGACACAAAAATATATCTGTTGAAAATAGTGTTGTGTTGGCCCGACATCCCAGTGTGGTTTCGCAGTTCCAAGGGTCAAATCGCTATACTATCCAGTTTTGGGCCTTTGGTATCTAAAAAAAAAAGCAGTTTGAGTGTGTCGCTCACTGTTCAGCCGCAAATATCTCTATTTAAAAAAGTGTGGCATACCCCAGTAAACAATAACTGTGGTTTTGCCATCCCACGGTAAAAAATCTCTATTATTCAGCTTTTGGTATATTTTCCGTAAAGAAAAACAGTAGTGTCTCCTGACTGTTGTGACACAAAAATATATCTGTTGAAAATAGTCTTGTGTAGGTCCGACATCCCAGTGTGGTTTCGCAGTTCCACGGGTCAAATTGCTGTACTATCAAGTTTTGGGCCTTTGGTATCTAAAAAAAAACAGTTTGAGTGTGTCGCTCACTGTTCAGCCGCAAATATCTCTATTTAAAAAAGTGTGGTATACCCCAGTAAACAACAACTGTGGTTTTCCTCTTCCACGGTTCTAATCTACTCTTTATTACCCTTTTTCCATTGATAGTGCAAGTGTAAGCTATTTTACTTCATTTACAATGGGCAAGGCGCGTGGCAAGGTACGTGGAAGTGGGCGTTCTGGTGATGGTTCGTGCAGAGGACGGGGCCGTGGCCAAGGTGAAAATGTGCCACAACCAACAGCCACATTTTCTCGCTCCCACTTCTTGACCGAATTACTAGAGAAGCACAGAACAACACCAGTATTGAGAACTGATCAGTGTGAACAGGTTATTAATTGGATAGCAGATAATACGTCCAGTTACATGGGCACCACCACCTCCGGTCTGTCTTCCACACGATCAACTCTTAGTAGCCGAGAGTCTCGACCGCATACTCCTCCTCACCCTGATGCTCCTTCCTCCCACCATGCCGAATGTCGTCAGACAGCAAGTGATCCCGCTTGGACACTCTGAAGAGCTGTTCACTGGTCCATTTCCATATTTGGGCCCCTCGCCTGATACACTTGAAGTGGTGGAAGAGGAGATCCCATGTTGCGATGCCCAAATATTTGAACAGCCACGGCCACAGGAAGTCTGCATTAGCAATCTGTCACAAGAGGTGGACGATGACGAGACACAATTGCCAGGAAGTGAGGAGGAGGATCATGGTGCACAAGTGGAAGAGGAGGAGGTGGTGGATGATCTTGTAACTGACCCAACATGGAAGGAGGACATGCAGAGTGAGGCCAGCAGCACACAGGGGGAGGGAGGCAGAGTACCCCAACAGGCAAGAAGAAGCAGTGTGGTGGCCGCAGACAGAAGGCAGGCAACCGTTCCCCGTAACACCAACACGAGGGACATTGCCAGTACAAGCGGTAGGTCTTCCAGAGTGTGGAATTTTTTTAAATACTCTCCTGATAACCCCAAAAAGGCCATATGTTCCACCTGCCATGCCAGCATCAGCAGGGGTCACAAAACTACCAGCCTGACCACGACCAGCATGATCAGGCACATGGCAGCAAAGCACCCGACTTTGTGGGGCGAAACCCAGGGTCCACGACCAGTGTCAGCGGGTGTCACCACTGCTTCTTCCACTGTTGTGCGTGCAATAGAACCCCCTGTTGTGTGTGCAAGGCAATCCCCTGTCCATACTGCATGTAAAGATGCCCCCTCCTCTCAGTCTTCATTTGTTATGGCAGTTTCTCAAGAAACTGCATCAACGTCCACGTCCACGTCCCGCCGCAGCATTCAATTGTCCATATCCCAGAACTTTGAATGAAAGCGGAAATTCGCAGCTAACGCCCCACAGGCCACAGTCCTAAATTTGCACATTTCACGACTTCTTGCGTTTTCAGACGGAACACATCCTCCCCACACCGAGGATTGCGGGCCCTTTGTCAGTCAGAGTTGCCCCCACAGTGTACAGCTCCTGCGCATCCTCCTCCTCCTCATGTTCAGCCTCCATCTCAGATATCACCACATCAGTTACAAGCTGGAAGCATTGCAGTACTGCCTCCGCCAAGCGGCAACAGGCTGTGCTGAAACTCATAAGCTTAGGTGATAAACCTCACACTGCTTGTGAGTTGTGGACAGCTGTGAAAGAGCAGGGAGATCTGTGGCTGAGACCGCTGAACCTACATCCCGGCATGGTCGTGTGTGACGATGGCCGTAAACTGGTGGCGGCTCTGAGGCGAGGTGAGATCACACACGTACCATGCCTGGCTCATGTGCTTAACCTCGTGGTTCAGCAGTTTCTTAAATTGTACCCCGAGTTGCCAGATCTGCTCGTGAAAGTACGCCGCCTGTCAGCTCATTTTCGCAAGTCGGCTACAGCTTCCGCCGCCCTTGCTGTGTTGCAGCAGCGTTTGCAGCTTCCGGCACACCGACTGGTGTGTGATGTCCCCACACATTGGAACTCTACCCTCCACAAGTTGCAAAGGATTTGTGAGCAGAAGAGAGCAGTTGTGGAGTACCAGCTGCAACAAGGCCGTCGATATTCAGGTCAGACTCCACACATAAGACCTCAGGAGTGGACCTGGATGTCTGACATATGTACCATCCTGACAAACTTTGAGGAGGCCACCAAGATGGTGAGTGGCGATGACGCCATCATTAGTGTCAGCATCTCACTTGTCTGTCTTTTGCAATGCTCTCTGCAGAGAATTAAAGAGGAGGCATTGCAGCCAGTGTATGATGAGATGGATCAAGAAGCCGTAGCGGGCGATTACACACAGCCCAGCCTCATCTCATCACAACGTGCATTGGGGGACAATGAGGGAGAGGAGGAGGAGGAGGAGGAAGAACAGGAGCTGCTATCTTGCGTTGTAGACGGTAGTACCTGTACAAGTGTCATACGGTCGGTTCAGCGTGGGTGGCCTGAGGACAGGGGGGAGGAGGAAGAGGAGGAGGAGGAGGAGAGCATGGTCAGTCGTCATCTTGGTGAGGACACGAAAATCTTGCCCGTTACCAGTCTGGCACGCATGGCTGACTCTATGTTACGCTGCCTTAACCATGACCCTCGCGTTGTCAAAATGTTGGGTGACAGTCATTACTGGTTGGTGACACTTGTAGACCCCCGCTACAAGGAGAACTTTCACTCTCTTATTCCTGAGGTGGAGAGGTCTACAAAAATGGGGCAGTACCAGAAGGCCCTTGCTGCAGAACTCTTAAATAAATTCCCATCTGAACACGCTAGCGGCAGAGGTCACAGTTCGTTGCCCAACCAAGGCGTACAGGCGAGAGAGATGCAACTCCAATCCAGCAGAGGCAGGGGAACACTGTGAACGTTCTGGGACAGTTTTCTGACACCCGCCCAGCTTACAGGCCCTGAGGCGCGGGGTACTCTCACAAGGAGTGGAAAGTTTCAAAAAATGGTGAGGGAGTACCTTGCCGACCGTACCAGCGTCCTCCGTGATTCCTCTGTGCCTTTTAATTATTGGGTATCCAAGCTGGACACTTGGAATGAACTCGCTCTGTACGCCTTGGAGGTCCTGGCCTGCCCTGCCGCTAGCGTGTTATCGGAGCATGTTTTTAGTGCCGCTGGGGGAATTATAACTGATAAGCGCAATAGCCTGTCAACTGACAATGCTGACAAGCTGACCCTTATCAAAATGAACAAGGGCTGGATTGGGCCAGACTACTCATCACCACCAAATGACAGCAGAGTAACATAAAGTCAAATCCACTGTGTTATTTCGGCAGGTGTATTCAGTGTATTCACATGCACCGCTTCACACCCACACATGGGTATACGCTTCCTCGTTTCGGCTGTTTTATCTTCTTCTCCTTATCCTCAGCCTCCACCACCACTATACCACCAGGGTGCCAGCATGGAAAGTTCCTCCGTCCTTATTTTTGGCAGCTTTTGCTTGCAAGGCATAAGCAAATACTGTGGGACACCCACTCCCCAATAATGGGACTTATGTTTGTAATATGCTGTACTGCATGGCTCTTGTAAGGGGCATTGCAAGTTGTTCCGTCCTAATTTTTGGCAGCTTTTGCTTGCAAGGCATAAGCAAATACTATGGGAGACCCATTCCCCAATAATGGGACTTATGTTTGTAATATGCTGTACTGCATTGCTCTTGTAAGGGGCATTGCAAGTTGCTCCATCCTAATTTTTGGCAGCTTTTGCTTGCAAGACATAAGCAAATACTATGGGACACCCACTCCCCAATAATGGGACTTATGTTTGTAATATGCTGTACTGCATGTGACGCGCCCCCTGGGCCGTGTGTACACGTGTGTGGGATACCCGGTGCCGGGTCTCTGGGGTCTGTAGTCTCCGTGGTGGTGACCCGGTCCCGTGGCTCAGGCTGGTCAAACCAGTGGCAGTCTTTCTTAGGTTTTGAGGTTAATTGTCCGACTGCGCCAACCGTGGATTGCGGTCAGGGAGTACCACCGCTGCGAGGCAGACCGCTGAGGCTGGTGTTGTGTGCGCAGCAGAGATTGGGATAACTCCCCACGGAAGGAGTATAGCCTCAGGGCAGTAAGTGTAGATGATCGGTGTGATGTGCACAAGCGCAGCAGGAATGACTCAGAGTCTTTGCAGTGCAGTTCAGGGTCTTTACTGATGATTATAATGTAGACCCTCCCGGGAGTACTGGCTAGCATAAGAGGCCTGGTCAGTCTGTGAGCATGCAGGAGTTCCCCTGGCCAGGTGGAGTTGTAGGCCTCCCCGTCTGTCTGCACTCTTCCTGGCTACCTTGCTGTAAGCGGGTAGAAGTAGCCCACGTCCCTGAGTGTACCGTGTAGTGCTCACCCGTATGGCTGGTGACATGGGGCCTTCTGTTAGCCTCTGCTCCACGACGGCGGTGCTGGTCCCTTGCTTGTGACTGAGCCTCCGGGCTTCTATGGCCAGAGGACCTGAAATCCCCTGCCGGCTGGTTTCTGCTTCAGACTCCTGTGTCCGGTTCCTATTGTCTTCTGCCAGGGCGAGCTCTGCTCAGCTTCCAGCCCCAGGTCTTTAGCTCCTAGCTCCTAGAGAGCTCCTTGCTGTTACTTTCCCTGCTCTCAGTCTGACTCTGACTGTTCTCTGTTCTCTGACTCACTCAACCCCCCCCAGATCCAGTTTATAAGGGCAGAATTCTCCCCTCCCAGGACTGGGGCAGGAGGATGTTGCATGTTTAAGGCATCCTGACCAGGAAACCTCCCACTTGCTCTCCGACGTAATATCTCTATTACTGTGGTGACCAGACCCCTGGGGTGACACACATGGCTCTTGTAAGGGGCATTGCAGTTCCTCATAATTTTTGGAAAGCCTTTCATTCACTGCTTAGGCCAACAGTGCACAGGAGACCCAGTTGCTATAAATGGAAAAAAAGGTTTAGTTAATGCCCTCTGACCTCCATGTCATTTCCAAGGGGCATTGGAGTGCCTCGAAATTTTTGGTAGGCATTGCACTCACTGTATGCCCTATAACTGTGTAGCCGAACCGCTCCATTTGTTACAGAAACATATCCTACAAGACATATGTGGTTGACTGGCCTGATATTGATGTGAATGGTCCCAGTTCCTCCTGCTCTTTCTCCTTTGCCACTACCTCATCCATCATTTATCACCTGAAGCTTTGTTTTAACGGGAGTCATAGAACTTGGATAGTAGCAGGAAAACATCCAGAAATCCTCGGAGGAGGTAGGATATGCGCCAAAACACTGACCACCTCAGGCCTAGCCGCTACTACATACATGCGCTTGCATTACAACAAAACAAAGCAGATGCTAACTTCTATCATCCTCATCATGCTCCTCACCTTGGCACTCTCAACTCCCCAGATGGAGAAGCCAGGGCCCACCGGAGGAGTCTGATAGTTCGGTGGGCTCAGCCAATGCTGTCCTAAAGTAGGCCAGGCTAAGAAAAGTGTGGGAAAGGTTACCGGGACAAAAAGGGGTGGCTGGGGACCGAGTATGGACACCCGGCCACCCCCTGGAGGCTGGGTAGCAAGCGGGGACACCCAGCCACCCGGCGGCTGGGGACTGAGTATGGATACCAGGCTGCCGACACAGCCACGGCGTGGTGGCCAGATTCCACCTCCACATGCCTAAAAGGCCCAATTTAAAGTGCAAGCAAGCAAGCAGTATTGTATTGCAGCCTGGGGGTGGCTGGGTGGCAGGCTGCATACTTGCGCTTGCATTGCAAGGAATGGGAGAGGTACAATTGAACACTGCCCTGGGACAAGGACTTGAATGGGGATAGTTGCAAGTCTGCAATGACAGGTGCAAGGTGGGAGGCATCTTCGCATGTACCATGAACAGGGGTTTGGCATGCACACACTACAGCGGAATAGGCTCTCCTTCCCACTAAATGCACTGGGTAGGGCACAGGTAATGTTTTGGTATACGTGCTTAATCTTATGTATAAGGCACACCAGGACAAATAGGGGAGGCTGGGGACTGAGTATGGATACCTCGCTGCCGAAGCAGCCATGAGGTAGTGGCCAGCTTCGGCCTCCTCCAAACTAAAAGGCCCCATTTCAAATGCAAGCTAGCAGTATGGAATTGCAGTCTGGGGGTGAGTGGGTGGCAGGCTGAACACTTACACTTGCATTAAAAGAAAACATAGCAGATGCTAACTTCTGTCATCATCATCATGCTCCTCACCTTGGCACTCTCAACTCCACCGATGGAGAAGTCAGGGCCCACCGGAGGAGTCTCGTGGGCTCGTCCAATGCCGCCTAAAGCAGGCGGGGCTAAGAAAAGTGTGTGGGGGGATGTTCCAAGGAAAAATAGGGGCGGCTGGGGACCGTTTATGGACACCCGGCTGCCCCCAGGCGGCTGGGGACCGTGTGTGGACACCCGGCCGCGGGGCGGCTGGGGACCGAGTATGGACACCCGGCCGCCGGGCAGCTGGGGACTGAGTATGGATTCCAGGCCGCCAACACAGCCATGATGTGGTGGCCAGATTCCGCCTCCACCTGCCTAAAAGGCCCAATTTCAAGTTCAAGCAAGCAAGCAGTATGGAATTGCAGCCTGGGGGTGGGTGGGTGTCAGGCTGCATACTTGCGCTTGTATTGCAAGGAATGGGGGAGGTACAATTGAACACTGCCCTGGGACTAGAACTTGCATGGGGACAGTTGCAAGTCTGCATCTTCTGATGCGGCAAGAATCACTTATGATGGGCACACTTTTAGACAGTGACCTGGGAGTCAGAGATGCTTCCAGGGGTCTTCCCCATGCTGTTACCATGTCTTTTCAGCACTTTATGCATGTGTCACACAGCACATGGCCAGATAAGGTTGTAAAATGTTAAAATGACATTTCCCGGTGAAAGCATTTGTCATAGTTGAAAGCAATACAAAAGTGCAAAAACGCATAAAAAATGCTACTTGTGAACATAGCCGAAGGTGTGGAGGAGTATTTTTGTTTTTGGTCATTTATTTTAACTCATACACAAGTCTTTTCCCTGGAAAGGATGTTCCTTAACATATTTCACAGGAAAAAAGTTTCACTTTCGTTTTTGAACGTTTTATTGTGAGCCCGTAAAAGTGGCTTAATACCTCTGACCACGTTGTTGACAGCAGTCACCTGGGGGTCAGAAATGCTTCCTGGGGCGATCCCCGTGCTGTCCCCATGTCATTTGAGCACTGTCACTATCGTTTTGGGCACTTGTTAGGCTTTTAAAAGATTGCCGGGGGTGCCACCGCAAAAATGCTCGAGTCTCCCATAGACTAACATTGGGCTCGTTGCTCGGGTCGAGCACCCGAGTATCACGGCGAGCTCGGCCCGAGCTTCGAGCACCCGAGCATTTTAGTGCTCGCTCAACACTAATGTCCACCCATTATTGGTGTTATGTGATACACTCCAATTAGTATGTCTCTCCAATCTCTGTTCCTTTTCCTTTTTCCTTCTTTCTTCCCTCTGTGTGTTATGTATATTGTTGTGATTAATGTTCTTGGGGGATTAATGTGAGGAGATCACTCCTCCGTGGAATACTTATCCATGATTCACGATTTGGGGCTTCATATACCCTCCTCTTTATACATACACATATGGAGGTTATACCTCTGATGGTTTGTCTCGTGGTTCCACGAGTGGATAGCCACTTTATCCCTCTTTGTCCGTGCTTATGGACATATATGGGGCTCCTTAAAAATGGCGCCGGTGGTCGCACAGCGACAGCCTGTCCAGTGTCGGGTAAAGGCCTCCGTCATTTCCAGCATGCACATATGACGTCAAACTGGGATTTCCCTAGTGCGTGCCGGAAAGGAGCGCCGGAGCCCGCACTTCCGGATCTTCTGTGCAGCGCTGACATGCGGCGCATCTATTGGCGTGTACCGGATGGGGCCGCATATAAATATGGCGAGGCATACTTTCTTATATCACACACTCCCCTTGAGAAAGCACTGGGTGTGTGAAACGCGCGTCGGGGCGTCATCGGTGGTACGGGACAGAACTGAGCTACACTCCTGATGGGTAAGCATAATGATTTAGATTGGTGCCTGCAACAATGTTAGTATTTATAATCTCCAAACTAGCCTACAATATTTCTGTGCCATATTCTATTTGACTCATGGACACTTCTGGTTATCTATTAAGTCTTGAATTTCCTTATATGACCAGTTTCTATCAAGTATAGGAGGTTTCATTGTCACCATCTATTATAACTAGAAAATTGACACTCAATTCTGTCCCTGCGTGCCTGATTCTTTGTCTCATCCTTTTCCTCTTGAAAATGATTTTTAAAAAAAATTTCTGTGACTATTTGCTAATGATCTTTTAGTTACTATTTGTTGCTAATAAAGAATTGGTATTTTATAATTGCAAGTAGTATTTGGAATTTTTTCCAAGCTTAGGTATTATGATTGGGGGACCCACTGCATATTGTTGTCCATTTTGATCAGATGGGAAGATATGATATATTCTTTCTCTAGCCAGCATGCATTATCTATGCTATTGGAGTAGTGTTTTGTACAGTTATAGGGTATGCAGTGAGTCCAACAGCTGCCAAAATTTGAGAAAAACCCCAATACCAATCTAAAGACACATAGAGCCGGGCCACAGTAATGACATGTTACCATTAGAAAGGAGCGAGTCTGCTATGCAGTTATAGGGTATGCAGTGAATCCAACAGCTGCCAAAATTTGAGAAAAAAAACAATATCAATTTAAAGACACATAGAGCAGGGCCACAGTAATGACATGTTCCCATTAGAAAGGAGTGGGTCTCCCATACTCTTTGACTATGCAGTGAATGCAACGGCTGCCAAAATTTTGGAGGAACTCCAAAGTCCCTTTGCAAGAAATGTAGATATGTTGATATGGTACATATGTTGATGATATTGTAGTGGAGGATGAGGATGAGGAGAAGGAGGAGGACAAGAGCAAATAGACAAAATCAGGGAGCCCTTTTCCCATGTCTGAGTTTGAAGACAGAGGTGCATGAGAATAGAGTTGGATCTCACAAAAAAAAAGACACTATATTTGAGTTTGTGTTATGCTGCTATCATTCGGTGGTGTTGAGAAGTTTGGCTCAATCCAGTCCTTGTTCATTTTTATAAGAGTCAGCCTGTCAGCATTTTCAGTTGACAGGCGGATGCGTTTATCGGTTATAATTCCACCAGCAGCACTATAAACACGCTCTGACAAAACACTAGCAGCAGGGCAGGTCAGAACCTCCAAGGCGTAGAGAGCCAGTTCATGCCATGTGTCTATCTTGGATACCCAATAATTATAAGGCACAGAGGAATCACGGAGGACATTGGTATGGTCGGCAAGGTACTCCCTCAGCATTTTCCGAAACTTTT
Source organism: Phyllobates terribilis (assembly GCF_046119375.1). Lineage (NCBI taxonomy): Eukaryota > Metazoa > Chordata > Amphibia > Anura > Dendrobatidae > Phyllobates > Phyllobates terribilis. The sequence continues at coordinate 227,713,258 of NW_027362763.1, forward strand.
CCTCCTTGGGAGAGTACCCCGTGCCTCAGGGCCTGTGCAACTTTGACAGTGTTCCCCTGCCTCTGCTGGATTGCATTTGTGTCTCTCTCACCTGTACTCCTTTGGTTAGCCAATGAACTGTGACCTTAGCCACCAGCGTTTTCAGATGGGAATTTTTTGGGGTATAAGAGACAGAAAGTTTTCCTTTAAGCATGGGTCTAGAAGTGTCACCAACCAGTAGTGACTGTCACCCAAAATTTGGACAACGCACGGGTCACTGGAAAGGCAGTGTAACATAAGCTCAGCCATGTGTGCCTGACTGCAAAGAGGCAAGACTTCTGTGTCCTCACCAAGAGGATGACTGACCATGCTTTCCTCCTCTTCCTCCTCCTCCCTGTTCTCAGGCCATCCACGCTGAACAGACGGTATGACAGCTGTGCAGGTAGTATCATCTATTGCACAGGAAACTAGCTCCTGTTCTTCCTCCTCCTGATTGTCACCCAATCCACATTGGGATGACATGAGGCTGGGCTGTGTGGAATTACCCTTTATCGTTCCTTGCTCCATCTCATCGTGCTCCGCCTGCAATGAATCCTCTTGAATTGTGAGCATTGAGCATTTCCGAAGACTGAGAAGCAGGAAGGTGACGCTAATTATGGCGTCATCGCCGCTCAGCATCTTGGTGGACTCCTCAAAGTTTTGGAGTATGGTACAGATGTCTGACATCCATGTACACTCCTGAGGTCTTATGTGTGGAGTCTGACTTGAATATCAATGGCCGTGTTGATGCTGGTAGTCAACAACTGCCCTCTTCTGCTCACAAATCCTTCCCAACTTCTGCAATGTAAAGTTTCAATGTGTGGGGACATCGCACACCAGTCGGTGAGCTGGAAGCTGCAAATGCTGCTGAAGCACGGCAAGGGCGAGGGAAGCTGTAGTTGACTTTCTAGAATGGGCACCCATGTGGCATACTTTGACAAGCAGATGTTCCGGCCGTTGTCACACATGACCATGCCTGGCTGTAGGTTCAGTGGTGTCAGCCACAGATCTACCTGCTCTTTCTGCGATGTGCGGTTTGTCACCAAAGCATATTAGCTTTATCACAGCCAGTTGCCGCTTGGCCAAGACAGTGCTGCAGTGCTTCCAGCTTCAGACTGATGTGCTCATTTCAGAGATGGAGGCTGAAGAGGAGGTGGAGGAGGTCCGCATGCTGTAGAATGTGAGGGCAACCCTGATTCACCCAGGGCTTGCAATCCTCAGTGTTTGGAGAACGTGTTCTGTCCCAGGGTCCTACTGGGTCCCGGCTTCAACTATATTAACCCAGTATGCCATCAGCAAGATGTACCGTCCCGGCTCACAAACACTTGTCCACGTCTCCGTGGTTAGGTGGACTTTCCCAGCAACTGCGTTGTTGAGGGCACGGCTAATGTTTTGGTACACATGCTCGTGTAATGCGGTAACTTCACACTGGGAGAAATAGTGGCGGCTGGGGACCGAGTACCGAGGGATGGCCGCCGCCATCATGTTGCGGAAAGCTTCCGTCTCCACAAGCCTAAAAGGCAACATTTCGCGCACAAGCAGTCGCAAAATGTGTGAATTTAGTAGTGTGGCCTGTGGGGCATTGGCTGTGTATTTGCTCTTGCGTTCCAAGCACTGGGGTAGGGAAAACTGAACGATGCGCTGGGACAAGGAAGTGGACCTGCTTGCTGATGGTGCTAGTTGAGATTGTGCAACGACAGTGCAGGGCGGGAGATATCTTAGCATGTGCCATGGGTAGGGGATTGGCATGCACACACAACAGCAGAAGAAGCAGTGGTGTCACCCGCAGACACTGCTGTATCCTGGGGTTCGGCCCATTTAGTGGGGTGCTTTGCTGCCATGTGCCTGATCATGCTGGTGTTGGTTAGGCTGCTAGTTTTGTTACCCCTGCTGATGCTTGCCTGTCAGGTAGTGCAAATGGCCTTTTTGGGGTTGGCTGCAGAGAGTCTTAAAAAAACAACTAGACTCGGGAATACCTAACAGTTTTGGCAACTTCTGCCGTGTTGGTGTTACGAGGAACGCTTTCCCGCCTTGTGTCTGTGGCTACCACGCTGCTTCTTCCTGCCTGTTGTGGTGCTATGCCTCCCTCTCCCTGTGTGCTGCTTTCCTTGCTCTGCATGTCCCCCTGCCAGGTTGGGTCAGTTACTATATCATCCACCACCTCGTCTTCCACTTCCGCTCCCTGGTCTTCCTCCTGACTTTCTGGCAGTTGTGTCTCATCATCATCATCCACCTCTTGCGACAGTAATTGCACTTTCCACACCATTGCCTTTGTCTGACCGTGGCTGCTCCAATATTTGGGAATCGCTACATGCGTTCTCCTATTGACTCGCTTGAAGCTGGCTGGGCGAGAGGACCAAATCTACAAAATGGAAAAGTGAACATCTCTTTGGAGTGTCCAAGTGTGGGATCAGTTGTCTCTAGGCACTCGGTATGGTGGGAGGAAAGAGGATCGGGGTGAGGAATATGTGGTCCAGACTCATGGCAACTGAGACTTGATCGTTTGGAAGACAGCGTGGTAGTGGTGGTGGCAAAGTGACTGGAAGCATTATCTGCTATCAAACCAACAACCTTTTGACATTGCTCTGGGTTCAATAATGGTGTGGATTCACTGACTGAGGACCAATAACTCAAAATATATTATAACCACAAACATACACAAAAATCACTGACTGAGGTGGAATAGCAATAATTAAAAAATGATACTTTATTCTAAATATTAAAATATGATGAACAAAACCACCGTACTAAATGCAGTCTATCCTGTATGTCCCCTCTTTTCTCACACGGGTCATACTCAGGATATTAATATTCCCTAAAACCAATCACCCAATGTGTAATAAACTGATTTCTAGACTACTCTCAATATATCTCTATCCTAAATTGCCAACCCTTAGACGAATATCAGTTATTTCCACAGGGGGAACATGGAATTATTATTGCACTTTGCCCTCTGCAGAATATAAGACTATAGACCCCTTATTATCCTGTATATAGTCGGGGTTATATGAAAATGGAGAGGTTTAAATTATTTCCACAATAATGGTGTGCTGCAGTCCCCTAGCAATTGGGACTGGAAGGTCGGACGACAAGATGTGGGTGTTTCTTGTGGCACAATTTTACCTTGACCACGTATATAGCCTTGGCCTCTGCATGCACCATCACCATCACGTCCACTTCCCCTTTCCTTGTCACGCACCTTGCCCATTTTAAATGGAGGACAATATTTTCCACGTTCACTAGAAACGGCTGATTTTGGACTGCAGTTATATGTGATACGTCTGACAGAGAATCACGGTTTTAAATAGCAGGCCTGTAATTTACTAATATTATTCTACACAGAGACCTAGTGTGAATAGCTTGACTGACACACTGCAACGAAATGAAAATGAAAGAAATGGCTGATTTTGAAACACTGTTATAGGTGATATGTCTGACAAAGAACCACGGTTTTAACCCCTTTACAAAATAAGGTGGTTTGCACGTTAATGACCAGGCCAATTTTTACAATTCTGACCACTGTCAATTTGTGAGGTAATTACTCTGGAACGATTCAACGGATACCCATGATTCTGAGAATGTTTTTTGATGATATATTATACTTCATGACTGTGGTAAAAAAAAATCGATATCACTTGCGTTTATTTGTGAAAAAGATGGAAATTTGGCAAAAATTTTGAAAATTTTGCAATTTTCAAAATTTGAATTTTTATGCCCTTAAATCAGAGAGATATGTCACACAAAATAGTTAATAAATAATATTTCCCATATGTCTATTTTACATCAGCACAATTTTGGAACCAAATTTTTGTTTTATTAGGAGCTATAAGGGTTAAAATTTGACCAGCGATTTCTCATTTTTCCAACAAAATTTACAAAACCATTTTTTTTAGGGACATTTGAAGTCACTTTGATGGGTCTTTATGACAGAAAATACCCAAAAGTGACACCATTCTAAAAACTGCACCCCTCAAGGTGCTCAAAATCACATTCAAGAGGTTTATTCACCCTTCACGTGCTTCACACCAATTAATTGAACGTGAAAGGAAAAAATGAACATTTAACTTTTTTTCACTAAAATGTTATTTTAGACACCAAGAGTACCAGGAGAAATTGGACCCCAAAAGTTGTTGTGCAATTTCTACTGAGTATGTTGATATCTCATATGTGGGGGAAAGCCATTGTTGGGGCGCACAGCAGGGCTTGGAAGGGACGGAGCGCCAATTGACGTTTTCAATGTAAAAGTCACTGGAATTGACAGCGGACCACATGTCGCCTTTGGAGAGCCCCTGATGTGCTTAAACAGTGGAAACCCCCCAAAAGTGACCCCATTTTGGAAACTATACCCCTTAAGGAACTTATTTAGATGTATGGTGAGCACTTTGAAGCCCCAAGTCTTTTGCAAAAGATTATGACATAGAGCCAAAATCATTTTTTTTCCACAAAAATGATATTTTAGCCGCAATATTTTTATTTTCACAAGGGCACTAGGAAAAAATGAACACCAAAAGTTGTTTTGAAATTTCTCCTGAGTATGCTGATACCTCATATGTGGGGGAAAGCCATTGTTTGGGCGCACGGCAGGGCTCGGAAGCGAAGGAGCGCCATTTGACGTTTTCAATGCAAAACTCGCTGGAATTGACAGCGGACCCCATGTTGCGTTTGGAGAGCCCCTGATGTGCGTAAACAGTGGAAACCCCCCACAAGTGACCCCATTTTGGAAACTAGACCCCTCAGGTAAATTATTTAGATGTGTGGTGAGCACTTTGAACTCCCAAATGTTTTGCAAAAGCTTATGACGTAGAGCCAAAATCATTTTTTTTCCACAAAAATGATATGTTAGCCGCAATATTTTTATTTTTATGAGGGTACTAGGAGAAATTGGACACCAAAGTTTGTTGTGCAATTTCTACTGAGTAAGCTGATACCTCATATGTGGGGGTAAGCCATTGTTTGGGCGCACGGCAGGGCTCGGAAGGGATTGAGCGCCAATTGACGTTTTCAATGTAAAACTCGCTGGAATTGACAGAGGACCCCATGTCGCCTTAGGAGAGCCCCTGATGTACCTAAACAGTGGAAACCCCCCACAAGTGACACCATTTTGTAAACTAGACCCCTCAGGGAACTTATTTAGATGTGTGGTGAGCACTTTGAACCCCCAAGTCTTTTCCAAAGGATTATGACGTAGAGCCGTGAAAAAAAAAATCATTTTTTTCCCAGAAAAAAAGATCTTTTAGCTGCAATATTTTTATTTTTACGAGGGTACTAGGAGAAATTGGACACCAAAGTTGTTGTGCAATTTCTACTGAGTATGCCAATACCTCATATGTGGGTGTAAGCCATTGTTTGGGCGCACTGCAGGGCTCAGAAGGGATGGAGAGCCATTTGACGTTTTCAATGTAAAACTCACTGGAATTGACAGTGGACCCCATGTCGCCTTTGGAAAGCCCCTGTTGTGCCTAAACAGAAGAAACCCCCAACAAGTGACCCCACTTTGAAAAGTAGACATCTCAGGGAACTTATTTAGCTGTGTTGTGAGCACTTTGAACCCCTAAGTGTTTTTCAAAGGTTTATGACGTAGAGCCGTGAAAAAAAAAAATATTTTTTTTTCACGAAAACGATATTTTACCACAATATTTTTATTTTCACTAGGGTAATAGGAGAAATTGGACACCAATCGTTGTTGAACAATTTCTACTGAGTATGCTGATACCTCATATGTGGGGTTAAACCATTGCTTGGGCACACAGCAGGGCTTGGAAGGGAAGGAGCGCCAATTGACGTTTTCAATGTAAAATTCACTGGAATTGACAGCGGACTCCATGTCGCGTTTGGAGAGCCCTTGATGTGCTTAAACAGTGGAAACCCCCCATAAGTGACCCCATTTTGGAAACTAGACCCCTCAGGGAACTTATTTAGATGTGTGGTGAGCACTTTCAACCCCCAAGTGTTTTTAAAAGATTTATGATGTAGAGCCCTTAAAAAAATAATATTTTTTTTCCACAAAAACAATATTTTAGCTGCAATATTTTTATTTTCTTGAGGGTACTAGGAGAAATTGGACCTCAAATGTTGTTGTGCAATTTTTCCTTAGTACGCCAATAATTCATATGTGGGGGTAAGCCATTGTTTGGGCGCACCGCAGGGCTCGGAAGGGAAGGAGCGCCAATTGACGTTTTCAATGTAAAACTCGCTGGAATTGACAGCGGGCCCCATGTTGCCTTTGGAGAGCCCCTGATGTGCTTAAACAGTGGAAACCCCCCACAAGTGACCCCATTTTGAAAAATAGACCCCTCAGGGAAATTATTTAGATGTGTGGTGAGCACTTTGAACCCCAAGTTTTTTGCAAAGGTTTATGAAGTAGAGCCATGAAAAAAAAACATTTTTTCCTCAAAAACAATCTTTTAGCCGCAATATTTTTATTTTCACAAGGGTATTATTAGAAATTGGACTCCAAATGTTGTTGTGCAATTTCTCCTGAGTATGCTCATACCCCATGTGTTGGACAAAACTACTGTTTGGGCGCATGTCAGGGATCAGGAGGGAAGGAGTGACGCTTTTGAATACAGATTTTGATGGAACGGTCTGCGAGCGTCATGTCACGTTCTCAGAGCCCCATATGTGCCTAAACAGTGGAAATTCCCAACAAGTGCCCCCTTTTTGGAAGTGGTAGCTGATTTTTGAATTGTATTATGTAGTGTCATACGTCAGTTGTGTAGGACAACCTGATGAACACTACACAACTGACGTATGACAACCTGACGAACGCTACGTCAGCTGTGTAGTGTTCGTCAGGTTGTCATTAGTGTTGAGCCACCCCCGTAGTGTTCGAGTTCGGTTCGGTTCGTCGAACACCCGTGTGTTCGCCGAACTGTTCATCAAACTGTTCGTTGAACACCTTCGAACACCGTTAAAACCAATGGCAGGCAAACAAAAACACATAGAAACACATAGAAAACACCTAAAGTCCAAAAGCTGACAAACTGCTCAGAAGACACAACTAACACATGGAAAAGTGACAAGTACATATAGTCATGCGAAAAGAAAAGAGGTGGAGGAGTAAAAGGAGGGGGAGACACAAATATAGGCATGTCATGCCCTTCTAAAATCCAAAAAGTGAGAAGCCGACACGTTCAGTCCGCTCCTGCCCGTGCCACCTCCGTGTCGCCGGGTTTGTGCCAGAGCCGCGGTGAACCCTGACGGCCAGCCCCCCTCTCCCAATACTGGTGCCTGTCCGCTGGTGGGTCGAGCGAGCCCCCCTGTGGTGGAGGCAGCTCTAAGCTTTTTAATTTAAATTGTTTCTCTAATTTGAATGAATACACTTTAAATCCATTCACAAGGATCTATTGGAGGGCAAGTCTCATGCCAGCAGCCGCGTAATTCCAGCTCCAGTAGCGTCCACTAAAGCTGCTGCAGTTAAAAAGCTTTTATAAGGATCGAGCTCGGCTGTCCACCGCAAGGCATCCTACTGCCAGTCCCAGCCCCTATGCCTTGGGGTGCCTCCTGATGCTCTTCACTGAGTATCCCGTGGTCCCGAAGCATTTTCTTTGAAAAAATTAAGTGTCCAAACTACAGGTGGTGTAGCTTGCTTAACAGCCAGGATAATCCGCTGACTAGCAGACACTGCTACTGGGCACAAAGTATTTCCTGGGCTAGATGCAGTTAAAAATTTGTAATTAGATACTCTCGTTGGATGCTGAGAAAGCATTCCATAGAGTCTCCTGGCACACCATATATGATTCTCTTAAAAAGCTTGGGGTAGGGGTCTAGGGGACCCTTTTATAGCCAAAATCACGGCCCTGTATCACAATACGTCACCTAGGCTGAAGATAAATGGAAATGTAGCACCCTGAGGGCTCGGTTGCTACAGAGGTATTGCACCTCACCCAGAGGTGTGATATCTCACTCTCAGGTAAGGATGGAGTGTGGATCAGGACCCGACACCTGCATGCATTACACCACATTGACGTGGGGCAGGGCGACCAATATGCCTCTGAGATAGGCACGACAGTCCCTGTCCCTGGCTGGAGTGGGGGGAGGGAACACTGAGGAAGGGGAACCCTGTAGTGCAGGAGCAGGGAGGAAGCATTTCCTGGGTGCATTGAGAAGGGAGTATAAAAGGTGGGCACCATCTTAGTTCAGTGCAGAGAAGTCTGAGCAGAAGTGGCAGGGAGCAGGGGCTCTGCATGAGCTCTGCTCCGGAGGCGGGCCTAGTAACAGAGGCCCAGGGCTGGAAGAGGGAGAAGGAAGGAAGAGGAGCGGAGAAGGCTCCAGGAACGAGGAATGAAGGGATCCCAGGGGTGCGGACGGGCGAGTCGCCACCGCACGCCCGAATCCACCTGCGTGGAGGGGTCAGGCCAAAGGGGGAGACCGGTCCCCGAAACTAGTGGAGGCAGGAAACGACCCTCAGCTAGAAACCGGAGGCTCTGACATTTTATGTGGTGCAGCCCCTCTCTACACCCGCTAGGAAGGCACCACATAGGGTCAGGGAAACTGGCGCCAAGTTTACCAAGAGGAGGCCTGAGGCAGCCGGACAGAAGGGTTGGTAAGAAAGGCCAGACAAAGGACACACAAAGGGGGTCCTGTGAAGCGCTCCATAGTTATCTGGGAGTTGTCTGAGCCCCTCACCTGGTGAGCACAGTACGAAGTGGGCAGCCGTTACCTGCAGACGTGGTCTGGATAATAAGAACTGTGAGTAAAGGCCATGGACTGCATCACTGACTCCGTGTCATTACTGCTGCTGCCCTGCACCATCACCCCCATCCTACGCATACACTGCCCTGAGGCTATACTCCTCCCGTGGGGAGTTATGCTACGCTCTGCTGCACCCACAACACCAGCCTCAGCGGTCTGCCCTGCAGCGGCGGTTCACTCTGACCGCAATACACGGGTGGCGTAGTCGGACATTTAAACATCAAAACCACATAAATTGTTCCGCCACTGGTTTGGCCACCCTGAGCCAAGGAACCGGGTCGCCGCCACGAAGACTACAACCACCAGCATCCACCAAAAAGGGTCCGGCTCCGGGTGTCCCAAGGCCCAGGGGGTGCATCAGAACATTTTCATCACCTTTCACAATCACCAATGGGACAAGGCAGGGATGTCCTCTGTCCCCTCTCTTATACATCCTAGTGACGGAGCACCTGCTCTCATCAATTCGCCATAACCCCAATATTAGGTGGATTGAGGTGGGAGGCACCGACTACAAGTGCTCTCTATTTGCTGATGATGTCCTAGTATATATCACTCAATCACATATATCCATCCATGCTGTTATGGCTGAAATAGATCACTTTGTTACATGGTCAAATTTTAAAATCAATGCAGCGAAGTCTGAGGCCCTCGATGTCTCCCTCCCCAAATCCATATAGGATTCCATCCAGTCCAACTTTCCCTTTGCCTGGCCCTCACAGGGTATCAAATACTTAGGAATTCCTATTCATAGAGACCTCTCCCATCTATGTTATCTTAATTTTGGGCCCTTTATTGAACAACTCCATACAGACCACGGTTGGCAAGTTAGAACTGTAAGATTCACTACGTGAACCACTGGTGTTTTGTGGAAAAGCACATGTACACTGTGTTCCAAATTATTATGCAAAAAGTGTTTAGGAGTGATAAGGGAAGAATTTGTTTGTTTGTCAGTTAAACTCATTGATGGTGATGTGTGTCAGGGCTCTTTATATCACTGTAAGCAATTGCAGACACCTGTGCAAATTAGTTTGGCAGGTGTGTCCAATGAAAGGCAAGACTACTTAAGAAGGCTGTCTCACATTATTAAGCAGCCTACATTTTCTGCCAAAATGGGAAAGAAAAAGGATGTGTCGGCTGCTGAGAAGCAACAAATTGTGGAGTGTTTAGGTCAAGGCATGACTACAATCAACATTGTGCGATGATCAGGATGAAGTGTCTTGGCAATCAAGAAGTATGTAGCTGATTCACAGTACACACGTGTGCGTGCTGATAAGGGCAAATTGAGGACTCTTTCCTACAGGCAATTACGTCAGGTTAAAAGAGCAGCGGCAAAAAAGCCTTGTCATAGTAGCAGACAAGTTTTTGAAGCTTCTGGTGCCTCCAACGTCCCCGAACAACAAGATGCAGGGTCCTTCAGAGGTTTGCAGCTGTGCATACGCCATCCTGTCGACCTCCTCTATCCACTTCACACAAGCAGAAACAGCTCCAGTGGGCTAAACATTACATGAAGACTGATTTCAAAACTGTTTTGTTCACGGATGAGTGCCGTGCAGCGCTCGATGGTCCAGATGGATGGAGTGGAGGATGGCTGGTTGATGGACACCCCACGCATACACGGCTACAGCGCCAACAAGGAGGAGGTGGAGTAATGTTTTGGGCTGGAATCATGGGGAGAGAGATTGTCGGCCCCTTTAGGATCCCTGAAGGCGCTAAAGATGAACTCCTTAATGTATGTGGATTTTCTCAAACAGCACTTCCTGCCATGGTTCAAGAAGAAGAACCGTGTATTTCACAGCAAGATCATTTTTTTGCATGATGATGCACCATCTCATGCTGCACATAAAACATCTGCATCTCTGGCTGATATGGGCATAAAAGACGACAAACTTATGGTGTGACCCCCATGCTCCCCTGACCTCTACCCCATTCAGAACCTCTGGAGCATCAACAAAAGGAGTGTCTATGATGGCGGGAGGCAGTTCACATCTAAGCAACACCTCTGGGAGGGTATTCTGTCCTCATGCAAAACAATTGAAGCAGAAACCATCCAAACCTGACAAATTCAATGGACGAGAGAGTTCAGAAGCTCCTTTCGAACAAGGGGTCCTATGTTAAAATGTAACATCACCTAGAATAAAGTTTTGAGTTGAAAACTGTTTGATTTCAGTAATAACCTGCTAATGCTTATAATTTCAAAAATTACCATTTTTTTGGTCTTTATTAAAATGAAAAGGTTGATCGAAAAGTTTGGGGGATCTAAGAGTATGGCAAACCAGTAGTCATGATTACTTCGAATTCTGACAATATGAGGGTCATGGTGCAGGTAGTGTAGCAAGAAGGCACTTATGTGTCTTGCGCATCTCGGAGCCCCAAAATTATTTTCCGGGCTAGATGCAGCTAAAAATTATTATTAATTTTAAATCTGGTGGAGCTTAGTATAGATGGCCTAATAGAATCAGTGCTGCACACTGCTACAAAGCCCAAATTATTTTCCAGCCAAGATACAGATAAACATGATTAGTAATTTGAAAGCTTAAAACGGTTGTTAGGGTGATTTTAACCAATCATCAAGCTTTTACTCTCCCCAGGATGACACAGGGGTAGAAAAGTCGTTTCGGATCCATGATTTGTTCATCTTTATGAACGTGAGTCTGTCTACATTATCAGTGGAGAGCCGCGTGCGCTTATCTGTCAGCACACCACCAGCAGCGCTGAACACACGTTCAGACAGAACGCTGGCTGCGGGGCATGACAAGATCTCCAAGGCGTAAGTGGCTAGCTCCGGCCATTTATCCAGATTGGAAGCCCAAAAAGAGCAAGGGTCCAGTGACACAGTCATGGCTTCAATGTTTACTTGGAGATACTCCTGTACCATCGTCTCTAGGCGTTGACTATGTGTCAGACTTCTTGTCTCCTGTGGCCTTGCAAAGGATGGGCTAAAAAAGTGGTGAAATGATTCCGCAAAATTGATGTTACCAGCAGATACTGTGGTTCTGTTACGGTTTGAGTGCTGAACACTTGACGGTCCCACGGTTGGCAAGTTGGAACTGTGAGATTCACTACGTGCACCACTGGTGTTTTGTGGAAAAGCACATGTAAGATTCTGCAACAGTCTCTGCTGATACTCCTGCATGCGTGCATCCCTTTCTATGGCAGGAATAATTTCGGCAAATTTACTTTTGTACCGGGGATCTAACAGTGTGGCAACCCAGTAGTCAGGATTATTTCTAATTCTCACAATTCGAGGGTCATGTTGCAGGTAGTGCAGCAAGAAGGCACTCATGTGTGTTGCGCATCCAGGAGCACCAAGTCCCTGTTGTGTTGGTGGCGAGGTAACAATCATGCTTCCTTCCTCTGTCCTCTCCCCCCAACCTCGCACAACAGAAATGTGATCAAGGTCTCCCTCATCTGATGAGTCTTCCATCAGTTCGTCCTCCACTTCTTCCTGGGCTCCTGCACCTTCCTCACTAGTTTGGCTGCTACCATGCACCCTGGTAAAACTATCTCCCCCACCCTCACATGCCTGCCGCCTTGGTGCTGCCGACCGTCTGGACCTTGCAGATGTTAGCCCTTCCGCATACAACTCCTCCTCCTCTACTTCCTCCACCTCCTCTTGTGCCACCACCTGACTCCGAATTCTGTTTAACATGTGCTCCAGCATGTAAATCACCGGAAAAGTCATGCTGATAATGGCATCGTCAGCACTAAACATCTTCGTCGCCATTTCAAAACTGTGCAGAAGGGTGCATAGGTCCCTGATCTGAGACCACTCCTCCAGCGTGATTTGCCCCACCTCTGGATCTCGTTGGCCCAGGCTATACGTCAGAACATATTGCACCAGGGCTTGTCGGTGCTGCCACAGTCGCTGCAACATGTGCAGAGTTGAATTCCACCGGGTAGGCACATCGCATTTTAGCCGGTGAAGTGGCAGGCCCAACGACTTCTGTAGAGATGTAAGTCGCTGAGCTGCGGGATGCGAACGGCGGAAGTGAGCACACAGCGACCGTGCCCTCTGCAGAAGGCTATCTAGTCTGGGATAGTGGGCTAAAAATTGCTGGACAACCAGGTTCAACACGTGAGCCATACAAGGCACGTGTGTGACATTGCCCCGGCGAAGGACCGCACCCAGGTTTGCAGCATTGTCGCACACGGCCTTCCCTGGTTTCAGGTCCAGTGGAGACAACCATTCATGAAATTGGTTCTCCAGAGCTGACCACAACTCCTCAGCTGTGTGACTCACATTTCCCAGACATTTCAAAGTAAAAACCGCCTGATGACGTTGAGCCCTACTGCCAGCATAGTAAGGAGGTGTGCAGGATCCCTTCTGCGCAGTTAGAAAGCTTGTGGCATGACCAGACAGGCTTTGGGTGCAGGTGGAAGACCGAGAGAAGGTTGAGGAGGCAGAAGCAGTGGAGGAACTTTGACATAAAGAGGATTGACGCACAACTTGTGGGGACGGCAAGACTTGGACAGCAGCCCCTTGTCCTGCTGTCACCATAGTTACCCAGTGCCCAGTCAGCGACATGTAACGCCCCTGTCCATGCCTACCCGTCCAAGTGTCTGTGGTGAAATGCACCCTGTCACACACAGAGTTTCTCAAAGAAGCGGTGATGTTGTGTGCGACATGCTGGTGGAGCGCAGGCACACCTTTCTTTGAGAAGTAGTGCCGACTGGGCATCTGGTACTGGGGCACTGCGACGGACATAAGGTCTCGAAAATCCTCTGTGTCCACCAGGCGGAAAGGCAGCATTTCTGTAGCCAAGAGCTTGCAGATGGTGGAATTCAACCTCTTAGCTTTCTCATGGCTAGGAGGAAATGGTCTTTTACTTGTCCACATCTGAGGGACCGAGGGCTGGCTATTGTGCTTAGACGGGGTTGATAAGGGTGTCCCCGGCAAACTGCCGGTCTGTGAGGAAGATGCAGGCAGACATGTTAGGTTGCCTTCATCCAAAGGTGGTGCTATCGATGTCGGACAGCGCTCAACACCAGCTGGTGTTACCACCTCCAAAGAAAATGATGACCTGCCAATCACGCTGGCTGTTGCGGGTAAAGAGGTGGCAGGTCTGTGCCCCAAAACAGGTGTGACTGCTGTCCCCCCAGTCACAGAGGATGAAGAGGCCGCGGATGCACAAGATATGGCAGACGGTGGTTGGCCCGGCCGGCTAGGCCGCATTGTAGCACACTGAGCTTCCCACTGCAACTTATGCTTCATGTCCATGTGCCGGTTCATGCATGAAGTACTCAAACTATGTATTTTTTGGCCTCTACTTAGCTTTTGCTGACAAATGTTACAGATAACACGAGTTGGGTCATCTTTATCGATCTGAAAAAATGCCCAGGCTATGCAAGGCTTAGCACCCATGCGACCTGAAGAGCCACCACGACTTGTGGTGAGAGGCAGAGTTGTGTTTGAGGATTCAGTTGTTGACGTGCTTCCAGTACTACGTCTCTGTCCAGGAAGGCGCAACCTGACCTCGTCGTCACTAGCATCTTCCTCCACCTCCTCTGCTGACCTCATCTCTTGGCTGACTGTGTGTTGACAGTAAGTGGGATCTCCAACCTCATCATCATCACCCTGTGCGTTATCACACCCGTCGTCCTCAGAGCCAACCTCTTCCTGCCCTGACAAAAAACTCAAGTTGTCGCTCCAATCAGGTATTTGAGTCTCATCATCGTCTTCATCATTGTCTCCACCAACAGGAGTTACAGTTTGGGAATGAGGGTCTACATTATGGTCAGAATCTTCTGCGTCTGGTCCTGGATCCGACTCATAAAGATTCTGGGCATCAGTGCAGATCATTTCCTCGTCTGGATTCACAGAAGCGCTGGAGTCGACCTCTGATTCCCAGGCTATAGTATGAGTAAACAGCTCTGCAGACTCAACCATCTGTTCTACCTCATACTCAGACGGGCAGCTGGAGATTTGGGAGCTGTGAGGAAGCAAGTGCGATTGGGGTGACACCTTTGAGGGCTGGAGTATTTGTGATGTTGAAGTTGATGTGGAGGAGAGCCCACTTAAAGGAGCACTTGATATCTGTTGAAGCACCTGCTGTTTTTGTGCCTCATCTGGAATTTGTAGCGATTGGCGTGGCCGTAAGAAAGGGATCTTATCACATTGTCCGCTAAAAGAAGTAGACATTTTAGTCTGGCTGGAAGATGGTCTTTCTTCTGCAGATGTTACTGTTGCTTTAACACCTACCCCACGGACACAACCTTTTTTCCCCTTCCCAACACGCCTATTCCCCTTTCCACCAGCAGCAGGCCTTTTTCCACTCATTTTGGTGGTTAACTAATTCACAACTCTGGAGTTGTTTGCACAAAAAAGCAATGGATGGGAACCGAGCAGAGCTGAGTGGCCAAACTGTGGTATTAGGCCAAAACTATTGGCTGGGTTAGATGGAGAAAAAAATTATATTCGATTTGCAACCTGATGGAGGTCAGTATAGATGGACTAATAGAACAAGTCCCACACACAGCTAGAAGCCCAAATATTTTTTCAGAGGTAGATGCAGAAAAAAAATATATTCAGTTTGCAACCTGATGGAGGTCAGTATAGATGGACTAATAGAGAAAGTCCCACACACTGAAAGAAGGCCAAATATTTTTTCAGAGCTAGATGCAGACAAAAAATTATTTTGAATTTGCAACCTGATGGAGGTCAGTATAGGTGGACTAATAGAACAAGTCCCACACACTGTTAGAAGGCCAAATATTTTTTCAGAGCTAGATGCAGAAAAAAATTATATTCAGTTTGCAACCTGATGGAGGTCAGTATAGATGGACTAATAGAACAAGTCCCACACACAGCTAGAAGCCCAAATATCTTTTCAGAGGTAGATGCAGATAAAAATTATTTTTAATTTGCAACCTGATGGATGTCAGTATAGATGGACTAATAGAGAAAGTCCCACACACTGCTAGAAGGCCAAATATTTTTTCAGAGCTAGATGCAGATAAAAATTATTTTTAATTTGCAACCTGATGGAGGTCAGTATAGATGGACTAATAGAGAAAGTCCCACACACTGCTAGAAGGCCAAATATTTTTTCAGAGCTAGATGCAGATAAAAATTATTTTTAATTTGCAACCTGATGGAGGTCAGTATAGATGGACTAATAGAGAAAGTCCCACACACTGCTAGAAGGCCAAATATTTTTTCAGAGCTAGATGCAGAAAAAAATTATATTCAGTTTGCAACCTGATGGAGGTCAGTATAGATGGACTAATGGAACAAGTCCCACACACAGCTAGAAGCCCAAATATTTTTTCAGAGGTAGATGCAGATAAAAATTATTTTTAATTTGCAACCTGATGGAGGTCAGTATAGATGGACTAATAGAGAAAGTCCCACACACTACTAGTAGGCCAAATATTTTTTCAGAGCTAGATGCAGAAAAAAATTATATTCAGTTTGCAACCTGATGGAGGTCAGTATAGATGGACTAATAGAACAAGTCCCACACACAGCTAGAAGCCCAAATATTTTTTCAGAGGTAGATGCAGATAAAAATTATTTTTAATTTGCAACCTGATGGAGGTCAGTATAGATGGACTAATAGAGAAAGTCTCACACACTGCTAGAAGGCCAAATATTTTTTCAGAGCTAGATGCAGAAAAAAATTATTTTTAATTTCCAACCTGATGGAGGTCAGTATAGATGGACTAATAGAGAAAGTCCCACACACTGCTAGAAGGCCAAATATTTTTTCAGAGCTAGATGCAGATAAAAATTATTTTTAATTTGCAACCTGATGGAGGTCAGTATAGATGGACTAATAGAGAAAGTCCCACACACTGCTAGAAGGCCAAATATTTTTTCAGAGCTAGATGCAGAAAAAAATTATATTCAGTTTGCAACCTGATGGAGGTCAGTATAGATGGACTAATAGAACAAGTCCCACACACAGCTAGAAGCCCAAATATTTTTTCAGAGGTAGATGCAGATAAAAATTATTTTTAATTTGCAACCTGATGGAGGTCAGTATAGATGGACTAATAGAGAAAGTCCCACACACTGCTAGAAGGCCAAATATTTTTTCAGAGCTAGATGCAGATAAAAATTATTTTTAATTTGCAACCTGATGGAGGTCAGTATAGATGGACTAATAGAGAAAGTCCCACACACTACTAGAAGGCCAAATATTTTTTCAGAGCTAGATGCAGAAAAAAATTATATTCAGTTTGCGACCTGATGGAGGTCAGTATAGATGGACTAATAGAACAAGTCCCACACACAGCTAGAAGCCCAAATATTTTTTCAGAGGTAGATGCAGATAAGAATTATTTTTAATTTGCAACCTGATGGAGGTCAGTATAGATGGACTAATAGAGAAAGTCCCACACACTGCTAGAAGGCCAAATAATTTTTCAGAGCTAGATGCAGATAAAAATTATTTTTAATTTGCAACCTGATGGAGGTCAGTATAGATGGACTAATAGAGAAAGTCCCACACACTGCTAGAAGGCCAACTATTTTTTCAGAGCTAGATGCAGAAAAAAATTATATTTAGTTTGCAACCTGATGTAGGTCTGTATAGATGGATTAATAGAACAAGTCCCACACACAGCTAGAAGCCCAATATTTTTTCAGAGGTAGATGCAGAAAAAAATATATTCAGTTTGCAACCTGATGGAGGTCTGTATAGATGGATTAATAGAACAAGTCCCACACACAGCTAGAAGCCCAATATTTTTTCAAAGGTAGATGCAGAAAAAAAATATATTCAGTTTGCAACCTGATGGAGGTCAGTATAGATGGACTAATAGAGAAAGTCCCACACACTGCTAGAAGGCCAAATATTTTTTCAGAGCTAGATGCAGAAAAAAATTATTTTTAATTTGCAACCTGATGGAGGTCAGTATAGATGGACTAATAGAGAAAGTCCCACACACTGCTAGAAGGCCAAATATTTTTTCAGATCTAGATGCAGATAAAAATTATTTTTAATTTGCAACCTGATGGAGGTCAGTATAGATGGACTAATAGAGAAAGTCCCACACACTGCTAGAAGGCCAAATATTTTTTCAGAGCTAGATGCAGAAAAAAATTATATTCAGTTTGCAACCTGATGGAGGTCAGTATAGATGGACTAATAGAACAAGTCCCACACACTGCTAGAAGCCCAAATATTTTTTCAGAGCTAGATGCAGAAAAAAATTATATTGAATTTGCAACCTGATGGAGGTCAGTATAGATGGACTAATAGAATGATGCTATGCCCAAAAGATTTTACTTCACTAGGTGCATTAAAAAAATTGGTATTCTATACACAGGTGGTATATCTTGCAACACAGATAGGCTACTCCACTGACTAACACACTCTGCAATAGGCCAAAAAGGATTAGCTTTGCTAGATTCAGCCAAATGCTGTGAAAAAAACTTGCACAGCACTGGCACAGACCTGCCTGGCAAAAACTGATAGGAACTGATGTAACCTAGTCCTGAAAAGGAATGCAATTACAATTAGTCTTTACTCCCACAATCTATCTATTTAAGAGCACAGACCTGCCTGATAAAAGTCATAGGAAATGCTGTAACCTAGTCCTTAAAAGGACTGCAATCACAACTATTCCCTACTCCCAAGCTATCTGTAGATTTGTGCGAAAATTGGCTTGAAATTAACTAGGTATAGCGCACACAGCAACAGCGGTGTCGTCTAACACGCAGCTGCAGCAGTGAGAAAATGGTGGCGACGGGGAAAATGGCTTGGTCTTATAGGGCAAGGACATGTGACATACACTGCCAATGACATATGCCCTTGCTTGTGTGAAAAACAGCAGTTCGCTCCGTGTGTGTGCTGCTGATAGGCTGACAGACTGCACCTCCCCACTGCAAATGCGGGAAAGAGAAAAAAAAATGGAGATCTTCATTATTCCTGCAGAGATCCATCCCCTGCCCCTCCCCCCACCCCGCTGTACACTCAAACTGCGTATTAACATTAATTTTCATCATTACTGAGAAAAAATCCAGTTATGACTTTGGTGCACGAACAGTTATCGAACATAACCTCGAACAGCCGAACTTTTCTCAAATCGTTCGTGTTTGCCGAACGGCTCGAACACCGCCCAAAACAGCTCGAATTTGAGATTGGCGAACAGTTCGAGTAGAACAACGCTCATCTCTAGTTGTCATACGTCAGAAATTAATTTAATAGCTCATGGAAGTATGGTACTTTTTGAAGCAGTCTTTCATGCACAGGCCAGGTTTGTCGGGCAGGTGTCACATTGATAAATGGTGTCCTTGCGTATTCCCCCTTTTATAACACACTCGGTACCTCTTTTGTGACTTACCTTTTTTTCCGCTGTGAGGGATCTCCCCTGGGAAATTCTGGCCTGGTACAAATCGAGGTCCTTCAGTTCCGGAAGTACTGGGGCACGCTCCATCACCACTGCCAAATATCAGGGCTTTGATAACTGTCTCCTGGAAGTGAAGGTACGACGCAGAAGTCTGGCCTTCACATTGTGACAGAAGGAAAGCGTTGTACATTGCCATGTGTACAATGTGCACGGTCATCTTCTTATATCATACCTTGGCCTTTCTCAAAGCACTGTACAGCTGGAAGACTTAATCAGAGAGATCAACTCCCCCATGTACTTGTTGTACCCCACTACACAGTCTGGTTTGGCGACCTGTGTAGTGGAATCTCGTACAGTGTTGAGGGTGCTGCCATCACCATGTATGGTGGTCAAGAAAAGGACATCCCTCTTGCCCTTGTACTTGACCACCAGCAGGTGGTCACTACATTGGGCTCTGCTCTCACCCCTTCTGAACAGCTGCCCAATTAGCGTCTTTGGGAGGCCTCTCTGATTTTTGTGGACAGTACCACAGGCTGCGGTACCTTGCACAGAGAGGGACTTGAAGAGTGGGATACTTGTATAAAAGTTTTCCACGTACAGGTGATAACCTTTATCCAGCAGTGGGTGCACCAAGTCCCGCATAATTTTCCCACTCACTCCCAGAACAGGGGAGTGTTTAGGGGGTTCAATCTGGGAGTCTTTGCCTTCGTAAACTCTAAACTTGTGAGTGTACCCTGAGGTACTCTCGCAAAGTTTATACAGCTTTATTCCATACCTGGCCCTCTTACTGGGCAGGTACTGCTGGAATCCAAGCCGCCCTCTAAAAACAATTAAGGACTCATCCACACAGATGTCCCTTTCGGGCAGGTACACTTCAGCAAACTTGTTGTTGAAGTGTTCGATGACCGGCCGAACTTTGAAAACATGATCAAAGTTCGGGTCATCGCGTGCAGGACACCACGCATTATCTTGGTAATGCAAGAACTTGTGTATGGCCTGAAAACGTTTCCGGATCATGACCATTCAGAACACTGAAGTGTTATACAAAACGTCAAAACTCCAGTATTGCTGAACTTCTGGCTTTTCAGGATCCCCATAAAAATGACCAGGCTGCAAAACTTCATCATTTCTACTGCGTCTACAGACCAGTTAGAAAATGATGAAGAGGGGTTTTGTTCCAAAAATTGATGAGCGTATAAATTAGTTTGGCCCACCATGAGATTTACCAAATCCTCAGAGAAAAAGACTTTGAAAAAGTCTAGTTCTGTGAGGCCGGTGGTGTCAAACTTGATTCCTGATTCCGCCACGAAATCAGGAATCAGTGTCTCATAATTTTCGAGGGGCGAGGTCCATATGGGAGCAGTAGTGGGGAGCGCTGGATCATCTTCTCTCCTGTGACGACTACGGGGCGGTCCAGCAGCACCTGAGGAGGAAGAGGAGGAAGAAGAGGAGGAGGAGGAAGACGACGAGGAGTCGGAAAAACAAAGAAATATGGGATCCTCACCCTCGCTGACAGTGTCGGAGGCAAGAAAAGCATAAGCCTCCTCCGCTGAATAGCGATTTTGGGATGAGTGGGACATTTTTTGTTATGTATGTGGTGCGTGTGTGTCAGTACTTTTATTTAGAGTGTGTGTTTGTTTGTACTTTATTTAGAGTGTGTGGAAAAATGAAATACTGTATGTGGTGCAAACAGCGAGCACGAGTGTGGATTAATGAACTATGTCACCGATCAACAATCGGCGGCTGCTGGATGTGCGCACGGATGTGTGGGAAGAGGAGAATTGGGGTGGATGAGGGAAGATCAGAGATGGACTTACCAAAGCCTTCTCTGTTCTTCTTTCAGAAGCAGGACCGCCGCTGGTGACCGGGAGCCCGGCGCTGGTGACCAGAAGCCTGGCACTGGTGACCAGGAGCCCGGCGCTGGTGACCATGAGCCCAGCGCTGGTGACTGGGAGCCCAGCGCTGGTGACCGGGAGCCTGGAGCAGGAGACCGGGAGCCCGGCACTGTTGACCAGAAGCCCGGAGCAGGAGACCGGGAGCCCGGAGCAGGAGACGGAGACCAGGAGATGGAGCCCGGAGCAGGAGACCAGGAACCTGAAGCAGGAGACCGGGAGCCCGGAGCAGGAGATTGGGAGCCCAGAGCTGGAGATCAGAACCTAGAGAATTAACAGGAACATTGAGGTTAGGGGATTGGGGTGGGAAGGGGGGTAAAAAGACAGGGGAATGGGGAGAGGGGGATTGGGGTGGATGAGGGGAGATCAGAGATGGACTTACCAAAGGGTCAGCAGTATCAGCAGCAGGACCTGAACAGAAGACCCGGAGCAGGAGACTGGGAGCCCGATGCTGGAGACCAGGAGCCCAGAGCAGGAGATCGGTACTGGAGCTGGAAACCAGAACCAAGAGAATCAACAGGGACACTGTGGTGACGGGGATTGGTGTAGGAAGGGGGGTAAAAAGGGGGGTAAAAAGACGGGGGAGTGGGGAGAGGGGGATTGGGGTGGATGAGGGAGATCAGAGATGGACAAATCGCAGGATCAGCAGCAGGACCGGAACAGAAGACCCAGACAAGAGACGGAGCCCGGAGCAGGAGACCGAGAGCTCGGCGCTGGTGACCGGGAGCCTGGCGCTGGTGACCGAGAAACTGGAGCGGGAGCCCGGCGCTGGTGACCGGGAGCCCGGAGCAGGAGCTCGGTGCTGGTGACCTGGAGCCCGGAGCAGGAGCCCGGCGCTGGTGACCGGAAGCCCGGAGCAGGAGATCAGGAGACCGGGAGCACGGAGCAGGAGACGGAGACCAGGAGAGTACCTGAATACAGGTGACCGGGCGGTCACAGGGAAGTGTCACCTCCCTGTGACCCCCTGTGGTGCATGCTGTGCCCCAGCCATCTGGTTGGTAAGCACCGATCCTAGGCTGCAGATCACTGTTTCTGACAATCACATTGCCGGAAACAGTGAGAAATGCTGTGATTGGCTGTTCTGATTTGAACAGCCAATCACAACGATCGCTGGGGCGGGGGGGGGGTGACACCCCCCGGGATGATGGCGCCATCTACCCAGAGATATGCCGCATTAATGATATGACGTACTAATACGTATCAGGCTCTTAAGTCCCAGGGCACAGATACGTATTAGTACGTCTTGGGCTTTAAAGGGATTAAATAGCAGGCCTGTAATTTACTAATATTATTCTACACAGAGACCTAGTGTGAATAGCTTGACAGACACACTGCAACGAAATGAAAATGGAAGAAATGGCTGATTTTGGAATACTGTTATAGGTGATACGTCTGACAGAGAACCACGGTTTTAAATAGCAGGCCTGTAATTTACTAATATTATTCTACACAGAGACCTAGTGTGAATACCTTGACCAACACACTGCAATGAAATGGAAGGCAGAAATGGCTGATTTTGGAACACTATTATAGGTGATATGTCTGACAAAGAACCACGGTTTTAAATAGCAGGCCTGTAATTTACTCTTACTATTCACAGACTCCTAGTGTGAACAGCTTGACCAGCACACTGCAACAGAATGGAAAAGGAGGCCAATATTTTCCATGTTCAGTTCAAATTTCTGGATTTTTTTCGCTGTACTCTGCAGTGCTAACAAGCAAATGGAGCAGAAAAATGGTGTACTCTGGATTGATTTTTAATCAAATAACCAGGATTAAGATAAAAAAAATTAGCCCTTGACCCTGATACCTGGGGCTATGTCTTCAAATATTTGTCACAGCAGGATCACTCAGAAGTTGAACATGCAATGGACCTTCTTGTGCTGTATCATGCACTGCAGTATGTCACATACCCTGCCTGTCTTAGTTTTTAAGCAAATAACCAGGATTAAGATTAAATAATATTGTCCCTGGCCCCTGATACCTGGGACTATGTCTACAAATATCTGTAAGAACAGTAGCAGCAGGAACATACTATGGACCCTCTTGAACTATTTGCACTGCAGCCTGCCACATAAACTGCCTGCCTGCCTAACTCCTGCTATCACCTTCACCACTGAAAATATGCACCTGGATTAGTCCTCAGAAGGACTGTTAGTTCAGATGGTTATATAGATATATGTTGTGGAATACCTATGCTGACTCTAAACAAGCAAATCTCTCCCTGACTCAGCAGCAGCTCTCCATACTCTGCCAGATCACTGATGAGCACTGAAAGTTCTTATAAATGTATACAAGAAAAAATATACAGTTTTCAGCTAAGTACACTGTGATTGACACATATTGATCATTTAAAGACAACCTGTCAGCAGGATTTATCACTATAAAGTAAAGGCATGGCCATAATGGCGCTATTACACTGATTAAATTAATACTTTTGTTGAAGTAATCTGACCAGTGGTTCTTTTTTGATTATGATTTTAAGTTTTTTTCTGATGATATCTTTCAGGGCAGGCCTGGAGAGGTTGGGTCTTCTTCTGCTCCAGCCCCTCCGTCTGCCTCCTGTGTTTATACATTTCACTGATTATTCAGTGACCTGCCTCCATTTTGAAATTTTGTGCCACCACCATCATTGGGTGGGTGGCGCGTGCACAGTGTGAGATTCCACATCTGGTCTTCGGTTCAGATCTCGATCTGCACATGTTCCAACTCTGGTGCAATTTTAGTGAAGACTCGAAGACCAGATGTGGAATTTCACTCTGTGCATTGATCAGTGCAGACTTTCATGCACCAATATCTGATGCCAATGATTAAATCGGCCATACCATCTGTCATCTACACCATTCTGCTGCTGTTAGTGTCTATGTATAACACTCTGCTGCGCATTTTCTCCCTGTCAATCATGTTATGTGTACTGTAGTTCTGATGCTGCCATTGCTCCCATTTCAGGCTCTAAACTGGCAAGCATATTGTTGCCTACCCCTACCTAACTCTTTTGTGCTGCTCCTTCCACAGCCACTGCAGAGTGTCTCGTAGTGCTAGACTGTGCTGCTGCTATGTTTTTTAGAACCCTCCTGTTTGTTTTTTCTATCATGTAGTTTTCGGTCACGTGACCATCTGCCTTTATATTCCAGCTCCGCCCTTCTGGCTGTGCTGGACTTCAGTGTTTTACTGTTTCTCTAGCCTGGTGCTTCTGTGCCTTTCTCTGTCAAGTTTGCTTGGTCCTCTGGGACCTCTAGTACTTTTTGTGCATTGTTTTGTGGCGGACCAGCAAGAGGTGTGGTCTGAGTTTCTGCCTCTCGCAGAATTTGCTCTTAACAATCATACATCCTCCTCTGCTGGGTGTTCTCCTTTTTTTTGTTGTACTGGGAGACATCCGTCTTTTGGTTCGTTCTCCAAATTGGGGTCGGCGGTGCCGGAGGAGGAGAATTTTTCTGGTGATTTGGAGAGAGTCTGGACTAATGTACGTTGTAACCTTCAGGAGGCTAACAAGAAGTCCAAGAAGTATTTTGACAGGAAACATAAAGAGGTTTTGTTTACTGTGGGTGACATGGTTTGGTTGTCCTCGAATAACCTGCGGTTGAGGATTCCCTCTAAAAAACTGAGTCCTAAGTTTGTGGGTCCATTTTAGGTGCTTCAGGTTGTTATCCTGTCTGCTGTTAGGTTGGATGTCCCTACTTCCTGGAAGATTAATCCTGTGTTTCATGTTTCCTTGTTGAAAAAGGCTGACGTATTTGATAGGGACGCCACTGTCACAGTTCCTCCTGTGGTGGAAGACGGCGAATATGAAATTTCTCGTATCTTGAATTCTAGATGGCATAGAGGGAGATTACAGTATCTTGTCTCCTGGAAGGGTTTCGGTCCCGAAGACAACTCCTGAGTAAGAACGGATGATGTCTCTGCTCCTAGGCTTGTTAAAGCTTTCCACAGGAGGTTTCCAGATAGGCCTGGGCCTGGAGGATCCGGAGGATCCTCATAAAAGAGGGGGTACTGTTAGAACCCTCCTGTTTGTTTTTTCTATCTTGTGGTTTTTGGTCACGCGACCATCTGCCTTTATATTCCAGCTCCGCCCTTCTGGCTGTGCTGGACTTCAGTGTTTTACTCTTTCTCTAGCCTGGTGCGTCTGTGCCTTTCTCTGGGACCTCTGGTACTTTTTGACAGTTTGTCTTTTTGTGTTCTGCAACAACTTCTGTTTAGGAGGTGTCCCATTTTAGTCCCAGTCCTTAGTTCTTTTAGGGATCCCTCCCTTAAATCTATAGGTCTTCGTTCTGACTAGCCGAGGACTAAGGCGGGTCTGTTCACTAGGAACAGGCAGCCCACTACATCGTAGGGATTCAGCTTAGTCTTACTGTAGGGACAGCTTTCCCCTATCTTTCCTTAATACATGTTGCAGATCATAACAATGTTTGCCATTGCTGTTCCTAACTTGATACTCATCTCCTTGCCTACCCCATTCAAACTTTACACCGGGTTACTCCTGACACAGCCACTGCACAGCCACACCAGTCTCACACTGTGATTTACAGTGCTAGACAGTACTAATTAAGGTGGCAAACGTATTATCATGTTTGTGTACACTCAAATAACAGTTCTCAAAATGTGGCCAATTTTTGAAAAGGCTGTGTGACAATAAGCCATATTTTATTCAGATTCAAAACTGTGCAGCTGTTTTATCTCCAGAAAAGGGTTAATAATTTTAACGGCTTGGTATAACGCTTTGTAATTGTCTATTCATTTTGTGATCAGCAAACCAGTTTCGAACTGACAAAAAAGGATAAGAATTTTACTTCTAGTTGACAGGTCATTACTTCTTCACATTTGAAGTAGTGTACCTATTTTGTTTCTCTAATTAAAGGGATAATTTTGGGATGTCTGTTTGAAAAAGTTATTGCTTCTTCATTTAGTAAAGTGCAAATCTCTTTATACTCCACACACAGGGATAATTATTGCATCCAACCACGGATTTCTGCTTTTTCACGAACTGTCTATAAACAACAGCATTGCATGCATCTGCTCCTCCAAAAGAGATAATTTTAAGACCATATATACAATTTAAAACCTAAAATGTTTGGTAATACAGTATGTTGTTAAATATGCTGTTAGTTACCTCTGGTTACCATCCATTCCCCCTAGCCATATAGATTGAAGTTATTTGGACATTAAAAAGTATGTGTTTGCACTACAGAGCTGAAAACATGTTCGTTTGACTCCAAGGGGAACTCATGGTGTTCTACACATATTTTCCAAGCAATTAGAGGCTTTTTATTTATGCAATTTGCACAAATGTATTCACCATGAATCTAATATTTCAGGAAAATTTGTTGAAGCCGTTGAATATGAATTTCAAACCATTCGCTCTTCTCTAGTCTTAAAACACATAATAAATATGGTACAAATCACGAAGATCATTCTTTGGCACAAATTATGCCAGAATTTTGTCTCATATATCTTGATAAGTCTCCTCCTCCGAATAGCTATTGAAAGATACACTAGCATATTTCTTGGAAAATGTGGAGCAGAGATTACCACTTTCCACCATTGTTTTGCCATCTCT
This sequence comes from Phyllobates terribilis, assembly GCF_046119375.1. Classification (NCBI taxonomy): domain Eukaryota; kingdom Metazoa; phylum Chordata; class Amphibia; order Anura; family Dendrobatidae; genus Phyllobates; species Phyllobates terribilis. Next base: position 227,739,712 of record NW_027362763.1, read on the forward strand.
AGTTGATGCACCATTTCTTATTTTTATGTAATAGTCATATTACCTTTAACATCAAGTTTTATGCTACACATTAAAGTAAACACAACTTTAAAGTGAAAAAGTAAACAACTGTTGGACGTGGGAAATTTTTGACTGCATAGTTTCTAATTGTTTTGAAGCAACAGATTAAATAACCAGATAGAACTCCCAGACCATTTTCAATTATCATTTGAAGAACCTATATTTCTGCCTGGATTTCATTTATTCATTCTACAAATCTTGACATGGATATTTGTACAGATGTCTCTCAGCCAAACATGTCAGTTTATTTAGCACATTTTCCTTCTTTCCAGCAGCTGAATAGTTTGTTGTGTTTGCTCAGCAATGTAACACATACCACCTTTTCAACATAATTTTTGTGAAACAACTAATTGTGTTTCAGGAGTCAGCATATTTTGCTAACTGTGCCATGTTTTTAATTAATGGAAATTACTTTTTTATAGTGCAACTCTAGCTTAAATTGCCGTGAAATATTTTTTTATACATTTTTGCCTAAATGTTGTTTAAATGATGATTTTCTATCCACTGTATCAAGTTTATTACATGAGAAAATGTATTTCCTATGTAGTTTATGTTAGATCTCATGTAAGGCACATGCAGTTTCATCTTCTTTCCCTTTTTCATCTTATTCCTCTAAATGAACTAGAAGTCAATATATTGGCTGAACACTAGAGATGATTTGATCTTTAGAAATAAGAACACACCAAAATAAATTTGTGTGAAGCTCAATACTGGAAAGCTTGCAACTGCTCGGAAAATACATTTGAGGGAGAGGAGAGAGAGGACCCAGCTGACCATAAAAGCTTCCACTCTACAGGAAAAAGAAAGGAGACATTTAAGCATAAGTGATTATACTCTACACAAGAGACGTACCCAGTGACTCTGAACATAGAAAATGACTCTACCATACTAACTGTGCTCCACTGGGAATCGCTGATCTGTGATGGCCCAGGTACTGACTGGCTGGTAACTTGATTGCATGTATTACATTTGCATACTTGTGGTCACATCCTGACTAGTCTCATGCTGCTTCTCTCAATCTTCTTTTATTGTTAAAAACTTGGTGAGACTAGTAGGCATGTGACCACAGGTATCTAAATCACATAAATGCAGTTACATGACCACCCACACACTTTTTCTACAGGTAATTAATGACATTGTGTGCATCACACACTGTCAAAATTTAGCAATCTTCAGTCAGAGTGAATGCAGGCTTTTCTTTTGAGATCGGAGAAACACTGTTATCATGCATAATAATTTCATTAAACTTATCAACATTGAAATTGCAACACCAAGAAGGACAAGTCTAAGAGCTCTGAAAATGACAGAATAAATACAAATTAATAATATGCAAATGACGAAAAAATGGAAACAACATTTTCAAAAAATCTTAATTTATTTATCGAGTCTGAGCACTATGTGCAGAAATACACACACTTGCACACCTTGGCATGCTACTAATCAGGATATTAATGATTGTCTGAGAAATGTTCTGCCATGATGAATGTACTTCATCAAATCATCAAGATCCACAACTGGCAGCTCACTTTACAGTAGCCCACAGATGATGTCTCAGTTGTGCTCGATGGTAGACCAGTCCAGAGATGCTGAAGGCCAGGCAGCACATTACGGCTATAAAGGTGCTCATGTAGTAGTGGGGAAGGACGTAGTCTGCCTTTGGCACTGAAAGAGTTAAAAGAGCACGTTCCTATAGTTAGATCTCACTGAGGTGCCTTTAGGTCCAGTTAAGGGGTTAGCTTTGATGATCCAGCCAGTAGAGTAGAGGGGAAACTTAGTGTCATGATCAAGCATAAATTTAGTATAAAGCTAGTTCTTGATATATTTCCTTGTTGGGCTGTAGTACTTTTAATCGGCCACAAGATGCCTCTGTCGGGTGCAGCTGTTAGTGAGAGCCTGCTACCAGAATGACAGTGAGGAATTAACTGCCGCAGGGGGCGGGCCATCCTAGGTAACATCTGGAGAATTTTCCAGAAAGTGTCAGTTGGAGTCCTGTCAGAGTTGTGACAGGAAGCCTTACCGGTGGACAGCCAGGGAAATTGGCTGCTAAGGTAGACGGGGGCTCCCTACTCTCAGACAGTGGATAAGCAGTGTAAATATCTCCTCATACTGGAGTCCCATTAGCAGGCCGGAGAAACTCAACAGAGGTATTGAGGACCCCGGGGCACTTATAGTCTGCAGGTAGCAGAGGAAGACAGGACTCCAGGCTAAGCGTGAGGGAGATATAGGATCCGGATACACTGTCGCTGGTGAGGAAACTTTTCTTAAGCTAGAGAATAGAGATAGAGATGCTTCACCTAAAGAGGGCATCAGGGCTGAAGATGTTTCTAGAACCTATACAGGAGATGAAAACCTGTTGGGCCTTATCCAATGTACCTGACTGTAAATACTGTATACACTCCTCTCCCCCAAGTAAAATCCCAGTTATGGTTAAGAACTTTGTGTCCTCTGAATTTAATGCTGCTCTGGTCCCAGAAGAGAAATGCCTGGAGACAGCCGTGATCAGATGGTTTGAATAAAGTGAAGAATGTCACATACCCAGCCACACATCAGAAGGAGGACACAAATTGTCTGTAGGGTGTCAAAGCGAGCAGGGGCTACAACTTGCCCACGACTACCTCGCTGGGGCACCTTATGCTCACAAAAGCAAGAGAAACATACTGTTTGGCATTTTACTGAAAACTAATAAACTGAGAAATTAATACAATTCTGTACCCTTTTTTAACATTTGCATTTCATTAACATATCTATTGATCCTGTGATTTCCATAATTCTTCAACTTTTCCTTCTTGTTGCAATTTCAATGTTGGAGTGTAATAATAATAACAATGTAACATTGTGTCCTTTGTGCTGATGATTCGGTCAGAATTAAATGAATAAATGCTAAGATTTAGAGGTTTATCATTACTAATGCCATTACAGTTAAACTACAGTCATGGCCAAAAGTATTGAGAATGAGACAAATAGTAATTTTTCCAAAGTTTACTGCTTCATTTATTGTAATGGCAATTTGCATATACTCCTGAATGTCAAAGAGTGATCAGCTTAACAGCAATTACTGTACTTGCAAAGTCAATATTTGCCCAGAAAATTAACTTTAACCCCCAAAACACATTTCAACATCATTGCAGTCCTGCCTTAAAAGGAGCACCTAACATCGTTTTAGTGATTGATCCATTAACACAGGTGTGGGTGTTGATGAGGACAGGGCTGGCGATCAATCAGTCATGATTAAGTAAGAATGACATCACTGGACACTTTAAAAGGAGGCTGGTTCTTGGTATCATTGTTTCTCTTCAGTTAACCATGGTTATCTCTAAAGAAACACGTGCAGCCATCATTGCACTGCACAAAAATTGCCTAACAGGGAAGAGTATCGCAGCTACAATGATTGCACCTCAGTCAACAATCTATCGCATCATCAAGAACTTCAAGGAGAGAGCTTCCATTGTTGTCAAAAAGGCTCCAGGGCGCCCAAGAAAGACCAGCAAGCACCAGGACCGTATCTTAAAACTGTTTCAGCTGCGGGATCGGACTACCAGCAGTGCCGAGCTTGCTCAGGAATGGCAGCAGGCTGGTGTGAGTGCTTCTGCACGCACTGTGAGGTGGAGACTATTTGAGCAAGGGCTTGTTTCAAGGAGGGCAGCAAAGAAGCCACTTCTCTCCAGAAAAAACATTAGGGACCGACTGATATTCTGCAAAAGGTACAGGGAGTGGACTGCTGAGGACTGGGACAAAGTCATTTTCTCTGATAAATCCCCTTTTCGATTGTTTGGGACATCTGGAAAACAGCTTATTCGGAGAAGAAGAGGTGAGCGCTACCACCAATCTTGTCTCATGCCAACTGTAAAGCATCCTGAAACCATTCATGTGTGGGGTTGCTTCTGAGCCAAGGGAATCGGCTCACTCACAGTCTTGCCTAAAAACACAGCCATGAATAAAGAATGGTACCAGAATGTCCTCCAAGAGCAACTTCTCCCAACATTCCAAGAGCAGTTTGGCGCCCAACAATGCCTTTTCCAGCATGATGGAGCACCTTGCCATAAAGCAAAGGAGATAACTAAATGGCTCATGGAACAAAACATAAGAGATTTTGGGTCCATGGCCTGGAAACTCCCCAGATCTTAATCCCATTGAGAACTTGTGGTCAATCATCAAGAGACGGGTGGACAAACAAAAACCAACAAATTCTGGCAAAATGCAAGCATTGATTATGCAAGAATGGACTGCTATCAGTCAGGATTTGGTCTAAAAGTTGATTGAGAGCATACCTGGGAGAATTACAGAGGTCTTGAAGAATAAGGGGCAACACTGCAAATATTGACTTGCTGCATTAACTCATTCTAACTGTCAATATAACCTATTGGTACTCATAATATGATTGCAATTATATTTCTGTATGTGATATAAACATCAGACAAACACTAATAAAAGCCACAGGCCAGCAGATCATGTGAAAATATAATTTTGGTGTCATTCTCAAAACTTTTGGCCATGACTGTAGAGGTGAAAATGGATCTGTCATATGAACTCCTAGGCATTGCTTGTACAGCCAAATTTTGTATCTACTGTATAAAGCACTCAATTGTTTGCTACAAGTATTTTATCTAGAGGAATATCTCCACAATAAAGCATTTAATGCCACAATTTTTTGGATTCAGTACAAAAAAAAATGTTTTTGCATGTAAAGTTGGAAGCAAACTGAAGAACAATATGAAACTAACGCAACCGTTGGGTGTATTCATTTTACAGCTATTATGAATATGCAGAAAAATATACTGTACATTAATTCATATTCAGCTAAATGCATGGATGATATCTATGTACAGTATATAAAAAACTTTGAAACAGTGAAGTATTCTTCATGCCTCACATGGTTTTTGCATCTCGTCACTATCTTCATGAATGGGGCATAAATAGGAAAGCCATATGGCTGATTATCCACAGCTAAAAGTGAAGGGCAACAGAAATTCTTTGCAAATTTTGTATTGTATTTATGAAAATAGCATTGATTGAGTCAGAGTACAACAAGGAATACAAACACTGGGCACCAAAGTCCAAATAGTCATATCACCAATATTTAATGATCTTTGGGATTACATGATAAGCAGAAGAAATATGTAAATAAATTATTGAAGGTTGCAGGATTACATGATTATCTAAAAGTCTTGAAAATATTGGAATAAGTTACATTAAGCTACAGTACAGACCAAAAGTTTGGACACACCTTCTCATTTAAAGATTTTTCTGTATTTTCATAACTATGAAAATAGTACATTCACACTGAAGGCATCAAAACTATGAATTAACACATGTGGAATTATATACTTAACAAAAAAGTGTGAAACAACTGAAAATATGTCTTATATTCTAGGTTCTTCAAAGTAGCCACCTTTTGCTTTGATGACTGCTTTGCACACTCTTGGCATTCTCTTGATGAGCTTCAAGAGGTAGTCACCGGAAATGGTTTTCACTTCACCGGTGTGCCCTGTCAGGTTTAATAAGTGGCATTTCTTGCCTTATAAATGGGGTTGGGACCATCAGTTGTGTTGTGCAGTAGTCAGGTGGATGCACAGCTGATAGTCCTACTGAATAGACTGTTAGAATTTGTATTATGGCAAGAAAAAAGCAGCTAAGTAAAGAAAAATGAGTGGCCATCATTACTTTAAGAAATGAAGGTCAGTCAGTGTGAAAAATTGGGAAAACTTTGAAAGTGTCCCCAAGTGCAGTTGCAAAAACTATCAAGCGCTACAAAGAAAAGGGCTCCCATGAGGACCGCCCCAGGAAAGGAAGACCAAGAGTCACCTCTGCTTCTGAGGATAAGTTTATCTGAGTCACCAGCCTCAGAAATCGCAGATCAGATTAGAGACCAGATCAATGCCACACAGAGTTCTAGCAGCAGACACATCTCTTCAACAACTGTTAAGAGGAGACTTTGTGCAGCAGGCCTTCATAGTAAAATAGCTGCTAGGAAACCACTGCTAAGGACAGGCAACAAGCAGAAGAGACTTGTTTGGGCTAAAGAACAAAAGGAATGGACATTAGACCAGTGGAAATCTGTGCTTTGGTCTGATGAGACCAAATGTGAGATCTTTGGTTCAACCACTGTGTCTTTGTGCGACGCAGAAAAGGTGACTGGATGGACTCTACATGCCTGGTTCCCACCGTGAAGCATGGAGGAGGAGGTGTGATGGTGTGGGGGTGCTTTGCTGGTGACACTGTTGGGGATTTATTCAAAATTGAAGGCATACTCAACCAACATGGCTACCACAGCATCTTGCAGCGGCATGCTATTCCATCCAGTTTGTGTTTAGTTGGACCATCATTTATTTTTCAACAGGACAATGACCCCAACACACCTCCAGGCTGTGTAAGGGCTATTTGTCCAAGAGGGAGAGTGATGGGGTGCTACGCCAGATGACCTGGCCTCCACAGTCACCAGACCTGAACCCAATCGAGATGGTTTGGGGTGAGCTGGACCGCAGAGTGAAGGCAAAAGGGCCAACAAGTGCTAAGCATCTCTGGGAACTCCTTCAAGATTGCTGGAAGACCATTTCCAGTGACTACCTCTTGAAGCTCATCAAGAGAATGCCAAGAGTGTGCAAAGCAGTTATCAAAGCAAAAGGTGGCTACTTTGAAGAACCTAGAATATAAGACATTTTCAGTTGTTTCACACTTTTTTGTTAAGTATATAATTCCACATGTATTAATTCATAGTTTTGATGCCTTCAGTGTGAATGTACAATTTTCATAGTCATGAAAATACAGAAAAATCTTTAAATGAGAAGGTGAGTCCAAACTTTTGGTCTGTACTGTACATATAAACAATGAGAAACGCGAAGGACGCATGTCCGAAACGCTCGTCAGGGTTGGCCGCGTGGTGCCACTCACTTATGTTGCTTAGTACACAGGTATGCAATTCATCTACTGATTGACTGTTTGTTGTCACTCTTGGCATACAGCACCAGCGGTCCAGGTGTGCTTGGCACACGAATGGTCATTTTCATTGTGCACATGGCATTATTCTTTTTTCTTTATTTATATTAGCTGGCCATTCGTCTGCCATGTATACTGGACTTTCAGGTGACCTTCACCATATGTGATATATATCCATTAATACTGCTATGTATATGTACCTGTCGTCCCATTATTTTGTATACATTTCTTAGTGCAGCACAAAATATAACTACTATGATGTTGTATATCATTGTGTTTGGATACTACAGTGCGGCCCTCCTTCTGCATGTAGTGCCACTTTTTACCATAACACTAATAAAGGCTATTTATTAAATTCCTTTGTCTAATTGTACCTATCATTCGGTGGTTCTCTCTTTTTTCATATAAACAATGAGTGGATACCCTGTAGTAAATAAGCAAATAAAAAGTAGTCATACATGTAAATATCATTGTTTACTTAGTTGACAACATATTCATCAAAAGAGTGTAAAAGCCATCCCACCGTGTCAAGGTGTACCCAATCAGGATGGTTCCTAACTCCAGCATCTCACCTTGCTATGTCCCAGCAGGCCTCAAAATAGAAAGGTACAGAGCTTGAACTAAACTTGACTGTATTGTAGTTTTAGTTTATTGTACTTGGCACAATTGATGGAGCGGCCACTCTCTTCTGGGCTGTGTATCATATCTACTTAGCTTTCCACCAGCAGGTGCAAAACAGTCTGGGGCTGGTCTGGATCTGCTCCAATCTATTTGATGCCTGCTGGCATGTAGCAGGGTGAGATACTAGTGACGGGACCCTCCTGATTGGGTGCACCTTGTCATGGTGTGATGGCTTTTAGGCTATTTTGATCAAAATAGAGTAATCTAAGTACAGTACGCTATTTACATTTACTATTTATTTATTTAATTGCTGCAGGGTATATACTCATTGTTTTTTTCTAGATTAAACTGCACATGTAAAATATAATTAAACATTCTGTACACTAACAGGAATTATTTTTTAATATACAGTTGGTACATTTTAATTAAACTTTTATATATATATTTTTTAAAAACTGAATTATACTGATTTAGTTTTGTGTACCTTTGGCTATATTGACAACTTTACAGTATATTTAGGATTCTTGTGATATTTTTAAATGCTATTAGTACATATGATACACTTCAGCACCAGAGCTGTTTTACCCCAATACAGATACTATCCAACATTCAAATTTTGTAAAGTAATGTTTACCCTTCTGAGTGTAAAATACAGTTGGAACATATAATAAGCTACTGGGTTCCATTTTTAGATTGCATCAAATTTTCAATTATCAAACAATAGTTCTTCAATTTCACTTGATGCATTACCAGGATAATATGTGTTCCCCACTTGGTGAAGCTTTTGCACAGCAGATGGCTACTGACCACATGAGACCACTATATAAGCCCTGCAGAGTCAACACTCCCCAATGTGTGCCAGGACTGCAGCTATAACAAATAACCAGGGCACACCCTCTATTACAGTTAACTATAGTATATATGACGTGATGGGCCAGATGTTTTATCTTCTGGGGCACCAGCCTGATATACATCAGCAAGCCTTTTCGCAATATCTCAGCAGATGTGTATAGCAGATATTGAAGCCTGGGCACATGTGTAATTTCCTGCATTTCTCACTTTCATTGTAATGTAAATTGTGCTGTAATTGTTGTGTATCACTCTTGTAAGACGCCCATGTTTAAGAAGTTTCTATTGCAAATTTTAAATCTTACTTGTCAGGTTTTACAAGTTGGCAATTAGAAGACCAGACACTGTCCTAACTACCAGAGCTATCAGATAGTTAAAAATTAATCCAGGTTTATAAACTTTTCAATTATTCTTGCTAATTTTTAACCCCTTTACCCCCCAGGGTGGTTTGCATGTTAATGACCAGGCCAATTTTTACAATTCTGACCACTGTCATTTTATGAGGTAATTACTCTGGAATGCTTCAACGGATCCCCCTGATTCTGAGATTGTTTTTTCCTGTACTTCATGATAGTGGTAAAATTTCTTCAATATCACTTGCGTTTATTTGTGAAAAAATCGGAAATTTTGAAAATTTTAATGTTTATGCCCCTAAGTCAGAGAGATATGTCACACAAAATAGTTAATAAATAACATTTCCCACATGTCTACTTTACATCAGCACAATTTTGGAAGTAACATTTTTTTTATTAGGGAGCTATAAGGGTTAAAAGTTGATCAGTGATTTCTCATTTTCCAACAAAATTGACAAAACCATTTTTTTAGGGACCACATCAGATTTGAAGTGACTTTCAGGGGCCTCTATCACAGAAAATACCCAAAAGTGACACCATTCTAAAGGTGCTCTAAACCACATTTAAGAAGTTTATTAACCCTTCAGGTGCTTCACAGGAATTTCTGGAATGTGGAAGAAAAAAATGAACATTTAACTTTTTTCATAAAAATGTTACTTTAGACCCAATTTTTTTCTTTTTGCAGGGGTAACAGGAAAAAATGGACTACAAAATTTGTTGTGCAATTTCCCCTGAGCAAGCAGATACCCTATATGTGGGGAAAAACACTGTTTGGGTGCACGGCATGGGTTTGGAAGGGAAGGAGCGCCATTTGACTTTTTGAATGCAAAATTTTCTTGAATAATTAATGGACACCATGTTGCATTTGGAGAGCCCCTGATGTGCCTAAACAATGGAAACCCCCACAAATGACACCATTTTGGAAACTAGACCCATCAGGAAACTTATCCAGATGTGTGGTGAGCACCTCGAACCCCCAGGTGCTTCACAGAAGTTTATAAAATTGAGCCGTAAAAATAAAATTTTCCCATTTTTCCCACAAAATTGTTTTTCAGCCCCCAATTTTGCATTTTTATAAGGGCAACAGGAGAAATTGCACCATACCATTTGTTGTTCCATTTCTCCTGAGTAAGCCAATACCTCATATGTTGGAGAAAACCACTGTTTGGGCGCACGGCAGGGTTTGGCAGGGAAGGAGTGCCATTTGACTTTTTGATTGTAAAATTTGCTTGAATAATTAGCGGACGCCATGTTGCGTTTGGGGAGCCCCTGATGTGCCTAAACAGTTTAAACCGCCCACAAGTGAAACCATTTTGGAAATTAGACCCCTCAGGGAACTTATGTAGATGTGTGGTGAGCACCCGTAACCCCCAAGTGCTTCACAGAAGTTTATAACATGGAGCCATAAAAATAAAAAAAATCAAACTTTTTCCACAAAAATTATGTTTTAGCCCCAATTTTTTTATTTTCATAAGGGTAAGAGGAGAAAATGGACCCCAAAACTTTTGTGCAATTTGTACTGAGTATGCCGATACCCCATATGTGGGGAAAATACAGTGTTTGGGCACACGGCAGGGTTCAGAAGGGAAAGAGCACTGCGTGACTTTTTGAACGCAAAATTGGTTGGAATTGAGAGCAGACACCATGTCACGTTTGGAGAGTCCCTGATGTGCCTAAATAGTGGAAACCCCCCACAAGAGACCCCATTTTGGAGTTGTCATTAGTCTTGAGCTCAAGTGCTCGCTATTTGAGTTTGCATCGAGTACTCAGATATGCACCATGTATAGCGGCTGCTCGAGTGACATGCTCGAGTCCCCACCCCGCTTGTTTCATGGTTATTAGACACCCCAAAAATACATGCGGGGATCGCTCGTGCATGGCAGGCAATCCCCGTGAGTATTTTGGGGCTGCAAAGCATATGGGGTGGAGACTCGAGCATGTCACTCAAGCACCCGCGATACTCAGTGCATACCCAAGCACCCAATGCAAACTCAAGTAGCGAGTACTTGCGCTCAACACTAGTTGTCATATCATCATCATCATCATTTTTTTTTTTTTTACTTTTGAAAAAATCCCAATCCTGGCACAACCCTAAGCCTAGCAAAACCCTAACCATAACCCTAACACAACGCTGACCCTAGCACAACGCTATCCCTAGCACAACCCTAACCCTAGCACAACCCTAACCCTAGAGTTTATTTTTTATGCCGTTCCTCGTGCGGCATAAGTGATTAGACGACTTTATTCTTCGGGAGCGGGTGATTACAGAGATACCAGATTCATATCAGGATTTTATGATTGACAGCTGTCACACACTAAAAGACGCTTTTTTTTGTAAAGACTAGTTTTTACATCTCCATATTTTGAGAGCTATAATTTTTCCATATTTCGGCCGACAGAGTCATGTGACAGCTTTTGTTTTGTGGGACAAGTTGACGTTTTTATTGGTACCATTTTCATGCATGTGACATTTTTTGATCGCTTTCTATTCCGATTTCCGATTTTTGGGAGGCAGAATAAGCAAAAACCAACAATTCAGGAATTGTTTTTTTGAGGTTTTTTTTATGCCGTTCCGCGTGTGGTGAAATTGATAATGCAGCGTTATTCTTCAGGTCTGTGCGTTTACAGCGGTACCACATTTATATTTTTTTTAATGTTTTGGCGCTTTTGCACAATAAAAACTATTTTATAGAAAATAAAATTGTTTTTGCATTGCTTTACTCTGAGAGCTATAACTTTTTTATTTTTTGGCTGATGGAGCTGTATGGCAGCTTTTTTTTTTGCGAGACAAGATGACTTTTCAGCGGTACCATTTTTATTTACATTCATTTTTATTGTGTTTTATTCCATTTTTTGTATGGCGGTATGAGGATAAAGCATCGTTTTTTGCTTCGGTTTTTTTTTTTTTGTTTACCGTGTTCACTAAAGGGGTTAACTAGTGGGACAGTTTTATAGGTCAGGTCATTCCGGACACGGAGATACCATATATGTGTACTTTTATTATTTTGTTGTTGTTTTTATCATAATAATATTTATTGATGGGTAGATTATATTTTTATTTTTGGGGGATTATTTTTTTTCATTTTTTTTTAAATATTTTTACAATTTTTTTTTTAAAAAAATTTTCACTTTATGATTCTTTTTTTACTTTTACACTATGTCCCACTATGAGACTTTCACTTTTAACTTTCAGATCGCCTGTATAGCACAGGAATGCAGCACTATCCCTGTGTTATACAGGCTGTCACAGCTGCACAGGGAGAAGTTAATTTGATTATGCACTGCGCATGACCAAAGTAACTTCCTGCCTCCTGGTGACCCAGATGTTGTCATGACGACATTGGGTCATCATGACAACACCCGGGATCTGACTCAGATGCCGCGGGACACCGGGGGAGGAGGTGAGTATCGCGCTTACCTCCACAGTAGAAGTCGATCGCAGCATTGCAGGGATTAATGTGCCGGGAGCGGTGTGGGACTGCTCCTGACACATAGCATCGGGTGTCAGCTGTAACAATCAGTTGACACCCGGCGGCGATCTCCCCGCACCGCTTGTGTGCGGGCGCTATCGCCGCTCGCGTAATAGTAAGTCGCTGTCCATAAGGCCCAGGGTGCAGCTATGTTCTATTACTGATGAAGTCGTAAAGGGCTTAAATATCTTTGACCACAACTATAGGGGTTTGAGTCTAATAACATAATATATGAGGTTTTAGTGCATTCATCTTGCATCTTGAACAAGATGAAGTGATAATTTGACCAAACATACATGATTCCTGTATTTCCTTTTAACTGCATCCTCTATTAACTCTTCAACCTCACAACTAATTTTGACCTTTATGCATGATTATTTTTTTTTACATTTTCTATTGTCGCATTTCAGGAGCCATTACTTTTATGTTTTTGGCAGCATATACGTGTCTGTTTTTTTTAGCAATGAGTTGCATTTGTCAGCAGAATCATTATATTACATATAATTTATTAACAAACTTTTATTAACTCTTTATTGGAAGGAATATAAAAGCAAATTCTGACACTCTTTTTTTTTACTTTTTACATTTTATGCTATTCATCTTGCTGCACAAATAAATAATTATCTTTTATTTTGTAAGTTAGTATGAATATGGCAATTTCAAATTAATATAGTTATATGTTTCATTATTTTGTACAATAAATGCATATTTCAAAGATCACTTGTTTTTAGGTCGATATATTCTGAGAGCAATAAGTTTTACATTTTTTCACTAGGAGAGCTGTTGAGAGCTTATTTTTACACAAAAAACTATAGTGTTTATTGGTACAATTTTGTGGTACAAGCAACTTTTTTATCACTTTTTATTACATTCTTTTGGTAGTCTAAATGAACAAAGACAAAATAAATTTTTAAATTATTTTATTTTTTTTAATCCCTATACAGTTGTGAAGCAGTGTCCGGGATCGTATACGAGGGATGTTATATATCCTCCAGAATGTGTACAGAGACCTATTAAATCCATTGGAGTGCATTGCAGTCACAAACTCACCTGCGGCTGCAATGCAGGAATGAAGGTGAGCATTGACCTGGTCAGGCTATCTGGCTAAGGCAGATTAAGTAAAACCCGGCAGGGCCTTCATTTCTTGGGGGAGGTTACAGGAAGGCAGTGGGGCGGCCTCCTCCCTCTAACCTGGGTTTTCCAGTGGCTCTTGCCACAGGTCCTTTAAAAACCCTGCACTAAGGATTAGGTGTGTTCAGTATTGGGACCTGCTAGGAGCATGGCAGGACTGTTTATAGCTGAACCCACGCCTGGGAAGGCTCTGCACTTGTCGAGCTCTGAGGGGCCCGTCGAGGCCGTTGCCCCCGGCAACCGTTGTTTATGGACTTGTGTTAACCCGGCTGCGAACCGGAGGACTTTCTATTTTACCTGTGAGTTTGCTGAATAAAAGCTGCTTATGTTGGATTTGCTTGGGTCACTGCCTCAGTTACTGCATGGTGTGAACACCGCCGCCTTACACAGTATAATTGCCATGTTGTATTTGTTCTGTGGATTGATACAATGAAATTTATATATACTTTTTAATGTTTTTCCACTTTTGTTTAAAAAATGTTTTTAAATTTCATTAATGTTTTTTAATTTGATTTTTGGTAAAACAGAGCTGAGTGCAGGCTAATTTTTTTTCGCAACGAGCTATAGTTTTCATTGGAAACACTTTGGGATGCACACATTTTTTATCACTATTTATATAAATTATAGGGAAGCAAAATGAACAGAAACAGCAGTTCTGGCAAAAATTTTCATATTTTTAAGGCATTTACTGTGAACAATACATATACGATAAGTTTATAGCATGAGTTGTTGCGAACGTTGATATGTCAAATATGTGTTATTTTGTGGGTTCTTTTGTAGAATTAAACCATTTTTATAAAAATTTTAATTTTTATACTTTAAAAATATATGTCTATTTTTATACTATACTTACTGGTCTCACAAGGGGACTTGAATTGGCGATCATTTGATTGCATTGATAATACACTGTAGCACTTATGTACTAAATTGCAGTATCTTTCCTTTCAGTGTTTTACTGACAGCCTATCAGGCTCCACCTGATAGGCTGACAAAAGGAGCGATCTCCATTACTGACAGCAGCATTTGAGAGGTTAAAGTGCTGGGATCGGTGTGATGCACTAGTGGACACAGACAGAAGAGGGCCCCTGCGTAAGAAAAGTATATGGGCTGTAAGTTAGCTCACGGACACATACATGTGTCTCAGGCATGGTTGTCATCTGTGATGTAATCCTGGAATATTGCTCTAGTGCTCATAAGCACTAAGAGGATTGTTTGGTGCATCTAGGTCAGGTTTTACAGGCAGCCTGAGAGATGGGCGAGTCTGGCTGCCCATATACCTCACCTCTGGGTGTGGTTACAATGGAGACCATTGTTTGGCACATAGTCTATGTTGGAGGGAGACAACCCCCCCCGTGTGCTGTTATCTCTAGACTGAGCCGGTATACAGCCTATGTGACCAGTAGAGATGAGCGTTGTTCTACTCGAACTGTTCGCCAATCTCAAATTCGAGCTGTTTTGGGCGGTGTTCGAGCCGGTCGGCGAACACGAACAATTTGAGAAAAATTCGGCTGTTCGAGGTTATGTTCGATAACTGTTCGTGCACCAAAATCATAACTGGATTTTTTCTCAGTAATGATGAAAATTAATGTTAATACGCAGTTTGAGTGTACAGCGGGGCGGGGGGAGGGGCAGGGGATGGATCTCTGCAGGAACAATGAAGATCTCCATTTTTTTTTCTCTTTCCCGCATTTGCAGTGGGGAGGTGCAATCTGTCAGCCTATCAGCAGCGCACACACGGAGCGAAGTGCTTTTTTTCACACAAGCAAGGGCATGTGTGATTGGCAGTGTATGTCACATGTCCTTGCCCTATAAGACCAAGCCATTTTCCCCGTCGCCACCATTTTCTCACTGCTGCAGCTGCGTGTTAGACGGCACCGCTGTTGCTGTGTGCGCTATACCTTGTTAATTTCAAGCCAATTTTCGCACAAATATACAGATAGCTTGGGAGTAGGGAATAGTTGTGATTGCAGTCCTTTTAAGGACTAGGTTACAGCATTTCCTACGACTTTTATCAAGCAGGTCTGTGCTCTTAAATAGATAGATTGTGGGAGTAAAGACTAATTGTAATTGGAGTCCTTTTCAGGACTAGGTTACATCAGTTCCTATCAGTTTTTGCCAGGCAGGTCTGTGCCAGTGCTGTGCAAGTTTTTTTCACAGCATTTGGCTGAATCTAGCAAAGCTAATCCTTTTTGGCCTATTGCAGAGTGTGTTAGTCAGTGGAGTAGCCTATCTGTGTTGCAAGATATACCACCTGTGTATAGAATACCAATTTTTTTACTGCACCTAGTGAAGTAAAATCTTTTGGGCATAGCATCATTCTATTAGTCCATCTATACTGACCTCCATCAGGTTGCAAACTGAATATAATTTTTTTCTGCATCTAGCTCTGAAAAAATATTTGGGCTTCTAGCAGTGTGTGGGACTTGGTCTATTAGTCCATCTATACTGACCTCCATCAGGTTGCAAATTAAAAATAATTTTTTTCTTCATTTAGCTCTGAAAAAATATTTGGGCTTCTATCAGTGTGTGGGACTTGTTCTATTAGTCCTTCTATACTGACCTCCAGCAGGTTGCAAATTAAAAATAATTTTTTTCTGCATCTAGCTCTGAAAAAATATTTGGGCTTCTAGCAGTGTGTGGGACTTGGTCTATTAGTCCATCTATACTGACCTCCATCAGGTTGCAAATTAAAAATAATTTTTTTCTTCATTTATCTCTGAAAAAATATTTGGGCTTCTAGCAGAGTGTGGGACTTGTTCTATTAGTCCATCTATACTGACCTCCATCAGGTTGCAAATTAAAAATAATTTTTTTCTGCATCTAGCTCTGAAAAAATATTTGGGCTTCTAGCAGTGTGTGGGACTTGGTCTATTAGTCCATCTATACTGACCTCCATCAGGTTGCAAATTAAAAATAATTTTTTTCTGCATCTAGCTCTGAAAAAATATTTGGGCTTCTAGCAGTGTGTGGGACTTGGTCTATTAGTCCATCTATACTGACCTCCATCAGGTTGCAAATTAAAAATAATTTTTTTCTGCATCTAGCTCTGAAAAAATATTTGGGCTTCTAGCAGTGTGTGGGGCTTGGTCTATTAGTCCATCCATACTGACCTCCATCAGGTTGCAAATTGAATAAAAAAATTTTCTGCATCTAGCTCTGAAAAAATATTTGGGCTTCTAGCGGTGTGTGGGACTTGGTCTATTAGTCCATCTATACTGACCTCCATCAGGTTGCAAATTAAAAATAATTTTTTTCTGCATCTAGCTCTGAAAAAATATTTGGGCTTCTAGCAGTGTGTGGGACTTGGTCTATTAGTCCATCTATACTGACCTCCATCAGGTTGCAAATTAAAAATAATTTTTTTCTTCATTTAGCTCTGAAAAAATATTTGGGCTTCTAGCAGTGTGTGGGACTTTTTCTATTAGTCCTTCTATACTGACCTCCAGCAGGTTGCAAATTGAATATAATTTTTTTCTGCATCTAGCTCTGAAAACATATTTGGGCTTCTAGCGGTGTGTGGGACTTGGTCTATTAGTCCATCTATACTGACCTCCATCAGGTTGCAAATTAAAAATTATTTTTTTCTGCATCTAGCTCTGAAAAAATATTTGGGCTTCTAGCAGTGTGTGGGACTTGGTCTATTAGTCCATCTATACTGACCTCCATCAGGTTGCAAATTAAAAATAATTTTTTTCTGCATCTAGCTCTGAAAAAATATTTGGGCTTCTAGCAGTGTGTGGGACTTGGTCTATTAGTCCATCTATACTGACCTCCATCAGGTTGCAAATTGAATAAAAAAAATTTCTGCATCTAGCTCTGAAAAAATATTTGGGCTTCTAGCGGTGTGTGGGACTTGGTCTATTAGTCCATCTATACTGACCTCCATCAGGTTGCAAATTAAAAATAATTTTTTTCTGCATCTAACCCAGCCAATAGTTTTGGCCTAATACCACAGTTTGGCCACTCAGCTCTGCTCGGTTACCATCCATTGTTTTTTTGTGCAAACAACTCCAGAGTTGTGAATTAGTTAACCACCAAAATGAGTGGAAAAAGGCCTGCTGCTGGTGGAAAGGGGAATAGGCGTGTTGGGAAGGGGAAAAAAGGTTGTGTCCGTGGGGTAGGTGCAGAAGAAAGACCATCTTCCAGCCAAACTAAAATGTCTACTTCTTTTAGCGGACAATGTGATAAGATCCCTTTCTTACGGCCACGCCAATCGCTACAAATTCCAGATGAGGCACAAAAACAGCAGGTGCTTCAACGGATATCAAGTGCTCCTTTAAGTGGGCTCTCCTCCACATCAACTTCAACATCACAAATACTCCAGTCCTCAAAGGTGTCACCCAAATCGCACTTGCTTCCTCACAGCTCCCAAATCTCCAGCTGCCCGTCTGAGTATGAGGTAGAACAGATGGTTGAGTCTGCAGAGCTGTTTACTCATACTATAGCCTGGGAATCAGAGGTCGACTCCAGCGCTTCTGTGAATCCAGACGAGGAAATGATCTGCACTGATGCCCAGAATCTTTATGAGTCGGATCCAGGACCAGACGCAGAAGGTTCTGACCATAATGTAGACCCTCATTCCCAAACTGTAACTCCTGTTGGTGGAGACAATGAGGAAGACAATGATAAGACTCAAATACCTGATTGGAGCGACAACTTTAGTCTTTTGTCAGGGCAGGAACAGGTTGGCTCTGAGGACGACGGGTGTGATAACGCACAGGGTGATGATGATGAGGTCGGAGATCCCACTTACTGTCAACCCACAGTCAGCCAAGAGATGAGGTCAGCAGAGGAGGTGGAGGAAGATGCTAGTGACGACGAGGTCAGGTTGCGCCTTCCTGGACAGAGACGTAGTACTGGAAGCACGTCAACAACTGCATCCTCAAACACAACTCTGCCTCTCACCACAAGTCGTGGTGGCTCTTCAGGTCGCATGGGTGCTAAGCCTTGCATAGCCTGGGCATTTTTTCAGATCGATAAAGATGACCCAACTTGTGTTATCTGTAACATTTGTCAGCAAAAGCTAAGTAGAGGCCAAAAAATACATAGTTTGAGTACTTCATGCATGAACCGGCACATGGACATGAAGCATAAGTTGCAGTGGGAAGCTCAGTGTGCTACAATGCGGCCTAGCCGGCCGGGCCAACCACCGTCTGCCATATCTTGTGCATCCGCGGCCTCTTCATCCTCTGTGACTGGGGGGACAGCAGTCACACCTGTTTTGAGGCGCAGACCTGCCACCTCTTTACCCGCAACAGCCAGCGTGATTGGCAGGTCATCATTTTCTTTGGAGGTGGTAACACCAGCTGGTCTTGAGCGCTGTCCGACATCGATAGCACCACCTTTGGATCAAGGCAACCTAACATGTCCGCCTGCATCTTCCTCACAGACCGGCAGTTTGCCGGGGACACCCTTATCAACCCCGTCTAAGACCAATAGCCAGCCCTCGGTCCCTCAGATGTGGACAAGTAAAAGACCATTTCCTCCTAGCCATGAGAAAGCTAAGAGGTTGAATTTCACCATCTGCAAGCTCTTGGCTACAGAAATGCTGCCTTTCCGCCTGGTGGACACAGAGGATTTTCGAGACCTTATGTCCGTCGCAGTGCCCCAGTACCAGATGCCCAGTCGGCACTACTTCTCAAAGAAAGGTGTGCCTGCGCTCCACCAGCATGTCGCACACAACATCACCACTTCTTTGAGAAACTCTGTGTGTGACAGGGTGCATTTCACCACAGACACTTGGACGAGTAGGCATGGACAGGGGCGTTACATGTCGCTGACTGGGCACTGGGTAACTATGGTGACAGCAGGACAAGGGGCTGCTGTCCAAGTCTTGCCGTCCCCACGAGTTGTGCGTCAATCCTCTTTATGTCAAAGTTCCTCCACTGCTTCTGCCTCCTCAACCTCCTCTCGGTCTTCCACCTGCACCCAAAGCCTGTCTGGTCATGCCACAAGCTTTCTAACTGCGCAGAAGGGATCCTGCACACCTCCTTACTATGCTGGCAGTAGGGCTCAACGTCATCAGGCGGTTTTTACATTGAAATGTCTGGGAAATGTGAGTCACACAGCTGAGGAGTTGTGGTCAGCTCTGGAGAACCAATTTCATGAATGGTTGTCTCCACTGGACCTGAAACCAGGGAAGGCCGTGTGCGACAATGCTGCAAACCTGGGTGCGGCCCTTCGCCGGGGCAATGTCACACACGTGCCTTGTATGGCTCACGTGTTGAACCTGGTTGTCCAGCAATTTTTAGCCCACTATCCCAGACTAGATGGCCTTCTGCAGAGGGCACGGTCGCTGTGTGCTCACTTCCGCCGTTCGCATCCCGCAGCTCAGCGACTTACATCTCTACAGAAGTCGTTGGGCCTGCCACTTCACCGGCTAAAATGCGATGTGCCTACCCGGTGGAATTCAACTCTGCACATGTTGCAGCGACTGTGGCAGCACCGACAAGCCCTGGTGCAATACGTTCTGACGTATAGCCTGGGCCAACGAGATTCAGAGGTGGGGCAAATCACGCTGGAGGAGTGGTCTCAGATCAGGGACCTATGCACCCTTCTGCACAGTTTTGAAATGGCGACGAAGATGTTTAGTGCTGACGATGCCATTATCAGCATGACTATTCCGGTGATTTACATGCTGGAGCACATGTTAAACAGAATTCGGAGTCAGGTGGTGGCACAAGAGGAGGTGGAGGAAGTAGAGGAGGAGGAGTTGTATGCGGAAGGGCTAACATCTGCAAGGTCCAGACGGTCGGCAGCACCAAGGCGGCAGGCATGTGAGGGTGGGGGAGATGATTTTACCAGGGCGCATGGTAGCAGCCAAACTAGTGAGGAAGGTGCAGGAGCCCAGGAAGAAGTGGAGGACGAACTGATGGAAGACTCATCAGATGAGGGAGACCTTGATCACATTTCTGTTGTGCGAGGTTGGGGGGAGAGGACAGAGGAAGGAAGCATGATTGTTACCTCGCCACCAACACAACAGGGACTTGGTGCTCCTGGATGCGCAACACACATGAGTGCCTTCTTGCTGCACTACCTGCAACATGACCCTCGAATTGTGAGAATTAGAAATAATCCTGACTACTGGGTTGCCACACTGTTAGATCCCCGGTACAAAAGTAAATTTGCAGAAATTATTCCTGCCATAGAAAGGGATGCACGCATGCAGGAGTATCAGCAGAGACTGTTGCAGAATCTTACATGTGCTTTTCCACAAAATACCAGTGGTGCACGTAGTGAATCTCACAGTTCCAACTTGCCAACCGTGGGACCGTCAAGTGTTCAGCACTCAAACCGTAACAGAACCACAGTATCTGCTGGTAACATCAATTTTGCGGAATCATTTCACCACTTTTTTAGCTCATCCTTTGCAAGGCCACAGGAGACAAGAAGTCTGACACATAGTCAACGCCTAGAGACGATGGTACAGGAGTATCTCCAAGTAAACATTGAAGCCACGACTGTGTCACTGGACCCTTGCTCTTTTTGGGCTTCCAATCTGGATAAATGGCCGGAGCTAGCCACTTACGCCTTGGAGATCTTGTCATGCCCCGCAGCCAGCGTTCTGTCTGAACGTGTGTTCAGCGCTGCTGGTGGTGTGCTGACAGATAAGCGCACGCGGCTCTCCACTGATAATGTAGACAGACTCACGTTCATAAAGATGAACAAATCATGGATCCGAAACGACTTTTCTACCCCTGTGTCATCCTGGGGAGAGTAAAAGCTTGATGATTGGTTAAAATCACCCTACCAACCGTTTTAAGCTTTCAAATTACTAATCATGTTTATCTGTATCTTGACTGGAAAATAATTTGGGCTTTGTAGCAGTGTGCAGCACTGATCCTATTAGGCCATCTATAATAAGCTTCACCAGATTTAAAATTAAAAATAATTTTTAGCTGCATCTAGCCCGGAAAATAATTTTGGGGCTCCGAGATGCGCAAGACACATAAGTGCCTTCTTGCTGCACTACCTGCAGCATGACCCTCATATTGTCAGAATTCGAAGTAATCATGACTACTGGGTTGCCACACTCTTAGATCCCCCAAACTTTTCGATCAACCTTTTCATTTTAATAAAGACCAAAAAAATGGTCATTTTTGAAATTATAAGCATTAGCAGGTTGTTAGAAACTGAAATCAAACAGTTTTCAACTCAAAACTTTATTCTAGGTGATGTTACATTTTCACATAGGACCCCTTGTTCGAAAGGAGCTTCTGAACTCTCTCGTCCATTGAATTTGTCAGGTTTTGGATGGTTTCTGCTTCAATTGTTTTGCATGAGGACAGAATACCCTCCCAGAGCTGTTGCTTAGATGTGAACTGCCTCCCGCCATCATAGACACTCCTTTTAATGATGCTCCAAAGGTTCTGAATGGGGTAGAGGTCAGGGGAGCATGGGTGTCACACCATAAGTTTGTCCCCTTTTATGCCCATATCAGCCAGAGATGCAGATGTTTTATGTGCAGCATGAGATGGTGCATTATCATGCAGAAAAATGATCTTGCTGTGAAATACACGGTTCTTCTTCTTGAACCATGGCAGGAAGTGCTGTTTGAGAAAATCCACATACATTATGGAGTTCATCTTTAGCGCCTTCAGGGATCCTAAAGGGGCCGACAATCTCTCTCCCCATGATTCCAGCCCAAAACATTACTCCACCTCCTCCTTGTTGGCGCTGTAGCCGTGTTTGCGTGGGGTGTCCATCAACCAGCCATCCTCCACTCCATTCATCTGGACCATCGAGCGCTGCACGGCACTCATCCGTGAACAAAACAGTTTTGAAATCAGTCTTCATGTAATGTTTGGCCCACTGGAGCCATTTCTGCTTGTGTGAAGTGGATAGAGGAGGTCGACAGGATGGCGTATGCACAGCTGCAAACCTCTGAAGGACCCTGCATCTTGTTGTTCGGGGGACGTTGGATGCACAAGCAGCTTCAAAAACTTGTCTGCTGCTATGACAAGGCTTTTTTGCCGCTGCTCTTTCAACCTGACGTAATTGCCTGTAGGAAAGAGTCCTCAATTTGCCCTTATCAGCACGCACACGTGTGTACTGTGAATCAGCTACATACTTCTTGATTGCCAAGACACTTCATCCTGATCATCGCACAATGTTGATTGTAGTCATGCCTTGACCTAAACACTCCACAATTTGTTGCTTCTCAGCAGCCGACACATCCTTTTTCTTTCCCATTTTGGCAGAAAATGTAGGCTGCTTAATAATGTGAGAGAGCCTTCTTAAGTAGTCTTGCCTTTCATTGGACACACCTGCCAAACTAATTAGCACAGGTGTCTGCAATTGCTTACAGTGATATAAAGAGCCCTGACACACATCACCATCAATGAGTTTAACTGACAAACAAACAAATTCTTCCCTTATCACTCCTAATCACTTTTTGCATAATAATTTGGAACACAGTGTACATGTGCTTTTCCACAAAACACCAGTGGTTCACGTAGTGAATCTTACATTTCTAACTTGCCAACCGTGGTCTGTATGGAATTGTTCAATAAAGGGCCCAAAATTAAGATAACATAGATGGGAGAGGTCTCTATGAATAGGAATTCCTAAGTATTTGATACCCTGTGAGGGCCAGGCAAAGGGAAAGTTGGACTGGATGGAATCCTATATGGATTTAGGGAGGGAGACATCGAGGGCCTCAGACTTCGCTGCATTGATTTTAAAATTTTACCATGTAACAAAGTGATCTATTTCAGCCATAACAGCAGGGATGGATATATGTGATTGAGTGATATATACTAGGACATCATCAGCAAATAGAGAGCACTTGTACTCGGTGCCTCCCACCTCAATCCACCTAATATTGGGGTTATGGCGAATTGATGAGAGCAGGTGCTCCGTCACTAGGATGTATAAGAGAGGGGACAGAGGACATCCCTGCCTTGTCCCATTGGTGATTGTGAAAGGTGATGAAAATGTTCTGACGCACCCCCTGGGCCTTGGGACACCCGGAGCCGGACCCTTTTTGGTGGATGCTGGTGGTTGTAGTCTTCGTGGCGGCGATCCGGTTCCGTGGCTCAGGGCGGTCAAACCAGTGGCGGAACTATTTATGTGGTTTTGATGTTTAAATGTCCGACTACGCCACCCGTGGATTGCGGTCAGAGTGAACCGCCGCTACAGGGCAGACCGCTAAGGCTGGTGTTGTGGGTGCAGCAGAGCGTAGCATAACTCCCCACGGGAGGAGTATAGCCTCAGGGCAGTGTATGCGGAGGATGGGGGTGATGGTGCAGGGCAGCAGCAGTAACGACACGGAGTCAGTGATGCAGTTCAGGGCCTTTACTCACAGTTCTTATTATCCAGACCACGTCTGCAGGTAACGGCTGCCCACGTCGTACTGTGCTCACCAGGTGAGGGGCTCAGACAACTCCCAGATAACTTTGGAGCGCTTCACAGGACCCCCTTTGTGTGTCCTTTGTCTGGCCTTTCTTACCAACACTTCTGTCCGGCTGCCTCGGGCCTCCTCTTGGTAAACTTGGCGCCAGTTTCCCTGACCCTATGTGGTGCCTTCCTAGCGGGTGGAGCAAGGGGCTGTGCCACATAAAATGTCAGAGCCTCTGGTTTCTAGCTGAGGGTCGTTTCCTGCCTCCACTAGTTCGGGGACCGGTCTCCCCCTTTGGCCTGACCCCTCCACGCAGGTGGATTCGGGCGTGCGGTGGCGACTCGCCCGTCCGCACCCCTGGGATCCCTTCATTCCTCGTTCCTGGAGCCTTCTCCGCTCCTCTTCCTTCCTTCTCCCTCTTGCAGGCCTGGGCCTCTGTTACTAGGCCCGCCTCCGGAGCAGAGCTCATGCAGAGCCCCTGCTCCCTGCCACTTCGGCTCAGACTTCTCTGCACTGAACTAAGATGGTGCCCACCTTTTATACTCCCTTCTCAATGCACCCAGGAACTGCTTCCTCCCTGCTCCTGCACTACAGGGTTCCCCTTCCTCAGTGTTCCCTCCCCCCACTCCAGCCAGGGACAGGGACTGTCGTGCCCATCTCAGGGGCATATTGGTCGCCCTGCCCCACGGCAATGTGGTGTAATGCATGCAGGTGTCGGGTCCTGATCCACACTCCATCCTTACCTGAGAGTGAGATATCACACCTCTGGGTGAGGTGCAATACGTCTGTAGCAACCGAGCCCTCAGGGTGCTACAGTTCCATTTATCTTCAGCCTAGGTGACGTATTGCGATACAGGGCCGTGATTTTGGCTATAAAAGGGTCCCCTAGACCCCTACCCCAAGCTCTTTAAGAGAATCATATATGGCGTGCCAGGAGACTCTATGGAATGCTTTCTCAGCATCCAACGAGAGTATCTAATTACAAATTTTTAACTGCATCTAGCCCAGGAAATACTTTGTGCCTAGTAGCAGTGTCTGCTAGTCAGCGGATTATCCCGGCTGTTAAGCAAGCTACACCACCTGTAGTTTAGACACTTAATTTTTTCAAAGGAAATGCTTCGGGACCATGGGATACTTAGTGAAGAGCATCAGGAGGCACCCCAAGGCATAGGGGCTGGGACTGGCAGTAGGATGCCTTGCGGTGGACAGCCGAGCTCGATCCTTATAAAAGCTTTTTAACTGCAGCAGCTTTAGTGGACGCTACTGGAGCTGGAATTACCGCGGCTGCTGGCATGAGACTTGCCCTCCAATAGATCCTTGTAAATGGATTTAAAGTGTATTCATTCAAATTAGAGAGACAATTTAAATTAAAAAGCTTAGAGCTGCCTCCACCACAGGGGGGCTCGCTCGACCCACCAGCGGACAGGCACCAGTATTGGGAGAGGGGGGCTGGCCGTCAGGGTTCACCGCGGCTCTGGCACAAACCCGGCGACACGGAGGTGGCACGGGCAGGAGCGGACTGGCCGTGTCGGCTTCTCACTTTTTGGATTTTAGAAGGGCATGACATGCCTATATCTGTGTCTCCCCCTCCTTTTACTCCTCCACCTCTTTTATTTTCGCATGACTATATGTACTTGTCACTTTTCCATGTGTTAGTTATGTCTTCTGAGCAGTTTGTCAGCTTTTGGACACCTTTGAAGGTGTTTTCTATGTGTTTCTATGTGTTTTTGTTTGCCTGCCATTGGTTTTAACGGTGTTCGAAGGTGTTCGAGGAACAGTTCGACGAACAGTTCGGCGAACACACGGGTGTTCGACGAACCGAACCGAACTCGAACACTACGGGGGTGGCTCAACACTAGTGACCAGGACTGGCTAACCAGAGATTTTGCTAAAGAACTGTTTTCTTTGTTTAGCATGCACTGAAGGTTGTTTATTTTCCTTTTGCTTGTGGATGGTTTATGAAGGAATACACCGACATGGACATTTAATTGAAAACGCTTCCTGTTTTGCCTCCCAACACACCTAAGTGAGTAGAAACCCCACAATTGGTGGAGAATGTGGACAGCATTCCTGGCCAAGATGCGTGACAGCTACAAGACATACTGCATGTCCTGGGTGAAGTCTACTATACACTACAGACCAAAAGTTTGGACACACCTTCTCATTTTAAGATTTCACACTGAAGGCATCAAAACTATGAATTAACACATGTGGAATTATATACTTAAAAAAGCGTGAAACAACTGAAAATATGTCTTATATTCTAAGTTCTTCAAAGTAGCCACCTTTTGCTTTGATGACTGCTTTGCACACTCATATAAAAGGACATCTCCAGACATATCCTACAAGCACGAGGCTCAAGCTAGGGTCTACAACCGGTCATCCACAGTGAGGCAGTTCAATCCTGGGGACCGAGTCCTCGTACTTATTCCCACTATAGAGAGTAAATTCTTGGCCAAGTGACAAGGGGCTTATGAGGTGGTGAAAAAGCTTGGTGAAGTGAATTATAAGATTCATCAACTGGAAGACGTAAACCATACCAGAACTACCAGGTCAATTTCATCAAGCCATGGCAAGACAGAGAGGCTGAGAAAACTCCATGTTTGCTGCTCAAGCCAGAAGCCGAGGTTAAATGAGTCACAATAACGGAGATGCTGTCGAAGGCCCAAAAGCAGCAGTGTCAGGAATTGCTGCAGCAGAACAGGGACCTGTTCCAGGAATTTCCTGAGTGTGCAAAGGTCATAGAACACGAGGTTCTGATGGAACCCCATGGGGGAGTGAACTTGAAGCCCTATGTAATTCCCGAGGAAAGAAGCTGAAGAGAGCTGATCTCCATGGAAGTGAGTTGTATGTTAAAACTCAGAGTCATGGAGGAATCCAAGAGCGAATGGTCGAGCCCAATTGCCGTGGTTCCAAAACCAGATGGTGAGTGGAGATTCTGCAATGATTATAGGAAGTTGAATGAAGTCTCCAAGTTTGACTCACATACGATGACACGTGTCGATGAGCTAATTGAGAGACTTGGGTGGGCAACGTACATAACCACCTTGGATTTAACGAAGGGATATTGGCAAATCCCAATGTCAGAGGGAGCCAAGGAGAAGACTGCTTTTTTATGCCAGACGAATGCTTCCAATATGTCCGGATGACATTTTGATTGCATGGAGCCCAGGCCACCTTCCAGAGGGCCATGGACCTTATCCTCGCACCACATAAAAGTATGCCACAGCATACCTGGATGATATTTTAATCTTCAGCCCAGACTGGGGAAGTCATCTGAAAAAGGTCCAGTCAGTGTTTGATGCACTTAGGAAGGCAGGGTTTTCAATAAAGCCAAAAACATGTGACATGGGGAAGGAAGAGGCCAAATACCTGAGTTATGTAGTAGGTAGAGGCAAGATCAAACCCCAAATCAGTAAAGTGGATGCAATCCAAAACTGGCCATGACCATTCTCAATGAAGCAAGTTAGAGCCTTTATAGGAATTGTGTGATACTACAGGAGGTTCATCCCAAACTTTGCCATGATGGCCGCACCCTGACTGACCTACTTAAGGGGACAAAATCAGCAATGGCCAAATGGATTGTAGAGGCGGAGACAGCCTTTCAAGAACTGAAAGTGGCTTTGTGTAAGCAACCTGTTCTGGTTGCCCGCAACTTCAAGAGGGAATTTATTCTCCAGACAGACGCCTCAGATGTTGGTTTAGGAGTAGTCCTTTCTCAGGAGATACACAGGGAGGAGCTCCCTGTTATCTACCTAAGTAGGAAGGTATCCGCATGTGAAAATAATTATTCCATCATAGAAAAGGAATGCTTGGCCATAAAGTGGGTGGTGGACACGTTACGGTACTATCTGTTAGGACAAGCGTTTAAATTGGTATCAAATCAAGGCCCACTAAGGTGGATGAGGGAGAAAAAAGGGAAAAATGCTAGGGTAACCCACTGTTTTTTAGCCCTACAGAATTTCAGCTTCCATGTGGAATATAGAGCCAGGAAGCTACATGGTAATGCTGATGTCCTCTCGACAATCCCCTGTCTAGTAGAAGAAGGTGCCAAGTCCCACAGGTTTAGGCAGAGGAGGAGGTATGTAAGGTAGCTCACGGACACATAGTTGATGGGAGGTATATGTCACAGAGATTGTTGTCATCTGTGATGTAATCCTGGAATATTGCTCTTGTGCACATAAGCACTAAGAGCATTGTTTGGTGCACCTAGGCCAAGTTTTACGGGTAGCCTGAGAGATGAGCGGGTCTGGGTGCCCGCATAACTCACCTCTGGGTGTGGATAACAAGTTAAAATGGAGGCTGTTGTTTGGCACATGGTCTGTCTATGGAAGAAGAAGGCCTCCTGTGTGTTGTTATCTCCAAACTGAGTCAGAATACTGGACGCTATCCAGTCTATGTGACCAGGACTGGCTCACCAGAGACTTTGTCTAAAGAACTGTTTTCTTTGTTTTGCCTGCACTGAAGGCTGTTTACTTTCCTTTTGCTTTTTTTTTTTCTTTATGAAGGAATAAACCGACATGGACATTTAAATGAAAACGCTTCCTATTTTGCCTCCCAACGCACCCAAGTGAGTAGAAACTCCACAGGGTCCTTTCCTGTCGAATAGCTCATAATAATGCACTATTGAACCTACTTTGAAGGTCAAACTGGGCCCCCTTAACTCTTCCTCTTGGGTCCCTGTGCGGCTGCACAGGTTGCACCAATGGTATGTCCACCCCTGATGCAATGTTCAGTGTCAGCATATGCTGCAAGAGCCTGGCTGAGTATAACAGGTGATTCCAGGTGTGCAGGTGTCGATGGTAAGGCCACAACTGCTGAGCCCATGCCATTCTTTCGATGTAACTGTATGTTGAACTGTGTGGACACATGCACACGATGAGTATTTGATGAGTTTTTTACCTCAGCATTTGTAAGCCAAAATCAGGAGTGGGTAAAGAATGCAGAAGTGCACGCATTTCTTTTATACTTTTCCTCTGTTTGTTTCACTCCTGGTTTTGGCCTACATATACTGAGGTAAAAAGCTCACCAAATACTCAACATGTGCACATGCCCTGTGAGATCACCTGCAATCTTCACGTACAGTTGTGCCATTTTGAAGAAAGGGGTTAAAGGACAATCTCATGCTGCAATCCCTCCTTTAATGAAATTTGTCCTGTTATCATCTAATCTCAATGGCTTCAGCTTCCTAATACTTGGTGATCAACTTTTTTTCCTAAGGAATCAGCTAACAGTCAGAATATTGGCCTCGGAACACAAGTCAAAGAAAATTTGCTATGACATTGTGCCCAGCAGTTTCTATCTCTTGTTATATGTTTTGCTACCATCAGCATAACTATTTTTTTAGCAGATTACTGAATCTTAGTGTTACGCTCGCGCCCGGACTGACTGGCGTGAGCTTGATTAGTGATCCTACTGGACCATGAACCGAGGAGTGCCTGGAGGGGCGTAACTAAGTATCAACCCGGTCCGACCAAGGTCGCACAGCGGCTCAGTCGATTCCGTGAACCAGGGAGGAACCGAGCAGAGGGACCAGGTGCTACTCCAGGTCAGACCCCGGTAACAGCTGTTGACCCACACAGGGGAATGCAGGAACAGGCAGGTTACACTGGCATATTGACAGGTGGGTACTGGCAGGCACGGCTAGTATGCAGACAGGTGGATATTGACAGGCACAGCTGGTATGCAGACAGGTGGGCACTGGCAGGCATGGCTGGCATGCAGACAGGTGGGCACAGGGAGGCACGGCTGAAATGCAGACAGGTGGGTACTGGAAGGTAGGAACGTAGGCAGGAAAGGGACCAGTACAGACTGGGATACAGGAACGGAGCCGCAGGTGCGGTAAACAAGCAGAGCGGAGCAAAAACCGCAGGTGCAGTAGACAAGCAGAGCAAAGTAAAACCCACAAGTGCGGTAGACAAGCAGAGCAGAGCAAAACCCGCTAGTGCAGTAGACAAGCAGAGAAGAGCAAAACTGCAGATGCGGTGAACAAGCAGAGCAGAGCAAAACCCGCAGATGCGGTGAACAAGTAGGGCAGAGCAAAACCGCAGATGCGGTGAACAAGCAGAGCAGAGCAAAACCCACAGATGCAGTGAACAAGCAGAGCAGAGCAAAACACACAGATGCGATGAACAAGCAGAGCAGAGCAAAACCCACAGATGCGGTAGACAGGACAGGGCTATGTTCACATGGAACAGACTGGAAAACACAAGAAGATTGTTGCAATACAGAAGTCAGACACAGAGGCAGGGAAACAGAACGAGCAGAACCAGATACACACAAGGTACTTGCAATGAAGTAGCGAGTGGACACAAAACTCACAAACAGAAGTACAGAGACAACGAGTTGGAGTTAGGTGCAGGTTCAGATACTGCAGGAAAAAGGGAAGATACAGACATAGAGACAAACAAGTAATGGACTAGGACACTGTTCAGACAGTATCTGAACCAGGAACAAGATACAGGAACGAGCCTGGGAACTCAGCCCCCAGGGTGGCGGAAACTGACTAGAAGTCACAGGTACAGGCAAAAGGCCTGGGTATACAGCCCCCAGGGTGACAGAAACAGACTAGATACAGGACAGGACCTGGCAACTCAGTTACAAGGAACACACAGATGGAAAGTGTTGCTCAGGCGCCTCCTACTGAGTGGAGGGGGTTTAAATATCCAGTGACTCACAGCAATAGGCTTGGGACGCATTAGGACTGCGCACACTGTAGCTTTAAGAATCAAGAAGTAACAATTCCGCCGCCCTAAGCCAGCAGACAAGAGACATACAAACAGCAGGTACTGGAGCAAAGTGTGTAGCCTGGCCTGATAGGTAAGATTGCGGTCTTGCATGTTGAGAGGTCGTAGGCCATGCAAGCACACTGCCAGGGATGTTACACTTAGAGAATATTTTAGATGTCTTCAAAAAATAAATCTATTACGCACTAATTTGCCCAATAAACAGTTCTACAATCCATTGATCTAATACAGCAAGATAATTCCTCCTGGAGCTTACAATGAAGAAGAAGGTGAAGTATTAATATGTAAATCACTTGAGAACCCTATTTCACATAAAATATGCACCTCAAAGGAAAGTGGTAACTAACCTGAGCACAAATTCTTGGATGTAAAATAAATTTAAAAGTTAACCTCATCTGACCTACAGTATATTTTAAAAACGTTTTATACTAAAGTCTAATAAATAAAGGCTATTTGCATCTGTTCGTCCATTTTTTGACAGGGACACATTTTTTAAATTTGGAAGTAGCCTATAAAGGTTCTTATTGTATGACGACAAGCAGAGATCTAATAAACTTTAAGATCAATATTGAAAATTCTGCAAATGTTTATAATTATAATCTCTTTATTTGCTGATATAAATAGAGATGAGCAGATCGATTCACAGCAGTTCGTTCTCTCGTGAATTCAAACATCTTGAGATTTGATTGACGGTTCGCAAAAAAAACTTGCCCAGCACCATTTCCCACACTGCTGAAACATCACGGAGAAGGCAAATGTATTTTGCATTGCCATGCGGGCTTCCCCATAGTGCCTTACTGCTATAACATCTTACGTATTACCATACCTAGTACAGTGGTGGTCAGTAACTGGGCCATCAGAAATCAGTGGTTCCCAGTGGAGAACAGTTTGTACAAGTCATTTTCCATCTCCAGAGTCAATGGGTAAGTCTCACTCTTTTGTAGAGCATAAGGTTCTTATGGTCAGTGGTCTATCTCCTGTAGAGTGTAAGCTAGTATGGTTTTCTCTTTCTCTCTACTCCTAATGCATAAGCTTTTCTTTTTCTCTCCTGTAAAGTGTAAGCTCTTTTGGTCAGCAAGGTTCTCTCTCCTCACCCCCTCGTGTATTTTATGAGTAATTACAAGCTTTCCAGTATTGAAATCTGCACAAATTTGTTCACCGAGAATAAAATTTTTGGGGAAAATTTGGCAAAGTCTCCAAATTTAAATTTCAAAGGATTCACTCATCTCTAGATATAATGATAAGAGTAATGAAAAATATACCTTGACTGTTTTCAATTAGTCAAGTCAGTTAAGGATTTGTGAAATCCAGTAAAGTAAAAAGACAAGAACCAAAGTATTATAAGTATTTGGTTGCTATATGGAAATTTGTCCAAAAGAATATGTCCTTCAAATTTTAACCGAACAGTAAAAATACAGCAATTTGCTTTCAGTACCTTGTACTCCCCTTTAATAAAAGGAAAATCCCACAAAGCCATGTTATCTCTTCTGACACAAATTCAATCAAATATTATGATCGTCCTGGCTATCCATTTATCTCAGTACAAAGCTTATTATAATAAACATGTGGGCTCTGTCCTGCAGAGTTGCTGTCAAATATTTTTGCATTTATGATTCATATAAAGAAATATGCGGTTTTTGTAGTGTTATTGCGTTCAATGTTTTAAGAAATGAAAATGTCGTTAGTAGAGCATATGCTATTCTACAGAATTCACATGCTTTGATGACTTCTAAAAGCCTTTTGATGTGGACTCCAAAAAGACATTTCTTTAGATATGTGCATTTTATAAGATTAAAAAATGAAGCTGTTGCAGGAACATTTGGTATTTTAAATCAAAACCTTAGTTACTTTGGATTTTTTCATAGCTAAAATGTACTAAGTACTCTTTCATAGTATCAAGTGATTAAGTTTGACTACAAGAACTGATAGCCACAGAATGAAACAAAAATAAATGTGTGAAACAAAGAAATGTGCACTAGAGATCACCATGGGATTTTGAAAGAAAGGAGCTAATACTAATGATGGCTTACCTGATTCTCCCATATGAGTATAATAATATTGGACCCCAATGGTCTATGCAGAAGATAAACCCATTAGGAGCTGTGTCAAAAAACAATTGATTGCTTGATTAATAAATAACCTATGAGACCTTATTAATACAGTATATACTCTTCATGTATATACAAAAAAAGTAGCTGTGCACATGTTCTGTAAAAATGGTAGGCCCTTATCATGATTTCCGTAAGGGACCTCCAATTTCGTATTGTTTAAAAGTTATTTGTCCTAAGTTTGGATTATCTTATCATAATTACTGGTAAATCACCAAAAACGTATTTAAAAAAAATCTCTGAACATTAACAACGCTTTTTTTTCTATCAGTTAACTCTCAACCCAGCTATCAGATCTTAAAAACACTTGTAAAACTCTGTGAGGAGCTGAAAGCAAAACTGAAGACATATATTAAGGACAACATTTAGCTTGTATGATTTAAAGAAAAATCTCACCTGTAAGGAACCTGTTAGTGTGATTTTAGACCCCCAAAATACCATCATCATAGTAAAGTACCTGTAAGGCTATGTGCCCACGATGCAGAAATGCTCAGGATTTTTTCCTGAGCGTTTCTGCATCTCCCTGGCAGAAAAAAACGCATGCAGATTATACATGCTTTTTCCTGCCAGGGACATGCGGAAGTAAAGCGTTCTTCACTTGCATTTCCACTTGCGGGTTGACAAGCGCTTCCCAAGCGATTTTATCATCACTTGGAAAGTGCTGGACAACTTGGTCACACTATATAAATCCATGCAAATGGCATGGATTTATTTACTGTGACCCGAGAGAATGTCAAAAAATAAAAAAATAAATCTATACTTACCCTCCGATGGCCCACGCTGGATTGCTTCGCCCAGCAGCATAATCAGCAGCATAATCAGCAGCAACAGCTACTATACCAGCAGCAGCAAAAAAACAAATGAACTGTTGCTGCAACAGATTGCTGCCCTGTGGGAGACGCCAACGGCACCAGCCCCGGAACGTCGAGAGGCCCGGGACAAGGTTCGCTCAACATTGAGGAAGATGGGACCGGAGGACGACGTGGAAGCCTACCTGACCATTTATAAGTGCACAGCAGAGCGGGAAAACCGGCCGGCCTGCCAGTGGGCAGAATGGTGGCTCCGTTTCTGGTCAGCGATGCACAAAAGGCCTACTTCGACCTCAGTCGAGAGGACGCCCAGGACTACCAGAAGCTCAAAGGTGAGATTCTTGCCTGACTGGGGGTCAATACATACGTGAGGGCTCAGCGTGTATTTTCATGGGCCTATGTGGAGACCCGGCCTGCCTGGTCTCAGGCTTATGACATCCTGCAGCTGGTAAAGAGGTGGCTCCAGCCTGAGACTTTGTCTCCAGCCCAGAAGGTGGAGAGGGTGGTGGATGACCGGCTGGTGAGGACTCTGCCAGCCGCTATCCAACTTTGGGTGGGGCAAGGGGACCCCGGCACACTCGACCAGGTGGTCTGCCTGATCTAAATGTATGCCCAGACCGTCTGCACGGTGAGTGCCGACCCCCGGGACAGTGAACTTCAACTGTGCCAGGTACTGGTTAATGGGTACCCTACAGAGACCCTCCTAGACTCGGGGAGCCTAGTGACTTTGGTACATGGGTCGCTGGTGGCAGGAGACAACCCCAGTGGACGGACAGTCGGGGTTGTGTGTATCCATGGGGATCTCCGAGAGTACCCAACAGCGGAGGTAGTTTTGTCCACGCCATGTGGAGACATAAAACATGTGGTGGAGGTGGTAAAAACTCTTCCCTATGGAACTGTGTTGGGAAGAGACTTGCCCCTGTTCTGGACTCAGAGGAAAAACAAAATCCACTCTCCCCCGGTAAAATGTATTACAGGTGCTGTACCTGACGAACCCGAGTCAGGGGTACCTGCCGGAGGGGTGTCCAACCTAGGGACAGAGTGTGACCCCAATAGGTTTCTCTTAGAGGTGCTGGCAGGAGAGGTCGAGGAGACCCCATCGATCCCCAAGCTAGAAGTGTCCCGGGACAGCTTCAGGATCCCACCCTGACTCGGGAACAGGAAAGGGTGGTAGAGGTAAATGGCGTAGCTTAACAGCCCGGTGCAAATACTGTATTTACATGCATGGTAGTCAATGGTGATTTGCTTTATAGGGTAGACAAAATCAGGGATGAGGCAGTGGAATAGTTAGTGGTACCTAAGTCGTACCGTCGGGCGGTTCTGGAGTTGGCACACACACATCTGCTAGGTGGACACTTAGGGGTTAAAAAGATGCAAGAGCATATCTTGCAGAGGTTCTTTTGTCCGGGGATTTCCGCGGAGGTCCAAAAATACTGAAAATCCTGACCCGCATGTCAGTTGACCAT
This sequence comes from Phyllobates terribilis, assembly GCF_046119375.1. NCBI lineage: Eukaryota > Metazoa > Chordata > Amphibia > Anura > Dendrobatidae > Phyllobates > Phyllobates terribilis. The sequence goes on from NW_027362763.1 coordinate 227,774,597, forward strand.
ACCCACCACAAGTTTCCGTAGACCATTGGTACCCCTGCCAGTGATAGAAGTACCTTTTGAACGGATTGCAATGGACTTGGTAGGGCCCATTGTAAAATCCACTCGTGGCCACCAACATATACTGATGGTCGTCGACTATACCACCCGGTTCCCGGAGGCTATACCGCTACGCCACACCTCGGCAAAACTAATTGGACGGGAGCTGTTTGCCATGTTCTGTCACCTTGGACTACCTAAGGAGATCCTGACAGATCAGGGGACCCCTTTTATGTCCAAAGTGACAAGGGAACTGTGCAAACTGCTAAAAATTAAACAATTGCGCACCTCGGTGTACCACCCTCAAACCGACGGGCTAGTAGAACGGTTCAATAAAACCCTCAAGTCCATGTTAAAATGGTGGTTTCTAAGGATGGAAGGGATTGGGGTATGTTGCTACCCTATTTGATGTTTGCCATCCGTGAGGTACCCCAGGTTTCCACAAGGTTCTCTCCCTTTGAGTTATTGTATGGCAGACACCCTAGGGGTCTGTAGGACGTAGCCAAAGAGACATGGGAACAAAAGCCAACTCCACATAGGAGTATAATTGAACGCATGGCTAGTATGCAGGACCGGATCGTGGCGGTCATGCCCATCGTGAAAGAACATCTGTTAGATGCCCAGGCAGCCCAGAGGCGCATATATAATAAAAGAGCCACGGTCAGGTTTTTTAACAAGGGTGAACGGGTGTTAGTACTGGTACACACAGCCTAGAGTAGGCTCATGGCCAAGTGGCAAGGGCCATATGAGTTTCGAGAAAAGGTGGGGGATGTAAATTTCTGGGAGTATCAGCCCGGAAGGAGGAAACCTGAGCAGCTTTACCATGTAAACCAGCTAAAACCTTGGAAAGATCGAGAGTGTTTAGTTACAGACGTCACTCCGGGCGTATCGCCAGGGAGTTCTCTACCTTCAGCCAGGGATGCGTCCGGAGAGGTCAGGATAAGTGATGCTCTCACTAAACAGCAGCGACGGGAGGCTTGCTCACTGGAGCAGCAGAATACCGACGTGTTTTCAGAGCTACTGGGTAGGACTACGGTTCTTCAACAAGACATTGTCACCGAACCGGGGTTAAGGGTGCGTATGAGGCCGTACCGGGTACCCGAAGCCCGGAGGCAAGCCATCACGGCTGAGGTAAAACAGATGCTCCAGTTAGGCGTCATCGAGGAATCACGGAGTGAGTGGGCTAGCCCCATCATACTGATTCCGAAACCAGACGGATCGTTACGCTTCTGTATCGATTTCCGAAAACTAAATGAAGTGTCGAAGTTTCACCTTTATCTGATGCCCAGGGTGGATGAGCTGATTGAGAGACTGGGGCAGGCCCAGTACTTTACCAAGCTTAATCTCACCAAGGGTTTCTGGCCAGTACCTCTCACAGAATAAGCGAAGGAAAAGACCGCCTTCATAACTCCGGAAGGTCTATATTACAATGTGGTCTTACCTTTTGGGTTACATGGGGTCCCGGCTATATTTCAGAGGTTGATGGACATAGTGCTCAAGCCTCATCAGGAGTACACGTCCGCGTATCTAAATGATATTATCATCTTTAGCATCGACTGGCATACGCACCTATCACAGGTACAAGTGGTGCTGGATTCTCTCAGAGCCACAGGGTTAACGGCAAACCCCAAAAAATGTGCGATAGGACTGGAGGAAGCCCGATATTTGGGGTATGTCATTGGCCGAGGAGTTATCAAGCCCCAAATCAATAAAGTTGAGGCCATAAAAAACTGGCCTAAACTGTCAAGTACAAAGCTGGTGAGGGCGTTCCTTGGCATCCTTGGGTATTACCACCGGTTTGTACCTAATTTTGCTGGGAGAACGGCGGCCCTGACCAATCTCTTGAAAGGGAAAAAATTGGTAATGGTTTGGTGGAACCCTCAGGCAGAAGAAGCCTTTCAGTCCATGAAGTTGGCCCTGTGTGGACAGCCGGTCCTCATCAGCCCCAACTTCAAGGAAACATTCATTGTATAGACAGATGCCTCAGAGGTAGGCCTAGGGGCGGTATTTTCACAAGTGAATGGTGAAGAGCACTCGGTTACCTACTTGAGTAGAAAACTTGTCCCGGCAGAGAAAAACTATAGCGTGGTAGAGAAAGAGTGTTTGGCTATTAAGTGGTCCTTGGAACCACTACGTTATTATTTACTCGGTCGTCAGTTCCGCTTGGTGACAGACCACTCACCCTTGGTATGGATGAGAAATGTCAAGGAGAGGAATGCGCGAGTCACCAGGTGGTTCCTGTCACTGCAAAATTTCAGTTTCTCTGTAGAACATCACCCTGGGAAGTCGCAGGCAAACGCGGATGCCTTGTCCCGGGCACCTTGTATGGTGTCAAATGTTCAACCCCACAAGTTTCAATAGAGGGGGGCGTATGTGAGGCAGTGACCGGGATCTTATATGAGGGACGGTATATATTCCCGAGAATGTGTACAGAGACGTATTAAACCCATTGGAGTGCATTGCAGTCACAAACTCACCTGCGGCTGCAATGCAGGAATGAAGGTGAGCATTGACCTGGTCAGGCTATCTAGCTATGGCAGATTAAGTAAAACCCGGCAGGGCCTTCATTTCTTGGGGGAGGTTACAGGAAGGCAGTGGTCTGGCCTCCTCCCTCCAACCCGGGTTTTCCAGTGGCTCCTGCCACAGGTCCTTTAAAAACCCTGCACTAAGGATTAGTGTTGTTCTATGTTGGAATCTGCTAGGAGCATAGCAGGAAAGCTCAGCAGCATTGAGGGTGGCTGAACTCACGCTTGGGAAGGCTCTGCACCTGTCAGGCTCTGAGCGGCCCTGGCGCGTCCGTTGCCCACGGCAACCGTTGTTTAAAGACTCGTGTTAACCCGGCTGCGAACCGGAGAACTGTCCTGTTTACCCGTGAGTTGCTGAATAAAGCTGTTTATGTTGGACTTGCTTGGGTCACTGCCTCAGTTACTGCACAGTGCGAACACCGCTGCCTTACACTTATTATATGCTGTATAATAAAAATCAGGGCCAAGAGAAATATTTTCTGTAATATTTTTCTGTGCTTATTATTAATGAACCTATTCAAACCTGTATTATTTATTTTCCATAAATGTTTGAAATGACTGAAAATAAATATTAGTGCCAATTTCATTAATATGACTTTATTGCAATGGAAAAAGAACCTACAATGTTCTTGATTTGATGCAACACGTAGAGATGAGTGAATTGTTTAAAATTCTAATTCTCAGGGTTCACTGAATTTTCCCCCAATATTGATGTGCAGCAAATAAATTCATGCTAACTGCATAATTAAAACTTCTAATTGTTTGGAAAATATGTGTAGGATCCTGTGAGTTTCTCTTGGAGTCAATTGAACACATTTTGAGCCCTGTAATGCAAGCATAGCCATTTTTATGTCCAAATCACTTCAATCCATCCAGCTAAGGGAAAACTGATGGTTTCCCCTAGAGGTAAACAAAAGCCTACTTAACAACACACTACAGTATCAGACTTTTCACGTAACCTAAGTTGAATAAATTGTCTAAAAATTATCCCTTGGAGCAGGAGATATGTGCATTTTCATTGTTTATAGACCAGCTGTGCAAATAGAAGAAGCCCTGTTTGGGGAGTATTAAGCCCTTTGCACTTTGATAAATGACAGAAGCAAAAGGTTTTCACAAGCTGTCCAAAAATGAAACCTTTAGTTAGGAAACAAAAAAGGTGTACTGTTTTGAATGTGAAGAAGTAATGACCTCTCAAATAGCAGTTAAAATATTATCCCTTTTTTGAAATACACAACTGGTTTGCCAATGATCACAAAATGATTAGACAATTACAAATTTTTAGCAAGCCATCCAGAAATAATCCCCATTTTGTGTCTATATTTCATTTCTCCCACTTCAAAAATGTAGTAACAAGTTTGGAAATAAATTATAATTTTGGTAAAGAAAATTCCAGTCATGAAAGTAATAAATTATGGTTTGATAATTGTAAACAATTTTACCCTTCCTGACTAATTTACTCTTTCTAAAAAACTCATATGCAGGTGCTGCACATGTGGGGAATTATTGACTTTGCAGATATTGAAAAGGGTTCTCCTGGTCAATCATATAGTTCACTGTGCAAAAGCTTCATGATTTAAGGAAACACAAACCTTTTAGGCCGTATAGAGCGTCCATCACCAACAGCACATGCAGCAATACTTGCTCCAGAGCGTACCGCAAGAAAAGCTGATGAAGCCCCGGAGGATGCTTTTGACCCCCGCTGATTGTGCTGTATATTACCTATGCCAGCAACCTCCTGCTTTGATGACCGCAACTTGTTGTCACCCCTGTCTGGTTCTCAGGCTTTTTCCAACAAAGAATCAACATCATCATTGTGATCCATGATTCGGCTGAGAGGTGCATCTGTGCATGAAATGGCCAGCGCATTTTTGCATCAGCTTTATATTAGTTGTGATCTGGTTGAATTATATCAGGCTAAAAATCTGAGCATGATAAAACTGTTCTATATTATCCCAGCCTAACACTGCTCTCCATGTAGTTACTGCCTGATATACTGAACATCAAAGGCTTTCCAAGATTTGGATTGATCAGCCTATGCTAGAAAATTACAAGTTAGCTGACTTGATGGTCTGTAAATTTCTCATTTTGGTACTGTATTTTAAATAATACACACTTAAATAACCACCAATATATCAAATGTTTTATTTTAAATGGCAAAAAATAGGATAATTTAAAAAATACTGTATGTGAATTGGAAAAACCACAAACAGCTTTTCTCTAGCCTTTGCACCACAAACAACATCCCTTGCTATCTGCATCCTCATTTTGCAAGGTGCTAATCAGCAAACAAAATGCAAAATATAAATAAAAATAAAATAACTTACAATGTGTTTCAAATGTGCATATAACTGTTATGTGCCAACATGGGTGTATTTTTGCAGAGCTTATTTAACCCCTTCACCCATGGGCGATTTTCTGTTTTTTGTTTTTATCTTTTCCTCCCCTTCTTACAAGAGCCATAACTTTTTATATTCCTGTCAATATAGCCAAATGAGTGCTTGTTTTTTGCTGGACAAACTGTACTTTGGAATGACACCATTGATTTTATTATATAGCTTTCTGGAAAACTGGAAAAAAAAATCCAAGTAGGGTGAAATTTTGAAAAAAATGCAATTGCACAATTGTTTTTTTGGGGTTTTTATTTTGCTTGTTCACTAACTGCTAAAACTGACCTGCCATTATGATTCTCCAGGTCATTACAACAATGCAGATACCAAACACGTGTAGGTTCCGAAAATTCCGAAATTTGTCAGAAAAAAAAAATTGCTTGTGTCACCATTTTCCGAGACCTGTAGCATCTCCATTTATCGGTATCTGGGGCCAGGTGATGGACTATTTTTTGCGCCCTGAGCTGACATTTTTATTGATACCATTTTTGGGTAGATATGATGTTTTGATTGCATGTTATTGCATTTTATTACAATGTAGTGGCAGCCAAAAAAAGATTTGACTTTTTATCATTACGCCATTTACTGATCAGATTAGTTTACTTTATATTTCAATAGATCAGACATTTCTGAACACAGCGATACCAAATATATGTATATTTTTTGCATTATTTTATTTTGAATGTGACAAAGGGGGGTGATTTGAATTTTTGTTTTTTTTTCTTTTTTTATATTTTTAAAAACTTTTCTTTTTTTTTTTACTTTCTACTGGCTTCAATAGTCCCCTTAGGAGACTTGAAGCTGCGATCATACGATTGCTGGCGGTTATAGGAGATATGCAATGATGGGCGCGTAGGTCTTCTACAGACCTCCAACTGCTATGAAAACCCATCAGTGCCCCACGATCTCATAACAGGGGGGCCAATGGGCAGACCTTGTGACGTAATTCCAACCAATGCATATTAAATGTCGCTGTCAGAGATTGATAGCAGCATTTAACTTGTTAACAGCTGTGGGTGAATCGCTGATCCACAAGCGGCTGTTAGAGGTAAATGACAGCTGATCAGATCATCTGTCATGTGCAAGGCAAGAGGTGGGCTTAGCTCTGGAACACGCATCAAAGGCAGGGGCATGACTGATGAGTTACCTATATGTCATTGGTTGTGAAGGAGTTAAAATCACTAAAGTTTCATGTGGTTACAGCAAGTTTTTAAAAACAGGTGAGAAAAATATGTTAAAGGCAAATAACACTGTTCTACCTATTTTCAAAAGTTATCAAGTTCAGTTATGAAATGAGACATTTCTTCATGATTTTGACCTCCTGAATTCAAATGTGCCAATGTAAATTTTCAGTTGCTGTGACTCTGAGTCACTCACACGGATCGGGATAGCCAAGGAGTCTGAGGACAAAAGCCAGGAGGGTACGTCATAAACAGAGGGAAGAGACAAAGGCATAGTCAGGTAACAGTCTGAGAGAAAAATACCAGTAAGATAGTGGATTAGAACAAAGGGGTTAAACAAACAGACGGTAAGAACAAGGTTCAAAGTCAGGCAAGAAAAGATCATCAAGCAAAACACTAGGCACAGAGTAAACCAGCCATACCTAGCTGAAGTCTGGCAGAGGTCTGGGATCAACAGCCCAGTTAAGTAGCTGGGCTTGAGGCTGGATGCACACGAATCATTTTCCAAGCGTTTATGCTGCATAAAGGCTTGGGAAATGCTTGGTAATCCGTCCCCCATGGTCCTCAATGACAAGCCAAAATGTCAATGCCCATACTGCGTATTTTTCCGCAGCATGTCCATTAATTTTGCGAACACGCAGCGTAATCTCGGCCATTGACTTGCATTGGACAGCATGACATCCGCATCACTGCATGTGCACAAGCGGATATCACACGGATCAATGTGCAGATGGTACCCAGGTCTGGAGGAGAGGAGATTCTCTTCCAGACCTGTGTACCATAGAAACTATAAAAAAAAGAATTTAAAATAAAAAATAAAGAATATACTTACCTTCCGTTGTCCTCCCTGTGTTTTCTCTGCTCCGTCTGGTCTGCTCTATGGGTCGCGGTGTTGTGAAGGACCTGCCATGACGTCATTGAGTCTTGTGACCTGTCACATGACTCAATGACATCACCGCAGGTCCTTCACACCACCGCGAGCAGTGCAAGAGTCCGGAAGGTAAGTATAATCTTTTTTTTTATTCTTTACCATTCTTCTTTTTTTTTTAACTAACTTGGTGACACTACTATAAATCCATGCCGACTTCATGGATTTATATAGTGTGAACAAGTTGTCAAGCAATTTTCCAAGTGATGCTAAAATCACTTGGAAAAGCGCTTGATAACCCGCATGCAGAAATGCATGAGAAGAACGCTTGACAAACGCTTCTACCTGGCGGGAAAAACGCATGTAAAATCCGCATGCTTTTTTCCTGCCAGGGAGATGCAGAAAAAATCTGCAGCATTTCTGCATCGTGGGCACTTAGCCTTATAATTGTCCAACAGTAATCTGCAATCATTGATGGATTCCGTTTTCCTTGATGTAATTTCCCTATAGCGCAATATCTTGGTGAAATCTATCACTGTGCTCGTCGCTCACTGCTCTGCAGTTTGGTGGAAAAAAGTCTAAGTGCGAATGTAAGAAATGAATCTTTAAGGATATGTTACAGCCAAAATCCTTATATGTTTTGAGGAGATTTTCCACCAACTCTTCATAGTTATCTACTGATGAGTTTCCCAAAACATTTGCTGCCACTAATGCGAATGCTTCCAATGCAGTGTTTTCTTTTCCCTGCAATAAATGGAGAGGCTCCTCATCTTGAAAAAGTATTTAAATCTTCGGTCCAATAAAGACTCCTTCCTCTATCTTTACTTCACGCAACCTTTGAAATTTATTAATGAGAATCTTGAATGCTTTTGTATTTTTATCCATTGCCTTTACAAAGTTCTTCATTAGGCCCAACTTCATATGCAATGGTAACAAAATCTTATGTGGGTCATCATGTGTTTGATGCAAGACATTTTTTCTTCCATTGCTGAAGTGAATGTCAGAGAAGCCAGTCTCTTTTATTGTAGTGATATTGTCTTGCACGACTATCCCACTAACACAAAAAGCAGCAGTACTTTGTGTATCCACCCTGGAGACCAAGTAAGAGGGCAACCACCTATACGTCACCACAGAGAGGCCACAAATATTGGTCATAGTTCAGGCACCTCAACAGCTGTTTCATGTTGTCATAGGTTGCTTTCATGTGAACTGCATAACCAACTGGAATTGAAAGTAGCGCATTGCCATTATGCAGCAAGGCGGCTTTTAGGCTTCTTTTGGATGAATCGATGAAGAGCCTCGATTCCTCTGGATTATGACTTATCTTCAGATCTTCTATTAAGATGTTGATATTGTTGTATGATACAAGATTGCCCTCCATGAAAATGTATTGGACAAGATCTTTATCACGGTTGCGGAACAAAGAAATGCAAACATCGCCCTGCAAGAGATTACACTGCTGTAGCCTGGAATCTCAGAGCTTAGCCTTTCCCTTGGTCAGATCCAAATCTCTAACAAGATAATTTAGTTCACTTTGTATTATATGGTGTCTGGGTCGTGAGAGGAGGATGCTTCATGACAACAAGCGCCCTTTTTTTTCCTCACTACTTGATTCTGCTGAAAATGTTTCTAGTACTTTTGGAACTATCAGTTCTTCTGTATGTGGGCATATTGACAATAGAATTTTTGGATACTGTAAAGTCCACTTCTTCTTCAAAACTACTTTCCTAATGTGGGGGCACTATGCAGAAACAGCAAGAGGTAGTGAGATTGTTGTCTCTTGTGATCATTGGGACTACAAAATACACAGATTGCCTCTTCCCATGCAATCACTGGGTAAGATGTGATGCACATCTATTACAGCATATGTGTGGAGCCCAACTCTTGTCCTCATCTCCTATTCTGCAGCCAAAATACAGGTTGTAGGCTTTCCTTATCATGGTAGTCAAGTTTCACCTTTGTGAAGCAAGAGCAACTTCTCCGCATATGTGGCAAAAACTATCTGCTTTTTTAATGCAAGAATGAGGCATGTAAAAAAAAATTAAAGAAACATGTCTATATGCTAAGAAACTAAGCTAAGAAATCCTAAAACTGTATACATAACTCAGAGAGCATTTATAAAAGTAGGTGATGCAACTGTAATTAGGATTACATCATTGGAGTTTAGCTGATGGTTTTTGATTGGTCACCCTAAGAAGATAAAATACTGAAGGCTCAATTGACTAAATAGATGATCTAATAGACTAGCTATTAACAATGCAATAATGATTATGAAATAATAAAGACACTATTTTACTATATATGTGCAAGAAAGGTGTCATAAGTAATTACAACCACCTCTGGATCTTGAAAATTAGAGCCAATGAGCAAATTTAAACATCATATTCATTTTCAGCACCTCAAAATTAGTTGGGTTCAACTGTTTTCGTCTCTGAACCAATTTTTGCTGTAGAACAGTGTAATAATTGCACTAATCCAAAAAATTATGTTGAAGTATATTTTGTTTATGAAGCAAACAGTAAGGATATTTGTCCATTCTTTAAATTTGAGGATGATTATTGATATGAATAAAAAATAAATAATTCCAAAAGAAAAAAGGGGTAAAGAATTAACTATTTTTGAGAAGACGTAATTGGCACAATTTGTGTAGGGAAACAATGGGACAAGTTAAGGAAGTGAAGACATTTTTCTCTATATTGCATAGATTAGGCAATTGTAATTTATAGTTACCTCAGTCTGGTTTAAAAAGGAGGACCTGTCAGCACAAATTTGGAATCTAAAGTAAAGATATGGTGTTGTAAACAGATTAAACTGATACCTTTGTTGAAGAAATCTGCTTTGTTGTTCTTCTGAAATCCCCATTTAAAGTGTTACCCTAGTTAAGTTCAAGTGCATCGGGGCTGAACTGTGCACTGGACCTTCTGCTGCCTCTTTGTGTATTCTCCATCCTCTCTGCTTCCCTCTGGTCTTTGAATGATAGGTCATTATTTTTTAGGGACCTGGCTTCTTTGTTTGAAAGCTCATGCTGGAACCATCATTACCATGTGTGGCGCATGTGCAGATTGAGTATCCGGCTCAATTACTTCTTTTAGATATGACAGCACATGCAATGTCCATGGCAATGACTGCCTGGAGCTCAATGACGGCACAGGCATGAGTTTACAAACACCGGAGGCAGGTCAGTGAAAAAGTAGAGACCTGTCATTCAAAGACCAGAGGCACACAGAGAGGATCGGGCATCAAAGCACCCAGTGTAAAGTCCAGCCCCAATGCACTTTAACCTAACTTGCATAACAATTCAAATGGTGATTTCAGAAAAATGACAAAGCGTATTCCTTCAACAAAATTATCAATTTAATGTGTATTACAGCACCATTACAGCCATGTCTTTACTTTAGATTCTAAATTTGAGTTGGCAGGTTCTTCTCTTTAACATCTTTACTGTGTATTTATATTTTATGATTTAATATTACAAAATTTGTGCTTATAGGTCGAAATAAGTGATAGTATGGGAAAGAGGGGTTGGAAACTCAATCGGTTTAGGACATTTTCACATGAGAACATGAGATTTAAAAGGATATTTTTTATCTTACCACGTGATCTGCTGCACAAGCAGTTGCATTGGGTACTGGATCAGCTTTTTTAAAAAGGATCTTAAATAAAAAAAAAGCCTATTCATGTTGAATAAACTACAGTGTTACATAATGCTTATTTAGGTGCTACCTGCAAAACAAGGAATCATTCAACATTTGCTCTGTAGGTCAAAGTAGCACTTCATTTTGAAGTAATTATGCATCTTCTGTTAATACATCAGCTGCTATTAACCTTCCTGATTAAAATATGTATACTGGAAGCGCAATACACTTCTTTGCGACTGCCTTTTATGTGAACACTTTTCTAAGGTGCTTTAGAAGCACTTAATAATTAACTCTCAAAAATCCAGTAAATCACATTATCCCCAGTGGTCTAAATCTTTAGGGCATTCCAAATTAGCTACCTAACCCCTCAGGCCACTATGTCATTCACAAGTAACACAAAGAAGGGGAACCAGCATTGAATGAGACTTAGCTGTTTAACAAATGCGGAAACCATGATGAAGCAGAATGAGTTTCCTTAACACAGCACTTGTTTTTCCTACATGAGAACAGGGATTTGAATCCAACCTCAATTTCTTTCAAATTCTTTTTTAGTGTAATTACAATACAGCTTGTGATATAACGCAAAAGGGCAAAATTTCCTGTTTAAATAAAGAGACTTTATCCCAAAACGTCTGTATGTAGATTAAATAATTGTATTGAAATATTTTTAAAATAATACTACTACAGCGATATTAAATTTCTACAAAGCACGAGCAGTTAGAATTGGTAGAAATAAAAATGGGAGAATTAGGTATATTTCTGAAAATGCTTACTTCTAATAATACTACTTCTATTACAGTTAGCTCTAATATGGCAAGTAGTCTGTGTTAGATTTCTGCCAAAAACATAAATATAATTTATTTTTTTTCACATGACCTTCTTCAGCAGCTAACTTTTCTGCTTCCATGCGCTTCGGATTCCCATGGTGGTAACTGTGCTGGACATTGTTCCACTTCTCCAAAAACTTATGTCTACTATACTGCAACTCGACTCTGTCAGTACAAGGTACTGACCAGCACACGTATCTTCTGTTCCATGTGATGTCAAATATTTCCAACTCCTTTGTACCTTGCTTCACTAACGCCTCTGTTTTATGCTGCTCATCAAGTGAGCCATAACTCATGTAAACAAGTGTGGAAAGTTAAAAAAGTTGAAAAATATGGAGAAATGGCATGGTCAACTTGCTCATCTCACAGCAGCAGCAGTTATCAGACCTATGGACCCACATGAAGTTGAATAATGGAAGGTTTTAAGCCTATTTATAATGGGTGATCCAAATTATTCAAATTCACTATAAATTTCCACAAAATTTGAATTCTAAACAATCTGAATTTTTGTGGGCTCAACTTGATTCAAGCAAAATGGCAGCAAACATTTTGTGGAATTTTGAGGGCTAGGGAAGGATTAAAAAAGTAAAAAAGGTCCTCTACTGGATCATTATCCCTCAGGGCCCTTTAGTGAGCAATAATGTGGAGTGCAACTCACTTCATTTATGTTAATAATGTGCACAATGTCCCATGTGAATTTGTGTGGACTAGTCAAAGGTGGAGCTTGCCTAATGTCTAAAAGGGAGAAGATCAGAGAGGAGTTTAAGGTAGGACTGGACTTGGGGGAAGTGGCGGCAGGACTGGTATGGGAAGGGCTAAGGAGAGGTATTAAAGTCAATTTTTTTTAACACCTTCCTGGCAAATTCAATTCGCACCAAATGTATTCAATGCTAATAGAATTACCCCTCCTTTACCCCCTCTCATCCCACCAAAATGTAAAAAATATGCTGAAATTAGATTTTAGGAGATTCATTTACTGATGATGTGGATAACCTAAATAGGTACTGCAATTTTGCAAGCAAGGAAGTGTTGCTCATATCCTAAAAATAGGATGGAGGCAACAGGACCCTCTATCATAAGTGGTTAAAGGAGTAAAAGTGTCAAGTTCATGTAACCTTCTGTTTAAAAATGTGGTCCTATGTGTCCCCACAGGAAAGGATTACAAAATTTGGTACTATTATTTCCTCTGCTTGATTCCAGTCTGCTCCAGGCATTATTATGTGAGTCTAAATGCTTACTAGGCCAATTCAAAATGTTCATTTTGGTACCGTCTAACCATTTTATAGACAGCAGAATTTGTCAATGTTTTGAAGTAGAAAAGCAATAACACGCTATATCACAAAACTAGGACAAGCATTGATCTTGTTTTGAATATCAGTGTTTGTACATTTGCCATGATTTCATTTTTTGGGTAAGTCTCTCTTTTATATTGGAGATTATATGAAAAGCATGTGCAGTAGTTCATTGAGATATTTTTTTTGAAGAATTCCACAGTTGGCCACATTATGTTGGGTAAAAAGAACAATCCAGCTCGCAGAGTTTGTAGTAGCCAGCAATCCTAAGTATGAATAAACACCTCTCCTGCTTTAGTGTGATGAGAAACAGCATATAAAGGATAGATCAAAGCATAAACTGGACAAAAATATGCAGATGTGCATATCTATTTTTTGTCTAAAATAGGTTAAAAATGGACAATCCTGGAACTACAAAATTTTAAGGAAAAAATCCTATGCTTTTCAGACTGAAACAAAGTCCTTACTATGCATATTATTAACCGGGAAATGGCTGGGTCTCTCTTTTGTATACATTTTGTTGGCCTTGCCTCTCCTGAAAATTTTGATGTGTCTTTTTTTTTTCCATTTGGAGATAATTTGCTAAAGCCATCTTTTCACATCCGTGTTTCGTGGTATAAATATAAACTACAATGTGTGGACTAGACTCGCAACTCCTGAATCCAAACTCAATAACCTTAGAGGCATATATGAAGCTGTTGCGTTCAGTCTGGAGACACACGTCCGTGCATCATTGTATCATGGTCCAAGCACGGACAATAAAATACGGGTGTTTGTGTGTGAAACCAGTATAACTGCAATTAAATTGGATTATAGGCTATTAGAAATTAGTTCAAAACTGCTGCCAACTTAAAATTAGTGTTGAGTGACAGCGTGGCAAATCAGGGATGTTTGTGGGCGGAGCCGATTCTTTGGCGCGACCAAGCCGGAATACCGAACATGAACCCGAATTTGAAATGCCGAACAAATTCGCTCAACACTACTCAAAATGACTCATTTTTACATAATTTCTTGTAAACTTAATGAAAGTTGATTATGTTTAGAAACCTACTGATATTTTTAAGTGAACACAATTCTGCATATTTTGAATGCCTGGTACAGGTGGGCTGAGATGCATGGGGAAACTAGAAACAAAAGTATCTCAAGATATTAGTAAATATGGCTGAAATATGTAGCATAATAAACTCATTTTGGAAGCTGACCTAATTTTTCAATTTTTTCAGATAATACTTGGATAAAATATGTTTAAAGTAGTGGTATAAAACAGAAGACAGTTAATTTAATTTGCTTAGACATTGATATAAATGTAGTTTGTTTCTCAGGGGTAAACATCTTTGATAACACATAAATGCTCAGATTTTAAGATGATTAACTACGATGATCTTTTATTTTAAATACTGATATATCATATTATTCAACACCAAGAATTCCTTGAATTCCATAATACTGATGCAATGGCACTAAATAGTACCATAGTGCTAAAATAAGGACTCTTGGGTGAAAAAATTGACACTTCTGTTCAATATTGAGGACAATATACTTTCCACTTGAGTTACACTTTCTATGCAATGTGTCAAATGTATTTAAGCAGTGGAATGCACCAGTAATTCTCTAATTGAATCCACATGAATGTAGAGCTAGTGTATTGTGCGGTATTGCTGATGTAAAATGAGTCAGATTCATTCTGAGATTTAATGAAAATCAGGTGTACAGATTTGAGAGATAATAAATTATGGACCTACCAGGAGGAAAACAATACTTCAAACCATGGAGATTAAAACATAATTCAATTTCTTTCAATAGTTAATGACTGATATGATTTCTATATTATTGTTTATCATTCTCATATCTGTTATCTTGTGTTTAGCCATTGTAACAAATGGGTCCACATAAAAATATGGTGATAGGGGCTAACTCTAGAGAAACATTAGAATGGAGTATAACACAACTCCCAACTAGCAATCAGATAAAAGCCATACATTTCTTACTGTAAAGTAAGCTCAACTATATTTTTAGATCCTTGATCAGTTATAATAAAGCCATGAGACTTGGACTAAAATATTCCTATCATGAAACTTTTACTAATGGTAGCCAATAGAGATGAGCCGATCGATTCTAGGAGGATCGAATTTGAGTCAAGTTTCCTGAAATTCCTAGTTTCACGCGAATTCAAACATTATGAGTGACGGTCAATGACAGTGGTGGAAAGTTTCTGGGCCATCACAGATCAACAGTTCCAAGCTGAGCACAGTTTGTACTCCCAAGGAATTTTCAATTTTCAAAGTCACTGATACAGGGAAAAAAGAAAAAAAATATATATACAGTATATATATATATATATATATATATATATATATATATTTTTTTTTTTACTGTGTTAGCCAGTGATAGAAAAATATTTAGATTTGAGAGTCCTCAGTGGTTGATACCATTTAATGGCTAACTGAAAAGATGGTTACAGATTGCAAGCTTTCGAGACTACTCAGGTCTCTTCATCAGGCTAGTATAACCCAACATCTGAAGAATCACATATTTATACACAATAGGGCACAGAAATAATGCAATAGATGAGACAGGTGATGAAAAGCAGAGCTATTACTATGGGAGAGATACATTTTTCTGGCTGTAAATATTTTAGCAGTTCATAGATAAGAACTGTGAAAGTTTTATAGTTTAGTGCAATGTTGTGATGACCCCAAAAGTCTGATGGGCACATTCCTCAGTTCATGTAGAATGACATAAACCATGCCACACATTCATTCCCGCATAAAAGTGTCAAAGGTCACCATTAGTTTATATTCCGAGACTCTCCTTTCTCTCTGAGATTTGAAGTTACCTTTTAATACCAGTAATTTCATGTCTTTGATGCTGTGATCAGTGGAACAAAATTGCTTGGCTACTGGTAGATCTAATTTTTATTCTTTTATTGTGTGGCGATGAGAATTCATCCTTGCCCTAAGGTTTTGCCCCATCTCCCCTACATACAGACTGCCAGCTGGACATTTGGTACATATAACTAAGTATACTACATTAGATGTGATACAGCTGAAAGTACCTGGGATCTTATAGTCCTGATGTGAATTGGGGATCTTCATCTTGTCTGTGGTCATTATAAATGGACAGGTTTTACATTTTTTCTGGTTGCAAGGAAAGGTACCTGTAGCTGGTGGAGATGACAGGGAGCTTCTGACAATGATGCTTCTCAGATTTGGGGGCTGCCTGAAACACAAAAGTGGAGGTTCTGGAAATATGTACAGTAATTGGGCATCTTTTTGTAGTAAAGGTTGTAGTTTCCATGCAGCTCTCCTTAGCACCTTCAGATTTGGATTGTAGGTGACTACAAGAGGCACCCGGTTGCTTTCTTGTTTGGTTTTGTAATGTAGGAGATTATTCCTTGATTTTCTGGTGGCTCTTGTAATCTGGTTCTCAATTGTTCTTGGAGGGTAGCACTGACTCAAAAAGGTCTTCCTGAGGTCATCAAGGTGTTTGTCTCTATCCATAGGGTTGGAACATATCCGATTGTATCTGATGGCTTGGCTGAGTAAGTCTCACTCCTATAGAGTGTAAGCTCTTATGGTCAGTGGCATAGTTTCTCTTTCTCATCTGGAGAGTGTAATTTCTTATGGTTAGTGGGGTCCGCTCTCTCTCTTGTCAGTAAAGTGTAAGTTCTAAAGTTCAGAGAGGTCTCTCTCTAACCTGTAAGGTGTGCGGTCTATGGGCATAAAGGTCCTATCACTCTCTCATCTGTAAAGTGTAAGGTTTTATGATCAGCGAGGTTCACACGCTATTTCCTCTTCCCCACATGTATTTTCCAGGCAATTACAGTATTGAAATGGCAAATTTATTTGCAACAAAACAAATTTTGGGGGAAAAATTGTTTAAATCGGCAAACTATAATCTTGAAATATTCACTCACCTCTAGTACCAATGTAGACTACAATGCTTCTAATGGAGGAACAAATATGCTCGAATCCTCCAAAATACTTCTAAGGATTAATTGTGGAAATGACAATAATATGATAGATTGTTCTTGTAACTTAGAATAAAAGAGAATAAGCCATAGTCAAGCTCACATGTAGGTGAAAAACGTAGTGAGGTCACTTACTGTGGCTAGAGTCAGAAGCAGTAGACTTTGGAGTCGGGTGGCACTCAAATATCGAATGAAGAACAATAGAAATTTTAGAACATGAAAATTGTACAGTGCTCCTACACAGTGAGCCAGTGTTTCAGGATTCAGCTATGACTATGTAATTTAATCATTCCATAATATTTTATTCAAACATTCCTCAAAAACCTAGGTATTTTTATGGATGTAATAAAGACATTTTCATTGAATAATCAACTATTATCACATCTCTGGTGACAAAATAGAAAAGACTATAGTTATCCATGTGCCAAAGGAAACTCAGTCAAATAAAAAAGGTAGTTTATCAATCCATTTTCTGGATCCAAAGAGGTTTTTATTTTGTCAATTTTTTTCCTAAAAAAGGTCTAAGGGGTCACGTTTCTCCTTGTGGAGAGTGACTTACCGGCTCTGGCACGTCAAGGTAAGAAGGCTTATTCGCCGTGCAATGCTCCTCTGTTTGCAAATTGAGATTCTGATTTGGCTTTTATCCTAAGTCATATTGCACTACTCGTTAAAGGGTTGATTGTGACTTGTATCATTGCTGCTTCCAATAGGTGGTGCAATAGAGTTCAAGTGCTCTTTTTCTCTAAAGAGGCAATTTGCTTCCTAAAAAGAACATTTCAGTTGTTGTAGATAGTGTATTAATATTTTCAATCACAAACAATATTTACACTTATTAATTTACTTTTTGTTATACATTGCTTATTGTACCTTGTGGTAGTTCTTAATGTAACCACTTTCCATCTTCTCTGAATGACAATGGAGAGTACACTTTAGCGCAAGTGAGTCTGACATCATCGGAATCTCAATAATCTAGCTGCCATGAGCATTGCTTAAGGCACATACCACACTTAACACTGTCATCAATCCTCCAATAACTAATAATAATCAGCTAATTACAATTTTACATTTACAGTGCCAATAATTGAACTGTAAAAGTCAGTATGTTTATGTCCTCAACTCCAGGAACTTCTGAAACTTCTCAATCAAAAGCCTAGAAACACCTCAAAATAACCACTTTTGCTTGTAGTTTTTATAAATCCCTAAAATTTGAGGAATGGCCATAGGACTGCCAAGACAAAATCAGGACTGTTGATATATCATGAAAACAATACTCCTTAACCAGAAACTCATGAGCCACATGTGAATTTTAAGCCCCACTAACACAAATGGCTGAAATTTGGAAAGAATAGGCACCAGGGTCAAAACCGTAAAACTAACAGGCAACACTAAAGGGAAAACTACATCACATTAGTCTGTGTGGCTCACACCACCTATGTTTGAAAGTGACTTTTGCCTTAACAACACAAAAAAATGTGTTTCATAAAAATTATTTCAGCAATTTATAAAAAAACGGAAGTATCCTAATTTCCTCCTTTGAAGTTAAAAACTTTGTCATTGTATGCTGTGGCTCTGTGACTTACCAATTCTGCTGATACTTGTATATTCATCAGTGTCTTATGTGAGTGACATAATAAACCACTCAGTCTATTTGCATATATGCATCATTTGTAGGGTCCTATCATAGTATTTATCACAGAGAATAATTCTCTACATAAATAATCAGATTTTTTATGACATCACACCATATAGGTGCTCATCATGTAAAAACTTAATTTTCACAGTTTGTTTACCAAAAAATCTTATTATAGAATTATGTTTAATTTGTCACTTGATTACTTTTACATTGATTTTAATTTACTTTCTTTTTTTTCTTCTAGCAGCTTTGATTTTCCCATGAAACCACTTATTGAACTAATTTCTGATGGAGTTAGCATAGATGTTAGTTTTTCCTTTATTCGAGACAATAGATGATGTGAATATGGAAAATGATTTCTGCAGTATGTTAGTGAAAAGAGAACAAGTTTTGCAGCTTGACCTATAGCCACAATGCTTTCCCTTACAAGTGCATTTCATTACATTGAATAGTAAAATGGTATTGATCCAGACTGTATTGTGTTTCAGCTTTGTAGATTTGATTCGCAAAGTCAAATATATTCTATTTAATATTTCCCAACTTCTATAAATAAAACCTGAAATGAAATTATTTTTACCACTGCGCCAAATTATCAATTAAATTAATTGATAATTAATCAATTAATCAAAAAGAAGGGCTATGTATTTTAGAAATCCCACTTTACAAAGCCTTATTTGGTCATTCTGTGTAATAAAGAGGGTTCTTTATTTGAGGTCTCAACTAATCGGGGCAGAGAAGGTCTACCTACAGTATATTAGCACATCCATATAAAATAAAGACACCTCCTGTATTTTAATTGGTATTTTTCCATAGTTATATAGTCACATAAGTTAAAAATAACACAGGTCCATCAAAGTCAATCATCTCATGCAATTAAACATTACTTATACCTAGATTATTTATAACCGACAATTTCATTAGTTATTAGAAAAACATTTAGCCTTTGTCTGACTACTCTAATTGAAATGTGAACTATATCCTATTTAGATCCTGGAATATGCTTTCCTCCATGGGGAATGAATGTCCCCTAGTCCTTTGTATGTTCTGTGGAAGGAAAAAATCATGTGCAAGTTTTGTCCACACATGTATTTATACATGGAAATAAGGTAATCTCTGAGGTGGCTTTTTCTTAATCCAAACAAGTACATTCACACTGAAGTCATCAAAACTATGAATTAACACATGTGGAATTATATACTTAACAAAAAAGTGTGAAACAACTGAAAATATGTCTTATATTCTAGGTTCTTCAAAGTAGCCACCTTTTGCTTTGATGACTGCTTTGCACACTCTTGGCATTCTCTTGATGAGCTTCAAGAGGTAGTCACCGGAAATGGTCTTCCAACAATCTTGAAGGAGTTCTCAGAGATGCTTAGCACTTGTAGGCCCTTTTGCCTTCACTCTGCGGTCCAGCTCACCCCAAACCATATCGATTGGGTTCAGGTCTGATGACTGTGGAGGCCAGGTCATCTGGCGTAGCACCCCATCACTCTCCTTCTAGGTCAAATAGCCCTTACACAGCCTGGAAGTGTGTTTGTGGTCATTGTCCTGTTGAAAAATAAATGATGGTCCAACTAAACGCAAACCGGATGAAATAGCATGCCGCTGCAAGATGCTGTGGTAGCCATGCTGGTTCAGTATGCCTTCAAATTTGAATAAATCCTCAACAGTGTCACCAGCAAAGCACCCCCACACCATCACATCTCCTCCTCCATGCTTCACGGTGGGAACCAGGCATGTAGAGTCCATCCGTTCACCTTTTCTGCGTCGCACACAGACACGGAAACAAAGATCTCAAATTTGGACTCATGAGACCAAAGCACAGATTTCCACTGGTCTAATGTCCATTCCTTGTGTTCTTTAGCCCAAACAAGTCTCTTCTGCTTGTTGCCTGTCCTTAGTAGTGGTTTCCTAGCAGCTATTTTACCATGAAGGCCTGCTGCACAAAGTCTCCTCTTAACAGTGTTTGAAGAGATGTGTCTGCTGCTAGAACTCCTTGTGGCATTGACCTGGTCTCTAATCTGAGCTGCTGTTAACCTGCGATTTGTGAGGCTGGTGACTCGGCTAAACTTATCCTCAGAAGCAGAGGTGACTCTTGGTCTTCCTTTCATGTGAGCCAGTTTCTTTGTAGCGCTTGATGGTCTTTGCAACTGCACTTGGGGGCACTTTCAAAGTTTTCCCAATTTTTCGGACTGACTGACCTTCATTTCTTAAAATAATGATGGCCACTCGTTTTTCTTTACTTAGCTGTTTTTTTCTTGCCATAATACAAATTCTAACAGTCTATTCAGTAGGACTATCAGCTGTGTATCCACCAGACTTCTGCACAACACAACTGATGGTCCCAATCCCATTTATAAGGCAAGAAATCCCACTTATTAAACCTGACAGGGCACATCTGTGAAGTGAAAACATTTCCGGTGACTACCTTTTGAAGCTCATCAGGAGAATGCCAAGAGTGTGCAAAGCAGTCATCAAAGCAAAAGGTGGCTACTTTGAAGAACCTAGAATATAACACATATTTTCAGTTGTTTCACACATTTTTGTTAAGTATATAATTCCATATGTGTTAATTCATAGTTTTGATGCCTTCAGTGTGAATGTACAATTTTCATAGTCATGAAAATACAGAAAAATCTATAAATGAGAAGGTGTGTCCAAACTTTTGGTCTGTACTATATATGATTAGCAGAGGAAAAAACAATGTCTCTTTATTATAACCTTAATTAAAACAGCTTAGTGCTGGACAAAAATGTACACAAAGCACATAAAAGACACACAGTATACTAAATGGAAAAATACAAATGCTAGGTCAGCCTAGATTGGACTGACCTAACTAGCGTGAGTGGTATTTATTGCATATAATGGAACCCCCAGCAAAATGAGGCCCTCCAACAAAAATGTGTCTCAACTGTGGTCATGAAAGACATTAATAATGTGGAAGTCATGTGACATGTAACCACCATAGATTTAAAGACACAGTACACACAGACTGATGCACTATATACTGTGTCGGTCTGCACAGTACCTGGTACAATTGGATATGATAATTTTGTATGGTTCTAGTGGTATATGATATTGCCTAACCACTACTCATCATCATACTGGTGATACAAAATTGATCATCTTTTCTTTGTTCTACAGTTTTTTTCTGCTCAATAAAAATAATATCATTTTGGTTTTCTATCATCCTATTCTGAGAGCCACAACTCTCTGGGAAGAAATATAGTTTTCATTGGCATATAAGACTTATGGATTAACTTGAATTCTGTAATTCTGTTTGTTTTTGGTTTTTTTTTTGGGGGGGGGGGGCTGTGACTAAGGATTGATCAAAAAAATACCATTCCTCCTTTTTGAAGTAAGATAAGCAGGAGAGATATCCAGCACAGAGGTCTTGAGTAAAAAATCACTTTATTAATCCATTTAAAAACTCTTCATCAAGCCAGATAAATATTCAAAAACGCAACCATGACAAGCATAGGGAGGTGGTTTGGCAGTAAACACGTTTTGGATATTAATCCTTATTCATTGCAATATTTCAATATTAATATCCAAAACAAGTTTATAAATGGAATAATAAAGTGATGTTTTTACTCAAGACCCCTGTGCTGGATATCTCGCCTGCTCGTCTTACTTCGATGTGGCACTGTTGATCCGTGCATGCGGTCATTAATAGGGAGAGATGATTTTCTTCTTTTTTCTTTTTTGCATTCCTCCTTTTTGTTAATGGTGCTCACCATATGGGATAAGTAACATGTTAGTTTTAGAATATGGCTCATTATGGTTGTGGCCATACTCCTTATGGTTATATGTATGACCACTCCATTTATACAGGTGGACAATGGTAAAAATGCAGAATGCCAACAGAGAGACATAACTCTGCTGCTGAACAAAACTCTTCCTCTTTGATGTAACATGTCATCTTTTAGATCAATAAGTAGTACGAGCTGTGAGGAAAGCGCACACAATAGAGTAACCCTCTTTAAGGAGGAAGTTAAAAACAAAAACTGGTACTGTTCACCTAGAGGATGGTATGGAGCCTCTCTTATTTAAAATTCTACCTGCTGCTGCCTTGTGACTGGGGAGAGGTCCTAGGTAAAAATGTCCAAAAAAAAGGAAAAATTACTTTAAAAGGCTGCACTGAAGGAGAAAAAATCACTTGATGTAAAGAAGGATGATGAAGCTTATTTTATTAGTACAATGTGCTTAAGCCCCACCTACTGTCTCCTCCCCATTCCCGTAGAATGTAAGCCCGCAAGGGCAGGGTCCTCTTCCCTCTGTACCAGTCTATCATTGTTAGTTTGTTTACTGTAGTGATATTCTTATTTTGTATGTAACCCCTTATGTACAGCGCCATGGAATCAATGGTGCTATATAAATTAATAATAATAATAATAAACACCGGAAAAAAAAACAGATCTGATTCTTTTTCTGTCTGCCTTTTAAAGTTGTTTTCCTTTTTTTGGACATCTTTCAGGTCAAGATATTCTTCCTTATCATCCATGGCACTATATTATGAGTGTGACACCTACTGCTTTTCACTAACTTCGTATTTTACCAGTGATTCCTGCAGAGAAAGTAGCCCCAAACCTGGCTCTTCAGCAAAGACATGATATAGTTTTTGACTAGAATATTTCTCTTCATTTTTCTCTAATTTCATTTAGATTTTCTACAAGGAAATTATCATTGGGTTGATCAATCATTCAATTGTATATTGTGGTGATATCCCCACATATTAGAAGGTCTTTTAAAAGGGCCAAAGGGAGATTTTCCATAAGCTGCCATTTACACGTTTCCCTTGTGTCACAGTTCCCCGGTTGCTTTGTTAAGCTCACAGCCAGTATCTCCCTCAGCTTTTACTATGGGGCCAAGTGAAAAGGAAATTAATCCTTGCTGATAGTATACCTGAGGATTCTCTGAATATTCCCTAGTGCTCAGTACAATACACAGGTATCTGAAAATCAATGTCCTTTGTCTCTGTTTGTAAAGTGTTCTTTATCAAGATATTGTTCTTTATAGTTGTTTCCTGTCTGCTTTAGAGTTACATAAAGTCAGTTCTAATTGTGGATATATGCCGCTCTGTTAGCTATTTCATTGTTGGCCAGACCTCCCTATAACTCTTTGCTCTTTATCTTCATTATTGACTGAGTGGGATATAAAAGACATACAGTACTGTGTTAAAGATTTAGGCTGATGTACAATTGCGCAGATACCAAACATATAGTTTTTTTTTCAGTGGTGAAAAAAAAATTGCTTGTGTCTACATTTTCTGAGACCCATAATGTTTTCAATCTTCAGAATATGGGGCTGTGTGATGGCTTATTTTGGCGCTCTGAGCAGATATTTTTACTGATACCATTTTTGGGTGGATACAATGTTTTGATCGCCTCTTATTGCATTTTCTTGCAATGTTGCGGTGGCCAAAAAAAAAGTAATTTGACTTTTTTTCTCATTACATCGTTTACTAATCAAATTAATTTATTTTATATTTTGATAAATTGGACTTTTACAAATGCAGCATTGCCAAACGTGTATTTTTTAATGTTATATTTTTAATGGGGCAAAAAGTGTGGGGGGTGATTTTAACTTTTGTATTTTTTTAATATGTTTAAAAACATTTTTTCTTAACTTTTTATTGTATTTAATAATTCCCTTAGGGGACTTCAACACTGCTATGTATAGTGAAAATCACGATCTCCTTTAAACGCCAGCCAAACACTGGCTTTCACTGAAGAATCTTCAAGACAAGCACAGAGGTCTTCAGCAAACCCCTGGCTGTCATGACAACCCATCGGTGCCTTGCCATCACATCATGGGTGCATGGAATGACAAGCCCTCCTGCCAGTGCATTTAAAATTCTGCTTTCAGAGATTGGCAGTGTCATTCAACAGGTTAACCGCTGGGGGGCAAAGCTCCGCTCCAACTTCGGCAGTTAGAGGCACGTGGTGGCTGATTTAACCAAACATCATCTGCCAGGAAAGATGTGGGCTTGGTGAGCCCACATCAAAGTCAGGAACATGTCATATGACGTAAATGTACAGCAGATGTCATGAAGAGGTTAAAAAATACTGTTACTAGTTTATTTTTATCAATTAGCAAAAGGAAAATGCAAAATGATTGAATGAAAGAGGAACCAAATCACGATTTGGCATGACTAAGGTCAAGCAGCCTCCATTTTTCTTGGTAAACTGGCACAAAGTTAGAGAATTTATAGGACTATAATCAGGTGATCTTCTTAATCATATGTATATTGAAACAGTCATTAATTGAAACAGAATCTGGTGTGTAGGATGCTTAAAACTGCATGATGAACAGCCTAACTCTGCTACAAAGGTGATGTTGGGGAAGTTTCATGTCCTAGGTCATACACCATGCCAAGTCTGAGCACAGCAACAAAAAACATGGTAGTTATACTGCACAAGTAAGGTCTCTTCAAGGCAAAGATTTTAAAATAGATTTGGGTTACAAGATAAGATGTTTGAGCTTTTTTGAAGTAGCACCCAGAAATGGGTAACATTGAGGACCAAGGAAACTGAATGCAGGACATTAAAGACACATACTGCTTGTTTTCCTTTAAAATAGGTAGCTATCAAGCAGTGCCATCAGCTCAAAACTAGCAGCAATCAGTGGGATCCATCTACATCCATCTATTGTTCAGAGAATTCTGTCCAGAAGTGGTTTTTATGTAAAAATTGTGTTTAAAAAGCCATGCCTTCAACATTGAAATAAGACAAAGAGATTCAACTATGCGTGAAAACATAGAGAGTGGGGTGCATAAAAATGACAGCAGGTGCACTTGACTGATGAATCTAAATTTGAAATATTTGGCTATAACAGAAGGCAGTTTTTTTTTACCAAAATGCTAGAGAGCGATACAATAGTGAGTGTTTGCAGCTAACAGTGAACCGGGGTGGAGGTACCTTGAAAGTTTGGGGCTGCATTTTAGCAAACAGAGTTGGGGGTAAAGTTAAAATAAATGGTGCCTTTAATGCTGAGAAATAATGGTAGATAGATTCTAATCCATAATGTAATGCCATCAGGGAGGTGTCTGGCTACAAATTTATTATGCAGCAAGACAGCGACCCTAAACATACAGCCAATGTCATAAAGAAATATCATCTGCATAAAAAGTAACAATGAGTCCCAGAAAAGATGATATGTTCTCCACAGAACCTTGTTCTCAACATTATCAAGTTTATATTAAATGCAGAGATGAGGCTACATCCACAACAGACAATGCACAAGCCTACATTCACATACAGTGAGTACGGAAAGTATTCAGACCCCTTTAAATTTTTCACTTTTTGTTTCATTGCAGCCATTTGGTAAACTCTAAAAAGTTCATTTTTTTCTCATGAAAGTACACTCTGCACCCCATCTTCATTGAAAAAAAGCAGAAATGTGGAAATTTTTGCAAATTTATTAAAAAAGAAAAACTGAAATATCACATGGTCATAAGTATTCAGACCCTTTGCTCAGACACTGATATTTAAGTCACACGTTGTCCATTTCCTTGTGATCCTCCTAACTGCAATGAAACAAAGAGTGAAAAATTTAAAGGGGTCTGAATACTTTCCGTACCCACTGTATGTGTGGTTAATTCTCTGGGATGTTTGAAACAACTTTTCTGCCAAGTTCCATGAATTCCTTAAATTGTGTGCAAGTGTACCTAGAAGAATTAATGAAGTTTTCAAGGCAAATGTTGCTCAAACCAAAAATTTTTGGTATTTTTATTCTTATTTTGTCATTCACTTTCCATTTTGTTAATACATAGTAACATAGTAAAACATAGTTTTTAGGGTTGAAGGAAGACTAAGTCCATATAGTTCAACCCATAGCCTAACATGTTGATCCAGAGGAAGGCAAAAAAAACATATGGCAAACACTAAGCTCCACATTGGGGAAAAAAATTCCTTCCTGACTCCAAATACGGCAATCAGACTAGTTCCCTGGATCAATGCCCTATCAAGGAACCTAGTATATATAACCTGTAATATTATACTTTTCAAGAAAGGCATCCAGGCCCTTCTTAAATTTTAGTAGTGAATCACTCATTACAATATCATGCGGCAAAGAGTTCCATAGTCTCACTGCTCTTACAGTAAAGAATCCGCGCCTGTTATTATGATTAAACCTTCTTTCCTCCAGACGTAGAAGATGCCCCCTTGTCCCCGTTTCAGGCCTCAGAGTAAAAAGATCAGTAGAAAGGTCTTTGTACTGTCCCCTCATATATTTGTATATAGTAATAAGATCACCCCTAAGCCTTCGTTTTTCCAAAGTAAATAGCCGCAAGTGTAATAACCTGTCTTGGTATTGCAGACCCCCCAGTTCTCTAATAACCTTGGTCGCTTTTCTCTGCACCTGCTGCAGTTCAGCTATGTCTTTCATATACAACGGAGACCATAACTGTACACAGTATTCTAAGTGTGGTCGCACTAGTGACTTGTATAGAGGTAAAATCATGAGCATCTATGCCTCTTTAATGCATCCCATTATTTTATTTGCCTTTGCAGCAGCTGCCTGACACTGGCCACCAAACGTGAGCTTGTCATCCACCAATAAACCCAAGTCGTTTTCAGCGACAGTTTTGACCAGTGTTTTACAATTAAGCATATAATTATACATTTTATTTCCTCTGCCCATGTGCATTACCTTACATTTATCCCCATTAAAGCTCATTTGCCATTTATCAGCCCAAGCTTCTAGTTTACATAGATACTCCTGTAATATAAAATTGTCCTCCTCTGTATTGATTACCCTGCAGAGTTTAGTGTCATCTGTAAATATTGAAATACTACTCTGTATGCCCCCTACAAGGTCATTAATAAATATGTTAAAAAGAAGGGGGGCCCAATACTGACCCCTGTGGTACCCCACTGTTAACTGTGACCCAGTCTGAGGGTGTTCTATTAATAACCACCCTTTGCTTCCTATCACTGAGCCAGTTCTTAACCCACTTACATATATTTTCCCCTATCCCCATTGTTCTCATTTTATGTATCAACCTTTTGTGTGGAACCATATCAAAAGCTTTTGAAAAGTCCATATACACAACATCCACTGCATTTCCTTGGTCCATTCCAGAACTTACATCTTCATAAAAGCTGATCAGATTAGTTTGACAGGATCGGTCGCTCGTAAACCCATGTTGATATTGGGTCATGAGGTTATTCTTCTTCAGATACTCTAGTATGGCATCTCTTAGAAAACCCTCCAGGATTTCACCCACAGTAGAGGTCAAGCTTACTGGCCTATAATTTCCTAGTTCGATTTTTGTCCCCTTTATGAATATTAGCACCACATTTGCTATACGCCTGTTAGAACTCTCCTGTTAGTTTTTTTTTAGTTTGCTGGTCACATGACCATTTTTGCCTATTTAATCCGGCTCCGCCCTCCTGGTCTTGCTGGACTTCTTTGTATTTACTACTCTTGAGCTAGCTTGGTGCTCTGTTGCCGTTCTCTGTTAGTTTTGCTAGGTCTTCTGACCTCTATGCTTTTTGTTGTGTGTTTGTCTTTGACTGCTACTATTTCTGCTAGGAGGTGTCCAACTTATCCCAGTCCCTAGTTCTTGTAGGGATCCCTCCCTCACATCTATAGGTCTTCGTACAGACTAGCCGAGGACTTTAGCGGGTCTGATCGCAGGATCAGGTTCCCCGTTACATCGTAGGGATCTAGTTTAGTTCTATTGTAGGGAAAGTTCTCCTGTCTTTCCTTAGTCCCTGTAGCAGATCATAACAGTAAGTCCAGCCCTAAAAGAAAAAAAAAAAAATTTTCTCTAAGGAAAGACCTCCAGTTTTCCATCATGGTCTCGATTCAAGATTTGGCTCAACGCTTGCAGGGACTCTCTCTGGAGGTGGCCGAGCTCCAACAACACGTGAGTAGCTGTTCTGGAGCGCATTTTGTGGAACCAAAGGTACGTCTGCCTGATCTATTTTTTGGCGAACAACAAGATTTTTTTTCTTTTAAAAATGCTTGTTTATTGTATTTTCGTTTGAGACCCGGGTCCTCTGGTGATGAATCACAGCGCATAGGGTTCATAATGTCACTTTCGCGCAAAGATCCTCAGGGATGGGCCTGCTCTCTCCAACCTAGTGATCCGTGCTTTAGATCAGTGGATAGTTTTTTTTCTGCTTTGGGTTTGTTGTATGATGATCCTGATCGTGTCTCATCTGCTGAGTCTGAATTGAGACGTTTGAGGCATGGATCAGGTAATGTGGAAAAATATTGTTCTCACTTCCGTCGGTGGTCTGCCCAGATGGGGTGGAAAGATTCAGCTTTGAAAAGCTTGTTTCTTGCAGGGCTAGGTGAAAGGGTTAAGGATTTACTGATTGCTTATCCCACACCTGGAAACTTGCAGGAGGCAATGCAATTAGCTATACGGGTGGACAGGAGACTGCGTGCAAGGGTTAATGAGAGCAAATTCTCTGCTATGTCAGCTCCGAGTCCTGAGAGGGTCTGTGCTGACAATGGAGAGCCGATGGAGATTGGGGCGATGACACCCCGCTCTCAGGAAAAAGACCGCAGGCTTTCTGAAGGCTTGTGCTTCTATTGCGGAAATTCTGGTCATTTTATTAAGAACTGTGTGCTTCGTATGAAGAAAGAAAAAAAAATGGTCAGTTATGCCCGTATTGCCTGTTTAAATTCTAAGGGAGTATTACTATCTGCCACTATTGCTGCTCAGGATGAATTAATTGAATTTCGGGTATTTGTGGATTGTGGTTCTACTCTGAATGTGATTGATGGGGGATTCTTGGAAAAACTTAGATTAGAACCAAAAACTTTGTCATACCCTATTGCTGTGGTTTCTGTTGATGGCTCTCCCTTGAAGAGTGTTACTCATAAGGTCTGTGAATTTCCCCTCACTATTAATGGTATTCACCAAGAAAATTTGGATTTGGTGGTATTGGATAATTTGCCTTCTCCAGTAATATTGGGGTTACCCTGGTTAAAATTGCACAATCCTGTACTGGATTGGTCTACCAATGAAATTAAGTCCTGGAGCCCTAAGTGTTATGACAAGTGTTGTAACGGACGTATTGCTGCTGTGGATAAAGGGGAATTGCCTGTACCTATTCAGGATTTTTGGAGAGTTTTTTCTGAGGAGGAGTCACAAATTTTGCCTCCCCATAGAGACTATGATTGTACCATTGAATTTGTCCCTGGAGCGACTCTTCCTAAAAGTCGTTTATTTAATCTTACTATTCCTGAGAGAAAGGCTTTGGAGGAATACATACAGACAAGCTTGGCCGCCGGTCACATTAGGCCTTCCAAGTCTCCTGTGGCTGTTGGATTTTTTTTTGTAAAAAAAAAAGATGGCGGTTTACGTCCTTGTCTGGACTTTCGTGAGATTAATAAAATTACTGTACGCAATCCTTACCCACTGCCATTGATTCCTGATTTATTTAACCAGTTAGTGGGGGCCAAGTGGTTCTCTAAAATTGATCTCCGGGGGGCATACAATTTGTTGCGCATGAAGGAGGGTGATGAATGAAAGACTGCTTTTAACACTCCTGTGGGTCATTTTGAGAATCTGGTTATGCCTTTTGGTCTTACCAATGCTCCAGCATTTTTTCAGAATCTTATTAATGACATCCTTAGACCTGTAATCGGCAAAAATGTGGTTGTGTATTTGGATGACATTCTGATTTATTCGCCTGATCTGGAGTCTCATTGGCGGAGCGTACTTGAGGTATTACAGTTATTAATGGACAATTCGCTTTTTGCTAAGCTGGAGAAATGTGAGTTCGCTGTACAGAGAATTAGTTTTTTGGGCTACATTATCTCCAGTGAAGGTTTTGAGATGGACCCGGTTAAAGTTCAAGCTGTGCAGGAATGGCCTAGGCCTATTGGTTTGAAATCGATACAGAGGTTTTTGGGTTTCGCCAATTATTACAGAAAATTCATAAAAAAATTTTCTATTATTGTCAAACCGCTGACCGATCGCACCAGGAAAGGTGCTGATGCGGTTCAGTGGACTTCTGAGGCCATTGAAGCTTTTGTGTTTCTAAAGGAGAGGTTCACCTCTGCTCCCATCCTTATGCAGCCTGATGTGACTAAGCCGTTTTTGGTTGAGGTTGATGCTTCTTCGGTGGGGGTCGGTGCGGTGTTGTCTCAGGAAAACAAGGATGGAGTACATCCCTGTGCCTTTTTTTCAAAAAAATTTTCTGAGACTGAACTTAATTACGATATTGGTAATCGGGAATTGCTGGCGATTAAACTCGCATTTGAACACTGGCGTCACCTCTTGGAAGGTGCTGAATTTCCCATTCAGGTTTTCACTGATCATAAAAATCTGATCTACCTTGATGCTGTCAAGCGCTTGAATGCCCGTCAGGCTAGGTGGGCACTTTTTTTCTCGCGGTTTAATTTTACCAAGAATGTTAAAGCGGATGCTTTGTCTCGCAGCTTTTCTCCCATGGTCGGTGTTGTGGAGGAAGAGGAGAGCATTTTCCAAGAAGGTGTTGTGATTGCTGCTTTGGACTCCGTTTTGGAGGATGAGATTCTTAAAGCTCAGGAGAATGCCCCATCTAGCACTCCCCATGGGAGGTTGTTTGTGCCTAGGACCTTTAGGAGAGATTTGTTTGTTGAGTGTCATGAGTCTCGGTTGGCAGGTCATCCAGGAATTTCTGAGACCAAGAGACTTGTGGGTCGCAGTTTTTGGTGGCCTGGATGGCAGAAGGAAGTCATTAAGTGGGTGCGCCAATGTACTGTGTGTGCTAGATCCAAGTCTTCGCATGCTCCTGCTGCGGGGTTGCTTTGCCCTCTGGAGGCTCCTAGTGCACCTTGGACACATCTGGCTATGGACTTTATTACTGACCTTCCCCCCTCTGAAGGTTTCACGGTCATCTGGGTGGTCGTGGACCGTTTTAGCAAGATGTGTCACTTGGTTCCCTTCATCAAACTGCCTTGCGCTAAGACACTCGCTAAGGCCTTTGTCAAGGAAATTGTCAGACTACATGGTGTTCCTACTGACATTGTTTCTGATAGGGGACCTCAGTTCGTGGCTCGTTTTTGGCGTGCCTTTTGTGACAGGTTGAGAGTTCATTTGTCGTTTTCATCAGGATATCATCCTGAGTCTAATGACCAGACAGAAAGGAAGAACTAGGATGTTGAGCAGTTCTTGCATTGTTTTGTGGCAGACAATCAAGAGGGGTGGTCTGAGTTTCTGCCACTTGCTGAATTTGCTCTTAACAACCATACATCCTCTTCTGCTGGGTGTTCGCCTTTTTTTTGTTGTTCTGGGAGACATCCGTCTTTTGGGTCATTCTCGAAATTGGTTTCGGCTGTGCCTGAGGAGGAGAGTTTTTCCGGTGATTTGGAGAGAGTTTGGACGGATGTGCGTGGTAATCTTCAGGAGGCTAACAAAAAATCTAAGAGGTACTTTGATAGGAAACGGCAAGAGGTTTTTTTGCTGTTGATGACATGGTTTGGTTGTCCTCTAAGAATCTGCAATTGAGGATTCCTTCTAAAAAATTGGGTCCCAAGTTCGTAGGGCCCTTTAAGGTGCTTCAGATAGTTAACCAATCTGCTGTTAGGTTGGAGGTTCCTACGTCCTGGAAGATTAACCCGGTGTTTCATGTTTCTCTGTTGAAAAAAGCTGATGTGTCGGATGGTGACGCCTCTGCCACTGTTCCTCCGGTGGTGGAGGACGGGGAATATGAAATTTCCCGCATCCTAAATTCTAGACTGTATAGAGGGAGTTTGCAGTATCTCGTCGCTTGGAAGGGTTTCGGACCTGAGGATAACTCATGGGTGAGGGCGGATGATGTTTCTGCTTTCAGAGTTGTCAGAGCGTTTCACAGGAGGTTTCCTGGTAAGTTTGGGCCTAGGGGATCCGGAGGATCCTCTTAGAAGAGGGGGTACTGTTAGAACTCTCCTGTTAGTTTTTTTTTAGTTTGCTGGTCACATGACCATTTTTGCCTATTTAATCCGGCTCCGCCCTCCTGGTCTTGCTGGACTTCATTGTATTTACTACTCTTGAGCTAGCTTGGTGCTCTGTTGCCGTTCTCTGTTAGTTTTGCTAGGTCTTCTGACCTCTATGCTTTTTGTTGTGTGTTTGACTTTGACTGCTACTATTTCTGCTAGGAGGTGTCCAACTTATCCCAGTCCCTAGTTCTTGTAGGGATCCCTCCCTCACATCTATAGGTCTTCGTACAGACTAGCCGAGGACTTTAGTGGGTCTGATCGCATGATCAGGTTCCCCGTTACATCGTAGGGATCTGGTTTAGTTCTATTGTAGGGAAAGTTCTCCTGTCTTTCCTTAGTCCCTGTAGCAGATCATAACAACGCCAGGTCTGTGGTACAGACCCTGTTATTATGTAATCTTTAAAGATTAAAAGTAATGGTCTATCTATGACTTTACTTAATTCCTGCAGTACTTGCGGGTGTATCCCATCCTGGCCCGGGGATTTGTAAACTTTAATGATTTTTATACGCCGCCATACTTCCTGCTGGGTTAATAGATAAAATAAACTATTAAAACTTCTATGGTTGAAAGAATTCGGCCTTGGAAGCATTTTTACCACACTTGCCAATAAACTTTTGCACAGTACTGTCTCAACATATTGTTAGAGATGCCATAGAATTAGTCATTTAGATTGTCAACTGAGATTTTCAGAAGAGATGAGCAAATAAATCCATTACTAATAAAATTTGTAACACATTTTGTGAAAATTCTAAACTTATTTGATTCTTTATGGAGTGATTTGTTCTTCTTTATTATGAACCTCAGCTGGCATACTAGTTAACCTATGTCTGTGAAAAATCTGAAGTTTTTGAAATTTGATTGGAATGAATCCATCAAAATGGGTTCCATGAGGTAACCATTTTTCTGTTTTATTTTGTGATCTTGTAAGGGATTAAAATAATAAAATACATTATACTCACATGTCCTAGGCCTTTACATTTATTTTCGCTGACTCTGCTTCCTCTACATTACCCTCTGTGAGGGTCTTTGGTTTTACCAGTGTTCCATTCCAATGATAGATTATCCTCACGCGGTTAGGTGGTGGGTGATTTACTCATCTTTAGCTCTCAACTCTTTAGAATTCAGTCTTCTCATCCCACACAGTGACTTTGCGGCCTCTCTTTCAATTTCTGATACTCATATTTTATATCCTAGTTCACCTTTTTGACAATTTTTGAAATTTATATGACAAAATTAAAACTTGTCTGTAACATCAAAACAGTCTTTCTCTTGGGTATCAGAGCTTAAACTAAAAAGTAACAAAAATTAATGACCTTTAACAGTTTAATTCTATTTTCTCCAGGATTGATTATACCATATTTCTATTTATTAATTTGCCCAGTATTTCTTTCTATAGCATGGTACAGAAAAACTGGAGGAAAACTGATTCTAGAATGAATACTATAGATTTCTATGGTAGATATTCCGAAATGTTGCTGCCAGGATTTTTTGGGTCTGGCTATTGACACCAAAATGGTGCATAAAGTACACATCTTTTTATCAGCTGGCACCACTGAGGTATAGAAACTTAGACTTACTTAATAGCAAGATCCCTCTTTGGGCCTGAAACAATTGCCCCATTGTCCACTTATAAAACACAGTAATAAGCCAACATTATTAATTCATTAAATATCATTAGTGAGCTGAGCAAATCGCTCAACATTTTATTTGGACAGATTCGCTCAATTGGGGTGTGAGGGTAAGATTCCATTTGCATTATACAAATTAAATTCTAATCAAATTTGTCGGGAAAGGGGGGATATAGAAAAGAGTAAACTCCACCCCTATACAGCCATCAGAATTCTGCAAAATGTTAGTTATCTGCCATTTTTCTGAATTCAAGTAAATCAAGTCCCCAAAAATTTGGATTGTGCAGATTCTGTAGACCCCAAATGTTTGGAGGAAGTTTATAGTGAAATCAATTACTTTAGAATTGATTTCCTCAATTCCAATCATTAGCCATCCAAAATAATAAATACATTATATATACCATAACTGACCATATTAAGGCAGAAGGTTTAAGAAAATTATTTCATTTGATACATTGCAGATATATTTTCTGAAATATTCCGTTATATGTTGGAATGAAAGTACCATTCCATCATATTATAAACCCATTGCAATCTTCATGTTGCTATGTAAGAGAAAAAAAATAACATAAAAACAAATGTGCTTTTAATCTCAAAGCATACAGAAACAAGGCCTATTATTATCTGCTCACAATATGGCCTTTCATCCTTTCATCATAAATCTGCAGCTTTATTTAAAAGGTCAGACAAATATTCATCATGTGAAACTATGTAGGATAAGATGCTATGAAGACCGGGGACACGAGGAGGATACACATTGGCAGCATACACAGTTGTTTAGCTTCATACCAGTACGGCCTAACGTGACATGGATGAGCTGCTGCTTACATGTGGAAAATATTTAATGACAGTGCACATGTAATCCCAGATATGTCATTAACTGTTTTCTCCTATCTGATGTACTTGCCAAATATTGTGTCTAATTATTTTCCTTTCCTTCTTGTAACAACAGAATTTCATGCTATATCCCTGTAAAAAAAGAAATAATAATAATAAAAAAAATAGGACAGTGTTACCATCTTTTCTGGTGAGCAGAAAGGAAAAAAATATAAAAAAGACCCGTTAATCTTTGTTCCACGAAAGGATAAAACAGCATCACGCGTGTGAAAATGGCTTTGACCTTCGCCCTCTTGATGTTACCAGGTCTGTCACTCTCTTTGCTCTGATTAAATACTTATAGCATCCTTCACTGTAGAGAGAAATCAAAGACGGAAATCTAGGGTTCCAATACAAAGAATATTATTTAATCACAGCTGGGATCATCCAAACTATTTTTATCTTTTTTTCTCCTTTCTTCCAATTTTTTTTTCTTACTTGATCTAGTTAAAAAACAAATGTGAAACACTTTACCGGTATAGTCACAATATCCATAACTCTCCGGTCATGTGATTATTTACGGAATACATATACTTTATGTCTCAAGTGCAATAAGATTTAAAGAATTGCTCCCTGCTGAACTGAATGAATTGTAAAGAAGGAAATATGAAGAATGATTTCAGTCGTAGAAGACGTTTTGTATAAATGCTGTAAGACGTACTGCTGGTTTTAACAACTTAGGACACCTATGGATATTTACAAATTGCCATTTAGACTTGGCAGTTGCTAAATTTGGCATAAAGTACTGTACAATAGTGTCAGGAATGCCACATTTCAACAATAAATGGTGGCTACATATAATGGCTCATTCTATTGTGTATCAACTATTCCAATGTAATATATGTGTTGCAATTGAAAAATCATGACTTGCCGTTAAAAATAGATCTACGGAATGTAAATTGCTTTTCAAATGTTTCAGAAACAGTACCTACAGAATTATAAATTAATATTTAGATAATATTAGATAACATATTGCTGAATAAATATATTTAAATGCCTTAAAGGGGTTCTCCAGGTATAGTGATGAGCAAACCGCACAAGTCCGGGGTGCATACCGGACAGTTGCTGTCCGCTGCTAAACGCCGAACACAGACTTCCCCCAGAAGTCTGTTGCAATGTTCGGAGTTCCGGGGGAAGTCTAATGCAGAGAGAGAGAGATTTTCTCCAGATCCAAAGTTCAGGTCTCCATTGCTCCCAATGGGCTCAGAGTTCTGGTTCAAGTTCGGGTACAGCTCTGGTACCTGAACCAAACTTTGGACTAAAGTTTGGATGGCGTACCAGAACCTGAACTACAACGGGTCTGCTAATCCATATCCAGGTATATTATATCCATGACCTATACTCAGAATATGTTGTTATTATTTCTATCCTCAGAATAGTTCATCGGTATCAGATCGGTGGGAGTCTGACATTTCACCATTCAGCAGCTAGCAGTTCTGCTGGTGGCTGGATGTACGGAATGTATTGAGCTGCACTGCATAGCACCATTCAATATGTAGCATGATACGTCATCGATATCATGACTAGTGTTGAGCCACCCCCGTAGTGTTCGGTTCGGTTCGTCGAACACCCGTGTGTTCGCCGAACTGTTCGTCGAACTGTTCGTCGAACACCTTTGAACACCGTTAAAACCAATGGCAGGCAAACAAAAACACATAGAAACACATAGAAAACACCTTCAAAGGTGTCCAAAAGCTGACAAACTGCTCAGAAGACACAACTAACACATGGAAAAGTGACAAGTACATATAGTCATGCGAAAAGAAAAGAGGTGGAGGAGTAAAAGGAGGGGGAGACACAGATATAGGCATGTCATGCCCTTCTAAAATCCAAAAAGTGAGAAGCCGACACGGCCAGTCCGTTCCTGCCCGTGCCACCTCTGTGTCGCCGGGTTTGTGCCAGAGCCGCGGTGGACCCTGACAGCCAGCCCCCCTATCCCAATACTGGTGCCTGTCCGCCGGTGGGTCGAGGCCCCCCACGGTGGGGGAGGGGTAACATCTGCAGAAGAAAGACCATCTTCCAGCCAAACTAAGATGTCGACTTCTTTTCGTGGACAATGTGATACGATCCCATTCTTACGGACATGCCCATCGCTACAAATTCTAAATGAGGCACAAAAACAGCAGGTGCTTCAACGGATATCAAGTGCTCCTTCAAGTGGGCTCTCCATCACCTCAATTTCAACATCACAAATACTCCAGTCCTCAGAGGTGTCACCCCAATCGCACTTGCTTCCTCACAGCTCCCAAGTCTCCAGCAGCCCGTCTGAGTATGGGGTAGCACAGATGGTTGAGTCTGCACAGCTGTTTACTCATACTATAGCCTGGGAAACGGAGGTCTGCTCCAGAGCTTCTGTTAATCCAGATGAGGAAATGATCTGATCTGATGCCCAGAATCTTTATAAGTCGGATCCAGGACCAGATGAAGAAGGTTCTGAGCATAATGTAGACCCTTGTTCCCAAACTGTAACTCCTGTTGGTGGAGACAATGATGAAGACGATGATGAGACTCAAATACCTGATTGGAGCGACAACTTGACTTTTCGGTCAGGGCAGGAAGAGGTTGGCTCTGAGGACGACGGGTGTGATAACACACAGGGTGATGATGACGAGGTTGGAGATCCCACTTACTGTCAACCCACAGTCAGCCAGTCGATGAGGTCAGCAGAGGAGGTGGAGGAGGATGTGACTAGCCCTGGGGATGGGGATGACTCGGTACCCGGGCATTTGCCTGGCCTTGGGGATGTCGCGGTGGTCGGCTCCCTGGCCCGTACCCTGGGGTCTCTCTTTAAAAGGGTGGATAATTGTTAATTTTATAAGAGTTCATGACGCCACCTGTGGTATCTGGTGACAAGCACCAGCGCTGCAGCAGTCCACTGAGGCCGGTGATAAGGCAGCTCGATGGTATAGCTCCCCACAGGTGGACCTAGGTCTCAGGGCAGCGTATGCAGGGGGAATGCAGGACAGGCGAGACCCAGCTGGGTCAGAGCAAGAACGGGAACGGACACGGTAGTCACTTCAGTACCTTTTACTGGTGGAAATTCAGGCACATCCCGGAGCACTGTAGGGTGAAGGGTGCATATCAGGATCCTCCCCAATGAGCGGGTGTAGGGCCTCCTGTTTCTTGCCTCTGCGTAGTAAGTTTCTGACCTGCCTGGAGCTAGGCCTAACTTTGTCTCTGTCCTGCACTGGCTGACCTTGTGGTAGGGCTTTCTCTTGGAGTTCACGCTCCCAGTATGCGGGGCCTAAGCGTCTCCTGGCTCTGTTACATATCAGTACCTTAGCGATCCTGGGACTTGTAGTTCTCCAGGGATTATGGTTATGCCTTAGTGGGTCATAGAGATACCGGTAAGCTCGGATCCTGTGTCCGGTAAATGCTTCGGGGTGAGCTGGTTAAGCTCCTCTGCCCCTTATGTACTAACTCGCCACTCGCCTTCGGCCTACTCGGGCCCTCACTAGGCTATACACACTAACGGCAGCTTGCCGCGCTTCATTGATCTTACGGCACCGGCACACCTTAAGCTCTATCTGGCTCCCTGAATCTAGCAAGCAGGAGCCTCGTGCTCCACTGCTGAACTATTAACTGCGTTCTCTAGACTAGACTGAGCTCCACTGCAGACTGACCTCTCTTAGGCTTCTCTACTGCAGGAACTCTTCAGAGGAACTGAACTGCCTAGCTCCACCTTCCCTATTTATATCCCTAACGGGCTCCCTCTGCTGGTCTGAGGTGGAAGGTGGAGATGTGTGAATGTTTATGGGGGCCTCTTGTGGAGGATTCCATCAATGCACTCTTCTAGGATCTGTGATACCAAGTGCAGCGGGGCATCACAGATGCTATTGACGACGAGGTTAGGTTGCGCCTTCCTGAACAGAGACGGAGTACTGGAAGCATGTCAACAACTGCATCCTCAACCACAACTCTGCCTCTGACCACAAGTCGTAGTGGCTCTTCAGGTCTCATGGGCTCTAAGCCTTGCATAGCCTGGGCATTTATTCAGATCGATAAGGATGACCCAACTCGTGTTATCTGTAATATTTGTCAGCAAAAGCTAAGTAGAGGCCAAAAAATCCATAGTTTGAGTTCTTCATGCATGTACCGTCACATGGATATGAAGCATAAGTTGCAGTGGGAAGCTCACTGTGCTACAATGCGGCCTAGCCGGCTGGGCCAACCACCGTCTGCCCCATCTTGTACATCCGCAGCCTATTCATCCTCTGTGACTGGGGGGACAGCAGTCACACATATTTTTGGACGCAGACCTGCCACCTCTTTACCCGCAACAGCCAGTGTGATTGGCAGGTCGTCAGTTCATTGGGAAGTGGAAACACCTGCTAGTGTTGAGCGCTCTCCGACATCGAGATCACCACCTTTGGATCAAGGCAACCTAACATGTCCGCCTGCATCTTCCTCACAGACCGGCAGTTTGCCGGGTACACCCTACTCAACACCGTCTAAGCACAACAGCCAGCCCTCGGTCCCTCAGATGTGGAAAAGTAAAAGACCATTTCCTCCTAGCCATGAGAAAGCTAAGAGGTTGAATTTCACCATCTGCAAGCTGTTGGCTACAGAAATGCTGCCTTTCCACCTGGAGGACACAGAGGATTTTCAAGATCTTATGTCCGTCACAGTGCCCCAGTACCAGATGCCCAGTCGGCACTACTTCTCAAAGAAAGGTGTGCCTGCGCTCCACTAGCATGTCACACACAACATCACCGCTTCTTTGAGAAACTCTGTGTTTGACAGGGTGCACTTCACCACAGACACTTGGACGAGAAGGCATGGACAGGGGCGTTACATGTCGCTGACTGGGCACTGGGTAACTATGGTGACAGCAGGACAAGGGGCTGCTGTCCAACTCTTACCGTCCCCACGAGTTGTGCGTCAATCCTCTTTATTTCGAAGTTCCTCCACTGCTTCTACCTCCTCAACCTCCTCTCGGTCCTCCACCTGCACCCAAAGCCTGTCTGGTAATGCCACCTGCTTTCTAACTGCGCAGAAGGAATCCTGCACACCTCCTTACTATGCTGGCAGCAGGGCTCAACGGCATCAGTGTTTACTTTGAAATGTCTGGGAAA
Organism: Phyllobates terribilis; assembly: GCF_046119375.1. Lineage (NCBI taxonomy): Eukaryota > Metazoa > Chordata > Amphibia > Anura > Dendrobatidae > Phyllobates > Phyllobates terribilis. The sequence continues at coordinate 227,814,460 of NW_027362763.1, forward strand.
TGTGAGTCACACAGCTGAGGAGTTGTGGTCAGCTCTGGAGACCCAGTTTCATGAAAGGTTGTCTCCACTGGACCTGCAACCAGGGAAGGCCATGTGCGACAATGCTGCAAACCTGGGTGCGGCACTTCGCCAGGGCAATGTCACACACGTGCCTTGTATGGCTCACGTGTTGAACCTGGTTGTCCAGCAATTTTTAGCCCACTATCCTGGACTAGATGGCCTTCTGCAGAGGGCACGGTCGCTGTGTGCTCACTTCCGCCGTTCGCATCCCGCAGTTCAACGACTTACATCTCTACAGAAGTCGTTGGGCCTGCCAGTTCACCGGCTGAAATGCGATGTGCCGACACGGTGGAATTTAACTCTGCACATGTTGCAGCGACTGTGGCAGCACCGACAAGCCCTGGTGCAATACGTTCTGACGTATAGCCTGGGCCAACGAGATCCAGAGGTGGGGCAAATCACGATGCAGGAGTGGTCTCAGATCAGGGACCTATGAAGTTGACGCGCCCCCTGGTCCATGGGGTACCCTGAGCCGGGCCGGTAGACGCTGGGGCTTGTAGTCACTGTGGCGGTGACCCAGTCCGTGACCCAGGGCGGTCAATCCAAGGGTAATTTGTATATATGGATTTTATAATGTCTGACTACGCCACCTGTGGAGTGCGGCCAAAGGGGCCGTCGCTGCGGAACAGTCCTCTGAAGCTGGTGGTTTTGCAGCAACGGTATTATTACTCACCACAGGAAGAGTGTAGCTTCAGGGCAGTGTGGGTGGATGATGGTGGTTGTAGTGCAGGGAGTCAGTAATGAACACAGAGTCCGTGTGATGCCGTCTCAAGATATTACTCACAGTTGTTGTAGTCCAGATTACAGGTACCAGAGCAATCTCCCCCGTCGTGCTGTGCATACTCAGTGAGGGGCTCAGTCCACCCCCAGATAGCTCCGGAGTACTTAGCAGGACCCCCTTCTGTGTGTCCTTTCTCTGGCCTTCTCCCTGCACCTCACACCCAGTGACACTTCTATCCGGTATCCTCAGGCCTTGGCGGGTGACGTGTGTTCCGTCCCCTGGGTCCTATGTGGCTACCTTCTTAGTGAGACTGGTGTGGACTTTGGCCTGCAGTACATGAAATGCAGCAGCCTCCGGTTTCTAGTTGAGCCTTGCTGTTTCTCCGCTAGTTGAGGGACCGGTTCCCCTTATCTGGCCTGACCCCTCTACCTCCTGGTAGCAGCGGGAGTACGGGTGGCCTTCTGCACGGCCCGTAGCCGTAGGGTCCCTTCGGTTCCTGGAGCCTTCCAGCTCCCACTCCTCTCTTCTCTCCTTCAGTCCTGGGCCTCCCAGGCTAGGCCCGCCTCCGGAGCAGAGCTCATGCCTAGTCTCTGCTCCTGTCACTTTTCGTCCTCTGTCTGGCTTGCTCTTTCTAAGATGGCTTCCTATTTATACTCTCCTTGTCATGTGCTCCCCTAAGCTGCTCCCCTAAGCACCCACTACATAGGACCCTCAAACCAGCTAGGGACCTGGGACTGTGCTCTCCCTTAGGAGCAATCTCGCCCTACCCCCACTGCGGGTATGTGTTGGATGCAGGAGTCAGGGTCCCGAGCCATATGCCTTCCTTACCTGAGGGTGAGATACCACACCTCTGGGTGAGATGCAGTAACTCTGTGGCGACTGAACCCTCAGGGGCGCCACAGTTTTGAAATGGCGACGAAGATGTTTAGTGCTGACGACGATGCCATTATCAGCATGACTATTCCGGTGATTTACATGCTGGAGCACACATTAAACAGAATTCAGAGTCAGGTGGTGGGACAAGAGGAGGTGGAGGAAGTAGAGGAGGAGTCGTATGCGGAAGGGATAACATCTCCAAGGTCCAGACGGTTGGCAGCACCAAGGCGGCAGGCATGGGAGGGTGGGGGAGAGGGATTAACCAGGGCGCATGGTAGCAGCCAAACTGTTGAGGAAGGTGCAGGAGCCGAGGAAGACGTGGAGGACGAACTAGCGATGGGCATGGAAGACTCATCAGATGAGGGAGACCTTGATCACATTTCTGTTGTGCGAGGTTGGAGGGAGAGGGCAGAGAAAGGAAGCATGATTCTTACCTCGCTACCAACACAACAAGGACTTGGTACTTCTGGATGCGCAAGACACATGAGTGCCTTCTTGCTGCACTACCTGCAACATGACCCCCGGATTGTCAGAATTCGAAGTAATCCCGACTACTGGGTTGCCACACTCTTAGATCCCCGGTACAAAAGTATATTTGCCGAAATAATTCCTGCCATAAAAAGGTATTGACGAATGCAGGAGTATCTGCAGACGCTGTTGCAGAATCTTACATGTGCTTTTCCACAAAACACCAGTGGTGCACGTAGTGAATCTCACAGTTCTAACTTGCCAACGGTGGGACTGTCGAGTCTTCATCACTCAAACAGTAACAGTAACACAGTATCTGCTGGTAACAGCAATTTTGTGAAATCGTTTCACCACTTTTTTAGACCATCCTTTGCAAGGCCACAGGAGACAAGAAGTCTGACACATAGTCAATGCCTAGAGAGGATGGTACAGGAGAATCTCCAAGTGAACATCGAAGCCATGACTGTGTCACTGGACCCTTGCTCATTTTGGTATTACAATCAGGAATAATCGCCGGAGCTCGCCACTCACGCCTTGGAGATCTTGTCATGCCATGCAGCCAGCGTTCTCTCTGAACGTGTGTTCAGCGCTGCTGGTGGTGTGCTGACAGATAAGCGCACGCGGCTGTCCACTGAGAATGTAGACAGACTCACGTTCATAAAGATGAACAAATCATGGATTCGCAAGGACATTTCTACTCCTGTGTCATCCTTGGGAGACTAAAAGCTTGGGGATTTGGTAAAATCACCTCACCAACCGTTTTAAGCAACAGTGGGGCAATTGATGCCACTTAACCCTAGAACGCATGACCATAAAAATCTACACTTTCACATACCTGGGGCCCTTTAAGCCCGTGTGCAAATAACATGGAATAACTCAAACTCAAATGACAAACAACTATATACATGAAGAATACCTAGAGTTTCAAAATTCTAACTAAAGTAATCTTGCAGAAAATAGAAAACAATTAACTGGGCGGGCCTGCAAGGCCACAGGTATGCGTTCTAGGGTTAAGTGGTGTCTGTGCCACAATTTTGGGAGTCCCCTTGCTGTGTCTTACGTGACGTTGGCATCGTCAATTCCAGGTGGGTTGGGTCGCACCCCCCCCCCTTTTAACAGTAAGAAACTACATACACTATGGCTTGGGGTAACACAGATGGTTGAGTCTGAAGAGCTGTTTACTCAGAGGTCTGCTCCAAATCTTCAGTGTCTGCTAGTCAGCGTAGAATTTTTAACTGCATCTAGCCTAGGCAATACTTTGGGCGTAGTAGCCCAGCTGCGAAGCAAGCTGCACCGCCTGTGTATCTAATAAGAATTTTTACATGAATCTAGCCTAGGCAGACTGTGGGGACCCCCAACCAAACCCAGACGCTCAGCCCCCCTACCGCCCCCCTTTCATGGACAATACAATAATGTAACTCTTACAACTGGATGGGTGAGAATCGGTCACAGCTTTATTAACTCTTTATACTCATTCCATTAGAAAGGCATTTTATTTCTAAAATAATTCAGCTTGTTGCAGCATGCCCTGGGTCCCCACTCCGGCAAGTTGGCCAACAACTGTAACTCTCCAACATGTCCTTTCTATTTCCAGGCCACGGAGGATCCAGCGTACTCGTATGCAGGACTCTGACCCCCACCCATCACTCTTAACGCTTGTTCCACTCCGTCCTGGAGTCCTGACAGGAATATGTCCAGTCCAATATATATTAAGTGAACACCGTCGGGCCGTATGAGGCCTGCTTTATCTTCTTCCAGTTGTCGGTGTCGTATCACTACACCGCCTCTGTCTCTTCTAAATTTTGCCATCCGAATATTTATTACCCGCCTTGTCCATTCGATTGCCGTGATGTCTCGCGCACCTTGCCATACCGCTATCGGCACAATCTCTGACCATACTATAGCTATCTTTGTGAAAAATTCTCTGAAGCGCTCAGTGTCTAGTTTCATTATTGCCATTAGTTATGCGCTCTTGTGATGACCTAGGTTGTTTCCCCCAGCCTGTATAACTAAGATGACCGGACCTCTTGCCTCTCTCCCTACCTTGATTACCTCCATTAGTACCTGTGGCCATAGCAGGCCTCTAATACCTCTCCAGTTGAAATATGTGTTATGAAACTCTAATTTCCTCCCGCCTGGGTGGACTTTCGCCCTTTTTTGTGCCCAATATATATACGAGTGGCCTATCACTCACACTGTTGGCTTAGCGTCACCTGTAAAAGAAACAAACCACGTTAGGATAACAAGTCCGGTCTTATGTATCTCGCCAAACATGTGGATCGCCATCTCCCTATCCTCTGAACTTCCGTTTCTGACAGTCCTGCTCTTGCTGCTTCTGTGGCCGCACCTATGTGGAATGAGTGTGTCCCATAATCTTTGGGGTGGTTCCCTGCCGATGTTATGCATTTATTAAATATAGCTTGGAACAGGTATCTTGATAATGGCGTTCCATCAATGTGTGATAGGAAGAAATTACTTTGTGATCTGATGGTTAGATATGTTTTTACTATTGTTACCCGACTCAGTGTACCGTTTGTGGGTGGTAGAAGTACCCAAGTACCCCTGCCCGCTGGAACCGTTTTCGATTGGTGTATGCGTAGACGTATTGCATTATTGGCTATGACTACGTCCTGGTGTAATAAGCCTCCACTGGTGGTAATTTTGGATTGAGGGACTATTTCGCTTATTCATAGCGCCCCGAAGAAGGCGATCACAAATGCAGTAGACATTAGTGTTGCTTCAAATTGTGAGTGTCATGTTAATGGTGTTAGGGATATGATGTGAGAAATCAGTTTTAGTGACACGGGACGGGACGTCTACATTCCTGACTTGGCTGACCCCTTTTCCACCCTTTTATGGATTGTCTGATGATGAATCTTTGTCACATCTCCCCAATTCAGTAGTTGGAAGTGAAATTCTACTCCGGTCAGACACCGCTGCGCTGACGCTCCTGATATGCCCCTCATCAATAGCTGGTGGAGAAATTCTATGGTGACTTGTGATCTGGCTTGTTCACATTGGTCAACCCGTCTGCCTGCTACTAGTCGTGTCCACTCTTCCCATGCCTTACCGTATGCTTGCCACATTGACGGGGCAACTGACGCTCTGATTAATGGCATCAACTATTCGCCACTAGATCCCATAGGGAGGGTGGGCAACTGTTGCCCGATGGGTGGGCGTTGTGGAAGAGCTCTGTGAAAATCTGCCAATTGAATTGTTATAAAGCGTTAGCAGCAGCTTTATACCCCTCAGCATAGTGGCTAGCGCGGACCCATACATTGTGTTTTAGGCACAGGAATGCTAGCCTGCATAGTAGGCCTAGCACAGGGAGAGACGATGATGCCATCTTATTAATGCAGTGCGCTAGGCTGGTGTTTTGTGTTATGAAGCGTATATTTTTGTTAGCCAGGCGCGCGCCCCATATTTCTATTGCTACCACTATTGGTAAAAATTATTTTCAGGGCTAGATGCAGCTAAAAATTATTATTAATTTCAAAGCTGGTGGAGCTTGGTATAGATGGCCTAATACAATGAGTCCCACACACTGCTAGAAGCCCAAATATTTTTTCAGAGCTAGATGCAGATAAAAATTATTTTTAATTTGCAACCTGATGGAGGTCAGTATAGATGAACTAATAGACCCAGTTCCACACACTGCTAGAAGCCCAATTATTTTTTCAGAGCTAGATGCAGAAAAAAATTATATTCAATTTGCAGCCTGATGGAGGTCAGTATAGATGGACTAATAGAACAAGTCCCACTCACTGCTAGAAGCCCAAATATTTTTTCAGAGCTAGATGCAGATAAAAATTATTTTTAATTTGCAACCTGATGGAGGTCAGTGTAGATGGACTAATAGACCAAGTCCCACACACTGCTAGAAGCCCAAATATTTTTTCAGAAGTAGATGCAGAAAAAAATGATATTCAATTTGCAACCTGATGGAGGTCAGTATAGATGGACTAATAGAACAAGTCCCACACACTGCTAGAAGACCAAATATTTTTTCAGAGCTAGATGCAGAATAAAATTATATTGAATTTGCAACCTGGTGTAGGTTAGTATAGATGGACTAATAGAACAAGTCCCACACACTGCTAGAAGCCCAAATATTTTTTCAGAGCTAGATGCAGATAAAAATTATTTTTAATTTGCAACCTGATGGAGGTCAGTATAGATGAACTAATAGACCCAGTCCCACACACTGCTAGAAGCCCAAATATTTTTTCAGAGCTAGATGCAGAAAAAAATTATATTCAATTTGCAGCCTGATGGAGGTCAGTATAGATGGACTAATAGAACAAGTCCCACTCACTGCTAGAATCCCAACTATTTTTTCAGAGCTAGATGCAGAAAAAAATGATATTCAATTTGCAACCTGATGGAGGTCAGTATAGATGGACTAATAGACCAAGTCCCACACACTGCTAGAAGCCCAAATACTTTTTCAGAGCTAGATGCAGATAAAAATTATTTTTAATTTGCAACCTGATGGAGATCAGTATAGATGGACTAATAGACCAAGTCCCACACACTGCTAGAAGCCCAAATATTTTTTCAGAGCTAGATTCAGATAAAAATTATTTTTAATTTGCAACCTGATGGAGGTCAGTGTAGATGGACTAATAGACCAAGTCCCACACACTGCTAGAAGCCCAAATATTTTTTCAGAAGTAGATGCAGAAAAAAATGATATTCAATTTGCAACCTGATGGAGGTCAGTATAGATGGACTAATAGAACAAGTCCCACACACTGCTAGAAGCCCAAATATTTTTTCAGAGCTAGATGTAGAATAAAATTATATTCAATTTGCAACCTGGTGTAGGTTAGTATAGATGGACTAATAGAACAAGTCCCACACACTGCTAGAAGCCCAAATATTTTTCAGAGCTAGATGCAGAAAAAAATGATATTCAATTTGCAACCTGATGGAGGTCAGTATAGATGGACTAAAAGACCAAGTCACACACACTGCTAGAAGCCCAAATACTTTTTCAGAGCTAGATGCAGATAAAAATTATTTTTAATTTGCAACCTGATGGAGATCAGTATAGATTGACTAATAGACCAAGTCCCACACACTGCTAGAAGCCCAAATATTTTTTCAGAGCTAGATGCAGATAAAAATTATTTTTAATTTGCAACCTGATGGAGGTCAGTGAAGATGGACTAATAGACCAAGTCCCACACACTGCTAGAAGCCCAAATATTTTTTCAGAAGTAGATGCAGAAAAAAATTATATTCAATTTGCAACCTGATGGAGGTCAGTATAGATGGACTAATAGAACAAGTCCCACACACAGCTAGAAGGCCAAATATTTTTTCAGAGGTAGATGCAGATAAAAATTATTTTTAATTTGCAGCCTGATGGAGGTCAGTATAGATGGACTAATAGAGAAAGTCCCACACACTGCTAGAAGGTCAAATATTTTTTCAGAGCTAGATGCAGACAAAAAATTATTTTGAATTTGCAACGTGTTGGAGGTCAGTATATATGGACTAATAGAACAAGTCCCACACACTGCTAGAAGGCCAAATATTTTTTCAGAGCTGGATGCAGAAAAAAATTATATTCAGTTTGCAACCTGATGGAGGTCAGTATAGATGGACTAATAGAACAAGTCCCACACACTGCTAGAAGCCCAAATATTTTTTCAGAGCTAGATGCAGAAAAAAATTATATTCAATTTGCAACCTGATGGAGGTCAGTATAGATGGACTAATAGAATGATGCTATGCCCAAAAGATTTTACTTCACTAGGTGCAGTAAAAAAATTGGTATTCTATACACAGGTGGTATGTCTTGCAACACAGATAGGCTACTCCACTGACTAACACACTCTGCAATAGGCCAAAAAGGATTAGCTTTGCTAGATTCAGCCAAATGCTGTGAAAAAAACTTGCACAGCACTGGCACAGACCTGCCTGGCAAAAACTGATAGGAACTGATGTAACCTAGTCCTGAAAAGGACTGCAATTACAATTAGTCTTTACTCCCACAATCTATCTATTTAAGAGCACAGACCTGCCTCATAAAAGTCGTAGGAAATGCTGTAACCTAGTCCTTAAAAGGACTGCAATCACATCTATTCCCTACTCCCAATCTATCTGTAGATTTGTGCGAAAATTGGCTTGAAATTAACAAGGTATAGCACACACAGCAACAGCGGTGCCGTCTAACACGCAGCTGCAGCAGTGAGAAAATGGTGGCGACAGGGAAAATGGCTGGGTCTTATAGGGCAAGGACATGTGACATACACTGCCAATGACACATGCCCTTGCTTGTGTGAAAAAAAGCACTTCGTTCCGTGTGTGCGCTGCTGATAGGCTGACAGATTGCACCTCCCCACTGTAAATGCGGGAAAGAGAAAAAAAAATGGAGTTCTTCATTATTCCTGCAGAGATCCATCCCCTGCCCCTCCCCCCACCCCGCTGTACACTCAAACTGCGTATTAACATTAATTTTCATCATTACTGAGAAAAAATCCAGTTATGATTTTGGTGCACGAACAGTTATCGAACATAACCTCGAACAGCCGAATTTTTCTCAAATCGTTCGTGTTCGCCGAACGGCTCGAACACCGCCCAAAACAGCTCAAATTTGAGATTGGCGAACAGTTCGAGTAGAACAACGCTCATCTCTAATAATGACCATGGAGAAAGCCTTTATAGTTTCCTAACTTCTGTGTCAGTACCAAGTCTAATCTTCTTACATGTGATTCGACCTTTCAATAATGAATCTATCAATATGTTTCCTAACTTTTTTTAATAATTCCCCATAAAACCAAGTTGAGTCATTGACGATCAGCTTAGTTTGAGCCATTGGGGCACATCATTTATTTTTCTTAATTCTTACATTTCAAAATCCATAACATTCTTATCGCTCAATTGATGTAGGTGTATGACTATCTGTTTGTTGCAGGACAAGTTTTTTTCAGTGGTATCATTTTGTGGTTAATATAGATCAAGGTAAACTTTAACTCTTTTTACTATAATTGGAAAGAAAAACAGCAATTGAAGTTTATATTTTTGTGGGGGCTTTTTGTTGTAGTTCATTATGCTGTGAAAAAAGTTCAGGTTAAAAGTTATTTTTTCAGATGGTGCAATTGTGGCAGTAGCAAATATGTATAGTTTTTGTACATTTTAGTAGTTATGCATAACAACAACATGTGTTTTGGAAAACTTAATTTTTGTTTTGCTGCATTCCAAGAGGCAGCACTTTTGTATTTGTCCATTTAGGGATAAGGTATGGTTTTTATTAGTAGGACTTTAGGGTATACAGTGGGTACGGAAAGTATTCAGACGACTTTAAATTTTTCACTCTTTGTTTCATTGCAGCCATTTGGTAAATTCTGAAAAGTTATTTTTTTTCTCATTAAAGTACACTCTGCACCCCATCTCGACTGAAAAAAACCCAGAAATGTAGAAATTTTTAAAAATTTATTAAAACAGAAAAACTGAAATATCACATGGTCATAAGTATTCAGACTCTTTGCTCAGTATTGAGTAGAAGCACCCTTTTGAGTTAGTACAGTCATGAATCTTCTTGGGAAGTTTTTCACATCTGGATTTTGGGATCCTCTTCCATTCTTCCCTGCTGATTTTGGGATCCTCTCCAGTTCCGTCAGGTTGAATGGTGAACGTTTGTGGACAGTCATTTTCAGGTCTCTCCAGAGATGCTCAATTGGATTTAGGTCAGGGCTCTGGCTGGGCCAGTCAAGAATAGTCACAGAGTTGTTCTGAAGCCACTCCTTTGTTTTTTTAGCTGTGTGCTTAAGGTCATTGTCTTATTGGAATGTGAACCTTTGGCCAAGGCTGAGGTCCAGAGCACTCTGGAAGAGGTTTTCATCCAGGGTTTCTCTGTACTTGGCCACATTCATGTTTCCTTCAATTGCAACCAGTCGTCCTGTCCCTGCAGCTGGAAAACATCCCCATAGCATGATACTGCCACCACCATGTCTCACTGTTGGGATTGTATTGGGCAGGTGATGAGCAGTGCCTGGTTTTCTCCACACATACCGCTTATAACTTTTAGGTGATAATTCTATCTTCATCTCATCAGTCCAGAGAATCTTATTTTTTATTGTCTGGGAGACCTTCATGTGTTGTTGAGCAAACACTATGCGGGCTTTCATATGTCTTGTACTGAGGAGAGGCTTCCGTCGGGCCACTCTGCCATGAAGGCCTGACTGGTGGAGGGCTGAAGTGATAGTTGACTTTGTGGAACTTTCTCCCATCTCCCTACTGCATCTCTGGAGCTCAGCCACAATGATCTTGGGGTTCTTCTTTACCTCTCTCACCAAGGCTCTTCTCCCACGATTGCTCAGTTTGGCTGGATGGCCAGGTCTAGGAAGGCTTCTGGTGGTCCCAAACTTCTTCCATTAAGTATTATGGAGTCCACTGTGTTCTTAGCTACCTTGAGTAATGCAGAAATTCTTTTGTATCCTTGGCCAGATCTGTGCCTTGCCACAATTCTGTCTCTAAGCTCCTTGGGCAGTTCCTTTGAGCTCATGATTCTCATTGTTAAGGGGACGGTTGCAAACAACTTTATTATAATGGAACGCAACCGACCCCGGGGTCCGCGATGCAGCCTGGTGGACTGCGGCCGAACACCTTCCGGGTCAGAAGATTAAACAACCAACTTAAATAACAATCCCCTCCGTGTTACAGCACACCGCAGCGGGAATAGGAATTTGCACTATCTCCGTTAACTGCACGAGAGATGTGTGATAAATAAAGTATCTGTAGTCCTGTTGCAGCACAGGGACTAAACAGTTGGCGCTAGGATGCGTGTGTGACTCATGCCGGCGTATAAGTGCTTTCAGCCGGCGTGCTACCGGACTGAGGAGAATCTTTCCACGTGGCTTAAAGGGGGTACCGGGAATACAGCGTCTGCAGACTGCTTGGGGTGTATGGCGACCCCTTAGTCGGAGCCAGACTGTCAGACAAAGCTACCTGCCTATTTCCACTAACCTGTCTATTTCCACTAAACCTGCCTATTTCCACTAAAGCACCCATGGAGCTCAAACGACCAAGCGTCCACACACCATCACTGCTCAATGATCAGAGCGCGCCGCCATGTTTGTGGGTAGGCTTTTTAAAGATTAAGCCCTGCCCACCGTCGCACCATTGGTGACGTCACCCGCGACCAATCAGGCGGTGCCAGGTCACCGGATCAGCTGACTCCCAAACCACCAATCACAGTCCGCTATGTCACGGGCATGCTCAGTGCAGAGAATCCAGGACTTAGGCTGTAGCAGCCCTGTTTCCCTCCGCAACCTACGCTTCATGTTGCTAGGGATAAAGAACCAGGAAACAACTCGTCCATCTCATGCACCAGCTAGGCGCTGGGACTGATGAAAATGCTGAGCAGCATCAGCCTTGGCTGGACCAGAATGGGAGACCACAGGATTCTCTGATGGCTCTGAACCCATTTCAAATTCAGCTAATGCCTCACGCCTAACACTCATTTGGTCTGACATGCACTGTGAGCTGTGAGATCTTATATAGACAGGTGTGTGCCTTTCCAAATCAAGTCCTATCAGTTTAATTAAACACAGCTGGAGTCCAATGAAGGGGTAGAACCATCTCAAGGAGGATCACAAGGAAATGGGCAGCATGTGACTTAAATATGAGTGTCAGAGTACTTATGACCATGTGATATTTCAGTTTTTCTTTTTTAATAAATTTGCAAAAATGTCTACATTTCTGTTTTTTCTGTCAAGATGGGGTGCAGAGTGTACTTTAATGAGAATTTTTTTTTAATTTTTTATAATTTACCAAATGGCTGCAATGAAACAAATAGTGAAAAGTTTAAAGGGGTCTGAATACTTTCCCTACCCACTGTATGTACCATTATGATTATGTAGCTGCATTGTTTATTGTGACATTTAAAAAAAAATTGTGAATGTTGTGGTCCTGCTGCTAATCCAATGCCCACAGTGATATTTCCCGCATGATTAAAACTTTGTAATGCTACAATGCTTAAAGTGGAGATGCTTGGATTCTAGGCCATATATGTAACGAAAACAATGATGAAGCTTTCAGTAAAAGAAGTGCATTAGTAAGCTATTTATAATTATATTTTTCAAGTGGACAACTGTACTGAATAAAAGGCATCCAGAAATTCCTTATAGAGATAAGACTCATTAACCAACAACTACCACCCATTACCTTCCCATAAAGATGTATGCTTGCCGTGTCAAGGTAAGTTAAGGGCTGAATGTTCCCTCCTTCCCTGGACTTGTGAGGTTGTGTTACAGACTGTAGGTTTTGTTATATAAGACATTGTGTTTTATTGTCATGTTATGTTCGTGCTGTGTATAAATACCTATACTGTGTTAAACTTGTGGTTGTGGTTCTCCTTGGATTTGGGCGCTGTTGTACCTTTGTGCCACTGATCTCACTGCCCAGAATGTGTAGGTCTCGGAGGAGTTGCTCTATATGTGAAAAATAATGTCAGCAATAGAAAACATAAACCAGATATATCTATATAAATATGTGTCTATTTATTGTCACCAGTCCACAAGTGATACCTCAACAGATTTCCCCTCTGAATTAAGGTTCATAAGTAGACGATTGAACATATTACAATAAGATCTAATTTGATCCGGATGCCATGATAGTAGCCATCATTTTCACATTGATACTGCACCTTTTTGGTTTCTCATTGTCTAATATCTATACTATCTGAGGACTGTATTTGTTTCATATGTGCAGAGGGCACATTCCTGTGTGATAGCTCTTGTGTATCTTCCCATAACCTAAGGGATGTGTAGGATATCAGCACAGGGAGAGGCAACGTCTTAGCAGGGTCTCCACTATTACGTCTGCCAACCTCCGCGGTTAGGTAGCTACCAGTAATAAGGTGCATTAGGGTCATTTTAACCCCTCATCTCATACTCCTGGTTTTACAATCCCAGAATATTTCTTATTTTTTTCTTTATCCATTTATGGTGTTTGTTTTGTATTTTAATTATAATCTAATAAAGTTTCAATTTTAACAATAAGGCTGTGTGCCCACGATGCATTTTTTAAGCATTTCCACAGCGGCAAAAATGCTGCAGAAACGCTTAAAAAACCCATGGTAGAAGGCCTGCCATGTTCGCCAATGATAATTCGCATGTGCAGTACACATGCTGCGGAAATTTCCGCTGCGGATTATCATTGCAGAAATAAACGCAGCACTACCAATTATTTTGCGGAAGTGCTGCATTTTCGCCGCCATTGACTTGCATTAGACCGCATGGATTACGCATCACTGTATATGTAGATGCGCATTCCATGCATTCTAATGTGCGGATGGTACCCAGGTCTAGAGAAGAGGAGACTTTCCTCCAGACCTGGGTACCATAGAAAACTGTAAAAAAAAGAATAAAATAAATATATACTTACCTTCTGGCAGCACCTGCTGCACTCCTCCTTGCTTGGCAGCAGTTCGCGATGGAATGAAGGACCTGCGCTGACGTCAGAGTCATGAGACGGGTCACGCGTCGCTGACGTCGGCAGGTCCTTTACTCTACCGCTGCTGGCAGCCTGGACGGAGGGAATCAAGACTGCGGGGGCCATCGGAGGGTAAGTATACATTTATTTTATTATTTTTTGACATTCTCTTGGGTCACAGTATATAAATCCATGCCTTTTGCATGGATTTATATAGTGTGACCAAGTTGACAAGCACTTTCCAAGTGATGCTAAAATCGCTTGGAAAGAGCTTGTCAACCCGCATGTGGAAATGCAAGTGAAGAACGCTTTACTTCCCCATGTCCCTGGCAAGAAAATGCATGTACAATCCGCATGCGTTTTTTTCTGCCAGGGAGATGCAGAAACGCTCAGGAAAAAATCCTGAGCATTTCTGCATCGTGGGCACATAGCCTAAGGGAGATACATATTGAGTCGTTTAATTTTGTCAGTTTTTAGCCCCATAAAAAGTTTTAGATAACCCCTTTCAGGTTAATTTGACTGTTAAGGAATGCAGAAGGTGAAGCCGGATGCTAACCTGATCTACACTGCAGTAATGGGGAGACCCTCACCTGATAAATCAAGAGAAAAGGGTCAAAGTATTCTGAACATGGTCATGAGGAAGAAACATGAGGTTAAAACATAGCCAGATTATGCCTCTATTGTTTGCACTATTCATATTTGTAAAACAGAAATGTGCCCTTTTTTGCCTCCCACTCAAATCTGTAGTCCATATTTTTGGAACTACAGGACGCACCGTACTATAAAATGCAATCCAGGTACACACAGCAGAATAAAGGAAAACCTATTTCCTACTAATTAAAACTTCTCTGGTGGTGTAAAGTAGTGGAGGAGAAAATATCACACATTTTAATGCACTAAGGTAGAACATGGAGGTAATAGATTTATTACTAGTGTTTATCTGCAAGTATTATGTACACTTTACAGAACACATATTATGTACACTCTCAGCAGCATACACATATACACATATACACAACACTAAAGCATGCACATTGCGAGCACACCGAGCTCTGCCGTATATACACACAGCTCAGCTACATAAACACACAGCTCTGTTACAAACAAACAAGAACACAGTTCTGCAATACAGACACAACTCTACTACACACACAACTTTGCTGCTTACACACACAGCTCTTCTACATACACACATACAGCTCTGTTGAAGCTTAAACTCTGTGTATATGTAAGGAGATGGACCAGCTGCCGTGTCCCCCCCCTTAAGACATCAATTCTTTTGTGTTATAGGATATGAATACTGTTTTGCTCCTGATATGTTTCCTTGTGATAACAAGTATTAATTTCCCTATGGGCTGCAGTTCTTACTATATATATATATGCAGTTATGCACTATATAGAATGTAGGTGAAAGGTGAAGTCTGCCCAGCAACACAGTAGGCATAGAGACAGTGTGACAGTTAAGGCCAGCCCATAGTGGGGAGGAGTTTGGGAATCTCTGGTTAGTGTGAGGAACAGGAAGTTTAGTTCAGTTAGAGGAAGTATGGTAAAGTGATAGCAGTAGTCATATGCAGTGGGCTGCTAGGGCCAACATGAGCCTGTTACTCGGGGCAGTGGATTTCCATAGAACCATTCCGTGCAAATTCATCTGTCAGCCTTTGGACATCAAGATGGATGTCGTGGGCCTTTGAGTGCACTAAGCCTGCTGTGCTGCAGAGAAAGATGGACTTAGACTCTCAGAGGCAGAAGGTAATGGAATCCGGGTGCACTGCCTTAGGTGGAGAAGAATTCCTAGTGCTAGAGAAGTTATGAAAAGGGATGCTCAGTAAAGCTGCTCAGTAAAAGTTTGACTGTTGAAAAGTATTGTGTCCTTTTGTTCTGGAAGATGAAAGCCTGGAGCCAGTGGAGGCCACAAATAAGTGTGATGCACACAACAGAAGCACATCGGGACTGTGATACAATTTTCCTCTAGGGTGCCAGAGTGTGCAGAAGCAGCAGTTCGTCCACGAGTACCTTGCTCGGGCACCTTACATATACACTAACACACTTTAAAGTTCTTTCCAGGCATGTGACTGATCATATGATCTGCAAAGTCCTTCAGATAGTCAGGACCTGCAGCATTTATCTAGCTAGTAGTGATGTGCAGGTCCTAGCAATTTTCTCTTTTGAGAATTGTGCTGCTGCATAGTTCTTCCTGTAACTGGGAAAGACATTTTTTCAGCTTTCTTCACTATCATATGAAGCTGCCTCTTGAGTATAAGACTCTACCTTTTTATTGCAATATTTTTTCTTGCTAAAAGTGCATTTTATAGCCCCAAAAATATGATACACATCTTCCAAAGCATGCATACTTATTCAGCAGACAAGAAGAAAGTAAGCTGCTGCCATATATCTGAGTCAACTTCTGAAAATCCTCACTTACCCAAAGATTTGTTCTTGGAAGTCAGTCAGGACACAGCCAATCATTGGGTTCTCAGTGGATCAATAATTGCATAAATCCTACCATGCTAGAACTATGCATAAAAAGTAAATTTCTTCGATTTTGATTTACAGGACCAAGCATGGATTCAGCTAAGTTCATCTTATTGATGAGGCAACTTTGACAGGAGGGTTGGGCTTGGCTAGTATCCACTTTTGTGAATATTAATATATGTGACATCCTGTGCTTCTTTCCTCAGATTGGCATGTGAGCGGATGTAATTAGTGACCAAAACTTCTAAAATTTGAAGGAGCTAAGTATAAGCCAAGCTGATCAGCCTAGTGGTAGGTTGTCTTTGTAGATCCATTTTTACAGTACCCTAATTCTAACAATTTTCTTATTGAATTTCTGTTTTAACAATTTATCTTCTTACCCATGATCCCATATAAAATAACAGAAAACTTCTAATCTAGATGCAAGGTAGTTAGGCGCCTGTCAATCCAGTGTTCACAGCCAATCAAGAGAAACCCATGTCATTGCAATTTGTCACACATTTTTGCATGAATTGTTTTTCACTGAATCGGATAACCGTGACGTATTACTTCAGGCTATGCGCCTAGAACAATGCAGATAACCACAAAGAGAAACTGAAATAATTAACAAATATGTTAATGACGACTGTTAATGACAAATGCATTGCTACTTGAAGTCATTTACACATATCTAATGAAAAATGGCATTTTTTTCATGGAGATATGGGTTTATTTGTGTGACTTTTAAGTTTGTGATGTATGTAAATTCAGTGGGATGTACAGAAGATAACAAAACATGCATATTAAGTAATGGAATATTCATAGCTAGGTAAATCAAGAATACTTGATATATAGATTTTATACGAGAAAAAATTAAGTATGCGTCCTTTATTTATTGAAATGTAATTTAGCTGCGGTGTTTTAACATAATTATTGTGCCATTTTTGGGTTTTGCAGATATATATCAGAGACGAGCAAATTGATCTGGGGAGGAGTGACTGAGTCGAAATTACTCAAATTCACAGGTCCCAGTGAGTTCTATTATCTACTATTTGAAAAAAAATGCTTATCTGCCATTTCACACACTCCTAAAGAATCAGAAAGTTGGCTATTCACCCACGACTGTGTGAGTTTCCACATAATGACCTACAGGTATCACATCACACTGTCACATGCAGCCAATCAAGGGGGCTATTACAGCCAGTATAAGGGCGCTCTCAGACAAGTGATGATTCTCTCTTTCGAGAAAATCAAATCGATTATGGCACTGACATTCTGCTCAAACTCTGATCCAAGTTTGATCAGGGTGTCAGTTTGCTGGGATCCGATTTTCTTGGATTAGAGATTCGTATCACAGGTGAGGAGAAGGCAAAGAACTTTATTTTCCCCATCTTCTCCATTATCTGTGTCTGCGTAAATCTGACTGCACTCAGATGACATCCGAGTGTAGTCCAATGTTTTTCACGCACCCTTAGACTTTTATGGGTGCACATGATATGATTTGCGGAGCCACTCGCAGCATGCTGTGATTTCTTTCCTCAGACTGATATGGTCTGTAGAAAATACCACAGATCTGCACTGTCGCATAGTAAAACAATGGTCCGAGTGCTATCTAATTTTTTAACCCATACCATGAAAAATAAGGTTAATAATATAATTTTCATTACAAAATCTTCAGTTTTATTCTCATTACATAGTTGATGTAAAAAATGAATACACACCATAGTATCTAGTATTTTGTCTGACCACCATGTTTCTTAAGTTTTCTAGGCATGGAATGAAAAAGTTGACAAGTTACTAAAATGTGGTATGCTGGAAGTCATTATCAAACGGAGGGAAGACATGCGCAGGGTCATTACAAAAGCAGACAAAGGAACACTGGTTGGGTCTTTATTAAAATGAGCAGGCATGCACATTTAAAGGGGTTGTCTGGTGAAAACAATGACATATAAAGGTTATGCAAAATGCCAATTTTGGCAGGACAGGGGCAGAATGGTGTCACACAAGGTGAAGGAAAGACTAAGTGCAACTTGAAGGAAAGAGGGGAAAGAAGCCCAAACACTAGGGAAAGGGGGAGTGGAGACCCCCAAGCAGATCTAATATCACCCTGCCTACCCTATCGTCCCTATATAGGTTCCACACCTATCGCCAAGCAGGAACCTAAACCCTGAATGTCCCTAGAGCTTACCCCTAGATAGGGAGGGGACAGGGTGAGCACTAGTGAAGCCCCACTACAAACTAAAGACAACAAGGTAGACAAACAAAGGGGATACACTTAGCTTGAGCAGACACCAGAGGGATAACGACAACATTCCTCCAAGGGCACCAGAGAAGAAACTAGCTGACTGCTAGTGCTCCAAGCCTACACAGATGTTCATAGACCTATCGCTGGCAACTCTCTGGAGAAACTGAGACTATTTAACTACTCAGCAAGGGTGTGTCAATCAGCAGCAGAAGGTGGAGGTCGCTGCTAGGTCCTAAAGGAAGAAGGATAAAACTATACTACAGAGATGAGGCAATCAAGATGGCGTCTGCAATGCCAAGCACAGTGACATTCTACAGCCAACCCCAGAATGACTGTCTGTCACTCCTTACACACCCGTGACAAATGGCATCTAATTCATGATGAGTTGTGATATACCTTACTCCACAAATCTTATTCCAGTTTTCGACTGGACTAAATTTTATGGTGAGGCATACATTTGGTGCATGCCACTTTCAAGGAACACTTGTTAGTGAATCAGATGTCTCTGACTCTACCTTGCCCTCTCAAGACTGGCATATACAATGTCAGTCTTGATAAATCGAGGCCTATGTCATATAATAATGTTTCTCCATTCTACCTCCAGTTTCATGTTTTCCTTTTGTTTCCATGGGATGCGACAAGTAGTGTTGAGCCACCCCCGTAGTGTTCGAGTTCGGTTCGGTTCGTCGAACACCCGTGTGTTCGCCGAACAGTTCGTCGAACTGTTCGTCGAACACCTTCGAACACCGTTAAAACCAATGGCAGGCAAACAAAAACACATAGAAACACATAGAAAACACCTTCAAAGGTGTCCAAAAGCTGACAAACTGCTCAGAAGACACAACTAACACATGGAAAAGTGACAAGTACATATAGTCATGCGAAAAGAAAAGAGGTGGAGGAGTAAAAGGAGGGGGAGACACAGATATAGGCATGTCATGCCCTTCTAAAATCCAAAAAGTGAGAAGCCGAGACAGCCAGTCCGCTCCTGCCCGTGCCACCTCCGTGTCGCCGGGTTTGTGCCAGAGCCGCGGTGAACCCTGACGGCCAGCCCCCCTCTCCCAATACTGGTGCCTGTCCGCTGGTGGGTCGAGAGAGCCCCCCTGTGGTGGAGGCAGCTCTAAGCTTTTTAATTTAAATTGTCTCTCTAATTTGAATGAATACACTTTAAATCCATTTACAAGGATCTATTGGAGGGCAAGTCTCATGCCAGCAGCCGCGTAATTCCAGCTCCAGTAGCGTCCACTAAAGCTGCTGCAGTTAAGAAGCTTTTATAAGGATCGAGCTCGGCTGTCCACCGCAAGGCATCCTAGTGCCAGTCCCAGCCCCTATGCCTTGGGGTGCCTCCTGATGCTCTTCACTAAGTATCCCGTGGTCCCGAAGCATTTCCTTTGAAAAAATTAAGTGTCCAAACTACAGGTGGTGTAGCTTGCTTAACAGCCGGGATAATCCGCTGACTAGCAGACACTGCTACTAGGCACAAAGTATTTCCTGGGCTAGATGCAGTTAAAAATTTGTAAGTAGATACTCTCGTTGGATGCTGAGAAAGCATTCCATAGAGTCTCCTGGCACGCCATATATGATTCTCTTAAAAAGCTTGGGGTAGGGGTCTAGGGGACCCTTTTATAGCCAAAATCACGGCCCTGTATCACAATACGTCACCTAGGCTGAAGATAAATGGAACTGTAGCACCGAGGGCTCGGTTGCTACAGACGTATTGCACCTCACCCAGAGGTGTGATATCTCACTCTCAGATAAGGATGGAGTGTGGATCAGGACCCGACACCTGCATGCATTACACCACATTGCCGTGGGGCAGGGCGACCAATATGCCCCTGAGATGGGCACGACAGTCCCTGTCCCTGGCTGGAGTGGGGGGAGGGAACACTGAGGAAGGGGAACCCTGCAGTGCAGGAGCAGGGAGGAAGCAGTTCCTGGGTGCATTGAGAAGGGAGTATAAAAGGTGGGCACCATCTTAGTTCAGTGCAGAGAAGTCTGAGCAGAAGTGGCAGGGAGCAGGGGCTCTGCATGAGCTCTGCTCCGGAGGCGGGCCTAGTAACAGAGGCCCAGGCCTGCAAGAGGGAGAAGGAAGGAAGAGGAGCGGAGAAGGCTCCAGGAACGAGGAATGAAGGGATCCCAGGGGTGCGGACGGGCGAGTCGCCACCGCACGCCCGAATCCACCTGCGTGGAGGGGTCAGGCCAAAGGGGGAGACCGGTCCCCGAACTAGTGGAGGCAGGAAACGACCCTCAGCTAGAAACCGGAGGCTCTGACATTTTATGTGGCGCAGCCCCTTGCTCCACCCGCTAGGAAGGCACCACATAGGGTCAGGGAAACTGGCGCCAAGTTTACCAAGAGGAGGCCCGAGGCAGCCAGACAGAAGTGTTGGTAAGAAAGGCCAGAGAAAGGACACACAAAGGGGGTCCTGTGAAGCGCTCCAAAGTTATCTGGGAGTTGTCTGAGCCCCTCACCTGGTGAGCACAGTACGACGTGGGCAGCCGTTACCTGCAGACGTGGTCTGGATAATAAGAACTGTGAGTAAAGGCCCTGAACTGCATCACTGACTCCGTGTCGTTACTGCTGCTGCCCTGCACCATCACCCCCATCCTCCGCATACACTGCCCTGAGGCTATACTCCTCCCGTGGGGAGTTATGCTACGCTCTGCTGCACCCACAACACCAGCCTTAGCGGTCTGCCCTGTAGCGGCGGTACACTCTGACCGCAATCCACGGGTGGCGCAGTCGGACATTTAAACATCAAAACCACATAAATAGTTCCGCCACTGGTTTGACCGCCCTGAGCCACGGAACCGGATCGCCGCCACGAAGACTACAACCACCAGCATCCACCAAAAAGGGTCCGGCTCCGGGTGTCCCAAGGCCCAGGGGGTGCGTCAGAACATTTTCATCACCTTTCACAATCACCAATGGGACAAGGCAGGGATGTCCTCTGTCCCCTCTCTTATACATCCTAGTGACGGAGCACCTGCTCTCATCAATTCGCCATAACCCCAATATTAGGTGGATTGAGGTGGGAGGCACCGAGTACAAGTGCTCTCTATTTGCTGATGATGTCCTAGTATATATCACTCAATCACATATATCCATCCCTGCTGTTATGGCTGAAATAGATCACTTTGTTACATGGTAAAATTTTAAAATCAATGCAGCGAAGTCTGAGGCCCTCGATGTCTCCCTCCCTAAATCCATATAGGATTCCATCCAGTCCAACTTTCCCTTTGCCTGGCCCTCACAGGGTATCAAATACTTAGGAATTCCTATGCATAGAGACCTCTCCCATCTATGTTATCTTAATTTTGGGCCCTTTATTGAACAATTCCATACAGACCACGGTTGGCAAGTTAGAACTGTAAGATTCACTACGTGAACCACTGGTGTTTTGTGGAAAAGCACATGTACACCGCGTTCCAAATTATTATGCAAAAAGTGTTTAGGAGTGATAAGGGAAGAATTTGTTTGTTTGTCAGTTAAACTCATTGATGGTGATGTGTGTCAGGGCTCTTTATATCACTGTAAGCAATTGCAGACACCTGTGCTAATTAGTTTGGCAGGTGTGTCCAATGAAAGGCAAGACTACTTAAGAAGGCTCTCTCACATTATTAAGCAGCCTACATTTTCTGCCAAAATGGGAAAGAAAAAGGATGTGTCGGCTGCTGAGAAGCAACAAATTGTGGAGTGTTTAGGTCAAGGCATGACTACAATCAACATTGTGCGATGATCAGGATGAAGTGTCTTGGCAATCAAGAAGTATGTAGCTGATTCACAGTACACACGTGTGCGTGCTGATAAGGGCAAATTGAGGACTCTTTCCTACAGGCAATTACGTCAGGTTGAAAGAGCAGCGGCAAAAAAGCCTTGTCATAGCAGCAGACAAGTTTTTGAAGCTGCTTGTGCCTCCAACGTCCCCCGAACAACAAGATGCAGGGTCCTTCAGAGGTTTGCAGCTGTGCATACGCCATCCTGTCGACCTCCTCTATCCACTTCACACAAGCAGAAACGGCTCCAGTGGGCCAAACATTACATGAAGACTGATTTCAAAACTGTTTTGTTCACGGATGAGTGCCGTGCAGCGCTCGATGGTCCAGATGAATGGAGTGGAGGATGGCTGGTTGATGGACACCCCACGCAAACACGGCTACAGCGCCAACAAGGAGGAGGTGGAGTAATGTTTTGGGCTGGAATCATGGGGAGAGAGATTGTCGGCCCCTTTAGGATCCCTGAAGGCGCTAAAGATGAACTCCATAATGTATGTGGATTTTCTCAAACAGCACTTCCTGCCATGGTTCAAGAAGAAGAACAGTGTATTTCACAGCAAGATCATTTTTCTGCATGATAATGCACCATCTCATGCTGCACATAAAACATCTGCATCTCTGGCTGATATGGGCATAAAAGGGGACAAACTTATGGTGTGACCCCCATGCTCCCCTGACCTCTACCCCATTCAGAACCTTTGGAGCATCATTAAAAGGAGTGTCTATGATGGCGGGAGGCAGTTCACATCTAAGCAACAGCTCTGGGAGGGTATTCTGTCCTCATGCAAAACAATTGAAGCAGAAACCATCCAAAACCTGACAAATTCAATGGACGAGAGAGTTCAGAAGCTCCTTTCGAACAAGGGGTCCTATGTGAAAATGTAACATCACCTAGAATAAAGTTTTGAGTTGAAAACTGTTTGATTTCAGTTTCTAACAACCTGCTAATGCTTATAATTTCAAAAATGACCATTTTTTTGGTCTTTATTAAAATGAAAAGGTTGATCGAAAAGTTTAGGGGATCTAAGAGTGTGGCAACCCAGTAGTCATGATTACTTCGAATTCTGACAATATGAGGGTCATGCTGCAGGTAGTGCAGCAAGAAGGCACTTATGTGTCTTGCGCATCTCGGAGCCCCAAAATTATTTTCCGGGCTAGATGCAGCTAAAAATTATTTTTAATTTTAAATCTGGTGAAGCTTATTATAGATGGCCTAATAGGATCAGTGCTGCACACTGCTACAAAGCCCAAATTATTTTCCAGTCAAGATACAGATAAACATGATTAGTAATTTGAAAGCTTAAAACGGTTGGTAGGGTGATTTTAACCAATCATCAAGCTTTTACTCTCCCCAGGATGACACAGGGGTAGAAAAGTCGTTTCGGATCCATGATTTGTTCATCTTTATGAACGTGAGTCTGTCTACATTATCAGTGGAGAGCCGCGTGCGCTTATCTGTCAGCACACCACCAGCAGCGCTGAACACACGTTCAGACAGAACGCTGGCTGCGGGGCATGACAAGATCTCCAAGGCGTAAGTGGCTAGCTCCGGCCATTTATCCAGATTGGAAGCCCAAAAAGAGCAAGGGTCCAGTGACACAGTCGTGGCTTCAATGTTTACTTGGAGATACTCCTGTACCATCGTCTCTAGGCGTTGACTATGTGTCAGACTTCTTGTCTCCTGTGGCCTTGCAAAGGATGGGCTAAAAAAGTGGTGAAATGATTCCGCAAAATTGATGTTACCAGCAGATACTGTGGTTCTGTTACGGTTTGAGTGCTGAACACTTGACGGTCCCACGGTTGGCAAGTTGGAACTGTGAGATTCACTACGTGCACCACTGGTATTTTGTGGAAAAGCACATGTAAGATTCTGCAACAGTCTCTGCTGATACTCCTGCATGCGTGCATCCCTTTCTATGGCAGGAATAATTTCTGCAAATTTACTTTTGTACCGGGGATCTAACAGTGTGGCAACCCAGTAGTCAGGATTATTTCTAATTCTCACAATTCGAGGGTCATGTTGCAGGTAGTGCAGCAAGAAGGCACTCATGTGTGTTGCGCATCCAGGAGCACCAAGTCCCTGTTGTGTTGGTGGCGAGGTAACAATCATGCTTCCTTCCTCTGTCCTCTCCCCCAACCTCGCACAACAGAAATGTGATCAAGGTCTCCCTCATCTGATGAGTCTTCCATCAGTTCGTCCTCCACTTCTTCCTGGGCTCCTGCACCTTCCTCACTAGTTTGGCTGCTACCATGCGCCCTGGTTAAACCATCTCCCCCACCCTCACATGCCTGCCGCCTTGGTGCTGCCGACCGTCTGGACCTTGCAGATGTTAGCCCTTCCGCATACAACTCCTCCTCCTCTACTTCCTCCACCTCCTCTTGTGCCACCACCTGACTCCGAATTCTGCTTAACATGTGCTCCAGCATGTAAATCACCGGAATAGTCATGCTGATAATGGCATCGTCAGCACTAAACATCTTCGTCGCCATTTCAAAACTGTGCAGAAGGGTGCATAGGTCCCTGATCTGAGACCACTCCTCCAGCGTGATTTGCCCCACCTCTGAATCTCGTTGGCCCAGGCTATACGTCAGAACGTATTGCACCAGGGCTTGTCGGTGCTGCCACAGTCGCTGCAACATGTGCAGAGTTGAATTCCACCGGGTAGGCACATCGCATTTTAGCCGGTGAAGTGGCAGGCCCAACGACTTCTGTAGAGATGTAAGTCGCTGAGCTGCGGGATGCGAACGGCGGAAGTGAGCACACAGCGACCGTGCCCTCTGCAGAAGGCCATCTAGTCTGGGATAGTGGGCTAAAAATTGCTGGACAACCAGGTTCAACACGTGAGCCATACAAGGCACGTGTGTGACATTGCCCCGGCGAAGGGCCGCACCCAGGTTTGCAGCATTGTCGCACACGGCCTTCCCTGGTTTCAGGTCCAGTGGAGACAACCATTCATGAAATTGGTTCTCCAGAGCTGACCACAACTCCTCAGCTGTGTGACTCACATTTCCCAGACATTTCAATGTAAAAACCGCCTGATGACGTTGAGCCCTACTGCCAGCATAGTAAGGAGGTGTGCAGGATCCCTTCTGCGCAGTTAGAAAGCTTGTGGCATGACCAGACAGGCTTTGGGTGCAGGTGGAAGACCGAGAGGAGGTTGAGGAGGCAGAAGCAGTGGAGGAAAAATGACATAAAGAGGATTGACGCACAACTCGTGGGGACGGCAAGACTTGGACAGCAGCCCCTTGTCCTGCTGTCACCATAGTTACCCAGTGCCCAGTCAGCGACATGTAACGCCCCTGTCCATGCCTACTCGTCCAAGTGTCTGTGGTGAAATGCACCCTGTCACACACAGAGTTTCTCAAAGAAGCGGTGATGTTGTGTGCGACATGCTGGTGGAGCGCAGGCACACCTTTCTTTGAGAAGTAGTGCCGACTGCGCATCTGGTACTGGGGCACTGCGACGGACATAAGGTCTCGAAAATCCTCTGTGTCCACCAGGCGGAAAGGCAGCATTTCTGTAGCCAAGAGCTTGCAGATGGTGAAATTCAACCTCTTAGCTTTCTCATGGCTAGGAGGAAATGGTCTTTTACTTGTCCACATCTGAGGGACCGAGGGCTGGCTATTGTGCTTAGACGGGGTTGATAAGGGTGTCCCCGGCAAACTGCCGGTCTGTGAGGAAGATGCAGGCGGAGATGTTAGGTTGCCTTGATCCAAAGGTGGTGCTATCGATGTCGGACAGCACTCAAGACCAGCTGGTGTTACCACCTCCAAAGAAAATGATGACCTGCCAATCACGCTGGCTGTTGCGGGTAAAGAGGTGGCAGGTCTGCGCCCCAAAACAGGTGTGACTGCTGTCCCCCCAGTCACAGAGGATGAAGAGGCCGCGGATGCACAAGATATGGCAGACGGTGGTTGGCCCGGCCGGCTAGACCGCATTGTAGCACACTGAGCTTCCCACTGCAACTTATGCTTCATGTCCATGTGCCGGTTCATGCATGAAGTACTCAAACTATGTATTTTTTAGCCTCTACTTAGCTTTTGCTGACAAATGTTACAGATAACACGAGTTGGGTCATCTTTATCGATCTGAAAAAATGCCCAGGCTATGCAAGGCTTAGCACCCATGCGACCTGAAGAGCCACCACGACTTGTGGTGAGAGGCAGAGTTGTGTTTGAGGATGCAGTTGTTGACGTGCTTCCAGTACTACGTCTCTGTCCAGGAAGGCGCAACCTGACCTCGTCGTCACTAGCATCTTCCTCCACCTCTTCTGCTGACCTCATCTCTTGGCTGACTGTGGGTTGACAGTAAGTGGGATCTCCGACCTCATCATCATCACCCTGTGCGTTATCACACCCGTCGTCCTCAGAGCCAACCTGTTCCTGCCCTGACAAAAAACTATAGTTGTCGCTCCAATCAGGTATTTGAGTCTTATCATCGTCTTCCTCATTGTCTCCACCAACAGGAGTTACAGTTTGGGAATGAGGGTCTACATTATGGTCAGAACCTTCTGCGTCTGGTCCTGGATCCGACTCATAAAGATTCTGGGCATCAGTGCAGATCATTTCCTCGTCTGGATTCACAGAAGCGCTGGAGTCGACCTCTGATTCCCAGGCTATAGTATGAGTAAACAGCTCTGCAGACTCAACCATCTGTTCTACCTCATACTCAGACGGGCAGCTGGAGATTTGGGAGCTGTGAGGAAGCAAGTGCGATTTGGGTGACACCTTTGAGGACTGGAGTATTTGTGATGTTGAAGTTGATGTGGAGGAGAGCCCACTTAAAGGAGCACTTGATATCCGTTGAAGCACCTGCTGTTTTTGTGCCTCATCTGGAATTTGTAGCGATTGGCGTGGCCGTAAGAAAGGGATCTTATCACATTGTCCGCTAAAAGAAGTAGACATTTTAGTTTGGCTGGAAGATGGTCTTTCTTCTGCACCTACCCCACGGACACAACCTTTTTTCCCCTTCCCAACACGCCTATTCCCCTTTCCACCAGCAGCAGGCCTTTTTCCACTCATTTTGGTGGTTAAATAATTCACAACTCTGGAGTTGTTTGCACAAAAAAACAATGGATGGTAACCGAGCAGAGCTGAGTGGCCAAACTGTGGTATTAGGCCAAAACTATTGGCTGGGTTAGATGCAGAAAAAAATTATTTTTAATTTGCAACCTGATGGAGGTCAGTATAGATGGACTAATAGACCAAGTCCCACACACCGCTAGAAGCCCAAATATTTTTTCAGAGCTAGATGCAGAAAATTTTTTTATTCAATTTGCAACCTGATGGAGGTCAGTATAGATGGACTAATAGACCAAGTCCCACACACTGCTAGAAGCCCAAATATTTTTTCAGAGCTAGATGCAGAAAAAAATTATTTTTAATTTGCAACCTGATGGAGGTCAGTATAGATGGACTAATAGACCAAGTCCCACACAGCGCTAGAAGCCCAAATATTTTTTCAGAGCTAGATGCAGAAAAAAATTATTTTTAATTTGCAACCTGATGGAGGTCAGTATAGATGGACTAATAGACCAAGTCCCACACACCGCTAGAAGCCCAAATATTTTTTCAGAGCTAGATGCAGAAAATTTTTTTATTCAATTTGCAACCTGATGGAGGTCAGTATAGATGGACTAATAGACCAAGTCCCACACA
The DNA here is from genome assembly GCF_046119375.1 of Phyllobates terribilis. Classification (NCBI taxonomy): domain Eukaryota; kingdom Metazoa; phylum Chordata; class Amphibia; order Anura; family Dendrobatidae; genus Phyllobates; species Phyllobates terribilis. The sequence continues at coordinate 227,842,158 of NW_027362763.1, forward strand.
CTGCTAGAAGCCCAAATATTTTTTCAGAGCTAGATGCAGAAAAAAATTATTTTTAATTTGCAACCTGATGGAGGTCAGTATAGATGGACTAATAGACCAAGTCCCACACACTGCTAGAAGCCCAAATATTTTTTCAGAGCTAGATGCAGAAAAAAATTATTTTTAATTTGAAACCTGATGGAGGTCAGTATAGATGGACTAATAGAACAAGTCCCACACGCTGCTAGAAGCCCAAATATTTTTTCAGAGATAAATGAAGAAAAAAATTATTTTTAATTTGCAACCTGATGGAGGTCAGTATAGATGGACTAATAGACCAAGTCCCACACACTGCTAGAAGCCCAAATATTTTTTCAGAGCTAGATGCAGAAAAAAATTATTTTTAATTTGCAACCTGATGGAGGTCAGTATAGATGGACTAATAGACCAAGTCCCACACACTGCTAGAAGCCCAAATATTTTTTCAGAGCTAGATGCAGAAAAAAATTATTTTTAATTTGCAACCTGATGGAGGTCAGTATAGATGGACTAATAGACCAAGTCCCACACACTGCTAGAAGCCCAAATATTTTTTCAGAGCTAGATGCAGAAAAAAATTATTTTTAATTTGCAACCTGATGGAGGTCAGTATAGATGGACTAATAGAACAAGTCCCACACGCTGCTAGAAGCCCAAATATTTTTTCAGAGATAAATGAAGAAAAAAATTATTTTTAATTTGCAACCTGATGGAGGTCAGTATACATGGACTAATATACCAAGTCCCACACACTGCTAGAAGCCAAAATATTTTTTCAGAGCTAGATGCAGAAAAAAATTATTTTTAATTTGCAACCTGATGGAGGTCAGTATAGATGGACTAATAGACCAAGACCCACACACCGCTAGAAGCCCAAATATTTTTTCAGAGCTAGATGCAGAAAAAAATTATATTCAGTTTGCAACCTGATGGAGGTCAGTATAGATGGACTAATAGAATGATGCTATGCCCAAAAGATTTTACTTCACTAGGTGCAGTAAAAAAATTGGTATTCTATACACAGGTGGTATATCTTGCAACACAGATAGGCTACTCCACTGACTAACACACTCTGCAATAGGCCAAAAAGGATTAGCTTTGCTAGATTCAGCCAAATGCTGTGAAAAAAACTTGCACAGCACTGGCACAGACCTGCCTGGCAAAAACTGATAGGAACTGATGTAACCTAGTCCTGAAAAGGACTCCAATTACAATTAGTTTTTACTCCCACAATCTATCTATTTAAGAGCACAGACCTGCCTGATAAAAGTCGTAGGAAATGCTGTAACCTAGTCCTTAAAAGGACTGCAATCACAACTATTCCCTACTCCCAAGCTATCTGTATATTTGTGCGAAAATTGGCTTGAAATTAACAAGGTATAGCGCACACAGCAACAGCGGTGCCGTCTAACACGCAGCTGCAGCAGTGAGAAAATGGTGGCGACGGGGAAAATGGCTTGGTCTTATAGGGCAAGGACATGTGACATACACTGCCAATCACACATGCCCTTGCTTGTGTGAAAAAAAGCACTTCGCTCCGTGTGTGCGCTGCTGATAGGCTGACAGATTGCACCTCCCCACTGCAAATGCGGGAAAGAGAAAAAAAAATGGAGATCTTCATTGTTCCTGCAGAGATCCATCCCCTGCCCCTCCCCCCGCCCCGCTGTACACTCAAACTGCGTATTAACATTAATTTTCATCATTACTGAGAAAAAATCCAGTTATGATTTTGGTGCACGAACAGTTATCGAACATAACCTCGAACAGCCGAATTTTTCTCAAATTGTTCGTGTTCGCCGACCGGCTCGAACACCGCCCAAAACAGCTCGAATTTGAGATTGGCGAACAGTTCGAGTAGAACAACGCTCATCTCTAGCGACAAGAAAGCAAGGGGCTTTCACTGGTCGATCTAGAGCAGTGGGTTTCAGCATACAGCCTATCTGGGACTGACCTACTCCTATGAAGGATGTTATCACAGAAGGGTGTATAGCCTCCTTCATCACAGTGCAAAGCTCACACCAGGGAACGCAGTTCTTGTGTGCTAGGAACTAAGAACAGGCATATTCTGCAGGAGAGAGATGTGTATATAAGGGCTTAAATGTGATATACTGCATGAGAGAGCTGTGTTTACAGGGGCGGGCAAATACTTTTTGTTTGGCTGGTAGATTTGTGGTAGTCTTTCTGAACAACATATTAATTTATTCACCGAACCTCAAATCACATCAGGTACAGTACAGACCAAAAGTTTGGACACCTCTTCTCATTTAAAGATTTTTCTGTATTTTCATGACTTTGAAAATTGTACATTCACACTGAAGGCATCACAACTATGAATTAACACATGTGGAATTATATACTTAACAAAAAAGTGTGAAACAACTGAAAATATGTCTTATATTCTAGGTTCTTCAAAGTAGCCACCTTTTGCTTTGATGACTGCTTTGCACACTCTTGGCATTCTCTTGATGAGCTTCAAGAGGCAGTCACCGGAAATGGTCTTCCAACAATCTTGAAGGAGTTCCCAGAGATGCTTAGCACTTGTTGGCCCTTTTGCCTTCACTCTGCGGTCCAGCTCACCCCAAACAATCTCGATTGGGTTCAGGTCTGGTGACTGTGGAGGCCAGGTCATCTGGCGTAGCACCCATCTCTCTCTCTCTTGGTCAAATAGCCCTTACACAGCCAGGAGGTGTGTTTGGGGTCATTGTCCTGTTGAAAAATAAATGATGGTCCAACTAAATGCAAACCGGATGGAATAGCATGCCGCTGCAAGATGCTGTGGTAGCCATGGTGGTTCAGTATGCCTTCAATTTTTAATAAATCCCCAACAGTGTCACCAGAAAAGCACCCCCACACCATCACACCTCCTCCTCCATGCTTCACGGTGGGAACCCTGCATGTAGAGTCCGTCCGTTCACTTTTTCTGCGTTGCACAAAGACGCGGTGGTTGGATCCAAAGATCTCAAATTTGGACTCATCAGACCAAAGCACAGATTTCCACTGGTCTAATGTCCATTACTTGTGTTCTTTAGCCCAAACAAGTCTCTTCTGCTTGTTGCCTGTCCTTAGCAGTGGTTTCCTAGCAACTATTTTACCATGAAGGCATGCTGCAAAAAGTCTCCTCTTAACAGTAGTTGTAGAGATGTGTCTGCTGCTAGAACTCAGTGTGGCATTGACCTGGTCTTTAATCTGAGCAGCTGTTAACCTGCGATTTCTGAGGCTGGTGACTCGGATAAACTTATCCTCAGAAGCAGAGGTGACTCTTGGTCTTCCTTTCCTGGGGCGGTCCTCATGTGAGCCAGTTTCTTTGTAGCACTTGATGGTTTTTGCAACTGCACTTGGGGACACATTCAAAGTTTGCCCAATTTTTCAGACTGACTGACCTTCATTTCTTAAAGTTATGATGGCCACTCGTTTTTCTTTACTTAGCTGCTTTTTTCTTGCCATAATACAAATTCTAACAGTCTATTCAGTAGGACTATCAGCTGTGTATCCACCTGACTACAGCACAACACAACTGATGGTCCCAACCCCATTTATAAGGCATGAAATCCCACTTAGTAAACCTGACAGGGCACACCTGTGAAGTGAAAACCATTTCCAGTGACTACCTCTTGAAGCTCATCAAGAGAATGCCAAGAGTGTGCAAAGCAGTCATCAAAGCAAAAGGTGGCTACTTTGAAGAACCTAGAATATAAGACATATTTTCAGTTGTTTCACACTTTTTTGTTAAGTATATAATTCCACATGTGTTAATTCATAGTTTTGATGCCTTCAGTGTGAATGTACAATTTTCAAAGTCATGAAAATACAGAAAAATCTTTAAATGAGAAAGTGTGTCCAAACTTTTGGTCTGTACTGTACATGTCAGGCAGGACTTACAAATACTCAGAGCCTATAATTATGAGTCTAACCAGAGAAGTATATGATTGCAGTTCAGGGAACCCTTTTTTATGATATTCCTTATCGTCCGCCAGTATTCGCATGGATCTGGCAAAAGTCTGGGCAGTACTAGATTGGGATCATTACGAAGACTTAAAAGCTTTACAAAGATTTTTAGGGTTCACCAATTGTTACCGTACGTTCATCAGGAAGTTTTCAGTAGTGGCCAAACCACTGACAGATATGACCAGGAAAGGCACGGACTTTTCTAAATGGTCCAGTCCGGCAAGTGAGGCATTTGCTACTTTAAAAAGATGTTTTGCTTCTGTGCTGATTCTTATACAGGCTGACGTCACTCAGCCTTTCATTGTATTAGTTGATGCATCAGAGGTAGGGTTTGGGGCTCTATTGTCGCAGGGTTCATCTCCAAGAGTAAATGGCGTCCATGTGCATATTTCTCCAAGGAACTGTCGTACGCCGAGAGAAACTATGACATTGGTGATAGGGAACTCTTGGCAATAAAATGGACCTTTGAGGAGTGACATAATTTTTTGGAAGAGGCAGTTCATCTGGTCCTGGTAATCAATGATCATAAAAATATTTTGTAATTGGAATCTGCCAAATGTCAAACACCTAGACAGGCAAGATGGCCTTTGTTTTTTCCAGATTCAACTTTTTTGTGACTTATAGGCCAATGAATAAGAACATTAAGATGGATGCTTTACCTCGTTGTTTTCCGGGGTGAGGAAGTATTTGCAAGCTGGTTCCTATATTACAGAAAGGTGTAGTTATTGCTAAGTTTGCAGTGAATAAATGTTGTCATGAATCTACTCGCAAGTCTCTATTCTTTAGGGCATATGGTTTTCATCGACAATTCTGCTCCTCCAAAAGGAATCGTCCTTCAGGAGTACATGAGGAGGAACAGTTTTATTCGTCCATTACATCAGTGCAGCAAGGTTCACGCCAAAAAATCGGCTCCGCCCGCGAATATCCCGGATTTACCAAGCTTTCACACTGATGTTATCTGCGTGACAGTGTGGCAAATCAGGGATGTTCATGGGCGGAGCAGATTTTTTGGCGTGAACAAGCTGGAACCCCGAACACGAACAAATTTGCTCACCACTAGTCCCTAGTTCGAGGGATCAGGTAGGTCCTCACAGTCCCTTGACACTTCGTGACACATGGTCAGCGTGGCCCAAAAGAAAGGATATGAAAGTTTCTGAAAATAGTCCAAAATCTACATAGGGTTAAAGTCAAACCGTTTCTCTTCTTATAAGGGATTGCAAATGTGTCCAACCCCTTAAAACCAGAGTAACAATTAACTGAGTATTTCACCTTCCAGATGACCGCATATCTTGCATATACAGCCAGTATCAACAAAGCCGCACCCAATATTTAATTAAAAAACACAGGATTGTGAGATTTTCAGTTGAAAAGTGCTGTGTTTTCATCTTAATCTGATCCATTCTACAAAGTCTTATTGAAATCCATTCTTTGTCATTAAAATATGTAATGCAATATTCTTTATCTAGTAGGACTGAGACCATAGTCAAATAATGTAATCACCAGAACAGAGGTCATATTCAAGGGAAGAGCAGCTATTACATTCTGTCTAAACAGCACACTTGTAAAATGTTAATATTTTCTCTTTCCTTGTGCCCCCCTGACTGCTACTTTGGCTTTGTCTTTACTAATCCTATTATTGGAAGAGTATCTCCTTTTATTAATAAATGCACAAGTCTTGATTAAATTCCACCATTTGAAATTATGTACATCAAAATCTGTGCTTTGTTTTAATGTGTGTTCCTCATAATGTAATCAGGTTGATATGGCAGGCAAATGAAATATCTTTTATGCAACGTAGCATGCATGCAGATTTATTCCTCATTTTTAGATGACTACATTGATGCGTAGGAACAGATTGGAAAGGTCCGCTCAACCCTTGTGCATTTATTATCAATTCCGCTAAATTTGCCTGTTCTGATAGAAATGATTTTGTAAGGAATGAAAACATCATTTGACCTTAGCATAAATTAGCCTTGAGAATGTGCATATGTGGATTATTAAGTAGTTGCTTCAATTGTCTATTAATTAAGATATTAAATTGAACAGTGTTGACAAAATTTTCACTTTTTTTTTGAAAAAAAAAATGAGCTTCCAGATTTGGAAATATTTAAAATATATAAATAAACTATATAATGCCCAAAACTGTTGCGTAGAATGATACATTATTAAAAATGTTAAAATAATTATGGATTATATACATAATAAAAGTAAATGCTCCGGTTTTATTTGGTCTGTGTTTTGCAAAAAACATTGCCACTTTGGCTATGGGTTACGTCTGGTGTTGCAGCTTGAGCTGAATTCAAACATTCGTTGATACACATCCCATCTGTTGTCTGAATTTTAGGCACTTCATAGTTTAGTCTTTGCTTGCAGGCATGCTGGAATTCAAAGAATAATCTGGCTGATATATACAGTGTATCTCTCTATCTAACTATAGAGAAATAAAGCTGCGCAAGTCTGTTTTTTGTTAAAAAGGGATCCCTCTGTTCAGTCAGAGAGATTCAGAACATGTCCTATTCTCATCTGTTTTGCGGATCAGATTTGGCCTTATCATTTCTAGGAATTAGTTAAGAAACGGCCATGGCCCCGCTATCAGTATTTGGTCAGTATTCGGTCAGTATTTTTTCTCAGGAGTGAGAGCCAAAACCAGGAGAGGAACAATCAGAGAAAAGGTATAATAGAAACAAGTCACCAATTCTGCATTTATCACCCACTCCTGGTTTTGGCTCCCACTCCTGAGACAAAATACTGACCGAATACTGACCAAATACTGATAGTGGGGCCATGGCCAAAGAATGAAAAATGGAAGACTTTACTTCAGTGATTAATCCATTTTTAACTGATCTATTTGCTAAGAGTCAATAAATAAAAAACATGTTCAGTTTATGTCCCTCAGTTTTTAAAAACAAATACAAAAGAGAACAAAGAAACTAAAATGTATAAAGAAATGGATGAAGAAAAACAGGCATGAGAAAAAAATTGCAGATCTGAACTGCCCCATAGTATAATATTGGGCTGAGTGTTATCCGATAAAACATTGCATAGCTCTTCGCCATGTTATTCGCTTGTGTGAACGAGCCTTTAACCGAATATCAGTACATCAGTGTGACATCCTTATAGTTTTGAGTCCATGGTGTCTCATCTAATAAATCATCTATGGATACAACTAATGGTTTTTGATGACACATAAAGGATCTTTACATGTGACCATTTTGTCATTTTCACCAGTAGAAAAAAAATACACTTTAAAGTATGCTGCACGACTGGAAGAACATCTTTTACTGCAAAAATAGCAGTTGAAGGTTCTTTTATTGGACAATCCTTTTCTGGCGTATTTTTCAAGTTAAAAAAAAAGCAACAAACCAAGTTCTGTTGGTTTTTTTTACTTGAAAAAGATGCCAGCATGGCATAAAAATGTGTTGTCCAGAAACCTGTAGGTTTGGATTTCTTTTTTCCTTAATAATAAAGACCTTCATTTAAAAACTGCATTTTGTGATTACTTGTGTTATCTTTGTCTAATGCTTAATTTTTTTTCTGATCTGAAACATTTAAGTGTGACAAACATGCGAAAGAATAAGAAATCAGGAAGGGGGCAAACACTTTTTCCCACCACTGTAGGTGCGAGTATTGAGAACAATCTATGATATCACAGAACAGCATCTCACTAGTCAATAAGGTAGAAAGAACAATAGAAACTAAGCTGTAATTATCATATAATAATCTGTTTAGTCATGTAGGCACTGGGAGTATGGAGCAGGCTCAGTAGCTGAGTCTGCTCCATACAGTACAGGTGCTGGCTGTGCTATACATCAGGCACCTGGGAGTAACTGCTATGATCAAAGCTAGCTATGTTCACAACAGTTTAAACTGCTGTTGACAATCGCAACAGCAAACAGCAACATTTAAAAGACAGTACACATGGCAGGCTTATGTTCTAAAGTCTATAGGCTGGGAAATTTGATTCACATCAAATTTATTCTATGTGAATTGAATGAGCTCTTATTAAAATTAAAAAAAGCCATTTATTATCTTCTGAGGTCTCCCAGCCAGTGTCCCCTTCTAGCAAAATGACTTAAGGAACAGTGTTCTTTGGACAAATGAGACAAAAGTGAAGATGTTTGGCTATAATGTCCTGATCCACGTTGGGCGAAAATCAAACAGCGCTAACATCTCATATCAACTGTTAAGCACAATGGTGGAGGGGTGATGATTTTGTCTTGTATTGCAACAACAGAACCTGGGCACCTAGAAGTCATTAAGTCAACCATGAACTCCTCAATTAAAAAAGGATGGAGTATCAGTATAGTCCTATAGTTAAAGTAACATTAATGGTAAATAGCCAGTGAATCAAAGCAAAATTGGCTAAGTTGTCCATGACCGCTAATTACAACACAGATTTAATTTTTCAAAAGCCATATTTAAAATGTGTTCACATAGTGAGACATATGATGGGGACATCGAAGCAAGAGCAAGCTTTTATATATAGGAATTGGCAAGAATGGGGTTTGTTCTGACAGTTCAGTGAAACTTTCAAAATATGCTCAGAATAGAAACTGAAATTTACATTGGGTGAAGCAATTCAAGAAAGGCTTTGATTCAGTGGTGGAAAATGGAAGATGGCAAAGGAGGAGGACAAAGACCACAAGAAGAACAAAAGAAGATGGAGAAGTATAATACATTAAACAACTTTGGCACTTACTGCCCATCATTTACTTCCAACCTATCTCTAGTTTATCTAGACTTACAGGGCTGATATTCCAAACTATGTGACAGGGAGAGAGGGAACACACTAGGAAACAGTACTAGACAGAACACTTGGGTATGTGAGCAAGGATAAGCTAACAAAGGCTTAAAACTCAACATGCCAGAACAAGAGACGGGAAAGTTGACTACAATAGGGATCTAACTCTAGAACCCCTCCCCCTATGTATCTGTTAATAGCTTGCCCACCTAATCCAGTGATGACCCAGAACACCACTCATCCACCACTACAGAATGGATGAGATCCTCTAGTGGAACCTACAACTTGTATGAGCCATGGAGCAATTCAAAATTAATGACCATAGTGTCCAAGCCTCCATATATAACCAATCATTCTGTCTCAAACGACAAAAATTCTAGATGAATAGCAGAAGTATACCAAGCCATGTAGACTGACCTAGGTGATGTAACAAAGGCAACATGTGAAATGGGTAGTTATCAAATTAAGAGAACATCTGTGCAGAATGAAAGATACCAGGATGAACCAGAGACAAAGGACAGAAAGACACCATAGTCAGGTCAGCAGTAGCCAAGAAGATGTAATAGATATTGTCAATGCTCCACTTATATTTGGGGTATTGAAGCAGAGCCCAGGAGAAACAGGATACAGTCTTAATTTGACAAAGTGTTGCAAAAACATCTATACCAAGGATGTGAGAGAGCTCCATTTAGAGATTAAATAGGTTTTAAGACTGCCTTTTTAAATGGGTTAGATATTCAATGAATTACCCAGTTTTATCATACTCGCCCAAGAACATAAGTTGCATACAGGGAGAACAACAGAACATATATGGTGACACATAATCTGTGTATCAGCTTATGCAAAAAGACTAACAAGATGTTTCCAGAAATCTAATAATGTATTTTCTGTTCCAGCATAGAATGAAGATACACCAGTCATTCTCATACAACATGATAAGCTGATAAACACTGCAGCAGCATCTCAGTAACGCTTCACCTATAGATGTCACAGCTGCGGTCGAACCAATCTCCGGAATATCAACCTTTGCATATATTGTGGAGTCCTTAGGTTGGATAGGAAAGAGAAAGGAATGTATGATCATACCCACCTTGTATGGTCTACCCCACGAAGTTAAGAGCCTATCCCTTTACTGTGTAACGTAAGGGTGGGTTAACCAACTACAACTGTTAGGAAGTGACAAGAAGTATTTTGTAGGCATGGAGAAAAAGAAGTGAAAATGTTTGAGTAGGAAGGGGGTTAATGGTTTTAGGTCTGCCAAATCTCATAGGGTATGGAAATTCTCATGAGAACATTGAAGCAAAATCTTTTTGAGAGCCCGAATGGATACAGGGAGTGTTTTTACTTATTATTCAGCTATATATTCTGCTATTTGCTATCATGTAATAAACACCTAAATGTATGCACAGTACACCTATAGTTATGAAGGATATAAATAAACGAAAACTCCAGAATTTATGAGCCTGTGAATTTCTTATTCTCACCGGCTGTGAGCGGAATCTCACAAAACCTCTAAACTGGAACTGGAGCTGCTCTCACATCATATAAAATTCTGGAGTTTTCGATATATATACTGTATATTTATAATTATCAAGCTTAGTCATACCCCTCAAAAAAACTTTGTTTCAATGCTCTCATGAGAATTACCACACCCTATGACATTTGGCAGACCTAAAGCCATTAACCTTACATTTTCCCCTTTTTTTCTTCATTACTTTCAAATACTTCTTGTCGCTTCCTAACAGATTAAGTTGGTCAACCCATCCCTACATTACTTTTTGTACTCTACTTAGCAATGTAATTATTTTGAGGATCCTAAAACTCCTGGAAGGGGCAATATGGGCAATATATATAAACTATGAAAGCAGCTCCAAATCTAGCTTAGAGGTTTTCTAAGATTCAGTTTATGGCCAGAGAGAATAAAAAATTCACAGGCTTGAAATTTTCAACAATTACCCAAAAATGATGGAATTTTCACGTATTTATATATGCGCACACACATGCACACATACATGGGCACTAGTACATGGGGATGTATTGACCATTATTTCAATCTCTATAGGAAAACAAATGAAATAAAAAGCTCATTGCCTTTGCGTTCTGTTTTTACTGTGGCACTGGCAATTAGCAGAATTCAGCCAACAACTATACTATAGTACACAAACTGTATGCATGATATTTACCTATATTAATTTGTTCCATACATTAATAAGGATATTCTCTATAAAAAAAATAGTGATTATTTTTCCTTAAGGTTTTAAAGAGAACCTTCTAGGGGTTTTAAGGTCATCAAAATAATTATGTGTCACCCAGGGGATGGGGACTACTCGGCGCCCGGGCCTTAATGCCTGGTCTTGGGGGATGTCACGGTGGTCGGCTCCCGGGCCCGTACCCTGGGGTCTCTCTTAAAAAAGGGGAAAATAAAATGTCAAAGTTCGTGACGTCAACTGTGGTGTCTGGTGAGGATCACCAGCGCTGCGGCAGTCCACTGAGGCCGGTGTTACGGCAGCTTTGATGGTGTAGCTCCCCACAGGTGGAGCTGGGCCTCAGGGCAGCGATGTTTGATAAGGTGCACGATATGGCGGTGACCCAGCCGGGTCCAAGGAAGAACAGGGGACACACACACACACGGTTTGCTTCTGTACCTTTTACTGGTGGAAATGCAGGTACCGTCCGGAGCACTGTAGGGTAAGGGGTGCACTGCAGTACTCTCCCCAGTGAGCAGGTGTAGGGCCTCCTGTTTCTTCGCCACTTAGTGTTAGTCTCTGGCCTGCCTGGAGCTAGGCCTAACTTAGTCTCTGTTCTGCACCGGCTGATCTTGTGGTAGGGCCTTCTGTTGGAGTACACACTCCCTGGTATATGGGGCCTCTGTAACTCCTGACCCTGGTATAACAGTCAGCGTTCGGTATTCCTGGTACCTGTAGTTCGCCAGGGGTTCTGGTTGTCTTCTGCTGGGTATAAAGAATCCCGGCAGACTCGGACACAGTGTCCGGGATATGGTTTCTGGGGTGAGCTGGTAAGGCACCTCTGCCCCCAATGCTACTCACTGCTCTAGCCTTCGGCCTACTAGGGCCCTCACTAGGCTATACACACTGGCAGTTAGGTGGCTGCCTCTTCTGCTTATCTCTGAGCGTCAGCAACGCTCCTAGCTCACTTAACTCAAGCTGCTTGAGTCTGACTGAGCTCCACTGCAGACTGACCTGTTTCTCTGTGTCTCACTCTGCAGGAACTGGCTGTGGACTCCAGACTGTTCGGTCTCCACTAACTTCCTGAGGAGAACTTACTCACAGACTCTCTCCTTCTGTGTCTGAGCAGAAACACTGCTGAATCACTCCACCTTCCCTATTTATATCACTATCAGGCTCCCTCTGGTGGTCTGAGGTGGAAGGTGGAGGTGTGTGTATGCTCTGAGGGCCTCTTGTGGAGAAAACCTGAAATGCACCCCTCCAGGATCTGTGACTCCATGCACAGCAGGGCGTCACATTCCCCCCTAGTTGAACTCAGCACTCCCGGGCTGAAGCACACCTTGTAACAACAACAATAACAAGCTTCCCTTTATGGGAGGTTAGGACACTTGAACGTTGCATAACCAGAACATAGATAAATATACATATATATTTCAATAAACAGTAGGCAACGAGCAACTAGAAAGTCTAAGTCTCTTCCGGAGAGGTTGCTCAAAGGGGCGCTCAGGAAGTGCAAATATGTACAATTAAAGTCTTTGGGCTGCACATAGTCCTCTGCCACAGAGTTCTTAGATACCCATAGGGTAATGGGAAGTGGATAAGTAAAGTGTCCATTTCACTTGGATTGTCCATTAGAGGGGCAAAATATAAGTTAAAGGCATGTAAAGGCAATAAATACACAGCAATACATACACAAGATAATGCAATAATATACAGTATTATACAATACAATACAATACCCCAGGGGTAACTATCTACATCTGTCGAGGTTTAACTATTTTACTTAGTGTACCTGACAGGGAGTTGACCTTTCGTGCTACGTGTAGATCTGCGTAGTGCGGTGGTCTGTGTAGTGTCAGAGTTTCTCTCAGCTACCCTGTTAGTTCTACTAGTGATGGTATTGAAAAACTGCCTTAACCTTGCTACTGGGCTGGCAAGTTCACCATTGGCTGGGCCTTCCTGCTCTGCTTCTGCCGGGGATCCTTCTTCCGGGGATTCTTCCTGAGCAGGCCCTTCTGTGGCACTAGGCTCTTCTGCAGCACTTACAGGTTCAACTTGCTGTGGAGGGTCTTCTGGCTGTTGGAAAAATTGGAGTACTGGAATTATGACTGCTCCTCCGAATTGAGGCCAATCTGCCTGGAAGTCTCCTAAATCAGTATGTATTACTGCTTCATCAGGTTCCTCCGGGAAAATGAGAGGCACTTCTTCTTGGGGTTTTAGCAGATCTGGACACAACTTCAGGTGGTCCCTAGATACTGTTGCAGTTGTTCTTCCTCCATCTTTGCTGATCAGACACGTCTTCCTGTTGTCAAACCTTGAATTCAACACAGTGTAGGGTTCTCTCTCCCACTGGTCATCAAGCTTGTGGTTCCTCCGCTTCCTTTTCAATACCACTTCTCCTGGTGTGAAGGGTTCTGCTGGTGCACCTCTGTTGTATTGTGCTTCTTGTTTATCCCTCACCCGAGTGAGACTGTCTTCGACACAGGCTTGTACTCTTCTGTACTGCTCCTGTCTGGTCGTGTCCCAGTCCTCAGTGGTCACATCAGCTTCAGGCTCTACAACACCAAGCTCCAGGTCCAAGGGCAACTTCCCAGGTCTTGCCCGCATTAGATATGCCGGAGTGCAATTGGTGGAACTTACTGGTATGTGATTATACAGATCCACTAGGTCAGGTAGTAGGTCTGGCCACTGGTTTCTCTCCTCAAGTGGTATGGTCTTCAGCAGGTCGATGATGATGTTATTCATCTTTTCACAGAGACCGTTAGTTTGGGGGTGGTACGGTGTAGTCCTGATCTTTTTACACCCGTACAGATGGCAGAACTCTTTGAACAATTCAGCCTCAAAGGCCAGGCCTTGGTCAGTCAGTACCTGCTCAGGGTATCCATGGGGTCTGCAGAAGTACGCTTGGAATGTCTTCGCTGTTGTCTCTGCTGTCAGGTCTTTGACAGGGGCGACCACCAGGAACTTGGAGTAGTGATCCACCATGGTCAGGGCATAGGAGTATCCTGACCGGCTGGGTGACAACTTGACATGGTCCAGGGCCACGATCTCCAGGGGTCGAGTCGTCTTGATGGGTTGCAGGGGCGCCTTTTGGCTGCTGTAGTCTTTTCTTCTGAGGCAACAGGGTCCACAGTCTCTGCACCACCTCTCAATGGAGCTGCGCATTCCCACCCAGTAGAATCGACACTTCAACAGGGTCTCTAGCTTTTTCCAGCCAAAGTGCCCCGCCTGATCGTGGTAGGCCTCCAACACCATCTGGATGTCCATCTTAGGGACCACTATCTGCCATACCATCTCGTGGGTCTTGGGATTGACATACCTCCGGCACAACTTCTCACGGTAGATAAACAGCCGGCTCCTCTCGTTCCACAGCTGCTTTGCTTGAAGAGACGCATCCTTCTCCAGGGAGGAACCTTCTTGGGTTATCAGCTCCTTGATACGGCTGACAACCGGGTCGCTATCCTGGGTCTCCTTCCAGCTGTGGTGAGGCAGGGGGTTTAACATCTTACCGCGTTGCCTCCTGGAGGCTCGTAGCTCGTGGATCATCCCGTTCTGGTGGAAGGCAGGTAGTTCAACCTCTTCCAGGTCATCCACTTTTTCTTCTGTGTCTGACTGTTGAGGCATCCAGGACAAGGCATCGGCGTTGGCGTTCTTGCGGCAAGCCCGGTACTTTATTGTGAATTGGTAGTTTGACGGCCGAGCCATCCATCTTTGTTCCATGGCTCCCAGTTTGGCTGTTTCAAGATGAGTTAAGGGGTTATTGTCAGTGTAAGCAGTGAACTTGCTGGAGGCTTGGTAGTGCTTGAACCTTTCTGTGATGGCCCAGACCAAGGCCAGGAACTCCAACTTGAAGCTGCTATAGTTCTCTGGGTTCCTCTCGGTCAGGCAGAGCTTCCTGCTTGCATACGCAACGACTTTCTCCTGGCTATTCTGCTTTTTACTTAGGACAGCTCCCAATCCTTCATTGCTGGCATCAGTATACAGCAGGAATGGTTGGCTGTAGTCAGGGTAGGCTAGGATCTCATCACCTGTCAGGATCTCCTTCATTTCTTGAAATGATTCAGCCTGTTCTTTACCCCAGTGGAACGGGGGATTTCTGCCCTTGGGGGACTGTCCTACCAGGAGGTCTTGCAGAGGCGCTGCTCTCTTGGTGTAATCTTTTACAAACCTCCGGTAGTATCCTATCAGTCCCAGGAACTGATGCACCTCCTTGAGGTTCTTCGGCTCCAGCCATTTCTGGATGGCAGTGACCTTCTCCGGGTCTGGTGCTACTCCCTCTCGACTAACAATGTACCCCAGGTACTGTACCTTTCTCTTGAGCAGGTGGCACTTGGAGGGCTTCAACTTCATCCCATACTGGGACAGTGACTCAAATACCTCCGCCAGGTGCTTCAAGTGGTCCTCATACGTCTTGGAGTACACAATCACGTCATCCAGGTATAGTAACACAGTCTCGAAGTTGCGGTGTCCCAGGCAGCACTCCATCAATCTCTGGAACGTTCCGGGGGCATTGCAGAGTCCAAACGGCATACTGTTGAACTCACACAGTCCCATCGGGGTGGTGAAGGCCGTCTTCTCCCGATCCTCCTCAGACACAGCTACTTGCCAGTACCCACTAGTGAGGTCAAGGGTGGAAAAGTAATTTGCAGACTTTAAGGCAGCCAGGGATTCCTCAATACGGGGTAAAGGGTATGCATCTTTATGTGTAATGCGATTTACTTGTCGGTAATCTACACACATTCTCTTGCTTCCATCCTTTTTCCTGACTAGAACTAGGGGAGCTGCCCAGGGACTACAACTATCCCTTACTACCCCTGCCTTCTTCATGTCATGCAACATCTCCTTGGCTTTCTGGTAGTGTGCTGGAGGTATAGGCCTGTACCGTTCCTTGATGGGGGGATGGTTGCCTGTGGGGATGTGATGTTGTACCCCCTTAATCCTCCCAAAGTCAAGTGGGTGTTTGCTGAATACCTGCGCGTATTCCTGAACCACCCGGTGTACTCCCTGTTTCTGGTGGGCAGGAGTGGTGTCAGTCCCAACGTGGAGCTGTTGACACCAATCCTCCTCCTGTGTTGTAGGGTCATTATCCTCCACTTGGTCTGGGGAGGTTAAGGACTCCGCCGTGTGAATAGAGTTATTATTTACAGTGTACAGTTTGGCAACAGTGGCATAACGTGGTAGTCTGACCGCGTCTTCCCCATAGGTGAGAAGACGGACGGGCACCCTCCCATTGCGTACATCTACTACCCCCCTGGCAGTTAAGAGTGTAGGTCTGTGCTCTGAGCTAAGGGTTTCTACTACCGCCTGGTAGCTCTGTCCTTTAAGACCTATTGCTGCTCTACACCAGATAAGCATTTCACTCATTGGGGGAATCACAATGGGTATCGGGTCTGTTACCCGCACACTACCAATCTCACCACCGGTCAGCTTCAATTGCTGCTGGTACATCAGGGCTCGGATCTCCTTCTGGATCGCTCTCTTCTGCCCTGGTCTGGCAACGTCAGCGAGCTGTTGGAGTAAAAACACAACCTCCTCCAAACAGTTACCAACAATGTTAGTGCCTAGTACCACATTCAGTCCATTTTCCTCATTGACAGTCTTCACTACAATGAGTCCCTGGTCCTTTAACTCTACTCTCCCCACTTTTACTGCTACATTCTTAATCCCAAGTAGGTCAAGAGGGAGGCCGTTAGAGGCATATACTGAAAAGTCTGGGTTTGGGGGTTTGAGACTGTCCATGGACCAGTATTTGCTATAGGGGATATCAGGTATGATTGTTACCTGGGATCCGGTGTCCAGCAGGGCAGGTATCGCAATGCCGTCCAGTATGATGGATAGGAAAGGTCTTCCTCCCACGAACCTGCGGTGCCAGTCTGAGGGGCCTGCTGAGTCTATTCCTGGGTGTTGGCCCTCGGACCCAGGGTTTGCTTGTTTAAAGGACACTGGTGCACTGTGTGACCTGCCTTCTGGCAGCGGTGGCAGACGAACTCTTGGTGAGGATGGCACTGGTTGTTGGTCCTTCCTGGGGGCGGCGTTGTCCTCCTTCGGGGTGGTGATGTCCTCCTCCGGGGAGGCGATGTCCTCCTTCTCCTCCGGTTCATCCAGGGGACATCCTCAGGGCAGTCGGCTAGCAGAATCTTTTCCT
The DNA here is from genome assembly GCF_046119375.1 of Phyllobates terribilis. Taxonomy (NCBI): domain Eukaryota; kingdom Metazoa; phylum Chordata; class Amphibia; order Anura; family Dendrobatidae; genus Phyllobates; species Phyllobates terribilis. Next base: position 227,859,193 of record NW_027362763.1, read on the forward strand.
CCATCTCTGGCTCCGTCCGTAGCTGCAGGGCACTCATCACAGTGGCCAGGTTTTTCGTCAGCTGGCGCACTTCTGAGCGCAGACAGTCCAGCTCAGTAGGGGGCGCTGCATGCACTTTGGCTTCAGCAGCCAGCGGGGAAAATGTGGGTGCTGCTGGCATTAGAGTGGCCCCTCCCTGGTAACGCTGGATAGATGTATCTGCTGTCTCCAGGGGTTGCAGTCCCTTGATAGCCATGTCCTTAAGGGTGTCAAAGATAGCATATGGATGATCCAAGGACCACCAACGCACAGTCCTCCTCTCCGCTTGGGACCTCAGCCCCTGGACAAATTGTTCTATTAGCATTTTACTCTCATTAGTTATGCTAATTGGACTAACCTGTTTTAGAGCTCGCAGGGCCCCTTGTAAACGGCAGGCATAGTCCCGAACGCTGTCCTCCAGTTTCTGAGAGCATTGGTAGAACCTCACCCGGAGGTCTGCTTCAGCGCGGTCCTCAAAGGCAGTCTGTAACTTTTTGAAAATTGCGGACACTGATTCCTGGTCTGCAGCCGACCAAGTCTCTACTTCTCTCTCCGCAGCACCAGTCAATTGTCCCACAACAACTGCAGCTCTTTGTTTGCCCGTCATAGAATACATGTCCAGGATTCTGCATATTTTGCGCTTGAATCCAGACAGGGTGTCTGGCTTGCCGCTGTACTGGGGAAGCCACTTTGCTCCGGGCATGTATTGTAAAGTCAATGGTACGATAAGGGCTACAGGCCCTGGTGATGGAGCGACTGCTCCGTCTTGCGCGGCGGCGACCGCGGGTGCATCATTGGGGCTGTCAGCCTGGGCCGCGGCGTCGGGTTGTTGCTGCAACATCTTGACACCCCCCTAGTGAACCGTGGCCTACCTTCCTTCTGTAGGCCGCAGCTCCGCAGGTGAGGTCTTCTGGTAGGACCTTGCGTCGCTTATGTTCCACGTCAGACCATTCGCTGGGGCTTCCTGCCAGGACCTGACGCTGCGTCAGTGCGTGGGGCGTGTCCTCGACTTCGCACGCTTCCAGCGGTTACGCCCCTCCTCTTCCCGCGCGGCGACCGGAAAGATGGCGGCCAGTGGCGGGAAACTCCAGAAAATGGCGGGAAAAGTTTCACCACTGAGTTTTACAGTCTTTTAATGCGCACAGTACCCGGGGCAATGGGCACAACTCCTTCCATTGCCACGGGCACGCAATCCTGTTCGTGATGCCAGTTAGAGAGATGTGGCTCCCAGGGGATGGGGACTACTCGGCGCCCGGGCCTTAATGCCTGGTCTTGGGGGATGTCGCGGTGGTCGGCTCCTGGGCCCGTACCCTGGGGTCTCTCTTAAAAAAGGGGAAAATAAAATGTGTTTCTGAGCAGAAACACTGCTGAATCACTCCACCTTCCCTATTTATATCACTATCAGGCTCCCTCTGGTGGTCTGAGGTGGAAAGTGGAGGTGTGTCTATGCTCTGAGGGACTCTTGTGGAGAAAACCTGAAATGCACCCCTCCAGGATCTGTGACTCCATGCACAGCAGGGCGTCACAATTACATTGCTGAGTAAAGTACAAAAAGACAAGTTCAAACATTCTTTTCTGGATGCAAATGTATATTCATTCTGTAGCTCAGAACATTAGCTATAAATCTTTATGCAAATGAAGGTGTAAGCGCATAGGAGGGTGGCTCACTTCCCGGCTAGTGCTTCAATCCTTTACAGTATTCCTAACCTAGCACCAACCCTTTGTTCTTGATTGTTGTCTGTTCAGCTTCTTTGCAAAGAGACATCAGTCAAACACATGGCGATTATGCAAGATGGAGTATAATGGGGACAGTAACTGAACTTACCAGGAATCAGGCGGCTCTCAATGCACTCGCAGCCTCCTGACAGAGTCCCTTTAAGTGATCATTTATTAAATTGCTTCACTATCAACACAACATGAAAGTTAACAGCTAACTAGTTCACTACATCAAATTATCAATTCTATGATTCTTTGGACTTCATGAAATGTAAAAATAAACAGAAGTGAACGAAATCTTTTAAGCATTCTTCTAGATTCCAAGCATCTTTGTTCTTGTTGTTCCTTATTATTTCTTTGGTTACTGATAGTGCTGAGATAGTTTCATGTAAAATAAGAAGAAATGATCATGCTGCAGCTGTACAAACAGCAATACTTAAAAGGAAAACAGCTGACACTACACCCCAGGAATGGTAAATTTGGCCATCATAAAGCAATAAACTTTTGAAAATGTATGCTAGGGAAAAAAAATCTTGGGATGTTCAAGTCACATCTTCCTGTTGTGTCCAAGATAAATGAATATGGAATTAACCCTGCAAAAAGATTATTACACTTCTAAAGCTCCTGAAAATCATTACATAAAGTTTTTTTCTGTTAGGTAGCCTCCCAAATGTAGTTAGTTATATGTAGTTTAAAACTGTAAGTTCAAGGTAAACATAAAAACAGCATAAATAAATAAGTAAATGCAAATTGTTAAACTCCTTCATGACATATGACATACATTTATGTCATATATCGTAATACAGACTTGCATGCCGAGCCTGCATCTCTCTTAATCAGACGTCGGTGGAGCAGTGCTCTGCTTACAGCTGTTAAACTGTTAAATCCTGCTGTCGATATCCAACTGCGTGATTCATCATGCGCCAGCAAGGAGTGTCATTCCACGATCCCATTGGCGCACCTGTGACATAATAATGGGGCGCCGATGGGTTGTCATGACATTTAGGGGTCTACTAATGACCCCCGAGCTATCATTAAGAAACCCTCTGTGAACGCCAGCCGGTGGCCGGTGTTCATAGGAGATCGCGGTTTCTGCTATACATAGCAGTGCTAAAGCAATGCTATGTATGGCACAAACAATCGGATGATTTCAGCTTCACGTCCCCTTATTGGACTATTAAATACAGTGAAAAGTAAAAAAGAAAAGATTTTTTAAAAAACACAAGCTCAAATCACCCCCTTTTGTCCCATTGAAAATAAAACAATAAAACAATATACATATTTGGTGTTGTTTCATCCAGAAATGTTCAATCTATTAAAATATAGAATAAATTAATCCAATCGGTAAATGGCATAATGAAATAAATTAAAAACTCCAGAATTATGTTTTTTGGCCTCCACAAAATTGCAATAAAATGCAATAAAGGGTGATCAAAACATCTACCCCAAAATGGTACCAATAAAAACGTCAGCGCAGAGCAGAAAAAATAAACCCTCAAACTGCCCCATATCACGAAAAATGAAAATGTTACGGGTTTCAAAAAATGGCGACAAAAGTCAAAAGATTCGCAACAGTGTGAATACACGCAGTAGTCCACCTGTGAGAAGGAGAGAGCTGGAGGGAGAGCGGACACCACAGAGCCGAGGGGTTAGATGGAGAACGGAAGAAGGAAAGAGGGCGAAGGAGGTAAGGGAGTACAGTGGAAGGCCGACCTGAGCTCCCCCACGTTCCTGCTGGGCGGGGAACAGCCCTGGGAAGAAAAGCCGCTTGCGCATCCCTTTGAGGTTACGGGCGCGAGCGGGCAGAGGGACTATGCTGGAGTGCGAAGCCTGCCCGTGCAACCTCCGTGTCACTGGGTTTGTGCAAGAGCCGCGGTGGACCCTGACGGCCAGCCCCCCTCTCCCAATACTGGTGCCTGTCCGCTGGTGGGTCGAGCCCCCCCGCGGTGGGGGGGAGTAACAACTGCAGAAGAAAGACCATCATCCAGCCAAACTAAGATGTCTACTTCTTTTCGTGGACAATGTGATACAATCTCTTTCTTACGGACACGCCCATCGCTACAAATTCCAGATGAGGCACAAAAACAGCAGGTGCTTCAACGGATATCAAGTGCTCCTTCAAGTGGGCTCTCCTCCACCTCAACTTCAACATCACAAATACTCCAGTCCTCAGAGGTGTCACCCCAATCGCACTTGCTTCCTCACATCTCCCAAGTCTCCAGCAGCCCGTCTGAGTATGGGGTAACACAGATGGTTGAGTCTGCACAGCTGTTTACTCATACTATAGCCTGGGAAACGGAGGTCTGCTCCAGAGCTTCTGTTAATCCAGACGAGGAAATGATCTGCACTGATGCCCAGAATCTTTATGAGTCGGATCCAGGACCAGATGAAGAAGGTTCTGAGCATAATGTAGACCCTTGTTCCCAAACTGTAACTCCTGTTGGTGGAGACAATGATGAAGACGATGATGAGACTCAAATACCTGATTGGAGCGACAACTTGACTTTTCGGTCAGGGCAGGAAGAGGTTGGCTCTGAGAACGACGGGTGTGAGAACACACAGGGTGATGATGACGAGGTTGGAGATCCCACTTACTGTCAACCCACAGTCAGCCAGTCGATGAGGTCAGCAGAGGAGGAGGAGGAGGATGTGACTAGCCCTGGGGATGGGGATGACTCGGTACCCGGGCCTTTGCCTGGCCTTTGGGATGTCGCGGTGGTCGGCTCCCGGGCCCATACCCTGGGGTCACTCTTTAAAAGGGTGGGTAATTGTTAATTTTATAAGAGTTCGTGATGCCACCTGTGGTATCTGGTGAGAAGCACCAGCACTGCAGAAGTCCACTGAGGCCATTGAAAAGGCAGCTCGATGGTATAGCTCCCCACATGTGGAGCTAGGCCTCAAAAAAGCGTATGCAGGGGGAATGCAGGACAGGTGAGACCCAGCTGGGTCAGAGCAAGAACGGGAACGGACACGGTAGTCACTTCAGTACCTTTTACTGGTGGAAATTCAGGCACATCCCGGAGCACTGTAGGGTGAAGGGTGCATATCAGGATCCTCCACAATGAACGGGTGTAGGGCCTCCTGTTTCTTGCCTCTACGTAGTAAGTTTCTGACCTGCCTGGAGCTAGGCCTAACTTTGTCTCTGTCCTGCGCTGGCTGACCTTGTGGTAGGGCCTTGTGTTAGAGTTCACGCTCCCAGTATGCGGGGCCTAAGCATCTCCTGGCTCTGTTACGTATCAGCACCTTAGTGATCCTGGACTTGTAGTTCTCCAGGGATTCCGGTTATGCCTTACTGGGTCATAGAGATCCCGGTAAGCTCGGATCCGGTGTCCGGTAAATGCTTCGGGGTGAGCTGGTTAAGCTCCTCTGCCCCCTATGTACTAACTCTCCATTCGCCTTCGGCCTACTCGGGCCCTCACTAGGCTATACACACTAATGGCAGCTTGCCGCACTTCACCGATCTTATGGTGCCGGCACACCTTAAGCTCTAACTGGGCTCCCTGAATCTAGCTAACAGGAGCCTCGTGCTCCACTGCTGAACTATTAACTGAATTCTCTAGACTAGACTGAGCTACTCTGCAGACTGACCTCTCTTAGGCTTCTCTACTGCAGGAACTCTTCAGAGGAACTGAACTGCCTAGCTCCACCTTCCCTATTTATATCCCTAACTGGCTCCCTCTGCTGGTCTGAGGTGGAAGGTGGAGATTTGTGAATGTTTATGGGGGCCTCTTGTGGAGGATTCCATCAATGCACTCTTCTAGGATCTGTGATACCAAGCGCAGCTGGGCGTCACAGATGCTATTGACGACGAGGTTAGGTTGCGCTTTCCTGGACAGAGACGGAGTACTGGAAGCATGTCAACAACTGCATCCTCAACCACAACTCTTCCTCTGACCACAAGTCGTAGTGGCTCTTCAGGTCGCATGGGCTCTAAGCCTTGCATAGCCTGGGCATTTATTCAGATCGATAAGGATGACCCAACTCGTGTTATCGGTAATATTTGTCACCAAAAGCTAAGTAGAGGCCAAAAAATCCATAGCTTGAGTAATTCATGCATGAACCGTCACATGGATAAGAAGCATAAGTTGCAGTGGGAAGCTCACTGTGCTACAATGCGGCCAAGAGGGCCGGGCCAACCACCGTCTGCCCCATCTTGTGCATCCGTGGGCTCTTCATCCTCTGTGACTGGGGGGACAGCAGTCACACATGTTTTTGGACGCAGACCTGCCACCTCTTTACCCGCAACAGTGTGATTGGCAGGTCATCATTTCATTTGGAAGTGGAAACACCAGCTGGTGTTGAGCGCTCTCCGACATCGAGAGCACCACCTTTGGATCAAGGCAACCTAACTTTTCCGCCTGCATCTTCCTCACAGACTGGCAAGTTTGCCGGGGACACCCTACTCAACCCCGTCTAAGCACAACAGCCAGCCCTCGGTCCCTCAGATGTGGACAAGTAAAAGACAATTTCCTCCTAGCCATGACAAAGCTAAGAGGTTGAATTTCACCATCTGCAAGCTGTTGGCTACAGAAATGCTGCCTTGCCCCCTGGTGGACACAGAGGATTTTCAAGACCTTATGTCCGTCGCAGTGCCCCAGTACCAGATGCCAAGTCGGCACTACTTCTCAAAGAAAGGTGTGCCTGCGCTCCACCAGCATGTCGCACACAACATCACCGCTTCTTTGAGAAACTCTGTGTGTGACAGGGTGCATTTCACCACAGACACTTGGGCGAGTAGGCATGGACAGGGGCGTTACATGTCTCTGACTGGGCACTGGGTAACTATGGTGACAGCAGGACAAGGGGCTGCTGTCCAAGTCTTGCCGTCCCAACGAGTTGTACGTCAATCCTCTTTATCTAGAAGTTCCTCCACTGCTTCTGCCTCCTCAACCACCTCTCAGTCCTCCACCTGCACCCAAAGCCTGTCTGGCAATGCCACTCACTTTCTAACTGTGCAGAAGGAATCTTGCACACCTCCTTACTATGCTGGCAGCAGGGCTCAACGGCATCAGGCAGTGTTTACTTTGAAATGTCTGGGAAATGTGAGTCTCACAGCTGAGAAGTTGTGGTCAGCTCTGGAGACCCAGTTTCATGAATGGTTGTCTCCACTGGATCTGCAACCAGGGAAGGCCGTGTGCAACAAAGCTGCAAACCTGGGTGCCGCCCTTTGCCGGGGCAATGTCGCACACGTGCCTTGTATGGCTCACGTGTTGAACCTGGTTGTCCAGCAATTTTTAGCCCACTATCCCGGACTGGCCTTCTGCAGAGGACACGGTCGCTGTGTGCTCACTTCCGCCATTCGTATCCAGCAGCTCAACGACTTACATCTCTACAGAAGTCGTTGGGCCTGCCAGTTCACCAGCTGAAATGCGATGTGCCGACACGGTGGAATTCAACTCTGCACATGTTGCAGCGACTGTGCCAGCACCGACAAGCCCTGGTGCAATACGTTCTGATGTATAGCCTGGGCCAATGAGATCCAGAGGTGGGGCAAATCACGCTGCAGGAGTGGTCTCAGATCAGGGACCTATGAAGTTGACGCGCCCCCTGGGCCGTGCTGGTAGACGCTGGGGGTTGTAGTCACTGTGGCGGTGACCCGGTCCGTGACCCAGGGCAGTCAATCCAAGGGTAATTTGTATATATGGGTTTTATAATGTCCGACTACGCCACTTGTGGAGTGCGGCCAAAGGGGCCGCCGCTGCGGAACAGTCCTCTGAACCTGGTGGTTTTGCAGCAATGGTATTATTACTCCCCACAGGAAGAGTGTAGCTTCTGGGCAGTGTGGGTGGATGATGGTGGTTGTAGTGCAGGGAGTCAGTAATGAACACAGAGTCCGTGTGATGCAGTCCCAAGATCTTTACTCTCAGTTGTTGCAGTCCAGATTACAGGTACCAGAGCAATCTTCCCCGTCGTGCTGTGCATACTCAGTGAGGGGCTCAGTCCACCCCCAGATAGCTCTGGAGTACTTAGCAGGACCCCCTTCTGTGTGCCCTTTCTCTGGCCTTCTCCCTGCACCTCACACCCAGTGACACTTCTATCCGGTATCCTCAGGCCTTGGCGGGCGACGTGTGTTCCGTCCTCTGCGTCCTATGTGGCTACCTTCTTAGTGAGACTGGTGTGGACTTTGGCCTGCAGTACATGAAATGCTGCAGCCTCCGGTTTCTAGTTGAGCCTTGCTGTTTCTCCGCTAGTTGAGGGACCGGTTCCCCTTATCTGGCCTGATCCCTCTACCTCCTGGTAGCAGCGGGCGTACGGGTGGCCTTCTGCACAGCCCGAACCCCTAGGGTCCCTTCGGTTCCCGGAGCCTTCCTGCTCCCACTCCTCTCTTCTCTCCTTCAGTCCTGGGCCTCCCAGGCTAGGCCCGCCTCTGGAGCACAGCTCATGCAGAGCCTCTGCTCCTGTCACTTTTCCTCCTCTGACTGGCTTGCTCTTTCTAAGATGGCTTCCTATTTATACTCTCCCTGTCATGTGCTCCCCTAAGCTGCTTTCTCCACCCACACCCACTACATAGGACCCTCCTGCCATCTAGGGACCTGGGACTGTGCTCTCCCTTAGGAGCAATCTCGCCCTACCCCCACTGCGGGTATGTGTTGGATGCAGGTGTTAGGGTCCCGAGCCATACTCCTTCCTTACCTGAGGGTGAGATACCACACCTCTGAGTAAGATGCAGTACCTCTGTGGCGACTGAACCCGCAGGGGCGCCACACACCCTTCTGCACAGTTTTGAAATGGCGACGAAGATGTTTAGTGCTGACGCCGATGCCATTATCAGCATGACTATTCCGGTGATTTACATGCTGGAGCACACGTAAAACAGAGTTCAGAGTCAGGTGGTGGGACAAGAGGAGGTGGAGGAAGTAGAGGAGGAGTCGTATGCGGAAGGGATAACATCTCCAAGGTCCAGACGGTCGGCAGCACCAAGGCGGCAGGCATGGGAGGGTGGGGGAGATGGATTAAACAGGGCGCATGGTAGCAGCCAAACTGTTGAGGAAAGTGCAGGAGCCGAGGAAGAAGTGGAGGACGAACTGGCGATGGGCATGGAAGACTCATAAGATGAGGGAGACCTTGATCACATTTCTGTTGTGCGAGGTTGGGGGGAGAGGGCAGAGGAAGGAAGCATGATTCTTACCTCACTACAAACACAACAAGGACTGGGTCCTCCTGGATGCGCAAGACACATGAGTGCCTTCTTGCTGCACTACCTGCAACATGACCCTTGGATTGTCAGAATTCAAAGTAATCCCGACTACTGGGTTGCCACACTCTTAGATCCCCGGTACAAAAGTAAATTTGACGAAATAATTCCTGCCATAGAAAGGGATTCACGCATGCAGGAGTATCAGCATAGGCTGTTGCAGAATCTTACATGTGCTTTTCCACAAAACACCAGTGGTGCACGTAGTGAATCTCACAGTACTAACTTGCAAACCGTGTGACTGTCGAGTCTTCAGCACTCAAACCGTAACAGTAACACAGTATCTGCTGGTAGCAGCAATTTTGTGAATCATTTCACCACTTTTTTAGACCATCCTTTGCAAGGTCACAGGACACAAGAAGTCTGACACATAGTCAACACCTAAAGAGGATGGTACAGGAGTATTTCCAAGTAAACATTGAAGCCATGACTGTGTCACTGGACCCTTGCTCTTTTTGGGCTTCCAATCTGGATAAATGGCCGGAGCTCGCCACTTACGCCTTGAAGATCTTGTCATGCCCCGCAGCCAGCGTTCTGTCTGAACATGTGTTCAGCGCTGCTGGTGGTGTGCTGACAGAAAAGTGCACTCGGCTCTCCACTGATAATGTAGACAGACTCACGTTCATAAAGATGAACAAATTATGGATCCGAAAGGACTTATCTACCCCTGCGTCATCCTGGGGAGAGTAAAAGCTTGATGATTTGTTAAAATCACCTCACCAACCGTTTTAAGCAACTCTGGGGCAATTGATGCCACTTAAGTGGTGTCTGTGCCACAATTTATGGAAAAAATGGAGACTCTTTTTGGAGTCCCCTTGCTGTGTTTTACGTGACGTTGGCATCGTCAATTCCATGTGGGTTGAGTGCCCCCCCCCTTTTAACTGTAAGAAACTACATACACTATGGCTTGGGGTAACACAGATGGTTGAGTCTGAAGAGCTGTTTACTCAGAAGTCTGCTCCAAAGCTTCAGTGTCTGCTAGTCAGCGTAGAATTTTAACTGCATCTAGCCTAGGCAATACTTTGGGCGTAGTTGTCCAGCTGCGAAGCAAGCTGCACTGCCTGTGTATCTAATAAGAATTTTTAAATGCATCTAGCCTAGGCAGACCGTGCGGACTACCAACCAAACCCAGACGCTCAGCCCCCCTACCGCCCCCCTTTCCTTGACAATACAATAATTTAACTCTTACAACTGGATGGGTGAGGATCGGTCACAGCTTTAATCACTCTTTATACTCATTCTATTAGAAAGGCATTTTATTTCTAAAATAATTCAGCTTGTTGCAGCATGCCCTGGGTCTCCACACCGGCAAGTTGGCCAAGAAGTGTAACTCTCCAACATGTCCTTTCTATTTCCAGGCCACGGAGGATCCTGTGTACTCGTATGCAGGAGTCTGACCCCCATCCATCACTCTTAATGCTTCTTCCACTCCATCCTAGAGTCCTGACTAGAGATGAGCGTTGTTCTACTCGAACTGTTCGCCAATCTCAAATTCGAGCTGTTTTGGGCGGTGTTCGAGCCGTTCGGCGAACACGAACAATTTGAGAAAAATTCGGCTGTTCGAGGTTATGTTCGATGACTGTTCGTGCACCAAAATCATAACTGGATTTTTTCTCAGTAATGATGAAAATTAATGTTAATACGCAGTTTGAGTGTACAGCGGGGTGGGGGGAGGGGCAGGGGATGGATCTCTGCAGGAACAATGAAGATCTCCATTTTTTTTTCTCTTTCCCGCATTTGCAGTGGGGAGGTGCAATCTGTCAGCCTATCAGCAGCGCACACACGGAGCAAAGTGCTTTTTTTCACACAAGCAAGGGCATGTGTCATTGGCAGTGTATGTCACATGTCCTTGCCCTATAAGACCAAGCCATTTTCCCCGTCGCCACCATTTTCTCACTGCTGCAGCTGCGTGTTAGACGGCACCGCTGTTGCTGTGTGCGCTATACCTTGTTAATTTCAAGCCAATTTTCGCACAAATATACAGATAGCTTGGGAGTAGGGAATAGTTGTGATTGCAGTCCTTTTAAGGACTAGGTTACAGCATTTCCTACGACTTTTATCAGGGAGGTCTGTGCTCTTAAATAGATAGGTTGTGGGAGTAAAGACTAATGGTAATTGGAGTCCTTTTCAGGACTAGGTTACATCAGTTCCTATCAGTTTTTGCCAGGCAGGTCTGTGCCAGTGCTGTGCAAGTTTTTTTCACAGCATTTGGCTGAATCTAGCAAAGCTAATCCTTTTTGGCCTATTGCAGAGTGTGTTAGTCAGTGGAGAAGCCTATCTGTGTTGCAAGATATACCACCTGTGTATAGAATACCAATTTTTTTACTGCACCTAGTGAAGTAAAATCTTTTGGGCATAGCATCATTCTATTAGTCCATCTATACTGACCTCCATCAGTTTGCAAATTGAATATAATTTTTTTCTGCATCTAGCTCTGAAAAAATATTGGGCTTCTAGCTGTGTGTGGGACTTGTTCTATTAATCCATCTATACAGACCTCCATCAGGTTGCAAACTGAATATATTTTTTTCTGCATCTAGCTCTGAAAAAATATTGGGCTTCTAGCTGTGTGTGGGACTTGTTCTATTAATCCATCTATACAGACCTCCATCAGGTTGCAAACTGAATATATTTTTTTCTGCATCTACCTCTGAAAAAATATTGGGCTTCTAGCTGTGTGTGGGACTTGTTCTATTAATCCATCTATACAGACCTCCATCAGGTTGCAAACTGAATATATATTTTTCTGCATCTACCTCTGAAAAAATATTGGGCTTCTAGCTGTGTGTGGGACTTGTTCTATTAATCCATCTATACAGACCTCCATCAGGTTGCAAACTGAATATATTTTTTTCTGCATCTACCTCTGAAAAAATATTGGGCTTCTAGCTGTGTGTGGGACTTGTTCTATTAATCCATCTATACAGACCTCCATCAGGTTGCAAACTGAATATTTTTTTTTCTGCATCTACCTCTGAAAAAATATTGGGCTTCTAGCTGTGTGTGGGACTTGTTCTATTAATCCATCTATGCAGACCTCCATCAGGTTGCAAACTGAATATATTTTTTTCTGCATCTACCTCTGAAAAAATATTGGGCTTCTAGCAGTGTGTGGGACTTGTTCTATTAATCCATCTATACAGACCTCCATCAGGTTGCAAACTGAATATATTTTTTTCTGCATCTACCTCTGAAAAAATATTGGGCTTCTAGCTGTGTGTGGGACTTGTTGTATTAGTCCATCTATACTGACCTCCATCAGGTTGCAAACTGAATATATTTTTTTCTGCATCTACCTCTGAAAAAATATTGGGCTTCTAGCTGTGTGTGGGACTTGTTCTATTAATCCATCTATACAGACCTCCATCAGGTTGCAAATTGAATATAATTTTTTTCTGCATCTAACCCAGCCAATAGTTTTGGCCTAATACCACAGTTTGGCCACTCAGCTCTGCTTGGTTACCATCCATTGTTTTTTTGTGCAAACAACTCCAGAGTTGTGAATTAGTTAACCACCAAAATGAGTGGAAAAAGGCCTGCTGCTGGTGGAAAGGGGAATAGGCGTGTTGGGAAGGGGAAAAAAGGTTGTGTCCGTGGGGTAGGTGTTAAAGCAACAGTAACATCTGCAGAAGAAAGACCATCTTCCAGCCAAACTAAAATGTCTACTTCTTTTAGCGGACAATGTGATAAGATCCCTTTCTTACGGCCAAGCCAATCGCTACAAATTCCAGATGAGGCACAAAAACAGCAGGTGCTTCAACGGATATCAAGTGCTCCTTTAAGTGGGCTCTCCTCCACATCAACTTCAACATCACAAATACTCCAGTCCTCAAAGGTGTCACCCCAATCGCACTTGCTTCCTCACAGCTCCCAAATCTCCAGCTGCCCGTCTGAGTATGAGGTAGAACAGATGGTTCAGTATGCAGAGCTGTTTACTCATACTATAGCCTGGGAATCAGAGGTCGACTCCAGCGCTTCTGTGAATCCAGACGAGGAAATGATCTGCACTGATGCCCAGAATCTTTATGAGTCGGATCCAGGACCAGACGCAGAAGGTTCTGACCATAATGTAGACCCTCATTCCCAAACTGTAACTCCTGTTGGTGGAGACAATGAGGAAGACGATGATAAGACTCAAATACCTGATTGGAGCGACAACTTTAGTTTTTTGTCAGGGCAGGAACAGGTTGGCTCTGAGGACGATGGGTGTGATAACGCACAGGGTGATGATGATGAGGTTGGAGATCCCACTTACTGTCAACCCACAGTCAGCCAAGAGATGAGGTCAGCAGAGGAGGTGGAGGAAGATGCTAGTGACGACGAGGTCAGGTTGCGCCTTCCTGGACAGAGACGTAGTACTGGAAGCACGTCAACAACTGCATCCTCAAACACAACTCTGCCTCTCACCACAAGTCGTGGTGGCTCTTCAGGTCGCATGGGTGCAAAGCCTTGCATAGCCTGGGCATTTTTTCAGATCGATAAAGATGACCCAACTCGTGTTATCTGTAACATTTGTCAGCAAAAGCTAAGTAGAGGCCAAAAAATACATAGTTTGAGTACTTCATGCATGAACCGGCACATGGACATGAAGCATAAGTTGCAGTGGGAAGCTCAGTGTGCTACAATGCGGCCTAGCCGGCCGGGCCAACCGCCGTCTGCCATATCTTGTGCATCCGCGACCTCTTCATCCTCTGTGACTGGGGGGACAGCAGTCACACCTGTTTTGGGGCGCAGACCTGCCACCTCTTTACCCGCAACAGCCAGCGTGATTGGCAGGTCATCATTTTCTTTGGAGGTGGTAACACCAGCTGGTGTTGAGCGCTGTCCGACATCGATAGCACCACCTTTGGATCAAGGCAACCTAACATGTCCGCCTGCATCTTCCTCACAGACCGGCAGTTTGCCGGGGACACCCTTATCAACCCCGTCTAAGCACAATAGCCAGCCCTCGGTCCCTCAGATGTGGACAAGTAAAAGACCATTTCCTCCTAGCCATGAGAAAGCTAAGAGGTTGAATTTCACCATCTGCAAGCTCTTGGCTACAGAAATGCTGCCTTTCCGCCTAGTGGACACAGAGGATTTTCGAGACCTTATGTTCGTCGCAGTGCCCCAGTACCAGATGCCCAGTCGGCACTACTTCTCAAAGAAAGGTGTGCCTGCGCTCCACCAGCATGTCGCACACAACATCACCGCTTCTTTGAGAAACTCTGTGTGTGACAGGGTGCATTTCACCACAGACACTTGGACGAGTAGGCATGGACAGGGGCGTTACATGTCGCTGACTGGGCACTGGGTAACTATGGTGACAGCAGGACAAGGGGCTGCTGTCCAAGTCTTGCCGTCCCCACGAGTTGTGCGTCAATCCTCTTTATGTCAAATTTCCTCCACTGCTTCTGCCTCCTCAACCTCCTCTCGGTCTTCCACCTGCACCCAAAGCCTGTCTGGTCATGCCACAAGCTTTCTAACTGCGCAGAAGGGATCCTGCACAACTCCTTACTATGCTGGCAGTAGGGCTCAACGTCATCAGGCGGTTTTTACATTGAAATGTCTGGGAAATGTGAGTCACACAGCTGAGGAGTTGTGGTCAGCTCTGGAGAACCAATTTCATGAATGGTTGTCTCCACTGGACCTGAAACCAGGGAAGGCCATGTGCGACAATGCTGCTAACCTGGGTGCGGCCCTTCGCCGGGGCAATGTCACACACGTGCCTTGTATGGCTCACGTGTTGAACCTGGTTGTCCAGCAATTTTTAGCCCACTATCCCAGACTAGATGGCCTTCTGCAGAGGGCACGGTCGCTGTGTGCTCACTTCCGCCATTCGCATCCCGCAGCTCAGCGACTTACATCTCTACAGAAGTCGTTGGGCCTGCCACTTCACCGGCTAAAATGCGATGTGCCTACCCGGTGGAATTCAACTCTGCACATGTTGCAGCGACTGTGGCAGCACCGACAAGCCCTGGTGCTATTCGTTCTGACGTATAGCCTGGGCCAACGAGATTCAGAGGTGGGGCAAATCACGCTGGAGGAGTGGTCTCAGATCAGGGACCTATGCACCCTTCTGCACAGTTTTGAAATGGCGACGAAGATGTTTAGTGCTGACGATGCCATTATCAGCATGACTATTCCGGTGATTTACATGCTGGAGCACATGTTAAACAGAATTCGGAGTCAGGTGGTGGCACAAGAGGAGGTTGAGGAAGTAGAGGAGGAGGAGTTGTATGCGGAAGGGCTAACATCTGCAAGGTCCAGACGGTCGGCAGCACCAAGGCGGCAGGCATGTGAGGGTGGGGGAGATGGTTTTACCAGGGCGCATGGTAGCAGCCAAACTAGTGAGGAAGGTGCAGGAGCCCAGGAAGAAGTGGAGGACGAACTGATGGAAGACTCATCAGATGAGGGAGACCTTGATCACATTTCTGTTGTGCGAGGTTGGGGGGAGAGGACAGAGGAAGGAAGCATGATTGTTACCTCGCCACCAACACAACAGGGACTTGGTGCTCCTGGATGCGCAACACACATGAGTGCCTTCTTGCTGCACTACCTGCAACATGACCCTCGAATTGTGAGAATTAGAAATCATCCTGACTACTGGGTTGCCACACTGTTAGATCCCCGGTACAAAAGTAAATTTGCAGAAATTATTCCTGCCATAGAAAGGGATGCACGCATGCAGGAGTATCAGCAGAGACTGTTGCAGAATCTTACATGTGCTTTTCCACAAAATACCAGTGGTGCACGTAGTGAATCTCACAGTTCCAACTTGCCAACCGTGGGACCGTCAAGTGTTCAGCACTCAAACCGTAACAGAACCACAGTATCTGCTGGTAACATCAATTTTGCGGAATCATTTCACCACTTTTTTAGCCCATCCTTTGCAAGGCCACAGGAGACAAGAAGTCTGACACATAGTCAACGCCTAGAGACGATGGTACAGGAGTATCTCCAAGTAAACATTGAAGCCACGACTGTGTCACTGGACCCTTGCTCTTTTTGGGCTTCCAATCTGGATAAATGGCCGGAGCTAGCCACTTACGGCTTGGAGATCTTGTCATGCCCCGCAGCCAGCGTTCTGTCTGAACGTGTGTTCAGCGCTGCTGGTGGTGTGCTGACAGATAAGCGCACGCGGCTCTCCACTGATAATGTAGACAGACTCACGTTCATAAAGATGAACAAATCATGGATCCGAAACGACTTTTCTACCCCTGTGTCATCCTGGGGAGAGTAAAAGCTTGATGATTGGTTAAAATCACCCTACCAACCATTTTAAGCTATCAAATTACTAATCATGTTTATCTGTATCTTGGCTGGAAAATAATTTGGGCTTTGTAGCATTGTGCAGCACTGATCCTATTAGGCCATCTATACTAAAGCTTCACCAGATTTAAAATTAATAATAATTTTTAGCTGCATCTAGCCCGGAAAATAATTTTGGGGCTCCGAGATGCGCAAGACACATAAGTGCCTTCTTGCTGCACTACCTGCAGCATGACTCTCATATTGTCAGAATTCTAAGTAATCATGACTACTGGGTTGCCACACTCTTAGATCCCCCAAACTTTTCTATCAACCTTTTCATTTTAATAAAGACCAAAAAAATGGTCATTTTTGAAATTATAAGCATTAGCAGGTTGTTAGAAACTGAAATCAAACAGTTTTCAACTCAAAACTTTATTCTAGGTGATGTTACATTTTCACATAGGACCCCTTGTTCGAAAGGAGCTTCTGAACTCTCTCGTCCATTGAATTTGTCAGGTTTTGGATGGTTTCTGCTTCAATTGTTTTGCATGAGGACAGAATACCCTCCCAGAGCTGTTGCTTAGATGTGAACTGCCTCCCGCCATCATAGACACTCCTTTTAATGATGCTCCAAAGGTTCTGAATGGGGTACAGGTCAGGGGAGCATGGGGGTCACACCATAAGTTTGTCCCCTTTTATGCCCATATCAGCCAGAGATGCAGATGTTTTATGTGCAGCATGAGATGGTGCATTATCATGCAGAAAAATGATCTTGCTGTGAAATACACGGTTCTTCTTCTTGAACCATGGCAGGAAGTGCTGTTTGAGAAAATCCACATACATTATGGAGTTCATCTTTAGCGCCTTCAGGGATCCTAAAGGGGCCGACAATCTCTCTCCCCATGATTCCAGCCCAAAACATTACTCCACCTCCTCCTTGTTGGCGCTGTAGCCGTGTTTGCGTGGGGTGTCCATCAACCAGCCATCCTCCACTCCATCCATCTGGACCATCGAGCGCTGCACGGCACTCATCCGTGAACAAAACAATTTTGAAATCAGTCTTCATGTAATGTTTGGCCCACTGGAGCCGTTTCTGCTTGTGTGAAGTGGATAGAGGAGGTCGACAGGATGGCGTATGCACAGCTGCAGACCTCTGAAGGACCCTGCATCTTGTTGTTCGGGGGACGTTGGAGGCACAAGCAGCTTCAAAAACTTGTCTGCTGCTATGACAAGGCTTTTTTGCCGCTGCTCTTTCAACCTGACGTAATTGCCTGTAGGAAAGAGTCCTCAATTTGCCCTTATCAGCACGCACACGTGTGTACTGTGAATCAGCTACATACTTCTTGATTGCCAAAACACTTCATCCTGATCATCGCACAATGTTGATTGTAGTCATGCCTTGACCTAAACACTCCACAATTTGTTGCTTCTCAGCAGCCGACACATCCTTTTTCTTTCCCATTTTGGCAGAAAATGTAGGCTGCTTAATAATGTGAGACAGCCTTCTTAAGTAGTCTTGCCTTTCATTGGACACACCTGCCAAACTAATTAGCACAGGTGTCTGCAATTGCTTACAGTGATATAAAGAGCCCTGACACACATCACCATCAATGAGTTTAACTGACAAACAAACAAATTCTTCCCTTATCACTCCTAAACACTTTTTGCATAATAATTTGGAACGCAGTGTACATGTGCTTTTCCACAAAACACCAGTGGTTCACATAGTGAATCTTACAGTTCTAACTTGCCAACCGTGGTCTGTATGGAGTTGTTCAATAAAGGGCCCAAAATTAAGATAACATAGATGGGAGAGGTCTCTATGAATAGGAATTCCTAAGTATTTGATACCCTGTGAGGGCCAGGCAAAGGGAAAGTTGGACTGGATGGAATCCTATATGGATTTGGGGAGGGAGACATCGAGGGCCTCAGACTTCGCTGCATTGATTTTAAAATTTGACCATGTAACAAAGTGATCTATTTCAGCCATAACAGCATGGATGGATATATGTGATTGAGTGATATATACTAGGACATCATCAGCAAATAGAGAGCACTTGTACTCGGTGCCTCCCACCTCAATCCACCTAATATTGGGGTTATGGCGAATTGATGAGAGCAGGTGCTCCGTCACTAGGATGTATAAGAGAGGGGACAGAGGACATCCCTGCCTTGTCCCATTGGTGATTGTGAAAGGTGATGAAAATGTTCTGATGCACCCCCTGGGACTTGGGACACCCGGAGCCGGACCCTTTTTGGTGGATGCTGGTGGTTGTAGTCTTCGTGGCGGCGACCCGGTTCCGTGGCTCAGGGTGGTCAAACCAGTGGCGGAACTATTTATGTGGTTTTGATGTTTAAATGTCCGACTACGCCACCCGTGGATTGCGGTCAGAGTGAACCGCCGCTGCAGGGCAGACCGCTGAGGCTGGTGTTGTGGGTGCAGCAGAGCGTAGCATAACTCCCCACGGGAGGAGTATAGCCTCAGGGCAGTGTATGCGGAGGATGGGGGTGATGGTGCAGGGCAGCAGCAGTAACGACACGGAGTCAGTGATGCAGTCCAGGGCCTTTACTCACAGTTCTTATTATCCAGACCACGTCTGCAGGTAACGGCTGCCCACGTCGTACTGTGCTCACCAGGTGAGGGGCTCAGACAACTCCCAGATAACTTTGGAGCGCTTCACAGGACCCCCTTTGTGTGTCCTTTGTCTGGCCTTTCTTACCAACCCTTCTGTCCAGCTGCCTCGGGCCTCCTCTTGGTAAACTTGGCGCCAGTTTCCCTGACCCTATGTGGTGCCTTCCTAGCGGGTGTAGCGAGGGGCTGCGCCACATAAAATATCACAGCCTCCGGTTTCTAGCTGAGGGTCGTTTCCTGCCTCCACTAGTTTCGGGGACCGGTCTCCCCCTTTGGCCTGACCCCTCCACGCAGGTGGATTCGGGCGTGCGGTGGCGACTCGCCCGTCCGCACCCCTGGGATCCCTTCATTCCTCGTTCCTGGAGCCTTCTCCGCTCCTCTTCCTTCCTTCTCCCTCTTCCAGACCTGGGCCTCTGTTACTAGGCCCGCCTCCGGAGCAGAGCTCATGCAGAGCCCCTGCTCCCTGCCACTTCTGCTCAGACTTCTCTGCACTGAACTAAGATGGTGCCCACCTTTTATACTCCCTTCTCAATGCACCCAGGAACTGCTTCCTCCCTGCTCCTGCACTACAGGGTTCCCCTTCCTCAGTGTTCCCTCCCCCCACTCCAGCCAGGGACAGGGACTGTTGTGCCCATCTCAGAGGCATATTGGTCGCCCTGCCCCACGGCAATGTGGTGTAATGCATGCAGGTGTCGGGTCCTGATCCACACTCCATACTTACCTGAGAGTGAGATATCACACCTCTGGGTGAGGTGCAATACCTCTGTAGCAACCGAGCCCTCAGGGTGCTACAGTTCCATTTATCTTCAGCCTAGGTGACGTATTGTGATACAGGGCCATGATTTTGGCTATAAAAGGGTCCCCTAGACCCCTACCCCAAGCTTTTTAAGTCAGCGGATTATCCCTGCCTGTTAAGCAAGCTACACCACCTGTAGTTTAGATACTTAATTTTTTCAAAGGAAATGCTTCGGGACCATGGGATACTCAGTGAAGAGCATCAGGAGGCACCCCAAGGCATAGGGGCTGGGACTGGCAGTAGGATGCCTTGCGGTGGACAGCCGAGCTCGATCCTTATAAAAGCTTTTTTACTGCAGCAGCTTTAGTGGACGCTACTGGAGCTGGAATTACGCGGCTGCTGGCATGAGACTTGCCCTCCAATAGATCCTTGTAAATGGATTTAAAGTGTATTCATTCAAATTAGAGAGACAATTTAAATTAAAAAGCTTAGAGCTGCCTCCACCACAGGGGGGCTCGCTCGACCCACCAGCGGACAGGCACCAGTATTGGGAGAGGGGGGCTGGCCATCAGGGTTCACCGCGGCTCTGGCACAAACCCGGCGACACGGAGGTGGCACGGGCAGGAGCGGACTGGCCGTGTCGGCTTCTCACTTTTTGGATTTTAGAAGGGTATGACATGCCTATATCTGTGTCTCCCCCTCCTTTTACTCCTCCACCTCTTTTATTTTCGCATGACTATATGTACTTGTCATTTTTCCATGTGTTAGTTATGTCTTCTGAGCAGTTTGTCAGCTTTTGGACACCTTTGAAGGTGTTTTCTATGTGTTTCTATGTGTTTTTGTTTGCCTTCCATTGGTTTTAACGGTGTTCGAAGGTGTTCGACGAACAGTTCGACGAACAGTTCGGCGAACACACGGGTGTTCGACGAACCGAACCGAACTCGAACACTACGGGGGTGGCTCAACACTAGTCCTGACAGGAATATGTCCAGTCCAATATCCATTAAGTGAACACCGTCGGGCCGTATGAGGCCTGCTTTATCTCCTTCCAGTTGACGGTGTTGTATCACTACACCGCCTCTGTCACTTCTAAATTTTGCCATCCGAATATTTATTACCCGCCTTGTCCGTTCGATGGCCGTGATGTCTCGCGCACCTTGCCATACCGCTATCAGCACAATCTCTGACCATACTATAGTTAGTTTTGTGAAAAATTCTCTGAAGCGCTCAGTGTCTAGTTTCATTATTGCCATTAGCTATGCGCTCTTGTGATGACCTAGGTCATTTCCCCCGGCCTGTATAACTAAGATGACCGGACCTCTTGCCTCTCTCCCTACCTTGATTACCTACATTAATACCTGTGGCCATAGCAGGCCTCTAATACCTCTCCAGTTGAAATATGTGTTATGAAACTCTAATTTCCTCCTGCCTGGGCGGACTTTCGCCCTTTTTTCTGCCCAATATATATACGAGTGGCCTATTACCCACACTGTTGGCTTACCATCACCTGTAAAAGAAACAAACCACGTTAGGATAACAAGTCCGGTCTTATGTATCTCGCCAAACACGTGGATCGCCATCTCCCTATCCTCTGAACTTCCGTTTCTGACAGTCCTGCTCTTGCTGCTTCCGTGGCCGCGCCTATGTGGAATGAGTGTGTCCCATAATCTTTGGGGTGGTTCGCTGCTGATGTTATGCATTTATTAAATATAGCTTGGAACTGGTATCTTGATAATGGCATTCCAACAATGTGTGATAGGAAGAAATTACTTTGTGATCTGATGGTTATATACGTTTTTACTATTGTTACCCGACTCAGTGTACCGTTTGTGGGTTGTAGAAGGACCCAAGTGCCCCTGCCCGCTGGAATCGTTTTCGATTGGCGTATGCGTAGACGTATTGCATTATTGGCTATGACTACGTCCTTGATGTGAGAAATCAGTTTTAGTGACACGGGACGGGCCAAATACACTCCTGACTTGGCTGATCCCTTTTCCACCCTTTTATGGATTGTCTGATGATGAATCTCTTTGTCACATCTTCCCAATTCAGTAGTTGGAAGTGAAATGCTACTCTGGTCAGACACCGCTGCGCTGACGCCCCTGATATGCCCCTCATCATTTGCTGGTGGAGAAATTCTTTGGTGACTTGTAATCTGGCTTGTTCACATTGGTCAACCCGTCTGCCTGCTACTAGTCGTGTCCACTCTTCCCATGCCTTACCGTATGCTTGCCACGTCGACGGGGCAACTGACGCTCTGATTAATGGCATCAACTATTCGCCACTAGATCCCATAGGGAGGGTGTGCAACTGTTGCCCGATGGGTGGGCGTTGGTGAGGAGCTCTGTGAAAATCTGCCAATTGAATAGTGATAAAGTGTTAGCAGCAGCTTTAGACCCCCCAGCATCGTGGCTAGCGCGGACCCATACATTGTGTTTTAGGCACAGGAATGCTAGCCGGCGTAGTAGGCCTAGCACTGGGAGAGACGATGATGACATCTTATTAATGCAGTGCGCTAGGCTGGTGTTTTTTGTTATGAAGCGTATACTTCTCTTAGCCAGGCGCGTGCCCCATATTTCTATTGCTACCACTATTGGGAAGAAAAATTATTTTCCCGGGCTAGATGCAGCTAAAAATTCTTATTAATTTCAAAGCTGGTGGAGCTTGGTAAAGATGGCCTAATACAATGAGTACCACACACTGCTACAAGCCCAAATATTTTTTCAGAGCTAGATGCAGATAAAATTATTTTTAATTTGCAACCTGGTGGAGGTTAGTATAGATGGACTAATAGAACAAGTCCCACACACTGCTACAAGCCCAAATATTTTTTCAGAGCTAGATGCAGATAAAAATTCTTATTAATTTCAAAGCTGGTGGATCTTGGTATTGATGGCCTAATACAATGAGTACCACACACTGCTACAAGCCCAAATATTTTTTCAGAGCTAGATGCAGATAAAAATTATTTTTAATTTTCAACCTGGTGTCGGTTAGTATAGATGGACTGATAGAACAAGTCCCACACACTGCTACAAGCCCCAATAATTTTTCAGAGATACAGTGCTGGCCAAAAGTATTGGCACCCCTGCAATTCTGTCAGAAGATACTCAGTTTCATCCTGAAAATGATTGCAATCACAAATTCCTTGGTATTATTCTCTTCATTTAATTTGTCTTCAATGAAAAAAACACAAAATGAATTGTCCTAAAGCCAAATTGGATATAATTCCACACCAAACCTAAAAAAGGGGGTGGACAAAAGTATTGGCACCCTTTGAAAAATCATGTGATGCTTCTCTAATTCGTGTAATTAACAGCACCTGTAACTTACCTGTGGCACCTAACAGGTGTTGGCAATAACTAAATCACACTTGCAGCCAGTTAACATGGATTAAAGTTGACTCAACCTCTGTCCTGTGTCCTTGTGTGTACCACATTGAGCATGGAGAAAAGAAAGAAGACCAAAGAACTGTCTGAGGACTTGAGAAACCAAATTGTAAGGAAGCATGAACAATCTGAAGGCTACAAGTCCATCTCCAAAGACCTGAATGTTCCTGTGTCTTCCGTGCGCAGTGTCTTCAAGAAGTTTAAAGCCCATGGCACTGTGGCTAACCTCCCTAGATGTGGACGGAAAAGAAAAATTGACGAGAGATTTCAACGCAAGATTGTGCGGATGGTGGATAAAGAACCTCGACTAACATCCAAACAATTTCAAGCTGCCCTGCAGTCCGAGGGTGCAACAGTGTCAACCCGTACTATCCGTCGACGTCTGAATGAAAAGGGACTGTATGGTAGGATACCCAGGAAGACCCCACTTCTTACCCCGAGACATGAAAAAGCCAAGCTGGAGTTTACCAAAACTTACCTGAGAAAGCCTAAAAAGTTTTGGAAGAATGTTCTCTGGTCAGATGAGACAAAAGCAGAGCTTTTGGGGAAAAAGCAACAACATAGAGATTACAGGAAAAAAAAAGAGGCATTCAAAGAAAAGAACACGGTCCCTACAGTCAAACATGGCGGAGGTTCACTGATGTTTTGGGGTTGCTTTGCTGCCTCTGGCACTGGACTGCTTGACCGTGTGCATGGCATTATGAAGTCTGAAGACTACCAACAAATTTTGCAGCATAATGTAGGGCCCAGTGTGAGAAAGCTGGGTCTCCCTCAGAGGTCATGGGTCTTCCAGCAGGACAATGACCCAAAACACACTTCCAAAAGCACTATAAAAAGGTTTTAGAGAAAGCACTGGAGACTTCTAAGGTGGCCAGCAATGAGTCCAGACCTAAATCCCATAGAACACCTGTGGAGAGATCTCAAAATGGCAGTTTGGAGAAGGCACCCTTCAAATATCAGGAACCTGGAGCAGTTTGCCAAAGAAGAATGGTCTACAATTCCAGCAGAGCATTGTAAGAAGCTCATTGATGGTTACCGGAAGCGGTTGTTCGCAGTTATTTTCGCTAAAGGTTGTGCAACCAAGTATTAGGCTGAGGGTGCCAATACTTTTGTCCGGCCCTTTTCTGGAGTTTTGTGTAAAATGATCAATGATTTGATTTTTACTTCATTCTCTTTTGTGTTTTTTCCTTGTAAGCAAATTAAATGAAGAGAATAATAACAAAGAATTTGTGATTGCAATCATTTTCAGGAAGAAACTGAGTATTATCTGACAGAATTGCAGGGGTGCCAATACTTTTGGCCAGCACTTTAGATGCAGATAAAAATTATTTTTAATTTGCAACCTGGTGGAGGTTAGTATAGATGGACTAATAGAACAAGTCCCACACACTGCTACAAGCCCAAATATTTTTGCAGATATAGATGCAGATAAAAATTATTTTTAATTTGCAACCTGGTGAAGGTTAGTATAGATGGACTAATAGAACAAGTCCCACACACTGCTACAAGCCCAAATATTTTTTCAGAGCTAGATACAGATAAAAATTATTATTAATTTCAAAGCTTGTGGAGCTTGGTATAGATGGCCTAATACAATGAGTACCACACACTGCTACAAGCCCAAATATTTTTTCAGAGCTAGATGCAGATAAAAATAATTTTTAATTTGCAACCTGGTGGAGGTTAGTATAGATGGACTAATAGAACAAGTCCCACACACTGCTACAAGCCCAAATATTTTTTCAGAGCTAGATGCAGATAAAAATTATTTTGAATTTGCAACCTGGTGGAGGTTAGTATAGATGGACTAAAAGAATGATGCTATGCCCAAAAGGTTTTACTTGGCTAGGTGCAGTAAAAAAAATATATTCTATGCTCAGTTGGTGTAGCTTGCAACACAGATAGGCTACTCCATTGACTAACACACACTGCAAGAGGCCAAAAAGGATTTGCTTAGCTAGATTTAGTCAAATGCTGTGAAAAATACTTGCACCGCACTGGCACAGACCTACCTGGCAAAAAGTGAAAGGAACTGATGTAGCCTAGCCCTCAAAAGGTCTGCAATTACAATTAGTCCCTACTCCCAACCTATCTATTTAAGAGCACAGACCTGCCTGATAAAAGTCGTAGGAAATTATGTAACCTAGTCCTCAAAAGGACTGCAATCACAACTATTCCCTACTCCCAAGCTATCTGTAGATTTGTGCGAAAATTGGCATGAAATTAACACTCAAAGTATAGCGCACACAGCAACAGCGGTGCCGTCTAACACGCAGCTGCAGCAGTGAGAAAATGGTGGCTACGTGGAAAATGGCTGGGTCTTATAGGGCAAGGACATGTGACATACACTGCCAATGACAAATGCCCTTGCTTGTGTGAAAAAAAGCAGTTCGAATCGTGTGTGCACTGCTGATAGGCTGACAGATTTCACCTCCCCACTGTAAATGCGGGAAAGAGAAAAAAAAATGGAGATCTTCATTATTTATGCAGCGATCCATCCCCTGCCCCTCCCCCCGCCCCACTGTACACTCAAACTGCGTTTTAACATTCATTTTCAGCATTACTGAGAAAAAATACAGTTATGATTTTGGTGCACGAACAGTTATCGAACATAACCTCGAACAGCCGGATTTTTTTCAAATCGTTCGGGTTCGTCGAACAGCTCGAACACCACCCAAAACAGCTCGAATTTGAGATTGGCGAACAGTTCAAGTCGAACACCGCTCATCTCTACTACCGACTGATTCCCTTTAAATGGTGGTGGCCAATTAGGTTCAATCTAGTATCCCCTCCCATATGGATTCATGTAGCTTGAAAAAAACACAACTCCTTTGCAATGTTAAATATCACCTGACCAGAATAGTGAAATCACAGGGGCGGATGTATGATAGCGTCTATCTGGAATGTCATATGAGGACCCAGATGCAAAAACTGATAATTGGTGTGTCACACAGTGACCATTTCTGTCCCGCTGGGATGATGTGCAAAGAAAGTGGTAAACAACATCCCACATGACTCAAGAGAACTACGGCTCATCCTATGCGACTTGGAATTATAGACTCACTGTTGTATATGATGGAAAGGAAGGAAAACAAATAAGGAGGAAAAAAAGGAAAGGAAAAAATGAGGACCTATCTATGACATTGAAGCATGTGCCATATGAATATTATGAGCAATGAAAGGATTCCTGTATTTTGATCCAATAATGGACCACTGTGGAAAAAATGTTAAACAAGAACACCAAAAAAATCATAAAGTGATAACAATGTGAGAAAGTTTAAATGTGTTCCCTCGGTGCAAGTGGACACATGTGTAAACAAATGAATCAATAAAATAAATAAGATAATGAATAAGAGCAATAAATGTAACACCAATGCCAGCATCTCTGCATAATTCCTCTCCTTCCTCCCAGCAGGGACACTGAAATACTCACCGCCCCGGGCATGTGGTAGTGTCCCCATTCCCTGTTGTGGCTTTCTGATTCTGTAGACTGCGTAAGCCACATAGGTCATTTCCCCACTTACTTTGTGCAACTTGTATGTTGCCAGGTCCCTGTCCTTAAGTCCTGTGTTATCTGGACCAGAACCAGTGCTTGAAACCCATGTTGTCTGAACCTGAACCTGTTCCTGAAACCCTTGTTGTCTAATCCAGAACCTGTTCCCCTTACCTGTGCTATCTGAACCTGAAACCGCTCCAGCAGTACCTGAACCTGAAACCGCTCTGACGGTAACTGAGCCTGAAACCACTCCGGCGGTACCTGAACCTGAAGCCCTCCCTTCTCAGACTGCATCAAGGAGGTCTTTTTGTGTGCCAGTATGCCGTCTTGTTCTGCAGCCTGTCTTCTGAACTCTGTTGGAACGACAAAGCATTAGTAGCTGCCTTCTGGGAGGGTTTGTCCAGAAGGATTAAGGGTGAATTGGCTGGTTGAGACATCACTGCTACTCTGGATGACCTGATTTCCCTGGCAATGCAGATTTATCTCAGGTTCCAGGAATGGACCAGAATGGTGACGTGTGAGAAGAAACTGTCTTGTCTGGCTCCGTCCTTCCAGAGACCTCTCATTCCTCAGCCTTCTGAGACAGTCGCCTTCTTTGAACCCATGTAAGTCGATCGTGTTAGGCTGGCTGAGTAGCAGCCAGAACACCGTCATGTCAAGGGAATGTGCTACTGCTGCGGTAGCACAGAACATCTCATCCGTTCTTGTTCTGGGAAGTCGGATAAACTCCAAAGCCTAGGGTCTGTAGGAGAAGCTACCCTGGGCAAGAGTAAAGCCTCTCCACCATTGACTCTGAATGCGGTGCTGTGGCTTCCTGCTTCTCTAGCCTGAGCATGCAGCGCAGGTTTCCCAGCAGAGCACCTAGTGTGTGTGCTCCCCAATTCATAAAGGGGCATGCACACCTTGGAAATACCCCTAGCCAATTGTTGGGAGGTATCAGATATATAAGGCACCCTCCCCAGTAGGGAGGTGCCTGAGCAAACCCTGTAGTTTCCCTACTTAGTTTGTTCAACTAATTTGTTGCCAGGTCCCTGTCCTTGAGCCCCTTGTTGTCTGACCCAGAACCCGTCCCTGAAATCCCTGTTGTCTCAACCAGAACCAAACCTGTTTCTGAAACCTGAGTTGTCTAATATATAACCTGCTCCCGTTACTTGTGTTGTCTGAACCTGAAGACTCTCCGGCGAGCCACTCCACTCCACTCCACTCCAATGGTACCTGAGCCTGAAACCGCTCTGGCAGTACTTGAGCCTGAAACCACTCCAGCGGTACCTGAACCAGTACCAGTGTCCGTCCTGTCTTGTGTTCCAGAATCTGCACTGTCTGTATCAGAACCAGTATTGAAATCCTGTCCTGCCAGTGACTGCGATTCCGTATCCTTGACTGTGATCCTGACCATTAGGGTCAACTGCTGCAGTACTGGGGACTGCCCAGGAATGGTACCTGGCAGCTACATGCAGCACAAGCCTAACTCCACCATCAGGAGCTTCAGCGAAAACCAGGTAGCCGCTTAGCCACGCCCCTTCTCGGTGAGCCTGGCCTATGGCACATTCGGTCCATGATCGACATGTGTGAAAATATGTAATGTTCCTAATTGGGCATATATACATATATGCATTAGTATACATGAAATAAACTGTTTAAGTAGATGTGGACAATCGGGACAGGGGAAAATGGGAAACAAAGTAAAAAAAAGGGAAAGTCACAATAGTGAAAGTTAATTCATGAACAGTATATACACCACATAGTCACATAATCAAGAGTTAAATTCTAAACCCAATCTGCATGTCTTGCTACTGTTTGGGCAGTGCTAGATAGCTTATAAAGATGGCAACATAAAGATTTACAGGCAGCAAACACTTTTTTATTGAAGGCTTTGAAAGAAAACACAATGCAGCAAGAATACTAAAGAACCCAGACAAGCCATTTATCCTGTTTTCCTACCTTTATGTATCGTAATATTGTTTCTCATTTAGGAGAATCATGCAATGTGTTTATGTGATATAAAAGACAATGACTCATAAGAAGCACTGTATCTTTTTGTATATTTTTCTTGCAATTGAAACGGATGAAGGAACCTATTGTGCAGCTATCTATATCGTTTAGAAATTTTGATTTAGCTCAATTTTCAGAACTCACTCTGTTTTCCCATTTGTTTACCATATATGCTAAGTTTTCATTTCTTGTCTGATTGTATTTCCACATTTCCAAAACTATGTAAAAGACAATGGAGGATGAATAGCAAATTCGACTTACAGAGAAAGTTATGGCAGAATATCTCAAGCTTCCATATACGCAAATGTTTCAGGAATTTTAAAAGGACATTTAATTTCTGAAAAGTTATTTTTCTTCATTTTTCCTCAAAGAGCATCAACCTAAATAAATGTTAATGACCATTGCAACACTTGGCATATTGTAAGAAGTAAGAGATGACAGTTACAATGTGCACATATTTGCTTAAGAATTATAGTTGTCACGTTTCTATCCGTATTCTCCACTCCTGACCTACTTTCCAAATCAAAAATTTCCAAAAGACCATGAAGAGCAATAATAGTAAAATCTGCTTATTTTGTAAAACCATGATATTCCATTTTAATGAAGGTCAGCTGTTATTTCCTATTGAACTTAATACAAAAAAAATAATCTCAACTTATCCAAATGTCAAAATCAATGCACCATTTATTCCCTGGTTTAATTTGCACTATTGCCCTTAATCAATGAGAAAAAAAGATTACATGTTACATTGTATTACTGTATATTTGGCAGCTTAAAGGGGTTGTCCACTACTTGGACAACTCCTTCTTAAATACTGTATTCTAGACTCCTAAAATAAAAATAACAGATACAGTTCTCACACTTCACTTTGCCATCCAAGTTTGCGTGAAGACAGTGTGAGAACTGCAGCCCATTAGCGGCTGCAGATTTGCTGCAGCTCTCATAGCATAGCAATGTCACACGAGTGCTGACATTGCTGCAATGCCACTTGTGCGGGAGGTGAGAATGTGATATTTTTTATTTTACAATAGGGAATACAGTATTTAGTAAGGGGTTGTTAAAGTAGTAGATAACCCCATTAATGCATACTTCTGTAAGCTTCAAAGTTAATACTGTATGTCCCAGATTGCTTTGAAGTTTCAATATTTGTTTTTTGCTTTTTTTTTAAGTAGTTGAATATGGGGGAAAAAGTTAAGCTCCCTTAATTAATGTTGTTTATATGTACTTACATGAAGATAGAGCTATCTATCTGAAAACCTAAAAAAGTGACTAAAGTCGCAGAGCCGAAGGTAAGTAAAGTATGATGGTTGTAGAATGCAATGCAATACCAGGATACAGGTATTAAACCTGTAAAAATAGATTACACCTTCCATATACGGTCAAGAACATGTAACTTTATTAGTGAAACAATATTGAAATATAAGAATGTTTAGGGCATATACTGTATACGTGCGTGGAGACACAATCATCCAGAAACTATCCAGGAAATAAGTGGTTAATCTTGTATTAATCCAATGAATAGAAATATATCCATAAACAAAGACTCCAAAGTACAGCAACAAATGTACAGTATAGTGTTACAAAGACAGATAATAGAATAGGGGTGGAATGAATTCCTAAAGATAGTGGGTGTTCCTATTATGTAAATTAATATCCTTAATGTTACAATACCAGCAGTGAAAGAGGTAGTTATGTAAGGTAAAAAGTGATTAGTGTATAAATTAGTAATTCATAAGAAATGTATCCAGTTAATTGTAAAAAAATATTATCGATATGAAGAGCTAAGTAATAAAGTGCAGAAAGTGTCAAGAAGTTAATATGCAAAAGTTGAGAGCACAGTGCATAAAGAGTGGAGATGAGTGAACATTTCAATGTTCGGTTCGAAAAAGTTCGCCGAAGAAATAGAAATTCGCCGAATTTGTTCGTCGAACATTCGACGACCATTCCTGAACACCATAGGAGTCAAAGGGGGGACCAAAAAAATGCATATACAACACCTACAAACGGACCCAAAAGCTGCCAAAACACATCAAATTAGGTGTAGACAGCAGGGACGTGCCATCAATTGACCCAGAGTACAAGTACTATAATTATTATTACTATGACAGCAACATTTATTCCGTGGTGCTTTACATGTCAAAAGGGGTCACCGACTGGTACGAGAGGAGAGAGGACCATGCCTGCTAGGGCGCACAATCTGCAAGGGATGGGGGAGGATTCAGTAGGTCAGGGTACAGCTAATCATGCAGCGGTATGCTGGAGCGAGGGTTATAGCAGATTGTACACTTGTCACAAGAAGTGGGTCTTCAGCTTCCTTTTCAAGGTTTCCGCGGTAGGCAACAGTCTAATGTGTTGGGGTACAGATTTACACAGTAGCAGAGATGCATCGGACAAATCTTTTATGCAATTGTGACAAGAAGAGATAAGAGGGAAGTAGAGAAGGAGATCTTGGAAGGATGGGAGGTTGCATACAGGTAACTAGTACAGGGAGACTAGGTCACACATGTATGGAGGAAACAGGTTTTTGATGGCTTGGTATGCCAAAGTTAGGCTTTTCAACTGGAGTGTCTGGGCAACAGGGAGCCCTCACAGGGATTGACAGAGAGGAGAAACCTGGGAATAGCTGGGGTGACAGGTGGATTCATCGGCAAGCACACTTTAGGATAGATTAGAGGGGTGTGAGAGTGGTAGAAGGGAGGTCACAGAGCAGGAGCTTGCAGTAAAAGAGGCGGGAGATGATGAGGGCATGGATTGGTGTTTTTCTAGATGCATGGTTGAGGAATTTGCGGATCCCCAAGATACTTTGGAGTTGGAGTCAGCGGCGAGTGGAAAGGGCTTGAATCTGACATTTGAAGGACAGATTAGAGTCAAGCTTGCGGGACTGGGGAGAGTAGGCAGCCATTCACTTTGATGTATAGGTCAGTTGGGGGGTGATGAATGAGATGGTGGAAAGATGATGCATTCGATTTTATCCATGTTAACTTTTACAAATCTAGCAGAGAAGAATGATGAAATACAGGACACACATTGCGGGATTCTGGTTAGTAAGGAGGTGATATCAGGTCCAGTGAGGTAGATCTGTGTGTCATCAGTATAGAGGTGATACTGAAAGCCGTGAAACCATGTGCTGTCCCAGGCCGAAGGTGTAGATGGAGAAGAGCCTGGGTCCCAGAACATTACCCATGCCCTTCCCAAAGCACTTACTTGGAAGGGCCACCTAACCACAAACACGTGGACAAGTGAATGCGGCCAGGGACAGTATGGAGCCAGTCCACAGCTTGTCGGTGAGAGTTGTATTTCACCAAAGCCATATTCTTTAGCTCGGTGAAAGTACTTGCGAAACCGTATCTATTCCAACTGTCATTTCTCCCAGGAAGTCCTCTAATGCAGCTTCTTGCATAAGCAATGGCAGCCCTTCCAACATCAGCTCACACTTCTCGTTGGTGCTTAGCCACAGACAAAGATATTTCTTTATGCCTTGAATTTAATCACTACAGAGTTGGACAATGGCCTAATCTGTAGTGATTAAACGCTACTTCGCTACTTCGGGGCAGGACGCTACTTCATCCTGCCCTGAATCCAAGCTAAAAAAATTTTGGGCATCGGTGTAGGTGCTTTCTTCCTCGTGACTGTTTGGAGTACACTTCTGATGCCCATGGTATAGAATAGGTGAACAGTTCAACAGACTCGCCCATCTGTGGTTCGCTACAATCAGTTGGGCTGTTGTGACACAGGGGGAAGCATGGATAATTGGGGTGACACCTCTGTGGACTGTACTGCGTGTGCTGTTGAGGTGGAGGAAGAAGTGGAGAGGGCACTTGAAGCAGAGCTTGCCATCCACTGGAGCACCTGCTCTTTCTGGCTCTTATCAACAAGGCGTATCGCTGTGCGGCTGCCAAAGAAAGAGAGTGAAGTAGGCCATTCAGTAACAGAACTTGTCAGTTGTCTTTGGATTGGACCTGTTTGTGGTGATTCACTAGTGCTCTCACTAGCATTACCATCTACCCCACGTATACCCTGAACACCAAGCCTATTCCCCCTTCCACCACGACCTCTCTTTTTCCCACTCATGTTGCTCAGATACAGTGGTAGGAG
Source organism: Phyllobates terribilis (assembly GCF_046119375.1). Taxonomy (NCBI): domain Eukaryota; kingdom Metazoa; phylum Chordata; class Amphibia; order Anura; family Dendrobatidae; genus Phyllobates; species Phyllobates terribilis. Next base: position 227,891,695 of record NW_027362763.1, read on the forward strand.
AACGCAATTAACTAAAGAAAAATTTGTTTTTTCTTCTGCAACAGCTCTTCACACACCTGAATTTCAGCGACACTAAATGACAAGGTAAGATATGGCCTGCCGTATAACGATACTAATAGACGAAATACATTTTTTAGTGTGGATGAGGCCGATAAAACATACCAGATCCAAACAATTTCAAACATTGATGTCCCCTGTTCTATCATGTTAGTAACAGAAGAAAATATATTTTTACTGTGGATGAGGCCTGAATATCATAAAATATATGATACGAACAATATCAAACTGAGATGTCTCCTGCTGTATAACGTTAGGAACAGAAGAAAGTATTTTTTTTAGTGTGGATGAAGCCTGTATAACATAGAAAATATTCTCCAAACTATTTCAAACTGAGAAGTCCCCTGTTGTATCACATTAGGAACAGAAGAATTTTTTTTTACTGTGGATGACATAGAATATATGCTCCAAAATACAGTATTACAAACTCAGATCTAGACTGCTGTATCACGTTACTCAGAGCAAAAAATATTTTTTTTGTTACTCTGCATAAGCTCTTCGTATAGCTTAATTTGACCACCACTGACGTAGTAGCTGTCTTATAGCACAGTGTATCACGTTTTTCACACGAAAAAATATTCTTTGGACTGTGCCTAGCAAGAGAAAAAAATTATTTTTTTACTCTGAAACAAGCTGAAATTCAACGCCACTAAAATAGTATCTTGCTTTTAGCAGACTGGATCACGTTTGTGACACAAACAAAACTTTTGTGGACTCTGCCTGCCAATCAAAAAAATATATTTGTTTTACTGTGCATACAGCTTCATTTCTCCCACCAAAAAAAGGAAAACTGGGATAACACAGCTTGCACTATCACATTAGCAACAGAAAAAAAAGGTTTTTGTGCTCTGCAGTCAGAAGCTTTGCAGATTCTACATAGAGCAGAGTTTCAACCCCACAAAATGAAAAGGTGGACTGTGCTTGCTAGCTTGTTTGCTTGCTTGATCACATTAGCAAGTACAAAAAAAGATTGAAGATATACTCATGCATGGAGCTCAATACAAGCGGTGCACAACGCTGTTCTATGGCATGGGCCCTGCTCTTTCTGTCAGAATCTCAGTACTTGCACAAGAAAATAAAAAATGTGCTGCACCATCAATTGTGCAGGTACACAGGCCAGGAATTATCTACACTACCTGACTTCCACACAAGCGCTCATTTAGCTAGCTAATATCTGTCATTATACAGGAGCACACTGAGCTGCGTCTGTCTCCCCAACAGTTACATGGATAGAATGGCGCTGAGGGAACATGGCCAATTTTTATATAGGGAGGACATGTGATTTTAGCAGCCAATTGCACAAGCCCTTTTGTCTGGACAGTGTGGATGCTTCCTGCGCTCTGATTGCCTGGCTGCACTTTCCTGACTTTCCCACGCTTATTCGTTATCCAATTTTAACTAATTTTGCTTGCATTTCCGACCACGAATTTGAATGTGCAATATTCGTGCCGAATTTTAAACTTTAGAACATTCGTCGAGCAAATTCGCTCAACACTAATAAAGAGTACCACATATAATATGCTACATACTGTGATATAAATTACTATGTTGCCCAATGATCATGTCTACAGTGGATGAGCCAGTCTTGAAGCGTCCAAGTAAAAGACCACAGAGGAACAAAAAATATGAAACAGTAAACATAGTAAGGCTGGATGAAACAAGCCACATCACCTCATGTGTTTGCGCTAGAGATGAGCAAATAAATTTGAGTGGATGTTAATTATACTCGAATTTTTATAAAAATCCACATTTGCCAAAATGCAGAATTTTTTGTAATTTGTTTATGCGCAGATTCACTTCTGCTACTGGCCAACATTTTTCTAAACAAAAAAGGGACATCAAAAGGTCATAAAAGTGAAAACATTTTTATGATCACCTCTCTCATCTACTCACTGGCATCAGTCCAGTCCTCACCACATCTTCTAATACCCCCCCGGTGTTTGCACTGGAATCCATAGATCTCTCATGTTGAGCTAGGACTTCTGGCTTTCATGAAACCTTAGAGGGTTCAGCCCATGTACGTGGAAGGTCACAGTTCACATCGTGACTTCATAACGCTGGGACCTTCCACGAGTTTGGGCAGAACACTCTGGGCCTCATGAAAGTCGGAAGTCCAGGCTGACAGTGAGAGGCCTCTGAATTCCAACAAAAGCGGTGGGAGATCAGAAAATGTGGCAAACACCGTACCAATGGCTGTGAGAAACAGATGAGCCTGAGAACTGAAAAATAAGGTAAGTATAAGGATTTATATCTCTTTTCTTACTTTTTACGTTTTTTATGCTTTGGGGTCTGGGAAGACCCCAGAGCACAGTAAGGGATATTAAATTCACAGAGTATAACTTCTCTGTGAATCGAATTTCCCGGGGAAAAAATACACAAACAGGTAAATCTATCTTTCAATCTACACTACTTTACTTTTTGTATGCAGCTCCAGTATAGTAAATTGATAAATGTGATATTCAATGATAAATTTCTAAGTTGCAAAAGTTATACAAATGCGATATTAGTTGTAAACTTTTACTGCCCCAACAGACCTCTCTAAGCATGTACACAAAAGAACAAAACATCATATATTTTCTTGATTTGCTATGTTGCGATTGCTTTGTGTCACTTGGTCATTAAGAAACCAGTGGGGACATATATTTTTGAAAAATGTATCTGTAAGATTTGAAACAAAACAGCACCACCAGTCAATTTATTCTAAATCCCTGGGACTGGAATTAGGCAGACAACATGTTTAGAACCGCATTTCATGTTGTATTAGTTAGGTTTATTACCAAAATCATTTATAGTAAGCAATTTATAACAATAATGTACAGGAGAAAGCATTGATTCAATTAAAGTGTGCAGTTGAGGAGCAGTTGACGAATACAGTAATAAAGCAAGTTTTGCGTGGATTTTGCCAGTCTATTTCAGTGGACTCAAATCTCTCATTAGTGAGAAAAATGATGGATGGAGACAATAATGCAGGTAACTAAGGGCTACAAATTAAAAATCCCCAGGAAATTGAGAATGGAATTTTGCTGCTTGTGAAAAATACGTAAGAAATTTCCTTATTAAAGCCTGGGAAGGAACTTCAGGAATCTGCCAACACAAAAGGAAAAGTATGCAGCAAGGAGAAATTCTTTTAGCAATCAAATTAGATATATCAACAAGCAAATTTTGGGAGAGACATTCTCCCAAGTTTATGGCTTCAAAGTTTGTTTAGAAAACTTTGTATTCATAGGGACAGATTGTGTGACATTTTTGGTGGAAAAAAGAGAAAAGAAATGTAAAAAAGGTTCATAATTTTAACCACTTTTGCAAGTCTTACCGAACAGTAAAAAATTATATTTTAAAGTTTAACTAAGCAATGCTCTGTAATGTACAAACCCAACTCTAACTTAACATGAAGTATAAAGTTGGGACAGAGAGTTAACCTTTGGTGTACCTTTCATTGTATATTAAAGTAATAATTTTTCTAGGGCTGTCATTACTTCACCATTATTGCGAGTGAAGCTATCATAGATGATGGCCTATCCAAAGATACAGTATGAAGCCAGTGGTCAAACCCGTGGTGTAGTTAGATACAGTCATTCAACAATGTAATGCCCGTAATGCCCAACCTTTGTTTCTAATACTGGAGTTCTCTTACTACTACCTCATGCAAGTTTAGTGATTGGTTTGCAAATTATTCCATAATTATACTGACGGGTGATGTTCTGGCATGGGTTTGTGGCTTGACTGCTTGTTTTAAGCAGCTACAAGCAGATTAAAGTCAGTTTGGCATCCTTACTGTAAAAGTGACATATCTTCTTGATCTTTTGAACACTATTTTTGATAGGGTTCCACAGTGTCCCAATTGATATACAGTTATGTCCTGAAATATTTGGAAAGTGACACAAGTTTTGGCACTTTAGATGTTTACCAAAACATATTCAAGATAGTTACATAATCAATATGGGCTTAAAGTGCAGAATCTCAGCCTTACTTTAAGGGTATTTATATCCTAATTAGAGTAATAGTTTAGGAATTACATCTCTTTAATATGTAGCAGCCCCTTTCTAAGAGACCAAAAGTAATTGGACAGATATCTCAAAATCTCTTTAATGGGATGAATGGGCTATTCCCTCATTAATCCATCATTAATTAAGACAAAAAAAGTCTGTTTGTGCAGACATTTTAGGATTACCATCCGTTTCTTTTTAAGGCTGTGTATTTGCATTAAATAGTTGGAAAGGAGTTCAATATAGTCTCAGCAGATTTCAGAGTGTTAAACATCTTTTCTGGCCAATTTTAGGCTTAGCAATACGTTTGATTCACAGCAAATCATTTTTTTTTTTTGAAAAATTTACTTTCGAAAGGTCTAATCCTCTCTAAAACTCACTAGTTAGGTAAAAACAATTATTTATGGTTTTGAGAAAGGCTGCCTAAAAAGCTGGGTGAAGAGTTGGGTCAGCATAGAATAATTGCATTCTTACCTTGCAAGGGCATAATATGGATGAGAGCCGAGCTCTACAAATGGAAAACCACTCATCATTGGTCCCTCTTCTGATACAAACTGGACCCATACCTAATGACGGCACAACACAAGTGGTAAAGCAACCCAATTTAAGCCTATGTCGCTTAGCTGTACCTTTGTTGATTTTCTGATGGGCTATACAGATGACTATGTTTAAAATCTAAAGACTAACCGTTACTTCCAAACAGAAAACAGGTGTGCCCAGGTGCGTACTAAGAGTAGCCATCTCCATATATAACTAACAAATAAAGTTGCACTCTGTGGTGCTATAGCATGCAAACATGAAATATATGAAATTTGAACTGCGTTACTGTTCTAGAAAATAGGAAAAAATTAGAATACTTTGCGGGAAAATTGGCCAACGTCTGCCTTTTGTTGTTTGTACACATAGGCACTCTGACCGAGCAGTCCATGTCATTCCATGCGCCTATCGGGTTGCTGGTGGGTTGCTATGACAGCAGGGGGTCTGTTGAAGATCTATGTGCTTGTCATTGCAGAGCTCCTTTGAAATAACACAAGTGATCAGATAATTGCAGCTTCAAGTCCCCTAAGGGAGCTATTAAGAACAATGAAATGTAAAAAAAAAAAAAAATAATAAAAAAAACATAAAAATTCAAATCACCCAAATTAAAAATAAAGATAATAAAAAAATACACATATGTGATATCGCCGTAAACACCGTAAACGATAAATTTTTTTTTTTTGGTCACTGCAATACCCCAAAAAATGCTGTAACAAGCGACCAAAATTTCAAAAATATCTATTCTAAAATCTTATCAATAAAAACCTTGTCTTGCCCCGCAAAATATAAGCCATCATACAGCTCCATCAACCGAAAAATAAAAACATTAAAATTTTGTAAAATAGCGACCCAACCCCAATTTTTTTTTTCAAACTTCTGCTTTGTTTCACCACCAAAATAATAAAAAAAGCCGGACATGTTTGGTATTGCCGTAATCGTACTGATGAGCACAATCATATTGCAAAGGCATTTTAACCACAAAATGTACACCATAAAAACAGTTTCCAAAAAACAATGTTAGAATTGTGTTTTGTTCACAATTTCTCCCCACAATTTTTATCTTGGTTTCCAGTACACTGTGTGGTAAAATTAATGGTCCCATTCAAAAGTACAACTCCTGATGCAAAAACAAGCCTTTCAAACAAAGGTTATCTTCTCAAGAAAGGGAAGAAGGGGAAGAAACAGCGAAAACGCAAAAATGAAAAGTACCCCGTCATGAAGGGGATAACCTGTCTGAGTTGACCTGTCATCAAGGCAACAAGCAGTAGACTGAAAAAATAAGAATCCCTCCTCTCTTGAGAACATAGAGGATTTTCAGTGAGGGGTATATTTCAAAGTTGCTTGTTTTTGCAAACACTTTGCAATTTTACCCATTTTAGAAGATGAGACAACCCCTTTAAGAATTGAAAGGAAAAATTAATATTGCAAATGTAACGATCTAAAAAATGAAAAATGCTGGCAATTCATAGAGTTTTTACAAACATTTAAAAATCCTGAAGTGTGTGAAGGTGGCTTAAGAGGAAAATGAAGATGCAAACTTAGGGATGCTGATTTTTTCATCCAGATTACGCAATTACAAGCCCATGATCTCACGTGGGGACCTTTTTAGTGTTTGCTCAGCAATTTTGATGTACAGGTTACTTTATTTTAAGCATGTTTCCTAACAATTATCTTGTTAACTTATTTATTTAGCATGCAAAGCAGTACTTAAGCCACATGTAGAAAATACCCCTTGTAAATTTGCTTTGTTTACATCCAGTGCTGCATCCTCTACCTGTGGATTTTGAGTTTTTTTAGTTAATACTGATTGTTCTGGCCTTGGCACCTTATGAATGGCTTTGTTTTCTTTTGCTTTATGAATTCAGTTCTGGTATTTAGTTCCTCTCAGGCTATTTTCCTTTCATTTGCCTTATTAGTAGGTAGGTCATTGGTTGATGCCACCCACTGTGGGTATCTAAAGACTTTTCTCTGTTCTCATTTTTCTTCCATGCCTGAGATGTTTATGCTTTTTTCATTCATATAACCTATAAAAATTCATCTGAAAGCAAATATGCTGAGAGAAAAATGAATGTTGCTTCCATAGTATAGAAGAAAAATTAAATTATGTTGGAGAAGAAAAATGTACAGAGTAGATACCAAAAACTTAGGTTAAATTGAATTAAAGAAGAAACCAGCATAAAAATTCACAAAAGGTATTGGAACAAATGTTTTGTCAAAGGATGCAGACATCAAAGTCACTATAAGGATTCTGAGATAATATTATTTGTAAGTTTAAAAATTGGCGAAAAAAAGCTGTACAGAGGGATCAGAGTGATGCGGGTGTGTTATCGCTGATAATGAGGAATTGTACAGGCAGCGGTGCCTATATTAACAAAATGATTGAGGTCAAAGATACAATGGTTCTTAGTTGTGTGGCATATAACTATTATAGTAATATTAACCTTTCTTGTGAACAGGGAAAAATCACTCTGGATATGTTATATAGTCAACAACAAATTGCTTTAAATGTTCTTGCTTTTTTTTTTTTAAATCCTTTCGCACACTCTCCCATTCATGTACACCATGATCAGGGAGCATACCGTATTTTTCGGACTATAAGACGCACTTTTTTCCTCCAAAATTTTGGAGGAAAGTGGGAGGTGCGTCTTATAGTCGGAATACTATATTATTGTATGGCCGCATGGTGGTGGGTGTGGAGGAGCGGCAGCGGGTGATCAGCGGGGCACAGGATGCAGAAGCCGCCTGCTGCAGCCTAGCTTTGCCCGCTACTAAAGAAAATGAATATTCCCTGCTTCCCACCCCCATGGGCGGGGAGAGCAATCAATATTCATTTCTCTTAATAGCCGGCACACTGGAGCTGCAGCATGGCTCCTGCTGCCACTCTGTGGTCAGTGTGCCCACTATTAAAGCTCATGAATATTCGCTACAACCCACTCCCATGGGTTGTAGTGAATATCCATGGTCTTTAAAGCAGGCACACTGACCACAGAGTGACAGCAGGAGCCGCGCTGCGGTACAGTGCGCTGGCTATTGAACAGACTGAATGGTCACTGCTCCCCACGCACAGAGTCCCGGCGTGGGGAGCAGTGACTATTCCAGCACAGCATCTCACACCGTGTGAGGGCGCATGGCAGGGATGCCATGCGCGCCCTGCCATGCGCGGCTCACACAGTGAGAGTGTCGGCAGAAGAGCGGGACAGAGCTGGAGGAGAGAGGAGGTGAGCATGAGTGTTTATTTTTTTTTTTGTAGGCAGCGTGATGGGGGCTCAGAGGGTGCCATACATACTAGTATGGGGGCTCAGAGGGGTGCCATGCATACCAGGATTGAGGCTTAGAAGTTGCCATACTTACCAGGATGGGGGCTCAGAAGATGCCATACATACCCAGATGGGGGCTCAGAAGGTGCCATACATACCAAGATGAGGGCTCAGAAGGTGCCATACATACCAGGATGGGGGCCTAGAAGGTGTCATACACACCAGGATGGGTGCTCAGAAGGTGCCATACAAACCAGGATGGGGGCTCAGAAGGTGCCATACATACCAGGATGGGTTGCTCAGAAGGTGCCATACATACCAGGATGGGGGCTCAGAGGGTGCCATGCATACCAGGATGGGGGCTCAGAGGGTGCCATGCATACCAGGATGGGGGCTCCATGGGTACCATGCATACTAGGATGGTGGCTCAGAGGGTGCCATGCATACCAGGATGGGGGCTCAGAGGGTGCCATGCATACCAGGATGGGGGCTTAGAGAGTGCCATGCATACCAGGATGGGGGCTCAGAGGGTGCCATGCATACCTGGATGGGGGTTCAGAGGGTGCCATACATACCAGGATGGGGGCTCAAGGGGTGCCATGCATACCAGGATGGGGGATAAAGAGGTGCCATGCATACCAGGATGGGGGCTCAAGTGGTGCAATGGATACCTGGATGGGGGATAAAGGGGTGCCATGCAAACCAAGATGGGGTATAAAGGGGTTCCATGCATACCAGGATGGGGGATAAAGGGGTGCCATGCATACCAGGATGGGATGGGGGCCACTTATACCAGGAAGGAGGGGCCATATATACAAGGATGGAGGATATTAACAGAATTGGAGGACATTACCCCAATACCAGTGTCAGCAGCAGACCCCCTCCCCCATAATAAGGCATCATGACTAGTGTTGAGCGAGCACTAAAATGCTCGGGTGCTCGAAGCTTGGGCCGAGCTCGCCGTGATACTCGGGTGCTCGACCCGAGCAACGAGCCCAATATTAGTCTATAGGAGACTCGAGCATTTTTGCGGTGGCACCCCCGGCAGTCTTTTAAAAGCCTAACAAGTGCCCAAAACGATAGTGACAGTGCTCAAATGACATGGGGACAGCATGGGGATCGCCCCAGGAAGCATTTCTGACCCCCAGTTCACTGCTGTCAACAATGTGGTCAGAGGTATTAAGCCACTTTTACAGGCTCACAATAAAACGTTCAAAAACGAAAGTGAAACTTTTTTCCTGTGAAATATGCTAAGGAACATCCTTTCCAGGGTAAAGACTTGTGTATAAGTTAAAATAAATTACCAAAAACAAAAATACTCCTCCACACCTTCGGCTATGTTCACAAGTAGCATTTTTTATGCGTTTTTGCACTTTTGTATTGCTTTCAACTATGACAAATGCATTCACCGTGAAATGTCTTTTTAACATTTTACAACCTTATCTGGCCATGTGCTGTGTGACACATGCATAAAGTGCTGAAAAGACAAGGGAACAGCATGGGGAAGACCCCTGGAAGCATCTCTGACTCCCAGGTCACTGTCTAAAACTGTGCCCATCATAAGTGATCCTTACCGCATCAGAAGACGCAGACTTGCAACTATCCCCATGCAAGTTCTAGTCCCAGGGCAGTGTTCAATTGTACCTCCCCCATTCCTTGCAATACAAGCTCAAGTATGCAGCCTGCCACCCACCCACCCCCAGGCTGCAATACCATACTGCTTGCTTGCTTGAACTCAGTCCCCAGCCGCCCGCCGGCCGGGTGTCCATACTCGGTCCCCAGCCGCCCCGCGGCCGGGTGTCCATGAACGGTCCCCAGCCACCCCTATTTCTCCTTGGAACATCCCCCCACACTCTTTTCTTAGCCCGGCCTTCTTTAGGCAGCATTGGACGAGCCCACCAGATAACCAGACTCCTCCGGTGGGCCCTGACTTCTCCATCGGTGGAGTTGAGAGTGCCAAGGTGAGGAGCATGATGATGATGACAGAAGTTAGCATCTGCTATGTTTTCTTTTAATGCAAGTGTAAGTGTGCAGCCTGCCACCCACCCACCCCCAGACTGCAATTCCATACTGCTAGCTTGCACTTGAAATGGGGCCTTTTAGTTTGGAGGAGGCCGAAGCTGGCCACTACCTCATGGCTGCTTCGGCAGCGAGGTATCCATACTCAGTCCCCAGCCGCCCATATTTGTCCTGGTTTGCCTTATACAAAAGATTAAGCGCGTATACCAAAACATTACCTGTGCCCTCCCCAGTGCATTTAGTGGGAAGGAGAACCTATTCCGCTGTAGTGTGTGCTTCCCACCTTACACCTGTCATTGCAGACTTGCAACTATCCCCATTCAAGTCCTTGTACCAGGGCAGTGTTCAATTCTTCCTCTCCCATTCCTTGCAATGCAAGCGCAAGTATGCAGCCTGCCACCCACCCACCCCCAGGCTGCAATACCATACTGCTTGCTTGCTTGCACTTTAAATTGGGCCATTTAGGCATATGGAGGCGGAATCTGGCCACCACGCCATGGCTGTGTCGGCGGCCTGGTATCCATACTCAGTCCCCAGCCGACTGGTGGCCGGGTGTCCCCGCTTGCTCCCCAGCCTCCAGGGGGTGGCCGGGTGTCCATACTCGGTCCCCAGCCACCCCTATTTGTCCCGGTAACCTTTCCCACACTTTTCTTAGCCTGGCCTGCTTTAGGTCAGCATTGGCCGAGCCCACCAGACTATCAGACTCCTCCGGTGGGCCCTGGCTTCTCCATCAGGGGAGTTGAGAGTGCCAACGTGAGGAGCATGATGAGGATCATAGAAGTTAGCATCTGCTTTGTTTTGTTGTAATGCAAGCGCATGTATGTAGTAGCGGCTAGGCCTGAGGTGGTCAGCGTTTTGGCGCATATCCTACCTCTTCCGAGGATTGCTGGATGTTTTCCTGCTACTATCCAATTTCTATGACTCCCATTAAAGCAAAGCTTCAGGTGATAAATGATGGATGAGGTAGTGGCAAAAGAGAATGAGCAGGAGGAACAGGGACCATTCACATCAATATCAGGCCAGTCAACCAGATATGTCTTGTAGGATATGTTTCTGTAACAAAAGGAGCGGTTCGGCTACACAGTTATAGGGCACACAGTGAGTGCAATGCCTACCAAAAATTTCGAGCCACTCCAATGCCCCTTGGAAATGACATGGAGGTCAGAGGGCGTTAACTAAACCTTTTTTTCCATTTATAGCAACTGGGTCTCCCGTGCACTGTTGGCCTAAGCAGTGAATGGAAGGCTTTTCAAAAATTATGAGGAACTGCAATGCCCCTTACAAGAGCCATGTGTGGCACCCCAGGGGTCTGGTCACCACAGTAATAGAGATATTACGTCGGAGAGCAAGTGGGAGGTTTCCTGGTCAGGATCCCTTAAACATGCAAAATCCTCCTGCCCCAATCCTGGGAGGGGAGAATCCTGCCCTTATAAACTGGATCTTGGGCGGGGTTGAGTGAGTCAGAGAACAATCAGAGTCAGAGTGAGAGCAAGGGAAAGTAACAGCAAGGAGCTCTGTAGGAGCTAGGAGCTAAAGACCAGGGGCTGGAAGCTGAGCAGAGCTCGCCCTGGCAGAAGACAATAGGAACCGGACACAGGAGTCCGAAGCTGTGAGGACTTATATATCCAGCAGCAGAAACCAGCCGGCAGGGGATTTCTGGTCCTCTGGCCATAGAAGCCCGGAAGCTCAGTCACAAGCAAGGGACCAGCACCGCCGTCGTGGAGCGGAGGCTAACAGAAGGCCCCAAGTCACCAGCCATACGGGTGAGCACTACACGGTACACTCAGGGACATGGGCTACTTCTACCCGCTTACAGCAAGGTAGCCAGGAAGAGTGCAGACAGATGGGGAGGCCTACATCTTAACCTGGCCAGGGGAACTCCTGCTTGCTCACAGACTGACCAGGCCTCTTTTGCTAGCCAGTACTCCCGGGAGGGTCTACCTTATAATCATCAGTAAAGACCCTGAACTGCACTGCAAAGACTCTGAGTCATTCCTGCTGCGCTCGTGCACCATCACCCCCATTATCCACACTCACTGGCCTGAGGCTATACTCCTCCCGAGGGGAGTTATCCCATTCTATGCTGCGCACACAACACCAGCCTCAGCAGTCTGCCTCGCAGCGGTGGTACTCCCTGACCGCAATCCACGGGTGGCGCAGTCGGACAATTAACCTCAAAACCTAAGAAAGACTGCCACTGGTTTGACCAGCCTGAGCCACGGGACCGGGTCACCGCCACGGAGACTACAGACCCCAGAGACCCGGCATCGGGTATCCCACACACGTGTACACACAGCCCAGGGGGCGCGTCACATGCAGTACAGCATATTAAAACATAAGTCCCATTATTGGGGAGTGGGTGTCCCATGGTATTTGCTTATGCTTTCCAAGCAAAAGCTGCCAAAAATTAGGACGGCGCAACTTGCAATGCCCCTTACAAGAGACATGCAGTACAGCATATTACAAACATAAGTCCCATTATTGGTGAGTGGGTGTCCCATAGTATTTGCTTATGCTTTCCAAGCAAAAGCTGCCAAAAATTAGGACGGAGCAACTTGCAATGCCCCTTACAAGAGCCATGCAGTACAGCATATTACAAACATAAGTCCCATTATTGGGGAGTGGGTGTCCCATAGTATTTGCTTATGCTTTCCCAGCAAAAGCTGCCAAAAATTAGGAAGGAGCAACTTGCAATGCCCCTTACAAGAGCCATGCAGTACAGCATATTACAAACATACGGTAAGTCCCATTATTGGGGAGTGGGTGTCCCATAGTATTTGCTTATGCTTTCCAAGCAAAAGCTGCCAAAAATTAGGACGGAGCAACTTGCAATGCCCCTTACAAGAGCCATGCAGTACAGCATATTACAAATATAAGTCCCATTATTGGGGAGGGGGTGTCCCATAGTATTTGCTTATGCTTTCCCAGCAAAAGCTTCCAAAAATTAGGAAGGAGCAACTTGCAATGCCCCTTACAAGAGCCATGCAGTACAGCATATTACAAACATAAGTCCCATTATTGGGGAGTGGGTGTCCCATGGTATTTGCTTATGCTTTCCCAGCAAAAGCTGCCAAAAATTAGGAAGGAGCAACTTGCAATGTCCCTTACAAGAGCCATGCAGTACAGCATATTACAAACATAAGTCCCATTATTGGGGAGTGGGTGTCCCATAGTATTTGCTTATGCTTTCCCAGCAAAAGCTGCCAGAAATTAGGATGGAGCAACTTGCAATGCCCCTTTCAAGAGCCATGCAGTACAGCATATTACAAACATAAGTCCCATTATTGGTGAGTGGGTGTCCCATAGTATTTGCTTATGCTTTCCAAGCAAAAGCTGCCAAAAATTAGGACGGAGCAACTTGCAATGCCCCTTACAAGAGCCATGCAGTACAGCATATTACAAACATAAGTCCCATTATTGGGGAGTGGGTGTCCCATAGTATTTGCTTATGCTTTCCCAGCAAAAGCTGCCAAAAATTAGGAAGGAGCAACTTGCAATGCCCCTTACAAGAGCCATGCAGTACAGCATATTACAAACATACAGTAAGTCCCATTACTGGGGAGTGGGTATCCCATAGTATTTGCTTATGCTTTCCAAGCAAAAGCTGCCAAAAATTAGGACGGAGCAACTTGCAATGCCCCTTACAAGAGCCATGCAGTACAGCATATTACAAATATAAGTCCCATTATTGGGGAGTGGGTGTCCCATAGTATTTGCTTATGCTTTCCCAGCAAAAGCTTCCAAAAATTAGGAAGGAGCAACTTGCAATGCCCCTTACAAGAGCCATGCAGTACAGCATATTACAAACATAAGTCCCATTATTGGGGAGTGGGTGTCCCATGGTATTTGCTTATGCTTTCCCAGCAAAAGCTGCCAAAAATTAGGAAGGAGCAACTTGCAATGCCCCTTACAAGAGCCATGCAGTACAGCATATTACAAACATAAGTCCCATTATTGGGGAGTGGGTGTCCCATAGTATTTGCTTATGCCTTGCAAGCAAAAGCTGCCAAAAATAAGGACGGAGGAACTTGCAATGCTGGCACCCTGGTGGTATAGTGGTGGTGGAGGCTGAGGATAAGGAGAAGAAGATTAAACAGCCGAAACGAGGAAGCGTATCCCCGTGTGTGGGTGTGAAGCGGTGCATGTGAATACACCTCCCGAAATAACACAGTGGATTTGACTTTATGTTACTCTGCTCTCATTTGGTGGTGATGAGAAGTCTGGCCCAATCCAGCCCTTGGTCATTTTGATAAGGGTCAGCTTGTCAGCATTGTCAGTTGACAGGCAAGTGCGCTTATCAGTTATAATTCCCCCAGCGACACTAAAAACACGCTCCGATAACACGCTAGCGGCAGGGCAGGCCAGGACCTCCAAGGCGTACAGAGCGAGTTCATTCCAAGTGTCCAGCTTGGATACCCAATAATTAAAAGGCACAGAGGAATCACGGAGGACGCTGGTACGATCGGCAAGGTACTCCCTCACCATCTTTTGAAACTTTCCACTCCTTGTGAGAGTACCCAGCGCCTCAGGGCCTGTAAGCTGGGCGGGGGTCAGAAAACTGTCCCAGAACGTTGACAGTGTTCCCCTGCCTTGGTTGGGCAACGAACTGTGACCTCTGCCGCCAGCATGTTCAGATGGGAATATTTTTAAGAGTTCTGCAGCAAGGGCCTTCTGGTATTGCCCCATTTTTGTAGACCTCTACACCTCAGGAATAAGAGAGTGAAAGTTCTTCTTGTAGCGGGGGTCTACAAGTGTCACCAACCAGTAATGACTGTCACCCAACATTTTGACAATGCGAGGGTCACGGTTAAGGCAGCGTAACATAAAGTCAGCCATGCGTGCCAGACTGGTAACGGGCAAGATTTCCGTGTCCTCACCAAGATGACGACTGACCATGCTCTCCTCCTCCTCCTCCTCTTCCTCCTCCCCCCCTGTCCTCAGGCCACCCACGCTGAACCGACGCTATGACACTTGTACAGGTACTACCGTCTACAACGCATGATAGCAGCTCCTGTTCTTCCTCCTCCTCCTCCTCCTCCTCCTCTCCCTCATTGTCCCCCAATGCACTTTAGGATGAGATTAGGCTGAGCTGTGTGTAATCGCCCGCTACGGCTTCTTGATCCATCTCATCATACTCTGGCTGCAATTCCTCCTCTTTGATTCTCTATAGAGAGCGTTGCAAAAGACAGACAAGTGGGATGCTGACACTAATGATGGCGTCATCGCCACTCACCATCTTGGTGGCCTCCTCAAAGTTTGTCAGGATGGTACATATGTCAGACATCCAGGTCCACTCCTGAGGTCTTATGTGTGGAGTCTGACCTGAATATCGACGGCCTTGTTGCAGCTGGTACTCCACAACTGCTCTCTTCTGCTCACAAATCCTTTGTAACATGTGGAGGGTAGAGTTCCAACGTGTGGGGACATCACACACCAGTCTGTGTGCCGGAAGCTGCAAACGCTACTGCAACACAGCAAGGGCAGCGGAAGCTGTAGCCGACTTGCGAAAATGAGCTGACAGGCGGCGTACTTTCACGAGCAGATCTGGCAACTCGGGGTACGATTTAAGAAACCGCTGAACCACGAGGTTAAGCACATGAGCCAGGCATGGTACGTGTGTGATCTCACCTCGCCTCTGAGCCGCCACCAGGTTACGGCCATTGTCACACACGACCATGCCGGGATGTAGGTTCAGTGGTCTCAGCCACAGATCTGCCTGCTCTTTCACAGCTGTCCACAACTCACAAGCAGTGTGAGGTTTATCACCTAAGCATATGAGTTT
Organism: Phyllobates terribilis; assembly: GCF_046119375.1. Lineage (NCBI taxonomy): Eukaryota > Metazoa > Chordata > Amphibia > Anura > Dendrobatidae > Phyllobates > Phyllobates terribilis. The sequence continues at coordinate 227,907,333 of NW_027362763.1, forward strand.
CAGCACAGCCTGTTGCCGTTTGGCGGAGGCAGTACTGCAATGCTTCCAGCTTGTAACTGATGTGGTGATATCTGAGATGGAGTCTGAACATGAGGAAGAGGAGGAGGAGGAGGATGCGCAGGAGCTGTACACTGTGGGGGCAACTCTGACTGACATAGGGCCCGCAATCCTCGGTGTGGGGAGGATGTGTTCCGTCCTAAGGTCCGACTGGGTCCCGGCTTCCACTATGTTTACCCAGTGTGCCGTCAGAGAGATGTACCGTAATTGGCCACAAGCACTTGTCCACGTGTCCGTTGTCAGGTGGACTCTCCCAGTAACTGCGTTGTTGAGGGCACGGCAGATGCTTTGGGACACGTGCTTGTGTAGTGCGGGGATGGCACACCGGGCAAAATAGTGTCGGCTGGGGACCGAGTACCGAGGGACGGCCACCGCCATAAGATTGCGGAAGGATTCCGTCTCCACCAGCCTAAAAGGCAGCATTTCCAATGCAAGCAGTCGTGAAATGTGCGAATTTAGGACTGTGGCCTGTGGGGCGTTAGCTGCGAATTTCCGCTTTCGTTCAAAGGTCTGGGAAATGGACAATTGAACGCTGCGGTGGGACTTGGACGTGGATGTTGATGTTGTTTCTTGAGAAACTGCCATAACAAGTAAAGACTGAGAGGAGGGGGCATCTTTACATGCAGTATGGACAGGGGATTGCCTTGCACACACAACAGGGGGTTCTATTGCATGCACAACAGTGGAAGAAGCAGTGGTGACACCTGCTGACACTGGTCGTGGACCCTGGGATCCGCCCCACAAAGTCGGGTGCTTTGCTGCCATGTGCCTGATCATGCTGGTGGTGGTCAGGCTGGTAGTTTTGTCACCCCTGCTGATGCTGGCATGGCAGGTGGAACATATGGCCTTTTTGGGGTTATCAGCAGAGTCTTTAAAAAAATTCCAGACTCTGGAAGACCTACGGCTTGTACTGGCAACGTCCCTCGTGTTGGTGTTACGGGGAACGGTTGCCTGCCTTCTGTCTGCGGCCACCACACTGCTTCTTCCTGCCTGTTGGGGTACTCTGCCTACCTCTCCCTGTGTGCTGCTGGCCTCACTCTGCATGTCCTCCGTCCACATTGGGTCAGTTGCTAGATCATCCACCACCTCCTCCTCTTCCACTTTCGCACCAAGAGCCTCCTCCTCACTTCCTGGCAATTGAGTCTCATCATCGTCCACCTCTTGTGATAGATTGCCAACGTCGACTTCCTGTGGCTGTGGCTGTTCAAATATTTGGGCATCGCAGCATGGGATCTCCTCTTCCACCACTTCAAGCGTATCAGGCGAGGGGCCAAAATATGGAAATGGACCAGTGAACAGCTCTTCAGAGTGTCCAAGTGTGGGATCACTTGCTGTCTGACAACACTCGGCATGGTGGGAGGAAGGAGCATCAGGGTGAGGAGGAGTATGCGGTCGAGACTCATGGCTACTAAGAGTTGACCATGTGGAAGACAGACCGGAGGTGGTGGTGCCCAGGTAACTGAAGTATTATCTGCTGTCCAATTAATAACCTGTTCACACTGATCAGTTCTCAATACTGGTGTTGTTCTGTGCTTCCCTAGTAATTCGGTCAAGAAGTGGGAGCGAGAAGATGTGGTTGTTGGTTGTGGCACATTTTCACCTTGGCCACGGCCCCGTCCTCTGCACAAACCATCACCAGAACGTCCACTTCAACGTCCCTTGCCACGCACCTTGCCCATTGTAAATGAAGTAAAATAGCTTACACTTGCACTGTCAATGGAAAAAGGGTAATAAAGAGTAGATTAGAACCGTGGAAGAGGAAAACCACAATTATTGTTTACTGGGGTATACCACACTTTTTTAAATAGAGATATTTGCCGCTGAACAGTGAGCGACACACTCAAACTGCTTTTTTTTTAGATACCAAAGGCCCAAAACTGGATAGTACAGTGATTTGACCCATGGAACTGCGAAACCACACTGGGATGTCGGGCCTACACAAGACTATTTTCAACAGATATATTTTTGTGTCACAACAGTCAGGAGACACTACTGTTTTTCTTTACGGAAAAAACTAACAAAAGCTGAATAATAGAGATTTTTTACCGTGGCATGACAAAACCACAGTTATTGTTTACTGGGGTATACCACACTTTTTTAAATAGAGATATTTGCGGCTGAACAGTGAGCGACACACTCAAACTGCTTTTTTTTTAGATACCAAAGGCCCAAAACTGGATAGTACAGTGATTTGACCCGTGGAACTGCGAAACCACACTGGGATGTGGGGCCTAAACAAGACTATTTTCAACAGATATATATTTGTGTCACAACAGTCTGGAGACACTACTGTTTTTCTTTACGGAAAAAACTACCAAAAGCTGAATAATAGAGATTTTTTACCGTGGGATGGCAAAACCACAATTATTGTTTACTGGGGTATACCACACTTTTTTAAATAGAGATATTTGCGGCTGAACAGTGAGCGACACACTCAAACTGCTTTTTTTTTAGATACCAAAGGCCCAAAACTGGATAGTACAGCGATTTGACCCGTGGAACTGCGAAACCACACTGGGATTTCGGGCCTACACAAGACTATTTTCAACAGATATATTTTTGTGTCACAACAGTCAGGAGACACTACTGTTTTTCTTTACGGAAAAAACTACCAAAAGCTGAATAATAGAGATTTTTTACCGTGGGATGACAAAACCACAGTTATTGTTTACTGGGGTATACCACACTTTTTTAAATAGAGATATTTGCGGCTGAACAGTGAGCGACACACTCAAACTGCTTTTTTTTTAGATACCAAAGGCCCAAAACTGGATAGTACAGTGATTTGACCCGTGGAACTGCGAAACCACACTGGGATGTCGGGCCTAAACAAGACTATTTTCAACAGATATATTTTTGTGTCACAACAGTCTGGAGACAATACTGTTTTTCTTTAAGGAAAAAACTACCAAAAGCTGAATAATAGAGATTTTTTACCGTGGGATGGCAAAACCACAGTTATTGTTTACTGGGGTATACCACACTTTTTTAAATAGAGATATTTGCGGCTGAACAGTGAGCGACACACTCAAACTGCTTTTTTTTAGATACCAAAGGCCCAAAACTGGATAGTACAGCGATTTGACCCGTGGAACTGCGAAACCACACTGGGATGTCGGGCCTACACAAGACTAATTTCAACAGATATATTTTTGTGTCACAACAGTCAGGAGACACTACTGTTTTTCTTTACGGAAAAAACTACCAAAAGCTGAATAATAGAGATTTTTTACCGTGGGATGGCAAAACCACAGTTATTGTTTACTGGGGTATACCACACTTTTTTAAATAGAGATATTTGCGGCTGAACAGTGAGCGACACACTCAAACTGCTTTTTTTTAGATACCAAAGGCCCAAAACTGGATAGTACAGTGATTTGACCCGTGGAAATGTGAAACCACACCGGGATGTCGGGCCTACACAAGACTATTTTCAACAGATATATTTTTGTGTCACAACAGTCAGGAGACACTACTGTTTTTCTTTACGGAAAAATCTACCAAAAGCTGAATAATAGAGATTTTTTACCGTGGGATGGCAAAACCACAGTTATTGTTTACTGGGGTATACCACACTTTTTTAAATAGAGATATTTGTAGCTGAACAGTGAGCGACACACTCAAACTGCTTTTTTTTTAGATACCAAAGGCCCAAAACTGGATAGTACAGCAATTTGACCCGTGGAACTGCGAAACCACACTGGGATGTCAGGCCTACACAAGACTATTTTCAACAGATATATTTTTGTGTCACAACAGTCAGGAGACACTACTGTTTTTCTTTACGGAAAAAACTACCAAAAGCTGAATAATAGAGATTTTTTACTGTGGGATGGCAAAACCACAGTTATTGTTTACTGGGGTATACCACACTTTTTTAAATAGAGATATTTGCGGCTGAACAGTGAGCGACACACTCAAACTGCTTTTTTTTAGATACCAAAGGCCCAAAACTGGATAGTACAGCAATTTGACCCGTGGAACTGCGAAACCACACTGGGATGTCAGGCCTACACAAGGCTATTTTCAACAGATATATTTTTGTGTCACAACAGTCAGGAGACACTACTGTTTTTCTTTACGGAAAAAACTACCAAAAGCTGAATAATAGAGATTTTTTACAGCGGGATGGCAAAACCACAGTTATTGTTTACTGGGGTATACCACACTTTTTTAAATAGAGATATTTGCGGCTGAACAGTGAGCGACACACTCAAACTGTTTTTTTTTTTAGATACAAATGGCCCAAAATTGATAATACAAAGGTTTGAACCGTGGAAGTGCAAAACAACACTTCTGTTTCTCTAGCCTACACCAGACTATTTTCAACAGTTATATTTGAGTCTGAAAAATCAGAGACACGCTTTTTTTCGGGGGGGGGGGGGACACACCAAAAGGTTAATAAGACGGGTATTTGTACAGTGTGATGGAGGAAAAAAAAAGGAGGATTTAGATGAAATAAAAAGGATTTTTCCTGGCCCCCGACACCTGGTGCTAAGTCCAGCAATTTCAGCATCAGGAGCACACAGGACTGTAGTGCAGCGTTTGCTGGTATAACCACTGTGTCTCCTATACAGCCTGCCTGCCTGGTATCTGGGATGGATATTAGTCCTGAAAAGGACTGTTTGTTTGTTCTGGCAGCCTTTACAGACCCTACACTAACTATTTCGCAGTTTATATCTCTCCCTAAATCGGCAGCGCTGTCCCTACACTGTCTAATCCGGAGCGACTGTGTCCAAGATGGCGGCGCCCCGTTTTAAATACTCGAGGTGACGCTGTGCGGCCAGCCAATCACTGTAATGCCCACAACCAACATGGCTGCAGCATTACGGTGACTGGCTGGCAATCCCTGCATGTTCATTGGCCCTGTAAAGAGCGCCAAACATGCAGGGCGGAGACCCGAGCTCCCGCCCGAGTAACCCGGAAATGCTCGGTGCTCGCCGAACATCCCGAGTAGTGTGATGCTCGGTCGAGTACCGAGCAGTGTCGAGCATGTTCGCTCAACACTAATCATGACCACATTTTTTGCTTAAATTTTTTTTTCCTATTTTCCTCTTTTAAAACCTAGGTGCGTCTTATGGTCCAGTGCGTCTTATAGTCCGAAGAATATTGTACATATAGACTGAGACCCAACTATGATATTGCTGATATTGCACTGGTGCAGGAGGTAGGAATACGTCTTTCCTATTTTACTTGGTGAAAAACCCCTTTAAGAGATAAGAGTAAACGCCAAGCATCCATTCAGAGTTCTATGTTCTAATCTAATAAAGGACAACATCTCTATGGTGCTTCCATGATCTTCCAGTATTTGCATGGGTTTCCTTCAGGTACTCCAACTTTCTCCCATATTACAAAGCACATTCTGTTAGAATAAAGGGTTTTGCACAGACATGAGAGTATTTATCCTAGTGGAATTTAATTCTACTCAAATTTTACAAAACTACAGATTCTGTCACATACGGAATTTTTTGTATTTCACTCCAAGCAAACTCAGCAAAATGACAACCAGCTGTGGTCGCCATCTTGATGAACATTTGAGGCCCAGGAAAATGTTAACCCCTTTCCTCCTGAAGGCTGTTTGCACGTTAATGACCAGGCCAATTCTTACAATTCTGACCACTGTCACTTTATGAGGTAATAACTCTGGATCACTTCAATGGATCCCACTAATTCTGAGACTGATTTTTCATGACATATTGTACTTCATGATAGTGGTAAAATTTATTTGCTATGACTTGCGTTTATTTGTGAAAAAAATGGAAATTTGGCGAAAATTTAGAAAATTTTGCAACTTTCAAACTTTGAATTTTCATGCCCTTAAATCAGAGAGATATGTCACACAAAATAGTTAATAAATGACATTTCCCACATGTCTACTTTACATCAGCACAATTTTGGAACCAATTTTTTTTTTTTGTTAGGAAGTTATAAGGGTTAAAATTTGACCAGCAATTTCTAATTTTTCCAACAAAATTTACAAAACCATTTTCTAAGTGACTACATCACATTTTAAGTGACTTTGAGGGGCCTTTATGACATAAAATACCCAAAAGTGACAACATTCTAGAATTGCACCCCTCAAGGTACTCAAAGCCACACTCAAGAAGTTTATTAACCCTTCAGGTGCTTCACAGGAATTTTTGGAATGTGGAAGAAAACAATGAACATTTAACTTTTTTTGACAAAAATGAAACTGGACCACAAAATTTGTTTTGCAATTTCTCCTTAGCATGCCGATAGCCCATACGTGGGGGAAAACTACTGTTTGGGCGCACGGTATGGCTCGGAAGGAAAGGAGTGCCATTTGACTTTTTGAATGTAAAATTTGCTTGATTAATTAGCGGATGCCATGTCACGTTTGGTGCCTAAACAGTGGAAACCCCTACATGTGACCCCATTTATGAAACTAGACCACTCAGGGAACTTATCTAGATGTATGGTGAGCACTTTGAACCCCCAAGAGTTTCACAAAAGTTTATAATGTAGAGTCATGAAAATAAAAAAACACTTTTTTTCCACAAAAATGATATTTTAGCCACAATTTTTTATTTTTACAAGGGTAACAGGAGAATTTGGACCCCAAAAGTTATTGTGATTTTTTTCCTGATAACCCATTTGTGGGAGAAAACTACTGTTTGGGCGCACGTCAGGGCTCGGAAGGGAAGGAGTGTTGTTTTGAAATGCAGACTTTGAGGGAATGGTCTACGGGTGTCATATTGCAGAGAGCCCCTGATGTGCCTAAACTATGGAAACCACCCACAAGTGACCCCATTTTGGAAATTGGACTCCTCAAGGAATTTATTTAGAAGTATGGTGAGCATCTTGAACCCAGAGGTGCTTCAAAGAATTTTACAACGTGGATCTGAAAAAATGAAAAAAAAATATTTTTCACGCAAAAATGTTGCTTTAGCCACTAATATATTAATTTTCACACGGACAGCAGGAAAAAATGGACCCCAAAATTTGTTTTGCAATTTTTTCTGAGTACGCCGATACCCTATATGTGGTCGAAAACTACTTTTGAGGCACAGTGCAAAGCTCAGAAAGGAAGAAGCGCCATATTGGAGTTCACATTTTGCAGAGCTGGTTTGACGTTGCCATGTCACATTAGATTGGCCCCTAAGGTACCAGAACAGCATAACCCCCCATAAGAGACCCCATTTTACAAACTACACTTCTCAATGAATTCATCTAGGGGTTCAGTGAGCATGTTGACACGACATGTGAATCACAGAATTTTACACCATTGGGCGGTGAAGAAAGAATAATTACATTTTTACCACCAAAGTTTTGTTTTAGCCTCAGATTTTACATTTTTACACTGGGAAATGGGCAAAAATGACACCAAAATTTATTACACAATTTTTTCTGAACGTAGAAATACCCCATATATGGCTGTACAGTACTGCTTAGCCACACGATGAGACTCGGCATGGACAGAGTGCTATTTGCCTCCTCGAGTGCAGATTAGTATAGTAGAATAGTAGAATAGTATGCAGACTCCTTATTCTAAGACCCCAAGAGCAAAATCCCCCTCAAGTGACCTAATTTACCTACAGGTGTGGTGAGGAGTTTAACTACATGGATGTTTTCCAGAAACAAGCAGCAGTGGATGTTGCTGAGTGAAAATTAACTGCCGTTGCAGTGACGAGTACATTATGACCAGCTCGTGCTTCTGGAGGCATGCACCGGTAAATTAGGGGAGCTCTCATCGCTACAGAAATGCCAAACATGTGGACGATAACTGCGGTTTAGCCACACTGTGGGGCTCATAAGGGAGAAGGGCATTTGTATTTGGGAGCACCGAATTTGCTTAATTTCTTTTGAGGGGCAAGGGCCATTTCACTTTTCCAGAGCCTTTTTCCTACTAGTAACATGGAAGCCCCTTATATATACGTTAACAGATGATAGACCTGAGTGGAAACTTGCTTTTTTGTGGATTGTGGATTGAGTCGAAGCTTTTATTGTGATCCAAAATGTTATGATAAATGTTCCCATATGTTCTCTGCTCTACGCAGAGCACTGATATCGGGGTTTCCATTTAAATCTCCACGTGACTTAATTCAGATGAAACCCCAGAGAGATCCATTTACTATAATGAGGCAGCAGAGTAACTCTGGACTCAGTCTGGCCTCTGTTTAGCTGTGTCCCTTTTTTCAGAGGTTCACAAAACTGTGGCTGACGGCACTTTTATGCACGCCTAATAAAAAGACGAACACCGTGGGATCACAGGTCAGATGGCGTCCATGGTGCCCCCATCTGCCTCATTACAGGGAATCTTCCACCGGGGGTTCCATCTGAATCACGTATTTCAGAGATTTATACAGAAACCCCGGTGTAAGCTTTCAGCACAGAGCGCAGGATAAATGTGAGCCGAGCCATACTGTGATCTTTGGGAGGCAGATTGAACAAACCAGCAGCAAGTGAAGAATTGGTTTTATTTATTTTTTACGCCGTTCCTCATGCGGTATAAGGGATTAGACGACTTTATTCTTCTGGTCGGTACGATTACAGCGATACCAGATTGGTACCGGGTTTTTATTTTTAGCAGCTGTCACACACTGAGACATGCTTTTTATTATAAAAACAAGTTTTTGCATAGCAATATTTTGATAGCTATAACTTTTCCATATTTCGGTCATGTGAGGGCTTGTTTTTTTGCGGGACTAGTTGACGTTTTTATTTGTACCATTTTCGGGCACATGACATCTTTTGAACGCTTTCTATTCTGATTTTTGGAGGCAGAATGAACAAAAACCAGCAATTCAGGAGTTGTTTTTTGGGGATTTTTTTTATGACATTCTGCATGTTGTAAAATTAATAAGGCAGCTTTATTCTTTGGGACAGTATGATTACAGCGATGCCACATTTATATATATTTTTTAATGTTTTGGCGCTTTTACAAAATAAAAACTGTTTTATAGGAAAAAAAATTTTTTTGCATCGCTTTATTCTGAGAGTTGTAACTTTTTTATTTTTCTGCTGATGGAGCTGTATGGTGACTTGCTTTTTGTGAGACAAGATGATGTTTTCAGCAAAACCATTTTTATTCACATTTGTCTTTTTGATCGCTTTTTCTTCCACTTTTTGTTCGGCGGTATGATGATAAAGGATAACTTTTTGCTTAATTTTTAGTTTTTTTTTACCGTGTTCACTAAAGGGGTTAACTATTGGGACAGTTTTATAGGTCAGGTCATTCCAGACACATCATTAGCAAATATGTGTAATTTTATTTATTTTTTTCATAATAATATTTATTTATGGGTATGATATACATATGTATATTTTTTTATTATTTTGTGATTTTTTTAAAGTATTTGAACAACTTTTTTTACTTTTGTACTTAGTCCCACTATGGGACCTTCATTTTCTGCAGTCTGATCACTTCTATAAGGCATAACAGTGCAGGATCACTGCTATACCTTATAGCTTTCAGCCCTGCAGACACAAGATAGCTAAAGCATGCAGTGTGCATGCTCTAACTAACTTGCTAGTGCCTAGTGACCTGAATGTTGTCATGATGACATTGGGTCACCATGGCAATGATCGGGACCCTGTGAGGACAACGAAGGGTCTCAGATCCAAGAGCATCAGGGCTTTTGTCCCTCTGCTCGCTCGCTAAATGCTGCGATCGCAGTGATCACAGCATTTAGGGGGTTAAGGTGACGGTAGCAGTGTGGGCATTGCTCCTGGCACTGAGTGCCAGGTGTAAGCTGTTAGAATCAGCATCTGTGCGTGCACAATCCGTGAGATGTAACTATACGTACCAGGTCATTAAGGCCATGGCGTAAGGCCTCATGTCAGAAAGGAGTTAAAAAGAAAAAAAAGACATACCTCACTGCTCACATACTCCCACTGCTTCTTGTCTGCCCTCAGGTCCTCTGCCCCTCCAGTTAACTCTCGAGCCTGCTTTCAGCCAATAGCCTCTGCCTAGAGGGAACACTTTGTGGAGATTCAGTGCAACAGCGGTGTGAAGGACTTGACAGTTTTTTGCCTTGTTCAGCTTAGATTTATTATTAGAGATGAGCGAATATGTTTGACGAATAATAACAAATTTCAAATTAGGCATGAATATGGCACATTCGGATTCGTGTTTGGGTTACCAAGCTTTTGTGCAAAAATCAGCAAAAATCGGGCCCGAACACAAACATCCCTGGTTTTCCAAGCAGTCATCTGCGTGACAGCGCGGGAATCAAGGGCTGTGACTGACTGTAATATCGCTACTGCTGGACACAGTGCTGTGGGATCAAACTGATGGTGACCCACGGTTAATAGCTCACCGCAGATCACAGGCGGCGCTGATGGGACTACTAGCCCCATCATCATCTGTCGCTTCTGTCACTGTACACAAGCGCCGCTGATGGGAGAAGTAATCTCTCATCAACGTGCTTGCGCAGTGAAAATGAAAGTGAAAAAAAACAGTTAAAATAAATATTTAAATGCAAATAATAAACACAATATACTCACCTACCTGCACCTTGACCCCGATGTTCTCGTCCCCTGTAAAAAATAAAAAAACACCTTATACTCACCTTACAGCTAGTCCCTGAAGCCCATGTCTCCTGCAATAAAGGTAAAATAATAAACCAACCTCATCCTCACCTGTCTGCTGTGGTCCATATAGCGAGGGTCCCATGACGATCTCAGTGACAGCACAGCCACATCCGGAGATGTGACCGTGCTATCCAGAAGCCGGCAATACACTAAGAGGAGCGCTATGGCTCCTGCAGTGTATCGTGAGAAGCTGCTGGCTGAGGTCACCGGAGTTCAAACAGCTGATGATCAGCTGAGTGTTTCGGGACCTGACTTACTGCATTAGTGCAGTGTGGGAATTTTCCCACGAAGCACTAATGCCGTAAGTGAGATCCTTGAGCTCTCAGCTGATCTTCAGCTGTTTGAACTCCGGTGACCTCACTCCTGCAGTGCAGCAATGCACACTGACATGAGTGATTCAAGTCCTGTCAGTGAATGGTGCTGTCTTCTACAGCAGTCACACCAGTGATTGATGTGGCTGCTGTAGAAGTGACCCAGATCACCGTGGGACACTCAGATTACTTTCCCCAAATTGGGTGTACAGCTACATCTCAGATATGGTATGGACACAGGAGTTTATCCTGTGCACTCTGCAGAAGAAGCCAGCTGTAATACATAGCTGGGCTCCTGCTATGTGTGCTGGAACTGGAGCTGGCTGTGATTCCTGCACTTTAACCCCTCACGTGTTGCTGTCAATAATGTTTGACAGTCAATAGAGTTTGACAGAAGGAGATCGCTCCCTTAGTCTGTCAATGGGCATCCCTGTATCGCGATTGGGAGGTGCTGATAGGCTGTTATAGCAACAAGAGGACTAGCCATTGCCTTAACAGTTTCCAATATATCACTCGGACTATCAGATCCCCCCAGTGACGGGGTCTGAATGACTGTCAGTCAAACTCTGATATGTAGTACAGTGCATTATCTAATTTAAGCAGTAGTGTGGTGCATTATCAATACAATTGAAGGATGGATGATTCAACAACTCTTGTTAGACTAGTAATCATTGTTAGAAAAGAAAAAAATGTGTTTTAAAAATATAAAACAAAGTAATGATTTTAATATTAAATAGATGGTTTATTTGTGAAAAAAACAATCCTCTCTAAAATCTACACATTCATAATTTGGTAATGCCATGTTCATAAGGACCTGTATCATAAAACAATTTTATTATATATATATATATATATATATATATATATATATATATATATATACAGTACAGACCAAAAGTTTGGACACACCTTCTCATTTAATGATTTTTCTGTATTTTCATAACTATGAAAATTGTACATTCACACTGAAGGCATCAAAACTATTAATTAACACATGTGGAATTATACACTTAACAAAACAGTGTGAAACAACTGAAAATATGTCTTATATTCTAGGTTCTTCAAAGTAGCCACCTTTTGCTTTGATGACTGCTTTGCAAACTCTTGGCATTCTCTGGATGAGCTTCAAGAGGTAGTCACCAGAAATGATCTTCCAACAATCTTGAAGGAGTTCCCTGAAATGCTTAGCACTTGTTGGCCCTTTTGCCTTCACTCTGAGGTCCAGCTCACCCCAAACCATCTCGATTGGGTTCAGGTCTGGTGACTGTGGAGGTCAGGTCATCTGGCGTAGCACCCCATCACTCCCCTTCTTGGTCAAATAGCCCTTACACAGCCTGGAGGTGTGTTTGGGGTCATTGTCCTATTGAAAAATAAATGATGGTCCAATTAAACGCAAACCGGATGGAATAGCATGCCGCTGCAAGAAGCTGTGGTAGCCATGCTGGTTCAGTATGCCTTCAATTTTGAATAAATCCCCAACAGTGTCACAAGAAAAGCTCCCCCACACCATCACACCTCCTCCCCCATGCTTCACAGTGGGAACCAGGCATGTAGAGTCCATCCGTTCACCTTTTCTGCGTCGCACAAAGACACGGTGATTGGAACCAAAGATCTCAAATTTGAACTCATCAGACCAAAGCACAGATTTCCACTGGTCTAATGTCCATTCCTTGTTTTCTTTAGCCCAAACAAGTCTCTTCTGCTTGTTGCCTGTCCTTAGCAGTGGTTTCCCAGCAGCTATTTTACCATGAAGGCCTGCTGCACAAAGTCTCCTCTTAACAGTTGTTGAAGAGATGTGTCTGCTGCTAGAACTCTGTGTGGCATTGACCTGGTCTCTAATCTGAGCTGCTGTTAACCTGCAATTTCTGAGGCTGGTGACTCGGATAAACTTATCCTCAGAAGCAGAGGTGACTCTTGGTCTTCCTTTCCTGGTGCGGTTCTCATGTGAGCCAGTTTCTTTGTAGCGCTTGATGGTTTTTGCAACTGTACTTGGGGATGCTTTCAAAGTTTGCCCAATTTTTCGGACCGACTGACCTTCATTTGTTAAAGTAATGATGGCCACTCATTCTTCTTTACTTATAATTTGTATTATGGCAAGAAAAAAACAGCTAACAGTCTATTCAGTAGGACTGTCAGCTTTGTATCCATCTGCACAACACAACTGATGGTCCCAACCCCATTTATAAGGCAAGAAATCCCACTTATTAAACCTGACAGGGCACACCTGTGAAGTGAAAACCATTTCCGGTGACTACCTCTTGAAGCTCATCAAGAGTATGCCAAGAGTGTGCAAAGCAGTCATCAAAGCAAAAGGAGGCTGCTTTGAAGAACCTAGAATATAAGACATATTTTCAGTTGTTTCACACTTTTTTGTTAAGTATGTAATTCCACATGTGTTAATTCATAGTTTCGATGCCTTTAGTGTGAATGTACAATTTTCAAAGTCATGAAAATACAGAAAAATCTTTAAATGAGATGGTGTGTCCAAACTTTTGGTCTGTACTGTATATATATATATTATGGCAAAATTGTTGTCCTGGTTAATCTTGCCTACTAGAAAAAGAATGAAAAGTGTTGAAAAAGCCATGTGTATCCCAAAATGCTTTCAGTAAAAAGTACAGCTTATTATGAAAGAGAGAAAGCCTTCATATAGTTCTGTAAATGTAATAATAATTTATTCTTTAAATCAGAACAAAAAAATTTAGGGACCTTAGAATATGACATTGTAAATGAGATTTTTTTTTGTTGAAAAGTAGTAAAAAATAAAAAAAGTTATAAATTAGGTATGACCGTAATCTTAGGCTTATAAAATTAAGTTAATATCTCAATTAAACTGCAAGGTGAGCTCTAAAATTAAAATACAAAAAGAACAATTCCAGATTCAATATTTCTTGGTCATGCCTACTACAAGTAAAAATAATTAAAAAGTGAGTCGAATGAATCCAAGAACAGTACTAGTAAAAAGGACAGCTTGTCTCACAAAAAAACAAGCCTTCATGCAGCTCCAGTTACGGAAAAGTAAGAAAGTTATGGGTATCAAACTATAGTGGCAAAAACAAAATTATACATATTTTGTTAATAATTTCTTGTGCATAAGTAGTAAAACAAAAAAAATGTAATTTATATAAAGTTGGTATTGCTGTGGTGGAATCAGTCTGTTGAATGAAGTTAACGTGACAATTATATCTAAACATGACAATGACCTGACATCATAATTACACCTAAAGGTGAACGGTATTTGGAAAAAATAAATAAATGAATAAATAGAATTCCTGTTGTTTGCTGATCTGTCCATGATCTACCAGGTCGGCTGCAGTCCGTAACTGAGACCACACATTGGATTTATTAATTTCTGGAGTTGTGTCTGGATAGCAAGTTACAATCAGGGGACCATATGTGTTACATCTCACTTTATTTATGCACTGATCACTTTGATTACAATGCTTAGATAGCGCTTCTTTTTGTCCCCTATTCCTAGGAAAATCCTTCCATTTTCATTAATAATGCAAACTTTGTTTGCATTATAGAGCTCAAAGGGGTTCAATACAGCCCTAGGAGACGTATTTTCCAGACAGTTATAGGCTTTTCATCTATGTTTTCAGGAAAATTCGGCGAAGCTGGTACATTCGAGATTCAAACAATCTTCCCAACTCTAACTGTGATTTTACACTGCTCTTATCACTTTTAAATTGTAAGTGGTAAAGTGAGCATGATAGCTTGGCGAATAACTTTACACAAGCGATACTGTATGTATTGAAACTTTTTAAAAAATCATGCAAAAGGTGCAATTCTCCAAATAGTACGGGAAGGGTGGATGGCACAAAAATTGGAGACACCTATGTAGGCCAAAGTAGCATAGTTAAAGACATGCCAAATTTATCAAACATCGTGCAACAGTCTGATAAGTATGGCGTAAACATCGCCAATGCAACCTCAAGTAAAACTGACTTACGATATGATAAATCTTTTTTTTCACAGATGATAACATTAGCCACATTTTAATTCCAGGTAAACTATGTATACACTCCTCAATGAATCTCCATTTTTCAATTTTTATGTGAATTGTTTACATATCCTCAATGGGAGCCTGCGGCATGAATTTGTATGTTTGTTCAGACTTAAACTCTTTTAATACAAGGCTAAATCTGTGTTCAAAGTCTACTGAGTTACTGGACTAACTTAAAACATGTACAAAAGCTTTCATGAACAGAATAGTTGCCATGGGGTCAAAGTATATTGTTTGTCTTGAAAATGAGAGCTAAAATCCTAGGCAGCTGACTATTCCAAGAGGTCAAACATTTTATAGTTTATTAAAGACAGAAACTAGCTGAACATCACTGAAGAAAGCATCCCATCCACAAAGGGTAAAAAGCTCAACATGCTGTTTATATTTGCTTTGCCTTTGCTTCAGGATATTTATCTCAGCATTGATAGGTATTGCAATTATATATTAGAAATATATTGGGTTTGTGATGGGGCAATGTACACTGTGTGCAGAATTATTAGGCAAATGAGTATTTTGATCACATGATACTTTTTATACATGTTGTCCTACTCCAAGCTGCACAGGCTTGAGAGACAACTACCAATTAAGTAAATCTGGTAATGTGCATCTCTGTAATGAGGAGGGGTGTTGACCAATGACATCAACACCCAATATAAGGTCTGCTTAATTATTAGGCAACTTCCTTTCCTTTGGCAAAATGGGTCAGAAGAGAGATTTGACGGGCTCTGAAAAGTCCAAAATTGTGAGATGTCTTGCAGAGGGATGCAGCAGTCTTGAAATTTCCAAACTTTTGAAGCGTGATCACTGAACAATCTAGCGTTTCATGGCAAATAGCCAACAGGGTCGCAAGAAGCGTGTTGGCCAAAAAAGGCGCAAAATAACTGCCCATTAATTGAAGAAGATCAAGTGTGAAACTGCCAAGATGACATTCGCCACCAGTTTTGCCATATTTCAGAGCTGCAACGTTACTGGAGTTTCAAAAAGCACAAGGTGTGCGATACTCAGGGACATGGCCAAGGTAAGGAAGGCTCAAAAACGACCACCTTTGAACAAGAAACATAAGATAAAACATCAAGAATGGGCCAAGAAATATCTTAAGACTGATTTTTCAAAGGTTTTATGGACTGATGAAATGAGAGTGACTTTTGATGGGCCAGAGGCTGGATCAGTAAAGGGCAGAGGGCTCCACTCCAACTCAGACGCCAGCAAGGTGGAGGTGGGGTACTGGTATGGGCTGGTATCATCAAAGATGAACTTGTGGGACCTTTTTGGGTTGAGGATGGAGTGAAGTTCAACTCCCAGACCTACTGCCAGTTTCTGGAAGACAACTTCTTCAAGCAGTGGTACAGGAAGAAGTCGGTATCGTTAAAAAAAACCATGATTTTCATGCAGGACAATGCTCCATCACATGCATCCAACTACCCCACAGCGTGGCTGGCCAGTAAAGGTCTAAAAGAAGAAAAAATAATGACATGGCCCCCTTGTTCACCTGATCTGAACCCCATAGAGAACCTGTGGTCCATCATAAAATGTGAGATCTACAAGTAGGGAAAACAGTACACCTCTCGGAACAGTGTCTGGGAGGCTGTGGTGGCAGCTACACGCAATGTTGATCGAAAACAGATCAAGCAACTGACAGAATCTATGGATGGAAGGCTGTTGAGTGTCATCATAAAGAAAGGTGGCTATATTGATCACTCATTTTTTTGGGTTTTTGTTTTTGCATGTCAGAAATGTTTATTTCTAAATTTTGTGCACTGATATTGGTTTACCTGTTGAAAATAAACAAGTGAGATGGGATTATATTTGGTTTTTATTAAGTTGCCTAATAATTCTGCACAGTAATAGTCACCTGCACAAACAAATATCCTCCTAAGATAGCCAAATCTAAAAAAAAAACACTCTAACTTCCAAAAATATTAAGCTTGGATATTTATGAGTCTTTTGGCTTGATTGAGAACATAGTTGTTGATCAATAATAAAAATAATCCTCTAAAATACAATTTGCCTAATAATTCTGCACACAGTGTATATTAGGATTAATTCTGAAAATATTTAGTTTTTTTTTTAATACAATAATTACATAATTTTCATATTTGGATTTTCCAGGTTAATTTTAAAATACAAATTTTGCTTTATATATACCATTTATTGACTTTTGCTGAGTATCGGGAGAGATTTGAAATTTCAATCACTCAGATTTTCATGGGAAATTCAATTTGCTACAAAGTTATGCTCCACAAATGGTCCGTTTTATGCATTGGGGTCTCTGCAAACCCAAAGCATAATAAAAGTAACATATAAGAAAATAAATGATAATGCTCAACTCATTGCTCACCTCTCCAGTGCCCACCTGCTCACTGCCCAATGTCTGGTCCTCAGGGCTTCTTCTTCCTGCCAGCTGCAGTGTCTTCATTCTATAATGGGACTTTTGGCAGTGACCAGGCCTCAGGCTTCCGTGTACATTGTAAGGTCATGATGTGAGTACGTTACAATGTGCATCATGGCCTCATGATGGGCAATGACTCTCCTGTTGCAGAGCAAAAAGGCTGGAGATGCAGCTTTCAATGGGAGAAATAAGATCTGCTGACTTTCTGAAGATGGCAAGGAGCAGTGAGGCAGCATAATAAGTGAGTGTGACGAGTTGAGTATTAGTTTTTACCATCTCCTTGCCTTTTATGATTCAGAAAAATGGCAGATACAGATATTTGTAAAATTTTAGTGGAATTTGATTCCATTCTAAAAAAATTTCTCCATCTCTAGTTCTTACCTCTTTTAACTCTTTCACGACAGTTGACGTAAACTGCCTTTGATGCGGACTCGCAAGTCAAGCCTACATCTTTCCCGACACATAATGGCTGATTTAATCAGTCATTATTTATCTCTAACAGCCGCGAATGGAGTGGAGTTCCATCCGCGTCTGTTACCTATTAAATCCCGCTGTCAATCTCTGACAGCGACATTTAACATGCACAAGTCATTCCGCGCTCCCATCTGCATGCCCGTGACATGTTCACACGGTACCGATGGGTTGTCATGACAGCCAGGGGGTCTGGCTGTCATTAAAATCCTCCTGTGAAAGCTAAACCGTTCTGGCGTTCATAGGAGATTGTGATGCACTGTTATGTATAGTACAAGCGATCAGGTGATCACAGCTTCTAGTCCCCTAAGGAGTAGTGATGAGCAAGCATATTCGTTGCTCAGGTGCTCGATGCTCGGGTCGAGCAAATTGGAATGCTCTAGTGCTTGGTTTAAGTAACGAGCCCAATGTAAGTCTATGGGAAACTCGAGCATTTTTCCCCCCGACGGTCTGCAGAGGGCCTAAAAATTGCCCAAATCGATGGGAACAGTGCTCAAATGACATGGGAACAGCCTGGGGAAGACCCCTGGAAGCATTTCTGACTCCCAGGTCAGTGCTGTCAACAATGTTGTCAGAGGCATTACGCCACTTTTACAGACTCACAATAAAACATACAAAAAGGAAACCAAAATGGATTTTCCTGGGAAATATGTTAAGGAACATCCTTTCCAGGATAATGACTTGTATATAAGGCAAAATAAATAACCAAAAACAAAAATGCTCCTCCACACCTTGGGCTATGTTCGTAAGTAGCGTTTTTGATGTGTTTTTGCACTTTTGCATTGCTTTCAACCGTGACAAATGCATTGACTGGGAAATGTCATTTTAACATTTTACAACCTTATCAGGCCATGTGGTGTGTGAAACATCATCAGACACATCCTGCTTCATTTATGAAGGAGGGATTGTGAAAGTCACAAACACTATTTTTACATCCTTACTATTCTTAAAGGGCCAGCAGTCGGCTATGCTTTGTTCTTCCCATTATTAAAGAGTTGGTCTCCTATACTATTATTGCGTATGCAGTGACTGCAAGGGCTGCCAAAGATTTGGATGCACCCCAATACCACTTTGAAGAGACATAGAGGAGGGTCTCAGTAAAAAAAATGTTCCCATTATAAAGGAGTGGGTCTCCTATAGTGGTAATGCCCATGCAGTGAATGCAAGGGCTGCCAAAATTTGTGAAAAAAAAAAACACTAAAAATTTAAACACACATAAAGCTTGGCCACAGTAATGATATGTTCCCATTATAAAGGAGACAGTCTGCCATACAGTTGTAGGGTATGCAGTGAGTCCAACGGCTGCCAAAATTTAGGAAAAACCCCACTAACAATTTACAGACACATAGAGCTGGGCCACAGTAATGACAGGTCCCCTTTAAAAAGGAGAGGGTCTGCTATACAGTTATAGGGTATACAGTGAGTCCAACGGCTGCCAACATTTAGAAAAAACACCACTAGCAATTTAAAGACACATAGAGCTGGGCCCCAGTGACGACATGTTCCGATTAGAAAGGAGGCGGTCTGCTATACAGTTAAAGTGTATGCAGTGAGTCCAACGGCTGCCAATATTTAGGAAAAACCCCACTAACAATTTAAAGACACATAGACCTGAACCACAGTAACGACATGTTCCCATTAACATGGATAGAGTCTGTTATCCAGTTATGGGGTATGCAGTGAGACGAACGGCTGCCAAAATTGAGGAAAAACCTTACTAACAATTTATAGACACATAGAGCTGGGCTACAGTGAAGAGTACGACATGTTCCCATTTCAAAAAAAGAGTTGGTCTCCCATACTGTTTGCCTATGGAGTAAATGCAACGGCTACCAAAAATGTAGAGGAACTCCAGTGTCCTTTGCAAGAGATGTAGAGGTCGGAGGGTCTCCTGAAAACAATGTTCCAATTATTAGGAAGTAGGTCTCCCATACTGTTTGCCTATGCAGTAAATGCAATGGCTGCCAAAAATTTGGAGGCACTCCAATGCCCCTTGCAAGAGACATAGAGGTCGGGGGCCTCCTGAAAACAATGTTCCCATTATTAGGAAGTTGGTCTCCCATACTGCTTGCCTATGCAGTGAATGCAACGGCAGCCAAAATTTTGGAGGCACTCCAATGCCCCTTGCAAGAGATGCAGAGGTCGGAGGGCCTCCTGAAAACAATGTTCCAATTATTAGGAAGTGGGTCTCCCATACTGTTTGCCTATGCAGTGAATGCAATGGCTGCCAAAAATTTGGAGGAACTCCAATGCCCCTTGGAAGAGACGTAGAGGTGGGAGGGCCTTCTGAAAACAATGTTCCCATTATTAGGAAGTGGGTCTCCCATACTGTTTGCCTATGCAGTGAATGCAACAGCTGCAAAATATTTGGAGGAACTGCAATGTCCCTTGCAAGAGACATAGATATGGTAATATGGTAGATATGGTGGTGATATTGAGGAGAATGTGGAGAATGAGGATGAGGAGAAGGAGGAGGACAAGAGCAAATAGACAAAATTAGGAAGTGTATACCTATGTCTGGGTGTGAAGACAGAGGTGCATGGGAATAAAGTTAGACCTCCCAAAAAAACACTGAATTTGAGTTTATGTTACGCTGCTATCATTCGGTGGTGTTGAGAAGTCTGGCCCAATCCAACCCTGGTTCGTTTTTATAAGAGTCAGTCTGCCAGCATTTTCAGTTGACAGGCAGATGTGCCTATTGGTTATAATTCCACCAGCGGCACTAAAAACCCGCTCTGACAAAACGATAGCGGCAGGGCAAGCCAGGACCTCCATGGCGTAGAGAGCCAGTCCATGCCACGTGTCCAGCTTGGATACCCAATAATTATAAGGCACAGAGGAATCACGGAAGACGGTGGTATGGTCGGCAAGGTAATCCCTCACCATCTTCCGAAACTTTTACCTCTTTGGGAGAGTACCCCGCACTCCAGGGCCTGTGGGATGGGAGGGTCTGAGAAAACTGTCCCAGAACTTTAACAGTGCTCCCCTGCCTCTTCTGGATTGCATTTGTGTTTCTCTCACCAGTACTCCTTGGTTGTCCAACGAACTGTGACCTCTGCCGCCAGCGTTTTCAGATGGGAATTTTTTCAATAATTCAGCAACAAGGGCCTTCTCGTACTGCACAATTTTATTAGGCCTGTCCTCCAAGGGAATAAGAGACAGAAAGTTCTACTTGTAGAATGGGTCTATAAGTGTCACCAACCAGTATTGACTGTCACCCAAAATTTGGACAACGCAAGGGACATGGGAAAGGCAGTGTAACATAAACTCAGCCATGTATGCAAGACTGCAAGGAGGAAAGACTTCCGTGTCCTTGCCAAGAGGACGACTGACCATGCTCTCCTCCTCATCCTCCTCCTTCTCTTCCTCCTCCTCCCTGTCCTCAGGCCATCCACGCTGAACAGACGGTATGACAGTTGTGCAGGTAGTAACTTCTATAGCACAAGAAACTAGCTCCTGTTATTCCTCCTCCTCCACCTCCTCCTCCTCATTGTCACCCAATCCACACTGGGATGAAATGAGGCTGGGCTGTGTGTAATCACCCTGTATGGTTCCTTGCTCCATCTCTTCGTGCTCCGCCTGTAATGCATCCTCTTTAATTGTGAGCAGAGAGCATTTAAGAAGACAAAGAAGTGGGGTGGTGACGCTAATTATGGTGTCATCGCCGCTCAGCATCTTAGTGGAGTCCTCAAAGTTTTGGAGGATGGTATATATGTCTGACATCCATGTCCACTCCTGAGGTCTTATGTGTGGAGTCTGAACTGAATACCAACGTCATTGTTGATGCTGGTAGTCAACAACTGCCCTCTTCTACTCACAAATCCTTCCCAACATCAGCAACGTAGAGTTCCAACACGTGGGGACAACGCAGATCAGTCGATGAGCTGGAAGCTGCAAACGCTGCTAAAACACGTCAAGGGCGGCGGAAGCTATAGCTGACTTTCTAAAATGGGCACACAGGCGGCTTACTTTGACAAGCAGATCCATCAGATCTGGGTAGGTTTTGAGAAACCCCTGAACCACGAGGTTAAGCACATGGGCCAGGCATGGTATGTGTGTGAGCTCGGCTCACCTCAGAGCCACCACCAGGTTCTGGCCATTGTCACACACGACCATGCCTGGCTGTAGGGCAGTGGTGTCAGCCACCGATCTGCCTGCTCTTTCAGGGCTGTCCACAACTCAGCTTTGTGCGGTTTGTCACCTAAGCATATTAACTTCAGCACAGCCTGTTGCCGCTTGGCCCATGCAGTGCTTCCAGATTGCGACTGATGTGGTCATTTCGGAGATGGAGGCGGAAGAGGAGGAGGAGAAGGTGCAGGAGCTTTAGAATGTGGGGACAACCCTGATTGATTCAGGGACCGCAATCCTTGGCGTCGGGAGGATGTGTTCCGTCCCAAGGTCTGACTGGGTCCTGGCTTCCACTATAATAACCCAGTGTGCCGTCAGCGAGATGTACCGTCCCTGCCCACAAGCACTTGTCCACATGTCCGTGGTTAGGTGGACTTTCCCAATAACTGTGTTGTTGAGGGCACGGCTAATATTGTGGGACACATGCTCGCGTATTACGGGGATGGCACACCGTGAGAAATAGTGGTGGGTGGGGACCGATTAACGAGGGGCAGCCACCACCATCAGGATGCGGAAAGATTTAGTCTCCATGAGCCTAAAAGGCAACATTTTGAGTGCTAGCAGTCGCGAAATGTGTGAATTTAATAGTGTGGCCTGTGGGGCATTGGCTGCGTATTAGCGCTTGTGTTCCAAAGACTGGGGTAGGGAAAGCTGACACAACGCTGGGACAAGGACGTGGACGTGCTTGCTGATGGTGCTAGTTGAGCGTGTGCAACGACACGTGCAGGGCGGGAGGCATCTTGGCATGCGCCATGGACAGGGGATTGGCATGCACGCACAACAGTGGAAGAAGCAGTGATGTCACCCGCAGACACTGTTTCTAGACGCTGGGTTCGACACACTTAGTCGGGTGCTTTGCTGCCATGTGCCCGATCATGCTGGGGGTGGTCAAGCTGCTAGTTTTGCTACCCCTGCTGATGTTAGCCTGCCAGAGTCTTTAAAAAACAACCAGACTCGGTTGTTGTACTGGCAACTTCCGTCGTGTTGGAGTTACGAGGAACGCTTTCCCGCCTTGTGGCTGTGGCCAGCACACTGCTTATTCCTGCCTGATGTGGTGCTACGCCTCCCTCCTCCTGTGTGCTGCTGTCCTCGCTCTGTATGTCCCCCTGCCAGGTTGGTTCAGTTACCATATCATCCACCACTTCGTCTTCCACTTCTGCACCCTGGTCTTCCTCCTGACTTTTTGGCAATTGTATCTCATCATCATCATCCACCTCTTGCGACAGTAATTGCACTTTCCCATCATTGCCTTCGTGTGATCGTGGCTGCTCTAATATTTGGGCATCGCTGCATGCATTCTACTCTTGATTCGCTTGAAGCTAGCCGGGCGACAGGCCCGAATCTACAAATGGGCACTCGGCATGGTGGAAGGAAGGAGGATCAGGGTGAGGAATATGCGGTCCAGACTCACGGCTACTGAGTCTTGACCGTGTGGAAGACAGGGTGGTGGTGGTGTCAAAGTGACTGGAAGCATTACCTGCTATCCAACCAACAACCTTCTGACACTGCTCTGGGTTCAATAGTGATGTACTGCGGTCCCCTAGTAATTGGGACAGGAAATTTGAGCGACAAGATGTGGGTATTTCTTGTGGCACAATTTCAACTTGCCCACGGCAACGTCCTCAGCCTCGGCCTCTGCATGCACCATCACCATCACATCCACTTCCCCGTCCCTTGCCACATACCTTGCCCATTTTAAATGGAGGACAATATTTTCCATGCTCAAGAGAAATGGCTGATTTTGGAACGCAGTTATATGTGATGCGTCTGAAAGAGAACCACGGTTTTAAATAGCAGGCCTGTAATTTACTAATAATATTCTACAGAGAGACCTAGTGTGAATAGCTTGACCGACACACTGCAATGAAATAAAAGGCAGAAATGGCTGATTTTGGAACACTATTATAGATGATATATCTGACATAGTACCACGGTTTTAAATTGCAGGCCTGTAATTTTCTAATATTATTCTACACAGAGACCTAGTGTGAATAGCTTGACCAACACACTGCAAAGAAATGGAAAGCAGAAATGGCTGATTTTGTAACATAGAAGGCCTGAAATTTACTAATACTATTCTTCACAGACACCGAGTGTGAATAGCTTGACTGACAAACTGCAACAGAATGGAAAAGGAGGCCAATATTTTCCACGATTAGTTAAAATTTCTGGATTTTTATCGCTGAAATATGGAACAGATCTGGCTGTATTCTGCAGTGCAAACAAGCAAATGGAGCAGAAAAATGGTGTACCCTGGATTCCTTTTTAAGCAAATAACCAGGATTAAGATAAAAAACAAAATTTCCCTGGCCCCTGATATCTGGGGCTATGTCTAAAAATATCTGTAATTATTACAGCAGCAGCAGGACTTTCAATGGACCCTCTTGTGCTATATCATACACTTCAGTCTGCCACATACACTGCCTGCCTGCCTAGCACTGATTATATACAGCTGGATTGGTCCTCAGAAGGACTGTTAGTTCAGATGGATATATATACACTACCGTTCAAAAGTTTGGGGTCATTTAGAAATTTCATTATTTTTGAAAGAAAAGCACATTTTTTTTTCAATGAAGCTAACATTAAATGAATCAGAAATACACTCTATAACATTGTTTATGTAGTAAATGACTATTCTAGCTGCAAACATCTTGTTTTTATTGCAATATCTACATAGATGTATAGAGGCCCATTTCCAACAACCACCACTCCAGTGTTTTAATGGTACATTGTGATTGCTAACAGTGTAAGAAGGCGAATGGATGTTTAGAAAACTCTAGAAAACCCTTGCACAAGTATGTTAGCCCAGCTGAAAATGGTTTGGCTGATTTGAGAAGCTATAAAATTGACCTTCCTTTGAGCTAGTTGAGAATCTGGAGCATTACATTTGTTTGTTCTATGAAACTCTCAAAATGGCCAGAAAAAGAGAGCTTTCATGTGAAACTCAACAGTCTATTCTTGTTCTTAGAAATGAAAGCTATTCCATGCGAGAACTTGCCAAGAAACTGAAGATTTCCTACAACGGTGTGTACTACTCCATTCAGAGGAGAGCACAAACAGGCTCTAACCAGAGTAGAAAGAGAAGTGGGAGGCCCCGCTGCACAACTGAGCAGCAAGACAAGGACATTAGTCTCTAGTTTGAGAAATCAACGCCTCACAGCTCATCAACTGGCAGCTTCATTAAATAGTACAAGCAAAACGCCAGTGTCAACGTCTACAGAGAAGAGGAGCCTCCGGGATGCTGGCCTTCAGGGTAAAGTGGCAAAGAAAAAGCCATATCTAAGACAGGCTAATAAAAGGAAAAGATTAATATGGGCAAAAGAACACAGACATTGGACAGAGGAAGATTGGAAAAAAGTTTTATTGACAGATGAATCAAATTTTGAGGTGTTTGGATCACACAGAAGAACATTTGTGAGACGCAGAACAACTGAAAGATGCTGGAAGAGTGCCTGACACCATCTTTCAAGCATGGTGGAGGTAATGTGATGGTCTGGGGTTGCTTTGGTGCTGGTAAAGTGGGAGATTTGTACAAGGTAAATGGGATTTTTAATAAGGAAGGCTATCACTCCATTTTGCATCGCCATGCCATACCCTGTGGACAGCGCTTGATTGAAGCCAATTTCATCCTACAACAGGACAATGACCCAAAGCACACCTCCAAATTATGCATGAACTATTTAGGAAAGAATCAGGCAGCTGGAATTCAATCTGTAATGGAGTGGCCAGTGCAGTCACCAGGTCTCAACCCCATTGAGCTGTTGTTGGAGCAGCTTGACCATATGTTACGCAAAAAGTGCCCATCAAGCCAATCCAACTTGTGGGATGGGCTTCAGGAAGTATGGGGTGAAATTTCTCAAGATTACCTCAGCAAATTAACAGCTAGAATGCCAAAGGTCTGCAATGCTGGAATTGCTGCAAAGGGAGCATACTTTGACGAAAGCAAAGTTTGAAGGAGAAAATTATTCTTTCTAATAAAAATCTTTATTTCTAACCTTGTCACTGTTTGGACAATATTTTCTAATCATTTTGCAACTCAATTGCTAAATAAAAGTTTGAGTTTTCATGGAAAACGCAAAATTGTCTGGGTGACCCCAAACTTTTGAACGGTAGTGTATATGTTGTGGAATGCCTATACTAACAGGGTGTTCAATGGACCCTCTTGTGCAGTATCATGCACTGCAGTCTGCCACATACCCTGCCTGCCTAACTCCTGCTATCACCACTGAATATATGCTGCTGGATTAGTCCTCAGAACGACTGTTAGTTCAGTTGGATAATAAGTACAGACCAAAAGTTTGGACACAACTTCTCATTTAAAGATTTTTCTGTATTTTCATGACTTTGAAAATTGTACATTCACATTGAAGGCATCAAAACTATGAACTAAAACATGTGGAATTATATACTTAACAAAAAGGTGTGAAAAAACTGAAAATATGTCTTATATTCTAGGTTCTTCAAAGTAGCCACCTTTTGCTTTGATGACTGCTTTGCACACTCTTGGCATTCTCTTGATGACCTTCAAGAGGTATTCACCGGAAATGGTTTTCACTTCACAGGTGTGCCCTGTCAGGTTTAATAAGTGGGATTTCTTGCCTTATAAATGGGGTTTTGACCATCAGTTGTGTTGTGCAGAAGTCTGGTGGATACACAGCAGATAGTCCTACTGAATAGACTGTTAGAATTTGTATTATGGCATACATACAGTACAGACCAAAAGTTTGGACACACATTCTCATTTAAAGATATACAGTGCCTACAAGTAGTATTCAACCCCCTGCAGATTTAGCTGGTTGACACATGCGGAATTAACTTGGCATTGTGACATTTGTACTGTAGATCAGCCTGGAAGTGGGAAATGCACTGCAGCAAATTTTATTTATTTTTTTTTTAAAAAAACGTTAAAAGTTAATTCAGAGTGTCATTTATTATTCAACCCCTCAAACCACAAGAATTCTGTTTGGTCCCCCAAAAGTATTAAGAAGTAGTTCAGGCACCAAGAATAATGAGCTTCACATGTGTGGATTAAAGATCTCTTTTGCCAGCCTTTTCTGACTATTTAAGACCCTCCCCAAACTTGTGAACAGCACTCAGACATGGTCAACATGGGAAAGACAAAGGAGCATTCCAAGGCCATCAGAGACAAGATCGTGGAGGGTCACAAGGCTGGCAAGGGGTACAAAACCCTTTCCAAGGAGTTGGGCCTACCTGTCTCCACTGTTGGGAGCATCATCCGTTAGTGGAAGGCTTATGGAACTACTGTTAGCCTTCCACGGCCAGGACAGCCTTTGAAAGTGTCCTCCCATGCCGAGGCCAGGCTTGTCCGAAGAGTCAAGGCTAACCCAAGGACAACAAGGAAGGAGCTCCGGGAAGATCTCATGGCAGTGGGGACATTGGTTTCAGTCAATACCATAAGTAACGTACTCCACCGCAATGGTCTCCGTTCCAGACGAGCCCGTAAGGTACCTTTACTTTCAAAGCGTCATGTCAAGGCTCGTCTACAGTTTGCTCATGATCACTTGGAGAGCTCTGAGACAGACTGGTTCAAGGTTCTATGGTCTGATGAGACCAAGATCGAGATCTTTGGTGCCAACCACATACGTGACGTTTGGAGACTGAATGGCACTGCATACGACCCCAAGAATACCATCCCTACAGTCAAGCATGGTGGTGGCAGCATCATGCTGTGGGGCTGTTTCTCTGCCAAGGGGCCTGGCCATCTGGTCCGCATCCATGCGAAGATGGATAGCACGGCCTACCTGGAGATTTTGGCCAAGAACCTCCGCTCCTCCATCAAGGATCTTAAGATGGGTCATAATTTCATCTTCCAACAAGACAACGACCCAAAGCACACAGCCAAGAAAACCAAGGCCTGGTTCAAGAGGGAAAAAGTCAAGGTGTTGGAGTGGCCTAGTCAGTCTCCTGACCTTAACCCAATTGAAAACTTGTGGAAGGAGCTCAAGAATAAAGTCCACATGAGACACCCAAAGAACCTAGATAACTTTGAGAAGATCTGCATGGAGGAGTGGGCCAAGATAACTCCACAAACCTGTGCCGGCCTGATCAGGTCTTATAAAAGACGATTATTAGCTGTAATTGCAAACAAGGGTTATTCCACAAAATATTAAACATAGGGGTTGTATAATAATTGACCCACACTTTCATGTTTAAAATTTAATAAAATTCAACTGAGCAACATAACTTTTTGGTTTGTAAGATTTATGCTTCTGTTCATAAAACCTACTCTCGTTTGCAGTTTGAAGGCTCTAACTTATTTGCATCTTATCAAACCAGCTAAATCTGCAGGGGGTTGAATACTACTTGTAGGCACTGTATGTTGTGGAATACCTATACTAAACATAATCAACCAAATCTCTCCCCGACTCAGCAGCACCTCTCCCTATTCTGCCTGTTTCCGGGGTAGACTATGACGAGCATAGCGGTGCCAGTTCTTATATAGACCTGATGATGCTGTGCGGCCAGCCAAGCACTGCAATGCCCACAACCAACATGCGTACGGCATTACAGTGTGTGGCACTGGCAGGCAATCCTTGCTCATTAGCTCTCTAAAGAGCACCAAACATGCAGGGAGGGGACCCGATTTCCCGCCTGATCAACCCGGAAATACTCACTGAGCGCCGAGCTTGTCGAGCACAGTGATGCTCGGGTAAGTACCGAGCAGTGGTGAGCACGTTCGCTCATCACTAGTGACCAAGAGAACCCTGCCCCGATTTTACAGAAAGGGGTAGTCATTTCGGCAATGTATCCTGAATTGGATGGTGAGGTGTTGGAGGCTCAGGGGGACGCCCCTGCCTCCTGCCCTTCAAGGAAGGTTATTTGTACCATCTAATCTGCGCTGCAAAGTAATTAAGGAACATCATAATTCTGTGCTTGCTGGGCATCCAGGTGGTAAGGCAACCGCGGACTCCTCTCTCGTCGTTTTTGGTGGCTGGGGTTGCATTGGGATGTGATTGAACACGTAGCTGCATGCAATACTTGCACGCGTTCTAAGGTTTCGAATATCCGTCCATCTGGTACTCTTCTTCCGCTACCTATCCTTAGTAGGCCATGGACACACTTGTCCATAGATTTTATTACTGACCTACCTGTTTCTGCAGGCAAAATGGTGGGTTTGGTGGTAGTAGATAGTACAGTAAAATGATTCAATCCATCACATTGCCTGCACTTCCAAATGCCAAGACACTTGCTCAGGTGTTAATAAATGAGATTGTGAAGCTTCACAGGGTTCCCTCCAATGTGGTATCAGATCAGGGGACCCAGTTTATTTCCAAGTTCTGGAAGGCATTCTGTTCTTGATTGGGGGTGCAGCTGTTCTTTTCCTCAGCCTTCCACCCTCAGTCGAATGGTAAGACTGAGCAGGTCAATCAGGATTTGGAGACCTTCCTCAGGTGTTTTGTCAGCGAAAATCAGGAGGATTGGGCATCCTACTTACCGCTGGCAAAATTTGCCATTAAGAATCATCATCAAGAATCATCATCTTTCTTCAGTTCATACGGTTATCACCCACAGTTTGGTAACTTTAGTGGGGGAGGAGCTTCAGGAGTTCCTGAGGAGGAACGGTTTGCTCTCCTCAGTATGGCAGGGTGTCCTGAGAAAATTAAAGATCATAGGAGACAAGTATAAACATATGGGTGACAGAAAACGCTTGCCATGTCCAGACCTGAATGTGAATGACTTTGTGTGGCTGTCTACCAGGAATATAAGATTGAAAGTTCCTTCTTGGAAGCTGGGACCTAGGTTTACTGGTCTCTATAAAATAACTGCCGTCATTAACCCAGCAGCATTTCGTCTTGAACTTCCTCAGGTCCTTAAGGTCCACAACGTGTTCCACAGGTCCTTACTCAAAAAGTACAGTACAGACCAAAAGTTTGGACACACCTTCTCATTTAAAGATTTTTATGTATTTTCATGACTATGAAAATTGTACATTCACACTGAAGGCATCAAAACTATGAATTAACATATGTGGAATTATATACTTA
The DNA here is from genome assembly GCF_046119375.1 of Phyllobates terribilis. Classification (NCBI taxonomy): domain Eukaryota; kingdom Metazoa; phylum Chordata; class Amphibia; order Anura; family Dendrobatidae; genus Phyllobates; species Phyllobates terribilis. The sequence continues at coordinate 227,937,255 of NW_027362763.1, forward strand.
ACAAAAAAGTGTGAAACAACTAAAAATATGTCTTATATTCTAGGTTCTTCAAAGTAGCCACCTTTTGCTTTGATGAGTGCTTTCCACACTCTTGGCATTCTCTTGATGAGCTTCAAGAAGTAGTCACCGGAAATGGTTTTCACTTCACCGGTGTGCCCTGTCAGGTTTAATAAGTGGGATTTCTTACCTTATAAATGGGGTTGGGACCATCAGTTGTGTTGTGCAGAAGTTTGGTGGATACACAGCTGATAGTCCTACTGAATAGACTGTTAGAATTTGTATTATGGCAAGAAAAAAGCAGCTAAGTAAAGAAAAAGGAGTGGCCATCATTACTTTAAGAAATGAATGTCAGTCAATAGGAAAAATTGGGAAAACTTTGAAAGCATCCCCAAGTGTAGTTGCAAAAACAATCAAGCGCTACAAAGAAACTGGCTCACATGAGGACTGCCCCAGGAAAGGAAGACCAAGAGACACCTCTGCGTCTGAGGATAAGTTTATCTGAGTCACCAGCCTTAGAAATCGCAGGTTAACAGCAGCTCAGATTAGAGACCTCAGACCAGGTCAATGCCACACAGAGTTCTAGCAGTAGACCCATCTCTTCAACAACTGTTAAGAGGAGACTTTATGCAGCAGGCCTTCATGGTAAAATAGCTGCTAGGAAACCACTGCTAAGGACAGGCAACAAGCAGAAGAGACTTGTTTGGGCTAAAGAACACAAGGAATGGAAATTAGACCAGAGGAAATTTGTGCTTTGGTATGATGAGTCCAAATTTGAGATCTTTGGTTTCAACCACCATGTCTTTGTGCGACGCAGAAAAGGTGAACGGATGGACTCTACATGCCTGGTTCCCACCGTGAAGCATGGAGGAGGAGGTGTGATGGTGTGGGGGTGCTTTTCTAGTGACACTATAGGGGATTTATTCAAAATTGAAGGCATACTGAACCAGCATGGCTACCACAGCATCTTGCAGTGGCATGCTATTCCATCCGGTTTGCATTTAGGTGGACCATCATTTATTTTTCAACAGGACAATGACTCCAAACACACCTCCAGGCTGTGTAAGGTCTATTTGACCAAGAAGGAGAGTGATGGGGTGCTACGCCAGATGACCTGTCCTCCACAGTCACCAGACCGGAACCCAATTGAGATGCTTTTGGGTGAGCTGGACCGCAGAGTGAAGGGAAAAGGGCCAACAAGTGCTAAGCATCTCTGGGAACTCCTTCAAGATTGTTGGAAGACCATTTCTGGTGACTACCTCTTGAAGCTCATCAAGAGAATGCCAAGAGTGTGCAAAGCACTCATCAAAGCAAGAGGTGGCTACTTTGAAGAACCTAGAATATAAGACATATTTTTAGTTGTTTCACACTTTTTTATTAAGTATATAATTCCATATGTGTTAATTCATAGTTTTGATGCCTTCAGTGTGAATGTGCAATTTTCATAGTCATGAAAATACAGAAAAATCTTCAAATGAGAAGGTGTGTCCAAACTTTTGGTCTGTACTGTATGTGGAACCTCTTGAGCCCTCACCCCTACCACTGCCCCCAGTAATGTTTGATGGTAATCTGGAGTTGCAGATTTCCAGGATTGTAGATTCTCATTTCAGCTGTCGTTCTCTGCAATACTTTGTGCACTGGAAAGGCTATGGTCCAGAGGAGAGGATGTGGGTTTCAGCATCAGAGGTGAACTCTCCCAGAATGGTTTGCTCATACCACACCTCTTATCCCTAGAAATCCGGTCCTGAGTGTGCAGGGGCCACTCGTAGAGGGGGGGGTACTTTCACGGGGGTGACAGAAGTGACAGACAGTTGCCCTGCAGTTGGTTGCAGGAGATCTCTGTGTTTGTCAAAATTTGCCCTGGCCCCTGATATCTGGGGCTATGTCTACAAATATCTGCAATTATTACAGAAGCAGCAGACAGGACGTTCAATGGACACTCTTGCGCTATGTGCACTGTAGTCTGCCACATACACTGCTTGCCTAGCACTGATTATATGTAGCTGGATTAGTCCTCAGAAGGACTGTTAGTTCAGATGGATAAACAAACCCTGGCAAAAATTATGGAATCACCGGGCTCAGAGGATGTTCATTCAGTTGTTTAATGTTGTTGAAAAAAAGCAGATCACAGACATGGCACAAAACTAAAGTCTTTTCAAATGGCAACTTTAGAGCTTTATGAAACACTAAAAGAAATCAAGATAAAAAAATGTGGTACTCAGTAAGGGTAATTTTTTTCAGACCAAGCAGAGGGAAAAAATTATGGAATCACTCAATTCTGAGGAAAAAATTATGGAATCATGAAAAATAAACACACAAAAGAACATTCCAATACATCACTAATATTTTGTTGCACCACCTCTGGCTTTAATAACAGCTTGCAGTCTCTGAGGCATGGACTTAATGAGTGACAAACCGTACTCTTCATCAATCTGGCTCCAACTTTCTCTGATTGCTGCTGCCAGATCAGCTTTGAGTCTAGTCATGGACCATTTTCTTCAACTTCCACCAGAGATTTTCAATTGGATTGAGATCCGGACTATTTGCAGGCCATGACATTGACCTTATGTGTCTTCTTTCAAGGAATGTTTTCACAGTTTTTGTTCTATGACAGGATGCATTATCATCTTGAAAAATGATGTCATCATCCCCAAACATCCTTTCAATTGATGGGATAAGAAAACTGTCCAAAATATCAATGTAAACTTGGACATTTATTGAAGATGTAATGACAGCCATCTCCTCAGTGCCTTTACCTGACATGCAGCCCCATATCATCAATGGCTGTGGAAATTTCCATGTTTTATTCATGCAGTCATTAGTGTTGAGCGAACATGCTCGACACTGCTCGGTACTCGCCCGAGCATCACGCTACTCGGGATGTTCGGCTAGCACCGAGTATTTCCGAGTTACTCGGACGGGAGCTCGGGTCTCCGCCCTGCATGTTTGGCGCTCTTTACAGAGCCAATGAACATGCAGGGATTGCCAGCCAGTCACTGTAATGCTGCAGCCATGTTGGTTGGGGGCATTACAGTGATTGGCTGGCCGCACAGCGTCACCTCGAGTATTTAAAACCGGGCGCCGCCATCTTGGACACAGTCGCTCCGGATTAGACAGTGTAGGGACAGCGCTGCTGATTTAGTGAGAGATATAAGCTGCGAAATAGTTAGTGTAGGGTCTGTAAAGGCTGCCAGAACAAACAAACAGTCCTTTTCAGGACTAATATCCATCCCAGATACCAGGCAAGCAGGCTGTATAGGAGACACAGTGGTTATACCAGCAAACGCTGCATTACAGTCCTGTGTGCTCCTGTTGCTGAAATTGCTGGACTTAGCACCAGGTGTCGGGGGCCAGGAAAAATTCTTTTTTTTTCATCTAAATCCTCCTTTTTTTTCCTCCTTCACACTGTACAAATACCCGTCTTATTAACCTTTTGGTGTGTTTCCCCCCCCCCCCAAAAAAAGCGTGTCTCTGATTTTTCAGACACAAATATAACTGTTGAAAATAGTCTGGTGTAGGCTAGAGAAACAGAAGTGTTGTTTTGCACTACCACGGTTCAAACCTCTGTATTATCCATTTTAGGCCACTTGTATCTAAAAAAAAAAAAAACAGTTTGAGTGTGTCGCTCACTGTTCAGCCGCAAATATCTCTATTTAAAAAAGTGTGGTATACCCCAGTAAACAATAACTGTGGTTTTGCCATCCCACGGTAAAAAATCTCTATTATTCAGGTTTTGGTATATTTTCCGTAAAGAAAAACAGTAGTGTCTCCTGACTGTTGTGACACAAAAATATATCTGTTGAAAATAGTCTTGTGTAGGCCCGACATCCCAGTGCGGTTTCGCAGTTCCACGGGTCAAATCGCTGTACTATCCAGTTTTGGGCCTTTGGTATCTAAAAAAAAAGCAGTTTGAGTGTGTCGCTCACTGTTCAGCCGCAAATATCTCTATTTAAAAAAGTGTGGTATACCCCAGTAAACAATAACTGTGGTTTTCCTCTTCCACTTCTACTCTTTATTACCCTTTTTCCATTGATAGTGCAAGTGTAAGCTATTTTACTTCAATTACAATGGGCAAGGCGCGTGGCAAGGGACGTGGAAGTGGATGTTCTTGTGATGGTTCGTGCAGAGGACGGGGCCGTGGCCAAGGTGAAAATGTGACACAACCAACAGCCACATCTTCTCGCTCCACTTCTTGACCGAATTACTAGGGAAGCACAGAACAACACCAGTATTGAGAACTGATCAGTGTGAACAGGTTATTAATTGGATAGCAGAAAATACTTCCAGTTACCTGGGCACCACCACCTCCGGCCTGTCTTCCACACGGTCAACTCTTAGTAGCCGTGAGTCTCGACCGCATACTCCTCCTCACCCTGATGCTCCTTCCTCCCACCATGCCGAGTGTCGTCAGACAGCAAGTGATCCCACACTTGGACACTCTGAAGAGCTGTTCACTGGTCCATTTCCATATTTGGGCCCCTCGCCTGATACGCTTGAAGTGGTGGAAGAGGAGATCCCATGTTGCGATGCCCAAATATTTGAACAGCCACGGCCACAGGAAATCGACGTTGGCAATCTGTCACAAGAGGTGGACGATGACGAGACACAATTGGCAGGAAGTGAGGAGGAGGATCGTGGTGCGCAAGTGGAAGAGGAGGAGGTGATGGATGATCTAGTAACTGACCCAATGTGGAAGGAGGACATGCAGAGTGAGGCCAGCAGCACACAGGAGGAGGGAGGCAGAGTACCCCAACAGGCAGGAAGAAGCAGTGTGGTGGCCGCAGACAGAAGGCAGGCAACCGTTCCCCATAACACGAACACGAGGGACGTTGCCAGTACAAGCGGTAGGTCTTCCAGAGTCTGGAATTTTTTTAAAGACTCTGCTGATAACCCCAAAAAGGCCATATGTTCCACCTGCCATGCCAGCATCAGCAGGGGTGACAAAACTACCAGCCTGACGACCACCAGCATGATCAGGCACATGGCAGCAAAGCACCTGACTTTGTGGGGCGAAACCCAGGGTCCATGACCAGTGTCAGCGGGTGCCTCCACTGCTTCTTTCACTGTTGTGCGTGCAATAGAACCCCCTGTTGGGTGTGCAAGGCAATCCCCTGTCCATACTGCATGTAAAGATGCCCCCTCCTCTCAGTCTTCACTTGTTATAGTAGTTTCTCAAGAAACAGCATCAACGTCCACGTCCCACCGCAGCGTTCAATTGTCCATATCCCAGACCTTTGAACGAAAGCGGAAATTCGCAGCTAACGCCCCACAGGCCACAGTCCTAAATTCGCACATTTCACGACTGCTTGCGTTGGAAATGCTGCATTTTAGGCTGGTGGAGGCGGAATCCTTCCGCATTCTTATGGCGGTGGCCGTCCCTCGGTACTCGGTCCCCAGCCTACACTATTTTGCCCGGTGTGCAATCCCTGCACTACACAAGCACGTGTCCCAAAGCATCTGCCGTGCCCTCAACAACGCAGTTGCTGGGAGAGTCCACCTGACAACGGACACGTGGACAAGTGCTTGTGGCCAGGGACGGTACATCTCTCTGACGGCACACTGGGTAAACATAGTGGAAGCCGGGACCCAGTCAGACCTTGGGATGGAACACATCCTCCCCACACCGAGGATTGCGGGCCCTATGTCAGTCAGAGTTGCCCCCACAGTGTAGAGATCCTGCGCATCCTCCTCCTCCTCCTCCTCCTCATGTTCAACCTCCATCTCAAATATCACCACATCAGTTACAAGCTGGAAGCATTGCAGTACTACCTCCGCCAAGCGGCTGTGCTGAATCTCATAAGCTTAGGTGATAAACCTCACACTGCTTGTGAGTTGTGGACAGCTGTGAAAGAGCAGGCAGATCTGTGGCTGAGACCGCTGAACCTACATCCCGGCATGGTCGTGTGTGACAATGGCCGTAACCTGGTGGCGGCTCTGAGGTGAGGTGAGATCACATACGTACCATGCCTGGCTCATGTGCTTAACCTCGTGGTTCAGCGGTTTCTTAAATCGTACCCCGAGTTGCCTGTAAGCTCATTTTCGCAAGTCGGCTACAGCTTCCGCTGCCCTTGCTGTGTTGCAGCAGCGTTTGCAGCTTCCGGCACACCGACTAGTGAGTGATGTCCCTACACATTGGAACTCTACCCTCCACATGTTGCAAAGGATTTGTGAGCAGAAGAGAGCAGTTGTGGAGTACCAGCTGCAACAAGGCCGTCGATATTCAGGTCAGACTCCACACATAAGACCTCAGGAGTGGACCTGGATGTCTGACATATGTACCATCCTGACAAACTTTGAGGAGGCCACCAAGATGGTGAGTGGTGATGACGCCATCATTAGTGTTAGCATCCCACTTGTCTGTCTTTTGCAACGCTCTCTGTAGAGAATTAAAGAGGAGGCATTGCAGCCAGAGTATGATGAGATGGATCAAGAAGCAGTAGCGGGCGATTACACACAGCCCAGCCTCATCTCATCCCAACGTGCATTGGGGGACAATGAGGGAGAGGAGGAGGAGGAGGAGGAAGAACAGGAGCTGCTATCATGCGTTGTAGACGGTAGTACCTGTACAAGTGTCATACAGTCGGTTCAGCGTGGGTTGCCTGAGGACAGGGGGGAGGAGGAAGAGGAGGAGGAGAGCATGGTCAGTCGTCATCTTGGTGAGGACACGGAAATCTTGCCCGTTACCAGTCTGGCACGCATGGCTGACTTTATGTTACGCTGCCTTAACCGTGACCCTCGCGTTGTCAAAATGTTGGGTGACAGTCATTACTGGTTGGTGACACTTGTAGACCCCCGCCACGAGGAGAACTTTCACTCTCTTATTCCTGAGGTGGAGAGGTCTACAAAAATGGGGCAGTACCAGAAGGCCCTTGCTGCAGAACTCTTAAAAAATTCCCATCTGAACACGCTAGCGGCAGAGGTCACAGCTCGTTGCCCAACAAAGGCGTACAGGCGAGAGAGATGCAACTCCAATCCAGCAGAGGCAGGGGAACACTGTCAACGTTCTGGGACAGTTTTCTGACACCTGCCCAGCTTACAGGCCCTGAGGCGCGGGGTACTTTCAGAAGGAGTGAAAAGTTTCAAAAGATGGTGAGGGAGTACCTTGCCGACCGTACCAGCGTCCTCCGTGTTTCCTCTGTGCCTTTTAATTATTGGGTATCCAAGCAGGACACTTGGAATGAACTCGCTCTGTGCGCCTTGGAGGTCCTCGCCTGCCCTGCCGCTAGCGTGTTATCGGAGCGTGTTTTTAGTGCCGCTGGGGGAATTATAACTGATAAGTGCACTCACATGTCAACTGACAATGCTGACAAGCTGACCCTTATCAAAATGAACAAGGGCTGGATTGGGCCAGACTTCTCATCACCAACAAATGACAGCAGAGAAACATAAAGTCAAATCCACTGTGTTACTTCGGGCGGTGTATTCACATGCACCGCTTCACACTCACACATGGGTATACGCTTCCTTGTTTCGGCTGTTTTATCTTCTTCTCCTTATCCTCAGCCTCTACCACGACTATGCCACCAGGGTGCCAGCATTGCAAGTTCCTCCGTCCTTATTTTTGGCAGCTTTTGCTTGCAAGGCATAAGCAAATACTATGGGACACCCACTCCCCAATAATAGGACTTATGTTTGTAATATGCTGTACTGCATGGCTCTTGTAAGGGGCACTGCAAGTTGCTCCGTCCTAATTTTTGGCAGCATTTGCTTGGAAAGCATAAGCAAATACTATGGGACACCCACTCCCCAATAATGGGACTTATGTTTGTAATATGCTGTACTGCATGGCTCTTGTAAGGGGCATTGCAAGTTGCTCCGTCCTAATTTTTGGCAGCTTTTGCTTGGAAAGCATAAGCAAATACTATAGGACACCCACTCCCCAATAATGGGACTTATGTTTGGAATATGCTGCACTGCATGGCTCTTGTAAGGGGCATTGCAAGTTGCTCCATCCTAATTTTTGGCAGCTTTTCCTTGCAAGGCATAAGCAAATACTATGGGACACCCACTCCCCAATAATGGGACTTATGTTTGTAATATGCTCTACTGCATGGCTCTTGTAAGGGGCATTGCAAGTTGCTCCATCCTAATTTTTGGCAGCTTTTGCTTGCAAGGCATAAGCAAATACTATGGGACACCCACTCCCCAATAATGGGACTTATGTTTGTAATATGCTGTACTGCATGGCTCTTGTAAGGGGCATTGCAAGTTGCTCCGTCCTAATTTTTGGCAGCTTTGCTTGGAAAGCATAAGCAAATACTATGGGAGCCCTACTCCCCAATAATGGGAATTATGTTTGTAATATGCTCTACTGCATGGCTTTTGTAAGGGGCATTGCAAGTTGCTCCATCCTAATTTTTGGCAGCTTTTGCTTGCAAGGCATAAGCAAATACAATGGGACACCCACTCCCCAATTATGGGACTTATGTTTGTAATATGCTGTACTGCATGGCTCTTGTAAGGGGCATTGCAAGTTGCTCGGTCCTAATTTTTGGCAGCTTTTGCTTGGAAAGCATAAGCAAATACTATGGGACACCCACTCCCCAAAAATGGGACTTATGTTAGTAATATGCTGTACTGCATGGCTCTTGTAAGGGGCATTGCAAGTTGCTCCGTCCTAATTTTTGGCAGATTTTGCTTGGAAAGCATAAGCAAATACTATAGGACACCCACTCCCCAATAATGGGACTTATGTTTGGAATATGCTGCACTGCATGGCTGTTGTAAGGGGCATTGCAAGTTGCTCCGTCCTAATTTTTGGCAGCTTTTCCTTGCAAGGCATAAGCAAATACTATGGGACACCCACTCCCCAATAATCGGACTTATGTTTGTAATATGCTGTACTGCATGGCTCTTGTAACGGGCATTGCAAGTTGCTCCATCCTAATTTTTGGCAGCTTTTGCTTGCAAGGCATAAGCAAATACTATGGGACACCCACTCCCCAATAATGGGACTTATGTTTGTAATATGCTGTACTGCATGGCTCTTGTAAGGGGCATTGCAAGTTGCTCCGTCCTAATTTTTGGCAGCTTTTGCTTGCAAGGTATAAGCAAATACTATGGGACACCCACTCCCCAATAATGGGACTTATGTTTGTAATATGCTGTACTGCATGGCTCTTGTAAGGGGCATTGCAAGTTGTTCCGTCCTAATTTTTGGCAGCTTTTGCTTGCAAGGCATAAGCAAATAATATGGGAAACCCTCAACCCAATAATGGGACTTATGTTTGTAATATCCTGTACTGCATGGCTATTGTAAGGGGCATTGCAAGTTGCTCTGTCCTAATTTTTGGCTGCTTTGCTTGGAAAGCATAAGCAAATACTATGGGACACCCACTCCCCAATTATGGGACTTATGTTTGTAATATGCTGTACTGCATGGCTTTTGTAAGGGGCATTGCAAGTTGCTCCCTCCTAATTTTTGGCAGCATTTGCTTGCAAGGCATCAGCAAATACTATGGGACACCCACTCAACAATAATGGGACTTATGTTTGTAATATGCTGTAATGCATGGCTCTTGTAAGGGGCATTGCAAGTTGCTCCGTCCTAATTTTTGGCAGCTTTTGCTTGGAAAGCATAAGCAAATACTATGGGACACCCACTCCCCAAAAATGGGACTTATGTTTGTAATATGCTGTACAGCATGGCTCTTGTAAGGGGCATTGCAAGTTGTTCCGTCCTAATTTTTGGCAGCTTTTGCTTGGAAAGCAGAAGCAAATACCATGGGACACCCACTCCCCAATAATGGGACTTATGTTTGTAATATGCTGTACTGCATGGCTCTTGTAAGGGGCATTGCAAGTTGCTCCGTCTTAAATTTGGCAGCTTTTGCTTGGAAATCATAAGCAAATACTATGGGACACCCACTCCCCAATAATGGGAATTATGTTTGTAATATGCTGTACTGCATGGCTCTTGTAAGGGGCATTGCAAGTTGCTCCATCCTAATTTTTGGCAGCTTTTGCTTGCAAGGTATAAGCAAATACTATGGGACACCCACTCCCCAATAATGGGACTTATGTTTGTAATATGCTGTACTGCATGGCTCTTGTAAGGGGCATTGCAAGTTGTTCCGTCCTAATTTTTGGCAGCTTTTGCTTGCAAGGCATAAGCAAATAATATGGGAAACCCTCAACCCAATAATGGGACTTATGTTTGTAATATGCTGTACTGCATGGCTATTGTAAGGGGCATTGCAAGTTGCTCTGTCCTAATTTTTGGCTGCTTTGCTTGGAAAGCATAAGCAAATACTATGGGACACCCACTCCCCAATTATGGGACTTATGTTTGTAATATGCTGTACTGCATGGCTTTTGTAAGGGGCATTGCAAGTTGCTCCCTCCTAATTTTTGGCAGCTTTTGCTTGCAAGGCATAAGCAAATACTATGGGACACCCACTCAACAATAATGGGACTTATGTTTGCAATATGCTGTAATGCATGGCTCTTGTAAGGGGCATTGCAAGTTGCTCCGTCCTAATTTTTGGCAGCTTTTGCTTGGAAAGCATAAGCAAATACTATGGGACACCCACTCCCCAAAAATGGGACTTATGTTTGTAATATGCTGTACAGCATGGCTCTTGTAAGGGGCATTGCAAGTTGTTCCGTCCTAATTTTTGGCAGCTTTTGCTTGGAAAGCAGAAGCAAATACCATGGGACACCCACTCCCCAATAATGGGACTTATGTTTGTAATATGCTGTACTGCATGGCTCTTGTAAGGGGCATTGCAAGTTGCTCCGTCTTAAATTTGGCAGCTTTTGCTTGGAAATCATAAGCAAATACTATGGGACACCCACTCCCCAATAATGGGAATTATGTTTGTAATATGCTGTACTGCATGGCTCTTGTAAGGGGCATTGCAAGTTGCTCCATCCTAATTTTTGGCAGCTTTTGCTTGGCAAGCATAAGCAAATACTATGGGACACCCACTCCCCAATAATGGGACTTATGTTTGTAATATGCTGTACTGCATGGCTCTTGTAAGGGGCATTGCAAGTTTCTCCATCCTAATTTTTGGCAGCTTTTGCTTGCAAGGTATAAGCAAATACTATGGGACACCCACTCCCCAATAATGGGACTTATGTTTGTAATATGCTGTACTGCATGGCTCTTGTAAGGGGCATTGCAAGTTGCTCCGTCCTAATTTTTGGCAGCTTTTGCTTGCAAGGCATAAGCAAATTCTATGGGACACCCACTCCCCAATAATGGGACTTATGTTTGTAATATGCTGTACTGCATGGCTCTTGTAAGGGGCATTGCAAGTTGCTCCGTCCTAATTTTTGGCAGCTTTTGCTTGGAAAGCATAAGCAAATACTATGGGACACCCACTCCCCAAAAATGGGACTTATGTTTGTAATATGCTGTACTGCATGGCTCTTGTAAGGGGCATTGCAAGTTGCTCCGTCCTAATTTTTGGCAGCTTTTGCTTGGAAAGCAGAAGCATATATCATGAGACACCCACTCCCCAATAATGGGACTTATGTTTGTAATATGCTGTACTGCATGGCTCTTGTAAGGGGCATTGCAAGTTGCTCCGTCCTAAATTTGGCAGCTTTTGCTAGGAAAGCATAAGCAAATACTATGGGACACCCACTCCCCAATAATGGGAATTATGTTTGTAATATGCTGTAATGCATGGCTCTTGTAAGGGGCATTGCAAGTTGCTCCATCCTAATTTTTGGCAGCTTTTGCTTGGAAAGCATAAGCAAATACTATGGGACACCCACTCCCCAATAATGGGACTTATGTTTGTAATATGCTGTACTGCATGGCTCTTATAAGAGGCATTGCAAGTTGCTCCATCCTAATTTTTGGCAGCTTTTGCTTGCAAGGCATAAGCAAATATTATGGGACACCCACTCCCAAATAATGGGACTTATGTTTGTAATATGCTGTACTGCATGGCTCTTGTAAGGGGCATTGCAAGTTTCTCCGTTTAACTTTTGGCTGCTTTTGCTTAGAAAGCATAAGCAAATACTATGGGACACCCACTCCCCAATAATGGGACTTATGTTTGTAATATGCTCTACTGCATGGCTCTTGTAAGGGGCATTGCAAGTTGCTCCGTCCTAATTTTTGGCAGCTTTTGCTTGCAAGGCATAAGCAAATACTATGGGACACCCACTCCCCAATAATTGGACTTATGTTTGTAATATGCTGTACTGCATGGCTCTTGTTAGGGGCATTGCAAGTTGCTCCGTCCTAATTTTTGGCAGCTTTTGCTTGGAAAGCATAAGCAAATACTATGGGACACCCACTCCCCAATAATGGGACTTATTTTTCTAATATGCTGTACTGCATGGCTCTTGTAAGGGGCATTGCAAGTTGCTCCGTCCTAATTTTTGGCAGCTTTTGCTTGGAAAGCAGAAGCAAATACTATGGGACACCCACTCCCCAATAATGGGACTTATGTTTGTAATATGCTGTACTGCATGGCTCTTGTAAGGGGCATTGCAAGTTGCTCTGTCCTAAATTTGGCAGCTTTTGCTTGGAAAGCATAAGCAAATACTATGGGACTCCCACTCCCCAATAAGGGGACTCATGCTTGTAATATGCTGTACTGCATGGCTCTTGTAAGGGGCATTGCAAGTTGCTCCGTCCTAATTTTTGGCAGCTTTTGCTTGCAAGGCATAAGCAAATACTATAGGACACCCACTCCCCAATAATGGGACTTATGTTAGTAATATGCTGTACTGCATGGCTCTTGTAAGGGGCATTGCAAGTTGCTCCATCCTAATTTTGGCAGCTTTTGCTTGGAAAGCTTAAGCAAATACTATGGGACACCCACTCCCCAATAATGGGACTTATGTTTGTAATATGCTGTACTGCATGGTTCTTTTAAGGGGCATTGCAAGTTGCTCCGTCCTAACTTTTGGCTGCTTTTGCTTAGAAAGCATAAGCAAATATTATGGGACACCCACTCCCCAATAATGGGACTTATGTTTGTAATATGCTCTACTGCATGGCTCTTGTAAGGGGCATTGCAAGTTGCTCCTTCCTAATTTTTGTCAGCTTTTGCTTGGAAGGCATAAGCAAATACTATGGGACACCCACTCCCCAATAATGGGACTTATGTTTGTAATATGCTGTACTGCATGGCTCTTGTAAGGTGCATTGCAAGTTGCTCCGTCCTAAATTTGGCAGCTTTTGCTTGGAAAGCATAAGCAAATACTATGGGACTCCCACTCCCCAATAATGGGACTTATGTTTGGAATATGCTGCACTGCATGGCTGTTGTAAGGGGCATTGCAAGTTGCTCCGTCCTAATTTTTGGCAGCTTTTCCTTGCAAGGCATAAGCAAATACTATGGGACACCCACTCCCCAATAATGGGACTTATGTTTGTAATATGCTGTACTGCATGGCTCTTGTAAGGGGCATTGCAAGTTGCTCCATCCTAATTTTTGGCAGCTTTTGCTTGCAAGGCATAAGCAAATACTATGGGACACCCACTCCCCAATAATGGGACTTATGTTTGTAATATGCTGTACTGCATGGCTCTTGTAAGGGGCATTGCAAGTTTCTCCGTTTAACTTTTGGCTGCTTTTGCTTAGAAAGCATAAGCAAATACTATGGGACACCCACTCCCCAATAATGGGACTTATGTTTGTAATATGCTCTACTGCATGGCTCTTGTAAGGGGCATTGCAAGTTGCTCCGTCCTAATTTTTGGCAGCTTTTGCTTGCAAGGCATAAGCAAATACTATGGGACACCCACTCCCCAATAATTGGACTTATGTTTGTAATATGCTGTACTGCATGGCTCTTGTAAGGGGCATTGCAAGTTGCTCCGTCCTAATTTTTGTCAGCTTTTGCTTGGAAAGCATAAGCAAATACTATGGGACACCCACTCCCCAATAATGGGACTTATTTTTGTAATATGCTGTACTGCATGGCTCTTGTAAGGGGCATTGCAAGTTGCTCCGTCCTAATTTTTGGCAGCTTTTGCTTGGAAAGCAGAAGCAAATACTATGGGACACCCACTTCCCAATAATGGGACTTATGTTTGTAATATGCTGTACTGCATGGCTCTTGTAAGGAGCATTGCAAGTTGCTCTGTCCTAAATTTGGCAGCTTTTGCTTGGAAAGCATAAGAAAATACTATGGGACTCCCACTCCCCAATAAGGGGACTTATGCTTGTAATATGCTGTACTGCATGGCTCTTGTAAGGGGCATTGCAAGTTGCTCCGTCCTAATTTTTGGCAGCTTTTGCTTGCAAGGCATAAGCAAATACTATAGGACACCCACTCCCCAATAATGGGACTTATGTTTGTAATATGCTGTACTGCATGGCTCTTGTAAGGGGCATTGCAAGTTGCTCCATCCTAATTTTGGCAGCTTTTGCTTGGAAAGCTTAAGCAAATACTATGGGACACCCACTCCCCAATAATGGGACTTATGTTTGTAATATGCTGTACTGCATGGTTCTTTTAAGGGGCATTGCAAGTTGCTCCATCCTAACTTTTGGCTGCTTTTGCTTAGAAAGCATAAGCAAATACTATGGGACACCCACTCCCCAATAATGGGACTTATGTTTGTAATATGCTCTACTGCACGGCTCTTGTAAGGGGCATTGCAAGTTGCTCCTTCCTAATTTTTGTCAGCTTTTGCTTGGAAGGCATAAGCAAATACTATGGGACACCCACTCCCCAATAATGGGACTTATGTTTGTAATATGCTGTACTGCATGGCTCTTGTAAGGTGCAATGCAAGTTGCTCCGTCCTAAATTTGGCAGCTTTTGCTTGGAAAGCATAAGCAAATACTATGGGACTCCCACTCCCCAATAATGGGACTTATGTTTGGAATATGCTGCACTGCATGGCTGTTGTAAGGGGCATTGCAAGTTGCTCCGTCCTAATTTTTGGCAGCTTTTCCTTGCAAGGCATAAGCAAATACTATGGGACACCCACTCCCCAATAATGGGACTTATGTTTGTAATATGCTGTACTGCATGGCTCTTGTAAGGGGCATTGCAAGTTGTTCCGTCCTAATTTTTGGCAGCTTTTGCTTGCAAGGCATAAGCAAATAATATGGGAAACCCACAACCCAATAATGGGACTTATGTTTGTAATATGCTGTACTGCATGGCTCTTGTAAGGGGCATTGCAAGTTGCTCTGTCCTAATTTTTGGCTGCTTTGCTTGGAAAGCATAAGCAAATACTATGGGACACCCACTCCCCAATTATGGGACTTATGTTTGTAATATGCTGTACTGCATGTCTTTTGTAAGGGGCATTGCAAGTTGCTCCCTCCTAATTTTTGGCAGCTTTTGCTTGCAAGGCATAAGCAAATACTATGGGACACCCAATCAACAATAATGGGACTTATGTTTGTAATATGCTGTAATGCATGGCTCTTGTAAGGGGCATTGCAAGTTGCTCCGTCCTAATTTTTGGCAGCTTTTGCTTGGAAAGCATAAGCAAATACTATGGGACACCCACTCCCCAAAAATGGGACTTATGTTTGTAATATGCTGTACAGCATGGCTCTTGTAAGGGGCATTGCAAGTTGTTCCGTCCTAATTTTTGGCAGCTTTTGCTTGGAAAGCAGAAGCAAATACCATGGGACACCCACTCCCCAATAATGGGACTTATGTTTGTAATATGCTGTACTGCATGGCTCTTGTAAGGGGCATTGCAAGTTGCTAAGTCCTAAATTTGGCAGCTTTTGCTTGGAAATCATAAGCAAATACTATGGGACACCCACTCCCCAATAATGGGAATTATGTTTGTAATATGCTGTACTGCATGGCTCTTGTAAGGGGCATTGCAAGTTGCTCCATCCTAATTTTTGGCAGCTTTTGCTTGGCAAGCATAAGCAAATACTATGGGACACCCACTCCCCAATAATGGGACTTATGTTTGTAATATGCTGTACTGCATGGCTCTTGTAAGGGGCATTGCAAGTTGCTCCATCCTAATTTTTGGCAGCTTTTGCTTGCAAGGTATAAGCAAATACTATGGGACACCCACTCCCCAATAATGGGACTTATGTTTGTAATATGCTGTACTGCATGGCTCTTGTAAGGGGCATTGCAAGTTGCTCCGTCCTAATTTTTGGCAGCTTTTGCTTTCAAGGCATAAGCAAATTCTATGGGACACCCACTCCCCAATAATGGGACTTATGTTTGTAATATGCTGTACTGCATGGCTCTTGTAAGGGGCATTGCAAGTTGCTCCGTCCTAATTTTTGGCAGCTTTTGCTTGGAAAGCAGAAGCAAATACTATGGGACACCCACTCCCCAATAATGGGACTTATGTTTGTAATATGCTGTACTGCATGGCTCTTGTAAGGGGCATTGCAAGTTGCTCTGTCCTAAATTTGGCAGCTTTTGCTTGGAAAGCATAAGCAAATACTATGGGACTCCCACTCCCCAATAAGGGGACTTATGCTTGTAATATGCTGTACTGCATGGCTCTTGTAAGGGGCATTGCAAGTTGCTCCGTCCTAATTTTTGGCAGCTTTTGCTTGCAAGGCATAATCAAATACTATAGGACACCCACTCCCCAATAATGGGACTTATGTTTGTAATATGCTGTACTGCATGGCTCTTGTAAGGGGCATTGCAAGTTGCTCCATCCTAATTTTGGCAGCTTTTGCTTGGAAAGCTTAAGCAAATACTATGGGACACCCACTCCCCAATAATGGGACTTATGTTTGTAATATGCTGTACTGCATGGTTCTTTTAAGGGGCATTGCAAGTTGCTCCGTCCTAACTTTTGGCTGCTTTTGCTTAGAAAGTATAAGCAAATACTATGGGACACCCACTCCCCAATAATGGGACTTATGTTTGTAATATGCTCTACTGCATGGCTCTTGTAAGGGGCATTGCAAGTTGCTCCTTCCTAATTTTTGTCAGCTTTTGCTTGGAAGGCATAAGCAAATACTATGGGACACCCACTCCCCAATAATTGGACTTATGTTTGTAATATGCTGTACTGCATGGCTCTTGTAAGGTGCATTGCAAGTTGCTCCGTCCTAAATTTGGCAGCTTTTGCTTGGAAAGCATAAGCAAATACTATGGGACTCCCACTCCCCAATAATGGGACTTATGTTTGTAATATGCTGTACTGCATGGCTCTTGTAAGGGGCATTGCAAGTTGCTCCGTCCTAATTTCTGGCAGCTTTTGCTTGGAAAGCATAAGCAAATACCATGGGACACCCACTCCCCAATAATGGGACTTATGTTTGTAATATGCTGTACTGCATGGCTCTTGTAAGGGTAATTGCAAGTTGCTCCGTGCTAATTTTTGGCAGCTTTTGCTTGGAAAGCATAAGCAAATACTATGGGAGACCCACTCCCCAATATTGGGACTTATGTTTGTAATATGCTGTACTGCATGGCTCTTGTAAGGGGCATTGCAAGTTGCTCCATCCTAATTTTTGGCAGCTTTTGCTTGCAAGGCATAAGCAAATACTATGGGACACCCACTCTCCAATAATGGGACTTATGCTTGTAATATGCTGTACTGCATGGCTCTTGTAAGGGGCATTGCAAGTTGCTCCGTCCTAATTTTTGGCAGCTTTTGCTTGGAAAGCATAAGCAAATACCATGGGACACCCACTCCCCAATAATGGGACTTATGTTTGTAATATGCTGGACTGCATGGCTCTTGTAAGGGGCATTGCAAGTTGCTCCGTCCTAATTTCTGGCAGCTTTTGCTTGGAAAGCATAAGCAAATACCATGGGACACCCACTCCCCAATAATGGGACTTATGTTTGTAATATGCTGTACTGCATGGCTCTTGTAAGGGTAATTGCAAGTTGCTCCGTGCTAATTTTTGGCAGCTTTTGCTTGGAAAGCATAAGCAAATACTATGGGAGACCCACTCCCCAATAATGGGACTTATGTTTGTAATATGCTGTACTGCATGGCTCTTGTAAGGGGCATTGCAAGTTGCTCCATCCTAATTTTTGGCAGCTTTTGCTTGCAAGGCATAAGCAAATACTATGGGACACCCACTCTCCAATAATGGGACTTATGCTTGTAATATGCTGTACTGCATGGCTCTTGTAAGGGGCATTGCAAGTTGCTCCGTCCTAATTTTTGGCAGCTTTTGCTTGGAAAGCATAAGCAAATACCATGGGACACCCACTCCCCAATAATGGGACTTATGTTTGTAATATGCTGGACTGCATGGCTCTTGTAAGGGGCATTGCAAGTTGCTCCGTCCTAATTTTTGGCATCTTTTGCTTGGAAAGCATAAGCAAATACTATGGGAGACCCACTCCCCAATAATGGGACTCATGTTTGTAATATGCTGCACTGCATGGCTGTTGTAAGGGGCATTGCAAGTTGCTCCGTCCTAATTTTTGGCAGCTTTTCCTTGCAAGGCATAAGCAAATACTATGGGACACCCACTCCCCAATAATGGGACTTATGTTTGTAATATGCTGTACTGCATGGCTCTTGTAAGGGGCATTGCAAGTAGTGTTGAGCCACCCCCGTAGTGTTCGAGTTCGGTTCGGTTCGTCGAACACCCGTGTGTTCGCCGAACTGTTCGTCGAACTGTTCGTCGAACACCTTCGAACACCGTTAAAACCAATGGCAGGCAAACAAAAACACATAGAAACACATAGAAAACACCTTCAAAGGTGTCCAAAAGCTGACAAACTGCTCAGAAGACATAACTAACACATGGAAAAGTGACAAGTACATATAGTCATGCGAAAATAAAAGAGGTGGAGGAGTAAAAGGAGGGGGAGACACAGATATAGGCATGTCATGCCCTTCTAAAATCCAAAAAGTGAGAAGCCGACACGGCCAGTCCGCTCCTGCCCGTGCCACCTCTGTGACGCCGGGTTTGTGCCAGAGCCGCGGTGAACCCTGATGGCCATCCCCACTCTCCCAATACTGGTGCCTGTCCGCTGGTGGGTCGAGCGAGCCCCCCTGTGGTGGAGGCAGCTCTAAGCTTTTTAATTTAAATTGTCTCTCTAATTTGAATGAATACACTTTGAATCCATTTACAAGGATCTATTGGAGGGCAAGTCTCATGCCAGCAGCCGCGTAATTCCAGCTCCAGTAGCTTCCACTAAAGCTGTTGCAGTTAAAAAGCTTTTATAAGGATCGAGCTCGGCTGTCCACCGCAAGGCATCCTACTGCCAGTCCCAGCCCCTATGCCTTGGGGTGCCTCCTGATGCTCTTCACTGAGTATCCCATGGTCCCGAAGCATTTCCTTTGAAAAAATTAAGTGTCTAAACTACAGGTGGTGTAGCTTGCTTAACAGCCGGGATAATCCGCTGACTAGCAGACACTGCTACTAGGCACAAAGTATTTCCTGGGCTAGATGCAGTTAAAAATTTGTAATTAGATACTCTCGTTGGATGCTGAGAAAGCATTCCATAGAGTCTCCTGGCACGCCATATATGATTCTCTTAAAAAGCTTGGGGTAGGGGTCTAGGGGACCCTTTTATAGCCAAAATCACGGCCCTGTATCACAATACGTCACCTAGGCTGAAGATAAATGGAACTGTAGCACCCTGAGGGCTCGGTTGCTACAGAGGTATTGCACCTCACCCAGAGGTGTGATATCTCACTCTCAGGTAAGGATGGAGTGTGGATCAGGACCCGACACCTGCATGCATTACACAACATTGCCGTGGGGCAGGGCGACCAATATGCCCCTGAGATGGGCACGACAGTCCCTGTCCCTGGCTGGAGTGGGGGGAGGGAACACTGAGGAAGGGGAACCCTGTAGTGCAGGAGCAGGGAGGAAGCAGTTCCTGGGTGCATTGAGAAGGGAGTATAAAAGGTGGGCACCATCTTAGTTCAGTGCAGAGAAGTCTGAGCAGAAGTGGCAGGGAGCAGGGGCTCTGCTCTGGAGGCGGGCCAAGTAAGAGAGGCCCAGGCCTGGAAGAGGGAGAAGGAAGGAAGAGGAGCAGAGAAGGCTCCAGGAACGAGGAATGAAGGGATCCCAGGGGTGCGGACGGGCGAGTCGCCACCGCACGCCCGAATCCACCTGCGTGGAGGGGTCAGGCCAAAGGGGGATACCGGTCCCCGAAACTAGTGGAGGCAGGAAACGACCCTCAGCTAGAAACCGGAGGCTGTGACAATTTATGTGGTGCAGCCCCTCGCTACACCCGCTAGGAAGGCACCACATAGGGTCAGGGAAACTGGCGCCAAGTTTACCAAGAGGAGGCCCGAGGCAGCCGGACAGAAGGGTTGGTAAGAAAGGCCAGACAAAGGACACACAAAGGGGGTCCTGTGAAGCGCTCCAAAGTTATGTGGGAGTTGTCTGAGCCCCTCACCTGGTGAGCACAGTACGACGTGGGCAGCCGTTACCTGCAGACGTGGTCTGGATAATAAGAACTGTGAGTAAAGGCCCTGGACTGCATCACTGACTCCGTGTCGTTACTGCTGCTGCCCTGCACCATCACCCCCATCCTCCGCATACACTGCCCTGAGGCTATACTCCTCCTGTGGGGAGTTATGCTACGCTCTGCTGCACCAACAACACCAGCCTCAGCGGTCTGTCCTGCAGCGGCGGTTCACTCTGACCGCAATCCACGGGTGGCGTAGTCTGACATTTAAACATCAAAACCACATAAATAGTTCCGCCACTGGTTTGACCACCCTGAGCCACGGAACCGGGTCGCCGCCACGAAGACTACAACCACCAGCATCCACCAAAAAGGGTCCGGCTCCGGGTGTCCCAAGGCCCAGGGGGTGCATCAGAACATTTTCATCACCTTTCACAATCACCAATGGGACAAGGCAGGGATGTCCTCTGTCCCCTCTCTTATACATCCTAGTGACGGAGCACCTGCTCTCATCAATTCGCCATAACCCCAATATTAGGTGGATTGAGGTGGGAGGCACCGAGTACACTGCTCTCTATTTGCTGATGATGTCCTAGTATATATCACTCAATCACATATATCCATCCATGCTGTTATGGCTGAAATAGATCACTTTGTTACATGGTCAAATTTTAAAATCAATGCAGCGAAGTCTGAGGCCCTCGATGTCTCCCTCCCCAAATCCATATAGGATTCCATCCAGTCCAACTTTCCCTTTGCCTGGCCCTCACAGGGTATCAAATACTTAGGAATTCCTATTCATAGAGACCTCTCCCATCTATGTTATCTTAATTTTGGGCCCTTTATTGAACAACTTCATACAGACCACGGTTGGCAAGTTAGAACTGTAAGATTCACTACGTGAACCACTGGTGTTTTGTGGAAAAGCACATGTACACTGCGTTCCAAATTATTATGCAAAAAGTGTTTAGGAGTGATAAGGGAAGAATTTGTTTGTTTGTCAGTTAAACTCATTGATGGTGATGTGTGTCAGGGCTCTTTATATCACTGTAAGCAATTGCAGACACCTGTGCTAATTAGTTTGGCAGGTGTGTCCAATGAAAGGCAAGACTACTTAAGAAGGCTGTCTCACATTATTAAGCAGCCTACATTTTCTGCCAAAATGGGAAAGAAAAAGGATGTGTCGGCTGCTGAGAAGCAACAAATTGTGGAGTGTTTAGGTCAAGGCATGACTACAATCAACATTGTGCGATGATCAGGATGAAGTGTCTTGGCAATCAAGAAGTATGTAGCTGATTCACAGTACACACGTGTGCGTGCTGATAAGGGCAAATTGAGGACTCTTTCCTACAGGCAATTACGTCAGGTTGAAAGAGCAGCGGCAAAAAAGCCTTGTCATAGCAGCAGACAAGTTTTTGAAGCTGCTTGTGCCTCCAACGTCCCCCGAACAACAAGATGCAGGGTCCTTCAGAGGTTTGCAGCTGTGCATACGCCATCCTGTCGACCTCCTCTATCCACTTCACACAAGCAGAAACGGCTCCAGTGGGCCAAACATTACATGAAGACTGATTTCAAAACTGTTTTGTTCACGGATGAGTGCCGTGCAGCGCTCGATGGTCCAGATGGATGGAGTGGAGGATGGCTGGTTGATGGACACCCCACGCAAACACGGCTACAGCGCCAACAAGGAGGAGGTGGAGTAATGTTTTGGGCTGGAATCATGGGGAGAGAGATTGTCGGCCCCTTTAGGATCCCTGAAGGCGCTAAAGATGAACTCCATAATGTATGTGGATTTTCTCAAACAGCACTTCCTGCCATGGTTCAAGAAGAAGAACCGTGTATTTCACAGCAAGATCATTTTTCTGCATGATAATGCACCATCTCATGCTGCACATAAAACATCTGCATCTCTGGCTGATATGGGCATAAAAGGGGACAAACTTATGGTGTGACCTCCATGCTCCCCTGACCTGTACCCCATTCAGAACCTTTGGAGCATCATTAAAAGGAGTGTCTATGATGGCGGGAGGCAGTTCACATCTAAGCAACAGCTCTGGGAGGGTATTCTGTCCTCATGCAACACAATTGAAGCAGAAACCATCCAAAACCTGACAAATTCAATGGACGAGAGAGTTCAGAAGCTCCTTTCGAACAAGGGGTCCTATGTGAAAATGTAACATCACCTAGAATAAAGTTTTGAGTTGAAAACTTGTTGATTTCAGTTTCTAACAACCTGCTAATGCTTATAATTTCAAAAATGACCATTTTTTTGGTCTTTATTAAAATGAAAAGGTTGATCGAAAAGTTTGGGGGATCTAAGAGTGTGGCAACCCAGTAGTCATGATTACTTCGAATTCTGAAAATATGAGGGTCATGCTGCAGGTAGTGCAGCAAGAAGGCACTTATGTGTCTTGTGCATCTCGGAGCCCCAAAATTATTTTCCGGGCTAGATGCAGCTAAAAATTATTATTAATTTTAAATCTGGTGAAGCTTTAGTATAGATGGCCTAATAGGATCAGTGCTGCACACTGCTACAAAGCCCAAATTATTTTCCAGCCAAGATACAGATAAACATGATTAGTAATTTGAAAGCTTAAAACGGTTGGTAGGGTGATTTTAACCAATCATCAAGCTTTTACTCTCCCCAGGATGACACAGGGGTAGAAAAGTCGTTTCGGATCCATGATTTGTTCATCTTTATGAACGTGAGTTTGTCTACATTATCAGTGGAGAGCCGCGTGCGCTTATCTGTCAGCACACCACCAGCAGCGCTGAACACACGTTCAGACATAACGCTGGCTGCGGGGCAGGACAAGATCTCCAAGGCGTAAGTGGCTAGCTCCGGCCATTTATCCAGATTGGAAGCCCAAAAAGAGCAAGGGTCCAGTGACACAGTCGTGGCTTCAATGTTTACTTGGAGATACTCCTGTACCATCGTCTCTAGGCGTTGACTATGTGTCAGACTTCTTGTCTCCTGTGGCCTTGCAAAGGATGGGCTAAAAAAGTGGTGAAATGATTCCGCAAAATTGATGTTACCAGCAGATACTGTGGTTCTGTTACGGTTTGAGTGCTGAACACTTGACGGTCCCACGGTTGGCAAGTTGGAACTGTGAGATTCACTACGTGCACCACTGGTATTTTGTGGAAAAGCACATGTAAGATTCTGCAACAGTCTCTGCTGATACTCCTGCATGCGTGCATCCCTTTCTATGGCAGGAATAATTTCTGCAAATTTACTTTTGTACCGGGGATCTAACAGTGTGGCAACCCAGTAGTCAGGATTATTTCTAATTCTCACAATTCGAGGGTCATGTTGCAGGTAGTGCAGCAAGAAGGCACTCATGTGTGTTGCGCATCCAGGAGCACCAAGTCCCTGTTGTGTTGGTGGCGAGGTAACAATCATGCTTCCTTCCTCTGTCCTCTCCCCCCAACCTCGCACAACAGAAATGTGATCAAGGTCTCCCTCATCTGATGAGTCTTCCATCAGTTCGTCCTCCACTTCTTCCTGGGCTCCTGCACCTTCCTCACTAGTTTGGCTGCTACCATGCACCCTGGTAAAACCATCTCCCCCACCCTCACATGCCTGCCGCCTTGGTGCTGCCGACCGTCTGGACCTTGCAGATGTTAGCCCTTCCGCATACAACTCCTCCTCCTCTACTTCCTCCACCTCCTCTTGTGCCACCACCTGACTCCGAATTCTGTTTAACATGTGCTCCAGCATGTAAATCACCAGAATAGTCATGCTGATAATGGCATCGTCAGCACTAAACATCTTCGTCGCCATTTCAAAACTGTGCAGAAGGGTGCATAGGTCCCTGATCTGAGACCACTCCTCCAGCGTGATTTGCCCCACCTCTGAATCTCGTTGGCCCAGGCTATACGTCAGAACGTATTGCACCAGGGCTTGTCGGTGCTGCCACAGTCGCTGCAACATGTGCAGAGTTGAATTCCACCGGGTAGGCACATCGCATTTTAGCCGGTGAAGTGGCAGGCCCAACGACTTCTGTAGAGATGTAAGTCGCTGAGCTGCGGGATGCGAACGGCGGAAGTGAGCACACAGCGACCGTGCCCTCTGCAGAAGGCCATCTAGTCTGGGATAGTGGGCTAAAAATTGCTGGACAACCAGGTTCAACACGTGAGCCATACAAGGCACGTGTGTGACATTGCCCCGGCGAAGGGCCGCACCCAGGTTTGCAGCATTGTCGCACACGGCCTTCCCTGGTTTCAGGTCCAGTGGAGACAACCATTCATGAAATTGGTTCTCCAGAGCTGACCACAACTCCTCAGTTGTGTGACTCACATTTCCCAGACATTTCAATGTCAAAACCGCCTGATGACGTTGAGCCCTACTGCCAGCATAGTAAGGAGGTGTGCAGGATCCCTTCTGCGCAGTTAGAAAGCTTGTGGCATGACCAGACAGGCTTAGGGTGCAGGTGGAAGACCGAGAGGAGGTTGAGGAGGCAGAAGCAGAGGAGGAACTTTGACATAAAGAGGATTGACGCACAACTCGTGGGGACCGCAAGACTTGGACAGCAGCCCCTTGTCCTGCTGTCACCATAGTTACCCAGTGTCCAGTCAGCGACATGTAACGCCGCTGTCCATGCCTACTCGTCCAAGTGTCTGTGGTGAAATGCACCCTGTCACACACAGAGTTTCTCAAAGAAGCGGTGATGTTGTGTGCGACATGCTGGTGGAGCGCAGGCACACCTTTCTTTGAGAAGTAGTGCCGACTGGGCATCTGGTACTGGGGCACTGCGACGGACATAAGGTCTCGAAACTCCTCTGTGTCCACTAGGCGGAAAGGCAGCATTTCTGTAGCCAAGATCTTGCAGATGGTGAAATTCAACCTCTTAGCTTTCTCATGGCTAGGATGAAATGGTCTTTTACTTGTCCACATCTGAGGGACCGAGGGCTGGCTATTGTGCTTAGACGGGGTTGATAAGGGTGTCCCCGGCAAACTGCCGGTCTGTGAGGAAGATGCAGGCGGACATGTTAGGTTGCCTTGATCCAAAGGTGGTGCTATCGATGTCGGACAGCGCTCAACACCAGCTGGTGTTACCACCTCCAAAGAAAATGATGACCTGCCAATCACGCTGGCTGTTGCGGTTAAAGAGGTGGCAGGTCTGCGCCCCAAAACAGGTGTGACTGCTGTCCCCCCAGTCACAGAGGATGAAGAGGTCGCGGATGCACAAGATATGGCAGACGGTGGTTGGCTCGGCCGGCTAGGCCGCATTGTAGCACACTGAGCTTCCCACTGCAACTTATGCTTCATGTTCATGTGCCGGTTCATGCATGAAGTACTCAAACTATGTATTTTTTGGCCTCTACTTAGCTTTTGCTGACAAATGTTACAGATAACACGAGTTGGGTCATCTTTATCGATCTGAAAAAATGCCCAGGCTATGCAAGGCTTAGCACCCATGCGACCTGAAGAGCCACCACGACTTGTGGTGAGAGGCAGAGTTGTGTTTGAGGATGCAGTTGTTGACGTGCTTCCAGTACTACGTCTCTGTCCAGGAAGGCGCAACCTGACCTCATCATCACTAGCATCTTCCTCCACCTCCTCTGCTGACCTCATCTCTTGGCTGACTGTGGGTTGACAGTAAGTGGGATCTCCAACCTCATCATCATCACCCTGTGCGTTATCACACCCGTCGTCCTCAGAGCCAACCTGTTCCTGCCCTGACAAAAAACTAAAGTTGTCGCTCCTATCAGGTATTTGAGTCTTATCATCGTCTTCCTCATTGTCTCCACCAACAGGAGTTACAGTTTGGGAATGAGGGTCTACATTATGGTCAGAACCTTCTGCGTCTGGTCCTGGATCCGACTCATAAAGATTCTGGGCATCAGTGCAGATCATTTCCTCGTCTGGATTCACAGAAGCGCTGGAGTCGACCTCTGATTCCCAGGCTATAGTATGAGTAAACAGCTCTGCAGACTCAACCATCTGTTCTACCTCATACTCAGACGGGCAGCTGGAGATTTGGGAGCTGTGAGGAAGCAAGTGCGATTGGGGTGACACCTTTGAGGACTGGAGTATTTGTGATGTTGAAGTTGATGTGGAGGAGAGCCCACTTAAATGAGCACTTGATATCCGTTGAAGCACCTGCTGTTTTTGTGCCTCATCTGGAATTTGTAGCGATTGGCGTGGCCGTAAGAAAGGGATCTTATCACATTGTCCGCTAAAAGAAGTAGACATTTTAGTTTGGCTGGAAGATGGTCTTTCTTCTGCAGATGTTACTGTTGCTTTAACACCTACCCCACGGACACAACCTTTTTTCCCCTTCCCAACACGCCTATTCCCCTTTCCACCAGCAACAGGCCTTTTTCCACTCATTTTGGTGGTTAACTAATTCACAACTCTGGAATTGTTTGCACAAAAAAACAATGGATGGGAACCGAGCAGAGCTGAGTGGCCAAACTGTGGTATTAGGCCAAAACTATTGGCTGGGTTAGATGCAGAAAAAAATTATATTCAATTTGCAACCTGATGGAGGTCTGTATAGATGGATTAATAGAACAAGTCCCACACACAGCTAGAAGCCCAATATTTTTTCAGAGGTAGATGCAGAAAAAAATATATTCAGTTTGCAACCTGATGGAGGTCAGTATAGATGGACTAATACAACAAGTCCCACACACAGCTAGAAGCCCAATATTTTTTCAGAGCTAGATGCAGAAAAAAATATATTCAGTTTGCAACCTGATGGAGGTCTGTATAGATGGATTAATAGAACAAGTCCCACACACAGCTAGAAGCCCAATATTTTTTCAGAGGTAGATGCAGAAAAAAATATATTCAGTTTGCAACCTGATGGAGGTCAGTATAGATGGACTAATACAACAAGTCCCACACACAGCTAGAAACCCAATATTTTTTCAGAGGTAGATGCAGAAAAAAATATATTCAGTTTGCAACCTGATGGAGGTCTGTATAGATGGATTAATAGAACAAGTCCCACACACAGCTAGAAGCCCAATATTTTTTCAGAGGTAGATGCAGAAAAAATATATTCAGTTTGCAACCTGATGGAGGTCTGTATAGATGGATTAATAGAACAAGTCTTCAAACAGAGGCTGGACAGACATCTGTCTGAGATGATCTAGTGAATCCTGCTTTGAGCAGGGGGTTGGACCAGATGACCCAGGAGGTCCCTTCCAACTCTACCATTCTATGATTCTATGATTCTATGATTCTAAGTCCCACACACAGCTAGAAGCCCAATATTTTTTCAGAGGTAGATGCAGAAAAAAATATATTCAGTTCGCAACCTGATGGAGGTCAGTATAGATGGACTAATACAACAAGTCCCACACACAGCTAGAAGCCCAATATTTTTTCAGAGGTAGATGCAGAAAAAAATATATTCAGTTTGCAACCTGATGGAGGTCTGTATAGATGGATTAATAGAACAAGTCCCACACACAGCTAGAAGCCCAATATTTTTTCAGAGGTAGATGCAGAAAAAAATATATTCAGTTTGCAACCTGATGGAGGTCTGTATAGATGGATTAATAGAACAAGTCCCACACACAGCTAGAAGCCCAATATTTTTTCAGAGGTAGATGCAGAAAAAAATATATTCAGTTTGCAACCTGATGGAGGTCTGTATAGATGGATTAATAGAACAAGTCCCACACACAGCTAGAAGCCCAATATTTTTTCAGAGCTAGATGCAGAAAAAAATTATATTCAATTTGCAACCTGATGGAGGTCAGTATAGATGGACTAATAGAATAATGCTATGCCCAAAAGATTTTACTTCACTAGGTGCAGTAAAAAAATTGGTATTCTATACACAGGTGGTATATCTTGCAACACAGATAGGCTACTCCACTGACTAACACACTCTGCAATAGGCCAAAAAGGATTAGCTTTGCTAGATTCAGCCAAATGCTGTGAAAAAAACTTGCACAGCACTGGCACAGACCTGCCTGGCAAAAACTGATAGGAACTGATGTAACCTAGTCCTGAAAAGGACTCCAATTACAATTAGTCTTTACTCCCACAATCTATCTATTTAAGAGCACAGACCTGCCTGATAAAAGTCGTAGGAAATGCTGTAACCTAGTCCTTAAAAAGACTGCAATCACAACTGTTCCCTACTCCCAAGCTATCTGTAGATTTGTGCGAAAATTGGCTTGAAATTAACAAGGTATAGCGCACACAGCAACAGCGGTGCCGTCTAACACGCAGCTGCAGCAGTGAGAAAATGGTGGCGACGGGGAAAATGGCTTGGTCTTATAGGGCAAGGACATGTGACATACACTGCCAATGACACATGCCCTTGCTTGTGTGAAAAAAAGCACTTCGCTCCGTGTGTGCGCTGCTGATAGGCTGACAGATTGCACCTCCCCACTGCAAATGCGGGAAAGAGAAAAAAAAATGGAGATCTTCATTGTTCCTGCAGAGATCCATCCCCTGCCCCTCCCCCCACCCCGCTGTACACTCAAACTGCGTATTAACATTAATTTTCATCATTACTGAGAAAAAATCCAGTTATGATTTTGGTGCACGAACAGTTATCGAACATAACCTCGAACAGCCGAATTTTTCTCAAATTGTTCGTGTTCGCCGAACGGCTCGAACACCGCCCAAAACAGCTCGAATTTGAGATTGGCGAACAGTTCGAGTAGAACAACGCTCATCTCTAATTGCAAGTTGCTCCATCCTAATTTTTGGCAGCTTTTGCTTGCAAGGCATAAGCAAATACTATGGGACACCCACTCCCCAATAATGGGACTTATGTTTGTAATATGCTGTACTGCATGGCTCTTGTAAGGGGCATTGCAAGTTGCTCCGTCCTAATTTTGGCAGCTTTTGCTTGCAAGGTATAAGCAAATACTATGGGACACCCACTCCCCAATAATGGGACTTATGTTTGTAATATGCTGTACTGCATGGCTCTTGTAAGGGGCATTGCAAGTAGCTCCGTCTTAATTTTTGGCAGCTTTTGCTTGCAAGGCATAAGCAAATAATATGGGAAACCCACACCCCAATAATGGGACTTATGTTTGTAATATGCTGTACTGCATGGCTCTTGTAAGGGGCATTGCAAGTTGCTCTGTCCTAATTTTTGGCAGCTTTTGCTTGGAAAGCATAAGCAAATACTATGGGACACCCACTCCCCAATAATGGGACTTATGTTTGTAATATGCTCTACTGCATAGCTTTTGTATGGGGCATTGCAAGTTGCTCCCTCCTAATTTTTGGCAGCTTTTGCTTGCAAGGCATAAGCAAATACTATGGGACACCCACTCAACAATAATGGGACTTATGTTTGTAATATGCTGTAATGCATGGCTCTTGTAAGGGGCATTGCAAGTTGCTCCGTCCTAATTTTTGGCAGCTTTTGCTTGGAAAGCATAAGCAAATACTATGGGACACCCACTCCCCAAAAATGGGACTTATGTTTGTAATATGCTGTACAGCATGGCTCTTGTAAGGGGCATTGCAAGTTGTTCCGTCCTAATTTTTGGCAGCTTTTGCTTGGAAAGCAGAAGCAAATACCATGGGACACCCACTCCCCAATAATGGGACTTATGTTTGTAATATGCTGCACTGCATGGCTTTTGTAAGGGGCATTGCAAGTTGCTCCGTCCTAAATTTGGCAGCTTTTGCTTGGAAATCATAAGCAAATACTATGGGACACCCACTCCCCAATAATGGGAATTATGTTTGTAATATGCTGTACTGCATGGCTTTTGTAAGGGGCATTGCAAGTTGCTCCGTCCTAATTTTTGGCAGCTTTTGCTTGGAAAGCATAAGCAAATACTATGGGACACCCACTTCCCAATAATGGGACTTATGTTTGTAATATGCTGTACTGCATGGCTCTTGTAAGTGGCATTGCAAGCTGCTCCGTCCTAATTTTTGGCAGCTTTTGCTTGCAAGGTATAAGCAAATACTATGGGACACCCACTCCCCAATAATGGGACTTATGTTTGTAATATGCTGTACTGCATGGCTCTTGTAAGGGGCATTGCAAGTTGCTCCGTCCTAATTTTTGGCAGCTTTTGCTTGCAAGGCATAAGCAAATAATATGGGAAACCCACTCCCCAATAATGGGACTTATGTTTTTAATATGCTGTACTGCATGGCTCTTGTAAGGGGCATTGCAAGTTGCTCTGTCCTAATTTTTGGCAGCTTTTGCTTGGAAAGCATAAGCAAATACTATGGGAAACCCACTCCCCAATAATGGGACTTATGTTTGTAATATACTCTACTGCATGGCTCTTGTAAGGGGCATTGCAAGCTGCTCCGTCCTAATTTTTGGCAGCTTTTGCTTGCAAGGTATAAGCAAATACTATGGGACACCCACTCCCCAATAATGGGACTTATGTTTGTAATATGCTCTACTGCATGGCTCTTGTAAGGGGCATTGCAAGTTGCTCCGTCCTAATTTTTGGCAGCTTTTCCTTGGAAAGCATAAGCAAATACTATGGGACACCCACTCCCCAATAATGGGACTTATGTTTGTAATATGCTGTACTGCATGGCTCTTATAAGGGGCATTGCAAGTTGCTCCATCCTAATTATTGGCAGCTTTTGCTTGCAAGGCATAAGCAAATACTATGGGACACCCACTCCCCAATAATTGGACTTATGTTTGTAATATGCTGTACTGCATGGCTCTTGTAAGCGGCATTGCAAGTTGCTCCGTCCTAATTTTTGGCTGCTTTTGCTTAGAAAGCATAAGCAAATACTATGGGACACCCACTCCCCAATAATGGGACTTATGTTTGTAATATGCTGTACTGCATGGCTCTTGTAAGGGGCATTGCAAGTTCCTCCGTCCTAATTTTTGGCAGCTTTTGCTTGCAAGGCATAAGCAAATACTATGGGACACCCACTCCCCAATAATGGGACTTATGTTTGTAATATGCTGTACTGCATGGCTCTTGTAAGGGGAATTGCAAGTTGCTCCGTCCTAATTTTTGGCAGCTTTTGCTTGGAAAGCATAAGCAAATACTATGGGACACCCACTCCCCAATAATGGGACATATTTTTGTAATATGCTGTACTGCATGGCTCTTGTAAGGGGCATTGCAAGTTGCTCCGTCCTAATTTTTGGCAGCTTTTGCTTGGAAAGCAGAAGCAAATACTATGGGACACCCACTCCCCAAAAATGGGACTTATGTTTGTAATATGCTGTACTGCATAGCTCTTGTAAGGGGCATTGCAAGTTGCTCTGTCCTAAATTTGGCAGCTTTTGCTTGGAAAGCATAAGCAAATACTATGGGACTCCCACTCCCCAATAAGGGGACTTATGTTTGTAATATGGTGTACTGCATGGCTCTTGTAAGGGGCATTGCAAGTTGCTCCATCCTAATTTTTGGCAGCTTTTGCTTGCAAGGCATAAGCAAATACTATAGGACACCCACTCCCCAATAATGGGACTTATGTTTGTAATATGCTGTACTGCATGGCTCTTGTAAGGGGCATTGCAAGTTGCTCCATCCTAATTTTGGCAGCTTTTTCTTGGAAAGCATAAGCAAATACTATGGGACACCCACTCCCCAATAATGGGACTTATGTTTGTAATATGCTGTACTGCATGGCTCTTGTAAGGGGCATTGCAAGTTGCTCCATCCTAACTTTTGGCTGCTTTTGCTTAGAAAGCATAAGCAAATACTATGGGACACCCACTCCCCAATAATGGGACTTATGTTTGTAATATGCTGTACTGCATGGCTCTTGTAAGGGGCATTGCAAGTTGCTCTGTCCTAATTTTTGGCAGCTTTTGCTTGGAAAGCATAAGCAAATACTATGGGACACCCACTCCCCAAAAATGGGACTTATGTTGTAATATGCTGTACTGCATGGCTCTTGTAAGGGGCATTGCAAGTTGCTCCGTCCTAATTTTTGGCAGCTTTTGCTTGGAAAGCAGAAGCATATGCCATGGGACACCCACTCCCCAATAATGGGACTTATGTTTGTAATATGCTGTACTGCATGGCTCTTGTAAGGGGCATTGCAAGTTGCTCTGTCCTAATTTTTGGCAGCTTTTGCTTGGCAAGCATAAGCAAATACTATGGGACACCCACTCCCCAATAATGGGACTTATGTTTGTAATATGCTGTACTGCATGGCTCTTGTAAGGGGCATTGCAAGTTGCTCCGTCCTAATTTTTGGCAGCTTTTGCTTGCAAGGTATAAGCAAATACTATGGGACACCCACTCCCCAATAATGGGACTTATGTTTGTAATATGCTGTACTGCATGGCTCTTGTAAGGGGCATTGCAAGTTGCTCCGTCCTAATTTTTGGCAGCTTTTGCTTGCAAGGCATAAGCAAATAATATGGGAAACCCACTCCCCAATAATGGGACTTATGTTTGTAATATGCTGTACTGCATGGCTCTTGTAAGGGGCATTGCAAGTTGCTCTGTCCTAATTTTTGGCAGCTTTTGCTTGGAAAGCATAAGCAAATACTATGGGACACCCACTCCCCAATAATGGGACTTATGTTTGTAATATGCTCTACTGCATGGCTTTTGTAAGGGGCATTGCAAGTTTCTCCGTCCTAATTTTTGGCAGCTTTTGCTTGCAAGGCATAAGCAAATACTATGGGACACCCACTCCCCAATAATGGGACTTATATTTGTAATATGCTGTACTGCATGGCTCTTGTAAGGGGCATTGCAAGTTGCTCCGTCCTAATTTTTGGCAGCTTTTGCTTGGAAAGCATAAGCAAATACTATGGGACACCCACTCCCCAATAATGGGACTTATGTTTGTAATATGCTGTACTGCATGGCTCTTGTAAGGGGCATTGCAAGTTGCTCCGTCCTAATTTTTGGCAGCTTTTGCTTGGAAAGCATAAGCAAATACTATGGGACACCCACTCCCCAAAAATGGGACTTATGTTGTAATATGCTGTACTGCATGGCTCTTGTAAGGGGCATTGCAAGTTGCTCCGTCCTAATTTTTGGCAGCTTTTGCTTGGAAAGCAGAAGCATATGCCATGGGACACCCACTCCCCAATAATGGGACTTATGTTTGTAATATGCTGTACTGCATGGCTCTTGTAAGGGGCATTGCAAGTTGCTCCATCCTAATTTTTGGCAGCTTTTGCTTGCAAGGCATAAGCAAATACTATGGGACTCCCACTCCACAATAATGGGACTTATGTTTGTTTATGCTGTACTGCATGTGACGCGCCCCCTGGGCCGTGTGTACACGTGTGTGGGATACCCGGTGCCGTATCTCTGGGGTCTGTAGTCTCCGTGGCGGTGACCCGGTCCTGTGGCTCAGGCTGGTCAAACCAGTGGCAGTCTTTCTTAGGTTTTGAGGTTAATTGTCCGACTGCGCCACCCGTGGATTGCCGTCAGGGAGTACCACCACTACGAGGCAGACCGCTGAGGCTGGTGTTGTGTGCGCAGCAGAGAATGGGATAACTCGCCACGGGAGGAGTATAGCCTTAGGGCAGTGTGTGTGGATGATGGGGGTGATGGTGCACGAGTGTAGCAGGAACGACTCAGAGTCTTTGCAGTGCAGTTCAGGGTCTTTACTGATGATTATAAGGTAGACCCTCCCGGGAGTACTGGCTAGCATAAGAGGCCTGGTCAGTCTGTGAGCAAAAAGGAGTTCCCCTGGCCAGGTGGAGTTGTAGGCCTCCCCGTCTGTCTGCACTCTTCCTGGCTACCTTGCTGTAAGTGGGTAGAAGTAGCCCACGTCCCTGAGTGTACCGTGTAGTGCTCACCCGTATGGCTGGTGACTTGGGGCCTTTTGTTAGCCTCCGCTCCACGACGGCGGTGCTGGTCCCTTGCTTGTGACTGAGCCTCCGGGCTTCTATGGCCAGAGGACCTGAAATCCCCTTCCGGCTGGTTTCTGCTGCTGGATATATAAGTCCTCACAGCCTCGGACTCCTGTGTCTGGTTCCTATTGTCTTCTGCCAGGGCAAGCTCTGCTCAGCTTCCAGCCCCTTGTCTTTAGCTCCTAGCTCCTACAGAGCTCCTTGCTGTTACTTTCCCTTGCTCTCACTCTGACTCTGACTGTTCTCTGTTCTCTGACTCACTCAACCCCGCCCCAGATCCAGTTTATAAGGGCAGAATTCTCCCCTCCCAGGACTGGGGCAGGAGAATGTTGCATGTTTAAGGGATCCTGACCAGGAAACCTCCCACTTGCTCTCCGACGTAATATCTCTATTACTGTGGTGACCAGACCCCTGGGGTGCCACACATGGCTCTTGTAAGGGGCATTGCAGTTCCTCATAATTTTTGGAAAGCCTTCCATTCACTGCTTAGGCCAACAGTGCACAGGAGACCCAGTTGCTATAAATGGAAAAAAAGGTTTAGTTAACGCCCTCTGACCTCCATGTCATTTCCAAGGGGCATTGCAGTGGCTCAAAATTTTTGGTAGGCATTGCACTCACTGTATGCCCTATAACTGTGTAGCTGAACCGCACCTTTTGTTACAGAAACATATCCTACAAGACATATCTGGTTGACTGGCCTGATATTGATGTGAATGGTCCCTGTTCCTCCTGCTCTTTCTTCTTTGCCACTACCTCATCCATCATTTATCACCTGAAGCTTTGTTTCAACGGGAGTCATAGAACTTGGATAGTAGCAGGAAAATATCCAGCAATCCTCGGAGGAGATAGGATATGCGCCAAAAACGCTGACCACCTCAGGCCTAGCCGCTACTACATACATGCGCTTGCATTACAACAAAACAAAGCAGATGCTAACTTCTATCATCCTCATCATGCTCCTCACCTTGGCACTCTCAACTCCCCTGATGGAGAAGCCAGGGCCCACCGGAGGAGTCTGATTGTCCGGTGGGCTCAGCCAATGCTGCCCTAAAGCAGGCCAGGCTAAGAAAAGTGTGGGAAAGGTTACCGGGACAAATAAGGGTGGCTGGGGACCGAGTATGGACACACGGCCACCCTCTGGAGGCTGGGGAGCAAGCGGGGACACCCGGCCACTAGGCGGCTGGGGACTGAGTATGGATACCAGGCCGCCGACACAGCCATGGCGTGGTGGCCAGATTCCGCCTCCACATCCCTAAAAGGCACAATTTAAAGTGCAAGCAAGCAGTATGGTATTGCTGCCTGGGGGTGGGTGGGTAGCAGGCTGCATACTTGCGCTTGCATTGCAAGGAATGGGAGAGGTACAATTGAACACTGCCCTGGGACAAGGACTTGAATGGGGATAGTTGCAAGTCTGCAACGACAGGTGCAAGGTGGGAAGCATCTTCGCATGTACCATGAACAGGGGTTTGGCATGCACACACTACAGCGGAATAGGCTCTCCTTCCCACTAAATGCACTGGGGAGGGCACAGGTAATGTTTTGGTATACGCGCTTAATCTTATGTATAAGGCACACCAGGACAAATAGGGGCGGCTGGGGACTGAGTATGGATACCTCGCTGCCGAAGCAGCCATGAGGTAGTGGCCAGCTTCGGCCTCCTCGAAACTAAAAGGCCCCATTTCAAGTGCAAGCTAGCAGTATGGAATTGCAGTCTGGGGGTGGGTGGGTGGCAGGCTGCACACTTACACTTGTATTAAAAGAAAACGTAGCTGATGCTAACTTCTGTCATCATCATCATTCATCATCATCATGCTCCTCACCTTGGCACTCTCACCTCCACCGATGGAGAAGTCAGGGCCCACCGGAGGAGTCTGGTTCTCTGGTGGGCTCGTCCAATGCTGCCTAACGCAGGCCGGGCTAAGAAAAGTGTGTGGGGGGATGTTCCAAGGAGAAATAGGGGCGGCTGGGGACCGTTTATGGACACCCGGCTGCCCCCAGGCGGCTGGGGACCGAGTATGGACACCCGGACGCCGGGCAGCTGGGGACTGAGTATGGATACCAGGCCGCCAACACAGCCATGACGTGGTGGCCAGATTCCGCCTCCACATGCCTAAAAGGCCCAATTTCAAGTTCAAGCAAGCAAGCAGTATGGTATTGCAGCCTGGGGGTGGTTGGGTGGCAGGCTGCATACTTGCGCTTGCATTGCAAGGAATGGGGGAGGTACAATTGAACACTGCCCTGGGACTAGAACTTGCATGGGGATAGTTGCAAGTCTGCATCTTCTTATGCGGCAAGGATCACTTATGATGGGCACACTTTTAGACAGTGACCTGGGAGTCAGAGATGCGTCCAGCGGTCTTCCCCATGCTGTTCCCATGTCTTTTCAGCACTTTATGCATGTGTCACACAGCACATGGCCAGATAAGGTTGTAAAATGTTAAAATGACATTTCCCGGTGAATGCATTTGTCATAGTTGAAAGCAATACAAAAGTGCAAAAACGCATAAAAAATGCTACTTGTGAACATAGCCGAAGGTGTGGAGGAGTGTTTTTGTTTTTGGTCATTTATTTTAACTTATACACAAGTCTTTTCCCTGGAAAGGATGTTCCTTAACATATTTCACAGGAAAAAAGTTTCACTTTAGTTTTTGAGCGTTTTATTGTGAGCCCGAAAAAGTGGCTTAATACCTCTGACTACGTTGTTGACAGCAGTGACCTGGGAGTCAGAAATGCTTCCTGGGGCGATCCCCATGCTGTCCCCATGTCATTTGAGCACTGTCACTATCGTTTTGGGCACTTGTTAGGCTTTTAAAAGACTGCCGGGGGTGCCACCGCCAAAATGCTCGAGTCTCCCATAGACTAACATTGGGCTCGTTGCTCGGGTCGAGCACCCGAGTATCACGGTGAGCTCGGCCCGAGCTTCGAGCACCCGAGCATTTTAGTGCTCGCTTAACACTAGCAGTCATCTTTATAAATCTTTTTGGAATGGCACCAACCAAAAGTTCCAACATCATCACCTTGCCCAATGCAGATTCGCAATTCATCACTGAATATGACTTTCATCCAGTCATCCATAGTCCACGATTGCTTTTACTTAGGCCATTGTAACCTTGTTTTTTTCTGTTTAGGTGTTAATGATGGCTTATGTTTAGCTTTTCTGTATGTAAATCCTATTTCCTTTAGGCGGTTTCTTACAGATCGGTCACAGACTTTGACTCCAGTTTCCTCCCATTCGTATTTGTTTTGTTGTGCATTTCCTGTTTTGGAGACATATTGCTTTAACTTTCCTGTCTTGATGCTTTGATGTCTTCCTTGGTTTACCAGTATGTTTGCCTTTAACAACCTTCCCATGTTGTTTGAATTTTGTCCAGATTTTAGACACAGCTGACTGTGCACAACCAACATCTTTTGCAACATTGTGTGATGATTTACCTTCTTTTAAGAGTTTGATAATCCACTCCTTTTTTTCAATTAACATCTCTCGTGTTGGAGCCATGATTCATGTCAGTTCACTTGGTGCAACAGCTCTCCAAGGTGTGATCACTCCTTTTTAGATGCAGACTAACAAGCAGATCTAATTTGATGCAGGTGTCAGTTTTGGAAATGAAAATTTACAGGGTGATTCCATAATTTTTTCCTCAGAATTCAGTGATTGCATAATTTTTTCCCTCTGCTTGGTCTGAAAAAAATTACCCTTACTGCGTACCACATTTTTAATCTTGATTTCTTTTAGTGTTTCTTAAAGCACTAAAGTTGCCATTTGAAATTACTTTAGTTTTGTGCCATTTTTGTGATCAGTTTTTTTTCAACAACATTAACCCCTTAACAACATTAGACGTACTAATACGCGTCTGTGCCCTGGGACTTAAGAGCTAGACCCGTATTAGTACGTCATGGCGATCGCGCGCGCACACAGGCTGTGCGGACGCGATCGCCGCCGGGTGTCAGCTGATTGTCACAGCTGACACCTGGTACTATGTGCAGGGAGCAGTCACGCACCGCTCCCAGCACATTAACTCCCGCGATGCTGCGATCGAAGTCGATCGCAGCATTGCGGTGGCAAGGGGAGGTGATCGCAGATACTCACCTCCTCTTCCGGCTTCCATCGCTGTCTGCCGTGGCTTCCAGGATGTTGCCATGATGACCCGATGTCATCATGACAACATCCGGGTCACCAGACAGCAGGAAGATTTTTTGGACATGCGCAGTGCATCTCCAAACAATCTTCTCCCTGTCCAGCGCTGACATCCTGCATGGTACAGGGATGGTGCTGCATTCCTGTGCCATGCAGGCGATCAGAGAAAAAAAAGTGAAAGTCCCATAGTGGGACAAAGTAATAAAGTATAAAAACTATCAGAAAGTGAAAAAAAAAAAAAAAAATTGTAAAAATATTAAAAAATATATAAAAAAAATAATCCACCAAAAATAAAAATATAATGTACCCATCAATAAATATTATTATAAAAAAATACCGCCAAACAAAAAATGGAATAACACGCGATCAACAAGACAAATATAAATAAAAATGGTACCACTGAAAACGACATCTCGTCCTGCAAAAAACAAGCCACCATACAGCTCCATCAGCCGAAAAATAAAAAAGTTATAGCTCTCAGAATAAAGCTATGCTAAAAAATTATTTTTTCTATAAAATTGCTTTTATTATGTAAAAGTGCAAAACATAGAAACTAAACTTTGGAGCTCCCCCACAAGTGACCCCATTTTGGAAACTAGACCACCCAAGGCACCTATCTAGATGCATAATGAGCACTTGGAACCCCCAGGTGCTTCACAAATTGATTCGTAAAAATGAAAAAGTGGAAAAAAAAATACTTTTTCATTTTTACGAATCAATTTGTGAAGCACCTGGGGGTTCCAAGTGCTCACTATGCATCTAGATAGGTGCCTTGGGTGGTCTAGTTTCCAAAATGGGGTCACTTGTGGGGGAGCTCCAATGTTTAGGCACACAGGAGCTCTCCAAACGTGACATGGTGTCCGCAAACAAATTGGAACCATGTCGCTTTTGGAGAGGCCCTGTGTGACTAAACATTGGAGCTCCCCCACAAGTGACCCCATTTTGGAAACTAGACCACCCAAGGCACCTATCTAGATGCATAATGAGCACCTGGAACCCCCAGGTGCTTCACAAAATGATTTGTAAAAATGAAAAAGTGAAAAAAAAACACTTTTTCATTTTTACGAATCAATTTGTGAAGCACCTGGGGGTTCCAAGTGCTCACTATGCATCTATATAGGTGCCTTGGGTGATCT
The DNA here is from genome assembly GCF_046119375.1 of Phyllobates terribilis. Taxonomy (NCBI): domain Eukaryota; kingdom Metazoa; phylum Chordata; class Amphibia; order Anura; family Dendrobatidae; genus Phyllobates; species Phyllobates terribilis. The sequence continues at coordinate 227,976,542 of NW_027362763.1, forward strand.
AGTTTCCAAAATGGGGTCACTTGTGGGGGAGCTCCAATGTTTAGGCACACAGGAGCTCTCCAAAAGTGACATGGTGTCCGCTAACAAATTGGAACCATGTCGCGTTTGGAGAGGCCCTGTGTGACTAATGCATAGTGAGCACTTGGAACCCCCAGGTGCTTCACAAATTGATTCATAAAAATGAAAAAGTGTTTTTTTTTTCACTTTTTCATTTTTACGAATCAATTTGTCAAGCACCTGGGGGTTCCAAGTGCTCACTATGCATCTAGATAGGTGCCTTGGGGGGGTCTAGTTTCCAAAATGGGGTCACTTGTGGGGGAGCTCCAATGTTTAGGCACATCAGGGGCTCTCCAAACGCAACATGGCGTCCGCTAATTATTCAAGCAAATTTTACAATCAAAAAGTCAAATGGCGCTCCTTCCCTTCCGAGCCCTGCCGTGCGCCCAATCAGTGTTTTTTCCCCACATGTGGGGTATCTGCGTGCCCAGGGGAAATTGCTCAGCAAATTTTGGGGTCCATTTTTTCTTGTTACCCCTGTGAAAATAAAAAAAATTGGGTCTAAAGTAACATTTTTGTGAAAAAAGTTAAATGTTCATTTTTTTCTTCCACATTCCAAAAATTCCTGTGAAACACCTGAAGGGTTAATAAAGTTCTTGAATGTGGTTTTGAGCTCCTTGAGGGGTGCAGTTTTTAGAATGGTGTCACTTTTTGGTATTTTCTGTCATAAAGACCTCTCAAAGTGACTTCAAATGTGATGTGGTCCCTAAAAAAATTGTTTTGTAAATTTTGTTGGAAAAATGAGAAATCGCTGGTCAAGCTTTTAACCCTTATAGCTCCATAACAAAAAAAAATTTGTTCCAAAATTGTGCTGATGTAAAGTAGACATGTGGAAAATGTTATTTATTAAGTATTTTGTGTGACATATCTCTCTGATTTAAGGGCATCAAAATTCAAATTTTGAAAATTGCAAAATTTTCAAAATTTTCACCAAATTTCCGTTTTTTTCCACAAATAAACGCAAGTGATATCGAAGAAATTTTACCAAAATCAAGAAGTACTATATGTCACGAAAAACAATCTCAGAATCAGGGGGATCCATTGAAGCGTTCCAGAGTAATTACCTCATAAAGTGACAGTGGTCAGAATTGTAAAAATTGGCCTGGTCATTAACATGCAAACCACCCTCGGGGGTTAAGGGGTTAAACAACTGAATGAACATCCTCCTAGCCCAGTGATTCCATAATTTTTGCCAGGGGTTGTATATATATATATATATATGTTGTGACTCAGCAGCACCTCTCCCTACTCTACCTGGTTCCGGGGTAGACTGTGACGAGCATAGCGGTGCCAGGTCTTATATAGACCTGATGATGTTGTGCGGCCAGCCAATCACTGTAATGCCACAACCAACATGGCTACGACATTACAGTGTGTGACAGGCAATCCCTGCATGTTCATTGGCTCTCTAAAGAGCACCAAACATGCAGGTAGGGGACCTGAGTTCCCGCCCGAGCCACCTGGAAATACTCGCCGAGCTTGTCGAGCACCATGATTCTCGGGCGAGTACAGAGTAGTGGCAAGCAAATTCGCTCATCACTACTAAGGAGACTTTTAAATCCAGTAAAAAGTGAAAATCACCCCCACCTTATGTCCCATTAAAAAAACACAATAAAAAAATATGCACAAATTTGGTATTGCTGCGTTCGTAAAAATACAATCTAACAAAATCTAAAATAAATTGATCAATAAATTGATCAATAAACTGCGTAATGAAAAAAAATCAAAACAACAGAATTGCGTTTTGTTTTGCCTCAGCAACATTACAATAACATGCAATAAGAGCCAATAAAAACATTGTATCTACTACAATATGGTATCAGTAAAAATGTCAACTGAGGGTCCAAAAAATAAACCATACAACCCCATATCCCGAAAAATGAAAATGTTACAGGTCTTGGAAAATGGATACAACATTTCAGATATTTTTCACCACTTAAATAAAAAAATACTACATGTTTGGAACCTGTGTAATCGTACTGACCTGGAGAAGTATGCTGCCAGGTCAGTTTTACCATATATCGATCATAATAAATTAAAAAAAAAAAAAAACTATTGGGAAATTGCACTTTTTTTGCTCTTTGAAGAAAAAATAAAAATGAAAAAACAAAAAATGGCCATGTCATGAAGGGGTCAATAGAGAGGTGCTGTCCTGCAGCTGATTTGTCATGATTTATTTAACTACATACATTTGTAGATTGTGAGCCCTCGCGGGCAGGTCCTCTCTCCTCCTGTACCAGTTGCTGACTCGTTTTTTTTTAAGATTATTGTAAGTGTTTCTGCTATACCCCTTTTTCACATGTAAAGCGCCATGGAATAAATGGCGCTCTAATAATAATAATAATAATACTATAGGCTAATCTTTACAGAGACTTGATCTCAAATGCACAAGTGAAAATGTATGTGCATAACACAGCCTATAATTAAAATGTATGTAAACAACGTTACTTCATTGACAATCCCTGCCAACCTTGCAGTTATTACCCAATGTCAAGCTTGTCTACTGAATATAGTGAAATATAGTTATAACTGAATGATAATGAATAGAGATGAGCGAACCTCTCAAGGTTTGATTCGTTTCAGATCGGCGAACTTCCCAATGTTCTCCGAACAATTCGTTAAACAGTTCGACAAACATATATGAATCCCATTGCATGGGAGGCAAAACCAAACGCATACAAAACACCTTCAAATTGAGTACAGTACAAATAGAATAATTATTATTTATTGTTATAGTGCCATTTATTCCATGGCAGTTTACATGTGAAAAGTGGTTACCGACTGGTACAGGAGGAGAGGTGACCCTGTCCGTGAGGGCTCACAAACAATCTGCAAGGGATGGGTGAGGATACAGTAAGTGAAGGTAGAGCTGGTCGTGGTATGGTGGAGCGAGGGTTACTGTAGATTGTATGCTTGACAGAAGAGGTCAGTCTTCAGGTTTCTTTTCAAGGTTTCCACAGTAGGTAAGAGTCTGATGTGTTGGTAGGGAATTCCAGAGTATGGGAGATGCACGGGACAAATCTTGCATGCGATTGTGGGAAGAGGAAATAAGAGGGGAGTAGAGAAGGAGATCTTGTGGGGATGAGAGGTTATGCACAGGTGAGTATAGGGAGACTAGGTCACAGATGTATGGAGGAGACTGGTTTTAGATGGCTTTGTATGCCAAAGTTAGGCTTTTCAACTGGAGTCTCTGGGCAACAGGGAGCCAGTGCAGGAATTGACACAGGGGAGAAGCGGGTGAATAGCAGGGTGACAGGTGGATTAGTCGGCCAGCAGAGTTTAGGATAGATTGGAGGGGTGTGAGAGTGTTAGAAGGGAGGCCACAGAGCAGGAGGTTGCAGTAGTCAAGGCAGGAGATGATGATGGCATGCCCTAGTGTTTTTGCCAATTCATGTTTGAGGAATTTGCAGATCCAGGAGATATTTTGGAATTGGAGTTGGCAGGAAGTGGAAAGGGCTTGGATTTCAAGTTTGAAGGAGAGATCAGAGTCAAGCTTGTGGGATTGGCAAGAGAGGCAAAAATTGCAATAATATGACTACTACATGCATGAACTGGCACATGCGCGATCAACATTCGTTAGACTGGGAATCTCACTGTGCTAAAATGTAGAATAGCGGGCCTCACCAAACACCGGTCACTCCATCAACCACACCTGCTGCTTCTTCCTCCTCCGTCATCGTGGCAAGTGTTTTCACACAGGTCTCCAGATGCAGAACCTCCACTTGCTTACCCACTACATTTGGGGTGAGTGAGAGCTCATCAGCTGTTATGGAAGTGGATATGCCTGCTGTTTTTGACCGATCTCAGATACCGAGCACACCACATCTTTCTCAATCCACCAAAACACCTCCGCCTGCACCTCTCTCACATTCCAGCAGTTTGTCGTTTTCACCCTACTTTGCCTTCTCTCAGCACAGCAGCCAGTCAGTCCCGCAGTCACGTAAAAGATTATTTCCTCCTACACATGCCAAAATGAAGAACTTGAACTTCACCATCACCAATCTGATTGCCACGGAAAAGCTGCCTTTCCGCCTGGTGGATACAAACGTATTCCGAAAGCTGATGGTCGTCGCAGTCCCCCAGTACCAGTTGCCTAGTATCATGTCTCCAGCACATCTATCTGTGGTGCCCCTGAGGGTCCAGTCGCCACAGGGGTACTGCACCTCAGCCCGAAGTGTGGTATCTCCTATTCCAAGATGGAGTACTACTCAGGACACCACTTCACCATTCAACACTACACCACTCCTGTCCTGTGGGGGGGCTTACATGCACCAAGGTGCTGCCCCAGCCGGGATAAGAGGGGATGAGGGGAACCAAAGATAGGGGGAACCATGTAGTGGGAGAGGGTGGAGGAGGCACTTAGTGGTTACACCACAAAATTCATATTTAATAAACGGCCATCTTCGGCTTATAGTCTTTGATTGTGATCTTCATCACTGAACGTGGCTTTCTGTGTGAACCTGCAGCTGATTGAAGATGCACGGTCCTCGTGCTCTGGCCTTGAGGCGAGGAGCGAGTTAGAGTTAACAGCTGTCTCTACCCGGTCAAGGTCCCTACCTAAGAAGGCCTGGAGGGGAGCAGAGAAGACAAGCTCCGCAGGCAAAAGGATCCCAAGGGGGGATGCAGATGGAGCGGCATACGCCACCTGTCCTCACTATTCTGGCCTAGTCAGAGGGATTCCAGCTACAAAAGGGGTACCGGTCCCTGATATCTGACTCTGTCACTTCAAGTCTCAGTCAGAAAAGCCCGGAGGCTTAGTGGATCCCAGGAGGGATACGGACGGAGCGGCATACACCACCTGTAACTCTCTACCTGCGCTTTATCCAGAGGGACCTGGCCTTACATCTAGTTCTAACCACACATACAGTCAAGTGAAGACTTAGTGGGAGAACATAGCTAGGAGAGGAACACACGCCAGAGGGGTCTCGACAGGTGCTCCTGATCTATCTAGAAAGTGCTGGACCCCCTTCCTGGTGGCCGCAGCACGCCGCGAGGAGCAGAGGGAAGATTTGCGGCTAAAGTTCATCTGAATGTGAGTAAAAACCCTGGATGACTTCACACCCCACTTCAGCCTGTTATTTACTGCGCGGCACTGCACCCAGCATCATTCCTCCTCATCCTGCCCTGAGGCCTGCTCCACCTGCGGGGAGCTGTTCCATCTAAGCTGCCCCTTTAACACCGGCCTCAGTGGACTGAAGCAGCGCTGGTGTCTATCACAGGAAACCGTAGGTGGCGTAGTCGGAAAATACCACTCAACCCTGAAAGCCCATTACATCCTTTATTGTGACCGCCCTGGGCACGGACCGGGTCCGGGCCACGACTGCAACCCCCAACATCTGAACCGGCTCCGAGTAACTTCCCAGGGTGAGGGTTGTGAGCATCAGATATCAAAATATGCATTTGACAACCCCTTTATGGATTATTAAATAATAATATTGACCTTGTCCTAGCCATCTCAGTGCCCCTACAAGTATTATCCACAGTTTCCTGGCTGATGATGTTGATAGAAAGATGGAGGATGTCAAATTTCAATGTTCTCTCTGTAGAGAAGATGCTGCCAGACCTATCCACAGTTTATTTTGCTCTCCTCATTGAGACCACGTGAACACTCGACCCAACCAAGCATTCATGTGTGTCGGATGGAGAGTATTTTGGAAATAATAGCTGTCTGTGAAACAAACATTCAGACAACAGCTATTGAATCTGTATGTGCACATGTGGCATGATTAGTCAGCAAATAGGTCCTTGTATTCCAAGCAACAGGGAGAAACACTATTCTCTACTCTTTCTTAGCCCTGTTGTAGAGAGAGAGCAGAAGAGCTTTCAAATAATAGTTCACTTGTTTAAAGATGAGGCCTCATTCAAATGTCCGTTTTTCACTTATGTGTTCTATCAGTGTTTTTCAAACGTAGGGCTCGATACATTATTGAATTTACACCTAAATTTGAAGTTGTTTGCACCTTTTTTTGTTTGCGCTACATATATCTTTCCATTTGCACCTTTTTTTAAATCTACTTTATATGTGCTTGCCTGTTTTTTTTTAGTCCACAATTGTGCAGAGTTTAGTATTTCCAAAAGATTTTGTCTGTTTCATCATTTGCACCTTTTTGAAAAGTTGCAAAATTTGTTGTAAATTTACTTTAAAAAAATTTAATTTGGAAAAATTTTATGTCATATATCTTGGATTTTTGTATGCGGCTTATAACAATTTCCTCCTTTATGTGTAACTATGAGTATACAATTTCTCTCATTGAATGTGAAAGGGTTAAATTCACCTGCCAAACGCTCCATGTTGTGGAGGGAGGTGAGGAAATCGAAGGCAGACATTGTGTATCTGCAGGAGACACCTTTATTGGCAGCTGATAACCATAGATTGCATCAGGCACAATTCTCCCATACATTCTTTGCAAATGACCAAACTAAGACAGCAGGAATCTGCATTATGATAAAAAATTCGGTGGCCTTCCAGAACATTCAGATGTGTGCAGACCCCATGGATAGATACTTGGTGTTGGTGTGTACATTGAATGGGACCCCTCATACAATTTCAGCACTATACGCCCCAAATTCTGCCCAGCTCCCATTTGTGCGAAAAGTCCTCTCTACCATTTCAACACTTAAACAAGGTGAGGTTATTGTATGCGGGGATTTTAACATGCCAATGGATGGTACTTTAGACTGCTCATCTAGATCGGGTCGCCCTCGGGGAGAATTGGGCAAGTTGGTCCATGAATTTGGTCTGCACGATTTTTGGAGATACTCTCATGCCAGTGAAAGGGACTATACTTTTCATTCTCTCCGACATGGGTCATATAGTAGGATTGACTTATTCCTAGTGGACAATAGAGCTCTCAATAGATGTATATCTGCGGAGGTTGGAACGAGTACGTGGTCTGACCACGCACTGATCTACCTACGTGTATATCTTGGGCACCAATTCAACCCAACACCACACTGGCGACTAAACACCTCTTTATTATTGAATGACTCTATAATGACAAAAGCAACAGCAGAATTGACATCTTATTTTGAATTAAATGACAATGGCACAGTTTCCGACGAGACTTTATGGACAGCGCACAAAGCGGTGATACGGGGAGTCTTCTTACAACAAGCGTCACAATTGAAAAGAAAGAGGGAGCAACATAGAAATGACCTCCTGACTGAGTTGAAAAAGCTAGAAATATTAAATAAAACCTCCCCCTCCCCGGCTACTACTGAAGCCATATATCAGCTCAGATTTAAACTGCGCTCTGAGCTGCTGGCAGTATATGAATATAACCTCTGCAAGTTTCAACTTAGTCACTACGCCATGGGAGACAGGCCGGGAGCCGTTTTGGCCAGGCGGGTCAAGAAAAGGGCTGCAAAATCCAGAATAGATCATCTACGGGACTCGAAAGGGTTGATAGCCATAAGTCTGAAGGACATAGCTGCAGTCTTTGCTGCATACTATAAATCTTTATATAACCTAAAAGATGATGTTGATACACCACAGCCACAAAAGTCAGATATTGATTAATATTTGAGTGATTTGAAGCTCCCGAAGGTTTCCCGGGAGCAGTTACAAATATTGAATGCCCCGTTCGCAGAAGTAGAACTGAAAGATATTATTAATTCATCCAAATGTCACAAGACCCCTGGCCCAGACAGCATGGCTAATGAGTACTATCGTGGTTTCCAAAAAATTCTTACCCCATACCTTATCAGGTTATATAATATCTAGAGAGACTCGGGAAAGGTAGCAGTACCTAATTTGGAGGCTACGATTTTCACATAGCCTAAGCCTGGAAAGACCCCTGATTCTCCAGGTAATTTTAGACCAATGGCACTTTTGAATAGTGATGTAAAGATCTTTACCAAGCTCTTGGCTGTTAGACTAAATCGTGTCGTTCCTTCCCTGATATCCTCGGATCAAGTTGGTTTTGTAGCTGGTAGGGAAGCTAAAGATGGTACGAGGAGGATGTTGGATCTGATCAGAGTGGCAGAGTTGAGCGGCCTCCCCAGTGCACTCCTGTCGCTAGATGCTGAGAAAGCGTTTGATAGGATGCACTGGGGATACCTTAAAAGTGTTTTGCTTAAATTTGGACTAAAAGGACCTATTCTGTCTGCGATTAACGCATTGTACTCCACTCCTTCCGCTAAGGTTTTGACGTCTGGTTTCCTCTCTGAATCCTTCCCCATAACAAATGGGACACCGCAGGGCTGTCCCTTATCTCCAGTCATATTTGCTTTATGTATGGAACCCTTGGCTGAAAAGATTAGAAATAACTCAGAGATTTCGGGCATATCGGTGGGGGGGTCCTCCCACAAAATCGGTCTTTATGCAGACGATGTGGTTATCCCGTGCACTGATCTGGACAGGTCCTTCTCTGCCATTATGTCCGATCTCAAAACGTTTACAAACATCTCGTATTATAAACTGAATGCAGCTAAGACGGTTGTCCTACCGATTTTTGTTCCGTTGTCACTTAGGCAAAGACTGGAAGGGGCATACCCTTTTCAGTGGGCGCAGGAAGGAAGGACGTATTTGGGTATCACCTTAACCCTTTCAAAACAATTGGTGGAAGTAAATTTTACTAGACTGATAAATACGGTGCGGGAGGAGCTGGCGGTATTACAAAACGTTGTTGCATCGTGGATAGCCAGGATAAATATTTTTAAAATGAAGGTCCTTCCAAAAATTTTATACTATTTTAGGTGTATCCCAATTAAAATCCCTTCTAAAATCATAAATACCCTTCAAAGATTGGCTAATAATTACGTTTGGGACAATAGGAGACTGAGTGTGTCTGGTAGACTTCTGTATTATCCATATGACATGGGAGGAATGGGCATGCCCAATCTCATAGCCTACTATAGAGCGGCAGTCTTGACGGGAATCAGGGACTGGTGGAACATGGACAGTGGCCACAAATGGTTGCAAATAGAGTCCTTACTTGCCCGAAACCATTCTACCAGATTGATAATGGAGACAGAAGTAGTGAAGCGAAGCACTATGGTCGCCGTGTTACCAACATCGTAGGCTACTATGCATTGTTGGAGGAATTTGGCATCCAAACTGCTGTTACTCCCCAGGACTGAGATCTCTTTACGAGCTCTAGAATATCATATTCCATATATTAACCTTCAACGTTGGGAGTCAGCTGGAGTTCAATCGCTAGCTGACCTGTTGGAGGACAATGTAATAATTCCTTATGATAAACTAGTTATGAGATTCCCAGACCTGCGGTCCTTGTTTTACCAGTATTTGCAAATAAGGCATTTACTACACTCTACTCAGACATCCCCCTTTTTTATTCTACATAAGGATAAAAGAGCTATGAGTTATTTTCTCCACTCTAAGACCGGTTCTAAGGGAGTTTCTATACTTTATAGGGCTCTAAACGACCCAGATCTGGACGATAAATTGACGTATATGACTCGTTGGGAACGGGATCTAAGAATTTCGACGGACCCTCAGGACTGGCGGGATGGTTTGGATGAGGTCCAGCGAGTTTTGTCGTGTTTAAACCAACTAGAGCAGCTTAAAAAGATGCACATGAGATGGTACTACTACCAGGCACAGATGGTACACTTCGGGTCTGAATCATCATCTTTATGTTGGAGAGGATGCAATGGAGAAGGCTCGTTGGGCCATATGTGGTGGTTTTGTCCAAAACTTCAATCACTATGGGGGGCATTGGATAGATTGATATGGGATGTACTGGGGACTCACCTGGAGATAACACCTAGTATGGGAATACTTCATATAGGATTAATGGATGTCCCCTGGGAAATTAGAGGACTTTTGTCACATATTCTGATCGCAGTTAAATCAGCCATCGTGGCTAAATGGAAAGAAGTGGGCATCCCTACGGTGGGGGAGATAGTGACCAGACTGAACACGAACTGTCAATATGAAAGGGCTTTGGCACACACACTCAAGGCAAAGAAGAAAACTGATAAAATATGGGAACCTTGGTTAAACAGCCCATTGTCTATACATGGGGAATGTTGAGGAAGCAGGATATTTTGTGCGCCGTCCTGAGTTTGGGTGACGCGCGGGACGATTCTGGGCCCCTCTCCCTACCTTGCACCCCCGATCTTACAATAGAGCAAAATATGAGCCACGCGACATTCACAGCACTTACGGATATAAATTATTTCTCACAACCATCTAATATATGGGGAATTTAATGTAATTAATCCATTCTTTTTTCTTTTGTTTTCTTTTATGTATATGTATTTTCCTTTTATTTTATTTTTATACTGTTTATTTTGTACATTTTGTAAGCCCAGAGGTTGGGGCAGAGTTTTGGGCATCTGTTGGCCCTATAGATTGTATGTTCTGATTTTTGTGGAAAATTCAATAAACACATTGTTTAAAAAAAATAAAAAAAAAGTGACCAAAGCATCAGCCAGAAAGCATTGGTACTGAGATGTGGTCGGTGGCCCCCACCTGCATAACCACTCCTTTATTGAGTGTGTCTTGATAATTGCCAATAATTTCCATCTATTGTCTATTCCATTTGCACAACAGCATGTGAAATTGATTGTCAATCAATGTTGCTTCCTAAGTGGACAGTTTGATTTCACAAAAGTTTGATTCACTTGGAGTTATATTCTGTTTAAATGTTCCCTTTATTTTTTTGAGCAGTGTATAAAGGATATAATACTACGTAAGGATATTGTACTGCCAGACGCCTGAGACATACCAAAGCAAATAATTACTTTGGAATTAAGGATAAAGATATTCAGAATTTTCTATTCCAATACAATCAATTTCTTTCATGATTGTGAATGTTTCTATTTCTCAATGCATGGTTGTGTTCATGTATATTATGGGTTGCTATTCTTTCAATAATGATGTCAATCAAAGGGTTGTCTTTCCTCCTCCAAAAAGTAGCTAGCAAGTGATTTGTGGTAATCAAAATATGTGTAGTGATAAATTGGTATTCTTTACACAGTTTATCAATGCCTAAGGAGAGTATAGCCATTTGTGGTGTAAGGCCTCATTCACACATCAATATTTTTGATCAGTCTTTGTATGCCAAAACCAGGAGTGTCTCCAAAACACAGAACAGGTGTCAATCTTTCAATAATAGTTTTTCTTTGTAAGTTCTACTCCTGGCTTTGGTATTCAAACACTGATGCAAAATACTGACTAAATACTAATGTGTGAATGAGGTGCAAGAATAATACCACTGCCAATATCATCGTAGATAAGTGTCTCTACCTTTTTCCATAGGTTAATATTATTAATCATTTACTTTAGTCCCCCATGGAGTGATTTTATGTATGCAATATATCTTAGAGCAATTTTTAATTCATTTTTGCAAAATGTGCAACTTTTTCAGCTAAAAAGTTGCAAAACATGTTTAAAGCAAAAAATTAAGACCATTTTTGGTATTGTATAAAATGTATAAACTATAGTGGCATGGCAAAGGTTGGGCACCCCTAGTCAAAATTACTGTTATTGTGAACAGTGAAGCCAGTTGAAGATGAAATGATCTCTAAAAGGCATCATGTTAAAGATCACACATTTCCTTTGTATTTTAGGAAAAATATGTATATATTGTGACTTTTTACATTTTACAAATTAAAAAAAGGAAAATGGGCCTATGGAAAAGTTTGGGCACCCTTGGAGTTTTGTGTGCTCTGATAACTTGACCAAGGCTTCAGATCTTAATTGGACTGTTAGGGTTATGGCTTGTTCACTATCATTGTTAGGAAAGGACAGGTGATGCAAATCTCCCAGCTTTATAAATGCCCAGCCTCCTCTAACCTTGTGCCAAAAAAACAGCTAGTTTTTCCCTCTCTTCCCATCGCTGTACACTTGTTCCTTCCCTCACTTTGCGTGACATGTAGAGGATGGGAAGGCAGGCAGTGAGCAATGGGTGCGATGGCACAGGTGAGTGGCAAATTGAGCATTGAGTAAATTGAGTAAAAAAGTAGTCTTTTTTGTTTTTTAACATTTTGCCTCCTCTCTACAGTTTAGAATAAAAAGGCAGTCTGGCCACCATTTTGCTGACTTTGCACTGAGCGAATTACAAAGAATTTGTATTCGACGATATATGGATCTTTGTGAAATACGAGTAGAATGCAATTCCACTTGAATAAATTTGCTCATCTGTAGTGGTTGTGCGTCTGTTGCTAGCAGCTCCCAAATTCTTAGCATGCATTTAATTTTTTTACACTAGCTGTTTCATTGCCATTTCATGCTAGGTAGGTAGATACACATCCAGAAAACAAAATTTGGTAACAGGTTGCACTATCGGTGTGGCATCTGCGAATGTCAAAAACAAGTATTAATCACTCCGCTGCCCTTTTCCATTTTTGCGCTTTTGTTTTTTGCTCCTCTTCTTCCCAGAGCCATAAATTTATTTTTTGGTCAAAGGGCTGTTTTTTACGGGACAAGTTGTACTTTTGAATGAAACCATTTGTTTCACCATATCGTGTACTGGAAAATGGTAAAAAAAATTCCAAGTGCGATGGAATTGCAACAAAAGTGCAATTCCACAGTTGTTTTGTGTTTTCTTTTTACCATGTTCACTAAAACTGACGGGTCATTATGATTCTCCAGGTCATTACAAGTTCGTAGATATCAAACATAGGTTATATATATAGGTTCTTTTTTATTTAAGTGGTGAAATAAAAATCCAAAGTTTGTTTAAAAAAATGTCGCTATTTTCCAAGACACGTAGCCTCTCCATTTTTCAGGATCTGGGGATGGGTGGGGGATTATTTTTTTTTGCCGCCGAGCTGACGTTTTATTGCAATGTTGTGGTGACCAAAATGTTGTGACGTTTTGATTTTTTTCCTCGTTACGTCATTTACCGATCAGATTAATTCTTTTTATATATTTATAGATTGGGATATTCTGAATGCGGTGATACCAAATATGTGTATATTTGATTTTTGTATTGTTTTATTTTGAATGGGACGAGAGGGGGGTAATTTGAACTTTTATATTTTTTTAATTTTTTAAATATTTTTAAAAACTTTTCTTTACTTTTCACATGCTTCAATAGTCTCCATGGCAGACAAGAAGTTGCGATCATCTGCAGCTTCAACCCTGCTGTGTAGCAAAAATGCTCACTTGCCATGAGCACCGACCGCTGGCTCATAGCATCCCGACAATGACAACTGCAGAAGTCTCCTGCAGACATCAGGTTGTCATGCCAATCCATCGGTTACCTGCGGTCATGTGATATGGGTGCCGATGGGGGTGGTTTGTGCCTCGTTTCTGGTGCAGCCATGTTAAATACCACTGTCGGAGATTGACAGTGACATTTAACAAGTTAACAGCCGAGGGTGGATCACGATTCCACCCGCAGCTGTTAGGGGCACATGACAGCTGATCAGATCAGCTGTCATGTGCTGGGAGAGATGTGGGCTGAGAGCCGGAGCCCACATCAAAGGGGGAGACACGGCATGTGCCGTACATATACAGCGCATGTCGTGAAGGGGTTAAAAACAGAGATGCACAGTTAAATATCTAAAAAAAAAATTATTTATTTTTCTATCTTTCAAGAAAATTCAACCCCCTTCCAAAAATTGACGTAATAAAAAATGCTATGTAGATTCACATTCAAAAAGCCAGTATCTGCAACATGGCACATGCAAAATCGCCTTGCAAATTATAATAGGGCATGGTTTTGCAGTTTTATAAGGGGGACATGGTGATTGTGAAGGGGTTGTCCATGTAGTGGACAACCCCTTTAAGTGATTTATCAGGAAAACAATGGTCAGACCACAGCGGCACAGGGCTGCAGTGGTTTACGCTGTGTGCCCGCTATGCGTTTTTTAAGCGTTTTCGCAGCGGCAATTCCGCTGCAGAAACGCTTAAAAAATGCTTGATAGAAGGCCTGCCATGTTCCCCAATGATAATCCGCATGTGCTTTGCACATGCTGCAGAAATTTCCGATGTGGATTATCATTGCGGAAAAATACCAGCACTACCAATTATTTTGCGGAAGCGCGGCGTTTTCGCCGCCATTGACTTGCATTAGAACGCATGGAATCCGCATCACTGCATCTGTACATGCGGAATCCATGCGTTTCAATGTCCGGGTTTGAAGAAGAGGAGACTCTCCTCCAGACCCGGGTACCATAGTACCTTTTAAAAAAAAAGAATAAAAAAATAAATAAATTTTATACTTACCTTCTGATAGCCCCCGGTGTCCTTGTCTCTGCTTGCTGGCAGCTCGCTGTAGACTAAAGGACCTGTGCTGACATCATTTAGTCATGTGACGGGTCATGCGACCTCTGATGTCGGCAGGTCCTTAAATCTACCGCGAGCTGCCGGTAAGCAGAGACAAGGACTCCGGGGGCCATCAGAAGGTAAATATATATTTTTTATTTTTTACCATTATTTCGGTCACACTATATAAATCCATGCCATTTGCATAGATTTATATAGTGTGACCAAGTTGTCAAGCACTTTCCAAGTGATGCTAAAATCGCTTGGAAAGCTCTTGTCAACCCGCATCCGGAAATGCATGTGAAGAACGCTTCACTTCCGCATGTCCCTGGCAGGAAAAACGCATGTACAATCCGCATGTGTTTTTTCTGCCAGGGAGATGCAGAAACGCTCAGGAAAAAATCCAGAGCATTTCTGCCTCGTGGGCACATAGCCTAAAAGCTGCAGCATGAATACTGCGTGTGAACACAGCCTTAATATTTCCACTTACAATAAGCTGGCTTAGGCCAGGGATGATTAAACTCAATGTTAACACATAGACGACATAGATTTAGCATCTAACTTAAAAACTTCTAAACCTATTTGAAACTTTTTTCTTACAATTTTGCAAACCCAATCACTAAAATAAAACTTTTCACACAATATTAAATCAGCCAGCACAACAAGCTGAAATGTTCTGTAAAATGAGTCTCCTTCTGACTGCTGATGCTTGATGTAATAAAACGACAAATTGGTTACCACCAGTAGGGCAAATAAAAAGTTTAAATGTATTAAAAATCATGACCGTTTATAAAAGTTGAGATATAAAATATATTATAATTCTTATGCCATCTTTAAATCTAGCATTTAAACTTTGTGATAAGCTAGATGTGTTCTGCATATTTTATTACAGGCATTCAATTTTATTTTATTCTCCCATTTTAAAAAGCTATTTAGTGCCTTGCACATTTTGAGACTTTTTTTGTTATTTTACTGCATACCTTCCATATCATAACATTTACAATGAATTAAAAAGCCCAAAAGAGAAAAAAAAAGAATAATATCTCTTTCAAGGATGATAAAAAAAAAAACCTTTGCTGAGTTAAAATCAGCCCCAGGAGACTGCTTTTCTGGGTCATTTTTCAACTTGCTTGGGGCAAATGAAGATTAAGTCATTCTTAAACCTTCTACCCAGCAGAAAGGTATAATCCATCTAAACTTCAGGTAACTTATAAATGTCTAAATGTCGACTGTAGGTTGGCAGCTCATTCTATTAGTGGATAATATGCTTCTGTTTCTCACACTTTGGGCTTCCCAATGCCTTTGATAATGTCAGACACTCAGCGCCTTTATATGCCATAAAACATTCTTTGTGATGACATATAGTAGCAATGTGTTAAATAGTGATTTCCCTTAACACACATAGATGAAAGATATTGCTGAAATAGATCTCCATTCTCTATAAAAAATATAAATATTTTCTTGCTAATGGACCACTGGCTTGGAAGCGGTGATAAATCATTGTAGTCGTGTGTGCTCGTGAATTTTTCATTACTGTTAAAAATCGACTTATATTAAGTATAACAAATCATGAATTGCAATCTATTTATAAGTTTGCAATGCTAATATAGTTAGCTATATTGGGTATGGAGAGATAGCCTAATGGACATGAGCGTACTACATCTCTGTACAAACTGTTATGAACCTGTCAACTCAGATAGGCTACTACAGAAAGACTTGCTGCAATCCACCCCACCTAAAAGACCCAAGGATATTCTGGTATTACCCTTTCGCTATTATACCCTTATAACTAGTGTTGAGCCACCCCCGTAGTGTTCGAGTTCGGTTCGGTTCGTCGAACACCCGTGTGTTCGCCGAACTGTTCATCGAACTGTTCGTCGAACACCTTCGAACACCGTTAAAACCAATGGCAGGCAAACAAAAACACATAGAAACACATAGAAAACACCTTCAAAGGTGTCCAAAAGCTGACAAACTGCTCAGAAGACATAACTAACACATGGAAAAGTGACAAGTACATATAGTCATGCGAAAATAAAAGAGGTGGAGGAGTAAAAGGAGGGGGAGACACAGATATAGGCATGTCATGCCCTTCTAAAATCCAAAAAGTGAGAAGCCGACACGGCCAGTCCGCTCCTGCCCGTGCCACCTCCGTGTCACCGGGTTTGTGCCAGAGCCGCGGTGAACCCTGATGGCCAGCCCCCCTCTCCCAATACTGGTGCCTGTCCGCTGGTGGGTCGAGCGAGCCCCCCTGTGGTGGAGGCAGCTCTAAGCTTTTTAATTTAAATTGTCTCTCTAATTTGAATGAATACACTTTAAATCCATTTACAAGGATCTATTGGAGGGCAAGTCTCATGCCAGCAGCCGCGTAATTCCAGCTCCAGTAGCGTCCACTAAAGCTGCTGCAGTTAAAAAGCTTTTATAAGGATCGAGCTCGGCTGTCCACCGCAAGGCATCCTACTGCCAGTCCCAGCCCCTATGCCTTGGGGTGCCTCCTGATGCTCTTCACTGAGTATCCCGTGGTCCCGAAGCATTTCCTTTGAAAAAATGAAGTGTCCAAACTACAGGTGGTGTAGCTTGCTTAACAGCCGGGATAATCCGCTGACTAGCAGACCCTGCTACTAGGCACAAAGTATTTCCTGGGCTAGATGCAGTTAAAAATTTGTAATTAGATACTCTCGTTGGATGCTGAGAAAGCATTCCATAGAGTCTCCTGGCACGCCATATATGATTCTCTTAAAAAGCTTGGGGTAGGGGTCTAGGGGACCCTTTTATAGCCAAAATCACGGCCCTGTATCGCAATACGTCACCTAGGCTGAAGACAAATGGAACTGTAGCACCCTGAGGGCTCGGTTGCTACAGAGGTATTGCACCTCACCCAGAGGTGTGATATCTCACTCTCAGGTAAGGATGTAGTGTGGATCAGGACCCGACACCTGCATGCATTACACCACATTGCCGTGGGGCAGGGCGACCAATATGCCCCTGAGATGGGCACGACCGTCCCTGTCCCTGGCTGGAGTGGGGGGAGGGAACACTGAGGAAGGGGAACCCTGTAGTGCAGGAGCAGGGAGGAAGCAGTTCCTGGGTGCATTGAGAAGGGAGTATAAAAGGTGGGCACCATCTTAGTTCAGTGCAGAGAAGTCTGAGCAGAAGTGGCAGGGAGCAGGGGCTCTGCATGAGCTCTGCTCCGGAGGCGGGCCTAGTAACAGAGGCCCAGGCCTGGAAGAGGGAGAAGGAAGGAAGAGGAGCGGAGAAGGCTCCAGGAACGAGGAACGAAGGGATCTCAGGGGTGCGGACGGGCGAGTCGCCACCGCACGCCAGAATCCACCTGCGTGGAGGGGTCAGGCCAAAGGGGGAGACCGGTCCCCGAAACTAGTGGAGGCAGGAAACGACCCTCAGCTAGAAACAGGAGGCTGTGACATTTTATGTGGTGCAGCCCCTCGCTACACCCGCTAGGAAGGCACCACATAGGGTCAGGGAAACTGGCGCCAAGTTTACCAAGAGGAGGCCCGAGGCAGCCGGACAGAAGGGTTGGTAAGAAAGGCCAGACAAAGGACACACAAAGGGGTCCTGTGAAGCACTCCAAAGTTATCTGGGAGTTGTCTGAGCCCCTCACCTGGTGAGCACAGTACGACGTGGGCAGCCGTTACCTGCAGACGTGGTCTGGATAATAAGAACTGTGAGTAAAGGCCCTGGACTGCATCACTGACTCTGTGTCATTACTGCTGCTGCCCTGCACCATCACCCCCATCCTCCGCATACACTGCCCTGTGGCTATACTCCTCCCGTGGGGAGTTATGCTACGCTCTGCTGCACCCACAACACCAGCCTCAGTGGTCTGCCCTGGAGCGGCGGTTCACTCTGACCGCAATCCACGGGTGGCGTAGTCGGACATTTAAACATCAAAACCACATAAATAGTTCCGCCACTGGTTTGACCGCCCTGAGCTATGGAACCGGGTTGCCGCCACGGAGACTACAACCACCAGCATCCACCAAAAAGGGTCCGGCTCCGGGTGTCCCAAGGCCCAGGGGGCGCATCAGAACATTTTCATCACCTTTCACAATCACCAATGGGACAAGGCAGGGATGTTCTCTGTCCCCTCTCTTATACATCCTAGTGACGGAGCACCTGCTCTCATCAATTCGCCATAACCCCAATATTAGGTGGATTGAGGTGGGAGGCACCGAGTACAAGTGCTCTCTATTTGCTGATGATGTCCTAGTATATATCACTCAATCACATATATCCATCCATGCTGTTATGGCTGAAATAGATCACTTTGTTACATGGTCAAATTTTAAAATCAATGCAGCGAAGTCTGAGGCCCTCGATGTCTCCCTCCCCAAATCCATATAGGATTCCATCCAGTCCAACTTTCCCTTTGCCTGGCCCTCACAGGGTATCAAATACTTAGGAATTCCTATTCATAGAGACCTCTCCCATCTATGTTATCTTAATTTTGGGCCCTTTATTGAACAACTCCATACAGACCATGGTTGGCAAGTTAGAACTGTAAGATTCACTACGTGAACCACTGGTGTTTTGTGGAAAAGCACATGTACACTGTGTTCCAAATTATTATGCAAAAAGTGTTTAGGAGTGATAACGGAAGAATTTGTTTGTTTGTCAGTTAAACTCATTGATGGTGATGTGTGTCAGGGCTCTTTATATCACTGTAAGCAATTGCAGACACCAGTGCTAATTAGTTTGGCAGGTGTGTCCAATGAAAGGCAAGACTACTTAAGAAGGCTCTCTCACATTATTCAGCAGCCTACATTTTCTGCCAAAATGGGAAAGAAAAAGGATGTGTCGGCTGCTGAGAAGCAACAAATTGTGGAGTGTTTAGGTCAAGGCATGACTACAATCAACATTGTGCGATGATCAGGATGAAGTGTCTTGGCAATCAAGAAGTATGTAGCTGATTCACAGTACACACGTGTGCGTGCTGATAAGGGCAAATTGAGGACTCTTTCCTACAGGCAATTACGTCAGGTTGAAAGAGCAGCGGCAAAAAAGCCTTGTCATAGCAGCAGGCAAGTTTTTGAAGCTGCTTGTGCCTCCAACGTCCCCCGAACAACAAGATGCAGGGTCCTTCAGAGGTTTGCAGCTGTGCATACGCCATCCTGTCGACCTCCTCTATCCACTTCACACAAGCAGAAACGGCTCCAGTGGGCCAAACATTACATGAAGACTGATTTTAAAACTGTTTTGTTCATGGATGAGTGCCGTGCAGCGCTCGATGGTCCAGATGGATGGAGTGGAGGATGGCTGGTTGATGGACACCCCACGCAAACACGGCTACAGCGCCAACAAGGAGGAGGTGGAGTAATGTTTTGGGCTGGAATCATGGGGAGAGAGATTGTCGGCCCCTTTAGGATCCCTAAAGGCGCTAAAGATGAACTCCATAATGTATGTGGATTTTCTCAAACAGCACTTACTGCCATGGTTCAAGAAGAAGAACCGTGTATTTCACAGCAAGATCATTTTTCTGCATGATAATGCACCATCTCATGCTGCACATAAAACATCTGCATCTCTGGCTGATATGGGCATAAAAGGGGATAAACTTATGGTGTGACCCCCATGCTCCCCTGACCTCTACCCCATTCAGAACCTTTGGAGCATCATTAAAAGGAGTGTCTATGATGGCGGGAGGCAGTTCACATCTAAGCAACAGCTCTGGGAGGGTATTCTGTCCTCATGCAAAACAATTGAAGCAGAAACCATCCAAAACCTGACAAATTCAATGGACGAGAGAGTTCAGAAGCTCCTTTCGAACAAGGGGTCCTATGTGAAAATGTAACATCACCTAGAATAAAGTTTTGAGTTGAAAACTGTTTGATTTCAGTTTCTAACAACCTGCTAATGCTTATAATTTCAAAAATGACCATTTTTTTGGTCTTTATTAAAATGAAAAGGTTGATCGAAAAGTTTGGGGGATCTAAGAGTGTGGCAACCCAGTAGTCATGATTACTTCGAATTCTGACAATATGAGGGTCATGCTGCAGGTAGTGCAGCAAGAAGGCACTTATGTGTCTTGCGCATCTCGGAGCCCCAAAATTATTTTCCGGGCTAGATGCAGCTAAAAATTATGTTTAATTTTAAATCTGGTGGAGCTTATTATAGATGGCCTAATAGGATCAGTGCTGCACACTGCTACAAAGCCCAAATTATTTTCCAGTCAAGATGCAGATAAACATGATTAGTAATTTGAAAGCTTAAAACGGTTGGTAGGGTGATTTTAAACAATCATCAAGCTTTTACTCTCCCCAGGATGACACAGGGGTAGAAAAGTCATTTCGGATCCATGATTTGTTCATCTTTATGAACGTGAGTCTGTCTACATTATCAGTGGAGAGCCGCGTGCGCTTATCTGTCAGCACACCACCAGCAGCGCTGAACACACGTTCAGACAGAACGCTGGCTGCGGGGCATGACAAGATCTCCAAGGCGTAAGTGGCTAGCTCCGGCCATTTATCCAGATTGGAAGCCCAAAAAGAGCAAGGGTCCAGTGACACAGTCGTGGCTTCAATGTTTACTTGGAGATACTCCTCTACCATCGTCTCTAGGCGTTGACTATGTGTCAGACTTCTTGTCTCCTGTGGCCTTGCAAAGGATGGGCTAAAAAAGTGGTGAAATGATTCCGCAAAATTGATGTTACCACCAGATACTGTGGTTCTGTTACGGTTTGAGTGCTGAACACTTGACGGTCCCACGGTTGGCAAGTTGGAACTGTGAGATTCACTACGTGCACCACTGGTATTTTGTGGAAAAGCACATGTAAGATTCTGCAACAGTCTCTGCTGATACTCCTGCATGCGTGCATCCCTTTCTATGGCAGGAATAATTTCTGCAAATTTACTTTTGTACCGGGGATCTAACAGTGTGGCAACCCAGTAGTCAGGATTATTTCTAATTCTCACAATTCGAGGGTCATGTTGCAGGTAGTGCAGCAAGAAGGCAGTCATGTGTGTTGCGCATCCAGGAGCACCAAGTCCCTGTTGTGTTGGTGGCGAGGTAACAATCATGCTTCCTTCCTCTGTTCTCTCCCCCCAACCTCGCACAACAGAAATGTGATCAAGGTCTCCCTCATCTGATGAGTCTTCCATCAGTTCGTCCTCCACTTCTTCCTGGGCTCCTGCACCTTCCTCACTAGTTTGGCTGCTACCATGCGCCCTGGTAAAACCATCTCCCCCACCCTCACATGCCTGCCGCCTTGGTGCTGCCGACCGTCTGGACCTTGCAGATGTTAGCCCTTCCGCATACAACTCCTCCTCCTCTACTTCCTCCACCTCCTCTTGTGCCACCACCTGACTCCGAATTCTGTTTAACATGTGCTCCAGCATGTAAATCACCGGAATAGTCATGCTGATAATGGCATCGTCAGCACTAAACATCTTCGTCGCCATTTCAAAACTGTGCAGAAGGGTGCATAGGTCCCTGATCTGAGACCACTCCTCCAGCGTGATTTGCCCCACCTCTGAATCTCGTTGGCCCAGGCTATACATCAGAACGTATTGCACCAGGGCTTGTCGGTGCTGCCACAGTCGCTGCAACATGTGCAGAGTTGAATTCCACCGGGTAGGCACATCGCATTTTAGCCGGTGAAGTGGCAGGCCCAACGACTTCTGTAGAGATGTAAGTCGCTGAGCTGCGGGATGCGAACGGCGGAAGTGAGCACACAGCGACCGTGCCCTCTGCAGAAGGCCATCTAGTCTGGGATAGTGGGCTAAAAATTGCTGAACAACCAGGTTCAACACGTGAGCCATACAAGGCACGTGTGTGACATTGCCCCGGCGAAGGGCCGCACCCAGGTTTGCAGCATTGTCGCACACGGCCTTCCCTGGTTTCAGGTCCAGTGGAGACAACCATTCATGAAATTGGTTCTCCAGAGCTGTCCACAACTCCTCAGCTGTGTGACTCACATTTCCCAGACATTTCAATGTAAAAACTGCCTGATGACGTTGAGCCCTACTGCCAGCATAGTAAGGAGGTGTGCAGGATCCCTTCTGCGCAGTTAGAAAGCTTGTGGCATGACCAGACAGGCTTTGGGTGCAGGTGGAAGACCGAGAGGAGGTTGAGGAGGCAGAAGCAGTGGAGGAACTTTGACATAAAGAGGATTGACGCACAACTCGTGGGGACGGCAAGACTTGGACAGCAGCCCCTTGTCCTGCTGTCACCATAGTTACCCAGTGCCCAGTCAGCGACATGTAACGCCCCTGTCCATGCCTACTCGTCCAAGTGTCTGTGGTGAAATGCACCCTGTCACACACAGAGTTTCTCAAAGAAGCGGTGATGTTGTGTGCGACATGCTGGTGGAGCGCAGGCACACCTTTCTTTGAGAAGTAGTGCCGACTGGGCATCTGGTACTGGGGCACTGCGACGGACATAAGGTCTCGAAAATCCTCTGTGTCCACCAGGCGGAAAGGCAGCATTTTTGTAGCCAAGAGCTTGCAGATGGTGAAATTCAACCTCTTAGCTTTCTCATGGCTAGGAGGAAATGGTCTTTTACTTGTCCACATCTGAGGGACCGAGGGCTGGCTATTGTGCTTAGACGGGGTTGATAAGCGTGTCCCCGGCAAACTGCCGGTCTGTGAGGAAGATGCAGGCGGACATGTTAGGTTGCCTTGATCCAAAGGTGGTGCTATCGATGTCGGACAGCGCTCAACACCAGCTGCTGTTACCACCTCCAAAGAAAATGATGACCTGCCAATCACGCTGGCTGTTGCGGGTAAAGAGGTGGCAGGTCTGCGCCCCAAAACAGGTGTGACTGCTGTCCCCCCAGTCACAGAGGATGAAGAGGCCGCGGATGCACAAGATATGGCAGACGGTGGTTGGCCCGGCCGGCTAGGCCGCATTGTAGCACACTGAGCTTCCCACTGCAACTTATGCTTCATGTCCATGTGTCGGTTCATGCATGAAGTACTCAAACTATGTATTTTTTGGCCTCTACTTAGCTTTTGCTGACAAATGTTACAGATAACACGAGTTGGGTCATCTTTATCGATCTGAAAAAATGCCCAGGCTATGCAAGGCTTAGCACCTATGCGACCTGAAGAGCCACCACGACTTGTGGTGAGAGGCAGAGTTGTGTTTGAGGATGCAGTTGTTGACGTGCTTCCAGTACTACGTCTCTGTCCAGGAAGGCGCAACCTGACCTCGTCGTCACTTGCATCTTCCTCCACCTCCTCTGCTGACCTCATCTCTTGGCTGACTGTGGGTTGACAGTAAGTGGGATCTCCAACCTCATCATCATCACCCTGTGTGTTATCACACCCGTCGTCCTCAGAGCCAACCTGTTCCTGCCCTGACAAAAAACTAAAGTTGTCGCTCCAATCAGGTATTTGAGTCTTATCATCGTCTTCCTCATTGTCTCCACCAACAGGAGTTACAGTTTGGGAATGAGGGTCTACATTATGGTCAGAACCTTCTGCGTCTGGTCCTGGATCCGACTCATAAAGATTCTGGGCATCAGTGCAGATCATTTCCTCGTCTGGATTCACAGAAGCGCTGGAGTCGACCTCTGATTCCCAGGCTATAGTATGAGTAAACAGCTCTGCAGACTCAACCATCTGTTCTACCTCATACTCAGATGGGCAGCTGGAGATTTGGGAGCTGTGAGGAAGCAAGTGCGATTTGGGTGACACCTTTGAGGACTGGAGTATTTGTGATGTTGAAGTTGATGTGGAGGAGAGCCCACTTAAAGGAGCACTTGATATCCGTTGAAGCACCTGCTGTTTTTGTGCCTCATCTGGAATTTGTAGCGATTGGCGTGGCCGTAAGAAAGGGATCTTATCACATTGTCCGCTAAAAGAAGTAGACATTTTAGTTTGGCTGGAAGATGGTCTTTCTTCTGCAGATGTTACTGTTGCTTTAACACCTACCCCACGGACACAACCTTTTTTCCCCTTCCCAACACGCCTATTCCCCTTTCCACCAGCAGCAGGCCTTTTTCCACTCATTTTGGTGGTTAACTAATTCACAACTCTGGAGTTGTTTGCACAAAAAAATAAAGGATGGTAACCGAGCAGAGCTGAGTGGCCAAACTGTGGTATTAGGCCAAAACTATTGGCTGGGTTAGATGCAGAAAAAAATATATTCAGTTTGCAACCTGATGGAGGTCCGTATAGATGGACTAATACAACAAGTCCCACACACAGCTAGAAGCCCAATATTTTTTCAGAGGTAGATGCAGAAAAAAATATATTCAGTTTGCAACCTGATGGAGGTCAGTATAGATGGACTAATACAACAAGTCCCACACACAGCTAGAAGCCCAATATTTTTTCAGAGGTAGATGCAGAAAAAAATATATTCAGTTTGCAACCTGATGGAGGTCAGTATAGATGGACTAATACAACAAGTCCCACACACAGCTAGAAGCACAAATATTTTTTCAGAGGTACTGTAGATGCAGATAAAAATTAGTTTTAATTTGCAACCTGATGGAGGTCAGTATAGATGGACTAATAGAGAAAGTCCGACACACTGCTAGAAGGCCAAATATTTTTTCAGAGCTAGATGCAGAAAAAAATTATATTCAGTTTGCAACCTGATGGAGGTCAGTATAGATGGATTAATAGAACAAGACCCACACACAGCTAGAAGCCCAATATTTTTTCAGAGGTAGATGCAGAAAAAAATATATTCAGTTTGCAACCTGATGGAGGTCAGTATAGATGGACTAATACAACAAGTCCCACACACAGCTAGAAGCCCAATATTTTTTCAGAGGTAGATGCAGAAAAAAATATATTCAGTTTGCAACCTGATGGAGGTCAGTATAGATGGACTAATACAACAAGTCCCACACACAGCTAGAAGCCCAATATTTTTTCAGAGGTAGATGCAGAAAAAAATATATTCAGTTTGCAACCTGATGGAGGTCAGTATAGATGGACTAATACAACAAGTCCCACACACAGCTAGAAGCCCAATATTTTTTCAGAGGTAGATGCAGAAAAAAATATATTCAGTTTGCAACCTGATGGAGGTCAGTATAGATGGACTAATACAACAAGTCCCACACACAGCTAGAAGCCCAAATATTTTTTCAGAGGTACTGTAGATGCAGATAAAAATTAGTTTTAATTTGCAACCTGATGGAGGTCAGTATAGATGGACTAATAGAGAAAGTCCGACACACTGCTAGAAGGCCAAATATTTTTTCAGAGCTAGATGCAGAAAAAAATTATATTCAGTTTGCAACCTGATGGAGGTCAGTATAGATGGATTGATAGAACAAGACCCACACACAGCTAGAAGCCCAATATTTTTTCAGAGGTAGATGCAGAAAAAAATATATTCAGTTTGCAACCTGATGGAGGTCAGTATAGATGGACTAATACAACAAGTCCCACACACAGCTAGAAGCCCAATATTTTTTCAGAGGTAGATGCAGAAAAAAATATATTCAGTTTGCAACCTGATGGAGGTCAGTATAGATGGACTAATACAACAAGTCCCACACACAG
Organism: Phyllobates terribilis; assembly: GCF_046119375.1. Lineage (NCBI taxonomy): Eukaryota > Metazoa > Chordata > Amphibia > Anura > Dendrobatidae > Phyllobates > Phyllobates terribilis. The sequence goes on from NW_027362763.1 coordinate 228,002,261, forward strand.
CTAGAAGCCCAATATTTTTTCAGAGGTAGATGCAGAAAAAAATATATTCAGTTTGCAACCTGATGGAGGTCAGTATAGATGGACTAATACAACAAGTCCCACACACAGCTAGAAGCCCAATATTTTTTCAGAGGTAGATGCAGAAAAAAATATATTCAGTTTGCAACCTGATGGAGGTCAGTATAGATGGACTAATACAACAAGTCCCAAACACAGCTAGAAGCCCAAATATTTTTTCAGAGGTACTGTAGATGCAGATAAAAATTAGTTTTAATTTGCAACCTGATGGAGGTCAGTATAGATTGACTAATAGAGAAAGTCCGACACACTGCTAGAAGGCCAAATATTTTTTCAGAGCTAGATGCAGAAAAAAATTATATTCAGTTTGCAACCTGATGGAGGTCAGTATAGATGGATTAATAGAACAAGACCCACACACAGCTAGAAGCCCAATATTTTTTCAGAGGTAGATGCAGAAAAAAATATATTCAGTTTGCAACCTGATGGAGGTCAGTATAGATGGACTAATACAACAAGTCCCACACACAGCTAGAAGCCCAATATTTTTTCAGAGGTAGATGCAGAAAAAAATATATTCAGTTTGCAACCTGATGGAGGTCAGTATAGATGGACTAATACAACAAGTCCCACACACAGCTAGAAGCCCAAATATTTTTTCAGAGGTAGATGCAGAAAAAAATATATTCAGTTTGCAACCTGATGGAGGTCAGTATAGATGGACTAATACAACAAGTCCCACACACAGCTAGAAGCCCAAATATTTTTTCAGAGGTACTGTAGATGCAGATAAAAATTATTTTTAATTTGCAACCTGATGGAGGTCAGTATAGATGGACTAATACAAAAAGTCCCACACACAGCTAGAAGCCCAAATATTTTCTCAGAGGTACTGTAGATGCAGATAAAAATTAGTTTTAATTTGCAACCTGATGGAGGTCAGTATAGATGGACTAATAGATAAAGTCTGACACACTGCTAGAAGGCCAAATATTTTTTCAGAGCTAGATGCAGAAAAAAATTATATTCAGTTTGCAACCTGATGGAGGTCAGTATAGATGGATTAATAGAACAAGACCCACACACAGCTAGAAGCCCATATTTTTTCAGAGGTAGATGCAGAAAAAAATATATTCAGTTTGCAACCTGATGGAGGTCAGTATAGATGGACTAATACAACAAGTCCCACACACAGCTAGAAGCCCAAATATTTTTTCAGAGGTACTGTAGATGCAGATAAAAATTATTTTTAATTTGCAACCTGATGGAGGTCAGTATAGATGGACTAATACAACAAGTCCCACACACAGCTAGAAGCCCAAATATTTTTTCAGAGGTACTGTAGATGCAGATAAAAATTAGTTTTAATTTGCAACCTGATGGAGGTCAGTATAGATCGACTAATAGAATGATGCTATGCCCAAAAGATTTTACTTCACTAGGTGCAGTAAAAAAATTGGTATTCTATACACAGGTGGTATATCTTGCAACACAGATAGGCTACTCCACTGACTAACACACTCTGCAATAGGCCAAAAAGGATTAGCTTTGCTAGATTCAGCCAAATGCTGTGAAAAAAACTTGCACAGCACTGGCACAGACCTGCCTGGCAAAAACTGATAGGAACTGATGTAACCTAGTCCTGAAAAGGACTCCAATTACAATTAGTCTTTACTCCCACAACCTATCTATTTAAGAGCACAGACCTCCCTGATAAAAGTCGTAGGAAATGCTGTAACCTAGTCCTTAAAAGGACTGCAATCACAACTATTCCCTACTCCCAAGCTATCTGTATATTTGTGCGAAAATTGGCTTAAATTAACAAGGTATAGCGCACACAGCAACAGCGGTGCCGTCTAACACGCAGCTGCAGCAGTGAGAAAATGGTGGCGACGGGGAAAATGGCTTGGTCTTATAGGGCAAGGACATGTGACATACACTGCCAATGACACATGCCCTTGCTTGTGTGAAAAAAAGCACTTCGCTCCGTGTGTGCGCTGCTGATAGGCTGACAGATTGCACCTCCCCACTGCAAATGCGGGAAAGAGAAAAAAAAATGGAGATCTTCATTGTTCCTGCAGAGATCCATCCCCTGCCCCTCCCCCCACCCCGCTGTACACTCAAACTGCGTATTAACATTAATTTTCATCATTACTGAGAAAAAATCCAGTTATGATTTTGGTGCACGAACAGTTATCGAACATAACCTCGAACAGCCGAATTTTTATCAAATTGTTCGTGTTCGCCGAACGGCTCGAACACCGCCCAAAACAGCTCGAATTTGAGATTGGCGAACAGTTCGAGTAGAACAACGCTCATCTCTACTTATAACTAGATAGAGCTTATTGAGGGACGAGGAAGATAACAGTCAGTAATTAAAATTATAGTCAAATTTAGACTTTCAAGTAGAGAAAGTAAAGCGATAGCCCAAGGATAAAATGCAAAAAAACATCCAAAGGTTAAATAATAGAGTGCACTGGTCCACAAGCCACTTCAGAACACAATGTTGATTTACTAAGTTACCTGCACAAGAATTCGGGCTTAAGTCTATGGCCGTTTCGTGTCTTTCTGGAGCTTCTACCTAGACCCGTAGAAGTGCCAGACAGGTGCAAAACGGCCGTAGTCCATAGCTCTCCCCCCGCTTACTGCATAGATGTTCCAGTAAAATTGAAATAAAGGACTTTCTATTTAAAAGGAATGGTGAGTGCTGCTTTTTCTTCTTTTTTCTTGAAAAGTAAGTAGTTTTTCTATTACTATTTTCTCACTGAAGCAGGTAGACTGAACTTTTTTTATTCATTAACGGTTAACAAAATATGAGTAAAAAAATGCAAAAATATTAAGAGAGTCCTCAGTGGTTGATACCTTTTAATGGATAACTGAAAAGATGGTAACAAATTGCAAGCTTTCGAGACTACTCAGGTCTCTTCATCAGGCATAGTATAACATGAAATCTGAAGAGTCACATATTTATACACAATAGGACACAGAAATAATGCAATAGATGAGACAAGTGACGTGAAGCAGAACTTTGAGTATTGGAGAGGGATAAACAAATGTGGCTGTAAATATTGGAGCAGTTTGTAGATAAGGAGTGTGAAAGTTTTATTGTTATGTGATTGAGGTCTGATCGAATTTTGTGATGGCCCCACAGGTGCACATTCCTTAGCTTATGTAGAATGACATAAATCCATGCGACACATTCATTCCTCCATTAAGTGTGTCAAAGGTTGTAATAAGTTTATATTCCCAGACTCTTCTGTCTCTCTGAGATTTGAAATGACCTTTTAATACCAGTAATTTAATGTCCATGATGTTGTGATCAGGGAAACAAAAATGTTTTGTCACAGGTAGATCTATTCTTTCTTCTTTTATTGTGTCTCGATGAGACTTCATCCTTGTGCTAAATTTTTGCCCTGTCTCCCCAACATACAGATCCCCAGCTGGACATTTGGTACATATAATTACGTACACCACATTAGATGTGATGCAGCTGAAAGTACCTGGGATCTTGTATTCCTGATGTGAGTTGGGAATCTTTATCTTGTCTATGGTCATTATAAATGGGCAGGTTTTACATTTTTTCTGGCTGCAGGGAAAGCTTCCTTTAGCTGGTGGAGATGACAGGGAGCTTCTGAAAATGATGCTTCTTAAATTTGGGGGCTGCCTGATATATAGAAGTGGGGGGGCCTGGAAATATGGATTGTAGTCAGGCATATTTTTAAAGGTTGTAGTTTACGTGCAGCTCTCCTTAGCGCCTTCAGATTTGGATTGTAGGTGACTACTAGAGGCACCCGATTGCTTTCTTGTTTAGTGTTGTAATGTAGGAGGTGATTCCTTGGTATTCTGGTGGCTCTTGTAATCTGGTTCTCAATTGTTCTTGGATGGTAGCCCTGATTTAAAAAGGTCTTTCTGAGGCCACATTTGTTTATCCCTCTCCAATACTCAAAGTTCCGCTTCACGTCACTTGTCTTATCTATTGCATTATTTCTGTGTCCTATTGTGTATAAATATGTGACTCTTCAGATTTCATGCTATACTATGCCTGATGAAGAGACCTGAGTAGTTTCAAAAGCTTGCAATTTGTTACAATCTTCTCAGTTAGCCATTAAAAGGTATCAACCACTGAGGACTCTCAAATCTTAATATTTTTGTATCTACTTGCTAACACGGTACAAAGATATACATTTTCCCTGTAAAAAAATACATAAATCTAGCCTGGAACTCTAAAGTACAAAGTATGTCTTCCTAGTTTCATCCGTGTCTCATGGATCCCCATAGACTTTAATGGCCAAGTCTAGGCATGAGGGGATATCTTCTCACAATTTCAGTCAATGGTCCAGGTCAAAGCTCTCTGGGTGTGGGCAGGAGCTGCGCAAATTTCTTACCACTGTAACTTTAGTTTCGCCTGTCTGGTCTGACATCATCTGCATGGCATGCAGTGCACAGGTGACATTTTCGACAGCCCGGCTAATCATAAGATGAGCCTAGGATCCTAGAGGGTAAGAAAAATCTTGCAGCTCCTGTCCACAGCCAAAGAGCACTGATTTGGACTATTGATGAGGGTTGCGTGACGCAATCCGCTCATCTCTATCCTATTGTGATTTATAAATCTGATAAGAATAAGACATTCATTCTCTCATGGACCAGAGATACAGACCCATTTTTAAAACTGATGTATGTATGAGGCAACATGGTATCTCACTGGTTATCACTGCTGCATTACAGCGCTGGAGTCCTGGGTTCAAATCACACCAAGGACAACATCTGGAGTTTGTATGTTCTCCCCATGATTTTGTGGGTTTCTTCTGGATTCCCTGGTTTCCTTCCATGCTCTGAAGACATACTGATAGGGAATTTAACCCCTTAGTGCCTGAGACAATTTTGACTTTAATGACTAGGCCAAATTTTTTAAATCTGACCTGTGTCACTTCATGTGGTAATAACTCTGGAAGGCTTCAATGTATCCCAGTAATTCTGAGAATGTTTTTTTTTTTACATATTGTACTTTATGTTAGTGTTAAATTTAGGTCTATATGTTTTGTAAAAATATTGGAATTTTGGTGAAAATTTAGAAAAATGCACAATTCTCAAACTTTCAATTTTGATATCCTTAACCCCATAATGCTCAATGCATGGCATTAGCGGGTGTAAGTTACTGCTCATTGCGTTACAGTGTCCATCTTAGCTTTGAACTGCAGCAGCATGCAAACACACTGTCACAGTTCAGTGCCGACAGCTGTCTGTGACAGCTGAGCGGCACGACAAGGGGTGCAGGGACGCATGCCGTTGGTCCCTGCACCCAGATCGCTGCGATCAGTCAGTCAATCTGACTGACCGATCACAGCATGATGGAGCAGGAGACGCTGACATTTCAGCGTCTGCTGCTCTATCAGTGCTGGAGCTCAGCAGTGTCAGTGGCTGAACTCCGGCCCTAAGCAGCCAGGAGCGGTGTCAGCACCGCCCCTGGCTGTTAACCCCCTGAACACTGCGATCGAGAATGATCGCAGGGTTCAGGAGGCAGGCAGAGGGCTGGGAGCTCCCTCTGCCTTCAGGTTGGCGCCCCCGTGACGTCATCGCGGGGGCCCGACCGTTGCCATGGTGACCAGGGGTCGTCACGACGACTCCCAGGTCACCAAGCTGTGGAAAGCTCCTGAGACCAATGCACAGAATAGTCTCAGGAGCTTTCAATATAGATATAATGTATTGCAATGCCAGTGCATTGCAATACATTATACCCATGAAAAAAGTGAAAGTCCCATAGTGGGACTAAGTAAAAAAGTTAAAAAATCTAAAAACAAAAATTGTAAAGATCTAAAAAAACATATAAAAATATATATATATATATTACACTAATAAATACAGATTTTTATGTAAAAAAAACTAAAAATAAACAAAAAATTACACACATTTGGTATTGCCGCGTCCGGAACGACCTGATCTATAAACGTGTCACAGTAGTTAATCCTTTTAGTGAGCAGCGTAAAAAACAAAAAAAATCATGAGAAACTATGACTTTTCATCATACCGCTGGAAAAAAGTGGAATAAAACGCGATCAAAAAGACGGATGAAAATAAAAATGGTACCGCTGAAAATGTCATCTTGTCCCACAAAAATCAAGCTGCCATACAGCTCCATCAGCCGAAAAATTAAAAAGTTACAGCGCTCAGAATAAAGCTGTGCAAAGATAATTATTTTTTCTATAAATGTTTTATTATGTAAAAGCGCAAAAACATAAAAAAATTACATAAATGTGGTACCGCTGTAAACGTACTGACCCAAAGAACAAAGCTGCCTTACCAATTTTCCCACAAAAGTAACAACAACAACAAAAAAAAACCTGAATTGTTGGTTTTTGTTCATTCTGCCTCCCAAAAATCATAATAGAAAGCGATCAAAAAATGTAATTTGCTCGAAAATGGTACCAATAAAAACGTCAACTCGTCCTGCAAAAAACAAGCTTGATTCTGTCGGCCGAAATATGGAAAAATTATAGCTCTCTAAATATGGCGATGCAAACATTAGTTTTTGCAGTAAAAAGCGTCTTTTAGTGAGTGACAGCTGTCAATCATAAAAACCCAATATGAATTTGGCATCGCTGTAATCGCACCGACCTAAAGAATAAAGTCGCCTAATCACTTTTATACTGCACGAGGAACGGATTAAAAAATAAATAAAACCAATTATTCACCTGCTTCTGATTTGCTTATTCTGCCTCCCAAAGATCACAATATTTCTCGGCGCACATTTATCCTGCGCTCTGCACTGAGCGCTTACACCAGGGTTTCTGTGTAAATCTCTGAAATAAGTGATTCAGGCGGAAACCCCTGATAGAAGATTCCCTATAATGAGGCAGATGGAGGCACTGTGGACACCGTCTGACTTATGATCCTGCGGTGTCCATCTTTTTAGGTGCAAATAAAAGCGCAGTCAGCCACAGTTTTGTGCACCTCTGAAAAGAAGGATAACGCTAAACAGAGTCCAGACGGAGTCCAGAGTAACTCTGCTGCCTCATCTCATTATAGTGAATGGATCCCTCTGGGGTTTCATCTCAATCACGTCATTTGGAGATTTAGATGGAAACCCCAAAGTAAGTGCTCAGCGTAGTGCGCCAGATAAATGTGATCTAAAATGTTATGTAAAATGTTCACAATAACAGCTTCACATAAAAGCCCCCACTCAGGTCTGTCATGTGTTAATGGAAATATAGGGGGCTTCCACATTACGGGTAGTACAAAGGCTCTGGAAAAGCTAAATGGCTCGTCGCCCCCCAAAAGAAATTCAGCAAATTCTGCACTCCTAAATCCAAATCCCCCCTCCCTTCTGAGCAACGCAGTGTGTCTAAACCACATTTAGTGTCCACATGTTTGTCAGGGGTATTATTTCCAAAATGGGGTCACTTGAGGGGGGATTCTGCTCTTCTAGCATTTAGGGGCTCTGTATATGGAGTCTGCAAACTATTCTAGGAAAATCTGTGCTCCAGGAGGCAAATATCCATACCTCCCGAGTGTCGCCGTGTGGCCAAGCAGTAATGTACAGCCACATATGAGGTATTGCCACATTCAGCAGAAATTATGGGACAAATTTTGGTGCCATTTTTATCCATTATCCCAGTGTGAAAATGTCAAATCTGGAGCTACAACAAAATTTTTGCGGTAAAAATTTCATTATTTTTTCCTCACTGCCCAATGGAATAAAATTCTGTGACACACTCTTGGTGTCAGTATAATCACTGCACCCCTAGATGAGTTTATTGAGAGGTTTAGTTTGTAAAATGGTGTCATTTATTGGGGAATCTGCTGTTACGGCACCTCAGGGGTTCTCCTAGTGGGTCATGGCACCCTCAAACCATAACAGTAAAATCTGTACTATAATATGGTGCTCCTTCCTTTCTGACCTTTGCACTGTGCTTCAAAAGTAGTTGCCAATTACATGAAGGGTATTGGTGTGCTCAGGAAAAATTGCACAACAAAATGAGAGGTCAATTTTCTCGTGTTACCCTTGTGAAAATAAAAAAATTAGGGCTAAAAAAAAATTTTTGTGATTTCTTTTTTTCACATCTCTATGTTATAAACTTCTGTGAAGCACCTGGGGGTTCAAAGTGCTCATTACACATTTAGATAAGTTCATTGAGGGGTCTAGTTTCCAAAATGGGGTCATTTGTGGGGGGGTTCCACTGTTTAGGGACATCAGGGGCTCCCCAAACGCAACATGGAGTCCGCTAATTATTCCAGTTAATTTTGAGTTCAAAAAGTCAAATGGCGCTCCTTCCCTTCCGAACCCTGCCATGCACCCAAACAGTGGTTTTCTGCCACATATAGGTAATCAGCGTGCTCAGGAGAAATTGCACAACAACTTTTGGGGTCCATTTTCTCCTTTTACCCTTGTGGAAAAAAAAATTTGGGGCTAAAAAGAAATTTTTTTTACTTTTTTTTCATGTCACTATGTTATAAACTTCTGTGAAGCACCTGGGGGTTCAAAGTGCTCATCAGACATCTAGATAAGTTCATTGAGGGGTCTAGTTTCCAAAATGGGGACACTTGTGGGGGGCTTCTGCTGTTTAGTGACATCAGTTGCTCCCCAAACGCAACATGGCGTCCCCTAATTATTCCAGCAAATTTTGAATTCAAAAAGTCAAATGGCACTCCTTCCCTTCCGAACCCTGCCATGCACCCAAACAGTGATTTTCTGCCACATATAGGGTATTAGTGTGCTCAGGAGAAATTGCACAACAACTTTTGGTGTCCATTTTCTCCTGTTACCCTTGTGAAAATAAAAAATTGGGGGCTAAAAGAACATTTTTGTGATTTATTTTTTTCACGTCTTTATGTTATAAACTTCTGTGAAACACCTGGGGGTTCAAAGTGCTCATCACACATCTATATAAGTTCATTGAGGGGTCTAGTTTCCAAAATGGGGTCACTTGTGGGGGTTTCCACTGTTTAGGCACATCAGGGGCTCCCCAACATGGCGTTCGCTAATTATTCCAGAAAATTTTGAATTCAAAAAGTCAAATGGCGCTCCTTCCCTTCCGAACCCTGCCATGTGCCCAAACAATAGTTTTCCGCCACATATTTGGTATCAGCATGCTCAGGAGAAATTTTAAAATACATTTTGGGGTCCATTTTTATCTGTTACCCTTGTAAAAATAAAAAAAATATGGTCTAAATTTAATATTTTGTGAAAAAAAGTTAAATGTTATTTTTTTTCTTCCTCATTGCTTCAGTTCCTGTGAAGCACCTGAAGGGTTAATAAACTTCTTGAATGTGGTTTTGAGTTCCTTGAGGGGTGCAGTATTTAGAATGGTGTAACTTTTGGGTATTTTCTGTCATATAGACACCTTAAAGTCACTTCAAATGTGATGTGGTCCCTAAAAAGGGATGTAAAGTAGACATGTGGGAAATGTTATTTATTAACTATTTTGTGTGACATATCTCTCTGATTTCAGGGCATAACAATTCAAAGTTTGAAAATTGCAAAATGTAAAAAATTTTCGCCAAATTTCTGTTTATTTTACAAATAAACGCAAGTAATATCCAAGAAGTTTTTCCACTATCATGAAGTACATTATGTCACGAAAAAACAATCTCAGAATCAGTTGAAGCGTTCCAGAGGTATTACCTCATAAAGTGACAGTGGTCAGAATTAAAAAAATTTGGCCCAGTCATTAACCTACAAAGTGGCTCGGTCCTTAAGGGGTTAAACCAGTTAGTCATGCTTTGCGAAATAATGAATAAATAACATTTACCATATGTTTACTTTACATCTGCATCATTTTTTAAACGTCAATTAATTTTTTAGGATATTAGAGGGGTTAAAATTGTAGCAGCAATTTCTAATTTTTTCAAGAGATGTACAAAACCTGTTTCTAGATCTGTTCAGATTTAAATTGACTTTGAGGGGCCTATATATTGGAAATTTACCAAAAATAATACCAGTTTAAAAACCTCACTCCTCAAATACTTCAAAACTGCTGTCAGGAAATGTTTTAACCCTTCAAGTGCTCCACAGGAATTAATGCAAAATTAAATGAAAAAAAATTAAAAATGTTACCTCTAAAATAATGCTTTAGCCCCAATTTTTTCACATTTACAAGAGATAGCATGATAAAATTAACCACAAAATGTGTTACTCAGTTTTTTCTGAGCATGTTAATAGCCCACATATGGTCATAAACCTCTGTTAGCACAAACGAGAAGGAGTACCATTTAAATTTTGGAACACAAATTTGACTTAAATAGATTGTGGGTGCCATATCACATTTGCAGGGTCCCTAAGGTGCCTAAACAGCAGAAACCCCCCCACAAGTGACCCCATTTTAGAAATTACACCCCTCAAGGATTTTAGAGGGTTGTCATGCTAGGTATGGTGAGAACCCAGCGTATAACAATGAGAAAAGGGGAGGGAGCCTTACAACTAGGGAAAGGGAGTGTGGAGACCCCTAAACAGATCTAACGACAAACCCTTACTCCCCTATAGACCTTAAATAAGTTCTGCACCTATCGCCGAGCAGGAAACCTGGCCCTTGCTGATCCTAAGGCTAGGCCCTAGGAAGGGAGTAAGAGGGGTGAGCACCAAGTCAGCCCCTCTACAAACTAAAGTAAACACAGGGGAAACAAACAGGGGAATACACTTAGCTCCAAGATGACACTGGAGAAAGCATGGCAACAATCAATGAACGAACTCCAAGGTAATTCTAGTCGACTACTAGAATCCCAGGCCTGAATAGGTATAACAAGAGATCACCAGCACCGAGTGTATTTAAGGACACAGCAAGGAAATGCTGATTAACAGCAGAATGGTGAGGACACCTCAGGGTCCTAACGGGAAATGTATAATCCCCAAGCAAGGTGGGGATCACCGCTGGGTCCTAAAGAGAGAGGAATCATAAAGGGATCAGGGAGATGTTTGTAAGGCCAAACGCAGCAACCTTCTACAGCTGGATACGGCATGACAGTCTGTCAACCCTGACACACCCGTGACAGTGGTATAGCGAGCATTTTAAACTCACAGGTATTACACAGAATTAGATAACATTAGGTCTTCATAAACTTCTAATATGTTACTTAGGTCCAATTTTTTCACTTTTACAAAGAATAGCATGAGGTAATGGACCCCACAATTTGTTACCCAGTTTCTTCTGAGAGTGCTGTATACCCCACATGTAGTCAAAAATCTCTATTTGGACAAATGGCGGGGTTGGAAAGGAAGGAGCAGCATTTGAATTTTGGAACACAAATTTGGCTGAAATAGATTGCGGGCACATGTCGCATTTACAGAGCCTCTTATGTGCCTAAACAGCATAAATTCCCCCCCAAGTGGAAAGTAGACCTATCAAAGAATTCATCTAGAGGTGATTTGAGATTGTTTCACCCATAGGTGCTTCACAGAACTTTTTAAAATGTGAATGTAAAAATGAAAATTGTCCTTTTTCAGCTAAAATGTTGTTATAGCCCTAAATTTGGAATTTTTACAATGGATAATAGGAGAAAACGGACCCTATAATTTGTTATGCAATCTCTCCAAATGCGAGTGGTCAAAAACTGCTGCTTGGGCATATGGCAGGGCTCGGAAAGGAAAGAGTGCTATTTGATTTTTGGAGCATGAATTTGTATGGAATAGATTGTGAATGACATGTTGCATTTGCAGAGCCCCTGACATGCCAAAATAGCAGAAACCTCACACAAGTGACCCCATTTTGGAAATTTGACCCCTCAAAGAATTCATCTAGTGGTGTACTTAACATTTTTAACCAACAGGTGATTCACAAAACTTTAAAACAATTAAATGTGAAAATAAAAAAATAAAAATTTTTCCCACTAAAATACTGTTTTTGCATCAACTTTATAATTTGTACAAGGAGTAATAGGAGAAAGTATACCCCATAACTTGTTATTCAATTTTTAGAAAACGTGGTAGTACCCCGTATGTGGTTGTACACTACTGCTTGAACACATAGCAGAGATCGGATGGGAAAGAGCGCTACTTGGCTTTTAGAACACAGATTCCATTTGAATAGATTATGGGCTCCATTAGCTGAGACCCTGAGGTGCCAGAACAGCAGAAACACCACAAGTGAACCCACATTGGAAAGTTCACTGCTTAAGGATTTCATCTGGTGTGTAGTAAATATTTTCAATCCAAAGGTGCCTCACAGAATTTTATAACATTGGGATGTTGAAATGTAACATTTTAGTGGTAAAAATGTAATTTTGTTTATTTGCTGCAAATTAGTCAGTTACAGAATGATTAATAGGTGAAACTGGATCCCACAAAATATTACCAATTTCTCCTGAACCTGTTGATGTCCTATATGTCATTGGAAATTACTGTTAGGCCACACTTCAGGGCTGAGAAGTTAAGAGCGCTATTTGGCGCAAATATTTTGCTAAAATAGTTTGCAGGTAACATTTGCGGAGTCCCTAAGGTGCCAGACCAGCAGAAAAAAAATGCAAAAGTGACCCCATTTTAGAAATTGCACCTCTCAATTAATTCATCTGTGGCTGCAGTGACTATTTTGTAGCCTCCACTCAATGCTTTTTTTACTGGAGAATTGCAAATCCGATAGTTTAGTGCCCATACATTGTGCCCCCATACAGTGTAATGCCCCCATGTATTGCAGCGCCTTCAATACATTGTGCCCAGTTTGAGCTTCTGGAAACCCATAACCTGTAAATTAAGTGTGCTCTCCCAACTCCAAAAATGCCAAACATGTGGCCGCTTACTGTAGTTTAGGCACAGTGGGGCTCAGAAGGAGGGGAATTTGTATTTGGGAGTGCAGAATGCATTGGATTTTATTTGAGGGGGAGGGAGCTGTGTCACTTTCCAGAGTCTTTGCTCTACCAGTAAAATGGGAGCGCCTATAGTTCCATTGACAGATGACAGACCAGAGTAGGGTCTGTTTTGTGTGGGATACGTTAGGGTTTTTATTGGCAACATTTTGGGGTGCATAACATTTTCTCATCACTTTCAGTATAAGGCGGGATCACATTCTCGTGTTCTACACTGAGCACTTACATCGGCGTTTCCATGTTAATCCCACAAAAAAACGAGATTCAGTGGAAACCCCTGACAGAGCCACTCACTATAATGAGGCAGATGGAGGCAGTTTGGAGTCCATTCAGAATCTGTTCTGGTGGTATCCATCTTTTTAGACATACACAGAACTGTGGTCAACCATACTTGTTTGCTAAAGAGACGCCTAAAATGATGGGACACCATCAGAGCAGAGAGTAGACTTAGTTCAAAGGGATGCCATGTGCCTTATAAATGAGTGGTTCTGTCAGGGGTTTCATGTGATTTACATTTTTTGAGATTTACATGGAAACCCTGATGTAAGCGCTCAGCGGAGAGAACAGGATGAAGGTGACCTGAGCCTTATTCCACTAATTTAGAGATAGAATAAACAAATAGAAAACAGTACAAGAATACTTCTTATTTTTATTTTTGGGCAGTTCACCGTGCGGTATAGGTGGTAAGATGGCTTTTTGATCGCTTATTATACATTTTTTGTGTATCAGTAAAAAGCATCATTTTTGCCGTGTTTTTTATTATTATTCTTACAGTGTTTGATATGCTAATTAAATAACATGACAGTTTTATAGATTGTGTCGCTCCGGATGTGTTGATACCAATTATATATACTTTTTTTTTTATTTATTTTTGCTTTATCACAAATGCTGCCTTTTAGTGACAAAACGGCTTTTCGTAGTTTTTGTGTGCTTTTTTTTTTAGTGTATTGCATATTTTATGTAATTTTTTTAACTTTTCCACTTAGTCCCACTGTGGGACATGTATAATTTTTACTTTGATCTTTGGTTTCATGCATTGGAGTATTTGTGTACTGCACTGAGTGAGACCTGTCAGTGAGTTACTGACACAGCCTATGAAACCCTGCTTATAGCTGGATTTTACAAGCCAACGTACCCTGTGGTCATCAGATGATTTCAAGTTACCATGGCAACAATAGGCAAAAGGCCATCTTTTAACCCCTTTTTAACCACTTAGATACCTCTGTCACGATTGATAGCGGTATTTAAGCAGTTAATGGCCCCAATTAGTTTCAAAAGTGGCCAGGGCAGATACCGCAGGGTGTCAACTATCATGTACAGCTGTCACCAGTGGAAATTTCAGCGCTATTCACTTATAAGGCCCCTAAACGGCCACTGTTAAAAGGCGTATGATTAAACGGTTAAAATGTGAGCCCCAGTGATGATGATGTTTGTAAATTAAATAATAAGACCAAACATGTATACCTTTGTTTATTAATTTAGCGGCTTAAAAAGTTCTTCAGAACTTTTTAAAACAAATTGCAAAGTGTCATAATTTTCTGAGACCCATAATTTTTTACTTTTTTACTTTACTTTTTGGTCCCTTTAGGTAACTTGAACTTCCAATCATTCTATTGTGTATTCTAAACTTCTGGGCTTCACAAGAATACTAATATAGAAGCCATGGAGATTTCAGCTGCCCCCTGTTAATGTGGTAGCCCATCAGATCCATGTGATCATCTTGTGCAGGGACAATGGGAACCAGGCATGCACGCAGCAGTGATCACTCTGTTGCAATGCTGCTGTCAGTAATTGACAGGGCATGTAAGTGGTTAAACAGCAGCAATCAGAGCTAACACTGGTTGCTTATATTGCTTACTGGCTTTAAAACACAGCAGGCATCTGAACTGCGTGTGACGGGCTCGGCCCCACACTTGCAGACCCTGGTATGGATGTACAGTTACGTTCATTTCTGCAAACAGAGTGAGGTATAGTTGTATGAAATTATGCACTTATTTTATTAATATATCATGCTGCTCATTGTTGAGGAAATACAACAAATATTGAGTAATAATTAAATTATTTAAATATATCCAATCTACTAGTTATCAACTAAATACTTATGTTCGCATAGCGAGGCTAAAAATGAAATGTAATAAACTTTGTATTTTCATAATAAAGAATTTCTTCTTCAAAAGTCACTATAGACAGCATATTAGCTTTTAAATACAACATGAATTAATTGGGAACAAGTGTTCGTTGGCGTCTGGTTATTAAGATGTTTTCTAAGTTATCCATGCGGTGCATATTCAATCTGACAAGTCATGTAGCGATTAAAAATTGGTATGCTCCAACAACAGTGTCAGAATTAGGATCAGTGACTGGTTTAACTCTCACTGACAAGCCAAGCTTGGTGAGCAACTTGTTTCCCGTCAGTACGGAATATTCAGCTTGGCTGCGTTCTTCCAATAAACACTGACAACTCACATTATGGAAACAACAATTTTCCAGAATGCATTTGGAAACTTTGTATTTCTACTCTATATAAAGTTTCTTATGTCATAATGAGTAAACCTAAACTTTTCACCAGAACTTACCTGTGGAAAGAATACCTACCAATTGTATGAAGTTCCTGCTGGGTAAAAAATATTATATTTAGAAAAACAATGTAATGCATTCTATTCTTTGTTACTTTATCTTAGTGTAAAAACTTACCGCTTCATGCTCCTGCACCAGACTCACTGCTGTCAGATGCCTCTACTTTGTTGTCATATGCCTCCACTCTGGAGGCAGCACTGACAGCGGAGAAGGCATTGACTTTCCTCAACCGAAACTACAGTAAAAACTTGCTCCAGTAAAATTTATAATTTTTTTTTTCCTTTTGCACAATATTTTCTCAATCATTCAGTATTAAGGGACCTTATCACACTGGGTTCTTTGCCACATTCAGTTGTCTTGTTGGGGCTTACTTTCTGCACTCCCTGCAAAATGGGATTCGGGTGTATGCATTGACAGAGCCATTAACTATTATGGTGCCGTGTTGTCACGGATGTGTCAGAAGTGACAGACAGTCGCCCTGCAGTTGGTTGCAGGACATCTCTACATTTGGCATTACAGACATCTTCTTAGAGGCTGTCTCTAGGACCCAGCGGCTACCTTCCTCTGGCTAATTAACACCCTGCCTGGGTGTATAAATACCTGCTGCGTTTCAGTTGGAGGTCCTGGCGATATTCATTACTGCTTGTGAAGGCTTTAGCAAGAGAAGTACTTCGTCCTCTTTGGAGCTTGAGGCTGTGTGCGCATTTGTCTAGAGTTGTCTAAAACTAATCAATTTCACCCTGTTTGTTTACCCTTGTTGTCTATGGTGTTTAGTGGAGATCGACTAGTCCTCTTCTCCTCCCTTTCCTAGCCTTAGCCATACGCCAGGGAAAGACAGGGCGAGGCACACATGCGGCGATTGGTGAAGAGCCAATACAGGAATGTTAGGGGAGACAGGGTGACGCTAGATCAACCTAGGAGGTCTCCACTTCCCCTCTTTCCCTAGAGTTTGGGCTCCCTTTCCCTCTTCCCTTTGTGTTGTACTAAGTCTTTCCCACACCTTGCATGACACGGGTGCTCAGTCGAGCCTCATTTCTGGGAATTTACACCTAATGGAGGTGGACACTCAGATGTAGTAGACTTCGGGAGGTTTGGACAACTGAGCATTGTGAAGAATGCAGTGGGAAAGGGTCCTAAAAATAACACCGACACAGATAATTTTGGTTCTGCTGACCAGCCATTAAATTCAGCTGATCATCATACCTATTGACAGTTTGGTTCATTAGCCGCCAGAGAGGCACTAGGTGCCATATTTAATTCACATTAGAATTTGTTCCTTGCCAGTTAATGTGCATCTTATAATCGTCTCTGGTGCTCCTAATATTGGACTTGGCTTGTTTCCCATTTATTTTACTGATTATTTCTTTAATGTCCTGTTGATATTGACCCTTGAACAACCTGACAATGCTATACCTTATGTATCTGCTTAACCAATTTGGTTACTGTGTCTCTGATTTTGACCTGTGTCTAAGGAGTTACTCCATAGATGCAACCTAGGTACTCATACAGCAGGGCTCATTCCTGTGTATGAGTCAAATGGTGAACATCAGGGAGCTCGTGTGACCTATTAAAGGGAATGTGGCAGCAGGTTTTTGCTATACATTCTGAAAGCAGCATAATATTGGGCAAGAAAGCCTGATTCCAGGGATGTATCACTTACTGGACTGCTTGGCATTAAACGCCCTGCCTAACCAGCATTGTATAACGTAATTCAGATAAATAAATGCTTTTAAAAAAATGTCACCGTTTCCTATGCTAATGAGGGCTTTGACTATTTGATGGAGCGTTAGTTGCCACATACTATTCAGCCCTCTTTCCATGTTATCACACCCCTGTGGGCATGATAACATAATTTGCACGAGAGGCCTCATTGCCATCTCATGCAAATCTAGTGCATACAAGCCTCTCATTTCGGCAACTTCAATGCATGACCAGACGTTCAGAAGATGGCTTCCGGCCTCTGAAGCCGGGAATCATACACCTGGCTTCAGTGACGCAGTGATGCTGTCAAAATGAGCAGCGCACATGCGCTAGATTTGCATGAGCTGGCGATGAGGCCAGCTTATGCAAATGATGTTATCACACTCACAGGGAAAGAGGGCTGACTAGGCTGGGGCAACTAATGCCCCATTGACTAGTCAAAGCCCTCATTAGCATAGCAAATGGGGACATTATAAATGCTTTTTTTTTCAAGCATTTATTTAACTGAATTACGTTACACAGGGATGGTTAGGCAGGGAGTTTAATGATACATAGGTGAATGCTGCTGGATTGGAGGGCTTAGGGGACCTGACTGGTTCCATTTAACTAACTGATAACTGTAGGGACTTTTTATGTGCAATCAATCCCTTTTTGCATGACATGTAGAACAATACCATTCAATAGTGAAAATCCTATCTCTAAATTTCTATGAAAGTCTTGGCTTTTGTCTGCCTAATGAGTAAAGACTTTGTGGACTATTCTATTAGTATGTGATTATGAGTTGTGTATGCATTCTTTATTTTAACTTAGGTTTTAACAAATTGATTTTACTGCTGTTATATTGTTTAATCCGAAAACTGCCCTAGCTCAGCATGCTCCATGAGATATATGATTTTCCTAAATGAGAAATCAAATTATAAGTGCAATTGGGATAAAGGATAACCCAATAAAAGTTCAAAGCACATAACAAACATATTGTATGGATTACTACACAAACCTTATTTCAGTTAATAACATGAAAACACCAGTTATATTGTGATTTTCAACTTTTACATCTAGGACAAATTTCACCAGCAAAACGGATAAAATTCTATTGGTTCATGTAGTCTGTTGGGGCTTGTAATACAATGAAAATTCTTGCCAAAATATCCTTGATTCGAGATAACGGGTGACATCTCATCAATATGCAACACCAGAACTTCTGCATAATGGTGGGTCAAACCAAGGTCGACATTGGAGTTATGTTACCAGGAAAACAAAGCAAATAAAATACCTACAGTAATTATACAATGCCTCAATCTCACTTTTTGCCTTTGCCAAATCATTATCTGCTCTCAACAAACATGAGGGCAGGGCGCTAACAGAAGGGAATGACAATAAAGAAACATAAATGGACCTTTCCCAATACAGTAGGTTTATTGTTATATTGTCAGTATACACTGTAGAACATAACGTAAATTCTCCTGTATGTTCATACATACCATTCATAAAAAAAGCACAATTCAAAGGTACAGAATTATGCAAACTGTTATCCAAATGTGAAAAAATCTTTAGAAAAAACGAAAGCAAAGAATTAAGGTGATTCCTCAAGCAGCACTAAATTTATAAAATGACGTGTTGTGCCAACTGAGGCCGATCACTACAATCCAAACACTATTGCGCTATTTTTTTCACTTTTCTCAAAGCCCATTATTCCTAAAAAAAAAATCAGTATAAATTGTCTCATAGACTTTTTATTTGGCCAAAAAACAAATGAAATGCCAAAAAAAACACAATTTTTAAAAATTACTTGGAAATCTTGGAAAATAATTTTTACCAGCCAAAAAAACTGCTGCAAAAATCCTCTTTGTGAAGAAAGTCTGAGATATCTTATTTTTTAGAATTTTGTTCATCCTGGAAAGTTGTGAAGCCCTGCTGTGTAAAGCACAGACGATCAAATGATCGGAGTTACAAGTCTTGCATGGAGACTATTGAAGCATGTGAAAATTAGAAAAAGAAATGTTTTTAAAAAAAATTAAAAAATATAACAGTTCAATCCCCGCCCTTTCGTCCCGTTCAAAATAAAACAAAAAAAAATCAAATATATACACTACCGTTCAAAAGTATGGGGTCATTTAGAAATTTCATTATTTTTGAAAGAAAAGCACATTTTTTTTCAATGAAGCTAACATTAAATGAATCAGAAATACACTCTATACATTGTTAATGTGGTAAATGACTATTCTAGCTGCAAACGTCTTGTTTTTATTGCAATATCTACATAGGTGTATAGAGGCCCATTTCCAACAACCACCACTCCAGTGTTTTAATGGTTCATTGTGTTTGCTAACTGTGTAAAAAGGCTAATGGATGTTTAGAAAACCCTAGAAAACCCCTGCACAAGTATGTTAGCCCAGCTGAAAATAGTTTGGCTGATTTGAGAAGCTATAAAATTGACCTTCCTTTGAGCTAGTTGAGAATCTGGAGCATTACATTTGGTTGTTCTATGAAACTCTCAAAATGGCCAGAAAAAGAGAACTGTCATGTGAAACTCGACAGTCTATTCTTGTTCTTTGAAATGAAGGCTATTCCATGCGAGAAGTTGCCAAGAAACTGAAGATTTCCTACAACGGTGTGTACTACTCCCTTCAGAGGAGAGCACAAACAGGCTCTAATCAGAGTAGAAAGAGAAGTGGGAGGCCCCGCTGCACAACTAAGCAACAAGACAAGTACATTAGAGTCTCTAGTTTGAGAAATCGATGCCTCACAGCTCCTCAACAGGCAGCTTCATTAAATAGTACACGTAAAACGCCAGTGTCAACGTCTACAGTAAAGAGGCGACTCCGGGATGCTGGCCTTCAGGGCAAAGTGGCAAAGAAAAAGCCATATCTGAGACTGGCTAATAAAAGGAAAATATTAATATGGGCAAAAGAACACAGACATTGGACAAAGGAAGAGTGGAAAAAATTTTTATGGACAGACGAATCAAAGTTTGAGGTATTTGGATCACACAGAAGAACATTTGTGAGACGCAGAACAACTGAAAAGATGCTGGAAGAGTGCCTAATGGCATCTCCCAAGCATGATGGAGGTAATGTGATGGTCTGGGGTTGCTTTGGTGCTGGTAAAGTTGGAGATTTGTACAAGGTAAATGGGATTTTGAATAAGGAAGGCTATCACTACATTTTGCAACGTCATGCCATACTCTGTGGACAGTGCTTGATTGGAGCCAATTTCATTCTGCAACAGGACAATGACCCAAAGCACACCTCCAAATTATGCATGAACTATTTAGGGAAGAAGCAGGCAGCAGGTATTCTATCTGTAATGGAGTGACCAGTGCAGTCACCAGATCTCAACCCCATTGAGCTGTTGTGGGAGCAGCTTGACCATATGGTGCACAAAAAGTGCCCATCAAGCCAATCCAACTTGTGGGAGGGGCTTCAGGAAGCATGGAGGGAAATTTCTCAAGATTACCTCAGCAAATTAACAGCTAGAATGCCAAAGGTCTGCAATGCTGTAATTGCTGCAAAGGGAGCATTCTTTGACGAAAGCAAAGTTTGAAGGATAAAATTATTCTTTCTAATACAAAACATTATTTCTATCCTTGTCAATGTCTGGACTATATTTTCTAATCATTTTGCAACTCATTTGATAAATAAAAGTATGAGTTTTCATGGAAAACACAAAATTGTCTGGGTGACCCCAAACTTTTGAACGGTAATGTACATATTTGGTATCGCCGCATTCAGAATCACCTGATATATCAATATAAAAAAAGAACAAATCTGATCGGTAAATGACGTAACGAGAAAAAAAATCAAAACGCCAGAATTACGATTTTTTTGGTCGCAGTAAAATTGCAAAAAATTGCAATAACAGGCAATAAAAAGATTGTATCTACCCCAAAATGGTATCATTAAAGGCTTCAGCTTGGCGCGCAAAAATAAGCCCTCACAGGGCGGGTGTGGCCTGAGAGTGCGGAAGTATGGTCGCACTCTGCTAATGCTCTGCTGTTACCAAGCCTAGAATGTCTTCATAAAGTGACAAAAGAAGACCTGGACCATACCATATTGTACCTAAGACCTTCAAGACCCTCCCTGGATCCTATTGGGAAAATCTGGACTCATTTGGATATTTCTGGACATAAATATGCAGTTCAACAGGAAGAAGGAAAACAAGCCTGTTTCACTGCCTGAAATCAATTATCTCAGTGAGTACCTTCTCGCTTAACAAGATAGCGACATCCGAAAGAAGTACCATGGACCTTCAACCTACTCCTGGACCCACCTCTGGACCGCTCTATCAAGGTCCAATGGGACCTCCACCTGAGGTAAATATAAAGGAACTCACAGTAGGAAAAAAAATCCCAGCGCTGACAGGAATCACTGGAGCAGCAGCAGTGAGTAAACTCCCTTTACCTCAGCACAGCACCTCACCGCAATGACACGGAGTGCCGTTCCAGCGATAGAACGGGCAGCACCATTGTCATTCAGAAGCCAGGCTACTTATCAGCTCAGGAAATGTCCCTGCACTTGGGGAAACCCCTCTTGACAGACACTAGCAACACACCACAAGCGCGCTGTTTAATAGCTGAGGCTCTGGACTCTGAGCATACAGCACAGCTCCAAGGAGAAATTATGACAGGCAAAAATGAGGAAATGTCTGATAATATTATTATATATACTTTCAGCACTACACCTATTGATATGGACACATGGATCACATTAGGTGGATCTCAAACAAGGAATAAGAGAAAGAAGCAGGCAAGTGGCATAAAACAAGGAATAAGAGAAAGAAGCAGGCAAGTGGCATAAAGGGCAATAGTGATAATAAAAAGGACTTACACTCATCTGAAACAGATGATGGTTCAGAGGACATATCTCCCAATTTGACCCCCTCTAAACAAAGACCTATAATGGAGCATACAACTCCTTCTTTTATGTCTCCTATTTTGATACCCATTAATACATATGTATTAATGCGACAACTCTGACACTATTTTAATGAAAGAGAAACCTGTTAATCTTTCTCCATCAGAAAAATACTTGCTAGACCTCCTTGCATCCTCCATTCAACAACTGAGCATAAATATGATCAATGGATTCCAAAGCCTAAATACAACACTGAATGATATTAATCAGAAAATCGACGACACAAATAAAAAAGTAAAATTCATATGTGACAAACAATCCGCTTTGGAAAAGGATCATTCTTTGCTTGAAAGTGAAGTTAAAACAATAAAATTAAAACTTACAGACTTAGAGGACCGCAACAGGCAGAACAATCTAAAATTTAGGGGAATACCTGAAAATGTTTCCCCATCAGAACTGGCTCCTTATATTAAAGATTTAATACATAAGACATTGCCATCAGCTCCTAATGCAGAACTGACAATAGACAGAGCCCATAGGCAACCAAAACCTAGTCTTCTATCAAGAGATACTCCAAGAGAAGCGATTGCAAGAATATATTACTTCCAGACTAAGGACCGCCTTCTGGACTACATAAGAAAAAATAAAAATCTACCTCCTCCTTACCAGGCAATAAAAATATTTCTTGACTTCTCAAAAGACCCCGTAACTGCTAGGAAGTCCTTTTCTGGCATAACTAGCATCTTAAGAGCGAATAACATTTTTCTATAAATGAGGTTTTCCTACTAGACTCATAGTCTTCTTCAATGGAAAATCCAACCTTATTCAAGACCCAGAGGAAGGACGGAACTTTTTAAAGATCTCCGAGAATGGTCATAATCCAGAACAATGAAGAAAAGAAGACCCCTCGGAGTAAATTCATTTGAAGGTCTAACCAAAAGTGGATACATAACAGTTTTATTATGCAAATTAACATAATTTCTTGTTACCAAGTTTTATTTTATTTTTTTCCTACAATGTCTTAATTCCAGGACTTGGTGCAGAGCTTGCCGAACTTTTATTCTCCCCATTTTTCAGGATGAGGTACTTGGAAACTCAAGATATTCAGTTTGTGACCTCTTCCCCAGGTCATCTGAGGGAGATCAAATACTGCTATTTTTGGTTTGTATTTTGTTTGTTTCATGACTATACTTGTTCTCAGAACTTTGTGTTATTTAACTTTTCCTTTTACAGGTCTATATGTCTACATACTGGAAAATTGAATGTATGCATATTTATGGCTTACTCTCACTGCTACAACATGATTGAAAATGGAGTTAAAATTTTTATCTTTGAATGTTGATTTTGTAAGGGTGCCATTTGTGAGTATCTAATATCCGCCAAAGGGATGTTCGACTAATGCCACTCTCCAGTGACATGCGGCGAGTGCTACACTGTGGGCTCTTGCTGAATGAAGCTAGGACAGCCACATGTTTCTTCCTTAGTGACAGTTTTCTTGCATCCACATTTTGGCAAATCCCACACTGAACCTGTTTGACGACATTTGGCAAGCAGTTTGCTAACTGTAGCATGGGAGATGGATGGTCTCGTAGGGTGTCTTGCATTGAAATCTGCTGAAATGACCTGGGCACTGCGTTCACCAGACATCAACACAATTTCTATCCGCTCCTCACTTGTTAACCTCTGTGACATGTCAATGGCTGTAAACAAAGATAAACGTGTAAATAACTCATGAAAGAATAAAGTTAGGTTAAAATCAAGCACACCATTGTTTTTCTTATGAAATTCTCAATAATTTTGATGTGTCACATGATCCTCTTCCCATTGAAAAAAATAAAATTGGATCCAAAATGGCTGACTTCAAAATGGCTGCCATAGTCGCTACCCATCTGGAAAAGTTTTCCCCCTCCCATATACTAATGTGTCATAAACAGGAAGTTGATATCACCAACCATTCCCATTTTATTTAGGTGTATCCATATAAATGGCCCACCCTGTGTAATGTCACATTGTTACACCTAATTGTGTTAATTATGGTCAACAAATTAGACATAATTTTTAAAACTCTGAGATGTAGAGAAGAGTGAATCTGTTAGACACTAGAGATGAGCGTTGTTCTACTCGAACTGTTCGCCAATCTCAAATTCGAGCTGTTTTGGGCGGTGTTCGAGCCGGTCGGCGAACACGAACAATTTGAGAAAAATTCGGCTGTTCAAGGTTATGTTCGATAACTGTTCGTGCACCAAAATCATAACTGGATTTTTTCTCAGTAATGATGAAAATTAATGTTAATACGCAGTTTGAGTGTACAGCGGGGCGGGGGGAGGGGCAGGGGATGGATCTCTGCAGGAACAATGAAGATCTCCATTTTTTTTTCTCTTTCCCGCATTTGCAGTGGGGAGGTGCAATCTGTCAGCCTATCAGCAGCGCACACACGGAGCGAAGTACTTTTTTTCACACAAGCAAGGGCATGTGTGATTGGCAGTGTATGTCACATGTCCTTGCCCTATAAGACCAAGCCATTTTCCCCGTCGCCACCATTTTCTCACTGCTGCAGCTGCGTGTTAGACGGCACCGCTGTTGCTGTGTGCGCTATACCTTGTTAATTTCAAGCCAATTTTCGCACAAATATACAGATAGCTTGGGAGTAGGGAATAGTTGTGATTGCAGTCCTTCTAAGGACTAGGTTACAGCATTTCCTACGACTTTTATCAGGCAGGTCTGTGCTCTTAAATAGATAGATTGTGGGAGTAAAGACTAATTGTAATTGGAGTCCTTTTCAGGACTAGGTTACATCAGTTCCTATCAGTTTTTGCCAGGCAGGTCTGTGCCAGTGCTGTGCAAGTTTTTTTCACAGCATTTGGATGAATCTAGCAAAGCTAATCCTTTTTGGCCTATTGCAGAGTGTGTTAGTCAGTGGAGTAGCCTATCTGTGTTGCAAGATATACCACCTGTGTATAGAATACCAATTTTTTTACTGCACCTAGTGAAGTAAAATCTTTTGGGCATAGCATCATTCTATTAGTCCATCTATACTGACCTCCATCAGGTTGCAAACTGAATATAATTTTTTTCTGCATCTAGCTCTGAAAAAATATTTGGGCTTCTAGCAGTGTGTGGGACTTGGTCTATTAGTCCATCTATACTGACCTCCATCAGGTTGCAAATTAAAAATAATTTTTTTCTTCATTTAGCTCTGAAAAAATATTTGGGCTTCTAGCAGTGTGTGGGACTTGTTCTATTAGTCCTTCTATACTGACGTCCAGCAGGTTGCAAATTGAATATAATTTTTTTCTGCATCTAGCTCTGAAAAAATATTTGGGCTTCTAGCGGTGTGTGGGACTTGGTCTATTAGTCCATCTATACTGACCTCCATCAGGTTGCAAATTAAAAATAATTTTTTTCTGCATCTAGCTCTGAAAAAATATTTGGGCTTCTAGCAGTGTGTGGGACTTGGTCTATTAGTCCATCTATACTGACCTCCATCAGGTTGCAAATTAAAAATAATTTTTTTCTGCATCTAGCTCTGAAAAAATATTTGGGCTTCTAGCAGTGTGTGGGACTTGGTCTATTAGTCTATCTATACTGACCTCCATCAGGTTGCAAATTAAAAATAATTTTTTTCTTCATTTAGCTCTGAAAAAATATTTGGGCTTCTAGCAGTGTGTGGGACTTGTTCTATTAGTCCTTCTATACTGACCTCCAGCAGGTTGCAAATTGAATATAATTTTTTTCTGCATCTAGCTCTGAAAAAATATTTGGGCTTCTAGCGGTGTGTGGGACTTGGTCTATTAGTCCATCTATACTGACCTCCATCAGGTTGCAAATTAAAAATAATTTTTTTCTGCATCTAGCTCTGAAAAAATATTTGGGCTTCTAGCGGTGTGTGGGACTTGGTCTATTAGTCCATCTATACTGACCTCCATCAGGTTGCAAATTAAAAATAATTTTTTTCTGCATCTAGCTCTGAAAAAATATTTGGGCTTCTAGCAGTGTGTGGGACTTGGTCTATTAGTCCATCTATACTGACCTCCATCAGGTTGCAAATTGAATAAAAAAAATTTCTGCATCTAGCTCTGAAAAAATATTTGGGCTTCTAGCGGTGTGTGGGACTTGGTCTATTAGTCCATCTAAACTGACCTCCATCAGGTTGCAAATTAAAAATAATTTTTTTCTGCATCTAACCCAGCCAATAGTTTTGGCCTAATACCACAGTTTGGCCACTCAGCTCTGCTCGGTTACCATCCATTGTTTTTTTGTGCAAACAACTCCAGAGTTGTGAATTAGTTAACCACCAAAATGAGTGGAAAAAGGCCTGCTGCTGGTGGAAAGGGGAATAGGCGTGTTGGGAAGGGGAAAAAAGGTTGTGTCCGTGGGGTAGGTGCAGAAGAAAGACCATCTTCCAGCCAAACTAAAATGTCTACTTCTTTTAGCGGACAATGTGATAAGATCCCTTTCTTACGGCCACGCCAATCGCTACAAATTCCAGATGAGGCACAAAAACAGCAGGTGCTTCAACGGATATCAAGTGCTCCTTTAAGTGGGCTCTCCTCCACATCAACTTCAACATCACAAATACTCCAGTCCTCAAAGGTGTCACCCAAATCGCACTTGCTTCCTCACAGCTCCCAAATCTCCAGCTGCCCGTCTGAGTATGAGGTAGAACAGATGGTTGAGTCTGCAGAGCTGTTTACTCATACTATAGCCTGGGAATCAGAGGTCGACTCCAGTGCTTCTGTGAATCCAGACGAGGAAATGATCTGCACTGATGCCCAGAATCTTTATGAGTCGGATCCAGGACCAGACGCAGAAGGTTCTGACCATAATGTAGACCCTCATTCCCAAACTGTAACTCCTGTTGGTGGAGACAATGAGGAAGACGATGATAAGACTCAAATACCTGATTGGAGCGACAACTTTAGTTTTTTGTCAGGGCAGGAACAGGTTGGCTCTGAGGACGACGGGTGTGATAACGCACAGGGTGATGATGATGAGGTCGGAGATCCCACTTACTGTCAACCCACAGTCAGCCAAGAGATGAGGTCAGCAGAGGAGGTGGAGGAAGATGCTAGTGACGACGAGGTCAGGTTGCGCCTTCCTGGACAGAGACGTAGTACTGGAAGCACGTCAACAACTGCATCCTCAAACACAACTCTGCCTCTCACCACAAGTCGTGGTGGCTCTTCAGGTCGCATGGGTGCTAAGCCTTGCATAGCCTGGGCATTTTTTCAGATCGATAAAGATGACCCAACTCGTGTTATCTGTAACATTTGTCAGCAAAAGCTAAGTAGAGGCCAAAAAATACATAGTTTGAGTACTTCATGCATGAACCGGCACATGGACATGAAGCATAAGTTGCAGTGGGAAGCTCAGTGTGCTACAATGCGGTCTAGCCGGCCGGGCCAACCACCGTCTGCCATATCTTGTGCATCCGCGGCCTCTTCATCCTCTGTGACTGGGGGGACAGCAGTCACACCTGTTTTGGGGCGCAGACCTGCCACCTCTTTACCCGCAACAGCCAGCGTGATTGGCAGGTCATCATTTTCTTTGGAGGTGGTAACACCAGCTGGTCTTGAGCGCTGTCCGACATCGATAGCACCACCTTTGGATCAAGGCAACCTAACATGTCCGCCTGCATCTTCCTCACAGACCGGCAGTTTGCCGGGGACACCCTTATCAACCCCGTCTAAGCACAATAGCCAGCCCTCGGTCCCTCAGATGTGGACAAGTAAAAGACCATTTCCTCCTAGCCATGAGAAAGCTAAGAGGTTGAATTTCACCATCTGCAAGCTCTTGGCTACAGAAATGCTGCCTTTCCGCCTGGTGGACACAGAGGATTTTCGAGACCTTATGTCCGTCGCAGTGCCCCAGTACCAGATGCCCAGTCGGCACTACTTCTCAAAGAAAGGTGTGCCTGCGCTCCACCAGCATGTCGCACACAACATCACCGCTTCTTTGAGAAACTCTGTGTGTGACAGGGTGCATTTCACCACAGACACTTGGACGAGTAGGCATGGACAGGGGCGTTACATGTCGCTGACTGGGCACTGGGTAACTATGGTGACAGCAGGACAAGGGGCTGCTGTCCAAGTCTTGCCGTCCCCACGAGTTGTGCGTCAATCCTCTTTATGTCATTTTTCCTCCACTGCTTCTGCCTCCTCAACCTCCTCTCGGTCTTCCACCTGCACCCAAAGCCTGTCTGGTCATGCCACAAGCTTTCTAACTGCGCAGAAGGGATCCTGCACACCTCCTTACTATGCTGGCAGTAGGGCTCAACGTCATCAGGCGGTTTTTACATTGAAATGTCTGGGAAATGTGAGTCACACAGCTGAGGAGTTGTGGTCAGCTCTGGAGAACCAATTTCATGAATGGTTGTCTCCACTGGACCTGAAACCAGGGAAGGCCGTGTGCGACAATGCTGCAAACCTGGGTGCGGCCCTTCGCCGGGGCAATGTCACACACGTGCCTTGTATGGCTCACGTGTTGAACCTGGTTGTCCAGCAATTTTTAGCCCACTATCCCAGACTAGATGGCCTTCTGCAGAGGGCATGGTCGCTGTGTGCTCACTTCCGCCGTTCGCATCCCGCAGCTCAGCGACTTACATCTCTACAGAAGTCGTTGGGCCTGCCACTTCACCGGCTAAAATGCGATGTGCCTACCCGGTGGAATTCAACTCTGCACATGTTGCAGCGACTGTGGCAGCACCGACAAGCCCTGGTGCAATACGTTCTGACGTATAGCCTGGGCCAACGAGATTCAGAGGTGGGGCAAATCACGCTGGAGGAGTGGTCTCAGATCAGGGACCTATGCACCCTTCTGCACAGTTTTGAAATGGCGACGAAGATGTTTAGTGCTGACGATGCCATTATCAGCATGACTATTCCGGTGATTTACATGCTGGAGCACATGTTAAACAGAATTCGGAGTCAGGTGGTGGCACAAGAGGAGGTGGAGGAAGTAGAGGAGGAGGAGTTGTATGCGGAAGGGCTAACATCTGCAAGGTCCAGACGGTCGGCAGCACCAAGGCGGCAGGCATGTGAGGGTGGGGGAGATGGTTTTACCAGGGCGCATGGTAGCAGCCAAACTAGTGAGGAAGGTGCAGGAGCCCAGGAAGAAGTGGAGGACGAACTGATGGAAGACTCATCAGATGAGGGAGACCTTGATCACATTTCTGTTGTGCGAGGTTGGGGGGAGAGGACAGAGGAAGGAAGCATGATTGTTACCTCGCCACCAACACAACAGGGACTTGGTGCTCCTGGATGCGCAACACACATGAGTGCCTTCTTGCTGCACTACCTGCAACATGACCCTCGAATTGTGAGAATTAGAAATAATCCTGACTACTGGGTTGCCACACTGTTAGATCCCCGGTACAAAAGTAAATTTGCAGAAATTATTCCTGCCATAGAAAGGGATGCACGCATGCAGGAGTATCAGCAGAGACTGTTGCAGAATCTTACATGTGCTTTTCCACAAAATACCAGTGGTGCACGTAGTGAATCTCACAGTTCCAACTTGCCAACCGTGGGACCGTCAAGTGTTCAGCACTCAAACCGTAACAGAACCACAGTATCTGCTGGTAACATCAATTTTGCGGAATCATTTCACCACTTTTTTAGCCCATCCTTTGCAAGGCCACAGGAGACAAGAAGTCTGACACATAGTCAACGCCTAGAGACGATGGTACAGGAGTATCTCCAAGTAAACATTGAAGCCACGACTGTGTCACTGGACCCTTGCTCTTTTTGGGCTTCCAATCTGGATAAATGGCCGGAGCTAGCCACTTACGCCTTGGAGATCTTGTCATGCCCCGCAGGCAGCGTTCTGTCTGAACGTGTGTTCAGCGCTGCTGGTGGTGTGCTGACAGATAAGCGCACGCGGCTCTCCACTGATAATGTAGACAGACTCACGTTCATAAAGATGAACAAATCATGGATCCGAAACGACTTTTCTACCCCTGTGTCATCCTGGGGAGAGTAAAAGCTTGATGATTGGTTAAAATCACCCTACCAACCGTTTTAAGCTTTCAAATTACTAATCATGTTTATCTGTATCTTGACTGGAAAATAATTTGGGCTTTGTAGCAGTGTGCAGCACTGATCCTATTAGGCCATCTATAATAAGCTTCTCCAGATTTAAAATTAAAAATAATTTTTAGCTGCATCTAGCCCGGAAAATAATTTTGGGGCTCCGAGATGCGCAAGACACATAAGTGCCTTCTTGCTGCACTACCTGCAGCATGACCCTCATATTGTCAGAATTCGAAGTAATCATGACTACTGGGTTGCCACACTCTTAGATCCCCCAAACTTTTCGATCAACCTTTTCATTTTAATAAAGACCAAAAAAATGGTCATTTTTGAAATTATAAGCATTAGCAGGTTGTTAGAAACTGAAATCAAACAGTTTTCAACTCAAAACTTTATTCTAGGTGATGTTACATTTTCACATAGGACCCCTTGTTCGAAAGGAGCTTCTGAACTCTCTCGTCCATTGAATTTGTCAGGTTTTGGATGGTTTCTGCTTCAATTGTTTTGCATGAGGACAGAATACCCTCCCAGAGCTGTTGCTTAGATGTGAACTGCCTCCCGCCATCATAGACACTCCTTTTAATGATGCTCCAAAGGTTCTGAATGGGGTAGAGGTCAGGGGAGCATGGGGGTCACACCATAAGTTTGTCCCCTTTTATGCCCATATCAGCCAGAGATGCAGATGTTTTATGTGCAGCATGAGATGGTGCATTATCATGCAGAAAAATGATCTTGCTGTGAAATACACTGTTCTTCTTCTTGAACCATGGCAGGAAGTGCTGTTTGAGAAAATCCACATACATTATGGAGTTCATCTTTAGCGCCTTCAGGGATCCTAAAGGGGCCGACAATCTCTCTCCCCATGATTCCAGCCCAAAACATTACTCCACCTCCTCCTTGTTGGCGCTGTAGCCGTGTTTGCGTGGGGTGTCCATCAACCAGCCATCCTCCACTCCATTCATCTGGACCATCGAGCGCTGCACGGCACTCATCCGTGAACAAAACAGTTTTGAAATCAGTCTTCATGTAATGTTTGGCCCACTGGAGCCGTTTCTGCTTGTGTAAAGTGGATAGAGGAGGTCGACAGGATGGCGTATGCACAGCTGCAAACCTCTGAAGGACCCTGCATCTTGTTGTTCGGGGGACGTTGGAGGCACAAGCAGCTTCAAAAACTTGTCTGCTGCTATGACAAGGCTTTTTTGCCGCTGCTCTTTCAACCTGACGTAATTGCCTGTAGGAAAGAGTCCTCAATTTGCCCTTATCAGCACGCACACGTGTGTACTGTGAATCAGCTACATACTTCTTGATTGCCAAGACACTTCATCCTGATCATCGCACAATGTTGATTGTAGTCATGCCTTGACCTAAACACTCCACAATTTGTTGCTTCTCAGCAGCCGACACATCCTTTTTCTTTCCCATTTTGGCAGAAAATGTAGGCTGCTTAATAATGTGAGAGAGCCTTCTTAAGTAGTCTTGCCTTTCATTGGACACACCTGCCAAACTAATTAGCACAGGTGTCTGCAATTGCTTACAGTGATATAAAGAGCCCTGACACACATCACCATCAATGAGTTTAACTGACAAACAAACAAATTCTTCCCTTATCACTCCTAAACACTTTTTGCATAATAATTTGGAACGCGGTGTACATGTGCTTTTCCACAAAACACCAGTGGTTCACGTAGTGAATCTTACAGTTCTAACTTGCCAACCGTGGTCTGTATGGAATTGTTCAATAAAGGGCCCAAAATTAAGATAACATAGATGGGAGAGGTCTCTATGAATAGGAATTCCTAAGTATTTGATACCCTGTGAGGGCCAGGCAAAGGGAAAGTTGGACTGGATGGAATCCTATATGGATTTAGGGAGGGAGACATCGAGGGCCTCAGACTTCGCTGCATTGATTTTAAAATTTTACCATGTAACAAAGTGATCTATTTCAGCCATAACAGCAGGGATGGATATATGTGATTGAGTGATATATACTAGGACATCATCAGCAAATAGAGAGCACTTGTACTCGGTGCCTCCCACCTCAATCCACCTAATATTGGGGTTATGGCGAATTGATGAGAGCAGGTGCTCCGTCACTAGGATGTATAAGAGAGGGGACAGAGGACATCCCTGCCTTGTCCCATTGGTGATTGTGAAAGGTGATGAAAATGTTCTGACGCACCCCCTGGGCCTTGGGACACCCGGAGCCGGACCCTTTTTGGTGGATGCTGGTGGTTGTAGTCTTCGTGGCGGCGATCCGGTTCCGTGGCTCAGGGCGGTCAAACCAGTGGCGGAACTATTTATGTGGTTTTGATGTTTAAATGTCCGACTACGCCACCCGTGGATTGCGGTCAGAGTGAACCGCCGCTACAGGGCAGACCGCTAAGGCTGGTGTTGTGGGTGCAGCAGAGCGTAGCATAACTCCCCACGGGAGGAGTATAGCCTCAGGGCAGTGTATGCGGAGGATGGGGGTGATGGTGCAGGGCAGCAGCAGTAATGACACGGAGTCAGTGATGCAGTTCAGGGCCTTTACTCACAGTTCTTATTTTCCAGACCACGTCTGTGGGTAACGGCTGCCCACGTCGTACTGTGCTCACCAGGTGAGGGGCTCAGACAACTCCCAGATAACTTTGGAGCGCTTCACAGGACCCCCTTTGTGTGTCCTTTGTCTGGCCTTTCTTACCAACACTTCTGTCCGGCTGCCTCGGGCCTCCTCTTGGTAAACTTGGCGCCAGTTTCCCTGACCCTATGTGGTGCCTTCCTAGCGGGTGGAGCAAGGGGCTGCGCCACATAAAATGTCAGAGCCTCCGGTTTCTAGCTGAGGGTCGTTTCCTGCCTCCACTAGTTCGGGGACCGGTCTCCCCCTTTGGCCTGACCCCTCCACGCAGGTGGATTCGGGCGTGCGGTGGCGACTCGCCCGTCCGCACCCCTGGGATCCCTTCATTCCTCGTTCCTGGAGCCTTCTCCGCTCCTCTTCCTTCCTTCTCCCTCTTGCAGGCCTGGGCCTCTGTTACTAGGCCCGCCTCCGGAGCAGAGCTCATGCAGAGCCCCTGCTCCCTGCCACTTCTGCTCAGACTTCTCTGCACTGAACTAAGATGGTGCCCACCTTTTATACTCCCTTCTCAATGCTCCCAGGAACTGCTTCCTCCCTGCTCCTGCACTGCAGGGTTCCCCTTCCTCAGTGTTCCCTCCCCCCACTCCAGCCAGGGACAGGGACTGTCGTGCCCATCTCAGGGGCATATTGGTCGCCCTGCCCCACGGCAATGTGGTGTAATGCATGCAGGTGTCGGGTCCTGATCCACACTCCATCCTTATCTGAGAGTGAGATATCACACCTCTGGGTGAGGTGCAATACGTCTGTAGCAACCGAGCCCTCGGTGCTACAGTTCCATTTATCTTCAGCCTAGGTGACGTATTGTGATACAGGGCCGTGATTTTGGCTATAAAAGGGTCCCCTAGACCCCTACCCCAAGCTTTTTAAGAGAATCATATATGGCGTGCCAGGAGACTCTATGGAATGCTTTCTCAGCATCCAACGAGAGTATCTACTTACAAATTTTTAACTGCATCTAGCCCAGGAAATACTTTGTGCCTAGTAGCAGTGTCTGCTAGTCAGCGGATTATCCCGGCTGTTAAGCAAGCTACACCACCTGTAGTTTGGACACTTAATTTTTTCAAAGGAAATGCTTCGGGACCACGGGATACTTAGTGAAGAGCATCAGGAGGCACCCCAAGGCATAGGGGCTGGGACTGGCACTAGGATGCCTTGCGGTGGACAGCCGAGCTCGATCCTTATAAAAGCTTTTTAACTGCAGCAGCTTTAGTGGACGCTACTGGAGCTGGAATTACGCGGCTGCTGGCATGAGACTTGCCCTCCAATAGATCCTTGTAAATGGATTTAAAGTGTATTCATTCAAATTAGAGGGACAATTTAAATTAAAAAGCTTAGAGCTGCCTCCACCACAGGGGGGCTCTCTCGACCCACCAGCGGACAGGCACCAGTATTGGGAGAGGGGGGCTGGCCGTCAGGGTTCACCGCGGCTCTGGCACAAACCCGGCGACACGGAGGTGGCACGGGCAGGAGCGGACTGGCCGTCTCGGCTTCTCACTTTTTGGATTTTAGAAGGGCATGACATGCCTATATCTGTGTCTCCCCCTCCTTTTACTCCTCCACCTCTTTTCTTTTCGCATGACTATATGTACTTGTCACTTTTCCATGTGTTAGTTGTGTCTTCTGAGCAGTTTGTCAGCTTTTGGACACCTTTGAAGGTGTTTTCTATGTGTTTCTATGTGTTTTTGTTTGCCTGCCATTGGTTTTAACGGTGTTCGAAGGTGTTCGACGAACAGTTCGACGAACAGTTCGGCGAACACACGGGTGTTCGACGAACCGAACCGAACTCGAACACTACGGGGGTGGCTCAACACTATTAGACACCACTCCAAGTAACAGTGGAAAAAGATGTCCACATTCCAATATTTAAATCTCTATCATTAGTTTATATTCTAACTCTGGCTTCTAACTCTATATGACATGCCCCCTGGGCCATGGGGTACTCGGTAGCTGGGCCGGTTGGGGCTGGGGGTTGTCACGGTGGCAGTGACCCGGTCCTTGACCCAGGGCGGTCAATTAAAGGGAAAGTAAAAGGGGAATGAAGTTTTTAGAGTTAATGTTCGTGACGCCACCCATGGTATGCGGCTATATGGGGCCGCCGCTGCGGTGCAGATCCACTGGAGCTGATGGTGATGCAGCAAAGTTGGTTCAGCTCTCCACGGGCAGAGCTAAGCTACAGGGCAGGATTGATGAGGTAGATGTTTGTGAGTGAGGTATAGTGCAGGGCTGGTGATGGCGCAGCAATTATTCAAGGATACAGTGGGGTGCAGTCTTCAGGTTTTACTCACAGTTGTTCAAGACTCCAGTTACCAGTGTGTAACCGCCCATGTCGTCCTGTGTCCTCCGGGGTAGGGATCCAGCAATCTCTCAGGTACCTCAGGAGCACTTAACGGGACCCCACTCTATGTACCTTTCCCGGTCGTCTCACTGGGCTGGCTCTCGCCCTCCTGCCCTGCGCCTCACAATCAGTGTCCCAAGCCAGTGGCCTCGGGCCTTGTCAGACGACGTGCAATCCCCTGGACCCTATGCGGCCACCTTTTTGGCAATGTAATTGTGGCTGCTGGCTGCAGCACCTTGAAAATGCAGCAGTCTCCGGTTGTCTAGCTGATCCTGCGGCCTGATCCCTCCACTTCAGCATAGATTTGGGCGCACGGTGCCCCTGGGATCCCCTCTGTTCCTCCTGGAGCCCTCCTCACTGCTCCTCTCTTCTCTCTTTCCTTCTCCTGGGCCTCTCTCACTGGGCCCTGCTCCTTTCTCCACTCCTCCTGAGCAGAGCTCCTCCTGAGCTCCTGCTCCCAGCTCTCACTCTGAACTCTCTCCAACTCTAAACTGTCTCTAGAACCTTCCACCCTCTCTTTTATACTCCTACTCTCTGTGCTCCACTAAACTTCTTCCTCCACCCACCTCCTCTACCTAGTTTCACCCTCCAGCTAGGGACCAGGGACTGTGCTCTCCCTTAGGAGCAATCTGCCCTTCCCTACTGAAGTGGAGTGTATTAGATGTGAGTGTGTGGGTCCCGGGTAGTACTCGCTCATTACCTGAGAGTGGGGTACCACACCTCTGGGTGAGATGCAGTACCTCTGTGGCGACTGGACCCGCAGGGGCGCCACATATGCATACAATAGTTTTCATTTGAATAGGCCTTTTTATTTATGCCGTGTTAGTCTACAATATTTCCAGAAAATCCACAGAACTAAAACTGAAGTAAGGGCTATTTATTTAGACAGGCCAATAATCGTGAATGAGCATTCCTAAGAATGCTCATTTCCAGATTATCTGATAGCGCAGCAGGCTAGCAATGAATGAATGCGTAAAACGCTATTAGTCAAGTGAGATGATTTTTACACCAGCTTTTAAATCATAATAATAAATAATAGTTTTATTCAAATAGCAACAACATATTCCGCAGCACTTTAAAATTAAGCGGGGACATATACAAAGACGGCATTACAAAGTAACACAAAGTTCAACAGTTAATGTAGAAGTGAGAGCCCTGCTTGTAAGCTTACAATCTATAAGGAAATAGTGGGGATACAATAGGTAAAAAATGCTTGTTATGTATGGTCCAGCCATTATTATAATAAATAGGGCATTTCAAATAAAGCTGCATGAACCGGTCATCAGCCAGTATCTGTCAAAGTGCAGTTACCAAGTACTATTTGGTGCGTGAAGGATATGGAGACTGATGAATAGGCAGGTACTGGATTCTGATGAAAATTTAGAAAGAGGGGAAAGGGAAGAGTTAGATTAATGAAGTGGTGTGATAAGCTTATCAAAAGAGATTTGTTTTTTGAGCACGCTTAAAAATGTGGGGGCTAGGTATTAATCGGATTGTGTAGGGTAGTGCATTCCAGAAAAATGACACAGAAGAGAAGTCTTGGAGATAGAAGTAGGAGGTTCGGATTATCAATGATGCTAGTCTTAGATAAGTTGCAGAACAAAGAGCACAGGTAGGGTGATAGACTGTAGATTATTGGGTGAAAGAGATAAGTGTATATTGTACTCTGTAGCGAATGGGTAACCAGTGCAATGACTGGCAAAAGGTGGAGGCGTCAGTGAAACGGCTGGACAGAAATATGACTCTTGCTGTCATATTCAGAATAAATTGGAGAACAGAAAGTTTGATAAGAGAGATACTGATCTTAAGTAGTTGCAGTAGTCCAGACGAGAATGAGTAAGAGCAGCAACAAAAGTTTTAGCTGTTTCAAAGGTGCGAAAATGTTGGATTCTGTTGATATTTTTAAGATGCAGGTGACATGAGTGAGTGAGTGAGTGAATGAGTGAGTGATCGGAAATCAATATCCTTGAAATACATCATCTTATCCAAATGCGCCCTATAACTGTGCTGTGCTTAAAAGATATTTTAATAAGCTCAGGGATAATAAGGGACTCATGGACTGACCTACTGTCAAATAGTGTTGTATTAACAGTTTAAAAACTAAAGAAGCAACACCTCTTAATTTAAGAACTTCAAAGTTGCTTCCCCATTTTCTTTACTAGTTTTCCCTTTTGGCTGTTATAATGGTGTTTTTTAATTAATCCAAGGTCATAGATGATCTTGACTAGAGATGATCGATTCTGCCAATATTCACATTTTCCAAAGCGTGCTGATTTTACAGGGAAATATGATTCACCGCAAAGTTATTCAATGGAAATTGAATATTCCTTATTATGCTGTGGTGGTTCTTTTATTTTTTTTATTTTACTCACTTATATTGCTCTATTAATTTTTCAGTGCTTTACAAACATCATCATCCCCATGTCCAATGGGGCTCACAAACTAAATTATTTTTGGAGGAAATCAGAGTACCTGTAGGAAACTTACACAAACACGGGGAGATACCGGGATCCCAGTGCTGAAGGCTACAGTGCAAACCACTAAGCCACCATGCTGCCTAAAGATCATAATGAATATATTATGTAAAAAAAATATTTAATTAATTAATGCTCACCTCGCTGCTCACCTATCCCGCTGCCCATGCAGCCCACCATCTGGAACTTCACAACTTATCTTTTCCCCCATCACCCCCTTTACATGCAAGTTGGCTTCTGGCTTGACTAGGCTTCAGATGTGCACTCCATACTGTCACTTGGCTATATACATTGTAACGTTGTCACATCATAACCTGTGCCATGATGGCATGGCACCCAGTGACATCTGAGGCCTAGTCGAGCCGGAAGCCAGGGTCTGAAGAGAAGAAGATGTGTGTGAAGGGTAAAAGAAAAGCACAGAGGGTCGGGATAGTGGGGACAACGGGATAGGTGAGCGGTGAATTGAGCATTAACACTTGAAAGCAGACTAGAGGCCAAAATAGAACCAGATAACTTGTAATGGGCATAGGTGTTTTGTAGCAGTCTATTTATGAAATACTGTAGCTGACCTCCATCTTGCAAAAAAATATTTGTTTTTCCATCAGTGTACATGGGTTTACCAGACTCTATAGATAATTGCGGACCTCCAAAATGGGTCACCACAATTTATTTGACTCCACAAATATTCCTCAACAAAAATGTAATACAAAATAAATAAATTCAATTACACAGAATAGCGTAAATTTTTATACAGATGTAAGGGTGTCTAAAGTAAAAAAACTGAACCTCAATCATATAAAGATGTAGTTTAATGTCACTATAAAGGTAGAATGCCGGAATCTTAATTCTGATCTGTAATTGCATAGTATGATAACATTAAGAAAATATGTTGTAAATACAAGATCTAAGTGTCAGTTCAGCTTTATAGGTAATTGTTTGAAAATTCAAGACCATACAAGACAATGCATTAATCTCAGCACACAAGCCATAATGTATCCACCGGTCAATAGTTCAGTAAGAAAAGGAAACATAACTTGATTGGACAGTAATTAAAAGAATAATTTCTTATCCTTCTTGATATGTCCAGTCACATTAACACATTTCCAGATTTCTTACTCAGTGGACTAGTCAAGATTAAAGGATTTGTTAGTATGGTTGAATTGAGTATACTTCCAAACTGACTAAGCAGATTTGAGAGCAAATGAGTTCATTTAGCATTGACAGTGAAAGATTGATTTTGCACGGAATGAGTTACCTAAGGTATTCATCATTTTCCTTGGCTACTGTGCACAAGATAGAGATACGCTTCTTTCCCTTTCTGATTGTAATAGGACTTCTTACTGAGCACCTTTATTTTACAGCCATGATTGCAGAATAGCGCTCTTTTAATTTAGACATTTTACCCTCATGGTTAGACCTTCTAGAACAACCTCTTTAAAATCACTTTGGCTATCTTAAAAGCTTCTGTATGGTATAATGATTCATTACATGACTTGCTCAAATCAACGACATTGCCTTAAATTATAATGCAGAAAAATTGCTAATTACTAAAATGAAAGTTCAGAGACACATAATTGGCTCTGATTTACTGCAGAAATTTACCAGAATGGACAGAAAAGAAGGCAAGACTTCAATTTAAGCTGGGATAATTATGGAAATATTTCTAAATTTTAAAGTGTCAGGAAAAGGTATCATGCATTTCTTATGATTTTATAGTATGATCTTACCAAGGTACAATTCTCCACATTACTACCTATAATAGATGCTGTGTTTTTTCTAGAACCAGCACACTTGCCCGGTGGTTAACAGAACAAGAGTGCTCCTGATTATAATAGTTCTGCATTTCTTAAGTACATTTGTTATAGCACTGGTGCACTCTCTGATCACTTAGTATCACACAATGTCAACTGGACAATGAAAAATAGCACCTCATAAAAAAATATCAGTCAAAACAAGGATATATTTAACTAAGTCCCTGGAATATACTCTCTTCATCTCCCAGACTTCCAATAACTCTGAAGTATGACAGATCATGAAGATGCAGTTGGCAGCTGGTAACTAATTTATTGCTTTCATCTATGCAGCATTTTTCTGCATAATCTCATCATATTAACTCTGTAAAGGTAATGTACATATTTCACCTATACCCTGACAGCACCAGGTAGAGAGAGAAGGGATACACCTCCAGGAAGAGGAAACCTGCAGAATTAATCCTGAGGTTTATGGAGAGGTTCCACCTTTTGTTTCCTTTCCTTAAAGAAGCACTCACATGAAGATTTTTTTTTTTACTAAATCTGTGTATATGTGCATGTATTGTAGTGTGAGTGTGTTAATATACTCAGCTACTGCTGCCTTCTAGGAAAGTCAGCACAGTTTTGCTCCCTTTCTCAGTGACGTCACAGCTCTTGAGACTCTCCGGGTCACACTGCGTACTGCGTGACACAAAAGAGGCTTATACAGAACGAGGCTCCTTAGGCTTTCTTTGAAAACAAAATTTCCAACTCATTGCTAGAGTGAGCTGGATAGTCTGAATAGCACTAACGTCACTAAAAAGAAGAGCAGAATGGCATTGGATCCCTGATAAGGAAGCGATAGATGAGTATATTCACACACTGACATAACGCTACATACATATATACACAGTTTTAGTGAAGAAAATCTTCTTTAAGGGAGACCTGCTTTCCATGGTCTGCCAAAGTAAATATTTTACAGCTGATGCTTTTTTGTTTTCTTTACCCCTAGGACTTTTTTTCTTGGTGTAGGTGCAGTAAGCTTCCTACTGGTATCATACGGTAGCTGCCATATCTCTGAACTCTCAAGTGGATTGCTTCTTCTGATTGTTGCGAAGTCTTCTGTGAGAACACCATGATCCTCCCCATGATCACCCACTTCAGAGCTTTGAAATCCAGGGCCAGATGTGACATGACTCACTAGTGTGTGCAGACCTAGAATGCAAAGTCACACATGCAACTGTTGGTTGGAGTTGTGCTCTTAAATGCTGGCGGAGAAGCAGACACTTTAGATTTTGGTGCACTCCTGACAGTATTCTCTGGAATGACATGAAAGGTTCTACAACTCATAGAGGTAACCCAGAGGATGATACAAAGCTTTCTTCCACTCTAGTAGAGCTCAGATTTAGGAGGGATAAGTGGAATGCCAGTATACAGTTGTGTAAACTGATTATTTTATTTCTTTGTCTATCTTTTGCTGGATACATTTTTTATCCACAGGTAAAAATAAGGACTGTTGTTTATGCTAAACTAGATTACTTAATGATTATGAAACAAAAATTGTCTTGTACTTGCATAGAAAAGACTTTTTTTGGATCAATTCTTATCTCTTTTCTAGGATATTAAAACCTTAATTCCAAAGTTAAGAATTCCCTAAGGGTGAGGAAATTCCTTGGGGGGATGGGTAGTCCATTAGGGTCTAACAAACATGACATGTCTTGACATTCTAATTTGGTTGGTTAGGTTTTTGAAAGTTAAGGAATAGTGATGAGCGAGCACTAAAATGCTCAGGTACTCATTGCTCGGATTGAGCAAATTGGAATGTTCAAGTGCTCGGTCCGAGTAACGAGCCCAATGTAATTCTATGAGAAACTCGAGCATCTTTCCGGCGGCTCCCCCCGGCGGTCTGCAGAGGGCCTAAAAATTGCCCAAATTGACGGGAACAGTGTTTAAATGACATGGGAACAGCATGGGGAAGACCCCTAGAAGCATTTCTGACTCCCAGGTCACTGCTGTCAGCAACGTTGTCAGAGGTATTACGCCACTTTTACGGACTCACAATAAAACATGCAAAAACGAAACCAAAATGGATTTTCCTGGGAAATATGTTAAGGAACATCCTTTCCAGGGTAATGACTTGTATAAAAGGCAAAATAAATAACCAAAAACAAAAATGCTCCTCCACACCTTGGGCTATGTTCATACGTAGAGTTTTTGATGCGCTTTTGCACTTTTGCATTGCTTTCAACCGTGACAAATACATTCACTGGAAAATGTCATTTTAACATTTTACAACCTTATCTGGCCATATGGTGTTTGACACATCATCAGACACATGCATACAGTGCTGAAAAGACGTGGGAATAGCATGGGGAAGACCCCTGGAAGCATCTCTGACTCCCAGGTCACTGCCTAAAAGTGTGTCCATCATAAGTGATCCTTGGCGCTTGCGAAGATGCCTCCCGCCTTGCACCTGTCGCTGCAGACTTGCAACAATCACCGTCCACGTCCTTGTCCCAGAACAGCATTCAGTTGTCCCTACCCCATTCCTTGGAATGCAAGCAAAAGTATGCAGCCAGCCACCCACCCACAGGCTTCAATACTATACTGCCAAATTTTTGACAGCTGCTTGCACTTGAAATGTGGCCCTTTAGGCTCGTGGAGGCAGAAACTGTCCACAACCTCATGGCGGCGGTCCCCAGCCGCCACTATTTGTCCCGGTGTTATCTCCGTCTTCCACAAGCACAGGTCCCACAACATTACCCGTGCCCGCCCAATGGAAAAGAGGCACTTGATGAGGTCAAAGCACCCCTTGTGCAATGGCAAGAAATCAATACAAAACATGATAGGGAATTTAAAAGCATGATGGGGAACTCACAAGAAATCAATACAAAACATGATGGGGAATAAGTTTTGTATTGATTTCTTGCCAGTCACAAGGGGTGCTGTGACCTCATCAAGTGCCTCTTTTCAAGTGCATAGGTGTTTGCCTATGCAGTGAAGCAACGGCTGCCAAATATTTGGAGGAACTCCAATGCCCCTTGCTAGAGACGTAGAGGTCAAAGAGCCTCCTAAAAACAATGTTCCCATTATTAGGAAGTGGGTCTCCTATAGTGTTTGCCTATTCAGTGAAGCAACGGCTGCCAAAAATTTGGAGACACTCCAATGCCCCTTGCAAGAGACATAGATATGTTGATATGGTATATTTGGTGGTAATATGGTGGTGGAGGATGAGGATGAGGATGTGGAGAAGGAGGAGAACAAGAGCAAATAGACAAAATCAGGAAGTGTATACCCATGCCTGGGTGTGAAGACAGAGGTGCATGGGAATAGAGTTAGACATCCCAAAAAATAAGACACCATATTTGAGTTTATGTTACACTGCTATCATTTGGTGGTGTTGAGAAGTCTGCCCCAATACAGCCCTTGTTCATTTTTATAAGAGTCAGCCTGTCAGCATTTTCAGTTGACAGGCGAATGCGCCTATCAGTTGTAAATCCACCAGCGGCACTAAAAACCCGCTCTGACAAAACGCTAGCGGCAGGACAGGCCAGGACCTTCAAGGCGTAGAGAGACAGTTCATGCCACATGTCCAGCTTGGATACCCAATAATTCTAAGGCACAGAGGAATCACGGAGGACATTGGTATGGTCGGCAAGGTACTCTCTCACCATCTGCTGAAACTTTGCACTCCTTGTGAGAGTACCCCCCACCTCAGGACCTGTGCGATGGGAGGGTCTGAGAACACAGTCCCAGAACTTTGACAGGGTTCCCCTGCCTCTGCTGGATTGCATTTGTGGCTATCTTGCCTGTACTCCTTGGTTGTCCAGCGAACTGTGACCTCTGCCGCCAGCTTTTTCAGATGGGAATTTTTTCACTAATTCCGCAACAAGGGCCTTCTCGTACTACCCAATTTTATTAGGCCTGTCCTGCAAAGGAATAAGAGATATAAAGTTCTCTCTGTAGCGTGGGTCTAGAAGCGTCACCAACCAGTAATGACTGTCACCCAAAATTTGGACAACGCGAGGGTCATGGGAAAGGCAGCGTAACATAAACTCAG
Source organism: Phyllobates terribilis (assembly GCF_046119375.1). Lineage (NCBI taxonomy): Eukaryota > Metazoa > Chordata > Amphibia > Anura > Dendrobatidae > Phyllobates > Phyllobates terribilis. Next base: position 228,045,439 of record NW_027362763.1, read on the forward strand.
TCATGTGTGCCAGACAGCAAAGAGGCAAGACTTCTGTTTCTTCACCAAGGGGATGACTGACTATGCTCTCCTCCACATCCTCTTCCTCCTCCTCCCTGTCCTCTGGCCATCCATGCTGAACAGGTGGTATGGCAGTTGTGCAGGTAGTGCCGTCTATAGCACAGGAAACTAGCTCCTGTTCTTCCTCCTCCTCCTCCTCTTCCTCATTGTCACCCAATCCACGTTGGGATGAGCTGAGGCTGGGCTGTGTGTAATCACCCTATATGGTTCCTTGTTCCATCCCATCGTGCTCCGCCTGCAATGCATCCTCTTTAATTGAGAGCATAAGACAGAGAAGCGGGATGGTGATGCTAATTATGGCGCCATCGCCGCTCTACATCTTGGTGGAGTCCTCAAAGTTTTGGAGAATGGTACAGATGTCTGACATCCATGTCCACTTCTGAGGTTTTATGTGTGGAGTCTGACCTGAATACCAATGGACTTGTTGATGCAGGTAGTCAACAACTGCCCTCTTCTGCTCACAAATCCTTCCCAACATCTGAAATGTAGAGTTCCAATGCACGGGGACACACACCAGTCAGTTAGCCGGATGCTGCAAATGTTGCTGAAGTACGGCAAGAGCGGTGGAAGCTGTAGCTGACTTTCTAAAATGGGCACACAGGTGGCGTACTTTGACACGCAGATCTGACAGATCTGGGTAGTTTTTGAAAAACCTGCTGTCCTCGCTTTGCATGTCACTTTGCCAGGTTGGGTCAGTGACTTCATCGTCCACCACCTAATCTTCCACTTCTGCACCCTAGTCCTCCTCCTGACTTTCTGACAATTGTGTCTCATCATCATCCACCTCTTGTGACAGTTTAACACCGTCGCCTTCGTGTGACCGTGGCTGCTCAAATATTTGGGCATCGCTACATGTGATCTCCTCTTGCCCCGCTTCAAGGGGACCGGGCAAGAGGCCCGAATCTATAAATGGAAAAGTGAACAGCTCTTCGGAGTGTCCAAGTGTGGGATCAGTTATCTCCGGGCACTCGGCATCATGGGAGGAAGGAGGATCAGGGTGAGGAATATGGAGTCCAGACTTATGGCTACTGAGACTTGACCGTGTGGAAGACAGGGTGGTGGCTAAGTGACTGGAAGCATTATCTGCTATCCAACCAATAACCTTTTCACACTGCTCTGTGCTCAATAGTGTTGCTATGCGGTCCCCTATTAATTGGGACAGGAAGGTCGAGCGAGAAGATGTGGGTCTTTGTTGTGGCACAATTTCAGCTTGCTCACGGCCTTGGCCTCGTCCTCTGCATGCACCATCATCACCATCACATCCACTTCCCCGTCCCTTGCCACACACCTTACCCATTTTAAATGGAGGACAATATTTTCCACTTTCACTACAAATGGCTGGATTTGAACCGCAGTGATATGTGATATGTGTGACGGAAAACCACAGTTTTAAATAGCTGGCCTGTATGTTACTATTTTTCACAGCAACCTGGTGTCAATAACTTCACTAACACACTGCTGCAAAATTTACATGGAGGCCAGAGATGGTTGAATTTGGAGCGAACTTATATGTGATACGGGCGAGTACCGAGCAGTGGCGAGCATGTTCGCTCATCACTATTAAGGAATGTAAGCATACAATCTTTCCTGTTCACTACAGTATTCCATCCCTTGTTTGAAAAGAATGTAAGAAACCTGGAAAAAAGTGTCATTGCCAAGTGGATTCAAAATCAAATATCCCTATCCCGACTTTTAATAAATTTGGGAAAAAGGCTCCCAACATAGATTCAGTAGTGTCCAAAGTATCAAGAAAAATAGCATTACCCTTCAATATGGTATTCCTGAGGGACCCAGTAGACTTTAAATGTAATAGATTTCTAAAAAATGCCTGGGAATATGCAGCCTCTTCCGTCAAACCTAATATTGCTGCTACCTGCTAGATCCCAAATCAAATGGTTAGGGGAATTAGATTTCCAACTATATACAAAAAGTTGGCCAGAAAACTAATTTTTATTGTCCTAGCTACGATTATGGCTGACGCATCAGTTGATACTGTTAGATTGTAGGCCTGATCTTTTGAATTATCGAACTTTACACACAGGGCACTCTGGATGAAAAATTGGATGTGTGATTTCAAGTTCAAATCCCAGCTATATTCTGTTCCCTGCCTGGGTGAATATTTATTTAGCTCTGCCCCGGCTGATATTTTAAAGATAGAAAAAAGGGAATTTCTTTCATGTTTTCTAAATACAAAAAATCTTTTCGCTCATCCATAAGGAATAAACAGGAGGGGTTTAGAATAATAGGAGTTACTAGGCAGATGGGGTAATAGAGCTGTTCAGGAAGAAAGGGGCCTAAGCAAAAATGCCACCAGGATACAGGGACAGGAAAGATTTATATATTTTCTAGAGCAATGAAAGCTAATTTCAGCAAGCAGTTGGATCTTGAACACAATATGTCAGCTTCTTTTATTGGAGTTTGTCTAAATTACCCTAGAGATAAAATCTGGAAACAAGAATATTTTCCTTAGTCACAGGCCAGTCAGTAGTTGAGTCTGAGGTTTTGAATTTTGTGTGAAAAGCATGTTCTTATCATGGTACCAAAATGGGAAATCAGGAAGGGTTTTACAGTTTTCTATTTCTTGTAAAGAAACCAAATATATCATACAGAATTATCATCAATTTAAAGGGGATAAGCTTAAAAAGTTTAAAATGGGTATCATGAACACATTTATAATGTTACTTTACCCTTTCTGCTTCATGACGGCAATAGATCTAAAGGACATATATTTCCATGTGCCTTTCCATCAGTCTCATCAAAAATACCTCAAAGTTTTAGTAAATATTTATTGGGAAGCTGCATCATCTTCAGAATCAGTGCTTTACCTTTGGCATCTCCATTTCCGCAAGAATATTACCAAAAATTATGGCAGAGATATCCACTTACGTGCTAGTTAGAGATGTACTGTTTATACTAGTTTCTCAAGTTTTAATCATTCTTTCCATTATGTTGGATCTTCAACAAATAAAAGTTAAAACCAGAGCCAGAACAGTTTCAAACATTTCTAGGTATCTCTCTAAACTCAATCCCTCATAATTTTTCTTGCCAAGAAAATAAATATTGGTGCATAATACAAAAGGTATTTAATCTATGTACCTGTCCAATAGCCTCACTGAGAAATGGAATGTAATTCTTAGGATCCCTAATTGGCCTGTATTCTAGCAGTCTTACAGGCTCAATTTCACACCAGGAGTTTTTTAATGAGAAATCTATTGTGCCTGGGACATATATCAGGGAACCTAGACAAGAAGTTTCAGATGTTAGTAAAGAACTTCCTTGCATTGTTCTTAAACAGAGAAAATCTCTTCAGGGAGGTCCCATATGTGATCCAGAACCCTGTGATCATTGCCAGAGATGTAAACTCATTAGGGTGGGAGCCCCCATTTTTTCCCGAGGCTTATGCTGCTAGGAGAATCAGTGAATTACAGACCAGTTCTGTGGACACTAACATCTTTTCTTCCAGATAGAATTATTTTCAGATCTGTCCTCGCATTTCTTTCCAAAATATCATCAAAATTTCACAGATCTCAGAAGATTACCTCCATTTTTTTCTGTGCTATTCTTAAAACCTCTATATATATTATACTGATGTCAACTGATATACTAATGTGTATGTGGGTGCCAGCCAACTGATTGTCGAGAGAGATGTCGATTAGGCATGTCTGACCTCCCAGAGGTAAGCTGTCAGCAGATATGTCTGTCGTTGGCATTTTCATAAACAACACAGGAGCACTTGGCTGAACGGGTTTTCCTGTGTATGGGAGAGGTTGCCTAGTTGACTGTCATCTGAATGATCGCCCAAAGCACCTTTAGGTAAACAGCCATGCTATGTATAAGGGGAACTTAAGTCTCATAAGGACGAACTTCACTCCTTGGATGTTAGCAAATGTCTTTAATATCTGTTGTTGACGTCTTCTTGGAGTACATAATTTTCTCAGTTTGTCCTTTTCAAAAATTAGAATAAGGGTAAAGGGGTCACTAAGGTTTCTCAGGCTAAGTGGATGAGACTAGCTATCTCAGTAGCTTCTTCAGGTCAGGTTCCCCCCAAAGACCTTAGCGCCCACTTTGCTGGGGAAGGTGGCTACTTCCTGAGCAGAAAGGACCAAAGTTGATCCAGTCTACTAAAAGGCAGATCCTATTTTAGTGGCGTTGAACTTGTCCTGGTTTCACAGTAAAAAAAAAAAAACTTTTCTTACTAGGCCCAGTCCAAAAAATATTTTTTCCTGTGCCAAAAGTCATACAATACTATAAGCCAGCTATAACGTCAGTGGCGGTCAAATTCAGCTTGTACGCACAGTCAAACCTATATATATTTTTGGTTGGCAGGCAGAGTCCACCAAAGGTTTTTTACTGTGGCAAAGTTGATCCAGTCTGCTAAAAGGCAGATCCTATTTTAGTGGCGTTGAACTTGTCCTGGTTTCACAGTAAAAAGCAAAACTTCTCTTACTAGGCCTAGTCCAAAAAATATTTTTTCCTGTGCCAAAAGTCATACAATGCTATAAACCAGCTACTGCATCAAAGTCAGCTGGACGCAAAGCTTACGCAGAATAACCCAAAAATATTTTTTGCTCTGAGTAAAGTGATACAGCTGGCTAGATCTGAGTTTGAAATATTTTGGAGCATATATTCTATGTCATACTGGCCTCATCCACATTCAAAAATAACATTTCTTCTGTTCCTAAAGTAATATAGCAATGGACATCTCAGTCTGAAATCGTTTGGAGAATATCTTGTAGGCTTTATTGGCCTCAATCACACTAACAAATTTCTTTTGTCTGTTAGTAATGTTTTACAGCAGGCCATATCTTACCTGGTCATTTAGTGTCGCTGAAATTCAGGTGTGTGCTGAGCTATTCCACAGGAAAAAAATGTATTTTTATTTAGTTAATTGCATGCTACTACTACTGTATCTAACCAACATGAGTAGGAAAAAGAAAGGGCGTGGTGAAAGGGGGAATAGGCTTGGTGTTCAAGGTGTACGTGGGGTACGTGGTAATGTTAGTGAAAGCACTAGTGAACCAACACAAACAGGTCCTTTCCAAAGACAACTGACAACTTAAGTTAGTGGACGGCCTACTGCACTCCCTTCCTTTGGCATCCGCACAGCGATACGCCTTGTTGATAAGGCTCAGAATGAGCAGGTTCTCCAGTGGATGGCAAGCTCTGCTTCCAGTGCCCGCTCATCTTCTTCCCCCACCTCAACATCACATGCAGTACAGTCCACAGAGGTGGCACCCCAATTACCCATGCTTCCCCCCGCATCACAACTGGCCAACTGCCTAACTGACTGTAGCGAACCACATATGGGCGAGTCTGTAGAACTCTTCACCCATTGTACACCATGGGCATCAGAAGTGTACTTCAAAAAGTCACAGAGTCAAGAGGAGGAAAGCATCTGCACCGATGACCAAAATTTTTTTAGCTTGGATTCGGGGCAGGAAGAAGTAGGGTCCGAGCAGGCTCCTGACCTTCGTCATGAGACGTTAACCGCAGGGGAGGGAGGTGATCCCGATGAGACTCAGATACCTGAGGCTCACGCGGACTGTCAGGGCAACGAGAGGAGAGGGGGTCACTCTGAGGGCGAGGAATGGGATAACACATTGGATGATGACGAGGTTGAAGATCCTACTTGCTGTGAAACCAGAGTCATGCAGCTGAGTTGCTCATCTGAGTGTTAGAACCCTCCTGTTTGTTTTTTCCATCTTGTGTTTTTCGGTCACATGACCATCTTCCTTTATATTCCAGCTCCGCCCTCCTGGATGTGCTGGACTCCAGTGTTTGGAAAACAAAAGCAGTTGGAGCGCCAATGGTGAAGAGTCTGGTCCTGTTGTGCAAAGGAGCCCCGCACAACAAGGGAAAATGCTTCCAGGTGTGAGTCTGTATGATGACCGCAGCTTAGCAGGAACTGCTGTAGGGAGTTTCTGTCTGCTTCAGCGGTCATATGACCAGGACCGTGTGACCGAAGTGGGCATTCCGCAATGACATCACGGCAGGTCCTGTAGTAGGCTAGTTGTAAACAGAGCAGCTTCCACCGCTCTCCACAGGGGAGATTAGCAATCAAGAAAGAAGGAATTGTGCGGTGTTAGTGAAGCGCTAGAACAACTAGACAGGAGATTAGGTTATAACACACAAACCTTTTATTGTTTAGTACACTCTCTAACGCCATGATGCGCTTCGATAGCAGAAGCTATCTTCCTCAGGTACTAAACAATAAAAGGTTTGTGTGTTATAACCTAATCCCCTGTCTAGTTGTTCTAGTGCTTGACTAACACCGCACAATTCCTTCTTTCTTGGACTCCAGTGTTTGACTGTTTCTCTAGCCTGGTGCTTCAGTGCCTTTCTCTGTCAGTTCGCTAGGTCCTTCTGGGAACTCTAGTACCTTTTGTCAGTTTGTCTTTTTGTGTTCTGCAACAACTTCTCTGTTTAGGAGGTGTCCCATTTTTTGTCCCAGTCCTTAGTTCTTTTAGGGACCCCTTCCTTAATGCTATAGGTCTTTGTTCAGACTAGCCGAGGACTAGGGCGGGTCTGTTCGCTAGGAACAGGCAGCCCACTACATCGTAGGGATTCAGCTTAGTCTTACTGTAGGGACAGCCTTCCCCTATCTTTCCTTAGTGCATGTTGCAGATCATAACAGTAAGTCCAGCCCAAATAACTAAAAGGAAAGAAATTCGCGGATCAGTATGGTTTCCGTCCAGGATTTGGCTCAACACCTGCAGGGATTGTCTCTGGAGGTGGCCGAGCTTCAGCAACACGTGAGTAGCTGTTCTGGAGCACATTTTGTCGAACCGAAGGTAGGACTGCCCGATGTTTTTTATGGTAAACAGCAATGCTTGTTTGTTATATTTTCGATTGAGACCAAGGTCCTCTGGGAATGAATCACAGCGCATTGGTTTTATTATGTCACTTTTGCGCAATGAACCACAGGGGTGGGCCTTTTCTCTCCAACCTAATGATCCGTGTTTAAGGTCTGCTGAAGAATTTTTTTCTGCTATGGGGCTGTTATATCACGATCCTGATCAAATCTCATCTGCTGAGGCAGAACTCAGGCGTTTGAATCAGGGGTCAGGTGATGTTGAAAATTATTGCACACACTTCAGGAGATGGGCCTCAGAAGTTAAATGGAATGATCCTGCGCTGAAATGTTTATTTCTTGCTGGTCTGAGTGAAAGGGTTAAGGATCTGCTAATTGCATTCCCTGCACCTGAGACTCTGCAGGATGCCATGCAATTAGCTGTTTGTGTGGACAGGAGGCTGATGTGCAGGCTGAATGAGGTAAAGACTCCTGTAATGTCAGTTCCTAGTCCCCAGAAAATCTGCTCAGACGGCGGAGAACCGATGGAGGTTGGGGCGATGTCACTCCGCTCTCAGGAAAGAGACCGGAGGTTCGCCGAGGGATTGTGTCTTTATTGTGGTAAAGCTGACCATTTGATTAAGTATTGTGAGCGTCGTTTAAGTAAAGAAAAAAAAAAGGTCAGTTACGCCCGTATAGCTTGTTTACGCTCTGCAGGAGTATTTCTTTCTGGGAGTACTACTTTGCAGGGAGATTTGATTAAATTTCAGGTATTTGTGGATTGTGGTTCAACACTTAATGTGATTGATAAAGGGTTTTTGGAAAACCTTAAATTGAAATCCAAACCTTTGTCATCACCTATTTCTGTGATTGCAATTGATAACACTCCCTTGAAATGTATTACTCACAAGGTTGCTGCATTTCCCCTCACTATCAGTGGAGTTCACAAAGAAATTTTGGATGTGTTTGTTTTAGATAATTTACCCTCTGCGGTTGTTCTATGATTGCCTTGATTAAAAATGCACAATCCTTTACTGGACTGGTCTACTAATGTGATTAAGTCTTGGAGTCTGAAGTGCTATGATAAATGTTGTAATGGTCACATTGCGGCTGTGGAAAAAGGGGAATTACCTGTACCTATTAAAGATTTTTGAAGGGTTTTTTCGGAGGAGGAGTCACAAGTTTTACCTGCTCATAGGGATTATGATTGCGCCATTGAGTTTGTTCCGGGAGCTACTCTTCCCAAGGGTCGCTTTTTTAATCTGACTATCCCTGAAAGAAATGCCTTGGAGGAATACATACAGACTAGCCTGGCTGCTGGTCACATTAGACCTTCTAAGTCGCCTGTGGAAGATGGATTTTTCTTTGTTAAAATAAAGGACGGGGGTTTACGTCCATGTCTGGATTTTCGTGAAATTAATAAGATTACCGTACGCAATTCCTACCCATTGCTGTTAATTCCTGGCTTGTTTAACCAGTTAGTGGGGGCCAAGTGGTTCTCTTAAATTGATTTCCGGGGGGCATACAATTTGTTACGAGAGAAGGAGGGTGATGAATGGAAAACTGCTTTTAACACTTCGGTAGCTCAATTTGAGAATCTGGTGATGCCTTTTGGTCTTACCAATGCACCTGCATTTTTTCAGAACCTTATTAATGACATCCTGAGACCTTTGATTGGTAAGAATGTGGTTGTGTATTTGGATGACATTTTGATTTACTCACCAGATCTAGAGTCCCATTGGCAGAGTGTACGTGAAGTTTTTCAGTTATTGAGTGATAATTCACTCTTTGCTAAGCTGGAGAAATGTGAGTTCGCTGTGCAGAAAATTAGTTTTTTGGGCTACATTGTCTCCAGCGAGGGCTTTGAGATGGACCCTGTAAAGGTTCAGGCTGTGCAGGAATGGCCTAGGCCTTTTGATTTGAAATCTATACTGAGATGTTTGGGTTTTGCCAATTATTACAGGAAATTCATTAAGAATTTTTCTGTAATTGTTAAACCTCTAACCGATCTCACCAGGAAAGGTGCGAATACGGCCCAGTAGACTACTGAGGCCATTGATGCATTTGAGTATCTCAAAGAGAGGTTCAGTTCTGCCCCTATCCTTATGCAGCCTGATGAGACCAAGCCTTTTTTGGTCGAGGTTGATGCTTCATCGGTGGGGGTCGGAGCAGTTTTGTCTCAGGAGAACAAGGGTGGAGTACATCATTGTGCCTTCTTTTCGAAAAAAAATTCAGAAACCGAACTGAATTATGATGTTGGAAATCGAGAGTTGCTGGCTATTAAACTCGCTTTTGAACATTGGCGTCATTTTTTGGAAGGCGCTAGATTTCCTATTCAGGTTTTCACAAATCATAAGAATTTGATCTATCTGGATGCTGCCAAGCGCTTGAATGCCCGTCAAGCTAGGTGGGCACTTTTTTTTTCTTGGTTTCATTTTTCTGTTACCTTTTTCCTTGGTACTAAGAATGTTAAAGCCAATGCTTTATCTCGCAGCTTCTCTCCTACGGTCGGTGCCGAGGAGGAGGAGAGTATTTTACAGAAAGGAGTTGTGGTGGCGGCATTGGACTCCGTTTTGGAGAATGGGATTTTGAAAGCTCAAGATGATGCTCCATCTAACACTCCCCATGGGAGGTTGTTCGTGCCTAGAGCCTTTAGGAGAGATTTGTTTGTGGAGTGTCATGAGTCTCGGTTGGCAGGTCATCCAGGAGTTTTGGAGACTAAGAGACTTATCAGTCGCAGTTTTTGGTGGCCTGGATGGCAGAAGGAAGTCATCAAGTGGGTGCGTCAATTTACTGTTAGTGCTAGGTCAAAGACTTCACATACTCCTGCTGCGGGGTTGCTTTGCCCTCTGGAGGTTCCTAGTGCGCCTTGGATGCATCTCACAATGGATTTTATTACTGATCTTCCTGTGTCCGTGGGTTTTACTGTCATATAGGTGATCGTGGACCGTTTTAGTAAGATGTGTCATTTGGTTCCATTCATTAAGTTGCCCTGCACCAAGAGACTCGCTAAGGCGTTTGTTAAGGAGATTGTCAAGCTCCATGGAGTTACCACGGATATTGTTTCTGATAGAGGACCTCAGTTTGTGGCTCGCTTTTGGCGTGCTTTTTGTGACAGGTTGGGAGTCCATTGGTCATTTTCATCTGGTTATCATCCTGAGTCTAATGGACAGACTGAAAGAAAGAACCAGGATGTTGAACAGTTTTTGCGTTGTTTTATGGCGGACAATCAGGAGGTGTGGTCTGAGTTTCTGCCTCTCGCAGAATTTGCTCTTAACAATCATACATCCTCCTTTGCTGGGTGTTCTTTTTTTGTTGTACTGGGAGACATCCGTCTTTTGGTTCGTTCTCCAAATTGGGGTTGGTGGTGCCGGAGGAGGAGAATTTTTCCGGTGATTTGGAGAGAGCTTGGACTAATGTACGCTGCAACCTTCAAGAGGCTAGCAAGAAGTCCAAGAAGTATTTTGACAGGAAACGTAAGTAGGTTTTGTTTACTTTGGGTGACTTTCTTTGGTTGTCCTCGAAGAACCTGCGGTTGAGGATTCCCTCTAAAAAACTGGGTCCTAAGTTTGTGGGTCCATTTAAAGTGCTTCAGGTTGTTAACCCATCTGCTGTTAGGTTGGATGTCCCTACTTCCTGGAAGATTATTCCTGTGTTTCATATTTCCTTGTTGAAAAAGGCTGATGTATCTGATAAGGACGTCACTGTCACAGTTCCTCCTATGGTGGAAGATGGCGAATATGAAATTTCTCGTATCTTGAATTCTAGATGTCATAGAGGGAGATTACAGTATCCTGTCTCCTGGAAGGGTTTCGGTCCCGAAGACAACTCCTGGGTAAGGATGGATGATGTCTCTGCTCCTAGGCTTGTTAAAGCTTTCCAAAAGATGTTTCCAGATAGGCCTGGGCCTGGAGGATCTGGAGGATCCTCATAAAAGAGGGGGTACTGTTAGAACCCTCCTGGTTGTTTTTTCCATCTTGTGATTTGTGGTCACGTGACCATCTGCCTTTATATTCCAGCTCCGCCCGCCTGGCTGTGCTGTACTCCAGTGTTTGACTGTTTCTCTAGCCTGGTGCTTCGGTGTCTTTCTCTGTCAGTTCGCCTGGTCCTTCTGGGACCTAGAGTACCTTTTGTCAGTTTGTCTTTTGGTGTTCTGCAACAACTTCTCTGCTTAGGAGGTGTCCCATTTTTTCTCCCAGTCCTTAGTTCTTTTAGGGACCCCTTCCTTAATGCTATAGGTCTTCGTTCAGACTAGCCGAGGACTAAGGCGGGTCTGTTCACTAGGAACAGGCAGCCCGCTACATCATAGGGATTCAGCTTAGTCTTACTGTAGGGACAGCCTTCCCCTATCTTTCCTTAGTGCATGTTGCAGATCATAACACTGAGGACGTGGAGGAGGAAGACGGGGTTAGGGTTACATTTCGGGTTACATGTCGCCCTAAGGTTCTGACACAGAGTGATGCAAGAATGAGGAGCAGTGCATCCTTAGCCACAACTGTGGCTGTGGCCAGCAGCGGTCAATGGTCTGCAGCTCGCAGGGGCAGCAAGGATTGCCTAGCATGGGCCTTTTATGTCACTGCAAAGGATGAGCCAACTCACGTTATCTGCAAACTTTGAGATAAAAAACTCAGTATAAGGAAAAACTGCAATAATTTGACTACTACATACATGAATGTTCACATGCTCAAACAACATTCTTTACGCTGGGAATCTTATCGCGCTGAAATGCGGACCAGCGCACCTCAACCACCATCAGCTGCCCTATCAAACGCATCCGCTGCTTCTTCCTCCTCCTCTGTTACTGTGCCAAGTATTGCCATGCAGGTTTCTCATTGCAGAAACTCTGGTTCTTTACCCGCTCCAGTCAGGCTGAGTGACAGCCCGTCAGCTGTAACGGAAGTGGACACGCCTGCTGTGTTTGTTTCACCGAACACACCACATGTTTCTCAATTCATCGTAATATCTGCACCTCACCCACTCCACCAGTTTTTCCAGTTCACCATACTCCGCCCTCTCTCAGCACTTTAGCCAGCCCTCGGTCCCACAGTTGTGGTCACGTAAAAGATTGTTTCATCCTACGCATGACAAAGCTAAGAGGTTGAACTCCACCATCTCCAATCTGTTGGCCATGGAAATGCTGCCTTTCCGCCTGGTAGATACAAATGGTTTCCAAAAACTGATGGTCGTCGCAGTCCCCCAGTACTAGTTGCCCAGTCGCCATTACTTCTCTAAGAAAGCTGTGCCTGCGCTACACCAGCATGTCGCAGACAACATCACCCGTTGCTTGTCTAAATCTACGTGTGCCAGGGTGCATTTCACCACAGACACCTGGAAAAGTAAGCATGGCCAAGGGCATTACATCTTGCTGACTGGGCACTGGGTGACTCTGGAGGCTGTGGGGGCAGGCAGGGAAGGCGCTGCTCCACAAACCTTGGAATCCCCAAGGCTTGCAGAAGAAACCTCTGTATTTCCCACTTCCTCTGCTGCTTCTGCGTCCTCCACCTCCTCTAAGGCCTCCACCTGCACACTCAAACTCTGCCTTAATGAGACACTCATTCCAAGGGTGCGGAGTGAATACACACCACCTCTGTACTGCGCAGTCAGGGGTCACCACAATCAGGCAGTCATAAAATTAACATGCCTTGGAGATCGCAGTCATACAGGTGAAGAGTTGTGGGCAGCTCTCCAGGCTCAGTTTGAGCAATGGCTGTCTCCGCTGAACCTAGAGCCATGGAAGGCCATGTGCGATAACGGTACGAACCTGTTAGCGGCACTAGGCCGAGGCAAGCTCGCACATGTGCCTTGCATGGCTCACATCCTCACCCTGGTGGTACAGTGATTTCTCTGCCACTATCCTGGCCTGTATGACCTGCTTCACAAAGTAAGGAAGCTGTGTGCTTACTTCCACTTTTCACACCCCTAATGTCATCGACTTGCATCGAGACAGAGGTCTTTGTCCGTGCCAGTTAACAAGTTGATCTGCGATGTGCTAATGCGGTGGAATTGCACTCTGCACATGTTGCAGTGACTGTGCCAGCAGCAACGAGCTCTGATGCAGTATCTCATGACGTATAGCTTGGGGCAATGCAGTACGGACTTATCACGTTTGCGGAGTGGGAACAGATTAAGGACTTCTGCACCCTTCTGCACGGTTTTCAAATGGCTACTAAACTGGTTAGCGCTGATGATACCATCATCAGCATCACTATTCTGGTCATATACATGCTGGAGCAAACTTTGAATAACCTGCAGCAGGAGGTGGTGGCCCCAGAAGAAGAGGAGGATGCGGAAGGGATTCCAATGTCTCAAATTTCCAGACTGTCGTCACACAGGCGGATGCCAAGTGGGGGTGTACTACAGCGATCGAGGGGGTTTGGTGATACCAGGAAAACTGTTAGTGAAGGTGCAAGAGCCGAGGAACTAATGGTGGAGGAAGAGGTGATGGGCAAGCAGCTGTCAGAGTATGAAGAGGATAATCATCCCCTCTCGTTTGAACTTGGTTGTCAGGAGGGGACGGAGGAAATAAGCATCAGTGTTACACAGTCCACAATACAGCCTGGCTTTGGACGTCCTGGAAGAGCCCGACATATGAGTGCCTTCTTTGAACTATCTGCAACATGATCCACGTATAGTTAGGATTCGAAATAATGCTGTTTACTGGGTTGCACTCTGTTAGATCCACGTTATAAGAGTCAATTTTTCCAGAAGCTTCCTCCCCTGGAAAGGGACCCGCTTATGTTGGAGTATTGAAACAAGCTTTTAAGCAACCTTAATAGAGGTTTTCCCCAAGATAACAGTGAGCCACCCAGTGTGCATCACAGCTGTAGTCTTTCAACTGCCAGCACGTCAGTTCAGCAATGGCAAAACATTAGCAACAGCAGCAGAGTAAGTGGCAGAAGCAATTTCTGGGAGTCCTTTCACACATTTTTTGCACCAGCTCGTTTACCACCACAACAGAGTACAAGTCTGACACGTGGTGAATGACTGGAGAGGATGGTGCAGGAGTATCTAGAGTTCAATATCAATACCATCAGGGAGGGTTTGGACCCTTTAACATTTTTGTCTTAAAAAATGGATGAATGGCCTGAGCTCGCCTCTCACGCCTTGTAGGTTTTATCATGCCCGCCAGCCAGCAATCTCTCTGAACCTGTCTTCAGTGCTGCTGGTAGTGTCTTGATGGATAAGCGCACCCGGCTTTCCCCTGAAAGTGTAGACTGCCTAATTTTCATCAAGATGAACAAGTCATGGATCTCCAAGGACTTTTGCACTCCAATTGCAGACTGTACAGAGTAGGCGATGTTGTCGTTTTGAGTGTGCTGCATTGATTTCTTGAAATTGCAGTCTGTGATATGGCTTCTGTGCCTGTTCTTGCTGCTGCTACTGCTGATGCATGTTTTAGGCCCTAATTTTGGGAAATGTGGAGAATTCTGATTGTGTCTCCATCCATTGGGTTGGCTGTAGTTGGACAGGTTTGGGTCTGCGTTAAACTACTTGTAGTCTGATGACATTGATGCCACTTTGGTGGTGTTAGGCCCTCATTTAGGGCAATGTGAACACGCCTGGTTAGGTCTCCATCTCCTGGATTGGCTGTACTGGAAGAGGTGTGGGTCTTATTTGCACTATTTGTACAGTAGTGAAAATGATGCCACTCTGCTGGCGTTTGCCACAATTTTTTTTAAATGTGGGGAATCCTGATTGGGTCTCCATCTATTGGGTTGGCTGTAGTGGAATTGGTTTAGGCCTCATTTGCAATACTTATACTGTAGTGAAATTGATTTGACATTGCTAGTGTCTGCCACTAATTTTTTAAAATGTGGAGAATCATGATTGGGTCTCCATTAGTGTTGAGCGAGCACTAAAATGCTCGGGTGCTCGAAGCTCGGGCCGAGCTCACCGTGATATTCGGGTGCTCGACCCGAGCAATGAGCCCAATGTTAGTCCATGGGAGACCCGATCATTTTTGCAGCGGCACCCCCGGCAGTCTGTAGAAAGCCTAAAAAGTGCCCAAAACGATAGTGACAGTGCTCAAATGACATGGCGACAGCATGGGGATCGCCACAGGAAGCATTTCTGACCCCCAGGTCACTGCTGTCAACAATGTGGTCAGAGGTATTAAGCCACTTTTACAGGCTCACAATAAAACGTTCAAAAACTAAACTGAAACTGCTTTCCTGTGAAATATGTTAAGGAACATCCTTTCCAGGGTAAAAACTTGTGTATAAGGTAAAATAAATAACCAAAAACAAAAATACTCCTCCACACCTTGGGATATGTTCACAAGTAGCATTTTTTATGCGTCTTTACACTTTTGTATTGCTTTCAACCGTGACAAATGCATTCATTAAAATGTCATTTTAACATTTTACAACCTTATCTGGCCATGTGCTGTTTGACACATGCATACAGTGCTGAAAAGACATGGGAACAGCATGGGGAAGACCCCTGGAAGCATCTCTGACACCCAGGTCACTGCCTAAAAGAGTGCCTATCCCCGTGCAAGTCCTTGTCCCAGGGCAGTGTTCAATTGTACCTCCCCCATTCCTTGCAATGCAAGCGCAAATATGCAGCCAACCACCCACCCACCCGCAGGCTGCAATACTATACTGCTAGCTTGCACTTGAAATGGGGCCTTTTAGTTTGGAGGAGGCCGAAGCTGGCCACTACCTCATGGCTGCTTCAGCAGCGAGGTCTCCATACTCTGTTCCCAGCCGCCCAGCGGCCGGATGTCCACGCTTGGTGTCCATAAACGGTTCCCAGCCGCCCTATTTGTCTCGGTGCGCCTTATACACAAGTGCGCATACCAAAACTTTACCTGTGCCCTCCCCAGTGCATTTAGTGGGAAGGACAGCCTAACCACAAACACGTGGACAATTGAATGTGGCAAGGGATGTTCCATCTCACTGACGCCTTCACACTGGGTTAATATTGTGGAAGCCGGGACACAGTTGGAAACAGGGATGCAACACGTACTCCAGACATAGAGGATTGCGGGTCCTGGGACAATCAGGCTTCAACACAAAGTTCAGAAGGTAGACAGCAGCAGTGGTCAGCCTCCTACACAATGAGTAAATTATTCATGATCACGAGGCCATCCATCTCCTTAGCTTTCTGTTCCTTGGAATGCAAGCGCATGTATTTAGTAGTGGCTAGGCCTGAGGTGGTCAGCGTTTTGGCGCATATCCTTCCTCCTCCGAGGATTGCTGGATGTTTTCCTGCTACTATCCCAGTTCTATGACTCCCGTTAAAACAAAGCTTCAGGTGATGAATGATGGATGAGGTGGTGGCAAAGGAAAAAGAGCAGGAGGAACAGGGACCATTCACATCAATATCAGGCCAGCCAACCACACATGTCTTGTAGGATATGTTTCTGTACCAAAAGAAGCGGTTCGGCTACACAGTTATAGGGCATACAGTGAGTAAAATGCCTACCAAAAATTTTGAGGCACTCCAATGCCCCTTGGAAGTGACATGGAGGTCAGAGGGCCTTAACTAAACTGTTTTTTCCATTTATAGCAACAGGGTCTCCTGTACACTGTTGGCCAAGATGGTTTTAATGCCCCTTGGAAGAGACGTGGAGGTCACATTAGCTTAACAAGACGGTTTAAATGCCCCTTGGAAGAGACGTGGAGTTCAGAGTAGTTTAACAAGATGGTTTTAATGACCCCTGGAAGAAACGTGGAGGTCAAAGTAGCTTAACGAGACGATTTTAATACCCCTTGGAAGAGATGTGGAGGTCACAGTAGCTAAACAAGACGGTTTTAATGCCACTTGGAGGAGACGTGGAGTTCAGAGTGGTTTAAAAAGACAGTTTTAATGCCCCTTGGAAGAGACGTGGAGGTCCCAGTGGAATAAAAAGACAATATCAATGCCCCTTGTATGACTGTGGAGGTCGCAGTGGAATAAAAAGACAATATCAATGCCCCTTGGAAGAGACGTGGAGGTCACAGTAGCTTAACAAGACAGTTTTAATGCCCCTTGGAAGAGACATGGAGGTTACAGTAGCTTAACAAGATGATTTTAATGCTCCTTGGAAGAGACGTGGAGTTCATAGTGGTTTAACAAGACAGTTTTAATGCCCCTTGGAAGAGACGTGGAGGTCAAAGTGGAATAAAAAGACAATATCAATGCCCCTTGGAAGAGAAGTGGAGGTCGCAGTGGAATAAAAAGACAATATCAATGCCCCTTGGAAGAGACGTGGAGGTCACAGAAGCTTAACAAGACGGTTTTAATGCCACTTGGAAGAGACATGGACTTCAGAGTGGTTTAACAAGACGGTTTTAATGCCCCTTGGAAGAGACGTGGAGGTCACAGTAGCTTAACAAGACGATTTTAATGCCCCTTGGAAGAGACGTGGAGTTCAGAGTGGTTTAACAAGATGGTTTTAATGCCTCTTGGAAGAGACGTGGAGGTCACAGTAGCTTAACAAGATGGTTTTAATGCCCCTTGGAAGAGACGTGGAGTTCAGAGTGGTTTAACAAGATGGTTTTAATGCCCCTTGGAAGAGACGCTGAGGTCACAGTAGCTTAACAAGATGGTTTTAATGCCCCTTCGAAGAGACGTGGAGTTCAGAGTGGCTTAACAATACGGTTTTAATGACCCTTGGATGAGATGTGGAGGTCACTGTAGCTTAACAAGGCTGTTTTAATGCAACTTGGAAGAGACGTAGAGTTCAGAGTGGTTTAACAAGACGGTTTTAATGCCCCTTGGAAGAGTGGTGGAGGTCCCAGTGGCATAAAAAGACAATATCAATGCCCCTTGGAAGAGTGGTGGAGGTAACAGTAGAATAAAAAGACAATACCAATGCCCCTTGGAAGAGAGGTGGAGGTTTCAGTGGAATAAAAAGACAATATCAATGCCCCTTGGAAGAGACGTGGAGGTTACAGTAGCTTACAAGACGGTTTTAATGCCCCTTGGATGAGACTTGGAGTTCAGAGTGGTTTAACAAGACGGTTTTAATGCTCCTTGGAAGAGACGTGGAGGTCACAGTAGCTTAACAAGACGGTTTTAATGCCCCTTGGAAGAGACGTGGAGTTCAGTGTGGTTTAACAAGACGGTTTTAATGCTCATTGGAAGAGACGTGGAGGTCCCAGTGGAATAAAAAGACAATATCAATGCCCCTTGGAAAAGTGGTGGAGGTTACAGTGGAATAAAAAGACAATATCAATGCCCCTTGCATGAGTGGTGGAGGTCGCAGTGAAATAAAAAGACAATATCAGTGCCCCTTTGAAGAGACGTGGAGGTCACAGTAGCTTAACAAGACGGTTTTAATGCCCCTTGGACGAGACGTAGAGGTCACAGTAGCTTAACAAGAATGTTTTAATGCCCATTGGAAGAGACGTGGAGGTCACAGTAGCTTAACAAGACGGTCTTAATGCACCTTGGAAGAGAAGTGGAGTTCAGAGTGGTATAACAAGATGGTTTTAATCCCCCTTGGAAGAGACATGGAGGTCACAGTGGAATAAAAAGACAATATCAATGCCCCTTGGAAGAGACGTAGAGGTCACAGTAGCTTAACAAGATGGTTTAATGCCCCTTGGAAGAGACGTGGAGTTAAGAGCTGTTTAAGAAGACAGTTTTAATTGCGCTTGGAAGAGACGTGCAGGTCACAGTAGCTTAACAAGACGATATTGATGCCCATTGGAAGAGACTTGGAGTTCTGAGTGGTTTAACAAGACGGTTTTAATGTCCCTTGGATGAGACGTGGAGGTCACTGTAACTTAACAAGACTGTTTAATGCCCCTTTGAAGAGACGTGGAGTTCAGAGTGGTTTAACAAGATGGTTTTAATGACCCCTTGGAAGAGTGGTGGAGGTCCCAGTGGAATAAAAAGACAATATCCATGCCCCTTGGAAGAGACGTGGAGGTTACAGTGGAATAAAAACACAATATCAATGCCCCTTGGAAGAGTGGTGGAGGTTGCAGTGGAATAAAAAGACAATATCAATGCCCCTTGGAAGAAACGTGGAGGTCACAGTAGCTTAACAAGACGGTTTTATTGCCTCTTGGAAGAGACGTGGAGTTCAGAGTGGTTTAACAAGATGGTTTAAATGCCCCTTGGAAGAGACTTGGAGTTCAGAGTGGTTTAACAAGACGGTTTTAATGCCCCTTGGAGGAGACGTGGTGGTCACAGTAGCTTAAAAAGATGGTTTTAATGCCCCTTGGAAGATACGTGGAGTTCAGAGTGGTTTAACAAGACGGTTTTAATTCCCCTTGGAAGAGACATGGAAGCCACAGGAGCTTAGCAAGACGGTTTTAATGCTCCTTGGAAGAGACGTGGAGTTCAGATTGGTTTAACAAGACGGTTTTAATGCCCCTTGGAAAAGACGTGGAGGTCACAGTAGCTTAACAAGACTGTTTTCATGCCCCTTGGAAGAGACGTGGAGTTCAGAGTGGTTTAACAAGACGGTTTTAATGCCCCTTGGAAGAGTGGTGGAGGTCCCAGTAGAATAAAAAGACAATATCAATGCCCCTTGGAAGAATGGTGGAGGTTACAGTGGAATAAAAAGACAATATCAATTCCTCTTGGAAGAGTGATGGAGGTCGCAGTGGAATAAAAAGACAATATCAATACCCCTTGGAAGAGACGTGGAGGTCACAGTAGCTTAACAAGACGGTTTTAATGCCCCTTGGAAGAGACGTGGAGTTCAGAGTGGTTTAATAAGACGGTTTTAATGCCCCTTGGAAGAGACGTGGAGGTCACAGTAGCTTAACAAGACGGTTTTAATGCCCCTTGGAAGAGACATGGAGTTCAGAGTGATTTAACAAGACGGTTTTAATGTGCCTTGGAAGAGACGTGGAGCTCACAGTAGCTTAATAAGACTGTTTTAATGCCCCTTGGAAGAGAAGTGGAGTTCAGAGTAGTTTAACAAGACGGTTTTAATGCCCCTTGGAAGAGAGGTGGAGGTCCCTGTGGAATAAAAAGACAATGTCAATGAACATTAGAAGAGTGGTGGAGGTTACAGTGGATAAAAAGACAATATCAATGCCCCTTGGAAGAGTGGTGGAGGTCGCAGTGGAATAAAAAGGCGATATCAATGCCCCTTGGAAGAGATGTGGAGGTCACAGTAGCTTAACAAGATGGTTTTAATGCCCCTTGGAAGAGACGTAGAGTTCAGAGATGTTTAACAAGACGGTTTTAATGCCCCTTGGAAGAGACATGGAGGTCACAGTAGCTTAACAAGACTGTTTTAATGCCTTTGGAAGAGACGTGGAGTTGAGAGTGGTTTAACTAGATGGTTTTAATGCCCCTTGGAAGAGTGGTGGAGGTCCTAGTGGAATAAAAGGACAATATCAATGCCCCTTGGAAGAGTGTTGGAGGTTAGAGGGGAATAAAAAGACAATATCAATGCCCCTTGGAAGAGTGGTGGAGGTCGCAGTGGAATAAAAAGACAATATCAATGCTCCTTGGAAGAGACGTGGACGTCACAGTTGCTTAACAAGACTGTTTTAATGCCCCTTGGGAGAGACGTGGAGGTCACAGTAGCTTAACAAGATGGTTTTAATGCCCCTTGGAAGAGACGTGGAGTTCAAAGTGGTTTAACAAGACAATTTTAATTCCCCTTACAAGAGCCATACACTACAGCATCTTAAAAATATTATTTCCATTATTGGGGAGTGGGTCTCCCATAGTCTTTGCCTATGCCTTCCAAGCAAAACCTGCCAAAAATTATGACGGAGGAACTTGCAATGCTGGCAACACGGACCACTGTCACCCTGGTGGTATAGTGGTGGTGGAGGCTGAGGATAAGGAGAAGAGCAAAAAACTGCCGAAATGAGGAAGCGTATACCCATGTGTGGGTGTGAAGCGGTGCATGGGAATACACCTCCCGAAATAACATAGTGGATTTGACTTTATATTACTCTTCTGTCATTTGGTGGTGATGAGAAGTCTGGCCCAATCCAGCCCTTGTTCATTTTGATAAGGGTCAGTTTGTCAGCATTGTCAGTTGACAGGCGAGTGCGCTTATCACTTATAATTCCCCCATCGGCACTAAAAACACGCTCCGATAACACGCTAGCGGCAGGGCAGTCCAGGACCTCCAAGGCGTACAGAGCGAGTTCATTCCAAGTATCCAACTTGGATACCCAATAATTAAAAGACACAGAGGAATCACGGAGGACGCTGGTACGGTCAGCAAGGTACTCCCTCACCATCTTTTGAAACTTTCCACTCCTTGTGAGAGTACCAAGCGCCTTAGGGCCTGTAAGCTGGGCGGGTCTCAGAAAACTGTCCCAGAACGTTGACAGCGTTCCCCTGCCTCTGCTGGATTGGAGTTGCGTCTCTCTCGCCTGTACGCCTTGATTGGGCAATGAACTATTACCTCTGCCGCTAGCGTGTTCAGATGGGAATTTTTTTAACAGTTCTGCAGCAAGGGCCTTCTGGTACTGCCCCATTTTTGTTGACCTCTCCACCTCAGGAATAAGAGAGTGAAAGTTCCCCTTGTAGCGGGGGTCTAAAAGTGTCACCAACCAGTAATGACTGTCACCCAACATTTTGACAACACGAGGGTCACGGGTAAGGCAGCGTAACATAAAGTCAGCCATGCGTGCCAGACTTGTAACGGGCAAGACTTCCGAGATGACGACTGACCATGCTCTCCTCCTCCTCCTCCTCCCCCCTGTCCTCAGGCCACCCACGTTGAACCGACGGTATGACAGTTGTACAGGTACTACCATCTACAGCACATGATACCAGCTCCAGTTCTTCCTCCTCCTCCTCCTCTCCCTCATTGTCCCCCAATGCACATTTTCATGAGATGAGGCTGGGCTGTGTGTAAACGCCCGCTACGCCTTCTTGATCCATCTCATCATACTCTGGCTGCAATACCTCCTCTTTAATTCTCTGCAGAGAGCGTTGCAAAAGACAGACAAGTGGGATGCTGACGCTAATGATGGCGTCATCACCACTCACCATCTTGGTGGACTCCTCAAAGTTTGTCAGGATGGTACATATGTCAGACATCCAGGTCCACTCCTGAGGTCTTATGTGTGGAGTCTGACCTGAATATCGACGGCCATGTTGCAACTGCTCTCTTCTGCTCACAAATCCTTTGCAACATGTGCAGGGTAGAGTTCCAACATGTGGGGACATCACACACCAGTCGGTGTGCCGGAAGCTGCAAACACTGCTGCAACACAGCAAGGGTGGCAGAAGCTATAGCCGACTTCCAAAAATGAGCTGACAGGTGGCGTACTTTGACGAGCAGATCTGGCAACTCGGGGGATGATTTAAGAAACCGCTGAACCACGAGGTTAAGCACATGAGCCAGGCATGGTACGTGAGTGATCGCGCCTCGCCTCAGAGCCGCCACCAGGTTACGGCCATTGTCACACATGACCATGCCTGGATGTAGGTTCAGCGGTCTCAGCCACAGATCTGCCTTCTCTTTCACAGCTGTCCACAACTCACAAGCAGTGTGAGGTTTATCACCTAAGCTTATGAGTTTCAACACAGCCTGTTGCCGCTTGGCTAAGGCAGAACTGCAGTGCTTCCAGCTTGTAACTGATGTGGCGATATCTGAGATGGAGGCTGAACATGAGGAGGAGGAGGAGGATGATGCGCAGGAGCTGTACACTGTGGGGGCAACTCTGACTGACATAGGGCCTGCAATCCTCAGTGTGGGGAGGATGTGTTCCGTCCCAAGGTCTGACTGGGTCCCGGCTTCCACTATGTTTACCCAGTGTGCCGTCAGGGAGATGTACCGTCCCTGGCCACAAGCACATGTCCACGTGTCCATTGTCAGGTGGACTCTCCCAGCAACTGCGTTGTTGAGGGCACGGCAGATGTTTTGGGACATGTCCTTGTGTAGTGCAGGGATGGCACACCGGGCAAAATAGTGTCGGCTGGGGACCGAGTACCGAGGGAAGGCCACCGCCATAAGGTTGCGGAAGGATTCCGTCTCCACCAGCCTAAAACGCAGCATTTCCAACGCAAGCAGTCATGAAATGTGCGAATTTAGGACTGTGGCCTGTGGGGCGTTGGCTGCGAATTTGCACGTTCGTTCAAAGGTCTGGGATATGGACAACTGAACGCTGCGGTGGGAGGTGGACATAGACGTTGATGCTGTTTCTTGAGAAACTGCCATAACAAGTGAAGACTGAGAGGAGGGGGCATCTTTGCATGCAGCATGGACAGGGGATTGCCTTGCACGCACAATAGGGGGTTCTCTTACACGCACAACAGCGGAAGAAGCAGCGGTGACACCCGCTAACACTGCTTGTGGACCCTGGGGTTCGCCCCACGAAGTCGGGTGCTTTGCTGACATGTGCCTGATCATGCTGGTGGTGGTCAGACTGGTGGCTTTGTCACCCCTGCTGATGCTGGCATGGCAGGTGGTACAAATGGCCCTTTTGGGGTAATCAGAAGAGTCTTTAAAAAATTCCAGACTCTGGAAGACCTACCGGTTGTACTGGCAACATCCCTCGTGTTACGGGGAGCGGTTGACCGCCTTTTGTCTGCGGCCAGCACACTGCTTCTTCCTGCCTGTTGGGGTACTCTGCCTCCCTCCCCCTGTGTGCTGCTGGCCTCGCTCTGTGTGTCCTCCTTCCACGTTGGGTCAGTTACTAGATCATCCACCACCTCCTCCTCTTCCACTTGCGCACCACGATCCTCCTCCTCTCTTCGTGGCAATTGTGTCTCGTCATCGTCCACCTCTTGTGACAAATTGCCAGCGTCGCCTTCCTGTGGCTGTGGCTGTTCAAATATTTGGCCATCGCTACATGGGATCTCCTCTTCCACCACTTCAAGCGTATCAGGCGAGGGGCCCAAATATGGAAATGGACCAGTGAACAGCTCTTCAGAGTTTCCAACTGTGGGATCTGTTTCTGTCTGACGACAGACACTCGGCATGGTGGGAGGAAGGAGCATCAGGGAGAGGAGGAGTATGCCGTCGAGACTCACGGCTGCTAACACTTGACCGTGTGGAAGACAGACCGGAGGTCATGGTGCCCAGGTGACTGGAAGTATCTGCTATCCAATTAATAACCTGTTCACACTGATCAGTTTGCAATAGTGGTGCTGTTGTGTGCTTCCCTAGTAATTCGGTCAAGAACTGGGAGCGAGAAGATGTGGCTGTTGGTTGTGGCACATTGTCGCCTTGGCCACGGCCCCGTCCTCTGCATGCACCATCACCAGAACGTCCAGTTCCACGTCCCTTGCCACGCACCTTGCCCATTGTAAATGAAGTAAAATAGCTTACACTCGCACTATCAATGGCAAAAGGGCAATAAAATGGAGATTTGAACCGTGGAAGAGGAAAACCACAGTTCTAGTTATCTGGCCTACACCAGAATCTTTTAAACAGATATATTTGTGTCTGAACAGTCAGCGAGACACTCAAAATGTTTTTTTTTATGGAAAAATGCAAAAAAGTGGATAATATAGAGATTTGAACCGTGGAACTGCAAAACCACAGTTCTAGTTATCTGGCCTACACCAGAATCTTTTAAACATATATATTTGTGTCTGAACAGTCAGCGAGACACTGAAACTGTTTTTTTATGCAAAAAGGTGGATTACACCCTGATTTGAACCGTGGAAGAGGAAAACCACAGTTCAAGTTATCTGGCCTACACCAGACCCTTTTAAACAGATATAATTGTGTCTGAACACTCACAGACATACTCAATTTCTTTTTTGGGGGGAAAAAATACCAAAAGGTTAATAAGACGGGTATTTGTACAGTCTGACTGAGGGAAAAAAAAAAGGAGGATTTAGAAGAAAAAAAAAGGATTTTTCCTGGCCCCTGAGACCTGGGGCTAAGTCTAGCAATTTGAAAATCAGCACACAGGACTGTAATGCAGTTTTTGTTGGTATAACCACTGCATCTCCTATACAGCCTGCCTGCCTGCTTGATATCTGGGATGGATAATAGTCCTGAGAAGGACTGTTTGTTTGATTTTGCAGGCTTAATGCACTACCTATATCGCAGTATAAATCTCTCACTAGCTCAGCAGCACTCTCCCTACACCGTCTGATCCAGAGCGACTGTGTCCAAGATGGCGGCACCCAGTTTTAAATACTCGAGGTGATGCTGGGCGGCCAGCCAATCACTGTAATGCCCACAACCAACATGGCTGCGACATTACAGTGACTGGATGGCAATCCCTGCATGTTCATTGGCTCTGTAATGAGCGCCAAACGTGCAGGGCGGAGACCCGTGCTCCCGCTCGAGTAACCCGGAAATGCTCGGTGCTCGCCGAACATCCCGAGTAGTGAGATGCTCGGGAGAGTGCCGAGCAGTGTCGAGCATGCTCGCTCAACACTAGTCTCCATCTTTTGGGTTGGCTGTAGAGGAACTGGTCTTGGCCAACTTTGCAATACTTATACTCTAGTGAAAATGATGGCACTTTGGTTGTGTTTGTTAGGCCCTCATTTAGGGCAATGTGAACACTCCTGGTTAAGTCTTCATCTCTTGCGTTGTCTGCATTGGAAGAGATGTGGGTCTCATTTACACTTTTTCTACTGTAGTGAAATTGATTACACTTTGCTGGCGTCTGCCACTAATTTATGGAAATGTTGGGAATCCTGAATGGGTCTCCATCCATTGGGTTGACTGTAGTGGAAGAGGTTTTGGTCTCCATGCATTTCTATAGTTATACTGTAGTGAAATTGAGCATTTGGTGCAGATATTATTCTCCCCAAAGGGGTACACAAGCATGATAAACTCTAAATTAATTTTCAGTAAACAACTATCAGCCGCCCCATCAAACACCTCTGCTGCTTCTTCCTCCTCCTCTGTTACCGTGCCAAGTTGTGTCACGCAGGTGTCCGACAGAACCAGCTCTATACCCGCTGCAGTTAGGCTGAGTGACAGGCCGTCAGCTGTAAGTGAAGCGGACATGCCTGCTGTGTTTGCTTCTCTGAGCACACCACACGATTCTCAATACATCTCCACCTGCACCTCATTCATGGTCTATCGGTTTGTCCGTTTCACCATACTCTGCCCTCTCTCAGCACTGCAGCCAGCCCTCAATCCGGCTGTTGTGGTCACGTAAAAGATTGTTTCATCCTACACATGACAAAGCTAAGAGGTTGAACTCCACCATCTCCAATCTGTTAGTCATGGAAATGGTGGTCTTAGGCCCTATTTTTTTAAATGTAAACACTTCTGATTGAGTCTGCATCTCCTGGGTTGGCTGTAGTGGGACAGGTATGGGTCTGCGTTAAACTACTTGTAGTCTGATGACATTGATGCCACTTCGGAGGTATTAAGCTCTCATTTAGGGCAATGTGAACATTCCTGGTTAGGTCTCCAACTCCTGGGTTCGCTGTCCTGGAAGAGGTGTGGGTCTTATTTACACTATTTCTACAGTAGTGAAATTGATGCCACTTTGCTGGTGTCTGCCACTCATTTTTTTAAATGTGGGGAATCCTGATTGGGCCTCCATCTATTGGGTTGGCTGTAGTGGAACCTTCCTGTTCTGCAGTCTAAGTTGTGTAAGGTTGCGTACCAGTCCTTGCTGCACTCCTGATACAGACTCTGCCTGCTGCACTCTTGATACAGGCTCTGCCTGCTGCACTCTGATACAGACTCTGCCTGCAGTACTCTGATACAGACTCTGCCTGCTGCACTTTGATTCAGACTCTGCCTGCTGCACTCTGATACAGACACTGCCTGCTGCACTCCTTATACAGACTCTGCCTGCTGCACTCTGATACAGACTCTGCCTGCTGCACTCCTGATACAGACTCTGTCTGCTGCACTCTTATACAGACTCTGCCTGCTGCACTCCTGATACAGACTCTGTCTGCTGCACTCCTGATACAGACTCTGCCTGCACCACTTCTGATACATACTCTGCCTGCTGCACTCTGATACAGACTCTGCCTTCTTCACTCTGATACAGACTCTGCCTGCTGCACTCTCATACAGACTCTGCCTGCTGCACTCTCATACAGACTCTGCCTGCTGCACCATCTAGTCTGTCCTACTGGGTCCAGCTGCTGTGCATCGGTTGGTCTGTCCTGGATTGGCACTTGGTGTTCATTGGGAGCCAAGTCTAACCTCACCATCAGAGGCTCTAGTGAACAGTCCGGTGTTCGCTTAGTCACGCCCCTCCAGTCTCTCTGGGGTCCTTGGCACAGTGGTTCCACAAACCACATCCATGAGAGTGCGCCCTTGCAAGCAGGGTCCTCTCTCCTGTTGTACCAGTCGGTGAACCCTTTTGACATGTAAAGCGCAACGGAATAAATGTCGCTGTCACAGTAATAATAATTATAGTACTTATACTCTGGGTCAATTGATGGCAGTTCCCTGGTGTCTACACCTAATTTGATGTGTTTTGGCAGCTTTTTGTCCCATTTCTAGGTGTTGTATATGCATTTTTTTGGTCCACACATTGACTCCTATGGGATTCGGAAATGTTCGACGAACATTCGGTGAATAAATTCGACGAATATTAATTTGTTCGGCGAACTTTTCCGAACCCATGACTAATTATGATGAGCTATTGGACTGCAAATGGCCCATATATTGTTTTTTCAATGGTGCCCACCTCTACCTGTGTCCACTCTTGTGTAGTCTAGTGTAAGTGCATCAAAATACTTATCGAATGCTCTCTGGTCAACCAGCATGGCTCCAGCCCTGTTGTGGTCCACGTGATCATTCTTTAGCTTTACCAGCTGACAGGATGGGTGTTGCTTTTCCCATGTAAGTCTATGAGACTCAGAAGTCTATTGAGAAAGCAACTTTCGATCCACATACAAAACTATTGTGTGAGCTGACTAGTCTGATCTGAGGTCACGTGGCCCAGAAGAGGAATGGAGACTTGCTGCAAATCATAGAAGATGGTGATCAGTAAGTGTTTTAATGTAAATACACTTCCCTACATATTTAGAAAAGATTAGGTAAACAATTTTGCTAGGACAGATTCTTAAAACCTAATGATATATTTTAGTTTATGCAAATGAAAAAACAGATGAAAATGGACCTTATTTAGAAAAAATAGGTAAAGAAAAACTAGTTGTTGCCCACTGCAATTAAAGCCAATAATAGGAATTAAGAAGCACAGGCAAAAAAGTGGTAATATTTTCCTAGTCATTGTTCTCATGCTTAACTACATGAATGACCTTTCCTCTATGAATTTATAGCAGGCAATGCATATAACAATGTAGAGAAAGTCATTCATGTCAATCTGGAAGCCGCATGGAGCTGCTGAGCTAGGTGAATGGCTGCAGTGGTCACATCCTGTAGTCGTGACCCCTTTGCTGTAGCCATGTCATGAAAGACTGGAGACAAGTCTTTTGATTCAAAAAAGTGAAACTTTGAAAACTTCTTTAATATTGTCATCACACTAATTTTTATTTCGAAGCAGATGCCAGCCCAATTTACTGTTGCAGAACTATTGTAGAAGACCTGTTATGTAGGTTATAATGAAGATTAACATGATCTACAGTATTTCTAAATGATGAGAAAAGGCATAGGAATACTAGTGGAGAGTATAAAGTTATTCCATTTGTTCCCACAATACTGTGTTAAGCCCATCCAAGATGTAAAAGTCCTCAATCATTAAGTTTTTTCTGTATCTTCCATTAATTTCTATGAAGAGACTCCACAAACAAGGCCATTCCTTTGCGAATTATGACATGGGGGCCACTGCTTCTCTGGGGATACCTTAGAATTCTAGAATTCCATATGTAACTTTGCCCCACTATCAACAAAAGCATGATTAAGACCCAGGCAGGATTGAAACGTTAATTCTATTTTGTCTCATGTCTCCAAGCACCTGTGTGTTTGATTTGCTTTCACGGATATCCAATAAATTTTGCATCAACAAAATGTAGAGTGTGCGATTAATTCTCTTACCTTCTCTGGGGATACCAACGGTCAAATCTCATCTTAACATAGATTTGGCATGAAAACTGGTATTATATAAGGGTTATAATGCCTTTAAAATATAGATACAGCAAAAGAGATTGGCTACTATATCTTTTACAAATGTGTAGGAGACATGATTTGTGGGGCTTGCTAATATATACAGTACAGACCAAAAGTTTGGACACACCTTCTCATTTAAAGATTTTTCTGTATTTTCATGACTATGAAAATTGTACATTCACACTGAAGGCATCAAAACTATGAATTAACACATGTGGAATTATATACTTAACGAAAAAGTGTAAAACAACTGAAAATATGTCTTATATTCTAGGTTCTTCAAAGTAGCCACCTTTTGCTTTGATGACTGCTTTGCACACTCTTGGCATTCTCTTGATGAGCTTCAAGAGGTAGTCACCGGAAATGGTCTTCCAACAATCTTGAAGGAGTTCCCAGAGATGCTTAGCACTTGTTGGCCCTTTTGCCTTCACTCTGCGGTCCAGCTCACCCCAAACCGTCTCGATTGGGTTCAGGTCTGATGACTGTGGAGGCCAGGTCATCTGGCGTAGCACCCCATAATTCTCCTTCTTGGTCAAATAGCCCTTACACAGCCTGGAGGTGTGTTTGGGGTCATTGTCCTGTTGGAAAATAAATGATGGTCCAACTAAATGCAAACCGGATGGAATAGCATGCCGCTGCAAGATGCTGTGGTAGCCATGCTGGTTCAGTATGCCTTCAATTTTGAATAAATCCCCAACAGTGTTACCAGAAAAGCACCCTCACACCATCACACCTCCTCCTCCATGCTTCATGGTGGGAACCAGGCATGTAGAGTCCATCCGTTCACCTTTTCTGCGTCGCACAAAGACACGGTGGTTGGAACCAAAGATCTCAAATTTGGACTCATCAGATCAAAGCACAGATTTCCACTGGTCTAATGTCCAATCCTTGTGTTATTTAGCCCAAAAAGTCTCTTCTGCTTGTTGCCTGTCCTTAACAGTGGTTTCCTAGCAGCTATTTTACCATGAAGGACTGCTGCACAAAGTCTCCTCTTAACAGTTGTTGAAGAGATGTGTCTACTGCTAGAAATCAGTGTGGCATTGACCTGGTCTCTAATCTGAGCTGCTGTTAACCAGCGATTTCTGAGGCTGGTGACTCGGATAAACTTATCCTCAGAAGCAGAGGTGACTCTTGGTCTTCCTTTCCTGGGGCGGTCCTCAGGTGAGCCAGTTTCTTTGTAGCGCTTGATGGTTTTTGTAACTGCACTTGGGGACACTTTCAAAGTTTGCCCAATTTTTTGGACTGACTGACCTTCATTTCTTAAAGTAATGATAGCCACTCATTTTTCTTTACTTAGCTGCTTTTTTCTTGCCATAATACAATTTCTAACAATCTATTCAGTAGGACTATCAGCTGTGTATCCACTTGACTTCTGCACAACACAACTGATGGTCCCAACCTCATTTATAAGGCAAGAAATCCCACTTACTTAACCTGACAGGGCACACTGTGAAGTGAAAACCATTTCCGGTGACTACCTCTTGAAGCTCATCAAGTGAATGCCAAGAGTGTGCAAAGCAGTCATCAAAGCTAAAAGTGGCTACCTTGAAGAGCCTAGAATATAACATATTTTCAGTTGTTTCAGACATTTTTGTTAAGTATATAATTCCACATGTGTTAATTCATAGTTTTGATGCCTTCAGAGTGAATGTACAATTTTCATAGTCATGAAAATACAGAAAAATCTTTAAATGAGAAGGTGTGTCCAAACTTTTGGTCTGTACTTTAAGTGTTACATGTTCTCCTCCTGCACTTTCTAGTAGTGCCTTCCTCCATGTCCCCTGATTGGCTTCTTAATGTTTTAGAAATGGACGGAGGATTCCATCTGCATTTGAATAGACCCCCTATGATGCACAGTCAATATGGACTTTGGATTTTCCTGTAACTAGACATGAAGAAGACTCTGTGCTTTAGCATTCCATGAGAGGGCTAATATTCTTCTTATGGCAAGTAAGTGCTATCAGTTCAGTGTGTGTCTCTACTATCCAATCAATGCTGTATGGTCACACCCTTTTGACAAGGGAAATGGTAGCAACCAGTTGACAATTTATTCATAAATTTGCAGACAAAATAGCAAAGACTCAGCATAGGGATGGTAAGTGTCGAGGCATCAAGTCGTTAACTTCAAGCGTACTAATAAACACATCTCTAAAAGCATACATAATTTAGATGGATTTTTATAAACAGTACCATGTGTCTGGTAGTATAAAGAAATTAGTGAGTATTAGTGGAGTCTACAGCCAATGTGAGCACATTCTCATTCTGTACAGTCTGTAGAATAGTTGAGTAATATTAAATAATGCATAACAAATAAATAATTAATACATGCTTTCATAAGCAACAGACATTAGAATACAATGTGTCTTCCTTGACAAAATTGAAAATGACTAAGTTCTTCATTTTAAGAATTTGCATATAGGTATAGAAAACTGTAATTCAAATTATTAGACTATTACCATAGAGAAGAAAAAGACATAATAGGAAAAAAAATCTATCAATTATAATGCAATTTAAATAATAAAGACACTTTCCTACTTAACCTAAAGAAAGTATTTACATAGGTCCACCATTCTATTAATATTTTTAAGAAATCTTCATAATTGCACTTTTTTCCTCAAGTAGATCTCTTTAGTCCCTGTATAGTTATAGACTTCAATGATAATTGTAGCTTTGTGCAGACTACAAAGGAGGTATGAAACAATCGGCAAGGATTCCCTATGAGGTGGATGAAGACAGTCAGAATTAAACTGTATGGCTATACAGGTTGTACAGGTGTTTGAAGCTCTACACAAGTAAAACACAAATCCATTCATTTTATTAATATAGTATGAATAAAGGTGAAGGAATCTATTGAAATTTGAATCTGTTGGCTTCATCAAATTTTCCCAAAACAATTCAATTTGTGGCAAATAAATTTGCCACAAATGGCATAATTAAAAAGCAACTAATTAATTAACAATCTTAAATACACAGACTATACAACTTTGATAGCAACAAGAGTAGATGGAACACAGGTCTTATTACGGAGTTTCAAGATGGAAAGCTCAAACATGGGACTGCTACTCAAATCAAAGAAGACAAAGATATTGGCTACCAGATGGCTTGATACTATCAAGATAATGTTGGAGAAGACCCTGGTGGACCTATCTTGGCATGCACAAGACCAATCTTCCTTCAGATCGCTCACCCATCAAGTCGTCCTGACTCAAGATTGAGCAGAAGGCCATTTAAAAAAAATGATCTGAAAAATATGTGTACTAAATGCTGAATTTCCATTGGAGTCTATTAAACCTGTTTGAACTCTGTAATGCAAAAAAAGATTGTTTATTGTTTAAGTGACTTCAACCCATATGGCTTCAGCAGCGTTTGCTGCTTCCAGCTCACTGACTGGTGTGCAATGTACCAACGTTGCATATGTTGGGAAGGATTTATGAGCAGCACAGGGCAGTTGGTGAGTACCAGCTTCAAAACGTCCGTCGATATTCAGGTCAGCCTCCGCACATAAGACCTCAAGAGTGGGCATGGATGTCAGACATCTGTTCCGTCCTCCAAAACTTTGTGGACTCCACCAAAATGGTGAGCAGTAATGACGCCATAATTAGTGTCACCATGCCTCTTCTCTGTCTTCTGAAACGATCGCTGCTCACAATTAAAGAGGAGGCATAGCAGGTGGAGCACGATGAGATGGAGCAAGGAACCATACTGGGTGATTCCACACAGCCCAGCCTCATCTCATTCCAATATGGATTGGGTGACAATGAGGAAGAGGAGGAGGAGGAGGAAGAACAGGAGCTAGTTTCCTGCGCTATAGATGGTACTACCCGCACAACTGTCATACCGTCTGTTCAGCGTGGATGGCCTGAGGAGAGGGAAGAGGAGGAGCACAGGGAGGAGGATGAGGAGGAGAGCATGGTTAGTCGTCCTCTTGGTGAAGACACGGAAGTCTTGCATGTTTGCAGTCTGGCACACATGGCTGACTTTGTTACGCTGCCTTTCCCGTGAACCTCGCTTTCTCCAAATTTTGGGTGACAGTCATTACTGGTTGGTGACATTTCTAGACCCACGCTACAAGGAGAACTTTCTATCTCTTATTCTCGTGGCGGACAGGTCTGCTAAAATGTGGCAGTACCAGATGGCCATTGTTGCGTAATTCTTAAAAAAATTCCCATCTGAAAACGCTGGCGGCAGAGATCACAGTTTGTTGGACAACCCAGAAGTACAAGTGAAAGAGACATGAATACGATCCAAGGGGAACACTGTCAAAGGTCTGGGAGAGTTTTATTAGACCCTTCCATCACACAGGCCC
The DNA here is from genome assembly GCF_046119375.1 of Phyllobates terribilis. Lineage (NCBI taxonomy): Eukaryota > Metazoa > Chordata > Amphibia > Anura > Dendrobatidae > Phyllobates > Phyllobates terribilis. The sequence goes on from NW_027362763.1 coordinate 228,078,472, forward strand.
TGATGCACTGGGTACTTTCACAAGGAGGGATAATTTTATGAAGATGCTGATAGTAACCTTTGGTAAGCAGTAGCCTTTTTATACACACACTGCAGTTTCAGACATCGCAGACTGACTTTTTGGGGGCATATGAATGTTTGTTTTTTATACAGAGGCTGTGCAAATGGAGGTTTTCAGCACAAGCATCTGGTAAGATTCTATGTGGAGGTGAGGGAGGAGCTCGAGACAGAGCTCCTCCTGCCTCCTCCTCCTCTCCTTTTTATCTAGATACAAACTTATCACTAACAACTGTTATCTCCTATCTCAGTAATAGGAAAGTCTGTCTTCGCTGAATACAGATATTACCTCAGAATTAAGCATTTTGATAATGACTGATCAATTTTGGCAGAAAAATAAGCAATTTTTTCTGCTAAGATTTATTACAAAGTTGCTTATTTTCATGTGTGCTATTGATTTATGAAATGAAAATGAAAACAACGGATACGTTTTAATGTTAACCATATGCCTGTCCTCTCACAAGCATTGCAGCACAAAACCTGTCATGCTCGCCAGCACATCCAAGGGCCTAATAGTTGCACTGTCAGCACCACGCTGCAATGGTTAGTTGTAATGATCAGTATCATCATCATCATCACCATTTTCACTCTGACTACTTGCCTCATCCTCTACCTGCATCAAGTGTATGTCTCCCTCCACATCTACCTGCTGATGATTGTCCTCCTCCTTCCCCAAATCCTGCAGCATGTGACATTGACCTTGAGGTCTCCAACAGAACAGGTGCAAATTGGTGTTTTTCCTCCATCCTTTCTTGCATGCTGATGAGTGTTTTTTCCAGGAAAAATATTAGCAGAATTATATCATTGATTCGACAAGTGTCCCTACTGACAAATTTTGAAGCCTCTTCAAAGGGCTTCAGTAGGCGACATACCTTCCACATTAGCTGCTGATGTCGGTTCTCAAAGTAAAAAATGGTCCAGTTTGATTGCTGAATGATGTCATCCATCACAGCTTTATGCTGTTTGTACAAACATCGCAACATATTCAACTTTGGATTCCAGTAGTTTGCAACATCACAATCCAGGTGGCACTCTGGTGGCTTTTTTTTGGCAAATCCAGGAGGGCATATTTGTCATGCAGCCAACAGTATTATTGCTGGTGTTTATTGGCTGTTCTCTATCTTTAATTCTGGCTATGATAGCCCCCCAGGGTGGCTGGGCCTGACTATGTGACTTGATGGCTTCAAGGCATTATGGAGAAGACCACATGGTGTCAGTCAAAGTGCTGAGGCATGCTTACAACTACTGCTTACAGTATAGTGAGAAATGACTGAAGCAAATAAAGTTAATTTTCTCTCAGGTGCTCACTTTCAGAATGGTGGCAGGGCATCTTCATAACGCCAGATGAACCCTATATATGCAGGTTAATAGCATTTTCTGACCTGATAAGATCCCCTTAACAGAGTTTATTGTAAACTTACATGATGGCATACATAATGGAAACGTGTTTGGAATTAATTAAAATAACAATATATTCATGAGATAATTTAGTACAGCTTGGCTAAGTAATTTTAAAACCCTGCAAGTCAGAATTGTATTTTCCTCTTCCACCACACTACTTATTTTTGTACTCAGTATGAAACAAGAGTTCTTCTCCAAGATAAATATCACTATTGATCTCTACAACCAAAGAAAACAAGGTTTCTAGAACTTGAAAAATGCAAACACAAACATGTCGGTCCTAGAGGAATATATTGACTAATCCAAAATAAGATAAAAAGGAAATTAGCAATAGCACACCTGAATGCATAGGTGTATGCCAAACAAGTGATAAAATAAAAGGCAGAAAATCAAGGAAAACTCCTTTGAAGACAATGAAAAGTTCACTGTAGGGATTCTGTGCAGATTTTTTGATACAGATATTTAACAAACAACAAGGATTTTTTATTTATTTTTAGCATTAGGGCATCTACAATATAAAAGTTTATATTAATAAGAAGTAAAAATATGGTATACATTGCAAAACTGCTACATAACTATTAAACTTTATTTCCATTATCGGTTTTCCATCAGGCAAAATAGTGTTCAGGATGCTGCAGCATTTTCTATTCTACCAGAAATAAATAAATATTGTTTTTCTGCCCTGCCAGAACAGTTAAGACTGCAGCTAATGAAAGGCCACTGATTAGTTGCAGCGGTTACATGACATTGTTTATGTCAGGTGTCCAGCAGGGGAATTAGCTGTGAAATCTGAGAATCAGTATTGGTCCAGGAGATAAGGAAATATTTTTTTAATTTATACTTCACCCAGGAGTTGTAGATAAGGGGTTTTCCAATACAACACCTTTAATAAGGTATCCATTGCTATATGCACAACTAGTAAAAAAAAGCATGCAAAGTAGAGTAGGGCTTGATATATAACATTTTGTAATAAAGGACAAAACATATGCTGTGGGGTCTGTGCAACTGAGCTTTTAAAATCCTAGGGATCCCCTTTATCATGGTAATTTATAACTATTATTCAATGGGAATGTTGGCTTGTGATGTAACTACAGTAATTCAAATGAAACCCCTAAATATACTTTGTGCGTCTCTGTCCTAGAAGTAACTTGAAACAGCAGTAGTGCCCAAAAAATGGAGGATGGACAATGCTATAAGAACCTAATAGAGCTGCTGCTGTTCGCAGGAATTTGAAGTTAGTATTAAAATAAGGGCATTTGTGATTGACACTGTTTGAGAAGGACACTGTGGCTGACACAAAATGGTATTGTAACTGACATTTTATGGGATTTAAGTAAATAACACTGAATTTAAAGTGGTTGTCCCAAGAACAAAGTACATTTTAATTAAAGGATCTTAGAATAAAAATTAGTTCCACAATTGGATGTGTTAAACAAAAATATTCCTGTGCTGAGATAATCTTATAAGGCTAAGTGCCCACGATGCAGAAATGCTGTGGAGCGTTTTTGCATCTCCCTGGCAGAAAAAACACATGCGGATTTTACATGCGTTTTTTCTGCCAGGTAGAAGCTTTTGTGAAGCATTTTAAATATGTGATTTCGCATGACAACTTGGTCACACTATATAAATCCATGAAACCGGCATGGATTTATGTTGTGTGACCAAGTTACGATGCTGCAAATGCGGCATCATTAGTAAAAAAAAAAAATACAAATGGTGAAAAATTAAAAAAAAAACATTATACTCACCTTCCGATGGCTCCCGGTCTCCTCTATGGTGCATCCAGTGTCTTCGGCTGCTCGCGGTGGTATAAAAGGACCTTCCATTATGTCATTTAGTCATGTGACAGGTCACGTGACTGCCGACATCAGCGGTCGCGTGACCTGTCACATGACTAAATGACGTCATGGAAGGTCCTTTTACCACTGGGAGCAGCCAAAGAGCCAGCAGCCAGGAGAAGACAGGGGGCCATCAGAAGGTAAGTATATGTTTTTTTTTATTTTAATTCTTTATTAACTACAGGTACTATGGTACCCTGGTCTGGAGGAGAGTCTCCTCTTCCCAGACCCGGGTACCATCCGTGTATTGAATTGCATAATATCCACATGTGTACGTGTAGTCATGCGGATGTTATGCGGTCCAATACAAGTCAATGGCGGCAATTTTGCAATTTTGCTGTGATTCCGCAAGATTAATGGTCGTGCTGCGGATTTTTCCGCAATGATAATCCGCAGCGGAAATTTCCGCAGCATGTGCACAGCACATGTGGATTATCATTGGGAAACATGGCAGACAACTTAACATGTGTTTTTAATGCGTTTTTGCGGCGGAAATGCAGCCGCCGAAACGCATTAAATCCACAGCCTTAATGTTCCCTTGTGTAATCGCTGTATCTGACCCTGCAGGAACATGGTCTGATTATACCACAGCTAGTGGGCAGGGGAGGAAACAAAAGGGTATACAGACGTTACAGCACGGGATCAAAGCCGTTTTTTTCTGTGAGGTAAAACAAGTTTTTAAACAGGCAGGGAAATGTTTTTCTTTACAGAAAGCAGCAGCTGTGATTTCATGCTGTCCTGTCTGTATACTCTCTTCTGTTTCCTCCCCTGAACAGGAGCTTTGGTATGTTTAGACCATGTTCCTGCACAGTTTGACATGGTCATTAAACAATATACAGCAGTAGTGTTGAGCCACCCCCGTAGTGTTCGAGTTCGGTTCGGTTCGTCGAACACCCGTGTGTTCGCCGAACTGTTCATCGAACTGTTCGTCGAACACCTTCGAACACCGTTAAAACCAATGGCAGGCAAACAAAAACACATAGAAACACATAGAAAACACCTTCAAAGGTGTCCAAAAGCTGACAAACTGCTCAGAAGACACAACTAACACATGGAAAAGTGACAAGTACATATAGTCATGCGAAAAGAAAAGAGGTGGAGGAGTAAAAGGAGGGGGAGACACAGATATAGGCATGTCATGCCCTTCTAAAATCCAAAAAGTGAGAAGCCGACACGTTCAGTCCGCTCCTGCCCGTGCCACCTCCGCGTCGCCGGGTTTGTGCCAGAGCCGCGGTGAACCCTGACGGCCAGCCCCCCTCTCCCAATACTGGTGCCTGTCCGCTGGTGGGTCGAGCGAGCCCCCCTGTGGTGGAGGCAGCTCTAAGCTTTTTAATTTAAATTGTCTCTCTAATTTGAATGAATACACTTTAAATCCATTTACAAGGATCTATTGGAGGGCAAGTCTCATGCCAGCAGCCGCGTAATTCCAGCTCCAGTAGCGTCCACTAAAGCTGCTGCAGTTAAAAAGCTTTTATAAGGATCGAGCTCGGCTGTCCACCGCAAGGCATCCTACTGCCAGTCCCAGCCCCTATGCCTTGGGGTGCCTCCTGATGCTCTTCACTGAGTATCCCGTGGTCCCGAAGCATTTCCTTTGAAAAAATGAAGTGTCCAAACTACAGGTGGTGTAGCTTACTTAACAGCAGGGATAATCCGCTGACTAGCAGACACTGCTACTAGGCACAAAGTATTTCCTGGGATAGATGCAGTTAAAAATTTGTAATTAGATACTCTCGTTGGATGCTGAGAAAGCATTCCATAGAGTCTCCTGGCACGCCATATATGATTCTCTTAAAAAGCTTGGGGTAGGGGTCTAGGGGACCCTTTTATAGCCAAAATCACGGCCCTGTATTGCAATATGTCACCTAGGCTGAAGATAAATGGAACTGTAGCACCCTGAGGGCTCGGTTGCTACAGAGGTATTGCACCTCACCCAGAGGTGTGATATCTCACTCTCAGGTAAGGATGTAGTGTGGATCAGGACCCGACACCTGCATGCATTACACCACATTGCCGGGGGGCAGGGAGACCAATATGCCCCTGAGATGGGCACGACAGTCCCTGTCCCTGGCTGGAGTGGGGGGAGGGAACACTGAGGAAGGGGAACCCTGTAGTGCAGGAGCAGGGAGGAAGCAGTTCCTGGGTGCATTGAGAAGGGAGTATAAAAGGTGGGCACCATCTTAGTTCAGTGCAGAGAAGTCTGAGCAGAAGTGGCAGGGAGCAGGGGCTCTGCATGAGCTCTGCTCCGGAGGCGGGCCTAGTAACAGAGGCCCAGGCCTGGAAGAGGGAGAAGGAAGGAAGAGGAGCGGAGAAGGCTCCAGGAACGAGGAATGAAGGGATCCCAGGGGTGCGGACGGGCGAGTCGCCACCGCACGCCCGAATCCACCTGCGTGGAGGGGTCAGGCCAAAGGGGGAGACCGGTCCCCGAAACTAGTGGAGGCAGGAAACGACCCTCAGCTAGAAACAGGAGGCTGTGACATTTTATGTGGCGCAGCCCCTCGCTACACCCGCTAGGAAGGCACCACATAGGGTCAGGGAAACTGGCGCCAAGTTTACCAAGAGGAGGCCCGAGGCAGCCTGACAGAAGGGTTGGTAAGAAAGGCCAGACAAAGGACACACAAAGGGGGTCCTGTGAAGCGCTCCAAAGTTATCTGGGAGTTGACTGAGCCCCTCACCTGGTGAGCACAGTACGACGTGGGCAGCCGTTACCTGCAGACGTGGTCTGGATAATAAGAACTGTGAGTAAAGGCCCTGGACTGCATCACTGACTCCGTGTCGTTACTGCTGCTGCCCTGCACCATCACCCCCATCCTCTGCATACACTGCCCTGAGGCTATACTCCTCCCGTGGGGAGTTATGCCACGCTCTGCTGCACCCACAACACCAGCCTCTGCGGTCTGCCCTGGAGTGTCGGTTCACTCTGACCGCAATCCACGGGTGGCGTAGTCAGACATTTAAACATCAAAACCACATAAATAGTTCCGCCACTGGTTTGACAGCCTTGAGCCACGGAACCGGGTCGCCGCCACGGAGACTACAACCACCAGCATCCACCAAAAAGGGTCCGGCTCCGGGTGTCCCAAGGCCCAGGGGGCGTGTCAGAACATTTTCATCACCTTTCACAATCACCAATGGGACAAGGCAGGGATGTTCTCTGTCCCCTCTCTTATACATCCTAGTGACGGAGCACCTGCTCTCATCAATTCGCCATTAGTGTTGAGCCACCCCCATAGTGTTCGGGTTCGGTTCGGTTCGTCGAACACCGGGATGTTCGAGGAACTGTTCGTCGAACTGTTCGTCGAACACCTTAGAACACCGTCGAACACCGTTAAAACCAATGGCAGGCAAACAAAAACACATAGAAACACATAGAAAACACCTGCAAAGGTGTCCAAAAGCTGACAAACTGCTCAGAAGACACTCTCTTTAAAAAAGCCGGCCGGCAAATTCAGCAGCGGCATACACCGGTACCCGACAATTTAGACAAGAAGGAATAGAGCATCACACATAGATTAGATAGATAGAAACATGTCAGTCACACATATAAGAAGCACAGTGACAGTGTTGGTTACTGCACTTGTCATTTAGTGTAAAGGATTTATTAAAAAAAATATTAGTGTTTTCATGCACCGTCTCTTTAAAAAAGCCGGCCGGCAATTCAGCATCTGTACCCGACAATTTAGAACAGAAAGAATAGAGCTTCACACATAGATTAGATAGATAGAAACATGTCAGTCACATATATAATAAGTACAGTGACAGTGTTGCTTACTGTACTTGTCATTTAGTGTAAAGGATTTATTTAAAAAAATAATAGTGTTTTCATGCACTGTCTCTTTAAAAAAGCCGGCCGGCAATTCAGCAGCGGTACCCGACAATTTAGAACAGAAAGATAGAGCATCACACATAGATTAGATAGATAGAAACATGTCAGTCACATATATATGAAGTACAGTGATAGTGTTGGTTACTGTACTTGTCATTTAGTATTAAAATAAAGGATTTATTATTAAAAAAATTGGCGTGGGGTTCCCCTTAATTTTAAGCTCTAGCGGAGGTTAAGCAGACGGCTGGGGCAGATGTTTGAAGCCTGGGAAGGGGGTAATACCCACGGAGCTTCCCAGGCTACTAATATCAGCCCCCAGCTGAATACATAGCCTTTACTAGCTATTAAAATGGGGGACCCCCCCAAAAAAATGACGTGGGGTCCCCCCTAATTTAATAGCTAGCAAAGGCTAGGCAGACAGCTGGGGGCTGATATTAATAGCCCAGGAAGGGAGCCATGAATATTGGCCCCCTCCCAGGCTAGAAACACCAGCCGTCAGCCGCCCCAGAAATGGCGCATTCATAGGATGCGCCAATTCTGGCACTTAGCCTCGCTCTTCCACGCTGCCCTGGTGCGGTGGCAGGGGGTAATAGGGTTGGGGTTGATGTCAGCTTATAATGCCAGCTGACATCAAGCCCAGGTTAGTAATGGAGAGGCGTCTATAAGACACCCCCATTACTAACCCCATAGTCAAAGTTAAAAAAAACACAAACACCCAGAATAAAGTCCTTTAATTGAAATAAAGACACAGTCCTTTATTGTTCTAAATTAAACCATACTTACCGTCACGCCCATTCCAGCTGAAGCCAACGATCTCCTGCAATAAAAGAAAAATAATAAAGCAACCTCATCCTTACCTTTCCATGGTTCCCACGACAGCTTCAGCTCTGCTACATCGAGATGACAGGCTGGACCGCAGCAGAACGCTGCCATCCAGCCTGTCATCCCGCAGACACTGAGAAGCGCAGGCTTGCTTGCGCTGCTCAGCGTCTCTCTGTGACGACATCCAGATGAGCCGAGTTCATGTCCAATGAACTCGGCTCACCTCATTCACGTCACTGACAGCGTGGGAAAATTCTCACGCTGAAGCGCTGATTGCAGGAGAATTTTCCCACGCTGTCAGTGACGTGCAGGAGGTGAGCTGAGTTCATTGGACATGAGCTCACCTCATGCACATCACTGACAGCGTGGGAGAATTCTCCTGCACTCAGCACTTCAGCGTGAGAATTTTCCCACGCTGTCAGTGACGTGCATGAGGTGAGCCGAGTTCATTGGACATGACCTCGGCTCATCTGGATGCCGTCACAGCGAGACAGTGAGGAGCGCAAGCATGCCTGCGCTTCTCAGTGTCTGCGGGATGACAGACTGGATGGCAGCGTTCTGCTGCGGTCCAGCCAGTCATCTCGATGTAGCAGAGCTGAAGCTGTCGTGGGAACCATGGAAAGGTAAGGATGAGGTTGGTTTATTATTTTTCTTTTAGTGCAGGAGATCGTTGGCTTCAGCTGGAATGGGTGTGATGGTAAGTATGGTTTAATTTAGAACAATAAAGAATTGTGTCTTTATTTCAATTAAAGGACTTTATTCTGGGTGTTGTGTTTTTTTTAAATACTTTACTAGAAATTCATGGCGGTCATGTCTAATACTGGCGTGACCCCATGAATTTTGGGCTTGGGGCCAGCTGATAATACCAAGCTGGCCCTAACCCCTTTATTACCCAGTGAGCCACCGCACCAGGGCCCTGGATGAGTTGGGTACAGCGCCAGAAGATGGCGCTTCTATGAACGCGCCATTTTCCGGGGTGGCTGCGGACTGCAATTTGTAGCGGGGGGGGGCCCAGAAAGCTTGGGCCTCCCTGCGCTGCAGATTCCAGCCCCCAGCTGCCTAGTTGTACCTGGCTGGACACAAAAATAGGGCGAAGCCCCACGTACTTTTTTTTTAATTATTTCATGAAATTCATGAAATAATTAAGAAAAAAAGGCCTTCCCTATATTGTTGTGTCCGGCCAGGTACAAATAGGCAGCTGGTGGTTGGGGGCAGCCCGTTCCTGCCTGCTGTACCTGGCTGGACACAAATATTGTGCGAAGCCCCACTTCAATTTTTTTTAATTATTTCATGAAATTCATGAAATAATTAAGAAAAAAAGGGCTTCCCTATATTGTTGTGTCCGGCCAGGTACAAATAGGCAGCTGGTGGATGGGGGCAGCCCGTTCCTGCCTGCTGTACCTGGCTGGACACAAATATAGTGCGAAGCCCCACTTAAATTTTTTTAAATTATTTCAGGAAATTCATGAAATAATTTAAAAAAAATTGATGTGGGGCTTCGCACTATATTTGTGTCCAGCCAGGTACAGCAGGCAGGAACGGGCTGCCCCCAACCACCAGCTGCCTATTTGTACCTGGCCGGACAAAACAATATAGGGAAGCCCTTTTTTCTTAATTATTTCATGAAATAATTTAAAGAAAATTGACGTGGGGCTTCGCCCTGTTTTTGTGTCCAGCCAGGTACAACTAGGCAGCTGGGGGCTGGAATCCGCAGCGCAGGGAGGCCCAAGCTTTCTGGGCCACCCCCGCTGCAAATTGCAGTCCGCAGCCACCCCGGAAAATGGCGCGTTCATAGAAGCGCCATCTTCTGGCGCTGTACCCAACTCATCCAGGGCCCTGATGCGGTGGCTCACTGGGTAATAAAGGGGTTAGGGCCAGCTTGGCATTATCAGCTGGCCCTAAGCCCGAAATTCATGGGGTCACGCCAATATTAGACATGACCACCATGAATTTCTAGTAAAGAATTTAAAAAAAACACAACACCCAGAAAAAAGTCCTTTAATTGAAATAAACACACAATTCTTTATTGTTCTAAATTAAACCATACTTACCATCACGCCCATTCCAGCTGAAGCCAACGATCTCCTGAAATAAAAGAAAAATAATAAAGCAACATCATCCTTACCTTTCCATGGTTCCCATGACAGCTTCAGCTCTGCTACATCGAGATGACAGGCTGGACCGCAGCAGAACGCTGCCATCCAGTCTGTCATCCCGCAGACACTGAGAAGCGCAGGCTTGCTTGCGCTCCACAGTGTCTCTCTGTGAGGGCATCCAGATGAGCCGAGTTCATGTCCAATGAACTCGGCTCACCTCATGCACGTCACTGACAGCGTGGGAAAATTCTCCTGCACTCAGCGCTTCAGCGTGGGAGAATTCTCACACTGAAGCGCTGAGTGCAGGAGAATTCTCCCACGCTGTCAGTGACGTGCAGGAGGTGAGCTGAGTTCATTGGACATGAGCTCACCTTATGCACGTCACTGACAGCGTGGGAAAATTCTCCTGCACTCAGCGCTTCAGCTTGAGAATTTTCCCACGCTGTCAGTGACGTGCATGAGGTGAGCCGAGTTCATTGGACATGAACTCGGCTCATCTGGATGTCGTCACAGAGAGACGCTGAGCAGCGCAAGCAAGCCTGCGCTTCTCAGTGTCTGCGGGATGAGAGGCTGGATGGCAGCGTTCTGCTGCGGTCCAGCCTGTCATCTCGATGTAGCAGAGCTGAAGCTGTCGTGGGAACCATGGAAAGGTAAGGATGAGGTTGCTTTATTATTTTTCTTTTATTGCAGGAGATCGTTGGCTTCAGCTGGAATGGGCGTGACGGTAAGTATGGTTTAATTTAGAACAATAAAGGACTGTGTCTTTATTTCAATTAAAGGACTTTATTCTGGGTGTTTGTGTTTTTTTTAACTTTGACTATGGGGTTAGTAATGGGGGTGTCTTATAGACGCCTCTCCATTACTAACCTGGGCTTGATGTCAGCTGGCATTATAAGCTGACATCAACCCCAACCCTATTACCCCCTGCCACCGCACCAGGGCAGCGTGGAAGAGCGAGGCTAAGTGCCAGAATTGGCGCATCCTATGAATGCGCCATTTCTGGGGCGGCTGACGGCTGGTGTTTCTAGCCTGGGAGGGGGCCAATATTCATGGCTCCCTTCCTGGGCTATTAATATCAGCCCCCAGCTGTCTGCCTAGCCTTTGCTAGCTATTAAATTAGGGGGGACCCCACGTCATTTTTTTTGGGGGGTCCCCCATTTTAATAGCTAGTAAAGGCTATGTATTCAGCTGGGGGCTGATATTAGTAGCCTGGGAAGCTCCGTGGGTATTACCCCCTTCCCAGGCTTCAAACATCTGCCCCAGCCGTCTGCTTAACCTCCGCTAGAGCCTAAAATTAAGGGGAACCCCACGCCAATTTTTTTAATAATAAATCCTTTATTTTAATACTAAATGACAAGTACAGTAACCAACACTATCACTGTACTTCATATATATGTGACTGACATGTTTCTATCTATCTAATCTATGTGTGAAGCTCTATTCTGTCTGTTATAAATTGTCGGGTACAGATGCTGAATTGCCGGCCGGCTTTCTTAAAGAGACGGTGCATGAAAACACTATTATTTTTTTTGATAAATCCTTTACGCTAAATGACAAGTACAGTAAGCAGCACTTTCACTGTACTTCGTATATATGTGGCTGACATGTTTATATCTATCTAATCTATGTGTGAAGCTCTATTCTTTCGGTTCTAAATTGTCGGGTACCGGTGTATGCCGCTGCTGAATTGCCGGCTTTTCATGTTTCACTGTTGGCACTGTTCCCATCGATTTGGGCAATCACTGTAATGCCACAACCACCATGGCTGTGGCATTACAGTGAGTGGCAGACAATCCATGCAGGACACGCTTTTGGTGTACGAACAGTTATCGAACATAACCTCGAACAGCCGAATTTTTTGCAAATCGTTCGGGTTCGTCGAACAACTCGAACACCGCCCAAAACAGCTCGAATTTGAGATTGGCGAACAGTTCTAGTCGAACACCGCTCATCTCTATTCGCCATAACCCCAATATTAGGTGGATTGAGGTGGGAGGCACCGAGTACAAGTGCTCTCTATTTGCTGATGATGTCCTAGTATATATCACTCAATCACATATATCCATCCATGCTGTTATGGCTGAAATAGATCACTTTGTTACATGGTCAAATTTTAAAATCAATGTAGCGAAGTCTGAGGCCCTCGATGTCTCCCTCCCCAAATCCATATAGGATTCCATCCAGTCCAACTTTCCCTTTGCCTGGCCCTCACAGGGTATCAAATACTTAGGAATTCCTATTCATAGAGACCTCTCCCATCTATGTTATCTAAATTTTGGGCCCTTTATTGAACAACTCCATACAGACCACGGTTGGCAAGTTAGAACTGTAAGATTCACTACGTGAACCACTGGTGTTTTGTGGAAAAGCACATGTACACTGTGTTCCAAATTATTATGCAAAAAGTGTTTAGGAGTGATAAGGGAAGAATTTGTTTGTTTGTCAGTTAAACTCATTGATGGTGATGTGTGTCAGGGCTCTTTATATCACTGTAAGCAATTGCAGACACCAGTGCTAATTAGTTTGGCAGGTGTGTCCAATGAAAGGCAAGACTACTTAAGAAGGCTCTCTCACATTATTCAGCAGCCTACATTTTCTGCCAAAATGGGAAAGAAAAAGGATGTGTCGGCTGCTGAGAAGCAACAAATTGTGGAGTGTTTAGGTCAAGGCATGACTACAATCAACATTGTGCGATGATCAGGATGAAGTGTCTTGGCAATCAAGAAGTATGTAGCTGATTCACAGTACACACGTGTGCGTGCTGATAAGGGCAAATTGAGGACTCTTTCCTACAGGCAATTACGTCAGGTTGAAAGAGCAGCGGCAAAAAAGCCTTGTCATAGCAGCAGACAAGTTTTTGAAGCTGCTTGTGCCTCCAACGTCCCCCGAACAACAAGATGCAGGGTCCTTCAGAGGTTTGCAGCTGTGCATACGCCATCCTGTCGACCTCCTCTATCCACTTCACACAAGCAGAAACGGCTCCAGTGGGCCAAACATTACATGAAGACTGATTTCAAAACTGTTTTGTTCACGGATGAGTGCCGTGCAGCGCTCGATGGTCCAGATGGATGGAGTGGAGGATGGCTGGTTGATGGACACCCCACGCAAACACGGCTACAGCGCCAACAAGGAGGAGGTGGAGTAATGTTTTGGGCTGGAATCATGGGGAGAGAGATTGTCGGCCCCTTTAGGATCCCTGAAGGCGCTAAAGATGAACTCCATAATGTATGTGGATTTTCTCAAACAGCACTTCCTGCCATGGTTCAAGAAGAAGAACCGTGTATTTCACAGCAAGATCATTTTTCTGCATGATAATGCACCATCTCATGCTGCACATAAAACATCTGCATTTCTGGCTGATATGGGCATAAAAGGGGACAAACTTATGGTGTGACCCCCATGCTCCGCTGACCTCTACCCCATTCAGAACCTTTGGAGCATCATTAAAAGGAGTGTCTATGATGGTGGGAGGCAGTTCACATCTAAGCAACAGCTCTGGGAGGGTATTCTGTCCTCATGCAAAACAATTGAAGCAGAAACCATCCAAAACCTGACAAATTCAATGGACGAGAGAGTTCAGAAGCTCCTTTCGAACAAGGGGTCCTATGTGAAAATGTAACATCACCTAGAATAAAGTTTTGAGTTGAAAACTGTTTGATTTCAGTTTCTAACAACCTGCTAATGCTTATAATTTCAAAAATGACCATTTTTTTGGTCTTTATTAAAATGAAAAGGTTGATCGAAAAGTTTGGGGGATCTAAGAGTGTGGCAACCCAGTAGTCATGATTACTTCGAATTCTGACAATATGAGGGTCATGCTGCAGGTAGTGCAGCAAGAAGGCACTTATGTGTCTTGCGCATCTCGGAGCCCCAAAATTATTTTCCGGGCTAGATGCAGCTAAAAATTATTTTTAATTTTAAATCTGGTGGAGCTTATTATAGATGGCCTAATAGGATCAGTGCTGCACATTGCTACAAAGCCCAAATTATTTTCCAGTCAAGATACAGATAAACATGATTAGTAATTTGAAAGCTTAAAACGGTTGGTAGGGTGATTTTAAACAATCATCAAGCTTTTACTCTCCCCAGGATGACACAGGGGTAGAAAAGTCGTTTCGGATCCATGATTTGTTCATCTTTATGAACGTGAGTCTGTCTACATTATCAGTGGAGAGCCGCGTGCGCTTATCTGTCAGCACACCACCAGCAGCGCTGAACACACGTTCAGACAGAACGCTGGCTGCGGGGCATGACAAGATCTCCAAGGCGTAAGTGGCTAGTAGTGTTGAGCCACCCCCGTAGTGTTCGGGTTCGGTTCGGTTCGTCGAACACCGGGATGTTCAAGGAACTGTTCGTCGAACTGTTCGTCGAACACCTTAGAACACCGTCGAACACCGTTAAAACCAATGGCAGGCAAACAAAAACACATAGAAACACATAGAAAACACCTGCAAAGGTGTCCAAAAGCTGACAAACTGCTCAGAAGACACTCTCTTTAAAAAAGCCGGCCGGCAAATTCAGCAGCGGCATACACCGGTACCCGACAATTTAGACAAGAAGGAATAGAGCATCACACATAGATTAGATAGATAGAAACATGTCAGTCACACATATAAGAAGCACAGTGACAGTGTTGGTTACTGCACTTGTCATTTAGTGTAAAGGATTTATTAAAAAAAATAATAGTGTTTTCATGCACCGTCTCTTTAAAAAAGCCGGCCGGCAATTCAGCATCTGTACCCGACAATTTATAACAGACAGAATAGAGCTTCACACATAGATTAGATAGATAGATAGAAACATGTCAGTCACATATATAATAAGTACAGTGATAGTGTTGCTTACTGTACTTGTCATTTAGTGTAAAGGATTTATTTAAAAAAATAATAGTGTTTTCATGCACTGTCTCTTTAAAAAAGCCGGCCGGCAATTCAGCAGCGGTACCCGACAATTTAGAACAGAAAGATAGAGCATCACACATAGATTAGATAGATAGAAACATGTCAGTCACATATATATGAAGTACAGTGATAGTGTTGGTTACTGTACTTGTCATTTAGTATTAAAATAAAGGATTTATTATTAAAAAAATTGGCGTGGGGTTCCCCTTAATTTTAGGCTCTAGCGGAGGTTAAGCAGACAGCTGGGGCAGATGTTTGAAGCCTGGGAAGGGGGTAATACCCACGGAGCTTCCCAGGCTACTAATATCAGCCCCCAGCTGAATACATAGCCTTTACTAGCTATTAAAATGGGGGACCCCCCCAAAAAAATGACGTGGGGTCCCCCCTAATTTAATAGCTAGCAAAGGCTAGGCAGACAGCTGGGGGCTGATATTAATAGCCCAGGAAGGGAGCCATGAATATTGGCCCCCTCCCAGGCTAGAAACACCAGCCGTCAGCCGCCCCAGAAATGGCGCATTCATAGGATGCGCCAATTCTGGCACTTAGCCTCGCTCTTCCACGCTGCCCTGGTGCGGTGGCAGGGGGTAATAGGGTTGGGGTTGATGTCAGCTTATAATGCCAGCTGACATCAAGCCCAGGTTAGTAATGGAGAGGCGTCTATAAGACACCCCCATTACTAACCCCATAGTCAAAGTTAAAAAAAACACAAACACCCAGAATAAAGTCCTTTAATTGAAATAAAGACACATTCCTTTATTGTTCTAAATTAAACCATACTTACCGTCACGCCCATTCCAGCTGAAGCCAACGATCTCCTGCAATAAAAGAAAAATAATAAACCAACCTCATCCTTACCTTTCCATGGTTCCCACGACAGCTTCAGCTCTGCTACATCGAGATGACAGGCTGGACCGCAGCAGAACGCTGCCATCCAGCCTCTCATCCCGCAGACACTGAGAAGCGCAGGCTTGCTTGCGCTGCTCAGCGTCTCTCTGTGACGACATCCAGATGAGCCGAGTTCATGTCCAATGAACTCGGCTCACCTCATGCACGTCACTGACAGCGTGGGAAAATTCTCAAGCTGAAGCGGTGAGTGCAGGAGAATTCTCCCACGCTGTCAGTGACGTGCATGAGGTGAGCCGAGTTCATTGGACATGAACTCGGCTCATCTGGATGTCGTCACAGAGAGACGCTGAGCAGCGCAAGCAAGCCTGCGCTTCTCAGTGTCTGCGGGATGAGAGGCTGGATGGCAGCGTTCTGCTGCGGTCCAGCCTGTCATCTCGATGTAGCAGAGCTGAAGCTGTCGTGGGAACCATGGAAAGGTAAGGATGAGGTTGGTTTATTATTTTTCTTTTATTGCAGGAGATCGTTGGCTTCAGCTGGAATGGGTGTGATGGTAAGTATGGTTTAATTTAGAACAATAAAGAATTGTGTCTTTATTTCAATTAAAGGACTTTATTCTGGGTGTTGTGTTTTTTTTAAATACTTTACTAGAAATTCATGGCGGTCATGTCTAATACTGGCGTGACCCCATGAATTTTGGGCTTGGGGCCAGCTGATAATACCAAGCTGGCCCTAACCCCTTTATTACCCAGTGAGCCACCGCACCAGGGCCCTGGATGAGTTGGGTACAGCGCCAGAAGATGGCGCTTCTATGAACGCGCCATTTTCCGGGGTGGCTGCGGACTGCAATTTGTAGCGGGGGGGGCCCAGAAAGCTTGGGCCTCCCTGCGCTGCAGATTCCAGCCCCCAGCTGCCTAGTTGTACCTGGCTGGACACAAAAATAGGGCGAAGCCCCACGTACTTTTTTTTTAATTATTTCATGAAATTCATGAAATAATTAAGAAAAAAAGGCCTTCCCTATATTGTTGTGTCCGGCCAGGTACAAATAGGCAGCTGGTGGTTGGGGGCAGCCCGTTCCTGCCTGCTGTACCTGGCTGGACACAAATATAGTGCGAAGCCCCACTTCAATTTTTTTTAATTATTTCATGAAATTCATGAAATAATTAAGAAAAAAACGGCTTCCCTATATTGTTGTGTCCGGCCAGGTACAAATAGGCAGCTGGTGGATGGGGGCAGCCCGTTCCTGCCTGCTGTACCTGGCTGGACACTAATATAGTGCGAAGCCCCACTTCAATTTTTTTAAATTATTTCAGGAAATTCATGAAATAATTTAAAAAAAATTGACGTGGGGCTTCGCACTATATTTGTGTCCAGCCAGGTACAGCAGGCAGGAACGGGCTGCCCCCAACCACCAGCTGCCTATTTGTACCTGGCCGGACACAACAATATAGGGAAGCCCTTTTTTTCTTAATTATTTCATGAAATAATTTAAAGAAAATTGACGTGGGGCTTCGCCCTATTTTTGTGTCCAGCCAGGTACAACTAGGCAGCTGGGGGCTGGAATCCGCAGCGCAGGGAGGCCCAAGCTTTCTGGGCCACCCCCGCTGCAAATTGCAGTCCGCAGCCACCCCGGAAAATGGCGAGTTCATAGAAGCGCCATCTTCTGGCGCTGTACCCAACTCATCCAGGGCCCTGATGCGGTGGCTCACTGGGTAATAAAGGGGTTAGGGCCAGCTTGGCATTATCAGCTGGCCCTAAGCCCGAAATTCATGGGGTCACGCCAATATTAGACATGACCACCATGAATTTCTAGTAAAGTATTTAAAAAAAACACAACACCCAGAAAAAAGTATTTTAATTGAAATAAACACACAATTCTTTATTGTTCTAAATTAAACCATACTTACCATCACGCCCATTCCAGCTGAAGCCAACGATCTCCTGAAATAAAAGAAAAATAATAAAGCAACATCATCCTTACCTTTCCATGGTTCCCATGACAGCTTCAGCTCTGCTACATCGAGATGACAGGCTGCACCGCAGCAGAACGCTGCCATCCAGCCTGTCATCCCGCAGACACTGAGAAGCGCAGGCTTGCTTGCGCTCCACAGTGTCTCTCTGTGAGGGCATCCAGATGAGCCGAGTTATTGTCCAATGAACTCGGCTCACCTCATGCACGTCACTGACAGCGTGGGAAAATTCTCCTGCACTCAGCGCTTCAGCGTGGGAGAATTCTCACACTGAAGCGCTGAGTGCAGGAGAATTCTCCCACGCTGTCAGTGACGTGCAGGAGGTGAGCTGAGTTCATTGGACATGAGCTCACCTTATGCACGTCACTGACAGCGTGGGAGAATTCTCCTGCACTCACCGCTTCAGCGTGAGAATTTTCCCACGCTGTCAGTGACGTGCATGAGGTGAGCCGAGTTCATTGGACATGAACTCGGCTCATCTGGATGTCGTCACAGAGAGACGCTGAGCAGCGCAAGCAAGCCTGCGCTTCTCAGTGTCTGCGGGATGAGAGGCTGGATGGCAGCGTTCTGCTGCGGTCCAGCCTGTCATCTCGATGTAGCAGAGCTGAAGCTGTCGTGGGAACCATGGAAAGGTAAGGATGAGGTTGCTTTATTATTTTTCTTTTATTGCAGGAGATCGTTGGCTTCAGCTGGAATGGGCGTGACGGTAAGTATGGTTTAATTTAGAACAATAAAGGATTGTGTCTTTATTTCAATTAAAGGACTTTATTCTGGGTGTTTGTGTTTTTTTTAACTTTGACTATGGGGTTAGTAATGGGGGTGTCTTATAGACGCCTCTCCATTACTAACCTGGGCTTGATGTCAGCTGGCATTATAAGCTGACATCAACCCCAACCCTATTACCCCCTGCCACCGCACCAGGGCAGCGTGGAAGAGCGAGGCTAAGTGCCAGAATTGGCGCATCCTATGAATGCGCCATTTCTGGGGCGGCTGACGGCTGGTGTTTCTAGCCTGGGAGGGGGCCAATATTCATGGCTCCCTTCCTGGGCTATTAATATCAGCCCCCAGCTGTCTGCCTAGCCTTTGCTAGCTATTAAATTAGGGGGGACCCCACGTCATTTTTTTGGGGGGGTCCCCCATTTTAATAGCTAGTAAAGGCTATGTATTCAGCTGGGGGCTGATATTAGTAGCCTGGGAAGCTCCGTGGGTATTACCCCCTTCCCAGGCTTCAAACATCTGCCCCAGCCGTCTGCTTAACCTCCGCTAGAGCCTAAAATTAAGGGGAACCCCACGCCAATTTTTTTAATAATAAATCCTTTATTTTAATACTAAATGACAAGTACAGTAACCAACACTATCACTGTACTTCATATATATGTGACTGACATGTTTCTATCTATCTAATCTATGTGTGAAGCTCTATTCTGTCTGTTATAAATTGTCGGGTACCGCTGCTGAATTGCCGGCCGGCTTTTTTAAAGAGACAGTGCATGAAAACACTATTATTTTTTTTGATAAATCCTTTACGCTAAATGACAAGTACAGTAAGCAGCACTGTCACTGTACTTATTATATATGTGACTGACATGTTTATATCTATCTAATCTATGTGTGAGGCTCTATTCTTTCGGTTCTAAATTGTCGGGTACAGGTGTATGCCGCTGCTGAATTGCCGGCTTTTCATGTTTCACTGTTGGCACTGTTCCCATCGATTTGGGCAATCACTGTAATGCCACAACCACCATGGCTGTGGCATTACAGTGAGTGGCAGACAATCCCTGCATGATTGGTGCTCTAAATAGCGCCAGACATGCAGGACACGCTTTTGGTGCACGAACAGTTATCGAACATAACCTCGAACAGCCGAATTTTTTGCAAATCGTTCGGGTTCGTCGAACAACTCGAACACCGCCCAAAACAGCTCGAATTTGAGATTGGCGAACAGTTCTAGTCGAACACCGCTCATCTCTAGTGGCTAGCTCCGGCCATTTATCCAGATTGGAAGCCCAAAAAGAGCAAGGGTCCAGTGACACAGTCGTGGCTTCAATGTTTACTTGGAGATACTCCTGTACCATCGTCTCTAGGCGTTGACTCTGTGTCAGACTTCTTGTCTCCTGTGGCCTTGCAAAGGATGGGCTAAAAAAGTGGTGAAATGATTCCGCAAAATTGATGTTACCAGCAGATACTGTGGTTCTGTTACGGTTTGAGTGCTGAACACTTGACGGTCCCACGGTTGGCAAGTTGGAACTGTGAGATTCACTACGTGCACCACTGGTATTTTGTGGAAAAGCACATTTAAGATTCTGCAACAGTCTCTGCTGATACTCCTGCATGCGTGCATCCCTTTCTATGGCAGGAATAATTTCTGCAAATTTACTTTTGTACCGGGGATCTAACAGTGTGGCAACCCAGTAGTCAGGATTATTTCTAATTCTCACAATTCGAGGGTCATGTTGCAGGTAGTGCAGCAAGAAGGCACTCATGTGTGTTGCGCATCCAGGAGCACCAAGTCCCTGTTGTGTTGGTGGCGAGGTAACAATCATGCTTCCTTCCTCTGTCCTCTCCCCCCAACCTCGCACAACAGAAATGTGATCAAGGTCTCCCTCATCTGATGAGTCTTCCATCAGTTCGTCCTCCACTTCTTCCTGGGCTCCTGCACCTTCCTCACTAGTTTGGCTGCTACCATGCGCCCTGGTAAAACCATCTCCCCCACCCTCACATGCCTGCCGCCTTGGTGCTGCCGACCGTCTGGACCTTGCAGATGTTAGCCCTTCCGCATACAACTCCTCCTCCTCTACTTCCTCCACCTCCTCTTGTGCCACCACCTGACTCCGAATTCTGTTTAACATGTGCTCCAGCATGTAAATCACCAGAATAGTCATGCTGATAATGGCATCGTCAGCACTAAACATCTTCGTCGCCATTTCAAAACTGTGCAGAAGGGTGCATAGGTCCCTGATCTGAGACCACACCTCCAGCGTGATTTGCCCCACCTCTGAATCTCGTTGGCCCAGGCTATACGTCAGAACGTATTGCACCAGGGCTTGTCGGTGCTGCCACAGTCGCTGCAACATGTGCAGAGTTGAATTCCACCGGTAGGCACATCGAATTTTAGCCGGTGAAGTGGCAGGCCCAACGACTTCTGTAGAGATGTAAGTCGCTGAGCTGCGGGATGCGAACGGCGGAAGTGAGCACACAGCCACTGTGCCCTCTGCAGAAGGCCATCTAGTCTGGGATAGTGGGCTAAAAATTGCTGGACAACCAGGATCAACACGTGAGCCATACAAGGCACGTGTGTGACATTGCCCCGGCGAAGGGCCGCACCCAGGTTTGCAGCATTGTCGCACACGGCCTTCCCTGGTTTCAGGTCCAGTGGAGACAACCATTCATGAAATTGGTTCTCCAGAGCTGACCACAACTCCTCAGCTGTGTGACTCACATTTCCCAGACATTTCAATGTAAAAACCGCCTGATGACGTTGAGCCCTACTGCCAGCATAGTAAGGAGGTGTGCAGGATCCCTTCTGCGCAGTTAGAAAGCTTGTGGCATGACCAGACAGGCTTTGGGTGCAGGTGGAAGACCGAGAGGAGGTTGAGGAGGCAGGAGCAGTGGAGGAACTTTGACATAAAGAGGATTGACGCACAACTCGTGGGGACGGCAAGACTTGGACAGCAGCCCCTTGTCCTGCTGTCACCATAGTTACCCAGTGCCCAGTCAGCGACATGTAACGCCCCTGTCCATGCCTACTCGTCCAAGTGTCTGTGGTGAAATGCACCCTGTCACACACAGAGTTTCTCAAAGAAGCGGTGATGTTGTGTGCGACATGCTGGTGGAGCGCAGGCACACCTTTCTTTGAGAAGTAGTGCCGACTGGGCATCTGGTACTGGGGCACTGCGACGGACATAAGGTCTCGAAAATCCTCTGTGTCCACAAGGCGGAAAGGCAGCATTTCTGTAGCCAAGAGCTTGCAGATGGTGAAATTCAACCTCTTAGCTTTCTCATGGCTAGGAGGAAATGGTCTTTTACTTGTCCACATCTGAGGGACCGAGGGCTGGCTATTGTGCTTAGACGGGGTTGATAAGGGTGTCCCCGGGAAACTGCCGGTCTGTGAGGAAGATGCAGGCGGACATGTTAGGTTGCCTTGATCCAAAGGTGGTGCTATCGATGTCGGACAGCGCTCAACACCAGCTGCTGTTACCACCTCCAAAGAAAATGATGACCTGCCAATCACGCTGGCTGTTGCGGGTAAAGAGGTGACAGGTCTGCGCCCCAAAACAGGTGTGACTGCTGTCCCCCCAGTCACAGAGGATGAAGAGGCCGCGGATGCACAAGATATGGCAGACGGTGGTTGGCCCGGCCGGCTAGGCCGCATTGTAGCACACTGAGCTTCCCACTGCAACTTATGCTTCATGTCCATGTGCTGGTTCATGCATGAAGTACTCAAACTATGTATTTTTTGGCCTCTACTTAGCTTTTGCTGACAAATATTACAGATAACACGAGTTGGGTCATCTTTATTGATCTGAAAAAATGCCCAGGCTATGCAAGGCTTAGCACCCATGCGACCTGAAGAGCCACCACGACTTGTGGTGAGAGGCAGAGTTGTGTTTGAGGATGCAGTTGTTGACGTGCTTCCAGTACTACGTCTCTGTCCAGGAAGGCGCAACCTGACCTCGTCGTCACTAGCATCTTCCTCCACCTCCTCTGCTGACCTCATCTCTTGGCTGACTGTGGGTTGACAGTAAGTGGGATCTCCAACCTCATCATCATCACCCTGTGTGTTATCACACCCGTCGTCCTCAGAGCCAACCTGTTCCTGCCCTGACAAAAAACTAAAGTTGTCGCTCCAATCAGGTATTTGAGTCTTATCTTCGTCTTCCTCATTGTCTCCACCAACAGGAGTTACAGTTTGGGAATGAGGGTCTACATTATGGTCAGAACCTTCTGCGTCTGGTCCAGGATCCGACTCATAAAGATTCTGGGCATCAGTGCAGATCATTTCCTCGTCTGGATTCACAGAAGCGCTGGAGTCGACCTCTGATTCCCAGGCTATAGTATGAGTAAACAGCTCTGCAGACTCAACCATCTGTTCTACCTCATACTCAGACGGGCAGCTGGAGATTTGGGAGCTGTGAGGAAGCAAGTGCGATTGGAGTGACACCTTTGAGGACTGGAGTATTTGTGATGTTGAAGTTGATGTGGAGGAGAGCCCACTTAAAGGAGCACTTGATATCCGTTGAAGCACCTGCTGTTTTTGTGCCTCATCTGGAATTTGTAGCGATTGGGATCTTATCACATTGTCCGCTAAAAGAAGTAGACATTTTAGTTTGGCTGGAAGATGGTCTTTCTTCTGCAGATGTTACTGTTGCTTTAACACCTACCCCACGGACACAACCTTTTTTCCCCTTCCCAACACGCCTATTCCCCTTTCCAACAGCAGCAGGCCTTTTTCCACTCATTTTGGTGGTTAACTAATTCACAACTCTGGAGTTGTTTGCACAACAAAAACAATGGATGGGAACCGAGCAGAGCTGAGTGGCCAAACTGTGGTATTAGGCCAAAACTATTGGCTGGGTTAGATGCAGAAAAAAATTATATTCAATTTGCAACCTGATGGAGGTCTGTATAGATGGATTAATAGAACAAGTCCCACACACAGCTAGAAGCCCAATATTTTTTCAGAGGTAGATGCAGAAAAAAATATATTCAGTTTGCAACCTGATGGAGGTCAGTATAGATGGACTAATACAACAAGTCCCACACACAGCTAGAAGCCCAATATTTTTTCAGAGGTAGATGCAGAAAAAAATATATTCAGTTTGCAACCTGATGGAGGTCTGTATAGATGGATTAATAGAACAAGTCCCACACACTGCTAGAAGCCCAATATTTTTTCAGAGGTAGATGCAGAAAAAAATATATTCAGTTTGCAACCTGATGGAGGTCTGTATAGATGGATTAATAGAACAAGTCCCACACACAGCTACAAGCCCAATATTTTTTCAGAGGTAGATGCAGAAAAAAAATATATTCAGTTTGCAACCTGATGGAGGTCAGTATAGATGGACTAATAGAGATAGTCCCACACACTGCTAGAAGGCCAAATATTTTTTCAGAGCTAGATGCAGACAAAAAATTATTTTGAATTTGCAACCTGATGGAGGTCAGTATAGATGGACTAATAGAACAAGTCCCACACACAGCTAGAAGCCCAAATATTTTTTCAGAGGTAGATGCAGAAAAAAATATATTCAGTTTGCAACCTGATGGAGGTCAGTATAGATGGACGAATACAACAAGTCCCACACACAGCTAGAAGCCCAATATTTTTTCAGAGGTAGATGCAGAAAAAAATATATTCAGTTTGCAACCTGATGGAGGTCAGTATAGATGGACTAATACAACAAGTCCCACACACAGCTAGAAGCCCAATATTTTTTCAGAGGTAGGTGCAGAAAAAAATATATTCAGTTTGCAACCTGATGGAGGTCTGTATAGATGGATTAATAGAACAAGTCCCACACACAGCTAGAAGCCCAATATTTTTTCAGAGCTAGATGCAGAAAAAAATTATATTCAATTTGCAACCTGATGGAGGTCAGTATAGATGGACTAATATAATGATGCTATGCCCAAAAGATTTTACTTCACTAGGTGCAGTAAAATAATTGGTATTCTATACACAGGTGGTATATCTTGCAACACAGATAGGCTACTCCACTGACTAACACACTCTGCAATAGGCCAAAAAGGATTAGCTTTGCTAGATTCAGCCAAATGCTGTGAAAAAAACTTGCACAGCACTGGCACAGACTTGCCTGGCAAAAACTGATAGGAACTGATGTAACCTAGTCCTGAAAAGGACTCCAATTACAATTAGTCTTTACTCCCACAATCTATCTATTTAAGAGCACAGACCTGCCTGATAAAAGTCGTAGGAAATGCTGTAACCTAGTCCTTAAAAGGACTGCAATCACAACTATTCCCTACTCCCAAGCTATCTGTAGATTTGTGCGAAAATTGGCTTGAAATTAACAAGGTATAGCGCACACAGCAACAGCGGTGCCGTCTAACACGCAGCTGCAGCAGTGAGAAAATGGTGGCGACGGGGAAAATGGCTTGGTCTTATAGGGCACGGACATGTGACATACACTGCCAACGACACATGCCCTTGCTTGTGTGAAAAAAAGCACTTTGCTCCGTGTGTGCGCTGCTGATAGGCTGACAGATTGCACCTCCCCACTGTAAATGCGGGAAAGAGAAAAAAAAAATGGAGATCTTCATTGTTCCTGCAGAGATCCATCCCCTGCCCCTCCCCCCACCCCGCTGTACACTCAAACTGCGTATTAACATTAATTTTCATCATTACTGAGAAAAAATCCAGTTATGATTTTGGTGCACGAACAGTTATCGAACATAACCTCGAACAGCCGAATTTTTCTCAAATTGTTCGTGTTCGCCGAACGGCTCGAACACCGCCCAAAACAGCTCGAATTTGAGATTGGCGAACAGTTCGAGTAGAACAACGCTCATCTCTATACAGCAGGAGCATATTTATAAGATTATCTCAGCACAGGAAAAAGTTTTTACACATATAGTTGTGGAACTTATTTTTATTCCAAGATCTAATGATTAAAGTGTACTTTGTTCTTGGAACAACCCCTTTAAGCCATGAATATTGGAAACATATGTAACTTAAAGCTCCAGAGCTTCAAAATTTATAACATGGTCTACACAACCATGTGCCATTTTTTGCACTGATTGACACTATCTGGACACATAGTAGCTGGCTCCATATGGAGGGGTACTGCGTCTGGCTCTGTATGGGGGCAATGTGGTGAAACTGTATAGAAGCATTGTGGCTGGCTCCATATCCAACTGTTCAGCAACTGTTTTTAGTGTAAGATGGTAACTTGTGTTATAACATCAGTAAATATCCTTGAGTTCTCTCTAGACAAAGGTTCTACAGCAACTTAACTATATATTATAAAGATTAATGTGAGCTTTTTCATCTCATGCTTTTATATAGTCATTAAACCCTTTACAATTCTTTTTCATCCAAAAACTATCAATAAGCAGCATGGTGGCTCTCTGTAGACTGCAGTCTTGCAATGCTGGGGTCTTGAGTTCATATCCCACCTTTTATAACATCTACGAGAGTTTGTATGTTCTCCTCATGTTTTCGATGATTTCTTCCGGGTTCTCCGGTTTCCCCTCCACACTCCAAAGACATACTGATAGGGAATGTAGATTTTGAGCCCCAATGGTGTCAGTGCTGATAATGTCTGTAAAGTGCTGTATAAGCGAGTAAAATAAATAAATACGCTGTGATTTATATTGTGCATTAGTAGTCAAAATTCCTCATATGAAAAAAAAGTGTTAACCCAATTGGAAAAGAAATCTGTGTTGTGATATTTTCTAATGCTATGAATTAACAGCTGCCACTACTGAGCTAAATGAAAGATATTTATTTTGAATCCATTTGTGCTACTTGCGATAGTATACAGGGGTTGTTAATAAAACTAATTAGAATTGCTCCCAAGAATGGATGAGCGTACTAGGCTTCCAATAAAGCTAAACACCTACATGTAGTGTGTAAGCAATGCACAGGCTCTCAGATTAATTACTAATTGTCTGCTAATTTCAAAAACATGTCAACTATTCTACATCTCTGAATCCAAAAGTCAAAAATAAGCCGAAAAAAGGACGAGTCGATATTTTTGAATCACCGCCATTGTCATAAAACATGTACGATTTCTACTGATTTATTCAACTAATGAAATCATTTTTATTATAAGTGATTAAGTGTATTTTACTTTCCAAAGCATAAGATAGAAAGAGAAAATCATTGTTATAATCTGAATCTAACTAGAAAGATACAGTAAGTTCATTAACTTGCCTACACTTGTGCATCATAAAAACCTTATTAAAAATGACTCCCTAGCCTGCTGTATTAGCTTCTTTATGAGGCAATTTCTCCATACAGTAATAAGATTTCTCTTTTGCTCTCCGATGCATATTAAGCCCACTAATCTTCTTTTATAAACTATTGTTTCAGCCACTTTCACAATTTATTCACTTTGCAGATACACTCCTATTAATATTAAAGCTTACAAATGCAAATACGAATTTAGCCAGCCATCCCACCAGATTTATGGTGACCGCATGTTGCAATCTGGCAAAGGAGAAGCCAGAAACGCAGGTTGTCTAATCGCATGTAAAACACTTTCAGCTTCCCTCAATTAGAAGCTTGTATACCATTTATGAGTAAAATGAGGACATAGTCTCTTTTTTAATGGCAGAAAATAATGATTTATTGCCTTAATTTGCTGAGAGGAAGTAATTAGAATTTTCATACACTTTATTCAGCAATGCAGCCGGTTTGGAAGCAATAATGCTTTTTTTTTTAATTTTTTTTATTTCTAAATTCAATATCCATCATGCTCTTGCTTGGAAGATATGATTGCAAAACTGGCACCTAATCCCATGTTATGGATACTGTCTATGAATTAATTATTTGCAATTTGATTACATATAGGGCTGTTGTGGGATGTTTTCACTTTTCAAATTGAAAAAAAAAAAAAAAAGTAAATTAAAAATCCTGTACAGGGATTAAATAGCATGATGAAGTTCCACGAGCTTATTATTAACAGAGTTTAATGGCTTTTTTTTTACTATTATCATAGTCATGAAGGGGTGTTCCCACAATAAACATTAAAGGCATATTTATAGAATATTTCATAACTGTCTGAAAAGTGGAGTCTCACTGAGAACTTTGACTATTTAGAGAACATTGGAGCCCCAACCATTTTTTTCTATCTGTAAGTGGTATTACCGGAAATAGGCAAGTATTGAATATAGGTAGTAGACACAGCTTTCTTCATTCCAGTGTATGTGACATTTGGCAACATGTTAACAAAAGAGAAAAAGAGGAAGATATGTTAAATTTTCCTACCTTTACATACTATATGTCCTGTCATGAACTGATACATTGGTTTGGTTGATAAACAAGTAGTACTCCATTTCTTCAAAGTGTCTGAAGAGCCATTTTTCAACATAACGTTGGGCCATATGTTGGTTGTGCAACTGTAAGTGGCCTGGTTGCCTAAATGTGGTACTATGGCCTGTGTCAGAATTGTCTCCCATCAAGAACATTATGGATTTCATTGGTTGTCAATTAAAAAGCAGCTGCCAGCTGCAGATCTTGATTATTTACATCCCCAAGTGCATTCATGTGGCATAACACTCCTCAGACAACCATTAATAACCTTATTGATAGCATAGCAATGTGTGTAAGTGCGTATATTTCTGTGCATGACACTCATACTCAATACTGAACTAATCAAGATGTTTTGAAATTTTGTTTCCATTTTTTCAACATTTGCATGTCATTAACATTTCTATCGATCCTGTTATTTTTTTAATTCCATGTTGTTTCCTTCTAGATGTTGCAATTTCATTGTTGAGGAGTGTAACTGCATTGAAGAGCTGGGAATTGAGCCCATCTGAAGTGAAGAGATGGGAAGAAAGGAGAAGCTCCAAGAGAAGCAGTGGTGGAACAGGACTGTCCAAGGAGTCACACGAAGGCCATTATGGATTTGATTGTTTCACCCTGTAATAATGAGTGGACTTAAAGATACCAACCTGGTGAGGGAGATTAGTGATGGAAGTCTAAAACTTGCCTCAAGGCAGCATCAGAGAAAGTAGCTACTGTAGCAGGACTGCTGGATGATCAAGGAGGGACATATATCATTGTGAAGAAACTATGTAATACCACATCTAACCATGAAGCTGAAACCTCCTTCATTGTTTTGATGTAGAATTATTATTGTGCCTGCTGTCTGTTATAGCGGTTCACTTTTCAAAGTTACAGTTAAAATAATTCTATTTCAAACTATATAACGGCCGCTCCAACTTTTTGCTGTAGTCTTCACTGAGACGCACAAAAGGCTACTGCCACCAACTATAAGGGAATTAGTGTAGTCAGTGTGAATTACACATGTATCACTGGTGTTGAAAGGATCTAGACAGTACGAAACCAAGTGGAACCTTACAAATGTAGCCACAGACTTTCCATGCTACAACTTATATTTATCATTTGTTGTTACCCTATAAAGGATGTGCTTTGGATGACCCATAGTAATGATATGCTTGAATAGCTTATCCTGCTAGGCTAAATAATTTTAGCCTTAAAAAATAGTAAATATAACAAAAAATCTACCACATGCACGTATAAAAACAAGCAAATATGAAAAGTATGAGAGGTACAGCTTATTGTTGCATCTTTAGACTCACTATCTTTCAAATTGAGTAAAATGTTGTAAATGTGCTGAATGAGTTACTATGGATGACGCAGAGTTGAATTTGTTACTATAGATGTAGCAAATCTGACTGTGTTACTATGAATGAAGCAGAGCTGAATGTGTTATTCTTGATGAAGCAGAGCTGAATGTGTTACTCTTGATGAAGCAGAGCTGTAACGCATTCAGCTATGATTCATCCACAGTAACACATTCATCTCTGCCTCATCCATGCTAAAACATTCAACTCTGCTTTATCCATAATAACACATTCAGCTTTGCTACATCTATGGTAACACATTCACATTCATAGTAATAGCGCGAGATAACCAAGCACTCCATTCGACTACCATTTGGCCCTCCCATAAGAATGAATAGAGCTCAGTGTGCATAATTGTCCACCGTGCAATTGACACATGGATCTTGAGAGACAGTTCTTGGGATTGTGGCGTTCTAGTGGGTCGATGCCCATCAATCAAAAAGTTAGACATAAGTGTGATTACTGACACATTAATCAGGAGAGCTTATAGAAGGGTTTGTAATGTGACACAGGTAAACATAGCTGCACTTCTTCTCCCTCCAAACTGACTCATGTAGGAGGTTAGACCAGGGGATCAGGGCAGTATCTTTATATCGCACACACTGAGAAACCTGCTCTAAGCAATGATGGGGGCTCTTCCTTTGAGTGTTCCTTCCTGATTATGATTGGTCAGCATCATACAGGGAGAAGAAGTATGCAGACCCAGGGAAAACTCTTATAAAACCTACTTGGACTTAAAAAAAAAGTTAACTCATTGTGTGCCAATTACTTTGATTCCTTATATCTCATATCTTATAATGATTTTGCTCTGCAGCAAATATTGCACTGTGTGTCCAGTTCAACATTTAAAATTAGCTGAAAGATTCACTTTAATTTTTATTATTCTACTCATCTGACTGCGGCATCCAATATTAGACCACATAGGTCCTGTGACAGAAGAGCGATGACATCAGGGCTTCCGGTTCAGCAGTCCACCAGAACAACCTGCTCTGAATCCACAGGAGTATCAGCAGTTGAGTATGTTTTGGATTATTATTTTGAAGCCATCAATATCCAAAATAAAGTTTTTATCAAAGAGAACCTATCAATCAAAGACCAGAGGCCGGCAATGGGCAGAGAAAAGGGAGAGAGCACAGCAGAGCTGGAGGTGCAGTGCCCACCCCACTGCACATGTGATTAAAACTTCAAGGATGGATTTCTCAAAAAAGCACCAGTGAAATACTACAAGCAAAGTATGAATGTAATAAGCATTAAAGGGGCTTCACTCTCATGCCTTTAGTTAGGAGTCGACTATTCTGTTGATAGGTGCTCTTTAAGGCCAGACAACGTCTTTAGGTCTTATGTTACAAAGTATCAGTAGATATAAACTTATGTCATAAGTATAAGATACACACTCTATAGTCTATTACATTAAGAAAATATTGTTTGTGATACATCTATAATGTTAAACATGGATAAGAACAGGAACTGTAAATGAACTGTATCTCTGATGACTTACAATTTTGTCTTAGATCCTATCAATTATTTTCAAGTCCCATTAGATGAATGAATAAAATGAGAAAATAGTCTTTCTTAACCATATAAAAAATGATGCATAGACTTAATTTAGTAGGAGGCAGTAATTAGAATTTCTTTCTAGTCTGCCAGGAGGCCAAATTAATTTTCATCACAAATAGTTTGGATATTAGCGGATGAGTAAATATGCAATCTAGTTTCAAGCTCTTTGCTTTATTTGTTAATTCAGCAAAACGATAAACTATGACATGTGTAAGGACAAAGAACGAAATTGCTTGTTTAAATCATCTTTTATTTGAATCCATTTTGATTGTACTTGGGTTAAAATAAAGTTACAGCATGGTATTTAGGAATCAGAGTGAGGAACACATTAACATTTGAAATGAGAAAATAAATATCCAGAAGGAAATAGATTGTTCCTAGGTGACATGCCCCACATAATATAGAGCACTTTCTGACATACAAATACTATCGTTTAAAACTTTATTTGTAGACTTAAATGATAAGCATTATGCCTACAATATAAAAGAGATCAGCTGTTATAGTTTTATTTGCTTTCCATTAACTTCTGGGACTTTTACTATTATATAAGAACCCAGTCAAAGCCATAAGATTTATTAAAGTCCATTGTTATAATATAATAAATATGCCACTTTAAAAATGGAAAGTAAGATGTCAATGTGAACTGAACCAAAACAAGGATTTTGATGACAGATAAATATAAGTTGTATTCAAATTCGGGCCACACTGCCGGCTGAAATTTTAGTCACTACCAATCATTTATAAGTGCCAATAGGCTCCCATTAGAACCTTTTATGCAAGATGTGGTAGCTTTTCTACCCTTCACTGTGCTAAAAATATTCAGTTTACCTGTGAAATTCACTGTAGTTGCCACCTAGAGATGCAATTTAATTTTGGGAAGTTCTGTTCTGTGTTTAGATGACCTAATTCATACCTAAACATTTAAAGAGCATTACCTTAATTATTATAGAGCAGACTGACTTGAATATTGTCCATACACAGTAATAAAAAAAGGTTCAGTTGTATTAATGACAATAATTGCTTATAGAGGGTGGTCCAAAAGTAGGTGGGCAGAAAGTGGAAAAAGGTTGTGAAGGGGGAGATTTATCAAACACTAAATTGCAGCCGCCTGTCTGGATCATCCTCCAATAAACCATGAATTAGACATGGACGATAAGCTTTACACACAATAGATTTCAGGATTCGCATGATAGAAGCTCGTGAAATTCCCAATTCCAAAAAGGCTCTTCCGTGGACTTTTTTGGACTCTGAACAAATGTTTCAGCAACAAGTTGTTTATTATCTTTTGTACAGACTGTTTTGGATCGACCTGTTTTTGGAGCATTAAGGATTGAGCCAGTGGTATTGAATTTGTCACGAATGCGGTAAATGGTTTGTCTCTTTGGGGCTTGAGTACCAAATGTTTCAACCCAATTTGCTCTAACGGTTTCAGCATTTTGAGATTTCCAATACTCTGTTAAAATCAATTTTCTTTTATCTGTATTTAAATTATTTGCCATTATGTGTTATCTGAATTTTCTGAAAAGAAAACAGATTTGGGGGAGATCTATCTGTGAAAACTAGATCTGTGAAACTGGCTCAGTTGCCCTTAGCAACCAATCAGAATCCACCTTTCATTTTCCAAAGAGTCTGTGAGGAATGAAAAGTGGAATCTGATTGGTTGCTAAGGGCAACTGAGCCAGTTTCACTTTACACCATGTTTGATAAATCTCCCCCTTCTTTACCTTATCACACTTTCTATCCACCTACTTTTGGACCACCCTGTATATTTACAAAGGTTCATAAAATACAGAAAAAATGTGTCAAGTATAGAAAATGCCACTAATACCAGAGGACACAATCACTCAAACATTTTATATATACGCTGTTTGAGCAGTGTTATGTGCATCCCTATTTGTGGGAGTGCATATATATGCTACTTGATGATTGCCCCCATTGATTGTATGTCAAAAGTATAATTGTGCCATGATTCTTTTACCTTTGTCACTCATTTCTCTATATATCTATCCAAAGATGCAGTGCGCATGCGCTGTGGTCTTCTGCTTTCCGGCACATGCACCTGGTCATCCCCCTGCCTTCTGAGCGTCTCTGGATGCGGCATCATTGACGCATTCCCGGACACACGCCAATGGCATGATGGCTTTGGTTCGTGCAGTGGGGGGAGGGACTCCTGGCTCATCTGCCATAAAGCGTCTACTGCCAGCAACACATTCTGGCATGCCCTGCTGTGTGGTCAAGTGACCGCACACATGATTGCTAGGGGCGTATTTAAAAGGTCCTGTTAGTGCCCATTGCATGCGCCTCCTGAGAAAGCCTCAGTGCTTACTGGCAAAACGCACGTTGAGGCGCGCCCTGACCCCCCGCTCCACTCCTGTGACACCCCATGCTGTCTGAAGGTCCTCCCTCCTTTGGTGAGCATATGTGTCGATTTGTATGACTAACTATTTTGGTGATTTGGCCTATGATTGAGCCTCTGCGGTATTCTTATGTATGTTGAGGAGAACATTGCAGTATTATACTATTACATACTTCTTTCCCCTTTGCCATCAATATAGGTTATATATTGGTTTCCTTTTGTCACCATGCGGTGTCACAGAGTCTGGTCCATTGCACACCATGTCTGATGTATTTGATGTGATTTACCATTTGATAAACTTCAATTTAATTACTTTTTTTATTAAAAAATGAAGCTGTTTTTATGCCATGATACTCATGTCTCCTCTAGTCTTTCATTAAATTTTGAGTAGGCATATTCAGGTTGGATCTGGAACTTTTTGACCAGTTCCTTAGCCTGAATGTTATATGATGTGGGCCGCTGTTTGTTCAGTAATACCAGAGGACAGTTGAATTGGCATTGAAGGACATTTTCTAGTCTCCCCACATATATTTCTCACTTTGTTTTATTATATCTTTGTAAATGTGTAAATAATTATTTTTATTATTAGTAGTAATAATAATTAGTATTTTAAATTGTTTCCGGTCATCTGTGTTTATTCCGAATGAATTGTAGACAAAGAATTAAAAAAAAATGGGGATTAAAAAAAAAATAGAGAGCAAGGACTTTCTGCCATAGCCAGTCCTAGACATGAGCTCTGGCCATACTAAGTCTCCTGTGGTGCTCTGAATGACAGTCAGCCTGAACCTACTGGCAAGATGAGCAAATATAGTGATTTGACCAAATTCAAGTGATGAACCAAACACAGAAGAGTGATGTTGTCATCCAGGCAGCATTTTCATACCACTTCCAGTCACCTGGTGCCCATTCACTTACCGCTGACTTCAACTACAAGCTGAAGCAAGAAGAAAAGAAACCTTGCTGCCGATCTGAAACTCCTCCTCCTCCCGAACCCCATCACTTCTAAACAAGAACTAGGTAATTAAAGGGGTTGTGTGAAATAGTTATTTAATTGGGCAGAGTCTTCAAGATACCCAGTATACAAGGTAACTACAACTCCCAGCAAGTTTTAAGAGTTCCAGACTTTACGGGATAACAGATCAAGAGTTTTACACCAATTGTTGCCGTTTTTGTGCAAAAATGTTAAGCTTCTCACACAACTTTTAAAAAGTGGGTCTATATTCAGTTAGGGTGAATTTAGACTAAATGATTACTTTTCAGCCACATAGAAGCTGGTCAATGGTAGTTTAATAGCCTAGTTAAACTTGCCGACCACACTTCCATGTGCACAGAACAATCATTAACTGAATCATTATGTGCACATAGATTGTCATTGTTATACAGGAAAATGTGTTGCCAAGAACAATGATTTTTGAGCTAGCTTACATGTCATTTCACCTAAATAAAAAGCAGCCTGTATATATACACTAGACGATTATCAGGAAATGAGCATTCCTAGGAAAGCTTGTTCACAGTAATCAACCAGTGTGAATGCACCCCTAAGCCCTCCATGAACTTTAGATATTAATATTAGGCTGGCAGCTATCTCACCATTCTCTCCTATACACAAGAGTGCTCACTCTGACGAGCACTCCTGAGTAAGGATGAGTTCGGAACCCATGGAGTTCGGAACCCATGGAAGTATGGGTTCTGGTTCCTGCTGAACTTTAGTCCAAATTCCTGGTCGGGTTCCAGAAGTATACCCGAACTTGAACCTGAACCCGAATCCCATTGAAATCAATGGGGACCCAAACTTTGGAGCTGGAAAATATATATCTCTCTTTCTTTCTCCTCCCTGGACTCCTGAACTGTAAAACGGATTTTCAGGAGAAGTTTATGTTCAGAGATCAGCACTGGACACTAGGTGTCTGGTACGAACCCCAGACTTTACAGTTTGGGATCACTCATCTCTACTCCTGAATTCTCTATGAGGCAGCGGCTGTCAAACTCCTCCTCTGCCGATTTATATTTCAGAGAATTAAAGGATCAGCAGTCCAAAATCGAACATGCCGGATCCTTATCTCCTGCAATACTCATCTGTAGTAATCAGGTGCCCCCATACACATTAGAATCTTGGCTAAACCCATTGATATTGGCAAGATTGTCCAATGTGTATGGTGGTACCTATGCAAACAAGTCTAGTTAGGTATTGAAAGAAGGTTTAGGCCACATAGTTGCAAATTAAGTTTACAAAATATAAGTTTTGAAAATAAATTCTTGGCAGAAGTATTATATCTAAAGATGCGCCAAATTTATCAAACATTATGTGATTCTGTAATAATGTTGGTACAAGTAACTTGAATGTAGTCCCTTGAATAACTGACTTCCAAAATGATAAATTTTAAGTTTTAGAACTGCAAGTTCCACTTTTCCGACAATGGCACTTAGAATATACTGGGATTTGTAATTTACCAAGAGATAAATGTGGCATAGAGTTTTGGGCATACATCCAGATTGCTTTGATTATTTAAGCTCTGAGGATTAGCTAGGAATTGTAATTTGACAAGAATTGAACAGTTAAGATTTACTTAGAGGCATTTAGGACACATTTACTTGTTATACTTTTCTTAAAAGCTTGTGTGCCACCCATATCAGGAAGCTGCAACCTTTGAGGCATTCTGGGACATGTAGTTTGTCTAACAACTGGTTACGCACAAGTATTTGATGCCTCAATGCAAGCATCTTGTCTTTTTCCAGGTGGGCACAATCATACAATCATATGTCTGACTTTAGCATAAAGGAACACCATGGTTAAGATTGGTTAAGACTAGAGAATTTATAGAAATGTATTATATTCTTCATAATACAGATATTTTTTGTAATTTTCTCCACATGAATTCAGCAAAATGGTGGACAATTGCAGCCGCCATTTTGCTGAAAAATCACTTCACTCATAAGAGGTTTGGAGGAGATGATGGGTTGCGGCAACAGATGAACATGTGAGTGGTGAGTATTAATTTATTTTTTTACATCCTAGGTTTATTATGTTCTGAGGTCTGGAGAGGCCCCAGAGCATAAAAAGGAACATTCAATTTGCATTGAAAATTTTTGTTGCAAATTGAGTATCCCAGTAAAATTGACGCGATTTGCGGAATTGGAATCTTGGCATATTCGATCATCTTTAGTTATGATGATGACCACTAGGTTAAGATTAGAGTTGAGCAAATCTAACTAAATTTGAATTCAGCTTAATTACTGAAAATCAGTTGGGAAATTCAATTTGCAATGAATAATTCAATTTGCATTGAATTTATTCAATGCAAATTGAATGAGCCCTCGTTGCTGTTAAGAAAAGACGTTTATCATGCTCTGAGGTCTACGAACTCTGTAGAGTAAAAAAATGAACTGTATGGGCAGAACAAATCTCAAGAAACAAATGAAACAATAGCTCTATATATAATAAAAGATCACCTCCAAAGTCCCACCTATGCAGCTTCCTGATGGTCATCTGCTGGATTTGTGGGTCCCTGCTCCTCGTACCAGGCTCCTCTTCACTCTTTGCTGATGTTTCACTCTTTGATGGATAGGCTTTTCAAAATTGATTCTCTTATAGATGCTCCACAGTGAGTCAACACACTCTTTTTCTCTTACCAAAAAATATTGTGTATTTAACTATGATTCTACAATTTCTACTGCCTAAGCTTAACTCTGAGATCGCAGAGTTATAAAAATGCTGCAGGTAAAGCAGTGTAAAAACAAAAAATCATGGCAACATGTCCATTTTTGATTCAAGTCATGGATTAATATAGCCCATACAAGTCTGCGGGCTGGTGAAAAGAACAAATAGCATATGGATGCCCTCCAAGCACAATCGCTATGCTGTCCATTTTTAACATTGTAATGAGTGGGAGAAGCTTTTCAATCTTACATTTTTGGCATATGAGAGAATCACTAATCATAAAAATGGACATACTGACCAAATACTGATGAAACTAATCTAGCACAATTATGAATATTTATCAATTTTTTTTCAAGAACAAGAAAAAAATCAGACCTGAAAGGGAACCTGTAATGTAAAAAAATGCTATTAACCTACAGATGTCAGGTTAATCTACAGGTTAATTGTGTTCTAAAGCCTCACTGAAAACCTGGCTGCCAGGAGGAATTGAACCCTATTCCACCCAACATTCTTGGACTTCAGTCATAAAGGCGTGGCCAGTGTGGCTACAGTCACCGCTCAGTACATAGTCAGCATCATACTGAGCGGTGCCTTAAATCACACTCCGGCACTGACTGACAGCCGGCTCAGCAATGCATCAGTGTAGAGCTAGCTGTCAGTCAGTGCAGGTGATGTGCTTACAGCCACTGTTCACTGTGTACTGAACAATGACTGTAGCCGTGCTGGCCTCACTTCTATTATTGAAAGCTCAAGGCTCCCAGGAGGAATAGAGTTAATACTGTACACTGAGAGCACACAAAAGTACAACTTTCCTCTGTATTGTGTAGTGTGTTGTAACCATGTGAGGTGCTCTGCCTGTTTTATCTTTTGCTAGACAGTGAGGAAAAGCTAAGGAGAAGTCTAGAAGAAGTTGTGTACGGTAGAGTCTTCAAGATTTGCTGTGAAATGAGGGATTTATTATTGATACTTAGAAGAGTAAGAGTAAAGCTGAAGGAGCTTGGAATAAAATAAAAGAAGAAACATACTGCAGTAGCCCTAGTGCGTGTTGAGGTTCGAACAAGCTTCCTAAGAGTGAGTGTTGCAGTAGAAAACATTTTAACCCTAGACAACTTTGTTTTCACATGTTTGATTGTGAAACACCCTACATCACAAATACAATATGAGTTATCAATACTTTGTAGTTTATTTTCTTTACAATTAATGTAACAACAAAGTACATTGAAAAAATGTGTTGGTTTAAGCACAATTCTTCATACCTTGCCCATTAGATCTACTGAATAGCTAATATAAATACAATTCCTGTCCAGTTCTCTAGTTTTCAGACTCCGAGTGAATAATGTTCCTCTTAGAGACTTTGTCGTCCCA
Organism: Phyllobates terribilis; assembly: GCF_046119375.1. Classification (NCBI taxonomy): domain Eukaryota; kingdom Metazoa; phylum Chordata; class Amphibia; order Anura; family Dendrobatidae; genus Phyllobates; species Phyllobates terribilis. The sequence goes on from NW_027362763.1 coordinate 228,116,498, forward strand.
ACAAATTTAAAATGCCACAAGCCTAAAGTGAAAAAAAAGAGCAGTGGGAGTAAAAGTATTTCGGACATGCCAATAAATTAATGATACATTATTAAGGCATGATTGGAAATATTGCAATTTTTCACAGCTGTCAGTTTAAATATAAAAGCATCAGCACATTAAACTAGTTACTGCTTTTTCATAATTGAGACTTTAGCTTCTAGCTGTGCCCTGCAGCTTTTCATTAATCACCAGGACTGAAGTTCAAGCACAATGACAGCTTAGAAGGCATTAAATGGGCAAAGTATTTTTCAGGTACAGCTAGGAAAGGTCCTTTAGTCCTATAATCCTCAGCTAATTGTTTTTTGGTCCCTAAACAAAATCTGCTCATGGCGTCTCCTAGTGACAGAATTAGCAGCAGGTTGATTATCTCTTATCTTCATAAACTCTACTGCAAGGAATATAACCGGATATACAATGACCACAATGTGCATTAAGTCACTTAAAAAAATAGGACATTATCTATTATTATCTATTATATACTGTAAACAACCTATATTATTAACCAACTCTGTATGGCATCTCTTCCTATTTAGCAAAATAACTATTTATTGTTTTTATTATTAGTCTTTAATCATTTTTTTTATTTTTGAGAAAAGACATTTGAGTGTTTCATTATTATTTCTTTCTATTTTTTTTTTTTTACAATTTATTTGAAAGTGTTGTGGACCATAGTTTAATGGACCTGCCAAAACACTCTTTGCTTTTATGTAACAAATTATCAAGTGCATTGAGGTTCATTAATTATGTCATCTAATTGGATTGAGGCAGGTGCAAAATACCTCAGATGAAGTGGACACTGGCGGAAAGGCCTGAGCGCAAGTTTTCTATTAGAAACCAGCATGTCTCCAGACTCCCGGAATTACTTTGTAGTTATTGATTAATGGCCATAATTTATTACAGTGCAGAGGATCTTGCATTGAGTTAAATGTGTGATTAATCAATTTTCCATCAAATTATGAGCAGTTGCCAAAGGAAAATACCAAGTGATTTTTCCCATGGCTTATATATGTAATATACAAGTATTTTATCTTAAGGAGTTAATAACTGTCTATCATTTGTTTAATACTTGTCAAGACGCTGACAAATGTCAGCTCACCAAGCACCGTGACTGGCTCGCTATAAAAGCAGCAAGCGTGCTGTCATGAAGACAAAGTTTAAATACAATTAAATCATCTATTTTTATACTGCATATGATATTTTAAAAATGTGTTTGAAAATTCCTTAAATTATTTTTAATTGAAATTCAACTTTAAATTCATTTTCTTCTCAACTAATTTTTAATAGCGGATTTTGTAGGAATTTCTCACCAAAACAATTTGATCAAAAACATCTACAGGATGCTTAAAGAATTGTACTTAAAGAGAACTTGTCAGCACAATTTTTGTAATGTAAAGTAAAGTCATGGCTGTAAGAGTGATGTAATACAGATTACATTGATACCTTTGGTAAAGAAATCCACTTTGTTGCTCTTATTTAATCATCCTTTCAAGTTTTCTGCTTATTAGATTTCGGTGCACAGGGGCCGGACTGTACACTGGGGTTTCTCATCCCTGTTTGTGATTCCCCAGCCCAACCACCTGTCTCTGGTCTTTAAATGACCTGTCTCCTCTGTTTGAAATCTCAGCAGTGACCTGTCATTCACAGACCAGAGGCAGGCGGAAGGGCTGGGGAATTACAGACAGGAAGGAGAAGCCCCATACTACAGTCCGGCCCCTGTGCACCGAAAACTTCAAATGGTGATTAAAGAAGAACAACAAAGCAGATTTCTTCACCAAATGTAACATTTTAAACAGTATTGCAGCACCATTACAGCCATTTCTTTACTTTTACTTTACGTTTGCTAATTGGTCAGATGATCGGCAGCCGGTTTACACAGCAAGACAATCATGAAATGAGCATTTTTAACAACACTTGTTCACAATTATCTTGCAATGTAAATGCAACGTAAGACCCTGTTCAAAAGCTTGTGTGATTTCCCAAGCAGTGTTACGTTTCCTTTTCTTTGATTTCTATTGGTGCACAAGTTCAATGGTAATTGTTTGATATTTTTTGCCAATCAGAAGAGGGAGCATCCAAATTAACATATTGCATGTATTTTAAGTATTTTAAAATATTGTCTGAATAACACCCACTATAACACAATACTATGAACATCTTAGATTTCGTTGCAACATCTCTACCGGTCTAATCAAATGGAGCACAGGGATTCTGGTAGTCCCCAAATCCAGAGTTTCCATGTGCACAAAATAGTTATATACTTGTCAAATTCTTCTGGTATTTCTATTTAACCAATTTTAGCTCATGTAAGTTATAGGAGAGATTCAGTTTCAAATCATTTATTGCACACAAGAATAAAAGTCCTATCTATGTATTGAAATGTCTGTATTTTAACAAAAAGATGTGTTGCATGACACAATCTAATAATTTTAATATAGTTTGATGCTTGTTTGCTTGATAAAAACTAAAATAACTAATGGAAGTATTCATGGATTTTAATTGAAAAACAGATTACAATCTTATTCATCTTATCTACTACATCAGGGTATTCTTCTAATGGAGAACCATTGAGTTAAGTAAATCCACCTACAATCAGCTTAAGGCAGAGACTGGTGTTATTCATTGTTACTTTCTAAAACCTATTCAGTTTGGAATACATCTTGGACACTTCACTCTGAAGAAATCCCTAGTCTCCAGTTTTAGCCTAATTTAATATTCATACAGGGTGGCTTCTTCATTTAATAATCTAGAGAGCACAATAACTATCTCTTTTACTTACAAAGCTCGACTTAAAAACAGTGATTTAAATAGGTGGTGTAATTAGGAGTTAACAATAGACAGAGGAGTAAAGACCCACCTCACATAAAAATGATACACGAAAGCTACCTCCTCACATTTCTAAGAGGTTTAAAATCCCATTAGTGACACACTCTAAATCACTAAAGGAAACATCAGCACCACCTGACTGAAAAATGTCCTCATAATACAAGCAAATGAAAGAAGTGGTCTGCACTCTTAATAAATGTATCAATCTACGTTCCAAAGGGAGCATTGAACAAATTTATGCCCATTGCTGTAAGCCTAATCTGTTCCATTTGAAAACTTGCTTTAAAGATTAACTTAGTTTTAATGTACATTATTAGTTCTGCCTCATTTTTCTTTTATTCTTCATTTATTCATTTTGAGTCATAAAGTGGTGTGCAGCTTTAGTGCAACATTTGGTTTATGTAGCAGGCACTGGATAGAAAGTCACAATGTATTAATATCGTCCGCACCACATTTTAACAACTGGATCTAAAGTCTGTTGTGTTTTTTATTGCAGCGCTGAAGTGGTGCTTCTAACCTAAGGTCCCTGATCATAGTCTTATTCTTACTTGCACCCATCTTCACCTTTTTTTATGCCACTCTGGTCCCGCGGCACCATCTTGTGACTGCAAAGTCTGACTGACCGGAAGTCAAAGGAACGGTCACAAGTGCTCAATGTAAGTCTATGAGAAACAGAATGAGGCTCACATAGACTTGCATTGAAAAGGGACCTCCCGCTCACTCAGCAAATACAGGAAAGGTCCAGTAGGTCACAACCTGCTGAAGACTTACCGGAGCGGTGCTGATAGAAAGTGAAGACGGAGGTAAGTAAATATAAGACTAGGATCAGGAACCTTAGATTAGAAGCACTACTCCAGTGCTGCAATAAAAAAAACTATTGAGTGGTGCTTGTTAAGTCATATTACTATCTCCTGTATTATGATGACTCCATTATGAACTTACTTTACTTTGTCCAGCAACTAAAGGGCAGTTCAAAATTTGATAGTTAGGATGTATATTGTGAAAGATGGCATAGGAAGAGTAAAAACACTTAGGGGCTGACCATTAAGGTGTTTACTCCAGAATTCTGGGATAAAACACCTTAATAAGTCGCATTTTTTTTGCGCACCTCAGGAGTTGCACAAAAATATTGTGACCTTTGGCATTTTCATGCCAGTCCCAGCTAGCTATGCCAGTATGAAAAGTTACACAATTTTATTGGCGTAACTTACTCCAAAAATGTACATCAGTCTCTGACTGGAGTAGTATTTCTAGCGAAAGTGCTCACCAGATAAAAGATGAGCCTAATTCATTAAATTGAAAAGGCCTCTTAATTAATTTGTCGCATCACACTTCAGCGAGCCCGTTCATTAACCCCTTTCCAAAGTGGTACATAATAGTATGCACCACGTCGGAACCTCCAGTTCAGTGCGGGCTCCAGCACTGAGCCCGCACTGACCGGGCACATGTCAGCTGATTTATACAGCTGACCTGTGCCCGCAACAGCCGCAGGTGGAATCGCGATCCATCCGCGGCTGTTAACTAGTTAAATGCCACTGTCAATCTCTGACAGCGGCATTTAACTCGTGCAAACCGGATGCGCGTCACTTAACCCACCCATCGGTGACCTCGTCACACGATCGTGGGTCACGGATGGATTGGCATGACAACCTGGGATCTGCAGCAGTCCCCTGTGGTTGTCATGTCCTGATTGCTATGAGCGCCGCCCAGTGGTCGATCAGGCAAGTGCTGCTTCTAGTTTCCCATGGAGCAAGCAAAAAGTAAAAAAAAAATGTTTTTAAAAATATTAAAAAATAAAAAAATATAAAAGTTTAAATCTTCCCCCTTTCGCCCCATTCAAAATAAAACAATAAAAAAAAAAACACACATACACATATTTGGTATCGTCGTGTTTAGAATCGCCCGATCTATCAATATAAAAAAAGAATTAATCCGATCGGTAAACGGCGTAACGAGAAAAAAATTCTAAACGCCAGAATTATGTTTTTTTGGTCGTCGCAACATTGCAATAAAATACAATAACGGGCGATCAAAACATCAGATCTACCCCAAAATGGTATCAATAAAAATGTCAGCTTGGTGCACAAAAAATAAGTCCTCACGTAGCCCTAGATCACAAAAAATGGAGATGCTACAGGTCTCGGAAAATGGCGACTTTTTTTTTTTGTTAGCAGACTTTGGATTTTTTTTTTCACCACTTAACCCCTTTACCCCCGTTGCACGTTAATGACCAGGCCAATTTTTACAATTCTGACCACTGTCACTTTATGAGGTAATTACTCTGGAACGCTTCAATGGATCCCCCTGATTCTGAGACTGCTTTTTCGTGACATATTGTACTTCATGATTTTGGAAAAATTTCTTCAATACCACTTGCGTTTATTTGTGAAAAAAATGGAAATTTGGCGAAAATTTTGAAAATTTTGCAATTTTCAAAATTTGAATTTTTATGCCCTTAAATCAGAGAGATATGTCACACAAAATACTTAATAAATAACATTTCCCACATGTTTACTTTACATCAGCACAATTTTGGAACCAAAATTTTTTTTGTTAGGGTGCTATAAGGGTTAAAAGTTGACCAGCGATTTCTCATTTTTCCAACAAAATTTACAAAACCATTTTTTTAGGGACCACATCACATTTGAAGTCACTTTGAGAGGTCTTTATGACAGAAAATGCCCAAAAGTGACACCATTCTAAAAACTGCACCACTCAAGGTGCTCAAAACCACATTCAAGAACTTTATTAACCCTTCAGGTGCTTCACAGGAATTTTTGGAATGTGGAAGAAAAAAATGAACATTTAACTTTTTTCACAAAAATGTTACTTTAGAACCAATTTTTTTTATTTTCACAGGGGTAACAAGAAAAAATGGACCCCAAAATTTGTTGTGCATTTTCCCCTGGGCACTCGTATACCCTACATGTGGGGAAAAAACACTGTTTGGGCACACGGCAGGGCTCGGAAAGGAAGGAGCGCCATTTAACTTTTTGATTGTAAAATTTGCTTGAATAATTAGCGGACGCCATGTTGCGTTTGGAGAGCCCCTGATGTGCCTAAACATTGAAGCTCCCCCACAAGTGACCCCAATTTGGAAACTAGACCACCCAAGGCACCTATCTAGATGCATAGTGAGCACTTGGAACCCCCAGGTGCTTCACAAATTGATTCGTAAAAATGAAAAAGTGTTTTTTTTTCCACTTTTTCATTTTTACAACTCAATTTATGAAACACCTGGGGGTTCCAAGTGCTCACTATGCATCTAGATAGGTGCATTGGGTGGTCTAGTTTCCAAAATAGGGTCCCTTGTGGGGGAGCTCCAATGTTTAGGCACACAGGGGCTCTCCAAACGCGACATGGTGTCCGCTAACAAATTGGAACCATGTCACCTTTGGAGAGCCCCTGTGTGCCTAAACATTGGAGCTCTCCCACAAGTGACCCCATTTTGGAAGCGAGCCCACCCAAGGCACCTATCTAGATGCATAATGAGCACTTGGAACCCCCAGGTGCTTCACAAATTGATTCGTAAAAATGAAAAAGTGTTTTTTTTTCCACTTTTTCATTTTTACAACTCAATTTATGAAACACCTGGGGGTTCCAAGTGCTCACTATGCATCTAGATAGGTGCATTGGGTGGTCTAGTTTCCAAAATAGGGTCCCTTGTGGGGGAGCTCCAATGTTTAGGCACACAGGGGCTCTCCAAACGCGACATGGTGTCCGCTAACAAATTGGAACCATGTCGCCTTTGGAGAGCCCCTGTGTGCCTAAACATTGGAGCTCTCCCACAAGTGACCCCATTTTGGAAACTAGACCACCCAAGGCACCTATCTAGATGCATAATGAGCACTTGGAACTCCCAGGTGCTCTACAAATTGATTCGTAAAAATGAAAAAGGGTTTTTTTTTCCACTTTTTCATTTTTTCTTGCGCTCAACACTAGTCGCCATATCGTCATCTTTTTTTATTACTTTTGAAAAAATCCCAACCCCATCACAACCCTAACCCCAAACCCAGCCCTAACCCTAGCCCTAACCCTAGCCCAACCCTAACCCTAGCACAACCCTAACCCGACAGTTTATTTTTTACGCCGTTCCTCGTGCGGTATAAGTGATTAGACGACCTTATTCTTCGGGTCGGTGAGACTACAGCGATACCAGAATCATATGGGGTTTTTATGACTGACAGCTGTCACACACTAAAAGACACATTTTTTGTAAAATCTAGTTTTTGCATCGCCATATTTTGAGAGCTATAATTTTTCCTGATTTTGGCAGACAGAGTCATGTGATGGCTTGTTTTTTGTCGGATGAGTTGACGTTGTTATTGGTGCCATTTTCAGGCACGTGACATTTTTTGATCGCTTTCTATTCCGATTTTTGGGAGGCAGAATAAACAAAAAACAACAATTCAGGAATTTTTTTATTTTTATTTTTTATTCTGTTCCGCGTGTGGTAAAATTGATAAGGCAGCTTTATTCTTCAGGTCAGTACGTTTACAGCGGTGCCACATTTATATAGTTTTTCTATGTTTTGCACTTTTACATAATAAAAGCAATTTTATAGAAAAAATTATTTTTTAGCATCGCTTTATTCTGAGAGCTATAACTTTTTTATTTTTTGGCTGATGGAGCTGTATGGCAGCTTGTTTTTTGCGGGACGAGATGTCATTTTCAGCGGTACCATTTTTATTTATATTTGTCTTTTTGACCGCGTGTTATTCCATTTTCTGTTTGGCGGTATGATGATAAAGCATTGTTTTTTGCTTCGTTTTTTATTTATTTTCTTTACCGTGTTCACTGAAGGGGTAAACTAGTGGGACAGTTTTATAGGTCAGGTCGTTCCGGACGTGGCGATACCAAATATGTGTACTTTTATTGTTTTTTTTGTTTTTTTTTATAATAATATTTTTTGATGGGTACATTATATTTTTATTTTTGGTGGATTATTATTTTTTTTTTTTTTTTATATTTTTACAATTTTTTTTTTTTTTTTCACTTTATGACTTTTTTTTTACTTTTTTACTTTGTCCCACTATGGGACTTTCACTTTTTTTTCTCTGATCGCCTGCATAGCACAGGAATAGAGCATCATCCCTGTGCCATGCAGGCTGCCAGCGCTGGACAGGGAGAAGATAGTTTGGAGATGCACTGCGCATGTCCAAAAAATCTTCCTGCTGTCTGGTGACCCGGATGTTGTCATGACGACATCGGGTCGTCATGGCAACATCCTGGAAGCCACGGCAGACAGCGCTGAAGGCCGGAAGAGGAGGTGTCACTTTTGGGTATTTTCTGTCATAAAGACCTCTCAAAGTGACTTCAAATGTGATGTGGTTCCTAAAAAAATGGTTTTGTAAATTTTGTTGGAAAAATGAGAAATCGCTGGTCAAATTTTAACCCTTATAGCTCCCTAACAAAAAAAATTTTTGGTTCCAAAATTGTGCTGATGTAAAGTAGACATGTGGGAAATGTTATTTATTAAGTATTTTGTGTGACATATCTCTCTGATTTGGGGGGCATAAAAATTCAAATTTTGAAAATTGCTAAATTTTCAAAATTTTCGCCAAATTTCTGTTTTTTCACAAAAAAACGCAAGTGATATCAAAGAAATTTTTCCATATTCATTAAGTACAATATGTCACGAAAAAACAGTCTCAGAATCAGGGGGATCCGCTGAAGCGTTCCAGAGTAATTACCTCATAAAGTGACAGTGGTCAGAATTGTAAAAATTGGCCTGATCATTAACGTGCAAACCACCCTCGGGGGTAAAGGGGTTAATGAACTTTTGAGTGCCGAGATTACTCTATAGCATAGTACGGGTTTGGCCCCTACTCGAGCACCACTGTCGAGCAGTGCAGCAATTTTTCTACTACTAACGTTTTTCACGACTTTTCATTGCAAAAAGTCACATGTTCCTCTAATTGCGACTTTTTGGTGTAAAAAGTTTTCTTCAAAATTTGTGAAAAATATTATACACTGCTCAAAAAAATAAAGGGAACACTTAAACAGCAGAATATAACTCCAAGTAAATCAAACTTCTGTGAAATCAAACTGTCCACTTAGGAAGCAACACTTATTGACAATCAATTTCACATGCTGTTGTGCAAATGGAATAGACAATAGATGGAAATTATTGGCAATTATCAAGACACACTCAATAAAGGAGTGGTTCTGCAGGTGGGGACCACAGACCACATCTGAGTACCATTGCTTTCTGGCTGATGTTTTAGTCACTTTTGAATGTTGGTTGTGCTTTCACACTCGTGGTAGCTTGAGACGGACTCTACAACCCACAGAATTTGCTCAGGTAGTGCAGCTCATCCAGGATGGCACATCAATGCGAGCTGTGGCAAGAAGGTTTGCTGTGTCTGTCAGCGTAGTGTCCAGAGGCTGGAGGTGCTACAAGGAGTCAGGCCAGTACACCAGGAGATGTGGAGGGGGCTGTAGAAGGGCAACAACCCAGCAGCAGGACCGCTACCTACGCCTTTGTGCAAGGAGGAACAGGAGGAGCACTGCCAGAGCCCTTCAAAATGACTTCCAGCAGGCCACAAATGTGTATATGTAAATATTTCATTCATTCAGATCTAGGATGTGTTATTTGAGTGTTCCCTTTATTTTTTCGAGCAGTGTATATATTATCACTAGTGATGGGCAAACCCGAATAGTAAAGTTCGGGGTCCATACTGAACACCTACTGTTTGGACACGGACCCTGAACACGGACTTCCTCAGGAAGTCCATGTTACTTTTTGGATTCGGGTGTTTCTCGCGCTGTCACTTGGGTGATAGGGTGATAGCGCAGGAAGCACAGGCGGTCAACATTACCATGGTCAGGGCGCTGTGGCATCATGCTGACAAGTGTCAGCATGATCCCACAGCTGTGACAGTGACCAACAGTAAATAGCTTACCGTAGATCATAGGCGCTGGCTGATGGGACTACTACCACCATCAGCTGGCGCCTGCTGCCTTAGGAAATAGCAGGCGATGCTGGGTGGGAGCAGTAGTCTCTCATCTGCCAGCACCTGTGCTGAAATGAAAAAAAAAAAAGTTAAAATTAATTAAAAAATTCAAATAAAAATAAAACACAGTACACCTACACCTTGTCCCCGATGTTCTCCGCCCCTGCAAAAAATAAAAAAACACCATATACTCACCTTACAGCTAATCCCCGAAGCCCATGATCACCTGTAATAAAGGTAAAATAATAAACCAACCTCATCCTCAACTGTATGTCACAGTCCAAATATAGAGGCTCACACGACGATCCCATGAATAGAATGGCCACATCGTAAAATGTGACCGCTCTAATCAGTAGCCGGCAATACACTGACGCTCAGTGCCGGCAAATGAGGTCAGTGCATACGCGGTAAGTATTTTCCCACAATTGCACTGACGTCAATGAACTCAGCTCAGCTCATTGACGGCACTGCAAGTCACTGAGGAGGGCAAGTATGCTTGTGTTCCTCAGTGTCTCTGCAGGATGGCAGGCTGGATGGCCGCATCCAGCTGCAATCCAGCCTGCCATCCAGATGTAGCAGAGCTGGACATGTTGTGGGACACATGGATGTTCCTCACGTTGGAAAGGTAAGGATGAGGTTGCTTTATTATTTTACTTTCATTGCAGGTGACCATGGCTTCAACTGGATTGTGCGTGATGATAAGTATAGTGGGGTGGCGTGGGGTCCCCCGTAATTTTATTAACCAGCAGAGGGAAAGCGTACAGCTGGGGCTGATGTTTTTAGCCTGGGAAGGGGGTAATACCCATGGAGCTTCACAGGTTACTAATATCAGCCCCCAGCTGAATACTTAGCCTTTACTGGCTATTAAAATGGGGGACTCCCCAAAAAAAAGACAGGGGGAACCCACATCTTAACAGCCAGAAAAGGCTAAGCAGACATCTGGGGGCTGATACAAATAGACACCTTTTAATGTTCTAAATTAAACTATACTTACCATCATGACCATTCCAGTTGAAGCCATTGTCATCTGCAATGAGAGTAAAATAATAAAGCAACCTCATCCTTACCTTTCAGGCATGAGGAACATTCATGTGTCCCACGATGTGTCCAGCTCTGCTACATCTGGATGGCAGGCTGGATTGTAGCTTGGCGCGACACCTGTCAGCATGATCCCCCAGTGCTCTAATCGCGGTAATGCTATTACCTCCGATCAGAGCCTGTGCTTCCAGCGCTGTCACGCAAATGACAGTGCGGTAAACTAGGTACATTCGGCTCCCCCATTCACATGAATGGGGTCCTTGTTCGGATTCGGGGTTCGAGTACTGTTCTGGTAACCGAACCCGAACTTTTACTAAACTGTTCGGTGTTTGACTCAATTAGCCGAACCCAAACAGTCACGGGTTCGCCGATCACTAATAATCACTCAAAGATGGAGTGGGAGGTACTGGAGTTCATTTGCACAAAAATTTTTAAAACTTTTTAAAAAGTTGCAATTGATGAATCAGCCGAAAACATCTGGAAACCAAAAACTTAGTCCACAGTGATAAACATAAAACAAAACAGGCCTAAACATATAAAATTGATTTATTAAGGCACAAATGAAAAAAAGAATAAGGCAAAAAAAAACCACTAAAAACTAGACAAAAAAAGGTGCAGACGCAATAATGAACTGGGCCCAAAGTGTTTGCATCTAGCTAATGACAGCACTTATAACATCTGACTGACTCCCCCCAATCTGATATTGAAAGCCCATTGTAAGGGCTCGGCTCTCAAGTAGAGCTGGTACACACATAAGGATCCAGTTTGTTGGTTCAAAAGAAACGTGTAATTTATTAAATGTCCATAAACTGTCCAGCTTAACACAACAAAACAGCCTCTTCTGGGTACAACAAGTATAATAGAATCAAAACAAAAAATAAACAGACCATACATAGCACAGGCTCACTTGTTTAAATGTTAGACCTTTATTTAGCCTTTAGTAGAGACTGAGTCACACAAACAAGGTCTTTTCACTTTGCACACATCACATTAATTATACAGCTGGACTTCCTTATACAGCTGGACACCCCACATCCTGGGGTGAAGCTATGTGAACAGCCAATACCATCCATCTCTTTGACTGCTGGCAAACCCGCCCTGGACACGCCCTATTACCTCTCTCAGCATTATACGTGCTGGAGCCTGCTTTTCCAGGCTTGCATAACTGAGGCTACAAGCCTTGTTGATACATATCTCCCCTCGAGGACCTGTCCGGCAGCCATCTTACATACCATCCCCTCTTCCAAAAGCCAGGGGGGTTGGCACCTTCATCAAACAGAGCATCAACATTGTCAAGTAGTTTCCCGGGATTATGCTCTACATGAAATCTAAAATCCTAAAGTGCTAGGAACCACTTGGTCACTCGGGAATTGTTCCCCTTCTTCTCCCACTTCCACCTCAGTGGAGCATGGTCTGACACTAGCCTGAACCTCCTGCCAAATAGACAGTATCTTAAAGTGTCCAATGCCCACTTGATGGTCAAACTCTCCTTCTCCACGATAGAGTAATTTTTTTCACAGGTAGACAGTATCCAACTCAGGTATATTATCAGGTGTTCTTCGCCTTCACTTCCTGAGACAAAACTGTACCTAATCCGACATCTGATGCATCCGTCTGGAGCACAAACTCCTTGGAAATTCTGGAGTAACCAATACTGGCTGTTTACACATGGCTAGCTTCAGTTCCTGGAACGCTGTCTCAGCTTCTGGATACTGCTTGGCCATGGCCGACTTTGCACCCTTAAGGAGGTCCGTCAGAGGTACCGCTTTCATGGTGACGTTAGGGATAATCCAAAAGGTAGTAACCCACGATGCCCATAAACGCTATGATCTGGTTCTTTGAGAGCAGTTGTGACCAATTGTGGATTGCATCAACCTTATTCAATTGGTATAACGTTCATAAACATTGATAACAACCTAATCTTACAACCTTTTTCTTGTAGGATGCCTGTAAGAAATAAACAATTAACATAATTAAAACCATCAGCATTTCACTGTTTATAGAGGTTTAGGGTTTGATTTCGCCCCAGCCTACGACATTATCCCAAGTACTTTGCTTCCTACATTACCATGGCACATCTCTTCGGAATAATGGAAAACTCCACTTTCCTTAAAGCATCAAATACTGCCTAGACTATGCCTAGATGACTTCCCCAATCCTGGCTAAAGATCACAATGTCATCCAGGTAGGCTGCTGCAAAGTTCTTGTGGGGAGCTAGGATTCAGTCCATGGCTCTCAGGAAGGTGGCTGGAGCTGCTTGCCACCCAAATGGCATGCTGACATACTGGAAACACCCATCTGGGGTTTATAAGGCCGTCTTCTCCTTTGCATCCTTGGAGAGGGGAATAAGCCAATACCTTTTTGTGAGGTCCAGAGTTTTAATGTACCAGACTGGCCCTAGCCTTTCAATGAGCTCGTCGAAATGGGGCACTGGAAATGTGTCAAATTTAGAGACTTCATTCAGCTTCCGATAGTCATTGCAGAACAGCCATTGTCCATCTGGTTTCGGCACTAAGACAAAGGGACTGGACCAGCCACTTTTGGACTCTTCAATGACAGCTAGGTCCAACATTTGTTTCACCTCCTTTAAGATTATCTCTCTGTGGACTTTGGGAATTCAATATGGCTACAAATTCACCTGCACATGTTGCTCTGTGAGGACTTCATGTTCTATGACCTGAGTATAACCTGGCAACTTCGAAAAAAGGTCTCTGTTCTGATTAAACAATTCTTGGCACTGCTGCTTCTGGGCAGGTGACTGCATCTCTGCCACCTTGACATGTTTCATGTCATCTTCAGCCTTAACCAGCAAACATGGAGCTTCCTTGGGGTCTCTATCTCGCCATTGCATGATCAGATTGATGTGGTGTACCTAGTAGGGCTTCTTTCTCTCTGGTTGGTGAACATTATAATTGACTTCACCAATCTTTTCAACCACTTCGTAGGTGGTCCGTCATTTGGCCAGAAATATGCTCTCTACCATGGGTACTAGTAAATTTCACACAGGTAGTCCAAATATATAAAGAAATAGTAGTACTCCCAATATCAATTATATATACAGATTTTTACGGATGTGCATAATGATCACCAAGTAAAGAAGGAGTAACAAAAGGAATATTAAAATGAATATTTTATTTGAAACATGTATAAAAATAAATAATAAAAAAATAAAAGGGAAAGGTACCAATCAAGGGAAGACACAATAGGAGCTTTTTAGTCTTTGGGGGGGGTATCAGATGAAAAATAATGCAAATCGGGCTAATATCGTCCTTCATCAAAATTTCATGGTGGAAAATGTTTCCACAGCAGTGTTCTTTGTAAATACAATCAATAAAGTTCCAACATGATTTAATCAATCAATGAAAAACAAAGAAACACCCAAGGTTGACCTGTGTGTTCCACATGACGGGGCAAATCACAGAGAGCAGCATATCAGGTGAGGGAAACAGCAGTGTTCTCGTGCCTTGAGCACATAGAATAACACAGCCAATAAATAGGTTCCCCTCTAACCGATATGCCAATTACCAGAGTCAATCCTCCGATAAGAAGTGGAGTATCAAACATTAATGTCAACACATAATAAATAATTCACAATTAGATCATCAAAAAAATCCCATACGCTCCTGCTTCATGACCCGACGCGCACGTTTCGCATTAGCTTCTTCAGGAGGCGTGCGAGTAGTAGTATTAGTACCCGATCTCCAGGGCAGAACTGTCTCACCCTTTCTGACTGGTTGTACATCCATGACTGCGCCTCTTGTGCCTGAAGGAGGTGCTATCTCACGATGGGCATCACTTCAGCAATTCTTTCTTGCATTTGGGTGACATGCTCGATCACACTTCTGTAGGGTGTAGCCTCTGCTTCCTAGGTCTCCTTTACTATATCCAGGAGCCTACAGGGGTGTCAGCCATACAGCAAATCAAACGGGGAAACCCCGTAGAGGCCTGTGGGACTTCTCTGATGGAGAATAACAGGTATGGCAGCAGACAGGTCCAGTCTTGGCCGCCCTTCTCAACGACCTTATTAAAGTAAACCTGTCATCTGCTATGTAAACAACAGGCATTGTCAGGTTGGCACTGTTACATTGATTAAAATGATAGCTGGGTTCAAGAAATCCATCTTGTATTTTTTGTTTAATCTGTGTTTGTAATTTTGAGTTAATGAGATGCACTTGCTCTGGGGTGGGCCTGTGGGTGGGTCTTTTCTTTGCTGCGCTGGCCTCATCGTCATCATTCTGGCTTAAATCAGAATGATGCCTGCCTCCTATTTTAAATACTGTGTTTGTGCAGTTAATATTGTGGTCTTTAAAGAAAAAATTTGGCTCCAGCAAAATGACGCCGACAGTGGCGCATGTGCAGTAGAATCTATCAGACCATGGAAACAGGGGGCGTCTACATCTTCCCAGGAGTCAGCTGATGAGGAAGTGTGGCCCTCACTAGGGTTACCATACTTCCTGAGCAAGTCCAACAAACAAGACATTTGGACTCCGTTCACTGACACAGGACATACCTGTGGCCCCTCGCCGGGTTGAGTGTCTACACTGCAGGCAGGATATGCATATTACGAGGAGCACCAGCTAATACTGCACTCCATCGGCTCTGTGGTCATGGTGCAATAGGCGAGCATGTGACCCGAGGTGTGACACCTCCAGCAAATTACGTTATAAAATTGGGCCTTTAGAAACAACTCAGATGCTTCCTGGGCCCTTGGACGCACCCCAAATGTGGACTAGTTCCCCTCTTTTGGGTGTCAACACTCCTTTGGAAACCCCAGTACGGAGATGTTAAGACCGCATGCTTCCCCAAGGAACTGTCGAGCAGCTGGTACCTTTCCACGAGGCCCACAGGTCATTGGCATTTCGGGGATCTCCCTGGGCCACCTAGGACTGCATCGGCCTTGAAAGGGAGTGTATGAACCTGTCCATGATGATGTTCTTCATTCAAAATTTTACAATCAAAAAGTCAAATGGCGCTCCTTCCCTTGTGGTCCCTAAAAAAATGGTTTTGTAAATTTTGTTGGAAAAATGAGAAATCACTGGTAAACTTTTAATCCTTTTGTGTGATATATCTGTCTGGTTTAAGGGCATAAAAATTAAAATTTTGAAAATTGCAACATTTTAAAATTTTCGCCAAATTTCAGTTTTTTTCACAAATAAACGCAAGTGATATCGAAGAAATTTTGCCACAATCATGAAGTACAATATGTAAGGAAAAAACATTCTCAGAATCAGGGGGATCCGTTGAAGCGTTCCACAGTAATTACCTCATCAATTGACAGTGGTCAGAATTGTAAAAATTGGCCTGGTCATTAACATGCAAACCACCTTGGGTTGTAAAGGGGTTAAACAGAGTGGTTAGAAAAATAATCTCTCACTCTAGATAACCCAGCTTGTCTATTACACATAAAATCCAACAGTTAAAATGGGAATTGAGTGATACTTCATTTTTCTTACAGTCAATAGTCAGCTCCCAGCAATAATTAGGGCTATGTTAGTCTATAAAAAAAAATGTTGTCGAAAAGGAACAAAACCAATTTACACAAATTTGCTAAGACTTTTGCACAAAAATTGTTTATACTTTTTATTCTGGAAAAATTTAATCACATTCCTATTATATCTCTTTGTTATATGCATTGTGAGTCTGTATTTATTATTGATGAACAAATCTTCGAAAATTTGAATTTGCTAGCTTTGCTAGCTTTGGAAAACTTAGGTCAAAATTATTATACAACCTACAATTGCCTTGGAAATAAATATCTGAAAAGACGTGTGTAACACTCTGAGACGTCATAGGGCAGTCCAACGTATTTGAAGCTCTGTAACACAAACAGCCTTAGTAATGTCAAAATGACCTCAACATGCATGCCTATGAGTTCTTCTCAGCTGTGCTGTAACACACTATCTGTACCTATATAATTTCTTCAGTGTTTTTGACTTTCTCTCCCTATCTCTACTGCTAAGCTGTGAGCTGTGACGTTCTCTCGTGATACAAATTCACCACAACATGGCAGCTGCATTTCCATCATCTGCTTTTATACAGGCTATAATAGTCCCTCCTGATTGAGTATGCTTTACCCCATCAAGTGATATCTACTATTGAGAAGCCTGCCATTATGTGATGCATCCTTGACTGGTTCATCAGTCTGCATTGTTTAATATGGCCATAGATTTTAGGTGATTTGTACAAAGTAAATGGCAAATTGCTCCAATTCGCCGGTTTAAGGAAATTTCACCAAATTAACATTGAATTGATTTGCTCATCTCTAATATTTCTATATGAATATTTACCATACATCTATTTAGCATAGTCATTCATATATGTGAGCACAAATATATTCTGAAATAGAAAATCTGTAAAATGTGATTAAAATGTTAAAAAGATAACTGTCTGATAGCAATCCATATAAAAGATGCATATTTTTCTCTGCCAATCTCTTTTATTAGAGGGTCTGCTTTTTATAGTTTTTCATCTCACCCAGCAAGGTCATACATTTTCCTGATTGTTCCTTTACTGCATATTTTCTTCTGTGGTCTGATTAATATATCTATAAATAACTTCAGTACATATGACTGGTAAGGAGAGGTAGAGGCTGAGATTTCTGTAAAAAAAAAAAAAAGGGAAAATAAAAGAAATGAACACATTAAGTTATTTCTATCAAGCAAGTTTCGTCTTACGTCATGTTTTGTGGATTAGTTCATAATAAGATATGTATCAGAACTAAATCAATTGGTCAGTATTATTCACTATAGCAGAACGCTGAAGTAGATAACACACTTAAAAGATTATTTCTGAGAATTGTGAGGCATATCAATAGGATTCAAGCTACCAAGGGAATAGTATTCCAGTGACCTCTGTTTATCCATTTCCATACTATACATGGCCCCCCATCCTGATATACATCTCCCGCCCATCCTGGTATACAAGGTCCCCCATACTGACATACATGGCCCCCCATCCCCATCCTGGTATACATGGTACCCTATCCTGGTATACACGGCCCCCCATCCCCATCCTGGTATACATGGTACCCCATCCTGGTATGCATGGCCCCCATCCCCATCCTTTTATATATGGCACCCATCACTCTGCACGCATAAAAAATAAAGGATTCTACTCACCTTCCCTCTTCTCCAAAGGCATTCTGTTCTGATGCTAGCAGCTGATTTAAGCATGTAAGCAGCACATGACGTCACTGCCATGCACACCCACATGCTGAGGTCAGCTGGCGTAATATTCACTGCTACCCATGCCCAAGACTATGGGCTTGAGGAGCAGTGAATATTCATTCTCTTTATTAGTGGGCACACTGTTAGCCGCAGCCGCCTACTTCTGCAGAGGCTCAGTGATCACTTGTGCCCGCTATTAAAGAAAATGAATATTCACTGCTCCACACACCCATAGTCCCTACCACCTCTTGGTGCTGGCTTCAGAGCATAGAGGTGGGTGGGACTATGGGCGTGGGAGCAGTGAATATTCATTTTCTTTAACAGCGGCACACATGATCGCCCAGCCACCAGCTCCTGCCTCCTGTGACCCGCTCCTCTACCGCCGCTGCTGCTTCCCGCCCATACACAGCTACAGCCAGACTACAATAAGACTATGCGATAAGGTACATCTGGACTATCAGACGCACCCCCCATTTTCCTCCAAAATTTTGGAGGAAAAAAGTACATCTTATAGTTTGAAAAATATGGTAATTTATCCAAATATTAGGACTATATTGATGTTTTGAAAAGGTACAGAATTTGCTTAATATTGTTTGCACATTTTCATAGTCAGAAAGAGCATTGTTTCTGTAAAAATACTCATGCTTGGGGAAAAAAAATTTCTGTCAAGGACCATTTGTATATTTATAACATCAATTGCGAGCCATACAAAATTATCAACTTAAAAATTATCCTGCTATATTTGGTCAGACATTTAATTAACTCACCCCTAATATGATGGCTGGAACTGCTGCGGTTTGGCAAGATGTGTGATGTTAGATCAAATTGATTATGTTTTTCCAGGTTTGCATCAGTCTAGAACGTATTTTTTCTGAACACAGATATATTACACTGCATGTCTCCTCAAAGTGGGAAATTCATCACTCCTCACATAACATTTATAGAACTCATAGACTGAGAGGTCTTCTGTATAAAATAACACATAGATAGATAAACCGAGACTGCTATATATAAATCACATAGGAGACACTGAGACTGCAGTATAGATTACATAGGAGACGCAGAGCCTGCTGTGTATACATCACATAGACACTGAGACTTCAGTATACATTATATAGGAGACACCAAAACTGCTATAAATACATTACCTGGGAAACACTGAGACTGCTGTATACATCACATATTCTAGTGATTGTGGAGTCTGCAACTCCCTTCCACCTGCACCTCACTCTATAACTGTGTGCACGCCAATTTTTGTAATCGCTACATCACATAGGAAACACCGGGACAGCTGGATATACATCACATAGGAGACACAAATATTGCTTTATATACATCACCTAGGATACACTGAGGCTGTTCTATATACACCACATAGGATACCCTGGGAGTGGTGTATATACAGCACAACAAAGACCCTGGGACTAGTGTATATACAGGACATGGGAGACACTGGGACTGGTGTATGTACAACACATGGAAGACACTGGGAATGGTGTATATACAGCACAAAGGATACAAAGGTTGCTGTATGCAGTACATAGTAGACATTGCAACTGCTACCTTCAACATGAGGACAGAAGCTCAGAGTGTGCTAACTCTACCCATGAACAATGTCCTGGCCCTGGCTAGCATCAAGACGTAATCCTTTGTTGCATGTGCTGCAGTGTTCAGAAGTGAATGCTGCATGCATGTGCTCACAGTCTAGGGAGAAATTAAAGGGCCAACAGCTGGCAAAGTAAGGCTGGCGACCCAATCACTGCAGTCCCTAGAAATTTACCCAGGGGCCAGAGGAAATGACTTGCATTTCATAAATGACCCATGTGTCTGAGTTTTCCCAAACCTGCCCTAAAATGTACATGTTGCAATGATGCAAAGTTTCCACCAAATACACAAAGTTAATTTAACTGTGAATAAATATGAAAGGTATACTATTGCAGTAATGTTTAATTGCTCCAGTACATCTAAAAGTAAAAGAGGAAGTTTCTTTTCTAAAGCATAGCATAAAAATTTCTCATTATTTTATGCATTCAATTTCTATACAGTATTTTCATGTCCTCTCTCCAGCAGTGGTCAATCAACAAAGATCTCTCAAAGGCATATAATAGCAAGGTCAGAAAGGAACCCAAGATACTAAGAAACTAAAGGCCTCTCTAAAAATAGCTAATGTTAATTTTCATGAATCAACTATCGGGAGGACACTGTAAAAAAATGTTATGCATGGCTGAATTGAGGGTATAAAGCCACTAATCCCCAAAAAGAACATATGATGTTTGTCAAATTTCACCTGAACAAACCAGAAAGCTATTGAAGTAGAACTCTCATATTTTATTCTATTAGTAATCTAACTGCGACTGCTTAACAATCAGATCTGCAAGCTATTTACCATCATCTCCATCATTCTAGTGTTCAGCATAATTAATACACAAATTCTTACCAGTGGTTATAAAAAGGCTTTCACCTCACCACTTCAGTATTTGTTCCATTCACTTTGCTGTTGCAAGCATTTTAAAAGCAGCTCCACTTGCTCGGTATACTTCTAAAAACCATCTCCACTGCAAGCAAACAAATCTGCTTCAACAAAGAAAGTCTTCGTTAGCAAAATTGGTAACATTTAGAACATTACACTAGCTATTATTGCTATCAATCACAGTCACATTTTGTCCACAATACTGTCCAGAAAGGATTATTTTGTAGTAATATTTTGCTAAAGATATGAATAAGAAACATAGCATTTATTGGACTTCAAGTACATATTAATAATGCAACTCTTACCTAAAATTTTAAAGTAGATGTCTTATCAATGCAATGCGCAATGCATAGAAGAATACAGCAGGGGCAGCCTCATGTCTCCTGTGATGTCTATGCCACAGTCTCCAAGTACTGCCCAAATGTCCCTTTTGCATAAAGCATTGCAAAAAGACTCACAATCTGCAGACTGATTTCCATCCATGTGTCAGGTGATCATGGCTGTCAATTGCTTTCTTGAACATAGTGATGTCACCACTATGCCCCATTGATTGTCTTGGCCAAAAATGGCTCATCACCAGATGATTCACAATGATTGCAATAGTAATCATGGGGTTCACTGACCATAATGATGGAACAGTGCTAGTATGGAAGGTTGGTTGCTAGAGAGATTTTAGAGATTTTGTTTTTTTCAATGTTTTATTTGCGTGACTCATTATTTACGATCAGGAAGCATGTTAGCACATAGCTCAAGTAAACTTTTTTTTAATTAATTAATTATCCTTCAGGCAT
Organism: Phyllobates terribilis; assembly: GCF_046119375.1. NCBI lineage: Eukaryota > Metazoa > Chordata > Amphibia > Anura > Dendrobatidae > Phyllobates > Phyllobates terribilis. The sequence continues at coordinate 228,137,784 of NW_027362763.1, forward strand.
CACAAAGGTATGAACTTTTTATCTTATTCATTACCCTGTTTTGCCTTCTTCTCTGTCAAACACTATGCTGCAGTTTTGTTTGAATGCCCAGTTTATGCTCCTTTAAAACCTTCCTTTAACTGCTGTTCGGCAAGATCCATACTCTTTATTAAAGCAATCAAATGTACGGGAATTTCCCTGTCTGAGTACAAGTTTGGGGAATAGAGAGGCTGAGACATGGAAAGTGCTGTATACAGACTGAATACAGTTGACAGAGAGCATGGAGAATGAACTGGTATAGTATTTTGGAGCGAAGGAACGAAAATATGGTAATGAAGTATATCAAACATTCATAACTGTACAATGTCTGGAGGATAATTAAATAAAAAAAATTTAGAAACTCAAATGCAATGGGGATGCTTTGCACATTTGGATGTACAATTTGGCTGGGTGGAGTAGATGCACAGTAGCATGCTGAAGTCAATGCCCTTAGCAGGGATCCTTAGTACACAGCAGCCAGGGAAGCAGTGAACTATGCCAATACATTAAGATATCAGTCACAGAGAGGGAGGTGTTAAGTAAGGAAATAACCTCATGAGGCAGAGATTTGTTAAGTGTGTAATGACCGGAGGTCCAAGAGAGATCCAGTGAGTCACAAACTGAGACAGAGACAGAAATAAACAACACTTTCTTCACTAAAACAGGGATTAGACTAAAATTCAGTATTGCATGAATCAGTCTCAGGTTCTACCTGGGACACTGTCTCTACTAACTACACACAATCAGCAAAAGCAGAAATCAATGTGTCAATCTCAAGGTTTCCAGTTTATGTGAATTATACTAAAGATCTGGAGCAATTTTACCAAAACACTGTGTCAGTCTTGTGTGGGTGTTCTATAGGGACCCCTGAGATGGCACACTGAGTACAATCCTACCACTACTAACAATAACAATGCATGAAACTATACCAATTGCTCTCATACCCCTAGTATAAGGATAGCCGGGTATCTTAAAGTTAGGGTACCGTTAACCTCAGATGTGGCCTATCACAGGCCTGTGAATCGCGGTGGCTGCAGCTAGTCCCGGAAAACTTTGGGGCCAAATAAAAAGCGACGTTTACAAAAACAGCAAAGGTTCCTTGTCTTGTCGGCCGATGCCGAGCCCACACGCCGGGGACTTTAGTCCTGTAGCCTCAGGTTAAGGTCCGGGAAGAACTCTTCACCAGGCTTGTCAGTATCCTCTCAGTGTGAATGGCACCGAACCCCGTTTCTCCTCTCGCAGTCACTCACTGTTTTCCAGGCAACCAAGCACACGCTCCGTCACAGAGATGATATCCTCAGTCTCTTTCACTCTCACTCGACACTTGGCTCGTTCAGCACAAAGTCTCTAGTCCACTCAGCATGGACTTCCACAAAACTCCGAAGAGCCACACAGCTTTCACCAGCTCAGCACTAGTGTTGAGCCACCCCCGTAGTGTTCGAGTTCGGTTCGGTTCGTCGAACACCCGTGTGTTCGCCGAACTGTTCGTCGAACTGTTCGTCGAACACCTTCGAACACCATTAAAACCAATGGCAGGCAAACAAAAACACATAGAAACACATAGAAAACACCTTCAAAGGTGTCCAGAAGCTGACAAACTGCTCAGAAGACATAACTAACACATGGAAAAGTGACAAGTACATATAGTCATGCGAAAAGAAAAGAGGTGGAGGAGTAAAAGGAGGGGGAGACACAGATATAGGCATGTCATGCCCTTCTAAAATCCAAAAAGTGAGAAGCCGACACGGCCAGTCCGTTCCTGCCCGTGCCACCTCCGTGTCGCCGGGTTTGTGCCAGAGCCGCGGTGGACCCTGACGGCCAGCCCCCCTCTCCCAATACTGGTGCCTGTCCGCTGGTGGGTCGAGCGAGCCCCCCTGTGGTGGAGGCAGCTCTAAGCTTTTTAATTTAAATTGTCTCTCTAATTTGAATGAATACACTTTAAATCCATTTACAAGGATCTATTGGAGGGCAAGTCTCATGCCAGCAGCCGCGTAATTCCAGCTCCAGTAGCGTCCACTAAAGCTGCTGCAGTTAAAAAGCTTTTATAAGGATCGAGCTCGGCTGTCCACCGCAAGGCATCCTACTGCCAGTCCCAGCCCCTATGCCTTGGGGTGCCTCCTGATGCTCTTCACTGAGTATCCCGTGGTCCCGAAGCATTTCCTTTGAAAAAATGAAGTGTCCAAACTACAGGTGGTGTAGCTTGCTTAACAGCCGGGATAATCCGCTGACTAGCAGACCCTGCTACTAGGCACAAAGTATTTCCTGGGCTAGATGCAGTTAAAAATTTGTAATTAGATACTCTCGTTGGATGCTGAGAAAGCATTCCATAGAGTCTCCTGGCACGCCATATATGATTCTCTTAAAAAGCTTGGGGTAGGGGTCTAGGGGACCCTTTTATAGCCAAAATCACGGCCCTGTATCGCAATACGTCATCTAGGCTGAAGATAAATGGAACTGTAGCACCCTGAGGGCTCGGTTGCTACAGAGGTATTGCACCTCACCCAGAGGTGTGATATCTCACTCTCAGGTAAGGATGTAGTGTGGATCAGGACCCGACACCTGCATGCATTACACTACATTGCCGTGGGGCAGGGCGACCAATATGCCCCTGAGATGGGCACGAAAGTCCCTGTCCCTGGCTGGAGTGGGGGGAGGGAACACTGAGGAAGGGGAACCCTGTAGTGCAGGAGCAGGGAGGAAGCAGTTCCTGGGTGCATTGAGAAGGGAGTATAAAAGGTGGGCACCATCTTAGTTCAGTGCAGAGAAGTCTGAGCAGAAGTGGCAGGGAGCAGGGGCTCTGCATGAGCTCTGCTCCGGAGGCGGGCCTAGTAACAGAGGCCCAGGCCTGGAAGAGGGAGAAGGAAGGAAGAGGAGCGGAGAAGGCTCCAGGAATGAGGAACGAAGGGATCTCAGGGGTGCGGACGGGCGAGTCGCCACCGCACGCCAGAATCCACCTGCGTGGAGGGGTCAGGCCAAAGGGGGAGACCGGTCCCCGAAACTAGTGGAGGCAGGAAACGACCCTCAGCTAGAAACAGGAGGCTGTGACATTTTATGTGGCGCAGCCCCTCGCTACACCCGCTAGGAAGGCACCACATAGGGTCAGGGAAACTGGCGCCAAGTTTACCAAGAGGAGGCCCGAGGCAGCCGGACAGAAGGGTTGGTAAGAAAGGCCAGACAAAGGACACACAAAGGGGGTCCTGTGAAGCGCTCCAAAGTTATCTGGGAGTTGTCTGAGCCCCTCACCTTGTGAGCACAGTACGACGTGGGCAGCCGTTACCTGCAGACGTGGTCTGGATAATAAGAACTGTGAGTATAGGCCCTGGACTGCATAACTGACTCCGTGTCATTACTGCTGCTGCCCTGCACCATCACCCCCATCCTCCGCATACACTGCCCTGAGGCTATACTCCTCCCGTGGGGAGTTATGCTATGCTCTGCTGCACCCACAACACCAGCCTCAGCGGTCTGCCCTGGAGCGGCGGATCACTCTGACCGCAATCCACGGGTGGCGTAGTCGGACATTTAAACATCAAAACCACATAAATAGTTCCGCCACTGGTTTGACCGCCCTGAGCCACGGAACCGGGTTGCCGCCACGGAGACTACAACCACCAGCATCCACCAAAAAGGGTCCGGCTCCGGGTGTCCCAAGGCCCAGGGGGCGCGTCAGAACATTTTCATCACCTTTCACAATCACCAATGGGACAAGGCAGGGATGTTCTCTGTCCCCTCTCTTATACATCCTAGTGACGGAGCACCTGCTCTCATCAATTTTAAAATCAATGCAGCGAAGTCTGAGGCCCTCGATGTCTCCCTCCCCAAATCCATATAGGATTCCATCCAGTCCAACTTTCCCTTTGCCTGGCCCTCACAGGGTATCAAATACTTAGGAATTCCTATTCATAGAGACCTCTCCCATCTATGTTATCTTAATTTTGGGCCCTTTATTGAACAACTCCATACAGACCACGGTTGGCAAGTTAGAACTGTAAGATTCACTACGTGAACCACTAGTGTTTTGTGGAAAAGCACATGTACACTGTGTTCCAAATTATTATGCAAAAAGTGTTTAGGAGTGATAAGGGAAGAATTTGTTTGTTTGTCAGTTAAACTCATTGATGGTGATGTGTGTCAGGGCTCTTTATATCACTGTAAGCAATTGCAGACACCAGTGCTAATTAGTTTGTCAGGTGTGTCCAATGAAAGGCAAGACTACTTAAGAAGGCTCTCTCACATTATTCAGCAGCCTACATTTTCTGCCAAAATGGGAAAGAAAAAGGATGTGTCGGCTGCTGAGAAGCAACAAATTGTGGAGTGTTTAGGTCAAGGCATGACTACAATCAACATTGTGCGATGATCAGGATGAAGTGTCTTGGCAATCAAGAAGTATGTAGCTGATTCACAGTACACACGTGTGCGTGCTGATAAGGGCAAATTGAGGACTCTTTCCTACAGGCAATTACGTCAGGTTGAAAGAGCAGCGGCAAAAAAGCCTTGTCATAGCAGCAGACAAGTTTTTGAAGCTGATTGTGCCTCCAACGTCCCCCGAACAACAAGATGCAGGGTCCTTCAGAGGTTTGCAGCTGTGCATACGCCATCCTGTCGACCTCCTCTATCCACTTCACACAAGCAGAAACGGCTCCAGTGGGCCAAACATTACATGAAGACTGATTTCAAAACTGTTTTGTTCACAGATGAGTGCCGTGCAGCGCTCGATGGTCCAGATGGATGGAGTGGAGGATGGCTGGTTGATGGACACCCCACGCAAACAGGGCTACAGCGCCAACAAGGAGGAGGTGGAGTAATGTTTTGGGCTGGAATCATGGGGAGAGAGATTGTCGGCCCCTTTAGGATCCCTGAAGGCGCTAAAGATGAACTCCATAATGTATATGGATTTTCTCAAACAGCACTTCCTGCCATGGTTCAAGAAGAAGAACCGTGTATTTCACAGCAAGATCATTTTTCTGCATGATAATGCACCATCTCATGCTGCACATAAAACATCTGCATCTCTGGCTGATATGGGCATAAAAGGGGACAAACTTATGATGTGACCCCCATGCTCCCCTGACCTCTACCCCATTCAGAACCTTTGGAGCATCATTAAAAGGAGTGTCTATGATGGCGGGAGGCAGTTCACATCTAAGCAACAGCTCTGGGAGGGTATTCTGTCCTCATGCAAAACAATTGAAGCAGAAACCATCCAAAACCTGACAAATTCAATGGACGAGAGAGTTCAGAAGCTCATTTCGAACAAGGGGTCCTATGTGAAAATGTAACATCACCAAGAATAAAGTTTTGAGTTGAAAACTGTTTGATTTCAGTTTCTAACAACCTGCTAATGCTTATAATTTCAAAAATGACCATTTTTTTGGTCTTTATTAAAATGTAAAGGTTGATCGAAAAGTTTGGGGGATCTAAGAGTGTGGCAACCCAGTAGTCATGATTACTTCGAATTCTGACAATATGAGGGTCATGCTGCAGGTAGTGCAGCAAGAAGGCACTTATGTGTCTTGCGCATCTCGGAGCCCCAAAATTATTTTCCGGGCTAGATGCAGCTAAAAATTATTTTTAATTTTAAATCTGGTGGAGCTTATTATAGATGGCCTAATAGGATCAGTGCTGCACACTGCTACAAAGCCCAAATTATTTTCCAGTCAAGATACAGATAAACATGATTAGTAATTTGAAAGCTTAAAACAGTTGGTAGGGTGATTTTAACCAATCATCAAGCTTTTACTCTCCCCAGGATGACACAGGGGTAGAAAAGTCGTTTCGGATCCATGATTTGTTCATCTTTATGAACGTGAGTCTGTCTACATTATCAGTGGAGAGTCGCGTGCGCTTATCTGTCAGCACACCACCAGCAGCGCTGAACACACGTTCAGACAGAACGCTGGCTGCGGGGCATGACAAGATCTCCAAGGCGTAAGTGGCTAGCTCCGGCCATTTATCCAGATTGGAAGCCCAAAAAGAGCAAGGGTCCAGTGACACAGTCGTGGCTTCAATGTTTACTTGGAGATACTCCTGTACCATCGTCTCTAGGCGTTGACTATGTGTCAGACTTCTTGTCTCCTGTGGCCTTGCAAAGGATGGGCTAAAAAAGTGGTGAAATGATTCCGCAAAATTGATGTTACCACCAGATACTGTGGTTCTGTTACGGTTTGAGTGCTGAACACTTGACGGTCCCACGGTTGGCAAGTTGGATTTGTGAGATTCACTACGTGCACCACTGGTATTTTGTGGAACAGCACATGTAAGATTCTGCAACAGTCTCTGCTGATACTCCTGCATGCGTGCATCCCTTTCTATGGCAGGAATAATTTCTGCAAATTTACTTTTGTACCGGGGATCTAACAGTGTGGCAACCCAGTAGTCAGGATTATTTCTAATTCTCACAATTCGAGGGTCATGTTGCAGGTAGTGCAGCAAGAAGGCACTCATGTGTGTTGCGCATCCAGGAGCACCAAGTCCCTGTTGTGTTGGTGGCGAGGTAACAATCATGCTTCCTTCCTCTGTCCTGTCCCCCCAACCTCGCACAACAGAAATGTGATCAAGGTCTCCCTCATCTGATGAGTCTTCCATCAGTTCGTCCTCCACTTCTTCCTGGGCTCCTGCACCTTCTTCACTAGTTTGGCTGCTACCATGCGCCCTGGTAAAACCATCTCCCCCACCCTCACATGCCTGCCGCCTTGGTGCTGCCGACCGTCTGGACCTTGCAGATGTTAGCCCTTCCGCATACAACTCCTCCTCCTCTACTTCCTCCACCTCCTCTTGTGCCACCACCTGACTCCGAATTCTGTTTAACATGTGCTCCAGCATGTAAATCACCGGAATAGTCATGCTGATAATGGCATCGTCAGCACTAAACATCTTCGTCGCCATTTCAAAACTGTGCAGAAGGGTGCATTGGTCCCTGATCTGAGACCACTCCTCCAGCATGATTTGCCCCACCTCTGAATCTCGTTGGCCCAGGCTATACGTCAGAACGTATTGCACCAGGGCTTGTCGGTGCTGCCACAGTCGCTGCAACATGTGCAGAGTTGAATTCCACCGGGTAGGCACATCGCATTTTAGCCGGTGAAGTGGCAGGCCCAACGACTTCTGTAGAGATGTAAGTCGCTGAGCTGCGGGATGCGAACGGCGGAAGTGAGCACACAGCGACCGTGCCCTCTGCAGAAGGCCATCTAGTCTGGGATAGTGGGCTAAAAATTGCTGGACAACCAAGTTCAACACGTGAGCCATACAAGGCACGTGTGTGACATTGCCCCGGCGAAGGGCCACACCCAGGTTTGCAGCATTGTCGCACATGGCCTTCCCTGGTTTCAGGTCCAGTGGAGACAACCATTCATGAAATTGGTTCTCCAGAGCTGACCACAACTCCTCAGCTGTGTGACTCACATTTCCCAGACATTTCAATGTAAAAACCGCCTGATGACGTTGAGCCCTACTGCCAGCATAGTAAGGAGGTGTGCAGGATCCCTTCTGCGCAGTTAGAAAGCTTGTGGCATGACCAGACAGGCTTTGGGTGCAGGTGGAAGACCGAGAGGAGGTTGAGGAGGCAGAAGCAGTGGAGGAACTTTGACATAAAGAGGATTGACGCACAACTCGTGGGGACGGCAAGACTTGGACAGCAGCCCCTTGTCCTGCTGTCACCATAGTTACCCAGTGCCCAGTCAGCGACATGTAACGCCCCTGTCCATGCCTACTCGTCCAAGTGTCTGTGGTGAAATGCACCCTGTCACACACAGAGTTTCTCAAAGAAGCGGTGATGTTGTGTGCGACATGCTGGTGGAGCGCAGGCACACCTTTCTTTGAGAAGTAGTGCCGACTGGGCATCTGGTACTGGGGCACTGCGACGGACATAAGGTCTCGAAAATCCTCTGTGTCCACCAGGCGGAAAGGCAGCATTTCTGTAGCCAAGAGCTTGCAGATGGTGAAATTCAACCTCTTAGCTTTCTCATGGCTAGGAGGAAATGGTCTTTTACTTGTCCACATCTGAGGGACCGAGGGCTGGCTATTGTGCTTAGACGGGGTTGATAAGGGTGTCCCCGGCAAACTGCCGGTCTGTGAGGAAGATGCAGGTGGACATGTTAGGTTGCCTTGATCCAAAGGTGGTGCTATCGATGTCGGACAGCGCTCAACACCAGCTGCTGTTGCCACCTCCAAAGAAAATGATGACCTGCCAATCACGCTGGCTGTTGCGGGTAAAGAGGTGGCAGGTCTGCGCCCCAAAACAGGTGTGACTGCTGTCCCCCCAGTCACAGAGGATGAAGAGGCCCGGATGCACAAGATATGGCAGACGGTGGTTGGCCCGGCCGGCTAGGCCGCATTGTAGCACACTGAGCTTCCCACTGCAACTTATGCTTCATGTCCATGTGCCGGTTCATGCATGAAGTACTCAAACTATGTATTTTTTGGCCTCTACTTAGCTTTTGCTGACAAATGTTACAGATAACACGAGTTGGGTCATCTTTATCGATCTGAAAAAATGCCCAGGCTATGCAAGGCTTAGCACCCATGCGACCTGAAGAGCCACCACGACTTGTGGTGAGAGGCAGAGTTGTGTTTGAGGATGAAGTTGTTGACGTGCTTCCAGTACTACGTCTCTGTCCAGGAAGGCGCAACCTGACCTCGTCGTCACTAGCATCTTCCTCCACCTCCTCTGCTGACCTCATCTCTTGGCTGACTGTGGGTTGACAGTAAGTGGGATCTCCAACCTCATCATCATCACCCTGTGTGTTATCACACCCGTCGTCCTCAGAGCCAACCTGTTCCTGCCCTGACAAAAAACTAAAGTTGTCGCTCCAATCAGGTATTTGAGTCTTATCATCGTCTTCCTCATTGTCTCCACCAACAGGAGTTACAGTTTGGGAATGAGGGTCTACATTATGGTCAGAACCTTCTGCGTCTGGTCCTGGATCTGACTCATAAAGATTCTGGGCATCAGTGCAGATCATTTCCTCGTCTGGATTCACAGAAGCGCTGGAGTCGACCTCTGATTCCCAGGCTATAGTATGAGTAAAAGCTCTGCAGATTCAACCATCTGTTCTACCTCATACTCAGACGGGCAGCTGGAGATTTGGGAGCTGTGAGGAAGCAAGTGCGATTTGGGTGACACCTTTGAGGACTGGAGTATTTGTGATGTTGAAGTTGATGTGGAGGAGAGCCCACTTAAAGGAGCACTTGATATCCGTTGAAGCACTTGCTGTTTTTGTGCCTCATCTGGAATTTGTAGCGATTGGCGTGGCCGTAAGAAAGGGATCTTATCACATTGTCCGCTAAAAGAAGTAGACATTTTAGTTTGGCTGGAAGATGGTCTTTCTTCTGCAGATGTTACTGTTGCTTTAACACCTACCCCACGGACACAACCTTTTTTCCCCTTCCCAACATGCCTATTCCCCTTTCCACCAGCAGCAGGCCTTTTTCCACTCATTTTGGTGGTTAACTAATTCACAACTCTGGAGTTGTTTGCACAAAAAAACAATGGATGGTAACCGAGCAGAGCTGAGTGGCCAAACTGTGGTATTAGGCCAAAACTATTGGCTGGGTTAGATGCAGAAAAAAATATATTCAGTTTGCAACCTGATGGAGGTCAGTATAGATGGACTAATAGAGAAAGTCCGACACACTGCTACAAGGCCAAATATTTTTTCAGAGGAAGATGCAGAAAAAAATTATATTCAGTTTACAACCTGATGGAGGTCTGTATAGATGGATTAATAGAACAAGACCCACACACAGCTAGAAGCCCAATATTTTTTCAGAGGTAGATGCAGAAAAAAATATATTCAGTTTGCAACCTGATGGAGGTCAGTATAGATGGACTAATACAACAAGTCCCACACACAGCTAGAAGCCCAATATTTTTTCAGAGGTAGATGCAGAAAAAAATATATTCAGTTTGCAACCTGATGGAGGTCAGTATAGATGGACTAATACAACAAGTCCCACACACAGCTAGAAGCCCAAATATTTTTTCAGAGGTACTGTAGATGCAGATAAAAATTATTTTTAATTTGCAACCTGATGGAGGTCAGTATAGATGGACTAATACAACAAGTCCCACACACAGCTAGAAGGCCAAATATTTTTTCAGAGCTAGATGCAGAAAAAAATTATATTCAGTTTGCAACCTGATGGAGGTCAGTATAGATGGATTAATAGAACAAGACCCACACACAGCTAGAAGCCCAATATTTTTTCAGAGGTAGATGCAGAAAAAAATATATTCAGTTTGCAACCTGATGGAGGTCAGTATAGATGGACTAATACAACAAGTCCCACACACAGCTAGAAGCCCAAATATTTTTGCAGAGGTACTGTAGATGCAGATAAAAATTATTTTATTTTGCAACCTGATGGAGGTCAGTATAGATGGACTAATACAACAAGTCCCACACACAGCTAGAAGCCCAAATATTTTTTCAGAGGTACTGTAGATGCAGATACAAATTATTTTTAATTTGCAACCTGATGGAGGTCAGTATAGATGGACTAATACAACAAGTCCCACACACAGCTAGAAGCCCAAATATTTTTTCAGAGGTAGATGCAGAAAAAAATATATTCAGTTTGCAACCTGATGGAGGTCAGTATAGATGGACTAATACAACAAGTCCCACACACAGCTAGAAGCCCAAATATTTTTTCAGAGGTACTGTAGATGCAGATAAAAATTATTTTTAATTTGCAACCTGATGGAGGTCAGTATAGATGGACTAATAGAGAAAGTCCGACACACTGCTAGAAGGCCAAATATTTTTTCAGAACTAGATGCAGAAAAAAATTATATTCAGTTTGCAACCTGATGGAGGTCAGTATAGATGGATTAATAGAACAAGACCCACACACAGCTAGAAGCCCAATATTTTTTCAGAGGTAGATGCAGAAAAAAATATATTCAGTTTGCAACCTGATGGAGGTCAGTATAGATGGACTAATACAACAAGTCCCACACACAGCTAGAAGCCCAAATATTTTTTCAGAGGTACTGTAGATGCAGATAAAAATTATTTTTAATTTGCAACCTGATGGAGGTCAGTATAGATGGACTAATACAACAAGTCCCACACACAGCTAGAAGCCCAAATATTTTTTCAGAGGTACCGTAGATGCAGATAAAAATTATTTTTAATTTGCAACCTGATGGAGGTCAGTATAGATGGACTAATAGAGAAAGTCCGACACACTGCTAGGAGGCCAAATATTTTTTCAGAGCTAGATGCAGAAAAAATTATATTCAGTTTGCAACCTGATGGAGGTCAGTATAGATGGATTAATAGAACAAGACCAACACACAGCTAGAAGCCCAAATATTTTTTCAGAGGTACTGTAGATGCAGATACAAATTATTTTTAATTTGCAACCTGATGGAGGTCAGTATAGATGGACTAATACAACAAGTCCCACACACAGCTAGAAGCCCAAATATTTTTTCAGAGGTACTGTAGATGCAGATAAAAATTATTTTTAATTTGCAACCTGATGGAGGTCAGTATAGATGGACTAATAGAGAAAGTCCGACACACTGCTAGAAGGCCAAATATTTTTTCAGAGCTAGATGCAGAAAAAAATTATATTCAGTTTGCAACCTGATGGAGGTCAGTATAGATGGATTAATAGAACAAGACCCACACACAGCTAGAAGCCCAATATTTTTTCAGAGGTAGATGCAGAAAAAAATATATTCAGTTTGCAACCTGATGGAGGTCAGTATAGATGGACTAATACAACAAGTCCCACACACAGCTAGAAGCCCAAATATTTTTTCAGAGGTACTGTAGATGCAGATAAAAATTATTTTTAATTTGCAACCTGATGGAGGTCAGTATAGATGGACTAATACATCAAGTCCCACACACAGCTAGAAGCCCAAATATTTTTTCAGAGGTACTGTAGATGCAGGTACAAATTATTTTTAATTTGCAACCTAATGGAGGTCAGTATAGATGGACTAATACAACAAGTCCCACACACAGCTAGAAGCCCAAATATTTTTTCAGAGGTAGATGCAGAAAAAAATATATTCAGTTTGCAACCTGATGGAGGTCAGTATAGATGGACTAATACAACAAGTCCCACACACAGCTAGAAGCCCAAATATTTTTTCAGAGGTACTGTAGATGCAGATAAAAATTATTTTTAATTTGCAACCTGATGGAGGTCAGTATAGATGGACTAATACAACAAGTCCCACACACAGCTAGAAGCCCAAATATTTTTTCAGAGGTACTGTAGATGCAGATACAAATTATTTTTAATTTGCAACCTGATGGAGGTCAGTATAGATGGACTAATAGAGAAAGTCCGACACACTGCTAGAAGGCCAAATATTTTTTCAGAGCTAGATGCAGAAAAAAATTATATTCAGTTTGCAACCTGATGGAGGTCAGTATACATGGATTAATAGAACAAGACCCACACACAGCTAGAAGCCCAAATATTTTTTCAGAGGTAGATGCAGAAAAAAATATATTCAGTTTGCAACCTGATGGAGGTCAGTATAGATGGACTAATACAACAAGTCCCACACACAGCTAGAAGCCCAAATATTTTTTCAGAGGTACTGTAGATGCAGATAAAAATTAGTTTTAATTTGCAACCTGATGGAGGTCAGTATAGATGGACTAATAGAATGATGCTATGCCCAAAAGATTTTACTTCACTAGGTGCAGTAAAAAAATTGGTATTCTATACACAGGTGGTATATCTTGCAGCACAGATAGGCTACTCCACTGACTAACACACTCTGCAATAGGCCAAAAAGGATTAGCTTTGCTAGATTCAGCCAAATGCTGTGAAAAAAACTTGCACAGCACTGGCACAGACCTGCCTGGCAAAAGCTGATAGGAACTGATGTAACCTAGTCCTGAAAAGGACTCCAATTACAATTAGTCTTTACTCCCACAACCTATCTATTTAAGAGCACAGACCTCCCTGATAAAAGTCGTAGGAAATACTGTAACCTAGTCCTTAAAAGGACTGCAATCACAACTATTCCCTACTCCCAAGCTATCTGTATATTTGTGCGAAAATTGGCTTGAAATTAACAAGGTATAGCGCACACAGCAACAGCGGTGCCGTCTAACACGCAGCTGCAGCAGTGAGAAAATGGTGGCGACGGGGAAAATGGCTTGGTCTTATAGGGCAAGGACATGTGACATACACTGCCAAAGACACATGCCCTTGCTTGTGTGAAAAAAAGCACTTCGCTCCGTGTGTGCGCTGCTGATAGGCTGACAGATTGCACCTCCCCACTGCAAATGCGGGAAAGAGAAAAAAAAATGGAGATATTCATTGTTCCTGCAGAGATCCATCCCTTGCCCCTCCCCCCACCCCGCTGTACACTCAAACTGCGTATTAACATTAATTTTCATCATTACTGAGAAAAAATCCAGTTATGATTTTGGTGCACGAACAGTTATCGAACATAACCTCGAACAGCCGAATTTTTATCAAATTGTTCGTGTTCGCCGAACGGCTCGAACACCGCCCAAAACAGCTCGAATTTGAGATTGGCGAACAGTTCGAGTAGAACAACGCTCATCTCTACTCAGCACTCATTCTTAAGCTGGGACACAGCTTCACCAGGGCCAGAGGTTAACAACCCCCACAGGAGAGCTTATAGAGAGAGAGCTTTGGTGAAGTTCAGTGCTCACAGTTCTCCTCAGACTCTCCTTCCAGCGTCCCACACAGCAGACACCCTCAGAACACACAGGGTCTCCTGATCTGCCCCTGCTCTGAGCTCAGCCAGGCAAAACCCACAGGGTCCTAATGCTCTCCTGCTGCTATCACAGTTCGCACTCTCACAAGTGCTCCAGACATAACAAAGCACTTAACGTCTAGTGTTAAAATTCTGGATTTCTCTGAAATCAGGCAATGGATAGCAGATATAAGCGTACCAATGGATTTAAAGGTACTAATGCATTTATTTTTCACTCACCTACATGTCTATGTAAACGGTTTAGTGGGGTTGATCTTGCTGACAGATTCCCTTGAACAATCATTTCTTTATGCTTTAGATATGATGAGGTATATGGAAAGCAATGGTTCCAATTTGGGTACCTTCCCTCTTCCCACTCTACACTTGAATGTTATAGCTAGGCAATATCGGTAATAACAGTACAGGCAAAATGTTGCAGACTGAGCAACGCCTTATAAAGTTGGGTTCGGTACAAGGTGGAGAGATCAATGTCACAAAAATATATTTTGTTCAAGAAATATTTGAATGCCAAGAAGATGTACTGAGGCCACTGCAGAGGACCCATACATACAGTACAGACCAAAAGTTTGGACACACCATCTCATTTAAAGATTTTTCTGTATTTTCATGACTATGAAAATTCTACATTCACACTGAAGGCATCAAAACTATGAATTAACACATGTGGAATTATATACTTAACAAAAAAGTGTGAAACAACTGAAAATATGTCTTATATTCTAGGTTCTTCAAAGTAGCCACCTTTTGCTTTGATGACTGCTTTGCACACTCTTGGCATTCTCTTGATGAGCTTCAAGAGGTAGTCACCAGAAATGGTTTTCACTTCACAGGTATGCCCTGTCAGGTTTAATAAGTGGGATTTCTTGCCTTATAAATGGGGTTGGGACCATCAGTTGTGTTGTGCAGAAGTCTGGTGGATACACAGCTGATAGTCCTATTGAATAGACTGCTAGAATTTGTATTATGACAAGAAAAAAGCAGCTAAGTAAAGAAAAACGAGTGGCCATCATTACTTTAAGAAATGAAGGTCAGTCAGTCCGAAAAATTGGGCAAACTTTGAAAGTGTCCCCAAGTGCAGTTGCAAAAACCATCAAGCGCTACAAAGAAACTGGCTCACATGAGGACCGCCCCAGGAAAGGAAGACCAAGAGTCACCTCTGCTTCTGAGGATAAGTTTATCCGAGTCACCAGCCTCAGAAATCGCAGTTTAACAGCAGCTCAAATTAGAGACCAGGTCAATGCAACACAGAGTTCTAGCAGCAGACACATCTCTTCAACAACTGTTAAGAGGAGACTTTGTGCAGCAGGCCTTCATTGTAAAATAGCTGCTAGGAAACCACTGCTAAGGACA
Source organism: Phyllobates terribilis (assembly GCF_046119375.1). Lineage (NCBI taxonomy): Eukaryota > Metazoa > Chordata > Amphibia > Anura > Dendrobatidae > Phyllobates > Phyllobates terribilis. The sequence goes on from NW_027362763.1 coordinate 228,152,878, forward strand.
GGCAACAAGCAGAAGAGACTTGTTTGGGCTAAAGAACACAAGGAATGGACATTAGACGAGTGGAAATCTGTGCTTTGGTCTGATAAGTCCAAATTTGAGATCTTTGGTTCCATCCACCTTGTCTTTGTGTGACGCAGAAAAGGTGAACGGATAGACTCTACATGCATGGAGGAGGAGGTGTGATGGTGTGGGGGTGCTTTGCTGGTGACACTGTTGGGGATTTATTCAAAATTTAACGCATACTGAACCAGCATCGCTACCACAGCATCTTGCAGCGGCATGCTATTCCATCCGGTTTGCGTTTATTTGGACCATCATTTATTTTTCAACAGGACAATGACCCCAAACACACCTCCATTCTGTGTAAGGGCTATTTGACCAAGAAGGAGAATGATGGGGTGCTACGCCAGATGACCTGGCCTCCACAGTCACCAGACCTGAACCCAATCGAGATGGTTTGGGGTGAGCTGGACCGCAGAGTGAAGGCAAAAGGGTCAACAAGTGCTAAGCATCTCTGGGAACTCCTTCAAGATTGTTGGAAGACCATTTCCGGTGACTACCTCTTGAAGCACATCAAGAGAATGCCAAGAGTGTGCAAAGCAGTCATCAAAGCAAAAGGTGGCTACTTTGAAGAAACTAGAATATAAGACATATTTTCAGTTGTTTCACACTTTTTTGCTAAGTATATAATTCCACATGTGTTAATTCATAGTTTTGATGCCTTCAGTGTGAATTTAGAATTTTCATAGTCATGAAAATATAGAAAAATCTTTAAATGAGAAGGTGTGTCCAAACTTTAGGTCTGTACTGTAAGTGTCGTTGTAGGTATATCAATATCCACTGTCAGATGAACCATTGTCAGTGATTGCTAGCAGCTTGTCTCCAATACGCATAATAAATGAATATGTTTATGGCAGAATTCTGTGTATAAGCAGTGATGTTACAGGCTACATATATCAAGTAACAAAGTCATTTAGTGTATTACCATTTTCACAACTAGATAACATATTGGATGTTTTTGGTTGATATTCACACTTCTTGTTTGTATTTTGCTTTTTATATGTCTGAAACTCCATCATGAATGTTGCAACTAAGCTGGTTTTCCTTTTGCTATGGTTTCTGCTCTCTGCAAGTCACTACAAAGCTCTCTGTCATGCTTCATCTCTGTTAAGCACTTTTCCATGTTCTTTGTTTCACTTTGCTTAGAAGACTCCTCATGTGCTGCAGATCTGCTCTGGAATCTTCTACAGACTGGCAAAATTAAACATTTTGAGCACATCCAAAAACCCACCACCTTAGAGAAGCTTATAAATCTTTAAATATTGCATTACTAGGGGGCCTTGTGTATCCTACCATAGTCCTTCAATGTTTTCTACACATTCACATGGTCACATTATTTTCATGAACCCTGTAATGCATGACAATGCACGGTGGACGTTCTATCTTATCGATATGTAAAAAATCATCCTTATTATATATAGCTGGTGTACTATCTATCTACCTATCCCATATCTATCTATCCCATATCTACCTATCTTTGTATCTTTATCTACCTATCTATATATCCATATATCTATCTACCTATCTATCCCATATCTATTTATCTATCTATCCCATATCTATCTATATATATCTATGTATCCATCTATCTATCTATCTATCTATCTATCATCTTAAATTGAGAAAGGCTCATTGCTGGAGCCAAAACATTGTAGTAGTCAATTTTTCACCTTACCTGCATAGGAGAACTTTCTTTCTTTCTTTCTTTCTTTCTTTCTTTCTTTCTTTCTTTCTTTCTTTCTTTCTTTCTTTCTTTCTTTCTTTCTTCGATATCTATCTTATATCTGCAATCCAATTAATACAGCTCAAGAAAGCTCAACACTGTATGTGATAAGATATATGCAAACATTGAATATGTGATATTTAAATTGCATTACTAATAAATAGAATATACTTATAAATTGAACATACTTAGCGCACACCCATCTATCTATCTATCTAACTATCTATCTATCTAACTATCGATCTATCTATCTATCTATCTATCTATCTATCTATTTTTTATCATTAAAGAATCCCTCCCATGAAGACTTTTTTTATTAAATCTGTGTATATGTGGATGTAGTGTAGTGTGAGTGTATTAATATACTCACTTACCGCCACCTTCTCCTGGATCCAGCGCCGTTCCTCTCCTTTTCTCAGTGATGCTCTTCAGACTCTGCAGGTCACGCCGCGCTCTGTGTGACCTGGATGTGACTTTTACAATGTAAGCCTATGGACTGTCAGAATGAGGCCTCATAGACTTACATTGTAAAGGAGACTTCAGGCTAATACATATAGTATAGAGTGACCTGGATAGTTTGAAGTGCAGTGACGTCACTGAGAAGAGGACCAGAACGGCGCTGGATACCGTAGAAGGCAGCAATAGGTGAGTATATTAACACACACAGTACAGTGCATGCACATACACACAGGTTTAGTAAAAAAAATCTTTGTGTGAGGGATTATGTCATTGTGCTTCTCTTCTACCTTTACTTTGCTGCTATTTTATCTTTATCAGGCTCTATAATTATCTTTCTTTTACAGCAGTACTTTTTTAGTTTTCCTTTACGCTTTTATTCCTTATTTCTTTGTTTACCAATCATTTACTTAAATCTGTATGTATTTCTTTAAACTGGACACAAATTTGATGAAACCAAACCTAATTAATAAGGGTTGTTTCCATAATCACATAAGTAAGTGCACTGCAAAGTTTTACTGAAGCCCAATTATCAATCAGAACCAAACTTGTCCGCTTAGCGCAAAGTGAAGCAAAGAAATGTTTGACCAATATCTTTGCTGTGCCTGGTATAACATAGCCGAATGTAGTGACTGATCTGCTAAAATATGATCCCCCTCTGCATAAGCTACTATTGCTATTGCACAGCTCCACTCCAGATCTGCACCTGGCAGCAGCTTGTACTGAACTGGATAACAATATAAAATTCATTCATAAATATCAGAAAGAAGTCAGAAATGTTCATACATACTTAATAAAATATAAATAACATATTAAAATATTATCATTTTATAAGAGAATTAAAATTTAGCATGCATATTAATAAAACCTAACATATTATTTATATTCTCACATGCTTTTGTTTCCAGTTAATAACATTAATCTCCGGTGTCTGCTATCTAAATGTGCTTGGAATTTATGACACAGGAAGTCTAATTAATATTTTCTATTATAATTTATTGAAAGTTTCCAAGTACTTCATTGCAAATTCCCAATAATGTATGTGCTACTTAATGAAATTATTGCAGATCCTCTTAAAACATTCTAGGTATTATACAAGTGCAGGTTATACATATCATCGGCGCATACATAGATCTGTAAAATAAATGTGTCCTCTATGCAATTATTTTAATCTTGAATACAAAGCAAATTAAGATCACATTATGCTGCAAAGGCTTCAAACGCTCCTGCACATCAGCATGACTGGCGTTCACCGAGGCAGAAATCACCAACTTATTCACTCTTTTGCTTTACTATTTAGAAAAAGGTGATAAACTTGAGATCGACTTATTTCTGCGACGCTCAGGGAGCAAGTTTTTTTTTTAAGATGCTACAAGAAAATAAATAATTTGATTATATTGTCATCATCTTAATCCAAATGCGGTTCGATTGCTGGAAAATTAACAAACGTTACTGATTATAAAAAAGTAATATTCTTCAAATGATAACTACAGTATATGTCTCTCTATATATTTGTAAATATATCTATATATATGTATATATAGATATAGATATATAGTCTAATAATATAATAATCATTACTGTAGCTAAAATTTGTAAAACATGAGGATTATTACTTTGAGGATTTTATATTTATATATATATATATATATATATGCTGTTTGTATGTATATATATATATATATATTTATATATAGATATAACTATAGATATATAGTGCCCATACTATATACTGCCCATTTTTTAAATATTTCATACATGAAAACCTTGTCCCTTTTTACAACCGTCCATTACATATTTTACCACTGATGAAGGGTATCTTTGGTAAGAATTAAGTGGGATAGATAGATAGATAGATAGATAGATAGATAGATAGATAGATAGATGGATAGATAAATATATAGAGATAGATAGATAGATAGATAGATAGATAGATAGATAGATAGATAGATAGATAGATTGATTGATAGATAAATAGATATGGATAGAGAGATATGGATAGAGAGATATGGATAGAGAAATATAGATAGATGGATGGATGGATAGATAATAGATATAGATAGATGGATGGATGATAGATAATAGATAGATATGGATAGATAATAGATAGATAGATGGATAGATAGATAGATATGGGATAAATAGATAAATAGTTCAGAGATAGATAGATTAGATAGATAGAGAGATAGATAGATAGATAGATATTAGATAGATAGATAGATATAGGATACGTAACAGATTGATAGATAATAGATAGATAGATATGAGGTAAATAGATGAGGATGGATAATAGATAGATAGATTAGATAGATAGATAGTATAAATAGACAGATAGATAGATAGATCGATAGATAGATAGATAGATAGATAGAATAGCTATATATATATAACAGTTTAAGCAGTTAACCTGTTACCAACATTAAAAGCTTACAATCATGGTTGTTGTTCCCTTTACAGACCATGAGCTGCGACGTGTGATGTTACCATGCTGGAACACAATTTGCGCATTAAGCGTATTATACAGGAGAACGCAAATTATGTTTCCGCCTGCGGAATTTCTGGCTAATCCTAAAATCATATTAACAATCAGAGCTTTTGTATTTCATGCTATGAAGTTGCAAGTGATACAATAGATTATTTGACACTTTGATGTGAAAGGTATTTGATATTATAGATTAATATCACCTTGCTTGTTTGTTTCATTGAGCACCTTGGGGTTCGGCCCATCACAGCAGCTCATTTTCCCTCGTTTGTGAAGTTCAGTTAGAAATAAAAAAAAGGTGTAAATCAGCAGGTAAATTGCAATATTCCAGTCCAAATGTAATTAAATGATATCGGACAATTTGTTAAATACAAACGCAACGTCCTATGACCATGATTAGGTATTATAATGTTGTGATGAACTTTCACCAATATATTAAAATATGAAAAATGCATTAACAGGTATTACAATAGAAATGACTACAATGTTTAATTACAATGCTATAATGAATAATAATTTTACAAAGCCAAATAATGTTTTTTAGAAGTATTTTATTGAATATTAATTAGACTGATAATCTAAATTGTTTGAGTAATGATAATATTATTTCGCTGGCTAAAAATGCTCCATGTTTCACTTATTTTATAATTATAATCTGTAGTTTTATTTCATATTATTTTCTCTATATCTATTTTCTTATTACAAACCCGCACTCCTCAGTCAAATGACAAGCGGCTCCTATGTTACTATATTTTTCCTATATCATTCACGTATATCACATGAATACTCCAATGACCGTATAAGATAAGTGCTGTTGCTCTCTGTCTGGCTTAGAATAGTCTTTAATTTTATCATCATTCTACCAATTGGAAGAAAAGAAGAAAAAAAAAATCAAACTGCAATTTACAGAGTAACCAAATTACCAAAACTAGTAGAGCAACTTTTAATGAGCAAAACCATTAACAATTTTCTGACTGCGGTCTGCGTTCACAAACCTTGGACACCTTGTTAGCACAGAATGAGGTGTTCAATCAAGAGACTGGGAATTGGAAGTACCAGGGCACAGGTTTTTTTTTTTTTTTTTTGAGTGGTGATTACAAAGGCATGAGTGTGAGTGCCAAAGTAACAGTCTTCTACACTGCAGGAAGCTGAGAAACCTTTAAGGCTGCATTTGTAAATCAGCCTTGATGATTACAGCAGTCACAAGCACAGAGCAGGGGAAACAATGATTTTCACTAGTCTTTCACTACTTTAATTTGCTCTTCAGATGAACAAAGTGATATATGGAACTGCTGCTGTATTGTCCTAACATTGCACTGTATGGTTTAACACTATCACCACCATGATCTGGAGATTCAGAGATGGAAGAGCCCAAACATTAACAAGTTAATATTGATTGAAATTTCTGCCCGATATTAATAGGGGGGATTAGATGGCAAATATAATATCTGACTCTGCGGGCGCTGAGGGATGAAATATTGGCTTCATCATATTTATTTAGAACGCCGGTTCTTTAAAAAAGAAAATAAAACACGTTATTATAAATGCTAGTACACTACTATAAATAAAAGAGGTTAAAAAAGATCATGAACTAACGTTTTACTTAGCAAAAATGTCATCAGAACCTTAAAACCTCTCTCGCTCTCTCTGTGTATATATATGTATATCTATATATATACATATATATATATATATATTTATATATATAAACACATGTTCATGTATATTCATATACATACATTATATATATAGTTTATATATGTAATATATGTATATAACACTTGTTCTTACACATTTTATATATATATATATCTGTGTGTGTATATATATATATAATGTGTAAGAACAAGTGTAAATATCTTATGAGTACATCCTGTGCTAAGTAATGGAAAAATAGAACAACTAGAATATATGTGTATATATACACACGTTTATATATATATATATATTAAAATGTAAAATATAAATAGTAATATATATTTTTTTATTTATGTATATACATATATATATAGAGAGAGAGAGAGAGAAAAATGTATAAAAAAAGAAAATAAATATATTGTAATATGTAAAATAAAATAAATGCATGTGTTCAAAATAAATGTAGTTTTTCTGCTTTTTATTCTGGCTTATTATTCTTATTCTGTCTTACAATTTTGCATGTCTTGGAAATTAGAGTCATCTCATATCTTGAAGCTTCCAGTGCTAAACAAACCCATATATATATATATATTATATTTCTATACCGTATATATATTTCAATTATATGTGCTAGTGAAACATCTAAGATTCCCATTATCTGGGCTTCAGCAGGATTTAGACACGACACAGTGGGCTAAAATTGATTTAAGTTTCTTTGTGAATGCACTTTGAAATGTAGTGAGCATTGATAAACTGTAATTATCAGTAAAACGCTTAACTAGTAACCATTGGTCAGGATTCATTAATAAGTAGTGGCTAGGCAGATAATTGAAGGATAGAACAATTGACAATGAAATGCTGATTTAACTCTTGCATACAATAATGCCCTCTAATGTTATTTTGAGCGAGAAAAAAACAAACAAATGTGTTTTGATTCCTGAAATATTTTTTCTGCTCCGCCTTGTAGACATACACAATAATACAGAAGATGGTCTTTGATTATGACACTTAATTACACACATACACATCACACAAATGTATATGAGTATAAAAAATTGCACAAAAGTCTATAAGGATCTCTAAAATATGATTACAATGGACACATCTTTATTTTATTTCAATACTGTTTAGAATTACATACTTGAAATTTAATTTGTACATGTCAAATAGGAAAAAAAGAAAAAAAGAAATAAAAAAAGCCGGTTACAGCATTCATGTGTTAGATCTGGCTGTTAGTCGTTTCTAACTGATGAGAAACATAAGTTCAAAGTGCAGTTGCATCATGACAAGCCCCATGTGTGTTTGTTTTACCTGTGAAACACATGCAAACACTTAGAATTCTGCAGATTTTATTAATTATTAAGCCTTGTTGCATGTAGAGGGCGCTGTTGCTCATGGATTCTCCCGGCATAACCTAGCCGCAGCCTATTGCTGGATAGCCTGGTGTTTATATTTTTATTAGCTCTGACTAAACGATCAGTGCTATTCTTGGCACATAACTTTTAGGTTCTTATTCCTGCAGTTGGGTCTATTGAAATAAATCTCATATGGCCATTGAATGTGGTTTTGTTAAATTAATTTTTCTAAAAACAAACGCTGGGCATTATATTCAAGTCAGGACGCTGGTGGCTTTTGCAGTCTTTCTCTACCTTGTAGGACGCTAACAAGAGCACTGATGGCAAAGGATTCTCAGAGGTTGTGTATATTTTTTTCAGCTATTACAAGTCATGACCTTTACGTAAGAAAGAAGATACGGGCAGGAATGTTCAGCCGGGAGCGCCGCTTTAAATAAACATTTAAGGTAGAATAAAAGGACTCTGTGAGATCGAGTTCGCTTGTTTTCTATCTAACATGACATATATGGGATTTAGAAAATGCCCATGGACCTCTAGCTTTGGTATCGTAAGGAGTAAAGGAAAATACAAATTGCCCTTTGTCTGGAGGTGTTCTTTAATGCTCCACGCAGAGCTGGCTGCTTTTCGGAAAGATGCATGTCGGCCTTGTACTGATGAGCAAATCCTGACATCGCATTGAAAATTCTGGGTAGTGGAAGCGAACACGGTCTCATTGGACTGGATGAAAACCACCCCTCTGATCTCAATAATTTTTCACTTTTCCTTCCTACCTCGTTCTGGAAACATTTGGCAAATACTTTTATGAGGAAGGCACCAATGTGAATAGACCCACAAACAGACAGTGCCTAATACGTGTACTATTTCCTGTAGGCAGTTAAAAATTAATTACATAGGCTGAATATATGAAGCTGTCAAGACTGGGTCACTGGAGACTTGGATTTTTTTTTCAACCTGCAACAGTTGCCCAGCCGGACGGCCCAGGAATTACACTATATTAATGTTTAATGCCCTGCCAAGTATTTGTCTAAAAAGGATAAAATATTATAGAGGACGGCGCGCAAATATTTCAACGTAAAGCGTCCAGCGGATTGGATCTTGGGAGTGAAATATGGGCATACAGTTAAATATGGAACAGTATGTATCAGATAAGCATCAAAGATGTGGAAAGCAAAAGAAATCTTACCTGAATGTGAATAATCATCTCCAGATGAGATCACATGTTATAAACAGCACAATGCGGGTCCGGTAATAGAGCAATGTTACACTATTTGCTGAAGACACAAATGTGTGTGATGTAGATAGGATAAATTCTACTGTTCTGTGCAGTAGGAAATTTGCCTCTTTAGTTGTGAGCAGCTTTTGAAGTGCAGCCTAAAATTCAGCCTAGGGCTTCAAAGAGAAGGGATTATAGCTTTTATCAAGCAATTAATATGGCTGTAACTCAGAATGTCAGCACCTGATGACTAAACAGGGTGGACAGTACATTAAGGGGGGTCAAGAGCAGGCTTCACGTCGAGATGGTATTCATAAAAAAATAATGGCTAAGCGCATGATATTTTGGGGGGTTTGATGCAAACTACGTGCAAATGTAAACTTAAAGCACAGGCCTCTTCTCTGTTCGCAGGAGAGCGAGCAGACTTTAACGTATTTTATCCACCTAGATTATTTTAATCTCCCACCAACTGTTAAAGCGAAAGGCGTGTCATTAAAAGAAAGCTATTCCTCGCCTCTTAACATGGTTCAGATGGCAGCATCTTAGAAGCCCTTCCTTCTCTGACAGTTCAAGGGTTCAGAAATGGTCAGAATCTCACACAGCGGCCATTCACTGGGAGATTACAACCGTCTAAACAATATAAAATTATTGCCATGGAATAACAAATAAGAAATAATTATCTGTAAATGAGGAATGAGGTATGAATATTATATGCAAGGCCATTCAAGTAAATTTTTTTTTGCTATGCGCTTATAAAGTAATAGAAGGATGGACCTGTTTTGTGTTTCGTGAGCAATATTTAGCGCCATATTTTACAGTTTACCAAAAGTAACTAAATATTCCATGTTTGCATTATTTAAAATTGTATAATATTTGAAAATAGAAGGTTCATATTGATTTAATCATGCTAAAGTCAAGAAAGACTACTAGGTCTACAGTTATCATACATAAGCTCCATCCTTTGGTCTTTCTAAGCTAGGCTCATGAATGCATACTTTGCTTACCACATTCACACTATAATGCGAATGCACCAGGTCTATAGGGATCTGTCATATTATATGAAAAGACAAATCTAGTTGAGAGCCCAGGCCAGCACTAATTTCTACCAATGCATCAAATCTCCTATGGTGGGACTGTAGGGAAATTAAAGGGAATCTATCAGCACAATCTACTATTAATATGATCGCATTGCTATGTGAAAGATACAGTTATCAAAACCTTTATTTATTCAATTTGTTGCTTCCTGATGGGAAAAAAATAGTTTTTTTTAATTCATATGCAAATGAGGCTGAAGAGCTTTGTGTGTGATCTAAGAATTTCCTAAGCCTTTGCCTCTTTGATTCTCTATTTCTCCTCCAGTCCCACCTCCCTCTGCTTGACTGACAGCTCACTGGCTGTGTAGTCAAGCCAATGAGCTGTCAGTCAAGCAGAAGAAGATGGCACTAGGCAGGGAATAGAGTTGGGGAGGCAGATGCATGGGAAGTGCTCTGATTATACCTAGAGCACTTTAGCCTCAACTGCATATGCGTTAAAACAGTGATTAATTTTTGGTCAGGGAGAAGCAGATTGCATAATTAAAAGTGTGGATGACTTCTTTCACATGGCAACACAACCATATTAACAATTTGGGGGGAAGAGTAAATCCTGCTGGCAGATTGCCTTTATATTCTTGTTTCCAGATTCCTCCAAAGATGATAAGCTAAATGCTGGACATTGCAGAGGTCGACACTTTGTGATCAGGTTACTATTCTGACAAATATTGATTGCCTAAGGAAGACACCTATTGATCTCCATGGGAGTGGGTTTATTGTAGGTCTGGTATCTACAGAATATATATTTTGTCATGTGCTTAGATGTCATCTATGCCTTGTGTAAATTTTGGTTTAAAGAGACCCTTTGGTTCAAAATAAAAAAATTTACAATGAATGCATACTTCTTGCCCATATTTTTAATCTTTCTGGTATGGTTTTTAGTACGGTTTCTCTGCATCCCTGTGCACTCTTCATTTCTGTGAATTGACTGCCATCTTCTCAAAAATCTCTATGTATTTTATGCTTTGGTAGTTTGAGACACTGCCCCTGGCTCTGGCCTGGAGTATTTGACTATAGGAGGCGTGGGTTGTCTCTGGCCAGATCCTGAGACATCAACACTGTCCCCCACCAACTGATTTTGGATAGACCAGTTGTGGGACTTTTCAAAGCACACTAAAAGGAATTTAGCATATGTTTTGAGCTAGAATCTTGTAAGCTGGTCTTGATTCAGGGTGCGCTGCACTAAGAAACACCAAATACCCTCTACACAGCCAACACCAACAACAGAAATTTTCTCCAGTCATGGAGTGGAGAATATTTCTGTTCTAATTTAAGCCACATTTGTAGCAAAAATGATGATGAATTTGTCAAGCAGCCTTGGGCCCTGCTCTGTTTTGCTGCGATCCCTCCACTTTTCAAAAAGTTAGCAAAACTGGTGTAAAAACATCAATTACACCAAAAGGTGCAATTTTTTTCTATATTAAAATTAGTTTTACTGCAGTTACTCTGGTTGCTTTGTGCTTTCATTAGTTTTTAAACACATTTATTAAAGTAAAGAACCATTTTCAAAGAATTGCGTGTCAAGCCCATCAAAGCTTGTCATAAAAGGCTAGTTCATATTTATCACATACAGCCTTTTAAAATGTGGAACAAAAAATGACGCAAAGTCACTTGAGCAGACGAGAGATGTAATAATCCATACTGGACAGAAGTCTTACATCTTAAGATGTTCCAAATTTCTAAAAATAAAAAAAATTCAGAAAATATTAAAGGAACATTTTGATAAATTTTGCGTAAACATTGACAAAGCAAGACTGACTTCAAAGATTCCTCTCATGATAAATTTCCAAGTAAATCTATTTATCTACTACTGTGCAAAAGTTTTAGACAGGTGTGAAACAAATTTTGCACAGTAAGAATGCTTTGAAAAATAGAAGTGTTAATAAGTTATTTTTATCAACTAATAAAATGCAAAGTGTGAACAAAAGAGAAATCTAAATCAAGTCAATATGTGGTGTGTCCGCAGTTTGATTTTAAAACAGCATCAATTCTTTTAAAGGGACTCTGTCAGCAGGTTTTTGCTGTGCAATCTGAAAGCAGCATGAGCTTGGGACAGAGATCTTGATTACAACAATGTATCACTTAGTTTACTGCCTGCAGCAGTTATGATAGAGCCACAGTTTTCTCTGTTGCAGGTCTAGCAGAGCTCAGTTGTTGAGTTGTATATAACACCCGCCCACATTACAGCTTTCTGTGTACTTTGTATAGTGACAGAGAGCTGCTAATCAGTCTTGGGGGCGGGGTTGGTCTACCCTGCACTGTCAGGGTTGTCCTGTAGTAATAATATCCTGCTGATAAAACATTAATTGTATTGTCACAGCCCAGTAAGTGACATATTACTTGAATCAGGGACTCTGCTCCTACATTATGGAGCTCTCAGATTACATAGAGAAACCTAGTAACAGATTCCCTTTAAGTACATTTAAATACTGTTTTTGATGGAACTCAGTAGGGAGATTGTTCCAAACACTTTAGAGAACTAACCACTTATCTTCTGTGGATGTAGGCTTGAACAAATCCTTCTGTCTCCTTACTTAATTCCAAACAGATTCAATGATGTTGAGATCAAGGCTTTATGGAGGTGATCACTTACAGCACTGCTTATTCTTCTTTATGCTGTGAGGATAGTTCTTAATGATATTGGCTGTATGTTGGGAGTCATTGTCCTGCTGCAAAATAAATTTGAAGCCAATCATTACCTTCTTGATGTAATTTTATGATGGATAAGTACAGTCATATGAAAAAGTTTGGGCACCCCTATTAATCTTAAGCTTAATGTTTTATAAAAATTGGTGTTTTTGCAACAACTATTTCAGTTTGATATATGTAATAACTGTTGGATACAGTAATGTTTCTGCCTTGAAATGAGGTTTATTGTACTAACAGAAAATGTGCAATCTGCATTCAAACAAAATTTGACAGGTGCATAAGTATGGGCACCTCACCAGAAAAGTGACATTAATATTTAGTAGATCCTCCTTTTGCAAAAATAACAGCCTCTAGTCGCTTCCTGTAGCTTTTAATGAGTTCCTGGATCCTGGATGAAGGTATTTTTGACCATTCCTCTTTACAAAACAATTCCAGTTCAGTTAAGTTTGATGGTCGCCGAGCATGGACAGCCTCTTCAAATGATCCCACAGATGTTCAATGATATTCAGGTCTGGGGACTGGGATGGCCATTCCAGAACATTGTAATTGTTCCTCTGCATGAATGCCTGAGTAGATTTGGAGCGGTGTTTTGGATCATTGTCTTGCTGAAAGATCCATCCACTGCGTAACTTCAACTTTATCACTGATTCTTGAACACTATTGCCAAGAATCTGCTGATACTGAGTGGAATCCATGCGTCCCTCAACTTTAACAAGATTCCCAGTGCCGGCATTGACCACACAGCCCCAAAGCATGATGGAACCTCCACCAAATTTTACTGTGGGTAGCAAGTGTTTTTCTTGGAATGCTGTGTTTTTTTGCCACCATGCACAACGCCTTTTTGTATGACCAAACAACTCAATATTGGTTTCATCAGTCCACAGGACCTTCTTCCAAAAAGAAATAGGCTTCTTCAAATGTGCTTTTGCATACCTCAGCCGACTCTGTTTGTGCGTACTTGCAGAAACGGCTTCTTTCGCATCACTCTCCCATACAGCTTCTCCTTGTGCAAAGTGCGTTGTATAGTTGACCGATGCACAGTGACACCATCTGCAGCAAGTTGATGCTGCAGCTCTCTGGAGGTGGTCTGAGGATTGTCCTTGACTGATCTCACCATTCTTCTTCTCTGCCTTTCTGATGTTTTTCTTGTCCTGACACTTCTGGCCTTAACAAGAACTGTCCCTATGTTCTTCCATTTCCTTACTATGTTCCTCATAGTGGAAACTGACAGGTTAAATCTCTGAGACAGCTTTTTGTATCCTTCCCCTGAACAACTATGTTGAATAATCTTTGTTTTCAGATCATTTGACAGTTGTATTGAGGAGCCCATGATGCCACTCTTCAGAGGAGATTCAAACAGGAGAACAACTTGCAAGTGGCCACTTTAAGTAGCTTTTCTCATGATTGCATACACCTGGCTATAAAGTTCAAAGCTCAATGAGGTTACAAAACCAAAAAAAGTGCTTTAGTAAGTCAGTAAAAAGTAGGCAGGAGTATTTAAAACAAAAAAATGATAAGGGTGCCCATACTTATGCACCGGTCAAATTTTGTTTGAATGCAGATTGCACATTTTCTGTTAGCACAATAAACCTCATTTCAAGGCAGAAACATTACTGTGTCCAACAGTTATTACATATATCAAACTGAAATAGCTGTTGCAAAAACACCAATTTTTATAAAACATTAAGCTTAAGATTAATAGGGGTGCCCAAACTTTTTCATATGACTGTATCTGTCTGCATTTCTCAGCATTGAGGACAGCATTAATGTTAACCAAATTCCCAACTCCATTTGCTGAAATGCAGCCCAACACTTGCAAGGAACATCCACCATTCTTCACTGTGGCTTACAGACACTCATTATTATACTGATCTCCTGAGCTTCCGTGAACATACTTTCTTAAGTTACAGTCAATAGTTCACATTTCATCAGTCCAGTTCACTTGACGGGATTTTCCTGCACTCCATTTATTATGCTTATATATAGTTGAGGTGCTTGGCCTTGGTTACATGTTGACGGTATGGCTTTTTGCCCTCCAGTCTTCCATGAAGACCATCTGGCCACGTTTTAAATGGTAGACATGTTCAACTCTGTCCCACTGGTTGCTGCTAGTGTTGAGCGAGCACTAAAATGCTCGGGTGCTCGAAGCTCAAGCCGAGCTCGCCGTGATACTCGGGTGCTCGACCCGAGCAACGAGCCCAATGTTAGTCTATGGGAGACTCGAGCATTTTTGCGGTGGCACCCCCGGCAGTCTTTTAAAAGCCTAACAAGTGCCCAAAACGATAGTGACAGTGCTCAAATGACATGGGGACAGCATGGGGATCGCCCCAGGAAGCATTTCTGACCCCCAGGTCACTGCTGTCAACAACGTGGTCAGAGGTATTAAGCCACTTTTACAGGCTCACAATAAAACGTTCAAAAACGAAAGTGAATCTTTTTTCCTGTGAAATATGTTAAGGAACATCAAGGGTAAAGACTTGTGTATAAGTTAAAATAAATGACTAAAAACAAAAATACTCCTCCACACCTTCGGCTATGTTCACAAGTAGCATTTTTTATTTGTTTTTGCATTTTGTATTGCTTTCAACTTTGACAAATGCATTCACCGTGAAATGTCATTTTAACATTTTACAACCTTATCTGGCCATGTGCTGTGTGACACATGCATAAAGTGCTGAAAAGACAAGGGAACAGCATGGGGAAGACCCCTGGAAGCATCTCTGACTCCCAGGTCACTGTCTAAAAGTGTGCCCATCATAAGTGATCCTTACAGCATCAGAAGATGCAGACTTGCAACTATCCCCATGCAAGTTCTAGTCCCAGGGCAGTGTTCAATTGTACCTCCCCCATTCCTTGCAATACAAGCTCAAGTATGCAGCCTGCCACCCACCCACCCCCAGGCTGCAATACCATACTGCTTGCTTGCTTGAACTTGAAATTGGGCCTTTTAGGCATGTGGAGGCGGAATCTGGCCACCACGTCATGGCTGTGTTGGCGGCCTGGAATCCATTCTCAGTCCCCAGCCGCCCGGCGGCCGGGTGTCCATACTCGGTCCACAGCCACCTGGGGGCAGCCGGGTGTCCATAAACGGTCCCCAGCCGCCCCTATTTCTCCTTGGAACATCCCCCCACACACTTTTCTTAGACTGACCTGCTTTAGGCAGCATTGGACGAGCCCACCAGAGAAGCAGACTCCTCCGGTGGGCCCTGACTTCTCCATTGGTGGAGTTGAGAGTGCCAAGGTGAAGAGCATGATGATGTTGACAGAAGTTAGCATCTGCTATGTTTTCTTTTAATGCAAGTGTAAGTGTGCAGCCTGCCACCCACCCACCCCCAGACTGCAATTCCATACTGCTAGCTTGCACTTGAAATGGGGCCTTTTAGTTTGGAGGAGGCCGAAGCTGGCCACTACCTCAGGGCTGCTTCGGCAGCGAGGTATCCATACTCAGTCCCCAGCCGCCCATATTTGTCCTGGTGTGCCTTATACATAAGATTAAGCGCATATACCAAAACATTACCTGTGCCCTCCCCAGTGCATTTAGTGGGAAGGAGAGCCTATTCCGCTGTAGTGTGTGCATGCCAAACCCCTGTTCATGGTACATGCGAAGATGCCTCCCACCTTGCACCTGTCGTTGCAGACTTGCAACTATCCCCATTCAAGTCCTTGTCCCAGGTTTGTGTTCAATTATACCTCTCCCATTCCTTGCAATGCAAGCGCAAGTATGCAGCCTGCCACCCACCCACCCCCAGGCTGCAATACCATACTGCTTGCTTGCTTGCACTTTAAATTGGGCCTTTTAGGCATGTGGAGGCGGAATCTGACCACCACGCCATGGCTGTGTCGGCGGCCTGGTATCCATACTCAGTCCCCAGCCGTCTGGTGGCCGGGTGTCCCCGCTTGCTCCCCAGCCTCCAGGGGGTGGCCGGGTGTCCATTCTCGGTCCACAGCCACCCCTATTTATCCCAGTAACCTTTCCCACACTTTTCTTAGCCTGGCCTGCTTTAGGGCAGTATTGGCCGAGCCCACCGGACTATCAGACTCCTCCGGTGGGCCCTGGCTTCTCCATCAGGGGAGTTGAGAGTGCCAAGGTGAGGAGCATGATGAGGATGATAGAAGTTAGCATCTGCTTTGTTTTGTTGTAATGCAAGCGCATGTATGTAGTAGCGGCTAGGCCTGAGGTGGTCAGCATTTTGGCGCATATCCTACCTCCTCCGAGGATTGCTGAAAGTTTTCCTGCTACTATCCAAGTTCTATGACTCCCGTGAAAACAAAGCTTCAGGTGATAAATGATGGATGAGGTAGTGGCAAAGGAGAAAGAGCAGGAGGAACAGGGACCATTCACATCAATATCAGGCCAGTCAACCAGATATGCCTTGTAGGATATGTTTCTGTAACAAAAGGAGCGGTTCAGCTACACATTTATAGGGCATACAGTGAGTGCAATGCCTACCAAAAATTTCGAGCCACTCCAATGCCCCTTGGAAATGACATGGAGGTCAGAGGGCGTTAACTAAACCTTTTTTTCCATTTATAGCAACTGGGTCTCCCGTGCACTGTTGGCCTAAGCAGTGAATGGAAGGCTTTCCAAAAATTATGAGGAACTGCAATGCCCCTTACAAGAGCCATGTGTGGCACCCCAGGCGTCTGGTCACCACAGTAATAGAGATATTACGTCGGAGAGCAAGTGGGAGGTTTCCTGGTCAGGATCCCTTAAACATGCAACATCCTCCTGCCCCAATCCTGGGAGGGGAGAATTCTGCCCTTATAAACTGGATCTGGGGCGGGGTTGAGTGAGTCAGAGAACAGTCACAGTCAGAGTGAGAGCAAGGGAAAGTAACAGCAAGGAGCTCTGTAGGAGCTAGGAGCTAAAGACCAGGGGCTGGAAGCTGAGCAGAGCTCGCCCTGGCAGAAGACAATAGGAACCGGACACAGGAGTCCGAAGCTGTGAGGACTTATATATCCAGCAGCAGAAACCAGCCGACAGGGGATTTCAGGTCCTCTGGCCATAGAAGCCCGGAAGCTCAGTCACAAGCAAGGGACCAGCACCGCCGTCGTGGAGCGGAGGCTAACAGAAGGCCCCAAGTCACCAGCCATACGGGTGAGCACTACACGGTACACTCAGGGACGTGGGCTACTTCTACCCGCTTACAGCAAGGTAGCCAGGAAGAGTGCAGACAGACGGGGAGGCCTACAACACCACCTGGCCAGAGGAACTCCTGCTTGCTCACAGACTGACCAGGCCTCTTATGCTAGCCAGTACTCCCGGGAGGGTCTACCTTATTATCATCAGTAAAGACCCTGAACTGCACTGCAAAGACTCTGAGTCATTCCTGCTGCGCTCGTGCACCATCACCCCCATCATCCACACTCACTGCGCTGAGGCTATACTCCTCCCGAGGGGAGTTATCCCATTCTATGCTGCGCACACAACACCAGCCTCAGCAGTCTGCCTTGCAGCGGTGGTACTCCCTGACCGCAATCCACGGGTGGCGCAGTCGGACAATTAACCTCAAAACCTAAGAAAGACTGCCACTGGTTTGACCAGAATGAGCCACGGGACCGGGTCACCGCCACGGAGACTACAGACCCCAGAGACCCGGCACCCGGTATCCCACACACGTGTACACATGGCCCAGGGGGCACATCACATGCAGTACAGCATATTACAAACATAAGTCCCATTATTGGGGAGTGGGTGTCCCATAGTATTTGCTTATGCTTTCCCAGCAAAAGCTGCCAAAAATTAGGACGGAGCAACTTGCAATGCCCCTTACAAGAGCCATGCAGTACAGCATATTACAAACATAAGTCCCATTATTGGGGAGTGGGTGTCCCATAGTATTTGCTTATGCTTTCCAAGCAAAAGCTGCCAAAAATTAGGACGCAGCAGCTTGCAATGCCCCTTACAAGAGCCATGCAGTACAGCATATTACAAATATAAGTCCCATTAATGGGGAGTGGGTGTCCCATAGAATTTGCTTATGCTTTCCCAGCAAAAGCTGCCAAAAATTAGGACGGAGCAACTTGCAATGCCCCTTACAAGAGCCATGCAGTACAGCATATTACAAACATAAGTCCCATTATTGGGGAGTGGGTGTCCCATAGTATTTGCTTATGCTTTCCCAGCAAAAGCTGACAAAAATTAGGAAGGAGCAACTTGCAATGCCCCTTACAAGAGCCATGCAGTACAGCATATTACAAACATAAGTCCCATTATTGGGGAGTGGGTGTCCCATAGTATTTGCTTATGCTTTCCCAGCAAAAGCTGCCAAAAATTAGGACGGAGCAACTTGCAATGCCCCTTACAAGAGCCATGCAGTACAGCATATTACAAACATAAGTCCCATTATTGGGGAGTGGGTGTCCCATAGTATTTGCATATGCTTTCCCAGAAAAAGCTGCCAAAAATTAGGACGGAGCAACTTGCAATGCCCCTTACAAGAGCCATGCAGTACAGCATATTACAAACATAAGTCCCATTATTGGGGAGTGGGTGTCCCATAGTATTTGCATATGCTTTCCCAGAAAAAGCTGCCAAAAATTAGGACGGAGCAGCTTGCAATGCCCCTTACAAGAGCCATGCAGTACAGCATATTACAAACATAAGTCCCATTATTGGGGAGTGGGTGTCCCATAGTATTTGCTTATGCTTTCCCAGCAAAAGCTGCCAAAAATTAGGAAGGAGCAACTTGCAATGCCCCTTACAAGAGCCATGCAGTACAGCATATTACAAACATAAGTCCCATTATTGGGGAGTGGGTGTCCCATAGTATTTGCTTATGCCTTGCAAGCAAAAGCTGCCAAAAATAAGGACGGAGCAACTTGCAATGCTGGCACCCTGGTGGTATAGTGGTGGTGGAGGCTGAGGATAAGGAGAAGAAGATTAAACAGCCGAAACGAGGAAGCGTATACCCATGTGTTGGTGTGAAGCGGTGCATGTGAATACACCTCCCGAAATAACAGAGTGGATTTGACTTTATGTTACTCTGCTGTCATTTGGTGGTGATGAGAAGTCTGGCCCAATCCAGCCCTTGTCCATTTTGATAAGGGTCAGTTTGTCAGCATTGTCAGTTGACAGGCGAGTGCCCTTATCAGTTATAATTCCCCCAGCGGCACTAAAAATACGCCCCGATAACACGCTAGCGGCAGGGCAGGCCAGGACCTCCAAGTCGTACAGAGCGAGTTCATTCCAAGTGTCCAGCTTGGATACCCAATAATTAAAAGGCACAGAGGAATCACGGAGGACGCTGGTACGATCGGCAAGGTACTCCCTCACCATCTTTTGAAACTTTCCACTCCTTGTGAGAGTACCCCGCGCCTCAGGGCCTGTAAGCTGGGCGGGTGTCAGAAAACTGTCCCAGAACGTTGACAGTGTTCCCCTGCCTCTGCTGGATTGGAGTTGCATCTCTCTCGCCTGTACGCCTTGGTTGGGCAGCGAACTGTGACCTCTGCCGCTATCGTGTTCAGATGGGAATTTTTTTAAGAGTTCTGCAGCAAGGGCCTTCTGATATTGCCCCATTTTTGTAGACCTCTCCACCTCAGGAATAAGAGAGTGAAAGTTCTCCTTGTAGCGGGGGTCTACAAGTGTCACCAACCAGTAATGACTGTCACCCAACATTTTGACAATGCGAGGGTCACGGTTAAGGCAGCGTAACATAAAGTCAGCCATGCGTGCCAGACTGGTAACGGGCAAGATTTCCGTGTCCTCACCAAGATGACGACTGACCATGCTCTCCTCCTCCTCCTCCTCCTCCTCCTCTTCCTCCTCCCCCCTGTCCTCAGGCCACCCACGCTGCACCGACAGTATGACACTTGTACAGGTACTACCGTCTACAACGCATGATAGCAGCTTCTGTTCTTCCTCCTCCTCCTCCTCCTCTCCCTCATTGTCCCCCAATGCACGTTGGGATGAGATGAGGCTGGACTGTGTGTAATCGCCCGCTACAGCTTCTTGATCCATCTCATCATACTCTGGCTGCAATGCCTCCTCTTTAATTCTCTGCAGAGAGCGTTGCAAAAGACAGACAAGTGGGATGCTGACACTAATGATGGCGTCATCGCCACTCACCATCTTGGTGGCCTCCTCAAAGTTTGTCAGGATCGTACATATGTCAGACATCCAGGTCCACTCCTGAGGTCTTATGTGTGGAGTCTGACCTGAATATCGACGGCCTTGTTGCAGCTGGTACTCCACAACTGCTCTCTTCTGCTCACAAATCCTTTGCAACATGTGGAGGGTATAGTTCCAATGTGTGGGAACATCACACACCAGTCGGTGTGCCGGAAGCTGCAAACGCTGCTGCAACACAGCAAGGATGGTGGAAGCTGTAGCCAACTTGCGAAAATGAGCTGACAGGCGGCGTACTTTCACGAGCAGATCTGGCAACTCGGGGTACGATTTAAGAAACAGCTGAACCACGTGGTTAAGCACATGAGCCAGGCATGGTACGTGTGTGATCTCACCTCGCCTCAGAGCCGCCACCAGGTTACGGCCATTGTCACACACGACCATGCCGGGATGTAGGTTCAGCGGTCTCAGCCACAGATCTGCCTGCTCTTTCACAGCTGTCCACAACTCACAAGCAGTGTGAGGTTTATCACCTAAGCTTATGAGTTTCAGCACAGCCTGTTGCCGCTTGGCGGAGGCAGTACTGCAATGCTTCCAGCTTGTAACTGATGTGGTGATATCTGAGATGGAGGCTGAACATGAGGAGGAGGAGGAGGAGGATGCGCAGGAGCTCAACACTGTGGGGGCAACTCTGACTGACACAGGGCCCGCAATCCTCGGTGTGGGGAGGATGTGTTCCGTCCCAAGGTCCGACTGGATCCCGGCTTCCACTATGTTTACCCAGTGTGCCGTCAGAGAGATGTACCGTCCCTGGCCACAAGCACTTGTCCACGTGTCCGTTGTCAGGTGGACTCTCCCAGTAACTGCGTTGTTGAGGGCACGGCAGATGCTTTGGGACACGTGCTTGTGTAGTGCGGGGATGGCACACCGGGCAAAATAGTGTCGGCTGGGGACCGAGTACCGAGGGACGGCCACCGCCATAAGATTGCAGAAGGATTCCGTCTCCACCAGCCTAAAAGGCAGCATTTCCAATGCAAGCAGTCATGAAATGTGCGAATTTAGGACTGTGGCCGGTGGGGCGTTAGCTGCGAATTTCCGCTTTCGTTCAAAGGTCTGGGATATGGACAATTGAACGCTGCGGTGGGACGTGGACGTGGACGTTGATGCTGTTTCTTGAGAAACTGCCATAACAAGTGAAGACTGAGAGGAGGGGGCATCTTTACATGCAGTATGGACAGGGGATTGCCTTGCACACACAACAGGGAGTTCTATTGCACGCACAACAGTGGAAGAAGCAGTGGTGACACCCGCTGACACTGGTCGTGGACCCTGGGTTTCGCCCCACAAAGTCGGGTGCTTTGCTGCCATGTGCCTAATCATGCTGGTGGTGGTCAGGCTGGTAGTTTTGTCACCCCTGCTGATGCTGGCATGGCAGGTGGAACATATGGCCTTTTTGGGGTTATCAGCAGAGTCTTTAAAAAAATTCCAGACTCTGGAAGACCTACCGCTTGTACTGGCAACGTCCCTCGTGTTGGTGTTACGGGGAACGGTTGCCTGCCTTCTGTCTGCGGCCACCACACTGCTTCTTCCTGCCTGTTGGGGTACTCTGCCTCCCTCCCCCTGTGTGCTGCTGGCCTCACTCTGCATGTCCTCCTTCCACGTTGGGTCAGTTACTAGATCATCCACCACCTCCTCCTCTTCCACTTGCGCACCACGATCCTCCTCCTCACTTCCTGGCAATTGTGTCTCGTCATCGTCCGCCTCTTGTGACAGATTGCCAACGTTGACTTCCTTTGGCCGTGGCTGTTCAAATATTTTGGCATCGCAACATGGGATCTCCTCTTCCACCACTTCAAGCGTATCAGGCGAGGGGCCCAAATATGGAAATGGACCAGTGAACAGCTCTTCAGAGTGTCCAAGTGTGGGATCACTTGCTGTCTGACGACACTCGGCATGGTGGGAGGAAGGAGCATCAGGGTGAGGAGGCGTATGCGGTCGAGACTCATGGCTACTAAGAGTTGACCGTGTGGAAGACAGACCGGAGGTGGTGGTGCCCAGGTAACTGGAAGTATTATCTGCTATCCAATTAATAACCTGTTCACACTGATCAGTTCTCAATACTGGTGTTTGTTCTGTGCTTCCCTAGTAATTCGGTCAAGAAGTGGGAGCGAGAAGATGTGGCTGTTGGTTGTGGCACATTTTCACCTTGGCCACGGCCCCGTCCTCTGCACGAACCATCACCAGAACGTCCACTTCCACATCCCTTGCCAAGCGCCTTGCCCATTGTAAATGAAGTAAAATAGCTTACACTTGCACTATCAATGGAAAAAGGGTAATAAAGAGTAGATTAGAACCGTGGAAGAGGAAAACCACAGTTATTGTTTACTGGGGTATACCACACTTTTTTAAATAGAGATATTTGCGGCTGAACAGTGAGCGACACACTCAAACTGCTTTTTTTTTAGATACCAAAGGCCCAAAACTGGATAGTACAGCAATTTGACCCGTGGAACTGCGAAACCACACTGGGATGTCGGGCCTACACAAGACTATTTTCAACAGATATATTTTTGTGTCACAACAGTCAGGAGACACTACTGTTTTTCTTTACGGAAAAAACTACCAAAAGCTGAATAATAGAGATTTTTTACCGTGGGATGGCAAAACCACAGTTATTGTTTACTGGGGTATACCACACATTTTTAAATAGAGATATTTGCGGCTGAACAGTGAGCGACACACTCAAACTGCTTTTTTTTTAGATACCAAAGGCCCAAAACTGGATAGTACAGCGATTTGACCCGTGGAACTGCGAAACCACACTGGGATGTCGGGCCTACACAAGACTATTTTAAACAGATATATTTTTGGGTCACAACAGTCAGGAGACACTACTGTTTTTCTTTACGGAAAAAACTACCAAAAGCTGAATAATAGAGATTTTTTACCGTGGGATGGCAAAACCACAGTTATTGTTTACTGGGGTATACCACACTTTTTTAAATAGAGATATTTGCGGCTTAACAGTGAGCGACACACTCAAACTGCTTTTTTTTTAGATACCAAAGGCCCAAAACTGGATAGTACAACGATTTGACCCGTGGAACTGCGAAACCACACTGGGATGTCGGGCCTACACAAGACTATTTTCAACAGATATATTTTTCTGTCACAACAGTCAGGAGACACTACTGTTTTTCTTTACGGAAAAAACTACCAAAAGCTGAATAATAGAGATTTTTTACCGTGGGAAGGCAAAACCACAGTTATTGTTTACTGGGGTATACCACACTTTTTTAAATAGAGATATTTGCGGCTGAACAGTGAGCGACACACTCAAACTGCTTTTTTTATAGATACCAAAGGCCCAAAACTGGATAGTACAGCGATTTGACCCGTGGAACTGCGAAACCACACTGGGATGTCGGGCCTACACAAGACTATTTTCAACAGATATATTTTTGTGTCACAACAGTCAGGAGACACTACTGTTTTTCTTTACGGAAAAAACTACCAAAAGCTGAATAATAGAGATTTTTTACCGTGGGATGGCAAAACCACAGTTATTGTTTACTGGGGTATACCACACTTTTTTAAATAGAGATATTTGAGGCTGAACAGTGAGCGACACACTCAAACTGCTTTTTTTTTAGATACCAAAGGCCCAAAACTGGATAGTACAGCGATTTGACCCGTGGAACTGCGAAACCACACTGGGATGTCGGGCCTACACAAGACTATTTTCAACAGATATATTTTTGTGTCACAACAGTCAGGAGACACTACTGTTTTTCTTTACGGAAAAAAATGCCAAAACCTGAATAATAGAGATTTTTTACCATGGGATGGCAAAACCACAGTTATTGTTTACTGAGGTATACCACACTTTTTTAAATAGAGATATTTGCGGCTGAACAGTGAGCGACACACTCAAACTGCTTTTTTTTTTAGATACCAAAGGCCCAAAACTGGATAGTACAGCGATTTGACCCGTGGAACTGCGAAACCACACTGGGATGTCGGGCCTACACAAGACTATTTTCAACAGATATATTTTTGTGTCACAACAGTCAGGAGACACTACTGTTTTTCTTTACGGAAAAAACTACCAAAAGCTGAATAATAGAGATTTTTTACTGTGGGATGGCAAAACCACAGTTATTGTTTACTGAGGTATACCACACTTTTTTAAATAGAGATATTTCCGGCTGAACAGTGAGCGACACACTCAAACTGCTTTTTTTTTTAGATACCAAAGGCCCAAAACTGGATAGTACAGCGATTTGACCCGTGGAACTGCGAAACCACACTGGGATGTCGGGCCTACACAAGACTATTTTCAACAGATATATTTTTGTGTCACAACAGTCAGGAGACACTACTGTTTTTCTTTACGGAAAAAACTACCAAAAGCTGAATAATAGAGATTTTTTACTGTGGGATGGCAAAACCACAGTTATTGTTTACTGGGGTATACCAAACTTTTTTAAATAGAGATATTTGCAGCTGAACAGTGAGCGACACACTCAAACTGTTTTTTTTTTAGATACAAATGGCCCAAAATGGATAATACAGAGGTTTGAACTGTGGAAGTGCAAAACAACACTTCTGTTTCTCTAGCCTACACCAGACTATTTTTAACAGTTATATTTGTGTCTGAAAAATCAGAGACACGCTTTTTTTTTGGGGGGGGGGGGGACACCAAAAGGTTAATAAGTCTGGTATTTGTACAGTGTGAAGGAGGAAAAAAAGGAGGATTTAAATGAAAAAAAAAAAGATTTTTCCTGGCTCCCGACACCTGGTGCTAAGTCCAGCAATTTCAGCAACAGGAGCACACAGGACTGTAATGCAGCGTTTGCTGGTATAACCACTGTGTCTCCTATACAGCCTGCCTGCCTGGTATCTGGGATGGATATTAGTCCTGTAAAGGACTGTTTGTTTGTTCTGGCAGCCTTTACAGACCCTACAGTAACTATTTTGCAGTTTATATCTCTCCCTAAATCAGCAGCGCTGTCCCTACACTGTCTAATCCGGAGCGACTGTGTCCAAGATGGCGGCGCCCCGTTTTAAATACTCGAGGTGACGCTGTGCGGCCAGCCAATCACTGTAATGCCCACAACCAACATGGCTGCAGCATTACAGTGACTGGCTGGCAATCCCTGCATATTCATTGGCTCTGTAAAGAGCGCCAAACATGCAGGGCGGAGACCCGAGCTCCCGCCTGAGTAACCCGGAAATGCTCGGTGCTCGCCGAACATCCCGGGCGAATACCGAGCAGTGTCGAGCATGTTCGCTCAACACTAGTTGCTGCCAGTTCTGAGGTTATGGCTCAGCTTGACATTTTCCAGTTTTGCAGGGAAGTAACCATAGTGTGTGTTTCATCTGCTGCACTAAGCTTCTTTGGCTGATCACTGCATCTCAAACGCACATAGAGACACGTTGTAATGTAGCTTAGCTCTGTGGGCAGCAGTAGTGAAGAGTCTGTGTTAGAACCGCATAAAAAAATAATACAAATACAATATAAAAATGTGAAAAAAACACAGCTATAAGATAATTTTCTAAGTATTACCTCTAAATAATACAGTCATATAGTTTCCAAATAACAAATATTATCCCCATACAATTACTGAACAAATTGCACTATATCAAGACCAATATACTAATGATAGCACATACAAGAAGCAAAAATGCTATTACAGTGTCCAAATATAACCACCTTCCTATTACTGAGCAAAACCAACAACACCATGACCAATACTATATGGCATAATACCATATAGCATGATATAGCAACACCATGACCAGACCACATATTACCACCACATAGTGACCGATTAATTCCACCATAATGATTATTAATAAAAATCACAGTACTAACACTAAGATTACCCCCATATAATGACCAAATAGTGGAAGGTATCAGTATATACAGTACAAATAACTCCAGATACTCATCTGAGATGTCTCTAGTTGAAGTCATTCATATTATTTTTTCTTCTTCACTCGGAGCAAACCACTATGTCCTTTTCCATCCACGACTCATCTCTGCAAAATGTAATACATACATCTATGGTTGATTGCTTTTTGAGCACCCTCCCAACATTTTACCCTACTTCTACAATAAAAGTATCTCCCTTTTGTCCCCTAGTTACAGTATCTCCAAAAATAAAATACAGTAGTGATGTTTGTATATATGTCCCACATACAATTGAAATGCTTATGTCCCATTTGTGCTTAAGTACAGTAGAACTGCCCAAATCATGACACCCACACAGTAGGATTGTCTACCTATTATGCCCCGATACAGGAGTAAATTGTGGTGCTTATATAGTAATGCTATTTCCCTATGTGGCCCTATACATTAATAATGTCCCCCTATGTGGCCAAATGTAATACCAACATCCCCCATGCGACACCCATATAGAAATACTGTCCTCCCATATGGGTTTCATACATTAATACCCTTATGTGGTCCCCATACATAGGGGTGGGCTCCATATAGTAATAGTAGCCTCCAAATCTGGAACCATATATTTAAAATACCCTCTATGTGATCCTCATATTGTAATAGTGTCCCTCAATTCTGACCCCCATATAGTAATAATCTCTCCCAATTCTACCCTCATAAATGTTGCCCCCCTATGTAGTCCCCATATTGTAATAATATCATCTAATTCTGGCCCCATAAATTATGCCCCTTATGTGAGACCCATATTTTACTAATGTCCCACAAACCTGGCCTCCAGAAATTATGCCCCTATAAGTGGTCCTCATATTGTATTAATGTTGTGAGTTCTGGATCCTATAAACTATGTTGCTAAGTTCTGTCACCATATTATGTTAATGTTCCTAATTTTGGCCTCCATAAGTTGTGGCCCCCATTATGTTATAATGTCCCCCATTTCTGGCCACAATTTCCCAGAAGGAACAGCTCTGTCTTCTTCCTTGGTCTCCAGGCTAGCTCCTTGCCCCATGCTTACTTTACGGCTACCAGACTATCAGAGGCTGGCATCACATGGCATAATACAGCGTAATGACATCACACTGGTGTCACATCTCAGGCCCAGTCAGGCATCATTATGCTGGGTTGCTCTGAAGCTGCAAGCTTCCGATAGGCCATGGCTGTAAAGTAAGCATGGGGCAGGATGGCAGTGGCTCTCTGCTCCACAATAGTTTTCAACCGAAGGTGTGTCTGAGGCCCCGATATGCCCCTGTGTATTACGTTGTGAAGGTCAAACATGGATATTAGGATACAATAATGCAAATAATGCATACATATAGACACAGAGCATTTACAGCTCCGACCTTGTGGTAAACAGTAAATGTTATAGATTTTGATGTTAAAGGTTTGCCGAATATACTTCTGTATTCCTGAAGTATACCAGTGTGTATGTTACTACATGGGAAGTCAGGGTCTACAATGCATGGAAGCCTTTGCAGGGCACCGTAGGCCTGCACTACGTCTTTTTAACCACTGATTCCTAACTATTCACAGTTGTTGTAGCAACACGTTTCTTCTAGGATTTTCCACTTGCTTTTGAAGACAACACCCCACTGAGCATTCACACTTAACGTTCTTAAAGATCTGTATCACTGGATAGTCCTGGTATTTTTAGCTCAGCGGAAACAAAATCCTTTAGTCAAACATGAAGTAATGTGGATGTATAATCTTAAAGTTGCACAGAAGAAACCTAATAGAACATATTAAACTGTTTTACCAAAGTGAGGGGTAGAATACGAATTATTGAACACCGCCCCACTCATTAATATGTCTGCCTATGTAATTGGCATTTTCACTAGTAAATATTTGCACAAGTCGACTGAAACAGACATTCGTCTTTGATATGGTGATGGAAAGAAAGTTACCTTGTTTCTGTCAAAACCAGAAGTCATTTAATTATTTGCTTTGGACGTGAACGTAATGGGTTTATCTGTATATATATATGCATATCACATCTACATATGCATTGCAGATACAGCAATTATGAATAATGCAAGTGGTGTGCGGAGTATTCAGGCTGCAGTATGAGGAACTGACAAGCAGGGAGAACAGCAACGATTATATTAAAAATGATGGCTAGAGCACAGAAATCAAGAAAAGACAGTGCAGAGAACTTGCTTATGTAAATCCTCTTTGGGCTGAGTTTAGACAGGGACATTTAACGATTGGAAGAACACAGAAAATCGTTCTCTGGTGCATACATATTTCCTGTTGGTTATATAGTGACAGCATATTACGTAGCCATGTTGTCTTCATTTACACCAGTTTTTATCCAAAATTGAGGCTCACAAACTAAGTTTCCTACGTCAGTTCCCTACTAGCATATACAACGCTGTACTTTTTTCAGTGATGGAACTAAAAAAAATCACAAGTTTAAAGTGTAAGTCTCATTTATTAAAACTTCAAACTTGGAACAAATCAATAAATTTGGTACTTGTCCTTGTAGAGGTTTAAGTGCTGAGGTCCCAATGATTGCTCAGTAATGTGATAGATGTTCTTGTCGACAGATTCTGAGAAAGCTGTATGGGTTTTTAAAAAGTCTGCGCTCCATATACAGCCATCCGTATCTCCAAGGACTAGCCCCAAAAAAATTTGGTGAGTGCAGACGAGGCACAGCTGAGAACTTCTGCCCTCTCTTTCCATTGATCAGAATCTGCCAAGTTTCAAATTTGGCAAATTATGAAAATTCCTCAGTGAAATTCGATTTGCATTGAAGTATAGTTGATACAAATTGAAGGTTCTTTATTATGTTCTTGGGTCTTTTTAGACCCAAACATAAAATGTAAAAATAAAAAATAATACCTCACCGCTCACCTGATGTGCTACCCCCACAGCACACAGTCCGGTCATCACTTCTTTTTGCCTTCCCTGGTCATGTGCATGCTCTACTGCCTGCCTTATCATATGCCAGGACTTCCAGCACTGACAAGGTCTCTAACAACACTATGTGTCATGTGCGAAGCACACTTTGTGATGTTGTGGTGTGCCCCAAGGAAAAGAGTAAATCAAGCTCAAGAGAACGTGTGCAATGAGGGATGGCAAAAACAGGAGCAAAATATCAGATGGTGGGCTGTGGAGGCTGTGGGGGCTGTGGGGGCTGTGGGGGCAGTGGGACTAGTGAGAGGTAAGGTGATTATTATAATCTTTTTTTAAAAGATTTTGTCTTTCTGTGGTTTAGAAAAATGGTATATGCAGTTGGCTGCCTTTTTGCTGAATTTGCGCAGAATGAATTGCAAAAAAAAACATATTCTGGAGAATACAAGTATTCATTAAATTCAAGGAGACTTCAATTCCACTTTAAAAAAAAGAGCATTATTGCTTTGTTTTGCTTTATCCATTGCTGCTAAAGGAAACAACTGCTAACACTGCATAAGTCAAATGCTGCTCCACCCAAAGGATACAAGTCTACTGACAGTTCTTTTGTATATGTTATAATAATAGTTTAATTTCACTAGCAAATCCACCCCTATAATCTGATAACATACATTTCCTTTTATACTGGCCATTTACCACCTGCTCCCCAATGTTGTCCAATATTTAAACAGTGCAGACAGTCGAAAAATGCACAAAATTTTTCACAGTGGCTCATGTTGGATGCTAAAGTTTAAACATCTTACACCACCTCTTAGTTTACGTTGCACCACTTATTTTACAATTTAAAGCAATTAACTGAAAAGGACATCAAATCCCCCCAAAAAATCACAAAATAAGCAATAATTACCAATACCTGATAATTTTTTGGCCAAACATTTGCGTCAAGGATCCTCATTGTTTGACGATTCCCTACAGTAAAATTACTCCTTATTTTTACCCAAGAGCTATGTTTTTGTTTCCAGGGTTAAACTTTAATCTGGAAGCTTGTAAGGATTTTTAGTCCTTTTGTCATCTATGGAATGTACATTCACATGTTTTTTAGACTTCCATTTACTGTAAAGAATCCCTGACATAATGTGCCATGGGAGAAAGAAATGTGTTTAGTAATGATAATATTATTTTGTTAAGGTAACTGTAAATCCAGTTGACATGTTTTCTGTGGTGCATCCTTAGAACATGGATTCTACATACTATGAAAATAGCCCTGTAAGATATTCAACAATGCTTTAAATGAGGCTCTGGTACCCTGAGAAAGAAGCTGTCTTACATTCAGCAATCTGCTTTTAATCTAGAGACATCCATGTTCAATCACACAGACGGGTTGTCATCATGAGACAAACCTTTTACATATGTTAACCGCATTTGATTGAAGTACAACCATGGATGATCCGCACTCCATTATGTACATCAGGACAGTTGAGCTCTAACTCAGGCAATTCATTTATACATAGGCTTCAGGGTTTTTTGGATGCTCTCAAAAAGTGAATTCTCTTTCAGAGGCATAAGACCATAAAAAAGGTTACTTACTTGTATAAACTGTGTGATGTAAAGCCTGCTGCAAAGGGTAAAGCAAATTAACAGAAGAACAGTAGGCATACATAACATTTTAAGACAAGGCAACAAAACCCAAAGTCAAACGCAATATGAAAATTATATAGATTGCAAGTCCTCCCTTTAACTGTCACTCATTTACTTCTTTTGTAGCTTTGCGTATGTAGTTATTTATTGTTATCTGGTAGTGATGATCGAGCACTAAAATGCTTGAGTGCTCAGTACTCGAATCGAGCAGGTCGGACACTCGGATGGGTTCGACTGAAGTAACGAGTATAATGGAAGTCAATGGGAATATCGAGCATTTTTCTGGAAGACCCTAACAGAAGGATTGGGGAGACAGGAAAATCGCTGAAATGGATGGAAACAGGGCTGAAATGGAATTGGAGCACCATGGAGAAGACGCCTGGATACATCTCTGACTCCCAGGTCGCTAATGGGAACAATGCCCCTGCTCTTCTCCATTTACATCTTCGGCCTGGGGCAGCTCATAGAGTCCCACGGCTTCCAATATCACCTCTATGCTGATGACACACAGATCTACCTCTCTGGACACTATATCACCTTCCTACTAACCAGAATCCCACAATATCTGTCCTCTATTTCATCCTTCCTCTGCTATATTTCTAAAATGTAACATGGATAAAATAGAATTCATAATCTTTCTCCCATCTCACTTAACCCCTCCAACAGACCCATCAATTAAAGTAAATGGCTGCTCACTCTCCCCAGTCCTGCAAGCTCGCTGCCTCGGGGTAACCCTGAACTCAGATCTCGCCCTTTCCACTTCCTGCCGACTCCAACTCAATAAATATTTCCTGGATCCGTACATTCCTTACTCAAGAATCTGCAAAAACCCTAGTCCATGCCCTCATCATCTCCCTCCTCGACTACTGCAACCTCCTGCTCTGTGGCCTGCCTTCTAACACTCTTTCACCCCTCCAATCTATCCTAAACTCTGCTGCCCGACTAATCTACCTGTTTCCCCTGCTATTCCCCGGCCTCTCCTCTTTGTCAATCCCTTTACTGGCTCCCCATTACCCAGAGACTGTAGTTCAAAACCCTAACCATGGCATACAAAGCCATCCACAACCTGTCCCCTACATACATCTGTGACCTAGTCTCCTGGTACTTACCTGTACGCAACCTCCAGTCCTCACAAGATCTCCTTCTCTACTCCCCTCTTATCTCCTCTTGCCCTGTGCATCTCCCCTCCTCTGGAAATTTCTACCCCAACATATCAGACTCTTGCCTACTGTTTAAGCCTTCAAAAGGAACCTGAAGACCCACCTCTTCCCACAAACCTACAACCTGCAGTAACTTTTGCTCTACCATACCGCTGCACGACGAGCTCTAGCCTCACCTACTGTATCCTCATCCATCCCTTGTAAATTGTGAGCCCTCGTGGGCAGGGTCCTCTCTCCTCCTGTACCAGTCAGTGACTTCTATTGTCTAAGATTATTATACTTGTTTTATTATGTATACCCATTTTCACATGTAAAGCACCATGGAATAAATGGTGCTATAATAATAAATAATAATAATAATGTTGTCTGAGTATTACTCCACTTTTACGGACTGGCAATAAAACATACAAATCTGAAGATAAAATGGATTTTACTGGAAAAATGTTAGGAAACATTCTTTCCTGTATAATGACTAATATATAAGGAAAATTAAAAAGAGAAAAAAGTCACCCCGCCCACATCTTAATAGCCGGGCCATCTCTCACCGTATTTCTTCATCGCCTATGACTACAGTAGATGACATAGTAGAGAGGGAAATAAAACTACACCCACCGGTAGTCACCTTTAAATGTATTTTTAACATTTTACTACCTTATGTGGTGTGTGTGACATTTTCTGACACATCCTGCTTAATTTATGAAGGACCGTCTCTGAAACTCAAAAAGCCTATGTAGACAATGGAAGAACTGCCAAAAATGAGAAAGAAGAGGGGCTCCGATACACCCTGTATTAGAAATAAAGGAGGGCCTCATACACATTCTGTTAAAATTGTTAGGTAGCGTGACTCCTTGATTAATAAAGCCTATGCACTAAGTTCAAGGGCTGCCAAGAATTAAAAGAAGGGACTGTAATACAACCTGGAAGACACGAAGAGGAGGGCCTCGAAAAACATTTTTTTCCAATTTTTAAGGAGTGGGACTCCTAGACTGGTAAAAGCTATGCACTAAGTGCACGATGTTCCTCTAATAATTATGAGTGACGGTCGCCTGATGACCCTCTAAAAATAATAAGCGAGTGTCTTATGATGACCCTCTAAAAATTTGGTGCAAGGGCTGCATGATGACCATGTTGATATGGTGGAGAAGGAGGACGACAAGAAAAAGAAGAAACCATTAACCATATACCCATTTTTGGGTGGGAAGGGGTGCATGGGAATGCACCAGAAAAAACGGAACATTTCAATCAGTTTTATGTTCCGCTGTTGTCATCAAGTGGGATTAAGAAATCTGGGCCAATCTAGGCCTTGTTCATTTTGAGAAGAGTTAGTCTGTTAGCATTTTTAGTTGACAGGCAGATGCGCCTATCAGTTATTATGCCCGCGGTGGCAGTAAAACCCTGCTTTGACAAAACACATGTGGCAGGGTAGGCCAGCACCTCCAAGGCATAGTGGGACAGTTCATGCCGTGTGTCCAGCTTGCATAACCAATAGCTGTACGGCACAGAGGAATACCAGAGGATGCTGGTATGGTCAACTAGGTACTCCTTCACCAGGACGACTCTGCATCTGACGCGCCCCCTGGGCCATGGGGTACTCGGTAGCTGGGCCGGTCAGTGCTGGGGGATGTCACGGTGGCAGTGACCTGGTCCATGACCAAGGGCGGTCAATTAAAGAGAAAAGTAAAAGGGAATAAAGTTTTTAGGATAATAATGTTCGTGACGCCACCTGTGGTATGCAGCTATATGGGGCCGCCGCTGCAGTGCAGATCCACTGGAGCTGATGTTGACACAGCAGAGTTGGTTCAGCTCTCCACAGGTAGAGCTAAGCTCCAGGGCAGTATATGATGATTTTATGAGGAGGTGTTTCTGGTGCTGTGTAGTGCAAGGCTGGTGATGGCGCAGCAATTATTCAAGGACACAGTGGGGCGCAGTCTTTTGGTTTTACTCACGGTTGTTCAATTCTCCAGGTTACAATGGCCAGTGTGTCGTCCTGTGTCCTCCAGGGTAGGGGTTCAGTAATCTCTCAAGTATCTAAGGAGTACTTAAACGGGACCCCGTTCTATGCATCTTTCCCAGTCGTCTCACTGCGCTGGCTCTCGCCCTCCTGCCCTGCGCCTCACAATCAGTGTCCTCGGGCTTTGTCAGGCAATGTGCAGTCCCCTGGACCCTATGCGGCCACCTTTTCGGCAATGTAATTGTGGCTGTTGGCTGCAGCACCTTGAAAATGCAGCAGCCTCCAGTTGTCTAGCTGAGCCTAGTTGTTCTCCACTAGTTAGGGGCCGGTCCCCTTCTGTGGCCTGATCCCTCCACGTCAGCGTGAATTCGGGCGCACGGATGGCCTCTGCACTCACCGTTTATTGGATGTGGGTGTGTGGGTCCCCGGTAGTACTCCCTCCTTACCTGAGAGTGGGGTACCACACCTCTGGGTGAGATGCAGTACCTCTGTGGCTACTGAACCCGCAGGGGTGCCATACTCCTCCTCCTTCTCCTCCTCCTCCACACTGAAGAATAGGATGAAGCTGGTGTGGGTAGTACTCTCTGTAGCACAGTAAACCATCTCCTGTTCCACCTCATCCTCAGTCTCCTCCTCCTCATTATCACCCAACCTGAGCTGAAAAGATGATATGAGGCTGGGCTGTGTAGTATCACCCTGTGTACTTTCTTCCTCCATCTCCATCTGGTCCACATGCAAAGCTTCCTCTATAATTGTGAGCAGCAAGTGCTGGAGTAGACACAGAAGTGGGATGGTTACGCTGATTATGGCAACATCACCGCTCATCATCTTGGTTGATTCCTCAAAATTTTGTAGAACCTCACATATGTCAGACATCCATGCCCACTCGTCAGTTTTTATGTGCGGAGGCTGACCAGAATACCAATGGGCATGTTGCAAGTGGCACATGCGGTGCAGTTTTGCAGTAGCTCAGGCAAATCTGGGTAGGTTTTCAGAAAACGCTGAGCCACTAAGTTAAGCACATGGGCCAGGCATGGTACGTATACGAGCTTTGCCAGTTTCAGAGCTACCACCAGGTTACGGCCATTATCGCACATGACCATGCCTGGTCTTCTTCTGACCATGGTTGCTCAAATATTTGGGCATCACTATATATGATCTCCTCATGTCCCTCTTGAAAAGTGCAGGGCAAGAGGTCAGAATCAATAAATGGGAATGTAAAGAGCTTCTCGGAGTGTCGGTGTGTGGGATCACTTGTCTCCTGGGACTCCAGGGTGAGGATTATGTGGTCCAGACACTTGGTTAGTGAGACTGGACTATGGAAGACAGGGTGGTGCTGGGAAACATACTGGAAGCATTATCTGCCATCCAAACGACCACCTGTTTGCACTTTTCTAACTTCAAGAGTAGTGTACAATGCCCCCCTGCAAAGTTGGACAGGAAACTATGTCTCATAGATGTGCATGTTTGTTGTGCCCCCTCAGCAAGCACAGTTTAACCTGGCCCATGGCCTCGGCTTCTGCGTGCCCCTTCAGCAGCACATCCACTTCCCCAACCCTTACTGCACACCTTGCGCATTTTAAATTAGTTATATAATATATGCCTGCAAACTTTGCTGTATTAAATGGGAAAATAAAATATATATATCCGTGAAAAATATTTTTTTTAGGTTGCAGAAGCAGTATACCTATAGAAGGACTGTAAGGCAACAAACTCTGCCTATATGCCTCTAATCCAAAACTATTCCTCCTCCAAGAGCTATCCCTACACTGAATGCAGGTAACAGTAGTTTTACTAGAGAATTGACAGTATTTAGCCCTGAAAAGGACTTTGTTTTAATGGTGCAGCAGCGGTATACAAGTACTGAAATAGTAATTAACCACTGCCTATTGTATATGCTTGCTCTAATCTAAGCTCTCCCTCCTAGATCAACCCTCCCTGAGATGCATCCAGAGGAGAGTGTGCTGAGTATGGTGTCACCAGGTTTTATATAAGACCCGATGACACAATGCGGTCTGCCAATCACAATAACGCCACTAACGCATCTAACAACTGTGAAACATACAGGGTGGAGACTCGAGCATGGTGCTCGAGCACCCGCAATACTCGATCGAGTAATGAGCATACCCAAGCACCCCGATGCTTGATTGAGTATCGAGCAATGGCGAGCACGCTCGCTCATCAATATTATCTGGGTTTCCAAATGTCTATGAATTCACAGACAGTCTGCAAAATAACACATATATTTTTGATTTGAAATCCATAGGGTCCAGAAAAATAAGCAGTGGCTGGAATTATTTTATAGCATTTTCCATTTTATGTTGTTTTATAATATTTTGTGCATAAAGCGAGTTTTCTAGTAGAAACCGCTTCAGGAACTGCTCCTTCTTTTCAGAGGTTGTGGAGGAGTTTTTCATTAACTGAAGTATTTCTGGAATCAGTTTTTTTTAGAGCTCTTGAAGCGTTTTAGAACATTTTTTTTCCAAAGTGTTTTTTGCAGCCTTTTGATTAGACAATGCCTAGTTTTGAGTGGATTCCATCAGGAGTCACTTCAAAGAACTGACATGCACTTTCTTTTTTCTCTATCAGGTGTTTTTTATAAAACCTGAAGCAGAACAAATGGTCAAGAGACTGAACATATGAACAGCAACTTTTTTTTACAGTAGAAATTAGTCTTTTAAGCATGTTTGATCAATTTTTCACAATTTTTTTTTAATCAGACCCACTCCTAAAACCTCCTCAAAAAGCTCAATGTGCACATAACCATCGACAACTGTCAAGGAAGAGAAAGTTCACACATGCAGAGCAACTAGATTTTACAGTGGGGATTATAATACAATCACCTTGTAAGTTTACGTCGACTTCCCAGGTACGAGTGACGCGCAAGGAATGACTACTGTATGCAGTTACGGTTCATTGAGGAAGATGGTACCTGTGTGCGTGGCTGAGGCTGTAAATAGGCTTCCACAACTGAAAAGTGGCTTACATTATGTTTTCAGAGTGTATATGTGTCTTGCAAGTTCTTTTTGACAATCACCATGTGATTTTTTCATTCTATTAATACTGTACATGTCAGGGTGCAGAAAGAGGGGATATCAAAGAGCACTTTATATCTCTATGCACAGTGTTTGCTTTACTCTCCATCTACTGAATGGTAATGCTGCCTGCTGCTCTAAGGTGGAATAGGGATATAGCAGAACATGCAATGTTGGTAAATACAGACAAGTGAAACAATATGGGGTGGTCTGCATACAGAACAAATATGCACCATAATATGTAATAGGTAATAGCATGGAATACTTGTGCAAATCTTTACACTTTGCATTTTTTTTTCTCATAAAGAACACAAGTCTACTGAGATAGTGGGAGCAGTCATATCTTGTAGATAAAGGATAATGTATTTTGTGAGACAACTTTTTTAAGGTACAGTATATGCCTCCCTATGTTTCTATCTAAAAGTTTGTACTTTTATTTGGGGATTTATTTGACACAACAGCCAACAGCAATAAACATTTCTCCTGACCTTATGTCTGGCCTTTTGTGAGGTACTTGGCTTTAAAGATTTTAGGGCCAAGGAAGGTGTTTGAATTAAAGGAAATGTCGAAAAGTAAAAAAAAAACCTGCTGCTCCAGCACCAATACTTCCATCATTTTTTATTACTTGGTAATAGTTATATTGGCAATAAGTACAGCATTGCATTGCTGTAAAAAATTTGGTGATATGGTGGTTGTTATGGGGATGGTTGCAAACAACTTTATTAATAATGGAAAGCAACCGAACCTGGGGTCCACGATGCAGCCTGGAAGACTGCGGCCGAACACCTTCCGGGTAAGAAGGTAAAACAACCAATTAATATATAAATCCCTCCATTGTTACTGCACACCGAGATGGGAAAAGGGATTCGCACTATCTCCGTTAACTGCACGAAAGATGTGCGACAAATAATGTAGCCGTAGCCCTGTTAACTGCACAGAGGCTACGCAGTAGGCGCTAGGATGTGTGTGTGACTGACGCCGGCGAATACGTGCTCCCAGCCGGTGTGCTACCGAACTGTGGAGTAACTCTCCACGTGGCTAACAGGCGGTGCCAGGAATACGGAGTCCGCAGTCTGCTCGGGGTGTATAGTGATCCCCTTGTCGGAGCCAGACTGTCAAACGGAACTACCTGCCTCCCTGCAGCTAAGACTGCCTATCCCCAGCTAAACCTGCCTGTCCGAAGCTAGAGCAGCAAGAGAGCACGTGGAGCCCAAACAGACAAGCGTCCACACAGTAACACAACCTTAGCTCAATGATCAGAGCGCGCCGCCATGCTTGTGGGCGGCCTATTTAAAGACCAAGCCCTGCCCACTGTCGCATTATTGGTTGCACTACTGATGACGTCACCCGCGGCCAATCAGGTGGTGCCGGGTCACCGGATCAGCTGACATCAAAGCACCAATCACGGTCCGTCATGTCACGGGCATGCTCAGTGCAGTGCATGCTGGACTTAGCCTGTAGCAGCCATTGTTCCTCTCCGCAACCTATGCTTAACACTACTAGGAACAAGGGCCCAAGATACAGCCTGTACTTCTCATGCACTGGCTAGGCGTTGGGACTGACGGCGATGCTAAGCAGCATCTGCCCTGTCTAGACCAGAATAGGGGACCACAGATGAATCTGACCCAATTTCAGGTCCAGCAACCGCCCGATGCCTAATAGTGGTGAGGATGAAACTTAGTCCAACTCTTTTTAACTACTGGACAATCTCTTAATTTTAGGTTATTCGTGACTCAATTGGATTATGTTGAGGGTATTGTGAGCATGTGATATGATGGTATGGGTCCAATATGTCAAAAATGAGTCATCCATAATTTTTGATTCAGTTGTTTAGAAAAAATGCATGCTTTCTACCAACCATATTTACAAGGGTCTTACAATATGTTGTAAATAAAAACTTTCATCAAAGTTTTGATCCTCTTAATATATTGCAGTCATCAAATTATATAGCACTGTGTACTTACAATTGCTCATTTTGTCCTTCTACCCAGTTAAGTCTTCTCTTTTCCATTAAGTCTATGACATCATGGGATTAAAAACAGACTGACTACTTCTAAACTCAATGTAGATACAGGAGGTCTTTTTCACCTGCATGAGTCATCATTAAAACTACAATTCTACATTACTGCAAAGTCAGCCCAGATCCACCCCCTCTTCAACTCCTGACCAAGCTACTTCACTCTTCCCCCCTACCAGGATGTTTGCAGTGATGTAGAATTGTAGTTCTAATTGTGACTCATGCAGGGAAGAGACTTCCTGTGTCTACATAAAGCTTAGAAGGATTCAGCTAGTCTGTTTTTAATCACGTGCTATCATAGACCTAATGGAAAAGACAATGAGAATTACTGGATAGAATGACAAAAAGAGCAATTGTAAGTACACAGTGCCATATAATATGATGACTGCAATATATTAAGAGGATAAAAACTTTGATCGGAGTGCTTCTTTAAGTAAATATTGATTGGGTCAGAAGAGTTGTAATAAAATAAACTAATCTATAACCAACTCCTTAGCGAGCACCACTCCTCTCCTCTCACACTGTTTCCCCCACCGGCATCAAGTCACGAATCATTGATCACTCAGTCAACATTCAAAACACCCCTCCACTGAGGCTGAGAAGACTGCAACCATCCAAGTTGTTTTTTATTTTATTGCATCCCCCTAATCCAGACTAGCATTACTTAAAATGTACTGGAACACCCCTTTATTATATTATAATGGTGGATTGGATGTTCAAACGATTTGCCTCCCAATTGAACTCTTTTATCAATTAATTCATTAATCTCAACTTACTGTTTTGTGTGAAGCATATGGCGTCTAATAACTATTGGCTGCTATTTATGGCTTAAAAAATAAAGAGATAGAATATCTGTGTATAAAGTAGTGCTACTAGGGTCAAGCTCAGAATGTGCCGGCAACTAAGAAATAAACCACCATGCCATATATTGTTGTCACACTGAAAGAAGTTTCAGTTTTCTCCCATTGATGAATGGCACAAGCTGGTCCATTCAACACTTCAGTGTTATTACTTGTGAAAGGAAAAGAAAAACAATATCTTTTTATAGGTGATAAATCATTCAATAACTATAGCCATCAAATATTGATTTGGGTATATTGAATAATATGTGTCTCTAGGGCATAAACTTGCCTCTTGAAGGTCAACCTTTTCATTTTAGACCAAGTTGACAGGTTCCATTTAGACATGTTTTATTTGAGAAAGTCGACTGGGAAGGAATGGGGATTATAGAGGACAAGTTGTATTTGCCAGTAGTAAACCAAATTTATTTGCACATATATGAATATATGAAGAAATTATTACTAATATGGCATTAAAGTTTTAAAAAATAACCATTAATTCAGATCTAAAGATTGAAACCAATGTTGCAATGTATACATATATATGGTATGTATATTTCATTCTTTTGTTTTTATGGTTTTTATACAACAAACTGCAAAATTGGTTTCAATCTTTAGATCTGTAGTTAATTATAAAATTAATTTATACCCAGGAAATGAATAATAACTATTTACTGATCATCAATACACTATGGGAAGCACCAATCCCATGTATGCTCTATTTGACTGTTGGTTTACACATAGCAACTTTTCAAATCATAGAGGCTGATGGACATTTCCATTAGAATTCTCATTGTACTTATACCACCATATTTGAATGAAGGTTGAATTGACTGGCATATGCAGTTTAAATAGTTGGTAGATTAGTCATTTATATTCATTAATACCGTTAATGATAATGTTTGCAAGATCAACTTTAATCAATGAAAAATAAAGGATATTAAAGGGAACCTGTCAGCTAATAATAATTTTTTTTTTTCATAGTGCCAACTTATTCCGCAGCACCTTAGGTTACAGAGGCTACTTGTACGGATAACAAAGATATAACAAAGTAAACACATAATTCAACAGATTCCAAGAGGAGTGAGGGCCCTGTTAGCAAGCTTACAATTAGAGATGAGTGGACTAGTGGAAGTTCGGGTTCAACGGGTTCGGGTACCAGAACTTGACCCGAACTTGTCCTGGACCCGAAACCCATGTAAGTCAATGGAGACCCGAACTCTGGTGCTATAAAATGACTGTAAAATGGTACTAGTAAGGGCTAGGAGTCTGAAAAGGGAAGCAAAATGGGAGTAAGAGCAGAAAAATTGCCCTGCAAACAAATGTGGATAGGGAAATTACTTAAAATAACAGAGAATAAAAAAATAATAATATTAATCTTGAACCAAGAAGCAGAGGTACAAGTGGACGAGGAGGTGGAGGTGGACGTGACGGTGGAGTTTTTTTAGGAAACTGACTTAAAAGAACATAGCATATTAAAAAAAAAAAATAACTATCTACAACCAGGAGGTGGAGGTCCAAGTGGAGAAGGAGGTTGAGTTTTTCTTTAGCTTTTTTTATTTTTTTTTATTTGGAGAGGCCCCAAAATTAAACGAATGGCAAATAGAGTATAACAATAGCTGGGTGCTGCTGGTATAGTTGTCCAGTCCGCCAAAGGTATGGACAAGTCTAGTGAGATCCACGCCTGGTTAATTTTAATAAATGTTAGCTTCCCCAAGTTGGCAGTGGACAGATGGATGCGCCTGTCTGTGATCACACCTCCTGCCATGCTAAACACACGTTCTGACAGTACACTTGCCACAGGGGAGGCCAGCACCTCCAAGGCATAAAGGTAAAGCTCAGGTCATTTGTCCAATTTGGAAAGCCAGAAGTTAAATGGAGCAGACCCAACACTTAGTACGTGGAGACATGTGGACACATACTCTTCCACCATGTTGTTGTCACGCTGCTGCCTGCTAATACGGACCAAATCAGATGGTGGTGCAGAATGTTATGGCGTGCTGAGGACGTTTTTTTCACATTTTGGCCATGCTAACCCTGCTTTCCAAGGTAGTAGTGTTGACTCAGCTGTATTGGACATCCTCCTCCTCCTCCTCTGCCTTGTTCTTCCACTGAGCCCCGCTGTCAGGTGAAAATTCTGACAGTAGTGCCTCTACCAACATGTGCTTGCATTGATGCATTTTGTGATCCCCCTCCAGTGACGGAAGTGATGATGGTACATTGTCCTTATAGTGGGGATCCAGTAGGGTGGCCACCCAGTAATCAGCAGTAGTAACAATCTGGACAATTTGACGGTCATTGCACAGGCAGAGCAGCATGTATTGGCTCATGTGTGCCAGGCTGACCAGAGGCAACAAGCTGTCCTAGGTGGGAGGTGTATGGTCTGGGTTCGGTATATTCCCCCAGCCACACTCTAATGATGCCTGTGAGCTGTTTTGAATGACACTCCTGTGAACACAGTTCCTCCTCATTCTCATCTTCCAAAGCTGTCCCTTGGCTAGACAATTGTGTACCTGGCCGCTGTTGGTACAGGAACCCACCCTCCGAGCTATGTGTAGACGACGGGCCTGATAACAGTGTGAATGGACCCTGTTCTTCCTGCTCCTCTTCCTCCTGTGCCACCACCTCATCGATCATCTCCTGAAGTGTTTTTCCAACAAGCATAAAAGTGGTGTAGTAGCACACATGATGGCGTCATACTCCATATTGGTGGAGTATTCGAAGCAGCGCAACACAGCACGCATGTCCCTCATGGAGGTTTACTCATTGGTGGTGAAGTGATGTTGTTCCTCAGAGTGACTCACCCGTGTGTGCTGCAGCTGAAACTCCACTATTGCCTGCTGCTGCTCACACAGTCTCTCCAACATATGCAAGGTGGAGTTCCACCTTGTTGATATGTTGCATATGAGGTGGTGAGTGGGAACACAGAAGTGACGCTGCAGCGCAGGCAGACACGCAGCAACAAGGTGAAAATGCCAGAAGCGTGCACACACTGCCCACACTTTCAGCAGCAGCTATGACATATGTTGATAATTTTTAAGGAATCTCTGCACCAACAAATTCAGCACATGTGCCAGGCAAGGGATGTGTGTCAAATTGACAAGGCCCAGAGCTGCTATGAAATTTTGCCTGTTATGGCACACCAACAGGCCGGGCTTGACGTTCACCGGCACCAACCTTTCTTCTGTATGCCATTTGATCCCCGTCCACAGCAAATGGGTGGTGTGGGATTTGTTCCCCAAACAGATGAGTTTCAGAACAGCTTGCTGTCTTTTTCCCCTGGCTATGCTGAAGTTGGTTGTGCAGGTCTTATGGTTACCGGATGAGGAGGCAGTGGAGGAAGCTGAGTAGGAGGAGGAGGCAACATGGATAGAGTAATGTCAAGTAATCCTTGGTGGTGGTAGGACATGCGCTAGAACACCTTATGCCTCTGTCCCAGCCGCTACAACATTTACACAGTGGGCAGTAAGGGAGATGTAATGTCCCTGGCCATGCTTACTGGTTCACGTATTGGTGGTTATGTTGATCTTGCCACAGATGGCGTTGCACAGTGCTCACCTGATTTGGTCTGCAATATGTGTGAGCAGGGCAACGAGGGCCATCTTTGAAAAGTGGTGGTAGCTGCGAACAACGTACTGCGGGACAGCCACCACCATCAGTTTTTTAAAACTGTCCCTCTCCACCAGCCGGAATGGCAGAATTTCAATGGCCATGAATTGAGAAATGCTGTCATTCTGGACCATGGCTAATTGGAGGGTTGGGGGGTATTTCCTCTTTTTCTTGAGGGTTTGGGGGATGGAGATGCTCTGTGACACTGCTGGTGGTGGTGGTGCTGCTGTCACAACCTCTCTTTGTAGGGAAGCAGGTGGCCCTGTTAATCATGAGCAGGAGGAAGAGGAAGAGACCACAGAAGAGGGAGCAGGAGGAGGCTCAGATCTGTCATGCTTTCTAAGGTATGTACTCCACTGCACCTCATGCTTGGAATTCAGCTCATTAGGTTCAGAAGATTTATGCCTCGG
The DNA here is from genome assembly GCF_046119375.1 of Phyllobates terribilis. Taxonomy (NCBI): domain Eukaryota; kingdom Metazoa; phylum Chordata; class Amphibia; order Anura; family Dendrobatidae; genus Phyllobates; species Phyllobates terribilis. Next base: position 228,197,087 of record NW_027362763.1, read on the forward strand.
TTGAGGTTCTGACAGCACAGCGTGCAAACTTCTCATGTCTTGTCATCAGCACATCGTCTGAAAAAATGCCACACCAGGGAGCTCCTTTGAACTTGCATTGGTTTGCTCATTTCCTTGGCGTGGTGGGCAGTAACTGCTGGCTACTGGTCAGGGGCTTCCAGCTATGCTTTTGCAACCTGTTCCCACTTTTGCTGTGCTGATGGGACAGCGTGACCACTCATCTTCCTCCAAAACTGTGCACGTCACTAGGATGGCCTTCGCTCTACGTGGAGTCTAGTATCTCATCATCCCACACATCATCTTCCACCCACTCCTCACCCCTGCCCTCCTTGCCGGTCTTCACACTACAGAAAGATGCAACAGTTGGCACCTATGTTTTGTCATCCTCTGAGATGTGCTGCTGTAGTCCGCTGACTGTGTGCACTAGTCCTTTCACAGTCTCATTCTCCAACATAACAAGTGGTTGGGCATCAGTCTTTTCCACTGCTAGGGCAGGGTCAGGTGGATACGCCATAGAACCCCAGCCAGCGGAGTCATCAAAAAGCAGAAGAGACTGATGCATGACTTTGAGCTCAGACTGCTTGGCTGATTTGCACCTTGGGTGAGGTGGAAGAAATATGCCCATGGTCCTCAGATGTCAATGCTGTGCTTTCTGAAGGGGACCAGGTGGACGACAATGCGAAGAAACTGAAGGTACTCTCAGCCATCCATTCTAACACTGCCTCAATATTTTCTGGCCTCGCCATTCGGCCAGTGGTACTCGGTCCTACGAAATGATGCAGAATGTTCTGTTGCCTGCGTGCACTTGAGAAAGCTGTTGCACTTGGACATGTAACAGGCACAGATTGACCATGTCCTCTCCCTGAAGAAGCTACACCATCACTACCAGCAGCACCACGACCACGTCCACATCCCCTATTTGATGCTCTCTTCATGTTTTTCCCCCTAAAATTTTCTCAGTAGAGTAGAGGCTGGATTAGGACACTCTGCACCAGGCTGTTAGAGCAGTGTGCACCAGGCTGTATTACGGGCACACGGAAGCAGCCTTTTTATTGGCACACTGCACCAGCTTTTATTATAGGTACGCTGAACCAGGCTGTATTACAGGCATGCTGCACCAACGTTCATTATGGGTACGCTGCATGAGCATGTATTACGGGCACGCTGCACCAGGCTGTTTTATGGGCACGCTGCATCAGGCTGTATTATGGGTACGCTGCACCAGCCTGCATTATAGGCACACTACATTAGCCTGTATTATGGTCACGCTACATCAGGCTGTATTACAGACACACTGCACCAGTCTATATTACAGGTATGCTACACCAGACTGTATTACGGGCACACTGCACCAGCCTGTTATGGAACCCTACACAAGGATGTTAGGGCACTCTAGACGATGTCATCTTCGTCAGGGATGTTCATGGGCAGAGCCAAATTTTTGGCGCGAACAATTCAGAACCCCGCACACGAACACGAATTTGAAATGCCAAACAAATTCGCTCAACACTAGATGTGGGGTGGTGCTGAACAGTGGAGCACTTTGTGGGTAAAATTATGTTTATATTGGACCCTGCAATGGATGGAGAACCAGTGCAATGACTGGCGAAGGGTAGAGGCATCTGTGTAGCGGTTGGAAATAAATATGATCCTGGCTGCTGTATTAAGGATGGATTTTAGAGGGGAGAGTTTAATAAGACCGATTAGTAGAAAGTTGCAATAGTCCAAACGAGAATGAATAAGAGCAACAGTGAGAGTTTTTGCAGAGTCAATGGTAGGAAAAGTTTGAATTCTAGAGAAGTTTTTGATGTGCAGGTGACATGAGCGAGCAAGTGATAGTAGAGGGGGGAAGCACAAAGAGTTAAATTTTTGACAGATTCAGTTATACATAGAGGGAGGACATAATGTTAGAGGCAACGGAAAGACAATCACTGGTATTTTGTAGTAATGCATGGGTGGTGTCAGAAGACGATGTGTATAATTGAGTGTCAACAGCTTAGAGATGGTTCAAAAAACCAAATCTACTGATGGTTTGTCCAATAGGGGCTGTATATAAGGAAAAGAGATTCTAGAACGGAGCCCAGAGAAACCCCCAACATTAAGGGGAAGAGGAGCCAGCAAAAGATACAGTGAAGGAGCGATCAGAGAGGTAGGAAGAGAACAAAGAGAGAGCAGTATCACTGAGGCCGATAGAGAGGAGCATAGTGAGAAGCTCGTGATCCACAGTGTCAAATGCTACAGAGAGATCCAGGAGAACCTGCAAGGAATAGTGACCATTAGATTTAGCTGTTAGTAGATCATTAGAGACTTTATCAAGGGCAGTTTCAATAGAGTGTAAGCAGGAACCAGATTGAAAAGGGTCAAGAAGAGCTTTATCTGAGAGATAGCGGATTAGACAAGAGAGGACCAATGTTCCAGGAGTTTAGAGATGAAGGGAAGATTAGAGACAGGTCTGAAGTGCAGGAAGGAAGAGAATGCATTATATTAGGGGATTGTTTCCTAATATTTTCTTTTAAATAATTGGCCAAATTGTCAGCGAAGAGGTTGGTGGTGGGGGCCTGCATTCTTGGATTGAGGAATGAATGAAAATAGTCAAAGAGTCATTTATGATTGTTGGATAGGGAGGAGACAAGTGCAGTGACGTAGGTTTGTTTATAGAGGTGAAGAGTAGAGCTGTATGTTTTAAGCATAAACTTTTAATGGATGAAATTTCCAGTCAGATTTGATTTTTTTCCACAGACGTTCGGTGCACCTTGAGCCACCGGGGTAAAAGACGTGTTTGCAGCGTGTGCCTGGGTTGCCGCAATCTGTGCCAAGTTGTTCTATGTGTAGGAGCTGCATCCAGGGTACTTTGCAGTGTTTCTTTATAACGTTTCAAAGCAGAGTTCAGACATGAGATGGAGGAGATTGGGGCCAATGATGACTGCAGATTGTTCATAAGTTTCTGGGTATTAATGACATATATATTCCTATATGTGTGGTAAGTGGGCGTGTCCTGAGAGGGGTGACAGTTCTTGACAGAGAATGAAAGAAGGTTGTGGTCAGAGAGCAGGAGAGGGGATTTAGTAAAATCATGCACTGATCAGAGCTGGGAGAAGATCAGGTCCAGCGTATTTCCATCTTCATGCATAGGAGAGTTACTAAGTAGTGAAAGGACGAGAGAGAAAATCAGAGATAGAAGGTGTGTCACAGATGGGGAGAGGGGATCGCCAATGGGGATGTTAAAGTTCCCCATGATGAGAATGGGGATTTCACAGAATAGAAGGTGTGTTAGCCAGGTAACAAAGTGATCCAGGAACTGACGGGAGGGTGCGGAGGAAGATACACAGCCACCACTCGCAGGGAGAAGGGCCGAAAAAGTCTAACAGTGCGTCAGCTGATTTATGCTGCCTCAACCACCACTAAACATCTATGTTTTACTCTGAAATACTGAGAAAAACAGAGTTGAGAGCACAGAAGGGGACAAGATTATTTATTAGGCTTTGATTATATAGTGCCATCATATATCACAGTGCTTTACAGATATTATCATTAGCAATGAGTGAGCGTGCTAGCCACTGCTCGATACTCGATCGAGCATTGGGGTGCTCAGGTTCTCGATTGAGTATCGTGGGTGCTCAAGTGCCATGCTCGAATTACCGCCCCCACATCTTTCACAGTTCACAGCTGTTAAACAGCCAATAATTATACGGGAATTGCCTGCCATACAGAGTAATGCCGTAGCCATGTTTGCTACTGACATTAAAGTGATTGGCTGGCTGCATCGCGTCATTAGATCTTATACTCGATACTCGATGGAGTAACGTCCATACCCAAGCACCCTGATATTTTTTAATAAAGTTTAATATGTCATTTGTGAAGCCTAACAAAATAAATACTGTAGACGCAGTGCGGATGATTAGCTACAATTAAGTCACTTACAAATGTTGTTGTCTTCTACAGAACACATTGGGACACAATATTTGCCTATATACAATAAATATACTGCACAATTATTTTTTGTCAAAGTCCTGACCAATGAGTGAGCCATGGCCACTTCTCACTTCAGTGGCAGTAAATTCTGGTATAAATAATTTATAAATGTGTCAATTTATTTTAGAATAAGATTTTCCAAAAATAATCGCAAATACAGTGCTAAATCTGGGCTGTTTATTTCACACCAGTACTTAACTCACATTCATCTCATGGTCAGAATTTTTTGGGATCACAGTGCACCCAATATGTCTTATTCTAGGCTCTGTGGTAGTTGCTGAATGATTTTACCTCTTCATACTTCCCAGTTATCTGACACCAGCTATATCTATCTACAGCCGGTTATACACATTCGTTTTTCGCAGTCCATACTCATACAGCGATGTAACGATAACGACTAGTCACTCATCTCCTAACCTGAATAGTTATGTATGAGGTTGAAAAGTTTTGGTCAGGAAACCCCTGACAAGTCCGTGCATTTCGGTATAATTAGAGGGTACGCACAAACATGACTCTAAAAATATGCAAGGGAAATGTATACAGTACAGACCAAAAGTTTGGACACACCTTCTCATTTAAAGATTTTTCTGTATTTTCATGACTATAAAAATTGTACATTCACACTGAAGGCATCAAAACTATGAATTAACACATGTGGAATTATATACTTAACAAAAAAGTATGAAACAACTGAAAATATGTTTTATATTCTAGGTTCTTCAAAGTAGCCACCTTTTGCTTTGATGACTGCTTTGCACACTCTTGGTATTCTCTTGATGAGCTTCAAGAGGTAGTCACCGGAAATGGTTTTCACTTCACAGGTGTGCCCTGCCGGGTTTAATAGGTGGGATTTCTTGCCTTATAAATGGGGTTGGGACCATCAGTTGTGTTGTGCAGAAGTATGGTGGATACACAGCTGATAGTCCTACTGAATAGACTGTTAGAATTTGTATTATGGCAAGAAAAAAGCAGCTAAGAAAAACGAGTAGCCATCATTACTTTAAGAAATGAAGGTCAGTCAGTCCGAAAAATTGGACAAACTTTGAAAATGTCCCCAAGTGCAGTTGCAAAAACCATCAAGCGCTACAAAGAAACTGGCTCACATGAGGACCGCCCCAGGAAAGGAAAACCAAGAGTCACCTCTGCTTCTGAGGATAAGTTTATCCGAGTCACCAGCCTCAGAAATCGCAGGTTAACAGCAGCTCAGATTAGAGACCAGGTCAATGCCACAGAGAGTTCCAGCTGCAGACACATCTCTTCAACAACTGTTAAGAGGAGACTTTGTGCAGTAGGCCTTCATGGTAAAATATCTGCTAGGAAACCACTGCTAAGGACAGGCAACAAGCAGAAGAGACTTGTTTGGGCTAAAGAACACAAGGAATGGACATTAGACGATTGAAAATCTGTGCTTTGGTCTGATGAGTCCAAATTTGAGATCTTTGGTTCCAAATACCGTGTCTTTGTGCGACGCAGAAAAGGTGAATGGATGGACTCTACATGCCTGGTTCCCACCGTGAAGCATGGAGGAGGAGGTGTGATGGTGTGGGGGTGCTTTGCTGGTGACACTGTTGGGGATTTATTCAAAATTGAAGGCATACTGAACCAGCATGGCTACCACAGCATCTTGCAGCGACATGCTATTCCATCCAGTTGGACCATCATTTATTTTTCAACAGGACAATGACCCCAAACACACCTCCAGGCTGTGTAAGGGCTATTTGACCAAGAAGGAGAGTGATGGGGTGCTACACCAGATGACCTGGCCTCCACAGTCACCAGACCTGAATCCAATTGAGATGGTTTGGGGTGAGCTGGACCGCAGAGTGAAGGCCAAAGGGCCAACAAGTGCTAAGCATCTCTGGGAACTCATTCAAGATTATTGGAAGACCATTTCCGGTGACTCCCTCTTGAAGCTCATCAAGAGAATACCAAGAGTGTGCAAAGCAGTCATCAATGCAAAAAGTGGCTACTTTGAAGAACCTAGAATATAAGACATATTTTCAGTTGTTTCACACTTTTTTGTTAAGTATATAATTCCGCATGTGTTAATTCATAGTTTTGATGCCTTCAGTGTGAATGTACAATTTTCATAGTCATGAAAATACAGAAAAATCTTTGAATGAGAAGGTGTGTCCAACTTTTGGTCTGTACTGTATATGAAATAAAATATAGAGCTAAGTGACTAAAATATGTATATGAGTAAGGGAATTAGATATGGGCTAAACCAAGAATAAATAGCAAAACAAACAAAGAAAGAAAAATGGTCATTAGCCCAAAAAGTATAAAGTAAAACTTTATTTATTAAAACAATAAAACACAGGGAGATAGACACAGCAGTAGAAACAGGGCAACATACTCAGCAGGAGAGGACATCATATATGTATATACAATACCATAAGGGGTAACATGAGGGCAGTGCAATAGAAAGGCAATATATACCATATTTTTCGGAATATAAGACGCAACAGACCATAAGACGCACCTAGGTTTTAGAGAAGGAAAATATAAAAAAAATGTAAGTAAAAAATGTGGTCATGATGCACTGTTAAGGGGGAGGAGGTCTGCTTCTAACACTGTTATAGGGGTAATGTCCCCCAATTCTGTTAATATCCCCCATCCTTGTATATATGGCCCCCTCATCCTGTTATACGTGGCTCTCATCCCCATCCTGATATGCATGGCACCCCTCATCCCCATCCTGGTATGCATGGCACCCAAATCCCCCATCCTGGTATACATGGCACCCCAATCACCCATCCTAGTATTCATGGCAGCCCCTGATCCCTATCCTATTATTCAAGGCACCCCTCATTCTGGTATGCATGGCACCCCTCATCCTGGTATGCATGGCACCCCTCATCCAAGTATGCATGGCCCCACTAATCCTGGTATACATGGCACCCCTCATCCTGGTATGCATGGCACCCCTTATCCCTCTTCTTGGAATGCATGGCACCCTTCATCCCTCATCCTGGTATGCATGGCCCCCCTCATCCCTCTTTCTGGTATGTATGGCACCCTTCATCTCATCCTGGTATGTATGGCACTCTTCATCCCTCTTCCTGGTATGCATGGCACCCCTTATCCCTCTTCCCGGTATGCATGGCACCCTTCATCCCTCCTCCTGGTATGCATGGCACCCTACATCCCTCTTCTTGGTATGCATGGCACCCCTCATCCCTCTTCCCGGTATGCCTGGCACCTCTCCATCCTGGTATGCTTGGCACCCTCTGATTCCCATCACGCTGCACACAAAAAATAAACAATTATACTCACCTCCTCTCTGCTCCAGCGCTGTGTCCCACTCTGTTGCCAACACTGATCTCACTGTGTGAGCTGCGCATGGCATCCTTGCCATGCGCACTCACACTGTGAGATGGTCTGACGGAATAGTCACTGCTCCCCATGCCGGGACTGTGTGCATGGGGAGCAGTGACCATTCATTGTCCTTAATAGCGTGCACTGCTGTGGCTCTGCGGTCTTGTGTGCCCGCTATTAAAGAGTATGAATATTCCCTTCAACCCAAGAGACTGGATTGTAGCGAATATTCATGGTCTTTAATAGCGGGCATACATGACCGCCGAGCGCAGCAGGAGCCGTGCTCCGCGCGCTAATAAGGAAAATGCATATTCTCTACTCTCCACGCCCATGGGCGTGGGGAGCAGTAAATATTAATTTTCTTTAGCAGCGGGCACAGTGTAGGCTGCAGCAGGCAGCTGCTGCCTCCTGTGCCTCACTCCTCTGATGCTGCCGCTTCTCCCACACCACCCACAGCCATAGTATATATATATATATTCAGACTATAAGAGGCGCCCCCCACTTTCCTCCCAAATTTTGGAGGAAAAAAGTACGTCTTATAGTTCGAAAAATACGGTAAGCATATAAGTGTATGAATGAATGGTAAGTACGTTAGGCAAAACCCATCAAAAAGTCCTCTCAGTAACATCTGTGCCGGTTGCTATTCCTTTTGTTCCTGCTTCGGTCACAAGGCGGCATCAAGACTTTGCTGCTGGTGATGCGTGACAACATCGGTCCTGTTTAATTCCTGGGACTTTTGGTGCTGCTTGATCAGGGTGCAATTGGGTTCATTGTCTGGGTTTTTGACTACTCCTTTCTTAGAGATTTGGGCGTTGCTGTCTGATTTTTAAACCCCTGGGTCTCTGACTTCACCTGCCAGTCAATTAGTTTTGCTACCTGACTTGTGCTATAATCTCTGCTTCTGCTGGTTTCCTGATTCCTCCTATTTTCTGACCTACGCGTGAATTTTGACTATCCTCTTATTTTACTATTCTATTTCTAATGTGAACTCTTGGCTCTGACCCTGCTTGGTAACCCTTCCTGCCTCTGGTTCAATCCTTCAGAAAGCAGGCATTTTGTGGAAGCAATCCCTTGCACCCCGTTGTAAGATCAGTTTCCTATACAGAGGTTTAAGGGTGAAGGTCGGGGTACCTCTGGAATCTGCCAGATAGAGTGGCTTGTGCCAAGTCTGTCCAAGGCAGCCTTTTTGAGCCTGTGGCTTCTTACAGTAGTGGTTCTCTCCTGCTGGAATGGCGCCAGCCCTAACGCATGTTTCAGCACTTTGCCTTCATCTGGGGGCATTGTGGTATTAGTACAAGCTGCAAAACAAGGATGCATGAAACCTACTTGATAATACTGAAATATCCTTCTAGCCACAGTAAACTGACCTCCAAGTATATAAAGAACTAGATGAGATCAACTAACTGCCATATTGACTGCATCGAGTTTATGAATAGACAAACATTCTTTGACAGTGCATGATGGCAGGGTCATTCCCACCTGTGTTCCACATAGAATAAATTAATCTATTACATTTTGGTAGTGCAGTAAAAGATAATAAACTTTTTTGACCATATCAGAACTTTGATTAGTGGTTTAAGTAAAACATCAGTTTTCAGGACCTAAGTATCCAGCTTTTCTGCTAGTATTGACAAAAAAGTATATTAATTTAAAATTTAATATTTTATTAGATTCAATTCTAACATCAAGTGCCACACATAAACTAGGGCACAAAGCAAAAAAAGTTGTGCTAAGAGGATAACCAAGTAATTAAAGGCAGTGATGGTTGGGAAGTCAGAATACACTCATTACATCAAGTAAGACACACTCCCCTTGAGAAAGCACTTTGGTGTGTGCGAAACACTCGTTGGAGTAGCTTGTGGTGGCTTTTTAGCATTATGCCAGAATGGGACATAGTCCCTGCTCAAACTTGAATGTCTAAAACTTGCATTAGTCCATAAGGCATTTGAACACTAGCCGGTTTGGATTGGTAGTTGCAACTTTTCTGAAACAAGAAAGACTTTATACTTGATGTAATGAGTGTTTTCGGACTTCCCAACCCTCACTGTCTTTAATTACTTGGTTATCCTCTTTGCACAACTTTTTTTGTTTTGTGCCTTAGTTTATGTGTGGTACATGATGTTTTAATTGAATCTAGTTAAATATGAAACTTTAAATTAATATACATTTTTGTCAGTGGCTTTTTGGGTATTATGTACCCTGATGTAGGTATAAATATGCTGTAATCCATTGTTAACAACTGTATAGTAGAAATGGAGGGACTGACTTTGTCATGTCTCTAGCCGGAACTAACAGTATATGCATTTTGAATATTGTTTTAATTTTCTGCTAGTATTGTTTGTCCTTTCGGTGCTGGTAATTGTTCTGACATGCAGCTTTTTGCCAGTTGATACACTGATCTAATATGATCCAATTTTCATGTGATTTAATTAAATCTTTAACAAAGCTTTAAAGCTGGAAACACACATGTAATTTTGATATAGTTTTTTTTTTATAAGCCAAAGCCAGTAGTGGATCCGGGAGGAAGGATTCATTTAAGCCATTCTTTTATATTCCCCATTCCTTTTGATTTGGCTAAAAAAAAACTGCATCAAGCACTGCAACAAAAACGGCATATTTGATTCTAGTCTAAATGTAATTTTTATTCTATTGTTCAGAGTCTTTCCTACCATCATCCCTGACTCTGAAAAGAACACAAGGTCTGATTTAGCATGAAATCTTTAATGTTGGCATTACTCTCGGAAAAAAAAAACGGAGAAAAAAAACCCTCTTAGCAATTGTCTGTATCGCCTGATTTTAGTTCACATAAAATACTTCTCTGTTTCAGTCGCTTCATTTAAAAAGACTATAAATACAATAAATATGGTGCGGCCTAGTAATCATCAAGATCTGTTTGACTGAGGCATCATTTACCTCGGTGTAATTCCTGCCACACAATTTCACAATATGTATTGGTTATGACAGGTTCATTGGCTAAAACAATTCAGTCATTTGGTTTCCAAGCTACTGTGCAGGTTTTTCCAGTAGAGTAGACAACAGATTAATACATCTCGTAACCTAAGGAAAATCATACTGGTAATCATCTCCCACATGTATGAATTTTTTATACCATTTTTTGTTATATTTCTTAAAGCAGTAATATTGAAAATAGCATAGACTTGAGTGGCGATCTTTCAAGTAAACTCTTTTGCTCTGATTTTTAGTATTTATTGATTCCCACATTGAAATTTATGGTGCATTACACAATGCTCCCTGCTGAGCCTCTCATCAGATCTTGACTGCCGGGTCACTAGGAAACAAGGCTTGAATAGTGGATAACCCTGTGGCTATCGCTAACTAAGGAATAGTAAACATGGACAATCGACTCTTCAAAGTGCATTGGTCTAGCAGAAGAAAAATTAGAAGCAGACAACAATTTGTAAAAAGGCAATATTTTCTTTTATAATTTGCCAAGGTTCTTACTTTGTCAAAAAGGCAATGAATCAGAAATAGATTGTTTTATGTCTAGGGGCAACTGTATAAGGCCATCTGTTTGGAGGTTTTATTCTTTTTTTTCATATGGGCTGTCAAATGTTTAAAATCATTTATTTAGGGTCTTAAAAGTGTCAAGCAAAGAATCTTGTAAGGAAAAGACCTAAAGACCAATTAATACTACAGTGTGTATACACAGTGGAATGCATACTGAAAATATTGTATACATTTCAAGTTGGTTTAGCAAATCAAATTTAAAACACAGAAATGTTAAAAGTAGTAAAAGTTATAAAAAAAAAACTTAGAAAAAAGTTGATTAACACAAAAAAAAGCAAACCTTAAATTTAGAATTCTGTGACTACCCACCATTACGGGAACCTTTAGGGCAATGATCTATCAAGTTGTGACTGTTTCAAACTGTTGTGCTGGCTACAGCATCTATCACTCCCAGACTTACTGCACTCTTAACAAAAGAACCAAGAAACAATAATTTTCAATTAAGAAACCTGGAGGAGACTTGAAGACTTGATTTATGGTGCATGACTAATTATCCAATAGCTGGCCTAATGAAAATTAAGCTGCTGGTAACAAGAAAGATTTAACTTTATTTTCTCAGAGAAAACTTGATAGGACATAAAATAATCTATTCTTGCTTTATGATATACTGAATTATGATGCAAAAGCTAATTAACTTTCGATTCATACAATTTACCAATAGATCTTTGCGTTTTACAATGGAGTAAGATTATTTCGAAACAATTTATTGGTGTTGCCATCTATTAATTTCTATGTAAATGGTGAATCAATTTGCCTTATACATTTAATTGTTTGATATAAAGTAGCAAAACTTAAATATCCCGCTCAATCTCTATTTCAAAGGCAAATTATAATTCACAGTAGACCTGTGCTTGGGAGAACAACATACTGCATGTAAGCAACAAAATGATAACACTAGCCAAAGAAGTCAGTCTAAATAAAACTAAATGCTTATTATGTCGCTGTAGTAACGGTGCTTGACAGCGCAGGTTAATGATAGCCAATTTAAGCCATTAATGGGGAAAATGTTGTCTCCTATAAAGAGCTAGCAAATCTATATTTGATGAACTGCAAAGGTATAATGATATACCTAAAGCAAGAACTGTCACTTTCAAAGAGTTTCCTGAATCCTGAGATTATATAAGGTTCCGTACACAATTCTCCAGGACCCCCTCTGCGAGGGGTAAGACATTAATAGCATGGATGTATTTTTTGTTGTTGATGCTTAAATAGTGCCAACATATTCCACTGTGTTGTACGGAGATTGTGATCACTCACACTAGTTTTGGTCCCCAATGGAGATTATAAAATATATTCTAAAGCAGATAAAATAATCATAAAGTCCAGTTTAATGGAAAGCCATTTACATGTTGGAGCATGTTAACCTAGGAGCTCAGTCCTACCAGACAACAGAGCAAACCAATTGATCATCAGGGTCTTACCAGTATCTTTTATAACAATTGGCTTTTCTCATTTTCTATAGCCGATCATTCATGTTACCTCATCAAACCCTTGTTCAGACAACAGCAACTTTAGCTGACTCCTGACCCCTGATGAACTTCTATGACTGAAGGAGTTGAACTTTCATGGTTATGTCATTATTATTGGAAAATAATCCACTGCTAAGCATATTTGGAACAAAGTTACAAGCAGGCTGAAATCCAACGTACATGACTCTTTTTCAGACTTTATTATGCAGAAAACTTCTATTGGTCAAAATAAAATAGTTATCAAAAAGCCTTAATATAAAGGGGTGGTCAGAAATCCAAATTCATTTTCATCATAAATGCCTATCTATTTAGTGCCATAATGTAAATGATTTTGTAATATACTTGAACTAAAAATTCCCTATCCCTTCCTAGCTACACTAATTAACTGATTTTCTATTTTTTCCTACTTGCTCCTTGATGATGCTTCATTTGAGAATCCTAATGCATGTTGGGATACTCAAACGAGGCGTCATCAGGGGGCAGAGGCTTCAGTCACTGCCACAGCCTCTGTCCCCTCTGTGAAATGAAGCATCATCATAGACCTTTGCTTCATGGTCTGGGCTAGTTCCTGCTCTGTCACTGTAACTAGTGCACAAAGACAGTGCACAGGGGCATGATAGCAAATAACGCCCCATCGACTAGTCAAAGCCCTCATGAGCATAGGAAACAGGGACATTATAAATGCTTTTTTAAAGCATTTATTTAACTGAATTACGTTATACAGGGCTGGTTAGGCAAGGTGTTTAATCATAAATAGTTGAATGCTGCTGGGTTGGAGGGCATGGAGGACCTAACAGGCTCCCTTTAAGTGCTTGGACTTTTCGTGCCTTTCACTAGCCTTTTCCAAGGCCTCACTTACATCTATCTGGCCACCTGTGGCAATTTAATTTCAGTGGAAACTGATGCAATAACAGATCCCATAGTTCATTATGGGACCATTTACATTCAAACGGCATTGATTGTGCCTGACCCTTCAATAAGTCTAGAACAGCAAATGATATGCCAGATGAATTTAAAGCACTATATGTTTTGGTTTTCAATCTGATCCACCAGTTTTGCAGTAGAAACTGATGAAAAAGCCTGATGACAACTGATGTAGTTTTGACATTTGTTGTTATCAGTTAAAGCACAAAAAAACTTCTGTGGATGGCTCAGATATACTGAAACTTGGCCTAAGGACTCTACATCAAATGTATCAAAGAGAAAGTCATACATTGTGACAGAATTTGTGATTTTTCTTTCAACTATATGCCACTCTCTCCAATTTTCTAAATAGTGAGCATGACCAATCGAGGGGTGAGAACTAGTGATGAGCGAGTATGCCTCATTAACCCTTTCGGTGAGCAAGCTCGGGTGCTCGTCAAGTATTTTTGCCAGGCTATCTCTGCATGTGTTACAGCTGTCTAACAGCCGGGACACTTGCAGACACGGCAACAATGAATGAAACGCTGAGCATGCCAAAAAACTCGGCGAGTACTCGAGCGTGCTCGCTGCATGGGTTAACAGAACACGATCGCTCATCACTAGTCAGGTCGACCAACTACAGCCCAACATATTTTTTAGAATTTACACCAGAAATTGGCAGAAATTATAGTAGAAATTCAGACCAATTCATAACTTGTGCCAATTTCTATGGTATGCATTATCATTTCCAAGCAAAGCACCATCTTCATTTTCTATACCAAGTACCCAAGGGTTATCACAAGACAGACTAAAAGAGATGGACCTCCAAGTGAAATAATTGTCCCAAAGAGTCAGCACTAAATTATTTTCCCAAAGTATGGAGAGAATGCTCCTGCTTGATGCTGCTTTGGCATATTTTCTGCTCTGCATGGTGACACTTTGTTGACACTGCTGGGGGTAATATGGGTGCTGGATGATGGTATTTTTTTGGTGCTGCTACAGAGGTAATGTGTGCGACTGCAGAGGTGCTATAGAAATTGCACAGTAGTATCTATTTCCTAGTGATATCCCGGAATCAGCATGGATTGGCTGGTGAAGCCAGAAGAGAAAAATGTGAGAAGCCTGGCTTTAAAAGGAATGTGTCATTAGATGATGCCTTGCTGTTTAAATCAAGATTTTTTTTGTGAAATGTATTAAACTTTTTCTAATTGTTTGCAATGTCTTTCCTCAAAATTAAAAATTAGAAATCTTCTTATTTTTAAGTTTTAGGAAATCCACATATACATTACCCGCAATGTAAAGACTCAGACCCTAACTTATGTACTAAAGCATCTAATCAGCCTGTGCAAAGGTCTCTTTCAAGGAAAGTGTGACATCACTTATTGTGAATGATGGATCCACAAATTATCAGCTGTGTATAGAGGTGTTAAAAGTCATTGCAATTCTGCCTCTGATTATAAGAAGCCTGCTAAAAACTCTTCTTGAAATATCAGTATTTGATCAGTATTCGGTCAGTATTTTTTCTCAGGAGTGGAAGCCAAACCCGGGTGAGGAACAATCAGAGAAAAGGTATACTAGAAACAAGTCACCCACTCCTGGTTTTGGCTCCCACTCCTGAGAAAAAATATTGACCAAATACTGACCTACTACTGATAGAGGGGCCGTGTCCTTAGGCCAGGTTCACACTTTCAGTATTTGGTTAGTATTTTACATCAATATTTGTAAGCCAAAACCAAAAGTGGGTGAAAAATTAAGAAGTGTATGTACAGTATATCTATTATACTGTTTCCTCTGACTGTTCCTGATTTTGTCTTACAAATACTGAACAAATTCTGAACATATGAGCGAAGCCTAAGATACGGTCTACAATAGACCCAGTGGCCAGGGTGAAAATAGCAAGATTAATGATTTTGGATTTTTTTAATACAGTTTATGAGATGAAATAAGCACATTGCTAATTTAATAGGTCATTTCCTGATGACACTTTTACTCTAAGGTCTGATGATGTTTAGAAAAAAATACCACACTACCTGAGTAAAATACAGAAATTTTCCCAGGACCATTTTCTTATAAATTATTTATGAAAAGTATAAAAGTGACAAAAAATGGGGTCCATGATGGTATTACGTCTGCATACATTTCTTCCAATAGTAAAAATATTGGTACAGATTATAAAATATTAATAATATACTTCAACCCCCAATACAAAGACACTGTATAGCTATGACTAAGCAGATATTCCCCAAAGTCTACACAAGTTATAAAAATATGCTGTTTGTTGCTCAGCTGCTCTGGTGAAAATCCCTGCTGTGGTGTTGAAATATTGGATCTGTACACTATATGTATTTAATAAATTATTCTTATTCTTAGGTGAAAAGTTTTACTGCTTTTCAATTTACGATATTCTTCTAGGAAATTATTGTATGACTATTCTGGATATACCTATTATAAACATGCTTGATTGAATTAAGTATCATTGCATTCTGTGGTGTATTTAATATATTTTTCTTTAGATGTATTGAAGATTGAGAAAGGCCAGATATGGCTGAAATATTGCATTGACTTTCTATTGTGATTTATTAATACTATGAAATAAAGATCTAACTTTTTAACCCCTTCACCCCAAGCGAGTTACCACTTCCTGACCTGGCCAAATTTTCCAACTCTGACCAACATCACTTTATGTGATAATAACTCTGAAATGCTTCAACATTTCCCAGTGATTCTGATACTATTTTTTGTGACACATTGTACTTTATGTTAGTGATAAGCTTAGGTCAATATTTTTTGCATTTATTAGTGAAAATATTGGAACTTTGGCGAAAATTGTGAAACTGTCACAATTTTCACATTTTGAAATTTTATGCACTTGAACCAGATAGTTATATCACACAAAATAGTTAATAAATAATATTTACCACATGTCTACTTTATATTAGCATCATTTTTGAGGCAAAATTGTTTTTGATAGGAAGTTAGAAGGGTTAAAATATTATCAACAATTTCTCATTTTCCCAACAAAATGCACAAAAACAGTTTAAAAAATGCATCCCTCAAAGTGCTCAAAACCAAAATCAAGAATTGTATTAGCCATTTAGGTGCTTCACAGGAAGTAAAGAAATGTGGAAGGAAAAGATGAAAATTTTTATTTTTTCTACAAAAATTTTCCTTTAGTTCAAAATTTTAATTTTCACAAAGGTAACAGGAGAAAATGGACCCTATTATTTGTTGTTCAATTTCTCCTGAGCACATCAATACCCCATATGTGGTGGATAACTACAGTTTGGGAGGATGGCAGGGCTCGTAAGGGAAGGAGCAATATTTGACTTTTGAAGCTCAAAATTGGCTGAAATAGATAGCAGATGCCATGTCGTGTTTGCAGAGTCCCTGATGTGCTTAAACAGTGGAAACTCCCAACAGGTGAAACTATTTTGGAAACGACTTCTCAAGGAATTTATCAAGAGGTATGGTGAGCACTTTGAACCCATGGGTGCTTCACAGAATTTTATAATGTTGAGTCGTGAAAATGAGCAAATACATTTTTCCACAAAAATGTTTCTTTATTCTCAAATTTTTCATTTTCACAAAGGTAGCAGGAGGAAATGGACAATACAATTTATTGTGCAATTTATCCTGAGTACACCGATACCTAATATGTGGTGGAAAACTACAGTTTTGGTGAACAGCCGGGCTCTGAAAGGAAGGAGCACCATTGGACTTTTAGTGGGCTAAACAGGCAGGAATAGATAGCAGCTGCAATGTTGCATTTGCAGAACATCTGATGTGCCTAAACAGAGGAAACCCCAGACAACTGACCCATTTTGGAAACTCCATCCCTCAAGGAATTGATGTAGAGGTGTGAAGAGCATCTTGAACCTACAGGTGGTTCACGGAATTTTAAAACATTGGACCGTGAAAATTAAAAATTACGTTTTTCTCCAAAAATGTTGCTTCAGCCCCAAATTTTTCATTTTACCAAGAGAAAATCGGTAGCCCAATTTTTTTTGCAAATTCTACTGAGTATGCCGATATGATATGTTGGGTAAAACAACTGTTTCGGCACATGGGAGAGCTCCAAAAGAAAGAAGTGCTGTTTTGGGAAGCAGACTTTGCTCTTATGGTTTGAGGGCACCATACAGCATTTGGAGAGCCTTTGTTCTGCAAGAAGAGCAATAACGCCCCACAAATTACCCCATTTTAGAAACTACAACCTTCAAGAAATTTACAGAATTTTATAACATCGGGACGTGTAAATGAAAAATTACTAGGTTTTTTACATGAAAATGTTGTTTTAACCCCAAATTTTTAATTTTAACAAAGAATAATAGGGGAAAATGGACCAAAGCATTTCTAAAACAATATCTTCTGAATGCAGCAATACCTTATATGTGGTCATATAATTTTGTTTGGGCAAATGGCAGGGTTCAGAAGAAAAAGAGCGCCATTTAGCTTTTAGCAAGCAGAGTTTCCTGGAATAGTTTGTGAGCACCATTTGCACAGCCCCTAAGCTTCCAAAACATGAAAAATCCCCAAAAAGTGACTCAATTTTGCAAATTACACTCAGAGAAATCATCTAAGGGTATAGTGACTATTTTAACTCCTCTGGCATTCACCAGAAATTATTGCGTAATTGATGTTGCAGAGTAAAAATTGCAAATATGTCATTTTAGTGCCCAATACATAGTGCCCTGCATGTGCTTCTGGAGACATGTCACATTGATTGTTAAAAGGGTAGTCCAGGACGTAACAATTGACGACTCATCTCAATATAAGATTGGTGGGGGCCCGACACACTCACATCAGCTGAAACTGCTCTGGCAGTGGCCTGAGCTGAAGATAGGTCCACACTATGGATGTGAACACTGTTGAGTACAAACGCTCGGGAGTTATGCACCCTTCAGTGTGCACTCTCAGGATGGATATATGTCCACCATAGGGAACCACTGTAAAGAGACATATATTGCATGATGGAGGCCGAAAGATCACACTTTTAGCTATGGTGATTAGTGATGAGCGAGTATGTTCGGTTAACCCTTTCGGTGAGTATCCTCGGGCGAGTACCGAGTATCTTCCGCTTACTCGGTGATATGTTTGAATCACTCCCGTGTTCATGCTTTGCGACTGTTTGACAGCTTGCACGAGCATGCTCGCCGAAAGGGTTAACCGAACATATTCGCTCATCACTAATGGTGATTTTATACATTTGAATTTTTTTTTTACTGCAGGCTAGGTGCATGGACACAAGATGGGACATCAACTTTCTCTGATCTGATCGCAGTTTTAATACTCTGCAATGTTCTTGCATTGCAGGGCATTAGAGATGTCAATCAGACAGAGGCAAGAGGCGTATCAGGTCTTGCTCAAGGCAGGACTTTACAAGCCACTGTACCTGGGTGATCCCTTTACCATCTTTCAGCCTGAGGTCACCATGAAGACTATCGGCACAACGCAATCGCCCCCTCCCTCTACTAAGCAGATCGATGCCGCTGTCGCTTATCTCTAGTCCGTGTCATGATTTATTTTGTGAATTAAAACTGGCTAGATGCTTGCAGAGAGCAGAATTGTCTTGTGACTTTAAGGGAACCTGTCAGCTGATTCATGCTGCCTGAACCACAAGTTGCATGAATCCTCAACCAGGTGCCTTATTTCAGCCTTGTAGGTTTTACTATGAAACCCTGCAGCATTTCAGAGAAAATTTACTTTGAAAAGCGTGCTTAATGAAGGGAATGCTGAAGTGAAGTGTACCTAATTCACTTACAGAAACACCACTTAATGAATAAGGTGCATCTTGAAAATGCGCATACATCTGATATATATGTTACTCTAGTCAGGGACTGGAGTTCATTTCTGCTGTAAGTTGCACCACCAAAGTGGCATAACTTTTGATTAATTTGTCAGGCAGGATTTCCATGCCCTGTCTCGTCCCACCTCCACCCATTTTGGCTAAGATGGCAAGGACTGGCACAAAGGTGGTAAAAGTCACCAAATTTTTGTGCAACTCTGAGTTACACAAAAATTTAGCAACATTTCGATGTGTTTTACAAAATACCATGATGAATCAAGCCCTAAGAGTCTTGGATGACTAGTCCAAGGCAGATGTGCAATGACTTATTTTTATCTTGTTCACTTAGACTGATATGTCTGTCCCTAGACATAGAATATAAAAAGACATACACATAGTGAGAGACCTGTCAGTCATGTTAAATGGGCGGGAAGAAGTCACTTGTAACCTGCCTCAAACTAGTAATCTAAGATGCATAGTCCCCGATTTACTCTTCAAAGTGTTTTCTCTGAAACACTACAGCATTTCAGATAAAATATATCCTTCCGCAATAATGCGACTGGTGTCTGATTATTGCTGCCCAAGATTGGAGAAACATGAACTAGCAGAGGATTATTTTGCTAAACTGACTGCATTATATATGAAATAGTATGAGAGGTGTCAAAAAATTCTAGAATTATCTACTGTACATATATTAGTAACTTATTTGAGCAGATTTTGCTATATTCCTTTATGCAAATGTAATCAGATAAAAGAAATGACATTTACAATACTTATAGATAACTATATAAGCATGAAGATTGCATTATAAAATGTGGAGATTATATTTTAGGCCTTTAACTCTATATTACTATTTCCTAAACTTATTTATAAAATGGGTCTTCCCATCTAATAAATTGTTGGATTATAGCTAAAATATGCCATCATTTTGTGATCCTGAGAATGAGGGGGCTGCTTTAGTTCTGTATCCCCTTCACTGTTTTAGGACTCATTCAGATGAACGTATTATATGGACATGCATGTTAAAATCAGCTAACAGTCAGCAGACTGATCAAAGTTATTGAATAAAGCTGTTAAGTGTGAAAAAAATGCAGCATGTAGTAGTCTCTTCTGGATTTTGGAGTCTTGCCTATTCTAGTCTTTGAAAAACGTTCAGATCCCATATGGATCATCCGTATTGCATCCAATTTCTATGGATACATTACCATTCTTAACATTGAGACTCTTGATGTATAAATAAGAATGTCATACGGATGTAAATGATGAATATATCGATGGCCTTTGAATAACAATATGGGTAAAAACCAACTGTTTTTTCTGCTTGAAATTGGACGATTTTTCATACTCTCGTCTGAACCCGGCCTTAACCTACTCAGTCACCCATTGTGCATTGGGCTTCAGCATACATCCTTTCAAGTGAACAGGACCAGATGTAGTTCCCTGCAGTGCCTGATGGATACGAGTGCTGCTGTACAGGAAAAGCTTAGAAGGGGACACAGAATTAAATCAGCAAACATCAAACTCCTACTGTAGGTGATGGTTTGGACAGAAACACTATGACCCTAATTCATCAAACTGATTTTGCCAGAAGTCTGGCTTAAATTGCTTTAAAAAGTTGCAAAATTTTAACAAAATGGGAAATTGCGCAAAAATGTTGCGACTTTTGCCATTTTCACACCATTTTCACAAAATGAGCAGAGCTAGGGCAGAACAGAGGCACAATGGGGATGTGACACTATGACATGCTGTGGTGGTCTTATTCCAGAAATCTTACTCCAGTTACTGACTGGAATAAGATGCATGGAGGTGCACGCCACTTGTCAGACACTCCTGATTCATTAAGACTCGTGCACCTCTTAAAGAATGAGAAGCGTCTGATTCTAACTCACTAGCTTATCAAGACTTGTATGAACATCACCAGTCTTGATGAATTGGGTCCTTTCTTTTAAAACACTTTGCATTAAAATATTGGCCCCTGTCATGTACAGGATTTACAGCATGGCATAGAAAGAAGTTACATGGAATAGGAAAATAAATATACCATTTTTTTTCTGCATTTGCAATTTGTGACTTTTTAATTCTTGCTTTAATCCAGATTCATCACCCATAAAATGTATTTTTATGTACACTATATTCCTTACAAGGAAGATTGTGCATCGACAGACCTGTTTCCTATTGTTATCTGCATTTTGAGGTTTGAACATTTTGTAGCACTGAGCTGTATTAAAAATAATCTTGGAGCAAGTAACATCATTGTCTGTGCACATGAGTAAGCATTCTGTAGAAAAGAAAATTATGGTAGAAAATACTGTTAATTATACGGTACACGTGTGAAGTCTAAACTCCTCATCAGAAAAATCTAGAGTGAAAAGAAATGCTATTAGCTAAAAATGCTTCATGGAACAAAGATTTATTTTAGACACAAATGACATAGTCACTGGGAAGTCAAGAACAAATGAAGTCAATATAAATGCGAGGGGGCTGTTTCTTTTATATATTTTGAAGTTGCACTATTATGGTCAGAATCTGATGCCTAATATTTAAAGGGAACCTGTCACCTGCTTTGTTGTTTATAAACTATGCCCATCACCAGATCATAAGAATGAGGATCATGCAACCCGTGTATATCCTCAGACGTGCCCCTGCATATCTCAGAAAAAAAGTTTTACACTTGTCCCACCCTGTATGTAAATTGTGCGGTCCGGTCCGATGGGTGTTTTCAAATTGTGATCAGTGCCGCCTCGGTCCCGTCAAATGCCGCCTCTTCTAACTGCATGTAAGTGGATGGCGTCTATCCATCGTCCCCATAGTGTCCGAAGTCTTGCGCCTGCGCAGTGGAATCACTGGCTGTTTAATAGGGCACAGTGAGGCGCGCATGCGCAGTGGAATTGGAGACCTGCGCAGGCGCGTCGAACTGTGCCCTACTGAGCAGCTAATGATTCCACCGTGCAGGTGCAAGACTTTGGACACTATGTGGATAATGGAGAGGAGCCATCCACTTACATGCAGTTAGAAGAGGTGGCGTTTGAAGGGACTGGGGTTGCATTTGAAGGGATTGAGGCGTTGCTGATTAAAGATGAGCGGTGTTCGACTAGAACTGTTCGCCAATCTCAAATTCGAGCTGTTTTGGGCGGTGTTCGAGTTGTTCGACGAACCCGAACGATTTGCAAAAAATTCGGCTGTTCGAGGTTATGTTCGATAACTGTTCGTGCACCAAAAGCGTGTCCTGCATGTCTGGTGCTATTTAGAGCACCAATCATGCAGGGATTGTCTGCCACTCACTGTAATGCCACAGCCATGGTGGTTGTGGCATTACAGTGATTGCCCAAATCGATGGGAACAGTGCCAACAGTGAAACATGAAAAGCCGGCAATTCAGCAGCGGCATACACCTGTACCCGACAATTTAGAACCGAAAGAATAGAGCTTCACACATAGATTAGATAGATATAAACATGTCAGCCACATATATACGAAGTACAGTGAAAGTGCTGCTTACTGTACTTGTCATTTAGCGTAAAGGATTTATCAAAAAAAATAATGGTGTTTTCATGCACCGTCTCTTTAAAAAAGCCGGCCGGCAATTCAGCATCTGTACCCGACAATTTATAACAGAAAGAATAGAGCATCACACATAGATTAGATAGATAGAAACATGTCAGTCACATATATATGAAGTACAGTGATAGTGTTGGTTACTGTACTTGTCATTTAGTATTAAAACAAAGGATTTATTATTAAAAAAATTGGCGTGGGGTTCCCCTTAATTTTAGGCTCTAGCGGAGGTTAAGCAGACGGCTGGGGCAGATGTTTGAAGCCTGGGAAGGGGGTAATACCCACGGAGCTTCCCAGGCTACTAATATCAGCCCCCAGCTGAATACATAGCCTTTACTAGCTATTAAAATGGGGGACCCCCCAAAAAAAATGACGTGGGGTCCCCCCTAATTTAATAGCTAGCAAAGGCTAGGCAGACAGCTGGGGGCTGATATTAATAGCCCAGGAAGGGAGCCATGAATATTGGCCCCCTCCCAGGCTAGAAACACCAGCCGTCAGCCGCCCCAGAAATGGCGCATTCATAGGATGCGCCAATTCTGGCACTTAGCCTCGCTCTTCCACGCTGCCCTGGTGCGGTGGCAGGGGGTAATAGGGTTGGGGTTGATGTCAGCTTATAATGCCAGCTGACATCAAGCCCAGGTTAGTAATGGAGAGGCGTCTATAAGACACCCCCATTACTAACCCCATAGTCAAAGTTAAAAAAAACACAAACACCTAGAATAAAGTCCTTTAATTGAAATAAAGACACAATCCTTTATTGTTCTAAATTAAACCATACTTACCGTCACGCCCATTCCAGCTGAAGCCAACGATCTCCTGCAATAAAAGAAAAATAATAAAGCAACCTCATCCTTACCTTTCCATGGTTCCCACGACAGCTTCAGCTCTGCTACATCGAGATGACAGGCTGGACCGCAGCAGAACGCTGCCATCCAGCCTCTCATCCCGCAGACACTGAGAAGCGCAGGCTTGCTTGCGCTGCTCAGCGTCTCTCTGTGACGACATCCAGATGAGCCGAGTTCATGTCCAATGAACTCAGCTCACCTCATGTACGTCACTGACAGCGTGGGAAAATACTCACGCTGAAGCGGTGAGTGCAGGAGAATTCTCCCACGCTGTCAGTGACTTGCATAAGGTGAGCTCATGTCCAATGAACTCAGCTCACCTCCTGCACGTCACTGACAGCGTGGGAGAATTCTCCTGCACTCAGCGCTTCAGCGTGAGAATTCTCCCACGCTGAAGCGCTGAGTGCAGGAGAATTTTCCCACGCTGTCAGTGACGTGCATAAGGTGAGCTCATGTCCAATGAACTCAGCTCACCTCCTGCACGTCACTGACAGCGTGGGAGAATTCTCCTGCACTCAGCGCTTCAGTGTGAGAATTCTCCCACGCTGTCAGCGACGTGCATGAGGTGAGCCGAGTTCATTGGACATTAACTCGGCTCATCTGGATGCCCTCACAGAGAGACACTGTGGAGCGCAAGCAAGCCTGCGCTTCTCAGTGTCTGCGGGATGACAGGCTGGATGGCAGCGTTCTGCTGCGGTCCAGCCTGTCATCTCGATGTAGCAGAGCTGAAGCTGTCATGGGAACCATGGAAAGGTAAGGATGATGTTGCTTTATTATTTTTCTTTTATTTCAGGAGATCGTTGGCTTCAGCTGGAATGGGCGTGACGGTAAGTATGGTTTAATTTAGAACAATAAAGAATTGTGTGTTTATTTCAATTAAAGGACTTTTTTCTGGGTGTTGTGTTTTTTTTAAATACTTTACTAGAAATTCATGGTGGTCATGTCTAATATTGGCGTGACCCCATGAATTTCGGGCTTAGGGCCAGCTGATAATGCCAAGCTGGCCCTAACCCCTTTATTACCCAGTGAGCCACCGCATCAGGGCCCTGGATGAGTTGGGTACAGCGCCAGAAGATGGCGCTTCTATGAACGCGCCATTTTCCGGGGTGGCTGCGGACTGCAATTTGCAGCGGGGGTGGCCCAGAAAGCTTGGGCCTCCCTGCGCTGCGGATTCCAGCCCCCAGCTGCCTAGTTGTACCTGGCTGGACACAAAAACAGGGCGAAGCCCCACGTCAATTTTCTTTAAATTATTTCATGAAATAATTAAGAAAAAAAGGGCTTCCCTATATTGTTGTGTCCGGCCAGGTACAAATAGGCAGCTGGTGGTTGGGGGCAGCCCGTTCCTGCCTGCTGTACCTGGCTGGACACAAATATAGTGCGAAGCCCCACTTCAATTTTTTTTAATTATTTCAGGAAATTCATGAAATAATTAAAAAAAAAGTACGTGGGGCTTCGCCCTATTTTTGTGTCCAGCCAGGTACAACTAGGCAGCTGGGGGCTGGAATCTGCAGCGCAGGGAGGCCCAAGCTTTCTGGGCCCCCCCCGCTACAAATTGCAGTCCGCAGCCACCCCGGAAAATGGCGCGTTCATAGAAGCTCCATCTTCTGGCGCTGTACCCAACTCATCCAGGGCCCTGGTGCGGTGGCTCACTGGGTAATAAAGGGGTTAGGGCCAGCTTGGTATTATCAGCTGGCCCCAAGCCCAAAATTCATGGGGTCACGCCAGTATTAGACATGACCGCCATGAATTTCTAGTAAAGTATTTAAAAAAAACACAACACCCAGAAAAAAGTCCTTTAATTGAAATAAAGACACAATTCTTTATTGTTCTAAATTAAACCATACTTACCGCCACGCCCATTCCAGCTGAAGCCAACGATCTCCTGCAATAAAAGAAAAATAATAAAGCAACCTCATCCTTACCTTTCCATGGTTCCCACGACAGCTTCAGCTCTGCTACATCGAGATGACTGGCTGGACCGCAGCAGAACGCTGCCATCCAGCCTGTCATCCCGCAGACACTGAGAAGCGCAGGCATGCTTGCGCTCCTCACTGTCTCGCTGTGACGGCATCCAGATGAGCCGAGGTCATGTCCAATGAACTCGGCTCACCTCATGCACGTCACTGACAGCGTGGGAAAATTCTCACGCTGAAGTGCTGAGTGCAGGAGAAT
Organism: Phyllobates terribilis; assembly: GCF_046119375.1. Lineage (NCBI taxonomy): Eukaryota > Metazoa > Chordata > Amphibia > Anura > Dendrobatidae > Phyllobates > Phyllobates terribilis. Next base: position 228,222,630 of record NW_027362763.1, read on the forward strand.
TCTCCCACGCTGTCAGTGATGTGCATGAGGTGAGCTCATGTCCAATGAACTCAGCTCACCTCCTGCACGTCACTGACAGCGTGGGAAAATTCTCCTGCAATCAGCGCTTCAGCGTGAGAATTTTCCCACGCTGTCAGTGACGTGCATGAGGTGAGCCGAGTTCATTGGACATGAACTCGGCTCATCTGGATGTCGTCACAGAGAGACGCTGAGCAGCGCAAGCAAGCCTGCGCTTCTCAGTGTCTGCGGGATGACAGGCTGGATGGCGGCGTTCTGCTGCGGTCCAGCCTGTCATCTCGATGTAGCAGAGCTGAAGCTGTCGTGGGAACCATGGAAAGGTAAGGATGAGGTTGCTTTATTATTTTTCTTTTATTGCAGGAGATCGTTGGCTTCAGCTGGAATGGGCGTGATGGTAAGTATGGTTTAATTTAGAACAATAAAGGATTGTGTCTTTATTTCAATTAAAGGACTTTATTCTGGGTGTTTGTGTTTTTTTTAACTTTGACTATGGGGTTAGTAATGGGGGTGTCTTATAGACGCCTCTCCATTACTAACCTGGGCTTGATGTCAGCTGGCATTATAAGCTGACATCAACCCCAACCCTATTACCCCCTGCCACCGCACCAGGGCAGCGTGGAAGAGCGAGGCTAAGTGCCAGAATTGGCGCATCCTATGAATGCGCCATTTCTGGGGCGGCTGACGGCTGGTGTTTCTAGCCTGGGAGGGGGCCAATATTCATGGCTCCCTTCCTGGGCTATTAATATCAGCCCCCAGCTGTCTGCCTAGCCTTTGCTAGCTATTAAATTAGGGGGGACCCCACGTCATTTTTTTGGGGGGGTCCCCCATTTTAATAGCTAGTAAAGGCTATGTATTCAGCTGGGGGCTGATATTAGTAGCCTGGGAAGCTCCGTGGGTATTACCCCCTTCCCAGGCTTCAAACATCTGCCCCAGCCGTCTGCTTAACCTCCGCTAGAGCCTAAAATTAAGGGGAACCCCACGCCAATTTTTTTAATAATAAATCCTTTATTTTAATACTAAATGACAAGTACAGTAACCAACACTATCACTGTACTTCATATATATGTGACTGACATGTTTCTATCTATCTAATCTATGTGTGATGCTCTATCTTTCTGTTCTAAATTGTCGGGTACCGCTGCTGAATTGCCGGCCGGCTTTTTTAAAGAGACAGTGCATGAAAACACTATTATTTTTTTAAATAAATCCTTTACACTAAATGACAAGTACAGTAAGCAACACTATCACTGTACTTATTATATATGTGACTGACATGTTTCTATCTATCTAATCTATGTGTGAAGCTCTATTCTTTCTGTTATAAATTGTCGGGTACAGATGCTGAATTGCCGGCCGGCTTTTTTAAAGAGACGGTGCATGAAAACACTAATATTTTTTTTAATAAATCCTTTACACTAAATGACAAGTGCAGTAACCAACACTGTCACTGTGCTTCTTATATGTGTGACTGACATGTTTCTATCTATCTAATCTATGTGTGATGCTCTATTCCTTCTTGTCTAAATTGTCGGGTACCGGTGTATGCCGCTGCTGAATTTGCCGGCCGGCTTTTTTAAACAGAGTGTCTTCTGAGCAGTTTGTCAGCTTTTGGACACCTTTGCAGGTGTTTTCTATGTGTTTCTATGTGTTTTTGTTTGCCTGCCATTGGTTTTAACGGTGTTCGACGGTGTTCTAAGGTGTTCGACGAACAGTTCGACGAACAGTTCCTCGAACATCCCGGTGTTCGACGAACCGAACCGAACCCGAACACTACGGGGGTGGCTCAACACTATTGCTGATCACAATTTGGAAACACTCATTGGACTGGACCGCACAATTTAAATACAGAACGGGAGAAGTGTAAAACATTTTTTCCGGGGTATGAAGGGGAACGTCTGAAGATTTAAAGGGGTTGAAGGACTCTCATTCTTATGATCTTAAAGGTGATGAGCATAGTTAATCAGCTAAAAAACTGGTGACATGTTCCCTTTAATTAAAGGGTTTTTTCCCACGAACAAAAGTTCATTTTAAAAATTGTCTGTGTCTGACCGTGTACGGACCATACCACATCTCCTGGGCAGGGGAGGACGCAAAAGACAATACAGACATTACAGCAGGGGATCGCAGGGGATTCATTTTGTGAGGTAAAATATTGTTTAAAAACAGGCAGAGAAATGTTTTACCTCACAAAATGAATCCTCTATGATCCCCTGCTGTAATGTCTATATTGTCCTTTGTGTCCTCCCCTGCCCAGGAGCTGTGGTATGTTCCGCACATGGTCAGACACAGACAATTTTTAAAATAAACTTTTGTTTGTGGGAAAACCCCTTTAAGTGCCTCAAGAATGTAGAACAAAATCATTCATAAAATACATAAAAGGTATATTTTTAATTAGAATTTAAAAATTGAATTCAGGTTTACTGCAGTTAAAAGGGTTGTCGACTGTAGCTTTTTAATTTCCTAACAAGACAGGGCCTTCATCTCCCAAAAGACTCCAAAGTCAGTTAACCACAGCAGCACAGAGAAGTTGCATTTCACCCATCTGACACAGTAATGACAAGGTGATCACTAGTATTGATCTTTCTCTGGCAAGGAAATCAGCTCAGTATGTAAAAAAAACCACATTTTTTTTATATTTAATCTTAGTCGTGTTCTGTTTTCTTAAAAGTCACCATAATTAACCCCTTAATGTCCCAGAGATTTTTTAATTTTTCCTTCCGTTATTCCAAGAACTATAACTTACTTATATTTCCATCAATATAGCACATATAAGGACTTGTTTTTGGCAGGACAAGTTTCTGTTTTCAATGACACCATTTATTTTACCATATAATGTAGCGAAAAATGAGGAAAAAAATCCGGCAGCGAAAGTGCAAAGAAACTGCAATTCCATCTCTGTTTTTTTTTTACACTATTTATTGCATGGCAAAATGATCTGACAATATAATTATTTCAAGCCAGTAAAATTGCAAGAACATCGGTATTTTTGCTTTCAGGGATAAAAAAAATTGCACTGAGCTGATGCTTTCATTGATACCATTTTTGCGTATATATTATGTTTTGTTCACTTTTTTTGTATTTGTTTTGGGAAATGTGGTGACCAAAAATGGCAATTCAGGCGTTTTGATATTTTACATTTTTTTCTCTCCAGCATTTAACGTATGGTTTCACTATTTTTATATTTTGATAGATTGGACTTTTTTTGGACACGGTAATACCAGATACAATTATCTTTTTAGTATCTTTACTTTTCCTTAATTTTTTATTTCCCTTTGAATAAGCGATCATTCGATCATTAATACTACATTTCCGGCAATATCACAGTATTGCAGCATATAGATAAATCATGTTTCTCCTGTGGAGCTCAATCTCTGATGAGAATCAAAATGGCAGGTACGGGGCCTTCAGCAGGCCCTTGGCTTCCATGGTAAACTGATGTCTCCCTGCAATTGTGCCGCGCACTGGAAATGACATAATTTAATTGCCACTGTCAAGGATTGACAGAGGCATTTAATGGTTAATGTTATTCTATGGAGCAGAGCAGATCAGTGTTTTTTTTCTCATGCTGATTCAACATCATAAAAAAATCACAACATGCTATGATTTTCAGCACAAATCGGATGGCCCATAGACTTGAATGGGTAGTGGAAATCATCAGACTGCACTTGGATGATATCCGAGTGCAGTCCGATTTCCTGTGACTCGCAGAATGGTGACAATGGAGAAATCTTGTTCTCCATCTTCTCACCTGTGCTACGATTCTTTCATCTGAGAGAATCGGATCACACTAAGTTGACACCCAGATCAAATGCTGATCATAGTTTGTGTCATTTACATAATCGATCCGAATCTCTGGCATGAGAGAACCAGCGCTCTTGTGACCCCAACCTAAGTATGTGTATCCTGATTTAAGCAGACTATCCCATCATGAATGTTTTGTCAAGAGAATAAAACACCAGCTACAAAAACTGAAATGGTTTCAACAGTGTTTTAAAGAATTCTGCTGTTTTTGTGGCAATTTTTATATGCATTTTTAAGCCAAAGCTAGAATTAGTTATTACAATCTTATAAGTGAAATCCATCCCTTTCTTTCTTTCAGGGGAAAGGCTTCTCTGTGCAGCACCTCTCTGCTCTGGCTAAGAGAGGGGGGTCCCAAGATGCCATTTTGACCATGACCTATAATTTCAAAAAAGACAAAGTTTCCAAATGATATTTAAATGGGTATTTGGACAAATGGAGAAGCTCATCACCATGGGTCTGACACCCGAAACCCAGAAAATGAGCTGTTATTGTCAAAGGAAGATAGAATACATGGTGCATACTAGTCATATAATATATGTTTGTGTCAAGTCCTCAAGAGTTGGATCCACTCAATGCAAATACTTTTTCTCTAGTTCACAGAAGGTTCCAAGTGGACCCTCCTGTATAATATTTAATAGGACGTATTAACATGGGTTGCCCTAATATTACTTGCATATGTCAATGCACAATACTTGCCCTTAAAGGGAATCTGTCAGCAAGTTTTTGCTATGCAATCGGAGGACAGCATGAGGTCAGGGTCAAAACACAGAATTCAGCAATGTGTCACTTATCAAGCTGCATGCTGTTGTTTTCTTACAGTGAAGGTTTTATTACTAGGAGATTATTAATGCTGTGACTAGCTGGCAAGTGTGATGCGCTAACGCAGAGAGACCTAGTAAGACTGAGACCAAACGAGCAAAGGAACAGCCAAAAATGCACTTGGTGCAAGTTGTCCCAGCTAAGCAAGCCTTAAAGGGCCGGGATACTCTTCACCTAGCTCCCAATAAATGGGAGGGGAGCTTTGACAGAACCCTTCCCAGGATGTCGCCAAGCAGCTAGCGTCTGGTGATGCGGCCAGTGCATAGCCAAGGACAAGGTAGGTACCTCTTTGAGAAACACTGATAGTGTAGCCCAAAGAGTCAAGGAGAAAAATCTTAAGATAACCCCTGAAAAAATAGCAACAAATACTGCTAGCACCACTAACCACCACAGCACACAGGGTTAAATAGCCCGCGTGATGCTGAAGGAAATGATCAGGTGTTGTATACCTCCAAATCATCCCCAAACAACCACTCCCTGCTAACTTTCACAGCAGAATGGAAACAATCCAAACACTGCTTAGTATCAGACACATTAGCCTGGTGCATTGCCTGGCAACCAGGGAGCACAGCGTCCCATGTTCCTCTGGCAGTGAAATCTGTGGGAGATACGTCATCCCCACACATCCTACCTCTCCAGAACACGGCGCTTCATAAGATTGGGACGATTACCCTGTGTGTTTGGTAGCTCCGCCTCCAGGGTCGGGACAATATTTTTTTGATTGAATGTGCTATACCAAAACAAAGAAGCAAGTATTTGTGAAGTGTAAATGTTTTCGAATTATTTTAAAAATATAAATCTGAAAATTGTGACATGCATTTGTATTCAGCCTCCTGTCTGATACCCTTAAATAAAATACTGAGTGACCAATTGCCACCAGAAGTCACATAAATGGTCAATTGAGTCCATCTGTGTGTAATTTATTTTCAGTATAAATACAGCTGTTCTGTGAAGGTCTCAGAGTTTTGTTTGAGAACATTTGGAATCAAACAGCATAATGAAAACCAAAGAACACACCCGACAAGTCAGGGATAAAGTGATAGAGAAAAGTAAATCAGGGTTAGGATATGAAAAATAGCCCAAGCTCTAACCATTTCATTGAACATTGTTCAATCTATTGTCCAATAGGAGTATGGCACCACTGCAAACCTACCAAGACATGACCGTCCACTTAAACTGACATCCCAAGCAAGGAGTACATTAAATAGAGAAGCAGCCAAGAGGCCCATGGTCACTTTGAAGGAGCTGTAAAGATCCACAGCTCAGGTGGAAGATTCTGTCCGTAGGACAACTATTAGTCGTTTACTCCACAAATCTGGCCTTCATGGAAGAGTGGCAAGAAGAAAGCCATTTTTGAAGCAAGCCATAAGAAGTCCAGTTTGCAATTTTCAAAAAGCCATGTTAGGGGTCTCATCTAGCATGTGGAAGAAGGTGCTCTGTTCAGATCTATTTATCTATATTCTCTTTTTTTAATAATTATCTTTTTTAATAATTATCTTAACTCTTTTAATACTTCAACAGACCTCTTTTTAATGTACTTACATATGAACTTTAACAAATCATGTGCCCCTGTACGGCATTTGTTTTTTTTTGCATATAAAACTGTTCAAGTTACATATGGTACCTATTAGGTTATGTCCTGAGGAAGAAGTTGTGTATGACTTTGAAACGCATTGAGTTTTAACCTGTTCAAATAAAATTTATTAAGAATACATCGGCATCCTGGAATCTTCATCAGCAGTGCAGGTTATACACATTCTGCCGGGAACAACAATTTCTTCGGTCTGATGACCCGTGTCCCGCAGCAGCTGATTCATGCGGTTGAAAGCTTGCAAATGTGCAGCCTTGTCAGGTGAGCATAATACTCTCCTATTTATCTCTTTCTTTTTACCAGTTAAGACCCTATTTGCACTTGTTTTGCTCCCCAGCATTTCTACTGCACAGATGAGACCAAAGCAGAACTTTTTGCGTTTAATGCAAAACACCATGTGTAACAGAGTTGATGGGAAGATGGAGCTAAATTCAGGGCAATCCTGTAGGAAAACCTGAAAAAGATTTTAGACTGAGGCTTAGGTTCACCTTCCTGTAGGATAATGACCCTAAAAATACTGCCAGAGCTACAATGAATGGTTTAGAGCAAAGCATATTCATGTGTTTGAATGGCCCAGTCAAAGTCCAGGCCTAAATCCCATTGAGAATTTGTGGCAAGACTTATGAATTGTTGTTTGAGATTACTCCATCCAATCTCTGTGGTAGAGCTAGTTTGCAAAGAAGTATGAGGAAAAATTTCAGCCTCTAAATGTGCAAAGCTGGTAGAGACATACCCCAAAAGACTTGCAGCAGTATTACAGTGAAGGGTGGTCCTACAAAGTATTAACTCAGGAGGGCTGAATGCAAATGCTCGTCACAAGTTTCAGATTTATATTTTTTAAATATTTAGGAAACCATGTATCAATTCCTTCACACTTCACAAATACTTGCTACTTATTTTAGGTATATCACATAATATCCCGATTAAAAAAAAACAATTAAGACTGTGGGTGAAGCATTAAAAAATGTGGAAAAGTTCACTGGGTATGAATACTTTTTCAAGGTACTGTGTCTTCAGCTCACTAACTTAACTGGGTAAAGTTGACCAAAATATTGTTCATTTACATATTTAACATTGTAAGTTTTAAATGCCTTCCTAAAATAACATCATAAAAAAATCTAAGCTCCTTGACTGGTATTTGTTACAGTAACTGCTGATAACTTCCTGCTTCAATGCACCAAAATGTAAATTATTCTATTTTAAAGAAGTGGCAGTCATAATAGAAGTAAAGGGCAACTCTGCAGTAGCATTTACAGATGCTCTTGATCTCTCGTTTGCTCTGACTTTAATGTTTTATTAATTTAGAAATATGATAATCAAAGTTTACATTTAAGTCAATCCAAAAAAAAACCATTATGAATAAAGCTGTCGCTAAAAGAAACTGCAATTTAATTGTGAACTTAACGTTTTATTGGTTAATGACTTTTTTCGTGCTCTCATCTCATCGTAATATTTCAAATAAATGTTCTGTAAAACAAAGTGCAGAATTCTGACATCTGTATGCAAAGTTATTTTTTCACATGCAGATGAGGTTTTTTTGTAACTGAAAAGAGGTGAACAGTGGAAAGGCAAGAACAGTTACTAGTGGAACCCCTATGGCTATATGACCTAGTACTGACCTCGCTGTTCTTTTCCCAATAGGTATCGACTAAAGAAGCATGCAGAGTTCTCAAATTAAAAAAAGAACAAAAAAAATCTTTTTTATTTCTATGTATACATTCAATGTATACATTAATACATCAATGTATACATTTCAATGTAGTTCTACATGTTTTATCATTAAAATATATAATTTTTATCCTCCCATTCATCCTTGCATTTTTTTGCAACCACTGTTGAAATGTGAATATTCATAAAAATTCAGGTAATTCTAAAAATAACAACAATGAACACAACAAGATTATGGCTTACAGCCAATGAAAACACAAAAGTCATTATCTCAGTAAATTAGAATACTTTATAACAACAGCTTAAAAAATGTTTTTAAAATCCAAAACGTTGGCCTGCTGAAATGTATGTTAGTAAATGCACTCAATACTTGGTCGGGGCGCCTTTTGCATCAATTACTGCATCAATGCGGCGTGGCATGGAGGCGATCAGCCTCTGGCACTGCTGAGGTGTTATGGAAGCCCAGGTTGCTTTGATATCAGCCTTCAGCTCGTCTGCATTGTTGGGTCTGGTGTCTCTCATCTTCATCTTGACAATACCCCATAGATTCTCTATGGGATTAAGGTCAGGCGAGTTTGCTGGCCAATCAAGCACAGTGATACTGTTGTTTTATAACCAGTAGTGTTGATCGAGCACTAAAATGCTCGGGTGCTCGAAGCTCGGGCCAATCTCGCCGTGATACTCGGGTGCTCGACCCGAGCAACGAGCCCAATGTTAGTCTATAGGAGAGCCGAGCATTTTTGTGGTGGCACCCTCGGCAGTCTTTTAAAAGCCTAACAAGTGCCAAAACGATAGTGACAGTGCTCAAATGACATGGGGACAGCATGGGGATCGCCCCAGGAAGCATTTCTGACCCCCAGGCCACTGCTGTCAACAACGTGGTCAGAGGTATTAAGCCACTTTTACATGCTCACAATAAAACGTTCAAAAATGAAACTGAAACTTTTTTCCTGTGAAATATGTTAAGGAATTTCTTTTTCAGGGTAAAGACTTGTGTATAAGGTAAAATAAATAACCAAAAACAAAAATACTCCTCCACACCTTGGGCTATGTTCACAAGTAGCATTTTTTATGCGTTTTTGCACTTTTGTATTGCTTTCAACTGTGACATATGTATTCACCGGGAAATGTCATTTTAACATTTTACAACCTTATCTGGCCATGTGCTGTGTGACACATGCATAAAGTGCTGAAAAGACATAGGAACATGCATGGGGAAGACCCCTGGAAGCATCTCTGACACCCAGGTCACTGTCAAAAGTGTGCCCATCATAAGTGATCCTTGCCGCATCAGAAGATGCAGACTTGCAACTATCCCCTTGCAAGTTCTAGTCCCAGGGCAGTGTTCAATTGTACCTCCCCCATTCCTTGCAATACAAACGCAAGTATGCAGCCTGCCACCCACCCACCCCCAGGCTGTAATACTATACTGCTTGCTTGCACTTGAAATTGGGCCTTTTAGGCATGTGGAGGCGGAATCTGGCCACCACGTCATGGCTGCGTTGGCGGCCTGGAATCCATACTCAGTCCCCAGTCGCCCCTTTGGCCGGGTGTCCATGCTCGGTCCCCAGCCGCCCCGCGGCCGGGTGTCCACACACGGTTCCCAGCCGCCTGGGGGCAGCCGGGTGTCCATAAACGGTCCCCAGCCGCCCCTATTTCTCCTTGGAACATCCCCCCAAACACTTTTCTTAGCCCGGCCTGCTTTAGGGCAGCATTGAACGAGCCCACCAGAGAACCAGACTCCTCCGTTGGGCCCTGTCTTCTCCATCAGGGGAGTTGAGAGCACCAAGGTGAGGAGCATGATGATGATGACAGAAGTTAGCATCTGCTTTGTTTTCTTTTAATGCAAGTGTAAGTGTGCAGCCTGCCACCCACCCACCCCCAGACTGCAATGCCATACTGCTAGCTTGCACTTGAAATGGGACCTTTTAGTTTGGAGGAGGCCGAAGCTGGCCACTACTTCATGGCTGCTTCGGCAGCGAGGTATCCATACTCAGTCCCCAGCCGCCCCTATTTGTCCTGGTGTGCCTTATAAGATTAAGCGTGTATACCAAAACATTACCTGTGCCCTCCCCAGTGCATTTAGTGGGAAGGAGAGCCTATTCCGCTGTAGTGTGTGCATGCCAAACCCCCTGTTCATGGTACATGCGAAGATGCCTCCCACCCTGCACCTGTCGTTGCAGACTTGCAACTATCCCTGTTCAAGTCCTTGTCCCAGGGCATTGTTCAATTGTACCTCTCCCATTCCTTGGCACCCACCCACCCCCAGGCTGCAATACAACACTGCTTGCTTGAACTTTAAATTCTCCTTTTAGTCATGTGGAGGCGGAATCTGGCCACCACGCCATGGCTGCGTCGGCGGCCTGGTATCCATACTCAGTCCCCAGGCGCCCGGTGGCCGGATGTCCCCGCTTGCTCCCCAGCCTCCAGGGGGTGGCCGGGTGTCCATACTCGGTCCCCAGCCACCCCTATTTGTCCCGGTAACCTTTCCCACAATTTTCTTAGCCTGGCCTGCTTTAGGGCAGCATTCGCCGAGCCCACCAGACAACCAGACTCCTCCGGTGGGCCCTGGCTTCTCCATCAGGGGAGTTAAGAGTGCCAAGGTGAGGAGCATGATGAGGATGATAGAAGTTAGCATCTGCTTTGTTTTGTTGGAATGCAAGCGCATGTATGTAGTAGCGGCTAGGCCTGAGGTGGTCAGCGTTTTGGCGCATATCCTACCTCCTCTGAGGATTGCTGAATGTTTTCCTGCTACTATCCAAATTCTATGACTCCCATTAAAACAAAGCTTTAGGTGATAAATGATGGATGAGGTAGTGGCAAAGGAGAAAGAGCAGAATGAACAGGGACCATTCACATCAATATCAGACTAGTCAACCAGATATGTCTTGTAGGATATGTTTCTGTAACAAAAGGAGCGGTTCGGCTACACAGTTATAGGGAATACAGTCAGTGCAATGCCTACCAAAAATTTCGAGGCACTCCAATGCCCCTTGGAAATGACATGGAGGTCAGAGGGCCTTAACTAAACCTTTTTTTCCATTTATAGCAACTGGGTCTCCTGTGCACTGTTGGCCTAAGCAGTGAATGGAAGGCTTTCCAAAAATTATGAGGAACTGCAAGGCCCCTTACAAGAGCCATGCAGTTCAGCATATTACAAACATAAGTCCCATTATTGGGGAGTGGGTCTCCCATAGGATTTGCTTATGCCTTCCAAGCAAAAGCTTCCAAAAATTAGGACGGAGCAACTTGCAATGCCCCTTACAAGAGCCATGCAGTACAGCATATTACAAACATAAGTCCCATTATTGGGGAGTGGGTCTCCCATAGGATTTGCTTATGCCTTCCAAGCAAAAGCTTCCAAAAATTAGGACAGAGCAACTTGCAATGCCCCTTAGAAGAGCCATGCAGTACAGCATATTACAAACATAAGTCCCATTATTGGGGAGTGGGTCTCCCATAGTATTTGCTTATGCCTTCCAAGCAAAAGCTTCCAAAAATTAGGACGGAGCAACTTGCAATGCCCCTTACAAGAGCCATGCAGTACAGCATATTACAAACATAAGTCCCATTAATGGGGAGTGGGTCTCCCATAGGATTTACTTATGCCTTCCAAGCAAAAGCTTCCAAAATTTAGGACGGATCAACTTGCAATGCCCCTTAGAAGAGCCATGCAGTACAGCATATTACAAACATAAGTCCCATTATTGTGGAGTGGGTCTCCCATAGTATTTGCTTATGCCTTGCAAGCAAAAGCTTTCAAAAATTAGGATGGAGCAACTTGCAATGCCCCTTACAAGAACCATGCAGTACAGCATATTACAAACATAAGTTCCATTATTGGGGAGTGGGTCTCCCATAGGATTTGCTTATGCCTTCCAAGCAAAAGCTGACAAAAATAAGGACGGAGGAACTTGCAATGCTGGCACCCTGGTGGTATAGTGGTGGTGGAGGCTGAGGATACGGAGAAGAACATAAAACAGCCGAAATGAGGAAGCGTATACCCATGTGTGGGTGTGAAGCGGTGCATGTGAATACACCTCCCGAAATAACACAGTGGATTTGGCTTTATGTTACTCTGCTGTCATTTGGTGGTGATGAGAAGTCAGGCCCAATCCAGCCCTAGTTCATTTTGATAAGGGTCAGCTTGTCAGCATTGTCAGTTGACAGGCGAATGCGCTTATCAGTTATAATTCCCCCAGCGGCACTAAAAACACGCTCCGATAACACGCTAGCGGCAGGGCAGGCCAGGACCTCCAAGGCTTACAGAACGAGTTCATTCCAAGTGTCCAGCTTGGATACCCAATAATTAAAAGGCACAGAGGAATCACGGAGGACGCTGGTACGGTCGGCAAGGTACTCCCTCACCATCTTTTGAAACTTTCCACTCCTTGTGAGAGTACCCCACGTCTCAGGGCCTGTAAGCTGGGTGGGTGTCAGAAATCTGTCCCAGAACGTTGACAGTGTTCCCCTGCCTCTGCTGGATTGGAGTTGCATCTCTCTCGCCTGTACGCCTTGGTTGGGCAATGAACTGTGACCTCTGCCGCTAGCGTGTTCAGATGGGAATTTTTTTAAGAGTTCTGCAGCAAGGGCCTTCTGGTACTGCCCCATTTTTGTAGACCTCTCCACCTCAGGAATAAGAGAGTGAAAGTTCTCCTTGTAGCGGGGGTCTAAAAGTGTCACCAACCAGTAATGCCAGTCACCCAACATTTTGACAACGCGAGGGTCACGGTTAAGGCAGAGTAACATAAAGTCAGCCATGCGTGCCAGATTGGTAATGGGCAAGATTTCCGTGTCCTCACCAAGATGACGACTGACCATGCTCTCCTCCTCCTCCCCCCTGTCCTCAGGCCACCCACACTGAACCGACGGTATGACACTTGTACAGGTACTACCGTCTACAGCGCATGATAGCAGCTCCTGTTCTTCCTCCTCCTCCTCCTCCTCTCCCTCATTGTCCCCCAATGCACGCTGGGATGAGATGAGGATGGGCTGTGTGTAATTGCCCACTACGGCTTCTTGATCCATCTCATCATACTCTGGCTGCAATGCCTCCTCTTTAATTCTCTGCAGAGAGCGTTGCAAAAGACAGACTAGTGGGAAGCTGCCACTAATGATGGCGTCATCGCCACTCACCATCTTGGTGGCTTCCTCAAAGTTTGTCAGGATGGTACATATGTCAGACATCCTGGTCCACTTATCTGGGGAGTCTGACCTGAATATCGATGGCCTTGTTGCATCTGGTACTCCACAACTGCTCTCTCCTGCTCACAAATCCTTTGCAACATGTGGAGGGTAGAGTTCCAACGTGTGGGGACATCACACACCAGTCGGTGAGCCGGAAACGCTGCTGCAACACAGCAAGGGCGGCGGAAGCTGAAGCCGACTTGCGAAAATGCACTGACAGGCGGCGTACTTTCAAGAGCAGATCTGGCAACTTGGGGTACGACTTAAGAAACCGCTGAACCACGAGGTTAAGCACATGAGCCAGGCATGGTACGTGTGAGATCTCACCTCGCCTCAGAGCCGCCACCAGGTTACGGTCATTGTCACACACGACCATGCCTGGATGTAGGTTCTGCGGTCTCAGCCACAGATCTGCCTGCTCTTTCACAGCTGTCCACAACTCACAAGCAGTGTGAGGTTTATCACCTAAGCTTATGAGTTTCAGCACAGCCTGTTGCCGCTTGGCGGAGACAGTACTGCAGTGCTTCCAGCTTGTAACTGATGTGGTGATATCTGAGATGGAGGCTGAACATGAGAAGGAGGAGGAGGATGATGCACAGGAGCTATACACTGTGGGGGCAACTATGACTGACATAGGGCCCGCAATCCTCGGTGTGGGGAGGACGTGTTCCGTCCCAAGGTCCGACTGGGTCCCGGCTTCCACTATGTTTACCCGGTGTGCCGTCAGAGAGATGTACCGTCCCTGGCCACAAGCACTTGTCCATGTGTCCGTTGTCAGGTGGACTCTCCCAGTAACTGCGTTGTTGAGGGCACGGCAGATGCTTTGGGACACGTGCTTGTGTAGTGCGGGGATGGCACACTGGGCAAAATAGTGTCGGCTGGGGACAGAGTACCGAGGGACGGCCACCCCCATAAGACTGCGGAAGGATTCCGTCTCCACCAGCCTAAAATGCAGTATTTCCAACGCAAGCAGTCGTGAAATGTGCGAATTTAGGACTGTGGCCTGTGGGGCGTTAGCTGCGAATTTCCGCTTTCATTCAAAGGTCTGGGATATGGACAATTGAACGCTGCGGTGGGACGTGGAAATGGACGTTGATGCTGTTTCCTGAGAAACTGCCATAACAAGTGAAGACAGAGAGGAGGGGGCATCTTTACATGCAGTAAGGACTGGGGATTGCCTTGCACACACAACAGGGGGTTCTATTGCACGCACAACAGTGGAAGAAGCAGTGGTGACACCCGCTGACACTGGTCGTGGACCCTGGGTTTCACCCCACATAGTCGGGTGCTTTGCTGCCATGTGCCTGATCATGCTGGTGGTGGTTAGGCTGGTAGTTTTGTCACCCCTGCTGATGCTGACATGGCAGGTGGAACATATGGCCTCTTAGGGTTTATCAGCAGAGTCTTTAAAAAAATTCCAGACTCTGGAAGACCTACCACTTATACTGGCAACGTCCCTCGTGTTGGTGTTAAGGGGAACGGCTGCCCGCCTTCTGTCTGCGGCCACCACACTGCTTCTTTCTGCCTGTTGGGGTACTCTGCCTCCCTCCCCCTGTGTGCTGCTGGCCTCTCTCTGCATGTCCTCCTGCCACGTTGGGTCAGTTACTAGATCATCCACCATCTCCTCCTCTTCCACTTGCGCACCACGATGCTCCTCCTCACTTCCTGGCAATTGTGTCTCGTCATCGTCCACCTCTTGTGACAAATTGCCAGCGTCGACTTCCTGTGGCCGTGGCTGTTCAAATATTTGGGCATCGCTACATGGGATCTCCTCTTCCACCACTTCAAGCGGAGCATGCGAGGGGCCCAAATATGGAAATGGACCAGTGAACAGCTCTTCAGAGTGTTCAAGTGTTGGATCAGTTGCTGTCTGACGACACTCGGCATGATGGGAGGAAGGAGCATCAGGGTGAGGAGGAGTATGCGGTCGAGACTCACGGCTACTAAGAGTTGACCGTGTGGAAGACAGACCGGAGGTGGTGGTGCCCAGGTAACTGGAAGTATTTTCTGCTATCCAATTAATAACCTGTTCACACTGATCAGTTCTCAATACTATTGTTATTCTGTGCTTCCCTAGTAATTCGGTCAAGAAGTGGGAGCGAGAAGATGTGGCTGTTGGTTGTGGCACATTTTCACGTGGCCATGGCCCAGTCCTCTGCGCGAACCACCACCAGAACGTCCACTTTCACGTCCCTTGCCATGCGCCTTGCCCATTATAAAGGAAGTAAAATAGCTTACACTTCCACTATCAATGGAAAAAGGGTAATAAAAAGAAGATTAGAACCGTGGAAGAGGAAAACCACAGTTCTATTTCTCTGGCCTACACCCGACTCTTTTAAACAATCTGAACAATCAGGAAGAAACTATTACAGTTTTTTTACGTAAATATTAACAAAACCTGAATAAGAGAGACTTTTTACCGTGGGATGGCAAAACCACAGTTATTGTTTAAATATATAGATTTGCAGCTGAACAGTGAGCGACACACTCAAACTGTTTTTTTTTTAGATACCAATGGCCCAATACTGGATAGTACAGAGATTTGACCCGTGGAACTGCAAAACCACACTGGGATTTGTCGGGCCTACACCAGACTATTTTCGACAGATATATTTTTGTGTCACAACAGTCAGGAGACACTACTGTTTTTCTTTACGGAAAATATACCAAAACCTGAATAATAGAGATTTTTTACTGTGGGATGGCAAAACCACAGTTATTGTTTCATGGGGTATACCAGACTTTTTTAAATATATAGATTTGCGGCTGAACGGTGAGCGACACACTGAAGCTGTGTTTTTTTAGATACCAAAGGACCAAAACTGGGTAGTACAGAGGTTTGACCCGTGGCACTGCAAAACCACAATGGGATTTGTCGGGCCTGCACCAAACTATTTTCAACAGATATATTTTTGTGTCACAACAGTCAGGAGACACTACTGTTTTTCTTTAGGGAAAATATACCAAAACCTGAATAATAGAGATTTTTTACCGAGGGATGGCAAAACCACAGTTATTGTTTACTGGGGTATACCAGACTTTTTTAAATATATAGATTTGCGGCTGAACAGTGAGCGACACACTCAAACTGTGTTTTTTTAGATACCAAAGGCCCAATACTGGATAGTACAGAGATTTGACCCGTGGAACTGCAAAACCACACTGGGATTTGTCGGGCCTACACCAGACTATTTTCAACAGATATATTTTTGTGTCACAACAGTCAGGAGACACTACTGTTTTTCTTTACAGAAAATATACCAAAACCTGAATAATAGAGATTTTTTACCGTTGGATGGCAAAACCACAGTTATTGTTTACTGGGGTATACCAGACATTTTTAAATATTTAGATTTGCGGCTGAACAGTGAGCGACACACTCAAACTGTTTTTTTTTTAGATACCAATGGCCCAATACTGGATAATACAGAGATTTGACCCGTGGAACTGCAAAACCACACTGGGATTTGTCGAGCCTACACCAGACTATTTTCAACAGATATATTTTTGTGTCACACCAGTCAGGAGACACTACTGTCTTTCTTTACGGAAAATATACCTAAACCTGAATAATAGAGATTTTTTACCGTGGGATGGCAAAACCACAGTTATTGTTTACTGGGGTATACCAAACTTTTTTAAATATATAGATTTGCGGCTGAACAGTGAGCGACACACTCAAACTGTGTTTTTTTAGATACCAAAGGCCCAAAACTGGATAGTACAGAGATTTGACCCGTGGAACTGCAAAACCACACTGGGATTTGTCGGGCCTACACCAGACTATTTTCAACAGATATATTTTTGTGTCACAACAGTCAGGAGACACTACTGTTTTTCTTTACGGAAAATATACCAAAACCTGAATAATAGAGATTTTTTACTGTGGGATGGCAAAACCACAGTTATTGTTTACTGGGGTATAACAGACTTTTTTAAATATATAGATTTGTGGCTGAACAGTGAGCGACACACTCAAACTGATTTTTTTTAGATACCAAAGGCCCAAAACTGGATAGTACAGAGATTTGACCCATGGAACTGCAAAACCACACTGGGATTTGTCGAGCCTCCACCAGACTATTTTCAACAGATATATTTTTGTGTCACAACAGTCAGGAGACACTACTGTTTTTCTTTACGGAAAATAAACTAAAACCTGAATAATAGAGATTTTTTACCGTGGGATGGCAAAACCACAGTTATTGTTAACTGGGGTATACCAGACTTTTTTAAATATATAGATTTGCGGCTGAACAGTGAGCGACACGCTCAAACTGTTTTTTTTTAAGATACCAAAGGCCCAATGCTGGATAGTACAGAGATTTGACCCGTGGAACTACAAAACCACACTGGGATTTGTCAAGCCTACACCAGACTATTTTCAACAGATATATTTTTGTGTCACAACATTCAGGAGACACTACTGTTTTTCTTTACGGAAAATATACCTAAACCTGAATAATAGAGATTTTTACCGTGGGATGGAAAAACCACAGTTATTGTTTACTGGGGTATAACAGACTTTTTAAATATATAGATTTGCGGCTGAACAGTGAGCAACACACTCAAACTGTTTTTTTAATAGATACCAAAGGCCCAAAACTAGATAGTACAGAGATTTGACCGGTGGAACTGCAAAACCACAGTGTGATTGGTCGGGCCTACACCAGACTATTTTCAACAGATATATTTTTGTGTCACAACAGTAAGGAGACACTACTGTTTTTCTTTTCGGAAAATATACCAAAACCTGATTAATAGAGATTTTTACTGTGGGATGGCAAAACCACAGTTATTGTTTACTGGGGTATACCAGACTTTTTTAAATATATAGATTTGCGGCTGAACAGTGAGCGACACACTCAAACTGTTTTTTTTTTAGATACCAAAGGCCCAAAACTGGATGGTACAGAGATTTGACTCGTGGAACTGCAAAACCACACTGGGATTTGTAGAGCCTCCACCAGACTATTTTCAACAGATATATTTTTGTGTCACAACAGTCAGGAGACACTACTATTTTTCTTTACGGAAAATATACCAAAACCTGAATAATAGAGATTTTTTACCGTGGGATGGCAAAACCACAGTTATTGTTAACTGGGGTATACCAGACTTTTTTAAATATATAGATTTGCGGCTGAACAGTGAGCGACACGCTCAAACAGTTTTTTTTAAGATACCAAAGGCCCAATGCTGGATAGTACAGAGATTTGACCCGTGGAACTACAAAACCACACTGGGATTTGTCGGGCCTACACCAGACTATTTTCAACAGATATATTTTTGTGTCACAACATTCAGGAGACACTACTGTTTTTCTTTACGGAAAATATACCTAAACCTGAATAATAGAGATTTTTACCGTGGGATGGAAAAACCACAGTTATTGTTTACTGGGGTATAACAGACTTTTTTAAATATATAGATTTGCGGCTGAACAGTGAGCAACACACTCAAACTGTTTTTTTATTAGATACCAAAGGCCCAAAACTAGATAGTACAGAGATTTGACCGGTGGAACTGCAAAACCACAGTGGGATTGGTCGGGCCTACACCAGGCTATTTTCAACAGATATATTTTTGTGTCACAACAGTCAGGAGACACTACTGTTTTTCTTTACGGAAAATACACATAAACCTGAATAATAGAGATTTTTAACGTGGGATGGCAAAACTACAGTTATTGTTTACTGGGGTATAACAGACATTTTTAAATATATAGATTTGCGGCTGAACAGTGAGTGACACACTCAAACTGTTTTTTTTTTAGATAGTAAAGGCCCAATACTGGATAGTACAGAGATTTGACCCGTCGAACTACAAAACCACACTGGGATTTGTCGGGCCTACACCAGACTATTTTTAACAGATATATTTTTGTGTCACAAAAGTCAGGAGACACTACTGTTTTTCTTTACGGAAAATATACCTAAACCTGAATAATAGAGATTTTTTCCGTGGGATGGCAAAACCACAGTTATTGTTTACTGGGGTATACCAGACTTTTTTAAATATATAGATTTGCGGCTGAACAGTGAGCGACACACTCAAACTGTTTTTTTTTAGATACCAAAGGCCCAAACTGGATAGTATAGAGATTTGACCCGCGGAACTGCAAAACCACATTGGGATTTGTCGAGCCTACACCAGCCTATTTTCAACAGATATATTTTTGTGTCACAACAGTCAGGAGACACTACTGTTTTTCTTTAGGGAAAATATACCAAAACCTGAATAATAGAGATTTTTTACCGTGGGATGGCAAAACCACAGTTATTGTTTACTGGGGTATACCAGACTTTTTTAAATATATAGATTTGCGGCTGAACAGTGAGAGACACACTCAAACTGTGTTTTTTTAGATACCAAAGGCCCAAAACTGGATAGTACAGAGATTTGACCAGTGGAACTGCAAAACCACAGTGGGATTGGTCGGGCCTACACCAGACTATTTTCAACAGATATATTTTTGTGTCACAACAGTCAGGAGACACTACTGTTTTTCTTTACGGAAAATATACCAAAACCTGAATAATAGAGATTTTTTACTGTGGGATGGCAAAACCACAGTTATTGTTTACTGGGGTATACCAGACTTTTTAAATATGTAGATTTGCGGCTTAACAGTGAGCGACACACTCAAACTGTTTTTTTTTAGATACCAAAGGCCCAAAACTGGATAGTACAGAGATTTGACCCGTGGAACTGCAAAACCACACTGGGATTTGTCGAGCCTACACCAGACTATTTTCAACTGATATATTTTTGTGTCACAACAGTCAGGAGACACTGCTGTTTTTCTTTACGGAAAATATACCAAAACCTGAATAATAGAGATTTTTTACCGTGGGATGGCAAAACCACAGTTATTCTTTACTGGGGTATACCAGAATTTTTTAAATATATAGATTTGCGGCTGAACAGTGAGCGACACACTCAAACTGTTTTTTTTTAGATACCAAAGGCCCAAACTGGATAGTACAGAGATTTGACCCGCGGAACTGCAAAACCACACTGGGATTTGTCGAGCCTACCCCAGACTATTT
The DNA here is from genome assembly GCF_046119375.1 of Phyllobates terribilis. Classification (NCBI taxonomy): domain Eukaryota; kingdom Metazoa; phylum Chordata; class Amphibia; order Anura; family Dendrobatidae; genus Phyllobates; species Phyllobates terribilis. Next base: position 228,242,766 of record NW_027362763.1, read on the forward strand.
TCAACAGATATATTTTTGTGTCACAACAGTCAGGAGACACTACTGTTTTTCTTTACGGAAAATATACCAAAACCTGAATAAGAGAGATTTTTTACCGTGGGATGGCAAAACCACAGTTATTGTTAACTGGGGTATACCAGACTTTTTTAAATATATAGATTTGCGGCTGAACAGTGAGCGACACGCTCAAACTGTTTTTTTTTAAGATACCAAAGGCCCAATGCTGGATAGTACAGAGATTTGACCCGTGGAACTACAAAACCACACTGGTATTTGTCGGGCCTACACCAGAATATTTTCAACAGATATATTTTTGTGTCACAACATTCAGGAGACACTACTGTTTTTCTTTACGGAAAATATACCAAAACCTGAATAATAGAGATTTTTTACTGTGGGATGGCAAAACCACAGTTATTGTTTACTGGGGTATAACAGACTTTTTTAAATATATAGATTTGTGGCTGAACAGTGAGCGACACACTCAAACTGATTTTTTTTAGATACCAAAGGCCCAAAACTGGATAGTACAGAGATTTGACCCATGGAACTGCAAAACCACACTGGGATTTGTCGAGCCTCCACCAGACTATTTTCAACAGATATATTTTTGTGTCACAACAGTCAGGAGACACTACTGTTTTTCTTTACGGAAAATAAACTAAAACCTGAATAATAGAGATTTTTTACCGTGGGATGGCAAAACCACAGTTATTGTTAACTGGGGTATACCAGACTTTTTTAAATATATAGATTTGCGGCTGAACAGTGAGCGACACGCTCAAACTGTTTTTTTTTAAGATACCAAAGGCCCAATGCTGGATAGTACAGAGATTTGACCCGTGGAACTACAAAACCACACTGGGATTTGTCAAGCCTACACCAGACTATTTTCAACAGATATATTTTTGTGTCACAACATTCAGGAGACACTACTGTTTTTCTTTACGGAAAATATACCTAAACCTGAATAATAGAGATTTTTACCGTGGGATTGAAAAACCACAGTTATTGTTTACTGGGGTATAACAGACTTTTTAAATATATAGATTTGCGGCTGAACAGTGAGCAACACACTCAAACTGTTTTTTTAATAGATACCAAAGGCCCAAAACTAGATAGTACAGAGATTTGACCGGTGGAACTGCAAAACCACAGTGTGATTGGTCGGGCCTACACCAGACTATTTTCAACAGATATATTTTTGTGTCACAACAGTAAGGAGACACTACTGTTTTTCTTTTCGGAAAATATACCAAAACCTGATTAATAGAGATTTTTACTGTGGGATGGCAAAACCACAGTTATTGTTTACTGGGGTATACCAGACTTTTTTAAATATATAGATTTGCGGCTGAACAGTGAGCGACACACTCAAACTGTTTTTTTTTTAGATACCAAAGGCCCAAAACTGGATGGTACAGAGATTTGACTCGTGGAACTGCAAAACCACACTGGGATTTGTAGAGCCTCCACCAGACTATTTTCAACAGATATATTTTTGTGTCACAACAGTCAGGAGACACTACTATTTTTCTTTACGGAAAATATACCAAAACCTGAATAATAGAGATTTTTTACCGTGGGATGGCAAAACCACAGTTATTGTTAACTGGGGTATACCAGACTTTTTTAAATATATAGATTTGCGGCTGAACAGTGAGCGACACGCTCAAACAGTTTTTTTTAAGATACCAAAGGCCCAATGCTGGATAGTACAGAGATTTGACCCGTGGAACTACAAAACCACACTGGGATTTGTCGGGCCTACACCAGACTATTTTCAACAGATATATTTTTGTGTCACAACATTCAGGAGACACTACTGTTTTTCTTTACGGAAAATATACCTAAACCTGAATAATAGAGATTTTTACCGTGGGATGGAAAAACCACAGTTATTGTTTACTGGGGTATAACAGACTTTTTTAAATATATAGATTTGCGGCTGAACAGTGAGCAACACACTCAAACTGTTTTTTTATTAGATACCAAAGGCCCAAAACTAGATAGTACAGAGATTTGACCGGTGGAACTGCAAAACCACAGTGGGATTGGTCGGGCCTACACCAGGCTATTTTCAACAGATATATTTTTGTGTCACAACAGTCAGGAGACACTACTGTTTTTCTTTACGGAAAATACACATAAACCTGAATAATAGAGATTTTTAACGTGGGATGGCAAAACTACAGTTATTGTTTACTGGGGTATAACAGACATTTTTAAATATATAGATTTGCGGCTGAACAGTGAGTGACACACTCAAACTGTTTTTTTTTTAGATAGTAAAGGCCCAATACTGGATAGTACAGAGATTTGACCCGTCGAACTACAAAACCACACTGGGATTTGTCGGGCCTACACCAGACTATTTTTAACAGATATATTTTTGTGTCACAACAGTCAGGAGACACTACTGTTTTTCTTTACGGAAAATATACCTAAACCTGAATAATAGAGATTTTTTCCGTGGGATGGCAAAACCACAGTTATTGTTTACTGGGGTATACCAGACTTTTTTAAATATATAGATTTGCGGCTGAACAGTGAGCGACACACTCAAACTGTTTTTTTAGATACCAAAGGCCCAAACTGGATAGTATAGAGATTTGACCCGCGGAACTGCAAAACCACATTGGGATTTGTCGAGCCTACACCAGCCTATTTTCAACAGATATATTTTTGTGTCACAACAGTCAGGAGACACTACTATTTTTCTTTACGGAAAATATACCAAAACCTGAATAATAGAGATTTTTTACCGTGGGATGGCAAAACCACAGTTATTGTTAACTGGGGTATACCAGACTTTTTTAAATATATAGATTTGCGGCTGAACAGTGAGCGACACGCTCAAACAGTTTTTTTTAAGATACCAAAGGCCCAATGCTGGATAGTACAGAGATTTGACCCGTGGAACTACAAAACCACACTGGGATTTGTCGGGCCTACACCAGACTATTTTCAACAGATATATTTTTGTGTCACAACATTCAGGAGACACTACTGTTTTTCTTTACGGAAAATATACCTAAACCTGAATAATAGAGATTTTTACCGTGGGATGGAAAAACCACAGTTATTGTTTACTGGGGTATAACAGACTTTTTTAAATATATAGATTTGCGGCTGAACAGTGAGCAACACACTCAAACTGTTTTTTTATTAGATACCAAAGGCCCAAAACTAGATAGTACAGAGATTTGACCGGTGGAACTGCAAAACCACAGTGGGATTGGTCGGGCCTACACCAGGCTATTTTCAACAGATATATTTTTGTGTCACAACAGTCAGGAGACACTACTGTTTTTCTTTACGGAAAATACACATAAACCTGAATAATAGAGATTTTTAACGTGGGATGGCAAAACTACAGTTATTGTTTACTGGGGTATAACAGACATTTTTAAATATATAGATTTGCGGCTGAACAGTGAGTGACACACTCAAACTGTTTTTTTTTTAGATAGTAAAGGCCCAATACTGGATAGTACAGAGATTTGACCCGTCGAACTACAAAACCACACTGGGATTTGTCGGGCCTACACCAGACTATTTTTAACAGATATATTTTTGTGTCACAAAAGTCAGGAGACACTACTGTTTTTCTTTACGGAAAATATACCTAAACCTGAATAATAGAGATTTTTTCCGTGGGATGGCAAAACCACAGTTATTGTTTACTGGGGTATACCAGACTTTTTTAAATATATAGATTTGCGGCTGAACAGTGAGCGACACACTCAAACTGTTTTTTTTTAGATACCAAAGGCCCAAACTGGATAGTATAGAGATTTGACCCGCGGAACTGCAAAACCACATTGGGATTTGTCGAGCCTACACCAGCCTATTTTCAACAGATATATTTTTGTGTCACAACAGTCAGGAGACACTACTGTTTTTCTTTAGGGAAAATATACCAAAACCTGAATAATAGAGATTTTTTACCGTGGGATGGCAAAACCACAGTTATTGTTTACTGGGGTATACCAGACTTTTTTAAATATATAGATTTGCGGCTGAACAGTGAGAGACACACTCAAACTGTGTTTTTTTAGATACCAAAGGCCCAAAACTGGATAGTACAGAGATTTGACCAGTGGAACTGCAAAACCACAGTGGGATTGGTCGGGCCTACACCAGACTATTTTCAACAGATATATTTTTGTGTCACAACAGTCAGGAGACACTACTGTTTTTCTTTACGGAAAATATACCAAAACCTGAATAATAGAGATTTTTTACTGTGGGATGGCAAAACCACAGTTATTGTTTACTGGGGTATACCAGACTTTTTAAATATGTAGATTTGCGGCTTAACAGTGAGCGACACACTCAAACTGTTTTTTTTTAGATACCAAAGGCCCAAAACTGGATAGTACAGAGATTTGACCCGTGGAACTGCAAAACCACACTGGGATTTGTCGAGCCTACACCAGACTATTTTCAACTGATATATTTTTGTGTCACAACAGTCAGGAGACACTGCTGTTTTTCTTTACGGAAAATATACCAAAACCTGAATAATAGAGATTTTTTACCGTGGGATGGCAAAACCACAGTTATTCTTTACTGGGGTATACCAGAATTTTTTAAATATATAGATTTGCGGCTGAACAGTGAGCGACACACTCAAACTGTTTTTTTTTAGATACCAAAGGCCCAAACTGGATAGTACAGAGATTTGACCCGCGGAACTGCAAAACCACACTGGGATTTGTCGAGCCTACCCCAGACTATTTTCAACAGATATATTTTTGTGTCACAACAGTCAGGAGACACTACTGTTTTTCTTTACGGAAAATATACCAAAACCTGAATAAGAGAGATTTTTTACCGTGGGATGGCAAAACCACAGTTATTGTTAACTGGGGTATACCAGACTTTTTTAAATATATAGATTTGCGGCTGAACAGTGAGCGACACGCTCAAACTGTTTTTTTTTAAGATACCAAAGGCCCAATGCTGGATAGTACAGAGATTTGACCCGTGGAACTACAAAACCACACTGGTATTTGTCGGGCCTACACCAGAATATTTTCAACAGATATATTTTTGTGTCACAACATTCAGGAGACACTACTGTTTTTCTTTACGGAAAATATACCAAAACCTGAATAATAGAGATTTTTTACTGTGGGATGGCAAAACCACAGTTATTGTTTACTGGGGTATAACAGACTTTTTTAAATATATAGATTTGTGGCTGAACAGTGAGCGACACACTCAAACTGATTTTTTTTAGATACCAAAGGCCCAAAACTGGATAGTACAGAGATTTGACCCATGGAACTGCAAAACCACACTGGGATTTGTCGAGCCTCCACCAGACTATTTTCAACAGATATATTTTTGTGTCACAACAGTCAGGAGACACTACTGTTTTTCTTTACGGAAAATAAACTAAAACCTGAATAATAGAGATTTTTTACCGTGGGATGGCAAAACCACAGTTATTGTTAACTGGGGTATACCAGACTTTTTTAAATATATAGATTTGCGGCTGAACAGTGAGCGACACGCTCAAACTGTTTTTTTTTAAGATACCAAAGGCCCAATGCTGGATAGTACAGAGATTTGACCCGTGGAACTACAAAACCACACTGGGATTTGTCAAGCCTACACCAGACTATTTTCAACAGATATATTTTTGTGTCACAACATTCAGGAGACACTACTGTTTTTCTTTACGGAAAATATACCTAAACCTGAATAATAGAGATTTTTACCGTGGGATTGAAAAACCACAGTTATTGTTTACTGGGGTATAACAGACTTTTTAAATATATAGATTTGCGGCTGAACAGTGAGCAACACACTCAAACTGTTTTTTTAATAGATACCAAAGGCCCAAAACTAGATAGTACAGAGATTTGACCGGTGGAACTGCAAAACCACAGTGTGATTGGTCGGGCCTACACCAGACTATTTTCAACAGATATATTTTTGTGTCACAACAGTAAGGAGACACTACTGTTTTTCTTTTCGGAAAATATACCAAAACCTGATTAATAGAGATTTTTACTGTGGGATGGCAAAACCACAGTTATTGTTTACTGGGGTATACCAGACTTTTTTAAATATATAGATTTGCGGCTGAACAGTGAGCGACACACTCAAACTGTTTTTTTTTTAGATACCAAAGGCCCAAAACTGGATGGTACAGAGATTTGACTCGTGGAACTGCAAAACCACACTGGGATTTGTAGAGCCTCCACCAGACTATTTTCAACAGATATATTTTTGTGTCACAACAGTCAGGAGACACTACTATTTTTCTTTACGGAAAATATACCAAAACCTGAATAATAGAGATTTTTTACCGTGGGATGGCAAAACCACAGTTATTGTTAACTGGGGTATACCAGACTTTTTTAAATATATAGATTTGCGGCTGAACAGTGAGCGACACGCTCAAACAGTTTTTTTTAAGATACCAAAGGCCCAATGCTGGATAGTACAGAGATTTGACCCGTGGAACTACAAAACCACACTGGGATTTGTCGGGCCTACACCAGACTATTTTCAACAGATATATTTTTGTGTCACAACATTCAGGAGACACTACTGTTTTTCTTTACGGAAAATATACCTAAACCTGAATAATAGAGATTTTTACCGTGGGATGGAAAAACCACAGTTATTGTTTACTGGGGTATAACAGACTTTTTTAAATATATAGATTTGCGGCTGAACAGTGAGCAACACACTCAAACTGTTTTTTTATTAGATACCAAAGGCCCAAAACTAGATAGTACAGAGATTTGACCGGTGGAACTGCAAAACCACAGTGGGATTGGTCGGGCCTACACCAGGCTATTTTCAACAGATATATTTTTGTGTCACAACAGTCAGGAGACACTACTGTTTTTCTTTACGGAAAATACACATAAACCTGAATAATAGAGATTTTTAACGTGGGATGGCAAAACTACAGTTATTGTTTACTGGGGTATAACAGACATTTTTAAATATATAGATTTGCGGCTGAACAGTGAGTGACACACTCAAACTGTTTTTTTTTTAGATAGTAAAGGCCCAATACTGGATAGTACAGAGATTTGACCCGTCGAACTACAAAACCACACTGGGATTTGTCGGGCCTACACCAGACTATTTTTAACAGATATATTTTTGTGTCACAACAGTCAGGAGACACTACTGTTTTTCTTTACGGAAAATATACCTAAACCTGAATAATAGAGATTTTTTCCGTGGGATGGCAAAACCACAGTTATTGTTTACTGGGGTATACCAGACTTTTTTAAATATATAGATTTGCGGCTGAACAGTGAGCGACACACTCAAACTGTTTTTTTAGATACCAAAGGCCCAAACTGGATAGTATAGAGATTTGACCCGCGGAACTGCAAAACCACATTGGGATTTGTCGAGCCTACACCAGCCTATTTTCAACAGATATATTTTTGTGTCACAACAGTCAGGAGACACTACTGTTTTTCTTTAGGGAAAATATACCAAAACCTGAATAATAGAGATTTTTTACCGTGGGATGGCAAAACCACAGTTATTGTTTACTGGAGTATACCAGACTTTTTTAAATATATAGATTTGCGGCTGAACAGTGAGAGACACACTCAAACTGTGTTTTTTTAGATACCAAAGGCCCAAAACTGGATAGTACAGAGATTTGACCAGTGGAACTGCAAAACCACAGTGGGATTGGTCGGGCCTACACCAGACTATTTTCAACAGATATATTTTTGTGTCACAACAGTCAGGAGACACTACTGTTTTTCTTTACGGAAAATATACCAAAACCTGAATAATAGAGATTTTTTACTGTGGGATGGCAAAACCACAGTTATTGTTTACTGGGGTATACCAGACTTTTTAAATATGTAGATTTGCGGCTTAACAGTGAGCGACACACTCAAACTGTTTTTTTTTAGATACCAAAGGCCCAAAACTGGATAGTACAGAGATTTGACCCGTGGAACTGCAAAACCACACTGGGATTTGTCGAGCCTACACCAGACTATTTTCAACTGATATATTTTTGTGTCACAACAGTCAGGAGACACTGCTGTTTTTCTTTACGGAAAATATACCAAAACCTGAATAATAGAGATTTTTTACCGTGGGATGGCAAAACCACAGTTATTCTTTACTGGGGTATACCAGAATTTTTTAAATATATAGATTTGCGGCTGAACAGTGAGCGACACACTCAAACTGTTTTTTTTTAGATACCAAAGGCCCAAACTGGATAGTACAGAGATTTGACCCGCGGAACTGCAAAACCACACTGGGATTTGTCGAGCCTACCCCAGACTATTTTCAACAGATATATTTTTGTGTCACAACAGTCAGGAGACACTACTGTTTTTCTTTACGGAAAATATACCAAAACCTGAATAAGAGAGATTTTTTACCGTGGGATGGCAAAACCACAGTTATTGTTAACTGGGGTATACCAGACTTTTTTAAATATATAGATTTGCGGCTGAACAGTGAGCGACACGCTCAAACTGTTTTTTTTTAAGATACCAAAGGCCCAATGCTGGATAGTACAGAGATTTGACCCGTGGAACTACAAAACCACACTGGTATTTGTCGGGCCTACACCAGAATATTTTCAACAGATATATTTTTGTGTCACAACATTCAGGAGACACTACTGTTTTTCTTTACGGAAAATATACCTAAACCTGAATAATAGAGATTTTTACTGTGGGATGGAAAAACCACAGTTATTGTTTACTGGGGTATAACAGACTTTTTTAAATATATAGATTTGCGGCTGAACAGTGAGCAACACACTCAAACTGTTTTTTTATTAGATACCAAAGGCCCAAGACTAGATAGTACAGAGATTTGACCGGTGGAACTGCAAAACCACAGTGGGATTGGTCGGGCCTACACCAGACTATTTTCAACAGATATATTTTTGTGTCACAACAGTCAGGAGACACTACTGTTTTTCTTTACGGAAAATATACCAAAACCTGAATAATAGAGATTTTTACTGTGGGATGGCAAAACCACAGTTATTGTTAACTGGGGTATACCAGACTTTTTTAAATATATAGATTTGCGGCTGAACAGTGAGTGACACGCTGAAACTGTTTTTTTTTTAAGATACCAAAGGCCCAATGCTGGATAGTACAGAGATTTGACCCGTGGAACTACAAAACCACACTGGGATTTGTCGGGCCTACACCAGACTATTTTCAACAGATATATTTTTGTGTCACAACATTCAGGAGACAGTACTGTTTTTCTTTACGGAAAATATACCTAAACCTGAATAATAGAGATCTTTACCGTGGGATGGAAAAACCACAGTTATTGTTTACTGGGGTATAACAGACTTTTTTAAATATATAGATTTGCGGCTGAACAGTGAGCAACACACTCAAACTGTTTTTTTATTAGATACCAAAGGCCCAAAACTAGATAGTACATAGATTTGACCGGTGGAACTGCAAAACCACAGTGGGATTGCTCGGGCCTACACCAGACTATTTTCAACAGATATATTTTTGTGTCACAACAGTCAGGAGACACTACTGTTTTTCTTTACGGAAAATACACCTAAACCTGAATAATAGAGATTTTTAACGTGGGATGGCAAAACCACAGTTATTGTTTACTGGGGTATAACAGACTTTTTTAAATATATAGATTTGCGGCTGAACAGTGAGCGACACACTCAAACTGTGTTCTTTTAGATACCAAAGGCCCAAACTGGATAGTACAGAGATTTGACCCGCGGAACTGCAAAACCACACTGGCATTTGTCGAGCCTACACCAGACTATTTTCAACAGATATATTTTTGTGTCACAACAGTCAGGAGACACTACTGTTTTTCTTTAGGGAAAATATACCAAAACCTGAATAATAGAGATTTTTTACTGTGGGATGGCAAAACCACAGTTATTGTTATCTGGGGTATACCAGACTTTTTTAAATATATAGATTTGCGGCTGAACAGTGAGCGACACTCTCAAACTGTTTTTTTTTTAGATACCAAAGGCCCAATGCTGGATAGTACAGATATTTGACCCGTGGAACTGCAAAACCACACTGGGATTTGTCGGGCCTAAACCAGACTATTTTCAACAGATATATTTTTGTGTCACAACAGTCAGGAGACACTACTGTTTTTCTTTACGGAAAATATACCAAAACCTGAATAATAGAGATTTTTTACTGTGGGATTACATGGTGAGCTGCAACATGTGCTAAATGTTCACAGATCGACCAGAAGCTGAAACCAACTTCACCTGCCAGAAGTGTAGACTACTGGCTCTTTTAGAAGAAAAGGTGCGGGGACTGGAAGAAAGAATTGCGACATTAAAACTCATCAAGGAAAATGAAGACTTTCTGGACAGAACAGAAGCGTCACTACTGGTCACGGAAAGTCAAGGAAGCATCAGAGAACCTCCAGAGGCAGACAAGTGGAGGCAAGTGACCAAAAGAAGCAAGAAGACCATGGAGACACCACCAACCACACAACTGAGAAACAGATTCCAAGGACTAGTGGAGGACGAAGATGGCACACCTATGGATGAGGAACTACCAGCAAGCAAAAAAGGAAAGAGCACCCAGAAACACCCAGAAGCGACAAGAAAAAGGACAGCCAAGAAGGGAAGAAGAGTGGTGGTGGTGGGAGACTCACTACTGAGAGGAACAGAAGCAGCTATCTGCAGTCCGGACATAACCGCAAGAGAAGTATGCTGCCTCCCAGGGGCGAAGATCAAGGATGTTACCGATAGGATACCGAAGTTCATCAGTTCCAAGGATGTCCACCCATTTCTTCTGATACATGTTGGCACCAATGACACGGCAAAGAAGGACCTACCGACAATCTGCAAGGACTTTGAAGCATTGGGGAAGAAAGTAAAAGAACTGGATGCGCAGGTAGTTTTTTCTTCTATCCTTCCAGTAGACGGGCATGGCGTCAGGAGATGGAACAGGATCCTTGAGGTGAACAACTGGCTGAGACGATGGTGCAGACAACAAGGATTTGGATTCCTGGACCACGGTGTGAATTACCTCTATGACGGACTCCTTGCCAGAGACGGACTACACCTCAACAAACCCGGGAAACACACATTCGCCAGGAGACTCGCAACACTCATCAGGAGGGCGTTAAACTAGAAGAAGAGGGGATGGGAAGAAAAACGTCGGACACGAACATGCAACCAGAGAACATACTAATGAAAGATATGAAGTGCGACAAAGAAGGTCCAAGACAAGATACTTGGAAGGGAGGTAAGAAAATTTCTAATACAATCCACAGGGAGAAGATTGGAACAAAACAAAATCGTGTAAACTGCGTGCTAGCAAATGCCAGGAGCCTGACAAACAAGATGGATGAACTGGAAGCAGAAATATCTACAGGTAACTATGACATAGTGGGAATAACCGAGACATGGTTAGATGAAAGCTATGACTGGACAGTTAACTTACAGGGTTACAGTCTGTTTAGAAGGGATCGAAGAAGTCGGAAAGGGGGTGGAGTCTCTCTATATGTAAAGACGTGTCTAAAGCCTACAATACGGGAGGATGTATGGGAGGGAAATGAGGAGGTCGAGTCCTTATGGTTGGAGATACATGGGGCAAAAAACAATAATAAAATTATCATAGGAGTCTGTTATAAACCACCAAATATAGCAGAAGCCACGGAAAGTCTATTAATGAGACAAATAGACGAAGTAGCAAAAAATAATGAGGTGCTTATTATGGGGGACTTCAACTACCCCGATATTGACTGGGAAACCAAAAGCTGTAGATCTCAGAAAGGAAACAGGTTTCTGTCACTTATCAAAGACAATTATTTGTCACAACTTGTGCAGGAACCAACTAGAGGGACGGCCCTTTTAGACTTAATATTAACTAACAGGCCAGACAGAATAACTGAGGTGCAGGTCGGGGGGCACCTGGGAAATAGTGACCACAACATTATACAATTCCACATGTGCTTCAGTAGGGAGCCCAGCAAGGGAGTCACAAAAACACTGAACTTCAGGAGGGCAAAGTTTGATCAGCTAAGAGATGCCCTTCACCTTATAGACTGGGATAGTATCTTCAGTAATAGGAGCACGGATAGAAAATGGGACATTTTCAAAACAGTCCTACATAGTCACTGTAGAAGGTACATACCTTATGGGAATAAAAGGGCTAGGAATAGGAGGAAGCCAATGTGGCTAAATAAGGAAGTCAAGAGGGCAATGAAAAACAAAAAAAGGGCTTTCGGTAAACTTAAACAAGAAGGCAGCGAGGAAGCGCTAATATCTTATAGGGAAAAAAACAAAATCTGTAAGAAACAAATAAGAATAGCAAAAGAGGAGACAGAGAGACTAATTGCCAAGGAAAGTAAAACGAATCCCAAACTGTTCTTTAACTATATAAACAGTAAAAGGATTAAAACTGATGGAGTTGGCCCATTGAAAAATAACCTGGGTAAAATCATAGAGGGCGATGAGGGTAAAGCAAACCTACTCAATAGCTTCTTCTCCACTGTTTTCACAAAAGAAAACAATTTATCGGAGGAAATGCAGAGTGATAAAGTAAATCCTCCGCTAAATATCACCCACCTAACCCAGGAGGAAATTCAGAAACGCCTAAATAATATCAAAATAGACAAGTCACCAGGCCCAGATGGCATACACCCCCGGGTACTAAAAGAATTAAGTAATGTGATAGACAGGCCGCTGTATCTTATATTCAAGCACTCTTTATGGACAGGGACTGTCCCACTAGACTGGCGCCAAGCAAATGTGGTACCAATATTCAAAAAGGGGTCTAAAAGTGACCCTGGGAACTATAGACCAGTCAGCTTAACGTCTGTTGTGGGTAAATTGTTTGAAGGATTTCTTAGAGATGCTATTGTAGAATATCTTAATGATAATAACTGTCTAACTCCATATCAACATGGATTCATTAGGGATCGCTCCTGCCAAACAAACCTGATGGCCTTCTACGAGGAGGTGAGCTCACAGCTGGACCGGGGAGAGTCAGTGGATGTTGTATACCTTGACTTCTCCAAAGCGTTTGATACCGTGCCACACAAAAGGTTGGTATATAAAATGAGAATGCTTGGTCTGGGGGATAATGTGTGCAAGTGGGTAAATAGCTGGCTGAGTGATAGAAAGCAGAGGGTGGTTATCAATGGAGTAAGCTCAGGGTGTGTCAGGGTTACTAGCGGAGTGCCTCAAGGGTCTGTCTTGGGCCCTATATTATTTAATATATTTATTAATGATCTAGTGGAAGGGTTGCATAGTAAAATAGCAATATTTTCAGATGATACTAAACTTTGTAAAGTAGTTAATACAGATGAGGACAGGGCACAGCTACAGGAGGATTTAGATAAATTGGGGAGTTGGGCCAAAAAATGGCAAATGGGGTTCAATGCCGATAAATGTAAGGTCATGCACATGGGAAAGAAAAACAGCAGTCACCCATACATATTAAATGGGAAACCATTGGGGAAATTTGACATGGAGAAGGACCTGGGCGTCTTGGTTAATAGCAAATTAAATTGGAGTGCCCAGTGTCAGGCAGCAGGTGCGAAGGCAAATAGAGTCATGGCATGCATCAGAAGAGGAATAGGGGCATATGATGAGAACATTGTTCTTCCTCTGTATAAAGCGCTGGTAAGGCCGCACTTAGAATATTGTGCACAGTTCTGGGCTCCGGTGCTCAGGAAAGACATATTGGAGCTAGAGAGGGTACAAAGGAGGGCGACTAAGGTAATAAAGGGAATGGAGGGACTAGAATACCCAGAGAGGTTGTCAAAATTAGGCCTATTTACATTGGAAAAGAGAAAGCTTAGGGGAGACCTCATAAACAAGTATAAATACATCAGGGGGCAGTACAGAGATCTCTCCCATGACCTGTTTATACCAAGGATGATGACAAAGACGAGGGGGCACACTATGCGTCTGGAGGAAAGGAGGTTCCTGCACCAGCATAGAAGGGGATTCTTTACGGTCAGAGCCGTGAGACTCTGGAACTCTCTGGGAGAGGAAGTGGTGATGTCCAACTCACTTAAAGAGTTCAAGAGAGGCCTGGACGCCTTTCTTGAGAACAATAAAATTACATCTTATGCTTAGTTAATTAATCCAGGGATTTAATCTTACTGCCAGATTGGTGTCGGGAAGTGAATTTTTCCTCAATGATGTAAATTGGCCTATACCTCATGGTTTTTTGTTGCCTTCCCCTGGATCAACGCTGCGGAATAGCTGCAGTGCACAAGAAATAGGCTGAACTGGATGGACGCTTGTCTTTTTTCAGCCTTATAAACTATGTAACTATGTAACTATGGATGGCAAAACCACAGTTATTGTTTACTGGGGTATACCAGACTTTTATAAATATATAGATTTGCGGCTGAACAGTGAGCGACACACTCAAACTGGTTTTTTTTAGATACCAAAGGCCCAAAACTGGATAGTACAGAGATTTAACCCGTGGAACTGCAAAACCACAGTGGGATTGGTCGGGCCTACACCAGACTATTTTCAACAGATATATTTTTGTGTCACAACAGTCAGTAGACACTACTGTTTTTCTTTTCGGAAAATATACCAAAACCTGAATAATAGAGATTTTTACTGTGGGATGGCAAAACCACAGTTATTGTTTACTGGGGTATACCAGACTTTTTTAAATATATAGATTTGCGGCTGAACAGTGAGCGACACACTCAAACTGTTTTTTTTTAGATACCAAAGACCCAAACTGGATAGTACAGAGATTTGACCCTCGGAACTGCAAAACCACACTGGGATTTGTCGAGCCTACACCAGACTATTTTCAACAGATATATTTTTGTGTCACAACAGTCAGGAGACACTACTGTTTTTACTTACGGAAAATATACCAAAACCTGAATAATAGAGATTTTTTACTGTGGGATGGCAAAACCACAGTTATTGTTTACTGGGGTATACCAGACTTTTTTAAATATATAGATTTGCGGCTGAACAGTGAGTGACACACTCAAACTGTGTTTTTTTAGATACCAAAGGCCCAAAACTGGATAGTACAGAGATTTGACCCGTGGAACTGCAAAACCACAATGGGATTTGTCGGGCCTACACCAGACTATTTTCAACAGATATATTTTTGTGTCACAACAGTCAGGAGACACTACTGTTTTTCTTTACGGAAAATATACCAAAACCTGAATAATAGAGATTTTTTTACCGTGGGATGGCAAAACCACAGTTATTGTTAACTGGGGTATACCAGACTTTTTTAAATATATAGATTTGCGGCTGAACAGTGAGCGACATGCTGAAACTGTTTTTTTTTTAAGATACCAAAGGCCCAATGCTGGATAGTACAGAGATTTGACCCGTGGAACTACAAAACCACACTGGGATTTGTCGGGCCTACACCAGACTATTTTCAACAGATATATTTTTGTGTCACAACATTCAGGAGACACTACTGTTTTTCTTTACGGAAAATATACCTAAACCTGAATAATAGAGATTTTTACTGTGATATGGAAAAACCACAGTTATTGTTTACTGGGCTATAACAGACTTTTTTAAATATATAGATTTGCGGCTGAACAGTGAGCAACACACTCAAACAGTTTTTTTATTAGATACCTAAGGCCCAAAACTAGATAGTACATAGATTTGACCGGTGGAACTGCAAAACCACAGTGGAATAGGTCGGGCCTACACCAGACTATTTTCAACAGATATATTTTTGTGTCACAACAGTCAGGAGACACTACTGTTTTTCTTTACGGAAAATATACCAAAACCTGAATAATAGAGATTTTTACCGTGGGATGGCAAAACCACAGTTATTGTTTACTGGGGTATACCAGACTTTTTTAAATATATAGATTTGCGGTTGAACAGTGAGCGACACACTCAAACTGTTTTTTTTTAGATACCAAAGGTCCAAACTGGATAGTACAGAGATTTGACCCTTGGAACTGCAAAACCACACTGGGATTTGTCGAGCCTACACCAGACTATTTTCAACAGATATATTTTTGTGTCACAACAGTCAGGAGACACTACTGTTTTTCTTTACGGAAAATATACCAAAACCTGAATAAAATAGATTTTTTACTGTGGGATGGCAAAACCACAGTTATTGCTTACTGGGGTATACCAGACTTTTTAAATATATAGATTTGCGGCTTAACAGTGAGCTACACACTCAAACTGTTTTTTTTTGGATACCAAAGGCCCAAAACTGGACAGTACAGAGATTTGACCCGTGGAACTGCAAAACCACACTGGGATTAGTCGAGCCTACACCAGACTATTTTCAACTGATATATTTTTGTGTCACAACAGTCAGGAGACACTACTGTTTTTCTTTACGGAAAATATACCAAAACCTGAATTATAGTGATTTTTTACCGTGGGATGGGAAAACCCACAGTTATTGTTTACTGGGGTATACCAGAATTTTTTAAATATATAGATTTGCGGCTGAACAGTGAGCGACACACTCAAACTGTTTTTTTTTAGATACCAAAGCCCCAAACTGGATAGTACAGAGATTTGACCTGCGGAACTGCAAAACCACACTGGGATTTGTCGAGCCTACACCAGACTATTTTCAACAGATATATTTTTGTGTCACAACAGTCAGGAGACACTACTGTTTTTCTTTACGGAAAATATACCAAACCTGAATAATAGAGATTTTTTACCGTGGGATGGCAAAACCACAGTTTTTGTTAACTGGGGTATACCAGACTTTTTTAAATATATAGATTTGCGGCTGAACAGTGAGCGACACGCTCAAACTGTTATTTTTTAAGATACCAAAGGCCCAATGCTGGATAGTACAGAGATTTGACCCGTGGAACTACAAAACCACAATGGGATTTGTCGGGCCTACACCAGACTATTTTCAACAGATATATTTTTGTGTCACAACATTCAGGAGACGCTACTGTTTTTCTTTACGGAAAATATACCTAAACCTGAATAATAGAGATTTTTACCGTGGGATGGAAAAACCACAGTTATTGTTTACTGGGGTATAACAGACTTTTTTAAATATATAGATTTGCGGCTGAACAGTGAGCAACACTCTCAAACTGTTTTTTTATTAGATACCAAAGGCCCAAAACTAGATAGTACAGAGATTTGACCGGTGGAACTGCAAAACCACAGTGGGATTGGTCGGGCCTACACCAGACTATTTTCAACAGATATATTTTTGTGTCACAACAGTCAGGAGACACTACTGTTTTTCTTTACGGAAAATATACCAAAACCTGAATAATAGAGATTTTTACTGTGGGATGGCAAATCCACAGTTATTGTTTACTGGGGTATACCAGACTTTTTTAAATATATAGATTTGCGGCTGAACAGTGAGCGACACACTCAAACTGTTTTTTTTTAGATACCAAAGACCCAAACTGGATAGTACAGAGATTTGACCCTCGGAACTGAAAACCACACTGGGATTTGTCGAGCCTACACCAGACTATTTTCAACAGATATATTTTTGTGTCACAACAGTCAGGAGACACTACTGTTTTTACTTACGGAAAATATACCAAAACCTGAATAATAGAGATTTTTTACTGTGGGATGGCAAAACCACAGTTATTGTTTACTGGGGTATACCAGACTTTTTAAATATATAGATTTGCGGCTGAACAGTGAGCGACACACTCAAACTGTGTTTTTTTAGATACCAAAGGCCCAAAACTGGATAGTACAGAGATTTGACCCGTGGAACTGCAAAACCACAATGGGATTTGTCGGGCCTACACCAGACTATTTTCAACAGATATATTTTTGTGTCACAACAGTCAGGAGACACTACTGTTTTTCTTTACGGAAAATATACCTAAACCTGAATAATAGAGATTTTTAACGTGGGATGGCAAAACCACAGTTATTGTTTACTGGGGTATAACAGACTTTTTTAAATATATAGATTTGCGGCTGAACAGTGAGCGACACACTCAAACTGTGTTTTTTTAGATACCAAAGGCCCAAAACTGGATAGTACAGAGATTTAAACCGTGGAACTGCAAAACCACACTGGGATTTGTCGGGCCTGCACCAGACTATTTTCAACAGATATATTTTTGTGTCACAACAGTCAGGAGACACTACTGTTTTTCTTTATGGAAAATATACCTAAACCTGAATAATAGAGATTTTTAACGTGGGATGGCAAAACCACAGTTATTGTTTACTGGGGTATAACAGACTTTTTTAAATATATAGATTTGCGGCTGAACAGTGAGCGACACACTCAAACTGTTTTTTTTTTAGATATTAAATACCCAATACTGGATAGTACAGAGATTTGACCCGTGGGACTACAAAACCACACTGGGATTTGTCGGGCCTACACCAGACTATTTTCAACAGATATATTTTTGTGTCACAACAGTCAGGAGACACTACTGTTTTTCTTTACGGAAAATATACCTAAACCTGAATAATTGAGATTTTTACCGTGGGATGGCAAAACCACAGTTATTGCTTACTGGGGTATACCAGACTTTTTAAATATATAGATTTGCGGCTTAACAGTGAGCGACACACTCAAACTGTTTTTTTTTGGATACCAAAGGCCCAAAACTGGACAGTACAGAGATTTGACCCGTGGAACTGCAAAACCACACTGGGATTAGTCGAGCCTACACCAGACTATTTTCAACTGATATATTTTTGTGTCACAACAGTCAGGAGACACTACTGTTTTTCTTTACGGAAAATATACCAAAACCTGAATTATAGTGATTTTTTACCGTGGGATGGGAAAACCCACAGTTATTGTTTACTGGGGTATACCAGAATTTTTTAAATATATAGATTTGCGGCTGAACAGTGAGCGACACACTCAAACTGTTTTTTTTTAGATACCAAAGCCCCAAACTGGATAGTACAGAGATTTGACCTGCGGAACTGCAAAACCACACTGGGATTTGTCGAGCCTACACCAGACTATTTTCAACAGATATATTTTTGTGTCACAACAGTCAGGAGACACTACTGTTTTTCTTTACGGAAAATGTACCAAACCTGAATAATAGAGATTTTTTACCGTGGGATGGCAAAACCACAGTTTTTGTTAACTGGGGTATACCAGACTTTTTTAAATATATAGATTTGCGGCTGAACAGTGAGCGACACGCTCAAACTGTTATTTTTTAAGATACCAAAGGCCCAATGCTGGATAGTACAGAGATTTGACCCGTGGAACTACAAAACCACAATGGGATTTGTCGGGCCTACACCAGACTATTTTCAACAGATATATTTTTGTGTCACAACATTCAGGAGACACTACTGTTTTTCTTTACGGAAAATATACCTAAACCTGAATAATAGAGATTTTTACCGTGGGATGGAAAAACCACAGTTATTGTTTACTGGGGTATAACAGACTTTTTTAAATATATAGATTTGCGGCTGAACAGTGAGCAACACTCTCAAACTGTTTTTTTATTAGATACCAAAGGCCCAAAACTAGATAGTACAGAGATTTGACCGGTGGAACTGCAAAACCACAGTGGGATTGGTCGGGCCTACACCAGACTATTTTCAACAGATATATTTTTGTGTCACAACAGTCAGGAGACACTACTGTTTTTCTTTACGGAAAATATACCAAAACCTGAATAATAGAGATTTTTACTGTGGGATGGCAAATCCACAGTTATTGTTTACTGGGGTATACCAGACTTTTTTAAATATATAGATTTGCGGCTGAACAGTGAGCGACACACTCAAACTGTTTTTTTTTAGATACCAAAGACCCAAACTGGATAGTACAGAGATTTGACCCTCGGAACTGAAAACCACACTGGGATTTGTCGAGCCTACACCAGCCTATTTTCAACAGATATATTTTTGTGTCACAACAGTCAGGAGACACTACTGTTTTTACTTACGGAAAATATACCAAAACCTGAATAATAGAGATTTTTTACTGTGGGATGGCAAAACCACAGTTATTGTTTACTGGGGTATACCAGACTTTTTAAATATATAGATTTGCGGCTGAACAGTGAGCGACACACTCAAACTGTGTTTTTTTAGATACCAAAGGCCCAAAACTGGATAGTACAGAGATTTGACCCGTGGAACTGCAAAACCACAATGGGATTTGTCGGGCCTACACCAGACTATTTTCAACAGATATATTTTTGTGTCACAACAGTCAGGAGACACTACTGTTTTTCTTTACGGAAAATATACCTAAACCTGAATAATAGAGATTTTTAACGTGGGATGGCAAAACCACAGTTATTGTTTACTGGGGTATAACAGACTTTTTTAAATATATAGATTTGCGGCTGAACAGTGAGCGACACACTCAAACTGTGTTTTTTTAGATACCAAAGGCCCAAAACTGGATAGTACAGAGATTTAAACCGTGGAACTGCAAAACCACACTGGGATTTGTCGGGCCTGCACCAGACTATTTTCAACAGATATATTTTTGTGTCACAACAGTCAGGAGACACTACTGTTTTTCTTTATGGAAAATATACCTAAACCTGAATAATAGAGATTTTTAACGTGGGATGGCAAAACCACAGTTATTGTTTACTGGGGTATAACAGACTTTTTTAAATATATAGATTTGCGGCTGAACAGTGAGCGACACACTCAAACTGTTTTTTTTTTAGATATTAAATACCCAATACTGGATAGTACAGAGATTTGACCCGTGGGACTACAAAACCACACTGGGATTTGTCGGGCCTACACCAGACTATTTTCAACAGATATATTTTTGTGTCACAACAGTCAGGAGACACTACTGTTTTTCTTTACGGAAAATATACCTAAACCTGAATAATTGAGATTTTTACCGTGGGATGGCAAAACCACAGTTATTGTTTACTGGGGTATACCAGACTTTTTTAAATATATAGATTTGCGACTGAACAGTGAGCGACACACTCAAACTGTGTTTTTTTAGATACCAAAGGCCCAAACTGGATAGTACAGAGATTTGACCCGCGGAACTGCAAAACCACACTGGCATTTTTCGAGCCTACACCAGACTATTTTCAACAGATATATTTTTGTGTCACAACAGTCAGGAGACACTACTGTTTTTCTTTACGGAAAATATACCTAAACCTGAATAATAGAGATTTTTTACTGTGGGATGGCAAAACCACAGTTATTGTTTACTGGGGTATACCAGACTTTTTTAAATATATAGATTTGCGGCTGAACAGTGAGCGACACACTCAAACTGGTTTTTTTAGATACCAAAGGCCCAAAACTGGATAGTACAGAGATTTGACCCGTGGAACTGCAAAACCACACTGGGATTTGTCGAGCCTCCACCAGACTATTTTCAACAGATATATTTTTGTGTCACAACAGTCAGGAGACACTATTGTTTTTCTTTACGGAAAATATACCTAAACCTGAATAATAGAGATTTTTAACATGGGATGGCAAAACCACAGTTATTGTTTACTGGGGTATAACAGACTTTTTTAAATATATAGATTTGCAGCTGTACAGTGAGCGACACACTCAAACTGTGTTTTTTTAGATACCAAAGGCCCAAAACTGGATAGTACAGAGATTTAACCCGTGGAACTGCAAAACCACACTGGGATTTGTCGGGCCTGCACCAGACTATTTTCAACAGATATATTTTTGTGTCACAACAGTCAGGAGACACTACTGTTTTTCTTTACGGAAAATATACCAAAACCTGAATAATAGAGATTTTTTTACTGTGAGGTGGCAAAACCACAGTTATTGTTTACTGGGGTATACCAGACATTTTTAAATATATAGATTTGCAGCTGAACAGTGAGCGACACACTCAAACTGTTTTTTTTTAGATACCAAAGGCCCAAACTGGATAGTACAGAGATTTGACCCGTGGAACTGCAAAACCACACTGGGATTTGTCGAGCCTACACCAGACTATTTTCAACAGATATATTTTTGTGTCACAACAGTCAGGAGACACTACTGTTTTTCTTTACGGAAAATATACCAAAACCTGAATAATAGAGATTTTTTACCGTGGGATGGCAAAACCACAGTTATTGCTTACTGGGGTATACCAGACTTTTTTAAATATATAGATTTGCAGCTGAACAGTGAGCGACACGCTCAAACTGTTTTTTTTTTAGATACTAAAGGCCCAATACTGGATAGTACAGACATTTGACCCGTGGAACTACAAAACCACACTGGGATTTGTCGGGCCTACACCAGACTATTTTCAACAGATATATTTTTGTGTCACAACAGTCAGGAGACACTACTGTTTTTCTTTACGGAAAATATACCTAAACCTGAATAATAGAGATTTTTACCGTGGGATGGCAAAACCACAGTTATTATTTACTGGGGTATACCAGAAATTTTTAAATATATAGATTTGCGGCTGAACAGTGATCGACACACTCAAACTGTTTTTTTTTAGATACCAAAGGCCCAAACTGGATAGTACAGAGATTTGACCCGCGGAATTGCAAAACCACAGTGGGATTTGTCGAGCCTACACCAGACTATTTTCAACAGATATATTTTTGTGTCACAACAGGCCAGAGATACTACTGTTTTTCTTCAGGGAAAATATACCAAAACCTGAATAATAGAGATTTTTTATCATGGGATGGCAAAACCACAGTTATTGTTTACTGGGGTATACCAGACTTTTTAAATATATAGATTTGCGGCTCAACAGTGAGCGACACACTCAAACTGGGTTTTTTTTAGATACCTAAGGCCCAAAACTGGATAGTACAGAGATTTGACCCGTGGAACTGCAAAACCACACTGGGATTTGTCGAGCCTACACCAGACTATTTTCAACTGATATATTTTTGTGTCACAACAGTCAGGAGACACTACTGTTTTTCTTTACGGAAAATATACCAAAACCTGAATAATAGAGATTTTTTACTGTGGGATGGCAAAACCACAGTTATTGTTAACTGGGGTATACCAGAATTTTTTAAATATATAGATTTGCAGCTGATCAGTGAGCAACACGCTCAAACTGTTTTTTTTTTAGATACCAAATGCCCAATATTGGATAGTACAGAGATTTGACCCGTGGAACTACAAAACCACACTGGGATTTGTCGGGCCTACACCAGACTATTTTCAACAGATATATTTTTGTGTCACAACAGTCAGGAGACACTACTGTTTTTCTTTACGGAAAATATACCTAAACCTGAATTATAGAGATTTTTACCGTGGGATGGCAAAACCACAGTTATTGTTTACTGGGGTATTACAGACTTTTTTAGATATATAGATTTGCGGCTGAATAGTGAGCGACAAGCTCAAACTGGTTTATTTTTAGATACCAAAGGCCCAATGCTGGATATTACAGAGATTTGACCCGCGGAACTACAAAACCACACTGGGATTGGTCGGGCCTACACCAGACTATTTTCAAAATATATATTTTTGTGTCACAACAGTCAGGAGACACTACTGTTTTTCTTTACGGAAAATATACCAAAACCTGACTAATAGAGATTTTTTACTGTGGGATGGCAAAACCACAGTTATTGTTTACTGGGGTATACCAGACTTTTTTAAATATATAGATTTGCGGCTGAACAGTGACCGACACACTCAAACTGGTTTTTTTTTAGATACCAAAGGCCCAAAACTGAATAGTACAGAGATTTGACCCGTGGAACTGCAAAACCACACTGGGATTTGTCGAGCCTCCACCAGACTATTTTCAACAGATATATTTTTGTGTCACAACAGTCAGGAGACACTACTGTTTTTCTTTACGGAAAATATACCTAAACCTGAATAATAGACATTTTTAACGTGGTATGGCAAAACCACAGTTATTGTTTACTGAAGTATAACAGACTTTTTTAAATATATAGATTTGCGGCTGAACAGTGAGCGACACACTCAAACTGTGTTTTTTTAGATACCAAAGGCCCAAAACTGGATAGTACAGAGATTTAACCCGTGAAACTGAAAAAACACACTGGGATTTGTCGGGCCTGCACCAGACTATTTTCAACAGATATATTTTTGTGTCACAACAGTCAGGAGACACTACTGTTTTTCTTTACGGAAAATATACCAAAACCTGAATAATAGAGATTTTTTACTGTGAGTTGGCAAAACCACAGTTATTGTTTACTGGGGTATACCAGACATTTTTAAATATATAGATTTGTGGCTGAACAGTGAGCGACACACTCAAACTGTTTTTTTTTAGATACCAAAGGCCCATACTGGATAGTACAGAGATTTGACCCGTGGAACTGCAAAACCACACTGGGATTTGTTGAGCATACACGAGACTATTTTCAACAGATATATTTTTGTGTCACAACAGTCAGGAGACACTACTGTTTTTCTTTACGGAAAATATACTGAAACCTGAATAATAGAGATTTTTTACCGTGGGATGGCAAAACCACAGTTATTGCTTACTGGGGTATACCAGACTTTTTTAAATATATAGATTTGCAGCTGAACAGTGAGCGACACGCTCAAACTTTTTTTTTTTAGATACCAAAGGCCCAATACTGGATAGTACAGAGATTTGACCCGTGGAGCTACAAAACAACACTGGGATTTGTCGGGCCTACACCAGACTATTTTCAACAGATATATTTTTGTGTCACAACAGTCAGGAGACACTACTGTTTTTCTTTACGGAAAATAGACCTAAACCTGAATTATAGAGATTTTTACCGTGGGATGGCAAAACCACAGTTATTGTTTACTGGGGTATAACAGACTTTTTTAGATATATAGATTTGCGGCTGAATAGTGAGGGACAACCTCAAACTGTTTTTTTTTTAGATACCAAAGTCCCAATGCTGGATAGTACAGAGATTTGACCCGTGGAACTGCAAAACCACACTGGGATTTGTCGGGCCTACACCAGACTATTTTCAGCAGATATATTTTTGTGTCACAACAGTCAGGAGACACTACTGTTTTTCTTTACGGAAAATATACCAAAACCTGAATAATAGAGATTTTTAACGTGGGATGGCAAAACCACAGTTATTGTTTACTGGGGTATAACACACTTTTTTAAATATATAGATTTGCGGCTGAACAGTGAGCGACACACTCAAGCTGTTTTTTTTTAGATACCAAAGGTCCAAACTGGATAGTACAGAGATTTGACCCGTGGAACTGCAAAACCACACTGGGATTTGTCGAGCCTACACCAGACTATTTTCAACAGATATATTTTTGTGTCACAACAGTCAGGAGATACTACTGTTTTTCTTTAGGGAAAATATACCAAAACCTGAATAAGAGAGATTTTTTACCATGAGATGGCAAAACCACAGTTATTGTTTACTGGGGTTTACCAGACTATTTTAAATATATAGATTTGCGGCTGAACAGTGAGCGACACACTCAAACTGTGTTTTTTAAGATACCAAAGGCCCAAAACTGGATAGTACAGAGATTTGACCCGTGAAACTGCAAAACCACACTGGGATTTGTCGAGCCTACACCAGACTATTTTCAACAGATATATTTTTGTGTCACAACAGTCAGGAGACACTACTGTTTTTCTTTACGGAAAATATACCAAAACCTGAATAATAGAGATTTTTCACTGTGGGATGGCAAAACCACAGTTATTGTTTACTGGGGTATACCAGACTCTTTAAATATATAGATTTGCAGCTGAACAGTGAGCGACACGCTCAAACTGTTTTTTTTTTAGATACCAAAGGCCCAATACTGGATAGTACAGAGATTTGACCCGTGGAACTACAAAACCACACTGGGATTTGTCGGGCCTATACCAGACTATTTTCAACAGATATATTTTTGTGTCACAACAGTCCAAAGATACTACTGTTTTTCTTTAGGGAAAATATACCTAAACCTGAATTATAGAGATTTTTACCGTGGGATGACAAAACCTCAGTTATTGTTTACTGGGTATAACAGACTTTTTTAGGTAAATAGATTTGCGGCTGAATAGTGAGCGATAAGCTCAAACTGTTTTTTTTTTAGATACCAAAGGCCCAATGCTGGATAGTACAGAGATTTGACCCGTGGAAATGCAAAACCACACTGGGATTTGTCGAGCCTACACCAGACTATTTTCAACTGATATATTTTTGTGTCACAACAGTCAGGAGACACTACTGTTTTTCTTTACGGAAAATATACCTAAACCTGAATTATAGAGATTTTTACCGTGGGATGGCAAAACCACAGTTATTGTTTACTGGGGTATACCAGACTTTTTTAGATATATAGATTTGCGGCTGAACAGTGAGCGACACGCTCAAACTGTGCTTTTTTAGATACCAAAGGCCCAAACTGGATAGTACAGAGATTTGACCCGTGGAACTACAAAACCACACTGGGATTTGTCGGGCCTACACCAGACTATTTTCAACAGATATATTTTTGTGTCACAACAGTCAGGAGACACTACTGTTTTTCTTTATGGAAAATATACCTAAACCTGAATAATAGAGATTTTTTACTGTGGGATGGCAAAACCACAGTTATTGTTTACTGGGGTATACCAGACTATTTTAAATATATAGATTTGCGGCTGAACAGTGAGCGACACACTCAAACTGTGTTTTTTTAGATACCAAAGGCCCAAAACTGGATAGTACAGTGATTTGAACCGTGGAACTGCAAAACCACACTGGGATTTGTCGAGCCTACACCAGACTATTTTCAACAGATATATTTTTGTGTCACAACAGTCAGGAGACACTACTGTTTTTCTTTACGGAAAATATACCAAAACCTGAATAATAGAGATTTTTTACTGTGGGATGGCAAAACCACAGTTATTGTTTACTGGGGTATACCAGACTTTTTAAATATATAGATTTGCGGCTCAACAGTGAGCGACACACTCAAACTGTTTTTTTTTAGATACCAAAGGTCCAAAACTGGATAGTACAGAGATTTGACCTGTGAAACTGCAAAACCACACTGGGATTTGTCGAGCCTACACCAGACTATTTTCAACTGATATATTTTTGTGTCACAACAGTCAGGAGACACTACTGTTTTTCTTTACGGAAAATATACCTAAACCTGAATAATAGAGATTTTTTACCGTTGGATGGCAAAACCACAGTTATTGTTTACTGGGGTATACCAGAATTTTTTAAATATATATATTTGCAGCTGAACAGTGAGCGACACGCTCAAACAGTTTTTTTTTAAGATACCAAAGGCCCAATACTGGATAGTACAGAGATTTGACCCGTGGAACTACAAAACCACACTGGGATTTGTCGGGCCTACACCAGACTATTTTCAACAGATATATTTTTCTGTCACAACAGTCCAGAGATACTACTGTTTTTCTTTAGGGAAAATATACCTAAACCTGAATTATAGAGATTTTTACCGTGGGATGGCAAAACCACAGTTATTGTTTACTGGGGTATAACAGACTTTTTTAGATAAATAGATTTGCGGCTGAATAGTGAGCGACAAGCTCAAACTGTTTTTTTTTAGATACCAAAGGCCCAATGCTGGATAGTACAGAGATTTGACCCGTGGAACTACAAAACCACAGTGGGATTTTTCGGGCCTACACCAGACTATTTTCAGCAGATATATTTTTGTGTCACAACAGTCAGGAGACACTACTGTTTTTCTTTACGGAAAATATACCTAAACCTGAATAATAGAGATTTTTACCGTGGGATGGCAAAACCACAGTTATTCTTTACTGGGGTATACCAGAATTTTTTAAATATATAGATTTGCGGCTGAACAGTGATCGACACACTCAAACTGTTTTTTTTTAGATACCAAAGGCCCAAACTGGATAGTACAGAGATTTGACCCGCGGAATTGCAAAACCACAGTGGGATTTGTCGAGCCTACACCAGACTATTTTCAACAGATATATTTTTGTGTCACAACAGTCCAGAGATACTACTGTTTTTCTTTAGGGAAAATATACCAAAACCTGAATAATAGAGATTTTTTACCATGGGATGGCAAAACCACAGTTATTGTTTACTGGGGTATACCAGACTTTTTAAATATATAGATTTGCGGCTCAACAGTGAGCGACACACTCAAACTGTTTTTTTTTTAGATACCAAAGGCCCAAAACTGGATAGTAAAGAGATTTGACCCGTGGAACTGCAAAACCACACTGGGATTTGTCGAGACTACACCAGACTATTTTCAACTGATATATTTTTGTGTCACAACAGTCAGGAGACACTACTGTTTTTCTTTACGGAAAATATACCAAAACCTGAATAATAGAGATTTTTACCGTGGGATGGCAAAACCACAGTTATTGTTTACTGGGGTATAACAGACTTTTTTAGATATATAGATTTGCGGCTGAATAGTGAGCGACAAGCTCAAACTGGTTTTTTTTTAGATACCAAAGGCCCAATGCTGGATAGTACAGATATTTGACCCGTGGAACTACAAAACCACACTGGGATTTGTCGGGCCTACACCAGACTATTTTCAAAAGATATATTTTTGTGTCACAACAGTCAGGAGACACTACTGTTTTTCTTTACGGAAAATATACCAAAACCTAAATAATAGAGATTTTTTACTGTGGGATGGCAAAACCACAGTTATTGTTTACTGGGGTATACCAGACTTTTTTAAATATATAGATTTGCGGCTGAACAGTGAGCGACACACTCAAACTGGTTTTTTTTTAGATACCAAAGGCCCAAAACTGAATAGTACAGAGATTTGACCAGTGGAACTGCAAAACCACACTGGGATTTGTCGAGCCTCCACCAGACTATTTTCAACAGATATATTTTTGTGTCACAACAGTCAGGAGACACTACGGTTTTTCTTTACGGAAAATATACCTAAACCTGAATAATAGACATTTTTAACGTGGTATGGCAAAACCACAGTTATTGTTTACTGGGGTATAACAGACTTTTTTAAATATATAGATTTGCAGCTGAACAGTGAGCGACACACTCAAACTGTGTTTTTTTAGATACCAAAGGCCCAAAACTGGATAGTACAGAGATTTAACCCGTGAAATTGAAAAAACACACTGGGATTTGTCGGGCCTGCACCAGACTATTTTCAACTGATATATTTTTGTGTCACAACAGTCAGAAGACACTACTGTTTTTCTTTACGGAAAATATACTAAAACCTGAATAATAGAGATTTTTTACCGTGGGATGGCAAAACCACAGTTATTGCTTACTGGGGTATACCAGACTTTTTTAAATATATAGATTTGCAGCTGAACAGTGAGCGACACGCTCAAACTGTTTTTTTTTTAGATACTAAAGGCCCAATACTGGATAGTACAGAGATTTGACCCGTGGAACTACAAAACCACACTGGGATTTGCCGGGCCTACACCAGAATATTTTCAACAGATATATTTTTGTGTCACAACAGTCAGGAGACACTACTGTTTTTCTTTACGGAAAATATACCTAAACCTGAATAATAGAGATTTTTACAGTGGGATGGCAAAACCACAGTTATTGTTTACTGGGGTATACCAGAATTTTTTAAATATATAGATTTGCGGCTGAACAGTGATCGACACACTCAAACTGTTTTTTTTTAGATACCAAAGGCCCAAACTGGATAGTACAGAGATTTGACCCGCGGAACTGCAAAACCACACTGGGATTTGTCGAGCCTACACCAGACTATTTTCAACAGATATATTTTTGTGTCACAACAGTCAGGAGATACTACTGTTTTTCTTTAGGGAAAATATACCAAAACCTGAATAAGAGAGATTTTTTACCATGAGATGGCAAAACCACAGTTATTGTTTACTGGGGTATACCAGACTATTTTAAATATATAGATTTGCGGCTGAACAGTGAGCGACACACTCAAACTGTGTTTTTTAAGATACCAAAGGCCCAAAACTGGATAGTACAGAGATTTGACCCGTGGAACTGCAAAACCACACTGGGATTTGTCGAGCCTACACCAGACTATTTTCAACTGATATATTTTTGTGTCACAACAGTCAGGAGACACTACTGTTTTTCTTTACGGAAAATATACCAAAACCTGAATAATAGAGATTTTTTACCGTGGGATGGTAAAACCACAGTTATTGTTAACTGGGGTATACCAGAATTTTTTAAATATATAGATTTGCGGCTGAACAGTGAGCGACACGCTCAAACTGTTTTTTTTTTAGATACCAAAGGCCCAATACTGGATAGTACAGAGATTTGACCCGCGGAACTACAAAACCACACTGGGATTTGTCGGGCCTACACCAGACTATTTTCAACAGATATATTTTTGTGTCACAACAGTCAGGAGACACTACTGTTTTTCTTTACGGAAAATATACCTAAACCTGAATTATAGAGATTTTTACCGTGAGATGGCAAAACCACATTTATTGTTTACTGGGGTATACCAGACTTTTTTAGATATATAGATTTGCGGCTGAACAGTGAGCGACACGCTCAAACTGTGCTTTTTTAGATACCAAAGGCCCAAACTGGATAGTACAGAGATTTGACCCGTGGAACTACAAAACCACAGTGGGATTTGACGGGCCTACACCAGACTATTTTCAACAGATATATTTT
The DNA here is from genome assembly GCF_046119375.1 of Phyllobates terribilis. Classification (NCBI taxonomy): domain Eukaryota; kingdom Metazoa; phylum Chordata; class Amphibia; order Anura; family Dendrobatidae; genus Phyllobates; species Phyllobates terribilis. The sequence goes on from NW_027362763.1 coordinate 228,273,288, forward strand.
TGTGTCACAACAGTCAGGAGACACTACTGTTTTTCTTTACGGAAAATATACCAAAACCTGAATAATAGAGATTTTTTACTGTGGGATGGCAAAACCACAGTTATTGTTTACTGGGGTATACCAGACTCTTTAAATATATAGATTTGTGGCTCAACAGTGAGCGATACACTCAAACTGTTTTTTTTTTAGATACCAAAGGCCCAAAACTGGATAGTACAGAGATTTGACCCGTGGAACTGCAAAACCACACTGGGATTTGTCGAGCCTACACCAGACTATTTTCAACAGATATATTTTTGTGTCACAACAGTCCAGAGATACTACTGTTTTTCTTTAGGGAAAATATACCTAAACCTGAATTATAGAGATTTTTACCGTGGGATGACAAAACCTCAGTTATTGTTTACTGGGTATAACAGACTTTTTTAGATAAATAGATTTGCGGCTGAATAGTGAGCGATAAGCTCAAACTGTTTTTTTTTTAGATACCAAAGGCCCAATGCTGGATAGTACAAAGATTTGACCCGTGGAAATGCAAAACCACACTGGGATTTGTCGGGCCTACACCAGACTATTTTCAACAGATATATTTTTGTGTCACAACAGTCAGGAGACACTACTGTTTTTCTTTACGGAAAATATACCAAAACCTGAATAATAGAGATTTTTTACCGTGGGATGGCAAAACCACAGTTATTGTTTACTGGGGTATACCAGGCTTTTTTAAATATATAGATTTGCGGCTGAACAGTGAGCGACACACTAAAACTGTTTTTTTTTTAGATACCAAAGGCCCAAAACTGGATAGTACAGAGATTTGACCCGTGGAACTGCGAAACCACACTGGGATTTGTCGAGCCTACACCAGACTATTTTCAACAGATATATTTTTGTGTCACAATAGTCAGGAGACACTACTGTTTTTCTTTACGGAAAATATACCAAAACCTGAATAATAGAGATTTTTTACCGTGGGATGGCAAAACCACAGTTATTGTTTACTGGGGTATACCAGAATTTTTTAAATATATAGATTTGCGGCTGAACAGTGAGTGACACACTCAAACTGCTTTTTTTTTAGATACCAAAGGCCCAAATTGGATAGTACAGAGATTTGACCCGTGGAACTGCAAAACCACACTGCGATTTGTCGAGCCTACACCAGACTATTTTCAACAGATATATTTTTGTGTCACAACAGTCAGGAGACACTACTGTTTTTCTTTACGGAAAATATACCAAAACCTGAATGATAGTGATTTTTTTCCGTGGGATGGCAAAACCACAGTAAATGTTTACTGGGGTATACCAGACTTTTTTAAATATATAGATTTGCGGCTGAACAGTGAGCGCCACGCTCAAACTGTTTTTTTTTTTATACCAAAGGCCCAATACTGGATAGTACAGAGATTTGACCCGTGGAACTGCAAAACCACACTGGGATTTGTCGAGCCTACACCAGACTATTTTCAACAGATATATTTTTGTGTCACAACAGTCAGGAGACACTACTGTTTTTCTTTACGGAAAATATACCAAAACCTGAATAATAGAGATTTTTTACTGTGGGATGGCAAAACCACAGTTATTGTTTACTGGGGTATACCAGACTCTTTAAATATATAGATTTGTGGCTCAACAGTGAGCGATACACTCAAACTGTTTTTTTTTTAGATACCAAAGGCCCAAAACTGGATAGTACAGAGATTTGACCCGTGGAACTGCAAAACCACACTGGGATTTGTCGAGCCTACACCAGACTATTTTCAACAGATATATTTTTGTGTCACAACAGTCCAGAGATACTACTGTTTTTCTTTAGGGAAAATATACCTAAACCTGAATTATAGAGATTTTTACCGTGGGATGACAAAACCTCAGTTATTGTTTACTGGGTATAACAGACTTTTTTAGATAAATAGATTTGCGGCTGAATAGTGAGCGATAAGCTCAAACTGTTTTTTTTTTAGATACCAAAGGCCCAATGCTGGATAGTACAAAGATTTGACCCGTGGAAATGCAAAACCACACTGGGATTTGTCGGGCCTACACCAGACTATTTTCAACAGATATATTTTTGTGTCACAACAGTCAGGAGACACTACTGTTTTCTTTATGGAAAATATACCTAAACCTGAATAATAGAGATTTTTTACTGTGGGATGGCAAAACCACAGTTATTGTTTACTGGGGTATACCAGACTATTTTAAATATATAGATTTGCGGCTGAACAGTGAGCGACACACTCAAACTGTGTTTTTTTAGATACCAAAGGCCCAAAACTGGATAGTACAGTGATTTGACCCATGGAACTGCAAAACCACACTGGGATTTGTCGAGCCTACACCAGACTATTTTCAACAGATATATTTTTGTGTCACAACAGTCAGGAGACACTACTGTTTTTCTTTACGGAAAATATACCAAAACCTGAATAATAGAGATTTTTTACTGTGGGATGGCAAAACCACAGTTATTGTTTACTGGGGTATACCAGACTTTTTAAATATATAGATTTGCAGCTCAACAGTGAGCGACACACTCAAACTGTTTTTTTTTAGATACCAAAGGCCCAAAACTGGATAGTACAGAGATTTGACCTGTGAAACTGCAAAACCACACTGGGATTTGTCGAGCCTACACCAGACTATTTTCATCTGATATATTTTTGTGTCACAACAGTCAGGAGACACTACTGTTTTTCTTTACGGAAAATATACCTAAACCTGAATAATAGAGATTTTTTACCGTGGGATGGCAAAACCACAGTTATTGTTTACTGGGGTATACCAGAATTTTTTAAATATATATATTTGCAGCTGAACAGTGAGCGACACGCTCAAACAGTTTTTTTTTTAGATACCAAAGGCCCAATACTGGATAGTACAGAGATTTGACCCGTGGAACTACAAAACCACACTGGGATTTGTCGGGCCTACACCAGACTATTTTCAACAGATATATTTTTGTGTCACAACAGTCCAGAGATACTACTGTTTTTCTTTAGGGAAAATATACCTAAACCTGAATTATAGAGATTTTTACCGTGGGATGGCAAAACCACAGTGATTGTTTACTGGGGTATAACAGACTTTTTTAGATAAATAGATTTGCGGCTGAATAGTGAGCGACATGCTCAAACTGTTTTTTTTTAGATACCAAAGGCCCAATGCTGGATAGTACAGAGATTTGACCCGTGGAACTACAAAACCACAGTGGGATTGGTCGGGCCTACACCAGACTATTTTCAGCTGATATATTTTTGTGTCACAACAGTCAGGAGACACTACTGTTTTTCTTTACGGAAAATATACCTAAACCTGAATAATAGAGATTTTTACCGTGGGATGGCAAAACCACAGTTATTCTTTACTGGGGTATACCAGAATTTTTTAAATATATAGATTTGCAGCTGAACAGTGAGCGACACGCTCAAACTGTTTTTTTTTTAGATACCAAAGGCCGAATACTGGATAGTACAGAGATTTGACCCGTGGAACTACAAAACCACACTGGGATTTGTCGGGCCTATACCAGACTATTTTCAAACAGATATATTTTTGTGTCACAACAGTCCAGAGATACTACTGTTTTTCTTTAGGGAAAATATACCTAAACCTGAATTATAGAGATTTTTACCGTGGGATGGCAAAACCACAGTTATTGTTTACTGGGGTATGACAGACTTTTTTAGATAAATAGATTTGCGGCTGAATAGTGAGCGACAAGCTCAAACTGTTTTTTTTTTAGATACCAAAGGCCTAATGCTGGATGGTACAGAGATTTGACCCGTGGAACTACAAAACCACACTGGGATTTGCCGGGCCTACACCAGACTATTTTCAACAGATATATTTTTGTGTCACAACAGTCAGGAGACACTACTGTTTTTCTTTACGGAAAATATACCTAAACCTGAATTATAGAGATTTTTACCGTGGGATGGCAAAACCACAGTTATTGTTTACTGGGGTATACCAGACTTTTTTAGATATATAGATTTGCGGCTGAACAGTGAGCGACACGCTCAAACTGTGCTTTTTTAGATACCAAAGGCCCAAACTGGATAGTACAGAGATTTGACCCGTGGAACTACAAAACCACACTGGGATTTGTCGGGCCTACACCAGACTATTTTCAACAGATATATTTTTGTGTCACAACAGTCAGGAGACACTACTGTTTTTCTTTACGGAAAATATACCAAAACCTGAATAATAGAGATTTTTTACTGTGGGATGGCAAAACCACAGTTATTGTTTACTGGGGTATACCAGGCTTTTTTAAATATATAGATTTGCGGCTGAACAGTGAGCGACACACTCAAACTGTTTTTTTTTTAGATACCAAAGGCCCAAAACTGGATAGTACAGAGATTTGACCCGTGGAACTGCGAAACCACACTGGGATTTGTCGAGCCTACACCAGACTATTTTCAACAGATATATTTTTGTGTCACAATAGTCAGGAGACACTACTGTTTTTCTTTACGGAAAATATACCAAAACCTGAATAATAGAGATTTTTTACCGTGGGATGGCAAAACCACAGTTATTGTTTACTGGGGTATACCAGAATTTTTTAAATATATAGATTTGCGGCTGAACAGTGAGTGACACACTCAAACTGCTTTTTTTTAGATACCAAAGGCCCAAATTGGATATTACAGAGATTTGACCCGTGGAACTGCAAAACCACACTGGGATTTGTCGAGCCTACAACAGACTATTTTCAACAGATATATTTTTGTGTCACAACAGTCAGGAGACACTACTGTTTTTGTTTACGGAAAATATACCAAAACCTGAATAATAGAGATTTTTTACTGTGGGATGGCAAAACCACAGTTATTGTTTACTGGGGTATACCAGTCTTTTTTAAATATATAGATTTGTGGCTGATCAGTGAGAGACACACTGAAACTGTGTTTTTTTAGATACCAAAGGCCCAAAACTGGATAGTACAGAGGTTTGACCCGTTGAACTGCAAAACCACAATGGGATTTGTCGAGCCTACACCAGACTATTTTCAACAGATATATTTTTGTGTCATAACAGTCAGGAGACACTACTGTTTTTCTTTACGGAAAATATACCAAAACCTGAATGATAGTGATTTTTTTCCGTGGGATGGCAAAACCACAGTTAATGTTTACTGGGGTATACCAGACTTTTTTAAATATATAGATTTGCGGCTGAACAGTGAGCGCCACGCTCAAACTGTTTTTTTTTTTATACCAAAGGCCCAATACTGGATAGTACAGAGATTTGACCCGTGGAACTGCAAAACCACACTGGGATTTGTCGAGGCTACACCAGACTATTTTTAACAGATATATTTTTGTGTCACAACAGTCAGGAGACACTACTGTTTTTCTTTACGGAAAATATACCTAAACCTGAATAATAGGGATTTTTAACGTGGGATGGCAAAACCTCAGTTATTGTTTACTGGGGTATAACAGACTTTTTAAAATATATAGATTTGCGGCTGAACAGTGAGCGACACACTCTAACTCTTTTTTTTTTAGATACCAAAGGCGCAAAACTGGATAGTACAGAGATTTGACCCGTGGAACTGCAAAACCACACTGGGATTTGTCGAGCCTACACCAGACTATTTTCAACAGATATATTTTTGTGTCACAACAGTCAGGAGACACTACTGTTTTTCTTTACGGAAAATATACCTAAACCTGAATTATAGAGATTTTTACCGTGAGATGGCAAAACCACATTTATTGTTTACTGGGGTATACCAGACTTTTTTAGATATATAGATTTGTGGCTGAACAGTGAGCGACACGCTCAAACTGTGCTTTTTTAGATACCAAAGGCCCAAACTGGATAGTACAGAGATTTGACCCGTGGAACTACAAAACCACACTGGGATTTGTCGGGCCTACACCAGACTATTTTCAACAGATATATTTTTGTGTCACAACAGTCAGGAGACACTACTGTTTTTCTTTACGGAAAATATACCAAAACCTGAATAATAGAGATTTTTTACCGTGGGATGGCAAAACCACAGTTATTGTTTACTGGGGTATACCAGGCTTTTTTAAATATATAGATTTGCGGCTGAACAGTGAGCGACACACTCAAACTGTTTTTTTTTTAGATACCAAAGGCCCAAAACTGGATAGTACAGAGATTTGACCCGTGGAACTGCGAAACCACACTGGGATTTGTCGAGCCTACACCAGACTATTTTCAACAGATATATTTTTGTGTCACAATAGTCAGGAGACACTACTGTTTTTCTTTACGGAAAATATACCAAAACCTGAATAATAGAGATTTTTTACCGTGGGATGGCAAAACCACAGTTATTGTTTACTGGGGTATACCAGAATTTTTTAAATATATAGATTTGCGGCTGAACAGTGAGTGACACACTCAAACTGCTTTTTTTTTAGATACCAAAGGCCCAAATTGGATAGTACAGAGATTTGACCCGTGGAACTGCAAAACCACACTGCGATTTGTCGAGCCTACACCAGACTATTTTCAACAGATATATTTTTGTGTCACAACAGTCAGGAGACACTACTGTTTTTCTTTACGGAAAATATACCAAAACCTGAATGATAGTGATTTTTTTCCGTGGGATGGCAAAACCACAGTAAATGTTTACTGGGGTATACCAGACTTTTTTAAATATATAGATTTGCGGCTGAACAGTGAGCGCCACGCTCAAACTGTTTTTTTTTTTATACCAAAGGCCCAATACTGGATAGTACAGAGATTTGACCCGTGGAACTGCAAAACCACACTGGGATTTGTCGAGCCTACACCAGACTATTTTCAACAGATATATTTTTGTGTCACAACAGTCAGGAGACACTACTGTTTTTCTTTACGGAAAATATACCAAAACCTGAATAATAGAGATTTTTTACTGTGGGATGGCAAAACCACAGTTATTGTTTACTGGGGTATACCAGACTCTTTAAATATATAGATTTGTGGCTCAACAGTGAGCGACACACTCAAACTGTTTTTTTTTTAGATACCAAAGGCCCAAAACTGGATAGTACAGAGATTTGACCCGTGGAACTGCAAAACCACACTGGGATTTGTCGAGCCTACACCAGACTATTTTCAACAGATATATTTTTGTGTCACAACAGTCCAGAGATACTACTGTTTTTCTTTAGGAAAATATACCTAAACCTGAATTATAGAGATTTTTACCGTGGGATGACAAAACCTCAGTTATTGTTTACTGGGTATAACAGACTTTTTTAGATAAATAGATTTGCGGCTGAATAGTGAGCGATAAGCTCAAACTGTTTTTTTTTTAGATACCAAAGGCCCAATGCTGGATAGTACAGAGATTTGACCCGTGGAAATGCAAAACCACACTGGTATTTGTCGGGCCTACACCAGACTATTTTCAACAGATATATTTTTGTGTCACAACAGTCAGGAGACACTACTGTTTTTCTTTATGGAAAATATACCTAAACCTGAATAATAGAGATTTTTTACTGTGGGATGGCAAAACCACAGTTATTGTTTACTGGGGTATACCAGACTATTTTAAATATATAGATTTGCGGCTGAACAGTGAGCGACACACTCAAACTGTGTTTTTTTAGATACCAAAGGCCCAAAACTGGATAGTACAGTGATTTGACCCATGGAACTGCAAAACCACACTGGGATTTGTCGAGCCTACACCAGACTATTTTCAACAGATATATTTTTGTGTCACAACAGTCAGGAGACACTACTGTTTTTCTTTACGGAAAATATACCAAAACCTGAATAATAGAGATTTTTTACTGTGGGATGGCAAAACCACAGTTATTGTTTACTGGGGTATACCAGACTTTTTAAATATATAGATTTGCAGCTCAACAGTGAGCGACACACTCAAACTGTTTTTTTTTTAGATACCAAAGGCCCAAAACTGGATAGTACAGAGATTTGACCTGTGAAACTGCAAAACCACACTGGGATTTGTCGAGCCTACACCAGACTATTTTCAACTGATATATTTTTGTGTCACAACAGTCAGGAGACACTACTGTTTTTTTTTACGGAAAATATACCTAAACCTGAATAATAGAGATTTTTTACCGTGGGATGGCAAAACCACAGTTATTGTTTACTGGGGTATACCAGAATTTTTTAAATATATATATTTGCAGCTGAACAGTGAGCGACACGCTCAAACAGTTTTTTTTTTAGATACCAAAGGCCCAATACTGGATAGTACAGAGATTTGACCCGTGGAACTACAAAACCACACTGGGATTTGTCGGGCCTACACCAGACTATTTTCAACAGATATATTTTTGTGTCACAACAGTCCAGAGATACTACTGTTTTTCTTTAGGGAAAATATACCTAAACCTGAATTATAGAGATTTTTACCGTGGGATGGCAAAACCACAGTGATTGTTTACTGGGGTAGAACAGACTTTTTTAGATAAATAGATTTGCGGCTGAATAGTGAGCGACAAGCTCAAACTGTTTTTTTTTAGATACCAAAGGCCCAATGCTGGATAGTACAGAGATTTGACCCGTGGAACTACAAAACCACAGTGGGATTGGTCGGGCCTACACCAGACTATTTTCAGCAGATATATTTTTGTGTCACAACAGTCAGGAGACACTACTGTTTTTCTTTACGGAAAATATACCTAAACCTGAATAATAGAGATTTTTACCGTGGGATGGCAAAACCACAGTTATTCTTTACTGGGGTATACCAGAATTTTTTAAATATATAGATTTGCAGCTGAACTGTGAGCGACACGCTCAAACTGTTTTTTTTTTAGATACCAAAGGCCGAATACTGGATAGTACAGAGATTTGACCCGTGGAACTAAAAAACCACACTGGGATTTGTCGGGCCTATACCAGACTATTTTCAACAGATATATTTTTGTGTCACAACAGTCCAGAGATACTACTGTTTTTCTTTAGGGAAAATATACCTAAACCTGAATTATAGAGATTTTTACCGTGGGATGGCAAAACCACAGTTATTGTTTACTGGGGTATGACAGACTTTTTTAGATAAATAGATTTGCGGCTGAATAGTGAGCGACAAGCTCAAACTGTTTTTTTTTTAGATACCAAAGGCCTAATGCTGGATAGTACAGAGATTTGACCCGTGGAACTACAAAACCACACTGGGATTTGCCGGGCCTACACCAGACTATTTTCAACAGATATATTTTTGTGTCACAACAGTCAGGAGACACTACTGTTTTTCTTTACGGAAAATATACCTAAACCTGAATTATAGAGATTTTTACCGTGGGATGGCAAAACCACAGTTATTGTTTACTGGGGTATACCAGACTTTTTTAGATATATAGATTTGCGGCTGAACAGTGAGCGACACGCTCAAACTGTGCTTTTTTAGATACCAAAGGCCCAAACTGGATAGTACAGAGATTTGACCCGTGGAACTACAAAACCACACTGGGATTTGTCGGGCCTACACCAGACTATTTTCAACAGATATATTTTTGTGTCACAACAGTCAGGAGACACTACTGTTTTTCTTTACGGAAAATATACCAAAACCTGAATAATAGAGATTTTTTACTGTGGGATGGCAAAACCACAGTTATTGTTTACTGGGGTATACCAGGCTTTTTTAAATATATAGATTTGCGGCTGAACAGTGAGTGACACACTCAAACTGCTTTTTTTTAGATACCAAAGGCCCAAATTGGATATTACAGAGATTTGACCCGTGGAACTGCAAAACCACACTGGGATTTGTCGAGCCTACAACAGACTATTTTCAACAGATATATTTTTGTGTCACAACAGTCAGGAGACACTACTGTTTTTGTTTACGGAAAATATACCAAAACCTGAATAATAGAGATTTTTTACTGTGGGATGGCAAAACCACAGTTATTGTTTACTGGGGTATACCAGTCTTTTTTAAATATATAGATTTGTGGCTGATCAGTGAGAGACACACTGAAACTGTGTTTTTTTAGATACCAAAGGCCCAAAACTGGATAGTACAGAGGTTTGACCCGTTGAACTGCAAAACCACAATGGGATTTGTCGAGCCTACACCAGACTATTTTCAACAGATATATTTTTGTGTCATAACAGTCAGGAGACACTACTGTTTTTCTTTACGGAAAATATACCAAAACCTGAATGATAGTGATTTTTTTCCGTGGGATGGCAAAACCACAGTTAATGTTTACTGGGGTATACCAGACTTTTTTAAATATATAGATTTGCGGCTGAACAGTGAGCGCCACGCTCAAACTGTTTTTTTTTTTATACCAAAGGCCCAATACTGGATAGTACAGAGATTTGACCCGTGGAACTGCAAAACCACACTGGGATTTGTCGAGCCTACACCAGACTATTTTTAACAGATATATTTTTGTGTCACAACAGTCAGGAGACACTACTGTTTTTCTTTACGGAAAATATACCTAAACCTGAATAATAGGGATTTTTAACGTGGGATGGCAAAACCTCAGTTATTGTTTACTGGGGTATAACAGACTTTTTAAAATATATAGATTTGCGGCTGAACAGTGAGCGACACGCTCAAACTGTTTTTTTTTTTATACCAAAGGCCCAATACTGGATAGTACAGAGATTTGACCCGTGGAACTGCAAAACCACACTGGGATTTGTCGAGCCTACACCAGACTATTTTCAACAGATATATTTTTGTGTCACAACAGTCAGGAGACACTACTGTTTTTCTTTACGGAAAATATACTAAAACCTGAATAATAGAGATTTTTTACCGTGGGATGGCAAAACCACAGTTATTGCTTACGGGGGTATACCAGACTTTTTTAAATATATAGATTTGCAGCTGAACAGTGAGCGACACGCTCAAACTGTTTTTTTTTTAGATACCAAAGGCCCAATACTGGATAGTACAGAGATTTGACCCGTGGAACTACAAAACAACACGGGGATTTGTCGGGTCTACACCAGACTATTTTCAACAGATATATTTTTGTCTCACAACAGTCAGGAGACACTACTGTTTTTCTTTACGGAAAATATACCTAAACCTGAATTATAGAGATTTTTACCGTGGGATGGCAAAACCACAGTTATTGTTTACTGGGGTATTACAGACTTTTTTAGATATATAGATTTGCGGCTGAATAGTGAGGGACAACCTCAAACTGTTTTTTTTTTAGATACCAATGGCCCAATGCTGGATAGTACAGAGATTTGACCCGTGGAACTACAAAACCACACTGGGATTTGTCGGGCCTACACCAGACTATTTTCAGCAAATATATTTTTGTGTCACAACAGTCAGGAGACACTACTGTTTTTCTTTACGGAAAATATACCAAAACCTGAATAATAGAGATTTTTAACGTGGGATGGCAAAACCACAGTTATTGTTTACTGGGGTATAACAGACTTTTTTAAATATACAGATTTGCGGCTGAACAGTGAGCGACACACTCAAGCTGTTTTTTTTTAGATACCAAAGGTCCAAACTGGATAGTACAGAGATTTGACCCGTGGAACTGCAAAAGCACACTGGGATTTGTCGAGTCTACACCAGACTATTTTCAACAGATATATTTTTGTGTCACAACAGTCAGAAGACACTACTGTTTTTCTTTACGGAAAATATACTAAAACCTGAATAATAGAGATTTTTTACCGTGGGATGGCAAAACCACAGTTATTGCTTACTGGGGTATACCAGACTTTTTTAAATATATAGATTTGCAGCTGAACAGTGAGCGACACGCTCAAACTGGTTTTTTTTTAGATACTAAAGGCCCAATACTGGATAGTACAGAGATTTGACCCGTGGAACTACAAAACCACACTGGGATTTGTCGGGCCTACACTAGACTATTTTCAACAGATATATTTTTGTGTCACAACAGTCCAGAGATACTACTGTTTTTCTTTAGGGAAAATATACCTAAACCTGAATTATAGAGATTTTTACCGTGGGATGGCAAAACCACAGTTATTGTTTACTGGGGTATACCAGACTTTTTTAGATATATAGATTTGCGGCTGAACAGTGAGCGACACGCGCAAACTGTGCTTTTTTAGATACCAAAGGCCCAAACTGGATAGTACAGAGATTTGACCCGTGGAACTACAAAACCACACTGGGATTTGTCGGGCCTACACCAGACTATTTTCAACAGATATATTTTTGTGTCACAACAGTCAGGAGACACTACTGTTTTTCTTTATGGAAAATATACCTAAGCCTGAATAATAGAGATTTTTTACTGTGGGAAGGCAAAACCACAGTTATTGTTTACTGGGGTATACCAGACTATTTTAAATATATAGATTTGCGGCTGAACAGTGAGCGACACACTCAAACTGTGTTTTTTTAGATACCAAAGGCCCAAAACTATATAGTACAGAGATTTGACCCATGGAACTGCAAAACCTCACTGGGATTTGTCGAGCCTACACCAGACTATTTTCAACAGATATATTTTTGTGTCACAACAGTCAGGAGACACTACTGTTTTTCTTTACGGAAAATATACCAAAACCTGAATAATAGAGATTTTTTACTGTGGGATGGCAAAACCACAGTTATTGTTTACTGGGGTATACCAGACTTTTTAAATATATAGATTTGCGGCTCAACAGTGAGCGACACACTCAAACTGTTTTTTTTTAGATACCAAAGGCCCAAAACTGGATAGTACAGAGATTTGACCTGTGGAACTGCAAAACCACACTGGGATTTGTCGAGCCTACACCAGACTATTTTCAACTGATATATTTTTGTGTCACAACAGTCAGGAGACACTACTGTTTTTCTTTACGGAAAATATACCTAAACCTGAATAATAGAGATTTTTTACCGTTGGATGGCAAAACCACAGTTATTGTTTACTGGGGTATACCAGAATTTTTTAAATATATATATTTGCAGCTGAACAGTGAGTGACACGCTCAAACAGTTTTTTTTTTAGATACCAAAGGCCCAATACTGGATAGTACAGAGATTTGACCCGTGGAACTACAAAACCACACTGGGATTTGTCGGGCCTACACCAGACTATTTTCAACAGATATATTTTTGTTTCACAACAGTCCAGAGATACTACTGTTTTTCTTTAGGGAAAATATACTTAAACCTGAATTATAGAGATTTTTACCGTGGGATGGCAAAACCACAGTTATTGTTTACTGGGGTATAACAGACTTTTTTAGATAAATAGATTTGCGGCTGAATAGTGAGCGACAAGCTCAAACTGTTTTTTTTTAGATACCAAAGGCCCAATGCTGGATAGTACAGAGATTTGACCCGTGGAACTACAAAACCACAGTGGGATTGGTCGGGCCTACACCAGACTATTTTCAGCAGATATATTTTTGTGTCACAACAGTCAGTAGACACTACTGTTTTTCTTTACGGAAAATATACCAAAACCTGAATAATAGAGATTTTTTACTGTGGGATGGCAAAACCACAGTTATTGTTTACTGGGGTATAACAGTCTTTTTTAAATATATAGATTTGCAGCTGAACAGTGAGCGACACACTCAAACTGGTTTTTTTTTAGATACCAAAGGCCCAAAACTGGATAGTACAGAGATTTGACCCGTGGAACTGCAAAACCACACTGGGATTTGTCGAGCCTACACCAGACTATTTTCAACTGCTATATTTTTGTGTCACAACAGTCAGGAGACACTACTGTTTTTCTTTACGGAAAATATACCTAAACCTGAATAATAGAGATTTTTTACCGTTGGATGGCAAAACCACAGTTATTGTTTACTGGGGTATACCAGAATTTTTTAAATAGATAGATTTGCGGCTGAACAGTGAGCGACACGCTCAAACTGTTTTTTTTTAGATACCAAAGGCCCAATACTGGATAGTACAGAGATTTGACCCGCGGAACTACAAAACCACACTGGGATTTGTCGGGCCTACACCAGACTATTTTCAACAGATATATTTTTGTGTCACAACAGTCAGGAGACACTACTGTTTTTCTTTACGGAAAATATACCTAAACCTGAATTATAGAGATTTTTACCGTGGGATGGCAAAACCACAGTTATTGTTTACTGGGGTATACCAGACTTTTTTAGATATATAGATTTGCGGCTGAACAGTGAGCGACACGCTCAAACTGTGCTTTTTTAGATACCAAAGGCCCAAACTGGATAGTACAGAGATTTGACCCGTGGAACTACAAAACCACAATGGGATTTGTCGGGCCTACACCAGACTATTTTCAACAGATATATTTTTGTGTCACAACAGTCAGGAGACACTACTGTTTTTCTTTACGGAAAATATACCAAAACCTGAATAATAGAGATTTTTTACTGTGGGATGGTAAAACCACAGTTATTGTTTACTGGGGTATACCAGTCTTTTTTAAATATATAGATTTGTGGCTGATCAGTGAGAGACACACTGAAACTGTGTTTTTTTAGATACCAAAGGCCCAAAACTGGATAGTACAGAGGTTTGACCCGTTGAACTGAAAAACCACAATGGGATTTGTCGAGGCTACACCAGACTATTTTCAACAGATATATTTTTGTGTCATAACAGTCAGGAGACACTACTGTTTTTCTTTACGGAAAATATACCAAAACCTGAATGATAGTGATTTTTTACCGTGGGATGGCAAAACCACAGTTAATGTTTACTGGGGTATACCAGACTTTTTTAAATATATAGATTTGCGGCTGAACAGTGAGCGACACGCTCAAACTGTTTTTTTTTTTATACCAAAGGCCCAATACTGGATAGTACAGAGATTTGACCCGTGGAACTGCAAAACCACACTGGGATTGGTCGAGCCTACACCAGACTATTTTTAACAGATATATTTTTGTGTCACAACAGTCAGGAGACACTACTGTTTTTCTTTACGGAAAATATACTAAAACCTGAATAATAGAGATTTTTAACGTGGGATGGCAAAACCTCAGTTATTGTTTACTGGGGTATAACAGACTTTTTTAAATATATAGATTTGCGGCTGAACAGTGAGCGACACACTCTAACTGTTCTTTTTTTAGATACCAAAGGCCCAAAACTGGATAGTACAGAGATTTGACCCGTGGAACTGCAAAACCACACTGGGATTTGTTGAGCCTACACCAGACAATTTTCAACAGATATATTTTTGTGTCACAACAGTCAGGAGACACTACTGTTTTTCTTTACGGAAAATATACCAAAACCTGAATAATAGAGATTTTTTACCGTGGGATGGCAAAACCACAGTTATAGTTTACTGGGGTATGCCAAACTTTTTTAAATATATAGATTTGCGGCTGAACAGTGAGCGACACACTCAAACTTTTTTTTTTTAGATACCAAAGGCCCAAACTGGATAGTACAGAGATTTGACCCGCGGAACTACAAAACCACACTGGGATTTGTCGGGCCTACACCAGACTATTTTCAACAGATATATTTTTGTGTCACAACAGTCAGGAGACACTACTGTTTTTCTTTACGGAAAATATACCAAAACCTGAATAATAGAGATTTTTTACCGTGGGATGGCAAAACCACAGTTATTGTTTACTGGGGTATACCAGAATTTTTTAAATATATAAATTTGCGGCTGAACCGTGAGTGACACACTCAAACTGCTTTTTTTTTAGATACCAAAGGCCCAAATTGGATAGTACAGAGATTTGACCCATGGAACTGCAAAACCACACTGGGATTTGTCGAGCCTACACCAGACTATTTTCAACAGATATATTTTTGTGTCACAACAGTCAGGAGACACTACTGTTTTTGTTTACGGAAAATATACCAAAACCTGAATAATAGAGATTTTTTACTGTGGGATGGCAAAACCACAGATATTGTTTATTGGGGTATACCAGTCTTTTTTAAATATATAGATTTGTGGCTGATCAGTGAGAGACACACTCAAACTGTGTTTTTTTAGATACCAAAGGCCCAAAACTGGATAGTACAGAGGTTTGACCCGTTGAACTGCAAAACCACAATGGGATTTGTCGAGCCTACACCAGACTATTTTCAACAGATATATTTTTGTGTCATAACAGTCAGGAGACACTACTGTTTTTCTTTACGGAAAATATACCAAAACCTGAATGATAGTGATTTTTTACCGTGGGATGGCAAAACCACAGTTAATGTTTACTGGGGTATACCAGACTTTTTTAAATATATAGATTTGCGGCTGAACAGTGAGCGACACGCTCAAACTGTTTTTTTTTTTATACCAAAGGCCCAATACTGGATAGTACAGAGATTTGACCCGTGGAACTGCAAAACCACACTGGGATTTGTCGAGCCTACACCAGACTATTTTTAACAGATATATTTTTGTGTCACAACAGTCAGGAGACACTACTGTTTTTCTTTATGGAAAATATACCTAAACCTGAATAATAGAGATTTTTAACGTGGGATCGCAAAACCACAGTTATTGTTTACTGGGGTATAACAGACTTTTTAAAATATATAGATTTGCGGCTGAACAGTGAGCGACACACTCTAACTGTTTTTTTTTTAGATACCAAAGGCCCAAAACTGGATAGTACAGAGATTTGACCCGTGGAACTGCAAAACCACACTGGGATTTGTCGAGCCTACACCAGACTATTTTCAACAGATATATTTTTGTGTCACAACAGTCAGGAGACACTACTGTTTTTCTTTACGGAAAATATACTAAAACCTGAATAATAGAGATTTTTTACCGTGGGATGGCAAAACCACA
Organism: Phyllobates terribilis; assembly: GCF_046119375.1. Lineage (NCBI taxonomy): Eukaryota > Metazoa > Chordata > Amphibia > Anura > Dendrobatidae > Phyllobates > Phyllobates terribilis. The sequence goes on from NW_027362763.1 coordinate 228,290,003, forward strand.
GTTATTGCTTACGGGGGTATACCAGACTTTTTTAAATATATAGATTTGCAGCTGAACAGTGAGCGACACGCTCAAACTGTTTTTTTTTTAGATACCAAAGGCCCAATACTGGATAGTACAGAGATTTGACCCGTGGAACTACAAAACAACACGGGGATTTGTCGGGCCTACACCAGACTATTTTCAACAGATATATTTTTGTGTCACAACAGTCAGGAGACACTACTGTTTTTCTTTACGGAAAATATACCTAAACCTGAATTATAGAGATTTTTACCGTGGGATGGCAAAACCACAGTTATTGTTTACTGGGGTATTACAGACTTTTTTAGATATATAGATTTGCGGCTGAATAGTGAGGGACAACCTCAAACTGTTTTTTTTTTAGATACCAAAGGCCCAATGCTGGATAGTACAGAGATTTGACCCGTGGAACTACAAAACCACACTGGGATTTGTCGGGCCTACACCAGACTATTTTCAGCAAATATATTTTTGTGTCACAACAGTCAGGAGACACTACTGTTTTTCTTTACGGAAAATATACCAAAACCTGAATAATAGAGATTTTTAACGTGGGATGGCAAAACCACAGTTATTGTTTACTGGGGTATAACAGACTTTTTTAAATATACAGATTTGCGGCTGAACAGTGAGCGACACACTCAAGCTGTTTTTTTTTAGATACCAAAGGTCCAAACTGGATAGTACAGAGATTTGACCCGTGGAACTGCAAAAGCACACTGGGATTTGTCGAGTCTACACCAGACTATTTTCAACAGATATATTTTTGTGTCACAACAGTCAGAAGACATTACTGTTTTTCTTTACGGAAAATATACTAAAACCTGAATAATAGAGTTTTTCACCGTGGGATGGCAAAACCACAGTTATTGCTTACTGGGGTATACCAGACTTTTTTAAATATATAGATTTGCAGCTGAACAGTGAGCGACACGCTCAAACTGGTTTTTTTTTAGATACTAAAGGCCCAATACTGGATAGTACAGAGATTTGACCCGTGGAACTACAAAACCACACTGGGATTTGTCGGGCCTACACCAGACTATTTTCAACAGATATATTTTTGTGTCACAACAGTCCAGAGATACTACTGTTTTTCTTTAGGGAAAATATACCTAAACCTGAATTATAGAGATTTTTACCGTGGGATGGCAAAACCACAGTTATTGTTTACTGGGGTATACCAGACTTTTTTAGATATATAGATTTGCGGCTGAACAGTGAGCGACACGCGCAAACTGTGCTTTTTTAGATACCAAAGGCCCAAACTGGATAGTACAGAGATTTGACCCGTGGAACTACAAAACCACACTGGGATTTGTCGGGCCTACACCAGACTATTTTCAACAGATATATTTTTGTGTCACAACAGTCAGGAGACACTACTGTTTTTCTTTATGGAAAATATACCTAAGCCTGAATAATAGAGATTTTTTACTGTGGGAAGGCAAAACCACAGTTATTGTTTACTGGGGTATACCAGACTATTTTAAATATATAGATTTGCGGCTGAACAGTGAGCGACACACTCAAACTGTGTTTTTTTAGATACCAAAGGCCCAAAACTGGATAGTACAGAGATTTGACCCGTGGAACTGCAAAACCTCACTGGGATTTGTCGAGCCTACACCAGACTATTTTCAACAGATATATTTTTGTGTCACAACAGTCAGGAGACACTACTGTTTTTCTTTACGGAAAATATACCAAAACCTGAATAATAGAGATTTTTTACTGTGGGATGGCAAAACCACAGTTATTGTTTACTGGGGTATACCAGACTTTTTAAATATATAGATTTGCGGCTCAACAGTGAGCGACACACTCAAACTGTTTTTTTTTAGATACCAAAGGCCCAAAACTGGATAGTACAGAGATTTGACCTGTGGAACTGCAAAACCACACTGGGATTTGTCGAGCCTACACCAGACTATTTTCAACTGATATATTTTTGTGTCACAACAGTCAGGAGACACTACTGTTTTTCTTTACGGAAAATATACCTAAACCTGAATAATAGAGATTTTTTACCGTTGGATGGCAAAACCACAGTTATTGTTTACTGGGGTATACCAGAATTTTTTAAATATATGTATTTGCAGCTGAACAGTGAGTGACACGCTCAAACAGTTTTTTTTTTAGATACCAAAGGCCCAATACTGGATAGTACAGAGATTTGACCCGTGGAACTACAAAACCACACTGGGATTTGTCGGGCCTACACCAGACTATTTTCAACAGATATATTTTTGTTTCACAACAGTCCAGAGATACTACTGTTTTTCTTTAGGGAAAATATACTTAAACCTGAATTATAGAGATTTTTACCGTGGGATGGCAAAACCACAGTTATTGTTTACTGGGGTATAACAGACTTTTTTAGATAAATAGATTTGCGGCTGAATAGTGAGCGACAAGCTCAAACTGTTTTTTTTTAGATACCAAAGGCCCAATGCTGGATAGTACAGAGATTTGACCCGTGGAACTACAAAACCACAGTGGGATTGGTCGGGCCTACACCAGACTATTTTCAGCAGATATATTTTTGTGTCACAACAGTCAGTAGACACTACTGTTTTTCTTTACGGAAAATATACCAAAACCTGAATAATAGAGATTTTTTACTGTGGGATGGCAAAACCACAGTTATTGTTTACTGGGGTATAACAGTCTTTTTTAAATATATAGATTTGCAGCTGAACAGTGAGCGACACACTCAAACTGGTTTTTTTTTAGATACCAAAGGCCCAAAACTGGATAGTACAGAGATTTGACCCGTGGAACTGCAAAACCACACTGGGATTTGTCGAGCCTACACCAGACTATTTTCAACTGCTATATTTTTGTGTCACAACAGTCAGGAGACACTACTGTTTTTCTTTACGGAAAATATACCTAAACCTGAATAATAGAGATTTTTTACCGTTGGATGGCAAAACCACAGTTATTGTTTACTGGGGTATACCAGAATTTTTGAAATATATAGATTTGCAGCTGAACAGTGAGCGACACACTCAAACTGTTTTTTTTTTAGATACCAAAGGCCCAATACTGGATAGTACAGAGATTTGACCCGCGGAACTACAAAACCACACTGGGATTTGTCGGGCCTACACCAGACTATTTTCAACAGATATATTTTTGTGTCACAACAGTCAGGAGACACTACTGTTTTTCTTTACGGAAAATATACCTAAACCTGAATTATAGAGATTTTTACCGTGGGATGGCAAAACCACAGTTATTGTTTACTGGGGTATACCAGACTTTTTTAGATATATAGATTTGCGGCTGAACAGTGAGCGACACGCTCAAACTGTGCTTTTTTAGATACCAAAGGCCCAAACTGGATAGTACAGAGATTTGACCCGTGGAACTACAAAACCACAATGGGATTTGTCGGGCCTACACCAGACTATCTTCAACAGATATATTTTTGTGTCACAACAGTCAGGAGACACTACTGTTTTTCTTTACGGAAAATATACCAAAACCTGAATAATAGAGATTTTTTACTGTGGGATGGTAAAACCACAGTTATTGTTTACTGGGGTATACCAGTCTTTTTTAAATATATAGATTTGTGGGTGATCAGTGAGAGACACACTGAAACTGTGTTTTTTTAGATACCAAAGGCCCAAAACTGGATAGTACAGAGGTTTGACCCGTTGAACTGAAAAACCACAATGGGATTTGTCGAGGCTACACCAGACTATTTTCAACAGATATATTTTTGTGTCATAACAGTCAGGAGACACTACTGTTTTTCTTTACGGAAAATATACCAAAACCTGAATGATAGTGATTTTTTACCGTGGGATGGCAAAACCACAGTTAATGTTTACTGGGGTATACCAGACTTTTTTAAATATATAGATTTGCGGCTGAACAGTGAGCGACACGCTCAAACTGTTTTTTTTTTTATACCAAAGGCCCAATACTGGATAGTACAGAGATTTGACCCGTGGAACTGCAAAACCACACTGGGATTGGTCGAGCCTACACCAGACTATTTTTAACAGATATATTTTTGTGTCACAACAGTCAGGAGACACTACTGTTTTTCTTTACGGAAAATATACTAAAACCTGAATAATAGAGATTTTTAACGTGGGATGGCAAAACCTCAGTTATTGTTTACTGGGGTATAACAGACTTTTTTAAATATATAGATTTGCGGCTGAACAGTGAGCGACACACTCTAACTGTTCTTTTTTTAGATACCAAAGGCCCAAAACTGGATAGTACAGAGATTTGACCCGTGGAACTGCAAAACCACACTGGGATTTGTCGAGCCTACACCAGACAATTTTCAACAGATATATTTTTGTGTCACAACAGTCAGGAGACACTACTGTTTTTCTTTACGGAAAATATACCAAAACCTGAATAATAGAGATTTTTTACCGTGGGATGGCAAAACCACAGTTATAGTTTACTGGGGTATGCCAAACTTTTTTAAATATATAGATTTGCGGCTGAACAGTGAGCGACACACTCAAACTTTTTTTTTTTAGATACCAAAGGCCCAAACTGGATAGTACAGAGATTTGACCCGCGGAACTACAAAACCACACTGGGATTTGTCGGGCCTACACCAGACTATTTTCAACAGATATATTTTTGTGTCACAACAGTCAGGAGACACTACTGTTTTTCTTTACGGAAAATATACCAAAACCTGAATAATAGAGATTTTTTACCGTGGGATGGCAAAACCACAGTTATTGTTTACTGGGGTATACCAGAATTTTTTAAATATATAAATTTGCGGCTGAACCGTGAGTGACACACTCAAACTGCTTTTTTTTTAGATACCAAAGGCCCAAATTGGATAGTACAGAGATTTGACCCGTGGAACTGCAAAACCACACTGGGATTTGTCGAGCCTACACCAGACTATTTTCAACAGATATATTTTTGTGTCACAACAGTCAGGAGACACTACTGTTTTTGTTTACGGAAAATATACCAAAACCTGAATAATAGAGATTTTTTACTGTGGGATGGCAAAACCACAGATATTGTTTATTGGGGTATACCAGTCTTTTTTAAATATATAGATTTGTGGCTGATCAGTGAGAGACACACTCAAACTGTGTTTTTTTAGATACCAAAGGCCCAAAACTGGATAGTACAGAGGTTTGACCCGTTGAACTGCAAAACCACAATGGGATTTGTCGAGCCTACACCAGACTATTTTCAACAGATATATTTTTGTGTCATAACAGTCAGGAGACACTACTGTTTTTCTTTACGGAAAATATACCAAAACCTGAATGATAGTGATTTTTTACCGTGGGATGGCAAAACCACAGTTAATGTTTACTGGGGTATACCAGACTTTTTTAAATATATAGATTTGCGGCTGAACAGTGAGCGACACACTCAAACTGTTTTTTTTTTTATACCAAAGGCCCAATACTGGATAGTACAGAGATTTGACCCGTGGAACTGCAAAACCACACTGGGATTTGTCGAGCCTACACCAGACTATTTTTAACAGATATATTTTTGTGTCACAACAGTCAGGAGACACTACTGTTTTTCTTTATGGAAAATATACCTAAACCTGAATAATAGAGATTTTTAACGTGGGATCGCAAAACCACAGTTATTGTTTACTGGGGTATAACAGACTTTTTAAAATATATAGATTTGCGGCTGAACAGTGAGCGACACACTCTAACTGTTTTTTTTTTAGATACCAAAGGCCCAAAACTGGATAGTACAGAGATTTGACCCGTGGAACTGCAAAACCACACTGGGATTTGTCGAGCCTACACCAGACTATTTTCAACAGATATATTTTTGTGTCACAACAGTCAGGAGACACTACTGTTTTTCTTTACGGAAAATATACTAAAACCTGAATAATAGAGATTTTTTACCGTGGGATGGCAAAACCACAGTTATTGCTTACGGGGGTATACCAGACTTTTTTAAATATATAGATTTGCAGCTGAACAGTGAGCGACACGCTCAAACTGTTTTTTTTTTAGATACCAAAGGCCCAATACTGGATAGTACAGAGATTTGACCCGTGGAACTACAAAACAACACGGGGATTTGTCGGGCCTACACCAGACTATTTTCAACAGATATATTTTTGTGTCACAACAGTCAGGAGACACTACTGTTTTTCTTTACGGAAAATATACCTAAACCTGAATTATAGAGATTTTTACCGTGGGATGGCAAAACCACAGTTATTGTTTACTGGGGTATTACAGACTTTTTTAGATATATAGATTTGCGGCTGAATAGTGAGGGACAACCTCAAACTGTTTTTTTTTTAGATACCAAAGGCCCAATGCTGGATAGTACAGAGATTTGACCCGTGGAACTACAAAACCACACTGGGATTTGTCGGGCCTACACCAGACTATTTTCAGCAAATATATTTTTGTGTCACAACAGTCAGGAGACACTACTGTTTTTCTTTACGGAAAATATACCAAAACCTGAATAATAGAGATTTTTAACGTGGGATGGCAAAACCACAGTTATTGTTTACTGGGGTATAACAGACTTTTTTAAATATACAGATTTGCGGCTGAACAGTGAGCGACACACTCAAGCTGTTTTTTTTTAGATACCAAAGGTCCAAACTGGATAGTACAGAGATTTGACCCGTGGAACTGCAAAAGCACACTGGGATTTGTCGAGTCTACACCAGACTATTTTCAACAGATATATTTTTGTGTCACAACAGTCAGAAGACACTACTGTTTTTCTTTACGGAAAATATACTAAAACCTGAATAATAGAGTTTTTCACCATGGGATGGCAAAACCACAGTTATTGCTTACTGGGGTATACCAGACTTTTTTAAATATATAGATTTGCAGCTGAACAGTGAGCGACACGCTCAAACTGGTTTTTTTTTAGATACTAAAGGCCCAATACTGGATAGTACAGAGATTTGACCCGTGGAACTACAAAACCACACTGGGATTTGTCGGGCCTACACCAGACTATTTTCAACAGATATATTTTTGTGTCACAACAGTCCAGAGATACTACTGTTTTTCTTTAGGGAAAATATACCTAAACCTGAATTATAGAGATTTTTACCGTGGGATGGCAAAACCACAGTTATTGTTTACTGGGGTATACCAGACTTTTTTAGATATATAGATTTGCGGCTGAACAGTGAGCGACACGCGCAAACTGTGCTTTTTTAGATACCATAGGCCCAAACTGGATAGTACAGAGATTTGACCCGTGGAACTACAAAACCACACTGGGATTTGTCGGGCCTACACCAGACTATTTTCAACAGATATATTTTTGTGTCACAACAGTCAGGAGACACTACTGTTTTTCTTTATGGAAAATATACCTAAGCCTGAATAATAGAGATTTTTTACTGTGGGAAGGCAAAACCACAGTTATTGTTTACTGGGGTATACCAGACTATTTTAAATATATAGATTTGCGGCTGAACAGTGAGCGACACACTCAAACTGTGTTTTTTTAGATACCAAAGGCCCAAAACTGGATAGTACAGAGATTTGACCCGTGGAACTGCAAAACCTCACTGGGATTTGTCGAGCCTACACCAGACTATTTTCAACAGATATATTTTTGTGTCACAACAGTCAGGAGACACTACTGTTTTTCTTTACGGAAAATATACCAAAACCTGAATAATAGAGATTTTTTACTGTGGGATGGCAAAACCACAGTTATTGTTTACTGGGGTATACCAGACTTTTTAAATATATAGATTTGCGGCTCAACAGTGAGCGACACACTCAAACTGTTTTTTTTTAGATACCAAAGGCCCAAAACTGGATAGTACAGAGATTTGACCTGTGGAACTGCAAAACCACACTGGGATTTGTCGAGCCTACACCAGACTATTTTCAACTGATATATTTTTGTGTCACATTAGTCAGGAGACACTACTGTTTTTCTTTACGGAAAATATACCTAAACCTGAATAATAGAGATTTTTTACCGTTGGATGGCAAAACCACAGTTATTGTTTACTGGGGTATACCAGAATTTTTTAAATATATATATTTGCAGCTGAACAGTGAGCGACAGGCTCAAACAGTTTTTTTTTTAGATACCAAAGGCCCAATACTGGATAGTACAGAGATTTGACCCGTGGAACTACAAAACCACACTGGGATTTGTCGGGCCTACACCAGACTATTTTCAACAGATATATTTTTGTTTCACAACAGTCCAGAGATACTACTGTTTTTCTTTAGGGAAAATATACTTAAACCTGAATTATAGAGATTTTTACCGTGGGATGGCAAAACCACAGTTATTGTTTACTGGGGTATAACAGACTTTTTTAGATAAATAGATTTGCGGCTGAATAGTGAGCGACAAGCTCAAACTGTTTTTTTTTAGATACCAAAGGCCCAATGCTGGATAGTACAGAGATTTGACCCGTGGAACTACAAAACCACAGTGGGATTGGTCGGGCCTACACCAGACTATTTTCAGCAGATATATTTTTGTGTCACAACAGTCAGTAGACCCTACTGTTTTTCTTTACGGAAAATATACCAAAACCTGAATAATAGAGATTTTTTACTGTGGGATGGCAAAACCACAGTTATTGTTTACTGGGGTATAACAGTCTTTTTTAAATATATAGATTTGCGGCTGAACAGTGAGCGACACACTCAAACTGGTTTTTTTTTAGATACCAAAGGCCCAAAACTGGATAGTACAGAGATTTGACCCGTGGAACTGCAAAACCACATTGGGATTTGTCGAGCCTACACCAGACTATTTTCAACTGCTATATTTTTGTGTCACAACAGTCAGGAGACACTACTGTTTTTCTTTACGGAAAATATACCTAAACCTGAATAATAGAGATTTTTTACCGTTGGATGGCAAAACCACAGTTATTGTTTACTGGGGTATACCAGAATTTTTTAAATATATAGATTTGCGGCTGAACAGTGAGCGACACGCTCAAACTGTTTTTTTTTAGATACCAAAGGCCCAATACTGGATAGTACAGAGATTTGACCCGCGGAACTACAAAACCACACTGGGATTTGTCGGGCCTACACCAGACTATTTTCAACAGATATATTTTTGTGTCACAACAGTCAGGAGACACTACTGTTTTTCTTTACGGAAAATATACCTAAACCTGAATTATAGAGATTTTTACCGTGGGATGGCAAAACCACAGTTATTGTTTACTGGGGTATACCAGACTTTTTTAGATATATAGATTTGCGGCTGAACAGTGAGCGACACGCTCAAACTGTGCTTTTTTAGATACCAAAGGCCCAAACTGGATAGTACAGAGATTTGACCCGTGGAACTGCAAAACCACACTGGGATTTGTCGTGCCTACACCAGACTATTTTCAACAGATATATTTTTGTGTCACAACAGTCAGGAGACACTACTGTTTTTGTTTACGGAAAATATACCAAAACCTGAATAATAGAGATTTTTTACTGTGGGATGGCAAAACCACAGATATTGTTTATTGGGGTATACCAGTCTTTTTTAAATATATAGATTTGTGGCTGATCAGTGAGAGACACACTCAAACTGTGTTTTTTTAGATACCAAAGGCCCAAAACTGGATAGTACAGAGGTTTGACCCGTTGAACTGCAAAACCACAATGGGATTTGTCGAGCCTACACCAGACTATTTTCAACAGATATATTTTTGTGTCATAACAGTCAGGAGACACTACTGTTTTTCTTTACGGAAAATATACCAAAACCTGAATGATAGTGATTTTTTACCGTGGGATGGCAAAACCACAGTTAATGTTTACTGGGGTATACCAGACTTTTTTAAATATATAGATTTGCGGCTGAACAGTGAGCGACACGCTCAAACTGTTTTTTTTTTTATACCGAAGGCCCAATACTGGATAGTACAGAGATTTGACCCGTGGAACTGCAAAACCACACTGGGATTTGTCGAGCCTACACCAGACTATTTTTAACAGATATATTTTTGTGTCACAACAGTCAGGAGACACTGCTGTTTTTCTTTACGGAAAATATACCTAAACCTGAATAATAGAGATTTTTAACGTGGGATCGCAAAACCACAGTTATTGTTTACTGGGGTATAACAGACTTTTTTAAATATATAGATTTGCGGCTGAACAGTGAGCGACACACTCTAACTGTTTTTTTTTTAGATACCAAAGGCCCAAAACTGGATAGTACAGAGATTTGACCCGTGGAACTGCAAAACCACACTGGGATTTGTCGAGCCTACACCAGACTATTTTCAACAGATATATTTTTGTGTCACAACAGTCAGGAGACACTACTGTTTTTCTTTACGGAAAATATACCAAAACCTGAGTAATAGAGATTTTTTACCGTGGGATGGCAAAACCACAGTTATAGTTTACTGGGGTATACCAAACTTTTTTAAATATATAGATTTGCGGCTGAACAGTGAGCGACAAACTCAAACTGTTTTTTTTTAGATACCAAAGGCCCAAACTGGATAGTACAGAGATTTGACCCGTGGAACTGCAAAACCACACTGGGATTTGTTGAGCCTACACCAGACTATTTTCAACAGATATATTTTTGTGTCACAACAGTCAGGAGACACTACTGTTTTTCTTTACGGAAAGTATACCAAAACCTGAATAATAGAGATTTTTTACTGCTGGATGGAAAAACCACAGTTATTGTTTACTGGGGTATACCAGACTTTTTTAAATATATAGATTTGCAGCTGAACAGTGAGCGACACACTCAAACTGTGCTTTTTTAGATACCAAAGGCCCAAACTTGATAGTACAGAGATTTGACCCGTGGAACTACAAAACCACACTGGGATTTGTCGGGCCTACACCAGACTATTTTCAACAGATATATTTTTGTGTCACAACAGTCAGGAGACACTACTGTTTTTCTTTACGGAAAATATACCTAAACCTGAATAATAGAGATTTTTTACTGTGGGATGGGAAAACCACAGTTATTGTTTACTGGGGTATACCAGGCTTTTTAAATATATAGATTTGCGGCTGAACAGTGAGCGACACACTCAAACTGCTTTTTTTTTAGATACCAAAGGCCCAAAACTGGATAGTACAGAGATTTGACGCGTGGAACTGCAAAACCACACTGAGATTTGTCGAGCCTACACCAGACTATTTTCAACAGATATATTTTTGTGTCACAACAGTCAGGAGACACTACTGTTTTTCTTTACGGAAAATATACCAAAACCTGAATAATAGAGATTTTTTACCGTGGGATGGCAAAACCACAGTTATTGTTCACTGGGGTATACCAGAATTTTTTAAATATATAGATTTGCGGCTGATCAGTGAGAGACACACTCAAACTGTGTTTTTTTAGATACCAAAGGCCCAAAACAGGATAGTACAGAGGTTTGACCCGTTGAACTGCAAAACCACAATGGGATTTGTCGAGCCTACACCAGACTATTTTCAACAGATATATTTTTGTGTCACAACAGTCAGGAGACACTACTGTTTTTGTTTACGGAAAATATACCAAAACCTGAATGATAGTGATTTTTTTACCGTGGGATGGCAAAACCACAGTTATTGTTTACAGGGGTATACCAGACTTTTTTAAATATATAGATTTGCGGCTGAACAGTGAGCGACACGCTCAAACTGTTTTTTTTTTTATACCAAAGGCCCAATACTGGATAGTACAGAGATTTGACCCGTGGAATTGCAAAACCACACTGGGATTTGTCGAGCCTACACCAGACTATTTTTAACAGATATATTTTTGGGTCACAACAGTCAGGAGACACTACTGTTTTTCTTTACGGAAAATATACCAAAACCTGAATAATAGAGATTTTTTACCGTGGGATGGCAAAACCACAGTTATTGTTTATTGGGGTATACCAGAATTTTTTAAATATATAGATTTGCGGCTGAACAGTGAGTGACACACTCAAACTGCTTTTTTTTTAGATACCAAAGGCCCAAATTGGATAGTACAGAGATTTGACCCGTGGAACTGCAAAACCACACTGGGATTTGTCGAGCCTACACCAGACTATTTTCAACAGATATATTTTTGTGTCACAACAGTCAGGAGACACTACTGTTTTTGTTTACGGAAAGTATACCAAAACCTGAGTAATAGAGATTTTTTACTGTGGGATGGCAAAACCACAGTTATTGTTTATTGGGGTATACCAGTCTTTTTTAAATATATAGATTTGTGTCTGATTAGTGAGAGACACACTCAAACTGTGTTTTTTTAGATACCAAAGGCCCAAAACTGGATAGTACAGAGGTTTGACCCGTTGAACTGCAAAACCACAATGGGATTTGTCGAGCCTACACCAGACTATTTTCAACAGATATATTTTTGTGTCATAACAGTCAGGAGACACTACTGTTTTTCTTTACGGAAAATATACCAAAACCTGAATGATAGTGATTTTTTACCGTGGGATGGCAAAACCACAGTTAATGTTTACTGGGGTATACCAGACTTTTTTAAATATATAGATTTGCGGCTGAACAGTGAGCGATACGCTCAAACTGTTTTTTTTTTATACCAAAGGCCCAATACTGGATAGTACAGAGATTTGACCCGTGGACCTGCAAAACCACACTGGGATTTGTCGAGCCTACACCAGACTATTTTTAACAGATATATTTTTGTGTCACAACAGTCAGGAGACACTACTGTTTTTCTTTACGGAAAATATACCTAAACCTGAATAATAGAGATTTTTAACGTGGGATGGCAAAACCACAGTTATTGTTTACTGGGGTATAACAGACTTTTTTAAATATATAGATTTGCGGCTGAACAGTGAGCGACACACTCTAACTGGTTTTTTTTTAGATACCAAAGGCCCAAAACTGGATAGTACAGAGATTTGACGCGCGGAACTGCAAAACCACACTGGGATTTGTCGAGCCTACACCAGACTATTTTCAACAGATATATTTTTGTGTCACAACAGTCAGGAGACACTACTGTTTTTCTTTACGGAAAGTATACCAAAACCTGAATAATAGAGATTTTTTACTGTGGGATGGAAAAACCACAGTTATTGTTTACTGGGGTATACCAGACTTTTTTAAATATATAGATTTGCAGCTGAACAGTGAGCGACACACTCAAACTGTGCTTTTTTATATACCAAAGGCCCAAACTGGATAGTACAGAGATTTGACCCGTGGAACTACAAAACCACACTGGGATTTGTCGGGCCTACACCAGACTATTTTCAACAGATATATTTTTGTGTCACAACAGTCAGGAGACACTACTGTTTTTCTTTACGGAAAATATACCTAAACCTGAATAATAGAGATTTTTTACTGTGGGATGGCAAAACCACAGTTATTGTTTACTGGGGTATACCAGAATTTTTTAAATATATAGATTTGCGGCTGAACAGTGAGTGACACACTCAAACAGCTTTTTTTTTAGATACCAAAGGCCCAAATTGGATATTACAGAGATTTGACCCGTGGAACTGCAAAACCACATTGGGATTTGTCGAGCCTACACCAGACTATTTTCAACAGATATATTTTTGTGTCACAATAGTCAGGAGACACTACTGTTTTTCTTTACGGAAAATATACCAAAACCTGAATAATAGAGATTTTTTACTGTGGGATGGCAAAACCACAGTTATTGTTTACTGGGGTATACCAGTCTTTTTTAAATATATAGATTTGTGGCTGATCAGTGAGAGACACACTCAAACTGTGTTTTTTTAGATACCAAAAGGCCCAAAACTGGATAGTACAGAGGTTTGACCCGTTGAACTGCAAAACCAAAATGGGATTTGTCGAGCCTACACCAGACTATTTTCAACAGATATATTTTTGTGTCACAACAGTCAGGAGACACTACTGTTTTTCTTTACGGAAAATATACCAAAACCTGAATGATAGTGATTTTTTTACCGTGGGATGGCAAAACCACAGTTAATGTTTACAGGGGTATACCAGACTTTTTTAAATATATAGATTTGCGGCTGAACAGTGAGCGACACTCTCAAACTGTTTTTTTTTTTATACCAAAGGCCCAATACTGGATAGTACAGAGATTTGACCCGTGGAATTGCAAAACCACACTGGGATTTGTCGAGCCTACACCAGACTATTTTTAACAGATATATTTTTGGGTCACAACAGTCAGTAGATACTACTGTTTTTCATTACGGAAAATATACCAAAACCTGAATAATAGAGATTTTTTACCGTGGGATGGCAAAACCACAGTTATTGTTTACTGGGGTATACCAGACTTTTTTTAAATATATAGATTTGCGGCTGAACAGTGAGCGACACACTCAAACTGGTGTTTTTTTAGATACCAGAGGCCCAAAACTGGATAGTACAGAGATTTGACCCGTGGAACTGCAAAACCACACTGGGATTTGTCGGGCCTACACCAGACTATTTTCAACAGATATATTTTGGTGTCACAACAGTCAGGAGACACTACTGTTTTTCTTTACGGAAAATATACCAAAACCTGAATAATAGAGATTTTTTACTGTGGGATGGCAAAACCACAGTTATTGTTTACTGGGGTATACCAGACTTTTTTAAATTGATATATTTGCGGCTGAACAGTGAGCGACACACTCAAACTGTTTTTTTTTTAGATACAAATGGCCCAAAAGTGGATAATACAGAGATTTGAACCGTGGAAGTGCAAAACAACACTTCTGTTTCTCTTGCCTACACCTGACTATTTTCAACAGATATATTTGTGTCTGAAAAATCAGAGACACGCTTTTTTTTTGGGGGGGGGGGCACCAAAAGTTAATAAGACGGGTATTTGTACAGTGTGAAGGAGGAAAAAAAAAAGAGGATTTAGTTGAAAAAAAAAAGGATTTTTCCTGTCCCCTGAGACCTGGAGCTAAGTCCAGCAATTTCAGCAACAGGAGCAGCACACAGGACTGTAATGCAGCGTTTGCTGCTATAACCACTGCGTCTCCTATACAGCCTGCCAGCCTGATATCTGGGATGGATATTAGTCCTGAGAAGGACTGTTTGTTTGATCTGGCAGCCTTTACAGACCCTACACTAACTATTTCGCAGTTTATATCTCTCCCTAAATCAGCAGCACTGTCCCTACACTGTCTGATCGGGAGCGACTGTGTCCAAGATGGCGGCGCCCGGTTTTAAATACTCGAGGTGACGCTGTGTGGCCAGCCAATCAGTGTAATGCCCACAACCAACATGGCTGCTGCATTACAGTGACTGGCTGGCAATCCCTGCATGTTCATTGGCTCTGTAAAGAGCGCCAAACATGCAGGGCGGAGACCCGAGCTCCCGCCCGAGTAACCCGGAAATAGTCGGTGCTCGTCGAACATCCCGAGTAGCATGATGCTAGGGCGAGTACCGAGCAGTGTCGAGCATGTTCGCTCAACACTAATAACCAGGCATTGGTACTTTTGGCAGTGTGGACAGGTGCCAAGTCCTGCTGGAGAATTAAATTTCCATCTCCAAAAAGCTTGTCGGCAGAGGGAAGCATAAAGTGCTCTAAAATTTCCTGGTAGATGGCTGCGCTGACTTTGTTCTTGATAAAACACAGTGGACCTACACCAGCAGATGACATGGCTCCCCAAACCATCACTGATTGTGGAAACTTCACACTAGACCTCAAGCAGCTTGGATTGTGTGCCTCTCCGCTCTTCTTCCAGACTCTGGGACATTGCTTTCCAAATGAAAATTGGAACTCTGGGACCTTGTGGAGTTTGTTAATGACTGCCTTCTGGACATCTATCAAATTAGCAGTCTTCCCATAATTGTGGAGCCTACTGAAACAGACTAAGGGACCTTTTTAACCCCTTAACAACATTTGCCGTACTAATACGCGTCTGTGCCCTGGGACTTAAGAGCCAGACCCGTATTAGTACGTCATGGCGATCGCGCGCGCACACAGGTTGTGCGGGCGCGATCGCCGCCGGGTGTCAGCTGATTGTCACAGCTGACACCCGGTACTATGTGCAGGGAGCGGTCCTGCACCGCTCCCAGCACATTAACCCCCGCGATGCTGCGATCGAAGTCGATCGCGGCATTGCGGGGGCAAGGGGAGGTGATCGCCGATACTCACCTCCTCTTCCGGCTTCCAGCGCAGTCTGCAAAGGCTTCCCGGGTGTTGCCATGACGATCCGATGTCGTCATGACAACATCCGGGTCACCAGACAGCAGGAAGATTGCTTGGACATGCGCAGTGCATCTCCAAGCAATCTTCACACTGTGCATTTCTGACAGCTTGCATGGCATAGGGATGGTGCTGCATTCCTGTGCCATGCAGGCGATCAGAGAAAAAAAAGTGAAAGTCCCAGAGTGGGACAAAGTAATAAAGTGTATAAACTGTGTGAAAGTGGAAAAAAAAAAATTGCAAAAATATAAAAAAAAAATAAAAAAAAATAATCCACCAAAAATAAAAATATAATGTACCCATCAATAAATATTATTATAAAAAAAACAAACAAAAAAACCAATAAAAGTACACATATTTGGTATCACCGCGTCCGGAACAACCTGACCTATAAAACTGTCCCACTAGTTAACCCCTTCAGTGAACACGGTAAAAAAAAAAAAAACGAAGCAAAAAACAATGCTTTATCACCATACCGCCAAACAAAAAGTGGAATAACACGCGATCAAAAAGACGCATATAAATAAAAATGATACCGCTGAAAACGTCATCTCGTCCCACAGAAAACAAGCCGCCACACAGCTCCATCAGCTGAAAAATAAAAAAGTTATAGCTCTCAGAATAAAGCGATGCTAAAAAATATTTTTTTCTATAAAATAGCTTTTATTGTGTATAAGCGCCAAAACATAGAAAAATGATACAAATGTGGTACCGCTGTAAAAGTACTGACCCGAAGAATAAAGATACCTTATCAATTTTACCAAACGCGGAACAGAATTAAAAAAAAAAAACTTCCTGAATTGTTGGTTTTTGTTTATTCTGCCTCCCAAAAATCGGAATAGAAAGCGATCAAAAAATGTCACGTGCCTGAAAATGGCACCAATAACAACGTCAAGTCATCCCGCAAAAACGAGCCGTCACATGACTGTCTGCCAAAATCTGGAAAAATTATAGCTCTTAAAATATGGCGATGCAAAAACTAGATTTTACAAAAAATGCGTCTTTTAGTGTGTGACAGCTGTCAGTCATAAAAACCCCATATGATTCAGGCATTGCTGTAATCACACTGACCCGAAGAATAAAGTCGTCTAATCACTTATACGCACAAGGAACAGCTTCAAAAATAAACTCTTGGGTTAGGATTGGGCTAGGGTTAGGGCTGGGTTTGGGGCTAGGGCTGTGCTGGGGCTAGGGTTGTGCTGGGGCTAGGGTTGTGCTGGGGCTAGGGTTGTGCTGGGGCTAGGGTTGTGCTAGGGCTAGGGTTGTGCTAGGGCTAGGGTTGTGCTAGGGTTAGGGCTGGGGTTGGGATTTTTTTCAAAAGTAAGAAAAAAAGATGATGATATGGCGACTAGTGTTGAGAGCAAGTGCTCGCTACTTGAGTTTGCATCGGGTGCTCTGGTATGCATTGAGTATCGTGGGTATTTGAGTGACCTGCTCGAGTCTCTGCCCCATATGCTTCGCGGCCAAAAAACTTTACGGGGATTGCCTGCCATGCACGAGCGATCCCCGCATGTTTTTTTTTTGGTGTCTAATAACCGTGAAACATGCGGAGCAGGGACTCGAGCATGTCACTCGAGCACACGCTGTACATGGTGCATACCTGAGTAAACGATGCAAACTCAAGTAGCGAGCACTTGCGCTCAAGAATAATGACAACTTATTCAATATGATGACCTAATTTAAACAAATTCTGTGCTGTACCTCTGGGTTCAAAATGTTCACTATACACCTTAATAAAATCCTTGAGGGGTATAGTTTCCAAAATGGGGACACTTGTGGGGGAGCTCCACTGTTTAGGCACATCACGGGCTCTCCAAACGCGACATGGTGTCCGCTAACAAATTGAATGGAAAATCGGCTCAAATTGTTAGCGGACGCCATGTTGCATTTGGAGCTCCACCACAAGTGACCCCATTTTGGAAACTACACCCCCCAAGGCACCTATCTAGATTCATAGTGAGCACTTGGAACCCCAGGTGCTTCTCAAATTGATTCATAAAAATGAAAAAGTGTTTTTTTTTCACTTTTTCATTTTTACGAATCAATTTGTGAAGCACCTGGGGGTTCCAAGTGCTCACTATGCACCTAGAAAGGTGCCTTGGGGAGTCTAGTTTCGAAAATGGGGTCACTTGTGGGGGAGCTCCAAAGTTTGGGCACAGAGGGGCTCTCCAAACGCAACGTGGTGTCCGCTAACAATTTGAGCCGATTTTCCATTCAATTTGTTAGCGGAAATCATGTTGCATTTGGAGAGTCCCTGTGTGCCCAAACATTGGAGCTCCCCCACAAGTGACCCCATTTTGGAAACTAGACCCCCCAAGGCACCTATCTAGATGCATAGTGAGCACTTGGAACCCCAGGTGCTTCACAAATTGATTCATAAAAATGAAAAAGTGTTATTTTTTTCACTTTTTCATTTTTACGAATCAATTTGTGAAGCACCTGGGGGTTCCAAGTGCTCACTATGCATCTAGAAAGGTGCCTTGGGGAGTCTAGTTTCGAAAATGGGGTCACTTGTGGGGGAGCTCCAAAGTTTGGGCACAGAGGGGCTCTCCAAACGCAACGTGGTGTCCGCTAACAATTTGAGCCGATTTTCCATTCAATTTGTTAGCGGAAATCATGTTGCATTTGGAGAGTCCCTGTGTGCCCAAACATTGGAGCTCCCCCACAAGTGACCCCATTTTGGAAACTAGACCCCCCAAGGCACCTATCTAGATGCATAGTGAGCACTTGGAACCCCAGGTGCTTCACAAATTGATTCATAAAAATGAAAAAGTGTTATTTTTTTCACTTTTTCATTTTTACGAATCAATTTGTGAAGCACCTGGGGGTTCCAAGTGCTCACTATACATCTAGAAAGGTGCCTTGGGGGGTCTAGTTTCCAAAATGGGGTCACTTGTGGGGGAGCTCCAAAGTTTGGGCACAGAGGGGCTCTCCAAACGCAATGTGGTGTCCGCTAACAATTTGAGCCGATTTTCCATTCAATTTGTTAGCGGATACCATGTTGCATTTAGAGAGTCACTGTGTGCCCAAACATAGGAGCTCCCCCACAAGTGACCCCATTTTGGAAACTAGACCCCCCAAGGCACCTATCTAGATGCATAGTGAGCACTTGGAACCCCAGGTGCTTCACAAATTATTACGTAAAAATGAAAAAGTGTTTTTTTTTTCACTTTTTCATTTTTACGAATCAATTTGTGAAGCACCTGGGGGTTCCAAGTGCTCACTATGCATCTATAAAGGTGCCTTGGGGGGTCTAGTTTCCAAAATGGGGTCACTTGTGGGGGAGCTCCAAAGTTTGGGCACAGAGGGGCTCTCCAAACGCCATGTGGTGTCCGCTAACAATTTGAGCCGATTTTCCATTCAATTTGTTAGCGGATACCATGTTTCATTTAGAGAGTCCCTGTGTGCCCAAACATTAGAGCTCCCCCACAAGTGACCCCATTTTGGAAACTAGACCCCCCAAGGCACCTATCTAGATGCATAGTGAGCACTTGGAACCCCTAGGTGCTTCACAAATTGATTCGTAAAAATGAAAAAGTGTTTTTTTTTTTCACTTTTTCATTTTTACGAATCAATTTGTGAAGCACCTGGGGGTTCCAAGTGCTCACTATGCATCTATAAAGGTGCCTTGGGGGGTCTAGTTTGCAAAATGGGGTCACTTGTGGGGGAGCTCCAAAGTTTGAGCACACAGGGGCTCTCCAAACACAACATGGCGTCCGCTAATTATTCAAGCAAATTTTACAATCAAAAAGTCAAATGGCGCTCCTTCCCTTCCGAGCCCTGCCGTGCGCCCAAACAGTGTTTTTTCCCCAAATATTGGGTATGTGCGTGCCCAGGGGAAATTGCACAACAAATTTTGGGGTCCATTTTTTCTTGTTACCCCTGTGAAAATAAAAAAAATTGGGTCTAAAGTAACATTTTTGTGAAAAAAGTTAAATGTTCATTTTTTTCTTCCACATTCAAAAAATTCCTGTGAAGCACCTGAAGGGTTAATAAAGTTCTTGAATGTGGTTTTGAGCACCTTGAGGGGTGCAGTTTTTAGAATGGTGTCACTTTTGGGTATTTTCTGTCATAAAGACCTCTCCAAGTGACTTCAAATGTGACGTGGTCCCTAAAAAAATGGTTTTTTAAATTTTGTTGGAAAAATGAGAAATCGCTGGTCAACTTTTAACCCTTATAGCTCCCTAACAAAAAAAATTTTGGTTCCAAAATTGTGCTGATGTAAAGTAGACATGTGGGAAATGTTATTTATTAACTCTTTTGTGTGACATATCGCTCTGATTTCAGGGCTTAAAAATTCAAATTTTGAAAATTGCAAAATTTTCAAAATTTTCACCAAATTTCCGTTTTTTTCACAAATAAACGCAAGTGATATCGAAGAAATTTTTCCACAATCATGAAGTACAATATGTCACGAAAAAACATTCTCAGAATCAGGTGGATCCGTTGAAGCGTTCCAGAGTAATTACCTCATAAATTGACAGTGGTCAGAATTGTAAAAATTGGCCCGGTCATTAACGTGCAAACCACCCGCGGGGCTTAAGGGGTTAAACGCTTAGGAAGCCTTTGCACGTGTTTTTTGTTAATTATTTTAATTTACTGAGATAATGACTCTTGTGTTTTCTTTCGCTGTAAGCCATAATCAACATTAACAGAAATAAACACTTGAAATAGCTCACTCTGTTTGTAATGACTCTATATAATATATGAGTTTCACTTTTTGTATTGAAGAACTGAAATAAATGAACTTTTTGATGATATTCTAATTTAGTGACATGCACCTACGGTATATATATACAGTACATGTGTGTGTGTTGTGTTCATTATTGTTGTTATTAGAGTTACCAAAATCAGCTGAACTTTTACATAATTACTATATAGTAGTACAGTATATACTATATATTACAATATATATTCATGTTGCAACACCAAGAAGGAAAATTTGTGCAAATATGGAAATCGCAAAATTAGTAGACATTAGTGTTGAGCGAACATGCTCGACACTGCTCGGTACTCGCCCGAGCATCACGCTACTCGGGATGTTCGGCGAGCACCGAGCATTTCCTGGTTACTCGGGCGGGAGCTCGGGTCTCCGCCCTGCATGTTTGGCGCTCTTTACAGGGCCAATGAACATGCAGGGATTGCCAGCCAGTCACTGTAATGCTGCAGCCATGTTGGTTGTGGGCATTACAGTGATTGGCTGGCCACACAGCGTCACCTCGAGTATTTAAAACTGGGCGCGGCCATCTTGGACACAGTAGCTCCGGATTAGACAGTGTAGGGACAGCGCTGCTGATTTAGGGAGAGATATAAACTGCGAAATAGTTAGTGTAGGGTCTGTAAAGGCTGCCAGAACAAACAAACAGTCCTTTTCAGGACTAATATCCATCCCAGATACCAGGCAGGCAGGCTGTATAGGAGACACAGTGGTTATACCAGCAAACGCTGCTTTACAGTCCTGTGTGCTCCTGTTGCTGAAATTGCTGGATTTAACACCAGGTGTCGGGGGCCAGGAAAAATCCTTTTTTTTTCATCTAAATCCTCCTTTTTTTTCCTCCTTCACACTGTACAAATACCCGTCTTATTAACCTTTTGGTGTGTCCCCCGCCCCCCCCCAAAAAAAGCGTGTCTCTGATTTTTCAGACACAAATATAACTGTTGAAAATAGTCTATTGTAGGCTAGAGAAACAGAAGTGTTGTTTTGCACTTCCACGGTTCATACCTCTGTATTATCCATTTTGGGCCATTTGTATCTAAAAAAAAAAACTGTTTGAGTGTGTCGCTCACTGTTCAGCCGCAAATATCTCTATTTAAAAAAGTGTGGTATACCCCAGTAAACAATAACTGTGGTTTTGCCATCCCACGGTAAAAAATCTCTATTATTCAGCTTTTGGTCGTTTTTTCCATAAAGAAAAACAGTAGTGTCTCCTGACTGTTGTGACACAAAAATATATCTGTTGAAAATAGTCTTGTGTAGGCCCAACATCCCAGTGTGGTTTCGCAGTTCCACGGGTCAAATCTCTGTACTATCCAGTTTTGGGCCTTTGGTATCTAAAAAAAAGCAGTTTGAGTGTGTCGCTCACTGTTCAGCCGCAAATATCTCTATTTAAAAAAATGTGGTATACCCCAGTAAACAATAACTGTGGTTTTGCCATCCCGCGGTAAAAAATCTCTATTATTCAGTTTTTGGTAGTTTTTTCCGTAAAGAAAAACAGTAGTGTCTCCTGACTGTTGTGACACAAAAATATATCTGTTGAAAACAGTCTTGTGTAGGCCCGACATCCCAGTGTGGTTTCGCAATTCCACGGGTCAAATCGCTGTAGTATCCAGTTTTGGGCCTTTGGTATCTAAAAAAAAAGCAGTTTGAGTGTGTCGCTCACTGTTCAGCCGCAAATATCTATATTTAAAAAAGTGTGGTATACCCCAGCAAACAATAACTGTGGTTTTCCTCTTCCACGGTTCTAATCTACTCTTTATTACCCTTTTTCCATTGATAGTGCAAGTGTAAGCTATTTTACTTCATTTACAATGGGCAAGGTGCGTGGCAAGGGACGTGGAAGTGGACGTTCTGGTGATGGTTCGTGCAGAGGACGGGGTCGTGGCCAAGGTGAAAATGTGCCACAACCAACAGCCACATCTTCTCACTCCCACTTCTTGACCGAATTACTAGGGAAGCACAGAACAACACCAGTATTGAGAACTGATCAGTGTGAACAGGTTATTGATTGGATAGCAGATAATAATTCCAGTTACGTGGGCACCACCACCTCCGGTCTGTCTTCCACACGGTCAACACTTAGTAGCCGTGAGTCTCGACCGCATACTCCTCCTCACCCTGATGCTCCTTCCTCCCACCATGCCGAGTGTCGTCAGACAGCAAGTTATCCCACACTTGGACACTCTGAAGAGCTGTTCACTGGTCCATTTCCATATTTGGGCTCCTCGCCTGATACACTTGAAGTGGTGGAAGAGGAGATCCCATGTTGCGATGCCCAAATATTTGAACAGCCACGGCCACAGGAAGTCGACGTTGGCAATCTGTCACAAGAGGTGGACGATGATGAGACACAATTGCGAGGAAGTGAGGAGTAGGATCGTGGTGCGCAAGTGGAAGAGGAGGAGGTGGTGGATGATCTAGTAACTGACCCAACGTGGAAGGAGGACATGCAGAGTGAGGTCAGCAGCACACAGGGGGAGGGAGGCAGAGTACCCCAACAGGCAGGAAGAAGCAGTGTGGTGGCCGCAGACAGAAGGCAGGCAACCGTTCCCCATAACACCAACAAGAGGGACGTTGCCAGTACAAGCGGTAGGTCTTCCAGAGTCTGGAATTTTTTGAAAGACTCTGCTGATAACCCCAAAAAGGCCATATGTTCCACCTGCCATGCCAGCATCAGCAGGGGTGACAAAACTACCAGCCTGACCACCACCAGCATGATCAGGCACATGGCAGCAAAGCACCCGACTTTGTGGGGCGAAACCCAGGGTCCACGACCAGTGTCAGCGGGTGTCACCACTGCTTCTTCCACTGTTGTGCGTGCAATAGAACCCCCTGTTGTGTGTGCAAGGCAATCCCCTGTCCATACTGCATGTAAAGATGCCCCCTCCTCTCAGTCTTCACTTGTTATGGCAGTTTCTCAAGAAACAGCATTAACGTCCACGTCCACGTCCCACCGCAGCGTTCAATTGTCCATATCCCAGACCTTTGAACGAAAGCGGAAATTCGCAGCTAATGCCCCACAGGCCACAGTCCTAAATTCGCACATTTCACGACTGCTTGCGTTGGAAATGCTGCCTTTTAGGCTGGTGGAGACGGAATCCTTCCGCAATCTTATGGCAGTGGCCGTCCCTCGGTACTCGGTCCCCAGCCGACACTATTTTGCCCGGAGTTCCATCCCCGCACTACACAAGCACGTGTCCCAAAGCATCTGCCGTGCCCTCAACAATGCAGTTACTGGGAGAGTCCACCTGACAACGGACACGTGCACAAGTGCTTGTGGCCAGGGACGGTACATCTCTCTGACGGCACACTGGGTAAACATAGTGGAAGCCGGGACCCAGTCGGACCTTGGGACGGAACACATCCTCCCCACACTGAGGATTGCGGGCCCTATGTCAGTCAGAGTTGCCCCTATAGTGTACAGCTCCTGCACATCCTTCTCCTCCTCCTCATGTTCAGCCTCCATCTTAGATATCACCACATCAGTTACAAGCTGTATGCATTGCAGTACTGCCTCGGCAAAGTGGCAACAGGCTGTGCTGAAACTCATAAGCTTAGGTGATAAACCTCACACTGCTTGTGAGTTGTGGACAGCTGTGAAAGAGCAGGCAGATCTGTGGCTGAGACCGCTGAACCTACATCCCGGCATGGTCGTGTGTGACAATGGCCGTAACCTGGTGGCGGCTCTGAGGCGAGGTGAGATCACGCACGTACCATGCCTGGCCCATGTGCTTAACCTCGTGGTTCAGCAGTTTCTTAAATCGTACCCCGAGTTGCCAGATCTGCTCGTGAAAGTACGCCGCCTGTCAGCTCATTTTCGCAAGTCGGCTACAGCTTCCACCGCCCTTGCTGTGTTGCAGCAGTGTTTGCAGCTTCTGGCACACCGACTGGTGTGTGATGTCCCCACACGTTGGAAGTCTACCCTCCACATGTTGCAAAGGATTTGTGAGCAGAAGAGAGCAGTTGTGGAGTACCAGCTGCAACAAGGCCGTCGATATTCAGGTCAGACTCCACACATAAGACCTCAGGAGTGGACCTGGATGTCTGACATATGTACCATCCTGACAAACTTTGAGGAGGCCACCAAGATGGTGAGTGGCGATGACGCCATCATTAGTGTCAGCATCCCACTTGTCTGTCTTTTGCAACGCTCTCTGCAGAGAATTAAAGAGGAGGCATTGCAGCCAGAGTATGATGAGATGGATCAAGAAGCAGTAGCGGGCGATTACACACAGCACAGCCTCATCTCATCCCAACGTGCATTTGGGGACAATGAGGGAGAGGAGGAGGAGGAGGAGGAAGAACAGGAGCTGCTATCATGCGTTGTAGACGGTAGTACCTGTACAAGTGTCATACCGTCGGTTAAGCGTGGGTGGCCTGAGGACAGGGGGGAGGAGGAAGAGGAGGAAGAGGAGGAGAGCATGGTCATCTTGGTGAGGACACGGAAATCTTGCCCGTTACCAGTCTGGCACACATGGCTGACTTTATGTTACGCTGCCTTAACCATGACCCTCGCATTGTCAAAATGTTGGGTGACAGTCATTACTGGTTGGTGACACTTGTAGACCCCCACTACAAGGAGAACTTTCACTCTCTTGTTCCTGAGGTGGAGAGGTCTACAAAAATGGGGCAGTACCAGAAGGCCCTTGCTGCAGAACTCTTAAAAAAATTCCCATCTGAACACGCCTTCGTTGCCCAACCAAGGCGTACAGGTGAGAGAGATGCAACTCCAATCCAGAAGAGGCAGGGGAACACTGTCAACGTTCTGCGACAGTTTTCTGACACCCGCCCAGCTTACAGGCCCTGAGGCTCGGGGTACTCTCACAAGGAGTGGAAAGTTTCAAAAGATGGTGCGGGAGTACCTTGCCGACCGTACCAGCATCCTCCGTGATTCCTCTGTGCCTTTTAATTATTGGGTATCCAACCTGGACGCTTGGAATGAACTCTCTCTGTACGCCTTGGAGGTCCTGGCCTGCCCTGCCGCTAGCGTGCTATCAGAGCGTGTTTTTAGTGCCGCTGGGGGAATTATAACTGATAAGCGCACTCGCCTGTCAACTGACAATGCTGACAAGCTGACCCTTATCAAAATAGACAAGGGCTGGATTGGGCCATACTTCTCATCACCACCAAATGACAGCAGAGTAACATGAAGTCAAATCCACTGTGTTATTTAGGGAGGTTCCACTGTGTTATTTCAGGAGGTGTATTCACATACACTGCTTCACGCCCACACATGGGTATACGCTTCCTCGTTTCGGCTGTTTTATCTTCTTCTCCTTGTCCTCAGCCTCCACCACCACTATACCACCAGGGTGCCAGCATTGCAAGTTCCTCCGTCCTTATTTTTGGCAGCTTTTGCTTGCAAGGCATAAGCAAATACTATAGGACCCCCACTCCCCAATAATGGGTCTTATGTTTGTAATATGCTGTACTGCATGGCTCTTGTAAGGGGCATTGCAAGTTGCTCCGTATTAATTTTTGGCAGCTTTTGCTTGGAAAGCATAAGCAAATACCATGGGACACCCACTCCCCAATAATGGGACTTATGTTTGTAATATGCTGTACTGCATGGCTCTTGTAAGGGGCATTGCAAGTTGCTCCGTCCTAATTTTTGGCAGCTTTTGCTTGGAAAGCATAAGCAAATACCATGGGACACCCACTCCCCAATAATGGGACTTATGTTTGTAATATGCTGTACTGCATGGCTCTTGTAAGGGGCATTGCAAGTTGCTCCATCCTAATTTTTGGCAGCTTTTGCTTGCAATGCATAAACAAATATTATGGGACACCCACTCCCCTATAATGGGACTTATGTTTGTAATATGCTGTACTGCATGGCTCTTGTAAGGGGCATTGCAAGTTGCTCCGTCCTAATTTTTGGCAGCTTTTGCTTGCAAGCCATAAGCAAATACTATGGGACACCCACTCCCCAATAATGGGACTTATGTTTGTAATATGCTGTACTGCATGTGACGCGCCCCCTGGGCCGTGTGTATACGTGTGTGGGATACCCAGTGCCGGGTCTCTGGGGTCTGTAGTCTCCGTGATGGTGACCCGGCCCCGTGGCTAAGGTTGGTCAAACCAGTGGCAGTCTTTCTTAGGTTTTGAGGTTAATTATTCGACTGCGCCACCCGTGGATTGCGGTCAGGGAGTACCACCGCTGCGAGGCAGACCGCTGAGGCTGGTGTTGTGTGCGCAGCAGAGATTGGGATAACTCCCCACGGGAGGAGTATAGCCTCAGGGTAGTGAGTGTGGATGATGGGGGTGATGGTGCACGAGCGCAGCAGGAACGTCTCAGAGTCTTTGCAGTGCAGTTCAGAGTCTTTACTGATGATTATAAGGTAGACCCTCCCGGGAGTACTGGCTAGCATAAGAGGCCTGGTCAGTCTGTGAGCAAGCAGGAGTTCCCCTGGCCAGGTGGAGTTGTAGGCCTCCCCGTCTGTCTGCACTCTTCCTGGCTACCTTGCTGTAAGTGGGTAGAAGCAGCCCACATCCCTGAGTGTACCGTGTAGTGCTCACCCGTATGGCTGGTGACTTGGGGCCTTCTGTTAGCCTCCGATCCATGATGGCGGTGCTGGTCCCTTGCTTGTGACTGAGCCTCCGGGCTTCTATGGCCAGAGGACCTGAAATCCCCTGCCGGCTGGTTTCTGCTGTTGGATATATAAGTCCTCACAGCCTCGGACTCCTGAGTCCAGTTCCTATTGTCTTCTGCCAGGGCGAGCTCTGCTCAGCTTCTAGCCCCTGGTCTTTAGCTCCTAGCTCCTACAGAGCTCCTTGCTGTTACTTTCCCTTGCTCTCACTCTGACTCTGACTGTTCTCTGTTCTCTGACTCACTCAACCCCGCCCCAGATCCAGTTTATAAGGGCAGAATTCTCCCCTCCCAGGACTGGGGCAGGAGGATGTTGCATGTTTAAGGGATCCTGACCAGGAAACCTCCCACTTGCTCTCCGATGTTTTATCTCTATTACTGTGGTGACCAGACCCTTGGGGTGCCACACATGGCTCTTGTAAGGGGCATTGCAGTTCCTCATAATTTTTGGAAAGCCTTCCATTCACTGCTTAGGCCAACAGTGCACAGAAGACCCAGTTGCTATAAATGGAAAAAAAGGTTTAGTTAACGCCCTCTGATCTCCATGTCATTTCCAAGGGGCATTGGAGTGCCTCGAAATTTTTGGTAGGCATTGCACTCACTGTATGCCCTATAACTGTGTAGCCGAACTGCTCCTTTTGTTACAGAAACATATCCTACAAGACATATCTGGTTGACTGGCCTGATATTGATGTGAATGGTCCCTGTTCCTCCTGCTCTTTCTCCTTTGCCACTACCTTATCCATCATTTATCACCTGATGCTTTGTTTTAACGGGAGTCATAGAACTTGGATAGTAGCAGGAAAACATCCAGCAATCCTCGGAGGAGGTAGGATATGCGCCAAAACGCTGACCACCTCAGGCCTATCCGCTACTACATACATGCGCTTGCATTACAACAAAACAAAGCAGATGCTAACTTCTATCATCCTCATCATGCTCCTCACCTTGGCACTCTCAACTCCCCTGATGGAGAAGCCAGGGCCCACCGGAGGAGTCTGATAGTCCGGTGGGCTCGGCCAATGCTGCCCTAAAGCAGGCCAGGCTAAGAAAAGTGTGGGAAAGGTTACCGGGACAAATAGGGGTGGCTGGGGACCGAGTATGGACACCCGGCCACCCCCTGGAGGCTGGGGAGCAAGCGGGGACACCCGGCCACCAGGCGGCTGGGGACTGAGTATGGATACCAGGCCGCCGACACAGCCATGGCGTGGTGGCCAGATTCCGCCTCCACATGCCTAAAAGGCCCAATTTAAAGTGCAAGCAAGCAGTATGGTATTGCAGCCTGGGGGTGGGTGGGTGGCAGGCTGCATAATTACGCTTGCTTTGCAAGGAATGGGAGAGGTACAATTGAACACAACCCTGGGACAAGGACTTGAATGGGGATAGTTGCAAGTCTGCAACGACAGGTGCAAGGTGGGAGGCATCTTCGCATGTACCATGAACAGGGGTTTGGCATGCACACACTACAGCGGAATAGGCTCTCCTTCCCACTAAATGCACTGGGGAGGGCACAGGTAATGTTTTGGTATACGCGCTTAATCTTATGTATAAGGCACACCAGGACAAATAGGGGCAGCTGGGGACTGAGTATGGATACCTCGCTGCCGAAGCAGCCATGAGGTAGTGGCCAGCTTCGGCCTCCTCCAAACTAAAAGGCCCCATTTCAAGTGCAAGCCAGCAGTATGGAATTGCAGTCTGGGGGTGGGTGGGTGGCAGGCTGCACACTTACACTTGCATTAAAAAAAAACATAGCAGATGCTAATTTCTGTCATCATCATCATGCTCCTCACCTTGGCTCTCTCAACTCCACCGATGGAGAAGTCAGGGCCCACCGGAGGAGTCTGGTTCTCTGGTGGGCTCGTCCAATGCTGCCTAAAGCAGGCCGGGCTAAGAAAAGTGTGTTGGGGGATGTTCCAAGGAGAAATAGGGGCGGCTGGGGACCGTTTATGGACACCTGGCCGCCGGGCAGCTGGGGACTGAGTAGGGATTCCAGGCCGCCAACACAGCCATGACGTGGTGGCCAGATTCCGCCTCCACATGCCTAAAAGGCCCAATTTCAAGTTCAAGCAAGCAAGCAGTATGGTATTGCAGCCTGGGCGTGGGTGGGTGGCAGGCTGCATACTTGCCCTTGCATTGCAAGGAATGGGGGAGGTACAATTGAACACTGCCCTGGGACTAGAACTTGCATGGGGATAGTTGCAAGTCTGCATCTTCTGATGCGGCAAGGATCACTTATGATGGGCACACTTTTAGACAGTGACCTGGGAGTCAGAGATGCTTCCAGGGGTCTTCCCCATGCTGTTCCCATGTCTTTTCAGCACTTTATGCATGTGTCACACAGCACATGGCCAGATAAGGTTGTAAAATGTTAAAATGACATTTCCCGGTGAATGCATTTGTCATAGTTGAAAGCAATACAAAAGTGCAAAAACGCATAAAAAATGCTACTTGTGAACATAGCCGAAGGTGTGGAGGAGTATTTTTGTTTTTGGTCATTTATTTTAACTTATACACAAGTCTTTTCCCTGGAAAGGATGTTCCTTAACATATTTCACAGGAAAAAAGTATCACTTTAGTTTTTGAACATTTTATTGTGAACCCGTAAAAGTGGCTTAATACCTCTGACCACGTTGTTGACAGCAGTGACCGGGGGGTCAGAAATGCTTCCTGGGGCGATCCCCATGCTGTCCCCATGTCATTTGAGCACTGTCACTATCGTTTTGGGCACTTGTTAGGCTTTTAAAAGACTGCCGGGGGTGCCACCGCAAAAATGCTCAAGTCTCCCATAGACTAACATTGGGCTCGTTGCTCGGGTCGAACACCCGAGTATCACGGCGAGCTCAGCCCGAGCTTCGAGCACCCGAGCATTTTAGTGCTCGCTCAACACTAGTAGACATGTTAATGATAAGCTACTGATGAAAGAATGGAAGCAAAATTTTCAAAAAATCTTGACTTATTCAGAATTGAGTATGAACGTCATGTGCAGAAATCCCCATGTGCATACACGTTTTGGCATGTTATCAATGAGGTTATTAAAAGTTGTCTGAGGAATGTTCTGCCATGCTGAATGCACTTAGGCAAATCATCAATATCCAATGCTGGCAGTTCTCTTTGCATTTGCCAATCAATGATGTCCCAGATGTGCTAGATGACATGCTAGTCTGGAGACACGGCAGGCAATAGTAGAATGTTTAGGCCATAGAGGCTGCTCACAGTAGCACAAGCAACATGCGGACTAGGAATGTTGTGTTGAAAAACCGCTCCTGGGACATTTTGGAGAAATGGTAATACTACTGATTTCATAAGCAAACTAAAGTAATGCCGAGATGTAAGTGTTCCTGGAATGAAGACTCAAGGGATCCGGCTACCAGACATTGTGCCATATATATGTACAGTACAGACCAAAAGTTTGGACACACCTTCTCATTTAAAGATTTTTCTGTATTTTCATGACTATGAAAATTCTACATTCACACTGAAGGCATCAAAACTATGAATTAACACATGTGGAATTATATACTTAGCAAAAAAGTGTGAAACAACTGAAAATATGTCTTATATTCTAGGTTCTTCAAAGTAGCCACCTTTTGCTTTGATGACTGCTTTGCACACTCTTGGCATTCTCTTGATGAGCTTCAAGAGGTAGTCACCAGAAATGGTCTTCCAACAATCTTGAAGGAGTTTCCAGAGATGCTTAGCACTTGTTGGCCCTTTTGCCTTCACTCTGTGGTCTAGCTCACCCCAAACCATCTCAATTGGGTTCAGGTCTGGTGACTGTGGAGACCAGGTCATCTGGCGTAGCACCCCATCACTCTCCTTCTTGGTCAAATAGCCCTTTCACAGCCTGGAGGTGTGTTTGGGGTCATTGTCCTGTTGAAAAATAAATGATGGTCCAACTAAATGCAAACCGGATGGAATAGCGTGCCGCTGCAAGATGCTGTGGTAGCCATGCTGGTTCAGCATGCCTTCAATTTTGAATAAATCCCCAACAGTGTCACCAGCAAAGCACCCCCACATGATCCCACCTCCTCCTCCATGCTTCACGGTGGGAACCAGGCATGTAGAGTCCATCCGTTCACCTTTTCTGCGTCGCACAAAGACACAGTGGTTGGAACCAAAGATCTCAAATTTGGACTCATCAGACCAAAGCACAGATTTCCACTGGTCTAATGTCCATTCCTTGTGTTCTTTAGCCGAAACTATTCTCTTCTGCTTGTTTCCCGTCCTTAGCAGTGGTTTCCTAGCAGTTATTTTACCATGAAGGCCTGCTGCACAAAGTCTTCTCTTAACAGTTGTTGTAGAGATGTGTCTGCTGCTAAAACTCTGTGTAGCATTGACCTGGTCGCTAATCTGAGCTGCTGTTAACCTGCGATTTCTGAGGCTGGTGACTCTGATAAACTTATCCTCAGAAGCAGAGGTGACTCTTGGTCTTCCTTTCTTGGGGCAGTCCTCATGTGAGCCAGTTTCTTTGTAGCGCTTGATGGTTTTTGCAACTGCACTTGGGGACACTTTCAAAGTTTGCCCAATTTTTCGGACTGACTGACCTTCATTTCTTAAAGTAATGATGGCCACTCGTTTTTCTTTACTGAGCTGCTTTTTTCATGCCATAATACAAATTCTAACAGTCTATTCAGTAGGACTATCAGCTGTGTATCCACCAGAATTCTGCAGAGCACAACTGATGGTCCCAACCCCATTTATAAGGCAAGAAATCCCACTTATTAAACCTGACAGGGCACACCTGTGAAGTGAAAACCATTTCCGGTGACTGCCTCTTGAAGCTCATCAAGAGAATGCCAAGAGTGTGCAAAGCAGTCATCAAAGCAAAAGGTGGCTACTTTGAAGAAACTAGAATATAAGACATATTTTCAGTTGTTTCACACTTTTTTGTTAAGTATATAATTCCACATGTTTTAATTCATAGTTTTGATGCCCTCAGTGTGAATGTACAATTTTCAAAGTCATGAAAATACAGAAAAATCTTTAAATGAGAAGGTGTGTCCAAACTTTTGGTCTGTACTGTATATATATATATATATATATATATATATATATATATATATATGTACAGTGGTGGCCAAAAGTATTGGCACCCCTGCAATTCTGTCAGATAATACTCAGTTTCTTCCTGAAAATTATTGCAATCACAAATTCTTTGGTATTATTATCTTCATTTAATTTGCTTGCAAGGAAAAAACACAAAAGAGAATGAAGCAAAAATCAAATCATTGATCATTTCACACAAAACTCCAAAAATGGGCCAGACAAAAGTATTGGCACCCTCAGCCTAATACTTGGTTGCACAACCTTTAGCCAAAATAACTGCGAACAACCGCTTCCAGTAACCATCAATGAGTTTCTTACAATGCTCTGCTGGAATTGTAGACCATTCTTCTTTGGCAAACTGCTCCAGGTCCCTGATATTTGAAGGGTGCCTTCTCCAAACTGCCATTTTGAGATCTCTCCACAGGTGTTCTATGGGATTCAGGTCTGGACTCATTGCTGGCCACCTTAGAAGTCTCCAGTGCTTTCTCTCAAACCATTTTATAGTGCTTTTGGAAGTGTGTTTTGGGTCATTGTCCTGCTGGAAGACCCATGACCTCTGAGGGAGACCCAGCTTTCTCGCACTGGGCCCTACATTATGCTGCAAAATTTGTTAGCAGTCTTCAGACTTCATAATGCCATGCACATGGTCAAGCAGTCCAGTGCCAGAGGCAGCAAAGCAACCCCAAAACATCAGGGAACCTCCGCCATGTTTGACTGTAGGGACCGTGTTCTTTTCTTTGAATGCCTCTTTTTTTTTCCTGTACACTCTATGTTGATGCTTTTTCCCAAAAAGCTCTACTTTTGTCTCATCTGACCAGAGAACATTCTTCCAAAATGTTTTAGGCTTTCTCAGGTAAGTTTTGGCAAACTCCAGCCTGGCTTTTTTTTGTCTCGGGGTAAGAAGTGGGGTCTTCCTGAGTATCCTACCATACAGTCCCTTTTCATTCAGACGCCGACGGATAGTACGGGTTGACACTGTTGTACCCTCGGACTGCAGGGCAGCTTGAACTTGTTTGGATGTTAGTCGAGGTTCTTTATCCACCATCCGCACAATCTTGCATTGAAATCCCTCGTCAATTTTTCTTTTCCGTCCACATCTAGGGAGGTTAGCCACAGTGCCATGGGCTTTAAACTTCTTGATGACACTGCGCACGGTAGACACAGGAACCTTCAGGTCTTTGGAGATGGACTTGTAGCCTTGAGATTGCTCATGCTTCCTCACAATTTGGTTTCTCAAGTCCTCAGACAGTTCTTTGGTCTTCTCTCTTTTCTCCATGCTCAATGTGGTACACACAAGGACACAGGACAGAGGTTGAGTCAACTAAAATCTATGTTAACTGGCTGCAAGTGTGATTTAGTTATTGCCAACACCTGTTAGGTGCCACAGGTAAGTTACAGGTGCTGTTAATTACACGAATTAGAGAAGCATCACATGATTTTTCAAACAGTGCCAATACTTTTGTCCACCCCCTTTTTTCGGTTTGGTGTGGAATCATATCCAATTTGGCTTTAGGACAATTCTTTTTGTGTTTTTTTATTGAAGACAAATTAAATAAAGATAATAATACCAAAGAATTTGTGATTGCAATCATTTTCCGGAAGAAACTGAGTATTATCTGACAGAATTGCAGGGGTGCCAATACTTTTGGCCATCACTGTATATTGTAATGCAGCGGCTTGCTGCATTACTAAAATGTCCAGGGGGTGTGTTCTGGCTGACCACGTACCTCCCCTTCAGGTGACTGATCACATGACTGTGACATCATCACAGGTCCTGTGCGCACAGAAGGATATATAAATCCTGGTGGTTTTGAATCAGGGGAGAGGCAAGAGGCCTGATCCCTGTTTCTGGGGCACCATTAGCCTGGGAGGGCAAGAGGCCTGGTCCCTGTGTCTGGGACACCATTAGCCTGGAAGGCACGTGGCCTGAAGACCACGACTGGTGAGCTTTAAACCACAGCTTTGTCAGAACAGAGCTGATAGAAACAGCTAAGACCCGGCAAAGGTAAAAGCGGTGCGTTATATGGACATTGATGTTGTTACCTTGCTGAAGTCTGTATCTGAAGCCAAGCGGGCATAGCTGCCACTGAAAAAGGCTCTAGGATATTACATGTGTAACATGCCTGCGAGCCACTGAGATGGACTATGTTATAAGGTGTTTATGATGTGTAATAAACTGCTGGACTTCATATTACTAGAAAACGTTGCATGTGTGCTTTAATTGACCCGGTGAAGTGAGTGCCCCTCAACATGATGAATAGCGCTACCTTACAATATACAGGGTGGGCCATTTATATGGATACACCTAAATTAAATGGGAATGGTTGGTGATATCAACTTCTGTTTGTGACACATTAGTATATGGGAGGGGGAAAACTTTCCAGATGGGTAGCGACCATGGTGACCATTTTGAAGTCGGCCATTTTGGGTCCAACTTTATTTTTTTCAATGGGATGTGGGTCATGTGACACATCAAACTTATTGAGAATTTCATAAGAAAAACAATGGTGTGTTTGGTTTTAACATAACTTTATTCTTTCATTCGTTTGTTACAAGTTTATGACCACTTATAAAATGTGTTCAAAGTGCTGCCCATTGTGTTGGATTGTCAATGCAACTCTCTTATCCCACTCTTGACACACTGATAGCAACACCGCAGAAGAAATGCTAGCACAGGCTTCCAGTATCCGTTGTTTCATATGTTTTCATACCTCAACATTGTGGCCAAAGAGTTCTATTTTCACCTCATCGGTCTACAGGACTTGTTTCCAAAATGCATCAGTTTTATTTAGATATTCTTTTGCATACTTCTGACACTGCCTTTTACAGTGAGGACGCAGGAGAGATTTTCTTCTAATGACTCTTCCATGAAGGCCATATTTCTGCAAGTGTCTCTGAACAGTAGAACAATGTATCACAACTCCAGAATATGCTAAATCTTTGTGAAGGTCTTTTGCAGTCAAGTGGGGTTTCTGATTTGCGTTCTAGCAATCTTACAAATAGCTCTTACTGAAATTTTGCTTTGTCTTCCAGGCCTTATTTTGACCTCCACTGTTCCTGTTAACTTCCATTTCTTAATTACATTTTGAACTGAGGAATGGGCAACTTGAAAATGCTTTACTATCTTCTTATAGCCTTGTCCTGCTTTGTGGGCCTCCACCATTTTCATTTTCAGAGTTATAGGCAGCAGCCTAGAAGAACCCATGGCTGCTGTTTTTTGGCACAAGTTTAGAGGAGGCTGGGTTTTTATAAAGCTGAGAAATCTGCATCACCCGGCCTTTCCTAATGATGATAGTGAACAAGTCATAACCTTCACAGGCTAATTAAAGTCTGAAACCTTGGTCAAGGTTATCTGAGCACACAAATCTCCTGGGATGTCCAAATTTTTACATCAGCCCATTTTCCTTTTTGTAATTTTTAAAATGAAAAAAAAATGATAATATCTTTATTTTTTGCATAAAATACAAAGGAAATGTGTCATCTTTAACCTCTTTACCCCCAAGGGTGATTTGCACGTTAATGACCAGGCCAATTTTTACAAATCTGACTACTGTCACTTTATGAGGTAATACCTCTGAAACGCTTCAACGGATCCCGCTGATTCTGAGACTGTTTTTTCATGACATATTGTACTTCATGATTGTGGTAAAATTTCTTCAATATGACTTGCATTTATTTGTGAAATAATTGGAAATTTGGTGAAAATGTAGAAAATTTAGCAATTTTCAAAATGTGAATTTTTATGGCCTTAAATCAGAGAGATATGTCACACAAAATAGTTAATAAATAACATTTTCCACATGTCTACTTTACATCAGCACAATTTTAGAACCAACATTTTTATTTTATTAGGGAGCTATAAGGGTTAAAGTTGACCAGCGATTTCACATTTTTACAACAAAATTTACAAAACCATTTTTTTAGGGACTACATCACATTTGAAGTGACTTTGAGGGGCCTTTATGACAGAAATTACACCAAAGTGACACCATTCTAAAAACTGCACACCTCAAGGTGCTCAAAACCATATTCAAAAGTTTATTAACCCTTCAGGTGCTTCACAGGAATTTTTGGAATGGGGAAGAAAAAATGTTTGGGTGCACGGCAGGGCTCAGAATGGAAGGAGCGCCATTTGACTTTTTGATTGTAAAGTTTGCTTGAATAATTAGCGGATGTCATGTTGTGTTTGGAGAGCCCCTGATGTGCCTAAACAGTGGAAAACCCCCACTAGTGACACCATTTTGGGAACTTATCTAGTTGTGTGGTAAGCACCTTGTACACCCAGATGCTTCACAGAAATTTATAACATGGAGCCATGAAAATAACATTTTCACATTTTTCCCACAAAAATGTTTTTCAGTCCCCAGTTTTGCATTTTCTTAACGGTAACAGAAGAAAATGCACCATGCAACTTGTTGTGCAATTTCTCCTGAGTAAGCCGATACCTCATATGTGGGGGAAAACTACGGCTTGGGCACACGGCAGGGTTCGGAAGGGAAGGAGCGCCATTTGACTTTTTGAATGTAAAATTTGCTTGAATAATTAGCGGATGTGCCCCTGATGTGCCTAAACAGTGGAAAACCCCCACAAGTGACACCATTCTGGAAACTAAACCCTTCAGGGAACTTATCTAGATGTGTGGTTAGCACCTTGTACCCACAGATGCTTCACAGAAGTTTATAACATGGAGCCATGAAAATAAAAAAATCAAACTTTTTCCACAAAAATTATCTTTTAGCCCCAAATTTTTTATTTTCACAAGGGTAACAGGAGAAAATTGAACCTAAAAACTGTTGTGCAATTTCTCCTGAGTATGCCAATAACCCATATGTGGGGAAAATACATTGTTTGGGCACACGTCAGGGTTCAGAATGGAAGGAGCACTGTGTAACTTTTTGAACGCAAAATTGTCTGGAATCAAGAGCAGATGTCATGTCGCATATCGGGAGCCCCTGATAGTGGAAACCCTCCACAATTGACTCCATTTTGGAAACTAGATCCCTTAAGGATTTTATCAAGGGGTATAGTGTACATTTTGAACCCAGAGGTACTACAGAATTGATAACATTAGGTCATCATATTGAATAAGTTGTCATTAGTCTTAAGCGCAAGTGTTCACTACTTGAGCTTGCATTAGGTACTCGGATATGCACCATGTATCACGGGTGCTCGAGTTACATATTCAAGTCCCTGCCCTGCATGTTTTATGGTTGTTAGACACCAAAAATAAAACATGCGGGGATCGCTTGTGCATGGCAAGTGATCCCAGCAACGTTTTTTTTGGCCGCGAAGCATATGGGGCAGAGACTCGAGCATGTCACTCGAACACCCGCATACTCAGTGCATTCCAGAGCACCTGATGCAAACTCAAGTAGCGAGCATTTGCACTCAACACTGGTCGCCATATCGTCATCATTTTTTTTCTTTACTTTTGAAAAAATCCCAACCCTAACCCCAAACCTAATACAACCCCAACCCTAACCCTAGCCCAACCCTAGCCCTAGCCCAACCCTAACCCTAGCCCAATCTAAACCCTAACCCTAGCACAATCCTAACCATAGAGTTTATTTTTTTACCCCATTCCTCGTGTGGTATAAGTGATTAGACGACGTTATTCTTCAGGTCGGTGTGATTACAGCGATACAAGATTCATATCGGGTTTTTATTACTGACAGCTGTCACACACTAAAAGAAGCTTTTTTTGTAAAGACTAGTTTTTGCATTGCCATATTTTGAGAGCTATAATTTTTCCATATTTTGGTCAACAGAGTCATGTAAGGGCTTGGTTTTTGCGGGACAAGTTGACGTTTTTTATTGGTACCATTTTCGGGCACGTGATATTTTTTGATCGCTTTCTATTCCGATATTTGGGAGGCAGAATAAACAAAAAACAGCAATTCCGGAATTGTTCTTCATTTTTTTTTTTATGCCATTCCGCGTGTGGTAAAATTGATAAGGCAGCTTTATTCTTCGGGTCAGTACGGTTTCAGTGGTACTGCATTTATATCTTTTTTTATGTTTTGGCACTTTTACACAATAAAACGTCCATAAGGCCCAGGGCTCATCTACTTACTTGGTCGGAAAGGGGTTAACATTAGGCCTTTTAGAGATTATTTCATCTTCATCTTGCTTAACTGTTCACAATAACAGTAATTTTGTCCAGAGGTGCGCAAACTTTTACATGCCACTGTACGTACACATATGGGAGAGACTTGTCAATCACCTAGAGTAATGGAGGGAGAAGCCAGATGGAGATGGCACTGGCCTAGTGTCATCTCTGCCTATGAACCCCGGCTGAATCTTCAAACTATGTTTTCTTTGAAACACCAAAATATTTCAGAAAAAAATATACCTGGCTGCAATTGTGCCAGTACACTCTGCCAATCTCTTCACTGGCTTACGATTCTTCAGAAAATCCAGTTTAAATGAATAGCAATAACTTACACACATTTTTCGGTAACATCCTCCATCCTCTGGAATTCAGTGCCTTGTTACATCTGTTTGTCTCCCACATTTGAATCCTTCAGATGCAAATCTCAAAACATATCTCTTCAGAAGGATCTATAGCCTGCTATAACACTGATGCCACCTTACTACCACCAGAGCTGCTCCAGCTCCCCAACCCAAGTTTCTTTCCGCTCTGTACCACTTTATTACTTTTATGCTGTTTACTGTGTTTTATAAATATATTTTTTGTCAATAAACCTTTTCTTCACATGTTCAGCACCTTACAATTAATGGTGCTTTAAAAAGATAAAAATAATTACAAAAAACTTTAGAAAATGCATTATCGTTTGAATAATCGCAAACCTTTTGTGGATCCCAAAAAAAGGAGTTTTTCAATCCTAATTCAGAAGTTATTATTTCTTCACATTCAAAACAGCTCACCTCTTTTTGCTCCCTGAATAATAATAAAGGGATCATTTTTGTATGGCTTATGGAAAAGCTGTAGTTTCTTTATTTAGCAAAGAACAAAGCTCTTGATACTCTCCAAAGAGGGATAATTTTTCCACCCCATGTGAAGAAGTCACGGTTTATTCCATTTGTGTATAAACAATAGCAAGGCAGGCATCTGCGCCCAAAAATGGATAAATGTTAGACCGTTTTCTACAATTTAAAGAGGTTGTCCACTACTTGGACAACTCCTTGTCCCTGATATAATAAAAAAGCTTGTACTCACCTTCCGTGCCAGCGCCGTTCCAGCGGTGTCAGCACTCACGGTCCCGAGGCTGTCATGCGGTGTTGTGACATGTGAGCCAGGCGCCCATGACTGACCCTGCCTTCAGACAAACCCGGGACTGCGAGTGCCGACACCACTGGTATGGTGCTGGCAAGGGAGGTGAGTATAAGCTTTTTTATTTTATCAGGGGAAAAACCTTTATAACAAGAACGGGTTGTCCTAGCAGTGGACAACCACTTCAAGTAGCCTAAAAAATGTGATGCTGCATTGTGTTGTTAAATAGACTGATGGTTATTAACAGCTAGCATCCATTATTCCCTAGTCAAATAGGTTGAGGTCACTTGGACAATATTAAAACTGTGTTTGAATTAAAAAGCATGAATTTAAAGTGTAATTAGTGACAATAACAGCTGAGTGCTAAATGTGGGTTAAAAGGTATTCCCATACCATCATAATATAGAAAAAAAAACGGACAGTCATCTACCGATCTGCATTTAGCAAGTATTAAAAAATTGTCATTACTTGTTCCGTGGATTATTATAATTGTCTATGTCAGTTATACTTAATGCGAACAAAGAATAATAGCAACTTTTGAAAAGCACTTCAATTGTCCTGTGTGGCTCTTTTATGTGTTTTTTTCTTTTTGATAACAGTTTGCATTAAAGAGACCAAAAACAATTTAAAGAAGCACTCCCATCAAAATATCAAATGTTTTATCTTCTTAATATATTTTAATCTTCAAATTACATGGCACTGTGTACTTCCAATTGCTCATTTTGCCCTTCTACCCAGTTAATTCTTCTGATTTCCATTAGGTCTATCACATCACGTGATTAAAAACAGACTAGCTAAATCCTTCTAAGCTCTATGTAAAAACAGGAGGTCAATTTTCCTGTATGAGTCATCAGTCACTGCAAAAGTCCCTGGTAGTGGGTAGAAGGCAGCAGCTTATTCAGGAGTTGAAGAGGGGGATGATAAATTCAGGAACTGTTTCTAGTAGTCTCTTGTTCTAGAGAAGAGAAAACAGAAGAATTAGCTAGGCAGAAAGTAAAAATGAGCAATTGTAAACTTGCATTGCTATATATTACGATGACTGCAATATATTAAAAGAATAAAAACTTTGATGTGAGTGCTTTTTAATATAATCCTGGGAGACCTCATAGTTTTATACACATATTTTATAGGCAATTTGAGGTTTTTACTATTACAGTGGCTTGCGAATGTATTCACCTCCCCTTGGTTTTTAACCTATTTTGTTACATTACAACCTGAGTTTACATTATTTTGTAATATGATTTGTGTGTGATTCATCAGCACTAAATAGTCTAAGTTGGTGGAATCAAGTGATAAAAATGTAGGCATAAATTAAATTTATGGCATCAAATAACTAAAAATTGGCATGTGCATATGTATTCACCCATTTTGCTATGAAGCCCCTAAAAATTTCTGGTGCAAGCAATTACCTTCATAAGTCACATGCTTAGTGAAAGGAAGTCCACCTTTGT
Organism: Phyllobates terribilis; assembly: GCF_046119375.1. Classification (NCBI taxonomy): domain Eukaryota; kingdom Metazoa; phylum Chordata; class Amphibia; order Anura; family Dendrobatidae; genus Phyllobates; species Phyllobates terribilis. The sequence continues at coordinate 228,331,183 of NW_027362763.1, forward strand.
GTAATCTAAGTGTCACGTGGTCTGTCAATATAAACAAACATTTTCTGAAAGGCCACAGAGGCTGTAACACGATTAAGCAAGAGGCACCACTAACCAAACAACACCATGAAGACCAAGGAGATTTCCAAACAAGTCAGGGACAAAGTTGTTGAGAAGTACAAGTCAGGGTTGGGTTATAAAAAATATCTCAATCTCTGATGATCCCCTGAAGCACCATCAATAGATTATCATCAAATGGAAACCTGGCAAGAGAGGTTTGCCCACCAAAATGCTCAGAATGGGCAAGGAGGGCATTAATCAGCGAGGCAGCACAGAGACCAACGGTAACCCTTAAGATGATGCAGAGTTCCCAAGCAGAGACTGGAATCCATACAACCACAATAAGACATACACTTCATATAGGTGGCAATTATATAAGAGTGGGCAAAAAAAGCCTTTACTTACACACAAAAATTGTACGGCTCTTTTTGAGTTTGCAAAAAGACATGTGGGAGACTTCCCAAATGTATGGAGGAAGGTGCTGTGGTCAGATGAGGTTAAAATTGAAGTTCTTGGCCACCAAGGTAAACTCTATGTCTGGTGCCAAACTAACACAGCTCATCACACCAAGAAAACCAGGTGGGGATGTTTTTGGGCAGCAGGGACATGGAAACTGGTCCAAGTCAAGGGGAAGATGGATGGTGCGAAATACAAGGATATTAGTCTGTCAGTTATTTGAGACTGGGATGGAGGTTCACCTTCCAACAAGACAATGGCCAAAAGCATACTGTTATAGCAACAGTCGAGTGGTTTAAGGGGAATTGTGTAAATGTTTTGGAGTGGCCTAGTCAAAGCCCAGACCTTAATCCAATTGAAAATCTGTGGTCAGACTGGAAGATTGCTGTTGACCAGCGGAAAACATATAACTTGAAGGAGCTGGAGAAGTTTTGCCTTGAAGAATGGGTAAAAAGTCCAGTGGCCAGATGTGGAAATCTCATAGAGACTTATCCAAAGCGACTTGCCACTGTAATTGCAGCAAAAGGAGGCTCTACAAAGTACTGACTTTAGGGGGTGAATAGTTATGAACTGAAGTTTTCAATATTTTGTCCCATTTGTTATTTGCTTCACAATAAAAAGAAAACCAAATGTTCAGAGTTGTAGGAATATTGTTTACATGAACGGATGCAAACCCTCAAAAAACAAATTCCAGGTAACAAAACACAAAAAATGCCAAGGGGAAGGGGGGGTTAATACTTTTCCAAGCCACTGTAAAATTTGCCGCAAATAAATTTGCCGCATATCGAATTTTTGGGGAAAATTCATTGAAGCTGGTTAATTGAAATTTCAAACAATCCATTCATCTCCACCCATCAGTAAAATCTGACAGTCATCCTATTGAAACTTTTCTTTGGCAGAGCCTAATAATAGTTCAAAGATGCAGACCTGGGGGCCTTTTTAGACCTCTGATTGCCATAAGACCCCTTAGGCATTCCTCACTCACATTGTTGGACACCAGTGGTGTAAAATAGCTAACTGTTCATATTCATGGCATGCAGTAGATTCTATTGACTTTAACATCTAAGGAGTTTCTAGAATTAATTTAGACGTAAATTTCATATATATCACTTCCACCATTAATGAAAAATATAGCCTGTACACCTTTATTATTAAATTAATGTACAGGTGTGCAAAAACACTATGTGTCCAATATACAAAAATATACATGAACAATGCACCAACACACTGCAACTAATCAATTCATTAATCCAAAATTTATGTAGATGTTCAAAACGTAAGGCACTAAGTTAGAGTTTTTTGATCAAAGAGCACAAAAACTATCCAACCACGTCAAGGTGTACCTTCTAATATGGATGGTCCTTAGCAACTATATATCATACCTCTTCATGTGACAAATCAGGCCTCATTTGAATGGGAAGTGAAAAGGAAACCAGGCGTAGCTCGCAATTCAAACCTTGTGTGGGCAAGATGGGTGGATAAGGGTGTTGAGCCCTGGAGGGGGCCATGCCCCTTATATATATCAATAGGGGCCCATACATAATGTACAGGTGCATAAATATGCTCTGTGGCCAATATACCATACAGACATAAACATAGAACACACTGTGACTAATGAATATATGAACTGCAATATTGCAGTAAACGTTACAAATGTAAGGTACTTGGTTAGAGTTTTTTGATCAAAGAGCACAAAAGCCATCCAATCACGACAAGGTGACATAACCTAACAGGACCTATCACTTCCACCATTGTCTTAGTAAAAGATTAATCACTTTTCTTGTTCTTTCCTTTTAGTAAATGTGCTCCTTTGTGCTGACTAGTGTTGAGCCACCCCCGTAGTGTTCGAGTTCGGTTCGGTTCGTCGAACACCCGTGTGTTCGCCGAACTGTTCGTCGAACTGTTCGTCGAACACCTTCGAACACCGTTAAAACCAATGGCAGGCAAACAAAAACACATAGAAACACATAGAAAACACCTTCAAAGGTGTCCAAAAGCTGACAAACTGCTCAGAAGACATAACTAACACATGGAAAAGTGACAAGTACATATAGTCATGCGAAAAGAAAAGAGGTGGAGGAGTAAAAGGAGGGGGAGACACAGATATAGGCATGTCATGCCCTTCTAAAATCCAAAAAGTGAGAAGCCGACACGGCCAGTCCGCTCCTGCCCGTGCCACCTCCGTGTCGCCGGGTTTGTGCCAGAGCCGCGGTGAACCCTGACGGCCAGCCCCCCTCTCCCAATACTGGTGCCTGTCCGCTGGTGGGTCGAGCGAGCCCCCCTGTGGTGGAGGCAGCTCTAAGCTTTTTTATTTAAATTGTCTCTCTAATTTGAATGAATACACTTTAAATCCATTTACAAGGATCTATTGGAGGGCAAGTCTCATGCCAGCAGCCGCGTAATTCCAGCTCCAGTAGCGTCCACTAAAGCTGCTGCAGTTAAAAAGCTTTTATAAGGATCGAGCTCGGCTGTCCACCGCAAGGCATCCTACTGCCAGTCCCAGCCCCTATGCCTTGGGGTGCCTCCTGATGCTCTTCACTGAGTATCCTGTGGTCCCGAAGCATTTCCTTTGAAAAAATGAAGTGTCCAAACTACAGGTGGTGTAGCTTGCTTAACAGCCGGGATAATCCGCTGACTAGCAGACCCTGCTACTAGGCACAAAATATTTCCTGGGCTAGATGCAGTTAAAAATTTGTAATTAGATACTCTCGTTGGATGCTGAGAAAGCATTCCATAGAGTCTCCTGGCACGCCATATATGATTCTCTTAAAAAGCTTGGGGTAGGGGTCTAGGGGACCCTTTTATAGCCAAAATCACGGCCCTGTATCGCAATACGTCACCTAGGCTGAAGATGAATGGAACTGTAGCACCCTGAGGGCTCGGTTGCTACAGAGGTATTGCACCTCACCCAGAGGTGTGATATCTCACTCTCAGGTAAGGATGTAGTGTGGATCAGGACCCGACACCTGCATGCATTACACCACATTGCCGTGGGGCAGGGCGACCAATATGCCCCTGAGATGGGCACGACAGTCCCTGTCCCTGGCTGGAGTGGGGGGAGGGAACACTGAGGAAGGGGAACCCTGTAGTGCAGGAGCAGGGAGGAAGCAGTTCCTGGGTGCATTGAGAAGGGAGTATAAAAGGTGGGCACCATCTTAGTTCAGTGCAGAGAAGTCTGAGCAGAAGTGGCAGGGAGCAGGGGCTCTGCATGAGCTCTGCTCCGGAGGCGGGCCTAGTAACAGAGGCCCAGGCCTGGAAGAGGGAGAAGGAAGGAAGAGGAGCGGAGAAGGCTCCAGGAACGAGGAACGAAGGGATCTCAGGGGTGCGGATGGGCGTGTCGCCACCGCACGCCAGAATCCACCTGCGTGGAGGGGTCAGGCCAAAGGGGGAGACCGGTCCCCAAAACTAGTGGAGGCAGGAAACGACCCTCAGCTAGAAACAGGAGGCTGTGACATTTTATGTGGCGCAGCCCCTCGCTACACCCGCTAGGAAGGCACCACATAGGGTCAGGGAAACTGGCGCCAAGTTTACCAAGAGGAGGCCCGAGGCAGCCGGACAGAAGGGTTGGTAAGAAAGGCCAGACAAAGGACACACAAAGGGGGTCCTGTGAAGCGCTCCAAAGTTATCTGGGAGTTGTCTGAGCCCCTCACCTGGTGAGCACAGTACGACGTGGGCAGCCGTTACCTGCAGACGTGGTCTGGATAATAAGAACTGTGAGTAAAGGCCCTGGACTGCATCACTGACTCCGTGTCATTACTGCTGCTGCCCTGCACCATCACCCCCATCCTCCGCATACACTGCCCTGAGGCTATACTCCTCCCGTGGGGAGTTATGCTACGCTCTGCTGCACCCACAACACCAGCCTCAGCGGTCTGCCCTGGAGCGGCGGTTCACTCTGACCGCAATCCACGGGTGGCGTAGTCGGACATTTAAACATCAAAACCACATAAATAGTTCCGCCACTGGTTTGACCGCCCTGAGCCACGGAACCGGGTTGCCGCCACGGAGACTACAACCACCAGCATCCACCAAAAAGGGTCCGGCTCCGGGTGTCCCAAGGCCCAGGGGGCGCGTCAGAACATTTTCATCACCTTTCACAATCACCAATGGGACAAGGCAGGGATGTTCTCTGTCCCCTCTCTTATACATCCTAGTGACGGAGCACCTGCTCTCATCAATTCGCCATAACCCCAATATTAGGTGGATTGAGGTGGGAGGCACCGAGTACAAGTGCTCTCTATTTGCTGATGATGTCGTAGTACAGTCATATGAAAAAGTTTGGGCACCCCTATTAATCTTAAGCTTAATGTTTTATAAAAATTGGTGTTTTTGCAACAACTATTTCAGTTTGATATATGTAATAACTGTTGGATACAGTAATGTTTCTGCCTTGAAATGAGGTTTATTGTACTAACAGAAAATGTGCAATCTGCATTCAAACAAAATTTGACAGGTGCATAAGTATGGGCACCTCACCAGAAAAGTGACATTAATATTTAGTAGATCCTCCTTTTGCAAAAATAACAGCCTCTAGTCGCTTCCTGTAGCTTTTAATGAGTTCCTGGATCCTGGATGAAGGTATTTTTGACCATTCCTCTTTACAAAACAATTCCAGTTCAGTTAAGTTTGATGGTCGCCGAGCATGGACAGCCTCTTCAAATGATCCCACAGATGTTCAATGATATTCAGGTCTGGGGACTGGGATGGCCATTCCAGAACATTGTAATTGTTCCTCTGCATGAATGCCTGAGTAGATTTGGAGCGGTGTTTTGGATCATTGTCTTGACGAAAGATCCATCCACTGCGTAACTTCAACTTTATCACTGATTCTTGAACACTATTGCCAAGAATCTGCTGATACTGAGTGGAATCCATGCGTCCCTCAACTTTAACAAGATTCCCAGTGCCGGCATTGACCACACAGCCCCAAAGCATGATGGAACCTCCACCAAATTTTACTGTGGGTAGCAAGGCTTTTTCTTGGAATGCTGTGTTTTTTTGCCACCATGCACAACGCCTTTTTGTATGACCAAACAACTCAATCTTGGTTTCATCAGTCCACAGGACCTTCTTCCAAAAAGAAATAGGCTTCTTCAAATGTGCTTTTGCATACCTCAGCCGACTCTGTTTGTGCGTACTTGCAGAAACGGCTTCTTTCGCATCACTCTCCCATACAGCTTCTCCTTGTGCAAAGTGCGTTGTATAGTTGACCGATGCACAGTGACACCATCTGCAGCAAGTTGATGCTGCAGCTCTCTGGAGGTGGTCTGAGGATTGTCCTTGACTGATCTCACCATTCTTCTTCTCTGCCTTTCTGATGTTTTTCTTGTCCTGACACTTCTGGCCTTAACAAGAACTGTCCCTATGTTCTTCCATTTCCTTACTATGTTCCTCACAGTGGAAACTGACAGGTTAAATCTCTGAGACAGCTTTTTGTATCCTTCCCCTGAACAACTATGTTGAATAATCTTTGTTTTCAGATCATTTGACAGTTGTTTTGAGGAGCCCATGATGCCACTCTTCAGAGGAGATTCAAACAGGAGAACAACTTGCAAGTGGCCACTTTAAGTAGCTTTTCTCATGATTGCATACACCTGGCTATAAAGTTCAAAGCTCAATGAGGTTACAAAACCAAAAAAAGTGCTTTAGTAAGTCAGTAAAAAGTAGGCAGGAGTATTTAAAACAAGAAAATGATAAGGGTGCCCATACTTATGCACCGGTCAAATTTTGTTTGAATGCAGATTGCACATTTTCTGTTAGCACAATAAACCTCATTTCAAGGCACAAACATTACTGTGTCCAACAGTTATTACATATATCAAACTGAAATAGCTGTTGCAAAAACACCAATTTTTATAAAACATTAAGCTTAAGATTAATAGGGGTGCCCAAACTTTTTCATATGACTGTATATATCACTCAATCACATATATCCATCCATGCTGTTATGGCTGAAATAGATCACTTTGTTACATGGTCAAATTTTAAAATCAATGCAGCGAAGTCTGAGGCCCTCGATGTCTCCCTCCCCAAATCCATATAGGATTCCATCCAGTCCAACTTTCCCTTTGCCTGGCCCTCACAGGGTATCAAATACTTAGGAATTCCTATTCATAGAGACCTCTCCCATCTATGTTATCTTAATTTTGGGCCCTTTATTGAACAACTCCATACAGACCACGGTTGGCAAGTTAGAACTGTAAGATTCACTACGTGAACCACTGAACCACTGTTGTTTTGTGGAAAAGCACATGTACACTGTGTTCCAAATTATTATGCAAAAAGTGTTTAGGAGTGATAAGGGAAGAATTTGTTTGTTTGTCAGTTAAACTCATTGATGGTGATGTGTGTCAGGGCTCTTTATATCACTGTAAGCAATTGCAGACACCTGTGCTAATTAGTTTGGCAGGTGTGTCCAATGAAAGGCAAGACTACTTAAGAAGGCTCTCTCACATTATTAAGCAGCCTACATTTTCTGCCAAAATGGGAAAGAAAAAGGATGTGTCGGCTGCTGAGAAGCAACAAATTGTGGAGCGTTTAGGTCAAGGCATGACTACAATCAACATTGTGCGATGATCAGGATGAAGTGTCTTGGCAATCAAGAAGTATGTAGCTGATTCACAGTACACACGTGTGCGTGCTGATAAGGGCAAATTGAGGACTCTTTCCTACAGGCAATTACGTCAGGTTAAAAGAGCAGCGGCAAGAAAGCCTTGTCATAGCAGCAGACAAGTTTTTGAAGCTGCTGGTGCCTCCAACGTCCCCCGAACAACAAGATGCAGGGTCCTTCAGAGGTTTGCAGCTGTGCATACGCCATCCTGTCGACCTCCTCTATCCACTTCACACAAGCAGAAACGGCTCCAGTGGGCCAAACATTACATGAATACTGATTTCAAAACTGTTTTGTTCACGGATGAGTGCCGTGCAGCGCTCGATGGTCCAGATGGATGGAGCGGAGGATGGCTGGTTGATGGACACCCCACGCAAACACGGCTACAGCGCCAACAAGGAGGAGGTGGAGTAATGTTTTGGGCTGGAATCATGGGGAGAGAGATTGTCGGCCCCTTTAGGATCCCTGAAGGCGCTAAAGATGAACTCCATAATGTATGTGGATTTTCTCAAACAGCACTTCCTGCCATGGTTCAAGAAGAAGAACCGTGTATTTCACAGCAAGATCATTTTTCTGCATGATAATGCACCATCTCATGCTGCACATAAAACATCTGCATCTCTGGCTGATATGGGCATAAAAGGGGAAAAACTTATGGTGTGACCCCCATGCTCCCCTGACCTCTACCCCATTCAGAACCTTTGGAGCATCATTAAAAGGAGTGTCTATGATGGCGGGAGGCAGTTCACATCTAAGCAACAGCTCTGGGAGGGTATTCTGTCCTCATGCAAAACAATTGAAGCAGAAACCATCCAAAACCTGACAAATTCAATGGACGAGAGAGTTCAGAAGCTCCTTTCGAACAAGGGGTCCTAAATGAAAATGTAACATCACCTACAATAAAGTTTTGAGTTGAAAACTGTTTGATTTCAGTTTCTAACAACCTGCTAATGCATATAATTTCAAAAATGACCATTTTTTTGGTCTTTATTAAAATGAAAAGGTTGATCGAAAAGTTTGGGGGATCTAAGAGTGTGGCAACCCAGTAGTCATGATTACTTCGAATTCTGACAATATGAGGTTCATGCTGCAGGTAGTGCAGCAAGAAGGCACTTATGTGTCTTGTGCATCTCGGAGCCCCAAAATTATTTTCCGGGCTAGATGCAGCTAAAAATTATTTTTAATTTTAAATCTGGTGGAGCTTATTATAGATGGCCTAATAGGATCAGTGCTGCACACTGCTACAAAGCCCAAATTATTTTCCAGTCAAGATACAGATAAACATGATTAGTAATTTGAAAGCTTAAAATGGTTGGTAGGGTGATTTTAACCAATCATCAAGCTTTTACTCTCCCCAGGATGACACAGGGGTAGAAAAGTCGTTTCGGATCCATGATTTGTTCATCTTTATGAACGTGAGTCTGTCTACATTATCAGTGGAGAGCCGCGTGCGCTTATCTGTCAGCACACCACCAGCAGCGCTGAACACACGTTCAGACAGAACGCTGGCTGCGGGGCATGACAAGATCTCCAAGGCGTAAGTGGCTAGCTCCGGCCATTTATCCAGATTGGAAGCCCAAAAAGAGCAAGGGTCCAGTGACACAGTCGTGGCTTCAATGTTTACTTGGAGATACTCCTGTACCATCGTCTCTAGGCGTTGACTATGTGTCAGACTTCTTGTCTCCTGTGGCCTTGCAAAGGATGGGCTAAAAAAGTGGTGAAATGATTCCGCAAAATTGATGTTACCAGCAGATACTGTGGTTCTGTTACGGTTTGAGTGCTGAACACTTGACGGTCCCACGGTTGGCAAGTTGGAACTGTGAGATTCACTACGTGCACCACTGGTATTTTGTGGAAAATCACATGTAAGATTCTGCAACAGTCTCTGCTGATACTCCTGCATGCGTGCATCCCTTTCTATGGCAGGAATAATTTCTGCAAATTTACTTTTGTACCGGGGATCTAACAGTGTGGCAACCCAGTAGTCAGGATTATTTCTAATTCTCACAATTCGAGGGTCATGTTGCAGGTAGTGCAGCAAGAAGGCACTCATGTGTGTTGCGCATCCAGGAGCACCAAGTCCCTGTTGTGTTGGTGGCGAGGTAACAATCATGCTTCCTTCCTCTGTCCTCTCCCCCCAACCTCGCACAACAGAAATGTGATCAAGGTCTCCCTCATCTGATGAGTCTTCCATCAGTTCGTCCTCCACTTCTTCCTGGGCTCCTGCACCTTCCTCACTAGTTTGGCTGCTACCATGCGCCCTGGTAAAACCATCTCCCCCACCCTCACATGCCTGCCGCCTTGGTGCTGCCGACCGTCTGGACCTTGCAGATGTTAGCCCTTCCACATACAACTCCTCCTCCTCTACTTCCTCCACCTCCTCTTGTGCCACCACCTGACTCCGAATTCTGTTTAACATGTGATCCAGCATGTAAATCACCGGAATAGTCATGCTGATAATGGCATCGTCAGCACTAAACATCTTCGTCTCCATTTCAAAACTGTGCAGAAGGGTGCATAGGTCCCTGATCTGAGACCACTCCTCCAGCGTGATTTGCCCCACCTCTGAATCTCGTTGGCCCAGGCTATACGTCAGAACGTATTGCACCAGGGCTTGTCGGTGCTGCCACAGTCGCTGCAACATGTGCAGAGTTGAATTCCACCGGGTAGGCACATCGCATTTTAGCCGGTGAAGTAGCAGACTTCTGTAGAGATGTAAGTCGCTGAGCTGCGGGATGCGAACGGCGGAAGTGAGCACACAGCGACCGTGCCCTCTGCAGAAGGCCATCTAGTCTGGGATAGTGGGCTAAAAATTGCTGGACAACCAGGTTCAACACGTGAGCCATACAAGGCACGTGTGTGACATTGCCCCGGCAAAGGGCCGCACCCAGGTTTGCAGCATTGTCGCACACGGCCTTCCCTGGTTTCAGGTCCAGTGGAGACAACCATTCATGAAATTGGTTCTCCAGAGCTGACCACAACTCCTCAGCTGTGTGACTCACATTTCCCAGACATTTCAATGTAAAAACCGCCTGATGACGTTGAGCCCTACTGCCAGCATAGTAAGGAGGTGTGCAGGATCCCTTCTGCGCAGTTAGAAAGCTTGTGGCATGACCAGACAGGCTTTGGGTGCAGGTGGAAGACCGAGAGGAGGTTGAGGAGGCAGAAGCAGTGGAGGAACTTTGACATAAAGAGGATTGACGCACAACTCGTGGGGACGGCAAGACTTGGACAGCAGCCCCTTGTCCTGCTGTCACCATAGTTACCCAGTGCCCAGTCAGCGACATGTAACGCCCCTGTCCATGCCTACTCGTCCAAGTGTCTGTGGTGAAATGCACCCTGTCACACACAGAGTTTCTCAAAGAAGCGGTGATGTTGTGTGCGACATGCTGGTGGAGCGCAGGCACACCTTTCTTTGAGAAGTAGTGCCGACTGGGCATCTGGTACTGGGGCACTGCGACGGACATAAGGTCTCGAAAATACTCTGTGTCCACCAGGCGGAAAGGCAGCATTTCTGTAGCCAAGAGCTTGCAGATGGTGAAATTCAACCTCTTAGCTTTCTCATGGCTAGGAGGAAATGGTCTTTTACTTGTCCACATCTGAGGGACCGAGGGCTGGCTATTGTGCTTAGACGGGGTTGATAAGGGTGTCCCCGGCAAACTGCCGGTCTGTGAGGAAGATGCAGGCGGACATGTTAGGTTGCCTTGATCCAAAGGTGGTGCTATCGATGTCGGACAGCGCTCAACACCAGCTGCTGTTACCACCTCCAAAGAAAATGATGACCTGCCAATCACGCTGGCTGTTGCGGGTAAAGAGGTGGCAGGTCTGCGCCCCAAAACAGGTGTGACTGCTGTCCCCCCAGTCACAGAGGATGAAGAGGCCGCGGATGCACAAGATATGGCAGACGGTGGTTGGCCCGGCCGGCTAGGCCGCATTGTAGCACACTGAGCTTCCCACTGCAACTTATGCTTCATGTCCATGTGCCGGTTCATACATGAAGTACTCAAACTATGTATTTTTTGGCCTCTACTTAGCTTTTGCTGACAAATGTTACAGATAACACGAGTTGGGTCATCTTTATCGATCTGAAAAAATGCCCAGGCTATGCAAGGCTTAGCACCCATGCGACCTGAAGAGCCACCACGACTTGTGGTGAGAGGCAGAGTTGTGTTTGAGGATGCAGTTGTTGACGTGCTTCCAGTACTACGTCTCTGTCCAGGAAGGCGCAACCTGACCTCGTCGTCACTAGCATCTTCCTCCACCTCCTCTGCTGACCTCATCTCTTGGCTGACTGTGGGTTGACAGTAAGTGGGATCTCCAACCTCATCATCATCACCCTGTGTGTTATGACACCCGTCGTCCTCAGAGCCAACCTGTTCCTGCCCTGACAAAAAACTAAAGTTGTCGCTCCAATCAGGTATTTGAGTCTTATCATCGTCTTCCTCATTGTCTCCACCAACAGGAGTTACAGTTTGGGAATGAGGGTCTACATTATGGTCAGAATCTTCTGCGTCTGGTCCTGGATCCGACTCATAAAGATTCTGGGCATCAGTGCAGATCATTTCCTCGTCTGGATTCACAGAAGCGCTGGAGTCGACCTCTGATTCCCAGGCTATAGTATGAGTAAACAGCTCTGCAAACTCAACCATCTGTTCTACCTCATACTCAGACGGGCAGCTGGAGATTTGGGAGCTGTGAGGAAGCAAGTGCGATTTGGGTGACACCTTTGAGGACTGGAGTATTTGTGATGTTGAAGTTGATGTGGAGGAGAGCCCACTTAAAGGAGCACTTGATATCCGTTGAAGCACCTGCTGTTTTTGTGCCTCATCTGGAATTTGTAGCGATTGGCGTGGCCGTAAGAAAGGGATCTTATCACATTGTCCGCTAAAAGAAGTAGACATTTTAGTTTGGCTGGAAGATGGTCTTTCTTCTGCAGATGTTACTGTTGCTTTAACACCTACCCCACGGACACAACCTTTTTTCCCCTTCCCAACACGCCTATTCCCCTTTCCACCAGCAGCAGGCCTTTTTCCACTCATTTTGGTGGTTAACTAATTCACAACTCTGGAGTTGTTTGCACAAAAAAACAATGGATGGTAACCGAGCAGAGCTGAGTGGCCAAACTGTGGTATTAGGCCAAAACTATTGGCTGGGTTAGATGCAGAAAAAAATATATTCAGTTTGCAACCTGATGGAGGTCAGTATAGATGGACTAATACAACAAGTCCCACACACAGCTAGAAGCCCAATATTTTTTCAGAGGTACTGTAGATGCAGATAAAAATTATTTTTAATTTGCAACCTGATGGAGGTCAGTATAGATGGACCAATAGAGAAAGTCTGACACACTGCTAGAAGGCCAAATATTTTTTCAGAGCTAGATGCAGAAAAAAATTATATTCAGTTTGCAACCTGATGGAGGTCAGTATAGATGGATTAATAGAACAAGACCCACACACAGCTAGAAGCCCAATATTTTTTCAGAGGTAGATGCAGAAAAAAATATATTCAGTTTGCAACCTGATGGAGGTCAGTATAGATGGACTAATACAACAAGTCCCACACACAGCTAGAAGCCCAAATATTTTTTCAGAGGTACTGTAGATGCAGATAAAAATTAGTTTTAATTTGCAACCTGATGGAGGTCAGTATAGATGGACTAATAGAGAAAGTCCGACACACTGCTAGAAGGCCAAATATTTTTTCAGAGCTAGATGCAGAAAAAAATTATATTCAGTTTGCAACCTGATGGAGGTCAGTATAGATGGATTAATAGAACAAGACCCACACACAGCTAGAAGCCCAATATTTTTTCAGTGGTAGATGCAGAAAAAAATATATTCAGTTTGCAACCTGATGGAGGTCAGTATAGATGGACTAATACAACAAGTCCCACACACAGCTAGAAGCCCAATATTTTTTCAGAGGTAGATGCAGAAAAAAATATATTCAGTTTGCAACCTGATGGAGGTCAGTATAGATGGACTAATACAACAAGTCCCACACACAGCTAGAAGCCCAAATATTTTTTCAGAGGTAGATGCAGAAAAAAATATATTCAGTTTGCAACCTGATGGAGGTCAGTATAGATGGACTAATACAACAAGTCCCACACACAGGTAGAAGCCCAAATATTTTTTCAGAGGTACTGTAGATGCAGATAAAAATTATTTTTAATTTGCAACCTGATGGAGGTCAGTATAGATGGACTAATACAACAAGTCCCACACACAGCTAGAAGCCCAAATATTTTTTCAGAGGTACTGTAGATGCAGATAAAAAATAGTTTTAATTTGCAACCTGATGGAGGTCAGTATAGATGGACTAATAGAGAAAGTCCGACACACTGCTAGAAGGCCAAATATTTTTTCAGAGGTAGATGCAGAAAAAAATTATATTCAGTTTGCAACCTGATGGAGGTCACTATAGATGGATTAATAGAACAAGACCCACACACAGCTAGAAGCCCAATATTTTTTCAGAGGTAGATGCAGAAAAAAATATATTCAGTTTGCAACCTGATGGAGGTCAGTATAGATGGACTAATACAACAAGTCCCACACACAGCTAGAAGCCCAATATTTTTTCAGAGGTAGATGCAGAAAAAAATATATTCAGTTTGCAACCTGATGGAGGTCAGTATAGATGGACTAATACAACAAGTCCCACACACAGCTAGAAGCCCAATATTTTTTCAGAGGTAGATGCAGAAAAAAATATATTCAGTTTGCAACCTGATGGAGGTCAGTATAGATGGACTAATACAACAAGTCCCACACACAGCTAGAAGCCCAAATATTTTTTCAGAGGTAGATGCAGAAAAAAATATATTCAGTTTGCAACCTGATGGAGGTCAGTATAGATGGACTAATACAACAAGTCCCACACACAGCTAGAAGCCCAAATATTTTTTCAGAGGTACTGTAGATGCAGATAAAAATTATTCTTAATTTGCAACCTGATGGAGGTCAGTATAGATGGACTAATACAACAAGTCCCACACACAGCTAGAAGCCCAAATATTTTTTCAGAGGTACTGTAGATGCAGATAAAAATTAGTTTTAATTTGCAACCTGATGGAGGTCAGTATAGATGGACTAATAGAGAAAGTCCGACACACTGCTAGAAGGCCAAATATTTTTTCAGAGCTAGATGCAGAAAAAAATTATATTCAGTTTGCAACCTGATGGAGGTCAGTATAGATGGATTAATAGAACAAGACCCACACACAGCTAGAAGCCCAATATTTTTTCAGAGGTAGATGCAGAAAAAAATATATTCAGTTTGCAACCTGATGGAGGTCAGTATAGATGGACTAATACAACAAGTCCCACACACAGCTAGAAGCCCAATATTTTTTCAGAGGTAGATGCAGAAAAAAATATATTCAGTTTGCAACCTGATGGAGGTCAGTATAGATGGACTAATACAACAAGTCCCACACACAGCTAGAAGCCCAATATTTTTTCAGAGGTAGATGCAGAAAAAAATATATTCAGTTTGCAACCTGATGGAGGTCAGTATAGATGGACTAATACAACAAGTCCCACACACAGCTAGAAGCCCAAATATTTTTTCAGAGGTAGATGCAGAAAAAAATATATTCAGTTTTCAACCTGATGGAGGTCAGTATAGATGGACTAATACAACAAGTCCCACACACAGCTAGAAGCCCAAATATTTTTTCAGAGGTACTGTAGATGCAGATAAAAATTAGTTTTAATTTGCAACCTGATGGAGGTCAGTATAGATGGACTAATACAAGTCCCACACACAGCTAGAAGCCCAAATATTTTTTCAGAGGTACTGTAGATGCAGATAAAAATTAGTTTTAATTTGCAACCTGATGGAGGTCAGTATAGATGGACTAAGAGAGAAAGTCCGACACACTGCTAGAAGGCCAAATATTTTTTCAGAGCTAGATGCAGAAAAAAATTATATTCAGTTTGCAACCTGATGGAGGTCAGTATAGATGGATTAATAGAACAAGACCCACACACAGCTAGAAGCCCAATATTTTTTCAGAGGTAGATGCAGAAAAAAATATATTCAGTTTGCAACCTGATGGAGGTCAGTATAGATGGACTAATACAACAAGTCCCACACACAGCTAGAAGCCCAAATATTTTTTCAGAGGTACTGTAGATGCAGATAAAAATTACTTTTAATTTGCAACCTGATGGAGGTCAGTATAGATGGACTAATAGAATGATGCTATGCCCAAAAGATTTTACTTCACTAGGTGCAGTAAAAAAATTGGTATTCTATACACAGGTGGTATATCTTGCAACACAGATAAGCTACTCCACTGACTAAAACACTCTGCAATAGGCCAAAAAGGATTAGCTTTGCTAGATTCAGCCAAATGCTGTGAAAAAAACTTGCACAGCACTGGCACAGACCTGCCTGGCCAAAACTGATAGGAACTGATGTAACCTAGTCCTGAAAAGGACTCCCATTACAATTAGTCTTTACTCCCACAACCTATCTATTTAAGAGCACAGACCTCCCTGATAAAAGTCGTAGGAAATGCTGTAACCTAGTCCTTAAAAGGACTGCAATCACAACTATTCCCTACTCCCAAGCTATCTGTATATTTGTGCGAAAATTGGCTTGAAATTAACAAGGTATAGCGCACACAGCAACAGCGGTGCCGTCTAACACGCAGCTGCAACAGTGAGAAAATGGTGGCGACGGGGAAAATGGCTTGGTCTTATAGGGCAAGGACATGTGACATACACTGCCAATGACACATGCCCTTGCTTGTGTGAAAAAAAGCACTTCGCTCCGTGTGTGCGCTGCTGATAGGCTGACAGATTGCACCTCCCCACTGCAAATGCGTGAAAGAGAAAAAAAAATGGAGATCTTCATTGTTCCTGCAGAGATCCATCCCCTGCCCCTCCCCCCACCCCGCTGTACACTCAAACTGCGTATTAACATTAATTTTCATCATTACTGAGAAAAAATCCAGTTATGATTTTGGTGCACGAGCAGTTATCGAACATAACCTCGAACAGCCGAATTTTTATCAAATTGTTCGTGTTCGCCGAACGGCTCGAACACCGCCCAAAACAGCTTGAATTTGAGATTGGCGAACAGTTCGAGTAGAACAACGCTCATCTCTAGTGCTGACCTTGGTTCCAGAATAATATGTATGTCATTTAACTATAAAATGGGTAAGGTGTACCAAAAACAGTAATCCCTTTTACAGTGATCTTATGGTGAAAACATTTTTTATAACAGACTAATATAGCTGTAGTTTTGCAAAAATGTCACCTAAACCCTACAAACACCAAAGGGCACAGTGACTGAACACTAATGAAAATCGTATCTAGCACACTGCTGAAAATCTGTAGATTTTTTCACATACAAGAGAAATATAAACTTCTGAATTAGGCCCAAGAATGAGAACATCTCTGGATGCATAACAAACAAAATTACAAAATTTTAGAAATTCTGGATTACTTACATAAAGTTATTTTTATATTTAGGTTGAATGAAAATCCTTTTCAAATAATCAAGAACGTTGCAAATAAGCAAATCATGGTTAGTCTTAGATAGGTTAATGTCCTTCCTTCTGATATACCATATACAAATAAGAAAATACATGCCGCATTGTGCCAATATAACAGTGCCATGATGAGAGACTAGGAATTGGGACTGCATTGTGTGGAATTGGGGTTGCGAGATCTTGGTGCTTAGGCCAGTAGAATTCCCTTTAGTATTTACAAATCCAGGCCCTCATGCTAATTTCCAAGTATTTTATTTGGGGTACAAGATAAATGACTAGTCTAATAAGTAATGATCCTATCTACAGTAAAATATTATTTTATATAGTGTTTGATAGAAATGAATTTCATCTGCATTTACCCTTTAAAACATATATTATGCAAATTACTGACACAGTGAAGCATTGTAACATGGGTATTTTATTGTGAGTATATTTTCCTACTTTTCGGCAAGCATCAGTTCTGTTGCTATCAATATGGCTGAAAGTTGTGTTGAATATATTTCCACTACACCGCAAATGTAAGCTAATTCTGTCTTGACGCTCTTGGTTTCCTTGCAGTTGGCAGTGCATAAAATAACAAATTAACTCCCAAAATGTCACAGGGCCTACTACTACACAGGTTAATTATATTCCGACTCTCCCTGTGTATTCATTTAGCTGTTCCTTCTCCCAAGTGGATCATTATTAATGCTTAGAAGCAGGTTGAAGGCTGAACTAAATCCAGCTTTGGTCAAATGAAACAAATAGGAGTACAGTTTATCTTAAAAGAAATAAAGGAATCATTTAGTCATGGCCAAGAGATGCTATTAATGTGGAAAACAGCAATTTGTGAACATTTTTTTGGTCACCAGAGCTTACACAGTTATGAAACTCATCTTATTTTTTTTAATAAAATTCAGGATATACACAGGAGTTAGGAAAAATTGCCTTGTGTGGAAAATTTCATAGAGATTCAACACTAATGCTAGTTTTCGGAAGGGGAAAGTGCATTGGAACATAGTTTTTTTCCAATTCTGTAAACATATCAGTTTGATTGTCAACATCAAATACAAGAGAAGCACATCTGCATATGAAATTTTATAACTTCCATCTGGGAATTAAAATATTTATTGTCAGGAGTGGCAGCAATTTACATAGTTCAAAACCATTCTTGCTATTCCCACAGAGTTCAAGAAAACAGAATGAGATCCTGATCATATGATTTTCCTTTGGCAAAGTTCACATAAGGTCCCCAAAAGGTATGATTCTCTAAGAATAATGAGTGCCGACTGCTGGCCCTTTAAGAATAGTAAAGGTCACCTGATTGCCCTATAAAAATAGGCTTTGTGACTTTCAGAGTCCCTCCTTCATAAATGAAACACGATGTGTCTGATGATATCTCACACACCACATGGCCAGATAAGGTTGTAAAATGTTAAAATGACATTTCCCAGTGAATGCATTTGTCACGGTTGAAAGCAATACAAAAGTGCAAAAATGCATCAAAAACGCTAAGTGTGAACATAACCCAAGGTGTGGAGGAGTATTTTTGTTTTTGTTTATTTATTTTGCTTTATATATAAGTCATTACACTGGAAAGATGTTCCTTAACATATTTCCCAGGAAAATCCATTTTGGTTTCGTTTTTGTATGTTTTATTGTGAGTCTGTAAAAGTGGTGTAATACCTTTGACAACGTTGTTGACAGCAGTGACCTGGGAGTCATAAATGCTTCCAGGGGTCTTCCCCATGCTCTTCCCATGTCATTTGAGCACTGTTCCCATCGATTTTGGCAATTTTTAGGCCCTCCGCAGATCGCCAGGAGGAGCTGCCTGAAAAATGCTTGAGTTTCCCATAGACTTACATTGGGCTTGTTGCTCGGGTCGAGCACCCGAGTATTCCAATGTGCTCGACCCGAGCATCGAGCACCAGAGCATTTTAGTGCTCGCCCATCACTAGTGTCTACCAATCAAAAACCTTTGAAAGGACCTTAATACTGTTGTGCACTGCTCACTACTTCTTTTGATCTTCACTACTTCTAACTATTGGCAATATTCCAGCTATCATGCTACAAAATGAAGCTGTTTAAGCTGTTGCAGTTAAATTGCTGGTGTGAAAGTAACTAGTTTAAGAGTTATCAACTTGAGAAGACTGCTAAACTCTTTTGACTTGGTTTCATGTGTTAATATATTCCTATAATGCTCTATTCTGTGTACACAAGACATTTTCTCTAGCAACAGAAATGCTCAGAGAAAGACAGATAATTGAACACGGAGATAAAGTGTGAAACAAATCAGAGTGAGAAAAGATGGGGAAAATCGGGTGTGGGATAGACTGCAAAAGAGTTCTTCAGAAGTTTTCTCAATAATAGAAACAGAATTTTGTGTCGCAGCCTTGCTGAAAACAATATTGTAACATGATTCAAACCACTTTTTATGACCCTATAAATTCCTCAAGTTTGGAAATCTTCCAAGTTGGCTCCTTCCCCCAATTTACAGTGCCAGAGCTGATTTATATGACTGTACAAGCATCATATGATGATCTTAGATAGATATACACAGACTGTTCATTCATACTGGAATCCCAAAGACTGTTTTGTTTTACATTTCCCAAACTTTTTTTTTTACCCAAATAGTTTTTCACAAAAAAAGAATCTTGCACACTAAACGCTATACAATGATATTACTTTATACAGTACATTGTTTTATGACCTGTAACCATATCCATCAAAAAATACCAGTCATATATTTTCACTATGATTAATCATTATTTTGACATTTGAATATTTTGGCTATTAAATTAAATATGTATAAATGAAAGATTAAAAAACAGCTGTGCCAAAGTGTTGTCCCATTTGCAAACAGCTGGAGTTCATGCACGGCTTTGATCACATGGTTCACAATAAAGCCATAATGGGAAGTAAATAATTCTAGACAACTACAATAAAACCTAGCTCTAATGGAAGCTAAATAATGGTATGATACAAATACAATCCCTAATGACTTTGACAGACTGTGAGAATTAATATAGTTTACATAACGTAATGCATTTTGTAATACATTAATTTTATACTCTGGCATATTTTAGGGAATGATTCACAGTACAGTCAGAGAAATTCTCAAGATTGAATTGTTTTGTTGGGGTATTTTTTTTTTTTTTTTGTAGAATTGCTGAAGGTCTTTCATTAAACTAGGATTTCTGAATGAAACTGACTCATGATGAAAGATCACCGTGACTGTCAATTTGTTACTACTTTGTAAAATAAAGTAATTGCCACCATACCAGTCCTCTCTGTTCTACTAATGACCTATACTAACTTTTTCTATAATCTGAACCTTCCATTCCCATCTCCAGGACATCTCTTGTGCTGCACCAGTTTTTTGGAATGCACTACAGACAATCCGGTTAATTCCCAAGATCCACAGTTTAAAGTGTTCTCTAAAAACACATTTCTTTAGACTGTCCTCACCTCCCTTCACTAATCTAACTACCTATCCCCTGTTCTCTCCTCCACACACTCAATAGCACTTTGTACCTGTACTTGTACAGATATTGGTTGGTGACTGGTTCATGCAGCATTATTTGAATGCCCCTATTTATTATACTAATAGCTGGACCTTACATGACAAGCACTTTATTTTACCTTTTGTATTACCCGTATTTCTTCATAGATTGTAAGTACCCTCTGAATTGTAAAGCGCTGTGGAATATATTAGCGTTTAAGAAATAAAAAATATTATTATTATTATTATTCCTGGCTAAAAGTGTGATTCTCCACCACTGAGTTGGACATTGGAAGCTGTGACAGGACTACTGTGTTGGAACTATTTTAGTCACAAAAATTCTGTGAAACTGTGAACATACCCCTATGTGTATGAGAGCATCAGTGGCAGTTGAATGTGATCAGGACAAGTTTTCTGCTAGTAGATGTAAACATGCCATTAACTGAGATATGTTTTCTAATGTGTAGTTGAGAAGCTGAAAAGCTTTTCAATCTAAAAAGAGTAAACTTTATTTACACCAAACTGGAAGACTTTTTTAAGAGACCATTTGGGAAAGTTATCAAAGGTTCAGAATGTCCATAAAATCCAATCATATTGCAACTTATATTTCTTTAATTTACTTTAAAAAGTTCTGGAATCTGATTGGATAACGAGAACAATTCTCCTATTTATTCCAGAACTACAGAAAAGCTTCCTTCACTTCCTTCATTTTGTAGACTGGCCCCAATGTTGTGGAGTCTTAATGAATGGGACTGCTGTACTAAAATGTACCTAATACGTTACGAGACATTTCTTATAACTGGCATGTGCCTCCACCAGAAACTTATTCCAATCAGGGACTGGAGTACATTTCTGGCAAAATTTATACCTAGAAATTGTTGTACATTTTGATGAATTAAGTGGACAGACTTAGCCACAACTCATCCCACCTATGTGCCACCTATTTTGTCGAAGCTAGTCGGGATGGGTATGAAAATAGCAAGGTAGCAAAATATTTGTGCAAATTCTGAGTTGTGCAAAAAAGTTGTTACATTTAGGCCACAGCCTCACTATCAGTATTTGGTCAGTATTCGGTCAGTATTTTTTCTCAGGACTGGGAGTCAAAATCTGGAGTGGGTGATAAATGCAGAATTGGTGCACTTATTTCTATTATACCTTTCCTCTGATTTTTCCTCACCTGGTTTTGGCTCCCACTCCTGAGAAAAAATACTGACCAAATACTGATAGTGGGGCTGTGGCCTTAAAGGTGTTTTAGGCCAGAAAACTGGTGAAAACACCTTCATGAATCGCATGTGTCGCACTCGGAAGACGAAATCATCGGACTCATAAAGGCATATTTACTTAATACAATATTTTCATACACCGGTTTTAATCCAAGATCACCAGAGTAAAATACATATGGAATTTCTGGCATTAATTATAATAAATCCATCAGGCCACAGACAGGCCCACTTTCTTCCTCTAAAATGTATTGACTTTTTAAACTTCAGCCATTTTTTAGAAAAGTAGCGAGTGAATCTCTGTGAAAAAGATTAAAAGTCACAAATTGTGACCCTTTGTAAATTAACCCAAGTGACTTGCGAAGTAAATCTGTTTTCTGGAACAAATAGTATACTTTATAAAAAATAAAATTGCGTTACAATTTTATAGTTATATATTTATACATTTCTTATACTTATACATTAGGTATAGATTATAACTTAACACCTGTTAAAAAAAATAATGGACTTAGAAAATAATGCAGTCAGCCTCAAAGCCTAAGTTTAAGCATGGTGACTTTTTTACAAAAAGAAAATTTAAATAATTAGAGCAAACTGAGGTTAAAGCAGATGTCTGAATGAATACATGAGAGCAAAAAGTATGTCCAGCCGTATCCAATGTAGATATGCAACATGAAACATAAACCCTAAAATCAGGCTCTGTGTCAAGAAGTAAACCAACCCAAAGACAGTCAGTCTGCCGGTCACTACCAGCAAAGCAAATATCCAACTATCCATTTTAAAGCTCTTTATCCCCTAGAAGTTAGAACGTTTGACTTTTCAGATGGCTGAATTTTCCTTCGTTTTCACAGTGACGCAATCTTTGAGTAAAACATAGGTTCTCATATGTCCGAGAGCACCATTAATCCATTCACAATAGAACCAAGTATGTTGTCAGTCAGCATTTTATATAAGGGGGATAAATAACCACCAAGTGCGTCCAAATTATCTATATCTCCTGAGGAAGGCCATTCACTTCTGGCTAAATTGTCATTTACTGCCATTTTTATTCAGACCTAATAAAGTGTTATTGGTGCCATAGCCTGTGGTGATAACATCACTTGTACATTTAAACAAAGAGTGAAATGTCCTGTGATCTCTAATAAGCATATACAAAATGGTGGATGTAGGGGTCACAGGTCAGATGTATCCCTGGGGGCACATCTATCATGAAGTATAAGTGGCAGGCTCTTCTCGGCTGTTGAGTTTTTCCCTACACACTTGATTTGATGTCTTTTATTTATAGGTATTACTGTTGAGAATAATAAATAAAACAACTGCAACTTCCATCATTCATCACTATTATTTGTATGCTGTATAATGAGAATCCGCCGACAGCAAATTGCTCACTTTGCACCTCTGTGAATCATATCATCCATATTTTATTGCACAGGACATCTGCAAACATAAGGCATTATATGTTCTCCTTAATGGCCAAGAAGTAATAGCC
This sequence comes from Phyllobates terribilis, assembly GCF_046119375.1. Taxonomy (NCBI): domain Eukaryota; kingdom Metazoa; phylum Chordata; class Amphibia; order Anura; family Dendrobatidae; genus Phyllobates; species Phyllobates terribilis. The sequence continues at coordinate 228,353,989 of NW_027362763.1, forward strand.
ACTGTAGTTACAATATTATCCATAAAATGATTAATAATCATGTATTTATTTCCTTGGTAAACCATTGTCAATTAATCTTTCATTCATAACAGGTCTGCTTTCATTCCAAACATCTTACCCCTCACTCTTTTATTACATAACATTCAATAGGAACATACTGAGAAAATGGTTGACCAAGCTGGAGGCTCATTTGGACACTAATATAACATTTATAAATGTAACTTTTCCTAATATATCATCTTGAGATAAATTTAAATCATACTTAAAGGAATTGTCTTTTAAAAAAAACTGTTTTATTAGGAATTTTCAGGTTTTATTTAGTCCCTTGATCTGTTACTCAAAGTAATAGCAATTATAAAAATATTCCTGTTAAGTGTGTCAGAGGCCACAGGCTCAAAAAGACTACCTTGGACAGACTTGGCACAAGCTACTCCGTTTGGCAGATTCTAGAGAAATCCCAATCACCCTTTATTCCCTGCACAAGGATCTGGTTTTACATTGAGGTCCAGTGGGTTGCTTCCGCAGAAAGGCTGGAATCTGGAAGTGCAGACTGAAAAAGAGACAAAAAAACCCTAAAATGTAACCTTTAATAATAAAGTTAAAACAATCAAGCTCTCAAGTAATATTAAAATATTAAAGGTTGTATACCCATATACGCATGTTATCACAGGAACAGACAATATTAGCCAGAAATCTATAAAGAGGCAGGAAATAAAGTGCAAACTGTCAAATCCCCAGTATTCCCTATAGGTATCCCTGCCTACAAGCGGAGGTTGGCATCCTACTTTGAAACGGTATGGCGCTCCCGCTCGACGGCAGCTATCTCTTATGAACCTATGACACCCTTAATACAAAGTGCACAGATAGAAAGTCTTAATAGATATAAAGAAAATATTGCCTACTATATTGTATTAAGGATATTTGCTTAATTTTAGACACAATTCTTAATCCCCATATCCAAGAAGAAACCAGTCCCAATGACATAAGATTTAGCAGAAGATAGGGCAATATCCAATAATGTTATGAGTAGAGTTTATACTTAGCTAATACAAGCTTCATTAGATAATTCTTCAGGAATCCCATAACAGAATTCCTATCCCATATCCTGATGCGTTTCCCCTCATGAAAAATAGCTGGGGTTCATCAGGAGATATAGCTGTGTGCCATCAATGTAGCATTGTCCTGTGGTCAAAATTCATGCGTGCAGCTGTTAGCTTTGAGCGCTGCTATTTAAGCCGGCATCTTACCTCATTTCTGGTATAGTCGTATCACTTCCGGTTTCATCTACAGGCGTGGAACGCATGTTGCGGGGCAAGGCTGCCTTCAGACCGGAAGGTGCCGCCGGTGAAACGCAAATGCATTTCATATGTTGCTGGTGGGACAGAAGTGCTGCTGATGGAATGCAAATGCGTTCCATACATAGAATTATGCATGTATTGTGGCCACAACCCTCTTCAATGGCTGGGAGGTGGCTAAAAATGAGGCACAAAATGCATTCCACTTAATTATGGGCATGGATGTTGTAAAATGTGTTTTTTGTTCAGGATCTATATAAGAGCGCAAAAAACACATAGATTGTCCACCCAGATTCCAAAATCATGTCTGAAGACAATTAGGGGCACAGAAAGCAAATAAGTATAGAATGTACTTATGTGTATAATAAAACCATGTTTTTACCAATCATAACTATTGGAAACATTGTACACTATTCACCACCAAAAATTAAGAGTAAAAAAATATATTAATTATTAACAACCATTAAAAATAGATGGTACAGATATGTATCCAATGGTCAATATTCAAAGGCATGGTTCCAAGAAATAGCCGTAATATTCAATTTTTAGTAGTGATGGGCAAGCACTAAAATGCTCGGGTGCTCGATGCTCGGGTCGAGCACATTGGAATACTCGGGTGCTCGACCCGAGCAACGAGCCCAATGCAAGTCTATGGAAAACTTGAGCATTTTTCAGGCGGCTCCCCCCGGCAGTCTGCGGAGGGCCTAAAAATTGCCCAAATTGATGGGAACAGTGCTCAAATGATATGGGAATAGCATGGGGAAGACCCCTGGAAGCATTTCTGACTCCCAGGTCACTTCTGTCAACAACGTTGTCAGAGGTATTACGCCACTTTTACAGATTCACAATAAAACATACCAAAACGAAACCAAAATGGATTTTCCTGGGAAATATGTTAAGGAACATCCTTTCCAGGGAAATGACTTGTATATAAAGCAAAATAAATAACCAAAAACAAAAATGCTCCTCCACACCTTGGACTATGTTCACACGTAGCGTTTTTGATGCATTTTTTCACTTTTGCATTGCTTTCAACCGTGACAAATACATTCATTGGGAGATGTCATTTTAACATTTTACAACCTTATCTGGCCATGTGGTGTGTGAGATATCATCACACACATTGTGTTTCATTTATTAAGGAGGGACTCTGAAAGTCACAAAGCCTATTTTTATAGGGCCATCAGGCATCCTTTACTATTCTTAAAGGGCTAGCAGTCGGCCCTCATTATTCTTAGAGAGCCATCAGCCGGCTATGTTTTATTGATCCCATTACTAAAGATTGGGTCTCCTATACTGTTATTGCTTATGCAGTGAGTGGCAGGGCTGCCCAAAATTTGGACACACCCCAATACCACTTTGAAAATTTGGATGCACCACAATACCCCTTTGAAGAGACTTAGAGGAGGGCCTCCTGAAAACAATGTTCCCATTATTAGGAAGTGGGTCTCCCATTGTGCTTGCCTATGCAGTGAATGCAAGAGCTGCCAAAAATTGGAAGGCACTCCAATGCCCCTTGGAAGAGACGTGGAGGAAGGCTTCATAAAAAAAGTCCCCATTATTAGGAAGTAGGTCTCCCATAGTGTTGGCCTATGCAGTGAATGCAAGGGCTGCCAAAAATTTGGAGGCACTTCAATGCCCCTTGGAAGAGACGTGGAGGAGGGCCTCATAAAAAAATGTTCCCATTAGAAAGGAGCGGGCCTCCTATACTTGTAATGCCCATGCACTAAGTGTATGGGCTGACAAACATTTACCCCTGTGGGGTATACATGAACATACTGTATAAAAAAATTTTTACGGGCATCATAAACACCCTTTAAAAAAATTATGTGGGTGTTGCATCACGGACCACAGTCACCCTGGTGATATGGTGGTGGAGGATGAGGAGAAAGAGGATGGCAAGAGCAAATAGCCAAAATCAGGAAGCGTATACCCATGCCTGGTTGTGAAAAGGTGCATGGGAATACACCTCCCAAGAAAACACACTGGATTTAAGTTTATGTTACGCTGCTATCATTCGGTGGTGTTTAGAAGTCTGGCCCAATCCAGCCCTTGTTCATTTTTATAAGAGTCAGCCTGTCAGAATTTTCAGTTGACAGGTGGATGCGCATATCAGGTATAATTCCACCAGCGGCACTAAAAACCTGCTCTGATAAAACGCTAGCAGCAGGGCAGGCCAGGACCTCCAAGGCATAGAGCCAGTTCATTCCACGTATCCAGCTTGGATACCTAATAATTATAAGGCACAGAGGAATCACGGAGGATGTTGGTACGGTCGGCAAGGTATTCCCTCAGCATCTTCCCAAACTTTACACTCCTTGTGAGAGTACCCCGCGCCTCACGGCTTGTGCGATGGGAGGGGCTGAGAAAATTCTCCCAGAACGTTGACAGTGTTCCCCTGCCTCTGCTGGATTGAAGTTGTGTCTCTCTTGCCTGTACTCCTTGGTTGTCCATTGAAGTGTGCCCTCTGCCGCCAGCGTTTTCAGATGGGAATTTTTTTAATAGTTCTGCAACAAGGGCCTTCTGGTACAGCCCCATTTTATAAACCTGTCCACCTCAGGAATAAGAGATATGAAGTTCTCTTTGTAGTGTGGGTCTAGAAGTGTCACCAACCAGTAATGACTGTCACCCAAAATTTTGAGAAAGCGAGGGTCATGGGATAGGCAGCATAACATAAACTCAGCCATGCGTGCCAGACTGCTAACAGGCAAGACTTCCATGTCCTCAACAAGAGGATGACTGACCATGCTCTCCTCCTCCTCCTTCTCCTCTCTGTCCTCTGGCCATCCACGCTGAAAAGAAGGTATGACAACTGTGCAGCTAGTACCGTCTATAGCGCATGAAACTAGCTCCTATATTCTTCCTCCTCCTCCTCTTCCTCATTGTCACCCAATCCACGTTGGGATGAGATGAGGCTGGGCTGTGTGTTATCACCCTTGCTCCATCTCATCGTGCTCTGCATGCAATGCATCCTCTTTGATTGTAAGAAGAGAGCATTTCAGAAGACAGAGAAGCAGGATGGTGACACTAATTATGACGTCATCGCCGCTCACCATCTTGGTGGAGTCCTCAAAGTTTTGGAGGATGGTATGTATGTCTGACATCCATGTCCACGCCTGAGGTCTTATGTGTAGAGTCTGAACTGAATACCGACAGCCTTGTTGATGCTGGTACTCAAAAACTGCTCTCTTCTGTTCAAAAATCCTTCCCAAAATCTGCAGTGTAGAGTTCCAATGCGTGGGGACATCACACACCAGTCTGTGAGACGGAAGCAGCTGCTAAAACACGGCAAGGGCGGCGGAAGCTGTAGCTGACTTTCTAAAATGGGCACACAGGTGGCATACTTTAACAAGCAGATCCGGCAGCTCCGGGTAGGATTTGAGAAACCACTGAACCACGAGGTTAAGCACATGGGCCAGGCTTGGTACGTGCGTGAGCTCACCTCAGAGCCGCCACCAGGTTCCAGCCATTGTCTCACACGACCATGCCTAGCTGTAGGTTCAGCGGTGTGAGCCACAGATCTGCCTGCTCTTCCAGAGCTGTCCACAACTCTACAGCATTGTGCGGTTTGTCACCTAAGCATATTAGCTTCAGCACAGTCTGTTGCCACGTGGCTGAGGCAGTGCTGCAGTGCTTCCAGCTTGTGACTGATGTGGTCATTTCGGAGATGGAGGCTGAAGAGGAGGAGGAGGCTAAGGAGAATGCCGGAAGGACGTGTTCCGTCCCAAGGTCTGACTGGGTCCCTGCTTCCACTATGTTAACCCAGTGTGCCGTCAGAGAGATGTACCGTCCCTTCCCACAAGCACTTGTCCATGTGTCCGTGGTTAGGTGGACTTTCCCGGTATCTGTGTTTTTGAGGGCACAGCTAATGTCTTGGGACACGTGCTTGTGTAATGCGTGGTCGGCACACCTGGAGAAGTAGTGGCGGCTGGGGACCGAGTACCAAGGGACGGCCGCTGCCATCAGTTTGCGTAATGCTTCCGTCTTCATGAGCCTAAAAGGCAACATTTCGAGCACAAGCAGTCGTGAAATGTGAGAATTTAGTAGTGTGGCCTGTGGGGCGTTGGCTGCATATTTGCGATTGCGTGCCAAGGACTGGGGAATGGACAACTGAACGCTGTGCTGGGACAAGGACGTGGACATGCTTCCTGATGCTGCTACTTGAGAGTGTGCAACGACAGGTGCAGGGTAGGAGTCATCTTCGCATGCACCATGGACAGGGGATTGGCTTGCATGCACAATATCGGAAGAAGCAATGGTGCCCCCGCAGACACTGTTCCTGGACCCTGGGGTTCGGCCCTCAAAGTCAGGTGTTTTGCTGCCATGTGCCTGATCATGCTGGTGGTGGTCAGGCTGGTCGTTTTGCCACCCCTGCTGATGCTGGCCTGGTAGATGGTGCAAATGGCTTTTTGGGGTTATCGGCAGAGTCTTTAAAAAACAACCAGACTCGGGAAGACCTAACAGTTGAACTGGCAACTTCCTTTGTGTTGGTGTTACGGGGAATGGTTGCCTGGCTTCTGTCTGCGGCTGTCTGCGGCCACCACACTGCTTTTTCCTGCCTGGTGGGGTGCTGTGCCTCCCTCCCCCTGTGTACCGCTGTCCTCGCTCTGCATGTCCTCCTGCCAGGTTGGGTCAATTACTTTATCATCCACCACCTCGTCTTCCACTTCCGCACCCTGGTCCTCCTCCTGACTTTCTGGCAATTGTGTCTCATCATCGTCCTCCTCTTGTGACACTTTCCCACCGTCACCTTCGTGTGACCGTGGCTGCTCAAATATTTGGGCATCGCTACATGTGATCTCCTCTTGCCCCTCTTCAAGTGGACCGGACGAGAGGCCCGAATCTATAAATGGAAAAGTGAACAGCTCTTCAGAGTGTCCAAGTGTAGGATCAGTTGTCTCCGGGCACTCGACATGGTGGGAGGAAGGAGGATCAGGGTGAGAAATATGTGATCCAGACTCACGGCTACTGACACTTGACCGTGTGGAAGACAGGGTGGTGGTGGTGGTGGCTAAGTGACTGGATGCATTATCCGCTATCCAACCAACAACCTTTAGGCACTGCTGTGGGTTCAATAGTGGTGCGCTGCGGTCCCCTAGGAATTGGGAGAGGAAGGTCGGGCGAGAAGATCTTGTTGTTTGTTGTGGCACAATCAGCTTGCCCATGGCCTTGTCCTCGGCCTCTCCATGCACCATTACCATCACGTCCAGTTCCCCGTCCCTTGTCACATGCCTTGCCCATTTTAAATGGAGGACAGTATCTTCCACGCTCACTACAAATGACAGAGTTTGGAGTGAACTTATACTGTATGTGATCCGTGTGACGGAGAAACCACAGTTTTAAATACCTGGCCTGTAGGTAACTATTTTGAACATCAAACTGGTGTCAATTGCTTCACTGACACACTGAAACAAATTTTTAATGAAGGTCAGAAATGGCAATATTTTCTGAAAACGTATATGTGATCTGTGTGATGGAGAAAACACAGTTTTAAATAGCTGGATTTTTAGTGCTGTAATATGGAAAGGACCTGGCTGTATTCTGCAGCGCCAACAAGCAAATGGCGCAGAAAAACGGTGTTCTCTGGATTGCTTTTTAAGCAAATAATGAGGATTAAGATCCAAAAAAAGGATTCCTGTCCCCTGAGACCTGGGCCTTTGTCTATAAATTTCTAACAGCAGCAGAAGGCAGAATTGGAATGGAGCCTCTTGTGCTATATGCACTGCAGTCTGCTATATACACTGCCTGCCTATATACACTGCCTGCCTGATATCTCTGCAGATGGATTAGTCCTCAGAATGACTGTTTGTTAAGATGGATATGTGTAATGTACGGTTTTTCTCCATACACTACCTAATACACAAGCAAATCTCTCCCTAGCTCAGCAGCACCTCTCCCTACTCTGCCTGATTCCGGAGTGACTGTGACGAGCACAGTGGCGCCACGTCTAATATAGACCTGATGACGCTGTGTGGCCAGCCAATCACTGTAATGCCACAACCACCATGGCTATGGCATTACAATGAGTGGCAGGCAATGCCTGCATGTCTAAAGAGCACCAAACATGCAGTTATGGGACCCAAGCATCCGCTTAAGCATCTCACAAGTACTCGCCGAGCTCCGAGCATCTCGAGTACTGAGATGCTCGGGCGAGTACCGAGTACTTGCGAGTATGCTCGATCATCACTAATTTTTAGATGAAACTAGCGAAGCTACATTGATTCCATCCAATAGATCCATCGCGTGTCATGCTGAAGTATTCATTTGTCCCAATCCCCTTGCCTAATAGTAGGAGTGAACACTTCAATTATGCGAAACAAGATGGATCCTATATCACCTCCATGCACCAAATTCACATGCCTTGCTATTGGTGTATCCCTATTATTCCTCACATCTCTCAAATGCTTACTGTCCTACAGTTAGCGAAACACTTCATATTATATGTCCTCTTTGTTACAGCACTCTGAAATACTTCAAGAATACTTCAGCGTGAGATGAGATGGATCTATTGGATGGAATCTATTAGCCCCCGAGTTCTCCATGAGCAATGTAGCTTCGCTACAGAGATGGAGAGACAAAAAGTATCTAGAATGCACATGTCATGACATACATCAATTTTGTAAGATATTATCACAAACCAATAATTTGAAGCTATAGCGGTTATATTCCTCAGCCAGATATTTCTCTTTTTATCTTCTGTGTCTTTTCTATGGTTGCACACGTCGAGTAATAAAACCACAAATTCTTACTCAAGCATCGCAGGCACATAAATGGCAACATTTTCAGAACTTTGCATGGCTCTCTATTAGAAGTAAATTGACACAGTGCTCTTCCGCCCTCTTCTCTCCAAGATCTTTGTCAACAGCCCCTGAAGCCAGGACAGGAAGCTTTGTGACAGTGATATTGATTGTGACACAGGAGGTGCTAATAGCGCTTACTAGCCCTGCTGGACAACCGCCAATAGGAATATTTTACAATACTTAATATTCTGCTGGAGAAATTTTCAGAAAGCTAAAAAAAATCATCACTGCTGACAGACAAACAAAGCAGCACAGAAGTCAGAGCAGAGAAATCATTGAGAGACCTGAACATGGCCGGCTTCCAGACTGCATGAGTCACAAACTAATTCTAGAGAAACAAAAATAAATGTGTTACACATTCCCCGGCTAATCTTGCTAGTCTGCGGTTGTCACATACTGTGTTTGTTTAATCTGCGCGCTAAGATATACTGTGTTACTATATAAAACAGCTAAATAGAGGACATACAGTTTCAGCTGCCAACTCGCGGTTTTGCCATTTTTGCTTTATTTTTATTTGAAACACAAAGAAATGGGTTTGCGTTAACTACTCAGTCTTCCGTTTATATTAATAGAGCCAATCAGAGATGCACGGTCCCTCTGCCAGGTTAACTCTCAGCCAATCGTGTGGGAGGCGATTAAATAATGAAACATCACATTACATTATTGCTGAGTATTGTATGTCACCCAGAAAACATGCTCCTGCAGGCATTTATAGTGACTTATAAGCAATAGCAAAACAAAGATTGAGCCAAAACTACAATATAAAGCACCACTAAAGCCCTGGGCTTCTTTAGATGAAAGAGTTCTTAGCACGATCCAGAAACAGATATGTAGAAGTTTTCTTATTAGAACACAAAGTATTTGAGAAAGGAATGTGCCCGTGAGAAAGTGTTCTGCTCCATAGATAGTGCAAAGCCCTGTGCTAAATCCATGAAGAAACAATGATATGACATCATGAATGTTAAAGATCGGACAGTTACATTTAAAGGGCTCGTAAGCCAGCCCCTATGACTCAAGCCATTGCTTGCTTTGTATTATGAGCAGTTCAATAATGACTGCCCCTGAACTCTAAAAGCACTTTACTACTTTCTAGCTAACTATAAACTAGCTTTCCTGGAAGTTTACCACCGACGTATCTCATGATGAACTCCCTAAGGTGATTCAAGTGTATACTACATAAGGGAGTTTTGCAATCCTATGTCTGCAATTTGATGAAAGCTTTTGTATGGGTGAAGCAGATGAAAAGGAAGTTTATGAAGAATTGAATATTTATTGACTATTATTGCGGTTTTTAGTCTACTATTTGTTATTGCTTGATCTTAAAGCACTTTTTTTTAATTTCAGAACTGGAATGGTGCCACTGATGTAATTTCCCTGCCCCTAGTATTATACTTACCAGTCGCCATCTTCAGTTGTTTCCAGCCCCTCTCTGGTCCCTGACTGCCATCCTGTGACCACAACTTCTAACTGACCGGAAGTCAGAGGTAATGGTCTCAAGCTCTCAATACAGTTATATGAAAAAGTTTGGGCACCCCTATTAATCTTAAGCTTAATGTTTTATAAAAATTGGTGGTTTTGTAACAGCTATTTCAGCTTGATATATGTAATAACTGTTGGACACAGTAATGTTTCTGCCTTGAAATGAGGTTTATTGTACTAACAGAAAATGTGCAATCTGCATTCAAACAAAATTTGACAGGTGCATAAGTATGGGCACCTCACCTGAAAAGTGACATTAATATTTAGTAGATCCTCCTTTTGCAAAAATAACAGCTTCTAGTCGCTTGCTGTAGCTTTTAATGATTTCCTGGATCCTGGATGAAGGTATTTTTGACCATTCCTTTTTTCAAAACAATTCCAGTTCAGTTAAGTTTGATGGTCGCCGAGCATGGACAGCCCTCTTCAAATGATCCCACAGATGTTCAATGATATTCAGGTCTGGGGACTGGGATGGCCATTCCAGAACATTGTAATTGTTCCTCTGCATGAATGCCTGAGTAGATTTGGAGAGGTGTTTTGGATCATTGTCTTGCTGAAAGATCCATCCCCTGCGTAACTTCAACTTTGTCACTGATTCTTGAACATTATTGTCAAGAATCTGCTGATACTGAGTGGAATCCATGCGTCCCTCAACTTTAACAAGATTCCCGGTGCCGTCATTGGCCACACAGCCCCAAAGCATGATGGAACCTCCACCAAATTTTACTGTGGGTAGCAAGTGTTTTTCTTGGAATGCTGTGTTTTTTTGCCACCATGCATAACGCCTTTGTAACGGGTCTGGGAGGCGGAACCTCTGAGCTACTATACAAGGGGGCGGTCCTTGTAAGGGAGCGGGTGGCGACCATGGAAGACGGGCTGGAAGTCTCAGCAGGTGAACGGGACAGTCTCTGAGTGAACGGGACAGTCTCTGAGTGAACGGGCTGGAGGTCACGGCAAGTGACCGGGGCAGTCTCTAGGTATAGGGTTGGTACGACCTGTGGCGGCTGAAGATAGACGTGAGCTCCCAGGTGAGCAGGCGAGAGTCTCTGGATGAACGGGTGGTCACAGCATGTGACGGCGGAGCATCCAGGAAGACCAGCGGACAGGCGACAGATGAGCGCTCCCAGGTGAGCGGGCAGAAGTCTCTGGACAGGCGGGTGGTCACAGCACGTGACGGCAGAGCCTCCGGGTAGGCAAGCAGACAGGTAGCAGATGAGCGCTCCCAGGTGAGCGGGCAGGAGTCACTGGACAGGCAGGTGGTCACAGCACGTGACGGCGGAGCCTCCAGGTAGGCTAGCAGGCAGGTAGCAGATGTGCGCTCCCAGGTGAGCGGGCAAGCTGGTCCATAGACAGACTGACAGGAGTTGGAAGGCAGACCGTCGGACCTCAGGCAAGCAGGCAGGTAGCTGATGTGCGCTCCCAGGTGAGCGGGCAGGCTGGTCCTTAGACAGACTGACAGGATTAGTAAGGCAGACCGTCGGACCTCAGACTAGCAGGCAGGTAGCAAGTAATCAGGCAGGAATCTGGCAGGTAACTGGCAGGTAACTGGCAACGGGACCTGAGGGCTGAAGCACAGGTGAGACACAGGTGCAAACAACATTGCTCGGGCACCTCCATTTTGGAGGAGGTGCCTTATATATGGTAAAGTCCTCCGGCCATTGGCCGGGGACTCCTTAGGGCGGCGCGCGCGGCCCCTTTAAGAGGGAGGGAGAGCGCGCGCGCCCTAAGCACAGTGGCCGGGAAGGAGCGCGCGCTGCCAGCAGAGCGGGAGAGGATGCCGGGCACGGAGCAGAGCGGTGAGGGGAACAGCGTCCCTGCCTAGCAGAGGGCAGGGACGCCGGCACTACAGTACCCCCCCCTTTAGGCCCCCCCTTTTTTAGGCCAGACAGAAATTTAGCAAGGATGAGAGGGCATGGATGTTCTCCCGGGGCTCCCACGTTCTCTCCTCAGGACCAAACCCCTTCCAATCTACCAGAAAAAAGGTCTTCCCTCTTACCCTTTTGGTAGCAAGAATGTTCTCTACCTCAAACTCGTCCTCAGCGGAAACCGGAGCAGGAGGCGTACCTGTAGACTTGGAAAAAGAGTTAAGCACCACGGGTTTGAGGAGAGATACATGGAAGGAGTTAGGGATCCGTAAGTTGGCCGGGAGTTTCAATTTATAGGCCACCGGGTTGATCTGACTGATGACCTCCAGAGGACCGATGAACCGAGGCCCTAACTTGTAAGAAGGTATCTTGAGTCGAACATATTTAGATGAGAGCCAGACCTTATCTCCTGGATGAAATTGTGGAGGATCCAGGCGTTTTTTGTCAGCGTGTCTTTTCATACGCTCGGATGACAGAAGGAGTGCGGACCGGGTACTCTCCCATATGGAGGAAAATTTGCTAACGAGAGATTCCGCAGCCGGGTTGTCCACAGAGGTGGAGACAGGAAAAGGAATCCGAGGATGCTGACCGAAAACTACAAAAAACGGGGATTTGGAGGAGGATTCGCTCTCGTGATTATTATAAGAGAACTCGGCCCATGGTAGGAGATCCACCCAGTCAGAATGGTGGGCATTAACGAAGTGCCGGAGGTAACTGGTCAGGTTCTGATTGATCCGCTCCACTTGACCATTGGACTGTGGGTGGTAAGCGGAGGAGAAGTCCAGGGTGACGTCTAGTAGTTTACAAGTGGCTCTCCAGAAACGTGAGGTGAACTGTACCCCACGATCCGACACGATGTGGAGGGGCAGGCCATGAAGACGGAAGATATGGCGGATAAAGTCCTTAGCCAGCTCGGGTGCAGACGGGAGGCCTGGCAGGGGAATAAAGTGAGCCATCTTTGAAAAGCGGTCAGCGACCACCCAAATGACCGTACAACTGACAGAGACGGGGAGATCAGTTATGAAGTCCATAGCAATATGCTGCCAGGGGGCAGCAGGCACAGGAAGCGGAAGGAGGCGTCCGGCTGGCAGATGTCTCGGGACTTTGTTGCGGGCGCAGGACACACAGGCAGAAACAAAGTCTATTACGTCCTTGTGCAGGGTAGGCCACCAATAGTGCCGGGCAATAAGCTGGAGGGTCTTTTTCTGACCGGCATGGCCAGCTAGCTTAGACGAATGGCCCCAGTGTAGGATCTTCTCCCGATCAGGTACTGAAACAAACGTCTTACCGGGAGGGAGACGATTTAGACTCACGGGAGCCACCTGCATTACTCTGGCGGGATCGATGATATGTTTAGGTTCTTCCTCGAGATCGGACACCAGAAAGGATCGGGACAAGGCGTCTGCTTTGACGTTTTTGTCAGCCGGGCGAAAATGAAGAACAAAATCAAAGCGAGCAAAAAACAAGGACCACCGGGCTTGGCGCGGGTTAAGTCTCTGGGCATGCTGGAGGTAAGCCAAGTTCTTGTGGTCAGTGTAAATTATTACCGGATGAAGAGCCCCCTCGAGTAGGTAACGCCACTCCTCCAACGCCAGCTTGATGGCCAATAACTCTCGGTCTCCTATGGAATAGTTGCGCTCAGAAGAGGAGAAGAGTTTGGAGAAGAAGCCACAAGTTACCATTCTCCCGGAAGATGATTTTTGAGTAAGTACCGCTCCGGCTCCAGAGGAGGAGGCGTCAACTTCCAGGAAGAACTGCTTGTTGCCGTCCGGGCAATGCAGCACCGGGGCGGAAGAGAAGGCCTGTTTTAGGGAAAGAAAGGCCTCCTCTGCTTCGGGCGGCCACTCTTTGGGATTAGTACCCTTACGGGTGAGCGCGGAAATTGGGGCAGTCCGGGAAGAGAAGTGTGGTATGAAGAGGCGGTAGTAGTTGGCGAAGCCCAGGAATCGCTGAATGGCCTTCAACCCCTCCGGTCGGGGCCATTTCTCGATGGCAGACAGTTTCTCAGGATCCATTTGTAGGCCGGTCTGAGAGATAATGTAGCCCAGAAACGGAAGCGAGGTCTGCTCAAAGAGGCACTTCTCATATTTAGCGTAGAGATGGTTCTGCCTGAGCCTGAGCAGGACCTGACGAACGTCCCTCCGGTGAGTCTGGAGATTCGGAGAGAAGACCAAGATGTCGTCCAGGTACACCACTACGCAGGAGTAGAGAAGGTCCCGGAAGATGTCATTGACCAACTCTTGAAAGACGGCAGGAGCGTTACAGAGGCCAAAGGGCATTACCAGATATTCATAGTGGCCGTCCCGGGTGTTGAATGCCATCTTCCATTCATCCCCCTGACGGATATGAACCAGGTTGTACGCCCCACGGAGGTCTAGTTTGGTGAAGATTCTAGCCCCCCTCAGACGATCAAATAACTCCGGAATGAGCGGAAGGGGATACTTATTCTTCACCGTGATCTGGTTAAGGCCTCTATAGTCTATACAGGGACGGAGAGAGCCGTCCTTCTTTTTGACGAAAAAGAAGCCTGCTTCCGCCGGGGAGGTAGATTTCCGGATGAATCCCCTGGCCAGATTCTCCTCAATATATTCGGACATCGAGCGGGTCTCAGCAGCGGATAATGGATAAATACGCCCACGGGGAGGAGAAGTACCAGGTAACAAGTCGATAGGGCAGTCGTATGGTCTATGAGGGGGTAGTGTCTCTGCTTCCTTTTTATTAAAGACATCAGCATAAGACCAATAAGGGATCGGAAGTCCAGGTAGATTAGCTGGGGTAGGAGAAGGACGGACGGGATGGACGGGAACCAGACAGGTCTTATGGCAGCCCTGTCCCCAGCGAAGGACTTCTCCGGTCTGCCAGTCAAGAACGGGTGCATGTCTCTGGAGCCAAGGTAGACCTAGCAGGAGGGCGTGAGAGAGTCCAGGCAGAACATGGAAGGAGATACTTTCAGAATGCAGCATTCCCACCTGCAGAGTAATGGATTCGGTGATGAGTTGGATGGGGCGTGGTAAGAGCCCCCCATCCACGGCAGCAACAGACAAGGGTACAACCAGAGGTTTGGTGGGGATGCGGTATTTCTCTACCAGGGACTGTGAGATAAGATTCCCGGCTGCTCCAGAGTCAAGTTGGGCTAGTTCGAAATAACGGTTCTCCCCGTAGACGATTGAAACTGACAACAGCAGGGATGGAGAGGATTTATTCTTGTCTAGGTGGACCTCTCTGAGCGAACCTAGACACAGGCGTTTCCCGACCTCTCCGGGCAGGCACGGATCCGGTGCTCCTTACTGCCACAGTAGAAGCAGGTCCCCTCGGCACGGCGTAAGTCCTGACAGGTCTTGACCATCTTGGTCTGGTCGACCTGCATAGGCTCAGGAGAGTGTACCTGGTAAGAGACAGAAGGAGTGACGGGTTTCTGAAAAGTAGGAGCTAGACGTGGTAATCTCCTCTCACGGGTGACCTCTCTGGCACGCTCCTGGAACCGTAGGTCAATCTGGGTGGCAAGAGTTATTAAATCATCGAGAGTGGTAGGAATGTCCCGACCGGCAAGCTCATCTTTAATACGGCCGGACAGACCCTCCCAGAAGACGGAAACCAGAGCGTCGTTATCACAGGCCAGCTCCGAGGCAAGGGTACGGAACCGTATGGCATATTGGCCCACGGTGAGACTTTCCTGACGGAGGCGTAGCAGAGATGATGCGGATGAGGTCTTCCGTCCGGGTTCGTCGAAGACTTTCCGGAAAGCCGTGAGAAAAGCAGGCAAGTTGGATACCAGGGGGTCTCCTCTCTCCCATAGAGGATTTAGCCAGGCCAGGGCCTCCCCGGTGAGATGGGACATGATGAATGCAATTTTGGCCCGGTCGGAGTTAAACTGGTGAGATAATAGTTCAAAGTGCAGGGTGCACTGATTTATGAAGCCCCGAGCCTGGGCGGAGTCGCCTCCGAAGCGAGGAGGTGCAGAAAGCCGGGGTCCGGGGTAAGATACCATGGTATTAGTGGGCAGTGGAGCTGCCGGATTGCGAGACATGGCACTGGCGGAGGTTGCTGGTGGAGCAGTCAGAGTGTCCAGGCGAGTATTGACATTCCGCAGGTGACCCAGAATGGACTCCTGTTGGGACCTTTGACGGGACAGTTCATGACACAGGTCCGAGAGCGAGGGAGCTTGGGTGCCACCGGGTTCCATGGCCCGAGCAAACTGTAACGGGTCTGGGAGGCGGAACCTCTGAGCTACTATACAAGTGGGCGGTCCTTGTAAGGGAGCGGGTGGCGACCAGGGAAGACGGGCTGGAAGTCTCAGCAGGTGAACGGGACAGTCTCTGAGTGAACGGGACAGTCTCTGAGTGAACGGGCTGGAGGTCACGGCAAGTGACCGGGGCAGTCTCTAGGTATAGGGTTGGTACGACCTGTGGCGGCTGAAGATAGACGTGAGCTCCCAGGTGAGCAGGCGAGAGTCTCTGGACGAATGGGTGGTCACAGCATGTGACGGCAGAGCCTCCAGGAAGACCAGCGGACAGGCGACAGATGAGCGCTCCCAGGTGAGCGGGCAGAAGTCTCTGGACAGGCGGGTGGTCACAGCACGTGACGGCAGAGCCTCCGGGTAGGCAAGCAGACAGGTAGCAGATGAGCGCTCCCAGGTGAGCGGGCAGGAGTCACTGGACAGGCAGGTGGTCACAGCACGTGACGGCGGAGCCTCCAGGTAGGCTAGCAGGCAGGTAGCAGATGTGCGCTCCCAGGTGAGCGGGCAAGCTGGTCCATAGACAGACTGACAGGAGTTGGAAGGCAGACCGTCGGACCTCAGGCAAGCAGGCAGGTAGCTGATGTGCGCTCCCAGGTGAGCGGGCAGGCTGGTCCTTAGACAGACTGACAGGATTAGTAAGGCAGACCGTCGGACCTCAGACTAGCAGGCAGGTAGCAAGTAATCAGGCAGGAATCTGGCAGGTAACTGGCAGGTAACTGGCAACGGGACCTGAGGGCTGAAGCACAGGTGAGACACAGGTGAAAACAACATTGCTCGGGCACCTCCATTTTGGAGGAGGTGCCTTATATATGGTAAAGTCCTCCGGCCATTGGCCGGGGACTCCTTAGGACGGCGCGCGCGGCCCCTTTAAGAGGGAGGGAGAGCGCGCGCGCCCTAAGCACAGTGGCCGGGAAGGAGCGCGCGCTGCCAGCAGAGCGGGAGAGGGACGCCGGGCACAGAGCAAAGCGGTGAGGGGAACAGCGTCCCTGCCTAGCAGAGGGCAGGGATGCCGGCACTACAGCCTTTTTGTATGACCAAACAACTCAATCTTGGCTTCATCAGTCCACAGGACCTTCTTCTAAAAAGAAATTGGCTTCTCCAAATGTGCTTTTGCATACATCAGCCGACTCTGTTTGTGGCGTGCTTGCAGAAATGGCTTCTTTCGCATCACTCTCCCATACAGCTTCTCCTTGTGCAAAGTGCGTTGTATAGTTGACCGATGCACAGTGACACCATCTGCAGCAAGTTGATGCTGCAGCTCTCTGGAGGTGGTCTGAGGATTGTCCTTGACTGATCTCACCATTCTTCTTCTCTGCCTTTCTGATGTATTTCTTGGCCTGCCACTTCTGGCCTTAACAAGAACTGTCCCTGTGTTCTTCCATTTCCTTACTATGTTCCTCACAGTGGAAACTAACAGGTTAAATCGCTGAGACAGCTTTTTGTATCCTTCCCCTGAACAACTATGCTGAATAATCTTTGTTTTCAGATCATTTTACTGTTGTTTTGAGGAGCCCATGATGCCACTCTTCAGAGGAGATTCAAACAGGAGAATAACTTGCAAGTGGCCACTTTAATTAGCTTCTCTCATGATTGCATACACCTGGCTATGAAGTTCAAAGCTCAATGAGGTTAAAAAAACAAAAAAAGTGCTTTAGTAAGTCAGTAAAAAGTAGGTAGGAGTATTTAAAACAAGAAAATGATAAGGGTGCCCATACTTATGCACCTGTCAAATTTTGTTTGAATGCAGATTGCACATTTTCTGTTAGTACAATAAACCTCATTTCAAGGCAGAAACATTACTGTGTCCAACAGTTATTACATATATCAAACTGAAATAGCTGTTACAAAAACACCAATTTTTATAAAACATTAAGCTTAAGATTAATAGGGGTGCCCAAACTTTTTCATATAACTGTATAAGGCTATTAGAGCCTCTTTCTCGCCTGTTCTGGCTCTCATAGACTTACATTGAGGTGTGACTTTCGACTCGCCAATCAAACCCTGGAGCGATCCGGCAGGTCACAAACTGCAGAGGATGACTGTTTTTTTTTACCACCCATTCATTTGAATTTGGTCCATGTCATGAAAATATTGAAAATCTTTCTTCTCCCCTGTCTTAGATATCAAGAAAATATTAAGGATTTCTCTCTCCCTCTGAAACCCTCATTCCCCCCCCTCCTATCTACGATTTGTCAGAGCTGAGAATTTAAAGAGCTGACCCATTGGCCAGTGGCTTGCATGCAAATTAGCATACACATGAGAAGTGGCTAAAAGGCAGATGCCAGTACCAAGAGAGGTGGCAAACCCAATTAACATGTGAGAGTGTTTTCCAGTGACACAGACCTGCAATAAATCTACATCGAGATGAGAAGGTTGTATTCCCAGAACTTAAGAAGAATTCAACAGGAATCTTTAGTCTGGCCTGCGCCGGTGCAAAATATGGGATATCAGAAGTTCCATACATCCAATAATAATGGGACCCGTATTTTTAGTGGCAGTGTATGCCAAGGAACGATATGGATAATTTTACGTAGCTGTACGCCCCTACGGTTCTGTAATCGTTCCCTCCCCCGAAGCCATACGCTACCAGAACGCAGGCGACCGACCAGGCCTGTATTATATTTCAAATTTGGTCGGTGGTGGCAGCGAATAATAATAAGTGTGTAAGATAAGGAAAGGGAAAAGTAGGAAAAGTGTGGATATAAAGAAATTTAAAATGCATAAACTTTATTGATTAATTAAAATCCTATAGATATAAAATTACTCATGCATCTATAGATGCATATAAGGTAACCACCTACTGGTTGAAAAAGTGGTACCCACTAATAGATCTGGCTGGATGTAGTGTAGGGCAAATTTTGGGACACCTCAGTCGAGTCCCCCTAATGTAGGACAGAGGTTATATATATATGTGATATCCCCATATATTGGAATAGCCTAAATATGAATGTCAGGTGGAACGATTAAAGTTGAGAAAAATAATTGCTATAGTGTCCTGGGACCTTGCTGGATTAAGCCCTCCACCTCCAAAAAATGTTGGCCTGTGTTTTTATACCTAAGAACTTTTTGGAACAAAGTTTTGGAACATATTGCTTTGGTGCCGGATTTCTTCATATTTCATGTGAACAGTCTCAGTATAACATTGTCATTGTCATTGTGCTGTCAATGAAAGAGCCCTCAACCTGGGATAATATGACCATATGAAAAATGATTAAGGGTATGTGCACACGATGCAGAAATGCTCAGGATTTTTTCCTGAGCATTTCTGCATCTCCCTGGCAGGAAAAAACGCATGCGGATTGTACATACGGTTTCCTGCCAGGGACATGCGGAAATGAAGCGGTCTTCACTTTCATTTCCGCATGCGGGTTGACAAGCGCTTTCCAAGCGATTTTAGCATCACTTGGAAAGTGCTTGTCAACTTCACACTATATAAATCCATGCAACCGGCATGGATTTATATAGTGTGTGAATGTCAAAAAATAAAAAATAAATATATACTTTACCCTCTGATGGCCCCCGGTGTCCTGCTTCGCTCGGTCCCGGCTACCGGCAGTGAAGACTGAAGGACCTGCCGACGTCAGCATCACGTGACCCGTCACATGACTCTGACGTCAACGAAGGTCCTTCTTCATTCAACCGAGAAGTGCCGGGAACCAAGCAGGAGCGCTGCGCGGGCCGTCAGAAGGTGAGTATATATATATTTTTTATTTTATTCTTTTTTTTTTAATGGTACCTGGGTCTGGATGAGAGTCCTCTCATCCACACCCGGGTACCATCCGCACATTAGACCGCATGAAAAGCGCATCAACATATACAGTGATGCGGATTCCATGCGGTCTAATGCAAGTCAATGGCGCCAAAAAAGCAGCGTTTCCGCAAAATTAATTGACATGCTGCGGATTTTTGAGCGCAGCGTTTACGCTGCGGAAAAATCTGCATCATGGGCACAGCACATGCGGATTTCAATTGGGGAACATTGCTGCCCTTCTACTATGCGTTTTTCATGCATTTCCGCGGCGTTTACGCAATTGGAAAAACGCCGCGGAAACGCATGAAAAACGCATCGTGTGAACTCAGCCTAAGTCACATCATCAAATTGCGGATGTGACTGGGTCAGTGAGTAGCTCCATGTGCTCATGCACATGATCCACAGGAGCTACCTCCTATTGCATGCATTACTCTGGTTGATAGACCCAATGTAGAACATGCTTGAACATTTTCCATTGGTCCACATAGGAATATCAATCATGAATGTAAGCACCCAAACTATATTTGGTCCGCTTGCTGTCTAAATCCAGTCTTTGGAGCACACAGATCAAACATGGACTGTAAATACGTTCACCATAAGGAGCTACACTGATAGTTACAACTATGGTATCAGTCACCAGTTAACACTCAATGAATAGCTGCTGTTAACCCCATTACCTCCGAGGTTGGTTTGCACTTTATTGACCAGGCCAATTTTTACAATTCTGATCACTGTCACTTTATGAGGTAATGCCTCTGGAATGCTTCAACAGATCCCGCTGATTCTGTGAATGTTTTCATGACATATTGTACTTCATGATAGTGGTAAAATTTCTTCAATATCACTTGCATTTATTTGTGAAAAAATCAGAAATTTGGCGACAATTTAGAAAATTTCGCAATTTTCAAACTTTGAATTTTTATACCCTTAAATCAGAGAGATATGTTACACAAAATAGTTAATAAATAACATTTCCCACATGTCTACTTTACATCAGCAGAATTTTGGAACCAAATTTTTTTGGGGGGGGTTAGGAAGTTATAAAGGTTAAAAGTTGACCAGCAATTTCTCATTGTTCCAACAAAATTTACAAAACCATTTTATTAGGGACAACATCACATTTAAAGTGGCTTTGAGGGACCTTTATGACAGAAAATACCCAAAAGTGACACCATTCTAAAAACTGCACCCCTCAAGGTGTTCAAAACCACATTCAAGAAGTTTATTAACCCTTCATGTGTTTCACAGGTATTTTTGGAAAGTGGAAGAAAAAAAATTAACATTTAACTTTTATCACAAAAATATTACTCTAAACCCCTTTTTTTTTTTTCAAGGGTAACAGGAAAAAATGGACCCCAAAATTTTTTGTGCAATTTTTTCTGAGCACGCCAATACCCAATATATGGGGCAAACCACTGTTTGGGTGCACAGAAACTAAACCTCTCAGGGAACAGGGATCTAGATGTGTGGTGAGCACCCTGAACCCCCACGTGCTTCACAAAAGTTTATAACATGGAGCCGTGAAAATTAAAAAAAAATCAAACTTTTTCCATAAAAATGATGTTTTAGCCCCAATTTTTTTATTTTCACAATGGTAAGAGGAGAAAATGGACCCCAAAAACTTTTGTGCAATTTCTCCTGAGTACCCCGATGCCCCATATGTGGGGAAAATACAGTGTTTGGGTGCACGGCAGGGTTTAGAAGGGAAGCAGCACTGTGTGACTTTTTGAACGCAAAATTGGCTGGAATTGAGAGCGGACATCATGTCGCATTTGGAGAGCCCCTGATGCACCTAAATAGTGGAAACCCCCCACAAGTGACCCCATTTTGGAAACTAGACCCCTCAAGGTTTTTATCAAGGGGTATAGTGAACATTTTGAACCCAGAGGTATGACACAGAGCTTGATAACATTAGGTCATCATATTGAATAAGTTGTCATTAGTCTTGAGGGGGTACTCAGATATGCACCATGTATCGCGGGTGCTCGAGTGACATACTTGAGTCCCCGCCGCGCATGTTTCACGGTTGTTAGACACAAAAAAAACATGCGGGTATCGCTTGTGCATGGCAGGCAATACCCGCCAGGTTATTTTGGCCGCGAAGCATATGGGGCAGTGATTCAAGCATGTCACTCGAGCACCCGCGATACTCGGTGCATACTCAAGAACCCGATGCAAACTCAAGTAGCGAACACTTGCACTCGACACTAGTTGCCAAATCATCATTTTTTTTTGTTTACTTTTGAAAAAATTCCAACCCCAACACAACCCTAGCCCTAGCACAACCCTAACTCTAACCCTAGCACAACCCTAACCCTAGCACAACCCTACCACAACCCTATTCCTAGCACAACCCTAACCCTAGCACAACCCTATCTCTAGCACAATCCTAACTCTAGCACAACCCTAACTCTAGCACAACCCTGACCCTAGCACAACCCTAACCCTAGCACAATCCTAACCCTAGCACAACCCTAACCCTAGAGTTTATTTTTTACGCCTTTCTCCGTGCAGTATAAGTGACTAGATGACTTTATTCTTCGATTCCGTGCGATTACAGCGATACCAGATTCATAGCGGGTTTTTATTATTGACAGTTGTCACACACTAAAAGACGCTTTTTTTTGCAAAGACTAGTTTTTGCATTGCCATATTTTGAGAGCTATAATTTTTCCATATTTTGGCCAAGAGTCATGTGACGGCTTAATTTTTGCGGGACGAGTTGGCATTTTTAATGGTGCCATTTTCAGGCATGTGACATTTTTTGATTGCTTTCTATTCTGATTTTTGGAAGGCAGAATAAAAAAAAACAACAATTCAGGGATTTTTTTTTTTTTTTTTATGCCGATCTGCGTGTGGTAAAATTAATAAGGCAGCTTTATTCTTCGGGTCAGTACGTTTATAGCGGTACCACATTTATTTCATTTTTTATGTTTTGGCGCTTTTACACAATAAAAAATTTTATACAAAATGAATATTTTTTGCATCACTTTATTCTAAGAGTTATAACTTTTTTATTATTTGGCTGATGGAGCTATATTTGTTTTTTGCGGGACAAGATGACGTTTTCAGCGGTACCATTTTTATTTACATTCGTCTTTTTGATCTCGTTTTATTCCATTTTTTGTTTGGCGGTATGATGATAAAGCATCATTTTTTTCTTCAGTTTTTATTTATCTTTTTTACCATGTTCACTAAAGGGGATAACTAGTGGGACAGTTTTATAGGTCAGGTCGTTCCGGACGCAGCGATACCAAATATGTGTACTTTTATTGTTTCGTTTTTTGTTTTTTCATAATACTATTAATTGATGGGTACAATATATTTTTATTTTTTGGGGATTCTTTTTTTCATTTTTTTTTTTTATTTTTACAATTTTTTTAAAAAAAATTTTTTTTCATTTTCTGATTTTTTTTTTACTTTTACACTTTGTCCCACTATGGGAAGTTCACTTTTTGCAGGCTGATCATCTGTACACTGTGTGCCGAATTATTAGGCAAATGAGTATTTTGATCACATGATACTTTTTATACATGTTGTCCTACTCCAAGCTGCATAGGCTTGAGAGCCAACTACCAATTAAGTAAATCTGGTGATGTGCATCTCAGTAATGAGGAGGGGTGTTGACTAATGACATCAACACCCTATATTAGGTGTGCTTAATTATTAGGCAACTTCCTTTCCTTTGGCAAAATGAGTCAGAAGAGAGATTTGACGGGCTCTGAAAAGTCCAAAATTGTGAGATGTCTTGCAGAGGGATGCAGCAGTCTTTAAATTTCCAAACTTTTGAAGCATGATCACCGAACCATCAAGCGTTTCATGGCAAATAGCCAACAGGGTCGCAAGAAGCATGTTGGCCAAAAAAGGTGCAAAATAACTGCCCATGAATTGATGAAAATCAAGCGTGAAGCTGCCAAGATGCCATTCGCCACCAGTTTTGCCATATTTCAGAGCTGCAACGTTACTGGAGTATCAAAAAGCACAAGGTGTGCGATACTCAGGGACTTGGTCAAGGTAAGGAAGGCTGAAAAACGACCACCTTTGAACAAGAAACATAAGATAAAAAGTCAAGAATGGGCCAAGAAATATCTTAAGACTGATTTTACAAAGGTTTTATGGACTGATGAAATGAGAGTGACTCTTGATGGGCCAGATGGATGGGCCAGAGGCTGGATCAGGAAAGGGCAGAGAGCTCCACTCAGACTCAGACGCCAGCAAGGTGAAGGTAGGGTACTGGTGTAGGCTGGTATCATCAAAGATGAACTTGTGGGACCTTTTCGGGTTGAGCTTGAAGTGAAGCTCAACTCCCAGACCTACTGCCAGTTTCTGGAAGACAACTTCTTCAAGCAGTGGTACAGGAAGAAGTCGGTATCGTTCAAGAAAAACATGATTTTCATGCAGGACAATGCTCCATCACATGCATCCAACTACTCCACAGCGTGGCTGGCCAGTAAAGGTCTAAAAGATGAAAAATTAGTGACATGGCCCCCTTGTTCACCTGATCTGAAGCCCATAGAGAACCTGTGGTCCATCATAAAATGTGAGATCTACAGGGAGGGAAAACAGTACACCTCTCGGAACAGTGTCTGGGAGGCTGTGGTGGCTGCTGCACGCAATGTTGATTGAAAACAGATCAAGCAACTGACAGAATCTATGGATGGAAGGCTGTTGAGTGTCATCATAAAGAAAGGTGGCTATACTGATCACAAATTTTTTTGTTTTTGCATGTCAGAAATGTTTATTTCTACATTTTGTGCACTGATATTGGTTTACCTGGTAAAAATAAACGAGTGAGATGGGATTATATTTGGTTTTTATTAAGTTGCCTAATAATTCGGCCCAGTAATAGTTACCTGCACAAACAGAAATCCTCCTAAGATAGCCAAATCTAAAAAAAAACTCTCTCCAACTTCCAAAAATATTAAGCTTGGATATTTATGATTCTTTTCGGTTGATTGAGAACATAGTTGTTGATCAATAATAAAAATAATCCTCTAAAATTCAACTTGCCTAATAATTCTGCACACAGTGTATAGCATTGGGATGCAGCACCATCCGTGTGCTATACAGGCTGTCAGCGCTGCAGAGGGAGAAGATACTGTGATCATGCACTGCGCATGACCAAAGTATCTTCCTGGTGTCAGGTGACATGGCAACCATGGGACCCGGCCACTGACACCGCAGGACGCTGGAGAGGAAGTGAGTACCGGCGCTTACCTCCTCTTGCCACCAGAATGCTGCGATCGTCTTTGATCGCAGCATTTCGGGGGTTAATGTGTGGGACCGCTCCAGCACATAGCATCAGGTGTCAGCTGTGGCAATCACTGTGTGCAGGCTGAATCGCCTATGCATACTAATACGTATATGGTAGTGTTGAGCCACCCCCGTAGTGTTCGAGTTCGGTTCGGTTCGTCGAACACCCGTGTGTTCGCCGAACTGTTCGTCGAACTGTTCGTCGAACACCTTCGAACACCGTTAAAACCAATGGCAGGCAAACAAAAACACATAGAAACACATAGAAAACACCTTCAAAGGTGTCCAAAAGCTGACAAACTGCTCAGAAGACATAACTAACACATGGAAAAGTGACAAGTACATATAGTCATGCGAAAATAAAAGAGGTGGAGGAGTAAAAGGAGGGGGAGACACAGATATAGGCATGTCATGCCCTTCTAAAATCCAAAAAGTGAGAAGCCGACACGGCCAGTCCGCTCCTGCCCGTGCCACCTCCGTGTCGCCGGGTTTGTGCCAGAGCCGCGGTGAACCCTGACGGCCAGCCCCCCTCTCCCAATACTGGTGCCTGTCTGCTGGTGGGTCGAGCGAGCCCCCCTGTGGTGGAGGCAGCTCTAAGCTTTTTAATTTAAATTGTCTCTCTAATTTGAATGAATACACTTTAAATCCATTTACAAGGATCTATTGGAGGGCAAGTCTCATGCCAGCAGCCGCGGTAATTCCAGCTCCAGTAGCGTCCACTAAAGCTGCTGCAGTTAAAAAGCTTTTATAAGGATCGAGCTCGGCTGTCCACCGCAAGGCATCCTACTGCCAGTCCCAGCCCCTATGCCTTGGGGTGCCTCCTGATGCTCTTCACTAAGTATCCCATGGTCCCGAAGCATTTCCTTTGAAAAAATTAAGTGTCTAAACTACAGGTGGTGTAGCTTGCTTAACAGCCGGGATAATCCGCTGACTAGCAGACACTGCTACTAGGCACAAAGTATTTCCTGGGCTAGATGCAGTTAAAAATTTGTAATTAGAAACTCTCGTTGGATGCTGAGAAAGCCTTCCATAGAGTCTCCTGGCACGCCATATATGATTCTCTTAAAAAGCTTGGGGTAGGGGTCTAGGGGACCATTTTATAGCCAAAATCACGGCCCTGTATCGCAATACGTC
Source organism: Phyllobates terribilis (assembly GCF_046119375.1). Classification (NCBI taxonomy): domain Eukaryota; kingdom Metazoa; phylum Chordata; class Amphibia; order Anura; family Dendrobatidae; genus Phyllobates; species Phyllobates terribilis. The sequence continues at coordinate 228,379,803 of NW_027362763.1, forward strand.
ACCTAGGCTTAAGATAAATGGAACTGTAGCACCCTGAGGGCTCGGTTGCTACAGATGTATTGCACCTCACCCAGAGGTGTGATATCTCACTCTCAGGTAAGGATGGAGTGTGGATCAGGACCCGACACCTGCATGCATTACACCACATTGCCGTGGGGCAGGGCGACCAATATGCCCCTGGGCACGACAGTCCCTGTCCCTGGCTGGAGTGGGGGGAGGGAACACTGAGGAAGGGGAACCCTGTAGTGCAGGAGCAGGGAGGAAGCAGTTCCTGGGTGCATTGAGAAGGGAGTATAAAAGGTGGGCACCATCTTAGTTCAGTGCAGAGAAGTCTGAGCAGAAGTGGCAGGGAGCAGGGGCTCTGCATGAGCTCTGCTCCGGAGGCGGGCCTAGTAACAGAGGCCCAGACCTGGAAGAGGGAGACGGAAGGAAGAGGAGCGGAGAAGGCTCCAGGAATGAGGAATGAAGGGATCCCAGGGGTGCGGACGGGCGAGTCGCCACCGCACGCCCGAATCCACCTGCGTGGAGGGGTCAGGCCAAAGGGGGAGACCGGTCCCCGAACTAGTGGAGGCAGGAAACGACCCTCAGCTAGAAACCAGAGGCTCTGACATTTTATGTGGCGCAGCCCCTCGCTACACCCGCTAGGAAGGCACCACATAGGGTCAGGGAAACTGGCGCCAAGTTTACCAAGAGGAGGCCCGAGGCAGCCGGACAGAAGTGTTGGTAAGAAAGGCCAGACAAAGGACACACAAAAGGGGTCCTGTGAAGTGCTCCAAAGTTATCTGGGAGTTGTCTGAGCTCCTCACCTGGTGAGCACAGTACGACGTGGGCAGCCGTTACCTGCAGACGTGGTCTGGATAATAAGAACTGTGAGTAAAGGTCCTGGACTGCATCACTGACTCCGTGTCGTTACTGCTGCTGCCCTGCATCATCACCCCCATCCTCCGCATACACTGCCCTGAGGCTATACTCCTCCCGTGGGGAGTTATGCTACGCTCTGCTGCACTCACAACACCAGCCTCAGCGGTCTGCCCTGTAGCGGCAGTTCACTCTGACCGCAATCCACGGGTGGCGTAGTCGGACATTTAAACATCAAAACCACATAAATAGTTCCACCACTGGTTTGACTGCCCTGAGCCACGGAACCGGGTCGCCGCCACGAAGACTACAACCACCAGCATCCACCAAAAAGGGTCCGGCTCCGGGTGTCCCAAGGCCCAGGGGGTACGTCAGAACATTTTCATCACCTTTCACAATCACCAATGGGACAAGGCAGGGATGTCCTCTGTCCCCTCTCTTATACATCCTAGTGACGGAGCACCTGCTCTCATCAATTCGCCATAACCCCAATATTAGGTGGATTGAGGTGGGAGGCACCGAGTACAAGTGCTCTCTATTTGCTGATGATGTCCTAGTATATATCACTCAATCACATATATCCATCCCTGCTGTTATGGCTGAAATAGATCACTTTGTTACATGGTCAAATTTTAAAATCAATGCAGCGAAGTCTGAGGCCCTCGATGTCTCCCTCCCCAAATCCATATAGGATTCCATCCAGTCCAACTTTCCCTTTGCCTGGCCCTCACAGGGTATCAAATACTTAGGAATTCCTATTCATAGAGACCTCTCCCATCTATGTTATCTTAATTTTGGGCCCTTTATTGAACAATTCCATACAGACCACGGTTGGCAAGTTAGAACTGTAAGATTCACTACGTGAACCACTGGTGTTTTGTGGAAAAGCACATGTACACTGCGTTCCAAATTATTATGCAAAAAGTGTTTAGGAGTGATAAGGGAAGAATTTGTTTGTTTGTCAGTTAAACTCATTGATGGTGATGTGTGTCAGGGCTCTTTATATCACTGTAAGCAATTGCAGACACCTGTGCTAATTAGTTTGGCAGGTGTGTCCAATGAAAGGCAAGACTACTTAAGAAGGCTCTCTCACATTATTAAGCAGCCTACATTTTCTGCCAAAATGGGAAAGAAAAAGGATGTGTCGGCTGCTGAGAAGCAACAAATTGTGGAGTGTTTAGGTCAAGGCATGACTACAATCAACATTGTGCGATGATCAGGATGAAGTGTCTTGGCAATCAAGAAGTATGTAGCTGATTCACAGTACACACGTGTGCGTGCTGATAAGGGCAAATTGAGGACTCTTTCCTACAGGCAATTACGTCAGGTTAAAAGAGCAGCGACAAGAAAGCCTTGTCATAGCAGCAGACAAGTTTTTGAAGCTGCTGGTGCCTCCAACGTCCCCCGAACAACAAGATGCAGGGTCCTTCAGAGGTTTGCAGCTGTGCATACGCCATCCTGTCGACCTCCTCTATCCACTTCACACAAGCAGAAACGGCTCCAGTGGGCCAAACATTACATGAAGACTGATTTCAAAACTGTTTTGTTCACGGATGAGTGCCATGCAGCGCTCGATGGTCCAGATGGATGGAGTGGAGGATGGCTGGTTGATGGACACCCCACGCAAACACGGCTACAGCGCCAACAAGGAGGAGGTGGAGTAATGTTTTGGGCTGGAATCATGGGGAGAGAGATTGTCGGCCCCTTTAGGATCCCTGAAGGCGCTAAAGATGAACTCCATAATGTATATGGATTTTCTCAAACAGCACTTCCTGCCATGGTTCAAGAAGAAGAACCGTGTATTTCACAGCAAGATCATTTTTCTGCATGATAATGCACCATCTCATACTGCACATAAAACATCTGCATCTCTGGCTGATATGGGCATAAAAGGGGACAAACTTATGGTGTGACCCCCATGCTCCCCTGACCTCTACCCCATTCAGAACCTTTGGAGCATCATTAAAAGGAGTGTCTATGATGGCGGGAGGCAGTTCACATCTAAGCAACAGCTCTGGGAGGGTATTCTGTCCTCATGCAAAACAATTGAAGCAGAAACCATCCAAAACCTGACAAATTCAATGGACGAGAGAGTTCAGAAGCTCCTTTTGAACAAGGGGTCCTATGTGAAAATGTAACATCACCTACAATAAAGTTTTGAGTTGAAAACTGTTTGATTTCAGTTTCTAACAACCTGCTAATGCTTATAATTTCAAAAATGACCATTTTTTTGGTCTTTATTAAAATGAAAAGGTTGATCGAAAAGTTTGGGGGATCTAAGAGTGTGGCAACCCAGTAGTCATGATTACTTCGAATTCTGACAATATGAGGGTCATGCTGCAGGTAGTGCAGCAAGAAGGCACTTATGTGTCTTGCGCATCTCGGAGCCCCAAAATTATTTTCCGGGCTAGATGCAGCTAAAAATTATTTTTAATTTTAAATCTGGTGGAGCTTATTATAGATGGCCTAATAGGATCAGTGCTGCACACTGCTACAAAGCCCAAATTATTTTCCAGTCAAGATACAGATAAACATGATTAGTAATTTGAAAGCTTAAAACGGTTGGTAGGGTGATTTTAACCAATCATCAAGCTTTTACTCTCCCCAGGATGACACAGGGGTAGAAAAGTCGTTTCGGATCCATGATTTGTTCATCTTTATGAACGTGAGTCTGTCTACATTATCAGTGGAGAGCCGCGTGCGCTTATCTGTCAGCACACCACCAGCAGCGCTGAACACACGTTCAGACAGAACGCTGGCTGCGGGGCATGACAAGATCTCCAAGGCGTAAGTGGCTAGCTCCGGCCATTTATCCAGATTGGAAGCCCAAAAAGAGCAAGGGTCCAGTGACACAGTCGTGGCTTCATTGTTTACTTGGAGATACTCCTGTACCATCGTCTCTAGGCGTTGACTATGTGTCAGACTTCTTGTCTCCTGTGGCCTTGCAAAGGATGGGCTAAAAAAGTGGTGAAATGATTCCGCAAAATTGATGTTACCAGCAGATACTGTGGTTCTGTTATGGTTTGAGTGCTGAACACTTGACGGTCCCACGGTTGGCAAGTTGGAACTGTGAGATTCACTACGTGCACCACTGGTATTTTGTGGAAAAGCACATGTAAGATTCTGCAACAGTCTCTGCTGATACTCCTGCATGCGTGCATCCCTTTCTATGGCAGGAATAATTTCTGCAAATTTACTTTTGTACCGGGGATCTAACAGTGTGGCAACCCAGTAGTCAGGATTATTTCTAATTCTCACAATTCGAGGGTCATGTTGCAGGTAGTGCAGCAAGAAGGCACTCATGTGTGTTGCGCATCCAGGAGCACCAAGTCCCTGTTGTGTTGGTGGCGAGGTAACAATCATGCTTCCTTCCTCTGTCCTCTCTCCCCAACCTCGCACAACAGAAATGTGATCAAGGTCTCCCTCATCTGATGAGTCTTCCATCAGTTCGTCCTCCACTTCTTCCTGGGCTCCTGCACCTTCCTCACTAGTTTGGCTGCTACCATGCGCCCTGGTAAAACCATCTCCCCCACCCTCACATGCCTGCCGCCTTGGTGCTGCCGACCGTCTGGACCTTGCAGATGTTAGCCCTTCCGCATACAACTCCTCCTCCTCTACTTCCTCCACCTCCTCTTGTGCCACCACCTGACTCCGAATTCTGTTTAACATGTGCTCCAGCATGTAAATAACCGGAATAGTCATGCTGATAATGGCATCGTCAGCACTAAACATCTTCGTCGCCATTTCAAAACTGTGCAGAAGGGTGCATAGGTCCCTGATCTGAGACCACTCCTCCAGCGTGATTTGCCCCACCTCTGAATCTCGTTGGCCCAGGCTATACGTCAGAACGTATTGCACCAGGGCTTGTCGGTGCTGCCACAGTCGCTGCAACATGTGCAGAGTTGAATTCCACCGGGTAGGCACATCGCATTTTAGCCGGTGAAGTGGCAGGCCCAACGACTTCTGTAGAGATGTAAGTCGCTGAGCTGCGGGATGCGAACGGCGGAAGTGAGCACACAGCGACCGTGCCCTCTGCAGAAGGCCATCTAGTCTGGGATAGTGGGCTAAAAATTGCTGGACAACCAGGTTCAACACGTGAGCCATACAAGGCACGTGTGTGACATTGCCCCGGCGAAGGGCCGCACCCAGGTTTGCAGCATTGTCGCACACGGCCTTCCCTGGTTTCAGGTCCAGTGGAGACAACCATTCATGAAATTGGTTCTCCAGAGCTGACCACAACTCCTCAGCTGTGTGACTCACATTTCCCAGACATTTCAAAGTAAAAACCGCCTGATGACGTTGAGCCCTACTGCCAGCATAGTAAGGAGGTGTGCAGGATCCCTTCTGCGCTGTTAGAAAGCTTGTGGCATGACCAGACAGGCTTTGGGTGCAGGTGGAAGACCGAGAGGAGGTTGAGGAGGCAGAAGCAGTGGAGGAACTTTGACATAAAGAGGATTGACGTACAACTCGTGGGGACGGCAAGACTTGGACAGCAGCCCCTTGTCCTGCTGTCACCATAGTTACCCAGTGCCCAGTCAGCGACATGTAACGCCCCTGTCCATGCCTACTCGTCCAAGTGTCTGTGGTGAAATGCACCCTGTCACACACAGAGTTTCTCAAAGAAGCGGTGATGTTGTGTGCGACATGCTGGTGGAGCGCAGGCACACCTTTCTTTGAGAAGTAGTGCCAACTGGGCATCTGGTACTGGGGCACTGCGACGGACATAAGGTCTCGAAAATCCTCTGTGTCCACCAGGCGGAAAGGCAGCATTTCTGTAGCCAAGAGCTTGCAGATGGTGAAATTCAACCTCTTAGCTTTCTCATGGCTAGGAGGAAATGGTCTTTTACTTGTCCACATCTGAGGGACCGAGGGCTGGCTATTGTGCTTAGACGGGGTTGATAAGGGTGTCCCCGGCAAACTGCCGGTCTGTGAGGAAGATGCAGGCGGACATGTTAGGTTGCCTTGATCCAAAGGTGGTGCTATCGATGTCGGACAGCGCTCAACACCAGCTGGTGTTACCACCTCCAAAGAAAATGATCCGCTGGCTGTTGCGGGTAAAGAGGTGGCAGGTCTGCGCCCCAAAACAGGTGTGACTGCTGTCCCCCCAGTCACAGAGGATGAAGAGGCCGCGGATGCACAAGATATGGCAGACGGTGGTTGGCCCGGCCGGCTAGGCCGCATTGTAGCACACTGAGCTTCCCACTGCAACTTATGCTTCATGTCCATGTGCCGGTTCATGCATGAAGTACTCAAACTATGTATTTTTTGGCCTCTACTTAGCTTTTGCTGACAAATGTTACAGATAACACGAGTTGGGTCATCTTTATCGATCTGAAAAAATGCCCAGACTATGCAAGGCTTAGCACCCATGCGACCTGAATAGCCACCACGACTTGTGGTGAGAGGCAGAGTTGTGTTTGAGGATGCAGTTGTTGACGTGCTTCCAGTACTACGTCTCTGTCCAGGAAGGCGCAACCTAACCTCGTCGTCACTAGCATCTTCCTCCACCTCCTCTGCTGACCTCATCTCTTGGCTGACTGTGGGTTGACAGTAAGTGGGATCTCCAACCTCATCATCATCACCCTGTGTGTTATCACACCCGTCGTCCTCAGAGCCAACCTGTTCCTGCCCTGACAAAAAACTAAAGTTGTCGCTCCAATCAGGTATTTGAGTCTTATCATCGTCTTCCTCATTGTCTCCACCAACAGGAGTTACAGTTTGGGAATGAGGGTCTACATTATGGTCAGAACCTTCTGCGTCTGGTCCTGGATCCGACTCATAAAGATTCTGGGCATCAGTGCAGATCATTTCCTCGTCTGGATTCACAGAAGCGCTGGAGTCGACCTCTGATTCCCAGGCTATAGTATGAGTAAACAGCTCTGCAGACTCAACCATCTGTTCTACCTCATACTCAGACGGGCAGCTGGAGATTTGGGAGCTGTGAGGAAGCAAGTGCGATTTGGGTGACACCTTTGAGGACTGGAGTATTTGTGATGTTGAAGTTGATGTGGAGGAGAGCCCACTTAAAGGAGCACTTGATATCCGTTGAAGCACCTGCTGTTTTTGTGCCTCATCTGGAATTTGTAGCGATTGGCGTGGCCGTAAGAAAGGGATCTTATCACATTGTCCGCTAAAAGAAGTAGACATTTTAGTTTGGCTGGAAGTTGGTCTTTCTTCTGCAGATGATACTGTTGCTTTAACACCTACCCCACGGACACAACCTTTTTTCCCCTTCCCAACACGCCTATTCCCCTTTCCACCAGCAGCAGGCCTTTTTCCACTCATTTTGGTGGTTAACTAATTCACAACTCTGGAGTTGTTTGCACAAAAAAACAATGGATGGTAACCGGGCAGAGCTGAGTGGCCAAACTGTGGTATTAGGCCAAAACTATTGGCTGGGTTAGATGCAGACAAAAAATTATATTCAATTTGCAACCTGATGGAGGTCAGTATAGATGGACTAATACAACAAGTCCCACACACAGCTAGAAGCCCAATATTTTTTCAGAGGTAGATGCAGAAAAAAATATATTCAGTTTGCAACCTGATGGAGGTCAGTATAGATGGACTAATACAACAAGTCCCACACACAGCTAGAAGCCCAAATATTTTTTCAGAGGTACTGTAGATGCAGATAAAAATTATTTTGAATTTGCAACCTGATGGAGGTCAGTATAGATGGACTAATAGAGAAAGTCCGACACACTGCTAGAAGGCCAAATATTTTTTCAGAGCTAGATGCAGAAAAAAATTAGATTCAGTTTGCAACCTGATGGAGGTCTGTATAGATGGATTAATAGAACAAGACCCACACACAGCTAGAAGCCCAATATTTTTTCAGAGGTAGATGCAGAAAAAAATATATTCAGTTTGCAACCTGATGGAGGTCAGTATAGATGGACTAATACAACAAGTCCCACACACAGCTAGAAGCCCAAATATTTTTTCAGAGGTACTGTAGATGCAGATAAAAATTATTTTGAATTTGCAACCTGATGGAGGTCAGTATAGATGGACTAATAGAGAAAGTCCGACACACTGCTAGAAGGCCAAATATTTTTTCAGAGGTACTGTAGATGCAGATAAAAATTATTTTTAATTTGCAACCTGATGGAGGTCAGTATAGATGGACTAATAGAGAAAGTCCGACACACTACTAGAAGGCCAAATATTTTTTCAGAGCTAGATGCAGAAAAAAATTATATTCAGTTTGCAACCTGATGGAGGTCAGTATAGATGGACTAATACAACAAGTCCCACACACAGCTAGAAGCCCAATATTTTTTCAGAGGTAGATGCAGAAAAAAATATATTCACTTTGCAACCTGATGGAGGTCAGTATAGATGGACTAATACAACAAGTCCCACACACAGCTAGAAGCCCAATATTTTTTCAGAGGTAGATGCAGAAAAAAATATATTCAGTTTGCAACCTGATGGAGGTCAGTATAGATGGACTAATACAACAAGTCCCACACACAACTAGAAGCCCAAATATTTTTTCAGAGGTACTGTAGATGCAGATAAAAATTATTTTGAATTTGCAACCTGATGGAGGTCAGTATAGATGGACTAATAGAGAAAGTCCGACACACTGCTAGAAGGCCAAATATTTTTTCAGAGCTAGATGCAGAAAAAAATTAGATTCAGTTTGCAACCTGATGGAGGTCTGTATAGATGGATTAATAGAACAAGACCCACACACAGCTAGAAGCCCAATATTTTTTCAGAGGTAGATGCAGAAAAAAATATATTCAGTTTGCAACCTGATGGAGGTCAGTATAGATGGACTAATACAACAAGTCCCACACACAGCTAGAAGCCCAAATATTTTTTCAGAGGTACTGTAGATGCAGATAAAAATTATTTTGGATTTGCAACCTGATGGAGGTCAGTATAGATGGACTAATAGAGAAAGTCCGACACACTGCTAGAAGGCCAAATATTTTTTCAGAGGTACTGTAGATGCAGATAAAAATTATTTTTAATTTGCAACCTGATGGAGGTCAGTATAGATGGACTAATAGAGAAAGTCCGACACACTACTAGAAGGCCAAATATTTTTTCAGAGCTAGATGCAGAAAAAAATTATATTCAGTTTGCAACCTGATGGAGGTCAGTATAGATGGACTAATACAACAAGACCCACACACAGCTAGAAGCCCAATATTTTTTCAGAGGTAGATGCAGAAAAAAATATATTCAGTTTGCAACCTGATGGAGGTCAGTATAGATGGACTAATACAACAAGTCCCACACACAGCTAGAAGCCCAATATTTTTTCAGAGGTAGATGCAGAAAAAAATATATTCAGTTTGCAACCTGATGGAGGTCAGTATAGATGGACTAATACAACAAGTCCCACACACAGCTAGAAGCCCAAATATTTTTTCAGAGGTACTGTAGATGCAGATAAAAATTATTTTGAATTTGCAACCTGATGGAGGTCAGTATAGATGGACTAATAGAGAAAGTCCGACACACTGCTAGAAGGCCAAATATTTTTTCAGAGCTAGATGCAGAAAAAAATTAGATTCAGTTTGCAACCTGATGGAGGTCAGTATAGATGGACTAATAGAATGATGCTATGCCCAAAAGATTTTATTTCACTAGGTGCAGTAAAAAAATTGGTATTCTATACACAGGTGGTATATCTTGCAACACAGATAGGCTACTCCACTGACTAACACACTCTGCAATAGGCCAAAAAGGATTAGCTTTGCTAGATTCAGCCAAATGCTGTGAAAAAAACTTGCACAGCACTGGCACAGACCTGCCTGGCAAAAACTGATAGGAACTGATGTAACCTAGTCCTGAAAAGGACTCCAATTACAATTAGTCTTTACTCCCACAACCTATCTATTTAAGAGCACAGACCTGCCTGATAAAAGTCGTAGGAAATGCTGTAACCTAGTCCTTAAAAGGACTGCAATCACAACTATTCCCTACTCCCAAGCTATCTGTATATTTGTGCGAAAATTGGCTTGAAATTAACAAGGTATAGCGCACACAGCAACAGTGGTGCCGTCTAACACGCAGCTGCAGCAGTGAGAAAATGGTGGCGACGGGGAAAATGGCTTGGTCTTATAGGGCAAGGACATGTGGCATACACTGCCAATGACACATGCCCTTGCTTGTGTGAAAAAAAGCACTTCGCTCCGTGTGTGCGCTGCTGATAGGCTGACAGATTGCACCTCCCCACTGTAAATGCGGGAAAGAGAAAAAAAAATGGACATCTTCATTGTTCCTGCAGAGATCCATCCCCTGCCCGTCCCCCCACCCCGCTGTACACTCAAACTGCGTATTAACATTAATTTTCATCATTACTGAGAAAAAATCCAGTTATGATTTTGGTGCACGAACAGTTATCGAACATAACCTCGAACAGCCGAATTTTTCTCAAATTGTTCGTGTTCGCCGAACGGCTCGAACACCGCCCAAAACAGCTCGAATTTGAGATTGGCGAACAGTTCGAGTAGAACACCGCTCATCTCTAGTATCTGGTCCTTAAGGCCCAGGGCGCACATACGTATTAGTACGTATCATTTCAGAAAGGGGTTTAAGTTATTATTATCACTGGATTTACGCAAAGTTATCTTCCACAGAAGAAGCTTCATCTTCAAATCCCATATAACAATTATCTAACCCATAATTGCATTTAAAAGAATATTGTTTTTTGTTGTCAGCACATTCAACTTTGTACAGAACAAAGTTTTCAATGAGAATATTTCATTCATTCAGATCTAATATGTGTTATTTGAGTGTTCCCTTTATTTTTTGAGCAGTGTATATATGTTACACAGAAAGCATTTATAAAAGTAGGTGATGCAACTGTAATTAGGATTACATCATTGGAGCTGAGTTGGTGTTTTTTGATTGGTCACCCTAAGATGATAGAATACTGAAGACTCAATAGACTAAATAGATGATGTAATAGACATGTAATAGACAAACTACTAACAATGCAGTAAAACCCAAGAGAAAAACAAAATGAGCAAATAACCTGCAGTAAATAAATAACTAGCAACAGGGCATGAAAATAATAAAGGGTACTTGGTTAAAATATTTTTAACAAAAAAATTGTAAAAGCCATCATGCCACGTCACGGTGACCCTATTCGGGATGGTTCTAACCTCTAGTGTTAAAACCTTACCATGTGTATAATGAGGTATGTGTGAGTCAGGGCTGAGAAGGATTGAGGCCCTGACTAATGGACACCCAGCAGTGGGGAGCTTTTTAAACATAATGTCTAGTATTCACACATGTCTAGTATTAAAACCTTACCATGTGTCTAATGATGTATGTGTTCAAGCTAGAAGACTAGAGGGGAAAACAGTGGCGAGAGTGGAGGAGTGGCTCAGGTCCTGAAGATGAATACACCCTTTGTTATACCTGCATGTTTAACAGGAAGAGGAGCAAGAGCAGAAGAACAAAGAACCCACCTCCAACTCCCTTGTAGACCACCGATTGGTAAACCTTTTCTGATTGGCAGTTGTTTAATAGCTGGTTTACACAGGCAGACTGCAGTAACACTGTTCTACATATTTTCAAAATTTGTCAGATTCAGTTATAAAATAAGCTAGTTCTTTATGATTTTGACCTACTGAATTTAAATTTGACAATGAAAATTTTTAGTTGGCTCTTCTTTCTATGATAAGAAAGAGTTTTCCTTTTACCGCTACATATATTAATGCATAAAAGTTTCAGTACTTTGAAACATTATTATTTTTGCAAATATAAAGATGCAAAATATTTTGTTACACCAATTTTCTGTTATTTATTTAGAGGAAACTTAGCAATAATTCAAATAACTAAAACATATCTAACACTATCAAACTGCTATAAACAGTTACAGAAATTGCACTACAAAATATGGTCCTCATTCAGTGACAACTCTTTTTTTGCTTGTCTCTTGTACTCCTGCATCGGATCATCCTTTACAATTGTCCAAAAGTAATCTGCAAGCATTGAGGGAATCCATTTTCCTTGATATCTTTTCTCCACAGTCGCAATATCTTGGTGAAATTTCTCATCATGCTCGTTGCTCATTGCTCCGCAGTTTGGTGGAAAAAAATCTAGATACCAATGTATGAAATTAATCTTTAAGGACTTGTTACATCCAAGATCCTTATATATTTTAAGGAGATTTTCCACCAACTCTTCATAGTTATGTGCTCTTCAGTTTCACAAATAAATAGTTACCACTAATGCAAATGCTACCCATGAAGCCTTCCCCTGCAAAAAATAGAGAAACTCCTCATCTTGAAGAAGCTTATGAATCTGAGATCCAATAAAGACTCCTGATATTTATAAGTAACCTGAAGTTTCTCCACCTTGATCTCATTCGATGTCAAAGACAACACCATTCCCTTGTTCTCCATTCTGGCAACCACAGGGTAAGATGTGATGAACATCTATTTCAGAATATGTGTGGAGCCCAACTCTTGTCCTGATCTCCTATTCTGCTACCAAAATACAGGTTGTAGGCTTTCCTTATCATGGTAGTCAAGATTCACATTTGTGACGCAAAAGTGGCTTCTCTACATATGTAGTAATGCATATGTAATGCATATTGCATTGTTAATGCAAACACTAGGCATATCTGAAAAAACAGAAAAATGTCAATATGCTAAGAAACTGTGCTAAGAAATCCTAAAACTACACTGCTGAAAAAAATAAAGGGAACACTTAAACAACAGAATATAACTCCAAGTAAATCAAACTTCTGTGAAATCAAACTGTTCACTTACGAAGCAACACTGATTGACAACAAATTTCACATGCTGTTGTGCAAATGGAATAGACAATAGATGCAAATTATTGCAATTATCAAGACACACTTAATAAAGTAGTGGTTCTGCAGGTGGGGACCACAGACCACATCTCAGTACCAATGCTTTCTGGCTGATGATTTGGTCACTTTTGAATGTTGGTTGTGGTTTCACACTCATGGTAGCATGAGACGGACTCTACAACCCACAGAAGTTGCTCAGGTAGTGCAGCTCATCCAGGATGGCACATCAATGCGAGCTGTGGCAAGAAGGTTTGCTGTGTCTGTCAGCATAGTGTCCAAAGGCTGGAGGCGCTACCAGGAGACAGCCCAGTAAACCAGGAGACATGGAGGGGGACGTAGAAGGGCAACAACCTAGCAGCAGGACGGCTACCTCCGCCTTTTTGAAAGGAGGAACAGGAGGAGCACTGCCAGAGCCCTGCAAAATGACCTCCAGCAGGCCACAAATGTGCATGTGTCTGCACAAATAGATAGAAACCGACTCTATAAGGGTGGTATGAGGGCCCGACGTCCACAGATGGGGGTTGTGCTCACAGTCCAACACCGTGCAGGACGCTTGCCATTTGCCACAGAACACCAGGATGGGCAAAGTCACCACTGGCGCCCTGTGCTCTTCACAGATGAAAGCAGGTTCACACTGAGCACATGTGACAGACGTGACAGAGTGGAGACGCCGTGGAGAGCGATCTGCCTACAACATCCTTCAGCATGACCGGTCTGGCAGTGGATCAGTAATGGTGTGGGATAGCATTTCTTTGGTGGGCCGCATAGCCCTCCATGTGCTCGCCAGAGGTAGCATGACTGCCATTAGGTACCGAGATGAGATCCTCAGACCCCTTGTGAGACCATATGCTGGTGCAGTTGGCCCTGGGTTCCTCATAAGGCAGGACAATGCCAGACCTCATGTGGCTGGAGTGTGTCAGCAGTTCCTGCAAGATGAAGGCATTGAAGATATGGACTGGCCCGCCCGTTCCCCAGACCTGAATCTGATTGAGCACATCTGAGACATCATGTCTCGCTCCATCCACCAACGTCACATTGCAGTACAGACTGTCCACGAGTTGGCAGATGCTTTAGTCCAGGTCTTGGAGGAGATCCCACAGGAGACCATCCGCAACCTCATCAGGAGCATTCCCAGGCATTGTAGGAAGGTCATACAGGCACGTGGAGGCCACACACAATACTGAGCCTCATTTTGACTTGTTTTAAGGACATTACATCAAAGTTGGATCAGCCTGTAATGTGTTTTTCCACTTTAATTTTGGGGGTGACTCCAAATCCAGGACTCCATTGGTTAATAAATTCGATTTCCATTGATGATTTTTGTGTGATTTTGTTGTCAGCACATTCAACTTTGTACAGAACAAAGTTTTCAATGAGAATATTTCATTCATTCAGATCTAGGATGTGTTATTTGAGTGTTCCCTTTATTTTTTGAGCAGTGTATATATGTTACACAGAAAGCATTTATGAAAGTAGGTGACGCAACTGTAATTAGGATTACATCATTGGAGCTGAGTTGGTGTTTTTTGATTGGTCACCCTAAGATGATAGAATACTGAAGACTCAATAGACTAAATAGATGATGTAATAGACATGTAATAGACAAACTACTAACAATGCAGTAAAACCCAAGAGAAAAACAAAATGAGCAAATAACCTGCAGTAAATAAATAACTAGCAACAGGGCATGAAAATAATAAAGGGTACTTGGTTAAAATATTTTTAACAAAAAAAATTGTAAAAGCCATCATGCCACGTCACGGTGACCCTATTCGGGATGGTCCTAACGTCTAGTGTTAAAACCTTACCATGTGTATAATGAGGTATGTGTGAGTCAGGGCTGAGAAGGATTGAGGCCCTGACTAATGGACTCCCAGCAGTGGGGAGCTTTTTAAACATAATGTCTAGTATTCACACATGTCTAGTATTAAAACCTTACCATGTGTCTAATGATGTATGTGTGAATAAGGGCTGAGAAGGATTGCGGCCCTGACTAATGGACACCCAGCAGTGGGGAGCACTTTGAACGTAATGACGGATGGATGACGTTATTCACACATGCGTTATTAGACACATGTTAAGGTTTTAATACTAGAGGTTAAGATCGTCCCGAATAGGGTCACCGTGACGTGGTGGAATCACTTTTATGTTTTTTTCTTCAAAAATATGTTAACCATGTACTCTATATTATTTTCATGCACTGTTTGCTCATTTAGTTTTTCTCTTGGGTTTTGTCTGTTTAGTGGCCAGTGTGAACATGCACTTACATGCTGCCTGCAAACCAACTTACATTCCAGTTGATTGGTTTTGCTTTTTATAACAGTGCAATAATGATGATGAAATTATAGACATGCAATTTTTCTATAAGCCTGCATGAAAGATATCATAAGTAGTTACAACCTCCTCTGGATCTTGAAAATTAGAGCCAATCAGCAAATTTAAGCATCATATTCTTTTTCAGCACTACAAAATGAGTTAATTTCAATTGTTTTTGTCTCTGAACCAATTTGGCTGTAGAACAGTATAATCGATGATCACCAAATAATCGGTAATAGATCGTTCAGTGTGTATAGGCTGCCATAGTTCTCGGAAGTGTGAGTCTTGTTTATACAGGATGATGCACAACCAAAAACAATAATCTTTTCCGTGGGGCAAAAGATCATTTCACCCGATGAATAAGCATTTTGCTCATTCATCAGCTAATTGACAGCCTCCTTACACTGAAAGATTGTTCTGAAACGAGCCTTCTAAAGAAAGCTTGTTCACAATTATCTTTCAGAGTAAATGCAGCTTAAGTTAAGTTCAAGTTGTCTGAAAGAAGAGTGACTATTTAAGTAACAAAAACTCGAATACCCGTTTTATGGTCCTACAGTTATGTGGATGAGATCTTAACCCCTTCACGCTGCTGCCAATTTCTGCTTGGAAAACATAATTCTGCCATTTAGATTTTTATTCTCATTACGCCATTTACCAATCAGATTAATTAATTTTATATTTTGATAGGCCGGACCTTTATAAACATAGCGATACCAAATATGTGTATTTTTTATTTTTTTAATTGTTTTATTTTTAATTAGGCAAAAGGGGAGTGTTTTGAACTTTTATTTATTTATTCATATTTTTAATAACTTTTTTTCCCTTTTAACCATTAGGGGACTTGAAGCTGCAATCACTTGATGGCTTGCACTATACATAGCAGCTCATCAGCACTGCTAGATATAGCGAAAATCACAATCTCCTATGAACGCCAGCTAAACACATGCTTTCACAGGAGAATCATCATGACAAGCACAGAGCTCTTCAGCAGACCCCCAGCTTTCATGGTAACCCATCGACATCCCACGAATGATGGGTAGAATGATGCGCCCCTTGCCAGAGCTCTGCTCCACCCACGGCTATTAGAGGCAGATGATGGCTGATTAAATCAGCCATCATCTGCCAAGAAAAATGCGGGCTCAGTGTTTGAGCACGCATCAGAGACACGACATGTATAAATGTATGTCATGAAGGAGTTAAACATACTTTTACATTAGGATAAGGGACACTATGAAATTCACCATGAAGCATACATTTATTCTACATAAACTACTTGAAGG
This sequence comes from Phyllobates terribilis, assembly GCF_046119375.1. NCBI lineage: Eukaryota > Metazoa > Chordata > Amphibia > Anura > Dendrobatidae > Phyllobates > Phyllobates terribilis. Next base: position 228,396,051 of record NW_027362763.1, read on the forward strand.
TGTTTTGATCAAACAATTTTAATTTACGTAAATTGCTAATTTTAATGAGAGAAAAGCAGAAAGAAATCAGAGTATTCACCTACAACAATCATTCTAATGTGAATTTCAGGATACACAATAAAAAGGGAATACATACATTTCAACTAACTGCAAGTTCAACACATTTGCAAGTTCTCACTTTAAAATGCTAACACGGTCATTATAGGTGTAATGTATAATGAGAACGAACATGTATTAAGTTAGTGTTAATTTCTCCCAGGAGTGAAAGAATGTTGAAAGTTGAATCTACTGATTGCATTAGTACAGGAATGTTATACATTACGATACGGAGGAAAACCTGAGATTTAATGTAAATCTCACATTGACATTGCATGTATCAAATTTTACAAAAATTGAACAAAACAGTCTGGAAATACATAGAAATGGATTGTGTGCCAGCACAATTTTACAGCTGGATAAAAAGGATAAAGCAGTAGCCATGAAATACATGTCCATGCATTGATGCTCCGCTGTCTAGAATTAATGTTAAGGGATTGTTTACTAGAAAGAACCCTGCCATGTAATGTGTGACACAGGGCTTTAGCAAAGTACTAATCTGTCAGTTGTAGATCAAGCCAGGCTTTAATGGAAAAAGGCAAATTGCTCAGCTCTAGTGTTCATTTCACATCTTTGACAGACTGAAAATGACTGGTTTCTTCTTGCATATATGTTAACATGAATTGTATTACCTGATCAGCATTCTCAAGTCGGTATATCTTACTTTTTTCAGATATTTATAGGAAAACTCTTATCAATTGTTTAAAATATGAAACATTAATAAATAAATTACTAGAACAAATATGACATGCCATATACAAGAATGTTATAGAATAGCCTATAATATCTTATGTATGAAAGGAGAACAGGCTTTTTAATGTTAGATTGGGAATTTCTAATACCTGAAAGGTTGAGAATAATTTTAGATTGAGATGCTTGTGTGACGCTCTCAGCCCTCACCCTGGGAAGTGGGGTTTACTCGGAGCCAGGTCAGTGTAGGTGTCTCGGGGTTGCAGTCGTGGCCCAGACCTGGTCCATGCCCAGGGCGGTCACAATCAAAAGATGTTTAATGGGCTTTCAGGGTTGAGTGGTAATTTTCCGACTACGCCACCTACGGTTCCCGGTGATGGACACTAGCGCTGCTTCAGTCCACTGAGGCCGGTGTTAAAGACAGCTAAGATGGAATGGCTCCCCGCAGGCGAGCAGGTCTCAGGGCAGTGTGAGGAAGGATGGTGGGTGCAGTGCCGCGCAGGAAATAACAGGCTGAAGTGGGGTGTGAAGTCATCCAGGGTTTTTACTCACATTAAGATGAACTTTAGCCGCAAAGCTTCCCTCTTCTCCTCCCGGCGTGCTGCGGCCACCAGGAAGGGGGTTCAGTACTTTCCAGATAGATCAGGAGCACCTGTCGAGACCCCTCTGGTGTGTGTTCCTCACCTTGGTGAGTTCTCCCACTAAGTCTTCACTTGACTGTATGTGTGGTTAGAACTAGGTGTAAGGCCGGGTCCCACTGGATAAACGCAGGTAGAGAGTTACAGGTGGCATATGCCGCTCCGTCCGTATCCCTCCTGGGATCCACTAAGCCTCCGGGCTTTTCTGACTGAGATGTGAAGTAGCAGAGTCAGATGTCGGGGGCCGGTCACCCCTCTTGCAGCAGGAGTCCCTCTGACTAGGCCAGAGTAAGAAAACCAGGTGGCGTATGCCGCTCTGTCCGTATCCCCCTGGGATCCCTTTGCCTGTGGAGCTTGTCTCCTCTACTCCCCTCCAGGCCATCTTAGGTAGGGACCTTGGCCGGGTAGAGGCAGTGGTTAACTCTGACCCACTCCTCGCCTCAAAGTCAGAGAACGAGGACCGTGTATCTTCAATAGGCTGCAGGTTCTAACAGAAAGCCAAAATCAGCGATGAAGATCACAATCAAAGACCTTGAACTTAAGATGGCCGTTGATTAAATATGAATGAATAAATGTAACCTAAAAGTGTGTTCTCCACCCTCACCCACTACAGTGGTTCCCCCTATCTTTGGTTCCCCCCATCTCCTATATCCCGGGCCGGGGCAGCACCCTGGTGCATTTAGGCCCCCTACAGGACAGAAGTGGTGTAGTGTTGAATGGTGAAGTGGTGTCCTGAGAAGTGCTCCATCCTTACCTGTAAGAGGAGATACCACACCTCTACTGAGGTGCAGTACCCCTGTGGCAACTGAACCCTCAGGGCCGCCACATTTGCTTCTTAAATGTTCAACAAAATTTTAGTGGCAGCATATTGTCTATGGGTTTTCCTATGAAGAAAACCCTTTTATTTACATACAGTTGAACCAGGAGAGATCTTCACGGGACAGAACAATCAGGTAGTTAGTAACATGTATTTGATACACTGTCGATTTTGCAAGTTTTCCCACCTACAAATAATGGACAGGTCTGTAATTTTTATCGTAGGTACACTTCAACTGTGAGAGACAGAATTTAAAAAAAATCCAGAAAATCACATAGTATGATTTTTAAATAATTAAATTGCATTTTATCACATGAAATAAGTATTTAATCACCTACCAACCAGCAATAATTCTGTCTCTCACAGAACTGTTAGTTTTTCTTTAATTACACCAACAGAATGGTTTTTAACAAGGAGAAATGCAAAGTCCTACATCTGGGCAAGAAAAATTATAAAAGAATATACAGAATGGGAGCAATAGGGCTAAGCAACAGCACATGTGAAAAAGACTTAGGTGTACTAATAGATTACAGACTGAATATGAGTCAAGAGTGTGATGCAGCAGCAAAAAAGGCAAACACAATTCTGGGCATACAGTCTAGATCACGTGAAGTAATTATCCCCCTCTACTCCTCTTTGGTCAGACCTCATCTGGAATACTGTATCCAGTTCTGGGCATCACATCTTAAAAAAAAAGCATGAAGAAACTGGAGCAAGTTCAGAGAAGAGCAACCAAAATGGTGAACTGTCTGCAAAGAATTTCCTATGAGGAATGGTTAGAGGATTTGGGAATGTTTAGCTTGCAAAAGAGAATACTGAGAGGAGACATAATAGCTGTCTACAAATATCTCAAGGGCTGTCACACTGCAGAGGGATCAGCTTTATTATCATTTGCACAAAGAAAGACAAGAAGCAATGGGATGAAACTGAATGGGAGAAGATACAGAATATATATTAGAAAACATTTTTTGACAGTGAGGGTGATTAACGAGTGGAACAGGCTGCCATGAGAGGTGGTGAGTTCTCCTTCAATGGAAGTCTTCAAAGAGAGGCTGGTCAGACATCTGTCTGAGATGGTTTAGTGAATCCTGCATTGAGCAGGGGGTTGGACCAGATGACACTGGAGGTCCCCTCCAACTCTAACATTCTATGAATCTATGATTTTATGATAATTATTAGAAAAAGGAAGAAGCACAAGATGACTGTCAATCTACCTCGGTCTGGGGCTCCATGCAAGATCTCACCTCGTGGGGTAAGAATGATTCTGAGAAAGGTCAGGGATCAGCCCAGAACTACACCTGAGATGTATGACCTGAAGAGAGCTGGGACCACAGTCTCAAAGATTACCATTAATAACACACTACGCCGTCATGGATTAAAATCCTGCAGGGCAATCAAGGTCCCCCTGCTCATGCCAGCACATGTCCAGGCCCGTTTGAAGTTCACCAATGACCATCTGGATGATCCAGAGGAGGCATGGGAGAAGGTTATGTGGTCAGATGAGACCAAAATAATTTTTTTCGTTATTAACTCCACTCGCCATGTTTGGAGGAAGAAGAAGGATGAGTACAACCCCAAGAACTCCGTCCCAGCTGTGAAGCATGGAGGGGGGAAACCTCATACTTTGGGGGTGCTTTTCGGCAAAGGGGACAGGATGACTGCACTGTATTGAAGGGAGGATGGATGGGGTCATGTATCGCAATATTTTGGCCAACAACCTGATTCCCTCAGTAAGAGCATTGAAGATGGGTCGTGGCTTGGTCTTCCAGCATGACAATGACCTGATACACACAGTCAGGGCAACTAGGGAGTGGCTCCATTAGAAGCATTTCAAGGTCCTGGAGTGGCCTAGCCAGTCTCCAGACCTGAACCCAATAGAAAATCTTTGGAGGGAGCTGAAACTCAATGTTGCCCAGTGACAGCTCCAAAACCTGAAAGATCTGGAGAAGATATGTATGGAGGAGTGGGCCAAATCCCTGCTGCATTGTGTGCAAACTTGGTCAAGAACTGAAGGAAACATCTGACCTCTGTAATTGAAAACAAAGGTTTCTGGACCAAATATTAAGTTCTGTTTTTCTATTGTATCAAATACTTGATGTAATAAAATGCTAATTAATTATGTAAAAATCATACAATGGGATTTTCAGGATTTTTTTTAGATTCTGTGTCTCACAGTTTAAATGTACCTATGATAAAAATTACAGACCTTTCCATTCTTTGTAGGTGTGGAAAACTTGCAAAATTGGCAGTGTATCAAATACTTATTTTCTCCACTGTAGCAGAAAGATTTGTCAAGAATGGTTATGGTTCAACTTTCAACATTTCTAACTACAGGCTATCATCTGTCAGCATAGGAGAAAACTCTGGCTGTGCATTTCTCTTGCAGCTGACACCTTGTATAGCAAGGACGAGCTTGGTTCACCAAAACAGTAGCTGCTCTTACACAGCACCAATGGAATAACTTCCTTGCATCATGGAAATTAACTTATGGCTATACACAAAGAAATTGAAAGAGATTGTGGTAAAGTACCATGGTAAATCAGTGTCTAATAATCAAGTTAAAAGGAGATTTTCACCATATATGTTTTTTTCTAGAGTATACATTGTCAAGTCACAACTCAATAGTCAACATATGTATCAGGCTGGTGTGAATTGGCTAACAGTCCCCATACAAAGTGAAGTCAAGTAAATGTCTGATGTGAAGAGAAGGTTTGGTTTAGTTAGAACTTAAAAATCTGATTTTGTCCATAGAGAAGGAAAGTGGCTGCTAGATGTGTTTGGCATCATCTTTTTTCCCTCTCCTCATTGAAAACACATGAACACTTGGTCAAGCCAAATTTTCGCGGGTATGGAGGAGTTTGGCCCACAGCTGTCAAAGGTGTATGGGGACTTCTGGGACTTTGTTTTTTTCCTATAATGGACTAAAAACTTACAGGCAGGTAGTTTCTAACTACCTGCCTGTTTTGCTCGGCGACGATCTGTCCCCTTTCAGTACTGTCATGGACCACTGCTGCAAAATGATTCTCCTTCTTCCAATGACATCACATCAACAGAGCAGCACCTTCTCCTTTGTTGATGGGGCATCACTGCCGATGTCATGCTGATTGACAGCTGGCTCCCTGTCCCAGTCGGCAGTGATGCCCCACCAACAAAGCAAATTGTGAGAGAAGGCACTTCTCTGTTGACGGGAGGTCAAATGAAGCAGGTGAATCTCTGATTGAACCAGGAGAGATCTTCACGGGACGGAAGAAGCAGGTAGTTAGTAACTACCTGTTGTTTTTTTTTCTATGGGTCCAAGAACTTAATAAGTCCTGGATAACCCCTTTAAGTTATATATTATCTTGAGGTAGCAGACAGAGTACATAATACTAACTCAAGAGTTCCCAATGTTTTAAATTACTAGGAGCTGGGCATTGCATATATCACAGAATAACCAAGATGAGCAAAAAGATAGTATAATAGATAATAACAACATAAACTGGGCAAAAGGGCTTGTTCAGATGAGCCTATTATATTTACATGTTCTGTTCATGGTAAAACTGTATAGCACATGGACAGCACACTGACCAATGTTATTGAATAGGGCTGTTCAGATGGAAACTTTTTCACATGACCTAGTGTCTGTTTCAGAAAACTCGCAGAATGCAGTAGTCTCTTTTATTTTTCAGATAAGACTCACATGTTCAAACCTATGTGTGCGCAAAAAAAATGGATCTTAAACAGATCATTCATATTGTGTCAGTTTTTTACAGATACATTGCAATTATTAACATACGAATCTGTATTTGTGCTAATAATTTTTTTAATTGCTGATGTATAAAAATTGATACTATAAGGATGCCATACAAATGTAAAAAACAAAACATACAAATGACACAAGGATGGCATATGAGCAGTATACAGAAGGCAATATAGATGAAAATAGACAGTTTTTTCTGGATGAAAATGGTGCAATTTTTCATACACTCATCAGAACCCCGCCTATATCATACCACTAACAGAGTGTCTTTTTGTTTTGATAATTCCTTTGGAAGTTCTTCACTCTTATGTCAATGTTCAATCTTGTCTAGAGTTGAGATAAATTATTTGAGTGGAATTTAATTCACTTTGAATTTTACAAAAATTTGTATTCTCCATATTACGGATTTTTTGCAATTGGATTCACACAAATTCAGCAATATGTCAGCTATGGGAGCCAGAAAAGGTTGAAAAAAATAACAGTATTCACCTCCCTGGTCACCTATCCCTCCATTACCACAGCCTGTTGTCCTGTCCTCCATATTGTTTCTTTTCACCTTCCTCAGTCAAGTGTAACATTGACTTTAGGGGCTCAACCAGGCCCCTGATGCCAATGCACGCTGTGATGTCATGGTGCAAAATGTGCTTCTACGCATACGTCATAAGCTTGTGAAATCATGACATGTATTGTTACGGCACAGAGCACAGTAACGTCAAAGGCCTGATTGATCCAGATGCCCCAGGCCAGAGTGAAACAGGTCAAGGAAGATGCACTTAACTGGGGAAGACAAAAAGAAGAAATGTTGAGGACTGGGTGTAGGGACTCCAGAGCATAATAAAGAACATTCACTTTGCAGAAAATAACTTTGAAGTTAAAGAAAATGCTCTCTAAAAGCTTCATGATTTGGCGAATTTGATTATTTCTAGTGTTGAGCGAGCATTAAAATGCTCGGGTGCTCGAAGCTCGGGCCGAGCTCGCCATGATACTCGGGTGCTCGACCCGAGCAACAAGCCCATTGTTAGTCTATGGGAGACCCAAGCATTTTTGCGGCGGCACCCCCGGCAGTCTGTAGAAAGCCTAAAAAGTGCCCAAAACGATAGTGACAGTGCTCAAAAGACATGGGGACAGCATGGGGATCGCCTCAGGAAGCATTTCTGACCCCCTGGTCACTGCTTTCAACAACATGGTCAGAGGTATTAAGCCACTTTAACGGACTCACAATAAAACGTTCAAAAACGAAACTGAAACGGTTTTCCTGTGAAATATGTTAAGGAACTTCCTTTCCAGGGTAAAGACTTGTGTATAAGGTAAAATAAATAACCAAAAACAAAAATACTCCTCCACACCTTGGGCTATGTTCACAAGTAGCATTTTTTATGTGTTTTTGCACTTTTGTATTGCTTTCAACTGTGACAAATGCATTCACCGGGAAATGTCATTTTAACATTTTACAATCTTATCTGGCCATGTGCTGTGTGACACATGCATACAGTGCTGAAAAGACATGGGAACATGCATGGGGAAGAACCCTGGAAGCATCTCTGACACCCAGGTTACTGCCTAAAAGTGTGCCCATCAGAAGTGATCCTTTCCGCATCAGAAGATGCAGACTTGCAACTATCGCCGTGCAAGTCCTTGTCCCAGGGCAGTGTTCAATTGTAACTCCCCCATTCCTTGCAATGAAAGCGCAAGTATGCAGCCTGCCACCCACCCATCCCCAAGCTGCAATACCATACTGCTAGCTTGCTTGCACTTGAAATGGGGCTTTTTAGTTTGGAGGAGGCTAAAGTTGGCCATTGCCTCATGGCTGCTCAGGCAGCGAGGTATCTATACTCAGTCCCCAGCCGCCCTGCGGCCGGGTGTCCACACACGGTCCCCGGCCACCTGGGGTCAGCCGGGTGTCCATAAACGGTCCCCAGCCACCCCTATGTCTCCTTCAAACTTCCCCCACACTTTTCTTAGCCTGGCCTGCTTTAGGGCAGCATTGGACGAGCCCACCAGAGAACTAGACTCCTCCGGTGGGCCCTGGCTTCTCCATCAGGGGAGTTGAGAGTGCCAAGGTGAGGAGCATGATGATGATAGAAGTTAGCATCTGCATTGTTTTCTTAGAATGCAAGCGTAAGTGTGCAACCTGCCACCCACCCACCCCCAGGCTGCAATACCATACTGCTAGCTTGCTTGCACTTGAAATGGGGCCTTTTAGTTTGGAGGAGGCCGAAGCTGGCCACTACCTCATGGCTGCTTCGACAGCAAGGTATCCATACTCAGTCCCCAGACGCCCGGCGGCCGGGTGTCCACGCTTGGTCCCCAGTCACCAAGGGGAGGCCGGGTATCCATACTCAGTCCCCAGCCGCCCCGCTGCCGGGTGTCCACACACGGTCCCCAGCCGCCTAGGGGCAGCCGAATGTCCATAGAAGGTCCCCAGCCACCCCTGTTTCTCCTTCAAACTTCCCCCACACTTTTCTTAGCCTGGCCTGCTTTAGGGCAGCATTGGACAAGCCCACCAGAGAAATAGACTCCTCCGGTGGGCCCTGGCTTCTCCATCAGGGGAGTTGAGAGTGCCAAGGTGAGGGGCATGATGATGATAGAAGTTAGCATCTGCTTTGTTTTCTTGAAATACAAGCATAAGTGTGCAACCTGACACCCACCCACCCCCAGGCTGCAATACCATACTGCTAGCTTGCTTGCACTTGAAATGGGGCCTTTTAGGCATGTGGAGGCAGACGCTGGCCACCATGTCATGGCTGCATTGGCGGACTGGAATCCAAACTCAGTCCCGAGCCACCCGGCGGCCGGGTGTCCACGCTCGGTCCCCAGCCGCCCCGCGGCCATGTGTCCACACACGGTCTCCAGCCACCTGGGGGGGGCGGGTGTCCAAAAACGGTCCCCAGCCGCCCCTATTTCTCCTTGGAACATCCCCCACACTTTTCTTAGCCCGGCCTGCTTTAGGGCAGCATTAGACGAGCCCACCAGAGAATCAGACTCGTTCGGTGGGCCCTGGCTTCTCCATCAGGGGAATTGAGAGTGCCAAGGTGAGGAGCATGATGAAGATGATAGAAGTTAGCATCTGCTTTGTTTTCTTGGAATGCAAGCGCATGTATGTAGTAGCGGCTAGGCCTGAGGTGGTCAGCGTTTTGACGCATATCCTACGTCCTCCGAGGATTGCTGGATGTTTTCCTGCTACTATCCCAGTTCTATGACTCCCGTTAAAACAAAGCTTCAGGTGATGAATGATGGATGAGGTGGTTGCAAAGGAGAAAGAGCAGGAGGAACAGGGACCATTCACATCAACATCAGGCCAGTCAACAACACATGTCTAGTAGGATATGTTTCTGTACCAAAAGGAGAGGTTCGGCAACACAGTTATAGGACATGCAGTGAGTGCAATGCCTACCAAAAATTTCGAGGCACTCCAATGCCCCTTGGAAGTGACATGGAGGTCAGAGGGTCTTAACTATACCGTTTTTTCCATTTATAGCAACTGGGTCTCCTGTGCACTGTTGGCCTAAGCAGTGAATGGAAGGCTTTCCAAAAATTATGAAGAACTGCAATGCCCCTTGAAACAGATTTGGATTACAGCGTACTAAAAACCTTCTACCCATTATTGGGGATTGGGTCTCCCTTAGTGTTCGCCTATGCATTGAAAAGGAAAAGCTGACTAAAATTAGGAGGAAATGCAATGCCCGTTGGAAGAATGGTGGAGTTCGCAGTGGAATAAAAAGACTATCAATGCCCCTTGAAAAAGGGGTGGAGGTCGCAGTAGCTTAACAAGACGGTTTTAATGCCCCTAGGAAAAGTGTTGGAGGTCGCAGTAGCTTAACAAGACGGTTTTAATGCCACTTGGAGACGTGGTGGAGATCGCAGTAGCTTAACAAGATGGTTATAATGCCCCTTGGAAGAGACGTGGAAGTCGCAATGGAATAAAAAGACAATATCAATGCCCCTGGGAAAAGTGGTGGATGTCGCAGTAGCTTAACAAGACGGTTTTAATGCCCCTTGGAGAAGTGGTGGAGGTCGCAGTAGCTTAACAAGATGGTTTCAATGCCCCTTGGAAGAGACGTGGAGGTCGCAGTGGAATAAAAATACAATATCAATGAACCTGGGAAGAGTGGTGGAGGTCGCAGTAGCTTAACAAGATGGTTTCAATGCCCCTTGGAAGAAACGTGGAGGTCGCAGTGGAATAAAAAGACAATATCAATGCACCTGGGAAAAGTGATGGAGGTCGCAGTAGCTTAACAAGACGGTTTTAATGCCCCTCGGAAGAGACATAGAGGTCGCAGAGGAATAAAAATACAATATCAATGCCCCTGGGAAAAGTGGTGGAGGTCGCAGTAGCTTAACAAGACGGTTTTAATGCCCCTTGGAAGAGTGGTGGAGGTTACAGTAGCTTAACAAGATGGTTTTAATGCCCCTTGGAGCAAGTGGTAGAGGTCGCAGTAGCTTAACAAGATGGTTTTAATGCCCTTGGAAGAGACGTGGAGGTCACAGTAGCTTAACAAGACGATTTTAATGCCCTTACAAGAGCCATGCAGTACAGCATATTAAAAACATTATTCCCATTATTGGGGAGTGGGTCTCCCATAGTCTTTGCCTATGCCTTCCAAGCAAAAGCTGCCAAAAATTAGGACGGAGGAACTGGCAATGATGGCAACACGGACCACTGTCACATTGGTGGTATAGTGGTGGTGGAGGCTGAGGATAAGGAGAAGAGCAAAAAAAAAGCGGAAATGAGGAAGCATATACCCATGTGTGGGTGTGAAGTGTTGCATGGGAATCCTGAAATAACACAGTGGATTTGACTTTATGTTACTCTGCTGTCATTTGGTGGTGATGAGAAGTCTGGCCCAATCCAGCCCTTGTTCATTTTGATAAGGGTCAGCTTGTCAGTTATAATTCCCCTAGCGGCACTAAAAACACACTCCGATAACAAGCTAGCGGCAGGGCAGGCCAGGACCTCCAAGGCGTACAGAGCGAGTTCATTCCAAGTGTCCAGCTTGGATACCCAATAATTAAAAGGCACAGAGGAATCACGGAGGATGCTGGTACGGTCAGCAAGGTACTCCCTCACCATCTTTTGAAACTTTCCATTCCTTGTGAGAGTACCCCATGCCTTAGGGCCTGTAAGTTGGGTGGGTCTAAGAAAACTGTCCCAGAATGTTGACAGTGTTCCCCTGCCTCTGCTGGATTGGAGTTGCATCTCTCTCATCTATTCTCCTTGGTTGGTCAACAAACTGTGACCTCTGCTGCTAGCGTGTTCAGATGGGAATTTTTTTAACAGTTCTGCAGCAAGGGCCTTCTGGTACTGCCCCATTTTTGTAGACCTCTCCACCTCAGGAATAAGGTGGTGAAAGTTCTCCTTGTAGCGGGGGTCTAAAAGTGTCACCAACCAGTAATGACTGTCACCCAACATTTTGGCAACACAAGGGTCACGGTTAAGGCAGCGTAACGTAAAGTCAGCCATGCGTGCCAGACTGGTAACGGGCAAGACTTCCGTGTCCTCACCAAGATGACGACTGACCATGCTCTCCTCCTCCTCCTGCCCCCTGTCCTCAGGCCACCCACGCTGAACGGACTGTATGACAGTTGTACAGGTACTACTGTCTACAGCGCATGATACCAGCTCCTGTTCTTCCTCCTCCTCCTCCTTCTCCTCTCCCTCATTGTCCCCCAATGCACGTTGGGATGAGATGAGGCTGGGCTGTGTGTAATCGCCCATTAAGGGTTCTTGATCCATCTAATCATACTCTGGCTGCAATGCCTCTTCTTTAATTCTCTGAAGAGAGTGTTGCAAAAGATAGACAAATGGGATGCTGACACTAATGATGGCGTCATCGCCACTCACCATCTTGGTGGACTCCTCAAAGTTTGTCAGGATGGTACATATGTCAGACATCCAGGTCCACTCCTGTGGTCTTATTTGTGGAGTCTAACCTGAATATCGACGGCCTTCTTGCAGCTGGTACTCCACAACTGCTCTCTTCTGCTCACAAATCCTTTGCAACATGTGGAGGGTAGAGTTCTAAAGTGTGGGGACATCACACTCCAGTCGGTGTGCCGGAAGCTGCAAATGCTGCTGCAACACAGCAAGGGCGGTGGAAGCTGTAGCCGACTTGCGAAAATGAGCTGACAGGTGGCGTACTTTGACTAGCAGATCTGGCAAATCGGGGCAAGATTTAAGAAACCGCTGAATCTCGAGGTTAAGCACATGAGCCAGGCATGGTACGTGTGTGATCTCGCCTCGCCTCAGAGCCGCCACCAGGTTATGGCCATTGTCACACACAACCATGCCTGGATGTAGGCTCAGCAGTCTCAGCCACAGATCTGCCTGCTCTTTTAGAGCTGTCCACAACTCACAAGCAGTGTGAGGTTTATCACCTGAGCTTATGAGTTTCAGCACAGCTTGTTGCCGCTTGGCTGAGGCAGTACTGCAGTGCTTCCAGCTTGTAACTGATGTGGTGATATCTGAGATTGAGGCTGAACATGAGGAGGAGGAGGAGAATGATTCGCAGGAGCTGTACACTGTGGGGGCAACTCTGATAGACATAGGGCCCACAATCCTCGGTGTGTGGAGGATGTGTTCCGTCCCAAGGTCCGACTGGGTCCCGGGTTCCACTATGTTTACCCAGTGTGCCGTCAGAGAGATGTACCGTCACTGGCCACAAGTACTTGTCCACGCGTCCATTGTCAGGTGGACTCTCCCAGTAACTGCGATGTTGAGGGCACGGCAGATGTTTTGGGACACGTGCTTGTGTAGTGCGGGGATGGCACACCGGGCAAAATAGCGTCGGCTGTGGACCGAGTACCGAGGGACGGCCACCGCCATAAGGTTGCGGAAGGATTCCGTCTCCACCAGCCTAAAACGCAGCATTTCCAACGCAAGCAGTCGTGAAATGTGTGAATTTAGGATTCTGGCCTGTGGGGCATTAGCTGCGAATTTGCGCTTTCGTTCAAAGCTCTGGAATATGGACAATTGAACGCTGCGGTGGGATGTGGACGTGGACGTTGATGCTGTTTCTTGAGAAACTGCCATAACAAGTGAAGAGTGAGAGGAGGGGGCATATTTGCATGCAGTATGGACAGGGGATTGCCTTGCACGCACAACAGGGGGTTCTATTACATGCACAACAGTGGAAGAAGCAGTGGTGACACCCGCTGACACTGGTCGTGGACCCTGGGGTTCGCCCCACAAAGTCGGGTGCTTTGCTGCCATGTGCCTGATCATGCTGGTGGTGGTCAGGCTGGTAGTTTTGTCACCCCTGCTGATGCTGGCATGGCAGTTGGTAAAAATGGCCTTTTTGGGGTTATCAGCAGAGTCTTTAAAAAAATTCCAGAATCTGGAAGACCTACCGGTTGTACTGGCGGCATCCCTCGTGTTGGTGTTACAGGGAACTGTTGCCCGCCTTCTGTGTGTGGCCGCCACACTCCTTCTTCCTGCCTGTTGGGGTACACTGCATCCCTCCCCCTGTGTGCTGTTGGCCTCGCTCTGCGTGTCCTCCTACCACGTTGGGTCAGTTACTAGATCATCCACCACCTCCTCCTCTTCCACTTGCGCACCACGATGCTCCTCCTCACTTCGTGGCAATTGTGTCTCATCATCGTCCACCTCCTGTGACAAATTGCCAGCGTTGACTTCCTCTGGCCGTGGCTGTTCAAATATTTGGGCATCGCTACATGAGATTTCCTCTTCCACCACTTCAAGCGGAGCAGGCGAGGGGCCCAAATATGGAAATGGACCAGTGAACAGCTCTTCAGAGTGTCCAAGTGTGGGATCAGTTGCTGCCTGACGACACTCGGCATGGTGGGAGGAAGGAGCATCAGGGTGAGGAGGAGTATGCGGTCGAGACTCACGACTACTAAATCATGACATTGTGGAAGACAGACCGGAGGTGGTGGTGCCCAGGTAACTGGAAGTATTATTTGCTATCCAATTAATAACCTGTTCACACTGATCAGTTCGCAATACTGGTGTTGTAGTGTGCTTCCCTAGAAATTCAGTCAAGAAGTGGGAGCGAGAAGATGTGGCTGTTGGTTGAGGCACATTTTCACCTTGGCCACGGCCACGTCCTCTACACGCAACATCACCAGAACGTCCAGTTCCACGTCTAAGGCCACGCGCCTTGCCCATTGTAAATGAAGTAAAATAGCTTACACTCGCACTATCAATGGAAAATGGGTAATAAAAAGTAGATTAGAACAATGGAAGAGGAAAACCACAGTTTTATTTGTCTGGTCTACACCAGAATCTTTTCAACAGATATATTAGTGTCTGACCAGTCAGGGAGACACTATTACAGGTTTTTTTTATGGCAAAAATGCCAAAAGCAGGATAATACAGAGAATTGACCCGTGCAACTGCAAAACCACATTTATAGTTATGTGGCCTACACCAGGCTCTTTTAAACAGATATATTGGTGTCTGACCAGTCAGGGAGACACTATTACAGTTTTTTTTACTCAAAAAATGCCAAAAGCAGGATAATACAGAGATTTGACCCGTGGAACTGCAAAACCACAGTTATAGTTATGTGGCCCACACCAGACTCTTTTAAAAAGATATATTGGTGTCTGACCAGTCAGGGAGACATTGTTACTGTTTCTTTTATGGCAAAAAATGCCAAAAGCAGGATAATACAGAGATTTGACGCGTGGAACTGCAAAACCACAGTTCTTTTTTTCTGGCCAACACCAGACTCTTTTAAACATATATATTGGTGTCTGACCAGTCAGGGAGACACTATTACAGTTTTATTTTACGGCAAAAAATGCCAAAAACAGAATAATACAGAGATTTGACCCATGGAACTGTAAAACCACAGTTCTATTTTTCTGGCCTACACCAGACTCTTTTAAACAGATATATTGGTGTCTGACCAGTCAGGGAGACACTATTACAGTTTTTTTTATGGCAAAAATGCCAAAAACAGGATAATACAGAGATTTGACCCGTGAAACTGCAAAACCACAGTTCTATTTTTCTGGCCTACACCAGACTCTTTTAAACAGATATATTGGTGTCTGACCAGTCAGGGAGACACTATTACAGTTGTTTTTTTACGGCAAAAAATGCCCAAAACAGCATAATACAGAGATTTGACCAGTGAAACTGCAAAACCACAGTTATAGTTATGTGGCGTACACCAGACTCTTTTAAACAGATATATTGGTGTCTGACCAGTCAGGGAGACACTATTACAGTGTTTTTACTGCAAAAAATGCCAAAAACAGGATAATACAGAGATTTGAACCGTGGAACTGCAAAACCACAGTTATGGTTATGTGGCGTACACCAAACTCTTTTAAACAGATATATTGGTGTCAGACCAGTCCGGGAGACACTACTACAAGGTTTTTTTACGGCAAAAAATTCCCAAAACAGGATAATACAGAGATTTGACCCGTGGGACTGCAAAACCACAGTACAATTTTTCTGGTCTATACCAGACTCTTTTAAACAGATATATTGGTGTCTGACCAGTCAGGGAGACACTATTACTGTTTTTTTTAACGGCAAAAAATGCCAAAAACAGGATAATACAGAGATTTGACCCGTGGAACTGCAAAACCACAGTTCTATTTTTCTGGCCTACCCTAGATTCTTTTAAACAGATATATTGTTGTCTGACCATTCAGGGAGACACTATTACTGTTTTTTACGGCAAAAAATGCCCAAAACAGGATAATACAGAGATTTGACGCGTGGAACTGCAAAACCACAGTTCTATTTTTCTGGTCTACAACAGACTCTTTTAAACAGATATATTGGTGTCTGACCAGTCATGGAGACACTATTACAGGTTGTTTTCACCGCAAAAAATGCTAAAAACAGGATAATACAGAGATTTGACCCGTGGAACTGCAAAACCACAGTTCTATTTTTCTGGTCTACACCAGACTCTTTTCAACAGATATATTCAGGTCTGACCAGTCAGTGAGACACTATTACTGTTTTTTTTACGGCAAAAAAATGGCAAAAACAGGATAATACAGAGATTTGACCGATGGAACTGCAAAACCACAGTTATAGTTATGTGGCATACACCAGACTCTTTTAAACAGCTATATTGGTGTCTAACAAGTCAGGGAGACACTATTATAGGTTGTTTTAATGGCAAAAATGACAAAAACAGGATAATACAGAGATTTGACCCGTTGAACTGCAAAACCACAGTTCTATTTTTCTGCCTACACCAGACTCTTTTAAACAGATATATTGGTGTCTGACCAGTCAGGGAGACACTATTACTGTTTTTTTTATGGCAAAAAAATGCCAAAAACAGGATAATACAGAAATTTGACCCGTGGAACTGCAAAACCACAGTTATAGTTATGTGGCCTACACCACACTCTTTTAAACAGATATATTGGTGTCTGACCAGTCAGGGAGACACTATTACAGGTTGTTTTCACGGCAAAAAATGCCAAAAACAGGATAATACAGAGATTTGACCCGTGGAACAGAAAAACCACAGTTCTATTTTTCTGGCCTACACCAGACTCTTTTAAACAGATATATTGTTGTCTGACCATTCAGGGAGACACTATTACTGTTTTTTTACGGCAAAAAATGCCAAAAACAGGATAATACAGATATTTGACCCATGGAGCTGCAAAACCACAGTTATAGTTTTGTGGCGTACACCAGACTCTTTTAAACAGATATATTGGTGTCTGACCAGTCAGTGAGACACTTCTACAGGGTTTTTTTACAGCAAAAAATGCCAAAAACAGGATAATACAGAGATTTGACCCGTGGAACTGCAAAACCACAGTTCTATTTTTCTGGCCTACACCAGACTCTTTTAAACAGATATATTGGTGTCTGACCAGTCAGGGAGACACTATTACAGGTTTTTTTTCCGGCAAAAAATGCCAAAACCGGGATAATGCAGAGATTTGACCCGTGGAACTGCAAAACCACAGTTATAGTTATGTGCCTACACCAGACTCTTTTAAACAGATATATTGGTGTCTGACCAGTCAGGGAGACACTATTACTGTTTTTTTTTATGGCAAAAAAATGCCAAAAACAGGATAATACAGAAATTTGACCCGTGGAACTGCAAAACCATAGTTATAGTTATGTGGCCTACACCAGACTCTTTCAAACAGATATATTGGTGTCTGACCAGTCAGGGAGACACTATTACAGGTTGTTTTCACGGCAAAAAATGCCAAAAACAGGATAATACAGAGATTTGACCCGTGGAACAGCAAAACCACAGTTCTATTTTTCTGGCCTACACCAGACTCTTTTAAACAGATATATTGTTGTCTGACCATTCAGTGAGACACTATTACTGTTTTTTTATGGCAAAAAATGCCAAAAACAGGATGATACAGATATATGACC
This sequence comes from Phyllobates terribilis, assembly GCF_046119375.1. Lineage (NCBI taxonomy): Eukaryota > Metazoa > Chordata > Amphibia > Anura > Dendrobatidae > Phyllobates > Phyllobates terribilis. Next base: position 228,413,381 of record NW_027362763.1, read on the forward strand.
CATGGAGCTGCAAAACCACAGTTATAGTTTTGTGGCATACACCAGACTCTTTTAAACAGATATATTGGTGTCTGACCAGTCAGGGAGACACTTCTACATGTTTTTTTTACAGCAAAAAAATGCCAAAAACAGGATAATACAGAGATTTGACCCGTGGAACTGGAAAACCACAGTTCTATTTTTCTGGCCTACACCAGACTCTTTTAAACAGATATATTGGTGTCTGACCAGTCAGGGAGACACTATTACAGGTTTTTTTTCCGGCAAAAAATGCCAAAACCGGGATAATACAGAGGTTTGAGCCGTGGAACTGCAAAACCACAGTTATAGTTATGTGCCGTACACCAGACTCTTTTAAACATATATATTGGTGTCTGACCAGTCAGGGAGACACTATTACAGGTTTTTTTTGCGGCAAAAAATGCCAAAAGCAGGATAATACAGAGATTTGACCCGTGGAACTGCAAAACTGCAGTTCTATTTTTGTGGCCTACACCAGACTCTTTTAAACAGATATATTCGTGCCTGATCAGTCAGTGAGACAGTATGACTATTTTTTTTACGGCAAAAAAATGCCAAAAAGAGGATAATACAGAGATTTGACCCGTGGAACTGCAAAACACAGTTATAGTTCTATGGCGTACATCAGACTCTTTTAATCAGATATATTGGTGTCTGACCAGTCAGGGAGACACTATTACAGGTTGTTTTCATGGCAAAAAATGCCAAAAACAGGATAATACAGAGATTTGACCCGTGGAACTGCGAAACCACAGTTATAGTTTTGTGGCGTACACCAGATTCTATTAAACAGATATATTGGTGGCTGACCAGTCAGGGAGACACTATTACAGGGTTTTTTTTATGGCACAAAATGCCAAAAACAGGATAATACAGAGATTTGACCCATGGAACTGCAAAACCACAGTTATAGTTCTGTGGCCTACACCAGACTCTTTTAAACAGATATATTGGTGTCTGACCAGTCAGGGAGACACTATTACAGGTATTTTTTCGGCAAAAATTGCCAAAAACAGGATAATACAGAGATTTGACCCGTGGAACTGCAAAACCACAGTTCTTTTTTTCTGGCCTACACCAGACTCTTTTAAACAGATATATTGGTGTCTGACCAGTCAGGGAGACACTATTACAGGTTGTTTTCACAGCAAAAAATGGCAAAAACAGGATAATACAGAGATTTGTCCCGTGGAACTGCAAAACCACAGTTCTATTTTTTTTTCCTACACCAGACTCTTTTAAACAGATATATTGTTGTCTGACCATTCAGGGAGACACTATTACTGTTTTTTTGCGGCAAAAAATGCCAAAATCACGATAATACAGAAATTTGACACGTGGAACTGCAAAACCACAGTTATAGTTTTGTGGCGTACACCAGACTCATTTAAACAGATATATTGGTGTCTGACCAGTCAGGGAGACACTTCTACAGGGTTTTTTATGGCAAAAAATGCCAAAAACAGGATAATGCAGAGATTTGACCCGTGGAACTGCAAAACCACAGTTCGATTTTTCTGGACTACACCAGACTCCTTTAAACAGATATATTGGTGTCTGACCAGTTATGGAGACACTATTACTGTTTTTTAACGGCAAAAAATGCCTAAAACAGGATAATACAGAGATTTGACCCGTGGAACTGCAAAACCACAGTTATAGTTTTGTGGCGTACACCAGACACTATTAAACAGATATATTGGTGTCTGACCAGTCAGGGAGACACGATTACAGGTTTTTTTTACGGCAAAAAATGCCAAACACAGGATAATAAAGAGATTTGACCAGTGGAACTGCAAAACCACAGTTATAGTTTTGTGGCGTACACCAGACTCTTTTAAACAGATATATTGGTGTCAGACCAGTCAGGGAGACACTTCTACAGGGTTTTTTTACGGCAAAAAATGCCAAAAACAGGATAATACAGAGATTTGACCCCTGGAACTGCAAAACCACAGTTCTATTTTTCTGGCCTTCACCAGACTCTTTTAAACAGATATATTGGTGTCTGACCAGTTAGGGAGACACTATTACTGCTTTTTTACGGCAAAAAATGCCAAAAACAGGATAATTCAGAGATTTGACCCGTGGAACTGCAAAACCACAGTTATAATATTGTACTGAACCAGCAAGGCTACCACAGCATCTTGCAGTGGCATGCTATTCCATCTGGTTTGCGTTTAGTTGGACCATCATTTATTTTTCAACAGGACAATGACCCCAAACACACCTCCAGGCTGTGTAAGGGCTATTTGACCAAGAGGGAGAGTGATGGGGTGCTACGCCAGATAACCTGGCCTCCACAGTCACCAGACCTGAACCCAATCGAGATGGTTTGGGGTGAGCTGGACCGCAGAGTGAAGGCCAAAGGGCCAACAAGTGGTAAGCATCTCTGGGAACTCCTTCAAGATTGTTGGAAGACCATTTCCAGTGACTACCTCTTGAAGCTCATCAAGAGAAAGCCAAGAGTGTGCAAAGCAGTCATCAAAGCAAAAGGTGGCTACTTTGAAGAACCTAGAATATAAGACATATTTTCAGTTGTTTCACACTTTTTTGCTAAGTATTTAATTCCACATGTGTTAATTCATAGTTTTGATGCCTTCAGTGTGAACGTACAATTTTCAAAGTCATGAAAATACAGAAAAATCTTTAAATGAGAAGGCGTGTCCAAACTTTTGGTCTGTACTGTATATTGGTGTCTGACCAGTCAGGGAGACACTATTACAGTTTTTTTTACGGCAAAAAATGCCAAAAGCTGGAAAATACAGAGATTTGACCCGTGGAACTGGAAAACCACAGTTCTATTTTTGAGGCCTAAACCAGACTCTTTTAAACAGATATATTCGTGTCTGACCAGTCAGTGAGACACTATTACTGTTTTTTTACGGCAAAAAAATGCCAAAAACAGGATAATACAGAGATTTGACCCGTGGAACTGCAAAACCACAGTTACAGTTCTGTGGCATACACCAGACTCTTTTAAACAGATATATTGGTGTCTGACCAGTCAGGGAGACGCTATTACAGGTTGTTTTCACTGCAAAAAATGCCAAAAACAGGATAATACAGAGATTTGACCCGTGGAACTGCAAAACCACAGTTCTATTTTTCTGGCCTACACCAGACTCTTTTAAACAGATATATTCGTGTCTGACCAGTCAGTGAGACACTATTACTGTTTTTTTTACGGCAAAAAAATGCCAAAAACAGAATAATACAGAGATTTGACCCGTGGAACTGCAAAACCACAGTTATAGTTATGTGGCGTACACCAGACTCTTTTAAACTGATATATTGGTGTCTAACCAGTCAGGGACACACTATTATAGGTTGTTTTAATGGCAAAAATGCCAAAAACAGGATAATACAGAGATTTGACCCGTGGAACTGCAAAACCACAGTTAAAGTTCTGTGGCGTACACCGGACTCTTTTAACAGATATACTGGTGTCTGACCAGTCAGGGAGACACTATTACAGGTTTTTTTATGGCAAAACATGCCAAAAAAAGGATAATACAGAGATTTGACCCGTGGAACTGCAAAACCACAGTTATAGTTTTGTGGCGTACACCAGACTCTTTTAAAGAGATATATTGGTGTCTGACCAGTCAGGGAGACACTTCTACAGTGTTTTTTTACGGCAAAAAATGCCAAAAACAGGATAATACAGAGATATGACCCGTGGAACTGAAAACCACAGTTCCATTATTCTGGCCTACACCAGACTCTTTTAAACAGATATATTGGTGTCTGACCAGTCAGGGAGACACTATTACAGGTTGTTTTCACAGAAAAAAATGCCAAAAACAGGATAATACAGAGATTTGACCCATGGAACTGCAAAACCACAGTTCTATTTTTCTGGCCCACACCAGACTCTTTTAAACAGATATAATGTTGTCTGACCATTCAGGGAGACACTATTACTGTTTTTTTTACAGCAAAATATGCCAAAAACAGTAAAATACAGAGATTTGACCCGAGGAACTGCAAAACCACAGTTATAGTTTTGTGGCGTACACCAGACTCTTTTAAACAGATATATTGGTGTCTGACCAGTCAGGGAGACACTTCTACAGGTTTTTTTTACGGCAAAAAATGCCAAAAACAGGATAATACAGAGATTTGACCCGTGGAACTGCAAAACCACAGTTCTATTTTTCTGGACTACACCAGACTCTTTTAAACAGATATATTGGTGTCTGACCAGTCAGGGAGACACTGTTACTGTTTTTAATGGCAAAAAATGTCAAAAACAGGATAATACAGAGATATGACCCGTGGAACTGCAAAACCACAGTTATAGTTTTGTGGCGTACACCAGACTCTATTAAACAGATATACTGGTGTCTGACCAGTCAGGGAGACACTATTACAGGTTTTTTTAACGGCAAAAAATGCCAAAAACAGGATAATAAAGAGATTTGACCCGTGGAACTGCAAAACCACAGTTATAGTTTTGTGGCGTACACCAGACTCTTTTAAACAGATATATTGGTGTCTGACCAGTCAGGGAGACACTTCTACAGGGTTTTTTTACGGCAAAAAATGCCCAAAACAGGATAATACAGAGATTTGACCTCTGGAACAGCAAAACCACAGTTCTATTTTTCTGGCCTACACCAGACTCTTTTAAACAGATATATTGGTGTCTGACCAGTCAGGTAGACCATATTACTGTTTTTTTACGGCAAAAAATGCCAAAAACAGGATAATACAGAGATTTGACCCGTGGAACTGCAAAACCACAGTTATAGTTTTGTGGCGTACACCAGACTCTATTAAACAGATATATTGGTGTCTGATCAGTCAGGGAGACACTATTACAGGTTTTTTTTACGGCAAAAAATGCCAAAAACAGGATAATACAGAGATTTGAACCGTGGAACTGCAAAGCCACAGTTATAATTATGTGGCGTACACCAGACTCTTTTAAACAGATATATTGGTGTCTGACCAATCAGGGAGACATTATTACAGGGTTTTTTTTGCGGCAAAAAATGCCAAAAACAGAATAATACAGAGATTTGACCCGTGGAACTGCAAAACCACAGTTGTAGTTATGTGGCGCGCACCAGAATCTTTTAAACAGATATATTCGTGTCTGACGAGACAGGGAGACACTATTACAGGTTTTTTTTTACGGAAAAAAATGCCAAAAACAGGATAATACAGAGATATGTTCCGTGGAACTGCAAAACCACAGTTCTATTATTCTGGCCTACACCAGACTCTTTTAAACAGATATATTGGTGTCTGACCAGTCAGGGAGACACTATTACAGGTTTTTTTCACAGCAAAAAAAGCCAAAAACAGGATAATACAGAGATTTGACCCGTGGAACTGCAAAACCACAGTTCTATTTTTCTGGCCTACACCAGACTCTTTTAAACAGATATATTAGTGTCTGACCATTCAGGGAGACACTATTACTGTTTTTTTACGGCAAAAAATGCCAAAAACAGGATAATACAGAGATTTGACCCGTGGAGCTGCAAAACCACAGTTATAGTTAGGTGGCGTTCACCAGACTCTTTTAAACAGATATATTGGTGTCTGACCAGTCAGGGAGACACTATTACAGGGTTTTTTTACGGCAAAAAAATGCCAAAAGCAGATTAATACAGAGATTTGATCCGTGGAACTGCAAAACCGCAGTTCTATTTTTGTGGCTACACCAGACTCTTTTAAACAGATATATTCGTGTCTGACCAGTCAGTGAGACACTATTACTGTTTTTTTTACAGAAAAAAAATGCCAAAAACAGGATAATACAGAGATTTGACCCGTGGAACTGCAAAACCGCAGTTCTATTTTTGTGGCTACACCAGACTCTTTTAAACAGATATATTCGTGTCTGACCAGTCAGTGAGACACTATTACTGTTTTTTTTACGGCAAAAAAATGCCAAAAACAGGATAATACAGAGATTTGACCCGTGGAACTGAAAAACCACAGTTATAGTTATGTGGCGTACACCACACTCTTTTAAACAGATATATTGGTGTCTAACCTGTCAGGGAGACACTATTATAGGTTGTTTTTATGGCAAAAATGCCAAAAACAGGATAATACAGAGATTTGACCCGTGGAACTGCAAAACCACAGTTATAGTTCTGTGGCATACACCAGACTTTTTAAATACATATACTGGTGTCTGACCAGTCAGGGAGACCCTATTACAGGTTTTTTTATGGCAAAAAATGCCAAAAACAGGATAATACAGAGATTTGACCCGTGGAACTGCAAAACCACAGTTCTATTTTTCTGGCCTAAACCAGACTCTTTTAAACAGATATATTGGTGTCTGACCACTCAGGGAGACACTATTACTGTTTTTTCAATGCAAAAAAATGCCAAAAACAGGATAATACAGAGATTTGACCCATGGAACTGCAAAACCGCAGTTATAGTTATGTGGCGTACACCAGACTCTTTTAAATAGATATATTGGTGTCTGACAAGTCAGGGAGACACTGTTACAGGTATTTTTTTCGGCAAAAAATGCCAAAAACAGGATAATACAGAGATTTGACCCGTGGAACTGCAAAAGCACAGTTCTATTTTTCTGGCCTACACCAGACTCTTTTAAACAGATATATTGGTGTCTGACCAGTCAGGGAGACACTATTACTCTTTTTTTACGGCAAAAAATGCCAAAAACAGGATAATACAGAGATTTGACCCGTGGAACAGCAAAACCACAGTTATAGTTTTGTGGCATACACCAGACTCTTTTAAACAGATATATTGGTGTCTGACCAGTCAGGGAGACACTTCTACAGGTTGTTTTCACGGAAAAAAATGCCAAAAACAGGATAATACAGAGATTTGACCCGTGGAACTGCAAAACCACAGTTCTATTTTTCTGGCCCACACCAGACTCTTTTAAACAGATATATTGTTGTCTGACCATTCAGGGAGACACTATTACTGTTTTTTTTACAGCAAAATATGCCAAAAACAGTAAAATGCAGAGATTTGATCCGAGGAACTGCAAAACCACAGTTATAGTTTTGTGGCGTACAACAGACTCTTTTAAACAGATATATTGGTGTCTGACCAGTCAGGGAGACACTTCTACAGGTTTTTTTTATGGCAAAAAATGCCAAAAACAGGATAATACAGAGATTTGACCCGTGGAACTGCAAAACCACAGTTCTTCTTTTCTGGACTACATCAGACTCTTTTAAACAGATATATTGGTGTCTGACCAGTCAGGGAGACACTGTTACTGTTTTTAATGGCACAAAATGTCAAAAACAGGATAATACAGAGATTTGACCCGTGAAACTGCAAAACCACAGTTATAGTTTTGTGGCGTACACCAGACTCTTTTAAACAGATATATTGGTGTCTGACCAGTCAGGGAGACACTTCTACAGGGTTTTTTTACGGCAAAAAATGCCAAAAACAGGATAATACAGTGATTTGACCCCTGGAACAGCAAAACCACAGTTCTATTTTTCTGGCTTACACCAGACTCTTTTAAACAGATATATTGGTGTCTGACCAGTCAGGGAGACCATATTACTGTTTTTTTTTGCGGCAAAAAATGCCAAAAACAGGATAATACAGAGATATGACCCGTGGAACTGCAAAACCACAGTTATGGTTTTGTGGCGTACACCAGACTCTATTAAACAGATATATTGGTGTCTGACCAGTCAGGGAGACACTATTACAGGTTTTTTTTACGGCAAAAAATGCCAAAAACAGGATAATACAGAGATTTGAACCGTGGAACTGCAAAGCCACAGTTATAGTTATGTGGCGTACACCAGACTCTTTTAAACAGATATATTGGTGTCTGACCAATCAGGGAGACATTATTACAGGGTTTTTTTTGCAGCAAAAAATGCCAAAAACAGGATAATACAGAGATTTGACCCGTGGAACTGCAAAACCACAGTTGTAGTTATGTGGCGCGCACCAGAATCTTTTAAACAGATATATTGGTGTCTGACGAGACAGGGAGACACTATTACAGGTTTTTTTTTACGGAAAAAAATGCCAAAAACAGGATAATACAGAGATATGATCCGTGGAACTGCAAAACCACAGTTCTATTTTTCTGGCCTACATCAGACTCTTTTAAACAGATATATTGGTGTCTGACCATTCAGGGAGACACTATTACTGTTTTTTTACGGCAAAAAATGCCAAAAACAGGATAATACAGAGATTTGACCCGTGGAACTGAAAAACCACAGTTATAGTTATGTGGCGTACACCAGACTCTTTTAAACAGATATATTGGTGTCTAACCTGTCAGGGAGACACTATTATAGGTTGTTTTTATGGCAAAAATGCCAAAATCAGGATAATACAGAGATTTGACCCGTGGAACTGCAATACCACAGTTATATTTCTGTGGCGTACACCAGACTTTTTAAATAGATATACTGGTGTCTGACCAGTCAGGGAGACCCTATTACAGGTTTTTTTTATGGCAAAAAATGCCAAAAACAGGATAATACAGAGATTTGAACCGTGGAACTGCAAAGCCACAGTTATAGTTATGTGGCGTACACCAGACTCTTTTAAACAGATATATTGGTGTCTGACCAATCAGGGAGACATTATTACAGGGTTTTTTTTGCGGCCAAAAATGCCAAAAACAGGATAATACAGAGATTTGACCCGTGGAACTGCAAAACCACAGTTGTAGTTATGTGGCGCGCACCAGAATCTTTTAAACAGATATATTGGTGTCTGACGAGACAGGGAGACACTATTACAGGTTTTTTTTTACAGAAAAAAATGCCAAAAACAGGATAATACAGAGATATGTTCCGTGGAACTGCAAAACCACAGTTCTATTATTCTGGCCTACACCAGACTCTTTTAAACAGATATATTGGTGTCTGACCAGTCAGGGAGACACTATTACAGGTTTTTTTCACAGCAAAAAAAGCCAAAAACAGGATAATACAGAGATTTGACCCGTGGAACTGCAAAACCACAGTTCTATTTTTCTGGCCTACACCAGACTCTTTTAAACAGATATATTAGTGTCTGACCATTCAGGGAGACACTATTACAGGTTTTTTTCACGGCAAAAAATGCCAAAAACAGGATAATACAGAGATTTGACCCGTGGAACTGCAAAACCACAGTTATAGTTATGTGGCGTACACCAGACCCTTTTAAACAGATATATTGGTGTCTGACCAGTCAGGGAGACACTATTACAGGTTTTTTTTACGGCAAAAAATGCCAAAAGCAGGATAATACAGATATTTGACCCGTGGAACTGCAAAACCGCAGTTCTATTTTTGTGGCTACACCAGACTCTTTTAAACAGATATATTCGTGTCTGACCAGTCAGTGAGACACTATTACTGTTTTTTTTACGGCAAAAAAATGCCAAAAACAGGATAATACAGAGATTTGACCTGTGGAACTGAAAAACCACAGTTATAGTTATGTGGCGTACACCAGACTCTTTTAAACAGATTTATTGGTGTCTAACCTGTCAGTGAGACACTATTATAGGTTGTTTTTATGGCAAAAATGCCAAAAACAGGATAATACAGAGATTTCACCCGTGGAACTGCAAAACCACAGTTATAGTTCTGTGGCGTACACCAGACTTTTTAAATAGATATACTGGTGTCTTACCAGTCAGGGAGACCCTATTACAGGTTTTTTTATGGCAAAAAATGCCAAAAACAGGATAATACAGAGATTTGACCCGTGGAACTGCAAAACCACAGTTCTATTTTTCTGGCCTAAACCAGACTCTTTTAAACAGATATATTGGTGTCTGACCACTCAGGGAGACACTATTACTGTTTTTTTAATGCAAAAAAATGCCAAAAACAGGATAATACAGAGATTTGACCCATGGAACTGCAAAACCGCAGTTATAGTTATGTGGCGTACACCAGACTCTTTTAAATAGATATATTGGTGTCTGACAAGTCAGGGAGACACTATTACAGGTATTTTTTTCGGCAAAAAATGCCAAAAACAGGATAATACAGAGATTTGACCCGTGGAACTGCAAAAGCACAGTTCTATTTTTCTGGCCTACACCAGACTCTTTTAAACAGATATATTTGTGTCTGACCAGTCAGGGAGACACTATTACTCTTTTTTTACGGCAAAAAATGCCAAAAACAGGATATAACAGAGATTTGACCCGTGGAACAGCAAAACCGCCGTTATAGTTTTGTGGCATACACCAGACTCTTTTAAACAGATATATTGGTGTCTGACCAGTCAGGGAGACACTTCTACAGGTTGTTTTCATGGAAAAAAATGCCAAAAACAGGATAATACAGAGATTTGACCCGTGGAACTGCAAAACCACAGTTGTATTTTTCTGGCCCACACCAGACTCTTTTAAACAGATATATTGTTGTCTGACCATTCAGGGAGACACTATTACTGATTTTTTTACAGCAAAATATGCCAAAAACAGTAAAATGCAGAGATTTGACCCGAGGAACTGCAAAACCACAGTTATAGTTTTATGGCGTACACCAGACTCTTTTAAACAGATATATTGGTGTCTGACCAGTCAGGGAGACACTTCTACAGGTTTTTTTACGGCAAAAAATGCCAAAAACAGGATAATACAGAGATTTGACCCGTGGAACTGCAAAACCACAGTTATAGTTTTGTGGCGTACACCAGACTCTTTTAAACAGATATATTGGTGTCTGACCCGTCAGGGAGACACTTCTACAGGGTTTTTTTACGGCAAAAAATGCCAAAAACAGGATAATACAGAGATTTGACCCCTGGAACAGCAAAACCACAGTTCTATTTTTCTGGCTTACACCAGACTCTTTTAAACAGATATATTGGTGTCTGACCAGTCAGGGAGACCATATTACTGCTTTTTTACGGCAAAAAATGCCAAAAACAGGATAATACAGAGATTTGACCCGTGGAACTGCAAAACCACAGTTATAGTTTTGTGGCGTACACCAGACTCTATTAAACAGATATATTGGTGTCTGACCAGTCAGGGAGAAACTACTACAGGTTTTTTTTATGGCAAAAAATGCCAAAAACAGGATAATACAGAGATTTTAACTGTGGAACTGCAAAGCCACAGTTATAGTTATGTGGCGTACACCAGACTCTTTTAAACAGATATATTGGTGTCTGACCAATCAGGGAGACATTATTACAGCGTTTTTTTTGCGGCAAAAAATGCCAAAAACAGGATAATACAGAGATTTGACCCGTGGAACTGCAAAACCACAGTTTTAGTTATGTGGCGCGCACCAGAATCTTTTAAACAGATATATTGGTGTCTGACGAGACAGGGAGACACTATTACAGGTTTTTTTTTTACGGAAAAAAATGCCAAAAACAGGATAATACAGAGATATGATCCATGGAACTGCAAAACCACAGTTCTATTATTCTGGCCTACACCAGACTCTTTTAAACAGATATATTGGTGTCTGACCAGTCAGGGAGACACTATTACAGGTTGTTTTCACGGCAAAAAATGCCAAAAACAGGATAATACAGAGATTTGACCCGTGGAACTGCAAAACCACAGTTCTATTTTTCTGGCCTACACCAGACTCTTTTAAACAGATATATTGGTGTCTGACCATTCAGGGAGACACTATTACTGTTTTTTTACTGCAAAAACTGCCAAAAACAGGATAATACAGAGATTTGACCCGTGGAACTGCAAAACCACAGTTATAGTTATGTGCCGTACACCAGACTCTTTTAAACAGATATATTGGTGTCTGACCAGTCAGAGAGACACTATTACAGGTTTTTTTTACGGCAAAAAATGCCAAAAGCAGGATAATACAGAGATTTGACCCGTGGAACTGCAAAACCACAGTTATAGTTATGTGGCGTACACCAGACTCTTTTGAACAGATATATTTGTGTCTGACCAGTCAGGGAGACACTATTACAGTTTTTTTTTACGGCAAAAAATGACAAAAACAGGATAATACAGAGATTTGACCCACGGAACAGCAAAACCACAGTTATAGTTATGTGGCGTACACCACACTCTTTTAAACAGATATATTGGTGTATGACCAGTCAGGGAGACACTATTACAGGTTTTTTTCACAGCAAAAAATGCCAAAAACAGGATAATACAGAGATTTGACCTGTGGAACTGCAAAACCACAGTTCTATTTTTCTGGTCTACAGCAGACTCTTTTAAACAGATATATTGGTGTCTGAACAGTCACAGACACACTCAATTTTTTTGAGAGGGGGAAAAAATACCAAAAAGTTAATAAGACGGGTATTTGTACAGTCTGACTGAGGAAAAAAAAAATACAGGATTTAGATGAAAAAAAAAATAATTTTTCCTGGCCCCTGAGGATAAGTCTACCAATTTGACCAACAGGAGCACACAGGACTGTAATGCAGCGTTTGCTGGTATAACCACTGCGTCTCCTATACAGCCTGCCTGCCTGCCTGATATCTGGGATGGATATTAGTCCTGAGAAGGACTGTTTGTTTGATTTGGCAGGCTTTAGAGACCCTATACTATCTATTTCGCACTATATATCTCTCCCTAACTCAGCAGCACTGACCCTACACTGGCTGATCCGGAGCGACTGTGTCCAGGATGGCGGTGTGTCGCCCCTGGGGGTTCGACCGCCACAGGGATGCTGCACTTCTTTAATGGAGTATAGTGTTCCTCCTCTGAGGTAAGAACAGTGCGATGGTCAGGACTCTTCCTTCACATCCAACACCACACTTCTCCACCAGAGGGGGCTAGAATGCCCTAGGTACTGCCCTCCTGGTTACAGGGAGACGGGGGAACCAAGAGATAGGGGAACCATTTAGTGGGTGAGGGTGGAGGATTCACATGTTAGTGACACTGTAAAATTCATATTTAATAAAAAGCCATTTTGGTTCTTGGTCTTTGTTAGTCAAGTTTACTGGCTGTCATCTATTGTGATCTCCTACCCTGAAAGTGGATTCTGTGTGGACCTGCAGGGGATGGAGGCACAGCCTTCATACCCCGGCCTTGGGACGAGGGGCAGGTTGCAGACAAGGAAGGTCTCAACCTGGTCAAAGTCCAAGATCAAGAAGGCCCGGAGCTTAAGAGTGTAGTTCCACTGCAAATGGGTCCCAGGGAGGATGCAGACGGAGCGCGTATGCCACCTGTCCTCGCCCACCTGATATATTCAGCAGGTGTTAGAACCTTGCTGTTAGGTTTTTTTTCCTTTGCTGGTCACATGACCTTGTTGGCCTATTTAGTCCTGCTCCGCCCTTCTGGCTTTGCTGGACTTCATTGTATATCTACTTTCTAGCTAGCCTGTGCTCTGTATCTAGCTCTGTTAGTTTGCTTGGTCTACGGACCTCTATGTTCTATCTATTTTGTTTGTTCGTCTGTCTGCTACTATTTCTGTTAGGAGGTGTCCCATATTCCTCCCAGTCCTTAGTACTTGTAGGGATTCGCTCCCCACATCTATAGGTCTTCGTACAGACTAGATTAGGACTTTAGCAGGTCTGATCGCAGGATCAGGTTCCCTGTTACATCGTAGGGATTCAGCTGAGTCTCATAGTAGGGACAGATCTCCTCTCTTTCCTTAGCTTTGGTAGCAGAACATAACAGTAAGTCCAGCCAGCAAATTCTCTAAGGAAAGATTTTTTTTGTTCCATCATGGTGTCGGTTCAGGATTTGGTTCATCGCCTGCAGGGACTCTCTCTGGAGGTGGCCGAGCTCCGTCAGCACGTGAGTAACTGTCCTGGAGCACATTTCTTGGAGCCTAAGGTATGTTTGCCGGATTTGTTTTTTGGTGAACACCGAGAATTTTTTCATTTAAAAATGCTTGCTTATTGTATTTTCGTTTGAGACCTAAGTCCTCTGGGGATGAATCCCAGCGCGTAGGGTTCATAATGTCACTTTTGCGCAAAGAGCCTCAGGAGTGGGCCTTTTCTTTGCAACCTAGTGATTCATGCTTCAGATCAGTGGATAGTTTTTTTTCTGCTTTGGGACTATTATATGATGATCCTGACCGTGTCGCATCAGCTGAGACTGAGTTGAGACGTCTAAAACAAGGATCGGGTAATGTGGAAAAATATTGTACACATTTTCGTCGTTGGTCCACTCAAACAGGGTGGAACGATTCTGCTCTGAAAAGTCTATTTCTTGCTGGGCTCAGTGAAAGGGTTAAAGACCTGCTAATTGCTTATCCTACACCTGAAGATTTGCAACAGGCTATGCAATTAGCTATACGGGTGGATAGAAGACTGCGTGCTAGGGTTAATGAGAGCAAATCCTCTGCTATGTCAGTTTCTGGTTATGATAATGTGTGTACTAACAGTGGTGAACCGATGGAGATTGGATCGGTGGCACCTCGCTCTCAAGAAAAAGACCGTCGTTTTTCGCAAGGCTTGTGTTTCTACTGCGGAAAATCTGGTCATTTGATTAAAGGCTGTGAGCTTCGTATGAAGAAAGAAAAAAAAATGGTCAGTCACGCCCGTATTGCCTGTTTAAATTCCAAGGGTATATTTTTAGCTGCTTCCACGATTGCTCAGGAAAAATTAATGGAATTTCGGGTGTTTGTTGATTGCGGGTCTACACTGAATGTAATTGATGGGGGATTCGTGGAAAAACTCAATTTAAAACCTGAACCTTTGTCATCCCCCATTGCTGTGGTTTCTGTGGATGGCTCCCCTTTGAAGAATATTACTCTCAAGGTCAGTGAATTTCCTCTCACTATTAATGGTGTTCACCATGAGAAATTGGATTTGGTAGTGTTGAATAACTTGCCTTCTCCAGTAATATTGGGTTTGCCCTGGTTAAAATTTCACAATCCTGTACTGGATTGGTCTACCAGTGAAATTAAATCCTGGAGCCATAAATGTTATGACAAGTGTTGTAACGGGCGTATTGCAGCTTTGGATAGGGGAGAATTGCCTGTTCCTATTCAGGATTTTTGGAGAGTTTTTTCTGAGAAGGAATCGCAGGTTTTGCCTCCCCATAGAGACTATGATTGTTCTATTGAATTTGTCCCTGGAGCGACTCTTCCTAAGAGTCGTTTATTTAACCTTACTATTCCTGAGAGGAAGGCTTTGGAGGAATACATACAGACAAGCTTGGCCGCCGGTCACATTAGGCCCTCTAAGTCTCCTGTGGCGGTTGGATTTTTTTTTGTAAAAAAAAAGGACGGCGGTTTACGTCCTTGTCTGGATTTTCGTGAGATTAACAAAATTACGGTACGCAATCCTTACCCACTGCCATTGATTCCTGATCTGTTTAACCAGTTATTGGGGGCCAAGTGGTTCTCTAAAATTGACCTTAAGGGGGCATACAATCTGTTGCGCATGAAGGAGGGTGATGAATGGAAGACTGCTTTTAACACTCCTGTGGGTCATTTTGAGAATCTGGTTATGCCTTTTGGTCTCACTAATGCTCCTGCATTTTTTCAGAATCTGATTAATGACATCCTTAGACCTTTGATCGGTAAAAATGTGGTTGTGTATTTGGATGACATTTTGATTTATTCGCCAGATCTGGAGTCTCATTGGCGGAGCGTGCGTGAGGTATTACAGTTATTAATGGACAATTCGCTTTTTGCTAAGCTGGAGAAATGTGAGTTCGCTGTACAGAGAATTAGTTTTTTGGGCTACATTATCTCCAGCAAAGGTTTTGAGATGGATCCGGTTAAGGTTCAGGCTGTGCAGGAATGGCCTAGGCCTATTGGTTTGAAATCGATACAGAGGTTTTTGGGTTTCGCCAATTACTATAGAAAGTTCATAAAAAATTTTTCTAGTATTGTCAAACCTCTGACTGATCTCACCAGGAAAGGTGCTGATGCGGTTCAGTGGTCTTCTGAGGCCATTGAAGCTTTTGTGTATCTCAAGGAGAGGTTCACCTCTGCTCCCATCCTTATGCAGCCTGATGTTACTAGGCCGTTTTTGGTTGAGGTTGATGCTTCCTCTGTGGGGGTTGGCGCAGTATTGTCTCAGGATAACGGGGATGGATTACATCCCTGTGCCTTTTTTTCAAAAAAATTTTCGGAGACTGAATTGAATTACGATATTGGTAATCGGGAATTATTGGCTATTAAACTCGCATTTGAACACTGGCGCCACTTCTTGGAAGGTGCGGAATTTCCCGTTCAGGTTCTTACGGATCATAAAAATCTGATATATCTTGATGCTGCCAAGCGCCTGAATGCCCGTCAGGCTAGGTGGGCACTGTTTTTCTCGCGGTTTAATTTCTCCGTTACTTACATCCCTGGTACTAAGAATGTTAAGGCGGATGCCTTGTCTCGCAGTTTTTCTCCCATAGTCGGTGCTGAGAAAGAGGAAAACATTTTACAAGAAGGTGTTGTGATAGCTGCTTTAGACTCCGTTTTGGAAGATGAGATTCTTAAAGCTCAGGAGAATGCCCCATCTAACACTCCTCATGGGAGGTTGTTTGTGCCTGAGACCTTTAGGAGAGATTTGTTTGTTGAGTGTCACGAATCTCGGTTGGCAGGTCATCCCGGAATCTCTGAGACCAAGAGACTGGTGGGTCGCAGTTTTTGGTGGCCTGGATGGCAGAAGGAAGTCATTAAGTGGGTGCGCCAATGTACTATATGTGCTAGATCTAAGTCCTCACATACTCCTGCTGCGGGGTTTCTTTGTCCTTTGGAGGTCCCCAGTGCTCCTTGGACACATTTGGCTATGGACTTTATAACTGACCTTCCCCCCTCTGAGGGTTTTACTGTCATCTGGGTGGTCGTGGACCGCTTTAGCAAGATGTGTCACTTGGTTCCCCTCGTCAAACTGCCCTGCGCTAAAACTCTCGCTAAGGCCTTTGTCAAGGAAATTGTCAGACTTCATGGCGTTCCTACTGACATTGTTTCTGATAGGGGTCCTCAGTTCGTGGCTCGTTTTTGGCGTGCCTTTTGTGACAGGTTGGGAATTCATTTGTCGTTTTCGTCCGGATATCATCCTGAATCTAATGGCCAGACAGAAAGGAAAAACCAGGATGTTGAGCAGTTCTTGCGTTGTTTTGTGGCAGACAATCAAGAGGGGTGGTCTGAGTTTCTGCCACTTGCCGAATTTGCTCTGAACAATCATACATCTTCTTCTGCTGGTTGTTCGCCTTTTTTTTGTTGTTCTGGGAGACATCCGTCGTTTGGGTCGTTCTCCAAGTTGGGATCTGCCGTGCCTGAGGAGGAGAATTTTTCCGGTGATTTGGAAAGAGTTTGGACGGATGTGCGTGGTAATCTTCAGGAGGCCAACAGAAAATCTAAAGACTACTTTGATAGGAAACGACAGGAGGTTTTGTTCGCTGTTGGTGACATGGTTTGGTTGTCCTCTAGGAATCTGCGGTTGAGGATTCCTTCTAAGAAATTGGGTCCCAAGTTTGTAGGGCCCTTTAAGGTGCTTCAGGTTGTCAACCAATCTGCTGTTAGGTTGGAGGTTCCTACCTCCTGGAGAATTAATCCGGTCTTTCATGTCTCTCTGTTAAAAAAAGCTGTTGTGTCGGATGGTGACGCCTCTGCCTCTGTTCCTCCGGTGGTGGAGGACGGGGAATATGAAATTTCTCGCATCCTTGACTCTAGACGGTATAGAGGTAGTTTGCAGTATCTTGTGGCCTGGAAAGGTTTCGGACCCGAGGATAACTCTTGGGTGAGGTCAGATGATGTTTCCGTGTCCAGACTTATCAGAGCGTTTCACAGGAGATTTCCTGATAAGCCTGGTCCTAGGGGATCCGGAGGATCCTCTTAGAAGGGGGGGTACTGTTAGAACCTTGCTGTTAGGTTTTTTTTCCTTTGCTGGTCACATGACCTTGTTGGCCTATTTAGTCCTGCTCCGCCCTTCTGGCTTTGCTGGACTTCATTGTATATCTACTTTCTAGCTAGCCTGTGCTCTGTATCTAGCTCTGTTAGTTTGCTTGGTCTACGGACCTCTATGTTCTATCTATTTTGTTTGTTCGTCTGTCTGCTACTATTTCTGTTAGGAGGTGTCCCATATTCCTCCCAGTCCTTAGTACTTGTAGGGATTCCCTCCCCACATCTATAGGTCTTCGTACAGACTAGATTAGGACTTTAATAGGTCTGATCGCAGGATCAGGTTCCCTGTTACATCGTAGGGATTCAGCTGAGTCTCATAGTAGGGACAGATCTCCTCTCTTTCCTTAGCTTTGGTAGCAGAACATAACAGCAGGAGCCCGACTGCAAGAGGGGTACCGGCCCCCGACACCTGACCTTGCTACTCTATGTCCTGGTCAGGGAAGCCCGGTAGGCCCTGAGGATCCAACTGGGTGACGGAAGGAGCGGAGCTGCCACCCGTACCCTTTTTCTGAGAGGAGTTCAGAGTGAGACCCGGCCTATCTACACACACAGACAGGAAAGGACCCTGTCTGAAGTCTAGGAACACTCTGGTGCAGGGTCCTGATTTAACGCTGGACTTACTCGCAGGTTGCCGGACCCCCGTTCCTGGTGGCCGCAGAACTCCATGAGGAGCAGGGAGTCGCCTTTCTTCTGCCATCTCTGATGTGAGTAAAGCCTTGGAAGTTCACCACTATGGCCTCCGGACTCTTTATTCTGCGCTACACCGCATGACACAGACTTTCTAGACTACTACCCCCGTCATCCTGTCTCTCTGCCCTGAGGCCTTGCTCCGCCTGTGGGGAGTAGTAACAACGTTAACCGCTATACTACCATGCCTCAGCAGACTGCAGCAGCGCTGGTGGCCTTCACCTGGTGCCACAGGTGGCGTAGTCGAAATCAGCCACTCAACCCGGATAAGCCCATACCATCCTTTTAATTGTGACGGCTCTGGGCACGGAGCGGGTCCGGGCCACGGCTGCATCCCATCACTTCAACTTAGGACCCGACTCCGAGTCCCCATCTCCCATGGTTAAAAGGGGCTTACAGGAGGCTTTGAGGCGTCACAGCGGCGCCCGGTTTTAAATACTCGAGGTGACGCTGTGCGGCCAGCCAATCACTGTAATGCCCATGAACAACATGGCTGCGGCATTACAGTGACTGGCTGGCAATCCTTGCATGTTCATTGGCTCTGTAAAGAGCGCCAAACGTGTAGGGCGGAGACCCGAGCTCCCGCCCGAGTAACCCGGAAATGCTCGGTGCTCGCCGGACATCCCGTGTAGCGTGATGCTCGGGCGAGTAACGAGCAGTGTCGAGCATGCTCGCTCAACACTAATTATTTCTAATCTTGACCAACTTTCCCTGAACATAATTGTACTTTCACAATAAATAGGGCGATCTGAAACCCTATCCCTGATACATATTGCCCACTTCTGGTGTTCAGATGCTAGGGATGTACAGTATATCATTCGGTTTTCTATTTCCATCTGTAAAATAATAACTTTTTAAAACATCTCTTTTTAATTTATGACCATATTTTAGAATAAAAACTTTCTGATTTAATGACTACAGCATTTGGCAGTGCAGTAAAGGAAAAAAGTATTCAGTTCTTAAAAACCTAACAATAATGTCTACTAAATGAAGAGCCAAGGATTTCTCAACAACCAATTACTCATATTTCTTGTCACTCATCATCCAGAATGGAATATTTCATTTGTGCTTTGGTTTTGCTGAAAGTCATCTATTTCCACCAGCCCCACGATACAAAGTTAGAACATGGAAACGTTTCAGAACTGCACCTTCTTTGTATTAAATGATTTGTTATTTATAAGAAAAATCATAGTCTCTAACATTGTATCTGACATTTCACATTTTCTAAGAGAAGTTGTTACAAGGGTTGCAGTGTTTAAATTTACTTCATTAAATTAATTAACTTACCCGGTGAAGTCACACTGCGTGGTGACATTTCTCAACAACTACTGTAAATAAGAATAGGCCTTATTATTTCATTGACACTACTTTTGTATCCAAGTGATTATCTTGTATAGATGATTACTATTTTATCGCCCTTCTAATTAAACTCTTTTCTAATTATATTAATGGCATTTTTAAACTTAGTGTTTTTTTTGTTTTATCTGTTTGAGTGATGCATTCCTTATACCCATCATAGTGTGTTCATGTAAACTTTGTTTGCCATTGCCCATAGTAACTGTATCTCTATTTGCAGGAAAATATACACTAGCTCAGGATGTTGCAGTAGATTTTGGGTAAAATGATGGATGAAAACAAAAAAATTCACAGATCCCATTATAAGTCAATATGCTCTACTGCCATTGGTATCCATCAAGTGACAAATCTGGCCATCGTTTATTTCACTTCAGAGCTATTTAGTTATTCATAGTTTCATAGTTTAAGGTTGGAAGAAGTCAAAATTCCATTGGGTGCATAGTTCTATAGTATCACTGCTTGTATATTAAAAAGACAAAATGAGAAAACAAATCCTGAAAATCACATTGTCTGATTTGGAAAGAATTTTTTTTAAAATTTTGGTGGAAAATAAGTATTTGGTCACCTACAAAAGTTCATCTCAATACTTTGTTATATATCCTTTGTTGGCAATGACAGAGGTGAAACGTTTTCTGTAATTCTTCACAAGGTGGCATACACTGTTGCTGGTATGTTTGCCCATTCCTCCATGCAGATCTCCTCTAGAGCAGTGATGTTTTGGGGCTGTCGCTGGGCAACACGGACTTTCAACTCCCTCCAAAGGTTTTCTATAGGGTTTAGATCTAAAGACGGGCTAGACCACTCCAGGACCTTGAAATGCTTCATACAAAGCCACTCCTTCATTGCCCTGGCGGTGTGCTTGGGATCATTGTCATGCTGAAAAACCCAGCCACATTTCATCTTCAATGCAATTGCTGATGGAAGGAGGTTTGCACTCAAAATCTCACAATACATGGCCCCATTCATTCTTTCATGTACACGGATCAGTCATCCTGGTCCCTTGGCAGAGAAGCAGCCCCAAAGCATGATGTTGCCACCCCCATGCTTCACAGTAGGTACGGTGTTCTTTGAATGCAACTCATCATTCTATCTCCTCTAAATATGACGAGTTGTGTTTCAACCAAACAGTTCTACTTTGGTTTCATCTGACCATATGACATTACTGGAGGAGAAGCAGCATTGCGGTGGCAAGGGGAGGTGATCGCAATACTCACCTCCTCTTCCAGCCTCCAGCGCTGTCTGCCGTGCCTTCCCGGATGTTGCCATGATGACCTGATGTCGTCATGACAACATCCAGGTCACCAGACAGCAGGAAGATATTTTGGTCATGCGCAGTGCATGACCAAACTATCTTCTGCATCGGCAGCGCTGACAGCCTGCATAGCACAGGGATGGTCCTCCATCCCTATGCTATGCAGGCGATCAGAATAAAAAAAGTGAAAGTCCCATAGTGGGACAAAGTATAAAAGTAAAAAAAGTGTCAGAAAGTGAAAAAAAAATAAAAAAAATTGTAAAAATATAAAAAAAAAAATAATAATAATAATCCACCAAAAATAAAAATGTAATGTACCCATCAATAAATATTATTATGGAAAAAAAAAAAAAAAACAATAAAAGTACGCATATTTGGTATCGCCACATCCAGAACGGCCTGACCTATAAAATTGTCCCACTAGTTAACCCCTATCATCATACCGCCAAACAAAAAATGGAATAACACGCTATCAAAAAGACAAATATAAATAAAATGGTACTGCTGAAAACGTCATCTCGTCCCGCAAAAAAACAAGCCGCCATACAGCTCCATCAGCTGAAAAATAAAAAAGTTATAGCTCTCAGAATAAAGCGACGCAAAAAAATATTTTTTTCTATAATATTGCTTTTATTATGTAAAAGCGCCAAAACATAGAAAAACTATATAAAAGTGGTACTGCTGTAAATGTACTGACCTGAAGAATAAAGCTACCTCATCAATGTTACCACACGCGGAACAAAATAAAAGAATTTAAAAAAAACAATTCCTGAATTGTTGGCTTTTGTTTATTCTGCCTCCCAAAAATCGGAATAGAAAGCGATCAAAAAGGTCACGTGCCTGAAAATGGCACCAATAAAAACGTCAACTCATCCTGCAAAAAACAAGTCACATGACTCTGTCAGCCGAAATATGGAAAAATTATAGCTCTCAAAATATGGCGATGCAAAAAACTAGATTTTACAAAAAAATGCGTCTTTTAGTGTGTGACAGCTGTCAATCATAAAAACCCAATATGATTCTGGTATCAATGTAATCGCACCGACACGAAGAATAAAGTCGTCTAATCACTTTTACCGCACGAAGAACGGCGTAAAAAATAAACTCTCGGGTTAGGGTTGTGCTAGGGTTAGGGTTGGGGTTAGGGTTGTGCTATGGTTAGGGTTAGGGTTAGGCTAGGGTAAGGGTTAGGGTTGGGCTTGGGTTAGGGTTGGGCTAGGGTTTTGCTAGGGTTAGGGTTCGGGTTAGGGTTGCGGTTGGGCTAGGTTTAGGGTTGGGGTTGGGCTAGGGTTAGAGTTGGGCCACGGTTAGGGTTGGGCTAGGGTTGGGCTAGGGTTAGGGTGGGGGTTGGGGTTAGGATTGGGCTAGGTTTAGGGTTGGGATTTTTTTCAAAAGTAAAAAAAAAAAAAAGGTGACGATATGGCAACTAGTGTTGAGCGCAAGTGCTCGCTACTTGAGTTTGCATCGGGTGCTCGGGTATGCATTGAGTATCGCAGGTGCTTGAGTGACATGCTCGAGTCTCCGCCTCATATGCTTCGCGGCCAAAAAAACCTCGCCTGCCATGCACGAGCGATCCCCGCACTTTTTTTTCTTTTGGGTGCCTAATAACCATGAAAAATGCGGGAAGGGACTCGAGCATGTCACTCGAGCACCCGTGATATGTGGTGCATACCTGAGTACCCGATGCAATCTCAAGTAGCGAGCACTTGCGCTCAAGACTAATGACAGCTGATTTAATATGATGACCTAATGTTATCAAATTCTGTGTCGTACCTCTAGGTTCAAAATGTTCACTATACCCCTTGATAAAATCCTTGAGGGGTGTAGTTTCCAAAATAGGGTCACTTGTGGGGGATTTCCACTATTTAGGCACATCAGGGGCTCTCCAAACGCAACATGGCATCAGCTCTCGATTCCAGCCAAATTTGCATTTTAAAAGTCGCACAGTGCTCCTTCCCTTCTGAACTCTGCCGTACGCCCAAAAACTGTATTTTCCCCACATATGGGGTATTTGCATACTCAGGAGAAATTGCTAAAAAGTTTTTGGGGTCCATTTTCTCCTCTTACCCTTGTGAAATAAAAAAAAATTGGGGCTAAAACATCATATTTGTGAAAAAAGTTTGATTTTTTTATTTTCACGGCTCCATGTTATAAACTTCTGTAAAGGACAGGGGTTCAGGGTGCTCACCACACATCTAGATAAGTTCCCTGAGGGGTCTAGTTTCCAAAATGGTGTCACTTGTGGGGGTTTTCCACTGTTTAGGCACATCAGGGGCACATCCGCTAATTATTCAAGCAAATTTTACATTCAAATAGTCAAATGGTGCTCCTTCCCTTCCGGACCCTGCCGTATGCCCAAACAGTGGTTTCCCCCACATATGGGGAATCTGCTTACTCAGGAGAAATTGCACAACAAACTGCAATTTCTCCTGTTACTCTCATGAAAATGCAAAATTGGGGGCTGAAAAACATTTTTGTGGGAAAAATGTGAAAATTTTATTTTTACGACTCAATGGTATAAACTTCTGTGAAGCAACTGGGGGTTCAAGGTGCTCACCACACATCTAGATAAGTTTGCTGAGGGGTCTAGTGTCACTTGTGGGGGGTTTCCACTGTTTATGCACATAAGGGGCTCCCCAAATGCAACATGGCGTCCGCTAATTATTCAAGCAAATTTTACATTCAAAAAGTCAAATGGCGCTGCTTCCCTTCTGAACCCGACCATGTGCCCAAACAGTGGTTTTTCCCCACATTCAGTACAGATCAAAAGTTTAGACACACCTTCTCATTTAAAGATTTTTCTGCATTGTCATGACTTTGAAGATAATACATTCACACTGAAGGCATCAAAACTATGAATTAACACATGTGGAACTATATACTTTAAAAAAAAGTGTGAAACAACTGAAAATATGTCTTATATTCTAGGTTCTTCAAAGTAGCCACCTTTTGCCTTGATGACTGCTTTGCATACTCTTGGCATTCTCTTGATGAGCTTCAAGAGGCAGTCACCGGAAATGGTTTTCACTTCACAGGTGTGCCCTGTCAGGTTTAATAAGTGGGATTTCTTGTCTTATAAATGGGGTTGGGACCATCAGTTGTGTTGTGCAGAAGTCAGGTGGATACACAGCTGATAGTCCTACTGAATAGACTGTTAGAATTTGTATCATGGCAAGAAAAAAGCAGCTAAGTAAAGAAAAACGAGTGGCCATCATTACTTTAAGTAATGAAGGTCAGTCAGTCCGAAAAAATTGGGCAAACTTTGAAAGTGTCCCCAAGTGCAGTTGCAAAAACCATCAAGCTCTACAAAGAAACTGGCTCACATGAGGACCACCCCAGGAAAGGAAGACCAAGAGTCACCTCTGCTTCTAAGGAGAAGTTTATCCGAGTCACCAGCCTCAGAAATCACAGGTTAACAGCAGCTCAGATTAGAGACCAGGTCAATGCCACACAGAGTTCTAGCAGCAGACACATCTCTACAACATCTGTTAAGAGGAGAGTTTGTGCAGCAGGCCTTCATGGTAAAATAGCTGCTAGGAAACCACTGCTAAGGACAGGCAACAAGCAGAAGAGACAAGTTTGGGCTAAAGAACACAAGGAATGGACATTAGACCAGTGGAAATCGGTGCTTTGGTCTGATGAGTCCAAATTTTAGATCTTTGGTTCCAACCACCATGTCTTTGTGCGACGCAGAAAAGGTGAACTTCAAATGTGATGTGGTCCCTAAAAAATGGTTTTGTAAATTTTGTTGGAAAAATGAGAAATCACTTGTCAACTTTTAACCCTTATAACTCCCTAATAAATAACATTTCCCACATGTCTACTTTACATCAGCACAATTTTGGAACCAACATTTTTTTTATTAACTATTTTGTGTGACATATCTCTCTGATTTAAGGGAATAAAAATAAAAATTTTAAAAATTGCAAAATTTTAAAAATTTTCGCCAAATTTCCATTTTTTTTCACAAAGGAAAGCAAGTGATATTGAAGAAATTTTACCACAATCATGAAGTACAATATGTCACAAAAAAACAATCTCAGAATCAGGGGGATCCATTGAATCGTTCGAGTAATTACCTCTTAAAGTGACAGTGGTCAGAATTGTAAAAATTGGCCTGGTCATTAACATGCAAACCACCTTGGGTTGTAAACTGGTTAATATAATAATCTTTGTCACTGTTCTCTGCACTTGCCCTTGGTCAGCTATGCCCGCCTCTCACTCAGCCAAACCAGTTTTCCGTCTTTGCACTGATGAGCGGGAAAAACTCCAAAACTCGTCTCCACATAGAGTTTCTAGCTTGGCTTCTTAACCTCTACAAGGTCATTAATAAACATGTTAAAAAGAAAGAATGCCCAATACTGACCCCTGCAGTACCCCACTGTTAACTGTGGCCCAAAGTGAGTTCTATTAATAACCACCCCCTGTTTCCTATCATTGCACCAGTTATTAACCCAATTGTAACTATTTTCTCCTCACATTAGGTTTCCAAGAGATTGATCCCATTGTTCTCATTTTATATACCAAACTTTAATGTGGCACCCTATCAAATGCCTTTGAAAAGTCCACATAGATAACATCCATTGCCTTTCCCTAGTCCAGTCTGAAACCTGACAAAAAATAATATTAAAAAGAGTTAAAAAAAAACAGGGGAGCACTACCAAAAGTAGCAATAATGAAAAATAAATAGACTACAGTGCACTAGTCACACTCTGACATCCAACACAGTAAAGAAATGAAAGTAAATTTAAATAAAAAGAGACTGGCACATGTAAATCCACTTAAAGTGGTTTTAATATACAAACATAAAATTCACAATACAAATGGTAAAATGCTAGTGAAAATATATAGACAATACTATTAAAACTACCAAGGGGCCATCGTGGAATAATATGATAGTAGTAAAATTAAAACAAAATGACAAATCAATAAAATATGCAATTTGTCAAGAGAAAAATGAGAGAAAAAACATAAATAACATAAAATATCATATAATAACACTGCCAATATAATTTGTACTGTGCAAGAAGATCTATATTGTTTATATCTCTATTGTTTTTGTGCAAAGTATAGATCCTCTTTCACAGTACAAATTATATTGGCAGTGTTATTGTATGATATTTTTTGTTATTAATGTTTTCTATATAATCTGTCTCTCTCTACGGGTGCTGACAAATTGCATATTTTATTGGTTTGTCATTTTGTTTTAATTTTACTACTATCATATTTTTCCACCAGGGCCCCACGGTTGCTTTAATTGTACAGTGTGGAACTTGCCTCCTCATAGAAGCTGATCGCATTAGCTTAGCAAGACCAATCCCTTCAAGATAGAATCTCTTAGAAAACCTTTAAAGATTTTGCCCACAATTGAGGTCAAACTTACAGGCCTACAGTTTCAGGGCTCATTTTTTGGCCTTATTTTGAATGTTGGCCTGACATTTGTTAGGCGCAAGTTCTGGAACAGACATTGGTATTATGGAATCATTAAATGTTAGAAATAATGGTCTGTGTACCAGAGTACTTATCTCCTGTAGAAATTGGGAGTTTATGCCACCCGGACCTGGTTATTGTCTTAATAATATTTTGAAGCAGCGCCATACTTATTGCTGGGTTAGGCAGGTGACTTCTGATGAATAATTTTTGTTATTACCACTATGTAAGAGTGGATTACTTTGAGCAACCCTCTAGGTCTAGATCGCTGCTCTCTTGCCATGGACCAGAGCTGCACAAAATTCCTTACCCTTAGGGATTAAAAAGACTTGGCTTACAATCTTCCAGGTTGTTGCATCATCACGTATGGGATGAACACTGCAAAGATGACGTCATGCTATCGTGGAGAATGAAACTCGGCGCAGTGGATCCCAGTAGCTCTGAAAATTCATGCAGGTCCTGACCTAAACCATGAACTGAGGTTGTGAGAAGTGCTCTGCTCATCTCTAATTCTTACATGTTATCTGCTATTTTGACTATCCTGTATAAATACAATGAATAAAAAGGTGTTTAATATATTGGTCTTTCCCTCATCTTCTTCTATCATTTCACAAAGATTGTTTAAGAGGACCAATACAATCGTTTCTGAGTCTCTTCCTGTTTATATAGTTGAAGATTTGGGGATTATTTTCACTCTGTTTGGCAATAAATCTCTGTCTTAGTCTTTGCTGCCTTGATTTAATTCTTTCGAGAAGATATGGATCAAATTACAGACTGTTGATCCTTTGTTCTTGACGAAATAAGCTGCTACTAGCGAAGTCTGGCAGCAGCTCTCTGATAGAAAACACAGAACCATCATTCGGTCAAAATCTATCTATTGTGTATTGTGTATGCCACCCCTTAAGCCTGGCATGCACATTAGATTGTTGTCGACCAAAAATAGTAGCCTTATTTACTAACACCAGGTTTCAATTCCAATGCACTAGCAGAAGACCCCATGATTAAGGCGGGAACAGCTCAGGTGCAAAATGCTGATGAAACAACCACTCACAAATCTGCACACAGATGAGCATTGCATAGAGCACCAGTCACGCAGGTAGGTGTGATGCTTAGTGTCTGCCCTCACTTTTATCATGGTGGTCTGCTGCCTTCTGCTAGTGGATTGGTATTGTAACCTGGTGTTGGTAAGGCTATCATTTTTCTGTGAAGCTTTTTTGAGTGAATTGTTTTTTACTTTAGCATAGGGACTCGCAAGAAAATGAAGACCCATGATGTAGGTTGCGAGCTTGCGTATTTTGGCCAAAATATCGATCAATACCTTGTATGTTTTATACATCATTTCTATTTTTCATTACACTTTTTTTCATTTTTATGCAGGATAGAGCCGGTCCCCGTATTATCATTGGTTGGGAGATGTGGAGTGCACTTATATAGTGCTGGGTAGCCCACCTGATCTCATAGTATTGCCATCATCATCAGTAGGCTGTAAACCAGCCACTGTGCATCATACGTACCTGTGTGACTGGTGCCCTATGCAATCCTCATCTGTGTACATTTGTGAAACTAGGCAGCCACCCCCTCCTTGATGGTAGGTTTGTAAGTGTTTGTTTCATCAATATTTTGTACCTGTGTTGCCTTCGCCTTTATCATGGGGCTGCTGCATCCTGCTGGTGCAGTATTATTGTAATGTGGTCTTGGTGAGTAAGGCTACCATTTTTTTAATGAAAAGAGTCTACTCCAAATGTCATTTCTCCTTCAAGACCTACACAAGACAGGCTTAAATTAATTATAACTGTTTAGTCTTCTGTTTAAAGTTATTTCATTACTTATGTAGCTGTAAAGTCACTTTAATGTATGTATTATATATATAATTTCATAAACTATGCAAGGATAACATTAGAAAAACCATTAAGTAGGAAGCAGAAGTCTTGCCAATGCAAGCAAAGGCCTGTAGCCAAGTGATATCATAATTTGCCTTTTACCTGTTTTCATCGCCATTATCAACAAAGACATATAGACACCAAGGTTAACTGGATTTGTCTATGACAACAGAAAGAAGGTGCAAGGTTCAATCCATTTTCAACTCATAAAACATTTTTAGCAGAGGTCTTTCTCTCTAAATTAGGTTGTCTTGTCACGACTGGGTGACTAATAGCATATTTTACTTGAACTACATAACAAAAACCTTCATATTAATTCTGAGCACGGGAGTTGTGAACCTAGTAGTGTGTAAGAAGAGATTAATGCTACAATTGAGACTAGGATCATTGTAGGACCTACACATTTGTTTAACCTCTAGACTTCCTTCGCTTTTAAGAAAACAATGTTCCCTGAATTTTTATCTTTAGAGCTATCCAGTTTATTATCTCCAATATGTTGTTTTTAATAATGTACAATAATTTTACTTAACAAATAAAATGTTGCAATTTAATATTAAATTATTATCATAATTATTAATATGGCTTATTTTGCTGGATTTAGAATATTTTTGTTGGATCCATTGTTATTAAATAGATATTATAGCTATTACTAATTGTTTAGTTATTTTTAAGACAAGGTAGACTGAATTATTGTCACGAGGATCTGAGAATTTTAACTCCAAAGAAATCCTATCTTGATCTCCTTTATGCGATCGAGTACTCTTAATTTTGGTTGGCCTTTCTGGCTTGTTGTATAGGGATGACTATACATCAACAAAATGATAAGGGCCACAAAGATAAGGGCCAAATGACTCATTTCCCAGCAGTAAAGTGTACAACTCGTTAAGCTACTTCTCCATCAAAGATGTAATTGTCGCTCAATTTCACTTTTATTTCACCTATCATTCCCCACTATTACCTTCTGAACAGCCTGATCAGACATAGCTATGACACCTACTTTTATATATATTAAAATTCATAATCCATTTGTGGCTTCTGCATAATATTGAGAAAAATCAGTTACCTTTGTTGCATCTAATACACCAAGTGGAAGATTTTAATATTAGAAGTCAACAGCTTATCTATTTAAAAAAAAACAATAGGAAAACATATGATTATAACAATGATTATTATGTTATTTATTTACAGAGCATCAACTTACAGATGTGTACTTCCAATTTTTTTCTCTAAAACCAGAATCCAGAGATGTATGGTGTAAAATGATAAACAAACTTGAAAAAAAATATTTAGTGGTCTTGACAGATCGATTGACCATCCATCACCCATAGAAACAAAAAAAAAATTCTTACTGGATGGCTGTGATGGATGCTTTTGACAGATGCCATCCATCAGCCAGTTGTCACCAAGCTCTTATGAAACCCAAAAAAAGGGTTCCCCTCTCAGTCAGTCTGAGATGACAGTATCTGCCTTTGTATGAAGGCCACGGATTCTACAGAACCTGAACTAAGCAGGCTGCACTATGCTGTTTTCACAACTCAAGTACAAGTTAATGTGAGTTACAGAAACAATGTATTTTGTGGTCGGCTTCTCTGTCCACCGAGCCACAGCAGACACACCTTTTCTCCGGGTGTTTAGGTTCTGTTTTCCTAGCTGCAGTCTGTTCAGCATAACACATGTGTTTTCATTTGTCTGCCCTATCACCTTTCTGGTGCAACTTTATATTCTTTTCCCCTGTTGGTATTTCCTGCTGGTGATAGTCTCATTTGGATGTTCAGCCACAGTGCAGTAGATTAAAGCCAGCAAACGAAATTTCAGCTAGGGTTTATATCTTTGCTGTTTCTGTTTCTTCACTCTGCACCTCTCTTCTGTTTCTTTTTGGGAAGTAGGTGGCATATTACTTAACTCTGCATACTTTATACTTTATTTTGTATTTAGTGGTTTGTTTTAATCACTCTTGGATCTTTACTTTTTTCAGCACACTTTCCCTTTTGTAGGTAATTTACACTCTGCTCTGCCTTCCGGTTCTTTAGGAGGATGTGAGCGTTCGACAGCCTTTCAGACAGCATAGGTTCAAGTTGCCATCATCTAGACTGTGGTTAAGGCTATCTCAGCTCACACAGGCACCAGTAGGGACTGCGGGGTCAGGATCTCAAGTCTGTACCGAAACTGGCAGGATCAGTTGCAGTTTTTAAGCTTTACCTATTATCCCGAGTGAGTTGCTACACTAGCATAACAGTCAGACAGTGAGCTAGGCTGTTTTCATAAATCTCATCCGGCTGATTTCGTAGTGCCGACAACTTGTGATTCACTCATGAATAGTTGAATGGCAATTTAAGAAAGGTTAAAGGTAAACATGTTTGTGTTTGGCAAAATTTCATAATCAAGAAAAGCACTAAAGATAAAAAGAAAAAAAAGGAAAAACACACAAACATTTACTTTGAAGAAGCACTCCCACTCAATGTTTAATTGCTTAAACTTGTGTAAATGTATATGTGAAGTAGTGTAAAACTGCAGTAAAATACTCACTGCTCGCCATCTTCCCCAGTTGCTCCAGTCCTTTTCTTGGTTACTTGACGACTATTCCAACTCGTCGCCTCACACTTGGCTCTATAGGGCTGATTCATCAAAGCTTTTATGCCACAAAAGTGGTGAAAAGCTTTGAAAAGTCAAACATTTTTGGACGTTTTTTGAATCAGCTCCCCCAAAATGGGCGGAGATGGGGCGGCGCCAGTGTACAATGTGTGGCACCTACCCCTCACACTCACCCCCCTGTTGAAATTCATCAGTTCTGCTGGAATTTTCTATCCCAAAAATACTATTTTGCATTTCTGGCACAGCGCAATGAGGTGCATGCCACTTACTACAGTAAAGGCGTTGAATTCATTAAGTGGTACCCACTTCTTAATATATTTTTCACTGTGTTCTCTGCCAAGACTGGCGTAGTGTGAGATTGCGTTATGCCAGTCTTGATGATTCAGCTCCAATGTGTGAGCCTGAAGTCATTTTTACAATGTAAGCCTATGGAGCCTTGGTCTGACTCTGGAAAGTGTGGAAAACGGCAATCGTTGAGTACATTCCCACACTTACACTACACTACGTATATATTAACACATGTTTAGGAAATAAAAAGTTGGTTAGGAGTGCTTCTTTATTGAGACAAAAGGAAAGATGTTCCTCCCTGATCAGCCTACAATCTAAAATGATTACAGTGGGAAACTAAAGGGACAGAGTGTTTTTTTTTAGCAAACACATTTGTTGACAGTGGGAAAATAAAATATTAAATATATGCTGCAAAACAACATGATTATGTTGTGCACTGTGATGTAAAGAGTGTAACAAAGTGAAAAAGTACATCACAGCAAAATTAAGAAGTAAAATTAAATTAATCAGTTTGTATATTACAATATTACATTATACAATTACAATTTACTACATTATTAAACAGATCCGTATTCCATATCAGTTGCGATTCTCTGTTCAAGGAATGGAAAGCTAGGTGTGAAAGAAGGCTTGATTTGTTATATTAAAGTAGAATATTTCCCTGAATTTATACTAAGGAAAATGATCAGCAATGTCCTGGTGAAGTTGATTTGCCATAATGATGATGTAATCAGGAATTTACTACTACATAATTTGTCTCTTTTTTGTTTGCTTTACACTACGCACTACACAGTTAGGTCTCAGAGTTGTGTCTAGGAATAGACCTGACAACCATTTCTAATAGCAACCATTAAAATCGAGCAGTAATCGAGTCAATCCTTTCTATCAAATAATGCAACCAAAATACACAGGAAATATATAGAAACTATATTAATGCTTTATTAATTATCCAAAGAGAACAATATACATTTAAAGGCAATAAAAAAGTCTTCATCATCAGAGTTTCATCAGTTTATCTCAAATGAAGAATAAAAAGCTGATGGCAGCTTCCCCAGCCTCTCCTATCCAACTGTCCTTGAAAAATGGACAGCACACAGATGGCATCTAAGTGCTGTCTGATTTTTTTCACAAACCCATAAACTTGCATTGGTGAGATTGATCTGAGACTCAGATCAATCAAAATTGGACATCTCCATGATTTTGTGTAGATCACTCAATCCACAAAAATATAGACATGTGAACAGCCCCATAGGCTACAATAGGCAAGAGTTCTTTTTGTGAAAAACATGGATAGAACTCGAATGGGTAAAACTGATGTCTGATTGAGCCCTGTGGCAGACAATTAGTGCAAGATAATACTCCAATGTATACACTTTTGTGTATACATTGGAGTATTATCTTGCACTAATTGTCTGCAACTTTTTATGTGGATCTTTATATAAATGGTAAAATTGTACCACAAGTTTAAGTCATTAAAGCTTAAGTGTCATTTCTTAGCATGAATTCATTTGCCCTTAGAACAGAGGAGTGTCTTCTGTAAATGCCATCATTTTATAGTGTCTTAAATATTGGATTTAATTCAAGTAGAAAAATATAATTATAATATATTTTTCTGCAATTAATCCAAAATATTTGATGTAAGATTCATATAAATTGTGTAGGAAGTATGCTGTAATCTGTGTGATCATTTATCCGACTATCTCAAATATCTTTCCCCATTGGTGCATTAACTTCAGTTTAATTCTGCTGATATAACATGATAAATTGAAGGTAATTGCCATTACTAATTTAAATTGCAACAACCGTTGCACTGGAATAAAATCCTTTTAAGTTTGCTAAGCCTTATTAAAGTAATTTTGTTCTTTACATTATCCTTAAGCCTTACTAGAAGACATCTTTACGGTGTTCCAACTTTTTCTCATTGTCTCCAGATGTCAATTATAGTTTACCAAAATTGAAGTTTTGAATGATAATTTATTAGAATTTCCAGCCCAATAATTGAGAAGACTACAAGCAGAAAATGATGTAACCTAACCAAATACAGTCATAGAGCTTTTTATCAGTCATTAGTTGTTAAATGAAAACTTTCATTAATTTCATCCCTTCTGTCCTGGTAAAGGGATGATTATACAGGCGAACAGCTTATTTCAACAGTAAGCTCAGATAGCTGTACTGAAACTGTAACGAGCCATACATCAACGGTCTATGACTATCATGTGACCAGAACAAGATTTCAGCTTCTAAAAGTAAGAAATGAAGATTTCTATTGTATGCATATAAGCAGAGATCTTGAAAACAACAAGGATGAAGTAAAGAGTATATTAGAAAACTAGAAAATACTAGTATTACTATATTACTTATACAAATGGTGGTCTGTATTTGATAAGGGAGAGGAAAATACACTGGATGAAAAAATTATTGAACACGTCAACAATTTTCTAAGTAAATACATTTCTAAAGGTGTTATTGACATGAAATTCTCACCAGATGTCGATAACAACCCAACCAATACACACAGTCAAAGAAATCAAACCATAGATGTCCATAAATTAAGTTATGTGTAATGATAAGAATTGACACAGGGAAAAAGTATTGAATACATGAAAAGAGAGAGACAAAACCCACGGAAAGTCAAGACACCACTTGAAATCTAGCAGTAATTAGAAAACAATCCTGCCACTTAGTGAAAAATAATATCAGCTGGTTCAACTGATGGTCTATAAAAAGGTGTCTCATTACCAAGGTGCCACACAAGAAACATGTCATGATGGGTAAAACCAGTGAGCTGTCTCAAAACCTTTCTTTTCTTAACCTTATTGTTGCAAAACATACTGATGGCATTGGTTACAGAAGGATTTCTAAACTACTGAAGGTTCAAGTGAGCTCTGTTGGGATCATAATCCGGAAGTGGAAAGAACATCATTTAACAATAAACCAGCCATGACTGTTACGGGTCCGGGTGGTGGAACCTCTGTGCCGTGGTGCAAGGAGGGACCCAGAGGGGCGTGACTAAGTATCAACTCAGACCGACCCTGGTCGTACGGCGGCTAACGACTCCGTGACCAGGGAGGGACCGAGCCGAGGGACCAGGTGCTACTCTGGGGACGACCTTGTAAGAGAGCAGGTGGCTCCCACGGGTCAGATGACTGGGACTGACCGGTATAGCGGGTAGGCACGACAAGCAGGTAGAAGTCTCTGGGTTAGCAGACGGGTGGTTACGGCAAGTGACAGCAGGAGCCTCCAGGTAGGCTATCAGGTGATCACAGCAAGTGATGGCCAAGCAGGCAGGAGTCTCTAGGTTTAGCCGACGGGTGGTCACGGCACGTGACGGCAGAGCAGGCTGAAGTCTCAGGGTTAGCAGACGGGTGGTCACGGCAAGTGACAGCAGGAGCCTCCAGGTAGGCTAGCTGGTAACAGGCAGGTAACAGGCGAGTGCTCCCAGGTGAGCAGGCTAGCAGGCACGGCAGGTAGCAGGCAGGCAACTGTCAGGTGCTTCCTGGTAAGCAGGCGGGCTTGCCCATAGACTGACTGGCGGGTAGAGCGGAAGGCAGACTGTCGGGCTGGAGAGTAGTCAGGCTGGCAGACTGGAACAGTAGTCAGACTGGCAACGGGACCTGAGGGCTGAAGCAGAGGTAATATACTGTGCAACAACTTTTGCTCGGGCACCTCCATTTTGGAGGAGGTGCCTTATATATGGGAGGTCCTCCAGCAATTGGCCGGGGACTCCTTAGGACGGCGCGCATGGCCTCTTTAAGAGAGAGGGAGCGCGCGCCCTAAGCACAGTGCCCGGGAAGCTGCGCCCGCTGACAGCAGCAGGAAGAGGAGCGCGGGAGGATGCCGCGTGGGGAGCAGGGAGGTGAGAGGGATGGGGTCTCTGCCTGGCAGGGGGCAGAGACGCCGATGCTACAGTACCCCATCCTTTACGCTCCCTCTTTTTTAGGCCAGACAAAAAATTTTCTAGGAGAAGCGGGGCATGGATGTTCTCCCTGGGTTCCCAAGTTCTCTCCTCTGGGCAAAACCCCTTCCAATCCACCAGAAAAAAGGTTCTCCCTCTTACCCTCTTGGTGGCCAGAATATTCTCTACCTCAAAAACGTCCTCAGCAGAAACCGGAGCAGGAGGAGTACCTGAATTATTGGAGAAAGAGTTAAAGACAGCAGGTTTGAGGAGAGATACGTGGAAGGAGTTGGGAATGCGTAAGGTGGGTGGAAGCTTCAACTTGTAGGCCACAGGATTGATCTGTTTAAGGACCTCAAATGGACCGATGAACCGAGGGCACAGCTTGTAGGAGGGTATCTTGAGCCGCACATGTTTAGAGGAGAGCCAAACCTTGTCTCCTGGACGGAATTGAGGCGGATCCAGACGTCTTTTGTCAGCAAATCTCTTCATCCGCTCGGAAGACTGAAGAAGTGCGGACCTAGTATTCTCCCAAATGGTGGAAAAATCACTGACCAGGGACTCCGCAGCAGGGTTGTCCACAGAAGCGGAGACGGGAAACGGAATCCGGGGGTGTTGGCCATAGACTATAAAGAACGGGGACTTGGAAGTGGATTCACTCTCATGATTGTTATAAGAGAACTCAGCCCATGGTAGGAGGTCCACCCAATCAGTATGGTGGGCATTGACAAAGTGCCGGAGGTAGCTGGTAAGGATCTGGTTGATCCGCTCTACTTGACCATTGGACTGTGGATGGTAAGCGGAGGAGAAATCCAGGGTGACATCCAACAGTTTACAGGTAGCTCTCCAGAAGCGTGAGGTGAACTGAACCCCTCGATCCGACACGATGTGGAGGGGTAGGCCATGGAGACGAAAGATATTGTGAAAGAAGTCCTTAGCTAGCTCTGATGCAGACGGGAGACCAGGCAGAGGAATGAAGTGGGCCATTTTAGAAAAGCGGTCTGCGACCACCCAAATGACTGTACAACCGGCAGAAACAGGGAGATCGGTAATGAAGTCCATAGCAATGTGTTGCGACTGGGCCGCAGGTACGGGAAGAGGCAGGAGATGACCAGCTGGTAAATGTCTGGGAACTTTGTTGCGGGTACAAAATGAACAAGCTGAGACGAAGTCTACCACATCCTT
Source organism: Phyllobates terribilis (assembly GCF_046119375.1). Classification (NCBI taxonomy): domain Eukaryota; kingdom Metazoa; phylum Chordata; class Amphibia; order Anura; family Dendrobatidae; genus Phyllobates; species Phyllobates terribilis. The sequence continues at coordinate 228,449,720 of NW_027362763.1, forward strand.
ATGCAGGGTAGGCCACCAGTAATGCCGGGTAATGAACAGGAAGGTCTTCTTTTGGCCAGCATGGCCAGCTAGTTTAGAAGAATGACCCCAGCGAAGAACCCTCTCACGGTCTGGAACCGCTAGAAAACGTCTTACCGGGTGGAAGACGAGTCACATCCAAGGGGGCCACATTCATCACCTTGGAGGGGTCAATGATGTGCATAGGCTCCTCCTCTTTATCGGAGGACAGGAAGGATTAGGACAAGGCATCGGCTTTGACATTCTTGTCCGCCGGCCGGAAATGTAGGACGAAGTCGAAGCGGGCAAAGAACAAAGACCACCGGGCCTGACGCGGATTGAGTCTTTGGGCGTTCTGGAGATATGCCAGATTTTTGTGATCCGTATAGATGATCACCGGGTATAGAGCCCCTTCAAGCAGGTAGCGCCACTCCTCCAGCGCCAATTTGACTGCTAACAATTCTCGGTCTCCTATGGAGTAGTTGCGCTCAGATGAGGAGAAGATTTTAGAGAAGAAGCCGCAGGTTACCATTCTCCCGGAAGAAGATTTTTGGGTGAGCACCGCTCCAGCCCCGGAGGAAGAAGCATCAACCTCCCATACCTTGGGATTTGCCCCCTTACGGGTGAGCGCAGATATGGGAGCAGTCCAGGACGAGAAGTGTGGAATGAAGAGACGATAGTAATTGGCGAAGCCCAGGAATCGCTGTATCGCCTTCAACCCCTCCGGACGGGGCCACTTTAGGACAGCAGAGAGTTTCTCGGGGTCCATCCTCAAGCCTGTCTGGGAGAAAACATAGCCCAGAAATGGAAGAGAGGTCTGCTCGAAGAGGCACTTCTCGTATTTAGCATAGAGGTGGTGCTGCCAGAGCCTAAGCAGGACCTGACGAACATCCCTTCGGTGTGTGGGAAGATCCGGAGAGAAGACCAAGATATCGTCCAGGTATACCACCACACAGGAGTAAAGAAGATCACGGAAGATGTCGTTGACCAGTTCCTGGAAGACAGCGGGAGCATTCCAGAGACCGAAGGGCATCACACGGTACTCATAGTGACCATCCCAGGTATTGAATGCCGTCTTCCACTCGTTTCCTTGACGGATACGGACCAGGTTATATGCTCCACGTAGATCCAGCTTGGAAAAGAACCTGGCGCCTTTAAGGCGGTCAAACAACTCGAAGATGAGTGGCAGGGGGTATTTATTTTTTACCGTGATCTTATTGAGTCCTCTATAGTCAATACAGGGGCGTAGCGAGCCGTCTTTTTTTTTGACAAAGAAGAATCCGGCTCCAGCCGGGGAGGTAGACTTCCGGATAAATCCCCTAGCCAGATTCTCTTCAATGTACTCAGACATGGCCCGGATTTCAGCCACAGACAACGGGTAAATACGCCCACGGAGAGGAGTGGCGCCAGGTACCAGGTCGATCGGGCAATCATATGGCCTATGAGGTGGCAATGTCTCTGCTTCCTTTTTACCGAAGACATCTGCATAGGGCCAGTAAGGAGCTGAAAGACCAGGTAAATTAGCTGGGGTAGGTGGTGGACGAACAGGGCGAACTGGAACCAGGCAGGTCTTATGGCAGTCCGGCCCCCACTGGAGTACTTCACCGGATTGCCAGCTCAACACAGGTTCATGTATCTGGAGCCAAGGTAGGCCTAGCAATATGGAGTGAGAGAGTCCGGGTAGCACATGGAAGGAGATTTTCTCAGAGTGCAGCATTCCCACCTGCAGGGTTATGGGTTCCATGACGAGCAGGATGGTCACCGGAAGGAGTCTTCCATACAGGGAGGTGACTGACAATAGTTTCTGCCAGAGATTTGGTGGGAATACGGTGTTTCTCAACCAGGGACTGGGAGATGAGGTTTCCAGCAGCTCCAGAATCCAGGTGGGCGAGTTCAAAGTGACGGTTCTATCCCCAGGAGATAGAGACAGACAAAGTCAGGGATGGAGAGGGCTTACTTTTGTCTTGGGTGACCTCTCCGAGCGGACCTAGACACTGGAGTTTCCCGGCCTCTTCGGGCAGAAACGGATTAGGTGCTCCTTACTGCCATAATAGAAACAGCTCCCCTCGGCTCGGCGTGACTCTTGGCGAGATTTGACCATCTTGGTCTGATCGATCTGCATAGGCTCGGGTGAGTGCACCCGGGGAGTGACAAATGAGGAGACAGGTTTCTGGAAAGTAGGAGCAAGGCGGGGAAACCTTCTCCCATGGGTGGTCTCTTTGGTGCTTTCTTGGAACCGGATGTCAATCCGGGTAGCTAGTGACACCAGGTCATCCAGGGTGGTAGGAATGTCCCGACCGGCTAGCTCATCTTTAATCCGACCGGAAAGACCCTCCCAGAAGACAGACACCAGGGCCTCGTTATCCCAGGCAAGCTCAGAAGCGAGGGTGCGGAACCATATGGCATATTGGCCCACGGTGAGACTTCCCTTGTGGAGATCCAGCAGAGAGGAGGCTGATGAGGTCTTTCGTCCCAGTTCATAGAAGACTTTCTGGAAAGCAGAGAGGAAAGATGACAGGTCGGACACCAGGGGATCCCCTCTCTCCCACAGGGGATTTAGCCAAGCCAGTGCCTCCCCAGTAAGATGGGACATGATGAATGCCACCTTGGCCCGGTCGGAGATAAACTGATGTGCCAAGAGTTCAAAGTGCAGGGTGCACTGGTTTATGAAACCTCGAGCCAAGGCGGGGTCTCCACCAAAACAAGGCAGTGCTGAAAGCTGGGGACCGGGGTTGGATGCCATGGCATGGGTGGACAGCGGCGCTGCCGGAGCGGAAGTCGCACGACTCGCAGCAGACGCAGGTGGAACATTCAGTGTATCCAGGCGGGAGTTGACATTCTGCAGGTAGTTTAGGATGGTCTCCTGTTGGGATCTCTGACGGGACACCTCCTGGAATAGGTCAGAGAGCGAGGGAGCTTGGGTGCCACAGGGTTCCATGGCCCGAGCAAACTGTTACGGGTCCGGGTGGTGGAACCTCTGTGCCGTGGTGCAAGGAGGGACCCAGAGGGGCGTGACTAAGTATCAACTCAGACTGACCCTGGTCGTATCACGGCTAACGACTCCATGACCAGGGAGGGACCGAGCCGAGGGACCAGGTGCTACTCTGGGGACGAGCTTGTAAGAGAGCAGGTGGCTCCCACGAGTCAGATGACTGGGACTGACCGGTATAGCGGGTAGGCACGACAAGCAGGTAGAAGTCTCTGGGTTAGCAGACGGGTGGTCATGGCAAGTTACAGAAGGAGCCTCCAGGTAGGCTATCAGGTGATCACGGCAAGTGACGGCCAAGCAGGCAGGAGTCTCTAGGTTTAGCCGAAGGGTGGTCACGGCACGTGACGGCAAAGCAGGCTGAAGTCTCAGGGTTAGCAGACGGGTGGTCACGGCAAATGACAGCAGGAGCCTCCAGGTAGGCTAGCTGGTAACAGGCAGGTAACAGGCGAGTGCTCCCAGGTGAGCAGGCTAGCAGGCATGGCAGGTAGCAGGCAGGTAACTGTCAGGTACTTCCTGGTAAGCAGGCGGGCTTGCCCATAGACAGACTGGCGGGTAGAGCGGAAGGCAGACTGTCGGGCTGGAGAGTAGTCAGGCTGGCGGACTGGAACAGTAGTCAGACTGGCAACGGGACCTGAGGGCTGAAGCAGAGGTAATATACTGTGCAACAACTTTTACTCGGGCACCTCCATTTTGGAGGAGGTGCCTTATATATGGGAGGTCCTCCGGCAATTAGCCGGGGACTCCTTAGGACGGCGCGCGGCCCCTTTAAGAGAGAGGGAGCGCGCGCCCTAAGCACAGTGCCCAGGAAGCTGCGCGCGCCGACAGCAGCAGGAAGAGGAGCGCGGGAGGACGCCGCGCAGGGGGCGGGGAGGTGAGAGGGACGGCGTCTCTGCCTGGCCGGGGGCAGAGACGCCGATGCTACAATGACCATGTGTTCCCCCCAAGCTTTCAAACAGAAAAGTGAAAAGAATTATCAAAAGAGTTGTCCAAGAGCCAAGGACCATCTGTGGAGACCTACAGATGGACCTGGAATCAGCAGGTACAATTATTTCATAGAAAACTATAAGTAATGTACTCAACCTCAATGACCTGTATGCACGATCACCTTGCAAGACTCCATTGTTGAACAAAAAGCACGTTCAAGCGAGTTAAAATTTTGCTCAAAGACATTTAGACAAGCCTGTGAAATACTGGGAGAATATAGTCTGGTCAGATGAGACCAAAATTGAACTCTTTAGATGCCGTAAAACACACCATGTTTGGAGGCCAAAAGTCACTGCATATTACCCCCAAAACACCATATTGACAGTGAAATTTGGAGGTGGGAACATCAGGATGTGGGGCTGTTTTTTCAGCATATGCACTGGTAAATTTCATATACTTGAAGGAAGGATGAATGGATAAATATATTGAGACATCCTTGATAAAAATCTGCTGCCATCTACCAGGATGATGAAGATGAAATGAGGGTGGACACTTCAGCAAGACAATTATCTCAAACACACAGCCAAGGAAGCTCTCAATTGGTTTCACAGAAAGAAAATAAATCTGCTATAAAGGCCCAGCCAATCACCTGACCTGAATCCAATAACAAATTTATGGAAGGAACTAAAGCTCAGCGTTCATAGAAGGAGCCCATGAAACTTCAGGATTTGAAGATTTTTTTGTTTGGAAGAATAGGCCAAAATCACACCTGAGTAATTCATGTGACTAGTTTCTCCATACAGGAGGTGTCTTGAAGCTGTTATCACCAACAAAGGCTTTTGAACGAAGCATTAAATACATTTCAGTAAGCGTGTTCAATACTTTTTCATTGTGTCATTTCTCATTATTAAACATAACTTAATTTGTGGACATCAATGGTTTGATTTCTTTAACTGTGTGGATTGAATGTGTTGTTACTAGTCTTAAGCGAGTATGTTCGGTTAACCTTTTCGCAGAGTATACTCGGCCGAGCACCGAGTATTTATAGAATGCTCGGGCTTTAAGTTTTCGTCGCTCCGTGAACATGATTTGCAACTGTTTGAAAGATTTAATACATGTGAGGAATGGCTGTTTTTCCAGCATTCCTCACATGTATTAAATCTGTCAAACAGTTGCAAATCATGTTCACGGAGCGACGAAAACTTAAAGCCCGAGCATTCTATAAATACTCGGTGTTCGGCCGAGTATACTCAGCGAAAGGGTTAACCAAACATACTCGCTCAGCACTAGTCGTTACCGACAGCTGGTGAGAATTTCATGTCAATAGCACCTTTAGAAATATATTTACTTAGAACATTGGTGACGTGTTCAATGCTTATTTCACCCGCTGTATTTGATATTAGCCAATTTCCCATGTGGGGCATAGTAGGTGGGCATAATAATACATCCAACATTGGGTCCCCAAGTAGGGAGTGGGCACAGAAGCTGAGCCCGTACATAACCATTAGATGCAGGCTTTGTTACACAGCTGTACTTAAATATATATTCAAAATGCATATCAACTTCATATTGGCTAGAGACATTTTCCATTTCACCTCCCCCTCATATAATTACAGATAAAATAACGCAGTGGATTTCCATATTATTAAACTTATATTTAGATGCTAAGAGCACCTAATGAACCACATGCAATTATATAAAAACAGAATACTTTTATTGAAATTAAAAAATGACAGAACAAAATGTGCTATATATAATCCCCCAAAAGGTGAACAAGGATACAAATTCAAGAAACAAAAAATAATAAGTGGTCCAAAGTTAGTACCAAATGGTCTTATTCAAGTAGTTCTATTATAACATGCATTCACTATTTCATATGGAAAATGAAGGGAACTCTAGTTGTACCCATATTGCAGACAATCTGCTATACCAGTATTAAGTCATATAGGAGAAAGTTCCCCAACCAGATTCTATTGCTACCCAGACACACTGCAGGCAAATAATTATTCAAGCATAGACATCCCCTACATCCGGGAGAATATGAATTGTGCCAGTTAAGAACTTACCAATGTGGGCACGTGTAAGTGCGGACCATTACTGAAAGGACAACCCCGACACGTGTTTCGCACCTGCTGGTTTCTCAAGGGGAGTGTCACACAGCTACACAACTGGCATTTGCATTGAACATGTTTAACCATTTAAATGCCACTGTTAATTATTGATATAGGTATTTAAATAATGTGACTGCCGAAGAGCAGGCACCCTGAGTCCTATTGCAGAGTAAAGTAAAACAGCTGCACCTGATATAGAAAAACATGTATAACTGCCAGCCTCCAGAAACCGATCCAATGGTAAAAAATGCAAAAATTAAATTGACCAGGGAGGGAAAAGGTTAAATTCATATTAAAAAACAAAAATCGTGCTATCAGAGTTACATTCTAGCTAATACTAGATATCAAAAGGTCAAAAAAATTATTATATTACAACAGTGTTGATGGAAGACTTCATTGTTTTAAAGGGGTTTTCCAACTTTGGATAGCCCCTCGTCCTCAGCTACAGTTTGCTTTAAAAAATAAACTGTACGTTCCTCATTTTCCCCAAGTACAGCGCTGCTTGTCTGCCGCTGCTCCCGGTGTCTGTTATTGTCTGCAGCACTAACGTAATGTTAGCCAATAACTGAGCTCAGCAGCTGTGCCTGAGTTGACAGCTGCCCAGAGCCGCAGAGCTCAGTTATTGGCAGCACCGCTATCATCATGATTAGTGTTGAGCGAATTTGTTCGGCATTTCAAATTCAGGTTTGTGTTTGGGGTTCCGGCATGTTCGCGCCAATAATCGGCTTGACCTCGAACGTCCCTGATTTGCCACGCTGTCACATAGATGTCAAAAAATCGGCTCCGCCCACGAACATCCCTGATTTGCCACTCTGTCACGCAGATAACATCTGCGCAACAGTGTAGCAAATCAGGGATGTTCGTGGGCGGAGCCGATTTTTTGGCGCAAACAAGCCGAAACCCCGAACTGAACCCGAATTTGAAATGCTGAACAAATTCGCTCAACACTAGTCATGATACCTGCGCTACAGACAATCACAGGAAAAGACCCCTTTTGTAGTTGCAAGATGAAAATACAGCACATAAGTGTGTCAAGTAGTATATCATTTCTGTGCGATAATCTGTATCAGAAATGTTTCTACACTCCTGGGTCTTTGTCAATTATGTCACTAATGAAAGCAGTCTGGAAAACAATGCAGCATGTTTGGCAAACTTGCTCACACCCTTTATATACAGGAGGGTTAAGTTTCTTTCAAATTAATGAAAGTAGTAGTTTAGCATTATGAATAAGTCAAGTGATCTAACAGCTTTTAGCAGCTTTTAAGTCTTCAAACAGAACCCAGAATAGTGTTGTTTTAGGATTGAGTGAAATTTCTTTAATAAAGTTCCAGCCTAATTTGACAGGCCAGAGAATTTCAGTGGCGATGACCAGAAGATAAGACGAGGACCTTGTGGGTGACGGAGAGGAATGGAGGGGCCGGAGAGGTGAGCGGTAAGGAAATTCATGGTTCAGAAAAATGTCATCCAGCAGTACTATCCAGGTGCTCTGGCATCAATCGTGTTAAGGAGAGGAAGAAGTTCTCCAAGCTTAGACCTTGCTCATATTGCTGGTTAATTTGCTTTCCCCACTTGAACAGGTGATGCCATTTCATGCGCTGACAGTGATTTAGTTCCTAATCAATGTGTGCCAGGATATATCTAGTTTATTCTCAACAGCGTAGCCTGCACACTGCAATACATTGGTCCTTCAGCAATGTATGAAAGAATTCCCACACATGAGATGTCTGCACAAAGGACTCCTTACCACCACGACCACCACCAGAGCTTTAAGGCACTGTTGTGCCTGGCACATCAACAACAGTCATGGTATCAGCTGCTCTAGAGCTGATCACAGAACAAGTTGATTTTACTTAAGATGATATTTTAACCCCACATTGTCTGGGCTGTGTATCACTGAGGCTAACAACCGCCATCAGAATACAAAGGTTCACTGTTCATCTTTTCCATTATATCAACTGGAAGACGTTTTTCTGGTGTAGTAATTTCCTTAACCTCTGGGATGCTGTAATTTATGGGACATTGGGGCAGAATAAAAACAAGTGTCTTTGATGAAATAGAAATTATGCTATGTATAACATTAAGTGTTATAGTGATGGTGGAGGTGGACTGAGCGGAACACTGACACCAGCTGGTTGTGTCACTGTCAGAGGCTACATCATCCTACTGTAATTAAGATGAGTGAAATGTATTGTATTACGCACTCCACTTCCACACCACTGATATGCTTGCTACAGGTAAAGAAGGCCAAGTGTGACCTGTGTTTGGTGCTACTACTACCGGGACGGTTACTGCCAACAATGTTGTTGGTGTTGCTAATACTTACAGGCCTCACATTTTCTGCCTTGGTATGGATTTTTATTTCTATCTTGGTACACGTCCAATGCCCATTCCTGTTTTGGTTTAACATACATTTTTGACACTAGTATAATGTTTATTTTTTTTTAAAATACTGCCCTCTTTTTCTACACTGTGTGAAGTCTAAAAAGGCTGTTATTAAGGTATTGAAACTGCAGTATATCTCAGATCAAACAATTCACATTCACACTAATTGACTATTCAGGTACAGCATTTCCCTATATATAACTTGAATCTTTGAATTAGTATTCATAGACTGAGACTTCTATTTCCATTCTCAGTGTGCTTCACCACTGAAGCAGTATACCCCTGTTATGAAACGTGGTTCTGTGATCCCACCTGGGAATAGAGCAGGTCTGATGCTATGCTACTCCGTTGCAGGCCCCACCATTGTCCTGACCCTGGAGGCGGAGCTACTACTTATGCAGGGGAACCATCCCAATCTTATGGAGCATCGCATTCTGCCATTGTAAGATGGGAGGACGCGGGACGCCATGTCTCTCACTGATTTTCTCGCTGCTGTGTCTAGGCACTGACTGAGTCACCTGACGTCAGCTGCCCGGCGACAGTGGGCCTGGGAAGGGTTCTGCCAAAGTCCCCCTTCCATTTACTCGGAGTTGGGTGAAGAGTATTCCCAGCCCACAAAGGCCAGCCTTGCTGGGCAGCTTGTTCCAAGTGCATTTGTGGCTGTGCCTTTGCTGGTTTGGTGCCAGTCTTACAGGATCTCTCTGCGCAGCACATAACATCCCCTATCAGATTAGACCTTTTTTTTATCCCTAGATGGAATGAGCTGTGCTCTCTTACCACCTATCCTACACACATTGTACAAGCATAATATGGAGCTGATCATTCTTCCCCATCTTTTATACTACCTATGAATGCCCTCCTGAATGTCTTAGATAGACTATGTAATGCAATAGCTGCAGGGTATTATGGGGAAGTCTGCACTGCCGTAGCTGATGCCTGCACCCTGAGTTTTTAGCAGTGTAGGAAATGGCTCTTGGCTCTTTTGTCGAGGGGCAGATCTTTGCGAATCAAATCACAGAGTGTACAAATTCATGGGGACAGATCAGTGTAGCCAGTGTAAAATCAAACAACAAAGACAAAAACATAAACTGCACAATAACATAAAGCTGCGAATTGATTTCCACTGCTGGTCTTGTTCCAGTGAGGAACAAGAGAGCTCCATGCTAATATTTCTGAGAATCCCTGAGTTATAGAACTCTGTGCTCAGATACATTTTTTAAGTGATGATCCTCTGACTGTTTGCCAGTTTATCATGCCAAAGTCATAAAAACAATACAAAGGGATTAATGTTGTTTCATCAAAGCCTTTACGGATGAGCTTGAGACCATAACTTGTTATCCAAGTTCTTGCAATGAAATTGTGGTTAAGTTGATTGTTGCCAAACTTTGTTATGTATTTGTCTGAAGATGATTTTTATTTAATCTTTGATATTCCCTAGTCAACAATGTAACAAGAAAATAACAAATGGCATTGTTATTTAATGGTTACATCAGACAACGTACATTCTGTTCAGTAATAAAACAAAGTGTACATCATTGAAGTGTCTGTCTCAGAAACTAAAGCGTCTGAAAAGAGACAGTGATTGTTTTTTTTTCTTATGCCTTTTGCACACCACTGTGAAAACTTCAATCCAAAATACTGAGCACAATGCAGTATGTAAATGCGTTGAACACAGTAATGCAGCTGGCATTGTTCTGTGTGAAGTTCTTTACCATGAACTGAATTTATTACTGATTCTTCTCGGTCCAATATACATAGCATCTAATGCAGATTGCTACCATGTTTTAGGCAGGACTCTACAGTGTATAAATAAATAAAAGCTTTACTTACCACGTTATTTGAACAGTAGTGCGAATAGCTCCATTGAAAAACATTGACATTATACATGGGATCTGTTGTACCGATCCCAAAAAGTATCTTTATACCGTGTTAGCCAGTAGATAGAAAAATAGATAGAAAAATATTAAAATTTGAGAGTCCTCAGTGGTTGATACCTGTTAATGGCTAACTGCAAAGATGGTAACAAATAGCAGCTTTCGAACCTACTCAGGTTTCTTCATCAGGCATAGTATAACAGAAAATCTAAAAAGTCACATATTTCTACACAACAGGACTCAGAAATGATGCAATAGATAAGACAAGTGACATGAAGCAGAACTATCATTATGGGAGAGGGCCGTAAATATTGGAACAGTTCATAGATAAGGAGTGTGAAAGTTTTCTTGTCCTGTGATTGAGGTCTGGTCCAGAGTTGTGATGTCCCCACAAGGTCTGAGGAGCAAATTCCTTAATTGAAGTAGAAAGACAAAAATCCATGCGACACATTCATTACTGCTCTGATTGTGTCAAAGTTCATCATAAATTTGTATTCTCACAATCTTCTGTCTCTCTGGGATGTGAAGTTTCCTTTTAATACCAGCAATTCCATGTATATGATGCTGTGATCAGAGATACAAAAATGTTTGGCAACAGGTAGATCTATTATTTTTTTAATTGATTGTGCGGCGATGAAAATTCATCCTTATTTCAAGTTTTTGCCATGTCTCCCCTACATACAGACCCCCCAGCTGGACATTTGGTACATATAATTAAGTACACCACATTAGATGTGATGCAGCTGAAAGTTCCTGGGACCTTGTAGTCCTGATGTGAGCTGGGAATCTTTATCTTGTCCGTGGTCATTATAGATGGACAGGTTTGACACTTTTTCTGGTTGCATGGGAAGGTTCCTGTGGCTGTTGGAGAGGACAGGGAGCTTCTGACAATGATACTTCTCAGATTTGGGGCATGCCTAAAATACGGAAGTGGGTGGTCTTAATATATAGATTTTAATCATGCTTCTTTTTGTAGTAAAGGTTGTAGTTTCCATGCAGCTCCCCTTAGCACCTCCAGATTTGTATTTTAGGTGACAATTAGAGGTACCCGTTGCTTTAAAAATTCAATGAAAATAAAGTAGCATAACTTAGCTAAGGCTGTGTTCCCACTATGAGTTTTTGACGCTGCATATTTTAGCTATGCCAAAAACACTGCGTCTTATAATTCCAGCAAAGTGGGTGGGATTTATAGAAATCTCATGCCCACTGTGCTTTCCTTTTAATCAATGCAAACTCACCTGAAGTGCGTATTTCAATCTGCAACATGTCAATTTCTCTGACGGCATGGTCACACGTTCAGCCAAATCCAGGAGTTGGTACAAAATACAGAAGCGGTGACGTGTTTCTATTATACTTTTCCTCTGATTGTACCTCTCCTGATTTTTGGCTTACAAATACTGAGGTAAAAAACTCACCAAATCCTTAATGTGTGCACATGGCCTAAGGGTACGCTGACTTTTAGGTGCAGACTTTCTCAATAGAATTGCATTAGACGTGGAAAATCCACATGTAAAAAATGCATATGAGTTTTAGTGCGTTTCCGCTTTACTGTACATTGCATGTAATCCACACTTGACTGTATCAGTAAAGTTTTGTCAAAGCTAAATACCAGAAACTATCAAAACAAAGCAGCTTTATCTAAGACATTACATACTAAAAAGAGACTAAAAACCTCAGAGTCAAAAATGTGATAACAACGCATATAGAAAACAAACTCAAACAATGAAAAAAAGGAAGAAAACTAATTTCCTTAAGGCTAAGTTCCCACCATGAGTTTTTGGTGAGTTTTTTATGCTGAGTACTTTTTTTTTTTAAATGCAGTAACCTATTTTACTTAATGGGTGCAGAAAATCTGCAACATCAAAAACTCACCAAAAGCTCATCGTGGAAACGTAGACTAATAAATGCAGAAATGATATACAAAGTTTCATATCTCATATGATATAAACCCACATATCAGTTGAGAATTGTAAGGTTTTAGTTTTTATAAAATTGGTTTACAATACAGATACAGATTACCACACTGTCGGCTTGTCACTTATTATTATCCCTCTTCAGTAGTGATGGGCGAGCACTAAAATGCTCGGGTGCTCGATGCTCGGGTTGAGCACATTGGAATAATCGAGTGCTCGACCCGAGCAACGAGCCCAATGTAAGTCTATGGGAAACTCGAGCAGTTTTCAGGCGGCTCCCCCCGGCGGTATACAGAGGGCCTAAAAATTGCCCAAATCGATGGGAACAGTGCTCAAATGACATGGGAACAGCATGGGGAAGACCCCTGAAAGCATTTCTGACTCCCAGGTCACTTCTGTCAACAACGTTGTCAGAGGTATTACGCCACTTTTATGGACTCACAATAAAACATACAAAAACGAAACCAAAATGGATTTTCATGGGAAATATGTTAAGGAACATCCTTTCCAGGGTAATGACTTGTATATAAAGCAAAATAAATAACCAAAAACAAAAATGCTCCTCCACACCTTGGGCTATGTTCACATGTAGCGTTTTTGATGCATTTTTTCACTTTTGCATTGCTTTCAACCGTGACAAAAGCATTCACCAGGAAATGTCATTTTAACATTTTACAACCTTATCTTGCCATGTGGTGTGTGAGATATCATCAGATACATCGTGTTTCATTTATGAAGTAGGGACTCTGAAAGTCACAAAGCCTATTTTTATAGGGCCATCAGGCGACCTTTACTATTCTTAAAGGGCCATCAGCCGGCTATGTTTTATTGTTCCCATTAATAAACAGTGGGTATGCAGTGAGTGGCAGGACTGCCCAAAATTTGGACGCAGCCCAATATCACTTTGAAAATTTGGATGCACCCCAATACCCCTTTGAAGAGACTTAGAGGAGGGCTTCCTGAAAACAATGTTCCCATTATTAGGAAGTAGGTCTCCCATTGTGTTTGCCTATGCAGTGAATGCAAGGGTTGCCAAAAATTTGGAGGCACTTCAATGCCTCTTGGAGGAGACATGGAGGTCAGAGGGCCTCCTTAAAACAATGTTCCCATTATTAGGAAGTGGGTCTCCCTTTGTGTTTGCCTATGCAGTGAATGCAAGGGCTGCCGAAAATTGAAAGGCACTCCAATGGCCCTTGGAAAAGACGTGGAGGAGGGCCTCATAAAAAAATGTTCCCATTAGAAAGGAGCGGGTCTCCTATACTTGTAATGCCCATGCGCTAAGTGTATGGCATGGTATGTATGTGAGCTTGCCTAGCCTCAGAGCCGCCACCAGGTTCTGGCCATTGTCACACACGACCATGCCTGGCTGTAGGTTCAGCGGTGTGAGCCATAGATCTGCCTGCTCTTTCAGAGTTGTCCACAACAGAGATGAGCGGTGTTCGACTCAAACTGTTCGCCAATCTCAAATTTGAGCTGTGTTAGAGTCGTTCGACGAACTCGAATGATTTGCAAAAAATTCGGCTGTTCAAGGTTATGTTCGATAACTGTTCGTGCACCAACTGGATTTTTTCACAGTAATACTGTTAATCAATGTTAATAGACAGTTTCAGTGTAGAGTGGGCAGGGGGAGGGGATCTCTGCAGAAATAATGACGATCTCCATTTTTTTTTCTTTCCCGCATTTACTGTGGGGCGGTGCAGTCTGTCAGCCTATCAGCAGCGCACACACGCAGCAAAGTGCTTTTTTTTCACACAAGCAAGGGCATGTGTCATTGGCTGTGTATGTCACTTATCCTTGCCCTATAAGACCCAGCAATTTTCCTCGTCGCCACCATTTTCTCACTGCTGCAGCTGAGTGTTTTACGGCACCGCTGCTGCTGTGGGCGCTATACAGTATAACTGAGTGAATTTCCAGTTCCATAGAGAGATAGGTATAGGGAGTAGGGACTAGTTCTAATTGCAGCCCTTTTGAGGGCTAGGTTACAGCAGTTCATAGCAATTTTTGCCAGGCAGGTCTGTGCCAGTGCTGTGCAAGTGTTTTTCACAGCATTTGGCGAAATGTAGCTCAGTCAATACTTTTGGGCCTGTAGCAGTGTCTGTTAGTCATTGGAGTAGCCTATCTGTGTTGTAAGCTACACCACCTGTGTATCTAATACCAATTTTTTACTGCATCTAAGCCAGCCAATCCTTTTGGGCCTGTAGCAGTGTCTGGTAGTCAGTGGAGTAGCCCATCTGAAGCAAGCTACACCACCTGTGTATCTAATAACAATTTTTTACTGCATCTAACCCAGTAAATCCTTTTGGGCATAGTAGCAGTGTCTCGTAGTCAGCGGAGTAGCCCACCTGTGAAGGAAGCTACACCGCCTGTGTATCTAATTCTTATTTTTTACTGCATCTAACCCAGGAAATCTTTTTGGGCCTAGTAGCAGTGTCTCGTAGTCATTGGAGTAGCTCAGCTGTGAAGCAAGCTACACCGCCTGTGTATCTAATAAAATTGTTTTACTGCATCTAACCCAGCCAATCCTTTTGGGCTAGTACCACAGTTTGGCCACTCAGCTCTGCTCGGTTTCCATCCATCATTTTTTGTGCAAACAGCTACAGAGTTGCCAAATAGTTAACCACCAAAATGAGTGGCAAAAGGACTGCTGCTGGTGGAAAGGGGAATAGGCATGTTGGAAAGGGAAAAAAAGGTTGTGTCCATGGGGTAGGTAGTAAAGCAACAGTAACATCTGCAGAAGAAAGACCATCTTCCAGCCAAACTAAGATGTCTACTTCTTTTCGTGGACAATGTGATATGATCCCTTTCTTATGGACACGCCCATTGCTACAAATTCCAGATGAGGCACAAAAACAGCAGGTTCTTCAACGGATATCAAGTGCTCCTTCAAGTGGGCTCTCCTCCACCTCAACTTCAACATCACAAATACTCCAGTCCTCAGAGGTGTCACCCCAATTGCACTTGCTTCCTCACAGCTCCCAAGTCTCCAGTTGCCCTTCTGAGTATGGGGTAACACAGATGGTTGAGTCTGCAGAGCTGTTTACTCATACTATAGCCTGGGAATAAGAGGTCTGCTCCAGAGCTTCTGTGAATCCAGACGCGGAAAGGATCTACACTGATGCCCAGAATGTTTATGAGTCGGATCCAGGTCCAGATGAAGAAGGTTCTGAGCATAATGTAGACCCTCGTTCACAAACTGCAATGCCTGTTGGTGGAGACAATGAGGAAGACGATGATGAGACTCAGATACCTGATTGGAGAAGGACAACTTGACTTTTCGTCAGGGCAGGAAGAGGTTGGCTCTGAGGACGACGGGTGTGAGAACACACAGGGTGATGATGACGAGGTTGGAGATCCCACTTACTGTCAACCCAGTCAGCCAGTCGACGAGGTCAGCAGAGGAGGTGGAGGAGGATGCTAGTGATGACGAGGTTAGGTTGCACTGTCCTGGACAGAGACTGGAAGCACGTCAACATCTGCATCCTCAACCACAACTCTGCCTCTGACCACAATTCGTGGTGGCTCTTCAGGTCGCATGGGCTCTAAGCTTTGCATAGCCAGGGCATTTTTTGAGATCGCAAAGGATGACCCAACTCATGTAATCTGTAACATTTGTCACCAAAAGCCAAGTAGAGGCCAAAAAATCCATAGTTTGAGTACTTCATGCATGAACCGTCACATGGATATGAAGCATAACTTGCAGTGGGAAGCTCACTGTGCTACAATGCAGCCTAGCGGGCCGGGCCAACCACTGTCTGCCCCATCTTGTGCATCCGCGGCCTCTTCATCCTCTGTTACTGGGGGGACAGCAGTCACACATGTTTTTGGACGCAGACCTGCCACCTCTTTACCCGCAACAGCCAGTGTGATTGGCAGGTCGTCAGTTCATTTGGAAGTGGAAACACCTACTGGTGTTGAGCGCTCTCCGACATCGAGAGCACCACCTTTGGATCAAGGCAACATAACATGTCCACCTGCATCATCCTCACAGACCGGCTGTTTGCCGGGGACACCCTACTCAACCCCGCCTAAGCACAACAGCCAGCCCTCGGTCCCTCAGATGTGGACAAGTAAAAGACCATTTCATCCTAGCCATGACAAAGCTAAGAGGTTGAATTTCACCATCTGCAAGCTGTTGGCTACAGAAATGCTGCCTTTCCGCCTGGTGGACACAGAGGATTTTCGAGACCTTATGTCCGTCGCAGTGCCCCAGTACCAGATGCCCAGTCGGCACTACTTCTCAAAGAAACGTGTGCCTGCGCTCCACCAGCATGTCGCACACAACATCACTGCTTCTTTGAGAAACTCTGTGTGTGACAGGGTGCATTTCACCACAGACACTTGGACGAGTAGGCATGGACAGGGGCGTTACATGTCGCTGACTGGGCACTGGGTAACTATGGTGACAGGAGGACAAGGGGCTGCTGTCCAAGTCTTGCCGTCCCCACGAGTTGTGCGTCAATCCTCTTTATCTAGAAGTTCCTCCACTGCTTCTGCCTCCTCAACCTCCTCTCGTTCCTCCACCTGCACCCAAAGCCTGTCTGGTAATGCCACCCGCGTTCTAACTGCGCAGAAGGAATCCTGCACACCTCCTTACTATGCTGGCGGCAGGGCTCCACGGCATCAGGCGGTGTTTACTTTGAAATGTCTGGAAAATGTGAGTTACACAGCTGAGGAGTTGTGGTCAGCTCTGGAGACCAAGTTTCATGAATGGTTGTCTACACTGAACCTACAGCCAGGGAAGGCCGTGTGCGACAATGCTGCAAAACTGGGTGTGGCGCTTCGCCAGGGCAATGTCACACTCGTGCCTTGTATGGCTCACGTGTTGAACCTGGTTGTTCAGCAATTTTTAGCCCACGATCCCGGACTAGATGGCCTTCTGCAGAGGGCACGGTCACTGTGTGCTCACTTCCGCCGTTTGCATCCCGCAGCTCAATGACTTACATCTCTACAGAAGTCGTTGGGCCTGTCAGTTCACCAGCTGAAATGCGATGTGCCGACACAATGGAATTCAACTCTGCACATGTTGCAGTGACTGTGGCAGCACCGTCGAGCTCTGGTGCAATACGTTATGATGTATTGCCTGGGCTAACGAGATCCAGAGGTCATTTACATGCTGGAGCACACTTTAAACAGTAATCGGAGTCAGGTGGTGGGACAAGAGGAGGGGGAGGAAGTACAGGAGGAGTCGTATGCGGAGAAGATAACATCTCCAAGGTCCAGACGGTCAGCAGCACCAAGGCGGCAGGCATCGGAGGGTGGGGGAGAGGGATTAACGAGGGCGCATGGTAGCAGCCAAACTGTTGAGGAAGGTGCAGGAGCCGAGGAAGAAGTTGAGGACGAACTGGCAATGGGCATGGAAGACTCATCAGATGAGGGAGACCTTGATCACATTTCTGTTGTGCGAGGTTGGGGGGAGAGGGCAGAGGAAGGAAGCATGATTCTTACCTCGCCACCAACACAACAAGGACTTGGTCCTCCTGGATGCGCAAGACACATGAGTGCCTTCTTGCTGCACAACCTGCAACATGACCCTTGGATTGTTAGAATTCGAAGTAATCCCGACTACTGGGTTGCCACACTCTTAGATCCCCGGTACAAAAGTAAATTTGCCAAAATAATTCCTGCTATAGAAAGGGATTCATGCATGCAGGAGTATCAGCAGAAGCTGTTACAGAATCTTACAACGGCTTTTCCACAAAACACCAGTGGTGCACGTAGTGAATCTCACAGTTCTAACTTGCCAACCGTGGGACTGTCGAGTCTTCATCACTCAAACCATAACAGTAACACCATATCTGCTGGTAACAGCAATTTTGGGGAATCGTTTCACCAATTTTTTAGACCATCATTTGCAAGGCCACAAGAGACAAGAAGTCTGACACATAGTCAACGCCTAGAGAGGATGGTACAGTAGTATCTGCAAGAGAACATCGAAGCCATGACTGTGTCACTGGACCCTTGCTCATTTTGGGCTTCCAATCTGGAAAAATGGCCTGAGCTCACCACTCACGCCTTGGAGATCTTGTTGTGCCCCGCAGCCAGCGTTCTCTCTGAACGTGTGTTCAGCGCTGCTGGTGGTGTGCTGACAGATAAGCGCACGTGGCTGTCCACTAAAAATGTAGACAGACTCACGTTCATAAAGATGAACAAATCATGGATCCGCAAGGACTTTTCTACCCCTGTGTCATCCTGGGGAGACTAAAAGCTTGAGGATTTTGGAAAATCACCTCACCAACCATTTTAAGCAACTCTGGGGCAATTGATGCCACTTAAGTGGTGTCTGTGCCACAATTTTGGGAAAAATGGAGACTCTTTTTGGAGTCCCCTTGTTGTGTTTTACATGACGTTGGCATCGTCAATTCCAGGTGGGTCGGGTCGCACCCCCCCCCTTTTAACCGTAAGAAACTACATACACTATGGCTTGGGGTAACACAGACGGTTGAGTCTGCAGAGGTCTGCTCCAAAGCTTCAGTGTCTGCTAGTCAGCGTAGTAGCCCAGCTGTGAGGCAAGCTACACCGCCTGCGTATCTAATAACAATTTTTTACTGCATCTTACCCAGCCAATCATTTTGGGCTAGTAGCAGTGTCTCATAGTCAGCGGAGTAGCCCATCTGAAGCAAGCTACACCACCTATGTTTCTAATAACAATTTTTTACTGCATCTAACCCAGGAAATCCTTTTGGGCTAGTAGCAGTGTCTCGTAGTCAGCGGAGTAGCCCATCTGAAGCAAGCTACACCGCCTTTGTATCTAATAACAATTTTTAACTGCATCTAGCCCAGGCAATACTTTGGGCCTAGTAGCAGTGTCTGCTAGTCAGCGGAGTAGCCCAGCTGTTGAGCAAGCTACACCATCTGTAGATCTAATTAAAAAATTTTAACTGCATCTAGCCCAGGCAATACTTTGGGCCTAGTAGCAGTGTCTGCTAGTCAGTGGAGTAGCCCAGCTGTTAATCAAGCTACACTGCCTGTAGATCTAATTAAAAAATTTTAACTGTATCTAGCCCAGGCAATACTTTGGGCCTAGTAGCAGTGTCTGCTAGTCAGCGGAGAGTAGCCCAGCTGTTAAGCAAGCTACACCACCTGTAGATCTAATTACAAATTTTTAACTGCATCTAACCCAGGAAATCCTTTTGGGCTAGTAGCAGTGTCTCGTAGTCAGCGGAGTAGCCCATCTGAAGCAAGCTACACCGCCTTTGTATCTAATAACAATTTTTAACTGCATCTAGCCCAGGCAATACTTTGGGCGTAGTACCAGAGTCTGCTAGTCAGCGGAGTAGCCCAGCTGTTGAGCAAGCTACACCACCTGTAGATCTAATTAAAAAATTTTAACTGCATCTAGCCCAGTCAATACTTTGGGCCTGGTAGCAGTGTCTGCTAGTCAGCGGAGTAGCCCAGCTGTTAATCAAGCTACACCGCCTGTAGATCTAATTACAAATTTTTAACTGCATCTAGCCCAGGCAATACTTTGGGCCTAGTAGCAGTGTCTGCTAGTCAGCGGAGAGTAGCCCAGCTGTTAAGCAAGCTACACCGCCTGTAGATCTAATTACAAATTTTTAACTGCATCTAGCCCAGTCAATACTTTGGGCCTAGTAGCAGTGTCTGCTAGTCAGCGGGTTAGCCCAGCTGTTAAGCAAGCTACACCGCCTGTAGATCTAAATACAAATTTTTAACTGCATCTAGCCCAGGCAATACTTTGGGCCTAGTAGCAGAGTCTACTAGTCAGCAGAGTAGCCCAGCTGTTAAGCAAGCTACACCGCCTGTAGATCTAATTACAAATTTTTAACTGCATCTAGCCCAGTCAATACTTTGGGCCTAGTAGAAGTCTGCTAGTCAGCGGAGTAGCCCAGCTGTTAAGCAAGCTACACCACCTTTGCTTTGGACACTTAATTTTTTCAAAGGAAACGCTTCGGGCCCCCAGGATACTCAGTCAAGAGCATCGGGGAGGCCCCCCAAGGCAAAGGGGCTGGGACTGGCGGTAGCACGCCATGCGGCGGACCGCCAAGCTCGATCCTTATAAAAGCTTTTTAGCTGCAGCAGCTTTAGTGGACGCTACTGGAGCTGGAATTACCGCGGCTGCTGGCACCAGACTTGCCCTCCAAAAGATCATTGTAAAAGGATTTAAAGTGTAATTCAAATTACAGAGCCAATTTAAATTGCAGAGCTTAGACCTGCCTCCACCGTGGGGGGTCTCAACCCACCAGCAGACAGGCACGAGTATTGGGAGAGGGGGGCTGGCCGTCAGGGTCCACCGCGGCTCTGGCAGAAACCCGGTGGCACGAAGGTCGCACGGGCAGGAACGGCCTGGCCGTGTCAGCTTCACACTCTAGCGTAGTCCCTCTGCCCGCTCGCGCCCGTAACCTCAAAGGGATGCGCAAGTGGCTTTTCTTCCCAGGGCTGTTCCCCGCCCAGCAGGAACAAGGTGGAGCTCAGGTCGGCCTTCCACCTTGCTCCCTTACCTCATTCGCCCTCTTTCCTTCTTCCGTTCTCCATCTAACCCCTCGGCTCTGTGGTTTCGGCTCTCCCTCCAGCTCTCTCCTTCTCACAGGTGGACTACCGTGTGTATTCACACTTGGCGAATCTTTTGGGCCCAGGCATAAGAAGTCATCGAGGTAATGGATAATATATGCCCCCTTAGAAACGTCCATGATGACCCATTCGAGGAAGCAACTAAATGCTTCAAATAGTGAGCAGGATATGGAGCACCCCATGGGCAAACAGCGATCTATATATTATGCTCCTTCCCAGAAGCAGCCCAATAGGCGGACACTATTCGGAGGCACAAGTTGTAAGTAACCGGAAACGCCCCCTCAATGTCTGTTTTGACCATTAGGGTGCCCCTTCCCAACTTCTTGACCCGCCTGATTGCCTTGTCAAAGGAGGTACAGTATATACTACTGTACTTGGTTCCGTGTCGATATTGTCATTTACTGACCTGCCCCTTGGATATGAAAAATGGTGGATTAGTCCAAATGTATTGGGTTCCGTTTTTGGCACAACTCCCAACGGGGATACCACTACGTCTTGTAAGGAAAGTGTTCTGAATGGAACCGCCATTCTACCTAAAGATATTTCTTTTTTTAATTTTCTTGTCACGACGTCTGGGTGTTGGTAGGCTGATTTTAGATTTTTACTCCAGCCTTTCTTGATTTTAGAAGGGCATGACATGCCTATATCTGTGTCTCCTCCTCCTTTTACTCCTCCACCTCTTTTCTTTTCGTATGACTATATGTACTTGTCACTTTTCCATGTGTTATTTGTGTCTTCTGAGCAGTTTGTCAGCTTTTGGACACCTTTGAAGGTGTTTTCTATGTGTTTCTAGGTGTTTTTATTTGCCTGCCATTGGTTTTAACGGTGTTCGACAAACCGTTCGGCGAACATACCGGTGTTCAACGAACCGAACCCGAACACTACGGTGGTGGCTCAACACTAGTCCACAACTCTTAAGCATTGTGCGGTTTTTCACCTAAGCATATCAGCTTCAGCACAGCCTGTTGCCGCTTAGCCGAGGCAGTGCTGCAGTGCTTCCAGCTTGTGACTGATGTGGTCATTTCAGAGATGGAGGCTGAAGAGGAGGAGGCTGAGGAGGATGAGGTGCAGGAGCTGTAGACTGTGGGGGCAACTCTGACTGACCTAGGGCCCGCAATTATTGGTGTCGGGAGGACGTGTTCCGTCCCAAGGTCCAACTTGGTCCCAGCTTCCACTATGTTAACCCAGTGTGCCGTCAGCAAGATAAACCGTCCCTGCCCACAAGCACTTGTCCCTGTGTCCGTGGTTAGGTGGACTTTCCCAGTAACTGCGTTGTTGAGAGCACGGCTAATGTTTTGGGACACGTGCTTGTATAATGCGGGGACGGCACACCGGGAGAAATAGTGGCACCTTGGAACCGAGTACCGAGGGACGGTCGCCGCCATCAGATTGCGGAATTCTTCCGTCTCCACCAGCCTAAAAGGCAACATTTGAGCGCAAGCAGTCGTGAAATGTGGGAATTTAGTAGTGTGGCCTGTGTGGCATTGGCTGCGTATTTGCGCTTGCGTTCCAAGGACAGGGGTATGGACAACTGAAAACTGCGCTGGGACAAGGGCGTGGATGTGCTTCCTGATGCTGCTACTTGAGAGTGTGCAAGGAGAGGAGCAGGGCAGGAGGCATCTTCGCATGCACCATAGGCAGGGGATTGGCTTGCATGCACAACAGTGGAAGAAGCAATGATGCTACCTGCAGACACTTTTCCTGGACCCTGGGGTTTGGCCCACAAAGTCGGGTGCTTTGCTGCCATGTGCCTGATCATGCTGGTGGTTGTCAGGCTGCTAGTTTTGCCACCCCTGCTGATGCTGGTCTGGCAGGTGGTGCAAATGGCCTTTTTGGGGTTATCGGCAGAGTCTTTAAAACACAACCAGACTCAAGAAGACCTAACAGTTGTACTGGCAACTTCCTTTGTGTTGTTGTTACGGGGAACGCGTGCCTGCATTTTGTTTGCGGCCACCACACTGCTTCTTCCTGCCTGGTGGGGTGCTCTGCCTCCCTCACCCTGTGTGCTGCTGTCCTCGCTGTGCATGTCCTCCTGCCAAGCTGGGTCAGTTACTATATCATCCACCACCTCGTCTTCCACTTCCGCACCCTGGTCCTCCTCCTGACTTTCTGGCAATTGTGCCTCATCATCGTTCACCTCTTGTGACACTTTCCCACCGTCGCCTTCGTGTGACCGTGGCTGCTCAAATATTTTCTACATGCAATCTCATCTTGCCCCACTTCAAGTGGACCAGGCGAGAGGCCCGAATCTATAAATGGAAAAGTGAACAGCTCTTCAGAGTGTCCAAGTGTGGGATCAGTTGTCTCCGGGCACTCGGCATGGTGGGAGGAAGGAGGATCAGGGTGAGGAATATGCGGTCCAGACTCACAGCTACTGAGACTTGACCGTGTGGAAGACAAGGTGGTGATGGTGGGGCTAAGTGACTGGAAGCATTATCTGCTATCCAACCAACAACCTTTTGACACTGCTCTGGGTTCAATAGTGGTATGCTGCAGTCCCCTAGGAATTGGGACAGGAAGGTCGGGCGAGAAGATGTGGGTGTTTGCTGTGGCACAATTTCAGCTTGCCCACAGCCTTGTCTTCGGCCTCTGCATGCAGCATCATGTCCAGTTACCCGTCCCTTGCCACGCGCCTTGCCCATTTTAAATGGAGGACACGCTCACTACAAATAGCTGAAATTGGAACAAAGTTA
This sequence comes from Phyllobates terribilis, assembly GCF_046119375.1. Lineage (NCBI taxonomy): Eukaryota > Metazoa > Chordata > Amphibia > Anura > Dendrobatidae > Phyllobates > Phyllobates terribilis. The sequence goes on from NW_027362763.1 coordinate 228,473,129, forward strand.
TATGTAATCCGTGTGATGGAGAAACCACAGTTTTAAATACCTGGCCTGTAGGTAACTATTTTGAACAGCAAACTGGTGCCAAAAACTTTGCTGACACACTGAAAAAAAATTTGAATGGAAGCCAGAAATGGCAGTGTTTTCAGCTCAATTATATGTCAATGTGATCCGTGTGACAGAGAAACCACAGTTTTAAATACCTGGCCTGCAGATAACTATTTTGAACAGCAAACCAGTGTCAAAATCTTTGCTGACACACTGAAAAAAAAATAGAATGGAGGCCAGAAATGGCAGAATTTTCAGAAAACGTATATGTGATCCGTGTGATGGAGAAACCACAGTTTTAAATACCTGGCCTGTAGGTAACTATTTTGAACAGCAAACCAGAGCCAAAAACTTTGCTGAAACACTGAAAAAAAAATTGAATGGAGGCCAAAAATGGCAGTATTTTCAGCGCAATTATATGTGATCCGTGTGACGGACAAACCACAGTTTTAAATAGCTGGATTTTTAGCGCTGTAATATGGAAAGGACCTGGCTGTATTCTGCAGTGCCAACAAGCAAATGGCACAGAAAATCAGTGTTCTCTGGATTGCTTTTTAAGCAAATAATGAGGATTAAGATCCAAAAAAAATTATTCCTGGCCCCTGAGACCTGGGCCTTTGTCTAGAAATATCTAACAGCAGCAGAAGGCAGAACTGGAATGGAGCCTCTTGTGCTATATGCACATCAGTCTGCTATATACACTGCCTGCCTGCCTATATACACTGCCTGCCTGATATCTCTGCAGATGGATTAGTCATCAGAAGGACTGTTTGTTGAGATGGATATGTGTAATGTACTTGTTTTCTCCCTACACTACCTAATACACAAGCAAATCTCTTCCAAGCTCAGCAGCACCTCTCCCTACACTGCCTGATTGCAGAGTAGACTGACGAGCACAGCGGTGCCAGATCTGATATAGACCTGATGACGCTGTGCGGCCAGCCAATCACTGTAATGCCACAACCAACATGGCTGCGGCATTACAATGAGTGGCAGGAAATTAATGCATGTTGATTGGCACTTTAAAGAGCGCCAAACATGCAAGGAGAGGATCCGAGCATCCACCCGAGCATCTCGCAAGTATTCGGCGAGATTTGAGCATCTCGAGTACTGAGATGCTCGGGCGAGTACCGAGTACTCGCGAGTATGCTCGCTCATCACTACTCTTCAGCCATAGCTGCATGTTATGCTTTACCACTTGAGGATCATCCAGCTTCCAGTATAGTGAGATAGGCCATTTTTCAGCTATTTCAATTTTTTTCTTTTGCATCTTAGTTTTATGATGCTCCAGGATCTCTACAAAACAAATTTCTCAGGAAAATCGACACAAATAGGCAAATTTGAAATTTGCCTATCTGCTCATCTCTACACAGAAATGCTCTTTATGCATCTTTCCTTTCACTTCCTTGCATCTGGGTGAAGAGATGTACTCATTCACTTACTGGAGACTGTAGTACTCCTTGCGTATCACAGTAAATTGACTCTGATTTATTGTGGCTGCCATAAAGCAAACACACCCTACTGTCATGCCTATCAAGATATAATCTTTACTATAGATGAGTGGATCAGGCAAAATCTGAATTTGTCTAGTCGCAGAAAAGTTATTCTCCGCAAATTTAAAGTTCTGAGGCTTCCCTAGACCCTAGAGCAGTGTTCCCCAACTTCAGTCCTCAAGAGCCACCAACAGTTCATGTTCTCAGGATTTCCTTAGTATTGCACAAGTGATAATTGCATCACATAGATATGCAAGTATTCCATCACCTGTGCAATACTAAGGAAATTCTGAAAATATGATCTGTTGGTGGCTCTTGAGGACCGGAGTTGGGGAATACTGCCCTAGAGCATAATAGAGATTAGATGCAAAAAATAATAAAAATCCTTATACTCACCAGTCCGGTTCTTGTTGTATTTTTGGAGTAACGTTGGCAGCAATGAAATCCCCGGGTCTTGGTCTCTTGACCAAGACTCCCAAGTTTCTTAGGCCCAAAAGGTTTCTGGGCATGCACCCAAAAAGGTCACGGTCATGCGACCAAGTCTCAGGGATTTTACCTCTGCCGATTCCGATCTGAAGATGCAAAAAGGATCGGAAAGGGGCTGGAGAAGTGAGTATAAGGTGTTTTTTTATTTATTTTTTTTACATTTTTTATGACCTTTAATGGTTTAGAAATCGATTGCTGAATTTGCGCCCAGGTGAATCACAAAAATCCTCATTTAGGCGGAATGCGAATTCTTGTCACATTCAATTTCTTTTGAATATTTCACTTAACCCATCCAAAATATAACTTCTAAAATGCAGACCATGGGTGCTATACTGCTGTACCATTTAAAGCATAGCACTCTTTCCATGTTCCAGGAATGGAGTCTTCTATAGCTTTATTCTTGAAAATGATGGACATTCAATGAATTTGTTCCAACTTAGGAGCTATAGTTGAAGATTCCTTAAAGGGATCAAACTCCATTAGGTAAATAGGATCTAAAAGGTAATTTCAGGGGAGAAAGGTAATTCTTATACATTAAGTCTATGTTCTGATGGTCACAGTTATTGATTTGCCATGATAAGTTCTCTGAAATGCAGGAGCAAACTGTAACGGGTCTGGGAGGTGGAACCTCTGAGCAACTATACAAGGGGGCAGTCCTTGTAAGGAAGCGGGTGGCTCCCAGGGAAGGCGGGCAGGTAGTCACGGCTAGTGACGGGGACAGTCTCTGGGTAGAAGGGCAGGAGGTCACGGCAAGTGACGGGGACAGTCTCTTGACAGGCGGGTGGTCACGGCAAGTGACGGCAGAGCTTCCAGGTAGGCTAGCAGGCAGGTAGCAGGTGGACGCTCCCAGGTGAGCGGGCAAGAGTCTCTGGACAGGCAGGTGGTCACAGCACATGACGGCGGAGCCTCCAGGTAGGCTAGCAGGCAGGTAGCAGGTGGACGCTCCCAGGTGAGCGGGCAAGAGTCTCTGGACAGGCAGGTGGTCACAGCACGTGACGGCGGAGCCTCCAGGTAGGCTAGCAGACAGGTAGTAGGTGAGCGCTCCCAGGTGAGCGGGCAGGCTGGTCCATAGACAGACTGACAGGTGTCGGAAGGCAGACCGTCGGACCGCAGGCTTGCAAGCAGGTAAGCGGATATCAGGCAGGTATCAAGCAGGAATATGGCAGGTGACTGGCAGGTAACAAGCAGGAATCTGGCAGGTGACTGGCAGGTAACAAGCAGGAATCTGGCAGGTGACTGGCAGGTAACTGGTAACGGGACCTGAGGGCTGAAGCAGAGTGAAGGCTTTGCAACAACATTGCTCGGGCACCTCCATTTTGGAGGAGGTGCCTTATATATGGGAGGTCCTCCGGCAATTGGCCGGGGACTCCTTAGGACGGCGCGCGCGGTCCCTTTAAGAGAGGGGGAGCGCGCGCGCGTGCGCCCTAAGCACACTGCCGGGGAAGGAGCACGTGCCGGAAGCAGCAGGGAGAGAAGCACTGGAGGACGCCGCGCCAGGAGCGGGGAGGTGAGAGGGACGGCGTCTCTGCCTAGTACGGGACAGAGACGCCGATGCTACTGTACCCCCCCTTTAGGCCCCCTCTTTTTTTAGCCAGAAAGAAATTTTTCAAGGAGAAGCGGGGCGTTGATGTTCTCCCTGGGTTCCCAAGTTCTCTCCTCAGGACCAAACCCCTTCCAATCTACCAGAAAAAAGGTTTTTCCTCTTACCCTCATGGAGGCCAGAATACTCTCTACCTCAAAGATGTCATCAGCGGAAACCGGAGCAGGAGGGGCACCTGGATTATTGGAAAAAGAGTTAAAGACAACGGGTTTGAGGAGAGATACGTGGAAGGAGTTGGGAAACCGTAGGGTGGCCAGGAGTTTTAATTTGTAGGCCACAGGGTTAATTTGCCTAAGGACTTCGAAGGGACCGATGAATCGAGGGCCCAACTTGAAGGAGGGTACTTTGAGCCGCACATGTTTGGATGAGAGCCAAACCTTGTCTCCCGGACGGAATTGAGGCGGATCCAGACATCTCTTATCAGCATATCTCTTCATCCGCTCAGAGGACAGAAGAAGAGCGGACCTGGTACTCTCCCACATAGTAGAAAATTCGCTGACAAGACTCCGTAGCAGGGTTGTCCACAGAAACGGAGACAGGAAGTGGAATCCGGGGATGTTGGCCACTGACTATAAAGAACGGGGATTTGGAAGAGGATTCGCTCTCATGGTTATTGTAAGAGAACTCGGCCCATGGTAGGAGATCCACCCAGTCAGAATGGTGTGCATTAACGAAGTGCCGGAGGTAACTGGTCAAGATCTGATTGATCCGCTCCACTTGACCATTGGACTGTGGGTGGTAAGCGGAGGAGAAGTCCAGGGTGATGTCTAGCAGCTTACATGTGGCTCTCCAGAAGCGTGAGGTGAACTGAACCCCACGATCCGACACAATGTGGAGGGGCAGGCCATGGAGACGGAAGATGTGGCGGATAAAGTCTTTAGCCAGCTCGGGTGCAGATGGGAGGCCAGGCAGGGGAATGAAGTGGGCCATCTTAGAAAAGCGGTCAGCGACAACCCAAATGACTGTACAACCGGCAGAAATAGGAAGATCGGTGATAAATTCCATAGCAATGTGCTGCCAAGGAGCAGCAGGTACGGGAAGGGGCAGGAGATGGCTGGCTGGTAGATGTCTGGGAACTTTGTTACGGGCACAGGATGAGCAGGCCGCGACGAAGTCTACCACGTCCTTACGCAGGGTAGGCCACCAGTAATGCCGGGTAATGAGTTGGAAGGTCTTCTTTTGGCCAGCATGGCCAGCTAGTTTAGAAGAATGTCCCCAGCAAAGAACCCTCTCCCGATCTGGTACAGCTACAAATGTCTTACCGGGTGGGAGACGAGTCAGATCCAAGGGGGCCACATTCATCACCTTGGAGGAGTCGATGATGTGCGTAGGCTCCTCCTCTTGATCGGAGGACAGGAAGGACCAGGACAAGGCATCAGCTTTGACGTTCTTGTCCGCCGGACGGAAATGATGAATGAAGTCGAAGCGGGCAAAAAACAACGACCACCGGGACTGGCGAGGATTGAGTCTCTGGGCATTTTGGAGATATGCCAGGTTTTTGTGATCCGTGTAGATAATTACCGGGTAGAGAGCCCCTTCAAGCAGATAGCGCCACTCCCCCAGTGCCAATTTGATGGCTAGCAATTCACGGTCTCCTATGGAGTAGTTGCGCTCAGACGAGGAGAAGATTTTGGAGAAGAAGCCGCAGGTTACCATTCTTCCGGTAGAAGATTTTTGGGTGAGTACCGCTCCGGCTCCGGAGGAGGAGGAGGCATCAACCTCCAGGTAGAATTGTTTATTACAGTCCGGACGGTGCAGGACGGGAGCAGAGGCGAAGGCTTTCTTTAAGGAAAGGAAGGCCTCCTCGGCTTCAGGCGACCATGTCCTGGGATTAGCCCCCTAACAGGTAAGTGCAGATATGGGAGCAGTCCGAGACGAGAAGTGTGGGATGAAAAGACGATAGTAATTAGTGAAGCCCAGGAATCGCTGTATCGCCTTCAAACCTTCAGGACGAGGCCATTTTAGAACAGAAGAGAGCTTCTCGGGATCCATTTGCAGACCTGTCTGGGAGATGACATAGCCCAAGAACGGTAGGGAGGTCTGGTCGAAGAGGCACTTCTCGTATTTGGCATAGAGGTGGTTCTGCCGAAGCCTAAGCAGGACCTGACGAACATCCCTTCGGTGTGTGGGGAGATCCGGAGAGAAGACCAAGATATCGTCCAGGTATACCACTACGCAGGAGTACAGGAGGTCACGGAAGATGTCGTTGACTAGTTCTTGAAAGACAGCGGGAGCACTACAGAGACCGAAGGGCATCACAAGGTACTCATAGTGACCGTCCTGGGTATTGAATGCCGTCTTCCACTCGTTTCCTTGACGGATACGGACCAGGTTATATGCTCCTCATAGATCCAGCTTGGAGAAGATCCTGGCGCCCTTGAGACGGTCAAACAATTCGGAGATGAGCGGCAGGGGGTATTTGTTTTTTACTGTGATGAGATTGAGTCCTCTGTAGTCAATACAGGGATGTAGCGAGCCGTCTTTCTTTTTGACAAAGAAGAATCCGGCTCCAGCTGGGGAGGTAGATTTTCGGATAAATCCCCTAGCCAGATTCTCTTCAATGTACTCAGACATGGCCCGGGTCTCGGCTGCAGACAACGGGTAGATACGCCCACGGGGAGGAGTGGTGCCAGGTACCAGGTCGATCGGGCAGTCATATGGCCTATGGGGTGGCAACATCTCTGCTTCCTTCTTACCGAAGACGTATGCATAGGGCCAGTAAGGAGCCGGGAGACCTGGTAAATTAGCTGGAGTAGGCGAAGGGCGAGCTGGGCGGACCGGAGCCAGGCAGGTCCTGTGGCAGTCTGGACCCCATCGGAGTACTTCACCGGATCGCCAGTTCAATACGGGTTCGTGTGTCTGGAGCCACGGTAGACCTAGCAACAGGGAGTGAGAAAGTCCGGACAGCACATGGAATGAGATTTCCTCAGAGTGCAGCATTCCCACCTGCAGGGTTATGGGTTCAGTGACGAGCAGGATGGTCTCCGAGAGAAGTCTTCCATCCACGGAGGCGACTGACAATGGTTCAGCCAGGGACTTGGTGGGAATACGGTATCTCTCTACCAGAGACTGGGAGATGAGGTTTCCAGCAGCTCCAGAATCCAGGTGGGCGAGTTCAAAGTGACGGTTTTCTCCCCAAGCAATAGAGACCGGTAAAGTCAGAGACGGAGAGGGCTTACTTTTGTCTAGGATGACCTCTCCGAGTGGTCCTAGACACTGGCGTTTCCCGGCTTTTCCGGGCAGGAATGGGTGAAGTGCTCCATACTGCCACAATAGAAACAGCTTCCCTCGGCTCAGCGAGATTCTTGGCGAGATCTGACCATCTTGGTCTGGTCGATCTGCATAGGTTCAGGCGAGAGCGCCCGCGGAGTGACTGGTTGAGAGGCAGGTCTCAGTGAAGTAGGAGCAGAGCAAGAAAAGTCTTTCTCCCAGGCAGTCTCTTTGGCACGTTCTTGGAACCGGATGCCAATCCGGGTAGCTAGTGACACCAGGTCATCCAGAGTGGTAGGAATGTCCCGACCAGCTAACTCGTCCTTAATCCGACCGGAAAGACCCTCCCAGAAGACGGACACCAGAGCCTCATTCTCCCAGGCAAGCTCAGAAGCGAGGGTGCGGAACCGTATAGCATATTGGCCCACGGTGAGACTCCCTTGGCGGAGACGTAGCAGAGAGGAGGCAGAAGAGGTTTTCCGTCCAGGTTCATCGAAGACTTTCCGGAAAGCAGCGAAGAAAGATGGCAGGTCGGACACCAGGGGATCCCCTCTCTCCCACAGGGGATTTAGCCATGCCAGTGCCTCCCCAGTGAGATAGGACATGATGAAGGCCACCTTGGCCCGGTCGGAGATGAACTGGTTTGCCAATAGCTCAAAGTGCAGGGTGCACTGGTTTATGAAACCCCGAGCTAAAGTAGGTTCGCCGGCAAAGCGTGGAGGTGCCAGAAGCCGAGGTCCATAGTCGGGTACCATGAAGGGACTGGATTGCGGTACTGCAGGAATGGGCACGGCTGGACCAGAGGTAGACAAAGACGAGTCACACAATGCACCTAGACGAGAGTTAATGGACCGTAGATAGGACAGTACCACCTCCTGCTGAGTTTTCTGACGTAAGACTTCCTGGTGCAGATCGGAGATCTGGGGACCACCGGGTTCCATGGCCCGAGCAAACTGTAACGGGTCTGGGAGGTGGAACCTCTGAGCAACTATACAAGGGGGCAGTCCTTGTAAGGAAGCGGGTGGCTCCCAGGGAAGGCGGGCAGGTAGTCACGGCTAGTGACGGGGACAGTCTCTGGGTAGAAGGGCAGGAGGTCACGGCAAGTGATGGGGACAGTCTCTTGACAGGCGGGTGGTCACGGCAAGTGACGGCAGAGCCTCCAGGTAGGCTAGCAGGCAGGTAGCAGGTGGACGCTCCCAGGTGAGCGGGCAAGAGTCTCTGGACAGGCAGGTGGTCACAGCACGTGACGGCGGAGCCTCCAGGTAGGCTAGCAGGCAGGTAGCAGGTGGACGCTCCCAGGTGAGCGGGCAAGAGTCTCTGGACAGGCAGATGGTCACAGCACGCGACGGCGGAGCCTCCAGGTAGGCTAGCAGACAGGTAGTAGGTGAGCGCTCCCAGGTGAGCGGGCAGGCTGGTCCATAGACAGACTGACAGGTGTCGGAAGGCAGACCGTCGGACCGCAGGCTTGCAAGCAGGTAAGCGGATATCAGGCAGGTATCAAGCAGGAATCTGGCAGGTGACTGGCAGGTAACAGGCAGGAATCTGGCAGGTGACTGGCAGGTAACAAGCAGGAATCTGGCAGGTGACTGGCAGGTAACTGGTAACGGGACCTGAGGGCTGAAGCAGAGTGAAGGCTTTGCAACAACATTGCTCGGGCACCTCCATTTTGGAGGAGGTGCCTTATATATGGGAGGTCCTCCGGCAATTGGCCGGGGACTCCTTAGGACGGCGCGCGCGGTCCCTTTAAGAGAGGGAGCGCGCGTGCCCTAAGCACACTGCCGGGGAAGGAGCGCGTGCCGGAAGCAGCGGGGAGAGAAGCGCTGGAGGATGCCGCGCCAGGAGCGGGGAGGTGAGAGGGACGGCATCTCTGCCTAGTACGGGGCAGAGACGCCGATGCTACACAAACCCATCAAGGTAAAAACAAATGCATCTTGGAAAAATAAGAAGCAGAATTGAAAAACAGGTAACCACTGTTATCATATGCAAAAAGACATCATTGTACCAGCTCACTAATAATATCACGCAGCCGCCAAAGCAGCATAACCAATTATATTGACATGATTGTAGATCACATTAACATTCCCTCCAGTAGACGTGTCTGGTCTCCACTTTCTACAAACAGTTGTTTACTTGGCTCTAATTAAGAAGTAATGAATTGTGTATGGATTCTTACTGATTTGTGTTATCTTGTTTGTACAATTATAGAGCTTTCACAAGAGTACACAGAGGGAAAAAAAAGATGTTTTCTTCCAACCATCTTGCTTTGTATTTCAAAGTCCTGGGCTTTAGTTCTAAAAAGACGCACAGCGCTGGTTTTCAGGAACATATGAAATATACCGAAAAAAAGTTACATGCTGGGCAGGGAAATTGAATTTTTGTTACTCTTGAAAAAGACCTATACATTTCCTTCATCTCTGCCACATTTTTAAGTAAAAAAACAATAGGAATCTGCAAAAATATTTTGGTAAAACCTGTTAAAATCTGCAGGGGTTCTTAGACCTGGTGATATTTCTTCTCCACATTATATGAATAACTCGTTTGCTCGGCCTGTCCTCATTTAACACAAATGAAATAATAACAAGGGGACTATCGTAAAAGACATTTTCGTATTATTACAATGCTTTGTGGTTCTGCAGCTCCATTAATAAAAAGCCAAATCTTTTTTCAGTTTTATGTACTGGAGTTTGTGAAGTTATTTGTTCTAGTATAGTAAACATTTATGTCGGGAATACCAGGTACCAGTGATCTGGATGTGAGAATTACACCATGGCTTTAGGAAAGAGAACATGAAACAAGGAAGGCAGTAAAAGAGAAAAAAAGAAGAATACCTAAGTGCCACTCCTGCCTTCCAGGGATGGGGAATATTATTTTTGATGGGTGTACTGGGAATTTAGTTTCAATCTTCTTTTCATCCACAGAATAGCTTTAAAAACAATATAAAGCAAGGCTTCCTTAGACAAACATGTATTTCCCTGGATATTTGTTTCTCATGCTGCTTTCTATAATTAGCATAAACTGCATCATCTGGAAGCTGGAAGAACTTTTAGCTTCAAAATCCTGCCTTAAAAGGGATCTGTTAGTGATTCTCGCTCTACCTTATTCTGTGCCAGTCAGCAAAGGAATAACATGAGCGGCCGAGGTTTAGGCCTAATGTGATTAGAGGGGAATCTAGAAATCACACTTCTTTCATATCACCACCGTACCGGCAACACTGCGGGGGAAATAGTACATACAATGAGGTTTTCAATATTTTTCTATCAATGCTGTAATAAAATGAAGTGTAGATTTAAAGAATAGTTTTGCCAATTGCATAAATGACAGATCTGTATTACATCATTATGATCGGAAACTTTATATAAAAGATGTGGGAACATTTTATTAATATTTCACAGGTCTATGACAAAATTCTAAATTTTCATAGTTTCCCTTCTGTTTTATTAACGATTACTGGCTGTTTTACATCATCATGGAGACAATGGACTTCAAACAGCAGTCTATGCAGGGGAATTTCTATAGGGGGTACAAAAGTTTTGGTGCCAGAGGGGGTTTAATGGTCTTTTGTCATGTGGACAGGCACCATCCATCCATTTATAAAAATTACCAATGACACACTGATGGTATAAATGGACACACGGACCATACACTGATGACACACTGATGATACTGATGGTAAAAACAAACACACAGACCAAACACTGATGACACACTGATCCAAAACAATGATGATACACTGGTGGTATAAATGGACACACGGACCATACACTGATGGTATAACTGGGTACACGGACCATACACTGATGACACACTGATGGTATAAATGGACACACGGACCATACACTAATGACACACTGATGATACTGATGGTAAAAACAAACACACAGACCAAACACTGATGACACACTGATCCAAAACACTGATGACACACTGGTGGTATAAATGGACACACGGACCATACACTGATGGTATAACTGGGTACACGGACCATACACTGATGACACACTGATGGTATAAATGGACACACGGACCATAGACTATTGATACTGATGATAAAAACGAACACACGGACCAAAAACTGATGACACACTGATCCAAAACACTGACTACACATTGATCCAAAACACTGATGACACCGGTTACCATTTTTTCACTTATGTACTTAAACATGGACATGTGAATGAGGCCTCAATAGCAAAAGTCAGTAATATTGTTCTGGCACATATGGTTGTTAACTTCAACTGTTAAAACAGCTGTTAAAGGAAACCTGTCACGTCATTTCAAGCATCTAAACTGTCCCCAGTGCGTTGTTAGTCATGCAATGTGCATCACTAACATGTTATTTATATTAAAAATCATGTACCAAAAGCAATTTATATAGTGATATCATACCTGCTCGTTTAGTCATAGGGGTGTGCTTAATTTTCGTTCAGTAATGGGCGTCGCCACCCACTCAATTTGATTGATTGTCCTGGAATGCCGATGTCAGTCGAAACCTTTGTAAAATCCCATGCTTGCGCAGTGCGGAGCATGGAGTGTGAAACTGTGCTTTCGCAGTGTTGAGGTTGGTCAGTCGCACTTGCTCAGTGATTAGCGTGGAGCCACGCTTGTGCCCTGTGCAGCGTGGAGCCGCGTTGGGCAGTGTCAATCGGTGAGCCGTGCATGCGCCGTGACAAGCGGCTCCTCGCACTTGTGGCGCCCTGCTCGACAGTGCGCAAGCGTGGCTGCCCAATCTCCACACTGCGCAAGCGCAGCTCGACTACCCAGGGCACAAGTGCGGGATTTTACAGTGGTTTTGAGTGACGTCGGCGCTTCCAGGACAATCAATCAGATTGAATGGGCGGTTACACCCATGACTGAATGAAAATTAAGCACACCCCTATGACTAAGCAAGCAGGTAAGATATAACTATATAAAGTGCCTTTGGGTCATGATTAGAGTGCTGTTTTTAATGAAAATAATGTGCTAGTGATGCACATTGCATCACTAGCAATGCACTGGAGACAGTTTAGATGCTTGAACTGACATAACAGGTTCCGTATAAAGGGGTATTCCCATCTCCAAGATCATATCCCAATATATAGCAGATGTAATATTAATAATATTAACAAATACCACTAATTATGTCGCTTACCCTATGAGCAGGGCATTGCAGTAGTTTAGGTACCCATGGTTATGACCACTAACAACCAACTAACTGGCACTATTTGAGTGGTCATGTAATCATGGATATCTAAGCTACTGCAATGCCCTGCACATGGAGTAAGTGACATAGCTAATCAGAAGAACCATACTACATTTCTAGTTGCAGGTATTTGCTAAAATTATTATTACATCTACTACATATTGGTATAGGATCTTTGAGATGGGAATAACCCTTTAAACCTTAACTTTTTTTATTATTGTTATTTTAAGTTATTTCTTCCCTCTAACAAAAATGCAACCTAAACCAAAATGCAAAGTAGGTACCAATAGATTCCTGCCTGGAAACAAAAATATGACAACAGCATTTCTATGGAATGTGCACCTTATGTTTTAGGCTCTGAACGCAGAAGGGGAGCGCAAAGTGCGCCAGCGTGATCCGGCGATGTCTCTGCGCAAGCTTGGGATTTCACCCAGCTATGTGGATGACGCAGGAGGTGTCATCCACGTCAATCACAGCAGGAGGACGACGATCAGAAGCCGGGAGGAGGGATAGACACCTCAGCAAGGACGCATGTCGGACTGAACTGGAAGGATTTACATTTAGGTTTTTGGAGGTATACAGGGGGAGTCAGGGGTTATATACCCTTTTATGGAATGCATCACAGGCATTGATTAATGTGCTAGTCTTAGTTCAGACATGGAAAAACTGGTGACAGGTTCCCTTTAAGTTGCTGATACAGCAGCATATAACAGATCAATTAATTCAGTCATACTCAGGGCCGGCTCCAGGTTTTTGTGGGCCCTGGGCAAAGAGTCTCAGTGGACCCCTTTAACATATACCACGATTCATGATGCACAGATACCGCAGAGAAATATATATATATAGTACAATGCAAAGATTTCACTTCTTACATTACATAAGTGATATCTATTGTAAATTCTACAATAGCTCAGAAACCGGCAAATCGCTCCACACAGTAAACTGGCCCCCATATAACGCTCCATACAGGATACTGGCCCCCATATAACAGTCCATACAGGATACTGGCCCCCATATAATGCTCCATATAGGATACTGGCCCCCATATAACGCTCCATACAGAATACTGGCCCCCATATAACGTTCCATGCAAGCTGTGCCACCACATAATGATCCATACTGAATACTGGCCCCCATATAATGCTCCATGCAGGCTGTGCCCCTACATAATGCTCCATGCAGGCTGTGCCCCCCACATAATGCCTCATGCAGGCTGTTCCCCCCACATAATGCCCCACACAGGCTGTTCCCCCCACATAATGCCCCACACAGGCTGTTTCCCCCACATAATGCCCCACACAGGCTTTTCCCCCCACATAATGCCCCACACAGGCTGTTACCCCCACATAATGCCCCACAAAGGCAGTTTCCCCCACATAATGCTCCACACAAGCTGTTCACCTCCACATAATGCCCCACACACGCTGTTCCCCCCACATAATGCCCCACGCAGGCTGTTCCCCCCACATAATGCCCCACGCAGGCTGTTGCCCCCACCTAATGCCCCACGCAGGCTGTTCCCTTCACATAATGCCCCATGCAGGTTGTTTCCCCCACATAATGCCCCACACAGGCTATTCCCCCCACATAATGCCCCACACAGGCTGTTCCCCCCACATAATGCCCCACGCAGGCTGTTCCCCCCACATAATGCCCCACACAGGCTGTTCCCTCCACATAATCACCCATTCAGGCTGTTCCCCCCATATAATGCCCCATGCAGGCTGTTCCCCCCACATAATGCCCAATGCAGGCGGTTCCCCCCACATAATGCCCCATGTAGGATGTCACACCCCCTCCTTATAATGCCCCATGCAGAATGTCACACACCCCCCTTGCTTATAATGCCCCATGCAGGATGTCACACCCCCCCTCCCTTATAATGCCCCATGCCGGATGTCACACACCCCCGCTCCCTTATAATGCCCCATGCAGAATGTCACACACCCCCCTTGATTATAATGCCCCATTCAGGATGTCACACTCCCCCTTATAATGCCCATGCAGGATGTCACAACACCCCTCCCTTATAATGCCCCATGCAGGATGTCACACACACCCCTTATAATGCCCCATGCAGGATGTCACTCCCAACTTATAATGCCCCATGCAGGATGTCACACACTCCCCCCTTATAATTCTCCATGCAGGATGTCACACACACCCCCTCCCTTATAATGCCCCATGCAGGATGTCACACCCCCCCTTATAATGCCCCATGCAGGATGTCACAACCCCCCTCCCTTATAATGTCCCATGCAGGATGTTACAACCCCCCCTACCTTATAATGCCCCATGCAGGATGTCACACACCCCCCTCCCTTATAATGCCCCATTCAGTATGTCACACACACCCCTTGCTTATAATGCCCCATGCAGGATGTCACCCCCCTTATAATGCCCCATGCAGGATGTCACACCTCCCCTCCCTTATAATGCCCCATGCAGGATGTCACACACCCCCCCTCCCTTATAATGCCCAATGCATGATGTCACACATCCCCCCTCCCTTATAATGCCCCATGCAGGATGTCACACACGCCCCTTGCTTATAATGCCCCATGCAGGATATCACACACACCCCCCCTTATAATGCCCCATGCAGGATGTCACACCCCTCTCACCTTACACCACCCCACCATATAATGCCCCATGCCTCCATACAATAAAAAAAAAATGAATTACTCACCTCACTTCTCACCTGCTGCCGCTGCTCCAGACTCCTCACGTGCACCGGCGTCTTCCCGCTCTGCGCTGTGACGGCTCAGGAGAGAGCGCAGTGGAAAGACGTCACCACACCCTCTGACCTGAGACGTCACTGTGCAGCAGTCGCGGAAGAGACAGGAGCTGCTGCGGAGGCACGGGGAGAGGTAAGTATTGCGCCGGGTGCCGGGGCCCTGAGCAAGCGGGGGGGGAGCAGGCTATGGCACCGCTCTCCTCCGCTCATGGGTCCCATAGCGCGGCAGGGTGCCCGACGGCAAGTGGGCCCCCCCGCCTGCTTAGGGCCCCGGCACTTGCCCGGGTGCGCCGGGTGCTGATGCCGGCCATGGTCATACTGACTATGCAAGTATAGCACTTATCTATCTCATTTGAATCTTTGGATTACTATTCACAGAATGACTACAACTCCCATTTGCAAGGTGCTTCAACACTTATGCTGTATGCTATGAGTAAGGATCTACGTATCCGAAACGTGTAAGCCTCTGTACGCTTTTATTTTTACTATGGTCTCATGTTTTTAATTTTTTCAAAATAAAGGCTATTTTTTAAGTCAATTTCATGAGTTGCTAGATAATTACCCTTTCATCACTGCTTCAACACTTATACAGTATTGCAACACTATCCAATTTGGGGCTTTTTCTGTCTCCTAGCCACATATTGTAAAAGCATAAAATGGCACAACGTGGCCAGCCATCATCATTTATACTGGCTGTGACAGTCCCCCTTGATTGGCTGTGCAAGGTCTTGTGATGTGACATTGCAGGCTATTCTTGGGGATCCCACGTGTCCATGCCTGACGTCATTAGCCCGCTTTGTAACTCTTCAGCAGTGTGTGAAATAGTGCCGGGTGTTTTTAATTTCTTTTCTTTTGGCTGATCTGAATGAACCAAATCGCAAACTGTTTGAATTTACAAAGACCTAGAAATTTCAGGAAATTTGACTCGAAGTCTATGCTCAATGGATCTAATCACTCATCTCTATTACATACAATGCTTAGCACAAATGAGTACACCCTTTTGAAAAATAAGATGTTAATCAATTTCTCACTGAACACAAGAACAATTTAGAAAATTTTGACTTAGTTTCATAGAACATTTTTTAACCCATAACATGAAAATGAGTTAAATAATATAACTTTCATTACAAAATCCTCACTTTTATTCAAATTAGTTGATGCAAGAATGTGTACACCCCAAATCAAAAACAACTACATCTAGTATTTTGTATGACTTCCATGATTTTTAAGGACAGCACCAAGTCTTTTTGACATAGATTGAAGTAGTTGCTGACATACTGCAACATCTATCTTTTTCCATTCTTCAAGAACGACCTCTTTTAGCGCCAAGATGCTGGATGGAGGGTGATGCTCAACATGTCTCTTCAGAATTCTCATACTTGGCCACTGAATCACTTTCCCCCTGTTCTTCTTCAGAAATACAACTGTGGTCATAGATGTGTGTTTTAGATCATTGTTATGTTGAAAAATTGCACATCTACCAAGGGCACGGAGTGATGGTAGAATCTTGTTTTTCAATATAGAGCAGCACAGCTGTGAATTCATGATACCATCAATGAAATACAGCTTCTCGACACCAGCAGAACTCATGCAATCAGGGACGGACTGGGACTGAAATTCAGACCTGGCACATAAAAGCACACAGGCCCATGCTGTCCCAGCCCCCGAGCCCCAGATGGAGATATCTATTACTTATATTACCCTCCATGAAGGAAATCAAGATTTTCAATATGTCTAGTAATACCGCTATATAAAATTGAATAATAATAACAATATTGCAATATAATAAACAAATACCAACAAACCATAACCAAATATTACCAGTATATACAGTACTGATAATACCACCATACTGATTGTTAAATGGGTTGTCCAGGCTTGGTGTTAAAGTCTATGTGACTTCTGAATCCTCACAGGACGCACTGTCAGGATTCTCCACTGCCAGCGTTGGGAGAGGCCGTCATGTGACCACAAGTATGGGATTTCCACACCTCCGGCCACATTCCAACTAAACATGCTCTGCTTGCTAAATTCACTTGTATTGAGAGAGGCCGTGCACATCTAGCCTGCACCGCTCCAAATCTACTCAGGCATTCATGCAGAGGAACAATTACAATGTTCTGGAATGGCCATCCCAGTCCCCAGACCTGAATATCATTGAACATCTGTGGGATCATTTGAAGAAGGCTGTCCATGCTCGGCAACCATCAAACTTAACTGAACTGGAATTGTTTTGTAAAGAGTAATGGTCAAAAATACCTTCATCCAGGATCCAGGAACTCATTAAAAGCTACAGGAAGCGACTAGAGGCTGTTATTTTTGCAAAAGGAGGATCTACTAAATATTAATGTCACTTTTCTGGTGAGGTGCCCATACTTATGCACCTGTCAAATTTTGTTTGAATGCAGATTGCACATTTTCTGTTAGTACAATAAACCTCATTTCAAGGCAGAAACATTACTGTGTCCAACAGTTATTACATATATCAAACTGAAATAGCTGTTGCAAAAACACCAATTTTTATAAAACATTAAGCTTAAGATTAATAGGGGTGCCCAAACTTTTTCATATAACTGTATGTGTACTGTGCAGATTCTCACCAGTGCCGTTCTCGCTGGTTGTTGTCATTCGTTTTCCCTCTTCTTTTTTATTCGGCCCAGACCAGCATGACCTCTTCTTCTGACTATAATTCATCCTTGTAAAATATAACAGAGGCATCTTTACTTTACTGCTTTTCCAAGACCCTCCTCTCATTCTACCACCTCTACACAAACCACAACTTGTGCTGCCTTATAATAATTCCCTGGTGACACCTTGTAATAGTGACCATGCACCTAGTTTTTATTATATAAACAGCCCCTATGCTTTCTTAAAATAATAATAATGCCTCCTTGCTTCCCCATAATGACAACCACCCCCCATTGGGCCTCCCAAGGGGAGTACATAGAAATAACAGATCCCATAGAAAAAGTCCTATCACGTCAAAGAATGGCATATCTCCCCACTTTATAAGAAATGGAGAATATGTATTGCAGCACTTACATTTATTTTCCCTCTACTAAAGCCCCTAAGTGGTCTCACCCACTATGATACCCCTTTCGTGACCCTAATAGAGTATTATGCCCCACATGGTATGATGACCCCACAAACCCTATACAAAGTATGGTGCAGCACAGCATCCACATTTTAAGATGGTCACCACAGCCCCCCATACATTATGGTATTCAGCACAGCCCCTAATATACAGCTTGAGGTGCACAACAGACCCCTATATAAAGCAAGATGCCCCTCATAACCACCCCATTAAATTTGACGTCCCCTTAATCACCCCATACAGTATGAAGGTCACCACAGCCCACCACATAGTATAATGTGCCCCATAGACCGCCACACGGTATAATGTCCACCACAGCCCCCACACAAGATGAACCCCCCCCACAGACCCCTATATAGTATGATAGTTGCCCCAAACAGCCCCCCATATAGTATGATGGTCCCCCACAAACAGCCCTCATATAGTATGATGGTTCCCCCACAAACAGCCCCCATATAGTATGATGGTCCCACACAAACAGCCTCCATATAGTATGATGGTCCCCCACAAACAGCCTCCATATAGTATGATGGTCCCCCACAAACAGCCTCCATATAGTATGATGGTCCCCCACAAACAGCCTCCATATAGTATGATGATTCCCCACAAACAGTCCTCTATATAGAATGGGGGTCCTCCACAAACAGCTTCCATATAGTATGATGATCCCCCACAAACATCCCCCATATAGTATTATTGTTCCTCACAAACGGCCCCCATGTACTATTATGGTCGCCCACAAACAGCCCTCATATAGCAGGATGATTCCCCACAAAGTGCCCCCATATATCAGGATGATCCCCCACAAACAGTACTCATGTAGTAAGATGGTCCCCCACAAACAGCCCCCTATAGCAGGATAATCCCCCACAAACATCCCCCCATTTCCTCACTTATCGGAGGAAATGCAGAGTCATAAAGTAAACCCTCTGCTAAATATCACCCACCTAACCCAGGAGGAAGTTCAGAAACGCCTAAATAATATCAAAATAGACAAGTCACCAGGCCCAGATGGCATACACCCCTGGGTACTAAAAGAAATAAGTAATGTGATAGACAGACCGCTGTATCTTATATTCAAGCACTCTTTATGGACAAGGACTGTCCCACTAGACTGGCGCCAAGCAAATGTGGTACCAATATTCAAAAAGGGGTCTAAAAGTGACCCTGGGAACTATAGACCAGTAAGCTTAACGTCTGTTGTGGGTAAATTGTTTGAAGGATTTCTTAGAGATCCTATTGTAGAATATCTTAATGATAATAACTGTATAACTCCATATCAACATGGATTCATGAGAGATCGCTCCTGCCAAACAAACCTGATCGCCTTTTACGAGGAGGTGAGCTTACAGCTGGACCGGGGAGAGTCAGTGGATGTTGTATACCTTGACTTCTCCAAAGCGTTTGATAACGTGCCACACAAAAGGTTGGTATATAAAACGAGAATGCTTGGTCTGGGGGATAATGTGTGCAAGTGGGTAAATAGCTGGCTGAGTGATAGAAAGCAGAGGGTGGTTATCAATGGAGTAAGCTCAGGGTGTGTCAGGGTTACTAGCGGGGTGCCTCAAAGGTTTGTCTTGGGCCCTATATTATTTAATATATTTATTAATAATCTAGTGGAAGGGTTGCATAGTAAAATAGCAATATTTGCAGATGATACTAAACTTTGTAAAGTAGTTAATACAGATGAGGATAGGGCACAGCTACAGGAGGATTTAGATAAATTGGGGAGTTGTGCTAAAAAATGGCAATTGGGGTTCAATGCCGATAAATGTAAGGTCATGCACATGGGAAAGAAAAACAGCAGTCACCCATACATATTAAATGGGAAACCGTTGGGGAAATCTGACATGGAGAAGGACCTGGGCATCTTGGTTAACAGCAAATTAAATTGGAGTGCCCAGTGTCAGGCAGCAGCTGCAAAGGCAAATAGAGTCATGGCATGCATCAGAAGAGGAATAGGGGCATATGATGAGAACATTGTTCTTCCTCTGTATAAAGCGCTGGTAAGGCCACACTTAGAATATTGTGCACAGTTCTGGGCTCCGGTGCTCAGGAAAGACATATTTGAGCTAGAGAGGGTACAAAAGAGGGCGACTAAGGTAATAAAGGGAATGGAGGGACTAGAATACCCAGAGAGGTTGTCAAAATTAGGCCTATTTAAGTTGGAAAAGAGAAGGCTTAGGGGAGACCTCATAAACATCTATAAATACATCAGGGGGCAGTACAGAGATCTCTTCCATGACCTGTTTATACCAAGGATGGTGACAAAGACGAGGGGGCACACTATGCGTCTGGAGGAAAGGAGGTTCCTGCACCAGCATAGAAGGGGATTCTTTACGGTCAGAGCCGTGAGACTCTGGAACTCTCTGGGAGAGGAAGTGGTGATGTCCAACTCACTTAATGAGTTCAAGAGAGGCCTGGACGCCTTTCTTGAGAACAATAAAATTGCATCTTATGCTTAGTGATAGTTAATTAATCCAGGGATTTAATCTGACTGCCAGATTGGAGTCAGGAAGTGAATTTTTCCTCAATGATGTAAATTGGTCTATACCGCATGGGTTTTTTTTGCCTTCCCCTGGATCAACGCTGCGGAATAGCTGCAGTGCACAAGAAATAGGCTGAACTGGATGGACGCTTGTCTTTTTTCGGCCTTATAAACTATATAGCAAGATGATCCCCCACAAACAGCCCCCATATAGTATGATGGTGCCCCACAAACAGCCCTCATATAGTATGATGGTTCCCCATAAACAGTCCACATATAGTATGATGGTCCCCCACAAACAGCCCCCATATAGTATGATGGTCCCCCACAAACAGCCTCCATATAGTATGATGGTCCCCCACAAACAGCCTCCATATAGTATGATGGTCCCCCACAAACAGTCCTCTATATAGAATGATGGTCCTCCACAAACAGCCCCCAAATAGCAGGATGGTCCCCCGCAAACAGCTCCCATGTAGTATGATGGTCCCTCACAAACAGCCTCCATATAGTATGATGGTCCCTCACAAACAGTCTCCAAATAGTATGATGGTCCCCCACAAACAGTCCTCTCTATATAGAATGGTGGTCCTCCACAAACAGCTTCCATATAGTATGATGGTCCCCCACTAACAACCCCCATATACTATTATTGTTCCTCACAAACGGCCCCCATGTAGTATTATGGTTGCCCACAAATAGTCCCCATATAGTAGGATGATTCCCCACAAAGAGCCCCTATATAGCAGGATGATCCCCCACAAACAGTCCCCATGTAGTATGATGGTTCCCCACAAAAAGCCCCCATATAGTATAATGGTTCCCCACAAACAGCCCCCATGTAGTATTATGGTCCCTCACAAATAGCCCCCCAGAAATAGCAGGGTAATCCTCCACAAACAGCCCCCAAGTAGTATGATGGTCCCCCACAAACAGCCCCCATATAGTATTATCGTCCCCCACAAACAGCCCCCAGATAGTATTATGGTCGCCCCACAAACAGCTCCCATATAGCAGGATGATCCCCCACAAACAGCCCCCATGTAGCTTGATGGTCCCCCACAAACAGCCCCTATGTAGCAGGATGATCCTCCACAAACAGCTCCCCATATAGCAGGATGATCCCCCACAAACAACCCCCATAAAACATGATGGTCCCCCACAGACAGCCCCCATTTAGCAGGATGATCCCCCACAAACAGCCCCATATACCTGTTTAATGAATAATTTGACTTACCTGTGGTTAAGTTCTTATTAATTGGAGTTTTGAAGTCTGAAATTAAGCTTTGACCTTAAGACTTTCATTATAGTTAGCTAATTTTTGCAACATGGTATTGAATGAATTTGTTAAGAAAATTCAAATTTTTTGGATGTGCAATCATGTTTGCAATCAATGGCCCACATTTGTGCAAATATTTTCTAATATGCTATCCCATAGAAAATGTTGATTCTGAAAGGAAACCAAAGGTTTCCTGACAAATCTGTTGGGTTGTACTCATTTATGCTGAGCACTGTACCTTCAAGTCAGTGCCTTGTAATTCAATGGGTTATTTCATGATGACAAATTCTAACCATTGCCCAATTATGGCTTATGGATGCCATAAGGAGGGGTCTCTTTTTCAGAACACCCATCTTTGAACCAAAATAGAATGTTTGAGTGCTATATAATGCTTTATGAACTAATAAAATAGTAACAACATAGGTAAAAAAAAATATTTAAAAAATACCTGCTAGTGTATTGTTATACAAAAGAAGATACGTTTCATGGGATCTCTCTTGACATTGAACACAAGACATTAATCTGAAACCAAAATAGCAGCAAAAAAAGATTTTCTTTTTTTTAGTAACTGCTAGATCTCTGATCTATCCCTTCCACAACATCACATACAGATCTGCAGAAAATGGTGTGAAAATACAACTTTTTTTTATGGTGTTTGAGTTTTGGACACAGAACTCTGACTACTTTTATCCTGTTGAACAAAACCTGTTTCAATTGCACACACTTTAGACAAATATCTCAGCACTGTATATTTGCCAATGATTTTTTTTAAGTTCAGCTCTGTAAATGTCATGATCCGTAATGCTATTGTGGAATAAATGAAGAGGGTTTCTTGAGACCATTTGGCTGAGCTCGCCAGCGTACTTTGTTTCCTTCAGAGAAGAAAGAAGAGTACTAAACCATTTTTGCAGAATGTCTTTCTCACACAACAGTTTATGAAAGAAACATCTGTGACAAGAATCTCTAATGCTCTTCTGAAAGCGCGTACGGACAGTATGCTTATAGTGGAGTACAGCCTCTGCCTGGTGAGCATGACAGCTAATTTACTAGGTATAGCAGCAAATGCAAACTATTGAGCAGGGGTGCACAACATATTTTGGTCCAAGGGCCACATTGTCATACTGAACCAATCTGAATGGCTGCTAAAATAATTTAAAGGGGTATTTACATGAATACATCATCAGCAGAACCAAGTTTTGAGTATTTTAGAATAATTTGGAGAGTTTCTGCTCCAAAACAATCAATGTGAACACACCCAAGCTTACACAGAGGTTTTGGAGCAGAGACTCCAACAAATCATCCTCATAATCCCAAAAAATAAGTTTTTAGGATATTTCAGTTTTAACATGAAGCATGTTATGGATTGCTACATGATCAAAAGCACCGTCAGTACATACAGTGTCGCATAAATGTTTAGCCACCCCTGGTCAAAATTACTGTTATTGTGAACAGTTAAGCAAGTTGAAGATGAAATTATCTCTAAAAGGCCTAAAGGCCTAAAGATAAAGATGACACATTTCCTTTGTATTTTAGGCAAAAAAAAATATGTTGCCATTTTTTACATTTTAAAAAAGACAAAAGGAAAAATGGACCGATGCAAAAGTTTGGGAACCCTTGGAGATTTGTGTGCTCAGATAACTTTGACCACGGTTTCAGTCCTTAATTAGCCTGTTAGGGTTATGGCTTGTTCACTATCATCGTTAGGAAAAGCCAGATGATGCAAATTTCCCAGCTTAATAAAAAAAAACAGCCTCTTGTGCCAAAAAACAGCCACCATGAGTTCTTCTAAGCAGCTGCTTAGCACTCTGAAAATAAAAATGGTGGAGGCCCACAAAGCAGGAGAAGGCTATAAGAAGATAGCAAAGTGTTTTAAAGTTGCCCTTTCCTCAGTTTGAAATTTAATTAAGAAATGGCAGTTAACAGGAAAAGTGATGAGCGAGCATGCTCGCTACTGCTCGGTGCTCGCCCAAGCATCTCACTGCTCGAGATGCTTGGCGCTCGCCGAGTATTTCGGGGTTGCTCGGGCGGGAACTCGGGTCCCCTCCCTGCATGTTTGGCACTCTTTAGAGAGCCAATGAACATGCAGGGATTGCCTGCCATGCACTGTAATGCCATAGCCATGTTGGTTGTGGGCATTACAGTGATTGGCTGGCAGCACAGCGTCATCAGGTCTATATCAGACCTGGTGCCGCCATGCTCGTCACAGTCACTCCGGAATCAGGCAGTGTAGAGAGAGGTGCTGCTGCGTCAGGGAGAGATTTACTTGTGTATTAGGTAGTGTAGGGAGAAAAAACGTACATTACACATATCCATCTTAACAAACAGTCCTTCTGAGGACTAATCCATCTGCAGAGATATCAGGCGGGCAGGGTGTATAGGCAGGCAGTATATATAGCAGACTGCAGTGCATATAGCACAAGAGGCTCCATTCCAATTCTGCCTTCTGCTGCTGTTAGATATTTATATACAAAGGCCCAAGTCTCAGGGGCCAGGAATACTTTTCTTTGGATCTTAATCCTCATTATTTGCTTAAAAAGCAATCCAGAGAACACCGTTTTTCTGCGCCATTTGCTTGTTGGCACTGCAGAATACAGCCAGGTCCTTTCCATATTACAGCGCTAGAAATCCAGCTATTTAAAACTATGATTTCTCCTTCAAATGGATCACATATACGTTGTCAGAAAATACTGCCATTTCTGGCCTCCATTAAAAATTTCCTTTAGTGTGTCAGTGAAGCAATTCACAGCAGTTTGCTGTTCAAACTATTTACCTACAGGCCAGGTATTTAAAACTCTGTTTTCTCCATCACACGGATCACATATACAGTGCTTTGTGAAAGTATTTGGCCCCCTTGAACTTTTCTACCTTTTGCCATATTTCTGGCTTCAAACATAAAGATATAACATTCTAATTTTTTTTGGGAAGAATCAACAACAAATGGGACACAATTGTGAAGTGGAACGAAATTTATTGGATATTTTAAACTTTTAAAAAAATTAAAAACTGAAAAATGGGGCGTGCAATATTATTCGGCCCCTTTACTTTCTGTGCAGCAAACTCACTCCAGAAGTTCAGTGAGGATCTCTGAATGATCCAATGTTGTCATAAATGACTGGTAATGATAAATAGAATCCACCTGTGTGTAATCAAGTCTCCGTATAAATGCACCTGCTCTGTGATAGTCTCAGGGTTCTGTTTCAAGTGCAGAGAGCATCATGAAGATGAAGGAACACACCAGGCAGGTCT
Organism: Phyllobates terribilis; assembly: GCF_046119375.1. NCBI lineage: Eukaryota > Metazoa > Chordata > Amphibia > Anura > Dendrobatidae > Phyllobates > Phyllobates terribilis. Next base: position 228,497,983 of record NW_027362763.1, read on the forward strand.
GAGATACTGTTGTGGCGAAGCTGAAAGCCGGATTTGGATACAAAAAGATTTCTCAAGTTTTAAACCTCTCAAGGAGCACTGTGCAAGCGATCATATTGAAATGGAAGGAGTATCAGACCACTGCAAATCTACCAAGACTCGGCCGTCCCTCTAAACTTTCATCTCAAACAAGGAGAAGACAGATCAGAGATGCAGCCAAAATGCCCATGATCACTCTGGATGAACTGCAGAGATCTACAGCTGAGGTGGGAGAGTCCGTCCATAGGACAAAAATCAGTCGTGCACTTCACAAATCTAGCCTTTATGGAAGAGTGGCAAGAAGAAAGCCATTTCTCAAAGATATCCATAAAAAGTCTTGTTTGAAGTTTGCCACAAGCCACCTGGGAGACACACCAAACATGTGGAATAAGGTGATCTGGTCAGATGAAACCAAAATCAAACTTTTTGGCCACAGTGCAAAGCGATATGTTTGGCGTAAAAGCAACACATCTCATCACCCTCAAAACACCATCCCCACTGTCAAACATGGTGGTGGCAGCATCATGGTTTGGGCCTGCTTTTCTTCAGCAGGGACAGGGAAGATGGTTAAAATTGATGGGAAGATGGACAGAGCCAAATACAGGACCATTCTGGAAGAAAACCTGTCTGCAAAAGACCTGAGACTTGGACAGAGATTTATCTTCTAACAAGACAATGATCCCAAACATAAAGCAAAATCTACAATGGAATGGTTCAAAAATAAACGTATCCAGGTGCTAGAATGGCCAAATCAAAGTCCAGACCTGAATCCAATCGAGAATCTGTGGAAAAAGCTGAAAACTGCTGTTCACAAACGCCCTCCATCCAACCTCAATGAGCTCGAGCTGTTTTGCAAGGAAGAATGGGCAAGAATTTCAGCATCTCGATGTGAAAACTGATAGAGACATACCCCAATCAACTTGCAGCTGTAATCGCAGCAAAAGGTGGCGCTACAAAGTATTAACCCAAGGGGGCCGAATAATATTGCACGCCCCACTTATCAGTTTCAAAATTTTAAAAAAAGTTTAAAATATCCAATAAATTTCATTCCACTTCACGATAGTGTCCCACTTGTTGGTGATTCTTCCCAAAAAAATTAGAATCTTTATGTTTGAAGCCAGAAATGTGGCAAAAGGTCGAAAGGTTCAAGGGGGCCAAATACTTTCACAAGGCACTGTCAGAAAATACTGCCATTTCTGGCCTCCATTAAAAATTTCTTTCAGTGTGTCAGTGAAGCAATTCACAGAAGTTTGCTGTTCAAACTACTTACCTACAGGCTAGGTATTTAAAACTCTGTTTTCTCCGTCACACGGATCACATATAAGTTCGCTCCAAACTCAGTTATTTGTAGTGAACGTGGAAGATACTGTCCTCCATTTAAAATGGGCAAGGCACGTGGCAAGGGACAGGGAACTGGACGTGATGGTAATGGTGCATGCAGAGGCCGAGGAGAAGGCCGTGGGCAAGCTGAAATTGTGCCACAACAAACACCCACATCTTCTCGCCTGTCCTTCCTGTCCCAATTTCTAGGGGACCGCAGCACACCACTATTGAACCCAGAGCAGTGTCAAAAGGTTGTTGGTTGGATAGCAGATAATGCTTCCAGTCACTTAGCCACCACCACCCTGTTTTCCACACGTTCAAGTCTCAGTAGCCGTGAGTCTGGACCGCATATTCCTCAACCTGATCCTCCTTCCTCCCACCATGCCGAGTACTCAGAGACAACTGATCCCACACTTGGACACTCTGAAGAGCTGTTCACTTTTCCATTTATAGATTCAAACCTCTCTCCCGGTCCACTTGAAGCAGGGCAAGAGGAGATTGCGTGTAGCGATGCCCAAATATTTGAACAGCCACGGTCACACGAAGGCGATGGTGGGAAAGTGTCACAAGAGGTGGACGATGATGAGACACAGTAGCCAGAAAGTCAGGAGGAGGACCGTTGTGCGGAAGTGGAAGACAAGGTGGTGGATGATATAGTAACTGACCGAAACTGGAGGAGGACATGCAGAGCGAGGACAGCAGCACACAGGGGAAGGGAGTCAGAGCACCACAACAGTCAGGAAGAAGCAGTGTGGTGGCCGCAGACAGAAGGCAGGAAACCGTTCCCAGTAACACCAACACGAAGGAAGTTGCCAGTACAACTGTTAGGTCTTCCCGAGTCTGGTTGTTTTTTAAAGACTCTGCCGATAACCCCAAAAAGGCCATTTGCACCACCTGCCATGCCAGCATCAGCAGGGGTGGCAAAACGACCAGCCTGACCACCACCAGCATGATCAGGCACATGGCAGCAAAGCACCCGACTTTGTGGGCCAAACCCCAGGGTCTAGGAACAGTGTCTGCGGGTGGCACCATTGCATCTTCCGCTGTTGTGCATGCAAGCCAATCCCCTGTACATGGTGCATGCGAAGATGCCTCCTGCCCTGCACCTGTCGTTGCACACTCTCAAGTAGCAGCATCAGGAAGTACATCCATGTCCTTGTCCCAGCGCAGCATTCAGTTGTCCATACCCCAGTCCTTGGAACGCATGCGCAAATATGCAGCCAACGCCCCACAGGCCACACTACTAAATTCTCACATTTCACGACTGCTTGCGCTCGAAATGTTGCTTTTTAGGCTCTTGGAGATGGAAGCATTCCGCTACCTGATGGCGGCGGACGTCCCTCGGTACTCGGTCCCCAGTCGCCACTATTTCTCCCGGTGTGCCGTCCCCGCATTACACAAGCACGTGTCCCAGAACATTAGCCGTGCACTCAACAATGCAGTTACCGGTAAAGTACACCTAACCACGGACACGTGGACAAGTGCTTGTGGGCAGGGACGGTACATCTCGCTGACGGCACACTGGGTTAACATATTGGAAGCCGTGACCCAGTCGGACCTTGGGACTGAACACGTCCTCCCGACGCCAAGGATTGCGGGCCCTAGGTCAATCAGGATTGCCCCCACGGTCTACAGCTCCCGCACCTCATCCTCCTCAGCCTCCTCCTCCTCTTCAGCCTCCATCTCCGAAATGAACACATCAGTCACAAGCTGGAAGCACTGCGGCACAACCTCGGCCAAGCGGCAACAGGCTGTGCTGAAGCTAATATGCTTAGGTGAAAAAACGCACAATGCTGAAGAGTTGTGGACAGCTCTGAAAGATCAGGCAGATCTGTGGCTCACACCGCTGAATCTACAGCAAGGAATGGTCGTGTGTGACAACCTGGTGGCGGCTCTGAGGCGAGGCGAGCTCACACACGTACCATGCCTGGCCCATGAGCTTAACCTCATAGTTCAGCGGTTTCTCAAATCCTACCGGAGCTGCCAGATCTGCTTGTTAAAGTACGCCGCCAGTGTGCCCATTTTAGAAAGTCAGCTACAGCTTCCGCCGCCCTTGCAGTGTTTCAGCAGCATTTGCAGCTTCCGGCTCACAGACTGGTGTGTGATGTGAACACGCATTGGAACTCTACACTGTAGATGTTGGGAAGGATTTCTGAGCAGAAGAGGGCAGTTGTTGAGTACCAGCATTAACAAGGCCGTCGGTATTCAGTTCAGACTCCACACATAAGACCTCAGGAGTGGACATGGATGTCAGACATATGTACCATCCTCCAAAACTTTGTCCACCAAGATGGTGAGCGGCGATGAAGCCATAATTAGCGTGACCATCCCGCTTCTTTGTCTTCTGAAACGCTCTCTGCTCACAATCAAAGAGGATGCATTGCAGGCGGAGCACGATGAGATGGAGCAAGGAACCATACAAGGTGATAACACACAGCCAAGCCTCATCTCATCCCAACGTGGATTGGGTGACAATGAGGAAGAGGAGGAGGAGGAGGAAGGACAGGAGCTAGTTTCATGCACTATAGACGGTACTACCTGCACAGCTGTTATACTGTCTGTTCAGCGTGGATGGCCAGAGGACAGAGAGGAGGAGGAGAGCATGGTCAGTCATCCTCTTGGTAAGGACACGGAAGTCTTGCCTGTTAGTAGTCTGGCACGCATGGCTGAGTTTATGTTACGCTGCCTTTCCCATGACCCTTGCGTTCTCAAAATTTTGGGCGACAGTCATTACTGGTTGGTGACACTTCTAGACCCACGCTACAAGGAGAACTTTATATCTCTTATTCCTGAGGCGGACAGGTCTACAAAAATGAGGCTGTACCAGAAGGCCCTTGTTGCGAAACTATTAAAAAAATTCCCATCTGAAAACGCTGGCGGCAGAGGACATACTTCGTTGGACAACCAAGGAGTACAGGTGAGAGAGACACAACTTCAATCCAGCAGAGGCAGGGGTACATTGTCAAAGTTCTAGGAGAGTTTTCTCAGACCCTCCCATCGCACAGGCCCTGAGGCGTGGGGTACTCTCACAAGGAGTGCAAAGTTTGGGAAGATGCTGAGGGAGCACCTTGCCGACCGTACCAACGTCCTCCATGATTCCGTTTTGCCTTATAATTATTGGGTATCCAAGCTGGATACGTGGAATGAACTGGCTCTCTATGCCTTAGAGGTCCAGGCCTGCCCTGCAGCCAGCGTTTTATCAGAGCGGGTTTTTAGTGCGGCTGGTGGAATTATAACTTATAAGCTCATCCGCCTGTCAACTGAAAATGCTGACAGGCTGATTCTTATAAAAATGAACAAGGGCTGGATTTGGCCAGACTTCTCAACACCACCGAATGATAGCAGTGTAACATAAACTGAAATCCAGTGTCTTTTCTTGGGAGGTGTACTCCCATGCACCTTTTCACACCCACACATGGGTATACGCTTCCTGATTTTGGCTATTTGCTCTTGTCCTCCTCCTTCTCCTCATCTTCATACTCCACCATCATATCACCAGGGTGACCGTGGTCCGTGATGCAAGACCCACATAATTTTTTTAAAGGGTGTTTATGATGCCCGTAAAAAAAAATTTTTACACAGTATGTTCATGTATACCCCCCAGGGGTATGGGGCATGCACTTAGTGCATGGCCATTACAAGTATAGGAGGCCAGCTCCTTTTAAATGGGAACATTTTTTTATGAGGCCCTCCTCCACGTCTCTTCCAAGGGGCATTGAAGTGCCTCCAAATTTTTGGCAGCCCTTGCATTCACTGCATAGGCCAACACTATGGGAGGCTCTCTCCTTTCTAATGGGAGTTTGTCGTTACTGTGGCCCTGCTCTAAGTGTCTTTAAATTCTTAGTGGGGTTTTTCCTAAAATTGGTCAGCCGTTGGACTCACTGCATACCCTATAACTGTATAGCAGACTCTCTCCTTTCTAATGGGAACATGTAGTACTTGTTACTGTGGCCCTGCTCTGTGTGTCTTTAAATTCTTAGTGGGGTTTTTCCCAAATTTTGGCAGCCCTTGCAGTCAAAGCGTGGGCATTACCACTATAGGAGACCCGCTCTTTTATAATGGGAACATTTTTTTTATTGAGACCCTCCTCTATGTCTCTTCAAAGGGGTACTGGGTTGCGGACAAATTTTTGACAGCCCTTGCAGTCACTGGATACGCAATGACAGTATAGGAGACCCACTTGTTAATAATGGGAGCAACAAAGCATAGCCAACTGATGGCTCTCTAACAATAGCAAGGGCTGACTGCTGGCCTTTTAAGAATAGTAAGGGCAGTCTGATGTCCCTATAAAAATAGGCTTTATGACTTTCAGAGTCCCTCCATCATAAATAAAACAGGATGTGTTTGATGATGTGTCACACACCACATTGCCAGATAAGGTTGTAAAATGTTAAAATGACATTTGTCTTAAAAAATAACGTAAAAAAAAAACCAAAACAATAGGATCTTTCTTTAGTATAAAAAACAGCGTCACCAATTTAACCTCAATGTAATCACATTGTTCAGCTCATGCACCTCCTCCTCCATCTCCGAAATGACCACATCAGTCACAAGCTGACAGCACTGCAGCACTGTCTTGGCCAAGTGGCAACAGGCTGTACTGAAGATAACATGCTTAATGCTTAATTGACACACTGCCCAGCGCTGCAGAGTTGTTGAAAGCTGTAACACAACAGCCTGATCTGTGGCTCTCACCTCTGAACATACAGCCAGGCATGGTCGTGTGTGACAATGGGCGTAACCTGGTGACGGTGAAATGACAGCCGGAGTAGATACAGTTTACCTCTTTGCCAGTCCTTTCACCGAGCTAAATACAACTCTCAGCAAAAAAAGTTGTGGACTGGCCCCGTACCGTCCCTGGCCACATTCACCTGTCCACGTGTTTGTGGTTAGGCGGTCCTTCCCAGTAAGTGCACTAGGGAGGGCACGGGAATGTTGTGGGACCCGTGCTTGTGGAAGGTGGAGACAATACCGGGAGAAATAGTGGTGGTTGGGGACCGAGTATGGACACCCGGCCGCCGCCGGCATGAGGTCGCCTCCACGAGCTTAAAAGGCCATATTTCAAGTGCATGCAGCTGCCCAGAAATCTGGAAGTTTAGTGTTGCGGCCTGTGGGTGGGTGGCTGGCTGCATACTTGCACTTGCATTCCAAGTAACAGAAAACTAAGCATATGTTGGACTCTATCATCATCATGGCCTCACCTCGGCACTATGAACTCTCCTGAAGGAGAAGCCAGGGCCCGCCGGAGGAGTCTCCGGTTCTCTGGTGGGCCCGTCCAACCCTGCCGAGAAGCAGCCCTGGCTAAGAAAAGCGTGGGGTAAGGTTCCCGGACACGCTATGGCTGCTTTTTTAATGTGGATCGGACATGCTAATGCATGTTAATTCTTTAACCGCATTGCAGATCAGGCCATTGTCCAACTCTGTATTCATCAAATTAAATGCGCAAAGAAAGATGTGTGTGTATCAAAGCACCAACCACAAGTGCGAGTTGATGTTGGACGAGCTGCCATTGCTTCTGCAACAAGCTGCATTAGATGACTTCCTGGGAGAAATGACACCCAGGGTAGATACGGTTTCCCTCTATGCCAGTCCTTTCACCGAGCTAAATACAACTCTCAGCAAAAAAAGTTGTGGACTGGCTCCGTACCGTCCCTGGCCACATTCACCTGTCCACGTGTTTGTGGTTAGGCGGTCCTTCCCAGTAAGTGCACTGGGGAGGGCACGGGTAATGTTGTGGGACCTGTGCTTGTGGAAAGCGGAGGCAAGAAACAATGGCGGCTGAGGACCGAGTAAGGACACCAGGCCACCGCCGGCATGAGGTTATGAAAGGCTTACTCCTCCACGAGCTTAAATGGCCACATTTCAAGTGCAAGCTGCTGTCAAAAATTTGGCAGTATAGTATTGCAGCCTGTGGGTGGGTGGCTGACTGCATACTTGGGCTTGTATTCCAAGGAATGGGGTAGGGTCAACTGAACGCTGTACTGGGACAAGGACGTGGACGGTGATTGTTGCAAGTCAGCAACGACAGGTGCATGGCGAGAGGCATCTTGGCATGCTCCAAGCATCACTTATGATGGGCACAATTTTAGGCAGTGACCTGGGAGTCAGAAATGCTTCCAGACGTCTTCCCCATGCTGTTCCCATGTCTTTTGAGCACTGTATGCATGTGTCTGATGATGTGTCACACACCACATGGCCAGATAAGGTTGTAAAATGTTAAAATAACATTTCCTGGTGAATGCTTTTGTCACGGTTGAAAGCAATGCAAAAGTGCAAAAACCCATCAAAAACGCTACGTGTGAACATAGCCCAAGGTGTGGAGGAATATTTTTGTTTTTGGTTATTTCTTTTGCTTTATATACTAGTCATTACCCTGGAAAGGATGTTCCTTAACATATTTCCCAGGAAAATCCATTTTGGTTTTGTTTTGGTAAGTTTTATTGTGAGTCCGTAAAAGTGGCATAATACCTCTGACAACGTTGTTGACAGCAGTGACCTGGGAGTCAGAAATGCTTCCAGGGGTCTTCCCCATGCTATCCCCATGTCATTTGAGCACTGTTCCCATCGATTTGGGCAATTTTTAGGCCCTCTGCAGACCGCCGGGGGAGCCGCCTGAAAAATGCTTGAGTTTCCCATAGACTTACATTGGGCTCGTTGCTCGGGTTGAGCACCCGAGTATTCCAATTTGCTCGACCTGAGCAACGAGTATGCAAGCATTTTAGTGCTCGCTCATCACTAAACAGGAACAGTGGAAGTCAAGATAAGGTCTGGAAGACCAAGCAAAATTTCAGTGAGAGCTGATTGTAGGATTGCTAGAGAGGCAAATCAGAACCCCCTCTTGACTTCAAAAGACCTTCAGAAAGATTTAGCAGACTCTGGAGTTGTGGTACATTGTTCTATTGCTCAGAGACACCTGCGCAAATATGGCCTTCATAGGAGAGTCATCAGAAGAAAACCTCTCCTGCGTCACCATAAAATTCAGAGTCAGAAGTTTGCAAAAGAACATCTAAACAAGCCTGATACATTTTGGAAACAAGTCCCATTGTACTGATGAGGTTAAAATAGAACTCTTTGGCCACAATGATCCAAGATATGTATGGAGAAAAAGGACACAGAATTTCAGGAAAAGAACATCTCGCCAACCATTAAGCATGGGGGTGGATCAATCATGCTTTGGGGTTGTGCTGCAGCCAATGGCACTGGGAACATTTCATGGGTAGGAGGAGGAATGGGTTCAATGAAATTTCAACAAATTCTTGATGCAAACATAACACCATCTGTAAAAAAGCTGAAGTTGAAAAAAGGATGGCTTCTACAACTGGATAATGATTCTAAACACACATCAAAATCCACAATAGACTACCTCAAAGGTGCAAGCTGAAGGTTTCACAATGGCCCTCACAGTCCCCTTATCTGAACATCACCTACTACCTCTTGAAGCTCATCAAGACAATGCCAAGAGTGTGCAAAGCAGTCATCAAAGCAAAGGTGGCTACTTTGAAGAACCTAGAATATAAGACATATTTTCAGTTGTTTCACACTTTTTTGTTAAGTATATAATTCCACATGTGTTAATTCATAGTTTTGATGCCTTCAGTGTGAATGTACAATTTTCATAGTTATGAAAATAATGAAAAATCTTTAAATGAGAAGATGTGTCCAAACTTTTGGTCTGTACTGTACATGTGACGTCACATCAGGCATTCTAATCAAAAGAAAAAATGCGGACGCCAGGAGGTAGGAGATGGTTGTTACGGATCCGGGTGGTGGAACCTCTGTGCTGCGGTGCAAGGAGGGACCAGAGGGGCGTAACTATGTATCAACTCGGACTGAACAAGGTCGCACGGCGGCTCAATCGACTCCGTGAACCAGGGAAGGACCGAGCAGAGGGACCAGGTGCTACTCTGGACCAGTCCTTGTATGAGAGCAGGTGACTCCCACTGGTCAAAAGGCAGGGACTGACCGGTACAGCAGATGAGCACGGCAGGCAGGCTGATGGGTGATCCGTGTAGACAGACTGGCAGACACCACGGGTAACGGGCCGTAGGTAGGCTAGCTGGTAGACACGGCAGGTAACTGGTACGTTCTCCGGGTAGGCAGACAAGCCTGGCCCATAGACAAACTGGCGGGTTTGGACCGTAGGCAGACCGTCGGGCGGGAGAGTGTACTTTTCTGACAGGTAGTAGGTAAAGGCTCCGGATAAGCGGACTGGCCGAGCCCCTAGACAGACTGGCGGGCTGGGCTGTAAGCAGACTGTCGGGCTGGACTGGTAGCCAGGCTGGCGGACAGGACTGGTAGTCAGGCTGGCGGACTGGACTGGTAGTCAGGCTGGCGGACTGGACTGGTAGTCAGACTAGCAGTGGGACCTGAGGGCTGAAGCAGAGTTAGTACAGTGCTACAACCTTGCACGGGCACCCCCATTTTGGAGGAAGTGCCTTTTATATGAGAAGTCCTCCGGCCACTGGCCGGGGACTCCTTAGGATGACGCGCGCAGCCCCTTTAAGAGGGAGGGAGCGTGCGCATGCCCTAAGCACGGTGCTCGGGAAGCTGCACGAGCCGGCAGCAGCAGGAGAGCCGGAAGACGCCGGGCCAGGAGCACGGCGGTAAGGGGGACAGCGTCTCTGCCTGTCAGGGGGCAGAGATGCCGATGCTACAATGGTACTCAGGGCTCCTGTCTGACAGCCGCTGTGAATCAATTCACAACTCTAATTGTGGCCTAAACAGGCCCTACCTTTACTGATTAACAACTATTAGGCTAGGGTCAGACGAGAGAATATTCTTTCATTCGAGAGAATGGGGTCGATTATGCAAATCACACTCTGATCAAACTCTGATCATGTAGAATATATAGAGTATAGAGTGATCCCATATTCTTGGATGAGGAGAAGATGAAGAAAAAAGTTTCTACATCCTCTCCATTCTGCCAGTCTGTGGAAATCGGATTGCACTCAGATGTCACTGAGTGCAGTCCGATTTCCAGGCACTAATTGACTTGCATGGCCAAGTGCAATCCGAATATCAGATCAAACTCAGGCATGCTGAGATTTTTTCCGGGGGACCGAATCAGTCTGAGGAAAAAATCGGACATGTGCATGGCCTCAATGAATAACTTGGGGACGAGTGCTGTTAGTGAAAACAATGGATAGCACTCGTCCGATAATTACAGTCGTGTGCACGAGCCCATACTGTGCATAGTGAGAAAGTGTGAGAAAGCTGTCAATTAGGGGCTGGAGGGCGAGATTAGGCCAGAGTTGGAGTTGGTGTGAATTGATTGGCAAACTCTAGGTAGTTCCAGCGCTTGAGTTCTCTCAAAGTAATTCATAAGAGACCTCAGTATTCAGGAGTTGACAAGTCAGTCTGAAGGTGGAGGAGGAATGGATTAGACCCCAAGTCCTGAATATTGAGGTCTCTTATGAATTGCATTGAGAGAACTCAAGTGCTGCAACTACTAAAGTTTATGTTTCTCTGAAACTACACCCCACACATAGGAAACAGAAAGCTGAAATCAGCCTGTCTGTCATTCCCTACCTCAGAGGGGGCAGCCAACAGTTGGTGACAGATTCCCTTTAATCTCAATCCCCCAGAATCTATTCTGACTTTTAAGCCTCCACATGGAAAATCCTCTGATTTATATGTCTGATCAAAGGCGCAGAAGTATACCACTGTATAGGCGTACAGTATTATGTATCTCCTATAGATTTTCATGTAAAATAAAAAAATATCATGCAGTATGGCTTTAGCTCTTTTCTCTTTTTTTCAGGATGCCTTTGTATAGAAAAGCAATGTAGTTTGCTATACTTTTCTATGCAGTGAAAAAAAAGGTATTTTGCTTTACACCACTCTGCATAGCTTAGATCTACAGCCTAAAAGTTCATGTAGACGTATGTGAAACTCGGGCCACGCACAGACCGCTATGCACGAACCTAAACTTGGCAGCCTGATGCGCTTATGAAGCTATTGAACTCAAGTTAGGAAACCCCCGGAAAGCCGTGCATAGTAACTTATGTCACAACTCTTCATAGTCACCGCGTCTCGCGGAGCGTAGCGTGAGCTGGGAGTGGCAGATGATCAAAGCCTATGGAGCCTAAGAACATAGCTCCATAGGCTTTGATAGGCAAAATCAGGGAAAATCGGGGGAAGAGCTGGACTATGTCGGCCCTGTGTGGAAACTTTGCTTTCTAATAAATTGGTGAATGCACTGGACTGCAGGGCTTGATGTCAGCTGTTTTTTTGGACGATCTTCATTCCCTGAATGGGGCTCCATACACTGGATGAAGAAGGCGGGGATTGTCATCGGACCTCGATTTTCTGGATTACAGCGGACCCATGTGGATTTTTTTTTTTAAATAAATGGGTAAAAGAAGGAAATTCTCAGACAGTGATTTTTACAAATAAAGGACTTTTCTGTGTGTGTTTATTTCTTTTGACTACGGCTTAGTAATGGGGGTGTCTGACAGACACCTCTCCATTACTAAACCCAGGGCTTGATGTCAGCAGCAGCTGCTAACATCAACCCCACAAACCTATTACCCTAATTGCCAATGCACCAGGGCAATCAAGAGAGTGAAGGCGAAGTGCCAGACTTGGAGAATCTCATGTGATGCTCCACTTCTGGGGCAGCTGTGGGCTTTTATTTTTAGGCTGGGAAGCTTCTAATAACCATGGACCTTCCCAGCCTGATAATATTTTCTTTCAGCTGTGTGCTTTAACTTTGCTGGTTTCATAAAATAGCAGGGATCCCACATCATTTTTTTTTAAGTTAAACAAGTCTAAAAGGCTATAGATTAAACTTTGCATGAAAGGCACTAAAGGGTGCAAGTTTATAATATGTAGGGGGGTTGTCAAATTATATATCTGCAGGATATCTATTTTATCTATCTATTATCTATCATATATATCTAATATCTTTCTATCACCTATCTATCTATATCTTTATATAAGATTTTTTTTTCTTGGTTGCCATGAGGTTTCTGGCTGTGAATGTCATGTGCTTGGGTGATGCAATTTCCTGGTTCCTTTGAGATGCATGACTAAAAATTGGTCGGCATACGCATGGTCATTTTTTTCTCACACCCATAGACTTGTGACTCGCCCCCTGGGCCGTGGGGCACTCGAGACCGGTCTTCAGGGCAATGCTGGGAGTAGTAGTGGCGACCCGGTCCCGTGGCTCAGGGTGGTCAGACCAGTGGTAGTCAATGATGTGTTTTTAGGTAATGTCCGACTATGCCACCCGTGGATTGCGGTCAAGGAGGACCGCCGCTGCAAGGCAGACCGCTGAGGCTGGTGTTGGGGATGCAGCAGGGAATAGTACAACTCCCCACGGGAGGAGTGTAGCCTCAGGGCAGTGTGATAGGATGCTGGGGGTAATTGTACAGGCACAGCAGTAACCACACAGAGTCCAATAATGCAGTCCAGGGTCTTTTACTGATCTTATCAAAGACCCAACAGGAGTACAGGGTAGGAATGGACCTGGGTGTCTGAGGGCATTCAGGCGAGCTCCGCTGGTCAGGGTGAGTGGGTAGGCCTATCGTTCTCTCTCTGCCCTTGCTGACTATCCCCCTCTTTAGTGGTATGATAGCCCACGTCCCTGAGCTTGCCATGTACTACGCCTGTATGGCTTGCGACTCGGGCCTTAGGTACCTGTAGGTTCTCCGTGCTGTACCGGTCCCTCTGTGTGGCGGAACCTCCAGGCTTCTTGGCCAAGGGACCTAAAATCCCTCGCAGGTAGATGATCTTCTGCAGGACTTGCAATCCTGACAGCCTCTGACCCCAGTGTCCGGTATGTAGTTTCTCTCTGCCAGGACCGGCTCTCGTCGCCTCTGTCCCTGGCTTTCTGCTCCTACGTTGCCTCCCGGACTCCTCAGCTGCGGCTGACCTGTCCCTCTGCTTCTGGGAACCCTTCTGGATACTTCAGAAGTGGGTCCTGGTCTCTCTAACCCTGCCCTCAGTACCAGTTTTTATAGGGGCAGCCTGCTCCCCCTACTGGCCTGGGACAGGAGGTGCGGCATGCAAATGGTCCATGACCAGAGAACCTCTCTCCTGCTCTCAGACACAGCCTTACAAGTTTGTGGCATCCAGGCCTGGGGTGACACACTTGCATTGGCAAGTTTCGCCCGATATACACGGCCATGCGCAGCATGCTGTGATTTTTTTTCGTAAGCCCGATTACAGCTGATGAAAAACTTGCAGATCAGCACTGACACATTAATTAACATTGGTGCGAGTGCAATGCAATTTTTTATCACATTGCACTCAGCATATTTATACACATATGTGAGCGTACCCTTACAATGATTCTTGAAGTTTTTTTCCCATTTATTTAAATCAGGTAATATCTGCAGCAATAACATTGGATATTTCTATAGAACCAGTTATATGAATATGTTGGGAAAAGTCAAGAATAATCCAGGTCCAAAGTTGATAGGGTTTTCCACTTTTATGATAGTAAAATATCTAGAATTACAAACAGAGCAGATACTCACTCTCTTCAGTTCCATCGCCAGCTCCCCACCACAGCTCAGTTCTCAGTGATGTGCCTGCAGTGCTGAGGTCACATCAACAGCATGCATCACAGCTGCAGCCAATCACTGAGCTATGAGCTACGGTATGAGCAGCATGAGAGTGAGTACCTGCTCTGTTTGTTGTTTTAGTTATGTTAGGCTACATTCACACTTTCAGTATTTGGCCAGTATTTTACATAAGTATTTGTAAGCCAAAACCAGGAGTGGGTGATAAATAGAGAAGTGGTGACTTGTTTCTATTATACTTTTCCTCTGATTGTCCCACTCCTGATCTTGGCTTACAAATACTGATATAAAAAACTGACCAAATATTGAACATGTGAACATGGCCTCAGAGTGTTTGGGGTCCACTTTCTTGATAGTAGAAAACCCTTTTAAGACTTCTAAGCTTTATTTCTATATTTAATTAAAAAAAAATCTTTAGGGAAGCAATGTTCGGCACATTACATTCCCATCTGATTCTGGATGCTTTCAGATAGTGTTGTCTGCTGCACATTGCTTCCCTATGAAGTTTTCTTTTTTTATTAAAAATAGAAATAAAGCTTGAAAATCTTAACCCTTATGTATTATCCTTGTCTCCTGTGATGCCTGCACATACCAAAGTACAGTCCACACTGTGAAGTGTTTTACATGCCACACAAAAGGTTGAGATGTTGTGTCTTCTCTTTATCTAGAATAAGGATGCACAACTCCAGTCCTCTAGGGCCACCAGCAGTGCATGTTTTCAAGATTTCCTTAGTATTGAACAGGTGATGATCCCAACACCTTGTGCAATGCTAAGGAAATCCTGAAAACATGCACTGTTGGTGGCCCTATAGGACTGGAGTTGTGCATCCCTGATCTAGGAACATGTTCTACAATCACATTGCAAATCTGCATGTAGGAGGTAAAATACGAAGCTAAGATTTATTTTTGCCATTTTCTGTGGAATATAATTGAGTTATACTGAGTAACTTACATATATTTGCTAGTCTATTTTTTAACATAATCACTTTTTCTATTGCGGCACTTGTCTAAGCGGAAGACCATGGAATCAAACCCCTGCTTGTAAATAGATTTATCCTGCTTGCGCAGCCATTTTCAGAATCCATTTTTTATGTTGAGATCAGACTGGAAGCATAAGTCTCCAATATGTTCCTTCAGCTTCAGAAAAATGTGAGAAGTCACGAACACCGGCAGGTGCTACAAAATTTCCTAGTCCCAACTATCCAAAACCTTCACACTCGCGACCATGAAGCCAAACAGGTAATGTCATGTGAAACAGCAAGAACACCCCCTGCTTGGCACATACATACTTATTAATTGGGCATCTTGTAAATAATGTCCTAACAGGACTATGGCCAATGAACATAACTGTACAACCCATATCACTCGTTGTCTTCTGCCAACCTCGCCAAAGAAACACTCATTCAGCCTCTGCAATATCTTAGATGGATAGACCAATGTCACTTGGCCACAGCAAGAGATCTGGATATTCTAGAGCTTAAATGCGGATATTCATATTCAGTCTGATTCTAAAGTGCCCCGATTATTGTGAAAAATTGTTTTACTCTGAGGTACCCCAAAGTATAAAAAATAGAGGGGAAGGAAAGGATTAAAAAATAAAAACATATATACTCACTTGTTCTATGACCTCATCTGACTTCTTACTCTTCTTCTGCTGTTCTTCAGTTTCCTAGTCCTCCTGAATCCCATGTGGTCATGAGGGAGGTAATGATTGTCATTGACATTGTGATTGTGGCCTCATGTGGACACAGAGGAAGCAGCTAAGATGTCAGCAGTGGCCTAGGACTGATGCATATGTTTTTTATTACAATTTAACCCCTTTCTGGGCCTCAAATGGATTTGTGCTAATCGAATTCCAAAAATTTATAGCAAATTTGAATTGTTACATTGTTAGTCAGATAACGGCCATTGGCTGACCAACACTCATTATTTAAAAGGACTGTCTCCACCGATCCTGAGAATAGGGATGTGAAGTTTTTCATTAGAATGGAGTGATGGCCATGCGTGTCATTCATTGTGTATGGGATAGAGGGTATGGAGAATGGAACCTGAGACCTTACAGAACCACAAAGTGACCATCGCAAAAAATTCAGGTGTTATTTGCAACTTGCCCCATACACTTTGATGTAGGTTGAATGAGATTGCTAGGGGAGGAGTCCTGAGGAGATAATTTGCATATTCCCACTGCATTTTGGGGTAAGTGAAGAGTCTCCGCGAGCTCAAAGAACACTGGATTTTGGCTGTTGGAGCTGAAAAGAGGACATCGGTAAAACGCGCGCCTACCGGCGCGCGCATTTTGAAGCTTTTTTCTTAAGCTTTTTTCACTGTTTTCAGAACATTAACAATAAGAACATGGAAGAGTCCAGGAGCCATTTGGTGAGCTGCATATCCTGCTACATGTTCACAGACTTGCCAGTGGAAAAGCCAAACTTCACATGCCAGAAATGCAAGCTTGTGTCCCTGTTGGAGGAAAAGTTGCGAAATCTAGAAGAGAGGTTAACTACCTTGAAAATCATTAAGGAAGGTGAAGAGTTCTTAGTCAGAGCAGAATTATCTCTTCATGATTCAGAAAGAGTAGAAATTCGAACTGCACCTGACGAAACCGAGGAATGGAAGCATGTGACCCAGAGAAGCAGGAGGATCGAGAGGCAGTCAGCACCCATACTGCTCAGGAACCAGTACCAGGCTCTCACGCAGGAGAACCATGAAGAAATACAGCAAAATAAGACTTTGCCAGCAATGAATAACCTTGTAAGCCCTCAGAATCCTCCTGGATGGAGAAAGAAGAATGTTGTGAAGAAAAAACGGAGAGTGGTGGTCATGGGGGATTCCCTGTTAAGAGGAACAGAGGCCGCTATCTGCAGACCAGACATAACCTCAAGAGAAATGTGCTGTCTTCCAGGAGCAAAAATTAAAGATGTGTCTAACAGGATATCAAGACTCTTCAGACCTGCAGATCACTACCCATTCCTGCTAATACATGTGGGGACAAATGACACCGCAAGAAAGGACCTGGAAACCATCTGCAGTGACTTTGAAGACTTAGGCAAGAAAGTGAAAGAATTGGGAGCGCAGGTGGTCTTCTCATCCATCCTCCCAGTGGATGGCCATGGAACAATGAGGTGGAATAAGATTCTACAGCTGAACAACTGGCTACGTCGATGGTGCCGTCAACAAGGATTTGGATTTCTGGATCACGGAATGAATTACCTATACGATGGACTACTTGCTAGAGATGGGGTGCACCTTACGAAGACTGGAAAACATGTATTTGGAAGTCACCTTGCTACACTCATCAGAAGAGCTTTAAACTAGCACAATGTGGGAAGGGAAGCAAAAGGCCAGAAAAAGCCATACAGCTGACAAATACTATTGAGATCTCTGCTACTGGAAGTGGAAAGGAAGAACAAAGACAAAACAATTTAAATAATAAAAATATGGGAGGAAGAGAAACCAATCACAAACTACAATGTTTTTATACAAATGCACAAAGCATGGGCAACAAACAAGGAGAATTGGAACTACTAATGCAGGAAAAGGAATATGATGTCATTGGAATCACTGAAACTTGGTGGGACGATACACATGATTGGAATAAAAGGCTAAAAGGATACAACTTATTTGCAAGAAACAGACTTGATAAACGAGGAGGAGGTGTTGCATTGTATGTTAGAAAAGCGTATATCTGCACAGAGATTGAAGCTTCAGAGACTGGGAGTTCTGTGGAAACTGTTTGGGTAAGAATACAAGGAGAGAACAACGGAAAGGACACCATTGTAGGCATTTACTACAGGCCACCTGGGCAAGCTGAAGATATGGATGAACTCTTTATGTATCAAATGACCAAGTTCTCCAAAAAATATGACGTAGTGGTCATGGGAGATTTCAACTATCCAGACATTTGTTGGGAATCTCTCTCAAGTAAAACTAACAGGTCAAGCAAATTCTTATCCTCTGTTGCTGACAACTTTATCTTCCAAAAGGTAGGGGAGAAAACAAGGGGATCTGCTACTTTGGATCTAATCCTTATAAACAGGGAGGAAATGGTTGAGGAGGTAAAGGTGGCTGGGACCCTAGGAGGCAGCGATCATGCTATTATAGAATTTTGGATAACTAGAGGAGGAAGACATGTGAAGACTCAGACTTCAAGGTTAGATTTTAGAAAGGCAGATTTTAAGAGACTCAGAAAGAGAATAGGAGGGATCCAATGGCTGGATGTCCTTAAGGACAAAAATGTCCAGGAAGGATGGGAAATTTTTAAAAATGAGATTCTCAAAGCACAATCGTTAACAATCCCGAAAAGTAGGAAGAATGGGAAGCATTTAAGGAAACCAGGATGGATGAACACAGAACTTAAACACATGCTAAAAAGAAAGAAAGAAATGTTTATTAAATGGAAAGAGGGAGGCATATCTAAAGAAGATTATAATGCAGTCTGCAGATCCTGTAGGGCACGTATCAGGTTAGCTAAAGCTGACAATGAATTAAGGCTTGCAAGAGATGTCAAAAGCAATAAAAAAGGATTTTGGGGGTATGTCAAAAGTAAAAGAAAAGTCAAAGATGCTATAGGATTTTTACAGGATGAAAATGGAGAAATGGTAAGAGAGGATGTTGAGAAGGCCGAACTTTTTAATTCCTATTTTGCATCTGTTTTCTCTCAGAAAGAAAATGTAACATCAACTGATCTTCACTGTCCTTTTAAAGGAATAGAGGCATCCAAGTTATCTGTAAACAGAAAGATTGTGAGGGAATATTTAGCTAACATAAATGAGTTCAAGTCTCCAGGTCCAGATGAATTACACCCCAGAGTACTGAAGGAGATCGTAGAAGAAATTTTAGAACCACTCTCCATAATCTTTGAAAATTCTTGGAGAACAGGAGAAGTCCCAGAAGACTGGAGAAGAGCAAATGTTGTTCCTATCTTCAAAAAGGGGAAGAAGGTGGACCCAGGGAACTATAGGCCGGTGAGTCTGACTTCTATACCAGGAAAGATATTTGAACAAATTATTAAACAACATGTATGTAAGTACATGGATAAGAATGAAGTGATTAACCAGAGTCAGCATGGGTTTGTAACTAACAAGTCATGTCAGACTAACTTAATTTCCTTCTATGACAGAATCACTGACTGGGTGGATCAGGGAAATGCTGTAGATATAGTATATCTTGACTTCAGCAAAGCATTTGACAAAGTATCTCACACCATCCTTATTGAAAAAATGACCAAGTATGCAATGGACCAGGCAACTGTTAGGTGGATTCATAACTGGCTTAGTGATCGGACTCAAAGGGTGGTTGTAAATGGCTTCACATCCAGCTGGATGAATGTCTTAAGTGGGGTACCACAGGGCTCTGTCCTGGGACCTGTATTGTTCAACATCTTTATCAATGATTTAGATGAAGGAATTGAGGGTAAACTGATTAAATTTGCTGATGACACAAAGCTAGGAGGGATAGCTAATACTAGAGAAGAGAGAGAGAGGATTCAAAAAGACCTAAATAAACTGGAGCAGTGGGCAGCAACCAACAGAATGGTTTTTAACAGGGAAAAATGCAAAGTACTACATCTGGGCAATAAAAATGAAAAAAGCATATACAGAATGGGAGGAATAGAGCTAAGCAACAGTACATGTGAAAAAGACTTAGGTATACTAATAGATCATAGACTGAACATGAGTCAACAGTGTGATGCAGCAGCAAAAAAGGCAAATACAATTCTGGGATGTATTAACAGAAGCATACAGTCTAGATCACGTGAAGTCATTATCGGTCTTTACTCCTCTTTGGTCAGACCTCATCTGGAATACTGTGTACAGTTTTGGGCACCACATTTTAAAAAAGACATAGACAAACTGGAGCAAGTTCAGAGAAGAGCGACGAGAATGGTGACTGGTCTGCAAACCATGTCCTATGAGGAACGGTTGCAGGATTTGGGAATGTTTAGCTTGCAAAAAAGAAGACTGAGAGGAGACTTAATAGCTGTCTACAAATATGTCAAGGGCTGTCACATTGTAGAAGGATCATCTTTATTCTCATTTGCACAAGGAAAGACTAGAAGCAATGGGATGAAACTAAATGGGAGGAGACACAGATTAGATATTAGAAAAAACTTTTTGACAGTTAGGGTGATTAATGAGTGGAACAGGCTGCCACGAGAGGTGGTGAGTTCCCCTTCAATGGACGTCTTCAAACAGAGGCTGGACAGACATCTGTCTGAGATGATCTAGTGAATCCTGCTTTGAGCAGGGGGTTGGACCAGATGACCCAGGAGGTCCCTTCCAACTCTACCATTCTATGATTCTATGATTCTATGCTACTAAGACCACATTTACACATTCAGCATTTTGCTAGTATTTTACATCAGTATTTGTAAGTCAAAACCAGGAGTGGGTGATAAATACAGAAGTGGTGACGTGTTTCTATTATACTTTTTCTCTGATTGTTCCACTCCTGGTTTTGTCTGAAAAATACTGAGGTAAAAAAACTCACCAAATACTGAACGTGTGACCATGGCCCAACATGCTTGGAATTTGGCTGTTTATATTATTACTGCTAAATCTCAGCTTTAAAATACTCACTCAACTTTTATGATTTTTGCTATATAACTTGCTTGAGATCTATTTTCATGTCAAACATCAATATGTAATCCTATCCTTATGGCACAGGGTCTAGGAGTATCAATCATATATACTGCATTGAGGCTCTGACTGGACCAAAAGTGAAATCCCCTGGAGGGCCAATGGAGTAACCCACTTACCCCAACATAAACAGTAGTTGGCCCAATATAATTGATTTACTTTACAAAAGTAGCATCTCATCATTAATTCAACAAACTAGCTAGCTTATTATAACATGGAAGTATAGAAAAATTTGTGACTGGAGGTAATGTAATATTTACATGTAGCTGAACAATGGGCTCCATAGTCAATGCTATCGGTGGGCCTTTGCCACTTCAGTCTAACATTGACTGCATGTGTAGTTAAGCTACGATGACACCACAAGCTAAAGCAAGCATTTACTCATTGGAATATAATAGCAGTGTTTAAATACCATAACTTTTCTGCATTTCATTTATTAGTTAAAAACTCTGTAAACCCAACATAGTTTATAACAGGAAGTTATGTTCCATGACTACATCTGGCTTTATGGGTGAGCGTGTTGGAATATACGCATGTACAGTACAGACCAAAAGTTTGGACACACCTTCTCATTTAAAGATTTTTCTGTATTTTCATGACTTTGAAAATTGTACATCAAATCTATGAATCAACACATGTGGAATTATATACTTAACAAAAAAGTGTGAAACAACTAAAAATATGTCTTATATTCTAGGTTCTTCAAAGTAGCCACCTTTTGCTTTGATGACTGCTTTGCACCCTCTTGGCATTCTCTTGATGAGCTTCAAGAGGTAGTCACCGGAAATGGTCTTCCAAAAATCTTGAAGGAATTCCCAGAGATGCTTAGCACTTGTTGGCCCTTTTGCCTTCATTCTGCGGTCCAGCTCACCCCAAACCATCTCGATTGGGTTCAGGTCTGGTGACTTGGGAGGCCAGGTCATCTGGCGTAGCACCCCATCACTCTCTCTCTTCGTCAAATAGCCCTTACACAGCCTGGAGGTGTGTTTGGGGTCATTGTCCTGTTGAAAAATAAATGATGGTCCAACTAAACACAAACTGCATGGAATAGCATGCTGCTGCAAGATGCTGTGGTAGCCATGCTGGTTCAGTATGCCTTCAATTTTGAATAAATCCCCAACAGTGTCACCAGCAAAGCACCCCCACACCATCACACCTCCTCCTCCATGCTTCACGGTGGGAACCAGGCATGTAGAGTCCATCCGTTCACCTTTTCTGCGTCGCACAAAGACACGGTGGTTGGAACCAAAGATCTCAAATTTGGACTCATCAGACCAAAGCACAGATTTCCACTGGTCTAATGTCCATTCCTTGTGTTCTTTATCCCAAACAAGTCTCTTCTGCTTGTTGCCTGTCCTTAGCAGTGGTTTCCTAGCAGCTATTTTACCATGAAGGACTGCTGCACAAAGTCTCCTCTTAACAGTTGTTGTAGAAATGTGTCTGCTGCTAGAACTCTGTGTGGCATTGACCTGGTCTCTAATCTGAGCTGCTGTTAACCTGCAATTTCTGAGGCTGGTGACTCGGATAAACTTATCCTCAGAAGCAGAGGTGACTCTTGGTCTTCCTTTCCTGGGGCGGTCCTCACGTGAGCCAGTTTCTTTGTAGCGCTTGATGGTTTTTGCAACTGCACTTGGGGACACTTTCAAAGTTTGCCCAATATTTCGGACTGACTGACCTTCATTTCTTAAAGTAATAATGGCCACTCGTTTTTCTTTACTTAGCTGCTTTTTTCTTGCCATAATACAAATTCTAACAGTCTATTCAGTAGGACTATCAGCTGTGTATCCACCTGACTTCTGCACAACACAACTGATGGTCCCAACCCCATTTATAAGGCAAGAAATCCCACTTATTAAACCTGACAGGTCACACCTGTGAAGTGAAAACCATTTCCGGTGACTACCTCTTGAAGCTCATCAAGAGAATGCCAAGAGTGTGCAAAGCAGTCATCAAAGCAAAAGGTGGCTACTTTGAAGAACCTAGAATATAAGACATATTTTCAGTTGTTTCACACTTTTTTGTTGAGTACATAATTCCACATGTGTTAATTCATAGTTTTGATGCCTTCAGTGTGAATGTACAATTTTCAAAGTCATGAAAATACAGAAAAATCTTTAAATGAGAAGGTGTGTCCAAACTTTTGGTCTGTACTGTACATGCATTAAAAGGGTAGTTCAGTCTTAAAGGGGTTTTCCCACGAACAAACTACTTTTTAATTACCGTAATAGATTTTGGAATAAAAATAATTCCACAATTGGATGTTTTTAAAAAAATGTTCCTGTGCTGAGATAATCTTATAAATGTGCCCCTGCTGTGTACTGTGTAATGGCTGTGTCTGACTGTGCAGTAACATGGTCTGATCATACTACATCTCCTGGGCAGGGGAGGAAGCAAAAGAGAGTATATAGGTAGGATAGCATGGGATCATAAATTATTCTTTTTGTGAGATAAAACATTTTTCTGCCTAATTATAAGCAATGTTTTACCTAAAAGAAAGAATCATTTGTGATCCTGTGCTGTAATATCTGTATACTATTTTGCCTTCTCCCCTGCCCAGAAGCTGTGTTATGATCAGACCATGTTCCTGTACGGTCAGACACAGCCATTACACAGTACACAGCAGGGGCACATTTATAAGATTATCTCAGCACAGAAACATTCTTGGTAAACACATCCAAATGTGGAATTTAATATTATTCAAAGATGTATTGATTAAAGTGTTGGATTAAAATTAACTTTGTTCGTGGGAAAATCGCTTTAAGCTTCAAATCTGCAGTCACTTTATGTGACTGCACACTTGTGAATCCTCACATTGCACACAATGCACGCAGTAAGAATTCTCCAGCATCGGGAGCAGGTGGTAATGTGACCACAAGCAAGCAATATGCATACTCCTGCCTCATTCCGACTAGTTGGATGCTACCTCGGTCAATGGAAGTGTTTTGAGCCAGGCCGGAAAGAGTCTAGTAGGAATGTGGCCACACGCTCCTGGCACCGGAAAATCTTCACAGTGCACAGTGCGTGCGATGTGAGGATTCACAAGTCTGCAATCACATAGAGTGACTGCAGACTTGTAGACTATGGTCAAAAAAACCCATTAACTACTAAAGTAAATATTGGACTTTGTGTGCTTATTACTAACCAATCTATGACTGCTAACTGCTGTGTGCAGACCACTGCCAATAGAGATCATCCACCTGAATCGTGTTTATGCATCAAATGAAAAAATCCATTTCTAAAAGTGATGTCTACAAGATTCAGGGAAGACATCTTGTTAAATATGCCTGAAGTTTTAACTGATAAATAAAACAAAGGAAAGTTGCAGCTGCTTGTGTCACGGCCTACTGCTGTAAAGAGATCTCAAAGGTTATGTGAAGGAGGATGCTACTTGCTAACAGAAGGCTGTTTTATGTATAATGTTTTTCAGATCTAACACGTTTGGAGTGCATTTATAATATTTTTTGAAGGCTTGCTTAAGATTGCAGTATTACTTCATAGAAGTCAGACTTCCTTGTACTTCAAATATGTAAGTATGAATACATTAGTGGAACAAAACAAAAAAATGAATAGAGATGTCTTTTTTTTTTTTGCTTCTTTAGCCTTTTTTCATTTTGTCGGTTATGCATGAAATCATTTTGCAAAGTGAGAAAATGTGAGAAACTCTTCACAGATTGCTATCCAGTATGAGAGTTGCTTTGAAAAATTGTAAGAGTTCCATCTCTCAGAATGGAGCTATGCGTGGAAAAAAATAAATTGCTGCAAAAATATAGTCAAATGACTTGCAAGAACCAGCAAAATCATGTTAAACAAGCCAAAATGATTTTTTTTTTCACTAGCTTCTTGTACTAGGTGCTCGGAAGGTATTTCATTTATATCTACCCTATTTCTATTATTTCACACCTGTACATGTACTATACTACATTGTGATATAGTTCATCTTCACCTCCTACAAAATGTCAGCATTTACAACTGAATTAGTCGGTGGATGTAATATTGGATACACAGTTTTGCAATCCCTTATCTGTGATCTTACCTACTAAAACAATTCTTTGCCATCTGTTTTTTTGCAATAGTTACATTGCCCTCTCTTTTTGACATCAAGTAACCTACCTAATCTTCCAATGGCAGCAGGTAACATGACTAACCCTCATTTCTCCCCTTTCTTTCTGGACACAGGGGTACCTACCTTACCATAATAGGCTGCAGCTAAACCTACCTCTCCCACTGAACACTCTATATCACTGAACATCATTACATATAGAGTAACCATTGTTTTAATTTTTCTTTTATAAATTAATACTACAATTGAAAATAAGAAACTTGTATCCTATCAAATTTGCTTTTCTTTCCTCTTATACTGATTTTAAGTCTCAATTCATTGGTAAAATTTGTAAAATATGAAGACAGATTTTCCCATTACTGAGATAGCAGATTACTGTTGGTGCCTTTAAAATTCTATGGAGGGAGGAGAAAGTCGCAGATATAGACATTCTGCTGCAAGTTTTACAGACTACTGTTCTACAACTGCACCGCTGAAATAAAAAAATATGCCACTGTGGTATTTTAACAACTTATTGGAATAGTATTGAATTTGAAAAGTGAACCATGTTATTATGTTATTACTTTGTTTACCAATATGCAAATTTTATAAAGTTCTAGAAAACCCATAGTAACATAGTAACACAGGTTGAATAAAGACCTAGGTCCATCCAGTTCAACCTCCCTCCCACAAATGTACTCCCTACACTAACTTACTAACTTACTGGAACTAGGCCTCACAAATGTATTACCATTTTTATTATTGCTGCACTATTACAATTAAAAATGAAATAAGGTTATATTTTTTTAATCAGTTTTATATTTTGTATTACTCTTGTGATTCCAATAATGGTATTACTAAAATCCCTATGCCTAAATATGTTGATCCAGAAGAAGGCAAAAACTACAGGACACATTCAGACAATTTGCATCACGGGGAAAAATTCCTTCTTGACCCCGAGAAAAGGCGATCAGTACAAGAACCCTGGATCAAACCAAATTATGATACTAGTTATGTAATTACTATTATCTTATTAAATGTACTACTATTGGTGTAACATTTTGTCTAATTTAACTGTAACCCACAATGTTATGTATTGAGGAAATCATCCAGCCCTTTTTTGAAAGTTGTTATAGTGTCGGCCACTACTACCTCTTGTGGTCGGGCATTCCACAGTCCGACTGCTCTGACTGTAAAGAACCCTTTCCTGTTTAGGTGCTGGAATCACCTTTTTTCCACCTGTAATGAGTGCCCCTTGGTCCTTACTATGGTCTTTGGAAGGAATAAGTCATGTGCTAGTCCTTTGTACTGACCAGACATATATTTATACATGTAAATGAGATCTCCTCTGAGGCATCGTTTTT
This sequence comes from Phyllobates terribilis, assembly GCF_046119375.1. NCBI lineage: Eukaryota > Metazoa > Chordata > Amphibia > Anura > Dendrobatidae > Phyllobates > Phyllobates terribilis. The sequence continues at coordinate 228,523,892 of NW_027362763.1, forward strand.
GTAAACTAAACAGACTCAACTTTTTCACCCTCTCATCATATGAGAGTCCTTCCATCCCTTGTAATAATCTAGTTGCCGCCTTTGAACTGACTCTAACTTCTGAATATCCTTTTTAAACTGTGGATCCCAAAACTGGATCCCATATTCCAGATGTGGCTTCACCAGTGATTTATAAAGGGGCAACAATACATTGGGATTGCGGGATTTTATTTCTCTTTTTATACATCCTAACATCGTATTTGCTTTTGCGGCTGCTGCTTGACATTGAATACTGCTGCTCAGCTTACTTGTAACCAGAAAACCCAAGTTCTTCTCCTGCCTGTAGTCCCGAGTATACTCCCATTTAACCCCTTCGCAACCTTGGGTTTTGTCGTTTTTGCTTTTTCGATTTTTGCTCCCCTTGTTCCCAGAGCCATAGCGTCTTTATTTTTTGGACAATATGGACGTATGAGGGCTTATTTTTTGCGGGACAAGTCGTACTTTTCAACGCCATTACTAGTTTTACCATATCATGCAGGGGAAAATGGGAAAAAAATTCAAAGTGCGGTAAAATTGCAAAAAAAGTGCAATACCACAGTTGTTTTATATTTTTATTTTTTACCACGTTCACTGAATGCTAAAACTGACCTGCCATTCTTATTCTCCAGGTTGTTATGAGTTCGTAGATACCAAATATGTATAGGTTATTTTATATTTAAGTGGTGAAAAAAAATTCCAAAATTTGGTAAAAAAAACTTTGCAAAAAATAGCGCCATTTTCTGAGACCTGTAGCGTCTTCATTTTTCAGGATCTGGGGCTGAGTGAGGGCTTATTTTTTGCGCACCGGGCTGACATTTTTATTGATACCATTTTGGGGTAGATCCGATGTTTGGTTGCCCGTTATTGCATTTTATTGCAATTTTGCGGCGACCAAAAAACGTAATTCTGGCGTTTAGAATTTTTTTCTCGTTACACCGTTTACCAGTCGGATTAATTCTTTTTTTATATTGATAGATGGGGCGATTCTGAACGCGGCGATACCAAATATGTGTATGTGGGTTGTTTTTTTTTATATTTTATTTTGAATGGGGCGAAAGGGGGGTGATTTAAACTTTTATATATTTTTTATTTTTTTTATATTTTTAAAAACATTTTTTTTTCACTTACTGCATGCTTCAATAGTCTCCATAGGAGACTAGAAGCAGCAGTTGTGTGATCGTCTCTGCTACATACAGGGGACGAGCAGATCCCCTGCATATAGCAGAAATGGTCCTGTGCTATGAGCGCCGACCACTAGGTGGCGCTCATAGCGACGAGATCATGACAACCACAGGCGTCTGCTGCAGACCCTGGGTTGTCATGCACGCCCATCGGTGACCCGCGATCACGTGACGGGGTCGCCGGTGGGCGGGGCTTATGTCGCGCAACCCGGAAGCGCGAGTTAAATGTCGCTGTCAGAGATTGACAGTGGCATTTAACATGTTAACAGCCGCGGGTGAATCGCGATTCCACCTGCGGCTGTTGCGGGCACATGTCAGCTGTAAGAATCAGCTGACATGTGCTCGGTTCAGTGAGCGCTCAGCGCAGCAGCCCTCACTGAATGGGGGGTACGCAAATGTGCGTACTAATACGGCATGGGCTCTAAAGGGGTTAATGTGCATGCAGCAATAGGATTACTCCGTCCTAGGTGCATTACTCTACATTTATCTACATTAAACCTCATCTGCCAAGTGTTTGCCCATTCTGTCATCTTATCCAGATCGTTCTGCAATATCGTAATGTCAAGATCAGATTTTAATATCCTACATAGTTTGGTGTCTTCAGCAAAAACTGATACATTACTCTCAATCCCATCCACTAAGTCATTAATAAAGAGGTTAAAAAGAACCAGTCCTAGCACAGATCCTGCGGCCCCCACTGCTGACTATGTTCCCTTTAGAGAACGTACCATTTATGACAACTCTTTGATTCCTATCATTTAGCCAATTCCTTACCCATCTACATATAGTTCCCCCAAGTCCTAGCTTCTGTAGCTTCAGTATAAGGCTGCTATGTGGTACAGTATCAAATGCCTTTGCAAAGTCCAGATAAATCATATTCGCCGCATTACCAACATCCAGATTTGCACTTACCTACTCATAGAACCCCAACATGTTGGTTAGACACAACCTATTTTTCATGAATCCATGCTGATTATCATTTGTTATATTATTCTCTGCGTTATAACTCTGCAAGTCATCTCTTATGATGACCCTCATAAACTTTTCACACTACTGATGTCAGACTTACTGCACAGTAGTTACCTGGATCCACCTTTTTACCTTTTTTAAATATCAGTACCACATCAGTTATCCTCCAATCCTGTGGCACTGCCCCTGTTACCAGAGATTCTAAGAATATGAGATACAGCGGTTTGTCAATTACTGAGCTTAATTCCCTCAGTATCCGTGGATGAATACCATCTGTGCCAGGGGATTTATCAATGTTTAATTTGCTCAGATGCAGGTGTACTTCTTTTTTGTGTTAAACTGGTTATATCAGGTGGTGAACTTTGATTTTTGCCCTGTTGAAAGATCCCAGGAATGGACGGTTTGTTGGTGAACATGGATGAAAAGTGCCTGTTTAATATCTCAGCCTTTTCTTTGTCCTCTATAATTATCTTGTTGTTATTGTTCTTTAAGGGGCCGATACCATCTGATTTTTTCTTTTTGGCATTGATATATGTATAAAAAATTTTGGGATTTATTTTAATGTCGCTGGCGATTTGTTGTTCTGTAGATAATTTAGCAAGCTTGATTTCTTTTTTACATTTCTTATTTAGGTCTTTATACTCCTGAAATGCCTTTTCTGTATTCTCGGCCTTCAAGATTTTGAATGCCCTTTGTTTTTGTCTTATAAAACTTTGTACTATCTTATTTATCCATAATGGTTTCTTTTTATTCCTGGACATTTCATTACCAGAGGGTATAAATTTTCTACAGGATTCTATTAGTATTTCCTTAAACATGCCCCATATACGTTCGGTATCCCCAGTTGCCATGACATGGTCCCAATCTGCACGATTAAGCTCTTCCCTTAATTTGTTGACATCAGCTTTCCTAAAGTTCCAGGTTTTTGCATTTCCTTTTTGAAATGTTTTATTGAATATTACGTTGAAACTTACCATATTATGGTTGCTGTTTCCCAAATGCTCCCGGACCTGTAGATCTGAAACAGTATCTGGTCTATTTCATAGAACCAGATCCAGCAGATTACCTCCCCTGGTTGGTTCATCTACCAGCTGAGAGAGGTAATTGTCCTGAACTGTGGATAAGAACTTGCAGCTTTTAGCGCAACTGGACGATTCTATGTCCCTTTGAATATCTGGATAGTTAAAATCCCACATAATAAGGACCTTATTATTATTTGCTGCCTTTTTAATTTATTCCAGCATTTTGTCCTCTACCATGTAATCTTTTTTTATCATTATGGACCTTATTATCAGGTTAAGCTTGGTAATGAGATTCCCTTTTCTTTTTAGTTGTTACACTATACACTGTTACACTTTACACTGTTAAACTTTAGTTGTTACCTATAGACCTATATATACACTCTGCATATTATGTTGCTACCACATAAGATCTTACCAAACAAAAAAATAAGGGGTTCCGCTTACGAATCACATACTATCAACCAGGAAGTTGGTCACTTATGACAAATACAATAAATTACATGTGCATTGATTGAAGCAGAAAAAAAAAGAAAAAAGCACAACATGAAATTACAATAAAGCCATACATATCAAACAACAAGTAACAAAAATGTTATTAGCAATGGAGGACTGAAAAAGGCTTCCTAAAAGGCACAATAAAAAGTGATAAAATTGCTTTATGCACTCCAATATAATATCAGTAAAACTCAAAGTCCCCATGCAAAATACAAGCCCACATTCAGGTCCATCGATAGAAAAAATATAAAAGTTAGGTGTAGACACAAACCCTAATTTTTTTGGTCACAATGTTCTGAATTGTCTTTAACCACTAAAATATAAGAAAAATAAAGAAGTTTGGTTTTATAATTATTGACTTGAAGAATTATGTTGCCAACTCATATGTACCACAAAATGAATGACATAAAAGCGAAACCTAAAACACAATGGAGGATTTATATTTTATCATGCTTTCACTTGGAAATTTGTCCCTGTTTTTCAGTAAATTATATGGTAAAATGAATGGTATTATTCAAAACTAGAGATGAGCGTTGTTCGACTCGAACTGTTCGCCAATCTCAAATTCGAGCTGTTTTGGGCGGTGTTCGAGCCGTTCGGCGAACACGAACGATTTGAGAAACATTCGGCTGTTCGAGGTTATGTTCGATAACTGTTCGCTCACCAAAATCATAACTGGATTTTTTCTCAGTAATGATGAAAATTAATGTTAATACGCAGTTTGAGTGTACAGCGGGGTGGGGGGAGGGGCAGGGGATGGATCTCTGCAGGAATAATGAAGATCTCCATTTTTTTTTCTCTTTCCCGCATTTACAGTGGGGAGGTGCAATCTGTCAGCCTATCAGCAGTGCACACAAGGAGCGAAGTGCTTTTTTTCACACAAGCAAGGGCATGTGTCATTGGCAGTGTATGTCACATGTCCTTGCCCTATAAGACCAAGCCATTTTCCCCGTCGCCACCATTTTCTCACTGCTGCAGCTGCGTGTTAGACGGCACCGCTGTTGCTGTGTGCGCTATACCTTGTTAATTTCAAGCCAATTTTCGCACAAATCTACAGATAGCTTGGGAGTAGGGAATAGTTGTGATTGCAGTCCTTTTAAGGACTAGGTTACAGCATTTCCTACGACTTTTATCAGGCAGGTCTGTGCTCTTAAATAGATAGATTGTGGGAGTAAAGAATAATTGTAATTGCAGTCCTTTTCAGGACTAGGTTACATCAGTTCCTATCAGTTTTTGCCAGGCAGGTCTGTGCCAGTGCTGTGCAAGTTTTTTTCACAGCATTTGGCTGAATCTAGCAAAGCTAATCCTTTTTGGCCTATTGCAGAGTGTGTTAGTCAGTGGAGTAGCCTATCTGTGTTGCAAGATATACCACCTAGTGAAGTAAAATCTTTTGGGCATAGCATCATTCTATTAGTCCATCTATACTGACCTCCATCAGGTTGCAAATTGAATATAATTTTTTTCTGCATCTAGCTCTGAAAAAATATTTGGGCTTCTAGCAGTGTGTGGGACTTGTTCTATTAGTCCATCTATACTGACCTCCATCAGGTTGCAAACTGAATATAATTTTTTTCTGCATCTAGCTCTGAAAAAATATTTGGCCTTCTAGCAGTGTGTGGGACTTTCTCTATTAGTCCATCTATACTGACCTCCATCAGGTTGCAAATTAAAAATAATTTATATCTGCATCTAGCTCTGAAAAAATATTTGGCCTTCTAGCAGTGTGTGGGACTTTCTCTATTAGTCCATCTATACTGACCTCCATCAGGTTGCAAATTCAAAATAATTTTTTGTCTGCATCTAGCTCTGAAAAAATATTTGGCCTTCTAGCAGTGTGTGGGACTTTCTCTATTAGTCCATCTATACTGACCTCCATCAGGTTGCAAACTGAATATATTTTTTTTCTGCATCTACCTCTGAAAAAATATTGGGCTTCTAGCTGTGTGTGGGACTTGTTCTATTAATCCATCTATACAGACCTCCATCAGGTTGCAAACTGAATATAATTTTTTTCTGCATCTACCTCTGAAAAAATATTTGGGCTTCTAGCTGTGTGTGGGACTTGTTCTATTAATCCATCTATACAGACCTCCATCAGGTTGCAAACTGAATATAATTTTTTTCTGCATCTACCTCTGAAAAAATATTTGGGCTTCTAGCTGTGTGTGGGACTTGTTCTATTAGTCCATCTATACTGACCTCCATCAGGTTGCAAACTGAATATAATTTTTTTCTGCATCTAGCTCTGAAAAAATATTTGGCCTTCTAGCAGTGTGTGGGACTTTCTCTATTAGTCCATCTATACTGACCTCCATCAGGTTGAAATTAAAAATAATTTTTATCTGCATCTACCTCTGAAAAAATATTTGGCCTTCTAGCAGTGTGTGGGACTTTCTCTATTAGTCCATCTATACTGACCTCCATCAGGTTGCAAACTGAATATATTTTTTTTCTGCATCTACCTCTGAAAAAATATTGGACTTCTAGCAGTGTGTGGGACTTTCTCTATTAGTCCATCTATACTGACCTCCATCACGCTGCAAATTCAAAATAATTTTTTGTCTGCATCTAGCTCTGAAAAAATATTTGGCCTTCTAGCAGTGTGTGGGACTTTCTCTATTAGTCCATCTATACTGACCTCCATCAGGTTGCAAATTAAAAATAATTTTTATCTGCATCTACCTCTGAAAAAATATTTGGGCTTCTAGCTGTGTGTGGGAATTGTTCTATTAGTCCATCTATACTGACCTCCATCAGGTTGCAAACTGAATATAATATTTTTCTGCATCTAGCTCTGAAAAAATATTTGGCCTTCTAGCAGTGTGTGGGACTTTCTCTATTAGTCCATCTATACTGACCTCCATCAGGTTGCAAATTAAAAATAATTTTTATCTGCATCTAGCTCTGAAAAAATATTTGGCCTTCTAGCAGTGTGTGGGACTTTCTCTATTAGTACATCTATACTGACCTCCATCAGGTTGCAAATTAAAAATAATTTTTTGTCTGCATCTAGCTCTGAAAAAATATTTGGCCTTCTAGCAGTGTGTGGGACTTTCTCTATTAGTCCATCTATACTGACCTCCATCAGGTTGCAAATTCAAAATAATTTTTTGTCTGCATCTAGCTCTGAAAAAATATTTGGCCTTCTAGCAGTGTGTGGGACTTTCTCTATTAGTCCATCTATACTGACCTCCATCAGGCTGCAAATTAAAAATAATTTTTATCTGCATCTACCTCTGAAAAAATATTTGGCCTTCTAGCTGTGTGTGGGATTGTTCTATTAGTCCATCTATACTGACCTCCATCAGGTTGCAAATTAAAAATAATTTTTATCTGCATCTAGCTCTGAAAAAATATTTGGCCTTCTAGCAGTGTGTGGGACTTTCTCTATTAGTCCATCTATACTGACCTCCATCAGGTTGCAAATTAAAAATAATTTTTTGTCTGCATCTAGCTCTGAAAAAATATTTGGCCTTCTAGCAGTGTGTGGGACTTTCTCTATTAGTCCATTATACTGACCTCCATCAGGTTGCAAATTCAAAATAATTTTTTGTCTGCATCTAGCTCTGAAAAAATATTTGGCCTTCTAGCAGTGTGTGGGACTTTCTCTATTAGTCCATCTATACTGACCTCCATCAGGCTGCAAATTAAAAATAATTTTTATCTGCATCTACCTCTGAAAAAATATTTGGACTTCTAGCTGTGTGTGGGACTTGTTCTATTAGTCCATCTATAATGACCTCCATCAGGTTGCAAACTGAATATAATTTTTTTCTGCATCTAGCTCTGAAAAAATATTTGGCCTTCTAGCAGTGTGTGGGACTTTCTCTATTAGTCCATCTATACTGACCTCCATCAGGTTGCAAACTGAATATATTTTTTTTCTGCATCTACCTCTGAAAAAATATTGGGCTTCTAGCTGTGTGTGGGACTTGTTCTATTAATCCATCTATACAGACCTCCATCAGGTTGCAAACTGAATATAATTTTTTTCTGCATCTACCTCTGAAAACATATTTGGGCTTCTAGCTGTGTGTGGGACTTGTTCTATTAGTCCATCTATACTGACCCCCATCAGGTTGCAAACTGAATATAATTTTTTTCTGCATCTAGCTCTGAAAAAATATTTGGCCTTCTAGCAGTGTGTGGGACTTTCTCTATTAGTCCATCTATACTGACCTCCATCAGGCTACAAATTAAAAATAATTTTTATCTGCATCTACCTCTGAAAAAATATTTGGCCTTCTAGCTGTGTGTGGGACTTGTTCTATTAGTCCATCTATACTGACCTCCATCAGGTTGCAAATTAAAAATAATTTTTATCTGCATCTAGCTCTGAAAAAATATTTGGCCTTCTAGCAGTGTGTGGGACGTTCTCTATTAGTCCATCTATACTGACCTCCATCAGGTTGCAAATTAAAAATAATTTTTTGTCTGCATCTAGCTCTGAAAAAATATTTGGCCTTATAGCAGTGTGTGGGACTTTCTCTATTAGTCCATCTATACTGACCTCCATCAGGTTGCAAATTCAAAATAATTTTTTGTCTGCATCTAGCTCTGAAAAAATATTTGGCCTTCTAGCAGTGTGTGGGACTTTCTCTATTAGTCCATCTATACTGACCTCCATCAGGTTGCAAATTAAAAATAATTTTTTGTCTGCATCTAGCTCTGAAAAAATATTTGGCCTTCTAGCAGTGTGTGGGACTTTCTCTATTAGTCCATCTATACTGACCTCCATCAGGTTGCAAACTGAATATATTTTTTTTCTGCATCTACCTCTGAAAAAATATTTGGGCTTCTAGCTGTGTGTAGGACTTGTTCTATTAGTCCATCTATACTGACCTCCATCAGGTTGCAAATTGAATATAATTTTTTTCTGCATCTAACCCAGCCAATAGTTTTGGCCTAATACCACAGTTTGGCCACTCAGCTCTGCTCGGTTCCCATCCATTGTTTTTTTGTGCAAACAACTCCAGAGTTGTGAATTAGTTAACCACCAAAATGAGTGGAAAAAGGCCTGCTGCTGGTGGAAAGGGGAATAGGCGTGTTGGCAAGGGGTAAAAAGGTTGTGTCCGTGGGGTAGGTGTTAAAGCAACAGTAACATCTGCAGAAGAAAGACCATCTTCCAGCCAAACTAAAATGTCTACTTCTTTTAGCGGACAATGTGATAAGATCCCTTTCTTACGGCCACGCCAATCGCTACAAATTCCAGATGAGGCACAAAAACAGCAGGTGCTTCAACGGATATCAAGTGCTCCTTTAAGTGGGCTCTCCTCCACATCAACTTCAACATCACAAATACTCCAGTCCTCAAAGGTGTCACCCCAATCGCACTTGCTTCCTCACAGCTCGCAAATCTCCAGCTGCCCGTCTGAGTATGAGGTAGAACAGATGGTTGAGTCTGCAGAACTGTTTACTCATACAATAGCCTGGGAATCAGAGGTCGACTCCAGCGCTTCTGTGAATCCAGACGAGGAAATGATCTGCACTGATGCCCAGAATCTTTATGAGTCGGATCCTGGACCAGACGCAGAAGGCTCTGACCATAATGTAGACCCTCATTCCCAAACTGTAACTCCTGTTGGTGGAGACAATGAGGAAGACGATGATGAGACTCAAATACCTGATTGGAGCGACAACTTTAGTTTTTTGTCAGGGCAGGAACAGGTTGGCTCTGAGGACGACGGGTGTGATAACGCACAGGGTGATGATGATGAGGTTGGAGATCCCACTTACTGTCAACCCACAGTCAGCCAAGAGATGAGGTCAGCAGAGGAGGTGGAGGAAGATGCTAGTGATGACGAGGTCAGGTTGCGCCTTCCTGGACAGAGACGTAGTACTGGAAGCACGTCAACAACTGCATCCTCAAACACAACTCTGCCTCTCACCACAAGTCATGGTGGCTCTTCAGGTCGCATGGGTGCTAAGCCTTGCATAGCCTGGGCATTTTTTCAGATCGATAAAGATGACCCAACTCATGTTATCTGTAACATTTGTCAGCAAAAGCTAAGTAGAGGCCAAAAAATACATAGTTTGAGTACTTCATGCATGAACCGGCACATGGACATGAAGCATAAGTTGCAGTGGGAAGCTCAGTGTGCTACAATGCAGCCTAGCCGGCCGGGCCAACCACCGTCTGCCATATCTTGTGCATCCGCGGCCTCTTCATCCTCTGTGACTGGGGGGACAGCAGTCACACCTGTTTTGGGGCGCAGACCTGCCACCTCTTTACCCGCAACAGCCAGCGTGATTGGCAGGTCATCATTTTCTTTGGAGGTGGTAACACCAGCTGGTGTTGAGCGCTGTCCGACATCGATAGCACCACCTTTGGATCAAGGCAACCTAACATGTCCGCCTGCATCTTCCTCGCAGACCGGCAGTTTACCGGGGACACCCTTATCAACCCCGTCTAAGCACAATAGCCAGCCCTTGGTCCCTCAGATGTGGACAAGTAAAAGACCATTTCCTCCTAGCCATGAGAAAGCTAAGAGGTTGAATTTCACCATCTGCAAGCTCTTGGCTACAGAGATGCTGCCTTTCCATGTGGTGGACACAGAGGATTTTCGAGACCTTATGTCCGTCGCAGTGCCCCAGTACCAGATGTCCAGTCGGCACTACTTCTCAAAGAAAGGTGTGCCTGCGCTCCACCAGCATGTCGCACACAACATCACCGCTTCTTTGAGAAACTCTGTGTGTGACAGGGTGCATTTCACCACAGACACTTGGACGAGTAGGCATGGACAGGGGCGTTACATGTCGCTGACTGGGCACTGGGTAACTATGGTGACAGCAGGACAAGGGGCTGCTGTCCAAGTCTTGCCGTCCCCACGAGTTGTGCGTCAATCCTCTTTATGTCAAAGTTCCTCCACTGCTTCTGCCTCCTCAACCTCCTCTCGGTCTTCCACCTGCACCCAAAGCCTGTCTGGTCATGCCACAAGCTTTCTAACTGCGCAGAAGGGATCCTGCACACCTCCTTACTATGCTGGCAGTAGGGCTCAACGTCATCAGGCGGTTTTTACTTTGAAATGTCTGGGAAATGTGAGTCACACAGCTGAGGAGTTGTGGTCAGCTCTGGAGAACCAATTTCATGAATGGTTGTCTCCACTGGACCTGAAACCAGGGAAGGCCGTGTGCGACAATGCTGCAAACCTGGGTGCGGCCCTTCGCCGGGGCAATGTCACACACGTGCCTTGTATGGCTCACGTGTTGAACCTGGTTGTCCAGCAATTTTTAGCCCACTATCCCAGACTAGATGGCCTTCTGCAGAGGGCACGGTCGCTGTGTGCTCACTTCCGCCGTTTGCATCCCGCAGCTCAGCGACTTACATCTCTACAGAAGTCGTTGGGCCTGCCACTTCACCGGCTAAAATGCGATGTGCCTACCCGGTGGAATTCAACTCTGCACATGTTGCAGCGACTGTGGCAGCACCAACAAGCCCTAGTGCAATACGTTCTGACGTATAGCCTGGGCCAACGAGATCCAGAGGTGGGGCAAATCACGCTGGAGGAGTGGTCTCAGATCAGGGACCTATGCACCCTTCTGCACAGTTTTGAAATGGCGACGAAGATGTTTAGTGCTGACGATGCCATTATCCGCATGACTATTCCGGTGATTTACATGCTGGAGCACATGTTAAACAGAATTCGGAGTCAGGTGGTGGCACAAGAGGAGGTGGAGGAAGTAGAGGAGGAGGAATTGTATGCGGAAGGGCTAACATCTGCAAGGTCCAGACGGTCGGCAGCACCAAGGCGGCAGGCATGTGAGGGTGGGGGAGATGGTTTTACCAGGGCGCATGGTAGCAGCCAAACTAGTGAGGAAGGTGCAGGAGCCCAGGAAGAAGTGGAGGACGAACTGATGGAAGACTCATCAGATGAGGGAGACCTTGATCACATTTCTGTTGTGCGAGGTTGGGGGGAGAGGACAGAGGAAGGAAGCATGATTGTTACCTCGCCACCAACACAACAGGGACTTGGTGCTCCTGGATGCGCAACACACATGAGTGCCTTCTTGCTGCACTACCTGCAACATGACCCTCGAATTGTGAGAATTAGAAATAATCCTGACTACTGGGTTGCCACACTGTTAGATCCCCGGTACAAAAGTAAATTTGCAGAAATTATTCCTGCCATAGAAAGGGATGCACGCATGCAGGAGTATCAGCAGAGACTGTTGCAGAATCTTACATGTGCTTTTCCATAAAACACCAGTGGTGCACGTAGTGAATCTCACAGTTCCAACTTGCCAACCGTGGGACCGTCAAGTGTTCAGCACTCAAACCGTAACAGAACCACAGTATCTGCTGGCAACATCAATTTTGCGGAATCATTTCACCACTTTTTTAGCCCATCCTTTGCAAGGCCACAGGAGACAAGAAGTCTGACACATAGTCAACGCCTAGAGATGATGGTACAGGAGTATCTCCAAGTAAACATTGAAGCCATGACTGTGTCACTGGACCCTTGCTCTTTTTGGGCTTCCAATCTGGATAAATGGCCGGAGCTAGCCACTTACGCCTTGGAGATCTTGTCATGCCCCGCAGCCAGCGTTCTGTCTGAACGTGTGTTCAGCACTGCTGGTGGTGTGCTGACAGATAAGCGCACGCGGCTCTCCACTGATAATGTAGACAGACTCACGTTCATAAAGATGAACAAATCATGGATCCGAAACGACTTTTCTACCCCTGTGTCATTCTGGGGAGAGTAAAAGCTTGATGATTGGTTAAAATCACCCTACCAACCGTTTTAAGCTTTCAAATTACTAATCATGTTTATCTGTATCTTGGCTGGAAAATAATTTGGGCTTTGTAGCAGTGTGCAGCACTGATTCTATTAGGCCATCTATAATAAGCTCCACCAGATTTAAAATTACTAATCATGTTTATCTGTATCTTGACTGGAAAATAATTTGGGCTTTGTAGCAGTGTGCAGCACTGATCCTATTAGGCCATCTATACTAAGCTCCACCAGATTTAAAATTAATAATAATTTTTAGCTGCATCTAGCCCGAAAAATAATTTTGGGGCTCCGAGATGCGCAAGACACATAAGTGCCTTCTTGCTGCACTACCTGCAACATGACCCTCATATTGTCAGAATTCGAAGTAATCATGACTACTGGGTTGCCACACTCTTAGATCCCCCAAACTTTTCGATCAACCTTTTCATTTTAATAAAGACCAAAAAAATGGTCATTTTTGAAATTATAAGCATTAGCAGGTTTTTAGAAACTGAAATCAAACAGTTTTCAACTCAAAACTTTATTCTAGGTGATGTTACATTTTCACATAGGACCCCTTGTTCGAAAGGAGCTTCTGAACTCTCTCGTCCATTGAATTTGTCAGGTTTTGGATGGTTTCTGCTTCAATTGTTTTGCATGAGGACAGAATACCCTCCCAGAGCTGTTGCTTAGATGTGAACTGCCTCCCGCCATCATAGACAATCCTTTTGATGATGCTCCAGAGGTTCTGCATGGGGTAGAGGTCAGGGGAGCATGGGGGTCACACCATAAGTTTGTCCCCTTTTATGCCCATATCAGCCAGAGATGCAGATGTTTTATGTGCAGCATGAAATGGTGCATTATCATGCAAAAAAATGATCTTGCTGTGAAATACATGGTTCTTCTTCTTGAACCATGGCAGGAAGTGCTGTTTGAGAAAATCCACATACATTATGGAGTTCATCTTTAGCGCCTTCAGGGATCCTAAAGGGGCCGACAATCTCTCTCCCCATGATTCCAGCCCAAAACATTACTCCACCTCCTCCTTGTTGGCGCTGTAGCCGTGTTTGCGTGGGGTGTCCATCAACCAGCCATCCTCCACTCCATCCATCTGGACCATCGAGCGCTGCACGGCACTCATCCGTGAACAAAACAGTTTTGAAATCAGTCTTCATGTAAGGTTTGGCCCACTGGAGCCGTTTCTGCTTGTGTGAAGTGGATAGAGGAGGTCGACAGGATGGCGTATGCACAGTTGCAAACCTCTGAAGGACCCTGCATCTTGTTGTTCGGGGGACGTTGGAGGCACCAGCAGCTTCAAAAACTTGTCTGCTGCTATGACAAGGCTTTTTTGCCGCTGCTCTTTTAACCTGACGTAATTGCCTGTAGGAAAGAGTCCTCAATTTGCCCTTATCAGCACGCACACGTGTGTACTGTGAATCAGCTACATACTTCTTGATTGCCAAGACACTTCATCCTGATCATCGCACAATGTTGATTGTAGTCATGCCTTGACCTAAACACTCCACAATTTGTTGCTTCTCAGCAGCCGACACATCCTTTTTCTTTCCCATTTTGGCAGAAAATGTAGGCTGCTTAAAAATGTGAGACAGCCTTCTTAAGTAGTCTTGCCTTTCATTGGACACACCTGCCAAACTAATTAGCACAGGTGTCTGCAATTGCTTACAGTGATATAAAGAGCCCTGACACACATCACCATCAATGAGTTTAACTGACAAACAAATTCTTCCCTTATCACTCCTAAACACTTTTTGCATAATAATTTGGAACACAGTGTACATGTGCTTTTCCACAAAACACCAGTGGTTCACGTAGTGAATCTTACAGTTCTAACTTGCCAACCGTGGTCTGTATGGAGTTGTTCAATAAAGGGCCCAAAATTAAGATAACATAGATGGGAGAGGTCTCTATGAATAGGAATTCCTAAGTATTTGATACCCTGTGAGGGCCAGGCAAAGGGAAAGTTGGACTGGATGGAATCCTATATGGATTTGGGGAGGGAGACATCGAGGGCCTCAGACTTCGCTGCATTGATTTTAAAATTTGACCATGTAGCAAAGTGATCTATTTCAGCCATAACAGCATGGATGGATATATGTGATTGAGTGATATATACTAGGACATCATCAGCAAATAGAGAGCACTTGTACTCGGTGCCTCCCACCTCAATCCACCTAATATTGGGGTTATGGCGAATTGATGAGAGCAGGTGCTCCGTCACTAGGATGTATAAGAGAGGGGACAGAGGACATCCCTGCCTTGTCCCATTGGTGATTGTGAAAGGTGATGAAAATGTTCTGATGCACCCCCTGGGCCTTGGGACACCCGGAGCCGGACCCTTTTTGGTGGATGCTGGTGGTTGTAGTCTTCGTGGCGGCGACCCGGTTCTGTGGCTCAGGGTGGTCAAACCAGTGGCGGAACTATTTATGTGGTTTTGATGTTTAAATGTCCGACTACGCCACCTGTGGATTGCGGTCAGAGTGAACCGCCGCTGCAGGGCAGACCGCAGAGGCTGGTGTTGTGGGTGCAGCAGAGCATAGCATAACTCCCCACGGGAGGAGTATAGCCTCAGGGCAGTGTATGCGGAGGATGGGGGTGATGGTGCAGGGCAGCAGCAGTAACGACACGGAGTCAGTGATGCAGTCCAGGGCCTTTACTCACAGTTCTTATTATCCAGACCATGTCTGCAGGTAACGGCTGCCCACGTCGTACTGTGCTCACCAGGTGAGGGGCTCAGACAACTCCCAGATAACTTTGGAGCGCTTCACAGGACCCCCTTTGTGTGTCCTTTGTCTGGCCTTTCTTACCAACCCTTCTGTCCGGCTGCCTCGGGGCCTCCTCTTGGTAAACTTGGCGCCAGTTTCCCTGACCCTATGTGGTGCCTTCCTAGCGGGTGTAGCGAGGGGCTGCGCCACATAAAATGTCACAGCCTCCGGTTTCTAGCTGAGGGTCGTTTCCTGCCTCCACTAGTTTCGGGGACCGGTCTCCCCCTTTGGCCTGACCCCTCCACGCAGGTGGATTCGGGCGTGCGGTGGCGACTCGCCCGTCCGCACCCCTGGGATCCCTTTATTCCTCGTTCCTGGAGCCTTTTCCGCTCCTCTTCCTTCCTTCTCCCTCTTCCAGGCCTGGGCCTCTGTTTCTAGGCCCGCCTCCGGAGCAGAGCTCATGCAGAGCCCCTGCTCCCTGCCACTTCTGCTCAGACTTCTCTGCACTGAACTAAGATGGTGCCCACCTTTTATACTCCCTTCTCAATGCACCCAGGAACTGCTTCCTCCCTGCTCCTGCACTACAGGGTTCCCCTTCCTCAGTGTTCCCTCCCCCCACTCCAGCCAGGGACAGGGACTGTCGTGCCCATCTCAGAGGCATATTGGTCGCCCTGCCCCACGGCAATGTGGTGTAATGCATGCAGGTGTCGGGTCCTGATCCACACTCCATCCTTACCTGAGAGTGAGATATCACACCTCTGGGTGAGGTGCAATACCTCTGTAGCAACCGAGCCCTCAGGGTGCTACAGTTCCATTTATCTTCAGCCTAGGTGACGTATTGTGATACAGGGCCGTGATTTTGGCTATAAAAGGGTCCCCTAGACCCCTACCCCAAGCTTTTTAAGAGAATCATATATGGCGTGCCAGGAGACTCTATGGAATGCTTTCTCAGCATCCAACGAGAGTATCTAATTACAAATTTTTAACTGCATCTAGCCCAGGAAATACTTTGTGCCTAGTAGCAGTGTCTGCTAGTCAGCGGATTATCCCGGCTGTTAAGCAAGCTACACCACCTGTAGTTTGGACACTTAATTTTTTCAAAGGAAATGCTTCGGGACCACGGGATACTCAGTGAAGAGCATCAGGAGGCACCCCAAGGCATAGGGGCTGGGACTGGCAGTAGGATGCCTTGCGGTGGACAGCCGAGCTCGATCCTTATAAAAGCTTTTTAACCGCAGCAGCTTTAGTGGACGCTACTGGAGCTGGAATTACGCGGCTGCTGGCATGAGACTTGCCCTCCAATAGATCCTTGTAAATGGATTTAAAGTGTATTCATTCAAATTAGAGAGACAATTTAAATTAAAAAGCTTAGAGCTGCCTCCACCACAGGGGGGCTCGCTCGACCCACCAGCTGACAGGCACCAGTATTGGGAGAGGGGGGCTGGCCGTCAGGGTTCACCGCGGCTCTGGTACAAACCCGGCGACACGGAGGTGGCACGGGCAAGAGCGGACTGAACGTGTCGGCTTCTCACTTTTTGGATTTTAGAAGGGCATGACATGCCTATATCTGTGTCTCCCCCTCCTTTTACTCCTCCACCTCTTTTCTTTTCGCATGACTATATGTACTTGTCACTTTTCCATGTGTTAGTTGTGTCTTCTGAGCAGTTTGTCAGCTTTTGGACACCTTTGAAGGTGTTTTCTATGTGTTTCTATGTGTTTTTGTTTGCCTGCCATTGGTTTTAACGGTGTTCGAAGGTGTTCGACAAACAGTTCGACGAACAGTTCGGCGAACACACGGGTGTTCGACGAACCGAACTCGAACACTATGGGGGTGGCTCAACACTATTCAAAACTACAACTTGCCCTGCAAAAAAAAACTACTTATAGCTATATCAGTGGGAAAAAAAGTTATACTTCTTTGCAGTCCTGATGATCCAAGGAAAAAGGACTAATGTAATGTAAAAAATGGTACAATAAGAAACTCCGATGAACATAAATAAACATTTATGTAAAGCCAGAATTGTACCCAGGGCCAGCTCCAGGTTTTCATGGGCCCCAGGCGAAAGAGTCTCAGTGGGTCCCTTTAACACATACGACGATTCATGATGCACAGGTACCGCAGCGAAATATATATAGTACAATGCCGAAGATTTCACTTCTTACATTATATGAGGGATATCTATTGTAAATTCTACAAAAGCTCAGAAACCGGCGAATCCTCGCAGCACACACAGTGCAGGCCGGACAGTATAATCCTCCATACAGTATTATGGACCCCATATATTGCTCCATACAGAATAATGGACCCCATATAATGCTCCATGCAGAATGCTGGTCCCCATATAATGCTCCATACAGGATACTGGCCCCAATATAACTCTCCATACAGGATACTGGCCCCCATATAACACTTCATACAGGAAACTGGCCCCCATATAAAGCTCCTTACAGGATACTGGCCCCCTTATAAAGCTCCATAGAGAATACTGTCCCTCTTATAACGCTCCATACAGGATACTGGCCCCCATATAACTCTCCATACAGAATACTGGCCACCATATAACGCTCCATACAGAATACTGGCCACCACATAATGCCCCATGCAGGATGTCACTTCCCTCCATATAATGCCCCATGCAGGATGTCACCCCCCCGATATAATGCCCCATGCAGGATGTCACCTCTCCCCCTCATATAATGCCCCATGCAGCATGTCACCTCTCCCCCCCATATAGTGCCCCATGCAGGATGTCACTTCCCCCCCATATAATGTCTCATGCAGGATGTCACTTCCCCCCATATAATGCCCCATGCAGGATGTCATCCCCTCATATAATGCCCCATGCAGGATGTCACTCCCCATATAATGCCCCATGCAGGATGTCACCTCTCCCCCCCATATAATGCCCCATGCAGGATGTCACCCCCCATATAATGCCCCATGCAGGATGTCACCTCTCCCCCCCATAAAATGCCCCATACATATATTAAAAAAAATCAAATACTCACCTCACTTCTCACCTGCTGCTGCTGCTCTGGACTTCAGCGTCGCCGGCATCTTCCCGCTCTGTGCTGTGAAGGCTCAGGTAAAGACGTGTAAAGACGTCACCGTGCCCTCTGACCAGAGATGTTACAGTGCAGCAGCCGTGGAAGAGACCAGAGCTGCTGCGAAGGCACAGGGGAGGGGTAAGTATTGTGCCGGGGCCCTGAGCAAGCAGGGGGATGTCAGGCACTGGCACCAGCATCGCACCGTTCATGGGTCCCATAGCGCGCCGGGGTGTCTGGCGGCGAGTGGGCCCCCCACCTTCTCAGGGCCCCGGCACTTGCCCGGGTGTGTCGGGTGCTGACGCTGGGCCGGATTGTACCATTAAAAAGTTGCACATTTTTGCATAAGCCATACATGAATAACTTAACACTAAAACAGGTACAAATTTTAGCTTATGGCCTTAGAATGGAGAGTGGGCAGCATGAGGGACTTAGTATGGAGGGGAACAAAGTGGGTGGCTTAGTATGAAGAAGGGGTCAGCATGGGGAGCACACATTATGGAGAACGGGCTGCTTAGGGGGCTCAGAATGGAGAGGGAGCAGCACTGAGTGTTTAGCATGGAAAGGACAGAGTAGTGGTCAGCATGTGAGGCTCACAGTATGGAGAAGGAGCAGCCTGAGGGGGTTCCGAATAGACAGGGTGCAGAATGGGTGGCTCAGTATGGAAGAAGGATATTGTGAGTAAATTAGTATTTAGAAATGACAGCATTGGAGGCTCAGTACAGAGTTTGGGCAGCATGGGAGCTAAATATGGAGAAGGTGCAGCATGGGGAGCTCTTTATAGAAAAGAGACAGCATGAGAAGCCCATTATAGAAATGGGGTGCCATGAGGGGCTTAGTTTGGAGACAGGAAAGCAAGGGTGCCTCAGTATGGAGTGAGAACAGCATGGGGCTTAGTATGGAGAAGGCTTGGAATGGAGGGGTTTGGCATGGAGAGAGGACAGCATGGGAGAGACAGTGTGAAGAGGGACAGCATGGGGTGGGGACAGTGTGGAGATCATAGTTCATAAGTGAGGAAGAAGTAGTGGGTATATTTCAAAGGGAAGGACAGAGTGGCAGTTTAAATTTATAAAGAGAGGTATGGCAGTCATAGTTCACAAAGGCAAACAATGTGGTGTCATAGTGTCATGCTGAGTCACTACTCACAGGCAAGCCATGAGACAGGGTAGTCAGGAGGTCCAAGGTTAGATACCAGGAGGGCTCGTAGTACATAGGGGTAAGACAAGGGTGTGGTAAGATAACAGTCCAGAGGCAAATGCCAGGAGGGTACGTCAAGACAAGGGAGTACAACAAACGGATAGTCAGAGGCAAAGTTTGGGGTCAGATACCTAAAGTTAGAGAGTGTTAAAAGCAAAAGGAATAATCCACACGAATAGTCACGACAAGTCCAAGGTCCAGCAACAAGATCAAAAAGGCAGACGCAAAGCAAGCAAATACACCTAACCAAGCTAAGCTGCTACTGACAATGTGCTGCTCACAGCAAGCCAGCTAAAAAGCTTGCATATCACTGAAGATGGCAGGCACCTGGGGAAATGCTCGCAGGCTAGACCAGATTCAGCAGCAGGGCTTCCAATCAAAATGCTGACAGCCCAGCACGCCCTAGCATCAGATTGGATGACTAGACTGTCACTCACAAAATCAATAGTCCAGAACAATCCAGATCTTATAGGGTGGCTGAGCTGTCACTCACAGCGCTGTACACCACAGTCAGTGATGAAACCGTGACACATAGTATATTAGTGGGATGGTGGGGCAGTCATAGTATATAAGGGGGAAGGTCTAGTGGGAATGTTTTATAGAAGAGGATAATGTGGAGGTCAAGTACCATAAGAGGAACAATGTAGGTGTGTCACCCAAGGCCTGGATGCCACAAACTTGTAAGGCTGTGTCTGAGAGCAGGAGGGAGGTTCTCTGGTCATGGACCATTTGCATGCAGCACCTCCTGTCCCAGGCCAGTAGGGGGAGCAGGCTGCCCCTATAAAAACTGGTACTGAGGGCAGGTTTAGAGAGACCAGGACCCACTTCTGAAGCATTCAGGAGGCAAAGGAGGAACAGAAAGCCAGGGACAGAGGCGACGAGAGCCGGTCCTGGCAGAGAGAGACTACACAACCGGACACTGGGGTCCGAGGCTGTCAGGGTTGCAGGTCCTGCAGCAGATAACCAACCCGCAAGGGATTTCAGGTCCCTTGGCCTAAGAAGCCTGGAGGCTCCGCCACACAGAGGGACCGGTACAGCACGGAGAAGCTACAGGTACCTAAGGCCCGAGTCGCAAGCCATACAGGCGGAGTACACGGCAAGCTCAGGGACGTGGGCTATCATACCACTAAAGGGGGAGATAGTCAGCAAGGGCAGAGAGAGAACGGTAGGCCTACCCACTCACTCTGACCAGCGGAGCTCGCCCGAATGCCCTCAGACACCCAGGTCCATTCCTACCCTGTACTCCTGGTGGGTCTGTGATAAGATCTGCAGTAAAAGACCCTGGACTGCATTATTGGACTCTGTGTGGTTACTGCTGCGCGTGCACCATCACCCCCAGCATCCTATTAAACTGCCCTGAGGCAACACTCCTCCCGTGGGGAGTTGTACTATTCCCTGCTGCATCCCCAACACCAGCCTCAGCGGTCTGCCTTGCAGCGGCGGTCCTCCCTGACCGCAATCCACAGGTGGCGTAGTCGGACATTACCTAAAACATATAAAAGGCTGCCACTGGTCTGACCACCCTGAGCCACGGGACTGGGTCGCCACTACTACTCCCAGCATTGCCCTGAAGTCCGGTCTCGAGTGCCCCACGGCCCAGGGGGTGAGTCATAGGGGTTATATTTTGTGCAGGAAGAAAAGTGAGGGTTAATTTATTCAGGGGCACAGCGTAGAAATTATTTAGGACAAGACATGGATGATTACTTTTATTCAGGTGGCATAATAATGACTATTTCTAAGAGCACTATGTTAGGATGTGCTGCATAAGAGGAAAGTCTGCAAAGATGAGCTATAGCTGTGAAAAGTCATCATGGCATCAGGATGTGAACCTATAAGGTACCTACAGTGGCTTGCAAAAGTATTCACCTCCTTGAATTTTTACCTATTTTGTTACACTACAACCTGTGTTTAAATATTTTTGTAAACCGATTTGTGTGTGATGTATCAGCACTAAATAGTCTAAGGCTATGTGCCCACGATACAGAAATGCTGCATATTTTTTACTCTTCTCCCTGGCAGGAAAAAGGCATGCGCTTTTTACATGCGTTTTTTCCCGCCAGGTAGAAGCATTTGTCAAGTGTCTTTGCATGCATTTCTGCATGCAGGTTATCAAGTGCTTTTCCAAGCGATTTTAGCATCACTTGGAAAGTGCTTGACAACTTGTTCACACTATATAAATCCATGCAACCGGCATGGATTTATAGTAGTGTGACCAAGTTAGTTAAAAAAAAGAATAAGAATGGTAAAAAATAAAAAAATTAAGTTTATACTTACCTTTCAGTGTTCTCCCGGTGTTATCTCCGCTGCGTCCGGTGTGTTGGGCGGCTCGCACTGTTATGAAGGACCTGCGGTGACGTCATTGAGCCATGTGATGGGTCACATGACTCAGTGACGTCATGGCAGGTCCTTCACAACAGCGCAAGCATTGCAAGAGACCGGACGGAGCAGACAAAACACCGGGAGGACACCGGAAGGTAAGCATAAACTTTATTTTTTATTTTAAATTCTTTTTTTTACAGTTTCTATGGTACCCAGGTCTGGATGAGAGTCTCCTCTCCTCCAGACTTGGGCACCATCCACACATAGAAACGCATAATATCCGTGTGTACAAATGTACTGACACGGATATTATGCGTTTCAATGCAAGTCAATGGCGGCGATTACGCTGCGTGTCCGCCAAATTAATGGACATGCTGCAGATTTTTGAGAGCAGCATAAATGCTGCGGAAAAATCCACAGCATGGGCATTGACATTGCGGCTTGTCATTGGGGACCATGGGAGGTGGATTACCAAGCGTTTCCGAAGCGTTTAGGCTGCACACAGCCTTAGTTGGTGAAGTGAGAAAAATCTAGGCGTAAATTAAATGTATGGGATCAAAAAACTAAAACTTGGCATGTGCATATGTAGTCACCTCTTTTGTGATGAAGCCCCCAAAACTTTCTGGTGCAAGCAATTACCTTCATAAGTCACATGTTTAGTGATAGGAAGTCCATCTGTGTGCAATCTAAGTGTCACATGGTCTGTCACTATATACACACCTTTTCTATAAGGCCACAGAGGCTGCAACATCATTAAGCTAGAGGCACCACTAATCAAACAACATCATGAAGACCAAGGAGATCTCCAAACAACTCAGTGACAAAATTGTTGAGAAGTACAAGTCAGGGTTAGTTTCTAAAAAAATATCCCAATCTCTGATGATCCCCCGCAGCACCATCAAATTCATTATCATTGAATGGAAAGAACATGGTTCCATAACAAACCTGCCAAGAGAGGCTCGCCCACCAAAATTCTTAGAATAGGCAAGGTGGGCATTAATCACAGAGGCAGCACAGAAACCAAAGTTAACCCTGAAGGAGCTGCAAAGTTCCTAAGCAGAAACTGGAGTACCTGTTACCACTATAAGCCATACACTCCATACATGTCGCCTTTATGGAAGACTGGGCAGAAAAAAGCCTTTACTTACACACAAAAATTGTAAGACTCATTTTGAGTTTGCCAAAAGACACCTGGGAAAACTATGTCTGGCGTCAAACGAACACAGCTCATCACCTCAAGAACACCATGTTTTTTGGCAGCAGAGACTGAGTCTGAGTCAAGGGGAAAATGGATGGTGCAAAATACAGGGATATTGTTCAGCAAAACCTGTTTCAGTATGTCAGTGATTGAGACTGGGACGGAGGTTCACCTTCCAACAAGACAACGACCCAAAGCATGCTGATAAAGTAACACTCAAGTGGTTTAAGGGGAAACGTGTAAATGTTTTGGAGTGGCCTAGTCAAAGCCCAGCCCTTAATCCAATTGAGAATCTGTGGTCAGACTTGAAGATTGCTGTTCACCAGAGGAAACCATCTAACTTGAAGGAGTTGGAGCAGTTTTGCCCAGAGGAATGGGAAAAAATCCCAGTGGCCAGATGTGGCTAGCTCATAGAGACTTATCCAAAGTGACATGCAGCTGGAATTTCCGTAAAAGGAGGCTCTACAAAGTACTGACTTTATAGGGGTGAATAGTTATGCACACTAAAGTTTTCAGTTATTTTGTCCTATTTGTTGTTTGCTTCACAATAAAAAGAAAACCATATGTTCACAGTTGTAGACATGTTCTTTACATTAACTGATGCAAACCCTCAAAAAAAGCAGAGAAATTCCAGGTTGTGAGGTAGCAGAACACAAAAAATGCCAAGGGAAGTGGGGTGGTGAATACTTTTGCAAGCTACTGTAAATCTGAAGGTACATTTACATTGACCAATCACAAACTATAAATCACTGTTGATCTGCTATATGAAGCAGATAGGCAGTTGTTTAATAGCTGTGATCTCACATTCATGTGCACAGAACGATAGTTAAAGAAGCTGGCTCCGGTTAATTATTGTATTCTTATCCAAGTACTTACATACATGTTATTTAATAATTTATTCAAAGATCTTTCCTGGTATAGAAGTAAGGCTCACTGGCCTGTAATTTCCTGGCTGCATCTTCTTTCCTTTTTTGCAGATAAGGACAACATTTGCCCTTCTGCAATCTTCTGGGACTTCTCCTGTTCTCCAGGATTTTTCAAAGATTCTGACTAGTGGTTCTGCAATTTCCTCTGCTATCTCTTTCAGTACCCTAGGATGTAATTCATCTGGACCAGGAGATTTAAATTCATTCTTTAACGTGATCGTTCTGTGCTCATAGAATAAAATTGTTCTCTGCAGCACGTGTAAATAGAATGATGTGCTCCCGAGAACTATGGTATTTAAAGGAGTTTGTCACCCCAAAACGACAGTTAAAGGTAATTTGTCACCCCCTGGGAGATATCAGACCTCTACTATGGGCATACAGGTTATAGAAAAGTAAATCTATACATACCTGTATGGCACATAGCAGAGGTTTGATTGCAGAGAAAATTGTTTTGATGAACTCCGTTTTCCACACGCTTGGCGTCCGGGGGACGCCAAGAAATCCCTGCCTATCATTTTATTGTTCCTCTAATTCCCTGCCTATGTGATTAATTACCATATTCCCCCCTCCCCTGCACGTTACAGGGCCCTGTGACGTGCACTGTGCTACCTGACTTCCCGAGCATGCACAAAGCGCCGCTCACGAAGAGCGTGCTTTGCTTCATCCCTGCCCCGAATCTCTGTGCACTGCGCCGCAGAGTTCTATTGTGCAGGCGCCGGGAAGTAACAGTGACTCCCCAGCACCTGCGCAATAGAACCCTGTGGCACAGTGCACAGAGGTTCGGGGCCAGGATGAAGCAAAGCGCGCTCTATTTGAGCAGCGCTTTGCGCATGCCCTGTGATTGAAGACAAGAGATTGGCTTTAATCTACAAAGATTAGGTTGTAATGGTGCACCAAAGCATAGGCGACATCAAGGGGGCACCAAAGCGCCCTCATTTGTATATTAAATAAAAGTGTTAAATTTGTTTTACTCAGTTATATAGTGCTATTAATTTCACGGTGCTTTACACAAAGCGGTATCGTTGTCTCCATTGGGGCTCACAATCTAGATTCAATATCAGTATGTCTTTTGAGTGTGGGAGGAAACCTGTGCAAACATAGGGAGAACATATCTCTTTGGAGAATTTGTTCTTTGTGAGACTTGAACCGAGGCTTTCTGCATTGCAAAGCAGTAGTGATAACCACTGAGCCACAGTGGAATTTTCAGCACATATTAGGTTAAAATGTATAAGCCTGGTATGATTTTAGAAGGTCCACATAACCCTATATAAATGTTTATTGACATTTTGTGGGCGACAGACTTCTTTTAAGAAAACTTAAAAATCATTTCACCCAATGAACGAACATTTTGCTTGTGCATCAGGTGGTTGACATCCGGTTTAGATAGACCAATAATCAGTAAATGCACCTTAAAGAGTAACTAAACTTTTGGGAGATTTTTTATATGTTTTAAATCCATTAATTCTTAGCAGATCATTGGGGGACCGAGTCTTGAGACTCCCACTAATCGCTCAAAAGACCTTTTAGATAAGTGCAGCTCAGAAAACAGTAGGTCATACACACAGCATAGAAAGCCATAATAATGTGTTTTAAGCTGAGGTCTTCTAAGAGGTCTTTTGAGCAAATGGTGGAGGTCCCAGGTCCCAGGGTCACATCACTCAGAATTAATGAACCTAAAATATGTATGATATCTCCCAAAAGTTAAGTTATTTTTTAAATAGTTATCAGTGCTACTGCTTGCATCTAACCCGTACTGTGGTTCCTGCATTGTCTGCAGTCTGATGATGGCTGGTAACAACAACTCCCATCATTTGCTTGCCATTTTTAAGGACATACCAGGAGTTGCAGGCTCATGCAATACAATTGTACATGGAGGAGGCTGACCTAACATAACAATTGATCGCTGTACTAACAATGGCACAATGTATTGTGTTAATTATAGTGCTCTATTCATATACTAATATATACTAACGGTGGTTCTGGTGCTGTATTCTTGTACTGATAATGATTATGGTGCTTTACTCATGTACTAATGATGGTTTTGATAATGCATATATGTTTTGGTAATGTAGTCATGTAATGATGGATGTTCTACTGAAGTATTTGTGCATTGATGGTGGTTCTGGTGATGTATGAATATAGATGTTGTAATCTTCAATGTATTAGGCTTGATACTAGATCATTATAGGGTCAGTCTGCTAGACTGAAAATGCAGCTGTCTGAATGAGGCCATATATGACAATCAGAAGCCACCCAAAGAATGGTTTGGTCACTCCTTTTAACCACTTTGCATCTTTGGAAACCTGATTCCATTAAAATAAGCTCAAAGACTAAACATATGCGAAGCAAGTCATTTCTATATTGTAATTCATATGTTCATTTTTTAGCAATAATTTAGCTATCTTCCAGGTGGGTTACATAATGGATCCATTAAAAAGATGTCGAGTACACATACCCTTAGCCTAACTTACCAGTAGGTGATTAACCACTTAAAGTGCCTATGGCAAGGATTAACACTAAATATGACCTTGGCTAAAAATGTTTTATCAGAAAATGAGCACTTCAGAAAATCTGGGCTCATGTGCTGGCTGAATGTCCATCCATTCCAGATATTTCTTAATTTGACTCTTCAAGAAATGGGATAGGAGAGAAAAACAGTGCCAGGGCCACTATTCTGTGAATCGGTGTAGCAGCAGGCACTATCCTCTGGAGTTGGGATATTTTCTTCTGTGATATCAAGTCCCTTCTTATCTAAATACACCCATAATGTCTGTCATTCTAATAAAATAAGAATTGTAAGGGAATTATATAAGCATTCTTGTGAGAATAATTTAGATGTGCTTAGTTGGCATGCAAAAATCATGAGTTTATCCTGGTGTAAAGAGAATATGAAGTTACAACAGATTAACAATATCCCATGAAACCCATTAAAGTACAATACAAAGCTTTGCTCATTTCCCTGCCATGAAGCCTTCCCTCTCATTATCCTTTTCTTTTGGAAAAAAAAGTTTCACTCTTTCCCACATTAAACGTAACAAATTGCATGTGAATTGCATTTCATCGACTTCACTAAGCTACCTGAACCAAAGGAGTTTTCATTTGTTGCTAAGTGCTGTGATTTAATATCATTAATGATATTGATGGCAAGCTACTCGCTATATTTTAGTGCCTTAAAAATCTGGTAATACTTCTGTATCCATGACCTTGTTTAGAGCCTGTATGGAGAGTGGTGCTCAACTTTTCTCTTCAGAATTCCCCATAGGGGTTCGATTGGGTTGAGATCAGGAGCCATACTTGGCCATTGAATCACTTTAACCCTGTTCTTCAGAAATGCAACAGTGGCCTTAGATGTGTGTTTTGGATCATTGTCATGTTGGAAAAGTGCATATCTGCCAAGGGCACAGAGTGATGGTAGCATCTTCTCTTTCAGTATAGAGCAGTACATCTGTGAATTCATGATACCACCAATGAAATGTAGCCCCCAATACCAGCAGCACTCATCCAGCCTCACAGAAGACACTGCCTCCACCATGTTTCACTGTAGGCACCATGCATTTTTCTTTGTACTCCTCACCATTGCAGCGCCATACAGATTTAAAGCCATTAGTTTCAAAAACATTTGTCTTTATCTCATCATTCCAAGTCCCATAGTCTTCATATTTTTCAGCATGGACCCTGGCAAATTGTAAACAGGCTTTTTTATGCATAGACTTTAGGAGAGACTTTTTTTGCACATGATACCCATGCATGCAACTACTCTGCAGTGTACTTTGTATTTTGTCACAGGAAACCCTCCCTACGGTTTGACTCTCTTCTTTAGCTAATTGCAGTGAACTTGCATGCCAATTTTCTTCAACTCTTCTTATCAGAAGATGATCATTTTTAGGTGTTCACTTCCATGAGACATCTCTGTGAGATGGTTGCAGTTCCATCTTTAGATCTGTAGATTTTTGTGTTACTTTTGCTACAGTATTCTGACTGATAGGTAAAAGTTTGCAGATCTATTTATAGTGTTCATCTTTCTTGTGTGAAGAAGGTATTTTTTTTCAGGTCTTGTGCTATTACTCTTCCAATACATTATGGTATATAAAGGCAAGCAAACAAATTTGTATTTCTATCGGAATTTCACAGATGGTTTCTTTCAAAAGTCAAAAATCCAGTAAAGCTCAAAAAAGTATTATGTAAACATGTATACTCAAGGTGACCAATGATTAATCCCACTGACTTTTCATGGCTGAACCCAAAGACTGAAAGAAAAAAAATTGTCGCTTAATTATTGAGTCACATGTCTGTTTGACTAATGTAGCTTCATTATCTGCTTTCATTTTTTTACAAGGTCACCTCTTGATCTTTGTAGTCTCTGCAACAAAATGAGCCCAAAATAAGCATAAATACAAAGAGGCTCATGTCAAATATGCTGGCTTTATGAATTAGGTGCACAATATGCAGTTAAGGAAGACTTTATGGGCAAGGTACACATTTTGGGAACAGTAAGACTGTTAAGGGGAATCTTTCAGCAGGTTTTTGCTATGTAATCTGAGGATAGTATGATTTAGGGGTTAAAACCCTGAATTCAGCAATGTGTCACTTATTAAGCTGTGTGTTGTTGTGTACTTACAAAGAAGGATTTATCACTAGGAGATAATCACTGCTGGACTATAGCAGCCTATGAGTCCTGGTCCGACCACACCCCCTCCTCTGATAAGCAGCTCACTGTCCATGGACAATGTACAAATAAAGTTGTGGTGTGGGTGGGGTTAACTTTCTGAGCTCTGTTATATGCTACATCTAAAAACTGATTGTGTCACACCTGCTGCACCCAGTAAACGAAATGATAAATCACTGGAATCAGGGTCTTTTTTCCTATATTATGCTGCTCTCAGATGAAGTCACAAAAACCTGGTGACAGATTCACTTTAACTCGTCAAATGTCCCTTTCTATATTGCCATATATATTACTGTCCACTGCACTCCTTTTTTGTTGCCAAAATTTCATTGTAATTTTAACCTGAGATCCATTTAATCATTTCAAACTTCCTGTACCCCATTGGCAAATGATGATGTAAATATAAGTCATGGAATACAAATTAATATTATGTCTCTCAGAATGCGGTCACACAAAATATACCATGGAAGATGTTTTTGTTTGTGAAAAAATGTTACTGTTTCATATCACCGTATTTGTACCAATCCATAAACAGAAATTTAAATAGCAAAATAATGTACATTTACTTCTTAAATTGACTACTGCTACAGCTTTATTACTGTGGTATTCCCCAATAATCTGTTAGTAACATCTGTGCCGACTCATGTCCCCTCGGTTTCCACTTTGGCCGCTGGGCCTGGTTTTCTTTTTCTAGAACTTTTGGTGCTGCTTAATAAGGGAGCTATGGGATTAATTTGGTCTGGTTTTGATTACTTCTTCCTGACAACCCTGGGCAGAGCTCTCAGCTATTTAAAGAAGTTGTCCACCACTTTATATGAACCACCCAATGTATCCCTCCGGGGCCCAGAAGTGTTTTTGTAAATACCTTGCGGTACCTTTTCTGCCTCTGAGAGGCGCTACTGCTGGCCGCTCAGAGGCATCGCGTGACCCGTCACTGATGTCACGTCAAGTGAGGCGTGACATCAGAGACGCGCTCCTCATGGTGGACGCTGGGCTGTGGGCGGGGTTACCTCGTGCGTCACACCCAGCATCCACCTTGCGTTTTCCCAGTGAATGAGGAGAGGGAGAGCGCGCGGTCGATGCCGAGTGTGATGCGGGGGTAAGCCCGCCCACAACCCAGCAGCCACAGGTGGAGCAAGGAAGAGGGACTCTTGGCTGCAGCCTGGACTTGTCGTGACGTCAGCGGTTGTCAGAGCCGGCTACAGCTGGGGGTCACGTGATGCCTGTGAGCAGCAAGCGATAGAGCTGCTCAGAGGCAGAAAAGGCACCACAAGGTATTTAGAGAAACACTTATGGACGCTGGGGGAATACATTGGGGGATCATATAAAGGAGTGGACAACCCCTTTAAACCCCTGAACCTCCCTGAGAGCCCTGGGAAGGGCTGCCAGCTATTTAAACTCCTGTAGCTCTGACTTCCACTGCCAGTAAATAATTATCCTTCCTGATCTATAGCTCTGTTCTGTGCGCCTGTTGTTTCATTCTGATGTAGCAAAAAGAGTGGCAGAACTAAAAAGTAAAAGATGAATGACAAAATACAATAATAAATACATGTACCCCAAAATGACACAAATAAAAATGAAAACTGCCCACAAAAAATTAATCTCCATATAATTTATGCCTCTTGGAATGAGCTGATGAAAAAAACTTAAAAATGCTATTTATTCAGATAATTGGCAAGCATCTACCATCACTCTAGCTATGGTCTATTCCCATAAGCATTATGGAGCTACATTACTACAAAAAGACAGAAAAAACCTGCATATTTACAGAGCAAAAGTACTGTGCAAATGTTTCACGTAGGTGTGGAAAAAAAGTGTTGCAAAGTAACAATGCTTTCAAAATTAGATGTATTAATTAGAGATGGAAGAATCGATTCACAGGAATGCAGTCCATCGGCAAGGTCAGTAACCTTGACCGTCAGTGGGAGGCTTGTAAATCTCCATCCCTCCCAGAATTCTAGGCTCTTCCTTTAATTAGCCGGGCTGGTGTAATGTTGTCACTCATATATAAAGTATCACTACAAATAGATATAAATCAAAATGTGTCACTCAGTGGAGATCCTACAGCAGGGGAACTGAGTGAACAAAGTGACAAATAGAAAATTGTCAATAATAGTATATTTTTGTTTGCAAAATGACAGAAAAAAACCACATATCAAGGATTAAAAACAGATGCATCTTGTGTGAGGGACACAAATTTTAACAGCCCGATTAAGACACATTGCTTTTGTCACAAGACATCCTTACAAATACCATAGAAAAATAAAAAAAATTAATGGTCAGTGCAAAGAATACTCTTTTGGTACAAGAACCAACAATGATATAATTAAAGTGCATGTGCTTAATTTGAAGGAAAGGTCCACTGTTATGGAGGTCTACTGACGACTTCATAAATGCAACAAATAAATGTGATCAAATACATAGGCACTCTCCACAATGGTCACATTTATTTGTTGCTGTGAATTGTTTTTTGTGAATACCATGATATGGGTTGCACATCCACCTTAATATTTTGTGTGATATATTTTTTTTGCCCCTTTGAGGTGCATTTATGAAGTCAAGTCAGTAGACTTCTATAACAAGGAACAACCCTTTTTCCTTCAAATTAAGCACATGCACTTTAAAAGGAATCTGTCACCCCCCTGGGTGATATCAGACCTCTACTATGGCCATACAGGGTATAGAAAAGTAAATCTAAACATACCTGTATGGCCCATAGTAGAGGTCTAATTGCAGACAAAAGCACTTTAAGCAATTATTTTTCCCACAGGCTTGGCGTCCGGGGAACGCCATGCAATCCCCACCTATCAGCTTACTATTTCCCTAAATTCCCGCCTCTCTGCTAAATTATCATATTCCCCCCTCCCCTGCACGTCACAGGGCCCTGTGATGTGCACTGTGCTCCCTGACTTCCGGGCATGTGCAAAGCGCCACTCACATAGAGCACGCTTTGCTTCATCCGGGCCCCGTCTACCTGTGCTCTGCGCCACAGGTTTCTATTGCGCAGGCGCCAGGGGGTCAAGGTCACTTTCCAGTGCCTGCACAATAGAAACCTGCTGTGCAGAGCACAGGTAGACGGGGCCAGGATGAAGCAAAGCGCGCTCTATGTGAGCGGTGCTTTGAGCATGCCCGGAAGTCAGGGAGCACAGTGCAATTCACAGGGTCTGTCACAGGGCCCTGTGACATGCAGGGGAAGGGGGAGGATATGATAATTAAGTGGAGAGGCAGGGATTTACGGGAATAGTAAGCAGATAGGTGGGGATTGCTTGACACCAGGCCTGTGGAAAAGAGAATTGATTAAAGTGCTTTTCTCTGCAATCAGACCTCTACTATAGGCCATACAGGTATGTATAGATTTACTTTTCTATACCCTGTATGGCCATAGTAGAGGTCTTATATCGCCCAGGGGAGTGACAGAATCCCTTTTATTATGTCATTGTTGGTTCTTGTAACAGAAGAGGATTCTTTGCATGGACTATTCATTTTTTTTATTTTTCCATGATATTTGTACGGATATCTTGTGACCAACGAAATGTGTCTAAATCAGGCTGTTAAAATTTGTGCACCTCACAGAAGAAGCATCTGTTTTTAATTCTTGAGATATGTGATATTTACTATTACATGACAGCTAACACCCTGCAGTATCATCCCCAGCAAATTTTGGTACTGATGGGGGGTGATTAACTCCCTAAATATCGCTGACAATCGCAACAGCAGTATCTAAGTCATTAAAAGGGGGTTAAAAGACCCCCTATTGTAGGACTGACCAATCTTTGCCATGGTACCCTGAGTTCATCTGATGACCCCATGGAACGGTGGCCTGTGAGATCCAGCTATAAGCAGGGTCTCACAGGCTCTGTAAGTGACTCACAGGTCTCCGGCACAGCAGTACATGAGTACACGAGTGCATGAGACCAGTAATGAAAGTAATGAAAGTATAGATATTCATGTCCCACAGTGGGACTAACTTAAAAAGTAAAAAGACAAGAAAAATATGTGCAAAAAGGTAAAAAAACATTCTGCCTTCCAAAAATCGGAATAAGGCTTGGGTCACATTTATCCTTCACTCTCTGCTGAGATCTTACGTAAGGGTTTCCATGTAAATCCCAAAAACCACAATTCAGACAAAACCCTCAACGGAACCACAAACTATAATGAGGCAGAAGGAGTCACTTTGGACTTCGTCTGGTCTCTGTTTCAGCGGTGTCCCACCATTTTTGGTGTCTTTTTAGTGCACAAGTATGGTCGACCACTGTTCTGTAAGCGCCTAAAAAGATGGACACAATCAGAACCGTACAGCAAACAGAGTCCAAAGCATCTCCATCCACCTCATTATAGTGAGTGGTTCTGTCGGGGATTTCTACTGAATCACATTTTTGTGGGATTTACACGGAAACCACAACGTAAGTACCCAGAGCAGAATACAAGAATGTGATCCCAGCCTAATACTGAAAGCGATCAAAAAATTTTATCTACCCCAAAAAATTTACCAAGAAAAACTCTAACTTATCCCTCACAAAACCAGCCTCTACTCAGGTCCGTCATCTTTCTCTGGAAATATAGGGGATACCCATGTTACTGGTAGAGCAAAGACTCTGGAAAAATGGCACGGCTCCCATCCACCTAAATAAAATCCAGTGAAATCTCCATTCCCAAATCCAAATCCCCCCCTCTTTCTGAGCCCCACTGTACCTAAACTGCAGTAAGCAGCCACATGTTTGACATTATTATAGCGGGGAGAGCACACTTAACTATTTACAGGGTGCATGTTTCCAGAAGCACAAGCAGGGCACAATTTATGGAGCACTACAGATGAAGGCAGATGTCTAAACATGCATCAGGGTGGACTCTTCCTCATGGCTAATCCTCGCTGATCTCCTCACAGGTATACTTCAAATGACACACATTGATACATCTATAGGATTTACTATTAACATCCTTTTACACTCTCTGGCAACTCTATGTGTATACATGCATCTATTATATTGCACTTTACTTTCACAATAAGATGTTTGTACATAACCATACCTGCTTATTCCTACATACAGTACAGACCAAAAGTTTGTACACACCTTCTCATTTAAAGATTTTTCTGTATTTTCATGACTATGAAAATTGTACATTCACACTGAAGGCATTAAAACTATGAATTAACACATGTGGAATTATATACTTAACAAAAAGTGTGAAACAACTGAAAATATGTCTTATATTCTAGGTTCTTCAAAGTAGACACCTTTTGCTTTGATGACTGCTTTGCACACTCTTGGCATTCTCTTGATGAGCTTCAAGAGGTAGTCACCAGAAATGGTTTTCACTTCACTGGTGTGCCCTGTCAGGTTTAATAAGTGGGATTTCTTGCCTTATAAATGGGGTTGGGACCATCAGTTGTGTTGTGCAGAAGTCTGGTGGATACACAGCTGATAGTCCTACTGAATAGACTGTCAGAATTTGTATTATGGCAAGAAAAAAGCAGCTAAGTAAAGAAAAACGAGTGGCCATCATTACTTTAAGAAATGAAGGTCAGTCAGTCCGAAAAATTGGGAAAACTTTGAAAGTGTCCCCAAGTGCAGTTGCAAAAACCATCAAGCGCTACAAAGAAACTGGCTCACATGAGGACCGCCCCAGGAAAGGAAGACCAAGAGTCATCTTTGCTTCTGAGGATAAGTTTATCTGAGTCATCAGCCTCAGAAATCGCAGGTTAACAGCAGCTCAGATTAGAGACCAGGTCAATGCCACACAGAGTTCTAGCAGCAGACACATCTCTACAACAACTGTTAAGAGGAGACTTTGTGCAACTGGCCTTCATGGTAAAATAGCTGCTAGGAAACCACTGCTAAGGACAGGCAACAAGCAGAAGAGACTTGTTTGGCCTAAAGAACACAAGGAATGGACATTAGACCAGTGGAAATCTGTGCTATGGTCTGATGAGTCCAAATTTTAGATCTTTGGTTCCAACCACCGTGTCTTTGTGCGACGCAGAAAAGGTGAACGGATGGACTCTACATGCCTGGTTCCCACCCTGAAGCATGGAGGAGGAGGTGTGATGGTGTGGGGGTGCTTTGCTGGTTACACTGTTGGGGATTTTTTCAAAATTGAAGGCATACTGAACCAGCATGGCTACCACAGCATCTTGCAGCAGCATGCTATTCCATCCGATTTGCGGTTAGTTGGACCATCATTTATTTTTCAACAGGACAATGACCCCAACACACATCCAGGCTGTGTAAGGGCTATTTGACCAAGAAGAGTGATGGGGTGCTACACCAGAAGACCTGGCCTCCACAGTCACCAGACCTGAACCCAATCAAGATGGTTTGGGGTGAGCTGGACCGCAGAGTGAAGGCAAAAGGGCCAACAAGTGCTAAGCATCTCTGGGAACTCCTTCAAGATTGTTGGAAGACCATTTCCGGTGACTACCTCTTGAAGCTCATCAAGAGAATGCCAAGAGTGTGCAAAGCAGTCATCAAAGCAAAAGGTGGCTACTTTGAAGAACCCAGAATATAAGACGTATTTTCAGTTGTTTCACACTTTTTTGTTAAGTATATAATTACACATGTGTTAATTCATAGTTTTGATGCCTTCAGTGTGAATGTACAATTTTCATAGACATGAAAATACAGAAAAATCTTTAAATGAGAAGGTGTGTCCAAACTTTTGGTCTGTACTGTATATGTGAAAGTAGGCCAATTACAGCAGCACCTGGCTATTGTCATTTTATATATCTATGTACAATTTTGTACACTATTGTACACTTTTTTGGACCCATATGATAAACTGTACATACCTTTGTATGTGTTGCAGCTATTCAAGGACCCCACTTTTTTACTTCTTCAGTTGAATAGACTTAGCTATACATATTGATTTGTCACTCGGAATAGTAGCTGCTTTTCATCTGGTTGTTTTCCCACCTTGTAATACCAAATCAATAAAGTTTGTATATATATTTATTCAACATCACTATTGATGGTTGTCGGTTTTTCTTGCCTTTTTGAATTGTTATGATTTCTCCTTTGGGTCACCATTTAGTCCATAGTACATGTGCACTTATAGCAGAAGACTTCTCCCCATATTTGGTTTGGTACTAAGTTACCTTATATAATATTATTTGCATGTGTATTACTATATGTTACTAATATATGGGGGCACTACACTATATGGGGGCACAATGTATGGGCACTAAATTGGCATGTTTGCAATACTCCAGAAATAAAGTCTGGCGTGGATGTTACAAAATAGTCACTGCAGCTGTAGATGAATTCACTGAGAGGTGTAATTTCTACAATTCAGTCACTTTTGGGGTTTTTCTGCAGTTCTGGCACATTAGGGGCTCCGCAAACATTGCCCACAAACTATTTTAAGGCTCCAAAAGTCAAATAGCCATCCTTCATTCTTTGCCCTAACTTGTGGCGTTCAGTAAAAATTGCAAAACAAATTATGGGGTCCATTTTCTCCTATTACCCCTAATGGAAATTATAATTTTGGTGCTAAAACTGTATTTTAATGGAAAAAATGTAATTTTTTCTTTTCACATCTAAATGTTGACAAGTTTCATGAATCACCTGTAGGTTAAAAATGCTCAGTACACCCCTAGATGAATTCCTTGAAGGGTCAAGTTTCCAAAATGTGGTCATTTTTGGGTGGTTTCTGCTGTTTTGGCATGTCAAATTTATGCTCCAAAAATTAAATAGCTCTCTCACCTTTCCAAGCCCTGTCATGTGCCCAAACAGCATTTTTTGACCACATATGGGGTATATTCCTGTTCGGAAGAAATTGTATAATAAATTATGGGGTCTATTTTTTCCTGTTATTCATTGTGAAAATTGCAAATTTTGAGCTAAAACAACATTTTATCAGAAAAAAAAATTTTGTTTTCACATTCTAGAAAGTTGGGAGAAGCACTTATGTGTTCAACATACCCTAGATGAATTTCTTGTTGGGTCTAGTTTCTAAAATGGTGTCAATTGTGGGGGGGTCTGCTTTTTTACTACCTCAGGGTATCTGAAAATGAAACATAGTGTCTGAAATCTATTCCAGACAAATTTACATTTCAAATACCAAATGTTGTTTCTTCCCTTCTGAGCCCTGCCTTGTGTCCAAACAGAACTTTTTGACTACATGTGGGGTATCGCCACGCTCAGAAGAAAATGAGTAACAAACTGTGGGATCCACTTTTTCATCTTACCTCTTGCAAAAGTGAGAAAATTGGGGCTAAAACATAATTTTTCTAAAAAAGTGAAAATTTTCAATATGAAAACCTAATGTTATCAAATTTTGTGCAGTACCTGTAGATTAAAAAATGCTCACTATACCCCTGGATAAAATCTTTAAGGGGTGTAGTTTCCAAAATGGGATCACTTGTGGGGATTTTCTGCTGGTACCTTAGGGGTCTTGCAAATGCAACATGATATTTGCAATCTATTTCATCCAAATTTATGTTCCAAAATTCAAATGGTGCTCCTTCTGTTCTGAGCTCGCCATTTGTCCAAACAGGGGTGTCTGAACACATGTGGGGTATCGGCGCACTAAGAAGAAACTAGGTATCAAATAGTGGAGTCCATTTTTTGTGCTATTCCTTGTAAACGTGTATTAATTCCTGTGTGGCACCTGAAGGGTTAAAAAATTTCCTGACAGCAGTTTTGAAGTATTTGAAGGGTGCATTTTTTAAAATGTTATCATTTTTGGTCAGTTTTCAATATTTAGATCCCCCAAAGTCTATTTAAATCTGAGAAAGTCACTAAGGAAATAGGTTTTGTAAATTTCTTGAAAAAATCAGAAATCGCTATTAAGCTTTTAACCCTTCTAACATCCTAACAAAATAAAATTACATTTTAAAAATGATGCAAATGTAAAGAGAATATATGGGAAATGTTATATATTAATTATTTTTTACAGCATGACTAACTGGTTTAAGGACATAAAGATTGAAAGTGTGTAAATTGCAAAGTTTTCAAAGTTTTTGCCAAAATTCCAATATTTTCCCAAATAAATGCAAAACATCAACCTAAATTTACCACAAACATAAAATACAATGTGTCAGAAAAAAACCTTCTCAGAATCACTGGGATACATTGAAGTGTTCCAGAGGTATTACCACATAAAGTGACACTGGTGAGATCTCAAAAATGTGGCCTGGTCATTAAGGTTAAAATTGGCTCTGCCACTAAGGGGTTAAAACGATATCCTAATATCCTAATATGACCTGCTGCATCTTCATATTTGTCTACCTTCGATCACATCTGGGACATCATTGGTGGGCCATTGCAAAGGGAACTGCCAGCAGCGCATCCTAATTATTTAGGTGCCCAAGTACATTCAGTGTAACAGAACTTTCCTTAGACAACCATTAATAGCCTCATTAATAGCAGTCAAGGCATTTAAATACAAGTATTTCTGGGTGTTGTTCTCATACTCAATACTGAACAAATCAAGATGTTTTACAAATTTTAGCTCCAGTTTTTCATCATTTGTATATTATTAACATGTCTGTTGATCTTGTGCTTTCCATAATTCCACGACTTTTCCTTCTTGGTGTTGCAAGTTCAATGTTGAGAAGTATATTTGCATGATACATTCATATATCATTCACAGGGTACATTACATATTGCCCAAATACTATCCAGTTGGTTACAGTACCACTTGACATTACATAACGTGTTATCATTAATCACTTACTGACAGTTGATGACATGTTATTAGTAGGAAAACTTTCATGTGCCATGAGCTTGCATTCATGAAAACCTAAATACATTCAAAGAAGACATTCATTCACCGAGACTTAAATGCTACAGTGCTTTAAATAACTAGTGGAAAAGTTTGTGAACTTGCCGTCTTTGCTCATATATTTGGAGTACAATAATAATGAAGTGTGCAGACGCTATTTTCCTACAGTTGTGAATGTTTTATTTAACTAGACCAGTGGCCCAATAGAGAGTTCTCCGTTCTGAAGCATACTGTGCTTTGCCAATTGCCCTTAACAATGAACATATATTTTATACAGGAGATGCACTAACAATGATTTTAGCAGACGCTGAAGTTCATTTAGAAGTCTGTAGAAGTTCTAGAGATGAGAACTGGCCACTTTGCCTAAACATTGCCAATCCCTAGAGGTCAATAAGCCAAAACTTTGAACAGAGCAGTGCACTGGAGCTCTATTCAGAGTCTACGGGGCTGCTGGGGATAGTTGAGCACTGTACTCGGCTATGTCAGGAAGTAATATAGACTTTAAATGAGCACTACCATGAACTTTTTTGCCTAAATATGTTTATATATGCATGTAGTGTGCTGTCAGTTTTTAATATACTCATCTATAACCATCTTATCCGGAATCAATCACTGTCCTGCTCTTCTTCTCAATGACATCACGACTCTTCACTAAATGAGGAATACAGTGGTTCAGAGTCCGCGCCACCCAAGGTTCACAGATATGATCACACACGAAGGTGAAGCATGAATGCGGTTTATTTTGTCAACGCGTTTCAAGGTTTTCAAACCTCTTTATCAGAACCAAACCACAATGATTAACACTCTTCAGAGTCTTTGGGTCACACTGCACTCTGTATGACTCAGAAGTCTCTTTTGCAATGTAAGGCCATGTAGCGTCAGAACGAAGCTCAATAGATCCACATTGTAAAAGAGACTTGTGGCTCACACATAAAGCATAGAGTGAGAAGGAGAGTCTGAAGAGCGATGACATCACTAAAAAGAGGAGCAGAATGGCGCTGGATACCGGAGAAGGTGGTGAAAGGTGAGTATATTAATACACTCAAACTACAGTGCACACATATATACAAATGTTTAGGAAAGGGTGCTTTCACATTGCATTCAAGGACATGCTCGGTGGCCCATATGGGGCATACATCAGAACCCCCTGCAAAACGGGATTTGGACATATGCGCCGATGGAGCCATAGGCTATAATGCTGCCGGCAGAGTGAATGTGTGCTCTGACGTACATCATTTTCGGGAGTGTACGCCTATTGGAGGTGGACACTCAGATATAGTCTACTACGTCTG
The DNA here is from genome assembly GCF_046119375.1 of Phyllobates terribilis. Lineage (NCBI taxonomy): Eukaryota > Metazoa > Chordata > Amphibia > Anura > Dendrobatidae > Phyllobates > Phyllobates terribilis. The sequence continues at coordinate 228,563,380 of NW_027362763.1, forward strand.
AGTGTCTGTCTCCAGTAGGCATACACGGTCAAAAATGATGCACAGCAGAGCGCATGTTCGCTCTTCTGCACCATTATGGCCTATGACCCCATCAGCACATATGTCCAATTCCCGTTTTGCCGGGGGTTCGGACGTATGCCTCGATGGAGCCACCCTAAATACCTTGTGAAAGCAATCTTTAAAAGAAATGTTCATGGAAATGCTTCTTTAAAATGAATCTGTCAGCAGGTTTTTGCAATGTAATCTGACAGCAGCATGAGGTAGGGGTTAAAACACAGATTTAATCTATATGTCATATGTCCAGCTGTGTGCTGCTGTTTACTTATTCTGAAAGATTTATAACCTTGGGATTATCATTGTCTGGACAACATCAGCTACAGCAGCATATGCATGCTAGTCCGATTACACCCCCTCCTGTGATAAGCAGCTCACTGTCTATACACTTTCTTCATACAGCACCTGGTGTTGGCGGGGTTAGGTTTCTCAGCTCTGCTGCATTGCTAAATCTAAGAACTCTGTGTCAGAGCCACTGCACCCAGTAAACTAAGTGATACATCGATGGATTAAGGGTCTCTTTGCCTACATCATGCTGCTCTCAGATGAGGTAGTAAAAACCTTCTGAAAGATTCCCATTAAGCAAAGTGTCAGTGCACATGATCAAGCAAACTTCTTTAGCTCTATTCTCATGATAAGTTGGGGTCCCAGAACTGGGATTCCAGAAATCAGTAAAATATCACCTACCCTATGGATCCTGTACTAGTTTTTTTTAAAGAAAATCTAACAAATATCCCTTTCCTAAATGATTTTTCCACATACAGCAGTCACTACTCACTATGTTTCAGGTATAGATGTAGGTTCCAGCTAATGAAACCTCACTGAATTCACCCTGTTATTATGTCTCAATGTCATATTAAAAGATGTTTTAAGTGATTGTTCCTTAATGTCTTGATGCTTTAAAGACATTTAAAGATACTTTACTAGTGTTGAGCGAACATGCTCGACACTGCTCGGTACTCGCCCGAGCATCACGCTACTCGGGATGTTCGGCGAGCACTGAGCATTTCCGGGTTACTCGGGCGGGAGCTCGGGTCTCCGCCCTGAATGTTTGGCGCTCTTTACAAAGCCAATGAACATGCAGCGATTGCCAGCCAGTCACTGTAATGCCGCAGCCATGTTGGTTGTGGGCATTACATTGATTGGCAGGCCGCACAGCATCACCTCGAGTATTTAAAAGCGGGCGCCGCCATCATGGACACAGACGGCTGGGATCAGACAGTGTAGGGACAGCGCTGCTGATTTAGGGAGAGAGATAAACTGCGAAATAGTTAGTGTTGGGTCTGTAAAGGCTGCCAGATCAAACAAACAGTCCTTCTCAGGACTAATATCCATCCCAGATATCAGGCAGGCAGGCTGTATAGGAGACGCAGTGGTTATACCAGCAAACGCTGCATTACAGTCCTGTGTGCTTCTGTTGCTGAAATTGCTGGACTTAGCTCCAGGTCTCGGGGGCCAGGAAAAATCCTTTTTTTTTCATCTAAATCCTTTTTTTTTTTTTCCTCCTTCACACTGTACAAATACCCGTCTAATTAACCTTTAGGTGTCCTACCTCCCCCCCCCCCAAAAAAAAAAAAGTGTGTCTGTGACAGTTCAGACACAAATATATCTGTATAAAATAGTCTGGTGTGGGCCAGAGAAACAGAAGTGTGGTTTTGCAGTTCCATGGTTCAAACCTCTATATTATCGACTTTTGGGCCATTTGTACCTAAAAAAAAACAGTTTGAGTGTGTCGCTCAGTGTTCAGCCGCAAATATATATATTTAAAAAAGTCTGGTATACACCAGTAAATTATAACTGTGGTTTTGCTGTTCCACGATAAAAAATCTCTATTATCCTGCTTTTGGCATTTTTTGCCATAAAAGAAAACTGTAATAGTGTCTCCCTGATTGTTCAGACACAAATATATCTGTTTAAAGTAGTCTGGTGTAGGCCAGAGAAACAAAAGTGTGGTTTTGCAGTTCCACGGTTCAAACCTCTGTATTATCCACTTTTGGGCCATTTGTACCTAAAAAAAAACAGTTTGAGTGTGTCGCTCACTGTTCAGCCGCAAATATATATATTTTAAAAAGTCTTGTATACACCAGTAAATTATAACTGTGGTTTTGCTGTTCCACGGTAAAAAATCTCTATTATCCTGCTTTTGGCATTTTTTTCCGTAAAAAAAAACTGTAATAGTGTCTCCCTGATTGTTCAGACACAAATATATCTGTTTAAAATAGTCTCGTTTAGGCCAGAGAAACAGAAGTGTGGCTTTGCAGTTCCACGGTTCAAACCTCTGTATTATCGACTTTTCGGCCATTTGTACCTAAAAAAAAACCAGATTGAGTGTGTCGCTCACTGTTCAGCCGCAAATATATCTATTTAAAATTGTCTGGTATACCCCAGTAAACATTAACTGTGGTTTTGCCATTCCACGGTAAAAAATCTCTATTATTCAGCTTTCGGTATTTTTTCCTTTAAGAAAAACAGTAATAGTTTCTCCCTGATTGTTCAGATTGTTTAAAAGAGTCGGGTGTAGGCCAGAGAAATAGAACTGTGGTTTTCCTCTTCCACGGTTCTAATCTACTTTCTATTACCCTTTTCCATTGATAGTGCAAGTGTAACCTATTTTACTTCCTTTACAATGGGCAAGGCGCGTGGCAAGGGACGTGGAACTGGACGTTCTGGTGATGGTGCATGCAGAGGACGGGGCCGTGGCCAAGGTGAAAATGTGCCACAACCAACAGCCACATCTTCTCGCTCCCACTTCTTGACCGAATTACTAGGGAAGCACAGAATAACACCAGTATTGAGAACTGATCAGTGTGAACAGGTTATTAATTGGATAGCAGATAATACTTCCAGTTACCTGGGCACCACCACCTCCGGTCTGTCTTCCACATGGTCAAATCTTAGTAGCCGTGAGTCTCGACTGCATACTCCTCCTCACCCTGATGCTCCTTTCTCCCACCATGCCGAGTGTCGTCAGACAGCAACTGATCCCACACTTGGACACTCTGAAGAGCTGTTCACTGGTCCATTTCCAGATTTGTGCCCCTCGCCTGCTCCACTTGAAGTGGTGGAAGAGGAGATCCCATGTAGCGATGCCAAAATATTTGAACAGCCACGGCCACAGGAAGTCGACGCTGGCAATTTGTCACAAGAGGTGGACGATGACGAGACACAATTGCCAGGAAGTGAGGAGGAGGATCGTGGTGCGCAAGTGGAAGAGGAGGAGGTGGTGGATGATCTAGTAACTGACCTAACGTGGCAGGAGGACATGCAGAGCAAGGCCAGCAGCACACAGGGTGAGGGATGCTGAGTACCCCAAAAGGCAGGAAGAAGCCGTGTGGTGGCCGCACACAGAAGGCAGGCAACATTTCCCCGTAACACCAACATGAGGGACGTTGCCAGTACAACCTGTAGGTCTTCCAGAGTCTGGAATTTTTTTAAAGACTCTGCTGATAACCCCAAAAAGGCCATTTGTACCACTTGCCATGTCAGCATCAGCAGGGGTGACAAAACTACCAGCCTGACCACCACCAGCATGATCAGGCACATGGCAGCAAAGCACCTGACTTTGTGGGGCGAAACCCAGGGTCCACGACCAGTGTCAGCGGGTGTCACCACTGCTTCTTCCGCTGTTGTGCATGCAATAGAACCCCCTGTTGTGTGTGCAAGGAGATCCCCTGTCCATACTGCAGGCAAAGATGCCCCCTCCTCTCAGTCTTCACTTGTTATGGCAGTTTCTCAAGAAACAGCATCAACGTCCACGTCCCACTGCTGCGTTCAGTTGTCCATATCCCAGACCTTTGAACGAAAGTGGAAATTCGCAGCTAACGCCCCACATGCCACAGTCCTAAATTCACACATTTCACAACTGCTTGCGTTGGAAATGCTGCCTTTTAGGCTGGTGGAGACGGAATCCTTCCGCAACCTTATGGCGGTGGCCATCCCTCGGTACTCGGTACCCAGCCGACACTATTTTGCCTGGTGTGCCATCCCCGCACTACACAAGCACTTGTCCCAAAACATCTGCCGTGCCCTCAACAACGCAGTTACTGGGAGAGTCCACCTGACAACGGACACGTGGACAAGTGCTTGTGGCCAGGGACGGTACATCTCCCTGACGGCACACTGGGTAAATATAGTGGAAGCCGAGACCCAGTCGGACCTTGGGACGGAACACATCTTCCCCACACCGAGGATTGCGGGCCCTATGTCAGTCAGAGTTGCCCCCACAGTGTACAGCTCCTGTGCATCCTCCTCCTCCTCCTCCTCCTCATGTTCAACCTCCATCTCAGATATCACCACATCAGTTACAAGCCGGAAGCACTGATGTACAGCCTCTGCCAAGCGGCAACAGGCTGTGCTGAAACCCATAAGCTTAGGTGAGAAATCTCACACTGCTTGTGAGTTGTGGACAGTTGTGAAAGAGCAGGCAGATCTGTGGCTGACAACGCTGAACCTACATCCAGGCATGGTCGTGTGTGACAATGGCTGTAACCTGGTGGCGGCTCTGAGGCAAGGCGAGATCACACACGTACCATGCCTGGCTCATGTGCTTAACCTCGTGGTTCAGCGGTTTCTTAAATCGTACCCCGAGTTGCCAGATCTGCTCGTCAAAGTACGCCGCCTGTCAGCTCATTTTCGCAAGTCGGCTACAGCTTCCGCCGCCCTTGCTGTGTTGCAGCAGCGTTTGCAGCTTCCATCACACCGACTGGTGTGTGATGTCCCCACTTGTTGGAACTCTACCCTCCACATGTTGCAAAGGATTTGTGAGCAGAAGAGAGCAGTTGTGGAGTACCAGCTGCAACAAGGCCGTCGATATTCAGGTCAGACTCCACACATAAGACCTCAGGAGTGGACCTGGATGTCTGACATACGTACCATCTTGACAAACTTTGAGGAGTCCACCAAGATGGTGAGTGGCGATGACGCAATCATTAGCATCAGCATTCCACTTGTCTGTCTTTTGCAACGCTCTCTGCAGAGAATTAAAGAGGAGGCATTGCAGCCAGAGTATGATGAGATGGATCAAGAAGCTGTAGCGGTCGATTACACACAGTCCAGCCTCATCTCATCCCAACGTGCATTGGGGGACAATAAGGAAGAAGAGGAGGAGGAGGAAGAACAGGAGCTTGTATCATGCGCTGTAGACGGTAGTACCTGTACAACTGTCATACCGTCGGTTCACCGTGGGTGGCCTGAGGACAGGGGGGAAGGGAGGAGGAGGCGGAGGAGAGCATGGTCAGTCGTCATCTTGGTGAGGACATGGAAGTCTTGCCCGTTACCAGTCTGGCACGCATGGCTGACTTTATGTTACGCTGCCTTAACCGTGACCCTCGCGTTGTCAAAATGTTGGGTGACAGTCATTACTGGTTGGTGACACTTTTAGACCCCCGCTACAAGGAGAACTTTCACTCTTTTATTCCTGAGGTGGAGAGGTCTACAAAAATGGGGCAGGTACCAGAAAGCTCTTGCTGCAGAACTGTTAAAAAATTCCCATCTGAACACGCTAGTGGCAGAGGTCACAGTTCGTTGCCCAACCAAGGCGTACATGCGACAGAGACGCAACTCCAATCCAGCAGAGGCAGGGGAACACTGTCAACGTTCTGGGACAGTTTTCTCAGACCCTCCCTTCGGACAGACCCTGAGGTGCAGGGTACTCTCACAAGGAGTGGAAAGTTTCAAAAGATGGTGAGGGAGTACCTTGCCGATCGTACCAGCATCCTCCGTGATTCCTATGTGCTTTTTAATTATTGGGTATCCAAGCTGGACACTTGGAATGAACTCGCTCTGTACACCTTGGAGGTTCTGGCCTGCCCTGCCACTAGCGTGTTATCGGAGTGTGTTTTTACTGCCGCTGGGGGAATTATAACTGATAACCACACTCGCCTGTCAACTGACAAAGCTGACAAGCTGACCCTTATCAAAATGAACAAAGGCTGGATTGGGCCAGACTTCTCATCACCACCAAATGACAGCAGGGTAACATAAAGTCAAATTCACTGTTATTTCGGGAGGTGTATTCACATGCACCGCTTCACACCCACACATGGGTATACGCTTCCTCATTTCGGCTGTTTTATGCTCTTCTCCTTATCCTCAGCCTCCACCACCACTATACCACCAGGGTGACCATGGTCCGTGTTGCCATTATTGAAAGTTCCTCAGTCCTTATTTTTGTCAGCTTTTGCTTGGAAGGCATAAGCAAAGACTGTGGGAGACCCACTCCCCAATAATGGGAATAATATTTTTAAGATGCTGTACTGTATGGCTCTTGTAAGGGGCATTAAAACCATCTTGTTAAGCTACTGGGACCTCCATGTCTCTTCCGAGGGGCATTAAAACCGTCTTGTTAAGCTACTCTGACCTCCACGTCTCTTCCGAGGGGCATTAAAACCGTCTTGTTAAGCTACTGCGACCTCCACATCTCTTCCGAGGGGCATTAAAACCGTCTTGTTAAGCTACTGTGACCTCCACCACTTTTCCAAGGGGCGTTAAAACCGTCTTGTTAAGCTACTGTGACCTCCACCACTTTTCCAAGGGGCATTAAAACCGTCTTGTTAAGCTACTGTGACCTCCACCACTTTTCCAAGGGGCATTAAACCCATCTTGTTAAGCTACTGGGACCTCCACGTCTCTTCCGAGGGGCATTAAAAGCATCTTGTTAAACCACTCTGAACTCCACAGCTCTTCCAAGGGGCATTGAAATGTTGTTTTTAATTAACTCTAACCTCCACGACTCTTCGAACGGGCATTGCATTTCCTCCTATTTTTTGGCAGCTTTTGCTTGGAAGGCATAGGCAAAGACTATGGGAGACCCACTCCCCAATAATGGGTAGAAGGTTTTTAGTACGCTGTAATCCACGTCTATTTCAAGGGGCATTGCAGTTCCTCATAATTTTTGGAAAGCCTTCCATTCACTGCTTAGGCCAACAGTGCACAGGAGACCCAGTTGCTATAAATGGAAACATTGGTTTAGTTAAGGCCCTCTGACCTCCATGTCACTTCCAAGGGGCATTGGAGTGGCTCTAAATTTTTGGTAGGCATTGCACTCACTGTATGCCCTATAACTGTGTAGCCGAAATGCTCCTTTTGGTACAGAAACATATCCTACAAGACATGTGTGGTTGACTGGCTTGATATTGATGTGAATGGTCCCTGTTCCTCCTGCTCTTTCTCCTTTGCCACCACCTCATCCTTCATTTATCACCTGAAGCTTTGTTTTAACGGGAGTCATAGAACTGGGATAGTAGCAGGAAAACATCCAGCAATCCTCGGAGGAGGTAGGATGTGCGCCAAAACGCTGACCACCTCAAGCCTAGCCGCTACAACATACATGCGCTTGCATTCCAAGAAAACAAAGCAGTTGCTAACTTCTATCATCATCATCATGCCCCTCACCTTGGCACTCTCAACTCCCCTGATGGAGAAGACAGGGCCCACCGGAGGAGTCTGGTTCTCTGGTGGGCTTGTCCAATGCTGCCCTAAAGCAGGCCAGGCTAAGAAAAGTGTGTGGGGGAAGTTGACAGGAGAAATAGGGGCGGCTGAGGACCGAGCGTGGACACCCGGCCGCCGGGCGGGTAGGGACTAGAGATGAGCGGTGTTCGACTAGAACTGTTCGCCAATCTCAAATTCGAGCTGTTTTGGGCGGTGTTCGAGTTGTTCGACGAACCCGAACGATTTGCAAAAAATTCGGCTGTTCGAGGTTATGTTCGATAACTGTTCGTGCACCAAAAGCGTGTCCTGCATGTCTGGCGCTATTTAGAGCACCAATCATGCAGGGATTGTCTGCCACTCACTGTAATGCCACAGCCATGGTGGTTGTGGCATTACAGTGATTGTCCAAATCGATGGGAACAGTGCCAACAGTGAAACATGAAAAGCCGGCAATTCAGCAGCGGCATACACCTGTACCCGACAATTTAGAACCGAAAGAATAGAGCTTCACACATAGATTAGATAGATATAAACATGTCAGCCACATATATACGAAGTACAGTGAAAGTGCTGCTTACTGTACTTGTCATTTAGCGTAAAGGATTTATCAAAAAAAATAATAGTGTTTTCGTGCACCGTCTCTTTAAAAAAGCCGGCCGGCAATTCAGCATCTGTACCCGACAATTTAGAATAGAAAGAATAGAGAATCACACATAGATTAGATAGATAGAAACATGTCAGTCACATATATATGAAGTACAGTGACAGTGCTGCTTACTGTACTTGTCATTTAGCGTAAAGGATTTATCAAAAAAAATAATAGTGTTTTCATGCACCGTCTCTTTAAAAAAGCCGGCCGGCAATTCAGCATCTGTACCCGACAATTTATAACAGACAGAATAGAGCTTCACACATAGATTAGATAGATAGAAACATGTCAGTCACATATATATGAAGTACAGTGATAGTGTTGGTTACTGTACTTGTCATTTAGTATTAAAATAAAGGATTTATTATTAAAAAAATTGGCGTGGGGTTCCCCTTAATTTTAGGCTCTAGCGGAGGTTAAGCAGACGGCTGGGGCAGATGTTTGAAGCCTGGGAAGGGGGTAATACCCACGGAGCTTCCCAGGCTACTAATATCAGCCCCCAGCTGAATACATAGCCTTTACTAGCTATTAAAATGGGGGACCGCCCCAAAAAAATGACGTGGGGTCCCCCCTAATTTAATAGCTAGCAAAGGCTAGGCAGACAGCTGGGGGCTGATATTAATAGCCCAGGAAGGGAGCCATGAATATTGGCCCCCTCCCAGGCTAGAAACACCAGCCGTCAGCCGCCCCAGAAATGGCGCATTCATAGGATGCGCCAATTCTGGCACTTAGCCTCGCTCTTCCACGCTGCCCTGGTGCGGTGGCAGGGGGTAATAGGGTTGGGGTTGATGTCAGCTTATAATGCCAGCTGACATCAAGCCCAGGTTAGTAATGGAGAGGCGTCTATAAGACACCCCCATTACTAACCCCATAGTCAAAGTTAAAAAAAACACAAACACCCAGAATAAAGTCCTTTAATTGAAATAAAGACACAATCCTTTATTGTTCTAAATTAAACCATACTTACCGTCACGCCCATTCCAGCTGAAGCCAACGATCTCCTGCAATAAAAGAAAAATAATAAAGCAACCTCATCCTTACCTTTCCATGGTTCCCACGACAGCTTCAGCTCTGCTACATCGAGATGACAGGCTGGACCGCAGCAGAACGCTGCCATCCAGCCTCTCATCCCGCAGACACTGAGAAGCGCAGGCTTGCTTGCGCTGCTCAGCGTCTCTCTGTGACGACATCCAGATGAGCCGAGTTCATGTCCAATGAACTCGGCTCACCTCATGCACGTCACTGACAGCGTGGGAAAATTCTCACGCTGAAGCGGTGAGTGCAGGAGAATTCTCCCACGCTGTCAGTGACGTGCATAAGGTGAGCTCATGTCCAATGAACTCAGCTCACCTCCTGCACGTCACTGACAGCGTGGGAGAATTCTCCGGCACTCAGCGCTTCAGTGTGAGAATTCTCCCACGCTGAAGCGCTGAGTGCAGGAGAATTTTCCCACGCTGTCAGTGACGTGCATGAGGTGAGCCGAGTTCATTGGACAATAACTCGGCTCATCTGGATGCCCTCACAGAGAGACACTGTGGAGCGCAAGCAAGCCTGCGCTTCTCAGTGTCTGCGGGATGACAGGCTGGATGGCAGCGTTCTGCTGCGGTCCAGCCTGTCATCTCGATGTAGCAGAGCTGAAGCTGTCATGGGAACCATGGAAAGGTAAGGATGATGTTGCTTTATTATTTTTCTTTTATTTCAGGAGATCGTTGGCTTCAGCTGGAATGGGCGTGATGGTAAGTATGGTTTAATTTAGAACAATAAAGAATTGTGTGTTTATTTCAATTAAAGGACTTTTTTCTGGGTGTTGTGTTTTTTTTAAATACTTTACTAGAAATTCATGGTGGTCATGTCTAATATTGGCGTGACCCCATGAATTTCGGGCTTAGGGCCAGCTGATAATGCCAAGCTGGCCCTAACCCCTTTATTACCCAGTGAGCCACCGCATCAGGGCCCTGGATGAGTTGGGTACAGCGCCAGAAGATGGCGCTTCTATGAACGCGCCATTTTCCGGGGTGGCTGCGGACTGCAATTTGCAGCGGGGGTGGCCCAGAAAGCTTGGGCCTCCCTGCGCTGCGGATTCCAGCCCCCAGCTGCCTAGTTGTACCTGGCTGGACACAAAAACAGGGCGAAGCCCCACGTCAATTTTCTTTAAATTATTTCATGAAATAATTAAGAAAAAAAGGGCTTCCCTATATTGTTGTGTCCGGCCAGGTACAAATAGGCAGCTGGTGGTTGGGGGCAGCCCGTTCCTGCCTGCTGTACCTGGCTGGACACAAATATAGTGCGAAGCCCCACGTCAATTTTTTTTAAATTATTTCATGAATTTCCTGAAATAATTAAAAAAAATTGAAGTGGGGCTTCGCACTATATTTGTGTCCAGCCAGGTACAGCAGGCAGGAACGGGCTGCCCCCAACCACCAGCTGCCTATTTGTACCTGGCCGGACACAACAATATAGGGAAGGCCTTTTTTTCTTAATTATTTCATGAATTTCATGAAATAATTAAAAAAAAAGTACGTGGGGCTTCGCCCTATTTTTGTGTCCAGCCAGGTACAACTAGGCAGCTGGGGGCTGGAATCTGCAGCGCAGGGAGGCCCAAGCTTTCTGGGCCCCCCCCCGCTACAAATTGCAGTCCGCAGCCACCCCGGAAAATGGCGCGTTCATAGAAGCGCCATCTTCTGGCGCTGTACCCAACTCATCCAGGGCCCTGGTGCGGTGGCTCACTGGGTAATAAAGGGGTTAGGGCCAGCTTGGTATTATCAGCTGGCCCCAAGCCCAAAATTCATGGGGTCACGCCAGTATTAGACATGACCGCCATGAATTTCTAGTAAAGTATTTAAAAAAAACACAACACCCAGAATAAAGTCCTTTAATTGAAATAAAGACACAATTCTTTATTGTTCTAAATTAAACCATACTTACCATCACACCCATTCCAGCTGAAGCCAACGATCTCCTGCAATAAAAGAAAAATAATAAACCAACCTCATCCTTACCTTTCCATGGTTCCCACGACAGCTTCAGCTCTGCTACATCGAGATGACTGGCTGGACCGCAGCAGAACGCTGCCATCCAGTCTGTCATCCCGCAGACACTGAGAAGCGCAGGCATGCTTGCGCTCCTCACTGTCTCGCTGTGACGGCATCCAGATGAGCCGAGGTCATGTCCAATGAACTCGGCTCACCTCATGCACGTCACTGACAGCGTGGGAAAATTCTCACGCTGAAGTGCTGAGTGCAGGAGAATTCTCCCACGCTGTCAGTGATGTGCATGAGGTGAGCTCATGTCCAATGAACTCAGCTCACCTCCTGCACGTCACTGACAGCGTGGGAAAATTCTCCTGCACTCAGCGCTTCAGCGTGGGAGAATTCTCACGCTGAAGCGCTGAGTGCAGGAGAATTCTCCCACGCTGTCAGTGACGTGCAGGAGGTGAGCTGAGTTCATTGGACATGAGCTCACCTTATGCACGTCACTGACAGCGTGGGAGAATTCTCCTGCACTCACCGCTTCAGCGTGAGAATTTTCCCACGCTGTCAGTGACATGCATGAGGTGAGCCGAGTTCATTGGACATGAACTCGGCTCATCTGGATGTCGTCACAGAGAGACGCTGAGCAGCGCAAGCAAGCCTGCGCTTCTCAGTGTCTGCGGGATGAGAGGCTGGATGGCAGCATTCTGCTGCGGTCCAGCCTGTCATCTCGATGTAGCAGAGCTGAAGCTGTCGTGGGAACCATGGAAAGGTAAGGATGAGGTTGCTTTATTATTTTTCTTTTATTGCAGGAGATCGTTGGCTTCAGCTGGAATGGGCGTGATGGTAAGTATGGTTTAATTTAGAACAATAAAGGATTGTGTCTTTATTTCAATTAAAGGACTTTATTCTGGGTGTTTGTGTTTTTTTTAACTTTGACTATGGGGTTAGTAATGGGGGTGTCTTATAGACGCCTCTCCATTACTAACCTGGGCTTGATGTCAGCTGGCATTATAAGCTGACATCAACCCCAACCCTATTACCCCCTGCCACCGCACCAGGGCAGCGTGGAAGAGCGAGGCTAAGTGCCAGAATTGGCGCATCCTATGAATGCGCCATTTCTGGGGCGGCTGACGGCTGGTGTTTCTAGCCTGGGAGGGGGCCAATATTCATGGCTCCCTTCCTGGGCTATTAATATCAGCCCCCAGCTGTCTGCCTAGCCTTTGCTAGCTATTAAATTAGGGGGGACCCCACGTCATTTTTTTGGGGGGGTCCCCCATTTTAATAGCTAGTAAAGGCTATGTATTCAGCTGGGGCCTGATATTAGTAGCCTGGGAAGCTCCGTGGGTATTACCCCCTTCCCAGGCTTCAAACATCTGCCCCAGCCGTCTGCTTAACCTCCGCTAGAGCCTAAAATTAAGGGGAACCCCACGCCAATTTTTTTAATAATAAATCCTTTATTTTAATACAAAATGACAAGTACAGTAACCAACACTATCACTGTACTTCATATATATGTGACTGACATGTTTCTATCTATCTAATCTATGTGTGATGCTCTATCTTTCTGTTCTAAATTGTCGGGTACCGCTGCTGAATTGCCGGCCGGCTTTTTTAAAGAGACAGTGCATGAAAACACTATTATTTTTTTAAATAAATCCTTTACACTAAATGACAAGTACAGTAAGCAACACTATCACTGTACTTCATATATATGTGACTGACATGTTTCTATCTATCTAATCTATGTGTGAAGCTCTATTCTTTCTGTTCTAAATTGTCCGGTACAGATGCTGAATTGCCGGCCGGCTTTTTTAAAGAGACGGTGCACGAAAACACTAATATTTTTTTAAATAAATCCTTTACACTAAATGACAAGTGCAGTAACCAACACTGTCACTGTGCTTCTTATATGTGTGACTGACATGTTTCTATCTATCTAATCTATGTGTGATGCTCTATTCCTTCTTGTCTAAATTGTCGGGTACCGGTGTATGCCGCTGCTGAATTTGCCGGCCGGCTTTTTTAAAGAGAGTGTCTTCTGAGCAGTTTGTCAGCTTTTGGACACCTTTGCAGGTGTTTTCTATGTGTTTCTATGTGTTTTTGTTTGCCTGCCATTGGTTTTAACGGTGTTCGACGGTGTTCTAAGGTGTTCGACGAACAGTTCGACGAACAGTTCCTCGAACATCCCGGTGTTCGACGAACCGAACCGAACCCGAACACTACGGGGGTGGCTCAACACTAGTAGGGACTGAGTATGGATACCTCGCTTCCGAAGCAGCCATGAGGTAGTGGCCAGCTTTGGCCTCCTCCAAACTAAAAGGCCCCATTTCAAGTGAAAGCTAGCAGTATGGTATTGCAGCCTGGGGGTGGGAGGGTGACAGGCTGCATATTTGCACTTGCATTGCAAGGAATGGGGGAGGTACAATTGAACACTGCCCTGGGACAAGGACTTGCACGGGGATAGTTGCAAGTCTGCATCTTATGATGCGGCAAGGATCACTTCTGATGGGCACACTTTTAGGCAGTGACCTATGTGTCAGAGATGCTTCCAGGGGTCTTCCCTATGCTGTTCCCATGTCTTTTCAGCACTGTATGCATGTGTCACACAGCACATGGCCAGATAAGATTGTAAAATGTTAAAATGACATTTCCCGGTGAATGCATTTGTCACGGTTGAAAGCAATACAAAAGTGCAAAAATGCATAAAAAATGCTACTTGTGAACAAAGACCAAGGTGTGGAGGAGTATTTTTTTTTGGGTTATTTATTTTACCTTATACACAAGTCTTTACCCTGGAAAGGAACTTCCTTAACATATTTCACAGGAAAGCAGTTTCAGTTTCGTTTTTGAACGTTTTATTGCGAGCCCTTAAAAGTGGCTTAATACCTCTGACCACGTTGTTTACAGCAGTGACCTGGGGGTCAGAAATGCTTCCTAGGGCGATGCCCATGCTTTCCCCATGTCATTAGAGCACTGTCACTATCGTTTTGGGCACTTGTTAGGCTTTTAAAAGACTGCCGGGGTTGCCGCCGCAAAAATGCTCGGGTCCCCATAGACTAACATTGGGCTCGTTGCTCGGGTCGAGCACCTGAGTATCACGGCGAGCTCGGCCCGAGCTTCGAGCACCCGAGCATTTTAGTGCTCGCTCAACACTATACTTTACATATTATTTAATATTTCTATTTTGTTGTCCCAAACTTAGTAACTCTACACATACAGAAGCCCACATTGACTAAGATTGCCATTTAAAAACAGTTTTTTATTAGGTCAGTCAAAGGGAAGGAGGTGCCACGATTCCTCTGCTCAGTGAGTGACTGTTTTGCTGCACTATGGAATCTGGGTCCTGCTGAGTTGTCTGTGTTTTGAGTAACAGCTCGGCCATCCAGTCTTCTGAGAGCATACTGAGCTGTCGGTACCTTGATTGACAGTTCGGCCATCCAATCTGTGACTGGGAGGTGCTGGGCTTTCTCCAGGTGTTCTCTGTTCTGGAGATTGCCCAGCTACTCAACTGAGCTGTCTGCCTCTGATCCCTGCCAGACATAGTTTTTGCTTCCTGGTGAGTGTTTTTCTGAGTCTGTTGTGCTGAGTTCTGATCTTCCACTGCCTGACCCTCTGGAACGTGATATGACTATTCCCTTTCTTCTTATCCTTTTGCTTTGATCCATTATCTTCTGGTATTTTGACCACGGACCGTGACCAGACTTACGCCTTTGTCTTTCCCCTTGATTTTCTACATGCTCTCTTTTCTACAGTCTTGTCTGACTTATCTGCCTCATAGTCTGTCCGTGAGTAGATCCTAGCGTCACAGAAGGTAATTGGTGTGATTTGTGCTTAATATATTAAAAGATTCACAGCTTTCAATAAATGTTGTCCATTTTGATGGGCATAAAATTATGCTGGAATTTTTTTTTATTTAATACCTTACTCAGCATTTTTAAAGTTTAAAATGACATCTTTGGCTAAAAAATCACTCCAAATTGCTGACCTAAATTGATCCCTTTTGTTCTCCTAGGAGTCAAACTGCAAACAGGAATAATAGAGTTATTTACAAGTCATTGGACATTGGCAGAAGCAATGCATTCTGGGAAATGGCACATGACATCACAACGCCTATTTTGCTGGAAGAAGGCTGATGAAGAAGACGCACCCAATTAATAGTTATTATAAATTACAGAGCATAATAATTGGTGCAGTACATGGACATATTACACAGGTATGTATTCCATAAGTAGTTTTTGGGCCAGTGCAACTTTCAACTTGTAAACCTGTAAATGTTTCTATTCACAGATGGCAAAGAAAAGTTTTGAAAATAGTTGAGAACACAAAATATAAGAAAAGAAAAGACATAAGATTTATATAGTATCTATATTTGTGTTATTGTCCCTAGGGTCCCTTCACCTGAAAACTAAAAGAATTTAACCACTTCGCGCCTGTTTTTGCCTTCGTGACCGGGCCAATTTTTTCAATTCTGACCACTGTCAACTTATGAAATAATTACTCTGGAACGCTTCAACGGATCCCCCTGATTCTGAGACTGTTTTTTCGTGACATATTGTACTTCATGATTAGAGATGAGCGTTGCTCTACTCGAACTGTTCGCCAATCTCAAATTCCAGCTGTTTTGGGCGGTGTTCGAGCCGTTCGGCGAACGCGAACGATTTGAGAAAAATTCGGCTGTTCGAGGTTATGTTCGATAACTGTTCGTGCACCAAAATCATAACTGGATTTTTTCTCAGTAATGATGAAAATTAATGTTAATACGCAGTTTGAGTGTACAGCGGGGTGGGGGGAGGGGCAGGGGATGGATCTCTGCAGGAATAATGAAGATCTCCATTTTTTTTTCTCTTTCCCGCATTTACAGTGGGGAGGTGCAATCTGTCAGCCTATCAGCAGCGCACACACGTAGCGAAGTGCTTTTTTTCACACAAGCAAGGGCATGTGTCATTGGCAGTGTATGTCACATGTCCTTGCCCTATAAGACCAAGCCATTTTCCCCGTCGCCACCATTTTCTCACTGCTGCAGCTGCGTGTTAGACGGCACCGCTGTTGCTGTGTGTGCTATACCTTGTTAATTTCAAGCCAATTTTCGCACAAATCTACAGATAGCTTGGGAGTAGGGAATAGTTGTGATTGCAGTCCTTTTAAGGACTAGGTTACAGCATTTCCTACGACTTTTATCAGGCAGGTCTGTGCTCTTAAATAGATAGATTGTGGGAGTAAAGACTAATTGTAATTGCAGTCCTTTTCAGGACTAGGTTACATCAGTTCCTATCAGTTTTTGCCAGGTAGATCTGTGCCAGTGCTGTGCAAGTTTTTTTCACAGCATTTGGCTGAATCTAGCAAAGCTAATCCTTTTTGGCCTATTGCAGAGTGTGTTAGTCAGTGGAGTAGCCTATCTGTGTTGCAAGATATACCACCTGTGTATAGAATACCAATTTTTTTACTGCACCTAGTGAAGTAAAATCTTTTGGGCATAGCATCATTCTATTAGTCCATCTATACTGACCTCCATCAGGTTGCAAATTGAATATAATTTTTTTCTGCATCTAGCTCTGAAAAAATATTTGGGCTTCTAGCAGTGTGTGGGACTTGTTCTATTAGTCCATCTATACTGACCTCCATCAGGTTGCAAACTGAATATAATTTTTTTCTGCATCTAGCTCTGAAAAAATATTTGGCCTTCTAGCAGTGTGTGGGACTTGTTCTATTAGTCCATCTATACTGACCTCCATCACGCTGCAAATTCAAAATAATTTTTTGTCCGCATCTAGCTGTGAAAAAATATTTGGCCTTCTAGCAGTGTGTGGGACTTTCTCTATTAGTCCATCTATACTGACCTCCATCAGGTTGCAAATTAAAAATAATTTTTATCTGCATCTACCTCTGAAAAAATATTTGGGCTTCTAGCTGTGTGTGGGACTTGTTCTATTAGTCCATCTATACTGACCTCCATCAGGTTGCAAACTGAATATAATTTTTTTCTGCATCTAGCTCTGAAAAAATATTTGGCCTTCTAGCAGTGTGTGGGACTTTCTCTATTAGTCCATCTATACTGACCTCCATCAGGTTGCAAATGAAAAATAATTTTTTGTCTGCATCTAGCTCTGCTCTGAAAAAATATTTGGCCTTCTAGCAGTGTGTGGGACTTTCTCTATTAGTCCATCTATACTGACCTCCATCAGGTTGCAAATTAAAAATAATTTTTATCTGCATCTACCTCTGAAAAAATATTTGGGCTTCTAGCTGTGTGTGGGACTTGTTCTATTAGTCCATATATACTGACCTCCATCAGGTTGCAAACTGAATATAATTTTTTTCTGCATCTAGCTCTGAAAAAATATTTGGCCTTCTAGCAGTGTGTGGGACTTTCTCTATTAGTCCATCTATACTGACCTCCATCAGGTTGCAAATGAAAAATAATTTTTATCTGCATCTAGCTCTGAAAAAATATTTGGCCTTCTAGCAGTGTGTGGGACTTTCTCTATTAGTCCATCTATACTGACCTGCATCAGGTTGCAAATTAAAAATAATTTTTTGTCTGCATCTAGCTCTGCTCTGAAGAAATATTTGGCCTTCTAGCAGTGTGTGGGACTTTCTCTATTAGTCCATCTATACTGACCTCCATCAGGTTGCAAACTGAATATATTTTTTTTCTGCATCTACCTCTGAAAAAATATTGGGCTTCTAGCTGTGTGTGGGACTTGTTCTATTAATCCATCTATACAGACCTCCATCAGGTTGCAAACTGAATATAATTTTTATCTCCATCTACCTCTGAAAAAGTATTTGGGCTTCTAGCTGTGTGTGGGACTTGTTCTATTAGTCCATCTATACTGACCTCCATCAGGTTACAAACTGAATATAATTTTTTTCCGCGTCTAGCTCTGAAAAAATATTTGGCCTTCTAGTAGTGTGTGGGACTTTCTCTATTAGTCCATCTATGCTGACCTCCATCAGGTTGCAAATTAAAAATAATTTTTATCTGCATCTAGCTCTGAAAAAATATTTGGCCTTCTAGCAGTGTGTGGGACTTTCTCTATTAGTCCATCTATACTGACCTCCATCAGGTTGCAAATTAAAAATAATTTTTATCTGCATCTACCTCTGAAAAAATATTTGGGCTTCTAGCTGTGTGTGGGACTTGTTCTATTAGTCCATCTATACTGACCTCCATCAGGTTGCAAACTGAATATAATTTTTTTCTGCATCTAGCTCTGAAAAAATATTTGGCCTTCTAGCAGTGTGTGGGACTTTCTCTAATAGTCCATCTATACTGACCTCCATCAGGTTGCAAATTAAAAATAATTTTTATCTGCAACTAGCTCTGAAAAAATATTTGGCCTTCTAGCAGTGTGTGGGACTTTCTCTATTAGTCCATCTATACTGACCTCCATCAGGTTGCAAATTAAAAATAATTTTTATCTGCATCTTGCTCTGAAAAAATATTTGGCCTTCTAGCAGTGTGTGGGACTTTCTCTATTAGTCCATCTATACTGACCTCCATCAGGTTGCAAATTAAAAATAATTTTTATCTGCATCTACCTCTGAAAAATATTTGGGCTTCTAGCTGTGTGTGGGACTTGTTCTATTAGTCCATCTATACTGACCTCCATCAGGTTGCAAACTGAATATAATTTTTTTCTGCATCTAGCTCTGAAAAAATATTTGGCCTTCTAGCAGTGTGTGGGACTTTCTCTATTAGTCCATCTATACTGACCTCCATCAGGTTGCAAATTAAAAATAATTTTTTTTTGCATCTACCTCTGAAAAAATATTGGGCTTCTAGCTGTGTGTGGGACTTGTTCTATTAATCCATCTATACAGACCTCCATCAGGTTGCAAACTGAATATAATTTTTTTGTGCATCTACCTCTGAAAAAATATTTGGGCTTCTAGCTGTGTGTGGGACTTGTTCTATTAGTCCATCTATACTGACCTCCATCATGTTGCAAACTGAATATAATTTTTTTCTGCATCTAGCTCTGAAAAAATATTTGGCCTTCTAGTGGTGTGTGGGACTTTATCTATTAGTCCATCTATACTGACCTCCATCAGGTTGCAAATTAAAATTAATTTTTATCTGCATCTAGCTCTGAAAAATATTTGGCCTTCTAGCAGTGTGTGGGACTTTCTCTATTAGTCCATCTATACTGACCTCCATCAGGTTGCAAATTAAAAATAATTTTTATCTGCATCTACCTCTGAAAAAATATTTGGGCTTCTAGCTGTGTGTGGGACTTGTTCTATTAGTCCATCTATACTGACCTCCATCAGGTTGCAAACTGAATATAATTTTTTTCTGCATCTAGCTCTGAAAAAATATTTGGCCTTCTAGCAGTGTGTGGGACTTTCTCTATTAGTTCATCTATACTGACCTCCATCAGGTTGCAAATTAAAAATAATTTTTATCTGCATCTAGCTCTGAAAAAATATTTGGCCTTCTAGCAGTGTGTGGGACTTTCTCTATTAGTCCATCTATACTGACCTCCATCAGGTTGCAAATTAAAAATAATTTTTATCTGCATCTAGCTCTGAAAAAATATTTGGCCTTCTAGCAGTGTGTGGGACTTTCTCTATTAGTCCATCTATACTGACCTCCATCAGGTTGCAAATTAAAAATAATTTTTATCTGCATCTACCTCTGAAAAAATATTTGGGCTTCTAGCTGTGTGTGGGACTTGTTCTATTAGTCCATCTATACTGACCTCCATCAGGTTGCAAACTGAATATAATTTTTTTCTGCATTTAGCTCTGAAAAAATATTTGGCCTTCTAGCAGTGTGTGGGACTTTCTCTATTAGTCCATCTATACTGACCTCCATCAGGTTGCAAATTAAAAATATTTTTTTTTCTGCATCTACCTCTGAAAAAATATTGGGCTTCTAGCTGTGTGTGGGACTTGTTCTATTAATCCATCTATACAGACCTCCATCAGGTTGCAAACTGAATATAATTTTTTTCTGTATCTACCTCTGAAAAAATATTTGGGCTTCTAGCTGTGTGTGGGACTTGTTCTATTAGTCCATCTATACTGACCTCCATCAGGTTGCAAACTGAATATAATTTTTTTCTGCATCTAGCTCTGAAAAAATATTTGGCCTTCTAGCAGTGTGTGGGACTTGTTCTATTAGTCCACCTATACTGACCTCCATCAGGTTGCAAATTCAAAATAATTTTTTGTCTGCATCTAGCTCTGAAAAAATATTTGGCCTTCTAGCAGTGTGTGGGACTTTCTCTATTAGTCCATCTATACTGACCTCCATCAGGTTGCAAATTAAAAATAATTTTTATCTGCATCTACCTCTGAAAAAATATTTGGCTTCTAGCTGTGTGTGGGACTTGTTCTATTAGTCCATCTATACTGACCTCCATCAGGTTGCAAACTGAATATAATTTTTTTCTGCATCTAGCTCTGAAAAAATATTTGGCCTTCTAGCAGTGTGTGGGACTTTCTCTATTAGTTCATCTATACTGACCTCCATCAGGTTGCAAATTAAAAATAATTTTATCTGCATCTAGCTCTGAAAAAATATTTGGCCTTCTAGCAGTGTGTGGGACTTTCTTTATTAGTCCATCTATACTGACCTCCATCAGGTTGCAAATTAAAAATAATTTTTATCTGCATCTAGCTCTGAAAAAATATTTGGCCTTCTAGCAGTGTGTGGGACTTTCTCTATTAGTCCATCTATACTGACGTCCATCAGGTTGCAAATTAAAAATAATTTTTTTCTGCATCTACCTCTGAAAAAATATTTGGGCTTCTAGCTGTGTGTGGGACTTGTTCTATTAGTCCATCTATACTGACCTCCATCAGGTTGCAAACTGAATATAATTTTTTTCTGTATTTAGCTCTGAAAAAACATTTGGCTTTCTAGCAGTGTGTGGGACTTTCTCTATTAGTCCATCTATACTGACCTCCATCAGGTTGCAAATTAAAAATAATTTTTTTTCTGCATCTGTCTCTGAAAAAATATTGGGCTTCTAGCTGTGTGTGGGACTTGTTCTATTAATCCATCTATACAGACCTCCATCAGGTTGCAAACTGAATATAATTTTTTTCTGCATCTACCTCTGAAAAAATATTCGGGCTTCTAGCTGTGTGTGGGACTTGTTCTATTAGTCCATCTATACTGACCTCCATCAGGTTGCAAACTGAATATAATTTTTTTCTGCATCTAGCTCTGAAAAAATATTTGGCCTTCTAGCAGTGTGTGGGACTTGTTCTATTAGCCCACCTATACTGACCTCCATCAGGTTGCAAATTCAAAATAATTTTTTGTCTGCATCTAGCTCTGAAAAAATATTTGGCCTTCTAGCAGTGTGTGGGACTTTCTCTATTAGTCCATCTATACTGACCTCCATCAGGTTGCAAACTGAATATATTTTTTTTCTGCATCTACCTCTGAAAAAATATTTGGGCTTCTAGCTGTGTGTGGAACTTGTTCTATTAGTCCATCTATACTGACCTCCATCAGGTTGCAAATCGAATATAATTTTTTTCTGCATCTAACCCAGCCAATAGTTTTGGCCTAATACCACAGTTTGGCCACTCAGCTCTGCTCGGTTCCCATCCATTGCTTTTTTGTGCAAACAACTCCAGAGTTGTGAATTAGTTAACCACCAAAATGAGTGGAAAAAGGCTTGCTGCTGGTGGAAAGGGGAATAGGCGTGTTGGGAAGGGGAAAAAAGGTTGTGTCCGTGGGGTAGGTGTTAAAGCAACAGTAACATCTGCAGAAGAAAGACCATCTTCCAGCCAAACTAAAATGTCTACTTCTTTTAGCGGACAATGTGATAAGATCCCTTTCTTACGGCCACGCCAATCGCTACAAATTCCAAATGAGGCACAAAAACAGCAGGTGCTTCAACGGATATCAAGTGCTCCTTTAAGTTGTCTCTCCTCCACATCAACTTCAACATCACAAATACTCCAGTCCTCAAAGGTGTCACCCAAATCGCACTTGCTTCCTCACAGCTCCCAAATCTCCAGCTGCCCGTCTGAGTATGAGGTAGAACAGATGGTTGAGTCTGCAGAGCTGTTTACTCATACTATAGCCTGGGAATCAGAGGTCGACTCCAGCGCTTCTGTGAATCCAGACGAGGAAATGATCTGCACTGATGCCCAGAATCTTTATGAGTCGGATCCAGGACCAGACGCAGAAGGTTCTGACCATAATGTAGACCCTCATTCCCAAACTGTAACTCCTGTTGGTGGAGACAATGAGGAAGACGATGATGAGACTCAAATACCTGATTGGAGTGACAACTTTAGTTTTTTGTCAGGGCAGGAACAGGTTGGCTCTGAGGACGACGGGTGTGATAACGCACAGGGTGATGATGATGAGGTCGGAGATCCCACTTACTGTCAACCCACAGTCAGCCAAGAGATGAGGTCAGCAGAGGAGGTGGAGGAAGATGCTAGTGACGACGAGGTCAGGTTGCGCCTTCCTGGACAGAGACGTAGTACTGGAAGCACGTCAACAACTGCATCCTCAAACACAACTCTGCCTCTCACCACAAGTCGTGGTGGCTTTTCAGGTCGCATGGGTGCTAAGCCTTGCATAGCCTGGGCATTTTTTCAGATCGATAAAGATGACCCAACTCGTGTTATCTGTAACATTTGTCAGCAAAAGCTAAGTAGAGGCCAAAAAATACATAGTTTGAGTACTTCATGCATGAACCGGCACATGGACATGAAGCATAAGTTGCAGTGGGAAGCTCAGTGTGCTACAATGCGGCCTAGCCGGCCGGGCCAACCACCGTCTGCCATATCTTGTGCATCCGCGGCCTCTTCATCCTCTGTGACTGGGGGGACAGCAGTCACACCTGTTTTGGGGCGCAGACCTGCCACCTCTTTACCCGCAACAGCCAGCGTGATTGGCAGGTCATCATTTTCTTTGGAGGTGGTAACACCAGCTGGTGTTGAGCGCTGTCCGACATCGATAGCACCACCTTTGGATCAAGGCAACCTAACATGTCCGCCTGCATCTTCCTCACAGACCGGCAGTTTGCCGGGGACACCCTTATCAACCCCGTCTAAGCACAATAGCCAGCCCTCAGTCCCTCAGATGTGGACAAGTAAAAGACCATTTCCTCCTAGCCATGAGAAAGCTAAGAGGTTGAATTTCACCATCTGCAAGCTCTTGGCTACAGAAATGCTGCCTTTCCGCCTGGTGGACACAGAGGATTTTCGAGACCTTATGTCCGTCGCAGTGCCCCAGTACCAGATGCCCAGTCGGCACTACTTCTCAAAGAAAGGTGTGCCTGCGCTCCACCAGCATGTCGCACATAACATCACCGCTTCTTTGAGAAACTCTGTGTGTGACAGGGTGCATTTCACCACAGACACTTGGACGAGTAGGCATGGACAGGGGCGTTACATGTCGCTGACTGGGCACTGGGTAACTATGGTGACAGCAGGACAAGGGGCTGCTGTCCAAGTCTTGCCGTCCCCACGAGTTGTGCGTCAATCCTCTTTATGTCAAAGTTCCTCCACTGCTTCTGCCTCCTCAACCTCCTCTCGGTCTTCCACCTGCACCCAAAGCCTGTCTGGTCATGCCACAAACTTTCTAACTGCGCAGAAGGGATCCTGCACACCTCCTTACTATGCTGGCAGTAGGGCTCAACGTCATCAGGCGGTTTTTACATTGAAATGTCTGGGAAATGTGAGTCACACAGCTGAGGAGTTGTGGTCAGCTCTGGAGAACCAATTTCATGAATGGTTGTCTCCACTGGACCTGAAACCAGGGAAGGCCGTGTGCGACAATGCTGCAAACCTGGGTGCGGCCCTTCTCCGGGGCAATGTCACACACGTGCCTTGTATGGCTCACGTGTTGAACCTGGTTGTCCAGCAATTTTTAGCCCACTATCCCAGACTAGATGGCCTTCTGCAGAGGGCACGGTCGCTGTGTGCTCACTTCCGCCGTTCGCATCCCGCAGCTCAGCGACTTACATCTCTACAGAAGTCGTTGGGCCTGCCACTTCACCGGCTAAAATGCGATGTGCCTACCCGGTGGAATTCAACTCTGCACATGTTGCAGCGACTGTGGCAGCACCGACAAGCCCTGGTGCAATACGTTCTGACGTATAGCCTGGGCCAACGAGATTCAGAGGTGGGGCAAATCTCGCTGGAGGAGTGGTCTCAGATCAGGGACCTATGCACCCTTCTGCACAGTTTTGAAATGGCGACGAAGATGTTTAGTGCTGACGATGCCATTATCAGCATGACTATTCCGGTGATTTACATGCTGGAGCACATGTTAAACAGAATTCGGAGTCAGGTGGTGGCACAAGAGGAGGTGGAGGAAGTAGAGGAGGAGGAGTTGTATGCGGAAGGGCTAACATCTGAAAGGTCCAGATGGTCGGCAGCACCAAGGCGGCAGGCATGTGAGGGTGGGGGAGATGGTTTTACCAGGGCGCATGGTAGCAGCCAAACTAGTGAGGAAGGTGCAGGAGCCCAGGAAGAAGTGGAGGACGAACTGATGGAAGACTCATCAGATGAGGGAGACCTTGATCACATTTCTGTTGTGCGAGGTTGGGGGGAGAGGACAGAGAAAGGAAGCATGATTGTTACCTCGCCACCAACACAACAGGGACTTGGTGCTCCTGGATGCGCAACACACATGAGTGCCTTCTTGCTGCACTACCTGCAACATGACCCTCGAATTGTGAGAATTAGAAATAATCCTGACTACTGGGTTGCCACACTGTTAGATCCCCGGTACAAAAGTAAATTTGCAGAAATTATTCCTGCCATAGAAAGGGATGCACGCATGCAGGAGTATCAGCAGAGACTGTTGCAGAATCTTACATGTGCTTTTCCACAAAATACCAGTGGTGCACGTAGTGAATCTCACAGTTCCAACTTGCCAACCGTGGGACCGTCAAGTGTTCAGCACTCAAACCGTAACAGAACCACAGTATCTGCTGGTAACATCAATTTTGCGGAATCATTTCACCACTTTTTTAGCCCATCCTTTGCAAGGCCACAGGAGACAAGAAGTCTGACACATAGTCAACGCCTAGAGACGATGGTACAGGAGTATCTCCAAGTAAACATTGAAGCCACGACTGTGTCACTGGACCCTTGCTCTTTTTGGGCTTCCAATCTGGATAAATGGCCGGAGCTAGCCACTTACACCTTGGAGATCTTGTCATGCCCCGCAGCCAGCGTTCTGTCTGAACGTGTGTTCAGCGCTGCTGGTGGTGTGCTGACAGATAAGCGCACGTGGCTCTCCACTGATAATGTAGACAGACTCACGTTCATAAAGATGAACAAATCATGGATCCGAAACGACTTTTCTACCCCTGTGTCATCCTGGGGAGAGTAAAAGATTGATGATTGATTAAAATCACCCTACCAACCGTTTTAAGCTTTCAAATTACTAATCATGTTTATCTGTATCTTGACTGGAAAATAATTTGGGCTTTGTAGCAGTGTGCAGCACTGATCCTATTAGGCCATCTATACTAAAGCTTCACCAGATTTAAAATTAAAAATAATTTTTAGCTGCATCTAGCCCGGAAAATAATTTTGGGGCTCCGAGATGCGCAAGACACATAAGTGCCTTCTTGCTGCACTACCTGCAGCATGACCCTCATATTGTCAGAATTCGAAGTAATCATGACTACTGGGTTGCCACACTCTTAGATCCCCCAAACTTTTCGATCAACCTTTTCATTTTAATAAAGACCAAAAAAATGGTCATTTTTGAAATTATAAGCATTAGCAGGTTGTTAGAAACTGAAATCAAACAGTTTTCAACTCAAAACTTTATTCTAGGTGATGTTACATTTTCACATAGGACCCCTTGTTCGAAAGGAGCTTCTGAACTCTCTCGTCCATTGAATTTGTCAGGTTTTGGATGGTTTCTGCTTCAATTGTTTTGCATGAGGACAGAATACCCTCCCAGAGCTGTTGCTTAGATGTGAACTGCCTCCCGCCATCATAGACACTCCTTTTAATGATGCTCCAAAGGTTCTGAATGGGGTAGAGGTCAGGGGAGCATGGGGGTCACACCATAAGTTTGTCCCCTTTTATGCCCATATCAGCCAGAGATGCAGATGTTTTATGTGCAGCATGAGATGGTGCATTATCATGCAGAAAAATGATCTTGCTGTGAAATACACGGTTCTTCTTCTTGAACCATGGCAGGAAGTGCTGTATGAGAAAATCCACATACATTATGGAGTTCATCTTTAGCGCCTTCAGGGATCCTAAAGGGGCCGACAATCTCTCTCCCCATGATTCCAGCCCAAAACATTACTCCACCTCCTCCTTGTTGGCGCTGTAGCCGTGTTTGCGTGGGGTGTCCATCAACCAGCCATCCTCCACTCCATCCATCTGGACCATCGAGCGCTGCACGGCACTCATCCGTGAACAAAACAGTTTTGGAATCAGTCTTCATGTAATGTTTGGCCCACTGGAGCCGTTTCTGCTTGTGTGAAGTGGATAGAGGAGGTCGACAGGATGGCGCATGCACAGCTGCAAACCTCTGAAGGACCCTGCATCTTGTTGTTCGGGGGACGTTGGAGGCACAAGCAGCTTCAAAAACTTGTCTGCTGCTATGACAAGGCTTTTTTGCCGCTGCTCTTTCAACCTGACGTAATTGCCTGTAGGAAAGAGTCCTCAATTTGCCCTTATCAGCACGCACACGTGTGTACTGTGAATCAGCTACATACTTCTTGATTGCCAAGACACTTCATCCTGATCATCGCACAATGTTGATTGTAGTCATGCCTTGACCTAAACACTCCACAATTTGTTGCTTCTCAGCAGCCGACACATCCTTTTTCTTTCCCATTTTGGCAGAAAATGTAGGCTGCTTAATAATGTGAGAGAGCCTTCTTAAGTAGTCTTGCCTTTCATTGGACACACCTGCCAAACTAATTAGCACAGGTGTCTGCAATTGCTTACAGTGATATAAAGAGCCCTGACACACATCACCATCAATGAGTTTAACTGACAAACAAACAAATTCTTCCCTTATCACTCCTAAACACTTTTTGCATAATAATTTGGAACGCAGTGTACATGTGCTTTTTCACAAAACACCAGCGGTTCACGTAGTGAATCTTACAGTTCTAACTTGCCAACCGTGGTCTGTATGGAGTTGTTCAATAAAGGGCCCAAAATTAAGATAACATAGATGGGAGAGGTCTCTATGAATAGGAATTCCTAAGTATTTGATACCCTGTGAGGGCCAGGCAAAGGGAAAGTTGGACTGGATGGAATCCTATATGGATTTGGGGAGGGAGACATCGAGGGCCTCAGACTTCGCTGCATTGATTTTAAAATTTTACCATGTAACAAAGTGATCTATTTCAGCCATAACAGCATGGATGGATATATGTGATTGAGTGATATATACTAGGACATCATCAGCAAATAGAGAGCACTTGTACTCGGTGCCTCCCACCTCAATCCACCTAATATTGGGGTTATGGCGAATTGATGAGAGCAGGTGCTCCGTCACTAGGATGTATAAGAGAGGGGACAGAGGACATCACTGCCTTGTCCCATTGGTGATTGTGAAAGGTGATGAAAATGTTCTGACGCACCCCCTGGGCCTTGGGACACCCGGAGCCGGACCCTTTTTGGTGGATGCTGGTGGTTGTAGTCTTCGTGGCAGCGACCCGGTTCCGTGGCTCAGGGCGGTCAAACCAGTGGCGGAACTATTTATGTGGTTTTGATGTTTAAATGTCCGACTTCGCCACCCGTGGATTGCGGTCAGAGTGAACCGCCGCTACAGGGCAGACCGCTGAGGCTGGTGTTGTGGGTGCAGCAGAGCGTAGCATAACTCCCCACGGGAGGAGTATAGCCTCAGGGCAGTGTATGCGGAGGATGGGGGTGATGGTGCAGGGCAGCAGCAGTAACGACACGGAGTCAGTGATGCAGTTCAGGGCCTTTACTCACAGTTCTTATTATCCAGACCACGTCTGCAGGTAACGGCTGCCCACGTCGTACTGTGCTCACCAGGTGAGGGGCTCAGACAACTCCCAGATAACTTTGGAGCACTTCACAGGACCCCCTTTGTGTGTCCTTTGTCTGGCCTTTCTTACCAACACTTCTGTCCGGCTGCCTCGGGCCTCCTCTTGGTAAACTTGGCGCCAGTTTCCCTGACCCTATGTGGTGCCTTCCTAGCGGGTGTAGCGAGGGGCTGCGCCACATAAAATGTCAGAGCCTCCGGTTTCTAGCTGAGGGTCGATTCCTGCCTCCACTAGTTCGGGGACCGGTCTCCCCCTTTGGCCTGACCCCTCCACGCAGGTGGATTCGGGCGTGCGGTGGCGACTCGCCCGTCCGCACCCCTGGGATCCCTTCATTCCTCGTTCCTGGAGCCTTCTCCGCTCCTCTTCCTTCCTTCTCCCTCTTCCAGGCCTGGGCCTCTGTTACTAGGCCCGCCTCCGGAGCAGAGCTCATGCAGAGCCCCTGCTCCCTGCCACTTCTGCTCAGACTTCTCTGCACTGAACTAAGATGGTGCCCACCTTTTATACTCCCTTCTCAATGCACCCAGGAACTGCCTCCTCCCTGCTCCTGCACTACAGGGTTCCCCTTCCTCAGTGTTCCCTCCCCCCACTCCAGCCAGGGACAGGGACTGTCGTGCCCATCTCAGGGGCATATTGGTCGCCCTGCCCCACGGCAATGTGGTGTAATGCATGCAGGTGTCGGGTCCTGATCCACACTCCATCCTTACCTGAGAGTGAGATATCACACCTCTGGGTGAGGTGCAATACGTCTGTAGCAACCGAGCCCTCAGGGTGCTACAGTTCCATTTATCTTCAGCCTAGGTGACGTATTGCGATACAGGGCCGTGATTTTGGCTATAAAAGGGTCCCCTAGACCCCTACCCCAAGCTTTTTAAGAGAATCATATATGGCGTGCCAGGAGACTCTATGGAATGCTTTCTCAGCATCCAACGAGAGTATCTAATTACAAATTTTTAACTGAATCTAGCCCAGGAAATACTTTGTGCCTAGTAGCAGTGTCTGCTAGTCAGCGGATTATCCCGGCTGTTAAGCAAGCTGCACCACCTGTAGTTTAGACACTTAATTTTTTCAAAGGAAATGCTTCGGGACCATGGGATACTTAGTGAAGAGCATCAGGAGGCACCCCAAGGCATAGGGGCTGGGACTGGCAGTAGGATGCCTTGCGGTGGACAGCCGAGCTCGATCCTTATAAAAGCTTTTTAACTGCAGCAGCTTTAGTGGACGCTACTGGAGCTGGAATTACCGCGGCTGCTGGCATGAGACTTGCCTTCCAATAGATCCTTGTAAATGGATTTAAAGTGTATTCATTCAAATTAGAGAGACAATTTAAATTAAAAAGCTTAGAGCTGCCTCCACCACAGGGGGGCTCGCTCGACCCACCAGCGGACAGGCACCAGTATTGGGAGAGGGGGGCTGGCCGTCAGGGTTCACCGCGGCTCTGGCACAAACCCGGCGACACGGAGGTGGCACGGGCAGGAGCGGACTGGCCGTGTCGGCTTCTCACTTTTTGGATTTTAGAAGGGCATGACATGCCTATATCTGTGTCTCCCCCTCCTTTTACTCCTCCACCTCTTTTATTTTCGCATGACTATATGTACTTGTCACTTTTCCATGTGTTAGTTATGTCTTCTGAGCAGTTTGTCAGCTTTTGGACACCTTTGAAGGTGTTTTCTATGTGTTTCTATGTGTTTTTGTTTGCCTGCCATTGGTTTTAACGGTGTTCCAAGGTGTTCGACGAACAGTTCGACGAACAGTTCGGCGAACACACGGGTGTTCGACGAACCGAACCGAACTCGAACACTACGGGGGTGGCTCAACACTAATCAAGACTCTTCAGACCTACAGATCACTACCCATTCCTGCTAATACATGTAGGGACAAATGACACCGCAAGAAAGGACCTGGAAACCATCTGCAGTGACTTTGAAGACTTAGGCAAGAAAGTGAAAGAATTGGGAGCGCAGGTGGTCTTCTCATCCATCCTCCCAGTGGATGGCCATGGAACAATGAGGTGGAATAAGATTCTACAGGTGAACAACTGGCTACGTCGATGGTGCCGTCAACAAGGATTTGGATTTCTGGATCACGGAATGAATTACCTATACGATGGACTACTTGCTAGAGATGGGGTGCACCTTACGAAGACTGGAAAACATGTATTTGGAAATCGCCTTGCTGCACTCATCAGGAGAGCTTTAAACTAGAACAATGTGGGAAGGGAAGCAAAAGGCCAGAAAAAGCCATACAGCTGACAAATACTATTGAGATCTCTGCTACTGGAAGTGGAAAGGAAGAACAAAGACAAAACAATTTAAATAATAAAAATATGGGAGGAAGAGAAACCAATCACAAACTAAAATGTTTTTATACAAATGCACAAAGCACGGGCAACAAACAAGGAGAATTAGAACTACTAACGCAGGAAAAGAAATATGATGTCATTGGAATCACTGAAACTTGGTGGGACGATACACATGATTGGAATAAAAGGCTAAAAGGATACAACTTATTTGCAAGGAACAGACTTGATAAACGAGGAGGAGGTGTCGCATTGTATGTTAGAAAAGCGTATATCTGCACAGAGATTGAAGCTTCAGAGACTGGGAGTTCTGTGGAAACTGTTTGGGTAAGAATAAAAGGAGAGAACAACGGAAAGGACACCATTGTAGGCATTTACTACAGGCCACCTGGGCAAGCTGAAGATATGGATGAACTCTTTATGTATCAAATGACCAAGTTCTCAAAAAAATATGACGTAGTGGTCATGGGAGATTTCAACTATGCAGACATTTGTTGGGAATCTCTCTCAAGTAAAACTAACAGGTCAAGCAAATTCTTATCCTCTCTTGCTGACAACTTTATCTTCCAAAAGGTAGGGGAGAAAACAAGGGGATCTGCTACTTTGGATCTAATCCTTATAAACAAGGAGGAAATGGTTGAGGAGGTAAAAGTGGCTGGGACCCTAGGAGGCAGCGATCATGCTATTATAGAATTTTGGATAACTAGAGGAGGAAGACATGTGAAGACTCAAACTTCAAGGTTAGATTTTAGAAAGGCAGATTTTAAGAGACTCAGAAAGAGAATAGGAGGGATCCAATGGCTGGATGTCCTTAAGGACAAAAATGTCCAGGAAGGATGGGAAATTTTTAAAAATGAGATTCTCAAAGCACAATCGTTAACAATCCCGAAAAGTAGGAAGAATGGGAAGCATTTAAGGAAACCAGGATGGATGAACACAGAACTTAAACACATGCTAAAAAGAAAGAAAGAAATGTTTATTAAATGGAAAGAGGGAGGCATATCTAAAGAAGATTATAATGCAGTCTGCAGATCCTGCAGGGCATGTATCAGGTTAGCTAAAGCTGACAATGAATTAAGGCTTGCAAGAGATGTCAAAAGCAATAAAAAAGGATTTTGGGGGTATGTCAAAAGTAAAAGAAAAGTCAAAGATGCTATAGGATTTTTACAGGATGAAAATGGAGAAATGGTAAGAGAGGATGTTGAGAAGGCCAAACTTTTTAATTCCTATTTTGCATCTGTTTTCTCTCAGAAAGAAAATGTAACATCAACTGATCTTCACTGTCCTTTTAAAGGAATAGAAGAATCCAAGTTATCTGTAAACAGAAAGATTGTGAGGGAATATTTAGCTAACATAAATGAGTTCAAGTCTCCAGGTCCAGATGAATTACACCCCAGAGTACTGAAGGAGATCGTAGAAGAAATTTTAGAACCACTCTCCATAATCTTTGAAAATTCTTGGAGAACAGGAGAAGTCCCAGAAGACTGGAGAAGAGCAAATGTTGTTCCTATCTTCAAAAAGGGGAAGAAGGTGGACCCAGCGACCTATAGGCCGGTGAGTCTGACTTCTATACCAGGAAAGATCTTTGAACAAATTATTAAACAACATGTATGTAAGTACCTGGATAAGAATGAAGTGATTAACCAGAGTCAGCATGGGTTTATAACTAACAAGTCATGTCAGACTAACTTAATTTCCTTCTATGACAGAATCACTGACTGGGTGGATCAGGGAAATGCTGTAGATATAGTATATCTTGACTTCAGCAAAGCATTTGACAAAGTATCTCACACCATCCTTATTGAAAAAATGACCAAGTATGCAATGGACCAGGCAACTGTTAGGTGGATTCATAACTGGCTTAGTGATCGGACTCAAAGGGTGGTTGTAAATGGCTTCACATCCAGCTGGATGAATGTCTCAAGTGGGGTACCACAGGGCTCCGTCCTGGGACCTGTATTGTTCAACATCTTTATCAATGATTTAGATGAAGGAATTGAGGGTAAACTGATTAAATTTGCTGATGACACAAAGCTAGGAGGGATAGCTAATACTAGAGAAGAGAGAGAGATGATTCAAAAAGACCTAAATAAACTGGAGCAGTGGGCAGCAACCAACAGAATGGTTTTTAACAGGGAAAAATGCAAAGTACTACATCTGGGCAATAAAAATGAAAAAAGCATATACAGAATGGGAGGAATAGAGCTAAGCAACAGTACATGTGAAAAAGACTTAGGTATACTAATAGATCATAGACTGAACATGAGTCAACAGTGTGATGCAGCAGCAAAAAAGGCAAATACAATTCTGGGATGTATTAACAGAAGCATACAGTCTAGATCACGTGAAGTCATTATCGGTCTTTACTCCTCTTTGGTCAGACCTCATCTGGAATACTGTGTACAGTTTTGGGCACCACATTTTAAAAAAGACATAGACAAACTGGAGCAAGTTCAGAGAAGAGCGACCAGAATGGTGACTGGTCTGCAAACCATGTCCTATGAGGAACGGTTGCAGGATTTGGGAATGTTTAGCTTGCAAAAAAGAAGACTGAGAGGAGACTTAATAGCTGTCTACAAATATGTCAAGGGCTGTCACATTGTAGAAGGATCATCTTTATTCTCATTTGCACAAGGAAAGACTAGAACCAATGGGATGAAACTAAATGGGAGGAGACACAGATTAGATATTAGAAAAAACTTTTTGACAGTTAGGGTGATTAATGAGTGGAACAGGCTGCCACGAGTGGTGGTGAGTTCCCCTTCAATGGACGTCTTCAAACAGAGGCTGGACAGACATCTGTCTGAGATGATTTAGTGAATCCTGCTTTGAGCAGGGGGTTGGACCAGATGACCCAGGAGGTCCCTTCCAACTCTACCATTCTATGATTCTATGATTCTATGATTCTAGGTGACGTATTGTGATACAGGGCCGTGATTTTGGCTATAAAAGGGTCCCCTAGACCCCTACCCCAAGCTTTTTAAGAGAATCATATATGGCGTGCCAGGAGACTCTATGGAATGCTTTCTCAGCATCCAACGAGAGTATCTAATTACAAATTTTTAACTGCATCTAGCCCAGGAAATACTTTGTGCCTAGTAGCAGTGTCTGCTAGTCAGCGGATTATCCCGGCTGTTAAGCAAGCTACACCACCTGTAGTTTGGACACTTAATTTTTTCAAAGGAAATGCTTCGATACCACGGGATACTCAGTGAAGAGCATCAGGAGGCACCCCAAGGCATAGGGGCTGGGACTGGCAGTAGGATGCCTTGCGGTGGACAGCCGAGCTCGATCCTTATAAAAGCTTTTTAACTGCAGCAGCTTTAGTGGACGCTACTGGAGCTGGAATTACGCGGCTGCTGGCATGAGACTTGCCCTCCAATAGATCCTTGTAAATGGATTTAAAGTGTATTCATTCAAATTAGAGAGACAATTTAAATTAAAAAGCTTAGAGCTGCCTCCACCACAGGGGGGCTCGCTCGATCCACCAGCGGACAGGCACCAGTATTGGGAGAGGGGGGCTGGCCGTCAGGGTTCACCGCGGCTCTGGCACAAACCCGGCGACACGGAGGTGGCACGGGCAGGAGCGGACTAAACGTGTCGGCTTCTCACTTTTTGGATTTTAGAAGGGCATGACATGCCTATATCTGTGTCTCCCCCTCCTTTTACTCCTCCACCTCTTTTCTTTTCGCATGACTATATGTACTTGTCACTTTTCCATGTGTTAGTTGTGTCTTCTGAGCAGTTTGTCAGCTTTTGGACACCTTTGAAGGTGTTTTCTATGTGTTTCTATGTGTTTTTGTTTGCCTGCCATTGGTTTTAACGGTGTTCGAAGGTGTTCGACGAACAGTTCGACGAACAGTTCGGCGAACACACGGGTGTTCGACGAACCGAACCGAACTCGAACACTACGGGGGTGGCTCAACACTATTCATGATAGTGGTAAAATTTCTTTGATATCACTTGCGTTTATTTGTGAAAAAATCAGAAATTTGGCGAAAATTTTGAAAATTTTGCAATTTTCAAACTTTGAATTTTCATGCCCTTAAATTAGAGAGATATGTCACACAAAATAGTTAAAAAATAACATTTCCCCCATGTCTACTTTACATCAGCACAATATTGGAACCAAAATTTTTTTTTGTTAGGGAGCTATAAGGGTTAAAAGTTGACCAGCGATTTCTCATTTTTCCACCAAAATTTACAAAAACATTTTTTTAGGGATCACATCATATTTGAAGTCACTTTGAGGGGTCTTTATGACAGAAAATACCCAAAAGTGACACCGTTCTAAAAACTGCACCCCTCAAGGTGCTCAAAACCACATTCAAGAACTTTATTAACCCTTCAGGTGCTTCACAGGAATTTTTGGAATGTGGAAGAAAAAAATTAACATTTAACTTTTTTCACAAAAATGTTACTTTAGACCCAATTTTTTTTATTTTCGCAGGGGTAACAGGAAAAAATGGACCCCAAAATTTTTTGTGCAATTTTTCTTGAGCGTGCTGATTCCCCATATGTGAGGGAAAACCACTGTTTGGGCGCACTGCAGGGTTCGGAAGGGAAGGAGCGCCATTAGACTTTTTGAATGTAAAATTTGTTTGAATAATTAGCAGACGCCATGTTGCGTTTGGAGAGCTCCTGATGTTCCTAAACAGTGGAAACCCCCCACAAGTGACACCATTTTGGAAACTAGACCCCTTAGGGAACTTATCTAGATGTGTGGTGAGCACCTTGAACCCCAAGGTGCTTCACAGAAGTTTATAATATTGAGCTGTAAAAATAAAATTTTCACATTTTTCACACAAAAACGTTTTTTATCCCTTAATTTTGCATTATCATAAGGGTAATAGGATAAATTTCACCATGAAATTTGTTGTGCAGTTTCTCCTGAACACGCTGATACCCCATATGTGGAAGCAAACCACTGTTTGGCACACGGCAGGGTTTGAAAGGGAAGGAGCGCCATTTGACTTTTTGAATGTAAAATTTGTTTGAATAATTAGCGGACGCCATGTTGCATTTGGGGAGCCCCTGATGTGCCTAAACAGTGGAAACCCCCCACAAGTGCCACCATTTTGGAAACTAGACCCCTTAGGGAACTTATCTAGATGTGTGGTGAGCACCTTGCACCCCCAGCTGCTTCACAGAAGTTTATAATATTGAGCCATAAAAATAAAATTTTCACATTTTTCACACAAAAAATGTTTTTCATTCCCTAATTTTGCATTATCATAAGGGTAACAGGAGAAATTGCACCATGAAATTTGTTGTGCAATTTCTCCTGAGTACGCCGATACCCCATATGTGGGGAAGAACCACTGCTTTGGTGTACGGCAGGGTTCGGAAGAGAAAGGAGCGCTATGTTGGCTGGGATAAGTTGCAGACACCATGTCACATTTGAAGAGTCGCTGACATGCCGAAACAGCAGAAACCCCCACAAGTGACCCCATTTTGTAAACTACACCTCTCAAGGAATTCATCTAGGGAATTAGTGAGTATTTTTTAATTTTTGAATTTATACCATTGGGCAGTGAAAAAAGCATAATTATATTTTTACCACAAAAGAATGTTTTACCCTCAGATTTTACATTTTCACACAGGGCAATGGGTAAAAATGATGCCGAAATGTGTCACACAATTTCTTCTAAAAGTGGCAATACCCCATATGTGGCTGTATCATACCGCTCAGCCATACGGCGAGATCTGGGGGGGACGGAGTGCTATTTGACAATTGGAGAACAAATTATTGTAGAATAGGCATTTGGATTTGGGAGCACAAAATTTTCTGAATTTCTTTTGGGGGGCAAGGGCCATTTCGCTTTTCCAGAGCCTTTCTGCTACCAGTAACTTGGAAGTCCCTTATATTTTTAACAGATGACGGACCTGAGTGGGGACTAGCTTTTTTTGAGGACTGAGTTGAAGCTTTTATTGGGAACATTTTACGTGACATTTATCCGGCGCTCTAGGCTGAGCACTTACATCGGGGTTTCCATCTAAATTTCCAAGTGATGTAATTCAGATGAAACCCCTGCGGGATCCATTCACTGTAATGAGGCAGCAGAGTTACTCTGGTCTCCGTCTGGCCTCTGTTTAGCGGTGTCCTTTTTTTCAGAACTGCACAAAACTGTGGCCAACCGCACTTTTATGCACGCCTAAAAAATCTGACACCGTGGGATCACAGGCCAGACGGCATCCACAGTGGCCTATATCTGCCTCATTACAGGGAATCTTCCGTCATGGGTTCCGTCTGAATCACGTATTTCATAGATTTACACGAAAACTCTGGTGTAAGCGCTTAGTGCAGAGCGCAGGATAAATGTGGGCAGAGCCTTACTGCGATCTTTGGGAGACATAATAAACAAATCAGTAGCAGGTGAAGAATTGGTTTTATTTATTTTTTACGCTGTTCCTCGTGTGATATAACTGATTCAATTACTTTATTCTTCGGGTCGGTGCGATTACAGAGATACCAGATTTATATCGGGTTTTTATGACTGACAGCTGTCACACACTAAGAGACGCTTTTTTTTGCAAAATCTAGTTTTTGCATCGCCATATTTTGAGAGCTATAATTTTTCCATATTTCGGCCTACAGAGTCATATGATGGCTTGTTTTTTGCGGGACGAGTTGACATTTTTATTGGTACCATTTTTGGGTATGTGACATTTTTTGATCGCTTTCTATTCCGTTTTTTGGGAGGTAAAATTAACAAAAACCAACAATTCAGGAATTGTTTTTGAGGGGTTTTTTTATGCCGTTCTGCGTGTGATAAAAGTGATCAGGCAGCGTTATTCTTCGGGTCAGTACGTTTACAGCGATACTACACTTACTGTATATTTTTTTATGTTTTGGCGCTTTTACACAATAAAACAATTTTATAGAAAAAATATTTTTTTTGCATTGCTTTATTCTGAACGCTATAACTTTTTTATTTTTCGGCTTATGGAGCTGTATGGCAGCTTAAATTTTGCAGAACAAGATGACGTTTTCATCGGTTCCATTTTTTTTCCATTTTGCTTTTTGTTAGGCGAAATGATGAAAAAGCATATTTTTTTGCTCCGTTTTTTATTTATTTTTATTACGGTGTGCACAGAAGGAGTTAATTAGTGTGACAGTTTTATAGATCGGGTTGTTTCAGACGCGGCGATACCAAATATGTGTACTTTTTTTGGTTTTGCATAAATATACGGATTTATTGGTTTAATATTTTATTTATTTTTATTTATTTTGTGATTTTTTTTAACAGTTTAAAAACATATTTTTTTACTTTTTTTTTACATTTTTACTTAGTCCCTGTATGGGACATTAATTTTTATTTTTCTAATCACTGATCTCATCCAATGTAATAGACATGTATTACATTGGATGAGATCTTTGCTGACTGTTTCACAGTCAGTGTGTCCTGCCAGGCTTCAGCTGCAGGCTGAGCCTAGCAGGACACCATATATGGCAGATCTGGAGGCGGTCATGTGACCTCCAGCTGCCATAGCAACGCCAGGTCCTGGAAGGTATCAGGGGTCGTAGGAGAGGTAAGTATACGACCCCCTCTCCTCTCACTATATTCTATATGCCGCGATCACTATAGATCGCAGCATATAGAAGATAGCAAAGGGTTAACATCATTGGGACCTCATCCAATCAGGTCCGGATGATGTCCCCTGTCAGAGCTAACGCTCTGCACTGGAATCGCAGCGCTTGCAGGACCCTGGGGGTCCTGAGCGCTGCGGGACCACCCACCGTTTTTAAACGTCGGCGCTGCACAGAGCCCAGGCAGCGCCGATGTTTATCTACAGTTGGCGGTCGGGAACCGGTTAAAAGAAAAGTAGCACACATAGCAGCCAATCAACCTCTAAGCAGGCATGGACTGGCCCATAGGAGAACAGGAGAATCTTCCAGTTGGCCCCTGTGCAACAGTGGGCCACCACTCTCTTATATGAACAATACTTGGCACTATATACTTGAATCACTATGTACAGAGAAAGGCAGCATCTTATTCATTGAACAATCTACCCAGTTCATTGTTATATAAATTTGTGATTGAGGATATTGTCATATTTTCATGTAGCTGAAAAATGGGGCCCTGGAGTTGATTACTGGTGGACCCTTGGCACCTCTGTTCGACACTACCTTGAACTTTTTCTTTTAAATATACAGTACCTATGTACAGTGGAGAAAATAAGTATTTGATACACTGCTGATTTTTCAACTTTTCCCACCTACAAACAATGGAGAGGTCTGTAATTTTTATGGTAGGTATTCTTCAACTGTGAGAGACAGAATCTAAAATAAAATCCAGAAAACCACATTGTATAATTTTTACATAATTAATTTACTTTTTGTTGCATGAAATAAGTATTTGATCACCTACAAACCATCAAGAATTCTTTTCTTTAAGAAGCCCTCCTACTCTGCACTCATTACCTGTATAAATTACATCTGTTTGAACTCATTATCTGTATAAAATACACACTCAATCAATCACACTACAACCTCTCCACCATGGCCAGAAACAGCGCTTTATCTAATGCAACTAGACAGGCTATATGGTTGAAAGCCTGGTCTGGGGATAACCAGTCAAAAAATTAATTATACTCCATTTCTTTTTTGGGGATAATGTGTTTGGGCCAGTATTAGATGACATCTTGGAAAAGCTTCTGATAAAAACAAAGGGTTTCCCGAGGATAAACCTCATAGGTATCAGCCCTTTCGGAGAGCCCACCCCTCGTGTAAGCCAGAGTATAAGGGTAAAGAAAAGTCTGGCAGATGGAGTTACCCCAAGGGGAACAAGGGCAGAGGGCCCCCTTTTAGTTCAGCATCCGGCTTGAGAAAGCAATGATGCCATACGCGTAGGGGGACGTCTAATGTCGTTCTTCAGAGGCTGGCAAGAAATATCACAGAATCCTTGGATTCTATAAACCCTATCTTCAGGATGCAGAATCTAATTTGCCCAGTTACCCCCGGAGAGATTTATTCTCACCAATCCCCAGCCAGTGCCTGGTACTTCACCCATGTGGTTTGAAGTACAGAAACTCTTAAAAATAGGGGCCATAAGTCCAGTCCCCCGGGTAGAGAGGTTCCAGGGACACTACTCAAGACTCTTTTCCATCAGGAAATCCTCAGGGGAAATGCGAATAATAATAAACCTAAAACCGTTAAACCACTGGGTAAAATACAAGTGGTTCAAGATGGAGTCAGTTCGGTCTACCATTCCCGTGATAGACAGAGGGGCTGTGATGTGTACCTTGGGTCTCCAAAAAGCATACTACCATGTCCCCATCCATCCCATCAATCAGAAGTATTTGAGATTTGCAATAAAAGTGGGAAATCAGATCCACCATTTTCAGTTCAGGTGTCTCCCCTTTGGTCTGGCCTCAGCTCCACGGGTGTTTACAAAGCTGATAACAGAAGTAGTAGCCCATTTAAGACATTTGGGAATCATTATAGTTCCTTACCTCGACGATTTCCTTCTGGTGGTGGGATCTCGTCGGGAGATTCTAGATTATGTAAGGGTATCCATTTCCACCCTCCAAGAATTGGGTTGGTTGATAAATTGGGACAAATCAGACCTAGATCCCGGGGAAAGGATAAACTTTCTGGGAGTCACTCTGGATTCTTGCCTAAGAACCTCATTTCTATCCATAGAAAAGCAGAGGTAACAGAGAAGGGAGACTGTTCAGTTTCCAAGGAATCATTGCTCCATCAGAAGTGCAATGAAGATCCTGGGACTGATGATGGCCTGCATTCCATGTGTCAGATGGAGCCAGTTTCATACCCGACATCTACAAAAAGCTGTTCTGTCGGCCTGGGACAGGCGTCAGATATCCTTGGACAAAGTAATGCCCCTTTCCAGAGCGGTAAGAAGGTCTCTAGTATGGTGGACGCTTCCAGAAAATCTCCAGGTGGGAGTAGCTTGGATCCCCTCCCCAGCCATAATAATTACCACTGACGCCAGTCAGTCAGGGAATTATCGGGAATTACGAGCCGTGTGGGAGGTTTTCCGCCACAACCGACCATTGTTTCTGAACAGACATATAAAAGTCTTGTCGAACAACACAACAGCGGTGAACTTTCTGCGGCATCAGGGAGGCCTAAGACATCCTTTACTGCAGAGCCTTTCTACAAAGATGTTTCTTTGGATAGAAAGAACAGCCTTATCGATATCAGCTGTCCACTTAGCAGGCGTTCAGAATCAGATAGCAGACTTCCTGAGCAGACGGAGGATATGTCCCACAGAGTGGGAACTGAATATGCAGGTCTTCCTCAATCTTACCCATCTT
The DNA here is from genome assembly GCF_046119375.1 of Phyllobates terribilis. Taxonomy (NCBI): domain Eukaryota; kingdom Metazoa; phylum Chordata; class Amphibia; order Anura; family Dendrobatidae; genus Phyllobates; species Phyllobates terribilis. The sequence goes on from NW_027362763.1 coordinate 228,604,045, forward strand.
TGGGGTACTTCAGAAATAGACCTCTTTGCAAGCAGAGAAAATGCCAAGGTCAGGAGATTCTACTCCCTAAATCTGCTAGACAATCCGGAAGGAATAGACGCCCTATCCCAGCAATGGAACAAGGGCCTGTTGTATGCATTCCCTCCGTTAGCTCTGATACCGAGGGTACTAAGAAAAGTGCAGGAACATCTAGCGAGGATAATACTGGTAGTACCCTTTTGGCCGAGGAAGAGCTGGTTTCCTCTATTGGCCAACAAGTCACTGGAAGACCCTGTCCAGCTTCCATTGAGGAAGAACCTTCTTCATCAGGGTCCTGTGTTCTACCAAGAAGTAGACAGATTGCATCTTACGGCATGGATGCTGAGAAGCAGATCTTGAAGTCCAGAGGACTTTCTGATTAGGTGATAACAACCCTACAGGCAAGTCGAAAACCGGTGACCTCGGCCATATATAGTAAGATTTTGAAAAAATTCAGCTCAGAATGTGGAGACTCAGCTATCGATGTTTCTAACCCAAATATCCCTAGGATTTTTGATTTTTTACAGGCCGGGTTTAATAAGGGTTTAAAACCGAGTACTCTAAGAGTCCAGGCCTCTGCCCTGAGTGTATTCTTTGATACACAATTGGCAGCGAATCCTTGGATAGGTAGGTTTTCCAAGGTGGTTCAGAAATTGAGGCCATGGGTTAAAAGATCTGTTCCTCCTTGGGACCTCAATCTTGTACTTAATGCTATTTGTAAACATCCATATGAGCCGTCCAAAGACTTTACCATAGGCAGACTCACCTTTAAGACAGCTTTCCTGGTAGCAATTACAACTGCTAAAAGCGTGGGGGAGATACAGGCCTTATCCACAAAGGACCCGTACTTGCAGATTTTTAAACATAGGATAGTTCTTAGAATCGATCCATTCTTTCTACCCAAGGTCGCTTCTACCCATAATATAAATCAGGAAGTGGTACTTCCGTCCTTTTGTCAAAATCCTAAAAATCAAAAGGAAGCCTTCTTCCAGTCCCTGGACGTTAGACAAGCAGTCATCACTTATTTAGCGGCCACCCAGGGTTGGAGAAAGGATCACAACCTGTTTGGCCAGTTTGGGGGTACAAATAAAGGTAAAAAAAGGGTCAAAGAAAACAATTGTCAGGTGGATTAAGTCTACAATAGGTCTAGCCTATTCGGCAGAAGGAAAGACCCCTCCTGTTGAGTTGAGAGCTCATTCGACTCGATCAATGGCCACTGCTTGGGCAGAGAGAGGGGGGGCCTCGGTGGAGCAGATATGTAGAGCCGCAGCTTGGTCTAACCTAAGTACATTTTCTAGACATTACAAGCTAGATGTTGTAGCCAGTCAGAGAATGGCTTTTGGTAGGAAAGTTTTCCATGCGGTGGTTCCACCCTAAAATCAATACTTTGCTATTCTCCATGGTGCTGTCAGGGGGACGTCCTGGAAAACAGTAATTAGTCTTACCGGTAATTGTATTTCCAGGAGTCCATCCAGACATATAATATACAGTGTGAAGTAACATTGCTATATAGAATTATAATAAAAAAAATGTTGTTTGTTGCAACCATCCTGGTGTGGTACTTAGAAATAACACTGAGGGGTGGAGGGAGGGGAGGGCTTTTAACTTCTCTGTGTTTTCTGTCCCTGTCAGGATAAGAAGGATATCCTCCATGGTGCTGTCAGGATGGATTCCTGGAAATACAATCACCGGTAAGACTAATTACCGTTTTTTGGTGTGAACTCCACTCGCCATGTATGGAGGAAGAAGAAGGATGAGTACAACCCCAAGAACACCATCCCATCAGTGAAGTATGGTGGGAGAAACATCATACTTTGGGGTGCTTTTCTGCAAAGGGGACAGGATGACTGCATTGTATTGAAGGGAGGATGGATGGGGTCATGTATCGCAAGATTTTGGCCAACAACCTCCTTCCCTCAGTAAGAGTATTGAAGATAGCTCGTAGCTGGGTCTTCCAGCATGACAATGACCTGAAACACACAGCCAGGGCAACTAAGGCGTGGCTCCAAAAGAAGCATTTCAAGGTCTTGGAGTGGCCTAGCGAGTCTCCAGACCTGAACCCAATAGAAAATCTTTGGAGGGAGTTGAAACTCAATGTTGCCAAGCGACAGCCCTGAAACCTGAAAGATCTGGAGAAGATCTGTATGGCAGAGTGGGCCAAAATCCCTGCTGCAGTGTGTGCAAACTTGATCAAGAAGTACAGAAAAAAACGTGTGAGGTCTGTAATTGCAAACAAAGGTTTCTGTACCAAATATTAAATTCTGTTTTTCTGTTGTATCAAATACTTATTTCATGCAATAAAGAGCAAATTAATTATGTAAAAATCATACAATCTGATTTTCTTGTTTTTATTTTTAGATTCTGTCTCTCACAGTTGAAGTGTACCTATAATAGAAATTACAGACCTCTCCATTCTTTGTAGGTGGGAAAACTTGCAAAATCAGCAGTGTATCAAGTAATTATTTTCCCCACTGTATGTCATCCAGCTCACATAATACCACCATATAGTACATGAAATACTGTGCATTGTTCATAAAATACTGTCATATAGTTACACAATTACTTACCCAAATACTGCCATTATACTGTGCTAAATAATATTTGTGGTTTTAGTTTGTTCCTAGGACTCCTGTCCTTCAGGGGTTGGCTACTAGTCAGAACAGATGCACAGTTTGCCACTTCTTATAAATAATGATCCTGTCCACAAAAAAAGCTACATTGTACCTGTTAAATTAATGAAAGCCTTCAAGTGAATGTTTTTGATTCGTTTTTGGTGTAGTCAATTTGCAATACAGTTTTGGAAACGAGACGAGAAAAAAACAACAGTGTTGTCCTTAGATCAATAAATCAATCAGACTCCAACTGTCAGTTTTCTAGTGCAAGGAAGATGAAATCTGAATAGTTATCAGAGATTCTGCTTCCCTCGAGCTGATTCAGAATCAGATGGGTGCAATGTACAGGACCTGGGGTTCAGAACGTCACAATATGAAGCTGGCAAAGCTTCCTGATTTTCCCCTGCAGTTATTACAGAAAATAACATTTATTTTTTCACATATCACAAAGGTCACTGGATCAAAGCCTTAGCAAGAGTTAGGTATCAGGAGGATTTGATCTGCTGATCTTCTTGGTTCAAGAAAATTTCATATCAAACTTCCATTTTACGGAATAAGTTGACATGCAGGTTTTTTTTTCTTTTATCAGCATTTCGAGCTAATAAATTATGCATCAATTCTACAACCGTTAAGTAATGGAAGCAAAACACCCAGAATAATATATATAAATGATTTTTATTGATAAATTATCAACAATCTGAGAACAGACTAAAAAATAGGAGTGTGGAGCAAAGAAATCTCCATTTCCCCAAGAGGCAACTATTTGCAATATATAAGGGGACATACATGTAAAATTACACATTGCCATATACACTGCTCAAAAACATAAAGGGAACACTTAAACAACAGAATATAACTCCAAGTAAATCAAACTTCTGTGAAATCAAACTGTCTACTTAGGAAGCAACACTGATTGACAATCAATTTCACATGCTGTTGTGCAAATGGAATAGACAATAGATGGAAATTATTGGCAATTATCAAGACACACTCAATAAAGGAGTGGTTCTGCAGGTGAGGACCACAGACCACATCTCAGTACCAATGCTTTCTGGCTGATGTTTTGGTCACTTTTGAATGTTGGTTGTGCTTTCACACTCGTGGTAGCATGAGACGGACTCTACAACCCACAGAAGTTGCTCAGGTAGTGCAGTTCATCCAGGATGGCACATCAATGCGAGCTGTGGCAAGAAGGTTTGCTGTGTCTGTCAGAATAGTGTCCAGAGGTTGGAGGCGCTACCAGGAGACAGGCCAGTACACCAGGAGACGTGGAGGGGGCCGTAGGAGGGCAACAACCCAGCAGCAGGACCACTACCTCCGCCTTTGTGCAAGGAGGAACAGGAGGAGCACTGTCAGAGCCCTGCAAAATGACCTCCAGCAGGCCACAAATGTGCATGTGTATGCACAAACGGTTAGAAACCGACTCCATGAGGGTGGTATGAGGGCCCGATGTCCACAGATGGGGGTTATGCTCACAGCCCAACACTGTGCAGGATGCTTTGCATTTGCCACAGAACACCAGGATTGGCAAAGTCGCCAGTGGCGCCCTGTGCTCTTCACAGATGAAAGCAGATTCACACTGAGCACATGTGACAGACGTGACAGAGTCTGGAGACGCCGTGGAGAGCAATCTGCTGCCTGCAACATCCTTCAGCATGACCGGTTTGGCAGTGGATCAGTAATGGTGTGGGGTGGCATTTCTTTAGAGGGCCATACAGCCCTCCATGTGCACGCCAGAGGTAGCCTGACTGCCATTAGGTATCGAGATGAGATCCTCAGACCCCTTATGAGACCATATGTTGGTGCGGTTGGCACTGGGTTCCTACTAATGCAGGACACTGCCAGACCTCATGTGGCTGGAGTGTGTCAGCAGTTCCTGCAAGATGAAGACATTGAAGCTATGGACTGGCCCGCCCATTCCCCAGACCTGAATCCGATTGAGCACATCTGGGACATCAAGTCTCGCTCCATCCACCAACGTCACGTTGCACCACAGAGTGTCCAGGAGGTGGCGGATGCTTTAGTCCAGGTCTGGGAGGAGGAGACCATCGGCAACCTCATCGGGAGCATGCCCAGGTGTTGTAGGAAGGTCATACAGGCACGTGGAGGTCACACACAATACTGAGCCTCATTTTCACTTGTTTTAAGGACATTACATCAAAGTTGAATCAGCCTGTAGTGTGTTTTTCCACTTTAATTTTGGGAGTGACTCCAAATCCAGGCCTCCATTGGTTAATAAATATGATTTCCATTGATGATTTTTGTGTGATTTTGTTGTCAGCACATTCAACTTTTTACAGAACAAAGTATTCAATGAGAATATTTCATTCATTCAGATCTAGGATGTGTTATTTGAGTGTTCCCTTTATTTTTTTGAGCAGTGTATATCCATTTGATACAGATGATAGCTACAAGCTTGGTAATAATAATGTGGAGCAAAGTCCTACAACCCCTGGCAAAAATTATGGAATCACCGGGCTCGGAGGATGTTCATTCAGTTGTTTAATGTTGTTGAAAAAAAGCAGATCACAGACATGGCACAAAACTAAAGTCATTTCAAATGGCAACTTTAGGGCTTTAAGAAACACTAAAAAAAATCAAGATTAAAAATGTGGTACTCAGTAAGGGTAGTTTTTTTCAGACCAAGCAGAGGGAAAAAATTATGGAATCACTCAATTCTGAGGACATTCATGACGACGGTCTCATTTGATATGAGTCTTTGTCTATATTTTACACAAGTGTTTTAATTTATGTCTGTTTACCCATTGGTCAATCATACTATTTATGTCTGTCTCGACTCCCCATATACCACCCCTGATGAAGCATTGGTGAAACTCGTATCGGGTGTTTGGTGGGTGAGCTCATCATTATTTATTCTGATATTTAACCTTTATTATAAAATTTTGTGTGAGAAATACTTATCTCTATTTACTGGGCTCAGTCTTTGCACATATACTCTTACTAAAAAAATATTATTAGCTATGAATTAGTATACTTACCTGTACATCCATTATGGAAACTGACTTAATAATAATAATAATAATTTTTATTTTTATAGCGCCAACATATTCCGCAGCAAGTATATACATACAGTATATATTGCTTTTTATTGTGGATTAACAACTCATTTATACACATAGAGTGAAGGAAATAATTATTTGATCCCTTGCTGTTTTGTAAGTTTTCCCATTGATAAAGGCATGAACAGTCTATAATTTTAAGGGTAGTATAATTTTAATATTGAGAGATAGAATATCCAAATAAGAAATAAGTATTTGATTCCTCTGGCAAACATCACTTAATACTTGGTGGCAAAACCCTTGTTTGCAAGCACAACAGTCAGACGTTTTTGTAGTTGATGATGACGGTTGAGCACTTGTCAGAAGGAATTCTGGTCCACTCCTCTTTGCAGATCATCTCTAAATCATTAATATTTTGAGGCTGTCGCTTGGCAACTCGGAGGTTCAACTCCCTCCATAAGTTTTCTATGGGATTAAGGTCTGGAGACTAGTTAGGCCACTCCATGACCTTAATGTGCTTCTTTTTGAGACACTCCTTTGTTGCCTTGGCTGTATGCTTTGGGTCATTGTCTTGCTGGAAGACCCAGCCACGACCTATTTTAAATGTCCTGGCTGAGGGTAGGAGGTTGTCACTCAGGATTGTACGGTACATGGCTCCATCCATTCTCCCATTGATGCGGTGAAGTAGTCCTGTGCCCTTAGGAGAGAAACACCCTCAAAACATAATGTTTCCACCTCCATGCTTGACAGTGGGGACAGTGTTTGGGTCATAGGCAGTATCTCTCTCCCTCCAAACACGGCGAGTTGAGTTAAGGCCAAAGAGCTCAATTTTTGTCTCATCTGGCCACAGCACCTTCTCCCAATAGCTCACAGAATCATCCAGGTGTTCATTGGTAAACTTAAAACAGGCCTGCACATGTGCCTTCTTGAGCAGGGGGACCTTGCGGGCACTGCAGGATTTTAAACCTTTAAGGCATAATGTGTTACGAATGGTTTTCTTAGTGACTGTGGTCCCAGCTGCCTGATTTTGCATGGTGCCCCAGATCGATGTCGATTTTGTATTTCTTCCTTTTTCTTACTATTGCACCAACAGTTGTGTCCTTCTCACCCAGCGTCTTACTTATGGTTTTGTAGCCCATTCTAGCTTTGTGCAGGTCTATGATCTTGTCCCTGACATCTGTAGAAAGCTCTTTGGTCTTGCCCATGTTGCAGAGGTTAGAGTCTGACTGATTAATTGAGTTTGTGAAAAGGAGTATTTTATACAGGTGACTATGTAAGACAGTTGTCTTTAATGCAGGTAAAGAGTTGATTAGGAACGTCTAACTGGTCTGTAGGAGCCAGAACTCATAATGGTTTATAGGGGATCAAATAGTTATTTCTCACTGTAAAATGCAAATAAATGCAAATAAATGTATCTAATTTATACAATGTGATTTTCTTGATTTTCTTTTTTTATATTCTATCTCTCAATGTTAAAATTAACCTACTGTTAAAATTATAGACTGTTCATGTCTTTGTCGGTGGGCAAACTTACAAAAACAGCAATGGATCAAATAATTATTTCCTTCACTGTATATGTATATATATATGTTTTTTTTCATATGCACTTGGTTACATGACTTTCCATACACTGACCTTGCCCCGTATAAACATACTTATTCATTTTTGTAGGGATTTTCCCACACTAGCTCACCTATCAATTTTAATTGTTTTGTATCTGTATTTTGGGGTTGTCTATTCCCATTGTTCTTACATATGTATTTAATAAAAATTTGATATTAGTTTATATTGATTTGAATATTCTTGCCCCGGCATATTTTTTCTTTGGTTGTAGTCACATGACCAGTTCTACCACCATTATCTAGGAAGCACTATCTCTATTAATGCATCTCCACACCCAGGTAATTTGTTGGTGCTCATCATTGGCTGCACTCTATTTTAAGTGGTTCTGTCTCCTATGTTATATCACCCCCCGGATGAAGTATTTCTAGCAAAATGTGCAACTGGTGCAGTGGGTCTCTGTCTCCGTGTATGGTCACCTTATTACATCTGGTTTGTACCTAGCATTCATTGTTCTTATACGAGTTGGAACTACAATTTTCTTTTATGCTTTGATGTGAGTGGTGTACTTTCTGTTTGGATCCGCTATCTATTTCATACCAGACTCTCCACTTCTTTAATTCTAATATCTTTCTACGTATTTTTTCTGACTTTTTTTATGTTTTTATTTTTAGATACGTTTCTTACTGAGCATACAATGGATCTTCCAGATATGCAGTAATTATGCAGGATAATGTGTCCAGGTGTCCCCTCTAGAGATGAGCTGATTGATTCGCAGAGGATCAAGTTCTCGTCAATTTACTAAAATTTGCAGTTTCAGATGAATTCAAACATTTTGAGATTAGATTTGCAGCTATCAAACAAAAAAACTTGCCTGGCACCATTTCCTACACTACTGAAGCACCAGAGAGCAAGCTAATGTAACTTTGCATTCCCGCATGGGCCTCCCCATAATGCCCTGCAGCTGTGACATATTATGAGTAGTGATGAGAGAGCATGCTCGCTACTGCTCGGTACTTGCCCGAGCATCTCACTGTTCGAGATGCTCGGCGCTCGCTGGGTATTTCCAGGGTTGCTTGGCGGGAGCTCGGGTCCCCTCCCTGCATGTTTGGCACTCTTTAGAGTGCCAATCAACATGAAGGGATTGTCGGCCACACACTGTAATGCCGCAGCCATGTTGGTTGTGGCATTACAGTGATTGGCTGGCTGCACAGCGTCATCAGGTCTATATCAGACCTGGTACCACCGTGCTTGTCACAGTCTACTCCACAATCAGGCAGTGTAGGGAGAGGTGCTGCTGAGCTAGGGAGAGATTCGGTTGTTTATTAGTTAGTGTAGGTATTCTACAAGATTCTCTACATATCCATCTCAACTAACAGTCCTTCTGAGGACTAATCCAGCTGCAGAGATATCAGTGCTATGCAGGCAGGGTATATAGCAGACTGCAGTGCACATAGCAAGAAGGTCCACTCCAGTTCTGTCTGCTGGTGCTTTTACAGATATTTGTAGAAATAGGCCCAGCTATCAGGGGCCAGGAATACATTTTTTTATCCTAATCCTGATTATTTGCTTAACCCCTTAAGCCCCGAGGGTGGTTTGCACGTTAATGACCAGGCCAATTTTTACAATTCTGACCACTGTCATTTTATGAGGTAATTACTCTGGAATGCTTCAACGGATCCCCCTGATTCTGAGACTGTTTTTTCGTGACATATTGTACTTCATGATTGTGGTAAAATTTCTTCGATATCACTTGCGTTTATTTGTGAAAAAAACGGAAATTTGGTGAAAATTTTGAAAATTTTGCAATTTTCAAAATTTGAATTTTTATGCCCTTAAATCAGAGAGATATGTCAGACAAAAGAGTTAATAAATAACATTTCCCACATGTCTACTTTACATCAGCACAATTTTGGAATCAAAATTTTTTTTTGTTAGGGAGCTATAAGGGTTAAAAGTTGACCAGCGATTTCTCATTTTTCCAACAAAATTTACAAAACCATTTTTTTAGGGACCACATCACATTTGAAGTCACTTTGAGAGGTCTTTATGACAGAAAATACCCAAAAGTGACACCATTCTAAAAACTGCACCCCTCAAGGTGCTCAAAACCACATTCAAGAACTTTATTAACCCTTCAGGTGCTTCACAGGAATTTTTTGAATGTGGAAGAAAAAAATTAACATTTAACTTTTTTCACAAAAATGTTACTTTAGACCCAATTTTTTTTATTTTCACAGAGGTAACAAGAAAAAATGGACCCCAAAATTTGTTGTGCAATTTCCCCTTGGCACGCAGATACCCAATATGTGGGGAAAAAACACTATTTGGGCGCACGGCAGGGCTCGGAAGGGAAGGAGCGCCATTTGACTTTTTGATTGTAAAATTTGCTTGAATAATTAGCGGACGCCATGTTGTGTTTGGAGAGCCCCTGTGTGCCCAAACATTAGAGCTCCCCCACAAGTGACCCCATTTTGGAAACTAGACCCCCCAAGGCACCTATCTAGATGCATAGTGAGCACTTGGAACCCCCAGGTGCTTCACAAATTGATTCGTAAAAATGAAAAAGTGAAAAAAAAAACACTTTTTCATTTTTATGAATCAATTTGTGAAGCACCTGGGGGTTCCAAGTGCTCACTATGCATCTAGATAGGTGCCTTGGGGGGTCTAGTTTCCAAAATGGGGTCACTTGTGGGAGAGCTCCAATGTTTGGGCACACAGGGACTCTCCAAATGCAACATGGTATCCGCTAACAAATTGAATGGAAAATCGGCTCAAATTGTTAGCAGACACCAAGTTGCGTTTGGAGAGCCCTTGTGTGCACAAACTTTGGAGCTCCCCCACAAGTGACCCCATTATGGAAACTAGACCCCCAAAGGCACCTATCTAGATGTATAGTGAGCACTTGGAACCCCTAGGTGCTTCACAAATTGATTCGTAAAAATGAAAAAGTGAAAAAAAAAAACACTTTTTCATTTTTATGAATCAATTTGTGAAACACCTGGGGGTTCCAAGTGCTCACTATGCATCTAGATAGGTGCCTTGGGGGGTCTAGTTTCCAAAATGGGGTCACTTGTGGGAGAGCTCCAATGTTTGGGCACACAGGGACTCTCCAAATGCAACATGGTATCCGCTAACAAGTTGAATGGAAAATCGGCTCAAATTGTTAGCGGACACCAAGCTGCGTTTGGAGAGCCCTTGTGTGCCCAAACTTTGGAGCTCCCCCACAAGTAACCCCATTTTGGAAACTAGACCCTCAAAGGCACCTATCTAGATGCATAGTAAGCACTTGGAACCCCCAGGTGCTTCACAAATTGATTCGTAAAAATGAAAAAGTGAAAAAAAAAACATTTTTTCATATTTATGAATCAATTTGTGAAACACCTGGGGGTTTCAAGTGCTCACTATGCATCCAGATAGGTGCCTTGGGGGGTCTAGTTTCCAAAATGGGGTCACTTGTGGGGGAGCTCCAATGTTTGGGCACACAGGGACTCTCCAAATGCAACATGGTATCCGCTAGCAAATTGTCGGCTCAAATTGTTAGCGGACATCATGTTGCGTTTGGAGAGCCCCTGTGTGCCCAAACATTGGAGCTCCCCCACAAATGACCCCATTTTGGAAACTAGACACCCCAAGGCACCTATCTAGATGCATAGTGAGCATTTGGAACCCCCAGGTGCTTCACAAATTGATTCGTAAAAATGAAAAAGTGAAAAAAAATTTTTTTTCATATTTATGAATCAATTTGTGAAACACCTGGGGGTTCCAAGTGCTCACTATGCATCTAGATAGGTGCCTTGGGGGTCTAGTTTCCAAAATGGGGTCACTTGTGGGGGAGCTCCAATGTTTGTGCACGCAGTAGCTCTCCAAATGCAACATGGCGTCCGCTAACAATTTGAGCCGATTTTCCATTCAATTTGTTAGCGGACACCATGTCGCGTTTGGAGAGCCCGTGATGTGCCTAAACAGTGGAGCTCCCCCACAAGTGACCCCATTTTGGAAACTATACCCCTCAAGGATTTTATTAAGGTGTATAGTGAACATTTTGAACCCAGAGGTACGACACAGAATTTGTTTACATTAGGTCATCATATTGAATAAGTTGTCATTAGTCTTGAGCGCAAGTGCTCGCTACTTGAGTTTGCATCGGGTACTCAGGTATGCACCATGTACAGCGTGTGCTCGAGTGACATGCTCGAGTCCCTGCTCCGCATGTTTCACGGTTATTAGACACCCAAAAAAAAACATGCGGGGATCGCTCGTGCATGGCAGGCAATCCCCGTAAAGTTTTTTTGGCCGCGAAGCATATGGGGCAGAGACTCGAGCATGTCACTCAAATACCCACGATACTCAATGCATACCAGAGCACCCGATGCAAACTCAAGTAGCGAGCACTTGCACTCAACACTAGTCGCCATATCGTCATCTTTTTTCTTACTTTTGAAAAAAATCCCAACCCCATCACAACCCTAACCCCAACCCTAACCTCAACCCCAGCCCTAACCGTAGCACAACCCTAACCGTAGCACAACCCTAACCTTAGCACAACCCTAACCCTAGCACAACCCTAACCCTAGCACAACCCTAACCCCAAACCCAGCCCTAACCCTAGCCCAATCCTAACCCAAGAGTTTATTTTTGACGCTGTTCCTCGTGCGGTATAAGTGATTAGACGACTTTATTCTTCTGGTCGGTGTGATTACAGCAATACCAGAATCATATGGGTTTTTTATGACTGACAGCTGTCACACACAAAAAGACGCATTTTTTGTAAAATCTAGTTTTTGCATCGCCATATTTTGAGAGCTATAATTTTTCCAGATTTTGGCAGACAGTCATGTAATGGCTCGTTTTTTGCGGTATGAGTTGACGTTGTTATTGGTGCCATTTTCAGGCACGTGACATTTTTTGATCGCTTTCTATTCCGATTTTTGGGAGGCAGAATAAACAAAAACCAACAATTCAGGAATTGTTTTTTTTTTTTTTTTTATTCTGTTCCGCGTGTGGTAAAAGTGATAAGGCAGCTTTATTCTTCGGGTCAGTACGTTTACAGCGGTACCACATTTATATCGTTTTTCTATGTTTTGCACTTTTACATAATAAAAGCAATTTTATAGAAAAAAATATTTTTTAGCATAGCTTTATTCTGAGCGCTATAACTTTTTTATTTTTCGGCTGATGGAGCTGTGTGTCTGATTGTTTTTTGCGGGACGAGATGACGTTTTCAGCGGTACCATTTTTATTTATATTCGTTTTTTTGATCGCGTGTTATTCCATTTTTTATTTGGCGGTATGGTGATAAAGCATTGTTTTTTGCTTCGTTTTCTTTTTTTTTTTTTTACCGTGTTAACTGAAGGGGTTACCTAGTGGGACAGTTTTATAGGTCAGGTTGTTCCGGACGCGGCGATACCAAATATGTGTACTTTTATTTTTTTTTTTTTGTTTTTTTTTATAATAATATTTATTGATGGGTACATTATATTTTTATTTTTGGTGGATTATTTTATTTATTTATTTTTTATATTTTTGCAATTTTTTTTTTATTTTTTTTTTCACTTTCTGGATGTTATACTTTATTACTTTGTCCCACTATGGGACTTTCACTTTTTTTTCTCTGATCGCCTGCATGGCACAGGAATGCAGCACCATCCCTGTGTCATACAGGCTATCAGCGCTGCACAGTGAGAAGATTGTTTGGAGATGCACTGAGCATGTCCAAACAATCTTCCTGCTCTTTGGTGACCCGGATGTTGTCATGACGACATCGGGTCGTCATGGCAACACCCGGGAAGCCTTTGCAGACAGCGCTGGAAGCCGGAAGAGGAGGTTTGTATCTGCGATCACCTCCCCTTGCCCCCGCAATGCTGCGATCGGCTGCGATCGACTTCGATCGCAGCATCGCAGGGGTTAATGTGCTGGGAGCGGTGCAGGACCGCTCCCTGCACATAGTACCGGGTGTCAGCTGTGACAATCAGCTGACACCCGGTGGCGATCGCGCCCGCACAGCCTGTGTGCGCGCGCAATCGCGATGACCTACTAATACGGGTCTGGCTCTTAAGTCCCAGGGCACAGACGAGTATTAGTACGTCAGATGTTATTAAGGGGTTAAAAAGCAATCCAGAGAACACCGTTTTTCTGCGTCATTTGCTTGTTGGCACAGCAGAATACAGCCAGGTCCTTTCCATATTACAACTATTTAAAATTGTGGTTTGTCCATCACACTGATCACATATAATTGAGCTGAAAATATTGCCATTTCTGGCCTCCATTGAAATTTTGTTGCAGTGTGTCAGTGAACTTATTGACACGAGGTCAGCGCTGTTAAAAATAGTTACCTACAGGCCAGCTATTTAAAACTGTGGTTTGTCCGTCACATGGATCACATATGATTGCACTGAAAATTCTGCCATTTCTGGCCTCCATTTAAATTTTGTTTCAGTGTGTCAGTGAAGTAATTGACACCAGTTTGCTGTTAAAAATAGTTACCTACAGGCCAGCTATTTAAAACTGTGGTTTGTCCATCACACGTATCACATATAAGTTCGCTCCAAATTCAGCCATTTGTAGTGAGCGTGGAAGATATCGTCCTCCATTTAAAATGGGAAAGGCATGTGGCAAGGGACGGGGGAACTTGACGTGATGGTGATGGTGATGGTGCATGCAGAGGCCGAGGCCGTGGACAACCTGAAATTGTGCCACAACAACACCCACATCTTTTCGCTCGACCGTCCTGTCCCAATTAATAGGGGACTGCAGAACACTACTATTGAACACAGAGCAGTGTGAAAAAGTTATTGGTTGGATAGCAGATAATGCTATCCAACCACCACCACCACCACCCTGTCTTCCACACGGTCAAGTCCCAGTAGCCGTGAGTCTGGACCGCATATTCCTCACCCTGATCCTTCTTCCTCCCACCATGCCGAGTGCCCAGAGACAACTGATCCCACACTTGGACACTCCGAAGAGCTGTTCACTTTTCCATTTATAGATTCGGGCCTCTCGCCTGGTCCACTTGAAGCGGGGCAAGAGGAGATCGCATGTAGCGATGTCCAAATATTTGAGCAGCCACGGTCATAGGCGACTGTGGAAAAGTGTCACAAGAGGTGGACGATGATGAGACACAATTGCCAGAAAGTCAGGAGGAGGACCACGATGCGGAAGTGGAAGACGAGGTGGTGTATGATATAGTAACTAACCCAACTTAGCCGGAGGACATGCAGAGCGATGACAGCAGCACACAGGAGGAGGGAGGCAAAGCATCCCAACAGGCAGGAAGAAGCAGTGTGGTGGCCGCAGACAGAAGGCAGACAAACGCTCCCCGGAACACCAACACGACGGAAGTTGCCAGTACAACTGTCAGGTCTGCCCTAGTCTGGTTGTTTTTTAAAGACTCTGCCGATAACCCCCAAAAAGGCCATTTGCACCACCTGCCAGGCCAGCATCAGCAGGGGTAGCAAAATTTACTAGCTTGACCACCACCAACATAATCAGGCACATGGCAGCAAAGCACCTGACTTTGTGGGCAGAACCCCAGGGTCCAGCAACAGTGTCTGCGCGTGACATCACTGCTTCTTCCGGTGTTGTGCGTGCAAGCCAATCCCCTGTCCATAGTGCATGCGAAGATGCCTCCTGCCATACACCTGTTGTTGCGCACTCTCAACTAGCACCATCAGCAAGCATGTCCTTGTCCCAGCACAGCGTTAAGTTGTCCATGTCCCAGTCCTTGGAACGCAAGTGCAAATACGCAGCCAATGCCCCACAGGCCCACAACATTAGCCGTGCCCTCAATAATGCATTTACTGGGAAAGTTCACCTAACCACGGACACATGGACAAGTGCTTGTGGGCAGGGACAGTACATCTCGCTGATGGCACACTGGGTTAACATAGTGGAAGCCGGGACCCAGTCACATCTTGGGACGGAACACATCCTCCCGACGCCGAGGATTGCGGGCCCTAGCCCAATCAGGGTTGCCCCCCACAGTTTGCAGCTCCTGCACCTCATCCTCCTCAGCCTCCTCCTCCTCTTCAGCTACCATCTCTGAAATGACCACATCGGTCACAAGCTGGAAGCACTGCAGTACTGCCTCAGCCAAGCGGCAACAGGCTGTGCTGAAGTTAATATGCTTAGGTGACAAACCGCCCAATGCTGAAGAGTTGTGGACAGCTCTGAAAGAGCAGGCAGATCTGTGGCTGACACCGCTGAACCTACAGCCAGGCACGGTCGTGAACCTGGTGGCCGCTCTGATGCAACACGAGCTCACACATGTACCATGCCTGGCCCATGTGCTTAACCTCGTGGTTCAGAGGTTTCTCAAAACCTACCCGGAGCAGTCGGATCTGCTTGTCAAAGTACGCCGCCTGTGTGCCCATTTTACAAAGTCAGCTACAGCTTCAGCCGCCTTTGCCAAGCTTCAGCAGCATATGCAGCTTCAGGCTCACCGACTGTTCCCACACATTGGAACTCTACGCTTCAGATGTTGGGAAGGATTTGTGAACAGAAGAGGGCAGTTGTTGACTAGCAGCATCAACAAGGCTGTCGGTATTCAGTTCAGACTCCACACATAAGACCTCAGGAGTGGACATGGATGTCAGACATATGTACCATCCTCCAAAACTTTGAGGACTCCACCAAGAAGGTGAGCGGCGATGATGCCATAATTAGTGTCACATTCCAGCTTCTCTGTCTTCTGAAACACTCTCTGCTCACAATCAAAGAGGATGCACTGCAGGCGGAGAACAATGAGATGGAGCAAGGAACCATACAGGGTGATTAAACACAGCCCAGCCTCATCTCATCCCAATGTGGATTGGGTGACAATGAGGAAGAGGAGGAGAAGGAAGAACAGGAGCTAGTTTCATGTGCTGTAGACGGTACTACCTGCACAACTGTCATACCGTCTGTTCAGCTTGGATGGCCTGAGGACAGGGAGGAGGTGGAGGAGGATGAGAGCATGGTCAGTCGTCCTCTTGATGAGGACATGGAAGTCTTGCCTGTAAGCAGTCTGGCATGCATGGCAGAGTTTATGGTACGCTGACTTTCCCGTGACCCTCGCATTCTCAAAATTTTGGGTGACAGTCATTACTGGTTGGTGAAACTTCTAGACCAACGCTACAAGTAGAACTTTATATCTCTTATTCATGAGGCGGACAGGTCTACAAAAATGTGGCAGTACCAGAAGGCCCTTGTTGCGGAACTATTAAAAAAATTCCCATCTGGAAACGCTGGACAACCAAGGATTATAGGCGAGAGAGACACAACTCCAATCCAGCAGAGGCAGTCAAAGTTCTGGGAGAGTTTTCTCAGCCCCTCCCATCGCACAGGTCCTGAGGAGCGGGGTACTCTCACAAGGAGTGCAAAGTTTGGGAAGATATTGAGGGAGTACCTTGCCGACCGTACCAACATCCTCCGTGATTCCTCTGTGCCTTATAATTGGCTATCTATGCCTTGGAGGTCCTGGCCTGCCCTGCCGCTAGCGTTTTATCAGAGTGTTTTTTTTGTGCCGCTGGTGAAATTATAACTGATAAGCGCATTCGCCTGTCAACTGAAAATACTGACAGGCTGACTCTTATAAAATTGAACAAGGGCTGGATTGGGCCAGACTTCTCAACACCACAGAATGATAGTAGCACAACATAAAGTCAAATCCAGTGTCTTTTTTTGGGAGGTGTATTCCCAAGCACCTTTTCACACCCACACATGGGTATACGCTTCCTGATTTTGGCTATTTTCTCTTGTCCTCCTCCTTCTCCTCATTCTCATCCTCCACCACCATATCACCAGGGTTACCGTGGTCCATGATGCAACACCCACATAATTTTTTTAAAGGGTGTTTATGGTGCCCGTAAAAATAATTTTTATACTGTATGTTCATGTATACCCCCCAGAGGTAAATGTATGTTGGCCCATACACTTAGTGCATGGGCATTACAAGTATAGGAGACCCGCTCCTTTATAATGAGAGCAACTACACTATGGGAGAACCACTTCCTAATAATGGGAATATTTTTTCATGAGGTCCTCTACTTCTCTTCCAAGGGACATTGGAGTGCCTCCCAATTTTTGGCAAACCTAGCATTCACTGCATAGGCAAATACAATTGGAGACCCACTTCCTAATAATGGGAACATTGTTTTCTGGAGGCCCTCTGACCTCCACGTCTCTTCCAAGGTGCATTGGATTGCCTCTAAATTTTTGGCAACCCTTGCATTCACTGCATAGGCAAACACAATGGGAGACCCACTTCCTAATAATGGGATCATTTTTTTCAGGAGGCCCTCCTCTGCATCTCTTCCAAGGGGCATTGGAGTAGGTCCAAATTTTTGGCAGCCCTTGCATTCACTGCATAGGCAAACAGTATGGGAACCCACTTCCTAATAATGGGAACATTGTTTTCAGAAGGCCCTCCTCTAAGTTTCTTCAAAGGGGTATTGGGTGCATCCAAATTTTGGGCAGACCTGCCATTCACTGCATACGCAATAACAGTATAGGAGACCCACTCTTTAGTAATGGGAACAACAAAGCATAGCCGTCTGATGGCTCTCTAAGAATAGAGAGGGCCGAATGCTGGCCCTTTAAGAATAGTGAAGGCCGCCTGATGGCCTTATAAAAATCGGCTTTGTGACTTTCAGAGTCCCTCCTTCATAAATGAAACAGGATGTGTCTGATCATGTCTCACACACCACATGGCCAGATAAGGTTGTAAATTGTTAAAATGATATTTCCCGGTGAATGCATTTGTCACTGTTGAAAGCAATGCAAAAGTGCAAAAACGCATCAAAAACGCTATTTGTGAACATAGCCCAAGGTGTGGAGGAGTATTTTTGTTTTGGTTATTTATTTTGCCTTATGTACAAGTCATTATCCTGGAAAGGATGTTCCGTAACATATATATCAGGAAAATCCATTTTGGTTTGAGTTTTTGTATGTTTTATTGTGAGTCCGTAAAAGTGGCCTAATACCTCTGACAACGTTATTGACAACAGTGACTTGGAAGTCAGAAATGCTTCCAGGATTCTTCCCCATGCTGTTCCCATGTCATTTGAGCACTGTTCCCATCGATTTGAGCAATTTTTAGGCCCTCTGCAGACCGCCGGGGGGAGCCGCCTGAAAAATGCTCGAGTTTCCCATAGACTTACATTGGGCTTGTTGCTTGGGTCAAGCACCCGAGCATTCCAATTTGCTCGACCCGAGCATCGAGCACCAGAGCATTTTAGTGCTCACCCTTCACTAATTACGAGTTATCGTATCTACAGTGGTGGTCAGTACCTGGACCATCACAGATTAGAGTTTCCCAGAGCAGCACAGTTTGTATGACAGAGTCATTTTCCACCTGCATAGTGTGTGAGTCTCTGTCTCCTATAGAGTGTAACATCTTATGGTCAGCAGGATCCTCTCTTTCTCTCCTGCAGAGTATGAGCTCTTATGGTCAGCAGGGTCCCCTCTCCTGTAGATTGTAAGCTCTTATGGTCAGTGGGTTCCTCTCTCTCACCTGTAAAGTGTAAGCTCTTATAGTCAGTGGGGCCCTCTCTTTCTCCTCTTTCTCACTTCTGTAGAGTAGGCTTTCTTTCTCTCTTCTGTAGAGAACCCTGCTCTTATGGTCAGAAGGGTCATCTCTTTCTCCTGTACAGTGTTAGCTCTTATGATCATTGGGCTCCTCTCTCTCGCCTGTAAAGTGTAAGCTCTTATGGTCAACAGGGTCCTCTCTCTCCTGTAAGTTGTAAGCTCTTATGGTCAACAGGATCCTCTCTTTTTCTCTCTTGAAGAGTGTAAGCTCTTATGGTCAATAGGGTCCTCTCTCTCTCCTGTAAAGTGTAAGCTCTTATGGTCAGTGAGGTTTTCTCTCTCTGCTCCCCCATATGTATTTTAAGAGCAATTACAAGCTTTCCTGTATTGAAATTCGTACAAATTTATTCACCACAAATCAAGTTTTTGGGAAAAATTCAGCAAAGTAGGTGAATTCAAATTTCAAAAGATCCACTCATCTCCTGTCCTCTCCAACATATTTTCACTAATTCCTTATTGTGTGATTTGTCTTGCTTTTTTATGATGATTTTGGAACACTTTGAGTATTTAATATTTGATTTTGCCAACATTTCTGTGGATTATATGTGTTTATGTATATGGCCAGTTTTAGACAAAGTACAAAGCTTTTTTCTTTTTTTTTTAATAAAATGATAGATGTTCGCATTTACTGTAAACTGGAAGAAAATTAAATGTGTTTTCATTTTAAAAATGACCCTTACTGACAACATAAGAGACACATCTAAGAATCTGCTTCATTGATATATTCTTGGTAACAAATCCTCTAGAGAAGAGATCTATGGACAAGTTTCTTATTGACACATCCGCAGATCATAAATATTATTGCTGTTGGCTGTGGTATAACATTTGTGCTAACATGTTAATACAGAAAATTCTCTGTGTTCTAGTCCACTTAACATCAGTAATCTGTTCTTCAAGTTCACAAATTTTAGAGCTGCAAGGAAATTGACTGTACATTCCAGGATTGTGCTATATAGTTTTTAAAGTATGTACTGTACAGGACCACCCACCTGCACACATCCGAGTTAACCTTTTATAACACATTGGAACTCAGGACAGATTATTATCCAATGTGGAAAACAAATAATATATCTATTAAACAGAACCTGATACATGCTTCCCGATCCACAGGCAGCACTGTATCAGACACTGGCTGTGTGATTTAATGGGGTTGTCCAGGTTTGTGTTATGATAGTGTGGCAACTCACTCGGGAAAATAGATAACACACTAAAAAACTGCAACTTACCCGGGTGATTCCTGTACAGACTAGAGATCCTGTCCCCGCAGTCCCTAGTGGTTTCTGCGTGAGCAGAGAAAGCCCTAACCACAGACTAGACCAGGGGTCTCAAACACGCGGCCCGCGGGCCGCATGCGGCCCCTGAGGCTGCTTTATGTGGCCCGCAGGCACAGACCCCTTGACGATCCCGACCTGGTCCAGGAGGAGCCGCCGACAGCAGCGCTGAATTGCCACACAGAGACCGTCTCCCAGCACTGCATTTCCAATGCCAGCCGCTGGCCAATCAGAGGCCAGCAGCTGATATCTGCGTGTCGGCGCAGCGAGTATGACGTCATTGCCATATGCAGATGTCAGCTGCTGGCCTCTGATTGGCCGGCGGCTGACATTGAAAATGCTGTGCTGGGAGACAGTCTCTGTGCGGCAATGCAGCGCAGCTGTCGGCGGCTCCTCCTGGACCAGGTCGGGATCGTCAAGGGGTCGGACTCTGTGGTGCCTGCGGCCACATCTGCAGGAAGGCCGCCGAGGGAACGGAGGACAGGTGAGAATCATCTTTTTTTTTTTCTATTTTATGTGTGTGAAGAACAGCACAGGGGGCACATAGCCACAAGAGGGGACCTGGATGGGGCACATAGCCACAAGAGGGGACCTGGATGGGGCACATAGCCACAGGATGGGGACCTGGATGGGGTACATAGCCACAAGATGGGGACCTGGATGGGGCACATAGCCACAGGATGGGGACCTGGATGGGGCACATAGCCACAAGATGGGGACCTGGATGGGGCACAGAACCACAGGATGGGGACCTGGATGGGGCACATAGCCCCAAGATGGGGACCTGGATGGGGCACAGAGCCACAGGATGGGGACCTGGATGGGGCACATAGCCACAAGAGGGGACCTGGATGGGGCACATAGCCACAAGATGGGGACCTGGATGGGGCACATTAGTACAAGATGGGCGCCAGGATGGGGCACATAGCCACAAGAGAGGACCTGGATGGGGCACATAGCCACAAGATGGGGACCTGGATGGGGCACATAGCCACAGGATGGGGACCTGGATGGGGCACATAGCCACAAGAGGGGACCTGGATGGGGCACATAGCCACAAGATGGGGACCTGGATGGGGCACATAGCCACAAGATGGGGACCTGGATGGGGCACATAGCCACAGGATGGGGACCTGGATGGGGCACATAGCCCCAAGATGGGGACCTGGATGGGGCACATTAGTACAAGATGGGCGCCAGGATGGGGCACGTTGCCACAGGATGGGGACCTGGATGGGGCACATAGCCACAAGATGGGGACCTGGATGGGGCACAGAGCCACAAGATGGGGACCTGGATGGGGCACAGAGCCACAAGATGGGGACATGGATGGGGCACAGAGCCACAAGATGGGGACCTGGATGGGGCACAGAGCCACAAGATGGGGACCTGGATGGGGCACAGAGCCACAAGATGGGGACCAGAGCCACAAGATGGGGACCTGGATGGGGAACATTGCCACAGGATGGGGACCTGGATGGGGCACATAGCCACAGGATGGGGACCTGGATGGGGCACAGAGCCACAGGATGGGGACCTGGATGGGGCACATAGCCCCAAGATGGGGACCTGGATGGGGCACAGAGCCACAGGATGGGGACCTGGATGGGGCACATAGCCACAAGAGGGGACCTGGATGGGGCACATAGCCACAAGATGGGGACCTGGATGGGGCACATAGCCACAGGATGGGGACCTGGATGGGGCACATAGCCACAAGAGGGGACCTGGATGGGGCACATAGCCACAAGATGGGGACCTGGATGGGGCACATAGCCACAGGATGGGGACCTGGATGGGGCACATAGCCCCAAGATGGGGACCTGGATGGGGCACATTAGTACAAGATGGGCGCCAGGATGAGGCACGTTGCCACAGGATGGGGACCTGGATGGGGCACATAGCCACAAGATGGGGACCTGGATGGGGCACAGAGCCACAAGATGGGGACCTGGATGGGGCACAGAGCCACAAGATGGGGACCTGGATGGGGCACAGAGCCACAAGATGGGGACCTGGATGGGGCACAGAGCCACAAGATGGGGACCTGGATGGGGCACAGAGCCACAAGATGGGGACCAGAGCCACAAGATGGGGACCTGGATGGGGAACATTGCCACAGGATGGGGACCTGGATGGGGCACATAGCCACAGGATGGGGACCTGGATGGGGCACATTAGTACAAGATGGGGACTTGGATGGGGAACATTACTACAAGATGTTTTCCATTATTACTATATGATGCTAATTGTAAGACAATATTACTGTATGTGGCCAATTGGGGGAAATAAAATTGTAAAAAAAATAAAAAATAAAATAAAGCATGAAAAAATATTGGGCACTAAAAATGCTGTTTTATATGTAAACTAAAGTAAACACAAAAAAGTGCACGTTTATTATCGCCACATCCATAACGACCCAAGCCATAAAAAAATAAACACGGCAAAAATGTTCAAAAGGTGTATACAAAAAAAATGGTATCACTAAAAATGTCACATTGAACAAAGAATGCGGCCCCCCAAATTCAAATTTTTTCCATGTGCGGCCCATATACCCAGCCGAGTTTGAGACCCCTGGACTAGACGATGGTAACTTGGACCTATGCTGCCTGCAAGGCCATCAAGAGCTTCATGTACCTCCTAAAGAACCAGAGAGCAGAGCAGTGTTCAAAATACCTACAGAAGGGAAAATGTGCTGAAATAGAAAGAGATCACAGAGTGAGTAAAAGAAATCATGAAATACAAAATAAAGGATAAAAGGACATACTGTTAGAGAATATGCCGCCTACTTCTAAAAAAAACATAAGATAGGTGCAGGGTAATGAATAAAAACAGCAGAGAGATAAATCCTAGCTGGTCTTTCATTGACTGGCTTAAACTACAGCAGTATGGCTGGACATCCAAATGAGACTATCACCAGCAGGGGAAAATATATAAAGCCTCACCCGAAAGGTGATTGGGCAGACAAATGAGTAAATGAAAACACCTGTTAGGCTGCGTGCCCACTATGCGTTTTCCAAGGGTTTTTGCCGCAGAATTTCTGCAGCAAGAACGCTTAAAAAACGCTTGGCTATACGTGCCCCATGGTCCCCAATGATAATCCGCATGTGCTGTGCACATGCTGCGGAAATTTCCGCTGCGGATTATCATTGCGGAAAAATACGCAGCATGTCCATTAATTTTGCGGACACGCAGCATAATTGCTGCCATTGACTTGCATTGAACTGCATATTATCCGTATGAGCACATGTGCCCATGCGGATATCATACTGTTCAATGTTCGGATGGTACCCGGGTTTGGAGAAGAGGAGACTCTCCTCCAGACCCAGGTACCATAGAATCTGATAAAAAAAGAATTTAAAATAAAAAATAAAGATTATTTTTACGTTCTGATGGCCCCCCGGTCTCCTCAGCGATGCGTCCGGTCTGTTGTATGGGTCGAGGTGGTGTGAAAGGACCTGCCATGACATGACATCATTTAGTCACGTGATAGGTCACGCGACCGCTGACGGCGGTCGCGTGACCTGTCACATGACTAAATGTCGTCATGGTAGGTCCTTTCACACCACCGCGACCGATATAACAGACCGGACACAGCGGAGAAAACACCGGGGGCCATCGGAAGGTAAGTATAATCTTTATTTTTTATTTTTTACCATTCTTATTCTTTTTTTTTAACTATTACTTGGTCACACTATATAAATCCATGCCGGTTGCATGTATTTATATAGTGTGACCAAGTTGTCAAGCACTTTTCCAAGTGATGCTAAAATCGCTTGGAAAAGCGCTTGATAACCCGCATGCAGAAATGCATGCAAAAACGCTTGACAAACGCTTCTACCTGGCGGGAAAAACGCATGTAAAATCCGCATTTTACCTGCCAGGGAGAAGCGGAAAATATATGCAGCATTTCTGCATCGTGGGCACTTAGCCTTGCTTCAGTCTTTTTTGGGTAAGGCTAACAAACTAAACACCCGGAGAAAAGGTGTATCTGCTGTGGCTCGGCATACAGAGAAGCCAACCACAAAGCACAGGCTCAAGGGTTCGAACCCAGATGCATGACAGTTTGACACGAAAGCTGGAAGAGGGCAGTCTTGTGACCACAAGTATGTGATATCATTTATTTATTTTACTCCCTTATACAGCGAAAACTTAAAAGACAATATGTGCCAGGACAGAAATGGCAATTCCAGTTATTAAAACATAATGAGCTTTATTAAATACAATTCCTAAAAACAATGGGTATAAATAATCCCAGCAATACAAACATAAAATGGTTTAATGGATGAGCAATTGTGGGAACCCCAACCTTGTCTGTGAGTAGAGGTGCAAACACCTCTTGTATTTGGGTCTGTGTATGCAAGGTAGAGGACCTATGTAAGTTGCTTAGACTCTGCAAGAGTCCGAGTATTGGACTTTGAATATTGAGCAGATGAACCGCTCTGTTTCTCATACTGCTGTTTGAACTCTTTGATTTGTTATTACTTTCTGCTGCAAGTTTATGGAGTTAATAAACCTTCCTGTTTGGACAAGAAACTGCATGCCTGTGTGAACGCTGTCAAATAACTAAATAAATTCCTACAATACATACATATAGTTCAATAGAAAGTGTATGAGTCAAAGTTCAATAACATTTAAACATATGTATATAAAAAACATGTATGCAAAAAAGTGGCCAATGCAAATATGCTAATAGGTATATATCCCACAAAAAGTGACTGGTAAAAATTAATATATCATGAGAGATGGAAGGTTCACTCACAAAACACCTGAAATGCGTTTCACCAATGCTTTGTCAGGGGTTTCACCCATGCTTCCTTATTCAGTGCATTCATATTTCAAAGTGTTTTACAAACATCATCATTACTGTCCCCTATATTGTGGCTCATATTTTAGAGTTCCTAAAGGAAACCCACGCAAACACAGGGAAAACATACAAACTCCTTGCAGATGTTGTCCTTGGATTAGTTTTAGTGGCAAAAATTGCACTGAGGGGTTTAATACTGCCATTTTTTGTTTGTAGTGGGTGAAGAAAAAAAACATGGTGTTGTTATTGTAATAGATCACGGATTAATCAATTCGCAGTCGCACTGAGTGACTATGCAGGTACAGCACTTCCCTATATAATATATCACTTGAATCTTTGGATTTGTATTCACAGACTGAGTCTACCACTCCCATTTTCAATCTGCTTGAGCACTGAAATAAGTACACCACTATCAGATTAGCAGCAACCAAGAGAATCACCGAACGTAGGGTCCAATTATCAACATGATATATATAGATGTATAAAAAACCTTTCTTAAGAAATTGGTTACAGAAACATACCAAGCACAAGAGTGCCCAATATTCAGTTAAATCTCAAAAGATCAAAAAATTAGTGCATCAATTGTGAAATCTAGACAATAAATATATAGAAGGTCGCCGACACATACAGAGTATTCTAACCTATATTGACACCATAAATGAAAAGGCCAAATATCATTAACAGATGCACACTGAATGGTGTGTGAAAACCACTGGTCTATTGTGGTACTATATAATAATAATAAATACTAATAAAATAGTGCCAAAAAGTGCATAGACCAAACAGACGATGGGTGGAATTAAAGAAAATAAAAAACATCTGTTATGGGGCCCCCTCATGATAGGGAAGGAAAAGCATCATGTTTGTATGTAAAGATTAAGGTTAGAAGGACTGGTGTACCTGGTAAGCGGTCCTAGAACTGAAAATGGAGCACACCCCGACGCGCGTTTCGGACACGTGGTCCTTCATCAGGATGGCCCCCGCTCTGCTCCCGGCGTCGCTGCTGGCTCCGTGGCGGGTACCGGTAATGTAAAAGGACCTTCCATGACGTCAGCGGTCATGCGACTGGTCACGCGACCGCTGACGTCATGGAAGATCCTTTTACATTACCGTACCCGCCACAGAGCCAGCAATGACGCCGGGAGCAGAGCAGGGGCCATCGGAAGGTGAGTATAAAGTTATTTTTTATTTTAATTATTTTTTTACTTACAGGTACTATGGTACCCATGTCTGGAGGAGAGTCTCCTTTTCTCCAGACCCGGGTACCATCCGCGCATTAATTGCATAAGATCCACATGACTGCATGTAGTCATGCGGATCTTATGCGATCCAATGCAAGTCAACGGCGGCACTTTCGCAGTGAAATCGCACTAGAATTGGTCTTGCTGCAGGTTTTACTGCAATGCAAATTCGCAGAGGAAATTTTGCATGATGTGCACAGCACATGCAGATTTCCATTGCAGTAAATGGCAGACCTATTACAAGCGATGTAATACTCCGCAAAAACGCATTAAAATCGCTTTGTGTGCACATGGCGTCAGGCCAACATAGTTCCCCACTTTGCTTCTGATTGACCGTCCTTTGTGTCTTCTAGACTTTTGACTCTGATTAGGCCTCACTCGGTCACGGGCAGCAGGACAAATATCAATGACTTAAAATTCGGAGGCCAGAAGATCTGAAGCAAACCTTGGAGGAATGAATAGGGACCTTTGATGGCAGAAAAGGTGAGCCTAGGAGTGCCAAAGGGCACTTTCGATTTGTGTGGAACATTTCACCAGATTTGGTTAAAATCGGATGCTTTAATGAGCCATTCACATTATTCAATGTAATTTAACCCCAAAATTTATTTTTATAAATTCACTCATCTGCACCAACAACATGCAGGGATCTTCTTCCTACACAGACAGGATTCAATGATCATGGAATAGACATGGCTCCATCTCCAGAGAACCTTTTCTAATCTACTCACTGTTATGGGAAAAAACTAGACCCTGATCTTGTGGCTTGGAGCTCAGGTACAATTGCATGCATGATGCAATGTAGTCTATATATGACCAATGCCAGTCCTGAGACCTGAAAGTAAATGAATGATAGCATATTCTCCACTGCTATACAGAGAATTTACCCCTTTCCACAGTGGCAAATTTAGTGTTTTGCCCATTACTTTTTATGGTATTCTACATTAAAAATGACAAACTTGATTCTCCAGGTCAATATAATTACGGTGATACCAAATTCATCTATATATTTTACTGCTTTTAAAATATTCTGAAATTAGTAAAAACAAATTTTATGTTGTAATTTTTCTCCAGATATTTTTCCATAGATGGAGCTTAATAAGTCCCATTTTGGGTTAAATATGACCTTGGATCACTTTTTGTTACATTTTATAGGGTGATATGACTTAATTGAATAACTATTTCTGGTGTTTTTTTTTCTTTATGGTATTTACCATATAGGTTAAATCATTTTAGATTTTGAAAGGCTGGATACTTATGCTTATGATTTTTTATTATTATTATTTTCAGATTGGGAAAAGAGGGTGATTTGAATTTTTACAAATAATTTTTATTTTATTTTAGTTTTTTTTTACTATTTCATGTTTTCTCCTCCCACCTACAGAACTTGAACCTGAAAACAATTGATTCATTGTACAATGCTTTGTACTAATATACTAATAAGTATACTTTAGCATACTTTAGTATTGTAGTAAATAGTGATTTTTGTGATCTCCTATAAAGCCTATCAAGTACACAGCCGAAACCCCCCCACCACCATCATCACCCGATCAACTACTTAAACACCATTTACAGCAACACCAAAGCTAGTTCTCATAGTTGCTGTAAGAGGCAGGTGGCACCTCGCACTCACACTCTATAGAGAGTGCTAACCTCCTAAGCCCACTCTATAGACATCTACCTACATGGGATTAAAGGGGTTAGCCCAAGAAACATATGGTATTACTGGTGGGGGTGTGATCTTTGTCTCAAAGTTTTCCCCATGTGAATGAAGTGGTAGTGTACATTCTTGACAACTATTGCATTTACTTCTGTGGGTCAATGGGAATAGTAGTAAATATGGGTAACCACTGACCACTACTCTATTTACTTCGATTAGTCTAAGGGAGCAGTAGTGTACATAATATACATGATAATTACTCCCATAGACAATGAATGATGTGGTCGTCACACATGCGTACAACAACTCGATTCACTGGGTGAGTCACCCTCTTTCTCCACTGTCAGTTTAATAGAAAGGCAATTAACCTATGTTTTGAGTGTAGTATAGGATTATCAGATTATCTAGAAAAAAATATTGGGGGAACATAGGAATATAGAAACTACCTACAAACATTGCCCTGGTCATATTGAAACTCAGGACACAAAACAATAGTACTTTGTGTTAGCAAAATTTCAGTACAGAGAAAAACTGGTTGTTATGGACCAATGAAATTCTATGTTGAACATATATATGACTCTTTATATGTCCTACAAGAAACATGGAGTCAAAAATCACTATAAAATAGTCAGCAAAGTTTATTGAAAATATATCAAATAAATATGGCATAATAAATATGTTAAAATTGGCCATACAGACTCAGGTGATTAATGGGAGAGGTGAAAGTATAGAGGAGGGCAGTATCAATGAAGATTAACAATAACATATGCGCTGGTTACATATGATTTGTAAAGCTTACACCTAGCATTGTATATAAAGAGTACAATGCAAATGAATGTAAGCACAAGTAATAAACACATGTTTAGTCACTGTATGACACCGGTATATACACAAATTGATAACATACCCATTGCTCCCAGTGTTGCACCTCAAACCATCAGCCCTGATGCGCGTTTTGCATGGGCTTCCTCGAGTCGCTGACAGCTGACTTTATATACAATGCTTGGTGTAAACTTTACAAATCGTATGTAACCAGTGCATTTGTTATTAATAATCTTCATTGATATTGCCCTCCCCTACATTTTCATGTGTATTCACCTCGCCCATTCATCACCTGAGTCTGTCTGGCCAATTTTAACATATTTTTTATGTTACTTTTTGATATATTTTCAATAAACTTTTAAGTCTATTTTATAGTGGACTTTTGACTCCATGTTTCTTGTAGGACTTATATATAGTTGTAGAAGTTGTCCTTTCTCACAGAGTTAGGCCCTATTATGGCTCATGGCCTTTCTACTTTATTCTTGTGATAGTGTATTAGTTCTGATGATATTGATTACATATATGACTTTTGTTGACCTCATCAAAATTCATTGAGAAAAGGGTCCAATAAAAAGTTTTCTTGTGATATTATTTAAAATCAACCTGCACAAAAAAAGATTCTTAAAAAGCAATAAAGAGGGTTACCTTGAAAGGGAGTAATCCTATTTTAGGATAGGCCATCATTTTAGCATCAGTGAAGGTCCAACCTCTGGAATCCTTGCTGCTCTGGAGAATGAAGTGGCTCAGTGTGTAACCCACTCACACACTATAAACTGCAAAATACCTCCATTCAAATGAATGAAACAGTTTTGCTTTTCAGGATACAATGAGAAAACAGATAGGTAAAAACTTTGAAAGCCCTGCAATAATTTTGATCTGCTGGCAGGTACATCAACATTATACAAGACAACAGGAAATAGAGGAAAATATTTCAAATGAGGCGACATCACATGTGATAACAGCTAATTGATGAATTCAAGTGAATCTTTCATCTTAACTCATCAATCCAGGTAATAGATCATTTGACACTTCTGTACTCTGCTGTACTAGATTGGATGACTTCTTATTTGACTGTTCAGCCCTGTTGCTTTCATCTGAATATTGTCTAATGCCGTATTTTGTATTCTTCTCTCCGTCCCTTTACTTCAATGGGTATTCATTCTAATTGCAATGTTTTATTATGAACCTAAGCGCAAAAAATAAAAGTAGTTTCTTACCGGGAGTCATGGCATGTTAGAAATGAATGTTAATTGCAAGTACTTCCCAATTTAACACCTTTTTAATTGTGATCAGTTAACTTTGTGACGCTCTGTGATATATTGAAAGTAATGGCATGCTAAAGAGGTTGGACTCTCCGTTTAATTCCCCAGTGACTGATTTGATTAGTCTATTTGAGTAAGAATAGGGCAACACAAGGCTATGCTAATGGAAACTAAACAATAAGCCATCACTAATCAGAGACCTCAAGGTTGAAGTGAGGTTAATTGTCATGCTGGTGGTATTTGAAAAGAAGTGTTGACTGGTATATTGCACTTTAGGGCTTGGTGTATTTGAACATGTAGCCAAAGGGCAGAGGTTTTGTTGTTTTTTACTTCTGAAATGCAAAGCCTCTTTACTTCCAACTCTCCACAGTTACCTTGAATTATAGTTGAAAGCAAAGTGTTAATACGATTTACTTAACGCCCTGTGATGTGTATGGCATTAATAATAATGTGCAATGTATGTCTTTGCAAATGGAAATTTCTACACAATTTATATACAGTACACTTTCTTTTATCCATCATTAATGGGACCTGAAAGGTGTTGGATTATCAAATGTCTTGAATTTAAAAAAAAAAAAAAAAAAACGACAGAATAAGAGAGACTAATATATGGTGTTCATCCCATTCTGTGATCACTGTCCTGACATTAAAAGATGATAAATCTTCAGTAATATTATTTTGCTTATTTATTTAGTTCATAGAAGCAGTTTGTTTATTTAGTATGCTTGTTTATATAGTGCAATCATATTCCACATCACTCCACATACATTATCATCGCTGTCCCTAATGGGGTTCACAATCTCAATTCCCTATCAGTATGTCTTTGGAGTGTGGGAGGAAACAGGAGAACCGGGAGGAAACCCCCGCAAACACGGAGAGAAGATACAAACTCCTTGCAGATGTTGTCTGTGGTGGGACTTGAGCCCAGGACCCCAGTGCTGCTAGGTAACAGTGCTAACCACTGACCCACCATGCTGCCAAAGCATTATGTAGAATAAGTAAAGTTAAATGTGTCAAATATAGCCAGAACTCTAAAGAGGGTCTCATAAGAGGATAAAAAATGATAGGTAATAAAAAATAACAGGTATGATGATGATTTTATTAACAGAGATGTAAGGGGGTTCACTCCCACCTCAAAAGCAGCAAGCATCTTTCACACACTCTTTTTTTGGATTGCTAAGGGCCCATTTACTGTTCTTGCAGAGGCTTCTTTTGTCTCTGTCCATCCTTGATTCTGCATATATTTTGGTCATGTCACCAATTGGCGTAATACTGGCTTTTACTGTATGTGCTTTCACAGATTTATGAAGTCCTGGAACTCAAAATACTGACGAAGATTTAACAGTGTTTTGAACTGCTTAGGGTATGCTCACCAAATGTACAGTATTTTCTGTCTGAATGCTGTCCATCTAAGAAACCTGACCTCACACAGACAGAACTCAGACCTATGCTATTCAATTGGGCTCTTCAGATGACAGTTTTGTAATGCGGACCGCATGCCCATGTGAAAAAAATTGCTGCATGCACTAGTCACTACTTCCATATTTTGGATGAGACTCACTTACGGGTGGTAAATAAAAAAAAATCGATCCCATATGGATCAACCATATTGTTTCCGATTTTTACAGATACACTGCTATTATTAACATAAGAAACTGTTTTTGCTCTTGTAAATTTTACCACTTTTGTATAAAAACAAATTCCATACCTACAGTGGGTACAGAAAGTATTCAGACCCCTTTAAATTTTTCACTTTGTTTCATTGCAGCCATTTGGTAAATTCTAAAAAGTTCATTTTTTTCTCATTAAAGCACACTCTACATCCCACCTTGACTGAAAAAAACAGAAATGTAGAAATTTTTGCAAATTTATTAAAAAAGAAAAATTGAAATATCACATGGTCATAAGTATTCAGACCCTTTGCTCAGTCCCTCATATTTAAGTCACATGCTGTCCATTTCCTTGTGATCCTCCTTGAGATGGTTCTACTCCTTCATTGGAGTCCAGCTGTGTTTAATTAAACTGATAGGACTTGATTTGGAAAGGCAGACGCCTGTCTATATAAGACCTCACAGCTCACAGAGCATGTCAGACCAAATGAAAATCATGAGCTCAAAGGAACAGCCCAAGGAGCTCAGGGACAGAATTGTGGCAAGGCACAGATCTGGCCAAAGTTACAAAAGAATTTCTGCATTACTCAAGGTTCCTAAGAGCACAGTGGCCTCCATAATCCTTAGATGGAAGAAGTTTGGGACCACCAGAAGTCTTCCTAGACCTGGCTGTCCAGCCAAACTGAGCAATCGAAGGGAGAAGAGCCTTGCTGAGAGAGGTAAAGAAGAACCCCAAGATCACTGGTGATAATTCTAAGCGGTATGTGTGGAGAAAACCAGGCACTGTTCATCACCTGCCCAATACAATCCCAACAGTGAAACATGGTGGTGGCAGCATCATTCTATGGGGGTGTTTTTCAGCTGCAGGGACAGGACGACTGGATGCAATTGAAGGAAACATGAATGCGGCCAAGTACAGAGATATCATGGATGAAAACTTCTTCCAGAGTGCTCTGGACCTCAGACTTGGCCGAAGGTTCACCTTCCAACAAGACAATGACCCTAAGCACACAGCTAAAATAACAAAGGAGTGGCTTCAGAGCAACTCTGTGACCATTCTTGACTGGCCCAGCCAGAGCCCTGACCTAAACCAAATTGAGCATCTCTGGAGAGACCTGAAAATGGCTGTCCACCAACGTTCACTTTCCAACCAGATGGAACTGGAGAGGATCTGCAAGGAAGAATGGCAGAGGATCCCCAAATCCAGGTGTGAAAAACTTGTTGCATCATTCCCAAGAGGACTCATGGCTTTACTAGCTCAAAGGGGTGCTTCTACTCAATACTGAGCAAAGGGCCTGAATACTTATGACCATGTGATATTTCTGTTTTTCTTTTTCAATAAATTTGCAAAAATTTCTACATTTCTGGCTTTTTTCAGACAAGATGGGGTGCAGAGTGTACTTTAATGAGAAAAAAAATGAACATTTTAGAATTTACCAAATGGCTGCAATGAAACAAAGTGAAAAATTTAAAGGAGTCTGAATACTTTCTGTACCCACTGTAGGTATGGAATTTGTTTTTATGGTAAAATTTACAAGAGCAAAAACAGTTTGTTATGTTAATAATTGCAGTGTATCTGTAAAAATCGGAAACAATATGGTTGATCCATATGGGATCGATTTTTTTTTTTATTTGCGAACCCGTAAGTGAGTCTCATCCGAAATATGGAAGTAGTGACTAGTGCATGCAGCAATTTTTTTCACATGGGCATGCGGTCCGCATTACAAAACTGTCATCTGAAGAGCCCAATTGAATAGCATAGGTCTGAGTTCTGTCTGTGTGAGGTCAGGTTTCTTAGATGGACAGCATTCAGACAGAAAATACTGTACATTTGGTGAACAAACCCTAAGCAGTTCAAAACACTGTTAAATCTTTGCCTCAGTTCATGTAAAGAACATGCATACAACTGTGAATATTTGGTTTTCTTTTTATTGTAGAGCATACAACAAATAGGACAAAATAACTGAGAACTTCATTGTGCATAACTATTCACCCCTCTGAAGTCAGTACTTTGTAGAGCCTCCTTTTGCAACAATTACAGCAGCAAGTCACTTTGGATAAATCTCTATGAGCTTTCCACATGGCAAATCAGGGATGTTCATGGGCGGAGCCGATTTTTTGGCGCGAACAAGTCGGAACCCCGCACGTGAACACAAATTTGAAATGCCAAACAAATTCGCTCAACACTAATGGCCACTCCAGAATGTTCACTTTGTTCTGCTGCTGCCAATGACAGGACGACTTGGCCTTGTGTTTTGGATCGTTGTCATGTTGGAGCATCCAAGTATGTCCCATGCGCAGCTTCCGGGCTGATGAGTGCAAATTTGCCTCCAGTATTTGCTGATAACGTGTTGCATTCATCTTTCCTTCAACTTTTACCAAGTTTCCTGTGCCTTTGTAGCTCACACATCCCCAAAACATGCTTTACTGTATGAATGGTGTTCCTTTCATCATAGGCCTTGTTGACCTCTCTCCAATGTAACGTTTATGGTTGTGGTCAAAAAGTTTAATTTTGGTCTCAGCACTCTAAATGACCTTGTTCCAGAAGTTTTGAGGCTTGTCTCTGTGCTGTTTGGCATATTGTAGGTGAGATACTTTGTAGCATTTGCGCAGTAATGGCTTTCTTCTGGTGACTCGACCATGCAGCCCATTTTTCTTCAAATGCCTCCTTATTGAGCATCTTGAAACAGCCACATCGCTAGTTTTCAGAGAGTCCTGAATTTCAGCTGATGTTATTTGTGGGTTTTTCTTTGCATCCAGAACAATTTTCCTGGCAGTTGTGGCCGAAATTTTTGTTAGTCTACCTGACCGTGGTTTGGTTTTGACAGAGCCCCTGATTTCCCATTTGCTAATCACAGTTTGAACGCTGCTGACTGGCAATATCAATTCCTTGGATATTTTTTTTGTATCCCTTTCCTGTGTTATACAGTTCAACTACCTTTTCCCATAGATCCATTGACAATTCTTTTTCTTTCCCCATGACTCACAATCCAGAAACGTCAGTGGCTGGATGAAAGATGCAAGAGTCTGTCTGGATCCCTGAAAAGCACTCCGGTTTTATGCACACACACTGATTACAAGCAAACAGGTCACAGGTGAGGATGTTATCTTTAGTAGCCATTCAAACCCATTTGTGTCAAATTCTGTGCATGTTATCAGGCCAAAACCACCAGGGTATGTGAACTTTTGATCAGGGTCATTTTGATGTTTTTGGCTGTCATTAAGATTTAAAAAGAAAATACACAGTGGTCTGACAATAAATGTCTTCACCCGACCAATAACCATGAGTAGAGAAAAAGTTTTTTGTTATCATTCATATTCTCTGAAACAAGGCCAAGAAAGGAAAAATTCTGCCGGGGTATGTAAACTTTTGAGCACAACTGTATATTACAAAGTTTCTTACATTTACACACACATTTATTTAGGCATACTCTTTTGAAGGTATAAATTTATTTAAAAGTTATTCACATCTTCTTAAATGGGTTTTGTTGGATAGTGCTTGTAAATAAAAGAAATTGTGCAATTTACTGCTTACAAAATTTTTCAGCTGTGCTTGAGATATTAACAGGTTTCTTTTGTTTATATCTTGTTGCCTTGGAGACGGACCACCACTAACAGACAGCAAAACATACAGTGCTTACAAGCTTTTTTCTAATTAATTATTTTTATAAGCAGTAAATTGAAAAACTGCTGGTTTTTAGAAGCACTGTCTAACAATACCTGTCTATGAAGATCGGAATCACCCTTCTGAGAGAATTTTCTTCTGCTTTTCTACTCAGGGTAGAAATATATTCAAGTTCATAATATAAAGATATAACTAAACCTATAAATAAGCCATTATTTCTTATCAGTTCTTGGAAGAATGAGAAATTTGGCTCCGCTCTTTTTGTAACGCCACACTTCAACCGAGGGAGAAAGATGATTTTGCTTGACAAATAAAAGTTAATAAAAAATAAGTCCACCTAATCATTAAAATATAGTAAGGCCACTGCAAATGGTGAATCAATCTGAGTGGAATGAGTAAAATTATGGGAGGCTGTGGGATACCATCATACTGTGTGGAGGGCAATTATAATGTGTGGGGGGACCATTATACTGTGTGGAGCTGTGGGAGGACCATCGTACTGTGAGTGGGGCTCTGTGAGGACCATCATACAGAGAGTAGGGTTTTGGGGTGACCATCATACTGTGTGGAGGGCAATTATACTGTATGGGGGTGCTGATGTGGGGACCGTTATACTGCGTAACGGTGGTTTGGGGGAACCATCATACTATGTGGGGGTGGGGCTGTGGGGAAACAATAATACTGTGTGGCGGGCAATCATAATGTGTGGGCATGCTGTGGAGGGACCATTATACTGTACAGGGCTCTATGAGGACCATTATACTGTGTGTGGGGTTGTGGGTGAACTTATATACTGTGTGGAGGGCAATCATACTGCATAGGGCTGCTGTTGGTGGACCATCATACTGTGTGGGGGGGGCTATGGGGGACCATCATGCTGTGTGGGGTTGGGGCTGTAGGGGGACCATCATACTGTGTAGGGCTGGGATTCACAACCTGTGGCTTGGGAGCCACATGCGACCCGCAATGTCCTTCTGTATGGCCCCCAACCATATGTATAGTAAAATGCTTTATTGACAGGTTAACTATATGTGAGGACCTACACACAGAAGAGTAGTCGCAAGCAGCTGAGGAGCAGGGACTGGCAAGTACTAATGGTACACTGTATAGACATTTCTGAATGCCTCATATATCAGGTGAATGGGCCCTCTCTTAGAGAGCCATGTGCATGCAAGACCTCTTCCTCTTTAGGGCCTATTCACAATTTTTTTTAGAGAATTTAGAAGAGGATTTTACTTTTACTGTAAATCCACATGAAAAAAATGCTATGAATACTCTTTGAATAGGCTTCATTTCAGTTCTACTGAGAAATGTTTGAAATAACTTGAAAAAAAACAGTACTATTTGCACTAAAGGAGCTGTCCAATTCAGTCCGAAACTTATTCAAAGAGTATTTGACGCGGTTTTGATGTGGATTTAGGAGTAGATTCTATTTTTAAATCCTTGTCAAAAAACTTTGTGTGAACAAACCATGAGGCTACATTCCCACAATGAGTAGATGGTGAGTTTTTGATGTTGCAGATTTTCTGTAGTATTTCTGCACCTATTAGCTAAATTAAATTACTTGTGTTTTTTCATTGCATTTTTGACAGGTTTTTTTTACATGCTTTTTATCGCAATAAAACTTTATTTATACAGTCATGTGCGGATTACATATGTTCTTTCCCTGCCTATTTTCAGCATGTAATGCAATTTTATGGGGAAAATCTGCACATAAAACTCAGCTTACTTGAAAGGGAAATTGACATGTTGTAGATTTGAAACATGCACCGTAGATCAGTTTACACAGAGGGAAGAAAAAGGACAGTGGGCTGAGATCTCTATAAATCTCATCCACTTTGCTTGAACTGCATTTTTGATGCAGAAAAAATATGCAGCTTCAAAAATGCACCAAAAACTCATTGCGGGCACCCGAATCTCAAGAGTGCTGATTGGTGGAGATAAAAGTACTGTAAGTAGAACTTGTACCTATCAGACATTTATGGTATATACTTTGATATGCCAAAAATGTCAAAGAACATAATACCGCTTTAATTTTTAGTATGGACTCTGGATTGGTTCAGTATGTCAATGTGGCCCTTGGACCAAAAAAGATTATGCACACCTGGTGGGGACCATCATACTGTGTGGGGGAACCATCATACTGTGTGTGGGATATGGAGGGACCATCATACTGTTTGAATATGGGGCAGTTGGGGAACTATCATATTGCGTGGGGTGGGGCTGTGGTGGGACCATCATACTGTGTGTGGGATATGAAGGGACCATCATACTGTTTGGATATTGGGCAGTTGGGGAACAATCATGTTGCGTGGCATTGGGCTGTGGGGGGACCATCATACTGTGTGAGTGTGAAGCTGAGGGGGGACCTAGTGAAACAAGTGAGCAACCTCCATGCCTGGTACCTAGTAGTGTGTTATTCAGGATCTCTCAATCAAATGGTTTGAAAAAAGGGGAACGACTCCGAAATGTCGCACATGTGAGCAGAACACTCATTTTTCCTTCCACCTCCAACATGCAAGTCCTCATGGATTTAAAATAATAGGAATTCAAACCTGGTGATTGATTCATGCTGTTTATGGAGCGGTGAGTATGTTGGTAATGCACTTGATAAGATTCATTCATTAATTTAATGGAAATTAAGAATTTGAGAATACACTGAATATAATCTAAAGGAAGTATTTTGGCTGTGGGGGGACTATCATACTGGGTTGGGGTGAGGTTGTGGGGTGACCATCATACTGTGTGGAAGGGTTATCCTAGTGTGTGAGAACACCATGGTTCTTCAGTAGGGGCACTGAGGGTCATTATTATAAGTAGGCACACTGGGGGAGGCATCATTATTACAAGAAAGCAAAAGAGTATTATTATAAGGAGGTACAAGGTCATTAATATTATAAAGGCTCAAGGGAAATCATAGAATCATAGAATGGTAGAGTTGGAGGGGACCTCCTGGGTCATCTGGTCCAACCCCCTGCTCAAAGCAGGATTCACTAAATCATCTCAGACAGATGTCTGTCCAGCCTCTGTTTGAAGACTTCCATTGAAGGAGAACTCACCACCTCTCGTGGCAGCCTGTTCCACTCATTGATCACCATCACTGTCAAAAAGTTTTTTCTAATATCTAATCTGTGTCTCCTCCCATTCAGTTTCATCCCATTGCTTCTAGTCTTTCCTTGTGCAAATGAGAATAAAGATGATCCTTCTACAATGTGACAGCCCTTGAGATATTTGTAGACAGCTATTAAGTCTCCCCTCGGTCTTCTTTTTTGCAAGCTAAACATTCCCAAATCCTGTAACCGTTCCTCATAGGACATGGTTTGCAGACCGGTCACCATTCTGGTCGCTCTTCTCTGAACTTGCTCCAGTTTGTCGATGTCTTTTTTAAAATGTGGTGCCCAAAACCGGACAGTATTCCAGATGAGGTCTGACCAAAGAAGAGTAAAGTGCGATAATGACTTCACGTGATCTAGACTGTATGCTTCTGTTAACACATCCCAGAATTGTATTTGCCTTTTTTGATGCTGCATCACACTGTTGACTCATGTTCAGTCTATGATCTATTAGTATACCTAAGTCTTTTTCACATGTACTGTTGCTTAGCACTATTCCTCCCAATTATTATTATAAGGTGGCACAAGGGGACATGAAATTTCCTTGTCGCTGAGTTCAAACATGCAGTTTACACAGAATGAAAAAAAGTACAGTGGCCATGAGATTGCTATAAATCCCATCTACATTGCTGGAACTGTAAGATGTTGCAATTTTTGTGCAGTGAAAATGCTCAGATTCAAAAACCAACCAAAAACTCATTGGGGAAACTTAAGCTTATATTTCAATATTATTATTATTATTATTATTATTATTATTATTAAAGTGAACCTGTCACCTGCTACA
Source organism: Phyllobates terribilis (assembly GCF_046119375.1). NCBI lineage: Eukaryota > Metazoa > Chordata > Amphibia > Anura > Dendrobatidae > Phyllobates > Phyllobates terribilis. The sequence continues at coordinate 228,643,015 of NW_027362763.1, forward strand.
TGCTGCCCAATCCGTGGGCAGTATGTATTAGACTCTGGCTGTATTATCTCAGCCAGCTATGTTTGACTCTGAAACACTGCAGTGTTTTGGAGAAAAAATATACTTTAAAGCCACCGGGGACTGAGTCACTGTGGAGACTAGTCGGACAAGCGGGTGCTCAGCCACTTCTCCCCACCCACTGCCCTGGATTGATAGGTCTTTGCCTACATGGGCATACAGGTAGAGACCTGTCTATCCAGGACAGGGCCGAGAAGAAGCCACTGAGGACCCACCAGTCTGACTAGCAGCTTCTCCTGCAGCACAGTCCTTAACTTCCTATCGGTGTTAACGGTAAAGACGCCACACTCCCGTCTAGACTGCATCAAATATAATACAACTGGTACAAGACCACAACAAATAGCAGTTTCTGTGTTGCTATTTTTGCCTTCAAAAAATACCACAACCTAAACAAATCTTGGAACAGATCCTTATGGTTATTGCATTTATTTATAAATACATGTAAGGTGAATGCTGACCATTGTCTGCACTGGAAAGTGCAAATATAACTGTAAATTTAGCCCCTTCTCTCGTAGAGGTTACATTTGGAATCACCTATCCCAGGGACATAATCATACACACACTGGGCTCAATTTTGTCAGAATGTAATAAAGGGACCAGTGTGTCTTTGGACAATTGTAGAAAGTGGAGCACAAAGAAATCCCATGTGAATATGGTTAAAAGTGTAGATTGTTAATGACTTCATTAGACGTGATCCCAAGGTAAGGACTCTGACAGATGGTAATACTAACAGCGGCATGGGCAACCTCGAACAGATACATATTCACAGGTATTGCACTGTTTACCTGGAAGTATGTAAGAAGATTAATAAAAACCGGTCCTTTACAATCTATGGACAGATGTTAGGCAAAGTGTTCTCTGATTATACTCATGTAGGAAGAGAAATGTGCTTCAGAGATATTGTTACTAGAAGAGAGACTTGGGTGTAATTGCTACACTAACCATTTTATGTGTCTCTGTTTGGCCACAGATAGAGCCAGTGTCCCTGCACTGGCAAACAGAAGAGAGAAAGAGCCTGGAAGCAGCTGGAGAAATACAAAGAGAAACAACTGAAGCTTGAAGCATCTGATGTGTTTCCCTGCATGCTGCCTGATGTCTTTCCTTCTATTAGAAAAGGAGGCAAGAAGACAAAATGATGGGGGGAGGGGAATGAAATATCGGAAAGAGGATTAGGGAAAAAAGATTATAACATAAGGTTATGGAAGAAATGGAGAATTGTGTCAGGATCTGGATGAAAAGAATGGATGGCAGATTGTACAAACGATAAAATGGGAAACATGTATAAGTCAATTGCAGATATTTCTAGTAAAGCTAAAGAGGAGATAAGATAGTAAAGTCAAAAGATATTGCAAATCCTGATAAATGAAGCAAGATAAGACTGATAGTTATTTTACACAAAGCTATGTTCTCCCAATCTGGTGCCCCCTCTCCATATACCTGTGTGCTCTATATCCTGTGAAAAACACCAGTGGTGGACATTAGTGGATATGGGGCAGTAGAGGCTTTTTTTCTTTAATCCCTAACAGATGAAACAACAACGAAATCCAAGTCTGCTGTATTTTCTGACAATGATGGGACACAAACTGGGGTGAGACTTGTTTAAACTAACAGAATTTGTCTTGTCCAAAATAAAAAAAAATATTTTTGTAATGTAAGGTATTTACCATTGTAAATGGGCGTGACAATACATAAACCATAGGCAGATGAATGACAGACCTTACACGCCGAAGATGAATGTTGCAATATATTGCATGCTACTATTGAGTGTTTTAACAAGGATTGAATGATCCAACAAGGAAATTAATAAATATGGAAGAATTTTCTTAATGAGACTGTGTACCAGCTATTGTTATAGTATGAACCTGGTTCAGAGAAGACTTGTATTTTGATGTGTAAGATGAGGAGAGCAGAGACTTGTGTTGTTGCTTTAAAGGGAATCTGTCAGTAAGATCAACCTTCCTAAGCTGTTTATATGGGCATGTAGGTCTTAAGAAGCTGAATAAAATGATACCTTGATATCTGTGATCTGATGTTTCATTCCAGAGAAATCCACATCTTTCTTATATGTAAATGAGCTGTTCAGGACTATGGGCCGGACACAGATCTGCATAAGAATCTGCCTCCAGAGCTTATTATAGATGAAGGGGGAGTTACCAGTGTTATGTGTGATGGCCATTCTCCGCTCTCCTGATCTCACTGCAGAGCTGTGTGTGATTATACCTAACACATCTGCAGCTTCCATCTCACAGGCAGGCAGGGTTACAATACAGCAGAGCTGTGACAGCTGCAGCCAATATGTTTGCAAGAATGAATTCCTGTATCAACTTGGAAGATATCAAGGTATCACTTTTTTCAGCTTCCTATGACCTACATGCCCATACAGATGGCTTAGGAGCGATGATCATACTGACAGATTCCCTTTAAAATTGTGCACAAGGACCAATGGAAAAAATGCTGGCACTACCACTACATCCAGTTACAAGGAAAAAATAGGATCAAACAAAATATATCCAGATTTTAATACCCATGTCTTGCAGTGCTAACTTGATACTTGTAAAAGATCATGAAAATTCAGAGGAGAGCAAGACAAGCGGTTTTCACCACCTACAATTTTAGTAAGTTTTTCAGCACTCACGCAAAACAGCTATTGCTCATTTCACTGATGTCCCTGTGACAATCTTGTGACCAAAATAAAGTGCATTTTACTAAAATTGCTGGTGGAGAGAGCCACTTATCTTGCTTTCCTCTCAATTTTTATGCTTTAAAATTTTAAATGGGCATGTCACTAGAAAAACACCTTTCCAAAAATTAGTTAACTAATTTGTAGGCTTACCTCTAAGGATTACCCATTACATTACATTGTTTTTAATCAATATGGCTATGTTCTCACAATGAGCTTTTGGTGAGTTTTTGACGCTGCATATTTTCAATGTGTCAATAACGCAGCATCACTGCGTCAAAAACGTATGTAAAAAAACGCACTCAAAAGCACAATGAAAAAAATAGTAAGTAATCTAGTTTACAAATATGTGAAGAAATTGTGCAGAAAATCTGACACATCAAAAACTCGTCAAAAGCTCATCGTGAGAACATAGCCCAAAGCTCAAATAAAAATAATTTATTGTAGCACATCTATTATAAACTTCACTGCTCAAACGCCACAGACAGCTGAAGGAATATTCCGATATTCCAATCATAGACATTATAGCTTATCTAAAATATGCACCATAAATGACTGAAAGTTGGTTCTTTTACCTCTGAGACATCATCAAGGAAGATTTAAGATTCTGCAATCTCTTTTCAGCAATCTACAGTTACTGTGACCGGTTGCTCCATTACAGTCTATGTGGTCCAGTGCGCCATGGACCTCAACAACTTGGAGAAGCAGCCGTTTATCATTTTTACTCTATAGCTTTTTTCTTCATAACCTTCTAAAATCCATAACTTTATAGTTACTTTATGATAAAAATTACAAGTAAACTTTGTTCTATGGCTCGGTAGGATTATGGTTTTGTCTTACCAGCTTTATTTATCAGTCAGTAGAATTGAATTATGGCATGTTCTTAATGTGGTGATTTCTTTTAGTACATAAGACTCTCTGATCTGTTTCTATGCCATATTTTTGGGAAGTAAAAGTTACAAAGAAAAAACAATTCTATATTTATTTCTTTTACTTTTTGATGCTTATTTCATGAGGTAAATATTTTAAATTTTATTAGTGTGAATGTGGCAATGCCAAATATGTTTTAATAAAGGGGTTGTCCACCACTAGGACAACCCCTTCTCGATCCGAATGTTTGTCACTGCTCTCACTTCCTCTTAATTACATACAGTACAGACCAAAAGTTTGGACACACCTTCTCATTTAAAGATTTTTCTGTATTTTCATGACTATGAAAATTGTACATTCACACTGAAGGCATCAAAACTATGAATTAACACATGTGGAATTATATACTTAACAAAAAAGTGTGAAACAACTGAAAATATGTCTTATATTCTAGGTTCTTCAAAGTAGCCACCTTTTGATTTGATGACTGCTTTGCACACTCTTGGCATTCTCTTGATGAGCTTCAAGAGGTAGTCACCGGAAATGGTTTTCACTTCACAGGTGTGCCCTGTCAGGTTTAATAAGTGGCATTTCTTGCCTTATAAATGGGGTTGGGACCATCAGTTGTGTTGTGCAGAAGTCTGGTGGATACACAGCTGATAGTCCTACTGAATAGACTGTTAGAATTTGTATTATGGCAAGAAAAAAGCAGCTAAGTAAAGAAAAACTAGTGGCCATCATTACTTTACGAAATTACTGTCAGTCAGTGCGAAAAATTGGGAAAACTTTGAAAGTGTCCCCAAGTGCAGTTGCAAAAACCATCAAGCGCTACAAAGAAACTGGCCTACATGAGGACCACCCCAGGAAAGGAAGACCAAGAGTCACCTCTGTTTCTGAGGATAAGTTTATCCAAGTCACCAGCCTCAGAAATCGCAGGTTAACAGCAGCTCAGATTAGAGACCAGGTCAATGCCACACAGAGTTCTAGCAGCAGAAACATCTCTACAAGAACTGTTAAGAGGAGACTTTGTGCAGCAGGCCTTCATGGTAAAATAGCTGCAAGGAAACCACTGATAAGGACAGGCAACAAGCAGAAGAGACTTGTTTGGGCTAAAGAACACAAGGAATGGACATTAGACCAGTGGAAATCTGTGCTTTGGTCTGATGAGTCCAAATTTGAGATCTTTGTTTCCAACCACCGTGTCTTTGTGCGACGCAGAAAAGGTGAACGGATGGACTCTACATGCCTGGTTCCCACCGTGAAGCATGGAGGAGGAGGTGTGATGGTGTGGTGGTGTTTTTCTGGTTACACTGTTGGGGATTTATTCAAAATTGAAGGCATACTTAATCAGCATGGCTACCACAGCATCTTGCGGTGCCATGCTATTCCATCCGGTTTACATTTAGTTGGACCATCATTTATTTTTCAACAGGACAATGACCCCAAACACACCTCCAGGCAGTGTAAGGGCTATTTGACGAAGAAGGAGAGTGATGGGGTGCTACGCCAGATGACCTGGCCTCCACAGTCACCAGACCTGAACCCAATCGAGATGGTTTGGGGTGAGCTGGACCGCAGAGTGAAGGCAAAAGGGCCAACAAGTGCTAAGCATCTCTGGGAACTCATTCAAGATTGTTGGAAGACCATTTCCGGTGACTACCTCTTGAATGCCAAGAGTGTGCAAAGCAGTCATCAAAGCAAAAGGTGGCTACTTTGAAAAACCTAGAATATAAGACATATTTTCAGTTGTTTCACACTTTTTTGTTAAGTATATAATTCCACATGTGTTAATTCATAGTTCTGATGCCTTCAGTGTGAATGTACAATTTTCATAGTCATGAAAATACAGAAAAATCTTTAAATGAGAAGGTGTGTCCAAACTTTTGGTCTGTACTGTATATGTCTGAAGACGGGGCAGTGACACCAGCGCTGATTGGGCGCAAGGTCACCTATCATAGCGAACATGAGACCCGGGAACACAAGTGCTGACAACGCTGGAACGGCATAGGCACGGGAGGTGAGTATAAGGGTTTTTATTTTCACGGGGCAAACATTCATATCGAGAAATGGTTGTCCTATTAGAAGACAACCCCCTTAACACTATTATTATTTGTTAAGTGTGCACTGTTGGCAGTCCCATTTTGTTGCTCCAAAATGGATACCACAAACAGGCTTGGCACAAGCTACTCCATTTCACATAGCCCAGGGGTTGCCCTGGCTTTCACTCCTTAACCCGTGTGCTGGGATCTGGACTTACACAGGAGTCCCTTGGCAAGGGCCACAAGTAGCTGAGTCAGATACAGAAGGTCATGTCATGAATAGAATCATAAAAAAGCGGGTAGTTAAATGTGAAGCCTAGGTAAAAAAATGGGAATAATCAGGACAAAACACAGACGCACAGAGGTATATACCAGGATAACAGAACTATAGACTGTCAGTGGGAACTGGCTCTCAGGGGTTTATATAGAACAGCCCCACTCAGTGTGGACAGCAGACAGAAACCAAATTAACAAGATTAACCCCATAGCTTCTGTACTTGCCAGAACCACAAGTTCCAGGAATAATATAGGATTGATGCTGTCAAGATGTTACACTATTATTATTATATTTTTCAAATATTGTATTACTTTATACTTTAGTATTGCAGCTTATTGTAAAATTGATCTTCTCCTATGAAGTCTAGGGAAAGCCTAGGGCAAGGGATAATGGAAGGAATGTTCCACCTTAATCCAATCTCTTGAATACCCTTATTACGAATTATAGAAGGATCTAAGGGGCTAAAGTTCTGCAATCAGAGTAAGTTTTGATCACAACAGTTAAACTTGGGTGCCAGCTGTATAATAGAGACAATATCTACAGAATATGAAGTGGGCTCAGCTTCTGCACCCGCTCCATACTCTGAAATCTGACGTATATGAATAGTGGATGTCACCAATGTGTTACTGAGGAGTAGCACATATGTTTGGCCTGTTTTCTCCCCTCTTATCCTTTCTTCAGCCACCTAAATAATTATGTTCAGAATTCCCATTGAAAGTTCAGGAAGGAAAACTCAATTATTTTTAATTCTCAATTGTGCCTGGAAATTTTGTAGAAGTAAACCCAAGGAAAATTGGAACCAAGAAAATCATTGAGGATGCATAAATGTTGGAACAAAGTAGATTGTATATTGATTATTGTTACTTAATAGTTTTTTTTTTTCTAATTTGTGCTTTATTAAATTGCATCTGATATATTTATTTCTATTCTCCTCAGTACCTGGCCGTACAGCTGCATGCTGCAAGCCCATATGGTGTGGCATGAAAGCTGAACATAAATTGGGCAATAGATTTAAGATTTTAGAGGCAATTTCTACTTAATATAGTCAAATTTAATGCCATTGGTAGCAACACAATTTCCTTGTCACTAGGCTTTATTACATATGGTATCTATATGTTACGGTTTGTTCAGTGATGCAATGGTTGATGGCTGCTTGAATGGGTTAAATATGGAAACCATAGCTTGGTACAAAATATGTAAATCCCTATAGAAAACATCTTCACTTGTCAAAAATCCCTCAAAAAATGAGTTTATTACACACATATGAGATTATTTTTCACTAACAGATCCAATCATGAGCAGTGTTACTGCACTGTCTTATAATTTATGGATTATGTATTAAGAATTTTCTGGCCAATGGTAATTAAAATTCATAAATCATTTGTTTTCTGCCACAACCTTCCAGCTTTCAAATGAAAAATGAGAATTAAATTATATTTCTATTGCAGTGTAGATCATGGATTTGGCAGTATATTGATCTGGCAGATGTGGATACAGTTTGTTTAAAGCCAAGAAATTTGTTGAAAAGTTTTTCGATGTAATTTTTAATTTCATGTGACACTGCAAAACTCTAAATTATTTCAGATATTTTGTGTTTCCAGAACTAAAATTTTGTACTAAGCAGTCTTTGTTTCTAGTGATAATCCCACTGGGATTCAAGGACAGAATGGATCATTAATCCCTACAGTTTTCTTTGTCTACATATCACTTTTCAATTCCCCAAATGATGATATTCATTAACCACAGCATCTGCTTGAACTTGTCTATCAACTGATAAAGTGCTGATCTATGTAATAATAATGAACACAGCAGAACAAATCTATAAAATTAATTGCCATGGTCTGTAATATACATTTGTTTTGCCACTAAAATATCCAAACATTCATAGATGGAAGGCACGTTTCAGAAAAGCAGTATGTAAGAAATCTTCTGTGTCTGTTAAGAGAGATATTAAAAGTTTTAATTCTTGATATTAAAAAAAAATTAAGTGTCCAGTGTACGGTCACATAACTTATCAGCAAAGTATCAGTGTAGAGATCATGCCTAGCTTTATAGGATTGTATTATTCCATATATTAGATACAGTGCATCTAATACTAGAAGACTGCTGATCATGGATGACCATGACCATTGCCTATGTGTAGGTCAACCATGAGTTTTTCTAGAAAAAATCTTTAAAAAAATACCAATAACATAAAAATTACCATTTATTAGTACACCAGAATTTTGGTTTGGTCATAATGTTTGCCTTTCTTATCAAGATATTGGCATTTTCTGGACCAACAGTGAGAGGAGCCATATTAGTTGTCACTTTTTTTCAGCTAGTAAATTGAAATGACCAATTGTCATCTGAGGATAAATAGAGACAATTTTACCATTTTTCTGCACATAGACTAAAAAAATGTATCTAATATGACTGCTTTCCATTGTGCTATAAATGGTCTGCAACTAGAGTCAAACATTATTAATAAATTTGTCATTAGAAAGAAGATTGTCACAAATAACATCGGGGAGATCACGCAGATCCCACCACCATCACCAGTTTTTCTGGGGACGCAACTCCACTGCCTCCAATCGTAAGGACAATTATACAATTGACTGACAAGTGATGGATGAGGCCTCGGCTGCTTCCACTACTTGGCTGGTTATTTGGGGAACTCTCAGTGAATGTATGGTATATACACCTCTGATTCCAATGCATGGGATATATATACCCCGCTATGGTCACTGCCAACTCCACAATAACAAAAAATATATATTAGCTGCCACAAGCAAATGCTTACACAGGCAAATTGGACACCCCTTGCAGGTAGCGTATGGCTTCAGGGGTACGGTTTACAGAGCACTGGCTCCAAAAAGTCTCAGAGCAGATCAGAGTAAGCTCTTGCCTGGGAATTGTACTTCCCCACCTGCGTAAATGAATCCCCGTCTTGGTGGCTTGTTCCCAGAGCAGATCTTCAGTGTTAATTACCTTGTCATTCCAAGAGGTCCTTACTTCGATGGAGGTTGAAGCATCAGCTCCTCCTTACTTCCCCAGTTATAATTAGTTTCTATCTTCCTCAGTTATAAATAGTTCCATATATTCAGTGTGAAGTCCTACTTCAATGAAGATTGAAGTGTCAGTTCTTTCTCACTTCCCCAGTTATAATTAATCCCATATGTTAAATGGGAGGGTAATATGTGCCTTCTCCGGAGATTTCTATCTGGATTTTAATTTTTCCCTATGACAAAAATGAATATGTCATGCTTATTTCTTAAAGAGGATCGGTCACCAGGTTAAAAGTGGCCACTTTTTGCTCTTATTTAATTCCTGCTCCCCTGAATGTTTTTTTATTTTTATTTTACTGTATATCTGCCACACAGTTCTAGAGACATGGACTTTTTTATATAGTTCACCCAATATAGTAATTTTTATGGTCTATACCACAGGATTCTCTGGGGCAATGTCTTTAGGCTGCTCTGCATTATTACTTTGTGGGTAATGCCACCTTGGTGAAAACCATAAATCTGAGAATATTGCCACACTAAAAGGCCCCTATCTCTCTAATCATATGGGAGATTAAAAAAAATAAGCAAGGATAAAATAAGAGCAGAAACTGACAACTTTTGACTAGGTGTCAGATCCTTTTTATGTATGAATATATATATATAGTGGAGAAAATAAGTATTTGATACACTGCAGATTTTGCAAGATTTTCCACCTACAAATTAAGGAGGGGTCTGTAATTTTTATCATAGGTACACTTCAACTGTGAGAGACAGAACCTAAAAATAAAAACCAGAAAATCACATTGTATGATTTTTACATAATTAATATGCATTTTATTGCATGAAATAAGTATTTGATACAATAGAAAAACAGAACTTAACATTTGGTACAAAAACCTTTGTTTGCAATTACAGAGGACAGATGTTTCCTGTAGTTTTCACACACTGCAGCAGGGATTTTGGCCAACTCTTCCATACAGATCTTCTCCAGATCTTTCAGGTTTCGGGGCTGTTGATTAGCAACATTCAGTTTCAACTCCCTCCAAAGATTTTCTATTGAGTTCAGGTCTGGAGACTTGGTAGACCATGCCGAGACCTAAATGCTTCTTATGGAGCCACTCCTTAGTTGCCCTGATTGTGTGTTTCAGGTCATTGTCATGCTGGAAGACCCAGCCATGACCCATCTTCAATGCTCTAACTGAGGGAAGGAGGTTGTTGGCCAAAATCTTGCGATACATCACCCCATCCATCCTCCCTTCAATACGGTGCAGTCACCCTGTCCTCTTTGCAGAAAAGCACCCCCAAAGTATGATGTTTCCCTCACCATGCTTCATGGTTGGGACGGTGATCTTGGGGCTGTATTCATCCTACTTCTTCTTCCAAACACGGTGAGTAGAGATGATACCAAAAAGTTCTATTTTGGTCTCATCTGACCACATAATCTTCTCCCATGCCTCCTCTGGATCATCCAGATGGTCATTGGTGAACTTAAAATGGGACTGGCCATATGCTGGCTTGAGCAGGGGGACCTTGCATGCCCTGTAGGATTTTAATCCATGAAGGCGTAGTGTGTTCCTAATGGTAATGTTTGAGACTGGGCCCCCAGCTCTCTTCAGGTCATTGACCAGGTCCTTCTGTGTATTTCTGGGCTGATTCCTGACCTCTCTCAGAATCATCCTTACTCCACGAGGAGAGTACTTGTATGGAGCCCCAGACTGAGGAAGATTGACAATCATCTTGTGTTTCTTCCATTTTCTAATAATTGTACCAACAGTTGTTGCCTTCTCACCAAGCTGCTTGCCTATTGTCCTGTAGCCCATCCCAGCCTTGTGCAGGTCTACAATTTTGTCCCTGTTGTCCTTAGACAGCACTATGGTCTTAGCCATGGTGGAGAAGTTGGAGTGTGATTGAGTGTGTGGACAGGTATGTTTTATGCAGATAATGAGTTAAAACAGGTGCAATTAATACAGGTAATGAGTGCAGAGTAGGAGGGATTCTTAAAGAAAAAATAACAGGTCTGTGAGAGCCAAATTCTTTCTGGTTGGTAGGTGATCAAATACTTATTTTATTCAATAAAATGCTAATTAATTATGTTAAAATCATTCAATGTGATTTTCTGTTTTTTATTTTTAGATTCTGTCTCTCACAGTTGAAGTGTACCTACATTAACAGACCTGTCCATTCTTTGTAGGTGGGAAAACTTGCAAAATCGGCAGTATCAAGTAATTCTTTACCACACTGTATCAATTTTTATAATTTTGGGTGAAAATATTCACTATTCCCTTCCCAACATGGGGATTTTTGATTTTTGCATTGTAATTTTTTTCTCCCCTTCTCCAAAGAGCCATAACTTTTATATTTTTCCATTCAAACAGCTGTATGATGGCTTATTTTTATTTTTGACACTTGTACTGAAAAATGTGAGGTGAAATTGCAGACCACAGCAAATCAGCAATTGTGTTTTGGAATTTGTTCTACAGTTTTCATTGTGTGGTGAAAATTACCTGGCAACATAATTCTCCAGGTTATCATAATTACAGCAATACCAAATACATACAGTTTTCTTTTATTTAAATGGTGAAAAAATATGGAAGTTTGTAAAAAAAACATTCGCCTTTGTCACCGTGTTCCAAGACCTATAACTTTTTCATTTTTCACTCTATGAAATTGCTTGAGGGCTTGTTTTTGTTTTTAATTTTTTGCGTGGCGAGCTGATGTTTTTTTATTGATACTGCTTTGAGGTGGATATTATGTTTTCCTTGCATTTTTATTGGATTATTTTGCAGTATTGCAATGACCAAAAAGGAAATGCAACTTTTGCTTTGGGAATTTTTTTTCGCCTTATGGTGTTTACCGATTATGTTATTTAATTTTATATTTTGATAGATCAGACTTTTACTGATGCAGTGATACCACATATGTTTATTTTTCAATTTTTATTATTTCTTTATTTTGAATGCAGTAAAGAGGGGAAATGACAATTTTTATATTTTTTTAATTTTAATTTTTTTTCACTTTTTTTTTATTTTTATTTTTTCTTTATTTTGAATTTGGTAAAAAGGGTAATTTGACTTTTTCTTTTTTTGTTTTTTACATTTTTAAATCTTTTTTTACTTTATTTTTTAGCCTTTGTAGGGAACTTGAACCTGCCATTGTTCAATCGCTTATACTTTGTACTGCAACATCACAGTATATTGCAAAAATTAAGGTCTCCTATGAACACTTGCAACCTTCTGGTCTTCAAAGGAGCAATGTGTTATCAGGCATGGGGGTCTTCAACAGACCCTGGCTGCCAGAGCAACCAATCGGCACCCTGCCATTGAGTCGCAGGGGTCCATTGAGCACATGGAACCCCAAGTCTGCTTAATCGTAAATTAAATGCCACTGTCAGAGATTGGTGGAAAGCATTTAAGAGGTTAACACAGCCAGTGTCTTCCGGCAATGATAAAGCACAACTCCTTGCATCAAAGAAGGAGACTCCACTTATGACGTAAATGTAAGGGTTAATTGTTAAAAAAAGCATATGTGGCGTCCCTGCGGGTCCAGTTGCCACAGAGGTACTGCACCTCACCCAGAGGTGTGGTACCCCACTCCCAGGTAAGGAAGGAACACTACCCTGGACCCACATACTTGCATCCAGTAGTACACCACTCCAGACCAGCAGACGGGGCAAGATGCACTTAATCTCGGCTGAGCCCTGTCCCTGGCTGGAGAGGGGGGAACCAAAGGAGAGGGAACCATGTAGTGGGTGTGGGTGGAGGAAGCAGCAAAGAGAAGCACCCTAGCAGAGGGTATAAAAAAAGGGGAACCTTCTAGAAGGGGTCAGTCTGGGCTGTAAGCCCATGAGGGAGGACCTGCTTGTCACAGATCCATACAGGAGGGGTCCCAGAGTAAGGGGCCCAGAAGAAGGAGGAAGAGACAGAGGAGGTCTCAGGGGCACGGGAGCGCGGACGCTCTCCGCGGGACCCGCATCCACCCGACCGCCGTCGAGTGGAGGGACCACAGAAGGGGACCGGCCCCAGACTAGTGCAGAACAACCAGGCTCAGATAGCCAACCGGAGGCCGCAGCATTTTCAAGGTGTTGCAGCTGAAATCCACAATTATATCGCCGAAAAGGTGGCCACATAGGGTCCAGGGGACTGAGAGTAATTCACCCGACAAGGCCCGAGGCCACTGACTTGGGACATTGATTGTGAGGTGCAGGCAGGAGGGTGAGAGCCAGCGCAGGGAGACGACCAGAGAGGCACATTAGAAGGGGGTCCAGACTAAGTGTACCTGAACTGCCTGGGAGTTGGCTGGATCCCTTCCTTGGAGAACACAGGACAATGTGGACGGTTATAACCGGCTGCAGTGGTAACCTGGAACTACCTACGAACTGTGAGTAAAGCCTGAAGACTGCACCGCACTGTGTCCTGGATTTATTGCTGCGTCAGCTGCCTTGCACTACAACACCAACATCTTAAATTCTTTATTTAACTGCCCTGAGGCCTAGCTCTACCCGTGGAGAGCTGAACCACCTTTGCTGCGTCACCAACGGCCCCAGTGGATCTGAACAGCAGCGGCGGCCACCTATAGCCGCATACCCCGGGTGGTGTCACAAATTTTATCCCCAAAACGTTATTTCACTGTTTATTGACCACCTCAGGGCCACGGACCTGGTCACGCCACCATGACATCCCCAGCAACGACCGGCCCGGCACGGGTACCCCACGGCCCCAAGGGGGCGCCTCACATTTGTTAATAAGAAGCTAGTGGTATATATGTTTTTCCCTATATCGAAAACTGGTAAGGCGAAGAATAAAGCTGGGTTTTTATAGATCAATTTAAGCCAATAATTTACTATAAACAAGTTGATCGTCCATTATTTGAAGTCTTTTTGCATGGGCTGATGCTTACTGAATGGGGCCAAACCTTCATTTTTTGAGATTGTTCAGTCCCTTTACAGTAGGCATATTGTCAGCAGCACATCTCCTATTTACATGGGATAGACTGGCATCAAAGATGATTTTTAGGACCTCAAAAATGATCGAGATCGTCAATAAACAAACATTATGCATGTTCATCAGCTGATTGTTTGCATGTTTACAGTGGCCAGTGGATGGAAATGCACATTTTTTTGACGGCTCATTAGGCTAATAATCGGCCATAAACCAAACTGAAACCTATTCCTCCCTGACATGGCTAGTTTCTGTTTTTGCTTTTTCACTTTTTTCTCTTCTTTCAAGAGCCATAACTTTTTAATTTTTCAATACAAATAGCTATATGAGGGCTTGTTTTTTGCGAGACAGGTTGTTCTTTTGAATGACACCGTTCATTTTATCAAGTGATATTCTGGAAAAACAGGAAAAAAACTCAAAGGGCGGCAAAAGTGTGAAAAAAGTGCAATTCCACACTGTTTTTTGATTAATTTATTTAACAAGGTAAAAATAACCTAGCAATATAATTCCCCAGATCAGTATGACTACATAGATACTAAGCATGCATACTTTTTTTTGTTTTAAGTGGTGGAAAAAAAAATTGGAAATTTTGTAAAGAAAAAATAATTTTGCTTGTGTTACCATTATCCAAGACCCATAATGTTTTCAATTTTTAATCGATCTTGCTGTGTGAGAACTTATTTTTTGCATCCAGAGCTGATGTTTTTATAGACATCATTTTGGGGAAGATACAATGTTTTGATTGCCTATTATTGCATTTTTAGCAGTGCTGTAATGTTCGAAAAAACGTAATTCTGGTGTTTATATTTTTTCTCATTATTTATTTTCCGATCGGGTTAATTCATTTTATATTTTGATAGATCTGACTTTTATGAACATAACAATACCACTTATGTGTATTGGTTTTTATTATTATTATTTATTTATAATGGGGCAAAAGGGGGTAAATTGAACTTTTACATTTTTGTTAGGGGACTGGAACCTGCAATCATCCAATCGCTTATTGTAACGCACAGTGTAGGAAAGACTAAGTGCAACACAAAGGGATGAGGAGAAGGGAGCCCAGACACTAGGGCAGTGGAGGGCAGACACTTTACAGTGGAGACCCCTAGGTTGATCTAATATCACTCTGTCTCCCCTACCGTCCCTATATTGGTTCCTCACCAATCACTGAACAAGAAACCTAAGCCCTGTAAATCCCAAGAGCTAGGCCCTGGATAGGGAAGGGGGGGTGAGCACTGGTCACTCCCCACTATAAACTAAAGACAACAAGGGAGAAAAACACAGGGGGGGGAAACTTAGCTTGAGAAGACTTCAGAGAGATTACACCAAACGTCCTCCAAAGCACCAGAGAGGAAGTAAGCCGACTGCAATAGCTCCAAGCCTTCACAAGGGAACATGTGAATATCAATGGCCCCTCTCTGCAGCAACCTGAAAGTATTTAAACACCCAGGCCAGGGTGTCAATCAGAGCAGGAGGGAGGTAGCTGCTGGGTCCTAAAGTAAGACAAATTTGAGGCATTTGTAATGCCAAACAAAGTGATCTTCTGAAGCCAGCTGTAGAGCAACTGTCTGTCACATCTGAGACACCCGTGACACTACAGTATGCCAGAGCAGTACCAGAGTATTGCTCTATGGAGTATGGTGTATGGAGCAAAAATCACGGTCTCCTATGAACACCAGTCAGAAGCTGGCATTCACAGGAGTACTGTTATGACAGGCATGGGGCTTTCAGCAGACACCTGGCTGTCATGAAAACACATTGGCGTCCCGAAATCGCATTATAAGGTAGCCAATGGATGCATGGAATGATGCGTAAACCTGCCGGCGCTGTAAATGGCATTGTCAGAGATTGACAGCTGCATTTAACAGGATGACGACCGCCAGTGGAGCTCCGCCGCACACGTGGCTTTGAGAGGCAGATGATGGCTGAATATCACAGCCATCATATGGCGAGAAAGATATGGGCTCAGCTCCTGAGCATACATCAAAGTCAGGGAGCAGGCATATGATATAACTTTATGACATATGTCGCTAAGGAGTTAAGAGAATCTACCATCAAAAAATGACCCATTGTTTAAATCAGGTGTTTCTTTTACATGTATTTTTAAAAATGTGACTTTTTTTTATATACAGGTGATTCCACAAAATTAGAATATTAGAATATCAGCAAAAAGTTAATTTATTTCAGTTCTTCAATTCAAAAAGTGAAACTCATATATTATATAGACTCATTACAAACAGAGTGATCCATTTCAAGTATTTATTTCTGTTAATGTTGATGATTATGGCTTACAGCCAATGAAAACACAAAAGTCATTATCTCAGTAAATTAGAATAGATAACAAAAAACACTTGCAAATGCTTCCTACGCATTTAAAAAGGTCCCTTAGTCTGTTTCAGTAGGCTCCACAATCATGGGAAGACTGCTGATTTGACAGATGTCCAGAAGGCAGTCATTGACACACTCCACAAGGAGGGTAAGCCACAAAAGATCAATGCTAAAGAAGCTGGCAGTTTACAGAGTGCTGTATCCAAGCCTATTAATGGAAAGTTGAGTGGAAGGAATAAGTGTGGTAGAAAAAGGTGCACAAGCAACCAGGATAACCGCAGCCTTGAAAGGATAGTTAAGAAAAGGCCATTCAAAAATTTGGGAGAGATTCACAAGTAGTGGACTGCTGCTGGAGTCATTGCTTCAAGAGCCACCACACACAGACGTATCCAGGACATGGTCTACGAGTGTCACATTCCTTGTGTCAAGCCACTCATGACCAATAGACAACTCCAGAAGCGTCTTACCTGGGCCTAGGAGAAAAAGACCTGGACTGTTGCTCAGTGGTCCAAGACGCTGTTTTCAGATGAAAGTAAATTTTGCACTTCATTTGGAAATCAAGGTCCCAGAGTATGGAGGAAGAGGGGAGAGGCACACAATCCAAGCTGCTTGAGGTCTAGTGTGAAGTTTCCACAATCAGTGATGGTTTGGGGAGCCATGTCATCTGATGGTGTAGGTCCACTGTGTTTTATCAAGACCAAAGCTGTCTACCAGGAAATTTTTAGAGCACTTTATACTTCCCTCTGCCGACAAGCTTTTTGGAGATGGAAATTTCATTCTCCAGCACCAGACTTGGCACCTGTCCACACTGCCAAAAGTACCAATACCTGGTTTAAAAACAACAGTATCACTGTGCCTGATTGGCCAGCAAACTTGCCTGGCCTTAACCCCATAGAGAATATATGGGGTATTGTCAAGAGGAAGATGAGACACCAGACCTAACAATGCAGATGAGCTGAAGGCTGTTATCAAAGCAACCTGGGCTTCCATAACATCTCAGCAGTGCCACAGGCTGATCGCCGCATTGATGCAGTAATTGATGCAAAAGGAGCCCCGACCAAGTATTGAGTGCATTTACTGGACATACATTTCAGTAGGGCAACATTTCGGATTTTAAAATCATTTTTCAAGCTGGTGTTATTAAGTATTCTAATTTAATGAGATAATGACTTTTGTGTTTTCATTGGCTGTAAGCCATAATCATCAATATTAACAGAAATAGACACTTGAAATAGATCACTCTGTTTGTAATGACTCTATATAATATATGAGTTTCACTTTTTGTATTGAAGAACTGAAATAAATTAACTTTTTGATGATATTCTAATTTTGTGAGAAGCACCTGTATATCACAATCTATATTAAAAAACAAAATGATTAATCTTGTAATTTTCAAACTGGCTTTTTAGACTCATACTTCTTGTCTTTTCAGGAAGAGTTTTTAGCAAGGTGATTTATGATCAGAGACAGAATTACAATGACAGGTAACACCTCTATACACCTATACACAGCTGATAACACAAGATCCACCATCACAATAGGTGATGTCACAGCTGACCCGGCTCCTCCGCACATTACAATAACATTTGTCCATGCTCATTGGAAGCTTCAATACAAAAAAACAGAGTCCAAGTCTGCTCATTGTGGCAAAGGTCCATGTGTTGCTTTCTGAAACAAAATAGTTAGCATCCAAAAAAGCCCAGCGTGGAAATTGCAAGATTTCAATTTTTTACTTTTTATACAAATTGTGATATGGGAAAAAACTGGCAAAAATTGTAAAAAAATACATATAACATGAAAACCTGATTTAAACAATAGGTAATTTTCTGGTGATAACTTCCCATTAATTAGCTCCATGACTTTGATGTGGGCTCACAAGCTGAGTCTGCATCTTCCAAGCAGATAATGGCTGTGATAATCAGCCATCATCTGCCTCTAAGAGCTGTGGGTGGAGCTCTGCCCACGGCTGTTAACCTGTTAAATGCTGCTGTCAATCTCTGATATTGGCATTTAATGTGCTTCATCAGGGGCACATCATTAAATGCACCCATTGGTGCACCCATAACGTGATTGAGAGGTATCAATGGGTTGCCATGATTACCGGGGTTTTGCTGAAAACCATGTACTTGTCATGACGGTACTCTTGTTAAAGCCAACTTGTACATACACGATCTGCCATACTATACACAATGTACTATATACAATTGCTCATACTATACACAGCAATACCATAATGTTGCTATGTAGAGCAAACATCATGGTCTTCTATGAATGCCAGCTAGAGGCTGGCATTCATAGGAGAACGTGATGTCTGCTATACATAGCTGTGTATAGTACGAGCAATCTGATGATCACATGTTCAAGTCCCCTAAGGGAACTAACAAATACAGCAGAAAGTGAAAAAACATGTTTTGAAAAATATGAAAAAAAATAAAAAATAAAAATGCGAAATCACCCCCTTTTTCTGCATTAAAAAAAAAGAAAAAAAATGCACCTATTTTTTATCACTGCATTAGTAAATGTCCGATCTCTCAAGTAACTCAACCAGTAAATGGTATAATAAAAAAAAATAGGAACACCAGAATTACACTTTTTTCTTTGCCACACTGCAATAAAATGCATTAAAGGCAAGCAAAACATTGCATCTACTCCAAAATGTTATCAAATGAATGGGTCATTATGGGTTTTATTCTTACAAATTTATGAATTTTTTACACCACTTAAATAAAAAAAAACTATGCATAGCTGGTATCTGCGTTATTGTACTGACCTGGAGAATCATACTGTCAGGTTAGTTTTACCATATACTGAAGATAGTAAATAAAAAAAAGTGCAGAATTGCTCTTTTCCCACTATTTTGTCGCGCTTGGAATTTTTTTCTCACTCTCCATGGTAATATGAATTTTGTCATTCAAAAGTACAACTCATCCTGCAAAAAAAATGTCGTTATGTGAATGGAACAATAAAAAAGTTATAGGTCTTTGAAGAAGGGGAGGAAAAAACTAAAGCACAAAAACAGAAAATTGACCGGTTGGGAAAAGGTTAAGGAGGGGAAACTACAGCGGCAATTTCTGAAAGACAGGAGTCATCCTAACTGTTACTTTTGTACCTGTGTATCAAAATTGTTCCAATGCTTGTAAATTAAAGACACAAATATGTAAAAAAAAAAGTATATGGCTGTGTGCCCACGATACGTTTTTTAAGCGTTTCCGCAGCGGCAAAAATGCTGCAGAAACGCTTAAAAAACGCATGGTAGAAGGCCTGCCATGTTCCCCAATGATAATTCGCATTTGCTGTGCACATGCTGCGGAAATTTCTGCTGCGGATTATCATTGCGGAAAAAAACGCAGCACTACCAATTATTTTGCGGAAGTGCTGCGTTTTTGCCGCCATTGACTTGCATTAGACCGCATGGATTACGCATCACTGTATATGTAGATGCGCATTCCACGTGTTCCAATGTGCGGATGGTACCCGGGTCTGGAGAAGAGGAGACTCTCCTCCAGACTCGGGTACCATAGAAACTGTGAAAAAAAGAATAAAATAAAAAATAAAGATTATATTTACCTTCTGATGGCCCCCGCTGCACTCATCCTTTCATGCTGGCAGCTAGCCATGGACTGAAGGACCTGCGCTGACGTTATAGTCATGTGACGGGTCACGCAACGCTGACGTCGGCAGGTCCTTCAGTGTACCGCTGCCAGGAGCCAGGACGGAGGAAAACAAGACACCGGGGGCCATCGGAAGGTAAGTATAGATTTATTTTTTTATTTTTTACCATTCTTTCGGTCACAGTATATAAATCCATGCCGTTTGCATGGATTTATATAGTGTGACCAAGTTGACAAGCACTTTCCAAAATTTTGCTAAAATCACTTGGAAAGCGCTTGTCAACCCGCATGCGGAAATGCAAGTGAAGAGCGCTACACTTCCGCATGTCCCTGGCAGGAAAACGCATGTACAATCCGCATGCGTTTTTTTCTGCCAGGGAGATTCAGAAACGCTCAGAAAAATTCCTGAGCATTTCTGCATCGTGGGCACATAGCCTATGAGAAATAAACACAAGTGGAGGCACCTAATATAAACAGCACAACTTACATGTAAGGAATAGAGATGATCAAACCTTTTGAAATTTGATTTCTCCTGTGTTCGAATGGGAGTCAGCCCAAACTGACAGTATGAACTAAGCACTTAAATCAAAATGTTTACTCCAGAAAAATTGGCATAAAACACTTTGAAGAGTTGAAAAATATTTGCGTAACTTTATGTTGTGCAAAAATATTATGACTTTTGTCTTGCCAGCTACAGATGAGTGAATGAGATATTGTCCGAGTTTCATCCAGAAAACATGAACAATTGTTTTGTCATTTCCATACAATTTTCATCCGTGTACCATTTGTGTCCATTTTTCATGACCATGTGCCATCCATGCGATGTCCATGTGCCATCCGTATGCAATCTGTTTTCATACATCTACACTAAAAAATTCACATGATCAAATAGTTTCCTAGCTTTATAATAGAAATGTAACTGAAAATAGGATGCCACTCTGATGTCCTGTGTCCTAAGCAGCAATTTTTTTTTACAGACTGACGGGCTGAGAAAATAATTGTTTATCTCATCAGCACTACTGAATGACTTTGGTCAGCGTGCTTTCCATGTGCTATCCTATTGAAAATTGGACAGCACACGTCCAATTGATATGCTCATCTGTATGAGCCCTAAAGAGAATCTGCCAGCAGTAGAGATGAGCAGATCTAAAAAAATTCAAATTCGCCAAATAGCGCAGATTTTCCCCGGAAATTCCCAATTGTGCCGACATTATTCTCCACAATCTGAATCTTACCTATAATGCTTTGGACTCTCTCCATACCCAGGAGTATAATAAATTTAAGACGTAAAAGAAAAAAAAAATCATACCTCACCGCTCACTTCTCCGGTCACCCATGCTGCGCCTTGCCTGATGTCCGGTCCCCCACGCCTCTGTGCATCTATAGCCGGGGGTTCACTCTAGGCCCCAGGAGTTCACTGCACATGAACTTACTCATTGCAGAAGTCCCAGCCTAGAATGAATGGCCGCAGGCGACAGACATCGTTAAGCATGCTGTTACGGGTCTGGGTGGTGGAACCTCTGTGCTTTGGTGCAAGGAGGGACCAGAGGGGCGTAACTAAGTGCCTACTCGGACCGACCCAGGTCACACAGCGGCATAGTTGACTCCGTGAACCAAGGAGGGACCGGGCAGATGAACCAGGTGCCACTCTGGAACTGACCTTGTGTGAGAGCAGGTGACTCCCACTGGTCAGATGATAGGAGCTGACTGGTACAGCGGATGAGCACGGCTGGTAGGCTGGTGGGTGATCCGGATAGACAAGCAGGCAGGTACGGCAGATAGCCAGACAGGTACACGTAAACGAGCAGGTGGACACGACCGGTAACTTGGCAAGTGCTCCGGGTAAGCAGGCAGGTGGGCACGGCAGGTAATTTGGCAGGTGCTACGGGTTGGCAGGCTGGCGGGCACGGCAGATAGGCAGACTGGTGGACATGGCTGATAGACAGACTGGCAGGCAGGACTGTTAGACAGACTGGTGGGCAAGGAACCTGAGGGCTGAGGAGAGTGTTAACACACAAACAACAACCTTGCACAGGCACCTCCATTTTGGAGGAGGTGCTTAATATAGGGTCAGTCCTCCGGCCATTGGCCAGGGATTCTTTAGGACCGCGCGCGCGGCCCCTTTAAGAGGGAGAGAGCGCGTGCCCTAAGCACAGTGCCTGGGAACCTGCGCGCAGTGCGCGCCTTAGCAGAATGAGAGCAGGAAGACGCCGGTGGTGAGGGGAACGGCTTCTCTGCCAGGCAGGAGGCAGAGATGCCGATGCTACAGTACCTCCCCCCTTTACGCTCTCTCTTTTAAGCCCACAAGAAATTTTTGTAGAAGATGAGGAGCATGAATGTTCTCCTTGGGCTTCCAAAACCTCTCCTCAGGACCAAACCCCTTCCAATCCACAAGAAAGAAAGTGTTTCCTCTTACCCGCTTGGTGGCTAAAATGTTTTCTATCTCAAAGACGTCCTCAGCGGAGACTGGAGCTGGGGTAGTACCTGAATCGTCAGAGAAAGAATTAAGGACAACCGGTTTGAGGAGAGACATGTGAACGGAGTTGGGAATCCGTAAGGAGGCCGGGAGTTTCAGCTTGTAAGCCACCGGATTAATTTGGTTCAGAACCTCGAACGGACCGATGAACCAAGGACCCAACTTGTAAGAAGGTATCTTGAGATGAACATATTTGGAAGAAAGCCAGACCTTGACTCCCAGATGGAACAGAGGCGGATCCAGACATCTCTTATCAGCATGCTTCTTCTTCCGCTCCGAGGACTGAAGAAGCACGGATCTGGTGTCTTCCCAAATTGCAGAAAATTCACTGACGAGAGACTCCGCGGCAGGATTGTCCACTGAAGAGGAGACGGGAGACGGAATCTGGGAGTGTCGACCGTAGACCACAAAAAATGGGGTTTTAGCTGAAGACTCACTCTCATCGCTGTTATAGGAAAACTCGGCCCAGGGCAGGAGCTCAACTCAATCGCAATGATGAGCGTTGACAAAGTGTTGAAGAAGACTGGTGAGGATTTGATTGATGCGCTTCACTTGGCCATTGGACTGAGGATGATAGCCCAAAGAAAAATCCAGGGAGATATTCAGCAGCATGCACGTGGCTCTCCGGAAGCGCGAAGTGAATTGAACTCCGCGATCTGAGAAAATGTGGAGGGGTAAGCTGTGAAGACGGAAGATGTGATGGATGAAGTCCTTAGCCAGCACCGGTGCAGACGGAAGAC
The DNA here is from genome assembly GCF_046119375.1 of Phyllobates terribilis. NCBI lineage: Eukaryota > Metazoa > Chordata > Amphibia > Anura > Dendrobatidae > Phyllobates > Phyllobates terribilis. Next base: position 228,666,020 of record NW_027362763.1, read on the forward strand.
CAGGCAGGGGGATGAAGTGAGCTATCTTAGAAAAGCAGTCGGCAACCACCCAAATGACAGTACAACCGGAAGAAACAGGGAGATCCGTGATGAAGTCCATTATGCTGCCACGGAGCGGAAGGCACTGGAAGAGGAAGGAGATGGCCGACAGGGAGGTGCCTGGGGATCGTATTACGGGCACAAGAGGAACAAGCTGCGACAAATTCCACAACATTCTTGCGCAGGGTGGGCCACCAATACTGTCGGGCAATGAGCAGAAATGTCTTCCTCTGGCCGGCGTGACCAGCCATTTTGGACGAATGACCCCACAGTAAAACCTTCTTCCGATCCTGAACTGCTACAAAGATCTTACCGGGAGGTAGATGAGACAGGTCAAACGGAGCAACAGTCATTATTTTGGAGGGGTCAATGATATATAGAGGCTCCTCCTCCTGGTCGGTAGACAAAAATGAACGGGATAGAGCGTCGGCTTTAATGTTCTTATCTGCCGGGCGGTAGTGGAGAGTAAAGCAGAATTGAGCAAAGAATAGTGACCATCTGGCCTGACGCGGATTTAGTCTTTGGGCATTCTGCAAATAAGCAAGGTTTTTATGGTCAGTGTAGATGACCACCTGGTGCAGAGCCCCCTCCAGCAGGTAGCGCCACTCCTCTAGCGCTAATTTGATGGCCAGTAGCTCTAGATCTCCTATGGAGTAGTTGCACTTGGACGAGGAGAAGAGCTTGGAGAAGAAGCCACATGTTACCATTCTCCCGGACGAGGATTTCTGGGTGAGCACTGCTTCAGCCCTGGAGGAGGAGGCATCAACCTCCAGGAAGAACTTCTTGTTACAATCCGGATGGTGTAGCACTGGAATGGAGGAGAAGGCTTGTTTAAGGGAGATGAAGGTTTTTCTCCGCCTCGGAAGTAGTGTTGAGCCACCCCCGTAGTGTTCGAGTTTGGTTCGGTTCGTCGAACACCCTTGTGTTCGCCGAACTGTTCATCGAACTGTTCGTCGAACACCTTCGAACACCGTTAAAACCAATGGCAGGCAAACAAAAACACATAGAAACACATAGAAAACACCTTCAAAGGTGTCCAAAAGCTGACAAAGTGCTCAGAAGACATAACTAACACATGGAAAAGTGACAAGTACATATAGTCATGCGAAAAGAAAACAGGTGGAGGAGTAAAAGGAGGGGGAGACACAGATATAGGCATGTCATGCCCTTCTAAAATCCAAAAAGTGAGAAGCCGACACGGCCAGTCCGTTCCTGCCCGTGCCACCTCCGTGTCGCCGGGTTTGTGCCAGAGCCGGGGTGGACCCTGACAGCCAGCCCCCCTCTCGCAATACTGGTGCCTGTCCGCTGGTGGGTCGAGCCCCCCCCGCAGTGGGGAGGGAGTAACATCTGCAGAAGAAAGACCATCTTCCAGCCAAACTAACATGTCGACTTCTTTTCGTGCACAATGTGATACGATACCTTTGTTACGGACACGCCCATCGCTACAAATTCCAGATGAGGCACAAAAACAGCAGGTGCTTCAGCAGATATCAAGTGCTCCTTCGAGTGGGCTCTCCTCCACCTCAATTTCAACATCACAAATACTCCAGTCCTCAGAGGTGTCACCCCAATCGCACTTGCTTCCTCACAGCTCCCAAGTCTCCAGCTGCCCGTCTGAGTATGGGGTAACACAGATGGTTGAGTCTGCAGAGCTGTTTACTCATACTATAGCCTGGGAAACGGAGGTGTGCTCCAGAGCTTCTGTTAATCCAGATGAGGAAATGATCTGCACTGATGCCCAGAATCTTTATAAGTCGGATCCAGGACCAGATGAAGAAGGTTCTGAGCATAATGTAGACCCTCGTTCCCAAACTGTAACTCCTGTTGGTGGAGACAATGATGAAGACGATGATGAGACTCAAATACCTGATTGGAGCGACAACTTGACTTTTCGGTCAGGGCAGGAAGAGGTTGGCTTTGAGGACGACGGGTGTGATAACACACAGGGTGATGATGACAAGGTTGGAGATCCCACTTACTGTCAACCCACAGTCAGCCAGTCGATGAGGTCACCCGGGCCTTTGCCTGGCCTTGGGGATGTCGCGGTGGTCGGCTCCCTGGCCCGTACCCTGGGGTTACTCTTTAAAAGGGGGGATAATTGTTAATTTTATAAGAGTTCGTGACGCCACCTGTGGTATCTGGTGAGAAGCACCAGCGCTGCAGCAGTCCACTGAGGCCTGTGATAAGGCAGCTCGATGGTATAGCTCCCCACAGGTGGAGCTAGGTCTCAGGGCAGCGTATGCAGGGGGAATGCAGAAAAGGCGAGACCCAGCTGGGTCAGGGCAAGAATGGGAACGGACACGGTAGTCACTTCAGTACCTTTTACTGGAGGAAATTCAGGCACATCCTGGAGCACTGTAGGGTGAAGGGTGCATATCAGCATCCTCCCCAATGAGCGGGTGTAGGGCCTCCTGTTTCTTGCCTCTGCGTAGTAAGTTCTGACCTGCCTGGAGCTAGGCCTAACTTTGTCTCTGTCCTGCGCTGGCTGACCTTGTGGTAGGGCCTTCTCTTGGAGTTCACGCTCCCAGTATGCGGGGCCTAAGCGTCTCCTGGCTCTGTTACGTATCAGCACCTTAGCGATCCTGGGACTTGTAGTTCTCCAGGGATTCCGGTTATGCCTTACTGGGTCATAAAGATCCCGGTAAGCTCGGATCCGGTGTCCGGTAAATGCTTCGGGGTGAGCTGGTTAAGCTCCTCTGCCCCTTATGTACTAACTCGCCACTCGCCTTCAGCCTACTCGGGCCCTCACTAGGCTATACACACTAACGGAAGCTTGCCGCGCTTCACCGATCTTATGGCGCCGGCACACCTTAAGCTCTATCTGGGCTCCCTGAATCTAGCTAACAGGAGCCTTGTGCTCCACTGCTGAACTATTAACTGAGTTCTCTAGACTAGACTGAGCTCCACTGCAGACTGACCTCTCTTAGGCTTCTCTACTGCAGGAACTCTTCAGAGGAACTGAACTGCCTAGCTCCACCTTCCCTATTTATATCCCTAACGGGCTCCCTCTGCTGGTCTGAGGTGGAAGGTGGAGATGTGTGAATGTTTATGGGGGCCTCTTGTGGAGGATTCCATCAATACACTCTTCTAGGATCTGTGATACCAAGCGCAGCGGGGCGTCACAGATGCTATTGACGACGAGGTTAGGTTGCGCCTTCCTGGACAGAGACGGAGTACTGGAAGCACGTCAGCAACTGCATCCTCAACCACAACTCTGCCTCTGACCACAAGTCGTAGTGGCTCTTCAGGTCGCATGGGCTCTAAGCCTTACATAGCCTGGGCATTTATTCAGATCGATAAGGATGACCCAACTCGTGTTATCTGTAATATTTGTCACCAAAAGCTAAGTAGAGGCAAAAAAATCCATAGTTTGAGTACTTCATGCATGTACCGTCACATGGATATGAAGCATAAGTTGCAGTGGGAAGCTCACTGTGCTACAATGCGGCCTAGCAGGCTAGGCCAACCACCGTCTGCCCCATCTTGTGCATTCGCGGCTTCCTCATCCTCTGTGACTTGGGGGACAGCAGTCACACATGTTTTTGGACGCAGACCTGCCACCTCTTTACCTGCAACAGCCAGTGTGATTGGCAGGTCGTCCGTTCATTGGGAAGTGGAAACACCTGCTGGTGTTGAGCGCTCTCTGACATCGAGAGCACCACCTTTGGATCAAGGCAACCTAACATGTCCGCCTGCATCTTCCTCACAGACCGGCAGTTTGCCGGGGACACCCTACTCAACCCCGTCAAAGCACAACAGCCAGCCCTCGGTCCCTCAGATGTGGAAAAGTAAAAGACCATTTCCTCCTAGCCATGAGAAAGCTAAGAGGTTGAATTTCACCATCTGCAAGCTGTTGGCTGCAGAAATGCTGCCTTTTCGCCTGGAGGACACAGTGGATTTTCGAGACCTTATGTCCGTCGCAGTGCCCCAGTACCAGATGCCCAGTCGGCACTACTTCTCAAAGAAAGGTGTGCCTGCGCTCCACCAGCATGTCGCACACATCATCACTGCTTCTTTGAGAAACTCTGTGTGTGACAGGGTGCATTTCACCACAGACACTTGGACGAGTAGGCATGGACAGGGGCGTTACATGTCGCTGACTGGGCACTGGGTAACTATGGTGACAGCAGGACAAGGGGCTGCTGTCCAAGTCTTAGCGTCCCCACGAGTTTTGCGTCAATCCTCTTTATCTCGAAGTTCCTCCACTTCTTCTGCCTCCTCAACCTCCTCTCGGTCCTCCACCTGCACCCAAAGCCTGTCTGGTAATGCCACCTGCTTTCTAACTGCACAGAAGGAATCCTGCACACCTCCTTACTATGCTGGCAGCAGGGCTCAATGGCATCAGTGTTTACTTTGAAATGTCTGGGAAATGTGAGTCACACAGCTGAGGACTTGTGGTCAGCTCTGGAGACCCAGTTTCATGAATGGTTGTCTCCACTGGACCTGCAACCAGGGAAGGCCGTGTGCGACAATGCTGCAAACCTGGGTGCGGCCCGTCGCCGGGGCAATGTCACACACGTGCCTTGTATGGCTCACGTGTTGAACCTGGTTGTCCATAAATTTTTAGCCCACTATCCCGGACTAGATGGCCTTCTGCAGAGGGCACGGTCGCTGTGTGCTCACTTCCGCAGTTCGCATCCCGCAGCTCCACGACTTACATCTCTACAGAAGTCGTTGGGCCTGCCAGTTCACCGGCTGAAATGCGATGTGCCGACACGGTGGAATTCAACTCTGCACACGTTGCTGCGACTGTGGCAGCACCGACAAGCCCTGGTGCAATACGTTCTGACGTATAGCCTGGGCCAACGAGATCCAGAGGTGGGGCAAATCACGCTGCAGGAGTGGTCTCAGATCAGGGACCTATGAAATTGACTCGCCCCCTGGGCCGTGGGGTACCCGGAGACGGGCCAGTAGACGCTGGGGGTTGTAGTCACTGTGGCGGTGACCCGGTCCGTGACCCAAGGCGGTCAATCCAACGGTAATTTGTATATATGGATTTTATAATGTCTGACTACGCCACCTGTGGAGTGTGGCCAAAGGGGTCGCCGCTGCGGAACAGTCCTCTGAAGCTGGTGGTTTTGCAGCAATGGTATTATTACTCACCACAGGAAGAGTGTAGCTTCAGGGCAGTGTTGGTGGATGATGGTGGTTGTAGTGCAGGGAGTCAGTAATGAACACAGAGTCCGTGTGATGCAGTCCCAAGATCTTTACTCACAGTTGTTGCAGTCCAGATTACAGGTACCAGAGCAATCTCACCCGTCGTGCTGTGCGTACTCAGTGAGGGGCTCAGTCCACCCCCAGATAGCTCCGGAGTACTTAGCAGGACCCCCTTCTGTGTGTCCTTTCTCTGGCCTTCTCCCTGCACCTCACACCCAGTGACACTTCTATCCGGTATCCTCGGGCCTTGGCGGGCGACTTGTGTTCCTTCCCCTGGGTCCTATGTGGCTACCTTCTTAGTGAGACTGGTGTGGACTTTTGCCTGCAGTACATGAAATGCTGCAGCCTCTGGTTTCTAGTTGAGCCTTGCTGTTTCTCCTCTAGTTGAGGGACCACTTCCCCTTATCTGGCCTGACCCCTCTACCTCCTGGTAGCAGCGGGAGTACAGGTGGCCTTCTGCACGGCCCGTAGCCCTAGGGTCCCTTCGGTTCCTGGAGCCTTCCTGCTCCCACTCCTCTCTTCTCTCCTTCAGTCCTGGGCCTCCCAGGCTAGGCCCGCCTTCGGAGCAGAGCTCATGCCGAGCCTCTGCTCCTGTCACTTTTCCTCCTCTGACTGGCTTGCTCTTTCTAAGATGGCTTCCTATTTATACTCTACCTGTCATGTGCTCCCCTAAGCTGCTCCCCTAAGCACCCACTACATAGGACCCTCCCACCAGCTAGGTACCTGGGACTGTGCTCTCCCTTAGGAGCAATCTCACCCTACCCCCACTGCGGGTATGTGTTGGATGCAGGTGTTAGGGTCCCGAGCCATACGCCTTCCTTACCTGAGGGTGAGATACCACACCTCTGGGTGAGATGCAGTAACTCTGTGGCGACTGAACTCTCAGGGGCGCCACATACCCTTCTGCACAGTTTTGAAATGGCGACGAAGATGTTTAGTGCTGATGACGATGCCATTATCAGCATGACTATTCCGGTGATTTACATGCTGGAGCACACATTAAACAGAATTCAGAGTCAGGTGGTGGGACAAGAGGAGGTGGAGCAAGTAGAGGAGGAGTCATATGCGGAAGGGATAACATCTCCAAGGTCCAGACGGTTGGCAGCACCAAGGCGGCAGGCATGGGAGGGTGGGGGAAAGGGATTAACCAGGGCGCATGGTAGCAGCCAAACTGTTGAGGAAGGTGCAGGAGCCGAGGAAGAAGTGGAGGATGAACTGGCGATGGGCATGGAAGACTCATCAGATGAGGGAGACCTTGATCACATTTCTGTTGTGCGAGGTTGGGGGGAGAGGGCAGAGGAAGGAAGCATGATTCTTACCTCGCTACCAACACAACAAGGACTTGGTCCTCCTGGATGCGCAAGACACATGAGTGCCTTCTTGCTGCACTACCTGCAACATGACCCTCAGATTGCAGAATTCGAAGTAATCCCGACTATTGGGTTGCCACACTCTTAGATCCCCGGTACAAAAATAAATTTGCCAAAATAATTCCTGCCATAAAAAGGGATTGACGCATGCAGGAGTATCTGCAGACCCTGTTGCAGAATCTTACATGTGCTTTTCCACAAAACACCAGTGGTGCACGAAGTGAATCTCACAGTTCTAACTTGCCAACCATGGGACTGTCGAGTCTTCATCACTCAAACCGTAACAGTAACACAGTATCCGCTGGTAACAGCAATTTTGTGGAATCGTTTCACCACTTTTTTAGACCATCCTTTGCAAGGCCACAGGAGACAAGAAGTCTGACACATAGTCAATGCCTAGAGAGGATGGTGCAGGAGTATCTCCAAGTGAACATCGAAGCCATGACTGTGTCACTGGACCCTTGCTCATTTTGGTATTCCAATCTGGAAAAATGGCCGGAGCTCGCCACTCACGCCTTGGAGATCTTGTCATGCCCTGCAGCCAGTGTTCTCTCTGAACGTGTGTTCAGCGCTGCTGATGGTGTGCTGACAGATAAGCGCATGCGGCTGTCCACTGAGAACGTAGACAGACTCACGTTCATAAAGATGAACAAATCATGGATTCGCAAGGACTTTTCTAACCCTGTGTTATCCTTGGGAGACTAAAAGCTTGAGGATTTGGTAATATCACCTCACCAACCGTTTTAAGCAACTGTGGGGCAATTGATGCCACTTAACCCTAGAAGGCATGACCATAAAAATCTACACTTTCATATACCTGTGGCCTTTTAGGCCCGTGTGCAAATAACATGGAATAACTCAAACTCAAATGACAAACTGTTAGAACCTTGCTGTTAGGTTTTTTTTCCTTTGCTGGTCACATGACCTTGTTGGCCTATTTAATCCTGCTCCGCCCTTCTGGCTTTGCTGGACTTCATTGTATATCTACTTTCTAGCTAGCCTGTGCTCTGTATCTAGCTCTGTTAGTTTGCTTGGTCTATGGACCTCTATGTTCTATCTATTTTGTTTGTTCGTCTGTCTGCTACTATTTCTGTTAGGAGGTGTCCCATATTCCTCCCAGTCCTTAGTACTTGTAGGGATTCCCTCCCCACATCTATAGGTCTCCGTACAGACTAGATTAGGACTTTAGCAGGTCTGATCGCAGGATCAGGTTCCCTGTTACATCGTAGGGATTCAGCTGAGTCCTATAGTAGGGACAGATCTCCTCTCTTTCCTTAGCTTTGGTAGCAGAACATAACAGTAAGTCCAGCCTGCAAATTCTCTAAGGAAAGATTTTTTTTTTTTTTTTTTTTGTTCCATCATGGTGTCGGTTCAGGATTTGGCTAAACACCTGCAGGGACTCTCTCTGGAAGTGGCCGAGCTCCGTCAGCACGTGAGTAACTGTCCTGGAGCATATTTCTTGGAGCCTAAGGTATGTTTGCCGGATTTATTTTTTGGTGAACATCGAGAATTTTTTTCATTTAAAAATGCTTGCTTATTGTATTTTCGTTTGAGACCCAAGTCCTCTGGGGATGAATCCCAGCGCGTAGGGTTCATAATGTCACTTTTGTGCAAAGAGCCTCAGGAGTGGGCCTTTTCTTTGCAACCTAGTGATACATGCTTCAGATCAGTGGATAGTTTTTTTTCTGCTTTAGGATTATTATATGATGATCCTGACCGTGTGGCATCAGCTGAGACTGAGTTGAGACGTTTAAAACAAGGATCAGGTAATGTGGAAAAATATTGTACTCATTTTCGTCGTTGGTCCACTCAAACAGGGTGGAACGATTCTGCTCTGAAAAGTCTATTTCTTGCTGGGCTCAGTGAAAGGGTTAAAGACCTGCTAATTGCTTATCCTACACCTGAGGATTTGCAACAGGCTATGCAATTAGCTATACGGGTGGATAGAAGACTGCGTGCTAGGGTTAATGAGAGCAAATCCTCTGCTATGTCAGTTTCTGGTTATGATAATGTGTGTACTAACAGTGGTGAACCGATGGAGATTGGATCGGTGGCACCTCGCTCTCAAGAAAAAGACCGTCGTTTTTCGGAAGGCTTGTGTTTCTATTGCGGAAAATCTGGTCATTTGATTAAAGGCTGTGAGCTTCGTATGAAGAAAGAAAAAAAAATGGTCAGTCACGCCCGTATTGCCTGTTTAAATTCCAAGGGTGTATTTTTAGCTGCTTCCACGATTGCTCAGGAAAAATTAATGGAATTTCGGGTGTTTGTTGATTGCGGGTCTACACTGAATGTAATTGATGGGGGATTCGTGGAAAAACTCAATTTAAAACCTGAACCTTTATCATCCCCCATTGCTGTGGTTTCTGTGGATGGCTCCCCTTTGAAGAATATTACTCTCAAGGTCAGTGAATTTCCTCTCACTATTAATGGTGTTCACCATGAGAAATTGGATTTGGTAGTGTTGAATAACTTGCCTTCTCCAGTAATATTGGGTTTGCCCTGGTTAAAATTTCACAATCCTGTACTAGATTGGTCTACCAGTGAAATTAAATCCTGGAGCCATAAATGTTATGACAAGTGTTGTAACGGGCGTATTGCAGCTTTGGATAGGGGAGAATTGCCTGTTCCTATTCAGGATTTTTGGAGAGTTTTTTCTGAGAAAGAATCGCAGGTTTTGCCTCCCCATAGAGACTATGATTGTTCTATTGAATTTGTCCCTGGAGCGACTCTTCCTAAAAGTCGTTTATTTAACCTTACTATTCCTGAGAGGAAGGCTTTGGAGGAATACATACAGACAAGTTTGGCCGCCGGTCACATTAGGCCCTCTAAGTCTCCTGTGGCGGTTGGATTTTTTTTTGTAAAAAAAAAGGACGGCGGTTTACGTCCTTGTCTGGATTTTCGTGAGATTAACAAAATTACGGTACGCAATCCTTACCCACTGCCATTGATTCCTGATCTGTTTAACCAGTTATTGGGGGCCAAGTGGTTCTCTAAAATTGACCTTAAGGGGGCATACAATCTGTTGCGCATGAAGGAGGGTGATGAATGGAAGACTGCTTTTAACACTCCTGTGGGTCATTTTGAGAATCTGGTTATGCCTTTTGGTCTTACTAATGCTCCTGCATTTTTTCAGAATCTGATTAATGACATCCTTAGACCTTTGATCGGTAAAAATGTGGTTGTGTATTTGTATGACATTTTGATTTATTCGCCAGATCTGGAGTCTCATTGGCGGAGCGTGCGTGAGGTATTACAGTTATTAATGGACAATTCGCTTTTTGCTAAGCTGGAGAAATGTGAGTTCGCTGTACAGAGAATTAGTTTTTTGGGCTACATTATCTCCAGCAAAGGTTTTGAGATGGATCCGGTTAAGGTTCAGGCTGTGCAGGAATGGCCTAGGCCTATTGGTTTGAAATCGATACAGAGGTTTTTGGGTTTCGCCAATTACTATAGAAAATTCATAAAAAATTTTTCTAGTATTGTCAAACCTCTGACTGATCTCACCAGGAAAGGTGCTGATGCGGTTCAGTGGTCTTCTGAGGCCATTGAAGCTTTTGTGTATCTCAAGGAGAGGTTCACCTCTGCTCCCATCCTTATGCAGCCTGATGTTACTAGGCCGTTTTTGGTTGAGGTTGATGCTTCCTCTGTGGGGGTTGGCGCAGTATTGTCTCAGGATAACGGGGATGGATTACATCCCTGTGCTTTTTTTTCAAAAAAATTTTCGGAGACTGAATTGAATTACGATATTGGTAATCGGGAATTATTGGCTATTAAACTCGCATTTGAACACTGGCGCCACTTCTTGGAAGGTGCGGAATTTCCCGTTCAGGTTCTTACGGATCATAAAAATCTGATATATCTTGATGCTGCCAAGCGCCTGAATGCCCGTCAGGCTAGGTGGGCACTGTTTTTCTCGCGGTTTAATTTCTCCGTTACTTACATCCCTGGTACTAAGAATGTTAAGGCGGATGCCTTGTCTCGCAGTTTTTCTCCCATAGTCGGTGCTGAGAAAGAGGAAAACATGTTAAAAAAAGCTGTTGTGTCGGATGGTGACGCCTCTGCCTCTGTTCCTCCGGTGGTGGAGGACGGGGAATATGAAATTTCTCGCATCCTTGACTCTAGACGGTATAGAGGTAGTTTGCAGTATCTTGTGGCCTGGAAAGGTTTCGGACCCGAGGATAACTCTTGGGTGAGGTCAGATGATGTTTCCGCGTCCAGACTTATCAGAGCGTTTCACAGGAGATTTCCTGATAAGCCTGGTCCTAGGGGATCCGGAGGATCCTCTTAGAAGGGGGGGTACTGTTAGAACCTTGCTGTTAGGTTTTTTTTCCTTTGCTGGTCACATGACCTTGTTGGCCTATTTAATCCTGCTCCGCCCTTCTGGCTTTGCTGGACTTCATTGTATATCTACTTTCTAGCTAGCCTGTGCTCTGTATCTAGCTCTCTTAGTTTGCTTGGTCTACGGACCTCTATGTTCTATCTATTTTGTTTGTTCGTCTGTCTGCTACTATTTCTGTTAGGAGGTGTCCCATATTCCTCCCAGTCCTTAGTACTTGTAGGGATTCCCTCCCCACATCTATAGGTCTCCGTACAGACTAGATTAGGACTTTAGCAGGTCTGATCGCAGGATCAGGTTCCCTGTTACATCGTAGGGATTCAGCTGAGTCCTATAGTAGGGACAGATCTCCTCTCTTTCCTTAGCTTTGGTAGCAGAACATAACACAAACAACTATATACATGAAGAATACCTACAGTTTCAAAATTCTAACTAAAGTAATCTTGCAGAAAATAGAAAACAATTAACAGGGCGTGACTGCGAGGCCCCAGGTATGCATTCTAGGGTTAAGTGGTGTCTGTGCCACAATTTTGGGAAAAAATGGAGAATCTTTTTGGAGTCCCCTTGCTGTGTCTTACGTGATGTTGGCATCGTTAATTCCAGGTGGGTTGGGTCGCTCCCCCCCCCTTTTAACTGTAAGAAACTACATACACTATGGCTTGGGGTAACACAGATGGTTGAGTCTGAAGAGCTGTTTACTCAGAGGTCTGCTCCAAATCTTCAGTGTCTGCTAGTCAGCGTAGAATTTTTAACTGCATCTAGCCTAGGCAATACTTTGGGCGTAGTAGCCCAGCTGCGAAGCAAGCTGCACCGCCTGTGTATCTAATAAGAATTTTTAAATGCATCTAGCCTAGGCAGACTGTGGGGACCCCCAACCAAACCCAGACACTCAGCCCCCCTACCGCCCCCCTTTCCTTGACAATACAATAATGTAACTCTTACAACTGGATGGGTGAGGATCGGTCACAGCTTTATTAACTCTTTATACTCATTCCATTAGAAAGGCATTTTATTTCTAAAATAATTCAGCTTGTTGCAGCATGCCCTGGGTCTCCACTCCGGCAACTTGGTCAACAAGTGTAACTCTCCAACATGTCCTTTCTATTTCCAGGCCACGGAGGATCCTGCGTACTCGTATGCAGGACTCTGACCCCCACCCATCACTCGTAACGCTTGTTCCACTCCGTCCTGGAGTCCTGACAGGAATATGTCCAGTCCAATATCCATTAAGTGAACACCGTCGGGCCGTATGAGGCCTGCTTTATCTACTTCCAGTTGTCGGTGTCGTACCACTACACCGCCTCTGTCTCTTCTAAATTTTGCCATCTGAATATTTATTACCCGCCTTGTCCGTTCGATGGCCGTGATGTCTCGCGCACCTTGCCATACCGCTATCGGCACAATCACTGACCATACCTAAGCTAGTTTTGTGAAAAATTCTCTGAAGCGCTCAGTGTCTAGTTTCATTATTGCCATTAGTTATGCGCTCTTGTGATGACCTAGGTTGTTTCCCCCGGCCTGTATAACTAAGATGACCCGACATCTTGCCTCTCTCCCTACCTTGATTACCTCCATTAGTACCTGTGGCCATAGCAGGCCTCTAATACCTCTCCAGTTGAAATATGTGTTATGAAACTCTAATTTCCTCCCGCCTGGGCGGACTTTCGCCCTTTTTTCTGCCCAATGTATATACGAGTGGCCTATCACCCACACTGTTGGCTTAGTGTCACTTGTAAAAGAAACAAACCATGTTAGGATAACAAGTCCGGTCTTATGTATCTTGCCAAACACGTGGATCGCCATCTCCCTATCCTCTGAACTTCCGTTTCTGACAGTCCTGCTCTTGCTGCTTCCGTGGCCGCGCCTACGCGGAATGAGTGTGTCCCGTAATCTTTGGGGTGGTTCCCTGCCGATGTTATGCATTTATTAAATATAGCTTGGAACTGGTATCTTGATAATGGCGTTCCATCAATGTGTGATAGGATGAAATTACTTTGTGATCTGATGGTTAGATATGTTTTTACTATTGTTACCCGACTCAGTGTACCGTTTGTGGGTTGTAGAAGTACCCAAGTGCCCCTGCCCGCTGGAACCGTTTTCGATTTGTGTATGCGTAGACGTATTGCATTATAGGCTATGACTACGTCCTGGTGTAATAAGCCTCCACTGGTGGTAATTTTGGATTGAGGGACTAATTCGCTTATGGATAGCGCCCCGAAGAAGGCGATCACAAATGCAGTAGACAGTAGTGTTGCTTCAAATTGTGAGTGTCATGTTAATGGTGTTAGGGATATGATGTGAGAAATCAGTTTTAGTGACACGGGACGGGACGTCTACACTCCTGACTAGTGTTGAGCCACCCCCGTAGTGTTCGAGTTCGGTTCGGTTCGTCAAACACCCGTGTGTTCGCCGAACTGTTCGTCGAACTGTTCGTCGAACACCTTCAAACACCGTTAAAACCAATGGCAGGCAAACAAAAACACATAGAAACACATAGAAAACACCTTCAAAGGTGTCCAAAAGCTGACAAACTGCTCAGAAGACATAACTAACACATGGAAAAGTGACAAGTACATATAGTCATGCGAAAATAAAAGAGGTGGAGGAGTAAAAGGAGGGGGAGACACAGATATAGGCATGTCATGCCCTTCTAAAATCCAAAAAGTGAGAAGCCGACACGGCCAGTCCGCTCCTGCCCGTGCCACCTCCGTGTCGCCGGGTTTGTGCCAGAGCCGCGGTGAACCCTGACGGCCAGCCCCCCTCTCCCAATACTGGTGCCTGTCCGCTGGTGGGACGAGCGAGCCCCCCTGTGGTGGAGGCAGCTCTAAGCTTTTTAATTTAAATTGTCTCTCTAATTTGAATGAATACACTTTAAATCCATTTACAAGGATCTATTGGAGGGCAAGTCTCATGCCAGCAGCCGCGGTAATTCCAGCTCCAGTAGCGTCCACTAAAGCTGCTGAAGTTAAAAAGCTTTTATAAGGATCGAGCTCGGCTGTCCACCGCAAGGCATCCTACTGCCAGTCCCAGCCCCTATGCCTTGGGGTGCCTCCTGATGCTCTTCACTAAGTATCCCATGGTCCCGAAGCATTTCCTTTGAAAAAATTAAGTGTCTAAACTACAGGTGGTGCAGCTTGCTTAACAGCCGGGATAATCCGCTGACTAGCAGACACTGCTACTAGGCACAAAGTATTTCCTGGGCTAGATGCAGTTAAAAATTTGTAATTAGATACTCTCGTTGGATGCTGAGAAAGCATTCCATAGAGTCTCCTGGCACGCCATATATGATTCTCTTAAAAAGCTTGGGGTAGGGGTCTAGGGGACCCTTTTATAGCCAAAATCACGGCCCTGTATCGCAATACGTCACCTAGGCTGAAGATAAATGGAACTGTAGCACCCTGAGGGCTCGGTTGCTACAGACGTATTGCACCTCACCCAGAGGTGTGATATCTCACTCTCAGGTAAGGATGGAGTATGGATCAGGACCCGACACCTGCATGCATTACACCACATTGCCGTGGGGCAGGGCGACCAATATGCCCCTGAGATGGGCACGACAGTCCCTGTCCCTGGCTGGAGTGGGGGGAGGGAACACTGAGGAAGGGGAACCCTGTAGTGCAGGAGCAGGGAGGAAGCAGTTCCTGGGTGCATTGAGAAGGGAGTATAAAAGGTGGGCACCATCTTAGTTCAGTGCAGAGAAGTCTGAGCAGAAGTGGCAGGGAGCAGGGGCTCTGCATGAGCTCTGCTCCGGAGGCGGGCCTAGTAACAGAGGCCCAGGCCTGGAAAAGGGAGAAGGAAGGAAGAGGAGCAGAGAAGGCTCCAGGAACGAGGAATGAAGGGATCCCAGGGGTGCGGACGGGCGAGTCGCCACCGCACGCCCGAATCCACCTGCGTGGAGGGGTCAGGCCAAAGGGGGAGACCGGTCCCCGAACTAGTGGAGGCAGGAAACGACCCTCAGCTAGAAACCGGAGGCTCTGACATTTTATGTGGCGCAGCCCCTCGCTACACCCGCTAGGAAGGCACCACATAGGGTCAGGGAAACTGGCACCAAGTTTACCAAGAGGAGGCCCGAGGCAGCCGGACAGAAGGATTGGTAAGAAAGGCCAGACAAAGGACACACAAAGGGGGTCCTGTGAAGTGCTCCAAAGTTATCTGGGAGTTGTCTGAGCCCCTCACCTGGTGAGCACAGTACGACGTGGGCAGCCGTTACCTGCAGACGTGGTCTGGATAATAAGAACTGTGAGTAAAGGCCCTGAACTGCATCACTGACTCCGTGTCGTTACTGCTGCTGCCCTGTACCATCACCCCCATCCTCCGCATACACTGCCCTGAGGCTATACTCCTCCCGTGGGGAGTTATGCTACGCTCTGCTGCACCCACAACACCAGCCTCAGCGGTCTGCCCTGTAGCGGCGGTTCACTCTGACCGCAATCCACGGGTGGCGTAGTCGGACATTTAAACATCAAAACCACATAAATAGTTCCGCCACTGGTTTGACCACCCTGAGCCACGGAACCGGGTCGCCGCCACGAAGACTACAACCACCAGCATCCACCAAAAAGGGTCCGGCTCCGGGTGTCCCAAGGCCCAGGGGGTGCGTCAGAACATTTTCATCACCTTTCACAATCACCAATGGGACAAGGCAGTGATGTCCTCTGTCCCCTCTCTTATACATCCTAGTGACGGAGCACCTGCTCTCATCAATTCGCCATAACCCCAATATTAGGTGGATTGAGGTGGGAGGCACCGAGTACAAGTGCTCTCTATTTGCTGATGATGTCCTAGTATATATCACTCAATCACAAATATCCATCCATGCTGTTATGGCTGAAATAGATCACTTTGTTACATGGTAAAATTTTAAAATCAATGCAGCGAAGTCTGAGGCCCTCGATGTCTCCCTCCCCAAATCCATATAGGATTCCATCCAGTCCAACTTTCTCTTTGCCTGGCCCTCACAGGGTATCAAATACTTAGGAATTCCTATTCATAGAGACCTCTCCCATCTATGTTATCTTAATTTTGGGCCCTTTATTGAACAACTCCATACAGACCACGGTTGGCAAGTTAGAACTGTAAGATTCACTACGTGAACCACTGGTGTTTTGTGGAAAAGCACATGTACACTGCGTTCCAAATTATTATGCAAAAAGTGTTTAGGAGTGATAAGGGAAGAATTTGTTTGTTTGTCAGTTAAGCTCATTGATGGTGACGTGTGTCAGGGCTCTTTATATCACTGTAAGCAATTGCAGACACCTGTGCTAATTAGTTTGGCAGGTGTGTCCAATGAAAGGCAAGACTACTTAAGAAGGCTCTCTCACATTATTAAGCAGCCTACATTTTCTGCCAAAATGGGAAAGAAAAAGGATGTGTCGGCTGCTGAGAAGCAACAAATTGTGGAGTGTTTAGGTCAAGGCATGACTACAATCAACATTGTGCGATGATCAGGATGAAGTGTCTTGGCAATCAAGAAGTATGTAGCTGATTCACAGTACACACGTGTGCGTGCTGATAAGGGCAAATTGAGGACTCTTTCCTACAGGCAATTACGTCAGGTTGAAAGAGCAGCGGCAAAAAAGCCTTGTCATAGCAGCAGACAAGTTTTTGAAGCTGCTTGTGCCTCCAACGTCCCCCGAACAACAAGATGCAGGGTCCTTCAGAGGTTTGCAGCTGTGCATGCGCCATCCTGTCGACCTCCTCTATCCACTTCACACAAGCAGAAACGGCTCCAGTGGGCCAAACATTACATGAAGACTGATTTCAAAACTGTTTTGTTCACGGATGAGTGCCGTGCAGCGCTCGATGGTCCAGATGGATGGAGTGGAGGATGGCTGGTTGATGGACACCCCACGCAAACACGGCTACAGCGCCAACAAGGAGGAGGTGGAGTAATGTTTTGGGCTGGAATCATGGGGAGAGAGATTGTCGGCCCCTTTAGGATCCCTGAAGGAGCTAAAGATGAACTCCATAATGTATGTGGATTTTCTCAAACAGCACTTCCTGCCATGGTTCAAGAAGAAGAACCGTGTATTTCACAGCAAGATCATTTTTCTGCATGATAATGCACCATCTCATGCTGCACATAAAACATCTGCATCTCTGGCTGATATGGGCATAAAAGGGGACAAACTTATGGTGTGACCCCCATGCTCCCCTGACCTCTACCCCATTCAGAACCTTTGGAGCATCATTAAAAGGAGTGTCTATGATGGCGGGAGGCAGTTCACATCTAAGCAACAGCTCTGGGAGGGTATTCTGTCCTCATGCAAAACAATTGAAGCAGAAACCATCCAAAACCTGACAAATTCAATGGACGAGAGAGTTCAGAAGCTCCTTTCGAACAAGGGGTCCTATGTGAAAATGTAACATCACCTAGAATAAAGTTTTGAGTTGAAAACTGTTTGATTTCAGTTTCTAACAACCTGCTAATGCTTATAATTTCAAAAATGACCATTTTTTTGGTCTTTATTAAAATGAAAAGGTTGATCGAAAAGTTTGGGGGATCTAAGAGTGTGGCAACCCAGTAGTCATGATTACTTCGAATTCTGACAATATGAGGGTCATGCTGCAGGTAGTGCAGCAAGAAGGCACTTATGTGCCTTGCGCATCTCGGAGCCCCAAAATTATTTTCCGGGCTAGATGCAGCTAAAAATTATTTTTAATTTTAAATCTGGTGAAGCTTTAGTATAGATGGCCTAATAGGATCAGTGCTGCACACTGCTACAAAGCCCAAATTATTTTCCAGTCAAGATACAGATAAACATGATTAGTACTTTGAAAGCTTAAAACGGTTGGTAGGGTGATTTTAACCAATCATCAAGCTTTTACTCTCCTCAGGATGACACAGGGGTAGAAAAGTCGTTTCGGATCCATGATTTGTTCATCTTTATGAACGTGAGTCTGTCTACATTATCAGTGGAGAGCCGCGTGCGCTTATCTGTCAGCACACCACCAGCAGCGCTGAACACACGTTCAGACAGAACGCTGGCTGCGGGGCATGACAAGATCTCCAAGGCGTAAGTGGCTAGCTCCGGCCATTTATCCAGATTGGAAGCCCAAAAAGAGCAAGGGTCCAGTGACACAGTCGTGGCTTCAATGTTTACTTGGAGATACTCCTGTACCATCGTCTCTAGGCGTTGACTATGTGTCAGACTTCTTGTCTCCTGTGGCCTTGCAAAGGATGGGCTAAAAAAGTGGTGAAATGATTCCGCAAAATTGATGTTACCAGCAGATACTGTGGTTCTGTTACGGTTTGAGTGCTGAACACTTGACGGTCCCACGGTTGGCAAGTCGGAACTGTGAGATTCACTACGTGCACCACTGGTATTTTGTGGAAAAGCACATGTAAGATTCTGCAACAGTCTCTGCTGATACTCCTGCATGCGTGCATCCCTTTCTATGGCAGGAATAATTTCTGCAAATTTACTTTTGTACCGGGGATCTAACAGTGTGGCAACCCAGTAGTCAGGATTATTTCTAATTCTCACAATTCGAGGGTCATGTTGCAGGTAGTGCAGCAAGAAGGCACTCATGTGTGTTGCGCATCCAGGAGCACCAAGTCCCTGTTGTGTTGGTGGCGAGGTAACAATCATGCTTCCTTCCTCTGTCCTCTCCCCCCAACCTCGCACAACAGAAATGTGATCAAGGTCTCCCTCATCTGATGAGTCTTCCATCAGTTCGTCCTCCACTTCTTCCTGGGCTCCTGCACCTTCCTCACTAGTTTGGCTGCTACCATGCACCCTGGTAAAACCATCTCCCCCACCCTCACATGCCTGCCGCCTTGGTGCTGCCGACCGTCTGGACCTTGCAGATGTTAGCCCTTCCGCATACAACTCCTCCTCCTCTACTTCCTCCACCTCCTCTTGTGCCACCACCTGACTCCGAATTCTGTTTAACATGTGCTCCAGCATGTAAATCACCGGAATAGTCATGCTGATAATGGCATCGTCAGCACTAAACATCTTCGTCGCCATTTCAAAACTGTGCAGAAGGGTGCATAGGTCCCTGATCTGAGACCACTCCTCCAGCGTGATTTGCCCCACCTCTGAATCTCGTTGGCCCAGGCTATACGTCAGAACGTATTGCACCAGGGCTTGTCGGTGCTGCCACAGTCGCTGCAACATGTGCAGAGTTGAATTCCACCGGGTAGGCACATCGCATTTTAGCCGGTGAAGTGGCAGGCCCAACGACTTCTGTAGAGATGTAAGTCGCTGAGCTGCGGGATGCGAACGGCGGAAGTGAGCACACAGCGACCGTGCCCTCTGCAGAAGGCCATCTAGTCTGGGATAGTGGGCTAAAAATTGCTGGACAACCAGGTTCAACACGTGAGCTATACAAGGCACGTGTGTGACATTGCCCCGGCGAAGGGCCGCACCCAGGTTTGCAGCATTGTCGCACACGGCCTTCCCTGGTTTCAGGTCCAGTGGAGACAACCATTCATGAAATTGGTTCTCCAGAGCTGACCACAACTCCTCAGCTGTGTGACTCACATTTCCCAGACATTTCAATGTAAAAACCGCCTGATGACGTTGAGCCCTACTGCCAGCATAGTAAGGAGGTGTGCAGGATCCCTTCTGCGCAGTTAGAAAGCTTGTGGCATGACCAGACAGGCTTTGGGTGCAGGTGGAAGACCGAGAGGAGGTTGAGGAGGCAGAAGCAGTGGAGGAACTTTGACATAAAGAGGATTGACGCACAACTCGTGGGGACGGCAAGACTTGGACAGCAGCCCCTTGTCCTGCTGTCACCATAGTTACCCAGTGCCCAGTCAGCGACATGTAACGCCCCTGTCCATGCCTACTCGTCCAAGTGTCTGTGGTGAAATGCACCCTGTCACACACAGAGTTTCTCAAAGAAGCGGTGATGTTATGTGCGACATGCTGGTGGAGCGCAGGCACACCTTTCTTTGAGAAGTAGTGCCGACTGGGCATCTGGTACTGGGGCACTGCGACGGACATAAGGTCTCGAAAATCCTCTGTGTCCACCAGGCGGAAAGGCAGCATTTCTGTAGCCAAGAGCTTGCAGATGGTGAAATTCAACCTCTTAGCTTTCTCATGGCTAGGAGGAAATGGTCTTTTACTTGTCCACATCTGAGGGACCGAGGGCTGGCTATTGTGCTTAGACGGGGTTGATAAGGGTGTCCCCGGCAAACTGCCGGTCTGTGAGGAAGATGCAGGCGGACATGTTAGGTTGCCTTGATCCAAAGGTGGTGCTATCGATGTCGGACAGCGCTCAACACCAGCTGGTGTTACCACCTCCAAAGAAAATGATGACCTGCCAATCACGCTGGCTGTTGCGGGTAAAGAGGTGGCAGGTCTGCGCCCCAAAACAGGTGTGACTGCTGTCCCCCCAGTCACAGAGGATGAAGAGGCCACGGATGCACAAGATATGGCAGACGGTGGTTGGCCCGGCCGGCTAGGCCGCATTGTAGCACACTGAGCTTCCCACTGCAACTTATGCTTCATGTCCATGTGCCGGTTCATGCATGAAGTACTCAAACTATGTATTTTTTGGCCTCTACTTAGCTTTTGCTGACAAATGTTACAGATAACACGAGTTGGGTCATCTTTATCGATCTGAAAAAATGCCCAGGCTATGCAAGGCTTAGCACCCATGCGACCTGAAGAGCCACCACGACTTGTGGTGAGAGGCAGAGTTGTGTTTGAGGATGCAGTTGTTGACGTGCTTCCAGTACTACGTCTCTGTCCAGGAAGGCGCAACCTGACCTCGTCGTCACTAGCATCTTCCTCCACCTCCTCTGCTGACCTCATCTCTTGGCTGACTGTGGGTTGACAGTAAGTGGGATCTCCGACCTCATCATCATCACCCTGTGCGTTATCACACCCGTCGTCCTCAGAGCCAACCTGTTCCTGCCCTGACAAAAAACTAAAGTTGTCGCTCCAATCAGGTATTTGAGTCTTATCATCGTCTTCCTCATTGTCTCCACCAACAGGAGTTACAGTTTGGGAATGAGGGTCTACATTATGGTCAGAACCTTCTGCGTCTGGTCCTGGATCTGACTCATAAAGATTCTGGGCATCAGTGCAGATCATTTCCTCGTCTGGATTCACAGAAGCGCTGGAGTCGACCTCTGATTCCCAGGCTATAGTATGAGTAAACAGCTCTGCAGACTCAACCATCTGTTATACCTCATACTCAGACGGGCAGCTGGAGATTTGGGAGCTGTGAGGAAGCAAGTGCGATTTGGGTGACACCTTTGAGGACTGGAGTATTTGTGATGTTGAAGTTGATGTGGAGGAGAGCCCACTTAAAGGAGCACTTGATATCCGTTGAAGCACCTGCTGTTTTTGTGCCTCATCTGGAATTTGTAGCGATTGGCGTGGCCGTAAGAAAGGGATCTTATCACATTGTCCGCTAAAAGAAGTAGACATTTTAGTTTGGCTGGAAGATGGTCTTTCTTCTGCAGATGTTACTGTTGCTTTAACACCTACCCCACGGACACAACCTTTTTTCCCCTTCCCAACACGCCTATTCCCCTTTCCACCAGCAGCAGGCCTTTTTCCACTCATTTTGGTGGTTAACTAATTCACAACTCTGGAGTTGTTTGCACAAAAAAACAATGGATGGTAACCGAGCAGAGCTGAGTGGCCAAACTGTGGTATTAGGCCAAAACTATTGGCTGGGTTAGATGCAGAAAAAAATTATTTTGAATTTGCAACCTGATGGAGGTCAGTATAGATGGATTAATAGAACAAGACCCACACACAGCTAGAAGCCCAATATTTTTTCAGAGGTAGATGCAGAAAAAAATATATTCAGTTTGCAACCTGATGGAGGTCAGTATAGATGGACTAATACAACAAGTCCCACACACAGCTAGAAGCCCAAATATTTTTTCAGAGGTACTGTAGATGCAGATAAAAATTAGTTTTAATTTGCAACCTGATGGAGGTCAGTATAGATGGACTAATAGAGAAAGTCCGACACACTACTAGAAGGCCAAATATTTTTTCAGAGCTAGATGCAGAAAAAAATTATATTCAGTTTGCAACCTGATGGAGGTCAGTATAGATGGATTAATAGAACAAGACCCACACACAGCTAGAAGCCCAATATTTTTTCAGAGGTAGATGCAGAAAAAAATATATTCAGTTTGCAACCTGATGGAGGTCAGTATAGATGGACTAATACAACAAGTCCCACACACAGCTAGAAGCCCAATATTTTTTCAGAGGTAGATGCAGAAAAAAATATATTCAGTTTGCAACCTGATGGAGGTCAGTATAGATGGACTAATACAACAAGTCCCACACACAGCTAGAAGCCCAAATATTTTTTCAGAGGTACTGTAGATGCAGATAAAAATTAGTTTTAATTTGCAACCTGATGGAGGTCAGTATAGATGGACTAATAGAGAAAGTCCGACACACTACTAGAAGGCCAAATATTTTTTCAGAGCTAGATGCAGAAAAAAATTATATTCAGTTTGCAACCTGATGGAGGTCAGTATAGATGGATTAATAGAACAAGACCCACACACAGCTAGAAGCCCAATATTTTTTCAGAGGTAGATGCAGAAAAAAATATATTCAGTTTGCAACCTGATGGAGGTCAGTATAGATGGACTAATACAACAAGTCCCACACACAGCTAGAAGCCCAATATTTTTTCAGAGGTAGATGCAGAAAAAAATATATTCAGTTTGCAACCTGATGGAGGTCAGTATAGATGGACTAATACAACAAGTCCCACACACAGCTAGAAGCCCAAATATTTTTTCAGAGGTACTGTAGATGCAGATAAAAATTAGTTTTAATTTGCAACCTGATGGAGGTCAGTATAGATGGACTAATAGAGAAAGTCCGACACACTACTAGAAGGCCAAATATTTTTTCAGAGCTAGATGCAGAAAAAAATTATATTCAGTTTGCAACCTGATGGAGGTCAGTATAGATGGATTAATAGAACAAGACCCACACACAGCTAGAAGCCCAATATTTTTTCAGAGGTAGATGCAGAAAAAAATATATTCAGTTTGCAACCTGATGGAGGTCAGTATAGATGGACTAATACAACAAGTCCCACACACAGCTAGAAGCCCAATATTTTTTCAGAGGTAGATGCAGAAAAAAATATATTCAGTTTGCAACCTGATGGAGGTCAGTATAGATGGACTAATACAACAAGTCCCACACACAGCTAGAAGCCCAAATATTTTTTCAGAGGTACTGTAGATGCAGATAAAAATTAGTTTTAATTTGCAACCTGATGGAGGTCAGTATAGATGGACTAATAGAGAAAGTCCGACACACTACTAGAAGGCCAAATATTTTTTCAGAGCTAGATGCAGAAAAAAATTATATTCAGTTTGCAACCTGATGGAGGTCAGTATAGATGGACTAATAGAGAAAGTCCGACACACTACTTGAAGGCCAAATATTTTTTCAGAGCTAGATGCAGAAAAAAATTATATTCAGTTTGCAACCTGATGGAGGTCAGTATAGATGGATTAATAGAACAAGACCCACACACAGCTAGAAGCCCAATATTTTTTCAAAGGTAGATGCAGGAAAAAAATATATTCAGTTTGCAACCTGATGGAGGTCAGTATAGATGGACTAATACAACAAGTCCCACACACAGGTAGAAGCCCAAATATTTTTTCAGAGGTACTGTAGATGCAGATAAAAATTAGTTTTAATTTGCAACCTGATGGAGGTCAGTATAGATGGACTAATAGAATGATGCTATGCCCAAAAGATTTTACTTCACTAGGTGCAGTAAAAAAATTGGTATTCTATACACAGGTGGTATATCTTGCAACACAGATAGGCTACTCCACTGACTAACACACTCTGCAATAGGCCAAAAAGGATTAGCTTTGCTAGATTCAGCCAAATGCTGTGAAAAAAACTTGCACAGCACTGGCACAGACCTGCCTGGCAAAAACTGATAGGAACTGATGTAACCTAGTCCTGAAAAGGACTCCAATTACAATTAGTCTTTACTCCCACAACCTATCTATTTAAGAGCACAGACCTCCCTGATAAAAGTCGTAGGAAATGCTGTAACCTAGTCCTTAAAAGGACTGCAATCACAACTATTCCCTACTCCCAAGCTATCTGTATATTTGTGCGAAAATTGGCTTGAAATTAACAAGGTATAGCGCACACAGCAACAGCGGTGCCGTCTAACACGCAGCTGCAGCAGTGAGAAAATGGTGGCGACGGGGAAAATGGCTTGGTCTTATAGGGCAAGGACATGTGACATACACTGCCAATGACACATGCCCTTGCTTGTGTGAAAAAAAGCACTTCGCTCCGTGTGTGCGCTGCTGATAGGCTGACAGATTGCACCTCCCCACTGCAAATGCGGGAAAGAGAAAAAAAAATGGAGATCTTCATTGTTCCTGCAGAGATCCATCCCCTGCCCCTCCCCCCACCCCGCTGTACACTCAAACTGCGTATTAACATTAATTTTCATCATTACTGAGAAAAAATCCAGTTATGATTTTGGTGCACGAACAGTTATCGAACATAACCTCGAACAGCCGAATTTTTCTCAAATTGTTCGTGTTCGCCGAACGGCTCGAACACCGCCCAAAACAGCTCGAATTTGAGATTGGCGAACAGTTCGAGTAGAACAACGCTCATCTCTACTCCTGACTTGGCTGACCCCTTTTCCACCCTTTTATGGATTGTCTGATGATGAATCTTTGTCACATCTCCCCAATTCAGTAGTTGGAAGTGAAATGCTACTCCGGTCAGACACCGCTGCGCTGACGCCCCTGATATGCCCCTCATCATTAGCTGGTGGAGAAATTCTATGGTGACTTGTGATCTGGCTTGTTCACATTGGTCAACCCGTCTGCCTGCTACTAGTCGTGTCCACTCTTCCCATGCCTTACCGTATGCTTGCCACGTCGACGGGGCAACTGACACTCTGATTAATGGCATCAACTATTCGCCACTAGATCCCATAGGGAAGGTGGGCAACTGTTGCCCGATGGGTGGGCGTTGTGGAAGAGCTCTGTGAAAATCTGCCAATTGAATTGTTATAAAGCGTTAGCAGCAGCTTTAGACCCCTCAGCATAGTGGCTAGCACGGACCCATACATTGTGTTTTAGGCACAGGAATGCTAGCCTGTGTAGTAGGCCTAGCACTGGGAGAGACGATGATGCCATCTTATTAATGCAGTGCGCTAGGCTGGTGTTTTTTGTTATGAAGCGTATATTTTTGTAAGCCAGGAGCGGGCCCCATATTTCTATTGCTACCACTATTGGGAAGAAAAATTATTTTCAGGGCTAGATGCAGCTAAAAATTATTATTCATTTAAAAACTGGTGGAGCTTGGTATAGATGGCCTAATACAATGAGTCCCACACACTGCTAGAAGGCCAAATATTTTTTCAGAGGTAGATGCAGAAAAATATTATATTCAATTTGCAACCTGATGGAGGTCAGTATAGATGGACTAATAGAACAAGTCCCACACACTGCTAGAAGCCCAAATATTTTTTCAGAGGTAGATGCAGAAAAA
This sequence comes from Phyllobates terribilis, assembly GCF_046119375.1. Lineage (NCBI taxonomy): Eukaryota > Metazoa > Chordata > Amphibia > Anura > Dendrobatidae > Phyllobates > Phyllobates terribilis. The sequence goes on from NW_027362763.1 coordinate 228,691,417, forward strand.
AATTATATTCAGTTTGCAACCTGATGGAGGTCAGTATAGATGGACTAATAGAGCAAGTCCCACACACAGCTAGAAGGCCAAATATTTTTTCAGAGCTAGATGCAGAAAAAAATTATTTTCAATTTGCAACCTTATGGAGGTCAGTATAGATGGACTAATAGAATGATGCTATGCCCAAAAGGTTTTACTTCACTAGGTGCAGTAAAAAAAATGGTATTCTATACACAGGTGGTGTAGCTTGCAACACAGATAGGCTACTCCACTGACTAACACACTCTGCAATAGGCCAAAAAGGATTAGCTTTGCTAGATTTAGCCAAATGCTGTGAAAAAAACTTGCACAGCACTGGCACAGACCTGCCTGGCAAAAACTGATAGGAACTGATTTAACTTAGTCCTGAAAAGGACTGCAATTACAATTAGTCTTTACTCCCACAACCTATCTATTTAAGAGCACAGACCTGCCTGATAAAAGTCGTAGGAAATGCTGTAACCTAGTCGTTAAAAGGACTGCAATCACAATTATTCCCTACTCCCAAGCTATCTGTAGATTTGTGCGAAAATTGGCTTGAAATTAACAAGGTATAGCGCATACAGCAACAGCGGTGCCGTCTAACATGCAGCTGCAGCAGTGAGAAAATAGTGGCGACGGGGAAAATGGCAGGGTCTTATAGGGCAAGGACATGTGACATACACTGCCAATGACACATGCCCTTGCTTGTGTGAAAAAAAGCACTTCGCTCCGTGTGTGCGCTGCTGATAGGCTGACAGATTGCACCTCCCCACTGTAAATGCGGGAAAGAGAAAAAAAAAATGGAGATCTTCATTATTCCTGCAGAGATCCATCCCCTGCCCCTCCCCCCGCCCCGCTGTACACTCAAACTGCGTATTAACATTAATTTTCATCATTACTGAGAAAAAATCCAGTTATGATTTTGGTGCACGAACAGTTATCGAACATAACCTCGAACAGCCAAATTTTTTTCAAATCGTTCGTGTTCGCCGAACGGCTCGAACACCGCCCAAAACAGCTCGAATTTGAGATTGGCGAACAGTTCGAGTCGAACAACGCTCATCTCTACTCGGAAGACCACTCCCTGGGATTTGCTGCTTTACGGGTGAGAGCAGAGATGGAAGCAGTCCGGGAGGAAGAATGAGGAATGAAGAAGCGGTAATAGTTTGCAAAACCCAGAAACCGTTGAATCGCCTTCAATCCCTCCGGTCGGGGCCACTTTAAGACGGCAGACATCTTCTCGGGATCCATCCACAGACCAGTCTCAGAAATGATATAACCAAGAAATGGCAAGGAGGTCTGCTCAAAGAGGCATTTCTTGTATTTAGCATACAGGCGATTCATCCGGAGCCTCAGCAGAACCTGACGAACATCCCTCCGGTGCGAGGGCAGATCCGGGGAGAACACCAAGATGTCGTCCAGGTACACCACCACGCAGAAATACAGGAGATCTCGGAAGATGTCATTAACTAGTTCCTGGAAAACGGCTGGGGCATTACAGAGACCAAAGGGCATCACGCGGTATTCGTAGTGACCATCCCGGGTGTTGAATGCCGTCTTCCACTTGCCTCCCTGACTAATCCAGACCAGATTGTGCGCACCCCGAAGATCGAGCTTGGTGAAGATCATCGGGCCTTTTAGACGGTCAAACAACTCCGAGATGAGAGGCAGGGGTTACTTATTTTTGATGGTAATCTGGTTTAGACCCCTATAGTCTATACAAGGACGAAGCGAGCCGTCTTTCTTCTTGACGAAGAAGAATCCTGCTCCAGCTGGAGAGGTGGATTTCCTGTTAAATCCCCTAGCAAGATTCTCCTCAATGTACTCAGACATAGCACGGGTCTCGGCCAATGACAAGGTATTAGGTCGATGGGGCAATCATACGGCCTATGAGGTGGTAGTGTCTCAGCCTCCTTTTTGTCAAAGATGTCCACATAGGACCAATAGGGTGCCGGCGTAGACGGTGGTCGAGCAGGACAAACCGGGACCAAGATACCCAGGGTATTGTTGGTTGCGAGACATGCCTTTGGAAGGTTGAAGACCAGGTCCGGATAGACAAGCAGGCGGGTACAACGGATAGCCAGACAGGTACTCCGGGTAAACGAGCAGGCGGACACGGCCGGTAACTTGGCAAGTGCTCCAGGTAGGCAGGCAGGTGGGCACGGCAGGTAACTTGGCAGGTGCTCCGGGTTAGCAGGCTGGCGCGGGCACGGCAGATAAGCAGACTGGCGGACACGACTGATAGACAGACTGGCTGGCAGGACTGTTAGACAGACTGGCGGGCAAGGAACCTGAGGGCTGAGGAGAGTGTTAGCACATAAACAACAACCTTGCACAGGCACCTCCATTTTGGAGGAGGTGCTTAATATAGGGGCAGTCCTCCGGCCATTGGGGACTCTTTAGGATGGCGCGTGTGGCCCCTTTAAGAGGGAGGATGCGCGCACACGCCCTAAGCACAGTGCCCAGGAAGCTGCACGTAGTGCGCGCCTTAGCAGCAGGAGAGCAGGAAGAAGCTGGACCGGGACCGCGGCGGTTAGGGGAATGGCGTCTCTGCCCGGCAGGAGGCAGAGACACCAATGCTGCACATGCGCAGTGATTTCTGAGGACTGCTCCGGGCCCGGAGAAACGACGTTGTGGAAGACCATAAAGAAGGATGGGAGTAGCAAGGGCATCTTGAAAAAAAAAAGAATAAAAAATAAACATACTTCATTGCCCAGCTTTGCAGCCACCCTCGCTGCTCTGTGCCCACTGTCTGGTCCTCCGTAAATCTATTGCACCGTATCTTCGGCATGATATTCACTCCTGGCCGTAGTAAGGTGACCCAGGAGACTTTTCGCTGTCCGAAGCACCTGCCTAGGGTGAACATTGGGCCAGACATGCATTGCAAAGGAGGCACAGAGGACCTGAAAGATGACCCAGAAAAGCTATATCATGGCCAGAGAGGTGAGCGGCGAAGATGGTATGTCTTTTTTCTTCTTAACTTCTTTGCCAGGCTTATCCAGTTCAGCAAGATGGCAACTGCAGCAGGTCACCATTTTTGCTGAATTTGTGCCGAGCACATAGCAATAGAATCCACATTCTCCAGAAAGTGGACTTTTGTAAAATTCAATCAAAATTCAATTCTACTGAAATAAATCCCCCCCCCTGAACTATTTATATATGGGCGGAACTCTTTGAAAGGTAAGTCCAGCAATATCTTTACATAGCCAGACCCTTCCTCCATTACTGAGAAATCAGTGTTTGAATTGATATGCAAATTATGAAGATATGAAGTCTCTGTAACTCCAGCTCTATTCCCCATCCAGCGCGGCCTCCTCCTAGTTGACTGGCAGCCTCTATGCTGTGTGACTTTAGATATAGGAATCCCTATTTAAGACCATGATCAAACAGTAGGCATTTCTTTAAAACAACAAAATCTATAGAAAATGAAAAGTATACGCCCAATAAATAAAAATTAAGTGAATCTTTTTTGTATTACAAAAAAATACATAAAATACTATTAATAATAAAAGGAGAAGGTGTGTAGAGAAAAACCATGTCACTCAGGAAGCTCGGTACATAGATAATTGGGGGTCTCTATGCCAGTGTCAATCAGGTTTAACCTATTTATTAACCCATTTACCCTCTCATGTTTGCCTTATGTGTCTATACAGTACTATCATCATGATGTTTAATGCATATACCTGTTATGTCTAACTTTTGTTGTGTCAGGTTTATATACAGTACAGTACTGTGAAAAAGTGTTTGCGCCCTTCATGATTTCTTATTCTTTTGCATGTTTGTCACACTTAAATATTTCAAATCACAAAACAAATTTAAATATTAGACAAAGATAACACAAGTAAACACAAAATGCATTTTTTATATCCGTTTCCAGACTGTTAGATCTCAAATACTTTGATTCTTATTTGTTCCTGATTTTCTTTGGATCACAGCATGATGTCTAGCTTTTGAGGATCTTTTGGTCTACTTCACTTTGTCATGCAGGTCCTATTTAAGTTATTTCATTGATTGATAACAGGTGTGGAAGTAATCAGGCCTATATGTGGTTATGGAAATTAAACTCAGCTTCCCAGACATGTGATAAACCACAGTTAATTTCTGTTTTAAGGAGGAGGGGGGCAATAACTTTTTCACACAGGTTTGGATTTCTTTTTCCCTTAATAAAAAGACCTCCATTTAAAAACAGCATTTTTTGATTACTTGTGTTATCTTTGTCTAATATTTAAGTTTGTTTTGTGATTGGAAACCTTTAAGACTGTTTGTCTACGATTCCTAATAGCAGCGTTTTTGACGCAGCTCACCTGCGCTGTGTCCAAGACGCTGTGTTGTACATTAGAAGTACAGTAGATGGGATTTATAGAAATCCCATGCCCGCTGTGCTTCACATAAACTCACTCGCTGCGCGACTTTACGAGCCGCAGCATGTCAATTTATGTTGCAGAGAATGTATAGGGTGCAGTAGCTCCGCATGTGTTCATTGAACACATGCGGATTTACCTGATTGATTGGACACAGTGTTTTGGATGCAGCGAAAATAAGCTGCATCCAACGCGCTGTTATAGCCTGATCGTGGGCACATAGCCTAAGTGTGACAAACATGCAAAAGAATAACAAATGAGGAAGGGGGAAAACACTTTTTCACACCACTGTATATACATATTTATGGCCACTGTGCCTCTGACTATATCTAAATATACATTATTTCTGCTGCCTGTAACAAGTTTGGCTTGACTTAACAGCACCACTATTGTATAATCCTTTGACCATTCTGTAATTTTTTTCAGTGCTGTACAGTAATTCACTGAGGCTTAATATATCCACTTGTCACCTTTACTAGAGGCTATTTGTTTACTTATGTACATGGCTTCCTGAGTGACATGAGTTTTGCCTGCACACATTCTCCTTTTAATATTAGTAGTATTTTATATATTTTTTGTATACAATAAGGGTTAACTAAAATGTATTTATTAGCCGTATACTTCTCATTTTCTATACAGTGGTGGCCAAAAGTATTGGCACCTCTGCAATTCTGTCAGATAATACTCAGTTTCTTCCTGAAAATGATTGCAATCACAAATTCTTTGGTATTATTATCTTCATTTAATTTGCTTGCAAGGAAAAAACACAAAAGAGAATGAAGCAAAAATCAAATCATTGATCATTTCACACAAAACTCCAAAAATGGGCCAGACAAAAGTATTAGCACCCTCAGCCTAACACTTGGTTGCACAACCTTTAGCCAAAATAACTGCGAACAACCGCTTCCGGTAACCATCAATGAGTTTCTTACAATGCTCTGCTGGAATTGTAGACCATTCTTCTTTGGCAAACTGCTCCAGGTCCCTGATATTTGAAGGGTGCCTTCTCCAAACTGCCATTTTGAGATCTCTCCACTGGTGTTCTATGGGATTCAGGTCTGGACTCATTGCTGGCCACCTTAGAAGTCTCCAGTGCTTTCTCTCAAACCATTTTATAGTGCTTTTGGAAGTGTGTTTTGGGTCATTGTCCTGCTGGAAGACCCATGACCTATGAGGGAGACCCAGCTTTCTCACACTGGGCCCTACATTATGCTGCAAAATTTGTTGGTAGTCTTCAGACTTCATAATGCCATGCACACAGTCAAGCAGTCCAGTGCCAGAGGCAGCAAAGCAACCCCAAAACATCAGGGATACTCCGCCATGTTTGACTGTAGGGACCGTGTTCTTTTCTTTGAATGCCTCTTTTTTTTTTCCTGTACACTCTATGTTGATGCTTTTTCCCCAAAAGCTCTACTTTTGTCTCATCTGACCAGAGAACATTCTTCCAAAACATTTTAGGCTTTCTCAGGTAAGTTTTGGCAAACTCCAGCCTGGCTTTTTTATGTCTCGAGGTAAGAAGTGGGGTCTTCCTGGGTATCCTACCATACAGTCCCTTTTCATTCAGACGCCGATGGATAGTACAGGTTGACACTGTTGTACCCTCGGACTGCAGGGCAGCTTGAACTTGTTTGGATGTTAGTCGAGGTTCTATATCCACCTTCCGCACAATCTTGCGTTGAAATCTCTCGTCAATTTTTCTTTTCCGTCCACATCTAGGGAGCTTAGCCACAGTGCCATGGGCTTTAAACTTCTTGATGACACTGCGCACGGAAGACACAGGAACATTCAGGTCTTTGGAGATGGACTTGTAGCCTTGAGATTGCTCATGCTTCCTCACAATTTGGTTTCTCAAGTCCTCAGACAGTTCTTTGGTCTTCTTTCTTTTCTCCATGCTCAATGTGGTACACACAAGAACACAGGACAGAGGTTGAGTCAACTTTAATCCATGTTAACTGGCTGCAAGTGTGATTTAGTTATTGCCAACACCTGTTAGGTGCCACAGGTAAGTTACAGGTGCTGATAACTACACGAATTAGAGAAGCATCACATGATTTTTCAAACAGTGTCAATACTTTTGCCCACCCTCTTTTTTAGGTTTGGTGTGGAATTATATCCAATTTGGCTTTAGGACAATTCTTTTTGTGTTTTTTCATTGAAGACAAATTAAATGAAGATAATCATACCAAATAATTTGTGATTGCAATAATTTTCAGGAAGAAACTGAGTATTATCTGACAGAATTGCAGGGGTGCCAATACTTTTGGCCACCACTGTAGGTTTTTCCTGTTTGTTTTTTTTAGATATAAGGAGGAGGTGGTGTGAAGTCCTGCTGACAGATTCCCTTTTAAGGCTTAGTTCCCATGATGAGCATTTGATGTGTTTTTGATGTTGTAGAGTTTTTGCAGTATTTCTGCACCACTAAGCTAAATTAGATTTCTTGTGGGGGGTTTTATTACGTTTTTAAGTGCGTTTTTTGATATGAATTGCAATTGATTTTTTTTTCTGCTGCAGTTTTCATCTCCTTTTGGTATTTTAAGTCTTAAATAAAACTGTTTTATTTTGGATACTTCCTATTACTTATCTTTGATAAAACGTTATTAAGTCAGATTACATGTGGTTTTAGTGCTTTTCTGCTGCAAAAATGCACCTAAAATGCATATACATTTTTTACCTGCATATTTTCCTCATCTCATTCAAGTCTATAGGGAAAATTCGCAAATAACATGCATATTTGCCACAAGAGTCATGTTGCGGATTTAAAAAATGACCGCAGCGAGAGATATTAACTCCTCCAGAGAGGTTGGAATCTCTCTGGTAGATAAAGCATCTTTAATATGCCTGGCCAGACCCTTCCAGAACACCGGGATAAGCGACCACTCAGACCAATCCAGTTCAGCCGCTAAGGTTCTGAACTGAACGGCATAGTGACTGGCGGTGGCCGAACCCTGGACCAACGCAAGGAGCTTAAGAGCCGTATCATGCGTGACCTGAGGACCCAGGAAAACACTTTTTAGGGTCTTAAGGAAAAGAACCGCATTTACTACAACCGGGTCGTTCCGCTCCCATAGAGGAGTAGCCCACTCCAGAGCCCTGTGAGAAAGCAATGAGATGATATATCCCACTTTGGCTCTTTCGGAGGGGAACCGTGCCTCCATCATCTCCAAATGAATGGAGCATACATTAATAAAACCCCTGCAGAGTTTACTATCCCCAGAAAATTTGGTGGTTGCAGTATTCACCGCAGCCGAGTTAATGATATTGGCTGCTAGAGTAGCCGCCTGGGTAGCTACTGCAGTGATTTCAGCGACCGGAGCAGTTTGTTCCAGAGTTCTAAGTCTGATCTCGAGTTGCTGTATATAACACTGCAGTTGTTGATTGTTGACCATGTTCGGCAAGACCCTGGCGCTCAGATACTGTTAGGAGGGCGGTTGCAAACAACTTTAATTTAATGGAACGCAACCGACCCCGCGGTCCGCAATGCAGCCTGGTGGACTGCTGCCGAACACTTTCCGGGTGGAAAGGAAAGCGACAAACTTAATTATTAAATCCTTCCGTGTTTCTCCACACAGGAACGGATATAGTGGTACGCTCTATCTCCGTTAACTGCACGGGAGAAGAGCGTCCGAGAAAGCACCTACTTAACTGATAAACCACTCCGTTTTAAAGCACACGGAGCGGGTTACAGCGGTTCACACAATCTCCAAGAACCGCAGGGAGACGTGCGACCGAGGGAAAAGCAGTAGCCCTGTCTGCGATACAGGCGCTACGCAGTAGGAGTTGGCGCTAAGATGCGTGTGTGACTCACGCCGACGGGTACGTGCCCTCTGCCGGCGTGCTACCGGACAGAGGAGTGTTTCTCCACGTGGTCACAGGAGTCCGCAGGCTGCTCGGGGTGTAAGGCGATCCCCTCTGACAGAGCCAGACTGCAAGGCGAAGCTACCTGCCTACTTTTACTAGCCTGCCTCTACGGAGCTAACCTGCCTAGCGGAAACTACACGTGGAGCACAGACGTCCACACAACAGCATCATGCTCTATGATCTGAGTGTGTCACCATGTTTGTGGGCGGGCCTTTTAAAGACTAAGCTCTGCCCACCGACGCGCCATTGGTGACGTTACCCGTGGACCAATCAGGCGGTGCCAGGTCACCGGGTCAGGTGGGTGCCAACCCACCAATCATGATCCGCCAGGTCACGGACATGCTCAGTGCGGCAAATCCTGGACTTAGATTCCACAAGCCCTGTCTCCCTCTGCAACCCAGGCTTAACATTGCTAGGTCCAACTACCTGGGAGATAAACAGTGCTCGCGGACCAGCTAGGCATTGAGGCTGATGGTGATGCTGAGAAGCATCAGCCCCAGCTGGACCAAAATAGGAGACCACAGAAGGTCCTGAACCCATTTTGAATCCAGCACCAAACCGACGCCTAACAGGTATCTATCAGACATCCTTATTACTAACCAGGTAATAAAAAAAACACACACACAGAAAAAAAAAACACTTTATTTGAATGAAGACTCTCCCACATTATCCATTGCCTCCACACAAGGGCAATCAGGAAGAGCAGGGCAAAGCGCCAGAATTGGTTGCATCTAGTGGATGCGCCAATTCTTAGGTGGCGAGGGGCTTGCATTTTTAGGCTGGGAAGGGCCCAATATCCTGGGACCTTCCCAGCCTGATAATATAAGCCCACAACTGTCTGTTTTACCTTGGCTGGTTATCAAAAATAGGATGGACCCCAAGTATTTTTTTCATTCATTCATTTATTTATTTATTTATTTATTAGGTTAATACATGTACAGTAAACTACACATGCACTGCACTAATTATATATTTCACAGATATCTTTCTTTGTATCTATCTACCCCATAGCTATCTATATCTTTGCACATCTAATCTATAGAGAGAAATGTGTCAAAATCGCATCAAAAAGACATGCAAAAATACATACAAAAACACAAGGAAAAACGCAATTGAGCTGAGGTGTGAGATTCATGCAGAAATTCAGTGAAAGCCTGAACAAACACTGATTGTTGGAACGTACCCTTACGCCACGGCCCCACTATCACTATTTGGTCAGTATTCAGTCAGTATTTTTTCTCAGGAGTGGGAGACAAATCCAGAAGTGGGTGATAAATGGAGAATTGTTACACTTGTTCCTATTATACCTTTTCTCTGATTGTTCCTCACCTGGTTTTGGCTCCCATTCCTGAAAAAAAATACTGACCAAATACTGATGGGGCCGTGGCCTAAGAGCTTTAATCGCTGCCTCTGTTCTGCAGAAGCTGAAGTTTAAAGGGACATAATTTTTACTTGCTTAGTTTTACTTGCTTCGATTTTTATGTGAAAGAGGGTGCTTTGGTGCACCAATAGTATGACAAAGGGTTCAGTGCACTGTTCCACCCCTCAATCACCATGCTACACACCTCCTGTTATGTTGATTGACAGCACTTACTTGACCAGAACAAGGGCTGCCTGAACCAAATCCCTGGCCCTGCCTGTGTTCACTGACATTGCAGGAGGTGATTGTGGGCATGCTGTCATTCCTCTCTCATGTCTGCAGTGGGCACTTGTACACTTTCACATATCAGAAGACTGGCGGGGAGGATGAGAGTGTGTCCACACTCACACTGTGTGCATGCTCCTTTGACTCCTGCAATCTAAGTATGCCAGGGATTCAATTCAGGCAGCACTTATCCAGGACAAGTGAGTGTTTTTAATCAATATAAGGAGAGGTGCTTGACATGAGAGGGCGGAACAGTGCACTGTGCCCTTGGTCATGCTTAGGGTACATCAAACCTCCCTCATTTACTTAAGAAATAAAATCCTTTTTCTAAAAAAAACTGAACAGGTAAAACCTATAGTACATGTATGAATTTGATAGGGCCAAGTCCTCTATATTAATGTTTATGTACTTTAAAGTGAGTTTTGGGGGTGACAGATTCAGTTTCTGCAAAATAGAGTCAGTGATTAAAACATTAAAGGTGTGATTTTTATAAGGGCTATATCTCCTACAAAAAAAATTTTTTTTTGTCTATTTTTCATATGACCCTAATTCTTCATTTAATTTGCGCCTTGCTTAAAGTCTATTTTATATTTTTTAGCCTGTTTTTTTTTTTTTTTTAATGTTCATAGATGTGGATAGGGCCTGGGGTTTCCGGATGTAGTTATTTTTTTTTTTAATTGTTTGTAATCCAGTTTACCCCCTGGAGTTATTTTATGTACACTAGACATCTTGGCACAATTTTTGCATCATTATCTGTTTTTGCATTTTTTAGCGCAAAAGTTGCATGTTTTGTAAGTGAAAAATATTTGTATTATTAAATTTTTTTGGATGAATAACTAAATTAGTTACTTTTTGATTTACTACAAATTCAGCAAAGGATTCATTTAACAATGAGGAGATTAAAATTAGAACAGAGAGGAACATCTTATAAACATGTTTTAGGTTTTTTAAAAATCAATTTATATTTACTTTTTTGTATATTTAATGGCTACACTAAGTTTCCTATAAATTGTTACAAGTCAAGAGACCCATGTATCCAAAAAGATTTGTCCAGTGAGGAAAAATTGGATAGAAGTTAAGCACTTGACAGCCTAAGCACTGCATATGTAATACAGCAAGGAATAAAATATGGTGTTTTCATTTTAGTAGGTCATGACATCTTTACAACCCATAGATAAAGTATTTCACATAGCATAAAAATAGAATATTCAGAAAGCCGCTCCAAGATGGAAAGAAAAAACATTTATTAACATTTTGAAAGAGAATAATGTCGGTGTTCTCAAATAACAAAGTAAATGCAAGTTAACCAGAATACTAAATCTGACAAATTGCTAGTTGTCTACAAATTACAGAAGTTATTATGCATTGTTTGTTTGCCCTAAAATTAGTTTACATGGATTTATTTTATCTCTTTCTTACCTGATATTTATTGATAAAGCAATTGATACATACAACTGCAGTTCGTATTATATTGTTTCCTTGTTAATCTGGAAGAACAAACTAGCATTTTCTGATGCAGTCACATTACGGTGGTCACCTACAACACAAGTTTTGGAGTTTGGTTGTCTGAATGGGGACACCATACTGCAACACATCTAACAAAAACTACAGGAAATGGAGTAACCATCAACCACCAAGAGGTATACAAATGGTAATAGAACTTTATTTGAAGAGCTATATAGGTACATTAAAACACACATATGATCACAATAAAAAAATAATCGAGGTCTATATAGAAAGAGGAAACATGGAAAACATGTAGGAGAGAAGACGGTAATGTATAATACATTGGGGCAATATTCAAGTGCCATAAGAGAGTACCCAATACAATTAAGCAACAATTCAAAGAAACCCTCTTGTCATGATAATGTCCATACAAAGTGCAATATGCAACATATAAGGGACGATAGCTCACCCATAATGGTCCAAAGTCACTGAAGGTCCTCTCACGACAGTCCCTGACGCGCGTTTTGCGTACCTGCTTTACCCCTTTAATAAAGGCACAAATTATTAAATTGGCTTAATTCTTATTTGCACAGATAACCATGTCCACTTTCTTATCAACTTTTTAAAAGTGGTGAGAGCTCAGAAAATCAGAAAAAGACACAAATATTTTCACACAATGTTTTCAAAATAAATTGCTACATTTAGATACCAGAAAACTGCTGACTAGGCTGGATAAATTATAATGATTCATTAATGAACCAGATTTCATCTTTTGGTTGTTTTTTTTATCAAGTAAGCAATAAATTCCCATGCCCCGTATTTGTTTTTCCATGCGATTTGCATGAGAAAAATGAAAGGCTTGATACAGTACCAACGAAGTTATTGAAATTTAAAAAATCTCAACTACACATTGCATATATTTTCCATGCCTAAACTGACCTGTGGTGCCAATTTTAAACTCTACAGCATATCAAATTTTTATGCGAAGTTGAATGCAGACTTTACCCTTTGCCCTATTTGGGGTGAAATTCTCAAAAAGATCAGCAACAAAATTCACACGGAACACGTGAATTTTATTTGACTGCGGAAACAATATGTATACACTGTGGAAAATCTCCTTCAACTCCTCAATATGTGCAAGTATTCTAAATTTTGCATGCAGTAACTAGTAAACTGTATTCCAACAATGCAGTGATATTAAAGGGGTTGTCCACTACTGGGACAACCCCTTCTGATTCTCTATGTTTTCTTCCAGTAAAATAACAACACTTATAGTCTTCTCTGGTGCCGGCACCATTACATTGGTGTTGGCACTGTCCTTCCTGGGGCTCATGTAACATTGTTATGTCACACAAGCCCTACAGCCAATCAGTGGCCACTTCACTCTCCCCATCTTTATACATATCACATACAAATGGAAGGAGTGAGAAAGCAGCAGTGCTCACTTCCTCCGGATGTACGTGATTTGTTTGAAGGTGTGAAGTGAAGCTACTGCTGATTGGCTCGTGTGATGTAACAATGTTACGTGAGCCCCGGGAGAGACAGTGCCGACACTGGTTGTAATGGTGCTAGCATTGGAGGTGATTAAAAGTGTTGTTATTTTACTGAGGGCAAACATACAGATAGAGACCGGGCTGTCCTAGCAGTGGACAACCCTTTTAAGGAATAATTCAAGTCTCTTGTGCCTCAATTCAAAATCAATACAATGTTCCCACTAGTGTTGAGCCACCCCCGTAGTGTTCGGGTTCGGTTCGGTTCGTCGAACACCGGGATGTTCGAGGAACTGTTCGTCGAACTGTTCGTCAAACACCTTAGAGCACCGTCGAACACCGTTAAAACCAATGGCAGGCAAACAAAAACACATAGAAACACATAGAAAACACCTTCAAAGGTGTCCAAAAGCTGACAAACTGCTCAGAAGACGCTTTCTTTAAAAAAGCCGCCGGCAATTCAGCAGCGGCATACACCGGTACCCGTCAATTTAGACAAGAAGGAATAGAGCCTCACACATAGATTAGATAGATAGAAACATGTCAGTCACATATATATGAAGTACAGTGACAGTGTTGCTTACTGTACTTGTCATTTAGTGTAAAGGATTTATTAAAAAATATAATAGTGTTTTCATGCACTGTCTCTTTAAAAAAGCCGGCCGGCAATTCAGCATCGGTACCCGACAATTTATAACAGACAGAATAGAGCTTCACACATAGATTAGATAGATAGAAACATGTCAGTCACATATATATGAAGTACAGTGACAATGTTGCTTACTGTACTTGTCATTTAGTGTAAAGGATTTATTAAAAAAAAATAATAGTGTTTTCATGCACCGTCTCTTTAAAAAAGCCGGCTGGCAATTCAGCATCTGTACCCGACAATTTATAACAGACAGAATAGAGCTTCACACATAGATTAGATAGATAGAAACATGTCAGTCACATATATATGAAGTACAGTGATAGTGTTGGTTACTGTACTTGTCATTTAGTATTAAAATAAAGGATTTATTATTAAAAAAAATTGGCGTGGGGTTCCCCTTAATTTTAGTCTCTAGCGGAGGTTAAGCAGACAGCTGGGGCAGATGTTTGAAGCCTGGGAAGGGGGTAATACCCACGGAGCTTCCCAGGCTACTAATATGAGCCCCCAGCTGAATACATAGCCTTTACTAGCTATTAAAATGGGGGACCCCCCCAAAAAAATGACGTGGGGTCCCCCCTAATTTAATAGCTAGCAAAGGCTAGGCAGACAGCTGGGGGCTGATATTAATAGCCCAGGAAGGGAGCCATGAATATTGGCCCCCTCCCAGGCTAGAAACACCAGCCGTCAGCCGCCCCAGAAATGGCGCATTCATAGGATGCGCCAATTCTGGCACTTAGCCTCGCTCTTCCACGCTGCCCTGTAGCGGTGGCAGGGGGTAATAGGGCTGGGGTTGATGTCAGCTTATAATGCCAGCTGACATCAAGCCCAGGTTAGTAATGGAGAGGCGTCTATAAGACACCCCCATTACTAACCCCATAGTCAAAGTTAAAAGAAAACACAAACACCCAGAATAAAGTCCTTTAATTGAAATAAAGACACAATCCTTTATTGTTCTAAATTAAACCATACTTACCATCACGCCCATTCCAGCTGAAGCCAACGATCTCCTGCAATAAAAGAAAAATAATAAAGCAACATCATCCTTACCTTTCCATGGTTCCCACGACAGCTTCAGCTCTGCTACATCGAGATGACAGGCTGGACCGCAGCAGAACGCTGCCATCCAGCCTGTCATCCCGCAGACACTGAGAAGCGCAGGCATGCTTGCGCTCTGCAGTGTCTGGCTGTGACGGCATAAAGATGAGACGAGTTCATGTCCAATGAACTCGGCGCACCTCATGCACGTCACTGACAGCGTGGGAAAATTCTCACGCTGAAGCGCTGAGTGCAGGAGAATTCTCCCACGCTGTCAGTGACGTGCATAAGGTGAGCTCATGTCCAATGAACTCAGCTCACCTCCTGCACGTCACTGACAGCGTGGGAGAATTCTCCTGCACTCAGCGCTTGAGTGTGAGAATTCTCCCACGCTGAAGCGCTGAGTGCAGGAGAATTTTCCCACGCTGTCAGTGACGTGCATGAGGTGAGCCGAGTTCATTGGACATTAACTCAGCTCACCTGGATGCCCTCACAGAGAGACACTGTGGAGCGCAAGCAAGCCTGCGCTTCTCAGTGTCTGCGGGATGACAGGCTGGATGGCAGCGTTCTGCTGCGGTCCAGCCTGTCATCTCGATGTAGCAGAGCTGAAGCTGTCATGGGAACCATGGAAAGGTAAGGATGATGTTGCTTTATTATTTTTCTTTTATTTCAGGAGATCGTTGGCTTCAGCTGGAATGGGCGTGACGGTAAGTATGGTTTAATTTAGAACAATAAAGAATTGTGTGTTTATTTCAATTAAAGGACTTTATTCTGGGTGTTGTAATGTATTCAGCTGGGGGCTGATATTAGTAGCCTGGGAAGCTCCGTGGGTATTACCCCCTTCCCAGGCTTCAAACATCTGCCCCAGCTGTCTGCTTAACCTCCGCTAGAGACTAAAATTAAGGGGAACCCCACGCCAATTTTTTTAATAATAAATCCTTTATTTTAATACTAAATGACAAGTACAGTAACCAACACTATCACTGTACTTCATATATATGTGACTGACATGTTTCTATCTATCTAATCTATGTGTGAAGCTCTATTCTGTCTGTTATAAATTGTCGGGTACAGATGCTGAATTGCCGGCAGGCTTTCTTAAAGAGACGGTGCATGAAAACACTATTATTTTTTTTAATAAATCCTTTACACTAAATGACAAGTACAGTAAGCAACACTGTCACTGTACTTCATATATATGTGACTGACATGTTTCTATCTATCTAATCTATGTGTGATTCTCTATTCCTTCTATTCTAAATTGTTGGGTACAGATGCTGAATTGCCGGCCAGCTTTTTTAAAGAGACGGTGCATGAAAACACTATTATTTTTTTTGATAAATCCTTTACACTAAATGACAAGTACAGTAATCAACACTGTCACTGTACTTCATATATATGTGACTGACATGTTTCTATCTATCTAATCTATGTGTGATTCTCTATTCCTTCTATTCTAAATTGTCGGGTACCGCTGCTGAATTGCCGGCCGGCTTTTTTAAAGAGACGGTGCATGAAAACACTATTATTTTTTTTGATAAATCCTTTACGCTAAATGACAAGTACAGTAAGCAGCACTTTCACTGTACTTCGTATATATGTGGCTGACATGTTTATATCTATCTAATCTATGTGTGATGCTCTATTCTTTCGGTTCTAAATTGTCGGGTACCGGTGTATGCCGCTGCTGAATTGCCGGCTTTTCGTGTTTCACTGTGAGCACAGTTCCCATCGATTTGGGCAATCACTGTAATGCCACAACCACCATGGCTGTGGCATTACAGTGAGTGGCAGACAATCCCTGCATGATTGGTGCTCTAAATAGCACCAGACATGCAGGACACGCTTTTGGTGCACGAACAGTTATCGAACATAACCTCGAACAGCCGAATTTTTTGCAAATCGTTCGGGTTCGTCGAACAACTCGAACACCGCCCAAAACAGCTCGAATTTGAGATTGGCGAACAGTTCTAGTCGAACACCGCTCATCTCTAGTTCCCACACATACCAAATGCCATTTAGAACACCAGCTTTTCGTGACTTATGTGTTAGAGGGGATTTGAAGTCTATGTAATCTTCAGGGTCCAGATTTGACTTTTCTTTCCCTACACGCCCTTTAGCTAGGGTTGATAAATATTTCAAAATGTTTTGACTTTTACTCCTTTAAAAACAGTTTAAAATATTTGACCTCTTTCAATCTTCAGTTTTTTTCTTACAAATTGCATCCGTGCTTTTCACAGATAGAACTCACACCTATTAGTCTATGGAGCTGTTCACATGTCCATGTATTTTTGCAGACAGATGGGTCCACACAAAGTAATGGAGACATTACCAATTTTTATCCGCAACTCAGATCAATATTGCCAATGCAAGTCTATGGGTTCGTGAAAAAATCAGACAGCACTTGGATACCATCCATGCGATTTCCGTTTTTCACGTATGGTTTGATAGGAGAAGCTTGAGAAACATCCATCAGTTCTTTTTTTTATCCAAGAAAAGCTCAAGAAACTCTGACCAAACTCTGATGGACTGACACACGGAACAAATGCTGATGAAACTCTAATCAGAAGCACATACCTTTTTTTGCACATGAGAAAAATCACTGATTTCTTAATGAGCCCTAAATACGACCACTATTTATAGTCGTGGCCGAAAGTATTGATACACTTGAAATTGTTCCAGAAAATGAAGTATTTTTCCCAGAAAATTATTTCAATTGCACATGTTTTGTTACACACGTTTATTTCCTTTGTGTGTATTGGATCAACACAAAAGAAACTGAGAAAAAGGGCAAATTGGAAATAATTTCACACAAAACCCAAAAAAATGGGCTGGATATAATTGTTGACTCCCTCAACTTAATATTTGGTTGCACACCCTTTGGAATAAATAACTGCAATCAATCTCTCCCTATAATCAGCAACCAGCTTCTTACAACTCTCAACTGGAGTTTTGGACCACTCTTCTTTTGCAAACTGCTCCAGGTCTCTCATACTTGAAGGCGCCTTCTCCTAACAGCAATTTTAAGGATCTCTCCACAGGTATTCAATGGGATTTAGATCCAGACTCATTGCTGGCCACAATATCCAAACACTGCCTGAGGAAAATAACTTCAGGTTATGAAGAGACATATCCTTCAGGAAATTTAAAAAATACAATTTTTATTGAAAATAAATACATACAATTTTTACAGTTAAAAATAAGCAGGGAATCCCTCAGGTAACAAAGACAATATGGAAATATGCATGAATTTGTAAATGACTGAGTATATATAGGTATATATAGGAGATGAGTTCTCTGTTCAGGATCAGGCTAAAGTGCAAGTGCCCAAATCAATATACTGTAAATTAAATCCTGTGTAGTAGCCTCAAAATAAGCTTGTAGGTGCAGATACTTGGCATGTGGACTAAATACTGAATTTGGACTGTAAGTAGATGTTGCATTTATACATTGATAACCTATACTGACATACATATGCTGTTAATTGTACTTATGGGCTCTTTGTACAGGCTTACATTGAGGCTATTACATAGGATTTAATTTATATTGATGCGGGCACTATACAGTGCATTGTGAAAGTATTTGGCCCCCTTGAACTTTTCTAACTTTTGCTACATTTCTGGCTTAAAACATAAACATATAAAATTCTATTTTTCTGGAAAGAATCAACAACAAGTGGGACACAATCGTGAAGTGGAACGAAATTTATTGGATATTTTAAACTTTTTTAACAAATTAAAAGTGGGGCGTCCAATATTATTCGGCCCCTTTACTTTCAGTGCAGCAAACTCACTCCAGAAGTTCAGTGAGGATCTCTGAATGATCCAATGTTCTCCTAAGTGACTGGTGAATGATGAATGATAAATAGAATCCACCTGTGTGTAATCAAGTCTCCCTATAAATACACCTGCTCTGTGATAGGCTCAGGGTTCTGTTTCAAGTGCAGAGAGCATCATGAAGACCAAGGAACACACCAGGCAGGTCCGAGATACTGTTGTGGCGAAGTTTAAAGCTGGATTTGGATACAAAAAGATTTCCCAAGTTTTAAACTTCTCAATGAGCACTGTGCAAGCGATCATATTGAAATGGAAGGAGTATCAGACCATCGCAAATCTACCAAGACCCGGCTGTCCCTCTAAACTTTCATCTCGAACAAGGAGAAGACTGATCAGAGATGCAGCCAAAAGGCCCAAGATCACTCTGGATGAACTGCAGAGATCTACAGCTGAGGTGGGAGAGTCTGTCCATAGGACAACAATCAGTCGTACACTGCACAAATCTGGCCTTTATGGAAGAGTGGCAAGAAGAAAGCCATTTCTCAAAGATATTCATAAAAAGTCTTGTTTGAAGCTTGCCACAAGCCACCTGGGAGACACACCAAACATGTGGAATAAGGTGTTCTGGTTAGATGAAACCAAAATTGAACTTTTTGGCCACAATGCAAAACGATATGTTTGGTGTAAAAGCAACACAGCTCAGTACCCTGAAAACACCATCCCCACTGTCAAACATGGTGGTGGCAGCATCATGGTTTGGGCCTGCTTTTTTTCAGCAGGGACAGGGAAGATGGTTAAAATTGATGGAAAGATAGACGGAGCCAAATACAGGACCATTCTGGAAGAAAACCTGTTGGAGTTTGCAAAAGACCTGAGACTGGGACGGAGATTTATCTTCCAACAAGACAATGATCCCAAACATAAAGCAAAATCTACAATGGAATGGTTCAAAAATAAACGTATCCAGGTGTTAGAATGGCCAAGTCAAAGTCCAGACCTGAATCCAATCGAGAATCTGTGGAAAGAGCTGAAAACTGCTGTTCACAAATGCCCTCCATCCAACCTCAATGAGCTTGAGCTGTTTTGCAAGGAAGAATGGGCAAGAATTTCAGCCTCCTGATGTGCAAAACTGATAGAGACATACCCCAAGCGACTTGCAGCTGTAATCGCAGCAAAAGGTGGCGCTACAAAGTATTAACTCAAGGGGGCCTGAGTTCGTCCTGCTGGAAGAACCATGACCTATGAAGCAAACCCAGCTTTCTGACACTGGGCACTACATTGTGACCCAAAATCCTTTGGTAGTCTTCAGATTTCATGATGCCTTGCATACAGTCAAGGCCTACAGTGCCAGAGGCAGCAAAAGAACCTCAAAACATCTTTGGACCTCCACCATATTTGACTTTAGGTACTGTGTTCTTTTCTTTGTAGGCCTCTTTCCATTTTTGGTAAACAGTAAAATGATGTGCTTTACGAAAAAGCTCTATCTTGGTCTAATCTGTCCAAAAAACTCTTTCCCAGAAGAATTTTGGCTTACTTGTGTACATTTTGGCAAACTACAGTCTATATTTTGTATGTCTCTGTGTCAGCAGTGATGTCCTCCTTGGTCTCCTGCAATAGCATTTCATTTCATTCAAATGTCGACAGATAGTTTGCGCTGACACTGATGCACCCTGAACCTGCAGGACAGCTTAAAATTCTTTGTAACTTAATTGGGACTGCTTATCCACTATCCGAACTACCCTGCATTGCAACATTTCATCAATTTTTCTCTGCCATCCACAGAGATTAGTTACAGTGCCATGGGTTGTAAATTTCTTGATTATGTTGTGCACCGTGAACAAAGGAACAACAAGATCTCTGGAGATGGACTTGTAACCTGGAGATTGTTGCTATTTTTCAACAATTTTGGTTCTCAAGTTTCCAGACAGCTCTCTTCTCCTCTTTATGTTCTCCATGCTTTGTGTGGCACACACAGTACACAATGCAAAGACTGAGTCAACTTATCTCCTTTTTAACTGGTTTCAGTTGTGATTTTCATGTTGCCCACACCTGTTATTTGCCATAGGAGAATTTGAACGAGCATCACATGCTTGAAACAAAATTGTTTACTCACAATTTTGGGAAGGTGACAACAATTTTTTTCTGGCCCATTTTCAGAGTTTTGTGTGAAATTATGTCCAATTTGCCTTTTTCACTGTTTTTTTTGTGTTGTTCCAATACACACAAAGGAAATAAACATGTATAACAAAACATGTGTAATTGCAATAATTTTCAGGGAGAAATACTTCATTTTCTGAAACAATTTCAAGGGTGCCAACACTTTCGGCCATGACTGTACAATGACTGAAGCTCGACCTAATAACCCAATGTCTCTTTTATTTTTCTACTTCTTCATAGTAGCCCCATGGGTGTCTGTCACTCAACTTTATTTGTTTTCAGTTGCAACTTCTTCGGAATATAGATAAAGAAAATAAGTCTAAGCCTTTTACTATGCCATAACCGTTTTAACGTGTTTGACCTCCATAGGATGTATAGCGTGCTTTTTATGTACTTTATCTACCTAAGGTCACTCAATTGCTTTCCAAATTCTAAGTATAACCTCTTTCATTCAAACACTCCAGTAATCCCAGTCATGTATATAAGCTTTTGTTCATCATACAATCTGAACCGAGAATCACTCTAGGTGATTCTACCAAAGAGTTTTATCCATATAAAAGTTCTGTCTCACTTTTATAAGAAAATCAATAAAACAGAACAAAGCCCACAGATGTATATAACTTCTGTAGAAAGAAAAAGAACCCTGATTTTTATATTCTGTCATATGTTCACAGTAAAAAAAAAATCCTTAAAAATATTGGTAGTTATGTAAAACACAAACAAAAAAATATTGTCTATTGCATTTGTGATTTTCATGAATATTTTTCACACAATGCCCAAGCACTACAGAGAGATGGGATATGCTTCAGATTTCACTGCAATTCCCTAGAGGAAATACCAGTAAAATACAAGTAACAGCCTGGGATTGTGCTGGAAATGAATAAATGCTTCATATAAGATGCTGTCTTACTGTTGCAACTTTATTCAACATCAACTTCCAGATGGGAACTATTTTCCATGCTTCATAAAGCTAAATCCAGCTGTTACATTTGGACCTACATAAGGAATCCACATTTTATTGCTTTAACAGTGCATACACGACAATTGCTATTGTTTGACTTGGTTGCTCACCTCAAAACACTCAACGCATTCTGAAACGAGGGCTGATTTTTAAAGTCGATTAATAAGCTCTGTTCTGTAACAGGACTCTAGTTTTTACAACATTTACCAGATAGCTCACATAACTAGCAGATAAACTCTCCACAAACAAAGACGCTCTATGCCTTCAGTACGGAGCTGCTAATTCGACCAGAGCCAGAACAATGTTCCATGCTCAAACCATAATGGAAAGTTTTAGAATTAAGGGAATAACTGTAATAATATTAATATCAAAAGCATTATTTCAAAAAGCTCCAATTTTTATTTCCATTGTAACTGCTCTCACAGTTCGAGCTTTAAGTAGCAATTCCCTAATATACGTCTATTGTTGGAATCCCTGCAAGTGGGTGTATAGGAATAATGCAATATGAAGGCTGCATGCTGTGCCAT
This sequence comes from Phyllobates terribilis, assembly GCF_046119375.1. NCBI lineage: Eukaryota > Metazoa > Chordata > Amphibia > Anura > Dendrobatidae > Phyllobates > Phyllobates terribilis. The sequence goes on from NW_027362763.1 coordinate 228,713,337, forward strand.
TGTGGTACCCCAATCAGCTAGTCAGGTGAAAGCTGCATTGCTCCTTAAACATAGGCACAGATTTGCTGATGGAAATTTAAACACATTGAATTCTCAGGTTCAGGAGCATAGCTATAGGGGGAACTGTGGCAAGTGTGTGGCAGTCGCGACCAAATCCTGGTGGTTAAAGCAGGAACCTCACAAATACCATTTAGGACCTATTCAAAGGATAAGGTCAGCTTAAGATGGCCATATTAGAGATTAGGACAATTGCATCCGCAAGTTACAGAGGTGTCTGCTATCGCAGCTCTAGGTGCTCATTGGCATTGCAGATGTTTAACTTTATATTGCATGAATTGTTCTGGCCCATAAAATGGACCAAAGTAGTGCATGCTAAGATTTTTTCCACACAGACCATTAGTCCAAAAGAAAATCAATGGGACCACATGCTCACTGTATACGATCCATGGAGAACTGATTCTAAGCTTGCCTAAACGAGCCCTAAGTGATAAAAGTATGATCTTTGGGTGCCCTACTGATGGCACCATGGCACCAGTAGGGCATGGCACCTGGTTTATACAGGCCTTTGGGTGACAGAGTCCTAGTAGGCCCCTTATCACTTTAAATTTTTCCTCTTAACAGCTCATGAACATGGGCGTATTTTCGGTCCACGTGCAAAAAGAACAAAACATTGGATCGCACTCGGACCTATGTTATTCTATGGGGCCATGCACATATAAGATTTTCTTCTTGGACAGAGCTGGTCCTGGGAAAAAAACGCAACATACCAGACTTTGATATGATATTTGGATCACAATGAGCCATGCAAGTCAGTGAGTCCATGGAAAACATCAGACTGCATTCAGATGACATCTGAGTGCAGTTTGAGTTCCACAAACTGACAGAATGGAATTTTTTTCTCCATCTTCTCCTCATCCGAGAGAATCAGATCATACTATAATCACATTCTGTTCAGAGTGGGATTTGCATAATTGACCTGATTCTCTCAGATGATAATAATTGAATTTCTATAGCGCCAACATATTCTGCAGAACTTTTTCAAATCAGGGAGAACAGGTACAGTGAACAAAATTCATGTACATAAACAAAATAACAAATTACAGTGTAACGCATAATTCAACAGTTGTCAAGTGGAGTGAAGACCCTGCTTGCAAGCTTACAATCTATGAGGAGATAGAAGTGACACAAAAGGGCTTAAAGCAGTGGTCCACTACTTTAGCATTGACGGTCAATCCTTAGGATAGGTCATCAATATCTGACACCCGCCACCCCCCCACCCCAGCCGATCAGCAATTACCAGTGTCGGCGGAGGGGCCATCGGACTGAAGAACTCACTTGCTGAGCTGTTCCATCTATTGATAGCGGCCCAGGCAAGATACTGCACATCCGCCTCCTATTCAGATCAATAGGAGGAGGATGTGTAGTACCCTGCGGCGGCCATTATCAGAAGACGGAGCAGCTCCGCAAGTTGATATTTCAGGCTGGCGGATCCCGACCGATCAGACATTGATGACCTATCCTAAGGATAAGTAATCAATGTTAAAGTAGTTGACAACCTCCATAAATTGTATCGTTCCGCCATCATTATAAAAATTAACTACATAGTGTACAAATTACCTATAGAAACTGAGCATAAAGGGATCAATTATAATAGCCAAAAGGGGAAATAGTAATATACATCACAAACAGCACTTGGTATTCACAGGCGATTTCCCATCCAAGTACTAACCAGGCCCCAACCCTGCTTAGCGTTTGAGATCAGATGAGTTTGGACATATTCAGGGTGATGTTTCCATAGATAAATCATATTACATAGAATATTTTATTGAGCAGGCAGAAAATCTTCAAATAATAACGTTCCTTGTATAAGATGAGTCATCAAAGTAATATGTGATGTCCAGTGTACAATAAATATTTCTAGAAAAGTACAATGAAGAATTAATAATTAGTGATGAGCGAGCACTAAAATGCTCGGGTACTCGTTGCTCGAGTCAAGCAAATTGGAATACTCGAGTGCTCGGACCGAGTAACGAGCCCAATGTAAGTCTATGGGAAACTCGAGCATTTTTCCGGCGGCTCTCCCCGGCGGTCTGCAGAGGGCCTAAAAATTGCTGGAATCGATGGGAACAGGGCTGAAATTACATGGGAACAGCATGGGGACAACCCCTAGAAGCATCTCTGACCCCCAGGTCACAGCTGTGAACAATGTTGTCAGAGTATTACGCCACTTTTACGTACTCACAATAAAGAAAAAAAAAACTAAACCAAAATGGTGAAAAATACATTTACCAGTAAATGTAATTTTAATATTTTACTACCTTATCTTCCCATGTGGTGTGCAAGACATGATCAGACATATCCTGTTTCATTTATGAAGGAGGGACTCTGAAAGTCACAAAGCCTATTTTTATAGGGCCATCAGACGGCCCTTACGATTCTTAAAGGGCCAGCATTCAGCCCTCACTATTGTTAGCGGGCCATCAGCCGACTATGCTTTGTTGTTTCCATTATTAAAGAATGGGTCTCCTATACTGTTATTGCATATGCAGTGACTGCAAGGGCTGCCAAAAATTTGGAAGCACCCCAATACCCCTTTGAAGAGACATAGAGGAGGGCCTCAGTAAAAAAAATGTTCCCATTATAAAGGAGAGGGTCTCCTATAGTGGTAATGCCAATTCAATGACTGCAAGAGTTGCATAAATTTGGGAAATACCCCAATACCAATTTAAAGACACATAGAGGAAGGCCTCAGCAACAACATGTTGCCATTAGAAAGGAGCAGTTCTGCTATACAGTTATTGTGTTTGCAGTGACTGCGGTGGCTGCCTAAATTTAGGAATAACCCCAATACCAATTTAAAGACACATACAGGAGGGCCTCCACAACAAAATGTTCCCATTATAAAGAGCGGTTCTGCTATACAGTTATTGCATATGCAGTGACTGCAACAGCAGCCTAAATGTAGGAAAAAAAACAATACCAATTTGAAGACACATAGAGGTGAGCCTCAGTAACAAAATGTTCCCATTATAAAGGTGCGGAACCAGGAAGATCCAGCTGAACAAATCTTCTAAAATCCATATTTTATTGGGTCATACAAAAAACATTTTAAAAGTCCACCTTGGAGAAGAACAGCAAACGCGTTTCGAACTAAAAGTTCTTAATTATTGCATAGCAATGCAATATTTTTTGTATGACCCAATAAAATATGGATTTTAGAAGATTTGTTCAGCTGGATCTTCCTGGTTCCTCATTGTTCGTCTGGTAGCACTCCTGGCTCCGTGCTTTTTATCTTCTAGTTGGGTGAGCTGATTTTTCCCTTTCTTTTTCTGCCATTATAAAGGTGCGGTTCAGCTATACAGTTATTGCAAATGCAGTGACTGCAACGGATGCTAAAAATTTGGAGGCACTCCATTGTCCCTTGGAAGAGACGTAGAGAAGGGCCTCATGAAAAAAATGTTCCCATTATCAGTAAGTGGGTCTCCCATTCTGCTATTGCTTATGCGGTGAATGCAAGGGCTGCTAAAAATTTGGACGCATCCCAATACCCCTTTGAAGGGTCATAGAGGAGGGTCTCAGTAAAAATAATGTTCCCTTTATAAAGGAGCGGGTCTCCCATACTGTTATTGCGTATACAGTGACTGCAAGGACTGGCAAAAATTTGGACGGACTCCAATGCCCTTTGGAAGAGACTTAGAGGAGGGCCTCATTAAATAAATGATCCCATTAGAAAGAAGCGGGTCTCCTATACTTGTAATGACCATGCACTAAGTGCATGGGCTGAAAAACATTTACCCCTGGGGGGTATACATGAACATACTGTATAACAAACATTTCCTAAGGGCATCATAAACACCCTTAAAAAAATTAGGTGGGTCTTGCATCATGGTCAACCTGGTGATATGGTGGTGGAGGATGAGGATGAGGAGAAGGAGGAGGACAACCGAAAATAGACAAAATCAGGAAGCGTATACCCATGTCTGGGTGTGAAGAGGTGCATGGGAATAGACCTCCCAAAAAAGAAGACACTGGATTTGAGTTTATGTTGCGCTGCTATCATTCGGTGGTGTTGAGAAGTCTGGCCCAATCCAGCCTTTGTTCATTTTCATATGAGTCAGCCTGTCAGCATTTTTAGTTGACAGGTGGATGTGCCCATCAGTTATAATTCCCCCAGCGGCACTAAAAACCCGCTCTGACAAAACGCTAGCAGCAGGGCAATCCTGGACCTCCAAGGCGTAGAGAGCCAGTTCATGCCACATGTCCAGCTTGGATACCCAATAATTATAAGGCACAGAGGAATCACGGATGACATTGGTACAATCGGCAAGGTAACTCCTTCAGCATCTTCGTAAAATTATCCCACCTTGTGAGAGTACCCCGTGCATCAGGGCCTGTGGATGGGAGGGTCTGAAAAAACTCTCCCAGACCTTTGACAGTGTCCCCCTGCCTCTGCCGGATCGTATTCGTATCTCTCTCGCTTGTACTCCTTGGTTGTCCAACGAACTGTGACCTCAGCCGCCATCGTTTTCAGATGGGAATTTTTTTAATAATTAGCATAAGGGGGGCCTTCTGGCACTGCCCCATTTTAGTAGACCTGTCCGCCACGGGAATAAGAGATAGAAAGTTCTCCTTGTAAAGTGGGTCTAGAAGTGTCACCAACCAGTAATGACTGTCACCCAAAATTTGAAGAACGCGAGGGTCACAGGAATGGCAGCGTAACATAAAGTCAGCCATGTGTGCCAGACTGCTAACAGGTAAGACTTCCATGTCCTCACCAAGAGGACGACTGACCATGCTCTCCACCTCATCCTCCGCCTCCTCCCTCTCCTCAGGCCATCCATGCTGAATAGACGGTATGACAGCTGTGTGGGTAGTACTGTCTATAGCGCAGGAAACTAGCCCTTGTTCTTCCTCCTCCTTCTCATCCTCATTGTCACCCAATCCACATTGGGATGAGATGAGGCTGGGCTGTGTGGAATTACCCTATATGGTTCCTTGCTCTATCTCATCGTGCTCCGCCTGCAATGCCTCCTCTTTAATTGTGAGCAGCGATCATTTCAGAAGACAGAGAAGCAGGATGGTGACGCTAATTATGGCATCATCGCTGCTCACCATCTTGGTGGAGTCCTCAAAGTTTTGGAGGACGGCACAGATGTCTGACATCCGTGCCCACTCTTGAAGTCTTATCTGCGGAGGCTGACCTGAATACCGATGAAGGTTTTGAAGCTGGTACTCACCAACTGCCCTGTGCTGCTCACAAATCCTTCCCAACATATGCAACGTTGAGTTCCAACACATGGGGACATCACACACCAGTTGGTGAGCTGGAAGCTGCAAACATTGCTGAAGCACGGCCAGGGCGGTGGAAGCTGGAGCTCACTTTCTAAAATGGGCACACATGCGGCGTACTTTGACAAGCAGATCCGGCAGATCTGGGTAGATTTTGAGAAACCACTGAACCACGAGGTTAAGCACATGGGCCAGGCATGGTACGTGTATGAGCTTGCCTCGCTTCAGAGCCGCTACTAGGTTCCGGCCATTGTCACACACGACCATGCCTTGCTGTAGGTTCAGGGGTGACAGCCACATATCTGCTTGCTCTTTCAGAGCTGTCCACAACTCTTCAACAGTGTGAGGTTTGTCACCTAAGCATATTAGCTTCATCACAGCCTGTTGCCGCTTGGCTGAGGAAGTGCAGCAGTGCTTCCAGCTTTGACTGATGTGGTCATTTCGGAGATGGAGGCTGAAAAAGAGGAGAAGGAGGTGCAGGAGCTGTAGAATGTGGGGGCAAACCTGATTGACCCAGGGCCCGCAATCCTCGGCGTCGGGAGGACATGTTCCGTCCCAAGGTCCGACTGGGTCCCAGCTTCCACTATATTAACCCAGTGTGCCATCAGCGAGATGTACCGTCCCGGCTGGGGACCGAGTACCAAGGGACGGCCGCCGCCATTAGGTTGCGGAAAGCTTCCGTCTCCACGAGCCTAAAAGGCAACATTTCGAGTGCAAGCATTGGCAAAATGTGTGAATTTAGTAGTGTGGCCTGTGGGGCGTTGGCTGCGTATTTTCACTTGCGTTCCACGGGCGGGTAGGGACAACTGAACGCAGCGCTGGGAGAAGGACGTGGTTGCTGATGGTGCTAGTTGAGAGTGTGCAAGGCAGAAGGAATCTTAGCATGGGCCATGGACAGGGGATTGGCGTGCACGCATAACAGCGGAACAAGCAGTGATGTCACCCGCAGACACTGTTTCTGGATCCTGGCGTTCATCTCACTTAGTCAGATGCTTTGCTGTCATGTGCCTGGTCATGCTGGTGGTGGTGAGAGTGCTAGTTTTGCTACCCCTGCTGATGCCGGCCTGGCAGATGGTGTAAATGGCCTTTTTGGCATTATCTGCAGAGTCTTTAAAAAAAGATCCAGACTCTGGAAGACCTAACCATTGTACTGGCAACTTCCGTCGTGTTGGTGTTGCGGGGAATGCTTTCCCGCCTTGTGTCTGTGGCCACCACACTGCTTGTTCCTACCTGTTGTGGTGCAACTCCTCTCTCCCCCTGTGTGCTGCTGTCCTCGCGCTGCCAGGTTGGGTCAGTGACTTCATCGTCCACCACGTCTTACACTTCCGCACCCTGGTCCTCCTCGTGACTTTCTGGCAATTGTGTCTCATCACATTCATCCACCTCTTGCAACAGTAATTGCACTTTCCTACCATCGCCTTCGTGTGACTGTGGCTGCTCAAATATTTGGGCATTGCTACATGTGATCTCCTCATGCCCCACTTGAAGCTGGCCGGGCAAGAGGCCCGAATCTATAAAATCAAAAGTGAACAGCTCTTCGGAGTGTCCAAGTGTGGGATCAGTTGTCTCGAGGCACTCGGCATGGTGGGAGGAAGGAGGATCAGGGTGAGGAATATTTGTTCTAGACTCACGGCTACTGAGACTTGACCGTGTGTATGACAGGGTGGTGGTGGTGGTGGCAAAGTGACAAGGAGCATTATCTGCTATCCAACCAACAACCTTTTGACACTGATCTGGGTTCAATAGTGGTGTGCTGCGGTCCCCTAGCAATTGGGACAGGAAGGTAAGGCGACGAGATGTGGGTGTTTGTTGTGGCACAATTTCAGCTTGCCCACGGCCTTGGCCTCTGCATGCATCATCAGCATCACGTCCACTTTCCCATCCCTTGCCACACGCCTTGTCCATTTTAAATGCAGGACAATATTTTCCACAGTCGCTACAAATGGCTGGATTTGTACCGCAGTTATATGTGATACGTCTGACGAACGCCCACGGTTTTAAATAGCGGGCTTGTAGTTTCCTATTATTCACAGCGACCATGTGTGAATAGCTTCACTGACACACTGCAAATGTCTGGATTTTTATCGCTGTAATATGGGATCACGTCTGATGATGGGAAAGATATGGCTGTATTCTGCAGTGCTAACAAGAAAATTGAGCAGTAAAATGTTGGACACTATTACTTTTTTAGAAAATAATCAGGATTAAGATAAAAAAAAAATTAGCTCTGACCCCTGATATCTGGGGCTATGTCTTCAGATATCTGTAACAGCAGGTGCAGACAGAACATGCAATGGACCCTTTTGTGCTGTATATACTGCCACAAACCCAGCCTGCTTGTGTGCCTAACTCCTGCTATCACCACTGAATATATGCAGCTGGATTAGTCCTCAGAAGGACTGTTAGTTCAGATGGATATATATATACTCCTGGAATACCACTACCTATATCTAACTATTACACCGCCAAGTCTGTCCCTCACACAGCAGCACCTCTCCCTACTCTGCCTGTTTCCGGGATAGACTGTGAGGAGCATAGGGTCACCAGGTCTTATATAGACCCGATGACACTATGAGGTCAGCCAATCACTGTAATGCCACAACCAACATGGCTACGGCATTACAGTGCGTGGCAAGCAATCCCTGCATGTTCATTGGCTCTCTAAAGAGCACCAAACATGCAGGGCGGGGACCCGAGCACCTCAGAAATAGTCGCCAAGCATGTCGAGCAGTGTGATGCTCGGGCGAGTACCGAGCAGTAGCGAGCATGCTCGCTCATCACTATTAATAATCAGTAGTGATGGACGAGCGTGCTCGGCACTGATCGGTACTCGCCCAAGCATTGGGGTGCTTGATCGAGTATCGAGCAGTGCCGAGTATTGCGTGGTGCTCGAGTGCTAGGGTCCCTGTAATAAGCTCATTTGATTCTGATTTGTGAATCATCTGAGCTGCGCCGCACTGAAGCCAGGTATAGGTCCATACAGAACACCTATTGTTCGGGCAGTTGGTGTTCGGTGCGGACCTATACCTGGTTGGGTTAGGGTGTTTCCAGCACTGTCATCTGCATGACAGCACAGGAAAAACAGGCTCTGATCGGTGGTACATGGTTATCGCATTCGTGGTCAGGGCGCTGAGGGACCATTCTAACAGATGTCAGCATGATCCCACAGCTGTAACAGTGACCCACGATAAAAAGCTTACCGGGGGGTCATATGCGCTGGCTACTACCATCAGCCAGCGCCTGCTGTCATAGGAAATAGTGAGCACAGGCACTGCTGGATGGGAGCAGTAGTCTCTTGTCAGCGTCGCCTGTGCTGAAAGTAGAGAAAAAAAATGTTAAAATTAATAACAAAAATATTCAAATAAAAAAACACATTATACTCACCTACCACTTACCTTCACCTTGTCCCCAATGCCCTCATTTCCTGTAAAAAATAAAAAAAACACCATATACTCACTATACACCTAATCCCCGAAGCCATTGTCACCAGTAATAAAGATAAAATAATAAACCAACATAATCCTCAGCTGTCCGCCATAGTCCATATAGCAAGTGTCCCACATCAATTTCATGAATATAACGACCACATGAGAAAATGTGACCGCTATATTCAGCAACTGCTATACACTTACAGGAGCATGATCGCTCCAGTCAGTGTACAGGCTGAGCTGCCGGGAGTGAGGTCAGATGAGTTCATCATGAATTCGTGTGACCTAACTTATGTCACTACTGCTGCGTGGTAATTTCTCATGCAGCAGTAGTGTTGTAAGTGAGGTCACACAAGTTCAACAGCTGATGAACTCCTGTGACCTCTCTGTCGGCAGCTCAGCCTGTACACTGACACAGAAGTGATTACACTCATGTGGCAGTGTATAGCCTGCTGTCCTCTAGAACAGTCACATCAGTGACTGTTCTAGAGGTGACCCAGTTCGCTGTGTGACAATCTGGACAGGTGAGGGATATTGGGTTTTTTTATTTTATTTTTGTTACAGGAGACGAGCGCATCAATGGAATGGGCATTAGGTAAGTATTTTGTTTTCTTAATTAAGAATCAAATAAAATTGTGAGTGCTTTTTATTTGAAATAAAGGACTTTTTTCTGGCAGTGTATTTATTTCTCCAATTTTACTATAGAATTAGTAATGGGGGGGTCTTATAGACGCCGCTCCATTACTAAACTGGGCTTCATGTCAGCCACCAATACAAGGCTGACATGTATCCCAACCCTATTACCGCTACACAGCAGTGGGAAGAGCGGAGACTAAGTGCCAAATTTGGCGCATCTTATGGATACACCTTTTCTGGGGCAGCTGAGAGCTGAAATTATTAGCCTCGGAGGGGACTAGTATCCATGGCCCCTTCCCTGGCTATTACTATCAGCCCACAGCTGTCTGTTTAGCCTTTACTGGTTAGATTTTATAGGGGGACCCTGCGTCAATTTTTTTCCCCCTATAAACTATCCATCTATCTATTATCTATCTATCAATCTATTATTTATCTAGCAATCTATCTATCTAGCAGTCTGTCTGTCTATCTATCATTTATATATCTATAACTTATCTAGCTATATAACTATCTATCCATCTACCGATAGACTGATAGATAGATAGATAGATAGATAGATAGATAGATAGATAGATAGATAGATAGATAGATATGTGGATAGATAAATATCAGATAGATAGATTGATAGATAGATAGATAAACACAGATACATAGATAATAGATAGATATACAGATAGACAGTTAGATAGATAGATAGATAGATAGATAGATAGATAGATAGATAATAGTTAGATAAATAGATGTATGGATAGATAATAAATAGATTGATAAATAGATGATTGATACATAGATGGATAGATAGATAGATAGATAGATAGATAGATAGATAGATAGATAGATAGATAGATAGACTGATAGATAATTAGGTAGGTATATGTAACAAGAAAACGGATCAGCACAAGTGTGAACAGTTGCAGCTGCAGAAACTGCATAATATATACAACCTCTGGCAAAAATTATGGAATCACGGGGCTGGGAGGATGTTCATTCAGTTGTTTAACGTTGTTGAAAAAAGCAGATCACAGACATGGCACAAAACTAAAATAATTTCAAATGGCAACTTTAGGGCTTTAAGAAACACTAAAAGAAATCAAGATTAAAAATGTGGTACTCAGTAAGGGTAATTTTTTTCAGACCAAACAGAGGGAAAAAATTATGGAATCACTCAATTCTGAGGAAAAAATTATGGAATCACCCTGTAAATTTTCATTTCCAAAACTAACACCTGCATCAAATTAGATCTACTCGTTAGTCTGCATCTAAAAAGGAGTGATCACACCTTGGAGAGCTGTTGCAACAAGTAGACTGACATGCACTCCACTATGGCCAAGATCAATAAAGACAATAAAAATATGATCTAGATTGTATTAATATTCAGTAAGCTGTACTTACTTTAAAAAAATTATGTTACATACAGTTTTACTATAGAAGGTTGAAACTGCCTTCTGCCTGACCTTGCACTCCTCCCATTTGACTAGCAGGTGACATATATTCTATTCTTTAAGCCCATTTAAATTGTAGGTTTAGCCCAAAAGAGACATGTTTTGTCCATGTAGGCTTATAGTACCAGGAGAGGCATGTAGGCAGAGTAGTACCCACTGGACAGAAGGTCACCTTGGGATGGTTGATGGGCACACATTAATTGGCCAATTTAGGTGCTAAGAACCTCCATTTTTTTTAAATAAGTACAGGTTACTAAATATTAATACAATCTAGATCATATTTTTATTGTCTTTATGTAACTTGGCCATAGTGGAGTGCTGCTGCGCTTTCTTTATACAACCCCTGGCAAAAATTATGGAATCACCGGGCTGGGAGGATGTTCATTCAGTAGTTTAATGTTGTTGAAAAAAAGCAGATCACAGACATGGCACAAAACTAAAGTCATTTCAAACGACAACTTTATGGCTTTAAGAAACACTAAAAGAAATCAAGATTAAAAATGTGGTACTCAGTAAGTAATTTTTTTCAGACCAAGCAGAGGGAAAAAATTATGGAATCACTCAATTCTGAGGAAAAAATTATGGAATCATGAAAAACAAACACACAGAAGAGCACACCAATACATCACTAGTATTTTGTTGCACCACCTCTGGCTTTAATAACAGTTTGCAGTCTCTGAGGCATGGACTTAATGAGTAACAAACAGTACTCTTCATAAATCTGGCTTCAACTTTCTCTGATTGCTGTTGCCAGATCAGCTTTGCAGGTTGGAGCCTTGTCATGGACCATTTTCTTCAACTTCCATCAAAGATTTTCAATTGGATTGAGATCCGGACTATTTGCAGGCCATGACATTGACCTTATGTGTCTTCTTTCAAGGAATGTTTTCACAGATTTTGCTCTATGACAGGATGCATTATCATCTTCAAAAATGATGTCATCATCCCCAAACATCCTTTCAATTGATGGGATAAGAAAACTGTCCAAAATATCAATGTAAATATCAATGTAAACTTAGGCATTTATTGAAGATGTAATGGCAGCTATCTCCCCAGTGCCTTTTCCATGTCATGCAGCCCCATATCATCAATGACTTTGAGAATTTGCATGTTCTCTTCTTGCAGTCATTTTTATAAATCTCATTGGAATGGCACCAAACAAAATTTCCAGCATCATCACCTTGCCCAATGCAGATTCGCGATTCATCACTGAATATGACTTTCATCCAGTCATCCACAGTCCATGATTGCTTTTCCTTAGCCCATTGTAACCTTGTTTTTTTCTGTTTAGGTGTTAATGATGGCTTATGTTTAACTTTTCTGTATGTAAATCCCATTTCCTTTAGGCGGTTTCTTACAGTTCGGTCACAGACATTGACTCCAGTTTCCTCCCATTCGTTCCTCATTTGTTTTGTTGTGCATTTCCTGTTTTGGAGACATATTGCTTTAAGTTTCCGGTCTTGACGCTTTGATGTCTTCCTTGGTCTACCAGTATGTTTGCCTTTAACAACCTTCCCATGTTGTTTGTATTTGGTCCAGATTTTACACACAGCTGACTGTGAACAACCAACATCTTTTGCAACACTGCGTGATGATTTACCTTCTTTTAAGAGTTTGATAATCCTCTCCTTTGTTTCAATTGACATCTCTCATGTTGGAGCCATAATTCATGTCAGTCTACTTGTTGCAACAGCTCTCCAAGGTGTGATCACTCCTTTTTATCAGTTTTCTTGTTACATATTACTATAATAGGTTGAAACTGCCTTCTGGCTGATCGTGCACTCCTCCCATTTCACTAGCAGGTGACGTATATTCTATTCTACTAGCCCATTTAAATTTTAGGTTTAGCCCAAAAGAGACATATTTTATCCATGTAGGCTTATAGTACCAACAGAGGCATGTAGACAGAGTAGTACCCATAGGACGGAAGGTCGCCTTGGGGCGGTTGATGGGCACACGTGAATTGGCCAATTTATGCACTAAGAACCTCTGTTTTTTAAAGTAAGTACAGCTTACTGAATATTAATACAATCTAGATCATATTTTTATTGTCTTTATGTATCTTAGCCATAGTGGAGTGCTGCTGCGCTTTCTTTATATATAATTAGATAGGTAGATAAATAATAGATAGATAAATAGATAATAGAAAGATAATTAGATAGGAACATAGATAATAGATAAATAAATATATATATATGGATAGATAAATAGATAATAGACAGATATATGGATAGATAGATAATAGATAGATAAATAGATAATAGATAGATAGATAGACTGATAGATAGATAATAGATAGATATATGGATAGATAGAAAATAGATACATAGATAGATAGACTGACAGAAAGATAATTAGATAGATAATAGATATATGGATAGATAGATAGTTAGATAGATGGATAGATAACAGATAGATAAATAGATAATAGATAGATCTTATGGACGCAAGTCCGACGTAGTCCACCGAAACCAACATAGTCCGGCGGATGGAAACCTGAAAAGAACATACACACAAAACACAGAGAAATAAAACAAAGACACTTTCCCTCGTTCACCACTTTATGAAAAAAAACGTTCCCACGCAGGTCCGATGTAGTCTAAACAAATTCAACGAAGTCCAGCGAATCCTCCATACAATGCCTGTAGCATCGGCGTCTCCGCCTCCTGACGGACAGAGACGCCGTTCCCCTCACTGCCGCAGTCCAGGTCCGGCGTTTTCCCACTGCCCTGCTGCTGTGGCGCGCACTGCGTGCAGCTTCCCGGGCACTGTGCTTAGGGCGAGCGCGCTCCCTCCCCCTTAAAGGGGCCTGTGCAAGGTTGTTGTTCCATGTGCTGAACACAAGCTCCAGCCCTCAGGTCCCGCTGCCTGTCAGTCCTGCCTGCTAGCCTGTCTGTCAGTCCAACCCGCCAGCCTGTCTAACAGTTCAGTCCTCCAGTCTGTCTATAGTTGTGCCCGCCAGCCTGCTTACCTGGAGCACCTATCCATTACCTGTTGTGCCCGCCAGCCGGCCTACCTGGAGCACCTGCCTGTTACCTGTCGTGCCCGCCAGCCAGCCTACCTGGAGCACCTGCCAGTTACCTGCCGTGCCCGCCTGCTTACCTACCCATCTGGCTATCTGCCGAACCAGCCTGCTTATCTACCTGGGCTACCCATCAGCCTTCCTGCCGTGCTTATCCGCTGTACCGGTCAGTTCCTGCCATCTGACTCGTGGGAGTCACCTGCTCTCACACAAGGTCGGTCCCAGTGTGGCACCTGGTCCACCTGCCTGGTCCCTCCCTGGTTCACGGAGTCGACTAAGCCGCCGTGTGACCTTGGTTGGGCCGAGTAGGCACTTAGTCACACCCCTCTGGTCCCCCCTTTCACCAAAGCACAGAGGTTCCACCAACCCGGACTCGTAACAAAGCCTGTTTTTATTTGTGTTCCTTGTCCCCCTTTTTGTTGCTTATAATATTTTTTTTATTTTGTGATCTACAGCATTTTTCATACTTCTTTCTTTACAGTGTTAGTCATTTCTTAAGTATGTGCTTGGCTGTTCCCATTCTTATTGGTGGTGCCCTCAGTTATTTGGCTTGTTGCATTCCAGAGAACTAGTGCAGCACGAGAAAAGTCTTGCAGACTTGGAGAGGGAAGTTTGGATTATAAAGGATTTTAGTCATACATTATTAGCAGAACAGAGAGCACACATAGGGTGGTAATCAAAGATGAGGAAAGAGATGTAGGGCGGTTCAGAGCTGTTGAGAGTTTTGTGGGTCAGAGTGATGTATTGTACTCTATAGAAGATAGAAAACCAGTGCACAGGGTGAAGGTATGGGCTTAACGGCTGAATAAGAATAGGACGTTGACTGATGCACTGATGCACTGAAGATAGATTAGAGAGGGGAGAATTTGATATGAGGGAAACTGATTAGTATAGAGTTTTAATAGTCCAGCCAAGAATGAATGAGACCAGCAGTAAGTGTTTTTGCAGTATTAAAGGTAAGAAAAGATTGGATTCATGAGATGTTTTTGCTGTGTAGGTGACATGATCCAAAGAGTGATTGGATAAAGGGAGTTAAGGAAAGATTTTTGGATTCATGAGATGTTTTTGCTGTGTAGGTAATATGATCCAACCAGTGATTGGATAAAGGGAGTGAAGGAAAGATCTAAGTCAAATATAACCCCAAGATAGCAGGCGTGCTGCAGGGGAGTAATGGTAGAACCATCCATGAGGCTGACAATATTGAGTTTAGGTAAGATAGAGGTAGGAAACAAAAGAAGTTTAGTTTTGGAAATATTCAGTTTCAGATAGAAGGAGGACATGATGTTAGACATAGCAGACTGACAATCACTGATATTTTGTAGTAACGTGGAAATCATGTCAGGAGAAGTGTAAAATTGGGTGTCATCAACATAACGATGGCACTGAAAACCAAATCTGCTGAGTTTTTCTTATAGGGGCAGTGTATAGACAAAAGAGGAGGGGGCCTAGGACTAAACCATGAGTAACCCTAACAGCAAGAATATACTCAAAGAGTGGTCAGAACGTAGGAAGAGAACCACCAGATAGTGATATTCTTGAGACTGAAAGAGCAGAGCATAGTGATTAGGAGCTGGTGTTCCAGTGCCAAATGCTACAAGTAAATCCCGGAGAATCAGAAGGTAGTAGTGACCATGAGATTTAGCTGTTAGTAGATTATTAGAGAATTTATTAAGGGTAGTTTTTGTTGAGAGGGAAAGATATTGGGTGAAAAAGAGAGGTTAAATATTTTAGTTAAGTGGATAACAACAGCTGGGCAGAGGGAGTGGAAAATTTGTGATGGAATAGGGTAACTGGTGCAGGTAGTAGGGCAAGAAGAAGAGAGGAGCCTGGTAAATTTTTCCTCAGTGGCAGGTTCAAGACGGAACGTGAACTAGATGAAGTGCGGGAATGAAGAGGATCCATGATATTAGAGAATTTCCTGTCATATATAGTACATTTTTTCTTTGAAATAAGTGGCCAGACTATCAGTGCTGAGGTCGCTGATAGGAACCTGCACTTTAGGATTGAGAAGGGAGTGAAACATGTCAAACGGTCATTTGGGATTGTTGGACAGTCAGGTGATTAGGGTGATGAAATAGGCTTGTTTAGCAAGATTGAGGACAGAGTTATTTGTTTTGAGCATCAACATATAATTAGAGATCAGTAGATCAATCCACGGTGGATCAACTTTGAATTTCCTGAAATTTGCGTTTTTACACAAGTCTTAACACTTTACAATTCAATTCAAGAGGATCGAAAAGAAAAAAACTTGCCTGGCAGCATTTCACACACTGATTAATCATCAGAGAGTGGGGAAGTCATGTTTTGTGTGGCCGCAGGGCTCCTCCATAATACCTTGCAGTTATGACATCACATAGTATATCCCAGCCTTTCCAGTGGATTATTCAACCTTGCATGACAGGGGAGAGTACTTGTGATATTCCCTATTGGAAAAATGAGATTACCTTCTCTATGCTCTGCCATATTATTTTTCCTCTTCACAATGTACTGGACAGTAGTGCTAGGACCTCCAAGTATGATAACTTCCTCTGCTACCATGGGATCAGAGATCAGCGAGTCCAAGTGTAGCACAGCTGGATGTAGGATTGGCGGTTTGTATAGTAGAGTTGGATTCCATATGGCATATCATAGTTAATTATGTCCATCATACTACATTTAACATAGAACCACTCTCTCTCACGCGCTCTGTCTCTTCCTCTTTTTCTCCAGGCAATTAGTGTATTTTCATTATTGCAATTCATGTAAATTTTATTCAACACAAATCAAATTTTTGGGGAAAATTTAGCAAACCCAGCGAATTGGAATTTCGAAAGATCCACTTGTCTCAACATACAATAAATTATACTTTCTTTCTAAAGTGATTTTTTTCTAAGGATATTCAGCACACTTAGAGCACCTTTTGAGAAAACATGTTTGCAGCATGTGTCAGGATTCCCTTCGTCTGGGTGTTTTGCATCTAAGAGGTGCTGCTTCTTCAATGGGAATTTACAGTGTCTTAGTATAATGTTAATGATCTGTCAAAGCTAAGTTGGGACAGGAGAGGGAAGAAATTGGGGTCAATGATGACTGTACATTCTCCATGCTTTTGTGCATTGATGGATAGTATATTTCTATACCGTATGTGTGGTATGTAGGAATGTCCCAAGTGAGGCAACAAATCTTGACATAGAAGGAAAGAACGTTAGGAGAGAGTCAGAGCGTAGGAGAGGGGAGTTAGTAAAATCATACACTCCTTGCATTACAAAAGCTACAATTTAATTATTTTATGCTTAATAGAGCTGTGTGAGGGCTTGTTTTTTGTGGTACGAGCTGTAGATTTTACTAATGCCATTTTAATGTCCCAACGACTTCCTGATCACATTATATTCTATTTTTGGGTGGAAATGGGACCAAATAACGATATTATCATTTTAGTATTTTTTTTTGTTTTGGTATTTATTTCATTAGATAAATATTATATTTTATTCGTTTGGAGAGACACGCACATGGAAATACCAAATATGTTGTTTTTTTATATTCTGGATAAAGGCTGTGGTTTGATCATATGTATAGTCTTTGGGGACTTGAACTTGGGCTTTATTGATTGCTTGCACAATAATGCACTTCAGTATTGTAATATTAGATTGTGCTGTAAATTTAGCCCATGGGATGGGCTTCATATGTGCACAAACATGGCAGACATTAAGGTCTTCAGCAGGCCCCAGCTAACATAGCAATGCCATCGGCAAACTGCAATCACACTGCAGGGATCCAAAGGATGTCATAAGGCTCCCGTCCCATTTCCACCCTATTATTAATTATAACAATGTAATTATTGACAATGGCATGTAAGGGGTTAAACATTTGTGATTGTAGTATGCATGAAGTTAGGCTCTGCTCCTGAATGAATTCCATACATGCAGTGCGCACATAAACATGTACGGCCGATGTCGCCTATAGTAATATTGGCAGTGTGGGACCCCCATGTGCAGTGGGCCACAGCACTTGACCAATTCACTGGGTGTGAATGCTGGTCCTAACGGGGACCAATACTAATCACTAGAACAAGAATCCGTCTTTCCAGTTCCAGAGGAGTTTGAATGAAGGATAAGATTACACATGTACATTAAAAGTCTATGAGGCTGGAAGAGATAAATGTTGAATGGAGTAAATGGTTGCATTTGTGACCACAGCTATATTCAATCTCCTTGGAATTGGAGCTCATGACCCCAGTTTTAGTGATCAATGGAGGTCACAATAATGGGAACCCTAGTGAGCATACATTTATCTCTTGTTATCCATAGAGTATTTGTGACGCTGTCTCAAGCTGTGAGGCGTGGAAGTCAAGAAGTCTGAGGTCAATAGCCAGGAGGGTACATCAAGGACAAAGCGATAAGACAAACGGATAGTCAGAGGCAAAGTCCGGAGTCAGGTATCTAAGGTCAGAATGCGCCAAAGGTAAAAGGGGTAATACAAACGAGTAGTCAAAAGGCAAATCCAAGGTCTGGCAACAAAGTTCAAAAAATTAGAACACAGAGCAAATTCACCACAGAGCAAGGCTGCAACTAGCAATATGCCAGCCAGCTAAATAGCAAGGTAATCACCCTGCACAGGTGACACCTGGAAGAAACCCCACAGGCTTGACCAGATTGGGCAGGTGGGCTATCATTTATAATACTGACAGCCCAGCATGCCCTTGATCCTATAAGGCAGCTGAGTTGCCACTCACACCGTGTTTAGGACACCATGAGTGGTGGAATCGTGACAGTATTATTCTGATGGGATAAACCCTTCAAAGGAGTCCAGTTAAGAACAGAAGAGGATGCAGGTATTATAAATGGCACATGATAGGTGGAAGGCACTGTTTCAGATTTTATATCGCAGGCCATAATTTTGTATGTACATACATGAAGCACACCTTGAGCTAAAGAAGGAAATCCTTTGGCAATGTCAACTATATCACCCCAAAAAGGATGTTTTTCAAATTTTTAAGCATATTTTGTGATAAATAAATTTTGATGGCATTCAAAACTACAACTGGTCTCACAAAAAAATCAGGCATCATTTTGGATATCTGTCCCATAAAGTCAATTAGAACGCCGCCACCAGTGCATACCATGTATTTCCTCCGTTAAGCAGGACTAAGCACCTATCCCCTGAGATCGGGTGCTAAACTTCTATATAAAAGTTCAAGTGTCCATGTAATGAAAAAAAGGTAGAAGGCACTCACCGGTCTGAATAAAAGTTGCTTCTTTATTGTTTTATGACTAAAAACACAAGCTGGGAGGTGTATGTGCTAGTCTGACCCGTCGAAGTGCATTTGCGCAAAAAGGCCGTCGTCAAAACAGGTGTAGCACAGCTTGTTTTTTTAATCATGAAGCAATAAAGAACCAACTTTTATTCAGACCGGTGAGCGCCTTCTACCTTTTTTTCATTATCATTTTGGATATGTAGACATAAAAAATTAAAAAGTTATTGCTGTAGGAAGAAAAAAAATGTATGAAGTGGGAACAAGTTAAATGAGATGAAAAAAATGGGGGTTAGTAGAATCACTAACAGTTGTTTTGCTGCACACTGTCATGTGTGAGTGCAAATCATTTGCGTTGTTAACTCTCTGCAAAACTGGAGTAAAGCAAACTATTCAAGTTTCTTAATGGTTACTTTCTATGCGCATTATAAATACTGCTGCACTTTCCAATTAGAGTAGCAACATAATATGGTCAGTGTCATGGAGATGTGTCCACATTTGTAGGTAAAAACTGGCCATGAATCAAACCTCTTTCCCTGGTTGTTTAACAAAATTGCATTTCATTGGACTTCTCATAAACTGCCTAAGGCAAATTTAGCAGATTAGAAAATAATGCAAATTAAGTAGATTGTACAGTCCTAAAATAACAACCTTGCAGAGGGGACTTTTGAACTAGTTTATGAATCTAAACTAAGGCTACATTCAGACAGCTATTGTAAAACTTGGTCCAGCCATGTCTGCAAATTGCAAAATGCAAGGGCAGCACGGTGGCTCAGTGGTTAGCATTGGGTTCAGATGAGAGTATGAAAAGTTGTCTGATTTTCAGACAGAAAACTTGGATGATTTTCATCTGCATTGTCTGTCTGTGTGCCATCTGTGTGTCATCCTTGTAATACAATACAGTTGTTCCATATTAGATCTGAATTTTTAAGCACATTCATAGATGAGCCACCTTCGAAATACAGAAGAGAATAGTGCACGCTGTGATTTTTTTCCCATGGACATCCGGTCTATGTAGAAAAACTGTCATCTGAACATCCTTATTGAATTATATTAGTCAGTGTGCTGTCCGTGTGCTATCCATTTTTAACAAAGCACATATCTAACTTCAAATTTTCATCAGATTTTCATCCATGTGCCATCCGTGTGTCCATTTTTTATTCATGTGCGATCTGTTTTCATTCAACTACATTAAAACATATACATGATCACATACAGTTTCCTAGGTTTATAATAGAAATCTATCCGTGAAAATTAGATGCCACTCTAATGGTCCCTATGACATCTGACTTTTTTCTTGCACCCATAGAATATGTGAACATGTGAGTCTCATCTGAGACTCACTGCAAGTCTTATCTGTGACTCACAGTACTTGCTGTGATTTTTTTTGTCATGGACACTCAGACTTAGAAAAAATCATTCATCTACTGAATAACATGGGTCAGTGTGCTGCCCGATTAAAAGTTGGATAGCACACATCCGCTTTACACGCTTGTCTGCATGAGCCCTAAACTGACCTGCAGTGCGTGTTTCAAATTTGCAACGTGTCAATTTCTCTTGCTGGTATGCTGAGTTTTAGCTGAAGATGTTTTCCATAGACTTTCATTCATTCGGAAAGTCCGCAGGTCAAAAATGCACATGCATTTTTAGTGCGTTTTCGCAGCAGAAACACATAAAAAATACACGTAATCCGCACATGACTGTATCAATAAAGTTTTGTCAAAGTCAAATGCTAGGATGTATCAAAAACAAAGCAGCTTTGTTTAAAACATGTTATACCAATAAGAGACAATATCCTAGTACTTTAGCAGAACCATGCAATTTGTGGTAAGAGATGGCAGAAAGCACAGTGTGGGAAAGACTAATTGCAGCATGAATGTATGAGAGGAAGGAAGCCCAGACACTAGGAAAAGGGGGAGTGGAGACCCCTAGGATGATCTAATAACACCCTGCCTATCCTACCATCCCTATATTGGTCCAGACCAATCGCCGAGCAGGAAACCTAAGCCCTATATATCCCTAGAGCTAGGCCTTCAATAGGGAGGGGGGGATGAGCACTGGTCAGTCCCCACTATAAACTAAAGACAACAAGGGAGACAAACATATCACCGGTGAGTCCCTGAAGCAGACTGAGAGTTTATAAACTCCCAGACCAGGGTGTATCAATCAGAGCAGGAGGGAGGTTGCTGCTGGGTCCAAAAGTTAGAAAGATTAAGAAGGCGTCTGCAATGCCAAACCAAGTGACCTTCTGCAGCCAGCTGCAGAGCGATTGTCTGTTACATCTGACACACCCATGATACATGGGTTGGATTACTGAACAACTTGCTCATAAGCACAATGGGTGAAATAAGTATTGAACAAGTCACCAATTTTCTAAGTAAATATATTTCTAAAGGTGTTATTGACATGAAATTCTCACCAGATATCGGTAACAACTCATCCAATCCACACAGGAAAATAAATAAAACCATTGATGTCCATAAATTAAGTTATGTATAATAATGAGAAATAAAACAGAGAAAACATATTAAACACACTTACTGAAATTTATT
Organism: Phyllobates terribilis; assembly: GCF_046119375.1. Lineage (NCBI taxonomy): Eukaryota > Metazoa > Chordata > Amphibia > Anura > Dendrobatidae > Phyllobates > Phyllobates terribilis. The sequence goes on from NW_027362763.1 coordinate 228,734,933, forward strand.
TAATACTTTGTACTATAGCCTTTGTTGTTGATGCCAGCTTCAAGACACCTCCTGTATGGAGAAACTAATCACATGCATTGCTCAGGTGTGATTTTGGCCTGTTCAAACACTCTTTAAATCCTTAAGGTTCCCTGGGCTCCTTCTATGAACACTGAGCTTTAGTTCATTCCATAAATTTTCTATTAGATTCAGGACAGGTGATCGGCTAAGCCATTCTAGTAGCTTTATTTTCCTTCTCTGAAACCAATTGAGAGTTTCCTTGGCTGTGTGTTTGAGATCATTGTCTTGCTGAAATGTCCACCCTCATTTCATTTTCATCATCCTGGTAGATGGCAGCAGATTTTCTCAAGAATGTCTTTGTGCATTTGTCCATTCATCCTTCCTTCAATTGTATGAAGCTTGCCAGTGCCATATGCTGAAAAACCCCACACCATGATGTTGCCACCTCCAAACTTCACTTTTGGTATGGTGTTTTTGAGGTGATATGTAGTGCCTTTTGACCTCCAAGCATGGTGTGTATTATTATATCCAATGAATTCAATTTTTTTCTCATCTGACCAGACTATATTCTCAAAGTATTTCACAGACTTGTCTAAATGTTGTTGAGCAAACTTTAAATACTGTTGAACATGATTTTTGTTCAGCAATGGAGTCTTGCATTGTGAGCCTGCACACAGGCCATAGAGCTTGAGTGCATCAGTGCATTACTTATAGTTTTCCTTGAAACAATTGTATTTGCTGATTCCAGGTCTTTCTGTAACTCTCCACAGGTGATGCTTGGCTCTTGGACAACTCATCTGATAATTCTCTTCAGTCCTCTGTCTTGAGGGGAGCTCCTGGTCGTGGCTGTTTTATGGTGAAATGATGTTCTTTGTACATCCCGATTATGACCCCAGCAGTGCTCATTGGAGACTTCAGTAGTTTAGAAATTCTTCTGTAACCAATGCCATCAGTATGTTTTGTAACAATAAGGTTGCGAAGGTCTTGAGATAGCTCACTGGTTTTACCCATCATGAGAGGTTTCTTGTGTGTCACTTTGGTAATGAGACACCTTTTTATAGTCCATCAGTTGAACCAGCTGAAATTATTTTCACCAAGTGGCAGGATTGCTTTCTAATTACTGATAGGTTGAAGCTGGTGTCATGACTTTCCATGGCTTTTTGCACCTCTCTTTCTTTATGCGTTCAATACTTTTCCCTGTGTCATTTCTCATTATTACACATAACTTAATTTATGGACATCAATGGTTTGATTTTTTTTGCCTGTGTGGCTTGGATGCGTTATTGCCGACGTCTGATGAAAATTTCATGTCAATAGCACCTTTAAAATATATTTACTTAAAAAATTGGTGACAACAAGTCGGAATACTTATTTCACCAACTGTATATAGTTGTAATTATGTGACATCTATATTCCTAAAAATAAAACTGAAAAGATCTACTAATACACTAAAGGGCTAAACACATGAATAGACTTATAACCTGTAGAGAATGAAACTTGTCCTCTGTTTGGATCATGCAGCTTGTTATTGCACAGAATGAATGAAATGGACATATGGGTCCTATATATTGTTGATGGTCTATGTAGCTTCAAAATGTATTTGAAGTTGACCAGAGGAAATAGGTGAAAATGTAAGCAAAGTAATAGTTTGAGTGCATTTCCCAAATATTAAGTGACTTTTTACACCCAAATGAGCATCCAAAGACCAACAAATATCTTCAAAAGTATAGTCCACACTGGTTGCTTCTTCATCCCCTTCATTACTTACCACTAGTTGATTTTCCCTCCCCTCAGCCATTCATGAAAGATAGTGGAAAGATGAGTCTACTACTGTTTTATATTGGCCAAATGGAAGTTCTCTTAAATGAATTGAACCATCATCCAACTTTAGTGGTCTTCAATGGTCTCTTATGTTGCTAACAATGGTTGCCCAATAACTGATCGTATGCATGACTAGTGACCACATGTTTATGGCCAGCTTTATTGTTCTATGGTGCTTTGTTGTTCCATCCAGTATTCATGTTCAATTTGCATACCAAAGGGGTGGATTGTATTAACATTTGCTGCTGCTAGAAGGCAAGATGTACTTGAGCTTTTTTCTGATGGAAACATGTAAGACTACCTGTGCTATGTGAAACATTTTAACCACTTTCAATATGCTGTTGTTTGAAACTTTCAATGAATATTTATTTTTAAAGTGGTTGTCTAAGATTTTTACATTGATGGCCGATCCTTCAATAGGTAATCAATATCTGATTGGTGGGGGTGTGACACCAGGTAACATCAATAATGTAACTATACAGTTAACAGACCTGTGATGTGCAGCTCTTCAACTGAGCACTTCTACCTGCCGCCAGCACTGGGAACAGTTGATCTTGGGGGGTGTCGAGTGTTGCACCCCCGCCAATCAGATATTGAGGACATATCCTTCAGGCTAGGCCATTAATGTAAAAGTACCGGACAAGCCCTTAACTCAGTCCCACAAAATCTAACTCGTCTGAATATAGTTCAATAAATTTCATATGATGATGTCTTTAAAGTGCTATGGAAATGAATGGAGCTATAGTATATCGGCAAGTAAAATATATACATATTATGTTTCCCTCTTTTAACATTTTTGCAATATTTAGCCTATTAATATACAGGAAAGAATTACTACTATATGGTAACTTTCCTACGCCAATTCTCTCTGCCAAGCCCCTCCACATCGCTGTCACAGAAGGAGATGCTGGACAGAGCATACATGTCACTCATTGCTATCCTGCTATATTAAATTACAGTTCTCCTACCCAAGCAAGAGGTCTGGCTGTCCTGCCACATCATGCACTAGGTACACACAGACAAATATTCTGAAGTGTAATTGTGTTCAATGTTGAAGTCCCATAAGTGATACTATTTATTATGAATTCATAAAGCATTGTACAAACATTTCCATTGCTACTGCACAAAAAAATTTAATCAATTTAGCGAAGTGAAAAAAAATGTCAATAATCGTGAATATGTACTCGCTCCAATGCTCAAACTGCTACTGGTCTATTACCTTGGAACACAATCAACCCTATTAAAGACATGAATTTCTACTTCTCCTTTTTGTGGTCAAATCATTGAAAGAGTGAAAAATCCAATTACATTACACAATTTTTAAAATTTGAACAAGAGTTTTTTGCTCACCTAAGCAATTTCATACACGATGAACGAGAGTTTTTGGATACAACGTTCAGTCATTCAACTCATGCATATTACACAATTATCGTAATGGGTAGTTAGAATCTGACGAGTTATTATCAGTCACTGTAAATGTAGCTTTAGATTATAATGTCCTGGCTACTTTTGAGTGTATCTCAAAAAAAAATCAGATTTTGGCAAATTCATAGTGTATCTCAAAAAAAAATCAGATTTTGGCAAATTCATATTTTTTAAAAAACTGAAGTGAATTCAATGTTACAAATTGATTTGCTTATGTCTAGTTTTGACACAGCTCTTTCCTTGTCCATTATTTTGAATTAACCATTGGATACCTCATTGTTCGTGTACTTTGCCTGACCTCCGAGATTCTGACCTAGCTTTTTCTGGTTCTGATTCTGCCCTTGTTTGTGATTCTCAAATTTTGACCTCAACTAATTAGTTTTCCCCTCAGATCGTTCTTCAGCTGGTGGATTCTCTGTTCTGCAGATACCCTATTCTGACTCCACAACTAGGCTGCGAGTGTAGGGTGCTGGAGACACCTTTTCTATGGATGTTTGTATGTATCATTACTAGTGATAAGCGAGCACTAAAATGATCGGGTGCTCGTTGCTCGGATCGAGCAAACCGCAATGCTCGGGTGCTTGACATGAGTAAAGAGCCCAATGAAAGTCAATGGGAAACTTGAGCATTTTTCCGGCGACCCCCCCCCCCCAGAGGTCTGGAGGGGGCCTAAAAATTGGCCAAATCGATGGGAACAGTGCTAAAATAATATGGGAACAGCATGGGGAAGACCCCTGGAAGAATCTCTGACTCCCAGGTCACTGCTGTGAACAATGTCATCAGAGTATTACGCCACTTTTACGGACTCACAATTAAACATACAAAAAGGAAGCCAAAATGGGTTTTCCTGGAAAAAATGTTAAGGAACATTCTTTCCAGAGTAATGAGCAAAAATACTCCTCCACACCTGGGGCTGTGTTCACACGTAGTGTTTTTGAGACGTCGAGGAGGACCTCATTAAAAACAGTGTTCCCATTATAAAGGAGTGGGTCTCCTATACTGTTATTGAGTCTGCAGCAAGTTCAAGAGCTACCAAAAATTAGGACACACTCCAATACCCCTTTGAAGAGACGTTGAGGAGGTCCTCATTAAAAAAATTGTTACCATTATTAAGCAGTGGGTCACCTATAGTAGTAATGCCCATGCAGTGACTGTAAGGGCTGCCAAAAAATTGGACGCATTCCATTACCCCTTTGAAGAGAAGCAGAGGAGGTCATCATTAAAAAATTGTTACCATTGTTAAGGAGTGGGTGTCCTATTCTGGTAATGCCCATCATAGGCTGAAAAACATTTACCCCTGGGGGTACACATGAACATACTGTGTAACATACAGAATGTTAGAGGTACGGGCATCATAAACACCCTTAAAAAAAATTATGTGAGTGTCGCATCATGGTCATCCTGGTGATATGGTGGTGGATGATGAGGAGAAGGAGAAGGAGTACCTCGCGCATCAGGGCCTGGGCGGTGGGAGGGTCTGAGAAAACTGTCCCACACCTTTGACAGTGTTCCCCTGCCTCTGCTGCATCGTATTTGTGTCTCCCTCACCTGTACTCCTTGGTTGTTCAACAAACTGTGACCTTTGCCCCCAGCATTTTCAAATGGTAATATTTTTAATAATTCCGCAACAAGGGCCTTCTGGTACTGCAACATTTTATTAGACCTTTCTTCCACAGGAAGGAGAGATAGAAAGTTCTACTTGTAGCGTGGGTCTAGAAGTGTGACCAATTAGTAATTACTGTTGGCCAAAATGTGTATAACACGAGGGTCACGGGAAAGGCAGCTGAACATACAATCAGCCATGTGTGCCAGACTGCCAACAGCCAAGTCATCCCTGTCCTGACCAAAAAGACAACTGTTCATGCTCTCCTCATCCTTCTCCTGGTCCTCCTCCTCATTTTCCCTCTCCTCAGGTCATCCACGCAGAACAGACGGTATGACTGTTGTGTGGGTAGTACCGTCTATAGCACAGGAAAACAGCTCCTGTTCCTCCTCCTCCTCATCTTCCTCCTCCTCATTATCACCCAATCTGCATTGAGATGAGATGAGGCTGGGCTGTGTGGCATCACCCTGTATGGTTCCTTGCCCAATCTCATCGTGCTCTGTCTGCAATGCCTCCTCTTTAATTGTGAGCAGTGAGCATTTCAGTAGACAGAGAAGCGGGATGATGACACTAATTATAGTGTCATCGCCGCTCACGATCTTGGTGGAGTCCTCAAAGTTTTGGAGAATGGCACAGATGTCAGACATCCATGCCCACTCCTCAGCTCTTTTATGCGGAGGCTGACCTGAATGCCGATAGGCTTGTTGAAGATAGTACTCAACAACTGCCCTCTGCTGCTCACAAATTCTTCCCAACATATGTAACATTGAGTTCCAACATGTGGTAACATCACACACCAGTCAGTGAGCTGGAAGCTGCAAACGGTGCTGAAAAGAGGCGAGTGCGGCAGAAGCTGTAGTTGACTTTTGGATATGGGCACACACTCGGCGTACTTTCACAAGCAGATCAGGCAGATCTGGGTAGGTTTTGAGAAACCGCTGATCCACTAAGTTGAGCACATGGGCCAGGCATGGTACGTGTGCAAGCTCAAATAGCTTCAGAGCCACCACCAGCTTCCGGCCATTGTCACACATGACCATTCCTGGCTGTAGGTTCAGCGGTGACAGCCACAGATCTACCTGCTCTGTTACAGCTGTCAACATCTCTGCAGCAGTGTGCAGTTTGTCCTCTAAGCATTTTAGCCTCAGCACAGCCTGTTGCCGCTTGGCTGAGGCAGTGCTGCTCCATCTGATGTGGTCATTTTGGAGATGAAGGCTGAAGAGAAGGAGGAAGTGCAGAAGCTGTAGAATGTGGGGGCGACCATGACTGACCTAGTGCCCGTAATCCTTGGCATCGGGAAGACGTGTTCCATCCCAGGGTCCGACTGGGTCCCGGTTTCCACTATTTTAATCCAGTGTGCGTCAGCGAGATGTACTGTCTCTGGCCACAAACAGCTGTCCATGTGTCCGTGCTTAGGTGGACCTTCCCAGTAACTGAGTTGTTGAGGGCACAGGTAATGTTTTGGGACATGTGCTTGTGTAAGGCAGGGACGGTGCACTGGGAGAAATAGTGGTGGATGGGAACTGAGTACCGAGGGACAGCTGCCGCTATGAGCTTGCAGAAAGATTACGACTCCACGAGCCTAAAAGGCAACATTTCAAGTGCAAGCAGTTTAGCGTGGCAGTTTAGCGCTGCGGACTGTGAGAGGTTGGCTGCGTATTTGCGCTTCTGTTCAAAGGACTGGGGTAGGGACAACTGAATGCTGCGCTGGGACAAGGACGTTTATGTGGCTTCTGCTGGTGGTGGTTGTGAGTGTGCAGCAACAGGTGCAGGGCAGGAGGCATCTTTGCCTGCGCCATGGACAGGGAATTGGCATGCACACACAACAGCGGAACAGGCATTGGTTTCACCCGCAGACATTGTTCCTGGACCCTGGAGTTCGGCCAAACTAGCCGATTGCTTTGCTGTCATGTGCCTGAGCATGCTGGGGGTTATCTGGACAGACTTTAAAAAAGAGCCAGACTCTGGAAGACCTAATAGTTGGACTGGCAACTTCCCTCATGTTGGTATTCCGGGGAACAGTTGCCTGCCTTGTGTCTGTGGCCCCCCACTGCTTGTTCCTGCCTGTTGTGGTGCTATGCCTCGCTCGCCCTCTGTGCTGCTGTCCTCCCTATGAATGTCACTTTGCCAGGTTGGGTCAGTGACTTTATCATCCATTAACTCGTCTTCCACGTACGCACCCTGGGCCCCCTCCTGACTTGCTGGCAATTGTGTCTCATCATTATCATTCACTTCTTGTGACAGTAATTGCACTTTACGAACGTCACCTTTGTGTGACCGTGGCTGCTCAAATATTGGGCCATGGCTACATGCGATCTCTTGTGGCCCCACGCTTGAAGTGGGCTGGGCAAGAGGTCCGAATTTATAAGTGAAAAAGTGAACAACTTTTCGGAGTGTGTTTTCACTTGTCTCCGAGCACTGGCATGGTGGGAGGAAGAAGGATCAGGGTGAGGAATATGTGGTCCAGACTTACGGCTACTGAGACTGGACCGTGTGGAAGACAGGGTGGTGGTGGTGGCAAACTGACTGAAAGCATTATCTGCTATCCAACCAACAACCTTTTCACACTGCTCTGGCTTCAAGAGTGGTGTTCAGCGGCTGCCAAGAAATTGGGACAGGAAGGTAGTTCGACATGATGTGGGTGTTTGTTGTGCTCCCTCAGCAGGCACAGTTTCATCTTGCCCATGGCCTCTGCCTCTGCATGCACCATCAGCATCATGTCCACTTCCCTGTCCCTTGCCTCGCGCCTTGCCCATTTTAAATGGAGTGTAATATTTGGCACGCTCCAAAAATTGTGACGATTTTTACAGCAGTAATATCGGATCACATCTGATGTCCACGGTTTTAGGCAGAGACCTTACAGATATGGTATTAGTCAACAACCAAGTGTAAATAGGTTGAACAACACACAACTGGCAGACTTTAACTGGAGTGTAATATTTGGCACACTCCAAAAATATGACGATTATTGCCACAGTAATATCAGATCACATCTGATGACCACGGTTTTAGGCATTGCCATTATAGATATGAATATTCAGAATTTAATGCAAACAAAAATGGATATCTGTAACAGCAGCAGACAGAACGTGCAATGGACCCTATTCTGCTGTATACAGTATCCACAAACTCTGCCTGCCTAACTCCTGCTATCACCAGTAATACTGTATATGCAGCTGGATTAGTCCTTGGAATGACTATTAGTTCAGATGTACAGTATATATAGCTGTGGAATACCTAATACCTCACTAAACTGCCAATTCTCTCCCTACCTCAGCAGCAGCTCTCCCTACTCTGCCTGTCTGAAGGGTAGACTGTGATGAGCATAGGGTCACCAAGTTTAATATAGACCTGATGACACTATGCGGCCAGCTAATCACTGTAATGCCACAACCAACATGGCTATGACATTACAGCGACTGGCAGGCAATCCCTGCATGTTAATTGGCTGTTTAAAAAGTGCCAAGAATGCGGGGCGGGGACCTGAGCTCCCATCAGAGCATTAGAAAAATACTCACCGAGCACTGAAGTTACTGAGCACTATGATGCTCGGGTGAGTACTGAATAGTGGCGAGCATGCTGGCTCATCACTAATCATTACTCATACGAAGAGATTTCATCAGATAGCTTGAACTCGACTGCAGGAGGCATGTATAAAGATTTCAGAACAAGGTTTGTTTTCAAGCTGAATTCTTGTAGTTATGTTCAGTTACAGTAGCATAGCCTGTAACACCTGCAGTAGGTAAAAAAAACTATTGTGAGCCAGAGTTGTAAGACATGAGGTTCTTAAGATGGCAAACATATGAAGAATGGAGAATAAAAAGAAGAAGAAGAGAGGGGTTACTAACATCAGAGCTAGGGAGGCAGACAGGCAGAGAGACAGGACAAAAATTTAAAAGGCAAACCTATTGCATAGCAATGCTACAGCAACAATACAATATAGATCTGTAATCTTAAAATTGTAAGCTTGCTAGCAGGACCCTCACTTCTCCTGTAACTGAAATATGTGTACTTTATATTATTATTTATTACAATATAATACTGTCTGATTTCCAAGTCATGGAACACGAAATACCCCCTTAGCGTCTCTGCAACCAAAGATCAGATCCTAAACTCTGCACAATAGAGTGGCTATCACAAAGCCTGAACGTGGAGGCCCACTTTCAGCTGACAAAAAAAGATCTTTTCAGTACCATTTACACCTCTACTATAGAACCAACATAGCTTTACAGCATTGTCAGTTGTAGTATGTATCCCAAGGGCCAGTTTCCTTACAGAACATTAACTATAAGACAATAGTAAAAAAAGCCCAGGCATTGCTAACATCTCCTTAGTTCTCAGAGCAGCAACTTCCTGACATATGTTGTAAAGTCATAGATTAAACGCCAACAGTTCTGCTCTTCATTGGCTTACTTGTTTCACCCTTTGCTTCCTCCAATCTGACTGTGACAGACTATGACAGCTACGGCACAAAGTCTCAGTTTTGGATTGCATAATTGTGCAGCACTTGAGCACAGCTCAGGAAGCTTAAGTGCTTCGGCTTCACATATAGATTAAATGTACAGTATATTAAAAATCTAGGCTATCTCTTGTTGGAAAAATAAAACTGTACAAGAGTAACACAATAAACGTAATATAAAGCGCTGTGTTAATGCATGGCTCGACGGTGGAGTTTGTAAAGAATTGGGAGGCACTTGCTGAAGTGAACCACTGGATAATCCCCATCCTGCTGAGGGCTTCCCCAGAGGTCTGAAACAGCGCCAAAGCCTCTTAAGCATATTGAGACAAAGCTTATTCTAAACTGAACTCGGCGCTAGCATCCACCATACTGCTTCCTGACAGCCTCCAATTGCTGCGCCTCTGTATTTGTGTTTCCTGCTGTTCGTATTTACTTCTTCCCAAAGCCACAACAGCTACAAAAACAAACAGCTCTTATTATTGCAATTCTTTTGTATCAATTCAGGTAAAGCGTTTCATTTCCCTTGTTGCTTTGCCTGAATAGTACAAACAGACTGCTTATACCTCAGAGAGACTAATTTGATGATTATAACTGTTCAGTCACATGTTTAACAACTGGTCACATAATTACTTTTATTTATCTCTATACAGAAGCAGAAGTCTATAAAACTCTCAAGTGCATTCATTGTGACAATACCGTGTATATTACACAGGCACAGTCACCCGGCTCTGTCATTGGAGGCGTACGCTGCCTATTTGTCACAAGCCAACAAGCTGCCGTTGGATGGAAAGAGGAAAACCTTTTCCGGAAACTAGCATTTTGTCAATAATATTGGTCTGTTTAAACACCAAGAGATGGGTACCATGGTTGTCTTATCAGGAGTTGAAAGTTTGGAGCCACTTTTATCACTTTATTAAAAAAAATGCATAAGTAGTAATTACATAATTTAATGTAATAGCAACTTTTAATTGTAAGTAAGGGCAATATAATATCAAACACTGCTCATATACAGGGAATTAAAGGGAATATGTCACCAGGTTTTTGCCACCTGATCTGAGACCGGCATAATGTAGAGAATAGATTGAGACCCTGATTTTGATAAAATCACTGTTTTATCAGCAGGAGGTTATCACTAGAGGACCAGTAAATCTGCAGGCATGAAGTCCTCCATATTCATGAGCTCTGCAAAATCACACCTCCACCACTGATTGGCAGCTTTCTGCCTATGCACAGTGTACACAGAATGCTGCCAATCAGTGGTGTGGGCGGGGTTAAACAGAGCTCAGCATTCAGACAAGAACTAGGTCAAAATAAAAGAAAACAACCCAGTAAGTGACACATCCCTGGAATCAGGGACTCTGCCCATACATCATGCTGCACTCAAGGAAGCAAAATCCTGGCAATAGGTTCTAATTGAGCAGAATACAGATACTATTTATGGCAGCCTGTATACTGCAGTGCTGATGGAGCTGTCAATATACCTGAGCGGCCTCTATGAACATTACATTGAGATGCAGGCTACCATGACTATGCAAGTACTCAGCTAAAGCTGGGTCCTCATGCAGATGTTACATTTCTTAAACTAACACACAAGAAAGATATCCTGATGCAGACAGTTAACAATTAATATAACAAAATCCATTAAGTTTGCATTGTTAGGTGTTGTGTTACTTTTTGCTGCAGCTCAATACCTTGCTGCATTGGGTATGTTTGTTATTTTAAGAAATGCTACATTTTTATATTTTTTTGCATTCAGCTCAGTTTTAAAGCATAATGCGCATCACAATTTATGTTAAAAGTATCAGCTACCATCATGCTTTATTCCAATATACTCCCAGTTGTTGGTCACAAACTGGCTCCACAGCTACATGTAAGATTGTGATCTGGTGATCTTTTCTAAACCTGGAAAGCCCCTTAAAAATAGCAAGGTACCTGGCCTCTAGTCAAGAGAAATATTAACCCTTTACTCCCCAGGGTGGTTTGCACATTAATGACCAGGCCAATTTATACAATTCTGACCACTGTCATTTTATGAAGTAAGAACTCTGGAACTCTTCAACGGATCCCCCTGATTCTGAGAATGATTTTTCGTGACATATTGTACTTCATGATAGTGGTAAAATGTATTCAATATGACTTGTGATTATTTGTGAAAAAATGGAAATTTGGCAAAAATTTTGAAAATTTTGCAATTTTCAAACTTTGAATTTCCATGCCCTTAAATCAGAGAGATATGTTACACAAAATAGTTAATAAATAACATTCCCCTCATGTCTACTTTACATCAACACAATTTTGGAACCAAAATTTTTTGTTGTTAGAGAGCTATAAGGGTTAAAAGTTGACCAGTGATTTCTCATTTTTACAACAAAATTTATGAAACCATTTTTTTAGGGACCACATCACATTTGAAGTGACTTTGAGGGGCCTTTATGACAGAAAAATACCCAAAAGTGACACCATTCTAAAAACTGCACCCCTCAAGATGCTCAAAACTACATTCAGGAAGTTTATTAACCCTTCAGGTGCTTCACAGGAATTTTTGGAATGTGGAAGAAAAAAATTAACATTTCTTTTTTTTCACAAAAATGTTACTTTAGACCCCAATTTTTTTATTTTCGCAAGGGTATCATTAAAAAATGAGCCCCACTATTTGTTGTGAAATTCCTCCTGAGAATATTGATACCCCATATGTGGGAGAAAACCACTGTTTTGGCGCACGGCAGGGTTCGGAAGGGAAGGAGCGCCATTTGACTTTTTGAATGTAAAATTTGCTTGAATAATTAGCGTACGCCATGTTGCGTTTGGAGAGCCCCTGATGTGCCTAAACAGTGGAAACCCCCACAAGTGACCCCATTTTGGAAAGTAGACCCCTCAGGGAACTTATCTAGATGTTTGGTGAGCACCCTGATCCCCCAGGTGCTTCACAGAAGTTTATAACATTGAGCCGTAAAAATAACATTTTCACATTTTTTCAACAAAAATGTTTTTCAGCCTCCAATTTTGCATTTTCATAAGGGTAACAGGAAAAATTGCACCATGTAATTTGTTGTGCAATTTCTCCTGAGCAAGCAGATACCCTATATGTGGGAGAAAACTACTGTTTGGGCACACAACAGGGTTCAGAAGGGAAGGAGCGCCATTTCACTTTTTGAATGTAAAATTTGCTTGAATAATTAGCGGACGCCATGTTGCATTTGAAGAGCCCCTGATGTGCCTAAACAGTGGAAACCCCCACAAGTGACTCCATTTTGGAAACTACATCCCTCAAGGATTTTATCAAGGGGTATAGTGAACATTTTGAACTCAGAGGTACGACACAGAATTTGATAACATTAGGTCATCATATTGAAAAAGTTGTCCTTAGTCTTGAGTGCAAGTGCTCGTTTCTTGATTTTGCATCAGGTACTCGGGTATGCACCAAGTATCGCGGGTGCTCAACTGACGTGCTCGAGTCCCCGCCCGCATGTTTCACGGGTATTAGACACCCAAAAAAAACATGCGGGGATCGCACGAGCATGGCAGGCAATCCTCGCAAGGTTTTTTTGGCTGTATAAAAGCTGCAAAACATATGGGGCAGAGACTCGAGAATGTCACTCGAGCACCCGCTATACTCAGTGCATACCCAAGCAACCAATACAAACTCAAGTAGAGAGCACTTGAGCTCAACACTATTTGCCATATCATCATCATTTTTTTTCTTTACTTCTGAAAAAATCCCAACACAACCCTCACCCCAACCCTAATACAACCCAACCCTAATACAACCCCAAACCTAACCCTAGCCCAACCCTAACCCTAGCAAAATCCTAACACTAACTCTAGCACAACCCTAACCCTAGCCCAGCCCTAACCTTAGTCTAACCCTAGCCCAACCCTAACCCTAGCCCAACCCTAACCCTAGCACAACCCTAACCCTAGCCCTAGCACAACCCTAACCCTAGCAATACCGTAACCCTAGCCCTAGCACAACCCTAACCCAAGCACAACCATAACCCTAATCCTAGAGTTTATTTTTTATGCCGTTCCTCGTGCGGTATAAGTGATTAGACAATTTTATTCTTCAGGTCAGTGCAATTACAGCGATACCAGATTCATATCAGGTTTTTATGATTGACAGCTGTCACACACTAAAAAACCCTTTTTTTGCAGACTTGTTTTTGCATCGCCATATTTTGAGAGCTATAATTTTCCCATATTTCGGCTGACAGAGTCATGTGACGGCTTGTTTTTGTGGGACAAGTTGACTTTTTATTGGTACCATTTTCGGGCACGTGACATTTTTTGATCTCTTTCTATTGTGATTTTTGGGAGGCAGATTAACCAAAAACCAACAATTCAGGAATTTTTTTTTGGGGGGGGGTTTTATGCCATTTCGCGTGTGGTAAAATTGATAAGGCAGCTTTATTGTTCGGGTCAGTATGTTTACAGCGGTACCACATTTATATTTTTTTTGTGTTTTGGCGCTTGTACACAATAAAAACTATTTTATAGAAAAAAGAATTGTTTTTGCATTGCTTTATTCTGAGAGCAATAACTTTTTTATTTTTCGGCCGCTGGAGCAGTATGGCAGCTTGTTTTTTGCGGGACAAGATGACGTTTTCAGCAGTACCATTTTTTTCTACATTCGTCATTTTGATCACGTTTTATTCCATTTTTTGTTTGGTGGTATGATGATAAAGCATAGTTTTTTGCTTTGTTTTTTTTTTTTTTTTTTACCGTGTTCACCAAAGGGGTTAACTAGTGGGACAGTTTTATAGGTCAGGTCATTCCGGATGCGGCGATACCAAATATGTGTACTTTATTGGTTTATTTTTTTTTTTCATAAGATTATTTATTTATTTATTGGTACAATATATTTTTCTTTTTTGGGGGATTATTTTTTCATTTTTTTTAATATTTTTAAACAATTTTTTTTCCACTTTCTGACATTTTTCTTACTTTTACACATTGTCCTACTATGGGACTTTCACTTTTTACATTCTGATCGGCTGTATAGCACAGGAATGCAGAACCATCCCTGTACTATACAACCTGTCAGAACTGCACAGGGAGAAGTTACTTTGGTCGCGCACTGCGCATGACTAAAGTAACTTCTTGCCTCCTGGTGACCCAGATGTTGTCATGATGACATCGGGTCACCATGACAACATCCAGGACCGGACTCAGACGCCGCGGGACGCCAGAGAGGAGGTAAATATCGGCACTTACCTCCCACCTTGATTTCAATCGCAGCATTTCGGGGGTTAACCTTTCCCTGCAAATAGCTTGTGTGCGGGCGAAATCGCCTGGGCGTACTAGTACGTATCTGGCTCTTAAGTCCCAGGGTGCAGATACGTATTAGTACGCCTTGGGCCAGAAAGGAGTTAATGATTGTGATTGTGTGATTGACAATTCTTTTAAAAAACAGCCTAAGGCCATGTGCCCACGTAGCATTTTTACGGCTGTGAAAACGCCGCGAAAACACTTGTAAAACAGTTTGCCATGCAAAGCAATGTGAATTCGGATGTGCTGTGCACATGATGCGCTAATTTGTGCGCTGAATTCGCATTGCGTTGCAAAATGCAGCATGACCATTTCTACCGCGATTACGCTGCAAATTCTCGGCCATTGAGGAACAATGAAACGCAGCAAACCCGCAGGTATATGTGGATTTGCTGCGTTTTCAATTAAATTCAATGGCCGCGAATTTGCAGCATAATCGCGGTGCGTGTGGTACCCGGGATGAAGAGGAGACTACAACTCCTCTCATCCCGGCTACCACGCGGTGAAAAAAAGAAATAAAAAAGTTAAAAATAAACCTGTATATTCACCTCTCCGGCGGCCCCCGGTCTGCTCTCCGATCTCCTCCAGTCTGCTCCCGGCCATGTCCTCTCTCCTCAGCGTCCCGCGGTGTACTGTCAGGACCTGTGGTGACGTCATTTAGTCACCTGATGGTCACGCGACCGCTGACTTCGGCGGTCAGGTGATGGTCGCTTGACCATCAGCTAACTAAATTACGTCACCGCACGTCCTGACAGTACACTGCGGGACGCTGAGGAGAGAGGACGCGGCCGGGAGCAGACTGGAGGAGACCGGAGAGGTGAGTATACAGGTTTTTTTCTATTTTTAACGTTTTAATTCTCTTATTTTTTTACTATAGATGCTGCATTTAAAGCATCAGTTGTTCACACATTATAAATCCATGCCGGTTGCATGGATTTATATAGTGTGACCAACTTGTCAAGCACTTTTCCAAGTGATGCTCAAAATCGTTAGAAAACTGCTTGAAAAAACGCATGCGAAAACGCTGAAAAAACGCAGGCAAAAAAGCAGGGTACCCCTTAGCAGTAATAGGTCACTGTTAGAGATAAGTGGATCTTTTGAAATTTGACCTCGCCGACTTCACCGAATTGTCCCCAAAAAGTTGATCTGCGGAGAATAAATCTGCACTAATCTCAATACTTGTAATTGCTGCAAAATGGTTGTGGGAAAGATGTGAGAGCGCAAGAAAGAACCTTACTGACCACAAGAGCTTACACTTTACTGGGGAGAGAGAGAAAGCCCCACTGACCAAAAGAACTTACACACTATAGGAGAGAGATGACTCTGCTGATCATAAGAGTTTACACTCTACAAGAGAGAGAAAGAGAGGAATCTGCCGACCATAAGAGCTTACACTCTACAGGTGAGAGAGAGAGGACCCACTGACCATAAGAACTTAGACAGTACAGGAGAGAGAGGACCCTGCTGACCATAAAAGTTTACACTCTCTGGGAGAGAGAAAGAGAGGACTCTGCTGACCATAAGAGCTTACACTCTACAGGAGAGCGAAAGAGCAGACCCCATTAACCATAAGATCTTACACTCTACAGGAGAGAAAGACTTACCCACTGACTCTGAAGATGGAAAAAACTCTGCCATACAAATTGTGCTCCACTGGGAACTGGAGCCGCTCATCTATGATGGCCCAGGTATTGACCTCCCTTATACAAGGTGTGATAATCCGTAAGATGTCATAGCTGCAGGGAATTATGGAGAGGTCCGCACAGCAATGCAAAATTGCCCGCCCTCTGAGGCTTCAGCAGTGTGGGAAATGGTGTCAGGCAAGTTTTTTTTTGATGAACCACAAAGTGAATCTCAAAATGTTAGAACTTGCATGAAACCATGAATTTCAGGAAATTCGACTCAAAGTTAATCATCCACAGATCGATGGGCTCATCTCTAGTCACTGTAAATTATTATGTATCCATTGAGTTATATATTGTATAGAGTTTGCTATAAACACAGCAACTGTAATGCATCATTGAAAATTTAAAATGATGACATATAAAAGTATCTCAATCTTATCTGTTCCTTTAGGGACAAAAATTTACCAGTGTTTCTGCACAGATCTTTGTTTTTAATTTTTATTAACAAGAAAAGCAAATAACTTTCAGCTTACCCAGCAGGAGGCACAATTTGTAGTGATATGGGAAGGAAATGCACTGTTAGGGATGTAATCAATGCATTAATTATTGAGGAGGGAAATTACATATCACTGGTTCTGAAGGAATTTTGCATTTTAAAAACAATATCACTACTGCAGGTGTATGTGGGAATGGGAATAAGCCAAGCAGAATATTCACTTATTTCAGGGATGTACAGAAACACAATGTGGACAATTAGGCTATGTGCCCACGATGCAGAAATGCTCAGGATTTTTTCCTGAGCGTTTCTGCATCTCCCTGGCAGAAAAAAACGCATGCGGATTGTACATGCGGATTGTACATGCATTTTCCTGCCAGGGACATGCGGAAGTGAAGCGTTCTTCACTTGCATTTCCACATGTGGGTTGACAAGTGCTTTCCAAGCGATTTTAGCATCACTTGGAAAGTGCTTGACAACTTGGTCACACTATATAAATCCATGCAAACGGCATGGATCTATATAGTGTGACCGTAAAGAATGGTAAAAAATAAAAAAATAAATATATACTTACCTTCTGATGGCCCCTGGTGTCTTGTTTGCCTCCGTCCAGGCTGCCGGCAGCTCGCGGTACACTGAGGGACCTGCCGACGTCAGCGTCGCGTGACCCGTCACATGACTATGACGTCAGCGCAGGTCCTTCAGTCCATCGCTAGCTGCCAGCATGAAAGGACGAGTGCAGCGGGGGCCGCCAGAAGGTAAGTATATATTTATTTTTTATTTATTCTTTTTTTTTACAGTTTTCTATGGTACCCGGGTCTGGAGGAGAGTCTCCTCTCCTCTAGACCTGGGTACCATCTGCACATTGGAACGCATGCTTTCTGCATGTCCTTATCTAATGAAGCCGAATGCACGCGTTCTAATGCAAGTCAATGGCGGCAAAAACACAGCGCCTCTGCAAAATAGTTGGCAGTGCTGCGTTTTTTTCCGCAATGATAATCCGCAGCGGAAATTTCCGCAGCATGTGCTCAGCACATGCGGATTATCATTGGGGGACATGGCAGGCCTTCTACCATGCATTTTTTAAGCGTTTCTGCAGCGTTCTTGCTGCTGCGGAAACGCTTAAAAAACGCATCGTGGGCACACAGCCTTATTAAAGGGAATCTGTGAGTAGGATTGTCCCTCCTAAGCCATCTATATGGGCATGTAGGTCATAGGAAGCTGAATAAAATGATACCTTGATATCTGCTATCTAATGGCTTATTCCAGAGAAATCCACATTTTTCTTAAATGAGCTGTTCAGGACTATGCATGCTGAGAATAGCTGTGAGACTTTGCTCACTCACGCCCATACAAGTCTATGGGTGCATGTGAAACATCAGACTGCATTCAGATGTCATCCAAGTGAAGTGCAATTACCGCGGACACAGGCAATCATGCTGGAGAATCGGAGCACAGAGTTTGATCTGAGAGCATTTACATAATCGGCCCCGATTCTCTTGCATGTGAAAATCGATGGCCATGTAAGCATGCCCTGACACATCTGCAGTTTCCTCTTAGTGCTTTAGTGCTTCAGCTTCCATCTCACAGGCAGACAAGGTTGCAATATTGATGCAATACAGCAGATCTGAGAGAGCTGCAGCTGCCAACTTGTTTGTTATGAGACAAAGTTCAGTACTAATGTTCTGTGTTAGTTATATGTTTCACACTGGTAACTCCCCTGTCATTTATAATAATCTCTGGAGGCAGATTCTCATGTAGATCAGTGTCCAGCTCATAGTCCTGAACAGCTCATTTACATATAAGAAAAACATGGATTTCTCTGGAATAAAACATCAGATTGTAGATATCAAGGTATCATTTTATTCATTTTCCTATGACCTACATGCTCATATAAACAGCTTAGTAGGGACTATACTACTGAAAAATTCCCTTTAAACTAGAACCAGGTTAGAACAACATTTTAGGAGTCAATCCATTGACATTTTTATTTTTCAATTTGGTTATTTGGTTAATCATTAACACAATGATTTTCCATTAAACTTTAAGTGCACAGTGAGCTTGTCATATCTTCAGAGGATTCCTCACTATATCCATACAGGTACACTTTAATCAATGACAATGGGCACACTTGCCTTATAACTCATTATGGAGAATAATTCTAAATCCAAGATTGATTTCCTTCTAAGATCTCTATTGTGAGGCTTCAACTAAACTCTATCCTGTATCTATATAGAACTGGATGATAAAATTTTGCATCTATTGTTAAACTAGACAAGCATTTTGTAAAAAAAATCCAAAATTTGCTAAAAAAAAAAAAAGGCGCCATTTTCCAAGACCTGTAGCGTCTCCATTTTTCAGGATGTTGGGCCAGATGAGGGCTTATTTTTTGCGTGCCGAGTTGATGTTTTTATTGATATCATTTTGGGTTAGATCCGATGTTTTGATCGCCCGTTATTACATTTTATTGCAATGTTGCGGAGACCAAAAAACGTAATTCTGGTGTTTAGAATTTTTTTCTCATTAAGCCGTTTGCCGTTTGGATTAATTCTTTTTTTATATTGATAGATCGGGCGATTCTGAATGCGGCGATACCAAATATGTGTACGTGGGTTTTTTTATTATTATTTTATTTTGAATGGGGCAAAAGGGGGTGATTTAAACTTTTATATTTTTTACATTTTTTTAATATTTTCAAAAACATTTTTTTTACACTTTTTGCTTGCTTCTATAGTCTCCATAGGAGACTAGAAGCAGCAACTGTCCGATCACCTCTGCTACATAGAGGTGATGAGCAGATCACCTCTATGTAGCAGAAATGCTCCTGTGCTATGAGCGCTGACCACTAGGTGGCGCTCATAGCGATCATTACATGACGACCACTGGGGTCTGCTGTAGACCCAGGGTTGTCATGCCCTCCCATCAGTGACCCGCGATCGCGTGACGGGGTCACCAATGGGTAAGTGACGCGCTTCCGGCGCGGCCCTGTTAAATGCCGCTATCAGAGATTGACAGTGGCATTTAACTGGTTAACAGCCGCGGGTGGATCGCGATTCCACCCACGGCTGTTGAGGGTACATGTCAGCTGTAATAATCAGCTGACATGTGCTCAGTTCAGTGCGGGATCACCGCCAGAGCCCTCATTGAACCGGGGGTGATGGCCTGGGGCGTACTAATACGCCCCAGGCTTTAAAGGGGTTAATTTCCCTCTGTTACAACAATATCATGGGAGAAGCGATCCCTCTTCCCCTACAACCACAATTGTTATGTCATTGCTTATGCACCAGTCATAATTACTTATAAAAGGAGGACTTTTTCAAGCATATTTAAAATATAAATGTTGGAAGTTAGTCTGATAAAGTAAAGTATTACAGAGTATACGAGCAGCACTAGAGAAGTCTTTGAAAATGTAATGTGAGTTTGTGATGAGGTAAGATGATGAATGCAGGTCAGTAGCTATGCAAAACCCCTCTTCTAAGACTAAAAATAGTCTACTCACATATATCCCATTTATTATAATACAATCCAGAAATTTAAAACCATAATACATTTTCATGTGCAAAACATCTGTCTTCCACAGTCTTCCCTCTTATACTGTACAGTGATCCATTATATTCTCAAAATAAAAATATGTAGCTATTTCTCGTGATAACAGATCCTCCGTCATTGTCCTAAAATCACTCCAGATTTAAACTTTACGATTGTTATTGAGATTACAGGAAAAATATGCTTTTAATGTAATTCATACTATGACGGGGAAAGTGCTGAAAAGAAATGCAAAACCAGTCTTGTTATTACAGATAATACTGTTACAGTGGAACAAGCCCATATTATGTTATCTTGTACATGCTTAGTAAGGACATTATTTTCACAGTTGATGTATATTACATGGTCATTATCTAAATCAGTAATGTCCATGTGAGTCCAAACCAAAAACTGATTTTTCTAAAAATAAATAAATAAAAGAGAATATACAGTACAGACCAAAAGTTTGGACACACTTTCTCATTTAAAGATTTTTCTGTATTTTCATGACTATGAAAATAGTACATTCACACTGAAGGCATCAAAACTATGAATTAACACATGTGGAATTATATACTTAACAAAAAAGTGTGAAACAACTGAAAATATGTCTTATATTCTAGGTTCTTCAAAGTAGCCACCTTTTGCTTTGATGACTGCTTTGCACACTCTTGGCATTCTCTTGATGAGCTTCAATAGGTAGTCACCGGAAATGGTTTTCACTTCACAGGTGTGCCCTGTCAGGTTTAATAAGTGGCATTTCTTGCCTTATAAATGGGGTTGGGACCATCAGTTGTGTTGTGCAGAAGTCAGGTGGATACACAGCTGATAGTCCTACTGAATAGACTGTTAGAATTTGTATTATGGCAAGGAAAAAGCAGCTAAGTAAAGAAAAACGAGTGGCCATCATTACTTTAAGAAATGAAGGTCAGTCAGTGCAAAAAATTGGACAAACTTTGAAAGTGTTCCCAAGTGCAGTTGCAAAAACCATCAAGCGCTACAAAGAAACTGGCTCACATGAGGACCGCCCCAGGAAAGGAAGACCAAGAGTCACCTCTGCTTCTGACGATAAGTTTATCCGAATCACAAGCCTCAGAAATCACAGGATAACAGCAGCTCAGATTAGAGACCAGGTCAATGCCACACAGAGTTCTAGCAGCAGACACATCTCTACAACAACTGTTAAGAGGAGACTTTGTGCAGCAGGCCTTCATGGTAAAAGAGCTGCTAGGAAACCACTGCTAAGGACAGGCAACAAGCAGAAGAGACTTGTATGGCCTAAAGAACACAAGGAATGGACATTAGACCAGTGGAAATCTGTGCTTTGGTCTGGTGATGAGTCCAAATTTGAGATCTTTGGTTCCAACCACCGTGTCTTTGTGCGACGCAGAAAAGGTGAACGGATGGACTCTACATGCCTGGTTCCCACCGTGAAGCATGGAGGAGGAGGTGTGATGGTGTGGGGGTGCTTTGCTGGTGACACTGTTGGGGATTTATTCAAAATTGAAGGCATACTGAACCAGCATGGCTACCACAGCATCTTGCAGCGGCATGTTATTCCATCCGGTTTGCGTTTAGTTGGACCATCATTTATTTTTCAGCAGGACAGTGACCCCAAACACACCTCCAGGCTGTGTAAGGGCTATTTGACCAAGAAGGAGAGTGATGGGGTGCTATGCCAGATGACCTGGCCTCCACAGTCACCAGACCTGAACCCAATCGAGATGGTTTGGGGTGAGCTGGACCGCAGAGTGAAGGCAAAAGGACCAACAAGTGCTAAGCATCTTTGGGAACTCCTTCAAGATTGTTGGAAGACCATTTCCGGTGACTACCTCTTGAAGCTCATCAAGAGAATGCCAAGAGTGTGCAAAGCAGTCATCAAAGCAAAAGGTGGCTACTTTGAAGAACCTAGAATATAAGACATATTTTCAGTTGTTTCACACTTTTTTGTTAAGTATATAATTCCACATGTGTTAATTCATAATTTTGATGCCTTCAGTGTGAGCGTACAATTTTCATAGTCATGAAAATACAGAAAAAAATTTAAATGAGAAGGTGTGTCCAAACTTTTGGTCTGTACTGTATATATATATGTCCAAGCCCCCTCAATACTCAGTGACCCCTACTGTCTCGCTCTCTGTGCCTACTCTATCTATCCCTTATTCTCACAACTAAGCTAACACCACCCAGGTCCTAGTTTAAAAGCTCCTTCAATCCGTTTGACTATTTTTTCCATCAGCACAGCTGCACCCTCTCCATTGAGGTGCAGACGCCCCTACCGTAGAGGCTGTAGCCAACAGAGAAGTTTGCCCAGTTCTCCATGAACCCAAACCCTTCCTTCATGCACCAATTTCTAGGCCACTTATTTATCTTTCTAATCTCCCATTGTCTTTTGAGTGACACTTGTGGCATCAGCATTATTTCTGAAAAAAACACCTTGGAGGTCCTTGCCTTCAGCTTCTCTCCCAGTTCCCTGTAATCATTTTCAAGGGTCTTCTACCTCCTTTACCTTTGTCAGTGGTACCAATGTGTACCATGACTGCTGAGTTTTCCCCAGCCCCACCCAGCAATCTGTCTATCCAATCCACAATATGTCGAACCCAAGCACCGGACAGACAACACACTGTTCGTCATTCATGGTCTCGGCAGCAGATGACCCTGTCTGTCCATCTAGTTATAGAGTCCCCTACCACCAACATCTGTATGGCCTTCGCTGCACACTCCTATTTCCCTCCTTCCTACAGCAGTCGTTTTCCTGGTTAATAGGAGCAACATCCTGCTGTAGTGATCCCAGTCACTGGATTGCAATCCTAATATCAGCCAAACAGGCATATTTACTAGGTTGTGCCAGTAAAATCTTTAATAATGCATGCATTTGAACTGTAAAATCTGGTGACAGATCTTCTCTAAATGCATCTGACCAATCACTTCACGTCTGCTCCTGGGATCACAACATCTCTGGGACAAATTGAAGCAGAAGCAGCACACTCCCTGATTGCATACACATGGTTCAGTGATAGTAAAAAGACCAAAAAAAATTTCTCCTCTTAACCTCTGATCTCGCAAATAAAACCCATTAGCATTTATCAAACAAATATAAATGGATGTGAAGGAGTTAACATAAATGAGAAGATAGAGAATATCATTTGATACCGCATATTTCTTGTGGTAAATCTAGAGCGATCAGGCAGCCCATGCCGTCTATCGTTCTGCAAGCAGAGGCCAGTGAACGAAATCCCCTATAGAGATTACATTGTTGGGGGATCTTTTATAAAACTTGATGGCGCCTGTGGGTGGCAAAATCTCTTATGACTTAACACTAGTGATGTAACTCTATGTCACGTCTGAAATACAAATGTCTCCGGGCCTCAGGTGCTAAGCATCTATGGTCACTGTCTAAAAAAAACCTATATGTTACAGTGACAGAACCTCGCAATGTGATATATTGGTATCTGACCTAACAATATCTCATGTCGCTACACCAGTATTAATATTAACACATTTTGAAGCTATGTCTGCTGTTCTGGTGTATCTCAAAGCATTTCACACCTTTCTCCCAACCAGAGAAATAATCTAACACAGGACACTTCTACAGTGAATAGAATGACTAAGTGAAGGTGCGCTTAGTGAACATCGCTCCATACCGCATACTGTTGTCTCTCAGTCATACACATCGCTGTCACCTACTGTATAATGTCTACACTCTCACTCTTTCTCTTTTCCTTTCTTCTTCTCTCTCCCTCTTTCCCACTCTTTATATATATATATATATATATATATATATATATATATATATATGTTGGAGGTAAAAGGTAAAAAAAAATAACAAAACTAGGTACAGCTGTTACAGGTTGTCCCTCTGCCACTGCCCATGGTCTTTGTTGAAAGGCTACAGCGGTGGTGTGACAACTACAGCCCTCATGAACTTTGCAGTTAATCACTGGGCTCAGCAGTCTTATGCCATTTACATTGACGTGATCGTTGATCTTAGTGACTGGCTGAAACAGATACATGTGCTGTAATCAGGAGGTTGCCTCTGCAACCTGTCAACAAAGTCTGGCGTCAGTGACACATGTAGCAGTGGATATACCTGTAGGCCTAAAAGAGTTGTCTAGTTTATCCTTATGTTACCTATTGTAGTGAAGACGGGATTTGGTGGCACTTAAGATCAACACTGATCTTCTCCTTTGAGAAGCAAGAGCTGTCCACTTGTCAGTGCAGCTTTCCTCAAAGGCTGTACAACACTCCTGTTTTCAGTATGGCCGCTGATTGAGATGCATATGGCAAGACCAGTCCATCCGCCTTCTCAACTTGATAAACATTGCATGTGGAAAAGTTATTCTTCTGTTGAAGGACCCTGGTAGACAGGACTGATCACATGCTCCCCCTTCAGCAGCCATTTTGAGAACAAAAGTGCTGTGCAGTCTGTGAGTAAGGCTGTACTAACAGAAGAACCTGTAATACTTATATATTAGTATCCGCCACAAAATCACATCCCCCAGCTCATTTATTAAATTAAAGAAAAAGTGGTCTATCGTTTCAGGAGTTTACACTGAGACAATCAGAGGCTTTTTCTTACAAATTTCAAGAAAATCCATAAGAAAAATAATCATGGCATGCTCCACAACATGTTAAAATGCTTAAAGGGAACCTGACAGGTGATACACGCTGTCAAAACTGTGAGCATCGTGTATCAGCCACTGTCCGTAGTATCCCAGCAATGTATGTTTGACTCTGAAACGCTCTGGTGTTTCAGAGAAAAACATACTTTTAATAGCTGCCACATGGGTGACTAGTCATATAGGAGTATCCATGGCAGACCCTCCACCCGGCACCCGCTGACAGTCACTGACAAGCCTCTGACTATACACACACTTGTCAGGTACTGTCAGTGGGCAAGGAGAAGCCGCTGGGGACCCCCCAGAATGAGTAGTCCCTGGCAGCTATTAAAGTACAGGGTGGGCCATTTATATGGATACACCTAAATTAAATGGGAATGGTTGGTGATATCAACTTCCTGTTTGTGGCACATGAGTATATGGAAGGGGGAAAACTTTTCCAGATGGGTGGTGACGGATACTGGAAGCCAAAATGGCCAAATTCAAAATGGCCGCCATGGTCACCACCCATCTAGAAAAGTTTTTCCCCTCTCATATACTAATGTGCCACAAACAGGAAGTTCCTATCACCAACCATCCCCATTTAAATTAGCTGTATCCATATAAATGGCCCACCCTGTATATTTTTCTCTGGAATGCTGCGTTTCAGAGTCAAACATACCTGGCTGTGATCTTACAGACAGTGGCTGACACATGCTGCCCACAGTTTGGACAGCATGGATCACCTGTCAGATTCCCTTTAAGACGTGTCCCTTTGAAGCATTGTTTTTAGGAAAGAGTACAGTGCCTCTAATCAGCAGTCTAATTTCCAATATCACAACCATAAGATGTAATTCTGCTACACATTTGTGCAAGTATTGGTATGCAAACAATCTCTAAGCAGAAGCATAAATTATATTATTGTTTGCCACTTATAAAATCCACAAAATTGACATGACATGTACTGTATCTAAGAATGTGTATTTGTTGCAATCCCTATAGTTAAAAGAATTGCTAAATTATGGTTTCATAAGCATCTCTTTGGTTTGAAGCAGATGGTTGCCAATTTGTGACAATGAATTTAGCTAATAGCAGGGCAATAATAGGACAGTTCATTCTGCAAACTAAGCATTTCATGCAAGAGTTCACTGGTAGGAAAACATGCAGTTAAAAGAAATCTTAGAGTTACCCCGTACTAGTCATTTGAGTGCAAGATAACACATGCCATCTGTAATATATGATTTAGGGTTTGGGTTTTTTGTTTGTTTGGTTAGGTAACTTTAAAATTGTCTCTCCTGCAATATATAGTGAATCTGTAAGGTACAGTCATAACCCATAACGTAATTATCCCTAATAAATTATTTTTGGATTTCGCCACAATATACAGTAGATCCATTACAATATACCATGGTAGTCTTGCTATTATTTACAAAGTGCTTTTGGGCAAGATATTTTTTGTATGATCAACACTAAGTAATAAAGATTATAATGTAATTTTCTGGGGTTTTGTGCATGCAACTCTCATTTGAAATCCATTAGTAGTAAAAAGAACATAAGCATAAAAATACTTACATATTGTATTTCAGTATTCACACTAGTCACAAAAGGGTGACATTTTCTGTTCTCTTTAGCTTAATTTCAGCTTTACTGTGGGGCTTGAGGAAGAGTAAGGAGAGTCTTAATGGAGTAAGGGGAGTACCCTTGAATGAATAATTGCCTGTCACTGTGCTCTCTGAACAAAATATGACCCCCCAAAACTATCCCTCTTATGGTACAAGGCCTCAACTTTTCCTCTTCTATAAAATATTGCCTGTCATTATGAAATACAACACTTCCCCCTTATTATCCATAACCACTACTGTTTGCCCTTTTGAAGTATAACTGCCACACTGTCTGCCTTTATTAGCTATAATGGTCATACAGTCCACCCTTATTAGCTATAACTTCCACATCGTCCATCCTGATTAGCTATAACCACCACTTTCTGCCATTATTAGCTATAATTGCCACACTGTAAGCCATTATTATCTACAGTATAAGAGCCACAATATTCACCTCTATTAGCCATTACCACCACACTGACCATTCCTATTAGCTATAACCTCCACACTGACCCTTTTGTTAAGTGTCCTACCTTGCTTCCCCCTTTTTATACTGGCCTCTTCACACTTTGTCCCCACCAATCTTTATTCTGTGCACACTCTCCCCATTCTGCATACTAACCCCTCAGTATTGTTCCCTCACACTATCATCTCTCGCTGCCCCTCTCTGTACTTTCCCCAATATTGTTGAATCCTACACTGTGTCCCTTCTCACACTTCCCTCCCATACTGTGCATTCAAAATGTCCCCCCCCACACACTGCCCCCTCTTTATACTGCCCTCTCATTCACTCACACACATAGTTTCTATACACTGTCTCTCACAATGTTCCCACCCCTTCTTGCATGTTTCTTCGGCTCTATTGGAGCTCTTCATTATCATCGTCTTCTTCTCCTCTTCTGCAGGCATGCTGCGACGTCTGCAGGTGACCTCATTATGATGCTATACATCACGTTGACCCCAGTCACATAGAGCACTACACATGTGTGTGCATTATGTATGAAGAGAAAAACATGTCCAGTGTGAGCATACACACAAGATGAAAAATTGCCTATATCTATGACAGAAAAAAATAATTGGTGAGGATAAACAGTATAGAAAAAAGCTAGTGGCTATTATAGGGAATATGTCACCAGTCACCAATCACCAAGTTTTTGCTTCCCCATCTGAGAGCAGCATTATATAGGGGCAGAAACCCTGATTCCAGCAATGTATCATTAATTGGTCTGCTTTCTGCAGTTTTGATATAATCATTCTTTTATCTGCTGCAGTGCTCTGGATGCGGAATGCATGAGCAGAAAGCTGACAATTAGAGGAGAGGGCACAGTTATACAGAGCTCATGAACATGAAGGACTACTTGGCAGCAGGTTTGCTTGTCCTACTCAAGCAGTCCAATAAGAGACATGGCCCTAAAATCAGGGTCACTACTTCTGCATTATGCTGCTCGCAGATTAGGTGACAAAATCCTGATAACAGATTCCCTTTAAGTATCTTATTAAACATCAGAGGTGACCCTCAAAGTTCAACTCAGTCAACTTAAGGCTATGTGCAGACAGTTTTTGATGCATTGAAAAAACATCAGGTTTTGAAGCAAAAACAGCTTCAGGAAGTGCTCCTTTTGGGGGGGAGTTTTGGGAGGAGTTTTTCTATTTCTGAAGCCATTTTGAAAAGTTTATGAAGCAGTTTGGAACATTTTTTTTTTGCAGTCGCTTGATTAAACATTGCCTAGTTTGGAGCAGACTCCATCAGCATCCATTTTAAAGAAGTGATAAGTATTTTTTTCTTCAACTAGGCATTTTTGAAAACTTGATGTGGAAAAAATGCTCAAAAACTTTTAGATATAAACATCAAAGAGGATTAATAATGAAATCAATAAGAAGAGTCTTTTAAGCATTTTTTACGCAATTTTTGTGGCATTTGTTGGAAAACGCTATCTGAACATAGTCATACTAATCTTGAAACGTACGTCTTAATCCAATTTGGTACTCTAGTGATAATTTAGGTGTGGTATAATATTGTGGTTGAATAGTTATAAGTTAATTTCTTTTATGGTGTAAAATTTGCAAATGGTATTGGCTAAAAAGAAGCCATCATTTTTGTTTATATAGCTCCTATATACAGTTGTGCTCAAAAGTTTACATACCCCGGCAGAATTTTTCCTTTCTTGGCCTTGTTTCAGAGAATATGAATGATAACAAAAAATCGTTTTCTCCACTCATGGTTATTGGTTGGGTGAAGCCATTTATTGTCAAACTACTCTTTTTAAATCTTAATGACAATCAAAAATAGCCAAATGACCCTGATGAAAAGTTCACATACCCTGGTGATTTTGGCCTGATAACATGCACAGAATTTGACACAAATGGGTTTGAATGACTACTAAAGGTAACATCCTCACCTGTGACCTGTTTGCTTGGAATCAGTGTGTGTGCATAAAAGCTGAGTGAGTTTCTGGGATCCAGACAGACTATTGCATCTTTCATCCAGCCACTGACGTTTCTGGATTGTGAGTCATAGGAAAAGCAAAAGAATTGTCAATGCATCTACTGTAAAAATGTAGTTGAACTGTATAACACAGGAAAGGGATACAAAAAAATTACCAAGGAATTGATAATGCCAGTCAGCAGCATTCAAACTGTGATTAGCAAATGGAAAATCAGGGGCTCTGTAAAAACTAAACCACGGTCAAGTAGACCAACAAAGATTTCGGTCACAACTGCCAGGAAAATTGTTTGGGATGCAAAGAAAAACCCACAAATAACATCAGCTGAAATTCAGGACTCTCTGAAAACTAGCAGTGTGGTTGTTTCAAGATGCACAATAAAGAGGCACTTGAAGAAAAATGGGCTGCATGGTCGAGTCGCCAGAAGAAGGCCATTACTGCGCAAATGCCACAAAGTATCTCACCTACAATACGCCAAACAGCACAGAGACGTCTGGAACAAGGTAATTTGGAGTGATGAGTCCAAAATTTTACTTTTTGGCCACAACCATAAACATTACATTTGGAGAGAGGTCAACAAGGCCTATGATGAAAGGAACACTATTCCTACAGTAAAGCACGGAGGTGGATCGCTGATGTTTTGGGGATGTGTGAGCTACAAAGGCACAGGAAACTTGGTAAAAGTTGAAGGAAAGATGAATGCAGCACGTTATCAGCAAATACTGGAGGCAAATTTGCACTTATCAGCCCGGAAGCTGCGCATGGGACGTTCTTGGATATTCCAATATGGCAATGATCCAAAACACAAGGTCAAGTCGACCTGTCATTGGCTACAGCAGAACAAAGTGAAGGTTCTGGAGTGTTGGTTCTCACCTCAATATCATTGAGCCACTCTGGGGAGATCTCAAGCGCGCAGTTCATGCTAGACAGCCCAGGAATTTACAGGAACTGGGGGCTTTTTGCCAAGAAGAATGGGCAGCTTTACCATCTAAGAAATTAAAGAACCTCATCCACAACTACCACAAAAGACTTCAAACTGTCATTGATGTTAGAGGGGGCAAATCACGGTATTAAGATCTGGGGTATGTTAACTTTTGATCAGGGTCATTTGGATGTTTTTGGTTGTCATTAAGATTTAAAAAGAGAAAACAGTAGTTTGACAATAAATGGCTTCACCCAACCAATAACCATAAGTAGAGAAAAAGTTTTTTTTTTATCATTCATATTCTCTGAAACAAGGCCAAGAAAGGAAAAATTCTGCCGGGGTATGTAAACTTTTGAGCACAACTGTAAGTCTGTGTGCTTTCATGATTACAAACTGCAAACAAATGCTTTGCAGTCTAATCCTACCATCATATTTTACTCTCTTCCACTTTAAATGGGTATTCTGATGTTCTTAAATTTCCTTAATCCGTTAGATAGCATGAAAATAAGTAAGTTTGCGCTTGACTTGCTTTTTCTCTCTGCTGTCATTCTGCTGCCATGATAGCTTTTATCTTTTATAGTGTACAGCTCCTTTCCATGGATCTCAGCCATTAGTTCCTGCCAAGACCCTGGCCAAGAGTGTGCAGTAATTACATAGCAGGAGAGGTGTTAAAGAAAACTTTTCAACAAAATGTTCACATTGAACTAGACACACAATGTAATAGTGGCTACAGAGGGGAATAAGGGAAGCTATAATCAGAAAATTACATATTGTTTAAATCAGGTTTCGTGTTTAATGTATTTTACATTTTAATGTCATTTTTGCAATGTTTTCTTTTTTATATCACAATCTGTATCAAAAACAAAAACTAGAAATCTTGCAATTTTTTCACTGGTATTTTTTTATATGCTTCCTTCCTTTTATTTCGAGAAACAATGCACGTACATTAGCTATAGTATACTGAACAAAATCCAGCCCTATCTTTTGTATTGATGCATCTAATCAGCTTGTGCTATGCTTATTGTGAAAGAAAGGGGAGCAGGGTCATTGCCTATTGGTGGATCCTGTGTTATCAGTTTTGTATAGAGGTGTTATCTATCATTGTAATGAGCCTTGCTGAAAACTCTTCCAGAAAGGACAGTAAGGCTGTGTGCCCACGATGCGTTTTTTAAGCGTTTCCGCAGCGGCAAGGACGCTGCAGAAATGCTTAAAAAACGCATGGTAGAAGGCCTGCCATGTTCCCCAATGATAATCCGCATGTGCTGTGCACATGCTGCAGAAATTTCCGCTGCAGGTTATCATTGCGAAAAAAAACGCAGCACTGCCAATTATTTTGCAGAAGTGCTTGGAAAGCGCTTGACAACTCGCATGCGGAAATGCAAGTGAAGAACGCTTCACATCCGCTTGTCCCTGGCAGGAAAAACGCATGTACAATCCGCATGCGTTTTTTCTGCCAGGGAGATGCAGAAACGCTCAGGAAAAAATCCGGAGCATTTCTGCATCGTGGGCACATAGCCTTAGTATGAGTAAAAAAAAAAAAACATAGTGACTAGTGTTGAGCCACCCCCGTAGTGTTCGAGTTCGGTTCGGTTCGTCGAACACCCGTGTGTTCGCCGAACTGTTCGTCGAACTGTTCGTCGAACACCTTCGAACACCGTTAAAACCAATGGCAGGCAAACAAAAACACATAGAAACACATAGAAAACACCTTCAAAGGTGTCCAAAAGCTGACAAACTGCTCAGAAGACACAACTAACACATGGAAAAGTGACAAGTACATATAGTCATGCGAAAAGAAAAGAGGTGGAGGAGTAAAAGGAGGGGGAGACACAAATATAGGCATGTCATGCCCTTCTAAAATCCAAAAAGTGAGAAGCCGACACGTTCAGTCCGCTCCTGCCCGTGCCACCTCCGTGTCGCCGGGTTTGTGCCAGAGCCGCTGTGAACCCTGACGGCCAGCCCCCCTCTCCCAATACTGGTGCCTGTCCGCTGGTGGGTTGAGCGAGCCCCCCTGTGGTGGAGGCAGCTCTAAGCTTTTTAATTTAAATTGTCTCTCTAATTTGAATGAATACACTTTAAATCCATTTACAAGGATCTATTGGAGGGCAAGTCTCATGCCAGCAGCCGCGTAATTCCAGCTCCAGTAGCGTCCACTAAAGCTGCTGCAGTTAAAAAGCTTTTATAAGGATCGAGCTCGGCTGTCCACCGCAAGGCATCCTACTGCCAGTCCCAGCCCCTATGCCTTGGGGTGCCTCCTGATGCTCTTCACTGAGTATCCCGTGGTCCCGAAGCATTTCCTTTGAAAAAATTAAGTGTCCAAACTACAGGTGGTGTAGCTTGCTTAACAGCCGGGATAATCCGCTGACTAGCAGACACTGCTACTAGGCACAAAGTATTTCCTGGGCTAGATGCAGTTAAAAATTTGTAATTAGATACTCTCGTTGGATGCTGAGAAAGCATTCCATAGAGTCTCCTGGCACGCCATATATGATTCTCTTAAAAAGCTTGGGGTAGGGGTCTAGGGGACCCTTTTATAGCCCAAATCACGGCCCTGTATCACAATACGTCACCTAGGCTGAAGATAAATGGAACTGTAGCACCCTGAGGGCTCGGTTGCTACAGAGGTATTGCACCTCACCCAGAGGTGTGATATCTCACTCTCAGGTAAGGATGGAGTGTGGATCAGGACCCGACCCCTGCATGCATTACACCACATTGCCGTGGGGCAGGGCGACCAATATGCCTCTGAGATGGGCACGACAGTCCCTGTCCCTGGCTGGAGTGGGGGGAGGGAACACTGAGAAAGGGAAACCCTGTAGTGCAGGAGCAGGGAGGAAGCAGTTCCTGGGTGCATTGAGAAGGGAGTATAAAAGGTGGGCACCATCTTAGTTCAGTGCAGAGAAGTCTGAGCAGAAGTGGCAGGGAGCAGGGGCTCTGCATGAGCTCTGCTCCGGAGGCGGGCCTAGTAACAGAGGCCCAGGCCTGGAAGAGGGAGAAGGAAGGAAGAGGAGCGGAGAAGGCTCCAGGAATGAGGAATGAAGGGATCCCAGGGGTGCGGACGGGCGAGTCAACACCGCACGCCCGAATCCACCTGCGTGGAGGTGTCAGGCCAAAGGGGGAGACCGGTCCCCGAAACTAGTGGAGGCAGGAAACGACCCTCAGCTAGAAACCGGAGGCTCTGACATTTTATGTGGCGCAGCCCCTAACTACACCCGCTAGGAAGGCACCACATAGGGTCAGGGAAACTGACGCCAAGTTAACCAAGAGGAGGCCCGAGGCAGCCGGACAGAAGGGTTGGTAAGAAAGGCCAGACAAAGGACACACAAAGAGGGTCCTGTGAAGCGCTCCAAAGTTATCTGGGAGTTGTCTGAGCCCCTCACCTGGTGAACACAGTACGACGTGGGCAGCCGTTACCTGCAGACGTGGTCTGGATAATAAGAACTGTGAGTAAAGGCCCTGGACTGCATCACTGACTCCGTGTCGTTACTGCTGCTGCCCTGCACCATCACCCCCATCCTCCGCATACACTGCCCTGAGGCTATACTCCTCCCGTGGGGAGTTATGCTATGCTCTGCTGCACCCACAACACCAGCCTCAGCGGTCTGCCCTGCAGCGGCGGTTCACTCTGACCGCAATCCACGGGTGGCGTAGTCGGACATTTAAACATCAAAACCACATAAATAGTTCCGCCACTGGTTTGACCACCCTGAGCCACGGAACCGGGTCGCCGCCACGAAGACTACAACCACCAGCATCCACCAAAAAGGGTCCGGCTCCGGGTGTCCCAAGGCCCAGGGGGTGCATCAGAACATTTTCATCACCTTTCACAATCACCAATGGGACAAGGCAGGGATGTCCTCTGTCCCCTCTCTTATACATCCTAGTGACGGAGCACCTGCTCTCATCAATTCGCCATAACCCCAATATTAGGTGGATTGAGGTGGGAGGCACCGAGTACAAGTGCTCTCTATTTGCTGATGATGTCCTAGTATATATCACTCAATCACATATATCCATCCATGCTGTTATGGCTGAAATAGATCACTTTGTTACATGGTCAAATTTTAAAATCAATGCAGCGAAGTCTGAGGCCCTCGATGTCTCCCTCCCCAAATCCATATAGGATTCCATCCAGTCCAACTTTCCCTTTGCCTGGCCCTCACAGGGTATCAAATACTTAGGAATTCCTATTCATAGAGACCTCTCCCATCTATGTTATCTTAATTTTGGGCCCTTTATTGAACAACTCCATACAGACCACGGTTGGCAAGTTAGAACTGTAAGATTCACTACGTGAACCACTGGTGTTTTGTGGAAAAGCACATGTACACTGCGTTCCAAATTATTATGCAAAAAGTGTTTAGGAGTGATAAGGGAAGAATTTGTTTGTTTGTCAGTTAAACTCATTGATGGTGATGTGTGTCAGGGCTCTTTATATCACTGTAAGCAATTGCAGACACCTGTGCTAATTAGTTTGGCAGGTGTGTCCAATGAAAGGCAAGACTACTTAAGAAGGCTGTCTCACATTATTAAGCAGCCTACATTTTCTGCCAAAATGGGAAAGAAAAAGGATGTGTCGGCTGCTGAGAAGCAACAAATTGTGGAGTGTTTAGGTCAAGGCATGACTACAATCAACATTGTGCGATGATCAGGATGAAGTGTCTTGGCAATCAAGAAGTATGTAGCTGATTCACAGTACACACGTGTGCGTGCTGATAAGGGCAAATTGAGGACTCTTTCCTACAGGCAATTACGTCAGGTTAAAAGAGCAGCGGCAAAAAAAGCCTTGTCATAGCAGCAGACAAGTTTTTGAAGCTGCTGGTGCCTCCAACGTCCCCCGAACAACAAGATGCAGGGTCCTTCAGAGGTTTGCAGCTGTGCATACGCCATCCTGTCGACCTCCTCTATCCACTTCACACAAGCAGAAACGGCTCCAGTGGGCTAAACATTACATGAAGACTGATTTCAAAACTGTTTTGTTCACAGATGAGTGCCGTGCAGCGCTCGATGGTCCAGATGGATGGAGTGGAGGATGGCTGGTTGATGGACACCCCACACAAACACGGCTACAGCGCCAACAAGGAGGAGATGGAGTAATGTTTTGGGCTGGAATCATGGGGAGAGAGATTGTCAGCCCCTTTAGGATCCCTGAAGGCGCTAAAGATGAACTCCATAATGTATGTGGATTTTCTCAAACAGCACTTCCTGCCATGGTTCAAGAAGAAGAACCGTGTATTTCACAGCAGGATCATTTTTTTGCATGATAATGCACCATCTCATGCTGCACATAAAACATCTGCATCTCTGGCTGATATGGGCATAAAAGGGGACAAACTTATGGTGTGACCCCCATGCTCCCCTGACCTCTACCCCATTCAGAACCTCTGGAGCATCATCAAAAGGAGTGTCTATGATGGCGGGAGGCAGTTCACATCTAAGCAACACCTCTGGGAGGGTATTCTGTCCTCATGCAAAACAATTGAAGCAGAAACCATCCAAAACCTGACAAATTCAATGGACGAGAGAGTTCAGAAGCTCCTTTCGAACAAGGGGTCCTATGTGAAAATGTAACATCACCTAGAATAAAGTTTTGAGTTGAAAACTGTTTGATTTCAGTTTCTAATAACCTGCTAATGCTTATAATTTCAAAAATGACAATTTTTTTGGTTTTTATTAAAATGAAAAGGTTGATCGAAAAGTTTGGGGGATCTAAGAGTGTGGCAACCCAGTAGTCATGATTACTTCGAATTCTGACAATATGAGGGTCATGTTGCAGGTAGTGCAGCAAGAAGGCACTTATGTGTCTTGCGCATCTCGGAGCCCCAAAATTATTTTCCGGGCTAGATGCAGCTAAAAATTATTATTAATTTTAAATCTGGTGGAGCTTAGTATAGATGGCCTAATAGGATCAGTGCTGCACACTGCTACAAAGCCCAAATTATTTTCCAGCCAAGATACAGATAAACATGATTAGTAATTTTAAATCTGGTAGAGCTTATTATAGATGGCCTAATAGAATCAGTGCTGCACAAAGCTACAAAGCCCAAATTATTTTCCAGCCAAGATACAGATAAACATGATTAGTAATTTGAAAGCTTAAAACGGTTGGTAGGGTGATTTTAACCAATCATCAAGCTTTTACTCTCCCCAGGATGACACAGGGGTAGAAAAGTCGTTTCAGATCCATGATTTGTTCATCTTTATGAACGTGAGTCTGTCTACATTATCAGTGGAGAGCCGCGTGCGCTTATCTGTCAGCACACCACCAGCAGCGCTGAACACACGTTCAGACAGAACGCTGGCTGCGGGGCATGACAAGATCTCCAAGGCGTAAGTGGCTAGCTCCGGCCATTTATCCAGATTGGAAGCCCAAAAAGAGCAAGGGTCCAGTGACACAGTCATGGCTTCAATGTTTACTTGGAGATACTCCTGTACCATCGTCTCTAGGCATTGACTATGTGTCAGACTTCTTGTCTCCTGTGGCCTTGCAAAGGATGGGCTAAAAAAGTGGTGAAATGATTCCGCAAAATTGATGTTACCAGCAGATACTGTGGTTCTGTTACGGTTTGAGTGCTGAACACTTGACGGTCCCACGGTTGGCAAGTTGGAAGCACATGTAAGATTCTGCAACAGTCTCTGCTGATACTCCTGCATGCGTGCATCCCTTTCTATGGCAGGAATAATTTCGGCAAATTTACTTTTGTACCGGGGATCTAACAGTGTGGCAACCCAGTAGTCAGGATTATTTCTAATTCTCACAATTCGAGGGTCATGTTGCAGGTAGTGCAGCAAGAAGGCACTCATGTGTGTTGCGCATCCAGGAGCACCAAGTCCCTGTTGTGTTGGTGGCGAGGTAACAATCATGCTTCCTTCCTCTGTCCTCTCCCCCCAACCTCGCACAACAGAAATGTGATCAAGGTCTCCCTCATCTGATGAGTCTTCCATCAGTTCGTCCTCCACTTCTTCCTGGGCTCCAGCACCTTCCTCACTAGTTTGGCTGCTACCATGCGCCCTGGTAAAACCATCTCCCCCACCCTCACATGCCTGCCGCCTTGGTGCTGCCGACCGTCTGGACCTTGCAGATGTTAGCCCTTCCGCATACAACTCCTCCTCCTCTACTTCCTCCACCTCCTCTTGTGCCACCACCTGACTCCGAATTCTGTTTAACATGTGCTCCAGCATGTAAATCACCGGAATAGTCATGCTGATAATGGCATCGTCAGCACTAAACATCTTCGTCGCCATTTCAAAACTGTGCAGAAGGGTGCATAGGTCCCTGATCTGAGACCACTCCTCCAGCTTGATTTGCCCCACCTCTGGATCTCGTTGGCCCAGGCTATACGTCAGAACGTATTGCACCAGGGCTTGTCGGTGCTGCCACAGTCGCTGCAACATGTGCAGAGTTGAATTCCACCGGGTAGGCACATCGCATTTTAGCCGGTGAAGTGGCAGGCCCAACGACTTCTGTAGAGATGTAAGTCGCTGAGCTGCGGGATGCGAACGGCGGAAGTGAGCACACAGCGACCGTGCCCTCTGCAGAAGGCCATCTAGTCTGGGATAGTGGGCTAAAAATTGCTGGACAACCAGGTTCAACACGTGAGCCATACAAGGCACGTGTGTGACATTGCCCCAGCAAAGGGCCGCACCCAGGTTTGCAGCATTGTCGCACACGGCCTTCCCTGGTTTCAAGTCCAGTGGAGACAACCATTCATGAAATTGGTTCTCCAGAGCTGACCACAACTCCTCAGCTGTGTGACTCACATTTCCCAGACATTTCAAAGTAAAAACCGCCTGATGACGTTGAGCCCTACTGCCAGCATAGTAAGGAGGTGTGCAGGATCCCTTCTGCGCAGTTAGAAAGCTTGTGGCATGACCAGACAGGCTTTGGGTGCAGGTGGAAGACCGAGAGGAGGTTGAGGAGGCAGAAGCAGTGGAGGAACTTTGACATAAAGAGGATTGACGCACAACTCGTGGGGACGGCAAGACTTGGACAGCAGCCCCTTGTCCTGCTGTCACCATAGTTACCCAGTGCCCAGTCAGCGACATGTAACGCCCCTGTCCATGCCTACTCGTCCAAGTGTCTGTGGTGAAATGCACCCTGTCACACACAGAGTTTCTCAAAGAAGCGGTGATGTTGTGTGCGACATGCTGGTGGAGCGCAGGCACACCTTTCTTTGAGAAGTAGTGCCGACTGGGCATCTGGTACTGGGGCACTGCGACGGACATAAGGTCTCGAAAATCCTCTGTGTCCACCAGGCGGAAAGGCAGCATTTCTGTAGCCAAGAGCTTGCAGATGGTGAAATTCAACCTCTTAGCTTTCTCATGGCTAGGAGGAAATGGTCTTTTACTCGTCCACATCTGAGGGACCGAGGGCTGGCTATTGTGCTTAGACGGGGTTGATAAGGGTGTCCCCGGCAAACTGCCGGTCTGTGAGGAAGATGCAGGCGGACATGTTAGGTTGCCTTGATCCAAAGGTGGTGCTATCGATGTCGGACAGCGCTCAACACCAGCTGGTGTTACCACCTCCAAAGAAAATGATGACCTGCCAATCACGCTGGCTGTTGCGGGTAAAGAGGTGGCAGGTCTGCGCCCCAAAACAGGTGTGACTGCTGTCCCCCCAGTCACAGAGGATGAAGAGGCCGTGGATGCACAAGATATGGCAGACGGTGGTTGGCCCGGCCGGCTAGGCCGCATTGTAGCACACTGAGCTTCCCACTGCAACTTATGCTTCATGTCCATGTGCCGGTTCATGCATGAAGTACTCAAACTATGTATTTTTTGGCCTCTACTTAGCTTTTGCTGACAAATGTTACAGATAACACGAGTTGGGTCATCTTTATCGATCTGAAAAAATGCCCAGGCTATGCAAGGCTTAGCACCCATGCGACCTGAAGAGCCACCACGACTTGTGGTGAGAGGCAGAGTTGTGTTTGAGGATGTAGTTGTTGACGTGCTTCCAGTACTACGTCTCTGTCCAGGAAGGCGCAACCTGACCTCATCGTCACTAGCGTCTTCCTCCACCTCCTCTGCTGACCTCATCTCTTGGCTGACTGTGGGTTGACAGTAAGTGGGATCTCCAACCTCATCATCATCACCCTGTGCGTTATCACACCCGTCGTCCTCAGAGCCAACCTGTTCCTGCCCTGACAAAAAACTAAAGTTGTCGCTCCAATCAGGTATTTGAGTCTCATCATCGTCTTCCTTATTGTCTCCACCAACAGGAGTTACAGTTTGGGAATGAGGGTCTACATTATGGTCAGAACCTTCTGCGTCTGGTCCTGGATCCGACTCATAAAGATTCTGGGCATCAGTGCAGATCATTTCCTCGTCTGGATTCACAGAAGCGCTGGAGTCGACCTCTGATTCCCAGGCTATAGTATGAGTAAACAGCTCTGCAGACTCAACCATCTGTTCTACCTCATACTCAGACGGGCAGCTGGAGATTTGGGAGCTGTGAAGAACAAGTGCGATTGGGGTGACACCTTTGAGGACTGGAGTATTTGTGATGTTGAAGTTGATGTGGAGGAGAGCCCACTTAAAGGAGCACTTGATATCCGTTGAAGCACCTGCTGTTTTTGTGCCTCATCTGGAATTTGTAGCGATTGGCGTGGCCGTAAGAAAGGGATCTTATCACATTGTCCGCTAAAAGAAGTAGACATTTTAGTTTGGCTGGAAGATGGTCTTTCTTCTGCAGATGTTACTGTTGCTTTAACACCTACCCCACGGACACAACCTTTTTTCCCCTTCCCAACACGCCTATTCCCCTTTCCACCAGCAGCAGGCCTTTTTCCACTCATTTTGGTGGTTAACTAATTCACAACTCTGGAGTTGTTTGCACAAAAAAACAATGGATGGGAACCGAGCAGAGCTGAGTGGCCAAACTGTGGTATTAGGCCAAAACTATTGGCTGGGTTAGATGGAGAAAAAAATTATATTCGATTTGCAACCTGATGGAGGTCAGAATAGATGGACTAATAGAAAAAGTCCCACACACAGCTAGAAGCCCAAATATTTTTTCAGAGGTAGATGCAGAAAAAAAATATATTCAGTTTGCAACCTGATGGAGGTCAGTATAGATGGACTAATAGAGAAACTCCCACACACTGCTAGAAGGCCAAATATTTTTTCAGAGCTAGATGCAGACAAAAAATTATTTTGAATTTGCAACCTGATGGAGGTCAGTATAGATGGACTAATAGTACAAGTCCCACACACTGCTAGAAGGCCAAATATTTTTTCAGAGCTAGATGCAGAAAAAAATTATATTCAGTTTGCAACCTGATGGAGGTCAGTATAGATGGACTAATAGAACAAGTCCCACACATAGCTAGAAGCCCAAATATTTTTTCAGAGGTACATGCAGAAAAAAATTATATTCAGTTTGCAACCTGATGGAGGTCTGTATAGATGGATTAGTAGAACAAGTCCCACACACAGCTAGAAGCCCAATATTTTTCAGAGGTAGATGCAGAAAAAAAATTATTTTTAATTTGCAACCTGATGGAGGTCAGTATAGATGAACTAATAGAGAAAGTCCCACACACTGCTAGAAGGCCAAATATTTTTTCAGAACTAGATGCAGAAAAAAATTATATTCAGTTTGCAACCTGATGGAGGTCAGTATAGATGGACTAATAGAACAAGTCCCACACACAGCTAGAAGCCCAAATAATTTTTCAGAGGTAGATGCAGATAAAAATTATTTTTAATTTGCAACCTGATGGAGGTCAGTATAGATGGACTAATAGAGAAAGTCCCACACACTGCTAGAAGGCCAAATATTTTTTCAGAGCTAGATGCAGATAAAAATTATTTTTAATTTGCAACCTGATGGAGGTCAGTATAGATGGACTAATAGAGATATTCCCACACACTGCTAGAAGGCCAAATATTTTTTCAGAGGTAGATGCAGATAAAAATTATTTTTAATTTGCAACCTGATGGAGGTCAGTATAGATGGACTAATAGAGAAAGTCCCACACACTGCTAGAAGGCCAAATATTTTTTCAGATCTAGATACAGATAAAATTTATTTTTAATTTGCAACCTGATGGAGGTTAGTATAGATGGACTAATAGAGAAAATCCCACACACTGCTAGAAGGCCAAATATTTTTTCAGAGCTAGATGCAGAAAAAAATTATATTCAGTTTGCAACCTGATGGAGGTCAGTATAGATGGACTAATAGAACAAGTCCCACACACAGCTAGAAGCCCAAATATTTTTTCAGAGGTAGATGCAGATAAAAATTATTTTTTATTTGCAACCTGATGGAGGTCAGTATAGATGGACTAATAGAGAAAGTCCCACACACTGCTAGAAGGCCAAATATTTTTTCAGAGCTAGATGCAGATAAAAATTATTTTTAATTTGTAACCTGATGGAGGTCAGTATAGATGGACTAATAGAGAAAGTCCCACACACTGCTAGAAGGCCAAATATTTTTTCAGAGCTACATGCAGATAAAAATTATTTTTAATTTGCAACCTGATGGAGGTCAGTATAGATGGACTAATAGAGAAAGTCCCACACACTGCTAGAAGGCCAAATATTTTTTCAGAGCTAGATGCAGAAAAAAATTATATTCAGTTTGCAACCTGATGGAGGTCAGTATAGATGGACTAATAGAACAAGTCCCACACAAAGCTAGAAGCCCAAATATTTTTTCAGAGGTAGATGCAGATAAAAAATATTTTTAATTTGCAACCTGATGGAGGTCAGTATAGATGGACTAATAGAGAAAGTCCCACACACTGCTAGAAGGCCAAATATTTTTTCAGAGCTAGATGCAGATAAAAATTATTTTTAATTTGCAACCTGATGGAGGTCAGTATAGATGGACTAATAGAGAAAGTCCCACACACTACTAGAAGGCCAAATATTTTTTCAGAGCTAGATGCAGAAAAAAATTATATTCAGTTTGCAACCTGATGGAGGTCAGTATAGATGGACTAATAGAACAAGTCCCACACACAGCTAGAAGCCCAAATATTTTTTCAGAGGTAGATGCAGATAAAAAATATTTTTAATTTGCAACCTGATGGAGGTCAGTATAGATGGACTAATAGAGAAAGTCCCACACACTGCTAGAAGGCCAAATATTTTTTCAGAGCTAGATGCAGATAAAAATTATTTTTAATTTGCAACCTGATGGAGGTCAGTATAGATGGACTAATAGAGAAAGTCCCACACACTGTTAGAAGGCCAACTATTTTTTCAGAGCTAGATGCAGAAAAAAATTATATTCAGTTTGCAACCTGATGGAGGTCTGTATAGATGGATTAATAGAACAAGTCCCACACACAGCTAGAAGCCCAATATTTTTTCAGAGGTAGATGCAGAAAAAAAATATATTCAGTTTGCAACCTGATGGAGGTCTGTATAGATGGATTAATAGAACAAGTCCCACACACAGCTAGAAGCCCAATATTTTTTCAGAGGTAGATGCAGAAAAAAAATATATTCAGTTTGCAACCTGATGGAGGTCAGTATAGATGGACTAATAGAGAAAGTCCCACACACTGCTAGAAGGCCAAATATTTTTTCAGAGCTAGATGCAGATAAAAATTATTTTTAATTTGCAACCTGATGGAGGTCTGTATAGATGGACTAATAGAGAAAGTCCCACACACTGCTAGAAGGCCAAATATTTTTTCAGAGCTAGATGCAGATAAAAATTATTTTTAATTTGCAACCTGATGGAGGTCAGTATAGATGGACTAATAGAGATATTCCCACACACTGCTAGAAGGCCAAATATTTTTTCAGAGGTAGATGCAGATAAAAATTATTTTTAATTTGCAACCTGATGGAGGTCAGTATAGATGGACTAATAGAGAAAGTCCCACACACTGCTAGAAGGCCAAATATTTTTTCAGATCTAGATACAGATAAAATTTATTTTTAATTTGCAACCTGATGGAGGTTAGTATAGATGGACTAATAGAGAAAATCCCACACACTGCTAGAAGGCCAAATATTTTTTCAGAGCTAGATGCAGAAAAAAATTATATTCAGTTTGCAACCTGATGGAGGTCAGTATAGATGGACTAATAGAACAAGTCCCACACACAGCTAGAAGCCCAAATATTTTTTCAGAGGTAGATGCAGATAAAAATTATTTTTTATTTGCAACCTGATGGAGGTCAGTATAGATGGACTAATAGAGAAAGTCCCACACACTGCTAGAAGGCCAAATATTTTTTCAGAGCTAGATGCAGATAAAAATTATTTTTAATTTGTAACCTGATGGAG
Organism: Phyllobates terribilis; assembly: GCF_046119375.1. Lineage (NCBI taxonomy): Eukaryota > Metazoa > Chordata > Amphibia > Anura > Dendrobatidae > Phyllobates > Phyllobates terribilis. The sequence goes on from NW_027362763.1 coordinate 228,777,974, forward strand.
GTCAGTATAGATGGACTAATAGAGAAAGTCCCACACACTGCTAGAAGGCCAAATATTTTTTCAGAGCTACATGCAGTTAAAAATTATTTTTAATTTGCAACCTGATGGAGGTCAGTATAGATGGACTAATAGAGAAAGTCCCACACACTGCTAGAAGGCCAAATATTTTTTCAGAGCTAGATGCAGAAAAAAATTATATTCAGTTTGCAACCTGATGGAGGTCAGTATAGATGGACTAATAGAACAAGTCCCACACAAAGCTAGAAGCCCAAATATTTTTTCAGAGGTAGATGCAGATAAAAAATATTTTTAATTTGCAACCTGATGGAGGTCAGTATAGATGGACTAATAGAGAAAGTCCCACACACTGCTAGAAGGCCAAATATTTTTTCAGAGCTAGATGCAGATAAAAATTATTTTTAATTTGCAACCTGATGGAGGTCAGTATAGATGGACTAATAGAGAAAGTCCCACACACTACTAGAAGGCCAAATATTTTTTCAGAGCTAGATGCAGAAAAAAATTATATTCAGTTTGCAACCTGATGGAGGTCAGTATAGATGGACTAATAGAACAAGTCCCACACACAGCTAGAAGCCCAAATATTTTTTCAGAGGTAGATGCAGATAAAAATTATTTTTAATTTGCAACCTGATGGAGGTCAGTATAGATGGACTAATAGAGAAAGTCCCACACACTGCTAGAAGGCCAAATATTTTTTCAGAGCTAGATGCAGATAAAAATTATTTTTAATTTGCAACCTGATGGAGGTCAGTATAGATGGACTAATAGAGAAAGTCCCACACACTGTTAGAAGGCCAACTATTTTTTCAGAGCTAGATGCAGAAAAAAATTATATTCAGTTTGCAACCTGATGGAGGTCTGTATAGATGGATTAATAGAACAAGTCCCACACACAGCTAGAAGCCCAATATTTTTTCAGAGGTAGATGCAGAAAAAAAATATATTCAGTTTGCAACCTGATGGAGGTCTGTATAGATGGATTAATAGAACAAGTCCCACACACAGCTAGAAGCCCAATATTTTTTCAGAGGTAGATGCAGAAAAAAAATATATTCAGTTTGCAACCTGATGGAGGTCAGTATAGATGGACTAATAGAGAAAGTCCCACACACTGCTAGAAGGCCAAATATTTTTTCAGAGCTAGATGCAGATAAAAATTATTTTTAATTTGCAACCTGATGGAGGTCAGTATAGATGGACTAATAGAGAAAGTCCCACACACTGCTAGAAGGCCAACTATTTTTTCAGAGCTAGATGCAGAAAAAAATTATATTCAGTTTGCAACCTGATGGAGGTCTGTATAGATGGATTAATAGAACAAGTCCCACACACAGCTAGAAGCCCAATATTTTTCAGAGGTAAATGCAGAAAAAAAATATATTCAGTTTGCAACCTGATGGAGGTCTGTATAGATGGATTAATAGAACAAGTCCCACACACAGATAGAAGCCCAATATTTTTTCAGAGGTAGATGCAGAAAAAAAATATATTCAGTTTGCAACCTGATGGAGGTCAGTATAGATGGACTAATAGAGAAAGTCCCACACACTGCTAGAAGGCCAGATATTTTTTCAGAGCTAGATGCAGAAAAAAATTATATTCAGTTTGCAACCTGATGGAGGTCAGTATAGATGGACTAATAGAACAAGTCCCACACACAGCTAGAAGCCCAAATATTTTTTCAGAGGTAGATGCAGATAAAAAATATTTTTAATTTGCAACCTGATGGAGGTCAGTATAGATGGACTAATAGAGAAAGTCTCACACACTGCTAGAAGGCCAAATATTTTTTCAGATCTAGATGCAGATAAAAAATATTTTTAATTTGCAACCTGATGGAGGTCAGTATAGATGGACTAATAGAGAAAGTCTCACACACTGCTAGAAGGCCAAATATTTTTTCAGAGCTAGATGCAGAAAAAAATTATATTCAGTTTGCAACCTGATGGAGGTCAGTATAGATGGACTAATAGAACAAGTCCCACACACTGCTAGAAGCCCAAATATTTTTTCAGAGCTAGATGCAGAAAAAAATTATATTCAATTTGCAACCTGATGGAGGTCAGTATAGAGGGACTAATAGAATGATGCTATGCCCAAAAGATTTTACTTCACTAGGTGCAGTAAAAAAATTGGTATTCTATACACAGGTGGTATATCTTGCAACACAGATAGGCTACTCCACTGACTAACACACTCTGCAATAGGCCAAAAAGGATTAGCTTTGCTAGATTCAGCCAAATGCTGTGAAAAAAACTTGCACAGCACTGGCACAGACCTGCCTGGCAAAAACTGATAGGAACTGATGTAACCTAGTCCTGAAAAGGACTGCAATTACAATTAGTATTTACTCCCACAATCTATCTATTTAAGAGCACAGACCTGCCTGATAAAAGTCGTAGGAAATGCTGTAACCTAGTCCTTAAAAGGACTGCAATCACAACTATTCCCTACTCCCAAGCTATCTGTAGATTTGTGTGAAAATTGGCTTGAAATTAACAAGGTATAGCGCACACAGCAACAGCGGTGCCGTCTAACACGCAGCTGCAGCAGTGAGAAAATGGTGGCGACGGGGAAAATGGCTTGGTCTTATAGGGCAAGGACATGTGACATACACTGCCAATGACACATGCCCTTGCTTGTGTGAAAAACAGCAGTTCGCTCCGTGTGTGCGCTGCTGATAGGCTGACAGACTGCACCTCCCCACTGTAAATGCGGGAAAGAGAAAAAAAAATGGAGTTCTTCATTATTCCTGCAGAGATCCATCCCCTGCCCCTCCCCCCACCCCGCTGTACACTCAAACTGCGTATTAACATTAATTTTCATCATTACTGAGAAAAAATCCAGTTATGATTTTGGTGCACGAACAGTTATCGAACATAACCTCGAACAGCCGAATTTTTCTCAAATCATTCGTGTTCGCCGAACGGCTCGAACACCGCCCAAAACAGCTCGAATTTGAGATTGGCGAACAGTTCGAGTAGAACAACGCTCATCTCTAATAGTGCCCAGTCTGAAAATTGCAAGATCACTCATTTTGTTTTTTTTTTTATAAAAATTGTGCTATGAAGAATAAAAAATACAAAACATTTAAACATTTTATTCAAAAAAATACATGTAACAAAAATCTTGATTTAAACAATGTCACTTTCTGACTGACAGCTTCCCTTTAAATAGTTTTTTTTCCTGTGGTCCACAGTTGAACTGAATATTCTTTCCACGTACACAACAAAGTTATTTTTATTGCCCTTTTTATGCAGCCACACTTTTACACTCCAGCCCCGTATTTGTTTTATGAAAGAATAAGTCAATTTAACTTCAAACAACACATTATGTCTGTTTTTTTTTTCAGTTTATACCTCACAATACATAATTACCAGTGTAATCATTATTGGTCATTGGCCATTAATTTGTTTTAGAGTATATACCTCGATGGGCAGTAATTACTTCACAGCCTTTGATAAGATATCATTAACAAAATGAGAAGACCAGAGAAAATATGTTAATTACTCTAAGTGCTCCATTGGTTCCTCTATGGAATACACAAGTTGAACAATTAAGATTTCACATACTTTGTGCCAGGCTAACTGCACAGTTAGATCGAAAAAAATCTCCATAATGACATTCATAAAGCTAATAAATACACATCAGAGTTGTAAACAGATATGCAATGTATCATCCCAAATAAATAAATGAATAAAATAGAATTCAAAAGTCAAATAAGAGAATATATAAAATATGATTAAAAAATGCATTTTTATTATTTTATTTTTTTTACACAACATTACTTAATAATTTTTATACCCACAATCATGTTTACATTAAGAGCTCCCCGGTGAATTGTACAATCATGCCTAACATAATGAGTTATTAGTATACATGTTGCCCAATGGGTATTTTAAAGTAATGTGTTAGAAAACTTCCAGTCAATGTCAAATTAATTCCTTTCCTATATTAAAATCATTTTTTTAAGTAATAAGCATCACATATTTCTTAAATCATCATAGTTAACTTTAACAATCCAAACCAGGAGAGTAAAATATTCTTTTTCTGTTACAAATATGAATTTTAGTATTAAAGCGGTACTACAGTTTTATTAAATAAGGATCATTTATTCTATAATAAAATAATTATACACATTTTCTATAATGCTTGCTATACTAATTTATCAAGGATTTCAACCCCTAAAAAAAGAACTCCCATCAAAGTTTTTATCCTCTTAACCGCTTCGCGACGCCCCACTGTAGATAAACGTCGGCGCTTGCTGGGCTCTGTGCAGCGCCGACGTTTAAAAACGGTGGGTGGTCCCGCAGCGCTCAGGACCCCCAGGGTCCTGCAAGCGCTGCGGTACCGGTTCAGAGCGATAGCTCTGACATGTGGCATCATGGGGACCTGATTGTATCAGGTCCCCATAATGTTTACCTGTTCCTATCTTCTACATGCCGCGATCCATAGCGATCGCGGCATTTAAAAGATAGTGACAGCCGGTGGTCGGCGATCGGGACCCCCCACATACCTTAGTAGCGGCGGGGATCCCAGTGCTGTGACCTCTGACATCATTGAGACCTGATCTGGCTGATAAATACACTGTTTCTCCTCCCATCTCAATGAGAGAGCAGAGGAGAAACAGTGTGACAAGAGCTGTCAGCCTTGCCACAGTAAAAGTGAAAAAATAAAAATAAAAAAGAAAGTAAGAGTTAGGGTTAGTCAGTCCTGTCAGATCAGTCTGTCCTGTCAGATCTGTCAGTCTTGTCAGTCAGTCAGTCCTGTCAGATCAGTCAGTCCTGTCAGATCTGTCAGTCAATCAGTCCTGTCAGATCAGTCAGTCAGTCCTGTCAGATCAGTCAGTCCTGTCAGATCTGTCAGTCAGTCCTGTCAGATCAGTCAGTCAGTCAGTCCTGTCAGATCAGTCAGTCCTGTCAGTCAGTCAGTCCTGTCAGATCAGTCAGTCCTGTCAGTCAGTCCTGTCAGTCCTGTCAGTCAGTCAGTCCTGTCAGATCAGTCCAGTCAGTCCTGTCAGTCAGTCAGTCCTGTCAGATCAGTCAGTCCTGTCAGATCAGTCAGTCAGTCCTGTCAGTCAGTCAGTCCTGTCAGATCAGTCCAGTCAGTCCTGTCAGTCCTGTCAGATCAGTCCAGTCCGGTCAGTCCAGTCAAAAAATATAAAAATAAAATGGCCCGTCAGACTTATACCGCAGAGGAGGTGTATGCCCTGCTGTGTTCTGATAGTGATGACAGTGCAATCTCAGATGGAAATGTGGATTTTGAGGGCTTTAGTAGCGATGACACTGAGAGCTCAGAAATGAGCAGTGATTCTGGTCCATCCTCAAGCCCAAGGACCAGTACAGCAATAGGGGCAAATAGCGCTACTGGAGAAACGTCTCCAAATCAGGGAACACTGCCCAGTACAAGCGCTGTCCCTGCTACCAGTGAATTGGCGCACGCCAGTGTACAAGGGGCTTTGCCACATGATCTAGCATTTCCCAGATGGGAGGCTTCGGATTCGGCAGCTCCATTCAGCCCTGATTTCAACGCCACTCCTGGTATAAATGTGGCGGTGAAAGATTTTGGACCAATTCATTTTTTTAATTTGTTTTTTACAGACAGCTTGCTAGAGCATATTGTCGTGCAAACAAATTTATATGCGTCCCAATTCATAAGCCAGAATCCCCGATCTTACTATGCTAGGGCAAATTTATGGACACCAACTAATGTCCCGGAAATAAAAAAAATTTTAGGACTTACATTTGCCATGGGGCTTGTTAAAAAACCGAGCATTCGATCCTATTGGTCCAACCACCCTGTTCAAGCCACCCCTATGTTTTCAGTTGTTCTTACTAGGACCCGTTATGAAATGCTCATGCGGTTTTGGCATTTTAACGACAATAGTCAATGCCTGTCTAGAAATGCCCCAGAACATGACAGGTTATATAAAATTAGACCCATCATTGAAAATTTGTCAGAAAAATTCTTAAGGCTCTACACCCCAACACAAAATATTTCTATAGATGAGTCCCTTGTAAAATTCAAAGGAAGACTGCACCTCAAACAATTTATCCCATCTAAAAGGGCAAGGTTTGGAATAAAGATCTATAAAATGTGCGAAAGTTCAACCGGATACACATCCGCTTTCCGCATATATGAGGGGAAAGATAGCCAACTAAACCCACCAGGATGCCCTACTTATCTGGGGACATCTGGAAAAATTGTTTGGGAGCTGATAAGTCCATTTTTTCAAAAAGGCTACAATCTGTACGTGGACAATTATTACACCAGTATACCCCTATTTAAAAGTCTGGTTGAACACAACATCAGGGCTTGTGGGACCATCCGTAAAAACCGCCAGGGGTTTCCACAACCATTGGTCAACCAAAAATTTCAAAAGGGGCAATCAGGGGCTGTACGCAACAGAGAGCTGCATGCCCTGAAATATAGGGATAAGAGGGATATTTTTGTCCTCAGCTCGATCCACACAGATGTCACAAGGGCCACTGTAGAACTAGGATCCACCACTGTGTCAGTCAAAAACCTGTGTCAGTCATTGACTACAACAAACACATGGGGGGTGTGGACCTTGCAGACCAGGTTCTACAGCCATACCAGGTATCATATATTTGTCATATATTGGTCATATATTTGTTTCAGGTGGCCACATACAATTCTTTTGTGTTGTACAAAAAAGCAGGAAATTCAGATCCTTTTCTTGATTATCAAGAAAAGGTAATTGAAAATCTTGTTTTTCAAAGTGTTAGCCCCGTTCATCCATTAGAATCTGAGGATGTGAAAAGACTCACTGAGCGACATTTTATTGCACTTATTCCAGCAACGGAAACAAGAAGGAACCCCCAGAAAAGATGTCGTGCATGTACTAAGAGAGGAATGAGGCATGATACCCGCTACTATTGCCCACAATGCCCATCATTGCCAGCCTTATGCGTCACTGACTGCTTTAAAATCTTCCACACAGAACCACGTTTTTAAACTGTAAAAATGTATCCCAATTTGTCATTAAAACAATTGGTTCATTTAGTGAATGACACATTCGAGTAGAGCTCACTTAATTTCCAGGGGTGGGGGGGGGGTTTCTCCAGAATCTAAACCTTCCATTGCGTGCTTGTTTCTGGAAATCATCCATTGAGTTAAAATGGTCACTAAACCCATAGATGAATTCCCAGAGGGGTGTCATTTCCAAAATGGGGTCACTTCAGGGGGGATTCTTTAATTCTGGTACTTAGCGCCTCTGAAAAGTGCCAGAACAGCAGAATCCCCCCTAAAGTGACCCCATTTAGGAAATGACACCTCTCTGGGAATTCATCTATGGGTTTAGTGACCATTTACCTATCTACTTATTTTCCCACCGCTAGATTAATTAATACAGAGGAGTATATTGTAAAATTCGGTCACTTGTTGGGGGTTTCCTCTGTTTAGGCACCCCAGGGGCTCTCCAAATGCAACATGGCGTCCCCTATCGATCCCAGCCAAATTTCCATTCCAAAAGTGAAATGGCGCTCCTTACCTTCCGAGCCATGCCGTGCGCCCAAACAGTGGCTTTGCACCACATATGGGGTATCAGCGTGCTCAGGAGAAATTGCACAACACATTTTGGGGTCCATTTTTTCTGGCTGCCCTTGTGAAAATTAAACATTTGAGGCTAAAGTAGCAGTTTTGTGTTAAAAATGTGTTTTTTTATTTTCACACTTCAACATTATAAAATTCTGTGAAGCCCCTGGGGGTTCAATGTGCTCACCAAACATCTAGATAAGTTCCTTGAGGGGTCTAGTTTCCAAAATGGGGTCACCTGTTGGGGGTTTCCTCTGTTTAGGCACCTCAGGGGCTCTCCAAATGCAAAATGGCATCCGCTATCGATTCCAGTCAAATTTCCATTCCAAAAGTCAAATGGCACTCCTTACCTTCCGAGCCATGCCGTGCGCCCAAACAGTGGCTTTGCACCACATATGGGGTATCAGCGTGCTCAGGAGAAATTGCACAACACATTTTGGGGTCCATTTTTTCTGGCTGCCCTTGTGAAAATTAAAGATTTGAGGCTAAAGTAGCAGTTTTGTGTTAAAAATGTGTTTTTTTATTTTCACACTTCAACATTATAAAATTCTGTGAAGCCCCTGGGGGTTCAATGTGCTCACCACACATCTAGATAAGTTCCTTGAGGGGTCTACTTTCCAAAATGGGGTCACATGCTGGGGGTTTCCTCTGTTTAGGCACCTCAGGGGCTCTCCAAATGCAACATGGCGTCCGCTATCGATTCCAGACAAATTTCCATTCCAAAAGTCAAATGGCGCTCCTTACCTTCCGAGCCATGCCGTGCGCCCAAACAGTGGCTTTGCACCACATATGGGGTATCAGCGTGCTCAGGAGAAATTGCACAACACATTTTGGGGTCCATTTTTTCTGGCTGCCCTTGTGAAAATTAAACATTTGAGGCTAAAGTAGCAGTTTTGTGTTAAAAATGTGTTTTTTTTATTTTCACACTTCAACATTATAAAATTCTGTGAAGCCCCTGGGGGTTCAATATGCTCACCACATATCTAGATTAGTTCCTTGATGGGTCTAGTTTCCAAAATGGGGTCACTTGTTGGGGGTTTCCTCTGTTTAGGCACCTCAGGGGCTCTCCAAATGCAACATGGCGTCCGCTATCGATTCCAGTCAAATTTCCATTCCAAAAGTCAAATGGTGCTCCTTACCTTCCGAGCCATGCCGTGCGCCCAATCAGTGGCTTTGCACCACATATGGGGTATCAGCGTGCTCAGGAGAAATTGCACAACACATTTTGGGGTCCATTTTTTCTGGTTGCCCTTGTGAAAATTAAACATTTGAGGCTAACGTAGCAGTTTTGTGTTAAAAATGTGTTTTTTTTATTTTCACACTTCAACATTATAAAATTCTGTGAAGCCCCTGGGGGTTCAATTTGCTCACCACACATCTAGATAAGTTCCTTGAGGGGTCTAGTTTCCAAAATGGGGTCACTTGTTGGGGGTTTTCTCTGTTTAGGCACCTTAGGGGCTCTCCAAATGCAACATGGCGTCAGCTATCGATTCCAGTCAAATTTCCATTCCAAAAGTCAAATGGCGCTCCTTACCTTCCGAGCCATGCCGTGCGCCCAAACAGTGGCTTTGCCCCACATATGGGGTATCAGCATGCTCAGGAGAAATTGCACAACACATTTTGGGGTCCATTTTTTCTGACTGCTCTTGTGAAAATTAAAAATTTGAGGTTAAAGTAGCAGTTTTGTGAAAAAAAGTTAAATGTTCATTGTTTTCTTCCACATTCCAAAAATTCCTGTGAAGCACCTGAAGGGTTAATAAACTTCTTGAATGTGGTTTTGAGCACCTTGAGGGGTGCAGTTTTTAGAATGGTATCATTTTGGGGTATTTTCTGTCATAAAGGCCCCTCAAAGTCACTTCAAATAAGATGTGGTCCCTAAAAAAATGTTTTTGGAAATTTTGTTGTAAAAATGAGAAATCGCTGGTCAACTTTTAACCCTTATAGCTTCCTAACAAAAAAAAATTTTGGTTCCAAAATTGTGCTGATGTGAAGTAGACATGTGGGAAATGTTATTTATTAACTATTTTGTGTGATATATCTCTCTGATTTAAGGGCATGAAAATTCAAAGCTTGAAAATTGCTAAATTTTCAAAATTTTTGCCAAATTTCTGATTTTTTCACAAATAAACGCAAGTGATATCGAAGAAATTTTACCACTATCATGAAGTACAATATGTCACGAAAAAACATTCTCATAATCAGTGGAATCCATTGAAGCGTTCCAGAGTAATTACCTCATAAAGTGACAGTGGTCAGAATTGAAAAAATTGGCCCAGTCACGAAGGCAAAAACAGGCTCTGGTGCGAAGTGGTTAATATTTTGCAATTCTTATACTACATAGCAATGTACTTACTATTGCTCATTTTGCTTTTCTGCCCAGTTAATTCTTCAGGGACTTTGCAGTGAGTAGAATTGCATTTCTAATGATGACTCATGCGGGAAAAAGAGACATAGAGCTTAGAAGGATTCAGCTAGTCTGTTTTTAATCACATGTTGTCATAAATCTACTGGAAAGGAGAAGAATTAACAGGGTAGAAGGGCAAAATGAGCAATTGTAAGTACACAGTGCTATATAATATGATGATTGCAATATATTAAGAGGATAAAAACTTTGATTGAAGTGCTTCTTTAATAATGAAACTAATTTTCATTTCTATGTTTTCATTTTTTGCTTTGTTTTCTATATTCTGTCAACATAGATGTATAAAAGCTTGTTTATTGTGGGATGAATTGTAGTTTAGAACGTCACCACTCATTTTATCCTGTTGATCTCAATTCATCAAAGCAATTTTGCCAAAATTCTGGCTTAAAAAAATTGGCAAAAATGATATGCTACATGAGTGGTGAAAAAATATTTAACTTTTAACATTTTCAAACAAATTTCTCCCTCCTCTGTCAAAATGGGTGGAGCTGGGCGGGGACAATGGCACAGCAGGGGCGTGACACCAGAATTTGTCTAATTTATGATGAGCTGTAGCATTTTTAAGCCATAAATCTTACTCCAGCGAAAGACTGGAGTAAGATTTCTGGAGTGGCATACGGAGGCACAGCTTAAACGCTCCTGATTCATTAAGACACATGCAACTCTTAATGAACCTGGAGCATCAGACTCCTTCATGCCCCCTCATCAAAATCAATGAAAAAATCTCAGGTCTTGATGAATCAGGGTCATAGTGTATGGGAAAATAGAAAAAAAAATTCCAAGTTTGGTGAAATGGTGAGAAAAATGCAATTCTGCAATTGTTTTTTTTTTATTTTAATGTTATGGTGTTAATTGTGCAGTAAAATAACCTGAGAACATTTATTCTCCGTGTGAGTACAATTATGGCAATACCAAACTTTACTTTACTATTTTAAGAGCTTGAATAAATTCTGAGCTTTGTAAAAAAAAAATTGTGTTGTGTCGCCATTTTGTGAGATTCATTACATAGCTACATAGTTTATAATGCCGAAAAAAGACAAGTGTCCATCCAGTTCAGCCTATTTCTTGTGCACTGCAGCTATTCCGCAGCGTTGATCCAGGGGAAGGCAACAAAAACCCATGCGGTATAGGCCAATTTACATCATTGAGGAAAAATTCACTTCCCGACACCAAACTGGCAGTCAGATTAAATCCCTGGATTAATTAACTAAGCATAAGATGTAATTTTATTGTTCTCAAGAAAGGCGTCCAGGCCTCTCTTGAACTCTTTAAGTGAGTTGGACATCACCACTTCCTCTCCCAGAGAGTTCCAGAGTCTCACGGCTCTGACCGTAAAGAATCCCCTTCTATGCTGGTGCAGGAACCTCCTTTCCTCCAGACGCATAGTGTGCCCCCTCGTCTTTGTCACCATCCTTGGTATAAACAGGTCATGGGAGAGATCTCTGTACTGCCCCCTGATGTATTTATACATGTTTATGAGGTCTCCCCTAAGCCTTCTCTTTTCCAATGTAAAAAGGCCTAATTTTGACAACCTCTCTGGGTATTCTAGTCCCTCCATTCCCTTTATTACCTTAGTCGCCCTCCTTTGTACCCTCTCTAGCTCCAATATGTCTTTCCTGAGCACCGGAGCCCAGAACTGTGCACAATATTCTAAGTGCGGCCTTACCAGCGCTTTATACAGAGGAAGAACAATGTTCTCATCATATGCCCCTATTCCTCTTCTGATGCATGCAATGACTCTATTTGCCTTCGCAGCTGCTGCCTGACACTGGGCACTCCAATTTAATTTGCTATTAACCAAGACGCCCAGGTCCTTCTCCATGTCAGATTTCCCCAACGGTTTCCCATTTAATATGTATGGGTGACTGCTGTTTTTCTTTCCCATGTGCATGACCTTACATTTATCGGCATTGAACCCCATTTGCCATTTTTTGGCCCAACTCCCCAATTTATCTAAATCCTCCTGTAGCTGTGCCCTATCCTCATCTGTATTAACTACTTTACAAAGTTTAGTATCATCTGCAAATATTGCTATTTTACTATGCAACCCTTCCACTAGATCATTAATAAATATATTAAATAATATAGGGCCCAAGACAGACCCTTGAGGCACCCCGCTAGTAACCCTGACACACCCTGAGCTTACTCCATTGATAACCACCCTCTGCTTTCTATCACTCAGCCAGCTATTTACCCACTTGCACACATTATCCCCCAGACCAAGCATTCTCATTTTATATACCAACCTTTTGTGTGGCACGGTATCAAACGCTTTGGAGAAGTCAAGGTATACAACATCCACTGACTCTCCCCGGTCCAGCTGTGAGCTCACCTCCTCGTAGAAGGCGATCAGGTTTGTTTGGCAGGAGCGATCCCTCATGAATCCATGTTGATATGGAGTTAGACAGTTATTATCATTAAGATATTCTACAATAGCATCTCTAAGAAATCCTTCAAACAATTTACCCACAACAGATGTTAAGCTGACAGGTCTATAGTTCCCAGGGTCACTTTTAGACCCCTTTTTGAATATTGGTACCACATTTGCTTGGCGCCAGTCTAGTGGGACAGTCCCTGTCCATAAAGAGTGCTTGAATATAAGAAACAGCGGCCTGTCTATCACATTACTTAATTCTTTTAGTACCCGGGGGTGTATGTCATCTGGGCCTGGTGACTTGTCTATTTTGATATTATTTAGGCGTTTCTGAACTTCCTCCTGGGTTAGGTGGGTGATATTTAGCGGAGGGTTTACTTTATCACTCTGCATTTCCTCCGATAAATTGTTTTCTTTTGTGAAAACAGTGGAGAAGAAGCTATTGAGTAGGTTTGCTTTACCCTCATCGCCCTCTATGATTTTACCCAGGTTATTTTTCAATGGGCCAACGCCATCAGTTTTAATCCTTTTACTGTTTATATAGTTAAAGAACAGTTTGGGATTCGTTTTACTTTCCTTGGCAATTAGTCTCTCTGTCTCCTCTTTTGCTATTCTTATTTGTTTCTTACAGATTTTGTTTTTTTCCCTATAAGATATTAGCGCTTCCTCGCTGCCTTCTTGTTTAAGTTTACCGAAAGCCCTTTTTTTTGTTTTTCATTGCCCTCTTGACTTCCTTATTTAGCCACATTGGCTTCCTCCTATTCCTAGCCCTTTTATTCCCATAAGGTATGTACCTTCTACAGTGACTATGTAGGACTGTTTTGAAAATTTCCCATTTTCTATCCGTGCTCCTATTACTTTTTTATTTTTCCTGTCAGAGAATATTTTTTTACATGTTGTTTTTATTTGTGTGAATTTGAGGTATATGCAACATTTTGATAGTTTATTATTGCATTTTTTTGTAGCCACGTTGCAAAAAAATGCAATTCTGATGTTAGGCAGTGTTTATAAAAATGATATTAAATGGGAACAAAACAATACTATATATACAATTACATAAAACAAAAAGGAATAATGAGAGAAAACTACTAAACCAGTGTCACGGAAAGAGCTCAGAACTTAGCGGAGGGAAGTACTCTGATTGGGAAAATGGAACACTCTCACAGCGAACTATGATTTACAGAATGAACGATGACCCAAACCCAAATACTGCTTTTTATTAGCTCAAGGTTATGCTCACATAACTCCCTATGATGACCTCATGTGTGGGCTAATTATGGGATGTGCTGGGTCTGTGAGAATTTTATGAATCCCCAACTTACAGAATATCTTCGTCCCTGGAGATTCCAGGTGGTAGATATTGTCGTCATATTTCTTATCACGATTTTATCTTTACATAGAAATTAAACATGACCTGGATGTCATCAGCTATCGAACTATTATTACGTTGGAGGGGTTCTAATGGCCTTACAGGGATGTAAGTGAATATCTTCTGTTTGTCACTTCGCTACAACGCCGAAAATCTATCTCCAATAAATATTTGATCGATGCAAAACACCAATATTCAGATCTGGACAACGGAGATAAAAAGTCTAGAAAACTCTCAGAAAAATCCTTTAAACTGTGGATGCTCCTTCCTTGGAACAAAGGAAGCCCCTGCACTTCTGCACCTCTGCATAAACAGATATCAAGCTTATATTCTGTTTCCCCAGCAGATATCCTGTTTTAACCATGTGTACATGGCAGGAGGTCTCTGCTTTAAAGGAGGTTGAATAATAATCATCTCTCTCCCTTTTTCCCCTGTTTTAATTAGGGGGAGTGTCAGCTCAACTTAATTAGAGTGTCAGCTCTTCTCCATTTATAATTAGTTTTCTCTCTTCCCCATATGTTCAATGTGATGGGGACATGTCTGGAGATGTCTTATGGATTTTGATTTTCCTCTATGACAATTATATATAGGAAGAAGGCGGGGTAAGCAGCACATCCATGCAGTAAAAATAAAAAAAATATTTATTTTGATTCCATTAAAAACAAGGTAGACATTAAAAAACGAATGCATTTCTGGCAAGAACGCCCTTACTTACTTTTTTGAAATCCTGGTTTGTGTTTATACATGTTAGTCATTATTTGTACTTTTAAAAAATTTTAAATAATTATTTTGGTGGCCCAAACAGTTTATGAATAGTGTTGAGCGAACATGCTCGACACTGCTCGGTACTCGCCCGAGCATCACGCTACTTGGGATGTTCGACGAGCACCGAGCATTTCCGGGTTACTCGGGCGGGAGCTCGGGTCTCCGCCCTGCATGTTTGGCGCTCTTTACAGAGCCAATGAACATGCAGGGATTGCCAGCCAGTCACTGTAATGCCGCAGCCATGTTATTTGTGGGCATTACAGTGATTGGCTGACCGCACAGCGTCACCTCGAGTATTTAAAACCGGGCGCCGCCATCTTGGACACAGTCGCTCCGGATCAGACAGTGTAGGGACAGCGCTGCTGATTTAGGGAGAGATATATCCTGCAAAATAGTTAGTGTAGGGTCTGTAAAGGCTGCCAGATCAAACAAACAGTCCTTCTCAGGACTAATATCCATCCCAGGTATATCAGGCAGGCAGGCTGTATAGGAGACGCAGTGGTTATACCAGCAAACGCTGCATTACAGTCCTGTGTGCTGCTCCTGTTGCTGAAATTGCTGGACTTAGCTCCAGGTCCCGGGAGCCAGGAAAAATCCTTTTTTTTTATCTAAATCCTCTTTTTTTTTTCCTCCTTCACAATGTACAAATACCCATCTTATTAACCTTTTGGTGCCCCCCCCCCCCCAAAAAAAAAGTGTGCCTCTGATTTTTCAGACACAAATATATCTGTTGAAAATAGTCTGGTGTAGGCCAGAGAAATAGAAGTGTGGTTTTGCAGTTCTATGGGCCATTTGTATCTAAAAAAAACAGTTTGAGTGTGTCGCTCACTGTTCAGCCGCAAATATATATATATTTTAAAAAGCATGGTATACACCAGTAAATTATTACTGTGGTTTTGATGTCCCACGGTAAAACATCTCTATTATCCTGTTTTGGGCATTTTTTGCTGTATAAAAATAATAATAGTGTCTCCCTGATTTTTCAGACACAAATATATCTGTTGAAAATAGTCTGGTGTAGGCCAGAGAGACAGAAGTGTGCTTTTGCTGTTCTACGGTAAAAAATCTCCATTATCCTGCTTTTTGCATTTTTTGCTGTAAAAAAAAAAAATAGTGTCTCCCTGATTTTTCAGACACAAATATATCTGTTGAAAATAGTCTGGTGTAGGCCAGAGAGACAGAAGTGTGCTTTTGCTGTTCCACGGTAAAAGATCTCTATTATCCTGCTTTTTGCATTTTTTGCTGTAAAAAAAAAAAAAATAGTGTCTCCCTGATTTTTCAGACACAAATATATCTGTTGAAAATAGTCTGGTGTAGGCCCGAGAAATGCAAGCATGGTTTTGCAGTTCCACGGTACAAACCTCTGTATTATCCACTTTTGGGCCATTTGTATCTAAAAAAAACAGTTTGAGGGTGTCGCTCACTATTCAGCCACAAATATATATATATATATATATATATTTTAAAAAGCCTGGTATACACCAGTAAATTATTACTGTGGTTTTGATGCTCCACGGTAAAACATCTTTATTATCCTGTTTTTGGCATTTTTTGCTGTATAAAAATAATAATAGTGTCTCCCTGATTTTTCAGACACAAATATATCTGTTGAAAATAGTCTGGTGTAGGCCCGAGAGACAGAAGTGTGCTTTTGCTGTTCCATGGTAAAAAATCTCTATTATCCTGCTTTTTGCATTTTTTGCTGTAATAAAAAAAAATAGTGTCTCCCTGATTTTTCAGACACAAATATATCTGTTGAAAATAGTCTGGTGTAGGCCCGAGAAATACAAGTGGGCTTTTGCAGTTCCACGGTACAAACCTTTGCATTATCCACTTTTGGGCCATTTGTATCTAAAAAAAACAGTTTGAGTGTGTCGCTCACTGTTCAGCTGCAAATATATATATATTTTAAAAAGCCTGGTATACACCAGTAAATTATAACTGTGGTTTTGCTGTTTCATGGTAAAAAATCTCTATTATTCAGGTTTTGGTAGTTTTTTCCGTAAAGAAAAACAGTAGTGTCTCCTGACTGTTGTGACACAAAAATATATCTGTTGAAAATAGTCTTGTGTAGGCCCGACATCCCAGTGTGGTTTCGCAGTTCCACAGGTCAAATCGCTGTACTATCCAGTTTTGGGCCTTTGGTATCTAAAAAAAAAGCAGTTTGAGTGTGTCGCTTACTGTTCAGCCGCAAATATCTCTATTTAAAAAAGTGTGGTATACCCCAGTAAACAATAACTGTGGTTTTCCTCTTCCACGGTTCTAATCTACTCTTTATTACCCTTTTTCCATTGATAGTGCAAGTGTAAGCTATTTTACTTCATTTACAATGGGCAAGGCGCGTGGCAAGGGACGTGGAAGTGGACGTTCCGGTGATGGTTCGTGCAGAGGACGGGGCCGTGGCCAAGGTGAAAATGTGCCACAACCAACAGCCACATCTTCTCGCTCCCACTTCTTGACCGAATTACTAGGGAAGCACAGAACAACACCAGTATTGAGAACTGATCAGTGTGAACAGGTTATTAATTGGATAGCAGACAATACTTCCAGTTACCTAGGCACCACCACCTCCGGTCTGTCTTCCACACGGTCAACTCTTAGTAGCCGTGAGTCTCGACCGCATACTCCTCCTCACCCTGATGCTCCTTCCTCCCACCATGCCGAGTGTCGTCAGACAGCAAGTGATCCCACACTTGGACACTCTGAAGAGCTGTTCACTGGTCCATTTCCATATTTGGGCCCCTCGCCTGATACGCTTGAAGTGGTGGAAGAGGAGATCCCAAGTTGCGATGCCCAAATATTTGAACAGCCATGGCCACAGGAAGTCGACGTTGGCAATCTGTCACAAGAGGTGGACGATGACGAGACACAATTGCCAGGAAGTGAGGAGGAGGATCGTGGTGCGCAAGTGGAAGAGGAGGAGGTGGTGGATGATCTAGTAACTGACCCAACGTGGAAGGAGGACATGCAGAGTGAGGCCAGCAGCACACAGGGGGGGGAGGCAGAGTACCCCAACAGGCAGGAAGAAGCAGTGTGGTGGCCGCAGACAGAAGGCAGGCAACCGTTCCCCGTAACACCAACACGAGGGACGTTGCCAGTACAAGCGGTAGTCTGGAATTTTTTTAAAGACTCTGCTGATAACCCCAAAAAGGCCATATGTTCCACCTGCCATGCCAGCATCAACAGGGGTGACAAAACTACCAGCCTGACCACCACCAGCATGATCAGGCACATGGCAGCAAAGCACCCGACTTTGTGGGGCGAAACCCAGGGTCCACGACCAGTGTCAGCGGGTGTCACCACTGCTTCTTCCACTGTTGTGCGTGCAATAGAACCCCCTGTTGTGTGTGCAAGGCAATCCCCTGTCCATACTGCATGTAAAGATGCCCCCTCCTCTCAGTCTTCACTTGTTATGGCAGTTTCTCAAGAAACAGCATCAACATCCACGTCCACGTCCCACCGCAGCGTTCAATTGTCCATATACCAGACCTTTGAACGAAAGCGGAAATTCGCAGCTAACGCCCCACAGGCCACAGTCCTAAATTCGCACATTTCACGACTGCTTGCATTGGAAATGCTGCCTTTTAGGCTGGTGGAGACGGAATCCTTCCGCAATCTTATGGCGGTGGCCGTCCCTCGGTACTCGGTCCCCAGCCGACACTATTTTGTCCGGTGTGCCATCCCTGCACCACACAAGCACGTGTTCCAAAGCATCTGCCGTGCCCTCAACAACGCAGTTACTGGGAGAGTCCACCTGACAATGGACACGTGGACAAGTGCTTGTGGCCAGGGACGGTACATCTCTCTGACGGCACACTGGGTAAACATAGTGGAAGCCGGGACCCAGTCGGACCTTGGGACGGAACACATCCTCCCCACACTGAGGATTGCGGGCCCTATGTCAGTCAGAGTTGCCCCCACAGTGTACAGCTCCTGCGCATCCTCCTCCTCCTCCTTCTCCTCATGTTCAGCCTCCATCTCAGATATCACCACATCAGTTACAAGCTGGAAGCATTGCAGTACTGCCTCCGCCAAGCGGCAACAGGCTGTGCTGAAACTCATAAGCTTAGGTGATAAACCTCACACTGCTTGTAAGTTGTGGACAGCTGTGAAAGAGCAGGCAGATCTGTGGCTTAGACCGCTGAACCTACATCCCGGCATGGTCGTGTGTGACAATGGCCGTAACCTGGTGGCGGCTCTGAGGCGAGGTGAGATCACACACGTACCATGCCTGGCTCATGTGCTTAACTTCGTGGTTCAGCGGTTTCTTAAATCGTACCCCGAGTTGCCAGATCTGCTCGTGAAAGTACGCCGCCTGTCAGCTCATTTTCGCAAATCGGCTACAGCTTCCGCCACCCTTGCTGTGTTGCAGCAGCGTTTGCAGCTTCCGGCACACCGACTGGTGTGTGATGTCCCCACACGTTGGAACTCTACCCTCCACATGTTGCAAAGGATGTGTGAGCAGAGGAGAGCATATGTGGAGTACCAGCTGCAACAAGGCCGTCGATATTCAGGTCAGACTCTACACATAAGACCTCAGGAGTGGACCTGGATGTCTGACATATGTACCATCCTGACAAACTTTGAGGAGGCCACCAAGATGGTGAGTGGCGATGACGCCATCATTAGTGTCAGCATCCCACGTGTCTGTCTTTTGCAACGCTCTCTGCAGAGAATTAAAGAGGAGGCATTGCAGCCAGAGTATGATGACATGGATCAAGAAGCCGTAGCGGGCAATTACACACAGCCCAGCCTCATCTCATCCCAACGTGCATTGGGGGACAATGAGGGAGAGGAGGAGGAGGAGGAGGAAGAACAGGAGCTGCTATCATGCGTTGTAGACGGTAATACCTGTACAAGTGTCATACCGTCGGTTCAGCGTGGGTGGCCTGAGGACAGGAGGGAGGAGGAAGAGCAGGAGGAGGAGGAGAGCATGGTCAGTCGTCATCTTGGTGAGGACACGGAAATCTTGCCCGTTACCAGTCTGGCACGCATGGCTGACTTTATGTTACGCTGCCTTAACCGTGACCCTCGCGTTGTCAAAATGTTGGGTGACAGTCATTACTGGTTGGTGACACTTGTAGACCCCCGCTACAAGGAGAACTTTTACTCTCTTATTCCTGAGGTGGAGAGGTCTACAAAAATGGGGCAATACCAGAAGGCCCTTGCTGCAGAACTCTTAAAAAAATTCCCATCTGAACACGCTAGCGGCAGAGGTCACAGTTCGTTGCCCAACCAAGGCGTACAGGCGAGAGAGATGCAACTCCAATCCAGCAGAGGCAGGGGAACACTGTCAACGTTCTGGGACAGTTTTCTGACACCCGCCCAGCTTACAGGCCCTGAGACACGGGGTACTCTCACAAGGAGTGGAAAGTTTCAAAAGATGATGAGGGAGTACCTTGCCGATCGTACCAGCGTCCTCCGTGATTCCTCTGTGCCTTTTAATTATTGGGTATCCAAGCTGGACACTTGGAATGAACTCGCTCTCTATGCCTTGGAGGTCCTGGCCTGCCCTGCCGCTAGCGTGTTATCGGAGCGTGTTTTTACTGCCGCTGGGGGAATTATAACTGATAAGCGCACTTGCTGACAAGCTGACCCTTATCAAAATGAACAAGGGCTGGATTGGGCCAGACTTCTCATCACCACCAAATGACAGCAGAGTAACATAAAGTCAAATCCACTGTGTTATTTCGGGAGGTGTATTCACATGCACCGCTTCACACCCACACATGGGTATACGCTTCCTTGTTTCGGCTGTTTAATCTTCTTCTCCTTATCCTCAGCCTCCACCACCACTATACCACTGGGGTGCCAGCATTGCAAGTTCCTCCGTCCTTATTTTTGGCAGCTTTTGTTTGCAAGGCATAAGCAAATACTATGGGACACCCACTCCCCAATAATGGGACTTATGTTTGTAATATGCTGTACTGCATGGCTCTTGTAAGGGGCATTGCAAGTTGCTCCATCCTAATTTTTGGCAGCTTTTGCTTGGAAAGCATAAGAAAATACTATGGGACACCCACTCCCCAATAATGGGACTTATGTTTGTAATATGCTGTACAGCATGGCTCTTGTAAGGGGCATTGCAAGTTGCTCCGTCCTAATTTTTGGCAGCTTTTTGCTGGGAAAGCATAAGCAAATACTATGGGACACCCACTCCCCTATAATGGGACTTATGTTTGTAATATGCTGTACTGCATGGCTCTTGTAAGGGGCATTGCAAGTTGCTCCGTCCTAATTTTTGGCAGCTTTTGCTTGGAAAGCATAAGCAAATACTATGGGACACCCACTCCCCAATAATGGGACTTATGTTTGTAATATGCTGTACTGCATGGCTCTTGTAAGGGGCATTGCAAGTTGCTCCATCCTAATTTTTGGCAACTTTTGCTTGGAAAGCATAAGCAAATACCATGGGACACCCACTCCCCAATAATGGGACTTATGTTTGTAATATGCTGTACTGCATGTGACGCGCCCCCTGGGCCGTGTGTACACGTGTGTGGGATACCCGGTGCTGGGTCTCTGGGGTCTGTAGTCTCCGTGGCGGTGACCCGGTCCCGTGGCTCAGGCTGGTCAAACCAGTGGCAGTCTTTCTTAGGTTTTGAGGTTAATTGTCCGACTGCGCCACCCGTGGATTGCGGTCAGGGAGTACCACCGCTGCGAGGCAGACCGCTGAGGCTGGTGTTGTGTGCGCAGCATAGAATGGGATTACTCCCCTCGGGAGGAGTATAGCCTCAGGGCAGTGAGTGTGGATGATGGGGGCGATGGTGCACGAGCGCAGCAGGAATGACTCAGAGTCTTTGCAGTGCAGTTCAGGGTCTTTACTGATGATTATAAGGTAGACCCTCCCGGGAGTACTGGCTAGCATAAGAGGCCTGGTTAGTCTGTGAGCAAGCAGGAGTTCCCCTGGCCAGGTGGAGTTGTAGGCCTCCCCGTCTGTCTGCACTCTTCCTGGCTACCTTGCTGTAAGCGGGTAGAAGTAACCCACGTCCCTGAGTGTACCGTGTAGTGCTCACCCATATGGCTGGTGACTTGGGGCCTTCTGTTAGCCTCCGCTCCACGACAGCGGTGCTGGTCCCTTGCTTGTGACTGAGCCTCCGGGCTTCTATGGCCAGAGGACCTGAAATCCCCTGCCGGCTGGTTTCTGCTGCTGGATATATAAGTCCTCACAGCTTCGGACTCCTGTGTCCGGTTCCTATTGTCTTCTGCCAGGGCGAGCTCTGCTCAGCTTCCAGCCCCTGGTCTTTAGCTCCTAGCTCCTACAGAGCTCCTTGCTGTTACTTTCCCTTGCTCTCACTCTGACTCTGACTGTTCTCTGACTCACTCAACCCCGCCCCAGATCCAGTTTATATGGGCAGAATTCTCCCCTCCCTGACTTGGGGCAGGAGGATGTTGCATGTTTAAGGGATCCTGACCAGGAAACCTCCCACTTGCTCTCCGACATAATATCTCTATTACTGTGGTGACCAGACCCCTGGGGTGCCACACATGGCTCTTGTAAGGGGCATTGCAGTTCCTCATAATTTTTGGAAAGCCTTCCATTCACTGCTTAGGCCAACAGTGCACGGGAGACCCAGTTGCTATAAATGGAATAAAAGGTTTAGTTAACGCCCTCTGACCTCCATGTCATTTCCAAGGGGCATTGGAGTGGCTCGAAATTTTTGGTAGGCATTGCACTCACTGTATGCCCTATAACTGTGTAGCCGAGCCGCTCCTTTTGTTACAGAAACATATCCTACAAGACATATCTGGTTGACTGGCCTGATATTGATGTGAATGGTCCCTGTTCCCCCTGCTCTTTCTCCTTTGCCACTACCTCATCCATCATTTATCACCTGAAGCTTTGTTTTAACGGGAGTCATAGAACTTGGATAGTAGCAGGAAAATATCCAGCAATCCTCGGAGGAGGTAGGATATGCGCCAAAACGCTGACCACCTCAGGCCTAGCCGCTACTACATACATGCGCTTGCAATACAACAAAACAAAGCAGATGCTAACTTCTATCATCCTCATCATGCTCCTCACCTTGGCACTCTCAACTCCCCTGATGGATAAGCCAGGGCCCACCGGAGGAGTCTGATAGTCCGGTGGCCTCGGCCAATGCTGCCCTAAAGCAGGCCAGGCTAAGAAAAGTGTGGGAAAGGTTACCGGGACAAATAGGGGTGGCTGGGGACCGAGTATGGACACCCGGCCACCCCCTGGAGGCTGGGGAGCAAGCGGGGACACCCGGCCACCAGGCGGCTGGGGACTGAGTATGGATACCAGGCCGCCGACACAGCCATGGCGTGGTGCCCAGATTCCGCCTCCACATGCCTAAAAGGCCCAATTTAAAGTGCAAGCAAGCAAGCAGTATGGTATTGCAGCCTGGCGGTGGGTGGATGGCAGGCAGCATACTTGAGCTTGTATTGCAAGGAATGGGGGAGGTACAATTGAACACTGCCCTGGGACTAGAACTTGCATGGGGATAGTTGCAAGTCTGCATCTTCTGATGCGGTAAGGATCACTTATGATGGGCACACTTTTAGACAGTGACCTGGGAGTCAGAGATGCTTCCAGGGGTCTTCCCCATGCTGTTCCCTTGTCTTTTCAGCACTTTATGCATGTGTCACACAGCACATGGCCAGATAAGGTTGTAAAATGTTAAAATGACATTTCACGGTGAATGCATTTGTCATAGTTGAAAGCAATACAAAAGTGCAAAAACGCATAAAAAATGCTACTTGTGAACATAGCCGAAGGTGTGGAGGAGTATTTTTGTTTTTGGTAATTTATTTTAACTTATACACAAGTCTTTTCCCTGGAAAGGATGTTCCTTAACTAGTGTTGAGCATTCCGATACTGAAATATCGGGTATCGGCCAATATTCGCGGTATCGGAATTCCGATACTTAATTCCGATACTTTTACAATATCGAATACCGGAATCGGAAGTTCCCATAATGCCTGTGCTCTGCAGTGTTTCTGAAGTATGACAAGCTGGATGGCAGCGCTCAGCTGAGATCCAGCCTGTCATCAGAATGCCATCCCAGCGTGGGAGAATTCTCCTGATCGTTTAAAAGCCGGCGGGCGGTAAAAAGCCGCCGGCTTTTAAACAATCACACAGTCCCATACTGCTTCCCCGCAGCCTCCCACCCCGATCCTCCGCTCCCCTCGCCACCTCCCATCCCGATCGTAAGTTAGGACCGGGCGGGGAGCGCAGCACCAAGGAGCGGGGAGCGAAGGACCCGGGCGGGGAAGCCGGCAGTGAAAAGACTTCACCGCTGGCTTTCCCGCCGGTTATTTCAAATGAACAGCTGAGGTATCAGGTGATGCTGATCAGCTGTTCATTTGAAGTAGCCGCGGTGCCCTCAGAGGGTTCACGTGAGTTCATGCTTGACTGCATTGCATGAACTCACATGAACTTTCCCACGGCCGCACAGGTCAGCCTCACCTCCCAGACGATCAGCCCGTCATGATTGGTGTGTGTGGGTGTCTGTGCGTGTGTCTGCGAGTGTGTGCGGAGTGTCTGTGCGATGTCTGCGGGTGTGTGCGATGTCTGCGGGTGTGTGCGGTGTCTGTGCGATGTGTGCGGGTGTGCGCGGTGTCTGTGCGATGTCTGCGGTGTCTGTGCGATGCCTGTGAGTCTGTGCGATGTCTGCGAGTGTGTGCGGTGTCTGTGCGATGTCTGCGGGTGTGTGCGGTGTCTGTGCGATGTCTGCGAGTGTGTGCAGTGTCTGTGCGATGTCTGCGGGTGTGTGCGTGCAGGCAGACATAGGCCGATGTGACACTACTACTCCCATCGGCCTATGTCTGTCCCCCGTCCACTCGTGAAAGCAGGATCAGCTCGATGGGAGCAGTAGTTTCCATCAGCCTGATCCTGCTATTTAAATTGCCCTACTGTGTCCCCAATAAATTTTAAATACATGTCATTGGTGGCCAGTGGTTGCCTACAATAAATTAGTTCATACATTACCTGTCCCCGCCGATCGCCACAAAAAATAAAGTAAAAAATAAAAAACTACACCTATACTCACCTAGACACCTAATTCCCCAAAGCCATCGATCTCCTGTAATAAAATATAAAATAATAAACCACAACCTTATCCTTACCCCTCCGTAGTAGTCCACAAGTGTCCCACGATGATCTCCAGTTTAGAGCAGCCACATAGAATGTGACCGCTCTGAACCGCTGCCGCCGCTAGAATGATGGGGCCGTAAAGCAGCCCCGTCATTGCATAAGCGGGTTCGCCGGAGTTCAGGCAGCGCTGCTCCGGTTAGCTCCTTTACGGCCCTGCTGTATCGTGAGAAATTCCCACGGTACAGCAGTGCCGTAAAGGAGCCGAGTTCATGTCCAATGAACTCAGCTCACCTCATGCACGTCACTGACAGCGTGGGAAAATTCTCACGCTGAAGCGCTGAGTGCAGGAGAATTCTCCCACGCTGTCAGTGACGTGCATGAGGTGAGCTGAGTTCATTGGACATGAACTCGGCTCATCTGGATGCCGTCACAGAGAGACACTGAGGAGCGCAAGCATGCCTGCGCTTCTCAGTGTCTGCGGGATGACAGGCTGGATGGCAGCGTTCTGCTGCGGTCCAGCCTGTCATCTCGATGTAGCAGAGCTGAAGCTGTCCTGGGAACCATGGAAAGGTAAGGATGAGTTTGCTTTATTATTTTTCTTTTATTGCAGGAGATCGTTTGCTTCAGCTGGAATGGGCGTGATGGTAAGTATGGTTTAATTTAGAACAATAAAGAATTGTGTGTTTATTTCAATTAAAGGACTTTATTCTGGGTGTTTGTGTTTTTTTTTTAACTTTAACTCTGGGGTTAGTAATGGGGGTGTCTTATAGACGCCTCTCCATTACTAACCTGGGCTTGATGTCAACTGGCATTATAAGCTGACATCAACCCCAGCCCTATTACCCCACTGCCACCGCTACAGGGCAGTGGGAAGAGCGAGGCTAAGTGCCAGAATTGGCGCATCCTATGGATGCGCCATTTCAGGGGCGGCTGACGGCTGGTGTTTCTAGCCTGGGAGGGGGACAATATTCATGGCACCCTTCCTGGGCTATTAATATCAGCCCCCAGCTGTCTGCCTAGCCTTTGCTAGCTATTAAATTAGGGGGGACCCCACATCATTTTTTTGAGGGGGTCCCCCATTTTAATAGCTAGTAAAGGCTAGGTATTCAGCTGGGGGCTCATATTAGTAGCCTGGGAAGCTCCGTGGGTATTACCCCCTTCCCAGGCTTCAAACATCTGCCCCAGCCGTCTGCTTAACCTCCGCTAGAGACTAAAATTAAGGGGAACCCCACGCCAATTTTATTTTAAATAAATCCTTTATTTTAACACTAAATGACAAGTACAGTAATCAACACTGTCACTGTACTTCATATATATGTGACTGACATGTTTCTATCTATCTAATCTATGTATGATTCTCTATTCCTTCTATTCTAAATTGTCGGGTACAGATGCTGAATTGCCGGCCGGCTTTTTTAAAGAGACAGTGCATGAAAACACAATTATTTTTTTAAATAAATCCTTTACACTAAATGACAAGTACAGTAAGCAACACTGTCACTGTACTTCATATATATGTGACTGACATGTTTCTATCTATCTAATCTGTGTGTGATGCTCTATTCTTTCTGTTGTAAATTGTCGGGTACCGGTGTATGCCGCTGATGAATTGCCGGCTTTTCGCGTAATACATTCTACATTATTCTTAGTTGTTTTACTTCATGTAGAATTAACCTACAAGGAAAGAAAGGGTTTATTTTCATTCCGATATTTGTGTCCCATTGACTTGCATTGGTTTCCGGTATCGGAATAGGCGATATCCGATACTTTTTGGGTATCGGTCCGATCCAATCCGATACGATATTTCCTGATATCGGAAGGTATCGCTCAACACTATTCTTAACATATTTCACAGGAAAAAAGTTTCACTTTCGTTTTTGAACGTTTTATTGTGAGCCCGTAAAAGTGGCTTAATACCTCTGACCACGTTGTTGACAGCAGTGACCTGGGGGTCAGAAATGCTTCCTGGGGCGATCCCCATGCTGTCCCCATGTCATTTGAGCACTGTCACTATCGTTTTGGGCACTTGTTAGGCTTTTAAAAGACTGCCGGGGGTGCCACCGCAAAAATGCTCGAGTCTCCCATAGACTAACATTGGGCTTGTTGCTCGGGTCGAGCACCCGAGTATCACGGCGAGCTCGGCCCGAGCTTCGAGCACCCGAGCATTTTAGTGCTCGCTCAACACTATTTATGAAATGTTTAAGCATACATGATCAAGGTTACTACTAGACAACAAATGACTCCTAAACATGTTCTGCCATTATCGCAGCATCATCAAAAAATAGGGACATAAGTGTAACAAGTCTAGTGGTTAGTCACACCTATGTCCCAATCCACCAATGATGCCACAGTAGAGGTGAAACATGTTGGCCAAACATTTGTAGTATGTGTAAAGTTTTAAACATTATAGACCACTATGTTTAATTCATTTACAGTTTTTCAGACTACTGTTTGCACCAAACAGAGGTTCGTCTCATGGGGAAAAAACAGGGTTTGGGCTTTGTAATTTAATAAAACTTATCTATCTCTTCTCTAACATCATGGGTCAGGAAAGTTTCAAGAGATAACCTTTCTCTTTAAATGGTCGGCAAATCCCATCAACTCTTGTGGGTCAAGACAAATTTAATCTAATTTGTATGTAGGCATACATTACCAAAAAAAAACAATTATACCCAGTTTGGTAATATTCCATTCTTTCTGGCAGATTCATACCAGGTCGGTCATGTTAATTGGATGATGCTTAAGGGCATTCAAATTGTGTCACAGAATCTCCATTGGATTGAAATCTTGACTTTTATTTGACCTTTTGTAAAACATTTTATTTGCTCTTGTAAAATCTCTTCTGAGTTACGATGGTCTTGTACTTGGGATTATTGTCTTTCTGAACACTCTCCAAATGTTCTAGTTTTCTTGACTACTTGCTCTGACATTCTCCAATCAGTGTTGAGTCGACCTTTTCATAATATATAGGAACACATTATGGAAATAATTATTTCTTAGTCTAATTGCATGAAAAGATAATTTATAAATGGTAAAACAATCTACTATATTATCTTTGATCAAAATTGATTGGACGTAAGTTAAAATGATTGCTATTGTTTGTGTAAAACGCATTTTACATTTACTTGTACTGTTCATGTCATCATGACCAACTTGCATAAGAAGATTGCAATGTACAGTGACTGTCCAGAAGAGGCTGGAAAGGATTTTAATTAATTGCTCAGGATAAAAGTAGCATGAAACTCAGAAAGGGAGCTATAAGATAAAACAATGTATTCATAATTCTGTACAATGGACTCAGAGAGTTAACTCAATACAAGTAACTGACCAAAATATGGCCAACTTGCATGAAAGGTACTAAATTTCAGATCCTTAATGTCACTGAACAGAGACTTCTACTAAATAATAAACTATAAAGAAGTAGAGGCAGGAAAAGAACGTAGAATGTTCTTCCATCTTAAAGCAGCAATGTTAATGTTCTACAAAAGTTTCTTTGTGTTGTGGTCTCTGGTTCCTATATTGTGGTTCTGTAATCACAAGTGAAACATTATAATCATGTGGACATTTGCCCTTTGTGGATTGCATTTATTCTTTTACTTATATCCTTGGACATATTTTATGTCATTATGTACATGCATAGCTATGAAAGTCAGTTTCAAATATTTCAGAGTTAAAGTAGATTGGTGTCTGATTTTTAGTTCCTTAAATTAAGACTAAGACTTAGAAGAACTACATTTTGCAGTTGTAACAGTAATGTGTCTGTTGGCTTACTGCATGTATCAAGAAGCTAGTTTTTGACCATTCTTCCAGGGAGGTTTGCCTTTGGTTGATTTAACCTGGTTGTCCACTATCCTAACTCAATTGCTCTTTTTCCATAAATGCCTAAGGATGATACCCCTAAAAGAAAATATTCAGTTTGTAGAAAAAGTATACATGACCCCATGAAAATGCCAGGTTTTAGTCATGTAAAAAACACCAAGAAGGATAATTTCAGAAATGTTTCTACCTTTTATGTCACCTTTAATCTGTCCAATTCATTTGAAAACTAAGGTATCCAGACATCTGGATATAAAACTTCACCAATTTATTAGTACAGCTTATAAGGTTCCAAGTATATTAAAAATATTACATAATGGCAAAAAATGCCAAGTTTTGGAAATAGCATTGTCCGTAGTCATCGTAACCATCGTGATACCATGACTAAGTTCTTTGGCAGAAATGAGTCAGTTTTTGCCTTGATGCAATATGTCATGGCTCGACTCCAGCGCTCAATCCGATGACCTCTGGCTGTGTGGGAGGGGTTATTCATACTCCCCTGGCACATGCAGTCTTTGCTGGCTATATTTCAAGACAGATGAAATTTGGAGATCCAGCTCCTCAGCTAGGGATTATTTTACCTGGTAAATCCCTGTTGCTTTTCCTACGGTTTGTTTGTGTGTCTTTCTTTTACATTTGGGGTCTGGGAGGTTTTCAACGTATTTTATTTGTTGTGTGGTTCTTCTTATTTTCTTCCATTTTTCCTGTGTAACTCTGTGAATACGTTCATAGGCCTATGCGTTTTCCTCAGATTTTTGTGTATTTTTCTTAATAGTTATTTTTGTTTTATTATTTTAATTGTTTATAGAGTGGGTGCAGTTAAGGACATTCAGGGTAAGTCGACGTTAAGTGGGGACACCATTGCTTATACTTAGGGTTCCAACCTCCGTGGTCAGGCACGGACAAATTAGGGTCAGATTAAGGACTTTACTAATCTGAACAGGGACTTGTTGGATTATTATTATTTATTATTATAGCGCCATTTATTCAATGGTGCTTTACATGTGAAAAAGGGGTATAATACAAGAACAATTGCAATAATCTTGAACACAATGTGACAGCGACTGGTACAGGAGGAGCGAGGACCCTGCCGTCGAGGGCTCACAATCTAGGTCAAGATCAAGGTGTTGTCTCTCCTGGTTTGTACGTTACCCTTGTGAGTGTTCTTATAGAGTCATAACTAATATTTTTAATATACCTGGAACCTTTTAGGCTTTACTAATAAATTGGTGGTTTGATACCCAAATGGCTGGATACCTTCATTTTTACTTGAATTGGTGACATAATATTGGTCAAGTTTTATGTCTGAATGGCTACATACCTTTATTTGCTTTGTCTGCATCTTAAACCAAGCAGAGGCTTTTAATTTGCGTGCCAAGGATCTTCACAGTTAATTTATGGGAGTTGGTGAACATTGTAATTTGCGCTTATATTGCGCTTATATTTTGGCAAAACATAGCTGGGCTTGGATATTTTTGTTAGAAAAAGGCTCCCATATTGCTATCCAAATGCAATACACACGCAGCACTTTCCAGAAATTCTTGCAGCTCCTTAAATGTTGGTGCAGCCCTCTTGGCAGCATCCCAGACCAATTTAATTCTTGTCCTTTCATCAATTCTTGAGGGACTTCCAGTTCTAGGTGATGACCATCTTCACAGTGTTCCATGGTATATTTAATCTCTTGGAAAAAATGTTGTATTCTTCAAAATTCAGCAAAGAAAATGTCTAGAAAATCCTACAAAATTTGACAAAATTGTTTTCCATACCCAGTACAAACATACATGAGATATTCCTGCTCTCTTGCTCCTATGCAGTAAGTATGCCCTCAGGTGCAGCATGGAGGAAATTTTACAGCAGTACTGAGTAGAGTGACTGTGAATCCAGCTGTGGAGTAAGATAAACTAAAAGACATCAGCACTGTCTGTGTTTGTCTCTGCCTCTCTCTTTCACTCTGCTGCTCCGTCTCCCTCTCAATAGACTTCCATAACAAACTAAAAACTGGCACTTTCCTGAGCTGCTGGTTTTTCAGAGTGAATTATGATTTCAGGAGGCAATGAAGAAGAGAATAAGGAAAGAGAATAAATTGCTCATAAGAAGCACATTTCTCTGATAACGATATATGACAACATTTCTTATATTTTCTTATTCATGTATTCAAACTTTGTTACAAAGATAGTGAATGTTCAAGATGAAAAAAATAAGTGAAAGCGAAATGTGTCATTCAGGCAAATCTGTTGACTTCTAAGGTGGTTAAGTACCTTTACAGGGCATTATATTTATTATATTTTATTGCATTAATCTCAGAGCAACAGTTGAGATTAGGCAAGATAAACTATTTTTTTCCCAACTTGTCATTTGCAATTTCAACAAGTCTGTTAACTTTTACGGTAGTTGAATGCTTTTCTAATGTGCTATATATTGATATATTATTACATTCAGCTGGTCAATAAAATGCATTTTGTTTGTCATCCAGTTCTTTCCAATATTTTTAAACAAAAGACAGATAATTCAATATTTTTAATCAATGAAAATTTGACATACTATGACATTTGTCAGCATATAGAGCACTGCATATCATGATGTTGCGGCATGCGCCATTACTTTCGAGACCTACTTGGTGATAGAAGACCTACAGCAGAGTGAAGAAAGTGAAATAGGATGTCAGGTGATGGAGAAAGACAGAAAGAAGAGGCCAGATGCGGTGTAGAATAAAAGACGGTGGGCTTCGACACTTGCGGACCAGGTGAGCGGCAAGGTGAGAATTATTTTTTTTCTCCCTTTTGGTGACCATCTAACAATTTGCATTATGCATAAAAATTGTTTTGCAGAGAATCTTTTTGTTTTGTAATATTAAAGATTAGTTCATTTCACCTGGAACAAATTTGCTCATCTTTATAAACTATATTGCAGAACTTTTCCATTTTGCCATTTTGTATTATATTAATGTTTGCAAAGACGCTGAAATACTATTGAAACCACAGTACTGTATGGAAATAATTACACTTCAATGCGCTAAAAATAATCCACATGTATTCTGCATATGTCTATCAGTAAAATTACACATTGCTTTAAGACTGACAGTTATTGTTCATGGTAATAGTACACTCTATTGGAAAATGTGCATAATGGAGGGTCTGGCACTTATACAAAGAAGAAAGTTTTATAGAGGGCAGAGTAATAACTACTCACAATGACCACCTCAAAATAATACACAAGAAAGCCAAATAACAGCAAATATTGCTAAAAGTGTATTTAATGATGAACTAAATGCATACAAATTGTATTCAGAAATAAATAAGATAAATATAGAGTTTTTTAATATACAAGTCATTTTCTATTATGAAGGTACCTGTTCCACTCTGCATGTGTTATAGCTGAATATCCCCCACAATACTTAGCGCTACATAGGAGAAAAATAGCAAATAATAATTATAATAATACATATTTTTTTAGTATTTGAATAGTTAGTGTCAATATTTAAAAATGAAATTTCACAAGCTTTATTTACTTAAGTCTCCTCTATAGAAACAATCATTATTATCTTATAGCATTAACGGAAATCTGTCAGCAGGATTTCACATCCCCAAATTCATTCATATGCACCGGTAGCTCTTTCTAAAGTCCAGCAATACCATTACATAGCCAGTCAATTCATCCATTACTGAGAAATTGAAATGCAAATGAGGCTGAAGATGTGAAGCCTGTGTCACACCAGCTCTATATCCCCTTCACCACCTCATCCTGTTTGACTGTTTCTTTGCCTGAGGTCACACAGCATAGAGGCTGTCAGACAAGCAGGAGGAGGAAGCTCTGGTCTAGGAAAAGAGCTGGGGCGACAGAGACTTCAGATCTAACATAACCATTTGCATATCAACTGAAACCCTGATTTCTCAGTAACGGAGGAACGGACTGGTCATGTAAAGATATTGCTGGACCTGTCTTTGAAAGAGCTACATATGCATATAAATAGTTTGATGCCCCCTGAGAACGTGGTACAAAACGTGCATCGGGGTAGAGGGACAGAAGACATGACTGCTCTTTAATTCTCTGCGTTTGAAACACTTATTATTATACTAATGATATAAGCTGAACTCTTGTTTGATTTATTGAAATGCATATCTATGATAGCTCTGAACTGTTAAGTAGAGATGAGCGGTGTTAGACTCGAACTGTTCGCCAATCTCAAATTCGAGCTGTTTTGGGCGGTGTTCGAGCCGTTCGGCGAGCACGAACAATTTGAAAAAAATTCGGCTGTTCGAGGTTATGTTCGATAACTTTTCGTGCACAAAAATCATAACTGGATTTTTTCTCAGTAATACTGAAAATTAATGTTAATACGCAGTTTGAGTGTACAGCGGGGCAGGGGGAGGGGCAAGGGATGGATTGCTGCATAAATAATGAAGATCTCCATTTTTTTTTATCTTTCCCGCATTTACAATGGGGAGGTGCAATCTGTCAGCCTATCAGCAGCGCACACACGGAGCGAACTGCTTTTTTTCACACAAGCAAGGGCATGTGTTATTGGCAGTGTATGTCACATGTCCTTGCCCTATAAGACCCAGCCATTTTCCCCATCGCCACCATTTTCTCACTGCTGCCGCTGCGTGTTAGACGGCACCCCTGTTGCTGTGTGCGCTATACTTTGTTAATTTCAAGCCAATTTTCGCACAAATCTACAGATAGCTTGGGAGTAGGGAATAGTTGTGATTGCAGTCCTTTTAAGGACTAGGTTACATCATTTCCTATGACTTTTATCAGGCAGGTCTGTGCTCTTAAATAGATAGGTTGGGAGTAAAGACTAATTGTAATTGCAGTCCTTTTCAGGGCTAGGTTACATCAGTTCCTATCACTTTTATCAGGCAGGTCTGTGCTCTTAAATAGATAGGTTGGGAGTAAAGACTAATTGTAATTGCAGTCCTTTTGAGGGCTAGGTTACATCAGTTCCTACCACTTTTTGCCAGGCAGGTCTGTTTAAGTGCTGTGCAAGTTTTTTTCACAGCATTTGGCTAAATCTAGCAAAGCAAATCCTTTTAGGCCTCTTGCAGTGTGTGTTAGTCAGTGGAGTAGCCTATCTGTGTTGCAAGCTATACCACCTGTCTATAGAATACCAATTTTTTTACTGCACCTAGTGAAGTAAAACCTTTTGGGCATAGCATCATTCTATTAGTCCATCTATACTAACCTCCACCAGGTTGCAAATTCAAAATAATTTTTATCTTCATCTAGCTCTGAAAAAATATTTCGGCTTGTAGCAGTGTGTGGGACTTGTTCTATTAGTCCATCTATACTAACCTCCACCAGGTTGCAAATTCAAAATAATTTTTATCTGCATCTAGCTCTGAAAAAGTATTTTGGCTTGAAGCAGTGTGTGGGACTTGTTCTATTAGTCCATCTATACTAACCTCCACCAGGTTGCAATTTCAATATAATTTTTTTCTGCATCTAGCTCTGAAAAAATATTTCGGCTTGTAGCAGTGTGTGGGATTTGTTCTATTAGTCCATCTATACTAACCTCCACCAGGTCGCAAATTCAATATCATTTTTATCTGCATCTAGCTCTGAAAAAATATTTGGGCTTCGGCTTGTAGCAGTGTGTGGGACTTGTTCTATTAGTTCATCTATACTAACCTCCACCAGGTTGCAAATTCAAAATAATTTTTATCTGCATCTAGCTCTGAAAAAATATTTCGGCTTGTAGCAGTGTGTGGGACTTGTTCTATTAGTCCATCTATACTAACCTCCACGAGGTTGCAAATTCAATATAATTTTTTTCTGCATCTAGCTCTGAAAAAATATTTCGGCTTGTAGCAGTGTGTGGAACTTGTTCTATTAGTCCATCTATACTAACCTCCACCAGGTTGCAAATTCAATATAATTTTTTTCTGCATCTAGCTATGAAAAAATATTTCGGCTTGTAGCAGTGTGTGGGACTTGTTCTATTAGTCCATCTATGCTAACCTCCACCAGGTTGCAAATTCAATATAATTTTTATCTGCATCTAGCTCTGAAAAAATATTTGGGCTTCGACTTGTAGCAGTGTGTGGGACTTGTTCTATTAGTCCATCTATACTAACCTCCACCAGGTTGCAAATTCAAAATAATTTTTATCTGCATCTAGCTCTGAAAAAATATTTTGGCTTGTAGCAGTGTGTGGGACTTGTTCTATTAGTCCATCTATACTAACCTCCACCAGGTTTCAAATTCAAAATAATTTTTATCTGCATCTAACCCAGCCAATACTTTTGGGCTAATACCACAGTTTGGCCACTCAGCTCTGCTCGGTTCCCATCCATTGTTTTTTGTGCAAACAACTCCAGAGTTGTGAATTAGTTAACCACCAAAATGAGTGAAAAAAGGCCTGCTGCTGGTGGAAAGGGGAATAGGCGTGTTGGGAAGGGAAAAAAATGTTGTGTCTGTGGGGTAGGTGTTAAAGCAACAGTAACATCTGCAGAAGAAAGACCATCTTCCAGCCAAACTAAGATGTCTACTTCTTTTAGCGGAAAATGTGATAAGATCCCTTTCTTATGGCCACGCCAATCGCTACAAATTCCAGATGAGGCACAAAAACAGCAGGTGCTTCAACGGATATCAAGTTCTCCTTTAAGTGGGCTCTCCTCCACCTCAACTTCAACATCACAAATACTCCAGTCCTCAGAGGTGTCACCCCAATCGCACTTGCTTCCTCACAGCACCCAAGTCTCCAGCTGCCCATCTGAGTATGGGGTAGAACAGATGGTTGAGTCTGCAGAGCTGTTTACTCATACTATAGCCTGGGAATCAGAGGTCGGCTCCAGAGCTTCTGTGAATCCAGACGAGGAAATGATCTGCACTGATGCCCAGAATCTTTATGAGTCGGATCCAGGACCAGACGCAGAAGGTTCTGACCATAATGTCGACCCAAGTTCCCAAACTGTAACTCCTGTTGGTGGAGACAATGAGGAAGATGATGATGAGACTCAAATACCTCATTTAGTTTTTTGTCAGGGCAGGAAGAGGTTGTCTCTGAGGACGACGGGTGTGATAACACACAAGGTGATGATGACGAGGTTGGAGATCCCACTTACTGTCAACCCACAGTCAGCCAGTCGATGAGGTCAGCAGAGGAGGTGGAGGAGGATGCTAGAGACGACGAGGTCAGGTTGCGCCTTCCTGGACTGAGACGTAGTAGTGGAAGCACGTCAACCACGTCATCCTCAAACACAACTCTGCCTCTGACCACAAGTCGTGGTGGCTCTTCAGGTCGCATGGGTGCTAAGCCCTGCATAGCCTGGGCATTTTTTCAGATCGATAAAGATGACCCAACTCATGTTATCTGTAACATTTGTCAGCAAAAACTAAGTAGAGGCCAAAAAATACATAGTTTGAGTACTTCATGCATGAACCGGCACATGGATATGAAGCATAAGTTGCAGTGGGAAGCTCACTGTGCTACAATGCGGCCTAGCTGGCCGGGCCAACCACCGTCTGCCACATCTTGTGCATCCCCGGTCTCTTCATTCTCTGTGACTGGGGGGACAGCAGTCACACCAGTTTTGGGACCCAGACCTGCCACCTCTTTACCCGCAACAGCCAGTGTGATTGGCAGGTCATCATTTTTTTTGGAGGTGGAAATACCAGCTGGTGTTCAGGGCTGTCCAACATCGATAGCACCACCTTTGGATCAAGGTAATCTAACATGTCCGCCTGCATCTTCCTCACAGACCGGCAGTTTGCCGGGGACACCCTTCTCAACCCCGTCTAAGCACAACAGCCAGCCCTCGGTCCCTCAGATGTGGACAAGTAAAAGACCATTTCCTCCTAGCCATGAGAAAGCTAAGAGGTTGAATTTCACCATCTGCAAGCTCTTGGCTACAGAAATGCCACCTTTCTGCCTGGTGGACACAGAGGATTTTCGAGACCTTATGTCCGTCGCAGTGCCCCAGTACCAGATGCCCAGTCGGCACTACTTCTCAAAGAAAGGTGTGCCTGTGCTCCACCAGCATGTCGCACACAACATCACCACTTCTTTGAGAAACTCTGTGTGTGACAGGGTGCATTTCACCACAGACACTTGGACAAGTAGGCATGGACAGGGGCGTTACATGTCGCTGACTGGGCACTGGGTAACTATGGTGACAGCAGGACAAGGGGCTGCTGTCCAAGTCTTGCCGTCCCCACAAGTTGTGCGTCAATCCTCTTTATCTCGAAGTTCCTCCACTGCTTCTGCCTCCTCAACCTCCTCTGGGTCCTCCACCTGCACCCAAAGCCTGTCTGGTGATGCCACAAGCTTTCTAACTGCGCAGAAGGGATCCTGCACACCTCCTTACTATGCTGGCAGCAGGGCTCAACGTCATCAGGCAGTTTTTACTTTGAAATGTCTGGGAAAAGTGAGTCACACAGCTGAGGAGTTGTGGTCAGCTCTGGAGAACCAGTTTCATAAATCGTTGTCTCCACTGGACCTGAAACCAGGGAAGGCCGTGTGCGACAATGCTGCAAACCTGGGTGCGGCCCTTCGCCGGGGCAATGTCACACACGTGCCTGGTATGGCTCACGTGTTGAACCTGGTTGTCCAGCAATTTTTAGCCCACTATCCCGGACTAGATGGCCTTCTGCAGAGGGCACAGTCGCTGTCTGCTCACTTCCGCCGTTCGCATCCCGCAGCTCAGCGACTTACATTTCTACAGAAGTCGTTGGGCCTGCCACTTCACCGGCTAAAATGCGATGTGCCTACCCAGTGGAATTCAACTCTGCAGATGTTGCAGCGACTGTGGCAGCACCGACAAGCCCTGGTGCAATACGTTCTGATGTATAGCCTGGGCCAACGAGATCCAGAGGTGGGGCAAATCACGCTGGAGGAGTGGTCTCAGATCAGGGACCTATCACCCTCCTGCACAGTTTTGAAATGGCGACGAAGATGTTTAGTGCTGACGATGCCATTATCAGCATGACTATTCCGGTGATTTACATGCTGGAGCACATTTTAAACAGAATTCGGAGTCAGGTGGTGGCACAAGAGGAGGTGGAGGAAGTAGAGGGGAAGGAGTTGCATGCGGAAGGGCTAACATCTGCAAATTCAAGACGGTCGGCAGCACCAAGGCGGCAGGCATGTAAGGGTGGGGGAGATGGTTTTACCAGGGTGCATGGTAGCAGCCAAACTAGTGAGGAAGGTGCAGGAGCCCAGGAAGAAGTGGAGGACGAACTAATGGAAGACTCATCAGATGAGGGAGACCTTGATCACATTTCTGTTGTGCGAGGTTGGGGGAAGAGGGCAGAAGAAGGAAGCATGATTGTTACCTCGCCACCAACACAACAGGGACTTGGTGCTTCTGGATGCGCAAGACACATGAGTGCCTTCTTGCTGCACTACCTGCAACATGACCCTCGAATTGTGAGAATTAGAAATAATCCTGACTACTGGGTTGCCACACTGTTAGATCCACGGTACAAAAGTAAATTTGCAGAAATTATTCCTGCCATAGAAAGAGATGCACGCATGCAGGAGTATCAGCAGAGACTGTTGCAGAATCTTACATGTGCTTTTCCACAAAACACTAGTGGTGCACGTAGTGAATCTCACAGTTCCAACTTGCGAACCATGGTACCGTCAAGTGTTCAGCACTCAAAACGTAACAGAAACACAGTATCTGCTGGTAACATCAATTTTGCACATAGGACCCCTTGTTCGAAAGGAGCTTCTGAACTCTCTCATCCATTGAATTTGTCAGGTTTTGGATGGTTTCTGCTTCAATTGTTTTGCATGAGGGCAGAATACCCTCCCAGAGCTGTTGCTTAGATCTGAACTGCCTCCTGCCATCATAGACACTCCTTTTGATGAGGCTCCAGAGGTTCTCAATGGGGTTGAGGTCAGGGGAGCTTGGGGGTCACACCATAAGTTTGTCCCCTTTTATGCCCATATCAGCTAGAGATGCAGATGTGTTATGTGCAGCATGAGACGGTGCATTATCATGCATGAAAATGATCTTGCTGCGGAATACACGGTTCTTCTTCTTGAACCATGGCAGGAAGTGCTGTTTGAGATATACACATACATTATGGAGTTCATCTTTAAACCTTCAGGGATCCTAAAGGGGACGACAATCTCTCTTCCCATGATTCCAGCCCAAAACATTACTCCACCTCCTCCTTGTTGGCGCCGTAGCCGTGTTTGCATGGGGTGTCCATCAACCAGCCATCCTCCACTCCATCCATCTGGACCATCGAGCGTTGCACGGCACTCATCGATGAACAAAACAGTTTTGAAGTCAGTCTTCATGTATTGTTTGGCCCACTGAAGCCGTTTCTGCTTGTGTGCAGTGGATAGAGGAGGTCGACAGGATGGCTTACGCACAGCTGCAAAGCTCTGAAGGACCCTGCATCTTGTTGTTCTGGGGACAGCGGAGGCACCAGCAGCTTCAAAAACTTGTCTGCTGCTATGTTAAGGCTTTTTTGCCGCTGCTCTTTTAACCTGACGTAATTGCCTGTAGGAAAGAGTCCTCAATTTGCCCTTATCAGCACGCACACGTGTGTACTGTGAATCAACTACATACTTCTTGATTGCGCGATGATCAGGATGAAGTGTCTTGGCAATGTTGATTGTAGTCATGCCTTGACCTAAACACTCCACAATTTGTTGCTTCTCAGCAGCCGACACATCCTTTTTCTTTCTCATTTTGGCAGAAAATGTAGGCTGCTTAATAATGTGGGACAGCCTTCTTAAGTAGTCTTGCCTTTCATTGGACACACCTGCCAAACTAATTAGCACAGGTGTCGACAATTGCTTACAGTGATATAAAGAGCCCTGACACACATCACCATCAATGAGTTTAACTGACAAACAAAAAAATTCTTACCTTATCACTCCTAAACACTTTTTGCATAATAATTTGGAACACAGTGTACATGTGCTTTTCCACAAAACACCAGTGGTTCACATAGCGAATCTTACAGTTCTAACTTGCCAACCGTGGTCTGTATGGAATTGTTCAATAAAGGGACCAAAATTAAGACAAAATAGACGGGAGAGGTCTCTATGAATATGAATTCCTAAGTATTTGATACCCTGTGAGGGCCAGGCAAAGGGAAAGTTGGACTGGATGGAATCCTGTATGGATTTGGGGAGGGAGACATCGAGGGCCTCAGACTTCACTGCATTGATTTTAAAATTTGACCATGTAACAAAGTGATCTATTTCAGCCATAACAGCAGGGATGGATATATGTGATTGAGTGATATATACTAGGACATCATCAGCAAATGCAGAGCACTTGTACTCGGTGCCTCCCACCTCAATCCACCTAATATTGGGGTTATGGCGAATTGATGAGAGCAGGTGCTCCGTCACGAGGATGTATAAGAGAAGACATCCCTGCCTTGTCCCATTGGTGATTATGAAAGGTGATGAAAATGTTCCATTTATCTTCAGTAGAGATGAGCGTTGTTCTACTCGAGCTGTTCGCCAATCTCAAATTCGAGCTGTTTTGGGCGGTGTTCGAGCCGGTCGGCGAACACGAACAATTTGAGAAAAATTCGGCTGTTCGAGGTTATGTTCGATAACTGTTCGTGCACCAAAATCATAACTGGATTTTTTCTCAGTAATGATGAAAATTAATGTTAATACGCAGTTTGAGTGTACAGCGGGGCGGGGGGAGGGGCAGGGGATGGATCTCTGCAGGAACAATGAAGATCTCCATTTTTTTTTCTCTTTCCCGCATTTGCAGTGGGGAGGTGCAATCTGTCAGCCTATCAGCAGCACACACACGGAGCGAAGTGCTTTTTTTCACACAAGCAAGGGCATGTGTGATTGGCAGTGTATGTCACATGTCCTTGCCCTATAAGACCAAGCCATTTTCCCCGTCGCCACCATTTTCTCACTGCTGCAGCTGCGTGTTAGACGGCACCGCTGTTGCTGTGTGCGCTATACCTTGTTAATTTCAAGCCAATTTTCGCACAAATATACAGATAGCTTGGGAGTAGGGAATAGTTGTGATTGCAGTCCTTTTAAGGACTAGGTTACAGCATTTACTACGACTTTTATCAAGCAGGTCTGTGCTCTTAAATAGATAGACTGTGGGAGTAAAGACTAATTGTAATTGGAGTCCTTTTCAGGACTAGGTTACATCAGTTCCTATCAGTTTTTGCCAGGCAGGTCTGTGCCAGTGCTGTGCAAGTTTTTTTCACAGCATTTGGCTGAATCTAGCAAAGCTAATCCTTTTTGGCCTATTGCAGAGTGTGTTAGTCAGTGGAGTAGCCTATCTGTGTTGCAAGATATACCACCTGTGTATAGAATACCAATTTTTTTACTGCACCTAGTGAAGTAAAATCTTTTGGGCATAGCATCATTCTATTAGTCCATCTATACTGACCTCCATCAGGTTGCAAACTGAATATAATTTTTTTCTGCATCTAGCTCTGAAAAAATATTTGGGCTTCTAGCAGTGTGTGGGACTTGGTCTATTAGTCCATCTATACTGACCTCCATCAGGTTGCAAATTAAAAATAATTTTTTTCTTCATTTAGCTCTGAAAAAATATTTGGGCTTCTAGCAGTGTGTGGGACTTGTTCTATTAGTCCTTCTGTACTGACCTCCAGCAGGTTGCAAATTGAATATAATTTTTTTCTGCATCTAGCTCTGAAAAAATATTTGGGCTTCTACCGGTGTGTGGGACTTGGTCTATTAGTCCATCTATACTGACCTCCATCAGGTTGCAAATTAAAAATAATTTTTTTCTGCATCTAGCTCTGAAAAAATATTTGGGCTTCTAGCAGTGTGTGGGACTTGGTCTATTAGTCCATCTATACTGACCTCCATCAGGTTGCAAATTAAAAATAATTTTTTTCTGCATCTAGCTCTGAAAAAATATTTGGGCTTCTAGTAGTGTGTGGGACTTGGTCTATTAGTCCATCTATACTGACCTCCATCAGGTTGCAAATTAAAAATAATTTTTTTCTGCATCTAGCTCTGAAAAAATATTTGGGCTTCTAGCAGTGTGTGGGACTTGGTCTATTAGTCCATCTATACTGACCTCCATCAGGTTGCAAATTGAATAAAAAAATTTTCTGCATCTAGCTCTGAAAAAATATTTGGGCTTCTAGCGGTGTGTGGGACTTGGTCTATTAGTCCATCTATACTGACCTCCATCAGGTTGAAAATTAAAAATAATTTTTTTCTGCATCTAGCTCTGAAAAAATATTTGGGCTTCTAGCAGTGTGTGGGACTTGGTCTATTAGTCCATCTATACTGACCTCCATCAGGTTGCAAATTAAAAATAATTTTCTTCTTCATTTAGCTCTGAAAAAATATTTGGGCTTCTAGCAGTGTGTGGGACTTGTTCTATTAGTCCTTCTATACTGACCTCCAGCAGGTTGCAAATTGAATATAATTTTTTTCTGCATCTAGCTCTGAAAAAATATTTGGGCTTCTAGCGGTGTGTGGGACTTGGTCTATTAGTCCATCTATACTGACCTCCATCAGGTTGCAAATTAAAAATAATTTTTTTCTGCATCTAGCTCTGAAAAAATATTTGGGCTTCTAGCAGTGTGTGGGACTTGGTCTATTAGTCCATCTATACTGACCTCCATCAGGTTGCAAATTAAAAATAATTTTTTTCTTCATTTATCTCTGAAAAAATATTTGGGCTTCTAGCAGCGTGTGGGACTTGTTCTATTAGTCCATCTATACTGACCTCCATCAGGTTGCAAATTAAAAATAATTTTTTTCTGCATCTAGCTCTGAAAAAATATTTGGGCTTCTAGCAGTGTGTGGGACTTGGTCTATTAGTCCATCTATACTGACCTCCATCAGGTTGCAAATTAAAAATAATTTTTTTCTGCATCTAGCTCTGAAAAAATATTTGGGCTTCTAGCAGTGTGTGGGACTTGGTCATTAGTCCATCTATACTGACCTCCATCAGGTTGCAAATTGAATAAAAAAAATTTCTGCATCTAGCTCTGAAAAAATATTTGGGCTTCTAGCGGTGTGTGGGACTTGGTCTATTAGTCCATCTATACTGACCTCCATCAGGTTGCAAATTAAAAATAATTTTTTTCTGCATCTAGCTCTGAAAAAATATTTGGACTTCTAGCAGTGTGTGGGACTTGGTCTATTAGTCCATCTATACTGACCTCCATCAGGTTGCAAATTGAATAAAAAAAATTTCTGCATCTAGCTCTGAAAAAATATTTGGGCTTCTAGCGGTGTGTGGGACTTGGTCTATTAGTCCATC
This sequence comes from Phyllobates terribilis, assembly GCF_046119375.1. NCBI lineage: Eukaryota > Metazoa > Chordata > Amphibia > Anura > Dendrobatidae > Phyllobates > Phyllobates terribilis. Next base: position 228,820,559 of record NW_027362763.1, read on the forward strand.
TATACTGACCTCCATCAGGTTGCAAATTAAAAATATTTTTTTTCTGCATCTAACCCAGCCAGTAGTTTTGGCCTAATACCACAGTTTGGCCACTCAGCTCTGCTCGGTTACCATCCATTGTTTTTTTGTGCAAACAACTCCAGAGTTGTGAATTAGTTAACCACCAAAATGAGTGGAAAAAGGCCTGCTGCTGGTGGAAAGGGGAATAGGCGTGTTGGGAAGGGGAAAAAAGGTTGTGTCCGTGGGGTAGGTGCAGAAGAAAGACCATCTTCCAGCCAAACTAAAATGTCTACTTCTTTTAGCGGACAATGTGATAAGATCCCTTTCTTACGGCCACGCCAATCGCTACAAATTCCAGATGAGGCACAAAAACAGCAGGTGCTTCAATGGATATCAAGTGCTCCTTTAAGTGGGCTCTCATCCACATCAACTTCAACATCACAAATACTCCAGTCCTCAAAGGTGTCACCCAAATCGCACTTGCTTCCTCACAGCTCCCAAATCTCCAGCTGCCCGTCTGAGTATGAGGTAGAACAGATGGTTGAGTCTGCAGAGCTGTTTACTCATACTATAGCCTGGGAATCAGAGGTCGACTCCAGCGCTTCTGTGAATCCAGACGAGGAAATGATCTGCACTGATGCCCAGAATCTTTATGAGTCGGATCCAGGACCAGACGCAGAAGGTTCTGACCATAATGTAGACCCTCATTCCCAAACTGTAACTCCTGTTGGTGGAGACAATGAGGAAGACGATGATAAGACTCAAATACCTGATTGGAGCGACAACTTTAGTTTTTTGTCAGGGCAGGAACAGGTTGGCTCTGAGGACGACGGGTGTGATAACGCACAGGGTGATGATGATGAGGTCGGAGATCCCACTTACTGTCAACCCACAGTCAGCCAAGAGATGAGGTCAGCAGAGGAGGTGGAGGAAGATGCTAGTGACGACGAGGTCAGGTTGCGCCTTCCTGGACAGAGACGTAGTACTGGAAGCACGTCAACAACTGCATGCTCAAACACAACTCTGCCTCTCACCACAAGTCGTGGTGGCTCTTCAGGTCGCATGGGTGCTAAGCCTTGCATAGCCTGGGCATTTTTTCAGAACGATAAAGATGACCCAACTCGTGTTATCTGTAACATTTGTCAGCAAAAGCTAAGTAGAGGCCAAAAAATACATAGTTTGAGTACTTCATGCATGAACCGGCACATGGACATGAAGCATAAGTTGCAGTGGGAAGCTCAGTGTGCTACAATGCGGCCTAGCCGGCCGGGCCAACCACCGTCTGCCATATCTTGTGCATCCGCGGCCTCTTCATCCTCTGTGACTGGGGGGACAGCAGTCACACCTGTTTTGGGGCGCAGACCTGCCACCTCTTTACCCGCAACAGCCAGCGTGATTGGCAGGTCATCATTTTCTTTGGAGGTGGTAACACCAGCTGGTCTTGAGCGCTGTCCGACATCGATAGCACCACCTTTGGATCAAGGCAACCTAACATGTCCGCCTGCATCTTCCTCACAGACCGGCAGTTTGCCGGGGACACCCTTATCAACCCCGTCTAAGCACAATAGCCAGCCCTCGGTCCCTCAGATGTGGACAAGTAAAAGACCATTTCCTCCTAGCCATGAGAAAGCTAAGAGGTTGAATTTCACCATCTGCAAGCTCTTGGCTACAGAAATGCTGCCTTTCCGCCTGGTGGACACAGAGGATTTTCGAGACCTTATGTCCGTCGCAGTGCCCCAGTACCAGATGCCCAGTCGGCACTACTTCTCAAAGAAAGGTGTGCCTGTGCTCCACCAGCATGTCGCACACAACATCACCGCTTCTTTGAGAAACTCTGTGTGTGACAGGGTGCATTTCACCACAGACACTTGGACGAGTAGGCATGGACAGGGGCGATACATGTCGCTGACTGGGCACTGGGTAACTATGGTGACAGCAGGACAAGGGGCTGCTGTCCAAGTCTTGCCGTCCCCACGAGTTGTGCGTCAATCCTCTTTATGTCAAAGTTCCTCCACTGCTTCTGCCTCCTCAACCTCCTCTCGGTCTTCCACCTGCACCCAAAGCCTGTCTGGTCATGCCACAAGCTTTCTAACTGCGCAGAAGGGATCCTGCACACCTCCTTACTATGCTGGCAGTAGGGCTCAACGTCATCAGGCGGTTTTTACATTGAAATGTCTGGGAAATGTGAGTCACACAGCTGAGGAGTTGTGGTCAGCTCTGGAGAACCAATTTCATGAATGGTTGTCTCCACTGGACCTGAAACCAGGGAAGGCCGTGTGCGACAATGCTGCAAACCTGGGTGCGGCCCTTCGCCGGGGCAATGTCACACACGTGCCTTGTATGGCTCACGTGTTGAACCTGGTTGTTCAGCAATTTTTAGCCCACTATCCCAGACTAGATGGCCTTCTGCAGAGGGCACGGTCGCTGTGTGCTCACTTCCGCCGTTCGCATCCCGCAGCTCAGCGACTTACATCTCTACAGAAGTCGTTGGGCCTGCCACTTCACCGGCTAAAATGCGATGTGCCTACCCGGTGGAATTCAACTCTGCACATGTTGCAGCGACTGTGGCAGCACCGACAAGCCCTGGTGCAATACTTTCTGACGTATAGCCTGGGCCAACGAGATTCAGAGGTGGGGCAAATCACGCTGGAGGAGTGGTCTCAGATCAGGGACCTATGCACCCTTCTGCACAGTTTTGAAATGGCGACGAAGATGTTTAGTGCTGACGATGCCATTATCAGCATGACTATTCCGGTGATTTACATGCTGGAGCACATGTTAAACAGAATTCGGAGTCAGGTGGTGGCACAAGAGGAGGTGGAGGAAGTAGAGGAGGAGGAGTTGTATGCGGAAGGGCTAACATCTGCAAGGTCCAGACGGTCGGCAGCACCAAGGCGGCAGGCATGTGAGGGTGGGGGAGATGATTTTACCAGGGCGCATGGTAGCAGCCAAACTAGTGAGGAAGGTGCAGGAGCCCAGGAAGAAGTGGAGGACGAACTGATGGAAGACTCATCAGATGAGGGAGACCTTGATCACATTTCTGTTGTGCGAGGTTGGGGGGAGAGGACAGAGGAAGGAAGCATGATTGTTACCTCGCCACCAACACAACAGGGACTTGGTGCTCCTGGATGCGCAACACACATGAGTGCCTTCTTGCTGCACTACCTGCAACATGACCCTCGAATTGTGAGAATTAGAAATAATCCTGACTACTGGGTTGCCACACTGTTAGATCCCCGGTACAAAAGTAAATTTGCAGAAATTATTCCTGCCATAGAAAGGGATGCACGCATGCAGGAGTATCAGCAGAGACTGTTGCAGAATCTTACATGTGCTTTTCCACAAAATACCAGTGGTGCACGTAGTGAATCTCACAGTTCCAACTTGCCAACCGTGGGACCGTCAAGTGTTCAGCACTCAAACCGTAACAGAACCACAGTATCTGCTGGTAACATCAATTTTGCGGAATCATTTCACCACTTTTTTAGCCCATCCTTTGCAAGGCCACAGGAGACAAGAAGTCTGACACATAGTCAACGCCTAGAGACGATGGTACAGGAGTATCTCCAAGTAAACATTGAAGCCACGACTGTGTCACTGGACCCTTGCTCTTTTTGGGCTTCCAATCTGGATAAATGGCCGGAGCTAGCCACTTACGCCTTGGAGATCTTGTCATGCCCCGCAGCCAGCGTTCTGTCTGAACGTGTGTTCAGCGCTGCTAGTGGTGTGCTGACAGATAAGCGCACGCGGCTCTCCACTGATAATGTAGACAGACTCACGTTCATAAAGATGAACAAATCATGGATCCGAAACGACTTTTCTACCCCTGTGTCATCCTGGGGAGAGTAAAAGCTTGATGATTGGTTAAAATCACCCTACCAACCGTTTTAAGCTTTCAATTTACTAAGCATGTTTATCTGTATCTTGACTGGAAAATAATTTGGGCTTTGTAGCAGTGTGCAGCACTGATCCTATTAGGCCATCTATAATAAGCTTCACCAGATTTAAAATTAAAAATAATTTTTAGCTGCATCTAGCCCGGAAAATAATTTTGGGGCTCCGAGATGCGCAAGACACATAAGTGCCTTCTTGCTGCACTACCTGCAGCATGACCCTCATATTGTCAGAATTCGAAGTAATCATGACTACTGGGTTGCCACACTCTTAGATCCCCCAAACTTTTCGATCAACCTTTTCATTTTAATAAAGACCAAAAAAATGGTCATTTTTGAAATTATAAGCATTAGCAGGTTGTTAGAAACTGAAATCAAACAGTTTTCAACTCAAAACTTTATTCTAGGTGATGTTACATTTTCACATAGGACCCCTTGTTCGAAAGGAGCTTCTGAACTCTCTCGTCCATTGAATTTGTCAGGTTTTGGATGGTTTCTGCTTCAATTGTTTTGCATGAGGACAGAATACCCTCCCAGAGCTGTTGCTTAGATGTGAACTGCCTCCCGCCATCATAGACACTCCTTTTAATGATGCTCCAAAGGTTCTGAATGGGGTAGAGGTCAGGGGAGCATGGGGGTCACACCATAAGTTTGTCCCCTTTTATGCCCATATCAGCCAGAGATGCAGATGTTTTATGTGCAGCATGGGATGGTGCATTATCATGCAGAAAAATGATCTTGCTGTGAAATACACGGTTCTTCTTCTTGAACCATGGCAGGAAGTGCTGTTTGAGAAAATCCACATACATTATGGAGTTCATCTTTAGCGCCTTCAGGGATCCTAAAGGGGCCGACAATCTCTCTCCCCATGATTCCAGCCCAAAACATTACTCCACCTCCTCCTTGTTGGCGCTGTAGCCGTGTTTGCGTGGGGTGTCCATCAACCAGCCATCCTCCACTCCATTCATCTGGACCATCGAGCGCTGCACGGCACTCATCCGTGAACAAAACAGTTTTGAAATCAGTCTTCATGTAATGTTTGGCCCACTGGAGCCGTTTCTGCTTGTGTGAAGTGGATAGAGGAGGTCGACAGGATGGCGTATGCACAGCTGCAAACCTCTGAAGGACCCTGCATCTTGTTGTTCGGGGGACGTTGGAGGCACAAGCAGCTTCAAAAACTTGTCTGCTGCTATGACAAGGCTTTTTTGCCGCTGCTCTTTCAACCTGACGTAATTGCCTGTAGGAAAGAGTCCTCAATTTGCCCTTATCAGCACGCACACGTGTGTACTGTGAATCAGCTACATACTTCTTGATTGCCAAGACACTTCATCCTGATCATCGCACAATGTTGATTGTAGTCATGCCTTGACCTAAACACTCCACAATTTGTTGCTTCTCAGCAGCCGACACATCCTTTTTCTTTCCCATTTTGGCAGAAAATGTAGGCTGCTTAATAATGTGAGAGAGCCTTCTTAAGTAGTCCTGCCCTTCATTGGACACACCTGCCAAACTAATTAGCACAGGTGTCTGCAATTGCTTACAGTGATATAAAGAGCCCTGACACACATCACCATCAATGAGTTTAACTGACAAACAAACAAATTCTTCCCTTATCACTCCTAAACACTTTTTGCATAATAATTTGGAACGCGGTGTACATGTGCTTTTCCACAAAACACCAGTGGTTCACGTAGTGAATCTTACAGTTCTAACTTGCCAACCGTGGTCTGTATGGAATTGTTCAATAAAGGGCCCAAAATTAAGATAACATAGATGGGAGAGGTCTCTATGAATAGGAATTCCTAAGTATTTGATACCCTGTGAGGGCCAGGCAAAGGGAAAGTTGGACTGGATGGAATCCTATATGGATTTAGGGAGGGAGACATCGAGGGCCTCAGACTTCGCTGCATTGATTTTAAAATTTTACCATGTAACAAAGTGATCTATTTCAGCCATAACAGCAGGGATGGATATATGTGATTGAGTGATATATACTAGGACATCATCAGCAAATAGAGAGCACTTGTACTCGGTGCCTCCCACCTCAATCCACCTAATATTGGGGTTATGGCGAATTGATGAGAGCAGGTGCTCCGTCACTAGGATGTATAAGAGAGGGGACAGAGGACATCCCTGCCTTGTCCCATTGGTGATTGTGAAAGGTGATGAAAATGTTCTGATGCACCCCCTGGGCCTTGGGACACCCGGAGCCGGACCCTTTTTGGTGGATGCTGGTGGTTGTAGTCTTCGTGGCGGCGATCCGGTTCCGTGGCTCAGGGCGGTCAAACCAGTGGCGGAACTATTTATGTGGTTTTGATGTTTAAATGTCCGACTACGCCACCCGTGGATTGCGGTCAGAGTGAACCGCCGCTACAGGGCAGACCGCTAAGGCTGGTGTTGTGGGTGCAGCAGAGCGTAGCATAACTCCCCACGGGAGGAGTATAGCCTCAGGGCAGTGTATGCGGAGGATGGGGGTGATGGTGCAGGGCAGCAGCAGTAACGACACGGAGTCAGTGATGCAGTTCAGGGCCTTTACTCACAGTTCTTATTATCCAGACCACGTCTGCAGGTAACGGCTGCCCACGTCGTACTGTGCTCACCAGGTGAGGGGCTCAGACAACTCCCAGATAACTTTGGAGCGCTTCACAGGACCCCCTTTGTGTGTCCTTTGTCTGGCCTTTCTTACCAACACTTCTGTCCGGCTGCCTCGGGCCTCCTCTTGGTAAACTTGGCGCCAGTTTCCCTGACCCTATGTGGTGCCTTCCTAGCGGGTGGAGCAAGGGGCTGCGCCACATAAAATGTCAGAGCCTCCGGTTTCTAGCTGAGGGTCGTTTCCTGCCTCCACTAGTTCGGGGACCGGTCTCCCCCTTTGGCCTGACCCCTCCACGCAGGTGGATTCGGGCGTGCGGTGGCGACTCGCCCGTCCGCACCCCTGGGATCCCTTCATTCCTCGTTCCTGGAGCCTTTTCCGCTCCTCTTCCTTCCTTCTCCCTCTTGCAGGCCTGGGCCTCTGTTACTAGGCCCGCCTCCGGAGCAGAGCTCATGCAGAGCCCCTGCTCCCTGCCACTTCTGCTCAGACTTCTCTGCACTGAACTAAGATGGTGCCCACCTTTTATACTCCCTTCTCAATGCACCCAGGAACTGCTTCCTCCCTGCTCCTGCACTGCAGGGTTCCCCTTCCTCAGTGTTCCCTCCCCCCACTCCAGCCAGGGACAGGGACTGTCGTGCCCATCTCAGGGGCATATTGGTCGCCCTGCCCCACGGCAATGTGGTGTAATGCATGCAGGGGTCGGGTCCTGATCCACACTCCATCCTTATCTGAGAGTGAGATATCACACCTCTGGGTGAGGTGCAATACGTCTGTAGCAACCGAGCCCTCGGTGCTACAGTTCCATTTATCTTCAGCCTAGGTGACGTATTGTGATACAGGGCCGTGATTTTGGCTATAAAAGGGTCCCCTAGACCCCTACCCCAAGCTTTTTAAGAGAATCATATATGGCGTGCCAGGAGACTCTATGGAATGCTTTCTCAGCATCCAACGAGAGTATCTACTTACAAATTTTTAACTGCATCTAGCCCAGGAAATACTTTGTGCCTAGTAGCAGTGTCTGCTAGTCAGCGGATTATCCCGGCTGTTAAGCAAGCTACACCACCTGTAGTTTGGACACTTAATTTTTTCAAAGGAAATGCTTCGGGACCACGGGATACTCAGTGAAGACCATCAGGAGGCACCCCAAGGCATAGGGGCTGGGACTGGCACTAGGATGCCTTGCGGTGGACAGCCGAGCTCGATCCTTATAAAAGCTTTTTAACTGCAGCAGCTTTAGTGGACGCTACTGGAGCTGGAATTACGCGGCTGCTGGCATGAGACTTGCCCTCCAATAGATCCTTGTAAATGGATTTAAAGTGTATTCATTCAAATTAGAGGGACAATTTAAATTAAAAAGCTTAGAGCTGCCTCCACCACAGGGGGGCTCTCTCGACCCACCAGCGGACAGGCACCAGTATTGGGAGAGGGGGGCTGGCCGTCAGGGTTCACCGCGGCTCTGGCACAAACCCGGCGACACGGAGGTGGCACGGGCAGGAGCGGACTGGCCGTCTCGGCTTCTCACTTTTTGGATTTTAGAAGGGCATGACATGCCTATATCTGTGTCTCCCCCTCCTTTTACTCCTCCACCTCTTTTCTTTTCGCATGACTATATGTACTTGTCACTTTTCCATGTGTTAGTTGTGTCTTCTGAGCAGTTTGTCAGCTTTTGGACACCTTTGAAGGTGTTTTCTATGTGTTTCTATGTGTTTTTGTTTGCCTGCCATTGGTTTTAACGGTGTTTGACGGTGTTCAGCGAACAGTTCGACGAACATACGGGTGTTCGACGAACCGAACCGAACTCGAACACTACGGGGGTGGCTCAACACTACTGTTAAGAGGATATTAACTTATCTTTATTGTAATCCATCAACCAGTATATGGTGTGCATATAGGTCTGTTTTTGTTTCCCTCCTTTATTGAGGTACCTATTTTTATTTTTTAAAAACTGTTTTAATAATGCCTGAATAAAAAAATAATTTTATTATATAAACTATGACTCTCACTCCACATATCTAGCAATTCATATTGGGTTGAAATAATTATTGATATATGTATATTTCATATGGTGATTTGATGACCTATCAGTTTAATAATTAATTAGAGACAAAAACCAGTTTAAATAAATTCAATATATTTTATTTTATTAATCAATCAAGATACATTTTTTATCTTGATTAATTAATAAAATAAAATATATTAAATTTATTAAAACCTTCTCCATATAGGATTTAATAGTTAATTAGGACTCCATTTTTGATTTGATATATAGTTTTGAGTTATGAAATCCTGCTGACAGATTCCTTTTAATGACAGCAGAAAAGTATTTAAAGAAGATATCTCAACAATTTTTTTCCATTAGTCCTTCCTATGTATGTATGTTGTATATTGTAAGTGTACTCAAATATTTATTTGTCACTGTCTTCCCTAGTTTCCGGCACTGCTCTGGTCCTCTTCTTGCTCATTTGACTTTAAATCAGATTGGTTATGTATGCCAGAAAAATACCAGACCAAAATACTGGAGAAGACCGGAATTGTTAACTATTTTAATACACTAGCACTACATTACATACTGCACATAAATAACTCAAATTAGGGAGAAAAAGAATTGCTGAGACATTTTTTTTAAGAAGTCAGATGGTGGGTGTGGACCCACTGCACCACGGGCTGGACTTACCTTGCAGGGGCGTGATTAAGTGCCTACCAGGTCTTCACTAGAGCCCCTGATGGTGAGGATAGGCTGAGCCACCGGTAGACACCAGGTACCACTCCAGGACAGTCCCCTAGACTGAAGCAGCTGACCCAAGGGTCAGAGAAGGTACAGAAGGACAAGACAGAAGCGTAGTAAGACAGTCCGAGGTCGGGGCAGGCAGCAGAGCTTCAGGATATGTAGCCAAGGTCAGGAGCTTTGAGAACAGACAGGATGGGAAGACAAGCTGGGTTAGTAATGGGTGGGTTAAACAACAAAATACCTTGACAGGAACTAGATGCAAACAGCAACTGGAACCTAAGCTCAGGCAAAGGAGTGGAGTACGGCGCTGCCTGATATAGCACCTGCTGGTTGGTGACTGGCTGGGGATTCAAAACCCTGCAGGACACTGCATGGTTAAATTCCTGCAGGATCTGGCCATGCCCTCTTATAGCCATGTAGAGACAGCATACAAATGCAGCAGTGCTAAGAAGTGATGCAAGAGACAAACTTAGTGAGTCGTCCTGACATGAAGAGAAGCAGCACGGTGACCACGGTGAGTAAGGCAGCACTAAGGAGGCATTCGAGTTACCGCCATGACATCGCATCTTGTTGGCCAGCAGATAAGCAAACCTTTCATTTATCTGAATAACAAACTGAGCATCAAGAGTGCTGTCAAGTGATGACTTCAGCGCTGCCCCTGGTGTGGTCAGTGACTGAGTGCACAGGCGATTGGCTCAGAAGTGGGGCAGGGGAAAAGTATATAACACGTCTAGGGTTTTTCATCATCTCCTTTCTCTAAACGCAAATTTTTTATTTCCATACCTGTTTAAATGGTCTTCCTTGTATGATATAAGAGCTGTGCTGTGCAAATTAAGCAATCAGATGACTCCTCCACTATTATACTCCTTATAATACTGTGACCACGATTCATCCCAGCAGTTTCTCTAGTTTAGATTGCTTTGAAAAGTAGTAAATTTTCGGCGCAACTAAGAGTTGCAAAAAATTTTTGAAATTTTTGATGTTTTCAAACTAGTTTTACCCAGCTATGCCAAAATGGGTACAGCTGGAGCAGGACTGGGACACAGCTGGGACGTGGTGCCACATCTCAACTAATTCATGGCGTTCCTTACATCAAAAATCTTACTCCAGTCAGTAACTGGAGTTAGATTTCTAGCATGGCAAACAGAGCTACTCGTCAGATGCTCCTGGTTCATTAAGAGGCGTGCAACTCTTAATGACTCAGGAACATTAGACTCCAACCCCCCCCCTCATCAAGACCACTGAGAAGGTCACAAGTCTTTATGAGTTAGGGCCTATGGAAGAAAATTCAGCTCCATCTTCAACGAATTTCCTCTCCCATATGTTATTTTTACACTTTCACACCCAGCAGATTTTTTTTTTTTTGTGGTGGTGGTGGTCCTGGAGGTTTCTAAGCATATATAGCCGACTTGCACAAAAAAATAACCTTGCTCTAATAATATATATTACACAGTCTCATGCTGTACTGATCTGTGCAAAATCAAATTAGACTGATGGGTAGAATTCAAAGTACATATGTACAAAGTCACTTGTCATATATCAAAATCACTTATCAAAATCAATTCTCAGGCAGGGTATTTAGCCTCAAACTGACATCATTCTGATGTTTGACTTTGATATCTGATCATGCCATGAAACGGACACTGTACATATGATTGCGTAGCACATAAATATGAAAGGACACAGGTCAATTGTGAATAGTACTGATCTATGACATTATTTTCTTTGTACCTTACACATGTGAATGTCTTCTTAAAAATCTTCTTGCAGATCTGCCACCCATTCCAGTTTATATTTTCTTGCTATTAAATGACATGATACATTTTAGTATAGTAATTCGAAGAGGATCATGTCTCAAAACTTCATGTCCTTCCATTCAACTCCAATGAAGTACACATAATTGCATACTTCAATTTAGGATCTGCTAAATATAAATATGTTATGAAGTGTGAACGCTCAGTATTAGATAAACACCACTGTGCAGTAAATCAGAGTCATTCATTTTACAGACGCACACATGGTAGTTGACTTGTGGTTTTGGACCTTGTGAAGTGAAGGACAGATATTAATCGGTAATTATTAATTGGAGTTCTATGGAGTTCGACAGACAGGGCAATTTTATTCTTCTGAATAATAAAATAACAGCAAAACGAGAACACAAGGAGTTAATGCTCATATTGAAATTTTATTAAGTGCTATAAATTACAAATTTGATATACTGTATATGTATATATATATATACATATATATATATATATATATATACAGTTATATGAAAAAGTTTGGGCACCCCTATTAATCTTAAGCTTAATGTTTTATAAAAATTGGTGTTTTTGCAACAGCTATTTCAGTTTGATATATGTAATAACTGTTGGACACAGTAATGTTTCTGCCTTGAAATGAGGTTTATTGTACTAACAGAAAATGTGCAATCTGCATTCAAACAAAATTTGACAGGTGCATAAGTATGGGCACCTCACCAGAAAAGTGACATTAATATTTAGTAGATCCTCCTTTTGCAAAAATAACAGCCTCTAGTCACTTCCTGTAGCTTTTAATGAGTTCCTGGATCCTGGAGGAAGGTATTTTTGACCATTTCTCTTTACAAAACAATTCCAGTTCAGTAAAGTTTGATGGTCGCCGAGCATGGACAGCCCTCTTCAAATGATCCCACAGATGTTCATTGATATTCAGATCTGGGGACTGGGATGGCCATTCCAGAATGTTGTAATTGTTCCTCTGCATGAATGCCTGAGTAGATTTGGAAAGGTGTTTTGGATCATTGTCTTGCTGAAAGATCCATCCCCTGCGTAACTTCAACTTTATCACTGATTCTTGAACATTATTGTCAAGAATCTGCTGATACTGAGTGGAATCCATGCGTCCCTCAACTTTAACAAGATTCCCGGTGCCGACATTGGCCACACAGCCCCAAAGCATGATGGAACCTCCACCAAATTTTACTGTGGGTAGCAAGTGTTTTTCTTGGAATGCTGTGTTTTTTTGCCACCATGCATAACACCTTTTTGTATGACCAAACAACTCAATCTTGGTTTCATCAGTCCACAGGACCCTCTTCCAAAAAGAAATTGGCTTCTCCAAATGTGCTTTTGCATACCTCAGCCGACTCTGTTTGTGGCGTGCTTGCAGAAACGGCTTCTTTCGCATCACTCTCCCATACAGCTTCTCCTTGTGAAAAGTGCGTTGTATAGTTGACCGATGCACAGTGACACCATCTGCAGCAAGTTGATGCTGCAGCTCTCTGGAGGTGGTCTGAGGATTGTCCTTGACTGATCTCACCATTCTTCTTCTCTGCCTTTCTGATGTTTTTCTTGGCCTGCCACTTCTGGCTTTAACAAGAACTGTCCCTGTGTTCTTCCATTTCCTTACTATGTTCCTCACAGTGGAAACTGACAGGTTAAATCTCTGAGACAGCTTTTTGTATCCTTCCCCTGAACAACTATGTTGAATAATCTTTATTTTCAGATCATTTGACAGTTGTTTTGAGGAGCCCATGATGCCACTCTTCAGAGGAGATTCAAACAGGAGAACAACTTGCAAGTGGCCACTTTAAGTAGCTTTTCTCATGATTGCATACACCTGGCTATGAAGTTCAAAGCTCAATGAGGTTACAAAACCAAAAAAAGTGCTTTAGTAAGTCAGTAAAAATTAGATAGGAGTATTTAAAACAAGAAAATGATAAGGGTGCCCATACTTATGCACCTGTCAAATTTTGCTTGAATGCAGATTGCACATTTTCTGTTAGTACAATAAACCTCATTTCAAGGCAGAAACATTACTGTGTCCAACAGTTATTACATATATCAAACTGAAATAGCTGTTGCAAAAACACCAATTTTTATAAAACATTAAGCTTAAGATTAATAGGGGTGCCCAAACTTTTTCATATAACTGTATAACCATTAAAAACAGAAGAAAAGCAGTACAATAAGGTGGATCATATACACTGACAAAAAACAATTCATGTACAGACATACATAGCCAAAAGGTATATACAACAGTGTATGACAACACAGGTCTATAATCAAGATATACTGCACATGAAAAGCACAATTCTGACATTTCCACCTCCTTTAGCTGATACATATGGTTCATATAGCAAATATTATGGTTTCAGTGACAATAAATGGCTTAGCTGAAAAAGAGAGAGTGGTTAGCATACGTATCACAGGTTTATGCCCATAATGAAAGTGAATGTAAGTGCCAATGGTTGAGTCCACCTTAATAAAGTCCCCAATGTGTTTCGCAATATTTCAGGTGTATTGCTTCATCAGAGGGAAATCCAGAGTCTCCCACCCCAAGTTGCAGGTTTAAATACTATTAGCACTAATCACAGTCCCCAGCACTAGCCAATGAAGTCGAGCAGAGCGGTGCATGCGCACTCTATCACACACCCCCAATGCGTCATACACGGCGTCACGGCATGTTAGCAATGATGCGTCACCATGGCTCCTGCGCATGTCTGAATGCCGTTGAGATACCTGACGACACCAGGGGGCAGAGAGCAGAGCGCACATGCGCATCTCAGCAATCACAGGCATATGAGTTTCTCAGCAATCGTAAGTTACTGACTGTTTAGATACCATTACCAAGATATGGCATTATGTAAGCAAGGCCAAGAGTCGGGCTGGAAAATATCAAACAATGGGGGAGAGTCTGGTTAATAAATCAAAAACAGGAAAAGTCTCTTAGTGAGTTATATTGGAATATTCTACAGTCGGCTTACCCTAATGTAAAAGAATTTCAGTCTCCATTTCTTCCCTGCTTTAAATGGGCACCCAATATAAAACAGGCACATTCTCATGCCTTCAATGCCACCAATGTAATACCATACTGAGAGGCAATAACATCCATCATCCCTACACAGGTAGACGGTACCAGATAAAGGACTTTTCTACACGTGATTCTTCTTACGTTGTGTAGCATCGGCGTCTCTGCCCCGTACTAGGCAGAGACGCCGTCCCTCTCACCTCCCCGCTCCTGGCGCGGCGTCCTCCAGCGCTTCTCTCCCCGCTGCTTCCGGCACGCGCTCCTTCCCCGGCAGTGTGCTTAGGGCGCGCGCTCCCCCTCTCTTAAAGGGTCCGCGCGCGCAGTCCTAAGGAGTCCCCGGCCAATTGCCGGAGGACCTTCCATATATAAGGCACCTCCTCCAAAATGGAGGTGCCCAAGCAATGTTGTTGCAAAGCCTCTCAACTCTGCTTCAGCCCTCAGGTCCCGTTACCAGTTACCTGCCAGTTACCTGCCAGTCACCTGCCAGCCACCTGCCAGATTCCTGCCTGTTACTTATCTATCTGCGGTCCAACAGTCTGCCTACCAGCCCTGCCAGTCTGTCTAGGGATCAGTCTGCCCGCTCACCTGGGAGCGCTCACCTACTACCTGTCTGCTAGCCTACCTGGAGGCTCCGCTGTCACGTGCTGTGACCACCTGCCTGTCCAGAGACTCTTGCCCGCTCACCTGGGAGCGCTCACCTGCTACCTGCCTGCTAGCCTACCTGGAGGCTCTGCCGTCACGTGCCGTGCCCTCCTGCCTGTCCAGAGACTCTTGCCCGCTCACCTGGGAGCGCCTCTCTGCTACCTTCCTGCTAGCCTACCTGGAGCCGTCACTTGCTGTGACCACTGGCCAGTCCAGAGACTCTTGCCCGTTCACCTGGGAGCGTCCACCTGCTACCTGCTTGCTTGCCTACCTGGAGGCTCTGCCGTCACTTGCCGTGACCACCTTCCTACCCAGAGACTGTCCCCGTCACCTGCCGTGTCCTCCTGCCCTTCTACCCAGAGACTGTCCCCGTCACTAGCCGTGACTACCTGCCCGCCTTCCCTGGGAGCCACCCGCTTCCTTACAAGGACTGCCCCCTTGTATAGTTGCTCAGAGGTTCCACCTCCCAGACCCGTTACACGTTGTATACCTTATAAAATGTCCGTGTGGACTTCTACACATAGGAGAGGCCACCCAACCAGTGAAAGATCGCATATCTAAGCATAAATCGACCATTTGGAGCAAAAATATACTATTATCTGTACCTTAACATTTCATAACTTCTGGACATACTATTTCCCAGTTAAAATTTCAGGTCATAGAGCACATTCCCCCCACTCCACAGAGGAGAGGTGACTGGTTACGCCTTTTAAAACGTAGAGAAGCCTATTGAATTCATGAATTGCAAACTTTGTCTAAAAGGTTTAAACAAGGATTATGACCTTTTATTTTTCACATACTTTATTTTGTGAAAGTGCACTTGCATATTTCATATTGAATGGCTTTACATATTCATTTTTTGTACTGAACGTGTCATACATATGACTTTCATATCATGATATAATTCTCATTTGAAGCTTAGAATAATGTATTGTATTTCATGTTATTTATAATATCATTAATTCCATCTTTATTCTCCTCTCTTAGAACCAGATGTAGTGACCTTCTACGATCCAACACCACTATACTCCTGTATAGCAACATGCCTATTGACCTGTATCCGGATCCTTGCTTCCTGTTTTCCGTCTTCCATGACAACCATTGGAACACATTCACTCCACATTTGACACTCACACTGGGAGCGCACCGACCTTGGAATGCGTGACACCCCTCTCACCACCTGTTTCCTTTGGTCCCTAGGAGATGCCCCTAATCTTCACAGGCACATATACCGGCAGGGCGTTGATGTCACACCATGGGCCGCGGCTCTCTCTATCTTGCTGTGCATATTGGTAGAGGGATGCCCTATGCCCGGCCCCTTCCCTTTTTCTCCCTGTGAGTTCTCCCCTTTCAGCAGAGCTCACCTGCAACCAGCGGTGGATACCGCGTTCACAAGTGCTTGCCCTGTTCCGTAGATGCATTGGCAATCTGGTATGTCTTGCTTGCATGCCACTTACTATTAAGTTCCTTGTGTCTGTCTTCCAGGTGTGCACTAGCCCCCTCCACACACCCTTTTTTCCCTTTATCTAATAACACCCACAGTCTATACTGCTAATACTATTTTGTCTATCCTGTTGTTGGATCTCAAAACACAGTAATTTCACCACAGCATTAGTGAGTGTATGGTGTTGTTAAAATATATTTCTGCACTTTCATAATTAGAGATATACATTGACATTTGTTTTGTTAGTTTAAGAATTTTCTGTTGATATATTTTATTTTCACAGTACACTGCTGAAGGTTTGATATTGACCGAAACATCTGTACAATTTTGTTTGGACTGCACATTAAAATATTTAAGTTCATTCCCAATTGGAGTGCCAAGTTTTTTTGCCATGCTGGTAGTAATTCAAAGACATATAATACGAAATTAAAATTATTTAAAAAATATTTTATGCAAATATACAGAGGAAAATAACAAACAAGGAATGAAATGCCTAGAAGAAAGGTGCGAAGCTAAGTGTCTCATTTGGCCATAGTGCCCAAGGACAGTGGTCCCCAACCTTTTTTGCACCAGGGACCGGCTTGAAGCAAGATCATTTTTCCATGGCCCAGCAAGGAGGGGGTGGGGTGGGCGGGGCTTTGGTCATATGGGGGCGGGGTAATGGAGGGATTTGGAGTTTAGTGCATACTTATCATATAGTGTAGACCAGGTCCCCGCCAGGAGCTATGCCAGGAGCCCCACATAATGTGTTGTGCCAGGAGCCGCATCACTGAGGCCCCATCACGCCCTGCAGCAGGACAGGGCAGCTGTTCTGACAGCTGCTGTTCAGCTGCATTTACTTCATCCCAGGGGCGGACACAGACTGTAGTGGGCCCCTGTGCAAGAAATTTTTGGGGGCCCCCCCGCCCTTCATAAGGCAACAAAGTTATGTAAACATAACCCCCCCATGTGCATCTCTCACCCCCCCATGTGCAGCTCACCCCCGTGCATCTCTCATCCCCCTCCGTGCATCTCTCATCCCCCTCCGTGCATCTCTCATCCCCCTCCGTGCATCTCTCATCCACCCCCCGTGCATCTCTCATCCCCTCCGTGCATCTCTCATCCCCTCCGTGCATCTCTCATCCCCCCCGTGCATCTCTCACCCCCCCGTGCATCTCTCACCCCCCCGTGCATCTCTCATCCACCCCCCGTGCATCTCTCATCCCCCCCGTGCATCTCTCACCCCCCCGTGCATCTCTCATCCACCCCCCGTGCATCTCTCACCCCCCCATGCATCTCTCATCTCTCCCCTCCCTCCCATGTGCATCTCTCATCTCTCCCCTCCCCCCATGTGCATCTCTCATCTCTCCCCTCCCTCCCATGTGCATCTCTCATCTCTCCCCTCCCTCCCATGTGCATCTCTCATCTCTCCCCTCCCCCCATGTGCATCTCTCATCTCTCCCCTCCCTCCCATGTGCATCTCTCATCTCTCCCCTCCCCCCCATGTGGATCTCTCATCTCTCCCCTCCCCCATGTGCATCTCTCATCTCTCCCCTCCCCCCATGTGGATCTCTCATCTCTCCCCTCCCCCATGTGCATCTCTCATCTCTCCCCTCCCCCCCATGTGGATCTCTCATCTCTCCCCTCCCCCATGTGCATCTCTCATCTCTCCCCTCCCCCCATGTGCATCTCCCATTCCCCCCACTCCTAGTTAATTGTATTTAAAAAAAAATAAAACTTGTTATACTTACCCCCATGCGATCCCTGCAGAATCCTGGCGCTCGTCCAAATCGCTGACACCAGGTTCTCCTGACTTCCGGCCATGTGACGGCGCCGTCACATGACCGGAAGTCAGGGGAATTATGAAGGTGCTGCCGCAGCAGCGCAGCGCTAAGATGTCCCGGACCCGGCGCTTAGCATGCGGCCGGGGGCCCCATGAGGAGAGAGACGCACAAGAGGGGGGCTCCGAGGGGGCTCCTACCGGCCGGGCCCCATACTGGAGTCAGGGCAGTCATGCCCTGATGGCGGCCCTGCTGGAGGCTGGAGGGGCCCCCTCTCCCCGCGGACCGGCTGAAAAACCCCAACGGCCCGGTCCTGGTCCGCGGACCGGCGGTTGGGGACCTCTGCCCAAGGAGATGATCCACCTCGCCTCACGTTGAGCCAATAATTTTTTAACATTACCAACTCTAATACCACCATGGATAACATCAATTTCCCTGACTTTAAGTGACCTGGGGTCGCATCCATGTTAATCTTTACAGTGACGTGGCAAAGTGTTCAAAAGTGAATTGTCAATTATCATCCGTGCCGCGCCAATGTCCCAAACATGTTCCCTTACTCGAATCCTCAATTCTCTTGAAGTCAAGCCTACATAAATCTTGGGGCAACCGCATGTTGGATAATAAATAACTTATGCAGTGTCGCTGGAATTATAGTGCCTAATGTCAAATTTACGTTTGCCATCCACAGATTCAAAGGAAGCACGGCGAAAGACATTGACGCAGGCAAGACAGCGACAGCAAGGGAAACAAACTACAACAGGACCTTCTGAGGAAAAGGGCTTAGGTGCCTTTGGCACATAATGGCCCCTAACAAGAATATCCTTAATATCGCCCGTCGAGATGTTATTAATGGAGACTCAGAAAGTGACTGTGCTAAGACTGGATCAGTCTTTAATATTGACCGATGTTTATCCAAAATTGACCTAATCGTGTGGCACTCATGTTTATATATTGAAATAAAGTGTATTTCTTCGATTTCACAGAATATCTTAGCAAGTTATTATGTGGGGGTGATTTTTGCTCTATTGTATCCCTTATTAATGCACCTACCACTGTAAACACTCTCCTGGAATCTTAATTTGAGATCCCTAGCTTGTACTTCAAATCTCTCATCAGATGAGCAGATCTGCTTCATCCTGAGGAATTGTCCAACCGCGACAGCCCAAATGGTAGAAGCATTGTGGGCAGATGATGCATGCAATAAAACATTTACAGATGTGGATTTCCTATATACATCAGTTTGTATCAACTGATCATCCATGAACATCTCGAGTTGTCCAGCCATGCCCTGCCAAAAGATTAATAAATCATCTATATATCTTAGCCAGCACTGTACATGGCACGTGGCCCCCACATCCCCATTGGCAAAGATACCCCTTTCCCAGAACCCCAGGAAGAGGTTGCATACTTTGCAGTTACGTGAATAAAAAAAGGACTAGAGCAGTGCTGGAAACCAGAGAAGGCGGTGGCAGGTGAGTATACTAATACACCCACACTACATTACATTCACACATTTACATATATATACAGTTTTAGGGAATAAACTTCTTAAAGTGATATCTTATATTGACAGCCAATATGGTTACACTTCCTGTCACTGGAACAATACTGAAAAATGCCAATATTTATGTAAGCAAATGAAACATAGCGCGTAACTGAGCTATATACCTGTGCAATATTAAGGAAATCCTGAAAACATGATCTGTATGTTGGCCTTGATGGCTAGAGTTTAGAAACACTATACTAGTCAATAGGCACAACTCTATGCAGTACTTGCAGACATTCCATCAGTATGAGAGGGTATTGAGCCTCAAGCCAAAGGTTCCTAAGGTGCTTTGAAGAAAAAATGTCAACTTCTACTGTGCTGCTCTCTTGCGAAAAAGAATGCACTAATATCTTAAAGATCCAAGCAGTAGAGGTGAAGATGACAGCACTCACAACATCATGGAATAATTTTCTTTACTATTTCATAGCAAGAAGTAAAAATCAAGAGGGGGGAGAGAACAAGCAAAAACCAGCACGCTACGGCCATTTTGTATCTACTGACACTTCTACTTGCCACCTAGAGGTTTCATTGACTCTGTAGCAGATTAAGGAATCTTCTGTCAGTTCCAAGCTCTAATGTTGGCCATACATATGAGCTAACCATCAGGTGAACGTTCAAATTGCAGACAGCTATCTCTCCCAAACTGCTCATCTCAGCCAAGCGTCCAGGCATTTTTAATTGGGAGGCAGGAGAAAGACACTGCCAGACACTTCTGGTGGCAACTTATCTCCCCTGAAAGAAAGGGATCAGGTGTTGAAATCCCAACTGCCTGATACTTGTCTGATATCATGTGTTATTGGAGAGTCGGGAGACCCTCACACATTAGATGTACAGCCAGTCTGGTCAAAATTGGTGATTTTGGTTGACTATCAATGTGTATTGGGGCCTTAAAGGGTTTGTCCAGTACTTTATATTACCCCCCAATGTATCCCTAAGGATTTTTTTAATTACCTTATGTTGCAGATACTGCCTGTGAGCGGCGCTATCACTGGCCACGCACAGGCATCACGTGACCCCCGGCTGAAGCCGGCGCTGACATCCGCTGATGTCACGACAAGTGCTGGCAGCAGCCGGGGGTCTCTGTCTTCCGCATTCCACGGTGGATGCCAGGCTATGGGCGGGGTTAACCCCCGCATCACACCCGGGATCCACGGGTGCTCTGCCTCTCCCCATTCAATGGGAAAGCGCGCGGTGGAAGCTGGGTGTGACGCGGAGGGGTAACCCCGCCCACAACCCAGCAGCCACCGCGGGGACCCCAGCGCTGAGTCAGGCCTCACTTGTTGTGATGGCAGCGCGGGGTCACATGATGCCTGTGAGCGGCCACCGATAGCGCCGCTCACAGGCAGAAACAGCAACGTAAGGTAATTACAAAAAGTCTTAGGGGCCCGGGGGGATACATTGGGGGGGTAATATAAAGTACTGGACAACGTCTTTAATACAGTAACAAGGCCCAGACCCTCAGTGCCTGTGAGATGGATCACTTCTATCATATATGATAAATTTCATTACTTCACCATGGGATACCAGTCTTTGATATGGACTATATGTATGAGTATACAATGCTTACAATGCTGTAAAAGTGGAGATCCAGCATTCTGTATGGGTTGGTGCTCCGATGGTACCCAAGTCTTATACTGCGTATATTTATATTTATACAATATCTATCTTCCCTTCCATTATCTAGCCTTTTTTTGCATCGCAATGGGGTGTGCTGCAGATTCCAGTAGCATAGCACTGCTTAGTGAACTGTGCCTGTAATCTGAAGCAATGGAATTTCTAAAAACCATTAGAGCAAATGTCGATAAAATTCAAACATGTACATTTCTTGTCAGCACAAAAGATTCTTTTTTTTTTTTATTATTTTTGTTTTTAATTAAGCTACATTTTCCAGAGTTTTTTCCTATTCCACTGCACTGAGCGAGCATATGGAAATATAAAGTCTGAAGGCTTCCTGATTTATTTTGATGTTGGGGCATTTTGCTCTTGCGTAAACACTTTCAGTGACAAGAATATGGATATTTTTACATTTCAGAAGTGCTCATTACAAAAGGTAGCATATGTTTTTGACTCCTGAACCATGAGTGAAATGAGAACACCCAGCTTGCCAAACAGTAAATTATAAACAGTTGGTACAGCCCTGAGCAAAGACGGAAATAATCACTGTATCTATTCTTTTAAGTAGCCAGTTTTGTCTCTGGTTTCTCATGTTAGTTTTTGTTGGGGGGGAGGGATTGTTTTTTTTCTATTCTCTGATTTAATGGATTTCTGCATGGTTTCAAAGTATATATGTGTTTGGGCCTGAAGCATAACAATTTTGGAAGAACAGATGTCACCTGTGATGTATACAGCATCTGTAGGACTGAAGCACTTGTGCTGAGCATTACGTAGCCTCCATATAGGCAGCCAATTTTATCAGGAGTCAATAACCATAGTATTCTGATAGAGTACAGAGCCAAAATGTAATCACTTCTTATGTTACAGCTTTGAAGAATACTTTATTGAGAGCCTAAATGAGAAAATGTTATTACCTCATCTGTTTTCTATTGCTGTTAATGTGCAGCATTAAAAAATGGTCCTGTAAAACCAGTACTGACCCATATGATTCCAATATCACTCTCGAGAACCTTTATATTAAGTCATTGTGAAAACAATACCTGTTTGGGAATACAATATTATGTACTATACAATATTAATCATATGAGCTTGTCCACATACATTACATAGAATAACAAAGCCAAAGAAATGAGCTGGAGCATGAGTTGGTATACATGCAGCGTATAAGAGCATGAATATGTGAACATGAGAGTGTGAACATACTCTTATACATTGCATGTATACCAATTTATGTTCCGGCTCATTTTTTTGGTTTTGCTGTAGTTTCTTGTACTTTGTACAAACAAGGGGGGTGGCCCCCAATTTTGAGCTGGGCATTTCATCGATATAGCTTCCGATGG
This sequence comes from Phyllobates terribilis, assembly GCF_046119375.1. Classification (NCBI taxonomy): domain Eukaryota; kingdom Metazoa; phylum Chordata; class Amphibia; order Anura; family Dendrobatidae; genus Phyllobates; species Phyllobates terribilis. Next base: position 228,842,907 of record NW_027362763.1, read on the forward strand.
CCAGGTGTCTGAACAGTCGAACCTCAGTCATGCTCTGCCTCATCTACATTGAGGCCGTCTGGCACAAGGTGAGGTTTTAATTCCAGAGGATAGGACCATCCCTATTGGGATACACCTTGTCGCGGTGGGATGGTTTTTACCCTTTTTAGATCAAAAACAGTATTTACTAAGTACCCTATTTTATTAATATGTACTATTACTATTTACTTACGTACAGCAAGCTATATGATCATATTGTTTCTATCTTAGGTTTTGTCCATTATAAAGAATAGTTGGCATATGCAATATACTTTTTTTATGGTGGTCAAATCAACTGTATAGAAAGGTACGAGACTACTGTATATGGCAGAAGAAAGATGCTAAATTGTCACTTTAACAGAAAGTAGCAACAGTCCTGAAATAGGGTAAAAGATGCACTTTTGTTCTTACAGTGTCTTAATAGAGATTAAGACCTTTTAAGAAATATGGTTCTTTACTACTTTTACAGCACTCTAAAATAGTTAGAGGGTTCCAAACGAATCCCAAGACAGAAGTTCTGACACTCAAAGAATGGGGCTCTGTACAACCCTTTCCTGAATGGAGTAGGGGTGAGATTGACCTCCCCTCCATTCATTGTCTGTGTGAATGCTGGAAATAGTTGACCTCTGTACTCATCTTTCTCCAGGAGATCCATTAACAATGAATGTAATGGAGGCCAAGCATGGACACCCCTGCTCAATTTAGAACAGCAGAGCCCCATATTCTGGGTTCCAGAGCCTAGTTCTTGAGATCGCTTGAGGTCTTAGATGTCAAGCCCCCAGTGATCAACCGGTTAACCACTATTCTAAGAATAATGAATATTTTTTTGTTTTGGGATCAACTCTTTTAATAGTTTTTTCATGTTTTTATATCGGGGAGAGGGCAACTGCCTTAGGTTTTCTATTTTAGCACAGCAGAATTGACAAGAGATCTTCATGACGTTTGTTTATGGTATATTTCTAGGAATTGCTTATATTTATAACATTTTCTAGAAACTTCCTTCTGATGTAAGAAATCTCTCTTTCTGGTGCCACCTATTAGAGGCAGCTATCTTATAATGCTATAAGTCAATGACACATCTGCAAGGAGTTTGTATGTTCTGCCCATGTTTGTATGTCAAGTTTCCTCCCACACCCCAAAGACATACGGATAGGGAATTTAGATTGTGAGACCCAATGGGGACAGTGCCGATAATGTCTGTAAAGCGCTGTGGAATATGATGGTGCTAGATAAGCAAATAAAATAAATACATGAATAAATGAATAAATAAATAAAATGACAACCCTTTAATGAGCCTTGCCAGATGATGAAGTGTTGTCCATGTTTCGGGACAATTTTTTTTCTACTTAAATGCATGTATTTTGAGCAAAAATTTTTTTTTTGGAGAAAGATTTCATTAAAAAATTTGCCTTCTGTATCCTCTGTGTTGCACTGTATAATGCAGGTTACAAAATGAGTTAGCTGAGGATGTGCCAGTCAGCCCACTATGATGGTCGGAGAGGGAGTTTGTAACTTTTTTATCTGCTTTTTTACCGAACTCTTAAGTTGAATGTGTAGGAAAACAAAACACAGCAAAAAAGTCACAAAAGTTCAATAAACTCAACAGAAAAAAGGCAGACGGGCTGTCACGGGTGTGTAAGAAGTGACAGACAATCGCCCTGCAGTTGGTTGCAGGAGATCTCTACATTTGGCATAACAGACATCTTCTTAGAGGCTGTCTCTAGGACCCAGAGTTTACCTTCCTCTGGCTAATTAACACCCTGGCCTAGGTGTATAAATACCTGCTGTGTGTCAGAGGGAGGTGCCGTCGATATTCATTACTCCTTGTGAAGGCATTAGTGAGAGCAGCACTTCTTCTTTTATTGTGCTTGAGGACATGCGCATTTGTGTGGAGTCATCTAAAGTTAAGAAATTTTCCCTTATTTGTCTTCTCTTGTTGTCTTTAGTGTTCAGTGGGGATCGACTAGTGCTCAGCCCCTTCCTTCCCTAGCCAGGGTCAAACACCAGGGAAAGACAGGACGAAGAACGCGTGAGGCAATTGGTGAAGAGGCAATATAGGGATGTTAGGGGAAACAGGGTAATATTCTGTCAGCCAGAAGGTCTCCACTCCCCCCTTTCCCTAGAGTCTGTGCTTTCTTTCCCCCTTCCCTTTGTGTTGCACTAAGTCTTTCCCACACCTTGAGTGACACAGGCACCTTCGACCAATACTTCATGCATATTATATATATTTTACTGCACATTTTTTCATTTCTATCCAGAGTGCAGCCTAAGCCATTAATGCTGACCTTGTCAACTGGGATGCCTTTTCCTGTGGGGTTCACTTTTATAGTCCTGGGCAGCCCATCTGATCTAATAGTATGTGTGTCACTAATAAGCTGTAACTGTGCACTACACATATCTATGTGACTGGCGACCTATACCAGACTTATTCATGCACAATTCTAATACTAGACAACCGTTCCTTCCATGACTTTGTAGGTGTGCCAAATGGACCAAAATTAATAATGAAACCCAAGTGCAAACATGATTTTTTGCTCCAGAAATATTCATTAGAGTTAAAAAATTTCCCCAAGTGTCATGGGTGTGTCAGATGTAACAGACAGCTGGCTGCAGAAGATCTCTTCATTTGGCATTGCAGACGCCTTCCTAAATCTGTCTTACTTTAGGACCCAGGGCCTAGCTCTAGGGATTTACAGGGCTTAGGTTCCTGTGAGGTGATTGGTGAGGAACCAATATAGAGCCAGCCTAGGGGTCTCCAATCCCCATTTCCCTAGTGTCCCTTAAGAGTATTTAACAAAACCAAAATCTTGTCTAAAACTAAAAAAGATCCACCTGCAAACAGCTGTTTTGCAGAAGGACTAGGAGTAAGGTACTGTTTCTTTGAGACCACCTGACTCTTGTCTGTGCAGAGCAAGCTATTGGTTGGCTATGTGGGAGAACTTTAACAGAGGTTTAGAGGGGCAAATGAACCAGCTAAAAAGTACCCTGCTTTGCACTGATGAGGAGCAGATGCATCAAAATAGTTGTCTGAAGAAAGATTTAGATTTGGCTAATTATCCATAGTCATCTTGCAAGGTTTGTTAAAGAGTCAGACATTGCTTCATAGAGTGGCTACCTCTGATAAGTGCCACTAAAAAGCCAGCTTTCTTCCTCCTGGAGAGCTCATTTGCATATCCCTATCCCAGTAGGCATTGCCTGGCCTATAAGTGTCTGAACACCTACTATTAGTTTCGGCAAGAAGCAGCAGCAGCACCCCTACAGATCTCCAATCCTGGATTGTAAGCAACATGTTTTTCTAACATAATTCACCTTTATACAGAATTCACAGACCTAAAAATTATATACTGTTTGATTTATCAGACCTTTAGAAGACTGATAATTTTGGGCATAAAGGGTATAATTGGACTAGACCTAAACAATTTGCCTCATTTGTAAAAGAAAAAAAAAACCTTTATCCTGGGTATACATGATACTCTGCAAAAGTATACATGATACTCTGCAAAAAAGCAAAGACTAGAAAAATTGGGATATTTACACAATATCAATACAACGGAAAATCACTTAAAAACAAATTTAAATGGGGTTTAATGTTTGCAATCAGCAACACTGATATTGCAATAAGTCACTCAACACTTTCAATTTAGAACCAAAGCTTTTCAGGTTGAGCAGGGCGGCATCAGATTGGTCAGCCATAGCTCGTATCAAATGTTCTGTTGCCCTCTTTGGCATGGAATGTTCAGCTGCTTTCTAATGTAGCAAACAGATAGCTGCCAAATACTGTGGGTGCGATTAGCTATAATATAGCAATAGGACACAGTAGCGCTTAATGCGGATTCATATATTCAGGGCTGCACGTAGCATCTTTTGTGGACTCTGCATATTATAACAGATCAGCTATTATTTATTTTATGTGCAGTCACATTGTGAGTCCACAAACAGATTTCAGAACATGTTTCCAACATTCAGAAATTGCATATGTTTGGAAAACTGAGACTCCAGGGCAAAATGCTGCTCCTGACACTGATAAAGCATCTGTAATGTTTTTCTTCCACAGTCCAAGTTTACTAGCATCAATATCAGTCTAACTAAACAATTAAAGGTACTAAATAAAATATGTTCATTATGTCACTACCATCTTTAATTGATTTGTTTGTAAGAAGTGATATTTACTAATTGTGAAAATCAGAGACATGCCTTCAACCGTAGAATTTGGTAAATCCACATAGTATGCCCATGCACCGAATAGACCCTGCTTACAGATATGTTTCAAACCCAAAAAAGGGAGAGAAAAAAATAATATATTGAACTGTTATGTAGGTAAAAGGAGTAGCATGGTGCGTAATACTCGAACGTCATATTTTATAAATCGCATTGAATATAGTGGTATTGAAAGAGGTGGTCCACTACACTGTATAATGCCCCCATCGATTTACACCTTTTAAGTAAGTATTTTTGTAAATAAACTCTGCTGCTATATGTTCCTGTGAGTGGCGCTATCACTGCTTGCTCAGTCCACATTACGTGACCCCGCTGACATCCGCTGATGTAACGTCAACGTCCAAAATATTAACCAATGCCTCCTTTTATTAAATATTATATATTTTTACACTTCTTTATTCTTACAGGGTGCAGCCAGGCCCATCAATGGTGACCTTGTAAATTAGGGGCTTGCACCTCTGTGATGCACTGATAGGGTGCAGGGCAATCCGCCTAATTGAATACAACCCCTGGCAAAAATTATGGAATCACCGGGCTCGGAGGATGTTCATTCAGTTGTTTAATGTTGTTGAAAAAAGGTAGATCACAGACATGGCACAAAACTAAAGTCATTTCAAATGGCAACTTTAGGGCTTTAAGACACACTAAAAGAAATCAAGATAAAAAAATTTGGTACTCGGTAAGGGTAATTTTTTTCAGACCAAGCAGAGGGAAAAAATTATGGAATCACTCAATTCTGAGGAGAAAATTATGGAATCATGAAAAAAAAACACACAAAAGAACACTCCAATACATCACTAGTATTTTGTTGCACCACCTCTGGCTTTAATAACAGCTTGCAGTCTCTGAGGCACGAACTTAGTGACAAACAGTACTCTTCATCAATCTGGCTCCAACTTTCTCTGACTGCTGTTGCCAGATCAGCTTTGCAGGTTGGAGCCTTGTCATGGACCATTTTCTTCAACTTCCACTAAAGATTTTCAATTGGATTGAGATCCGGATTATTTGCAGGCCATGACATTGACCTTATTTGTCTTCTTTCAAGGAATGTTTTCACAGTTTTTGCTCTATGGCAGGATGCATTATCATCTTGAAAAATTATGTCATCATCCCCAAACATCCTTTCAATTGATGGGATAAGAAAACTGTCCAAAATTTCAATGTAAACTTGGGTATTTATTGAAGATGTAATGACAGCCATCTCCCCAGTGCCTTTACCTGACATGCAGCCCCATATCATCAATGACTGTGCATGTTCTCTTCATGCAGTCATCTTTAAAAATCTCATTGGAACAGCACAAAACAAAAGTTCCAGCATCATCACTAGTGTTGAGCCACCCCCGTAGTGTTCGAGTTCGGTTCGGTTCGTCGAACACCCGTGTGTTCGCCGAACTGTTCGTCGAACTGTTCGTCGAACACCGTTAAAACCAATGGCAGGCAAACAAAAACACATAGAAACACATAGAAAACACCTTCAAAGGTGTCCAAAAGCTGACAAACTGCTCAGAAGACATAACTAACACATGGAAAAGTGACAAGTACATATAGTCATGCGAAAATAAAAGAGATGGAGGAGTAAAAGGAGGGGGAGACACAGATATAGGCATGTCATGCCCTTCTAAAATCCAAAAAGTGAGAAGCCGACACGGCCAGTCCGCTCCTGCCCGTGCCACCTCCGTGTCGCCGGGTTTGTGCCAGAGCCGCGGTGAACCCTGATGACCAGCCCCCCTCTCCCAATACTGGTGCCTGTCCGCTGGTGGGTCAAGCGAGCCCCCCTGTGGTGGAGGCAGCTCTAAGCTTTTTAATTTAAATTGTCTCTCTAATTTGAATGAATACACTTTAAATCCATTTACAAGGATCTATTGGAGGGCAAGTCTCATGCCAGCAGCCGCGTAATTCCAGCTCCAGTAGCGTCCACTAAAGCTGCTGCAGTTAAAAAGCTTTTATAAGGATCGAGCTCGGCTGTCCACCGCAAGGCATCCTACTGCCAGTCCCAGCCCCTATGCCTTGGGGTGCCTCCTGATGCTCTTCACTGAGTATCCCATGGTCCCGAAGCATTTCCTTTGAAAAAATTAAGTGTCTAAACTACAGGTGGTGTAGCTTGCTTAACAGCTGGGATAATCCGCTGACTTGCAGACACTGCTACTAGGTACAAAGTATTTCCTGGGCTAGATGCAGTTAAAAATTTGTAATTAGATACTCTCGTTGGATGCTGAGAAAGCATTCCATAGAGTCTCCTGGCACGCCATATATGATTCTCTTAAAAAGCTTGGGGTAGGGGTCTAGGGGACCCTTTTATAGCCAAAATCACGGCCCTGTATCACAATACGTCACCTAGGCTGAAGATAAATGGAACTGTAGCACCCTGAGGGCTCGGCTGCTACAGAGGTATTGCACCTCACCCAGAGGTGTGATATCTCACTCTCAGGTAAGGATGGAGTGTGGATCAGGACCCGACACCTGCATGCATTACACCACATTGCCGTGGGGCAGGGCAACCAATATGCCTCTGAGATGGGCACGACAGTCCCTGTCCCTGGCTGGAGTGGGGGGAGGGAACACTGAGGAAGGGGAACCCTGTAGTGCAGGAGCAGGGAGGAAGCAGTTCCTGGGTGCATTGAGAAGGGAGTATAAAAGGTGGGCACCATCTTAGTTCAGTGCAGAGAAGTCTGACCAGAAGTGGCAGGGAGCAGGGGCTCTGCATGAGCTTTGCTCCGGAGGCGGGCCTAGTAACAGAGGCCCAGGCCTGGAAGAGGGAGAAGGAAGGAAAAGGAGCGGAGAAGGCTCCAGGAACGAGGAATGAAGGGATCCCAGGGGTGCGGACGGGCGAGTCGCCACCGCACGCCCGAATCCACCTGCGTGGAGGGGTCAGGCCAAAGGGGGAGACCGGTCCCCGAAACTAGTGGAGGCAGGAAACGACCCTCAGCTAGAAACCGGAGGCTGTGACATTTTATGTGGCGCAGCCCCTCGCTACACCCACTAGGAAGGCACCACATAGGGTCAGGGAAACTGGCGCCAAGTTTACCAAGAGGAGGCCCGAGGCAGCCGGACAGAAGGGTTGGTAAGAAAGGACAGACAAAGGACACACAAAGGGGGTCCTGTGAAGCGCTCCAAAGTTATCTGGGAGTTGTCTGAGCCCCTCACCTGGTGAGCACAGTACGACGTGGGCAGCCGTTACCTGCAGACGTGGTCTGGATAATAAGAACTGTGAGTAAAGGCCCTGGACTGCATCACTGACTCCGTGTCGTTACTGCTGCTGCCCTGCACCATCACCCCCATCCTCCGCATACACTGCCCTGAGGCTATACTCCTCCCGTGGGGAGTTATGCTACGCTCTGCTGCACCCACAACACCAGCCTCAGCGGTCTGCCCTGCAGCGGCGGTTCACTCTGACCGCAATCCACTGGTGGCGTAGTCGGACATTTAAACATCAAAACCACATAAATAGTTCCGCCACTGGTTTGACCACCCTGAGCCACGGAACCGGGTCGCCGCCACGAAGACTACAATCACCAGCATCCAGCAAAAAGGGTCCGGCTTCGGGTGTCCCAAGGCCCAGGGGGTGCATCAGAACATTTTCATCACCTTTCACAATCACCAATGGGACAAGTCAGGGATGTCCTCTGTCCCCTCTCTTATACATCCTAGTGACGGAGCACCTGCTCTCATCAATTCGCCATAACCCCAATATTAGGTGGATTGAGGTGGGAGGCACCGAGTACAAGTGCTCTCTATTTGCTGATGATGTCCTAGTATATATCACTCAATCACATATATCCATCCATGCTGTTATGGCTGAAATAGATCACTTTGTTACATGGTCAAATTTTAAAATCAATGCAGCGAAGTCTGAGGCCCTCGATGTCTCCCTCCCCAAATCCATATAGGATTCCATGCAGTCCAACTTTCCCTTTGCGAGGCCCTCACAGGGTATCAAATACTTAGGAATTCATATTCATAGAGACCTCTCCCATCTATGTTATCTTAATTTTGGGCCCTTTATTGAACAACTCCATACAGACCACGGTTGGCAAGTTAGAACTGTAAGATTCACTACGTGAACCACTGGTGTTTTGTGGAAAAGCACATGTACACTGCATTCCAAATTATTATGCAAAAAGTGTTTAGGAGTGATAAGGGAAGAATTTGTTTGTTTGTCAGTTAAACTCATTGATGGTGATGTGTGTCAGGGCTCTTTATATCACTGTAAGCAATTGCAGACACCTGTGCTAATTAGTTTGGCAGGTGTGTCCAATAAAAGCCAAGACTACTTAAGAAGGCTGTCTCACATTATTAAGCAGCCTACATTTTCTGCCAAAATGGGAAAGAAAAAGGATGTGTCGGCTGCTGAGAAGCAACAAATTGTGGAGTGTTTAGGTCAAGGCATGACTACAATCAACATTGTGCGATGATCAGGATGAAGTGTCTTGGCAATCAAGAAGTATGTAGCTGATTCACAGCACACACGTGTGCGTGCTGATAAGGGCAAATTGAGGACTCTTTCCTACAGGCAATTACGTCAGGTTGAAAGAGCAGCGGCAAAAAAGCCTTGTCATAGCAGCAGACAAGTTTTTGAAGCTGCTTGTGCCTCCAACGTCCCCCGAACAACAAGATGCAGGTTCCTTCAGAGGTTTGCAGCTGTGCATACGCCATCCTGTCGACCTCCTCTATCCACTTCACACAAGCAGAAACGGCTCCAGTGGGCCAAACATTACATGAAGACTGATTTCAAAACTGTTTTGTTCACGGATGAGTGCCGTGCAGCGCTCGATGGTCCAGATGGATGGAGTGGAGGATGGCTGGTTGATGGACACCCCACGCAAACACGGCTACAGCGCCAACAAGGAGGAGGTGGAGTAATGTTTTGGGCTGGAATCATGGGGAGAGAGATTGTCGGCCCCTTTAGGATCCCTGAAGGCGCTAAAGATGAACTCCATAATGTATGTGGATTTTCTCAAACAGCACTTCCTGCCATGGTTCAAGAAGAAGAACCGTGTATTTCACAGCAAGATCATTTTTCTGCATGATAATGCACCATCTCATGCTGCACATAAAACATCTGCATCTCTGGCTGATATGGGCATAAAAGGGGACAAACTTATGGTGTGACCCCCATGCTCCCCTGACCTGTACCCCATTCAGAACCTTTGGAGCATCATTAAAAGGAGTGTCTATGATGGCGGGAGGCAGTTCATATCTAAGCAACAGCTCTGGGAGGGTATTCTGTCCTCATGCAAAACAATTGAAGCAGAAACCATCCAAAACCTGACAAATTCAATGGACGAGAGAGTTCAGAAGCTCCTTTCGAACAAGGGGTACTATGTGAAAATGTAACATCACCTAGAATAAAGTTTTGAGTTGAAAACTGTTTGATTTCAGTTTCTAACAACCTGCTAATGCTTATAATTTCAAAAATGACCATTTTTTTGGTCTTTATTAAAATGAAAAGGTTGATCGAAAAGTTTGGGGGATCTAAGAGTGTGGCAACCCAGTAGTCATGATTACTTCGAATTCTGACAATATGAGGGTCATGCTGCAGGTAGTGCAGCAAGAAGGCACTTATGTGTCTTGCTCATCTCGGAGCCCCAAAATTATTTTCCGGGCTAGATGCAGCTAAAAATTATTATTAATTTTAAATCTGGTGAAGCTTTAGTATAGATGGCCTAATAGGATCAGTGCTGCACACTGCTACAAAGCCCAAATTATTTTCCAGTCAAGATACAGATAAACATGATTAGTAATTTTAAATCTGGTGGAGCTTATTATAGATGGCCTAATAGAATCATTGCTGCACACTGCTACAAAGCCCAAATTATTTTCCAGCCAAGATACAGATAAACATGATTAGTAATTTGAAAGCTTAAAACGGTTGGTAGGGTGATTTTAACCAATCATCAAGCTTTTACTCTCCCCAGGATGACACAGGGGTAGAAAAGTCGTTTCGGATCCATGATTTGTTCATCTTTATGAACGTGAGTCTGTCTACATTATCAGTGGAGAGCCGCGTGCGCTTATCTGTCAGCACACCACCAGCAGCGCTGAACACACGTTCAGACAGAACGCTGGCTGCGGGGCATGACAAGATCTCCAAGGCGTAAGTGGCTAGCTCCGGCCATTTATCCAGATTGGAAGCCCAAAAAGAGCAAGGGTCCAGTGACACAGTCGTGGCTTCAATGTTTACTTGGAGATACTCCTGTACCATCGTCTCTAGGCGTTGACTATGTGTCAGACTTCTTGTCTCCTGTGGCCTTGCAAAGGATGGGCTAAAAAAGTGGTGAAATGATTCCGCAAAATTGATGTTACCAGCAGATACTGTGGTTCTGTTACGGTTTGAGTGCTGAACACTTGACGGTCCCACGGTTGGCAAGTTGGAACTGTGAGATTCACTACGTGGACCACTGGTATTTTGTGGAAAAGCACATGTAAGATTCTGCAACAGTCTCTGCTGAAACTCCTGCATGCGTGCATCCCTTTCTATGGCAGGAATAATTTCTGCAAATTTACTTTTGTACCGGGGATCTAACAGTGTGGCAACCCAGTAGTCAGGATTATTTCTAATTCTCACAATTCGAGGGTCATGTTGCAGGTAGTGCAGCAAGAAGGCACTCATGTGTGTTGCGCATCCAGGAGCACCAAGTCCCTGTTGTGTTGGTGGCGAGGTAACAATCATGCTTCCTTCCTCTGTCCTCTCCCCCCAACCTCGCACAACAGAAATGTGATCAAGGTCTCCCTCATCTGATGAGTCTTCCATCAGTTCGTCCTCCACTTCTTCCTGGGCTCCTGCACCTTCCTCACTAGTTTGGCTGCTACCATGCGCCCTGGTAAAATCATCTCCCCCACCCTCACATGCCTGCCGCCTTGGTGCTGCCGACCGTCTGGACCTTGCAGATGTTAGCCCTTCCGCATACAACTCCTCCTCCTCTACTTCCTCCACCTCCTCTTGTGCCACCACCTGACTCCGAATTCTGTTTAACATGTGCTCCAGCATGTAAATCACCGGAATAGTCATGCTGATAATGGCATCGTCAGCACTAAACATCTTCGTCGCCATTTCAAAACTGTGCAGAAGGGTGCATAGGTCCCTGATCTGAGACCACTCCTCCAGCGTGATTTGCCCCACCTCTGAATCTCGTTGGCCCAGGCTATACGTCAGAACGTATTGCACCAGGGCTTGTCGGTGCTGCCACAGTCGCTGCAACATGTGCAGAGTTGAATTCCACCGGGTAGGCACATCGCATTTTAGCCGGTGAAGTGGCAGGCCCAACGACTTCTGTAGAGATGTAAGTCCCTGAGCTGCGGGATGCGAACGGCGGAAGTGAGCACACAGCGACCGTGCCCTCTGCAGAAGGCCATCTAGTCTGGGATAGTGGGCTAAAAATTCCTGGACAACCAGGTTCAACACGTGAGCCATACAAGGCACGTGTGTGACATTGCCCCGGCGAAGGGCCGCACCCAGGTTTGCAGCATTGTCGCACACGGCCTTCCCTGGTTTCAGGTCCAATGGAGACAACCATTCATGAAATTGGTTCTCCAGAGCTGACCACAACTCCTCAGCTGTGTGACTCACATTTCCCAGACATTTCAATGTAAAAACCGCCTGATGACGTTGAGCCCTACTGCCAGCATAGTAAGGAGGTGTGCAGGATCCCTTCTGTGCAGTTAGAAAGCTTGTGGCATGACCAGACAGGCTTTGGGTGCAGGTGGAAGACCGAGAGGAGGTTGAGGAGGCAGAAGCAGTGGAGGAACTTTGACATAAAGAGGATTGACGCACAACTCGTGGGGACGGCAAGACTTGGACAGCAGCCCCTTGTCCTGCTGTCACCATAGCTACCCAGTGCCCAGTCAGCGACATGTAACGCCCCTATCCATGCCTACTCGTCCAAGTGTCTGTGGTGAAATGCACCCTGTCACACACAGAGTTTCTCAAAGAAGCGGTGATGTTGTGTGCGACATGCTGGTGGAGCACAGGCACACCTTTCTTTGAGAAGTAGTGCCGACTGGGTATCTGGTACTGGGGCACTGCGACGGACATAAGGTCTCGAAAATCCTCTGTGTCCACCAGGCGGAAAGGCAGCATTTCTGTAGCCAAGAGCTTGCAGATGGTGAAATTCAACCTCTTAGCTTTCTCATGGCTAGGAGGAAATGTTCTTTTACTTGTCCACATCTGAGGGACCGAGGGCTGGCTATTGTGCTTAGACGGGGTTGATAAGGGTGTCCCCGGCAAACTGCCGGTCTGTGAGGAAGATGCAGGAGAACATGTTAGGTTGCCTTGATCCAAAGGTGGTGCTATCGATGTCAGACAGCGCTCAACACCAGCTGGTGTTACCACCTCCAAAGAAAATGATGACCTGCCAATCACGCTGGCTGTTGCGGGTAAAGAGGTGGCAGGTCTGCGCCCCAAAACAGGTGTGACTGCTGTCCCCCCAGTCACAGAGGATGAAGAGGCCGCGGATGCACAAGATATGGCAGACGGTGGTTGGCCCGGCCGGCTAGGCCGCATTGTAGCACACTGAGCTTCCCACTGCAACTTATGCTTCATGTCCATGTGCCGGTTCATGCATGAAGTACTCAAACTATGTATTTTTTGGCCTCTACTTAGCTTTTGCTGACAAATGTTACAGATAACACGAGTTGGGTCATCTTTATCGAGCTTCCAGTACTACGTCTCTGTCCAGGAAGGCGCAACCTGACCTCGTCATCACTAGCATCTTCCTCCACCTCCTCTGCTGACCTCATCTCTTGGCTGACTGTGGGTTGACAGTAAGTGGGATCTCCAACCTCATCATCATCACCCTGTGCGTTATCACACCCGTCGTCCTCAGAGCCAACCTGTTCCTGCCCTGACAAAAAACTAAAGTTGTCGCTCCAATCAGGTATTTGAGTCTTATCATCGTCTTCCTCATTGTCTCCACCAACAGGAGTTACAGTTTGGGAATGAGGGTCTACATTATGGTCAGAACCTTCTGCGTCTGGTCCTGGATCCGACTCATAAAGATTCTGGGCATCAGTGCAGATCATTTCCTCGTCTGGATTCACAGAAGCGCTGGAGTCGACCTCTGATTCCCAGGCTATAATATGAGTAAACAGTTCTGCAGACTCAACCATCTGTTCTACCTCATACTCAGACGGGCAGCTGGAGATTTGGGAGCTGTGAGGAAGCAAGTGCGATTGGGGTGACACCTTTGAGTACTGGAGTATTTGTGATGTTGAAGTTGATGTGGAGGAGAGCCCACTTAAAGGAGCACTTGATATCCATTGAAGCACCTGCTGTTTTTGTGCCTCATCTGGAATTTGTAGCGATTGGCGTGGCCGTAAGAAAGAGATCTTATCACATTGTCCGCTAAAAGAAGTAGACATTTTAGTTTGGCTGGAAGATGGTCTTTCTTCTGCAGATGTTACTGTTGCTTTAACACCTACCCCACGGACACAACCTTTTTTCCCCTTCCCAACACGCCTATTCCCCTTTCCATCAGCAGCAGGCCTTTTTCCACTCATTTTGGTGGTTAACTAATTCACAACTCTGGAGTTGTTTGCACAAAAACAATGGATGGGAACCGAGCAGAGCTCAGTGGCCAAACTGTGGTATTAGGCCAAAACTATTGGCTGGGTTAGATGCAGAAAAAAATTATATTCAATTTGCAACCTGATGGAGGTCTGTATAGATGGATTAATAGAACAAGTCCCACACACAGCTAGAAGCCCAATATTTTTTCAGAGCTAGATGCAGAAAAAAATATATTCAGTTTGCAACCTGATGGAGGTCAGTATAGATGGACTAATACAACAAGTCCCACACACAGCTAGAAGCCCAATATTTTTTCAGAGGTAGATGCAGAAAAAAATATATTCAGTTTGCAACCTGATGGAGGTCTGTATAGATGGATTAATAGAACAAGTCCCACACACAGCTAGAAGCCCAATATTTTTTCAGAGCTAGATGCAGAAAAAAATATATTCAGTTTGCAACCTGATGGAGGTCTGTATAGATGGATTAATAGAACAAGTCCCACACACAGCTAGAAGCCCAATATTTTTTCAGAGGTAGATGCAGAAAAAAATATATTCAGTTTGCAACCTGATGCAGGTCAGTATAGATGGACTAATACAACAAGTCACACACACAGCTAGAAGCCCAATATTTTTCAGAGGTAGATGCAGAAAAAAATATATTCAGTTTGCAACCTGATGGAGGTCTGTATAGATGGATTAATAGAACAAGTCCCACACACAGCTAGAAGCCCAATATTTTTTCAGAGGTAGATGCAGAAAAAAATATATTCAGTTTGCAACCTGATGGAGGTCTGTATAGATGGATTAATAGAACAAGTCCCACACACAGCTAGAAGCCCAATATTTTTTCAGAGGTAGATGCAGAAAAAAATATATTCAGTTTGCAACCTGATGGAGGTCAGTATAGATGGACTAATACAACAAGTCCCACACACAGCTAGAAGCCCAATATTTTTTCAGAGGTAGATGCAGAAAAAAATATATTCAGTTTGCAACCTGATGGAGGTCAGTATAGATGGACTAATACAACAAGTCTCACACACAGCTAGAAGCCCAATATTTTTTCACAGGTAGATGCAGAAAAAAATATATTCAGTTTGCAACCTGATGGAGGTCTGTATAGATGGATTAATAGAACAAGACCCACACACAGCTAGAAGCCCAATATTTTTTCAGAGCTAGATGCAGAAAAAAATATATTCAGTTTGCAACCTGATGGAGGTCTGTATAGATGGATTAATAGAACAAGTCCCACACACAGCTAGAAGCCCAATATTTTTTCAGAGGTAGATGCAGAAAAAAATATATTCAGTTTGCAACCTGATGGAGGTCTGTATAGATGGATTAATAGAACAAGTCCCACACACAGCTAGAAGCCCAATATTTTTTCAGAGGTAGATGCAGAAAAAAATATATTCAGTTTGCAACCTGATGGAGGTCTGTATAGATGGATTAATAGAACAAGTCCCACACACAGCTAGAAGCCCAATATTTTTTCAGAGGTAGATGCAGAAAAAAATATATTCAGTTTGCAACCTGATGGAGGTCTGTATAGATGGATTAATAGAACAAGTCCCACACACAGCTAGAAGCCCAATATTTTTTCAGAGCTAGATGCAGAAAAAAATTATATTCAATTTGCAACCTGATGGAGGTCAGTATAGATGGACTAATAGAATGATGCTATGCCCAAAAGATTTTACTTCACTAGGTGCAGTAAAAAAATTGGTATTCTATACACAGGTGGTATATCTTGCAACACAGATAGGCTACTCCACTGACTAACACACTCTGCAATAGGCCAAAAAGGATTAGCTTTGCTAGATTCAGCCAAATGCTGTGAAAAAAACTTGCACAGCACTGGCACAGACCTGCCTGGCAAAAACTGATAGGAACTGATGTAACCTAGTCCTGAAAAGGACTGCAATTACAATTAGTCTTTACTCCCACAATCTATCTATTTAAGAGCACAGACCTTCCTGATAAAAGTCGTAGGAAATGCTGTAACCTAGTCCTTAAAAGGACTGCAATCACAACTATTCCCTACTCCCAAGCTATCTGTAGATTTGTGCGAAAATTGGCTTGAAATTAACAAGGTATAGCGCACACAGCAACAGCGGTGCCGTCTAACACGCAGCTGCAGCAGTGAGAAAATGGTGGCGACGGGGAAAATGGCTTGGTCTTATAGGGCAAGGACATGTGACATACACTGCCAATGACACATGCCCTTGCTTGTGTGAAAAAAAGCACTTTGCTCCGTGTGTGCGCTGCTGATAGGCTGACAGATTGCACCTCCCCACTGCAAATCCGGGAAAGAGAAAAAAAAATGGAGATCTTCATTGTTCCTGCAGAGATCCATCCCCTGCCCCTCCCCCCACCCCGCTGTACACTCAAACTGCGTATTAACATTAATTTTCATCATTACTGAGAAAAAATCCAGTTATGATTTTGGTGCACGAACAGTTATCGAACTTAACCTCGAACAGCCGAATTTTTCTCAAATTGTTCGTGTTCGCCGAACGGCTCGAAGACCGCCCAAAACAGCTCGAATTTGAGATTGGCGAACAGTTCGAGTAGAACAACGCTCATCTCTAATCATCACCTTGCCCAATGCAGATTCACGATTCATCACTGAATATGACTTTCATCCAGTCATCCACAGTCCACGATTGCTTTTCCTTAGCCCATTGTAACCTTGTTTTTTTCTGTTCAGGTGTTAATAATTAGTGTTGAGCCACCCCCGTAGTGTTCCGGTTCAGTTCGGTTCGTCGAACACCGGGATGTTCGTGGAACTGTTCGTCGAACACCTTAGCACACTGTCGAACACCGTCGAACACGGTTAAAACCAATGGCAGGCAAGCAAAAACACATAGAAAACACCTTCAAAGGTGTCCAAAAGCTGACAAACTGCTCAGAAGACACTCTCTTTAAAAAAGCCGGCCAGCAATTCAGCATCGGTACCCGACAATTTAGAACAGAAAGAATAGAGCATAACACATAGATTAGATAGATAGAAACATGTCAGTCACATATATAAGAAGTACAGTGACAGTGTTGGTTACTGTACTTGTCATTTAGTGTTAAAGGATTTATTTTAAAAAAATAATAGTGTTTTCATGCACTGTCTCTTTAAAAAAGCCTGCCGGCAATTCAGCATCTGTACCCGACAATTTAGAACAGAAAGAATAGAGCATCACACATAGATTAGATAGATAGAAACATGCCAGTCACAAATATAATAAGTACAGTGATAGTGTTGATTACTGTACTTGTCATTTAGTGTTAAAATAAAGGATTTATTTTAAAAAAAATTGGCGTGGGGTTCCACTTAATTTTAGTCTCTAGCGGAGGTTAAGCAGACGGCTGGGGCAGATGTTTGAAGCCTGGGAAGGGGGTAATACCCACGGAGCTCCCAGGCTACTAATATCAGCCCCCAGCTGAATACCTAGCCTTTACTAGCTATTAACATGGGGGACCCAAAAAAAAATGATGCGAGGTCCCCCCTATTTTAATAGCTAGCAAAGGCTAGGCAGACAGCTGGGGGCTGATATTAATAGCCCAGGAAGGGTGCCATGAATATTGGCCCCCTCCCAGGCTAGAAACACCAGCCATCAGCCGCCCCAGAAATGGCGCATCCATAAGATGCGCCAATTCTGGCACTTAGCCTCGCTCTTCCCACTGCCCTGTAGCGGTAGCAGTGGGGTAATAGGGCTGGGGTTGATGTCAGCTTATAATGCCAGCTGACATCAAGCCCAGGTTAGTAAGGAGAGGCGTCTATAAGACACCCCCATTACTAACCCCATAGTCAAAGTTAAAAAAAAACACAAACACCCAGAATAAAGTCCTTTAATTGAAATAAACACACAATTTTTAATAATCTAAATTAAACCATACTTACCATCACGCCCATTCCAGCTGAAGCCAACGATCTTCTGCAATAAAAATAAAATAATAAACCAACCTCATCCTTACCTTTCCATGGTTCCCAGGATGGCTCCAGCTCTGCTACATTCACATGACAGGCTGGATCGCAGCAGAAAGCTGCCATCCAGCTTGCCATGCCGCAGACACTGAGAAGCGCAGGCATGCTTGCGCTCCTCAGTGTCTGGCTGTGACGGCATCCAGATGAGCCGAGTTCATGTCCAATGAACTCAGCTCATCTCATGCACGTCACTGACAGCGTGGGAAAATTCTCCTGCGCTTGTGGTGAGCGTGAAAAATTTCTCCTGAGCTCATGGCAAGCGCAGGAGAATTTTCCCACACTGTCAGTGACGTGCATGAGGTGAGCTGAGTTCATTGGACATGTCTCAATGCTCTATTCTTTCTGTTCTAAATTGTCGGGTACCGGTGTATGCCGCTGCTGAATTGCCGGCTTTTCATGTTTCACTGTGAGCACTGTTCCCATCGAATTGGACATCCACTGTAATGCCACAACCACCATGGCTGTGGCATTACAGTGAGTGGCAGAGAATCCCTGCATGATGTGAAAAAATCCAGTTACGCTTTTGGTGCACGAACAGTTATCAAACATAACCTGGAACAGCCAAATTTTTTGCAAATCATTTGCGTTCGTCGAACGACTCGAATACCGCCCAAAACAGCTCGAATTTGAGATTGGCGAACAGTTCTAGTTGAACACCGCTCATCTCTATTAATGATGGCTTTTGTTTAGCTTTTCTGTATGTAAATCCCATTTCCTTTAGGCGGTTTCTTATAGTTCGGTCACAGACATTGATTCCAGTTTCCTCCCATTCGTTCCTCATTTGTTTTGTTGTGCATTTACTGTTTTGTAGACATATTGCTTTAAGTTTCCGGTCTTGACGCTTTGATGTCTTCCTTGGTCTACCA
Source organism: Phyllobates terribilis (assembly GCF_046119375.1). Taxonomy (NCBI): domain Eukaryota; kingdom Metazoa; phylum Chordata; class Amphibia; order Anura; family Dendrobatidae; genus Phyllobates; species Phyllobates terribilis. Next base: position 228,861,501 of record NW_027362763.1, read on the forward strand.
GTATGTTTGCTTTTAACAACCTTCCCATGTTGTTTGTACTTGGTTCAGATTTTAGACACAGCTGACTGTGAACAACCAACATCTTTTGCAACATTGCATGATTATTTACCTTCTTTTAAGAGTTTGATTATCCTCTCATTTGTTTCAATTGACATCTCTTGTGTTGTCAGTCATGTCAGTCCACTTGGTGCAACAGCTCTCCAATGTGTGATCACTCCTTTTAGATGCAGACTAATGAGCAGATCTAATTTGATGCAGGTGTTAGTTTTGCAAATGAAAATTTACAGGGTGATTCCATAATTTTTTCCCTCTGCTTGGTCTGAAAAAATGTGCCCTTGCTGTGTACCACATTTTTAATCTTGATTTCTTTTAGTGTTTCTTAAAGCCCTAAAGTTGCCACTTGAAATGACTTTAGTTTTGTGCCATGTCTGTGATCTGCTTTTTTTCAACAGCATTAAACAACTGAATGAATATCCTCCGAGCCTGGTGATTCCATAATTTTTACCAGGGGTTGTAGTAGGGGCTTGTAATAGGCTGCTGGCTAGGCACTGTGCTACATGTGTGTGACTTGTGCCCTATTGCAAGCTTCATCAATGTGTAGTTCTAATTCTAGGCAATCACCCCCTCCATGGAGTGAGAGGTTGAGAGTGGTTGTTCATCTGCATTCTGCACCAGGGTTATCTCCTTCTAAGAAGGGGGTCTGCATTTTCCTTGAGACCTTGACGGGTAACTACCATTGCCTTTTTGCTATGTTTCCAACTTCTGGATTTCCTGGATTCATCCAGGCATGACCTAGTCTCATGCACACCCCCCGATTGACTGGACTGTGTGCGGTGTTTCACCACACGTCACAGCCCAGTATCCAGCGAGTGCTTGCAGCCAATGAAAGCAGAGGAGAGTGAAAGTGCACTCTTGATACTGGACTGTGACATACGGCGAAACACCGCCCACAGCCCAGTCCATCAGGGGGGTGTGTGCGACAGCCGGGATCACATGATGCGGACTGAGCGAGCAGCGATAGCGCCGCTCACAGGCACATATGGCAGCAGAATGTATTTACAAAAATGGGGCATCATAAAATATAGTGGATCACCTCTTTAACTCCCAATACATTGACACATAGTATTGAAGATCATTTTCCATTTTGTTGGAAGAAATCTGCAGAAATAGGTTCACATAGTGATTTTGCCCAAAGTTTTGGACTTTTGGAAGATCTTTTACTTAATCTCCGTGGTGGTTACATTAGCAAGCTTCTTTCACCACCTTCGACAGTTTTGGGTATAGGTTTAATGAATACTCCTCCGAAATTGAGATGGCCAGTGTCATATTTTTTAATGTTTGCAAGATAATGTTTTGCTTCAAAGTTGAAAAGTAAATCGGACCCTTGTTTATCTAAACTTAGTAATAAGGAACTCATCTTGCATATGATCATCAACCTCAGAGCACATAATATGTCTCATTAAGAGTCTCTAAAAAAGAAATGGCTTTTTGGTTGTCTTGCTCACCGTCAGCCTATGGACAAACTTTTGGATGATGCTGAATTATTGACCCAAGTGAGATCCAACAAAACATTGTATCGCACACCAGACCAATGTTAATCTATGGGATGTGCACATGTTCAATTTTTTTTCCTCTGAGAGTTTGTCCAAGGAAAAAGTAGCTGCATGTCCTAGTTTGATCCGATATTCAGATCGCACTCAGCCACACAAGTCAATCAATGCATGGAAATCATCTGAGTGCAGTCCGATTTCCACGCACTGACACAATGGAGAAGATGGAGAAATTTTCTCCAATTGCCTCTTCTGAGAGAATCGGATCACACTATGCTGACACTATAATCACACTCTGATCTGAGTTTGATCAGAGTGTCATGTGCAAAATTGGCCCAATTCTCTCAGATGAGAGAATCTACAGCCGTCAGCACGAGCCCTTATATACACCAAGCAGTCCAGTAAGGAATACATCTCTGGAACCAGGCTCTCTGTCCCTACATTGCTGCTGTTAGATTACATAGCAAAAAATCTGCTGACAGATTCCTTTTAAAAAAATCATGTGTAACAAGTATTTGGTTCTTTATGATGGCTATATGTCGTGATGCACATGGTATTTCTGTTCGGATGAAATAAGGCAAAATTATAAAAGTCTTTGGTCCAGTGACTGTGATGTTAAAAGGCTAAACATGTTATTAATAATGTTGAGCATTCCAATACTGAAATATCGGGTATCGGCCGATATTCGCTGTATCGGAATTCCGATACTTAATTCCGATACTTTTAGAATATCGTATACCGGAATCGGAAGTTCCCATAATGCAAAGAGCCAGTTTCATTTTATTCAGCCAATGAGGATCCTAAGAAGTGTGGGCACATCCTGTTAGGCATGTAGGCATGTTGACTAATGGAATGGCTGTGATTGGCTGCTGAAATGATGTCATGATGCACTATAAAAGCCGCCGCCGCCATTTTGAGCTCACTCTGCTGTGAATTCAGTTAGGGATAGGACGCTGTTGTTCTGAGGAACAGTTTTAGCTACCTATTTGCTCTATTCTGCTTTACCCAAGCTACTTTATAAATCGCTGTGCATTGCAGCGCTAGTGCACAGTTCTCTGTGCTGTTGACCGCTGTCTGCAAGGTCTCTGTGTGTGAGTGCAGCTCACGCTGTAGTGTGTGCTTCAGCCACGTCTGGTTGTAGTGCGCTCAGTGTGCGTTACTGCCTCATACATTGTCCTTTTTTGCTAATTGATAATTTTTCCTGATTTCTCCTATTAGTGTGGTGGTTCCATCCGGATTCAGCTAAATTGGTTCCAAACACACTATATAGGAGTAGATAGAGAATTTTTTTATTTGTCTTGCAGCGCTAGTGCACAGTGCTCTGCATCTGCACTGTTCACCGCTGTCTGCAAGGTGTGTGTGTGTGTGAGTGCAGCTCACGCTGTAGTGTGTGCTTCAGCCACGTCTGGTTGTAGTGCGCTCAGCGTGTGTCACTGCCTCATACATTGTCCTTTTTTGCTAATTGATAATTTTTCCTGATTTCTCCTATTAGTGTGGTGGTTCCATCCGTATTCAGCTACATTGGTTCTAAACACACTATATAGGAGTAGATAGAGGAGCCTTTCTGCAGCATTGTGCCCTGCAGCCCCAGCCAGATTAGTATTAGCTTATTTTTTGTAGCCTCATCAATTGCATTGTAGGTTACCTTCCTACATTGTAATAGCTACAAAAAGTTTGTGATACTATCGGTATTACATCTTTGGGCACATCCAGTGTCTTTTTGTGACAAAAAAAAACTAAATAAAGTTCACTAAACACTCCACTTTACAGTTGTGTAGGCCACATTAGCTCATATTAAAGTCTAGTCCACACTTTATAAAATTAGTGTTTCTTATACCTGTTAACAGCTGTTCAGGAATAAGCACACTAAGCCCTTAGTACTTTTCTGCCTATCTTTATCAGTCTATCAAGATGAAGAAGGCAGGGAGTAAGGCATGTGGTCGTGGTCGTGGGCGTGGGCGTGGAGTTTCTGCAGGGAGAGGACGTGAGGATTCTGTGCCTGCAGGGAGAGGACGTGGGGATTCTGTGCCTGCTGCGGGCACCAGTGACTCAGCATCCCACAGTTTTAGCAGGGAACAGTCCTTTATGCACAGCTTTGTAGGAGCTAGCCGTACCCCACTGCTGCAGGAGGACCAAATTGAAGCCGTTGTCGGATGGATGGCAGCTAACGCATCGACTTCAATTAGTTCCAGATCCTCTCAGGCCCTGAGCACTGAAGAGCACCCATCTGTCTCTTCACCACCTGCCAAATTGCCCAGGCAGTCAGAGAGCCCTGGACAGGAGCCATCTCTACTTCTGTTCTCTGAATCTCTTGGCTTGGAAAGAGGGGGCCAGCCAAGCAGAATTCGAGAATTTGAAGAAGAGGTAGTATGCAGTGATGCGCAACCGTTTTGTCTCTCTGAATCTGAAGAGGCGGGAGGGCCAGTGCCTATGGTCAGCAGCACACCTCAGTACGTATCTGATGATGAGACTCAGGTGCCACTTTCTGGTGCGTACTGTGCTGTCGAGACTACCCAGGAGAAGCAGTTGTTTGAAGAGGGTGGTGTAGATGATGAGGTCCTTGACCTGTCATGGCGTGAGGGAGCAGCTCTGAGGAAAAGATTACACGAACGGCCCAAAAAGGAGGGAGAGGGAGGGGGCAGACTTGGTTGCCTGTAGCCTCCACTTCGGCACCCATTAGGAGCATGGCTCTTCCAAAATCCAAAGCGGGCGCTCCCAAGACTTGCAGTGCCTGGTCCTTTTTTGACACAGTTACAGATGACATTTGCTTTGTCAAATGCAAACTGTGTAATCAGAAGGTGAAAAGAGGGAAAAGTGTCAGCAACCTCAATACCACAAATATGTGGAAAGATGTGTGGACCAAGCACGTGGTGGAGTTACAAAAACACACTGAAGACCTAGGCCAACCTACAGCACCACCTACCACCCCTTCAGCTCGTGTTGCAGCCTCTTCCTCCAGCTCACACACAGCTGGTTCGGCTTCCTCACAGGATCGCCATGGAAGAATCTCTGGCACTGTTGTACAGAGACACAGTGTAATTCCACCCACAGCACAACTTTCCCTGTCATCCTCACACTCCCAGGCCAGTCTACAGCCATCGTTAGCACAGGCATGGGAGAAAAGGCGCCCATACTCGGCAAACCACCCCCGAGCTCAGGCTCTGAATGCTGGCATTGCTAAACTACTGGCCCTTGAAATGCTATCATTCAGGCTGGTGGAGACTGACACCTTCCGTAACTTTATGGCATTGACAGTCCCAAAATACAACGTGCCCAGCCGCTTTTATTTCAGCAGGCAAGCCGTCCCTGCCCTGCAACAGCATGTGGAGGGAAAAATTAAACATGCGCTACAAAATGCCGTCAGTAGCAAGGTCCACCTGACCACCAATGCGTGGACCAGTAAGCATGGACAGGGACGATACCTTTCCCTCACTGCCCATTGGGTAAATGCTGTGGAGCCGGGTACAGATCTTGAGAGTGGCGCTGTACGTGTTCTGCCAACTCCAAGGATTGCAGGAATCCAGTCTGTACACATTGACTCCTCCTCATACTCCAGTTCCTCTGAATCAGCGCTGCAGGAGCCGTCACGGTCTACCTCCACATCGACCCGTGAACGGTTACCTGTTATGATGACCGATATGAGCACAGCCGTGGCCAAACGTCAACAGGCCGTATTAAAATTAATTTCTTTGGGGAATCGAAGCCACACAGCGCAGGAGCTCTGAAATGCCATCAAGCAGCAGAGCGACATGTGGTTTGTGCCACCGAATCTCCAGCCAGGCATGGTAGTGTGTGACAATGGTCGAAATCTGGTGGCAGCTCTGGGCCTAGGCAACCTCACTCACATCCCATGTCTGGCACATGTGCTCAACTTGGTCGTGCAGAGTTTTTTTTAGGGACTATCCGGATCTTGATGCACTGCTTCACAAGGTCCGCATAGAGTGCGCTCACTTGCGGCGTTCCAGCAACGCAAGATCGCGCATTGCAGCTCTGCAGTGCCGATTACGTCATCCGGAACATCGCATCATATGTGACCTACCCACCAGGTGGAATTCAACGTTACATATGTTGGAGAGGTTGTGTGAGCAGCAGGCAGCAGTAATGGAGTACCAGCTACAGCAGGCGCAAACAAGTCGCAGTTCGCGCCGTTCACACTTCACCACCACTGAGTGGGCCTCTATTAAGGATCTTTGCCATGTTTTGCGTGCCTTCGATTATTCTACGCGGATGGCGAGTGCAGATGATGCACTAGTCAGCATGACTATCCCCCTTATCTGCCTGCCTGAAAAAACACTGCAAGCACTAAGGGACGAGGTTTTGGAAGAGGTGGAGGATGAGGAGTCACAAATGCCATCTGCTTTTCTACAGTCTGCGCAACGTGGTTCCTCACAAAGGCCTAGGCAGGGGACACTTAGTGAGGAGGATGAGGAGGAGTCAATGGAGGAGGAAGACAACTGTCCAGAGGAGGGAGGTACACAATGCTCTAGTAGTCAATATCTAGAGCAAGGGTGGGGTGATGCAGAGCAGGCAGAGATCACGCCTCAAGCAGGGGACAGCGTTTCTTGGCCAGTTGGCAGTCTGCAGCACATGGTTGATTTCATGCTGCAGTGCCTGAGAAACGACCGCCGCATCGCCCACATTCTCAACATGGCTGATTATTGGGTGTCCACCCTCGCTACCGGGACAACTTACAAAGCCTCATAACACCGTTGAACCGGGAGCGTAAAATGCGGGAGTACCAAGACGCACTGGTGCATTCCATCATGTTCTCCATTCCAACCGAGAGCAGTGCTGCTAGTGCTTTACAAAGCAGCTCAGTGCGTCAAGGCAGTGGAGGAAGCTCTGCACAAAGAGGGAGCAGAAGCAGTGCCTCAGCACAAGGCAAGACCAGTATGGCCCAAATGTGGCAAAGTTTTGTGTCCCCGTCGCCACAAATGTCTACACCATCACAGACGGCTCCAGTCAGCAGGAGGCAACGTTTCTGTCAGATGGTGACAGACTACATGTCTTGCCCTTTCAGTGTACTCCCAGACGGCTCTTCCCCCTTCAAGTTTCGGGTCTCTAAGCTGGATACATGGCCAGAGCTTAGCCAGTATGCATTGAAGGTGCTGGCTTGCCCTGCTGCTAGTGTATTATCGGAACGCGTCTTTAGTGCCGCAGGTGGTGTACTAACAGACCGTCGCATGCGACTATCCTCCAATAACGTTGACCAGCTTACTTTTCTCAAAATGAACAAGGCCTGGATCTCGCATGAATTTGCCAGTCCTCTTCCAGAATAAATAATTGGTTGGCAACAGTATCCAGGTCTCCTGTTGTGTTCATGTTTCTACCACCTGAACTGTAATCCCTGAGCTCCAACACCGCCAGTTGCTGCTCAGAAGTGCCGTCTGCACAGTCAATGCTTGCTGCCTTGTTATTGGGGTTCAGTAACGTTAGCTGTTCCCCTGCTGTGTGTCCGGCAAATTCTCCTGCTCTGTCCACATCCACTGTACTACTAATTTAAAACTTGCTCCAATTACACCTCTGGCTCCTCTGCTTTAAGTATTTACCCTGGGCTCCAACACCGCTAGTTGTTGCTCAGAAGTGCCGTCTGCACAGTCAATGTTGCTCCAGTGTTATTGGGGTTCAGTAACGTCAGCTGATCCACAGCTGTGTGTCCGGCAAATTCTCCTGCTCTGTCCACATCCACTGTACTACAGATTTAAAACTTGCTCCAATTACACCTCTGGCTCCTCTGTTTTTAGTATTTACCCTGGGCTCCAATACCGCTAGTTGCTGCTCAGAAGTGCCGTCTGCACAGTCAATGCTTGCTCCAGTGTTATTGGGGTTCAGTAACGTCAGCTGATCCCCAGCTGTGTGTCCGGCAAATTCTCCTGCTTTGTCCACATCCACTGTACTACAGATTTAAAACTTGCTCCAAATACACCTCTGGCTCCTCTGTTTTTAGTATTTACCCTGGGCTCCAATACCGCTAGTTGCTGCTCAGAAGTGCCATCTGCACAGTCAACGCTTGCTCCAGTGTTATTGGGGTTCAGTAACGTCAGCTGATCCCCAGCTGTGTGTCCGGCAAATTCTCCTGCTCTGTCCACATCCACTGTACTACAGATTTAAAACTTGCTCCAATTACACCTCTGGCTCCTCTGTTTTTAGTATTTACCCTGGGCTCCAATACCGCTAGTTGCTGCTCAGAAGTGCCATCTGCACAGTCAACGCTTGCTCCAGTGTTATTGGGGTTCAGTAACGTCAGCTGATCCCCAGCTGTGTGTCCGGCAAATTCTCCTGCTCTGTCCACATCCACTGTACTACAGATTTAAAACTTGCTCCAATTACACCTCTGGCTCCTCTGTTTTTAGTATTTACCCTGGGCTCCAACACCGCTAGTTGCTGCTCAGAAGTGCCGTCTGCACAGTCAACGCTTGCTCCAGTGTTATTGGGGTTCAGTAACGTCAGCTGATCCCCAGCTGTGTGTCCGGCAAATTCTCCTGCTCTGTCCACATCCACTGTACTACTAATTTAAAACTTGCTCCAATTACACCTCTGGCTCCTCTGTTTTTAGTATTTACCCTGGGCTCCAATACCTCTAGTTGCTGCTCTGAAGTGCCGTCTGCACAGTCAACGCTTGCTCCAGTGTTATTGGGGTTCAGTAACGTCAGCTGTTCCCCTGCTGTGCGTACGGCAATTTCTCCTGCTCTGTCCACATTCAAACTACTACAGATTTTAAAGTTGCTCCAATTACACCTCTGGCTCCTCTGTTTTCAGTATTATCCCTGAGCTCCAACACCGCCAGTTGGCGCACAGAAGTGCTGTCTGCACAGTCAACACTTGCTGCCGTGTTATTGGGGTTCAGTAACGTCAGCTGTTCCCCTGCTGTGCGTATGGCAATTTCTCCTGCTCTGTCCACATTCACACTACTACTGATTTTAAACTTGCTCCAATTAGGCCTCTGGCTCCACTCTGTTTTTAGTATTTACCCTGGGTTCCAGCACCGCCAGCTGTTTCCCAGCAGTGTCTTTGGCATGGGTACTCCCTCCTGCCCAGCCTGGTTCCAGCACGCCAGCTGTTTCCGGGTAGTGTCAACGTCACTTTGCCTCCAATGCGTTGTCCTGTCGTGTAGCAGTCAGGTTAGCCGACTCTATGGTGCCTGCAGTTTAGGTGACTCCTATGTGGGCTGCGGGATCTGGCAATGAAGGCTGGTTCCATAGTGCCAGTAGGACAAGCACCCCCTGTAGGACTGTGGGTTTCGGTAACTCAGGCCGGCTCGCGGCCTTCCAACTTTTTTTTTTCATGGGTACCTTATGCTACCCATCCGAGTTCCAGTACCGTCAGCTGGTTCTCGGCAGTGCCTTTGGCTTAGGTGCCTCCTTCTCGGTATCCAAGTTCCACCAACATCTGCTGGTCCTTGGTAGTGCTTTCTGGCACAGGTACCTCCTGCTTAGTAACCGAGTTCCAGTACCGTCAGCTGGTTCTCGGTAGTTCCATTGGCTCTTGTACCTTCTGCTACCCATCCGGGTTCCAGTACCATCAGCTGGTTCTCGGCAGTGCCTTTGGCTTAGGTGCCTCCTTCTCGGTATCCAAGTTCAACCAAAGTCTGCTGGTCCTTGGTAGTGCTTTCTGGCACAGGTACCTCCTGCTTAGTAACCGAGTTCCAGTACCATCAGCTGGTCCTCGGTAGTTCCATTGGCTCTTGTACCTTCTGCTACCCATCCGGGTTCCAGTACCATCAGCTGGTTCTCGGCAGTTCCTCAGCCTTCTTGTACCTTCTGCTACATTTCCAAGTTCAAGCTTTTTGAAATGGTTCTTGGTAATCACTCTGGATCTCCATGATGAGGACCCTGAAGACGAGGACCCTGAAGACGAGGACCCTGAAGACAACCCCGAAGAAGACGAGGACCCCGAAGACGACGACCCTGAAGACCACCCCGAAGAAGATGAGGACCCCGAAGATGAGGACCCTGAAGACCACCCCAAAGAAGATGAGGACCCCGAAGACGAGGACCCTGAAGAGGAGGACCCTGAAGACCACCCCGAAGAAAACAAGGACCCCAAAGACGACGACCCTGAAGACGACGACCCTGAAGACCACCCCGAAGAAGACGAGGACCCTGAAGACGACGACCCTGAAGACGACGACCCTGAAGACGACGACCCTGAAGACCACCCCGAAGAAGACAAGGACCCCAAAGATGAGGACCCCGAAGACGACAACCCCGAAGACGATGACCCTGAAGACCACACTGTAGAAGACCAAGAATATGACCCTGAAGAAGTTGACCAAGAGGACAAAGAACAAGAAGACAACCACCAAGATACAGAAGAACAAGAGACAGAAAACCATGAAGCAGAAGTACAAGAAGCTGCAGAACAAAAAGCCGAAGAACATTAAGCATAAGACTAAAAATCAGAGCAAAAGATATGATCTAAATTATAATCAGAAGATGACTAAGCAGTGTATGGGGGTGAGTCCGTTCCTCCTCATGGTGCCCCTGGAAAAGACCTGCTGCTGCAGGCCAAACTGAACGCGGACAAATCCGGTTGTAAATCTTTTGTGACGGGCAGACCGAAAGGTGTAATGTTCAAAACTTTTATAGATAACAACTACAGGAATGCCTGTCACAAATAAGAATATGATGAAGAAGAAGAATATGAAGAAGATGAAGAAGTCGAATATGAAGAAAAATAATAGTTGAATAAGAAGAATATGAAGAATGTAAAAAAAATGAATAATACGAAGAAGGTGAAGAAGAAGAAGATGAAGAAGGTGAAGAAGTTGATGAAAAAGATGCTGATGCTGAGGATGATGAAGGAGAAAGTGTGGGAGAAGTAAAAAAGAAGGTGAAGAGCATGGAAGCAGTGAAACATAAATATCTGACAAAATATAAAAAAAACTTAACATAGTCAATATTTCCGTAACTCAGAACGTCTTAAAAAAAATATTAATTCCTGCTATTCCATTTGATTGGGCTAAACCTCTATGCCTTTATTGTCTCCCCCACCTCCCCCAATACATTCTACATTATTCTTAGTTGTTTTCCTTCATGTAGAATTAACCTACAAGGAAAGAAAGGGTTTATTTTTATTCCGATATTTCTGTCCCATTGACTTGCATTGGGTTCCTGTATCGGAATCGGCGATATCCGATACTTTTTGGGTATCGTTCCGATCCAATCTGATTCGATATTTCCCGATATCGGAAGGTATCGCTCAACACTAGTTATTAACCATAGATGCCATTGTCTTTAATTGCTCTCTATTTTGCCTATGTGCAGTCAGTCAACACTGAAGAAGTCATAGTATCACAGATGTTTTATGTTCTAAATTCCAATATTGTCCTACTGCATCCAGGACACTAGCGCACCATTGGGTTGGCCAGGAAGGAGCCACAGAAAAGGGTCCTGTAGGCCACATGTGGATCTTTGTATTAGGCCATGTTCACACGTTCAGTATTTGGTCAGTATTTTACCTTATATTTGTAAGCCAAAACCAGGAGTGGGTGATAAATACAGAAGTGGTGACGTGTTTCTATTATACTTTTCCTCTAATTGTCCAACTCCTGGTTTTGGCTTACAAATACTGATGTAAAAAACTGACCAAATACTGATTGTGTGAACGTGGCCTTACAGTGAGTAACATCAATGAATGTCATGGAGATGCTGGCAGTAATGCCTCAGCATATTAAGCCACATGCCTGCCAGTAGAGTAGTTTCAAAAATTTTCATTAGGGAGTATGATGAATCCAAAAGTAAAGATTTGAAACAGAATGGCATGGAAGAATGAAATGCATAATTTTAATATGAGAATGTGTAGTTAGACACTCTAGCAACCAAAATAATAAAGGAAATCCAATGTGTTCCCTTCCCCTTAATCAATGACTGAGTGTTATCTTGTCTTCCATTGTCATAGTAAATGTTTTGTCAGTCATAGCATATGGTATTCATTAAATATCCTCATGACAAATCAGAGTTTCTAAGGATTAGACTTGGTAAACAGCATGAAAGTTTTTTGTCATTTCTTGACTTTTCTAGCCACGTCTGAAAATGATATTAACGGAGAAAAACTGTCATGAAGCGGAATAATTATAATTAAATGGAAGTGTGACAGAGGAATGTAACACAGAAGAAAAGTCCTTCCTGTTTCAGAATACATAGTTATATTTTTCCCATCTGGAGTTGATGTGAAACCACGCAGCTTTGGATCCTACAAAGGAAGTCATTTATGAAGGTTAAGAAATGATCGATGAGTCGACTTATGCCACATTCTTTTGTCATATTTTATTCATTTACAGCTAAGGAGCATAGCACTTTTGGATCATCTCAAGTCCTCAACTAGGTCACAGTGGCATTTATACATACAAATACTATTTTTATTAGTACACATGATCCATACTTACATATATACATACAAACAGCATATTCAGAATATCAGTACATAAACACACAACTATCTCAGTATCTATAAATATTTATGTACATATACAAGGTATTAAAGATCGCATGATCTGTATGCAGTAATTATTTTCTATGCTGGGTTTTTTTTCCATGTACTAAACACTCTCAGTCTTAAACTACGCCCTGAATTGGTTTTAGAAGGGAGAGATCGTTTCAATGACAAAGACAGTTGACCAAGAAATCAGCAATATGGGACACAATTACTTAAGACTAGTGTTTCATAAACTTGTCTTAATCGCAAATGAGCTGGTTAAAATGGACCCTATTTATTGCCACAATCCAAAGTCTAAGCCAGTCATGAATTGACATAGAATTCCACTATAATTTGGTGTAAAGTAAAAATCCATACAGGCTCAGGCATCTTCACCCCTACCCACTCTTTTAAGAAAAGTGGCGAGGGCCAAGGAAAAAGGACAAAAAGTGACACATTTTTAAGCAAATATGGCTTACAAAATAATATTTGACTTTTTAAGGCCTCATTCACATGAGCGAATCATCGGACGAGTGCTATCCAAAGTTTTATCGGCTAGCACTTGGCCCAATACTATAGGGCAGTGCAGATCTGCAATTTTTTTCTCATGCTGATTTGGCATAAGAAACAATTGCATCATGCTAAGAGTGGCTCCAGCATTTGGATCACACCACCTATGCAAGTCTATGGGTGCGTCTGAAACATTGGAGTCCACCCGGATGTCATCCTAGTGCAGTCCGACATCCACGGACTCAGTCAATGGAGAGGATGGAGAAATTAAGTTCTCCACCCTGTCCGCACCTGTGCTACGATTCTCGAATGTGAGAGAACTGGATCACAATAAGATGACACTCAGATGATACTCTAATCAGAGTTTGAGCCAAGTGTCATTAGCATAATTGATCTGATTTTCTTGATTCGCGTGAGAGAATCTATGATCGTGTGAGTGAGCCCTTAAGGTCACAATTAAAACGTAGAACCTTTCGTAAATATCTAACATTATATTCTGCGGTTGAAGCTACCTTTAGTTTGGATACACATGCAAAATGTTGAGTTTCAGTAGAGACAGTAGATGCCATGAGATTTAAGCTCCTATAGTTGCTTTCACTATTTTGTGGCACAACAATCTCTCCTGTGACTCAACTATAGATTGTGACTGCCTCACAAACGTCATCAGTGAATCTGTCACTCTGTTACAATTTTGTAGACTTAGGCTCTGTATTTTTCATGCCAGTCTTGAAGAAGGGGTGTCCTAGAATGAGACTCTCCGGATTCATTAAGAGGCATATGACACGCCCCCTGGGCCGTGGGGTACTCGGAGCCAGGCCGGTCATTGCTAGGGGTGATGTCACAGTGGCGGTGACCCAGTCTGTGACCCAGGGCGGTCAATCAAAAGGGGAAATATTTACAGGGAATTTATAGTTTTTAGGAAATGTTTGTGACGCCACCTGTGGTATGCGGCTATTTGGAGCCGCCGCTGTGGAGCAGGTCCTCTGGAGCTGGTGCAAATGCAGCAGAGTTGGTTTAGCTCTCCACAGGTAGAGCTTAGCTCCAGGGCTGTGCTGAGATGTTATAGAGGTTGTATATGATATTGGGTAGTGTAGTGCAGGGTAGTGCACGGGGTGATGGCGCAGCAGTAATTCACAGAGACAGTGGGGTGCAGTCTTCAGAGTTTACTCACAGTTGTTAAGTTCCTCAGGTTGCACTGTACAGATTACAGCCTCCCACATCACGCTGCGTTCACCGGGCAGGGGTTCAGCAATCCCTCATGTAATTCCAAAGCACTTAACGGGACCCCTTTCTGTGTGCCTTCCTCAGTCGTCTTCCTGCGCTGTCTCTCACCCTCCTGCCCTGTGCCTCACAATCAGTGTCCCAATCCGGTAGCCTCGGGTCTTGTCGGGCGACCTGCAGTCCCCTGGACCCTCTGTGACCACCTTTTCGGCGATGTAATTGTGGCTGTGGCAACTGCACCCTAAAAGTACAGAAGCCTCCGGTTTCTAGCTGAGCCTTGTAGTTCTCCACTAGTTTAGGGGCCGGTCCCCTCTGCGGCTTGATCCTTCCACACCTGATAGATTCGGGCGTACGGGTGGCCTCCAGCACTGCCCGTACCCCTAGGATCCCCTCGTTCCTCCTGGAGCCTTCTTTCCTGCTCCACTCCTCTCCTCAGTCCTGGGCCTCTCTGCTAGGCCCACTCTGGAGCAGAGCTCGCACAGAGCCCCTGCTCCCCTTGCTTTCCTCCTCCAACTGAACACACTCCCTCAAGATGGTTCCCCCTTTTATACAGCTACTGAAGTGCTCCCCTGATCTACGTCCTCCACCCACACCCAATACATGGTTCCCCCTCGCTAGGTTCCCCTCCACTCCAGCCAGGGACCAGGGACTATGCTCTCCCTTAGGAGCAATCTCGCCCTGCCCTACTGAAGTGGACGTGTTGGATGCAGGTGTTAGGGTCCCAAGCAGAACTCTATCCTTACCTGAGAGTGGGATACCACACCTCTGGGTGAGATGCAGTACCTCTGTGGTGACTGAACCCGCAGGGGTGCCACTCATACACTTCTTATTGAATCAGGAGAGTCTGCTGACAAGTGGTGTGCACCTTCATGTGCGCCTCGACACAAATTTTACTCCAGAGGAAGATTTATGGTGTAAGAATTGCTGCCGTTCGTCATTAATTTAATGATGGGTGATTACAATGCCCCCATCCTGCCCCAGCTCCACCCACTTCATCAGAGCTGGGTAAAAATTGCAACATTTTGCAACTTTTCAAAACTTTTTAAGCCCAAATACTGTAGAAAAAAGGTTTGATGAATCAGACCCTTAGACTTTAAAGGGGTTGTCCAGTCAAAAGTGATAAGTCTGGAGTCACTCTGTGGGTATTTGCCGGTATGAGACCCGGTAACGGACTGTACGTTTGAATTATACATACCCTCGGCCAGCAGGCGCTGCCTTGCTCTCATACACTTGTATTGAGTGAGGCCGCGCCTTCCAGTCGGACGCGCCCACTGGCCGTCCACGTCACTAGATGAGGCTTGGCCTCACTCCATATATGTGTATGGAGCGAGGAAGCGCTGAATGGCCGGGGGTTTGTATAACGTATACATAGCCTCCGGTCCCGGGTCTCATCAGCGAATCCCCGCAGTGCACAGTGTCTGCGCTGGGGGGATTCATAAGTCTGTAGTCATGCAGAGTGACTGCAGACTTATCACTTTTGACCGGACAACCCCTTTAAGGAGCAGATGTCACTTGCCATTAACATGTAATTGTTTTGCCTGATCTAAATGTGACAATTCTTGTAAACCTCCACCCTGCATGTAAATTAAGTCTAGATCGCTAAGGGGGTAGGATCATCAGCTCTTCTTTGTGGGCATTCAACAAAGAGGGGGTCATATCTCAGGAACAGGTTCTACTTAAAATGGGGTTCTAGCTAAAATGATGGCCACATCACCAATCATCCAGTCAGCAAATCTGGGTATGCATCTTTCCTCGCACTTTCTGAAAATATACTGATACTGTCCCACTATGAAACGCGTGTCGTATCTGACATAGGTAATTTAGATTATGGGAACAAGCAATGGTTTGAGTTTCTGCATAGTGCTGGGAAATATGTTGATATATAATCAACTGCAAATCAGAAAGAGCTTGGGAAATGAGGAAACAAACAAAAGGGCACAACTTGGTTAATTGAGTCTCATATACATTTATTACCAGCCCTTTTCCTACGTCACTGCCATCAAAAGTTCATCTTATGATCTAACTTCTCTATGGTTAAACACTCAAAGGGCTGTCGTGTAGATTGTATTCTCGGCAGTGACAGCTCTTGCAACTTTATCACTGCTCCTTTTTCCTGAGACGATACAAGGGATAGAAAGACTATTTTTTAACATTTTACTGAAAGCTAAGAAATGTGATAAAGGTTGATGTATTCATTTCGGTAGACTGCATTACAATATATAATGGATGAAATTCTTTGAAGTCTGAATTAATTCATTGGGGAAATGTAAAAAATAGTGATATGACTTTGCATTAAACTTCAGTGATGTTGACATTGCTGGTCAAAGTGTCTATATGATAATCCACTACTAGAACAGATAACTCTAACCACGCAATGGCTCACATAGAGAAACTTTCCTTGTCCATAAAAATCAGCATAGAAGATTTCAAGACAGTTGTGGGATCTAGCAATGCCTGATCTGAACTTCTACCGCTGAGACTAATGGCATGAGAAGCTAATAGAAGGAGAGCATACCCTATGAAATGAGAGAGGGGGCAGACCATATTCAGGGTGAAGGAAGTAAGGTGAGAAAGGTTGTTCCTATGAACTATTGGCACCTAGGAGAATGTAGCCTCACCTCTAAAAGATTCTCAGAACCCATACCCAACACCTATCTCCCTAACTGTAACCCTAATCTCTATAAAAAAAAAATCTTAACACCCCCAAAATTGCAATATCTTCCAAAATGCTATTTTTTTTCTCAACCTGTTTCAGCATCATGTGACTGCTCTCCACAAGTCCCATACACTCAAGCATCCACTGAGTGCACCCTTCCTGTTAAAGCCCTAATGTGTGCTCTCGATGTATTTTGTGGTTATGCAGAATTTCATTCCAAGTGCCCTATGTCTCATCTGAGACCTCTATCCCTTGCAGACTAAGGTAACACACTAATAAAGTCGACACATAAATCATGATGAAAGTCAAGTGCAATGATGATATGACTGGACTACCAATTCCACCATGCCTATAAAATACAGTTAGCAGAGGACTCCATAACCAGCGCTTCTCATGAAAGATACACATTCACAGCTGTATACTAACATAGTAAGTACAGTCAATTTTCACAAGTGTTGGTGCAAGCATGACCCCTTACCCTCCTTCCCATCTGTCAGTGCTCTGCCAGTCTTTCTCAAGTATATACTTTCTTACACCTTCCATGCTACCTTCAATTAGAGCCTGTAGTGAGTTCTTAAAGAGGACCTTTCACCAATTTTCTCATGTTGAACTGGACACATGATGTAGTAATGGCTGCAAAGTGGAATAAAATGTTTTGTTTTGTTATTTTAGTTCACCACTCCACTACGGAGATATTATTAGTCAAATTGCTTGGCACCTAATGAGTTCTCTTTTTTTAAGTCCAAGTGGGTGTTATCAGACATTTTTCACTGGGGGTACTTCTTCTCCCTGTATGATGCTGACTAGTTTTGAACGAGTATGTTCTGTCCGAGTATGCTCGGACCGAGCTCCGAGTATTTATAGCTGCTCGGTGATAAGGTTAAATCGCTCCCGTGTGTATGATTTGCAACTGTTTGACAGTTTTATTACATGTGAGGAATGTGTAAGAAATAGACATTCCTCACATGTAATAAAACTGTCAAACAGTTGCAAATCATGCACACGGGAGTGATTCAAGCATATCACCGAGCAGCTGTAAATACTCTGAGCTCGGCCCGAGCATACTCGGCGAAAGGGTTAAAAGAACATACTCGCTCAACACTAATGCTGACCAATTATAAGCAGGCAGCAACAGGAAAGTAGAACACGCCCACACCATAGCTCAGAACAGATTTCTCAGTGTGAAATGTAATCACACTTAGGCTATGTGCCCACAATGCAGAAATGCTCCGGATTTTTTCCTGAGCGTTTCTGCATCTCCCTGGCAGAAAAAAACGCATGCGGATTGTACATGCGTTTTTCCTGCCAGGGATATGCGGATGTGAAGCGTTCTTCACATGCATTTCCGCATGCAGGTCCTTCAGTCCACCGCGATCTGCTGGCAAGCGAAGACAAGCTCATCGGGGCCATCAGAAGGTAAGTATAATATTTATTGTTTATGTTATTCTTTTTTTAACAGGTTCTATGGTACCCGGGTCCGGAGGAGAGTCTCCTCTCCTCCAGACCCGGGTATCATCTGCACATTGAAACGCATGGAATGCGCATCTACAGATGCAGTGATGCAGATTCCATGCGTTCCAATGCAAGTCAATGGCGGCGAAAACGCAGCGCTTCAGCAAAATAATTGGTAGTGCTGCCTTTTTTTTCCGCAATGATAATCCGCAGCGGAAATTTCCGCAGCATGTGCACAGCACATGCGGATTATCATTGGGGAACATGGCAGGCCTTCTACCTAGCATTTTTTAAGCGTTTCTGCAGCGTTTTTGTCGCTGCGGAAACGCTTAAAAAACACATTGTGGGCGCACAACCTTACTGTATGTCTCAGGGCAACTTGTAATAGCTCTGTATTGAGATCAGGGCTGTCATTACATCTCACATAGTAGTAAACAGCCTGTTCAGGACTACTCCTGTGTGAGACGTAATGACAATCTGCTCTGCTATCACTGCAGGAGAGCTGATTGAAGGGTTTGTAATTTGATACAGCTAAACTCTGCCATGCTGCACTTTCCCCCACAGGGACTGTATCTGAAGGGTTTCCTATGCTTTGTAATCATGCAGGAGGTTAGACCAGGAGATCAGGGCTGTTTGTTATACATCTCAGATACAGAGAAACCTGCTGTAAACTATCATGTGATGCTGCCTGCTTTTGATTGATCGGCATCGTACAGGGAGAAGTACATGCCCCCGATGAAAACTGTCTGAAAACAGCCACTTGGACTTAAAAAAAGCTAACTTATTAGATGCCACATACTTTGATTGCTAATATCTCTGCAACAGAGAAGTGAAATAAAAAAATAAAAGTTTTACTACACTCTGAAGCCACTATTACATCATGTGTCCAGTTAAACATGAAAATTTTTTGTAAAAGGTTTTCTTTAAATTTCTTCTATTCCTTGTGTGGTGGAAGGCAAGCAATCATTTTTATAAAAAATGTTGTGGTGGTATGCACCTTTAAGAGAATGTGGATACAGTGGCCCTTAGAGACAGACTAGATCCCTGCTCAAAGATGGTGTAGGGAATGCAGGTGCACACGGTCTAAGCTATTTTACTCATTAGGAGGCAATGAGCTTGACGCAGCACAGTCTCAGAGGAGGCAAATAGCATTTTGGTTTCAACAGTCTAACATGAGCCAACAGGTTATCGTGAACAGATGTACTGCAGACATCCAACGATCATGGATTTACCTGTGACACTTTACAAGAGCTTGCAAAAGAAAAGAAAATATCAACTCTATCAAAATTGGGAAGTGAATTTTTCCTCAATGATGTAAATTGGCCTATACCGCATGGGGGTTTTTTGCCTTCCCCTGGATCAATGCTGCGGAATAGCTGCAGTGCACAAGAAATAGGCTGAACTGGATGGACGCTTGTCTTTTTTCGGCCTTATAAACTATGTAACTATGTAACTATGTAATATTACCCAAAGAGCAGAAAGGGTGCTAGACATGTTAAAAAGTGATCAAAAGCATATGGGAATAATAGCCCCTAAAAAAACACCTTATATCAGTTTACAAACTGTAAAATATTGTATTATCATTCACTGGTTACATTAACAGGACACAACTTAAAAACATTTCAAACAAAATATCGAAAGGGAAAAACAGCATAGTGTCACCCGGCAATTGGTACAAGTTTACAATAAAGTATTTGACTGTCAATTACATATTTAGAAAAGAGCTACAATTGAAACCAGAAGTTTACATACACCATATAAAAAGACACATATGCATGTTTTTCTCAATATCTGACATGAAATTAGAATAAACCTTTCCCATTTTAGGTCAATTAGGATTACCATAATTTTTAATATTTGCCAAATGCCAGAATAATGAGGGAGAGAGAATGTTTGAAGGCATTTTTATTACTTACTGCAAAGTCAAAAGTTTACATACACTAAAATTACTATGCCTTTAAACAATTCTGGGCTGCCCATATGATGATGTTATGTGTTTGGAAGGTTCTGATAGTGTGGTGCCCTGCTGCGCATTGGTGCCACAGAACCCTGAAGGGTGCATGGATGGACTTCTCCACAAGAGGCCCTCACACATTCACACACCTCCACCCTACCACCTCAGACCAGCAGAGGGAGCCCTGATATATATAGGGAGGGTGGAGCCAGGCAGCTCAGTTAGAGTTTAGTGTGCTTAGTGAGAGACCAGCACGCTGGCTGCTGTGCTTAGGCGAGCCAAGGCCTACAGCGCGAGTGAGGGCCCTGAGTGTGGCTGAAGGCGAGAGGAGAAGGAAGAAGTAGCGAAGGGGCAGAGGAGCATACCAGGCTCACCCCGAGATATATACCGGACACCGGGTCCGCGCCTAGGGGGACACTTTATACCCAGTAGGGACCACCGGAACCCCTGGAGGACTACAGGTCCCACGTTTACCAAACGCTGACTACAGTACCAGGGCTAGGAGTCATGGAGGCCCCAGCGACCAGGGAGAGTGATCTCCAAGAGAAGGCCCTACCACCAGGTCAGCAGGTGCAAGGGAGAGAGAGACAGTAACCAAGCTAGGCCTAGTTCCAGGCAGGCCAGAAGCTTAGCGAGTAAAGCCACGGATCAGGAGGCCCTATACCCGCTCACTGGGGAGAGTCCAAAAGTGCGCTCTTCATCCGGAGTACCCTGGACCGTGCCTGCATCATCACCAGTAAAGGTACTGAAGCTTACCCCATGTGAGTGTCCGTCTTTCCTCCGGGACCGTCCTGCCATCTCTACCCAGCATCCACCATCTACCCCTACACTGCCCTGGAGCTAGCTCTACCTGTGGAGAGCCACACCATCCCTGCTGCCATAACACCAGCTCCAGAGGACTGCTCCACAGTGGCGGCACCCTTTAGCCGCAATCCACAGGTGGCGTCACGAACACTTTCCAAATTCCCCCTATAAATAATATATCCCCTTTTTACTGACCGCCCTGGGTCACGGACCGGGCCAGCCACCGTGATATCCCCCACCGGCATCCACAGAGGCCCGGCTGCCGAGTACCCCATGGCCCAGGGGGCTCGTCAATAGTTTTTTTGCAACATCTGAGTTAATTAGAGACAAACTTGTGGATGTATTTTAATGCACATCTGAAACACATTGCTTCTTTTGGTAGCATCATGGGAAAGTCTAAAGAAATCAGCCAAGATATCAGGAAGAGAATTGTGGACTTGCACAAGTTTGACTCATCCTTGGGTACAATTTCAAGATACCTGAAGGTGCCTCATTCATCTGCAAACACAAGTATATGCAAGTACAAACAAGATGGGAATGTCCAGCCGTCATACCGCTTAGGAAGGAGACAGGTTCTGTGTCCCAGAGATGAATGTGCTTTGGTCCAACATGTGCGTATCAACCCAAGGACAAAAACAAAAGACCTTGTGAAGATGATGGCGGAAGCTGGTAAGATTGTGTCAATATCCACAGTGAAACAAGTACTGTATCAACATTGGCTGAAAGGCCACTCTGCCAGGAAGAAGCCATTACTCCAAAAGAAACATAAAAAAGCCAGATTAATGTTTGCAAATGCACACAGGAAGAAAGACCTTAATTTTGGAGACATGTCCTGTGGTCTAATGAAACTAAAATTGAACTTTTTGAGCATAATGACAATCATTACATTTGGAGGAAAAAGGAAGAAGCTTGGAAGCCTAAAACACCATCCCAACTGTGAAACACGGGGGTGGCAGCATCATGTTGGTTTGTTTTGCTGCAGGAGGGACTGGTGCACTTCACAAAATAGATGGCATCATGAGAAAAGAAGATTATGTGGCAATACTGAAGAAACATCTCAAGACATCAGCCAAGAAGTTAAATCTTGGGAGGAAATGGGTCTTCCAAATGGACAATGACCCGAAACATACTGCCAAAATGGTAACAAAGTGGCTTAAGGATAACAAAGTCAATGTTTTGGAGTGACCATCACAAAGCCCTGATCTCAATCCTATTGAAAATTTATGGGCAAAGCTGAAAAGGCAGGTGCGAGCAAGGCGACCTACAAACCTGGATCAGTTACACCAGTTTTGTCAGGATGAATGGGCCCAAATTCCAACCAACTATCGTGAGAAGTTTGTGGAAGGATATCGCAAACGTGTGACCCAAGTCATTCAGTTTAAGGCCAATGGTACCAAATACTAATGAAATGTATGTAAACTTTTGACTTTGCAGTAAGTAATAAAAATGCCTTAAAGCATTCTCTCTCTCTCATTATTCTGGCATTTGGCAATTATTAAAAATTATGGTAATCCTAATTGACCTAAAACGGGAAAGGTTTATTCTGATTTCATGTCAGATATTGAGAAAAACATGCATATGTGTCTTTTATATAGTGTATGCAAACTTCTGGTTTCAACTGTAAGTTCTCATATAAAAATAATAAATACAGTGGTGCTTGAAAGTTTGTGAAACTCTTAAGCATTTTCCATATTTCTACATAAATTTTGTCTAAAACTTCATCAGATTTTCACACAAGTCCTAAAAGGAGATAAAGAGCACCACAAAACAAATGAATAAAAAATATTAGACTTTGTCATTTTTAAATAAGGAAAATTATCCAATATCACATATATGTGAGTGGCAAAAGTATGTGAACCTTTAGGATTAGAAGAAAATTTGTGTCTCGTATTTTCAATCAATGAAATGACAATCGAGTGTGATTGGGCGACCTGTTTTATTTATCAAGCAGGGATATATCATAGTCTGATTTTCACAACACATTTGTGGAAATGAACATTGGCATTTACAAAAGAGGTTTCTGAGGACCTCTGAAGAAGAGTTTTTAATGCTCACCAGGCTGGAAAAGGTTATTAAGTAATTTCTTGCAACTATCACCGTTCAAGTCCTTGTCCCAGGGCAGTGTTCAATTGTACCTCTCCCATTCCTTGCAATGCAAGCGCAAGTATGCAGCCTTCCACCCACCCACACCCAGGCTGCAATACCATACTGCTTCCTTGCTTGCACTTGAAATTGGGCCTTTTAGGCATGTGGAGGCAGAATCTGGCCACCACGTCATGGCTGTATTGGCGGCCTGGAATCCATACTCGGTCCCCAGCCGCCCCGCGGCCGGG
This sequence comes from Phyllobates terribilis, assembly GCF_046119375.1. Lineage (NCBI taxonomy): Eukaryota > Metazoa > Chordata > Amphibia > Anura > Dendrobatidae > Phyllobates > Phyllobates terribilis. Next base: position 228,884,397 of record NW_027362763.1, read on the forward strand.
TGTCCACACACGATCCCCAGCCGCCTGGGGGCAGCCGGGTGTCCATAAATGGTCCCCAGCAGCCCCTATTTCTCCTTGGAACATCCCCCCACACACTTTTCTTAGCCCGGCCTGCTTTAGGGCAGCATTGGACGAGCCCACCAGAGAACCAGACTCCACTGGTGGGCCCTGGCTTCTCCATCAGGGGAGTTGAGAGTGCCAAGGTGAGGACCATGATGAGGATGATACAAGTTAGCATCTGCTTTGTTTTCTTGGAATGCAAGCGCATGTATGTAGTAGCGGCTAGGCCTGAGGTGGTCAGCGTTTTAGCGCATATCCTACCTCCTCCGAGGATTGCTGGATGTTTTCCTGCTACTATTCCAGTTCTATGACTCCCGTTAAAACAAAGCTTCAGGTGATAAATGATGGATGAGGTAGTGGCAAAGGAGAAAGAACAGGAGGAACAGGGACCATTCACATCAATATCAGGCCAGTCAACCACATATGTCTTGTAGGATATGTTTCTGTAACAAAAGGAGCGGTTCGGCTACACAGTTATAGGGCATACAGTGAGTGCAATGCCTACCAAAAATTTTGAGGCACTTCAATGCCCCTTGGAAATGACATGGAGGTCAGAGGGCCTTAACTAAACCATTTTTTCCATTTATAGCAACTGGGTCTCCTGTACAATGTTAGCCTAAGCAGTGAATGGAAGGCTTTCCAAAAATTATGAGGAACTGCAATGCCCCTTGAAACAGACGTGGATTACAGCATACTAAAAACCTTCTACCCATTATTGGGGAGTGGGTCTCCCTTAGTTTTCGCCTTTGCATTGAAAAGCAAAAGCTGACTAAAATTAGGAGGAAATGCAATGCCCGTTGGAAGAGTAGAGGAGGTTAGAGGTAATTAAAAACAACATTTCAATGCCCCTTGGAAGAGCTGTGGAGTTCAGAGTTGATTAAGAAGACGCTTTTAATGCCCCTTTGAAGAGACGTGGAGGTCACAATAGCTTAACAAGACGGTTTTAATGCCCCTCGGAAAAGACGTGGAGGTCCCAGTAGTTTAACAAGATGGTTGGAATGCCCCTTAGAAGAGACGTGGAGGTCACAGAAGCTTAACAAGATGGTTTTAATGCACCTCGGAAAAGTGGTGGAGGTCGCAGTACCTTAACAAGACGGTTTTAATGCCCCTTGGAAAAGACATGGAGGTCCCAGTAGCTTAAAAAAACGGTTTGAATGCCCCTTGGAACAGATGTGGAGGTCACAGTAGCTTAACAAGACGCTTTTAATGCCCCTTACAAGACCCATACAGTACAGCATCTTAAAAATAGTATTCCCATTATTGGGGAGTGGGTCTCCCATAGTATTTTCTCATGCCTTCCAAGCAAAAGCTTCCAAAAATTAGGACGGAGAAACTTGTAATGCCCCTTACAAGAGCCATGCAGTACAGCATATTACAAACATTATTTCCATTATTGGGGAGTGGGTCTCCCATAGTATTTGCTTATGCCTTCCAAGCAAAAGCTTCCAAAGATTAAGACGGAGCAACTTGCAATGCCCCTTACAAGAGCCATGCAGTACAGCATGTTACAAACATTATTCCCATTATTGGGGAGTGGGTCTCCCATAGTATTTGCTTATGCCTTCCAAGCAAAAGCTTCCAAAAATTAGGATGGAGCAACTTGCAATGCCCCTTACAAGAGCCATGCAGTACAGCATATTACAAACATAAGTCCCATTATTGGGGAGTGGGTCTCCCATAGTATTTGCTTATGCCTTCCAAGCAAAAGCATCCAAAAATTAGAAGGAAATGCAATGTCCGTTCGAAGACTCGTGGAGGTCCCATTAGCTTAAAAAGACGGTTTTAATGCCCCTTACAAGAGACATGGAGGTCAGAGTGGTATAAAAAGACGCTTTTAATGCCCCTCAGAAGAGATGTGGAGGTCAGAGTGGTATAACAATATGGTTTTAATGCCCCTCATAAGAGAAGTGGAGGTCAGAGTGGTATACCAAGACGCTTATAATGCCCCTTACAAGAGACGTGGAGGCCAGAGTGGTATAACAAGTAGAGATGAGCGGTGTTCGACTCGAACTGTTCGCCAATCTCAAATTCGAGCGGTTTTGGGCGGTGTTCGAGCCGTTCGGCGAACACGAACGATTTGAAAAAAATTCGGCTGTTCGAAGTTATGTTTGATAACGGTTCAGGCACCAAAATCATAACTGGACTTTTTCTCAGTAATGCTGAAAATTAATGTTAATACGCAGTTTGAGTCTACAGCGGGGCGGGTGGGAGGGGCAGGGGATGTATCTCTGCAGGAATAATGAAGATCTCCATTTTTTTTTCTCTTTCTCGCATTTACAGTGGGGAGGTGCAATCTGTCAGCCTACCAGCAGCGCACACGCGGAGCGAAGTGCTTTTTTTCACACAAGCAAGGGCATGTGTCATTGGCAGTGTATGTCACATGTCCTTGCCCTATAAGACCCAGCCATTTTCCCCGTCGTCACCATTTTCTCACTGCTGCAGCTGCGTGTTAGACGGCACCACTGTTGCTGTGTGCGCTATACCTTGTTAATTTCAAGCCAATTTTCGCACAAATCTACAGATAGCTTGGGAGTAGGGAATAGTTGTGATTGCAGTCCTTTTAAGGACTAAGTTACATCAGTTCCTATCAGTTTTTGCCAGGCAGGTCTGTGCCAGTGCTGTGCAAGTTTTTTTCACAGCATTTGGCTAAATCTAGCAAAGCAAATCCTTTTTGGCCTATTGCAGAGTGTGTTAGTCAGTGGAGTAGCCTATCTGTGTTGCAAGCTACACCACCTGTGTATAGAATACCAATTTTTTTAACTGTACCTAGTGAAGTAAAACCTTTTGGGCATAGCATCATTCTATTAGTCCATCTATACTAACATCCACCAGGTTGCAAATTCAATATAATATTTTTCTGCATCGAGCTCTGAAAAAATATTTGGGCTTCTAGCAGTGTGTGGGACTCGTTCTATTAGTCCATCTATACTACCCTCCATCAGGTTGCAAATTCAATATAATTTTTTTCTGCATCTAGCTTTCAAAAAATATTTGGGCTTCTAGCAGTGTGTGGGACTTGGTCTATTAGCCCATCTATACTGACCTCAATCAGGTTGCAAATTTAATATAATTTTTTTCTGCATCTAGCTCTGAAAAAATATTTGGGCTTCTAGCAGTGTATGGGACTTGGTCTATTAGTCCATCTATACTAACCTCCACCAGGTTGCAAATTAAAAATAATTTTTATCTGCATCTAGCTCTGAAAAAATATTTGGGCTTCTAGCAGTGTGTGGGACTTGGTCTATTAATCCATCTATACTGACCTCCATCAGGTTGCAAATTCAATATAATTTTTTTCTGCATCTAGCTCTGAAAAAATATTTGGGCTTCTAGCAGTGTGTGGGACTTGGTCTATTAATCCATCTATACTAACCTCCACCAGGTTGCAAATTAAAAATAATTTTTATCTGCATCTAGCTCTGAAAAAATATTTGGGCTTCTAGCAGTGTGTGAGACTTGGTCTATTAGTCCATCTATACTAACCTCCACCAGGTTGCAAATTTAAAATAATTTTTATCTGCATCTAGCTCTGAAAAAATGTTTGGGCTTCTAGCAGTGTGTGGGACTTGGTCTATTAGTCCATCTATACTGACCTCCATCAGGTGGCAAATTCAATATAATTTTTTTCTGCATCTAGCTCTGAAAAAATATTTGGGCTTCTACCAGTGTGTGGGACTTGGTATATTAGTCCATCTATACTGACCTCCATCAGGTTGCAAATTCAATATAATTTTTTTCTGCATCTAGCTCTGAAAAAATGTTTGGGCTTCTAGTAGTGTATGGGACTTGTTCTATTAGTCCATCTATACTGACCTCCATCAGGATGCAAATACAATATAATTTTTTTCTGCATCTAGCTCTGAAAAAATATTTGGGCTTCTAGCAGTGTGTGTGACTTGGTCTATTAGTCCATCTATACTAACCTCCACCAGGTTGCAAATTAAAAATAATTTTTATCTGCATCTAGCTCTGAAAAAATATTTGGCCTTCTAGCAGTGTGTGGGACGTGGTCTATTAGTCCATCTCTACTGACCTCCATCAGGTTGCAAATTCAATATAATTTTTTGTCTGCATCTAGCTCTGAAAAAATATTTGGGCTTCTAGCAGTGTGTGAGACTTGGTCTATTAGTCCATCTATACTAACCTCCACCAGGTTGCAAATTTAAAATAATTTTTATCTGCATCTAGCTCTGAAAAAATATTTGGGCTTCTAGCAGTGTGTGGGACTTGGTCTATTAGTCCATCTATACTGACCTCCATCAGGTGGCAAATTCAATATAATTTTTTTCTGCATCTAGCTCTGAAAAAATATTTGGGCTTCTACCAGTGTGTGGGACTTGGTATATTAGTCCATCTATACTAACCTCCACCTGGTTGCAAATTAAAAATAATTTTTATCTGCATCTAGCTCTGAAAAAATATTTGGGCTTCTAGCAGTGTGTGGGACTTGGTCTATTAGTCCATCTATACTGACCTCCATCAGGTTGCAAATTCAATATAATTTTTTTCTGCATCTAGCTCTGAAAAAATATTTGGGCTTCTAGCAGTGTGTGGGACTTGTTCTATTAGTCCATCTATACTAACCTCCACCAGGTTGCAAATTCAATATCATTTTTATCTGCATCTAAACCAGCCAATACTTTTGGCCTAATACGACAGTTTGGCCACTCAGCTATGCTCGGTTCCCATCCATTGATTTTTTGTGTAAACAACTCCAGAGTTGTGAATTAGTTAACCACCAAAATGAGTGGAAAAAGGCCTGCTGCTGGTGGAAAGGGGAATAGGCGTGTTGGGAAGGGGAAAAAAGGTTGTGTCCGTGGGGTAGGTGTTAAAGCAACAGTAACATCTGCAGAAGAAAGACCATCTTCCAGCCAAACTAAAATGTCTGCTTCTTTTAGCGGACAATGTGATAAGATCCCTTTCTTACGACCACACCAATCGCTAAAGATTCCAGATGAGGCACAAAAACAGCAGGTGCTTCAATGGATATCAAGTGCTCCTTTAAGTGGGCTCTCCTCCACCTCAACTTCAACATCACCAATACTCCAGTCCTCAGAGGTGTCACCCCAATCGCACTTGCTTCCTCACAGCTCCCAAATCTCCAGCTGCCCGTCTGAGTATGGGGTAGAACAGATGGTTGAGTCTGCAGAGCTGTTTACTCATACTATAGCCTGGGAATCAGAGGTCGGCTACAGAGCTTCTGTGAATCCAGACGAGGAAATGATCTGCACTGATGCCCAGAATCTTTATGAGTCGGATCCAGGACCAGACGCAGAAGGTTCCGACCATAATGTAGACCCTCATTCCCAAACTGTAACTCCTGTTGGTGGAGACAATGAGGAAGACGATGATGAGACTCAAATACCTGATTGGAGCGACAACTTTAGTTTTTTGTCAGGGCAGGAACAGGTTGGCTCTGAGGACGACGGGTGTGATAACACACAGGGTGATGATGATGAGGTTGGAGATCCCACTTACTGTCAACCCACAATCAGCCAAGAGATGAGATCAGCAGAGGAGGTGGAGGAGGATGCTAGTGACGATGAGGTCAGGTTGAGGCTTCCTGGACAGAGACGTAGTACTGGAAGCACATCAACAACTGCATCCTCAAACACAACTCTGCCTCTCACCACAAGTCGCGGTGGCTCTTCAGGTCGCATGGGTGCTAAGCCTTGCATAGCCTGGGCATTTTTTCAGATCAATAAAGATGACCCAACTCGTGTTATCTGTAACATTTGTCAGCAAAAGCTAAGTAGAGGCCAAAAAATACATAGTTTGAGTACTTCATGCATGAACCGGCACATGGACATGAAGCATAAGTTGCAGTGGGAAGCTCAGTGTGCTACAATGCGGCCTAGCCGGCCGGGCCAACCACCGTCTGCCATATCTTGTGCATCCACGGCCTCTTCATCCTCTGTGACTGGGGGGACAGCAGTCACACCTGTTTTGGGGCGCAGACCTGCCACCTCTTTACCAGCAACAGCCAGCGTGATTGGCAGGTCATCATTTTCTTTGGAGGTGGAAACACCAGCTGGTGTTGAGCGCTGTCCGACATCGATAGCACCACCTTTGGATCAAGGCAACCTAACATGTCCGCCTGCATCTTCCTCACAAACTGGCAGTTTGCCTGGGACACCCTTCTCAACCCCGTCTAAGCACAACAGCCAGCCCTCGGTCGCTCAGATGTGGACAAGTAAAAGACCATTTCCTCCTAGCCATGAGAAAGCTAAGAGGTTGAATTTCACCATCTGCAAGCTCTTGGCTACAGAAATGCTTCCTTTCCGCCTGGTGGACACAGAGGATTTTCGAGACCTTATGTCCGTCGCAATGCCCCAGTACCAGATGCCCAGTCGGCACTACTTCTCAAAGAAAGGTGTGCCTGCGCTCCACCAACATGTCGCACACAACATCACCGCTTCTTTGAGAAACTCTGTGTGTGACAGGGTGCATTTCACCACAGACACTTGGACGAGCAGGCATGGACAGGGGTGTTATATGTCGCTGACTGGGCACTGGGTAAATATGGTGACAGCAGGACAAGGGACTGCTGTCCAAGTCTTGCCGTCCCCACGAGTTGTGCGTCAATCCTCTTTATGTCAAAGTTCCTCCACTGCTTCTGCCTCCTCAACCTCCTCTCTGTCTTCCACCTGCACCCAAAGCCTGTCTGGTCATGCCACAAGCTTTCTAACTGCGCAGAAGGGATCCTGCACACCTCCTTACTAGTGTTGAGCCACCCCCGTAGTGTTCGAGTTCGGTTCGGTTCGTCGAACACCCGTGTGTTCGCCGAACTGTTCGTCGAACTGTTCGTCGAACACCTTCGAACACCGTTAAAACCAATGGCAGGCAAACAAAAACACATAGAAACACATAGAAAACACCTTCAAAGGTGTCCAAAAGCTGACAAACTGCTCAGAAGACACAACTAACACATGGAAAAGTGACAAGTACATATAGTCATGCGAAAAGAAAAGAGGTGGAGGAGTAAAAGGAGGGGGAGACACAGATATAGGCATGTCATGCCCTTCTAAAATCCAAAAAGTGAGAAGCTGACACGTTCAGTCCGCTCCTGCCCGTGCCACCTCCGTGTCGCCGGGTTTGTGCCAGAGCCGCGGTGAACCCTGACAGCCAGCCCCCCTCTCCCAATACTGGTGCCTGTCCGCTGGTGGGTCTAGCGAGCCCCCCTGTGGTGGAGGCAGCTCTAAGCTTTTTAGTTTAAATTGTCTCTCTAATTTGAATGAATACACTTTAAATCCATTTACAAGGATCTATTGGAGGGCAAGTCTCATGCCAGCAGCCGCGTAATTCCAGCTCCAGTAGCGTCCACTAAAGCTGCTGCAGTTAAAAAGCTTTTATAAGGATCGAGCTCGGCTGTCCACCGCAAGGCATCCTACTGCCAGTCCCAGCCCCTATGCCTTGGGGTGCCTCCTGATGCTCTTCACTGAGTATCCCGTGGTCCCGAAGCATTTCCTTTGAAAAAATTAAGTGTCCTAACTACAGGTGGTGTAGCTTGCTTAACAGCCGGGATAATCCGCTGACTAGCAGACACTGCTACTAGGCACAAAGTATTTCCTGGGCTAAATGCAGTTAAAAATTTGTAATTAGATACTCTCGTTGGATGCTGAGAAAGCATTCCATAGAGTCTCCTGGCACGCCATATATGATTCTCTTAAAAAGCTTGGGGTAGGGGTCTAGGGGACCCTTTTATAGCCAAAATCACGGCCCTGTATCACAATACGTCACCTAGGCTGAAGATAAATGGAACTGTAGCACCCTGAGGGCTCGGTTGCTACAGAGGTATTGCACCTCACCCAGAGGTGTGATATCTCACTCTCAGGTAAGGATGGAGTGTGGATCAGGACCCGACACCTGCATGCATTACACCACATTGCCGTGGGGCAGGGCGACCAATATGCCTCTGAGATGGGCACGACAGTCCCTGGCTGGAGTGGGGGGAGGGAACACTGAGGAAGGGGAACCCTGTAGTGCAGGAGCAGGGAGGAAGCAATTCCTGGGTGCATTGAGAAGGGAGTATAAAAGGTGGGCACCATCTTAGTTCAGTGCAGAGAAGTCTGAGCAGAAGTGGCAGGGAGCAGGGGCTGTGCATGAGCTCTGCTCCGGAGGCGGGCCTAGTAACAAAGGCCCAGGCCTGGAAGAGGGAGAAGGAAGGAAGAGGAGCGGAGAAGGCTCCAGGAACGAGGAATGAAGGGATCCCAGGGGTGCGGACGGGCGAGTCGCCACCGCACGCCCGAATTCACCTGCGTGGAGGGGTCAGGCCAAAGGGGGAGACCGGTCCCCGAAACTAGTGGAGGCAGGAAACGAGCCTCAGCTAGAAACCAGAGGCTGTGACATTTTATTTGGCGCAGCCCCTCGCTACACCCGCTAGGAAGGCACCACATAGGGTCAGGGAAACTGGCGCCAAGTTTACCAAGAGGAGGCCCGAGGCAGCCGGACAGAAGGGTTGGTAAGAAAGGCCAGACAAAGGACACACAAAGGGGGTCCTGTGAAGTGCTCCAAAGTTATCTGGGAGTTGTCTGAGCCCCTCACCTGGTGAGCACAGTACGACGTGGGCAGCCGTTACCTGCAGACGTGGTCTGGATAATAAGAACTGTGAGTAAAGGCCCTGGACTGCATCACTGACTCCGTGTCGTTACTGCTGCTGCCCTGCACCATCACCCCCATCCTCCGCATACACTGCCCTGAGGCTATACTCCTCCCGTGGGGAGTTATGCTATGCTCTGCTGCACCCACAACACCAGCCTCAGCGGTCTGCCCTGCAGCGGCGGTTCACTCTGACCGCAATCCACGGGTGGCGTAGTCGGACATTTAAACATCAAAACCACATAAATAGTTCCGCCACTGGTTTGACCACCCTGAGCCACGGAACCGGGTCGCCGCCACGAAGACTACAACCACCAGCATCCACCAAAAAGGGTCCGGCTCCGGGTGTCCCAAGGCCCAGGGGGTGCATCAGAACATTTTCATCACCTTTCACAATCACCAATGGGACAAGGCAGGGATGTCCTCTGTCCCCTCTCTTATACATCCTAGTGACGGAGCACCTGCTCTCATCAATTCGCCATAACCCCAATATTAGGTGGATTGAGGTGGGAGGCACCGAGTACAAGTGCTCTCTATTTGCTGATGATGTCCTAGTATATATCACTCAATCACATATATCCATCCATGCTGTTATGGCTGAAATAGATCACTTTGTTACATGGTCAAATTTTAAAATCAATGCAGCGAAGTCTGAGGCCCTCGATGTCTCCCTCCCCAAATCCAAAAAGGGATTCCATCCAGTCCAACTTTCCCTTTGCCTGGCCCTCACAGGGTATCAAATACTTAGGAATTCCTATTCATAGAGACCTCTCCCATCTATGTTATGTTAATTTTGGGCCCTTTATTGAACAACTCCATACAGACCACGGTTGGCAAGTTAGAACTGTAAGATTCACTACGTGAACCACTGGTGTTTTGTGGAAAAGCACATGTACACTGTGTTCCAAATTATTATGCAAAAAGTGTTTAGGAGTGATAAGGGAAGAATTTGTTTGTTTGTCAGTTAAACTCATTGATGGTGATGTGTGTCAGGGCTCTTTATATCACTGTAAGCAATTGCAGACACCTGTGCTAATTAGTTTGGCAGGTGTGTCCAATGAAAGGCAAGACTACTTAAGAAGGCTGTCTCACATTATTAAGCAGCCTACATTTTCTGCCAAAATGGGAAAGAAAAAGGATGTGTCGGCTGCTGAGAAGCAACAAATTGTGGAGTGTTTAGGTCAAGGCATGACTACAATCAACATTGTGAGATGATCAGGATGAAGTGTCTTGGCAATCAAGAAGTATGTAGCTGATTCACAGTACACACGTGTGCGTGCTGATAAGGGCAAATTGAGGACTCTTTCCTACAGGCAATTACGTTAGGTTAATAGAGCAGCGGCAAAAAAGCCTTGTCATAGTAGCAGACAAGTTTTTGAAGCTGCTGGTGTCTCCATCCTCCCCCGAACAACAAGATGCAGGGTCCTTCAGAGGTTTGCAGCTGTGCATACGCCATCCTGTCGACCTCCTCTATCCACTTCACACAAGCAGAAACGGCTCCAGTGGGCCAAACATTACATGAAGACTGATTTCAAAACTGTTTTGTTCACGGATGAGTGCCGTGCAGCGCTCGATGGTCCAGATGGATGGAGTGGAGGATGGCTGGTTGATGGACACCCCACGCAAACACGGCTACAGCGCCAACAAGGAGGAGGTGGAGTAATGTTTTGGGCTGGAATCATGGGGAGAGAGATTGTCGGCCCCTTTAGGATCCCTGAAGGCGCTAAAGATGAACTCCATAATGTATGTGGATTTTCTCAAACAGCACTTCCTGCCATGGTTCAAGAAGAAGAACCGTGTATTTCACAGCAAGATCATTTTTTTGCATGATAATGCGCCATCTCATGCTGCACATAAAACATCTGCATCTCTGGCTGATATGGGCATAAAAGGGGACAAACTTATGGTGTGACCCCCATGCTCCCCTGACCTCTACCCCATTCAGAACCTCTGGAGCATCATCAAAAGGAGTGTCTATGATGGCGGGAGGCAGTTCACATCTAAGCAACAGCTCTGGGAGGGTATTCTGTCCTCATGCAAAACAATTGAAGCAGAAACCATCCAAAACCTGACAAATTCAATGGACGAGAGAGTTCAGAAGCTCCTTTCGAACAAGGGGTCCTATGTGAAAATGTAACATCACCTAGAATAAAGTTTTGAGTTGAAAACTGTTTGATTTCAGTTTCTAATAACCTGCTAATGCTTATAATTTCAAAAATGACCATTTTTTTGGTCTTTATTAAAATGAAAAGGTTGATCGAAAAGTTTGGGGGATCTAAGAGTGTGGCAACCCAGTAGTCATGATTACTTCGAATTCTGACAATATGAGGGTCATGTTGCAGGTAGTGCAGCAGGTAGGCACTTATGTGTCTTGCGCATCTCGGAGCCCCAAAATTATTTTCCGGGCTAGATGCAGGTAAAAATTATTATTAATTTTAAATCTGGTGGAGCTTAGTATAGATGGCCTAATAGGATCAGTGCTGCACACTGCTACAAAGCCCAAATTATTTTCCAGTCAAGATACAGATAAACATGATTAGTAATTTGAAAGCTTAAAATGGTTGGTAGGGTGATTTTAACCAATCATCAAACTTTTACTCTCCCTTCACAGGGGTAGAAAAGTCGTTTCGGATCCATGATTTGTTCATCTTAATGAACGTCAGTCTGTCTACATTATCAGTGGAGAGCCGCGTGCGCTTATCTGTCAGCACACCACCAGCAGCGCTGAACACACGTTCAGACAGAACGCTGGCTGCGGGGCATGACAAGATCTCCAAGGCGTAAGTGGCTAGCTCCGGCCATTTATCCAGATTGGAAGCCCAAAAAGAGCAAGGGTCCAGTGACACAGTCATGGCTTCAATGTTTACTTGGAGATACTCCTGTACCATCGTCTCTAGGCGTTGACTATGTGTCAGACTTCTTGTCTCCTGTGGCCTTGCAAAGGATGGGCTAAAAAAGTGGTGAAATGATTCCGCAAAATTGATGTTACCAGCAGATACTGTGGTTCTGTTACGGTTTGAGTGCTGAACACTTGACGGTCCCACGGTTGGCAAGTTGGAACTGTGAGATTCACTATGTGCACCACTGGTGTTTTGTGGAAAAGCACATGTAAGATTCTGCAACAGTCTCTGCTGATACTCCTGCATGCGTGCATCCCTTTCTATGGCAGGAATAATTTCTGCAAATTTACTTTTGTACCGGGGATCTAACAGTGTGGCAACCCAGTAGTCAGGATTATTTCTAATTCTCACAATTCGAGGGTCATGTTGCAGGTAGTGCAGCAAGAAGGCACTCATGTGTGTTGCGCATCCAGGAGCACCAAGTCCCTGTTGCGTTGGTGGCGAGGTAACAATCATGCTTCCTTCCTCTGTCCTCTCCCCCCAACCTCGCACAACAGAAATGTGATCAAGGTCTCCCTCATCTGATGAGTCTTCCATCAGTTCGTCCTCCACTTCTTCCTGGGCTCCTGCACCTTCCTCACTAGTTTGGCTGCTACCATGCACTCTGGTAAAACCATCTCCCCCACCCTCACATGCCTGCCGCCTTGGTGCTGCCGACCGTCTGGACCTTGCAGATGTTAGCCCTTCCGCATACAACTCCTCCTCCTCTACTTCCTCCACCTCCTCTTGTGCCACCACCTGACTCCGAATTCTGTTTAACATGTGCTCCAGCATGTAAATCACCGGAATAGTCATGTTGATAATGGCATCGTCAGCACTAAACATCTTCGTCGCCATTTCAAAACTGTGCAGAAGGGTGCATAGGTCCCTGATCTGAGACCACTCCTCCAGCGTGATTTGCCCCACCTCTGAATCTCGTTGGCCCAGGCTATACGTCAGAACGTATTGCACCAGGGCTTGTCGGTGCTGCCACAGTCGCTGCAACATGTGCAGAGTTGAATTCCACCGGGTAGGCACATCGCATTTTAGCCGGTGAAGTGGCAGGCCCAACGACTTCTGTAGAGATGTAAGTCGCTGAGCTGCGGGATGCGAACGGCGGAAGTGAGCACACAGCGACCGTGCCCTCTTTAGAAGGCCATCTAGTTTGGGATAGTGGGCTAAAAATTGCTGGACAACCAGGTTCAACACTTGAGCCATACAAGGCACGTGTGTGACATTGCCCCGACGAAGGGCCGCACCCAGGTTTGCAGCATTGTCGCACATGGCCTTCCCTGGTTTCAGGTCCAGTGGAGACAACCATTCATGAAATTGGTTCTCCAGAGCTGACCACAACTCCTCAGCTGTGTGACTCACATTTCCCAGACATTTCAAAGTAAAAACCGCCTGGTGACGTTGAGCCCTACTGCCAGCATAGTAAGGAGGTGTGCAGGATCCCTTCTGCGCAGTTAGAAAGCTTGTGGCATGACCAGACAGGCTTTGGGTGCAGGTGGAAGACCGAGAGGAGGTTGAGGAGGCAGAAGCAGTGGAGGAACTTTGACATAAAGAGGATTGACGCACAACTCGTGGGGACGGCAAGACTTGGACAGCAGCCCCTTGTCCTGCTGTCACCATAGTTACCCAGTGCCCAGTCAGCGACATGTAACGCCCCTGTCCATGCCTACTTGTCCAAGTGTCTGTGGTGAAATGCACCCTGTCACACACAGAGTTTCTCAAAGAAGCGGTGATGTTGTGTGCGACATGCTGGTGGAGCGCAGGCACACCTTTCTTTGAGAAGTAGTGCCGACTGGGCATCTGGTACTGGGGCACTGCGACGGACATAAGGTCTCGAAAATCCTCTGTGTCCACCAGGCGGAAAGGCAGCATTTCTGTAGCCAAGAGCTTGCAGATGGTGAAATTCAACCTCTTAGCTTTCTCATGGCTAGGAGGAAATGGTCTTTTACTTGTCCACATCTGAGGGACCGAGGGCTGGCTATTGTGCTTAGACGGGGTTGATAAGGGTGTCCCCGGCAAACTGCCGGTCTGTGAGGAAGATGCAGGCGGACATGTTAGGTTGCCTTGATCCAAAGGTGGTGCTATCGATGTCGGACAGCGCTCAAGACCAGCTGGTGTTACCACCTCCAAAGAAAATGATGACCTGCCAATCACGCTGGCTGTTGCGGGTAAAGAGGTGGCAGGTCTGCGCCCCAAAACAGGTGTGACTGCTGTCCCCCCAGTCACAGAGGATGAAGAGGCCGCGGATGCACAAGATATGGCAGACGGTGGTTGGCCCGGCCGGCTAGACCGCATTGTAGCACACTGAGCTTCCCACTGCAACTTATGCTTCATGTCCATGTGCCGGTTCATGCATGAAGTACTCAAACTATGTATTTTTTGGCCTCTACTTAGCTTTTGCTGACAAATGTTACAGATAACACGAGTTGGGTCATCTTTATCGATCTGAAAAAATGCCCAGGCTATGCAAGGCTTAGCACCCATGCGACCTGAAGAGCCACCACGACTTGTGGTGAGAGGCAGAGTTGTGTTTGAGGATGCAGTTGTTGACGTGCTTCCAGTACTACGTCTCTGTCCAGGAAGGCGCAACCTGACCTCGTCGTCACTAGCATCTTCCTCCACCTCCTCTGCTGACCTCATCTCTTGGCTGACTGTGGGTTGACAGTAAGTGGGATCTCCGACCTCATCATCATCACCCTGTGCGTTATCACACCCGTCGTCCTCAGAGCCAACCTGTTCCTGCCCTAACAAAAAACTAAAGTTGTCGCTCCAATCAGGTATTTGAGTCTTATCATCGTCTTCCTCATTGTCTCCACCAACAGGAGTTACAGTTTGGGAATGAGGGTCTACATTATGGTCAGAACCTTCTGCGTCTGGTCCTGGATCCGACTCATAAAGATTCTGGGCATCAGTGCAGATCATTTCCTCGTCTGGATTCACAGAAGCGCTGGAGTCGACCTCTGATTCCCAGGCTATAGTATGAGTAAACAGCTCTGCAGACTCAACCATCTGTTCTACCTCATACTCAGACGGGCAGCTGGAGATTTGGGAGCTGTGAGGAAGCAAGTGCGATTTGGGTGACACCTTTGAGGACTGGAGTATTTGTGATGTTGAAGTTGATGTGGAGGAGAGCCCACTTAAAGGAGCACTTGATATCCGTTGAAGCACCTGCTGTTTTTGTGCCTCATCTGGAATTTGTAGCGATTGGCGTGGCCGTAAGAAAGGGATCTTATTACATTGTCCGCTAAAAGAAGTAGACATTTTAGTTTGGCTGGAAGATGGTCTTTCTTCTGCACCTACCCCACGGACACAACCTTTTTTCCCCTTCCCAACACGCCTATTCCCCTTTCCACCAGCAGCAGGCCTTTTTCCACTCATTTTGGTGGTTAACTAATTCACAACTCTGGAGTTGTTTGCACAAAAAAACAATGCATGGTAACCGAGCAGAGCTGAGTGGCCAAACTGTGGTATTAGGCCAAAACTATTGGCTGGGTTAGATGCAGAAAAAAATTATTTTTAATTTGCAACCTGATGGAGGTCAGTATAGATGGACTAATAGACCAAGTCCCACACACCGCTAGAAGCCCAAATATTTTTTCAGAGCTAGATGCAGAAAAAAATTATTTTTAATTTGCAACCTGATGGAGGTCAGTATAGATGGACTAATAGACCAAGTCCCACACACCGCTAGAAGCCCAAATATTTTTTCAGAGCTAGATGCAGAAAAAAATTATATTCAATTTGCAACCTGCTGGAGGTCAGTATAGAAGGACTAATAGAACAAGTCCCACACACTGCTAGAAGCCCAAATATTTTTTCAGAGCTAAATGAAGAAAAAAATTATTTTTAATTTGCAACCTGATGGAGGTCAGTATAGATGGACTAATAGACCAAGTCCCACACACTGCTAGAAGCCCAAATATTTTTTCAGAGCTAGATGCAGAAAAAAATTATATTCAGTTTGCAACCTGATGGAGGTCAGTATAGATGGACTAATAGAATGATGCTATGCCCAAAAGATTTTACTTCACTAGGTGCAGTAAAAAAATTGGTATTCTATACACAGGTGGTATATCTTGCAACACAGATAGGCTACTCCACTGACTAACACACTCTGCAATAGGCCAAAAAGGATTAGCTTTGCTAGATTCAGCCAAATGCTGTGAAAAAAACTTGCACAGCACTGGCACAGACCTGCCTGGCAAAAACTGATAGGAACTGATGTAACCTAGTCCTGAAAAGGACTCCAATTACAATTAGTCTTTACTCCCACAATCTATCTATTTAAGAGCACAGACCTGCCTGATAAAAGTCGTAGGAAATGCTGTAACCTAGTCCTTAAAAGGACTGCAATCACAACTATTCCCTACTCCCAAGCTATCTGTATATTTGTGCGAAAATTGGCTTGAAATTAACAAGGTATAGCGCACACAGCAACAGCGGTGCCGTCTAACACGCAGCTGCAGCAGTGAGAAAATGGTGGCGACGGGGAAAATGGCTTGGTCTTATAGGGCAAGGACATGTGACATACACTGCCAATCACACATGCCCTTGCTTGTGTGAAAAAAAGCACTTCGCTCCGTGTGTGCGCTGCTGATAGGCTGACAGATTGCACCTCCCCACTGCAAATGCGGGAAAGAGAAAAAAAAATGGAGATCTTCATTGTTCCTGCAGAGATCCATCCCCTGCCCCTCCCCCCGCCCCGCTGTACACTCAAACTGCGTATTAACATTAATTTTCATCATTACTGAGAAAAAATCCAGTTATGATTTTGGTGCACGAACAGTTATCGAACATAACCTCGAACAGCCGAATTTTTCTCAAATTGTTCGTGTTCGCCGACCGTCTCGAACACCGCCCAAAACAGCTCGAATTTGAGATTGGCGAACAGTTCGAGTAGAACAACGCTCATCTCTAAACACGAGTTGGGTCATCTTTATCGATCTGAAAAAATGCCCAGGCTATGCAAGGCTTAGCACCCATGCGACCTGAAGAGCCACCACGACTTGTGGTGAGAGGCAGAGTTGTGTTTGAGGATGCAGTTGTTGATGTGCTTCCAGTACTACGTCTCTGTCCAGGAAGGCGCAACCTGACCCCGTCGTCACTAGCATCTTCCTCCACCTCCTCTGCTGACCTCATCTCTTGGCTGACTGTGGGTTGACAGTAAGTGGGATCTCCAACCTCATCATCATCACCCTGTGCGTTATCACACCCGTCGTCCTCAGAGCCAACCTGTTCCTGCCCTGACAAAAAACTAAAGTTGTCGCTCCAATCAGGTATTTGAGTCTCATCATCGTCTTCCTCATTGTCTCCACCAACAGGAGTTACAGTTTGGGAATGAGGGTCTACATTATGGTCAGAACCTTCTGCGTCTGGTCCTGGATCCGACTCATAAAGATTCTGGGCATCAGTGCAGATCATTTCCTCGTCTGGATTCACAGAAGCACTGGAGTCGACCTCTGATTCCCAGGCTATAGTATGAGTAAACAGCTGTGCAGACTCAACCATCTGTTCTACCTCATACTCAGATGGGCAGTTGGAGATTTGGGAGCTGTGAGGAAGCAAGTGCGATTGGGGTGACACCTTTGAGGACTGGAGTATTTGTGATGTTGAAGTTTATGTGGAGGAGAGCCCACTTAAAGGAGCACTTGATATCCGTTGAAGCACCTGCTGTTTTGTGCCTCATCTGGAATTTGTAGCGATTGGCGTGGCCGTAAGAAAGGGATCTTATCACATTGTCCGCTAAAAGAAGTAGACATTTTAGTTTGGCTGGAAGATGGTCTTTCTTCTGCAGATGTTACTGTTGCTTTAACACCTACCCCACGGACACAACCTTTTTTCCCCTTCCCAACACGCCTATTCCCCTTTCCACCAGCAGCAGGCCTTTTTCCACTCATTTTGGTGGTTAACTAATTCACAACTCTGGAGTTGTTTGCACAAAAAAACAATGGATGGGAACCGAGCAGAGCTGAGTGGCCAAACTGTGGTATTAGGCCAAAACTATTGGCTGGGTTAGATGCAGAAAAAAATTGTATTCAGTTTGCAACCTGATGGAGGTCAGTACAGATGGACTAATAGAGAAAGTCCCACACACTGCTAGAAGGCCAAATATTTTTTCAGAGCTAGATGCAGATAAAAAATTATTTTTAATTTGCAACCTGATGGAGGTCAGTATAGATGGACTAATAGAGAAAGTCCCACACACTGCTAGAAGGCCAAATATTTTTTCAGAGCTAGATGCAGAAAAAAATTATATTCAGTTTGCAACCTGATGGAGGTCTGTATAGATGGATTAATAGAACAAGTCCCACACACAGCTAGAAGCCCAATATTTTTTCAGAGGTAGATGCAGAAAAAAAATATATTCAGTTTGCAACCTGATGGAGGTCAGTATAGATGGACTAATAGAGAAAGTCCCACACACTGCTAGAAGGCCAAATATTTTTTCAGAGCTAGATGCAGACAAAAAATTATTTTTAATTTGCAACGTGATGGAGGTCAGTATAGATGGACTAATAGAGAAAGTCCCACACACTGCTAGGAGGCCAAATACTTTTTCAGAGCTAGATGCAGATAAAAATTATTTTTAATTTGCAACCTGATGGAGGTCAGTATAGATGGACTAATAGAGAAAGTCCCACACACTGCTAGAAGGCCAAATATTTTTTCAGAGCTAGATGCAGAAAAAAATTATATTCAGTTTGCAACCTGATGGAGGTCAGTATAGATGGACTAATAGAACAAGTCCCACACACAGCTAGAAGCCCAAATATTTTTTCAGAGGTAGATGCAGATAAAAATAATTTTTAATTTGCAACCTGATGGAGGTCAGTATAGATGGACTAATAGAGAAAGTCCCACACACTGCTAGAAGGCCAAATATTTTTTCAGAGCTAGATGCAGACAAAAAATTATTTTGAATTTGCAGCGTGATGGAGGTCAGTATAGATGGACTTATAGAACAAGTCCCACACACTGCTAGAAGGCCAAATATTTTTTCAGAGCTAGATGCAGAAAAAAATTATATTCAGTTTGCAACCTGATGGAGGTCAGTATAGATGGACTAATAGAACAAGTCCCACACACTGCTAGAAGCCCAAATATTTTTTCAGAGCTAGATGCAGAAAAAAATTATATTCAATTTGCAACCTGATGGAGGTCAGTATAGATGGACTAATAGAATGATGCTATGCCCAAAAGATTTTACTTCACTAGGTGCAGTAAAAAAATTGGTATTCTATACACAGGTGGTATATCTTGCAACACAGATAGGCTACTCCACTGACTAACACACTCTGCAATAGGCCAAAAAGGATTAGCTTTGCTAGATTCAGCCAAATGCTGTGAAAAAAACTTGCACAGCACTGGCACAGACCTGCCTGGCAAAAACTGATAGGAACTGATGTAACCTAGTCCTGAAAAGGACTGCAATTACAATTAGTCTTTACTCCCACAATCTATCTATTTAAGAGCACAGACCTGCCTGATAAAAGTCGTAGGAAATGCTGTAACCTAGTCCTTAAAAGGACTGCAATCACAACTATTCCCTACTCCCAAGCTATCTGTAGATTTGTGCGAAAATTGGCTTGAAATTAACAAGGTATAGCGCACACAGCAACAGCGGTGCCGTCTAACACGCAGCTGCAGCAGTGAGAAAATGGTGGCGACGGGGAAAATGGCTTGGTCTTATAGGGCAAGGACATGTGACATACACTGCCAATGATACATGCCCTTGCTTGTGTGAAAAAAAGCACTTCGCTCCGTGTGTGCGCTGCTGATAGGCTGACAGATTGCACCTCCCCACTGTAAATGCGGGAAAGAGAAAAAAAAATGGAGATCTTCATTATTCCTGCAGAGATCCATCCCCTGCCCCTCCCCCCACCCCGCTGTACGCTCAAACTGCGTATTAACATTAATTTTCATCATTACTGAGAAAAAATCCAGTTATGATTTTGGTGCACGAACAGTTATCGAACATAACCTCGAACAGCCGAATTTTTCTCAAATCGTTCGTGTTCGCCGAACGGCTCGAACACCGCCCAAAACAGCTCGAATTTGAGATTGGCGAACAGTTCGAGTCCAACAACGCTCATCTCTAATTACAAAAAATGGCTGGCAATCCCTGCATGTTCATTGGCTCTGTAAAGAGCGCCAAACATGCAGGGCGGAGACCCGAGCTCCCGCCCGAGTAACCCGGAAATGCTCGGTGCTCGCCGAGCATCCCGAGTAGCGTGATGCTTGGGCAAGTACCGAGCAGTGTTGAGCATGCTCCCTCAACTCTAGTTAAGACTGCTTCCCTAAAGGAATTCCTTGTTGACTTCTTCTCCGTCTTATTCCTGATGCATCGTAGTCAGATTTGGTAATCGACCATGCCCACAGAGTACCGAAACCCAAAGGCTCTATCATCCTCACGTCCAACGGATGTTATAGTACAAATACATTTCTTCCATATGAAGAAGAAAATAATGGAAATAGATCATAACCCTCCCTCTCTTCCAGATTACTTCAATAATATACCCTTGTTTACCAATCTATCCCCAGCCACCCTTGCAAAGAGAAAAGAATTTTCCAGCAGCACAAAAGTTTTCAAGGATCACGGAGTACAATACAATGGGGGTTCCCAGTAAAACTATTAATAACCAAACATGTGGCGTACTCTCCGGAAGATGCTCTCCCTTCCTGGAAGGATTGGAACTTGATTCCTGTTACCAATAGCAATCAGTCAAGGAGACCTTCTCCTCACCACCTACAAGAAGACTGGTCCGTCTCTCCCAGCAGAAGGAGGAGCAACACTTGAAGATTTCTGCTCACTCTTCACTTTCTCCACTTCTGGATTTTAGAAGTCAGGTAACATATGGAAGTTTTGTTATTAAAATGAACATTTTGCATTGAGTCTTGGCTACCATTTTTCACTATTTGGACTCCACCTTTACTTAGGAGCGCTTTACTCCTTAGTTTACTGACTCATTAAACTCCTTTAAGGAGTATGTTTTCACTCAGTATTGTTTTTAATAGTATTTTATGTTTATTCTCATTTTGCTCTACTACAAGCTGTCATCCATATTGTTTGACTCTCATATAATTAATTCCTTAGCCTATAACCCAGCACTTACATATGTTTGCCAATATGATCATCACTGTACAATGATTTATAGCTTTCAACGCACCAATTTTGGTCACAATTATGGTACTTAAGATTATGCCTATTAAAGCTGCTAAGGGTCTAAATTCACCCTATAAAAGATCATTGCTATGGAGAGAAGCTATTCAAATTTAGTCAGATATCCTTTGTATTCAATCGACGCACCTCAACAGCATTGATCTTTTTAGCTTAAAAATAGAAGATTTCCTCATATAACTTCAGCCCCAGCATGAAAGAAAAAAATGCAGTGTATGAATTGGTACAAGGGATGCTGTAGCATTTTCTATAACTAAACAACTAATTGATGACAGTGATAGATATATCATTCTGAATTATTTCATCAATAAAATTCCATATACCTTGGTTTCCCTACATGCACCAAATGTAAAAAAATTCAAGATTATCAAAACAATAATCTCACTAAAAATCAAAATAAGTCAAGCTCTCTCATTATAGTGTGAGACTTCAATCTTGCACTATGGCCTATAATGGATACAGCATCCAAAGGTAAAAACCTTCTTCTTAGCCCCTTAGTAAAGACTCTTCATGCAAATGAGCTGTATGATATTTGGAGGTTAAAAAACCCGTCTGAAAAAGACTATACTTTTTTTTCACATCTTCATAAAATATATACAAGAATATATTAATTTTTAGTAGACAAAACTGTTCTTGCCTGGATAGATAAAGCTTGTATCGACAAAATAACGTTGTCAGACCATGCTCCCCTCACTCTATCAGTTTACGAAAATTATATCACCTTTCCCAACCCAATTTGGAGCCTTAACAACTATATTTTAAACCATCCCACTTATACTCCCCATATTAAGCACTCCAATCAGGAATATTTTGAATTAAACGATAACACAGAGGTCCTAGATACGACTCTTTTGTGTGCTCATAAAGCCACTTTAAG
Source organism: Phyllobates terribilis (assembly GCF_046119375.1). Classification (NCBI taxonomy): domain Eukaryota; kingdom Metazoa; phylum Chordata; class Amphibia; order Anura; family Dendrobatidae; genus Phyllobates; species Phyllobates terribilis. Next base: position 228,906,001 of record NW_027362763.1, read on the forward strand.
GGGTCAATTAATTAAACAATGAGCACAGAATAAAACAAAACTAGACATCTATATATACATGCCAAATAAATTAAGCTCACTACATAGACTTAATATGCTATAAGATAAAAAGTAGTAGTTCAGCTCACCTGGTTAGTGCATGGTCAAAAAATCTCAAAGCAGAAAATCCAGGAAGAGACCGGCACTCACTTCATCCATAAAAAAAAATATTTGTATATTCGCTTGTGTGTCTTTTTCATTGTTTTTTTTATTCGTACACACGTGCAGGCTAATCAATCAGCCAGACTGAGAGTGCATATACAGTGGGGAAAATAAGTATTTCATACACTGCTAATTTTGCAAGTTTTCCCATCTACAAAGAATGGAGAGATCTTTAATTTTTAAGGTAGGTATTCTTTAACTGTGAGAGAAAAAATCTAAAACAAAAAATCCAGAAAGATCACATTGTATGATTTTGAAATAATTAAATTGCATTTTATTTCATGAAATAAGTATTTGATCACCTACCAGCCTGCAAGAATTCTGGTTCTCACAGACCTGTTAGTTTTTCTTTAAGAAACCCTCCTACTCTGCACTCATTACCTGTATTAATTGCACCTGTCTGAACTCGTTACCTGTATAAAAGACACATGTCCACACACTCAATCACACCCCAACCTTTCCACCTTGACCAAGACCAAAGAGCTGTCTAAGAACACCAGGGTCAAAAATGTAGACCTGCACAAGGCTGGGATGGGCTACAGGACAATAGGCAAGCAGCTTGTTGTGAAGACAGCAACTGTTGGCAGAATTATTAGAAAACGGAAGAAACACAAAATGACTGTCGATCTTCCTCAGTCTGGGGCTCCATGCAATATCTCGCCTCGTGGGGTAAGGATGATTCTAAGAAAGGTCAGGAATCAACCCAGAACTACACAGAAAGACCTGGTCAATGAGCTAAAGAGAACTGGGACCACAGGTCCCCCTGCTCATGGCAGCACATGTCCAGGCCCATTTGAAGTTCACCAATGACCATCTGGATGATCCAGAGGAGATATGGGAGAAGATCATGTGGCCAGACGAGACCAAGATAGAACTTTTTGGTTTAAACTCCACTCGCCATGTTTGGAGGAAGAAGAAGGACTGGTACAATCCCAATAACATCGTCCCAATTGTGAAGCATGGTGGGAGAAACATCATACTTTGGGGGTGCTTTTCTGCAAAGAGGACAAGACGACTGCACCGTATTGAAGGGAGGATGGATGGGGTCATGTATCACGAGATTTTGGCCAACAATCTCCTTCCCTCAGTAAGAGCATGGAAGTTGGGTCTTGGCTGGGTCTTCCAGCATGACAATGACCCGAAACACGCAGCCAGGGCAACTAAGGAGTGGCTCCGTAAGAAGCATTTCAAGTTCCTGGAGTGGCCTAGCCAGTCTCCGGACCTGAACCCAATAGAAAATCTTTGGAGGGAGCTGAAACTCAATGTTGCCCAGTGACAGCCCCAAAACCTGAAAGATCTGGAGAAGATCTGTATGGACGAGTGGGTCGAAAGCCCTGCTGCAGTGTGTGCAAAATTGGTCAAGAATTACAGGAAACATTTGACCTCTGTAATTGCAAACAAAGGTTTCTGTACCAAATAATAAGTTCTGTTTTTCTATTATATCAAATACTTATTTTATGCAATAAAATGCAAATCAATTATGTAAAAATCATACAATGTGATTTTCTGGATTTCTTTTTAGATTCTGTCTTTCACAGTTGAAGTGTACCCACGATAAAAGTTACAGACCTCTCCGTTCTTTGGAGGTGGCAAAACTTGCAAAATCGGCAGTGTATCAAATACTTATTTTCCCCACTGTAATTGTGTGATCTCAGGTTAACATTTGGGCAGTGATTAAGGACCATAAAGATCAGAAGCGTGTTGCATTATCTTTTTATGCTTTCCCTCTATGCCTCATGGAGTACTTCTGTGTGAACTGTTCCTGATTTTATCTTTATAGCAATAAAATATTTTTTATGGATGAAGCAAGTGCTGGTCTCTTCCTGGACTTTCTACTTAATATACTATCCTTCTCAAGCACAAGAGAATTAGAAATTTCCCAGCTCCACCAACAATTACACAAATTAAACTTATACAACCAAGAACAAACATTGAAAAAATAAAAAAATGCTTTATTATTGGCAAGGGAACAAACCAAATGCCCTGTTAGCTAGTCTAATAAAATCACAAAATATCAAAGCATACATCGCTTTTATGCTTACCCCTGATAACATTAAAATAATGGACCCGCAAAATACTGCTAATGAATTTGCCAACTACTATCATAAATTCTACAACTTAGAAGCGGACACTAACCCCTCAGCCAGACTATGCTAAAATTTCCTTTATTCTGGAAAAGGTCCAACTACCTAAACTCAGTTCAGAGCAAGCAGATATCATTTCTCAATCATATACAGTACACGAAATAATGAAAGCTATTGACCTATAAAAACTAAATAAGGTCCCTGGTCCAGACAGTCTTACAAAAAAATATTATAAAAAATACAAATCGCTATTAGCATCTTACTTGGTAAGACTTTTTAATGATGTCACCAAATTGGAAACCTTCCCCAGAGAAATGCTCAAAGCGTTGATTATGACCCTACCCAAACCTGGTATATCCCCAGATACCACATCAAATTTCAGACCAATATTTCTTTTAAACACTGATCCTAAACTGTACTCCAAGGTAATATCTCTTTTAAATATTTTACCACTATGTACAAACAGGGACCAGGTTTCTTTGTTAAAAACCTTCAAACTACTGATGGTACTCTTCACTTTATCAATAATATATCAGAAGTGGAGCACTGTCTAATGCCTTCTCTGCTCCTTACCCTGAATGTGGAGAAGGCATTTGACCATATCTCAAAAAAATCCTCAAGCACCATCCTATCCTCCATTATGGCACTTTATACATTTCCCTCTGCACAAATATATTTGTCAGGTGTTCTCTCTACCCCTTTCCCAATCCCAAATGGTACTCACCAGGGGTGCCCCTTATCCCCCTTAATTTTCACTCTATTAATGGAACCCTTTGCTCAGACAATCTGTTCCTCTCCCAGAATATCAGGCATTAAAATAGGTGCAGCTGCTCATCGTATTAGTCAGTTTGCAGATTACGTGATTCTATGTGTCACCAATTCCTTAGAATTCCTTACTCAACTGAAATTCTTAATAAGTTTGGTGCTATTAGCTATTATAAAGTTGACATATCCAAATCGATGGTTCTGAATATGGACATCTCCTCAACCTCCAACTTCCCCTGCAACAAATTTTCCCCTCTGTTTAGGAATATGGGACAATTCCCTATTCTCCTTTTTTGAGATTAACAGATATATTTCATATTAACAAATAATATTTTTTCAAATATCTCCACATTAGGCACCTCATTAGTGGAGTAAACATAAGTATAGACTCTCTCAAGTCTCCATATGAATATTACTTCTCCACTAATAAGGACTCCTCCAAGGGTGTTTCTAAAGCTTAAGCGGCCATTATCTCTTCCTCTACACTCAAGTTCTCATACTCAAGAAGAATGTTTTCATGTATTCGAACTGCATAATAAAACCTCCCACTGCATAAACCATTTGGAGATATCTAGGAAGATATTAAATAGCTGGTACTTTATCCCTTACAGAATTAATAAAATATTCTCACAATCCTCCACCTTATGTTGGAGATGCCAGAACGACACAGGTTCTTTAATGCACATATGGTAGTCATGTCCCACAAGACAACAATTTTGGAAGCAAATTAATTCCTTGATTACAAATATTCTCAGCTACGGGACTCCATGGTGCCTGCCAATAGCATTATTATATTTGTACTTAGACTCTCTTTCATATGATGACGCCCTAATCTCAACTTATATTCTCACTATAGTAAGAGTTGGGATAGCTAAAAACTGGAAAAGCCCACAGATACCTTTGATCCATGAAATCCTTAATAAAATGCACCATAACTGCATCATGGAGCACATGATTTCTGGGTGAAATATAACTAGGCAAAATGGTTCCAGTTCTCAAAGTACTCATGTGATTAAATGGCGAGTATGCTTTGTCCTGGGCTTTCAACAAGTATTATGTATCACACTTACATAGGTTTCAAACAAATAGTTTTATATTCAAAGAGCATAATTGTTCTCATTGTTGTTCTTTTTTCTTCCCCTTTCTTTTATATGTTATATTTGTAACTAATCCTGCTTATTATCACTTTTGTTAAGTGTAAAACTCTCCTACAGTAATTCTTCAGGATACTCTCTTACATACACTTTATGATTAACAGAATTATAAATAGTTTACTTTACGGTTAGCAAAACCCACAAGTATATGTGTATACTGTGAGAATACCTATGGGGCTATGTCCATCATTATGAGTGGCAATTGGGTCTCACCGCATTCTTTTCTTGCTGTATGATTTACATATATTGTGTATCTGTAGATCAGTTTTTCTTTACTGTTATTGTATTCTTTTGAAAAATTAATAAAGATTATGTTTTAAAAAAAAAAACATCTGTAAGGTCACAAAGTAACCAAAAGCAAAACACTAAGCAACTAAAGGCCTCTCACATGATCTAATGTTAATGTTCATGAATGTGTCATCAAGAAGACACTGAACAATAATAGTGCTTGGCAGAATTGCAAATAGAAAGTCACTTCTCTTAAAAATTTACATTGATGCCTATCTGTACTTTTCTAAAAATTACCTGAACAAGTCAGAAAGCTATTAGAATAATGTTTACATTTTTTGTTTAAATGAGAAGCATTATATTAAAATAAAGAAAAACACTATTACAGTCTAAAAACCTTATACCTCCTGTGAAACACGGTGGTGGTGGTGGTGGTTGTATCATGGTTTGGACCTGTTTCGCTGTATCTGAGCAAGGATGACTGGTAATCATTGATGAAATAATGAATTCTGAATTATACCAGCAAATTCTAAAGAAAAATGTAAGGGCTGGACATCTGTTTATGAGCAGGATCTCAAGAAAACATGGATCATGTAGAAAGATAATGTCTGAAAACTCACAAGTCATTTTACAAAGGTTAAAGGAGAATAAAGTTAAAATTTTGGAATGGTCAAGTCAAATACTTGACCTTAATCCTATAGAAATGTTGTTGAAGGACTTAAAGTGACCAAAATAGGTGACTTAAAACTGTTTTGTTGTGGGGAATGGGCTAAAATTCCTTCAAGCAATTCTGCAGGACTAATCAACAATTAAAATAAATATTTAGATGCAGTTATTGCTGCACAAGGGGGTCACAACTGATTGTGACAGCAAAAGTTCACATACTTTTGCAACTCACAGACATTGGATCATTTTCCTAATTTAAAAATTACAAAGTCTAATATTTTTAACTCATTTGTTTCATTTGGATCACTGTATCTACTTTTAGGACTTGTGTGAAAATCTGCCAATTCGACAGTCAATGCTCAGAGCATCAATCACTGTACTGTTAGGAGTGACTGTAAGCACTCCCTGGCACTCTTACTGACAGCTCCCTGCAGATTAACCTCACATTTGCAGGTAAATAGAGTTGTCCATGGTGATAAGTTCCCTTTAAGGATGAATAATGTGACCTTTGTTAATGCAAAAAAAAAATAGAAAAATGGAGAAAAATATATTTTTAAAAAAATGCATTATTGCCTAAGGATTGCCATCAATATGGTCAGAACATCGTAATAAGAAAGCCAATGTAGAGGGAGCAGCACTGATGGTAAGTAGTGTAAATTATAAATCAATTTAATAATAAATACTTATATAAATGCACAGTCAACCATCTAAATATCTCAGCAGTCACAGCTTAATCAGATGTATTTTATTTCAGAAGGCCGCCTCATGTTTGCTTGGACCTCATTTGAACTCGGAGTATTTGGCTGTGGGTTATGATAGTAACAGGTGTTACTGCTAGTGCTCAGATCCCATTTTAAACCTACAGTGTTGTCACGTGCAAAGTATTACCTTGAATAAATATAGAGTACTCCCTTATTATAATATAGCCTGCTGTCAGAATGCCTCCACTAACAGACTCGTCAACTGTCAGTCATTGGTAATCAGAAAGACATCAGTGACATTCATACAAATAACAGATATGTCATGCTGATTACACATATGTGTGTTCCCTCCTGGTGAAAGTTTAACACTAATTGCAGCTTTACTTTCATTTATATCCTATTTTGGAAATTTGATTTTTATAAAATAAATCACTTGAGGCTATAATTGTAAGGAAGTGGATGAATGGGGCTAGTCTAACAAGGCTTTTGGAGTAAAGCTTTAACATGGAGAGTAAACCCTCCTCCTGTAAGCAAAGTAGGCACCTTACAAATTCAGCAGGTTAAAATAGCTTATGAGAGGAGTCGCATTAACCTCTGTCATTTTCAAGTTGTAGAGCCTGTCCCCTCTTTTAATTCTATGGTTTTACATATCAAGATATCATAATAATAAAAAAAGATCTGATCCTGGGAAGTTTATAAAGTTAGGTGACCACAACCTCAGATGAATAACAACACATGAAAAAATACATTGTGTCATTCTTTGACAAAAGTTAGGCCATAATCCAGAAGCAATGTGTGAAAAATTAAGTATACCCCATGATTGATTAGCTTGTAGAACCACTATTAACTTGAAGTAATCCTTTTCACTATGACTATACAGAGGAGTTCATTGTTAACTCAGTGACTGCAAGGTGCCCAGGTCCAGTGGCTGTAAGACAAGCCCAAAACAAGCTCCATTAAGTGACTGCTCCAGATGTTGCTACAGTTGGTGTTCTTCAACTAGAAAGTAAGACATTAAGTGGTTGGAACATCCCATGAATTTTGAGTCAAAGTATTTACAGCCACTTTTGTGAACTACAACCAACATGTGTTCTGTATCTTCAGTTGAAAGAATAGCAAATTCCTTTGTTTGTTGAATCTGTCATTCTGATTGGGTGCCACTCCTTCACATTCTAATTACCTCCTCAATGTTATCCTTACTAAACTAAAGTTCCCAAAATGACATATTTCCATCGTGCTGGCCCTGATCTGTCTGACACATTATAGTTGGACATACAGTTATATGAAAAAGTTTGGGCACCCCTATTAATCTTAAGCTTAATGTTTTCAAAAAATTGGTGTTTTTGCAACAGCTATTTCAGTTTGATATATGTAATAACTGTTGGACACAGTAATGTTTCTGCCTTGAAATGAGGTTTATTGTACTAACAGAAAATGTGCAATCTGCATTCAAACTAAATTTGACAGGTGCATAAGTATGGGCACCCTTATCATTTTCTTGTTTTAAATACTCCTACCTACTTTTTACTGACTTACTAAAGCAATTTTTTTGGTTTTGTAACCTCATTGAGCTTTGAACTTCATAGCCAGGTGTATGCAATCATGAGAAAAGCTACTTAAAGTGGCCACTTGCAAGTTGTTCTCCTGTTTGAATCTCCTCTGGAGAGTGGCATCATGGACTCCTCAAAACAACTGTCAAATGATCTGAAAACAAAGATTATTCAACATAGTTGTTCAGGGGAAGGATACAAAAAGCTGTCTCAGAGATTTAACCTGTCAGTTTCCACTGTGAGGAACATAGTAAGGAAATGGAAGAACACAGGGACAGTTCTTGTTAAGGCCAGAAGTGGCAGGCCAAGAAAAACATCAGAAAGGCAGAGAAAAAGAATGGTGAGATCAGTCAAGGACAATCCTCAGACCACCTCCAGAGAGCTGCAGCATCAACTTGCTGCAGATGGTGTCACTGTGCATCGGTCAACTATACAATGCACTTTGCACAAGGAGAAGCTGTATGGGAGAGTGATGCGAAAGAAGCCGTTTCTGCAAGCACGCCACAAGCAGAGTCGGCTGAGGTATGCAAAAGCACATTTGGAGAAGCCAATTTCTTTTTGGAAGAAGGTCCTGTGGACTGATGAAACCAAGATTGAGTTGTTTGGTCATACAAAAAGGCGTTATGCATGGCGGCAAAAAAACACAGCATTCCAAGAAAAACACTTTTTACCCACAGTAAAATTTGGTGGAGGTTCCATCATGCTTTGGGGCTGTGTGGCCAATGCTGGCACCGGGAATCTTGTTAAAGTTGAGGGACGCATGGATTCCACTCAGTATCAGCAGATTCTTGACAATAATGTTCAAGAATCAGTGATAAAGTTGAAGTTACGCAGGGGATGGATCTTTCAGCAAGACAATGATCCAAAACACAGCTCCAAATCTACTCAGGTATTCATGCAGAGGAACAATTACAATGTTCTGGAATGGCCATCCCAGTCCCCTGACCTGAATATCATTGAAAATCTGTGGGATCATTTGAAGAGGGCTGTCCATGCTCGGCGACCATCAAACTTAACTGAACTGGAATTGTTTTGTAAAGAGGAATGGTCAAAAATACCTTCATCCAGGATCCAGGAACTCATTAAAAGCTACAGGAAGCGACTAGAGGCTGTTATTTTTGCAAAAGGAGGATCTACTAAATATTAATGTCACTTTTCTGGTGAGGTGCCCATACTTATGCACCTGTCAAATTTTGTTTGAATGCAGATTGCACATTTTCTGTTAGTACAATAAACCTCATTTCAAGGCAGAAACATTACTGTGTCCAACAGTTATTACATATATCAAACTGAAATAGCTGTTGCAAAAACACCAATTTTTTGAAAACATTAAGCTTAAGATTAATATGGGTGCCCAAACTTTTTCATATAACTGTATGTGGTCACTGATATGTAGACCATGTTTCCATTATACAGGTATTAATGGTATCCATCATATCTGCAAAGTGAGGGGATGTCGGTTCTCTTATTTTGAATTAAATTGGATGAATCACGATGGAAGCGTGGCGCTGCTGAATAAACTGAATCTTCAAGAATTTTGATGCCAGACCAGCGTCTTTATCAAGTAAAAAAAATTAATGGTTCTCTTATTTTGACTGACTGCTGGGGCAAGCTTATACGGGAAGAGGGGAAAGAACAGCCTCGTGAGAGCTAATATATCAGCTGTCAGATTTTTACTACCTGTCCAAGAAACTGAAGGGAGAAAAAGCCTGAAGCACATTCAGCTGACCCTACAAGAGAAGGGCTACATAGAATTACTACACATAATTGAATTTAAACGTACAGTTAAGTGTTCATTTATGGAGAAAGGTATGCATTATGTAGCATATACATGAAATATGGGGCAAATCCTCAATACAGTGATCTATGAAGCTATTTTTTTAACAAAGCAGCAATAAGACGAGTATGTAAAATATCAGAAAAACAAAAGGAGTGGACATCACCAAAATATGTGCTACAAACCCATAGAGCAAACAAAGCAAGTATAGCAACATGCAAAAAAGTAAAAGATAGCGATATAAAGCGGGTCAAGCACACTGAATAGTGATTGACATTGTTTATTAGGTGAATCAGTAAAAAAAATCTATGTGGCAAAAAATCCATTAATAACAATTAGATATTAAAAAGTGCATAACAGCACAAAAATAAATACAAGACCTACCAAAACACATAAGTGTTGAGGGTGAAAGATTCCCACCTGTCTCGCCCTATAAGGCGGCAACCCCACTTGCATAGAAAATGCAACATATCACTTACTGTGTAAAGTACCAAGGGCAAAGAAAACCTTTGCAAAATATGAAGATCCAAGATGATAAATAAATCAAATTGTGTGATTAAATTATCTAACAATAGATATATAAATAATTATAAATTTTACCTAAGGGAGTACTAAAAAAAAAGCCAATGAGGGCTGCCAAAGCAGGATAAGGGAATTTTAGGCAACCCCACATGTATCGGCACAATTGTGACTTTCTCAGGGATATTTTTGACCCCAGCAATTATCAGGGTTTTTTGTTGGTCGTGTATTTAGTTTTGTGCCTTTATGCACTTTTTAATTGCTTTTAAATGATTTTTGACACATGGATTATTTGTACTGATTTACCTAACAAACTATATATTTTTTTCAGTGTGTGTGCAAGTTTCCTTTTTATGAAGCTAACTTTTTTTGTCTGTATGTACTATACGTCAGATATCACACAAATAAAAGCACCTGGTGTATTGCAATGAGTAGCTACTGTATGCCTTTGTTGATAGTACATTTGTTTATTGCTTTAGAAAAAAAATTGAGCAAATTTCTAGCGCAAAGTAAGCCAACTAAAAGGTGGTATGAGTTTAGACTAGACATATGCATCAGATGTATCATTCACATCAAACAACTTTTCTGCACTTTATACCTGTCTAGTCTAAGTTTAGATTGTCTAAAAATGAGTCAGTTTTAGTAAATCTGCCTGAATGTTTCCTATTATCTGTGCTCATCCCTGAACAGTAAATTCTCTCAGAGATATACAGTGCTTTGGAAAAGTATTCATACCCCGTGAACTTTTCCACATTTTTTTACATTACACCCTCAAACTTAAATGTTGATTTGTATTCAGTACCCAATAGTTTGATGCCCTCAAATAAAATGCCAAGTGATCAATTGCCTCCAGAAGTCACATTTCACATAATTAGTAAATTGAGTCCACTTGTGTGTAATTTATTCTCAGTATAGCTACAGCTGTTGTGTGGAGGCCTCAGAGTTTTGTTTGAGAATATTAGGGATCAAACAGCATAATGAAAACCAAGGAACACACCAGACAGGTCAGGGATAAAGTTGTGGAGAATAATAAAGCAGGGTTAGGTTATAAAAAATAAAATAGCCCAAGTTCTGAACATGTCACTGAACACTGTTCAATCCATCATCCAAAAATGGAAGGAGCATAGAACAACTGCAAACCTACCAAGACATGGCCATCCACATAAACTGACATCTCAAGCAAGGAGAGCACTAATTAGAGAAGCAACAAAGAGGCCCCTCTGGAGGAGCGGCATAGATCCACAGCTTAGGTGGGAGAATTTGTCCATTGGACAACTATGAGTTGTATACTCCCCAAATCTGGCCTTTATGGAAAAGTGGAAAGAAGAACGCCATTTTTTTAAATCAAGCCATAAGAAGTCCTGTTTACAGTTTGCCAAAGCCATGTAGGGGACACAGCTAGCCTGTGGAAGAAGGTGCTGTGTTCATCTGAGACCAAAGTATATGTTTTTGGGCTAAATGCAAAATGCTATGTGTGGCAGAAATTAACACTGCACATCATCGTGGAAACACCATCCCCACCATCAAACATGGTGGTGGCAGCATCATGATTATCTTCAGCAAGGACAGGAACGCTGGTCAGAGTTGATGGGAAGATGTATGGAGCTAAATACAGGGCAATCCTGCAGAAAAACCTGTTAGACGCTACAAGAAACTTGAGACTAGTTCATCTTCCAGTAAGTAGAACGACACAAAAATACTGCCAAAGCTACAGTAGAATCATTTAGGTCAAAGCATATTCATGTGTGTGAATGGCCCAGTCAAAGTCCATACCTAAATCCCACTGAGGATCTGTGGCAAGACTTGAAAATTTCTGTTCACAGACTCCTCCATCCAATGTCACTGAGCTAGAGCTAGTTTGCAAACAAGAATGGAAAACATTTCAGCTTTTAGACGTGAGAAGCTGAGAGAGACATACCCCAAAAGACTTATAGCAGTAATTGCAGCAAAAGGTGGTTCTACAAAGTATTGACTCAGGGGGGCTGAATACAAATACACATCACAATTTTCAGATATATATTTTTAAAATATTTAGAAAACCGTGTATAATTTCCTTTATACTTCACAAATACTTGCTACTTTGTGTTAGTATATCATATAAAATCCTAATAAAATACATTTAAATTTGTGGGTGTAACGTGAAAAAATGTGGAAAAGTTTACGAGGCATGTATACATTTTCCAGACACTGTATGTATATTTATATATATGTATATATATATATATATATATATATATATGTATACAGTGGGTACGGAAACTATTCAGGCCCCTTTCAATTTTTCACTCTTTGTTTCATTGCAGCCATTTGGTAAATTCTAAAAAGTTCTTTTTTTTTCTCATTAAAGTACACTGCATCCCATCTTGACTGAAAAAAACTGAAATGTAGAAATTTTTACAAATTTATTAAAACAGAAAAAATGAAATATCACATGGTCATAAGTATTCAGACCCCTTTGCTCAGACACTCATATTTAAGTCACATACTGTCCATATCCTTGTGATCCTCCTTGAGATGGTTCTGCTCCTTCATTGGAGTCCAGCTGTGTTTAATTAAACTGATAGGACTTGATTTGGAAAGGCACACACCTGTCTATATAAGACCTCACAGCTCACAGTGCATGTCTGACCAAATGAGAATCATGAGCTCAGAGGAACTGCCCAAGGAGCTCAGACACAGAATTGTGGCAAGGCACATATATGGCCAAGGTTACAAAAGAATGTCTGCATTCCTCAAGGTTCCTAAGAGCACAGTGGCCTCCATAATCCTTAAATGGAAGAAGTTTGGGACCTCCAGAAGTCTTCCTAGACATGGCTGTCCAGCCAAACTGAGCAATCATGGGAGATGAGCCTTGGTGAGAGAGGTAAAGAAGAACCCCAAGATCACTGTGACTGAGCTCCAGAGATGCAGTAGGGAGATGGAAGAAAGTTCCACAAAGTCAACTATCACTGCAGCCCTCCACCAGTTGGGCCTTTATGGCAGAGTGGGCCGACGGAAGCCACTGCTCAGTGCAAGACATATGAAAGCCCGCATAGAGTTTGCTCAAAAACACATGAAGGACTCCCAGACTATGAGAAATAAGATTTTCTGGTCTGATGAGATGAAGATGAAGTATGTGTGGAGAAAAACAGGCATTGCTCATCACCTGCCCAATACAATCCCAACAGTGAAACATGGTGGTGGCAGCATCATGCTATGGGGATGTTTTTCAGCTGCAGGGACCGGGCGATTGGTTGCAATTGAAGGAAACATGAATGCGGCAAAGTATAGAGATATCCTGGATGAAAACCTCTTCCAGAGTCCAACAAGACAATGACCCTAAGCACACAGCTAAAATAACAAAGGAGTGGCTTCAGAGCAACTCTGTGACCATTCTTGACTGGCCTAGCCAGAGCCCTGACCTAAACAAATTGAGCTTCTCTGGAGAGACCTGAAAATGGCTGTCCACCACCGTTCACCATCCATCCTGACGGAACAGGAGAGGATCTGCAAGGAAGAATGGCAGAGGATCCCCAAATCCAGGTGTGAAAAACTTGTTGCATCATTCCCAAGAAGACTCATGGCTGTATTAGCTCAAAAGGATGCTTCTACTCAATACTGAGCAAAGGGTCTGAATACTTATGACCATGTGATATTTCAGTTTTTCTTTTTTTAATAAATTTGCAAAAATTTGTACAGTTCTGTTTTTTTCCAGTCAAGATGGGGTGCAGAGTGTACTTTAATGAAAAAAAAATAACTTTTTAGAATTTACCAAATGGCTGCAATGAAACAAATAGTGAAAAATTTAAAGGGGTCTGAATACTTTCCGTACCCATTGTATATACACTGCTCAAAAAAATAAAGGGAACACTTAAACAACAGAATATAACTCCAAGTAAATCAAACTTCTGTGAAATCAAACTGTCCACTTAGGAAGCAACACTGATTGACAATCAATTTCACATGCTGTTGTGCAAATGGAATAGACAATAGATGGAAATTATTGGCAATTATCAAGACACACTCAATAAAGGAGTGGTTCTGCAGGTGGGGACCGCAGACCACATCTCAGTACCAATGCTTTCTGGCTGATGTTTTGGTCTTTTTTGAATATTGGTTGTGCTTTCACACTCGTGGTAGCATGAGACGGACTCTACAACCCACAGAAGTTGCTCAGGTAGTGCAGATCATCCATAATGGCACATCAATGAGAGCTGTGGCAAGAAGGTTTGCTGTGTCTGTCAGCGTAGTGTTCAGAGGCTGGAGGCACTACCAGGAGACAGGCCAGTACACCAGGAGACGTGGAGGGTGCCGTAGAAGGGCAACAACCCAGCAGCAGGACCGCTACCTCCGCCTTTGTGCAAGGAGGAACAGGAGGAGCACTGCCAGAGCCCTGCAAAATGGCCTCCAGCAAGCCACAGATGTGCATGTGTCAGCACAAATGGTTAGAAACCGACTCCATGAGGGTGGTATGAGGGCCTGACATTCACAGATGGGGGTTGTGCTCACAGCCTAACACCATGCAGGACGCTTGGCATTTGCCACAGAACACCAGGATTGGCAAAGTCGTCACTGGCGCCCTATGCTCTTCACAGATGAAAGCAGGTTCACACTGAGCACATGTGACAGACGTGAGTCTGGAGACGCCGTGGAGAGTGGTCTGCTGCCTGCAACATCCTTCAGCATGACCAGTTTGGCAGTGGGTCAGTAATGGTGTGGGGTGACATTTCTTTGGAGGGCCTGATTGCCATTAAGTACCGAGATGAGATCCTCAGACCCCTTGTGAGACCATATGCTGGTGTGGTTGGCCCTGCGTTCCTCCTAATGCAGAACAATGCCAGACCTCATGTGGCTGGAGTGTGTCAGCAGTTCCTGCAAGATGAAGGCATTGAAGCTATGGACTGGCCCACCCATTCCCCAGACCTGAATCTGATTGAGCACATCTGGTACATCATGTCTCGCTCCATCCACCAACGTCACGTTGCACCACAGATTGTCCAGGAGTTGGAGGATGCTTTAGTCCAGGTCTGGGAAGAGATCCCACAGGAGACCATCCGCGACCTCATCAGGAGCATGCCCAGGCGTTGTAGGGAGGTCATACAGGCACATGGAGGCCACACACAATACTGAGCCTCATTTTGACAAGTTTTAAAGGACATGACATAAAAGTTAGATCATCCTGTACTGTGTTTTTCTACTTTCATTTTGGAGGTGACTCCAAATCCAGGCCTCCATTGTTTAATAAATTTGATTTCCATTGATGATTTTTGTGTGATTTTGTTGTCAGCACATTCAACTTTGTACAGAACAAAGTATTCAATGAGAATATTTCATTAATTCAGATCTAGGATGTGTTATTTGAGTGTTCCCTTTATTTTTTTGAGCAGTGTATATATATATACAGTACAGACCAAAAGTTTGGACACACCTTCTCATTTAAAGATTTTTCTGTATTTTCATGACTTTGAAAATTGTACATTCACACTGAAGGCAGCAAAACTATGAATTAACACATGTGGAATTATATACTTAACAAAAAAGTGTGAAACAACTGAAAATATGTCTTATATTCTAGGTTCTTCAAAGTAGCCACCTTTTTCTTTGATGACTGCTTTGCACACTCTTTGCATTCTCTTGATGAGCTTCAAGAGGTAGTCACTGGAAATGGTTTTCACTTCACAGGTGTGCCCTGTCAGGTTTAATAAGTGGGATTTCTTGCCTTATAAATGGGGTTGGGACCATCAGTTGTGTTTTGCAGAAGTCTGGTGGATACACAGCTGATAGTCCTACTGAATAGACTGTTAGAATTTGTATTATGGTAAGAAAAAAGCAGCTAAGTAAAGAAAAATAAGTGGCCATCATTACTTTAAGTAATGAAGGTCAGTCAGTCCGAAAAATTGGGAAAACTTTGAAAGTGTCCCCAAGTGCAGTTGCAAAAACCATCAAGCGCTACAAAGAAACTGGCTCACATGAGGACCGCCCCAGGAAAGGAAGACCAAGAGTCACCTCTGCTTCTGAGGATAAGTTTATCCGAGTCACCAGCCTCAGAAATCACAGGTTAACAGCAATTCAGATTAGAGACGAGGTCAATGCCACACAGAGTTCTAGCAGCAGACATATCTCTATAACAACTGTTAAGAGGAGACTTTGTGCAGCAGGCCTTCATGGTAAAATAGCTGCTAGGAAACCACTGCTAAGGACAGGCAACAAGCAGAAGAGACTTGTTTGGGCTAAAGAACACAAGGAATGGACATTAGACCAGTGGAAATCTGTGCTTTGGTCTGAGTCCAAATTTGAGATCTTTGGTTCCAACCACCGTGTCTTGTGCGACGCAGAAAAGGTGAAAGGATGGACTCTACATGCCTGGTTCCCAACGTGAAGCATGGAGGAGGAGGTGTGATGGTGTGGGGGTGCTTTGCTGGTGACACTGTTCGGGATTTATTCAAAATTGAAGGCATACTGAACCAGCATGGCTACCACAGCATCTTGCAGCGGCATGCTATTCCATCCGGTTTGCGTTTAGTTGGACCTTCATTTATTTTTCAACAGGACAATGACCCCAAACACACCTCCAGGCTGTGTAAGGGCCATTTGACTAAGAAGGAGAGTGATGGGGTGCTACGCCAGATGACCTGGCCTCCACAGTCACCAGACCTGAACCCAATCGAGATTGTTTGGGGTGAGCTGGACCGCAGAGTGAAGGCAAAAGGGCCAACAAGTGCTAAGCATCTCTTGGAACTCCTTCAAGATTATTGGAAGACCATTTCCGGTGACTATCTCTTGAAGCTCATCAAGAGAATGCCAAGAGTGTGCAAAGGAGTCATCAAAGCAAAAGGTGGCTACTTTGAAGAACCTAGAATATAAGACATATTTTCAGTTGTTTCACTCTTTTTGTTAAGTATATAATTCCACATGTGTTAATTCATAGTTTTGATGCCTTCAGTGTGAATGTACAATTTTCATAGTCATGAAAATACAGAAAAATCTTTAAATGAGAAGGTGTTTCCAAACTTTTGGTCTGTACTGTATATACACTGTGTTCCAAATTATTATGCAAATAATATTTTCTCAGATTTTCACAAATTACCTATATGAATTGCAGTCATTGTAATTTTCCAGTCAAATAACTATTAGAGTACAATTGAAAGGTTTTTGTACAAACTGCCTATGATAACAGTATATTTTTAAATAAATAAAAAACTCAAACTGCACTCAAAATGCATGTTCCAAATTATAATGCACAGCAGAGTTTTCAACCTTTTCATTTTAATAAAGAACAAAAAATGGTCATTTTTGAAATTATAAGCATTAGCAGGTTATTACAAACTGAAATCAAACAGTTTTCAACTCAAAACTTTATTCTAGGTGATTGTACATTTGCACATAGGACCCCTTGTTCGAAAGGAGCTTCTGAACTCTCTCGTCCATTGAATTTGTCAGGTTTTGGATGGTTTCTGCTTTAATTGTTTTGCATGAGGACAGAATACCCTCCCAGAGCTGTTGCTTAGATGTGAACTGCCTCCCGCCATCATAGACACTCCTTTTGATGATGCTCCAGAGGTTCTCAATGTGATTGAGGTCAGGGGAGCATGGGTGCCACACAACAAGTTTGTCCCCTTTTATGCCCATAGCAGCCAGAGATGCAGATGTGTTATGTGCAGCATGAGACGGGGCATTATCATGCATGAAATGATCTCGATGGTCCAGATGGATGGAGTGGAGGATGGCTGGTTGATGGACACCCCATGCAAACACGGCTACGGCGCTAACAATGAGGAGGTGGAGTAATGTTTTGGGCTGGAATCATGGGGAGAGAGATTGTCGGCCCTTTTAGGATCCCTGAAGGGGTAAAGATGAACTCCATAATGTATGTTGAGTTTCTCAAACAGCTCTTCCTTCCATGGTTCAAGAAGAAGAACCATGCATTCCGCAGCAAGATAATTTTCATGCATGATAATGCCCCGTCTCATGCTGTACATAACACATCTGCATCTCTGTGAAAATCTGAGAAAATACTATTAACACGTGTCTTTATTTCAATTAAAGGACTTTATTCTGGGTGTTTGTGTTTTTTTTTTAACTTTGACTATGGGGTTAGTAATGGGGGAGTCTTATAGATGCCTCTCCATTACTAACCTGGGCTTGATGTCAGCTGACTTTATAAGCTGACATCAACCCCAGCCCTATTACCCCACTGCAAAGCTACAGGGCAGTGGGAAGAGCGAGGCTAAGTGACAGAATTGGCGCATCCTATGGATGCGCCATTTCTGGGGCGGCTGATGGCTGGTGTTTCTAGCCTGGGAGGGGGTCAATATTTATGGCACCCTTCTGGGACTATTAATATCAGCCCCCAGCTGTCTGCCTAGCCTTTGCTAGCTATTAAAATAGGGGGACCCCACGTCATTTTTTTTTTGGGGTCCCCCATTTTAATAGCTAGTAAAGGCTAGGTATTCAGCTGGGGGCTGATATTAGTAGCCTGGGAAGCTCTGTGGGTATTACCCCCTTCCCAGGCTTCAAACATCTGCCCCAGCCATCTGCTTAACCTCCGCTAGAGACTAAAATTACGGGGAACCCCACGCCAATTTTTTTAAAATAAATCCTTTATTTTAACACTAAATGACAAGTACAGTAATTAACACTATCAATGTACTTATTATATATGTGACGGACATGTTTCTATCTATCTAATCTATGTGTGATGCTCTAATCTTTCTATTCTAAATTGTCGGGTACCGATGCTGAATTGCCGGCCGGCTTTTTTAAAGAGACGGTGCATGAAAACACTATTATTTTTTTTAATAAATCCTTTAACACTATATGACAAGTACAGTAACCAACACTGTCACTGTACTTCTTATACATGTGACTGACATGTTTCTATCTATCTAATCAATGTGTGATGCTCTATTCTTTCTGTTCTAAATTGTCGGGTACCGGTGCATGCCGCTGCTGAATTGCCGGCTTTTCATGTTTCACTGTGAGCACTGTTCCCATCGAATTGGGCAATCACTATAATGCCACAACCACCATGGCTGTGGCATTACAGTGAGTGGCAGACAATCCCTGCATGATGTGAAAAAATCCAGTTACGCTTTTGGTGCACGAACAGTTATCGAACATAACCTCGAACAGCCGAATATTTGCAAATCGTTCGCGTTCGTCGAATGACTCGAACACCGCCCAAAACAGCTCGAATTTGAGATTGGCGAACAGTTCGAGTCGAACACCGCTCATCTCCACTCGATTGTGTTCAGGTCTGGTGACTGTGGAGGCCAGGTAATCTGGTGTAGCACTCCATCACTCTCACTCTTGGTCAAATAGCCCTTACACAGCCTGGAGGTGTATTTGGGGTCATTGTCCTGTTGAAAAATAAATGATGGTCCAACTAAACGCAAACCGGATGGAATAACATGCCACTGCAAGATGCTGTGGTAGCAATGCTGGTTCAGTATGCCTTCAATTTTGAATAAACCCCCAACAGTGTCACCAGCAAAGCACCCCCACACCATCGCACCTCCTCCTCCATGCTTCACGGTGGGAACCAGGCATGTAGAGTCCATCCGTTCACCTTTTCTGCGTCGCACAAAGACACGGTGGTTGGAACCAAATATCTCAAATTTGGACTCATCAGACCAAAGCACAGATTTCCACTGGTCTAATGTCCATTCCTTGTGTTCTTTAGCCCAAACAAGTCTCTTCTTCTTGTTGCCTGTCCTTAGCAGTGGTTTCCTAGCAGCTATTTTACCATGAAAGCCTGCTGCACAAAGTCTCCTCTTAACAGTTGTTGAAGAGATGTGTCTGCTGCTAGAACTCTGTGTGGCATTGACCTGGTCTCTAATCTGTGCTGCTAATAACCTGCGATTTCTGAGGCTGGTGACTCGGATAAACTTATCCTCAGAAGCAGAGGTGACTCTTGGTCTTCCTTTCCTGGAGCGGTCCTCATGTGAGCCAGTTTCTTTGTAGCGCTTGTAGTGGTTTTTGCAACTGCACTTGGGGACACTTTCAAAGTTTGCCCAATTTTTCGGACTGACTGACCTTCATTTCTTAAAGTAATGATGGCCACTTATTTTTCTTTACTTAGCTGCTTTTTTCTTTCCATAATACAAATACTAACAGTCTATTCAGTAGGACTATCAGTTGTGTATCCACCGGACTTCTGCACAACACAACTGATGGTCCCAACCCCATTTATAAGGCAAGAAATCCAACTTATTAAACCTGACAGGGCACACCTGTGAAGTGAAAACCATTTCCGGTGACTACCTCTTGAAGCTCATCAAAAGAACGCCAAGAGTGTGCAAAGCAGTCATCAAAGCAAAAGGTGGCTACTTTAAACAATGCAGAATATAAGACATATTTTCATTTGTTTCACACTTTTTTGTTAAGTATATAATTCCACATGTGATAATTCATAGTTTTGATGCCTTCAGTGTGAATGTA
Organism: Phyllobates terribilis; assembly: GCF_046119375.1. NCBI lineage: Eukaryota > Metazoa > Chordata > Amphibia > Anura > Dendrobatidae > Phyllobates > Phyllobates terribilis. The sequence goes on from NW_027362763.1 coordinate 228,926,065, forward strand.
CAATTTTCAAAGTCATGAAAATACAGAAAAATCTTTAAATGAGAAGGTATGTCCAAACTTTTGGTCTGTACTGTATATATATATATATATATATATATATATATATGTATATATATATATATATATATATATATATATACACACACACTGTATATCTATCTATATAATTGTCTCATCCCGTCCGTCTGTCTGTCTGTCTGTCTTTCTGTCTTTCTGTCTGTCTGTCCAGGAAATCCCGGGTCGCTGATTGGTCCGGCCGCGGCCAATCAGCGACGCGGCATTTCAGAAAAACATGGCTGCCATTAGCGGCTCATGTGTGGCACGGAGGTCAGCGGCGATGCAGCCGGGAGATGCAGCTGGCTGCTCGCAGCATAAGTCCCCCGACCGCAGGCGCCGCTGACCTACATGCGGCTATCGTCGGAAGATCAGCGGCTACGGCCGCTTATCTCCTGAGGACAAGTGTGACGCCCCTCCCCTCCCCTCCTCTCCCCTCCCCTCTCCTCTCCTCCCGTTCCTCCCCCCGCTCGATCAGGACCCCGGCACCCGGCGTCATACTTACCCCTCCCCGTGCCTGCGCAGCAGCTCCTGTGTCTTCCCCTGATGCTCTGTGACGTCTCAGGTCAGAGGGCGCGTTGACATCTTTACACCGCGCTCTCTCCTGAGCGGTCACAGCGCTCAGCAGGAATATGCCGGCTACGCTGGAGTCCAGAGAAGCAGTGAGGTGAGTATTTGATTTTTTTTTGTTTGTATGGGGCCATAGGGGACCTGCATGGGGCACTATGGGGGGATGTGACATCCTGCATGGGGTATTATATAGGGGGGATGTGACAGCCTACATGGGGCACTATGGAGAGATGTGACATCCTGCATGGGGTATTATATAGGGGGGATGTGACATCCTGCATGGGGCACTATAGAGAGATGTGACATCCTGCATGGGGCACTATGGAGAGATGTGACAGCCTGCATGGGGCACTATGGAGAGATGTGACATCCTGCATGGAGTATTATATAGGGGGATGTAACAGCCTGCATGGGGCACTATGCAGAGATGTGACATCCTGCATGGAGTATTATATAGGGGGGATGTGACTTACTGCATGGGGCACTATAGGGGTATGTGACATCCTGCATGGGGCATTATATAGGGGGGATGTGACTTCCTGCATGGGGCATTATATAGGGGCGATGTGACTTCCTGCATGGGGCATTATATAGTGGGGATGTGACAACCTGCATGCGGTATTATATAGGGGGGATGTGACAGCCTGCCTGGGGCACTATGGAGAGATGTGACATCCTGCATGGGGTATTATATAGGGGGGATGTGACATCCTGCATGGGGTATTATATAGGGGGATGTGACATCCTGCATGGGGTATTATATAGGGGAATGTGACTTCCTGCATGGGGCATTATATAGGGGGGATGTGACATCCTGCATTGGGTATTATATACGGGGGATGTGACATCCTGCATGGGGTATTATATACGGGGGATGTGACATCCTCCATGGGGTATTATATAGGGGGGATGTGACTTCCTGCATGGGGCATTATAAGGGAGGGGGGGGATGTGACATCCTGCATGGGGCATTATAAAGGAGGGTCGGGAGACATATGCTAGAATACCCGATGCGTTAGAATCGGGCCACCATCTAGTATAAATATATATATGCTGTACATATGTATGTATTGAAAAGCTCAATCACACATATGCATGAAATATGAACAGCCACATGTGATTTACTGCTGACAGCCATTCACGTAAGCCTTTGCCAGAGCTGGCACACCATTGGATGCAATACAGCATCACACACTAAGACTGGTCCTACGTATGAGATGGCTGTCAGCCGAACATGGCTTTGGCTGATTGTTCGTCCGACAGCCATCTCAGCCAACACTCCTATACAAGAGAGGTCTCACTCAGCTGAGCGCTCCTGTGTTCTATATAAGAAAGCCGCTGGCTGACATTTTCGCTGGCGGCTTATCTCTGAGAGAACAATGTGATTGGCAGCCCAAAATCAGACATGCTTGATTGACATCTCTCTGACCAACCATCAGCCGCCACCCTCATAGACATTGAACCATTAGTTGAACCTGTCGATATTAGCGGGTTCATCTGACATTAGTCTAATGTGTATTGGGGGCTTCACTCTATGCCCGTTTACCTCATGTCACTCAGTGCAGAATTTCAGCTCAATATTGATACCTGACCTGTTTTTTAATATTATATGACTGTCCCATAATTTTAATCACCATTACATCTGACGCCAGGCTTTTTTCTCCAGGCTAAAGATACAAGTTACCAATTATCCCAAACTCCTGCACAGTCTATTCTCTGGAACATATGTCGCTGGTCTATGCTGTGCATGCAAAGGAATTATTCGGTAAACTGAAATTCACAGGCATGCTCTATGAATGATGACATTCTGTATTGTGGATTACACACTTGCTTATTTGCCCTTTCTATGAGGATCTGCTATACATTTTTGTAAAATTTACTAGCATAAATGCAAGTGCTTAATTTAGATTTAGGTAAAAAGCAATGACACTTGCTAAATATAACATTGTGCTTCCATAAAAGCATTTGATCTAGAGAATCAAAAAACATTAAGATTTCATGTAGATCAATCAGGTGTGATAAGCTGGATTATAACTGCAAGAAAATAATTACAGTAGGTGTCAAAATATAATCTTATAATAGTCTTTATTTATATAGCGCCAACATATTACCTATGATGATCCTACCAGGATATATTAAGGAATTGCAGGAATAGTAATTCTCATGTTTAGGGCTGTCATTTTTGGATCTAGATTGAGTTAACATACAAGCAGGACTGTGAAGGTCTCATATTACATCAATTTGCCCATCGTAAAGATGTATAACATTTCTAGGTGGAGATCGCAAAGTTGGAAGAACAGGGTTCGCTTGCTTGAACCCCCTTTGCCCTCTCATAAATGGCACAATCAGGCAGAGACTCAACAGAAAAGTGACTAAACATGTAAAAGCTCTCTTTATTCAGGTATATGGTAAAAGTTATAAGAAAACTAGAAATGCCATGCCATCTCCCCATCCTGCTGAAAGATTGTTATTTACAGCAACCGGGGATACATCACAGACTCCAGGCTACAGTTCTAATAAAACACACCATTCTTTACCTGATAAATCTGCACTTTTAAGGCTTAAATCACACATCAACTTTTCAAGAGCTAGTAATTTTTTCACGATTAGCACTCTACGTATGACAGTCTACGGGACTGGGTGGTCCGTGCAAAATTGCAGACCCAAGTCCAGTATTGATCCAAGTGTTAGATCAAACTCGGCAATGGGTTCGTGAAAAAAAATCGGATAGCGTTAAGATGCCATCCGTGCTCTGTCTGTTTTCCACTGACAGATAGGAAAAGGTGGAGAAACTTTTTTTCTCATCAGTGAAAAACTGATGAAACTCTGATGACACTGTGATGAAAATCACTGATGATAATGATTATTATTAGAATAATAATTAATTATTAGTTATATAGCACTGTCAAATTTTGTAGCATTAACAAGTGTACTGGAATACACTTGTGAGTGTCACTTGTGTGCCCTAGGGCTCAATGGAAGGCAATTGGACACAGGGCCCTGTAGGTTTGGATTTCTTTTTCCCTTAATAATGAAGCCATTAATTTAAAAACTGCATAGTTAATAATTGGGAGCTATGCTATTTTTTATTCCAGGCTCCAATGCTAAGAAGCAGACTTTGGTACTTTTTTCTCCATTGTCCACTCACCACAAATAGAAGAGGACAGGACAGTACAGAGGTTAGGAGGTTTCAATATTGTCACTGTCACAAATGGGGACACTGTGGCTGTCATTGTTATAGAAGCCCTAAGGTTGTAGTACTATTATACTGAAACCCGAAGGCATATGATGTGTGCTATTTCTTTTTTTTAGCAATATCAGCAGTAGAATACAGCACTGAGAATAAAACTGGAATGACAGAGACTTCAGATCTACAGCCTCACTTGCATATCAGTTCAACAGCTCAGTAACGAAGTAATGGACTGGCCATGTAAAATATTTCTTGACTTGTCTAAGAAACACCTACATGCACATATACATAGTTTTGGGGTGTGTTATAGTTAATATTTTATATCTTGCTTTTATTGTCATTTAAGCAATTTATATTTAATATCTATGTTTTTTGTATGCTCAGCAAAGTTCTGCTTTTAGCAATAAGCTTAGAAGTTGCTTAAAACTGTTGATAACCAGTTTAGACTGACTTTGAGGGTGTAGATACTGGAACATGTGCCTTACGGCTGACATACTGACCTTTTTTGGTAATGTATCGTCATTTCCTACTTTTTACTGTTTGTAATAAATGAGCCCACATGTCTGAAGGATGGGAAGACAGGCTTTGTACACAGACACGTAAGTCTTTCTTGTTATGTCTCCGTGTTTGTTCAACACCCTTGTAACGGGTCTGGGAGGCGGAACCTCTGAGCAACTATACAAGGGGGCGGTCCTTGTAAGGAAGTGGGTGGCTCCCAGGGAAGACAGGCAGGTAGTCACGGCAAGTGACAGGGACAGTCTCTGGGTAGAAGGGCAGGAAGTCATCACGGCAAGTGACAGGGACAGTCTCTGGGTAGAAGGGCAGGTAGTCATGGCAAGTGACAGGGACAGTCTCTGGGTAGACTAGCATACAGGTAGCAGGTGAGCGCTCCCAGGTGAGCGGGCAAGAGTCTCTGGACGGGCAGGTGGTCACGGCAAGTGACAGCAGAGCCTCCAGGTAGGCTAGCAGGCAGGTAGCAGGTGTGCGCTCCCAGGTGAGCGGACAAGAGTCTCTGGACAGGCAGGTGGTCACGGCAGGTGACCGCAGAGCCTCCAGGTAGGCTAGCAGGCAGGTAGCAGGTGAGCGCTCCCAGGTGAGCGGGCAAGAGTCTCTGGACAGGCAGGTGGTCACGGCAAGTGACGGCAGAGCCTCCAGGTAGGCTAGCAGGCAGGTAGCAGGTGAGCGCTCCCAGGTGAGCGGGCAGGCTGGTCCATAGACAGACTGACAGGTGTCGGAAGGTAGACCGTCGGACCGCAGGCTTGCAAGCAGGTAAGGGGATATCAGGCAGGTATCCAGCAGGAATCTGGCAGGTGACTGGCAGGTAACAAGCAGGAATCTGGCAGGTGACTGGCAGGTAACAAGCAGGAATCTGGCAGGTGACTGGCAGGTAACTGGTAACGGGACCTGAGGGCTGAAGCAGAGTGAAGGCTTTGCAACAACATTGCTCGAGCACCTCCATTTTGGAGCAGGTGCCTTATATATGGTGAGGTCCTCCGGCCATTGGCCGGGGACTCCTTAGGACGGCGCGCGGCCCCTTTAAGAGAGGGGGAGCGCGCGCGCGCGCCCTAAGCACAGTGGCCGGGAAGCAGCGTGCGCTGCCAGCAGAGCGGAAGGAGGACGCCGGGCACGGAGCGGAGAGGTGAGGGGAACAGCGTCCCTGCCTAGCAGGAGGCAGGGACGCCGACGCTACAGTACCCCCCCCTTTAGGCCCCCCCTTTTTTAGGCCAGACAGAAATTTATCAAGGATGAGAGGGGCATGGATGTTCTCCCGGGGCTCCCAAGTTCTCTCCTCAGGACCAAACCCCTTCCAATCTACCAGAAAAAAGGTTTTTCCTCTTACCCTTTTGGTGGCCAGAATGTTCTCTACCTCAAACTCATTTTCAGCGGAAACCGGAGCAGGAGGCGTACCCGTAGACTTGGAAAAAGAGTTAAGTACCACGGGTTTGAGGAGAGATACATGGAAGGAGTTAGGGATCCGCAAGTTGGCCGGGAGTTTCAATTTATAGGCCACTGGGTTGATTTGTTTGATAACTTCCAGTGGGCCGATGAACCGAGGCCCTAACTTGTAGGAAGGAATCTTGAGCCGGACATACTTGGACGAGAGCCAAACTTTATCTCCAGGACGGAATTGTGGAGGATCCAGGCGTTTTTTGTCAGCGTGTTTTTTCATCCGCTCGGACGACTGAAGGAGTGCGGATCGGGTACTCTCCCAAATGGAGGAAAATTTTCTAACGAGAGATTCCGCAGCCGGATTGTCCACCGAGGTGGAGACGGGAAATGGGATCTGAGGATGCTGACCGAAGACTACAAAAAACGGGGATTTGGAGGAAGATTCGCTCTCGTGATTATTGTAAGAGAATTCGGCCCATGGCAGGAGATCCACCCAGTCAGAATGGTGGGCATTAACGAAGTGCCGGAGGTAACTGGTCAGGATCTGATTGATCCGCTCCACTTGACCATTGGACTGTGGGTGGTATGCGGAGGAGAAGTCCAGGGTGACGTCTAGCAGCTTACATGTGGCTCTCCAGAAGCGTGAGGTGAACTGAACCCCACGATCTGACACGATGTGGAGGGGCAGGCCATGGAGACGGAAGATGTGGCGGATAAAGTCTTTAGCTAGCTCGGGTGCAGACGGGAGGCCTGGCAGGGGAATGAAATGAGCCATTTTGGAAAAGCGATCAGCGACCACCCAAATGACCGTACAACCAGCAGAGACAGGGAGATCTGTTATGAAGTCCATAGCTATATGCTGCCAGGGGGCAGCAGGTACTGGAAGAGGAAGGAGGCGACCGGCTGGCAGGTGTCTCGGAACCTTGTTGCGGGCGCAGGACACACAGGCAGAAGCAAAGTCTATTACGTCCTTGTGCAGGGTAGGCCACCAGTAGTGCCGGGTGATAAGCTGGAGGGTCTTTTTCTGACCGGCGTGGCCAGCAAGCTTAGACGAGTGACCCTAGTGTAGGATCTTCTCCCGATCAGGTATCGTTACGAACGTCTTACCGGGAGGGAGACGATTTAGACTCACGGGGGCCACCTGCATTACTCTGGCGGGATCGATGATGTGTTTAGGTTCCTCCTCAAGATCAGACACCAGGAAGGATCGGGACAAGGCGTCAGCTTTGATGTTTTTGTCAGCCGGGCAAAAATGAAGAACAAAATCAAAGCGAGCAAAAAACAAGGACCACCGGGCTTGGCGCGGGTTAAGTCTCTGGGCGCTCTGGAGGTAAGCCAAGTTCTTGTGGTCCGTGTAAATTATTACCGGGTGAAGAGCCCCCTCGAGCAGGTAACGCCACTCCTCCAATGCCAGCTTAATGGCCAATAACTCTCGGTCTCCTATAGAATAGTTGCGCTCGGAAGAGGAGAAGAGTTTGGAGAAGAAGCCGCAAGTTACCATTCTCCCGGAAGACGATTTTTGGGTAAGTACCGCTCTGGCTCCAGAGGAGGAGGCATCAACTTCCAGGAAGAATTGCTTGTTGCCGTCCGGGCGATGCAGCACCGGGGCAGAAGAGAAAGCCTGTTTTAAGGAAAGAAAGGCTTCCTCTGCTTCGGGCAGCCATTCTCTGGGATTAGTGCCCTTACGGGTGAGCGCAGAGATTGGGGCAGTCCGGGAAGAGAAGTGCGGTATGAAGAGGCGGTAGTAGTTGGCGAAGCCCAGGAACCGCTGAATAGCCTTCAACCCCTCTGGTCGAGGCCACTTCTCGATGGCAGACAGTTTCTCAGGATCCATTCGTAGGCCGGTCTGAGAAATTATGTAGCCCAAAAACGGAAGTGAGGTCTGCTCAAAGAGGCACTTCTCATATTTAGCGTAGAGGTGGTTCTGCCTGAGCCTGAGCAGAACCTGACAAACATCCCTCCGGTGTGTGGGGAGATCCGGAGAGAAGACCAAGATGTCGTCCAGGTACACCACTACGCAAGATTAGAGAAGGTCCCGGAAGATGTCATTGACCAACTCTTGAAAGACGGCGGGAGCGTTACAGAGACCGAAGAGCATTACCAGGTATTCATAGTGGCCGTCCCGGGTCTTGAATGCCGTCTTCCATTCATCCCCCTGACGGATACGGACCAGGTTATACGCCCCACGGAGGTCCAGCTTGGTGAAGATTCTAGCCCCCCTCAGACGGTCAAATAATTCCGGAATGAGCGGAAGGGGGTATTTATTCTTCACCGTGATCTGGTTAAGGCCTCTATAGTCTATACAGGGACGGAGTGAGCCGTCCTTCTTTTTGACGAAGAAGAAGCCTGCTCCCGCTGGGGAAGTAGATTTCCGGATGAATCCCCGGGCCAGATTCTCCTCAATATATTCTGACATGGATCGGGTCTCAGCAGCGGACAAAGGGTAAATGCGCCCACGCGGAGGAGTAGTGCCGGGCATCAGGTCGATTGGGCAGTCGTATGGTCTATGAGGGGGTAATGTCTCTGCCTCCTTTTTATTAAAGACGTCCGCATGCGACCAATAAGGAGCCGGAAGACCAGGTAGATTGGCTGGAGTAGGAGAAGGACGGACAGGATGGACGGGAACTAAACAAGTCTTATGGCAGTCCTGTCCCCAGCGAAGGACTTCTCCGGTCTGCCAATCAAGCACGAGTGCATGTCTCTGAAGCCAAGGTAGGCCTAGTAAGAGGGCGTGAGAGAGTCCAGGCAGAACATGAAAGAAGATGCTCTCAGAGTGCAGCATTCCCACCTGCAGGGTTATGGATTCGGTGATGAGTTGGATGGGATGTGGTAAGAGGCCCCCATCCACGGCAGCGACAGATAAGGGTACAGCTAGAGGTTTGGTGGGAATGCGGTATTTCTCTACCAGAGACTGAGAAATGAGATTTCTGGCAGCTCCAGAGTCAAGTTGGGCTAGTTCAAAATAACGGTTCTCCCCGCAGATGATAGAGACCGACAGCAACAGAGATGGAGAGGGTTTACTCTTGTCTAGGACGACCTCTCTGAGCGATCCTAGACACAGGCGTTTCCCGACCTCTCCGGGCAGGAACGGATCCGGTGCTCCTTACTGCCACAGTAGTAGCAGCTCCCCTCGGCACGGCGTAACTCTTGACGGGTTTTGACTATCTTGGTCTGGTCGACCTGCATAGGCTCGGGTGAGTGCGCCTGGGGAGTAGCGGGAGACGTGACAGGTTTCTGAAAGGTAGGGGCTAGACGTGGAAACCTCCTCTCATGGGTGACCTCTTTGGCGCATTCCTGGAACCGGATGTCAATCCGGGTGGCAAGAGTTATTAAGTCGTCGAGAGTGGTAGGTATGTCCCGACCGGCGAGTTCATCTTTAATACGGCCGGACAGACCATCCCAAAAGACAGACACCAGGGCGTCTTTATCCCAGGCCAGCTCCGAAGCAAGGGTACGGAACCGTATGGCATATTGGTCCACGGTGAGATTTCCTTGATGGAGGTGTAGCAGAGATGATGCGGATGAGGTCTTCCGTCCGGGTTCGTCGAAGACTTTCCGGAAAGCCGTGAGAAAGGCTGGCAGGTTGGACACCAGGGGGTCTCCTCTCTCCCATAGAGGATTTAGCCAAGCCAGTGCCTCCCCCGTGAGATGGGACATGATGAAGGCTACTTTGGCCCGGTCGGAGATAAACTGGTGGGACAGGAGTTCAAAGTGCAGGGTGCACTGGTTTATGAAGCCCCGAGCTTGAGCGGGGTCGCCTCCGAAGCGAGGAGGTGCAGAAAGCCGGGGTCCGGGGCAGGATGCCTTGGTATTGGTGGGCAGCGGCGCTGCCGGGCTGCGACTCAAGACACTAGCGGTGGTTGCTGGTGGAGCAGTCAGAGTGTCCAGGCAAGAGTTGACATTCCGCAGATGACTCAGGATGGACTCCTGTTGGGACCTCTGACGGGACAGTTCATGACATAGGTCCGAGAGCGAGGGAGCTTGGGTGCCACCGGGTTCCATGGCCCGAGCAAACTGTAACGGGTCTGGGAGGCGGAACCTCTGAGCAACTAACAAGGGGGCGGTCCTTGTAAGGAAGCGGGTGGCTCCCAGGGAAGACGGGCAGGTAGTCACGGCAAGTGACAGGGACAGTCTCTGGGTAGAAGGGCAGGAAGTCATGGCAAGTGACAGGGACAGTCTCTGGGTAGAAGGGCAGGTAGTCACGGCAAGTGACAGGGACAGTCTCTGGGTAGACTAGCAGACAGGTAGCAGGTGAGTGCTCCCTGGTGAGCGGGCAAGAGTCTTTGGACGGGCAGGTGGTCACGGCAAGTGACGGCAGAGCCTCCAGGTAGGCTAGCAGGCAGGTAGCAGGTGTGCGCTCCCAGGTGAGCGGACAAGAGTCTCTGGACAGGCAGGTGGTCACGGCAGGTGACGACAGAGCCTCCAGGTAGGCTAGCAGGCAGGTAGCAGGTGAGCGCTCCCAGGTGAGCGGGCAAGAGTCTCTGGACAGGCAGGTGGTCACGGCAAGTGACGGCAGAGCCTCCAGGTAGGCTAGCAGGCAGGTAGCAGGTGAGCGCTACCAGGTGAGCGGGCAAGAGTCTCTGGACAGGCAGGTGGTCACGGCAAGTGACGGCAGAGCCGCAAGGTAGGCAAGCAGGCAGGTAGCAGTTGAGCGCTCCCAGGTGAGCGGGCAGGCTGGTCCAAAGACAGACTGACAGGTGTCGGAAGGCAGACCGTCGGACCGCAGGCTTGCAAGCAGGTAAGCGGATATCAGGCAGGTATCCAGCAGGAATCTGGCAGGTGGCTGGCAGGTAACAAGCAGGAATCTGGCAGGTGACTGGCAGGTAACAAGCAGGAATCTGGCAGGTGACTGGCAGGTAACTGGTAACGGGACCTGAGGGCTGAAGCAGAGTGAAGGCTTTGCAACAACACTGCTCGGGCACCTCCATTTTGGAGGAGGTGCCTTATATATGGTGAGGTCCTCCGGCCATTGGCCGGGGACTCCTTAGGACGGCGCGCGCAGCCCCTTTAAGAGAGGGGGAGCGCGCGCCCTAAGCACAGTGGCCGGGAAGCAGCGTGCGCTGCCAGCAGAGCGGAAGGTGGACGCCGGGCACGGAGCGGAGAGGTGAGGAGAACAGCGTCCCTGCCTAGCAGGAGGCAGGGACGCCGACGCTACAACCCTAATTTGACCAACACTGGCAGATTTGGAGACCCTTTGAGTCTCACCCCAAATTAGCTCTCCCAGGAAAGGGGTTTCCGCGACATGTGAAATCCTGCTGACCGATTCCATTTAAAATTGTGGCTCTCATAATATGGCAGATTATTATCCTCTTCTAAAATATACTCCCACTAACAGCACTACACCATAAATTAATTTAATCTAGCATTTGATATTCCAAAACAAATTCTTATATTCTATAACATGTTTGAATCCAGAATGCAACATATAAATAATTAAAATGTTATTAGGTTTTTACCTCATTGCTATTTTAGGGTTTCCTCCTAAAGGATCTCTAGCCTCAGAAAACAAAATGAAAATTGCACATATGTACAATTTACCATAAACATTGATTTTCCTAGAATTTAATGTAAAGCATAGCTTCATCACATTTTTCTATATTTTAATGCTTTTTATTTCTTTACCTTTAATTACCCAGATAAATCTGTGAACCCTTTTTGTCAGATCTCTTATTTGTGTCAATGGAGTGGCTCATTGTTCCTATTTTATTGCTTTGGAAAACCAGAATGGACATGTTTTTACTAAAAAATAAGCCGAAAGGGAGAAGTTCTAGGTGGATTAAGGTAGAATGGGGACACAGCCCTATTAGTGAATGCAAGCCGGTATGGATTTGACAGGCTATTACACTCACAAAATTGCTGCATAAGCCCTTTGTCTTGGACAGGTGTTGCTTAAATAGATAGTTCTGATATTCTGAAACAAGGCTGGGTAAGACGTAAAATATGTTTTGAAAGCCTGTGCACAATATAGTGGGTCTGGTAGTGACATAAGCTTTCTAGGGTTATGTAAAACCATGGTCAATTTTGTTCCAGCAAGAGACAGGCCAGCCTTAACCGAGCACATGTAGAACATATGTACCTCACAGAGCAAAGAGGCAGTGAAATAATCCTATACATCTTATCTACTGCCAAAAATCCTCTTACCAGAGAAATGACTCAAATACGCAACATATGTCAACATATGTCAAATATAACCACATGTGAGCAAAATAACACAAAATAATAAATATTCGCCACGAGATAGAATTCTCAAGTGACTGAAGCAATCCAAACATTAAGAAGTATTGGGGAGACACCGACTCCTGAAGGAATGAGGAACACTCAGGTTCAATTCTCAGCTCTCAACCTAAAAAGACAGGAAGTAGTGTTTTATTTTCAGTAGATAATGCAGTTATTTAAGCAAAATATATATTCAGACATATTGGATAATATATTTTGGAATACTGAAGCTTTTTTATGTTTTCATGTTTTATTATTAGGAAGCAATATATAGTGTATAATCTAAGATGTAGTAGCTAGATTTATATATTAAGGTAGGGCTCTACAAACTGTAATAACTAGAGATGAGCATATCGAGTCAAATTTCCTGAAATTTATGGTTCCATGAGAATTTGAACACATTACAATTCGATTCGTAAAGATAGCAAAATAAAATGCCCAGCCTCCATTTTGGTGAACCATAGAATCAGCAAATGGTTAAAAAAATAAATAAATAAATAAAACTCACTGCTCATCTTTCCCTCGCACCCCCCGCAGTGACCCATGTGGGGGCCTGGTCACAGTCAGAAGTCCCAGCCTATAGTGAAGAATGAACAGATCAGGCACGTAATGGCTGAAGAAGCCCTGAGAACCGGATGGTGGGCAGCGAGCAGTGGGGCAGCTGGAAAGATGAGTGATGAGAAGAGTTTTTTTGTTTTTAACATCATATGTTTATTATGCTTTGTGCTTGGGAGAGACCTCAAAGTATAATAAGGAACATTCAATTCACATCAAATAACTTTGCTGTGAATCAAATTTCCCTGATAATTCACACGAATTGGCAAATTTGAATTTTAAATGATCGACTCCTCACTAATTATAACCTTACCACACCCTATCAGGGGCATACATAGAAATCATGGGGACCCATAGCAGAAGTTCTAATTGCCACCACCCACACCACCACCAAAAAAAAATAATTCACATTTGGCAAGGTCACAGAAGAGCATATCTCACAACTTTGCAACCTTTACAAATTAATTTTACTCCTATTAAAGTCCTAGAATCACCTTTCATTGCACCCATGAAGTATGATGCCAACAAAAGTGTCCCACAAATACAATATGATACCCCCATAGTGCATTCCTCCACAGTATCCTCTACACGTACAGTATAATAACCCTACTGTACCCCACCTCAACTCCCCCAACTGTGACTCCCACCCAGCCCTCCATGCAGAATATTGGGCCTAAATACAGTATAATGGGCCCCACATGTCACCACACTGCAAAACGGCCCTCACACAGCCCTCTACATAGTATGATGAATACCACACAAGCCTAATGCACTCCCCATAGTCCTCCATATAGTATAGTGCACTCCCCATAGTCCTCCATACAGTATAATGCGCTCCCCATAGTCCTCCATAGTCCATACAGTATACTGTACTCCCCATAGTCCTCCATACGTATAATGCACTTCCCATAGTCTTCCATATAGTATAATGCACTCTCCATAGTCCTCTATACTGTATTATTGTCACCATAATATACTCGCTGATTTAAGAAAAAATAGAATAATCATCCCTCCTTTTCGTTCCCCCCGCTGCTCTGGTCTCTGGAGAGAGTGTTCTGAAATGCCACATATCTCAGGGCAGCGGGCGTCATGTATGACATCATCGCGCCTGTTGCACTGAGACTTCAGACGCCAAGGAAGAATGATGGAGGAGGAAACGTTGTAACCTTGCAACACACATGCATATAGACGTACGGTGGACAGCAATCAGTGGAGGTGACAGGAGAGGTGAGTATTCATTTTGTTGTTTTTTAATCTTTTGCCGGCCCTCTAACGTTCATCAAAATGACATCCAGCTGGCCACCATTTTGTTGAATGAATTACAAAAAAATCTGCATAGTATAAAATACAGATTTTTGTAAAATTTGAGTAGAATTCAATTTCACCCCAATAATTTTGCCCATCTCTAGTCACTTGCGTTTTAGAACACTTTGCATAAATTAATAGGATAGCCAAGTATAAGAAATTTTGTAAAACATGCAGCCGTAGGGAGTCAAACATATTAGCAGAGCACACCGAAGATACTCGGATAAGACTGAGCATGCTCGGATAGCACGTTATCTGAGCACGTTTGCTCATAATTAGAGAGCACCTGTTAAATCTAAGTACAGTTCTGCATTCACAGCCACACAGCTCAGTACTGCTTTATAATATCTTCAATGCTGCTGTATAATATCTTCCATGCTGTTGCTTATTTTGCACATGTGATACACAAAAAAAGAAGAGCAGAAATCCCTCTTTTTCTGTGTGCAGTGTATGGTAGACATCATAACAGCTAGTTCCCACCCACTAGGTTAAAGAGAGAAGAACTGAGCTTTGGAGCATTAAAGATACAGTCATGGCCAAAAGGGTTGGCACCCTTGAAATTGCTCCAGAAAATGAAGTATTTCTCCCAGAAAATTATTGCAATTATACATGTTTTGTTATACACATGTTTATTTCCTCTGTGTGTATTGGAACAACACAAAAAAAACAGAGGAAAAAAGGCAAATTGGACATCATTTCACACAAAACCCCAAAAATGGTCCAGACAAAATTACTGGCTCCCTTAACTTAATATTTGGTTGCACACCCTTTGGAATAAATAACTGCAATCAATCACTTCCTGTGACCATAAACAAGCTTCTTTACACCACTCAACTGGATTTTTGGGCCATTCTTCATTTGCAGACTGCTCCAGGTCTCTCCTCAGTAAATTTAAGATCTCTCCATAGGTGTTCAATGGGATTTAGATTTAGACTGATTGCTGGCCACTTCAGTAATCTCCAGTGCTTTGTTTCCATCCATTTCTGGGTTCTTCTTGAAGTATGTTTGGGGTCATTGTCCTGCTGAAAGACTCATGACCTAGGCACAAATCCAGCTTTCTGACACTGCGCACTACATTGCAACCCAAAATCTTTTGGTAATCTTCAGATTTCATGATGCCATGCACACAGTCAAGGCACCCAGTGCGAGAGGCAGCTAAACATCTTGTAACCTCCACCATATTTGACTGTAGGTATTGTGTTCTTTTCTTTGTAGGTCTCATTCCATTTTCTGTAACCATTAGAATGATGTGCTTTACCAAAAAGCTCTACCTTGGTCTCATCTGTCCACAAGATGCTTTCCCAAAAGGATTTTACTCATGTACATTTTGACAAACTGCAGACTAGCTTTTTTATGTCCCTGATTTAGTAGTGGGATCCTCCTGGCAATTTTCTAGGTACTGTTGTACAAAATTCTTGAAGGAACTTTTGGCAGGAAAGTTGTTCAAAACATCTTGGAGAACTAACCACAGATCCTCTGTGGATTTAGGCTTGTGCAAATTCTTTTTGTGTCTTCATGTAATCCCACACAGACTCATTGCTGCGATCAGAGCTCTGTGGGTTCCATATATTCACTTCCATAGCTCTTTGGGGGGTTTTTTTGTTGCTTCCAGTTCTGAGCTGATGGCACTGGTGGACATCTTCCAACTTCGAAGGCAAGTGTGGTGGGCCTCTGGGGAGGTGCCAGATGTTTCAGAAGGGCCAGCTGGGGTATGTAGTATCACTGGCAGCAAATAATTATGTCACAGTAGCTGGAGTGGGTCGATGGACCACTCAACACTTCCCTCCTGTCCACAACAATTTCAAAGGCGGGAGGTGGCATTTGTTTATGGCATAGGACCCCCCGGGGCACTCCTGTAGCGGTGGTGTCAGGGTGCAGGTTTTGGAGTGCCCATGATGTTTGTGCAGCCAGACACACTCTTTTTGTGAAGGAGATTATGTGAGGAAAAATGTCTCCTCAGTGTGGACCGGCATTGAAAACTCTTCTCTGAGAAAACAGTGTCTCTCCTATCTCTTCCTTAGTCAGCTTGAACCGCCCCAACTGGCTTGTACCAGTGCTCAGTCAGTGTGTTCCCTGAGCTGTTAGGCTCCTCCCAGCCATTTCTATGGCAGCTTGTTGTGAGAATAATCACTTAGCTTTCATATACACACAATGGCCAGTAGATGGCAGGAAAGTACAATTTACAATGCAATTTATTATATCCCCTAACTCAGTACCCACAATGGAACAAATCTACTACCACACAACAACTGTCTCACTTAGCAGCAGTAGAACGGGTACCGGGATGCCACAGAAGTAAGCATGATGTGTCTTTCAACTTCTTCATAAAGTTTACTTGTCCAGCTATGGCATGTATGGTCCTCAATGTTGCCCATTTCTTGGTGTCCTCAATGCTGAGAAATACAAGCAGATACTTTTCCATCATGCAATACTATTAGGCAGGCGTCTGATTGGCTCCAAATTTATTCTGCACCAGGAGAACAACCCCAAACATAAAGACAAAGTTTTTAACAACTATCTTTAGTGTAAAGAGAACAAGGAGCCTTGGAAGTGAGGATATGGCCCTCACAGAGCCCTGATGTCAACATTATTAAGAAGATCTGTGGTAACTTCTCCAAGATGCTTGGAACAACCTCCCTGTTGAGTTCCTTCAAAAACTGTGTACAAATGCACAAGAAAAATGTATGCAGGGCAGTGGTCACAGAGAAGCCACCGGAGACCTGCTTATCCAACTAGTTGGTCCACAGCATCTTTTAAAGTACAAGTGCTTCTCATTAAATTAGAATATCATCAAAAAGTTAATTTATTTTAGTTCTTCAATAGTGTTGAGCCACCCCCGTAGTGTTCGGGTTCGGTTCGGTTCGTCGAAAACCGGGATGTTCGTGGAACTGTCATCGAACACCTTAGAACACTGTCGAACACCGTCAAACACCATTAAAACCAATGGCAGGCAAATAAAAACACATAGAAAACACCTTCAAAGGTGTCCAAAAGCTGACAAACTGCTCAGAAGACACTCTCTTTAAAAAAGCCGGCCGGCAATTCAGCATCGGTACCCGACAATTTGGAACAGAAAGAATAGAGCATCACACATAGATTAGATAGATAGAAACATGTCAGTCACATTTATAAGAAGTACAGTGATAGTGTTGATTACTGTACTTGTCATTTAGTGTTAAAATAAAGGATTTATTAAAAAAAAAATTGGCATGGGGTTCCCTGTAATTTTAGTCTCTAGCAGAGTTTAAGCAGACGGCTGGGGCAGATGTTTGAAGCCTGGGAAGGGGGTAATACCCACGGAGCTTCCCAGACTACTAATATCAGCCCCCAGCTGAATACCTAGCCTTTACTAGCTATTAAAATGGGGGACCCCCAAAAAAATTACGTGGGGTCCCCCCTATTTTAATAGCTAGTAAAGGCTAGGTATTCAGCTGGGGGCTGATATTAGTAGCCTGGGAAGCTCCATGGGTATTACCCCCTTCCCAGGCTTCAAACATCTGCCCCAGCCGTCTGCTTAACCTCCGCTAGAGACTAAAATTACGGGGAACCCCACGCCAATTTTTTTTTTTATAAATCCTTTATTTTAACACTAAATGACAAGTACAGTAATCAACACTATCACTGTACTTATTATATATGTGACTGACATGTTTCTATCTATCTAATCTATGTGTGATGCTCTATTCTTTCTGTTCTAAATTGTCGGGTACCGATGCTGAATTGCCGGCCGGCTTTTTTAAAGAGACGGTGCATGAAAACACTATTATTTTTTTTAATAAATCCTTTAACACTAAATGACAAGTACAGTAACCAACACTGTCACTGTACTTCTTATGTATGTGACTGACATGTTTCTATCTAATCTATGTGTGATGCTCTATTCTTTCTGTTCTAAATTGTCGGGTACCGGTGTATGCCGCTGCTGAATTGCCTGCTTTTCATGTTTCACTGTGAGCACTGTTCCCATCAATTTGGGCAACCACTGTAATGCCACAACCACCATGACTGTGACATTACAGTGCGTGGCAGACAATCCCTGCATGATGTCAAAAAATCCAGTTACGCTTTTGGTGCACGAACAGTTATCGAACATAACCTCGAACAGTCGAATTTTTTGCAAATCGTTCGTGTTCGTCGAACGACTCAAACACTGCCCAAAACAGCTCGAATTTGAGATTGGCGAACAGTTCTAGTCGAACACTGCTCATCTCTATTCTTCAATACAAAAAGTGAAACTCATATATTATATAGAGTCATTACAAACAGTGATCTATTTTAAGAGTTTATTTCTGTTAATGTTGATGATTATGGCTTACAGCCAATGAAAACACAAAAGTCATTATCTCAGTAAATTAGAATAATTAACAAAAAACACCTGCAAAGGCTTCCTAAGTGTTTAAAAGGGTCCCTTAGTCTGTTTCAGTAGGCTCCACAATCATGGGGAAGACTGCTGACTTGACAGATGTCTAGAAGGCAGTCATTGACACACTCCACAAGGAGGGTAAGCCACACAAGCTCATTGATAAAGAAACTGTCTGTTCACAGAGTACTGTTTCCAAGCATATTAATGGAGAGTTGAGTTGAAGGAAAAAGTGTGGTACAAAAAGGTGCACAAGCAACCGGGATAACTACAGCCTTGAAAGGATTGTTAAGAAAAGGCCATTCAAAAATTTGGGGAAGATTCACAAGGAGTGGACTGCTGCTAAAGTCATTGCTTTAAGAGCCACCACACACAGACGTTCACTTGTGTTCAAAATTGTTGGTACCCCTCGTTTAATGATCGAAAAACCCACAATGGTCACAGAAATAACTTGAATCTGACAAAAGTAATAATAAATTAAAAATCTATCAAAATGAACAAATGAAAGTCATACATTGCTTTTCAACCCTGCTCCCACAGAATTTTTTTAAAATTTAAACTGATGAAAAAGGCCTGGAAAGAAATTATGGTACCCCTGAAAATAATGTGACAAAAGGGACATGTTAAATCAAGTTGTGTCCACTAATTAGCATCACAGGTGTCTACAATCTTGTAATCAGTCAGTGGGCCTGTACATAGGGCTACAGATACTCACTGTGCTGTTTGGTTTACCACACTCAACATGGACCAGAGGAATCAAAGGAAAGAGTTGTCTCAGGAGATTAGAAAGAAAATTATAGACAAGCATGTTAAAGATAAAGGTTATAAGACCAAGCAGCTTGATGTTCCTGTGATACAATTGCACATATTATTCAGAAATTTAAGATCCATGGGACTGTAGCCAACCTCCCTGGATGTGGCTGCAGGAGGAAAATTGATGACAAATCAAAGAGACGGATAATACGATTGGTAACAAAAGAGCCCAGGATAACTTCTAAAGAGATTAAAGGTGAACTTCAAGCTCAAGGAACACCATCCGTCGTTGTTTGATCCAAAGTGGACTTCATGGGAGACGACCAAGGAGAACACAATTGTTGAAAAAAAATCATAAAAAAGCCAGACTGGACTTTGCCAAACTACATGTTGACAAGCCACAAAGCTTCTGGGAGAATGTCCTATGGACAGATGAGACAAAAATTGAAGTTTTTGACAGGGCACATCAGCTCTATGTTTACAGACAGAAAATGAAGAATATCAAGAAAAGAACACTGTCCCTACTGTGAAACATGGAGGAGGCTCTGTTATGTTCTGGGGCTCCTTTGCTGCATCTGGCACAGGGTGTGTTGAATCTGTGCAGGTTACAGGCCAACAATACGGGAGGATGTATGGGAGGGAAATGAGGAGGTCGAGTCCTTATGGGTGGAGATACATGGGGCAAAAAACAATAATAAAATTATCATAGGAGTCTGTTATAAACCACCAAATATAGCAGAAGCCACGGAAAGTCTATTAATGAGACAAATAGACGAAGTAGCAAAAAATAACGAGGTGATTATTATGGGGGACTTCAACTACCCCGATATAGACTGGGAAACCGAAAGCTGTAGATCTCATAAAGGAAACAGGTTTCTGTCAATTATCAAAGGCAATTATTTGTCACAACTTGTGCAGGAACCAACTAGAGGGACGGCCCTTTTAGATTAATATTAACTAACAGGCCAGACAGAATAACTGAGGTGCAGGTCGTGGGGCACCTGGGAAATAGTGACCACACCATATACAATTCCACATGTGCTTCAGTAGGGTGCCCAGCAAGGGAGTCACAAAAACACTGAACTTCAGGAGGGCAAAGTTTGATCAGCTAAGAGATGCCCTTCACCTTATAGACTGGGATAGTATCTTCAGTAATAGGAGCACGGATAGAAAATGGGAAATTTTCAAAACAGTCCTACATAGTCACTGTAGAAGGTACATACCTTATGGGAATAAAAGGGCTAGGAATAGGAGGAAGCCAATGTGGCTAAATAAGGAAGTCAAGAGGGCAATGAAAAACAAAAAAAGGGCTTTCGGTAAACTTAAACAAGAAGGCAAGTGAGGAAGCGCTAATATCTTATAGGGAAAAAAACTAAAATCTGTAAGAAACAAATAAGAATAGAAAAAGAGGAGACAGAGAGACTAATTGCCAAGGAAAGTGAAACGAATCCCAAACTGTTCTTTAACTATATAAACAGTAAAAGGATTAAAACTGATGGAGTTGGCCCATTGAAAAATAACCTGGGTAAAATCATAGAGGGCGATGAGGGTAAAGCAAACCTACTCAATAGCTTCTTCTCCACTGTTTTCACAAAAGAAAACGATTTATCGGAGGAAATGCAGAGTGATAAAGTAAACCCTCCGCTAAATATCACCCACCTAACCCAGGAGGAAGTTCATAAACGCATATATAATATCAAAATAGACAAGTCACCAGGCCCAGATGACATACACCCCCGGGTACTAAAAAAAATTAAGTAATGTGATAGACAGGCCGCTGTATCTTATATTCAAGCACTCTTTATGGACAGGGACTGTCCCACTAGACTGGCGCCAAGCAAATGTGGTACCAATATTCAAAAAGGGGTCAAAAAGTGACCCTGGGAACTATAGACCAGTAAGCTTAACGTCTGTTGTGGGTAAATTGTTTGAAAGATTTCTTAGAGATGCTATTGTAGAATATCTTAATGATAATAACTGTCTAACTCCATATCAAGATGGATTCATGAGGGATCGCTCCTGCCAAACAAACCTGATCGCCTTCTATGAGGAGGTGAGCTCACAGCTGGACCGGGGAGAGTCAGTGGATGTTGTATACCTTGACTTCTCCAAAGCGTTTGATACCATGCCACACAAAAGGTTGGTATATAAAATGAGAATGCTTGGTCTGGGGGATAATGTGTGCAAGTGGGTAAATAGCTGGCTGAGTGATAGAAAGCAGAGGGTGGTTATCAATGGAGTAAGCTCAGGGTGTGTCAGGGTTACTAGCGGGGTGCCTCAAAGGTCTGTCTTGGGCCCTATATTATTTAATATATTTATTAATGATCTAGTGGAAGGGTTGCATAGTAAAATAGCAATATTTGCAGATGATACTAAACTTTGTAAAGTAGTTAATACAGATGAGGATAGGGCACAGCTACAGGAGGATTAGATAAATTGGGGAGTTGGGCCAAAAAATGGCAAATGGGGTTCAATGCCGATAAATGTAAGGTCATGCACATGGGAAAGAAAAACAGCAGTCACCCATACATATTAAATGGGAAACCGTTGGGGAAATCTGACATGGAGAAGGACCTGGGCGTCTTGGTTAACAGCAAATTAAATTGGAGTGCCCAGTGTCAGGCAGCAGCTGCGAAGGCAAATAGAGTCATGGCATGCATCAGAAGAGGAATAGGGGCATATGATGAGAACATTGTTCTTCCTCTGTATAAAGAGCTGGTAAGGCCGCACTTAGAATATTGTGCACAGTTCTGGGCTCCGGTGCTCAGGAAAGACATATTGGAGCTAGAGAGGTTACAAAGGAGGGCGACTAAGGTAATAAAGGGAATGGAGGGACTAGAATACCCAGAGAGGTTGTCTAAATTAGGCCTATTTACGTTGGAAAAGAGAAGGCTTAGGGGAGACCTCATAAACATGTATAAATACATTAGGGGGCAGTACAGAGATTTCTCCCATGACCTGTTTATACCAAGGATGGTGACAAAGACGAGGGGGCACACTATGCGTCTGGAGGAAAGGAGGCTCCTGCACCAGCATAGAAGGGGATTCTTTACGGTCAGAGCCGTGAGACTCTGGAACTCTCTGGGAGAGGAAGTGGTGATGTCCAACTCACTTAATGAGTTCAAGAGAGGCCTGGACGCCATTCTTGAGAACAATAAAATTACATCTTATGCTTAGTGATAGTTAATTAATCCAGGGATTTATTCTGACTGCCAGATTGGAGTCGGGAAGTGAATTTTTCCTCAATGATGTAAATTGGCCTATACCGCATGGGGTATTTTTGCCTTCCCCTGGATCAACGCTGCGGAATAGCTGCAGTGCACAAGAAATAGGCTGAACTGGATGGACGCTTGTCTTTTTTCGGCCTTATAAACTATGTAACTATGTAAAATCTCAAGACTATCAAGGGATTCTAGAGAGAAATGTGCTGCCCAGTGTCAGAAAGCTTGGTCTCAGTCGCAGGTCATGGGTCTTGCAACCGGATAATGACCCAAAACACACAGCTAAAAACATCAAAGAATGGCTAAGAGGAAAACATTGGACTATTCTGAAGTGGCCTTCTTTGAGCCCTGACCTGAATCCTATTGAGCATCTTTGGAAAGAGCTGAAATACGCCGTCTGGAAAAGGCAACCTTCAAACATGAGACAACTGGAGCAGTTTGCACATGAGGAGTGGGCCAAAATACCTGTCGAGAGGTGCAGAAGTCTCATTGACAGTTACAGGAATCATTTGATTGCAGTGATTTCCTCAAAAGGTTGTTCAACAAAATATTAAGTTAAGGGTTCCATCATTTCCGGTCTATTTCATGAGTTTAATTATTTTAACAATTCTGTGGAAACAAGGTTGAAAAGCAATGACTGACTTTCATTTGTTCATTTTCAAAGATTTTTTTTATTATTACTTTTGTCAGATTCAAGTTATTTCTGTGACCATTGTGTGTTTTTCTTTCATTAAACGAGGGTTAACAACAATTTTGACCATGTGTGTGTGCAGGACATGGGCTGCAAGTGTCGCATTCCTTGTGTCAAGCCACTCATGACCAATAGACAACGCCAGAAGAGTCTTACCTGCGTCAAGGAGAAAAAGACCTGGACTGTTGCTCAGTGGTTCAAGGTGTTGTTTTCAGATGAAAGTAAATTTTGCATTTCATTTGGAAATCAAGGTCCCAGAGTCTGGAGGAAGAGTGGAGAGGCACATAAACAATCCAAGCTGCTTGAGGTCTAGTGTGAAGTTTCCACAATCAGTGATGGTTTGGGGAGCCATGTCATCTGCTGGTGTAGGTCCACTGTGTTTAATCAAGACCAAAGTCAGCACAGCCGTCTACCAGGAAATTTTAGAGCACTTCATGCTTCCCTCTGCTGACAAGCTTTTTGGAGATGGAAATTTAATTTTCCAGCAGGACTTGGCACCTGTCCACACTGCCAAAAGTACCAATACCTGGTTTAAAAACAACAGTATCACTGTGCTTGATTGGCCAGCAAACTCGCCTGACCTTAACCCCATAGAGAATCTACGGGGTATTGTCAAGAGGAAGATGAGAGACACCAGACACAACAATGCAGACGAGCTGAAGGCTGCTATCAAAGCAATCTGGGCTTCCATAACACCTTAGCAGTGCCACAGGCTGATCGCCTCCATGCCACGCCGCATTGATGCAGTAATTAATGAAAAAAGAGCCCTGACCAAGATTTGAGTGCATTTACTGAACATACATTTCAGTAGGCCAATATTTCGGATTTTAAAAACATTTTTCAAGCTGTTGTTATAAAGTACTCTAATTTACTGAGATAATGACTTTGTGTTTTCATTGGCTGTAAGCCGTAATCATCAACATTAACAGAAATAAACACTTGAAATAGATCACTCTGTTTGTAATGACTCTATATAATATATGAGTTTCACTTTTTGTATTGAAGAACTGAAATAAATTAACTTTTTGATGATATTCTAATTTTGTGAGAAGCACTAGTATGTTTTATCTCTGAAATCCCGGAGGGTTTCAGAGTGAAACATACCTAGCTGAGATCATACAGCCATTGTCTGATACAAGCTATCCGTTGATCGTGTAGCATGTATCAGCTGTCAAGTTCACTTTGACACTTCAATTTTTTTAACATTCTTTGAGCATTTTTTCCATTCCTGCTTAAAACTTTTGCACAGTATTGAATGTACGCTAAAATGATGGCATTGAAAAATACAGGTAATTTTGCAAAAAAAAACAAGCTCTCGTACAACTGAATGAACAAAAAAAAATAAAGGTATGACTCTCAGAAGACAGTGAAAAAAATACTGTATCCTAAAGGCTAAAACTCGATGTGGCAGTAAGGGGATAAAACAACAGGTTGTTTTTCTATTATGGAGAACAGGACAGGTCCTCCAGGAATAGAGGAGCGCTGTGTAGCAACTCTGTATTCTGATCATATTATCATGTTGAAGGCTGTATACAGTAAATGACATCGATATCTCATCATGGCTGAGGTTGGGGGTGTTTTACGGATTTATTTGATGAGAATGTTTCACACATTTGAGCATCGGAGTCACATTTATACTATTTCATCATAAAATTTCTCTGAATATTTACAACTTACACATTTGATGTCCAGATTCTTTTTGCCAACTTTAACCGTGAATATTACTATGTATCAAATACAAATGCCCAGGCAACCAGCACTGCAGCGACTCAGGGATTTCCAGGTGGGAGTGGGAAACCCATTGCTTACTTACCGCCGGGGACCAAATTTGAAAGACAAGCTTGTAAAGAATAGCATAGAGGGTAACTCGGCGAGGAATTGGTTAAATAAATCAGTAATCACGGGCAATCACAAATGTGGTATGTGTAATTTTTGCAGTTTTCATGAGAATGCCCGGCAAATAGAACTTGGAGGGGTACACCATGTGATCAGGGAACTGATTACATGTAGAACCAAATTCACGGTTTATGCAATTTTTTGCCCGTGTGGAAGGTTATATATAGGCAAAACAATTAGACCCCTGTTCACACGGTTCAGAGAGCATTTCAATTCAATCCTTTCAGGGAAGGGCTCTAAAAGGTTAATAGAGCATATTCGCAGAGCATAGGTGTAATCCTGAAGTCATGCGCTTCATAGGATTAGAAAAAGTGGAATTGCCATGCAAGGGAGGAAACCAAAATAGGATCCTCTTACAAAGGGAAGCTAAATGGATCCTCCGGAAAAAAAAATGTTAAAACAATTGTTTTTAATTTTGTATCTTTTGTTGTAACATTTTGTATGGTTGTTTGGTCTAGGGGGTGGGGTTGGGAGTATTTTAACCCCTGCACACCCCCATGACCATATGCCTGGACCCGTAGAAGCGTGATAGACACGCGAAACGGTCGTCGTCCGCAAAAGGCGCCGCTTCCCTGCATTTTTAATGGAAATGGAATAAAAGATTTTATTACATCGGTGTGCCACCTCGCTTTCTTCATGTATGAATTACTATGTATCAACGTTATCTTAAACGACTAAGCTTCTTTATGGGTCCTTCAGCAGTATAAAGATCACTTAGATATCTTAAGGCATGCACTCATATATGATAGCATTGGAAGATATAGACTTTCCCTTTCAATACCTGACTTGATCCAGATGAGGCAGTCTCATCTTCTATAGTCTAGCAAATACGTTAAGAAACTTGTGTTAATATTTATGTAAAAGGTGTTCATGGTAAATTGGCGTATCCCCTCTGAATGAAGTTTTTTCCTCGTTCCCTATGATTGTGCCGTGGGTTACTAATAATATTTAAAAAAAAATGGATCAGAGGTTTCCCTGATCTCTACTGTTTAGACCACTGGCTCAGCTGTCACTTGATGGAAAGGAAAACATGTTTCCTCAGAGCAGTCCCCCTTCTTCTATTAAAAAGTTAAAACATATAACAAGTAAGCATCATCTGGCAGGGAAAGCACAAGAGACCGGCAGCTGCATTGGGTGCCTGTAAACCTGTCCATACACATGATTACCAATAAAGGCGTTGTACAAAACTAACAGTGAATTTTATACTATACAACTATTTAATGCAGTGATCTAACCAGTTTTCTAATACAAGGTGGTCCAAAAGTAGGTGGACAGAAAGTGTAATAAGGTTATGAAGGGGGAGATTTATCAAACATGGCTTAAAGTGAAACTGGCTCAGTTGCCCTTAGCAACCAATCAGATTCCACTTTTCATTCCTCAGACTCTTTGGAAAATGAAAGGTGGAATCTGATTGGTTGCTAAGGGCAATTGAGACAGTTTCACAGATCTAGTTTTCACAGATAGATCTCCCCCAAATCTGTTTTCTTTTCAGATAATTCAGATAACACATAATGGCAAATAATTTAAATACAGATCAAAGAAAATGTATTTTAACAGAGTATTGGAAATCTAAAAATACTGAAACCGTTAGAGCAAATTGGGTTGAAACATTTGGTACTAAAGCCCCAAAGAGACAAACCATTTACCGCATTCGTGACAAATTCAATGCCACTGGCTCAATCCTTAATGTTCCAAAAACTGGTAGACCCAAAACAGTCTGTACAGAAGATAATAAACAAATTGTTGCTGAAACATTTGTTCAGAGTCCAAAAAAGTCCACCAGAAGAGCCTCTTTGGAATTGGGAATTTCACGAGCTTCTATCATGCGAATCCTGAAATCTATTGGGTGGAAAGCTTATCGTCCACATCTAATTCATGGTTTATTGGAGGATGATCCAGACAGGCGGCTGCAATTTAGTGAGATTATGCTTAACGAACTTGAAGAAAATCAGTAATTTTAGATAACATTATGTGGAATGATGAAGCTTCTTCCAAATTATCTGGCCATATTAACAGACATAATTGTATTTACTGGTATAATGAGAACATGCATTTAACATTAGAGCAACAACTAAATGAGCCTGGTGTCAATATTTGGGGTGGTATTTCAAGTTTTGGTGTTTTAGGACCAATATTTTTTGATGGAACAGTCACAGGAGATAAGTATCTCGAGATTCTAATGAATCAAGTTGTTCCCCATTTACAGCAACAGCCTAATTCAAATGACCTTTATTTCCAACAAGATGGGGCCCCTCCACATTATTCAAGAGTAGTCCGCGAGTATCTTGATGAAACATTTCCTAATAAATGGATTGGCCGAAGAGGTCCACTTGATTGGCCTGCACGTTCACCAGACTTGACCCCAATGGATTTTTTCTTTTGGGGAGTACTCAAGGACAAAGTTTATAGTCAAAAAACAGAAAGTGTCAGTGATTTTAAAAATTACATAAGAGATGCATTTCAAGAAATTAATATCCAAAGAGACTTGTGCAAAAAAAGTTTGTCGAAGCGTAAGAGGCAGACTTCAAAGCTGTGCAAATTGTAGTGGAAAACAGTTTGATCACCTGCGTTGATAAAATTTAAGGGCTTTTGTATTATTGTTCAGAATAAAATGTAATTGTCAGTGTTATGCTTGTGTTAGTAAATATAATTTTATATATAAATCAAAATAAATGTTATTATTTTCTGGCCACCTACTTTTGGACCACCCTGTATATTTAAATTAAAAATTCCCTACCACTCCCTCTCTACTCTAACTTTCTGTCTGTTTTTTTTTTCTTCCGATGATGATTTGTTTGTGTCTCCCAGCATGCACTGAGCATTCTAAAATGAATCGTCATCAGGGGCAGGCACTCATTTATTGGGTGATTGGATTGTTTTTGCTGGAACAAAAATGATTGAAGATGTGCTGCTGATAACATGATGAGGGCTGTCACCAGGTATTTGAGGGCCCAATACTGGCAAAATTTGATTCTCAATGGTGACAAGAATGAGTGGAGCGCTGTCATCCTTTTGACAGCCCAAAAAAAAAAGCTTCATGCACCGTTTTTCAGGTTGTCAAAATGACGAGCCCCAGATGGCAGAGGCATATCTAGAAAGGGGGCAGGTGGGGAATGCCGGCAGGGGAGCGCAGTCAGGCCACCTAATGTGGCAGTTTTAAGTGTCTCCCACGGCGACTGCATTTTGCCACCCCCCCGGACCAGGAGTCGGCCATTCTCTGATTCGGCTGTCAAACTGACTCAGAGAAGCTGCAGTGATCTTACAGACATGAGTACAATTGAAGCTCTGACTGCCCCGTCAGGGCGACACTAACAGCGTGATCGGGTCATGTGATCATGCTGCGGATGTCACTCACTGGCGCTGTAGTGCAGAGGCACTAACGGTGGTAAGTGCTCCAGACTGGAGCTGAAGACACCGAAGATTTGTTGGGGGGGTAATTACAATGTAAGGACACAATTTGGGGGGCAGTGGAATCGGATTTAAGGACATATTTTGGGCCATAAACTGTGTCCTTAAATCCTATTACATCTGCCCCCAACCCTCAGTTGGGGGGAGGCAAATGTAGCATTTAAGGACACAGTTTGGGGTGAGGGTAGATGTAGTAGGTATTAAAGGAGATATCCAGAACATTATAAAAAATGTACCTAAGCACTAACAGGCAGGTAGTTGCAACTTACCTGCCTGTTGTGCCCGATGCCGTTCTTCCCCAGCACAGAGCGGCCTCGCTCCTGTCGGAATTCTGAAACCTCTGCTGACGTCACATATACAGAGCGGAGGCTTCTTTTCCGCTTCGCTCTGTCAACGGGGCGGGACTTCAGACGTCATTCTAATTGACCACCGGAACCCCGCTGCCTAACTGGGGAAGCCGGCGGTCAATCAAAATGATGTCGGAAGTCCCACCACGTCACATCACAGATGCAGCTGAATCCCCAGCATGAACAATCTGTGACCACTCTGTGCCTGGGAAGAACGGCACCAAGCACAATAGGCAAGTAAGTTGCAATTACCGGCCTGTTAGTGCTTAGGTCCATTTTTTGTTTTTCCCTAAAGTCCAGGATAACCCCTTTAAGGACACAGTTTGGGGACGGGGGTGGATGTAATAGGATTTAAGGTCACAGTTTGGGGGTGGGGGCAGATGTAATAAGATTTAAGGGCACAGTTTTTGTTTTTTGGTTGGGGCAAATATAATAGGATTTAAGGACACAGTTGGGAGTGGGGACAGATGTAATAGGATTTAAGGGCACAGTTTTGAGGTGAAGGCAGATATAATAGGATTTGAGGACACAGTTTGGGGAACGAGGAAGGGATGGGACACAATATGGTGAGTGGAGGGGGATGGTTGCAGACAGTATGGGGAGCAAGGGTGATGGGATGGGTGCAGACACAGTATGGGGAGTTGAGGTTATGTGTGAGAAGGCAGTTTGGAGATATATTTTGTGCAGGGAATATAGTGAGTGGCAATTATTCATTCAGGGGCTCAGTGTAGGGCAGATATTTTTATTAGGAAGCATTATAATGGCACTGCTATTTTTAAGGGCATCGTGTGGGGATGTGATGCAGAAGACTGGAGAAGATGGAAGTCTGCAGAGACGAGCTGTGGATGAGAAAACTCATCATGGAATCTGGACAAGATGAAGAAAGGAAAGAGAGAGACTCCAGATACAACGTCATCCATCAGGTACCTGGATCTAAATGTTTTTTGTGATACTGACTAATTCTCATTTTTTTATTTATGTTAGCTGCATTAAAAAGGTTGTCCAAGTTTGTTATGAGTCTGCAGTCATTCTATGTGACTACAGACTTCTGAATTCTCACAGTGTGTACTGCACGCTGTCAGGATTCTCTGGTGCCTGCGATTTGCTTACATGCGGTCACAGGCCGACTACAATGAACAGTGTGGCCTCACTCAATGAAAATGAATTCAGGGCGGTCGGACAAGTCTAGTCAGAATGTGTCCAGAAGTATACAAATCACATACTTGTGCAAGAGAGAATCCTAAAAGTGTGCAGTGCCGATGCTGTGAGAATTCAGAAGCCTGCAGTCACATAGAATGACTGCAGGCTTTCATCTCAAACCTGGACAAGCCCTTTAGTTATAAAATGAAGCCCTGCAGCATGCCATTCCTAACAGTCAGGATTCAGCTCTGCTTGCTGGTTCCAGCCACTTCACTCATATGCCATTTTTATACTTAGCCATGTGACAACGAGCTTCTCTTCCCCCTTCTCTCAGTTTTTCACTAAGCATTGGGAGAAATAAGGAGAGCAGCTCGTCGTCACGTGACTAAGTGTGCAAATCGCATATCTGCTTGTGGTGGGGGGGGTGCCAAACTGGATTCTTGCCCTGGGTGCCGAAAAACCTAGATACACCTCTGCCAGATGGCATCGTCAGACATCACTAGGTTAGTGAATGGCTGGCGATTCCTCTTTTCACACTAACGCTAAACAAATGATCCTGCGCTGGCTTCTGCTATAGAAGGCAGCGCTGGATTGTGGCACTAGTGTGAAATTGGCCTTACCTGAGCTGAGTTGAGTTGCAAGAAGTCCAGCCGTGTTGGTTTTCTTGCGACTGCCACGGCGATCCTATTCATTTCTACGGGATCTCCGTGACTTGGCAATACTGGCCACGACCCATGTCGTACCACCAATGTTGCCGGGTAGCTCCCGTTTAACAGGATTTATAGAGCTTTTCAGACAAACACTTTACAGCAGCCACATAGGCCATACACACAATGGACAGAACGGGGCGCAACTGAATTGTATGGGAGAGTTATCTGTACAAAGGTCTACAGATAAGCTTTAACAATCACCTATTGTGACTAGTGGAGCCTGTGCTATGTATACACAATGCTGATATATCTCATTCTCATCCTATCTGTAATAATATCAGATAAGTGCAGCAAACTAATTTGTACAGACCAAGAAGTGGCACCAATTATTAAATGTACGAAAACCAGTGCAAAGGCTTCATGATTTTATATAATTTTTTTATATAGATACTGATATGTAAAATAAAAACATCAGCAAAAACACTACCAGAATTGACATTTTTTCCCTTTTTTGCCTCACACAAATCAAGCAGTAACACAGCTCCATAGAAAGATAAATAAAGTTATGGATCTTGAGAAACGGCATTGAAAAAAAGACAATTACTTATTTTTGAAATGGGGCACAATTAATATAACGTAAAAAAAAGTTGTTATCATTATAATTGTACTGATCCAGAGAATAAAGTAACGTGGCAAAATTTACAACATGAAAAATCAGTAGCAATTTTTCCCCTCAGAAAGAGTTAATAAATTAATCTGTAATTTATGTGTACCCCAAAAATGGTGGCTTCAAAGACTACAAGTTGTCCCTTAATAAACAAGACCCATACAGCTACATCAATGGAAAAAAAAAGTTATAGCTATTGAAATATGATGATGAAGAAATTTAAAAAAAAATACTCGACATCCCCCTGAAATGAATGGGGGGCGGCTGGTCAAACATGACATGATTGACCACCACTCCACTCATGTGGGGCTCTTCAGACCCTTGGTTCTCAGGGTCATTGGGGATGCCAGTACCCAGTGAGTGGGAAGTTATCCCATATCTTACAGACACGGGATAACGTCTGAACTTGGCAACAATCTTTATAAATGAGGTGAAGTATAGAAGTGAGGGCTAGCCAGAAGGGGTTCAAGAATTTGTGATTGCAATCATTTTCAGGAAGAAACTGAGTATTATCTGACAGAATTGCAGGGGTGCCAATATTTTTGGCCACCACTGTAGTACAGTGGATTAAGAAAGACAGGGACTGCTGAACTAGGAATTAAAACTGGTGTTTCCATTAAAAAAAACTTTGACCTGAGGATGACAACAGCTTGTTCCATCCCTGCATCTTTATAAGTTATGACATGGCAGTGTAAATTGTCTATTTTCTCAATAATTATCTACAGTACGTACTTAGATAACTGGCGTACAGTAGTATCCATCTATATTCACTATTTCCTTATGGAAAAACATGTGTAACTAGATGCTGTTGGGTTTTATTTTGTGGTATTGGATGTTGTGATATACTACATTTATGTTAGATTTCCTACACTACACAGCCATGAAGAATAGATAAAGTTCTCCCATATCATTCCTTAAAATATATTTTCTCGTTACTGAGTGTTTGATGCTCAGCAGAGATTAGTGGGTTTGGATTCTGCGTTCTGGTGATAGAAAATATCTACAGATCATTTACAGGCAATGTAAGATGAAAACAAACACTGATTTGCCGACTCTTCTCACATGTTAGAATGACATAGTGGTAAGTCCCAGGCAGGAGATTAGAGAGAAAATTTCAGTTTCCTACACCTTGATGGGCTCAGATCATCTGTGCTGGCTCAGTCCATATCTCTAATAACTATTTCCAGTAAGATTTATTACTTTGTATTTATATTCTGTGTGAAGGCCATCTTCATAATACAACCAATAATGTCGCCAACAGCTATGTTCTAAAAATACAACACGTTGCTATAACAGATATACAATATATTTATACATCCCAATGCACATCCGCAGACTACAACTATCCAAACTTGCTAGAATGTGGAAATTGATGTGGACGATGATTTGGGTCCACAGAGTGTCTCTATGCAATGCTAAAGGAGGATGTTACCAGCTTTCCATATACCAGCTGCATGAATTTGTAATGAGATGGACATACTGCCCATGTTCCCTCCATATCAGACAATGGTCCAATCAATATTACACAAAGGACAGCATATAAGGTAGTTAACTATCTGTTGACCCCCAAAGTCGGGATGTGCATCCTAAAGAGAAAACACATATGCCAATACATGGTGATCATATGGGGAGTGGTATCTACTAACATCCGTGTGCATCATGCGCATAATATCGCCGCTGGGTGCCATGCTGGCTTTGGGTATCAGGTTTGGGACACGTGTGCCAAAGAGCACCTGGACACACATTTCCCTTTTCAAATGGTTTCAACCCTAGACAGGGGGATTCATTTTGGACCATGTCTCGGGATACTTGCTACATATTTCCTCTGTGTACTGTGCCATATGCTATTTTGAGAATTATGCAAATAGTCTATTGATTTGATTGAGATCACTGTGATGCCTAATTTTTCTTGCGATAATGCTGCATGAAAATGTTACTTTTTGACAGATAACAGTTGATTGCTGGGGCTCCAGCAGGGGAACACTGATTTTTTTTTATTTGTAAGAGATTGTTCAAAGAAGTAGTGATTGTCCAAGACGACAACCACTTCAAGATGGATACAAATGAAAAAGGAGAAGAGAAAAACCTCACCTTGCAATACGTCATATGGCTTCAAGATGGACATCCCATTAATAACTTAGAAATATAGCTTATAATTTGACGTGTTCTAAACTATAGTACTATACTTCTATTACTGCCATACTTATAGTACTGTACTTCCGTGGGCCTTCATATTTTTCAAAAAGAGAATTTTTTATTTATTTGTTCAAAGAAAGCATGAAAAAATAACAGTAGGGATTATATGTTCTGCCATACAGAATCGGTATACTTAATGTACACTCTTTACATTTTAGATATAGTTATTAGGGATAAGCGGACCCGAACTTAAAAATTTGGCGTTCATCCCGGACAGTTATTGTCCGGTGCTAAATGCTGAACAAGGACTTTCCCCTGAAGTCCGTTGTAATGTTCGGAGTTCTGGGAAAAGTCTGTTGCAGAGAGAGAATTTTCTGGTTCAAAAGTCCGGGTCCCCATTGCTTTCAATGGGTTTTGGGTTCCGGTTCACATTTAGGTACAGTTCTGGTACCCAAACATAACTTTAGAATAAAGTTTGGGTTGGGTACCAGAACCTGAACTTCCTCGGGTTCACTCATCCCTAATAATTATAAATAAAATACATTACAGTTTAGTATTTCTGAAGGGGGTGATTTTTTAAAAAAAACAAAGAGCCAAGTAATAAATTATTCCATTTAGGTCAATTTGTTAACACACACATCCTAAACCTGAGGCTGTTAAAGGTTTTATGTAAAATTAATTGTTACAGCTTCAATTCCTTTATCATTTTCAAGATCCCCGTTTGCTGCTAATGGCTAAAAACATACTTGTTTACATCCACATCGCTGATATTAAAAACCCATATATTTTCCTACCAAAATAAATTTGTCTGAAAAAAAAAATCTATTTAGCATACTGGCTCTCGGAATTGCTATATGTACAGTACAGACCAAAAGTTTGGACACACCTTCTCATTTAAAGATTTTTCTGTATTTTCATGACTTTGAAAATTGTACATTTACACTGAAGGCATCAAAACTATGAATTAACACATGTGGAATTATATACTTAACAAAAACGTGTGAAACAACTGAAAATATGTCTGATATTCTAGGTTCTTCAAAGTAGCCAACTTTTGCTTTGACGACTGCTTTGCACACTCTTGGCATTCTCTTGATGAGCTTCAAGAGGTAGTCACCGGAATAGACTGTTAGAATTTGTATTATGGCAAGAAAAAAGCAGCTAAGTAAAGAAAAACGAGTGGCCATCATTACTTTAGGAAATGAAGGTCAGTCAGTCCGAAAAATTGGGCAAACTTTGAAAGTGTCCCGAAGTGCAGTTGCAAAATCCATCAAGCGCTACAAAGAAACTGGCTCACATGAGGACCGCCCCAGGAAAGGAAGACCAAGAGTCACCTCTGCTTCTGAGGATAAGTTTATCCGAGTCACCAGCCTCAGAAATCGCAGGTTAACAGCAGCTCAGATTAGAGACCAGGTCAATGCCACACAGAGTTCTAGCAGCAGACACATCTCTTCAACAACTGTTAAGAGGAGACTTTGTGCAGCAGGCCTTCATGGTAAAATAGCTGCTAGGAAACCACTGCTAAGGACAGGCAACAAGCAGAAGAGACTTGTTTGGGCTAAAGAACACAAGGAATGGACATTAGACCAGTGGAAATCTGTGCTTTGGTCTGATGAGTCCAAATTTGAGATCTTTGGTTCCAACCACCGTGTCGTTGTGTGACGCAGAAAAGGTGAACGGATGGACTCTACATGCCTGGTTCCCACCGTGAAGCATGGAGGAGGATGTGTGATGGTGTGGGGGTGCTTTGCTGGTGACACTGTTGGGGATTTTTTCAAAATTGAAGTCATACTGAACCAGCATGGCTGCCACAGCATCTTGCAGCGGCATGCTATTCCATCTGGTTTGCGTTTAGTTGGACCATCATTTATTTTTCAACAGGACAATGACCCCAAACACACCTCCAGGCTGTGTAAGGGCTATTTGACCAAGAAGGAGAGTGATGGGGTGCTACGCCAGATGACCTGGCCTCCACAGTCACCAGACCTGAACCCAATCGAGATGGTTTGGGTTGAGCTGGACCGCAGAGTGAAGGCAAAAGGGCCAACAAGTGCTAAGCATCTCTGGGAACTCCTTCAAGATTGTTGGAAGACCATTTCCGGTGACTACCTCTTGAAGCTCATCAAGAGAATGCTAAGAGTGTGCAAAGCAGTCATCAAAGCAAAAGGTAGCTACTTTGAAGAACCTAGAATATAAGACATATTTTCAGTTGTTTCACACTTTTTTGTTAAGTATATAATTCCACATGTGTTAATTCATAGTTTTGATGCCTTCAATGTGAATGTACAATTTTCATAGTAATGAAAATACAGAAAAATCTTTAAATGAGGTGTGTCCAAACTTTTGGTCTGTACTGTAATTTCCAAAAGAAACCCCCTAAATTTGTCCCGTCTGTCGCTGCTGAATATCACTGTGCTGTGTCTTGATTCAACCACTCCGATAAGGAGACTTGGTTTCTGCGATTATGAACCTGTTTTGCTTACTTGATGCTACAAATCCCTAGATCTCTATTTCCTGCATGACTGTGACCTCGGCATTTAATTCTAGATGTACAAAAGCAGTATTGTTTCAGTGAAATTTATAAGGGAATTTATTAGATTCAACTGTGGTTGTTCTTTTTATGCATAGAGCCAAATTGTTCCAGATGTACTTAGAACTCCACAAGGATTCAGTTTACACAGTTCCACTATTTTTACAGTTCATTGAAAACTGAAGATTGTTATAAGTAGAACAATAAGCTTCATGCTTTTCAAGTGTTCTGCAACACAAAGTCTTGTGTAGACATGTCATTTAATTTTTATTTGCACAGAAGAGACAAGTTATGAGGTTAGACCATGGGTTTCTTCTGGTATAGATAAAGCTGTTTTCAGGCTCTACTTGGGTTGGCATTTAAAGAGGACATACACATCGGTTAAAGCGGTTTTGCGGTCTTAAGGCTGTGTGCCCACGATGCGTTTTTCAAACGTTTACGCTGCGGAACCTTCCCCCATGGTCTCCAATGCAATTACGCACTTTCAATGCCCATGCTGCGTATTTTTCCTCAGCGTTTATGCTGCGTTCAAAAATATGCAGCATGTTCATTAATTTTGCGGACACGCAGCGTAATCGCCGCCATTGACTTGCATTAAAAGGCGCCAATTCCGCAAGATTGCATCTGTACTTGCGTAATTGGTACGTTCTAATGTGCGGATGGTACCCAAGTCTGGAGGAGAGGAGACTCTTATCCAGACCTGGGTACCATAGAAATTGTAAAAAAAAAGAATTTAAAATAAAAAATAAAGTTTATGCTCACCTTCCGGTGTCCTCCCGGTGTTTTGTCCACGCCGTCCGGTCTCTTGCAATGCTCGCGCTGTTGTGAAGGACCTGCCATGACGTCACTGAGTCATGTGACCCATCACATGACTCAATGACGTCACCGCAGGTCCTTCACACCACCGCGAGCATTGCAAGAGACCGGACGCAGCAGAGATGACACCAGGAAGACACCGGAAGGTGAGCATAATCTTTTTTTTTTTATTTTTTACCATTCTTATTCTTTTTTTTAACTATTACTTGGTCACACTATATAAATCCATGCTGGTTGCATGGATTTATATTGTGTGACCACCTTGTCAAGCACTTTTCCAAGTGATGCTCAAAATCGCTTAGAAAACTGCTTGAAAAAACGCATGCGAAAACGCATGTAAAAACGCTGAAAAAACGCTTCTCTCTGGCAGAAAAAACGCATGTAAATCTGCATGCGTTTTTTTCTGCCAGAGAGAGGCAAAAACGCTCTGCATCAAATCTGCTACGTGGGCATATAGCCTTAACTACAAGTCTGCAGTCACTCTTTTTGACTGCAGGCTCCTGAATCCTCACATTATGCGCACTGTGTGCTGTGAGGATTCTCCGGTGTCGGCACTAGTAACAGCAGTCATGTGACTGCAAGTATGCGATATGCATACCCCAGCCACAATCCAAATAGACTGTTTCTGGCCTTGCTCAATACACTTGCTCGTCTAGTAGGAATGTTGCCGAGAGTATGCACATTGAATATTTGCCGTCACATGATCAGTGCGCAGTGCTCACAATGTGAGGATTCACAAGTCTGCAGTCACATAAAGTACTTTAAGACCAGATAACCCCTTTAAAGTGGGTTGATGATTGAACAATCTTTAAATGAACGATCACCTGGTAAACAATGATTAAGCTGACATACACATACATATCGTAGTTCATATTAGCCATATAGTTGTTCAAATTTGCCATACATTTTCAATGAATAAACAATCTTTTTTGGACCATTCTTTCATAGAAAGATTATGGGCTAGTGGACTAATGTCAGGCAAAATTACGTCTTTTCAGATGATGGCGGTCTGTCATCAATTGGCTAAACTGATCACCCATTATTACTTTCACACTAACTCAACAAAGTTTAAGTTAACGAGAACTTTTCACAAGTTTTATCATGTTAAACTGTTAAACTGGCCACATCATGAAGTATATATATATATTTTTTATCTAACTTGTGGAGATATTATCTAGTAAACAGTAATTTCCACTATAACTAATGGGGTATTAAGCAGAGATTCTTCTCTGGGAGCATTTACTTTTTCTCCTGCATTTCAATAACCAATCATAATCAGACAGCTTCATGCAGGAAAAAAATACATGCCACCAGAGAAGATTACAACCAACTTTCTCTGTGTGATATGGTAAGTCATTTAATGACACACAGTTCTGCTCTGCTCTAATCCCCAGGTCACAGGGATCTCACTGTCAGCATTTACCATGATTACAATTGAGGGGGGAGAGCAGGGCTGTGTGTCAGTACAAACACTTCTCTTCATCTATTTCAGGCATCAGAGAATAATACCATGATAGCTAGCACAGATCCAGAGTGACAAATGAGATACACTAGAGCTCTTATCTCACAGCACTGTTAGTTCTGCTCTCCTCCCACTCCCCCAAACTGAAAGTGCTGTGAAATGAGAGCTGCATTGTGTAACAAACATCACTCTGGATCTACACCAACTATCAGGGCAATGTATGCTGTTGTTGGAATTAGATGGACAGAGGTATTTGCAATGATAAACCCCTGTCATTCCACCTTCCCCAACTAGTTGTTACAGTAGAGCTATGCATCCTGGGTAGGAGAGCAGAGCTGTGTGTCATTACATGTTTTACCATGTCACACAGAAAAAGCTGGTTCTGGCTTTCCCTTGGCCATTTTCTTTTTCTTTTTTTCCCTGCTTATGATTGGTCAAAGTCCTGCAGAGGGGAAAGTAAATGCCCCCAGTGAAGAATATACTCCATCACCCCCATTGCTATAGTGTAAATTAGCATATAAACTTTTCTAGCTAATATCTCCACCACGGAGATGAGAAATTTTTAAAAATGATGTCTTATTCCCATGATGTGACCAGTTTAACATGCTAAAACTGGTAAATGTTTCTCTTTAATATCATCCATTTGTATGAGCTTATATTAGCATGAATAGAAACCCTTGGTTCCCAGAAGCCCAAAATTCTTAACTTATGAATGTGTTATCTGCTAGTGTAATCATAACTCTGGTATATATTGCACATCTCAAACTATTTGCATTCTCCATTTCCCTTCACACTGTCACTGTTTGCAGCATAGTGGTCTGCACTAATATTTGGACTTCTATTGCACCGCCATAAGACTGAAGCCTAACAGTGGGGACCTTGAATTCCCGGCTTGCAATACTATTATAGATTGCAAAAGTTTTTAGAGAAAAAAATTAAAACTAAGAATCATTTTACATAACACGATCTGCAGCACAAAATGACCGGTGATCAGCTACTTACTTGCTGATCAGCGATCGTTTAGTATCCTGTCTACACAAGATTCTTTAGTGTCCATAGGCTGCCATTGTTCTTGACAGCATATGCTTACACAGGACAATGTTCTGCCAAGAACGATGATCTTTTAGGCAAACCATAAAATCATTTCACCAGATGAACAAGAATTTTGCTCATTTGTAGGGTGATTGGCATCCAATAATCATGAAACGTAAATGCACCTTAAAGCCAACCACACACATAAGATAACTGTCGACCTAAACTATTTTTTGGCTGATAGCTATCTCTCCTGACTCGCTCAATTCACCCATTTACAAGAACAAATTCCAGCAGCAAAAAAACCATGGCCATACACATTAGATGGCTGACAGCCGAATGATGCTTTGGCCGATAGTTTGGCCAACAGCCATCTCAGCCGACAAACCCATACACAGGAACGTTTATTTGGCTGAGTGATCCCGTGTCCTCTCTTTTATCTCTCTGAGAATAATGTGACCAGCAGTCCGAAAATGGACATGCTTAATCGGCATCTCCCCTGACCATCAGTACACATTAGACCAGTGGTTCTCAACTCCAGTCCTCAAGAGCCACCAACAGGTCATGTTTTCAGGATTTCCTTAGTATTGCACAGGTGATGGAATTATTACTAATGAAATGCTGAAAACATGATCTGTTGGTGGGTCTTGAGGAGTGGAGAACCACTGCATTAGACTGTCAGTTGCACCTGTCGATATCCAAAAAACAATTCATTTCAATAATGTAGATTTTTCCAATTATTTTTTGGATAAATGAGAATCCATACAACTCCCTGATAAAACTGGATTATGATTCTAGTGATACAAGAATCTGAAGTGCTGAACACTTCCAAATAATAAGGAATTTGTACACTAGACAACAACTACTTGTGACCTCATTTATTGAAAACTCTCTCTCTAATAACACATCACAATTTTGGAAGTTTCTGTTTAAACCAGGACTTTATTGGTGCCAAATATCTCATTGAGTTCTGTGAGAGTAAAGAGTGATATGTTTCCATTTGAACTCTAAGGAATCTATCAAAAGATGAATCAAAATATTCTGAAATAAGATTGAAGGATTAAACACAGCAACAAAGGGCAGCAATGTTTACCTGCCCAGATCTTCAAAGCCAAATGCACTACCATGGTGCAGCAAACCCACATAAAGATGGCGGCTACACAGGTGCAAAATACTGATGAAACAACCACTCACAAACTACCATTTCATGGAGGGGGTGACAGCTTAGTATTTGAATTGCACACAAAAAGGCTTGTATAGGGCGCTGTTCACACCTGGGTAGTACACAGTATCCATCTTAAAGCCTATTAGTTACGCCTATACTATTAGACTAGGCGGGCTGCCCGGTACTATCCAAGTGCGCACCATGGAAACAGATACCCCAGTTTAAAATGCCCGCACTGATGGGCCTAGCTGCTCCCTGGAATAAAAAAGTGCAAAAATACATATATATAATATATGAGGTATTAGTTGATATTTTGGCCAAAATACGTAAGCTCGTAACCCGCGTCAAGGGTCCTCATGCTTACAAGTCCTACTCTAAACACAATCAGCAAAGCCACACTAAGAAGAATTAAAATTCCCCCAAAAAATCAAGAAAAAACACAGCAAAAAAGGGCAGCAATGTTTACCTGCCCAGATCTTCAAAGCCAAATGCACTACCAGGGTGCAGCAAACCCACATAAAGATGGCGGCTACACAGGTGCAAAATACTGATGAGACAATCACTCACAACCTACCATTTCATGGAGGGGGTGACTGCTTAGTATTTGAATTGCACACAAAAAGGCTTGTATAGGGTGCTGTTCACACTAGGGTAGTGCACAGTATCCGGCTTACAGCCTATTAGTTATGCCCATACTACTAGACTAGGCGGGCTGCCTGGTACTATCCAAGTGCACTCCATGGGAACAGACACCCCAGTTTACAATGCCCGCACTGATGGGCCTAGCTGCACCCTGGAATAAAAAAGTGCAAAATTTTGGGGGGAATTTAAATTCTTCTTAGTGTGGCTTTGCTGCTTGTGTTTAGAGTAAGACTCGTAAGCATGAGGACCCTTGTCGTGGGTTACGAGCTTACATATTTTGGTCAAAATATCAACTAATACCTCATATATTATATATATGTATTTTTGCACTTTTTTATTCCAGGGTGCAGCCAGGCCCATCAGTTCGGGCATTGTAAACTGGGGTGTCTGTTCCCATGGAGTGCACTTGGATAGTACCAGGCAGCCCGCCTAGTCTAATAGTATGGGCGTAACTAATAGGCTGTAAGCCGGATACTGTGC
This sequence comes from Phyllobates terribilis, assembly GCF_046119375.1. Taxonomy (NCBI): domain Eukaryota; kingdom Metazoa; phylum Chordata; class Amphibia; order Anura; family Dendrobatidae; genus Phyllobates; species Phyllobates terribilis. The sequence goes on from NW_027362763.1 coordinate 228,967,241, forward strand.
ACTACCCTAGTGTGAACAGCACCCTATACAAGCCTTTTTGTGTGCAATTCAAATACTAAGCAGTCACCCCCTCCATGAAATGGTAGGTTGTGAGTGATTATCTCATCAGTATTTTGCACCTGTGTAGCCGCCATCTTTATGTGGGTTTGCTGCACCCTGTTAGTGCATTTGGCTTTGAAGATTTCGGCAGGTAAACATTGCTGCCCTTTTTTTGCTGTGTTTTTTCTTGAATTCTTGGGGGAATTTTAAGACTGAAGGATCAAATTAACTTAACTGTATAAATAAATGCATGGATTTGTAAGAGGGCATGAGAACTAGTGATACACATAAGATAAAAATCATCCAAACTTACTGATATCCCCAGAATAAGAAAATAATTCCATGTGTTTAGGGGCATCGCAACTCTCTCCCAATGCCAGATGTCTGGTCAAAGAAGGATAGATTAGATGTTATGGGTGGTTGTTCGACTTTTCCCTTTTTGTTACCAGAGAGGTCACATTCTGTTATCAGAGAGATGCATCACCTTGTAGTCCTAGCTTAATAGTTATCTGTGTGAAGCCACTTGTTCTGAGATACTAAGCATTACATTGAGACTAGCAGGTTGACAATAGGGGAAAGTGGATCAACTGGGCGTAGAAACCAATCAGGCCACAGCTTTCATTTTTCAAATAAATCCTGACATGCTGAAATGTGATTTGTTTCTAGGAGCAACTCCTCCACTATTGTACAAGCTTCAATGAAATAGCCCCTGCTGTGACTCCCAACCCCACCCCCTCTCCTAACCCCATGGGAACACTCAAAAGTACTGCAAGTCAATTGTAGCCCCAATGCTTCACTTTGTGTATGTGTAAGATAAAAGTACAAACTTCAATAGTACATACCCAATCAAAATAACATGAGAAATAAATTAGTGTGTGCAGTCCCTTTAGTACTTTACCCCCTTCTATAGGTTTGACTTCCATATGTCCTCGTTTTTGTTACAACAGGATATCTTAAAATCTTTACAAGAATGCAGAGTTGGGATCCACCTGAACAAACAAGGCTCTTGAGATAAACTCACATTACTTTATTATGCGCCTTAGAAAAGCGTACAGTGAGTTGACCTTCAGGAGGTCTTTTATGCACAGAGTTCCTCCTTTGTAAGCTTTAATTATTATTTGGACATAGCTTAGAGTGAAATGCTAACAAAAATTCTTGTGGTATGAAGGGTATCACAAACGGTTCTCCATTATGATCCAGTAGCCGAAAATATTAATCCGATCCTTAGACCATAATAGTATCAATATCTAAATGATAGTTTGAATTTGAAAGTCATTTAAAATTAAAGTTTTCTCGAAACAGTTTCCTACTCTATTTTTTATGCCTAAAATCTGGTGGCCTGCTCTAAATATACCCCTTTTTGGGATAATCCCTGTCTGAAGGAATGTTCTCACCTGGAAGGATTCGGGAACTGGAAAAGACAGGGCCTGAAATATGTGTACCAGCTATATGTACAGTAGATGGGTTTCTTTGTTCATTTGACTATCTAAAACAAGAGTTTAACCTGAGTAACTCTCAGTTCTTTAAATACTTACAACTAAGGCATGCTATCAGAATTCAGGAGACCAGAGCAGATCTTATCAAATCTTACAGATTTTGTGTTATGTGCAAAAGCTACTAAGGGACAAATCTCACTGTTGCTGCTAAAATTTTGGTTTATCCCATGGCCCAAGTTAAGGCTAGGTGGGAGACGAACGTGGGAACCATTTCTATGGAGGAGTTTGGGGATCTTCTTGAATTGACAGGGAAGATCTCAATCAATACGGCCCAGAGAAGGTCCCAATTATTTCTGGTGCATGGGGTGTATAGGATCCCCAAAGCATTATGTAAGATGGGCCTAAGAGGAGAGGATTTTTGCCCGAGATCGGGGGTGGAAGTTGCAGCGTAAGTGCATATGTTTTGGTCTTGCTCCAAACTGGCTGAATTGTGGGAGATGCTGGAAAATTAATTATGGAAGTTTATGACCTTCAAATTACATTTGATCCCAAGGTATGTATTTTGGGTCTGGTAGCTGACGAGGTAGGGCCTGACCCAATCCAGTAGGCCATAACTAAAATATTATACCAGGTTAAAAAATCCATAGCCAAACATTGGTTAGGAGACAAGCTATCTGTGATAGAAGAAATAATCCCATGTCTGAACAGTACTATTATGATGTAAAAAGGTTTATAGTAAAAGGGGAGCAATAAAGAATTTTAGTAAACAGCTGGATCAGATGTTCTAAGGTGGTCCCTGAGGAGCTGGCGAGGGATGTGATATTTAATTTACTATTTTTCTAATTAAAATAAGTTGGAATTTGTGTTTGGTTGTAAGCGAAGGGAGATTAGCTGGTTTGGAGGAGAGGAGGTGGGTTCTGTGTTCAGTTGTATGGTCTTCTTTTACATAGAAGGAAAATGTAAATGATTTGTTGTATTGCATTTGTATGAGCTATACAATGATAAGCTGTACGTATAATGCTGATTATAACAAATGGTTAAATAAACGGTTCTTGATTTAAAAAAAAAATAAGGTCTTCAAAAAGTTCTGACCAAATCTAGAAATTTAGCTGCCAGGATGTCGAGAAAAGCACGAGAAATGCAAGTCAAAAAAAAAAAAAAAACATTTTGATGAGCATCAGGCAAACGGTGTCAGAAAACAGGACGTGGTCGACAATTAACAGTGCTCATCACTGCACAGTAACATATCTGCTCTATCGCTACATATTTGTCACTCTGCATACTTTCTAGTCTTACAAAAGTGTAAACTTGGGTAATCACACGACAAATCCTAAATTATTCTAAATTATTCCCGTATTTTATTTTTAAAAGAAAAAAAAAATGAATTTCAATCATCTACTGACAATCAGCCATTCTAAGATATCATCGGAAATCTGTGATCTTGATCCTCCTACAGATTCTCCATATGAAGATGCCCAATGAAATCCAGAAGATTTTTCTTCCCAGAAGCAACTGGACTTCCCAAATGGCTTTTAAGAATATAGTAATTGCTAATGGTCTTTGTAGCCACAGCATATTTCATAGTCCAATTAATAAAGTATAATATATATGTTATAAATGTATATGTATTCCTAACACAGCACCAGAATATGTTTTACTCACACACATATTAATATATGTCAGGTAAAATTACTTTTCATTTGGACATTTCGAGAAGATTGCTGACTGCTGAATACTCGGAGGTGGGGGGTATTTGGGCCTTTGGATAACCACAAAGCATATTCTGCAAAAGTTGAAATAGAATTATTGTTAAGCAATTTATAAAATCCTAAATTTCTTGTACAAATATGTAATCCCCCAGTATTTTGATAGAGCAGATTTGAAAGTCATATGTAATCCTATAGAGTGCCACTGGGACCTGTAACACATTGTGCTGTAGTGCATGTAAAGGCTCAATGGCACTAAAGGGTTTAGTTACCTGCCATCTGATACAATTTTACAAGCACTGTAGCCAGGGGAGCCTTAGCTATAATAATTAAGTTATCATAATAATGCATTCAGTACATTCACGTGATGGGATTTATCAAGCTTCTTGCTAGATTCATTCCTCTGAGATCTATAATGAAAACATAGATTTTACTCTAAACTTCACACTGTGGCAAAGTTACACAAACCCCCTCCTCGCGTAAAATAAATGTGTTCACGAAATCACATGTATCCGATTACTGTCCCCATGTCATAATATTACATTGAAATTATGTGTTAAACAGACCTCATAGTGTCGAAGCCTAAACATCGTGGACACAGAAACAAACACTTGTAAAATAGGAAATATTTCTATAAAGAAAATGTGTGCATTTCTTGGTGTCTGTGTGTGAGTGTATGTGTTAGTCCACGGCCCCACTATCAGTATTTGTTCAGTATTCAGTCAGTTTTTTTCTCAGGAGTGGGAGCCAAAACCTGGAGTGGGTGATAAATGTAGAATTGGTGACTTGTTTCTATTATACCTGTCCTCTGATTGTTCCTCATCTGGTTTTGTCTCCCACTCCTGAGAAAAAATACTGACCGAATACTGACCAAATACTGATAGTGGGGCCGTGGCCTTAGTGTGAATGTCTGCGTGTGTTGATGTATTTGTTTGTGTGCTGGTATATGTGTCAGTGTGTTGGTGGGTTTGTCTGCATGAGTGCATGTGTCTGTGTGTGTGTGTTTGTCTGCTAGTGTGCAGGTGTATGTTGGTGCATGTGTCTTTTTGTGTGCATGTCTGTCTGTCTATGTGTCAGTGAGTGTGAATCTGTCTATGTGTGTGTCAATGTGTGAGCGTGTTAGTGTTTTTGTCTGTGTGTTTGCAGGCGTGCTCGTGTGTGTGTCTGCCTCTCTGTTGTGTGCTTACAGATGTGTTGCACTTGTAATAACAGTAACATTGTGCCACCCACGTGTGCAGACTGAACATAAAGGATGTAATTAATATTCTAGAGATGTTTTCTCCTCTCATTCATCTGTGTCTATCGGTTTATTTACCCATCTTTCATCTAGGGAAGTTGTTAGATCCATGGGTTATGGTTTTGTGACCAGGCAGCCTCCTCTTAGCTATAGATATTAGTTCATAGCTATTAGTTGTCTCTACTCCACATTGTCTTGTTAAGTTAATCCTTTCTTGTCTTTTTGGAAATGGTGTCAGTCAACTCAACCAGATCCCAACTTCCGGCAAAACTGATGCAAAAATACATCAGGCATTTCCACCACCTTAGGTCTCTCTGCACATATGTCCAGCGCTCCATTGTTGCTTCTATTCAGTGTTTCACACCAGATGAAAACTGATGCAAGATCTGATCCCATTGTTGGAAATGGAAATGATTCCACCTGTCCAGTGTATCAGTAGTTGCCTGGACTGGCAACCGGATTACAAAATGCATGTAAGGCTATGTTCACACGGTCAGTATTTGGTCAGTATTTTACCTCAGTATTTGTAAGCCAAAATCAGGAGTGGAACAATCAGGGGAAAAGTATAATAGAAACACGTCACCACTTCTGTATTTATCACCCACTCCTGGTTTTGGCTTACAAATGCTGAGGTAAAATACTGACCAAATACTGAACGTGTGAACGTGGTCTTAAATTGTTATCCAGCACATGACCATGGAGGAAAATGGTGGGAAAGTTTGATGGCACCTGATGCACTTTTACATTAGTTTTGCCATTAGTTGTGATCCGGTTGAGTTCCATCAACCTCAAAAAACGGAGCCCGAGGCAGCAGATATATGTGAAACCAATCTTACTCCCTGGTGCTTTTCTGGGGCCAGAAACATTGTGATCCAACCACCAGACCGGAACCAGCACGTTTAGTGCAACAACTGATGCAAACAATGGAATCATTTTTTTCCATAATTTTCCATCCGGCATTTTATTAAACACCGGATAGTTCACGTTTCACCAATAAATTCTAGGTCAGAGGCATCATGGAACGTCAGTCATGAAGCAGATAGTAAATTTTGCTTTACGTTGTGAATTTGTGACTTTTATTTTCTGATTGTGTTTTTTTTTTTTTTTTTTCATTTTATTATGGTTTTGTTTGTCATTTGATTTGTTACAACCTTTTAAATGATACAAGATTGTTAAAATATTATTGTCCCTAAACCTACAATATCCCTGCCTTCCCCCAAAATGTACACAGAGTATCTTACAGTATCCAAAAGCCAAAAAATGGTAATATCTTCCTGAGATCCTACAAACCCTAAAACAATGCAGTAAAGAAATATGTCACTAAAATTCAGAAATCTATTCTGAGGTTACCTGAAGGTCATCTCCTGTCCATTTAGGATCTTGAGACGTTATTACTATGGTTTATTTGCATGAAAGAATTCATGATATTGTTGTTACTAAAGCTGCTTAGCTACCAGTGTATCCATAGAAAGGCTGAGAAACCTCCCAGTAAAATGCAGCGGCCACCTAGTGGCAGAAGTGCAGCACTAGATATGAAAAGCACATTATTTTGCATTACATTCAGTAAATAGCTGAATCATACTAGGCCTGGCTGCATCACATGTGTAGTTTGTGCTCAAAAGAAAGAAAAAAAAGCAAAAATTGCACAGTAGATGTATACAGGATGGTAAAATAAAATAAAAAAATCAGTGACGTACTATTATGTATACAAATATCATATTACGTTACTGACTTTATATATTGAATATATACATATATATATATATTACTTTACCGAGTTTCTGTTTTTTATTTTATTTTATTTTAGATTCCCATAATATAAATGTTAGCAATGCATCTTTAAAACAATCCTGGATGTATTAATATATTATATTACATTATATACCGTACATAGGAAATAAATGAACTAATATCGAAATGTCTATATTTTTAAACAATTAAAAATATACATTTTTAATAATAAAATGTTGAGACATATTTAAAGAGACATCCCCACAGGTGATTATCAATAATTAAAAAACTTTGCCAAATTAATTTTTCATTAATAATACTCCTTATCTATCATTTAGGTGCATTCTCACTTGCTTTTGTTTTAGTCTGTATATTCTTTTTGCAGATGGGATAGCACAACTGCTTGCATCACTTGATTTGATTGATCACCATTTTTTTTTTTTTAAGTAAAAGAAAATGTAAGGTGGAGAGCATGTTTCTCCATAAATACTCAGAACAATGGCATTAATGGAGAATGGATTGAAAATCTCATGCAAAACAATGCATCTGTTGTGAAATCCCACACAAACAGGGTTATTACCGTTCGTTCATTTGCATTTAATTGTAACTTTGTCCAGTGTAAAAGCACAGAACGATGCATGATAAATCTAAAACAAATCTATTGCTTTTTATTGATAAGAATTTTCTTAATCTTGAATACAAATATTTGCTATTGTTTTATATGTCAATATTTGCCAGTCCACTTTTTCTTATCACAGTACACTGCTAAAGTAATCCAATTTGTGTGAACAAAAAATGATGGCATATGCAAGACAATTACAACCCAATACTCAATGTGCAATCATTCATCAATTAATTGAAAATTTAGAAAAAAAATAGTAACATGTGGATGGCCTTTAGGCTGGTTTCATATTTTCATTACTGTGTAGGACATTATTTTGCAAAAATTCACAAATGTAGCAGTGAAATCTGTTTTTGATGGAACTGATAAAAACATGCTGCAAAAAGTGTGAACAAACATCCAGTTAGATTTCATAATGAGGCCCCAATATTATATATATATATATATATATATATATATATATATACATACACACATGCGCATGCTGTGGCCCCATTCTCCTTGTACAGTTGTACAGTGTATATATATATATATATATATATATATATATATATATATATATATATATATTCATATATATATACACACATATTTTATTTATATATATATATATATATATACATATACACACACACACATATATATATATATATATATATATATATATATATATATATATATATATATACATATATATATGAATGAGCACCTGTGGGGCACACTGATTCCTCTACCCCTCTCCCCAAACTGCTGCTATAGGCATACTTTTAATGTACCTTTATCTTGATAACTTGCTCAAATGTCAATTTGTGGCGAGCAGTCACAGGTATGTTAAAACGACTTCATGATGTTTTTGCCAATATGTCAACTTGATTTGCAAATCTCATGTGTCTTGTTTCAAATTAACCTAAATAAACCTTCCCTGCTCTTATGTAAATCAAAGCTGCCAAATATGTTCCCTAGCAGTGCATGTTCTTGTGTGCTACTTTCCAAAGTGCAGTCTATCCAATGGTAGGGTGAATTTGTTACTAATTATTCAGGGTGCTGTTGAAGACTCTGCTGATTGCCTCCCTTATATGATGATGCTGACCACTGAATTTAAACTATGCCATTCTTTAAATCAGCAGCTTGATGAATAAAAGCCATTAAATGAATATAACAGTATCATACCGGTCCTCTCAGTAGGAACCCAGCACTGCATATGACAGATGACATCATGCCACTGAATAGACCATAAGATGTCTGGACTGTGCATTTTATGTCTGTCACTATAGAGGAGTCCCTACTACAATCACGTCATGGGTGTAAAAATATAATATGTATATACAAAAATAATATTTAGTTATTATTGTTATTATTATTACAAATTATTATCTGCAATATAAATCCATAAAAAATTGTATACATTAGTAAAATCCATTTTTGTGAATTTACATTATGACAATAAATATTCTAATTCATTAGACTGCATATGACTGCAAGAGAAAAGGTGACAACTTTTTTGTTGTACAAGAAGTGTCAATTAGATAAAATATAATAAGGAATTTTGGTACATCTAGGAAAGCAAATGTCGCTTCAACCTTGCAGGAAAATGCCATAGAAGCTTATATATGAAGTGTTTGTATTTTGAATGGTGTTGGGTTTTAGTGTTAAAGACAATCCCTGTTCTGGGGTGACATCTATTTCCACTAGTGACAATGGCAGCTCTGAAGCACTGGGGACACCTGCAGAGTTACTGTATAGGTTTCTAGGATGCAAAGAGCACTATACAGGCATTAAGGTGTGAATGGTGCTGTGCAATTTACTGCAATTATAAAGGGATTAGATCATCTACAGCAGAAAGAATATTCGCAAGAAAACGAATATATAGAAGAATCACCATCCGGCTGACGTCTGTGTTTTCTGCAAATTATATATATACAAAAAGGACAAATAAGCTAATTTCTCAGGAGTTATCTGTTCCTGGGCGATGCTGCATCTGCAGTCTGCAAGGTGGAGAATAAAGCACAACAGGTAGCGCAAGAACCGCTTGTCCTTAGAAATAATCTAACTAATTATCCTTAAATACCCCAAGCACCATTGTGTAGAACTACAGATTACATAACTATCTAGAGATGCTGGGACTTTTAATTCTATGCCTACAGATGCTCCATATCAGTAGATAGTGTTGGGGTTACATTTTGGCAGAATGTAAACAATTAACGCAACTGCATTTCTAGAACTAGGACAGCACATTTCTGCGGTTTATCTCAGCTCATAATGAATGTGATATATAACACAAATACATTGTCAGCCCAGAAATGTGAGCGCAGGCTATTGTTCAGACGAGGACGGCGCGTTCTTTACCATAATGAAGTGTTACAATGTTGTAATGTTATGTTTGTAATGCCCAATGTTCTGTTCATAAAGGAGCAGTGTACATGTGCTTGACATTGTGCCCTTGTCACCCCTCCCCCATCACCAAACACACCCACCCTGCCCCAGCCCCCCTGTGCGACCAACGCTCGCATTAACCCTCATTACTAACGAGAATTATTAACCCCTATCCTGGGCACACAACTGGATGGAGCTGCAAAATTTCCCATTTTGGCAAAATCTATTTTTCTAGCAGGATTTTTTCTCTCTCTCTTCTCTCTTCCTTTCTGTGTACTCTCCTTTTCTGCTGTCTTGTCGCAGTCTCTTCCTCTCTTGTTTCTTTTTTCTCCCTCTATTCTTGCCTTTCATTCTTCTCTCTCATTCTTTCTCTCTTTGCTTTTTTCTGTCTGCTCTATTTTGTTTTCTATTCTTTCTTGTGTTCCTCTCTTCTCTCTTTCTTTCTCCCTTGTTCTCTTTTCTCGTTCTTTCAGTCTACTCTCTCTTGTCGCGCTCTCTTCCTCTTTTCTATTTCTTTCTCTCTCCCTCTATCCCTGTCTCTCATTCTTCTCTCTCCTTCGTTCTGTCTACTCTAATTTTCTGCTCTCTCTTATGGCAGTCTTTTACTCTCTTCTCTGTTTCTTTCTCTCTCCCTCTATTTCCATCTCTCATTCTTCTCTCACGCTCTCACTTCTCTCATTTTTTCTGTCTACTCTCTCTCTTTTTTATGCTCTCTCTTATGGCAGTCTTTTCCTCTCTTCTCTGTTTCTTTCTCTCTCCCTCTATTTCCATCTCTCATTCTTCTCTCACCCTCTCTCTTCTCTCATTCTTTCTGTCTACTCTCTCTCTTTTTTATGCTCTCTTATGGCAGTCTTTTCCTCTCTTCTCTGTTTCTTTCTCTCCCTCTATCTCTGTCTCTCAATCTCCTCTCTCCTTCTCTCTTCTCTCATTCGTTCTGCCTACTCTCTTTTTTCTGCCTTCTCTCTTGTGGCACTCTCTTTATCTTTTCTCTGTTTCTTTCTCTCTCCCTCTATCTCTGTCTCTCAATCTTCTCTCTCCTTCTCTCTTCTCTCATTCGTTCTGCCTACTCTCTTTTTTCTGCCTTCTCTCTTGTGGCACTCTCTTTATCTTTTCTCTGTTTCTTTCTCTCTTCCTCTATCTCTGCCTCTGATTTTTTTTTTCTCTTTCTTTCCTTATAAAACTCATACTTTCTCTGTTGTGCTAACTTGAAATTGATGGACAACAGCCCCAAATAATGGCAATATAAAACGTGGTCGCCAGCAGATGAAGAGTTAAATAGCAGTGGGATGCGTCTAATAACCTGATAATTAAGATTCCTGTTTTTCAGCAGAGGTCAGTAGGTGTACAAATATTTATCCAGCCCTTAGTTTCAGTAAATGCTTCTGCAATGACGCATGTATAAAAGACCCCCTTTCCAAAAAAAAAAACCCACAGTCCTGAAAGATTTGCCTATGGGTTTTGCTGCCAAATTCCTACAATCAAATGTCACTCAAAATCCCCCTTCTCCCATACAATGTGTATCTTGTTTCAAGATAATTAAATCTGCACATTAAACACTTGCTCTCAATGTGACTTTGTCTCCTCTCAAAATAAATAGAATCTTCTAAATAAACAAGGTTTAAAACTGAGTAAAGGGGGCTGCTGTCCACATATGAAACTGTCTAGAAGTATGTGCCCCCCACCACCACCCATCAGCAGCCCTCATAGACAACAGCAACTATTTCCTGTATAACTTCTAAAATCTATTTATTCCAACTCCTGATTATACAGCAGTGCAGGTATCAGTATGTGAGGATGAAGTGTGCTCGTCTATAGGAGAGAAAGAGCTGGAGGGGACATGATAGAAGGAAGGAAGAAGAGCAGGAGGAGAGCAGGAGGAGAGCAGGAGCAGAGCAGGACGGCTGCACTTGTTCCCAGGCGCCATGCATGCTGCACTCACAGAAAGACCTGTGGCTGTTGCCTGTATCACTTACCCAGCCCGAAGAAAGGCCATCATGGTGCAAACGCCGAGAGCACAAAATAAAGGAAAGCTTCCAGACTGGAAGTGTAAGCTGGGCTCCTGAAGAACTTGTGGTGGAAGAGGGTGGGTGCTTGGGGGGATCACAGCGTCCCCATCCTTCATTCCGGCTACCTTGTACACAGATTATTACCAACCACCAGTGCCAGACCATTCACTAACAGCCTCTACATCCTGCTCTCCAGCCCTGGCCTCAGCCTATGGGACAGAACAGCTGCTCCAGGACAAAGCCTGCTGCATCTTCTCCACTTCCTTCTTATATTATTAGTATTATTATTATTTTATATATATTTATATATATATATTTATTATGTACCTCTTTTTGCATTGAAACTTCAGTGCAACTAGTTCAGTATACGATTATTTATGTACATCTATATATTACTGTTCAAACTTCATCAACATTTATCTGCAAACTTTTCGGAAATACTATGTTACTATTGAAGTAGGATTGACCTGATATATTTACTGTATAATAAAAAGTATGAACTGTGATATGTACTAAGTATGTCCTGTATATGATATGCACTGTGTAATGTGCTCATTAATTAATAAGCTTAATGTATACATTAATTAATATATACTATAATAATATATACACTAATTAATATATACATTAATAATGTGTTATATTAACAAGATTAGAAAAAAATTGATTGACTTATATGAATAACATTATCAACCTGCTGCACTTAATACAGAGCAAGACGTTTTTCAACAAAATTACTCTAGCACCTAATATGTGTAATGTATAATATCTCAGCACTAGATCCAGTGCATATATCTATTATATAGTAAAGGAAGAAGTATTCATAAAACGAGTCAATGAACGCAATCATATATATATATATATATATATATATATATATATATATATATATATATATATACATACATACATACATACATACATACACATATATATATATATATATATATTTATATATATATATGTGTGTGTGTGTATACATATATATATAATATATACTATATATATATATATATATATATATATATATATATATATATATATATATATATAGATCTCCTCTATACTATAAACGTGGATGTGAGCGATGACATGTGATCCTGGTGTAGAAGTGAATATTCACACAGAAGGTGACACGGGAGATCTGTAGCATGGAGCACACATTGGAGGCTGCAGGCTTGCAGTGTTTCTCGTGGGAACGAAGTTCGTAGAATAATCGTCCTGTTGTGTCCATGATGCACAATAAATGACACAATGCTGATCACTGCTTTATGATAACTGGTCACACAGGCGGGATCTGAAAGTCAATGCCAAGCACGGCCACATCTTCATTGTATACGTTCATGTTTACTCACAAGATGCTGCTAATTACCAAGGCTGCTGATGATAGGCATTAACAAAGTGGGATGATGTGCAGCAATGGTGGTATCCATGCCACATATGCAGAACGGAAACTTGTGCACACAAAATTACAGATCTGGAGCACTGAAATTAATAGTGGTATTATTATTATTATTAATCTGGTGCACTGGTATTAATAGCGGTATTATTATTCTTATTATTATTAATCCGGAGCACTAGTATTAATAGTGTTTATTATTATTATTATTATTATTATTATTATTATTATTATTATTATTAAACACTGGTATTAATAATGGTAGTATTACATTTCATCTGAAGTACCAGTATTTATAGAGGTAGTAGAATTATTGATCTGGAGTACTGATATTAATAGTGCAGTATTATTACTGATCTGGAGTAGTGGCATTAACAGTGGTACTATTATTATTAATCTGGATCACTGATATTAATAGTGCAGTAGTATTACTGATCTGGAGCATTGGTATCAATAGTGGTAGTACTATTATTGATCTGGAGTACTGGTAGTAATATTGGTAATATTTTGATTCATCTGGAGCATTGGTATTATAAGTGGTGGTATTATTATTGATCTGAGGTACTGGTATTAATAGTGGTAGTATTATTATTGATCTGGGGTACTGGTATTAATAGTGGTAGTATTAATATAAATCTGAAGCACAATTAATAGTGGTAGAATTATTATACATCTAAAGCTTTGGCATTAATAGTGATAGTAGTAGTTTTAATCTGAGACAATATTAATAGTGGTAGTATTGATCTGGAGCACAGATATTAATAATGATAGTATTATTATTGGTAGTCGTGTTCTTCCTGATTTTATAATTTAAGAGGAAGCAGCTTTTGTATTATAATATTTCCTTTCATTGACATTGTTGTGATTACTAGTAAAGTTGTCTTATATTCAGTACTAGTGGTAGCTGTACTGCTCATTATTAGTTGTTGTGCTGCTGTAATTGCTGTATTAGTAGTGTTAGAGAAGCACTGCCAGTGTTTTATGTACGACTAGAAGTAATAATGCTGATATTTCTAGTAGTACTAGTGTGTTGTTTTTTTTATTTTCTGTTTACTATAGTAATACGATGTATTATTAACATTCCCAATGCATTTGTGCATATGGACAATATTAAGTGCACTTTTCTCCAAATATATTTGGCTATTTTTTATCTTCATTATAATAAATTGTATTTTTCATTTTAATCAAGTTATATAAAAATTATGATTCTTGTGAATCCCAGAATTCTACAGAATTGCTGGCCTAAATCATTGACATATACTGCGACATAATGCCTATGTAAAAGCTTATAAAGATTATCAACATACACAATATGTGCAATTGCAACACCAATAGTTACAGCAAAGATAACTACAACTAAAGCATGGGGACAAGCAGGACAGAGACAGAGATACGTACAGGTCAGCAGACTCCTGTCAGATGGCGGCTCTCCAATCTTTTCATAGGCATCCTTGTATGTGAGGATTCTGGGGACACTCATACATATTCATAACACTTGAAGTTAGGGTACCAGATGTCCTCCACGACGCATGCGCAGCACTCACTCACCATTATCCAGGCCTATGGTACATTGGTGCATGGTGCTGGTTTAGCAGACTTGCGTTTGTGTAAGTCAACCAGAGGCATTATATATCTAATAGCAGTGTGGTACATAATATATTTATAAATATATATATATACACACACATGCATATATTCATCTATCTATATGTTCTATACCTATAGACGTGCGCAAATATATATATAATTGCCATGACACTTGTGTACATCCTAATCTGTATACACGTGGTATACAATTATAGAAAAAAAATAAAATGATATTGTCATTCCATCTGCTAAAATTAAAAATATGTTGTGTGAACTACACTGTCAAAAGAAATAGGGCGGTTGTCATTTGTACCTATATGTGCATAGATGGCATTCTGCACCTTTAACTAACCATTAACTTCATATGTACCCAGGAAAATGAAGTTCCATGTTTTTGCTGAACATTATTCCTTGTTGTTGCACTCTTATTGTCTATGAAAATGAACAGTGCTATCATTCACAGAAATAGATAAATGGATAGATAATTGATAGAGATAGATGATAGGTAGATGAAAGATAGATGATAGAGATAGATAGATAGATAGATAGATAGATAGATAGATAGATAGATAGATAGATAGATAGATAGATAGAGGCAAAAATATATAAATAAAACGTGCATAACTAGACATACTGTTTTATGAAAATATAAAATAGATACGAAAGAAAATTAATCTATTTGTATCTGGTATATTGGTCTGCAAGGAAGAACACACACAAACAATAACCACAAGGAGAGCTCATTGCTTTCTATCAGGCCATTTGTAACACAATCTTGGGTTCCTGCTAAATAGAGTTGAACAACATATTTCACTGATAACATTCATGTATTTCAAAAGCTAATAACCCGTGAAGTAAAGTATGAAATATACATCCCAAGAAGCAGACATTAAAGGTAGGAACAAAGTAATAGACTACATTTAAGTTAAAAAGGCCATTTCATCTAACCTCCATCATTAATATTGGTCTGAGGGATACAGTAGTGTGCAGACAACATAAAACGGTAATGTTTCTAGTTAATTAGATCACAGGATGACTGATAATTCACGTCTGCAACATAAGAAATGAACCAGCCAGGTTACCACGAAAACAGTTCTATCTATCTATCTATGTATCCTCATATCTATCTATCTATCTATCTATCTATCTATCTATCTATCTATCTATCCTCATATCTATCTATCTATCCATTCTATATCTATCTATCTATCTGTATCTATCAATCATCTATCTGTCTGTATATCCATCTATCCATATCTAGCTCTCCATCGTTGTATATCTCTCTATCACCTATATATTTATATATCTATCTATCTAATCCTCCTACTATATGTATACATGTATATATAGTAGAAGGATTTTATATATATATATATATATATATATATATATATGTATATATAAATATATATATATATGCACAACAATGCATATCACTTAAAAAATGTGAAAAAAAAAACAAAAACAAGAAACTGTAACATTTAAATTATGACAGAACATTATTATTATTACTATTACAATTATTATTTGCTACGTGTTAAATATACATATAAAGACATATACAATGTAGAAAACATCAACCTATAGTGTTGCATGTTATGCCTATGTAATGAAGAAAATAATAGTAGTCGTAATAACAATAATAATAATAATAGACATTGGTCACATGTGTGCCACCTAATAAAAAAAAAATCATCCAAATCAGATGTGTGACATATATAATGCTCCATCCCTGTTACATTATTGCCTCTTCCCCTGCTTTGCTTTATCACAGTGGAGGGGGAAGCATCTCATGGTTAATGTTTGGGTTTGTTGGTAAAGTTTAGCTTAGTAAATACAAGGTGGCGCTCTTCTCCTCTGCTCCATTATTCGTGCTCTCTCATCTGCCTGCTCAATGCTACAAGAATATATTACTGCAGGACACAACACCAAATTCCATGCTGGAATGTCAATAATTCTTCTGTGAAAATGTATAAGAAATCAGAGTGAACATGAGCTGGAGCAGGCTTCACATCCTGCCTGATCATGGCTGATCCTACCCAGCTCGCTCTGCACTGTGTGCTGTGGGTGTCTCTGGGTATTGAGTGCCTGGCAGAGCTGGCAGCAATCAGGACAATAGATACCACTCCATAGCCCCCAAATCTATCAAACTAATCTGCAACAAAGACAATTTGATTTCCAGAAAAGACGTCCTGCAACACTCATTAAGCACAAGTCATTTCCATTTTTTATATCGCCTCCTCATTTACAAATCTACTGTATCAACGCCAGTCAATGGAACGAATTTCTTAAGTAAATTAGAAATAAATAAAAGACATAGATAATCAACTTACATATAATTAGTGCGCCTTGATTTATTTTTGGAGGAGTCTGTTAATAAGCAAGAAAAAAAAAACTGCAGCCTAAATTGATTTAGATAAAAATCGTCACTTAAGGCGGTTACAATGTGCTGTATATTATATATTATTACTACCAGCCATAATATAAGGAGGAGTTCTGCTATCATGCAGCCACCATAGACATCAATGAGACACAATGCACTAGGACATATAAATGGACGTCATTAGTATAAATATGAATATGGTTAATGTACTTCATAAAGACATTTTATAGTCTCCATGGCCTTTAGTCAGGATTCTAGAGAAGAACAGAAATATACAAATTGAATTTACTAAAGTGCTTCTGCTGTCAATGCAGCTAATAAATAGAATTTCTATGTGCTAAGAGGGGTAAGGGTTCCACCATATATCACAATAGTACTCTGTGACCTTATCTTGGGTGGGGGGTTGGGGGGTCATTTATTAAATAAGGATGCCTCCCACAAAGGACTGAGATTTTCATAGTCTTTAATCGTGTACGAAATATTACGAAACATCTTTTGAGGACTCAAATTTTTACATACGAATTTTTTTTGTATCTATCCATAAATATTGAATATTCTGTTAATTACATGTATAAACCGGCCCTTTTACATGCGGATATATAGGGGGGGGGGGGGAGAAGGATGACCTCTATATACATTAATGGTGCAAAAGCAAGGGACAGATATATCTTTTTTTTTTTTATCTTTTAATATCACTTTACATAAACAAAAAAAAAAATGTAACAGATTGTAACACGAAAAAAGTTCCAGGCTTGCACTGAACGAATTCATTGACATGACGTGTAATAAGAAACAACATATCACTGCACTGAATAAACCGGACTGGACTTTGGGACGAAGAGCTTGCACTTTATACAGAGAAGCACACTGAAACCAGTAGGAGTCTGTTAGATGGACGCTTAGACTGTCATCAGAATACAATGGAGTTCACATTTTGGTACACATTTACTAGAACATCCTTGCTGTCCTTCCCCACCCCAACACACATAGATGCAGTGATCACAATTCCACATATCCCTTGTTATACAACTATTTACAAAATCAACAGTACATTTCTTCTTCAACTAATAATTCTGTATTTACAAAAAAAAAAAAAAAAAAGGCCGCCAGAAGAGACATGCAGATTGAGACCTCTAATTAGTGGTTCATTAAACCCTACACAGTTGGCTTTTGGCCTGGGAACTCTTCTCATGCATCCTACAATCCCCTTATATTTTTGTTCTACCAAAGCCTGTAGACATTGCAATACAAGGTCTCATTCTTCATTGTTATTCCATCCTGGGTCTATGTGGCAGCTTTAGGATTAGACTGGAAGTGTTCATCATTAATGTGGAAAGTCTTTTTTGTTTTTTTTTGTTGTTAAATATGTGTTTATTTAAACGTACCATTCGTTAAAATTTGATGAGAGCGTGCTGTGACTGGACGTGTGATGTACTGCTGAGGAGGAAGGGGATAAGGAACTTGTGCTCTGGTTTTCTGAAGTAGGAGACACAATTGTTGGGGGCGTTGAAGATTCATAGCCTGAGCTGGCTGCTGGGGAAGGCTGGGACCCCTGGGAAGAAGATTCGTGGACCTATACAAGAGAGAGAGAGAGAAAAAAAACGTATATCTATAAAAGCCATTCACAATCCTAATCCCTATAGATCCATTATAGATTTTATACATCCACTGTAATAACAAGCAAGTGGCACAACGTTGTCAACTTCTGCTAGGGTTTCCCTCCATCTTTTATTATCTAACACACAATCCTTATTTATTCCTGGAAGAATACAAGAGATTGGATGCGGGGTGTAGACTGTCAGAAAGCTTTTTTGTTGGTTGCCAGGGGTGGAAAAAAAGGGGTTTTAACAGCAACGTGGGTAGCATTTGTTCTCTGTTATCAATGGGTCAGGAATATATAGACTCTGACTGTATATACTGTAGCAAGAAATAAAGTTAGCTTTGTATACATTGTGGCTACCTCTTAAATATATGACTTGTACAATGGAGAAATATTCAACGATCAATGTTGCAAGTTATGTCTATAGAATGGACTGCATAAAAATAATGAAATATCAGGAGTATAGCAGGACACATAAAAACAATACCAGAGATGTCAATTGGGCATTGTAGCACTATAGTGATAAAAGGAAATAGGATTCTAGCACTGAAGCAATAGGAGTTTACATTTGAGACTTTACTCTCTGGACAAATAATATAGAACTGAGATGAAATACATAGTAGCAATATAATTGTATATGTAGTAAAAATATTCTATATGTTCATAAATATTTTAGCAATGCAGAATCATAGTATAAAACGATATATATATATATATATATATATATATATATATATATATAGAAAGAAAGATCTATATATTTATTTACAGAGAAAAAGAGAGATCCTTCTATCCAGCTATATATACAGAGAAAGAGATCTACATACATATATATACAAATAGAAATATATATATATATATATACAGAGAGAAGGCGTCTATCTATTTATATATATTTTATATATATATATATATATATATATATATATATATATATATATACAGAGAAAAAAAGAGAAATCCATCTTCTATATATATATGTGTGTGTGCATATATAGTACTCAGTCAGTATTATCTAAACTAAAACTATAATACTAGCAAATATACATATAAACATAAACTATAATATACACAGAGTATATAGTAGTATATGTATGGTAGCTAGAAAAAATGGACACGCAGTAGCAGAAACTAAATATATAATGACTGAAGCATTGATGGCTATTTCACTGACATAGATATAAGACAGAAAACTATTCCAAGAGTATCTAGAAACACGAGGTGTGGGCAGTTTGGTCTGTGATCGGTTCCTGGATGTCAGGGCACAATATACAGCAGTTTCTTTACCTTCATGTGTTTTCTGAGGGAGCTCGGGTGGGTGTAGGACTTGTCACACATCTTACACAGATAGGGCTTGTCTGAAGTATGGACGTGCATGTGTTTTTTACGGTCGCTGCTATTTGCAAATCGTCTGTCACAGCCTTCAAACTCACACTTAAAAGGTTTCTCTCCTATTATAAAATGCACAAGAAAATAAAACAAACAAATGTAATACAATCCACTAACCCAGCGAAATATGCATGAAATGAATTTATAATGAACATCGCAACATATTTTATACAAATTAATTTTTCTATTTTATTTATTCAAATAAAACTAGCCTATAAAACGAAAGATGGATTACTTTATCTATTGTGTATCCTTGTTTTATTACATACTGTATGTTTTAAGCGCAAATATTAAAAAAAGGACCCCTATCATCGAGTCCCCTCCCGCCCACCCTCTTTTCTTTTCTGGCATATGAGATCCCACATTTGTCTCCCGGTCACTGCTATAGCTTGGCTTTGATTGATGGCAATGACTACATAACTCGATTTTTTAACAAATATTTGTCAATTTCAAATGAAAATTGGTTAATTGAATATTTAGCACGGATTTCCGCGGTAACACAATTAAGCTTATCCGGCTCTGAGACAGATCTGACAGGTCGACAAGTTTATTTTTATTCTGCTGGAAGACATCAATAAATAAACATAGGCTGCGAACGGATCCAGCGCCAATAACGGAGGTAAAAAGAAATAAATAACGTTAAAAAAATCGCCATGCGAATATTCATCAGACATTATACGGGTATAATAAATAAAGAGTGAAATGTATCATAGAATATAACTGAGCTTATAGGAAGATTGTAACGGAATATTGCACGATCTGGACAATTTAAAAAGGAAATAATAAGATAGAAGAAAGGAGATAAATACCTGTATGAGTTCTCTTGTGGATTTTAAGGTTCTCTGATCTGGCAAAGACTTTCCCGCACCCAGGGAAGGGGCAGGGGAAGGGTTTTTCACCTGTGTGGACTCTGATGTGGTTGACCAGTTTGTATTTGGCTTTAAAGGGCTTTCCTTCTCGGGCGCATTCTTCCCAGAAACATATATGGTTGGACTGCTCGGGTCCCCCAACGTGCTCCACTGTGACATGTGTGACCAGCTCGTGCATGGTGCTGAAAGTTTTGTTGCACGACTTTTTGGGGTTTGACAACTGTTCGGGTTCAATCCATTTGCAAATGAGTTCTTGCTTGATCGGCTGCCTCATGTAACGGAAGAAGGCCCCTGCTCCATGGTGGGCAGCCATATTCATGTTCATAGGGCCGTAACCATGAAGTTGGGTGGACGCATAGTGCTCAGATCTGGGGCTGGTCACCTGTCCATACTGGTCTGGTCTCCCATACATGTCTCCAGAGAAGCCCAGCCTCATCTGTCCGTTCACCACGTTAGGAGAACCATGGCCGGCGGCTTGCTCGTGTAGTCCTGGAAAAATCAAGTGTCCTGTAGCATCAGTGTGGCCGTGGGGTCCACCAAAGCCCCCCGCAGCGGAGGCGAACAGGCTGTGCTGGGCACTGGCAGCTTCACCGAAGCCCCGATTGCGGAACAGAAAGTCCCGGGTGGAGTTGAAGGCTGCGCTGGAGTAGGAGCTGACATGTCCCGGGTGGTGGTGGTGCCCCAGAGCCGCCGCCGCAGCGTAGCCCGGAGCCTGGGAAGTGAATGCAGTCTGGCCAGAGGCGAGATCGTGGCTGCTGGGGTTAATCTTGAAGGCGCCCATTCCATCTGCAAAAGGGTTGATGCCTAGACCCACTTCGCGATCCGTCACGTCGCCCGTGGAGTGATGATGCCTGGAAGAGCCGAAGGTAGTGACTCCTATGGCCGGGTACTGGGGTCCTGCGTCCAGCAGCATTGCTTCTCCTTCCTAGATCGCCCAACAACAAGACTGTGCGCTGCTCAGGAGGAGATCGATCGTGATCGCGCTGCTTTACATCGATGAGATCTCAGCTATGGAGCAAAACTACAGCTGTTTGTGCACCGGGATTGCAGCACAAACTGTAGACAGAGGATTGTGCATGGGAATGTTGTTATTATTCTGGGAGATTTCTTCCTTCTCTTGTTTTATTTTTTTTTCTGCGATCAAATCATGCACAATATTGTCTTTTGCGGTTTATCTTCCTGGGGAGAAACTTTCACCTCCTCAGTCGGGCGTTGAGCTGGAGACTGATAGCGGCAATCATTCCTGCAGATAAATGAATTGAAAGGACGACTCAGTCCCCCCTTGATGAATGGGTGGAGGGGGCGGAGTCACGTATGGACGGACGTCAGAGCCCATTGGTGGTCGCCCTCTCCCCCCTGCACCCCTGCCTCTCCTACCAAGGCCTCCCAGAGGCCCAGCCTCCCTGTCATTGGCTGCCTGCACTCATCCATCCCAGGTATTGTGTCAGGGAGGCTGACACTGCTCAGGACAAACAATGTTTTTAGGAGTAGCAACTTTTTTTTTTCCAGCCCAAATTCTACAGGAGGGAAAAAAAATCTTGCAAAACCCACTTTACTTCTTCACTTCTCCACATCTTATTCCTAGAACAACAAGCCTTCTTTATTTTCTCAATATACATCTACACTGCAGTCATCACCTAAACATAACATTACAAGGGAGGTGAATTTTCTGCATGTCTTCCCTTTCTTTTATTTCAGAATTATTCCTTGTATTCTGCACCCATCACAACACAGGTGGGTGACAATTTTTTTTTAAATTATTTTATTTCATTCATTTATTTATTCTTTTTCCTAATCTGTTTTTCTGATTGTTTATTAACTCTTTGTATGTGTTGTGTTTTATTTTCTCCATTCCAGGCTTTTTTTTAATATATTTATTTTTTCTAACAGCACGGTATATATTTGCTGACATTGAAAATCCCCTTTTTTTTTACATAGTTCACAAATCAGTCACCCTCGTCACAGTTATTGAAATTCCCCTATAGCCACCCCAGGACTGTAGAAAAAGCAGGCAGAGTCATTACTGACCGCCAGAGAGAATGTACTTACCTTCAGATGAGTGAGCAGGGAAGGGACTACACTCCCTTTGATTTGCTCAGCAAAATGCAGATCTTTGGATTCAGTGCAAACATACAACACTTACTTGTTTTATTTTAGATGCAAATCACGATTAACCTGTCTGTCCCCACAGAGCAAAGTCTGTAGGAATAATGAGCATATCTTGATTGTGCCCCTCCAATAACAGCCAGGTCCATATATTACACCAAGGACTGGATAGCAGGGGCTTGTGCTTTATGAGCCTATGGGCTGCTGCTTGTAATGTATTAATACATTTGCTATGAATTTTACACCATCATTTGCCCCTTTATTTACACTGCCATTATTCTCTCCTGTGCATATTCATTAGCTTTAATTATTTTCTAGTAATGGAATTTGTGGCAGAAATCATTCCATATACCCTTTGTTATCTGCCTCAATGACTCTTTCTTGCAACTCTCACTCCTTGACAAAGAAAACTTTAGCGCATCTTTTCAATTGGGGAGGGGGGGGGGTCTGAGTAAACTGCCCAAACCAGGTAGCAATGCTATTGAAATTGCAATGGGCTCACTTTACATGTCCTTATCATAACAATGGGCTAGAACTCACATTTCCAGCTACAGAAATCCACTTTTTGACCACGTGAATATTCCAAATCCCATTATATTCCTTTTATTGTACAGCTATTTATTTAAAGGGAGAGAAAAAAAATGGCAACCATAAATCTAGAGATAGTATTAGTAACCCCTCCATACACATGGTCAGGGAAAACATATGTATAGGACAATGAAAGGGAAAACGTAAAATATGCATGGAATCCATTGAAAGGTGCTGTTGTCATTATGGCAGGCTTCAGCTCACCTCCTCTATTTTTATTAATAACTATCACAGACACCTAATAGATGCTACAGCCTTGCATTATTTGGTTTATTACAGTTCTGATCCAGTACACATCAGATAGATATAAACGTGTAAATTTCCACGCAAAAAAAAAAAAAGAAAAGAAGTTGAAGTTGTAGAAGTTATCAAGTGGGATTTGCGACGCTCTCTGCAGGGAAGGAGACTTGTGCTAGTTCAAAGCCACATGCAACAACGTGACAATATAAGCCATTAAAATATCATCCTGACGGCTCATTTCTGCCTCATCATTATACTTTCCCTAACCGCTTCTAGAAAACCGAGAAATAAGCGATGACAGCATGAAGGAACAACTAAGTTTCTCCCAAGAAGATCACAAGAAGCCATTCCTGCAACAGGTGGAGCAGTAGGTAAGCCAGAGAACATATACATAACCCCAAACTAATACTCCCAGCCAGCAGCCCCATTCCCCATCCTCTCCTGTGTAGATGGGGCATATCTTTTCACATGGATTGTTTGTTCAGAAAATCTATTGTGCTGACCCTTAAATAGCAATCAGAAAGAATATCTTAGGTGAGAATAGGTTGGAGAGGGTATTACCATGCCAATAGACTGTGGGAATGGGAAGAAATAGGCTTCCGCTCCTGCTTTCTAAAGATCCCTTCATTCTGTGTTTTAGCATTGCCTCGGGATGGAAAATTAGGATGGAAAAAAAAGAGGACTGTTATATTTAATTGCCATCTCCATAGCCCGCTCAGATTGATATATTTTACACATGCTCACTCAGTCCACAGGCAGACAGATAGATATACAGATAGATAGATAGATAGATAGATAGATAGATAGATAGATAGATAGATAGATAGATAGATAGATAGATAGATAGATATGCAGAGAGATAGATAGACAGACAGATAGATAGACAGATAGATAGATAGATAGATAGATAGATAGATAGATAGATAGATAGATAGATAGATAGATATGCAGAGAGATAGATAGACAGGCAGACAGATAGATAGATAGATATGGGATAGATAGATAGATAGATAGACAGGCAGACAGATAGATAGATAGATAGATAGATAGATAGATAGATAGATAGATATGCAGACAGATAGATAGACAGGCAGACAGATAGATAGATAGATAGATAGATATGGGATAGATAGATAGATAGATAGATAGATATGGGATAGATATGCAGAGAGATAGATAGATAGATAGATAGATAGATAGATAGATATGTATGTGATATGCTATCATAGTAGAGAGGTTTAAATGTGAATTAGGCAGATACTATCGACACATGTATTTGAGATGGGTCGATAAACGTACCCCACTTTTTTACACTTTATTTGGAGTGCTGATTGCATTTTTTATTTTCTATATAGTGGTCGGTGTCTAGGCGCTTGCACCCAATATACCATGGTGCCACTGTTACCACTTTTTTTTTCTAGATAGATAGATGTTAGATAGGTAATTGATTGATAGATTGATTGACAGATGTTAAATAGATATACAGATCTATAGATAGATAGATAGACAGACAGACAGACAGATAGATAGATAGATAGATAGATAGATAGATAGATAGATAGATAGATAGATGTGACATGCAACCACAGTAGAAAGGTTTAAATGTGTTTGTCAGTTTGGCCCACGATTATTTTATTTCCCATGCTGGTGGCATCAGATTGTTCTCTGCTCTAATGTGAATTAATGTTACTTCAGTATACATTTGCTTTACAATGAAAGCAGAATAAACAATGCCAGAACATGGAAGTAAATAATTTACATGTAGCTTTTTTTTTTATTGTTCTTTGCTAAACGTGAACGGGAACAGAAGTATTTATGTATTTATTTTTTTATAAATTATTATTATTACTCCTGGAAATGTAGTTAGATGAGTGTTGGAGGACTTCTTCATTGAAGTCGCCGACTTTTGAAATACCAGGGAGTTTGACCTCTGACCTAAGACCAACCACATGAGCGAATGGAGGATCCTCTAAATATTAGGTAGATACATATTATTTGAAAATCCTCCTAAAACCCAGTGTATTTCTGTCGTTAAATGGTGAAGCACAGCACCGTCGTTCTACCTTAGTGTATAGACCTGCAGGACACAAGGCTGGTTTCTACAGCTGTACATTTACATATGGACCTGTATTGTTTCACCAAACATTGCAGCAAGTTTCTCCAGGTGCTGTTATATGAGACATGTCCACAAGTGTTAGGACCTGCAAGTTGTGACTTTCCTCTATTCATGTCTCACTAATCTGTGTGATGTTTCTGCAGTTATGTGATAAAGATATATAAATATAATGCAATATATGTATATACATGTATAAATGTGTGTACATATGTATGTATACAGATTTTCCTCTACATTTTGACTGACACTGGCAAATATAGCAAACTCCGCATCCAACATACACACACAGGTTGATCCTAGTGCACTGCTTGATATGCTGACAATTAGGGTAGTAATATGCCTGTTCCGTGTTCTGTAATATATTTACTACTATATATATTTTTGATGTAAAATAGCACATCCTTCACTGTCCATTCCCATTTCTAGAACATGAATATGCATGGTAAATGTAAAGCATCAGAGCTAAAAATTCACCAGTCATTTTGTATCAATTAATATGATGTAAATGTTAATGTACAGAACACACTTATCATATATTTACTCATGAAGTATACTGCTAGCATTACATCAGATTTTTTTTACTAGATCAGCACAAAATCCAAAGGAATGCAGGCAGGAATCCCTAGCTGTATGCCATCAATAAGTGGAAACATGAGCGGTGCATTCACCATCATGCACAGAAATCCTTCAGGGAGCTGTGCATGTAGAGCCTGGTCATGCTTCACATGTGTGTCATACCATCTACACTTGGCAGAATACATGAAAATCTAGAAGTGGGAATGGAGACTGTGTTACTTGTTATCCCCAATGTAAATATGTGTACATTTACATTCCAGGGAGGGCTGCACCCCCTTATCCTTAGGTCACACTCTGTCCTAAGATGGGGTTCTGCAGACTACGATAAAGGAGGGTCTGTTCCATCATGAAGGACTCCAGTAAGTATAAAATATATCCTGGTTAAGGCTCAGGGGGGATCATATATTTTTAAGCTTTGTTTCCAAGTCCATAGCCTGAACACAAATCAGTGACAGAGCATCTGCTTAATCCTGCACACTGGCCATTCATTTGGAGGTGCTAGAATTAATATTTGACGGCTCTCTCATTGTAACATGCACCCCTGACCCGGGTTGACTGCATTGTCACATTACTCTATGACATATTCATCTGGAATTCATTTACGGACGATTTGATTGGAATGAGCTTTGACATGTATTGGATCTTATTAAAAAAGCGCACTTTGATCTTGCTGATAGGGTTTACATGATATGTCCCATCCTTACTAGGGACACCATGCTTTGACAATGTGGTGGCTACCACGTCTCCACAATGAGGACTCAGTAGTTAGAGCTGACTGACGCCTTCTTTGACAGAGATACTTTAATCTAGTAGCTGGGATGTCAAATACCCAATGCATGGGACACTTATCACCCACTTGCTCCCTATAGAATCATTTTACTTCTCAGGACCGAGAAGGATTCAATGGATTAGCAGCTAGTGGTGACTATAGGGTAGAATTATCGATCCGTAAATTGATCAGATTTTACATTTATTTAACAATAGATGTAAAGAAGAATTAAGGCTTCAATGCATTACAGAGCAGAGGGCATTTTACAACCAGTTGTGGATTATTTTGTCAGTAAACTACAAATATTATATCTTATGGCTTTATCATGTTCGCACCCCATTGTAAGAGAGGCATGTTTGTATGTATGTGATTTTATGTATGCGCGTGCTGCTGTTTGTGTATACTTGTATTTTTGTATGTGTGTTAGTGTGCATTCTTGTATTTGTGTGTGTGTCTGTTGCTGTGTGTATGTTTGTATTTGTGTTTGTGTTGCTGTGTGTGTTGCTGTGTGTTTGGCATGTGTATGCTTGTATCTGTGTGTTTGTATGTGTGTATTTGTGTGCATGCCTGTGTTTGTGTGTGTTGCTGTGTGTGTGTTGCTGTGCGTATGCTTGTATTTGTGTGTATGCCTGTATTTGTGTTCGTGTTGCTGTGTGTGTTGCTGTGTGTATGCCTGTATTTGTGTGTTTGTATGTGTGTATTTGTGTGTATGCCTGTATTTGTGTGTGGTGCTGTGCGTATGCTTTTATTTATGTGTGTGTTGGAGTATGTATGCTCCTATTTGTGTGTGTTGGTGTGTGTATGTTCGAATTTGTGTGTGTTGTAGTGTGTGTTGGTGTGTGCATGCTCATATTTGTATTTTCGTGGGTGTTGCTGTGTATGTGTGTTGCTGTGTGTGTTGCTGTCTGTGTTGCTGTGTGTATGGTTGTACTGTGTATTAGTTACACAGAACCACATGCTGAAGAGCATCAAAGCCAATCCATTTTGTATATGTTGATGCTGGATCATATGCCCCCGTTTATTCGCATGGTATAAATGACGATTGTGTTTACATTTATTTTTGGTGTTGGTGTAAATCAGATGCGTTCGATAAATGAATAGTCAGATCCCCCAGATGTCTTGTATCTCCATTGAGCGCAGTGAGGACACAAGTGGGAGCAGAAGCCTGCAGAGAGCGACACATGAAGTCAGGAGGCGCTTGGAGGCCGCACTTTAATTAGGTAAGATTCTGTCTGCATGATCAGCCTACAATTGGCTTCCCAAAGTTGACGAAACATTTTATTACCTTATTTAAAAGTTACTAATTGCCAAAAAAAAAAAATGCCACCAATTAATACATAATTGTATTTTCTACATGGATCTATCTGCTCTGTCATTCCAAAGAGTGCAAAGCAATAAAGAGAACATCTACTATATCGTAAAGAACAGTGATCTCTATGTCTTTCATCGCAACAATCTAGGCCACTGACTACGCGACACATGGACTTTTGCAATACAATAAAAATTATTTATTTGTATCAAATACAATGGGTAAGTGTGTTATTTAGTATATTTCACATGCAAGTGTTAGCCTGGAAGTCATGGCCTGTGTGATTATAGATCTATCTGCATGTACTATATCGCTCTTTAAAGCGATCTCTATACCATCGTGGCTACCTATTGAGCTATATAGCGTGAATGAAACCGTAGGTTAGTTTCTATATCATATGTCTTCTACAGATATATTTGTATATCACATATGTACCTGTAGATGTGCCCTTTTATACGGTATCTAAATCTCTGTCATGTGCATCTAATTAGTCCTGTAAGAAAAGTGTCCTTTATCCAGTTTTTGTGTCTTAAAACTAAAAAAACAGGAGAAAATACGGCGTGTAGGTATTACCCCATACATATCAACGTTTTGTATATGGGAAAGTATGTAGACATTAGGTTTCCGACGAAAAGAAAGTTTTACATGTACAATTGGCTACAACTATCACACTCTGACCCAGGTCAAGTTACAATAAACTAGTGTCTTACCATATTTTTATATATTCAGAATCTTCCCCAAAAGAAAATGTACGAAGGACACTAATGATTAGGAGTAAAAGTATCTGTCTTTACGACTTGTTTTACTCAACTTTTCTATGAGATCTATCTAATATCTATCTGTCTATCTTTATATCCATTATCTCTCTATTTATCCTCATATCTATCTATCTATCATTTTATCTATTATCTATCTATCTATCTATCTATCTATCTATCTTTCTATCTATCCATTCATATACTACCTAGCTATCTTTATATCTATTATCTATCTATCTATCCTCATATCTATCTATTATCTATCTATCTATCTATCCATCTATCCGTATTTTGCAGAATTTGAGCATTATTTGAATTTATTTCTCAATTAGTACACTCAAAGTTAATCCATCGGCTGGATCCTAGATCTTCAACAATAAATAATCTCTTCAACATTCTCATACATGTGCAAAGAAAAAAAAAGTGCGTGCATATATATATATATATATATATATATATATATATATATATATATATATATATATATACATATATGTATACAAAAAAGTGCGTGTATATATATATATATGTATATGTATACATATATACCTACAAATAGGTGAGTGTGTATATATATATATATATACACACACTTTTCTGTATGTATATATGTATACATACAATTAAGATACATACTGTATATTGTGTTGTTAATACGAGCACTGAAATAGCCTGCTGAGGTTCCTTGCCCGTTCCAGAGTATATGTATGCGTGCGTGTGTACATATGTACACTTATGCATGTATATTCATATATATATGTATGTATATATATAATGCTATATATATATATATATATATATATATATATATATATATATATATATATATATATATACATGCTCTCATTGAGATACACATATTTGTATTAGCAGCAATACATTTATGAATGTCAGGTAAGTAAACAGGCAGAATGTGACCATGTGAACTGTGTATTGCAGACAGTGAGAAATCATTCCACAGCACTGAACTTTGTACATAGCATCTCAACAGGCGGAAAAAAACTTTAACACTTATAGTTTACAAATAAATGATGAGGAGATCTGAAGAGTGTGAGGAGTGTGTGTAATGCAGATATTTCATGTGTAAATATATCAGATCTATTTGCATTCAGAGAAAATGAGAAGTAGCTCCCCAGACTGACCCTGCATAAGAGTAAACAGCAACATTATCTGATTGTATAGGGCGTACACATATGGAGCATGCATGGGTATATATTTGTGCTGTGTGCATGTATGTTTATATATGATATGTGCATGTATGTTTATATATGATATGTGCATGTATGTTTATATATGATATGTGCATGTATGTTTATATATGATATGTGCATGTATGTTTATATATGATATGTGCATGTATGTTTATATATGATATGTGCATGCATGTTTATATATGATATGTGCATGTATGTTTATATATTATATGTGCATGCATGTTTATATATGATATGTGTGATGTGTGCATGTATGGGTATATATGTGTGATTTGTGCATACATTATTATATATGTGTGACTGTGTAAATATCACATGTAAGTCTGCAGCCTGCTTATTGTAGTTCACATCATTCACACATCAGAAGATTTAACTGTAAACAATCTACAAATTTCAAGAAATATCTTGTGTTCTGGTGAATTCCAGTTTCCACCTATAGCCAAATACTTAAAATGTCCTTAATGCAATGGTGATATGAATATACATATATATGGATATATATATTTTTCTATTTTTTTTTCGTCCAAGAAATGCTAGGACTACTTTCATAATCAACACTTTAGATGTATAAAACGTATAATAAAAAGTTTGATTACAAGATATTTCCCTGCACCTTTTTATCTTTTAAGCTGAAATAATGTTAAAAAAAACACAAAAAGAAAACCAAGCAGTGTCAGAAAGCACCCGGCAGCACAGTGCTGAGTATGAAGGGGGAGCAGACCGCAACCTGGGCTGTGCGCAGGCGCACTGTGCGCTCTCCTACCAGCCTTTCAGCAAGACCTGTCAGCGGTGACGTCAATCATCCCAGGACAGCCAATCAGAGCGCGGGGGTTATTGTTCAGCTCTCTGGGCAGTGGCAGTGTCTATGAATCTCTATTCAGCGTCTCAATGCTTCCTGCTGCTGCTTCTCAAGCATTGGGGATTCCACTTTAGACATAAAAGAAAAAAAAACTTGGAAAAACTTTTGAGACAAAAAAAAATATTTTTTCTTTTTTTTTTCCCTGTCCCCCCACAGCCAGGTGATTGTAGCTATAGCTGCAATGAGTGTGGATGCTTTAGGGAACACAGTGATGGACCCTGCTTTTTCCAAACGGAATCCGACGCTGAGAATAGTAGACTTGGCAGGAGCTCATCATCATCATCACCACCATCATCATCACCACCCCCCTCAGACTATGACAGGCTTCCCTGGCTACATGGGTCATTCCCACTCAATGGCTCATGTGCACCCTGGGGAGTTTGCTGCTGCGACTGATTCTCGCCTAGGGCCAAGTCCTGCATTCCGGCCAGAACACATGGGGCATCATCCAGCGGCCCTCAAACTCAGCCCTGCCCATACCCCTCACCACCATCACCACCATCACATGGCAGCAGGCCATGCTGAGGCTGCCTCCAGTCACACAGGAGCATTTGTACCGTCTCACTCAGCAAGTGTGTCCTTCTCAACAATCCCCCACTCAGCTCAGTCTATCCCTGCAGGTAGGGACTTTTTAATAGGGAGAGATCTGACAGTACAAGTGATGCCAGGTCTGAGTGATCAGCACTCTACAGCATCTTCTCACCATGGAATGTTTGTCTCAACAACAGGTAGCTACCCTGGGCAGCATGGCCACCACACGGATCCTGGAAGCCATCCCTACTTTTCTGGACCCCATCATGAGCAGCATTCCCATGCAACCCCAGGTGGCCACCAGCCTCTAAACGGACAGATAAGATTGGGGCTACCTGGAGACATGTATGCCAGGTCTGATCATTTCACTCAGCCAGTGTCTAGGACGGATCCTTTCTCCTCTGCAGCTCTACACAGTGGTTACAGCAGTGGCATGAACTTGAATATGAACTTAGCTCCTCATCACGGTCCTGGAGCCTTCTTCCGTTACATGAGACAAGCTATCAAGCAGGAACTCATCTGCAAGTGGCTAGAGGAGGACCAGCTTTCAAAAAAACTTTGCTCCAAAACTTTCAGCACCATGCACGAGCTGGTCACACATGTCACAGTGGAGCACGTTGGGGGACCCGAGCAGTCCAGCCATATATGTTTCTGGGAAGAATGCGCCCGAGAAGGAAAGCCCTTTAAAGCCAAATACAAACTGGTCAACCACATCAGAGTCCACACAGGTGAAAAACCCTTCCCCTGCCCCTTCCCTGGGTGCGGGAAAGTCTTTGCCAGATCAGAGAACCTTAAAATCCACAAGAGAACTCATACAGGTCAGTGCAAGACGCGATTTTTTTCTTGACAGCTCTTTATAATTGTGTTATTAATATTATTATTATCATGGTCATATATAGAAATCACGTGTTGTACATATACTTACTACACATTGCCTTTGACCATCACACGTTACACAGCATTGAAAGAAATTGATTACAATCCCCAGAGATATTTTATGGCCACTTCCATCTTGTGATCTGATTGATTTAAAGCTCTGGGGATTAGAAATGAATCAAGCTACTAAAATAAAGGGGGTAAATAGATTTCTGCACGTGGTTGTAAACTTTCATTCTACCTAATTAATATTTATGAAAAATACCAAACAATTCATACAGGCTCCACAAATGTGATTTTATGGTCAGGAAAGGAAAACTATTTAAGTGTGGATTACTGTGTGCTAAATATATTCATTTGTCATTTTATCTGACATCTTCTTTTCTTTAACAGTCTTTAAGGAGAAAAAAAAAATCTGGCCTTGCATCTTTAAATAACATGATGCTAGATAGATCGATCGATAGATAAATAAACAGATAAATAGATGGGTTTTCTCTTTATAGAAATACATCGAATAAATATATATATACCCACACACACACACATATATATATATATTCACTCACTCACTTATCTGTTTTCTATTTTGAATAGAAATTAATTATAATTCTCAAGTTCATATATAGCATTATATTTTCTTTATGTATTATGTGTATTAAATATTACATGTGTAGCATTACATATGATGAGATAGTGATGACCTAAGTGCACGTACACTGGTGTATTTTACTGATTCTATACTGATTTTATGCATTTCAATAATATTAATATAACAAATACACAGACGTCTGTATTTGCACCGCCTCCAGCATGTCTCATTCCTTTGCTTTCTAGCAGTGTATTGTTGCTTTGCTTTCCATTCCGTTCATTAAAAAAAAAAGACAAATTCTCAAATTCTCAGTTTTACTGGTAGTTGTGAACAGGTGCTACTATGCATCTTGAAGAACATGTTGCCTTTGATGATAGACTATCTTTCAAGAAAACAAACTTTCCCTCTTTATTTGGAATCTCCTACTCTACAAGCTTGTAGTGGAGGAAATTATCAGATTCCAAAATCTACATTAAAGTCGAAAAGCAAAGAGGAGAAAAAAAAAACACATTTTATACCTCTGGAGAGCAGAATAGATAGAAATACAATGCTCCATCTAGTATAATTGGGAACTTTAACATTAAATCTTGGAATGGACTTTATAATAAGAGACAATGCCCCCTCTATACATAACCATGTGAGGAGACTAGAGATAAATGTTATCCGTAAAATACCTAATTATTCATTTAATGGATATCTATCTATCTATCTATCTATCTATCTATCTATCTATCTATCTATCTATCTATCTATATATCATCTATCTCACACACTCATGAACATTTCCTATGCATATAAGCACAGTGTGTTTTCCAGTGCTGCAATAAAATATACATAGGAATTAAGACTATATTTGAATATTCCTGTTTCTTTTATTGTACAATTGAAACCTTTCAGCACAGACATTAATGAATGGCTGCACTTACTGTTACCGAGAGATATTAAAACACACTGCACAATCCCACATTTAATATGGACGATTTCCCATGAGACTCCCAAGTTAGTGCTCGGATATAATTTTATAATGTGCCTGACTGGTATTTAAGGTATTTAAGGACAACAGATGGAAAGCAGTTTAGTTCTTACTGTACAGTGGGCTTCAGCCTTGTGGCAAGCTATGGGAAGAAGTGAGCAAAAAGTGTAGTTTGAGAAATTGTGCAGGTAGTAACAGTATATATATATATATATATATATATATATATATATATATATATATATATATATATATATATATACATATAGATATATAACAAATGGAAATAGTAGGCCACATTCAGAATCTATGCTTGTATATATAATATGCAAATTACAGCTGCTTTTATAATAAAAGTATAATTTAAAATGCTGTACAATAAAAACTTAATTTAGTAATATATGTAAAATATGTTATGCATGTAGTTTGATGAGTTATTATTATGTTTAATATATAACATCCCACATGAAAAAAATGGGGTGACCTGTTGAATCATGTGCAGTTAGGATTTTTTTTTTCTGATGCTGTCATGCAACTGTTTGTAATATATATTATTTTCATTATTATTTTATTTTTGACTATTATGTTTCAATATTTAGTGTACAATTCTAAAGAGGGATATATTTAAAAAGAAATCCCAAATAAATATATATGTATATATGTTTTTCTTTTTAACTAATAAGGTACACTTTTTAATTGTAAGGAGTATTGGTAATAATTACTGCATTATTACTTAGGATTACAATTATGTTATGCATTTATTATATATAAATAGTATGAGAATATATTATACATACATATAATTAATATATACATAAATTATATCTTCAGACATTATAGTGTCCTGTAGGCTATTTTTAATAATATTTTTTTTTCTTGTTCTACATTTTTCTTCCAGGAGAAAAACCCTTTAAATGTGAGTTTGAAGGCTGTGACAGACGTTTTGCCAATAGTAGTGACAGAAAGAAGCATTCCCATGTCCACACCAGCGACAAACCCTATAACTGTAAAGTGAGAGGCTGTGATAAATCCTACACACACCCAAGCTCACTGAGAAAACACATGAAAGTGCACTGTAAATCTCCACCTCCAAGCTCAGGCTATGAGTCCTCCATACCTTCTCTGGTGTCCCCATCCTCTGATTCTGGACAGGACCCTCCAGCTGCAACCTCTCATTCTGAGCCAATATCATCTTCACAAGCCAACCTGAGCGAATGGTATGTGTGCCAGAGCTCAGGAGCAAGTGGCATCCCCACTCCACCTAGTCACACTCCTTCACCTGAACACAGGAAGGCCTCCTACAACAATTGTGAAGCTAGGCCCAACTACTGACTACTCCCAACCCAGTGCAACTCTCTTATGGTTTACTGAGCATAAGTACTGGATTTTATAGAGACTGCTAAAGAGAAAGAGCTTGCCTGTCAAGGGCAACCCAGAACCAATGAAAGTAAAAGTTTATTTGATATGATCACAAATAAAACCATTGTGTATAGTATGTGATTGAATATGAGGTCACGATTGGACCAACACCATTGGATCCCTCCATCTGTCTATGCTGTATTTAACCTGAAAAGCACACCTAAAACCTTTACCTTGTCCAATCTTCTATTCACTTTTCAGGAAAGCCCATCACCAAGGAACCAAAGTGTTTTGTCAAGGATTTGTACACAACTGAATTCTATAAGTATTTCCAAATATGCCCTCATAATGTGATGCTTAACTCTTTGTCAACTGCAGTGCTAGTGCTTTTATAAAGTGTTTGTTATTTTAAGTTATTTTATTTTTTTTTACTGGTTTGTATAAAATTCCAATAAAATATTTTAATAGTTGTCATGTTCACAGCCAGATGTACATATATGTATAAAAGGATTCTATAGAGTATGCTGGTATGTATATATTTTCTTTTATGTAAAGGGACCAAGTTTGGTCACCTGGACTACACTATGGGAATGTGTAATTATTTTATTAAATTTGCCACTTTTTTTTTTTTTTTGAAGAGCCATGAGGTGTTCACAGTATTCTTAAAATAATGTTATTGTACAGACAGAACAATGAAACATGTTTGTGAAGTGTCTTTTAATTATGACTTACAAGAGCTTATATCATGTTCTGTAAAATAAACTGTTTTTGTACCATGAACTGGAGCATTTATCTGATTTCTGAGGCCTCAATTGTCATATTTGAACTATAAAAAAAAACTAAGAGAATGGGGAATAAATACAACCTGGGATTGCACTTTAATTTTCTTATGGGTATGCCCTCTATTCTTCATGAGGTTTTGGATACAATGTAGCTGTAGTCCACTTTATCACCAGATGCTAAGAAGTGTTATATTGTTATAAAGCAGTGATAATGAGTCATTGATCAGTAAGTGCTATTAGGATAAATGGAATCTTGGTATTTAGCTCTCTCAGGTCATCCTGACTTGACCATTTCTCTTCTCAAGATGGTGACTGTGAGTTCTCCATAGCTAGAAAATGTATGCAGAGCATCTGCAGAACACTTTGCATATGAGAGATAAGATCTGCTTCCCATTCTTGTCTTTGGGTGTGAATTTCTCAAACTGTTGGCTTCTATAGACTAATCACCTTTAATTTTTCATTTCCTTGTTACAGATGTCTGCCCTGTTGCTCTCAAGGTAATCTAGACAGTCACAGCTGAAAGCTTGAATATTATGCTTTAGACATCAAAGCCTCTCTCTACAAAGAAGTATTCTTCTCAACGGTGAATCTTCATGGTAAGTTAGGATTTCTATGGCAATAGGCAAGTCATACTTAATTCTTGAAAGGCTAAGTCTGGAGCCTGTGCACCCTTTTCATGGAGGACATAATATTTACGTCTAAAGAAGTCTTTCTCTTGTGTGTACACGTAGATATTTTTTTGTTTGACTCCAACTAAATCATTTAATTTCCAGTAAACAAAAAAACACGCGAAAGAGAGCACTTGTTCCAGATCATAATAAAAATGGATAATAATGTGAGCGAAGAAAAGGGGCCTCCTGAATTGAGGCGTCAGGAAACTTTTGTTTCTGCTTTTCTTCAGTGATCAGAGAATTCATTTTGATTTGATGGCCAAGTTTCAAAAGGCAAGGAAATGGTTTTTAAGGAGAAGAATGGAAGAAAGGACTAATCAAGTTCGGGTTGTTCAAAGAGTCTGGTTTTGGGGTTGAAAGTGTGAGTTTTATGGTGCATCAGCATGCCACGTTAGGGTCTCTATGGTAATGAGCACAGCAATAGCAAGCTGCCTTCAAAGGAGGCACACTCCATTTGAGACACAGTCTATTAAGATACATTTGGGCTGACCTCTGGTATCTTTTTTTTTGCTTAATGCAGCAGATTTTCTTTTTCTGTTATAAAATGTTATTTATGATATATATATATATATATATATATATATATATATATATATATATGTATATATACATTATCAAATGGATGCAAATCTCCCCCAAGGAAACTGACAACACTTCCTATCAAGGATAAAAAAAAATCCACAATAACAAGGATATCCAAAATAGTGAGAAAGTAAGGAACACTATTATCGCTATTTTGGTATACATCTATTTCCATATATATATATATATATATATATATATATATATATATATATATATATATATATATATATATTCGTAAATAAATAAATATATATATATATATGTAGAAATACATGTATATATATGGAAATAAATGCATATGTCTAATATAAATATATTGCCTATATAGATTTATAGTGTATTATTGTTATTGAAAATATTGATACTCATTGCATACTATATAAACCATTATAAAAGGGCAGATGCGACAATTCTAATTGTTTGGGAATGTTCTCTGCCTCAACCATTTGCATACACACTTATGTCTATGTACATTCCTCAACCATATATATATATATATACTGGCTGATGAATCTGGGTGCTTTTAACCCCCTCATTGCTAGGGTTGGCTCAGTGGTCTCTGGCAGAAAATGGGATAAAGGCTATGTGCAAGTAATTGTCTTGTTGTTTATTTTATCCAAGTACCTCTATGAATGGGAGAAAAATAAACACGACGAAAAAAAATCCAAACAGTTCACTCCCTTTAGTGCTAGTTCATGTGGCTGAATAAAAAGGATGGACCGACTTCTATTGAGCTGGCAGATCTTTGAAGTGGGAGTTATTATCTGGGACATACTTCCTTGTTGTCCTAACAACGTTGATGAAACGTTAAAGGTTCTTTGTCAGCGATTTGTGAAGTCCAAGCAGCCAGTTAGCTGAAAAGCCACTCAGCACCCCTGCAAAATAGATTATCTCAATGGGGACATAGCTAAAAAAAACAACCGACTTCTATCACGTTTAATATTCTAATGTTATATTGTGTGCGGCTTTCTGTCCTGGATGATATATACAGATTTGATGAAATAATTACTGAGTATTTTCATAGGCATCAACAAAATATATTACTAGTGTTACCAATAAATATCACATCCACTGCTGTTACTACTCTTTATTACTGTTAGAGCAATGAATAATTCATATTCTACTTCTATTACTAACAGCAACAAAAGCATAAACATTTTCATAACTGACAATATTAATACAATTAATAATGCTGCAATTATTTGTTTTCTAATAACACTACTACTACTAAAACTAATACTGTTACTACTGCTAAGGCCATGTTCACACGTTCAGTATCTGGTCAGTATTTTACCTCAGTATTTGTAAGCCAAAACCAGGAGTGGGTGATAAATACAGAAGTGGTGACGTGTTTCTATTATACTTTTCCTCTGATTGTTCCTCTCCTGGTTTTGGCTTACAGATACTGAGGTAAAATACTAACCAAATACTGATCGTGTGAACGTAGCCTTATAACAATGCTAGGTCTGTGTCATCCCAACCTTAATTTAATACTATACATTAAATGTAATCATCATGACTTCTGTTCGATGATATAAAGAATCGCATGCCATGTGCTATTTTCACATATGATCGGCAAGTATAATACCAGAACATGGAAAGCCGCAGCGTTTTGCACTGGTGTACACTAGACCGCATGACCCACCATTAGATAGGAGTAACTGGAACATTTTCTTCCTAAGAATGCCTTATTATGCCTGCTCCAGTGTATATAAAGATGCCCAGGGCTCAGGATGTTAAGTGAAGCTCCTATTTCCAGGACAGGTGTAGACTGTGTTGATAAAGTGCAGGTTTAATCCCTCCCTGCCCTATGCACCTCTCCAGCACAGGGGGCTTGGCTGCTTTGCAGATGCCCCCCTTTGAGGCTGCCCACAGTGGTGATTTGGGTTCCCTGCTCATCTGTCCGCAGGGAGCTGGGCTGTGATTACAAATTTACTTAGCACGGTCCATGGAAAGGTTTTAAGGTCACTAGGAACTTAAGAACTATTTAACTGACATTAACTAGCCCCAGCAAAAGCAGCCAGCACTTTCTGCAGTCCCTTCCTGATTTTTTCTCCTGTGCAGAATAGCAATATACAGCATATAGTATCCAGAATAGTGGCTAATGGCCGGTCACATCTCTATAGTGGTGCTCATTCATCCCATAGGTGACAATAGAAGTGCAATGGACTGGACCTGTGACTGTATTTCTGATGGGGGCGCTGTTGCTATAGCTGTTCATAAGGCATTCGATTGTATAAACTGATATAGTTGGTTTCTTCAACACACGATCATCATCATCTTTGGTATACATTGTGAACAAGTATCAAACTCTGTTGGTGACTCTGTTAGAGTCGTTTTTTCAAAGAGATCTATCTGTGGAATGGATTTTTGAATAAAGGCATAATATTAGTTTAATATAACTGGATTCTGTTTAGGCAGCTCTCCTTACCCAAAATGTGCACTCTACACACATACATATTTTTTGGCAGGGTAAATACTGTATACATTTTTTTGCAGGGTAAATTTATACTATTTTTTTGCAGGCTAAATACTATATATATATATATATATATATATATATATATATATATATATATTGCAGGATAAATATTGCATACGTATTTCTTTGCAGGGTAAATACTCTATACATTTTTTTGCAGGGTTAATACCGTATGCATATTTTTGCAGAGTAAATGTATACATGTTTTTTTCAGGGTAAATGCTGTATACATTTTGCAAGGTAAATACTGTATATATATATATATATATATATATATATATATATATATATATATATAATTATTTTTTTTTTTCAGAGTAAATACTATGTATATATATTTTTTCAGAGTGAATGTAACCATATTTTTGCAGGGTAAACACTGTATATATGTATATAAATATATATTTTTTTCAGAGTAAATACTATATATATATTTTTGCAGGGTAAATACTGTATATATGGATTTTTTTTGCAAGGTACATACTGTATAAGTATTTTTGGAAGGGCAAATACTGTATACTTATTTTCTTTTGCAGACGGTCTATGATATTACAACCTTATTGCTTTTACATAGAATCTGTATGCTCTGCACCTATCACAGTCAGTTAATGGGGCAGTTCTTATGTCACACATATTTAGGAGAAGATGAAGTGTCCACGGCACAGAACACCCCACTCGGGCTCACAGCTGTAGTGACCAGGCATTCCCCGTGTGATTTCGTGGTTAATGTTAGTGTCGTGATAATCTTCTACATGATCCACTGGTGTAAAGTGAGACATGTACACGAGCTACAATATCCATAGTCCACATCTACCACTGCACAGGACATCATTTTTTATGCTTGGTAATTGATATGATTATTACGCACACACTGGGGGTCAAGATTGACAATTCCTTTGGATAAATGGATATATTTGCATTGATTGCTGATTCTGTAAAAATTACACTTCAGAGCTCTTTGGTGTTATTTCCTATGCTTGATTTGTTTAATTATTCGTTGTCTCAGCATCTATCATTGAGCACAGGACTTGAGACTGATGATCGCAAAATATGCGGGTTTGAAATATTAGGGGATGTAGCTTGGAGAGAGACTTGTGCTTCATCAGGGCTTCTGACACATGCTAGCTTTTTATACTCTGTTCTATCTATCTATCTATCTATCTATCTATCTATCTATCTATCTATCTATCTATCTTCCTTTACCTCTCTATCACCTATCTTTTTATATGTCTCTCTATCTAATTATCCTACTGTATGTATATATAGTAGGAGGATCATATATACATATATATATATATATATATATATATATATATATATATATATATATATATATATATATACATATATATATATTCTTTCTTTATCTCACTAAACCTTTCCAGATCTTTTAGGTGCATACATTTTATGTTAAAGTAAATTATTGCCTGTAATTGCATATAACAATGGCAGTATGGGATGCCAGGTTTTGCCACTGCAAATTCAGATCATCAAAATAAAGTGTTTTTTGGTCAGCCAGGCTAGGCCAATGAATGATTCTAACAACTATTCTATAACATTTTGAATCAATGAGAAAGTCAGGAGGTTACAAATGATTTCTGCCTGAAAACAGGAAATCTTTAGACTTGCAGATGGTGGAAAGTAAACTTATATTTTCTGTAAAGGGCTATATAACAGATGACCCCTCCGATCCCTACATACAGTATGTTTGGTCTTGTGTTTTGACATCTAATGCACAAGGTTTGATGCTTCTCCCTGCACTGAACAGTAAAATGCTGCATGAGGTATTATTCTGTATTGCTTTGGCCTCATTTCCACCAATCCAGCCATCCAGCTTATTCCCCCTCTGGCATGGCAGTTAAATGTTGGAGGGCAACTCAAGTGAGGACAGATGCCACAGTTTGCTATGGATCATTCATATTCTGGTGAATATATTGCTGTCATGAATTAGACATGAACTAATTTTCATAAATTCAAATTTGCAGTGAATTGAGGATTGCATAACTTCAAAGCCTCCGAACAACCTAAAAAGAAGTATGTAATACTCTGAGAAATCCTAGAAATATATCCAGCTCCTTTCAAGTTCTTTAACACAAACACTGCCTTAATAATGTTAAGGTAACCTCATCATAGAAAAAGTTGGTAATTCGGTAGTAACCAATAGCCTATTTAATAACACCACGCAGACAGACAGACTGCATGTTTTTAAAAATTAGAAAAGGTTCTAAAATGATACCTTTATGTCTAATGTTTCAGGCCTCTCACTTCCTATCTCTTTTGCGAGGAGCTGTGATATCGTCTCACTATCCTAAGTCTCCCTAAAAAAAAGCTGCTGCATTCCTTGCTTTTGGCTTTTATACAGACTTTGATAAGCCCTCCAGATTGGCTGCGCTATACCATTAGATAGACTTTATGCACAGTCGTGCCTGAGATCATGTAAGCCTTTTGTGGCTGATGTAATCTTTTACAATGTGCAAAATATCCACTTGCAAATGATTCGATTTTGCTGGGACTTGTTATTTTCACAAAATGCAACACAAATTTGATTTTTGCCGAATCAATTTGCTTTTTTCTACGATTGGCCCTTCAAAGTGTCAGATCAGAAAATGTGTTTTTTATTTCAGCTCACCAGTTCTGTAGTATAAATTGGTGCAAAAAAAATGGAAGAAATCTGATGCTATTTTGACTTCAGTTTTTATGATTTGAAGCACAAAAAAACTAATACTGATGGCATGGATATATTGAATCCTAGGCCATATCTGGCTATGAGTAATGGCTCAGTGAGCAACAATGTATTGTCCCTGGCTTGTACATAAGAAAAACGATAAGAAAAACAATTGGAAACAATTACTATACTGTATGTGAGCTTGACCTACACTATACAAAATATTATAGGAAAACATCTGGTAAGTTACATAATATCCCATCCACATCAAGTGGTTTAAAGCAGAGTTATCAGCAGAAGGGGAACAGATAAAGAAATGTCAACATTTGGGCTAGTCCTTAAAGGGGGTGCCTTATTCGACCCTATATACATTCTACAAGGGTTTTCCCTATCTGAGACCCCACTATGAGCCAGAGTGGACAATTGATCTTTACAGTCTCACATGCTTTAGCAGATGTGAGCTATCCAATAACTACATTTACATGGTCGGCCATTCATCTGAATGACTGCCATCTAATACTACAGTATATTCATCCTGCAGGAAAAATGAAAATGTTGCTTTTCCTGGCAAAATAAGATGTTTGCCCAGTTATCCACCACAAAATACTTATACAATCGCATAATAGATTATGATCAGTGTTTGTTAAATCTTTAAAAAGAATCTGTCAGCAGGCTTTTGCTATGTAATCTGAAGACAGCATGATGTAGGGGTTAAAACACAGATTTCAGCAATGCTGCTCTTATCAAGCTCTGTGCTATTGTTTGCTTACAATGATTGTTTTAAAAATACCAAAAATAGAACATGTGCCAGGACAAAAGATCATTGAGACATATTAAAAGATGATTTTTTATTAGATATAAGCATAAAAGCATATATTAAAAATCCCAAAATACAAACACAGACAAATTGGTGTTTGAGCTGCTGTGGGAACCCCACTCAATATATACCTACATATTTACAACAGGCACTTAATATCCTTTAAAAGCTACTGCAGGAACAACGGGATCAGGAGGAAGGTAAGTACTCAAGTACACTTTTACCAAAGTCCAACAAATTCTCCAATTTTCTTTTTGTCCACCAGTGGATTTGTTTGTTCAACTAGTGACGTCAGATCTTGAAAAAGTTCCTAAGGCACTCACTAGAGGCAACCAATCTAAAGCTACAACCCCTGGCAAAAATTATGGAATCACCGGGCTCGGAGGATGTTCATTCAGTTGTTTAATGTTGTTGAAAAAAGCAGATCAAAGACATGGCACAAAACTAAAGTCATTTCAAATGGCAACTTTAGGGCTTTAAGAAACACTAAAAGAAATCAAGATAAAAAATGTGGTACTCAGTAAGGGCAAGTTTTTTCAGACCAAGCAGAGGGAAAAAATTTTGGAATCACTCAATTCTGAGGAAAAAGTTATGGAATCATGAAAAACAAACACACAAAAGAACACTCCAATACATCACTAGAATTTTGTTGCACCACCTCTGGCTTTAATAACAGCTTGCAGTCTCTGAGGCATGGACTTAATGAGTGACAAATAGTACTCTTCATCAATCTGGCTCCAACTTTCTCTGATTGCTGTTGCCAGATCAGCTTTGCAGGTTGGAGCCTTGTCATGGACCATTTTGTTCAACTTCCACCAAAGATTTTCAATTGGATTGAGATCCGGACTATTTGCAAGCCATGACATTGACCTTATTTGTCTTCTTTCAATGAATGTTTTCACAGTTTTTGCTCTAAGGCAGGATGCATTATCATCTTGAAAAATGATGTCAGCATCCCCAAACGTCCTTTCAATTGATGGGATAAGAAAACT
This sequence comes from Phyllobates terribilis, assembly GCF_046119375.1. NCBI lineage: Eukaryota > Metazoa > Chordata > Amphibia > Anura > Dendrobatidae > Phyllobates > Phyllobates terribilis. The sequence goes on from NW_027362763.1 coordinate 229,011,475, forward strand.
GTCCAAAATATCCATGTAAACTTGGGCATTTATTAAAGATGTAATGACAGCCATCTCTCCAGTGCCTTTACCTGACATGCAGCCCCATATCATCAATGACTGTGGAAATTTGCATGTTTTCTTCATGCAGTCATCTTTATAAATCTCATTGGGATGGCACCAAACAAAAGTTCCAGCATCATCACCTTGCCCAATGCAGATTCGCGATTCATCACTGAATATGACTTTCATCCAGAGTCCACGATTGATTTTCCTTAGCCCATTGTAACCTTGTTTTTTTTCTGTTTAGGTGTTAATGATGGCGTATGTTTAGCTTTTTTTAGCCATTTCCTTTAGGCAGTTTCTTACAGTTTGGTCACAGACATTGACTCCAGTTTCCTCCCATTCGTTCCTCATTTGTTTTGTTGTGCATTTCCTGTTTTGGAGACATATTGCTTTAAGTTTCTGGTCTTAACGCTTTGATGTCTTCCTTGGTCTACCAGAATGTTTGCCTTTAACAACCTTCCCATGTTGTTTGTATTTGGTCCAGATTTTAGACACAGCTGACTGTGAACAACCAACATCTTTTACAACATTGCGTGATGATTTACCTTCTTTTAAGAGTTTGATAAACCTCTCCTTTGTTTCAATTGACATCTCGTGTTGGGGCCATCATTCATGTCAGTCCACTTGGTGCAACAGCTCTCCAAGGTGTGATCACTCCTTTTTAGATGCAGACTAATGAGCAGATCTAATTTGATGCAGGTGTTAGTTTTGGAAATGAAACTTTACAGGGTGATTCCATATTTTTTTCCTCAGAATTGAGTGATTCCATATTTTTTTCCCTCTGCTTGGTCTGAAAAAAATTACCCTTGCTGAGTACCACATTTTTAATCTTTATTTCTTTTAGTGTTTCTTAAAGCCCTAAAGTTGCCATTTGAAATGACTTTAGTTTTGTGTCATGTCTGTGATCTGCTTTTTTTCAACAACATTAAACAACTGAATGAACATCCTCCGAGCCTGGTGATTCCATCATTTTTGCCAGGGGTTGTAAAAGAAAGTCTATCAAGGAACCACAACAAATGAGGGATGTGGTCATTAAGCCATCTGACAAAGGGAGAATGTGGTGATATGGCCAGTCACAATGTATGAAAGGGAAATTCACAAACAAATTCGTAATGAAAAATGTTATAAAAAACTGACAATTAATCCCCTTAGTGCATTTCAATCCCAACTCAAAGATCTTCTACTAAAAGCAGTTGATAATAGGATACTTACCAAAAACCAAATGGAGGGTCTTCTACTGAAGACCCCTACCATTTCTACCATCTACCTCCTCCCCAAAGATCCACAAGGATCCCCTTAACCCACCAGGACTGCCAATTGTCTCGGGTTTGAATAATCTGTGTGAACATGGAAACCCTGCTCTCATACATCAGGAACACAGGTGATGTACTTTTAAAACTGTATTGTCTTCACATTGAAAAGCACATGCTCCTCCCTACATGCGATGTGAAATCACTATACATCTCGATTAAGCATCAGGACGGACTAAAAGCGGCAAGAGCATTTTTGATAATGAATGATATGGAAGATTTCATGAGGCCCTTTCATATATACTTACAACTTCTTTCTGTTTAAGGACTCCCTCCACCTGCAGCTCCAGAGCACCCCAAAGGGGGCTGCTTGCGTATCTTCATTTGTGAACTTGTTCCTGGGGCTGATCTTCTTTACCCACCCAGACCCCCTGATCCAACAGATTAAATTTTGGGGCAGCTAATGATGATGATGATATTCTGCTGATTTGGCAGGTTCCCGCTTGTGATCTTGATGCCTTCATCACAAAACTCAATTGCAATAAATATAATATCAAACTTAGCTATGTGGCCAGCCCGACTACAATTGACTTTCTTGACATATCTACTCAGGTTCACCAATTTGGATATTTGCAAACAGACATCCACAGAAAAAAATGGCGGCTAATACTCTTCTTCTCTCCTCTTCTTCGCATCCTTCTCATCTAATAAGAAACATACCGACAGGTCAATTCCTGCAGGCCCACAGGATCTGCTCGGACGACCAAAGATATGAACAACAAGAAATAGATTTGACTAATTGACTCCAGGAATGCGGGTATAGTTGACGATGTATAGACCGAGCAAAATATCGAGCAAGAAGTACCAGACGATCAGATCTCCTGGTCCCAAAAAGAAAACAAGTTCAGGAAATGGACAAAATCCGGTTCATCTGCGACTTTCAATCTCGTCATCAACTGGTACGAGACACTCTACTCAAACATTGGCCCATATTGCTATGTGACTCTACTTTGAGCAAACATTTGTGAGTAATCCATCTATGACTTTTGGAAGATCAAAGAACCTTCGAGACGTAATGGTCCATTGTCATCATCAGAATAAAAAAACAATACACATCTTTGGATCCTGGGTCCCTAAATGGAGCAGGTTCCTGTGTGGTCGATGCGTAGCATGTCCTAATATGATCAATGCCTCTGATTTTCACAATTCATCTGATACCACTGCATATAAGATCACCTACTCAATTAATTCTGGTACAAGTGGAGTCATATACTACGTCACTTGCCCCTGTCAAAAGATTTACATGGGTATGACCACTAGAGAATTGAAAAGGAGAGTCAGAAAGCATGTACGTGACATTATCACAGCAAAGGGTGCAACTACCAGTACTAGTTTGAAACCAACGTTTGGCTGATGCATGACTGTGATGAAACACTATTGCGGGTTAGCAGTATAGATCATGTTATACCTGGCCCAAGAGGTGGAAACTGGAAACAGAGACTAGCCCAGAAAGAGATACAATGGATATGCAGATTGAAAACACAGACTTCTCTTGGCTTCAATGAGTATACTTTCGCTCCATTCCTATAATTACATGTGACTGTGTGCCTTCTTTTAAGTCCTCCTCTACTTTTTTGAGATTTCTGTGTTGGTTGGTTTTAATATTTTATTTTATTATATATGTTCTGTACTTTTATTTTTTTCCTGTCTTTTGCAGCAGGATTATCTATACCATCAAAGGGATATTCATTCATAGGACCATTTGTATCTGAGATGAAGAGGATACTCTTGCTGTTCTTGGTTCTATTTCTTCTGGGTATATGGAAATTTGTGGACATATTCCGCCCACATACTTCTTTGTACTGCGTATACGTATATATGTATATGTAACACATGTGGAATTATTGTCTGTAATATATATATATATATATATATATATATATATATATATATAAAAATATATATATAAATATATATATATATAGTACAGACCAAAAGTTTGGACACACCTTCTCATTTAAAGATTTTTCTGTATTTTCATGACTTTGTAAATTGTACATTCACACTGAAGGCATCAAAACTATGAATTAACACATGTGGAATTATATACTTAACAAAAAAGTGTGAAACAACTGAAAACATGTCTTATATTCTAGGTTCTTCAAAGTAGCCACCTTTTGCTTTGATGACTGCTTTGCACACTCTTGGCATTCTCTTGATGAGCTTCAAGAGGTAGTCACCGGAAACGGTTTTCACTTCACAGGTGTGCCCTGTCAGGTTTAATAAGTGGGATTTCTTGCCTTATAAATGGGGTTGGGACCATCAGTTGTGTTGTGCAGAAGTCAGGTGGATACACAGCTGATAGTCCTACTGAATAGACTGTTAGAATTTGTATTATGGCAAGAAAAAAGAAGCAAAGTAAAGAAAAATGAAGGCCACCATTACTTTAAGAAATGAAGGTCAGTCAGTCCGAAATATTAGGCAAACTTTGAATGTGTCCCCAAGTGCAGTTTCAAAAACCATCAAGCGCTACAAAGAAACTGGCTCACATGAGGACCGCCCCAGGAAAGGAAGACCAAGAGTCACCTTCTGAGGATAAGTTTATCCAAGTCACCAGCCTCAGAAATCGCAGGTTAACAGCAGCTCAGATTAGAGACCAGGTCAATGCCACACAGAGTTCTAGCAGCAGACACATCTCTTCAACAACTGTTAAGAGGAGACTTTGTGCAGCAGGCCTTCATGGTAAAATAGCTGCTAGGAAACCACTGCTAAGGACAGGCAACAAGCAGAAGAGACTTGTTTGGGCTAAAGAACACAAGGAATGGACATTAGACCAGTGGAAATCTGTGCTTTGGTCTGATGAGTCCAAATTTGAGATTTCTGGTTCCAACCACCGTGTCTTTGTGCGACGCAGAAAAGGTGAACGGATAGACTCTACATGCCTGGTTCCCACCATGATGCATGGAGGAGGATGTGTGATGGTGTGGGGGTGCTTTGCTGGTGACACTGTTGGGGATTTATTCAAAGTTGAAGGCATACTGAACCAGCATGGCTTCCACAGCATCTTGCAGCGGCATGCTATTCCATCCGGTTTGTGTTTAGTTGGACCATCATTTATTTTTCAACAGGACAATGACCCCAAACAAACCTCCAGGCTGTGTAAGGGCTATTTGACCAAGAAGGAGAGTGATGGGGTGCTTCGCCAGATGACTTGGCCTCCACAGTCACCAGACCAGAACCCAATCGAGATGGTTTGGGGTGAGCTGGACCGCAGAATGAAGGCAAAAGGGCCAACAAGTGCTAAGTATCTCTGGGAACTCCTTCAAGATTGTTGGAAGACCATTTCCAGTGACTACCTCTTGAAGCTCATCAAGAGAATTCCAAGAGTGTGCAAAGCAAAGCAAAGCAGTGGCTACTTTGAAGAACCTAGAATATAAGACATATTTTCAGTTGTTTCACACTTTTTTGTTAAGTATATAATTCCACATGTGTCAATTCATAGTTTTGATGCCTTCAGTGTGAATGCACAATTTTCATAGTCATGAAAATACAGAAAAATCTTTAAATGAGAAGGTGTGTCCAAACTTTTGGTCTGTACTGTATATATATATATATATATATATATATATATATATATATATATGTACACACTACCGTTGAAAAGTTTGGGGTCACCCAGACAATTTTGTGTTTTCCATGAAAACTCATACTTTTATTTATCAAATGAGTTGCAAAATGAATAGAAAATATAGTCCAGACATTAACAAGGTTAGAAATAATGATTTTTATTTGAAAGAATAATTTTCTCCATCAAACTTTGCTTTCGTCAAAGAATGCTCCCTTTGCAGCAATTACAGCATTGCAGACCTTTGGCATTGTAGCTGTTCATTTGCTCAGGTAATCTTGAGAAATTTCACCCCATGCTTCCTGAAGCCCCTCCCGCAAGTTGGATTGGCTTGATGGGCACTTTTTGCATACCATACAGTCAAGCTGCTCCCACAACAGCTCAATGGGGTTGAGATCTGGTGACTGCGCTGGCCACTCCATTACAGATAGAATACCAGCTGCCTGCTTCTTCCCTAAATAGTTCATGTCATAATTTAGGTCATTGTCCTGTTGTAGGATGAAATTGGCTCCAATCAAGCGCTGTCCACAGGGCATGGCATGGCGTTGCAAAATGGAGTGATAGCCTTCCTTATTCACAATCCCATTTACCTTGTACAAATCTCACACTTTACCAGCACCAAAGCAACCCAGACCATCACATTACCTCCACCATGCTTGACAGATGGCGTCAGGCACTCTTCCAGCATCTTTTCAGTTGTTCTGCGTCTCACAAATGTTCTTCTGTGTGATCCAAACACCTCAAACTTTGATTCGTCTGTCCATAAAACTTTTTTCCAATCTTCCTCTGTCCATTGTCTGTGTTCTTTTGCCCATATTAATCTTTTTCTTTTATTAGCCAGTCTCAGATATGGCTTTTTCTTTGCCACTTTGCCCTGAAGGCCAGCATCCCGGAGTCGCCTCTTCACTGTAGACGTTGACACTGGCGTTTTGCGTGTACTATTTAATGAAGCTGCCAGTTGAGGAGCTGTGAGGCATTGATTTCTCAAACTAGAGACTCTAATGTCTTGTTTCTCAGTTGTGCAGCGGGGCCTCCCACTTCTTTTTCTACTCTGGTTAGAGCCTGTTTGTGCTCTCCTCTGAAGGGAGTAGTACACACCATTGTAGGAAATCTTCAGTTTCTTGGCAATTTCTAGCATGGAATAGCCTTCATTTCTAAGCACAAGAATAGCTGTCAAGTTTCACATGAAAGTTCTCTTTTTCTGGCCATTTTGAGAGTTTCATAGAACAAACAAATGTAATGCTCCAGATTCTCAACTAGCTCAAAGGAAGGTCAATTTTATAGCTTCTCAAATCTGCCAAACCGTTTTCAGCTGGGCTAACATACTTGTGCAAGGGTTTTCTATGGTTCTCTAAACATCCATTAGCCTTCTTACACAGTTAGCAAACACAATGTACCATTAAAACACTGGAGTGGTGGTTGTTGGAAATGGGCCTCTATACACCTATGTAGATATTGCAATAAAAACTAAATGTTTGCAGCTAGAATAGTCATTTACCACATTAACAATGTGTAGAGTGTATTTCTGATTCATTTCATGTTAGGTTTCATTGAAAAAAAAAAAAGTGCTTTTCTTTAAAAAATAATTACATTTCTAAATGACCCCAAACTTTTGAACGGTAGTGTACTTGTTGTAAGATGGCCGCCGGACATGTCCTTGAGGGGAGATATGTATCGCTGAAGTTGGCAGCTTCAGTGATGTAAAACCGAGAAAGCATGCTCCAGCATACATAGTGCTGAGAGGGTTAATAGGGTGTTTCAGGGCCGTTTTTTCGAGCAGTCATAAGAGACAGCTGGGATTGGCTGCTTACATATCCCCACCCTAGGGTGTGTGTATAAAATGGAGACAGAGTGTCTCATTCAGTGTCTGTGGCTGGAGGTGTGGAGACCTCCAGCATGTCTGCGCAAAAAGATACTGACTGTGAGTGGGCAAACTCACAGTACTATATAGACTGTTCATTTTCCTGTTTTGTTACTTTGTGCCGGAGAAGGCTGTGTTTTGTTTTCTTTGAAAGTGCGGTTTATGAAGCATGAATAAAACTGCTTTGGACATTTTAAAGAGACAGTGTCCTGTGTCTACCTCTAACACGGTTGATTGAGTACAAAATCCTACAATTGGTACTAGAAGCACGGACACAAATCCCAAAGGGTAGTGTGACTGCTACAGGAAACCGTTTATGTCTTGGGTAAAGGCCGCCAGCCAGCCAGGGATGCCGGACAAAATGGGGGACCTGCTTAAATATTTATTGCAGGCACAGCAAATGCAGCACCAGCAAAGCATTCAGCAGCACCTGCAGAGCCAGCAGAACATGCAACAACAGCATCGTGAGCAGTTGCAGAGCCAACAGAACACATAGCAGCAACAACTGGAGCAGCGCAGTAGACAAATAGACTTCTGAAGCAGCAAATCCAACAGCAGCAAAGACAGATGGAACTCCTAGCAGAGCAGATCTGTGGCAGGAAAACCGCCCCACCCCCAACTCCAGGTGATGAGGTATACAGTAAGAAGAGCATTACAAAAGATGACCCCAGGTGATGACATCGAGGCGTTCCTGACGGTCTTTGAGAGGGTGGTAGGTCGGGAGAAATTACCTCTGGAGCAGTGGGCGGAGGTACTGGCGCCATATTTAACAGGGGAGCCACAGAAGGCCTATTATGACCTGGCCTTGCAGGACACAAAAGAGTACGCTAAATTGAAAACTGAGATTTTGGCGCGCTTGGGAGTGACTTTGACTGTCAGGGCGCAACGGGTGCACCACTGGGCCTATTGCAGTGACAAACCTCCCCGGTCCCAAATGTTCCGACTTCCTACACCTGATCCAAAAGTGGTTGCTACTTGAATCTTCCTCCCCAGCAGAGATGGTGGAGAGGGTCATTATAGACAGGTTCATACACGCTCTTCCGAGGTTGATGCAATACTGAGATCCCCATAATACCGATGACTTGGTGGGGTTGGTGGAAAAGTACCAGGCGGTTGAGAGTTCCTTGTGGATACAAGGGGTCATAGCCTCTCCATACTGGGCTTCCCAAAAGGGGGGCGGACGCCCAAAAGAGGGGAGCTAGAGCCACACCTGTGGGGTGTCCTAAAGTTCAGGAGGGGTCTGAGTTGCTGCCCAAGGTCCCGCCCCATAATGTAGTGTGGTGGAGATGTCATGTCATGCCCCAGGTCACATAGCCACCCGTTGCACCATGACCAATGAGCCAATGGACTGCAGTGCAGGATGGTGCTGCTCGTACTTTGCATATCCCGCCTGCAGTGCTGTTCCTCAACCAGGAGAGGGACTGCAGGCATGCTCCGTATCGCAAGATGGAGTGCAAGTGACTGCTCTGTTAGATTCGGGGAGTCTGGTAACCCTAGTGCTGGCCACAGTTCCTCATCAACAGGTTCTGGGGAAAAAGGTCGGCGTTCGTTGTATCCATGGGGATGCTAAGGACTACACTGTGGCCTGAGTGGTCATAGACACAAACTGTGACGCCGAGTCCCATGAGGTGGGCGTAGTCAAGGACCTGTTGCACCTGGTTATAATAGGGCGGGACTTTGCCTTGTTTTGGGACTTGTGGGAGGAAGGGAGGAAGCCAGGTTGTCCGGACAACAACCCAGACGCTCCTTAAGAAACCGCATAACAGGCCACTGCTGACGGGTTTCCTTTTTGTGTGCTTGTTGGGGATGAGGATGAGGCGGCATCCCCGGAGGCCAACATCCCTGAGCTGGAGGTGTCCTGGGGAAACGTTGGAACCACCCAGCTCAGAGAGTTGACTCTAAAAGGGGTGTTTGATAATGTCACTGTCTTGAATGGTGCTGTTCAAGAGCCGGGGGCTGACACCCGATATCCATGCTTTGCTGTCAATGGGGAGACATTATATCGGGTCACCAAGCTCAGAGGGGAGGTAATTGAGCAGTTACTGGTGCCTGGACCCTACAGGCGCAGGGTGTTAGATATGGCCCATACACATGTGTTGGGTGGTCATCTGGGGGTAGAGAAAACCCAGGAAAGGATCCTCTATTGGCCCATTGGTCACTGAGAAATTGTAAATTTTTTTAGGTCATGTACCACCTGCCAGCTGACCTCCCTGGTGGCCCACTTCAGTAGCCCCTTAGTCACATTGCCAATCACTGAGGTGCCATTTGATCTCATAGCGATAGATCTAGTGGGATCCCTGGTCAAGTCCACCAGAGGACATCAGCATATCCTGGTGGTACTGGACTATGCTACGCAGTATCCGGAGGCTGTGCCACTACGTAACTCCTCTGTCAAATATATAACCCGGGAGTTGTTCCATATCTTCTCTAGAACGGTGTTGCCTAAGGAGATCCTAACGGACCAAGAGACCCCATTTCTGTCATGGGTGATGAGGGAGTTGTGCAAAACCCTGCAGATCACACAACTTAGGACCTCAGTCTACCACCCTCAGACAGATGGCTTAGTGGAGAGGTTTAATAAAACCTTGAAGGCTATGTTAAAGAAGGTGATGGAGAAAGACGGCCGGAACTGGGACTGTCTACGGCCGTAGCTTGTATTCTCCATCAGAGAAGTCCCACAGGCCTCTACAGGGTTTTCCCCGTTTGAGCTGTTATATGGCCGACACCCTCGCATACTCCTGGATGTAGCAAAAGAGACCTGGGAAGCGGAGTTTACACCCTACAGGAGTGTGATTGAACATGTGGCCCAGATGCAAGAGAGGATTGCCGAGGTGATGCCCGTTGTGAAAGAACACCTCCTCAAAGCACAAGAGGCACAGTCGAGGGTGTACAATAGATCAGCGAGAGTGAGACACTTCAACCCTGGGGTCGGGTACTAGTGCTGGTACCTACGGTAGTAAGCAAGTTCCTAGCCAAGTAGTAGGGCCCCTATGAGGTAGGTGAAAAGCTTGGTGACGTCAACTCTAGGGTTCACCAACCTGGGAGAAGGAAGCCCTACCAGGTGTACCACATCAACCTCATTAAGCCGTGGTGAGACAGGGAGCCGGTGGAAGCTTCATGTCTGATGGCGAAGACTGAAATCGATGTGGAGGAAGTCAAGGTGGCAGAGTCACTGTCACGTGCCCAGAAGCAAAAATGCCGAGAGTTGTTGCAGCGGAACAAGGACCTGTTCTCGGATCTACTGTGCTCTACTCAGGTCATAGAGCATGAGGTACTTAAGGAGCCTCATGTCTGATTGAATATGAAGCCATATTAGATTCCTGAAGCCCGCCGAGAGGTAATCTCGAAGGAGGTGAAGCGCATGCTGAATTTGGGGGTCATAAAGGAGTCCAAGAGTGGCTGGTCCAGTCCCTTAGTCTTAGTGCCGAAACCAGATGGAGAATGGCGGTTCTGCAATGACTATAGGAAACTGAATGAGGTCTCTAAGTTTGATTCATACCCAATGCCCAGGGTAGATGAACTAATTGAGAGACTAGGGCCGGCCAGGAACATTACCACCCTTAACCTCACAAAAGGGTATTGGCAGATCCCTATGTCCCAAGAGGCCAAGGAGAAGACGGCCTTTTCAATGCCAGATGGGTGTTTCCAATACACCAAAATGCCGTTTGGATTGCAATGAGCTCCAGCTACCTTCCAGAGAGCAATCGACCGGATTTTAGCTCCCCACAAGAAGTATGCAGCAGCCTACCTGGATGATATTGTGATCTACAGCCAGGATTGGGGTAGCCATATAAGCAAAGTCCAGGTGATATTCGATGCTCTATGGAAGGCGGGGTTTTCCATCAACCCGAAGAAATGTGCCATGGGCATGGAGGAGGCCAGATATTTGGGCCATGTCTTAGGTAGAGGCGTGATAAAGCCCCAAATAAACAAAATTGATGCAATCCAGGGTTGGCCACAACCTCTCACCAAAAAGCAGGTTAGAGCATTCCTGGGCATCGTGGGCTACTGCCGCCGGTTCATCCCTAACTTTGCCATGACAGCTGCCCCTTTGACAGACCTCCTTAAGGGGACAATATCGGCTATGGCTAAGTGGTCTCCAGAAACCAAGACAGCCTTCCAGGAACGTAAGCAAGTCCTGTGTAAACAACCGGTGTTGGTGGCACCGGATTTCTCTAAGGAATTTGTGGTCGGACGCGTCAGATGTCGGGCTGGGTGTGGTTCTTTCACAAGAGATGAACGGTGAAGAGCACCCCATAATGTATTTAAGACGAAGCTGACGTCTTGTGGGAGAAATTACTCCAACGTGGAGAAGGAATGTTTGGCCATCAAGTGGGCGCTAGATGCTATAAGATACTACCTCTTAGGCAGGAAGTTCAGGCAGGTATCAGACCATGCCCCACTAAGGTGGATGAGTGAGAAGAAGGGGAACAATCCTCGAGTGACCAGGTGGTTCCTAGCTCTTCAGGAGTTCAGCTTCCAGGTAGAGCATAGGCCTGAGAAACTGCATGGCAATGCTGAGGCATTGTCAAGGGTCCCCTGTATGTTGGCTGAATGTGCCAAGCACCCCAGCTTTGGGCAGAGGGGGGATATGTAAGATGGCCGCCGGACATATCCTTGAGGGGAGATATGTATCGCTGAGGTTGGCAGCTTCAGTGATGCAAAACCGGGAAAGCATGCTCCAGCACACATAGTGCTGAGAGGGTTAATAGGGCGTATCAGAGCCATTTTTTTCGAGCAGTCATAAGAGACGGGTGGGATTGGCTGCTCACATATCCCCACCCCAGGGTGTGTGTATAAAATGGAGACAGAATGTCTCATTCAGTGTCTGTGGCTGGACGTGTGGAGACCTCCAGCATGTCTATGCAAAAAGACACTGACTGTGAGCGGGCGAACCCGCAGTACTATATAGACTGTTCATTTTCCTGTTTTGTTACTTTGTGCCAGAGAAGGCTGTGTTTTGTTTCCTTTGAAAGTGCGGTTTATGAAGCCTGAATAAACCTGCCTCAGACATTTTAAAGAGACAGTGTCCTGTGCCTACCTCTAACGCGGCTGAGTGAGTACAAAACCCTATAGTATATATATATATATATATATATATATATATATATATATACAGTGGTGGCCAAAAGTATTGGCACCCCTGCAATTCTGTCAGATAATACTCAGTTTCTTCCTGAAAATGATTGCAATCACAAATTCTTTGGTATTATTATCTTCATTTAATTTGCTTGCAAGGAAAAAACACAAAAGAGAATGAAGCAAAATCAAATCAGTGATCATTTCACACAAAACTCCAAAAATGGGCCAGACAAAAGTATTGGCACCCTTAGCCTAATACTTGGTTGCACAACCTTTAGCCAAAATAACTGCGAACAACCGCTTCCGGTAACCATCAATGAGTTTCTTACAATGCTCTGCTGGAATAGTAGACCATTCTTCTTTGGCAAACTGCTCCAGGTCCCATCCGCACAATCTTGCTTTGAAATCTCTCGTCAATTTTTCTGTTCCGTCCACATCTAGGGAGGTTAGCCACAGTGCCATGGGCTTTAAACTTCTTGATGACACTGCGCACAGAAGACACAGGAACATTCAGGTCTTTGGAGATTGACTTGTAGCCTTGAGATTGCTCATGCTTCCTCACAATTTGGTTTCTCAAGTCCTCAGACAGTTCTTTGGTCTTCTTTCTTTTCTCCATGCTCAATGTGGTACACACAAGGACACAGGACAGAGGTTGAGTCAACTTTAATCCATGTTAACTGGCTGCAAGTGTGATTTAGTTATTGCCAACACCTGTTAGGTGTCACAGGTAAGTTACAGGTGCTGTTAATTACACGAATTAGAGAAGCATCACATGATTTTTCAAACAGTGCCAATACTTTTGTCCACCCCCTTTTTTAGATTTGGTGTGGAATTATATCCAATTTGGCTTTAGGACAATTCTTTTTGTGTTTTTTCATTGAAGACAAATTAAATGAAGATAATAATACCAAACAATTTGTGATTACAATCATTTTCAGGAAGAAACTTAGTATTATCTGACAGAATTGCAGGGGTGCCAATACTTTTGGCCACCACTGTATATATATGTATATACACAGTACATATATATATATATATATATATATTCAGCAGTATTCTATCCCAAAAAGTTTTTAAAAAAAGTTTTTTTACACTGTATATTTAGATATTTGCACTATCTTACTCTTTAATATTTATTCCTTCACTTTAAGGTTTTCATAACGCACTCTCTTTTTTGGGCTATACTTTGGGTATTTCATTACATGTGGATACAGATGTACAGAGACTTCTCATATCCACTCTATCTTTTACTATTATGAGTATTTGCCTTATAAATGTGTATTGATACATATATATCACATTTTTTTATATTGATACTCTTTCATATACACTTACACACTTTTATTGCATGTGTGTACAGTTAGGTCCATATATATTTGGACAGAGACAACATTTTTCTAATTTTGGTTCTAGACATTACCACAATGAATTTTAAACAAAACAATTCAGATGCAGTTGAAGTTCAGACTTTCAGCTTTCATTTGAGGGTATCCACATTAAAATTGGATGAAGGGTTTAGGAGTTTCAGCTCCTTAACATGTGCCACCCTGTTTTTAAAGGGACCAAAAGTAATTGGACAAATTAAATAATTGTAAATAAAATGTTCATTTCTAGTACTTGGTTGAAAACCCTTTGTTGGCAATGACTGCCTGAAGTCTTGAACTCATGGACATCACCAGACGCTGTGTTTCCTCCTTTTTGATGCTCTGCCAGGCCTTCACTGCGGTGGTTTTCAGCTGCTGTTTGTTTGTGGGCCTTTCTGTCTGAAGTTTAGTCTTTAACAAGTGAAATGCATGCTCAATTGGGTTGAGATCAGGTGACTGACTTGGCCATTCAAGAATATTCCACTTCTTTGCTTTAATAAACTCCTGGGTTGCTTTGGCTTTATGTTTTGGGTCAATGTCCATCTGTAGTATGAAACGACGACCAATCAGTTTGGCTGCATTTGGCTGGATCTGAGCACACAGTATGGCTCTGAATACATCAGAATTCATTCGGCTGCTTCTGTCCTGTGTCACATCATCAATAAACACTAGTGACCCAGTGCCACTGGCAACCATGCATGCCCAAGCCATCACACTGTCTCCACCGTGTTTTACAGATGATGTGGTATGCTTTGGATCATAAGCTGTACCATGCCTTCGCCATACTTTTCTCTTTCCATCATTCTGGTAGAGGTTGATCTTGATTTCATCTGTCCAAAGAATGTTCTTCCAGAACTGTGCTGGCTTTCTAAGGTGTTTTTTAGCAAAGTCCAGTCTAGCCTTTTTACTCTTGATGCTTATGAGTGGCTTGCACCGTGCAGTGAACCCTCTGTATTTTCTTTCATGAAGTCTTCTCTTTATGGTAGATTTGGTTATTGATACGCCTACCTCCTGGAGAGTGTTGTTCACTTGGTTGGCTGTTGTGAAGGGTTTCTCTTCACCATGGAGATTATTCTGCGATCATCCACCACTGTTGTCTTCCGTGGGTGCCCAGGTCTTTTTTCATTTTTCATTGATGAGTTCACCAGTGCTTTCTTTCTTTCTCAGGATGCACCAAACTATAGATTTTGCCACTCCTAATATTGTAGCAATTTCTCGGATGGGTTTTTTCTGTTTTTGCAGCTTAAGGATGGCTTGTTTCACCTGCATGGAGAGCTCCTTTGACCGCATGTTTACTTCACAGCAAAACCTTCCAAATGCAAGCACCACACCTCAAATCAACTCCAGGCCTTTTATCTGCTTAATTGAGAATGACATAACGAAGGGATTGCTCACACCTGTCCATGAAATAGCCTTGGAGTCAATTGTCCAATTACTTTTGGTCCCATTAAAAACATGGTGGCACATGTTAAGGAGCTGAAACTCCTAAACCCTTCATGCAATTTTAATGTGGATACCCTCAAATGAAAGCTGAAAGTCTGATCTTCAACTGCATCTGAATTGTTTTGTTTAAAATTCATTGTGGTAATGTCTAGAACCAAAATTAGAAAAATGTTGTCTCTGTCCAAATATATATGGACCTAACTGTATATATGTGTCTACTTTAGTGTTGAGCGAGCATGTTCGACACTGCTCGGTACTCGCCCGAGCATCTCACTACTCGGGATGTTCGGCGATCACCGAGCATTTCCGGGTAACTCGGGCGGGAGCTCGGGTCTCCGCCCTGCACGTTTGGCGCTCTTTACAGAGCCAATGAACATGCAGGGATTGCCAGCCAGTCACTGTAATGCCGCAGCCATGTTGGTTGTGGGCATTACAGTGATTGGCTGGCCGCCCAGCGTCACCTCGAGTATTTAAAACTGGGCGCCGCCATCTTGGACACAGTCGCTCCGAATCAGATGGTGTAGGGAGAGTGCTGCTGAGCTAGGGAGAGCTTTATACTGCAAAATAGGTAGTGTAGGGTCTCTAAAGCCTGCAAAATCAAACAAACAGTCCTTCTCAGGGCTAATATCCATCCCAGATATCAGGCAGGCAGGAAGGCAGGCTGTATAGGAGATGCAGTGGTTATACCAACAAACACTGCATTACAGTCCTGTGTGCTGCTTTTCAAATTGCTAGACTTAGCCCCAGGTCTCAGGGCCAGGAAAAATCCTTTTTTTTTCATCTAAATCCTCTTTTTTTTTTTTTCCTCAGACACAAATATATCTGTTTAAAAGAGTCTGGTGTAGGCCAGATAACTAGAACTGTGGTTTTGCAGCTCCACGGTTCAAATCTCTGTATTATCCACTTTTTTGCCTTTTTTCCATAAAAAAAACATTTTGAGTGTCTCGCTGACTGTTCAGACATAAATATATCTGTTTAAAAGATTCTGGTGTAGGCCAGATAACTAGAACTGTGTTTTTCCTCTTCCACGGTTCAAATATGGGTGTAATCCACCTTTTTGCATAAAAAAAAAAAAGTTTCAGTGTCTTGCTGACTGTTCAGACACAAATATATCTGTTTAAAAGAGTCTGGTGTAGGCCAGATAACTAGAACTGTGGTTTTGCAGTTCCACAGTTCAAATCTCTGTAATATTCACTTTTTTGCCTTTTTTCCATAAAAAAAACATTTTGAGTGACTCGCTGACTGTTCAGACACAAATATGTCTGTTTAAAAGATTCTGGGGTAGGCCAGATAACTAGAACTGTGGTTTTCCTCTTCCACGGTTCAAATCAGGGTGTAATCCACCTTTTTGCATAAAAAAAACAGTTTCAGTGTCTCGCTGACTGTTCAGACACAAATATATCTGTTTAAAAGATTCTGGTGTAGGCCAGATAACTAGAACTGTGGTTTTCCTCTTCCACGGTTCAAATCTGGGTGTAATCCACCTTTTTGCATAAAAAAAAGCATTTTGAGTGTCTCACTGACTGTTCAGACACAAATATATCTGTTTAAAAGAGTCTGGTGTAGGCCAGATAACAAGAACTGTGGTTTTGCAGTTCCACTGTTCAAATCTCTGTATTTTCCACTTTTTTGCCTTTTTTCCATAAAAAAAACATTTTGAGTGTCTCGCTAACTGTTCAGACACAAATATATCTGTTTAAAAGATTCTGGTGTAGGCCAGATAACTAGAACTGTGGTTTTCCTCTTCCACGGTTCAAATCAGGATGTAATCCACCTTTTTGCATAAAAAGAAATAGTTTCAGTGTCTCGCTGACTGTTCAAACACAAATATATCTGTTTAAAAGATTCTGGTGTAGGCCAGATAACTAGAACTGTGGTTTTCCTCTTCCACGGTTCAAATCTGGGTGAAATCCACCTTTTTGCATAAAAAAAAACATTTTGAGTGTCTCGCTGACTGTTCAGACACAAATATATCTGTTTCAAAGAGTCTGGTGTAGGCCAGATAACTAGAACTGTGGTTTTGCAGTTCCACGGTTAAAATCTCTGTATTATCCACTTTTTTGCCTTTTTTCCATAAAAAAAAACATTTTGAGTGTCTCGCTGACTGTTCAGACACAAATATATCTGTTTAAAAGATTCTGGTGTAGGTCAGATAACTAGAACTGTTGTTTTCCTCTTCCACGGTTCAAGTCAGGGTGTAATCCACCTTTTTGCATAAAAAAAACAGTTTGAGTGTCTCGCTGACTGTTCAGACACAAATATATCTGTTTAAAAGAGTCTGGTGTAGGTCAGATAACTAGAACTGTGGTTTTCCTCTTCCACGGTTCAAATCAGGATGCAATCCACCTTTTTGCATAAAAAAAAAACAGTTTCTGTGTCTCGCTGACTGTTCAGACACAAATATATCTGTTTAAAAGATTCTGGTGTAGGCCAGATAACTAGAACTGTGGTTTTCCTCTTCCACGGTTCAAATCTGGGTGAAATCCACCTTTTTGCATAAAAAAAAACATTTTGAGTGTCTCGCTAACTGTTCAGACACAAATATATCTGTTTAAAAGAGTCTGGTGTAGGCCAGATAACTAGAACTGTGGTTTTGCAGTTCCACGGTTAAAATCTCTGTATTATCCACTTTTTTGCCTTTTTTCCATAAAAAAAACATTTTGAGTGTCTCGCTGACTGTTCAGACACAAATATATCTGTTTAAAAGATTCTGGTGTAGGTCAGATAACTAGAACTGTTGTTTTCCTCTTCCACGGTTCAAGTCAGGGTGTAATCCACCTTTTTGCATAAAAAAAACAGTTTGAGTGTCTCGCTGACTGTTCAGACACAAATAAATCTGTTTAAAAGAGTCTGGTGTAGGCCAGATAACTAGAACTGTGGTTTTGCAGTTCCATGGTTCAAATCTCTGTATTATCCACTTTTTTTGCCTTTTTTCCATAAAAAAAACATTTTGAGTGTCTTGCTGACTGTTCAGACACAAATATATCTGTTTAAAAGATTCTGGTGTAGGCCAGATAACTAGAACTGTGGTTTTCCTCTTCCACGGTTCAAATCAGGATGCAATCCACCTTTTTGCATAAAAAAAAAACAGTTTCTGTGTCTCGCTGACTGTTCAGACACAAATATATCTGTTTAAAAGATTCTGGTGTAGGCCAGATAACTAGAACTGTGGTTTTCCTCTTCCACGGTTCAAATCTGGGTGAAATCCACCTTTTTGCATAAAAAAAAACATTTTGAGTGTCTCGCTAAATGTTCAGACACAAATATATCTGTTTAAAAGAGTCTGGTGTAGGCCAGATAACTAGAACTGTGGTTTTGCAGTTCCACGGTTAAAATCTCTGTATTATCCACTTTTTTGCCTTTTTTCCATAAAAAAAACATTTTGAGTGTCTCGCTGACTGTTCAGACACAAATATATCTGTTTAAAAGATTCTGGTGTAGGTCAGATAACTAGAACTGTGGTTTTCCTCTTCCACGGTTCAAGTCAGGGTGTAATCCACCTTTTTGCATAAAAAAAACAGTTTGAGTGTCTCGCTGACTGTTCAGACACAAATATATCTGTTTAAAAGAGTCTGGTGTAGGCCAGATAACTAGAACTGTGGTTTTGCAGTTCCATGGTTCAAATCTCTGTATTATCCACTTTTTTTTGCCTTTTTTCCATAAAAAAAACATTTTGAGTGTCTTGCTGACTGTTCAGACACAAATATATCTGTTTAAAAGATTCTGGTGTAGGCCAGATAACTAGAACTGTGGTTTTCCTCTTCCACGGTTCAAATCAGGATGCAATCCACCTTTTTTCATAAAAAAAAAACAGTTTCTGTGTCTCGCTGACTGTTCAGACACAAATAAATCTGTTTAAAAGATTCTGGTGTAGGCCAGATAACTAGAACTGTGGTTTTCCTCTTCCACGGTTCAAATCTGGGTGAAATCCACCTTTTTGCATAAATAAAAACATTTTGAGTGTCTCGCTGACTGTTCAGACACAAATATATCTGTTTAAAAGAGTCTGGTGTAGGCCAGATAACTATAACTGTGGTTTTGCAGTTCCACGGTTAAAATCTCTGTGTTATCCACTTTTTTGCCTTTTTTCCATAAAAAAAACATTTTGAGTGTCTCGCTGACTGTTCAGACACAAATATATCTGTTTAAAAGATTCTGGTGTAGGCCAGATAACTAGAACTGTGGTTTTCCTCTTCCACGGTTCAAGTCAGGGTGTAATCCACCTTTTTGCATAAAAAAAAC
The DNA here is from genome assembly GCF_046119375.1 of Phyllobates terribilis. Taxonomy (NCBI): domain Eukaryota; kingdom Metazoa; phylum Chordata; class Amphibia; order Anura; family Dendrobatidae; genus Phyllobates; species Phyllobates terribilis. Next base: position 229,030,387 of record NW_027362763.1, read on the forward strand.
AGTTTGAGTGTCTCGCTGACTGTTCAGACACAAATAAATCTGTTTAAAAGAGTCTGGTGTAGGCCAGATAACTAGAACTGTGGTTTTGCAGTTCCATGGTTCAAATCTCTGTATTATCCACTTTTTTTGCCTTTCTTCCATAAAAAAAACATTTTGAGTGTCCCGCTGACTGTTCAGACACAAATATATCTGTTTAAAAGATTCCAGTGTAGGCCAGATAACTAGAACTGTGGTTTTCCTCTTCCACGGTTCAAATCTGGGTGTAATACACCTTTTTGCATAAAAAAAAAACATTTTGAGTGTGTCGCTGACTGTTCAGACACAAATAAATCTGTTTAATAGATTCTGGTGTAGGCCAGATAACTAGAACTGTGGTTTTGCAGTTCCACTGTTCAAATCTCTGTATTTTCCACTTTTTTGCCTTTTTTCCATAAAAAAAACATTTTGAGTGTCTCGCTAACTGTTCAGACACAAATATATCTGTTTAAAAGATTCTGGTGTAGGCCAGATAACTAGAACTGTGGTTTTCCTCTTCCACGGTTCAAATCAGGATGCAATCCACCTTTTTGCATAAAAAAAAAACAGTTTCTGTGTCTCACTGACTGTTCAGACACAAATATATCTGTTTAAAAGAGTCTGGTGTAGGCCAGATAACTAGAACTGTGGTTTTGCAGTTCCACTGTTCAAATCTCTGTATTTTCCACTTTTTTGCCTTTTTTCCATAAAAAAAACATTTTGAGTGTCTCGCTAACTGTTCAGACACAAATATATCTGTTTAAAAGATTCTGGTGTAGGCCAGATAACTAGAACTGTGGTTTTCCTCTTCCACGGTTCAAATCAGGGTGTAATCCACCTTTTTGCATAAAAAAGACAGTTTGAGTGTCTCGCTGACTGTTCAGACACAAATAAATCTGTTTAAAAGAGTCTGGTGTAGGCCAAATAACTAGAACTGTGGTTTTGCAGTTCCATGGTTCAAATCTCTGTATTATCCACTTTTTTGCCTTTTTTCCATAAAAAAAACATTTTGAGTGTCTTGCTGACTGTTCAGACACAAATATATCTGTTTAAAAGATTCTGGTGTAGGCCAGATAACTAGAACTGTGGTTTTCCTCTTCCACGGTTCAAATCAGGATGCAATCCACCTTTTTGCATAAAAAAAAAACAGTTTCTGTGTCTCGCTGACTGTTCAGACACAAATATATCTGTTTAAAAGATTCTGGTGTAGGCCAGATAACTAGAACTGTGGTTTTCCTCTTCCACGGTTCAAATCTGGGTGAAATCCACCTTTTTGCATAAAAAAAAAACATTTTGAGTGTCTCGCTGACTGTTCAGACACAAATATATCTGTTTAAAAGAGTCTGGTGTAGGCCAGATAACTAGAACTGTGGTTTTGCAGTTCCACGGTTAAAATCTCTGTATTATCCACTTTTTTGCCTTTTTTCCATAAAAAAAACATTTTGAGTGTCTCGCTGACTGTTCAGACACAAATATATCTGTTTAAAAGATTCTGGTGTAGGCCAGATAACTAGAACTGTGGTTTTGCAGTTCCATGGTTCAAATCTCTGTATTATCCACTTTTTTTGCCTTTTTTCCATAAAAAAAACATTTTGAGTGTCTTGCTGACTGTTCAGACACAAATATATCTGTTTAAAAGATTCTGGTGTAGGCCAGATAACTAGAACTGTGGTTTTCCTCTTCCACGGTTCAAATCAGGATGCAATCCACCTTTTTGCATAAAAAAAAACAGTTTCTGTGTCTCGCTGACTGTTCAGACACAAATATATCTGTTTAAAAGATTCTGGTGTAGGCCAGATAACTAGAACTGTGGTTTTCCTCTTCCACGGTTCAAATCTGGGTGAAATCCACCTTTTTGCATAAAAAAAAAACATTTTGAGTGTCTCGCTGACTGTTCAGACACAAATATATCTGTTTAAAAGAGTCTGGTGTAGGCCAGATAACTAGAACTGTGGTTTTGCAGTTCCACGGTTAAAATCTCTGTATTATCCACTTTTTTGCCTTTTTTCCATAAAAAAAACATTTTGAGTGTCTCGCTGACTGTTCAGACACAAATATATCTGTTTAAAAGATTCTGGTGTAGGCCAGATAACTAGAACTGTGGTTTTCCTCTTCCACGGTTCAAGTCAGGGTGTAATCCACCTTTTTGCATAAAAAAAACAGTTTGAGTGTCTCGCTGACTGTTCAGACACAAATAAATCTGTTTAAAAGAGTCTGGTGTAGGCCAGATAACTAGAACTGTGGTTTTGCAGTTCCATGGTTCAAATCTCTGTATTATCCACTTTTTTTGCCTTTTTTCCATAAAAAAAACATTTTGAGTGTCTCGCTGACTGTTCAGACACAAATATATCTGTTTAAAAGATTCCGGTGTAGGCCAGATAACTAGAACTGTGGTTTTCCTCTTCCAAGGTTCAAATCTGGGTGTAATACACCTTTTTGCGTAAAAAAAAAACATTTTGAGTGTGTCGCTGACTGTTCAGACACAAATAAATCTGTTTAATAGATTCTGGTGTAGGCCAGATAACTAGAACTGTGGTTTTCCTCTTCCACGATTCAAATCTCCTTTTTGTTACCCTTTTGCCATTAATAGTGCGAGTGAAAACTATTTTACTTCATTTACAATGGGCAAGGTGCGTGGCAAGGGATGTGGAACTGGACGTTCTGGTGATGGTGCGTGCAGAGGACGGGGCCGAGGCCAAGGTGAAAATGTGCCACAACCAACAGCCACATCTTCTCGCTCCCAGTTCTTGACCGAATTACTAGGGAAGCACACAACAGCACCACTATTGCGAACTGATCAGTGTGAACAAGTTATTAATTGGATAGCAGATAATACTTCCAGTCACCTGGGCACCACCACCTCCGGTCTGTCTTCCACACGGACAAGTGTTAGTAGCCGTGAGTCTCGACTGCATACTCCTTCTCACCCTGATACTCCTTCCTCCCACCATGCCGAGTGTCGTCAGACAGCAACTGATCCCACAGTTGGACACTCTGAAGAGCTGTTCACTGGTCCATTTCCATATTTGGGCCCCTCGCCTGCTCCGCTTGAAGTGGTGGAAGAGGAGATCCCATGTAGCAATGGCCAAATATTTGAACAGCCACGGCCACAGGAAGGCGACGCTGGCAATTTGTCACAAGAGGTGGACGATGACAAGACACAATTGCCACGAAGTGAGGAGGAGGACCGTGGTGCGGAAGTGGAAGAGGAGGAGGTGGTGGATGATCTAGTAACTGACCCAACGTGGCAGGAGGACACGCAGAGCGAGGCCAGCAGCACACAGGGGGAGGGAGGCAAAGTACCCCAACAGGCAGGAAGAAGCAGTGTGGTGGCCACAGACAGAAGGCGGTCAACCGTCCCCCGTAACACCAACACGAGGGACGTTGCCAGTACAACCGGTAGGTCCTCCAGAGTCTGGAATTTTTTTTAAAAACTCTGCTGATAACCCCCAAAAGGCCATTTGTACCACCTGCCTGGCCAGCATCAGCAGGGGTGACAAAACTACCACCCTGACCACCACCAGCATGATCAGGCACATGTCAACAAAGCACCCGACTTTGTGGGGCGAACCCCAGGATCCACGACCAGTGTAAGCGGGTGTCACCACTGCTTCTTCCGCTGTTGTGCATGTAAGAGAACCCCCTGTTGTGTGTGCAAGGCAATCCCCGGTCCATACTGCATGCAAAGATGCCCTCTCCTCTCAGTCTTCACTTGTTATGGCAGTTTCTCAAGAAACAGCATCAACGTCCACATCCACGTCCCACCGCAGCGTTCAATTGTTCATATCCCAGACCTTTGAATGAAAACGCAAATTCGCAGCCAACGCCCCACAGGCCACAGTCCTAAATTCGCACATTTCACGAATGCTTGCGTTGGAAATGCTGCCTTTTGGATGGTGGAGACGGAATCCTTCCGCAAACTTATGGCGGTGGCCGTCCCTTGGTACTCGGTCCACTGCCGACACTATTTTGCACGGTGTGCCATCCCCGCACTACACAAGCACGTGTCCCAAAACATCTGCTGTGCCTTCAACAATGCAGTTACTGGGAGAGTCCACCTGACAACGGATACGTGGACAAGTGCTTGTGGCCAGGGACGGTACATCTCCCTGACGGCACACTGGGTAAGCATAGTGGAAGCCGGGACCCAGTCGGACCTTGGGACGGAACACATTCTCCCCACACCAAGGATTGCGGGCCCTATGTCAGTCAGAGTTGCTCCCACATTGTACAGCTCCTGCGCATCCTCCTCCTCCTCCTCCTCATGTTCAGCCTCCATCTCAGATATCACCACATCAGTTGCAAGCTGGAAGCACTGCAGTACTGCCTCAGCCAAGCAGCAACAGGCTGTGCTGAAACTCATAAGGTTAGGTGATAAACCTCACACTGCTTGTGAGTTGTGGACAGCTGTGAAAGAGCAGGCAGATCTGTGGCTGAGACCGCTGAACCTACTTCCAGGCATGGTCGTGTGTGACAATGGCCGTAACCTGGTGGCGGCTCTGAGGCGAGGCGAGATCACACACGTACCATGCCTGGCTCATGTGCTTAACCTCATGGTTCAGCGGTTTCTTAAATCATACCCCGAGTTGCCAGATCTGCTTGTCAAAGTACGCCGCTTGTCATCTCATTTTCGGAAGTCGGCTACAGCTTTCGCCGCCCTTGGTGTGTTGCAGCAGCGTTTGCAACTTCCGGCACACCGACTGTTTTGTGATGTCCCCACACATTGGAACTCTACCCTCCACATGTTGCAAAGGATTTGTGAGCAGAAGAGAGCAGTTGTGGAGTACCAGCTGCAACAAGGCCATCGATATTCAGGTCAGACACCACACATAAGACCTCAGGAGTAGACCTGGATGTCTGACATATGTACCATCCTGACAAACTTTGAGGAATCCACCAAGATGGTGAGTGGTGATGACGCCATCATTAGCATCAGCATCCCACTTGTCTGTCTCTTGCAACGCTCTCTGCAGAGAATTAAAGAGGAGGCATTGCAGCCAGAGTATGATGAGATGGATCAAGAAGCCGTAGCGGGCGATTACACACAGCCCAGCCTCATCTCATCCCAATGTGCATTGGGGGGCAATGAGGGAGAGGAGGAGGAGGAGGAAGAACAGGAGCTAGTATCATGCGCTGTAGACGGTAGTACCTGTACAACTGTCATACCGTCGGTTCAGCGTGGGTGGCCTGAGGACAGGTGGGAGGAGGAGGAGAGCATGGTCAGTCGTCATCTTGGTGAGGACACGTAAGTCTTGCCTGTTACCAGTCTGGCACGCATGGCTGACTTTATGTTACGCTGCCTTAACCGTGACCCTCGCGTTGTCAAAATGTTGGGTGACAGTCATTACTGGTTGGTGACACTTTTAGACCCCCACTACAAGGAGAACTTTCACTCTCTTATTCCAGAGGTGGAGAGGTCTACAAAAATGGGGCAGTAACAGAAGGCCCTTGCTGCAGAAGTGTTAAAAAAATTCCCATCTGAACACGCTAGCGGCAGAGGTCACAGTTTGTTGCCCAACCAAGGCGTACAGGCGAGAGAGACGCAACTCCAATCCAGCAGAGGCAAGGGAACACTGTCAACATTCTGGGACATTTTTCTGAGACCCACCCAGCTTACAGGCCCTGAGGCGCGGGGTACTCTCACAAGGAGTGGAAAGTTTCAAAAGATGGTGAGGGAGTACCTTGCCAACGGTACCAGCATCCTCCATGATTCCTCTGTGCCTTTTAATTATTGGGTATCCAAGCTGGACACTTGGAATGAGCTCGCTCTGTACGCCTTGGAGGTCCTGGCCTGCCCTGCCGCTAGCGTGTTATCGGAGCATGTTTTTAGTGCCGCTGGGGGAATTATAACTGATAAGCGCACTCGTCTGTAAACTGACAATGCTGACAAGCTGACCCTTATCAAAATGAACAAGGGCTGGATTGGGCCAGACTTCTCATCACCACCAAATGACAGCAGAGTAACATAAAGTCAAATCCAATGTGTTATTTCAGGAGGTGTATTCCCATGCGCCGCTTCACACCCACACATGGGATTACGCTTCCTCATTTCGGCTGTTTTTTGCTCTTCTCCTTCTCCTCAGCCTCCACCACCACTATACCACCGGGGTGACCGTGGTCCATGTTGCCAGCATTGCAAGTTCCTCCGTCCTAATTTTTGACAGCTTTTGCTTGGAAGGCTTAGGCAAAGACTATGGGAGACCCACTCCCCAATAATGGGAATAATGTTTTTAATATGCTGTACTGCATGGCTCTTGTAAGGGGCATTAAACTCGTCTTGTTAAGCTACTTTGACCTCCACGTCTCTTCCTAGGGTCATTGATATTGTCTTTTTATTCCACTGCGACCTCCACCACTCTTCCAAGGGGCATTGATATTGTCTTTTTATTCCACTGTAACCTCCACCACTCTTCCAAGGGTCATTGATATTGTCTTTTTATTCCACTGGGACCTCCACCACTCTTCCAAGGGGCATTGATATTGTCTTTTTATTCCACTGCGACCTCCACCACTCTTCCAAGGGGCATTGATACTGTATTTTTATTCCACTGTAACCTCCACCACTCTTCTAAGGGACATTGATATTGTTTTTTTATTTCACTGTGACCTCCATGTCTCTTCCAAGGGGCATTAAAACCGTCTTGTTAAACCACTCTGAACTCCACGTCTCTTCCAAGGGGCATTAAAACCGTCTTGTTAAGCTACTGTGACCTCCACATCTCTTCCAAGGGGCATTAAAACCGTCTTGTTAAACCACTCTGAACTCCACAGCTCTTCCAAGGGGCATTGAAATGTTGTTTTTAATTACCTCTAACCTCCACGACTCTTCCAACGGGCATTGCATTTCCTCCTAAATTTAATCAGCTTTTGCTATTCAATGCATAGGCGAACACTAAGGGAGACCCACTCCCCAATAATGGGTAGAAGGTTTTTAGTACGCTGTAATCCACGTCTGTTTCAAGGGGCATTGCAGTTCCTCATAATTTTTAGAAAGCCTTCCATTCACTGCTTAGGCCAACAGTCCACAGGAGACCAAGTTGCTATAAATGGAAAAAACTGTTTAGTTAAGGCCCTCTGACCTCCATGTCACTTCCAAGGGGCATAGTGCCTCGAAATTTTTGGTAGGCATTGCACTCACTGTATGCCCTATAACTGTGTAGCCGAACCGCTCCTTTTGGTACAGAAACATATCCTACAAGACATGTGTGGTTGACTGGCCTGATATTGATGTGAATGGTCCCTGTTCCTCCTGCTCTTTCTCCTTTGCCACCACCTCATCCATCATTCGTCACCTGAAGCTTTGTTTTAATGGGAGTCATAGTACTGGGATAGTAGCAGGAAAACATCCAGCAATCCTCGGAGGAGGTAGGATATGCGCCAAAACGCTGACCACCTCAGGCCTAGCCGCTACTACATACATGCACTTGCATTCCAAGGAACAGAAAGCTAAGGAGATGGATGGCCTCATGATCATGAATAATTTACTCGTTGTGTAGGAGGCCAACCACTGCTGCTGTCTACCTTGTGAACTTTGTATTGAAGCCTGATTGACCCTGGACCCGCAATCCTCTATGTCTGGAGGACGTGTTGCATCCCAGTGTCCAACTGTGTCCCGGCTTCCACAATATTAACCCAGTGTAAAGCCGTCAGTGAGATGGACCATCCCTGGCCACATTCACTTGTCCACATGTTTGTGGTTAGGCTGTCCTTCCCACTAAATGCACTGTGGAGGGCACAGGTAATGTTTTGGTATGCGCGCTTGTGTATAAGGCGCACCGGGACAAATAGGGACGGCTGGGGACCGAGTATGGACACCCGGCCGCCCCCTGGCAGCTCGGGACCAAGTGTGGACGCCCGGCCGCCGGGCGGCTGGGGACTGAGTATGGATACCAGGCCGCCGACGCAGCCATGACGTGGTGGCCAGATTCTGCCTCCACATGCCTAAAAGGCCCAATTTCAAGTGCAAGCAAGCAAGCAGTATGGTATTGCAGCCTGGGGGTGGGTGGGTGGCAGGCTGCAAACTTGCGCTTGCATTGCAAGGAATGGGGGAGGTACAATTGAACACTGCCCTGGGACAACGACTTGCACGGGGATAGTTGCAAGTCTGCATCTTCTGATGCGGCAAGGATGACTTCTGATGGGCACACTTTTAGGCAGTGACCTGGGTGTCAGAGATGCTTCCAGGGGTCTTCCCCATGCTGTTCCCATGTCTTTTCAGCACTGTATGCATGTGTCACACAGCACATGGCCAGATAAGGTTGTAAAATGTTAAAATGACATTTCCCGGTGAATGTATTTGTCACGGTTGAAAGCAATACAAAAGTGCAAAAACGCATAAAAAATGCTACTTGTGAACATAGCCCAAGGTGTGGAGGAGTGTTTTTGTTTTTGGTTATTTATTTTACCTTATATACAAGTCTTTACCCTGGAAAGGATGTTCCTTAACATATTTCACAGGAAAGTAGTTTCAGTTTAGTTTTTGAACGTTTTATTGTGAGCCCGTAAAAGTGGCTTAATACCTCTGACCATGTTGTTGACAGCAGTGACCTGGGGGTCTGAAATGCTTCCTGGGGCGATCCCCATGCTGTCCCCATGTTATTTGAGCACTGTCACTATCGTTTTGGGCACTTTTTAGGCTTTCTACAGACTGCCGGGGGTGCCGCCACAAAAATGCTCGGGTCTCCCATAGACTAACATTGGGCTCGTTGCTCGGGTCGAGCACCCGAGTATCATGGCGAGCTTGGCCCGAGCTTCGAGCACCCGAGCATTTTAGTGCTCGCTCAACACTAGTCTACTTGTTTATTTGTATACACAAATACATGCACCCTATTTATTTGCAGTGATTATGTATCACCTGGGGTCACTTGTTTTATTCCTTTTTTTATTTTTTAGAATATTTTCCTATATCACCTTCTATTTGTTTGCCACCTTTGTCTAATATACACATTGTTTCTTCACTGTCTATGCACACCCATATATTTTTGTATATACTGACACAATTTTTTAAATATACTGTTTAAATAATCTTTATTAAAGATTTTTAACAACATAAGGTAGGGAAAATTCAAATCCCAAACTTCATAAAATACCAATAAGAAATATATACACATGAATACATAAATGTAAGAATATAACTTTGAAATTATAAATTAAATATTTCATGTATTAGATCAATTAACATAAAGGTTTAAATTGAATCTGGATTACAATAAATGTGAAAATATGGAAGAGGGAAGCGGAAATTAGAAGGATAAATAAAGGAGGCAAAGAGGGAAACCTAAAACTGGGGGTGGGGGATGGGGGGGGGGAGAAATAAAGATGAGGAGGGGAAGGAAAATGTAAGGTAAAGGGAAAGGAAAACTATGGGGGAAAGGAATCAAGTCTTCTGGTACATGAATGCTATACAATATGAACAACTAAAGGATATAAATCATAAATCAACATGTATAGATATTTGAACAGCAATTTTTTAAATATACTGACACAATATATTGTATTCCATCACATCCACATTTCCATATATATTTTTGTATATGTATACTTCTGGATTAACTAACAGTGATAATTAGAGATGCGGTTTCTGTCTCTGGGTACTTAGATCACTTTATTTTCATTTCACATATGAATAAAATCTATTATTATATATCACTCTGTCCTATTTTTAGATATATGAAGAATGAAAACCACTATTATATCTGTACTAGCTATTGAACCCGTTCTACGCCTGGGTGGCGAGCATTTTTATTGGTATATGGTCCCCCATCCTGTTATGTGCTGTCCCCATCCTGTTATGTGCTGTCCCCATCCTGGTATTTGTGCTGCCCCCATCCTGTTATGTGCTGTCCCCATCCTGTGCCCCCATCCTATTATGTGCTGTACCCTTTCTGGTATTTGTGCTGCCCCCATCCTGGCATTTGTGCTACCCAATCTTGTTCCCCCATCCTGTTATGTGCTGCCCCCATCCTATTCTGGTATGCAAGGCACCCCTCATCCCTATCCTGGTATGAATGGTACCCCTCATCCCTTTATTGGTATGTATGGTACCCCTCAATTCCAATCCTGGTATGTATAGCACCCCTCATCCCCAATGTTGGTATGCATGGCCCCTCATCCCTATCCTGGTATGCATGGTACCCCCTCATGCCTATCTGGTATGCGTGGTACCCCCTCATCCCTATCCTGGTATGTATGGTACCTCTCATCCCTATCATGGTATGCATGGTACCTCTCATCCCCAGTCCTGGTATGCATGGTACCTGATCCCTCATCCTGGTATGCATGGTACCCCATCCCTCATCCTGGTATGCATGGTACTCCATCCCTCATCCTAGTATGCTTGGTATCCCTCATCCCTATCCTTGTATGTATGGTACCCCTCATCCCTATCCTGGTATGCATGGTACCCCTCGTCCCCAATCCTGGTATGCATGGTAACCCATCCCTCATCCTTGTATGCATGGTAACCCCTTATCCGTATCCTGGTAGGTATGGTAACCCCATCCCTCATCCTGGTATGCATGGTACCCCATCCCTCATCTTGGAATGTATGCTACCCCTCATCCCTATCCTGGTATGCATGGTACCCCTCATCCCCAATCCTGGTATGTATGGTACCCCCTCATCCCTATCCTGGTATGTATGGTACCGTACCCCTCATCCCTATCCTGGTATGCATGGTACCTCTCATCCCCAGTCCTGGTATGCATGGTACCCCATCCCTCATCCTGGTATGCATGGTACCAAATCCCACATCCTGGTATGCATGGTACTCCATCACCCTTATCCTGGTATGCTTGGTATCCCTCGTCCGTATCCTTGTATGTATGGTACCCCTCAGCCCTATCCTGGTATGCTTGGTATCCCTCATCCCCAATCCTGGTATGCATGGTACCCCATCCCTCATCCTGGTATGCATGGTACCCCATCCCTCATCTTGGTATTTATGCTACCCCTCATCCCTATCCTGGTATGCATGGTACCCCTCATCCCCAATCCTGGTATGCATGATACCCCCTCATCCCTATCCTGGTATGCATGGTATCCCATCCCTCATCCTGAAATGCATGGCACCCCCTCATCCCTATCTTGGTATGCATGGTACCCCATCCCACATCCTGGTATGTATGGCACCCCCTCATCCCTATCCTGGTATGTATGGTACCCCTCAGCCCTATCCTGGTATGCTTGGTATCCCTCATCCCCAATCCTGGTATGCATGGTACCCCATCCCTCATCCTGGTATGCATGGTACCCCATCCCTCATCTTGGTATTTATGCTACCCCTCATCCCTATCCTGGTATGCATGGTACCCCTCATCCCCAATCCTGGTATGCATGATACCCCCTCATCCCTATCCTGGTATGCATGGTATCCCATCCCTCATCCTGAAATGCATGGCACCCCCTCATCCCTATCCTGGTATGCATGGTACCTCTCATCCCCAGTCCTGGTATGCATGGTACCTGATCCCTCATCCTGGTATGCATGGTACCCCATCCCTCATCCTGGTATGCATGGTACTCCATCCCTCATCCTGGTATGCTTGGTATCCCTCGTCCCTATCCTTGTATGTATGGTACCCCTCATCCCTATCCTGGTATACATGGTACCCCTCGTCCCCAATCCTAGTATGCATGGTAACCCATCCCTCATCCTTGTATGCATGGTAAGGTAACCCCTCATCTGTATCCTGGTATGCATGGTACCCCATCCCTCATCATGGTATGCATGGTACCCCATCCCTCATCTTGGTATGTTTGCTACCCCTCATCCCTATCCTGGTATGCATGGTACCCCTCATCCCCAATCCTGGTATGCATGATATCCCCTCATCCATATCCTGGTATGCATGGTACCCCATCCCTCATCCTGGTATGTATGGTACCCCTCATCCCTATCCTGTTATGCATGGTACCCCTCATACCCTATCCTGGTATGCATGGTACCCCATCCCTCATCCTGGTATGCATGGTACCCCATCCCTCATCCTGGTATGCTTGGTACCCCTCATCCCTATCATGGTATGCATGGTACCCCTCATCCCCAATCCTGATATGCATGGTACCTCATCCCTCATCCTGGTATGAATGGTTCCCCATCCCTCATCCTGGTATGCATGGCACCCCCTCATCCCTATGCTGGTATGCATGGTACCCCATCCCTCATCCTGGTATGCATGGCACCCCCTCATCCCTATCCTGGTATGCATGGTACCCCATTCCTCATCCTGGTATGCATGGTACCCCATCCCTCATCCTGGTATGCATGGTACCCCCTCATCCCTAGCCTGGTATTCATGGTACCCCTCATCCCTATCAGGCTGCACACAAAAAAAATAAACACTCCTCTTACCTGTAACGGCTCGATGCGTTCTTCTGTCTGGAGCCAGACTGCGCAGGCATGTCGCGCTTGTGCAGTCTATAAAGGCTTCGGACAGAGGGATGCATCTACAATTATATTATAGATACCCCTCTCAGTACGTACTGACTATCGATGGACTGGTCTTTTTTGACCAATGCATCGTTTATCCCTTTGTACTCATATGTTTCCTTGTACGCCTAATCCTTAGATATAGTGGGTATGGAAAGTATTCAGACCCCTTTAAATTTTTCACTCTTTGTTTCATTGAAGCCATTTGGTAAATTCTAAAAAGTTCATTTTTTTCTCTCAGTAAAGTACAATCTGCACCCCATCTTGACTGAAAAAAAACTGAAATGTAGAAATTTTTGCAAATTTATTAAGAAAGAAAAACTGAAATATCAAATGGTCATAAGTATTCAGACCCTTTGCTTAGTATTGAGTAGAAGCACCCTTTTGAGCTAGTATAGCCATGAGTCTTCTTGGGAATGATGCAACAAGTTTTTCACACTGGGATTTGGGAATCCTCTGCCATTCTTCCTTGCAGATCCTCTCCAGTTCCATCAGGTTGGATGGTGAACATTGGTGAACAGCCATTTTCAGGTCTCTCTAGAGATGCTCAATTGGGTTTAGGTCAGGGCTCAGGCTGGGCCAGTCAAGAATGGTCACAGAGTTGTTCTGAAGCCACTCCTTTGTTATTTTAGCTTTGTGCTCAGGGTCATTGTCTTGTTGGAAGGTGAACCTTCGGCCAAGTCTGAGGTCGAGAGCACTCTGGAAGAGGTTTTCATCCAGGATATCTCTGTACTTGGCCGCATTCATGTTTCCTTCAATTGCAACTAGTTGTCCTGTTCCTGCAGCTGAAAAACATCCCCATAACGTGATGCTACCACCACTATGTTTCTCTGTTGGGATTGTAATGGACAGGTGATGATCAGTGCCTGGTTTTCTCCACACATACCACTTCCCTCACTGAGGAGAGGCTTCCGTCGGGCCACTCTGCCATAAAGGCCCGACTGGTGGAGGGCTGCAGTCATAGTTGACTTTCTCCCATCTCCCTACTGCATCTCTGGAGCTCAGCCGCAGTGATCTTGGGGTTCTTCTTTACCTCTCTCACCAAGGCTCTTCTCCCATGATTGCTCAGTTTGGCTGGACGGCCAGGTCTAGGAAGACTTCTGGTGGTCCCAAACTTCTTCCATTTAAGGATTGTGGAGGCCACTGTGCTCTTAGGAACCTTGAGGAATGCAGAAATTCTTTTGTAACCTAGGTCAGATCTGTGCCTTGCCTCAATTCTGTCTCTGAGCTCCTTGGGCAGTTCCTTTGAGCTCATGATTCTCATTTGGTCTGACATGCACTGTGAGCTGTGAGGTCTTATATAGACAGGTGTGTGCTTTTCCAAATCAAGTCTTATCAGTTTAATTAAACACAGCTGGACTCCTATGAAGGCGTAGAACCATCCCAAGGAGGATCACAAGGAAATGGATAGCATGCGACTTAAATATGATTGTCTGAGCAAAGGGTCTGAATACCTATGACCACGTGATATTTCAGTTTTTCTGCTTTAATAAATTTGAAAAAATTTCTACATTTCTGTTTTTTTTTCAGTCAAGATGGGGGTGCAGAGTGTACTTTAATGAGAAAAAAAATGAACTTTTTAGAATTTACCAAATGGCTGCAATGAAACAAAGAGTGAAAATTTTAAAGGGGTATGAATACTTTCCATACCCACTGTATCTGTTGCTAGGATATGCTGGTTTCTGAATCACGATCACGTGACCGCTGTTTTAACATCTCTGATTGGCTTCAATATGCGCACGCGCGCAATGCTTTTACCTAGCTGAATCCTACTTATGATATTGCATGTGCGCACAAGACGCCATATTGGTCACGTCATACCTATCGCGTGGATCCCACGTGACCATCATTTCCGGGCTACACTTTGACGCATGCGCGTACTAACGCTATTGATGACGATGTTTGCTATTGATGTAATGCGCATACGTCGGCATGCGGATCATATGAGGTACTTCTCTAGCTGCAATTATATATTATGTCTTCACATGTCCTTGATTTTAATATTTGTCTTCTATTGCCCATCTGTTTCATAGATAGCTGGGCTACCCACTCACCAACCATCCCTGACGAAGCAATGGTGAAACGCGCGTCGGGTGTTTTGTAGGTGAGCATAGTTAGAAGTGCTTGCACTTTGCACTTTCTTTGATACATCTATGCATACACACTTGATTATATACACATTATCAACACAATACACTTTTTCACATATTTGCAATAGAACTCTTACATGTATTTGGTATCAAAGATATTTACACAGTAATTGATTTTGCACTAGTTTCAGCACCTTATGTTATGTATTTCAGCATATCTTGCACTACACCTTTATGTCCGGCACATAAAACTTCCCATGGTCTGTCTTTCCCTTTTCTATAATGGCTGCAGAGAATGCTGTGCGAGTGTGTGCCCAGCCCACATCGGGAGTGGACTGACTCAGTAGTGCATCACAAAGAGAAACACGGCCTTCAGAGACGCGCGCCGCATCCTCCGCTCCGGATGTAGTTGTCCTCTCGCATGCGCGATTGGCGGCGCCTGGTAATATAATGCTCCTCATTAATAATCTTATACAGCTGTGCTCACCCTATATAATCATGGTCCACCTCCTCTCCACCACACTCCCTGATGAAGCAGTAGCGAAACAGCGTTGGAGTGGTGTGAGGGGGTAGTGGTATATCCGCATCTAATTTGCTTTCTGTTGTTATGTACTTTTGGGTACTGTAATCATGTATCTGCATACTTTAAAATCTATATAATGCATTGCTGTACTCTCCAATTATAATCCGCGACTGATCTCATTGATGTATTTTGTTCACAATTTGTTCAAATCATGTTCTTTTGGGGTTATAATCTCATGAATAGTTTTGCACTTGCACTTTAAATATATGTAGAATTTAAGATAATATCCCTTCAGTAATTATTTCTATGAATGATTAATGTAAATATGTCTAATATTGATTATCATAACATTAACTATTACTCATAATCATGTATATAATACGGTGAAGTGGATGTATATGGACAAATTCTGATAATTCTGATGTTATGAATTGTTTTATGGAGATACTAGAATATTGACTTTTTTGTTAGGCTATGTTCACACACGTTGTGTTTTGCTGTGTATTTCGCAGCAGATTTTCATTTTCAGCTTAGTCTAGCAGTACCAGCAAAGTGTATGAGAAACCAGAATTCTCTGTTCACACATGTTGCTTTTTGTTTGCTGCGTATTTTCTGCCTTGGTTGTGTTTTTGGAAAATAGAGCAAGTCACTTTTTTTTCAGTGTTTTTGCAGCGTTTTTTCACCCATAGGAAGTAATGGGCGGTGAAAAAAAATGCTGAAAAAACGCAGCAAAAAAAAAAAACCGCACCTGTGGTTTTTTTCAGTGTTTTTGATGGCAAAAT
This sequence comes from Phyllobates terribilis, assembly GCF_046119375.1. Lineage (NCBI taxonomy): Eukaryota > Metazoa > Chordata > Amphibia > Anura > Dendrobatidae > Phyllobates > Phyllobates terribilis. The sequence continues at coordinate 229,046,227 of NW_027362763.1, forward strand.
AGAATGGGATTCTTTTTTCACAGAACTTTATGTACATGCCTAAATAGAGACAGAAGGACAGTGAAAAAAAACACTGCAAAAACCTGCATTTTTTATGGAGCTGTTTTCCTGTCAGTGAAAAGTTGTCAGCAGATTTGTAGCAGATTTAGCTGCAGAAAAAAACACAACGTGTGTGAACATAGCCTTAGAGTAGATGTCTCTCATTTTTTAAATAGATATTAGGGGCAAACTTTTTAAAGATCTGATATTATAAATTGTTAAAATGTGATGTTAATATGTTGATATCTTAGTAGCAGTATCACCTATTCCCAGTGGGCATACCTCTTCCCCCTCCTGAGCTACTTTTTATCTTGAATTTTTTATTGATTTTTTGTATCTTAATTTGTCCTTGTCTTGTGTTGGTTCTATTTATGATTTGATTAATAAAGTATATTTATAAGATTGATTGTGCCCTCTTTAATATCAATTTTTTGGTTGTATCTTTGAGGTTTTGGTATTTTGGACTTATTGTAGGTTTATTGTTGGTATTTTCTTATATTTTGTAGGATTTAATATATATATACAAATCTGCTAATGGCTCTGTAATTAATCATTCTGTATCCACTACAGTTACAATTTCAGGGTAACAGTCTATTGACTGTACTTTCTAGCTAATGAATATAACTATTGAGATGCATACTTATACATTTTACCCTATAACCACTAAAGTCTAAGTCTTTAGATTTCTTACAGTGTTCTTTGATGTATCATGTTCTATGTTCCTGTGGGTAATACTATTTCTAATTTATCTATGACTGTTTGCACATGGTCATAGCCGTTAGGTGACTGTCCATACTTCATATGTTTTACCTTAGTGATTTAATATCACCATAAACATTCTTATATATGTCAACTATTAAATGTGTAGGTATATATTGAGTGGGGTTCCCACGGCTGCTTACCCACCAATTTGTGTTTGTATTTTGTGATTTTTAATATATGCTTTTATGTTTGTATCTAATAAAAAATCATCTTTTACTATGTCTCAATGATCTTTTGTCCTGGCACATGTTCTACTTTTGGTATCTCTATGGCTGTTGGTGCCCTATGGAACACTCTACCCTTACCTGGGCTTACATTTTCTTGATGTTCAATGATTGTTTTAGCACCAGTAGTTTATCATTGCTGTGACTAGCTGGTCATGTGAGCCCTGGTCCCGCACGCCCCCTCCTGTGATAAGCAGCTCACTGTCTATAGACACTGTATATACAGAGTCTGGTGTGGGTGGGGCTAGCTTTCTCAGCTCTGCTCCATTCTAAATATAAAAACTCTGATTGTGTGAGAACGGCTGCACCCAGTAATCTAAGTGATACATCGTTGGATTCTGCTTCTCTTTCCCTATATCATGCTCAGATGAGATAGCAAAAACTGCTGACATAGTCCGTTGAAGGCTTCTCAATGCGAAAACAAGCATTTCAAGTGTGCTGTATCCAGAGACAAAGTTAATTTCCAGGCAGGGCCGCCATCAGTGCATTACTGGTGTATGAGGCCCGGTGAGCAGAAGCAAAGAGGTGGGGTCCCGACTATGTGAGACACGCTGCGCAGTCTGCACTGAGGCAGCACAGCTGAACCACTGTTTAAATGGCCTGGCAGACTGTGTGGCACACTGGGGCCCAGGCTAATTACTTTTTTTTGCTTTATTAAGCCCCGGGACCCACTCACTCACAGCTGCAGTTACTTACATTGTATGGCTGCAGCAGAGGGGGCCGGCCACATCTGACATCAGTGATATCAGATGCTGCCGGCCCCCCCTCTGTAGCTTAGCTGCCAGCACACCCAGGCCCTTGCAGCACATTATATTCTGGAGTTGAGGGCCCAAAAACTCCACTCAACCATCCGACCTCGCATTTCCCCATCTAACCTCCCATTTGCCCACCCATTGGCCCACCCCACCCGCTACTCTTTGTGCCCCCTCCATGTTCGTGCAGTGTGAAGTTGGAGGCCGTCTCTGTCTACTGTCTGCCTGCAAACTACTAAGTACTACTAAGTTTCCAAGGTACATGAAGCAAAGATTAAAATTGTGTATTCACAAGAAATAAAATACAGGCATCTTTCAACGCATTTCAAGCGGCAAGCGATCTTTATCAAGTTCTTGCCGCTTGGAAAATAAAATGCACTTTTTTAGACTTTACCTGTGAGCTGGATTTTTCTGCTTCTTCTATTGGATGTTGCGCCCTGCGCAGGTGCTATCCGTGCTCCAGAAGTGTGGGACTGCAGGTGGTGAGCTGGATTTACTTCTGTGACTACTAAGTTCAACCCTACTGACTGCTGCCTGTCTGCCCGCTTGCCAGCAATAATGTACAGTTGCCTGTATTAAAGGGGATATTCTAGTAACCTTATACTTATCCCCTATACACAGCATATTGGATTATTATTAGGGCCAGTTCACATGGCGGATCTTAAAGCAGAATTTTGACGCAGAGAGCCACACTGACATTATGCTGAATATCCATGGTGGCCACTTCTTTCATGCCTTCCGTTCATCTCTATGGGAGACAGTGAGGAGGATTGCGGAACGGCAGGCTTTAGCTGCAGCTGTGCTGAGAAAGGACCTGTCCACAACAAAATTCTGCTTGAAAATCTGCCGTGTGAGCTGGTCCTGAAAATTGAGTGGCTGCACGCATGCAAAATCAGCTGCTCCACTCATTTCAGGGGGCGATGACATTTAAAGGACCCAATCTTGTGATCAGTGGGAGGTCCCAGAAGTAGAACTCCCACTGATATCTCGAACCGCCCCCGTAAATGAACGGAGCGGCTAGTCAGACATGCATGCAGCCACTCGATTCATTTGACTATAATAATCTGCAATCAGAAATACAGATTATAAAAAAATTATCACAATCTGATTTCAATTAGTTTAAAAAATGTACATGACACATTCCCAATGTTTAATAGGTTACAGTAGAGTAGGGTCCTGCCAAAAGAGTCTCTTTGTCGTGGCGGCGGCTTAAAAAATCTTTTAGCCATAGCAAAAGCTGCTGGCTATATGTGTGATATGGTGCTCAATGGCAACTGTTAATGTCTGATTGGTGAGGACGTGGTGCAGTAGTGGAGTTTTCCCAAGAGTGGGCGGTGGGACTGTGGAAGGTTCGAGGGGTGGAGGTGGAGCTGGGGTGAAGCCTGAGCAGAGTCTCAAGGGGGCCTGAAAATTTTGCCAGTATGAACCCCTGGTGGCAGCCCTGTTTCCAGGCACTAAATGTTATACTCTGTGGATAATATGGGAACAGCTAGATGAGACTGCAATTAAACCAAGCATAAAGTTATGTCTTTTTACTCAAATCCTATAAATAAAAGGGAATTTATCATTCAGCCTTTTTTCATGTAAAAAAACCCCCACAAATTTTGTAATTTGCCATTTTTGTACTAACATTTGCAATTTTTTGCTATTTTACTCCTCTCTCACCACTTTTAAAAAGTGGGTGCAACTCCAGCATATTTAAATAAATAAGATTTATACTAGATTTGCTAGATGTTTTTTAACTACTTAAGGACTGCTCAATGACTTTAATCGTTCGGGCAATCCACATATTACTCTGCAATGACTTTCTAAACTGTCATTGCAGAGTAAGCAGCTGCATAAGAGGGGAGCTGACTGTCTGACACTGCTGGCGTACCCATATTACCATCATATATTTCCATTTATACCTTCCTGTTCACTGTACCTGCAATGCTGAAAATGCTTCCTTTTTTATATTTTCCCCAGTTATTGTTAAAAAAAAGGAATATATAAATGAGATAAAAACTAGGTTACAGGTATCATGAAAAAAAGAGGCAAAAAATAGTTTAATCTCCATTTAAGAACATTTTTAGAGCTATTAAAACGACAAGTATGAAAAAAAAGTGCCTGGTCATGAATGAAGTAAAATGGCTCAGTTTTGAACTGGTTAAAAGTTGCATAGAAAATCGCAAACTCACTCTAGTAGGAAGGTGGTATAAAAAGTGCAAAATCGGTTTTGGAAAGAAGTCTTAAATCTAAAGATGTGTCAAATTTATCAGGCATTGTGTGACACTTTGATAAACCTGGCCAGTCAGGTAGGACTATGGGTTGATTGGAAAATTTTAGCCTGGGGTCAACTAGAAAGCACTGGCCCATGAGTTGATGCGGCGTATCTTTAGCCTGCTTATCTCTGGCCGCTGCAATACAGCAGCAGAGATAGCAGGTGTGACGATACAGAGTAAAATCTTAATTATGCCAGACATACTTTCTGATGGCAAGAGCAGCATTCCTTTATTTTTTTTTGTTGACTCTTTAATCTCTGTTCTTCTTTAGTTGATTAACACAGACTACTATTTGTATAACCCTGAATGTTATCTGCTCTTTGATTCTGAAACAATGATGTGTATTTTCAAGAGCCCCTGTGATACCAACTATGTAAATAGATTATCTCAAACAATGATAGGTGAGCCCTGCACCTTTACCTCTGACATGTGATATACACACTAAGCTTTGGGGGAGGAGGGTGAGAGCATTTCTGCCATTCAGGGGGGCTGAGCCTAGAGAAGCAGAAGGAACATGTGTTTTTGTAAGGCTGTGTGCCCACGTTGCGGATTTCCGCCGCGGAAACGCAGTAAAATCGCTTGTTAAGATGTCTGCCACGTTTCCCAATGATAATCCACATGTGCTCTGCACATGCTGCGGAAATTTCCACTGCGGATTATCATTGCGGAAAAATCAGCAGCACAACCATTTATTATGCAATTTCACGGTGAAATCGCCGCCATTGACTTGCATTGAACCGCATAACATCCGCATGTATACATGTATACATACGGATGTTATGCGGTTCAATGCGCAGATGGTACTCAGGTCTGGAGAAGAGGAGACTCTCCTCCAACCCGGGTACCATAATACCTGCAAGTTTAAAAAAAATGATAAAGTAAAAACTAAAAAAAATATTCATAGTCCGCTCTCCTCGGCGGCCCGCGGTGTTCAGCCAGGACCTGCGGTGTTGTCATTTAGTCAGTTGATGGTCACAGAACCGCTGATTTTTTTTTTATTTTTTACTTTATAATTATTTTTTTTTTACTATAGGTGCAGTATTTTAAGCAGAAATCTCGGTCACACAATATAAATCCATGCCAGTTGCATGGATTTATATTGTGTTACCAACTTGTCAAGCCCTTTTCCAAGTGATGCTCAAAATCACTTGGAAAAGCTCTTGAAAAAAAGCATTCATAAACATGTGTAAAAACGTTTAAAAAATGCTTCTCCCTGGCAGAAAAAACGCATGCAAAAGCTGCATGCGTTTTTTCTGCCAGGGAGAGGAAAAAATGCTCAGGAAATTTCTACTTAAAATCTGCTTCGTGGGCACATACCCTAATAAGAGTCAGACTTGAGCCCAGAGAAGCAGAAAGGAGATGTGTTTCTGAGACAGAGGGAGTCTTGGGATAGAGATTGAGACAAACTTTGGAAGGAGAATGAGAGACATTCTCCAGAACAGCAGATGGATTGCATGGCATTACCAAAAGACACAAATTTGAATTCTACATGATTCTAGTCTACCGGTACCTGCCCTGACTGGAAAGATTCGGATGTGCTCCATTAACCATCAGAGAGACATGGATACATTTTGGGGAGTCCAGGAGAGGATGAAGAAGTCACCTTGCCCCATGGATATGTTGTTTTGGGGTTGCAAGGAGGGACACACTGGTTGTCTAGAACCTATGGAGACATTTGGAGTTGCCAGGAGGGACCCACCGGTCGCCTGACTCCATGGAAAACTCTTGGAGAGGCCAGATTTGGACCCTCGGGTCTCATGGTCTTGTACCTCGATGGACCTCTAGCTTCCTAAGCTTGCCGCTACCTCCTCTCTTTGGGGGCCCGACAGAAGCGGGGGGGGCCACTGGTTGAGGTAGTTGGCCCTGAAAGCCTCCAAAGTCATAGCTGTTCTATCCCAAGCGGGTCAGCGGAAGGGTGAGACTGTGTAATGTTGTACCATCTTGGGTATTTACTGGGACTGTTCTGTGTGATTATTGTCTGCTTTGTGGTTCAATAAAGTATTGCCACGCTGTTTTACCCCCACCCTGTGTTGTCTGAGTAGCGTTACGCCCACGGAAGGCCCCGTGTCTTCACAGCAGGCTTTAAAAATAAAGGTGATTTGTACATAGATACAGAATTAGAACAAAGCTTATGCCGAAGACACAAGAACAGAGCTGAGCATGCTATAAAGATATGGGAACATGACTAAGCTTACTGCATAGATATGGGAACAGAATAGAGTGTACTGCATAGATACGGGAACAGAATCAAGCTTACTACATAGACATGGGAAAAGAACCAGGCTTACTACATAAGTATGGGAACAGTACTGAATTTACTATATAAATACGGGAGCCGAACCAAGCTTACTACATAGATGTGGGAGCTGAAATAAGCTCTACATAGATATGGGAACAGAACCAAGCTTACTACTTTTATACAGGGACTAGCACACTTACTACATAGATATAGGAGCAAAATAAAGCTTACTACATAGATACGTGACGAGAGTTGTGCTCACTATATATGTACAGGAACAGAATTGAGCTTACTACATGAATTTGGGAGCTGAACTAAGCTCACTACATAGATAAGGGAACAGAACCAAGCGTACTACTTTGATACAGGTACAGAGCAAGCTCACTGCATAGATCTGGGAACATAACTGAGCATTATATATAGATACGGGAACAGAACCAAGCTTACTACATAGACACGAGAACAGAACCAGGGCTCCTGCATAGACATGGGAACAGAACTGAGCATACTTCATAGATATGGGAACAGAACTGAGCTTACTATATATATATATATGTATATATATATGTGGGAACAGAACTGAGTTTACTGCTTACATAAGGGGAACATAACTAATTAGAATATACAGTGCCTACAAGTAGTATTCAACCCCCTGCAGATTTAGCTGGTTGACACATGCGGAATTAACTTGGCATTGTGACATTTGTACTGTAGATCAGCCTGGAAGTGGGAAAGGCACTGCAGCAAATTTTTTTTTTGTTGTTTTTTAAAACGTTAAAAGTTAATTCAGAGTGTCATTTATTATTCAACCCCTCAAACCACAAGAATTCTGTTTGGTCCCCCTAAAGTATTAAGAAGTAGTTCAGGTACCAAGAATAATGAGCTTCACATGTGTGGATTAAAGATCTCTTTTGCCAGCCTTTTCTGACTATTTAAGACCCTCCCCAAACTTGTGAACAGCACTCAGACATGGTCAACATGGGAAAGACAAAGGAGCATTCCAAGGCCATCAGAGACAAGATCGTGGAGGGTCACAAGGCTGGCAAGGGGTACAAAACCCTTTCCAAGGAGTTGGGCCTACCTGTCTCCACTGTTGGGAGCATCATCCGTAAGTGGAAGGCTTATGGAACTACTGTTAGCCTTCCACGGCCTGGACAGCCTTTGAAAGTGTCCTCCCGTGCCGAGGCCAGGCTTGTCCGAAGAGTCAAGGCTAACCCAAGGACAACAAGGAAGGAGCTCCGGGAAGATCTCATGGCAGTGGGGACATTGGTTTCAGTCAATACCATAAGTAACGTACTCCACCGCAATGGTCTCCGTTCCAGACGAGACCGTAAGGTACCTTTACTATCAAAGCGTCATGTCAAGGCTCGTCTACAGTTTGCTCATGATCACTTGGAGGACTCTGAGACAGAATGGTTCAAGGTTCTATGGTCTGATGAGACCAAGATCGAGATCTTTGGTGCCAACCACACACGTGACGTTTGGAGACTGGATGGCACTGCATACGACCCCAAGAATACCATCCCTGCAGTCAAGCATGGTGGTGGCAGCATCATGCTGTGGGGCTGTTTCTCAGCCAAGGGGCCTGGCCATCTGGTCCGCATCCATGGGAAGATGGATAGCACGGCCTACCTGGAGATTTTGGCCAAGAACCTCCGCTCCTCCATCAAGGATCTTAAGATGGGTCGTAATTTCATCTTCCAACAAGACAACGACCCAAAGCACACAGCCAAGAAAACCAAGGCCTGGTTCAAGAGGGAAAAAGTCAAGGTGTTGGAGTGGCCTAGTCAGTCTCCTGACCTTAACCCAATTGAAAACTTGTGGAAGGAGCTCAAGAATAAAGTCCACATGAGACACCCAAAGAACCTAGATAACTTGGAGAAGATCTGCATGGAGGAGTGGGCCAAGATAACTCCACAGACCTGTGCCGGCCTGATCAGGTCTTATAAAAGACAATTATTAGCTGTAATTGCAAACAAGGGTTATTCCACAAAATATTAAACATAGGGGTTGTATAATAATTGACCCACACTTTTATGTTTAAAATTTAATAAAATTCAACTGAGCAACATAACTTTTTGGTTTGTAAGATTTATGCTTCTGTTCATAAAACCTACTCTCATTTGCAGTTTGAAAGCTCTAACTTATTTGCATCTTATCAAACCAGCTAAATCTGCAGGGGGTTGAATACTACTTGTAGGCACTGTATATAAAGAAATAGAACTGTGCTTACTACAGAGATCCGAGAACAGAACCGGATGAAGGTGTTTTTGCACTCCACCTTTTTAAAAAAAAACACATTTGAAAACATATTTTTTACAAAAAAATAACAAAATATTTGGATATGTTAGACTACTAACAGGATTCAGCTGCTTTCACACTCTCTGCACTCTCCATATGACCGTCTTATGTGCAATTTGCATACTTGCATACCAACCTGTTTCTCTTCTTCTTCTTTCATTTGAAACCATTGAGCGAAGCAGAAGAGAAGGCAGCGTGATCATCACTATGCAAACTGGATATGGAGTGGTCATGTGACGAGTGTGGAGAGTGTAAAAGTAGCCGAATTCTAAGAGTGCATTACTCAATGTTAGGATTCTACTTGTTAAGGGCTAATATAGAGTAGTCAGAAGAAAAAAATAGCGACCACCTTTGTAAAACAAAACACTAACAAATCCACTTAAATGGCATATCATTTGCATACATTGCATTCCCTTGAAGGAAATCTGATATATAACAATGTGGTACAAATCTAGAAAATAGGGTTTTCTACATTACAATTTCAGTATCAGTTGAATTAATACATGGGAAAAAAAGAAAACAAAAAAACCCCCAAACAAACAAAAAACATATTCAAGGTTAGTGCTCTGCAGAACCATAGGCTGTAATAATTTCATGCTGTATAGCTATGCTGATATTCCACTATCTTTACACATACAGCCACATACATAAACACATGCACACAGATACAAATACACATACATACAATTTCACATTCATATACACACGCACATAAACATACATATATATATACATATACAGTACATATATTTATATATATATGTTTACAAATATATACATATACATACACACAATTCCACATGCATGTACACAAACATTTCTACATACATAATCACATAATGAACACCCACCTACATATATATATGCATATACTTACAATTTTGCATACATACAGTACATATTCACTTACATACATCTACATACTCACATACATGATCACACATTCGAACATACATATACACACAGTACTCACCTCCTGATGTGTGGTTGTCTCCTGTATGGGCCATACTCTTGCCGGAGATCCTCTCCAGATGGCCACCCGGCGCTCCGTGACATCAGTCTGGCAGATGTGGGCATGTACAGCATGCTGTGCAACCATGCCTGCTTTACTGTGATGCTTCCGGCCCGGCACAACCGCACATTTGAAAGTGAAATGGCAGCCCGTGGCTGCTGAAGCAGCAGGTGGCTAAGTGTCCCCTAAACAGCAGTTTTGGGGACCTGCCTGGGGGCCGTGTGGCTCTCTGCCCTCTGGCGCAGCCCACACCCTAATAAGATATATAGTGGGTGTGAGACAATGCATGGTCGATGAACAGAATTGGAATACAACAGTAGCAAGTGTCAATTGTGTCATTTTATGCCAGAGAAACACTAATATTATTTCCTTCCTTGTATACTTTATACTGATGATGTAAGAAGTCATACAGGGGCTTGTAAAAGTATTCACTCCTCTTTGCATTTTTTGTGTTTTGCTACTTCACAACCTGAAATGTCACTGTTTTTTTGAGGGTCTGCATCAGTTCATGTAAAGAAGATGCCTACGACTATGAACATTTGGTTTTCTTTTTATTGTGGAGCAAACAACAATTTGGACAAAATAACTGAAAACTTCAGTGTGCATAACTATTCACCCCCCCTAAAGTAAATACATTGGAGGGCCTCCTTTTGTAGCAATTACAGCTACAAGTCACTTTGGATAAGTATCTATAAGCTTCTCACATCTTGCCACTGGGAATTTTGCCCACTCCTCAAGGCAAAACTGCTCCAGCCCCCTGAAGCTAGATGGTTTCCTCTGGTGAATAACAATCTGCAAGTCTGACCACAGATTCTCAATTGTATTAAGGTCTGGGCTTTGACTAGGCCACTCCAAAACATTTACACGTTACCCCTTAAACCACTTGAGTGTTGCTTTAGCAAGATGCTTTGGGTCATTGTCTTGTTGGAAGGTGAACCTCCGTCCCTATCTCAAATCACTGACAGACTGAAACAGGTTTTACTCAAGAATATACCTGTATTTCACACCATCCATTTTCCCTTCAACTCGGACTATTTTGCGTATCCCTGCTGCCCACAGGATGATGCTGCCTCCACCATGTTTCACTGTGAGGATGGTGTTATTGAGATGATAAGCTGTGTTGGTTTGGCATCAGACATAGTGTTTACCTTGGTGGCAAAAAAGTTAAATTTTGCTCTCATCTGACCCCAGCACCTTCCTCCATACATTTGGGGAGTCTCCCATATGTCTTTTGGCAAACTCAAAACGAACCTTACAATTATTATGTGCAAGTAAAGGCTTTTTTCTGCCCACTTTTCCATAAAGGCCACCTCTATGGAGTTCACAACTTATTGTGGTCGTATGGACAGATACTCCAGTTCTGTAACTCCTTCAGGGTTACTTAGTCTCTGTGCTGCCTCTATGATTAATGCTCTCCTTGCCCAGGCTGAGAGTTTTGGTGGGTGGCCCTCAGTTGGCAGGTTTGTTGTGCTGCAATATTCTTTACTTTTGATGATAATGGATTTAATGGTGCTCTGGGGGATCATCAGAGAATGTGGTACAGAGATATGAAAAGCTTTGGGAACTTTTAGTGTTGGAACTAATTTCATACAGAAAGAAACCAGATTGATTTGTTGAACAATCTGAAATAGACAAAAGAATTTACTAGTCAATTTCATGCAATAAGTCCTGTTTTTGGTGAAAAGCCAAACCTTATCACAAAGAGAGATATTGTGATCACATAGACGGCGTTTGTTAGCACTCTTTTCCACTTAGCCACGACTGGAGCTAAATTAAATTGTACCTCAATCTCAATGTTATCTATGCCTTGAGACATGCTCTTTACAGCAAAGTTGACTTTTTGATGCAATTTTCAGAGGAAGAAGAAACGCTCATCCAAATACCATGTCAAATGGAAATTTCCAAAAAGACTCAGAAACCGAATAGTTGTGGGAATATTCAGTCCAGAGAAGCAAATTTACCCAATTATGTTTTTTTATTTGACGAGATTGAACAGTTACAACTTATGGCCTTTTTCAATATATGTTCACATATCAAATTTACATAAAATCAGCCATAAGAATAATAATTCTTACAATTTTCCTCCATCTCATCCTTTTATATTTTTATTTTTACAACATTTACTGTATTAGTAGCAATAAACGGATAATTAGATAATGTGTGTCCGCTGAAATATATAGAACCTATAAATGTGACACACACACACAACGTTTTTAAGTAGTATATAAAAATGATTTTATTATTTATATTAAAATTACAAATAGACAGATTGAAAATAAAACCAAAATTTCTCTATCAATATTGTGGTAACTATGTAAGTATCATATATGTATATATATTGTAGCGCTGTTACTCACTTGGGTGCGACGGGAGGCAAACATGAAGCATGTTCCTTTAAAAGTCCATGTCGGTTTATTACTTCATGAACCAAAAAGCAAAAAGGAATACAAACAGCCTTTAGTTCAGGCAAAACAAAGTAAAGTGTCCTTTAAGCAAGTCTCTGCTTATCCAGTCCTATGGGCACACAGGCTTGGTAGGTCCAGTATCTTGGCTCGGTCTGGAGACAACAAGACAAAGGAGGCCTTCTCCCTCCAAACACACAGACAATGTGCCAAACAAACGGCCTCCATTTTGTTGTTAGCCACACCCATAGGTGAGGTATGTGGGTAACTGGACCCGCCCAATTCTCCAAACTATCTGTAACACGGTCCCAGGTGCACCAATCAGTCCTCTTAGTGCTTACGTGCACTAGAGCCACACTCCGGCTTACATCACAGAGGACAGCCATCTCTGTGATACATACTTCCCATCGACTATGCGACCGTTAGCCACCTTACAATATACATACTTTATCTATGTTTAAATACCATAGGCTATCTCTGGCATATGCACTAGGCACTTTTTTGATTTTCTAGATTGTGCACTAGTCACTTTACTTTAGTAGGTTCATACCACTTGCTATATTATGTGAATTTAACGAACATGAACTAAAATTCCTATTATGCACTTACATGCACTTTTTTCCAGATTTAGCCCTTTGCCTCTATATATTATGTTGTATGATCAATAATGCAGTTTAGTATTTACATTTTTGCACTATAATTGATAATAGTGATTAATCATCTTCTATGAATTATATATATTTGGTCATTATTTCTAATTACTGTATTGTTATACTATTTCACATAGATAAAGTATATAGATATATGATACTCCCATAATTACCACAATCTTGATTGAGGATTTTTTGCTATGTGTTTCTAATCTGTCTATTTGTAATCTTAATATAAATAATAAAATAATTTTTATATACTACTTAAAAATGTTTTGTGCGTGTCACATTTATAGGTTCTATAAACATTTATTGTATGCAAATATATGGAAAACAAAAGAGATAAACAATTATTTCCCCCAAAATCCCCTAGGTAACTCTAATACCCCAGAGTCCCTCCGAGTTCTTCAAAACTGTACCATGATGTATTTCTGAGCACCTTTATCAATTGTGAAATTTCTGATTGTGTATAACTATGTTCAATAAAAGTCCTCCATTTCCTGCAGAAATCTACTGCTGTTTTTTCACCCAATTATCTTGATGGGAATTAGATAAAACTCATACATATTTTTCCATGAACTGATTGATTCTCTCAGTTTACCCATTACTTTGGGGTGATAGGCAAAGAGGAATTCGATGGAAATTTTTAGACGTTTGCAGAGTGCCCTCCAGAAGTTGGAAAAAATATGACACAGTTTGGTCCATGGAACTTAAAATTTTTTTTGAAGAGCACTGGGGCCAAAAGTTGAGCAGAATAAAGTCCAGGTAATAGAGGAAATATTAGACATCTTGTTGAATCAGTTCATAATGACCCAGATGGAAGTGACCCCTTGTGCCTCAGAAAGATCTGTAACAAAGTCCATGGAAACTCAGCCCAAAGTTTTTCTGGAATAGTTAAAGCATTAAGCAACCAAGAGGCGAATGAAGTAATGATTTGAACTGTGCACACTGAGTAAAGGATGCCACAAAATCCTGGATGTCTTGATTCTATGTAGGCCACCAATAGAAATAAGAAAGGAGTTTTGCAGTTCACTAATCTTTTAGGTGACCAGAGAAGAATGGGCTCTTTAGGTAGTGAATTGGTAGAAGAAATAGAACCAAGAAGACGTTCAGGTACAATTATTTGTGAGGGCATGTTTTTATAGGCATCACATTGATCACGGGACCTGGAGAAGAAATCAATCCTGTCTAGGTCAGGATGAAGATAAACCTTGATAGGAAGAGTGACTGTTGCGTTTGACAAAATATTCATAACAATCATCATGAGTGTTAAACATGATCTTCCATTCATTGTCCCTTTTTAATAAGGATTTGGTTATAGGCTCAACACAGATCTATTTTGGTGAAGATGGAAGCACCCTCAATATGATAAAATAAATCTGAAATGAGGGGAAATTTACAATGGCCTTAGAATGATTTTATTTAAACCTTGGTAGCCTATGCATGTTTCAGAATCCCATCTTTCTTCTTTACAAAAAGGTTGCCCACACTGGCTGGAGAATTAAACTTCTGGATGAGATGATTTCCCTTTCCATATTCTCTTTAATGTAAGCTTACACCACTTCATTCTCAGTAAAAGATAGAGAATAGACTGTCCTTGTGGTTAAGTACCTGGAAGAAGAGATATAGAGCAATCATACGGTCAAAGTGGGGGTAGCGTTTCAGAGCTATGCTTGGAAAATACATCTGGGAAGTTCTGGTAAGGAGCAGGTAAAATGGAGGAAAGGGAACAAAAGTAGAGGTGATTGAGGTAGAGCTTTCAGGTAATTTTGAAAACAAGATGATCTCAACTGGGCGATCAGGTCAGGCAACTTAACCAATAAATAACAGATTCATGTAGCCTTAGGCATGGCAGTCCCAAGAACACTGGCACATCAAAGATGGCAAAACTAAAAGAAAATGTAATTAATGTGTAGTGTGGATATGGATTTGATCAGCAGGAATTGCAAGGCCATGCAAAGGATATTTCAGAAGTGTCCTCAAAGAAATGAAAGGAATTTTTAGTTTTTAGTTTCTGGCTAGTGAGAAGTGAATAACATTCTCTGCAGCTCTGGAAGCAATGAAGGCTTGTCCTGTGAAACCTTATTTGTCTCAGGTGAACACATCAGCTGAGAATCAAGGTAAGTATCTTGCGGACACAGTTTCTAACCTCAATGGGCGTTTCATTTAGGTCAGAACTGTGGGTATCTAATTTTTCCAACTTTTAATGCTGTGTTTTTATAACTGGACAGTGTCATAGTGAGATGAAGGTACATGCCCATACAGTTGATCAAACTAAAATGCCCAGTTGAATGAGAAAAAAATGAACACATTAGACTCCAGTAATTTCAGTTCCCTGTTTCTCCACAATGGAGTGGAGCAAAATAGGTTTTTATATACATTCCTGCTACTATGCGAAGAATGTATAGTTCATAAGGCAAAAATTGGTGAAAATTCCTCTTTAAATAGGTAGCTGTACTCTAATCTCTCAGTTAGCAGTATGTCTTCTGTTAAACAAGACAAATTTTAGCAGTTTGAGTGAATGATAAGTGCAGGACTGGGGGAGTAGGAGAGGTAGTTCATGAGATGAAAAATAAGCATATTTCTCTGATCAGGCATATTATAGTTTCTTCTATTTATTTGAAAATGGCGCACAAAAGGACATGAACAGATGGGGCCTGCACAGGATGCCAGTCACACAGATAGGTGTGATGCACAGTGTCTGGCTTACAGCCTATTAATGACGCCCATAATTTTAAATCAAGCGGGCTGTCCAGCACTATATACGTGCACCCCACAAGACAGACGCCCCAATTCACCCAACCAACACTAACAGGTCCGGCATCCTGTAAAAACTGAAAAATACATTACATGAGGTATTGGTCGATATTTTGGCCAAAATGCGCAAGCTCGCAACCAGCGTCAACGGTCCTCATACTAGCAAGTCCCTATTCTAAAATTAAAAACAGTGCACAAAAGGACATGAATTTAAAAAACATTACAGAAAAGAAACAGGCCTTACCAATACCAGATCAGATTACCAAAGCACATGCAGGATGCAGCAGACCCCCATGATAAAGTCAGGGGCGGGACATGTGCAGAATACTGATGCGACAGCCACCCCTCCATGAATTGGCAGAGTGGTTGTGTAGTTTTTCAAATGCACACAACTGCAGCTTGTATAAGATGCCAGTCACACAGATAGGTGTTTTGAATCCATGTCCTTTTGTGCGCCGTTTTTAATTTTAGAGTAGGGACTCGCAAGTGTGAGGACCCTTGATGCAGGTCGTGTATTTTGGCCAAAATATCGACCAATACATCATAGTGAAGCTATATCTATAGCATCTGTTGTACTTGTATTTTCTGTATAAACACAATTTTCTCTTCTGTAGTTCAATATAATCAGGGTTCCCCTAAAACATCTTAGAATGTTCTCAGTATGTAAATGTACATTTCTAATCTAGAATGAACACATTTTCTATGCTGGTATAAGGCTCATCTATTTGCAGGTTGCAATTATTTATTTCAATATGGGGCAGAAAGGAAGGAAATTTTAAATTATTGCAGTTCCCAATGAGAGAGAGTGAAAGTCACGGCTAAAATTGTCTAAATATCTTATCCAAATAGGGAATTTCAAACAATTTGCCTGTAGGTGGAACTTGATTATCAATAAATACTGTGATCATATCAGCATCACCGCTAATTCATACAGCCAGTATGTGTTTTATTCTGCAGTGGCAAGAGAACGGGGTGACATACTGTATGTGAAGGCTTAACCCACTAATGACATATTACGCACTATCTATGTTATATACCGTCTCCCTATCTTTGATGCGGGCTCACATGTATACATGCGGATGTTATGCGATTCAATGGGTGCAATTTTGTCGCAAACTCGCGCCCAAATTCGTTGTG
Source organism: Phyllobates terribilis (assembly GCF_046119375.1). NCBI lineage: Eukaryota > Metazoa > Chordata > Amphibia > Anura > Dendrobatidae > Phyllobates > Phyllobates terribilis. Next base: position 229,062,763 of record NW_027362763.1, read on the forward strand.
CTGACGTTTTTTCCGCAACGATAATCTACAGCTGAAATTTCCGCAGCATGTGCACACCACTTGCGGATCATCATTGGGAAACATGGCAGACACCTTTAACAAGCGATTTTAATTCGTTTCCCTAAAGGAAATGCCGCAGCGGAAACGCATTAAATCTGCATTGTGGGCACACAGCTTAACTGCTCATCAGCTCTCCTGCGACATGATTGCGGGATGCCAATGGGTTGCCGTGTCAGCCAAGGGTCTGCTAAAGTCCCCTGTGTCTGTCATCACTGTAAATCGCATGCTGATTTAATGTCACTGTGCTACTGGTCCCTGCTTGTTTTGGCAATTTTCCTGGAGAAATGATGTGCTTTACTGGCTTGTGACTAGTGTTGAGCCACCCCCGTAGTGTTCGAGTTCGGTTCGGTTCATCGAACACCCGTGTGTTCGTCGAACTGTTCGTCGAACACCTTCGAACACCGTTAAAACCAATGGCAGGCAAACAAAAACACATAGAAACACATAGAAAACACCTTCAAAGGTGTCCAAAAGCTGACAAACTGCTCAGAAGACACAACTAACACATGGAAAAGTGACAAGTACATATAGTCATGAGAAAAGAAAAGAGGTGGAGGAGTAAAAGGAGGGGGAGACACAGATATAGGCATGTCATGCCCTTCTAAAATCCAAAAAGTGAGAAGCCGACACGTTCAGTCCGCTCCTGCCCGTGCCACCTCCGTGTCGCCGGGTTTGTGCCAGAGCCGCGGTGAACCCTGACGGCCAGCCCCCCTCTCCCAATACTGGTGCCTGTCCGCTGGTGGGTCGAGCGAGCCCCCCTGTGGTGGAGGCAGCTCTAAGTTTTTTAATTTAAATTGTCTCTCTAATTTGAATGAATACACTTTAAATCCATTTACAAGGATCTATTGGAGGGCAAGTCTCATGCCAGCAGCCGCGTAATTCCAGCTCCAGTAGCGTCCACTAAAGCTGCTGCAGTTAAAAAGCTTTTATAAGGATCGAGCTCGGCTGTCCACCGCAAGGCATCCTACTGCCAGTCCCAGCCCCTATGCCTTGGGGTGCCTCCTGATGCTCTTCACTGAGTATCCCGTGGTCCCGAAGCATTTCCTTTGAAAAAATTAAGTGTCCAAACTACAGGTGGTGTAGCTTGCTTAACAGCCGGGATAATCCGCTGACTAGCAGACACTGCTACTAGGCACAAAGTATTTCCTGGGCTAGATGCAGTTAAAAATTTGAAAGTAGATACTCTCGTTGGATGCTGAGAAAGCATTCCATAGAGTCTCCTGGCACGCCATATATGATTCTCTTAAAAAGCTTGGGGTAGGGGTCTAGGGGACCCTTTTATAGCCAAAATCATGGCCCTGTATCACAATACGTCACCTAGGCTGAAGATAAATGGAACTGTAGCACCCTGAGGGCTCGGTTGCTACAAACGTATTGCACCTCACCCAGAGGTGTGATATCTCACTCTCAGGTAAGGATGGAGTGTGGATCAGGACCCGACACCTGCATGCATTACACCACATTGCCGTGGGGCAGGGCGACCAATATGCCCCTGAGATGGGCACGACAGTCCCTGTCCCTGGCTGGAGTGGGGGGAGGGAACACTGAGGTAGGGGAACCCTGTAGTGCAGGAGCAGGGAGGAAGCAGTTCCTGGGTGCATTGAGAAGGGAGTATAAAAGGTGGGCACCATCTTAGTTCAGTGCAGAGAAGTCTGAGCAGAAGTGGCAGGGAGCAGGGGCTCTGCATGAGCTCTGCTCCGGAGGCGGGCCTAGTAACAGAGGCCCAGGCCTGCAAGAGGGAGAAGGAAGGAAGAGGAGCGGAGAAGGCTCCAGGAACGAGGAATGAAGGGATCCCAGGGGTGCGGACGGGCGAGTCGCCACCGCACGCCCGAATCCACCTGCGTTGAGGGGTCAGGCCAAAGGGGGAGACCGGTCCCCGAACTAGTGGAGGCAGGAAACGACCCTCAGCTAGAAACCGGAGGCTCTGACATTTTATGTGGCGCAGCCCCTCGCTACACCCGCTAGGAAGGCACCACATAGGGTCAGGGAAACTGGCGCCAAGTTTACCAAGAGGAGGCCCGAGGCAGCCGGACAGAAGTGTTGGTAAGAAAGGCCAGACAAAGGACACATAAAGGGGGTCCTGTAAAGCGCTCCAAAGTTATCTGGGAGTTGTCTGAGCCCCTCACCTGGTGAGCACAGTACGACGTGGGCAGCCGTTACCTGCAGACGTGGTCTGGATAATAAGAACTGTGAGTAAAGGCCCTGAACTGCATCACTGACTCCGTGTCGTTACTGCTGCTGCCCTGCACCATCACCCCCATCCTCCGCATACACTGCCCTGAGGCTATACTCCTCCCGTGGGGAGTTATGCTACGCTCTGCTGCACCCACAACACCAGCCTCAGCGGTCTGCCCTGTAGCGGCGGTTCACTCTGACCGCAATCCACGGGTGGCGTAGTCGGACATTTAAACATCAAAACCACATAAATAGTTCCGCCACTGGTTTGACCACCCTGAGCCACGGAACCGGGTCGCCGCCACGAAGACTACAACCACCAGCATCCACCAAAAAGGGTCCGGCTCCGGGTGTCCCAAGGCCCAGGGGGTGCGTCAGAACATTTTCATCACCTTTCACAATCACCAATGGGACAAGGCAGGGATGTCCTCTGTCCCCTCTCTTATACATCCTAGTGACGGAGCACCTGCTCTCATCAATTCGCCATAACCCCAATATTAGGTGGATTGAGGTGGGAGGCACCGAGTACAAGTGCTCTCTATTTGCTGATGATGTCCTAGTATATATCACTCAATCACATATATCCATCCATGCTGTTATGGCTGAAATAGATCACTTTGTTACATGGTCAAATTTTAAAATCAATGCAGCGAAGTCTGAGGCCCTCGATGTCTCCCTCCCCAAATCCATATAGGATTCCATCCAGTCCAACTTTCCCTTTGCCTGGCCCTCACAGGGTATCAAATACTTAGGAATTCCTATTCATAGAGACCTCTCCCATCTATGTTATCTTAATTTTGGGCCCTTTATTGAACAACTCCATACAGACCACGGTTGGCAAGTTAGAACTGTAAGATTCACTACGTGAACCACTGGTGTTTTGTGGAAAATCACATGTACACTGCGTTCCAAATTATTATGCAAAAAGTGTTTAGGAGTGATAAGGGAAGAATTTGTTTGTTTGTCAGTTAAACTCATTGATGGTGATGTGTGTCAGGGCTCTTTATATCACTGTAAGCAATTGCAGACACCTGTGCTAATTAGTTTGTCAGGTGTGTCCAATGAAAGGCAAGACTACTTAAGAAGGCTCTCTCACATTATTAAGCAGCCTACATTTTCTGCCAAAATGGGAAAGAAAAAGGATGTGTCGGCTGCTGAGAAGCAACAAATTGTGGAGTGTTTAGGTCAAGGCATGACTACAATCAACATTGTGCGATGATCAGGATGAAGTGTCTTGGCAATTAAGAAGTATGTAGCTGATTCACAGTACACACGTGTGCGTGCTGATAAGGGAAAATTGAGGACTCTTTCCTACAGACAATTACGTCAGGTTGAAAGAGCAGCGGCAAAAAAGCCTTGTCATAGCAGCAGAGAAGTTTTTGAAGCTGCTTGTGCCTCCAACGTCCCCCGAACAACAAGATGCAGGGTCCTTCAGAGGTTTGCAGCTGTGCATACGTCATCCTGTCAACCTCCTCTATCCACTTCACACAAGCAGAAACGGCTCCAGTGGGCCAAACATTACATGAAGACTGATTTCAAAACTGTTTTGTTCACGGATGAGTGCCGTGCAGTGCTCGATGGTCCAGATGGATGGAGTGGAGGATGGCTGGTTGATGGACACCCCACGCAAACACGGCTACAGCGCCAACAAGGAGGAGGTGGAGTAATGTTTTGGGCTGGAATCATGGGGAGAGAGATTGTCGGCCCCTTTAGGATCCCTGAAGGCGCTAAAGATGAACTCCATAATGTATGTGGATTTTCTCAAACAGCACTTCCTGCCATGGTTCAAGAAGAAGAACCGTGTATTTCACAGCAAGATCATTTTTCTGCATGATAATGCACCATCTCATGCTGCACATAAAACATCTGCATCTCTGGCTGATATGGGCATAAAAGGGGACAAACTTATGGTGTGACCCCCATGCTCCCCTGACCTCTACCCCATTCAGAACCTTTGGAGCATCATTAAAAGGAGTGTCTATGATGGCGGGAGGCAGTTCACATCTAAGCAACAGCTCTGGGAGGGTATTCTGTCCTCATGCAAAACAATTGAAGCAGAAACCATCCAAAACCTGACAAATTCAATGGACGAGAGAGTTCAGAAGCCCCTTTCGAACAAGGGGTCCTGTGTGAAAATGTAACATCACCTAGAATAAAGTTTTGAGTTGAAAACTGTTTGATTTCAGTTTCTAACAACCTGCTAATGCTTATAATTTAAAAAATGACCATTTTTTTGGTCTTTATTAAAATGAAAAGGTTGATCGAAAAGTTTGGGGGATCTAAGAGTGTGGCAACCCAGTAGTCATGATTACTTCGAATTCTGACAATATGAGGGTCATGCTGCAGGTAGTGCAGCAAGAAAGCACTTATGTGTCTTGCGCATCTCGGAGCCCCAAAATTATTTTCCGGGCTAGATACAGCTAAAAATTATTATTAATTTTAAATCTGGTGAAGCTTTAGTATAGATGGCCTAATAGGATCAGTGCTGCACACTGCTACAAAGCCCAAATTATTTTCCAGTCAAGATACAGATAAACATGATTAGTAATTTTAAATCTGGTGGAGCTTATTATAGATGGCCTAATAGAATCAGTGCTGCACACTGCTACAAAGCCCAAATTATTTTCCAGCCAAGATACAGATAAACATGATTAGTAATTTGAAAGCTTAAAACGGTTGGTAGGGTGATTTTAACCAATCATCAAGCTTTTACTCTCCCCAGGATGACACAGGGGTAGAAAAGTCGTTTCGGATCCATGATTTGTTCATCTATATGAACGTGAGTCTGTCTACATTATCAGTGGAGAGCCGCGTGCGCTTATCTGTCAGCACACCACCAGCAGCGCTGAACACACGTTCAGACAGAACGCTGGCTGCAGGGCATGACAAGATCTCCAAGGCGTAAGTGGCTAGCTACGGCCATTTATCCAGATTGGAAGCCCAAAAAGAGCAAGGGTCCAGTGACACAGTCGTGGCTTCAATGTTTACTTGGAGATACTCCTGTACCATCGTCTCTAGGCGTTGACTATGTGTCAGACTTCTTGTCTCCTGTGGCCTTGCAAAGGATGGGCTAAAAAAGTGGTGAAATGATTCCGCAAAATTGATGTTACCAGCAGATACTGTGGTTCTGTTACGGTTTGAGTGCTGAACACTTGACGGTCCCACAGTTGGCAAGTTGGAACTGTGAGATTCACTACGTGCACCACTGGTATTTTGTGGAAAAGCACATGTAAGATTCTGCAACAGTCTCTGCTGATACTCCTGCATGCGTGCATCCCTTTCTATGGCAGGAATAATTTCTGCAAATTTACTTTTGTACCGGGGATCTAACAGTGTGGCAACCCAGTAGTCAGGATTATTTCTAATTCTCACAATTCGAGGGTCATGTTGCAGGTAGTGCAGCAAGAAGGCACTCATGTGTGTTGCACATCCAGGAGCACCAAGTCCCTGTTGTGTTGGTGGCGATCATGCCTCCTTCCTCTGTCCTCTCCCCCCAACATCGCACAACAGAAATGTGATCAAGGTCTCCCTCATCTGATGAGTCTTCCATCAGTTCGTCCTCCACTTCTTCCTGGGCTCCTGCACCTTCCTCACTAGTTTGGCTGCTACCATGCGCCCTGGTAAAACCATCTCCCCCACCCTCACATGCCTGCCGCCTTGGTGCTGCCGACCGTCTGGACCTTGCAGATGTTAGCCCTTCCGCATACAACTCCTCCTCCTCTACTTCCTCCACCTCCTCTTGTGCCACCACCTGACTCCGAATTCTGTTTAACATGTGCTCCAGCATGTAAATCACCGGAATAGTCATGCTGATAATGGCATCGTCAGCACTAAACATCTTCGTCGCCATTTCAAAACTGTGCAGAAGGGTGCATAGGTCCCTGATCTGAGACCACTCCTCCAGCGTGATTTGCCCCACCTCTGAATCTCGTTGGCCCAGGCTATACGTCAGAACGTATTGCACCAGGGCTTGTCGGTGCTGCCACAGTCGCTGCAACATGTGCAGAGTTGAATTCCACCGGGTAGGCACATCGCATTTTAGCCGGTGAAGTGGCAGGCCCAACGACTTCTGTAGAGATGTAAGTCGCTGAGTTGCGGGATGCGAACGGCGGAAGTGAGCACACAGTGACCGTGCCCTCTGCAGAAGGCCATCTAGTCTGGGATAGTGGGCTAAAAATTGCTGGACAACCAGGTTCAACACGTGAGCCATACAAGGCACGTGTGTGACATTGCCCCGGCGAAGGGCCGCACCCAGGTTTGCAGCATTGTCGCACACGACCTTCCCTGGTTTCAGGTCCAGTGGAGACAACCATTCATGAAATTGGTTCTCCAGAGCTGACCACAACTCCTCAGCTGTGTGACTCACATTTCCCAGACATTTCAATGTAAAAACCGCCTGATGACGTTGAGCCCTACTGTCAGCATAGTAAGGAGGTGTGCAGGATCCCTTCTGCGCAGTTAGAAAGCTTGTGGCATGACCAGACAGGCTTTGGGTGCAGGTGGAGGACCGAGAGGAGGTTGAGGAGGCAGAAGCAGTGGAGGAACTTTGACATAAAGAGGATTGACGCACAACTCGTGGGGACGGCAAGACTTGGACAGCAGCCCCTTGTCCTGCTGTCGCCATAGTTACCCAGTGCCCAGTCAGCGACATATAACGCCCCTGTCCATGCCTACTCGTCCAAGTGTCTGTGGTGAAATGCACCCTGTCACACACAGAGTTTCTCAAAGAAGCGGTGATGTTGTGTGCGACATGCTGGTGGAGCGCAGGCACACCTTTCTTTGAGAAGTAGTGCCGACTGGGCATCTGGTACTGGGGCACTGCGACGGACATAAGGTCTCGAAAATCCTCTGTGTTCACCAGGCGGAAAGGCAGCATTTCTGTAGCCAAGAGCTTGCAGATGGTGAAATTCAACCTCTTAGCTTTCTCATGGCTAGGAGGAAATGGTCTTTTACTTGTCCACATCTGAGGGACCGAGGGCTGGCTATTGTGCTTAGACGGGGTTGATAAGGGTGTCCCCGGCAAACTGCCGGTCTGTGAGGAAGATGCAGGCGGACATGTTAGGTTGCCTTGATCCAAAGGTGGTGCTATCGATGTCGGACAGCGCTCAACACCAGCTGGTGTTACCACCTCCAAAGAAAATGATGACCTGCCAATCACGTTGGCTGTTGCGGGTAAAGAGGTGGCAGGTCTGCGCCCCAAAACAGGTGTGACTGCTGTCCCCCCAGTCACAGAGGATGAAGAGGCCGCGGATGCACAAGATATGGCAGATGGTGGTTGGCCCGGCCGTCTAGGCCGCATTGTAGCACACTGAGCTTCCCACTGCAACTTATGCTTCATGTCCATGTGCCGGTTCATGCATGAAGTACTCAAACTATGTATTTTTTGGCCTCTACTTAGCTTTTGCTGACAAATGTTACAGATAACACGAGTTGGGTCATCTTTATCGATCTGAAAAAATGCCCAGGCTATGCAAGGCTTAGCACCCATGCGACCTGAAGAGCCACCACGACTTGTGGTGAAAGGCAGAGTTGTGTTTGAGGATGCAGTTGTTGACGTGCTTCCAGTACTACGTCTCTGTCCAGGAAGGCGCAACCTGACCTCGTCGTCACTAGCATCTTCCTCCACCTCCTCTGCTGACCTCATCTCTTGGCTGACTGTGGGTTGACAGTAAGTGGGATCTCCAACCTCATCATCATCACCCTGTGCGTTATCACACCCGTCGTCCTCAGAGCCAACCTGTTCCTGCCCTGACAAAAAACTAAAGTTGTCGCTCCAATCAGGTATTTGAGTCTTATCATCGTCTTCCTCATTGTCTCCACCAACAGGAGTTACAGTTTGGGAATGAGGGTCTACATTATGGTCAGAACCTTCTGCGTCTGGTCCTGGATCCGATTCATAAAGATTCTGGGCATCAGTGCAGATCATTTCCTCGTCTGGATTCACAGAAGCGCTGGAGTCGACCTCTGATTCCCAGGCTATAGTATGAGTAAACAGCTCTGCAGACTCAACCATCTGTTCTGCCTCATACTCAGACGGGCAGCTGGAGATTTGGGAGCTGTGAGGAAGCAAGTGCGATTGGGGTGACACCTTTGAGGACTGGAGTATTTGTGATGTTGAAGTTGATGTGGAGGAGAGCCCACTTAAAGGAGCACTTGATATCCGTTGAAGCACCTGCTGTTTTTGTGCCTCATCTGGAATTTGTAGTGATTGGCGTGGCCGTAAGAAAGGGATCTTATCACATTGTCCGCTAAAAGAAGTAGACATTTTAGTTTGGCTGGAAGATGGCCTTTCTTCTGCAGATGTTACTGTTGCTTTAACACCTACCCCACGGACACAACCTTTTTTCCCCTTCCCAACACGCCTATTCCCCTTTCCACCAGCAGCAGGCCTTTTTCCACTCATTTTGGTGGTTAACTAATTCACAACTCTGGAGTTGTTTGCACAAAAAAACAATGGATGGGAACCGAGCAGAGCTGAGTGGCCAAACTGTGGTATTAGGCCAAAACTATTGGCTGGGTTAGATGCAGAAAAAAATTATATTCAATTTGCAACCTGATGGAGGTCAGTATAGATGGACTAATAGAACAAGTCCCACACACAGCTAGAAGGCCAAATATTTTTTCAGAGGTAGATGCAGAAAAAAATTATATTCAGTTTGCAACCTTATGGAGGTCAGTATAGATGGACTAATAGAACAAGTCCCACACACAGCTAGAAGGACAAATATTTTTTCAGAGGTAGATGCAGAAAAAAATTATATTCAGTTTGCAACCTTATGGAGGTCAGTATAGATGGACTAATAGAACAAGTCCCACACACAGCTGGAAGGCCAAATATTTTTTCAGAGGTAGATGCAGAAAAAAATTATATTCAGTTTGCAACCTTATGGAGGTCAGTATAGATGGACTAATAGAACAAGTCCCACACACAGCTAGAAGGCCAAATATTTTTTCAGAGGTAGATGCAGAAAAAAATTATATTCAGTTTGCAACCTTATGGAGGTCAGTATAGATGGACTAATAGAACAAGTCCCACACACAGCTAGAAGGCCAAATATTTTGTCAGAGGTAGATGCAGAAAAAAATTATATTCAGTTTGCAACCTTATGGAGGTCAGTATAGATGGACTAATACAACAAGTCCCACACACAGCTAGAAGCCCAATATTTTTTCAGAGGTAGATGCAGAAAAAAATATATTCAGTTTGCAACCTGATGGAGCTCTGTATAGATGGATTAATAGAACAAGTCCCACACACAGCTAGAAGCCCAATATTTTTTCAGAGGTAGATGCAGGAAAAAATATATTCAGTTTGCAACCTTATGGAGGTCAGTATAGATGGACTAATAGAACAAGTCCCACACACAGCTAGAAGGCCAAATATTTTGTCAGAGGTAGATGCAGAAAAAAATTATATTCAGTTTGCAACCTTATGGAGGTCAGTATAGATGGACTAATACAACAAGTCCCACACACAGCTAGAAGCCCAATATTTTTTCAGAGGTAGATGCAGAAAAAAATATATTCAGTTTGCAACCTGATGGAGGTCTGTATAGATGGATTAATAGAACAAGTCCCACACACAGTTAGAAGCCCAATATTTTTTCAGAGGTAGATGCAGAAAAAAATATATTCAGTTTGCAACCTGATGGAGGTCTGTATAGATGGATTAATAGAACAAGTCCCACACACAGCTAGAAGCCCAATATTTTTTCAGAGGTAGATGCAGAAAAAAATTATATTCAGTTTGCAACCTTATGGAGGTCAGTATAGATGGACTATTAGAACAAGTCCCACACACAGCTAGAAGGCCAAATATTTTTTCAGAGGTAGATGCAGAAAAAAATTATATTCAGTTTGCAACCTTATGGAGGTCAGTATAGATGGACTAATAGAACAAGTCCCACACACAGCTAGAAGGCCAAATATTTTGTCAGAGGTAGATGCAGAAAAAAATTATATTCAGTTTGCAACCTTATGGAGGTCAGTATAGATGGACTAATACAACAAGTCCCACACACAGCTAGAAGCCCAATATTTTTTCAGAGGTAAATGCAGAAAAAAATATATTCAGTTTGCAACCTGATGGAGGTCTGTATAGATGGATTAATAGAACAAGTCCCACACACAGCTAGAAGCCCAATATTTTTTCAGAGGTAGATGCAGAAAAAAATATATTCAGTTTGCAACCTTATGGAGGTCAGTATAGATGGACTAATAGAACAAGTCCCACACACAGCTAGAAGGCCAAATATTTTGTCAGAGGTAGATGCAGAAAAAAATTATATTCAGTTTGCAACCTTATGGAGGTCAGTATAGATGGACTAATACAACAAGTCCCACACACAGCTAGAAGCCCAATATTTTTTCAGAGGTAGATGCAGAAAAAAATATATTCAGTTTGCAACCTGATGGAGGTCTGTATAGATGGATTAATAGAACAAGTCCCACACACAGTTAGAAGCCCAATATTTTTTCAGAGGTAGATGCAGAAAAAAATATATTCAGTTTGCAACCTGATGGAGGTCTGTATAGATGGATTAATAGAACAAGTCCCACACACAGCTAGAAGCCCAATATTTTTTCAGAGGTAGATGCAGAAAAAAATTATATTCAGTTTGCAACCTTATGGAGGTCAGTATAGATGGACTAATAGAACAAGTCCCACACACAGCTAGAAGGCCAAATATTTTTTCAGAGGTAGATGCAGAAAAAAATTATATTCAGTTTGCAACCTTATGGAGGTCAGTATAGATGGACTAATAGAACAAGTCCCACACACAGCTAGAAGGCCAAATATTTTGTCAGAGGTAGATGCAGAAAAAAATTCTATTCAGTTTGCAACCTTATGGAGGTCAGTATAGATGGACTAATACAACAAGTCCCACACACAGCTAGAAGCCCAATATTTTTTCAGAGGTAGATGCAGAAAAAAATATATTCAGTTTGCAACCTGATGGAGGTCTGTATAGATGGATTAATAGAACAAGTCCCACACACAGCTAGAAGGCCAAATATTTTTTCAGAGGTAGATGCAGAAAAAAATTATATTCAGTTTGCAACCTGATGGAGGTCTGTATAGATGGATTAATAGAACAAGTCCCACACACAGCTAGAAGGCAAAATATTTTGTCAGAGGTAGATGCAGAAAAAAATTATATTCAGTTTGCAACCTTATGGAGGTCAGTATAGATGGACTAATACAACAAGTCCCACACACAGCTAGAAGCCCAATATTTTTTCAGAGGTAGATGCAGAAAAAAATATATTCAGTTTGCAACCTGATGGAGGTCTGTATAGATGGATTAATAGAACAAGTCCCACACACAGCTAGAAGTCCAATATTTTTTCAGAGGTAGATGCAGAAAAAAATTATATTCAGTTTGCAACCTTATGGAGGTCAGTATAGATGGACTAATACAACAAGTCCCACACACAGCTAGAAGGCCAATATTTTTTCAGAGGTAGATGCAGAAAAAAATTATATTCAGTTTGCAACCTTATGGAGGTCAGTATAGATGGACTAATAGAACAAGTCCCACACACAGCTAGAAGGCCAAATATTTTTTCAGAGCTAGATGCAGAAAAAAATTATATTCAATTTGCAACCTGATGGAGGTCAGTATAGATGGACTAATAGAACAAGTCCCACACACAGCTAGAAGGCCAAATATTTTTTCAGAGGTAGATGCAGAAAAAAATTATATTCAGTTTGTAACCTTATGGAGGTCAGTATAGATGGACTAATAGAACAAGTCCCACACACAGCTAGAAGGCCAAATATTTTTTCAGAGGTAGATGCAGAAAAAAATTATATTCAGTTTGCAACCTTATGGAGGTCAGTATAGATGGACTAATAGAACAAGTCCCACACACAGCTAGAAGGCCAAATATTTTTTCAGAAGTAGATGCAGAAAAAAATTATATTCAGTTTGCAACCTTATGGAGGTCAGTATAGATGGACTATTAGAACAAGTCCCACACACAGCTAGAAGGCCAAATATTTTTTCAGAGGTAGATGCAGAAAAAAATTATATTCAGTTTGCAACCTTATGGAGGTCAGTATAGATGGACTAATAGAACAAGTCCCACACACAGCTAGAAGGCCAAATATTTTGTCAGAGGTAGATGCAGAAAAAAATTCTATTCAGTTTGCAACCTTATGGAGGTCAGTATAGATGGACTAATACAACAAGTCCCACACACAGCTAGAAGCCCAATATTTTTTCAGAGGTAGATGCAGAAAAAAATATATTCAGTTTGCAACCTGATGGAGGTCTGTATAGATGGATTAATAGAACAAGTCCCACACACAGCTAGAAGGCCAAATATTTTTTCAGAGGTAGATGCAGAAAAAAATTATATTCAGTTTGCAACCTGATGGAGGTCTGTATAGATGGATTAATAGAACAAGTCCCACACACAGCTAGAAGGCCAAATATTTTGTCAGAGGTAGATGCAGAAAAAAATTATATTCAGTTTGCAACCTTATGGAGGTCAGTATAGATGGACTAATACAACAAGTCCCACACACAGCTAGAAGCCCAATATTTTTTCAGAGGTAGATGCAGAAAAAAATATATTCAGTTTGCAACCTGATGGAGGTCTGTATAGATGGATTAATAGAACAAGTCCCACACACAGCTAGAAGTCCAATATTTTTTCAGAGGTAGATGCAGAAAAAAATTATATTCAGTTTGCTACCTTATGGAGGTCAGTATAGATGGACTAATACAACAAGTCCCACACACAGCTAGAAGGCCAATATTTTTTCAGAGGTAGATGCAGAAAAAAATTATATTCAGTTTGCAACCTTATGGAGGTCAGTATAGATGGACTAATAGAACAAGTCCCACACACAGCTAGAAGGCCAAATATTTTTTCAGAGCTAGATGCAGAAAAAAATTATATTCAATTTGCAACCTGATGGAGGTCAGTATAGATGGACTAATAGAACAAGTCCCACACACAGCTAGAAGGCCAAATATTTTTTCAGAGGTAGATGCAGAAAAAAATTATATTCAGTTTGTAACCTTATGGAGGTCAGTATAGATGGACTAATAGAACAAGTCCCACACACAGCTAGAAGGCCAAATTTTTTTTCAGAGGTAGATGCAGAAAAAAATTATATTCAGTTTGCAACCTTATGGAGGTCAGTATAGATGGACTAATAGAACAAGTCCCACACACAGCTAGAAGGCCAAATATTTTTTCAGAGGTAGATGCAGAAAAAAATTATATTCAGTTTGCAACCTTATGGAGGTCAGTATAGATGGACTAATAGAACAAGTCCCACACACAGCTAGAAGGCCAAATATTTTTTCAGAGGTAGATGCAGAAAAAAATATATTCAGTTTGCAACCTGATGGAGGTCTGTATAGATGGATTAATAGAACAAGTCCCACACACAGCTAGAAGCCCAATATTTTTTCAGAGGTAGATGAAGAAAAAAATATATGCAGTTTGCAACCTGATGGAGGTCAGTATAGATGGACTAATAGAAAAGTCCCACACACAGCTAGAAGGCCAAATATTTTTTCAGAGGTAGATGCAGAAAAAAATTATATTCAGTTTGCAACCTTATGGAGGTCAGTATAGATGGACTAATAGAACAAGTCCCACACACAGCTAGTAGGCCAAATATTTTGTCACAGGTAGATGCAGAAAAAAATTATATTCAGTTTGCAACCTTATGGAGGTCAGTATAGATGGACTAATACAACAAGTCCCACACACAGCTAGAAGCCCAATATTTTTTCAGAGGTAGATGCAGAAAAAAATATATTCAGTTTGCAACCTGATGGAGGTCTGTATAGATGGATTAATAGAACAAGTCCCACACACAGCTAGAAGCCCAATATTTTTTCAGAGGTAGATGAAGAAAAAAATATATGCAGTTTGCAACCTGATGGAGGTCAGTATAGATGGACTAATACAACAAGTCCCACACACAGCTAGAAGCCCAATATTTTTTCAGAGCTAGATGCAGAAAAAAATTATATTCAATTTGCAACCTGATGGAGGTCAGTATAGATGGACTAATAGAATGATGCTATGCCCAAAAGATTTTACTTCACTAGGTGCAGTAAAAAAATTGGTATTCTATACACAGGTGGTATATCTTGCAACACAGATAGGCTACTCCACTGACTAACACACTCTGCAATAGGCCAAAAAGGATTAGCTTTGCTAGATTCAGCCAAATGCTGTGAAAAAACTTGCACAGCACTGGCACAGACCTGCCTGGCAAAAACTGATAGGAACTGATGTAACCTAGTCCTGAAAAGGACTCCAATTACAATTAATCTTTACTCCCACAATCTATCTATTTAAGAGCACAGACCTGCCTGATAAAAGTCGTAGGAAATGCTGTAACCTAGTCCTTAAAAGGACTGCAATCACAACTATTCCCTACTCCCAAGCTATCTGTAGATTTGTGCGAAAATTGGCTTGAAATTAACAAGGTATAGCGCACACAGCAACAGCGGTGCCGTCTAACACGCAGCTGCAGCAGTGAGAAAATGATGGCGACGGGGAAAATGGCTTGGTCTTATAGGGCAAGGACATGTGACATACACTGCCAATGACACATGCCCTTGCTTGTGTGAAAAAAAGCACTTCGCTCCGTGTGTGCGCTGCTGATAGGCTGACAGATTGCACCTCCCCACTGCAAATGCGGGAAAGAGAAAAAAAAATGGAGATCTTCATTGTTCCTGCAGAGATCCATCCCCTGCCCCTCCCCCCACCCCGCTGTACACTCAAACTGCGTATTAACATTAATTTTCATCATTACTGAGAAAAAAATCCAGTTATGATTTTGGTGCACGAACAGTTATCGAACATAACCTCGAACAGCCGAATTTTTCTCAAATTGTTCGTGTTCTCCGAACGGCTCGAACACCGCCCAAAACAGCTCGAATTTGAGATTGGCGAACAGTTCGAGTAGAACAACGCTCATCTCTACTTGTGACCTCTGCACATTTTGCACATGCAAGTATCAGGATTTGGCTGCAGTGTGGAAGACTGGAACTTCGGCAAAAAACAGGAAAAGGTTTAAAAGGTTTTTTATTAGGATATTTATGTATTTTAAAATGTTTTTTTGTAAAAGAGGCAACCCTTAATGATTTGAAGGTAAGATTCGAGGTGGTACACTATTCTGACTTCTCTAAAAGGCAGAGTGTAACATCTGTGCCAATTTGGGTCTCCTCTGTTTCCGCTTTGGCCACTGCGCAGCGGTGTGTCTTTATTGCTGGCGATGCATGACAGTGGCAGTACTGTTTTTTTTTTTTACTGGGACTTTTGGTGCTGCTTAATCAGGGAGCTATGGAGTTTATTTGTTTCTGGTTTTGATCACTCCTTCCAGAGAGCCCTGGGTGGGGCTGTAAGCAATTTCAACCCCTAAAGCTCTGGCTTCCACTGCCAGTCAATAGTTCTTCTAATCTGGTCTGTAGTTCTGTTCAGTGCTCCTGTTGTGTTGTCCCAATTTATTCTATTCTCTGACCTCGGCTTTTATTTACACTATCCACTTGCTTTCCGATTTTGTCTCTGACAGGACCTCCTGGTATAGACCCTGCGTGATGACCCTTCTTACTGCCAGCTTGCTCCATTAGGCGGCAGATAACTCTGTGACCCCAGCCCAGGGTTCCCTGTATATACAGTGGTGGCCAAAAGTAGTGGCACCCCTGCAATTCTGTCAGAGTTGTCCTCAGAGCCAACCTGTTCCTGCCCTGACAAAAAACTAAAGTTGTCGCTCCAATCAGGTATTTGAGTCTTATCATCGTCTTCCTCATTGTCTCCACCAACAGGAGTTACAGTTTGGGAATGAGGGTCTACATTATGGTTGCAAACTGAAGGTTGCAAACTGAATATATTTTTTTCTGCATCTACCTCTGAAAAAATATTGGGCTTCTAGCTGTGTGTGGGACTTGTTGTACTAGTCCATCTATACTGACCTCCATCAGGTTGCAAACTGCATATATTTTTTTCTTCATCTACCTCTGAAAAAATATTGGGCTTCTAGCTGTGTGTGGGACTTGTTCTATTAATCCATCTATACAGACCTCCATCAGGTTGCAAACTGAATATATTTTTTTCTGCATCTACCTCTGACAAAATATTTGGCCTTCTAGCTGTGTGTGGGACTTGTTCTATTAGTCCATCTATACTGACCTCCATAAGGTTGCAAACTGAATATAATTTTTTTCTGCATCTACCTCTGAAAAAATATTTGGCCTTCTAGCTGTGTGTGGGACTTGTTCTATTAGTCCATCTTACTGCCAGCTTGCTCCATTAGGCGGCAGATAACTCTGTGACCCCAGCCCAGGGTTCCCTGTATATACAGTGGTGGCCAAAAGTATTGGCACCCCTGCAATTCTGTCAGATAATACTCAGTTTCTTCCTGAAAATGATTGCAATCACAAATTCTTTGGTATTATTATCTTCATTTAATTTGCTTGCAAGGAAAAAGCACAAAAGAGAATGAAGCAAAAATTAAATCATTGATCATTTCACACAAAACTTCAAAAATGGGCCAGACAAAAGTATTGGCACCCTCAGCCTAATTCTTGGTTGCACAACCTGTAGCCAAAATAACTGCGAACAACCGCTTCTGGTAACCATCAATGAGTTTCTTACAATGCTCTGCTGGAATTGTAGACTATTCTTCTTTGGCAAACTGCTCCAGGTCCCTGATATTTGAAGGGTGCCTTCTCCAAACTGCCATTTTGAGATCTCTCCACAGGATTTCTATGGGATTCAGGTCTGGACTCATTGCTGGCCACCTTAGAAGTCTCCAGTGCTTTCTCTCAAACCATTTTATAGTGCTTTTGGAAGTGTGTTTTGGGTCATTGTCCTGCTGGGAGACCCATGACCTCTGAGGGAGGCCCAGCTTTCTCACACTGGGCCCTACATTATGCTGCAAAATTTGTTGGTAGTCTTCAGACTTCATAATGCCATGCACACGGTCAAGCAATCCAGTGCCAGAGGCAGCAAAGCAACCCCAAAACATCAGGGAACCTCCGCCATGTTTGACTGTAGGGACTGAGTTCTTTTCTTTGAATGCCTCTTTTTTTTCCTGTACACTCTATGTTGATGCTTTTTCCCAAAAAGCTCTACTTTTGTCTCATCTGACCAGAGAACATTCTTCCAAAACATTTTAGGCTTTCTCAGGTAAGTTTTGGCAAACTCCAGCCTGGCTTTTTTATGTCTCGGGGTAAGAAGAGGGGTCTTCCTGGGTATCCTACCATACAGTCCCTTTTCATTCAGACGCCGACGGATAGTACGGGTTGACACTGTTGTACCCTCGGTCTGCAGGGCAGCTTGAACTTGTTTGGATGTTAGTCGAGGTTCTTTATCCACCATCCGCACAATCTTGCGTTGAAATCTCTCGTCAATTTTTCTTTTCCGTCCACATCTAGGGAGGTTAGCCACAGTGCCATGGGCTTTAAACTTCTTGATGACACTGCGCACGGAAGACACAGGAACATTCAGGTCTTTGGAGATGGACTTGTAGCCTTGAGATTGCTCATGCTTCCTCACAATTTTGTTTCTCAAGTCCTCAGACAGTTATTTGGTCTTTTTTCTTTTCTCCATGCTCAATGTGGTACACACAAGGACACAGGACAGAGGTTGAGTCAACTTTAATCCATGTTAACTGGCTGCAAGTGTGATTTAGTTATTGCCAACACCTGTTAGGTGCCATAGGTAAGTTACAAGTGCTGTTAATTACACGAATTAGAGAAGCATCACATGATTTTTCAAACAGTGCCAATACTTTTGTCCACCCCCTTTTTTAGGTTTGGTGTGGAATTATTTCCAATTTGGCTTTAGGACAATTCTTTTTGTGTTTTTTCATTGAAGACAAATTAAATGAAGATAATAATACCAAATAATTTGTGATTGCAATCATTTTCAGGAACAAACTGAGTATTATCTGACAGAATTGCAGGGGTGCCAATACTTTTGGCCACCACTGTAGCTAGATCCCTGTACATTGGTTAAAGTGTGCAGACCAGGGGGACCCCTGGGATCTGTTAAACAGAGTATCTAGTGCTAAGTCTGTCCCTGGAAGCTCTATTAACAGCTGTCAGGCTTTTTATGAACAGTGTTATCAAGACACAGAGAAGGTGGGATAAATAGACTTTTCATATATATTAGATTGGAAGAAAATGTTTTTAAATCTTTAAAAAGGTTAGCCACTTTCTCTTTAGATTACATGATATGTTGGGAACATGGATTTGTGGCACTTGCTACTATATGAGTATCATATATTGCCCTTTTGCATTTGTTATTGCAACCTTCCTCAAAGGCTACACAGAGCTCCTGTTCTCTAAATTGCAGCTCATGGAGGAGCATTTAACTAGACCTGTCCATGAGCCTCATCAAATTGATTTTCTGCTTTCCTATGTGCAATGTTACAGTTCGCGTATGCTGATGGACAGCTCTGGTAACATGCTCCTCCTTTGGCGGCCATTTTAAGAACAGATGCTCAGTGCAGTCTGTGTCAAAAGCTGTACGAACAAGTGTGGGAGGAGAACCTGTAAAGCATTTATATTAGTAAGTGCGTGCCACAAAATCATATTCCCATTACATTTGTTAAACTAAATATAAAGTGACCAATCCCTTTAACTAATAAGGAAGGTAAGAAATAATCTGACTTTGATCTGATTATTTGATTTATTTTTTAACCACCATTTTAATGTGTTGGTGCATAGTGATATATATCTCATTTAAAAATATTAAAGCACACCTGAAGTTAGTGCATCAGGATCCCAATACCTAATACTTTTCTAACAAGCTTTGCAAACACAGTCATAAAATAGACCTTGAAATGCACATTAAAATAGTGCCATGCCTCACCTAATGGTAGCCTACACATTTTCTTTAGAATAGAAGAGTAGCTGTGAAACTCGACAATTGCTGGATACAGGGTCTCTTTCTCTATATTATACTGCTCCCAAATGAGGCAGCGAAAACCTCCTGACAGATTCCCTTTAATGTGTAGAAGTGCTGTATCACTGATGTGTACTGCAGATCAGCTTCTATACAAAGTTTGCAACTTTTTTTTTCTGACCAAACTCACTCACCATGATTGCTGTTTGTTTGCGCAATTTGCCACTTTTGTTGCTTTCTAAGGCATAGCTCACAATAAAACGATTGTACACAGTTTAATACACATTGATCAGTGTCTAAAACATCACTTATCACACACATACACACACATCATATACATCACACACGACACACATTGTAAAGTTGTCATCAGAAGAAAAGGGGAGTACTTTGAAGAATTTAAGATCTAACACACATTCTCGTTTGTTTCACATGTGTTTCTTCACTCCTTGTTTCCATATGTGTTTGTTCGTGGTTTTGCTGTCTTCAGATTGAATCTACAATGTGCACATAAGAACAAGGAAAAACATTGCATGAACAGATATGTCCTGTAGTTTTTTTCTGGTTAGGTAATGGAGGTAAAATTCTTGGGAAGTAAAATTCTTACTTTAGCCATTTTTCCATTTAGCATTTACAATGACATATTATAAAAGGATCCAAAAATGACTAAAACCAAGCTAAAGAGAAAGTCTGTCCTGTTTTCCTTTTTCTAGAGCGTCTTGCACTGTTTTACATACATCTTTGTTATCCTGTTGCAGTCTAGGACAAAAATAAGAAAGCACTATCTTTTAAGTAAGTGTCCTTTAACACTGGCCATCATATTGCCTGTAATGTGCAATAATTGATGATACTGTATACACTGAACAAACATATAAAATCAACTCTTTTGTTTTTGCTCCCCTTTTTCATGAGCTGAACTCAAAGATCTAAGACTTTTTCTATGTACACAAAAGGGCTTTTTCTCTCAAATATTGTTCACAAATTTGTGTATATCTGTGTTAGTGAGCGCTTCTCGTTTGCTGAGATAATCCGTCCACCTCACAGGTCTGGCATGTCAAGATGCTGATTAGACACGATGATTATTGCACAGGTCATCTTAAGATGGCCACAAGACCACTGTAAAATGTGCAGTTTTATCACACAGCACAATGCCACAGACGTCGCAAGTTTTGAGGGAGCGTGCAATTGGCTCCGCCACCTTACTTAATACTGGTTCTAGGTAGAACTGTAGACTGCTATTGTGAAGATTTAGTGCTCTCTTGGTGCTCATATTTTAGACTTGAAACTTCTTTAAAAGCTTTCACTCAAACATCAAATTAAAAAAAAACAAAATATACAGATGTGATATGGGGAGTGTAGCAGTGCAGCTGTAGGAACAAGTCACTCTGGAGATCTTCAGTTGTATCACAAGCTGTACTTTGATTCTTTCACCTGGATTTACAATGGGTAACATCTTCATCACCATCACCTCCTCTCTTCTCCAGCTTCCCATCTGTTGGAAAAGTGTCTTTGGCCATGTATTACTGTGTTCTTCTCACCTCTCTCCTCAGGAAGAAGAGACAAAGAGAATGGTCTGGATAACAAATGAGGAACAGGTGTTTGGTCAAGAGTCTTCATTGAAGAATTTGGCACTTTAAAGTGTCTTCCTTAATGTTTATTAATGAATATGGTGTGAGGACGTTTTTTCTTTTGTGTTAAATCTTTACTGTACGTGTTTGTGAGTTAAAACGTGTGACAATGTGTCACTTGGTGCCCAAATGACAATAAAGTCCTGTCTTTTCATGTCTGACCAGACAGCCTGGTATGCTCACAATCTGCTATCTCTACATGTACTGTACATAGATTTCAGTAAATGTCCATTTCGTAAGATAGACTATTGAGGTGTCTTATAATTATTTACTTATAATGTATTATTATTTATTAGGACAAATAGAGAAGTTTTATACCAAGTAAATTCTGAGCAAAGCTAAAAATAAAATAGGCAGTAAATATGGTTTTCTATCTGCTATCATATAATGCTGTATAGTATGTTGAGATTAGCCAAATTTATTTGTGGAAAATCAAATTTTCACGGAAAATTTGGCGATAATGACAAATTCAAATTTCAAAAGATTTGCTCATCTAAAATTCAAGAAGGGCCTGAATGCCTTTCTCGATAAATTTAATATTACAGGTTATAGGCACTAGATCTGTGATGGGGCGTTGATCTAGGGAACTAGTCTGATTGCCGGGAGCCGAGGAGGAATTTTTCCCCAAATATGGAGCTATTAGTGTCTTCCTCATGGGGTTTTTACCTTACTCTCGATAAACATGTTAAGATCTATGTTGAACTTGATGGACTTAGGTCTACCTTCAACCTTATAAGCATGAAACTATCTCTAGCTGCGACCATAACATACAAGTAATTATTGTAACCTTTGGTTGCGCACCTTGTGTCACAGTGTAACTCCAGCCTAAATGTTGCAAGATACAAGTATTACAAAATCATAATTTTATAGTTCTCTTCAAGCTATGCATAATCTAATAAAATAATAGTTTAAACTTCAAGCAATGTCTATCAATTGTCTTTTCATTACCTGAATCATTAAAATTTCCAATAAATGAGAAAATTTGCAACTCTTACATTTTAGTCCTACATAAACTGTACAACCAAATTATTCTGTGGAAATATCATCATTCATAGTGACCTTTGAAGAAGTATGAAACAGAACATTGAAATGCTTGTGTATCAAGTTACAGTGACAGATCCTTCTGGCTGTTTGGAAATGTTCCCACATTGCATGTTTCCTACAATCTGTTCTACCTCAAGATGCATTATCAGGATTCCCATTTGTAAACAATATGGGATAAAAGCAATAGGAGTGTTATACTGAGGGTAAAAATACAATCACTTTAATTTTAATATATTGTCTTGCTAAAATAAGAAGCAATTGTTTTTTGATACAACAAGGCTCTCCAAATCCACTGCAGTGTGGGATCCTCCAGTAAGGACTTTATATTGTATATTTAGTAGTTGGACAGCAGTATATTGCCGTTTTGTGGCAAGCCATATGTCAATGACAGCCAAATCATAATATATTGATAGATAAAACAAATGACTAATAACTAACATCTAAAATAAAGCCAAAGATTAACCTAGCATTTCCCTCTACATGCTAGCACTGTTAGTTTTTTTAGGCACCCCTTCCAACATGTTATGACTTTTCTTGGAATATAAAAATTCTGCAATGAGATATGTTTAGTAGTGTTGAGCGAATTTGTTCAGCATTTCAAATTCGGGTTCGTGCTTGGGGTTCCGGCATGTTCGCGCCAAAAAATCAGCTCCGCCCATGAACATCCCTGATTTGCCATGCTGTCACGCAAATAACATCACTATTGGCACACCACTATTGAAGCTAGAGCAGAGTGAAAAGGTTGTTGGTTGAATAGCAGATGCTTCCAGTCAGTTTGCCACCGCCATCACCCTGTCTTCCACATATTCCAGTTTCAGTAGCCGTGAGTCTGGACCACAGTATTATTATTATTTTAGGGCCAATTATTCCATGACGCTTTACATGTGAAAAAGCTGTATACATCGCAAAAACAATTACAATAATCTTGAACAAAAATGTGACAGCGACTGGTACAGGAGAGTAGAGGACCCTGCCCGTGAGGGCTCACAGTCTGCAAAGGATGGGTGAGGATACAGTAGGTGAGGATAGAGCTGGTCGTGCAGCGGTATGGTGGAGCGAGGGTTACTGCAGGTTGTACGCTTGTCGGAAGAGGTGGGTCTTCAGTTGAGTTTTGAAGGTTTCAACAGTAGGCGAGAGTCAGAAATGTTGGGGTAGAGAGTTCCAGAGTAGGGGGGATGCACGTGAGAAATCTTGTATGTGATTGTGGGAAGAGGAGATAAGAGGGGAGTAGAGAAGTAGATCTTGTGGGGATCGGAGGTTGTGTGCAGGTAAGTACCGGGAGACTAGGCCACAGATGTATGGAGGAGACAGGTTGTGAATGGCTTTGCATGCCAAGGTTAGGGTTTTGAACTGGGGTCTCTGGGCAATGGGGAGCCAGTTAAGGGATTGACAGAGAGGAGAGGCCAGGAAATAGCGGGGGGACAGGTGGATTAGTCGAGCAACAGAGTTTAGGATAGATTGAGGGGTGTGAGAGTGTTAGATAGGAGGCCACAGAGCAGGAGGTTGCAGTAGTCGAGGCGGGAGATGATGAGGGCGTGCACTAGTATTTTTGTAGATTCATGGTTGAGGAATGTGCGGATCCGTGAGATTTTTTTTACTTGGAGTTGGTTTATTCTTCACCCTGATCCTCCTTACTCCCACCATTCCAAGTGCCCTGAGACAAATAATCCCACACTTGGACCCTACGATGAGCTGTTTTGTTCATCTTTCCATTTATAGATTCTGGCCTCTCACACGGTCCACTCGGAAGTGGAAAGAGCTTGGATACGTGGTTTGATGGAGAGATTAGAGTCCAGGGTTACCCCAAGAGCTGTTCACTTTTCCATTTATAGATTTGGGCCTTTCACCTGGCCTGCTTCAAGCAGGGTAACAGAAGATTGCATGTAGCGATGCCCAAATATTTGAGAAGCCATGGCCACCTGAAGGTGACGGTGGGAAAGTGCAATTACTGTTGTAAAAGGTGGATGATGATGAGACACAATGGACAGAAAGTCAGGAGGAGGACCAGAGTGCGGAAGTGGAAGATGAAGCAGTGGACGATGAAGTCACTGACCCAACCTGGAAAGGGGACATGCAGAGCAAGGACAGCAGCCCACAGGGGGAGGGAGACATAGCACCACAACAGGCAGGAACAAGCAGTGTGGTGGCCACAAACACAGGGTGGGCAATTGTTCCCTGGAACACCAACACAACGGAAGTTGCCAGTACAACTGTTAGGTCTTTCCGAGTCTGGTTCTTTTTTAAAGACTGTTTAGATAACCCCAAAAAGGCCATTTAAAACATCTGCCAGGCCAGCATCAGCAAGAGCACCAAAACTATCAGCCTGACCACCAGCAGCATGCTCAGGCACATGACAGCAAAGCCCACGACTACCTGGGCTGAATGACAGGGTCCAGAAACAGTGTGTGTGGGTGACACCACTTCCTCTTCCACTCTTGTGCGTGCACGCCAATCCCTTGTCCATGTCGCATGCAAAGATGCCTCCTGCCCTACACCTGTCTTTGCACAGTTGCAACCATCACCGTCCATGCCCTTGTCCAAGCGCAGCATTCAGTTGTCCCTACCCCAATCCTTGGAATGCAAGCGCAAATATGCAGCCAGCCACCCACCCACCCACAGGCTGCAATACTAAACTGCCACATTTCTGGACTGCTTGCACTATAAATGTTGCCTTCTAGACTTGCTTTCCACAACCTCATGTGGCGGATGGCCCTTGGTATTCGGTCCCCAGCCACCACTATTTCTCTCAGTGTTGTCCCCACCTTATACCAGCATGGGTCCCAGAACATTACCCATACGCTCACCAGAGCAGTTAGTGGGAAGGACCGCCTAACCACAAACACATGGACAAGTGAATGTGGCCAGGGACGGTACATCTCACTGATGCATCACTGGGCTAATATTGTGAAAGCCGGGACCCAGTCGGACCCTGGGAAGGAACACGTTTTCCCGACGCATAGGATTGCGGGCCCTTGGTCAATCAGCTTCAACACAATGTTCACAAGGTAGACAGCAGCAGTAGTCAGTCTCCTAGTCAACGAGCAAATTATTCATGATGATAGAGGCCACCATCTCCTTAGCTTTCTGGTACTTTTCTGTGGGAATGAGCTTGTCTCCAACCAGCCAGGAATATTTCCAGTGAATTATGACATGACGCCACTGCATGAGGCAGTCCACAGTAAAAAAGCAGCCATAGAGTGTCCGGGAACCTTCCCACACACTTTTCTTAGCCAGGGCTGCCTCTCGGCAGGGTTGGACAGGCCCACCAGAGAACTAGAGACTTCTCCGGTGGGCCCTGGCTTTTCCTTCATGAGAGTTCATAGTGCAAACCTTGCAGGTCGTGATTAGAGATGAGCGTTGTTCTACTCGAACTGTTCGCCAATCTCAAATTCGAGCTGTTTTGGGCGGTGTTCGAGCCGGTTGGCGAACACGAACAATTTGAGAAAAATTCGGCTGTTCGAGGTTATGTTCGATAACTGTTCGTGCACCAAAATCATAACTGGATTTTTTCTCAGTAATGATGAAAATTAATGTTAATACGCAGTTTGAGTGTACAGCGGGGCGGGGGGAGGGGCAGGGGATGGATCTCTGCAGGAACAATGAAGATCTCCATTTTTTTTTCTCTTTCCCGCATTTGCAGTGGGGAGGTGCAATCTGTCAGCCTATCAGCAGCGCACACACGGAGCGAAGTGCTTTTTTTCACACAAGCAAGGGCATGTGTGATTGGCAGTGTATGTCACATGTCCTTGCCCTATAAGACCAAGCCATTTTCCCCGTCGCCACCATTTTCTCACTGCTGCAGCTGCGTGTTAGACGGCACCGCTGTTGCTGTGTGCGATATACCTTGTTAATTTCAAGCCAATTTTCGCACAAATATACAGATAGCTTGGGAGTAGGGAATAGTTGTGATTGCAGTCCTTTTAAGGACTAGGTTACAGCATTTCCTACGACTTTTATCAGGCAGGTCTGTGCTCTTAAATAGATAGATTGTGGGAGTAAAGACTAATTGTAATTGGAGTCCTTTTCAGGACTAGGTTACATCAGTTCCTATCAGTTTTTGCCAGGCAGGTCTGTGCCAGTGCTGTGCAAGTTTTTTTCACAGCATTTGGCTGAATCTAGCAAAGCTAATCCTTTTTGGCCTATTGCAGAGTGTGTTAGTCAGTGGAGTAGCCTATCTGTGTTGCAAGATATACCACCTGTGTATAGAATACCAATTTTTTTACTGCACCTAGTGAAGTAAAATCTTTTGGGCATAGCATCATTCTATTAGTCCATCTATACTGACCTCCATCAGGTTGCAAACTGAATATAATTTTTTTCTGCATCTAGCTCTGAAAAAATATTTGGGCTTCTAGCGGTGTGTGGGACTTGGTCTATTAGTCCATCTATACTGACCTCCATCAGGTTGCAAATTAAAAATAATTTTTTTCTGCATCTAGCTCTGAAAAAATATTTGGGCTTCTAGCAGTGTGTGGGACTTGGTCTATCAGTCCATCTATACTGACCTCCATCAGGTTGCAAATTAAAAATAATTTTTTTCTTCATTTATCTCTGAAAAAATATTTGGGCTTCTAGCAGCGTGTGGGACTTGTTCTATTAGTCCATCTATACTGACCTCCATCAGGTTGCAAATTAAAAATAATTTTTTTCTGCATCTAGCTCTGAAAAAATATTTGGGCTTCTAGCAGTGTGTGGGACTTGGTCTATTAGTCCATCTATACTGACCTCCATCAGGTTGCAAATTAAAAATAATTTTTTTCTGCATCTAGCTCTGAAAAAATATTTGGGCTTCTAGCAGTGTGTGGGACTTGGTCTATTAGTCCATCTATACTGACCTCCATCAGGTTGCAAATTAAAAATAATTTTTTTCTTCATTTATCTCTGAAAAAATATTTGGGCTTCTAGCAGCGTGTGGGACTTGTTCTATTAGTCCATCTATACTGACCTCCATCAGGTTGCAAATTAAAAATAATTTTTTTCTGCATCTAGCTCTGAAAAAATATTTGGACTTCTAGCAGTGTGTGGGACTTGGTCTATTAGTCCATCTATACTGACCTCCATCAGGTTGCAAATTAAAAATATTTTTTTTCTTCATCTAGCTCTGAAAAAATATTTGGGCTTCTAGCAGTGTGTGGGACTTGGTCTATTAGTCCATCTATACTGACCTCCATCAGGTTGCAAATTAAAAATAATTTTTTTCTGCATCTAGCTCTGAAAAAATATTTGGGCTTCTAGCAGTGTGTGGGACTTGGTCTATTAGTCCATCTATACTGACCTCCATCAGGTTGCAAATTGAATAAAAAAATTTTCTGCATCTAGCTCTGAAAAAATATTTGGGCTTCTAGCGGTGTGTGGGACTTGGTCTATTAGTCCATCTATACTGACCTCCATCAGGTTGCAAATTAAAAATAATTTTTTTCTGCATCTAGCTCTGAAAAAATATTTGGGCTTCTAGCAGTGTGTGGGACTTGGTCTATTAGTCCATCTATACTGACCTCCATCAGGTTGCAAATTAAAAATAATTTTTTTCTTCATTTATCTCTGAAAAAATATTTGGGCTTCTAGCAGCGTGTGGGACTTGTTCTATTAGTCCATCTATACTGACCTCCATCAGGTTGCAAATTAAAAATAATTTTTTTCTGCATCTAGCTCTGAAAAAATATTTGGGCTTCTAGCAGTGTGTGGGACTTGGTCTATTAGTCCATCTATACTGACCTCCATCAGGTTGCAAATTAAAAATAATTTTTTTCTGCATCTAGCTCTGAAAAAATATTTGGGCTTCTAGCAGTGTGTGGGACTTGGTCTATTAGTCCATCTATACTGACCTCCATCAGGTTGCAAATTAAAAATAATTTTTTTCTTCATTTATCTCTGAAAAAATATTTGGGCTTCTAGCAGCGTGTGGGACTTGTTCTATTAGTCCATCTATACTGACCTCCATCAGGTTGCAAATTAAAAATAATTTTTTTCTGCATCTAGCTCTGAAAAAATATTTGGGCTTCTAGCAGTGTGTGGGACTTGGTCTATTAGTCCATCTATACTGACCTCCATCAGGTTGCAAATTAAAAATATTTTTTTTCTGCATCTAGCTCTGAAAAAATATTTGGGCTTCTAGCAGTGTGTGGGACTTGGTCTATTAGTCCATCTATACTGACCTCCATCAGGTTGCAAATTAAAAATAATTTTTTTCTGCATCTAGCTCTGAAAAAATATTTGGACTTCTAGCAGTGTGTGGGACTTGGTCTATTAGTCCATCTATACTGACCTCCATCAGGTTGCAAATTGAATAAAAAAATTTTCTGCATCTAGCTCTGAAAAAATATTTGGGCTTCTAGCGGTGTGTGGGACTTGGTCTATTAGTCCATCTATACTGACCTCCATCAGGTTGCAAATTAAAAATAATTTTTTTCTGCATCTAGCTCTGAAAAAATATTTGGGCTTCTAGCAGTGTGTGGGACTTGGTCTATTAGTCCATCTATACTGACCTCCATCAGGTTGCAAATTAAAAATAATTTTTTTCTTCATTTAGCTCTGAAAAAATATTTGGGCTTCTAGCAGTGTGTGGGACTTGTTCTATTAGTCCTTCTATACTGACGTCCAGCAGGTTGCAAATTGAATATAATTTTTTTCTGCATCTAGCTCTGAAAAAATATTTGGGCTTCTAGCGGTGTGTGGGACTTGGTCTATTAGTCCATCTATACTGACCTCCATCAGGTTGCAAATTAAAAATAATTTTTTTCTGCATCTAGCTCTGAAAAAATATTTGGGCTTCTAGCAGTGTGTGGGACTTGGTCTATTAGTCCATCTATACTGACCTCCATCAGGTTGCAAACTAAAAATAATTTTTTTCTGCATCTAGCTCTGAAAAAATATTTGGGCTTCTAGCAGTGTGTGGGACTTGGTCTATTAGTCCATCTATACTGACCTCCATAAGGTTGCAAATTAAAAATAATTTTTTTCTGCATCTAGCTCTGAAAAAATATTTGGGCTTCTAGCAGTGTGTGGGACTTGGTCTATTAGTCCATGTATACTGACCTCCATCAGGTTGCAAATTAAAAATAATTTTTTTCTTCATTTATCTCTGAAAAAATATTTGGGCTTCTAGCAGCGTGTGGGACTTGTTCTATTAGTCCATCTATACTGACCTCCATCAGGTTGCAAATTAAAAATAATTTTTTTCTGCATCTAGCTCTGAAAAAATATTTGGGCTTCTAGCAGTGTGTGGGACTTGGTCTATTAGTCCATCTATACTGACCTCCATCAGGTTGCAAATTAAAAATAATTTTTTTCTGCATCTAGCTCTGAAAAAATATTTGGGCTTCTAGCAGTGTGTGGGACTTGGTCTATTAGTCCATCTATACTGACCTCCATCAGGTTGCAAATTAAAAATAATTTTTTTCTGCATCTAGCTCTGAAAAAATATTTGGACTTCTAGCAGTGTGTGGGACTTGGTCTATTAGTCCATCTATACTGACCTCCATCAGGTTGCAAATTGAATAAAAAAATTTTCTGCATCTAGCTCTGAAAAAATATTTGGGCTTCTAGCGATGTGTGGGACTTGGTCTATTAGTCCATCTATACTGACCTCCATCAGGTTGCAAATTAAAAATAATTTTTTTCTGCATCGAGCTCTGAAAAAATATTTGGGCTTCTAGCAGTGTGTGGGACTTGGTCTATTAGTCCATCTATACTGACCTCCATCAGGTTGCAAATTAAAAATAATTTTTTTCTTCATTTAGCTCTGAAAAAATATTTGGGCTTCTAGCAGTGTGTGGGACTTGTTCTATTAGTCCTTCTATACTGACGTCCAGCAGGTTGCAAATTGAATATAATTTTTTTCTGCATCTAGCTCTGAAAAAATATTTGGGCTTCTAGCGGTGTGTGGGACTTGGTCTTTTAGTCCATCTATACTGACCTCCATAAGGTTGCAAATTAAAAATAATTTTTTTCTGCATCTAGCTCTGAAAAAATATTTGGGCTTCTAGCAGTGTGTGGGACTTGGTCTATTAGTCCATCTATACTGACCTCCATCAGGTTGCAAATTAAAAATAATTTTTTTCTTCATTTATCTCTGAAAAAATATTTGGGCTTCTAGCAGCGTGTGGGACTTGTTCTATTAGTCCATCTATACTGACCTCCATCAGGTTGCAAATTAAAAATAATTTTTTTCTGCATCTAGCTCTGAAAAAATATTTGGGCTTCTAGCAGTGTGTGGGACTTGGTCTATTAGTCCATCTATACTGACCTCCATCAGGTTGCAAATTAAAAATATTTTTTTTCTGCATCTAGCTCTGAAAAAATATTTGGGCTTCTAGCAGTGTGTGGGACTTGGTCTATTAGTCCATCTATACTGACCTCCATCAGGTTGCAAATTAAAAATAATTTTTTTCTGCATCTAGCTCTGAAAAAATATTTGGGCTTCTAGCAGTGTGTGGGACTTGGTCTATTAGTCCATCTATACTGACCTCCATCAGGTTGCAAATTGAATAAAAAAATTTTCTGCATCTAGCTCTGAAAAAATATTTGGGCTTCTAGCGGTGTGTGGGACTTGGTCTATTAGTCCATCTATACTGACCTCCATCAGGTTGCAAATTAAAAATAATTTTTTTCTGCATCTAGCTCTGAAAAAATATTTGGGCTTCTAGCAGTGTGTGGGACTTGGTCTATTAGTCCATCTATACTGACCTCCATCAGGTTGCAAATTAAAAATAATTTTTTTCTTCATTTAGCTCTGAAAAAATATTTGGGCTTCTAGCAGTGTGTGGGACTTGTTCTATTAGTCCTTCTATACTGACGTCCAGCAGGTTGCAAATTGAATATAATTTTTTTCTGCATCTAGCTCTGAAAAAATATTTGGGCTTCTAGCGGTGTGTGGGACTTGGTCTATTAGTCCATCTATACTGACCTCCATCAGGTTGCAAATTAAAAATAATTTTTTTCTGCATCTAGCTCTGAAAAAATATTTGGGCTTCTAGCAGTGTGTGGGACTTGGTCTATTAGTCCATCTATACTGACCTCCATCAGGTTGCAAATTAAAAATAATTTTTTTCTGCATCTAGCTCTGAAAAAATATTTGGGCTTCTAGCAGTGTGTGGGACTTGGTCTATTAGTCCATCTATACTGACCTCCATCAGGTTGCAAATTAAAAATAATTTTTTTCTGCATCTAGCTCTGAAAAAATATTTGGGCTTCTAGCAGTGTGTGGGACTTGGTCTATTAGTCCATCTATACTGACCTCCATCAGGTTGCAAATTGAATAAAAAATTTTTCTGCATCTAGCTCTGAAAAAATATTTGGGCTTCTAGCGGTGTGTGGGACTTGGTCTATTAGTCCATCTATACTGACCTCCATCAGGTTGCAAATTAAAAATAATTTTTTTCTGCATCTAACCCAGCCAATAGTTTTGGCCTAATACCACAGTTTGGCCACTCAGCTCTGCTCGGTTACCATCCATTGTTTTTTTGTGCAAACAACTCCAGAGTTGTGAATTAGTTTACCACCAAAATGAGTGGAAAAAGGCCTGCTGCTGGTGGAAAGGGGAATAGGCGTGTTGGGAAGGGAAAAAAGGTTGTGTCCGTGGGGTAGGTGCAGAAGAAAGACCATCTTCCAGCCAAACTAAAATGTCTACTTCTTTTAGCGGACAATGTGATAAGATCCCTTTCTTACGGCCACGCCAATCGCTACAAATTCCAGATGAGGCACAAAAACAGCAGGTGCTTCAACGGATATCAAGTGCTCCTTTAAGTGGGCTCTCATCCACATCAACTTCAACATCACAAATACTCCAGTCCTCAAAGGTGTCACCCAAATCGCACTTGCTTCCTCACAGCTCCCAAATCTCCAGCTGCCCGTCTTAGTATGAGGTAGAACAGATGGTTGAGTCTGCAGAGCTGTTTACTCATACTATAGCCTGGGAATCAGAGGTCGACTCCAGCGCTTCTGTGAATCCAGACGAGGAAATGATCTGCACTGATGCCCAGAATCTTTATGAGTCGGATCCAGGACCAGACGCAGAAGGTTCTGACCATAATGTAGACCCTCATTCCCAAACTGTAACTCCTGTTGGTGGAGACAATGAGGAAGACGATGATAAGACTCAAATACCTGATTGGAGCGACAACTTTAGTTTTTTGTCAGGGCAGGAACAGGTTGGCTCTGAGGACGACGGGTGTGATAACGCACAGGGTGATGATGATGAGGTCGGAGATCCCACTTACTGTCAACCCACAGTCAGCCAAGAGATGAGGTCAGCAGAGGAGGTGGAGGAAGATGCTAGTGACGACGAGGTCAGGTTGCGCCTTCCTGGACAGAGACGTAGTACTGGAAGCACGTCAACAACTGCATCCTCAAACACAACTCTGCCTATCACCACAAGTCGTGGTGGCTCTTCAGGTCGCATGGGTGCTAAGCCTTGCATAGCCTGGGCATTTTTTCAGATCGATAAAGATGACCCAACTCGTGTTATCTGTAACATTTGTCAGCAAAAGCTAAGTAGAGGACAAAAAATACATAGTTTGAGTACTTCATGCATGAACCGGCACATGGACATGAAGCATAAGTTGCAGTGGGAAGCTCAGTGTGCTACAATGCGGTCTAGCCGGCCGGGCCAACCACCGTCTGCCATATCTTGTGCATCCGCGGCCTCTTCATCCTCTGTGACTGGGGGGACAGCAGTCACACCTGTTTTGGGGCGCAGACCTGCCACCTCTTTACCCGCAACAGCCAGCGTGATTGGCAGGTCATCATTTTCTTTGGAGGTGGTAACACCAGCTGGTCTTGAGCGCTGTCCGACATCGATAGCACCACCTTTGGATCAAGGCAACCTAACATGTCCGCCTGCATCTTCCTCACAGACCGGCAGTTTGCCGGGGACACCCTTATCAACCTCGTCTAAGCACAATAGCCAGCCCTCGGTCCCTCAGATGTGGACAAGTAAAAGACCATTTCCTCCTAGCCATGAGAAAGCTAAGAGGTTGAATTTCACCATCTGCAAGCTCTTGGCTACAGAAATGCTGCCTTTCCGCCTGGTGGACACAGAGGATTTTCGAGACCTTATGTCCGTCGCAGTGCCCCAGTACCAGATGCCCAGTCGGCACTACTTCTCAAAGAAAGGTGTGCCTGCGCTCCACCAGCATGTCGCACACAACATCACCGCTTCTTTGAGAAACTCTGTGTGTGACAGGGTGCATTTCACCACAGACACTTGGACGAGTAGGCATGGACAGGGGCGTTACATGTCGCTGACTGGGCACTGGGTAACTATGGTGACAGCAGGACAAGGGGCTGCTGTCCAAGTCTTGCCGTCCCCACGAGTTGTGCGTCAATCCTCTTTATGTCATTTTTCCTCCACTGCTTCTGCCTCCTCAACCTCCTCTCGGTCTTCCACCTGCACCCAAAGCCTGTCTGGTCATGCCACAAGCTTTCTAACTGCGCAGAAGGGATCCTGCACACCTCCTTACTATGCTGGCAGTAGGGCTCAACGTCATCAGGCGGTTTTTACATTGAAATGTCTGGGAAATGTGAGTCACACAGCTGAGGAGTTGTGGTCAGCTCTGGAGAACCAATTTCATGAATGGTTGTCTCCACTGGACCTGAAACCAGGGAAGGCCGTGTGCGACAATGCTGCAAACCTGGGTGCGGCCCTTCGCCGGGGCAATGTCACACACGTGCCTTGTATGGCTCACGTGTTGAACCTGGTTGTCCAGCAATTTTTAGCCCACTATCCCAGACTAGATGGCCTTCTGCAGAGGGCACGGTCGCTGTGTGCTCACTTCCGCCGTTCGCATCCCGCAGCTCAGCGACTTACATCTCTACAGAAGTCGTTGGGCCTGCCACTTCACCGGCTATAATGCGATGTGCCTACCCGGTGGAATTCAACTCTGCACATGTTGCAGCGACTGTGGCAGCACCGACAAGCCCTGGTGCAATACGTTCTGACGTATAGCCTGGGCCAACGAGATTCAGAGGTGGGGCAAATCACGCTGGAGGAGTGGTCTCAGATCAGGGACCTATGCACCCTTCTGCACAGTTTTGAAATGGCGACGAAGATGTTTAGTGCTGACGATGCCATTATCAGCATGACTATTCCGGTGATTTACATGCTGGAGCACATGTTAAACAGAATTCGGAGTCAGGTGGTGGCACAAGAGGAGGTGGAGGAAGTAGAGGAGGAGGAGTTGTATGTGGAAGGGCTAACATCTGCAAGGTCCAGACGGTCGGCAGCACCAAGGCGGCAGGCATGTGAGGGTGGGGGAGATGGTTTAACCAGGGTGCATGGTAGCAGCCAAACTAGTGAGGAAGGTGCAGGAGCCCAGGAAGAAGTGGAGGACGAACTGATGGAAGACTCATCAGATGAGGGAGACCTTGATCACATTTCTGTTGTGCGAGGTTGGGGGGAGAGGACAGAGGAAGGAAGCATGATTGTTACCTCGCCACCAACACAACAGGGACTTGGTGCTCCTGGATGCGCAACACACATGAGTGCCTTCTTGCTGCACTACCTGCAACATGACCCTCGAATTGTGAGAATTAGAAATAATCCTGACTACTGGGTTGCCACACTGTTAGATCCCCGGTACAAAAGTAAATTTGCAGAAATTATTCCTGCCATAGAAAGGGATGCACGCATGCAGGAGTATCAGCAGAGACTGTTGCAGAATCTTACATGTGCTTTTCCACAAAATACCAGTGGTGCACGTAGTGAATCTCACAGTTCCAACTTGCCAACCGTGGGACCGTCAAGTGTTCAGCACTTAAACCGTAACAGAACCACAGTATCTGCTGGTAACATCAATTTTGCGGAATCATTTCACCACTTTTTTAGCCCATCCTTTGCAAGGCCACAGGAGACAAGAAGTCTGACACATAGTCAACGCCTAGAGACGATGGTACAGGAGTATCTCCAAGTAAACATTGAAGCCACGACTGTGTCACTGGACCCTTGCTCTTTTTGGGCTTCCAATCTGGATAAATGGCCGGAGCTAGCCACTTACGCCTTGGAGATCTTGTCATGCCCCGCAGCCAGCGTTCTGTCTGAACGTGTGTTCAGCGCTGCTGGTGGTGTGCTGACAGATAAGCGCACGCGGCTCTCCACTGATAATGTAGACAGACTCACGTTCATAAAGATGAACAAATCATGGATCCGAAACGACTTTTCTACCCCTGTGTCATCCTGGGGAGAGTAAAAGCTTGATGATTGGTTAAAATCACCCTACCAACCGTTTTAAGCTTTCAAATTACTAATCATGTTTATCTGTATCTTGACTGGAAAATAATTTGGGCTTTGTAGCAGTGTGCAGCACTGATCCTATTAGGCCATCTATAATAAGCTTCACCAGATTTAAAATTAAAAATAATTTTTAGCTGCATCTAGCCCGGAAAATAATTTTGGGGCTCCGAGATGCGCAAGACACATAAGTGCCTTCTTGCTGCACTACCTGCAGCATGACCCTCATATTGTCAGAATTCGAAGTAATCATGACTACTGGGTTGCCACACTCTTAGATCCCCCAAACTTTTCGATCAACCTTTTCATTTTAATAAAGACCAAAAAATGGTCATTTTTGAAATTATAAGCATTAGCAGGTTGTTAGAAACTGAAATCAAACAGTTTTCAACTCAAAACTTTATTCTAGGTGATGTTACATTTTCACATAGGACCCCTTGTTCGAAAGGAGCTTCTGAACTCTCTCGTCCATTGAATTTGTCAGGTTTTGGATGGTTTCTGCTTCAATTGTTTTGCATGAGGACAGAATACCCTCCCAGAGCTGTTGCTTAGATGTGAACTGCCTCCCGCCATCATAGACACTCCTTTTAATGATGCTCCAAAGGTTCTGAATGGGGTAGAGGTCAGGGGAGCATGGGGGTCACACCATAAGTTTGTCCCCTTTTATGCCCATATCAGCCAGAGATGCAGATGTTTTATGTGCAGCATGAGATGGTGCATTATCATGCAGAAAAATGATCTTGCTGTGAAATACACGGTTCTTCTTCTTGAACCATGGCAGGAAGTGCTGTTTGAGAAAATCCACATACATTATGGAGTTCATCTTTAGCGCCTTCAGGGATCCTAAAGGGGCCGACAATCTCTCTCCCCATGATTCCAGCCCAAAACATTACTCCACCTCCTCCTTGTTGGCGCTGTAGCCGTGTTTGCGTGGGGTGTCCATCAACCAGCCATCCTCCACTCCATTCATCTGGACCATCGAGCGCTGCACGGCACTCATCCGTGAACAAAACAGTTTTGAAATCAGTCTTCATGTAATGTTTGGCCCACTGGAGCCGTTTCTGCTTGTGTGAAGTGGATAGAGGAGGTCGACAGGATGGCATATGCACAGCTGCAAACCTCTGAAGGACCCTGCATCTTGTTGTTCGGGGGACGTTGGAGGCACAAGCAGCTTCAAAAACTTGTCTGCTGCTATGACAAGGCTTTTTTGCCGCTGCTCTTTCAACCTGACGTAATTGCCTGTAGGAAAGAGTCCTCAATTTGCCCTTATCAGCACGCACACGTGTGTACTGTGAATCAGCTACATACTTCTTGATTGCCAAGACACTTCATCCTGATCATCGCACAATGTTGATTGTAGTCATGCCTTGACCTAAACACTCCACAATTTGTTGCTTCTCAGCAGCCGACACATCCCTTTTCTTTCCCATTTTGGCAGAAAATGTAGGCTGCTTAATAATGTGAGAGAGCCTTCTTAAGTAGTCTTGCCTTTCATTGGACACACCTGCCAAACTAATTAGCACAGGTGTCTGCAATTGCTTACAGTGATATAAAGAGCCCTGACACACATCACCATCAATGAGTTTAACTGACAAACAAACAAATTCTTCCCTTATCACTCCTAAACACTTTTTGCATAATAATTTGGAACGCGGTGTACATGTGCTTTTCCACAAAACACCAGTGGTTCACGTAGTGAATCTTACAGTTCTAACTTGCCAACCGTGGTCTGTATGGAATTGTTCAATAAAGGGCCCAAAATTAAGATAACATAGATGGGAGAGGTCTCTATGAATAGGAATTCCTAAGTATTTGATACCCTGTGAGGGCCAGGCAAAGGGAAAGTTGGACTGGATGGAATCCTATATGGATTTAGGGAGGGAGACATCGAGGGCCTCAGACTTCGCTGCATTGATTTTAAAATTTTACCATGTAACAAAGTGATCTATTTCAGCCATAACAGCAGGGATGGATATATGTGATTGAGTGATATATACTAGGACATCATCAGCAAATAGAGAGCACTTGTACTCGGTGCCTCCCACCTCAATCCACCTAATATTGGGGTTATGGCGAATTGATGAGAGCAGGTGCTCCGTCACTAGGATGTATAAGAGAGGGGACAGAGGACATCCCTGCCTTGTCCCATTGGTGATTGTGAAAGGTGATGAAAATGTTCTGACGCACCCCCTGGGCCTTGGGACACCCGGAGCCGGACCCCTTTTGGTGGATGCTGGTGGTTGTAGTCTTCGTGGTGGCGATCCGGTTCCGTGGCTCAGGGCGGTCAAACCAGTGGCGGAACTATTTATGTGGTTTTGATGTTTAAATGTCCGACTACGCCACCCGTGGATTGCGGTCAGAGTGAACCGCCGCTACAGGGCAGACCGCTAAGGCTGGTGTTGTGGGTGCAGCAGAGCGTAGCATAACTCCCCACGGGAGGAGTATAGCCTCAGGGCAGTGTATGCGGAGGATGGGGGTGATGGTGCAGGGCAGCAGCAGTAACGACACGGAGTCAGTGATGCAGTTCAGGGCCTTTACTCACAGTTCTTATTATCCATACCACGTCTGCAGGTAACGGCTGCCCACGTCGTACTGTGCTCACCAGGTGAGGGGCTCAGACAACTCCCAGATAACTTTGGAGCGCTTCACAGGACCCCCTTTGTGTGTCCTTTGTCTGGCCTTTCTTACCAACACTTCTGTCCGGCTGCCTCGGGCCTCCTCTTGGTAAACTTGGCGCCAGTTTCCCTGACCCTATGTGGTGCCTTCCTAGCGGGTGGAGCAAGGGGCTGCGCCACATAAAATGTCAGAGCCTCCGGTTTCTAGCTGAGGGTCGTTTCCTGCCTCCACTAGTTCGGGGACCGGTCTCCCCCTTTGGCCTGACCCCTCCACGCAGGTGGATTCGGGCGTGCGGTGGCGACTCGCCCGTCCGCACCCCTGGGATCCCTTCATTCCTCGTTCCTGGAGCCTTCTCCGCTCCTCTTCCTTCCTTCTCCCTCTTGCAGGCCTGGGCCTCTGTTACTAGGCCCGCCTCCGGAGCAGAGCTCATGCAGAGCCCCTGCTCCCTGCCACTTCTGCTCAGACTTCTCTGCACTGAACTAAGATGGTGCCCACCTTTTATACTCCCTTCTCAATGCACCCAGGAACTGCTTCCTCCCTGCTCCTGCACTGCAGGGTTCCCCTTCCTCAGTGTTCCCTCCCCCCACTCCAGCCAGGGACAGGGACTGTTGTGCCCATCTCAGGGGCATATTGGTCGCCCTGCCCCACAGCAATGTGGTGTAATGCATGCAGGTGTCGGGTCCTGATCCACACTCCATCCTTATCTGAGAGTGAGATATCACACCTCTGGGTGAGGTGCAATACGTCTGTAGCAACCGAGCCCTCGGTGCTACAGTTCCATTTATCTTCAGCCTAGGTGACGTATTGTGATACAGGGCCGTGATTTTGGCTATAAAAGGGTCCCCTAGACCCCTGCCCCAAGCTTTTTAAGAGAATCATATATGGCGTGCCAGGAGACTCTATGGAATGCTTTCTCAGCATCCAACGAGAGTATCTACTTACAAATTTTTAACTGCATCTAGCCCAGGAAATACTTTGTGCCTAGTAGCCGTGTCTGCTAGTCAGCGGATTATCCCGGCTGTTAAGCAAGCTACACCACCTGTAGTTTGGACACTTAATTTTTTCAAAGGAAATGCTTCGGGACCACGGGATACTTAGTGAAGAGCATCAGGAGGCACCCCAAGGCATAGGGGCTGGGACTGGCACTAGGATGCCTTGCGGTGGACAGCCGAGCTCGATCCTTATAAAAGCTTTTTAACTGCAGCAGCTTTAGTGGACGCTACTGGAGCTGGAATTACGCGGCTGCTGGCATGAGACTTGCCCTCCAATAGATCCTTGTAAATGGATTTAAAGTGTATTCATTCAAATTAGAGGGACAATTTAAATTAAAAAGCTTAGAGCTGCCTCCACCACAGGGGGGCTCTCTCGACCCACCAGCGGACAGGCACCAGTATTGGGAGAGGGGGGCTGGCCGTCAGGGTTCACCGCGGCTCTGGCACAAACCCGGCGACACGGAGGTGGCACGGGCAGGAGCGGACTGGCCGTCTCGGCTTCTCACTTTTTGGATTTTAGAAGGGCATGACATGCCTATATCTGTGTCTCCCCCTCCTTTTACTCCTCCACCTCTTTTCTTTTCGCTTGACTATATGTACTTGTCACTTTTCCATGTGTTAGTTGTGTCTTCTGAGCAGTTTGTCAGCTTTTGGACACCTTTGAAGGTGTTTTCTATGTGTTTCTATGTGTTTTTGTTTGCCTGCCATTGGTTTTAACGGTGTTCGAAGGTGTTCGACGAACAGTTCGACGAACAGTTCGGCGAACACACGGGTGTTCGACGAACCGAACCGAACTCGAACACTACGGGGGTGGCTCAACACTAGTCGTGATGATGATAGAGGCCACAATCTCCTTATCTTGCTGCTGGTGCTTTTCTGTGGGAATGAGCTTGTTTCCAACTAGCCTGGAATATTTCCAGTGAATTATGGCACAACGCCATTGTATTAGCAATGCCCCCAGTACCAGATGCGAAGCCATCTACAATTTCCTTCTCAGGAATTTTATTTGGTAGACTGAATGGCTGTCTATATACATTAGTTTCTCACAAAGTAGCTGAAGATACTGAGTGGCAGTATGTGCAAGTTTCTCCAGTATGTTAGACCGGATATTATGTAAGGGAATATATTGGGAGATTAGTTCAGAGATGTATGGAGGAGAAAGGTTATGGATGGCTTTGTAGGTCAGTGTTAGTAGTTTGAAATGGATACTCTGGGCAATTGGGAGCCAGTCACATGCGGAATGGTATTAAAACCTCCCTCAAAAAACAAATCCTGAATTGCTGGTTTTGGTTCATTCTACCTCCCAAAAGAAATATAAAGCGATCAAAAAATGTCACATACCCAAAAATGGTACCAATAAAACCGTCAACTCGTCCCGCAAAAAACAAGCCCTTATATAACTCTGTCGGCTGAAATATGGAAAAATTATAGCTCTCAAAATATGGCGATGCAAAAACTAGATTTTGAAAAACAAAGTGTCTTTTAGTGTGTGACAGTTGTCAAACATAAAAACCCGATATAAATGTGGTATCGCTATAATCGCACCGACCCGAAGAATAAAGTCATCTAATCACTTATAACCGCATGAGGAACGGCGTAAAAAATAAAAAAAGCAATTCTTCACCTGCTGCTAATTTGTTCATTCTGCCTTCCAAAGATCGCAGTATGGCTCAGCTCACATTTATCCTGTGCTCTGCACTGATGAGCACTTACACCGGAATTTCCGTGTACATCTTTGAAATACGTGATTCACACGGAACCCTCGGCGGAAGATTACCTGTAATGAGGCAGATGGACGTTGTCTGGCCTATGATCCCACTGTGTCTGTTTTTTTAGGAGTGTATAAAAGTACGTTAGCCCACAGTTTTGTGTAACTCTGAAAAAAAGGACATGAGCTGAACAGAGGCCAGACTGAGTCCAGAGTAACTCTGCTGCCTTACTATAGTGAATGGATCCCTCGAGGGTTTCATCTGAATTACATCACTTGGAGATTTAGATGGAAACCCCGATGTAAGTGCTCAGCATAGAGCGCAAGATAAACGTTATGTAAAATGTTCCCAATAAAAGCTTCAACTCAATCTACAAAAAGAGCAAGTCCCCACTTAGGTCTGTTATCTGTTAACAAAAATATAAGGGACTTCCAAGTTACTGGTAGCACAAAGGCTCTGGAAAAGCGAAATGGCCCTTGCCCCCCAAAAGAAATTCAGAAAATTCTGTGCTCCCAAATCCAAATACTCCCCTCCCTTCTGAGCCCCACAATGTGCCTAAACTACATTTAGGGTCCACATGTTTGGCATTACTGTAGCGATGAGAGCCTGCCTAATTTACAGGTGCATGTCTCCAGAAGCATGAGCTTGGCACAACGTACTGGTCACTACAACATACTAGTCACTACAGCGTGCTGGTCATTTCAACGGCACTTTGAAATTTTCACTCAGCAACATCCACTGCTGCTTGTTTCTGGAAAACACCCACAAAGTCAAAATTGGCCCTACACCTGTAGGTAAATTCCCAAAGGGGTATAATATCCAAGATGGGGTCATTTGAGGGGGGATTCTGCTCTTCTAGCACTTAGGGGCTCTGTATATGGAGTCAGCAAACTATTCTACAATAATTTGTTCTCCAAGAGTCAAATAGTTCTCCGTCTCTCCCGGGTCTTGCCATATGGCTAAGTGGTACTGTACAGCCACATATGGGGTATTGCCAAGTTTAGAAGAAATTATATGACACATTTCGTTACCATTTTTACCTATTCCACTGTGTAAAAATGTAAAATCTGAGGCTAAAACAATTTTTTTGTGATAAAAATAAAATGATTTTTTCTTCACTGCCCAATGGTATAAATATCTGTAAGTCACATGTGGTGTCAATATGATCAAAACCCCTAGATGAATTCATTGAGAGGTGTCGTTTGTAAAATGGGGTCACTTATGGGGGTGTTTCTGCTGTTCTGGGACCTTAGGGTCTCTCCCTGTGGGTCATGTCACCTGCAAACCACAACAGTAAAATCTACACTGCAACATGGTGCTCCTTCCCTTATGAGCTTTGCATTGTGCCTGAAAAGTAGTTTTCAACCACTTATAGGGTATTAATGTACTTAAGAGAAGTTGTGTAACATTTTCTCTTATTATCCCTTTTGAAAACTCCAAACTTGTCAAAGCAACATTGTAGTGGAAAAATTAGTAATATTTCATTTACTCAGCCCGATATTATACAAGTTTGTGTATCGCCCGAGGGTTAAAAAAAATACTCACTACTCCCCTAGATGAATTCTTTGAGAGGTGTAGTTTACAAAATGGGGTCACTTGTGAGGGTTTCTGCTGTTTTGGCATGTCAGCGACTCTTCAAATGTGACATGGTGTCTGCAACCTATCCCAGCCAGCATAGCGCTTGTTTCTCTTCCAAGCCCTACCGTGCGCCAAAGCAGTAGTTTTCCACCACATATTGGGTATCGGCGTACTCAGGAGAAATTGCACAGCACTTTTTGGGGTCCATTTTCTCCTCTTACCCTTGTAAAAATAAAAAATTTGGTGCTAAATGATCATTTTTGAGGAAAAAGTTAGATTTTTTTATTTTCATGGCTCAATGTTATAAACTTCTGTGAAGCACCTGGGGATTTAAGATGCTCACCACACATCTAGATAAGTTCCTTTAGTTCCCTGAGGGAACTAGTTTCCAAAATGGTGTCACTTGTCGGGGGTTTCCACTTTTTAAACACATCAGGGGCTCCCTAAACGCGACATGGCGTCCGCTAATTATTCAAGCAAATTTTACATTCAAAAAGTCAAATGGTGCTTCTTCCCTTCCGAACCCTGCACCCAAACAGTGGTTTTCCCCCACATATGGGGTATCGGCTAACTCAGGAGAAATTGCAGAACAAATTTCATGGTGCAATTTCTCCTGTTACCTTTATGAAGTGGCAAGGGCCATATGAAGTCCGGCAAAAGGTTGGGGAGGTAAATTACAGAGTGTACCAACCCGGTAAGAGGAAACCCGAACAGTTGTATCATGTCCATCTGCTTAAAGCCTGGAAAGACTGGGAATGTATGATTACAGATGCGATTCCGGTTGTTTCGTCTTTGGACCCTCCAATTCCGGCCCGGGAGACTGAAGGAGAGGTAAAGCTAAGTGACGCTCTCACTAAACAACAGCGGCGGGAAGCTCGGAGGTTAGTGCAGCAGAATACGGATTTATTCTCTGAACTACCCGGCCGCACCTTTGTCATCAAACATGATATTATTACCGAGCCTCGGGTCATGGTGAGGATAAAAACCATACCGTGTGCCAGAGGCCCGGAGGCAAGCCATTGCGGCTGAAGTGAAACAAATGCTCCAGTGAGGAGTCATCGAGGAATCTATGAGTGAGTGGGCTAGCCCCATTGTGCTGATTCTGAAGCCAGATGGATCATTACGATTTTGTAATGACTTCCGTAAATTGAATGAGGCGTCAAAATTTGACCTTCATCCAATGCCTCGGGTAGACAAGTTGATCGAGAGACTGGGGCAGGTCCAGTACTTCACCACACTCGATCTGACCAAGGGTTACTGGCAGGTGCCACTGACTGAATCGGTGAAAGAAAAGACCACCTTCGTAATACCAGAGGGCCTCTATTACTATGTCATCTTGCCTTTTGGATTACATGAGGCCCCAGCCACCTTCCAGAGGTTGATGGACATAGTGTTAGAGCCTCATCAGAAGTATGCATCTGCATATTTAGATGATATCATCATCTTTAGTACCGACTGGCATACCCACCTGTCCCAGGTGCAAGCGGTGCTGAATTCACTCAGAGTCACGGGGTTAACAGCGAACCCAAAAAAATGTGTGATAGGTCTCGAGGAAGCCCGATACTTAGGGTACGTGATTGGCTGTGGGGTTATTAAACCCCAAGTAAACAAGATTGAGGCCATTCAAAACTGGCCCAGGCCTTTAACTACCAAACAGGTGAGAGCATTTCTTGGCATCATTGGGTACTACCGCCGATTTAGATCTAATTTTGCTGGGAGATCGGCTCCCCTGACCGATCTCCTAAAGGGGAAGAAGTCAGTCATGGTTCGGCGGAACCCTCAAGTGGAGGAAGCGTTCCAGTCCATGAAGTTGACATTGTGCGGACAGCCGTTCCTCACCAGCACCAACTTCAAGAAAAACTTCATCGTGCAAACGGATGCCTCTGAGGTAGGCCTAGGAGGGGTACTGTCGCAAGAGGTGAACGGAGATGAATATCCAGTCACACCTACTTGAGTAGGAAACTTACTCCGGCAGGCTATTAAATGGGCCTTGGAGTCCCTACGCTATTATTTGCTCGGGCCACAGTTTCGCTTGGTGATGGACCATTCACCCTTGGTATGGATGAGAAATGCTAAGGAGAGGAATGCTCGAGTCACCAGATGGTTCCTGTCATTGCAAAATTTAAGTTTCTCAGTGGAACTTCGAGCGGGGAAGCCACAGAGAAATGTGGATGCCTTGTCACGGGCACCCTGTATGGTGACAAGTGTTTAACCCCACAAGTTTGAACAGAGGGAGGGCGGGGATATATGAGGCAGTGAGAGGGATCATATGCGAGGGACGGTATATATCGCCCAGGATGCGCATAGAAGAATTTTGAACCCACTGGAGTGCATTGCTATTACAGACATAGCTGTGATTGCAGTGCAGAGTAAAAGTAAAGTTTGAACTTAGTCAAGTTATTTGTCTAAGTTGGATTTAAGAAAACTCGGCATGGGCTTTTATTCTTGGAGTGGACCGGGTCTTACAAGTCGCTCATGGCCACAGATTCCCTTTAAAAAACCTGCTGTAAAGGTTCGGGTGTGT
This sequence comes from Phyllobates terribilis, assembly GCF_046119375.1. Taxonomy (NCBI): domain Eukaryota; kingdom Metazoa; phylum Chordata; class Amphibia; order Anura; family Dendrobatidae; genus Phyllobates; species Phyllobates terribilis. Next base: position 229,107,204 of record NW_027362763.1, read on the forward strand.
CAGTGTTTTGTCTACAAGCTGCAGAGCAGGTGGCTCTGCAACACAGGCTAGTGTGAAGCTGAACACAGAGCCAAGGGAAGCAAAACTCCTGGCGATCCTCAGCGCGACACGGCGGTGCCGTCGCCCACAGTAACGGGTTTGGAAAAGGACTGTGTTACAACCCAGCTGCGATCCGGAGGATACCTTTTACCTTTACTTTGTAAGTTTTTGCTAAATAAAGCCATTTAAGTTGGACATTCCTTGGGTTACTGCCTCATTACTGCACAGTGTCAACACCACCGCACTACAATAAATAATAAAAAATATTTTCTGATGTTATTCCAGGATAAAATTATTAAAACAACATTAGAAACATCTGTCATATACAGTAGTGGCCAAAAGTATTGGCACCCCTGCAATTCTGTCAGATAATACTCAGTTTCTTCCTGAAAATGATTGCAATCACAAATTCTTTGGTATTATTATCTTCATTTAGTTTGCTTGCAAGGAAAAAACACAAAAGAGAATGAAGCAAAAATCAAATCATTGATCATTTCACACAAAACTCCAAAAATGGGCCAGACAAAAGTATTGGCACCCTCAGCCTAATACTTGGTTGCACAACCTTTAGCCAAAATAACTGCGAACAACCGCTTCCGGTAGCCATCAATGAGTTTCTTACAATGCTCTGCTGGAATTGTAGACTATTCTTCTTTGGCAAACTGCTCCAGGTCCCTGATATTTGAAGGGTGCCTTCTCCAAACTGCCATTTTGATATCTCTCCACGGGTGTTCTATGGGATTCGGGTCTGGACTCATTGCTGGCCACCTTAGAAGTCTCCAGTGCTTTCTCTAAAACCATTTTATAGTGCTTTTGGAAGTGTGTTTTGGGTCATTGTCCTGCTGGAAGATCCATGACCTCTGAGGGAGACCCAGCTTTCTCACACTGGGCCCTACATTATGCTGCAAAATTTGTTGGTAGTCTTCAGACTTCATAATGCCATGCACACGGTCAAGCAGTCCAGTGCCAGAGGCAGCAAAGCAACCCCAAAACATCAGGGAACCCACGCCATGTTTGACTGTAGGGACCATGTTCTTTTCTTTGAATGCCTCTTTTTTTTCCTGTACACTCTATGTTGATGCTTTTTCCCAAAAAGCTCTACTTTTGTCTCATCTGACCAGAGAACATTCTTCCAAAACGTTTTAGGCTTTCTCAGATAAGTTTTGGCAAACTCCAGCCTGGGTTTTTTTATGTCTCGGGTTAAGAAGTGGGGTCTTCCTGGGTATCCTACCATACAGTCCCTTTTCATTCAGACGTCGACGGATAGTACGGGTTGACACTGTTGTACCCTCGGACTGCAGAGCAGCTTGAACTTGTTTGGATGTTAGTCAAGGTTCTTTATCCACCATCCGCACAATCTTGCGTTGAAATCTCTCGTCAATTTTTCTTTTCCGTCCACATCTAGGGAGGTTAGCCACAGTGCCATGGGCTTTAAACTTCTTGATGACACTGCGCACAGAAGACACAGGAACATTCAGGTCTTTGGAGATGGACTTGTAGCCTTGAGATTGCTCATGCTTCCTCACAATTTGGTTTCTCAAGTCCTCAGACAGTTCTTCGGTCTTCTTTCTTTTCTCCATGCTCAATGTGGTACACACAAGGACACAGGACAGAGGTTGAGTCAACTTTAATCCATGTTAACTGGCTGCAAGTGTGATTTAGTTATTGCCAACACCTGTTAGGTGCCACAGGTAAGGTACAGGTGCTGTTAATTACACGAATTAGAGAAGCATCACATGATTTTTCAATCAGTGCCAGTACTTTTGTCCACCCCCTTTTTTAGGTTTGGTGTGGAATTATATCCAATTTGGCTTTAGGACAATTCTTTTTGTGTTTTTTCATTGAAGACAAATTAAATGAAGATAATAATACCAAAGAATTTGTGATTGCAATTATTTTCAGGAAGAAACTGAGTATTATCTGACAGAATTGCAGAGGTGCCAATACTTTTGGCCACCACTGTATGTGGCTAAAAAAGCACCAAGTATTAGAACTCTTTTATCTCCCAGCCGTTTTGTAAATGAGGACACATAAACCTCTTCAATGTTATTAAATGCCAAAAGTTTCTATAAAATGGCCATTAGAGATTAACGGATTGATCTGCAGAGGATCAAGTTTGAGTCAAATTTCCCGAAATTCATGGTTTCACGCAAATTTGAACACTTTGAGATTCGATTTGCATTTGAAAAACACACTATTAAAGCATCAGAGAGTGGGCTAATGTCATTTTACAGCCCCGCAGCTATGACATCTTACGGATTATAATACTTTGTTCAGTGTGGGTCAGTATCTGGGCCTACACAGATCAGTGGTTTCCAGTGGAGCACAATTTGTACAGCAGAATCTCTAGAGTCACTGGTAAGTCTTCCTCTTTTAGGCCTCATTCACACATCCATGTTTAAAAACGTACGTTAAAAAAATGTTACTGGTGCCATCACCGTTTTGGATCAGTTGACAATGTGTCCATTTTTCCCTTCAGTGTGTCATCAGCGTATGGTCCCTGTGTCTTTAACCATCAATGTGTTATCAGTAGTGTTGAGCGATACCTTCCGATATCAGGAAATATCGTATCGGATTGGATCGGGCCGATACCCAAAAAGTATCGGATATCGCCGATTCCGATACCGGAAACCAATGCAAGTCAATGGGACACAAATATCGGAATGAAAATAAACCCTTTCTTTCCTTGTAGGTTAATTCTACATGAAGTAAAACAACTAAGAATAATGTAGAATGACATGAAAAGCCGGCAATTCATCAGCGGCATTCACCGGTACCCGACAATTTACAACAGAAAGAATAGAGCTTCACACATAGATTAGGTAGATAGAAACATGTCAGTCACATATATAAGAAGTACAGTGACAGTGTTGCTTACTGTACTTGTCATTTAGTGTAAAGGATTTATTTTAAAAAATATTAGTGTTTTCGTGCACCGTCTCTTTAAAAAAGCCGGCCGGCAATTCAGCAGCGGTACCCGACAATTTATAACAGACAGAATAGAGCTTCACACATAGATTAGATAGATAGAAACATGTCAGTCACATATATATGAAGTACAGTGACAGTGTTGCTTACTGTACTTGTCATTTAGTGTAAAGGATTTATTTAAAAAATTATAGTGTTTTCATGCACCGTCTCTTTAAAAAAGCCGGCCGGCAATTCAGCATCTGTACCCGACAATTTAGAATAGAAAGAATAGAGAATCACACATAGATTAGATAGATAGAAACATGTCAGTCACATATATATGAAGTACAGTGACAGTGTTGATTACTGTACTTGTCATTTACTGTTAAAATAAAGGATTTATTTAAAAAAAAAATTGGCGTGGGGTTCCCCTTAATTTTAGGCTCTAGCGGAGGTTAAGCAGACAGCTGGGGCAGATGTTTGAAGCCTGGGAAGGGGGTAATATCCACGGAGCTTCCCAGGCTACTAATATCAGCCCCCAGCTGAATACCTAGCTTTTATTAGCTATTAAAATGGGGGACCCCCCCAAAAAAATAACGTGGGGTCCCCCCTAATTTAATAGCTAGCAAAGGCTAGGCAGACAGCTGGGGGCTGATTTTAATAGCCCAGGAAGGGTGCCATGAATATTGGCCCCCTCCCAGGCTAGAAACACCAGCCGTCAGCCGCCCCAGAAATGGCGCATCCATAGGATGCGCCAATTCTGGCACTTAGCCTCGCTCTTCCCACTGCCCTGTAGCGGTGGCAGTGGGGTAATAGGGCTGGGGTTGATGTCAGCTTATAATGCCAGCTGACATCAAGCCCAGGTTAGTAATGGAGAGGCGTCTATAAGACACCCCCATTACTAACCCCATAGTCAAAGTTAAAAGAAAACACAAACACCCAGAAAAAAGTCCTTTAATTGAAATAAAGACACAATCCTTTATTGTTCTAAATTAAACCATACTTACCGTCACGCCCATTCCAGCTGAAGCCAACGATCTCCTGCAATAAAAGAAAAATAATAAAGCAACCTCATCCTTACCTTTCCATGGTTCCCACGACAGCTTCAGCTCTGCTACATCGAGATGACAGGCTGGACCGCAGCAGAACGCTGCCATCCAGCCTGTCATCCTGCAGACACTGAGAAGCGCAGGCATGCTTGCGCTCCTCAGTGTCTCTCTGTGACGTCATCCAGATGAGCCGAGTTCATGTCCAATGAACTCAGCTCACCTCATGCACGTCACTGACAGCGTGGGAAAATTCTCACGCTGAAGCGCTGAGTGCAGGAGAATTTTCCCACGCTGTCAGTGACGTGCATGAGGTAAGCTCATGTCCAATGAACTCAGCTCACCTCATGCACGTCACTGACAGCGTGGGAAAATTCTCACGCTGAAGTGCTGAGTGCAGGAGAATTTTCCCACGCTGTCAGTGACGTACATGAGGTGAGCTCATGTCCAATGAACTCGGCGCACCTCATGCACTTCACTGACAGCGTGGGAAAATTCTCACGCTGAAGTGCTGAGTGCAGGAGAATTTTCCCACGCTGTCAGTGACGTGCATGAGGTGAGCTGAGTTCATTGGACATGACCTCGGCTCATCTTTATGCCGTCACAGCCAGACACTGAGGAGTGGAAGCATGCCTGCGCTTCTCAGTGTCTGCGGGATGACAGGCTGAATGGCAGCGTTCTGCTGCGGTCCAGCCTGTCATCTCGATGTAGCAGAGCTGGAGCTGTCGTGGGAACCATGGAAAGGTAAGGATGAGGTTGCTTTATTATTTTACTTTTATTGCAGGAGATCGTTGGCTTCAGCTGGAATGGGCGTGATGGTATGTATGGTTTAATTTAGAACAATAAAGAATTGTGTGTTTATTTCAATTAAAGGACTTTATTCTGGGTGTTGTGTTTTTTTAAATACTTTACTAGAAATTCATGGTGGTCATGTCTAATATTGGCGTGACCCCATGAATTTGGGGCTTAGGGCCAGCTGATAATGCCAAGCTGGCCTTAACCCCTTTATTACCCAGTGAGCCACCGCACCAGGGCCCTGGATGAGTTGGGTACAGCGCCAGAAGATGGCGCTTCTATGAACGCGCCATTTTCTGGGGCGGCTGCGGACTGCAATTTGCAGCGGGGGTGGCCCAGAAAGCTTGGGTCTCCCTGCGCTGCGGATTCCAGCCCCCAGCTGCCTAGTTGTACCTGGCTGGGCACAAAAATAGGGCGAAGCCCCACGCATTTTTTTTTTTAATTATTTCATGAAATTCATGAAATAATTAAGAAAAAAAGGGCTTCCCTATATTGTTGTGTCCAACCAGGTACAAATAGGCAGCTGGTGGTTGGGGGCAGCCCGTTCCTGCCTGCTGTACCTGGCTGGACACAAATATAGTGCGAAGCCCCACGTCAATTTTTTTAAAATCATTTCAGGAAATTCATGAAATAATTAAAAAAAATTGATGTGGGGCTTAGCCCTATATTTGTGTCCAGTCAGGTACAGCAGGCAGGAACGGGCTGCCCCCAACCACCAGCTGCCTATTTGTACCTAGCCGGACACAACAATATAGGGAAGCCCTTTTTTTCTTAATTATTCCATGAATTTCATGAATTTAAAAAAAAAATACGTGGAGCTTCGCCCTATTTTTGTGTCCAGCCAGGTACAACTAGGCAGCTGGGGGCTGGAATCTGCAGCGCAGGGAGGCCCAAGCTTTCTGGGCCACCCCCGCTGCAAATTGCAGTCCGCAGCCGCCCCGGAAAATGGCGCGTTCATAGAAGCGCCATCTTCTGGCGCTGTACCCAACTCATCCAGGGCCCTGGTGCGGTGGCTCACTGGGTAATAAAGGGGTTAAGGCCAGCTTGGCATTATCAGCTGGCCCTAAGCCCGAAATTCATGGGGTCACGCCAATATTAGACATGACCACCATGAATTTCTAGTAAAGTATTTAAAAAAAACACAAACACCCAGAAAAAAGTCCTTTAATTGAAATAAACACACAATTCTTTATTGTTCTAAATTAAACCATACCTACCATCACGCCCATTCCAGCTGAAGCCAACGATCTCCTGAAATAAAAGAAAAATAATAAACCAACATCATCCTTACCTTTCCATGGTTCCCACGACAGCTTCAGCTCTGCTACATCGAGATGACAGGCTGGACCGCAGCAGAACGCTGCCATCCAGCCTATCATCCCGCAGACACTGAGAAGCGCAGGCATGCTTGCGCTCCTCAGTGTCTGGCTGTGACGGCATCCAGATGAGCCGAGGTCATGTCCAATGAACTCAGCTCACCTCATGCACGTCACTGACAGCGTGGGAAAATTCTCCTGCGCATGCGGTGAGCGTGAGAGACTCGGCTTATCGGGATGCCGTCACAGCCTGACACTGAGGAGCGCAAGCATGCCTGCGCTTCTCAGTGTCTGCGGGATGACAGGCTGGATGGCAACTTTCTGCTGCGATCCAGGCTGTCATCTCGATGAAGCAGAGCTGAAGCTGTCGTGGGAGCCATGGAAAGGTAAGGATGATGTTGCTTTATTATTTTACTTTTATTGCAGGAGATCGTTGGCTTCAGCTGGAATGGGCGTGACGGTAAGTATGGTTTAATTTAGAACAATAAAGAATTGTGTCTTTATTTCAATTAAAGGACTTTTTTCTGGGTGTTTGTGTTTTTTTTAAATACTTTACTAGAAATTCATGGCGGTCATGTCTAATATTGGCGTGACCCCATGAATTTCGGGCTTAGGGCCAGCTGATAATGCCAAGCTGGCCTTAACCCCTTTATTACCCAGTGAGCCACCGCACCAGGGCCCTGGATGAGTTGGGTACAGCGCCAGAAGATGGCGCTTCTATGAACGCGCCATTTTCCGGGGCGGCTGCGGACTGCAATTTGCAGCGGGTGGGGCCCAGAAAGCTTGGGCCTCCCTGCGCTGCGGATTCCAGCCCCCAGCTGCCTTGTTGTACCTGGCTGGACACAAAAATAGGGCGAAGCCCCACGCATTTTTTTTTTTTAATTATTTCATGAAATTCATGGAATAATTAAGAAAAAAAGGGCTTCCCTATATTGTTGTGTCCGGCTAGGTACAAATAGGCAGCTGGTGGTTGGGGGCAGCCCGTTCCTGCCTGCTGTACCTGGCTGGACACAAATATAGAGCGAAGCCCCACGTCAATTTTTTTTTAATTATTTCATGAATTTCCTGAAATAATTAAAAAAAATTGACGTGGGGCTTTGCACTATATTTGTGTCCAGCCAGGTACAGCAGGCAGGAACGGGCTGCCCCCAACCACCAGCTGCCTATTTGTACCTAGCCGGACACAACAATATAGGGAAGCCCTTTTTTTCTTAATTATTCCATGAATTTCATGAAATAATGAAAAAAAAAAAAAACGTGGAGCTTCTCCCTATTTTTGTGTCCAGCCAGGTACAACTAGGCAGCTGGGGGCTGGAATCCGCAGCGCAGGGAGGCCCAAGCTTTCTGCCCCCCTCGCCCCCCCCCGCTGAAAATTGCAGTCCGCAGCCGCCCCGGAAAATGGCGCGTTCATAGAAGCTGGATGCTGTACCTGGCTGGCATACAAAAATATGGCGAAGCCCACGTCAAAAGTTTTGGGAAAAATTAATTAAAAAATAAATAATAATTTAGGGACTGCATCTTTATTAACTCCTCAAATGTCATTTAGTGTTAAAATAAAGGATTTATTTAAAAAAAAAATGGCGTGGGATCCCCCATAATTTTAGTCTCTAGCGGAGGTTAAGCAGACGGCTGGGGCAGATGTTTGAAGCCTGGGAAGGGGGTAAAACCCACGGAGCTTCCCAGGCTACTAATATCAGCCCCCAGCTGAATACCTAGCCTTTACTAGCTATTAAAATGGGGGACCCCCCCCAAAAAAATGACGTGGGGTCCCCCCTATTTTAATAGCTAGCAAAGGCTAGGCAGACAGCTGGGGGCTGATATTAATAGCCCAGGAAGGGTGCCATGAATAATGGCCCCCTCCCAGGCTAGAAACACCAGCCGTCAGCCGCCCCAGAAATGGCGCATCCGTAGGATGCGCCAATTCTGGCACTTAGCCTCGCTCTTCCACGCTGCCCTGGTGCGGTGGCAGGGGGTAATAGTGGTGGGGTTCATGTCAGCGCCAGCTGCCATGAAGCCCAGGTTAGTAATGATGGGCGTCTATAAGACACCCCCATTACTAACCTACAAAGTGTTAAAAAGAAAAAACACACTACACCCAGAAAAAAATAATTTATTTGAAATAAAACACACCATTTTATTTAATTCTTAGTTCACTAAAAATAATAGTTACCTGTCCACGTTCCTGTGCTGATCTCCCATGCACAGCTGTCACATCTGGAGATGGTGACAGCTGTGCATGGCTGCTGTAAGCTCACACTGCCGGGAACACGTCCGCTCCCGGCAGCGGGAGCCACTGACTGAGGTCACCGGAGTGCATTCAGGCAGCGCAGCTCCGGAGACCTCCTTTACGGCAGTGCTGTACCGTGGGAATTTCTCACGATACAGCAGGGCCGTAAAGCAGCTAACCGGAGCAGCGCTGCCTGAACTCCGGTGAACCCGCTTATGCAATGACGGGGCTGCTTTACGGCCCCGTCATTCTAGCGGCGGCAGCGGTTCAGAGCGGTCACATTCTATGTGGCTGCTCTGAACTGGAGATCTTCGTGGGACACTCGTGGACTACTCCGGAGGGGTAAGGATAAGGTTGTGGTTTATTATTTTATATTTTATTACAGGAGATCGATGGCTTCGGGGAATTAGGTGTCTAGGTGAGTATAGGTGTAGTTTTTTATTTTTTACTTTATTTTAGGTGGCGATCGGCGGGGACAGGTAATGTATGAACTAATTTATTGTAGGTAACCACTGGCCACCAATGACATGTATTTAACATTTATTGGGGCACAGTAGGGCAATTTAAATAGCAGGATCAGACTGATGGGAACTACTGCTCCCATCGAGCTGATCCTGCTGGCACGAGTGGACGGGGGACAGACATAGGCCGATGGGAGTAGTAGTGTCACATCGGCCTATGTCTGCCTGCACGCACAGACACCCGCACAGACACCCGCACAAACATCGCACAGACACCCCGCACACAGACACCCCGCACACAGACACCCCGCACACACACTAATCATGATCGGTCTGATGGTCTGTGAGGTGTGGCTGACCTGTGCGGTCGTGGGAAAGTTCATGTGAGTTCATGCAGTCAAGCATGAACTCACATGAACCCTCTGAGGGCACCGCGGCTACTTCAAATGAACAGCTGATCGGCATCACCTGATACCTCAGCTGTTCATTTGAAATAACCGGCGGGAAAGCGCAGCACAGAACGGGAAAGCCGGCGGTGAAGTCTTTTCACTGCCGGCTTCCCCGCCCGGGTCCTTCGCTCCTTGGTGCTGCGCTCCCTGCCCGGTCCTAACTTACGATCGGGATGGGAGGTGGCGAGGGGAGCGGAGGATCGGGGTGGGAGGCTGTGGGGAAGCAGTATGGGGCTGTGTGATTGTTTAAAAGCCGGCGGCTTTTTACCGCGCGCCGGCTTTTAAACAATCAGGAGAATTCTCCCCCGCTGGGATGGCATTCTGATGACAGGCTGGATCGCGCTGCCATCCAGCTTGTCATCCTTCACAGACACTGCAGAGCGCAGGCATTATGGGAACTTCCGATTCCGGTATTCGATATTGTAAAAGTATCGGAATTAAGTATCGGAATTCCGATACTGCGAATATCGGCCGATACCCGATATTACAGTATCGGAATGCTCAACACTAGTTATCAGTGTTTTTCCTGAATGGATAAACAAAGAAATAAATGACAAAGCTTCTCCTATACTTTGCAATGTTAACCGCTTCCCGCAGCGCTCAGGACCCCTAGAGTCCTGCAAGAGCTGCGGGTGCGGTGCAGAGCAGTGGCAGTGACAGGAGACATCATCGGGACCTGATTGGCTCAGGTCCCAATAATGTTAACCCTTTGGTAACTTCTCGAGAGATAGTGAGAGGGACAGGGGGTCGTCCACTCACCTTTCCGACGGAGCCCGTGATAGGACCTGGCGCTGTCATGGCAGCCAGAGGTCACATGATGACTTCCAGGTCTGCCATGCACGGTGTCCTGCAAGACTCAGCCTGCAGCTGAGTCTAACAGGAGATCTGACAGTGTAAAACTGTCAGCTCTCATGCAATGCAATACATGTCTATTGCATTGCATGTATGACCAGTGATCAGAAAAATAAAAATTGAAGTCTCATACAAGGACTAAGTAAAAATGTAAAAAAAAGTCTAAAAATGTTTTCAAACGGTTAAAAAAAAATTCACAAAATAAAAAAAATAAAAAAATAAATGAAACCAATAAATCCGTATATTTATGCAAAAACAAAAAAAGTACACATATTTGGTATCGCAGCGTCTGGAACAACCCAATGTATAAAACTATCACACTAATTAACCCCTTCTGTGCACACTGTAAAAAAAAAAAACGGATCAAAAAGCTATGCTTTTTCATCATACTGCCACACAAAAAGTGGAATAAAATGCGATCAAAAAGCCAAGTGGAAATAAAAATGGTACCGCTAAAAACTTTATCTTGTCCTGCAGAAAAAAAGCTACCATGTAGCTCCATCAGCCAAAAAATAAAAAGTTATAGCTCTCAGAATAAAGCGATGCAAAAACAATTATTTTTTATATAAAATAGTTTTTATTGTGTAAAAGCGCCAAAACATAAAAAAACTATATAAGTTTGGTATCGCCGTAATTGTACTGACTAGAAGAATAAAACTGCCTTATCACTTTTACCACATGCGTATTAAAAAACGCCCTCAAAAAACAAATCCTGAATTGCTGTTTTTTGTTCATCCTACCTCCCAAATAGAAAGCGATCAAAAAATGTCACATACCCAAAAATGGTATCAATAAAACCGTCAACTCGTCCCGCAAAAAACAAGCCCTTATATGACGCAAAACAAAGTGTCTTTTAGTGTGTGACAGTTGTCAAACATAAAAACCCGATATAAATCTGGTATCGCTATAATCACACCGACCCGAAGAATAAAGTCGTCTAATCACTTATACTGCATGAGGAACGGCGTAAAAAATAAAAAAAAATTCTTCACCTGCTGCTAATTTGTTCATTCTGCCTCCCAAAGATCGCAGTATGGCTCGGCTCACATTTATCTTGTGCTTACACCGGGATTTCCATGTAAATCTTTGAAATACGTGATTCACACGGAACCCCTGGCGGAAGATTACCTGTAATGAGTCAGATGGACGTTGTCTGGCCTATGATCGCACTGTGTCAGTTTTTTTAGGCGTGTGTAAAAGTGCGTTAGCCCACAGTTTTGTGTACCTCTGTAAAAAAGGACATGAGCTAAACAGAGGCCAGACTGAGTCCAGAGTAACTCTGCTGCCTTACTATAGTGAATGGATCCCTTGAGGGTTTCATCTGAATTACATCACTTGGAGAGTTAGATGGAAACCCCGATGTAAGTGCTCAACGTAGAGCGCAGGATAAACGTTATGTAAAATGTTCCCAATAAAAGCTTCAACTCAATCTACAAAAAAAGCAAATCCCCACTTAGGTCTGTTATCTGTTAACGAAAATATAAGGGACTTCCAAATTACTGGTAGCACAAAGTGTCTGGAAAAGCAAAATGGCCCTTACCCCCCAAAAGAAATTCAGAAAATTCTGTGCTCCCAAATCCAAATGCTCCCCTTCCTTCTGAGCCCCACAATGTGCCTAAACTACATTTAGGGTCCACATGTTTGGCATTACTGTAGCGATGAGAGCCTGCCTAATTTACAGGTGCATGTCTCCAGAAGAATGAGCTTGGCACAACGTACTGGTCACTACAACATACTGGTCACTACAACGTGCTGGTCATTTCAATGGCAGTTTGAAATTTTCACTCAGCAACATCCACTGCTGCTTGTTTCTGGAAAACACCCACAAAGTCAAAATTGGTACTACACCTGTAGGTAAATTCCCAAAGGGGTATAATTTCCAAAATGGGGTCATTTGAGGGGGGATTCTGCTCTTCTAGCACTTAGGGGCTCTGTATATGGAGTCAGTAAACTATTCTACAATCATTTGTTATCCAAGAGTCAAATAGTTCTCCGTCTCTCCCGGGTCTTGCCATATGGCTATGCGGTACTGTACAGCCACATATGGGGTATTGCCAAGTTTAGAAGAAATTATGTGACACATTTTGGCTCCATTTTTACCTATTCGGCTGTGTAAAAATGTAAAATCTGAGGCTAAAACTATTTTTTTGTGATAAAAATAAAATGATTTTTTCTTCACTGCCCAATGGTATAAATATCTGTGAGTCACATGTGGTGTCAATATGATTAAAACCCCTAGATGAATTCATTGAGAGGTGTCGTTTGTAAAATAGGGTCACTTATGGGGGGGTTTCTGCTGTTCTGGGACCTCAGGGTCTCTCCCTGTGGGTCATGTCACCTGCAAACCACAACAGTAAAATCTGCACTGCAACATGGTGCTCCTTCCCTTATGAGCTTTGCATTGTGCCTGAAAAGTAGTTTTCAACCACTTATTGGTAAAAATGGTGCCAAAATGTGTCACATAATTTCTTCTAAACTTGGCAATACCGCTTATGTGGCTGTATAGTACCATGCGCCAAAGCAGTAGTTTTCCACCACATATTGGGCATTGGCGTACTCAGGAGAAATTGCACAGCGCTTTTTGGGGTCTATTTTCTCCTTTTACCCTTGTGAAAATAAAAAATTTGGGGCTAAAAGATCATTTTTGTGGAAAAAGTTAGATTTTTTTATTTTCATGGCTCTATGTTATAAACTTCTGTGAAGCACCTGGGGATTTAAGATGGTTACCACACATCTAGATAAGTTCCTTTAGTTCCCTGAGGGGTCTAGTTTCCAAAATGGTGTCACTTGTGGGGGGTTTCCACTGTTTTAGCACATCAGGGGCTCCCTAAACGCGACATGGCGTCCGCTAATTATTCAAGCAAATTTTACATTAAAAAAGTCAAATGGTGCTCCTTCCCTTCCGAACCCTGCGCCCAAACAGTGGTTTTCCCCCACATATGGGGTATCGGCTAACTCAGGAGAAATTGCAGAACAAATTTCATGGTGCAATTCTCCTGTTACCCTTATGAAAATTCAAAATTGGGAGCTGAAAAACATTTTTGTGGTAAAAATGTGAAAATTTTATTTTTACGGCTGAATATTATAAACTTCTGTAAAGCTCCTGGTGGTTCAAGGTGCTCACCACACATCTAGATAAGTTCCCTGAGGGGTCTAGTTTCCAAAATGATGTCAGTTGTGGGGCTTTCTACTATTTAAGCACATCAGAGGCTCCCCAAACACGACATGGCATCCGCTAATTATTCAAGGAAATTTTACATTCAAAAGTCAAATGGCACTCCTTCCCCTGCCTGCACCCCAACAGTGGTTTTCTTTCACATATGGGGTATCAGATTGCTCAGGATGAATTGCACAACAAATTTTGTAGTCCATTTTTTCCTGTTACCCTTGCGAAAATAAAAAAAATTGGGTCTAAAGTAACATTTTTGTGAAAAAAAGTTAAATGTTCATTGTTTTCTTCCACATTCCAAAAATTCCTGTGAAGCATCTGAATGGTTAATAAACTTCTTAATGTGGTTTTCAGCACCTTGGGGGGTGCAGTTTTTAGAATGTTGTCACTTTTGGGTATTTATTGTCATAAAGGCCCATTAAAGTCACTTCAAATGTGATGTGGTACCTAAAAAATGGTTTTGTAAATTTTGTTGGAAAAATGAGAAATCAATGGTCAACCTTTAACCCCTATAACTTCCTAACAAAAAAAAAAATTGGTTCCAAAATTGTGCTGGTGTGAAGTAGAAATGTGGGAAATGTTATTTATTAACTATTTTGTGTGACATATCTCTCTGATTTAAGGGCATGAAAATTGAGTGACTGCAGTCTTATTGATTTGGACCAGATAATCTATTTAAATATTTACCACATATGAATGGCACACAGATGCCATATTGTATTGGCCCTTTTTATTCGTGATACTGGAAGAAAAAGGACCTGTCTCTGTGAGTTTTGCACGGACACACAGGCCATGCAAAAACATGGACATGTGAATCTCAGAATAGATTATAATAAATACGTAAACCTATATTTAAACCTAATGGAGAAATACCCTCCTGAAAAATTATACAACCTACAAAAAATACCAGTAGTAAAGCAGCCATGAATAAAATTCAGTAAGCTTTACTAAAAACTAATAAAAACAAATTATATCAGACATGATTAAAAGGCGATGTTAAAACAGAGGTTGACTAAACAAAGGGTGCCAATATTCAAGATTCATAATTGCCATAAGCTAATTTCACATGTATAAGAGATATGTCTCACAATGAATAATAAACAGTAGAGTAATATCACACAATTCATAAATCAGTATTGGACAAAAAAGGGGGAAAAGATATTGGGAAGCAAATTAGATAATATATAAAATATATACATAAGTGTTCAAATAGCACCCATAGTGTTAAACCCATTAATTCTGGCGGGACAGGAATTTTATCCAAATAAATTGTGATCAAGTCCTACAAATGAGAGAATTATGGAATTAAAAACCAGGGACATGACTCCAAATATATCATATACAGGACATACTATGTATGAGGCACTAATCATCAAGCATAACGCATATATAAAAAAGGCAAATCCTTCCAGGATATAAGGTCCTATCCAGAGTAAATACTGGAACAAGTCCTACAATAAAAACCACAGTGGATAAACCATAGAATAAATACAAGCATCCCTGTCAATTCAAATACCACAGGGACACTGTGTAACTCAATGCAAGATTGTTGGGTTGGTTTTAACCATGTGCTTGAGTCCTAGGATATATTATGGCATTACGTGCAAGAAAAGGTATACAAAAGAAATGTTTCACAGCACTTGTTTTGTTAAATGGCTTAACTGTAGGGCATAATAGAGAAAGGAAAAGAAGCAAACCCAGAGTGAAGGTTAAACCAGAGAAGAACACCTCTGAGGCATGTTTTGCGTATGGCTTTTTCCGAGGGGTCAACGTGCGTCAGGGGTATTCTCTCTGGATTGACCTTCACTCTGGACTCTGGGTTTGCCTCTTTTACTTTTTCTATTATGCCCTACAGCTAAGCCATTTAACAAAACAAGTGCTGCAAAACATTTCTTTTGTGCATCTTTTCTTGCACATAATGCCATGGTTATCCAAAATGTATCCTAGGTCTCAAGCACATGGTTAAAACCAATCCGGCAATCTTGCCTTGAGTTACATAGTGTCCCTGTGACTTCATATTATGTAGCCATGTGGACTCTGAGGGATTCCATATGGTATATGGTGCCATATTACAGAAGTAGGTATGCTTGTCTGTAATAATGCATCTAATGGAACATGCCACAGTTGTTTTCTATTGGGTTTCTAGAATCTGAAAGAAAAACTTGGTAAGTTCCTATATATAATCATAAGCATACGGAAGTACAGTAGGGCCTTACAGAATTTCATAGAATCAGGTACCTAGATTTAGGAAGGAGCTGTAATATGATTTTTTTGCTTGTTTAATGTACTGTCAAAGATATTAATAGAGATGTGATAGGTGAAATATAATGACAATTATCACCTTTGATCACTGTTTCCAACCATCCAAAAATTCCTAGACAGTCCTCAAAAATAGGAAAAAATTGTATCTCTTCCATTAAAAAATCTGATGTGTCGATGATTTTTATGAAGAAGGAAAAATTTCTACATATTATTATGACTGTATTGATCATATTTTTACAGAACACAGTGAATGAAACTAAAATTTTTGTATCAGAATTATGGGCTTTAGGGTATGTCAACATATTTCCTGAAAGTCTTAGAAGGAAAAATGCAGCAACAAAAACGTGAATTTTGCTGCGTTTTTTACTTGCGTTTTTAGTGCAGATTTTTCCCCATTCAATATCATAGGTAAAATCTGCAGCAAAAACACTGAAAGAATTGATATGCTGCATCAAAGAATTAAATCTGCACCAAATCTGCAAGTCACAAATAAGCAAAGTGTGCATGAGACTTCAGAATTCTCATTCACTTTGCTGGCATCAGAAAACTTTTCAGATTTTGTGACAAATCTCCATTGAAAAAAAGCAACAAAAATGCAATAAAAATGCAACATGTGAACAAAGCCTTACACATGTGATATTTAAAGTCTTAATAAGTTTTTATGACTTCCTAATGTGTCCAAAGAACAAAAAATGTTGGCTGTCCGCAATTTTTATATGCTGACCAGAAACCTTAAAAAAATCAATTTGGCAATCCTTGTTTGGTCTAATACAGAAAGTAAACCTCTAATAAATCTGTCCTTCTAATAAGGGCAAACATGCAGGTTTTCATCTAGCAACTAAAATAATAATAATAATAATAATCGTCATTGTCAACCAATGGATGAGGCATTTTAATATATCTCATTTCCACTTGTCAGTCCTTACTCATGAATGACAATATGGCAAAAGTTGAAATGTCTGGAAATATCAATATATGGAGTAGCCAGGAACAGCTACTGGATTCCCTTGAAGGACCATATGTGCCCAGCAGGACATTAACCATGATGGAAGGGCTGTACCACATGCTGGGCACTGATTCAGAAATGTGCATACTTCCCCCTTTGAAGAAAGGTATTAGTGATCACTTTAAAAAGACTGCACCAGTATTCATATTGCTGGAGAAGAATGACTGTGTTCTTTTATTCAGTGGTCTACCTGGCTCAGTGGTCATTGACCTGCACTTAGAATAACCTTGCTAGTTAAAATAAATCACTTTATAAAAAATTCTATGAGCCTGATGTGAAACTTCCTAGGATAACAAGAAATGGTAGCATCTGACTTCTTTCATGGTTTTTATAGCACAGGAATGGCCAGGAGAGTAAATTTTACCATAGTAGATGTATGTCTTACCTATTTTCTTGCAAAAATTATTTGGAAATTTTGAAGTCTTAAAGCTAGGTAACTAGAAGGAATATAGAGCGCACATAGGGTCTTATCCGAGATAAAGGAAATATATGTGAAAGATAAATCAAATTCACTCACCTATTGGGGTTGTGTAAGACACAACCACTGTACTTAGCATTGGCGGCTGCTGCAAACCCCGAAACAATGATCCTTTGTTGGGTGAAGAGAATGGGGCATCAAACTGCGCAGCTCGCCTGTCAGAATTATGTACCAGAGGAATCCAAGTCGATGTAATAATAAAATAGACTTTATTTCTACGCGTTTCGTGGTGATCACACCACTTCCTCAGGACAGTTTGATGCCCCATTCTCTTCACCCAACAAGAGAAGTCTTAAAGCTGACATTGCACTAGTGACTTTAGTAGTTCAGAAAAAAAGGAAAGCCATCTGTTGCCATCAAACTTCCACTTTTCGCCAATGGCAGAAGTCGGTCTAATGCTTAGTCTAACTTATGAGATATTTTCTATGTCAGGATGGAAACATAATTTTTCATATTTAGGAGATTTAACATCGAAAATGGCAGATCACAACCAAAGGGCATCCGACAAAAACAGTGTTACCTCAATAATGTGGAGATCTATTTGCACTTTAGTGAATATCAATGCTGTGTAAAAGACAGTCAATAAGTTTATGAAAGGGCATAGCCATGGAAAGCATAGAGGAAGCACACCAAATGCTGGAGCCTGGGTGGCCCAAAATCCTTTTACCACATAAGAAAAAACATTTATTATTACATAGCAATTGTAGCTGTAGACATATTAAATCTAAAGTGTATTAAGTTCCATATTTACATCTTGTTTTAGGTATATTGCATATATAAGTACAAAGAGTGAATGCCAAAATGTATTGCTTTAACCCAGGGGTTAAAAATCTGTTTAGATCCTGTTAAGTTATCACAGCCTCTTTAACTATTAAAGAACCTTGCACTTGTGCTATATGGACACTATCATCACAGATTTTCAGTCTTATTTGTAAATGGGGTAAGCCACATGCAACTGTTACTTACATAAAAATTGTGTGTACTTTCTTTTAAATAAAGTTTATTGTTGTCATATACATTCTCTTCTGGACTACTGCAACT
The DNA here is from genome assembly GCF_046119375.1 of Phyllobates terribilis. Lineage (NCBI taxonomy): Eukaryota > Metazoa > Chordata > Amphibia > Anura > Dendrobatidae > Phyllobates > Phyllobates terribilis. The sequence continues at coordinate 229,125,255 of NW_027362763.1, forward strand.
CCCTACTGATCGGTTTCCCTCTTACTAAACTCTATCCTCTTCAATCCATCCTGAATGTGGCTGCCCGGCTCATATTTGTGTCCAGCCACTACACCGTTGCCGCCACCCTGTGCCAGTCATTGCACTGATTATCCATCCACTACAGAGTACAATATAAACTTATCATTCTCACCCACAAACCTGCACCACCATACATCTCCTCACTCATCTCTGTCTATCACCCTACCCATTCTCCCCATTTTTCAACTGATTTAAGACTAATATCCTCCATATTTCAAACCAGCCATTTCCGTCTCCAAGACATCTCTTATGCTGATGCCAATTATTTGGAATGCACAACCCCAGACAATCTGATTAATACCTAGGCCTCACATTTGTAAGTGTGCTCTAAAAATACATCTTTTTAGACAGGTCTATCACCTCACTTCACTACTCTAACTCTTCCCAATTCCCCCTTCCTAAATATTCCTCAGAATATGATCCATGCTATTCATCTGTCTCTACATCCTCCATGCACCCAATAGCACTTGGAAACTATACTTAGACAGAAACTGGCTGATGATTGGTTTATGCAGCTTTATTTGAAAAACCTTATTTATTATATCGATGACTGGACCATACATAGCATACATTTTTACCTATTGTAAATAGAATATAGATTGTAATCTTACAAACAGTGCTGTCACTCCTTTTGTAACTGTTGAACTATGTGGTACTCTGTGATGTCTTTATTGTCCGTACATGTCCCCACTTAATTGTAAACTGCTGCGGAATATGCTGGCGCTATATAAATAAAACTATTATTATTATATCGTGTTGCCATATATGTGCCATGTTATGCTATGCCCTTACAATGAATGAGTATTTTTTATCTCTTCTATGTGAAGTAAAGGCGATTCGAGGTTTTCCTATACCCTGGGACTGAGTTTGGCACTCTCCTCCTATGAAGAGCTTAACCAGTTTGAGTAGTCATCATATGAAGGCTTAGAGTTGACCATTATCAGCTGTGTGCTGGTGAGCTGCTTTTCCTAATTCTCTCAATGTTCAGTGAAATACTACAGCCCCTACATCATTGAGAGGAGAAAGAAGAGAAGCTAGTTGACACATGACTATAAGTATGAAAATCACATATGAGTGGTCATGTCATGACTGGTGGAACTGCAAGCAGAACAAATGTTTACATTGAGTATATTACACAGTTAGGATTTGGCATGCAACAGTGCTTAATTTTATAATTAATGCTCCTAACATAAATACAGATGTAGTAATCCTTAATCTTTCAGATGCAGCAATACTTTATTACATAGCCATGTATCCTGTTATCTGCCAAGTTATGGATTAATACATGTGTACAGGATCAAAACCAAAAACCACCATCACTACAGAAATACAGCATAAGCAACTTTCATCAGTACAGAACCAGAACCACGATCAGTCCAGAAATGCAGCACCAGAACAACCATCAGTACATGAATTCATCACAAGAATCACCATGAGTACAGAAATACAGCATCACAACCATTATCACTATATTATTGCAACATCAAAAAACCCATCAGTACAGGAATAAATCACCAGCACCACCATCAGTGCAGGAATATATCATCAGAACCACTATCTGTACATGAATACAGCACCAGAACCACAATCAGTACAGAAATACAGCATCGCAATCACCATCAGTACAGGAATACATCACCAGAACCTCCTTAAATACAGAAATACATCAACAGAACAACCATAAGTACATGAAAACATCACCAGAACTGCCATCAGTACAGAAACACATCACTAGAACCAACAACAGTACAGAAACTCAGCACCATAAATACAGGAATACATCACCACAACCATCAACAGTGCAAAAATACAGCACCAGAACCACCATCAGTACATTCATACATCACCAGAACCTCCATTACTACAGGAAGTCATCAACAGAATTGACACCAGTACATGAGCACAGCACAAAAACAACTGTTAGTACAGAAATAGATTGCCAGAACCACCATCAGTACAGGAATACATCACTAGAACATCCAACAGTATATGAATAGATCACCAAAACCAACATCAGTGCATGAATACATCACCAAGCTTAGTACAGCGATCAATTGCAATGTCAAGTCAGCCCCATACATAATTGTATCACATGAACCTACAACTCCCAGTAAGTCCTTAGCAATGGTAAGGAGGTACTTGGAGTTATTGTTACCAGAACCACCATCTGTACATGAATACAGCACCAGAGCCGCCATCAGTGCAGAAATACATCATCAGAACCACCAACACTTCAGACATGCAGCACCAGAACCACCAACAGTACAGAATTACCGCACCAGAACCACCAACAGTACATTAATACCTCTCCAGAACCATCTACAGAACAGAAAAATATGTCAAGAACTACTAACAATACAAAATACATCACCAAAACCACCATCAATACAGGAATACAGCATCATAACCACCATCAGTACAGGAATGCATCACCAGAACCACCATCAGTACAATAAAAAGCACCAGAACCACCATCAGTACAGGAATAAAGTGCCAGAATCACCATTAGTACATGAATTCAGCATCACAACCACCAACAGTACAAAAATTCATCACCAGAACCACCGTCAGGAGAGAAATACAGCATGACAACCACCATCAGTACAGGAATACATCACCAGAACCACCATCAGTTAAGAAATACATCACTAAAGTAACCATCAGTACATGAATACATCACCAGAACCACCATCAGTACAGAAATACTGTACCAGAACCACCAACAGTACAGAAATGCATTACCTGAACCATCTACAGTACAGAAACATATGTCAACAACTACTAACAGTATAAAAATACATTACTAGAACCACCATCAGTACAGGAGTATAGCATCACAACCACCATCAGTACATGAATGCATTATCAGAACCACCATCAGTACATGAATATATCACCAAAACCACCATTAGCACAGGAATACATCACCAGAACCATCATCAGTATATGAATAAATCACCAGAACCACAATTAGTACAGAAATAGATTACCAGAACCATGATCAGTACAGGAATGCAGCCTCACAACAGCCATCAGTACACGAATGCATCACCAGAACCATCATCAGTACAGGCATTCATCACCAAAACCACCATCAGCACAGGAAAACACCAGAACCAACATCATTATATGAATAAATCACCATAACCACAATTAATACATGTAAACAGCACTAGAACCACAATCAATACAGGAATACAGCACCACAACCACAATCAGAACAGGAATACATTACCAGAACCACCATCAGCAGAGAAATACAGCATCACAACCACCATCAGTACATGAATACATCACCAGAACCACCATCAGTTAAGAAATACATCACTAAAACAACCATCAGTACATCCGTACATCACCACAACCACCATCAGTACAAAAATACTTCACCAGAGCCACTAACAGTACAGAAATACAGAATCAGAACCATCTACAGTATAGAAATATATGTCAACAACCACTAACAGTACAAAATTACCAGAACCATCATCAGTACAGAAATGCATCAACAGAACAACCTTCAGTACATGAATACATCACCCAAACCACCATCAGCCCAGGAGTAAATTACCAGAACCACATCAGCATATGAATAAATCACCAGACCAACAATTAGTACATGATTACAACACCAGAACCACCATCAGTACAGGAATACAGCACCAGTATTGGCACCAGTACATGAGCACAGCACCAAAACAACCATCAGTAAAGGTATAGATAACCAGAACCACCATCAGTACAGGAATAAATCACCAGAATCATCAACAGTATATGAATACATCACTAGAACCTACATAAGTGCATGATACATCACTAAGCTTAGTACAGCAATCAATTGCAATGTCAAGTCAGCCCCTTGTATCGCAAGAGCCTACAACTCTCAGTAAGTCCCTAACAATGCTAAGGAGGTACTGGGAGTTATTGTTACCAAAACCACTATCTGTACATGAATACAATACCAGAACCACCATCAGTACAGAAATGCATCACCAGAACCACCAACACTACAGACATACAACACCAGAACCACCAACACTACAGAATTACAGCACCAGAACCACCAACAGTACATAAATACATCTCCAGAACCATTTACAGTACAGAAATATATGTCAACAACCACTAACAGTACAAAAATACAGTGATGAGCAAAAGGGTAACAATGTTTTGAACTTTTGACTTTCAGGCTCCATAGCTCACCATCCACTACTGCTTTGAATGTGAAACTACCATCATTTTATAGACAATCATCTTGGCTATCTCATATGTAAATTTGACTTGTAACTATTTAGCACATGATTAGTTATGGAGATTCTTGTCATGTCACTGCATTGTAACTATTTTGCTCTTGGTGGTGAAAATTTTTTTTTCTTCCTGCATAATACAAAATACAACCTGTTCTCATATTCCCTAATAGCTCAGCGTGTAATTAGTTTGATTCTCAAGTGAAAGGTCACTGGTTTGAATCCAGGAGCAGCTCCCATATAGCCATGAAGAAGATTTAACAAGAAAAGAGAAATAGCATCATCCAACTCATCGATAGTGGTCTCTCGGCCAAGGAAATTGCCAAACTGCATCATGTGAGAGCCATGACAGTTAGAAGAATACTAAAAGAAGTCCGCCCATCCATTCAAATGTCAAGAAGTGGACCTTCAGGCAAAATATCGGAGTCAACAAATGGCTCATCATAAGGTCAATCAGTTCTGGCATGACAAACACAGCATTGGAGGTGGCTCGCATGCTTCATAATAGTGAGATCACAGACGTCCATGCAAGCATGGTGCTATTCAAGTTACACAATTCTGAAACGGTGGCTCAAAAAAAGGTGAAGAAACCTTGACTTCAATATCATCATAAGAAACATCGGCATGAGTTTGCCGAAAAGTATGAGAAGTGGACAGTAGAAGAATGGAAACAGGTGATTTGGAGCGATGAGACAAAAGTAAATAGACTAGGCTCTGATGGGTGCAAATGGCTCTGGAAGAAACTAGGGAAAAAAGGGGCTAACAGATTGAGAAATTGAAGGAACTGTCAAGTTTGGTGGAGGAAGCCTGATGTTGTGGAGTTGTTTCATAGCCAAAGGCGTTGGATACTTGACCAGGATCGATGGTGCTTTTAATGTTAAGCTATATGTGAGTATCCTACAAGGCGAGTTCCTTCGTACACTCGAGGATTATAGGTATGAAAAGGACAACATAGTGTTCCATGAGGACAATGACCCGAAGCATATGTCAAGATTGGCAAAGAAATAGTTCAATTAAAATGAAGTAGAGGTGCAGGATTTGCCCCCAAAAGCCCCCAGACCTCAACCCAATCCAACACTTGTGGGTAGAGTTGAAGAAAAAGCTGTATAGATACCCAAGTGAGTCAACCAGTATGCCCCAACTTTGGGAACGTGTAGAAGAGACCTGGGATCAGATTTCAGTTGAGACATGTTGATCAAGAGCATGCCCAGAAGGATTCAGCAGTGTTGAAAGCCAAAGGTAGATTTACAAAATGCTAACAAAATAATAAAAATTAAAATTTAGATTTTTAGGAGCAAAACAGTAACAATGCAGTGACATGACAAGAATTTGCATAAATAATCATATGCAAAATAGTTGCAAGTCAAATTTATGTATGAGATAGCCAAGATGATTGTCTATAAAATGCTGGTAGTCTCACATTCAAAGCAGTAGTGGATGGTGAATTATGGAGCGTGAAAGTCAAAAGTTCAAAACATTGTTATTCTTTTGCTCATGCCTGTACATCACCAGAATCATCATCAGTACATGAATACATCACCAGAACCACCATCAGTACATGAATACATCACCAAAACCACCATCAGCAAAGAAATACATCACCAGAACCACCATCAGTGTATGTATAAATCACCAGAACCACAATTAGTACCGGAAAACAGCACCAGATCCACCATCAGTACAGGAATACAGTACCAGAACCATCATACAGCAATCACAGCACTAATGAGATGCACACTGCTCCCTGGACAAAACATGACCCCACACTGTCCCTCTTATAGTACATGGCCTCTACACTGTTCTTTCCTTTCCATACTGAGCCCTTTTCTTTAAACTGGCCCCTCAAACTGTGTTCCCGCTATACTTCCGAGTCCATATTGTGCCCCCTCAAACTTCTCTCTCCAATTCTTTCCACTCCTCTTCCTCTCCTACTAAACCCTCACACAGTCCCACCCCTAGCCATACTGTCTCCTCACATATTCCTACCTCCCCATACTGCCCCCTCACACATTTCCCATTATCTCACATGTTTCCCCTTCCCCATACTGTCTCCTAACACATTCCTCCTACGCATACTGTATCCTCACACATTTCCCATTACCCATAATGTATTCTTACACATTCCCCCTTTCTATCAATCCCATTAAGATTGCTAGAACTGTAAGATGCTGTATTTCTGAAACAGCGAAAATATGCAGTATCAAAAACGCACCAAAAACTCATCATGGGAACTTAATGTAACTCACCAAAAACTTGGGAGTTTCCACTTAATGGCTATGTGCATACAAAGGTTTTTTTAGGTGTTTTTAGAGAGGAAACTGAGCAGAAACTCTTCAAATCCTCCTCCACATCTCAAAGCTCCTGAAAAAAATTGAGTTTCCTCTCAGTGGCTATGTGGACACAGAGTTTTTTTTAAGGCGGTTTTGGAGCAGGAACCAAGAGGAAACTCTTCACATAGCTCTCAAAAATGCAAAACTCCTCAAAAAACTTTGAGGTTCTGCTCAGTTTCCTCTAAAAAAAAAAAACAGTAAAAAACTCAGTGTGAACACACTCAAAAGCTATATTCACATTGAGAACTTCAAAAACCACAAGTTTTCAAAGAGAAACTGCTTTAGGAAACACTCCTTTCTGGGGATGTTTTGGAGGAGTTTTTCTTTTAATGAAGTGTTTCCTGAAGCTGTTTGGAAGAGTTTTTTGCCTGAGGAGTTTTTTACAGTCTTTTGATTGGACGCTGCCTAGTTTGAAGAGTATACCTTCAGGGGCTATGTGCTATGACGTCTTTAAAACTCAGTCAATCAGTTTTTCAAGCAGAAGTCGCTTCAGGAAGCTCTGGAGTTTTTTCTCCTAGAAAATCTTGTGTCATTTTTTTGTTCATTTCCTGAGCATTTTTCAGACCTTTATTTTCTGCCAGTGGTTTTTTAGAGGGTTTCCCCATGGTATTTGTGAAGTCTATTTTCCTGTTGCTTTACAGTCATTTTTTTTCACTCTATGGAATAATGAAGAAACAGCTAGCAGTTTGTTAAGCAAAAATTGTCAAAAAGCTACAAAAAATGTTTGTTCATTTGAGCTTTCCTATTGACGTGTATTGTAAAGTACAGGATGGAAAAGGCCAGAAGAATGGACATGTCACTTCTTTTAACTGCTTGGCATTTTTATGAACTTGAAATGGTTAAACGACTTTCAAAAGCTTGAACATATGCACAATAAGTTTTTCTACATAGAAATACATATGGCCATTCTTTTGAACGTTTTTTTATATGTTTTCCGTGGCAGAATCCGCTGGAAAAAGATGTCGTGTGGACATAGCCATTATCTGCTTTAATTAAGTGCAATATTTCAAAACCTCTTCTGGATAAAAAAGCTCCAAACATTACTCAAATGAACAGCAAAGTGAATTTCCCATAAGAATAAATTAGAATGTATTCACACTGAGTCTTAATACTGAGGTGTTTTTTTTAGCACAAACTGAGCAGAAACTAAGAGGAAACTTCAAATCCTCCTCAAAAATGCAAAATTCCTCAAAAACATGAAGGTTCTGCTCAGTTTCCCCCAACAACAAAAAGACGACTCTGTGCACATAGCTACTGAGCGAACACTTTAGGTTTTTGAGGAGTTTTACGTTTTTGAGGAGGATTTGGTGAGTTTCCGCTCAGTCTCCACAAAAAACACAGTGTGAACATACCCTTTGAAAGGTTTTCCAAGAGTTTTTCATATACAGCAGTATGGGAGGGAATATGAGACGTGGATTTGTTATCCAATGAAGATTCAAACTAAGAACGAGCAAGGGTGCTTCAATATGGAAAAAAGTTTTTGAAAGTGCCTTTCTGATGGAGAAGAATGAGTAACGCTGCCATAATATTTTAAAGTTGTTTTGTGGCTAAAAATACTTTGAGAAATATTTAGTTTGAATCCTTCCATCACTTTTTCTCTTGCAACTTACCATTTAAATCCTCCACTCTATATTCATATTTAATAGAAGTAATAAGATTTCTTGAGCAATGTAGTGCTTGCTGCACTACGCAGACTGACATGCCGCCCAGACAATGAACCAATATTAATAAAGCTCCATGAATTGGTTCATCAAATAATTTTGATTGACTCTGGATTTGGTTTACTTTGCATATATGAGCCGTTTGTTATTTAGCCTTCTTCTATTATTGGTTTATTTCATACATTTTGCTCAGTTTGGTTCCCTGAAACCTCCAATTTTACATTGTATGTAAATTACTGCAAATAGTAACTACAAGACAGTTTTCTAGACCAATTAAAATTAGTAGAATTTTGTTTTAAATGTATCATTTATTTTTAGGTAGTACATTGTTTCGTAGTATTTTATGCTTTCTTTTATGTTTTTACTGGGTGTGTATGGTTAATAGCTTGCAGGCAGAAAAATAATACAAAGACCCAATGGCTTTACTCCTTGGTAGACATAGATTCCCATATTCTCAGTAGGAGGTGGCACCAGTTAAAATATTTGTGCAACAGAAAAAACAGAAAAGGTCAGTGATTAGTGATTCATTCCACTATATAAAAGAGACATGTGAAGACCAAAGCCACATTTAAGGTTCGATTCACATTTGAACAATTGCTTAGATTTTCCTATAGTGTAGTCTTTTCAAATGTTCATGGCTTCCATATGTTTTGGCTCTTCATTCAAAAATTGAAAATCTGTCCTTACATGTTAATCAGCTCTGTCGTTTCGAAGCAAAAAAACATATTTTAAAATTCTAAATTTTAAAATTGCAGATGTCTTTGTGTGAATAATTTCTGAATCAAAAATAGAGAAACAGTGACTTCATTGTTCCTGTTGTAGTTACGTATTAAGGTTTCTGATCTTGCCTTAAGCATGTAGAAATTAGATGAACACATTGATGAAAATATTACAGAAATATCAAAATAATGATAAATGCTTTATTTGGACATTGAATTCCTTTTAAAATTATTGCTAGTGCAGTGTATGTGTGTGTGTATGTGTATGCATGGGTAGAATTAGCTATTTGTGACCTGCGTGGTCTCACGGGGCGCAAGCCACCAGACTACAGTGGGGGACTGAACGGAGTAGGGTTCAAGTCCCTCTGTGCAATGAACGCTGCTGCCTTATGGCCATAATTTATTGGAGTAAAGTGCTGTCTGATCCCTGCTCCACCATGCAGCTGGGGTAGAGGCAGAAGGACCTGCAAGGAGCTTCTGATCATATGACACTGCAGCAGAAGGTGAGGTTTTATTGCTAGACAGTAGGATGTCCCGATTGGGTACACCTTGTTGCAGTGGGATGGCTTTTACGCTTTTTTGAGTAAAAGTGTTAACTAAGTACCCTATGTTATTTGCATGTACTATGGCTATTTACTTATTTACTAAAGGGTATATTCTCATTTTGTTTTTATCTTAGATTTTGTCTGCAAAATGGCCACAGTGTGAACATGATCTTACACATTGTATGTATAGCAACTCATGCTCCAGCATGAGTTTTGGGTTTTGGCGTAGTTTCTTGTACTTTGCACTATCAGGGGCATGGCTCCCCTTTTGAGCTAGGCATTTCATCTATATAGCTTCCCATGGCTAGGTTTCTGCACAGTTGGGCCCCGGTCCTTCTCTGTCCCCATCTACAGTGGGGGAAATAAGTATTTGATACACTGCTGATTTTGCACGTTTTCCCACATACAAATTTTTGGAGAATTTTGTAATCTTTAAATAACTAAATTTCGCTTTATTGCATGAAATAAGTATTGATCACCTACCAACCAGCAAGAATTGTAGCTCTCACAGACCTGTTAGTTTTTCTTTAAGAAGCCCTCCTACTCTGCACTCATTGCCTGTATTAATTGCACGTGTTTTAACTTGTTACCTGTATAAAAGACACCTGTCCAGACACTCAATCAATCACACCTCAACCTCTCCACCATGGCCAAGACCCAAGAGCTGTCTAAGGGCACCAGGGACAAAATTGTAGCTCTGCACAAGGCTGGGATGGGCTACAAGACAATGGGCAAGCAGCTTGTTGAGAAGACAAAAACTTTTGGCGCAATTCTTAGAAAATGGAAGAAACACAAGATGACTGTCAATCCTCCTTGGTCTGGCTCCATGCAAGATCTCGCCTCGTGGGGTAAGGATGATTCTGAGAAAGGTCAGGAGTCAGCCCAGAACTACACGGGAGGACCTGGTCAACGACATGAAGATAGCTGGGACCATAGTCTCAAACATTATCGTAGCACACTACGCCTTCATGGATTAAAATCCTGCAGGGCACACAAGGTCCCCCTACTCACACCAGCACATGTCCAGTCCCATTTGAAGTTCACCAATGACCATCTGGATGATCCAGAGGAGGAATGGGAGAAAGAAGGTCATGTTGTCTGATGAGACAAAAATAGAACTTTTTTGTATCAACTTCACTTGCTGTGTTTGGAGGAAGAAGAAGGATGAGTACAACCCCGAGAACACCGTCCCAACCATGAAGCATGGTGGGGAAAACATTATACTTTGGGGATGCTTTTCTGCAAAGGGGACAGGACGACTGCACAGTGTTGAAGGGAGGATGATTGGGGTCATCTACGTGAGGTTTTGGCCAACAACCTCCTTGCCTCAGTAAGACAATGACCCCCCGAAACACACAGCCAGGGCAACTAAGGAGTGGTTCAATAAGAAACATTTCAAAATCTTGGAGTGGCCTAGCCAGTCTCCAGACCTGAACCCAATAGAAAATCTTTGGAGGAAGCTGAAACTCAATGTTGCCCAGTGACAGCCCCGGAATATGAAAGATCTGGAGAAGATCTGTATGGAAAAGTGGACCAAAATCCCATCAGAACCACTCCAAAGAAAGAGTGAAAAATTAAAGGGGTCTGAATTAGTGTTGAGCCACCCCCGTAGTGTTCGAGTTCGGTTCGGTTCGTCGAACACCCGTGTGTTCGCCGAACTGTTCGTCGAACTGTTCGTCGAACACCTTCGAACACCGTTAAAACCAATGGCAGGCAAACAAAAACACATAGAAACACATAGAAAACACCTTCAAAGGTGTCCAAAAGCTGACAAACTGCTCAGAAGACACAACTAACACATGGAAAAGTGACAAGTACATATAGTCATGCGAAAAGAAAAGAGGTGGAGGAGTAAAAGGAGGGGGAGACACAGATATAGGCATGTCAAGCCCTTCTAGAATCCAAAAAGTGAGAAGCCGACACGGCCAGTCCGTTCCTGCCCGTGCCACCTCTGTGTCGCCGGGTTTGTGCCAGAGCCGCGGTGGACCCTGACGGCCAGCCCCCCATCCCAATACTGGTGCCTGTCCGCCGGTGGGTCGAGGCCCCCCACGGTGGGGGGGGGTAACATCTGCAGAAGAAAGACCATCTTCCAGCCAAACTAAGATGTCGACTTCTTTTCGTGGACAATGTGATACAATCCCATTCTTACGGACACGCCCATCGCTACAAATTCTAAATGAGGCACAAAAACAGCAGGTGCTTCAACGGATATCAAGTGCTCCTTCAAGTGGGCTCTCCATCACCTCAATTTCAACATCACAAATACTCCAGTCCTCAGAGGTGTCACCCCAATCGCACTTGCTTCCTCACAGCTCCCAAGTCTCCAGCTGCCCATCTGAGTATGGGGTAGCACAGATGGTTGAGTCTGCACAGCTGTTTACTCATACTATAGTCTGGGAAACGGAGGTCTGCTCCAGAGCTTCTGTTAATCCAGATGAGGAAATGATCTGATCTGATGCCCAGAATCTTTATAAGTCGGATCCAGGACCAGATGAAGAAGGTTCTGAGCATAATGTAGACCCTTGTTCCCAAACTGTAACTCCTGTTGGTGGAGACAATGATGAAGACGATGATGAGACTCAAATACCTGATTGGAGCGACAACTTGACTTTTCGGTCAGGGCAGGAAGAGGTTGGCTCTGAGGACGACGGGTGTGATAACACACAGGGTGATGATGACGAGGTTGGAGATCCCACTTACTGTCAACCCACAGTCAGCCAGTCGATGAGGTCAGCAGAGGAGGTGGAGGAGGATGTGACTAGCCCTGGGGATGGGGATGACTCGGTACCCGGGCATTTGCCTGGCTTTGGGGATGTCGCGGTGGTCGGCTCCCTGGCCCGTACCCTGGGGTCTCTCTTTAAAAGGGTGGATAATTGTTAATTTTATAAGAGTTCATGACGCCACCTGTGGTATCTGGTGACAAGCACCAGCGCTGCAGCAGTCCACTGAGGCCGGTGATAAGGCAGCTCGATGGTATAGCTCCCCACAGGTGGACCTAGGTCTCAGGGCAGCGTATGCAGGGGGAATGCAGGACAGGCGAGACCCAGCTGGGTCAGAGCAAGAACGGGAACGGACACGGTAGTCACTTCAGTACCTTTTACTGGTGGAAATTCAGGCACATCCCGGAGCACTGTAGGGTGAAGGGTGCATATCAGGATCCTCCCCAATGAGCGGGTGTAGGGCCTCCTGTTTCTTGCCTCTGCGTAGTAAGTGTCTGACCTGCCTGGAGCTAGGCCTAACTTTGTCTCTGTCCTGCGCTGGCTGACCTTGTGGTAGGGCCTTCTCTTGGAGTTCACGCTCCCAGTATGCGGGGCCTAAGCGTCTCCTGGCTCTGTTACATATCAGCACCTTAGTGATCCTGGGACTTGTAGTTCTCCAGGGATTCCGGTTATGCCTTACTGGGTCATAGAGATACCGGTAAGCTCGGATCCTGTGTCCGGTAAATGCTTCGGGGTGAGCTGGTTAAGCTCCTCTGCCCCTTATGTACTAACTCGCCACTCGCCTTCGGCCTACTCGGGCCCTCACTAGGCTATACACACTAACGGCAGCTTGCCGCGCTTCACTGATCTTACGGCACCGGCACACCTTAAGCTCTATCTGGGCTCCCTGAATCCAGCAAGCAGGAGCCTCGTGCTCCACTGCTGAACTATTAACTGCGTTCTCTAGACTAGACTGAGCTCCACTGCAGACTGACCTCTCTTAGGCTTCTCTACTGCAGGAACTCTTCAGAGGAACTGAACTGCCTAGCTCCACCTTCCCTATTTATATCCCTAACGGGCTCCCTCTGCTGGTCTGAGGTGGAAGGTGGAGATGTGTGAATGTTTATGGGGGCCTCTTGTGGAGGATTCCATCAATGCACTCTTCTAGGATCTGTGATACCAAGCGCAGCGAGGCATCACAGATGCTATTGACGACAAGGTTAGGTTGCGCCTTCCTGAACAGAGACGGAGTACTGGAAGCACGTCAACAACTGCATCCTCAGCCACAACTCTGCCTCTGACCACAAGTCGTAGTGGCTCTTCAGGTCACATGGGCTCTAAGCCTTGCATAGCCTGGGCATTTATTCAGATCGATAAGGATGACCCAACTCGTGTTATCTGTAATATTTGTCAGCAAAAGCTAAGTAGAGGCCAAAAAATCCATAGTTTGAGTACTTCATGCATGTACCGTCACATGGATATGAAGCATAAGTTGCAGTGGGAAGCTCACTGTGCTACAATGCGGCCTAGCCGGCTGGGCCAACCACCGTCTGCCCCATCTTGTGCATCCGCAGCCTCTTCATCCTCTGTGACTGGGGGCACAGCAGTCACACATGTTTTTGGACGCAGACCTGCCACCTCTTTACCCGCAACAGCCAGTGTGATTGGCAGGTCGTCAATTCATTGGGAAGTGGAAACACCTGCTAGTGTTGAGCGCTCTCCGACATCGAGAGCACCACCTTTGGATCAAGGCAACCTAACATGTCCGCCTGCATCTTCCTCACAGACCGGCAGTTTGCCGGGGACACCCTACTCAACACCGTCTAAGCACAACAGCCAGCCCTCGGTCCCTCAGATGTGGAAAAGTAAAAGACCATTTCCTCCTAGCCATGAGAAAGCTAAGAGGTTGAATTTCACCATCTGCAAGCTGTTGGCTACAGAAATGCTGCCTTTCCACCTGGAGGACCCAGAGGATTTTCAAGACCTTATGTCCGTCACAGTGCCCCAGTACCAGATGCCCAGTCGGCACTACTTCTCAAAGAAAGGTGTGCCTGCGCTCCACTAGCATGTCGCACACAACATCACCGCTTCTTTGAGAAACTCTGTGTGTGACAGGGTGCACTTCACCACAGACACTTGGACGAGAAGGCATGGACAGGGGCGTTACATGTCGCTGACTGGGCACTGGGTAACTATGGTGACAGCAGGACAAGGGGCTGCTGTCCAAGTCTTACCGTCCCCACGAGTTGTGCGTCAATCCTCTTTATCTCGAAGTTCCTCCACTGCTTCTGCCTCCTCAACCTCCTCTCAGTCCTCCACCTGCACCCAAAGCCTGTCTGGTAATGCCACCTGCTTTCTAACTGCGCAGAAGGAATCCTGCACACCTCCTTACTATGCTGGCAGCAGGGCTCAACGGCATCAGTGTTTACTTTGAAATGTCTGGGAAATGTGAGTCACACAGCTGAGGAGTTGTGGTCAGCTCTGGAGACCCAGTTTCATGAAAGGTTGTCTCCACTGGACCTGCAACCAGGGAAGGCCATGTGCGACAATGCTGCAAACCTGGGTGCGGCACTTCGCCGGGGCAATGTCACACACGTGCTTTGTATGGCTCACGTGTTGAACCTGGTTGTCCAGCAATTTTTAGCCCACTATCCCGGACTAGATGGCCTTCTGCAGAGGGCACGGTCGCTGTGTGCTCACTTCCGCCGTTCGCATCCCGCAGTTCAATGACTTACATCTCTACAGAAGTCGTTGGGCCTGCCAGTTCACCGTCTGAAATGCGATGTGCCGACACGGTGGAATTCAACTCTGCACATGTTGCAGCGACTGTGGCAGCACCGACAAGCCCTGGTGCAATACGTTCTGACGTATAGCCTGGGCCAACGAGATCCAGAGGTGGGGCAAATCACGCTGCAGGAGTGGTCTCAGATCAGGGACCTAAGAAGTTGACGCGCCCCCTGGGCCATGGGGTACCCTGAGCCGGGCCGGTAGACGCTGGGGGTTGTAGTCACTGTGGCGGTGACCCAGTCCGTGACCCAGGGCGGTCAATCCAAGGGTAATTTGTATATATGGATTTTTATAATGTCTGACTACGCCACCTGTGGAGTGCGGCCAAAGGGGCCGTCACTGCGGAACAGTCCTCTGAAGCTGGTGGTTTTGCAGCAACGGTATTATTACTCACCACAGGAAGAGTGTAGCTTCAGGGCAGTGTGGGTGGATGATGGTGGTTGTAGTGCAGGGAGTCAGTAATGAACACAGAGTCCGTGTGATGCCGTCTCAAGATATTACTCACAGTTGTTGTAGTCCAGATTACAGGTACCAGAGCAATCTCCCCCGTCGTGCTGTGCATACTCAGTGAGGGGCTCAGTCCACCCCCAGATAGCTCCGGAGTACTTAGCAGGACCCCCTTCTGTGTGTCCTTTCTCTGGCCTTCTCCCTGCACCTCACACCCAGTGACACTTCTATCCGGTATCCTCGGGCCTTGGCGGGTGACGTGTGTTCCGTCCCCTGGGTCCTATGTGGCTACCTTCTTAGTGAGACTGGTGTGGACTTTGGCCTGCAGTACATGAAATGCAGCAGCCTCCGGTTTCTAGTTGAGCCTTGCTGTTTCTCCGCTAGTTGAGGGACCGGTTCCCCTTATCTGGCCTGACCCCTCTACCTCCTGGTAGCAGCGGGAGTACGGGTGGCCTTCTGCACGGCCCGTAGCCGTAGGGTCCCTTCGGTTCCTAGAGCCTTCCAGCTCCCACTCCTCTCTTCTCTCCTTCAGTCCTGGGCCTCCCAGGCTAGGCCCGCCTCCGGAGCAGAGCTCATGCCTAGTCTCTGCTCCTGTCACTTTTCCTCCTCTGTCTGGCTTGCTCTTTCTAAGATGGCTTCCTATTTAATATATTTATACTCTCCTTGTCATGTGCTCCCCTAAGCTGCTCCCCTAAGCATCCACTACATAGGACCCTCAAACCAGCTAGGGACCTGGGACTGTGCTCTCCCTTAGGAGCAATCTCGCCCTACCCCCACTGCGGGTATGTGTTGGATGCAGGAGTCAGGGTCCCGAGCCATATGCCTTCCTTACCTGAGGGTGAGATACCACACCTCTGGGTGAGATGCAGTAACTCTGTGGCGACTGAACCCTCAGGGGCGCCACACACCCTTCTGCACAGTTTTGAAATGGCGACGAAGATGTTTAGTGCTGACGACGATGCCATTATCAGCATGACTATTCCGGTGATTTACATGCTGGAGCACACATTAAACAGAATTCAGAGTCAGGTGGTGGGACAAGAGGAGGTGGAGGAAGTAGAGGAGGAGTCGTATGCGGAAGGGATAACATCTCCAAGGTCCAGACGGTTGGCAGCACCAAGGCGGCAGGCATGGGAGGGTGGGGGAGAGGGATTAACCAGGGCGCATGGTAGCAGCCAAACTGTTGAGGAAGGT
Source organism: Phyllobates terribilis (assembly GCF_046119375.1). Taxonomy (NCBI): domain Eukaryota; kingdom Metazoa; phylum Chordata; class Amphibia; order Anura; family Dendrobatidae; genus Phyllobates; species Phyllobates terribilis. The sequence continues at coordinate 229,141,944 of NW_027362763.1, forward strand.
GCAGAAGCCGAGGAAGAAGTGGAGGACGAACTGGCGATGGGCATGGAAGACTCATCAGATGAGGGAGACCTTGATCACATTTCTGTTGTGCGAAGTTGGAGGGAGAGGGCAGAGGAAGGAAGCATGATTCTTACCTCGCTACCAACACAACAAGGACTTGGTACTTCTGGATGCGCAAGACACATGAGTGCCTTCTTGCTGCACTACCTGCAACATGACCCCCGGATTGTCAGAATTCGAAGTAATCCCGACTACTGGGTTGCCACACTCTTAGATCCCCGGTACAAAAGTATATTTGCCGAAATAATTCCTGCCATAAAAAGGTATTGACGAATGCAGGAGTATCTGCAGACGCTGTTGCAGAATCTTAAATGTGCTTTTCCACAAAACACCAGTGGTGCACGTAGTGAATCTCACAGTTCTAACTTGCCAACGGTGGGACTGTCGAGTCTTCATCACTCAAACAGTAACAGTAACACAGTATCTGCTGGTAACAGCAATTTTGTGGAATCGTTTCACCACTTTTTTAGACCATCCTTTGCAAGGCCACAGGAGACAAGAAGTCTGACACATAGTCAATGCCTAGAGAGGATGGTACAGGAGAATCTCCAAGTGAACATCGAAGCCATGACTGTGTCACTGGACCCTTGCTCATTTTGGTATTCCAATCTGGAATAATCGCCGGAGCTCGCCACTCACGCCTTGGAGATCTTGTCATGCCATGCAGCCAGCGTTCTCTCTGAACGTGTGTTCAGCGCTGCTGGTGGTGTGCTGACAGATAAGCGCACGCGGCTGTCCACTGAGAATGTAGACAGACTCACGTTCATAAAGATGAACAAATCATGGATTCGCAAGGACATTTCTACCCCTGTGTCATCCTTGGGAGACTAAAAGCTTGGGGATTTGGTAAAATCACCTCACCAACCGTTTTAAGCAACAGTGGGGCAATTGATGCCACTTAACCCTAGAACGCATGACCATAAAAATCTACCCTTTCACATACCTGGGGCCCTTTAGGCCCGTGTGCAAATAACATGGAATAACTCAAACTCAAATGACAAACAACTATATACATGAAGAATACCTAGAGTTTCAAAATTCTAACTAAAGTAATCTTGCAGAAAATAGAAAACAATTAACTGGGCGGGCCTGCAAGGCCACAGGTATGCGTTCTAGGGTTAAGTGGTGTCTGTGCCACAATTTTGGGAGTCCCCTTGCTGTGTCTTACGTGACGTTGGCATCGTCAATTCCAGGTGGGTTGGGTCGCACCCCCCCCCCCCTTTTAACTGTAAGAAACTACATACACTATGGCTTGGGGTAACACAGATGGTTGAGTCTGAAGAGCTGTTTACTCAGAGGTCTGCTCCAAATCTTCAGTGTCTGCTAGTCAGCGTAGAATTTTTAACTGCATCTAGCCTAGGCAATACTTTGGGCGTAGTAGCCCAGCTGCGAAGCAAGCTGCACCGCCTGTGTATCTAATAAGAATTTTTAAATGAATCTAGCCTAGGCAGACTGTGGGGACCCCCAACCAAACCCAGACGCTCAGCCCCCCTACCGCCCCCCTTTCATGGATAATACAATAATGTAACTCTTACAACTGGATGGGTGAGGATCGGTCACAGCTTTATTAACTCTTTATACTCATTCCATTAGAAAGGCATTTTATTTCTAAAATAATTCAGCTTGTTGCAGCATGCCCTGGGTCCCCACTCCGGCAAGTTGGCCAACAAGTGTAACTCTCCAACATGTCCTTTCTATTTCCAGGCCACGGAGGATCCAGCGTACTCGTATGCAGGACTCTGACCCCCACCCATCACTCTTAACGCTTGTTCCACTCCGTCCTGGAGTCCTGACAGGAATATGTCCAGTCCAATATCTATTAAGTGAACACCGTCGGGCCGTATGAGGCCTGCTTTATCTCCTTCCAGTTGTCGGTGTCGTATCACTACACCGCCTCTGTCTCTTCTAAATTTTGCCATCCGAATTTTTATTACCCGCCTTGTCCATTCGATGGCCGTGATGTCTCGCGCACCTTGCCATACCGCTATCAGCACAATCTCTGACCATACTATAGCTAATTTTGTGAAAAATTCTCTGAAGCGCTCAGTGTCTAGTTTCATTATTGCCATTAGTTATGCGCTCTTGTGATGACCTAGGTTGTTTCCCCCGGCCTGTATAACTAAGATGACCGGACCTCTTGCCTCTCTCCCTACCTTGATTACCTCCATTAGTACCTGTGGCCATAGCAGGCCTCTAATACCTCTCCAGTTTAAATATGTGTTATGAAACTCTAATTTCCTCCCGCCTGGGCGGACTTTCGCCCTTTTTTGTGGCCAATATATATACGAGTGGCCTATCACTCACACTGTTGGCTTAGCGTCACCTGTAAAAGAAACAAACCACGTTAGGATAACAAGTCCGGGCTTATGTATCTCGCCAAACACGTGGATCGCCATCTCCCTATCCTCTGAACTTCCGTTTCTGACAGTCCTGCTCTTGTTGCTTCCGTGGCCGCACCTATGCGGAATGAGTGTGTCCCGTAATCTTTGGGGTGGTTTCCTGCCGATGTTATGCATTTATTAAATATAGCTTGGAACAGGTATCTTGATAATGGCGTTCCATCAATGTGTGATAGGAAGAAATTACTTTGTGATCTGATGGTTAGATATGTTTTTACTATTGTTACCCGACTCAGTGTACCGTTTGTGGGTTGTAGAAGTACCCAAGTACCCCTGCCCGCTGGAACCGTTTTCGATTGGTGTATGCATAGACGTATTGCATTATTGGCTATGACTACGTCCTGGTGTAATAAGCCTCCACTGGTGGTAATTTTGGATTGAGGGACTAATTCGCTTATACATAGCTCCCCGAAGAAGGCGATCACAAATGCAGTAGACATTATTGTTGCTTCAAATTGTGAGTGTCATGTTAATGGTGTTAGGGATATGATGTGAGAAATCAGTTTTAGTGACACGGACGGGACGTCTACATTCCTGACTTGGCTGACCCCTTTTCCACCCTTTTATGGATTGTCTGATGATGAATCTTTGTCACATCTCCCCAATTCAGTAGTTGGAAGTGAAATGTTACTCTGGTCAGACACCGCTGCGCTGACGCTCCTGATATGCCCCTCATCATTAGCTGGTGGAGAAATTCTATGGTGACTTGTGATCTGGCTTGTTCACATTGGTCAACCCGTCTGCCTGCTACTAGTCGTGTCCACTCTTCCCATGCCTTACCGTATGCTTGCCACGTTGACGGGGCAACTGACGCTCTGATTAATGGCATCAACTATTCGCCACTAGATCCCATAGGGAGGGTGGGCAACTGTTGCCCGATGGGTGGGCGTTGTGGAAGAGCTCTGTGAAAATCTGCCAATTGAATTGTTATAAAGCGTTAGCAGCAGCTTTATACCCCTCAGCATAGTGGCTAGCGCGGACCCATACATTGTGTTTTAGGCACAGGAATGCTAGCCTGCGTAGTAGGCCTAGCACTGGGAGAGACGATGATGCCATCTTATTAAAGCAGTGCGCTAGGCTGGTGTTTTGTGTTATGAAGCGTATATTTTTGTTAGCCAGGCGCGCGCCCCATATTTCTATTGCTACCACTATTGGGAAAAATTATTTTCAGGGCTAGATGCAGCTAAAAATTATTATTAATTTCAAAGCTGGTGGAGCTTGGTATAGATGGCCTAATACAATGAGTCCCACACACTGCTAGAAGCCCAAATATTTTTTCAGAGCTAGATGCAGATAAAAATTATTTTTAATTTGCAACCTGATGGAGATCAGTATAGATGGACTAATAGACCATGTCCCACACACTGCTAGAAGCCCAAACATTTTTTCAGAAGTAGATGCAGAAAAAAATGATATTCAATTTGCAACCTGATGGAGGTCAGTATAGATGGACTAATAGAACAAGTCCCACACACTGCTAGAAGGCCAAATATTTTTTCAGAGGTAGATGCAGATAAAAATTATTTTTAATTTGCAGCCTGATGGAGGTCAGTATAGATGGACTAATAGAGAAAGTCCCACACACTGCTAGAAGGCCAAATATTTTTTCAGAGCTAGATGCAGATATAAATTATTTTTAATTTGCAACCTGATGGAGGTCAGTATAGATGGACTAATAGAGAAAGTCCCACACACTGCTAGAAGGCCAAATATTTTTTCAGAGCTAGATGCAGAAAAAAATTATATTCAGTTTGCAACCTGATGGAGGTCAGTATAGATGGACTAATAGAACAAGTCCCACACACAGCTAGAAGGCCAAATATTTTTTCAGAGGTAGATGCAGATAAAAATTATTTTTAATTTGCAGCCTGATGGAGGTCAGTATAGATGGACTAATAGAGAAAGTCCCACACACTGCTAGAAGGCCAAATATTTTTTCAGAGCTAGATGCAGACAAAAAATTATTTTGAATTTGCAACGTGATGGAGGTCAGTATATATGGACTAATAGAACAAGTCCCACACACTGCTAGAAGGCCAAATATTTTTTCAGAGCTAGATGCAGAAAAAAATTATATTCAGTTTGCAACCTGATGGAGGTCAGTATAGATGGACTAATAGAACAAGTCCCACACACTGCTAGAAGCCCAAATATTTTTTCAGAGCTAGATGCAGAAAAAAATTATATTCAATTTGCAACCTGATGGAGGTCAGTATAGATGGACTAATAGAATGATGCTATGCCCAAAAGATTTTACTTCACTAGGTGCAGTAAAAAATTGGTATTCTATACACAGGTAGTATGTCTTGCAACACAGATAGACTACTCCACTGACTAACACACTCTGCAATAGGCCAAAAAGGATTAGCTTTGCTAGATTCAGCCAAATGCTGTGAAAAAAACTTGCACAGCACTGGCACAGACCTGCCTGGCAAAAACTGATAGGAGCTGATGTAACCTAGTCCTGAAAAGGACTGCAATTACAATTAGTCTTTACTCCCACAATCTATCTATTTAAAAGCACAGACCTGCCTGATAAAAGTCGTAGGAAATGCTGTAACCTAGTCCTTAAAAGGACTGCAATCACAACTATTCCCTACTCCCAAGCTATCTGTAGATTTGTGCGAAAATTGGCTTGAAATTAACAAGGTATAGCGCACACAGCAACAGCGGTGCCGTCTAACACGCAGCTGCAGCAGTGAGAAAATGGTGGCGACAGGGAAAATGGCTGGGTCTTATAGGGCAAGGACATGTGACATACACTGCCAATGACACATGCCCTTGCTTGTGTGAAGAAAAGCACTTCGCTCCGTGTGTGCGCTGCTGATAGGCTGAGAGATTGCACCTCCCCACTGTAAATGCGGGAAAGAGAAAAAAAAATGGAGTTCTTCATTATTCCTGCAGAGATCCATCCCCTGCCCCTCCCCCCACCCCGCTGTACACTCAAACTGCGTATTAACATTAATTTTCATCATTACTGAGAAAAAATCCAGTTATGATTTTGGTGCACGAACAGTTATCGAACATAACCTCGAACAGCCGAATTTTTCTCAAATCGTTCGTGTTCGCCGAACGGCTCGAACACCGCCCAAAACAGCTCGAATTTGAGATTGGCGAACAGTTCGAGTAGAACAACGCTCATCTCTAGTCTGAATACTTTCCGTACCCACTGTACATACCCGAGTATAAGCCAAGGGGGGCTTTTTCAGCATAAAAAATGTGATGAAAAAGTCGGCTTATACTCGAGTATATACGGTACTTACTTTCCCCACTGTACATTGAGATCGGCTGACAGAAGGTGAGTTTTTAATACTAGAGGATAGGACTGTCCCGATTGGGTACAGCTTGTCGAGATGGGATGGCTTTTACGCTTTTTTGATCAAAATAGTGTTAACTAAGTACCCTATGTTATTTACCTATAGGCCGGAGTCATACTACTATATAACACGGTTAATAAAACATTGCATAACACTCGGCCAAGTTTTATTCTATATAGTTTATACTATCGGGTAGCTGAGGGTCATTAGCATATCGCATATATGCCAGTCTGTTTCCAGCCTTACTATTACTATTCACTTACTTACTTATTACAGGGTATATTTTCATTTTATTTTTATCTTAGGTTTTGTCTCCTCAATGGCCACAGTGTGAACGTGCTCGTACACATTGCACCTTTACCATCTTTTGCTATGGCTCATTTCTTTGGTTTTGCTCTAGAGTTATATATTGATCCCATCCATTATACAGTCATTTTATGGGAGTAGTTGTATTGTTAGTTCAGTGATATTTATTAATAATCAGCATGATAGAATTATTCGGTCACTTTTTGGTGGTAATTTATGGTCATTGTGTGGTGGTATTTGTCTCTTATATGTGGTATTATTAGGAATATTGGTCTTTATATAGTGTACTTTTTTCAGTAATAGTATGGGAATAATATTTGTTATTCAATAACTATACAACTGTATTATTTAGAAGTATTACTGAGAAAATTGTTATTGCTGTATTTTCTGTCAGATTTATATATTGTAGTTGTATTATTTTTTCATGGGCAGCTAAAAAAGACGGTATGAATGCTAATAAGATCCATATATCTGAACAACAAGCTGGTGGTGGGTTGGGTGTGTGAAGAGTGCACTTGTATTCTTACAAAGCAAGGAGTTTCCTATAGCCCTAAATGGAGTGACTTTTTAAAAATAAAACTACCTTGTAGATTAAAGGAGTTGTCCGGTCTAAATTGACAAGTCTGCAGTCACTCTATGTGACTGCAGACTTAAGAATTCCCCAGCGCAAGCAGTGTGCGCTGCGAGGATTCGCTGGTTTCTGAGCCGGTAACAGCAGTGATATACATACTCCCAGCCAGAACCTGTCTAGTGAGTGCGGCATCACGCCATACAGTTGTATCGAGCGAGGTCGCACCCCGCCTAGAGACCCCACCATCCAGTGGGTGCGGCCTCACTCAAGTGTATGGTGTGATGCTGCGCCCACTAGCTGGGTTCTGGCCGGGAGTATGTATAACATATACATCACTGCTGTTCCCGGCTCAGAAACCGGTGAATCCTCGTAGCGCACACAGAGTGACTGCAGACTTATTCATTTATACCAGACAACCTTTAACTCAAAATAAGGTTCTTTTTGTGAAAATGTATAGATAACTTTAGTTATTGTGCAGTTTTCAGTAGGCATTTGCCAAGCCTGGATGCCATCGTGCTTCCGGTTAAGTTTGTGCACTTTACAATATACTTTTCCTTATGAGCAGCACTATATAAACCTATAGTAAGTGACAATAGAAGTGGAATTGGTAATTTAAGTTATAAAATACTGTATAAAATGCTGAATAAAATCCACAACTTTGACCATATGTCTGTGTTTCATGTTTCCCTCTTTCTGCCAGACATAACCTGCAGACTAGCCAAGGAAAGGACGTCTAACGTTACTAATCCTGCGTAATAAAATGGTTTTCAGCCATTAAACATCAATGCTGCAAGCATCCTTTAAACACGGTCAGATATATGCTGCATAACTAATCATTTCCTATTTTAGAATGTCACACTTGCCATGTATTTAAAATTTAATTACACAGGCAAGTATTTAACACTAAGCAGCACATTCCCCACTGAAATACTTTCTGACATGTTTCAGAATATCCACATTTTTTTCACATCTTTTATGATACATTATAGTTGCATAGTAGGTGTTCACTTAAAAAGCCTGGGATGATAATACTTCTTCTTCAAAATATTATTCAAAAGTGTTTTAGTTTTATTCTACAAAGGACAGGAGGATGTTAGTACACTTCAACTTTCTTTTTTATTATTCTTATGGTAATACATTTAAAGAGACATGTTCAGTGTATTGTGTCCCCTTTTTTTCTGCTTTAGGGGGGGCATTTCTAGGCAACATGTATATTATCTGATATTACCAGGTATCAGACAGGGGGACTAGACTACAAAGGGCTTGTTTGTAGTCTGTAACCATAGGGATACATTTGTCTAAATAGGAACTGTAAACACAAAAGATACGACATGTTTATCCAGATTGTTTGCTCCTTTGTTTTATTTTTTATCCTAAAAGCATTGGAACAATAAAATGAATTAATGCCAAAGTGAGCCTAGCCTTTAATTTAAAGCTCTACATGTGTTCACTTATGTCAAAATTTTATACGGTAAAACCCTTGTAATTTTCTTTGCATTATTTCATGTCACTTAATATTGTTTGATTCTCAGAATGAAAGAAGATTGAGCTCCGCAATGAGAAGTGATGAGGAATCGGGAGCTGCTGCAGATGTATTCCATTATGTGTCTGTTTTCTAATATAGTTAAAGCTCAGTTTCCCACAAAACTATTTAAAATAGCATGAAAATATTCACAAAGTGAAAGAAAGCTTAGCTCAGAACATGGAAATGTTATATCACGAAGACTGTGTTTACCAAATGTTACTTCTGTTCCACATAAGAATAAGTAGTTCATCCTTTCACTGAGTTATTCAATATTTCTCAGATCATTTACTTGTTCCATCTCAGTGGGGATTTGTGTGAATGAAGAATTTTTTTCTCCCTACAAGTGATACTCAGTAAAGCATGTTAAACATGTGTCTCCAAGTGCCAATATATCAATATAATATTTACTTTTGATTGAAGAACGTATCACAGAAGAAGTGAAGAGACATGCATCATATATCTTTATCTAAAGCAAATTATGCATCTGTAACATTGTTCTTTTTAAGTGCTACACAAATTTCCACACAAATGTCATGAAAATTACATGTCGAAAAAATGACAAATTTTTATTAAACCTCCTTTCAGTTTGAGGGAAATCTAGCATGACCAAAAAAATGAACATGACACAAGCAAATTACATGCTATAATAACTATTTTTTATCGAACAAGAATAAAAGTCCTTCTCCAAAAAGTCAATATATAACTGTAATAAAAATGCCGAAAATAAAGCTACAGGTTAGGTCTACAAGTTTTGATCGGTGACAAAATGTTTAAAATTGACCAGTTACAAGTTATCAAGATATGATGGAAGTGTGGATTATCTGATCTAATTCAAGGAGTTTGCAATACTGTATTAACTGAGTAGTAATTACAGCCATTTATGTTCACAGGCTAAAGTTTGGGCACCCCTATTAATCTTAAGCTTAATGTTTTATAAAAATTGGTGTTTTTGCAACAGCTATTTCAGTTTGATATATGTAATAACTGTTGGACACAGTAATGTTTCTGCTTTGAAATGAGGTTTATTGTACTAACAGAAAATGAGCAATCTGCATTCAAACAAAATTTGACAGGTGCATAAGTATGGGCACCCTTATCATTTTCTTGTTTTAAATACTCCTACCTACTTTTTACTGACTTACTAAAGCACTTTTTTTGGTTTTGTAACCTCATTGAGCTTTGAACTTCATAGCCAGGTGTATGCAATCATGAGAAAAGCTACTTAAAGTGGCCACTTGCAAGTTGTTCTCCTGTTTGAATCTCATCTGAAGAGTGGCATCATGGGCTCCTCAAAACAACTGTCAAATGATCTGAAAACAAAGATTATTCAACATAGTTGTTCAGGGGAAGGATACAAAAAGCTGTCTCAGAGATTTAACCTGTCAGTTTCCATTGTGAGGAACAAAGTAAGGAAATGGAAGAACACAGGGACAGTTCTTGTTAAGGCCTGAAGTGGCAGGCCAAGAAAAACATCAGAAAGGCAGAGAAGAAGAATGGTGAGATCAGTCAAGGACAATCCTCAGACCACCTCCAGAGAGCTGCAGCATCAACTTTCTGCAGATGGTGTCACTGTGCATCGGTCAACTATACAACGCACTTTGCACAAGGAGAAGCTGTATGGGAGAGTGATGCGAAAGAAGCCATTTCTGCAAGCACACCACAAACAGAGTCGGCTGAGGTATGCAAAAGCACATTTGGAGAAGCCAATTTCTTTTTGGAAGAAGGTCCTGTGGACTGATGAAACCAAGATTGAGTTGTTTGGTCATACAAAAAGGCGTTATGCATGGCGGCAAAAAAACACAGCATTCCAAGACAAACACTTGCTACCCACAGTAAAATTTGGTGAAGGTTCCATCATGCTTTGGGGCTGTGTGGTCAATGCCGGCACTGGGAATCTTGTTAAAGTTGAGGGACGCATGGATTCCATTCAGTATCAGTAGATCCTTGACAATAATGTTCAAGAATCAGTGATAAAGTTGAAGTTACACAGGGGATGGATCTTTCAGCAAGATAATGATCCAAAACACCGCTCCAAATCTACTCAGGCATTCATGCAGAGGAACAATTACAATGTTCTGGAATGACCATCCCAGTCCCCAGTCCTGAATATCATAGAACATCTGTGGGATCATTTGAAGAGGGCTATCCATGCTAGGCGACCATCAAACTTAACTGAACTGGAATTGTTTTGTAAAGAGGAATGGTCAAAAATACCTTCATCCAGGAACCAGGAACTCATTAAAAGCTACAGGAAGCGACTAGAGGCTGTTATTTTTGCAAAAGGAGGATCTACTAAATATTAATGTCACTTTTCTGGTGAGGTGCCCATACTTATGCACCTGTCAAATTTTGCTTGAATGCAGATTGCACATTTTCTGTTAGTACAATAAACCTCATTTCAAGGCAGAAACATTACTGTGTCCAACAGTTATTACATATATTAAACTGAAATAGCTGTTGCAAAAACACCAATTTTTATAAAACATTAAGCTTAAGATTAATAGGGGTGCCCAAACTTTTTCATATAACTGTATATATATTTATATATATACACATATACACTGGCGAGAAAAAGGGTAAGAAACAATGTTTCAGGCTCCATAACTCACCAGCCACTACTTCTTTAAACATGAGACTAACCTCATTTTATAGACAATTGTCTTGGCTATCTCATACATAAATTTGATTTGCAACTATATTCTTCCTGTATACTACAAATTACAACCTATTTTCACATTTCTTAATAGCTTAGTGAGCTATTAGGTTAATTCTCAAGTGAAAAGTCACTGGTTAGAATCGAGGAGCAGCCAAGACCTCAACTCAATTGAACATTTGTGGGTAGAGTTGAAGAAAAAGCTGTGTACTTACCCTGTCGACCAGTATGCACCAACTTTGGGAACGCGTAGAAGAGACCAGGGATCAAATTTCTGTTGAGACATGCTTGAATCTGATCGAGAGCATGTCCAGAAGGATTCTGGCAGTGTCGAAAGCCAAAGGTAGATTTACAAAATACTGACAAAATAATAAAAAATAAAATTTAGATTTTTAGGAGAAAAACAGTAACAATGTAGTGATATGACAAGAATCTGCATAACTAATCATATGCAAAATAGTTGCAAGTTAAATTTATGTATGAGACAGCCAAGATGATTGTCTATAAAATGATGGTAGTCTCACGTTCAAAGCAGTAGTGGATGGTGAGATATGGAGCCTGAAAGTCACAAGTTCAAAACATTGTTACCCTTTTGCTTGTCAGTGTTTGTACCATATATTACACCTAGAGTCAGGTATCAGCATGAACTGTATGTATCCACCTAATTATGTAGTGATGTAAAAACAGGTAATTGATCACTTCATAATTTGTACATCAGGACCACTGAAGGACTTATTTATTAGAGAAGCTAGCTGATAGTCCTTGCTACCATTTAGCTGCCCATCCGGATCTTTTTCCCTTTGACATGGCAGTGAGAAGCCATAGGACAATTGAGGCTAGAATGGATTCCACAGTTCGGTGTTGTTCACATTGATGTGGGGCATCAATTGAAGAGCAAAACATTTCAAGGAACTGGATTACAGAACACATGTTTTACTTTTTGATCCGGCTCACTCGTTTTGCAGTAGAAATTAGTGAAAAAGTTTGATGACATTCAATGCCATTTTAATATCAAGTGTCATATCAGTTGAAGCACAAAAGAGTTGATACAGCTGTCCTGGATATACAGAAACCCAGCACTGTGGTCATAGTTAGACTCAAACCTCCTGATACACTACTAAATTATTCCTGAAGAAGGACCTGAAGGTTCGTTGTATGGTGAAAGAGTTATTGTCAATATCTTTGTACCTGTACTGGATTTGGTAACATGCATCGAGATTTAAATAGGAATTTTCAATTGAATTGTTAAAATTTTAACAGAATAACTCTTCTAATTTCCACTGTTTCATCCATTCTGGAACAGTTTTTCTTTTTTTCCCCTATGACTCTACTTTCCAAATTTATGTAGCAGTAAGTGCAACTTTTCCCTTCAACCAACCACCAGTGTGCATAGCACAGAATTTCTCTATGAGCATTTTCTTTTTCTCCTCTATGATGCTGACCAGTCAAAACATGGCCACGTCATAGAGGGGAAAATGCAAATGTTCACAGAGAAGCTCACAGGTGAAGACTAGCTCAGCATGTTCTCAAAGATGAGATTTGTCTCAAGTGAACATGCTCTGCAGTGGCAGTGTCTGTTCCTGTTATTCTATTGGGGCACGGAGTACTAGAAAGCAGCAGTGCATCACCTGTAACACAGTCAGGTCCGGTGCTCTGCCTGTACAGCACTCCTGCTCTCCTATGCTCTTGTGGTCCAGTGGCAGTACGAGACATGGGATCTGCATAGTTCTCAGTGTGTTCATATGAGATAAATCTTGCTTCAGAAGAAAACACTGAGCCAGACTGCAGCTGTGACCTTCTCTGTGGGCACTTGCTTTTTTCCCTCTATGACGGGCCATGTTTTGATTGACTAATGTCATAGAGAAGACAAAGAAAACACCCACGGAGAAGTTCTGTGGTATACACCCATTTAGTTTGCATCTTTTTTTTTACTTGGGGCATAACTTTGTAACTGATTGACACAATAAAAACTGTTCCAGAATCACTGCAATAGATGCAATTGGAGGAGTACTCAGTTTACATTGAAAAAAAAAATCAGTGAAAGTTCCTCTTTATTTTCATGATTTCACTTTATATGGAGTTTGCCAGTGATCAGTTTTGATAAATTGCTATATAAACAAGCTATGACTGACAACCTGGCAACTGCAATGTTTGGAAGGTTTGTATAGCGGGTACAGTTGCACTCAGACCCTAAAGGCTAAGCAAACCCAAAAAGTCCCTTCAATATGTATTAAAATTATAGAAGGACAAACTTACCTGACTGATTTTCTATGATGCTCTGCTGACAGATTCCTGGATCCCTTGCTTCCCCTAGATTTCCCTCAGTTGACATGATGTCCAATGCAACGTCAGCTAACAGTAGTGGCAAATCGCTGACAACAGTGGTAAAATTTAATCCATAGTGACATTGTATTTATAGTTTTGTCCCTATTGTGGCCAGTGATTAAATTTAGCTGATATGTTGATACTTTGAATGTCAGATCAGGGGGTCAACAGATAAAGCAAAGGACACATGAGAAAAGTGGGTGAATGGGTAGAGTAGAAATGAAATTATTAGAGCATATCTTATGCAGAATTAGTCATTTACAATTTTAATGCCAAAATATAGTGCTTTAAACTCTTCAAAACCCCACTAAATATCTTATCCAACTAAAAAAATCTAATGAAATGTGCTTAAATAAGCTACGGTATATTATGCAAAAGTAATTAATGCAACCCACTAAGGTTAAGGTTGGGGATCCATCTGTCAGTGAGTCCTGTGTTTTATGCCTGAGCAGGTACAACTAATGATAAAGTTGCCAACTTTGTGCCATGATCAAGAGTCCATATCCAGATAAAATATGCTACATGCAATGTTTTTGACCCAGCTCTATTATCAATCTGCAAATTATCTTCTTGAAATTAATGCAATCAGTTCTGTCATCAGTTTCCTATGGCAGAGGGGAAAAAGAATGGATGGCAAAATGTACAGTGTTCAGCATAAATGAGTACACCGCTTTGAAAAGTAAGATTTTAATAAATTCTCACTGAAGACAAGAACAATTTTCAAAATTTTGACAAGACTGAGTCTCATAGAACATTTTAAAACCGATAACTTAAAAGTCAGGTTAATAATATAATTTTCATTATAAAATTTTCAGTTTTACTCAACAAACGAACACATCCCACATCAAAAACAACTAGATCTAGTATTTTGTATGATCTCCATGATTTTAAAAACATCACCAAGTCTTCTAGGCATTGATTGAACAAGTTGGCGACATCTCGCAATATCCATCTTTTTCCATTTTTCAAGAACTACCTCTTTTAACCCCTTTACAACCCAAGGTGGTTTGCACGTTAATGACCAGGCTAATTTTTACAATTCTGACCACTGTCACTTTATGAGGTAATTACTCTGGAACGCTTCAACGGATCCCCCTGATTCTGAGATTGTTTTTTTGGGACATATTGTACTTCATGATAGTGGTAAAATTTCTTTGATATCACTTGCGTTTATTTGTGAAAAAAATGGAAATTTGGTGAAAATTTAGCAATTTTCAAAATTTGAATTTTTATGCCCTTAAATCAGAGAGATATGTCACACAAAATAGTTAATAAATAACATTTCTCACATGTCTACTTTACATCAGCACAATTTTGGAACCAAATTTTTTTTTTATTGGGGAGCTATAAGGGTTAAAAGTTGACCAGCGATTTCTCATTTTTCCAACAAAATTTACAAAGCCATTTTTTTAGGGACCACATCACATTTGAAGTCACTTTGAGGGGTCTTTATGACAGAAAATACCCAAAAGTGATACCATTTTAAAAACTGCACCCCTTAAGGTGCTCAAAACCACATTCAAGAACTTTATTAACCCTTCAGGTGCTTCACAGGAATTTTTGGAATGTGGAAGAAAAAAATTAACATTTAACTTTTTTCGCAAAAATGTTACTTTAGACCCAATTTTTTTTATTTTCGCAGGGGTAACAGGAAAAAATGGACCCCAAAATTTGTTGTGCAGTTTCTCCTGGGTAAGCAGATACCACATATGTGGGGGAAAAAAACTGTTTGGGCGCATGGCAGGGTTCAGAAGGGATGGAGCGCCATTTGACTTTTTGAATGTAAAATTTGCTTGAATAATTAGCGGAAGCCATGTTGCATTTGGGGAGCCGTTGATGTGCCTAAACAGTGAGAAACCCCCACAAGTGACACCATTTTGGAAACTAGACCCCTCAGGGAATTTATCTAGATGTATGGTGAGCACCTTGAACCCCCAGGTGCTTCACAGAAGTTTATAACATTGAGCCGTAAAAATAAAATTTTCACATTTTTCCCACAAAAATGTTTTTCAGCCCCCACTTTTGCATTTTCATAAGGGTAACAGGAGAAATAAAACCATGCAGTTTGTTGTGCAATTTCTCCTGAGTAAGCAGATGCCCCATATGTGGGGGAAAAACACTGTTTGGGCGCACGGCAGGGTTCGGAAGGGAAGGAGCGCCATTTGACGATTTGAATGTAAAATTTGCTTGAATAATTAGCGGACGCCATGTTGCATTTGGGGAGCCCTTGATGTGCCTAAACAGTGGAAACCCCCCACAATTGACACCATTTTGGAAACTAGACCCCTCAGGGAACTTATCTAGATGTTTGGTGAGCACCTTGAACCCCCAGGTGCTTCACAGAAGTTTATAACATTGAGCCGTAAAAATAAAATGTTCACATTTTTCCCACAAAAATGTTTCTCAGCTCCCACTTTTGCATTTTTATAAGGGTAAAAGAAGAAATTGCACTATGCAGTTTGTTGTGCAATTTCTCCTGAGTTAGCTGATAACCCACATGTGGGGAAAAACCACTGTTTGGGCGTGCGGCAGGGTTCGGAAGGGAAGGAGCGCCATTTAACTTTTTGATTGTAAAATTTTTTGAATAATTAGCGGATGTGCCCCTGATGTGCCGAAACAGTGGAAACCCCCCACAAGTGACACCATTTTGGAAACTAGACCCCTCAGGGAACTTATCTAGATGTGTGGTGAGCACCTTGAACTCCCAAGTCCTTTACAGAAGTTTATAACATGGAGCCGTGAAAATAAAAAATCTAACTTTTTCCACAAAAATGATGTTTTAGCCCTAATTTTTTTATTTTCACAAAGGTAAGAGGAGAAAATGGACCCCAAAAACTTTTGTACAATTTCTCCTGAGTACGCCAATACCCCATAAGTGGGGAAAATACAGTGTTTGGGCGCACGGCAGAGTTCAGAAGGGAAGGAGCACTGTGTGACTTTTTGAATGCAAAATCGTCGCGTTTGGAGAGCCCCTGATGTGCCTAAATAGTTGAAACCCCCCAGAAGTGACCCCATTTTTGAAACTACACCTCTTAAGGATTTTATCAAGGGGTATAGTGAACATTTTGAACCCAGAGGTACGACACAGAATTTGATGACATTAGGTCATCATATTGAATAAGTTGTCATTAGCCTTGAGCGCAAGTGCTCGCTACTTGAGTTTGCATCGGGTACTCAGGTATGCACCATGTATCACGGGTGCTCAAGTGAAATGCTCGAGTCCCCGCTGGCATGTTTCACGATTATTAGACACCCCAAAAAAAACATGCGGGGATCGCTCGTGCATGGCAGGCAATCCCCGCAAGGTTTTTTTGGCCGCGAAGCATATGGGGCGGAGACTCGAGCACCCGCGATACTCAATGCATACCCGAGCACCCGATGCAAACTCAAGTAGCGAGCACTTGCGTTCAACACTAGTTGCCATATCGTCATCTTTTTTTTTTTTTTTAACTTTTGAAAAAAAAACAACCCTAATCCCAACCTTAACATTAGCACAACCTTAACCCCAACCCCAGCCCTAGCGTTTATTTTTTACGCCGTTCCTAGTGCGGCATAAGTGATTAGACGACCTTATTCTTCAGGTCGGTGCGACTACAGAGATACCAGAATGATATCGGGTTTTTATGATTGACAGCTGTCACACACTAAAAGACACATATTTTGTAAAATCTAGCTTTTGCATCGCCAAATTTTGAGAGCTTTAATTTTTCCATATTTTGGCCGACAGAGTCATGTGATGGCTTATTTTTTGCGTGATGAGTTGACGTTTTTATTGGTGCCATTTTCAGGCACGTGACATATTTTGATCACTTTCTATTCCAGCGTTTGGGAGGCAGAATAAACAAAAACCAACAATTCAGGAATTGTTTTTTTTTTTTTTTATTCTACTCTGCGTGTGGTAAAATTGATAAGGTAGCTTTATTCTTCGAGTCAGTACGTTTACAGCGGTACCACATTTATATCGTTTTTCTATGTTTTGGCGCGTTTACACAATAAAAGCTATTTTATAGAAAAAATTATTTTTTTGCATCGCGTTATTCTGAGAGCTATAACTTTTTGATTTATCAGATTATGGAGCAGTATGGCAGCTTGTTTTTTGCGGGACAAGATGACGTTTTCAGCGTCCATTTTTATTTATATTTGTCTTTTTGATCGTGTGTTATTCCATTTTTTGTTTGGCGGTATGATGATAAAGCATTGTTTTTTGCTTTGTTTTTTATTTTTATTTTTTTACCGTGTTCACTGAAGGGGTTAACTACTGAGAGAGTTTTATAGGTCAGGTCGTTAC
Organism: Phyllobates terribilis; assembly: GCF_046119375.1. Classification (NCBI taxonomy): domain Eukaryota; kingdom Metazoa; phylum Chordata; class Amphibia; order Anura; family Dendrobatidae; genus Phyllobates; species Phyllobates terribilis. The sequence goes on from NW_027362763.1 coordinate 229,159,388, forward strand.
AGACGCGGCGATACCAAATATGTGTACTTTTATTGTTTGTTGTTTTTTTTTTCATAATAATATTTATTGATGGGTACATTATATTTTTATTTTTGGTGGATTCTTTTTTTTATTTTTTTTATATTTTTACAATTTTTTTTTATTTATTTTTTTCACTTTCTGAAAGTTTTTTTACTTTTTTACTTTGTCCCACTATGGGACTTTCACTTTTTTTATTCTGATCACCTGCATAGCATAGGGATGGAGCACCATCCCTGTGCCATGCAGGCAGTCAGCGCTGCACAGTGAGAAGATTGTTCGGTCATGCACTGCGCATGACCAAACAATCTTCCTGCTGTCTGGTGACCCGGATGTTGTCACGAAAACATCAGGTCATCATGGCAACACCCGGGAAGCCGCGGCAGACAGCGCTGGAGGCCGGAAGAGGAGGAGAGTATTGCAATCACCTCCCCTTAGCCACCGCAATGCTGCGATCGACTTCGATCACAGCATTGCGGGGGTTAATGTGCCGGGAGCGGTGCGGGACCGCTCTCTGCACATAGTACCGGGTGTCAGCTGTGACAATCAGCTGACACCCGGCGGCGATCGCGCCCGCACAGCCTCTGTGAGCGCACGATCGCGATGACGTACTAATACGGGTCAGGCTCTTAAGTCCCAGGGCACAGACGCGTATTAGTACGTCATGGGCTTTAAAGGGGTTAAACCCTGGTTTCTGGATGGAGAGTGATACTCAACTCTTCTCTTCATAATTCCCATGGTGTTTCAAGAGAAAAGGGCAGGGCACAAAGATAGCCAAGGCAAGGTCCAAGGTCAGGCAGCAAAGGAACACAGGAACACAGAGAACAGAGCAAGCGCACACAAATTGAGCAAAGCTACAACTGGCACTAATTGGAGGCAGAGAGACAGCTAAATAGCTAGGTAATCACTGCAATAGCAGAAACATGGAGGAAGCTCCAGCACTCCCCAGCCCTGATTGAATTGCTGAACTGTCACTCAACAAACTGGCAACTCAGCACGCCCCAGCCTCCAGTTAGATGCCTGGGCTGTCCAATGCCATACTGACAGCTCAGTACGCCCCTGTCCTAGATTGGATGGCTTAACTGTCACTGTTTCCAGACACACCTATAGGCGGAATTGTGACACTGCATAACTTACTAATTTAAGCACTTTTTTTGCTGGACATCCCATTTAAGGTGCATGTCCTGTTCTCAGTATTGTCATAAACTATACTGTGGCCTATATCTACTGAGTACAGTGAAAGTAAAAGCCTAGATTTGGCGATTATAATATCTAATTACACATACTGTTCCATTTACCTTAATTCATCCCCTTTCGTGTGTTCTTTCCTTTATTATTTACTTAGTTGGTGAAACAACCTATAAATGGTATCAGATGATCATAAACAAATGTGAGATCTTTTATTACAAACAGGAAATATTTTCTCAACAATTACAGGATTGATTGTTAAAAACATCATTTTGTTGAACTGCTCCTTCCTGCTGCAAAGAGACTTATTAAAGTTAAAACAGAAATGCTGCCAAACATACAATGTCCTCCACAGGCGAGGAGCTGAGAGCGTGCCAAACCTGCAATGATGACTTTGCCTTGGCAGACAACCAACAGATCTTCAAGCATACATGTCACTCATTGTAAAGTTGTGGCTAAAACTGGATGGTCAGCCATCGGTTACTTTCACCAATAGATGAGGATAGAAGTTTCAAATGCCTTAAAATTACTGTAAAAGCTTAAAATTCTTTTATTTTTAGGAATCTACTTTTTTTTTTTCCTCATTTGATTAAAGTGTGCTTTATTGGAGTAAGAGGGTAGAGTGTGGCACTTGGCCTATATCGATTCCAAAAGTTGCGCTCTCAAGTACCCTATTTCAGTAGATGATGGCCACGCTTGTACATCAGTGCTACATTTATTGTCTATGGGTCTGCTTGAGATAGACAAGTAGAGTAGTAGGACCCCGAGCGATAAGCAAAAGATCTTTGACCCTAAAGCTATAGCTGTAAGGGCCAACTATCATTTATAATACTTTTCTCCTTTTGACTCCCTTTTGGCTCTAGTGCTCAAATTTGACCGATACCGTACCCCAAATTCTTTCCATTTAAAATTGTGGGAATATAATATGTAGAGCGAGAAAGATAAACTGAGTGTGTAAGACAAGTAGTGTAAGTTAAGGTGGTTTTCCTAAAATCACTAGTTATCCCAAACTATAAGATGGAAGATAACTTACTGATTTCTACTACTGGGAACCCCAGAGATCCAAAGAACTAGGCTCAAAACCCCTCTGAAGAGCCTTGTCTTGAAAGGAAAGGAGTCGTGCACACTCCACCTCCGATCCATTTATTGTGTATGGCATTGCTTGATATGGCCTATCACTATACTCTGCTTTTCTGCTTTCTCCAGCAGTCCCGTAGACAATGAATGAAGAATAAGGCTAAGTTTTCATATCTTTGCTTCATACAAAGTGGGATCAGTAGAGCCCCATTCTTTGGTTCTGGAGCGCCTTTCTTGAGACAGTGGAGGGGTTGGTGTCCTAGTGATCAGCAAGTTATCCTCTATCCTATAAATACTGCATTGCTTGTAATGTTGGGAAAAAAACCTTAATGTTATAATGAACAATTCCAAAGTCATAAAAACATAATAGTAAATAGATGGGGACCAAATAAAAGCTATAATAATAAAACTCTCCCATTCCCTGAAGTCATTGGCTGCCAATGGTGTTCATGGTATTGCTGGTCCTCATTCTGTATCTTGCTATGGGGTAATAAGTAAAAATGTCTTGCCAGCCTGTTTTGTAAGTCAGGAGCATTATTTCATAGGTGTTGCATGTAGCATGAGGTCTACATCAATCAGGTCCACTTTTCTATGATTTGGTCTTTATGAGTACTTGAGAAACCCTATTTAGCTTATGACTAGGCATGAAGGAACATTTCAATGTTTGATTTGGAAAAGTTCGCCGAACAAATTGATATTCGCTGAATTTATTCGTCAAAAATTTCCGAATCCCATAGGAGTCAATGGGTGGACCAAAAAAATGCATAGAGAACACCTAGAAACGGGACCAAAAGCTGCCTAAACACATCAAATTAGGTGTAGACACCAGGGAAGTGCCATCAATTTACCCAGAGTACAAGTACTATAATTATTATTACTGTGACAGCGACATTTATTCAGTTGCGCTTTACATGTCAAAAGGCGTCACCGACTGGTACAACAGGAGAGAGGACCCTGCCTGGGAGGGCTCACTGTCATGAACGTGATTTGTGGAACCACTGTGCCACGGACCCCGGAGAGCCTGGAGGGGCGTGACTAATCGAGCACCGGACTGTTCACTAGAGCCTCTGATGGTGATTTAGACTTGGCTCCCGATGAACGCCAGGTGCCACTCCAGGACAGACCAACGGACGTGCAGCAGCTGGACCCAATAGGACAGACTAGATGGTGCAGCAGGCAGAGTCTGTATCAGAGTACAGCAGGCAGAGTCTGTATCAGGAATGCAGCGGGCAGAGTCCGTATCCGGAGGGCAGCAGGCAGAGTCTGTATCAGAGTGCAGCAGGCAGAGTCTGTATCCGGAGTGCAGTAGGCAGAGTCTGTTTCAGAGTGCAGCAGGCAGAGTCTGTTTCAGAGTACAGCAGGCAGAGTCTGTATCAGAGTGCAGCAGGCAGAGTCTGTATCAGAGTGCAGCAAGGACTGGTATGCAAACTTACACAACTTAGACTGCAGAACAGGAAGGTTCCACTTCAGCCAACCCAATAGATGGAGATCCAATCAGGATTCTCGACATTTAAAAAAATTAGTGGCAGACGTCAGCAAAGTGGTATCAATTTCACTACAGTAGAAATAGTGTAAATAAGACCCACACCTCTTCCTGTACAGCTAACCCAGGAGATGGAGACCTAACCAGGAGTGTTCACATTGCCCTAAATGAGGGCCTAACACCACCGAAGTGGCTTCAATTTCACTAGAGTATAAGTATTGCAAAGGAGGCTTAAACCAGTTCCACTACAGCCAACCCAATAGATGGAGACCCAATCATGACTCTCCACATTTCAAAAAATTAGTGGCAGACACTAGCAATGTCTAATCAATTTCACTACAGTAGAAATAGTGTAAATAAGACCCACACCTCTTCCAGTGCAGCCAACCCAAGAGATGGAGACCTAACCAGGAGTTTTCACATTGCCCTAAATGAGGGCCTAACACCATCTAAGTGGCATCAATGTCATCAGACTACAAGTAGTTTAACGCTAACCCAAACCTGTCCCACTACAGCCAACCCAATGGATGGAGACACAATCAAAATTCTCCACATTTTCCAAAATTAGGGCCTAAAACCTGCAGCAGCAGCAAGAACAGGCACAGAAGCCATATCATAGACTGCAATTTCAAGAGATCAATGCAGCACACTCAAAACGACAACGCCTACTCTGTACAGTCCGCAATTGGGGTGCAAAAGTCCTTAGAGATCCATGACTTGTTCATCTTGATGAAAGTTAGGTGGTCTACACTTTCAGGGGACAGCTGGGTGCCCTTATCCGTCAAGACACTACCAGCAGTGCTGAAGACACGTTCAGAAAGAAAGCTGGCTGCCGGGCATGATAAAACCTCCAAGGCATGAGAGGCGAGCTCAGGCCATTCATCCACTTTTGAAGACCAAAATGTAAAAGGGTCAAAATCCTCCCTGATGGTATTTATATTAAGCTCTAGATACTCCTCCACCATCCTCTCTAGTCATTCACCACGCGTCAGACTTGTACTCTGTTGTGCTGGTGTACGAGTTGGTGCAAAAAATGTGTGAAAGGACTCCCAGAAATTGCTTCTGCCACTTACTCTGCTGCTGCTAATGTTTTGGCGTTGACGAACTGATGTGCCGGAGGTTGAAAGACTACAGCTGCGATGCACATTTTGTGCCTCACTGTTATCTTGGGGAAAACCACTATTAAGGTTTCGATAAAGCTTGTTTCGATACTCCAATATAAGCGGGTCCCTTTCCAGGGCGGGAAGCATCTGGCAAAATTGACTCTTATAACGTGGATCTAACAGAGTGGCAACCCAGTAGTCAGCATTATTTTGAATCCTAATTATACGGGGATCATGTTGCAGATAGTGCATCAAGAAGGCACTCATATGTCAGGCTCTTCCAGGAGGTCCAAAGCCAGGCTGTATTGTAGACTGCGTAACACTGATGTTTGTTTCCTCCGTCCCCTCCTGCCAACCACGTTCAAATGAGAGGGGATGATTATCCTCTTTATCCTCTGACAGCTGTTCGCCCATCACCTCTTCCTCCTCCATTAGTTCCTCGGCTCTTGCACCTTCACTAACAGTTTGCCTGGTATCACCAAACCCCCTCAATCGCTGTCATCCACTGTCACCTGGCATCCACCTGTGTGATGACAGTCTTGAAATTTGAGACATTGGTATCCCATCCGCATCCTCCTCTTCTTCTGGGGCCATCACCTCCTGCCGCAGGTTATTCAAAGTTTGCTCCAGCATGTATATGACCGGAATAGTGATGACGGCATCGTTAGCGCTAAACAGTTTAGTAGTCATTTCAAAACCGTGCAGAAGGGTGCAGAGGTCCTTAATCTTTTCCCACTCCGCAAACGTGATATGCCCCAAGTCGGTACTGCGTTGCCCCAAGCTATACATCATGACATACTGCGTCAGAACTCGTTGCTGCTGGCACAGTCTCTGCCACATGTGCAGAGTGGAATTCCACTGCGTCGGCACATCGCAGATCAACCTGTTAACTGGCACGGACAAAGACCTCTGTATCGATGCAAGTCGATGACATGAGGGGTGCGAACGGTGGTAGCTTCCGTACTTTGTGAAGCAGCTCATCCAGGCCAGGATAGTGGCGGAGAAATCGCTGTACCACCAGGTTGAGGACGTGAGCCATGCAAGGCACATGCCCAAGGCCGCTAAGAGGTTCGCACCCTTATCGCACACGGCCTTCCCTGGCTCTAGGTTCAGCGAGACAGCCATTGCTCAAACTGAGCCTGAAAGCTGCCCACAACTCTTCACCTGTATGACTGCGATCTCCAAGGCATATTAATTTGAAGACTGCCTGATTACGGTGAGTCCTGACTGCGCAGTACGGAGGTGGTGTGTATTCGCTTCACACCCTTGGAACGCGTGTCTCGTTAAAGCAAAGGTTGCATGCTAAGGTGGAGGCCCTAGAGGAGGTGGAGGATGCAGAAGCAGCGGAGGAAGTGGGAAATACAGAGGTTTCTTCTGCAAGCCTTGGGGATTCCAAGATTTGTGGAGCAGCCCCTTCCCCGCCTGCCCCCACAGCCACCAGAGTCAGCCAGTGCCCAGTCAGCGAGATGTAACGCCCTTGGCCATGCTTACTCATCCAGGTGTCTGTGGTGAAATGAACCCTGGCACACATAGATTTAGACAAGGAACGGGTGATGTCTGCGACATGCTGGTGTAGCGCAGCCACAGCTGTCTTAGAGAAGTAATGGCAACAGGGCAACTGGTACTGGGGGACTGTAATGGCTATCAGTTTTCAGAAACCGTCTGTATCTACCAGGCTGAAAGGAAGCATTTCCGTGGCCAACAGATTGAAGATGGTGGAATTCAACCTCTTAGCATTGTCATGTGTAGGATGAAACAATCTTTTACGTGACCACAACTGTGGGACTGAGGGCTGGCTAAGGTGCTGAGAGAGGGCGGAGTATGGTGAAACGGAAAAACTGGTGGAGCATGAGTGAGGTACAGATGTGGATTGAAAAACATGCAGTGTACTCGGAGAAACAAACACAGCAGGTGTGTCCGCTTCTGTTACACCTGACGGCCTGTCACCCAGCCTGACTGGAGGGGGAAAGAACCAGAGTATCTGCAATGGGAGACCTGCGTGACAACCCTTGGCACGGTAACAGAGGAGGAAGAACCAGTGGATGCTTTTGATGGGGCAGCTGATGGTTGTTGAGGTGCGCTGGTCTGTATTTTAGCGCGGTAAGATTCCCAGTGTAAAGAATGTTGTTTGAGCATGTGAACGTTCATGCATGTAGTAGTCAAATTATTGCAGTTTTTCCCTCTACTGAGTTTTTTATCGCAAAGTTTGCAGATAACATGAGTTGGCTCATCATTTGCAGTGGCAAAAAAGGTCCATGCTAGGCAACCTTTGCTGCCCCTGCGAGCTGCAGACCTGTGGCTGCTGCTGGCCACAGTCACGGTTGTGGCTAAGGATGCAGTGCTCCTCGTGCTTGCATCACTCCGTGTCAGCGTCGTAGGGCGAAATGTAACCTCCTCGTCTTCCTCCTCCACCTCCTCAGATGAACTACTCGGCTGCGTGACTCTGGGTTCAAACCAAGTAGGATCTTCAACCTCATCATCATCCAATGTATTATCCCATTCCTCGACCTCAGACCTCAGAGGGACCCCTCATCTCTTGTTGCCCTGACAGCACAGTACAGTTCACAAGAGCCTCGGGTATCTGAGTCTCATCGTGATCACCTCCCTCCCCTGCGGTTAACGGCTGGTGATGAGGGTCAGGAACCTGCTCGGACCCTACTTTGTCCTGCCCCGAATCCAAGCTAAAAAATTTTGGTCATCGGTGCAGATGCTTTCCTCCCCTTGACTCTGTGACTGTTTGGAGTACACTTCTGTTGCCCATGGTATAGAATGGTTGAAGAGTTCTACAGACTCGCCCATCTGTGGTTCGCTACAGTCAGTTGGGCAGTTGGCCAGTTGTGAAGCAGGGGGAAGCATGGGTAATTGGGGTGCCACCTCTGTGGACTGTACTGCGTGTGATGTTGAGATGGAGGAAGAAGAGGAGAGGTCACGGGAAGCAGAGCTTGTCATCCACTGGAGCACCTGCTCTTTCTGGGCCTTATCAACAAGGCCTATCACTGTGTGGCTGCCAAAGGAAGGGAGTGCAGTAGGCCGTCCACTAGCATAAGTTGTCAGTTGTCTTTGGAAAGTGCTTTCACTAACATTACCACATACCCCACGTACACCTTGAACACCAGGTCTATTCCCTCTTCCACCACGCCCTCTCTTTTTCCCACTCATGTTTGTCAGATACAGTGGTAGGAGCATGCAATTAACTAAATAAAAATATGTTTTTTTCCTGTGCAATAGCTCAGCACACACCTGAATTTCAGCGACACTAAATGACAAGGTAAGATATGGCCTGCTGTATAAAGTTACTAACAGACAAAAGACATTTTTTAGTGTGCATGAGGCCGATAAAACCTGCGAGATATTCTGCAAACAATTTCAAACTGAGATGTCCCCTGCTGTATTACTTTAGGAACAGAAGAAAAATTTTATTTGAATGTGGATGAGGCCAGTATGACCTAGAAGATATGCTCCAAAATATTTCAAACTCAGATCTAGCCAGCTGTATCACTTTACTCAGAGCAAAAAATATTTTTGGGTTACTCTTCATAAGCTCTGGGTCCAGCTGACTTTGACCTCCACTTGCATAGTTGCTGGCTTATAGAACTGTATGACTTTTGGCACAGGAAAAAATATTTTTTGGACTAGGCCTAGTAAGAGAAGTTTTTTTTTTTTACTGTGAAACCAGGACAAGTTCAATGCCACTAAAATAGGATCTGCCTTTTAGCAGACAGGATCAACTTTGCCACAGTAAAAAACCTTTGGTGGACTCTGCCTGCAAACCAAAAATATATATAGGCTTGACTGTGCGTATAAGCTGAATTTGACAGCCACTGACGTACTAGCTGGCTTATAGCACTGTATGACTTTCGTCACAGGAAAAAATATTTTTTGGACTGGGCCACTGACGTAGTAGCTGGCTTATTTTTTTACTCTAAAACCACCTGAAGGTCAACTCCACTAAAATAGTATCTGACACTAAAAAAAACTTTAGTGCACATGGCTTTCAGTATCACAATAGCAACAGAAAAAAAACAGATTTTGTGCTCTGCAATAAGAGGCTCTGCAGACTGTGCAGAGCACAATTCCAGCCCCACTAAATGAAAATGTGTACTGCACTTGCGTGATCACATTAGCAAGTGCAAAAAAAGATTCAAGGTATACTGAGACATGGAGCTCTATACCAGCGGTGCACAGCACTATTGTATTGTACTCTGTTTCTGTCAGAATCTTAGTACTTGCACAAGAACACCAAAAATGTGCTGCACCAGCGGTTGCAGAGGTTCACAGGCCAGGAATTATCTACACTATTTGACTATCACACAAGCGCCCATCTATCTAGCTAATATCTCTTATTACACAGGAGAACACTGAGCTGCGTCTGTCTCCAGCAGTGACATGGACATAATGGCGCTGAGGGAACATGGCCGCTTTTTATATTGTGATTTCTGCAGCCAATTGCAGAAGCTCTTATGTCTGGACAGTGTAGATGCTTCCTGTGCTATGATTGGCTGGCCGCACTTTCCTCAGTTAAAGTTACCACCCACAGGAAAAAAAAAAAACAGTGCGCCGCTGATCAGACCTGTTCTAAGCTCTCCACAGCCCCCACACTCACCTGGCACCTGGCACCGCTCATCATACACTTGCACTATGCTAACAAAACTGTTCAAAACGATGTGGTTGCCCTGTAGTCGCGGTCCAGCGCAAATTCGTCAAACTTTTCCGATTTTAAGAAAATTTGCTTGCCTTTGCGATCACAAATCCGAATGAGCCATATTCGTGCCAAATTTGAAACTTTCGAAAAATCGCCGAACAAATTCGCTCAACACTACTTATGATATATGTTGAGAATTTTTCCATGTGACTTTTTTGCATAAAAAAATAAACTATTACTTTAGGACACAGAGACAAAGCAAATGCAATATAAAAAATGTTAAAATAAATAAATGGACCCGTTATACATCCATTATTGTGCTAAACTTGCACACAGCTAATATCTATATATCATATATTTGAGGTTATCATGTAAATGAAGCAGAATTCTGCATTTATATCACTTGGGTATGGGATGACTTTCCCTGCCTCATTTAGTGTATCCCAGTGGTCTGCAATAAAAATATTCTACTAAGGCAGCATGTGGTCTAAAATCCTAACAAATACATTGAAACAAATGATGTGCATCCAGCGCGAGGATCAGCAGGCCCAACAGGCACTGTGTAGTCCATTCAATTTCATGCTATATCCTATAGAAATACATCACCAACCTCAGATGGATATGTGTTTGCACTGAGCATGTTTACTCTTCTTAAATCGCTCAGGGACCATATTTTGCCTTATCAAATGTGTCTGCTTGTGAGATCTCAAAGTGTTCATTAATGGCTATAAGAAATGTACAAACAATGGTTGTTTTGATTGGAAAGTCTAATCTCTGTTCTAACAGCTTACTTGCCAGATAAATGCTATTGCTGATTTAGTATATTATTTATATGCAAGGAAAGAGAATGAATGACACATTTTAGTCATAAGTCCATAAGGTGCTTGTCATTTTAGTCCTATTTACTCACAGACTTAAAATGAAATTGTAGTTTCAACAAACTTTGCATGAATCAATAGTACAAATGAATAAAATAAACTTTGTAATGTTTCTTAGCAAAGAATACTTCTTACTTCCCTAATTACGAGCCACTTCATCCTCTGCCTCCTGCCTCTTGAACTTGCCATTCACTCTGAAAAAAGCCCAAGCTCAACTTTGTCTGTCACACACAGTGTAGGAAAGACAAAGCGCAACACGAAGTGATGGGAAGGGAGCCCAGACACTAGGGAAACGGGTAGTGGAGACCCCTAGGCTGATCTAATATCACCCTGTCTCCCCTACCATCCCTATATTGGTTCCTCACCAATCGCTGAACAGGAAACCTAAGCCCTGTATCTCCTTAGAGCTTGGCCCTGGATAGAGAGGTGAGGGTGAGCACTGGTCAGTCCCCACTAACAACTAAAGACAACAAGGGAGACAAACAAGGGGGAAAGCAACTTAGCTTGAGACGACTTCAGAAAGATTACACCAAACGTCCTCCAAGCACCATAGAGGAAGTAAGCAATGCTCCAAGCCTTCACAAGGAAACATGTGAATAGCACTGGCACCTCACTGTAGCAAACTGAAAGTATTTAAACACCCAGGCCAGAGTGTCAATCAGAGCAGGAGGGAGGTAGCACCTGGGTCCTAAAGTAAGACAGAAGAAGGAGTCTGCAATGCCAAATGATCTTCTGCAGCCAACTTCAGAGCGACTGTCTGTCACATCTGACACACCTGTGACACCGTCTTGCTCAAAGCAAGATGGACTTCTTGCACAGTGAATTGTTATGCAAACCCCATAGCTTGCTTCACATTTATACAGCTTAATACTGCTGTGTAACGTCCTCCTTTCTGATACTACTTCTCTCTGTGTGCTAAAAATAGGAATGAAGGGCAGACAATCATCTGTCTACGCATGGGAGAGATCATAGCAGTTAGTCTCCACTCGCCAGCTTATAGTCTATTGCAAATGAAGAGATAGAGCCTGAAGGGGGAAAAAATGGTGAAAATGCAGAATATAAGTCATATAAAAGCTGGAGAGGAGTGGATCAATTTTTAGGGCTCCAGTCCAAGGTCCAGACATGAGGCCCATGGATTTCTTACTTTTTTTAGCACTCTTGTAATTAGCCAGGGCTGGCACAATGTCATCTGTTCATCACATCACACAGATGATGTTGCGCCTGCCCTGACAAATAAAATGCTGCTCCAAGGATGCCAGAAGGGAAGAGATTTGGGGGCCTCTTATTGTAGATTTCAGTTTCAGCAGAATCATTCAGCACTCATATATTGGGGGAGAATGAACTGTTTTACTTGGGACATACAGCAACCATTATGTTGATCATCGCAACATGGAAGATTACAGGAAAGAACCGACACAAAACAAAACTGAAGGGTCACACAATGAAGTCTAGAGAGGAACTACACAACTATCAACATGCTTTGTCTGTTCAACACCGCTCGACATGGCTGAGCCTAAAGCTGTTGTATACTCCAACAGATCATGCAACTAAGCTGTTTTTACCTTGTGCATGAATTGCAGTGAAAATTACTACAAAGTGACTTTCAGAACAATATTAAAAATTGTTTACTGCCTTAAGGTTTACATCCATACTGTAAAAAAGCATGAGGTAAGGTCATGGATGGCAGATATGTGCCACCGAGGTGTTTTATCTCTGTAATGTAAAAATCTGTACCAGTAACACTAGTTACTGTTGGGGTTAATATGACTGGATTTAAGGGCTGGGATTTAGAAGCAGCCAAAAGAGTCTGGGTGGGAAAGGTTGTTCCCATAATCCAACCCGGGGCTTGCAGACCTAATAACAGGCAGCTGGGTTAGCTCAGCAGAGTGGCATTGTGCTGGAACTGAACGCGGGTGTTTGTTTGGTGGCCGCATTTAATGCTATTTGGGCTAATTCTGCCTGGAAGACTGAGATTGGTGATGCTGCTACATTTACATTGTTCATTGTACCTGAAGAAAGGACTATTTATATTATGAATTTGTACTGGAGAAAGGCTGTTTTCATTTTGGAGCTATAAAGTTAATGATAGACAATAAACCTTATACTGTTGTGATATAAAAACCCTGTGCATGTGCGTATCCAAGCCATACTAGAGAGCCGAAACTCTACAATACATAGAATCATAGAATCATAGAATGGTAGAGTTGGAAGGGACCTCCTGGGTCATCTGGTCCAACCCCCTGCTCAAAGCAGGATTCACTAGATCATCTCAGACAGATGTCTGTCCAGCCTCTGTTTGAAGACGTCCATTGAAGGGGAACTCACCACCTCTCGTGGCAGCCTGTTCCACTCATTAATCACCCTAACTGTCAAAAAGTTTTTTCTAATATCTAATCTGTGTCTCCTCCGATTTAGTTTCATCCCATTGCTTCTAGTCTTTCCTTGTGCAAATGAGAATAAAGATGATCCTTCTACAATGTGACAGCCCTTGACATATTTGTAGACAGCTATTAAGTCTCCTCTCAGTCTTCTTTTTTGCAAGCTAAACATTCACAAATCCTGCAACCGTTCCTCATAGGACATGGTTTGCAGACCAGTCACCATTCTGGTCGCTCTTCTCTGAACTTGCTCCAGTTTGTCTATGTCTTTTTTAAAATGTGGTGCCCAAAACTGTACACAGTATTCCAGATGAGGTCTGACCAAAGAGGAGTAAAGACCGATAATGACTTCACGTGATCTAGACTGTATGCTTCTGTTAATACATCCCAGAATTGTATTTGCCTTTTTTGCTGCTGCATCACACTGTTGACTCATGTTCAGTCTATGATTTATTAGTATACCTAAGTCTTTTTCACATGTACTGTTGCTTAGCTCTATTCCTCCCATTCTGTATATGCTTTTTTCATTTTTATTGCCCAGATGTAGTACTTTGAATTTTTCCCTGTTAAAAACCATTCTGTTGGTTGCTGCCCACTGCTCCAGTTTATTTAGGTCTTTTTGAATCCTCTCTCTCTCTTCTCTAGTATTAGCTATCCCTCCTAGCTTTGTGTCATCAGCAAATTTAATCAGTTTACCCTCAATTCCTTCATCTAAATCATTGATAAAGATTTTGAACAATACAGGTCCCAGGACGGAGCCCTGTGGTACCCCACTTGAGACATTCATCCAGCTGGATGTGAAGCCATTTACAACCACCCTTTGAGTCCGATCACTAAGCCAGTTATGAATCCACCTAACAGTTGCCTGGTCCATTGCATACTTGGTCATTTTTTCAATAAGGATGGTGTGAGATACTTTGTCAAATGCTTTGCTGAAGTCAAGATATACTATATCTACAGCATTTCCCTGATCCACCCAGTCAGTGATTCTGTCATAGAAGGAAATTAAGTTAGTCTGACATGACTTGTTAGTTACAAACCCATGCTGACTCTGGTTAATCACTTCATTCTTATCCATGTACTTACATACATGTTGTTTAATAATTTGTTCAAAGATCTTTCCTGGTATAGAAGTCAGACTCACCGGCCTATAGTTCCCTGGGTCCACCTTCTTCCCCTTTTTGAAGATAGGAACAACATTTGCTCTTCTCCAGTCTTCTGGGACTTCTCCTGTTCTCCAAGAATTTTCAAAGATTATGGAGAGTGGTTCTAAAATTTCTTCTACGATCTCCTTCAGTACTCTGGGGTGTAATTCATCTGGACCTGGAGACTTGAACTCATTTATGTTAGCTAAATATTCCCTCACAATCTTTCTGTTTACAGATAACTTGGATTCCTCTATTCCTTTAAAAGGACAGTGAAGATCAGTTGATGTTACATTTTCTTTCTGAGAGAAAACAGATGCAAAATAGGAATTAAAAAGTTCGGCCTTCTCAACATCCTCTCTTACCATTTCTCCATTTTCATCCTGTAAAAATCCTATAGCATCTTTGACTTTTCTTTTACTTTTGACATAAATCCTTTTCTATTGCTTTTGACATCTCTTGCAAGCCTTAATTCATTGTCAGCTTTAGCTAACCTGATACGTGCCCTGCAGGATCTGCAGACTGCATTATAATCTTTTTTAGATATGCCTCCCTCTTTCCATTTAATAAACATTTCTTTCTTTCTTTTTAGCATGTGTTTAAGTTCTGTGTTCATCCATCCTGGTTTCCTTAAATGCTTCCCATTCTTTCTACTTTTCGGGATTGTTAACGATTGTGCTTTGAGAATCTCATTTTTAAAAATTTCCCATCCTTCCTGGACATTTTTGTCCTTAAGGACATCCAGCCATTGGATCCCTCCTATTCTCTTTCTGAGTCTCTTAAAATCTGCCTTTCTAAAATCTAACCTTGAAGTTTGAGTCTTCACATGTCTTCCTCCTCTAGTTATCCAAAATTCTATAATAGCATGATCACTGCCTCCTAGGGTCCCAGCCACCTTTACCTCCTCAACCATTTCCTCCCTGTTTATAAGGATTAGATCCAAAGTAGCAGATCCCCTTGTTTTCTCCCCTACCTTTTGGAAGATAAAGTTGTCAGCAAGAGAGGATAAGAATTTGCTTGACCTGTTAGTTTTACTTGATAGAGATTCCCAACAAATGTCTGGATAGTTGAAATCTCCCATGACCACTACGTCATATTTTTTGGAGAACTTGGTCATTTGATACATAAAGAGTTCATCCATATCTTCAGCTTGCCCAGGTGGCCTGTAGTAAATGCCTACAATGGTGTCCTTTCCGTTGTTCTCTCCTTGTATTCTTACCCAAACAGTTTCCACAGAACTCCCAGTCTCTGAAGCTTCAATCTCTGTGCAGATATACGCTTTTCTAACATACAATGCAACACCTCCTCCTCGTTTATCAAGTCTGTTTCTTGCAAATAAGTTGTATCCTTCTAGCCTTTTATTCCAATCATGTGTATCGTCCCACCAAGTTTCAGTGATTCCAATGACATCATATTCCTTTTCCTGCATTAGTAGTTCCAATTCTCCTTGTTTGTTGCCCATGCTTTGTGCATTTGTATAAAAACATTTTAGTTTGTGATTGGTTTCTCTTCCTCCCATATTTTTATTATTTAAATTGTTTTGTCTTTGTTCTTCCTTTCCACTTCCAGTAGCAGAGATCTCAATAGTATTTGTCAGCTGTATGGCTTTTTCTGGCCTTTTGCTTCCCTTCCCACATTGTTCTAGTTTAAAGCTCTTCTGATGAGTGTAGCAAGGCGACTTCCAAATACATGTTTTCCAGTCTTCGTAAGGTGCACCCCATCTCTAGCAAGTAGTCCATCGTATAGGTAATTCATTCCGTGATCCAGAAATCCAAATCCTTGTTGACGGCACCATCGACGTAGCCAGTTGTTCACCTGTAGAATCTTATTCCACCTCATTGTTCCATGGCCATCCACTGGGAGGATGGATGAGAAGACCACCTGCGCTCCCAATTCTTTCACTTTCTTGCCTAAGTCTTCAAAGTCACTGCAGATGGTTTCCAGGTCCTTTCTTGCGGTGTCATTTGTCCCCACATGTATTAGCAGGAATGGGTAGTGATCTGTAGGTCTGAAGAGTCTTGATATCCTGTCAGACACATCTTTAATTTTTGCTCCTGGAAGACAGCACATTTCTCTTGAGGTTATGTCTGGTCTGCAGATAGCGGCCTCTGTTCCTCTTAACAGGGAATCCCCCATGACCACCACTCTCCGTTTTTTCTTCACAACATTCTTCTTTCTCCATCCAGGAGGATTCTGAGGGCTTACAAGGTTATTCATTGCTGGCAAAGTCTTATTTTGCTGTATTTCTTCCTGGTTCTCCTGCGTGAGAGCCTGGTACTGGTTCCTGAGCAGTATGGGTGCTGACTGCCTCTCGATCCTCCTGCTTCTGTGGGTCACATGCTTCCATTCCTCTGTTTCGTCAGGTGCAGTTCGAATTTCTTCTCTTTCTGAATCATGAAGAGATAATTCTGCTCTGTCTAAGAACTTTTCACCTTCCTTAATGATTTTCAAGGTAGTTAACCTCTCTTCTAGATTTCGCAACTTTTCCTCCAACAGGGACACAAGCTTGCATTTCTGGCATGTGAAGTTTGGCTTTTCCACTGGCAAGTCTGTGAACATGTAGCAGGATATGCAGCTCACCAAATGGCTCCTGGACTCTTCCATGTTCTTATTATTAATGTTCTGAAAACAGTGAAAAAAGCTTAAAAAAAAGCTTGAAAATGCGCGCGCCGGCAGGCGCGCGGTTTACCGATGTCCTCTTTTCAGCTCCAACAGCCAAAATCCAGTGTTCTTTGAGCTCGCGGAGACTCTTCACTTACCCCAAAATGCAGTGGGAATATGCAAATTATCTCCTCAGGACTCCTCCCCTGGTTTACTGATGTCCTCTTTTCAGCTCCAACAGCCAAAATCCAGTGTTCTTTGAGCTCGCGGAGACTCTTCACTTACCCCAAAATGCAGTGGGAATATGCAAATTATCTCCTCAGGACTCCTCCCCTGGTTTACTGATGTCCTCTTTTCAGCTCCAACAGCCAAAATCCAGTGTTCTTTGAGCTCGCGGAGACTCTTCACTTACCCCAAAATGCAGTGGGAATATGCAAATTATCTCCTCAGGACTCCTCCCCTGGTTTACTGATGTCCTCTTTTCAGCTCCAACAGCCAAAATCCAGTGTTCTTTGAGCTCGCGGAGACTCTTCACTTACCCCAAAATGCAGTGGGAATATGCAAATTATCTCCTCAGGACTCCTCCCCTGGTTTACTGATGTCCTCTTTTCAGCTCCAACAGCCAAAATCCAGTGTTCTTTGAGCTCGCGGAGACTCTTCACTTACCCCAAAATGCAGTGGGAATATGCAAATTATCTCCTCAGGACTCCTCCCCTGGTTTACTGATGTCCTCTTTTCAGCTCCAACAGCCAAAATCCAGTGTTCTTTGAGCTCGCGGAGACTCTTCACTTACCCCAAAATGCAGTGGGAATATGCAAATTATCTCCTCAGGACTCCTCCCCTGGTTTACTGATGTCCTCTTTTCAGCTCCAACAGCCAAAATCCAGTGTTCTTTGAGCTCGCGGAGACTCTTCACTTACCCCAAAATGCAGTGGGAATATGCAAATTATCTCCTCAGGACTCCTCCCCTGGTTTAACATATGGATAACATATGCACATACGCTATTACATACCATGCTAATAAGTGGGATTACAGCATATAATAGTTTATATTTAAAAGGAAGATTACCCTCATCCTGTTTGGAGCATTGCCTAATGGGTTGATGCACTTATGACAAGTTTATAACAAGCTGCATTTCCAGTGTCATATAGTAATTAATGTATAGTTGCAGCAGAGCATAGCCAGAGTCTGCTGGCAAGGCACATTTCCCGGATAACGGGTGCCAGGAGGGGAACCAATATGCCTTAGTGAGATGATGGAAACCAAAGCAATATCTCCACTTCAATATAACATAATTTGTTTTTTGTCAGAAAAAAAACATTTGTACAAAATATAGATATATTTTCAAATGCGTCACCTCACAACTCAAATATGTAGTGTAAAAAAAGTTTTAGAATGGAGTCGCACTACGGTAGACATAAAGTTTTCTAAAATGTGTATATGACAATGGCACCTAAGCAGACAGTTTGTCAGATTAACATTGTTAAACATTGTTAAACATTGTTCTACATTGCAATTGCAAGGCAGCTAAATAAACTAAATGTCTATGGAAACATAACATAACTGTTAAATGTTGTTCTAAAATGCATGCATGTACTGTGTGCTGTCCATATATATTAGCTGTCATACACTCATTTAGCTAGATTTCCCAATTCTCCTATAAACATATCCAATTGTTCCAAAATTGGCCATTTACGGTTAAATTCCATTAGTGAAATTATCATTGATATTAGACTCTGTTCACATCACATTTAGGGTACAAACAAATGCAACTGCACTCTGAGGTATATGTGAACATCGAATATATGAATTTTGAGCTGCATTACTGATATATAGACTATACTTCTACATTTGAGATTCTTAGCATACATTTTGATAAAATTGTGTGAAATCATTTGCCAGCAATAAAAAAGACTTCTTCACATTGGAACTAGTGATGAGCGAGTATGTTCTGTTAACCCTTTCAGTGAGCATGCTCAGGTGCTCGCCGAGTATCTTCTGCGTGCTCGCCCATTATGTTTTAGTCATTCCGTGTGCATGATTTGCAACTGTTTGACAGCTTTAATACATGTGAGGAATGCCTAAGAAACAGTCATTCCTTACATGTATTAAAGCTGTCAAACAGTCGCAAATCATGCGCACGCGAGTTATTCAAACATATCACCGAGTATGCTGAAGATACTCGGAAAACATCCGAGTATGCTCGTAAATCTCAAGTAACAAGCATGCTTGCTCATTACTAATTGGAACCTATACCATCAGACTTGCATCTCCTGGGTCTAACCCTACAAAATTAAAGGGCAAGTAGCATCCATCTCTAATTAAAAACAGTCTTGGACAGACGGAGAGCAAAGCCAACATAGAGGCAGTCACTATCCATAAATGTACTCTGCAAAAAATTGAAATTTATCAGCACATGCTAACAAAATTGTAATGGAATACAAACAAAAAAACGCAATCACATTCTGAGCTCACAAAGATATATGTGAACCTTGAATTTATTAATTTTAATTGCATTACTGCTATTTGGAATATGTTTCTAAATTTGAGGTACTTATCACAACATTCAACATTGAAATTGTGTGTGTCCATCTGCCAGTGACATGGTGACATATTAACTCTCCTGAGTCTAGACTTAAAAATTTAAAGGGCAGGTAGGATCTTGCTATGATTAAGTAATTAATAACAGCTCTGGATAAATGGAAGACACACAACATAAAGATTGAATCAACTTCTCCCCTTTCTTATCTGGTTTCAGGTGTGATTTTCATATTGCCCTCACCTGTTACTTGCCACAGGTAAGTTTGAACGAGCATCACATGCTTGAAACAAAGTTGTTTACCCACAATTTTGAAAAGGTGCTAACAATTTGGTCCAGCCCATTTGTTTATTTTTATCATGTCCAATATGCCTTTTTTCTCCTTTTTTTGTGTTGTTCCAATATACACACATATGTATAACAAAACATGTGTAATTACAATAATTTTCCGGGAGAAATACTTTATTTTCTGAAACAATTTCAAGTGCCAACACTTCAGGTCTTGACTGTATCTAAATGGGTTTTCCCATTTTAGACATTTGTGGTCACCTCTCCATTGGTCTCCATGTGATTGGCTTATCTGGTTGAAAAGGTGTCAATGATTGTATAAGAGGTTCTTCCCTATCTATCAAACATTTATGGCATAACCTGTACAGATGAGAGAAAGGCTGTTTTATGCAGCAACATAATATAAAATATATTTTCTCTTCAAATAACATGTGATTACGACCTGCCTCCCTGGTGTATGTCAAGAGTTAAAGTTGCTTTATGCAAAAGATGAACTAAAAGTAAGAGACAAAAACAAGGCACGTGATCATTCCCTTACTCTATTGGTTCATTCTTTAGATTTCTTTTGTTTCAATATTATTAAAATGGAAGTCTCAATGTAGTCCATCATGGCAGAACTACTTCTTGTGCCATCTCTTGCCTTGGGCTGTATGTGGGACATCATTAGTTACTCTCAAGTAGTATTGCTTTTGGACATGTTTGCCCAATCTTCTAATAAGAAGTAACCAAAAGTATAAATTAATCATTTTTATTTCTTTTCATAACTCCAATACATTTACAGTAAGTGGAGTGGCTGTGCATGATATACTTCAGTGAATGCCTTTACCTTAATAAGTGCAGCCACAGAAAGGTGACTCTAAAGGACCTTAAATTAACCCTAACCATTGATACCCGTTCTTCACCTCTAAAAATATAAAGGTCAGCTAAAATTGTTTCATATGTGTAAGTGCAGGTGAGTCTGGAGTTTCCCCCGATGGCAGATATTGGTGGAAAGTAGGCTTGGGCACGTTTGATTTCCACATGCTTGATCCTTTGTACCAACAGGAGATATAGTGCTGCTCACCATTATTGGCACCTCTTCATTTTATTTATGCCCCATCCTGGTATATATATCCCCCATCATCCTGGTATATACACTGCTGCTCATCATTATTGGCACCCCTTCATTTTTTCATAGACTGTACAATATCTTAAGAAATAAATGGAAATGTACCAAAGTTATATCCTCAAGATTTTTTAATTAGTGGTCCAAAGTAATACAACAATAAAACATTGTTTTGAAGAAACAGAATAAACAGCATGTGCAGCAATAAAGGCACCCCTAATTAATACTTGGTTGCACACCCTTTAGCATTGCTGACAGCCTCCAAGTGTTTTTGTAGCCATCTATAAGCTTCTTGCACTTCTCAGATGGAGTTTTCTCCCACTCTTCCTTTGCAGTTTGTTCAAGTTCTTGAATGTTTGCAGGGTTCTTTTTCCCAATGGCAGATTTCAGCTCACCCCAAAGATTTTCAAAGGGATTGAGGTCAGGACTCATTGCTGTCCATTTTAAAACAGTCCATTTTTCCTTTTTCAACCATTCCTCTGTACATTTGGATGTGCGCTTTGGGTCATTGTCTTGCTGGAGGACCCATTATCTTCAACTCAAACCAAGTTTTCTTACACTATGTAGGACATTTCGCTCTAGAATCTCTTGATAATTCTCTGATTTCATGATTCCTGTGATTTGGTCAAGATCTCCAGTACCAGACGCAGCAAAGCAACCCCACAGCATTATAAATCCTCCACCATGCTTAACTGTTGGTAAAGTGTTCTTTTCCTAATAAGCTTCATTGTGCCGTCTGTCAACAAACCATTGTTTTGCTTGGCCAAAAATGTCTATTTTTATTTCATCTGTTCACAGAACATTTGTCCAGAAGGATTGTGGTTTGTCAGGGTACTCTTTGGAACTGATAAGTTGTTCCTTTTTATGTCTTTCCTTCAGCAATGGTTTCTTCCTTGGCCTTTTCTCTTAAATCTCTGCTTGGTTTAGTGTGCTTTGTATGGTACTTGTTGAAACCAAGACCCCAGACTGCTCCAGGCTGGCCTTTAGGTCTTTGGCTGTTTGACATGGTGTTTTTTCCACCATTTGCACCAACTTTTGAAGACATCTCTTGTCAATTTTCCTCTTTCCCCCACGCCCAGGGAAGTTTTTGACTTTTCCATGCTTAGAAAACTTCATAATAACATTGTGCACTGTTGAAACTGGGATACCAAGGTCTTTGGAGATGGACTAATACCCTTTGGAGGTCTTGTGTTTGGTAATAATAGCAGTTCTAATGTCCTCAGACAGCAACTTTGTCTTCACCATTATGACAAAGGAACAGGGCCTACCATGTGTTATGATCTGCAACATGTACTAAGGAAAGATAAGGGAAAACTGTCCCTACAGTAAAACTAAGCTGAATCCCTACATTCCTTGCGAACAGACCCGCCTTAGTCCTCGGCTAGTCTGAATGAAGACCTATAGCATAAGGGGGGGGTCCCTAAAAGAACTAAGGACTGGGACAAAAATGGGACACCTCCTAAACAGAGAAGTTGTTGCAGAACACAAAAAAGACAAACAGACAAAAAAGTACTAAAGGTCCCAGAAGGACCAAACGAACTGACAGAAAAAGGCACAGAAGCACCTGGCTAGAGAAGCAGTCAAACACTGAAGTCCAGCACAGCAAAGAGAGGCGAAACTCAGACCACACCTCTTGATTGTCCGCCACAAAACAGCGCAAAAACTGTTCAACATCCTGGTTCTTTCTTTCAGTCTGTGCATTAGACTCAGGATGATACCCAGACGAAAATGACAAATGGACTCCCAACCTGTCACAAAAAGCACACCAAATTCGAGCCACAAACTGAAGTCCTCTATCAGAAACAATATCCGTCGGAACGCCATGGAGCTTGACAATCTCCTTAACAAATGCCTTAGTGAGTGTCTTGGCGCAGGGCAACTTAATGAATGGAACCAAATGACACATCTTACTAAAACGGTCCACGACCACCCAGATGACAGTAAAACCCTCGGACACAGGGAGATCAGTAATAAAATCCATTGTGAGATGCGTCCAAGGCGAACTAGGAACCTCCAGAGGGCAAAGAAACCCCGCAGCAGGAGTATGTGAATCCTTTGACCTAGCACACACAGTACATTGACGCACCCACTTGATGACTTCCTTCTGCCATCCAGGCCACCAAAAACTGCGACTGATAAGTCTCTTAGTCTCCGAAATTCCTGGATGACCTGCCAACCGAGACTCATGACACTCCACAAACAAATCTCTCCTAAAGGCTCTAGGCACAAACAACCTCCCATGGGGAGTGTTAGATGTAGCATCATCTTGAGCTTTCAGAATCCCATTCTCCAAAATGGAGTCCAATGCCGCCACCACAACTCCTTTCTGTAAAATGCTCTCCTCCTCCTCAGCACCGACCATAGGAGAGAAGCTGCGAGATAAAGCATCGGCTTTAACATTCTTAGTACAAGAGATATAGGTAACAGAAAAATGAAACTGAGAAAAAAAAAGTGCCCACCTAGCTTGATGGGCCTTCAAGCGCTTGGCAGCATCCAGATAGACCAAATTCTTATGATCTGTGAAAACCTGAATAGGAAATCTAGCGCCTTCCAAAATATGAAACCAATGTTCAAATGCGAGTTTAATAGCCAGCAACTCCCGATTTCCAACATCATAATTCAGTTCGGTTTCCAAAAATTTTTTCGAAAAGAAGGAGCAAGGATGTTATCCATCCTTGTTCTCCTGAGACAATGCTGCTCCGACCCCCACCGATGAAGCATCGACCTCGACCAAAAAAGACTTGGTCTCATCAGGCTGCATAAGGATAGGGGCATAACTGAACCTTTCTTTGAGATACTCAAACGCTTCAATGGCCTCAGTAGTCCACTGGACCGTATTCGCTCCTTTCCTGGTGAGATCAGTCAGAGGCTTAACAATTACAGAAAAATTCTTAATGAATTTCCTGCAATAATTGGCAAAACCCAAAAATCTCTGTATAGATTTCAAACCAATAGGCCTAGGCCATTCCTGCACAGCCTTCACCTTCACAGGGTCCATCTCAAAGCCCTCGCTGTAGACAATGTAGCCCAAAAAACTAATTTTCTGCACAGCGAACTCACATTTCTCCAGCTTAGCAAAGAGTGAATTATCACTCAATAGCTGCAAAACTTCACGTACACTCTGCCAATGGGACTCTAGATCTGGTGAATAAATCAAAATGTCATCCAAATACACAACCACATTCTTACCAATCAAAGGTCTCAGGATGTCATTAATAAGGTTCTGAAAAAATGCAGGTGCATTGGTAAGACCAAAAGGCATCACCAGATTCTCAAAATGACCTTCAGTACC
This sequence comes from Phyllobates terribilis, assembly GCF_046119375.1. Lineage (NCBI taxonomy): Eukaryota > Metazoa > Chordata > Amphibia > Anura > Dendrobatidae > Phyllobates > Phyllobates terribilis. Next base: position 229,183,126 of record NW_027362763.1, read on the forward strand.
AGAGTGTTAAAAGCAGTTTTCCATTCATCACCCTCCTTCACTCGTAACAAATTGTATGCCCCCCGGAGATCAATTTTAGAGAACCACTTGGCCCCCACCAACTGGTTAAACAAGTCAGGAATTAATGGCAATGGGTAGGAATTGCATACGGTAATCTTATTAATTTCACGAAAATCCAGACATGGACGTAAACCCCCGGCCTTTTTTTAACAAAGAAAAATCCAACTGCCACAGGCGACTTAGAAGGTCTAATGTGACCAGCAGCCAGGCTAGTCTGTATGTACTCCTCCAAGGCCTTTCTTTCAGGGAAAGTCAGATTAAACAAGCGACACTTGGGAAGAGTAGCTCCAGGAACAAACTCAATGGCGCAATCATAATCCCTATGAGGAGGTAAAACTTGCGACTCTTCCTCTGAAAAAACCCTACAAAAATCTTGAATAGGTACAGGTAATTCTCCTTTTTCCACAGCCGCAATGCGACCATTACAATATTTATCATAGCACTTCGGAATCCAAGACTTAATCACATTAGTAGACCAGTCCAACAAAGGATTGTGCAGTTTTAACCAAGGCAATCCTAGAACGACCGGAGAGGGAAAATTATCTAATACAACCAAGTCCAAAATTTCTTGGTGAACTCCATTGATAGTGAGGGGAAATGCAGCAACCTTGTTAGTAATACATTTCAAGGGAGTGTTATCAATTGCAATCACAGAAATAGGTGATGACAAAGGTTTGGATTTCAATTTAAGGTTTTCCAAAAACCCTTTATCAATCACATTAAATGTTGAACCACAATCCACAAATACCTGAAATTCAACCACATTTTCCTGCAAAGTAGTACTCCCAGAAAGAAATACTCCTGCAGAGCATAAACAAGCTATACGAGAGTAACTGACCTTTTTTTTCCTTACTTAAACGAAGCTCACAACACTTAATCAAATGGTCAGCTTTACCACAATAAAGACACAATCCCTCGGCGAACCTCCGGTCTCTTTCCTGATAGGGGAGCGACTTCGCCCCAACCTCCATCGGTTCTCCGCCATCAGAGCAGATTTTCTGGGGACTAGGACCTAGCATTACAGGAGTCTTTTCCTCATTCTCAGGTGCAGGGAATGCAATTAGCAAATCCTTAACCCTTTCACTCAGACCAGCAAGAAAAAGACATTTCAGAGCTGGATCATTCCATTTAACTTCTGAGGCCCATCTTCTGAAGTGTGTGCAATAATTTTCAACATCACCTGACCCCTGATTCAAATGCCTGAGTTCTGCCTCAGAAGATGAGATTCGATCAGGATCGTCATATAATAGCCCCATAGCAGAAAAAAATTCTTCTACAGACCTTAAACATGGATCATTAGGTTGGAGAGAATAGGCCCACCCCTGTGGTTCTTTGAGCAAAAGTGACATAATAAAACCAATGCGCTGTGATTCATTCCCAGAGGACCTTGGTCTCAAACAAAAATATAACAAATAAGCATTTTTAAAGGAAAAAAAATCTTGCTGTTTACCATAAAAAACATCAGGCAGTCCTACCTTGGGTTCCACAAAATGCACTTCAGAACAGCTAGTCACGTGTTGCTGGAGCTCGGCCACCTCCAGAGACAATCCCTGCAGGCGTTGAGCCAAATCCTGGACGGAAACCATACTGATCCCCAAATTTCTTTCCTTTTAGTTTTTTTGGGCTGGACTTACTGTTGTGATCTGCAACATGTACTAAGGAAAGATAAGGGAAAACTATCCCTACAGTAAAACTAAGCTGAATCCCTACGATGTAGTGGGCTGCCTGTTCCTTGTGAACAGAACTGCCTTAGTCCTCGGCTAGTCTGAACGAAGATCTATAGCATAAGGGTAGGGGTCCCTAAAAGAACTAAGGACTGGGACAAAAATGGGATACCTCCTGAACAGAGAAGTTGTTGCAGAACACAAAAAGACAAACAGACAAAAAAGTACTAAAGGTCCCAGAAGGACCAAACGAACTGACAGAGAAAGGCACAGAAGCACCTGGCTAGAGAAACAGTCAAACACTGAAGTCCAGCACAGCCAAAAGGGCGGAGCTGGAATATAAAGGCAGATGGTCACGTGACCGCAAAACACAAGATGGAAAAAACAAACAGGAGGGTTCTAACACCATGTTGTTTTTTAAAACACTGAAGTCATCATTCATTGGCTAATTCATGTCACATGGGCACCGACAATTAATCACAGGTGAATCTCTTTTGTGATTTACAACAGACGAGTCAAAATGTGTTTCCATACTAGATTAATGTAAAGGGTGCCAATACCAGTGACACAGCAAGCTTTACATTTTTCTATTTTTCCCTCCCATTGTATTTTGTTTTAATTTATTGTTTATCATTTGCTCTTTTGTATTTAACATAAGTGCTCTATACAAAAAATCAGTTTCTCTTGTTTCATTTTTTTTCAGGAGATATTCCACATTATGTACTTAAACTTTATGGGTACCAATAACGATGAGCAGGACTGTATGCCCCTGTCAGATGGAGCTAGCAGTGATCTATTCTCCACTCAAACATCAGTAGCTCAACTCAGCCGTATTGGAGAATTAGAAGGAACAGCTTTTATAGGTGATTAGGAATCCTAAAGGGGTTATCTGGTCTTAAACTACAAGTACAAGTCTGCAGTCACTTTATGTGACTGCAGACTTGTGAATCCTCACATCGCGTACACTGCACGCAATTAAGATTCTCTGGTGCCAGCAATGGGAGCGGGTGGTCATGTGACCCCAAGTATGTGATATGCATACTCCCAGCCACAATCTGACTAGACTGTTTCCAGCTTTGTTCAATACACTCACATTGAGGGAGGCAGAACCCATCTAGTCGGAATGTGGCCGGAAGTATGCAAATCACATACTTCCGGTCACATGACCACCCGGTCCCGGTGCTGGCAGCGGAGAATTCTCACAGCACGCACATAGAGTGACTGCAAACTTGTAGTTTAAGACCGGACAACCCCTTTAAGTCATTAAGTGGTTTTTCGTACTTTTATTTTTTAGAATTTCCTCCTTTATTTATACCATGGAAAATTATGTCCAATTGTAATGAAAAAAGGAAAACAGCAAATACGATTTAAAAATTTCAATTGTAGGTTGGTTTTGTGAGATTGGTAATATATTCAGCTGTATCACCACAGTGTTTGCATGAGTAGAAGTAGCAGTTGTGATTTGCTGCCGCTGTTGTGCATTCTTAACAATCCCTTATCTCCAAAGCAAGTAACACTTGTATATTATTCACACCCCAAGGAAAACACAAACTAGAAATGATTTGCTTTGTAATGTGTGTCAGTGGGGGTTACACATTATTTCATCACATGAAGAAAGTTATTTGATAAATAAAATGATTTACCACCGTGAATAAATTAAATGCCGCTTTTATAGAGATTCAATGTAAAATGAACTTGTATATTTCATCTTTTCATTTAAAGGGCCAAAAGATATCAAACACAAAGTGTCTACACATGTGTAAAACTTGATGGACATTTGTCTTTTTTTGAGCTATAGAACTATATATATAAAGCAGCCAATATCATCTACACATACGCATGTAGATCGTTCTGGAGGTTCTCAGAACTAGGAATATGTAAGATATGATAGTGATTATTGGGGCAGACATTATTATTACTATTTATTATTATTATAGCGTCATTTATTCCAGGGTGCTTTACTTGTGAAAAAAGGGGGTATACATAGCAAAAACACTTACAATAATCTTAACAAAACAAGTCAGCGACTTGTACAGGAGGATAGAGGTCCCTGCCCGTGAGGGCTCACAATCTACAAGGGATGGGTGAGGATACAGTAGGTGAGGGTAGAGCTGGTAGTGCAGCGGTATGGTGGAGCGAGGATTACTGCAGGTGGTAGGCTTTTCGGAAGAGGGGGGTCTTCAGGTTCCGTTTGAAGGTTTCCACAGTAGATGAGAGTCTGATATGTTGAAGTAGAGAGTTCCAGAATAGGGGGGATGCACGGGAGAAATCTTGTATGCGATTGTGGGAAGAGGAGATAAGAGGGGAGTAGAGGAGGAGATCTTGTGAGGATCAGAGGTTGTATGCAGGTAAGTACAGGGAGACTAGGTCACATGTATGGTGGAGACAGGTTGTGGATGGCTTTGCATGCCAGGGTTAGGATTTTGAACTGGAGTCTCTGGGCAATGGGGAGCCAGTGAAGGGATTGACAGAGGGGAGAGGCCAGGAAATAGCGGGGGGGGGGGGGGAACAGGTGGATTAGTCGGGCAGCAGAGTTTAGGATAGATTGGAGGGGTGCGAGAGTGTTAGAAGGGAGGCCACAGAGCAGGAGGTTGCAGTAGTCGAGGAGGGAGATGATGAGGGCATGCACTAGTGTTTTTGCAGAGTCTTTGCTGAGGAATGTGCGGATCCAGGAGACATGTCCATCTCCTTCTCCCCAACTTCTGAAATCAGAGCTTGGGTCATATTCAAAACTGGAAAATGCTTGCTTAGGACATACATAGTTTTAAGGCCTTGTCTTCTAGACCTTTTCTTTTCATACGCTCTGATAGGGTTTTCACATATATTTGACCTTACAGCCTTCATTCCACCTATTGTAGGTTCTATGAGATCAGTTTTGTGATCTGTGCAATCAGTTTTGCCTCCAGACATCTTCCTAAGAGAGGCAGAGAAGTCATTTTTCAGTTTGGCTATGAATATCAGACATGTACATAAAGTGCACAACTTTTATCATTCTTTTTTTTTCCAGTAGACTGAAAAAATAGCGGGCTCGGCAATATTGTTCCATGTAAAGCAGACCTTAGGGCATATGGATGTAATAGAGAATGGTCCTGTGCTTCAGAATTAACTCTATGAGCACGAGTGATGAACCACTAATTATTACTGGCTTTTTATTTTCTTTATTGGACCATCCACTTATTGTAATACTAAATTCACCCTTTAGTGACTGTTGTAGGGAAATCTATATCTGGAGTAGGGTATGTGCACATGTTAAAGAGGTTGTCCACTACTTTTACATTGATGGCCTATCCTTAGGATAGGTCATCAATGTCTGATCGGCCGGGGTCTGACACCCGGCACCCCCGCTGATCAGCTGCTATGGGTGTTGGCGGCAGCCGGCCGGAAGTACTCACTTGTGTAGCTGCGCCATCTATTTGTAGTGTCTGCTGCAGGGTACTACACATCTGCTTCCTATTGATTTGAATAGGAGGCAGATGTGTAGTACCCTGGGGCAGCCACTACAAGTAGACGGAGCAGCTCGGCAAGTGAGTATTCCCGAGAACAGCTGACTGTGGGGGTACCGGGTGTCACACCCCGGCTGATCAGACATTGATGACCTATTCCAAGGATAGGCCATTAATGTAAAAGTAATGGACAACCTCTTTAAGTATTTGCAGCAGATTTTTCTGCTGCAAAAAACAGAGTGCTGGCAGGAAAAAGGCGGCGTAAAATATGCACATTTTTGCATGGGTTTTTATTTGCATTTTTTCCCCATTATTTTAAATAGGTGAAAAACTCTGCAAAAATGCTGAAAGAACCGACATGCTGCAGATTTGAAAAAACGCTTTGAAGGTTAAAAGATGCAAGATAAAAATGAGCAGCATGCACATGAGATTTCAGAAATGTCACTCGCTTTGCTGGTAGTGTAAAACACTATGGTTTTTTCCATTGCAAAAACATGAAGAGAGAAATGTGGAAAAAAGGCTACGTGTGAGAAAACCCAAAGTCTCAACCTGTGAGAATTGCCGATTGCCAGTGGTTTTAGAAACTGGATCATCTAAAGGCCACGTATTGTATTTAAATAAAATATCCATGGCAAATAAAATTATTGTATTCTATTAATACAGCATGTGTAGCATCTGTAGCAAAATGACTGGCAAGAAATAGAAATGTTCTTCCCCAAGAAATGTCCACAGTTCGTGTTGCTATTAGGGAGATCCCTTCTAATTCTTACTCATGATAGGGATTCTAGTACAGATGATGGGTCAATAGTAGCAGAACTGTAAACCTGATGACTGCCATACACATTTTCTTTAAATCAATTATTCATATATCACTGAGCTTTCATTTAATAATAGTATTTGTAAAACAATATACAGAGAAATCAGAAAAATGCAGCAAAAACATAAGTGCCAAAATGGAGCAATGGAAATGAGCATGTTACATCAAATAGTAGATGTGCAGAAAATCCTAGCAGCCCATTACTCTGTCTATGTCTGTGGCAGGTTCCAATTCTGCTTAGCACTAGGGGACGCTTGCACAGTAGGGGTCCTACATAGCTACTGGATGGGGGGACACTAGGGATTATATACAATTCTTTTGCAGCAGATCCTGGTTTTGAGAAATAAATAGCTCATGTTATTCTTTTATTAATTTCCTTTTCAAATGAAGATTCCATAGCAGTGGGGTATGAACTGAAAGAATATTGTACCCTGCTATAAATGATTATGGAGAACAGAGGTAACTTCAAAGTTTTATGCCCCTCACACACCCCATATAAGATATAGAAAATAGTTCTGGAAAGAAAAGTGTCTCTTTTTATCAACTATCAATCTTTGTATCTCTTTATCAACTATCTATCTATCTGTCTATCTTTCTAAACTATCTATTAACTATCTATGTATGTATTTATTAATTATCTATTCATCAACTACCTATCATCTATCTATCTAGCTATCTATCTATCTATCTATCGATCTATTACCTATCCATGTATCTATCTATCTATTAATCAATCAACTATCTATCTATTATCTATCTATCCATGTATCTACCTATTATCTATCTATCTATCTATCAATCTCTATGTATCAACTATTTATCTATCTATCTATTATTTATTACCTATCCATGTATTAACCTATTATCTATCAATGTAGCCATCTATTATCTATCTCTTAACTATGTGTTGGTATTTCTGTCTATCTATCTATTATTATTCTGTTTATTAATTTACATTTAAATATATTTATTTTTATTCATTTAATGTTTTTTATCTATTATTTATCCTATTTACAGTACAAATCTATCCATCCCATACCTACTTTTCTATCTTTCTGGCTGTCTATCTATCTATTTTTCATATATCTAATGATTATTCCTCTGTCATATACCTTTCTATATATTTTAGATATTTATCTCTCTATATGTCTATCTAGCTCATAGCTGTATCAATAAATCTACTAATTATCTCTGCAACATCTATCTCTGTTATCTACATGAACAGATATAGGAAAAGCCTGCACTGCCATCAGAGTAGGAGAAACAATATTGGATCTGTTCTCCAGATAATATACATCCATAGATCTACCTATATAAACCTGGTAAGAAATAGCAGCTCCCATCCATCCACAGTCATTTGTGAAATGCTCTGACTTGGTTCTCTCCGCATTCCTGGAGGAGGGAATGAGCCTATGGGTCATATCACAGCTATAGGATCAAACGCACTGACCTTTGCTCTCTGGTGCCAGTGAACTGTGATTGTGGATAAATCAATACTGTCTCATTCAAGTTTATCAATCAGCTTCACATTCACATTGACTTTTTTCGGGTTTTGCAGCAACACTATGGTAAAGCACAGGCAGAGCTGACATGGCAGAGCACAAAGCGCAGGAGCCTGTGCACATCACATTGGCACACTATATTAGTTGCATTCTTCTACTTGGTTTGATTGGGCATAATGAACCTGAGAGAGTATAAATTACCTCCTGCACAACCCTCCAAAGACGCCTGATGACAGCAAAACAGCTTAAACTAATGTCCACAAACTGCTGCATGAGAGCAATTGTTCTCTTCTGCGACCATTAAAATCACATTAACGAATTCTGCATTAAACATAGAGGGGTCATATTTAGGAAAATAGATACATTTATTTACAATGAAACCACTTGGAATCCATTATGAATTTCAACGAATTTATTTTTTCCTAGGCTGCAGTGAACTGGATTAGTAGCCATTTACTACCAATGTGCGAATACATTACTAATGTGCATAGAACATTGTGATCAGTCCATAGATGCACTGTATGACTGTATTATAGATGCTAATAGGCACAGGTTTATTTTCCATCAGTAACCTTGCTGTAGCCTTCAGAAGTCCTTCTGGTCCTGGCTGCTTTCTCAGACATGTAAAGTATAACTATTTCTATAGTCTATCGTCCGGAAATCTGTGGGGAGAACTGCACAGAAACCTTTATAAAGAGATTAGGAGGTTTCAGTGGCTCCATTCATGTCTTCATAGTTAATAGAGAGTGTGGAAATATTGCACAGGTTATAGAGTAGCCTGTTTGATATCTATAATGTATGCCTGTTGTGAATAGTCAGATTGTAGAGACACTTGTTGAATTAGATCGTATCAAATATTTGTGTGATGGTCGATCCCCATCCATCTCCAGCTGTATATATATATATATATATATATATATATATATATATATATATACACACACACACACAATGCAACACAACATATATACACAACAATGTATCCACCTCCTCTAACCTCGTCCTACCATCTGAGCAGGAGAAAGACAAAGCCTAGTTTTTGTGCCAAAGGGTTAATGTGAAAGCTATAAGTAAGTAGATATTATTACATACATACACATACATGCAAACATATATAACTGCAGACACTACATATATATATAGCATGCACATATTTGCGTGTATATATACACACACATACTGTATATGTGTATACTATATAAATATATATATATAGTGTCTGTATTTGTATATGCATGCATGTATGTAATAATATGTATATATGATAATATGCATGAATATATACATATTATTACATTTACTGTATATACCTATATATGTTTGTTTGTATGCATGTATGTACATTTATAAGAAAACATGCAATTATACTGTACTTTACATCTGCTTATATCCATGCATGTGGAAATTCAGTATATCTGCCTATCTATCTCTGTGTCTGTATACATGCGTATGTGTGTGTCTACATATATATATATATATATATATATATATATATATATATATATATATACATATACATATATATGGATACATATACATATATATATATATATATATATATATATATATATATATATGGACACACACACACACACACATATATATATATATATATATATATATATATATATATATATATATATATATATATATATATATGTCACTTTCTCTTCTTTCCCTTTATGGTTCTGGTTTAGAACAAGCACCTATCTATCACAGAGTCGCAGGTCTGCAGTGTGAGCAGCTCTGCCCCGGCTAAACTTTACAGGGGACAATCCAAGTTCCAGAGCATGAGCAGCAGCATGGGGACTAGTTGGGGGCAGTGACATGATTTGGCGTTCACGGATGAGGGGCTGCTGGTTATTCTGAAGAGTGAACACTAATCTCCTACAAGCCCCCCGTATAATGCTGCAGAATGTGGTGCACTGGCCGCACCTGCACTGTGAATAGAGCACATTCTCTGCACAGGACACGCTGCTTTCAGCGCTCTCAATGAGGCAGCCCCTCAATGGACATACTCCTTTCTCTGCCAGCTTTGATCACACAAAATGTCTTCTAATTTGTTCTTTTTCATTGTAACAGCATTTTCTTGTCTCTTCTTTATTTCTCTTCATTTCCCCAAATCACAAATCTGGAAATCACCAACAAAGGTTTTGCCTTCATTTAGCTGTCAATGAGCCAGCTCTATAAACTCACCCTGCCACCTACTTCACTGAGGAGTGCCCTGCTAGTAATACACCCATGGCTTCTCACTATTTCTACAAACTATTTATCAATGTCTAAAGATATATAGATGGATAGGTAATATATAGATAGATAATAAATTGATTGATAATAGATAGATAGATAGATAGATAGATAGATAGATAGATAGATAGATAGATAGATAGATAGATAGATAATGGAACATTCTCCTTTTCTTTTGCAGTTGATTGGGAGCATCAATATTTCAAAACAATATTTGGATCTTTGAATACAATGACCCTGTCTGCAGAACCGATCTAAACTTATATTTTGCATCAGTTCGAATTCCATTAAAAGTGAAAGGATAGGTTTAAAATATTATTTCCTAATTATTGACAATGACAGAACTGTTTAAATGCAAGTGTACACTTAGTTATAGAGGACACCTAAATATAACAGGCTGCGTTTATGGGTGTTGTTGGAAGGGAAAACACTAACAAATTGAAACACACTGGAAAATAATTTATCTATCTATCTATCTATCTATCTATCTATCTATCTATCTATCTATCTTTATGTCTATCTATATTTCTAGCTTTCTATCTACCGATCTTTCTATCTCATATATGTAGATAAGTATGTGTGTATGTAAGATGATGGATAGATAAATAAATAGATAGATAGATAGATAGATAGATAGATAGATAGACAGAAATATAGATAAACAAATATAGATAAATAATGAATGGATGGATGGGTAGATAGATAATGGATGAATAGATAGATAGACAGAAATATAGATAAATAAATAAATAATTTATGGATTGATAGATAAGTGGATGGATGGATGGATAGATAGATAATGGATGGATAGATAGATAATGTATAGATAGATAGATAGATAGATAGATAGATAGATAGATAGATAGATACATGGGCAAACTGCACTAAAAAAAAACTGTAAAGTAGCTAAAATTGCCTTTTTTAGGATTGACATTGTTTATTGAAATTTCGAATTTTCACGCATCCTCCATAGAAAAAAAAGATACTCACTTTATTTTATTAGCTTTAAAAACTGATTAAGGAAAAATTTATTGATTTAGGAACTAGAACATTCACCTGGCGGAGTTTGAAGTATATATGTAAACTTCATACATATATACTTCATTCATATATCTATATCTAAGAAGCAAGTGTAGTGAATTAGTTGCAGCCATCGCTGTGGGAAGTAGTGTGCACATGCCCCTGTGCTGTTTGTGCTGTTTGTAGTGTGCACATGCCCCTGTGCTGTTTGTAGTGTGCACATGCCCCTGTGCTGTTTGTGCTGTTTGTAGTGTGCACATGCCCCTGAGCTGTTTGTGCTGTTTGTAGTGTGCACATGCCCCTGTGCTGTTTGTAGTGTGCACATGCCCCTGTGCTGTTTGTGCTGTTTGTAGTGTGCACATGCCCCTGTGCTGTGTGTGCTGTTTGTAGTGTGCACATGCCCCTGTGCTGTTTGTAGTGTGCACATGCCCCTGTGCTGTTTGTAGTGTGCACATGCTCCTGTGCTGTTTGTAGTGTGCACATGCCCCTGTGCTGTTTGTGCTGTTTGTAGGGTGCACATGCCCCTGTGCTGTTTGTGCTGTTTGTAGTGTGCACATGCCCCTGTGCTGTTTGTAGTGTGCACATGCCCCTGTGCTGTGTGTGCTGCGTGTAGTGTGCACATGCCCCTGTGCTGTTTTTGCTGCTTGCAGTGTGCACATGCCCCTGTGCTGTTTGATGTGTGCACATCCCCCTGTGCTGTTTTTATAGTGTGCACATGCCCCTGTGCTTTTTGTGCTGTTTGTAGTGTGCACATGCCCCTGTGCTGTGTGTAGTGTGCACATGCCCCTGTGCTTTTTGTGCTGTTTGTAGTGTGCACATGCCCCTCTGCTGTTTGTGCTGTTTGTAGTGTGCACATGCCCCTGTGCTGTGTGTAGTGTGCACATGCCCCTGTGCTGTTTGTGCTGTTTGTAGTGTGCACATGCCCCTCTGCTGTTTGTGCTGTTTGTAGTGTGCACATGCCCTGTGCTGTTTGTAGTGTGCACATGCCCTTGTGCTGTTTGTAGTGTGCACATGCCCCTGTGCTGTTTGTGCTGTTTGTAGTGTGCACATGCCCCTCTGCTGTTTGTGCTGTTTGTAGTGTGCACATGCCCCTGTGCTGTTTGTGCTGTTTGTAGTCTGCACATGCCCCTGGGCTGTTTGTCCCCCCTGTTGTCCATATCATATCTGTGCAGCAAAGGCTGATTGCAACACCACACAGCCCTGCAGCCCATCCTCACTTTGATGTATGGCCAACACTTTGCTTCCTCCAAGACACAAGTCAACATTTGTTTTTGGCATTACAATGCAGTTAATTTGCTTTTGAAAAAAAAATGATGCTAAGAAGACACTTTTTAATTCAATGTAAAACATCCACGGGGGTCTAAGAGAAAATGACTACAAGAGCCATAGACACAAATAACTACATTACCAAGACGTCCCTATATCTCCAAGCTTCATTAATATGGATCACCCTCCCCAGTTCATCTCCAAAAGCCAGTTCTCCCCTGGAAAATAGCACTTTGGGACAAATTGTGGGGGAGATCAATCACTACTAATGCAGCAAGGTTCAGTGCAGTAACCAGAGGAACCATTTACACCTTCAAATAGGAGCTGCTCAGATTTAAGACTAAAGGTCATACATCAGGCAAGAAATAAATGATTATGAATTGGTAAATGTGCCTCCTGGCTATGAACTGGTTCTTTCCATTTATCATTTCTTGGGAGGGGGGTATTTTTATGTTTTATATCATCTGGCATCTTGGGATCAAATGTAGGAGAACTAGATAGTGAGAAATGTGAATATGTTCCCAAGTTTTATTATATCATAAGCTTCATGACTGAAGCTGGACTTAGCCCCATTTTTTTTTGCTTTATTCTGGTGCGAACTTTTGTTGGGTTGCATTGGTCACAAACTTCAAATAATTCTAAACAGAAGGTCCAATATAGAAAAGAAACTGTCCTGAACTGCTGGAGAATCGCAGGATGAACTTATGGCCCTTGTGACAGGACCGAAAAAAGTTGATGGCAATTCATGTCTAATGTGAACCACACACAAGAAGCTGACATTAGAAAGCCAGAGTCCTGGGGAATAGCTGCACTCACCCTCCAGAGCACAGGCAAGCTCAGGTCAGCCAGGGCTCAGGACTGAATGCACTGAGCTAGCAAACAGCCCCAGAAAGGAAGCCCATCAATCCGAATTCACTGTCGGAATAATGTGTCTGTAGAAGAGTTTATGTAGTCCTGCAGAAGAAACACACTATGTGGCTCTCATGGATTTTTGTAGAAAAAAATTCTTACTACTACAGACACACATGACTTAGCATCTATCTATCTATCTATCTATCTATCTATCTATCTATCTATCCATCTATTTATCCTCATATCTATCTATCTATCTATCTATCCATCTATTTATCCTCATATCTATCCATCTATCTATCTATCTTTCTATCTATCTATCTATCTATCCATCTATTTATCCTCATATCTATCTATCTATCTATCTATCCATCCATCTATTTATCCTCATATCTATCTATCTATCCATCCATCTATTTATCCTCATATCTATCTATCTATCTTACTATCCATCTATTTATCTCATATCTATCTATCTTTCTTTCTATCTATCTATCTATCTATCTATCTATCTATCTATCTATCCATCCATCTATTTATCCTCATATCTATCTATCTATCTATCTATCTTACTATCCATCTATTTATCTCATATCTATCTATCTATCTATCTATCCTTCTATATATCTATCTATCTATCTATTATCTGTATATATCTATCTATCTACTATCTATTTATGTATTATCTCTATCTATCTATTATCTCTATCTATCTATAATATCGATCTGTGTTAACTATTTTCTATCTATCTATCTATCTATCTATCTATCTATCTATCTATCTTTCTATCTTTCCATTTATCATCCATTTATCATCCATATCTATATTATATTCATGAAAGTTGTTATATGGCATAAACAAAGATACTTTGACCATTTGAATACATAAAATGTACTTTATATTTACAAATATTTTGTAACTTACCTAATATTTTAGGAGTAGTTTGCATGATATAACACAAATCATTAAATCAGTATACTGAAAACAAAAAAAAAAGAAAAATCAATCAAACAAACAAGCAACCAAAAAAAGCCTATTGTTGTATTCATGGCTCTTCTTTAATTATTTTTATACAGATATAGCAGTGCTGAGTTTGTTCAGTAACTGTTACTATCCCACAGCACGATGACTGTTAGTGATTTTTACTATAAAGGTTCATATCATTGACACAGAAATATCGTATGGACATCTACTGGATAGAAAAAAAATCCGAATGTTTTATTGGTGTTTTTACACAATAGTTGCAGCATATTTGTTATGTCTCTGCCACTAAACGTCCTCTCTTTTTCTCTTCTTTCAGTCACTTCATTGTCCTCTATTATTTTTATAGCGTCTTTAGGGAAAAAAAATCAAACCAGTTGCCATTTGTTTGACTTTTTTTTTTTTTTTTTAAAAAATGCTTGTAGACTTTGTGTAATTGCTTTCAAATGTTTTCATAAATTACCGTTAGAGATGTGTCATAGTAAATTACCTTAGTAATAAAATGTAAAACATGCAAATGGCTCTTGCCTTTATTACGATGTAAACCATTGGTTGCTATGCACTATTTCACTTGTCAGTGGCACAATCTGCAGCTGGAGTCTATGGGAAGGCACAGTGTGATAACAGGCAGCCAGAACCTCTGGTGTAATCTAGCAGGCAGAGTAGGGTGCGGGTCATTTCCTCGTCCCCCGCAGAAAACACATTATCCCTACCATATTTACATACTTTTTAATATTTGTCAAACATCCATAAATTATAAATTAATGAAATGTTCGACAGTCTTCACAGATCAGGCTAATGAAGGCATTTACCTATCTAGTCATGGGCTGTCTGCAAGTAATGACATATGTATCTATGATCTGCTTTATTGACTTTTATGACAAGTATTCATGGAGATGGAGCCTGTGACTTGTCATCATTTGCTCCAGGTAAAAGCAATGGCACTTATCCCATAAACCTATTTAAAGGGGCACTTAACATACAGTGAAAAGTTTCTAAAAAGTGAAGGGCTGCTAATATCATTGACATATATGTATGTAAACATTGCTGGAGGTTCTCAGAACTGAAGTTACTGGATAAAGCAGTAATCTTCAGGGGAGACAGTTTTCTGGATTTTCCTTTATAATACATCACAGGCAGCATCTCCCAAAGCTTAATGGTGACTAGAAATTAGATAGAATTCCTGATGTAATGGTTTTAGAGAATTGTGTATATATATATATATATATATATATATATATATATATATATTTATGTATATATTTATATCTTGTGTGGGTGTATATACTGTATATACATATATATATATATGTATATATATATATATACACACAAATGTATGTCATATATATATGCATACAGCTTGTATGGATGTATATATATATATATATATATATATATATATATATATATATATATACATACACACACACATATATGTTTTATATATATATATATTATATACTATATATATATATTGCACTATTGTAGCTGTTAATAATAATAATTATATATATGTGTGTGTGTATACATTATATATATGTATATGATATATATATTCATCTGTGTATGTATTACATACAATACATACAAAGGCACATATATTATTATTATTATTATTATTATTGTATGTATATGATATATAAATACATATATATGTATACATATATAAATGCACACACACTATATATATATATATATTGCACTGTTATAGCTGTTAGTAATAATAATTATTATTATTATTATTGCCAAAAAGTTAACGAATGTAGCAAAGAAAAGCTAGGAGAATGCTGTCCATGCAGTCACTGGTCCTCTGGACGTGTTAATGTGGTTAATGTGAAGCAGAGAAGGTGATCATGAATCATGCTATGACAATTTAGTGCATACATATTTACACTACAAGAATCCTTCATGATTGATGGAGACCTATCCCTCTTATAACATTAGACGTGATAGATGAAGTTCGGTGCATTGGGTCAACAGATCCTTGCTGTTCTACCTTTGACTCCGACTCTATAAAATTAAATCACATTTAAAAATGCAAATACTATCACTCAGCATGGATTCTTCTATTGGGCTGAAGTCATTTCTAGAGTAAAGATGTTAAACTCAGAAAGACACATTGTCAAAGTCTTTGTAATCAAGTTGTATAATTGCATTAGCAGGATTGCAGGTTGCAGAAGCATGTGTTACTAGACATAGTCCTGGGGTGTCTGTAATTCATAATATCCAGCACTACATCCACAGGAGGTTTACATTGTGTCCTATAGACAAAGGCACCATGGGCTTGAATGTCTTTTCATAAAGCAACAGATTTTATTTTCTGTCATATTATTTTATTTTATACTATTTTATATAGTAGTGCTGTACTGGATTTCTTTTACCTAATGACCATTGATTGTGTTTTATGCTTGCTAATGGCTTTAATATTTTAATGCATAATTGCTTATTTTATCTGTTTACATATTTATTTGTTTATTAATGTATTCATTTATTCACTCACTCATAATATGGTAATAGGGTTTCGTGTGACCCACTGCCCCTACTTTGACTTATATTTATGTCTGCATGCATTCTGTACAGAACTTATAGTTTTACATGTAAACCTTTCTTCTTATTTTAATTATAGTTTAGAATAATAAAGCAGTTCATGACCCTCTATAATTACCTTGACTCTAAACCAAAGTAAGCTGTTGACTAAAATTTTTGCTATAAAACAGTTTTTCTTTTTTTTTTTCAAATTGTACTTTTAACACTGCAATAAAATTGTGTGCAATAAACGAAGTAATTACAAACATTTTTATTAAAATAGTCATACTGTAATATTAGTAAACTTACATGGGAACCAAATGAGCCAACCCTCAATCAGGTCCAAGTCAGAAGGTCATGGTGTGTCTACATTCTTTTTACAGTCATGGATCATGTGTGACCACTGACCTCAAATCTGCAGGACATTGTGCTGCTGATTGTAATTTCAGCTTTGAAGGTTTTTTGTTTTTATTTCCTTAGTTGGTGTAATAGTTTTCATTTTCTTAGTATCACTTTTACGACTAGGACTATTGAATCTAATTGTATTTGTATTGTATTTGATTTTTGGACAATCAGTAAAATTACCATGCAGGGTGCCTTTTTGCTCTACTGTGGGTATGCAGGCCATTGTGAGTCTGTTTGATGATAATTTTAGCTTTGAAAACTTTCTTAATTTCCCATACAGTTGTGTATAGAACTGGTGCATTATTTCCAAACAGCCCTGGTTTTAGTATACTATAGAGAGCAGTTAAATTGCTCGTTGGTAAAGTGAGCATGTGTTCTGCAGTCATCAAAAATTGATATGTACCGCCAGTAAACTAATTATACATCATCCTGAGGATACATTGTTAATCCACTTGCACACCCGCGTTGACTTGCAGCATCAGGCTGCAAATAGCTTCATTAAGTCATAGAGCAGGAATATATCCATATTAGAGCAATTCATATAGTATATGTCTGTGCCTTAATTTATTGGATCAATTAATTCCAGCGGTAGTACCAGGGTTTGATTACCCAGGCATTGGTGGAAACATCAGAAATGCATATCTGCAAAGAGTTAACTATATATATATCCTTGCACTTTTATTATTTTAAAACTTTTTGGAGATTTTCAAATTCTAATGAAGTTTGGACTTTATGCTGACAACGAATACATGAATATCCAGTACTAATGTGCTTTTTTAAAATTAATTAATTAATGATTATTTTTTAATATCATGTATTAATTTAATTTTAATCTCACAGGTACCTCATTCCTTGTCCTGTGTACAGAGTAGATTATTGCATTTTAGCACCCAAAATGAACGATTCTACAATACCCCATTTATCATGTATCATCATAGTTTCTATTTGTATTCCCACTATTGCATAATGTCCTCCAAGTGATATCATAATGAAGTGCAGATGAAAATATGGAACAAAGCAAGTATTTTGGTTCAATGAGTCAGTTTTTATGTCACGATGACGTCATGTGTGTATTTAGATGAGGTCATTTCCACTACAACCTTAGTGATGTAGCTTGCTGTTATAATGACATTTCTGCTGCATTATCAGTGCCACAACTTGTTGATATGACGTCATTTTCCTACGTCTTTGATTTTACAACTGTTCTATGTCACCATTAGTGATAGTTTGCTCATATGACATCATAGTGACGTGACTGGTGATGTGACTTGGTGGCCTTGGATGTCCTTTCATTGCCCTTTTTGATGACCTCAGCTTCTGCGGTTTGTCTTCAGCTTCTGGAGTTTCTGTATTATGGCAATATGGATTTATGGACTGACAACAGGTTCACATATCCAAAGCTTCTGGTGGTGACATGGATCCTGGATATGAAGGCTGCAGAGACCTTACAGTAAATGGAGCTGAATGAAGGCAAAGAACAGGACAGAACTGGCTTTCAATAGCTTTTGTGGCTACTAAATGGTTTAACATAAAACCACGTTTCCTCAGCAGAGTCTGCACTAATGTCCTGCTCCTTTGAGGAGGGAGCCGGCTTCTCCTGCCCTATTGACCTCCACAGTAAAGAGTGTTGGTTTTGCTTGGACTATTCAAGTAGCTGTTTTTTGTGCAATTGTCTCTTACAATTAACAAACACACATGAGCAAGACCTTCTCTGTATAGGAAAAAGCATGGTCGGAAGAAATATGCAATTGTGTGACTGACAATATATAAATACACACTGCACACATCCTGTCCTGCAGCGTTCACACTGGTGGTGAGCGAGCCGCAGCCTGCATTGCAACACTGCAGACAATCAGCTCAGGCGGGTTCAGCTACTGGGTGTCAGATCATAGAAAGATAGACAGATAGATAGATAGATAGATAGATAGATAGAAGATAGATAGATAGATAGAAAGATAATCGATAAATAGATAGATAGATAGATAGACTGATAGATAATAGATAGATGGATAGATAGATAAATAGATAGATAGATAGAAAGATAATCGATAAATAGATAGATGGATAGATAGACTGATTGATAGATAATAGAGAGATGGATAGACTGATTGATAGATAGACTGATAAATAGATAGATAATAGATAGATAGACTGATTGATAGACTGATAAATAGATAATAGATAGATGGATAGATATTCATGGCCGAATAGATAAACAGTTTGCTATTGCTATTCAGCAACAAAGAACTATACATTGGTTTCAAATTAAACATCTATTTATCTGTCTATCATTTGAAAATAACTGTTAAATGATAGAAAGGCAGAAGGAAAGTCATATTCTCTAAACATGAATGAACAATACCTATGTGTTAGACAAAAATAAGTACATACAAGGTGGATAGATATATAGATAGAAAGATAGATAGATAAAAATGACTGAATGGATAAACAAATTCCTATTGATATCAAACTACATACTTTGGAGTTATCTATCTATAAAATCCTCTATCAAAAGCTTGAAAAATAATAACTACTAGTAATGTATAAAGGTAGTCATGTTCTGTAAACACGAATGAACAACATATATGTGATAGGCAAAGATCAATACCCACAAGATAGATAAATAGATACAGATAAATAAATAGAGATATATATCTAGAAAGATAGATAAATAGATAGGGAGACAGGAAAATAAACAGATAGGTCTGGAAAGATAGATAGATAGATAGATAGATAGATAGATAGATAGATAGATAGATAGATAGGTAGATAGATAGATAGATAGATAGATAGATAGATAGATAAATAGATAGATAGAGATAAATGATGACTAGTCTAACTGATAAACAAATTGCTATTGATAGCTAACAACATAGAACATACATTGCATTCAAGTTAGGCATCTATCTATCTATCTATCTATCTATCTATCTATCTATCAATCTATCCATTCTATATCTATCTATCTATCCATTATCTATCTATCTATCTACAGTATCTATCTATCTATCCATTCTATATCTATCTATCCATTATCTATCTATCTATCTATCTATCTATCTATCTATCTCTCTCTCTATTCTGTATCTATCTATTCATTCTCTATCTATCCATTATCTATTTTCCATCTATCTATCTATCTATCTATCTATCTATCTATCTATCCATTCTATATCTTTCTATTCATTCTCTATCTATCTATCCATATCTATCTATCTATATTTCTGTCTATCTATATATCAATATATCTATTATCTATCTACCTATCTATCCATTCTATGTCTATCTATCTATCTATCTATCTATCTATCTATCTAGTTAGCTATCTATCTAGCTATCTATCCATTCTATATCTTTCTATTCATTCTCTATCTATCTATCTATCTATCTATCTATCTATCTATCTATCTATCCATATCTATCTATCTATCTATCTTTCTGTCTATTTCTATATCAATATATCTATTATCTATCTACCTATCTATCCATTCTATGTCTATCTATCTATCTATCTATCTATCTATCTATCTATCTATCTATCTATCTATCTATCTATCTATCTATTTGTGAGGCGGTTGAAAAATGTCAACTGCCAAGTCTTAGAAAGGTTGAAGGAAAGTCATATTCTCTAAACATGAATGAACAATACCTATGTGTTAGGCAAAAATAAATATATTCAAGATAAATAGATAGATAGATAGATATGAAATAAGCAGATAGATAACAATAGTCTAGAAAGGTGTTTAGAGAAATCACAATAATATAAGCAAGATAGACATACTAAAGATGAAAAAAAGTGAAGAAATACACACATAAACATATTTCTGTTTCATTATTTGCACATAAGCACATCTATTTTTGATGTTTCTGGATTCTTTAACCTAGTTGTGTCTGTAGTATTTTCCCCCAGTGTTTTCCTTGTGTATCCCGGTCAGTCCACCCGTGACAGCCGTGTCCCTCGCCAGCACAGGAGCGTGTCACATAATGAATGTAGATGTAGATCGTGTTCGGTATCAGAGGGAATAAAGTGCTGGAGTAGTAATGTGTGATGTGCGGGTGTAGTATGGGAGCGGTGCTGCTGTCCGGCCATCTGGCTGTGCCCCATGCTGGATGGTCTGAGCTGAAATCTCTTCCGCTCTACTCTCCGCTTGTATTGAATTCATCAAAAGCAGAACTTTCCCGGAGATTTTTTTTTAAGAAGGGTAAAATAATAAGGCGACCACTGTGACATTCTCTGGGCCGGGGCCATTTTTCATAACGCAGCTGATACTCCTTTGTGCGGCTTAAGCGACCAAGCAGATGAATAACTAGAAAAGTCCACACAAAGTACAAGCCAGGAGATTGACTCCTCTATACAAACTTCACTGGGGATGGGGGGCACCACTTACACCATACACTGCTCTGCTATACACTACTACTACCCAAGTCATAAATGCCCAGGTGCCATTACCACCAATATATGCATGTGTGTGTGGGCACATCAAAACTTCCCATGTACCAGCAGAGAACAGCTCTATCAAGCCAGAGGAGGAATGATGCCTGCTGCTCAGGGCTGCGAAGACCTTGGTAAGTAAAGAGATTATTTAATAAACTGTGATGTCAGCACTGATGATGGAAGGAGCAAACCGTGGAGCAGGAGGAGTAATATCCTACACAAATGTGCATCTACAGTATATGTAAGGTGGCTACATGGATAGCTAGGGTAGGCAGAGGATAGATACAGGGCTAGAAAAATAGATAATAGATAAATAGAGAAATACATGGATGAAGAGCTAACCCAATGTAAGATAAATATCAGACAGATCGAAAAAGAAGACAGGCATAGGATTATATATATTAAGAGAGAAAGATAAAAAAAAGTAAAAAGAAGGAAAGAAAAAGAAAGGAAAGAAAATAAAAAACAGACAGAGAAGGTTAGAAAAAAAAAGAAGAGAAAATGGCTATACTAAATAGAGATAGATAGATAAATAGATAGATAGATGGGACATATGGATAGATAAATAGATAGATAGATATGGGATAGATAAATAGATTGAAGATAGATAGATAATAGCTAGGATAGATAGATAGGTATATAAATAAATAGATAATAGATAGATATGGGATAGATAAATAGATAGACGATAGATAGATAATAGCTAGGAAAGATAGATAGGTATATAAATAAATAGAAAATAGATAGATATGGGATAGATAAATAGATAGACGATAGATAAATAGATATATAGCTAGATGATAAATAGATAGATATATAAATAAATATTAGATAGATATATAGATAAATGGATAGAACATGTGGATATACAGCAAAGAAACACATACTTTTATCCTACATAGACAGGACAAGAAGACTTAGAGACTTATACACAGCAGGAATGCAGATTGGGAGAAGATATTCACTATATGTACACAATTTAGCAGTGCACTGATCTGTGATGACGTCACTACTTCGTGTATACTTGGTGATTATTGCCATATCTCATAATTTACCCCCGGAAACAAATAATTGCTGATTAGGAGCAGAGGTTGCCTGCACCCTGTTGCTGCCATGGCTGCCCCATGCCCTGTGCTTGGCCCCTTCCCTCCGTGCAGAGCCCACTCTACCTGGATATATGATGCTTATTTAGAGTCCCGGTACCTGATGGCTACAGAGACCTCAGTGACTTGGAGTGTAATTGAAGCATAACATGCCCTGGTCGCCCTATTGGCTGGCTAGGTAAATGAACACACATTGCAAGTGAACAGCACTTGACCTTTGCCTTTATGTTTGCTCAAATGTTTGCCTAAAACACAATCGGCCCTGACAAGAGTGCATGCTACCGTGTGACACCCCTATTCACCAGATAGATGTTCCCTGCCACACACAACCCACACCAGCATCTAAATGACCGTCTGGGGGCCAGCTCCTCCTGACATGGGCTACCAGCAGCAGCACATCAAGAGCCAGTCCCTACACTGCAGCCCCTAATACAATGGCAGGGGCTGGAGCCTTCCAGGAAAAACCAATATTTACAATCAAAGCAGCTCCCTGCCTCTTCTCTCTTCTCCTCTCCTCGCCACTTTATGGTTGTTGTCAGTGTCTCTTTGTAACCCTCTGCCCAAAGTCTGCCCAAAGTTCATATTATCAATATCATATAATATCTATAATCCAGCCATCCATCCATCCATCCCTCTACCCTATATTGTTGTTGCAATAGTAGGAAAGATCATTTAGTGGAAAATCCAATATCTATAATAGTCTGATTAGCATAAGCGTCTGCTGGAACAAGGGCATAGCCAGCAATCTGCCAGCTACAAATGACATCACATCCCACTCAGGACAACTCGTGAAGGGGAATCTGCAGGCAAAGTGACAGGAACCCTTCAGCAATATTGCTGTGTATATAGGTGGATGGAGAAATGATTCTCCTGCACTCATCATACCATTACCGGCATCTGCACTAGAAGTTGTAAAACTGAGCTTGCACTCACATTATCGACCATTTAATAAAAGTCATCTTACCTACAGTCTTCCACAGGACTGCAAGTAAAATGGAGTTCAGTCTATACAGAAATAAAAAAGCTTCATAAAAATCTAAGTGTGCTTTATGTGCAATATGAATGATGTGTGAATATGCATGAATATAAAAGTTTATTATTACTATTTTATTATCTAGCTATCCATCTATTTAACTATCTGTTTATGTGTATATCTGTGTGTACATTAGATACATTAGATAAAGAGATGGATGTGCATATGTATATATGCAAGGGCTCACTTTGAGAGTTGTATATAAATATATATATATATATATATATATATATATATATATATACACACACATATCTCTCAAGTTGAGCCCATATATACATATATATATAATATAATATATATACATCTGTCTATTTATCTATATATGTACACAGATATACACATAGATAGATACAGATAGTTAAATAGTTGGATGGATGGATAGTACAATAATAATAATAATACAGTTATTTATGATTACCTATGTGGATAGGACACGTTGAAGATCTATACAAAATAATGTAAAAAAAGAAAAATAATTATTTAAATAAGTAAATAAATAGAGAGATTCAATAAATAAATACATCAAATTTATGTATATTTGGCCCTAGGATGAAAGCATTGAAGAAATACATATAGCTGCTATGTATATGGTAGAATTTTTGAGGTTTATTGTTATGCACATTGTATAGGAGGCTTGTATTCTCTATTTAGAAGAAAATGAAGTCTGAAAATATGGATATTATGGATATTCAATTTAAATATATATATATATATGTGTATCCATATTTTATACATATTCAGTTCTCTAATATAACAAAATCTGAAAAAAGATTAAAAACTGAGAATAAAATGGAACAATATGGATCTTACAACCTCAAGTAGACAACCAATTTTTTACATCATTACATGTTCCAACTTAAACTAAAGTGAGTCAGTAGATCTATTCGCACGTTTGCGTGTTTTCATAGTCATATTTCCATACGCAGAATTTTCCAATGCATTGAAAAATCTCAAAGAAGTCGGATAAAAGTTACCCATAATTTTAGTGAATCTTTTAGATTTGTATGAAATCCATATTACAGACTGTTATATGTATCTGCAATATGGGAAAATCAAGATTAAAAAGAGAAAAACAGAAGATACAAATATGAGCAATGAAACAACACTATGCTTAAAAAAGAAAAATAGAGATATGGTACAAAGCTGGAAGCACATACAACCATTGATATTTTATGTCATTTTTTGTTTCTTACTTTTTTCTTGTTTGGATTTCACAATGATTGTGCAAGAGGCCTGAGAGGCGAATACTGGCCTAATACTAGGTGAAATAAGGAGCTAAATAGAGACAAAACGATTCATAGTTTCTGTTTTTTAGTTAATGCTGGATCATATGTGAATGTAAATGACGAAATCACGAAAATGAGGCCTTAATGAAACACAAGCCATGAAATCCTGAAAACCACAGCAGGTATAATATGTGTTTGTGGCTATGATGAGTTTTTGACGCTGCATATTTTCTGTGCAAAAATACAGCGTCTTACAGTTCCAGCAAAACGGATTTATAGAAACCTTCCGCCCACCGGGCTTCTTTTCTACACAGCGTAAACTGACCTGCGGTGCGTGTTTCACATCCGCAACATGTCAAATACTCTTGCAGCTGCGCTAAGTTTTCTGTGCAGATTTTCCCCATAGATTTGCATTTGATGCGGAAAATGCGCAAGTAAAAAAACCCACATATGTTTTTAGTTTGTTTCCACTGTGGAAACAAACTAAAAACGCATGTAATCCGCATGTGACCATATCAATGAAGCTTTGTCAAAGCCAAATACCTGGAAGTATTAAAAACAAAGCAGCTTTATTTAAAAGCATGACAGACCAAGAGACAAAAACTGCAGCGTCAAATGCATGATAAAACGCAGGTGACAAAATTTACATAATAAGTGCAGAAATGCTGCAGCAAATCTACAAGAAAAACATAGGGGGTGTGTTCCAGCTCCTGGTAAAAAATATTTTTTTTATTCCAAATAAATGTTAAAAATTGCATCCAAGGCAAATGAATGGAAAACGACACGTTTCAAACGTGCTCCAACATTCTTGGTCAAATTTGCAACATTAAACATTAAAACTTCACCAAAAGCTCATTGTGGAAATGTAGCCTTATAGTATGCACAAAAGATTATCTATCTATCTATCTATCTATCTATCTATCTATCTATCTATCTATCTATCTATCTATCTATCTATCTGTCTGTCTGTCTATCCATCTATCTATCTATCTATCTATCTATCTATCTATCTATCTATCTATCTATCTATCTATCTTTAGCTTGACAAAGGTTGTTCACAATGGAAACATTACCACACCATATGGGCTAATAAAGTCCACCTACCTTTTACAAAAGATATTTTGGAGTGCTGCCTGCCTTTTTTCTTGATATTACTACTACAAACGGATATTTGTTTGGGGGCCTTGTGCTGCTCCTATTTTGTTTTCTATCTACCTATCTATCTATCTATCTATCTATCTATCTATCTATCTATCTATCTATCTATCTATCTATCTATCTGTCTGTCTATCTTTCTTTATACACATATAGCATGTTAATACAGTATAGTTACTGTTCTTTATTTCGTACAACGCGACAGATCTTATGAAATGAACCGTCTAGACTTCTACATTCACATGAAACCTTAGCTAAGTGTTACATGCATTGGATTGCTGTCTGTAAGTAAAAGACAATACAGTCTTCTTAATATTGCTATGCTTGGGCTTCTTAATAACACAAATCTGCACTTCTCACCTCCCCCTGCTTGGAAGGATGTTTGAAAATGATCAACACAGGGAGCACATTTCCTTTCTTTAAAAGTGCACAGCACATGATGTAAGATCCAGGGAACTCGGCTCAGTGTGTAAGGAGCACTCCAAAAATGAATGGAGCAGTGTATGACTGCTATGGGGGAGGGGGAGAGCCTGCTCCTTGGCCTTGCACACTCACACTTGGCACATTAACACACAAGTATACGGCCCGCTGTAAACAATTGTACATTCAGCAGCGATGTGTCATGGAAGCTGAAGGAATAACATTGGCTTATCCTGAGGCTTGTGTGATTATGGAGGGTTATGATGATGTTTTCACTGCCCTGGAGCCACTTAAGGCAAAGTCCACATAAACTATCATGTGTTCTTATAGGATTTACACTCAGGCGAGTTGCCCAACTGAGAGGAAAGTGTTTGTTGACCGGTATTATAGACAATACAAGTTACACATTAGGGCGGTCAGGGGCACAGTGCTCTGCAGTTCTGCTGCACATAAAGACTTTTACATGTAGGTATATAATTATTACAATCAATGCGCATTCAATGCTCAATGCAATCAGCAAGGGCCGAGCCCTATAGCGACAAGCAGGCCTGATTTTAGAAAATGCTGGGTTGGGATTGTCCTTTATGCTGTTCTATGGAGCCGTGCACCAAGCACTGGTCTCTCCAGGCAATACGTTCCTGCTGGCTGCATGGCCGCGGCGTCGGAAGACTGGACTAACAAGATTTAGAACTAGTGATACTGTAAATAGTACATCTCGTAGGATCAAGTGTCCGTCACTATGACCAAGTCACAGATCCTTTATCAACGGTTTTGTTGTACATTGTGTGTAAGCTACATAAAAATTATCCGTCTATCCATCTGTCATTGCAGAGTGTAAAGAATCAGCAAGCCAATAAAGTGTGTGGAGACCCCAAAGTCCGGACCTCTGCACTTCTATGTACGAAAAAATAAAAGTAGGCCCATAATAAAAAACAAAAAACGCTGTTTTTATTCCATGTTCACAACGTTTTGACTACTAAAGTTGTCAAGTACTCGAGAAAGTCTCTTTCCTAGATACGTCCTGCACAAAGGCTTGGAGTAAAAGCAGCGTTTGTCACTCCATTGAAATGGGTGTTCTGCCTTTTTAGACGGTTCTTTATCTCTCTATTTATTTATCACATTAATGCATGTTTTATAACACTGAGGGAATTTTCGTAAATAAACTAAATATAATATCAGAGGGAGCAATCCTGTGCACATCCTCAGTTTTCCCTCCCCACACGGATCTGCTACAAATCTATGGCAGAATTTGCCCCTGACGTGTGGATTTTGCTGTGGATTTGGAGCAGATTTCACCCTACGCGTTATAAAACCACGGTGGAGATCTGCAGAGACTGACATGATGTGGATTTAGACTTTCCGCGCACATTTTTCTTAGTGCTGGTACTACTATAGAAAATCCAGGCAGAAAATCTTCATCACATCCGCTCTGTGTGAACGCATCCTTAAAGCAATTATTAAACTTATTGCAGAAACATGTTACCCATGGGAAAATTGAACTGTCCCTTTAAACATAACTGGCTGCACCTGCAGAAGAAAAATGACAATTTAGCACCTTTAAGCCACGTTCACACGTTCAGTATTTGGTCAGTATTTTACATCAGTATGTGTAAGCCAAAACCAGGAGTGGGTGATAAATGCAGAAGTGGTCCTTGTATTTCTTTTCTTCTGTTTGTTCCTCTCCTGGTTTTGGCTTACAAATACTGAGGTAAAATACTGACCAAATACTGAACGTGTGAACGTGGCCTAAGCTTAATCTCTGTCTTTCACGTTCATTTTGAATCTAGACATCAATATATAAGAAACCCTACCTTGAGATTGAAGTGGTCACCCCAAAATTCTCCCAAGATCTCCATACTATGATGAAAGCACCATAGAATCAATGGTGCTATATAAATAAATAATAATAATAAAAAGCGTATTCCAGAAGAAATGTGCAGTAGAAGCAGAAAACCGCATATAGTAACCATTGGGGTATGAGAACATATTAACGAAATTATCCCAAAGAGTAATAATAAGCAAAAAAGTAATAATAAGGCCACATTCACACATTCAGTATCTGGTTAGTATTTAGCATCAGTATTTGTAAGCCAAAACCAGGAGTGGGTGATAAATACAGAAGTGGTGACGTGTTTCTATTATACTTTCCCTCTGATTGTTCCACTCCTGGTTTTGGCTTACAGATACTGAAGTAAAATACTGACCAAATACTGATCATGTGAACATGGCATAATGCAAAATATTTGCTCAGCACATTCCCTTCTTAGCTATAAGTCTATGAACATATATTATGTATTAAGATGGGCAGACACCTCCTTGTCTTAAACTGTAGTGTTGGTTTCCATGGTAACAACATGTTCACTACGGTCCAAGGAAAGCAGCAATCCAGCTAGGCCGATCCATTATTACTGTGTTTCCGCTGCTGGGCCCAACTCATATGTTTGATTACAAGTGTAGGGAAGACAGTGGCTGGCAGCGGCCGGGGACTCCTGATAGACCAGAAAAGCCAAACAGCACAAGCTATACGCAGATCTCGAATTTGCTTGATTAAGTCAAGTTCATTTCTGTTATTCGCCAATATATATATATATATACATATATAGTTAATTTCTTCTTGAATGAGTCGCTCTGCTTACTATACTTGTTTTTTTTTTATAATATGTATCTAGTAAATGAAAAATTGAAAGGATTAAAAAATAAAGGAATGTAGGGGAATGTATGGAAACTAATGTAGGATGTGTAAATCATGGCAGGCCCTAACTTAACCTGAGGTCCATGAATGTCTAAGGCTACAACTCAAAAAACTTGGATGGTAAAAGGCTGAATTACTATTCTTACTTAACTTCTAATTGAAATTTCTCATAATGAAGAATGACCAACATCGATTTCACTGATTTTTCCATATGTTAAGATATAATCTCTAGAAATCAGAGTATTTGATTAAAAAAAATATTTTTTATTTAATTCATCCATAAAAAAAAACACATTGTGATATTTAGACCAAAAATGGCCTCGGTCAAGCAAAAAAATAATTAAAAAAACACATACATCTTGTCTGCTTTTTGCTTGACAAAGGCCGTTTTTGGATGAAACATTGCATTGATTTTTTTTTCTGGATGGATTAAATAAAAGCTAATTTCTTTCATCGGATCCTCTGGAGCATTGGATTTCTGGAGAAACTTTGGCTGAATGGAGAAGCTGGGCCAAGCTCCCACATGAGTACAGTGATGGTGCATTGGCTTTTTTTATACTTTTGAAATATAATTTACACTTAAAACAAAATATATATATTCACTTCAAAATAATTGTTAAGTAGTTTGTGGACTTCACCACCAGATTGCAAAATGGTTTGGCATGAAAATGGTTAAAAATGCTTACACACTATGCTACAAAATATTGAGTGAACATTTTGGAAAAATGGTAATTTATATTATTTTGCATGGCCATGTTGTGTTTTTACCCCCTGGGAAGTTGGGGACAATTTACCCAACTCTATGCATTATTAATACATTCCTCTATTGTACCATGGGGCAATAATTTATAGGTTGGTTTTAACCAAACACTACAAAGTGATTGAACCCTATGGGGCCTAAGACCCATTTTACGAGTATTTTCCGAAGCAGAAGTTTTGCAGGACAGATTACACAGATTTATTTTCTTATTACGTTTTACATGTCCTAATAAATAATGAATGAATAATGAATGAATTGGAAAATTTACTAAATTTCTTAATTGTTGCTTAGCTGATTAGAGCCTTTTCTCTGGTCCTGTGTTTTATGTAACAAAAACATATAAACTAAACCCATAATGAAGGGTTTTACTGTCGGCTTATGAATGCCTATAATTATTCTATAGGATAAACTAATTACAATAACAACAAAAAAAATACGCAAGACACAAATTAGACAGGCGGAAAGCCGCTAATTAAATTTTACACAACTACGTAGGACATTTATTAATGAAAGTACAACTTTATTATTTTCTCAAATTTGTTAAAAAAAAATAATTCTTTTATTGTTCAAACTTCCAGAAAATACATTTGTCATAAGAGCCAACTTTGGTTCATTAATTATCAAACTGTATCAGTTTTCAGTTAATTTGACGAAACATAAAGGCCTGTTATGTGCACACAAAAAAAAGTCTTTTCTCCTCCATTCTTTTGATTTTTTTTTTTATAGATCAAAGGAAAGTAAGGGTAAAGAAAAATTGGCAGGCAAAGATATACATTGTTCTGGTGACAAGATGACTATCCTGAGGAGAATGGCTTCTCCATCGGAAGTAAAAACTCCCTTCTCCATCCTCCCTGGATACATTGTCTTAGAGGTTGCGCTATACAGTATGTTGCCATGGAAACGGAACCTGCTGCTGCTACAAAGTTTCAACACTGGCAGCTGAAGGAACCGGCGTTAGGAGCAGCAGAATAAACAATATTTTGATTCATTGGTGAAAAAGAAGGTTACGTAAAAAAAAACAAAAAAAAAAACAGGGAATGAATGCTGGTATTGTCCAAGTCTTTCTGAATCTGATTTACCATATCATAACCCCTAGGAAGAAGAAAACATCAATATCCCTAAGGAATGGAGATGTTTCTATGGAAAACCTAGGAATTTTAGGCCATAACAGATCTGGTGTAAAAATCAAAGAGATCAAAGGCAGAGCTCCCGGGAGTATAGATGCATTGCTGAATTAAAGATGGACTATGTAGACTACAAAGTACCTCTCTCTTTATTCAGGCCTCTGTTCAATTTCAAGGGAGGCGCTGTCTCCACATCCTTTCTGAAATAGACAGGCAGCGTTGGACAGGCGTGCAAAGGGTGATAACGTGAAAATCTGAAGTCAGAGGGCTTTTTTTTTTAAATAGTAAAATATATAAAAGACAAGTTAATTATTAATTAGAAACTTTTTTTAAAAAAAAGTGGTTTAATGTTATCTGCGATCTCTACAGATATTAGCAGATCTTCTATGTGCCACCAAGCAACTTAGTGAAAATAACCTTACTGGTTCTGTGGGATCCTAACATCTTCCCAGAGGTCTTTGCTTTTGACATCTTCATATTATGAGTGCCCAAAGGTTTCCAAAGATAAAAAAAAAAATTATGGCCATCGTGCCTTTTAATAGCAGTTTATAGAATTTGCATCAATTTTTACGCCTCTTGTTTCTCTTAATCTATTTTATGTCTCCCTTCATTGAGTACTATTACTTTAAGGCTATGTTCACACCTTGCGTTTTTGCAATGCTTTTTTTCCTGTAAGCAAAACCTGCTCTCATAGCAGTAAAGAAACTGCTTAAAAAAAGCAGGTTTTGGTGCATTTTTTGCTGCTTTTTTCGGTGAGATTTTCCTGCGTTTTTCGGTGCAGATTACATGTGTCATTTGTCTACAGTACAAGTTTAATAAAGTTAGTTTTATTTACTAAAATGCAGCAAAAATGCAGGGCTGCATTTTTTTCAATGTTTTTGCACTTTCTCATTACTTTCTATGGTGAAAAATAAGCTGCAAAAACGCTGCAAATTTCAAAAAAGCAGCATTATTCCAACTCAGTCCGGAAAAAAAGCGTGTGCATGAGATTTGTGAAATCTCATAGCTTTTGCTGGTACTATAAAAAGCAGGTTTTAATTTGCTTAAAAAAAATAGCAAAAAAACGTAGCGTGAACATAGCCTTTGGTTATCACAGAGTTTTAATAACATTTTTATGAATACGATTTGCTGTTTATTCTACTTTTACAATCGCATTGCTTTTTATCCTGGTCAGTGTGAATCTTTGCCTTTTTTTTTACAATCTGGACATCCATTGAATAATAAAGTAAAAATGGACAGAATCATTTTTCTTATAGCGGATTTGAAAATCAGATTAAAAATCAAAATAAGACAAAATGAAAACAAACACTAAATAGTTGGTTGAGTTTAATGATGTCTGAGTCATCAATTTAGGATGAAATGTTTAGCGTTAGCAGTAAATATCTTTTCTGCATTAGTGGTTGTCCTGCTATTCTTGGATTCGGACCAGTGTTTTTCAGCCGTAGGTGTTGAGATCTTCCCTGATCCGGTAACACGGCATTTTTTATTTGCTACCGCTTTTAGGGATGTTGTATACTTGAACATATAGTAGCTACAACTTTTCTGGAATAGTGATCGTATCAGAGTAAATATGACTTTCAACAGCCCCAATTTTTGGACAATATTAGGCCAAGTTCACACGTTCAGTATTTGGTCAGTATTTTATATCAGTATTTGCAAGCCAAAACCAGGAGAGGAACAATTAGAGGAAAAGTATAATAGAAACACGTCACCACTTCTGTATTTATCACCCACTCCTGGTTTTGGCTTACAAATACTGATGTAAAATACTGATCAAATACTGAACGTGTGCACGTGGCTATTTGGACACGGTTGCATCAGTCAGAACCAACTGTTATTTATATCATGAGCAAAACAGTTATAATTAACAAATGTAAAATCATCCCGGTCATCAGTGACAATCATTATCAGAGTACCAATTGTGGCAGGTAATAATACAGGATAAATCTGAAGTTCAATGCATGTGTAGCCTAAATCTTATTTTTTGACCAGTTTTAACGCCTGCCTTAAGGACCATAGGAATTCTAAGGACTGTCTTAAGGACCATAGGAATTCTTCATTTCTGTGTCACCCCATTCCGTGAGCCATAGCATTTTTCTTTTTCTTTCTGTTGACATAGTTGTATAAGGAGTTATTTTTGCAGAATGAGTTGGATTTGCCAATTACTTTATTTTTCTTTATTCACTTTTTGTAACTCTGCATTTCACCCTGTAGCCTAAATAAAAATACTACCTTTTTCCACAAGTTGGTACAATTCCAGCAACACCAAATATTGTATGTAAAGTTCTTTTCTGTTTTGCTGCTTTTGCCAAATAATAGCAATTTTTTTTGCATATTCCAAGAGCCATAACTTTTTACATTTTCTCCTGATAGGCCCTTATATGTGGGACAAGTCCTAATTTTTTATTTTATTATTATTTTTTTTTTGGGGGGGTGATATGGGAAAATATGCAATAATAACATTCCTTTTTTTACCATTCTTCATTGGTCACTGTGTGATGTAAATAATATGATTCATTTATGATGATTGTGGCAATTATATGTATGTATACTTTTATCAGTTTTACAAGACTACCACTTTCTATGGAAAAAAATGTTTGTTTGTTTTTTTTTTAATTGTGCATTTTCTTTATTTACCATTGTTTCATTTTTTTACATTTTACTATGGGACTTCATAATGGTATCTTCAGATTGCTAATATTATGCTTTGGTATACCAAAGAATTATTGCTCGTCAGTCTTCAGCATGATCTCATAGCTATAGAGCAATGGTAGGCCTTAAGGCCCTTTTATGCAATGGCAGTTTAGTGGAACCCCAAACTTGTGTCCACAGACCATTGATGACAGAGGGAGCCCCCACCATCTCATAAACTACCTAGATGGTGGGGTCTCAGCTCCTACACCTGCACAATCCAATTGAAAGAACTGTACATCCCTGTGCAGGAACACATTGTGAAAATTGATGTATCACTGTGGGTAAATGCAAGCAGTTCAGGAGATCAGCAATCATACTCAATAATAAAGAACCCTTAGCAATCTAGCACCATTAGATCCTGATCTTGCCAAGTTAAAAAACTTTTACTGTAACTGGATTTTGCATTCTCAGATATTACATAGATTAAGTAACTATGGTTTGGCACCTGGAGATTTTCTAATAAAACTTTTAGCGTTGGTCAAAATAATCACATTTTAATAACCCAGATTTGTTAATATTTGGTTAGGCTTGCCATATTTTTAAGATAGCCATTGGTCAACCGTTATTCCTCTGGATCCCCCTCTATTTGCACGATCAGCCTAATCGAGTGTGTTTGCTTTCTTATTATGAAAAGGGGTGTAAGCCTCTGCCAGACTCCTCTGTAGATGACTTATCACCAGTGTCCTCTCTACATCTTCTTATCACTGCCCCAAGTGCTGAATCCCTGGGACAGTTCTGCGCATTCATGCACAAGGACACCATACATGTCATGACGTCATGGCATTGCGCCCTTTTGTGCACTTGTGTACAACCCTCCCAGGCCTCATCACAGCCGTAAGTTCTACCCTAGCATGAGGAGACCTGGGGATTCAACACTCATGGCACTGAAAAATAAGATGTGGTTAGGACCAGAAGGGTAAAGGTGAGGAGCGGAGGGTTGGAGAGGTGAGCGGTGAGGCGAGTATAAGTATTTTATTTTTTTACGTCTTACGTTTATTATGCTCTTGGGTGTAGAAAGACCCCAGGGCTTAATAAAGAACATTAAATTGGAGAATAAGTTCTCTGCTAATCGACCAGGTGAATTAGAATTTTGCCTGATCTGCTCATCTTTAACCCTTTTTGACGTGAGGCGTAATAATACGTCTCTGTGACCCGGCCTTAATGACCAGGTACTTATTATTATGCCTCACAGATCGCGCCCGCACAGCTTTTGCCGCAGGGTGTCAGCTGATTGTGACAGCTGACAACTGGTACTATGTGCCAGAAGCGGTCCCGCACCGCTCCAAAAAGTAGATCGCAGCATTTCCGGGGCAGGCAGAGGCAAGAGCACCCATCTCACCTTGGTTCAGAGACCCCGCGCTGACAGCCAATCATTGCCCTTGTGACCCAATGTCGTCATGATGACATCCGGGTCACCAGGCATCAGGAAGTTAGATATATTGCACGCAGTGCACGATCTATCTAACTTGTGCCAGTGCAGAGCTGACAGCCTGCTTAGCATAGGGATACTGCTGCATCCCTATGCTATACAAGCGATCAGCCTGCAAAAAATGAAAGTCTCATAGTGGGACAAAGTGTAAAAGTGAAAAAAGTGTCAGAAAGTGAAAAAAAAAATCAAAAAAATTATAAACATTTTTTAATAAAATAAATAAAAAATAATTCAAAAACATTAAAAATATACTGTACCCATAAATAAATATTATTGTGAAAAAGAAAAAACAATAAAATTACCCATATTTGCTATCGCCGCATCCGAAATGACCTGACCTATAAAACTGTCCCACTAGTTAACCACTTTAGTGAACATGGAAAAAAACAAATAAAAAACAAAACAAAAACGATGCTTTATCATCATACCGCCAAACAAAAAATGGAATAAAACACGATCAGAAAGACATATGTAAATAAAAATGGTACCGCTGAAAATGTCATCTTGTCCTGCAAAAAACAAACCACACAGCTCCATCAGCCAAAAAATAAAAAAGTTATAACTCTCAGAATAAAGCGATGCAAAAAAAATTCTTCTGTTCTATAAAATAGTTTTTATTGTGTAAAAGCGCAAAAACATAAAAAAACAATATAAATGTAGTATCGCTATAAACGTACTGACCAGAAGAATAAAACTGCTTTATCAATTTTACCACACGCGGAACAAAAAACAAAAAACAGTTCCTGAATTGTTGGTTTTTTGTTTATTCTGCCTCCCAAAAATCGGAATAGAAAGCGATGAAAAAATGTCATTTGCCGAATATGGTACCAATAAAAACGTCAACTTGTCCCGCAAAAAACAAGCCCTAACATGACTCTGCCGGCCGAAAAATTATTGCAAAAACTAAGCTTTGCAAAAAAGCGCCTTTTAGTGTGTGATAGCTGCCAAACATAAAAACCTGATATGAATCTTGTATCACTGTAATCGCACCGACCCTGAAGAATAAAGTCGTCTAATCACTTATACCGCACGAGGAATGGCTTAAATAATAAACTCTAGGGTTAGGGTTGTGCTAGGGTTAGGGTTGTGTTATACAGCCAAAAAAAACACGCTGGGATTGCCTGCCATGCGTGGACAATCCCCGCATGTTTTTTTTTTTTTTTTTTGGGTGTCTATGAACCGTGAAACATGTGGTTACTTGAGCACCCACGATACTTGGTGCATACCCGAGTACCTGATGCAAACTCAAGTAGCGAGCACTTGCACTCAAGACTAATGACAACTTATTCAATATGATGACCTAATGTTATCAAATTCTGTGTCGTACCTCTTGGTTCAAAATGTTCACTATACCCCTTGATAACATCCTTGAGGGGTCTAGTTTCCAAAATGAGGTCACTTGTGGGGGGGTTTCCACTGTTTAGGTGCATAAGGGGCTCTCCAAATGCAACATGGCATCCGCTCTCGATTCCAGCCAATTTTGAATTCAAAAAGTCACACAGTGCTCCTTCCCTTCCGAACCCTGGCATGCACCCAAACAGTGGTTTTCTCCAACATATGAGGTATCGGCTTACTTAGGAGAAATTTCAGAACAAATGGTATGGCACAATTTCTCCTGTTACCCTTATGAAAATGCTAAATTGGGGGCTGAAAATTTTGTGGGAAAAATGTGAAAATTTTATTTTCACGGCTCCATGTTATAAACTTCTGTGAAGCACCTGGGGGTTCAAGGTGCTCACCACACATCTAGATAAGTTCCCTGAGGGGTCAAGTTTCCAAAATGGTGTCACTTGTGGGGGGTTTCCACTGTTTAGGCACATCAGGGGCTCCCCAAATGCAACATGGCGTCCGCTAATTATTCAAGCAAATTTTACATTCAAAAAGTCAAATGGTGCTCCTTCCCTTCCAAGCCCTGCCGTGCACCCAAAGCGTGGATTTCCTCCACATATGGGGTATCGGCGTGCTCTGGAGAAATTGCACAATATATTTTGGGGTCCATTTTTGTCTGTTACCCTTGTGAAAATAAAAAAATTGGGTCTAAAGTAACCTTTTTGTGAAAAAAAGTTAAATGTTCATTGTTTTCTTCCACATTCCAAAAATTCCTGTGAAGCACCTGACGGGTTAATAAACTTCTTGAATGTGGTTTTGAGCACCTTGAAGCGTGCAATTTTAGAATGGTGTCACTTTTGAGTATTTTTTTGTCATAAAGGCCCCTCAATGTCACTTCAAATGTGATGTGGCCCCTAAAAAAATGATTTTGTAAATTTTGTTGGAAAAATGAGAAATAGCTGGTCAACTTTTAATCCATATAACTTCCTAACAAAAAAAATGTTGGTTCCAAAATTGTGCTGATGTAAAGTAGACATGTGGGAAATGTTATTTATTAACTATTTTGTGTGACATATCTCTCTGATTTAAGGGCTTGAAAATTCAAAGTTTTAAAATTGCTAATTTTTTGCCAAATTTCGGATTTTTTCACAAATAAACGCAAGTCGTATCGAATAAATTTTACCACTATCATGAAGTACAATATGTCACGAAAAAACAAACAATCTCAGAACCAGTAGGATCCATTGAAGCGCTCCATAGTTATTGCCTTATAAAGTGACAGTGGTCAGAATTGTAAAAATTGGCCTGGTCATTAACAAGCAAGCCACCTTCAGGGGTAAAAGGAATAATGAGCACATTTCTAATTAATGGGATAATCACTTGAATTTTTTTTTATTCCCTCAAACCCATAATTCTTGTGGATTAGGGAAGAGTGTGAAAAATGAATTATAAAGAAAAATGAATTATAAATAAAAAGAGAAAATGTAGTGGGATTTTCAGGAAAATATAATTGTGATTTATAAATAAAATTGAGTTGTTTTGAATCTGGCAAAACCAATGGAAATCATTTTACCTCCATGTAAGATGGCAGGTTTGAATTTGCCCATCCACCCAAGCAAAACCCTATCTATTTAACTAAAGGAAGACATACACATTAGATGGCTATTGGAAGAACAATGCTTTGACCGATTGTTTGACCGATTGTCATTTAGTATGAATCTCCCACTCACAGGAGCGCTAGGTGGGGAGATCTTGTGTTCTCTAGAAGAAAGCTTATCTCTGGCGAAACAAAACAATTGGAAGTCTGAAATCATACATGCCTGATTGACATCTCCTTCAACAATCAGTCGGCCTGCAGACCCCATACACGTTAGGCTGTCTGACAAACCTGTCGATATTGGCATGTTGGGCTGACATTTTGATATGTATGGGGGCCTTAACTCTTTAAAAAAGATTATCTCAAAGTTCATCTTTATTAAAACCCACAATACTGTCATTATATGATGCAGATAACATTTTAGTTAAGGAAAAATATAGTAAATCAAATGACAAGTAAAAATAGTGTTCCATATTCATAAAACCATTGGACATCACTAGCTGAAAATGGAGCAGTTCATATGCATAAAACACAATTAGTGTACTCCACCTATGAATATACATAGACAAAGTTATAATGATTTTTTTCGATGAATACTAGTTACATCCATTGTACCAAATCCATTAAATTGACCAAATTTATAGGATATGTAAAATCTTTATTAATGGTTGATTGCAGTTAAATCATCGTGAATAATACAACATCAGGCACAACGAACATAGATCTTGCTGCTTTTGGCTTTTCATTAACAGACATGTAAAATAAGTTGCACGTATAATTGACAAATATTCATTGGAAAACATTATAAGCTGTTTAAAATGAATGGTAATACATTAATCATTTTGTAACTGAACTCATGGCATCTTCATGTAATCTGAAAGAGTTGGACAACACCTTCTCAAAAGTTGTAGTCCCTTGAGTAAAATGAAAAAAACTTATCCCAGCACCAATGTGACATTGCTGCAGCTAATCAGTGGCCACTAATAGGCTGCTTCAATCACACTTCCCTTGGATCCTACATGGATGTTCAGGGGAGATGTGAGCGCTGCAACCCATTAGCAAACGCTGATTCTCTGTAGTACTCACATAACATTATAACAATGTCAAATACACGCTGGGAGACACAGTGCCACCATCACTAGAATGGCGCCAGTGCGAGAGGTGTTTTTTTCTATTATTCTCAGGGCAATACAACAGTAGTGGACAAGCCCTTTAAGAGTGAAATCGGATATGCAATGTTTTGTCTGTTTTTTTTTAGCGAATATCAGAAGTGGTTTCAAAAGGAAAGGGAAATATAAGTGAAGGACTTCTTTATCAGCTTTGACTCATGAGTATCATAAGCTTGAATTGAAAAACTGCATCAAAAACTAAACCTCCAACTACCCCAAAATAGCCTTTCAATGTATACTACCATTAGAATGGCTGTATTGAGCAAGTAATCTATGCTCATCTTTATGTGATCTCCTATCCATGGGAGATAACTTGCTAATCACTGGGAGTCTGACTGATGTGACCTCCAGAAATCCAAAAATTGGGGCCATAGAATTGTTCTGAATGGAGCAGAGGTGCACATGTATGGCCCCTCTCTCAATTCATTGTCTATGGGACTAGCTAAGTGTTCAGACCGCAGTCCCATAGACAATGATTGGAGCTGGGGCTGCCCTTGCGCACCCCCGCTCCATTGAGGATGGGGCTGAAGAGCAGCAGGGTTTCCCAATGGTCAGACCCCAGCCACAGGGAATTTATCCACCATTCAATGGATAAGGGATAACTTATATTTTTGGGAATAACCTTTTAAAATGCTTGTCTTGGCTTGATTCATGATCTCCCTTCATGAAAACCAAGAAGCTTTTAGTTACATGTAGGCTGGGAACTTTCTACTTAGGAAGTCTTGTATGTCCAATCTTCATTGTAAAATGAACAATAAAAATATAAAATTTGAAAAGTTATGTCATTCTGCTTCTTTGGTGCCTATCTGATTCTTATGTAAAAGTTACCTTTACTTTAGAACTCGCTCCGAGCTAAGCCCTGGCTTCCTTATATGTGTCTGAATAGAGAGACTATAATATTTGTGTAAGGGCTCGTGCAGATGACTGTATTATCGTTCTGAGTGCGACAAAACATGTCATCGCACTCGAACCAATGTTAGTCTATGGGTCTGTGCACATGTCAGATTTTTCCTCGGACGGAGTCTGTACTAGGAAAAAAATCACTGCATGTCTGAGATTGATCCAATATTCAGATCGTACTTGATCAGGCAAGTCAATGAGTGAATGGAAACCATCAGACTGTACTCAGATGACATCGGAGTGCAGTCCGATTTCCGCCCACTGACACAATGGAGACATTGGAGAACTTTTGCTCTCCATATTCTCCTCACAGCATGCTCGGATTCTCTCATCTGAAAGAATCGGATCACCCTATGCTGACACTATGATCACGCTCTGATCAGAGTGTCATTTGTATAACTGGCCCAATTCTCTCAGATGAGAAAATCAACATCCCCCTGCATGAGCCCTTACTGTCCTTTATCTCCACAGCCATTGGTTAAATTATGATATCTTATGCCTCCTAGATTTACCTAAATGGTTGTATCCTTTGTCTTAAAGAGGATCTTTCACCAAATTTTTCATTTTGTACTGGACACACCATGTAATTGTGTCTGTAGAGTGGAATAAAAAGTTTTTTTTTTAAATATCGCCTGTCCGTTGCCGAGATATTAGTAATGAAATATTTGGCGCCTAATGAGTTAACATTTGTTAAGTCCAAGCTGGCGTTATCACAAATTTGTCACTGGGGTGTGTACTTCTGCCTCCTTTGTGACCCTGACCAACCATAAGCAGGCAGCAGCATGGAAGTGCAGAGGGTCTTGTGATAGGATCAGCCGGATTGTGCAGCCAACATAAGCACTGAAGTCCAGATAATGTTTTCAGAACTTCTGTGTTGTGTAATATATCTTCAATGCTTAGAATTCAGGTGTAAATTGCTTTGAAAAGTTGCCAAAATTTTGGCGCAACTCGTAGTTGTGCAAAAAATTTGCGACTTGGCTTTTTCATGCCAGTTTCTACAAGCTCTGCAAAAATGGATAGAAATGGGGTGGGACAGGGGTGCAATTAGGGGCATGATGCTATAGCTGATCTAATTCATGATGACCTGTGGCTGCCACTATGCCAGAAATTTTACTCCAGTTAAAGACTGGAAGAAGAATTCTGGTGAGGTGCATGGATCAGGAGACTCTGACTCCACCATGGCCCCTCATCATAACTGGCAAGAATATTCCCAATCTTAATGAATTGGGACCTTTTTCTTCTTCATATAATTGTACAATATTTGTATAAGAAAACAGACCTATTTTAAGAGCTTTAGGCACCTTTGAGCTTTACCCATCCCTCTTTATAGACAAATAGTGGGTTTCCAACTTTACTGTAGGCTCTTTACTTGTATAATCATATCACTGGTTTTTAACTTGTAAAAAATAAACCACTGGCAATAAAATTTTTTTTAAATTTTTTTTAAAAGAAATAACTATATTAGTTTGTTTGGTGAGTAGCTTGTACCATGAATTTAGGTGGCATTTGAACTGCCCGACTGTGGCTCCTAAATGACCTCATGTTGGCTACATAGAAGCCTACCGGAGGGTCGTTCAAACTTCTGTTCGCTCAGAACGATTGTTAACTTGATCATTCTTTATGCACAGAGTTTAGTTATTCTCGGCAGCACATGCCCTGTTTACACAGGATAAAGTGCTGCTGAGAATAATGATTCCTAAGCAAGTCATTTTGCCCGATGAACAAATGTTTTGTTTACCCATTGGGTGATCAGCAGCCTATTTATCAGAAAATGAGCGTCCCTAGGAATACTCCTTCCCAATAATCATTGTAAGTGCACTGCAAATTTTTCTTGCAACTTTAACATTCACTTTGCCAAAATACCATTCATTTTGTGGGTCACATTATAAAAGGCAAAAACTATTCATGTATATAAAATAATCACTGACCTCCATTGGGACAATGTTTCCTGACAGTTGCGACACCCCATTTCCTCATATGCTCCTCACCCCATTTGCGACACCCCATTTTCTCATATGTCTGCCAGATACCTCTATCATAGGAAAACTAACCTGCCATGTCCTGGTTTCCCTAAATGTCCGAACAGGAAACTATTTCCATTGAAATTGAAGGCCAGTTTATGGGCATACCAACATCCACATTTTTTGGTTAAACAACTGATCAATATAGATCAGCCAATTTTTTTTTATATATTTCTTTGAGGCTAAGGCTATGTTCACATGTTGCATTTTTGCTGCGTTTTTTTCTGCAGGCAAAACCTGCGGTCTTGGCATTAAAGAAGCTGCTTACAAAAAACAGGTTTTGGTGCATTATTGCTGTGTTTTTTGCTGCGTATTTCCTGCGTTTTTGTCAGGTACCTTTGTCTCTTGTTGCATGCTGATAAAGTTTAGAGCCCCCCCCAAAAACATGATGCAACTTCCTGAGTTTGCTGCACCAAAAACGCAGCAAAACATGATACCTGCATTTTTTGCTGCGTTTTTTCACTTACTCATTGCTTTCTATGGGTGAAAGAATGCTGCAAAAACGCCGCAGCTTACCAAATCAGTCAGGAAAAAAAACAATGTGTGTGCATGAGATTTCTGAAATCTCATAGCTTTTGCTGGTACTGTAAAACGCAGCTGAACATTTGCATAAAAAACTCAGCAAAAAATGTAGCAAAAATGCAACATGTCAACATAGCCTAATGGTGCCAAAGTGCAGCAATGTACAACAACCTAAAGACACATTATAAAGAAACTGTAGCCCCCTTAATAAGTAATGGATAGAATAAATGGTTGCACTGAATCGTTTGCAATGAGCAATGACTCTCTAATCTGGCTCATAAAGTGGAAGTCCTGAAGAAGTGACCCACTATTTATGGCATTCACGTGGCTTCGGAAGGTGTAGACAGTGGTTGTCCTAATTAAGACAATCCTTCTCTTTAGATAATAACATTTTGTTTTTATTTCTGTTTAAGGCATTGAAAGCTGTTTCTTTTTTCTTATTTTATATGCTACTTCTTTTACTCTATGTTAATTTAAGTATTCTTGCAGGGATATGGAGATTTGATCTGCAGAATGAACGCTGAGCTATGCATGCATGATTTATGAAACCGTTTTCGTTGAAGTTTAGTTGTATAGTTAAAATTGTAATATTATATGCATTTGTACCAGTGCCTTTGTAAAGTAACCGTCCTAAAACTGATCCAGTCAGCACTTCTATAACATTGGTTTCATCAAATCAAAAGATAATAAATTACCAGGTAAACAGCCATGTCGAAAATGTGTCAACATATAAGCGTTAATTAAAATTGTCTTTACGTGGGTTTTGCTTCACTTTTGTCTTACGAACAAATGAAATGAAATTTGTGTGATTGAAGTCACTTGTGAAGGTCAAACATTCTGCAAAACCACATTATAGACCGTAATTTTACTATGAAGCGCATGGGTCTGATTTTGCGGAATTGTTGCAGTCGTCATGGTCTATATCAATGAAGTTAACTTAAGCACAGCCTTGAGATTCAGCTGTTTAGTAAGATCTAATTGATGGTTATCAGAGATTCAGACAGCAAGAGATATTAAAGCTCTATATACCGCAGTTGTGATGTTACAATGACCTGGCCATTAATATTTTTTCTTATTGGTCCAGGCTGGAACTTGTAGTTTAACTTTTGTCAGGAGCTAACATGAGTTTAGGAGATGGAAGATGAAGCATTATAGATCAGTGTACATTACTGAAAAACAACAATATACTGAAATGATGACAATCATATTAATAAATAAATGAAAGCTCTCACTCACTTGGTGTTTTTGACCAGTTATTAGGTGCATTATGTTGCACGTACAGTAGAACAGTTAAGGTGCATTAACATTGCAAGATTATCATGAATGAGCATTTCTTTTGAGTGCTGACTTCAAAATAATCTTGCAGTGTAAACAGGCTGCCAATTACATGATGAACGCTCATTCGTCAGGTGAAATGATTTTTAAGCAGGCTTAAAAATGATAGTTCTCTGCAGCATATTATCCTGTGTAAACAGTTCTTGTGCTGCTGAGAACAATTGTAGAATGCACACTGCACACTGAATGCACAATGCACAATGCACACTGAAAGATTTATTAGGTTGCTCAGTTCACATCATTTAAAGTCGTCTGCCTGTTTAAACAGGCTGCTAAATGACCATCATTGGAAAATATTTACAGATTGGCCATTGTTTAGTGCTGACAGTCAGTTTGAGTAAAAAAACCCTTACAGTGATTGAGCATTTTGCTAGAGGTATAAAATAACATAGATTAGTCCCCATGTTTAACCGTCCTGTGAAAATCAAAACATAATAATATATAAAAAAGTAATATTTTTTCTAATATTACATTTTTGTTTCTTATTCTTAATTCTCTAATGTTTTTATTCCATTATGAAATAAAGCACTATACAAATATTTACAACTGACTAAGTGTCAACTATAATCCTACCGAACACCATAAACTAGAAAAGCTACCATAACATATTATACAATAGTGGAAGTCTCTATTTCTAATAACATAATTGTATATTGATATATTTTAATAAAGATATAAAGCAGTACCTATCCCATGAAGTGCGGGTGCATATCCCAAGATCCCTGAACCACTGGGAAACTAGATACAAAAAAATCATAGAAAGCCTAATTGTTAAAGCCAAAACATTGAGTACATGAGCTCGGGCTATGACAGAATTTTTGCACCTTCTTTGAATGGAAGTGCAGTCTTTTTTTATATATATGTATATATAAGACACAAGACAGATCAGTGGGACTATAGTTGTTGGAATTGTATTTTAATACAGCTTTTATTACTTTTAAAGTGTAAACATTTACAAATGTAATTGTTATTTTAAGGTTCATGAGGGCCTCAATATAAGGTCGCATGTTCAGTTTTTAGTCAGTATTTTACATCAGTTCTTGTAAGCCAAAACCAGGAGTGGGTGATAAATACAGAAGTGGTGACGTGTTTCTATT
This sequence comes from Phyllobates terribilis, assembly GCF_046119375.1. Taxonomy (NCBI): domain Eukaryota; kingdom Metazoa; phylum Chordata; class Amphibia; order Anura; family Dendrobatidae; genus Phyllobates; species Phyllobates terribilis. The sequence continues at coordinate 229,227,957 of NW_027362763.1, forward strand.
ATACTTTTTCTCTGATTTTTCCACTCCTGATTTTGGCTTACAAATACTGATATAAAATACTGAGCAAATACTGAACGTGTGAACATGGCCTTATACTGAGACTCAAACTTGTATCTACAAATTTTATGTCAATTGTTTCTCACACCTAAGGTAGATTTTTATTCTTGCATCAAATGCATATATACATTTAAGAAACAATTGATATACAATATTAAGATACATGTATGATTCTCACTGGCATTAAACATATACATACATTTAATCCCAGCACGAAAATAAACCTTTGGTGAAAGAAAAGATTGACATAAAGTTTGTAGATACAAGTTTGAGTCTAACTATTATGTACGGCTCTCATTATTATTTTGGGGCACACATGAACACATGAATCTTAAAAATTTATATTTTAAAATGTTTATATTTGAAAAGAAATAAAACATGAAGAAAATGTCTATGAAAATTGTATGTAAGAAGGAGAAGAACTTACCAACCATCAAGTCATATTATTATTCATTCCTATCAAATATAGTCCCAATAAGGGAATTTGTATGTCCAGTGCTATCCACGTAGATTCATGAAACATATTCCAATTTTGTGACAACTTTGCAATGTTTTACACTTGTCACTTTACATTACATATTTATGGTAATTTATTATACTTTTTTTTTGTTGCAAATTTATTAAACATATTCCAATTTTGTGACAACTTTATAATGTTATTACAATTGTCAATTTACATTACAAATTGATAGTAATTTATTATACTTTTTTTTTACCTCTAGTTTTTCCACTTATGGCAATCAGTTTATAGGAATACTTCACTTCCTACTCACAAAAAAACCTTTAATACTTTACTACATTTTACCTATTTCCCTTTCTGGTGTTCCTTGTGTGATTGCCAGCCTTGTTGGATCAGATGTGGCCGTCCTGTCTTTTAGGAGTAAACTTTCCTATGTTTATCTTTTAGGTATAGACAATTATTTACATAAACATCTAATACTTGTATCTTCAAAATAGTTCCTGATGTACATTACAAAGTTATATTGTGGCACCATGTTAGCCAGAAAAACGATGTAAATACTTTTATGCCCAACAATTCTTCAGGCAATAATACATTTTGTAACATTGCCTGAAGAAGGAGCCTCTGTTCTCTGAAAGCTTGCATATATGTATATATTTTTTTCTGGTTAGCCAATAAAGGTATCACTCCGAGAATACTTTTGTCATTTTTGGGCATAAAAGTATTCACATCAAAATAGTTCCTGTAATTTGTTGAATCACAAATACTAGAAACTTCTAATGATAAGAAAATAAATATAAGACAGCCAGAGAAGTCAATGATTTGTTTGGTAACACATGAATTCGAGTACTTGGTCTTACACTGTTAAAAAAAGAAAGCCAATTAAAATGGTTTGATAAGCATATGTATTAGAAGCAAGTCTAACACAATGGTCAGAAACAACACTAAGTAAACAGAAGTGACAGAAGAGTGAATCTTTTGTTGAGGGTCCCCAGCTGTCCAACCTCCTATTATCCATATAAGACTAGCTGCATGTTCCCTGCTGCCCCCCTCACCAACTCAATGCACAAAAACAGATTGGGATGTTCTGCATGCATGCTCAGCACTGCAGCCTCACTCCCCTTTTCTTCACTGGTCCGTCTTTACTAGACAAGAAACTCCAGACATTTTTTTTTGTAGGTAACAAAGCCTGGTTGTAAAACAGAAGGAGGAATAAAGGATACCAAGTGAAAAAAAAAACTTGTCACTGACAAAAAAAGCATAGGAAGTAGAAAATAGAAATAAGACTGAATGCAAGAATTATCCTGTTAAACACTGGCTCTTTTTGTTCACAGATCTCTTTGTGCAGGGTTGTAAGTATCATGATGTGGAACAAGTGCAGTCTCACACATACTTTAGCTAGGAGAATGCCGGACACTGACAGCTTATTTTAACCATGAAAAATGGGAACTTTTATTTTTCACAAACACAACGTTTTAAGGGTCTATTGTCTGAATGATCAGGGGCAGAGGTTCACGATAGTGAAAACTAAAGCAAACTATTTCATATCTAAGTCTTATCTAAAAGTAAAAATGTATATTTGTAACTATTATTTAATGACTTAGATTTTTTGAAAGGAAGATAGATTTTTCTACAGAAAATACAAGTATATCATTTATCATTTTTTTTAAACAGTTTTAAATATAAAAATGAATATCACCGTTATACATGTATCAAAAAAGAAATAAAAATAAAAATATCAAAAGAGAGAAAAGTAGAGATCTGACCACGCTTGTCCAAATCATGTGAAGCTGAGAATACTGCATCGGTGGGCGACAAATCCTGCAGCACTTCCATACAATGAGTAAAAAATACTTTTTGCTTGTTTGTGGCACAAACAGGCACAATTATTCTAAGCCTGTTTGCACCAGAAATGCGTCATTCTTTAATTCACCTCCACATGGATTTGCTTGTTTTTATTGGGTGGAAGTGCTGCAAAATTCCTCTATTTTCATTATATATATATATATATATATTTATATCACATATTTATATATATATAACATATATTTAGATTATACATATAGATATATATATATACTGTATATATATATATATATTGTATATATATATAATATATTTTCTTAATGTATTTCAGTAATATATTTTCCTAAACAATTTTTATGAAGTCAGCTGTCTAATATCGATAAGTATTATATAATTATATTTCATACAGCTTAATGGTACACATATTTCAAACACATCCACACAATTGAAAATTGGATTATAAAAGTGAGTACATTAACTGTAAATTATTATTTCTCAATGACGATAGATATGCTTTTCCATAGAGTGATAGGAAAATCTATTTTATATGCTTTTTTGACTAGTTTATTTAATAAACCACTTAACATATTTAAATAAAAGGAATTCTAAATAATTCATTTTGTAATCCAACAATGAGACCCAAAAAACATACGACAACATAGTACAACATTACTTTATAAGTAGAAACAAAAATACCAGGATTAAGATTAAAGGTACATTTACATTTCTTTATTACTGTAAGTGAACGTTCATAGGAATCACTAGTTTTATGATTGGCAATCAGTCTAAATAGGCTGCCGATCACCCAACGAATGAGCAAACCGCTCGCTCTTCGGGTGAAATTACTTTTTCGTTTGCATAAAAGTTCATCGTTTTCAGTAGTGCATTCTTCTGTGTAAACATGACCTGTGCTCCCGAGAATAATGGCAGCCTATGCACACTGACCTACCATGTTTGTTTATTAGCTAGGGGTCAGTCAAGTGTATACTGACCTTAAGTCCACGTTCACAATCAGCGGTTATACTGCATCTTTAAGCCACAGCAGCCCTTTGCCATTGAGGTCTTTGCATAATCACTTAATCTTCAAGAAAAAACAACTGTTTCACCGACAAGACCATGAGGCCGATCGTAATGGCTGCGCAGTGTGAACATAGCCTTATAGAAAAGTAAGGGTATCTTGACATTTGCACATATGTTTCTTGTTATTGATGCCTGAACACAATAATCTAACTGATTTTGCAGCAATTTATTCACAATCCTATATAAGTACTCCCACAAAAAAGGGAAAAACAACAACAGTCTACTATCTTGGGGCTTTGGCAGTAGAATCCAATATACACATATATTGGCGTCTCCTGAGGAAGTAACCTACGAAACGTGCGTTGGGGTGGAGGGACGCCAGGTTTCCAAAGGTTGTGAGCGGCTGTACCTTTGTCAAAGGTATTGATAATACCATTCACTTATTTTTGCTTGCCATGTTTTCTCAGGCACAAGACTTTATATTATGCACTTTGCACTTTACGTGATTTAAAGCTATACCCTTATGATTGTAAATAGAGGAAATGTTCTGTACCTTGCCCTCTTATTGCTAGCCTATACATTAATATAACCTACATATTTATATTATCAAACTATTAGACAGTCTGCTGTCAATCTCTGTAGGATTTGTATTCAGGAAATACTCTGATTATGTTGATACCAGCACATTTTCAATTAGGTAAACTGGTACGTCCCTCACAGTGTGAGGTTCTTTTATAGTATATATGTTGCTTTGTTATTTTTTATGCAATTATAAATAAAGTATTCATATTTTTATAAATGCTGTGGTTGCCTGATGATACTTTATTACTTTAGCCAGGCCTATTGTTCTTTACATATTGACTTGTTTGCCTGATTTGTCCTACTACATTTTTTTTTTTGTTTTAATTATTTTTTCCAAGCTACCAAATTGTTTCCATCCAATATGAATTGATTGACTTCACTGCCTCACTGTTTTGTGACTGTTTTAAAAAAAATTACAGCCAAAATGATGCAGATTTAATATATTTGAGGTTAAAAAAAAGCATTGTGGTTTCAATGTGTGAATGCTGCCTAACAAAAATTAATAATAGCATAAAGGTATTTTCCAAAAAGAAGTCACCAATCCGATGAATAATTGTAAAAAAACAAGCACAGATAGTAATCACCCTTCACCGGTCCAGTGCAGCGGTGATGTCATGATTACAGTGTGAATAAACACTGTAGCCAATCACTGAGCTCAATGGCATGTGCCATCAGCAAACCCGCTACGCTTAGTGATTGGTTGTATTGCACTGTATTCAAGACATCACTGCTGCAGCCAAAGCACAAAGACTATGTAGATCTAAATGTGGGGAACAGAGCGCACAATAGGGTGATACCCTCTGGAGGGAGAGTAGGAGAGTGCTGGTTACACTCACCTGATGGAGTTGTGACAGGCACAACTCCTATGAAGGCATGAAGAAAAACAGCTGCTGCTGTCCCGTGGCTGGAAGATAAATCCTCCAGGAGATATTGGATCCAGTTGGATAAACACGTAGGTGGGCTGCGCTGCTGAAGTGAATCAATTATTCAGAGATGATGATGATGAAAAAGGCTTTTTTATTAACAATGCGTTTCAACGCCGTACCGGCGTCTTTTTCATGTACAAAAAACAAATTGTACTTGAAAAAGACGCCGGTACGGCATTGAAACGCATTGTTAATAAAAAGTCTTTTTCATCATCATCATCATCATCATCATCATCTCTGAATAATTGATTCACTTCAGCAGCGCAGCCCACCTATGTGTTTATCCAACTGGATCCAAAGCACAAAGACTGGAGCAGTGGTGAGGAGTCAATGCTCGACTGGGGCAATTTTTAGCATGATGTGCATTGGGGGAACGCATACTACGAAGCCTGCACATTGTAATTCAAGTGCTGGTAAAGTTGCTTTTGCAATAGTTATAATGGTTTTATTTTCAGCAAAATGTGTCTACCTTTGTAATGTGTCCATTGTGATAAATAACTATTGAAATATTCTTCTAAAAATATCATTAATTGGCAGCCAATGTTTTTTTTCCTGACGTCTGCCTATAGAGGATAGTTGGAACACCCCCCCTATTAGGATTACATGTGGCAGATTTGGGTGGCCTTCTTCTAATGTGTGTAGCCACCATTAGGCTACTATCATATTTTTGTTTACTTGATTTTAATGTAGATAAGTCAAGCTTAGATATTGAATATAATCAAGAATGAGTCACTGAGACTGAATTAATGAAATAAAAATATTAACCTTCAAACCCTTCACACCCGGGCGATTTTCCATTTTTAATTTTTTTTCCTACCCTCCTTACAAGAGCAAGAACTTTTTTTTCCATCAATATGAAGTCAAATGAGGTCTTGTGTTTCGCGGGACGAGTTGTACTTTTGAATGACACTATTCATTTTATCATGTGGTGCACTGGAAAGTGAGAAAAACATTCCATGTGCGGTGAAATTGCAAAAAAAGTGCAATTCCACAACTGTTTTTTGAGTTTTTTTATTTACCATGTTCACTATATGGTAAATCTGACCTGGCAATATGATTCTCTAGGTCAGTACTGGCATGCAGATACCAAACCTGTGTAGTTTTTTTATTTAATAGGTGAAAAAAAATTTGGAAATTTGCAAGAAAGAACAGTTTTGCTTTTGTCGCCATTTTCCAAGATCCATAATGTTTTCATTCTTCTGGAATTGGGGCTGCATGAAGGTCTATTTTTTTGCGCCCTGAGCGACATTTTCAGTGATACCATTTTATGGGTAGATACAAAGTTTTGATTGCCTCATATCGCATTTATTGAAATGTTGTGGCAGCCAAAAAACTTAATTCTTCGGTTTTAATTTTTTTTTTCCGATATTCTGTTTGTCAATTGAATTAATTTACGTTATATTTTGATTAAAAGTTATAGCTTATACCATGTGACAATGTGATTCTTCAGTAATAACCCCTCAAATTTTCATCTCCTAAATTATATACAAATTATAAACACCCTGCAAATTATAGACAACCACCAATTAATATATATCCCAAAAAAGTGAATTTACGGAGCTTCTGTGTTTTATGCATGTCTTACATTGATATACAAATAGTGTATATCAAGATAATATCACTGTATTAATCTACTGTCTTGTTGTCCACAATCAGATTCACAAAGATTTCAGTTCATATGGAGATATATTGTATAAATTACAAATTCCCACATCTATGTGCTCCGATTTATCATGGTGATACTCTAGATGTTATGCCCCCATACACATTAGACAAATGTTGTCTGAATATACCAATAGGACACATTTATCCAACAGTCTAATATAAATGGGTGCCCTTAACTCTCCCCTGACAGATGATGTTGGGGGAGATAAGGATCCAGCATGTCCAATTTCAGACTGGTGAGCCTTTTGTCCTTGGAGAGATAAGCCATCACCAGAGATTTCTGGCAGCAGCTCTGTCTGTTACAGAGAAAGCTTTACTCTGTATGGAAGAGCCAGGAGAGATAGCTGCCGGCCGAGCGATCAGACACACCATCATTCGCCCAACAGCTAGATAAATTGTATAGGGGGCTACATACTAAAGGTTATTTAACACTAGAAATCATTTGCTCAATACTTACAAAAATTCGTATGTGTTTAATTCTGATTGATACCAATAGATGCCAAAGAAAACCATGGACAATTCAATGTTTAATAGACAATAATAGAAAAGACAACAATCAAGGTGGGCCATGAGTGATGTCACTTTAGTATTGGAGTATTTTAGGGTTTGTTTTACTACTTCAAGACTGTAAGGCTATGTTCACACATCATGGTTTTTTCAGCGTCCATTTTCTGCATCAAAACCTGATCTCTTGCCAGGAGGTTGTTCAGGATTTTTGCTGATGTTTTGCTTTTTTTTGGTACGTTTTTGGTGCTTTTTTTCAACGTTTTTCTCATTGTCCTTCTGTCTCTGTTATGTATGTACAGTGGGAGAAATAATTATTTGATCCCTTGCTGTTTTTGCAATTTTGCCCACTGACAAAGACATGAACAGTCTATAATTTTAAGGGTAGTTTAAAGGGAAGGTGCCATCAATTTTTTTTTCTTTTTGTGAAAATAACATTATAATATTAATTTAAGCTTTGTAATGCAGTATTTGCATACATTGCAAACACTGCAACATGCAAAATATCTATAAAAAAAAAAGATTACCTATACTTGCAGCTAGGGGGAGCATCTTCCTGTATAGACCTCAAGGAGCTACAGTAATGCTTGCTTGCATTACGTTAGCTGCAAAATTGGGGCAGTGTCCTTGTGACATCAATGTTTCCCTCCCCTTTTAGGTGTTATACTACACCCAAAAGTGGGGGAGGCAGAATAAAGACTAGAGACAATGCACTGCCATTTTCTTGGTGACTGAACTGTGATCTAATCTCAACCAGCTGCTAAACAGGAAGTGGATCTCAGTATATTTACAGAAGAGCAAGCAGAAGGAAGACAACAGACTGTGGAGCAACATGGACCTGAGGAGCAGAGCTGCATGCAGTGAAGAGAGCAGCTGCGAAGCCAGGACTGAGGAGACTAAACAGTGCAGCGGTGAGGGCCCATAGCTTTACTGCACAGGCAGTGGAGGATGGGAGAATATGAGAGCAGAGCTGGGGGAGCTTGTGTGTGTGTGTAAAAAGCTTCCAATTACATGTTCTCAGGGTGGAAGCTCTGGGCCACATTGAAATGGCACCTAGACACACCTACAGCTGTGAATTGAGCAGCCCACAGAGGAGTGCCCAGTTCACAGCTAATGTGGCTACAATGTTACAGATAGGGTCGGCATCCGACCGCTGAAGCCTATATCCAGGGCTGCCGTATTTGAAGGAGTGTGAGTGTAGGGTAGTAACTCTTACACTCCTGAAAAGCAAGATGGCAGCCCCCAGTAGCTGCAAAACAAATTAATAAAAAATAAATTATAAATACTGGGCACTTGAAAATATGTTATAACATTAAGGAATTTAACATTTTAATTTATTTTACATAATGTAAAAATGCGGCACCTTCCCTTTAATTTTAACATTGAGAGATAGAATATCCAAAAAAAAAAAATCAAGAAAATCACATTGTATAAATTAGATAAATTTATTTTCATTTTGCAGTCAGAAATAAGTATTTGATCCCCTACAAACTATTATGAGTTCTGGCTCTTACAGAGCAGTTAGACGTTCCTAATCAACACGTTACCTGCATTAAAGACAGCTGTCTTACATAGTCACCTGTATAAAAGACTCCTGTCCATAGACTCAATTAATCAGTCAGACTCTAACCTCTGCAACATGGGCAAGACCAAAGAGCTTTCTAAGGATGTCAGGGACAAGATCATAGACCTGCACAAAGCTGGAATGGGCTACAAAACCATAAGTAAGATGCTGGGTGAGAAGGAGACAACTGTTGGTGCAATAGTAAGAAAATGGAAGAAATACAAAATGACTGTCAATTGACATCGATCTGGAGCACCATGCAAAATCCCACCTCGTGGGGTTATCCTTGACCATGAGGAAGGTGAGAGATCAGCCTAAAATTACTGCCTTGATCTCAAGGCAGCTGGGATCACAGTCACCAAGAAAACCATTGGTAACACATTACGCCTGAAAGGTTTAAAATCCTGCAGTGCCCGCAAGGTCCCGCTGCTCAAGAAGGCACATGTGCAGGCCCGTCTGAAGATTGCCAGTGAACACCTGGATGATTCTGTGAGTTATTTGGAGAAGGTGCTGTGGTCCGATGAGACAAAAATTGAGCTCTTTGGCATTAACTCAACTCGCCGTGTTTGGAGGAAGAGAAATGCTGCCTATGACCCAAACAACACCATCCCCACTGTCAAGCATGGAAGTGGAAACATTATGTTTTTGTGGTGTTTCTCTGCTAAGGGCACAAGACTACTTCACTGCATCAATGGGAGAATGGATGGAGCCATGTACCGAGGTATGACATCGTAGGTATAACAGAGACTTGGCTAGACGATAGCTATGACTGGGCGGTAAATTTAACAGATTATAGTTTATTTAGAAGGGACCGGAAACAGGGGAAGGGCGGAGGAGTCTGCTTATATGTAAAGTCACGTCTAAAGCCCAGACTAAGGGAAGATATAGGAGAGGGAGAAGAGGGGGTCGAGTCCATGTGGGTAGAGATAGAGGGGGCAAAAAATAATAATAAAATATTACTGGGGGTCTGCTATAAGCCACCCAATATAACAGAGGAGAATGAGAAACTGCTATTAGGACAAATAGACAAAGTAGCAAAACATAATGAGGTGATTGTAATGGGGGACTTCAACTACCCGGATATTGACTGGGAAACAGAAACCTGTAGATCGCAGAAAGGAAAAAGGTTCTTGACAAATATCAAGGATAATTATCTCTCCCAACTAGTGCAGGAACCAACGAGAGGGAAGGCAGTGTTGGACTTAATATTGACTAATAGGCCTGATAGAATAACTGAGGTACAGATAGGGGGGCACCTAGGTAATAGCGATCATAATATTATCAATTTCAAAATGCCCTTCAGTAGGGTTATCAATAAGGGAACAACTAAAACATTAAACTTTAGGAGGGCGAAGTTTGATCAGCTGAAAGAAAACCTTCAACTTATAGACTGGGACAAAGTTCTTAATCAAGGAAATACGAATAGTAAATGGGAAACCTTCAAAAGAATTCTGAATACTCAGTGCGAGAGATATATACCGTATGGGAATAAAAGGGCCAGAAATAAGAGGAAACCAATATGGTTGAACAAGAACGTAAAAGGGGCGTTAAATAGCAAAAAAGAGGCATTCAAGAGATTAAAACAGGAAAACAGTAAGGAGGCACTAATGTGTTACAAGGAAAAAACGAGAACCTGTAAAAAACAAATAAAAATAGCGAAGGAGGAAACAGAGAGACGTATTGCTAGGGAAAGTAGTTCAAATCCCAAACTGTTCTTTACGTATATAAATAGTAAAAGGATTAAATCGAATAATATTGGACCGATAAAAAGTGATGAAGGCAAAATCATAGAGAAAGATGAGGATAAAGCTAATCTATTAAATAAATTTTTTTCGTCAACTTTCACAAAGGAAAAAGAACTAACAGGCGAAATGAGAAGTGACAAGCTTAATCCTCCACTAAGTATGACTAATCTAACCCAAGCTGGGGTACAGAAACGCCTCAGTAACATTAAAATAAACAAATCACCAGGACCTGATGGCATACACCCACGGGTACTAAGGGAACTAAGTAATGTGATAGACAGACCGTTATATCTTATATTTAAGGACTCTGTTGAGACTGGGTCTGTACCACTTGATTGGCGACAGGCGAATGTAGTGCCAATATTCAAAAAGGGAGCAAAAAGTAACACCGGAAACTATCGGCCGGTGAGTCTGACGTCCGTTGTGGGCAAAATTTTTGAAGGCTTTATTAATGAGGCAATCATGGAGCATCTTGACGCTAATAATCTATTAACCCCGAACCAACACGGATTCATGAGGAATCGCTCCTGCCAAACAAACCTGATTGACTTCTACGAGGAGGTTAGCTCTCGAGTAGATCAGGGAGAACCAGTGGATGTCGTGTATCTCGACTTCTCAAAAGCGTTCGATAGCGTGCCACATAATAGGTTGGTATACAAAATGAGAATGATGGGGCTGGGGGAAAATGTCTGCAAGTGGGTAGATAACTGGCTAAAGGATAGAAGGCAGAGGGTGGTTATAAATGGAATATACTCAGATTGGGTAAGCGTCACTAGTGGGGTACCACAGGGGTCTGTACTAGGCCCAATGTTATTTAATATCTTTATTAACGACATAGTCAACGGGATAAATAGTAAAATATCAATATTTGCAGATGACACAAAGTTATGTAAAACAATTAATACAAAAGAGGATAGTGAAGACCTACAGAGGGATTTGGATAAGCTGGGTAGGTGGAGCATTAAATGGCAAATGAGGTTTAACGAGGAGAAATGTAAGGTCATACATATGGGAAGGAAAAATGGAAGTCACCAGTACTCACTGAATGGGAAATCATTGGGGAATTCAGAGATGGAGAAGGACTTGGGCATCTTGATTGATAGCAAACTAAATTGGAGTGCCCAAAGTCAGGCCGCTGCTGTAAGGGCAAACAGGGTAATGGGATGTATCAGAAGAGGTATAGCTGCAAAGGATGAGAACATTGTTCTTCCACTGTACAAAGCACTGGTCAGACCACACTTGGAATACTGTGCTCAGTTATGGGCCCCAATATATAGAAAGGATATAAATGAGCTTGAAAAGGTACAAAGGAGGGCAACAAAATTAATAAGGGGAATGGAGGGACTGCAATACCCAGAGAGGTTGGCAAAACTAGGACTATTCAGCCTGGAAAAGAGAAGGTTGAGGGGGGACATAATAAATGTGTACAAATATGTTAGGGGACAGTATAGAGACCTTGCCCGGGATTTGTTCAAAAGGAGGGATATTACGGTAACAAGAGGGCATTCACTAAGACTGGAAGAGAAAAGGTTTCAGCACCAGCATAGGAAGGGGTTCTTTACGGTAAGAGCAGTGAGAATATGGAATTCACTGAGTGAGGAGACGGTAATGTCGGATTCACTAAACCAGTTCAAGCGGGGACTGGATGCTTTTCTAGATACCAGGAAGATTTCTGCATATACTTAAAAATAAAATAAAATAGTAGGTTGATACAGGGATTTATTCTGACTGCTGGTTTCAGAGTCGGGAGGGAATTTTTCCTCAGGTGAAGATTGGCTAAATCATTTGGGGTTTTTGCCCTCCTCTGGATCAACTTTAGCAATTACAGAACTAACAGGTCGAACTTGATGGACGCAAGTCTTTATTCGGCTTTACTAACTATGTAACTATGTAACTATGTAACTATGTAAAATCCTGAGTGACAACCTCCTTCCCTCTGCCAGGGTTGTGGCTGGGTCTTCTAGCAAGACAATGACCCAAAACATACAGCCAAGGCAACAAAAGAGTGGCTCAAAAAGAAGCACATTAAAGTCATGGAGTAGCCTAGCCAGTCTCCAGACCTTAATCCCATAGAAAACTTATGGAGGGAGTTGAAGCTCCGAGTTGCCAAGCGGCAGCCTCAAAATCTGAATGATTTTGAGATGATCTGCAAAGAGGAGTGGACGAAAATTCCTCCTGACATGTGCGCAACCCTCATCATCAACTACAAAAAAAGTCTGACTGCTGTGCTTGCCAACAAGGGTTTTGCCACCAAATATTAAGTGTTGTTTACCAGAGGGATCAAATACTTATTTCTCACTGCAAAATGCAAATAAATTTATCTAATTTATACAATGTGATTTTCTTGATTTTTTTGGGATATTCTATCTCTCAATGTTAAAATTAACCTACCCTTAAAATTATAGACTGTTCATGTCTTTGTCAGTGGGCAAACTTACAAAAACAGCAAGGGATCAAATACTTATTTCTCCCACTGTACATACAGTTCAGTGAAAAAAAATCTCTGGTTTAGGCACAAAAAACACTGAAAAAAACATAATGTGTGAACATAGCCAAAGCTTTCCATGTACATAAGATAGCTGCTGGACAAATACTTCAGCCAGATGAGAATTAATAAAACTTAACTTTTACTAGTATAATCATTAAAACAGCAAGGTAATATAAAATGAAAACACCTCTGTTTTCTTAGATATAGATTAAATGAAACAGACAGCCACAGTGGTGGACAAATCTGTATATGAAATAGACCTTTGAGTGCATACTTCACAGAAGAATATCTGGAAATGACAGTGGTCATATGCACTGGGCTAGGGCTATCTAGGGGAAGTCCAGCTGAGGGAAAGCTGTGGTCTTTCCTTGTAATGGCAGGAGTTATGGGGCTTGTAAGGCCAATTTTAGTGAAACATAGGGCCTAATAGGGCTAATGCTCCCGTCTCTGCCCTTTTCAGGCCTGATGAGGATTTTAGTCTCTGATGCCCTGGATGAGGAGGAATTTTTCTGGTCGCATTGGACCACAACACTGGGTGAGAGATTTCCATTTTTTCACCTAAGAGTGTAAATATTGGTATTTTCATGTGTACTGTATATGACCATCATCATTTCCAGAGATTCTTCTGTGGAGTATGCACTCACAGGTTTATTTCATATACAGATATTTTGTCCACCACTGTGGCTGTCTGTTTCATTTAATCTACAGTATATCTAAGAAAACAAATGTGTTTTCATTTTATATTGCCTAGCTGTTTTAATGATTATACTAGTAAAAGTTAAGTTTTATTAATTCTCTCATATTTATGATTTTATGAGTTTGGGAATTACGGGATTGGGGGCCTGACAGCCCTTGCTATCTTGTGCTATTTTTGGACAAATACTTCAATAGCGGACAGTTATCTCCCAGGCAAATAATTAATTGGGAACATTGTCCCAAATATATTAAGACAGGTGTTCCATAGTGGTCTTAAAGAAGACCTGTCACCAGCTCAGAAGTGACCAGATTTTGCTCTTGTTTTATTCTTACTGCTCCCCAAGTATTCTTTTATTATAAATCTGCTATACAGCTCGTTCCAGAGAAATGCACATTCTTAATTAGTGCTAATCTTTAAGGTCTTTACCAAGGGGACAGTGCTCATAAGGTAATAATGCAGAGCAACCTAAAATAACGCCCCCAGGGAATCCTTTGAGCCACACCCCTTTGCAAAGACTATAAAAAGTATCAATCAATAGAAAGGCCCATATCTCAGAAAGTGTATGGGGGATTTAACCCCCCCCATCCCCGTAATACTCAGGGGAGCAACAGAAATATAATCGGAGAAATAAATGGCCCACTTTTGACCTAGTGACAAGTTCTCTCTAAAAAAAAGTTTGATAAAGTAAATAGTGACCCTTAAGGCCTCATTCAGATGTAAATGTTCCTTCACATATGCAAAAAAAATGTCACAATTGTCATCAGTGTTTTGGATCCGAGTTTCATCAGTGTTTGATTCATGCATCAGTTTTTACCATCAGCGTTTCATCAGTAATTTTCACCTATGGATAAACACATTAATAAATTGCAAGCTTCTCCTCTTCATTACAATATTAATCACAGACAGCACACAGGCTGCATACTCATGGCATCTGTGTGCTGTGAATAATTTTTACTGACCCATAGACTTGTATGCATCAATAGACATAATAGATGTTGCACGTCTCGGATTGTCCTAAAGACAAAAAAAATGAAATCTATGTCTTCATTCAGCTGGTGTAGATTTTCTCTAAAATTTGTTCCATTTTCTGTCTCTAGTATTAAATAATCTGATGAAAAGATGCTGGCAACAACCCCCTTCCCAGTTAGCCTACCAACATTTCTTGATAGACTATCTGTAGAGTAAACAATTGGCTATGTTGAGATCCAGAATACGTGATCCTTTATATCTGATAATATCTGTAAGGGGAGAGTCAAACAGCCATATAACTCGGACAATGATAGCAATACAATGCTAGGACTGTTCGTTGGCTCTCCTGATCAGAGCGTGACAGCAGCATAGAAACACATGCTGTCACACTCCTGTTGGGAGAGCCGATGGCCAGTCTGAGTAGTGCGTTGCGATCCTCATCCGAGTTATACGACCGTGGTACTCTCCCCTAATTGTGCGCCTGCTAAGCTCTCCTTATACACATCAGACTGCTAGTCGATACAACAGAAATCTACAGGTAACCATATACTTTCAGTGGACATGTATTGTGAGCCTAAAGCTTATTGTGTTTAGGAGTTTCCCCTACATCCTATATAATGTTCAAGTCATTTGAATTATAGCTTCTTACCCTCTTGTTATTCAGGCGATAAGCCACTGTCAAAGACTTTTGGCAGAGGCTTTAACTACCCTTTAAAAATACATGAAAACTCAGCTGAATCAAATATTCATCTGTGTGGGAGAGTTGGGGGAAATAGCTAACAGCTGATTGAGTGCTTGGCAGTCAGCTATCATATGGCCGCTGACAGCTCCAACTTAAAGACTTAGAGACAGGCGTGCCCCACATACTCATTCACTTAAGTTCAGTACATGTATGTGAAAAATAGCTTGATTGAAGAATTTTTACCCAAGAACCATCTTTAAATGGAATCGAATCCTTCCTTAAAAATGTATGTTGATATAACATTTACTGTACTAAATATTGGATGACAGACACTTTAACCTCTTCACCCCCCGAGTGATTTTCCATTTTTCGTTTTCTCCTCCCCTTCTTTCAAGAGTCATAACTTTTTTATTTTCTCCTTCAATATGACTGTATGAGGGCTTGTTTTTTGCGGGACAAGTTGTATGTTTGAAAGAAAACCATTGATTTTACCATATAGTGTACTGGAAAACAGGAAAAAATTATTCCACCCCTTGCTGTTAGAGGCACATGACAGCTGATCAGATGAGCTGTCATGTGCAGGGAAAGATGCAGGCTAAGCGCCAGAGCCTGTATGAAAGGCAGGGACATGACCAGTGACGTACATATGCGTCATAGATCGTGAAGGGGTTAATACAGTTAATAAAGGATATAATATGACCAATATCTTTTGAAGCAGTCTACTTACTGCCTAAGTCTCTTAAAGGTGTGGTTTGAATTAGTGAAAATTCTTCACACAGGCAGCAATATATGTAAAATAAAGTAAAACATACTCTTCTAGTTCCCGGCAGCTCAAGTGCCATGTCCCCCAAGCTTCTGTTTATATTGGCTGCGAAGGTTACAGCTTGGATGCCCCACAAAACGTCTGCAGCCACTTAAATTGAGGGCATGGCACTGGAGGTGCCAAGAGCAAGAACGGTGAATCTGTATTAGTGTTTTTGACATACATTGCTACTCGTTTACAGATTTTTCGTTATTTTGGACAAACTCTTAATTAAATATCAACCAGATCATATAAAACAGCATATTTTTTTCCCCTTAAAAATGATTTCTGATTCATTCCCCCCATGCACAAAGTTGAAAGAACTTCCTTTGGCCTACTCTAAACCCTGTCTCTTCTAAGTTGGTAATTCTATATATGTTTTTGTGGTCTGGTTCCTGCTATTCGAGGAAATGGACATCAGGGTCAATAGCAGCAGGAAAACATTACACTGAGGTTCAATGTAAATGTTTCTAACACATAGAACAACATACCGAGTGCAAGCTCATGGGGGTTTATGACCTGCGGGTTAAGTGGTGAAATTTTTAAATATTTGTATTTACTAAAAAATACTTTCAATTTTATAAAAATATAGTAAGTCAGGAGATGCTCGTTTCGGGACAACAGATTTTAGAATAAATTACATTGTATATAACATGCTAACAAAAGCTAAAATATCTAATAAACACGGCTCCTTGACCCAGTCATAGCATTTAACCATAATATTGAATGTTTGTACTTCCGTCAGACACTTCCAGGTTGTGGCGCTTCACCATGTAATATAATCACAGTGTCCTGCTAAACTTCTATTACCGTGGATGGAACTTGTCCCAAAATACACAGAACTCAGAATAATGGTGACTATGACTTTGTCTTTCAAATCTACAATTGAGATCATTATGTATACGACTTCTACTACTACTACTACACCTAATGCTACAACCACCACCACCACTGCTACAACTTTTAGTACTATTACTTCTACTTCTACTACAGCTTTTATTACAGCTGCTATAACTAATATTAATAAAAACTCAATTCTATTAAATGCTATTTAAACAGGTTTTTGTAAATATTATACACACAGATATGCACATTTCTTTTCAATACACATTTGTGGGCAATAATTTCTAAACACACATTTTTAACTATATTTTTGGTTCATATTTGTCTCTTTTCTATGTGTCAAATTTTCAGAAATTGTTACCTGAATTGTTTCTTTACGATTACAAATGATGGTGTGTAGAAAAATTCCGACACATCAGAGAGTAATGTTTTTACGTTCACGTGGATATTTCTTATAATGCTATAAACTGTAACATCTCTGGAGGCGTGCTGGCATGGCTTACCATCTCCCACCATCCAAGACCGAAAACTCACCTATCAGTCCAGGCTGCACACTTTGCTCCATTACTTGCTGTGTGCATGTCTCTTGTCTGATTGGTTAGGGCGGCGGCCCTGTTACTTCCTGATTCTTAAAGTTACAGGGTGCGCAGTCTTAATGCGTCCCCAGCCTATTGCTGTGAGTCACTGGATACTTATACCCCCTCCACCCAGTAGGAGGTGCCTGAGCAACATTTTCTTTCAGTGTGTTCTGTGCAACTGAGTTGCCAGATCCTGTCCTGTATCTTGCCTGTTTTTGCCACCCTGGGGGCTGAGTACCCAGGCCCATTATCTGTATCTGTGACTTCTAGTCTTTCCGCCACCCTGGGGGCTGAGTACCCAGGCCTGTCACCTGTATCTGTGACTTCTAGTCCTTCTGACACCCTGGGGGCTGAGTACCTAGGCCTGTTACCTGTATCTGTGACTTCTAGTCTGTTTCCGTCTCCCTGGGGGCTGAGTACCCAGGCTCGTTCCTGTATCTCGTTCCTGTCTGAACTGTGTCCTAGCCCGTTACCTGTTTGTCTCTATGTCTGATCCTTTCCTTTTCCTGCAGTGTCTGAACCTGCACCTAACTCCAACTTGTTGTCTCTGTACTTCTGTTTGTGAGTTTTGTGTCCACTCGCTACTTCATTGCAATTACCTTGTGTGTATCTGGTTCTGTTTGTCCAGTTTCCCTGCCTCCGTATCTACCTCCTCCTGTTCTAGCTATCTTCCTGTGTTTCCCAGTCTGTTCCATGTGAACAGAGCCATGTCCTGTCTGTCTGCACCTGCGGTTCTGCTCTGCTCCGCTTGTCCTCCACGCCTGCGGTTCTGCTCTGCTCCACTTGTCCTCCGTGCCTGCGGTTCTGCTCCCCTTGTCCTCCGCGCCTGCGGCTCTGCTCTGCTCTGCTTGTCCACCGCACCTGTGGCTCTGTTCTTGTATCCCAGTCTGTACGGGCCCCTATCCAGCCTGCTTTCCTACCTGCCAGTACTGGCCTGTCTGCATACCTGTCGTGCCTGCCAGTACCCGCCTGTCTGCATACCTGCCGTGCCTGCCTGTACCCGCCTGTCTGCATACCTGCCATGCCTGCCAGTACCCACCTGTCTGCATACCAGCCGTGCATGCCAGTACCCACCTGTCTGCATACCAGCCTAACCTGCCCGTTCCTGCATTCTCCGGTGTGGGTCAACAGCTGTGACTGGGGTCTGACCTGGAGTAGGCCCTGGGCCACCTCTCACGTCCCTCCTCGGACCACGGAGTCGATTAAGCCACCGTGTGTTCATGGTCGGATCTGGCGAGGCCCCTAGTCATGCCCCTCCAGGCACTCCTCGGTTCATGGTCTAATGGGACCACTAAACCACTAACCGCGCTCGCGCCTAAGAGTCCGGGCGTGAGCGTAACATAAACTTTGTATCTGACTTCTCCATGAAGTTCAACTGTTTTTGAAAGCTTAAAAGTGCTGAGCTTGGTGTCTTTCCATGAAAAATGACTGATGCCTATGAGTCCAGTGAGCTGGTCATGCTTACCCTACTATTTAAGAGAAATGTAGACGTTCAAAAGCAAGAATTCTGCTTCTTAAAATTCCACATTTCTCAGTGCAGTAAAAGTAGATTTTCTTTGATTGTTACATTCATGAAATATTATCTAGATCATCCTGGTTCCAAAAGTGGATGCCCAAAGAGCGTTGGGTTAATGTACAGTCAACTATCCTTTTCTATAAGAGGCATCTGATAAAAAAAACATATTTAACAATGGATCTTATGTGTGATCTTTCTCATATATATATACATATATATATATATATATATATATATATACATATATATATATCTCTACATATATCCATCCAGAAAAACAGCAGCATTGACTAAATGGGTGCAAGTCTCCCCCAAGGAAACTAGCAAAGTTTCCTCTCAAAGACATAAAAATCCAAAAAAGGAGGCATCACATCCAAAATAGTGGAAAAGTAAGGATCCTTTTTCACCAGATAAATTTCAGCTCTCACTATGGAGCCTTTCTCAAGCAGGTTGAGAAAGGCTCCATAGAGAGAGCTGGAGCTGAAACGTAGCTGGTTTGGTGAATAAAGAATCCTTACTTTTTCACTATTTTGGACGTGTTGCCTCCTTTTTTTGATTTTTATATATATGTCTTTAAAATCAACAAATGAACAGTCTTGTTAGGTGTACACATAGAATGGTGTAAAAAGGTGGATGTTTACCAGTTTAGAATAATGCCCCATATACAAAGATCTCATGGTCCTGGGCTTTAAATTTCCAGCATTGTAACTATATGCCATGGGTTTGAAGCTCCTGAATTCTAGCAGTAGCAGGTTAGTTGCTCCTGAGAATGTAACATAAGCAGGTTATGGCTATTCTCTTGAAGTCTACATAGCTCTCAAAGAGCACTGCATGATAAACAGAGGTGGCCATTACCTGATATCTCTTACCCCCCCAGGCATGTCATATTTGCTGGGTCTCAGCAGACTCAGATTAGCTGCGTCAGTGACTAATGTCACCACAGGGGACTGTTTTCCACTCTAGCTGGGGCTCCTGTGGCTGCCATAGTTACTAATGAAAACTGAAAAAATGTACAAAAAAATAATAAAATAAACAAAAATTATAAAGTGGGAAGAATGTTCACAGAGGTTTTTTATGACTTGTTATTATGATAAATTGTATAGGAACATAAGTAAAAAAAGAGAAATATAGAAAATAAAAACATCCCTCACCAACACAAACCTATAGCCATTAATTTTTTTATTTTTACCATAATATTCATAGTTAGACAATATAGAGGATAGGCGTCTGAATGACTGCGCTGCTGCATGAGATGAAAAGGTTCCACACTCCGAGGTTGATGCAGGCAGTTTATTATTTATTATTTCGGGTTCGGACTGAACTCTTCTTCAAATCTAAACCACAAACAAGCTACAAACAAACAATAGTAGCCATAATAATATTAATGTAAAATGTAAGCTTGTGAGCAGGGACCTCACTCCTGATGTAACTGTTTAAACTGTCTCATCTTGTATTGAATTTATTGTTTGTACATGTCCCCGCTTAATTGTAAAGTGCTGCGGAATATGTTGGCGCTATATAAATAAAAATTATTATTATTATAATTATTATTATTAATGGGTATAAAAACAGGAGTGGGGGATCCTCTTTTTGGTAGGTCAAGCTATATTTGTGATATCTTTCCACTCACATTCCTATCCTCTATTGGTGAATTTACTATTCGTCTTTTTTACTCATTGTGCCTGACATGTTTTATTATACTGTACATTGTTCACACTGCATTATATATATAGCATTCTTTATACTATGTTTATCACAATACCACATACTGCTGACCTGCCTATCAGTGTGGCCCCATATCTGATGTAATTCTTATAACTTTTTGTACATCTCCCCATTGGTTTTAAGACTTTTTTGTATTTTCTGATATATATTCACACTTAGAAAAATCATATTTTTATCTATTGGTAGTGACTGGTAGTGTCTTTTTAGGTTAGGTATTAAAACAGCTATACAAAAAAAAGTGCTGCAAAAATAATTTGGGCAGCCCAAACATGAAAAGATTTATGTCAATTAAACCAACAAGTGCAAATTTCAAAATTGGTAATTAGTATCCAGTCATTTTAGACTGAAACACTCTGGCTATTAAAAGGTTGTAGAGTAAACAGATATTATAAATCAACTAAATGTTTGTGTTTTGTGGTGTTTGAGGGTGAATCTGGCAAACAAACGAAAATTTTTAAAAAATGATAATCAGTTCTGATTGGGCTTGATCTGATGAAAAGCAAATAGATTAAAATTTTTACTTGTGGTAACCTATGTGAAAAGGGAAAAACTGTTTCAACACATGTAACTGCTTTTATTAAGATTACATTGTAAGAAAATAAATGACATAGAATCAATATAAGCCATATATAACATGTCAGCATTTCAAGACAAGTGTTTAAGCGAATAGAAGCAATGTAATTTTTCCTTTAAACAAATACACATTTTTGTAGTTTATCACGAAGTATGAGCGGTTCGTACATGTCTTACATATGTACATATATATATATATATATATATAGTATATATATGTGTATGTATATATATATACATATATATATTTATATACATATATCTATATATAGATATATACAAATATACATATAAATATATAGCTATATATACTGTATACATATATACACATATAAATATATATGTACATATATATATCTTTGAAATATAACTACAATTGTGATTAAGTCATGCAGGGAACAATTTTGCTGACTCAAAGGTCTACAATAGGACAACTTTAATGACCAACAAGGCCATCAGTGACAACTGAACCAAATCTGTCACACAATAGGTTACCAAGGCAATAAATATAATAAAGACCTCCTGAAGTGTGTCTGCTAAAGTTTCAAACTGATGTATCAAAGTTCAATTACGTAGAACAGATCCTTTTGGTAATACACATGCACATATATTCACTAGTCAACATTATATCATCTGTATTGTACATTTGTGATTAGCACAATTACTATATTGATAGGGTGTATAGACAAACATTGCACTGATAAGCCATGATGTAATTTCAGCAAGATCAGTCTCACACAAAATCAAAAGTGGATCCAGCAAGAAGAAGTATAAAGATCCCTATTCACATGAGATAAGAATTGGTGAACCTACTAATTTCGGTGGTATCAGCTGACCATCTAAGGTTGGCCAAGCAGCTAAGCGTTCCTATGTGTGGCAAAATCATGAGAATTAGCTGTTGGCTGAACAACAGTTCAGCAGACAGCTATCTAATGTTTTTTTCCAGCTTAAGTCCTTCCTTTATATTTTTCAATCTAAGGTTGACTAAAGAGCCAAGTGTTGCTGTGTATAAGGGAGTTGGATTAGATAGCTGGATAATTTTTAGGTCAGAGTCTATCTATTGTGTATGACCATCTTATGTCTTTTCTTTATATTTTCTGATCTAAGGTCGGCTAAGAAGCCTAGCATTCCTATGTAAGGGGAGTTGGTAGAGATAGCTGTCAGTTGAATGTTAGTTTGTCTGGCAGCTATCTAATATGTAGGGCCAGCTTATGTCTCTCCTTTATAGTTTTCCAATCTAAAGTCAGCTAAGGAGCCGAGCATTCCCGAGTATCTCAGAGTCCAGAGAGATAACTGTCAGCTGAATTATTTGCACATCAAATGTGTATGGCTAGATTAAGTCCTTTCTTTATATATTCCATTCTTTTTAATCCCACTTTTGGCTTTGGCTCAAGTACTACATTGATGTTTTTCCGCCCAAAAATGCTGTGTGTGATATTACTACTATAGTATCCAGTCAAGTTCATAGTCCTCTCCAAAGACTCAAGGTATCAGTAAAAGGGATGAGTGAATCTGAACTGTAAAGCCAGCTTTTACTTTGACAAGCTTTTATGCTGTAAGCACTTCTGGAGCCATCACAGCCATGCCAACGTATTTAAAAATAAAAAGACACACACAGTAAAAAAAAGTTTATTTGAATAAAGGCTCCCCCACACATTCCCTGGTTTACCCATTTATTATTAAAAAATAATCCCAGCAGCTCTGACGTAATCCATTGCTGTTCCCATGACATCCAGCGATTCTCTCCTGCAATCTATGAAGCATCGTTCTGAGAACAACGCTTCATAGATTACTAGCGGTCATGTCTCACGGGCGATGATGTCAGTAACATAAGTGCCAGAATTGGTGCATCTAATGGATGCTCCATTTCTGGGGCAGCTGAGGGTTGGTCTTATTAAGCTGGGAAGAGGCCTATGTCCATTGACCTTCCCAGTCTATTAATATCAGCCTCTAGCTGTCTGCTTTGCCTTAGCTGGTTATTAACAATAGGGGAACCCCACAAACTTTTTTTGGGGTCCCCCCATTTTTAATAATCATCAGAGGCAAAGCAAGCAGATGGGGGCTGATATTAATAGGCTGGGAAGCTCCATGTAAATTGGCCCTTTTTCAGCATAATAAGACCATCTCACAGCTGTCTGCTTTCCCTTGGCTGGTTATTAAAAATAGGGGGACCTTTTTTTCATTTATTTACTTATTAACAAGTACAGTAAACTACACATGCAAGGCACTGCTCCACTCCTCCACTTGGACCACCTCCCCTTGGTTCAAGATTATTTTTTATATTTTTTTATTCTATATTATTTTAAGTAATTTCCCTATCCACATTAGTTTGAAAGGCAATTGTCCTGCTCTTATCCCCATTTTGCTTCCTTTTGCTGCCCTCTAGCTTTTACTCTGCCCTTTTTACAGTCATTTTACAGTACCAAAGGTCGGGTCTCCATTGACTTACATGGGATTCGGGGTCAAGTTCGGGTCAAGTTCTGGTACCCGAACTGATGTTTGCACTAAAGTTTGGCCGAACCTGAACTTCCATAGGTCCGTTCACCCCTAATCAGTATTCCCCATCATGGCAGTAAAGCGTATACAATGTTACTATAGAACAGCGTTAGTAGCGGTTTGCACAGCTCACTGAATGAAACTGATCAATAAAGTTATAGGATTCATGCATTTTAAAATCAATGAAAATGGCAAAAAAGTGTTTCATTTATCCAAAGTATGCAGGTGGCATAATACATTTGGAATATCTCAATACTAAATTTTGACACCTAAAATCTCCTGGCTGTTGTACATATACAGCATGCCTTTGACATATTTAGCAGTGTTTTTCTACAGCTCTCAGCCACTACGCTTTCTCAAAACTTTTGTCTCTTAGTAGGATCAACCTATCTATATGGACAAGTACAGTGGGGAAAATAAGTATTTGATACACTGCCGATTTTGCACTTCAACTGTGAGAGAATCGAAAAATAAAATCCAGTAAATCACATTGTATGATTTTTACATAATTAATTTGCATTTTATTGCATGAAATAAGTATTTGATACAATAGAAAAACAGAACTTAATATTTAATACAGAAACCTTGACCAGGTTTGCACACACTGCAGCATGGATTTCTGCCCACTCCTCCATACTGATCTTTTCCAGATATTTCAGGTTTGGGGGCAGTGGCTGGGCAACATTGAGTTTCAGTACCCTCCAAAGATTTTCTAATGGGTTTAGGTCTGGAGACTGGCTAGGCCACTCTAGGACCTTGAAAAGCTTCTTATGGAGCCACTCCTTAGTTACCCTGGCTGTGTGTCTCGGGTCATTGTCATGCTGGAAGACCCAGCCACGACCCATCTTCAATGCTCTTACTGAGGAAAGCAGGTTGTTGGCCAAAACCTTGCGATACATGACTCCATCAGTCCTCCCTTCAATAAGGTGCAGTTGTTCTGTCCCCTTTACAAAAAATCACCCCCAAAGTATGATTTTTCCCCCATCATGCTTCATGGTTGGGACAGTGCTCTTGTGGTTGTAATCATCCTTCTTCTTCTTCCAAACACAGCGAGTGGAGTTGATACCAAAAAGTTCTATTTTGGTCTCTTGTAACCATATAATCTTATCCCATGCCTCCTCTGGATCATACGGATGGTCATTGGTGAACTTCAAATGGGCGTGGACATGTGCTGGCTTGAGCAGGCGTACCTTGCGTGCCCTGCAGGATTTTAATCCACGACGGTGTAGTGTGTTACTAACGGTAATATATGAGACTGTGGTCCCAGGTTTCTTCAGGTCATTGACCAGGTCCTCCCATGTAGGTCTGGGCTGATTCCTGACCTTTCTCAGAATCATCCTTACCCCATGAGGTGAGATCTTGCATGGAGCCCCAGACTGAGGAAGATTGACAGTCATCTTGTGTTTCTTCCACTTTTTTAAATAATTGTGCCAACAGTTGTTTCCTTTTCACCAAGCTGCTTGCCTATTGTCCTGTAGCCCATCCCAGCCTTGTGCAGGTGTACAATTTTGTCCCTGGTGTGGTTAAACAGCTCATTGGTCTTGGCCATGGTGGAGAGGCTGGAGTGTGATTGATTGAGTGTGTGAACAGGTGTGTTTAATACAGGTAACAAATTCAAACAGGTGCAATTAATACAGGTAATGAGTGCAAAGTAGGGGGGCTTCTTGACCCCTTTAGAGCCCATGCCGTATTAGTACGCACATTTGCGTACCCCCGTTCAGTGAGGGCTGCGACGCTGAGCCCTCACTGAACCGAGCACATGTCAGCTGATTCTTACAGCTGACATGTGCCAGCAACAGCCGCGGGTGGAATCGCGATCCACCCGCGGCTGTTAACCTGTTAAATGCCGCTGTCAATCTCCGACAGCGGCATTTAGCAAGCGCTTCCGGGCTACGCGTCATAAGCCCCGCCCATCGGCGACCCCGTCACTTTATCGCGGGTCACCGATGGGCGTGCATCACAACCCAGGGTCTGCAGCAGACGCCTGTGGTTGTCATGATCTGGTCGCTATGAGCGCCACCTAGTGGTCGGCGCTCATAGCACAGGACCATTTCTGCTGCATACAGGGGACCTGCTGGTCCCCTGTATGTAGCAGAGCCGATAAGACAACTGCTGCTTCTAGTCTCCTATGGAGACTATTGAAGCATGCAGTAAGTGAAAAAAAAAAGTTTTTAAAAAAATAAAAAAAATTAAAAAAATATAAAAGTTTAAATCACCCCCCTTTTGCCCCATTCAAAATAAAATAATAAAAAATAAACCCCATATACACATAATTGGTATCACCGCGTTCAGAGTCGCCCGATATATCAATATAAAAAAAGAATTAATCCGATCGGTAAACGGCGTAATGAGAAAAAAATTCTAAACACCAGAATTACGTTTTTTGGTCGCCGCAAAATTGCAATAAAATGCAATAATGGGCGATCAAAACATCGGATCTACCCCAAAATGTTATCAATAAAAACGTCAGCCCGGCCCGCAAAAAATAAGCCCTCACCCAGCCCCAGATCACGAAAAATGGAGACTCTACAGGTCTCGGAAAATGGCGATATTTTTTTTTTACCAAATTTTGGAATTTTTTTTCACCACTTAAATATAAAAGAACCTATACATGTTTGGTGTCTATGAACTCATAATGACCTGTAGAATAAGAATGGCAGGTCAGTTTTAGTATTCAGTGAACGTGGTAAAAAAAAAAAATAAAAAACAACTGTGGTATTGCACTTTTTTTGCAATTTTACCGCACTTGGAATTTTTTTCCCGTTTTCCCGTACATGATATGGTAAAACTAGTAATGGCGTTGAAAAGTACAACTCGTCCCGCAAAAAATAAGCCCTCACATGGCCATATTGACCAAACAATAAAAACGCTATGGCTCTGGGAACAAGGGGAGCAAAAAACGAAAAAGCAAAAACGACAAAACACAAGGTTGCGAAAGGATTAAAGAAAAACTAACAGGTCTGTGAGAGCCAGAATTCTTGCTGGTTGGTAGGTGATCAAATACTTATTTCATGCAATAAAATGCAATTTAATTATTTACAATTCATACAATGTGATTTTCTGTTTTTCATTTTTAGATTCTGTCTCTCACCGTTGAAGTGTACCTAAATTACAGACCTCTCCTTTGTAGGTGGGAAAACTTGCAAAATCAACAGTGTATCAAATACGTATTTTCCCCACTGTAGGTCATAGATTTCTCTGGATTTTTCTGGAATAAGACATCGGATCGCGAATATCAGGGTATAATTTTTTTCAACTTCCTATGACCTACACACGTGGTCAAAATTGTTGGTACCCCTCGTTTAATGAAAGAAAAACCCACAATGGTCACAGAAATAACTTGAATCTGACAAAAGTAATAATAAATACTTTTGTATTTTCATTGGCTGTAAGCCATAATTATCAACATTAACAGAAATAAACGCTTGAAATGGATCACTCTGTTTGTAATGGCTCTATACAATATATGAGTTTCACGTTTTGTATTGAAGAACTGAAATAAATTAACTTTTTGATGATATTCTAATTTAGTGAGACTCACCTGTAGATGCTACTATGATATATACCATCCACCAGAACATTGTTGCAAACCACCCCACTTCATGGTTTGAGAATTCTCTAATGGCTGTGCCCTCTTTCACCAGGATAATGAGTCCTGTCCTCTACAATATTTGTTAAAGAATGGTTTGAGTAACATGACAAAAAGTTCAAGATCTTGACATGGTTTCCAAATTTCAAATATCACGATTTGACAATCTGTGAGACATGGTGAAAAAGCAAGCTGTCTGGTCCATGGAGGCTTCCCTTAGCAATTTACAAGACTTAATAGATCTGATGATAATGTCTTGGTGAAAGATATCAAATTGCAACTTCAGGCTCAGTTGGGTCAGAGCTGTTTTTGTGACACAAAGGGAAGCTACACAATATTAGTCAGTTGGTTTAATCTTATATCTGATCAGTTTATAACCTACAGGTATATTAGAATTTATTATCCAATAAAATAATGCATGCCATTGGTTACAAGTGTTTTCTTAAATAGGTTATTCAATACTGGATAACCCCTTTTCAACAGATTAAGTACCCCACATAAAATGAAAAAAACATATACTGTATATATCCACTATGACGGAACATTGAAAGGCTGCAACTGGTCAGCGGCTGCAGCTGTCACATAATATTGTGATCTACAGAAGTCACAGCATGTGACAGATAAGTATATGTTTTTTTCTATTTTATGCGAACACTTATGTGAGTAATTAAGTAGTAGACAATTCCTTTAACTTTATTGGTATCCTTTCATTACTGTTAAAATGTTACTTATTAATTTGTGTCTTGAGCAGCACACAGCTTTACAATCTCCTTCAGGCTGTGTGCCCACGACGCGTTTTTTAAGCGTTTCCGCAGCGGCAAAAACGCTGCAGAAACGTTTAAAAAAACGCATGGTAGAAGGCCTGCCATGTTCCCCAATGATAATCCGCATGTGCTGTGCACATGCTGCGGAAATTTCCGCTGCGGATTATCATTGCGGAAAAAAACGCAGCACTACCAATTATTTTGCGGAAGTGCTGCGTTTTCACCGCCATTGACTTGCATTAGAACGCGTGCATTCCGCTTCACTAGATAAGGACATGCGGAATGCATGCGTTCAATGTGCGGATGGTACCCAGGTCTAGAGGAGAGGAGACTCTCCTCTGGACCCCGGTACCATAGTTACTGTAAAAAAAAGAATAAAATAAAAAATAAAGATTATATTTACCTTCTGGCGGCCCCCGGTCTCCTTGTCTGTGCTTGCCGGCAGCTAGCGATGGACTGAAGGACCTGCGCTGACGTTATAGTCATGTGACGGGTCACTCGACGCTGACGTCGGCAGGTCCTTCAGTGTACCGCTGCCGGCAGCCGGGACGGAGGGAATCAAGACTTCCGGGGCCATCGGAAGGTAAGTATAGATTTATTTTAAATTTTTAACCATTCTTTAGGTCACACTATATAAATCCATGCCGTTTGCATGGATTTATATAGTGTGACCAAGTTGACAAGCACTTTCCAAGTGATGCAAAAATCGCTTGGAAAGCGCTTGTCAACCCGCATGCGGAAATGGAAGTGAAGAACGCTTCACTTCCGCATGTCCCTGGCAGGAAAACGCATGCACAATCCGCATGCGTTTTTTTCTGCCAGGGAGACGCAGAAGCGCTCAGGAAAAAAACCTGAGCATTTCTGCATCGTGGGCACATAACCTCAATTTTTTTATGCTAGGGTGTGCGCACTCCTCCTTAAGTGACAGTTCTGATTAAGTAACTTCATCCTGCTGTGGAGCTGATGCTACTGTCACACAGTAATGGACTGTCAGTGCTTGTTCTGAAGTCTACACTGGTATCACTAAATTTGAATGCAGAGGTAACAATGCATTTGAAAAAGCACATAGCTTAAAGGCCCCGTCACACTAACCGACGCTACAGCGATTCCGACAACGATAAGACCTGTCAGGGATCGCTGCTGCGTCGCTATGTGGTCGCTGGTGAGATGTCAAACAGTCAGATCTTCCCAACGACGCAGCAACGATGCGGCGACCCTTAGATCTGTATAACGATGCATGCCTATGTGTTTCTGTGTCTGGGTCGTTAACAAGGTCGTTGTTTAGGTGTCAAACACACCGATGCATGCTACCCAGCGGGGCTTCAACGATCAAAGAAATGTCCAGACCATTCCGACACGACCAGCGATCTCACAGCTGCGGCCTGGTCGCTGCTAAGTGTCAAACGTAGTGAGATCGCTGCTGAGGTCGCTGTTGCGTCACAAAACTTGTGACTCAGCAGCGATCTCGCTAGCGATCTCGCTTAGTGTGACGGGGGCTTTAGTAAAGTAAAAAATGCTAATGATGGGGACTGGGGGACTGGGATTTTACAGGACTAGTAACAGGTCAGGAGCTGACAGATAGGGGAGGGGTGAGCAGCTAACCTCTACATAGAAGTTAATGAGCTTACAGAAGTGGCCAAGGTCTCATGAGTTAACTCCTCAGATGTAGGAGTAACTGCTGCTCATGATCACTGATGGTTGATCTAATTGGAAACAAGCTGTACAGTATGTAAGATCAAAGCTCTCAATGCAGGAGATCCACAGCAGATAAATAAGACAAACAGGTTAAAAACTTGCTTATTTTTATGCTAATACAGATGAACGGACCAGTGGATATTCGGGTTTGGCAGGTTCTACGAACATACACTTAAAAGTTTGGTTCGGGTCCACACTTCGTCCCGATCCCGAACCCAATACAAGACTTTGCAAAGTCACCAAACTTTGGTACTGTAAAATGGCTGTAAAATGGTCTTATTAAGACTTAGGAGGCTGCAAAAGGAAACAAAATGGGGGTGAGAGCAGGACAATTGCCCTGCAAATAATGTGGATAGAAAAATGACTTAAATACCTTAAATTAGCCAGTAAACATTGAGTTAATTAGTTTACCCAACATGCTAGATAGAATCAATAGAATGTTGTGAGGCTAGACAGCACACAGTCCAAAAACATTGTAAGTCAATGTAGACTATTCTTATCAATGTCATGTGTATATCCATTCATTCATTGAAACTCACCCAGAGTTAAATCACATTAGTAAGAAAAGCAGACAGCTGTGAGCTGGTGTTATCACTCTGGGAAGTGGCCAAAATCCATGGATCTCCCCAGCCTATTAATATTAACTCACAACTCTCTGCGTAGCCGTTACTGGTTATTTAAAAGAGGGTCACAAAAAATGATGTGGGATCCCCCTATTTTTAATAACCAGCTGAGGGAAAGCAGACAGCTGGGGGCTTTGTTATTATTCTGGCAAGGGGCCAAAATCCATAAAGGTTCCCAGCCTATTAATATCAGCTCACAGCTGTCTGCGTAGTCTTTCCTGGTTATTAAAATGAGAAGACCCCCAAAAAAATTATGTGGGGTCCCCCCAATATATAATAACCAGCAAAGGTTATGCAGACAGCTGCAAGCTGATATTAATAGGCTGGGAAGGGGACATGAGTATTGGCCCCCTCCCACATTAATAACACCAGCTCTCAGCCACCCCCAGAAATGGTGCATAGATTCGCGCTTGCCCTGGTGCTTTGGCAAGCGGGATAATGGTTTTGGGGTAGATGTAAGCTGTTTTATGCCTGCTGACATGAAGCTCACGGGTTAGTAATGGAGAGGTGTCTATAAGACACCCCCACTACTAACCCCGTAGTCAAAAGTAATAAAGCCACACACAGAAAAAAAGTCCTTTATTTGAACAAAACACTCCCGACAAATCTCCTCTTTTTCCCATTTATTAAGATAAAATTAAAAATAAAAAATCAAAGTAATCCTTGCCTGTCCGCTGATAATCCATAATGATGAGGTCTGATGATGATACCCGACTCTTCTCCATCCAGATGCAGTGCTGAGAGGTGACATTAGCAATGTCATCACTCAGCATGAGCAGCCGGGACACACTGACAGTAGCGTGTGAATCCAGCTGCTGCGACGAGCGATGATGTCACTAAAGTTTTCGCAGTTCACAACCGATGCTATTGTCAGTATGTCCCCGCTGCTCATGTTGAGTGTTCACATTACTAATTTCACTGCTCAGCACTGCATCTGGATGGAGCAGAGTCAGGGATCATTGTGGGACCTCATCATTATGGATTGATGGACAGGTTAGCATTACTTTGATTTTTTATTTTTAATTTTGTCTTAATAAATCGGTAAAAGAGGGGATTTGTCTGGGAGTGTTTTGCTCAAATAAAGGAATTTTCTCTGTGTATGTGGCTTTATTACTTTTGACTGCAGGGTTAGTAATGGGGGTGTCTTTTGGATACCTCTCCATTACTAACCCTTGGGCTTGATGTCAGCAGACATGAAACAACTGACATCAACTCCAAAATCATTACCCCACTTGCCAAACCACCAGGGCAAGCGGGAAGATTACTGGTATAGGGGAAAGTGTGATGTCATTTATTGTGATAGAATGGTCAGGTGGGGAAGATATGTGAGATAGGGAAAAGATGATGAGTTCAGTTTTGTCCACATTGAGCTTGAGGAAGCGGGAGGAGAAGAAGGAGGATATGGCTGCTAGTCATGCTGGGATTCTGGACAGCAGAGAGGTGACATCTGGGCCAGAAAGGTAGATCTGGGTGTCATCAGCGTACAGATGGTACTGGAAGTCATGGGATTTTAAGGGTATAGATTGAGAAGAGTAGAGGTTCTAAGACAGAGCCTTGAGGGACTCCAACAGAGAAGGGTTGGGGTGAGGAGTAGAGATGAGCGTTGTTCTACTCGAACTGTTCGCCAATCTCAAATTCGAGCTGTTTTGGGCGGTGTTCGAGCCGTTCGGCGAACACGAACAATTTGAGAAAAATTCGGCTGTTCGAGGTTATGTTCGATAACTGTTCGTGCACCAAAATCATAACTGGATTTTTTCTCAGTAATGATGAAAATTAATGTTAATACGCAGTTTGAGTGTACAGCGGGGTGGGGGGAGGGGCAGGGGATGGATCTCTGCAGGAACAATGAAGATCTCCATTTTTTTTTCTCTTTCCCGCATTTGCAGTGGGGAGGTGCAATCTGTCAGCCTATCAGCAGCGCACACACGGAGCGAAGTGCTTTTCTTCACACAAGCAAGGGCATGTGTCATTGGCAGTGTATGTCACATGTCCTTGCCCTATAAGACCAAGCCATTTTCCCCGTCGCCACCATTTTCTCACTGCTGCAGCTGCGTGTTAGACGGCACCGCTGTTGCTGTGTGCGCTATACCTTGTTAATTTCAAGCCAATTTTCGCACAAATATACAGATAGCTTGGGAGTAGGGAATAGTTGTGATTGCAGTCCTTTTAAGGACTAGGTTACAGCATTTCCTACGACTTTTATCAGGGAGGTCTGTGCTCTTAAATAGATAGGTTGTGGGAGTAAAGACTAATTGTAATTGGAGTCCTTTTCAGGACTAGGTTACATGAGTTCCTATCAGTTTTTGCCAGGCAGGTCTGTGCCAGTGCTGTGCAAGTTTTTTTCACAGCATTTGGCTGAATCTAGCAAAGCTAATCCTTTTTGGCCTATTGCAGAGTGTGTTAGTCAGTGGAGTAGCCTATCTGTGTTGCAAGATATAACACCTGTGTATAGAATACCAATTTTTTTTACTGCACCTAGTGAAGTAAAATCTTTTGGGCATAGCATCATTCTATTAGTCCATCTATACTGACCTCCATCAGGTTGCAAACTGAATATAATTTTTTCTGCATCTAGCTCTGAAAAAATATTTGGGCTTCTAGCGGTGTGTGGGACTTGGTCTATTAGTCCATCTATACTGACCTCCATCAGGTTGCAAATTAAAAATAATTTTTTTCTGCATCTAGCTCTGAAAAAATATTTGGGCTTCTAGCAGTGTGTGGGACTTGGTCTATTAGTCCATCTATACTGACCTCCATCAGGTTGCAAATTAAAAATAATTTTTTTCTGCATCTAGCTCTGAAAAAATATTTGGGCTTCTAGCGGTGTGTGGGACTTGGTCTAATAGTCCATCTATACTGACCTCCATCAGGTTGCAAATTAAAAATAATTTTTTTCTGCATCTAGCTCTGAAAAAATATTTGGGCTTCTAGCAGTGTGTGGGACTTGGTCTATTAGTCCATCTATACTGACCTCCATCAGGTTGCAAATTAAAAATAATTTTTTTCTGCATCTAGCTCTGAAAAAATATTTGGGCTTCTAGCAGTGTGTGGGACTTGGTCTATTAGTCCATCTATACTGACCTCCATCAGGTTGCAAATTAAAAATAATTTTTTTCTGCATCTAGCTCTGAAAAAATATTTGGGCTTCTAGCAGTGTGTGGGACTTGGTCTATTAGTCGATCTATACTGACCTCCATCAGGTTGCAAATTAAAAATAATTTTTTTCTTCATTTAGCTCTGAAAAAATATTTGGGCTTCTAGCAGTGTGTGGGACTTGTTCTATTAGTCCTTCTATACTGACCTCCAGCAGGTTGCAAATTGAATATAATTTTTTTCTGCATCTAGCTCTGAAAAAATATTTGGGCTTCTAGCGGTGTGTGGGACTTGGTCTATTAGTCCATCTATACTGACCTCCATCAGGTTGCAAATTAAAAATAATTTTTTTCTGCATCTAGCTCTGAAAAAATATTTGGGCTTCTAGCAGTGTGTGGGACTTGGTCTATTAGTCCATCTATACTGACCTCCATCAGGTTGCAAATTAAAAATAATTTTTTTCTGCATCTAGCTCTGAAAAAATATTTGGGCTTCTAGCGGTGTGTGGGCCTTGGTCTATTAGTCCATCTATACTGACCTCCATCAGGTTGCAAATTAAAAATAATTTTTTTCTGCATCTAGCTCTGAAAAAATATTTGGGCTTCTAGCAGTGTCAAACACACCGATGCATGCTACCCAGCGGGGCTTCAACGATCAAAGAAATGTCCAGACCATTCCGACACGACCAGCGATCTCACAGCTGCGGCCTGGTCGCTGCTAAGTGTCAAACGTAGTGAGATCGCTGCTGAGGTCGCTGTTGCGTCACAAAACTTGTGACTCAGCAGCGATCTCGCTAGCGATCTCGCTTAGTGTGACGGGGGCTTTAGTAAAGTAAAAAATGCTAATGATGGGGACTGGGGGACTGGGATTTTACAGGACTAGTAACAGGTCAGGAGCTGACAGATAGGGGAGGGGTGAGCAGCTAACCTCTACATAGAAGTTAATGAGCTTACAGAAGTGGCCAAGGTCTCATGAGTTAACTCCTCAGATGTAGGAGTAACTGCTGCTCATGATCACTGATGGTTGATCTAATTGGAAACAAGCTGTACAGTATGTAAGATCAAAGCTCTCAATGCAGGAGATCCACAGCAGATAAATAAGACAAACAGGTTAAAAACTTGCTTATTTTTATGCTAATACAGATGAACGGACCAGTGGATATTCGGGTTTGGCAGGTTCTACGAACATACACTTAAAAGTTTGGTTCGGGTCCACACTTCGTCCCGATCCCGAACCCAATACAAGACTTTGCAAAGTCACCAAACTTTGGTACTGTAAAATGGCTGTAAAATGGTCTTATTAAGACTTAGGAGGCTGCAAAAGGAAACAAAATGGGGGTGAGAGCAGGACAATTGCCCTGCAAATAATGTGGATAGAAAAATGACTTAAATACCTTAAATTAGCCAGTAAACATTGAGTTAATTAGTTTACCCAACATGCTAGATAGAATCAATAGAATGTTGTGAGGCTAGACAGCACACAGTCCAAAAACATTGTAAGTCAATGTAGACTATTCTTATCAATGTCATGTGTATATCCATTCATTCATTGAAACTCACCCAGAGTTAAATCACATTAGTAAGAAAAGCAGACAGCTGTGAGCTGGTGTTATCACTCTGGGAAGTGGCCAAAATCCATGGATCTCCCCAGCCTATTAATATTAACTCACAACTCTCTGCGTAGCCGTTACTGGTTATTTAAAAGAGGGTCACAAAAAATGATGTGGGATCCCCCTATTTTTAATAACCAGCTGAGGGAAAGCAGACAGCTGGGGGCTTTGTTATTATTCTGGCAAGGGGCCAAAATCCATAAAGGTTCCCAGCCTATTAATATCAGCTCACAGCTGTCTGCGTAGTCTTTCCTGGTTATTAAAATGAGAAGACCCCCAAAAAAATTATGTGGGGTCCCCCCAATATATAATAACCAGCAAAGGTTATGCAGACAGCTGCAAGCTGATATTAATAGGCTGGGAAGGGGACATGAGTATTGGCCCCCTCCCACATTAATAACACCAGCTCTCAGCCACCCCCAGAAATGGTGCATAGATTCGCGCTTGCCCTGGTGCTTTGGCAAGCGGGATAATGGTTTTGGGGTAGATGTAAGCTGTTTTATGCCTGCTGACATGAAGCTCACGGGTTAGTAATGGAGAGGTGTCTATAAGACACCCCCACTACTAACCCCGTAGTCAAAAGTAATAAAGCCACACACAGAAAAAAAGTCCTTTATTTGAACAAAACACTCCCGACAAATCTCCTCTTTTTCCCATTTATTAAGATAAAATTAAAAATAAAAAATCAAAGTAATCCTTGCCTGTCCGCTGATAATCCATAATGATGAGGTCTGATGATGATACCCGACTCTTCTCCATCCAGATGCAGTGCTGAGAGGTGACATTAGCAATGTCATCACTCAGCATGAGCAGCCGGGACACACTGACAGTAGCGTGTGAATCCAGCTGCTGCGACGAGCGATGATGTCACTAAAGTTTTCGCAGTTCACAACCGATGCTATTGTCAGTATGTCCCCGCTGCTCATGTTGAGTGTTCACATTACTAATTTCACTGCTCAGCACTGCATCTGGATGGAGCAGAGTCAGGGATCATTGTGGGACCTCATCATTATGGATTGATGGACAGGTTAGCATTACTTTGATTTTTTATTTTTAATTTTGTCTTAATAAATCGGTAAAAGAGGGGATTTGTCTGGGAGTGTTTTGCTCAAATAAAGGAATTTTCTCTGTGTATGTGGCTTTATTACTTTTGACTGCAGGGTTAGTAATGGGGGTGTCTTTTGGATACCTCTCCATTACTAACCCTTGGGCTTGATGTCAGCAGACATGAAACAACTGACATCAACTCCAAAATCATTACCCCACTTGCCAAACCACCAGGGCAAGCGGGAAGATTACTGGTATAGGGGAAAGTGTGATGTCATTTATTGTGATAGAATGGTCAGGTGGGGAAGATATGTGAGATAGGGAAAAGATGATGAGTTCAGTTTTGTCCACATTGAGCTTGAGGAAGCGGGAGGAGAAGAAGGAGGATATGGCTGCTAGTCATGCTGGGATTCTGGACAGCAGAGAGGTGACATCTGGGCCAGAAAGGTAGATCTGGGTGTCATCAGCGTACAGATGGTACTGGAAGTCATGGGATTTTAAGGGTATAGATTGAGAAGAGTAGAGGTTCTAAGACAGAGCCTTGAGGGACTCCAACAGAGAAGGGTTGGGGTGAGGAGTAGAGATGAGCGTTGTTCTACTCGAACTGTTCGCCAATCTCAAATTCGAGCTGTTTTGGGCGGTGTTCGAGCCGTTCGGCGAACACGAACAATTTGAGAAAAATTCGGCTGTTCGAGGTTATGTTCGATAACTGTTCGTGCACCAAAATCATAACTGGATTTTTTCTCAGTAATGATGAAAATTAATGTTAATACGCAGTTTGAGTGTACAGCGGGGTGGGGGGAGGGGCAGGGGATGGATCTCTGCAGGAACAATGAAGATCTCCATTTTTTTTTCTCTTTCCCGCATTTGCAGTGGGGAGGTGCAATCTGTCAGCCTATCAGCAGCGCACACACGGAGCGAAGTGCTTTTCTTCACACAAGCAAGGGCATGTGTCATTGGCAGTGTATGTCACATGTCCTTGCCCTATAAGACCAAGCCATTTTCCCCGTCGCCACCATTTTCTCACTGCTGCAGCTGCGTGTTAGACGGCACCGCTGTTGCTGTGTGCGCTATACCTTGTTAATTTCAAGCCAATTTTCGCACAAATATACAGATAGCTTGGGAGTAGGGAATAGTTGTGATTGCAGTCCTTTTAAGGACTAGGTTACAGCATTTCC
Source organism: Phyllobates terribilis (assembly GCF_046119375.1). Classification (NCBI taxonomy): domain Eukaryota; kingdom Metazoa; phylum Chordata; class Amphibia; order Anura; family Dendrobatidae; genus Phyllobates; species Phyllobates terribilis. The sequence goes on from NW_027362763.1 coordinate 229,265,253, forward strand.
TACGACTTTTATCAGGGAGGTCTGTGCTCTTAAATAGATAGGTTGTGGGAGTAAAGACTAATTGTAATTGGAGTCCTTTTCAGGACTAGGTTACATGAGTTCCTATCAGTTTTTGCCAGGCAGGTCTGTGCCAGTGCTGTGCAAGTTTTTTTCACAGCATTTGGCTGAATCTAGCAAAGCTAATCCTTTTTGGCCTATTGCAGAGTGTGTTAGTCAGTGGAGTAGCCTATCTGTGTTGCAAGATATAACACCTGTGTATAGAATACCAATTTTTTTACTGCACCTAGTGAAGTAAAATCTTTTGGGCATAGCATCATTCTATTAGTCCATCTATACTGACCTCCATCAGGTTGCAAACTGAATATAATTTTTTCTGCATCTAGCTCTGAAAAAATATTTGGGCTTCTAGCGGTGTGTGGGACTTGGTCTATTAGTCCATCTATACTGACCTCCATCAGGTTGCAAATTAAAAATAATTTTTTTCTGCATCTAGCTCTGAAAAAATATTTGGGCTTCTAGCAGTGTGTGGGACTTGGTCTATTAGTCCATCTATACTGACCTCCATCAGGTTGCAAATTAAAAATAATTTTTTTCTGCATCTAGCTCTGAAAAAATATTTGGGCTTCTAGCGGTGTGTGGGACTTGGTCTAATAGTCCATCTATACTGACCTCCATCAGGTTGCAAATTAAAAATAATTTTTTTCTGCATCTAGCTCTGAAAAAATATTTGGGCTTCTAGCAGTGTGTGGGACTTGGTCTATTAGTCCATCTATACTGACCTCCATCAGGTTGCAAATTAAAAATAATTTTTTTCTGCATCTAGCTCTGAAAAAATATTTGGGCTTCTAGCAGTGTGTGGGACTTGGTCTATTAGTCCATCTATACTGACCTCCATCAGGTTGCAAATTAAAAATAATTTTTTTCTGCATCTAGCTCTGAAAAAATATTTGGGCTTCTAGCAGTGTGTGGGACTTGGTCTATTAGTCGATCTATACTGACCTCCATCAGGTTGCAAATTAAAAATAATTTTTTTCTTCATTTAGCTCTGAAAAAATATTTGGGCTTCTAGCAGTGTGTGGGACTTGTTCTATTAGTCCTTCTATACTGACCTCCAGCAGGTTGCAAATTGAATATAATTTTTTTCTGCATCTAGCTCTGAAAAAATATTTGGGCTTCTAGCGGTGTGTGGGACTTGGTCTATTAGTCCATCTATACTGACCTCCATCAGGTTGCAAATTAAAAATAATTTTTTTCTGCATCTAGCTCTGAAAAAATATTTGGGCTTCTAGCAGTGTGTGGGACTTGGTCTATTAGTCCATCTATACTGACCTCCATCAGGTTGCAAATTAAAAATAATTTTTTTCTGCATCTAGCTCTGAAAAAATATTTGGGCTTCTAGCGGTGTGTGGGACTTGGTCTATTAGTCCATCTATACTGACCTCCATCAGGTTGCAAGGTAAAAATAATTTTTTTCTTCATTTAGCTCTGAAAAAATATTTGGGCTTCTAGCAGTATGTGGGACTTGTTCTATTAGTCCTTCTATACTGACCTCCAGCAGGTTGCAAATTGAATATAATTTTTTTCTGCATCTAGCTCTGAAAAAATAGTTGGGCTTCTAGCGGTGTGTGGGACTTGGTCTATTAGTCCATCTATACTGACCTCCATCAGGTTGCAAATTAAAAATATTTCTTTTCTGCATCTAGCTCTGAAAAAATATTTGGGCTTCTAGCAGTGTGTGGGACTTGGTCTATTAGTCCATCTATACTGACCTCCATCAGGTTGCAAATTAAAAATAATTTTTTTCTGCATCTAGCTCTGAAAAAATATTTGGGCTTCTAGCGGTGTGTGGGACTTGGTCTATTAGTCCATCTATACTGACCTCCATCAGGTTGCAAATTAAAAATAATTTTTTTCTGCATCTAGCTCTGAAAAAATATTTGGGCTTCTAGCAGTGTGTGGGACTTGGTCTATTAGTCCATCTATACTGACCTCCATCAGGTTGCAAATTAAAAATAATTTTTTTCTGCATCTAGCTCTGAAAAAATATTTGGGCTTCTAGCGGTGTGTGGGCCTTGGTCTATTAGTCCATCTATACTGACCTCCATCAGGTTGCAAATTAAAAATAATTTTTTTCTGCATCTAGCTCTGAAAAAATATTTGGGCTTCTAGCAGTGTGTGGGACTTGGTCTATTAGTCCATCTATACTGACCTCCATCAGGTTGCAAATTAAAAATAATTTTTTTCTGCATCTAGCTCTGAAAAAATATTTGGGCTTCTAGCAGTGTGTGGGACTTGGTCTATTAGTCCATCCATACTGACCTCCATCAGGTTGCAAATTAAAAATATTTTTTTTCTGCATCTAGCTCTGAAAAAATATTTGGGCTTCTAGCAGTGTGTGGGACTTGGTCTATTAGTCCATCTATACTGACCTCCATCAGGTTGCAAATTAAAAATAATTTTTTTCTTCATTTAGCTCTGAAAAAATATTTGGGCTTCTAGCAGTGTGTGGGACTTGTTCTATTAGTCCTTCTATACTGACCTCCAGCAGGTTGCAAATTGAATATAATTTTTTTCTGCATCTAGCTCTGAAAAAATAGTTGGGCTTCTAGCGGTGTGTGGGACTTGGTCTATTAGTCCATCTATACTGACCTCCATAAGGTTGCAAATTAAAAATAATTTTTTTCTGCATCTAGCTCTGAAAAAATATTTGGGCTTCTAGCAGTGTGTGGGACTTGGTCTATTAGTCCATCTATACTGACCTCCATCAGGTTGCAAATTAAAAATAATTATTTTCTGCATCTAGCTCTGAAAAAATATTTGGGCTTCTAGCGGTGTGTGGGACTTGGTCTATTAGTCCATCTATACTGACCTCCATCAGGTTGCAAATTAAAAATAATTTTTTTCTGCATCTAGCTCTGAAAAATATTTGGGCTTCTAGCAGTGTGTGGGACTTGGTCTATTAGTCCATCTATACTGACCTCCATCAGGTTGCAAATTAAAAATAATTTTTTTCTTCATTTAGCTCTGAAAAAATATTTGGGCTTCTAGCAGTGTGTGGGACTTGTTCTATTAGTCCTTCTATACTGACCTCCAGCAGGTTGCAAATTGAATATAATTTTTTTCTGCATCTAGCTCTGAAAAAATAGTTGGGCTTCTAGCGGTGTGTGGGACTTGGTCTATTAGTCCATCTATACTGACCTCCATCAGGTTGCAGATTAAAAATAATTTTTTTCTGCATCTAGCTCTGAAAAAATATTTGGGCTTCTAGCAGTGTGTGGGACTTGGTCTATTAGTCCATCTATACTGACCTCCATCAGGTTGCAAATTAAAAATAATTTTTATCAGCATCTACAGTACCTCTGAAAAAATATTTGGGCTTCTAGCAGTGTGTGGGACTATTTGTATTAGTCCATCTATACTGACCTCCATCAGGTTGCAAATTCAAAATAATTTTTTTCTGCATCTAACCCAGCCAATAGTTTTGGCCTAATACCACAGTTTGGCCACTCAGCTCTGCTCGGTTACCATCCATTGTTTTTTTGTGCAAACAACTCCAGAGTTGTGAATTAGTTAACCACCAAAATGAGTGGAAAAAGGCCTGCTGCTGGTGGAAAGGGGAATAGGCGTGTTGGGAAGGGGAAAAAAGGTTGTGTCCGTGGGGTAGGTGTTAAAGCAACAGTAACATCTGCAGAAGAAAGACCATCTTCCAGCCAAACTAAAATGTCTACTTCTTTTAGCGGACAATGTGATAAGATCCCTTTCTTACGGCCACGCCAATCGCTACAATTTCCAGATGAGGCACAAAAACAGCAGGTGCTTCAACAGATATCAAGTGCTCCTTTAAGTGGGCTCTCCTCCACATCAACTTCAACATCACAAATACTCCAGTCCTCAAAGGTGTCACCCAAATCGCACTTGCTTCCTCACAGCTCCCAAATCTCCAGCTGCCCGTCTGAGTATGAGGTAGAACAGATGGTTGAGTCTGCAGAGCTGTTTACTCATACTATAGCCTGGGAATCAGAGGTCGACTCCAGCGCTTCTGTGAATCCAGACGAGGAAATGATCTGCACTGATGCCCAGAATCTTTATGAGTCGGATCCAGGACCAGACGCAGAAGGTTCTGACCATAATGTAGACCCTCATTCCCAAACTGTAACTCCTGTTGGTGGATACAATGAGGAAGACGATGATAAGACTCAAATACCTGATTGGAGCGACAACTTTAGTTTTTTGTCAGGGCAGGAACAGGTTGGCTCTGAGGACGACGGGTGTGATAACGCACAGGGTGATGATGATGAGGTCGGAGATCCCACTTACTGTCAACCCACAGTCAGCCAAGAGATGAGGTCAGCAGAGGAGGTGGAGGAAGATGCTAGTGACGACGAGGTCAGGTTGCGCCTTCCTGGACAGAGACGTAGTACTGGAAGCACGTCAACAACTGCATCCTCAAACACAACTCTGCCTCTCACCACAAGTCGTGGTGGCTCTTCAGGTCGCATGGGTGCTAAGCCTTGCATAGCCTGGGCATTTTTTCAGATCGATAAAGATGACCCAACTCGTGTTATCTGTAACATTTGTCAGCAAAAGCTAAGTAGAGGCCAAAAAATACATAGTTTGAGTACTTCATGCATGAACCGGCACATGGACATGAAGCATAAGTTGCAGTGGGAAGCTCAGTGTGCTACAATGCGGCCTAGCCGGCCGGGCCAATCACCGTCTGCCATATCTTGTGCATCCGCGGCCTCTTCATCCTCTGTGACTGGGGGGACAGCAGTCACACCTGTTTTGGGGCGCAGACCTGCCACCTCTTTACCCGCAACAGCCAGCGTGATTGGCAGGTCATCATTTTCTTTGGAGGTGGTAACACCAGCTGGTGTTGAGCGCTGTCCGACATCGATAGCACCACCTTTGGATCAAGGCAACCTAACATGTCCGCCTGCATCTTCCTCACAGACCGGCAGTTTGCCGGGGACACCCTTATCAACCCCGTCTAAGCACAATAGCCAGCCCTCGGTCCCTCAGATGTGGACAAGTAAAAGACCATTTCCTCCTAGCCATGAGAAAGCTAAGAGGTTGAATTTCACCATCTGCAACCTCTTGGCTACAGAAATGCTGCCTTTCCGCCTGGTGGACACAGAGGATTTTCGAGACCTTATGTCCGTCGCAGTGCCCCAGTACCAGATGCCCAGTCGGCACTACTTCTCAAAGAAAGGTGTGCCTGCGCTCCACCAGCATGTCGCACACAACTTCACCGCTTCTTTGAGAAACTCTGTGTGTGACAGGGTGCATTTCACCACAGACACTTGGACGAGTTGGCATGGACAGGGGCGTTACATGTCGCTGACTGGGCACTGGGTAACTATGGTGACAGCAGGACAAGGGGCTGCTGTCCAAGTCTTGCCGTCCCCACGAGTTGTGCGTCAATCCTCTTTATGTCAAAGTTCCTCCACTGCTTCTGCCTCCTCAACCTCCTCTCGGTCTTCCACCTGCACCCAAAGCCTGTCTGGTCATGCCACAAGCTTTCTAACTGCGCAGAAGGGATCCTGCACACCTCCTTACTATGCTGGCAGTAGGGCTCAACGTCATCAGGCGGTTTTTACATTGAAATGTCTGGGAAATGTGAGTCACACAGCTGAGGAGTTGTGGTCAGCTCTGGAGAACCAATTTCATGAATGGTTGTCTCCACTGGACCTGAAACCAGGGAAGGCCGTGTGCGACAATGCTGCAAACCTGGGTGCGGCCCTTCGCCGGGGCAATGTCACACACGTGCCTTGTATGGCTCACGTGTTGAACCTGGTTGTCCAGCAATTTTTAGCCCACTATCCCAGACTAGATGGCCTTCTGCAGAGGGCACGGTCGCTGTGTGCTCACTTCCGCCGTTCGCATCCCGCAGCTCAGCGACTTACATCTCTACAGAAGTCGTTGGGCCTGCCACTTCACCGGCTAAAATGCGATGTGCCTACCCGGTGGAATTCAACTCTGCACATGTTGCAGCGACTGTGGCAGCACCGACAAGCCCTGGTGCAATACGTTCTGACGTATAGCCTGGGCCAACGAGATTCAGAGGTGGGGCAAATCACGCTGGAGGAGTGGTCTCAGATCAGGGACCTATGCACCCTTCTGCACAGTTTTGAAATGGCGACGAAGATGTTTAGTGCTGACGATGCCATTATCAGCATGACTATTCCGGTGATTTACATGCTGGAGCACATGTTAAACAGAATTCGGAGTCAGGTGGTGGCACAAGAGGAGGTGGAGGAATTAGAGGAGGAGGAGTTGTATGCGGAAGGGCTAACATCTGCAAGGTCCAGACGGTCGGCAGCACCAAGGCGGCAGGCATGTGAGGGTGGGGGAGATGGTTTTACCAGGGCGCATGGTAGCAGCCAAACTAGTGAGGAAGGTGCAGGAGCCCAGGAAGAAGTGGAGGACGAACTGATGGAAGACTCATCAGATGAGGGAGACCTTGATCACATTTCTGTTGTGCGAGATTGGGGGGAGAGGACAGAGGAAGGAAGCATGATTGTTACCTCGCCACCAACACAACAGGGACTTGGTGCTCCTGGATGCGCAACACACATGAGTGCCTTCTTGCTGCACTACCTGCAACATGACCCTCGAATTGTGAGAATAAGAAATAATCCTGACTACTGGGTTGCCACACTGTTAGATCCCCGGTACAAAAGTAAATTTGCAGAAATTATTCCTGCCATAGAAAGGGATGCACGCATGCAGGAGTATCAGCAGAGACTGTTGCAGAATCTTACATGTGCTTTTCCACAAAATACCAGTGGTGCACGTAGTGAATCTCACAGTTCCAACTTGCCAACCGTGGGACCGTCAAGTGTTCAGCACTCAAACCGTAACAGAACCACAGTATCTGCTGGTAACATCAATTTTGCAGAATCATTTCACCACTTTTTTAGCCCATCCTTTGCAAGGCCACAGGAGACAAGAAGTCTGACACATAGTCAACGCCTAGAGACGATGGTACAGGAGTATCTCCAAGTAAACATTGAAGCCACGACTGTGTCACTGGACCCTTGCTCTTTTTGGGCTTCCAATCTGGATAAATGGCCGGAGCTAGCCACTTACGCCTTGGAGATCTTGTCATGCCCCGCAGCCAGCGTTCTGTCTGAACGTTTGTTCAGCGCTGCTGGTGGTGTGCTGACAGATAAGCGCACGCGGCTCTCCACTGATAATGTAGACAGACTCACGTTCATAAAGATGAACAAATCATGGATCCGAAACGACTTTTCTACCCCTGTGTCATCCTGGGGAGAGTAAAAGCTTGATGATTGGTTAAAATCACCCTACCAACCGTTTTAAGCTTTCAAATTACTAATCATGTTTATCTGTATCTTGACTGGAAAATAATTTGGGCTTTGTAGCAGTGTGCAGCACTGATCCTATTAGGCCATCTATGCTAAAGCTTCACCAGAGTTAAAATTAAAAATAATTTTTAGCTGCATCTAGCCCGGAAAATAATTTTGGGGCTCCGAGATGCGCAAGGCACATAAGTGCCTTCTTGCTGCACTACCTGCAGCATGACCCTCATATTGTCAGAATTCGAAGTAATCATGACTACTGGGTTGCCACACTCTTAGATCCCCCAAACTTTTCGATCAACCTTTTCATTTTAATAAAGACCAAAAAAATGGTCATTTTTGAAATTATAAGCATTAGCAGGTTGTTAGAAACTGAAATCAAACAGTTTTCAACTCAAAACTTTATTCTAGGTGATGTTACATTTTCACATAGGACCCCTTGTTCGAAAGGAGCTTCTGAACTCTCTCGTCCATTGAATTTGTCAGGTTTTGGATGGTTTCTGCTTCAATTGTTTTGCATGAGGACAGAATACCCTCCCAGAGCTGTTGCTTAGATGTGAACTGCCTCCCGCCATCATAGACACTCCTTTTAATGATGCTCCAAAGGTTCTGAATGGGGTAGAGGTCAGGGGAGCATGGGGGTCACACCATAAGTTTGTCCCCTTTTATGCCCATATCAGCCAGAGATGCAGATGTTTTATGTGCAGCATGAGATGGTGCATTATCATGCAGAAAAATGATCTTGCTGTGAAATACACGGTTCTTCTTCTTGAACCATGGCAGGAAGTGCTGTTTGAGAAAATCCACATACATTATGGAGTTCATCTTTAGCGCCTTCAGGGATCCCAAAGGGGCCGACAATCTCTCTCCCCATGATTCCAGCCCAAAACATTACTCCACCTCCTCCTTGTTGGCGCTGTAGCCGTGTTTGCGTGGGGTGTCCATCAACCAGCCATCCTCCACTCCATCCATCTGGACCATCGAGCGCTGCACGGCACTCATCCGTGAACAAAACAGTTTTGAAATCAGTCTTCATGTAATGTTTGGCCCACTGGAGCCGTTTCTGCTTGTGTGAAGTGGATAGAGGAGGTCGACAGGATGGCGCATGCACAGCTGCAAACCTCTGAAGGACCCTGCATCTTGTTGTTCGGGGGACGTTGGAGGCACAAGCAGCTTCAAAAACTTGTCTGCTGCTATGACAAGGCTTTTTTGCCGCTGCTCTTTCAACCTGACGTAATTGCCTGTAGGAAAGAGTCCTCAATTTGCCCTTATCAGCACGCACACGTGTGTACTGTGAATCAGCTACATACTTCTTGATTGCCAAGACACTTCATCCTGATCATCGCACAATGTTGATTGTAGTCATGCCTTGACCTAAACACTCCACAATTTGTTGCTTCTCAGCAGCCGACACATCCTTTTTCTTTCCCATTTTGGCAGAAAATGTTGGCTGCTTAATAATGTGAGAGAGCCTTCTTAAGTAGTCTTGCCTTTCATTGGACACACCTGCCAAACTAATTAGCACAGGTGTCTGCAATTGCTTACAGTGATATAAAGAGCCCTGACACACATCACCATCAATGAGTTTAACTGACAAACAAACAAATTCTTCCCTTATCACTAATAAAAACACTTTTTGTATAATAATTTGGAACGCAGTGTACATGTGCTTTTCCACAAAACACCAGTGGTTCACGTAGTGAATCTTACAGTTCTAACTTGCCAACCGTGGTCTGTATGGAGTTGTTCAATAAAGGGCCCAAAATTAAGATAACATAGATGGGAGAGGTCTCTATGAATAGGAATTCCTAAGTATTTGATACCCTGTGAGGGCCAGGCAAAGGGAAAGTTGGACTGGATGGAATCCTATATGGATTTGGGGAGGGAGACATCGAGGGCCTCAGACTTTGCTGCATTGATTTTAAAATTTTACCATGTAACAAAGTGATCTATTTCAGCCATAACAGCATGGATGGATATATGTGATTGAGTGATATATACTAGGACATCATCAGCAAATAGAGAGCACTTGTACTCGGTGCCTCCCACCTCAATCCACCTAATATTGGGGTTATGGCGAATTGATGAGAGCAGGTGCTCTGTCACTAGGATGTATAAGAGAGGGGACAGAGGACATCACTGCCTTGTCCCATTGGTGATTGTGAAAGGTGATGAAAATGTTCTGATGCACCCCCTGGGCCTTGGGACACCCGGAGCCGGACCCTTTTTGGTGGATGCTGGTGGTTGTAGTCTTCGTGGCGGCGACCCAGTTCCGTGGCTCAGGGCAGTCAAACCAGTGGCGGAACTATTTATGTGGTTTTCATGTTTAAATGTCCGACTACGCCACCCGTGGATTGCGGTCAGAGTGAACCGCCGCTACAGGGCAGACCACTGAGGCTGGTGTTGTGGGTGCAGCAGAGCGTAGCATAACTCCCCACGGGAGGAGTATAGCCTCAGGGCAGTGTATGCGAAGGATGGGGGTGATGGTGCAGGGCAGCAGCAGTAACGACACGGAGTCAGTGATGCAGTTCAGGGCCTTTACTCACAGTTCTTATTATCCAGACCACGTCTGCAGGTAACGACTGCCCACGTCGTACTGTGCTCACCAGGTGAGGGGCTCAGACAACTCCCAGATAACTTTGGAGCACTTCACAGGACCCCCTTTGTGTGTCCTTTGTCTGGCCTTTCTTACCAACACTTCTGTCCGGCTGCCTCGGGCCTCCTCTTGGTAAACTTGGCGCCAGTTTCCCTGACCCTATGTGGTGCCTTCCTAGCGGGTGTAGCGAGGGGCTGCGCCACATAAAATGTCAGAGCCTCCGGTTTCTAGCTGAGGGTCGTTTCCTGCCTCCACTAGTTCGGGGACCGGTCTCCCCCTTTGGCCTGACCCCTCCACGCAGGTGGATTCGGGCGTGCGGTGGCGACTCGCCCGTCCGCACCCCTGGGATCCCTTCATTCCTCGTTCCTGGAGCCTTCTCCGCTCCTCTTCCTTCCTTCTCCCTCTTCCAGGCCTGGGCCTCTGTTACTAGGCCCGCCTCCGGAGGAGAGCTCATGCAGAGCCCCTGCTCCCTGCCACTTCTGCTCAGACTTCTCTGCACTGAACTAAGATGGTGCCCACCTTTTATACTCCCTTCTCAATGCACCCAGGAACTGCTTCCTCCCTGCTCCTGCACTACAGGGTTCCCCTTCCTCAGTGTTCCCTCCCCCCACTCCAGCCAGGGACAGGGACTGTCGTGCCCATCTCAGGGGCATATTGGTCGCCCTGCCCCACGGCAATGTGGTGTAATGCATGCAGGTGTCGGGTCCTGATCCACACTACATCCTTACCTGAGAGTGAGATATCACACCTCTGGGTGAGGTGCAATACGTCTGTAGCAACCGAGCCCTCAGGGTGCTACAGTTCCATTTATCTTCAGCCTAGGTGACGTATTGCGATACAGGGCCGTGATTTTGGCTATAAAAGGGTCCCCTAGACCCCTACCCCAAGCTTTTTAAGAGAATCATATATGGCGTGCCAGGAGACTCTATGGAATGCTTTCTCAGCATCCAACGAGAGTATCTAATTACAAATTTTTAACTGCATCTAGCCCAGGAAATACTTTGTGCCTAGTAGCAGTGTCTGCTAGTGAGCGGATTATCCCGGCTGTTAAGCAAGCTGCACCACCTGTAGTTTAGACACTTAATTTTTTCAAAGGAAATGCTTCGGGACCATGGGATACTTAGTGAAGAGCATCAGGAGGCACCCCAAGGCATAGGGGCTGGGACTGGCAGTAGGATGCCTTGCGGTGGACAGCCGAGCTCGATCCTTATAAAAGCTTTTTAACTGCAGCAGCTTTAGTGGACGCTACTGGAGCTGGAATTACCGCGGCTGCTGGCATGAGACTTGCCCTCCAATAGATCCTTGTAAATGGATTTAAAGTGTATTCATTCAAATTAGAGAGACAATTTAAATTAAAAAGCTTAGAGCTGCCTCCACCACAGGGGGGCTCGCTCGACCCACCAGCGGACAGGCACCAGTATTGGGAGAGGGGGGCTGGCCGTCAGGGTTCACCGCGGCTCTGGCACAAACCCGGCGACACGGAGGTGGCACGGGCAGGAGCGGACTGGCCGTGTCGGCTTCTCACTTTTTGGATTTTAGAAGGGCATGACATGCCTATATCTGTGTCTCCCCCTCCTTTTACTCCTCCACCTCTTTTATTTTCGCATGACTATATGTACTTGTCACTTTTCCATGTGTTAGTTATGTCTTCTGAGCAGTTTGTCAGCTTTTGGACACCTTTGAAGGTGTTTTCTATGTGTTTCTATGTGTTTTTGTTTGCCTGCCATTGGTTTTAACGGTGTTCGAAGGTGTTCGACGAACAGTTCGACGAACAGTTCGGCGAACACACGGGTGTTCGACGAACCGAACCGAACTCGAACACTACGGGGGTGGCTCAACACTAGTGAGGAGGTAGTGTGGGAGTGGGAGATTCTAAATGTGCGGTTAGAAAGGTAGGAGGATATCCAGGATAGGGCAAGGCTTTTGACGCCAAAGGAAGAGAGGATCTGTAGTAGGAGGCAGTGGTCAAATGTGTTGAAAGTAGAGCACAGGTAAAGAAGAGGGAGTACAGAGAATTGTCTGTTAGCTTTGGCTGTAAGTAAGTCATTGGTGATTTTGGTAAGGGCAGTTTCAGTGGAATGGTGGGGGCGGAAGCCGGATTGTCGGCTGTCAAAGAGAGAGTTAGATGAGAAGTGAGAGCAAAGTTCAGCATGAACGTGTTGCTCAAGGAGTTTGAAGGCAAATGTGAGCAGCGATATTGGGTGGTAGCTGGACAAGGCGATTGGGGCCAGGGATGGCTTTTTGAGGATGGGGGTGATTGTGGCATGTTTGAAGGCAGTGGGGAAGGTACCAGAAGTTAGTGATAGGTTGAAGAGATGGGTAAGGATGGGGTGAGTGTGGGGGTGAGGTTGGGGAGGAGGAGGGATGGGATGGGGTCGAGTGCACAAGTGGTGAGGTGTGATTTGGAGAGGAGACGAGTAAGGTCTGTTGAGGGTGAAAACAATTTTGTCTGGCCTATTTTTGGGGTTTTGTGTGAAATTATGTTCAATTTGCCTTTCTTTCTGTTTTTTTTTGTTGTTGTTCCTATACACACAAAAGAAATAAACATGTGTATAACAAAACGTGTGTAATTGCAATAATTTTCCATTTTCTGGAACAATTTCAAGGGTGCCAACACTTTCAGCCATGTCTATATATTTTAGAGATGAGTGAACCAATTCAATAAGAATTAAGTTTGTGTAAAGTTTTTAGGAATTTTCTGAACCCAGCAATTTTGAACAATAAGAAATTTGCTTTATGCAATTCACATAAAATTGCTACCACTATTTTACACATTTTGAATGACCGCATCAGCCAAAGAAGGCTCACATTATTTCAGGTATGGTCGGATGGGCTTCCCCATAAAGTCTTACAACTATGAAATGACATAGTATAGCACAACCAATCAAGATGGACTATAATAGCCTGTATAAAAGCAGAAGCATGAGACGCTACAGCAATTTTGTGGTGAATCTGGATAGTGAGAAGACATCAAAGCTAATAATCTTGCCACAGAGATAGAGAGAGATTTCCATAAATCACTAAAGAAACTGTACAGATAGTGTGTGACAGCTCCGCAGTTTAGATGATTATTGTATACCCACCTGTTACAATTAAAGGACTTGATGAGACACCAAACCAAATATTTATAACATATACCTCTATTTTAGGCTGGATTTACACAGCATATGCCCTACATTCAGTGGCTCCATCGAAGCTTATGTCAAAACCCCCACAAATGGGATTTGGGCATATGCACCGAGGGGTTATTGACTATAATGATGCAAACGGAGTCACAGTGTGCTCTGTCATGCATAATTTTCGTCAGTATGTGCCTAGTTGAGGCTGGCAGCAAGATGTAGTCGACTAAGTCTTACTGCCTACCTCCAATAGGTGTGTAGAAAAGGATGAATGACAGAGCACACTGTGACTCCATCTGCATCATTATAGTCAATGGCCCCATCAGCTCTTATGCACAAATATCATTTTTGGGGGTTTGGATGTAAGCCCCTACAGAGCCACTGAATATATTGGCACATGCTACGTGAACCCAGCCTTAGCCCAAAATATTGCTTTGTAATTACTGATAGATTTCAGCTGATATCATGACTTTTCATGGCTTCTTGCACCCCCCTTTGTTCATGCGTTCAATAATTTTTCCCTGTGTCATTTCTCATTATTACACATAACTAAATTTCTGGATATTTATTGTTTGATTTATTTTCCTGTGTGGATTGGATGGGTTGTTACCGACATTTGGTGAGAATTTCATGTCAATAGCACATTTAAAAATATATTTATTGAGAAAATTGGTGACGTGTTTAATACTTATTTCACCTGCTGTGTATATATATATATATATATATATATATATATATATATATAATATATATACACAGTGCATTGGGAAAGTATTTGGCCCCCTTGAACTTTTCTACCTTTAGCCACATTTCAGGCTTCAAACATAAAGATATAAAATTCTAATTTTTTTGGGAAGAATCAACAAGTGGCACACAATCGTGAACTGGAAAAAAATTTATTGGATATTTTAAACTTTTTTAACAAATTCAAAACTGAAAAGTGGGGCATGCAATATTATTCGGCCCCCTTGAGTTAATACTTTGTAGCGCCACCTTTTGCTGCAATTCCAGCTGCAAGTCGCTTGGGGTATGTCTCTATCAGTTTTGCACATCGAGAGGCTGAAATTCTTGACCATTCTTCCTTGCAAAAGAGGTCGAGCTCATTGAGGTTGGATGGAGGGCGTTTGTGAACAGCAGTTTTCAGCTCTCTCCACAGATTCTCGATTGGATTCAGGTCTGGTCTTTGACTTGGCCATTCTAACACCTGGATACGTTTATTTTTGAACCATTCCATTGTAGATTTTGCTTTATGTTTGGGATCATTGTCTCACTCCAGAAGTTCAGTGAGGATCTCTGAATGATCCAATGTTATCCTAAATGACTGGTAATGATAAATAGAATCCACTTTTCAGTTTTGAATTTGTTAAAAAAGTTTAAAATATCCCATAAATTTCTTTCCAGTTCACGATTGTGTGCCACTTGTTGTTGATTCTTCCCCAAAAAATTAGAATTTTATATCTTTATGTTTGAAGCCAGAAATGTGGCAAAAGGTAGAAAAGTTCAAGGGGCCAAATACTTTCACAATGCACTGTATATATACTAGCTATTGAGCCCGTTCTACGCCCAGGTGGCGGGCATTTTTTATTGGTATATGGTCTCACATGCTGGTATGTGCTGCCCCCATTACGGTATTTGTGCTGCCCCCATCCTGGTATTTGTGCTGCCCCCATCCTGGTATTTGTGCTCCCCAATCCTGCTCCCCCCATCCTGTTATGTGCTGCCGTCATCTCTATCCTGGTATGCATGGCACGCCTCATCCCTATCCTGGTATGCATGGCACCCCTCAACCCCAATCCTGGTATGCATGGCACCCCTCACCCTCAATCCTGGTATGCATGGCACCCCTCACCCCCAATCCTGGTATGCATGGCACCCATCATACCCAATCCTGGTATGCATGGCACCGCTCACCCCCAATCCTGGCATGTATAGCACCCCTCACCCTCAATCTGGGTATGCATGGCACCCCTCATCCCCAATCCTGGTATGCATGGCACCCCTTATCCCAATCCTGGCATGCATGGTGCCCCTCATCCTGGTATGCATGGCTCCCTCATACCCAATCCTGGTATGCATGGTACCCCATCCCTCATCCCTATCCTGATATGCTTGGTACCCCTCTCCTGGTATGCATGGTACCCCTCATCCCTATCCTGGTATGCATGGCACCCCATCCTTCATCCTGGTATGCATGGTACCCCTCATCCCTATCATGGTATACATGGTACCCCTCATCCCTATCCGGGTATGCATGACCCCTCATCTGAATCCTGGTATGCATGACCCCCCCAGATCCCTATCCTGGTATGCATGGTACCCCTCATACCTATCCTGGTATGCATGACACCCCTCATCCCCAATCCTGGTATGCATGGCACCCCTCATCCCCAATCCTGGTATGCATGGCACCCCTCATCCCCAATCCTGGTATGCATGGCACCCCTCATCCCCAATCTTGGTATGCATGGCACCCCTCAACCCCAATCCTGGTATGCATGGCACCCCTCATCCCCAATCCTGGTATGCATGGCACCCCTCATCCCCAATCCTGGTATGCATGGCACCCCTCATCCCCAATCCTGGTATGCATGGCACCCCTCATCCCCAATCCTGGTATGCATGGCACCCCTCATCCCCAATCCTGGTTTGCATGGCACCCCTCATCCACAATCCTGGTATGCATGGCACCCCCTCACCCTAAATCCTGGTAGGCATGGTACCCCTCACCCCCAATCCTGGTATGCATGGCACCCTTCACCACTAATCCTGGTATGCATGACACCCCTCACCCCCAATCCTGGTATGCATGGCACCCCTCATCCCCAATCCTGGTATGCATGGCACCACTCATCCCAATCCTGGCATGCATGGTGCCTCTCATCCTGGTATGTATGGCTCCCTCATACCCAATCCTGGTATGCATGGTACCCCATCCCTCATCCCTATCCTGATATGTATGGTACCCCTCATCCTGGTATGCATGGTACCCCTCATCCCTATCTTGGTATGCATGGCACCCCATCCCTCATCCTAGTATGCATGGTACCCCTCATC
Source organism: Phyllobates terribilis (assembly GCF_046119375.1). NCBI lineage: Eukaryota > Metazoa > Chordata > Amphibia > Anura > Dendrobatidae > Phyllobates > Phyllobates terribilis. The sequence continues at coordinate 229,281,347 of NW_027362763.1, forward strand.
CCTATCCTGGTATACATGGTACTCCTCATCCCTATCCTGGTATGCATTGCCCCTCATCTGAATCCTGGTATGCATGGCCCCCCCAGATACCTATCCTGGTATGCATGGTACCCCTCATCCCTGTCCTAGTATGCATGGTACCCCTCATCCCCAATCCTGCTATGCATGGCACCCCTCATCCCCAATCCTGGTATGCATGGCACCCCTCATCCTCAACCCTGGTATGCATGGCACCCATCATCCCCAATCCTGGTATGCATGGCACCCCTCATCCCCAATCCTGGTATGCATGGCACCCCTCATACCCCAATCCTGGTATGTATGGCCTCCTCATCCCCCAATCCTGATATGCATGGCACCCAACCGCTCATCCTGGTATGCATGGCTTCCTCATCCCCAATCCTGGTATGTATGGCCCCCTCATCCCTATCCTGGTATGCATGGCACTCCTCATCCCCCAATCCTGGAATACATGGCACCACATATTCCTATTCTGGTATGCATGGTACCCCTCATCCCTATTTTGGTATGCATGGTACCCCTCATCCTGGTATGCATGGCACCCCATCCATCATCCTGGTATGCATGACTCCCTCATCCCCAATTCTGGCATGCATGGCATCCCTCATCCCCAATCCTGGTATGCATGGCACCCATCATCCCCAATCCTGGAATGCATGGCACCCCTCATCCCCAATCCTGGTATGCATGGCACCCCTCATCCCCAATCATGGTATGCATGGCACCCCTCATCCCCAATCCTGGTATGCATGGAACTCCTCATTCCCAATCCTGGCTTGCATGGCACCCCTCATCTACAATCCTGATATGCATGGACCCCTCATCCCCAATCCTGGTATGCATGGCACCCCTCATTCCAAATCTGGTATACATGGCACCCCTTATCCCAATCCTGGTATGCATGGGACCCCATCCATCATCCTGGTATGTATGACACCCTCATCCCCAATCCTGGTATGCATGGCATCCCTCATCCCCAATCCTGGTATGCATGGCACCCATCATCCCCAATCCTGGTATGCATGGCACCCCTCATCCCCAATCCTGGTATGCAATGCACCCCTCATCCCCAATCATGGTATGCATGGCACCCCTCATCCCCAATCCTGGTATGCATGGAACTCCTCATCCCCAATCCTGGCTTGCATGGCACCCCTCATCCACAATCCTGGTATGCATGGCCCCCTCATCCCTCATCCTGGTATGCATGGCTTCCTCATCCCCAATCCTGGTATGCATGGTACCCCTCATCCCCAATCCTGGTATGCATGGCACTCCTGATCCCTATCCTGGTATGCATGGCACCCCATCCCTCATCCTGGTATGCATCGTACCCCGCATCCCTATCCTGGTATGCATGGTACCCCGCATCCCTATTCTGGTATGGCCTCCTCATCCCTCAATCCCGGTATGCATGGCACTCCATCCCTCATCCTGGTATGCATGGTATCCTGCATTCCTATCCTGGTATGCATGGTACCCCTCATCCCCAATCCTGGTATGCAGGGCACCCCTCATTCCAAATCTGGTATACATGGCACCCCTCATCCACAATCCTGGTATGCATGGCCCCCTCATCCCCAATCCTGGTATGCATGGCACCCCTCATTCCAAATCTGGTATACATGGCACCCCTTATCCCAATCCTGGTATGCATGGCACCCCATCTCTCATCCTGGTATTCATGGCCCCCTCTTCCCAAATTTGATATACATGGCACCCCTCATCCCAATCCTGGTATGTATGGCACCCCTCATCCCCCAATCCTGGTATGTATGGAACCCAATCCCTCATCCTGGTATGCATGGCTTCCTCATCCCCAATCCTGGTATGCATGGTACCCCTCATCCCCAATCCTGGTATGCATGGCACTCCTCATCCCTATCCTGGTATGTATGGTACCCCTCATCCTGGTATGCATGGCACCCCATCCCTCATCCTGGTATGCATCGTACCCCACATCCCTATCCTGGTATGTATGGTACCCCTCAACCAGGTATGCATGGTACCCCACATCCTTATTCTGGTATGTATGAAACCCCTCATCCTGGTATGCATGGCACCCCTAATCCCAATTCTGGTATGGCCTCCTCATCCCTCAATCCCGGTATGCATGGCACTCCATCCCTCATCCCGGTATGCATGGTATCCCGCATTCCTATCCTGGTATGCATGGTACCCCTCATCCCTATTCTGGCATGCATGGTACCCCTCATCCTGGTATGCATGGCACCCCATCCCTCATCCTGGTATGCATGGCACCCCATCCCTCATCCTGGTATGCATGGTACCCCACATCCCAATTCTAGTATGTATGGCACCCCTCATCCCCCAATCCTGGTATGCATGGCCTCCTCATCCCCCAATCCTGATATGCATGGCACCCAACCACTCATCCTGGTATGCATGGCTCCCTCATCCCCAATCCTGGAATGTATGGCCCCCTCATCCCTATCCTGATATGCATGGCACTCCTCATCCCCCAAACCTGGGATGCATGGCACCACATATTGCTATTCTGGTATGCATGGTAACACTCATCCCTATTATGGTATGCATGGTACCCCTCATCCTGGTATGCATGGCACCCCTCACCCACCAATCCTGGTATGCATGGTACCCCTCCCCCTCCAATCCTGGTATGCATGGTCCCCTCACCCCCCAATCCTGGTATGCATGGTTCCCCTCATCCCCCAATCTTGGTATGCATGGTACCCCTCATCCCCCAATCCTGGTATGCATGGTCCACTCATCCCCCAATCCTGGTATGTGTGGTGCACTTATCCCCCAATCCTGGTATGTGTGGCCCCCTCATCCCCCAATCTTGGTATGTGTGGCCCTCTCATCCCCCAATCCTGGTATGTGTGGCCCCCTCACCCCCCCAATCCTGTTATGTATAGCACCCCTCATCCCTTTCACGTTACATACTTACAAAACCCCCCACTTATACTCACCTTTCTTGCCTGTGCTCCAGCGCTGCTGTGTCCTGTTCTGCCGGAGGCCGGGGGAGGAGTGTGGCGCCGAAGTACACGTGTGCTCATACCACGCTGTCCCGGCGCAAATGCAAATGTGTCTTCAGCAAAATGGCGCCGGATAGCGCTATGCGCATGCGCCAATTCCGACGCCTTCACTCCTGCCCTGGTCTCCGGCCTGGTCAGGTAAGTATGTAAGTATGGCGCCGGTGATCGCGGTATGCGTTCAGTGCCTACGCATACCGCGATCTCCGGCACCATACACTCCTCTTACCTGTAACGGCTCCATGCGTTCTTCTGTCTGGAGCCAGACTGCGCAGGCGTGTTGCGCTTGCACAGTCTATAAAGGCTTCAGACAGAGGGACGCTTGTATTATTATATTATAGATATGTAAACATATTTAGTATATATGTATATGTACACATATACATATTGTAAAATAATATATATATATATTTGTCCATATTTAATAACATATACTATGAATATACTGTGACATATATAGTAATTTTGGTTGATTTTATTAAATTGGAGTACATATATGTAAACAAAATAATGAACAGAAGGAGAGGAAAAGACACAATTTGGATGTTTGATATGTAACGGCTTTATAGCAAAGTACATTTTCAAAATGACCACTGATCAATCAACTATTTTAACTTAATTGTTATCTATGTCAGGAGCAAGGTTAAGTTCACATGATAGAGAAAAGAGGCATACTGGTCAAATAAAAGCGCCATTGTGGGCATGTCATAGATTATAATTTAATTTTTAAACAGCATGATTGATCACAGACAACTTTGGTACCATGATTTCACTATTAGCCAGCGCCCATGTAGCTTAAACCAAAAAGATAATGACACAAAAAAAACCAAATCCTTGGTTGACGAAGGAATAAGTTCTTGACTGCAACCTGAAAAACTTTTTCACAGACAGACATAACCTACATAAATATTCCCCATAAAAAGCTACCTTTTAAAAATAAATGTTATTCTTCATAGTGTTCTTTTAAGCTACATTTAAGTGTTTTTTGCACATTTAATGGGTTTTCTACACTTAGAATATAATGGACATTATATTTGCACTGACAAATCCCTGCTGTCTGAGATCTATACATGTAGTACATTAGCTCGACTATCAGGATCTTTATTATTCTTGACAAATTTTTATTCTTGATTCCAGAGTGTCTCTATCAAAGTATAATTTTTAAATCCATGCAAACATAATATTATGCAGGATTGATTGAATGTAATTTTAGGTAACTCTTCGAATTCAAAATACTTGAAGTAAATGTTCACTCCTTAATCAATGGGTATATAATTACTTTTTTTATGTAGCTCTAGGGCACTCAAAGTTCATTCCAGTGAGAAAAGATAGAAAAGATTTCTGTTGAAGTTTGCAAATACTTTTATGCTGTGGGATTAAGGACCACAGATAATTATTTTTGTCAAATATGACATTGCTCCAGAAATTGAAAGACTGGAGTTTATGATCACTATCGACTGTGCTTACCTTAGCAAAAGAATTTTATATTTGGTGTCTCTGGGCTTCTGCTTCTGGGGTGGTCTCAGTTCATTATGAGGAATGACTTTATTAGTGCATCTCACTTTATTGATCGTAGCTCCAAAATTGAGCTGGTGTCTCCGGGAAGAAATTATCCGACCATATATATCATTGTAAGGTTTATCTATGAAAATACAAAAGAAATTGTTTTATTTTGTTGATGATTTGTGACTTTTACAGCTTCCCAGGTAGTCTTAAATTTCAAAGAATTATGGCCCAAACGCCATGGAACATCTATAAATTGAGGTTTTATTTAGACCAAAATGATGGGCAATAGTCCCAAATGAAAGGAACAACAGTTAGACTAAATCCTTGCCAATCTTCTGTCAGACTTATTAATCTTTTTTTCCTATGGTTGATTGAGAAGGGGCTGAGCTCAGTTGAGACCTAACTATATCAATTGTACCGAGCACAGTGGGGGAAAATGCACCACTGATATTTTCTCTTTTTGATGTAGACAATCTACAACCAGCAAGCGCAAGCAGGAGCCTTAAATTGAGCCTGGCAGTGGAGGCCTTCGCTAAATGGACACACTAAATAAAAAAGCAACTAAGTGAGCAGAAGACTGTAAAACGGTATGATGAGAATCTTGTTGCGGAACAAAACCTCCCGTAATCACTTTTGTGTGTTTTAACCAGTACGTTTCATGATCCACCATCCAAATATACATTGTACAAACACATGAAGAAAAATTAATGAGTGTAAGGAATAATTTATTCATTTACCTACCATAATCAAATGCCGTATTATTTATTAAATCTTGGCCACAAATGTAAATCCACTTTCTAAATACAATTTGGCATCACTGATAAATGTAATGAATTGTATCCACTAAAGACAACACATTATATGAAAGATTTATATCTGCCAACTGCTGCTTAAGATCGAACAAAACATACAAGACTGTGACTCATCTGAAAGGAGCTTCTAGGGGACACATTAAAGAAATATTTTAGAGAAAAAGGTATTATATCAATGCCAGCATATTACAGCAATGATACGACAAAACAAGCCATACCACATACATGTGTTTAAATCGCTCCAATAGTCATTGGGGTCAAGAAAATATCAGAATTTTATCAGATGTAAAATTAGGGATAATCGTTGTTTATCTATCTATTATCTATCTATCTATCTATTTATCTATCTATCCATATATCTATCTATATATCTATCTATTATCTATCCATATCTATCTATCTATCCATCTATCTAATAACTATCTACCTAATATCTATCTATCTATCTATCTATCTCTCTATCTAATATCTATCTATCCATCTATCTAATAACTATCTACCTAATATCTATCTATCTATCTATCTATCTATCTACCTATCCATATATCTATCTATCTATCTATTTACCTATCTATCTACTTATCTATCTAATATCTATCTATCCAGCTACCTAATATTTATCTATCTCATATCTATCTATTATCTTTCTACTATCTATTCATCTAACCAAGAAATATCTATTTCTTGATATTATCTGTGTATTTGTTTATAAACTATTTTTTGTTAATCTGTATATTTTTATTAATATTTATTTTTAAAGCACCATAGATTCCATGGTGCTGTACATATGTGAAAAGGATTTACATACAAAATGCATATATAAATTACAGTGAGCACTTCTATCTATCTAACACACTGTAAATGGTAAATTATTAGTTTTGCTCAGCACAAGGCATGGTTTAGCCTCAGCTATTGGTCTTAGATGTATTTTCTTGGCCCTTTTATTTGATTTACTGTAATATATTATTAGATAGCCAAAAAACAGCTATGGCATTTTATTTAGCAATCATTTTTCATTTAGGCCCAACTTTATATTTTTGCATTTAATATTTCATAATTTATTTTGAAATATATTCCCCTTATGCCACCAGATATTTTCGATCACTACGAGGCTACTTTATTGCCATATTTATTGCCTGATATATTGGAGCGTAGACCTTGAAAAACATTCTAAAAAAAATTCCACTTCAAGTTTACTGTTCTTACATGGTGTCATTTCCTAACATAATGTTACAGTAAAACTGATATATTGCCTTTTGTACATCTTTTTTAGTTTAATTGGTATTGAAATACACACAGAATGCAGAATAATACTTTGACAATTTAAATGCAGCAATCTCCTGTCTAAAAAGGATATGTTTTGACTGATCCGGTAATTCATAGGGTTAACTCTAAGGTTATAAGTCAGGAGAACAATCACCTATTTCATTATGGTAAAATCCTCAGAGATGTTAACACATTTACTTCACAATCTTAATTGCCTCAGGATGAGGCAGTGCCACACATCTTTTTAGGAGCATTAATGGCCTACTTCACCTGATTGCCGTAAGTGTTTCATCAGACGATTTGTCAAATTGTAAATTGAAGACTTTTATTCAGTGCTAACAAATGTTACCCAGCCCTAAGCAAGGATTATGTTTTTGGCCAATTAATCATTTTTAGCCGGGTACTTTTTCTCAACAATTGTCCTATTAATAGAACCTGTTTATTTAATTAACAAGATTAGTTGTATCATTAATTAAAGCAGACACTTCAATGAAACGTATTGAGCGAAGGTGTTTGTATTAATGTAAAGTTTATTTCATTTGTGTGGTTTGCGGGGGGCACTGGAATCTGACGGGAGACATTTTCCCTTACAGATTTCAGACTAAAAATATATTAATAATTATATAATAATAATGTTTTTAAGTATTGCTTTAGAACATAATCTAATAATTGGTATCATAAAGCTCCCAGAAACGTATTGGGTTGTAATTTGTAACTATGGATTTAAAACTTTCCTGTATATTGATTGATACATTGGATATTTTATCTGTGCCTCTTATATTAGTTTTAGGCTAATATCCAACAATGTAATATATAAAATTTTGAAAATGAATTGTAAAAATAATTAAAAATAATGCAAGAAATTTTTATCTTTTAACTCTTCGTGTGAAAATATGTAAAAAATAATTGTTTAAAATACCCAAATGACATGATCTTGTTTATGGCCATATTTTAACAACTTCAGACAGGTAATTATTAGTAAAAATGTGCTTGTGAATGTTATTATTGTAAAAAAGTTTTTTCTTAAGTCTTTAAACTTTTTTTTAAATTGATAACTTTAATTCCCAAATGTAAATTTGTACACCTTGATCTAACATGAGTCTTTAAAGCCCCCTGGAGTTGGATAATTGTAGTAAGACAACTATGGCTATTTACAATATGCCACAAGAAATGTAATTCACACACGGGGATAGTGTTGGCCTGCCTCCTTCTGTCTGCTTGTTCTTTAAATAAGGAGTCTTTTGTGCTCCACTTCCTGCACAGACTATTTATTCAAATACGCTTCTCATTGAGAGGTTTAACATGAAGTATTGCCTAACCACACTGAAAAACCTTTTCCTCTCTCCTCGTCATTGTGTCTTCTATTGAGTTCGGGTCTTTGGCTCTTTCGTAGTTAGCATAATTGTGAGTCTGGTTCATTCTCTAAAAGGGATCAAAAACATTTAGCTGACAGAGCCTTACACCAAGAATGAACAGATTATAGCTAATGCTGATTTTGCACTTTTGTGACATGATTACTGCCTGAGCACAGATGTAGTGAATGCGCGGTTAAAAAAAATGTAATTCTTATGGACCACCAGCAATATCAAACAGAAATTGAGAAATGGAGTAATATCTCTATTTAAAGGTCACTTAAGTCTAAGAAATCTAACATCGATTGTAAGACAGATAGTTGTTTGACTGTTTTTAAGTTTGAAAGTTATCCCTTATCCATGGAATAGGGTATAACTTCCCCAAAGCTGGGTGTCTGATGGCTGGGACCCCCATTGACCCTGAGAAACAAGTCCCAAGTGAAAGAACCTGTGAGAGATCATACTCCATTCATTCTTATAGGGATGCTGAAACCAGCCAAGTGCAGTGCTTGTCTATCTCTGCCAGTGCACACAATCAACCACCTCTCTGTAATGCACACGCCCGGGCTGAGTGGCGTGTGCGTGTATATGTAGTGATTCCACTGGACCGTGCCGGAGAGTGAATGCCTGGAGGGGCGTAACTAAGTATCCACCCGATCCGACCAGGGTCGCACGACGGCATACGACGCCAGTGCACCAAGGAGGAACCGAGCAGAGGGACCAGGTGCTACTCCAGGACAGACCCCGGACACGGCTGTTGACCCACACAGGGGAATACAGGAACAGGCAGGTTAGGCTGGCACACAGACTGCTGGGTATAGGCAGACACGGCTGGTATGCAGGCTGGCGGATGCTGGTAAGCACGACTGGTATGCAGGCAGGGAGGTACTGGCAGGTACAACAGGTTGGAGCACTGAGTGGATAGGACCCAGTACAGACTGGGACTCAGGAACAGAACCGCAGATGCGGTGGACAAACAGCAGAGTGAGGCCGCCCAGAGCGGTGAGCAAGAGCGGAAAAAGACGAGACCGCCTGGAGCGGTGAGCGAGAGAGGAGCAGCATGAGACTGCCGAAGCAGCGAGCAAAGGGTCAGAGCAGAGCGAGACTGCCGGAGCAGCGAGCAAAGGGTCAGAGCAGAGCGAGACTGCCGGAGCAGCGAGCAAAGGGTCAGAGCAGAGCGAGACTGCCGGAGCAGCGAGCAAAGGGTCAGAGCAGAGCGAGACTGCCGGAGCAGCGAGCAAAGGGTCAGAGCAGAGCGAGACTGCCGGAGCAGCGAGCAAAGGGTCAGAGCAGAGCGAGACTGCCGGAGCAGCGAACAAAGGGTCAGAGCAGAGCGAGACTGCCGGAGCAGCGAGCAAAGGGTCAGAGCAGAGCGAGACTGCCGGAGCAGCGAGCAAAGGGTCAGAGCAGAGCGAGACTGCCGGAGCAGCGAGCAAAGGGTCAGAGCAGAGCGGAAACCTCCGGAGCAGCAAGCAAAGGGTCAGAGCAGAGCGGAAACCGCAGGAGCGGTGAGCAAGGCAGAGCAGGCAAGAACCGCCGGAGCGGTGAGCAAGGCAGAGCAGAGGGGACAGGGCTCTGTTCACACGGAACAGACTGGAAGGGAAAGGCAGAACCAGGTACACACAGGATACTTGCAATGAAGTAGTGAGTGGACTCTAAACTCACAAACGGGAGTACAGGGACAACGAGTAGGAGTTAGGTACGGGATCAGATTCTGCAGGAAAAGGGAAGGTACAAACATAGAGAAAAACAGGTAACAGGCTAGGAGAGTATTCAGACAAGAACAGACACAGCAGCAAGATACAGGAGCGGGTCTAGGTATGCGGCCCCTAGAAGGCGGAACGAAAAGGCTAGGAGCGTGTTCAGACAGGAACAGGCAAGATACAGGAACGGGTCTAGGTATGCGGCCCCTAGAAGGCGGAAAGAACAGGCTAGGAGTGTGTTCACACTGGCCTGGAAATACAGCCTCCAGGATAGGCAGAAGACAACAGGCTAGAAGATAGTTCAGACAGGACACAGTTCAGACACGGGAACTGATACCGCAAGGCAGGAAGCATAGACAGGACCTGGCACATCAGTGACCAGAAGCCAACTGACAGAACACAATGCTCAGGCATGGATTCCAGGGAGGAGCTGGGTTAAATACCAGGTGACAGACAGCAATAGGCTGAGGACGCACAAGGGGTGTGCCTGCAGCTGCTACAAGAAGCAGGAAGTGATCGGGCGCCGCCCTTAAGCAGCAGAAACAGAGGCAAGCAGACAGCATGGAGGGAAGCCAGGCTAGCAGACTGGACTGGAGATCAAGTGCGCGCTCTTGCACAGTGGGAGATGGACCACTATGCAAGGATGCCGCCAGGTATGTTACACTCTCCATTCTCACAGGGGTGTTCAGAGCCCCAAATCTCAAGATTGGTGGGGATCACAGCTCTCAGGTCCCCAGCAATCAGATAATTATCCTCTATCCTGTAAAGCAGGGTTCCCCAACTCCAGTCCTCAAGGCCCACCAACAGGTCATGTTTTCAGGATTTCCTTAGTATTACACAGGTGGTGGAGTTATTGACTGTGCAGGTGATGCAGTTATCACTTGGGCAATACTAAGGAAATCCTGAAAACATGGCCTGTCGGTGGGCCTTGAGGATTGGAGTTGGGGAACTCTGCTGTACAGGGTAACTTTCAAACTTGAGAATACACTTTTAAGAGACTGCATGAGACTGTATTAGATAAAAAACTATATCATAGATAAAATCTTAATGTTTTCTTTTTTTAAAGATGATAGAATTTGGTAATTATATATATACATATATATATATATTTTATAGATTTGTCTTTGCATGCAATTTTGAGCTATGTAGTATATTATAGTCTGTGAAAGATGTGTACAAGAAACAGATGTCGTGTGATTAGACATTCACATGGCAAATGTTATTCAATAAGGATAGCTGTAAAGGTATTCAGCTGGCAGAGGGAATGCAAATAAATGTATCACTGTTAGTAAAAGACTTTGTGGTCCTGATACAGTAAATCAAAGTAAGCAGTATGAGCTGATACAGTTCTCCAAAGACGTAAAATAATAATACATGCGCATAAGAAAGGAAACGTCAAAAACAAATAAGTGAAACTCATGAACTTTGAATCTGTCATAAGAAAAGTGAAAAACAAATGTTTATTGTTGCTGTAGAACTAACAGGAGTTTATTTTACTAGCGTTAAAAAAATATTAAAAAACTCCAACAAATCAATCAATCAATCTATCTATCTATCTATCTATCTATCTATCTATCTATCTATCTATCTAAATAAATAAAAAAGACAGATAGCAGCACAACCTTAAGCAGATTTTGGGTAAAATACTTCCTGAGTAATGCGTTTGTCCAAAGCAAAATATATAAATGGAAAAAATCAGGCAGCACTCCAGTTCAAGGGAAAATTGTGGACTTTAATCCAGCACCAAGTGGTGCAACATTTCGACCTCCCAACACGGTCTTTGTCCGTGTTGTGAGGTCAAAATGTTGCACCACTTGGTGCTGGATTAAAGTCAACAATTTTCCCTTGAACTGGAGTGCTGCCTGATTTTTTCCATTTATCTATCTATCTATCTAGAAATAGTTTTTTTTCTAAAAACTGTACTTGGTTGAAAGTGGTGCATATGGAATTTCCCTTAAAAAATGATCACTGAAAGTATTGTTTAATAGAAGTCTTTATTTTCTCACAAAATGGCACACATGCTTGTTGGCTGCAAATAGACATGGTGGCACAATAAGTTTAAAGATTGTGAAATACACATAAAGCACAGCAGTTTTCTTAATGCAATTTTGCAATTCTTTTTCCAAGCAGTTTTTCTCTGGGGGCAGGGACATGTACTTCCCCACACTTTGCCCATACTATCAGTGAGTGGCTCTCAAAGTAGCTTTAAGCCTTCCTAAAGGTGATTACTACCTACTCTTGAGGCCCCGTCACACTTAGCGACGCTGCAACGATCCCGACAACGATATGACCTGTCAGGGATCGTTGCTGCGTCGCTATGTGGTCGCTGGTGAGCTGTCAAACAGGCAGGCTCAACAACGATCAGGGGAGCAGCGACATTGTGGAAAGAATCTTTCCACGATGTCCTGCTCCTGGTTACCAGCCTGCTGCTGAAGCAGGAGCAGGCTGGTAAACATGGTAAACATCGGGTTACTAGGGGCACACGTGCCCCTAGTAACCCGTTGTTTATCATGGTTACCACTCTGCTACAGTGAGCGGGAGGTTACCGCTCACTTTAGCAGGCTCGTAACCATGATAAACAGCGGGTTACTAGGTGCGCGTGTGCCCCTAGTAACCCGATGTTTATCATGGTTACCAGCCTGATCGCTGCACCCGCTGGTCACACACAGCGATGTGTGCTGACCAGCGGGAGGGCAACGACCAAAAAATGGTCCAGGACACTTTGCAGCGATCAGCGACGTAACAGCAGGGGCCTGATCGCTGCAAAGTATCACACATAGCGACATCGCTGGTGAGGTCGCTGTTGCGTCACCAAAACCGTGACACAGCAGCGATCTCGCTAGCGATCTCGCTATGTGAGACGGGGGCTTTAGTTTGCCCCAAAAGACTCAAGTGAGTCACCACTCACCAGCATTGTGTGTTACACTGTACAGCGTTTTCAGAAGTCCATGTGACCACAAAGTCATACCTGCTTTTCAATTACTCCCACATTCAGCGGCAAATGTGTAAATATCCAAATAACCATATTTCAGACTATTCTATGGTCCAAAAGTTTAATTTAAAGTTCACAGATGGCACAATTCCTCAAAGCACTGCCTCCGCATGCCACCTTTCTTCTCATGCATCCTATTGCTATAGATATCTCTGGTTAGTGACCCACATGCATCCTGCCATCCTAATGGTAAAAAAGACCAGGTGACCTTATTTCATTGATCTATGATCCAATTTTGTTGTTTACATGCCTATTGCAGTGGCTTAAATCATAGAATACCACTGCACTCAAATAAATTGATGTGTAATTTAATTGAAGAAAAGGTGCTGCACAAATTCTGTACAGGTAGAAAGGCCAACATTTTTGTCTGTAGAACTTGCTCACGGCCTAGGAAAATACACACAAATATACAAATCAACCAAGATGTACTTTTTGAGAACACTTACAGTACATAAGTACAGACCAATAATTGCACAAAAAATTATATGGACTATTATTAGATGTAACAGCAGAAACCATAGTTGAAGAAAATATATATCAGTCTATGTAACTGATAAAACATGCATCTTATTTATTATTTATTTTTTATCATTTATTTTTTATTTTCCCTTTCTTCATTTTTTCTATTTTTATTTTTTCCTCTTTATTTTTATTTTTATTTGTTTTATTTTAATTTTATTTTGATATATTTCTTGACTTGGCTATTATACTTGTAGTCTCAATAAGTACATTTTGGTTGATTTGTGTATTTGTATGTATTTTTCTAGGCCATGAAAAAGGTCTACAGACCAAAACATTGGCCTTTCTACCTGTACAAAATTTTTGTTGCACCTTTTCTTCAATTAAATTACACATTCATTTATTAGAATGCTGTGGTATTCTATGATTTATGCTGTTTTCCACCACTGAGTGCCTACATCCACTCAGCCATTGTGCCCGCCATTTTTCTCTTCCATTGTAGTGGCTTGTGACTGACTGCACAAGTAAAGGATTGAGACTATTGGCAATTCTCTGCTGATTTTATTTTATGATTGTTTAAATGTCTGTCATCATGCAGCACTTTACAGACATCATCATCACTGTCTCCATTGGACTCACAGTCTAAATTCCCTATCAGCATGTCTTTGGAGTATGGTACGAAACTGGAAATGTTGTTGATTTCTGAATTGAAAATGAAATAAAATTGAAACATTGACCTAAGAAGGCTTAAATGAAGCCTATGAGCTAGTATTTAGATGGCACAACTCTATGATAAAGTTTTATGTTTGATATTTTCCGATATTCAGAGAAAAATTTGAATTAGAATACAGAAGTAGGCAGATTATCTCCACACCAACTCCTAGTCAAATAACACTGGACAGCTATGTGAAAATAAGATAGGAACACTACATATAATCTTATTGATAAAGCTAACTATCAATAAAACCATACTAAAAAAATCCCTAAATATGAGCAAATCGATTCGATGCATATTAAATTTGTGTAACATTTTTTAGCCAATTCACTGAATCCTGCAAATTCGAACAAATTTCAATTACAGCAAATGGCCAGCATCACTCTAGACATTTTAGAAGATTTCATCAGCCAGAGAAGGCTCACATGACCTTGGGCATGGCAGAATGAGTTTCAATAATGCCTTGCAGCAATTACATCACATGATATAGCACAGCTAATCAGTAGGGACTATCATAGTGTCACACAGAGAGGGGCCAGACGTTTGTGGAGTCTGGTTACATGAACTCCTTCACTGATTAGAACTGCTTCACCATCCTATTAGACAGTGCAGGTTTTCCTTGCTCTGTCATTGCAAGGTTTAATCAGTTCAGTTGATCTCCTGGAGTTCTCCTTCCTGAATTGTCTCAGTTGTTATGTATTGGCCACTCCTCTCTGATATATATGCTTGCCAATGGCACTTGGGAGTTGCCAGCGATAGTTACAACTTCCTGGTTTGGTGGTGAAGGAGAGTTCTGAATTAGTAGCATTCGGTTGGTGTAGTTTACCGGAGATTTCTGCATGGATTTGGTATTGTGTGTTTATCCTAATCCTCTGCCATTTGGCTTACCCCTTGACTGTTGATTTCCACTCTGTTTGATTTCCACTCTGTTGATTTGTGACTGTATTCATATGATTGTAGTTTTCTTTTATCCCTGTCTGTTTACCCCTGTCTTTCTGGTTAGTGTTTTCCAATACACTTCAGCCTCATACCTCTCTGGGTAGGGAACAGATAAGGGTTAAGATAGGAGCATAGCAAGGTAGGAGACCCCAGCGTCTCCATCATCTGGGGTAATCCGTGGGACAGGGATAGCCTTGGGTGCCCCTAGTTCGAGGGATCGGTTAGGTGCCCACAGTCCCTTGTCACTAAGTGACACATACCCTGTGTAAAAGCAAACATAGGGAAAGCAGCAGCCATTTTGTGGTGAACATAGATAGTGAGAGGATGTCAGAATTCACAGCTAAGCCATAGAGATAAGTAGAAAAAGCTAACAGTGAACAAATAGCACAGAAGGAAGAATAGTTAGAACCTGTTTTTTAATAGCCATATTTTTTGAGGTCTCTTTGACGTTACTAAAGCCACGCTCACACATTCACTATTTGGTCAGTATTTTACATCAGTATTTGTAAGCCAAAAGCAAGAATGGAACAATCAGAGGAAAAGTATTATAGAAACATGTCACCACTTCTGCATTTATCACCCATTCCTGGTTTTGGCTTACAAATACTGTAGCACTGAGGTAAAATACTGACCAAATACTGAACATGTGAACATGGCTTCAAGCTGTGTTTGCGATAAAGAGCTTAAAGGGTACGTGCCCACAATCAGGAATAGTAGCTTTTTGGATGCAGCATATTTTCGCTGCGTTTTACTTACAATGCGTATTCTATCATTGGATGTGGTAAATCCACATTCGTTAATGTAAAACGCAGCATTTTGGATACAGCAAAAATACGCTGCGTCCAAACGATACTATTCCTGATCATGTGCACATACCCTTAAGGTATTGGATATAGTCCTAGATGACCTCAGAGTGTTATACACGGCAGGGAAATTGGAATACCTGCGATTTGCGTCTAATCTATTAGCTGCCAATCATTTTTTTTAATTTGGCTGAAGCTTGCAAATTCTAATTTTCAACCATTTGCTCATTTCTACTGATCACCTACTAGTCTATAAATAACAAGAGATACATAAAAATATATCTTATTCTCACCCAAAAACAATGACAACATATACACTCCATGCAGATGGTCTCTTTGGATTTGAACTAAGGACCTGTGTTGTCTGCATTATGGATTTGGGAAAAAACAAATATAAATAAGAATATAATTTAGATGCAAGATTGAATTTTATACTTAGAACATATATCTAACCCTTTCAGCTTCATTTTTTGCACTCTGGGGCACTGGCTATGAGAAACTGTCACTATTTAATTAATTCCATTCCTATCTCCAGCTCCACAATACTTCCTGTTGGTCACACAACACCAGAATATTGAAGAATCATTCCCATGACATTTTTTTTTACCTAAATGCATATATTGTTGGCTCATAATCATCTTCAAAATGGATTTAATTTAACATTTTTCACCACCTGTCTTTTATAGCCTTTGTGTTGGCGGAACAGTTTAGCTGGTAACCATTCAGTGAGCTTGCTCTAGGAGAGTTTATAACTAGGGACGAGCAGACTCGTGGAAGTTCGGGTTCTGGTACGCGGCTCGAACTTTATTCAAAAGTTCAGTTTAGATACCAGAACTGTACCCAACCTTGAATCAGAACCCGCACCCATTGCCGATTTTAGACAAAGTGGGGTCCTAGGCAAAAGTTTAAAATGAGGCCCTAAATGCTCACATATTGCACCATCACACTGAAACATTTTGGTTGTATTTGCATGCGCTGAGTTCAGGCCGCTAAACAAGTGTGATCGACAAAATTGAAGTTGTTTGGTGCTTGTTTACCGGCCTCTTTCCCCCGGCTGAGGAAGAATGATTAACACAAGACGATCACTAGTAGATCAATCTGTCCCCATACATATCATGTTATCAGCAGCATATCTGCAGTTTTCACTGGGTGATGTGCTGCTGAGAACAAGGATTTCTGTTCCAGCATAAACAATCCAATCACTTGTAGAATAGGCAGCATTATGCTCATTCATTGGACGATTGCCGGCATGTTTACATCTATGAATTCTTGTCTGTGCAGCCAGGATTTATACATGTGGATGTTACATACACACACACACACACACACACACACGCTTGTACACGGCACACACTTAAACATACATGTACATGGCGCACACTTATACACGCACACGTGTACATGGCACACACTTATACATACATGTACACAACACACACACTTATACATGTACATGGCACATACATGTACAGGGCACATACATGTACACAGCACACAATTATACACATGTACACGGCACACACTTATATTCTTATGTACATGGCACACACTTATACACACATGTACATGGAACACACTTATACACACATGTACATGGTACATACATGTACACGGCACACACTTATACACACATGTACACAGCACACATTTATACACACATGTACACGGCACACGCTTATACACACATGTACACGGCACACGCTAATACACACGGCACACACTTATACACGGCACACACTTATACATGCATGTACACAGTACACTTTTATAAACACATGTACATGTCACACGCTAATACACACATGTACACGGCACACACTTATACACGGCACACACCTATATACACATGTACATAGCACACACTTATACATGGCACACGCTTATATATACATGTATACGGCACATACTTATACACACATGTTCACGACACACACTTATGCACACATGCGCATGGCACACACTTATGCACACATGTGCACAGCACATACTTATACACACATGTACATGGCACATACATGTGCACAGCATACACTTATATACACACGTACATGGCACACGCTTATACATGTATGTAAATGGAACACACATGTACACACATGTACACGGCACACACTTATATACACATGTACATGGCACAAACTTATACATATATGTAAATGGCACACACTTATACACACATGTACATGGCGCACACTTATACAAGCACACGTGTACATGGCACACACTTATACATACATGTACATGACACACACACTTATATACAGTGCTGGCCAAAAGTATTGGCACCCCTGCAATTCTGTCAGATAATACTCAGTTTCTTCCTGAAAATGATTGCAATCACAAATTCTTTGGTATTATTCTTTTCATTTAATTTGTCTTCAATGAAAAAAACACAAAAAGAATTGTCCTAAAGCCAAATTGGATAAAATTCCACACCAAACCTAAAAAAGGGGTTGGACAAAAGTATTGGCACCCTTTGAAAAATCATGTGATGCTTCTCTAATTCATGTAACTAACAGCACCTGTAACTTACCTGTGGCACCTAACAGGTGTTGGCAATAACTAAATCACACTTGCAGCCAGTTAACATGGATTAAAGTTGACTCAACCTCTGTCCTGTGTCCTTGTGTGTACCACATTGAGCATGGAGAAAAGAAAGAAGACCAAAGAACTGTCTGAGGACTTGAGAAACCAAATTGTGAGGAAGCATGAGCAATCTCAAGGCTACAAGTCCATCTCCAAAGACCTGAATGTTCCTGTGTCTTCCGTGCACAGTGTCATCAAGAAGTTTAAAGCCCATGGCACTGTGGCTAACCTCCCTAGATGTGGACGGAAAAGGAAAATTGACGAGAGATTTCAACGCAAGATTGTGCGGATGGTGGATAAAGAACCTCGACTAACATCCAAACAAGTTCAAGATGCCCTGCAGTTCGAGGGTACAACAGTGTCAACCCGTACTATCCGTCGATGTCTTAATGAAAAGGGACTGTATGGTAGGATACCCAGGAAGACCCCACTTCTTACCCCGAGACATAAAAAAGCCAGGCTGGAGTTTGCCAAAAGTTACCCGAGAAAGCCTAAAATGTTTTAGAAGAATGTTCTCTGGTCAGATGAGACAAAAGTAGAGCTTTTTGGGAAAAAGTATCAACATAGAGTGTACAGGAAAAAAAAAGAGGCATTCAAAGAAAAGAACACGGTCCCTACAGTCAAACATGGCGGAGGTTCCCTGATGTTTTGGGGTTGCTTTGCTGCCTCTGGCACTGGACTGCTTGACCGTGTGCATGGCATTATGAAGTCTGAAGACTACCAACAAATTTTGCAGCATAATGTAGGGCCCAGTGTGAGAAAGCTGGGTCTCCCTCAGAGGTCATGGGTCTTCCAGCAGGACAATGACCCAAAACACACTTCCAAAAGCACTATAAAATGGTTTGAGAGAAAGCATTGGAGACTTGTAAGGTGGCCAGCAATGAGTCCAGACCTAAATCCCATAGAACACCTGTGGAGAGATCTCAAAATGGCAGTTTGGAGAAGGCACCCTTCAAATATCAGGGACCTGGAGCAGTTTGCCAAAGAAGAATGGTCTACAATTCCA
Source organism: Phyllobates terribilis (assembly GCF_046119375.1). NCBI lineage: Eukaryota > Metazoa > Chordata > Amphibia > Anura > Dendrobatidae > Phyllobates > Phyllobates terribilis. The sequence continues at coordinate 229,300,524 of NW_027362763.1, forward strand.
GCAGAGCATTGTAAGAAACTCATTGATGGTTACCGGAAGCGGTTGATCGCAGTTATTTTGGCTAAAGGTTGTGCAACCAAGTATTAGGCTGAGGGTGCCAATACTTTTGTCCGGCCCTTTTTTGGAGTTTTGTGTGAAATGATCAATGATTTGATTTTTGCTTCATTCTCTTTTGTGTTTTTTCCTTGCAAGCAAATTAAATGAAGATAATAATACCAAAGAATTTGTGATTGCAATCATTTTCAGGAAGAAACTGAGTATTATCTGACAGAATTGCAGGGGTACCAATACTTTTGGCCAGCACTGTATGTACATGGCACATACATGTACACAGCACACAATTATACACATGTACACGGCACATGCTTATACACGGCACACGCTTATACACACATGTACATGGCACACGCTTGTACACACATGTTCATGGCAAACGCTTGTACACACATGTTCATGGCACACACTCATACACACATGTACAAGGCACACACTTATACACATATGTACATGGTACATACATGTACACGGCACACACTTATACACGGCACACACTTATACACGCATGTACACAGTACACTTTTATAAACAAATGTACATGGCACACGCTTATACACACATGTAAACGACATACACTTATACATGGCACACACCTATACACACATGTACATAGCACACACTTATACATGCCAAACGCTTATACACACATGTTCACGACACACACTTATGCACACATACACATGGCACACACTTATGCACACATGTACATGGCACTTACATGTGCACAGCATACACTTATATACACACGTACATGGCACACGCTTATACATCTATGTAAATGGCACACACATGTGCACACATGTACATGGCACACACGTATACACACATGTACATAGCACACACTTATACACACATGTACATGGCACACGCATGTACACATCACACTATTATACATACATGTACAGTACAGACCAAAAGTTTGGACACACCTTCTCATTTAAAGATTTTTCTGTATTTTCATGACTTTGAAAATTGTACATTCACACTGAAGGCATCAAAACTATGAATTAACACATGTGGAATTATATACTTAACAAAAAAGTGTGAAACAACTGAAAATATGTCTTATATTCTAGGTTCTTCAAAGTAGCCACCTTTTGCTTTGATGACTGCTTTGCACACTCTTGCCATTCTCTTGATGAGCTTCAAGAGGTAGTCACCGGAAATGGTCTTCCAACAATCTTGAAGGAGTTCCCAGAGATGCTTAGCACTTGTTGGCCCTTTTGCCTTCACTCTGCGATCCAGCTCACCTCAAACCATCTCGATTGGGTTCAGGTCTGGTGACTGTGGAGGCCAGGTCATCTGGCATATCACCCCATCACTCCCCCTCTTGGTCAAATAGCCCTTACACAGCCTGGAGGTGTGTTTGGGGTCATTGTCCTGTTGAAAAATAAATGATGGACCAAATAAACGCAAACCGGATGGAATAGCATGCCGCTGCAAGATGCTGTGGTAGCCATGCTGGTTCAGTATGCCTTCAATTTTGAACAAATCCCCAACAGTGTCACCAGCAAAGCACCCCCACACCATCACACCTCTTCCTCCATGCTTCACGGTGGGAACCAGGCATGTAGAGTCCATCCGTTCACCTTTTCTGCGTCGCACAAAGACACGGTGGTTGGAACCAAAGATCTCAAATTTGGACTCATCAGACCAAAGCACAGATTTCCACTGGTCTAATGTCCATTCCTTGTGTTCTTTAGCCCAAACAAGTCTCTTCTGCTTGTTGCCTGTCCTTAGCAGTGGTTTCCTAGCAGCTATTTTACCATGAAGGCTTGCTGCACAAAGTCTCCTCTTAACAGTTGTTGCAGAGATGTATCTGCTTCTAGAACTTTGTGTGGCATTGACCTGGTCTCTAATCTGAGCTTCTGTTAACCTGCGATTTCTGAGGCTGGTGACTCGGATAAACTTATCCTCCGAAGCAGAGGTGACTCTTGGTCTTCCTTTCCTGGGACGGTCCTAATGTGAGCCAGTTTCTTTGTAGCGCTTGATGGTTTTTGCAACTGCACTTGAGGACACTTTCAAAGTTTGCAAAATTTTTCGGACTGACTGACCTTCATTTCTTAAAGTAATGATGGCCACTCGTTTTTCTTTACTTACAATTTGAATATGGCAAGAAAAAAGCAGCTAACAGTCTATTCTGTAGGACTATCAGCTGTGTATCCACCAGACTTCTGCACAACACAACTGATGGTCTCAACCCCATTTATAAGGCAAGAAATCCCACTTATTAAACCTGACAGGGCATACCTGTAAAGTGAAAACCATTTCCGGTGACTACCTCTTGAAGCTCATCAAGAGAATGCCAAGAGTGTGCAAAGCAGTCATCAAAGCAAAAGGTGGCTACTTTGAAGAACCTAAAATATAAGACATATTTTCAGCTGTTTCACACTTTTTTGTTAAGTATATAATTCCACATGTGTTAATTCATAGTTTTGATGCCTTCAGTGTGAATTTACAATTTTGAAAGTCATGAAAATACAGAAAAATCTTTAAATGAGAAGGTGTGTCCAAACTTTTGGTCTGTACTGTACATGACACATGCTTATAAACACATGTACACGGAACACGTTTATATATACATGTAAACGGCACACCCTTATACAGACACATATACGGCACACACTTATATGCACATGTACATGGCACACACATGCTGCACAACAAATGCTCAGTAGATACACACATTATACACAGCACATGTATGCAGAATATCACATGTTCATATAAACACATACAAATATCTCACAGACAGCACACACTACACACACCTCAGATACACACAATACACACACTGCTTTATGCTGGAGGGAATGAAGATGTTCCACAATATGAGATGTAGCTTCTCCTGCTCACAGCAGCACTGTCCCAGCAGACACCTCCCTGCCTCTCCTCTGCTGGGACTGTTGACAAGAGTGGGAGCAACTGACAGGACAGGAGCAGCTTCTACCATTAGCAGGAGCTCAGCACATTACACAGGTGGATACAGGAGAACTTATCTCACAGCTCAGCTTGCTAGGTGCAGGGTCTCTGGCTCTCCCTCCCTGGCGCCGTGCAGGAGGACAGGAGCACTGGACAATGAGCGCTTCTATCACTCTTATGGGGGAGGCTCAGTGGCTGATGCTCTTGTCCTTCACTACATGCTCCTCTTTCAATGTCAGGCCATCACCAAAGGTCCTGAAATTCCCCAGAGTACAAGGTGTTATGATCTGCTACAAGCACTAAGGAAAGACAGGAGATCTGTCCCTACAATAGAACTAAACTGGATCCCTACGATGTAATGGGGAACCTGATCCTGCGATCAGACTGGCTAAAGTCCTCAGCTAGTCTGTACGAAGACCTATAGATGCAAGGGAGGGATCCCTACAAGATCTAGGGACTGCGATAAAGTTGGACACCTCCTAGCAGAAATTGTAGCAGTAAAAGACAAACACACAACATAGAACATAGAGGTCAGAAGACCTAGCAAAACTAACAGAGAAAGGTAACAGAGCACCAAGATAGCTCAAGAGTAGTAATACAATGAAGTCCAGCAAGGCCAGGAGGGCGGAGCCGGATTAAATAGGCAAAAAAGGTCATGTGACCAGCAAACTAGAAAAAAAACAACAGGAGAGTTCTAACAGTACCCCCTCTTCTAAGAGGATCCTCCGGATCCCCTAGGCCTGGGCTTATCAGGAAACCTCCTGTGAAACGCTCTGACTAGTCTGGAAGCAGAAACATCATCCGCCCTCACCCATGAGTTATCCTCGGGTCCGAAACCCTTCCAAGCGACGAGATACTGCAAACTCCCTCTATACCGTCTAGAATTTAGGATGCAGGAAATTTCATATTCCCCGTCCTCCACCACCGGAGGAACAGTGGCAGAGGCGTCACTAACCGACACATCAGCTCTTTTCAGCAGAGAAACATGAAACACCGGATTAATCTTCCAGGAGGTAGGAACCTCCAACCTAACAGCAGATTGGTTAACTATCTGAAGCACCTTAAAGGGCCCAACAAACTTGGGACCCAATTTTTTAGAAGGAATCCTCAATCGCAGATTCTTAGAGGACAACCAAACCATGTCACCAATAGCAAACGAAACCTCTTGCCGTTTCCTATCAAAGTACCTCTTAGATTTTTTGTTAGCCTCCTGAAGATTATCACGCACATCCATCCAAACTCTCTCCAAATCACCGGAAAAACTCTCCTCCTCAGGCACAGCCGATACCAATTTGGAGAATGACCCAAAAGATGGATGTCTCCCAGAACAACAAAAAAAAGGCGAACACCCAGCAGAAGAGGATGTATGGTTGTTAAGAGCAAATTCAGCAAGTGGCAGAAATTCAGACCACCCCTCTTGATTGTCTGCCACAAAGCAACGCAAGAACTGCTCAACATCCTGGTTCTTTCTTTCGGTCTGGCCATTAGACTCAGGATGATATCCGGATGAAAACGACAAATGAACTCCCAACCTGTCACAAAAGGCACGCCAAAAACGAGCCACGAACTGAGGTCCCCTATCAGAAACAATGTCAGTAGGAACACCATGGAGTCTGACAATTTCCTTGACAAAGGCCTTAGCGAGTGTCTTAGCGCAGGGCAGTTTGATGAAGGGAACCAAGTGACACATCTTGCTAAAACGGTCCACGACCACCCAGATGACCGTGAAACCTTCAGAGGGGGGAAGGTCAGTAATAAAGTCCATAGCCAGTTGTGTCCAAGGTGCACTAGGAACCTCCAGAGGGCAAAGCAACCCCGCAGCAGGAGCATGTGAAGACTTATATCTAGCACACACAGTACATTGACGCACACACTTAATGACTTCCTTCTGCCATCCAGGCCACCAAAAACTGTGACCCACAAGTCTCTTGGTCTCAGAAATTCCTGGATGACCTGCCAACCGAGACTCATGACACTCAACAAACAAATCTCTCCTAAAAGTCCTAGGCACAAACAACCTCCCATGGGGAGTGTTAGATGGGGCATTCTCCTGAGCTTTAAGAATCTCATCCTCCAAAATGGAGTCCAAAGCAGCAATCACAACACCTTCTTGTAAAATGCTCTCCTCCTCCTCCTCAGCACCGACCATGGGAGAAAAGCTGCGAGACAAAGCATCAGCTTTAACATTCTTGGTAGCCGGGATGTAAGTAACGGAAAAATTAAACCGCGAGAAAAAAAGTGCCCACCTAGCCTGACGGGCATTCAAGCTCTTGGCAGCATCAAGATAGATCAGATTTTTATGATCAGTGAAAACCTGAATGGGAAATTCAGCACCTTCCAAGAGATGACGCCAGTGTTCGAATGCGAGTTTAATAGCCGGCAATTCCCGATTACCAATATCGTAATTAAGTTCAGTCTCAGAATTTTTTTTTGAAAAAAAGGCACAGGGATGTACTCCATCCTTGCTTTCCTGAGACAACACCGCACCGACCCCCACAGAAGAAGCATCAACCTCAACCAAAAACGGCTTAGTCACATCAGGCTGCATAAGGATGGGAGCAGAGGTGAACCTCTCCTTTAGAAACACAAAAGCTTCAATGGCCTCAGAAGTCCACTGAACCGCATTAGCACCTTTCCTGGTGAGATCGGTCAGCGGTTTGACAATAATAGAATTTTTTTTTATGAATTTTCTGTAATAATTGGCGAAACCCAAAAACCTCTGTATCGATTTCAAACCAATAGGCCTAGGCCATTCCTGCACAGCTTGAACTTTAACCGGGTCCATCTCAAAACCTTCACTGGAGATAATGTAACCCAAAAAACTAATTCTCTGTACAGCGAACTCACATTTCTCTAGCTTAGCAAAAAGCAAATTGTCCATTAATAACTGTAAAACCTCACGTACGCTCCGCCAATGAGACTCCAGATCAGGCGAATAAATCAGAATGTCATCCAAATACACAACCACATTTTTGCCGATCAAAGGTCTAAGGATGTCATTAATAAGATTCTGAAAAAATGCTGGAGCATTGGTAAGACCAAAAGGCATAACCAGATTCTCAAAATGACCCACAGGAGTGTTAAAAGCAGTCTTCCATTCATCACCCTCCTTCATGCGCAACAAATTGTATGCCCCCCGGAGATCAATTTTAGAGAACCACTTGGCCCCCACTAACTGGTTAAACAAATCAGGAATCAATGGCAGTGGGTAAGGATTGCGTACAGTAATTTTATTAATCTCACGAAAGTCCAGACAAGGACGTAAACCGCCATCTTTTTTTTTTTACAAAAAAAAATCCAACAGCCACAGGAGACTTGGAAGGCCTAATGTGACTGGCGGCCAAGCTTGTCTGTATGTATTCCTCCAAAGCCTTTCTCTCAGGAATAGTAAGATTAAATAAACGACTTTTAGGAAGAGTCGCTCCAGGGACAAATTCAATGGTACAATCATAGTCTCTATGGGGAGGCAAAATTTGTGACTCCTCCTCAGAAAAAACTCTCCAAAAATCTTGAATAGGTACAGGTAATTCCCCTTTATCCACCGCAGAAATACGTCCGTTACAACACTTGTCATAACATTTAGGACTCCTGGACTTAAATTCATTGGTAGACCAATCCAGTACAGGATTATGCAATTGTAACCAGGGCAACCCCAAAATTACTGGAGAAGGCAAATTATTTAATACTACCAAATCCAAATTCTCTTGATGAATACCATTAATAGTGAGGGGAAATTCACAGACCTTGTGAGTAACACTCTTCAAGGGAGAGCCATCAACAGAAACCACAGCAATAGGGGATGACAAAGGTTTAGGTTTTAATTTAAGTTTTTCCATGAATCCCCCATCAATCACATTCAGAGTAGAACCACAATCCACAAATACCCGAAATTCAATTAATTCTTCCTGAGCAGCGGTAGTAGCAGATAGGAATACTCCCTTAATATTTAAACAGGCTATACGTGCATGACTGACCATTTTTTTTTCTTTGTTCATACGAAGCACACAGTTCTTAATGAAATGACCAGAATTTCCGCAATAGAAGCACAAACCTCCGGAAAGCCTGCGGTCTTTTTCCTGAGAGCGGGGTGCCATCGCCCCAATCTCCATCGGCTCTCCTTTGTCAGCACAGACCCTCTCAAGACTCGGAGCTGACATGGCAGAGGATTTACTCTCATTAACCCTTGAACGCAGTCTCCTGTCCACCCGTATAGCTAATTGCATTGCCTCCTGCAAGTTTCCAGGTGTGGGATAAGCAATCAGCAAATCCTTAACCCTTTCACCTAGCCCTGCAAGAAACAAACTTTTCAAAGCTGAATCGTTCCACCCCACCTGGGCAGACCACCGACGGAAGTGAGAACAATATTTTTCCACATTACCTGATCCCTGCCTCAGATGTCTCAATTCAGACTCAGCAGATGAGACACGATCAGGATCATCGTACAACAAACCCAAAGCAGAAAAAAAACTATCCACTGATCTAAAGCACGGATCACTAGGTTGGAGAGAAAAGGCCCATCCCTGGGGATCTTTGCGCAAAAGTGACATTATGAACCCTATGCGCTGTGATTCATCACCAGAGGATCTGGGTCTTAAATAGTGTTGAGCCACCCCCGTAGTGTTCGAGTTCGGTTCGTCGAACACCCGTGTGTTCGCCGAACTGTTCGTCGAACTGTTCGAAGAACACCTTCGAACACCGTTAAAACCAATGGCAAGCAATCAAAAACACCTAGAAACACATAGAAAACACCTTCAAAGGTGTCCAAAAGCTGACAAACTGCTCAGAAGACACAACTAACACATGGAAAAGTGACAAGTACATATAGTCATGCGAAAAGAAAAGAGGTGGAGGAGTAAAAGGAGGGGGAGACACAGATATAGGCATGTCATGCCCTTCTAAAATCCAAAAAGTGAGAAGCCGACACGTTCAGTCCGCTCCTGCCTGTGCCACCTCCGTGTCGCCGGGTTTGTGCCAGAGCCGCGGTGAACCCTGACGGCCAGCCCCCCTCTCCCAATACTGGTGCCTGTCCGCTGGTGGGTCGAGCGAGCCCCCCTGTGGTGGAGGCAGCTCTAAGCTTTTTAATTTAAATTGTCTCTCTAATTTGAATGAATACACTTTAAATCCATTTACAAGGATCTATTGGAGGGCAAGTCTCATGCCAGCAGCCGCGTAATTCCAGCTCCAGTAGCGTCCACTAAAGCTGCTGCAGTTAAAAAGCTTTTATAAGGATCGAGCTCGGCTGTCCACCGCAAGGCATCCTACTGCCAGTCCCAGCCCCTATGCCTTGGGGTGCCTCCTGATGCTCTTCACTGAGTATCCCGTGGTCCTGAAGCATTTCCTTTGAAAAAATTAAGTGTCCAAACTACAGGTGGTGTAGCTTGCTTAACAGCCGGGATAATCCACTGACTAGCAGACACTGCTACTAGGCACAAAGTATTTCCTGGGCTAGATGCAGTTAAAAATTTGTAATTAGATACTCTCGTTGGATGCTGAGAAAGCATTCCATAGAGTCTCCTGGCACGCCATATATGATTCTCTTAAAAAGCTTGGGGTAGGGGTCTAGGGGACCCTTTTATAGCCCAAATCACGGCCCTGTATCACAATACGTCACCTAGGCTGAAGATAAATGGAACTGTAGCACCCTGAGAGCTCGGTTGCTACAGAGGTATTGCACCTCACCCAGAGGTGTGATATCTCACTCTCAGGTAAGGATGTAGTGTGGATCAGGACCCGACACCTGCATGCATTACACCACATTGCCGTGGGGCAGGGCGACCAATATGCCTCTGAGATGGGCACGACAGTCCCTGTCCCTGGCTGGAGTGGGGGGAGGGAACACTGAGGAAGGGGAACCCTGTAGTGCAGGAGCAGGGAGGAAGCAGTTCCTGGGTGCATTGAGAAGGGAGTATAAAAGGTGGGCACCATCTTAGTTCAGTGCAGAGAAGTCTGAGCAGAAGTGGCAGGGAGCAGGGGCTCTGCATGAGCTCTGCTCCGGAGGCGGGCCTAGTAACAGAGGCCCAGGCCTGGAAGAGGGAGAAGGAAGGAAGAGGAGCGGAGAAGGCTCCAGGAACGAGGAATGAAGGGATACCAGGGGTGCGGACGGGCGAGTCGCCACCGCACGCCCGAATCCACCTGCGTGGAGGGGTCAGGCCAAAGGGGGAGACCGGTCCCCGAAACTAGTGGAGGCAGGAAACGACCCTCAGCTAGAAACCGGAGGCTGTGACATTTTATGTGGCGCAGCCCCTCGCTACACCCGCTAGGAAGGCACCACATAGGGTCAGGGAAACTGGCGCCAAGTTTACCAAGAGGAGGCCCGAGGCAGCCGGACAGAAGGGTTGGTAAGAAAGGCCAGACAAAGGACACACAAAGGGGGTCCTGTGAAGCGCTCCAAAGTTATCTGGGAGTTGTCTGAGCCCCTCACCTGGTGAGCACAGTAAGACGTGGGCAGCCGTTACCTGCAGACGTGGTCTGGATAATAAGAACTGTGAGTAAAGGCCCTGGACTGCATCACTGACTCCGTGTCGTTACTGCTGCTGCCCTGCACCATCACCCCCATCCTCCGCATACACTGCCCTGAGGCTATACTCCTCCCGTGGGGAGTTATGCTACGCTCTGCTGCACCCACAACACCAGCCTCAGCGGTCTGCCCTGCAGCGGCGGTTCACTCTGACCGCAATCCACGGGTGGCGTAGTCGGACATTTAAACATCAAAACCACATAAATAGTTCCGCCACTGGTTTGACCACCCTGAGCCACGGAACCGGGTCGCCGCCACGAAGACTACAACCACCAGCATCCACCAAAAAGGGTCCGGCTCCGGGTGTCCCAAGGCCCAGGGGGTGCATCAGAACATTTTCATCACCTTTCACAATCACCAATGGGACAAGGCAGGGATGTCCTCTGTCCCCTCTCTTATACATCCTAGTGACGGAGCACCTGCTCTCATCAATTCGCCATAACCCCAATATTAGGTGGATTGAGGTGGGAGGCACCGAGTACAAGTGCTCTCTATTTGCTGATAATGTCCTAGTATATATCACTCAATCACATATATCCATCCATGCTGTTATGGCTGAAATAGATCACTTTGTTACATGGTCAAATTTTAAAATCAATGCAGCGAAGTCTGAGGCCCTCGATGTCTCCCTCCCCAAATCCATATAGGATTCCATCCAGTCCAACTTTCCCTTTGCCTGGCCCTCACAGGGTATCAAATACTTAGGAATTCCTATTCATAGAGACCTCTCCCATCTATGTTATCTTAATTTTGGGCCCTTTATTGAACAACTCCATACAGACCACGGTTGGCAAGTTAGAACTGTAAGATTCACTACGTGAACCACTGGTGTTTTGTGGAAAAGCACATGTACACTGTGTTCCAAATTATTATGCAAAAAGTGTTTAGGAGTGATAAGGGAAGAATTTGTTTGTTTGTCAGTTAAACTCATTGATGGTGATGTGTGTCAGGGCTCTTTATATCACTGTAAGCAATTGCAGACACCTGTACTAATTAGTTTGGCAGGTGTGTCCAATGAAAGGCAAGACTACTTAAGAAGGCTGTCTCACATTATTAAGCAGCCTACATTTTCTGCCAAAATGGGAAAGAAAAAGGATGTGTCGGCTGCTGAGAAGCAACAAATTGTGGAGTGTTTAGGTCAAGGCATGACTACAATCAACATTGTGCGATGATCAGGATGAAGTGTCTTGGCAATCAAGAAGTATGTAGCTGATTCACAGTACACACGTGTGCGTGCTGATAAGGGCAAATTGAGGACTCTTTCCTACAGGCAATTACGTCAGGTTAAAAGAGCAGCGGCAAAAAAGCCTTGTCATAGCAGCAGACAAGTTTTTGAAGCTGCTGGTGCCTCCAATGTCCCCCGAACAACAAGATGCAGGGTCCTTCAGAGGTTTGCAGCTATGCAAACGCCATCCTGTCGACCTCCTCTGTCCACTTCACACAAGCAGAAACGGCTCCAGTGGGCCAAACATTACATGAAGACTGATTTCAAAACTGTTTTGTTCACGGATGAGTGCCGTGCAGCGCTCGATGGTCCAGATGGATGGAGTGGAGGATGGCTGGTTGATGGACACCTCACGCAAACACGGCTACAGCGCCAACAAGGAGGAGGTGGAGTAATGTTTTGGGCTGGAATCATGGGGAGAGAGATTGTCGGCCCCTTTAGGATCCCTGAAGGCGCTAAAGATGAACTCCATAATGTATGTGGATTTTCTCAAACAGCACTTCCTGCCATGGTTCAAGAAGAAGAACCGTGTATTTCACAGCAAGATCATTTTTTTGCATGATAATGCACCATCTCATGCTGCACATAAAACATCTGCATCTCTGGCTGATATGGGCATAAAAGGGGACAAACTTATGGTGTGACCCCCATGCTCCCCTGACCTCTACCCCATTCAGAACCTCTGGAGCATCATCAAAAGGAGTGTCTATGATGGTGGGAGGCAGTTCACATCTAAGCAACAGCTCTGGGAGGGTATTCTGTCCTCATGCAAAACAATTGAAGCAGAAACCATCCAAAACCTGACAAATTCAAGATTCTGCAACAGTCTCTGCTGATACTCCTGCATGCGTGCATCCCTTTCTATGGCAGGAATAATTTCTGCAAATTTACTTTTGTACCGGGGATCTAACAGTGTGGCAACCCAGTAGTCAGGATTATTTCTAATTCTCACAATTCGAGGGTCATGTTGCAGGTAGTGCAGCAAGAAGGCACTCATGTGTGTTGCGCATCCAGGAGCACCAAGTCCCTGTTGTGTTGGTGGCGAGGTAACAATCATGCTTCCTTCCTCTGTCTTCTCCCCCCAACCTCGCACAACAGAAATGTGATCAAGGTCTCCCTCATCTGATGAGTCTTCCATCATTTCGTTCTCCACTTCTTCCTGGGCTCCTGCACCTTCCTCACTAGTTTGGCTGCTACCATGCGCCCTGGTAAAACCATCTCCCCCACCCTCACGTGCCTGCCGCCTTGGTGCTGCCGACCGTCTGGACCTTGCAGATGTTAGCCCTTCCGCATACAACTCCTCCTCCTCTACTTCCTCCACCTCCTCTTGTGCCACCACCTGACTCCGAATTCTGTTTAACATGTGATCCAGCATGTAAATCACCGGAATAGTCATGCTGATATTGGCATCGTCAGCACTAAACATCTTCGTCGCCATTTCAAAACTGTGCAGAAGGGTGCATAGGTCCCTGATCTGAGACCACTCCTCCAGCGTGATTTGCCCCACCTCTGGATCTCGTTGGCCCAGGCTATATGTCAGAACGTATTGCACCAGGGCTTGTCGGTGCTGCCACAGTCGCTGCAACATGTGCAGAGTTGAATTCCACTGGGTATGCACATCGCATTTTAGCCGGTGAAGTGGCAGGCCCAACAACTTCTGTAGAGATGTAAGTCGCTGAGCTGCGGGATTAGAACGGCGGAAGTGAGCACACAGCGACCGTGCCCTCTGCAGAAGGCCATCTAGTCTGGGATAGTGGGCTAAAAATTGCTGGACAACCAGGTTCAACACGTGAGCCATACAAGGCACGTGTGTGACATTGCCCCGGCGAAGGGCCGCACCCAGGTTTGCAGCATTGTCGCACACGGCCTTCCCTGGTTTCAGGTCCAGTGGAGACAACCATTCATGAAATTGGTTCTCCAGAGCTGACCACAACTCCTCAGCTGTGTGACTCACATTTCCCAGACATTTCAAAGTAAAAACCGCCTGATGACGTTGAGCCCTACTGCCAGCATAGTAAGGAGGTGCGCAGGATCCCTTCTGCTCAGTTAGAAAGCTTGTGGCATGACCAGGCAGGCTTTGGGTGCAGGTGGAAGACCGAGAGGAGGATGAGGAGGCAGAAGCAGTGGAGGAACTTTGACATAAAGAGGATTGACGCACAACTCGTGGGGACGGCAAGACTTGGACAGCAGCCCCTTGTCCTGCTGTCACCATAGTTACCAAGTGCCCAGTCTGCGACATGTAACGCCCCTGTCCATGCCTACTCGTCCAAGTGTCTGTGGTGAAATGCACCCTGTCACACACAGAGTTTCTCACAGAAGCGGTGATGTTGTGTGCGACATGCTGGTGGAGCGCAGGCACACCTTTCTTTGAGAAGTAGTGCCGACTGGGCATCTGGTACTGGGGCACTGCGACGGACATAAGGTCTCGAAAATCCTCTGTGTCCACCAGGCGGAAAGGCAGCATTTCTGTAGCCAAGAGCTTGCAGATGGTGAAATTCAACCTCTTAGCTTTCTCATGGCTAGGAGGAAATGGTCTTTTACTTGTCCACATCTGAGGGACCGAGGGCTGGCTATTGTGCTTAGACGGGGTTGATAAGGGTGTCCCCGGCAAGCTGCCGGTCTGTGAGGAAGATGCAGGCGGACATGTTAGGTTGCCTTGATCCAAAGGTGGTGCTATCGATGTCGGACAGCGCTCAACACCAGCTGGTGTTACCACCTCCAAAGAAAATGATGACCTGCCAATCACGCTGGCTGTTGCGGGTAAAGAGGTGGCAGGTCTGCGCCCCAAAACAGGTGTGACTGCTGTCCCCCCAGTCACAGAGGATGAAGAGGCTGCGGATGCACAAGATATGGCAGACGGTGGTTGGCCAGGCCGGCTAGGCCGCATTGTAGCACACTGAGCTTCCCACTGCAACGTATGCTTCATGTCCATGTGCCGGTTCATGCATGAAGTACTCAAACTATGTATTTTTTGGCCTCTACTTAGCTTTTGCTGACAAATGTTACAGATAACACGAGTTGGGTCATCTTTATCGATCTGAAAAAATGCCCAGGCTATGCAAGGCTTAGCACCCATGCGACCTGAAGAGCCACCACGACTTGTGGTGAGAGGCAGAGTTGTGTTTGAGGATGCAGTTGTTGACATGCTTCCAGTACTACGTCTCTGTCCAGGAAGGCGCAACCTGACCTCGTCGTCACTAGCATCTTCCTCCACCTCCTCTGCTGACCTCATCTCTTGGCTGACTATGGGTTGACAGTAAGTGGGATCTCCAATCTCATCATCATCACCCTGTGCGTTATCACACCCGTCATCCTCAGAGCCAACCTGTTCCTGCCCTGACAAAAAACTAAAGTTGTCGCTCCAATCAGGTATTTGAGTCTCATCATCGTCTTCCTCATTGTCTCCACCAACAGGAGTTACAGTTTGGGAACGAGGGTCTACATTATGGTCAGAACCTTTTGCGTCTGGTCCTGGATCCGACTCATAAAGATTCTGGGCATCAGTGCAGATCATTTCCTCGTCTGGATTCACAGAAGCGCTGGAGTCGACCTCTGATTCCCAGGCTATAGTATGAGTAAACAGCTCTGCAGACTCAACCATCTGTTCTACCTCATACTCAGACGGGCAGCTGGAGATTTGGGAGCTGTGAGGAAGCAAGTGCGATTGGGGTGACATCTTTGAGGACTGGAGTATTTGTGATGTTGAAGTTGATGTGGAGGAGAGCCCACTTAAAGGAGCACTTGATATCCGTTGAAGCACCTTCTGTTTTTGTGCCTCATCTGGAAATTGTAGCGATTGGCGTGGCCGTAAGAAAGGGATCTTATCACATTGTCCGCTAAAAGAAGTAGACATTTTAGTTTGGCTGGAAGATGGTCTTTCTTCTGCAGATGTTGCTGTTGCTTTAACACCTACCCCACGGACACAACCTTTTTTCCCCTTCCCAACACGCCTATTCCCCTTTCCACCAGCTGCAGGCCTTTTTCCACTCATTTTGGTGGTTAACTAATTCACAACTCTGGAGTTGTTTGCACAAAAAAACAATGGATGGTAACCGAGCAGAGCTGAGTGGCCAAACTGTGGTATAAGGCCAAAACTATTGGCTGGGTTAGATGCAGAAAAAAATTATATTCAATTTGCAACGTGATGGAGGTCAGTATAGATGTACTAATAGAACAAGTCCCACACACAGCTAGAAGCCCAAATATTTTTTCAGAGGTTGATGCAGAAAAAAATTGTATTCAGTTTGCAACCTGATGGAGGTCAGTATAGATGGACTTATAGAGAAAGTCCCACACACTGCTAGAAGGCCAAATATTTTTTCAGAGCTAGATGCAGACAAAAAAATTATTTTTAATTTGCAACCTGATGGAGGTCAGTATAGATGGACTAATAGAGAAAGTCCCACACACTGCTAGAAGGCCAAATATTTTTTCAGAGCTAGATGCAGATATAAATTATTTTTAATTTGCAACCTGATGGAGGTCAGTATAGATGGACTAATAGAAAAAGTCCCACACACTGCTAGAAGGCCAAATATTTTTTCAGAGCTAGATGCAGAAAAAAATTATATTCAGTTTGCAACCTGATGGAGGTCAGTATAGATGGACTAATAGAACAAGTCCCACACACAGCTAGAAGGCCAAATATTTTTTCAGAGGTAGATGCAGATAAAAATTATTTTTAATTTGCAGCCTGATGGAGGTCAGTATAGATGGACTAATAGAGAAAGTCCCACACACTGCTAGAAGGCCAAATATTTTTTCAGAGCTAGATGCAGACAAAAAATTATTTTGAATTTGCAACCTGATGGAGGTCACTATAGATGGACTAATAGAGAAAGTCCCACACACTGCTAGAAGGCCAAATATTTTTTCAGAGCTAGATGCAGACAAAAAATTATTTTTAATTTGCAACCTGATGGAGGTCAGTATAGATGGACTAATAGAGAAAGTCCCACACACTGCTAGAAGGCCAAATATTTTTTCAGAGCTAAATGCAGATAAAAATTATTTTTAATTTGCAACCTGATGGAGGTCAGTATAGATGGACTAATAGAGAAAGTCCCACACACTGCTAGAAGGCCAAATATTTTTTCAGAGCTAGATGCAGAAAAAAATTATATTCAGTTTGCAACCTGATGGAGGTCAGTATAGATGGACTAATAGAAAAAGTCCCACACACAGCTAGAAGGCCAAATATTTTTTCAGAGGTAGATGCAGATAAAAATTATTTTTAATTTGCAGCCTGATGGAGGTCAGTATAGATGGACTAATAGAGAAAGTCCCACACACTGCTAGAAGGCCAAATATTTTTTCAGAGCTGGATGCAGACAAAAAATTATTTTGAATTTGCAACCTGATGGAGGTCAGTATAGATGGACTAATAGAGAAAGTCCCACACACTGCTGGAAGGCCAAATATTTTTTCAGAGCTAGATGGAGACAAAAAATTATTTTTAATTTGCAACCTGATGGAGGTCAGTATAGATGGACTAATAGAGAAAGTCCCACACACTGCTAGAAGGCCAAATATTTTTTCAGAGCTAGATGCAGATATAAATTATTTTTAATTTGCAACCTGATGGACGTCAGTATAGATGGACTAATAGAGAAAGTCATACACACTGCTAGAAGGCCAAATATTTTTTCAGAGCTAGATGCAGAAAAAAATTATATTCAGTTTGCAACCTGATGGAGGTCAGTATAGATGGACTAATAGAACAAGTTCCACACACAGCTAGAAGCCCAAATACTTTTTCAGAGGTAGATGCAGAAAAAAATTATATTCAGTTTGCAACCTGATGGAGGTCTGTATAGATGGATTAATAGAACAAGTCCCACACACAGCTAGAAGCCCAATATTTTTTCAGAGGTAGATGCAGAAAAAAATATATTCAATTTGCAACCTGATGGAGGTCAGTATAGATGGACTAATAGAGAAAGTCCCACACACTGCTAGAAGGCCAAATATTTTTTCAGAGCTAGATGTAGACAAAAAATTATTTTTAATTTGCAACCTGATGGAGGTCAGTATAGATGGACTAATAGAGAAAGTCCCCCACACTGCTAGAAGGCCAAATATTTTTTCAGAGCTAGATGCAGATATAAATTATTTTTAATTTGCAACCTGATGGAGGTCAGTATAGATGGACTAATAGAGAAAGTCCCACACACTGCTAGAAGGCCAAATATTTTTTCAGAGCTAGATGCAGAAAAATTATTTTTAATTTGCAACCTGATGGAGGTCAGTATAGATGGACTAATAGAGAAAGTCCCACACACTGCTAGAAGGCCAAATATTTTTTTAGAGCTAGATGCAGAAAAAAAATATATTCAGTTTGCAACCTGATGGAGGTCAGTATAGATGGACTAATAGAACAAGTCCCACACACAGCTAGAAGCCCAAATATTTCAAATATTTTTTCAGAGGTAGATGCAGATAAAAATTATTTTTAATTTGCAACCTGATGGAGGTCAGTATAGATGGACTAATAGAGAAAGTCCCACACACTGCTAGAAGGCCAAATATTTTTTCAGAGCTAGATGCAGAAAAAAATTATATTCAGTTTGCAACCTGATGGAGGTCAGTATAGATGGACTAATAGAATAAGTCCTACACACAGCTAGAAGGCCAAATATTTTTTCAGAGGTAGATGCAGATAAAAATTATTTTTAATTTGCAGCCTGATGGAGGTCAGTATAGATGGACTAATAGAGAAAGTCCCACACACTGCTAGAAGGCCAAATATTTTTTCAGAGCTAGATGCAGACAAAAAATTATTTTGAATTTGCAACCTGATGGAGGTCAGTATAGATGGACTAATAGAGAAAGTCCCACACACTGCTAGAAGGCCAAATATTTTTTCAGAGCTAGATGCAGACAAAAAAATATTTTTAATTTGCAACCTGATGGAGGTCAGTATAGATGGACTAATAGAGAAAGTCCCACACACTGCTAGAAGGCCAAATATTTTTTCAGAGCTAGATGCAGATAAAAATTATTTTTAATTTGCAACCTGATGGAGGTCAGTATAGATGGACTAATAGAGAAAGTCCCACACACTGCTAGAAGGCCAAATATTTTTTCAGAGCTAGATGCAGAAAAAAATGATATTCAGTTTGCAACCTGATGGAGGTCAGTATAGATGGACTAATAGAACAAGTCCCACACACTGCTAGAAGGCCAAATATTTTTTCAGAGGTAGATGCAGATAAAAATTATTTTTAATTTGCAGCCTGATGGAGGTCAGTATAGATGGACTAATAGAGAAAGTCCCACACACTGCTAGAAGGCCAAATATTTTTTCAGAGCTAGATGCAGACAAAAAATTATTTTGAATTTGCAACCTGATGGAGGTCAGTATAGATGGACTAATAGAGAAAGTCCCACACACTGCTAGAAGGCCAAATATTTTTTCAGAGCTAGATGCAGACAAAAAATTATTTTTAATTTGCAACCTGATGGAGGTCAGTATAGATGGACAAATAGAGAAAGTCCCACACACTGCTAGAAGGCCAAATATTTTTTCAGAGCTAGATGCAGACAAAAAATTATTTTTAATTTGCAACCTGATGGAGGTCAGTATAGATGGACTAATAGAGAAAGTCCCCCACACTGCTAGAAGGCCAAATATTTTTTCAGAGCTAGATGCAGATATAAATTATTTTTAATTTGCAACCTGATGGAGGTCAGTATAGATGGACTAATAGAGAAAGTCCCACACACTGCTAGAAGGCCAAGTATTTTTTCACAGCTAGATGCAGAAAAATTATTTTTAATTTGCAACCTGATGGAGGTCAGTATAGATGGACTAATAGAGAAAGTCCCACACACTGCTAGAAGGCCAAATATTTTTTCAGAGCTAGATGCAGAAAAAAAATATATTCAGTTTGCAACCTGATGGAGGTCAGTATAGATCGACTAATAGAACAAGTCAAACACACAGCTAGAAGCCCAAATATTTCAAATATTTTTTCAGAGGTAGATGCAGATAAAAATTATTTTTAATTTGCAACCTGATGGAGGTCAGTATAGATGGACTAATAGAGAAAGTCCCACACACTGCTAGAAGGCCAAATATTTTTTCAGAGCTAGATGCAGAAAAAAATTATATTCAGTTTGCAACCTGATGGAGGTCAGTATAGATGGACTAATAGAATAAGTCCCACACACAGCTAGAAGGCCAAATATTTTTTCAGAGGTAGATGCAGATAAAAATTATTTTTAATTTGCAGCATGATGGAGGTCAGTATAGATGGACTAATAGAGAAAGCCCCACACACTGCTAGAAGGCCAAATATTTTTTCAGAGCAAGATGCAGACAAAAAATTATTTTGAATTTGCAACCTGATGGAGGTCAGTATAAATGGACTAATAGAGAAAGTCCCACACACTGCTAGAAGGCCAAATATTTTTTCAGAGCTAGATGCAGACAAAAAATTATTTTCAATTTGCAACCTGATGGAGGTCAGTATAGATGGACTAATAGAGAAAGTCCCACACACTGCTAGAAGGCCAAATATTTTTTCAGAGCTAGATGCAGATAAAAATTATTTTTAATTTGCAACCTGATGGAGGTCAGTATAGATGGACTAATAGAGAAAGTCCCACACACTGCTAGAAGGCCAAATATTTTTTCAGAGCTAGATGCAGAAAAAAATTATATTCAGTTTGCAACCTGATGGAGGTCAGTATAGATGGACTAATAGAACAAGTCCCACACACAGCTAGAAGGCCAAATATTTTTTCAGAGCTAGATGCAGATAAAAAATATTTTTAATTTGCAGCCTGATGGAGGTCAGTATAGATGGACTAATAGAGAAAGTCCCACACACTGCTAGAAGGCCAAATATTTTTTCAGAGCTAGATGCAGAGAAAAAATTATTTTGAATTTGCAACCTGATGGAGGTCAGTATAGATGGACTAATAGAGAAAGTCCAACAGACTGCTAGAAGGCCAAATATTTTTTCAGAGCTAGATGCAGACAAAAAATTATTTTTAATTTGCAACCTGATGGAGGTCAGTATAGATGGACAAATAGAGAAAGTCCCACACACTGCTAGAAGGCCAAATATTTTTTCAGAGCTAGATGCAGACAACAAATTATTTTGAATTTGCAACCTGATGGAGGTCAGTATAGATGGACAAATAGAGAAAGTCCCACACACTGCTAGAAGGCCAAATATTTTTTCAGAGCTAGATGCAGACAAAAAATTATTTTTAATTTGCAACCTGATGGAGGTCAGTATAGATGGACTAATAGAGAAAGTCCCCCACACTGCTAGAAGGCCAAATATTTTTTCAGAGCTAGATGCAGATATAAATTATTTTTAATTTGCAACCTGATGGAGGTCAGTATAGATGGACTAATAGAGAAAGTCCCACACACTGCTAGAAGGCCAAATATTTTTTCAGAGCTAGATGCAGAAAAATTATTTTTAATTTGCAACCTGATGGAGGTCAGTATAGATGGACTAATAGAGAAAGTCCCACACACTGCTAGAAGGCCAAATATTTTTTCAGAGCTAGATGCAGAAAAAAAATATATTCAGTTTGCAACCTGATGGAGGTCAGTATAGATGGACTAATAGAACAAGTCCCACACACAGATAGAAGCCCAAATATTTCAAATATTTTTTCAGAGGTAGATGCAGATAAAAATTATTTTTAATTTGCAACCTGATGGAGGTCAGTATAGATGGACTAATAGAGAAAGTCCCACACACTGCTAGAAGGCCAAATATTTTTTCAGAGCTAGATGCAGAAAAAAATTATATTCAGTTTGCAATCTGATGGAGGTCAGTATAGAAGGACTAATAGAATAAGTCCCACACACAGCTAGAAGGCCAAATATTTTTTCAGAGGTAGATGCAGATAAAAATTATTTTTAATTTGCAGCCTGATGGAGGTCAGTATAGATGGACTAATAGAGAAAGTCCCACACACTGCTAGAAGGCCAAATATTTTTTCAGAGCTAGATGCAGACAAAAAATTATTTTGAATTTGCAACCTGATGGAGGTCAGTATAGATGGACTAATAGAGAAAGTCCCACACTGTTATGTTCTGCTACCAAAGCTAAGGAAAGAGAGGAGATCTGTCCCTACTATAGGACTCAGCTGAATCCCTACGATGTAACAGGGAACCTGATCCTGCGATCAGACCTGCTAAAGTCCTAATCTAGTCTGTACGGAGACCTATAGATGTGGGGAGGGAATCCCTACAAGTACTAAGGACTGGGAGGAATATGGGACACCTCCTAACAGAAATAGTAGCAGACAGACGAACAAACAAAATAGATAGAACATAGAGGTCCGTAGACCAAGCAAACTAACAGAGCTAGATACAGAGCACAGGCTAGCTAGAAAGTAGATATACAATGAAGTCCAGCAAAGCCAGAAGGGCGGAGCAGGATTAAATAGGCCAACAAGGTCATGTGACCAGCAAAGGAAAAAAAACCTAACAGCAAGGTTCTAACAGTACCCCCCCTTCTAAGAGGATCCTCCGGATCCCCTAGGACCAGGCTTATCAGGAAATCTCCTGTGAAACGCTCTGATAAGTCTGGACGCGGAAACATCATCTGACCTCACCCAAGAGTTATCCTCGGGTCCGAAACCTTTCCAGGCCACAAGATACTGCAAACTACCTCTATACCGTCTAGAGTCAAGGATGCGAGAAATTTCATATTCCCCGTCCTCCACCACCGGAGGAACAGAGGCAGAGGCGTCACCATCCGACACAACAGCTTTTTTTAACAGAGAGACATGAAAGACCGGATTATTTCTCCAGGAGGTAGGAACCTCCAACCTAACAGCAGATTGGTTGACAGCCTGAAGCACCTTAAAGGGCCCTACAAACTTGGGACCCAATTTCTTAGAAGGAATCCTCAACCGCAGATTCCTAGAGGACAACCAAACCATGTCACCAACAGCGAACAAAACCTCCTGTCGTTTCCTATCAAAGTAGTCTTTAGATTTTCTGTTGGCCTCCTGAAGATTACCACGCACATCCGTCCAAACTCTTTCCAAATCACCGGAAAAATTCTCCTCCTCAGGCACGGCAGATCCCAACTTGGAGAACGACCCAAACGACGGATGTCTCCCAGAACAACAAAAAAAAGGCGAACAACCAGCAGAAGAAGATGTATGATTGTTCAGAGCAAATTCGGCAAGTGGCAGAAACTCAGACCACCCCTCTTGATTGTCTGCCACAAAACAACGCAAGAACTGCTCAACATCCTGGTTTTTCCTTTCTGTCTGGCCATTAGATTCAGGATGATATCAAGACGAAAACGACAAATGAATTCCCAACCTGTCACAAAAGGCACGCCAAAAACGAGCCACGAACTGAGGACCCCTATCAGAAACAATGTCAGTAGGAACGCCATGAAGTCTGACAATTTCCTTGACAAAGGCCTTAGCGAGAGTTTTAGCGCAGGGCAGTTTGACGAAGGGAACCAAGTGACACATCTTGCTAAAACGGTCCACGACCACCCAGATGACAGTAAAACCCTCAGAGGGGGGAAGGTCAGTTATAAAGTCCATAGCCAAATGTGTCCAAGGAGCACTGGGGACCTCCAAAGGACAAAGTAACCCCGCAGCAGGAGTATGTGAGGACTTAGATCTAGCACATATAGTACATTGGCGCACCCACTTAATGACTTCCTTCTGCCATCCAGGCCACCAAAAACTGCGACCCACCAGTCTCTTGGTCTCAGAGATTCCGGGATGACCTGCCAACCGAGATTCATGACACTCAACAAACAAATCTCTCCTAAAGGTCCCAGGCACAAACAACCTCCCATGAGGAGTGTTAGATGGGGCATTCTCCTGAGCTTTAAGAATCTCATCTTCCAAAACGGAGTCTAAAGCAGCTATCACAACACCTTCTTGTAAAATGTTTTCCTCTTTCTCAGCACCGACTATGGGAGAAAAACTGCGAGACAAGGCATCCGCCTTAACATTCTTAATACCAGGGATGTAAGTAACGGAGAAATTAAACCGCGAGAAAAACAGTGCCCACCTAGCCTGACGGGCATTCAGGCGCTTGGCAGCATCAAGATATATCAGATTTTTATGATCCGTAAGAACCTGAACGGGAAATTCCGCACCTTCCAAGAAGTGGCGCCAGTGTTCAAATGCGAGTTTAATAGCCAATAATTCCCGATTACCAATATCGTAATTCAATTCAGTCTCCGAAAATTTTTTTGAAAAAAAGGCACAGGGATGTAATCCATCCCCGTTATCCTGAGACAATACTGCGCCAACCCCCACAGAGGAAGCATCAACCTCAACCAAAAACGGCCTAGTAACATCAGGCTGCATAAGGATGGGAGCAGAGGTGAACCTCTCCTTGAGATACACAAAAGCTTCAATGGCCTCAGAAGACCACTGAACCGCATCAGCACCTTTCCTGGTGAGATCAGTCAGAGGTTTGACAATACTAGAAAATTTTTTTATGAATTTTCTATAGTAATTGGCGAAACCCAAAAACCTCTGTATCGATTTCAAACCAATAGGCCTAGGCCATTCCTGCACAGCCTGAACCTTAACCGGATCCATCTCAAAACCTTTGCTGGAGATAATGTAGCCCAAAAAACTAATTCTCTGTAGAGCAAACTCACATTTCTCCAGCTTAGCAAAAAGCGAATTGTCCATTAATAACTGTAATACCTCACGCACGCTCCGCCAATGAGACTCCAGATCTGGCGAATAAATCAAAATGTCATCCAAATACACAACCACATTTTTACCGATCAAAGGTCTAAGGATGTCATTAATCAGATTCTGAAAAAAATGCAGGAGCATTAGTAAGACCAAAAGGCATAACCAGATTCTCAAAATGACCCACAGGAGTGTTAAAAGCAGTCTTCCATTCATCACCCTCCTTCATGCGCAACAGATTGTATGCCCCCTTAAGGTCAATTTTAGAGAACCACTTGGCCCCCAATAACTGGTTAAACAGATCAGGAATCAATGGCAGTGGGTAAGGATTGCGTACCGTAATTTTGTTAATCTCACGAAAATCCAGACAAGGACGTAAACCGCCGTCCTTTTTTTTTACAAAAAAAAATCCAACCGCCACAGGAGACTTAGAGGGCCTAATGTGACCGGCGGCCAAACTTGTCTGTATGTATTCCTCCAAAGCCTTCCTCTCAGGAATAGTAAGGTTAAATAAACGACTTTTAGGAAGAATCGCTCCAGGGACAAATTCAATAGAGCAATCATAGTCTCTATGGGGAGGCAAAACCTGCGATTCTTTCTCAGAAAATACTCTCCAAAAATCCTGAATAGGAACAGGCAATTCTCCCTTATCCAAAGCTGCAATACGCCCGTTACAACACTTGTCATAACATTTATGGCTCCAGGATTTAATTTCACTGGTAGACCAATCCAGTACAGGATTGTGAAATTTTAACCAGGGCAAACCCAATATTACTGGAGAAGGCAAGTTATTCAACACTACCAAATCCAATTTCTCATGGTGAACACCATTAATAGTGAGAGGAAATTCACTGACCTTGAGAGTAATATTCTTCAAAGGGGAGCCATCCACAGAAACCACAGCAATGGGGGATGATAAAGGTTCAGGTTTTAAATTGAGTTTTTCCATGAATCCCCCATCAATTACATTCAGTGTAGACCCGCAATCAACAAACACCCGAAATTCCATTAATTTTTCCTGAGCAATCGTGGAAGCAGCTAAAAATATACCCTTGGAATTTAAACAGGCAATACGGGCGTGACTGACCATTTTTTTTTCTTTCTTCATACGAAGCTCACAGCCTTTAATCAAATGACCAGATTTTCCGCAATAGAAACACAAGCCTTCCGAAAAACGACGGTCTTTTTCTTGAGAGCGAGGTGCCACCGATCCAATCTCCATCGGTTCACCACTGTTAGTACACACATCATAACCAGAAACTGACATAGCAGAGGATTTGCTCTCATTAACCCTAGCACGCAGTCTTCTATCCACCCGTATAGCTAATTGCATAGCCTGTTGCAAATCCTCAGGTATAGGATAAGCAATTAGCAGGTCTTTAACCCTTTCACTGAGCCCAGCAAGAAATAGACTTTTCAGAGCAGAATCGTTCCACCCTGTTTGAGTGGACCAACGACGAAAATGAGTACAATATTTTTCCACATTACCTGATCCTTGTTTTAAACGTCTCAACTCAGTCTCAGCTGATGCCACACGGTCAGGATCATCATATAATAATCCTAAAGCAGAAAAAAAACTATCCACTGATCTGAAGCATGTATCACTAGGTTGCAAAGAAAAGGCCCACTCCTGAGGCTCTTTACGCAAAAGTGACATTATGAACCCTACGCGCTGGGATTCATCCCCAGAGGACTTGGGTCTCAAACGAAAATACAATAAGCAAGCATTTTTAAATGAAAAAAATTCTCGATGTTCACCAAAAAATAAATCCGGCAAACATACCTTAGGCTCCAAGAAATATGCTCCAGGACAGTTACTCACGTGCTGACGGAGCTCGGCCACTTCCAGAGAGAGTCCCTGCAGGTGTTTAGCCAAATCCTGAACCGACACCATGATGGAACAAAAAAAAAAAAAAAATCTTTCCTTAGAGAATTTGCAGGCTGGACTTACTGTTATGTTCTGCTACCAAAGCTAAGGAAAGAGAGGAGATCTGTCCCTACTATAGGACTCAGCTGAATCCCTACGATGTAACAGGGAACCTGATCCTGCGATCAGACCTGCTAAAGTCCTAATCTAGTCTGTACGGAGACCTATAGATGTGGGGAGGGAATCCCTACAAGTACTAAGGACTGGGAGGAATATGGGACACCTCCTAACAGAAATAGTAGCAGACAGACGAACAAACAAAATAGATAGAACATAGAGGTCCGTAGACCAAGCAAACTAACAGAGCTAGATACAGAGCACAGGCTAGCTAGAAAGTAGATATACAATGAAGTCCAGCAAAGCCAGAAGGGCGGAGCAGGATTAAATAGGCCAACAAGGTCATGTGACCAGCAAAGGAAAAAAAACCTAACAGCAAGGTTCTAACACACACACTGCTAGAAGGCCAAATATTTTTTCAGAGCTAGATGCAGATAAAAATTATTTTTAATTTCCAACCTGATGGAGGTCAGTATAGATGGACTAATAGAGAAAGTCCCACACACTGCTAGAAGGCCAAATATTTTTTCAGAGCTAGATGCAGAAAAAAATTATATTCAGTTTGCAACCTGATGGAGGTCAGTATAGATGGACTAATAGAACAAGTCCCACACACAGCTAGAAGGCCAAATATTTTTTCAGAGGTAGATGCAGATAAAAATTATTTTTAATTTGCAGCCTGATGGAGGTCAGTATAGATGGACTAATAGAGAAAGTCCCACACACTGCTAGAAGGCCAAATATTTTTTCAGAGCTAGATGCAGACAAAAAATTATTTTGAATTTGCAACCTGATGGAGGTCAGTATAGATGGACTAATAGAGAAAGTCCCACACACTGCTAGAAGGCCAAATATTTTTTCAGAGCTAGATGCAGACAAAAAATTATTTTTAATTTGCAACCTGATGGAGGTCAGTATAGATGGACAAATAGAGAAAGTCACACACACTGCTAGAAGGCCAAATATTTTTTCAGAGCTAGATGCAGACAAAAAATTATTTTGAATTTGCAACCTGATGGAGGTCAGTATAGATGGACTAATAGAGAAAGTCCCACACACTGCTAGAAGGCCAAATATTTTTCAGAGCTAGATGCAGACAAAAAATTATTTTTAATTTGCAACCTGATGGAGGTCAGTATAGATGGACTAATAGAGAAAGTCCCACACACTGCTAGAAGGCCAAATATTTTTTCAGAGCTAGATGCAGATAAAAATTATTTTTAATTTGCAACCTGATGGAGGTCAGTATAGATGGACTAATAGAGAAAGTCCAACACACTGCTAGAAGGCCAAATATTTTTTCAGAGCTAGATGCAGAAAAATATTATATTCAGTTTGCAACCTGATGGAGGTCAGTATAGATGGACTAATAGAACAAGTCCCACACACAGCTAGAAGGCCAAATATTTTTTCAGAGGTAGATGCAGATAAAAATTATTTTTAATTTGCAGCCTGATGGAGGTCAGTATAGATGGACTAATAGAGAAAGTCCCACACACTGCTAGAAGGCCAAATATTTTTTCAGAGCTAGATGCAGACAAAAAATTATTTTGAATTTGCAACCTGATGGAGGTCAGTATAGATGGACTAATAGAGAAAGTCCCACACACTGCTAGAAGGCCAAATATTTTTTCAGAGCTAGATGCAGACAAAAAATTATTTTTAATTTGCAACCTGATGGAGGTCAGTATAGATGGACAAATAGAGAAAGTCCCACACACTGCTAGAAGGCCAAATATTTTTTCAGAGCTAGATGCAGACAAAAAATTATTTTTAATTTGCAACCTGATGGAGGTCAGTATAGATGGATTAATAGAGAAAGTCCCCCACACTGCTAGAAGGCCAAATATTTTTTCAGAGCTAGATGCAGATATAAATTATTTTTAATTTGCAACCTGATGGAGGTCAGTATATATGGACTAATAGAGAAAGTCCCACACACTGCTAGAAGGCCAAATATTTTTTCAGAGCTAGATGCAGAAAAATTATTTTTAATTTGCAACCTGATGGAGGTCAGTATAGATGGACTAATAGAGAAAGTCCCACACACTGCTAGAAGGCCAAATATTTTTTCAGAGCTAGATGCAGAAAAAAAATATATTCAGTTTGCAACCTGATGGAGGTCAGTATAGATGGACTAATAGAACAAGTCCCACACACAGCTAGAAGCCCAAATATTTCAAATATTTTTTCAGAGGTAGATGCAGATAAAAATTATTTTTAATTTGCAACCTGATGGAGGTCAGTATAGATGGACTAATAGAGAAAGTCCCACACACTGCTAGAAGGCCAAATATTTTTTCAGAGCTAGATGCAGAAAAAAATTATATTCAGTTTGCAACCTGATGGAGGTCAGTATAGAAGGACTAATAGAATATGTCCCACACACAGCTAGAAGGCCAAATATTTTTTCAGAGGTAGATGCAGATAAAAATTATTTTTAATTTGCAGCCTGATGGAGGTCAGTATAGATGGACTAATAGAGAAAGTCCCACACACTGCTAGAAGGCCAAATATTTTTTCAGAGCTAGATGCAGACAAAAAATTATTTTGAATTTGCAACCTGATGGAGGTCAGTATAGATGGACTAATAGAGAAAGTCCCACACACTGCTAGAAGGCCAAATATTTTTTCAGAGCTAGATGCAGACAAAAAATTATTTTTCATTTGCAACCTTATGGAGGTCAGTATAGATGGACTAATAGAGAAAGTCCCACACACTGCTAGAAGGCCAAATATTTTTTCAGAGCTAGATGCAGATAAAAATTATTTTTAATTTGCAACCTGATGGAGGTCAGTATAGATGGACTAATAGAGAAAGTCCCACACACTGCTAGAAGGCCAAATATTTTTTCAGAGCTAGATGCAGAAAAAAATTATATTCAGTTTGCAACCTGATGGAGGTCAGTATAGATGGACTAATAGAACAAGTCCCACACACAGCTAGAAGGCCAAATATTTTTTCAGAGGTAGATGCAGATAAAAATTATTTTTAATTTGCAGCCTGATGGAGGTCAGTATAGATGGACTAATAGAGAAAGTCCCACACACTGCTAGAAGGCCAAATATTTTTTCAGAGCTAGATGCAGACAAAAAATTATTTTGAATTTGCAACCTGATGGAGGTCAGTATAGATGGACTAATAGAGAAAGTCCCACACACTGCTAGAAGGCCAAATATTTTTTCAGAGCTAGATGCAGACAAAAAATTATTTTTAATTTGCAACCTGATGGAGGTCAGTATAGATGGACAAATAGAGAAAGTCCCACACACTGCTAGAAGGCCAAATATTTTTTCAGAGCTAGATGCAGACAAAAAATTATTTTGAATTTGCAACCTGATGGAGGTCAGTATAGATGGACTAATAGAGAAAGTCCCACACACTGCTAGAAGGCCAAATATTTTTCAGAGCTAGATGCAGACAAAAAATTATTTTTAATTTGCAACCTGATGGAGGTCAGTATAGATGGACTAATAGAGAAAGTCCCACACACTGCTAGAAGGCCAAATATTTTTTCAGAGCTAGATGCAGATAAAAATTATTTTTAATTTGCAACCTGATGGAGGTCAGTATAGATGGACTAATAGAGAAAGTCCAACACACTGCTAGAAGGCCAAATATTTTTTCAGAGCTAGATGCAGAAAAAAATTATATTCAGTTTGCAACCTGATGGAGGTCAGTATAGATGGACTAATAGAACAAGTCCCACACACAGCTAGAAGGCCAAATATTTTTTCAGAGGTAGATGCAGATAAAAATTATTTTTAATTTGCAGCCTGATGGAGGTCAGTATAGATGGACTAATAGAGAAAGTCCCACACACTGCTAGAAGGCCAAATATTTTTTCAGAGCTAGATGCAGACAAAAAATTATTTTGAATTTGCAACCTGATGGAGGTCAGTATAGATGGACTAATAGAGAAAGTCCCACACACTGCTAGAAGGCCAAATATTTTTTCAGAGCTAGATGCAGACAAATAATTATTTTTAATTTGCAACCTGATGGAGGTCAGTATAGATGGACAAATAGAGAAAGTCCCACACACTGCTAGAAGGCCAAATATTTTTTCAGAGCTAGATGCAGACAAAAAATTATTTTTAATTTGCAACCTGATGGAGGTCAGTATAGATGGATTAATAGAGAAAGTCCCCCACACTGCTAGAAGGCCAAATATTTTTTCAGAGCTAGATGCAGATATAAATTATTTTTAATTTGCAACCTGATGGAGGTCAGTATATATGGACTAATAGAGAAAGTCCCACACACTGCTAGAAGGCCAAATATTTTTTCAGAGCTAGATGCAGAAAAATTATTTTTAATTTGCAACCTGATGGAGGTCAGTATAGATGGACTAATAGAGAAAGTCCCACACACTGCTAGAAGGCCAAATATTTTTTCAGAGCTAGATGCAGAAAAAAAATATATTCAGTTTGCAACCTGATGGAGGTCAGTATAGATGGACTAATAGAACAAGTCCCACACACAGCTAGAAGCCCAAATATTTCAAATATTATTTCAGAGGTAGATGCAGATAAAAATTATTTTTAATTTGCAACCTGATGGAGGTCAGTATAGATGGACTAATAGAGAAAGTCCCACACACTGCTAGAAGGCCAAATATTTTTTCAGAGCTAGATGCAGAAAAAAATTATATTCAGTTTGCAACCTGATGGAGGTCAGTATAGAAGGACTAATAGAATATGTCCCACACACAGCTAGAAGGCCAAATATTTTTTCAGAGGTAGATGCAGATAAAAATTATTTTTAATTTGCAGCCTGATGGAGGTCAGTATAGATGGACTAATAGAGAAAGTCCCACACACTGCTAGAAGGCCAAATATTTTTTCAGAGCTAGATGCAGACAAAAAATTATTTTGAATTTGCAACCTGATGGAGGTCAGTATAGATGGACTAATAGAGAAAGTCCCACACACTGCTAGAAGGCCAAATATTTTTTCAGAGCTAGATGCAGACAAAAAATTATTTTTAATTTGCAACCTTATGGAGGTCAGTATAGATGGACTAATAGAGAAAGTCCCACACACTGCTAGAAGGCCAAATATTTTTTCAGAGCTAGATGCAGATAAAAATTATTTTTAATTTGCAACCTGATGGAGGTCAGTATAGATGGACTAATAGAGAAAGTCCCACACACTGCTAGAAGGCCAAATATTTTTTCAGAGCTAGATGCAGAAAAAAATTATATTCAGTTTGCAACCTGATGGAGGTCAGTATAGATGGACTAATAGAACAAGTCCCACACACAGCTAGAAGGCCAAATATTTTTTCAGAGGTAGATGCAGATAAAAATTATTTTTAATTTGCAGCCTGATGGAGGTCAGTATAGATGGACTAATAGAGAAAGTCCCACACACTGCTAGAAGGCCAAATATTTTTTCAGAGCTAGATGCAGACAAAAAATTATTTTGAATTTGCAACCTGATGGAGGTCAGTATAGATGGACTAATAGAGAAAGTCCCACACACTGCTAGAAGGCCAAATATTTTTTCAGAGCTAGATGCAGACAAAAAAATATTTTTAATTTGCAACCTGATGGAGGTCAGTATAGATGGACAAATAGAGAAAGTCCCACACACTGCTAGAAGGCCAAATATTTTTTCAGAGCTAGATGCAGACAAAAAATTATTTTGAATTTGCAACCTGATGGAGGTCAGTATAGATGGACTAATAGAGAAAGTCCCACACACTGCTAGAAGGCCAAATATTTTTCAGAGCTAGATGCAGACAAAAAATTATTTTTAATTTGCAACCTGATGGAGGTCAGTATAGATGGACTAATAGAGAAAGTCCCACACACTGCTAGAAGGCCAAATATTTTTTCAGAGCTAGATGCAGATAAAAATTATTTTTAATTTGCAACCTGATGGAGGTCAGTATAGATGGACTAATAGAGAAAGTCCAACACACTGCTAGAAGGCCAAATATTTTTTCAGAGCTAGATGCAGAAAAAAATTATATTCAGTTTGCAACCTGATGGAGGTCAGTATAGATGGACTAATAGAACAAGTCCCACACACAGCTAGAAGGCCAAATATTTTTTCAGAGGTAGATGCAGATAAAAATTATTTTTAATTTGCAGCCTGATGGAGGTCAGTATAGATGGACTAATAGAGAAAGTCCCACACACTGCTAGAAGGCCAAATATTTTTTCAGAGCTAGATGCAGACAAAAAATTATTTTGAATTTGCAACCTGATGGAGGTCAGTATAGATGGACTAATAGAGAAAGTCCCACACACTGCTAGAAGGCCAAATATTTTTTCAGAGCTAGATGCAGACAAAAAATTATTTTTCATTTGCAACCTTATGGAGGTCAGTATAGATGGACTAATAGAGAAAGTCCCACACACTGCTAGAAGGCCAAATATTTTTTCAGAGCTAGATGCAGATAAAAATTA
The DNA here is from genome assembly GCF_046119375.1 of Phyllobates terribilis. Taxonomy (NCBI): domain Eukaryota; kingdom Metazoa; phylum Chordata; class Amphibia; order Anura; family Dendrobatidae; genus Phyllobates; species Phyllobates terribilis. The sequence continues at coordinate 229,332,308 of NW_027362763.1, forward strand.
TTTTTAATTTGCAACCTGATGGAGGTCAGTATAGATGGACTAATAGAGAAAGTCCCACACACTGCTAGAAGGCCAAATATTTTTTCAGAGCTAGATGCAGAAAAAAATTATATTCAGTTTGCAACCTGATGGAGGTCAGTATAGATGGACTAATAGAACAAGTCCCACACACAGCTAGAAGGCCAAATATTTTTTCAGAGGTAGATGCAGATAAAAATTATTTTTAATTTGCAGCCTGATGGAGGTCAGTATAGATGGACTAATAGAGAAAGTCCCACACACTGCTAGAAGGCCAAATATTTTTTCAGAGCTAGATGCAGACAAAAAATTATTTTGAATTTGCAACCTGATGGAGGTCAGTATAGATGGACTAATAGAGAAAGTCCCACACACTGCTAGAAGGCCAAATATTTTTTCAGAGCTAGATGCAGACAAAAAATTATTTTTAATTTGCAACCTGATGGAGGTCAGTATAGATGGACAAATAGAGAAAGTCCCACACACTGCTAGAAGGCCAAATATTTTTTCAGAGCTAGATGCAGACAAAAAATTATTTTGAATTTGCAACCTGATGGAGGTCAGTATAGATGGACTAATAGAGAAAGTCCCACACACTGCTAGAAGGCCAAATATTTTTCAGAGCTAGATGCAGACAAAAAATTATTTTTAATTTGCAACCTGATGGAGGTCAGTATAGATGGACTAATAGAGAAAGTCCCACACACTGCTAGAAGGCCAAATATTTTTTCAGAGCTAGATGCAGATAAAAATTATTTTTAATTTGCAACCTGATGGAGGTCAGTATAGATGGACTAATAGAGAAAGTCCAACACACTGCTAGAAGGCCAAATATTTTTTCAGAGCTAGATGCAGAAAAAAATTATATTCAGTTTGCAACCTGATGGAGGTCAGTATAGATGGACTAATAGAACAAGTCCCACACACAGCTAGAAGGCCAAATATTTTTTCAGAGGTAGATGCAGATAAAAATTATTTTTAATTTGCAGCCTGATGGAGGTCAGTATAGATGGACTAATAGAGAAAGTCCCACACACTGCTAGAAGGCCAAATATTTTTTCAGAGCTAGATGCAGACAAAAAATTATTTTGAATTTGCAACCTGATGGAGGTCAGTATAGATGGACTAATAGAGAAAGTCCCACACACTGCTAGAAGGCCAAATATTTTTTCAGAGCTAGATGCAGACAAATAATTATTTTTAATTTGCAACCTGATGGAGGTCAGTATAGATGGACAAATAGAGAAAGTCCCACACACTGCTAGAAGGCCAAATATTTTTTCAGAGCTAGATGCAGACAAAAAATTATTTTTAATTTGCAACCTGATGGAGGTCAGTATAGATGGATTAATAGAGAAAGTCCCCCACACTGCTAGAAGGCCAAATATTTTTTCAGAGCTAGATGCAGATATAAATTATTTTTAATTTGCAACCTGATGGAGGTCAGTATATATGGACTAATAGAGAAAGTCCCACACACTGCTAGAAGGCCAAATATTTTTTCAGAGCTAGATGCAGAAAAATTATTTTTAATTTGCAACCTGATGGAGGTCAGTATAGATGGACTAATAGAGAAAGTCCCACACACTGCTAGAAGGCCAAATATTTTTTCAGAGCTAGATGCAGAAAAAAAATATATTCAGTTTGCAACCTGATGGAGGTCAGTATAGATGGACTAATAGAACAAGTCCCACACACAGCTAGAAGCCCAAATATTTCAAATATTTTTTCAGAGGTAGATGCAGATAAAAATTATTTTTAATTTGCAACCTGATGGAGGTCAGTATAGATGGACTAATAGAGAAAGTCCCACACACTGCTAGAAGGCCAAATATTTTTTCAGAGCTAGATGCAGAAAAAAATTATATTCAGTTTGCAACCTGATGGAGGTCAGTATAGAAGGACTAATAGAATATGTCCCACACACAGCTAGAAGGCCAAATATTTTTTCAGAGGTAGATGCAGATAAAAATTATTTTTAATTTGCAGCCTGATGGAGGTCAGTATAGATGGACTAATAGAGAAAGTCCCACACACTGCTAGAAGGCCAAATATTTTTTCAGAGCTAGATGCAGACAATAAATTATTTTGAATTTGCAACCTGATGGAGGTCAGTATAGATGGACTAATAGAGAAAGTCCCACACACTGCTAGAAGGCCAAATATTTTTTCAGAGCTAGATGCAGACAAAAAATTATTTTTAATTTGCAACCTTATGGAGGTCAGTATAGATGGACTAATAGAGAAAGTCCCACACACTGCTAGAAGGCCAAATATTTTTTCAGAGCTAGATGCAGATAAAAATTATTTTTAATTTGCAACCTGATGGAGGTCAGTATAGATGGACTAATAGAGAAAGTCCCACACACTGCTAGAAGGCCAAATATTTTTTCAGAGCTAGATGCAGAAAAAAATTATATTCAGTTTGCAACCTGATGGAGGTCAGTATAGATGGACTAATAGAACAAGTCCCACACACAGCTAGAAGGCCAAATATTTTTTCAGAGGTAGATGCAGATAAAAATTATTTTTAATTTGCAGCCTGATGGAGGTCAGTATAGATGGACTAATAGAGAAAGTCCCACACACTGCTAGAAGGCCAAATATTTTTTCAGAGCTAGATGCAGACAAAAAATTATTTTGAATTTGCAACCTGATGGAGGTCAGTATAGATGGACTAATAGAGAAAGTCCCACACACTGCTAGAAGGCCAAATATTTTTTCAGAGCTAGATGCAGACAAAAAATTATTTTTAATTTGCAACCTGATGGAGGTCAGTATAGATGGACAAATAGAGAAAGTCCCACACACTGCTAGAAGGCCAAATATTTTTTCAGAGCTAGATGCAGACAAAAAATTATTTTGAATTTGCAACCTGATGGAGGTCAGTATAGATGGACTAATAGAGAAAGTCCCACACACTGCTAGAAGGCCAAATATTTTTCAGAGCTAGATGCAGACAAAAAATTATTTTTAATTTGCAACCTGATGGAGGTCAGTATAGATGGACTAATAGAGAAAGTCCCACACACTGCTAGAAGGCCAAATATTTTTTCAGAGCTAGATGCAGATAAAAATTATTTTTAATTTGCAACCTGATGGAGGTCAGTATAGATGGACTAATAGAGAAAGTCCAACACACTGCTAGAAGGCCAAATATTTTTTCAGAGCTAGATGCAGAAAAAAATTATATTCAGTTTGCAACCTGATGGAGGTCAGTATAGATGGACTAATAGAACAAGTCCCACACACAGCTAGAAGGCCAAATATTTTTTCAGAGGTAGATGCAGATAAAAATTATTTTTAATTTGCAGCCTGATGGAGGTCAGTATAGATGGACTAATAGAGAAAGTCCCACACACTGCTAGAAGGCCAAATATTTTTTCAGAGCTAGATGCAGACAAAAAATTATTTTGAATTTGCAACCTGATGGAGGTCAGTATAGATGGACTAATAGAGAAAGTCCCACACACTGCTAGAAGGCCAAATATTTTTTCAGAGCTAGATGCAGACAAATAATTATTTTTAATTTGCAACCTGATGGAGGTCAGTATAGATGGACAAATAGAGAAAGTCCCACACACTGCTAGAAGGCCAAATATTTTTTCAGAGCTAGATGCAGACAAAAAATTATTTTTAATTTGCAACCTGATGGAGGTCAGTATAGATGGATTAATAGAGAAAGTCCCCCACACTGCTAGAAGGCCAAATATTTTTTCAGAGCTAGATGCAGATATAAATTATTTTTAATTTGCAACCTGATGGAGGTCAGTATATATGGACTAATAGAGAAAGTCCCACACACTGCTAGAAGGCCAAATATTTTTTCAGAGCTAGATGCAGAAAAATTATTTTTAATTTGCAACCTGATGGAGGTCAGTATAGATGGACTAATAGAGAAAGTCCCACACACTGCTAGAAGGCCAAATATTTTTTCAGAGCTAGATGCAGAAAAAAAATATATTCAGTTTGCAACCTGATGGAGGTCAGTATAGATGGACTAATAGAACAAGTCCCACACACAGCTAGAAGCCCAAATATTTCAAATATTTTTTCAGAGGTAGATGCAGATAAAAATTATTTTTAATTTGCAACCTGATGGAGGTCAGTATAGATGGACTAATAGAGAAAGTCCCACACACTGCTAGAAGGCCAAATATTTTTTCAGAGCTAGATGCAGAAAAAAATTATATTCAGTTTGCAACCTGATGGAGGTCAGTATAGAAGGACTAATAGAATATGTCCCACACACAGCTAGAAGGCCAAATATTTTTTCAGAGGTAGATGCAGATAAAAATTATTTTTAATTTGCAGCCTGATGGAGGTCAGTATAGATGGACTAATAGAGAAAGTCCCACACACTGCTAGAAGGCCAAATATTTTTTCAGAGCTAGATGCAGACAAAAAATTATTTTGAATTTGCAACCTGATGGAGGTCAGTATAGATGGACTAATAGAGAAAGTCCCACACACTGCTAGAAGGCCAAATATTTTTTCAGAGCTAGATGCAGACAAAAAATTATTTTTAATTTGCAACCTTATGGAGGTCAGTATAGATGGACTAATAGAGAAAGTCCCCCACACTGCTAGAAGGCCAAATATTTTTTCAGAGCTAGATGCAGATAAAAATTATTTTTAATTTGCAACCTGATGGAGGTCAGTATAGATGGACTAATAGAGAAAGTCCCACACACTGCTAGAAGGCCAAATATTTTTTCAGAGCTAGATGCAGAAAAAAATTATATTCAGTTTGCATCCTGATGGAGGTCAGTATAGATGGACTAATAGAACAAGTCCCACACACAGCTAGAAGGCCAAATATTTTTTCAGAGGTAGATGCAGATAAAAATTATTTTTAATTTGCAGCCTGATGGAGGTCAGTATAGATGGACTAATAGAGAAAGTCCCACACACTGCTAGAAGGCCAAATATTTTTTCAGAGCTAGATGCAGACAAAAAATTATTTTGAATTTGGAACCTGATGGAGGTCAGTATAGATGGACTAATAGAGAAAGTCCCACACACTGCTAGAAGGCCAAATATTTTTTCAGAGCTAGATGCAGACAAAAAATTATTTTGAATTTGCAACCTGATGGAGGTCAGTATAGATGGACTAATAGAGAAAGTCCCACACACTGCTAGAAGGCCAAATATTTTTTCAGAGCTAGATGCAGACAAAAAATTATTTTTAATTTGCAACCTGATGGAGGTCAGTATAGATGGACAAATAGAGAAAGTCCCACACACTGCTAGAAGGCCAAATATTTTTTCAGAGCTAGATGCAGACAAAAAATTATTTTGAATTTGCAACCTGATGGAGGTCAGTATAGATGGACTAATAGAGAAAGTCCCACACACTGCTAGAAGGCCAAATATTTTTCAGAGCTAGATGCAGACAAAAAATTATTTTTAATTTGCAACCTGATGGAGGTCAGTATAGATGGACTAATAGAGAAAGTCCCACACACTGCTAGAAGGCCAAATATTTTTTCAGAGCTAGATGCAGATAAAAATTATTTTTAATTTGCAACCTGATGGAGGTCAGTATAGATGGACTAATAGAGAAAGTCCAACACACTGCTAGAAGGCCAAATATTTTTTCAGAGCTAGATGCAGAAAAATATTATATTCAGTTTGCAACCTGATGGAGGTCAGTATAGATGGACTAATAGAACAAGTCCCACACACAGCTAGAAGGCCAAATATTTTTTCAGAGGTAGATGCAGATAAAAATTATTTTTAATTTGCAGCCTGATGGAGGTCAGTATAGATGGACTAATAGAGAAAGTCCCACACACTGCTAGAAGGCCAAATATTTTTTCAGAGTTAGATGCAGACAAAAAATTATTTTGAATTTGCAACCTGATGGAGGTCAGTATAGATGGACTAATAGAGAAAGTCCCACACACTGCTAGAAGGCCAAATATTTTTTCAGAGCTAGATGCAGACAAAAAATTATTTTTAATTTGCAACCTGATGGAGGTCAGTATAGATGGACAAATAGAGAAAGTCCCACACACTGCTAGAAGGCCAAATATTTTTTCAGAGCTAGATGCAGACAAAAAATTATTTTGAATTTGCAACCTGATGGAGGTCAGTATAGATGGACTAATAGAGAAAGTCCCACACACTGCTAGAAGGCCAAATATTTTTCAGAGCTAGATGCAGACAAAAAATTATTTTTAATTTGCAACCTGATGGAGGTCAGTATAGATGGACTAATAGAGAAAGTCCCACACACTGCTAGAAGGCCAAATATTTTTTCAGAGCTAGATGCAGATAAAAATTATTTTTAATTTGCAACCTGATGGAGGTCAGTATAGATGGACTAATAGAGAAAGTCCAACACACTGCTAGAAGGCCAAATATTTTTTCAGAGCTAGATGCAGAAAAATATTATATTCAGTTTGCAACCTGATGGAGGTCAGTATAGATGGACTAATAGAACAAGTCCCACACACAGCTAGAAGGCCAAATATTTTTTCAGAGGTAGATGCAGATAAAAATTATTTTTAATTTGCAGCCTGATGGAGGTCAGTATAGATGGACTAATAGAGAAAGTCCCACACACTGCTAGAAGGCCAAATATTTTTTCAGAGTTAGATGCAGACAAAAAATTATTTTGAATTTGCAACCTGATGGAGGTCAGTATAGATGGACTAATAGAGAAAGTCCCACACACTGCTAGAAGGCCAAATATTTTTTCAGAGCTAGATGCAGACAAAAAATTATTTTTAATTTGCAACCTGATGGAGGTCAGTATAGATGGACAAATAGAGAAAGTCCCACACACTGCTAGAAGGCCAAATATTTTTTCAGATCTAGATGCAGACAAAAAATTATTTTTAATTTGCAATCTGATGGAGGTCAGTATAGATGGATTAATAGAGAAAGTCCCCCACACTGCTAGAAGGCCAAATATTTTTTCAGAGCTAGATGCAGATATAAATTATTTTTAATTTGCAACCTGATGGAGGTCAGTATATATGGACTAATAGAGAAAGTCCCACACACTGCTAGAAGGCCAAATATTTTTTCAGAGCTAGATGCAGAAAAATTATTTTGAATTTGCAACCTGATGGAGGTCAGTATAGATGGACTAATAGAGAAAGTCCCACACACTGCTAGAAGGCCAAATATTTTTTCAGAGCTAGATGCAGAAAAAAAATATATTCAGTTTGCAACCTGATGGAGGTCAGTATAGATGGACTAATAGAACAAGTCCCACACACAGCTAGAAGCCCAAATATTTCAAATATTTTTTCAGAGGTAGATGCAGATAAAAATTATTTTTAATTTGCAACCTGATGGAGGTCAGTATAGATGGACTAATAGAGAAAGTCCCACACACTGCTAGAAGGCCAAATATTTTTTCAGAGCTAGATGCAGAAAAAAATTATATTCAGTTTGCAACCTGATGGAGGTCAGTATAGAAGGACTAATAGAATATGTCCCACACACAGCTAGAAGGCCAAATATTTTTTCAGAGGTAGATGCAGATAAAAATTATTTTTAATTTGCAGCCTGATGGAGGTCAGTATAGATGGACTAATAGAGAAAGTCCCACACACTGCTAGAAGGCCAAATATTTTTTCAGAGCTAGATGCAGACAAAAAATTATTTTGAATTTGCAACCTGATGGAGGTCAGTATAGATGGACTAATAGAGAAAGTCCCACACACTGCTAGAAGGCCAAATATTTTTTCAGAGCTAGATGCAGACAAAAAATTATTTTTAATTTGCAACCTTATGGAGGTCAGTATAGATGGACTAATAGAGAAAGTCCCCCACACTGCTAGAAGGCCAAATATTTTTTCAGAGCTAGATGCAGATAAAAATTATTTTTAATTTGCAACCTGATGGAGGTCAGTATAGATGGACTAATAGAGAAAGTCCCACACACTGCTAGAAGGCCAAATATTTTTTCAGAGCTAGATGCAGAAAAAAATTATATTCAGTTTGCATCCTGATGGAGGTCAGTATAGATGGACTAATAGAACAAGTCCCACACACAGCTAGAAGGCCAAATATTTTTTCAGAGGTAGATGCAGATAAAAATTATTTTTAATTTGCAGCCTGATGGAGGTCAGTATAGATGGACTAATAGAGAAAGTCCCACACACTGCTAGAAGGCCAAATATTTTTTCAGAGCTAGATGCAGACAAAAAATTATTTTGAATTTGGAACCTGATGGAGGTCAGTATAGATGGACTAATAGAGAAAGTCCCACACACTGCTAGAAGGCCAAATATTTTTTCAGAGCTAGATGCAGACAAAAAATTATTTTTAATTTGCAACCTGATGGAGGTCAGTATAGATGGACAAATAGAGAAAGTCCCACACACTGCTAGAAGGCCAAATATTTTTTCAGAGCTAGATGCAGACAAAAAATTATTTTGAATTTGCAACCTGATGGAGGTCAGTATAGATGGACTAATAGAGAAAGTCCCACACACTGCTAGAAGGCCAAATATTTTTTCAGAGCTAGATGCAGACAACAAATTATTTTGAATTTGCAACCTGATGGAGGTCAGTATAGATGGACAAATAGAGAAAGTCCCACACACTGCTAGAAGGCCAAATATTTTTTCAGAGCTAGATGCAGACAAAAAATTATTTTTAGTTTGCAACCTGATGGAGGTCAGTATAGATGGACTAATAGAGAAAGTCCCCCACACTGCTAGAAGGCCAAATATTTTTTCAGAGCTAGATGCAGATATAAATTATTTTTAATTTGCAACCTGATGGAGGTCAGTATAGATGGACTAATAGAGAAAGTCCCACACACTGCTAGAAGGCCAAATATTTTTTCAGAGCTAGATGCAGACAAAAAATTATTTTGAATTTGCAACCTGATGGAGGTCAGTATAGATGGACTAATAGAGAAAGTCCCACACACTGCTAGAAGGCCAAATATTTTTTCAGAGCTAGATGCAGAAAAAAAATATATTCAGTTTGCAACCTGATGGAGGTCAGTATAGATGGACTAATAGAACAAGTCCCACACACAGCTAGAAGCCCAAATATTTCAAATATTTTTTCAGAGGTAGATGCAGATAAAAATTATTTTTAATTTGCAACCTGATGGAGGTCAGTATAGATGGACTAATAGAGAAAGTCCCACACACTGCTAGAAGGCCAAATATTTTTTCAGAGCTAGATGCAGAAAAAAATTATATTCAGTTTGCAACCTGATGGAGGTCAGTGTAGAAGGACTAATAGAATAAGTCCCACACACAGCTAGAAGGCCAAATATTTTTTCAGAGGTAGATGCAGATAAAAATTATTTTTAATTTGCAGCCTGATGGAGGTCAGTATAGATGGACTAATAGAGAAAGTCCCACACACTGCTAGAAGGCCAAATATTTTTTCAGAGCTAGATGCAGACAAAAAATTATTTTGAATTTGCAACCTGATGGAGGTCAGTATAGATGGACTAATAGAGAAAGTCCCACACACTGCTAGAAGGCCAAATATTTTTTCAGAGCTAGATGCAGATAAAAATTATTTTTAATTTGCAACCTGATGGAGGTCAGTATAGATGGACTAATAGAGAAAGTCCCACACACTGCTAGAAGGCCAAATATTTTTTCAGAGCTAGATGCAGAAAAAAATTATATTCAGTTTGCAACCTGATGGAGGTCAGTATAGATGGACTAATAGAACAAGTCCCACACACAGCTAGAAGGCCAAATATTTTTTCAGAGGTAGATGCAGATAAAAATTATTTTTAATTTGCAGCCTGATGGAGGTCAGTATAGATGGACTAATAGAGAAAGTCCCACACACTGCTAGAAGGCCAAATATTTTTTCAGAGCTAGATGCAGACAAAAAATTATTTTGAATTTGCAACCTGATGGAGGTCAGTATAGATGGACTAATAGAGAAAGTCCCACACACTGCTAGAAGGCCAAATATTTTTTCAGAGCTAGATGCAGACAAAAAATTATTTTTAATTTGCAACCTGATGGAGGTCAGTATAGATGGACAAATAGAGAAAGTCCCACACACTGCTAGAAGGCCAAATATTTTTTCAGAGCTAGATGCAGACAAAAAATTATTTTGAATTTGCAACCTGATGGAGGTCAGTATAGACGGACTAATAGAGAAAGTCCCACACACTGCTAGAAGGCCAAATATTTTTCAGAGCTAGATGCAGACAAAAAATTATTTTTAATTTGCAACCTGATGGAGGTCAGTATAGATGGACTAATAGAGAAAGTCCCACACACTGCTAGAAGGCCAAATATTTTTTCAGAGCTAGATGCAGATAAAAATTATTTTTAATTTGCAACCTGATGGAGGTCAGTATAGATGGACTAATAGAGAAAGTCCCACACACTGCTAGAAGGCCAAATATTTTTTCAGAGCTAGATGCAGAAAAAAATTATATTCAGTTTGCAACCTGATGGAGGTCAGTATAGATGGACTAATAGAACAAGTCCCACACACAGCTAGAAGGCCAAATATTTTTTCAGAGGTAGATGCAGATAAAAATTATTTTTAATTTGCAGCCTGATGGAGGTCAGTATAGATGGACTAATAGAGAAAGTCCCACACACTGCTAGAAGGCCAAATATTTTTTCAGAGCTAGATGCAGACAAAAAATTATTTTGAATTTGCAACCTGATGGAGGTCAGTATACATGGACTAATAGAGAAAGTCCCACACACTGCTAGAAGGCCAAATATTTTTTCAGAGCTAGATGCAGACAAAAAATAATTTTTAATTTGCAACCTGATGGAGGTTAGTATAGATGGACAAATAGAGAAAGTCCCACACACTGCTAGAAGGCCAAATATTTTTTCAGAGCTAGATGCAGACAAAAAATTATTTTTAATTTGCAACCTGATGGAGGTCAGTATAGATGGACTAATAGAGAAAGTCCCCCACACTGCTAGAAGGCCAAATATTTTTTCAGAGCTAGATGCAGATATAAATTATTTTTAATTTGCAACCTGATGGAGGTCAGTATAGATGGACTAATAGAGAAAGTCCCACACACTGCTAGAAGGCCAAATATTTTTTCAGAGCTAGATGCAGAAAAATCATTTTTAATTTGCAACCTGATGGAGGTCAGTATAGATGGACTAATAGAGAAAGTCCCACACACTGCTAGAAGGCCAAATATTTTTTCAGAGCTAGATGCAGAAAAAATATATATTCAGTTTGCAACCTGATGGAGGTCAGTATAGATGGACTAATAGAACAAGTCCCACACACAGCTAGAAGCCCAAATATTTCAAATATTTTTTCAGAGGTAGATGCAGATAAAAATTATTTTTAATTTGCAACCTGATGGAGGTCAGTATAGATGGACTAATAGAGAAAGTCCCAGACACTGCTAGAAGGCCAAATATTTTTTCAGAGCTAGATGCAGAAAAAAATTATATTCAGTTTGCAACCTGATGGAGGTCAGTATAGATGGACTAATAGAACAAGTCCCACACACAGCTAGAAGGCCAAATATTTTTTCAGAGGTAGATGCAGATAAAAAATATTTTTAATTTGCAGCCTGATGGAGGTCAGTATAGATGGACTAATAGAGAAAGTCCCACACACTGCTAGAAGGCCAAATATTTTTTCAGAGCTAGATGCAGACAAAAAATTATTTTTAATTTGCAACCTGATGGAGGTCAGTATAGATGGACTAATAGAGAAAGTCCCACACACTGCTAGAAGGCCAAATATTTTTTCAGAGCTAGATGCAGACAAAAAATTATTTTTAATTTGCAACCTGATGGAGGTCAGTATAGATGGACAAATAGAGAAAGTCCCACACACTGCTAGAAGGCCAAATATTTTTTCAGAGCTAGATGCAGACAACAAATTATTTTGAATTTGCAACCTGATGGAGGTCAGTATAGATGGACAAATAGAGAAAGTCCCACACACTGCTAGAAGGCCAAATATTTTTTCAGAGCTAGATGCAGACAAAAAATTATTTTTAATTTGCAACCTGATGGAGGTCAGTATAGATGGACTAATAGAGAAAGTCCCCCACACTGCTAGAAGGCCAAATATTTTTTCAGAGCTAGATGCAGATATAAATTATTTTTAATTTGCAACCTGATGGAGGTCAGTATAGATGGACTAATAGAGAAAGTCCCACACACTGCTAGAAGGCCAAATATTTTTTCAGAGCTAGATGCAGAAAAATCATTTTTAATTTGCAACCTGATGGAGGTCAGTATAGATGGACTAATAGAGAAAGTCCCACACACTGCTAGAAGGCCAAATATTTTTTCAGAGCTAGATGCAGAAAAAATATATATTCAGTTTGCAACCTGATGGAGGTCAGTATAGATGGACTAATAGAACAAGTCCCACACACAGCTAGAAGCCCAAATATTTCAAATATTTTTTCAGAGGTAGATGCAGATAAAAATTATTTTTAATTTGCAACCTGATGGAGGTCAGTATAGATGGACTAATAGAGAAAGTCCCACACACTGCTAGAAGGCCAAATATTTTTTCAGAGCTAGATGCAGAAAAAAATTATATTCAGTTTGCAACCTGATGGAGGTCAGTATAGATGGACTAATAGAACAAGTCCCACACACAGCTAGAAGGCCAAATATTTTTTCAGAGGTAGATGCAGATAAAAAATATTTTTAATTTGCAGCCTGATGGAGGTCAGTATAGATGGACTAATAGAGAAAGTCCCACACACTGCTAGAAGGCCAAATATTTTTTCAGAGCTAGATGCAGACAAAAAATTATTTTTAATTTGCAACCTGATGGAGGTCAGTATAGATGGACTAATAGAGAAAGTCCCACACACTGCTAGAAGGCCAAATATTTTTTCAGAGCTAGATGCAGACAAAAAATTATTTTTAATTTGCAACCTGATGGAGGTCAGTATAGATGGACAAATAGAGAAAGTCCCACACACTGCTAGAAGGCCAAATATTTTTTCAGAGCTAGATGCAGACAACAAATTATTTTGAATTTGCAACCTGATGGAGGTCAGTATAGATGGACAAATAGAGAAAGTCCCACACACTGCTAGAAGGCCAAATATTTTTTCAGAGCTAGATGCAGACAAAAAATTATTTTTAGTTTGCAACCTGATGGAGGTCAGTATAGATGGACTAATAGAGAAAGTCCCCCACACTGCTAGAAGGCCAAATATTTTTTCAGAGCTAGATGCAGATATAAATTATTTTTAATTTGCAACCTGATGGAGGTCAGTATAGATGGACTAATAGAGAAAGTCCCACACACTGCTAGAAGGCCAAATATTTTTTCAGAGCTAGATGCAGACAAAAAATTATTTTGAATTTGCAACCTGATGGAGGTCAGTATAGATGGACTAATAGAGAAAGCCCCACACACTGCTAGAAGGCCAAATATTTTTTCAGCGCTAGATGCAGAAAAAAAATATATTCAGTTTGCAACCTGATGGAGGTCAGTATAGATGGACTAATAGAACAAGTCCCACACACAGCTAGAAGCCCAAATATTTCAAATATTTTTTCAGAGGTAGATGCAGATAAAAATTATTTTTAATTTTGCAACCTGATGGAGGTCAGTATAGATGGACTAATAGAGAAAGTCCCACACACTGCTAGAAGGCCAAATATTTTTTCAGAGCTAGATGCAGAAAAAAATTATATTCAGTTTGCAACCTGATGGAGGTCAGTGTAGAAGGACTAATAGAATAAGTCCCACACACAGCTAGAAGGCCAAATATTTTTTCAGAGGTAGATGCAGATAAAAATTATTTTTAATTTGCAGCCTGATGGAGGTCAGTATAGATGGACTAATAGAGAAAGTCCCACACACTGCTAGAAGGCCAAATATTTTTTCAGAGCTAGATGCAGACAAAAAATTATTTTGAATTTGGAACCTGATGGAGGTCAGTATAGATGGACTAATAGAGAAAGTCCCACACACTGCTAGAAGGCCAAATATTTTTTCAGAGCTAGATGCAGACAAAAAATTATTTTGAATTTGCAACCTGATGGAGGTCAGTATAGATGGACTAATAGAGAAAGTCCCACACACTGCTAGAAGGCCAAATATTTTTTCAGAGCTAGATGCAGACAAAAAATTATTTTTAATTTGCAACCTGATGGAGGTCAGTATAGATGGACAAATAGAGAAAGTCCCACACACTGCTAGAAGGCCAAATATTTTTTCAGAGCTAGATGCAGACAAAAAATTATTTTGAATTTGCAACCTGATGGAGGTCAGTATAGATGGACTAATAGAGAAAGTCCCACACACTGCTAGAAGGCCAAATATTTTTCAGAGCTAGATGCAGACAAAAAATTATTTTTAATTTGCAACCTGATGGAGGTCAGTATAGATGGACTAATAGAGAAAGTCCCACACACTGCTAGAAGGCCAAATATTTTTTCAGAGCTAGATGCAGATAAAAATTATTTTTAATTTGCAACCTGATGGAGGTCAGTATAGATGGACTAATAGAGAAAGTCCAACACACTGCTAGAAGGCCAAATATTTTTTCAGAGCTAGATGCAGAAAAATATTATATTCAGTTTGCAACCTGATGGAGGTCAGTATAGATGGACTAATAGAACAAGTCCCACACACAGCTAGAAGGCCAAATATTTTTTCAGAGGTAGATGCAGATAAAAATTATTTTTAATTTGCAGCCTGATGGAGGTCAGTATAGATGGACTAATAGAGAAAGTCCCACACACTGCTAGAAGGCCAAATATTTTTTCAGAGTTAGATGCAGACAAAAAATTATTTTGAATTTGCAACCTGATGGAGGTCAGTATAGATGGACTAATAGAGAAAGTCCCACACACTGCTAGAAGGCCAAATATTTTTTCAGAGCTAGATGCAGACAAAAAATTATTTTTAATTTGCAACCTGATGGAGGTCAGTATAGATGGACAAATAGAGAAAGTCCCACACACTGCTAGAAGGCCAAATATTTTTTCAGAGCTAGATGCAGACAAAAAATTATTTTTAATTTGCAATCTGATGGAGGTCAGTATAGATGGATTAATAGAGAAAGTCCCCCACACTGCTAGAAGGCCAAATATTTTTTCAGAGCTAGATGCAGATATAAATTATTTTTAATTTGCAACCTGATGGAGGTCAGTATATATGGACTAATAGAGAAAGTCCCACACACTGCTAGAAGGCCAAATATTTTTTCAGAGCTAGATGCAGAAAAATTATTTTGAATTTGCAACCTGATGGAGGTCAGTATAGATGGACTAATAGAGAAAGTCCCACACACTGCTAGAAGGCCAAATATTTTTTCAGAGCTAGATGCAGAAAAAAAATATATTCAGTTTGCAACCTGATGGAGGTCAGTATAGATGGACTAATAGAACAAGTCCCACACACAGCTAGAAGCCCAAATATTTCAAATATTTTTTCAGAGGTAGATGCAGATAAAAATTATTTTTAATTTGCAACCTGATGGAGGTCAGTATAGATGGACTAATAGAGAAAGTCCCACACACTGCTAGAAGGCCAAATATTTTTTCAGAGCTAGATGCAGAAAAAAATTATATTCAGTTTGCAACCTGATGGAGGTCAGTATAGAAGGACTAATAGAATATGTCCCACACACAGCTAGAAGGCCAAATATTTTTTCAGAGGTAGATGCAGATAAAAATTATTTTTAATTTGCAGCCTGATGGAGGTCAGTATAGATGGACTAATAGAGAAAGTCCCACACACTGCTAGAAGGCCAAATATTTTTTCAGAGCTAGATGCAGACAAAAAATTATTTTGAATTTGCAACCTGATGGAGGTCAGTATAGATGGACTAATAGAGAAAGTCCCACACACTGCTAGAAGGCCAAATATTTTTTCAGAGCTAGATGCAGACAAAAAATTATTTTTAATTTGCAACCTTATGGAGGTCAGTATAGATGGACTAATAGAGAAAGTCCCCCACACTGCTAGAAGGCCAAATATTTTTTCAGAGCTAGATGCAGATAAAAATTATTTTTAATTTGCAACCTGATGGAGGTCAGTATAGATGGACTAATAGAGAAAGTCCCACACACTGCTAGAAGGCCAAATATTTTTTCAGAGCTAGATGCAGAAAAAAATTATATTCAGTTTGCATCCTGATGGAGGTCAGTATAGATGGACTAATAGAACAAGTCCCACACACAGCTAGAAGGCCAAATATTTTTTCAGAGGTAGATGCAGATAAAAATTATTTTTAATTTGCAGCCTGATGGAGGTCAGTATAGATGGACTAATAGAGAAAGTCCCACACACTGCTAGAAGGCCAAATATTTTTTCAGAGCTAGATGCAGAAAAAAATTATATTCAGTTTGCAACCTGATGGAGGTCAGTATAGAAGGACTAATAGAATATGTCCCACACACAGCTAGAAGGCCAAATATTTTTTCAGAGGTAGATGCAGATAAAAATTATTTTTAATTTGCAGCCTGATGGAGGTCAGTATAGATGGACTAATAGAGAAAGTCCCACACACTGCTAGAAGGCCAAATATTTTTTCAGAGCTAGATGCAGACAAAAAATTATTTTGAATTTGCAACCTGATGGAGGTCAGTATAGATGGACTAATAGAGAAAGTCCCACACACTGCTAGAAGGCCAAATATTTTTTCAGAGCTAGATGCAGACAAAAAATTATTTTTAATTTGCAACCTTATGGAGGTCAGTATAGATGGACTAATAGAGAAAGTCCCCCACACTGCTAGAAGGCCAAATATTTTTTCAGAGCTAGATGCAGATAAAAATTATTTTTAATTTGCAACCTGATGGAGGTCAGTATAGATGGACTAATAGAGAAAGTCCCACACACTGCTAGAAGGCCAAATATTTTTTCAGAGCTAGATGCAGAAAAAAATTATATTCAGTTTGCATCCTGATGGAGGTCAGTATAGATGGACTAATAGAACAAGTCCCACACACAGCTAGAAGGCCAAATATTTTTTCAGAGGTAGATGCAGATAAAAATTATTTTTAATTTGCAGCCTGATGGAGGTCAGTATAGATGGACTAATAGAGAAAGTCCCACACACTGCTAGAAGGCCAAATATTTTTTCAGAGCTAGATGCAGACAAAAAATTATTTTGAATTTGGAACCTGATGGAGGTCAGTATAGATGGACTAATAGAGAAAGTCCCACACACTGCTAGAAGGCCAAATATTTTTTCAGAGCTAGATGCAGACAAAAAATTATTTTTAATTTGCAACCTGATGGAGGTCAGTATAGATGGACAAATAGAGAAAGTCCCACACACTGCTAGAAGGCCAAATATTTTTTCAGAGCTAGATGCAGACAAAAAATTATTTTGAATTTGCAACCTGATGGAGGTCAGTATAGATGGACTAATAGAGAAAGTCCCACACACTGCTAGAAGGCCAAATATTTTTTCAGAGCTAGATGCAGACAACAAATTATTTTGAATTTGCAACCTGATGGAGGTCAGTATAGATGGACAAATAGAGAAAGTCCCACACACTGCTAGAAGGCCAAATATTTTTTCAGAGCTAGATGCAGACAAAAAATTATTTTTAGTTTGCAACCTGATGGAGGTCAGTATAGATGGACTAATAGAGAAAGTCCCCCACACTGCTAGAAGGCCAAATATTTTTTCAGAGCTAGATGCAGATATAAATTATTTTTAATTTGCAACCTGATGGAGGTCAGTATAGATGGACTAATAGAGAAAGTCCCACACACTGCTAGAAGGCCAAATATTTTTTCAGAGCTAGATGCAGACAAAAAATTATTTTGAATTTGCAACCTGATGGAGGTCAGTATAGATGGACTAATAGAGAAAGTCCCACACACTGCTAGAAGGCCAAATATTTTTTCAGAGCTAGATGCAGAAAAAAAATATATTCAGTTTGCAACCTGATGGAGGTCAGTATAGATGGACTAATAGAACAAGTCCCACACACAGCTAGAAGCCCAAATATTTCAAATATTTTTTCAGAGGTAGATGCAGATAAAAATTATTTTTAATTTGCAACCTGATGGAGGTCAGTATAGATGGACTAATAGAGAAAGTCCCACACACTGCTAGAAGGCCAAATATTTTTTCAGAGCTAGATGCAGAAAAAAATTATATTCAGTTTGCAACCTGATGGAGGTCAGTGTAGAAGGACTAATAGAATAAGTCCCACACACAGCTAGAAGGCCAAATATTTTTTCAGAGGTAGATGCAGATAAAAATTATTTTTAATTTGCAGCCTGATGGAGGTCAGTATAGATGGACTAATAGAGAAAGTCCCACACACTGCTAGAAGGCCAAATATTTTTTCAGAGCTAGATGCAGACAAAAAATTATTTTGAATTTGCAACCTGATGGAGGTCAGTATAGATGGACTAATAGAGAAAGTCCCACACACTGCTAGAAGGCCAAATATTTTTTCAGAGCTAGATGCAGATAAAAATTATTTTTAATTTGCAACCTGATGGAGGTCAGTATAGATGGACTAATAGAGAAAGTCCCACACACTGCTAGAAGGCCAAATATTTTTTCAGAGCTAGATGCAGAAAAAAATTATATTCAGTTTGCAACCTGATGGAGGTCAGTATAGATGGACTAATAGAACAAGTCCCACACACAGCTAGAAGGCCAAATATTTTTTCAGAGGTAGATGCAGATAAAAATTATTTTTAATTTGCAGCCTGATGGAGGTCAGTATAGATGGACTAATAGAGAAAGTCCCACACACTGCTAGAAGGCCAAATATTTTTTCAGAGCTAGATGCAGACAAAAAATTATTTTGAATTTGCAACCTGATGGAGGTCAGTATAGATGGACTAATAGAGAAAGTCCCACACACTGCTAGAAGGCCAAATATTTTTTCAGAGCTAGATGCAGACAAAAAATTATTTTTAATTTGCAACCTGATGGAGGTCAGTATAGATGGACAAATAGAGAAAGTCCCACACACTGCTAGAAGGCCAAATATTTTTTCAGAGCTAGATGCAGACAAAAAATTATTTTGAATTTGCAACCTGATGGAGGTCAGTATAGACGGACTAATAGAGAAAGTCCCACACACTGCTAGAAGGCCAAATATTTTTCAGAGCTAGATGCAGACAAAAAATTATTTTTAATTTGCAACCTGATGGAGGTCAGTATAGATGGACTAATAGAGAAAGTCCCACACACTGCTAGAAGGCCAAATATTTTTTCAGAGCTAGATGCAGATAAAAATTATTTTTAATTTGCAACCTGATGGAGGTCAGTATAGATGGACTAATAGAGAAAGTCCCACACACTGCTAGAAGGCCAAATATTTTTTCAGAGCTAGATGCAGAAAAAAATTATATTCAGTTTGCAACCTGATGGAGGTCAGTATAGATGGACTAATAGAACAAGTCCCACACACAGCTAGAAGGCCAAATATTTTTTCAGAGGTAGATGCAGATAAAAATTATTTTTAATTTGCAGCCTGATGGAGGTCAGTATAGATGGACTAATAGAGAAAGTCCCACACACTGCTAGAAGGCCAAATATTTTTTCAGAGCTAGATGCAGACAAAAAATTATTTTTAATTTGCAACCTGATGGAGGTCAGTATACATGGACTAATAGAGAAAGTCCCACACACTGCTAGAAGGCCAAATATTTTTTCAGAGCTAGATGCAGACAAAAAATTATTTTTAATTTGCAACCTGATGGAGGTTAGTATAGATGGACAAATAGAGAAAGTCCCACACACTGCTAGAAGGCCAAATATTTTTTCAGAGCTAGATGCAGACAAAAAATTATTTTTAATTTGCAACCTGATGGAGGTCAGTATAGATGGACTAATAGAGAAAGTCCCCCACACTGCTAGAAGGCCAAATATTTTTTCAGAGCTAGATGCAGATATAAATTATTTTTAATTTGCAACCTGATGGAGGTCAGTATAGATGGACTAATAGAGAAAGTCCCACACACTGCTAGAAGGCCAAATATTTTTTCAGAGCTAGATGCAGAAAAATCATTTTTAATTTGCAACCTGATGGAGGTCAGTATAGATGGACTAATAGAGAAAGTCCCACACACTGCTAGAAGGCCAAATATTTTTTCAGAGCTAGATGCAGAAAAAATATATATTCAGTTTGCAACCTGATGGAGGTCAGTATAGATGGACTAATAGAACAAGTCCCACACACAGCTAGAAGCCCAAATATTTCAAATATTTTTTCAGAGGTAGATGCAGATAAAAATTATTTTTAATTTGCAACCTGATGGAGGTCAGTATAGATGGACTAATAGAGAAAGTCCCACACACTGCTAGAAGGCCAAATATTTTTTCAGAGCTAGATGCAGAAAAAAATTATATTCAGTTTGCAACCTGATGGAGGTCAGTATAGATGGACTAATAGAACAAGTCCCACACACAGCTAGAAGGCCAAATATTTTTTCAGAGGTAGATGCAGATAAAAAATATTTTTAATTTGCAGCCTGATGGAGGTCAGTATAGATGGACTAATAGAGAAAGTCCCACACACTGCTAGAAGGCCAAATATTTTTTCAGAGCTAGATGCAGACAAAAAATTATTTTTAATTTGCAACCTGATGGAGGTCAGTATAGATGGACTAATAGAGAAAGTCCCACACACTGCTAGAAGGCCAAATATTTTTTCAGAGCTAGATGCAGACAAAAAATTATTTTTAATTTGCAACCTGATGGAGGTCAGTATAGATGGACAAATAGAGAAAGTCCCACACACTGCTAGAAGGCCAAATATTTTTTCAGAGCTAGATGCAGACAACAAATTATTTTGAATTTGCAACCTGATGGAGGTCAGTATAGATGGACAAATAGAGAAAGTCCCACACACTGCTAGAAGGCCAAATATTTTTTCAGAGCTAGATGCAGACAAAAAATTATTTTTAATTTGCAACCTGATGGAGGTCAGTATAGATGGTATAATAGAGAAAGTCCCCCACACTGCTAGAAGGCCAAATATTTTTTCAGAGCTAGATGCAGATATAAATTATTTTTAATTTGCAACCTGATGGAGGTCAGTATAGATGGACTAATAGAGAAAGTCCCACACACTGCTAGAAGGCCAAATATTTTTTCAGAGCTAGATGCAGAAAAATCATTTTTAATTTGCAACCTGATGGAGGTCAGTATAGATGGACTAATAGAGAAAGTCCCACACACTGCTAGAAGGCCAAATATTTTTTCAGAGCTAGATGCAGAAAAAATATATATTCAGTTTGCAACCTGATGGAGGTCAGTATAGATGGACTAATAGAACAAGTCCCACACACAGCTAGAAGCCCAAATATTTCAAATATTTTTTCAGAGGTAGATGCAGATAAAAATTATTTTTAATTTGCAACCTGATGGAGGTCAGTATAGATGGACTAATAGAGAAAGTCCCACACACTGCTAGAAGGCCAAATATTTTTTCAGAGCTAGATGCAGAAAAAAATTATATTCAGTTTGCAACCTGATGGAGGTCAGTATAGATGGACTAATAGAACAAGTCCCACACACAGCTAGAAGGCCAAATATTTTTTCAGAGGTAGATGCAGATAAAAATTATTTTTAATTTGCAGCCTGATGGAGGTCAGTATAGATGGACTAATAGAGAAAGTCCCACACACTGCTAGAAGGCCAAATATTTTTTCAGAGCTAGATGCAGACAAAAAATTATTTTGAATTTGCAACCTGATGGAGGTCAGTATAGATGGACTAATAGAGAAAGTCCCACACACTGCTAGAAGGCCAAATATTTTTTCAGAGCTAGATGCAGACAAAAAATTATTTTTAATTTGCAACCTGATGGAGGTCAGTATAGATGGACAAATAGAGAAAGTCCCACACACTGCTAGAAGGCCAAATATTTTTTCAGAGCTAGATGCAGACAAAAAATTATTTTGAATTTGCAACCTGATGGAGGTCAGTATAGACGGACTAATAGAGAAAGTCCCACACACTGCTAGAAGGCCAAATATTTTTCAGAGCTAGATGCAGACAAAAAATTATTTTTAATTTGCAACCTGATGGAGGTCAGTATAGATGGACTAATAGAGAAAGTCCCACACACTGCTAGAAGGCCAAATATTTTTTCAGAGCTAGATGCAGATAAAAATTATTTTTAATTTGCAACCTGATGGAGGTCAGTATAGATGGACTAATAGAGAAAGTCCCACACACTGCTAGAAGGCCAAATATTTTTTCAGAGCTAGATGCAGAAAAAAATTATATTCAGTTTGCAACCTGATGGAGGTCAGTATAGATGGACTAATAGAACAAGTCCCACACACAGCTAGAAGGCCAAATATTTTTTCAGAGGTAGATGCAGATAAAAATTATTTTTAATTTGCAGCCTGATGGAGGTCAGTATAGATGGACTAATAGAGAAAGTCCCACACACTGCTAGAAGGCCAAATATTTTTTCAGAGCTAGATGCAGACAAAAAATTATTTTGAATTTGCAACCTGATGGAGGTCAGTATACATGGACTAATAGAGAAAGTCCCACACACTGCTAGAAGGCCAAATATTTTTTCAGAGCTAGATGCAGACAAAAAATTATTTTTAATTTGCAACCTGATGGAGGTTAGTATAGATGGACAAATAGAGAAAGTCCCACACACTGCTAGAAGGCCAAATATTTTTTCAGAGCTAGATGCAGACAAAAAATTATTTTTAATTTGCAACCTGATGGAGGTCAGTATAGATGGACTAATAGAGAAAGTCCCCCACACTGCTAGAAGGCCAAATATTTTTTCAGAGCTAGATGCAGATATAAATTATTTTTAATTTG
This sequence comes from Phyllobates terribilis, assembly GCF_046119375.1. Lineage (NCBI taxonomy): Eukaryota > Metazoa > Chordata > Amphibia > Anura > Dendrobatidae > Phyllobates > Phyllobates terribilis. The sequence goes on from NW_027362763.1 coordinate 229,355,037, forward strand.
CAACCTGATGGAGGTCAGTATAGATGGACTAATAGAGAAAGTCCCACACACTGCTAGAAGGCCAAATATTTTTTCAGAGCTAGATGCAGAAAAATCATTTTTAATTTGCAACCTGATGGAGGTCAGTATAGATGGACTAATAGAGAAAGTCCCACACACTGCTAGAAGGCCAAATATTTTTTCAGAGCTAGATGCAGAAAAAATATATATTCAGTTTGCAACCTGATGGAGGTCAGTATAGATGGACTAATAGAACAAGTCCCACACACAGCTAGAAGCCCAAATATTTCAAATATTTTTTCAGAGGTAGATGCAGATAAAAATTATTTTTAATTTGCAACCTGATGGAGGTCAGTATAGATGGACTAATAGAGAAAGTCCCACACACTGCTAGAAGGCCAAATATTTTTTCAGAGCTAGATGCAGAAAAAAATTATATTCAGTTTGCAACCTGATGGAGGTCAGTATAGATGGACTAATAGAACAAGTCCCACACACAGCTAGAAGGCCAAATATTTTTTCAGAGGTAGATGCAGATAAAAAATATTTTTAATTTGCAGCCTGATGGAGGTCAGTATAGATGGACTAATAGAGAAAGTCCCACACACTGCTAGAAGGCCAAATATTTTTTCAGAGCTAGATGCAGACAAAAAATTATTTTTAATTTGCAACCTGATGGAGGTCAGTATAGATGGACTAATAGAGAAAGTCCCACACACTGCTAGAAGGCCAAATATTTTTTCAGAGCTAGATGCAGACAAAAAATTATTTTTAATTTGCAACCTGATGGAGGTCAGTATAGATGGACAAATAGAGAAAGTCCCACACACTGCTAGAAGGCCAAATATTTTTTCAGAGCTAGATGCAGACAACAAATTATTTTGAATTTGCAACCTGATGGAGGTCAGTATAGATGGACAAATAGAGAAAGTCCCACACACTGCTAGAAGGCCAAATATTTTTTCAGAGCTAGATGCAGACAAAAAATTATTTTTAATTTGCAACCTGATGGAGGTCAGTATAGATGGACTAATAGAGAAAGTCCCCCACACTGCTAGAAGGCCAAATATTTTTTCAGAGCTAGATGCAGATATAAATTATTTTTAATTTGCAACCTGATGGAGGTCAGTATAGATGGACTAATAGAGAAAGTCCCACACACTGCTAGAAGGCCAAATATTTTTTCAGAGCTAGATGCAGAAAAATCATTTTTAATTTGCAACCTGATGGAGGTCAGTATAGATGGACTAATAGAGAAAGTCCCACACACTGCTAGAAGGCCAAATATTTTTTCAGAGCTAGATGCAGAAAAAATATATATTCAGTTTGCAACCTGATGGAGGTCAGTATAGATGGACTAATAGAACAAGTCCCACACACAGCTAGAAGCCCAAATATTTCAAATATTTTTTCAGAGGTAGATGCAGATAAAAATTATTTTTAATTTGCAACCTGATGGAGGTCAGTATAGATGGACTAATAGAGAAAGTCCCACACACTGCTAGAAGGCCAAATATTTTTTCAGAGCTAGATGCAGAAAAAAATTATATTCAGTTTGCAACCTGATGGAGGTCAGTATAGATGGACTAATAGAACAAGTCCCACACACAGCTAGAAGGCCAAATATTTTTTCAGAGGTAGATGCAGATAAAAAATATTTTTAATTTGCAGCCTGATGGAGGTCAGTATAGATGGACTAATAGAGAAAGTCCCACACACTGCTAGAAGGCCAAATATTTTTTCAGAGCTAGATGCAGACAAAAAATTATTTTTAATTTGCAACCTGATGGAGGTCAGTATAGATGGACTAATAGAGAAAGTCCCACACACTGCTAGAAGGCCAAATATTTTTTCAGAGCTAGATGCAGACAAAAAATTATTTTTAATTTGCAACCTGATGGAGGTCAGTATAGATGGACAAATAGAGAAAGTCCCACACACTGCTAGAAGGCCAAATATTTTTTCAGAGCTAGATGCAGACAACAAATTATTTTGAATTTGCAACCTGATGGAGGTCAGTATAGATGGACAAATAGAGAAAGTCCCACACACTGCTAGAAGGCCAAATATTTTTTCAGAGCTAGATGCAGACAAAAAATTATTTTTAGTTTGCAACCTGATGGAGGTCAGTATAGATGGACTAATAGAGAAAGTCCCCCACACTGCTAGAAGGCCAAATATTTTTTCAGAGCTAGATGCAGATATAAATTATTTTTAATTTGCAACCTGATGGAGGTCAGTATAGATGGACTAATAGAGAAAGTCCCACACACTGCTAGAAGGCCAAATATTTTTTCAGAGCTAGATGCAGACAAAAAATTATTTTGAATTTGCAACCTGATGGAGGTCAGTATAGATGGACTAATAGAGAAAGCCCCACACACTGCTAGAAGGCCAAATATTTTTTCAGCGCTAGATGCAGAAAAAAAATATATTCAGTTTGCAACCTGATGGAGGTCAGTATAGATGGACTAATAGAACAAGTCCCACACACAGCTAGAAGCCCAAATATTTCAAATATTTTTTCAGAGGTAGATGCAGATAAAAATTATTTTTAATTTTGCAACCTGATGGAGGTCAGTATAGATGGACTAATAGAGAAAGTCCCACACACTGCTAGAAGGCCAAATATTTTTTCAGAGCTAGATGCAGAAAAAAATTATATTCAGTTTGCAACCTGATGGAGGTCAGTGTAGAAGGACTAATAGAATAAGTCCCACACACAGCTAGAAGGCCAAATATTTTTTCAGAGGTAGATGCAGATAAAAATTATTTTTAATTTGCAGCCTGATGGAGGTCAGTATAGATGGACTAATAGAGAAAGTCCCACACACTGCTAGAAGGCCAAATATTTTTTCAGAGCTAGATGCAGACAAAAAATTATTTTGAATTTGCAACCTGATGGAGGTCAGTATAGATGGACTAATAGAGAAAGTCCCACACACTGCTAGAAGGCCAAATATTTTTTCAGAGCTAGATGCAGACAAAAAATTATTTTTAATTTGCAACCTGATGGAGGTCAGTATAGATGGACAAATAGAGAAAGTCCCACACACTGCTAGAAGGCCAAATATTTTTTCAGAGCTAGATGCAGAGAAAAAATTATTTTGAATTTGCAACCTGATGGAGGTCAGTATAGATGGACTAATAGAGAAAGTCCCACACACTGCTAGAAGGCCAAATATTTTTCAGAGCTAGATGCAGACAAAAAATTATTTTTAATTTGCAACCTGATGGAGGTCAGTATAGATGGACTAATAGAGAAAGTCCCACACACTGCTAGAAGGCCAAATATTTTTTCAGAGCTAGATGCAGACAAAAAATTATTTTTAGTTTGCAACCTGATGGAGGTCAGTATAGATGGACTAATAGAGAAAGTCCCCCACACTGCTAGAAGGCCAAATATTTTTTCAGAGCTAGATGCAGATATAAATTATTTTTAATTTGCAACCTGATGGAGGTCAGTATAGATCGACTAATAGAGAAAGTCCCACACACTGCTAGAAGGCCAAATATTTTTTCAGAGCTAGATGCAGACAAAAAATTATTTTGAATTTGCAACCTGATGGAGGTCAGTATAGATGGACTAATAGAGAAAGTCCCACACACTGCTAGAAGGCCAAATATTTTTTCAGAGCTAGATGCAGAAAAAAAATATATTCAGTTTGCAACCTGATGGAGGTCAGTATAGATGGACTAATAGAACAAGTCCCACACACAGCTAGAAGGTCAAATATTTGAAATATTTTTTCAGAGGTAGATGCAGATAAAAATTATTTTTAATTTGCAGCCTGATGGAGGTCTGTATAGATGGACTAATAGAGAAAGTCCCACACACTGCTAGAAGGCCAAATATTTTTTCAGAGCTAGATGTAGACAAAAAATTATTTTGAATTTGCAACCTGATGGAGGTCAGTATAGATGGACTAATAGAGAAAGTCCCACACACTGCTAGAAGGCCAAATATTTTTTCAGAGCTAGATGCAGACAAAAAATTATTTTTAATTTGCAACCTGATGGAGGTCAGTATAGATGGACAAATAGAGAAAGTCCCACACTGCTAGAAGGCCAAATATTTTTTCAGAGCTAGATGCAGACAAAAAATTATTTTTAATTTGCAACCTGATGGAGGTCAGTATAGATGGACTAATAGAGAAAGTCCCCCACACTGCTAGAAGGCCAAATATTTTTTCAGAGCTAGATGCAGATATAAATTATTTTTAATTTGCAACCTGATGGAGGTCAGTATAGATGGACTAATAGAGAAAGTCCCACACACTGCTAGAAGGCCAAATATTTTTTCAGAGCTAGATGCAGAAAAATTATTTTTAATTTGCAACCTGATGGAGGTCAGTATAGATGGACTAATAGAGAAAGTCCCACACACTGCTAGAAGGCCAAATATTTTTTCAGAGCTAGATGCAGAAAAAAAATATATTCAGTTTGCAACCTGATGGAGGTCAGTATAGATGGACTAATAGAACAAGTCCCACACACAGCTAGAAGCCCAAATATTTCAAATATTTTTTCAGAGGTAGATGCAGAAAAAAATTATATTCAGTTTGCAACCTGATGGAGGTGAGTATAGATGGACTAATAGAACAAGTCCCACACACAGCTAGAAGGCCAAATATTTTTTCAGAGGTAGATGCAGATAAATATTATTTTTAATTTGCAGCCTGATGGAGGTCAGTATAGATGGACTAATAGAGAAAGTCCCACACACTGCTAGAAGGCCAAATATTTTTTCAGAGCTAGATGCAGACAAAAAATTATTTTGAATTTGCAACCTGATGGAGGTCAGTATAGATGGACTAATAGAGAAAGTCCCACACACTGCTAGAAGGCCAAATATTTTTTCAGAGCTAGATGCAGACAAAAAATTATTTTTAATTTGCAACCTGATGGAGGTCAGTATAGATGGACAAATAGAGAAAGTCCCACACACTGCTAGAAGGCCAAATATTTTTTCAGAGCTAGATGCAGAGAAAAAATTATTTTGAATTTGCAACCTGATGGAGGTCAGTATAGATGGACTAATAGAGAAAGTCCCACACACTGCTAGAAGGCCAAATATTTTTCAGAGCTAGATGCAGACAAAAAATTATTTTTAATTTGCAACCTGATGGAGGTCAGTATAGATGGACTAATAGAGAAAGTCCCACACACTGCTAGAAGGCCAAATATTTTTTCAGAGCTAGATGCAGACAAAAAATTATTTTTAGTTTGCAACCTGATGGAGGTCAGTATAGATGGACTAATAGAGAAAGTCCCCCACACTGCTAGAAGGCCAAATATTTTTTCAGAGCTAGATGCAGATATAAATTATTTTTAATTTGCAACCTGATGGAGGTCAGTATAGATCGACTAATAGAGAAAGTCCCACACACTGCTAGAAGGCCAAATATTTTTTCAGAGCTAGATGCAGACAAAAAATTATTTTGAATTTGCAACCTGATGGAGGTCAGTATAGATGGACTAATAGAGAAAGTCCCACACACTGCTAGAAGGCCAAATATTTTTTCAGAGCTAGATGCAGAAAAAAAATATATTCAGTTTGCAACCTGATGGAGGTCAGTATAGATGGACTAATAGAACAAGTCCCACACACAGCTAGAAGGTCAAATATTTGAAATATTTTTTCAGAGGTAGATGCAGATAAAAATTATTTTTAATTTGCAGCCTGATGGAGGTCTGTATAGATGGACTAATAGAGAAAGTCCCACACACTGCTAGAAGGCCAAATATTTTTTCAGAGCTAGATGTAGACAAAAAATTATTTTGAATTTGCAACCTGATGGAGGTCAGTATAGATGGACTAATAGAGAAAGTCCCACACACTGCTAGAAGGCCAAATATTTTTTCAGAGCTAGATGCAGACAAAAAATTATTTTTAATTTGCAACCTGATGGAGGTCAGTATAGATGGACAAATAGAGAAAGTCCCACACTGCTAGAAGGCCAAATATTTTTTCAGAGCTAGATGCAGACAAAAAATTATTTTTAATTTGCAACCTGATGGAGGTCAGTATAGATGGACTAATAGAGAAAGTCCCCCACACTGCTAGAAGGCCAAATATTTTTTCAGAGCTAGATGCAGATATAAATTATTTTTAATTTGCAACCTGATGGAGGTCAGTATAGATGGACTAATAGAGAAAGTCCCACACACTGCTAGAAGGCCAAATATTTTTTCAGAGCTAGATGCAGAAAAATTATTTTTAATTTGCAACCTGATGGAGGTCAGTATAGATGGACTAATAGAGAAAGTCCCACACACTGCTAGAAGGCCAAATATTTTTTCAGAGCTAGATGCAGAAAAAAAATATATTCAGTTTGCAACCTGATGGAGGTCAGTATAGATGGACTAATAGAACAAGTCCCACACACAGCTAGAAGCCCAAATATTTCAAATATTTTTTCAGAGGTAGATGCAGATAAAAATTATTTTTAATTTGCAACCTGATGGAGGTCAGTATAGATGGACTAATAGAGAAAGTCCCACACACTGCTAGAAGGCCAAATATTTTTTCAGAGCTAGATGCAGAAAAAAATTATATTCAGTTTGCAACCTGATGGAGGTCAGTATAGAAGGACTAATAGAATAAGTCCCACACACAGCTAGAAGGCCAAATATTTTTTCAGAGGTAGATGCAGATAAAAATTATTTTTAATTTGCAGCCTGATGGAGGTCAGTATAGATGGACTAATAGAGAAAGTCCCACACACTGCTAGAAGGCCAAATATTTTTTCAGAGCTAGATGCAGACAAAAAATTATTTTGAATTTGCAACCTGATGGAGGTCAGTATAGATGGACTAATAGAGAAAGTCCCACACACTGCTAGAAGGCCAAATATTTTTTCAGAGCTAGATGCAGACAAAAAATTATTTTTAATTTGCAACCTGATGGAGGTCAGTATAGATGGACTAATAGAGAAAGTCCCACACACTGCTAGAAGGCCAAATATTTTTTCAGAGCTAGATGCAGACAAAAAATTATTTTGAATTTGCAACCTGATGGAGGTCAGTATAGATGGACTAATAGAGAAAGTCCCACACACTGCTAGAAGGCCAAATATTTTTTCAGAGCTAGATGCAGACAAAAAATTATTTTTAATTTGCAACCTGATGGAGGTCAGTATAGATGGACTAATAGAGAAAGTCCCACACACTGCTAGAAGGCCAAATATATTTTCAGAGCTAGATGCAGATAAAAATTATTTTTAATTTGCAACTTGATGGAGGTCAGTATAGATGGACTAATAGAGAAAGTCCCACACACTGCTAGAAGGCCAAATATTTTTTCAGAGCTAGATGCAGAAAAAAATTATATTCAGTTTGCAACCTGATGGAGGTCAGTACAGATGGACTAATAGAACAAGTCCCACACACAGCTAGAAGGCCAAATATTTTTTCAGAGGTAGATGCAGATAAAAATTATTTTTAATTTGCAGCCTGATGGAGGTCAGTATAGATGGACTAATAGAGAAAGTCCCACACACTGCTAGAAGGCCAAATATTTTTTCAGAGCTAGATGCAGACAAAAAATTATTTTGAATTTGCAACCTGATGGAGGTCAGTATAGATGGACTAATAGAGAAAGTCCCACACACTGCTAGAAGGCCAAATATTTTTTCAGAGCTAGATGCAGACAAAAAATTATTTTTAATTTGCAACCTGATGGAGGTCAGTATAGATGGACTAATAGAGAAATTCCCACACACTGCTAGAAGGCCAAATATTTTTTCAGAGCTAGATGCAGATAAAAATTATTTTTAATTTGCAACCTGATGGAGGTCAGTATAGATGGACTAATAGAGAAAGTCCCACACACTGCTAGAAGGCCAAATATTTTTTCAGAGCTAGATGCAGAAAAAAATTATATTCAGTTTGCAACCTGATGGAGGTCATTATAGATGGACTAATAGAACAAGTCCCACACACTGCTAGAAGGCCAAATATTTTTTCAGAGGTAGATGCAGAAAAAAACTATATTCAGTTTGCAACCTGATGGAGGTCTGTATAGATGGATTAATAGAACAAGTCCCACACACAGCTACAAGCCCAAATATTTTTTCAGAGGTAGATGCAGAAAAAAACTATATTCAGTTTGCAACCTGATGGAGGTCTGTATAGATGGATTAATAGAACAAGTCCCACACACAGCTAGAAGCCCAATATTTTTTCAGAGGTAGGTGCAGAAAAAAAATATATTCAGTTTGCAACCTGATGGAGGTCAGTATAGATGGACTAATAGAGAAAGTCCCACACACTGCTAGAAGGCCAAATATTTTTTCAGAGCTAGATGCAGACAAACAATTATTTTTAATTTGCAACCTGATGGAGGTTAGTATAGATGGACTAATAGAGAAAGTCCCACACACTGCTAGAAGGCCAAATATTTTTTCAGAGGTAGATGCAGATAAAAATTATTTTTAATTTGCAACCTGATGGAGGTCAGTATAGATGGACTAATAGAGAAAGTCCCACACACTGCTAGAAGGCCAAATATTTTTTCAGAGCTAGATGCAGAAAAAAATTATATTCAGTTTGCAACCTGATGGAGGTCAGTATAGAAGGACTAATAGAATAAGTCCCACACACAGCTAGAAGGCCAAATATTTTTTCAGAGCTAGATGCAGACAAAAAATTATTTTGAATTTGCAACCTGATGGAGGTCAGTATAGATGGACTAATAGAGAAAGTCCCACACACTGCTAGAAGGCCAAATATTTTTTCAGAGCTAGATGCAGACAAAAAATTATTTTGAATATGGAACCTGATGGAGGTCAGTATAGATGGACTAATAGAGAAAGTCCCACACACTGCTAGAAGGCCAAATATTTTTTCAGAGCTAGATGCAGACAAAAAATTATTTTTAATTTGCAACCTGATGGAGGTCAGTATAGATGGACAAATAGAGAAAGTCCCACACACTGCTAGAAGGCCAAATATTTTTTCAGAGCTAGATGCAGACAAAAAATTATTTTGAATTTGCAACCTGATGGAGGTCAGTATAGATGGACTAATAGAGAAAGTCCCACACACTGCTAGAAGGCCAAATATTTTTTCAGAGCTAGATGCAGACAAAAAATTATTTTTAATTTGCAACCTGATGGAGGTCAGTATAGATGGACTAATAGAGAAAGTCAAACACACTGCTGGAAGGCCAAATATATTTTCAGAGCTAGATGCAGATAAAAATTATTTTTAATTTGCAACTTGATGGAGGTCAGTATAGATGGACTAATAGAGAAAGTCCCACACACTGCTAGAAGGCCAAATATTTTTTCAGAGCTAGATGCAGAAAAAAATTATATTCAGTTTGCAACCTGATGGAGGTCAGTACAGATGGACTAATAGAACAAGTCCCACACACAGCTAGAAGCCCAAATATTTTTTCAGAGGTAGATGCAGATAAAAATTATTTTTAATTTGCAGCCTGATGGAGGTCAGTATAGATGGACTAATAGAGAAAGTCCCACACACTGCTAGAAGGCCAAATATTTTTTCAGAGCTAGATGCAGGCAAAAAATTATTTTGAATTTGCAACCTGATGGAGGTCAGTATAGATGGACTAATAGAGAAAGTCCCACACACTGCTAGAAGGCCAAATATTTTTTCAGAGCTAGATGCAGACAAAAAATTATTTTTAATTTGCAACCTGATGGAGGTCAGTATAGATGGACTAATAGAGAAAGTCCCACACACTGCTAGAAGGCCAAATATTTTTTCAGAGCTAGATGCAGATAAAAATTATTTTTAATTTGCAACCTGATGGAGGTCAGTATTGATGGACTAATAGAGAAAGTCCCACACACTGCTAGAAGGCCAAATATTTTTTCAGAGCTAGATGCAGAAAAAAATTATATTCAGTTTGCAACCTGATGGAGGTCATTATAGATGGACTAATAGAACAAGTCCCACACACTGCTAGAAGGCCAAATATTTTTTCAGAGGTAGATGCAGAAAAAAATTATATTCAGTTTGCAACCTGATGGAGGTCTGTATAGATGGATTAATAGAACAAGTCCCACACACAGCTACAAGCCCAAATATTTTTTCAGAGGTAGATGCAGAAAAAAACTATATTCAGTTTGCAACCTGATGGAGGTCTGTATAGATGGATTAATAGAACAAGTCCCACACACAGCTAGAAGCCCAATATTTTTTCAGAGGTAGATGCAGAAAAAAAATATATTCAGTTTGCAACCTGATGGAGGTCAGTATAGATGGACTAATAGAGAAAGTCCCACACACTGCTAGAAGGCCAAATATTTTTTCAGAGCTAGATGCAGACAAACAATTATTTTTAATTTGCAACCTGATGGAGGTTAGTTTAGATGGACTAATAGAGAAAGTCCCACACACTGCTAGAAGGCCAAATATTTTTTCAGAGCTAGATGCAGATATAAATTATTTTTAATTTTCAACCTGATGGAGGTCAGTATAGATGGACTAATAGAGAAAGTCCCACACACTGCTAGAAGGCCAAATATTTTTTCAGAGCTAGATGCAGAAAAAAATTATATTCAGTTTGCAACCTGATGGAGGTCAGTATAGATGGACTAATAGAACTAGTCCCACACACAGCTAGAAGGCCAAATATTTTTCAGAGGTAGATGCAGATAAAAATTATTTTTAATTTGCAGCCTGATGGAGGTCAGTATAGATGGACTAATAGAGAAAGTCCCACACACTGCTAGAAGGCCAAATATTTTTTCAGAGCTAGATGCAGACAAAAAATTATTTTGAATTCGGAACCTGATGGAGGTCAGTATAGATGGACTAATAGAGAAAGTCCCACACACTGCTAGAAGGCCAAATATTTTTTCAGAGCTAGATGCAGACAAAAAATTATTTTTAATTTGCAACCTGATGGAGGTCAGTATAGATGGACAAATAGAGAAAGTCCCACACACTGCTAGAAGGCCAAATATTTTTTCAGAGCTAGATGCAGACAAAAAATTATTTTGAATTTGCAACCTGATGGAGGTCAGTATATTTGGACTAATAGAGAAAGTCCCACACACTGCTAGAAGGCCAAATATTTTTTCAGAGCTAGATGCAGACAAAAAATTATTTTTAATTTGCAACCTGATGGAGGTCAGTATAGATGGACTAATAGAGAAAGTCCCACACACTGCTAGAAGGCCAAATATATTTTCAGAGCTAGATGCAGATAAAAATTATTTTTAATTTGCAACTTGATGGAGGTCAGTATAGATGGACTAATAGAGAAAGTCCCACACACTGCTAGAAGGCCAAATATTTTTTCAGAGCTAGATGCAGAAAAAAATTATATTCAGTTTGCAACCTGATGGAGGTCAGTACAGATGGACTAATAGAACAAGTCCCACACACAGCTAGAAGCCCAAATATTTTTTCAGAGGTAGATGCAGATAAAAATTATTTTTAATTTGCAGCCTGATGGAGGTCAGTATAGATGGACTAATAGAGAAAGTCCCACACACTGCTAGAAGGCCAAATATTTTTTCAGAGCTAGATGCAGGCAAAAAATTATTTTGAATTTGCAACCTGATGGAGGTCAGTATAGATGGACTAATAGAGAAAGTCCCACACACTGCTAGAAGGCCAAATATTTTTTCAGAGCTAGATGCAGACAAAAAATTATTTTTAATTTGCAACCTGATGGAGGTCAGTATAGATGGACTAATAGAGAAAGTCCCACACACTGCTAGAAGGCCAAATATTTTTTCAGAGCTAGATGCAGACAAACAATTATTTTTAATTTGCAACCTGATGGAGGTTAGTTTAGATGGACTAATAGAGAAAGTCCCACACACTGCTAGAAGGCCAAATATTTTTTCAGAGCTAGATGCAGATATAAATTATTTTTAATTTGCAACCTGATGGAGGTCAGTATAGATGGACTAATAGAGAAAGTCCCACACACTGCTAGAAGGCCAAATATTTTTTCAGAGCTAGATGCAGAAAAAAATTATATTCAGTTTGCAACCTGATGGAGGTCAGTATAGATGGACTAATAGAACTAGTCCCACACACAGCTAGAAGCCCAAATATTTTTTCAGAGGTAGATGCAGAAAAAAATTATATTCAGTTTGCAACCTGATGGAGGTCTGTATAGATGGATTAATAGAACAAGTCCCAGACACAGCTAGAAGCCCAATATTTTTTGAGAGGTAGGTGCAGAAAAAAAATATATTCAGTTTGCAACCTGATGGAGGTCAGTATAGATGGACTAATAGAGAAAGTCCCACACACTGCTAGAAGGCCAAATATTTTTTCAGAGCTAGATGCAGACAAACAATTATTTTTAATTTGCAACCTGATGGAGGTTAGTATAGATGGACTAATAGAGAAAGTCCCACACACTGCTAGAAGGCCAAATATTTTTTCAGAGGTAGATGCAGATAAAAATTATTTTTAATTTGCAACCTGATGGAGGTCAGTATAGATGGACTAATAGAGAAAGTCCCACACACTGCTAGAAGGCCAAATATTTTTTCAGAGCTAGATGCAGAAAAAAATTATATTCAGTTTGCAACCTGATGGAGGTCAGTATAGAAGGACTAATAGAATAAGTCCCACACACAGCTAGAAGGCCAAATATTTTTTCAGAGCTAGATGCAGACAAAAAATTATTTTGAATTTGCAACCTGATGGAGGTCAGTATAGATGGACTAATAGAGAAAGTCCCACACACTGCTAGAAGGCCAAATATTTTTTCAGAGCTAGATGCAGACAAAAAATTATTTTGAATTTGGAACCTGATGGAGGTCAGTATAGATGGACTAATAGAGAAAGTCCCACACACTGCTAGAAGGCCAAATATTTTTTCAGAGCTAGATGCAGACAAAAAATTATTTTTAATTTGCAACCTGATGGAGGTCAGTATAGATGGACAAATAGAGAAAGTCCCACACACTGCTAGAAGGCCAAATATTTTTTCAGAGCTAGATGCAGACAAAAAATTATTTTGAATTTGCAACCTGATGGAGGTCAGTATAGATGGACTAATAGAGAAAGTCCCACACACTGCTAGAAGGCCAAATATTTTTTCAGAGCTAGATGCAGACAAAAAATTATTTTTAATTTGCAACCTGATGGAGGTCAGTATAGATGGACTAATAGAGAAAGTCAAACACACTGCTAGAAGGCCAAATATATTTTCAGAGCTAGATGCAGATAAAAATTATTTTTAATTTGCAACTTGATGGAGGTCAGTATAGATGGACTAATAGAGAAAGTCCCACACACTGCTAGAAGGCCAAATATTTTTTCAGAGCTAGATGCAGAAAAAAATTATATTCAGTTTGCAACCTGATGGAGGTCAGTACAGATGGACTAATAGAACAAGTCCCACACACAGCTAGAAGCCCAAATATTTTTTCAGAGGTAGATGCAGATAAAAATTATTTTTAATTTGCAGCCTGATGGAGGTCAGTATAGATGGACTAATAGAGAAAGTCCCACACACTGCTAGAAGGCCAAATATTTTTTCAGAGCTAGATGCAGGCAAAAAATTATTTTGAATTTGCAACCTGATGGAGGTCAGTATAGATGGACTAATAGAGAAAGTCCCACACACTGCTAGAAGGCCAAATATTTTTTCAGAGCTAGATGCAGACAAAAAATTATTTTTAATTTTCAACCTGATGGAGGTCAGTATAGATGGACTAATAGAGAAAGTCCCACACACTGCTAGAAGGCCAAATATTTTTTCAGAGCTAGATGCAGATAAAAATTATTTTTAATTTGCAACCTGATGGAGGTCAGTATTGATGGACTAATAGAGAAAGTCCCACACACTGCTAGAAGGCCAAATATTTTTTCAGAGCTAGATGCAGAAAAAAATTATATTCAGTTTGCAACCTGATGGAGGTCATTATAGATGGACTAATAGAACAAGTCCCACACACTGCTAGAAGGCCAAATATTTTTTCAGAGGTAGATGCAGAAAAAAATTATATTCAGTTTGCAACCTGATGGAGGTCTGTATAGATGGATTAATAGAACAAGTCCCACACACAGCTACAAGCCCAAATATTTTTTCAGAGGTAGATGCAGAAAAAAACTATATTCAGTTTGCAACCTGATGGAGGTCTGTATAGATGGATTAATAGAACAAGTCCCACACACAGCTAGAAGCCCAATATTTTTTCAGAGGTAGATGCAGAAAAAAAATATATTCAGTTTGCAACCTGATGGAGGTCAGTATAGATGGACTAATAGAGAAAGTCCCACACACTGCTAGAAGGCCAAATATTTTTTCAGAGCTAGATGCAGACAAACAATTATTTTTAATTTGCAACCTGATGGAGGTTAGTTTAGATGGACTAATAGAGAAAGTCCCACACACTGCTAGAAGGCCAAATATTTTTTCAGAGCTAGATGCAGATATAAATTATTTTTAATTTTCAACCTGATGGAGGTCAGTATAGATGGACTAATAGAGAAAGTCCCACACACTGCTAGAAGGCCAAATATTTTTTCAGAGCTAGATGCAGAAAAAAATTATATTCAGTTTGCAACCTGATGGAGGTCAGTATAGATGGACTAATAGAACTAGTCCCACACACAGCTAGAAGGCCAAATATTTTTCAGAGGTAGATGCAGATAAAAATTATTTTTAATTTGCAGCCTGATGGAGGTCAGTATAGATGGACTAATAGAGAAAGTCCCACACACTGCTAGAAGGCCAAATATTTTTTCAGAGCTAGATGCAGACAAAAAATTATTTTGAATTCGGAACCTGATGGAGGTCAGTATAGATGGACTAATAGAGAAAGTCCCACACACTGCTAGAAGGCCAAATATTTTTTCAGAGCTAGATGCAGACAAAAAATTATTTTTAATTTGCAACCTGATGGAGGTCAGTATAGATGGACAAATAGAGAAAGTCCCACACACTGCTAGAAGGCCAAATATTTTTTCAGAGCTAGATGCAGACAAAAAATTATTTTGAATTTGCAACCTGATGGAGGTCAGTATATTTGGACTAATAGAGAAAGTCCCACACACTGCTAGAAGGCCAAATATTTTTTCAGAGCTAGATGCAGACAAAAAATTATTTTTAATTTGCAACCTGATGGAGGTCAGTATAGATGGACTAATAGAGAAAGTCCCACACACTGCTAGAAGGCCAAATATATTTTCAGAGCTAGATGCAGATAAAAATTATTTTTAATTTGCAACTTGATGGAGGTCAGTATAGATGGACTAATAGAGAAAGTCCCACACACTGCTAGAAGGCCAAATATTTTTTCAGAGCTAGATGCAGAAAAAAATTATATTCAGTTTGCAACCTGATGGAGGTCAGTACAGATGGACTAATAGAACAAGTCCCACACACAGCTAGAAGCCCAAATATTTTTTCAGAGGTAGATGCAGATAAAAATTATTTTTAATTTGCAGCCTGATGGAGGTCAGTATAGATGGACTAATAGAGAAAGTCCCACACACTGCTAGAAGGCCAAATATTTTTTCAGAGCTAGATGCAGGCAAAAAATTATTTTGAATTTGCAACCTGATGGAGGTCAGTATAGATGGACTAATAGAGAAAGTCCCACACACTGCTAGAAGGCCAAATATTTTTTCAGAGCTAGATGCAGACAAAAAATTATTTTTAATTTGCAACCTGATGGAGGTCAGTATAGATGGACTAATAGAGAAAGTCCCACACACTGCTAGAAGGCCAAAAATTTTTTCAGAGCTAGATGCAGATAAAAATTATTTTTAATTTGCAACCTGATGGAGGTCAGTATAGATGGACTAATAGAGAAAGTTCCACACACTGCTAGAAGGCCAAATATTTTTTCAGAGCTAGATGCAGAAAAAAATTATATTCAGTTTGCAACCTGATGGAGGTCATTATAGATGGACTAATAGAACAAGTCCCACACACTGCTAGAAGGCCAAATATTTTTTCAGAGGTAGATGCAGAAAAAAATTATATTCAGTTTGCAACCTGATGGAGGTCTGTATAGATGGATTAATAGAACAAGTCCCACACACAGCTACAAGCCCAAATATTTTTTCAGAGGTAGATGCAGAAAAAAACTATATTCAGTTTGCAACCTGATGGAGGTCTGTATAGATGGATTAATAGAACAAGTCCCACACACATCTAGAAGCCCAATATTTTTTCAGAGGTAGATGCAGAAAAAAAATATATTCAGTTTGCAACCTGATGGAGGTCAGTATAGATGGACTAATAGAGAAAGTCCCACACACTGCTAGAAGGCCAAATATTTTTTCAGAGCTAGATGCAGACAAACAATTATTTTTAATTTGCAACCTGATGGAGGTTAGTTTAGATGGACTAATAGAGAAAGTCCCACACACTGCTAGAAGGCCAAATATTTTTTCAGAGCTAGATGCAGATATAAATTATTTTTAATTTGCAACCTGATGGAGGTCAGTATAGATGGACTAATAGAGAAAGTCCCACACACTGCTAGAAGGCCAAATATTTTTTCAGAGCTAGATGCAGAAAAAAATTATATTCAGTTTGCAACCTGATGGAGGTCAGTATAGATGGACTAATAGAACTAGTCCCACACACAGCTAGAAGCCCAAATATTTTTTCAGAGGTAGATGCAGAAAAAAATTATATTCAGTTTGCAACCTGATGGAGGTCTGTATAGATGGATTAATAGAACAAGTCCCACACACAGCTAGAACCCCAATATTTTTTCAGAGGTAGATGCAGAAAAAAAATATATTCAGTTTGCAACCTGATGGAGGTCAGTATAGATGGACTAATAGAGAAAGTCCCACACACTGCTAGAAGGCCAAATATTTTTTCAGAGCTAGATGCAGACAAAAAATAATTTTTAATTTGCAACCTGATGGAGGTCAGTATAGATGGACTAATAGAGAAAGTCCCACACACTGCTAGAAGGCCAAATATTTTTTCAGAGCTAGATGCAGATATAAATTATTTTTAATTTGCAACCTGATGGAGGTCAGTATAGAGGGACTAATAGAGAAAGTCCCACACACTGCTAGAAGGCCAAATATTTTTTCAGAGCTAGATGCAGATAAAAATTATTTTTAATTTGCAACCTGATGGAGGTCAGTATAGATGGACTAATAGAGAAAGTCCCACACACTGCTAGAAGGCCAAATATTTTTTCAGAGCTAGATGCAGAAAAAAATTATATTCAGTTTGCAACCTGATGGAGGTCAGTATAGATGGACTAATAGAACAAGTCCCACACACAGCTAGAAGCCCAAATATTTTTTCAGAGGTAGATGCAGATAAAAATTATTTTTAATTTGCAACCTGATGGAGGTCAGTATAGATGGACTAATAGAATAATGCTATGCCGAAAAGATTTTACTTCACTAGGTGCAGTAAAAAAATTGGTATTCTATGCACAGGTGGTATATCTTGCAACTCAGATAGGCTACTCCACTGACTAACACACTCTGCAATAGGCCAAAAAGGATTAGCTTTGCTAGATTCAGCCAAATGCTGTGAAAAAAACTTGCACAGCACTGGCACTGACCTGCCTGGCAAAAACTGATAGGAACTGATGTAACCTAGTCCTGAAAAGGACTGCAATTACAATTAGTCTTTACTCCCACAATCTATCTATTTAAGAGCACAGACCTGCCTGATAAAAGTCGTAGGAAATGCTGTAACCTAGTCCTTAAAAGGACTGCAATCACAACTATTCCCTACTCCCAAGCTATCTGTAGATTTGTGCGAAAATTGGCTTGAAATTAACAAGGTATAGCGCACACAGCAACAGTGGTGCCGTCTAACACGCAGCTGCAGCAGTGAGAAAATGGTGGCGACGGGGAAAATGGCTTGGTCTTATAGGGCAAGGACATGTGACATACACTGCCAATGACACATGCCCTTGCTTGTGTGAAAAAAAGCACTTCGCTCCGTGTGTGCGCTGCTGATAGGCTGACAGATTGCACCTCCCCACTGTAAATGCGGGAAAGTGAAAAAAAATGGAGATCTTCATTATTCCTGCAGAGATCCATCCCCTGCCCACCCCCCCACCCCGCTGTACACTCAAACTGCGTATTAACATTAATTTTCATCATTACTGAGAAAAAATCCAGTTATGATTTTGGTGCACGAACAGTTATCGAACATAACCTCGAACAGCCGAATTTTTCTCAAATCGTTCGTGTTCGCCGAACGGCTCGGACACCGCCCAAAACAGCTCGAATTTGAGATTGGCGAACAGTTCGAGTCGAACAACGCTCATCTCTAGTCTTAAACGAAAATACAATAAACAAGCATTTTTAAAAGAAAAAAAATCTTGTTGTTCACCAAAAAATAGATCAGGCAGACGTACCTTTGGCTCCACAAAATTTGCTCCAGAACAGCTACTCACGTGTTGTTGGAGCTCGGCCACCCCCAGAGAGAGTCCCTGCAAGCGTTGAGCCAAATCTTGAACCGAGACCCTGATGGAAACTGGAGGTCTTTCCTTAGAGAAATTTTTTTTTTAGGCTGGACTTACTGTTATGATCTGCTACAAGCACTAAGGAAAGACAGGAGATCTGTCCCTACAATAGAACTAAACTGGATCCCTACGATGTAACGGGGAACCTGATCCTGCGATCAGACCCGCTAACGTCCTCAGCTAGTCTGTACGAAGACCTATAGATGCAAGGGAGGGATCCCTACAAGATCTAGGGACTGGGATAAAGTTGGACACCTCCTAGCAGAAATTGTAGCAGTAAAAGACAAACACACAACATAGAACATAGAGGTCAGAAGACCTAGCAAAACTAACAGAGAAAGGTAACAGAGCACCAAGCTAGCTCAAGAGTAGTAATACAATGAAGTCCAGCAAGGCCAGGAGGGCGGAGCCGGATTAAATAGGCAAAAAAGGTCATGTGACCAGCAAACTAGAAAAAAAACAACAGGAGAGTTCTAACAGTACCCCCTCTTCTAAGAGGATCCTCCGGATCCCCTAGTCCTGGGCTTATCAGGAAACCTCCTGTGAAACGCTCTGACTAGTCTGGAAGCAGAAACATCATCCGCCCTCACCCATGAGTTATCCTCGGGTCCGAAAACCCTTCCAAGCGACGAGATACTGCAAACTCCCTCTATACCGTCTAGAATTTAGGATGCGGGAAATTTCATATTCCCCGTCCTCCACCACCGGAGGAACAGTGGCAGAGGCGTCACCAACCGACACATCAGCTCTTTTCAACAGAGAAACATGAAACACCGGATTAATCTTCCAGGAGGTAGGAACCTCCAACCTAACAGCAGATTGGTTAACTATCTGAAGCACCTTAAAGGGCCCTACAAACTTGGGACCCAATTTTTTAGAAGGAATCCTCAATCGCAGATTCTTAGAGGACAACCAAACCATGTCAACAATAGCAAACGAAACCTCTTGCCGTTTCCTATCAAAGTACCTCTTAGATTTTTTGTTAGCCTCCTGAATATTATCACGCACATCCGTCCAAACTCTCTCCAAATCACCGGAAAAACTCTCCTCCTCAGGCACAGCCGATACCAATTTGGAGAATGACCCAAAAGACGGATTTCTCCCAGAACAACAACAAAAAAGGCGAACACCCAGCAGAAGAGGATGTATGGTTGTTAAGAGCAAATTCAGCAAGTGGCAGAAATTCAGACCACCCCTCTTGATTGTCTGCCACAAAGCAACGCAAGAACTGCTCAACATCCTGGTTCTTTCTTTCTGTCTGGCCATTAGACTCAGGATGATATCCGGATGAAAACGACAAATGAACTCCCAACCTGTCACAAAAGGCATGCCAAAAACGAGCCACGAACTGAGGTCCCCTATCAGAAACAATGTCAGTAGGAACGCCATGGAGTCTGACAATTTCCTTGACAAAGGCCTTAGCGAGTGTCTTAGCGCAGGGCAGTTTGATGAAGGGAACCAAGTGACACATCTTGCTAAAACGGTCCACGACCACCCAGATGACCGTGAAACCTTCAGAGGGGGGAAGGTCAGTAATAAAGTCCATAGCCAGATGTGTCCAAGGTGCACTAGGAACCTCCAGAGGGCAAAGCAACCCCGCAGCAGGAGCATGTGAAGACTTAGATCTAGCACACACAGTACATTGACGCACCCACTTAATGACTTCCTTCTGCCATCCAGGCCACCAAAAACTGCGACCCACAAGTCTCTTGGTCTCAGAAATTCCTGGATGACCTGCCAACCGAGACTCATGACACTCAACAAACAAATCTCTCCTAAAAGTCCTAGGCACAAACAACCTCCCATGGGGAGTGTTAGATGGGGCATTCTCCTGAGCTTTAAGAATCTCATCCTCCAAAACGGAGTCCAAAGCAGCAATCACAACACCTTCTTGTAAAATGCTCTCCTCCTCCTCCTCAGCACCGACCATGGGAGAAAAGCTGAGAGACAAAGCATCAGCTTTAACATTCTTGGTAGCCGGGATGTAAGTAACGGAAAAATTAAACCGCGAGAAAAAAAGTGCCCACCTAGCCTGACGGGCATTCAAGCTCTTGGCAGCATCAAGATAGATCAGATTTTTATGATCAGTGAAAACCTGAATGGGAAATTCAGCACCTTCCAAGAGATGACGCCAGTGTTCGAATGCGAGTTTAATAGCCAGCAATTCCCGATTACCAATATCGTAATTAAGTTCAGTCTCAGAATTTTTTTTTGAAAAAAAGGCACAGGGATGTACTCCATCCTTGCTTTCCTGAGACAACACCGCACCGACCCCCACAGAAGAAGCATCAACCTCAACCAAAAACGGCTTAGTCACATCAGGCTGCATAAGGATGGGAGCAGAGGTGAACCTCTCCTTTAGAAACACAAAAGCTTCAATGGCCTCAGAAGTCCACTGAACCGCATTAGCACCTTTCCTGGTGAGATCGGTCAGCGGTTTGACAATAATAGAAATTTTTTTATGAATTTTCTGTAATAATTGGCGAAACCCAAAAACCTCTGTATCGAATTCAAACCAATAGGCCTAGGCCATTCCTGCACAGCTTGAACTTTAACCGGGTCCATCTCAAAACCTTCACTGGAGATAATGTAACCCAAAAAACTAATTCTCTGTACAGCGAACTCACATTTCTCTAGCTTAGCGAAAAGCGAATTGTACATTAATAACTGTAAAACCTCACGTACGCTCCGCCAATGAGACTCCAGATCAGGCGAATAAATCAGAATGTCATCCAAATACACAACCACATTTTTGCCGATCAAAGGTCTAAGGATGTCATTAATAAGATTCTGAAAAAATGCTGGAGCATTGGTAAGACCAAAAGGCATAACCAGATTCTCAAAATGACCCACAGGAGTGTTAAAAGCAGTCTTCCATTCATCACCCTCCTTCATGCTCAACAAATTGTATGCCCTCCGGAGATCAATTTTAGAGAACCACTTAGCCCCCACTAACTGGTTAAACAAACCAGGAATCAATGGCAGTGGGTAAGGATTGCGTACAGTAATTTTATTAATCTCACGAAGGTCCAGACAAGGACGTAAACCGCCATCTTTTTTTTTTTAGAAAAAAAAATCCAACAGCCACAGGAGACTTGGAAGGCCTAATGTGACCGGCAGCCAAGCTTGTCTGTATGTATTCCTCCAAAGCCTTTCTCTCAGGAATAGTAAGATTAAATAAACGACTTTTAGGAAGAGTCGCTCCAGGGACAAATTCAATGGTACAATCATAGTCTCTATGGGGAGGCAAAATTTGTGACTCCTCCTCAGAAAAAACTCTCCAAAAATCCTGAATAGGTACAGGTAATTCCCCTTTATCCACCGCAGAAATACATCCATTACAACACTTGTCATAACATTTAGGGCTCCTGGACTTAATTTCATTGTTAGACCAATCCAGTACAGGATTGTGCAATTGTAACCAGGGCAACCCCAAAATTACTGGAGAAGGCAAATTATTTAATACTACCAAATCCAAATTCTCTTGATGAATACCATTAATAGTGAGGGGAAATTCACAGACCTTGTGAGTAACACTCTTCAAGGGAGAGCCATCAACAGAAACCACAGCAATAGGGGATGACAAAGGTTTAGGTTTTAATTTAAGTTTTTCCATGAATCCCCCATCAATCACATTCAGAGTAGAACCACAATCCACAAATACCCGAAATTCAATTAATTCTTCCTGAGCAGCGGTAGTAGCAGATAGGAATACTCCCTTAATATTTAAACAGGCTATACGTGCATGACTGACCATTTTTTTTTCTTTGTTCATACGAAGCACACAGTTCTTAATGAAATGACCAGAATTTCCGCAATAGAAGCACAAACCTCCGGAAAGCCTGCGGTCTTTTTCCTGAGAGCGGGGTGCCATCGCCCCAATCTCCATCGGCTCTCCTTTGTCAGCACAGACCCTCTCAAGACTCGGAGCTGACATGGCAGAGGATTTACTCTCATTAACCCTTGAACGCAGTCTCCTGTCCACCCGTATAGCTAATTGCATTGCCTCCTGCAAGTTTCCAGGTGTGGGATAAGCAATCAGCAAATCCTTAACCCTTTCACCTAGCCCTGCAAGAAACAAACTTTTCAAAGCTGAATCGTTCCACCCCACCTGGGCAGACCACCGACGGAAGTGAGAACAATATTTTTCCACATTACCTGATCCCTGCCTCAGATGTCTCAATTCAGACTCAGCAGATGAGACACGATCAGGATCATCGTACAACAAACCCAAAGCAGAAAAAAAACTATCCACTGATCTAAAGCACGGATCACTAGGTTGGAGAGAAAAGGCCCATCCCTGAGGATCTTTGCGCAAAAGTGACATTATGAACCCTATGCGCTGTGATTCATCACCAGAGGATCTGGGTCTTAAACGAAAATACAATAAACAAGCATTTTTAGAAGAAAAAAATTCTTGTTGTTCACCAAAAAATAGATCAGGCAGAAGTACCTTTGGCTCCACAAAATGTGCTCCAGAACAGCTACTCACGTGTTGTTGGAGCTCAGCCACCCCCAGAGAGAGTCCCTGCAAGCGTTGAGCCAAATCTTGAACCGAGACCATGATGGAAACTGGAGGTCTTTCCTTAGAGAAATTTTTTTTTTAGGCTGGACTTACTGTTATGATCTGCTACAAGCACTAAGGAAAGACAGGAGATCTGTCCCTACGATAGAACTAAACTGGATCCCTACGATGTAACGGGGAACCTGATCCTGCGATCAGACCCGCTAACGTCCTCAGCTAGTCTGTACGAAGACCTATAGATGCAAGGGCGGGATCCCTACAAGATCTAGGGACTGGGATAAAGTTGGACACCTCCTAGCAGAAATTGTAGAGGTAAAAGACAAACACACAACATAGAACATAGAGGTCAGAAGACCTAGCAAAACTAACAGAGAAAGGTAACAGAGCACCAAGCTAGCTCAAGAGTAGTAATACAATGAAGTCCAGCAAGGCCAGGAGGGCGGAGCCGGATTAAATAGGCAAAAAAGGTCATGTGACCAGCAAACTAGAAAAAAAACAACAGGAGAGTTCTAACACAAGGCCTGTGGTGACATTATGATCACATGACAGGTCACATGATCATGATGTCACTACAGGTCCTGAACCAGTCTCTACATCGTAAGCTTTACTGATAATGCCTTTATCAGTGAAGCTCCTGCTGTAGAAGCTGAGTGGCCCCCAAGGGAGTGAGGGCCATAGGCAGATGCCTAGACTGCCCTGCCCTAACTCCGGCCTGCTCGAACCCCCATAGAAAAGAATGGGGGCCCAAACTTTTCAGCTGGAAAATTCTCTCTCTCCCTCTCTCCTTCCCCGGAACTCCAAACATTGCAACAGACTTCCGGAAGAAGTCCGCGTTTGGTGTTTAGCACCAGACACTAACTGTCTGGTACAAACCTTAAACTTTTAAGTTTGGGTTTGCTCATCTCTATTTATAATTCTAATCTTTCTTCTGCTTTCTCCTCTGAACCGATTTATGACCATACGGAAAACAAAGGTGACCTATGTGGTCAAATCAGCTGAGAGGAGTTGAGAAGAAGGAAAATACGACTTTCAAATTCTCCCATCAAAATGAGCTCAGTCATGGATTCTCAGGTATCTGATTTTGCAGCCAGCAATAAACTGTGCAACATCGAAACTATGGAGCAAAACATTTAATAAAACCATTCACAGAAAAAGACATAAAAAAAAAATCACAGAAAAAAAGCAACTATATTTGCCAACACACAGAATATCGCAGGCCCCCATGATAAAGGCTTATGCAGCAAAGGTGTAAAATACTGGTGAAACAACCACTCACACACAGACCATTCATGGAAGGGGTGGTTGACTAGTATTAAAAATGCACACAGGTAAGGCTTGTATAGGGCGCCAGTCACACAGATATGTGTAGTGCACAGTGTCTGGCTTACAGACTATGGGATCGCTCACACCACCGTATAAATCAGATGAGTGCTATCTGATTTTTTTACCACTTGGACCAATTTTATTCAATGGGGGAGTAGTGATGACCATTTTTTTCACTGACAATCTGTATGTCAAAAAAATTGCAGCATGCTGAGATTTCACTCTGAGATCGAATGGGTGTGAGAAAAAAAATGGATGCTATATGGAGCCACAGTACAGATACATTGCAAATCTGTAACATAGGAAATTGTAAATGGTCCTGTAAACAATTAACCCCTTTACCTCCAAGGGTGGTTTGCACATTAATGACCAGGCCAATTTTTACAATTCTGACCACTGTCACTTTATGAGGTAATAACTCTGGAGCGCTTCAACAGATCCCACTGATTCTGAGATTGTTTTTTCGTGACGTATTGTACTTCATGATAGTGGTAAAATTTCTTCAATATGACTTGCGTTATTTGTGAAAAAAATTGGAAATTTGGCAAAAATTTTCAAAATTTTGCAATTTTCAAAATTTGAATTTTTATGCCATTAAATCAGAGAGATGTGTCACACAAAATAGTTAATAAATAACATTTTCCACATATCTACTTTACATCAGCAAAATTTGGGAGCCAAAATTTTTTGGGGTTCGGAAATTATAAGGGTTAAAAGTTGACTAGCGATTTCTCATTTTTCCAACAAAATTTACAAAATCATTTTTTTAGGGACCACAGTACATTTGAAGTGACTTTGAAGGGCCTTTATGACAGAAAATACCCACAAGTGACACCATTCTAAAAACTGCACCCCTCAAGGTGCTCAAAACCACATTCAAGAAGTTTATTAACCCTGCAGATGCTTCTCAGGAATTTTTGGAATGTCGAAGAAAAAAATGAACTTTTATTTTTTTCACTAAAATGTTACTTCAGACCCAATTTTTTTATTTTTGCAACGGTAACAGGAAAAAATGGACCACGAAATTTGTTGTGCAATTTCTACTGAGTAAACCAATACCCCATATGTGGGAGGAAACCATTGTTTGGCGCACCGCAGGATTCGGAAGGGAAGGAGAGCCATTTGACTTTTTGAATGTAAAATTTGCTTGACTAATTAGCGGACGTCATGTCGCCTTTGGGGAGTCCCTGATGTGCCTAAACAGTGGAAACCCCCCACAAGTGACACCATTTTGGAAACTAGACCCCTCAGGGAACTTATCTAAATGTGTAGTGAGCACCTTGAACCCCCAGGTGCTTCACAGAAGTTTATAACATTCAGCTGTAAAAATAAAATTTTCACATTTTTCCCACAAAAATGTTTTTCAGCCCCCAATTTTGCATTTTCATAAGGGTAACTGGAGAAATTGCACAATGCAATTTGTTGTGCAATTTCTCCTGAGTATGCCGATACCCCATATGTGGAGAAAAAACACTGTTTGGGTTCACGACAGGGTTCAGAAGGGAAGGAGCACTGTGTGACTTTTTGAACGCAAAATTGACTGGAATCGAGAGCGGAGGCCATGTTGCGTTTGGAGAGCCCCTGATGCGCTTAAACAGTGGAAACCCCCCACAAGTGACCCCATTTTGGAAACTAGACCCTTCAAGGTTTTTATTAAGGGGTATAGTGAACATTTTGAACCTAGAGATACGACACAGAATATGATAATATTAGGTCATCATATTGAATAAGTTGTCATTAGACTTGAGCGCAAGTGCTCGCCACTTGAGTTTGCATCGAGTACTCGGGTATGCACCAAGTATCGTGGGTGCTCGAGTTACATGCTCGAGTCCCCACCCCGCAAGTTTCACAATTGTTAGATACCCCAAAAAAATGTATTATATGTTATATTATGTATTATAGCCACGAAACATATGGGGCAGAGACTCAAGCATGTCACTCAAGCACATGTAATACTCGGTGCATACTCGAGCACCTGATGCAAACTCAAGTAGCGAGCACTTGCGCTCAACAGTAGTATTGACGTCATTTTTTTTTTACTTTTGAAAAAATCCCAACCCCAACACAACCCTAACCCCAATCCTAATACAATCCCAACCTTAGCACAACCTAACCCCAACCCTAATACAATTCTAACCCTAGCACAACCCTAACCTTAACCCTAGCACAACCCTAACCCTAGCACAACCCTAACCCTAACCTTAGCACAGCCCTAACCCTAACACAACCCTAACCCTAGCACAACCCTAACCCTAGCACATCCCTAACCCTAACCCTAGCACAACTCTAGCCTTAACCCTAGCACAACCCTAACCCTAGCACATCACTAACCCTAGCACAACCCTAACTCTAGCACAACCCTAAACCTAGAGTTTATTTACGTCGTTCCTCGTGCGGTATAAGTGTTTAGATGACTTTATTCTTCGGGTCGGTGCGAATACAGCGATACCAGATTCATATTGGGTTTTTATGATTGACAGCTGTCACACACTAAAAAAACCTTTTTTTGACAAAGACTACTTTTTGCATCGCCATATTTTGAGAGCTATAATTTTTCCATACTTCTGCCGACAGAGTCATGTAAGGGCTTGTTTTTTACGGGACAAGCTGACTTTTTTCTTGGTACCATTTTCGGCACATGACATTTTTTTAATCTCTTTCTATTCCGATTTTTGGGAGGCACTAAAGGGGTTAACCAGTGGGACAGTTTTATAGGTCAGGTCATTACGGACGCGACGATACCAAATATGTGTACTTTTATTGTTTTTTTTTTCACTATAATATTTATTCATGGGTACAGTTTATTTTTATTTTTTTGGACTATTTTTTCATTTTTTAATAAATATGTTTACAATTTTTTTTTTCACTTTCTGACACTTTTTTTCAACTCTTACACTTTGTCCCACTATGGGACTTTGATTTGTTGCAGGCTGATCGCATGCACAGCATAAGGATGAATCATCACCCCCTATGCTGTGCAGGCTGCAGCCCCTGCACACACAAGTTAGGTAGAACATGCACTGAGCACGATCTACCTATCTTGCTGATGCATGGTGACCTGGATGTCGTCATGACATCGGGTCACCATAGCAACTATCCGGACCCGGCATACACAGCGCGGGACGCTGGATAGAGGTAAGAGGCGCCCTCTTACCAGTGCCTGCACCGGAAATGCTGCGATTAACTTCAATCGTAGCATTTCGGGGGTTAATGTGCTGGGAGTGGTGTGGGACCGCTCTTAGCACGTAGTACCGGGAGTCAGCTGTGACAATCAGCTGACACCCGGCAGCGATCGCGCCAGCGCAACCTCTGTGCGGGTGCGATTGCCAGGGCGTAATAATACGTATCTGGTCCAATAGGCCCAGGGCACAGATATGTATTATTATGCCCCACATCAGAAAAGCGTTAATAGCTGCCGAGTATAAAAAACAATTAATTGTATATAGTCGGCAAGTAAAAAAGAAATTGTCACACTTTTCTGAAGGAAAATTGCACTGAATGTTATACTGACATGTGAGCCCAGCCTATTAGTGAAGCCCCTACTATTGAATCAGGCGGACTGCCCAGAATTATATCAGTGCATCCTACAAGGAGAGACACCCCAGTTCAATAAGAAAACACTAACGTACCTGGCTGCATAATGAAAAGATAAAAAAAGTGCAACAAAAAAAAATGCATGAAGTATTGGTCAATATTTTGGACAAAATACGCAAGATCGGAACCAACGTCAAGGGCATTCATTGTCTTGTGAGTCCCTACAAAAAAATTCAAAGAATATACGGAAAAGGATATAAAATTCAAAAACCATCACAGAAAAAAAGTGGCTGTTTATAAAAAGCACAATATTAAAAGCTACCATGATAATGGCTGAGGCAGCACAGGTGCAAAATATTGATGAAATAACGACTCACATGGCTACTAGGGGCCCACTGCATTCTGCGTTTCGGTATTCTGCATCTTGGAAAATACGACTGCATTTTTCTGTGATTTTTTTTTAAAAACATTATTATCCAAAAATATATGCAAAAATATAGGCATTTAAAGTACCATTCCAGCGTTCTTTTTAATTTCACTATTCATTACTTATCAGTAATATATGAACATTGCAGGCATTAAAACATCAGTCTTCATTATCTTCTGCCATTTCCAGCACTGGTCCATCCCTCTCCAGCATCACGTGCCTGTGGCTCTGACTGGCCTGCTCACATCGCAGACTGTTAGATCCTCTTTTAGGGCTTGCTCACTCGAGTGTAGATTTTCTCATGCGATCGATTATGTTAATGACACCCCGATCAAACTCTGATCCAAGTTTCATTTGAATGTCAGCTTAGTAGGATCCAGTTCTCTTGAATTGTAGCACAGGTGAGGAGAAAATGGAGATCAAAATTTCTCCATTTTCTCCATTGTGAGTCTGCAGAAATCTTACTGCATAGATTTGAATGGGTGCGTGACATCTGATTTACGCAGCCTTATCGGTATGAGAAAAAGCGCTGACCAGCACTGCCCCATGGTATAACATTGGTATAACATTTTATCTATCAGATAAAACATCGGATAGTACTTGTTCGATGTATATGCTTGTGTGAGCAAGCCCTTAATATAAGTCTTGTTCTGAGTCCCAAAGACGAACATTGAGAAAGTAACTTCCGGTCTCACGTAGCTACTGTAATGGGCCGGCTAGTCACAGCTGTGGTCACATTATCCAGTAAGGGACCAGGACACGACTGGGAATGGCAGAAGATGGCAATTGGTAAACATTTTAATGTATGGACTATACATATATTTCTTATACTGTATCTACTAGTTAAAGAAAAAAAAAACTGGCGTGATACTTTTAATAAAAAAAAATTGTTCCAAAAGTTGTCTATATTGTTTAAGCGTGCCAAAATGCTCCTTTGAAATGCTGTCCCTTTTTCTCTCCCACATACATTCTCTCAATATTTTTTCATCACAGTGCAGAATTTGATCCAAAAATCCATTGCCTTATCTAAGTGTTGAAAAGCATAACTGGCACAGTGCTTTATGCCAGATTTATAAAACACCCTATGAAAGTGTTGGAAAAAGTGAACATTGGACAGTGCTTTAAAGTTTCACCACTCACACAGTAAATCAACATTTTTTACAGTACTAAGAACTGGAGTAGTATTTTGTTAACAGCCCTTACACCGAGTTGATCAATCTTGAGTATGCTACATTTGGGGAGAGACTGGCAAGTTGTTTTAATGGTGTTCCAGTAAATATGGTGTGCCAAATACAAATCTCTACCACTGAATTTCTGCACAGATCAGTGTTAAAGGGAATTTTTTCTACATTTAAACAAATAGATTTGCAGCACACTGGATCGGTGTACAAGTTGGTGCTCTGTGGCATGTGGACCAGGGCAATAGGAACTTCCTTGGCTGGCACTCAACAAATTTCATGTGCAGCACCTCTTGTGAATACTAGGCCCACTGGAAAACAAGAGGATTCTCCTGTGGACCCTGGCCTCTCATTCAGAAACACCCATAGCGGTAGACCTCGTGGCCACTATGGGGTCCCTGAGTTGAGGGAACGGCACTAGGCTCGCCCGTTTGGTGTCTGAATTTTAATGGTATACTGTTAAATATAATAGTGGAGGAGAGAGCCATCGACTTCCTCCTCCGCCATTTAGCTTGTATGACTTAGGCTTGACACAGCAGACATGGTGACATCATTAGATTGCCCCATGCAGTGCTGTGCCTGAGAGCACATGCTGCACAGACCAGAGGAGCATGTTTGGGGAACACGGAGAGGTGAGTAGTTTTTTATTATTATTTCTAGTAATTTCTTGTCGAGGCTATGACGCCATCATACTATGCATGGATAGCTGTGTGGACCTCATATTGTATATAGGGGGATGTGGGTCCTCATACAGTTTCTAGGAGGCTGCGGGGGCCTCAAACTGTATATGTAAACAGTAGTGTTCAAAATAAAAGCAGTCCAATATGACTAACCAGATTAATCACTGTTTTTTGGTATAAATTATGTTACCACATGTCAAACAATTTACCAGTTGGTGCAGTAGATTCTAAGAAAACAGACTCAGCATTCATGATCTGCATGCTTTTGAGTTTGCGTATTTGAATAATTAATTGAAAGGGGGTGTGTTCAAAATAATATCAGTGTGGAGTTCAATTAGTGAGGTCAATCATTCTGTGAATCTGGTGGCCCTTATTTAAGGGTGAAGCCACCACATGTTGTACATACATTTCTCCTTGAAAGCCTGAGAAATATGGGTCATTTGAGACATTGTTCAGAACAACAGCGTATTTTGATTAAAAAGTTGATTGGAGAGGGTAAAAATTATAAATAAGTACAGACAATGATAGGCTGTTCAGCTAAAATGATCTCCAATGCTTTAAAATGGAAAGCAAATCCAGAGAGACATGTAAGAAAACAGAAGACTACCATTCGAATGGATCGAAGAATAGCTAGAATGGCAAAGACTCAGCCAATAATCAGCTCCAGGATGATCAAAGACAGTCTCAAGTTACCTGTGAGTACTGTGACAGTTAGAAGATGCCTTTGTGAAGCTAATCTCTTAGCAAGAAGTCCCCGCAAAGTCCCACTGTTAAAAAAAAGACATGTACTGAAGCGGATACAATTTGCCAAAGAACACATCAATTGGCCTAAAGAGAAATGGAGAAACATTTTGTGGACTGTTGAAAGTAAAATTGTTCTTTTTGAGTCCAAGGGCAGTTCATCAGATGACCTCCAAACTCTGCATTGAAGCCACAGTACACACTGAAGGCAGTGAAACATGGTGGTGCAAGCATCATGATATGGACATGTTTCTCTTAATATGGTGCTCCGCCTATTTATGGCATACCAGGGATCATGGACCAGTTTGCATATATTAAAATGCTTGAAGAAGTCATGTTGCCTTACGCTGAAGAGGATATGCCCTTGAAATGGGTGTTTCAACAAGACAAAAACCCTAAACACACCAGTAAACAAACAAAATTTTGGTTCCAGTCCATCAAAATTGAGGTTATGGAATGGCCAGCCTAATCCCCGGATCTTAATCCAATATAACACTTGTGGGGTGACAAAAAATGCCATTTCAGAGGCAAAGCCAACAAATGCCAAAAAATCGTGGGATGTAGTCAAAGCAACATTCATTGTGGAGGTATCATACTGTATGTAGGTGACTTTTTTAGAGAATCATACTTTAAGGGAGCTTTGAAAAGAGTATTATCATAGGTGAGAACTCAATTAGGGCTTCAATAGGGACACAACTACTGTATATACATGTATTTAAACATATACTGATGGTGGTTCTGGTGATGTATTTCTTCGCTAATGGTGGTTTTGGTGATGCATTCATGTAGTGATGGAGGTTCTGGTGATGTGTTCCTGTACTGATGGTTGTTGTGATGCTGTATTCCTGTACTGATGGTGGTTCTGGTGATGAACAGTGATGAGCAAAAGGATAAAAATATTTTGAACTTTTGACTTTCAGGCTCCATATCTCACCATCCACTACTGCTTCGAATGTGAGACTACCGTAATTTTATAGACAATCATCTTGGCTCTCTCATACATAAATTTGACTTAGAAAACCGTTGCAAAGGACACGCAGATAATATACATTTGTATTTATGTATATTCTTACTGATCCGATAGTTCAACATAATAGCATAAATGTATATCTGCTACTTAAATTGGTAGACCAATCGGAAGACAATAACAAAACCAATATAGTAATAAATCCGACAAGAGGTCAAAAGTTAAAAACAAAGACCTTTATTACAAAAATTTTTTTGGGTACATAGTGGCAAGAAAAAAGAGAGCGCACACATGTATATCTTAATTATATCAAATGATAATGGGAGGGTATATGGATAATAGTAATACCAGGGCTGGATTAGACACCAAATCACCTCATGCATATAAATGGTATCCTAGATCAATAGGGATATAATCTTGTGAAAGAGTTAAGCCAAAATAGGCATCCCCAGGCAATGCATGTGTATGCATGTGTATATCAAAAAGATATAGAATACCCAAATGGGTTGGTTGACAAATGACAATAATGTTATATTGGATCCATTCATACCTGGTAGTGTAGAGACCGACTCCTCAGTGTGGCGCCCACCCCGACACGCGTTTCGGTGCGTCCTTCATCAGGGGGTGACGTCAGACTCCAGGTGTCAGGTTTAAAAAGTGGCTGCCAGCCAATGAGGATGAATCAGGGAGGTAACGCAGGACACTCCCGGTGCACGCCGGGGCCCATCCGCAGTCGGCGTCATGCAGCTGAGGCGGCCGAGTCACGTGACGAGTCACATGACCCGTCGCCCAGGAAACACGGTCACGTGGGGTCACGTGACCGCAGGTCCTACACTGCATCAAGACGCTGGCACCGGTGGAAACAAGAAACACCCAGGAGCCCCCGCGTATCCCCGTTCATCAGCATTCTGGTGGAGGGGGAAAGTGCATGTGCAATGTGGTACAATTGTGTCAAAAGTTACATAATTGAAATACCGATATATATACATATCCATATGAGTTTGTCCAATTGAATTAATGTAAGCATGTGTATCACTACATTAGAACATATATATTATATTAAAGTGAAATTCAAGTAGATAAGTGCGTAAGTGCATAATTCATAACAATAAATTAGAACCTATCCACCATATATATATATCTGTGCTAAAAAATTGTTTACATAATTAGAGACAATAATAATACACATAAATAAACATCACAATATCTTACACCAATCCATACAGAAAGAAGATTCTATAATATAAAATTGAATGAATAAGGAAAGAAAAACCCGTGAAAGATTGGAATAAATACGTAAAAAGTGTAAAGTGCATCATAAAGATAAATTAATACAATATACATTGATATTGCTGAAATAAACTGTACTATATAAAGTGCAATAAAATTTAATTTAAAAATGTGGGTCGTGTAGATAACAGCCACATAAGAACATCACAATCTCAGCAATCCAGAGATGCAATGACACATAAGAATTCCATAGATCTATAGATAGACCACAGATCTAAGTCACTCCATATAATTCATGACATGATGCATATAATCACAATCACACCTATGCATATCCACAATGTCCATATATTTATGGCATATGCACGCACATAAATATAATCTGCATATGTGCATAGGATAACACCTTGGGATGCATGTGTGTAATATGTGGTCCAAATGGCCACATGTGTATCTGTACTCAATCATAGCCTACGCCATCCATCCACACTTTTGCAGGGACAGCCTACCCATGTTCAATACACACATACATAAGTCTATAGCCATGTCCATAAATACTAAACACCTTGTACAGAGAAATACAAGAGGTATATTCATGTTACGTTCTTGTGACATTTTGAATCCCCTTCAGAAGAACAGTATCCCCACTGGATGCATATTGTAATGTTGTAACCACTTCATGCGCATCATGCCAATGCACATACTCAAGACCTTCCACCATATTGGGCTACAGAGTGTATGACAGCTGAAATTAAAAACGAAAGTTAAAATCGAAAAATAAAAAATAAAACAATATAAAACATAATATGGGACATATAACTAGAACGTTAGGTATGGTGGAACACTTTCACAAGAATGGAACAAAACTTAAATTTTCATTGAGACCCAGGGGATCAACTGTATCAAGGGACCAAATCCATTTGGCCTCCAATCTGGCCAAATGGTTACTCACATTTCCACCTCTTACATTGGAGACAATCCTGTCAATCCCTCTCACCTCAAGTCCAGAGGCATCACAATTATGGTAGATCTTAAAATGCCTAGGGATTGTCTTCAATGTAAGTGGGTCGTCAACCTCCCTAGCAGCATTAATTCCATTCACATGTTCTCTCACTCTCACTTTGAGTTGACGTGTAGTGAGACCTACATAAATTTTGTTGCAGGGACATGTGGCAAAATATATAACCGCTGTAGTATTACATGTGATTGTATGTGTAATATTAAATGTCTTAGTGCCCATGCTATTATAAAAGTTTTAGCACGAACTATATTCGGGCTCGCAACGCATTTACCGCAAGAGGTGCAACCCCATGGAGACTTAGTGTTATTCAAAAAAGTGGTCTTATCATTAATGTAATGGCTTTTCACCAATATGTCTCTCAAATTATTAGATCGTCTAAAAGTGATATTAGGGTTTTGTCCCAGATATTTGGCCCATGTATGTGTGTATTGAACATGGGTAGGCTGTCCCTGCAAAAGTGTGGATGGATGGCATAGGTTATGATTGAGTACAGATACACATGTGGCCATTTGGACCACATATTACACACATGCATCCCAAGGTGTCATCCTATGCACATATGCAGATTATATTTATGTGCATGCATATGCCATAAATATATGGACATTGTGGATATGCATAGGTGTGATTGTGATTATATGCATCATGTCATGAATTATATGGAGTGACTTAGATCTGTGGTCTATCTATAGATCTATGGAATTCTTATGTGTCATTGCATATATGGATTGCTGAGATTGTGATGTTCTTATGTGGCTGTTATCTACACGACCCACATTTTTAAATAAAATTTTATTGCACTTTATATAGTACAGTTTATTTCAGCAATATCAATGTATATTGTATTAATTTATCTTTATGATGCACTTTACACTTTTTACGTATTTATTCCAATCTTTCACGGGTTTTTCTTTCCTTATTCATTCAATTTTATATTATAGAATCTTCTTTCTGTATGGATTGGTGTAAGATATTGTGATGTTTATTTATGTGTATTATTATTGTCTCTAATTATGTAAACAATTTTTTAGCACAGATATATATATATGGTGGATAGGTTCTAATTTATTGTTATGAATTATGCACTTACGCACTTATCTACTTGAATTTCACTTTAATATAATATATATGTTCTAATGTAGTGATACACATGCTTACATTAATTCAATTGGACAGACTCATATGGATATGTATATATATCGGTATTTCAATTATGTAACTTTTGACACAATTGTACCACATTGCACATGCACTTTCCCCCTCCACCAGAATGCTGATGAACGGGGATACGCGGGGGCTCCTGGGTGTTTCGGGTTTCCACCGGTGCCGGCGTCTTGATGCGGTGTAGGACCTGCGGTCACGTGACCCCACGTGACCGTGTTTCCTGGGCGACGGGTCATGTGACTCCTCACGTGACTCGGCCGCCTCAGCTGCATGACGTCGACTGCGGATGGGCCCCGGCATGCACCGGGAGTGTCCTGCGTTACCTCCCTGATTCATCCTCATTGGCTGGCAGCCTCTTTTTAAACCTGACACCTGGAGTCTGACGTCACCCCCTGATGAAGGACGCACCGAAACGCGCGTCGGGGTAGGCGCCACACTGAGGAGTCGGTCTCTACACTACCAGGTATGAATGGATCCAATATAACATTATTGTCATTTGTCAACCAACCCATTTGGGTATTCTATATCTTTTTGATATACACATGCATACACATGCAGTGCCTGGGGATGCCTATTTTGGCTAAACTCTTTCACAAGATTATATCCCTATTGATCTAGGATACCATTTATATGCATGAGGTGATTTGGTGTCTAATCCAGCCCTGGTATTACTATTATCCATATACCCTCCCATTATCATTTGATATAATTAAGATAAACATGTGTGCGCTCTCTTTTTTCTTGCCACTATGTACCCAAAAAATTTTTTGTAATAAAGGTCTTTGTTTTTAACTTTTGACTTCTTGTCGGATGTATTACTATATTGGTTTTGTTATAAATTTGACTTAGGCTAAGTGCCCACGATGCAGAAATGCTGCAGATTTTTTCTGCATCTCCTTGGCAGGAAAAACGCATGCGGATTTTACATGCATTTTTCCTGCCAGGTAGAAGCGTTTGTCAATCGTTTTTCCATGCATTTTCGCAAGCGGGTTATCAAGCGCTTTTCCAAGCGATTTTAGCATCACTTGGAAAAGTGCTTGACATCTTGGTCACACTATATAAATCCATGCAACTAGCATGGATTTATATAGTGAGACCAAGTTAATAGTTAAAAAAAGAATAAAAATGGTAAAAAAAACAAAAAAAAACATTATACTCACCTTCTGATGGCCCACGGTCTTCTCTCTGGTGCGTCCTGGCTCCCCGGTGGCTCGCGATGGTGTAAAAGGACCTTCCATGACGTCATTTAGTCATGTGACAAGTCACAATACCGCCGACCTCAGCGGTCGGGTGACCTGTCACATGACAAAAATTACGTCATGGAAGGTCCTTTTACACCATCGCGAGCCACTGGGGAGCCAGGACGCACCGGAGAGAAGACCACTGGCCATCAGAAAGTGAGTATAATGTTTTTTTTTTATTTTAAATTCTTTTTTTTAAAGGTACTATGGTACCCGGGTCTGGAGGAGAGTCTCCTCTTCTCCAGACCCGGGTACCATCCGCACATTGAATCGCTTAATATCCGCATGTGCACATGTAGTCATGCGGATATTATGCGATTCAATGCAAGTCAATGGCGGCCATTACGCCGCATTTCCGCAAAAATAATGGACATGCTGAGAATTTTTCCCCAATGATAATCCACAGAGGAAATTTCCGCAGCATGTGCACAGCTCATGCGGATTATCATTGGGGACCATGGGGCACGTATTACCAAGCATTCTTTAAGCGTTTTCGCTATGGAAATTCCGTGGCAAAAATGCTTGAATAATGCATAGTGGGCAAGCAGCCTTACAACTATTTAGCATTGTTTAGCAATGTCACTGCATTGTTACTGTTTTGCTCCTGGTGGTAGAAAAATCTTTTTCTTCCTGTATACTACAAATTACAACCTGTCCTCACATTCCCTAACAGCTCAGTGTGTTATCAGGTTGATTCCCAAGCAAAAGGTCACTGGTTCAAATCGAGGAGCAGCCATGAAGATTTCCCAAGAAAATTGCCAAACTGCATCATGTGAGTGCCATGACAGTTGGAAGAATATTCAAAAGTCAAAAGGTGGAAGTCCAGACAAAATATCAGAGTCAGCAAGTGGCTCATCATAAGGTCTATCAGTTCTGGGGTGACAAACACGGCAGTGGAGGTGGCTGGTATGCTTTATAATAGTGAGCTTAAAGATGTCCATGCAAGCACCATGCAATGCACATTATACAAGTCTGGAATGGTGGCCAAAAAAAATGTGAAGAAGTCTCAACTTCAATATCGTCATAAGAAGCATCGGCTCGGATTTGCAAAAAAGTACAAAAACTAGAAAGTATAAGATTGGAAATGGGTGATTTTGAACGATGAGATGAAAGTCAAAAGACTAGGCTCTGATGAGTGCAAGTGGGTCTTGAAGAAACAAGGGAAAAAGGCATTAACGGATCAAGAAATTGAAGGAATTGTTAAGTTCTGCGAATGAAGCCTGATTATATGGTGTTGTTTCACAGTCAAAGGTGTTGGATACTTGACCAGGATCGATGGTGGTCTCAATGCTGAGCTATACGTGACTATCCTACAAGACGAGTTACTTCATATACTCAAGTACTATGGGTATGAAAAGGACGACATAGTGCTCCAGAAGGACAACGACCCGAAACATACCTTGAGATTGGCAAAGAAATGGTTCAATGACAATCAAGTAGAGGTGCTGGATTGACTTTCACAGTCCCCAGACCTCAACCCGATCGAACATTCGTGGGTAGAGTTGAAGAAAAAGCTGTATACATATGAAAGTGAGTGGACCAGTATGCATCAACTTTGGGAACATGTCGAAGCGACCTGGGATCAAATTTCGGTCGAGACATATTAGAATCTGATAGAGAACATGCTCAGAAGGATTTAGGCAGTGTTGAAAATACTAACAAAATAGTAAAAATTAAAATTTTGATTTTTAGGAGCAGAACTGTAATAATGCAGTGACATGACAAGAATCTGCTAAACATATGCAAAATCGTTGCAAGTAAAATTTATGTATAAGATAACCAATATGATTGTCTATAAATTGATGATAATCTCACGTTCGACGTCAGTGTACGTCACATAAAATGTCCCTGTCTATAAAAAGGTAGTGGGAGGTATGCCCTTCTGTGACTGTACCTGCGAGTCATGACCCCACCTATGTCCCTAAGCCTTCCCAGTCATGGGGTTGAATTGTTTTTCTAAGTAGTCATGCAGTTTGTTCTTAAAATCTTCCTCTGCCTTCACCATGTCTCATATATATCATTGCCTTGTACTCTCCACAAATGTGGAGTGCATACTCTGCTTGCCTTCATCATTGCACGGTGCATGTATTACATTTTTACTATGATTATAGATATACCTATTTTATGTTGGTTTATTATGCTTTACTGCTTTTAAAAATTTGAAATTTTGAAACAAAAACCAAAACCAAAACAATTTATTTTTTTGCTATAATCTGAAATCCAGAACTTGTTTTTTTGTGGTTTAAACACCAAGATTACTTTTTTATTGGTACCAATTTAGGGTACAGTACACACAACTTTTTAAAGTGATTCTCTGAGCAAACTACATTAATGATCTATCCCTGGGATAGGTCATCAATATCGAATTGGTGTGGGCTCAACATGTACCACTCGTACTGATCAGCTGTAATAGCTTCTGGCAGCGGCCAGATGAAAACACTTATGGACAGGGAACACATAACATATACAGGGAACACATACCAGGATGAGGGCCATATCCCAGGATGGGGACCATATACCAGCATGGGGGACATATACCAAAAAGGGCTGTGCATTACACTATATGGAAGACTATGGACTGTGCATTATACTAAATGTAGGACTATGGGCTGTGCATTATACTATATGGAAGACTATGTGCTGTGCATTATACTACATAGATGACTATGTGCTGTGCATTATACTACATGGATGACTATGGGCTGTGCATTATACTGTATGGAGGACTATGGGGGGATCATTATACTGTATGGAGGATTATGGAGGGTGCATTATATTATTTGTAGGACTATGTGGGGTGCATTATACTATAGGGAGGACTATGAGCTGTACATTATACTATATGGAGGACTATGGGGGGTACATAACACTATAGGGAGGACTATAAAGGGTGTATTATACTGTAGGGAGGACTATAGGCTGTGCATTATACTATATGGAGGCCTATGAGGAGTGCATTATACTTCTGCTATGGGGCCCTATGACTTCTATGTAAACCCCTGGTGAGTATAATGGTTTACTTTTTTTCTATACATTAAAGAAAAGCGGCAGAACGGGGGCTATATATACCAGGATGGGGGATATACAGTGGGGGAAATAAGTATTTGGAGAGGACTGTAACTTTTATCGTAGGCACAATTCAACTGTGAGAGACAGAATCTAAAAAGAAAATCCATAAAATCACATTGCATGATTTTTAGATAATTAATTTGCTTGCTCAACTCCATGAGGTGAGTTTAATCGCTCACACCCTTCTTTGATGCTACACTTTTAATATTAAGCTTAGATAGACCTCCCATTTTTCCCACCTTTCTCCCCTGGAATTTAGATAATTAATTTGCATTTTATTGCATGAAATAAGTATTTGATATAATAGAAAAACAGATCTTAATATTTGGTACAGAAACCTTTGTTTGCAATAACAGAGGTCAGACGTTTCCTGTAGTTCTTGACCAAGTTTGCACACATTGCAGCAGAGATTTTGGCCCACTCCTCCATACAGATCTTCTCCAGATCTTTAAGATTTTGGGGCTGTCACTGGGCAACATTGAGTTTCAGCTCCCTCCAAAGATTTTCTATTGGGTTCAGGTCTGGAGACTGGCTAGGCTACTCCAGGACATTGAAATAATTCTTACGGAGCCACTCCTTAGTTGTCCTGGCTGTGTGTTTTGGGTCTTTGTCATGCTGGAAGACCCAGCCACGACCCATCTTCAATGCTCTTCTGAGAGAAGGAGGTTGTTGGCCAAAATCTTGTGATAAATGACCCCAACCATCCTCCCTTCAATACAGGTCAGTTGTCCTGTCCCTTTTGCAGAAAAGCACCCCCAAAGTATGATGTTTTCCTCACCATGCTTCATGGTTGGGACTGTGTTCTTGGGGTTGTACTCATCCTTCTTCTTCCTCCAAACATGGCGAGTGAAGTTGATACCAAAAAGTTCTATTTTGGTCTCATCTGACCACATGACCTTCTCTCATGCCTCCTCTGCATCATGCAGATGGTTTATTAACTTCAAACGGGCCTGAACATGTGCTGGCTTGAGCAGGGGGACCTTGCATGCCCTGCAGGATTTTAATCCATAACGGCGCAGTGTGTTACTAACGGTAATGTTTAAGACTGTGGTCCCAGTTCTCTTCAGAAGTCCCATGTAGTTCTGAGCTGATTCCTGACCTTTCTCAGAATCATTCTTACTCTCCAAGAGACGAGATCTTGCATGGATCCCCTGACCGAGAACGATTGACAGTCATCTTGTGTTTCTTCCATTTTCTATTAATTGTGCCAACAGTTGTTGCTTTCTCACCAAGTTGCTTGCCTATTGTCCTGTAGCCCATCCCAGCCTTGTGCGGGTCTTCAATTTTGTCCCTGGTGTCCTTAGACTCTATATGATTAATCTATAACTTTTATTCATCATTTAAAAAATATATATAGCGCAGCTTAAAACCACAATGTTTGTGTTGGTCACTATATAGTCTCATCCCCCTTGAAGACGTCAATTATGGTGAAACATGTTAGGGAGGCAGCTGAATATGTTTTTTAAAAAATAAATTGTTGTGATTGGTCCATGATATGCCATAAGTGGTGGTCCACGGCCACACTGAGCAAAGACATATGAGAATGAATTAACAACCTGAATTGTCAATAATTTGATTAGAGACAAACTTCATTAGTGGAAGGAATCAGTTAATTTGCCCCATATTGAATATAGGGACTGAATTGTTCATTGATGCGTGAATACAGAAATGAATTGTGTACTGGCCACCAGTGTTGGTGTCAATAGTTAATTAAGTGCTAGCAAAAGCATAATTTAGTCCCACATAAATAAATGGGATATTTGAAGTATTATAAGTGAAATATCGCCTAACCAGGAGGAAACGTCTTCCCGTAGATAAAATCACAAAAAAATAATGAACCCTTAAAAGGGGTCAGTATAAGGATTCCTTCCATTAGAAGGAAAAGGATAATTTAGGACTACACTGTGTTCCAAATTATTATGCAAATAATATTTTCTCAGATTTTCCCAAATTACCTATATGAATTGCAGTCATTGTAATTTTCCAGTCAAATAACTGTTAGAGTACAATTGAAAGGTTTTTGTACAAACTGCCTATGATAACAGTATATTTTAAAAAAAATAAAAAACTCAAACTGCACTCAAAATGCATGTTCCAAATTATTATGCACAGCAGAGTTTTCAACATTTTAATTTTAATAAAGAAGAAAAAAATGGTCTTTTTTGAAATTATAAGCATTAGCAGATTATTACAAACTGAAATCAAACAGTTTTCAACTCAAAACTTTATTCTAGGTTTTGTTACATTTGCACATAGGACCGCTTGTTCGAAAGGAGCTTCTGAACTCTCTTGTCCATTGAATTTGTCAGGTTTTGGATGGTTTCTGCTGTAATTGTTTTGCATGAGGACAGAATACCCTCCCAGAGCTGTTGCTTAGATGTGAACTGCCTCCCGCCATCATAGACACTCCTTTTGATGATGCTCCAGAGGTTCTCAATGGGGTTGAGGTCAGGGGAGCATGGGTGCCACACCATAAGTTTGTCCCCTTTTATGCCCATAGCAGCCAGAGATGCAGATGTGTTATGTGCAGCATGAGACGGGGCATTATCATGCATGAAAATGATCTTGCTGCGGAATGCACGGTTCTTCTTCTTGAACCATGGAAGGAAGTGCTGTTTGAGAAACTCAATATACATTATGGAGTTCATCTTTACCCCTTCAGGGATCGTAAAAGGGCCGCCAATCTCTCTTCCCATGATTCCAGCCCAAAACATTACTCCGCCTCCTCATTGTTAGCGCCGTAGCCGTGTTTGCATTGGGTGTCCATCAACCAGCCATCCTCCACTCCATCCATCTGGACCATCGAGATCATTTCATGCATGATAATGCCCCGTCTCATGCTGCACATAACACATCTGCATCTCTGGCTGCTATGGGCATAAAAGGGGACAAACTTATGGTGTGGCACCCATGCTCCCCTGACCTCAACCCCATTGAGAACCTCTGGAGCATCATCAAAAGGAGTGTGTATGATGGCGGGAGGCAGTTCACATCTAAGCAACAGCTCTGGGAGGGTATTCTGTCCTCATGCAAAACAATTACAGCAGAAACCATCCAAAACCTGACAAATTCAATGGATGAGAGAGTTCAGAAGCTCCTTTCAAACAAGCGGTCCTATGTGCAAATGTTACATCACCTAGAAAAAATGTTTTGAGTTGAAAACTGTTTGATTTCAGTTTGTAATAACCTGGTAATGCTTACAATTTCAAAAATGACCATTTTTTGCTCTTTATTAAAATTAAAAGGTTGAAAACTCTGCTGTGCATAATAATTTGGAACATGCATTTTGAGTGCTGTTTGAGTTTTTTATTTTTTTAAAAATATACTGTTATCATAGGCAGTTTGTACAAAAACCTTTGAATTGTACTCTAATAGTTATTTGACTGGAAAATTACAATGACTGCAATTCATATAGGTAATTTGGGAAAATCTGAGAAAATATTATTTGCATAATAATTTGGAACACAGTGTAATAGAAACACAATAAAGTAAACCAACACAAACATTGTGGTTTTAATTTGCACTATATATATTTTTTAATTGATAAATAAAAGTTATATATTAATCATATAGAATCTTCAGTTAGGGTTTATTTACCTTAT
Organism: Phyllobates terribilis; assembly: GCF_046119375.1. Taxonomy (NCBI): domain Eukaryota; kingdom Metazoa; phylum Chordata; class Amphibia; order Anura; family Dendrobatidae; genus Phyllobates; species Phyllobates terribilis. The sequence goes on from NW_027362763.1 coordinate 229,398,152, forward strand.
GGCAATTAGGTATAAAGTTATAAATACCCTACGCTGATTGTTTTTGAACAGTTGAGGTGTAATGGTGTCTTTAGATCATGGCCATGGTGGAGAGGTTGGAGTGTGATTGCTTGAGTGTGTGAACAGGTATCTTTTATAGAGGTAACGAGTTCAAACAGGTGCAGTTAATACAGGCAATGAGTGCAGAGTAGGAGGGCTTCAAAAGAAAAACTAACAGGTCTGTGAGAGCCCGAATTCTTGCTGGTTGGTGGGTGACAAAATACTTATTTCATGCAATAAAGTGCAAATGAAATATGTAAAAATCATACAATGTGATTTTCTGTTTTTTATTTTTATATTCTGTCTCAGTTGAAGTGTACCTACAATAAAAATTACAGACCTCTACGTTCTTTGTAGTTGGGAAAACTTATTTTCCCCAGTGTATATACCAGGATGGGGCTTAAGATAAGGGACATATACCAGGATGGAGGGCATATGTATATCAGGGTGGGAGATAAGAGGGGGACTCAGACTCTAGTTACGCCACTGCTTATGGAGCTACACTGTACAGCTCTCTCCAATGTTTCATTTTGCATTATCATTACAGGTTTTTTGCAGGCCAGGACTAATCTTCTTAAGATACTGCATCTTACCGAATCTTAACAGTGTGTAATTTACCAGTTCTGTTCTGCCGTCATGTGATCACTCATATGCAATTTACATATTTTTGGTCATATGCTAACTATCTTTTCTTCCTGATTCTTTTAGTCCTTAAACATGAACATTCAGAGAAGCAGGAAAAGAAGCCCGCTGGAAAGTGAACACAAATATGCAAATAGCGTATGAGCGATCACTTGATGACGGATCAAACCAGCAAACAGAGCCAAATCCTAACATTGTGCATCTTATGGCAATTCCATTCAGATACATTGCCTGGCAAAAATTAGCCCAGAAACAAAGCCCTCTTCATGATAACACTGGCATACAGTGATTTTGGTGCCAACGATGTCTGAACTGTTTTATAGTAAGTTTATGGTGCTGATGAAGAATATGACTTTGGTTTTGCCAGATTGGCTATAGTTTCTGAGATATATAATAGTTAATTTATTACAGTAGAATTCTGGCTTCAAACAGTCACTTTTATAGCATTGCAAGCCTACACATTGAAATACAAAATAATGTATTTCTACGCTCTCCAGGGTCGCTGAGTGTAGATGGAAAAGGTCCCACACCAATGAGCACTTCACCGCATTCAAACAGTCCCTCACTACCTTCAAGTCCACACTCACTGCAGCAAAACAAACATACTTCTCATCTCTCATATTCTCCCTGTCTCACAGCCCCAAGCAGCTATTCAACACCTTCAATTCTCTTCTGCGTCCCCCAGTGCCTCCTCCCTCTCCTCTTATTTCAGCCAAAGACTTTGCCTCATTCTTCAAGCTTGACACCATCAGACAAAGCGTTTGCCTAAAGTCCCCACAGCCCCTCCTCATATCCACTCAACCCTCCTCCAAAACCACCTTCTCCACCATTATGGAAGATCAACTTTCCTCTTTACTCTCCAAATCACACTTCACCACTTGTAAACATGACCCAATCTTGTCCCACTTCATCCCAAACCTTACCACTATCTTCATCCCAACCCTAACCTACCTTTTCAAAGTGTCACTAACAACTGGCGTCTTCCCCTCATGCTTCAAACATGCCTTAATCACACCCATCCTCAAAAAGCCCTCCCTTGACCTTTCCTCTCTGACTAGCTATTGCCCCATATCACTTCTCCCCTATGCCTCAAAACGACTGGAACAACACATCCATTCTGTACTGTCCTCCCACCTCTCCTCCTGCTCCCTCTTTGACTGCCTACAATCTGGTTTCTGACCGCACCATTCCACTGAAACAGCACTGACTAAAGTCACCAATGACCTACTAACTGCCAAATCCAAGCGACAGTACTCTGTCCTCCTCCTCCTGGACCTGTCATCTGCCTTCGACACTGTGGACCATTCCCTCTTACTACAGACTCTCTCATCTCTCGGCATCACAGACTTGGCCCTATCCTGGATCTCCTCATACCTAACAGACAGGGCATTCAGTATCTCCCACTCACACACCACCTCCTCATCTCGCCCCCTATCTGTCGGTGTTCTCCAAGGTTCAGTTCTCCATTTACACCTTAGGCTTGGGACAGCTCATAGAGTCTCATGGCTTTCAGTACCACCTCTATGCCGATGACACATAGATCTACCTCTCTGGACCCGATATCTCCTCCCTACTAACCAAAATCCCACTATGTCTGTCCGCTATTTCATCCTTCTTCTCTGCTAGATTTCTAAAACTTAACATGGATAAAACAGAATTCATCATCTTTCCACCATCTCACTCAACCCCCCCAACTGACCTATCTATCAGCGTCAATGGCTGTCCACTCTCCCCAGTTTCGCAAGCTCGCTGCCTTGGGGTAACCCTGGACTCTGACCTCTCCTTCAAACCACATATCCAAGCCCTTTCCATTTCCTGCCGACTCCGACTTAAAAATATATCCCGGATCTGCACATTCCTCAACCATGAATCTGCAAAAACTCTAGTGCATGCCCTCAACATCTCCCGCCTTGACTACTGCAACCTCCTGCTCTGTGGCCTTCCTTCCAACACTCTCGCACCCCTCCAATCTATCCTAAACTCCACTGCCCGACTATTCCACCTATCCCCCCACTATTTTCCGGCCTCTCCTCTCTGTCAATCTCTTCACTGGTTCCCCATTACCCAGAGACTCCAGTTCAAAACCCTAACCATGGCATACAAAGCCATTCACAACCTGTCTCCTTTATATATCTCTGACCTAGTCTCCCAGTACATACCCGCACGCAACCTCCGATCCTCACAAGATCTCCTTCTCTACTCCCCTCTTCCCACAATCGCATGCAAGATTTCTCCCGTGCATCCCCCCTTCTCTGAAACGCTCTACCCCAACATATCAGACTCTCCTACCGTGGAAACCTTCAAAAGGAACCTGAAGATCTACTTCTTCCGACAAGCGTACAACCTGCAGTAACCACTGCTCCACCATACAGCTGCATGACCAGCCCTACCCTCACCTACTGTATCCTCACCCATCCCTTTTAGACTGTGTGCCCTCGCAGGCAGGGTCCTCGCTCCTCCTGTACCAGTCGTTTTGTTCAAGATTATTGTAATTGTTTTCATTATTTATAACCCTTTCTCACATTTAAAGCGCCATGGAATAAATGGTACTATAATAATAAATAATAATAATACTTATATGGGATATTTCATTACCTAAGACACAAGAGTCAAAAGAACGAAAGACCAGAAGCTATTGCATTTGATATCACATGCAAGTCGCATTGGGGAATACATTATTTTCATGGATGAATTATCTCAAAAACTAGAACAAATTCAGCAAAAGTAATGCTATTTTTGAATTTAGCACCCTCAAAATACCCTAAATCCATTCAGAAAACCTTGGCACCTGAAAAATATGTTTTTTGTAGACCTGTGTAATGCATTGGTTTTATATAGAATAAAAGCGGGCCCTCAGAATCATGTTCTCTCTTGGGCCCCATATTCTCCAGTTGGACACTGACTAGACCCTGCGGCATCATGACATGCATGATGTCATGGGGGCCTAGTAATCATAAGATGCATCCAGAATTTTCACATTTGATTACTGGCAGAGGAAGCTTGCACTGCCATGGTACACAGTACTGATGTGGATCTTGGACTAAGGTGGTGCTAATCTTTTTACTCAACTCTAAAGTTGTCAGATGATTAACCCTAAAACGCATACCTGGGGCCTCGCAGGCCTGCTACGTTACTTGTTTTCTATTTTCTGCAAGATTACTTTAGTTAGAATTTTGAAACTCTAGGTATTCCTCAGGTATATAGTTGTTAGTAATTTCCAGTTGTTCATATATTTTTATGTTATAGGCATTTCGGTAAAACAACTCTTTTTTGGGACTACCCCATATTCACATACCTGGGGCCTTTTAGGCCTGTACTTGGTTTACATGTGATCCTCAGTCTTTTTGTCTGTACTGTTACTTAGAAGGAAAACATATCGCTTTTGGAAGAAAAAAAACATGGAAAAATATAACAAAAGAGGAACTATATGCTTATATTGCCCTTACTCTTCTAGCAGGGTGTACAAAATCGTACAATGTTCCAATCAGAGAATTATTTCTGAACCCTTTTTCAGATCCACACTATAAAGCTACAATGTCAGTCAATAGATTTGAGAATATTCGGAGAAGCCTTCATTTTGATGATAAGAGAACTCGTCCTGTGAGGTTGAAAACAGATAAATTAGCCCCTATTAGCTACATCTGGAATCTTTTCATCAAAAACTGTACAAAGCTTTACCATTCTAATGACAATGTGACAGTGGATGAGCAACTTCTTGCCTTTAGGGGACATTGCAAATTCATTCAGTATATGCCCAGTAAACCTGCCAAGTATGGCATAAAAATTTTCTGGATGTGTGATTCTACAAGCTATTATGGCATGAATGGTCTGATTTACTATGGCAAAGAAGCTGATGCTCCAGTCCAGAAAAACCTATGTTCTGACATAGTAAAAAAACTTGCAGCACCAATTTTCAGTTCTGGAAAAAATATAACAATGGACAACTACTTTACCAATCTGGAACTGGGCACATTTTTGCTTCAGAAAATACTCACACTTGTTGGTACTATGAGGCCAAACCGCCGCAAAATTCCTCCAATCATGAAGCACAATCCCAAGCGACCACTTTATGAGAATGTCTTTGGTTTCTGCAATCAAGCGACAATGGTATCTTATAAAGCAAAGAAAGAAAAATCCGTGATATTACTGAGTACAATGCATCATGATGGAAGTATTGACACTGATGACAGGAAACAGAAACCTGAAATCATACTGCATTATAATAAAACAAAAGGAGGTGTGGACAAGATGGATGAAATCATTGGAGAGTATTCGTGCAAGAGGCAGACAAAACATTGGCCTGTAGTAATTTTTTATAATATCCTTGATGTGCCAGCCCTCAATAGCTATATTGTTTATAGTGAAACTCATCCAGAATTCCATGCCAACAGGAAGGACAAGAGATGTCTATTCTTGACGGAACTTTGCTATGAACTTTTGATGCCTACCATGATGGAGCGAAGCAACACGAAAAGCTTGCCAAGGCAAATTACGGAAGCTATGATCCGATGTGGTATACATTTTCAGGAACATCCAGAGCCAAGAGAAAAAAAAAGAAAGCGCTGTTATATTTGTCCAGCAAAGAAGGAAAAGAAATCTGAGCATTTCTGTACTACTTGTGGACAAAATGTCTGCAAGGAACATTCTTCCGAGAAAATATGTGAAAATTTTTGGGGTAATCAGTAAAGTTGTAAAGGAAAGTTTTTGAAAAGAAATATTCCTGCACCATGTTTACTACAACTTTTATATAAGAAACTTTTAGACAAAAAAATCGTTTTATATATATATATATATAAAGAATTATATAGAATGCATATATTGGGCGTTTTAAGCCGGTGTAATTACTTTTTTTTGTTTTATGCACATAATTATAATGTTTTGAAATATTCACATCTCAAATAAACTTGAAAAGTATTTCCATTTGAGTTACTCCATGTTATTTGCACACAGGCCTAAAATACCCCAGGTATGTGAAAGTGTAGATTTCTATGGTTGCGCGTTCTAGGGTTAATTCTGTCCAACCCACAAGCAGCATAAATCAAGCACAAGCAGTATCATTTTAAAAATTCACATTTTATTCTGGAGCATTACAGTATTTCAGATATAACAGGGAGCCGGGCATGAAGTGACAATACAGATGGGTCACAGGTGCAGGATCTGCTGACTTCTCCCTACCTGACTCTGCTTGACTGACAGGTTTCTCCTTGCAGGTGTAAAGGGAGTAATCTGTCAGTCAAGTAGAGTCAGAAAGAGGAGAATGTGGTAGGACTCAAGGGTGAACATATCATTGGTGCAATGTGTGCTGCCGCACCGGGTCTCAAAAGGCAAGGGGGCCCACTTCCACCTTCACATCAGCAATCAGGTCCTGTCACGGACACAAAGAGGGGCAAACAAAGTGTTCTTGCACAGGGGCCCTCTTCCGTCTGTGTACACCACTGGTAAGACTTATGCCCTGTGACTAATGAATGTGATTACTTCATGGATATTTGTTATCATGGAGTCTGTCTCTGATTCATGCTGCTCGTAGATCAGACAGGTTCCCTTTAAACCTCCCCATATTTGTGCAAAGTGTTTTTCAGTGGTTTCTTGATGTTCCTATGAGCCATGCAGGTCCTTGGCAGTAATTTGAGGATTTTTACCTAAACAGTCTACAAATAGTTCTAGAATCAAAGATTTTACCAACTCTTCCAGTTCCATTTGATTGTGAAATTCATAAAATAAATAGTGAAGCTGCACATCTATTATATTAAAATTGGTTTATAGAAGGAGCTATGATAAGTTACATTTTATAAGGATGGAACCTTGTTTTTTTCAATTTAACTTTTTCTAGCTTGGAAAGATGATAGGCAAATTAAGAAAAGTATCAACCTCGCTGAGCAAATTTGCAGCTTGAACCTACAGCTTTTTTCCTGGATAATGCCAGTGATTGAATTTATAGTTAATATTTTGTCTTCCAGATTGTTCAGTATGATCTATCCTTATGAGTGAATAGAGACTTGCTTTTTCACAGGTAGATAGTAAGTATTTAGGACTACTCTTTTCAATTGGAGATCATTGTGTACATCACTGTGCTCTCCAAGAAACTGTGATGAAGGCAAACTCACAAATGGGTTCTGTAGAGTTTCAAAGATAAAAGCAAGTGAACAAATTCTTAATTGTATGAAACCAGGTGCCATGGACATCAGTACTGTATACTGGGCAAAACTGACTTCTTCAAAAGAGTATCCTCTGACCTTTGGAGTAGTCACACAGACTGCTTTGATCATCCCTTGCTAGCAGCTCCATCCAGTCTCCAGCTGACCATTTTGTTTAGAAAAGATTTTAGTGCCTTTTTGCCTTTTGTGATCAGTCGCCTACACTGTGCTGCACCTGGTTTACCACTACAGTTATATTTAGGGGTGCATAAGTTACTGCTACATCTACCAAAAAAGTGCTATTGGGGATATAAAATAAGCAGGGGGCACGGACAAAAGAGTGATATCTGAATATATTCTTAAAAAGGTCTACGTTTTTTTTTCAGATGGTCTGCTCTTTCATTTATTTTTATTCTAGTTTTTCCTGTTGTTTTTTTTCCTTTTTTGCTAATGTAAAAGTAACATGTATTTTCTGTTACACAGATATAGCATTGTGTCATAAGAAGAGTCTTTTTATTTTAGGGTCATAATGTAATTACTACTGTACTGTTGAAGGAAGAAATATAAAGAAATTAGGACTAGACATTGGGTGAAAAGATTTAAATGTTTTTTGATGTGAAGAAAATGCTGCATGTGAACATAATTTGGCACACGGTGAACAAAATCAGAAAAAAGGGAGAAATTATGGATCTCACGAAAAAACAGTGGCATCCAGATAATGCAGATTTTGTAAGTAACTTTTTTCCTTACTGTAAAAATTTTGCAATATAAAGGGCATAGTAAGCCTAGAAGTATATACATCAAAACAATAATAAAACTGATTAAAACAAGTGAGTGTAATGAAAACTTTCAATGAGTGAATATCAGGTGCACAAGTATCACAAATACATATGTATTGCACATAAGACACCAGCAGCATATAAATATCTTAGCAATAAATGCACATATAATTTGAAAATATGTAATGTACATATTCACAATACCACCATAAAGAGCCACATCTGGAGGTTTCGCAGTTTTCTTCTTCCAGGGGATGATCTCATCAGCAGGTTGTAGTCTGTTTTCTATGCCAAAGTGTACATGTATGAAAATTAACAACCACTAAATGGGTTGCCCTGGATTTTTACATTGATGGCCTATCCTTAGGATAGATCATCAATATTGGATCGGTGGGGGAGTGACAACCTGTTCCCAGTGCTGGCAGTGTCCGTAAGTGCTCAATTGCTCCCTCTTGCAAAACTCTTATCTCTCCAATCTACCATGAAAGAAGCAGCCAGGACCATAATTCTGTCCAACAGCTACATTGATGCCACCACCATGTGCCAGTCTTTTCACTGGTTGCCCATCCACTACACAATCCAGTATAAACTTATTAGTCTTACACAGAAAACTTTCCACAGTCCTGCACTGCCCTAAACCTCTGCCTACCACACTACCCGTATTCTTCATACCGCTAATTACCTAAGACTAACATCCTCTATAATCCAGACCTCTCACTCCTGTCTTCAGGTCTTCTCTTGTGCTGTACCAGTTTTCTGGAATGCCCTACACCAGACAATCCGATTAATTCCCAGCATCCACAGTTTTAAGCATGCCCTAAAGACACAACTGTTCCCTGTTGTCGCTTCCATCCATGCATATGCGTTGAACTATGTGTTACTCTGTAATGTCTTATCTTGTTTGTACAAATACACTCTGAATTGTAAAGTGCTGCAGAATATGTTGGCACTATAGAAATAAAAATTATTATTATTATTAGTTGCTGAGCTGCACAGCACAGCTCTGTCAACTCCATAGTGGCCGTGGCTGGGTACTGTACATCCTCTCCCTATTGATTCGAATAGTACCCGGACATGGCCACTATGGAGTTGAAAAAGCTGTGCTGTGCAGTTCCACGACTGAGCATTTCCAGCCACTGCTGGTATTAGGAACACCTGACAGGGTTGTCTAGTGTCGCAACCCCTATGATCAGATATTGATGCCCTATACTAAGGATAGGGCACAATGTAAAAGCCCCGGACAACCCCTTTATCTAAATAATCAGACTGGGAGCAACATAAGGTGCAGAGAAATCTTTAATAACATGTATGTTTTACCAACATACACTGTATGCAGTGTTGGAAAAAGATTTTGAGGGATCTGGCAATTCATTAGCTAAATCTCTTCCATGCAATCTAATAGCAGGAATATTTTTGGTCATATTCAGGTCAAAATGATTTGTCTCCGAGTTTTGAAAAATTGTGTAAAATATTTTCATGCTATATAAACATTATTAATTATGATGACAAGATAAAAAATAAATTATTTTTTTAAAAAAATATTCCAAAATAACAGATTGCATTGCAGTGATAAATGTGTAGAAAGTGACAGTCAATTTATTTTCCTGGAACAGCGCCACTTTTTGTCTATAGCTCATGCATAGTAAGTCTTACAGTTCAGTCCCATGTAAATGTACACTGTATGCAGAATTATTAGGTAAATGAGTATTTTGATTACATGATACTTTTTATACATGTTGTCCTATTCCAAGCTGCATAGGCTTGAGAGCCAACTACCAATTAAGTAAATCTGGTGATGTGCATCTCTGTAATGAGGAGGAGTGTTGACTAATGACATCAACACCCTATCTAAGGTGTGCTTAATTATTAGGCAACTTCCTTTCCTTTGGCAAAATGGGTCAGAAGAGAGATTTGACGGGTTCTGAAAAGTCCAAAATTGTGAGATGTCTTGCAGAGGGATGAAGCAGTCTTGAAATTTCCAAACTTTTGAAGCGTGATCACCAAACAATGAAGCATTTCATGGCAAATAGCCAACAGGGTCGCAAGAAGCGCGTTGGCCCAAAAAGGCGCAAAATGACTGCCCATGAATTGAGGAAAATCAAGCGTGAAGCTGCTAAGATGCCATTCCCCATCAGTTTTGCCATATTTCAGAGCTGCAACATTACTGGAGTATCAAAAAGCACAAGGTGTGCGATACTCAAGGATATGGTCAAGGTAAGCAAGACTGAAAAACGACCACCTTTGAACAAGAAACATATGATAAAACGTCAAGAATGGGCCAAGAAATATCTTAAGACTGATTTTTCAAAGGTTTTATGGACTGATGAAATGAGAGAGACTCTTGATGGGCCTGATGAATGGGCCAGAGGCTGGATCAGTAAAGGGCAGAGAGCTCCACTCCGACGCCAGCAAGGTGGAGGTGGGATACTGGTATGGGCTGGTATCATCAAAGATGAACTTGTGGGACCTTTTCGGATTGAGGATGGAGTGAAGCTCAACTCCCAGACCTACTGCCAGTTTCTGGAAGACAACTTCTTCAAGCAGTGGTACAGGAAGAAGTCGGTATCGTTCAAGAAAAACATGATTTTCAAGCAGGAAAATGCTCCATCACATGCATCCAACTACTCCACAGCGTGGCTGGCCAGTAAAGGTCTAAAAGAAGAAAAAATAATGACATGGCCCCTTGTTCACCTGATCTGAACCCCATTGAGAACCTGTGGTCCATCATAAAATGTGAGATCTACAGGAAGGGAAAACAGTACACCTCTCGGAACAGAGTCTGGGAGGCTGTGGTGGCTGCTGCACGCAATGTTGATCAAAAACAGATCAAGCAACTGACAGAATCTATGGATGGAAGGCTTTTGAGTGTCATCATAAAGAAAGGTGGCTATATTGATCACTAATTTATTTTGTTTTTGTTTTTACATGTCAGAAATATTTATTTCTAAATTTTGTGCACTGATATTGGTTTACCTGGTGAAAATAAACAAGTGAGATGGGATTATATTTGGTGTTTATTAAGTTGCCTAATAATTCTGCACAGTAATAGTTACCTGCACAAACAGATATCCTCCTAAGATAGCCAAATCTAAAAAAGACCCACTCCAACTTCCAAAAATATTAAACTTGGATATTTATGAGTCTTTTGGGTTGATTGAGAACATAGTTGTTGATCAATAATAAAAATAATCCTCTAAAATACAACTTGCCTAATTATTCTGCACACGGTGTATGCAGATTTTCCAAATTTCCAAATTTTTTTTTGGAGTCCCAGGTCTTTAATATACTAAATATTCTTAGCCAAAAATATGCTAGACATTATTCACTCAAGTATAAATGGCCTTTTTATGATATCCTATCTATCTATCTATCTATCTATCTATCTATCTATCTATCTATCTATCTAATATCTATCTATATAATTTATATTAAAATTGTCCAAAATTTCATCAAGGTATACAAAACCCATGTAAAAACATAATAAGCAAATACCCTTCAGGAAATAAACAGTAGCAGTGTATGAAAATAAGAAAAATAAGATAGAGTGCTTAGTTAACATAATTTTGATCAAAAAATGTAAAAGCCATCCCACTATGTCACGGTGATCCTCTAATATTAAAACCATTTGTCAAGTGAACATGTGGATAAGGGCTGAGAAGGACTGAGACCCGGCTAGTGGACAAGTAGCCATGGGGAACTACATGAATTTAATTTTCAGCTCAAAAGAAAGGGAGGTCATACCTTTATTTGCACAGGGTAGTAAGGTTTTAATACTAAAGGTTAGGACCATCCTGAGTAGGGTCATCTTGACGTAGTGGGATGGCTTTTACATTTTTTGATCAAAATTAACTAAGCACCCTATATTATTTTCATGCACTATTGCTGTTTATTTATTTACTGCAGGGTACTTGCTTATTATGTTTTTATCTTGGGTTTTGTCTGTTTAGTGGCCAGTGTGAACATGCGCTTACACGCTGCAAGCCTGCCAACTTATATTACAGTTCATCTCTTTAGGTTTTTTGTTTCATTAAAGTATAGACAAAAAGTTGTGATATTCCTGTAATGGTGTCTGACACAGAACTGGGAAATAGATATTTCTTAAGGCCAGAATCGGCAAATTAGTAAAGCAATAATAATGTTTTGCTGGTATTGATGATAACACTGGTGGTCATTATTATTCATGACTATGTCACTCCTTCCAAAATAAAAACAAATGTGAGCCAATTGTAGCTGTAAACACCATCGTTGTTCAAGTAAAACATGGATTGGCTAAGAAGATGCACATGGCACAATGCACCGGAATGATATTGATGGGAATTATCTTCTCTTTGTAAAAGCTCTCACATCATTGTGAATGCCAAGTCATGTCATGACTTAAAGGATGAGTTCTGATAGTGATAGAGAAAATTTTCATTTATATCACCAACTTTACAAACAGCAGAGATGCACATTCATTATACAGCAAAAAGGAAGATATATTAATTAGTCTATCAGTGCAGTCACAATGTATAGATTTGCATTACAATAACAGCTGCACAGAATCCGTTAGATTACTTGTCTTCCTTGTTTGTAAAAATTTATTATATGATTTCTGTCATTTTTCTTCACATATAGGATGCTCACATACATTTGATGGACTGGGCACTTAAAGTGATTAACCGGCCTAAAGGATAATGATCCTGGGGAATAGAACAAATGGGATCTATGATCAAGGACATCCGTGTAGCATGCCTAATGGAACATACATCTCTTTTTTTAATAAACCTAAGCGGTGGAGTAAGAGTATAACACAGTGTTAGCCTGTCTTTGAGGGACATAATAAGGAATAATGTCTCCTATGTGCAGACAATATTATACAAACTGTAGAATAAACATGGTATTCGTGCTGTAGATTTTAAAGGGAAATGAAGGAGGAAGACAGCAGATAATAGTGAAGGATCCTTTTACCTTTGCACTGGGAAAGATCATTACAGCAGGGAAACATATTTTTATGACAACAGAAGCATTTTAATCTAGAAATTCCCATGTCGTCCTACAGTCATTTCACTGATTCGTTTTCTACTACAGATTGCTATAACTTATGGCAGGAGCACTGAGGCAGAAGAGCTCATTAGATTCCTTGATTTTAAGGATTCGACCCCAATTAATTGGGAATTGTTTCTATAACCAGTAACATGGTCTGGTTCAGATGGGCCTTTTTTTTCATAATGTTTTTGGCACTTATTTTTTCAAACAAGGGGCTAGTGGCTTTCATGAGGCATCTTTGGCCAGGTTCACAAAAGATGCACTCAAAGCTACTTAAAAAAACCTAATTCAAAATGCCTGCAAATTTTTAAACCTTCAAGTGTTATATTGGCTTTTTTTTAAGCGATATGTATTTTGTACATATGTTTTTTTTAATTAAAGATGGACTAATGGAAAATAATACATAAAGATGTCCTGTCCTGTTTTTTTAAAATAAATTCAAAAGCAAAAAAACAGAAAAGAAAATTGCAAAGTGCAATGGGAGACAATTAATGAGTTAAATGCAATAGGTTTTGCACAATAATTTGCACTAGAAATCTCGCATAAATACTTCTAATAACTCTTAATAAGTGTTTTAGAAACTTGCTGCTGCTCATTTGACAAAAGAAGCATGGCTTCCTGGAAGAGGGTGTGGCTTCAAATTTTTGGGCAAATTATTGGTTCGAGGTAAACCAACAAAAAGGTGACGTAAAGTTAGACAAAAATATCTAAAGATGCTCTAAATTTAACTACACAAAACTATATTCAAATGTGCAGAGAAGAAAAATATAATTTACGTCAAAACAAACCCCACTGCCCTCCAAAAGGAAATGTAGAACAAACTGTGCAACACTACAACTTACAGGCTTTGAGTTAGTGTTGGCATATATATCATTCAGTAGTTAATAAAACTCTATCTTCAACATCAGTCTTTGTTTTCACTCTACTGCTGTTCTCACCACTCGTCATATGAAAAAGTTTGTTTACTACCCGGTATCTTCTTCCCTCAAAATTTTTGTGACTTTTTGGACTGTGAATAATATATCCTTATTATTCACAGTCCAAAAAGTCACAAAAGTGTATTATGGTCAGAAGGATATGTACTCTTTCGCCTATAAAGTGTAATCTCTTATGATCAGCGGCGTCCTCTCTTTCTCTCTCCTTTAGGCTGTGTGCACACTATGTGTTTTCCAAGTGTTTATGCTGAGGAATTTCCGCAGAATAAACGCTTGGGAAACGCTTGGTAATCCGCCCCCCATGATCCCCAATGACAAGCCGCAATGTCAATGCCCATGCTGCGGATTTTTCCACAGCGTTTATGCTGCACTCAAAAATCCGCAGCATGTCCATTAATTTTGCAGACACGCAGCGTAATCGCCGCCATTGACTTGCATTGGACCGCGTGACATCCGCTTCACTGCATGTGCACAAGCGGATATCACACGGTTCAATGTGCGGATGGTACCCAGGTCGGGAGAAGAAGAGACTCTCATCCAGACCTGGGTACCATAGAAACTGTAGAAAAAGAATTTAAAATAAAAAATAAAGTTTATACTTACCTTCCGATGTCCTCCCGGTGTTTTGTCCACGCCGTCCGGTGTCTTGCAATGCTCGCGCTGTTGTGAAGGACCTGACATGACGTCATTGAGTCATGTGACCTGTCACATGACTCAATGACATCACCGCAGGTCCTTCACACCACCGCAAGCATTGCAAGACACCAGACGCAGCGGAGAGAACACCGGGAGGACATCGGAAGGTAAATATAAACTTTTTTTATTTATTTTTTACCATTCTTATTCTTTTTTTAACTATTACTTTTTAAACTCTTAGGAAGCCTTTGCCGGTGTTTTTTTGTTAATTATTTTTATTTACTGACATAATGACTTTTGTGTTTTCATTGACTGTAAGCCATAATCATCAACATTAACAGAAATAAACACTTGAAATAGATCACTCTGTTGGTAATATATGAGTTTCACTTTTTGTATTAAAGAACTGAAATAAATGAACTTTTTTGATAATATTCTAATTTAGTGAGAAGCACCTGTAAGTACAAGCTCTCCAGTATTGAAATTCAAGCAAATTTATTCATCGCAATTCAAGTTTTTTGGGAAAATCAGCAAATTCCAATTTCAAAAGAGAAAATAGGGAAAACAGAAATACACTGCATAGATCTTGAATCAAATTTTCTTCGCTACACTTTAAAGGACAACTGTCACTAAGTTTTTCCCACATAAAGTACGGCCACCACCATTAGGGCCTTTTTACAGCATACTGAAAATCTGTAAAAAAAAAAAGTCCCTAATCCAGTCCGCAGATCCAAAAAACGACCTTTTATTTTGCTCAAAGATGGGGTGGTCCAGTCCGATGGGCCTCTCTGGTCTTCATCTGGAGCCTTCTCTCTTCTTTCGATCGCCGTCATCCTTCTCTGGTTTGTGTGGATGATGCGTCCTACGTTCACAAGTACCAGACAAATTCATCATGTTTTGCATCACAAAGGTGATGTAAATTCCAATATGGGAGACATACTTATATGCTAACCCCTGACTGGAGTACATTTCTGTCTGGGTGTAATCAAATATTCAATTGTGTACAATGGCCCTTAGGCCTCATTCAGATGTCTGTTTTTAACTGCATATGAGAAAAAAAGCACAGCTTTTTTTATGTGTGCTAGATCCAAGTCTCATTCAAGGGTCTGTGTGTGAGTTTTTACCATTACTGTGACATCCGTTTTTCTTGTATGCAAAAATAAAAAAACTCCCAAGCTTCTTCTTACCGTTGAACATTAAAGGGAACCTGTCATATGAAAAAAACACTGTTTACCTGCAGATATGTGGTTAATCTGCAGGTTAATAGCTTTCTGAAGCTGTCCAGTGTCTGCACTAAAAGTCTGGCTACTGGGAGGAAATAAACTTTATTGCTCCCGGCAGGCTTGTGCTTCATTCATAGAGGCGCGGCTTCAGTTACCGCTCAGTTCATAGTGAGTGACGGCTGTAACTGTGGCACCCCAGAGGGTCTGGTTGCCACAGTGGTAGTAATACCATGTCTGAGAGCTAAACAGGAGTTTCCTGGTCAGGAACACATTACATGCAACACCTCCTGCCCCACACCAGAAAGGGGAGGATCTGGCCTTTTATAACTGGATCTGGAGGCGGGGTTAGGGAGTCAGAATCAGAGTCTGAGTCTAGAGCTCAGTGTGTGAAGTCAAGTAGGACACGAAGGAGTAAAGAGCCAGGGACTGGAGCTGGAGTTAGCTCGTCTTGGATAGTATCCACAGAGGATCGGACGCCGGAGTCCGAGGCTGTGGGGATTACATACCCAGCAGCAGATACAGCAGGGCAGGGGATTGCAGGTCTCCTGGCCCAACAGAAGCCCAGAGGCTCAGCCACACGAAAGGACCCGTACCGCCACAGAGGAGCGAGGAATACACAAGGTCCAAGTCGCCAGCCATACGGGTGAGTGCAGCACGTTACACTCAGGGACGTGGGCTGCAACACGACTATAAGCGGGATAGCCAAAGAGTATAGTCAGAACGGCAGGCCTACAACTTCACCTGGCCAGGAGGACTCTAGGATTGTTCCCAGACTGATCAGGCCTTCATCACTAGCCGGTACTCTCGTTGGGGCCCATATAATTGCCAACAGTAAAGACCCTGGGACTGCACTGCAAAGACTCCGTGTTGTCATTACTGATATCTTGCACTACCACCACCATCATCCATACATGCTGCCCTGAAGCTCCACTCTTCCTGTGGGGAGTTACATCACCTTGCTGCACATACCACCGCAGCGGCGGTTCACAATAACCGCATTCCACAGATGGCGTAGTCGGACTATACATAACAGATATACATAAACTACCCTTAGGTTGACCACGTTGGTCACGGACCGGGTCACCGCCACGGTGACTACAACCCCCAGCATCTACAGGCCCGTCTCCGGGTACCCCACGGCCCAGGGGGCGCGTCATAACCATGCCCCGGTATAGTCAGTGCCGGGGTGTGGTTTTTGATGCTGCTCACTATGTACTGAGTGGTGACTGTAGCAGCGCCTCTATGAATGAAAGCCGAGGCTGGTGGGAGGAAAAAAGTTCATTTCCTACCGGTAGCTGGGCTTTTAGTGCGAGTGCTGGGCAGCTTCAGAACGCTATTAACCCTAGGTCAGGATTATCTCTGGCACTCCCTAGTTCAGGCACAGTGCGCCTGACAGGCACAGGGTAGAAAACCACCTATAATATCTAATGATCTCAATTTCTGGGCTCTAAAATTAATCAGTGACCTTCATAGGAATGTATTAAAAGAGCATACACAAAATCAAATAAAAAAAACATTTAATAACCATAAACGTAATAAAACAAAAAGTGCTCAAATTTCACAACAGCCGCCAAATAGCCTCCAGCCTCAGGACATATCTATTACTAAACATTAAAATTAGGAAAAAAACTTAATTGTAAGGTGCTTAGATGCAACTGGAGTCATATTCACTCAGATTCAGACCTTAAAAGTTCAACAGAAGAAACATATTGGCAGACAGAAAAGCAAGATTGGCAGATCATATTATATCATATCAGAGGTTATTATTATGTGCTCTGTAGCAATGTGCCTTAAAGGCCATTTCTAAGAAAACCCTCTTATTTGTAAGAAAACCCTACTTTTATCTACAAAATATCCACAAACTTTGCATCATTCATTCATTCATAAAACGAGCAAAATATACAATTGTGATGAATACCCCCCAGAAAGTATGAACCTTCAAAAGTGAGAACCTTCAGGCGCAATGAGCCTGAGAGGCCGCTATGTATTGTTTTTTTTTCCCTGGAATCCATTGATTGGGAGAGTTTGATCCATGAGTCCGATCAAAAATGGACATGTCTGAAAAAATGGACATTAAAAGTGAACCACAATAAAGCAGACATGTGAACTTATCCTTGGACTATAGTGGGTAGTTTTTCTGTCTATGAAAAGCTCAGATACAGCATGTACATTAACCACAAAAGCCTTATATTGGCTTTTTTAAGCAAGCTTAAAAGTTCTCAACACAAAATAAATTTAAATGTGCAGACTTTCTCTGATGTCTTTGATTTCAGAGACTTTTGACTTTTTTTCAAAACACAGCATGCTTTAAGGGTGGTGTTTTTGAGGATGTCTGCTCTCCACAGACATCAATTGTAGCAAAAAATGGCACCAAAAATAGTGTAAAAATGCCACTGCATGGGGCAGCTTTCATGCCGTCGTTTTTACATGTACCATAAAAATTGTGAGGGAGACTTTACAAAAGAGAAAAAAAAACAAGAATGAGAGTCAAGTATTTACTTTATGTATATATTTTTTTTTCATAACCCTTAATACTCCAAACCATAAAAAAATTAGAATTAAGGGAGAGAAATAATTTAAACTTAGAATTTCTTCATTTTTTTTCTCTTTTCTAGAATTGTTAGAAAACAATGGCTAATGGTATAATTACATAGCTTCCTATATGATAATTGTATATCATCAGTCCTCTCTCTGCTATATAAAGGAGTTTGGTGACAGCATGTCCAGCTGCTTTTGTAAGGTCTAAATAAGGAAACCCCATAAGGTAACAAGGTTTATTCCGTTTTAATGTCCAAACCAGTTCTGTCAGACACTTTTAAACTTATTTGAAGTTATTATAAGGTGATGACGTTACTTCAAGACCACATGCACACTGGAGTTCCCAGCTCGACAACTGCTGTTCAGATGAGTTTTTCAGGAGGGCTTCAGAGCTCCAGACTTGCATTGCTTGGCAGGGGTCCACATGCTAACGATTGTTAGGACACCCAGCACTTCAAAGGGGCTCCTGTATGGTTAAACTGTTAATAAGCTGAATCTCTCTCCAGCTTTTGCAACAGTTTAATAGATATTGGTCCAGTTAAAACTATTAAGATTCTCCCCAAGGGGGTGTCAGTAAGAGTCTGAGAAGTTCACTTGGATGCAAATAAACCATTCATGGGTAATTCTTATTAACTGCTTTCAATACTCGGCTATTATTTCATGTATTTTCAGCATAGTTTATTGTTCGAAAGGAGGGGAACTGGAAATATAGACTTCATAAAACAGGACCCAATGTGTATGAACACACGTTGAACTATTATCCTAAGTATGATTTTTTTTTCAAGTTTCATTGGTTCTTTTTACTTGTTCTGAAGAGGTCACCAACTAAATGTAACCCAAGAAGAAAACAACTAATTACAAAATACAATCAGAAAGTGATAGAAAAGTACAGTGGATAAATGTAGCCCCATAGTCTGGCTTTTAATATTGTAAACTGACTAAAGTATAAGTAATTACTGAATAAAGTTCATCTCCAATTATATAAAAATGTGCAGAAGTGTGCAGAAGTGTGCATCGAAATTTGTTTTTCTACATTAAAAAAAAAAAAAATTTTTTTTTTTTTTAATAAATTTGCAAAAATCTCTACATTTCTGTTTTTTCTCATTCAAAATGGGGTGCAGAGTGTACATTAATGAGAAAAAAAATGAACTTTTTAGAATTTACTAAATGACTGCAATGAAACAAAGAGGGAAAAATTTAAAGGGGTCCGAATACTTTCCGTACCCACTGTAATAGACTAGAGATTGCCAAAAAGCGCACATAGGGCATTAACCAAATGGCATGCGGTTTTGTTGCATTTGTTTTGCGTTTACCTTGTGATGCTGTGAGCCCACAACAATTGAATAGCGTTAGCAATACCCCAGCTACTGCTGCTTCACTGGTTGGATAGACCAACGTCGATATGTACCAAATAGAGGTATGCAGCTGTGCTGAGCTGCTGGTAAGGAATTCACAGGATTCAGATGAATAGAAAAAGATTGTAGTTTATTCCCAACACGTTTCGAGATTGAATGGATCTCTTCCTAAGGGTGGGTAACCACAGAAGAGGTCTGGTCGACCTAGAAACGCGTTGGAAATAAACTGCAATTTATTTCTATTCATCTGAATCCTGTGGATTCCTTATCAGCAGTGCAACACATACGCATTTCTCCTTTCCTGTTTATTTTGTGTGATTTTAGTTGGAAAAAAAGGCTTTAAACTTGTCAGTTTTGATGACGAGTATGCATCCCACAGGATTTAGATGTATAGGCTATTGGATATCCACTAAAACTACTTTTGTGTATGTGGGCATTAAATGTAAAGCCCTTACTCTTGTTTTGAGTTAGAACTCCTAATGATCCTATTATTAATTCATTTAATGATCATAAGACAAAATATTTGGATGCATGAGTTGCTCTTGAATGTCTAAAAACTAAAAGAGGCCAGCAGGTATTGTAGTACAAGCACGATATCTGGAGTCAGGCACCTTTCAAACATCAAAACTTGTATGGTAAATTGGCAAACACTAAGGCCTTTGCTTAAAATTTAAACATCTTACAGATGATTAATAGATCTTCAAACACCTATCTACTGCATCAGAAATTTGAGTCAGCAATTCAAAAAGTCAAATGGTGAAGTACAAGTCAGGCCACAAGTGCATTTGCGCTTTGAATGTTTTTAATTAATATTCTTTCTAATTAATAAATAATAAAATCTTTTGATTGCCTCAGTATGTATTGATATGATCAGAATGACATGTTGTTATTTTATCCGATATATATAATAAATGTCCAGATATTAATGTTTACTAGAATTCCTTGCATATTTTCCAAAATAATGTCAGTATAGAAAACATAGAAAAAAGGAAAGAGACAGATGGAAAAGAAGAGGACGAGAGCGGACCGTTATAAAAGACAGGAGAGGTCATATGGTCCCACAAAGGCTGGATTAAAAACATTAAAAGAAGAAGGCCAGAATGAGACAGTATAAGAAAAAACTACTCAAGAGGCTTAATGAAACCAGGGTATAATTACAAGAAGAGCTCACGAGGCACATGTTCTGGGGTCCCCTTTATTTTGGACTTCTAGAAGTACCTCCATGATGACTTTTTGAAAAAAAATACAAATTTAAAACAATTTAAAGCACTTACCTCTTTGGAAAGTGAGAAAGCCCACAAGCAAAGATATGAATTAGCCCCATATTTTGTTAGACATCATATAAAGCTAATTTGCCTTAAAATGTCCTGGATATGGCGAAACTCCTTCCATCTTTATGATTCAAATATATTTTCTATTTTTTTCACTGGTAACATTGGAAGACTTGTGTGGATCACATACTCGGACAACTTGTTACCACCTATTCAAATGGGGAAGACCAAGTTGGAATTGTTCCCTTTCTCCAAGGGACCCATATTTTAGTAAAATACATCAAAATCAACAAAATATGTTCATATAGTCAAATGTATTTAGCAAATCGTATCCATGCAGCGTATCACAAGTTTTAGGAAATGCTCAGAGCAAGAAATACTCACCTAGTGGCTAAAATATGTCAGATCAATGGGGGTCCGACACCTGGCACCCACCACAGTATACAGGGTGAAAAACCACAGGTCCTGTATAGTGGCCACTCCTGAATACTGAAGATCAGCTCCTATTCAAAATATGTACGAACCTCAAAATGATACCAAGAAAAAACAAGCACTCACATCTCTTCATTACTGTTAAAGAAGTACTTCCATCAAAGTATGTATCCTCTTAATATATTACAGTCATCATATTATATAGCACTGTGTACTTACAATTGCTCATTTCGCCCTTCTACCTAGCTAATTCCTCCCTTTTCCATTAGGTCTATGATATTACGACTGGTGGGGGACACAGAGCTGAGGGCTGAGGAGCAGCTTTGGTCCGGGAGGTAAGTATAGATTTATGCAGTGCCCTGGGGCCATGAATAAGGGGTTGATCAGTAATAGAAATAGATAGTGATATTAAAAACATCTATGAAATGAAAAAAGAGACAGAAAATGGGTGTGAAGAATAAAAGAATGGCCTGTTCCTTGGGGTGTTAATTATGACTGTAGTTATTCCTTCTAATCATGTTTTCTTAACATTTCTATCTGTTCTGTGAATTTTCATTACTCCATGACTTTTCCTTCTTGGTGCTGTAATTTCCATGTTGAAAAGTGTATGTTAAACCTCCAACACATGTAGATTAAAAGAATTCTTCATTAAAATAGTTTGAAAAAAAAATCAGCCATGCATTCAGACAGATTCTGGATTCACACCTGGAATGTATTTAAATAAGCACTACCATTAAACTTTTTATTGGATAAACCTGTGTGAATGTATATTTAATGTAAGGAAATGTGCATTAATATAGTCACTAAATGCCGTCTTCCCGGTATCCAGGGCCGCTCCCATCCTCTTTTGGGTAGCCTGACTGCTATTCCGACTTGGCAGCTAGGCTCTCTGTGTGAGCTAGAAGTCACTTTTACAATGTAAACCTATGGAGTGTCAGAACCAGGCTCCCTAGGGTTACATTGTAACAGCAACATCGAGTGTAAGCTGGCAAGTAGGAATAGTCATCACATGACCCAGAATAGGACCGGAGCAGCGCTGGAAACCCACGATAATTGGTGAGTATATAAATGTACCTACACTACACTACATATTCATTTATACAGGTTTAGGCAATAAAAATGTTCATGGGAGGGCATCTTTAACATATTACTTGACTAAAGAATGGTTTTAATTGACTGGTACTTGAGATTTTTGCATCTACTTTGTGTTTAGAATTGCTACAATATTGACTGCCAGATTCCTACTGGAAGTGTGAGATATTTATTGGGAGTAATTAAAATTTGTTTTTCATGGTCTGCTCACACATCTGAGATACCAATGTCCTTTGTACTAGTATTGGCAAAAGTGCTCTGAAGGCATTCAACTCTCAGCAGTTTGCTATAAAACTGGATTTAATGGCTTTCTAACTGGTATTTTTCCAATTGCTTAGTTTAATGGATGCAATTGTCTGGTTAGAAAAATGTCTGCTTATAACGTTTCACTGACTGCAGATATATCTAAAAAAACATTCTATTAGATGTTGTAAAAAGTTATACAAAAGTAGAAATAAGCAATTTGATTTGTGCTGCCCTGGTTCAGCACCATTGTTGTCCTCCATGGTAGCTGGGTTTCTCTTTTCTGCCCAGCAGCTTTGGTGTTTATAAGGCCCCATAATGTTATGACGTTCAGGAAGCCAGACCGAGGTTGCAAGGCTCAGAAGTGAAGATCGGCTGCCACAGTGGACTCGTCTAGACCAGACCCTACTCTAACTATAAGTTAATGAAAGTAGAAACCTCAGCACCACAAAAAAGAAAGTAAATGGGACTGTAGGTCTTGCTGCAGTGTTATTTTGCTACATCCTGCCACATTTCCTGGTTCCCGGCACTTCCTATACACAGATGTCCTTGACAAAGACTACTCCAGATCGAAACATTAGACTATATCTGTTTTGACTCCTTGCCGGATCAAAATAAGTAACACTGCAGCAAGACCTACAGTCCTATTTTCTTTCTTTTTTTGTGGTACTGAGGTTTCTACTTTGATTAGTCTAGTCTGAAGTTGATTAGTCTAGTCTGTCTAGTCCCTTCCTCGAGCAAACTATGTTTAAAAGTACAATACTGCTTGTGCTTTTCTGAGCATAGATGGTATCTATTAATGTGACCATTAAAAGAAATACCTCTCACCTACTGAGGTTGTGCAAGTGGGGCACACTCCATAAAGCTCGTGAAAAATTGCAGGTGGGTGCAACTGGCCTAGTTGGTGTGGAAAAGTTTTCCAGGGAGAGTTCCCACAGAGCATAATCAGACAGAGAAAATCCAGGTAACTGGCGCTTCCAAAGGCAAAAAATGGATCATTCACCAGAATTCATAAAAATAAAAATTTATTAAAAACACAACGTGTTTCGGCTGTATCCAGACAGACTCCTGAGGAAGGCTGGGTACAGTCAAAATGCGTTGTGTTTAATAAATTTTTATTTTTATGAATTTCAGTGAATGGTCCATTTTTTGCCTTTGAGAGCACCAGTTACCTAGATTTTCAATGTCCTATAAGTTAACGCTGGTATAAAAATGAAGGGAAAAAAATCATGCGAAAGTCTAAATTTTAGAATGAGGTCTTCAATAACACATATGGGTGTAATATTCACATGCCCATATAGCTTTGGCCATATAATCTAAGTAAAGTAATAAGTAATAATTCACATAAAAAGTCATTTTCTTAAAAAAGTATATTAGGAAGGCTTAATTTCTGTCTTTGTATGTCATTATTTTAAAAGTAAGAGCAATCTGGATCTCATCCATTAAAGTTGCATTATATAAAGGTCACCTTTGTTGTTGATGAACAGTCATTAATACACTAGACACTCTGGCATCAGAAAAAGAGATGATGGCGCTCTGGAACATAATGTATGTAAAATTGTTTATTACATTTTACAGAGGGAAGACAAGTTTTGGAAAGCAGTCAAGACATTTTTAAGAGAAAATATTTGGCTGCCATGCACTTTTCTGAAACGTCTGTCAGGTTAGCAGCTGAATATAAAAATACACATAGATGAATTATACATAGAAAAGTTTTCTTGTAAAGTCCAGATTCAGAGAACACAAAGAGAAAGACAGAGATGGAAGATGAGAATCCAAATCGTCTTAGCAAAAAAAAGTGGCCTTAGCAATAAATATTCTACTCTTGGGAAAATTGGGGACATTGATTTGTTGCAGCATAAAAAGAAGAAACTTTTATGTTCACATATTCAGTATTTGATCAGTGTTTTACATGAGTATTTGTAAGTCAAAACTAGGAGTGGAACAATCAAAGGAAAATTATAATAGAAACACGTCACCACTTCTGTATTTATCACCCACTCCTGGTTTTGGCTTACAAATACAGATGTAAAATACTGACCAGATACTGAACGTGTGAATGTGGCCTTTGTCCAAATGTAGTCCAATAACGATGCTATACCAAAAGTGCAGCCCAGTTAGGGTATGTGCACACGATCCTTTCTGGCAGCGCTTTGAACGCAACATACTTGTGCTGCATCCAAATCGCTGCACGCAGGTGAATCCGCATGTGTTCACTGAACACATGCGGATTCACCGCATCCTATACATTGCACTGATAGAATTTCTCTTGCGGAGATTAGCGTCTCTGAAATTAACATGCTGTGGTCTGTGAAGACGCGCCGCATGTCTGTCTCTGCGGGTGAGCCGCAGGAGCACAGAGACACATAGTGGACATGGGATTTCTTGAAATCCCATCCACTATGCTCTAACATCTGGCCGCTGCAGATTGCATGCAGCGCAACTGTGCTGCATCCAATCCGCAGCGTTTACTGACCGTGTGCACGCACCCTTTCTGTACATACAGTATGTCACCTATTGATTTTCATTGTTGTAATAATATAACAATAAGAATAAAGTTATACATCCTTTTGCTATCCTCATTATTTAACAGTATAATTAACTATTTTTAACCTCTTCCTGACATTCCAATTTCCTTTTTTGCATTTTTGTTTTTTACTCCCCTTCTTTCAAGGGCCATAACTATTTTACTTTTCTGTCTATATAGATATATAAGAGATTGTTTTTGCGGGGTGAGTTCATTTTACCATATAATGTACTGGAAAAATTTAAAAAAAATTCCAAGTGGGATGAAATTGCAAGAAAATCCCTTAATTGTTTTTGGGAATTGTTTTTACAGCATATATTGTGTGGTACAAATGGCCTGGCATCATGATTCTAGAGATCAGTACAATTACGGCAATACCAAACTTGTTCAGAGTATCCATTATTTTGGTTGATAGAGCTGTGTAAAGACTTATTTTTTGCCAGGTGAGCTGACTTTTTTTATTGATAAAATTTGGCAATAAATATGACATATTGATTGCTTTTTATTGCATTTTTTTGCAACATTGCGACGACCCAAAAACCAAAATTTTAGCGTTTTGAATTTTTTTATGCCATTTTTTACGGTATTTACCAATCAATTTAATTACCGTATTTTGCGGATTATAAGACACACTTTCCCCCCCAAAATTTGGGAGGTAAAAGGAGGTGGGTCTTATAATGCAAACTTTTACCTAGGGGGACGGCATCGGATCGGGGTCCCAGATACAGGAGGTTGGTGTCGGCTGCGATGGTAGCGGGGCAATGCTGCGGCCCCGTCCTCAGAAGTCAGCGGTGAGTGGAGGCGAGGTTCCCTATCCTGTACATAGCCCTGTGCTGTGCTTCAGCAAAATGGCCACCGGAGCATGCACAGATTGAGACTTCGGGAGACAAGATCTCGGGACGAGATAATTTAGCGAAGTTGGCAAATTTGAATCTTAAAAAGTCTGCTCATCTCTAGATAACACAGATTTGTTGTAATTCATTTTCTATCTTAATTCAGTAAAACCTTATTATATATGTGATTTATTTTAAAATTTAAGTAACATCCACCGATCAGGCATGACAATAAAACTTGTGACAAATAAAGGGAGTAACTGATTATCTTGTGGCAACAGCATCTGTCAGGGAGTGTAAAATATTGTCCAGAAAGTGAACAGTCAGTTATTAAGTTGGATGTGCTGGAAGCATTGAAAATGTGCAAATATAAGGATTAATGAGACTTAAGGATCCCATGAAATTTAGACAAATGTCCAAACCAACCAATTTCAGCTTATTTAATGTATGTGGGGCTCACGATTGTCACCCAACATTATTTCGAGGGACATAAATATCAGGAGGCTGGAATTCAACAATAGAAAACTTCTGCATTGTGTTTGCATGTGCTATACATTTTGAATTTTTCCTTTATACAGTTTCAGATGGTGTGTTTCTCAATAATTTAGACACAGTTTGCTTGTATGTATCACACATCTTTTATTCATAACTATTAGAACATTTTATGATGTGGTTTTGATTAATTCAAAACTAGTTAGAATTTAACCTTTCCTCTAAATTGCAATTTGTACTGAAAAAGTTCACTGATATTAAGCTAATTCATAATTTTAATATTTATAAACATACATATAATATATTTTTAGCAGGTGGATTGCTTAGTAGTAGTATGGGAGCCAAAATTGACATGAAATTATGGTGGGCAATTTCTCTCATCACCTAATAAGTATGTTAAATAAGTATATGATCAGTCATATTGCGAGCAGACATCAAGCTTCTCTGATTTCATGTTTCCTCAGCATGAAACGCTTTGTGGTCATGTCCTTTACCAGCAAACACATCTGTGGAACAGAACTGTAATCATCATTGTGGTCTTACAAGAATTTCCAAAACAAAGATCAGCCAACAACAAGTTTTCTGCATCTAGTGGGATGTGAATTATCATCATAATGTATATACAAAATAAATACTACTTCAATAGAAATATTTTTTTTTAGGATTTAAAGATATGTCAAGATTTTATGATCTACATTTGAATTATATTTATCAATTATTGTGAATTATTTTTTTAACTCTCAATATTGCTAAACAATTGGAATTTGACCTGCAAATTAGAATATGATACATGTACCAATTCATCAACTCCACCAAAACTGCACCTTATCAGCCCAACCTTACATGGTAGATCAATTTTCAAGATCTACTGCACAATTGCTGTCTCTGTGCCTCTTCCAGTGGTACTGGTTTTAAGAGGTCCTTAATTGTGGGGTTTCTACTCACTTGGGTGCGATGGGAGGCAACCACGAAGCATGTTCCTTTAAATGTCCATGTTGTGTTATTACTTTATAAACCAAACAAAAGCAAAAGGAATACAAACAGCCTTTAGTTCAGGCAAAAACAAAGTAAAGAGTCCTTAAGGCAAAGTCTCTGGTTAGCCAGTCCTGTGGGCACACAGACTGGATAGCATCCCGTTCACTGGCCTCAGTCGGGAGACCACAACACACATGAGGCCTTCTCCTTCCACACACACAGACCATGTGCCAAACAACGGCTTCCATTTTATATCTTAACCACACCCAGAGGTGAGGTATGTGGGTAGCTAGACCCGCCCACCTCTCCAACTAACCGTAACCCGGCCCCAGGTACACCAAACAATCCTCTTAGTGCCTACATGCACTAGAGCAACATTCCGGGTTACATCACATCACTGTGATACATACCTCCCATCAACTATGTGTCCGTTAGCCACCTTACATCATATAGACAGGTAGAAGAGTAGAAGTAAAGAGCCTTAACACGCTCATTAAGGTTTTCCAAGGATGGCAGTAGAAAATGTGCTGGATTAGTGATAATCAGGGCTGCCTTGGTGGTTGATCTGTAGAGTGTCATGAGTTTGAGAGAAAAAAATTCTTGTCGTAAATATTTATTCTGACTTAATACATTAGATTTCTGTTATCAAATCCCAAAAATTTGGGATGGATCTGCCAATAATCGAATGTCTACGAAGGCTACTAGACAGTCTATCCATGTTTAATAGAGGAAAAGGGTATATATTGAACAGAATAAATTAAATGGCATTCATTTTTCAAAATTTTCTTATAAAATGAGCATTGATAACTGACTGACACCATGGTCTAGTCTAAACTTCCATATAAAGAGACTGAAAATGGGTTACACTTTCAACTACAAAAGACAGTTTGTTGATCAAACATTTTGTTATTGTACCATAATAATCAATATAAATAAATACATGTAAACTCTGATGATAAAAACATTCAGCTCTACCATCAAACGCCAGAAGTATAACAACAGAACTGTAGAAAATAACATTATAGAGACGATCAGATCTTTTGAAATTCAAGTTCACCAGGTTTTGCAAGTTTTTTTAAAATTTGGTTCGCAGTGAATAAAATTGCCAGGAAATGAAGGAATTCCAATTGCCCTGACATATTCATAACATTCTGACATCTCCTTGAACTGTGTACAACTCCTTTTAATCTCTTTAAATGTCTTTAATGCAAACACAGCTTCAGTAAAGGATAATCACTAGTAACCAACAGCCAATTTAATTACACTGTGCACTGACAGAGTTTTAGTGTTTTTTTTATTAAAAAAGGTAGAGAAATTATCCTTCCTAGTCATTTGTGATAAGAGACTGCTCTGTGCAGAACACTCACTCAAACTGATGGTGTTGCTGGTAGAGGTAACATCATCCTGCTGTGCCTGAGATGAGTGTTGTGCCTTATATTTGATAATGCCCTCTGCCTTTTCCCCCACTAGTATATTTGCCAGAAGCAATGGAGGCCACTTGTGGCCCATGTCTGTTAGTACTGCTGCGCCGGAAGCTGGTGATGTTGATGCTTCTGCAGCTTCCACATTCTTAGCCATGGAATGTTTTTCTTTTCTTTTACACTACCTGATCCATTGCTACTGTCACCTTTTCTTTTACCATACGTTTTGTGCAACACTGTAATTCATTTTTGACAGTCTGTTTTAACCCCAATTATTCAACTCATGCCAAAAAGATCATAATCAGAAATGCTAGGTAAGTAGGTACAGCTACAGAAATCAAAATGTGGCAGCACACTACAGTATATGTGTGGAGTGTATGGTTGTAAAAATGGACTAGTAAAACAGGTGTGCAAAATCAGACATGCGCAGTTAAATGTCTATTATTTTTTTTCAACAAAATTCAACTTCTTTCCAAAAAAAATGACATAATAAGAAATATTAGGCAGGCACATATCCAAAAAAGCAGCACCTGTATTAGAGTGGTGTGTAATTTAAAATTTGGCAAGTAAAACAGATGTGCAAAAAAATTTGTTTGCGGCACGCACACTTTTGTGAAGTAGATAGTCACAGTTAAATGTCTAGATTTTGGGGGACTTTTTTTTTTTTTTATAAAGTAACCCATTTATTCCCGTCTTCACAAAATAATTGCACAAGAAATCCAAAAACCCAATTAAGCTATTAAGTCTCCTCTTAACCTTCTTTTTTGCAAGCTAAACATTCCCAGATCCTTTAACTGTTCCTTGTAGGACATGGTATGCAGTCCGGTCACCATCCTGGTAGCTCTTCTGTGAACTTACTCCAGTTTTTTCAATGTCTTTTTTTAAATTGTGGTGCCCAGAACAGGACACACTATTCCAGATGGGGCCTGACCAAGGAGGAGTAGAGGGGGATAATTACTTCCCATGAGCTAGACTCTATGCTTCTCTTAATATATCCCAGAACTGTGTTTGCCTTTTTTGCTGCTGCATCACACTTTTGAATCATGTGCAGTCTGAGATCTATTAGTATACCCAAGTCTTTTTCACACGTGCTGTTGCTTAGTTCTATTCCTCCCATTCTGTAGATGAAATTTTTGTTTTTTTTGCCCAGATGTAGAATCTTGCATTTCTCCCTGTTACATACCATGTAGATCCTTTTGAATCCTTTCTCTGTCTTCTCTAGTGTTAGCTATCACTCCTAGCTTTGCTTCATCTACAAATTTGATTATTATACCTTCAGTTCCCTTATCTAGATCATTTATAAAAATGTTGAGCAACACTGGAGCCAAGATATTTTCTATTAATCTCGATTGTGCAGTGAGAATTAAATTTAGCAAAATCTCCCATCCTTCTTGAACATTTCTGTCCTTTAAAACATCCAGCCATTGGAACTTTCCTACTCTCTTTCTGAGTTCGCTAAAATCTGCCTTTCTAAAGTCCAACCTTAAAATCTGAGTCCTCGCAGGTCTTCCTCCTCTTGTAACCCAAAATTTGAGGATAGCATGATTGCTACTTTAAAAGCCAGCTGGGACTGAGCTATAGGAGACTATTTAGACAGGCTGGTCCTATTGACTTTTTCCTGATTGCTGCGAATGGCTGACCAGTCTCTCCTTATACACACGCAGGAAGAGACTTGTCAATCAAGGGGAGTGGCAGGGGAGAAGTTGCTGGAGATTCGTCTATTCAACTAGTCTCCCATGTGGCTAGATTCCCCGCAACTTTTAAAGTATTATATTTTTCTGACATGCCACAGAATTTCAGAGCTAAACATAACTAGCTGTAATCATGTAGCTAGTGTCTGATACATGCTGCTCGTGGATCAGGCAGCATGGATGAACTGTCAGAGTAGTCAGGTTCCCTTTAATATATTAACAATTATTACTGTTTGGAGCCTACAATAAACCACTTTATTAATGATACAACAATTTATTTATTTATTTATTTTACTCACTTATATAGCGCCATTAATTCCTTATCACTTTACATACATTATCGGCACTGTCCCCACTGGGGCTCACAATCTACATTCCCTATCAGTATGTCTTTGGAATGTGTGACGAAACCAGAGAACCCAGAGGAAACCAACGCAAACACGGGGAGAACATACAAACTCCTTGCAGATTTTATCTTTGGTGGGATTTGAACCCAGGACCCTAGTGCTGCAAGGCTGCAGTGCTAACCACTGAGCCACCATGCTCAGTGGTTAGCACTCATTGGTACTCTAAGAATTGTATCCCAAAAAAACCTTCATAGAGGCAACTGGAGATGACTGGATCAATTGAAATTGAAATTTGCTGGCTTCTAATCGATGACCCAATGGTGTACTGACCACCACTTTACAAGGTGTGAAAATCCAATTTATAAACTGATATGCTATTACATAGCTGCTGGGCATTTTGGTGAAATTGTATCGGCAACTTTTTTTGTTTTTCGAATCGTGTACGAATTTTCATGTAACCACAAATTGCAGGAAATTCAACTCAAACTCGATCCCGAGCAGATCCATTCCCTCATCTCTAGAGACCACTTTGAAAATGAACCATTTAGTCTTATATATGTTACAGATGACCATTAAAATTACCATAATAAAAGTGTAGAGTTTCATTCTTTTACTTCTGTAATACTATTTGTTGCGTACAGCTTTAAAAAAAATGATGCTAAATAATAGCAGATGTGTGTTAATGAATTAATTGTGACTGTAACACCGCTAATTAATTTGTGAATATTTTCACCTTGCACATGCTCATCATTAAATAGCACCAGCATTTTATTCGAAAATGGCTGTGTTTACAAATGGGAGTGAGGAGTATGATTCTCATGGAAGATCAGCATATATATCGTGCTTTATTTCAGCTGCTCATGATTAAAAGAACATTACCTGTGCCTCGAGAACCACTGAATGAGCTATGCTAAATTGGTTGTTTTCAGTTATGTGATTAATTGTACTTCTAAACCATATTTTAGTGTGCTTTGTTTTTCTGTCCCCAGTCATCTCATATTATTAAAGAGAAATTCTGCATATCTCTCCTGGAGTCCAATTAAGGATTTGCATCATGACTAGATTTTTCACTTTAATTACTGTATATAAAGTAGGTTTTGACTTATCTCCTTATTTATCAAACTATGTAGAAGGAACAAAATTCATCAAATAAACAGATATGTGTGGTTATAATTGCAGCTTGCATCGGGTGCGTAGAAAGAAAATATGAGGGTCCAAAATTCATTATGTAGAGCATAATAAACATGTGAATAATTAAACTGTTTGTAAATCATTGGTGTGGCTGGAGTAAGACTAGAAAAGATATCTCTGCTTTTGATCACAGAATGGATTTTTCTTGATATTTATTGTAAATGTGAGACAGAGTATGGAAAGCGAGCCAAGTCTGAAGAAACCCAGAAAATAAGACTAAATTAGCCCTTTGTTACAAAGATATGCTAAATCCAGGGGATTTGAAAATTATTTAATTGTGCTTGCTCATGGTTTGGCCAGAAATACCTTCCACTCTTCCACTCAGACATTTGTCTTGGGAACTAGTGCATTGTGGGAGAAACTCATCCCTTTTCTTTGAATCACAACATTTTATTACTTCGCCCACAAGCTTTGAGCGGTTGCTGATTTTATTACATTGATGCACGGAGCATTTACACCGTCTCAAGAGCCTTGTTACATTTTCTGTGATGTATTTTTTGTAAAATAAACAATACGTGTTACACCAGCTATGCATATGACGCGCCCCTGGGCCTGTGTCGCGCTGCGTTGCGCACGCGGGAGCTTACCCGGAGCCGGATCTGTTTAGGGTTGTAGTCTCGTGGCGGTGACCCGGTCCGTGCCCAGGGAGTCAAACTGGACGGCAGTCTGTTAGCGGTAGAAAATGGTTGATGACTACGCCACCCGTTGAATGCAGCCAGGGGGCTGCTGCTGCAGGGCAGACCGCTGAGGCCGGTGGAAGGATGGTGCAGCGTGATAGTATAACCCCCAACGGGAGGGGTATGGCCTCAGGGTAGCCGACGTGGATGATGGGGGTAGCAGGAACCACTCAGAGACGGTATGGTAGCGTTCAGGGTCTTTACTGGTAACAACGATAGACCCTCCCGGAGTACTTGCTAGCGAACGGGGCCTGGTCAGTCCTTGAGCAGATGGGATCTCCCCTGGCCAGGCGTAGTTGTAGGCCTCCCAAGCTGACTGTACTCTTCTGGCTACCTTGCTAGAAGCTGATGTAAGTAGCCCACGTCCCTGAGTGTACCGTGTGGTGCTCACCCGTATGGCCGGTGACTCGGGGCCTTCTAATGGCTTCCGCTCCACGATGGCGGTGCTGGTCCCACGCGTGTGACCGGGCCTTCGGGCTTCTGGGCCAGGGGACCTGAAATCCCCTGCCTGACGGATTCTGCTGCTGGGTAGAAGTTAGTCCCCACAGCCTCGGACTCCGGGTCCGGTAAAGAATCTTCTTAGTCAGGGCGAGCTCTTTAGCTGCCAGCCCCTGACTCCTTGTGACTCTGCTGCTTCCTATGCTGCTCTTGTCTCTACTCTTCCTGGACTCACTAACCCTGCCTCAGCCCCGGGTTTATACAGGGGAAGTTCTTCCCCTCCCAAGGCTGGGCAGGAGGTGTGGCATGCACAGGATCCCTGACCAAAGGACCTCCCACCTGCTCTCAGACGTAATATCTCTATCACTGTGACAACCAGACCCCTGGGGTGTCACACTCCCCCCTAGTGAAATTTAGTACTCCGGGACTAAACACTTTTTAGAAAAATATAACAAGGTATATCAAAGAACAATAAAATACAATAAGGAAACACAATAAGATGGTCACGGATGTCCGCAACCGGGTGCAGTCTTTGAAGAAAAGCAAAGGTGTCCATTTCACCAACACAGGGAGACGTAACCAGGTAGGGGTCTGTCCTACCCCGAGTCCTTAACAGTCTCTAGTCCATCCTGGGTTACGCTCCAACTATATACAAAGGATTCCCGGTAAATCCACCGAAGACTCCTAAAAACAACTAGAAACACAAAATTACACACAAGCAACAATAAACAGGTAAACATTGTAAAACAACTTAAACATTTAGATCCTCCAACGTGCGGGTAACTGGCCTCTAGTGGCCCTAGTGGACCTACGGAGCTGACTGTCTGGCCCTGAACTACAGGGTGTAGGAGCTGTCAAGGGTAAACTGGGCAGCTGTCTACCGGCTCTTTGTCTCACTAGGGGTACGGCAGGCTCACTATAAGCAGAGGGTGGATTCTCCTGTTCCGCTTGGGTGGAGTTTTCTGCCTCCTGGACCGGCTGCTCTTCCAGCTCTACCCGTTGCTCCGTAGGTTCTTGGGATGATGGTTGGAGGAAGGTGAGTACGGGTACCACAACTGCACCATTGACTTGAGTCCAAGACCGAGGGAAGTCCCCGAGCACGGTACTAACCATATCTTCCCTTTCTTCCACGGGTCGATGGTCTTCCTGTTCCTCCTCAGGGTTCCTCAGTTGTTCCGGGCACTTCTTCAGGTGGTCCCGGGATACAATGGCTGTGGTTTCCCCTCCGTCTTTACTGATGGTACAGACCTTCGGGTTCTCGTGGCTTGAGGGCAGTACGGTGTACGGGTCCTTCTCCCACTGGTCGTCCAACTTGTGGAGCCGTCTCTTCCTCTTCAAGACCTGCTCTCCGGGTACCAGGGGAACAGCGGGAGCATACTGGTTGTAAGTCTTCTCTTGTCTTTCCCTAGCCTGACAGAGACTTCGCTCCACGCTCTCCTGTACTTTCCGGTACTGCTGCTGCCTCTCTGTGTCCCAGTCCGTTTCTGGTGAAGTGTCCTCGGGCGTCAGGACTCCCATTTCCAGGTCAACAGGTAACTTACCAGGTCTTGCCCTCATTAGGTAAGCCGGGGTACAGTTGGTGGAACCTACCGGGATGTGGTTGTATAGGTCCACCAGATCGGGCAACTTCTCAGGCCACAGACTGCGTTCTTCCAGGGGCAACGTTTTTAGAAGATCCATTACCACCTGGTTCATTTTCTCACAAAGTCCATTAGTTTGCGGATGGTAGGGTGTCGTCCTTATCTTCCGGCAGCCATACAGATTGCAGAATTCCTGGAAGACCTCCGCTTCAAAGGCAGGTCCCTGGTCCGTCAGCACTTGGTCCGGGTACCCGTGTGGACGGCAAAAGTGCTGCTGGAAGGCTCTAGCTGCTGTTCGAGCCGTTAAGTCCTTGACGGGGACGACAACCAGAAACCGGGAGTAATGATCCACGATGGTTAACGCGTAGACGTAGCCACTTCTGCTGGGGGTCAGTTTTACATGATCCAAGGCTACCAGTTCCAACGGTTGCCGGGTGACGATGGACTGCAGGGGAGTCTTCTGGCTGGCCCGGTCCTTCCTTCTCAGATTGCACGGGCCACAGTCTCTGCACCACTTCTCGATGGTTCCCCTCATGCCTACCCAGTGGAACCGCTCGCGCAGCAGGAACTCCAGCTTTTTCCACCCGAAGTGTCCAGCTCCGTCGTGGTATGCCTCCATCACCATGGCTGCGTCTCTTCATGGCACCACTACTTGCCAGAGTAGTTCATGCGTCCTGGAGTTAACCATTCTGCGGCACAACTTCCCCTTGTAAAGGAACAGTCGACTCTTCTCTGCCCATAGTTGTTTGGCTTCCTCTGGAGCGTCTGATTCCAGGCTAGCCTCCGGGCGAGTCAGCATCTCCTTCACCAGTCGGACGGCAGGGTCGCTGTCTTGCGTTTCCGCCCAGTTGTAGTGAGGTAAGGGGTTCAACGTAGCAGCCTGCTTACTCCTTACCCGGTGGGAATACTGGATAGTCCCATGACGGTGGAACGCAGGGAGTTCAACTTCTTCCAGTCCCTCCGGATCTTCTCCTCCGTCCGGCAGGTTGGGCATCCTGGACAGGGCGTCCGCGTTGGTATTGGAGCGCCCTGCCCGGTATTTAATTGTGAACTCGTAGTTGGACAGACGGGCCATCCACCTCTGCTCCAGGGCACCGAGTCTTGCCGTGTCCAGGTGTGTCAGCGGGTTGTTATCCGTGTATACGGTGAACCGGGAAGAAGCGAGGTAATGCCTAAAGCGCTCGGTGACTGCCCATACCACGGCCAGGAACTCTAGCTTAAATGAGCTGTAATTTTCGGGGTTCCTTTCGGTGGGTCGCAGTTTTCGGCTGGCATAGGAGATTACTCGTTCTCTCCCCTGCTGAATCTGGGACAGTACGGCTCCTAGCCCGATGTTACTGGCGTCGGTGTAGAGGATGAAGGGCTGGCTATAGTCCGGGTACGCCAAGATTTCATCCCCCGTGAGGGCCATCTTCAGCTGGCGGAAGGACTCTTCTTCTAGCTTTTCCCATTTGAAGGGCGGCTTCTGGTTCTTGGCCTTCCGGGACTGGCCTATCAGGAGGTCCTGCATAGGTGCTGCCTTTTTGGTGAAACCGGGAATAAACCTTCGGTAGTAGCCTACCAACCCTAGGAACTGCCGCACTTCTTTTACGCTGGAGGGGCTTGGCCATCCCTTAATTGCGGTGATCTTATCGGGGTCGGGAGCCACTCCGTCAGCGCTCACCACGTGTCCCAGGTATTGCACCTTTGGTTTCAGGAGGTGACACTTGGAGGGTTTCACCTTTAGGCCGTAACTCGCCAGAGCTTCGAACACCTCCGCCAGGTGTTTCAGGTGGTCCTCATAAGTTTTGGAGTATACGATGACATCGTCCAGGTACAACAGGACCGTCTCGAAGTTTCTGTGGCCCAGACAGCACTCCATTAATCGTTGGAAGGTTCCTGGGGCGTTGCAGAGTCCGAACGGCATGCAGGTGAACTCGCTAAGTCCCATCGGGGTGGTGAATGCGGTCTTCTCCCGGTCCGCCTCTGCTACAGGAACCTGCCAGTACCCGCTAGTGAGATCCAAGGTAGAGAAGAAGTTAGCAGATCTTAAAGCAGCCAATGACTCCTCTATCCTTGGTAAGGGGTACGCATCCTTGTGTGTGATACGGTTGATTTTCCGGTAATCTACACACATCCTCATGGTGTTGTCTTTCTTTTTGACTAAAACTAGTGGGGCTGCCCAGGGGCTACAGCTATCCCGGATTACCCCAGCCTCCTTCATGTCTCTAAGCATCCCCTTGGCGTGTTGGTAATGTGCAGGGGGTACGGGTCGATACCTCTCTTTTATGGGAGGATGATCTCCCGTGGGGATGCGGTGTTCTACCCCCTTGACTCGCCCGAAGTCTAACGGGTGTTTACTAAACACTCTCTCATACTCTTGAACCACCCGATAGACTCCTTGTTTCTGGTGTGAGGGAGTGGAGTCAGTACCCAGATGTAGTTGCTGACACCAGTCCTCCATGTCTTTCTTAGAGCCGTTACCTTCCTCCGGGTGAGATGGAGGCAAGGGTTCCACAGATTGTATAGAATTTTGATTAGTGGTATATAATTTGGCTAGCGTGGCATACCGGGGCAGGTACACTTCCCTCTCCCCGATATTTATTATGCGAACGGGCACCCTCCCATGGCGTACATTGACCACCCCCCGTGCTGTCAAAATGGTGGGCCTACTGTCTGAGTAAACTGGTTCTACCATTGCCTGGTAATCTCTACCTCTCAGACCAATAGCTGCCCGGCACCAAATCATCATTTCACTTTTTGGGGGCATGGCAATAGGAAAAGGGTCACACATTCTTACGCTACCAATCTCACCGCCGGAGAGTTCCACTTGTTGCCGTTGCATCAGTGCCCGGATCTCTTTCTGGAGCACCCGCTGCTCGCCGGAGCTGGCATTCTTGGCAACCTGCTGTAAAAGGAAAATCACCTCTGCAAGACAATTTTCAATTACATTAGTTCCTAGAGTTATTTTTGGGTGACTCTCATGTTTGTCAATATCTACAATGATCAGTCCCTGTGCGGCCAGTTCGACTCTACCAATTTTGATGGTCACCTCTTTAAATCCGATCTGTGGCACGGGCTGACCATTGCTGGCGATGATACTCAAGTCGTCGTCAGGGTAGCGGGTAATATCCGAGTCATTCCAGTACTGCTTGAAGAGCACGTACGGGATGGTGGTGACCTGTGACCCGGTGTCCAGTAGGGCACTCATGGGAATGCCATCCAGTACCACAGGCAAGACTGGACGTCCTCCCACATATCTGTCGCGCCAGTTCGATGGGCCTGGTGATCTTTTTCCTGGGGGTTGGCCCTCTACCCCAGGTTGTGCCCGTTTAAAGAACAGTACCTTTCCATATGTCCGGGTTGATTGCAGCGGCGGCAGATGGGTCGTCCGTCCTCGCTGTATCGGTCACTGGGTCTTCCTCTGGCCGGTGGGGTCCTCCTTGGTCGACGCCACGGGATGTCCTCCGGTCCGGATGCCAGCTGGATCTTCCCTGGAGTGGAAACCTGTAAAGACTGCACAGTTCGGGTTAGCGCAGCAACGCTTTTAGCTAGCTCTTGGACCTGATGGTGTAGGTCTGGAGCCGGGTCATTGTCCAAAGCCTGCGCATCAGCTCCCACAGGCCCTGCTGACAAGGGCGCCGCCTCCTGGTAGTAAGTGGTAGTGGGGCGTCTGTGGGTCACAACGCCACCTGGTGCCGGTTCTCGGAGCACCCGGATGGCTCTGTCCTTGAACTGTGCAAATTCTAGATGAGGGTCCTGTAAGGCCATTGCCCGCAACTGGGTGCGGTGGGCATTGCAATATAAACCCTCTATAAATTGTTCGGTCAACAGCCTGTCCTCGTTTCCCACTCCATTAGGGTCGGTCTGCTTAATGGCCCTCAGGGCCTCTTGTAGGTTGAGTGCATAGTCCCTTATACTCTCATGCGCTCGCTGCTTGCACCCGTAGAATCTAAGTTTAATCTCGGCTGAGGTGCGGGTATCAAAGGTGTCCTTCAGCCGGGTTAGTATCCCTGCGACAGTCTTCCTCCCAGGTGGCCAGGATTTTACTTCCCTTTTGGCTGCCCCAGTTAGTTGGGCCACCAGGATGCTCACTTTTTGCTCTTCTGTGAGGGGGTACACCTGGAAGAGGCTATCCAGCTTTTCTCTAAAGTCATGCAGGGTATGTGACTCCCCTGAGTACTGGGGTAGCCAAGCTGCTCCCGGGATATAGGGCATGGTGAAGGGCATAACTGCAACAGCGGTAGCGCTGGCGGGGGTTGAGGCAGTGGAGCTCTCCTCCGTATCCGACATCTTCCTCCCCCCTAGTGGACCGTGGCCTACCTTGCGATGATCCTGTTCCGTAGGCCGCGGCTCCGCAGTGGATCGTCAGGGTTGAGGACCTTCCGTCGCGCTCCTGTGACGTCGGCGTCTGCTGGGCTCCTTCCAGGACCTTACGCAACGTCCGGACGTGAGGCGGGGCTTCAGTTCTCGCGCGCTTTCGGAGTCCACGCCCCTCTTCTTCCCGCGCGGCGTCCTCAAGATGGCGTCCAATGGCGGGAAAACTCCACGGATGGCGGGAAGAAGGCTGAAGATGGCGCCGGATGGCGGGAAACTTCACCGATGGCGGGAAGAAGGCTGAAGATGGCGCCGGATGGCGGGAATCTTCACCGATGGCGGGAATCTTCACCACTGGTAAGTTTGAACAGTCTTTGCTTTTCAGGCACGCAGTACCCGGTGGTTGCGGGCACGTGATCCTGCCGGCTACGCCAAAGTTGACGCGCCCCTGGGCCTGTGTCGCGCTGCGTTGCGCACGCGGGAGCTTACCCGGAGCCGGATCTGTTTAGGGTTGTAGTCTCGTGGCGGTGACCCGGTCCGTGCCCAGGGAGTCAAACTGGACGGCAGTCTGTTAGCGGTAGAAAATGGTTGATGACTACGCCACCCGTTGAATGCAGCCAGGGGGCTGCTGCTGCAGGGCAGACCGCTGAGGCCGGTGGAAGGATGGTGCAGCGTGATAGTATAACCCCCAACGGGAGGGGTATGGCCTCAGGGTAGCCGACGTGGATGATGGGGGTAGCAGGAACCACTCAGAGACGGTATGGTAGCGTTCAGGGTCTTTACTGGTAACAACGATAGACCCTCCCGGAGTACTTGCTAGCGAACGGGGCCTGGTCAGTCCTTGAGCAGATGGGATCTCCCCTGGCCAGGCGTAGTTGTAGGCCTCCCAAGCTGACTGTACTCTTCTGGCTACCTTGCTAGAAGCTGATGTAAGTAGCCCACGTCCCTGAGTGTACCGTGTGGTGCTCACCCGTATGGCCGGTGACTCGGGGCCTTCTAATGGCTTCCGCTCCACGATGGCGGTGCTGGTCCCACGCGTGTGACCGGGCCTTCGGGCTTCTGGGCCAGGGGACCTGAAATCCCCTGCCTGACGGATTCTGCTGCTGGGTAGAAGTTAGTCCCCACAGCCTCGGACTCCGGGTCCGGTAAAGAATCTTCTTAGTCAGGGCGAGCTCTTTAGCTGCCAGCCCCTGACTCCTTGTGACTCTGCTGCTTCCTATGCTGCTCTTGTCTCTACTCTTCCTGGACTCACTAACCCTGCCTCAGCCCCGGGTTTATACAGGGGAAGTTCTTCCCCTCCCAAGGCTGGGCAGGAGGTGTGGCATGCACAGGATCCCTGACCAAAGGACCTCCCACCTGCTCTCAGACGTAATATCTCTATCACTGTGACAACCAGACCCCTGGGGTGTCACACATATTTTTTCTTCTAAAATCCTTGCGTACTTTCTATGAGTCATCGGAAATAAGGAAATTATGAATAATTTAACATCTAGAATCCTAGCTTCAGCAGCTTACAGACACTTAGTGCCCTATGATGTGTGTATTATGATATCACAATGTATGAAACAACACACTTTGTTTTTAATAACTCGGGAAACCATCAAAATAAATTAAGGACTACGGCAAGTTTACTTTGCATTTTTTTCTTCTTTTTTTTTAAACTAATTAAAAAAAGTGGTTGCAACATTTTTAAGAAACTAGGAAGAGATATTACCCTATACCCCATTGTGATTTACAAGAATTCTTTGTGTTAAATCTTCTGGGCCTCCCTGCTGTGCCCACAACTGGTTTCATTTAGAATACATGTAAATATTTTTGTAATAATCTTAGTCCAAGAATGTATCAATTGAATCATTTCGACGGCCTGTGGAACACAAATGTTACATGCCAAGGTCATTTTTTATCCAAATTTGAAGATGTTTTTTTTTCTACTTACAAAGATGCAATTATGAATAAAGTTCATTTTATTTTAAGTTAGATTTTCAAAAATGTAATTTTAATAAAAAGATATTAGTATATTGCAATTACCAAATTACACATACACAAATTAATTAATAAATTAATGTAATTTTGGTCTTAAAATGGTAATATTTATCATCAGCATTTATGGTCATAGGTTGTGTTTTGCATTGCAATTCCAAGTAAATGGAGATGTGATGCAATACCAGACACTACCTAACACACGAGTGGAATAATCTGTCAAATAGGGAGCCATAAGATTGTAATCTTAATTTTTTTTAAAGCATCTACCAGAAATCACAGGAATTATAGTTTGTGATAAATCTGCTTGGATTTTGACTGGTGTCTTGCTTAGCCTTAATGTAAGCAAAAAACCTCAGCAGCAAAATGATGGTGGAGAACGAAGATCTTCATGCAATAAGTGAACTTTTTATTTTGATCCGGCAAGAAAAGGACTAACGTTTCGACTGACAATGGTCTTTATCTTTGTATTGTAGAGGAACCGGTATATGGCAATTGCAGCTGTGTGTAAGCCATTGCTTAGCCTTAAATCATACGTTATTTGTCATTGGTTTGCCATTCAGAGGTCTAGCAAAACTAAGTGACCACCACTCTTG
Source organism: Phyllobates terribilis (assembly GCF_046119375.1). Classification (NCBI taxonomy): domain Eukaryota; kingdom Metazoa; phylum Chordata; class Amphibia; order Anura; family Dendrobatidae; genus Phyllobates; species Phyllobates terribilis. The sequence goes on from NW_027362763.1 coordinate 229,439,540, forward strand.
TAGGATGTATATTATGGGCTTTAATTGGAATTAGTTGGCTTACTTGTAATCCTATTGAACTGAGACAGAGCAAAAACTCAACTGCTCTAATATGAGTGTTCCAGGTTTAGTGGAAAACCTAAGGCCGCATTCAGACATCCGTGTTTGTTCGCGTGCGCAAAAAAAAGGTACGAGTGTCATCGATAGTTTGGATCCAAGTGTCAACAGTTTTGGGTCAGTTTTCCAGTTTTTACCAGCACTATTTTATGAATGTTTTTAACGTATGAATAAATAAATTTCAGAGCTTTTATACATTTCAATGTTAATCATGGACAGACCACAGATCATGGCACTGATACGATCCATGTGCTGTTCGTGAATTTCAAGAACCCATAGACTTGTATTAGTACTTTTCATCCGTGATGCCCATAAAAGATGGACATGTCTCTGTGATTTTTGTATGGACCCACAGTTTGCGGTAAAAATTTGATACGTGAACATCTCTATAGACTACAATGAGTATGCATTCTATCCATAAAAATCACAGAAAGAACATGTACGTGAAATACGGATGATTGAATGAGGTCTTTGTCATATTTTATGCCTAGACAATAAGGCTAGGCTAAACATAGATGGAATTAGAGAGAGAGAGAGAGATTTCTCTCTTCCAGAAGGAAATTATTTTGAATAATTTTTCCCTGGGGGGCATTGTCCCAAAGACTCTATATCATTTTAGTTTTTGCAAGTAAATTAAATCTCTTTCATAGGGAAGAAAATAAAAAAAGAATCAGAATTAGCTCTATAAGAATAGTATAAAAAGTTAACTGAAGCAAATAACTTTTAATGGAGAGTAAAATGCTCTGAAATTCATCTAAAGACAGAATAGGGTTTTCGATTGATGGTCTTGGCCACAACATGCCAAGTTAGAGCAGGTTAAAAGGGACTTAAGTTATCAGGAATGAGAAAAGTACTCATGAACTGATACTGGTTTAATCAGGGTGCTGATATAATGTGAATTAAAAGTCAAAACTGAAAATAATACAAGTATCTATTCCTAAATCACCATCAATCATGAGTCTCAGTAATCGAATAATTGTTTTTATGTTTCTCATTTCTTTGCAAGGGCTGAATATTAGCTCTATACTGTATTTATCGCTTCATGTTTTACATAAATCATAGCAAACAGCATCTTCAGCTGACATTTCTCCTGCATCATTTATCAAACATTTCCAAGGTATATCAAGTACTTTGAGGGAAATCCAATCCAACCAACCAACTGGGGGTCTATGAGTGAAGTTCACACAGTAGTGCCATGCAGCGAATGTGAAAAATGAACTCAGCTTCTCCAGTTTTTTTCAAAATGAAATACATTTTATCAGCTTTGAACTTCCTTTAGCATATTAATGTTTACTGGTGGTTTTTAATGTAATTAGTAAATACAAATGACATAAATAACTTCAAAGAAATAAATGTCAACAGAAGTTCTCTCAGCAGGGGAGTTTACAAAGCCTTGTATTTATTAGATCTAAAACTGCTCTATTTCCCATGTATCGACTAATAGGAGTAGTTTACAAAAGAACTTCCGACATAGACTTGACCATTTTACTGTAGCTGACGTGAGTCTTTGTATGTTGTCGTTGGCCGAGTAAGATAAGTGGTCAAAAATCATTGTCTACTGTCTTGTGTTGCTTGTAGATCTCATAAAAATAACTGATGTAAAAAATTAAAAATGCTTGGAAATTTCTTAAAAATAAATAGTATGTAATTATCCCCCTTGTGAAGGTTGAATTGATAGTATACAGCAATGCATTCTTGAACAGTTCTTAGCCAGTAAAGTATCTGTCAACAGAAGTCATGAATTGATGTACATGTTATGCTTTATATTCTATAAAGTTCCAGAAAGGTTATGTCTGAGAAAAAAAAATCGCTGCATGCCAGAGTTTTATCCAATATTCAGATTGCACTTGGCCATGTAAGTCAATGAGTCCATGGAAAACATCGGACTGAATCTGAGTGCAGTCCGATTATATGACACGCCCCCTGGGCTGTGGGGTACACGGTACCCGGGCCGGTCGATGCTGGGGAATGTCACAGTGGCAGTGACCCGGTCCATGACCCAGGGCGGTCAATAAAAGGGTAAAGAAAAGGGGAATGAAGTAATAGGGGAATGAAGTTTTTAAAGATAATGTTCGTAACGCCACCTGTGGTATGCGGCTATATAGGGTCGCCGCTGTGGTGCAGATCCTCTGGAGCTAATGGTGACGCAGCAGAGTTGGTACAGCTCTCCACAGGCAGAGCTAAGCCCCAGGGCAGGAAATAGTGATGTTATAAGGTGCTGTGTAGTGCAGGGCTGGTGATGGCGCAGCAATTATTCAAGGACACAGTGGGGTGCAGTCTTCAGATTTTACTCACAGTTATCACGCTGCTCCTGGTTACAACTGCCAGCTTATAACCACCCACGTCGTCCTGCGTTCACCAAAAAAGGGGTTCAGCAGCTCTCAGGTATTTCAGGAGTACTTAAACGGGACCCCATTATATGTTCCTTCCTCGGTCGTCTTCCTGCGCTGGCTCTCACCCTCCTGCCTTGCGCCTCACAATCAGTGTCCCAAGCCAGTAGCCTCGGATCTTGTCGGGCACCGTGCAGTCCCCTGGACCCTATGTGGCCACCTTTTCGGCGATGTAATTGTGGTAGTGGGCAGCTAGTTTAGGGGCCGGTCCCCACTGCGGCCTGATCCCTCCACGACCGTGTAGATTCGGGTGAACGGGTGGCTTCTGCACTCACCATGCCTCTAGGATCCCCTCTGTCTCTGGAGCCTTCCCTCTGCTCCCGTCCTCTCTCAGTCTTTCTTTCCTGGGCCTCTCAGACTAGGCCCTGCTCCTTTATCCACTCCTCCTGAGCAGAGCTCCTCCAGAGGTCCTGCTCCCAATTCTCTCTCCTCTGAACTCTCTCCTCAGACTGACCTGACTCCTTCAAGATGGTTCCCTTCTTATACTCCTACTGAAGGTGCTCCCCTGATCTACTTCCTCCACCCACACCCACTACATGGTTCCCCCTCTCTTGGTTCACCTCCTTCAAACCAGGGACAGGGCTCAGCACTGTACGCATGTATCTTGCCCCGACTGCTGGTCTGGAATGGTGTAGTGTTGGATGCAGGTAGGTGGGTCCCGGGCAGTACCCCATCCTTACCTGAGAGTGGGGCACCACACCTCTGGGTGAGATGCAGTACCTCTGTGGCGACTGAACCCACAGGGGTGCCACAACCCCCCCTGGTTAAACACATCACGTCCGCTTCTGGAATAGAGCAAAAACACAGATGTTTTAGACATACAAACTTTTTAGATGCATCACATGGAAGGACAATACACAACTTTTTCTTCCCTTTATGGGAGGCTCTTTTCTTAAACGTTACATGTTTCTTATCAACTTACAAAACATTATAAAACCTTCTTCAATAAAATTTTCTTCACATATATAATACATTTGTCATATAAAACATTTTTCTTAAAGCTACAGTGAGATCCATAACCGGGTGTCCATCTCACTGATGAAGGTGCATCATGAGCAACATGAGGGACCCATCTGAAAACCCTCAACGTAGGCCCTGGGCATGGCTGCAGGGCATAGGTGATCCAGCTGTTGGACCACGTCTTCGGCCACGCCAAACGGGCTTTTGTTCAATGGTCTTTTTATATAAAACCAACAAGAAGCACTTTAAGAAGTGCAAACTATTTACAACGGAAAGTTTTTAGCTGCTCACCGTCCACAGGCTAAGTGTCCTTGTAATTTTTCCGGGTATACTAACACATGAATAAACTTTTATAACACTCACTCGATGATTATTACTATACCCTTCCGGGTAACTATTTACACATTTCTAGACTAACATTTCAACAGTGGTGCTCCCTCCTGGGAAGCACCTGTCCACTATAGGCTGGCCCAGCCGGGTCATCAGCCTCAGACTTCAGAGACATGTTCTCCTCCTCCTCCACTACCCTGTGTACATGGAGGGCATACCATCCACGTGGTCCCTTATGCCGGGTATAGATAATACGGTCACCAGGGTAGAGGTCCCGGCCGGGATGTCCTTGCTGGAGATGGGACTCCACGTCCCGCCGGTTCACAAAAAAGTCTTTAGCTAATTGCGGCTCCCTTATGAAGCCCCATCCGGCTTTCAGGTCAAACTTAACTACAGTCCCTTCTGCACGGGGACTGGGTGTGGCCGGCTTTACCTTGCGGGCCCGGGCCTTCTCCTCCATATTGCGGGCCTCCATCCGCTCCCACCGCTCCTGTCGCTACTGGCATTCTGCTTTCAGCTTCTGCAGCTCCGCTGGCACTGTTCTTCCCTCCAGAGGGCCTCAGTCGCGGTCTCCCTCAGGAACCCCATGAGGTTACCCTCCTGATTGTCCCACCAGAACTCTTCTCCTCCCTGGCAGACAACCAAGGGTGCAGGCGTGGGTAATAGAAGGGCTTCCTGCTGGTCCTCGAAAATGCGGACCAGTCACACGTGGGGTGCCCGTATACCCATGCGGGTGTGGTGGCAGGGGGTTCCTGTAGGGGCCCAGGAGCAGATTGGAATTGCAGGCGCCTGGGGCAAGGGGTTCCTGTAAGTTGCCCAGGAGCAGGTCGGCGCTGTCAGCGCCCGGGGCAGGGGTGTCATCGTTACCTGCTCCTTCACTGCTTATCGCCTCTAGGTCCAGAGGAGGCTCCGCCAGGGCTGGGGCACTGCTGGTGGAACACAGCGTGGACTGCTGCCAGGTCAGCAGTTTCTCCAACAGCTCCTTCTTCCAGCTTGCAACGGCAGCCTACTGGGCCTCCTCCATCCGCCGGCACAGCTCCTGTAATTCATAGCAGAGGAAGCCGGTATCCTCCAGGGACAGCTTGGACACAACCTCCTCCAGGTTGAGGGGTGATGGTGCAGGCTGCAGGCCACAGGCCGGAGTCTGGTTCGTGTCTCCTTCCATCGTGCCTGCCGGGTGCGGTCTGTCTGCACCGCTGGAGGCCCTGTCCTGTCTCCAAGGTTTTTCTTCTCCTCTCCCCTTTCTGGGGCAGTTCCATGGCTGCTTGCTGTCGGCCACACCTGGGGGCGGCTTCCCCAGACCGATGGACAAGTCTAGGTATATGGCCACAGGTGCATGGGGCGGGCTCCGCTTTTGGCGCCATTCTTGTACCCGGCCCACGATGGGAGGTTTCTTGTTGTCTTTTATCACGCACATAATGCCGCCTGTACTTCTGGGGCGGGCGCCACATTCAGTATGAATCACAGTCTATAGGCGCACAGTACCGGCTATAACGGGTTGGCTCGTATCCTGTTCGTGACGCCAAGTATGACACGCTCACTGGGCCGTGGGGTACTCAGTAGCTGGGCCGGTCAATGCTGGGGGATGTCACAGTGGCAGTGACCCAGTCCGTGACCCAGGGCAGTCAATAAAAGGGTAAAGAAAAGGGGAATAAAGTAAAAGGGAATGAAGTTTTTAAAGATAATGTTCGTGACGCCACCTGTGGTATGCGGCTATATGGGGCTGCCGCTGCGGTGCAGATCCTCTGGAACTCATGGTGACGCAGCAGAGTTAGTACAGCTCTCCACAGGCAGAGCTAAGCCCCAGGGCAGGAAATAGTGATGTTATGAGATAGATGTTGCTGGTGCTGTGTAGTGCAGGGCTGGTGATGGCGCAGCAATTATTCAAGGACACAGTGGGGTGCAGTATTCAGATTTTACTCACAGTTATCACGCTGCTCCTGGTTACAACTGCCAGCTTATAACCACCCACGTCGTCCTGCGTTCACCAAGAAAGGGGTTCAGCAGCTCTCAGGTATTTCAGGAGTACTTAAACGGGACCCCGTTCTATGTTCCTTCCTCGGTCGTCTTCCTGCGCTGGCTCTCACCCTCCTGCCCTGTGCCTCACAATTAGTGTCCCAAGCCAGTAGCCTCGGATCTTGTCGGGTGACGTGCAGTCCCCTGGACCCTATGTGGCCACTTTTTCGGCGATGCAATTGTGGTAGTGGGCAACTGCAAATTGAAAGTACAGTAGCCTCCGGTTATCTAGCTGAGCCTGATTGTTCTCCACTAGTTTAGGGGCCGGTCCCCTCATTATTTTACATCAAAATATATATAAAGGTTACGTTGGTGCACTACCAATGACGTTAGTGAGGATGCGGTAATTAAAATAAGTACCTTTTATTTAGGATCAAAATCACAAACCGGTATTTGACTCCGGACCGGACTTCACCTGGAGCCAAAACATGGTTCGTAATTTTGATCCTAAATAAATGGTACTTATTTTAATTATTGCATCCTCACTAACATCTTTGGTAGCGCACCAATATAACCCTTCTATATTTTTAGCTTTCCCGGTTCCTTGGTGTACCACGAATACTGTCTAGTGCTGCACCTCACTGCCTACACTCCAAGTGCTACAACCCTGCACCACTAGAAGTAACAAGCCATTTTAGTGCCACCATCCCCATGTAATTATTTTACATCAGTATTTGTAAGCCAAAACCAGGAGTGGATGAAAAACCCAGAAGTGGTGCACGAGTTTCAATTATACTTTTCCTATGATTGTTCCACTCCTGATTTTGGCTTACAAATACTGATGTACAATAGTGACTAAATACTGAACCTGTAAATGTGGCCTTATAAAGAGTTGTTCAGCAAGTAAGTGATTGACAGTGCAACTCAACTAAAGCTCACCTGTGGTGCATCCCTTGGTATTAGATTGATAGTGGACTGAAACCGTGAAATGAATTGTTGCTTGTAATGCTAAGTGATGCTGTCACCTGTAATATCAAGCTCGTCTGTGACATAAAACAGTATAGATACGAGGGGCGTTCATGAAAGATTTCCCCTGACCCACTTCCAGTGGACTGAGAGCAATGAAACTTGGCACAGTTATTAGTCATACTCTACATAGGTGCCACCTAGGGACACACACTTCTCCCATCTCTTTAAGCAACTGTAAACACCTCGCTTGTAGAATTTGTTTGGCATTTCAAATTCGAGTTCGTGTTCAGGGTTCCAGCTTGCTCGCGCCAAAAAATCAGCTCCGCCCATGAACATCCCTGATTTGCCACACTGTCACGCAGATGTTAACGTCTAATTCATCAATTGCGACTTTTTAAAAATAAGAAAATGTGTCACAATTTCACTTCAGCCCTCTGCTCATGTATTTTCGAGTATGCCAAAAAAATTTGTTTTCAACTTTCACAGTTACAGTCAGGAAAAAAAACCTTTTTGACTTTGTGCCAAATTCACGAATCTCATTTTGATGAGTTTTATGCCCAAACTGCAACTAACACCACAAGATTAGCTAAGTGTAATGACAATTCTTTGTAAATGAATTAAACATTATATAAAGTGGGTACTGAAAGTATTCAGACCCCTTTAAATTTTTCACTCTTTGTTTCAGTGCAGCCATTTGGTAAATTCTAAAAAGTTCATTTTTTTTCTCATTAAAGTACACTCTGCACCCCATCTTGACTGAAAAAAATCAGAAAAGTAGAAATTTTTGCAAATTTATTAAAAAAGAAAAACTGAAATATCACATGGTCATAAGTATGCTCAGACACTCATATTTATCTTCCAAAAGGTAGGGGAGAAAACAAGGGGATCTGCTACTTTGGATCTAATCCTTATAAACAAGGAGGAAATGGTTGAGGAGGTAAAAGTGGCTGGGACCCTAGGAGGCAGCGATCATACTATTATAGAATTTTGGATAACTAGAGGAGGAAGACATGTGAAGACTCAAACTTCAAGGTTAGATTTTAGAAAGGCAGATTTTAAGAGACTCAGAAAGAGAATAGGAGGGATCCAATGGCTGGATGTCCTTAAGGACAAAAATGTCCAGGAAGGATGGGAAATTTTTAAAAATGAGATTCTCAAAGCACAATCGTTAACAATCCCGAAAAGTAGGAAGAATGGGAAGCATTTAAGGAAACCAGGATGGATGAACACAGAACTTAAACACATGCTAAAAAGAAAGAAAGAAATGTTTATTAAATGGAAAGAGGGAGGCATATCTAAAGAAGATTATAATGCAGTCTGCAGATCCTGCAGGGCATGTATCAGGTTAGCTAAAGCTGACAATGAATTAAGGCTTGCAAGAGATGTCAAAAGCAATAAAAAAGGATTTTGGGGGTATGTCAAAAGTAAAAGAAAAGTCAAAGATGCTATAGGATTTTTACAGGATGAAAATGGAGAAATGGTAAGAGAGGATGTTGAGAAGGCCAAACTTTTTAATTCCTATTTTGCATCTGTTTTCTCTCAGAAAGAAAATGTAACATCAACTGATCTTCACTGTCCTTTTAAAGGAATAGAAGAATCCAAGTTATCTGTAAACAGAAAGATTGTGAGGGAATATTTAGCTAACATAAATGAGTTCAAGTCTCCAGGTCCAGATGAATTACACCCCAGAGTACTGAAGGAGATCGTAGAAGAAATTTTAGAACCACTCTCCATAATCTTTGAAAATTCTTGGAGAACAGGAGAAGTCCCAGAAGACTGGAGAAGAGCAAATGTTGTTCCTATCTTCAAAAAGGGGAAGAAGGTGGACCCAGGGAACTATAGGCCGGTGAGTCTGACTTCTATACCAGGAAAGATCTTTGAACAAATTAATAAACAACATGTATGTAAGTACCTGGATAAGAATGAAGTGATTAACCAGAGTCAGCATGGGTTTATAACTAACAAGTCATGTCAGACTAACTTAATTTCCTTCTATGACAGAATCACTGACTGGGTGGATCAGGGAAATGCTGTAGATATAGTATATCTTGACTTCAGCAAAGCATTTGACAAAGTATCTCACACCATCCTTATTGAAAAAATGACCAAGTATGCAATGGACCAGGCAACTGTTAGGTGGATTCATAACTGGCTTAGTGATCGGACTCAAAGGGTGATTGTAAATGGCTTCACATCCAGCTGGATGAATGTCTCAAGTGGGGTACCACAGGGCTCCGTCTTGGGACCTGTATTGTTCAACATCTTTATCAATGATTTAGATGAAGGAATTGAGGGTAAACTGATTAAATTTGCTGATGACACAAAGCTAGGAGGGATAGCTAATACTAGAGAAGAGAGAGAGAGGATTCAAAAAGACCTAAATAAACTGGAGCAGTGGGCAGCAACCAACAGAATGGTTTTTAACAGGGAAAAATGCAAAGTACTACATCTGGGCAATAAAAATGAAAAAAGCATATACAGAATGGGAGGAATAGAGCTAAGCAACAGTACATGTGAAAAAGATTTAGGTATACTAATAGATCATAGACTGAACATGAGTCAACAGTGTGATGCAGCAGCAAAAAAGGCAAATACAATTCTGGGATGTATTAACAGAAGCATACAGTCTAGATCACGTGAAGTCATTATTGGTCTTTACTCCTCTTTGGTCAGACCTCATCTGGAATACTGTGTACAGTTTTGAGCACCACATTTTAAAAAAGACATAGACAAACTGGAGCAAGTTCAGAGAAGAGCGACCAGAATGGTGACTGGTCTGCAAACCATGTCCTATGAGGAACGGTTGCAGGATTTGGGAATGTTTAGCTTGCAAAAAAGAAGACTGAGAGGAGACTTAATAGCTGTCTACAAATATGTCAAGGGCTGTCACATTGTAGAAGGATCATCTTTATTCTCATTTGCACAAGGAAAGACTAGAAGCAATGGGATGAAACTAAATGGGAGGAGACACAGATTAGATATTAGAAAAAACTTTTTGATAGTTAGGGTGATTAATGAGTGGAACAGGCTGCCACGAGAGGTGGTGAGTTCCCCTTCAATGGACGTCTTCAAACAGAGGCTGGACAGACATCTGTCTGAGATGATTTAGTGAATCCTGCTTTGAGCAGGGGGTTGGACCAGATGACTCAGGAGGTCCCTTCCAACTCTACCATTCTATGATTCTATGATTCTATGATTTAAGTCACATGATGTCCATTTCCTTGTGATCCTCCTTGAGATGGTTCTACTCCTTCATTGGAGTCCAGCTGTGTTTAATTAAACTGATAGGACTTGATTTGGAAAGGCACACACCTGTCTATATAACACCTGACAGCTCACAGTGCATGTCAGACCAAATGAGAACCATGAGCTCAAATGAACTGCCCAAGGAGCTCTGAGACAGAATTGTGGCAAGGCACAGATCGGGCCAAGGTTACAAAATAATTTCTGCATTACTCAAGGTTCCTAAGAGCACAGTGGCCTCCATAATCCTTAAATGGAAGAAGTTTGGGACCACCAGAAGTCTTTCTAGACCTGGCCATCCAGCCAAACTGAGCAATCGTGGGAGAAGAGCCTTGATAGGAGAGGTAAAGAAGAACCCCAAGATCACTGTGACTGAGCTCCAGAGATGCAGTAGGGAGAGGGGTGAAAGTTCCACAAAGTCAACTATCACTGCAGCCCTCCACCAGTCGGGCTTTTATGGCAAAGTGGCCCAATGGAAGTCTCTCCTCAGTGCAAGACATATGAAAACCCGCATAGAGTTTGCTCAAAACACTTGAAGGACTCCCAGACTATGAGAAATAAGATTTTCTGGTCTGATGAGAACTTTCTGGTGATAATTCTAAGCTGTATATGTGGAGAAAACCAGCCACTGCTCATCACCTGCTCAATACAATCCCAACAGTGAAACATGGTGGTGGCAGCATGATGCTATGGGGGTGTTTTTCAGCTGCAGGGACAGTCCGACTAGTTGCAGTTGAAGGAAACATGAATGCGGCCATGTACAGAGATATCCTGGATGAAAACCTCTTCCAGATTGCTCTTGACCTCAGACTTGGCCGAAGGTTCACCTTCCAACAAGACAATGACCCTAACCACACAGCTAATATAACAAAGGAGTGGCTTCAGAACAACTCTGTGACCATTCTTGACTGGCCCAGTCAGAGCCCTGACCTAAACCCAATTGAGCCTCTCTGGAGAGACCTGAAAATGGCTGTCCACCAATGTTTACCATCCAACCTGACGGAACTGGAGAGGATCTGCAAGGAAGAATGGCAGAGGATCCCCAAATTCAGGTGTGAAAAACTTGTTGCATCATTCTCAAGAAGACTCATGGCTGTACTAACTCAAAAGGATGCTTCTACTCAATACTGAGCAAAGGGTCTGAATACTTATGACCATGTGATATTTCAGTTTTTCTTTTTTAATAAATTTGCAAAAATTTCTACATTTCTGTTTTTTTTCAGTCAAGATGGGGTACAGAGTGTACTTTAATGAGAAAAAAATGAACTTTTTAGAATTTACCAAATGGGTGCAATGAAACAAAGAGTGAAAAATTTAAAGGAGTTTGAAAATTTCCCGTACCCACTGTATATGTTAAAATGTATGTTAAAACAACACAAGGCACTGGCATAGGATGTGGTAGCATAACAGACAGAAATCTCATACCACAAATAAAAATGTGGGAGCTGCTAACAGCAGTACGAAATGTTGTACATAGCCAAATATCCATTCCATCAATGACACCTGTTTTTGTCCTGCCCTTTAGTTCTCTAAGCCATAGTACACAAGGGGCTAAGGAATATGCTACACCAGAACAACTTATACCAGTTGATTTATTGGAAGAGATGAATAGTCAGCTTCTGTACTCAGATAACATATGGCCAGAGGAGTTGGAGGACATGATTCTAACACAAAGCTGGGCTGCTGCGAGTCATGTTTGTAGGGGCACTGGCAGTCATAGAATTAGCTATTTTAACCCAGACACATTTCAAGGTGGAAATCAGGCAGGGAGAAAGAAGCTCAGGTCATTTACCACAAAGAGTCAACGGCCAGACGAATCAGAGATGATGATGCTGTGGTAGACAAAATCGGGAAACCTTATAGGTGCTGAATAAGTGATGTCATTGTAAGAAAAGGGGGTTGTACTTGATGATACACAGCTCAGATGATGCGGCTGAAAGATGTTTTGGTGCAAAATCAGCTCTGAAGCTGGTGATGCTGTATATGCTTTTGATGGAGGAGGCTCAACAGTGCCTGAAAGGTCTGGTTGCAGTGGCGGTGAGTCAGTGTTTGCAACCAGATGATTCTTTGGCAGTGTGCAAACTCTGCAAGGCCAAAATAAGCTATTGATATTGTGGTTCATAGAGATTAGTAACTACAGCTCTCCATCAACATGTGATGTCACATCAAGAGCTCATTTGGGAAAATATATGTGGCCAGCAATCAGAGAAAGCCTCAATTTGTCTTGCTGCCCACTCTTGTCACACTTGTCTTTCTGTCAACTAGGTCACACCCACAAGTAGTATCTGGTTGGTGTCATCATCAATATCAATTGTCATCCAGTAGTCATGTTTGTCGTACTGTGAGTATGCCTCCACTTTCTTCCCCATCAGACCAGAAAATATCCATCCCTGATTGTGTGTTGAGAAAACAAGTGTATGCTCTCAATCATCAGCTGGTTTACAAAATAAACACTCACCTGGTCAAGTTGCTGGTGGTGCATTTGCTGCCATATAACCTTGCAGAGTTGGCTGCCTTTCAAGAAATGATGGCATGCGCTTAGCCTTGATAGAAGTTTCTCAGCCACCATTATTTCTTGCAGAAATTTCTGAGCTTTCACATACAGGATAACATTTGCTGCTCTCATGACTTGCTATTGAGCTCAAAAGTGTACTGCACTGTAAGCACCTGGACACTGCAGCTGCAGACATAACTATGGACAGAGAAAATAATGAGTTTTAAGGCCCACTGGTTGAATGCTTGGAGCAGCAGTGATTCACCACCGCAACTGGGACAGGTGGTGAAGCCTCTGCAACTGGGAACTACAGTGGGAAAAAAAAGTATTTAGTCAGCCACCAATTGTGTAAGTTCTCCCACTTAAAAAGATGAGAGAGGCCTGTAATTGACATCATAGGTAGACCTCAACTATGAGAGACAAACTGAGAAAACAAATCCTGAAAATCACATTGTCTGATTTGGAAAGGAATTTTTTTCAAATTTTGGTGGAAAATAAGTATTTGGTCAATTTCAAACAAGCAAGATTTCTGGCTCTCACAGACCTGTAACTTTTTCTTTAAGAGGCTCCTCTGTCCTCCACTCATTACCTGTAGTACTGGCCCCTGTTTGAACTTGTTATCAGTATAAAAGACACTTGTCCGCAACCTCAAACAGTCACACTCCAAACTCCACTATGGTGAAGACCAAAGAGCTGTTGAAGGACACTGTACATCTACTTCCAAAATCAGGCAGGTGTTACCGGTCTCATCTTATACCTTCTCCGTATCCTACTCAAAATACATGACCTCACCCTCAACGGCCACAGGGCCCGTTGTTGATTCCATACCTCACCCTCATTCCTTTCACTTATGCAAGATAAAGCACTGCCAAATCCTTTTACAGCTTGAAACCATGGGTGAAAAAAGCCATACATTGGATGAGTTGCTGCTGTGCATCAAGCGGCATCTCTAAGACTGTATAGCTCCCCATGAACTGCAGTTAGGAATTGATTGACAATGCCCAGAACACTCTAGCTGCCTTACAGTCAGCCAGGTAGCTCATGCTCCCTGCATGCACACATCCTGTACTAATAGGTGCAACATTTCTTTAAAAAATATACCTTCTTGAGGAAGGTGGTGTTTATAGCTAGGAACTAGTCAGCTCAATTATCCATTCTTTTGTGGCCAAGCACATCCTCCTTGCTTTGCAAAATCAAGACAGTCTGACAGAGTACCGCCTGATTTGCAATGTCACAATCCTCTGGAATTTTATGCTTCATATGTTGGAGCATCTTTACGAGCAAATTAAAGCAGTGAAAGAGTATATCATGCAGTGATAGAAAACTAGGGAGCAGAGAAAAGCGCATTAGGGTCTTATCTGGTTGACAATTAAAGATATAAAAAAAGGTTATGCTAACCTGGTAAGGTTGTGTTCACACCACGATATTAAGGCATAGAATCCCAGCTGTTGCAGGTGCCCAGGTCCTCAGACCAGAAAATTCTCATAAAAAATGGAAGTTGTGGATATTCTGTGCTGCTGGCACACACAAATAGGCTTGCATTTTTTTAATTTTGTCTACGCATTTCAAAGTATACAAAATTCTTCATCAGGACAAAAACCCTGAAGAAGAAGTTTGTATACTTCGAAAAGCATAGACAAGATAAAAAAAACGCAAACCTATTTGTGTGTGCATGGATCTACCATTCTACCTACCAGCAGTGTGGAATATCCACAACTCCCTTTTTCTATGCAGACTATATCATGCAGGACACAATCTCAAGCATCGTCTATTTTGACATCCGACATTGACATCTGATGATAAACACATCCCCTACTGAAGCCCTTTGAAGAGGTGACAACATTTTTATAAGGGACAAATGTGAAATCAATAAATAAAACACTCAGCAGAATTTAACAAGAAATGGAGGAAAAACAGCAACTTGCATATGTTTTCTGCTAGTCTGTGTGTTGGGGACCCTCAAGGTCCATGTTACGTGCTGCAGGATTTGGAGAAGGAGGAAGAGAAAGAAGAAGAAGAAGAGGAGTAACAGCATCAGGTGGCTCTGATGGGGGACATAGAATTGGTACAAGCAGGGGACAAGGTTGACAGCTAAAATGAGAATGACAAGGGTGTTGCTGAAAATGAACCAATGCAGCTGTTGATTATGTTGTTGAATATTGTAAGCTTTATGTTGGAATCCTTGTGAGATGACATTTGTATTATTAACATCAAGCAAAGGTATGACTAGCCATGCTTTACACCCTCACTATAAAAGCAAAATGGGGAGATTTTAGATTTTTCTGGCTTTTGGAAGGGAATCCAAATTGGCTTATTACCAGAATAAGCTGTGTTACCTGCTCTATGAAGCTTTCACTGAGCAGATGCCTGCTGGCCACACAACTGTCCAGGACACCACTCTGCGATCTTTGCAGACCAAATTCTCCTTCCTCTGCATGTGCCAGCACTAGAGTTGCGGCAGGTAGCCACATCAACAGCAGCAAAATCTACAGTAAATTTTATATGATGACACACTTCAGTAGAGATGCACCTTCTTGGACAGCCAGGTTTAGTCGTACCTAAACTATGTCCTTTCTCAGGCAGATACTCTGACCTTTCACTCAATGGAGTTCTGGGTCAGCAGGTTGGACCAATGGCAAGAACTAGCCCAGATTGCTATGGATGTAGTATCATATCCAGTTCCAGTGTAATCTAACAGATTGGGATTCAGTACAGCCAGTGGCTTTGTCACATCCAAGCAGACCTGGTTATCAAGCATGGAAAACCTTACATTTGTCAAAATAAATCAGGCATAGATCAGTGTGAACTTTCATTCACCTACGGCTGATGACAATAATTCAATTGGTCATCCCATCTGCTTGGCTGACTGTCTGTGTGTTTGTCTTCTACACAATTCTGCTGCTGTTACTGCCGATGGCCACACTCAGCTGGGCATAATCCCTGTCTATCATGTAATCTATACTGTAGTATTACTGTTATCAGGTCTACTGTTGCTGGCAATACAATGCCAGATATCTCCTTGATTGCCCCATCTTATTTTTCTACCATGTGGCTTCTACCAATGCCCCTTCTACTGCCCAGTCATGTCAGCCACACATCTCCTGGCTGCCTACCGTGCATTAAAGTGCTATGCTCTACTACTGCTGCTAGGGCTGTTGCTATTGCCCCTATACTTCCAGACATTTTGCCTGCTCTGTGATAATTCTCTACTATGCGACTTCTGCCGCTGCCACTGCCAGAGAACAGCCATGCCAGTCACACATCTCCTGGCTGCCCATTGTGTTTTATAGTGACTGTACTAATGCTGGTTAATGTATTCTCTTGGGGGTACATAAAAATGAAACAGCTCCGAAAATATGGCTAATTTTTTTAAAGGCTTGTTGACTAGCCATTGCTTTTTCATATTGAAAGCAGCTAGCCTGCTCTTCTTGCTGCCTAAAAAGGATCATTTTTGTTATTGTTTATTTCTTTTGACAGTAGCAAAAATATTGAGAATCCCAAAAAATGGGATACATTATTCACTTTCAGTTGAGAAGTCATTACTTCTTCACTTTCAAAGCAGCACACCTGCTTTTCCTCTGTGATAAGAAGCAGTGAAATCCCTGAAGAGACCTTCCAGGATGTGCCATTAATGAGAAGAGATTGCCATCTGCTGGCCAGGCGAAATCAAGTGGAACCAAATTACACTGGAAGATTTGCAGGTGGAGTTACTTTGTGTGCTGGAACTGATCCGGTGACCTACAGGAAGAACTTCCTTGATATAAAAGCCTTGCATGTAAAACCGCAGGCAGATTTGGCTCCAGAGAAGAGAGTGGAGCAGACGTGCTCAAGGGATGTTGCTGAGGCCAGCGCGACAGGCTTCAAAGGTAAGTCTACGCCACCAAGTTGCCGGTCACCACCTGGCAAGGCCTGGATTCCACTCAGGAGGACTCCAAGTTCAGCCTGCACTGGTCTGGACCAGGATCCATGCCCTATGATAGTTAAGCCTCAGAGACCAGACATCACCTGTCAAGAGCCGAGGCCTGGTCTGTTCAGCTCAAATCCTAAGAGACTTCCGCCGACAGTCAAGTCAAGATAATCAGTGAGAGACTGCGACAGGTGAAGCATGCTTGCAACTGCAGAGGGACAGCGTGCATGAGCAGGGCCATCACTTCCAGCTCTAACCTATTGTACCAGGGATGGCTGGCATTAGGACCACCGGTTGGAGAGGCCGGTTGGTGCGTGGGAGGCTCAACGGGCTTTGATAGACTACGTCAGAGAGAGACGCTAGGGCCAGAGCTGCAGAGAGAACTTACTCCAACAACTGGTTGCACCACCTTTGTGAAAGGAACATTAACATTGTATAGTGAAAGATTTTCTCTGCTATTCCAAGCTTATTGTTATTTGTTTGAAGGTTGATTTGCCTACTTGCTAACACTAATTGTTTAGGGTTACTTTAAATTACTTTAAAGTTATTGCTGTATATGAATTGAACTGTATCAATCCCTGACTGTTCCCACCTTGAGTTCTCTGTGTGTTGCATCTAGACACCTGCATTACACCTCCATAAGTAAAGTGATCATTTTTGGCTGGCTTGTATAAAAGCTTCTTCATTTTACAAAGAAACAAGCTCTTGATACTCTCTAAACAGGGATTATTTTTGCATTACCCTTTGTGAAACAGCTATGGCTATTTTCATTTGCATCGCTTATGTATGAACAGGAGAAAGGCAAACATCTATTACCAAAAATAGATAATTTTTAGACTGTTTTTAGTAGCTTAAAAAGTATGATACTGAAGTGTTGTAAAATAGGCCGCTGGTTACCATTAGTTAAATGTTGCAATAATCTAAATATGACTATAAGAGTTTTTAACATATATGTTGGTAGCACTTCCCGATGTATAAGTTGACATGCTCATATGGTCTTATTAACCAAATGTTTGCATAAATATGTCTTTTGGGCATTTGTTTGGCTGGTATGTGCTAACATGATGTTATCATGTAAAAAACAATTATATTCTTAGTAGGCATATAAAACTGAATAACAATTCAGTTGCCTATATCTGGGGCATGTATTTAGGGGCACTCTTCTGCCATACATGGGAACCATATGCCCCTAATCCCATGTGAG
Organism: Phyllobates terribilis; assembly: GCF_046119375.1. Lineage (NCBI taxonomy): Eukaryota > Metazoa > Chordata > Amphibia > Anura > Dendrobatidae > Phyllobates > Phyllobates terribilis. The sequence continues at coordinate 229,457,089 of NW_027362763.1, forward strand.
GTAAACAGAGATTAGGAGGTGCAAACTGCAATATATACAAAATAGGTATAATGCATATCATGTACATAAATTTGGATATTATGAGATGAAGGCTGGATGTGATATTTGTTCCCTCTATGAACTGAAACATTCAGTGAGCTTGTGATGTGCTTGATCCAACCATATTATTGCATAAAAAATAAAGGAAAACAGAAAGCTTCTTTCTGTCCAATAGCAATTTCAATATAGGACCCATGTAGTGAAAAACAAATAGACCAACCTCTTTAATTCAACATCTGTGCCAATAACAACTAATCTAATTTTTACCTTACATTTTTATGAGCTGTAATTGCAAAAACAACATTTCTTGCCATGTGGTGAAACTAGCTTATTGAACTCAAGCTGTAGGAGGGATAATTATACCGGTCCATTTTGGTAAGATTTCCATAATGAACTCCTTTGTATTTACTCATAGATAGGCCTAAGAATATTTCTACGATATTGTAAACATTGCATGTGACAAGTAAATTGAATCATCTGCAAAAGATATAGATTACTGGAATGCATGTGCTTCTGCTTGAATTTGTCAATTCTGGCTATTTTCATCAATTGTTAGTAAGAAAATGACAAATATATGAAAAATAGAGTGTTTCCATAATTTAGTTTTACACAGATAGCAAAAACACACAAATGTCTCAATCAGGAATTTATAAAATGTCACAAGTAAAGCAAATGCAGAAAGAAGAATAACCTGACAAATGCACTACAGCAACCAGAATACATAAAGTGGTGACTAGCGTTGAGCCACCCCCGTAGTGTTCGAGTTCGGTTCGGTTCGTCGAACACCCGTGTGTTCGCTGAACTGTTCGTCGAACTGTTCGTCGAACACCTTCGAACACCGTTAAAACCAATGGCAGGCAAACAAAAACACATAGAAACACATAGAAAACACCTTCAAAGGTGTCCAAAAGCTGACAAACTGCTCAGAAGACATAACTAACACATGGAAAAGTGACAAGTACATATAGTCATGCGAAAATAAAAGAGGTGGAGGAGTAAAAGGAGGGGGAGACACAGATATAGGCATGTCATGCCCTTCTAAAATCCAAAAAGTGAGAAGCCGACACGGCCAGTCCGCTCCTGCCCGTGCCACCTCCGTGTCGCCGGGTTTGTGCCAGAGCCGCGGTGAACCCTGACGGCCAGCCCCCCTCTCCCAATACTGGTGCCTGTCTGCTGGTGGGTCGAGCGAGCCCCCCTGTGGTGGAGGCAGCTCTAAGCTTTTTAATTTAAATTGTCTCTCTAATTTGAATGAATACACTTTAAATCCATTTACAAGGATCTATTGGAGGGCAAGTCTCATGCCAGCAGCCACGTAATTCCAGCTCCAGTAGCGTCCACTAAAGCTGCTGCAGTTAAAAAGCTTTTATAAGGATCGAGCTCGGCTGTCCACCGCAAAGCATCCTACTGCCAGTACCAGCCCCTATGCCTTGGGGTGCCTCCTGATGCTCTTCACTAAGTATCCCATGGTCCCGAATCATTTCCTTTGAAAAAATTAAGTGTCTAAACTACAGGTGGTGTAGCTTGCTTAACAGCCGGGATAATCCGCTGACTAGCAGACACTGCTACTAGGCACAAAGTATTTCCTGGGCTAGATGCAGTTAAAAATTTGTAATTAGATACTCTCGTTGGATGCTGAGAAAGCATTCCATAGAGTCTCCTGGCACGCCATATATGATTCTCTTAAAAAGCTTGGGGTAGGGGTCTAGGGGACCCTTTTATAGCCAAAATCACGGCCCTGTATCGCAATACGTCACCTAGGCTGAAGATAAATGGAACTGTAGCACCCTGAGGGCTCGGTTGCTACAGACGTATTGCACCTCACCCAGAGGTGTGATATCTCACTCTCAGGTAAGGATGGAGTGTGGATCAGGACCCGACACCTGCATGCATTACACCACATTGCCGTGGGGCAGGGCGACCAATATGCCCCTGAGATGGGCACGACAGTCCCTGTCCCTGGCTGGAGTGGGGGGAGGGAACACTGAGGAAGGGGAACCCTGTAGTGCAGGAGCAGGGAGGAAGCAGTTCCTGGGTGCATTGAGAAGGGAGTATAAAAGGTGGGCACCATCTTAGTTCAGTGCAGAGAAGTCTGAGCAGAAGTGGCAGGGAGCAGGGGCTCTGCATGAGCTCTGCTCCGGAGGCGGGCCTAGTAACAGAGGCCCAGGCCTGGAAGAGGGAGAAGGAAGGAAGAGGAGCGGAGAAGGCTCCAGGAACGAGGAATGAAGGGATCCCAGGGGTGCGGACGGGCGAGTCGCCACCGCACGCCCGAATCCACCTGCATGGAGGGGTCAGGCCAAAGGGGGAGACCGGTCCCCGAACTAGTGGAGGCAGGAAACGACCCTCAGCTAGAAACCGGAGGCTCTGACATTTTATGTGGCGCAGCCCCTCGCTACACCCGCTAGGAAGGCACCACATAGGGTCAGGGAAACTGGCGCCAAGTTTACCAAGAGGAGGCCCGAGGCAGCCGGACAGAAGTGTTGGTAAGAAAGGCCAGACAAAGGACACACAAAGGGGGTCCTGTGAAGTGCTCCAAAGTTATCTGGGAGTTGTCTGAGCCCCTCACCTGGTGAGCACAGTACGACGTGGGCAGCCGTTACCTGCAGACGTGGTCTGGATAATAAGAACTGTGAGTAAAGGCCCTGGACTGCATCACTGACTCCGTGTCGTTACTGCTGCTGCCCTGCACCATCACCCCATCCTCCGCATACACTGCCCTGAGGCTATACTCCTCCCGTGGGGACTTATGCTGCGCTCTGCTGCACCCACAACACCAGCCTCAGCGGTCTGCCCTGTAGCGGCGGTTCACTCTGACCGCAATCCACGGGTGGCGTAGTCGGACATTTAAACATCAAAACCACATAAATAGTTCCGCCACTGGTTTGACCGCCCTGAGCCACGGAACCGGGTCGCCGCCACGAAGACTACAACCACCAGCATCCACCAAAAAGGGTCCGGCTCCGGGTGTCCCAAGTAGTGTTGAGCCACCCCCGTAGTGTTCGGGTTCGGTTCGGTTCGTCGAACACCGGGATGTTCGAGGAACTGTTCGTCGAACTGTTCGTCGAACACCTTAGAACACCGTCGAACACCGTTAAAACCAATGGCAGGCAAACAAAAACACATAGAAACACATAGAAAACACCTGCAAAGGTGTCCAAAAGCTGACAAACTGCTCAGAAGACACTCTCTTTAAAAAAGCCGGCCGGCAAATTCAGCAGCGGCATACACCGGTACCCGACAATTTAGACAAGAAGGAATAGAGCATCACACATAGATTAGATAGATAGAAACATGTCAGTCACACATATAAGAAGCACAGTGACAGTGTTGGTTACTGCACTTGTCATTTAGTGTAAAGGATTTATTAAAAAAAATATTAGTGTTTTCATGCACCGTCTCTTTAAAAAAGCCGGCCGGCAATTCAGCATCTGTACCCGACAATTTAGAACAGAAAGAATAGAGCTTCACACATAGATTAGATAGATAGAAACATGTCAGTCACATATATAATAAGTACAGTGATAGTGTTGCTTACTGTACTTGTCATTTAGTGTAAAGGATTTATTTAAAAAAATAATAGTGTTTTCATGCACTGTCTCTTTAAAAAAGCCGGCCGGCAATTCAGCAGCGGTACCCGACAATTTATAACAGACAGATAGAGCATCACACATAGATTAGATAGATAGAAACATGTCAGTCACATATATATGAAGTACAGTGATAGTGTTGGTTACTGTACTTGTCATTTAGTATTAAAATAAAGGATTTATTATTAAAAAAATTGGCGTGGGGTTCCCCTTAATTTTAGGCTCTAGCGGAGGTTAAGCAGACGGCTGGGGCAGATGTTTGAAGCCTGGGAAGGGGGTAATACCCACGGAGCTTCCCAGGCTACTAATATCAGCCCCCAGCTGAATACATAGCCTTTACTAGCTATTAAAATGGGGGACCCCCCAAAAAAAATGACGTGGGGTCCCCCCTAATTTAATAGCTAGCAAAGGCTAGGCAGACAGCTGGGGGCTGATATTAATAGCCCAGGAAGGGAGCCATGAATATTGGCCCCCTCCCAGGCTAGAAACACCAGCCGTCAGCCGCCCCAGAAATGGCGCATTCATAGGATGCGCCAATTCTGGCACTTAGCCTCGCTCTTCCACGCTGCCCTGGTGCGGTGGCAGGGGGTAATAGGGTTGGGGTTGTCAGCTTATAATGCCAGCTGACATCAAGCCCAGGTTAGTAATGGAGAGGCGTCTATAAGACACCCCCATTACTAACCCCATAGTCAAAGTTAAAAAAAACACAAACACCCAGAATAAAGTCCTTTAATTGAAATAAAGACACAATCCTTTATTGTTCTAAATTAAACCATACTTACCATCACGCCCATTCGAGCTGAAGCCAACGATCTCCTGCAATAAAAGAAAAATAATAAAGCAACCTCATCCTTACCTTTCCATGGTTCCCACGACAGCTTCAGCTCTGCTACATCGAGATGACAGGCTGGACCGCAGCAGAACGCTGCCATCCAGCCTGTCATCCCGCAGACACTGAGAAGCGCAGGCTTGCTTGCGCTGCTCAGCGTCTCTCTGTGACGACATCCAGATGAGCCGAGTTCATGTCCAATGAACTCGGCTCACCTCATGCACGTCACTGACAGCGTGGGAAAAATCTCACGCTGAAGCGCTGATTGCAGGAGAATTTTCCCACGCTGTCAGAGACGTGCAGGAGGTGAGCTGAGTTCATTGGACATGAGCTCACCTCATGCACATCACTGACAGCGTGGGAGAATTCTCCTGCACTCAGCACTTCAGCGTGAGAATTTTCTCACGCTGTCAGTGACGTGCATGAGGTGAGCCGAGTTCATTGGACATGACCTCGGCTCATCTGGATGCCGTCACAGCGAGACAGTGAGGAGCGCAAGCATGCCTGCGCTTCTCAGTGTCTGCGGGATGACAGACTGGATGGCAGCGTTCTGCTGCGGTCCAGCCAGTCATCTCGATGTAGCAGAGCTGAAGCTGTCGTGGGAACCATGGAAAGGTAAGGATGAGGTTGGTTTATTATTTTTCTTTTATTGCAGGAGATCGTTGGCTTCAGCTGGAATGGGTGTGATGGTAAGTATGGTTTAATTTAGAACAATAAAGAATTGTGTCTTTATTTCAATTAAAGGACTTTATTCTGGGTGTTATGTTTTTTTTAAATACTTTACTAGAAATTCATGGCGGTCATGTCTAATACTGGCGTGACCCCATGAATTTTGGGCTTGGGGCCAGCTGATAATACCAAGCTGGCCCTAACCCCTTTATTACCCAGTGAGCCACCGCACCAGGGCCCTGGATGAGTTGGGTACAGCGCCAGAAGATGGCGCTTCTATGAACGCGCCATTTTCCGGGGTGGCTGCGGACTGCAATTTGTAGCGGGGGGGGGCCCAGAAAGCTTGGGCGTCCCTGCGCTGCAGATTCCAGCCCCCAGCTGCCTAGTTGTACCTGGCTGGACACAAAAATAGGGCGAAGCCCCACGTACTTTTTTTTTAATTATTTCATGAAATTCATGAAATAATTAAGAAAAAAAGGCCTTCCCTATATTGTTGTGTCCGGCCAGGTACAAATAGGCAGCTGGTGGATGGGGGCAGCCTGTTCCTGCCTGCTGTACCTGGCTGGACACAAATATAGTGCGAAGCCCCACTTCAATTTTTTTAAATTATTTCAGGAAATTCATGAAATAATTTAAAAAAAATTGACGTGGGGCTTCGCACTATATTTGTGTCCAGCCAGGTACAGCAGGCAGGAACGGGCTGCCCCCAACCACCAGCTGCCTATTTGTACCTGGCCGGACACAACAATATAGGGAAGCCCTTTTTTTCTTAATTATTTCATGAAATAATTTAAAGAAAATTGACGTGGGGCTTCGCCCTGTTTTTGTGTCCAGCCAGGTACAACTAGGCAGCTGGGGGCTGGAATCCGCAGCGCAGGGAGGCCCAAGCTTTCTGGGCCACCCCCGCTGCAAATTGCAGTCCGCAGCCACCCCGGAAAATGGCGCGTTCATAGAAGCGCCATCTTCTGGCGCTGTACCCAACTCATCCAGGGCCCTGATGCGGTGGCTCACTGGGTAATAAAGGGGTTAGGGCCAGCTTGGCATTATCAGCTGGCCCTAAGCCCGAAATTCATGGGGTCACGCCAATATTAGACATGACCACCATGAATTTCTAGTAAAGTATTTAAAAAAAACACAACACCCAGAAAAAAGTCCTTTAATTGAAATAAACACACAATTCTTTATTGTTCTAAATTAAACCATACTTACCATCACGCCCATTCCAGCTGAAGCCAACGATCTCCTGAAATAAAAGAAAAATAATAAAGCAACATCATCCTTACCTTTCCATGGTTCCCATGACAGCTTCAGCTCTGCTACATCGAAATGACAGGCTGGACCGCAGCAGAACGCTGCCATCCAGCCTGTCATCCCGCAGACACTGAGAAGCGCAGGCTTGCTTGCGCTCCACAGTGTCTCTCTGTGAGGGCATCCAGATGAGCCGAGTTAATGTCCAATGAACTCGGCTCACCTCATGCACGTCACTGACAGCGTGGGAAAATTCTCCTGCACTCAGCGCTTCAGCGTGGGTGAATTCTCACACTGAAGCGCTGAGTGCAGGAGAATTCTCCCACGCTGTCAGTGACGTGCAGGAGGTGAGCTGAGTTCATTGGACATGAGCTCACCTTATGCACGTCACTGACAGCGTGGGAAAATTCTCCTGCACTCAGCGCTTCAGCGGGAGAATTCTCACGCTGAAGCGCTGAGTGCAGGAAAATTCTCCCACGCTGTCAGTGACGTGCAGGAGGTGAGCTGAGTTCATTGGACATGAGCTCACCTTATGCACGTCACTGACAGCGTGGGAGAATTCTCCTGCACTCACCGCTTCAGCTTGAGAATTTTCCCACGCTGTCAGTGACGTGCATGAGGTGAGCCGAGTTCATTGGACATGAACTCGACTCATCTGGATGTCGTCACAGAGAGACGCTGAGCAGCGCAAGCAAGCCTGCGCTTCTCAGTGTCTGCGGGATGACAGGCTGGATGGCAGCGTTCTGCTGCGGTCCAGCCTGTCATCTCGATGTAGCAGAGCTGAAGCTGTCGTGGGAACCATGGAAAGGTAAGGATGAGGTTGCTTTATTATTTTTCTTTTATTGCAGGAGATCGTTGGCTTCAGCTGGAATGGGCGTGACGGTAAGTATGGTTTAATTTAGAACAATAAAGGATTGTGTCTTTATTTCAATTAAAGGACTTTATTCTGGGTGTTTGTGTTTTTTTTAACTTTGACTATGGGGTTAGTAATGGGGGTGTCTTATAGACGCCTCTCCATTACTAACCTGGGCTTGATGTCAGCTGGTATCATAAGCTGACATCAACCCCAACCCTATTACCCCCTGCCACCGCACCAGGGCAGCGTGGAAGAGCGAGGCTAAGTGCCAGAATTGGCGCATCCTATGAATGCGCCATTTCTGGGGCGGCTGACGGCTGGTGTTTCTAGCCTGGGAGGGGGCCAATATTCATGGCTCCCTTCCTGGGCTATTAATATCAGCCCCCAGCTGTCTGCCTAGCCTTTGCTAGCTATTAAATTAGGGGGGACCCCACGTCATTTTTTTTGGGGGGTCCCCCATTTTAATAGCTAGTAGAGGCTATGTATTCAGCTGGGAGCTGATATTAGTAGCCTGGGAAGCTCCGTGGGTATTACCCCCTTCCCAGGCTTCAAACATCTGCCCCAGCCATCTGCTTAACCTCCGCTAGAGCCTAAAATTAAGGGGAACCCCACGCCAATTTTTTTAATAATAAATCCTTTATTTTAATACTAAATGACAAGTACAGTAACCAACACTATCACTGTACTTCATATATATGTGACTGACATGTTTCTATCTATCTAATCTATGTGTGAAGCTCTATTCTGTCTGTTATAAATTGTCGGGTACCGCTGCTGAATTGCCGGCCGGCTTTTTTAAAGAGACGGTGCATGAAAACACTATTATTTTTTTTGATAAATCCTTTACGCTAAATGACAAGTACAGTAAGCAACACTGTCACTGTACTTCGTATATATGTGGCTGACATGTTTCTATCTATCTAATCTATGTATGATGCTCTATTCTGTCTGTTATAAATTGTCGGGTACCGCTGCTGAATTGCCGGCCGGCTTTTTTAAAGAGACAGTGCATGAAAACACTATTATTTTTTTAAATAAATCCTTTACACTAAATGACAAGTACAGTAATCAACACTGTCACTGCACTTCTTATATATGTGACTGACATGTTTCTATCTATCTAATCTATGTGTGATTCTCTATTCCTTCTATTCTAAATTGTCGGGTACCGCTGCTGAATTGCCGGCCGGCTTTTTTAAAGAGACGGTGCATGAAAACACTATTATTTTTTTTGATAAATCCTTTACGCTAAATGACAAGTACAGTAAGCAGCACTTTCACTGTACTTCGTATATATGTGGCTGACATGTTTATATCTATCTAATCTATGTGTGAAGCTCTATTCTTTCGGTTCTAAATTGTCGGGTACTGGTGTATGCCGCTGCTGAATTGCCGGCTTTTCATGTTTCACTGTTGGCACTGTTCCCATCGATTTGGGCAATCACTGTAATGCCACAACCACCATGGCTGTGGCATTACAGTGAGTGGCAGACAATCCCTGCATGATTGGTGCTCTAAATAGCGCCAGACATGCAGGACACGCTTTTGGTGCAGGAACAGTTATCGAACATAACCTCGAACAGCCGAATTTCTTGCAAATCGTTCGGGTTCGTCGAACAACTCGAACACCGCCCAAAACAGCTCGAATTTGAGATTGGCGAACAGTTCTAGTCGAACACCGCTCATCTCTAGTCCCAAGGCCCAGGGGGTGCGTCAGAACATTTTCATCACCTTTCACAATCACCAATGGGACAAGGCAGGGATGTCCTCTGTCCCCTCTCTTATACATCCTAGTGACGGAGCACCTGCTCTCATCAATTCGCCATAACCCCAATATTAGGTGGATTGAGGTGGGAGGCACCGAGTACAAGTGCTCTCTATTTGCTGATGATGTCCTAGTATATATCACTCAATCACATATATCCATCCCTGCTGTTATGGCTGAAATAGATCACTTTGTTACATGGTCAAATTTTAAAATCAATGCAGTGAAGTCTGAGGCCCTCGATGTCTCCCTCCCCAAATCCATATAGGATTCCATCCAGTCCAACTTTCCCTTTGCCTGGCCTTCACAGGGTATCAAATACTTAGGAATTCCTATTCATAGAGACCTCTCCCATCTATGTTATCTTAATTTTGGGCCCTTTATTGAACAACTCCATACAGACCACGGTTGGCAAGTTAGAACTGTAAGATTCACTACGTGAACCGCTGGTGTTTTGTGGAAAAGCACATGTACACTGCGTTCCAAATTATTATGCAAAAAGTGTTTAGGAGTGATAAGGGAAGAATTTGTTTGTTTGTCAGTTAAACTCATTGATGGTGATGTGTGTCAGGGCTCTTTATATCACTGTAAGCAATTGCAGACACCTGTGCTAATTAGTTTGTCAGGTGTGTCCAATAAAAGGCAAGACTACTTAAGAAGGCTCTCTCACATTATTAAGCAGCCTACATTTTCTGCCAAAATGGGAAAGAAAAAGGATGTGTCGGCTGATGAGAAGCAACAAATTGTGGAGTGTTTAGGTCAAGGCATGACTACAATCAACATTGTGCGATGATCAGGATGAAGTGTCTTGGCAATCAAGAAGTATGTAGCTGATTCACAGTACACACGTGTGCGTGCTGATAAGGGCAAATTGAGGACTCTTTCCTACAGGCAATTACGTCAGGTTGAAAGAGCAGCGGCAAAAAAGCCTTGTCATAGCAGCAGACAAGTTTTTGAAGCTGCTTGTGCCTCCAACGTCCCCGGAACAACAAGATGCAGGGTCCTTCAGAGGTTTGCAGCTGTGCATACGCCATCCTGTCGACCTCCTCTATCCACTTCACACAAGCAGAAACGGCTCCAGTGGGCCAAACATTACATGAAGACTGATTTCAAAACAGTTTTGTTCACGGATGAGTGCCGTGCAGCGCTCGATGGTCCAGATGGATGGAGTGGAGGATGGCTGGTTGATGGACACCCCACGCAAACACGGCTACAGCGCCAACAAGGAGGAGGTGGAGTAATGTTTTGGGCTGGAATCATGGGGAGAGAGATTGTCGGCCCCTTTAGGATCCCTGAAGGCGCTAAAGATGAACTCCATAATGTATGTGGATTTTCTCAAACAGCACTTCCTGCCATGGTTCAAGAAGAAGAACCGTGTATTTCACAGCAAGATCATTTTTCTGCATGATAATGCACCATCTCATGCTGCACATAAAACATCTGCATCTCTGGCTGATATGGGCATAAAAGGGGACAAACTTATGGTGTGACCCCCATGCTCCCCTGACCTCTACCCCATTCAGAACCTTTGGAGCATCATTAAAAGGAGTGTCTATGATGGCGGGAGGCAGTTCACATCTAAGCAACAGCTCTGGGATGGTATTCTGTCCTCATGCAAAACAATTGATGCAGAAACCATCCAAAACCTGACAAATTCAATGGACGAGAGAGTTCAGAAGCTCCTTTCGAACAAGGGGTCCTATGTGAAAATGTAACATCACCTAGAATAAAGTTTTGAGTTGAAAACTGTTTGATTTCAGTTTCTAACAACCTGCTAATGCTTATAATTTCAAAAATGACCATTTTTTTGGTCTTTATTAAAATGAAAAGGTTGATCGAAAAGTTTGGGGGATCTAAGAGTGTGGCAACCGAGTAGTCATGATTACTTCGAATTCTGACAATATGAGGGTCATGCTGCAGGTAGTGCAGCAAGAAGGCACTTATGTGTCTTGCGCATCTCGGAGCCCCAAAATTATTTTCCGGGCTAGATGCAGCTAAAAATTATTTTTAATTTTAAATCTGGTGAAGCTTTAGTATAGATGGCCTAATAGGATCAGTGCTGCACACTGCTACAAAGCCCAAATTATTTTCCAGTCAAGATACAGATAAACATGATTAGTAATTTGAAAGCTTAAAACGGTTGGTAGGGTGATTTTAACCAATCATCAAGCTTTTACTCTCCCCAGGATGACACAGGGACACGACAAAGTCGTTTTGGATCCATGATTTGTTCATCTTTATGAACGTGAGTCTGTCTACATTATCAGTGGAGAGCCGCGTGCGCTTATCTGTCAGCACACCACCAGCAGCGCTGAACACACGTTCAGACAGAACGCTGGCTGCGGGGCATGACAAGATCTCCAAGGCGTAAGTGGCTAGCTCCGGCCATTTATCCAGATTGGAAGCCAAAAGAGCAAGGGTCCAGTGACACAGTCGTGGCTTCAATGTTTACTTGGAGATACTCCTGTACCATCGTCTCTAGGCGTTGACTATGTGTCAGACTTCTTGTCTCCTGTGGCCTTGCAAAGGATGGGCTAAAAAAGTGGTGAAATGATTCCGCAAAATTGATGTTACCAGCAGATACTGTGGTTCTGTTACGGTTTGAGTGCTGAACACTTGACGGTCCCACGGTTGGCAAGTTGGAACTGTGAGATTCACTATGTGCACCACTGGTATTTTGTGGAAAAGCACATGTAAGATTCTGCAACAGTCTCTGCTGATACTCCTGCATGCGTGCATCCCTTTCTATGGCAGGAATAATTTCTGCAAATTTACTTTTGTACCGGGGATCTAACAGTGTGGCAACCCAGTAGTCAGGATTATTTCTAATTCTCACAATTCGAGGGTTATGTTGCAGGTAGTGCAGCAAGAAGGCACTCATGTGTGTTGCGCATCCAGGAGCACCAAGTCCCTGTTGTGTTGGTGGCGAGGTAACAATCATGCTTCCTTCCTTAGTCCTCTCCCCCCAACCTCGCACAACAGAAATGTGATCAAGGTCTCCCTCATCTGATGAGTCTTCCATCAGTTCGTCCTCCACTTCTTCCTGGGCTCCTGCACCTTCCTCACTAGTTTGGCTGCTACCATGCGCCCTGGTAAAACCATCTCCCCCACCCTCACATGCCTGCCGCCTTGGTGCTGCCGACCGTCTGGACCTTGCAGATGTTAGCCCTTCCGCATACAACTCCTCCTCCTCTACTTCCTCCACCTCCTCTTGTGCCACCACCTGACTCCGAATTCTGTTTAACATGTGCTCCAGCATGTAAATCACCGGAATAGTCATGCTGATAATGGCATCGTCAGCACTAAACATCTTCGTCGCCATTTCAAAACTGTGTAGAAGGGTGCATAGGTCCCTGATCAGAGACCACTCCTCCAGCGTGATTTGCCCCACCTCTGAATCTCGTTGGCCCAGGCTATACGTCAGAACGTATTGCACCAGGGCTTGTCGGTGCTGCCACAGTCGCTGCAACATGTGCAGAGTTGAATTCCACCGGGTAGGCACATCGCATTTTAGCCGGTGAAGTGGCAGGCCCAACGACTTCTGTAGAGATGTAAGTCGCTGAGCTGCGGGATGCGAACGGCGGAAGTGAGCACACAGCGACCGTGCCCTCTGCAGAAGGCCATCTAGTCTGGGATAGTGGGCTAAAAATTTCTGGACAACCAGGTTCAACACGTGAGCCATACAAGGCACGTGTGTGACATTGCCCCGGCGTAGGGCCGCACCCAGGTTTGCAGCATTGTCGCACACGGCCTTCCCTGGTTTCAGGTCCAGTGGAGACAACCATTCATGAAATTGGTTCTCCAGAGCTGACCACAACTCCTCAGCTGTGTGACTCACATTTCCCAGACATTTCAATGTAAAAACCGCCTGATGACGTTGAGCCCTACTGCCAGCATAGTAAGGAGGTGTGCAGGATCCCTTCTGCGCAGTTAGAAAGCTTGTGGCATGACCAGACAGGCTTTGGGTGCAGGTGGAAGACCGAGATGAGGTTGAGGAGGCAGAAGCAGTGGAGGAACTTTGACATAAAGAGGATTGACGCACAACTCGTGGGGACGGCAAGACTTGGACAGCAGCCCCTTGTCCTCCTGTCACCATAGTTACCCAGTGCCCAGTCAGCGACATGTAACGCCCCTGTCCATGCCTACTCGTCCAAGTGTCTGTGGTGAAATGCACCCTGTCACACACAGAGTTTCTCAAAGAAGCGGTGATGTTGTGTGCGACATGCTGGTGGAGCGCAGGCACACCTTTCTTTGAGAAGTAGTGCCGACTGGGCATCTGGTACTGGGGCACTGCGACGGACATAAGGTCTCGAAAATCCTCTGTGTCCACCACACGGAAAGGCAGCATTTCTGTAGCCAAGAGCTTGCAGATGGTGAAATTCAACCTCTTAGCTTTCTCATGGCTAGGAGGAAATGGTCTTTTACTTGTCCACATCTGAGGGACTGAGGGCTGGCTATTGTGCTTAGACGGGGTTGATAAGGGTGTCCCCGGCAAACTGCCGGTCTGTGAGGAAGATGCAGGCGGACATGTTAGGTTGCCTTGATCCAAAGGTGGTGCTATCGATGTCGGACAGCGCTCAACACCAGCTGGTGTTCCCACCTCCAAAGAAAATGATGACCTGCCAATCACGCTGGCTGTTGCGGGTAAAGAGGTGGCAGGTCTGCGCCCCAAAACAGGTGTGACTGCTGTCCCCCCAGTCACAGAGGATGAAGAGGCCGCGGATGCACAAGATATGGCAGACGGTGGTTGGCCCGGCTGGCTAGGCCGCATTGTAGCACACTGAGCTTCCCACTGCAACTTATGCTTCATGTCCATGTGCCGGTTCATGCATGAAGTACTCAAACTATGTATTTTTTGGCCTCTACTTAGCTTTTGCTGACAAATGTTACAGATAACACGAGTTGGGTCATCTTTATCGATCTGAAAAAATGCCCAGGCTATGCAAGGCTTAGCACCCATGCGACCTGAAGAGCCACCACGACTTGTGGTGAGAGGCAGAGTTGTGTTTGAGGATGCAGTTGTTGACGTGCTTCCAGTACTACGTCTCTGTCCAGGAAGGCGCAACCTGACCTCGTTGTCACTAGCATCTTCCTCCACCTCCTCTGCTGACCTCATCTCTTGGCTGACTGTGGGTTGACAGTAAGTGGGATCTCCAACCTCATCATCATCACCCTGTGTGTTATCACACCCGTCGTCCTCAGAGCCAACCTGTTCCTGCCCTGACAAAAAACTAAAGTTGTCGCTCCAATCAGGTATTTGAGTCTTATCATCGTCTTCCTCATTGTCTCCACCAACAGGAGTTACAGTTTGGGAATGAGGGTCTACATTATGGTCAGAACCTTCTGCATCTGGTCCTGTATCCGACTCATAAAGATTCTGGGCATCAGTGCAGATCATTTCCTCGTCTGGATTCACAGAAGCGCTGGAGTCGACCTCTGATTCCCAGGCTATAGTATGAGTAAACAGCTCTGCAGACTCAACCATCTGTTCTACCTCATACTCAGACGGGCAGCTGGAGATTTGGGAGCTGTGAGGAAGCAAGTGCGATTTGGGTGACACCTTTGAGGACTGGAGTATTTGTGATGTTGAAGTTGATGTGGAGGAGAGCCCACTTAAAGGAGCACTTGATATCCGTTGAAGCACCTGCTGTTTTTGTGCCTCATCTGGAATTTGTAGCGATTGGCGTGGCCATAAGAAAGGGATCTTATCACATTGTCCGCTAAAAGAAGTAGACATTTTAGTTTGGCTGGAAGATGGTCTTTCTTCTGCAGATGTTACTGTTGCTTTAACACCTACCCCACGGACCAACCTTTTTTCCCCTTCCCAACACGCCTATTCCCCTTTCCACCACCAGCAGGCCTTTTTCCACTCATTTTGGTGGTTAACTAATTCACAACTCTGGAGTTGTTTGCACAAAAAATCAATGGATGGTAACCGAGCAGAGCTGAGTGGCCAAACTGTGGTATTAGGCCAAAACTATTGGCTGGGTTAGATGCAGAAAAAAATTATATTCAATTTGCAACCTGATGGAGGTCAGTATAGATGGACTAATACAACAAGTCCCACACACAGCTAGAAGCCCAATATTTTTTCAGAGGTAGATGCAGAAAAAAATATATTCAGTTTGCAACCTGATGGAGGTCAGTATAGATGGACTAACAGAGAAAGTCCCACACACTACTAGAAGGCCAAATATTTTTTCAGAGCTAGATGCAGTAAAAAATTATATTCAGTTTGCAACCTGATGGAGGTCTGTATAGATGGATTAATAGAACAAGACCCACACAAAGCTAGAAGCCCAATATTTTTTCAGAGGTAGATGCAGAAAAAAATATATTCAGTTTGCAACCTGATGGAGGTCAGTATAGATGGACTAATACAACAAGTCCCACACACAGCTAGAAGCCCAATATTTTTTCAGAGGTAGATGCAGAAAAAAATATATTCAGTTTGCAACCTGATGGAGGTCAGTATAGATGGACTAATACAATAAGTCCCACACACAGCTAGAAGCCCAAATATTTTTTCAGAGGTACTGTAGATGCAGATAAAAATTATTTTTAATTTGCAACCTGATGGAGGTCAGTATAGATGGACTAATAGAGAAAGTCTGACGCACTACTAGAAGGCCAAATATTTTTTCAGAGCTAGATGCAGAAAAAAATTATATTCAGTTTGCAACCTGATGGAGGTCAGTATAGATGGATTAATAGAACAAGACCCACACACAGCTAGAAGCCCAATATTTTTTCAGAGGTAGATGCAGAAAAAAATATATTCAGTTTGCAACCTGATGGAGGTCAGTATAGATGGACTAACAGAGAAAGTCCCACACACTACTAGAAGGCCAAATATTTTTTCAGAGCTAGATGCAGAAAAAAATTATATTCAGTTTGCAACCTGATGGAGGTCAGTATAGATGGATTAATAGAACAAGACCCACACACAGCTAGAAGCCCAATATTTTTTCAGAGGTAGATGCAGAAAAAAATATATTCAGTTTGCAACCTGATGGAGGTCAGTATAGATGGACTAACAGAGAAAGTCCCACACACTACTAGAAGGCCAAATATTTTTTCAGAGCTAGATGCAGAAAAAAATTATATTCAGTTTGCAACCTGATGGAGGTCTGTATAGATGGATTAATAGAACAAGACCCACACACAGCTAGAAGCACAATATTTTTTCAGAGGTAGATGCAGAAAAAAATATATTCAGTTTGCAACCTGATGGAGGTCAGTATAGATGGACTAATACAACAAGTCCCACACACAGCTAGAAGCCCAATATTTTTTCAGAGGTAGATGCAGAAAAAAATATATTCAGTTTGCAACCTGATGGAGGTCAGTATAGCTGGACTAATACAACAAGTCCCACACACAGCTAGAAGCCCAAATATTTTTTCAGAGGTACTGTAGATGCAGATAAAAATTATTTTTAATTTGGAACCTGATGGAGGTCAGTATAGATGGACTAATAGAGAAAGTCCGACACACTACTAGAAGGCCAAATATTTTTTCAGAGCTAGATGCAGAAAAAAATTATATTAAGTTTGCAACCTGATGGAGGTCAGTATAGATGGATTAATAGAACAAGACCCACACACAGCTAGAAGCCCAATATTTTTTCAGAGGTAGATGCAGAAAAAAATTATATTCAGTTTGCAACCTGATGGAGGTCAGTATAGATGGATTAATAGAACAAGACCCACACACAGCTAGAAGCCCAATATTTTTTCAGAGCTAGATGCAGAAAAAAAATATATTCAGTTTGCAACCTGATGGAGATCAGTATAGATGGATTAATAGAACAAGACCCACACACAGCTAGAAGCCCATTATTTTTTCAGAGGTAGATGGAGAAAAAAATATATTCAGTTTGCAACCTGATGGAGGTCAGTATAGATGGACTAATACAACAAGTCCCACACACAGCTAGAAGCCCAATATTTTTTCAGAGGTAGATGCAGAAAAAAATATATTCAGTTTGCAACCTGATGGAGGTCAGTATAGGTGGACTAATAGAACAAGTCCCACACACTGCTATAAGGCCAAATATTTTTTCAGAGCTAGATGCAGAAAAAAATTATATTCAGTTTGCAACCTGATGGAGGTCAGTATAGATGGATTAATAGAACAAGACCCACACACAGCTAGAAGCCCAATATTTTTTCAGAGGTAGATGCAGAAAAAAATTATATTCAGTTTGCAACCTGATGGAGGTCAGTATAGATGGATTAATAGAACAAGACCCACACACAGCTAGAAGCCCAATATTTTTTCAGAGCTAGATGCAGAAAAAAATTATATTCAGTTTGCAACCTGATGGAGGTCAGTATAGATGGATTAATAGAACAAGACCCACACACAGCTAGAAGCCCAATATTTTTTCAGAGCTAGATGCAGAAAAAAATTAGATTCAGTTTGCAACCTGATGGAGGTCACTATAGATGGACTAATAGAATCATGCAATGCCCAAAAGATTTTACTTCACTAGGTGCAGTAAAAAAATTGGTATTCTATACACAGGTGGTATATCTTGCAACACAGATAGGCTACTCCACTGACTAACACACTCTGCAATAGGCCAAAAAGGATTAGCTTTGCTAGATTCAGCCAAATGCTGTGAAAAAAACTTGCACAGCACTGGCACCGACCTGCCTGGCAAAAGCTGATAGGAACTGATGTAACCTAGTCCTGAAAAGGACTCCAATTACAATTAGTCTTTACTCCCACAACCTATCTATTTAAGAGCACAGACCTGCCTGATAAAAGTCGTAGGAAATGCTGTAACCTAGTCCTTAAAAGGACTGCAATCACAACTATTCCCTACTCCCAAGCTATCTGTATATTTGTGCGAAAATTGGCTTGAAATTAACAAGGTATAGCGCACACAGCAACAGCGGTGCCGTCTAACACGCAGCTGCAGCAGTGAGAAAATGGTGGCGACGGGGAAAATGGCTTGGTCTTATAGGGCAAGGACATGTGACATACACTGCCAATGACACATGCCCTTGCTTGTGTGAAAAAAAGCACTTCGCTCCGTGTGTGCGCTGCTGATAGGCTGACAGATTGCACCTCCCCACTGTAAATGCGGGAAAGAGAAAAAAAAATGGAGATCTTCATTGTTCCTGCAGAGATCCATCCCCTGCCCCTCCCCCCACCCCGCTGTACACTCAAACTGCGTATTAACATTAATTTTCATCATTACTGAGAAAAAATCCAGTTATGATTTTGGTGCACGAACAGTTATCGAACATAACCTCGAACAGCCGAATTTTTCTCAAATTGTTCGTGTTCGCCGAACGGCTCGAACACCGCCCAAAACAGCTCGAATTTGAGATTGGCGAACAGTTCGAGTAGAACAACGCTCATCTCTATACTTTACATCATTACGTTTTCCAATTGGCAATATATAATGCTTGCCATCACTACAAAACAGATTGAAATTGGATGCATCTGACCACAACACCTTAGACCAATCTGTCTCTTTCCATCGGCTGTGTTCTTTGCCAAACTCAAGTCGAACCTTCCGGTTACTTGCAGAGATGAAAGGCTTCTTGACTGCAACTAGTGCATTCAACCCTACTGCTCTTAGCCGTCGCACCACAGTTTGGCGACTCACTTTCACCCAATATTCTTAGTTCATTTCATGCAAAATCTGTTCAGCACTTTTATGATCATCAGATACTGACTTTTTCTTAATAATGTGATCAACTCTGGAGGAAGTTTTCTGTGGTCGTCCATTTCTAGGTTCGTCAGCTGTTCCATAACCTTCTTTTTCTTTCTTTAATATACTTGACACTTGACTCTGAGAACAGGTGAATTCCATAGCTACCTCTTTTTAGCTTTTGCCTGACTTCACTCTCAAAATAATAAGCTTCCTGACATCTAGTGATAAATTTGGTTTTGTCTTTGCCATGCTTTAACCTAAAAACACACATATAAAAAATAATAATTTTAGGCAAAATTTGACTAACCATGACAAAATATGCAAAACATTTGGCCCAGAAAATGTTGAAAACTAACACATAAAGGGATAAAGCAATGTCAAACACAATTTTTGTCCTTATAGCTGACAACCATTTGCTTCCAGTTTACTAAAACCACCAGGGAAATGGCATCACAACAACCAGACAGAAGTAATCACACTTTAATAAAAAAAATGCAAAACTTTTGGTTTCCACTGTAATTTAGAATCTTGCTTTTGTGCTATTAAAAAAAATTGGCTACTGTTATACCATAAACAATAAACAGTTAATATAAAAGATAGATGTATAATAGCATAAAAAAGAGAAAACCTCTTAAAAATACCTAATCTCAAATAAATGAATAAATAGCAGGATGACCACACATATACGTACATTAGTATATGGAGCAAACAGCTAATGGTTTGTGAGCAGAATGTGAATCTATGAGAATCAGCTGCTTAGGTTTGTGTAAAAACAAGACGACTACCTGTTAGGTAGAGGTACATATTGTAATTGTTGCTTGTATCCAGTTAGGAATCTGTTTTAGTGGGTACATTAATCCACAGGCAAAGTCTCAATGAGATAAAAGTCTAACACTCAGTGAAGTGTATTTATTTTACTTACTTATATAGTGCCCATAACTCCACAGCACTTTAAGACATTACCATCACTGACCCCATTGGGGATCACAATCTAGACTCCCTATCAGTATGTCTTTGGAGTGTGGGAGAAAAACGGAGACCCCAAAGGAAACCCACGCAAATATTGGGAGAACATACAAACTCCTTGCAGATATTGTCCTTGGTGGGATTAGAACCCTGTACCCAAGTGCTACAAGGCTACAGTGCTAACCACTGAGCCACTGTGATGCTGTGAGTCATGAGGAAGTGCTCTGCTGGTAGGGTACTCCTCTCACTACTACTAATTAGTGACTTATTCACTTGTTCCAATAAGGTTGCCACCGTTGACCACAAAGACTGCAGAATATTTTTGAAACACCAGTTCCTTCCTCAGGAATTAGCAGTAAAGCAATAATTCCCTCCTATTATACTGTCTGGTGCAATTTCTCTCACTGGAATAGTTGTGCTGTGTCGGTCGTCTCACTAACAGACCCAGATGCAGCCTCCTCAGCAGGATTTCTTGAGCCACAGAGCACACAAATGCACTCCTCAGCACTGAAATTGCAACATCAAAGGGGAAAAGTCTTAGAATTATGGAAGTCAGATGATCAATAGACATGTTAAGGATATGCAAATGATGAAACAATGGAAACAAAGTTTTCAAAACAACTTGATTTATACAGTATCAAGTATGAACGCCACATGTAACCCTCACCTACTATCAATAAGGTTATTAATGGCTGTCAGGAGAATGTTCTGTCGCGGTGAATACACTTGGGCATACAAATTAATTAATATACACTTATAACAGCTTCCTTTGCAATTTTGGTAAACAAGTCCAGAGACGCTACAGGCCATGGTAGCATGCTTAGCCTGCACAGGCTGCTCTCAGAAGCACCAGCAACATGTGGCCTGGCATTGTTGCTTTGAAAATTGGTTCCTAGGATACTTAGGAGAATGACCTTTTTCAACATGACAACTCCAAGCAGCATGTTGCTTATTCTACTGTGAGCATCCTGCGTGACATGATGCCATGGCCTGCAGCTTCCCTGGACTTGTCTCCCATCAAGGATATCATTGGTCAGCAATTACAAAGAGAGCTGCCTGCAGTGGATCTTGATGAATTGCCCAAGTGCAATAAGCGTGGAAGACCATTCCTCAGACAACCCTCAATAACCTCATTGATAGGAGCCAAGGCATATAAGTGCGTGTATTTCTGAGTGTGACACTCAAAAGCTATACTGAATACTTTGAAAAGTTTTGTTTCCATTTTTTCATCATTTGCTTATCATTAACCTGTCTATCGATTCTGTGATTTCCATTTTTCCACAACTTTTCCTTCTTAGTGTGGCAATTTTAATGTTGGGAAGTGTATTTCAAGAATCGTGTTCATTATGCTGTTTTGTATTCTTATATGTGTATTCTTTTACGTGTTCTCATTATGTGCCTAAGTATTTGAGGCCTTGATAAGGACACAGAGAGAGCATGATGCCACCTCTTTGCTACTTTATTCCCTAATGCCTCATAGATTATAATTTTCAGTGAGGAAATAGTCAACCTCTTGTGTGCATTTTTTTTTTCAGTTTTGCTTAAAATTGCATTATTCTTAGTAAAAATAAATACTACATTTTTCTGTTAGCTCATGCAAAACATAATTTTTCATTTGCAAGAATGTAAAAAAAAATACTCTCATGTTGAGATATTGCAGCTAAATTCTTGCTACGTCTCCTCCTGTTCTTTTGATTCTCTTTTAGTGTGTCCACCTAATGTGTCCTATGATGGTGCTCACACTTGCTCAATAACTTATTCCCATCTCTAGATCCTCTTGCTTCTAGCTCTTATGTAGGCCACCAACAAGAATCAGCACATTAGAAGTGATCTCTTTTTACAAGAACTAACAAATATGCTTGAATCAAAGGACACAAGGAAACCCCAAAACAAGTAAGTGAGGCCTTGTTCCCATCTATCGGACCACCTGTCTTTTAAGTCCTTTGGCGTGGCAATGAAATGCTTTAGGGAAACCGATGCGAGAATAGATCCCATAATTTGCTATAAGATTATCCATATTCATTCTGCGATTCATTTGTTGCACCGGAGCCATCAAGGAGCCGCATCAGAAAATGCTACATGTTGCATATTTTTGATCCGGCTCTCCAGTTTTGTAGTAGCTAATGGAAAAAAAACAGATGATAACTGATGCAATTTTGACATCAGTTGATTAAAATCTTATATGGCTTACCCAGTTATACAGCATGGAAGACTTACTTTAATCTAGACAAAGGAACATTTCTAAAAAAATATTCCACTTTTCAAACAAAAGTTAATATTTTCCATTAATGGAATCTCAATAATTGTAGTATTTTTTTTTTTAGCAACAACAGAAAGACAACCCAACTCAATTACTTAATCAGCATTGTCTGACCAGACAGTTTAACAGAGGAGACTTGAATATATTTGAAAGTGTGCCCAGGCGTTACAAATTTCAACATCAAACTTCTTCTTGGGCAAAATATATCTCACATGCTTTACCTTTCAACTCAGCAATAAAATATGAGAAATGTAAAGCCTTTCAGAAATAATATAAAGACTGGCTATGAAATTGTAAGGTACCAAAAGTTGGGTACTTATATTTTAAACATATGATAGCTATCTGATTAGAGCCTTTTTACATATAAACTGGAATTTTAAACTTGGGATTTACCTTCATTTGCTAAATTCAAAGTGCATAAACCTCAATGCTGCAGGAATGATTCACTTGAAAGCAAAGTAGGCAATGGACTTAAATAGTAACCATCGTTTTCATTTTTCTTTCATAAATCAATAGTACACATAAATAAGCCACTTTGTAATATATCTTATCAAAGAAATTTGCTTACAAATTTACGGTTAGCTGGATGTGATCTTTAAGAATTTATGTATTCCTGCTCCCATTTGCTATTTTTTTTTTCAGGGTATGTGTTGCAAAGCTTGAGGTGTCCATATCCTTCATACTTGTGGAACTCTTTAGGCATAAGTTGTCTAGGAGTTGCATACTATGATTGTAGTATTTATAAACTTCCAAACATTCTAAAGTTTTATGACTTGTTCTATACAAATGTTTCGTAATTCTATAGATTGTCTATTTATTATGATACATGTTGATTTAGTCAATTATCAGTATTTCCTAACTGTACCTTACGCAAGAACTTGGGAACAAAATTATATATCCCAACAATAGAAAAGGAAGAGACATTTTTTAAGTGTGCCACCCTTTCCCTTTTTGCCTGTGCATTGTAAAACCCTTTATTTAATTTTTGGTATATTCTAGTTAATTATATTTAGAAAGCAAGATGAACTAAACACTATTACAATGAATGTCACTATTAGAATGAGCTCACAGATACTGAAAACAAATTTCTCATTTCAGTAAATGCAATGCTGTAAAATGTACTAATTTTGTTGATGAGTATGTAGAACAATAAAAATAATCTGTTGAAGTATATTTGATAGCAGTTTCAAGCTAAATGACATCCATGTCTAATCGTCTCCAAGCAGTTGTTCTTAATGTGTGTCATTGAGTAAGCGCAGCTATTTTACATTCTTGATTCAACTCTGCAGTTGTAACTTTAAATGACCTTCACAGAAGGTAGTTCCATTTTTATATAAAAGAATACTAAGTCTTAGCTTTGATGTTTAAATACATATTTTTTTATTTTGACTTTTGGTCATTCCTATGATTTTGACCAAATGTCTGCAATAAAATGTCAGATGTGAAAAGGTAAAGATGCTAAAACCTTATCCATTTCCCAAAGACCATGTAGTAGACATGCCACACACTTAAAGGATATTAATATTAGGCTAAAAAACTTCAAAATACTTTAGTTGAAAGCAATGAGAGTGTACTAATGTCACATTCAGAATATTCTAGAATACGGCCAGGAAAATAAGGATTGTCTCATTCAATTACTACGCTACTAATTATTAACAGCTTTGGTGTTAGGCTCCAAAACATTTTAACATCACACAGGTGAACATAGACATGTCAAAATAATACTTGGATATATAAGAAATATTTAAAAGCTGCTCTTTCCATATGCATTCACATTAGAATCATCCAACCATGCAGGCTTGTCTCTACTGAGGCACGAGAGGGGAGCATATGGACAGCTCCAGAGCCAATTTAATTTACGTCAACCAAGATCAACTAGTAACATCTGACTTGGTCATACATTGTTGCTCCCATAGAAACAATTGTTGTCCAATCCTGATAAATGGCTGGTTATGGTCGTAACCAGGTAATGTCTATGACCTTTCCAATTTAAATTCATAATTGTTCTTTGATAGGATGGAAGCTGTTGGTTCTGTAGATTAAAAATGCGGAAGAAGTAAATTCTTGGAGCATTTTTAGGGGTTTTCCAAGATGGACATATATTACTTAAGTGATAACTGGCTCATTGCAGAGCCACCACCATCACAGCAACAACAACAAAGGTTACATGCTCCTATTTACATTCCTTCACAGCTAGTAGGAGTTTAAAAAGAGTGATGGTCAATCATTTGCTCTGTAAATTCATTAAAAGTCTATGGGGCTGATGAAAATAACTCAGATGTTATTGTCATCCCTTAAGACATTGAATTGAGTTGCAAGGCACATGCTGTAAAATGTACTAATTTTGTTGATGAGTATGTAGAACAATAAAAATAATCTGTTGAAGTATATTTGATAGCAGTTTCAAGCTAAATGACATCCATGTCTAATCGTCTCCAAGCAGTTGTTCTTAATGTGTGTCATTGAGTAAGCGCAGCTATTTTACATTCTTGATTCAACTCTGCAGTTGTGACTTTAAATGACCTTCACAGAAGGTAGTTCCATTTTTATATAAAAGAATACTAAGTCTTAGCTTTGATGTTTAAATACATATTTTTTTATTTTGACTTTTGGTCATTCCTATGATTTTGACCAAATGTCTGCAATAAAATGTCAGATGTGAAAAGGTAAAGATGCTAAAACCTTATCTATTTCCCAAAGACCATGTAGTAGACATGCCACACACTTAAAGGATATTAATATTAGGCTAAAAAACTTCAAAATACTTTAGTTGAAAGCAATGAGAGTGTACTAATGTCACATTCAGAATATTCTAGAATACGGCCAGGAAAATAAGGATTGTCTCATTCAATTACTACGCTACTAATTATTAACAGCTTTGGTGTTAGGCTCCAAAACATTTTAACATCACACAGGTGAACATAGACATGTCAAAATAATACTTGGATATATAAGAAATATTTAAAAGCTGCTCTTTCCATATGCATTCACATTAGAATCATCCAACCATGCAGGCTTGTCTCTACTGAGGCACGAGAGGGGAGCATATGGACAGCTCCAGAGCCAATTTAATTTACGTCAACCAAGATCAACTAGTAACATCTGACTTGGTCATACATTGTTGCTCCCATAGAAACAATTGTTGTCCAATCCTGATAAATGGCTGGTTATGGTCGTAACCAGGTAATGTCTATGACCTTTCCAATTTAAATTCATAATTGTTCTTTGATAGGATGGAAGCTGTTGGTTCTGTAGATTAAAAATGCGGAAGAAGTAAATTTTTGGAGCATTTTTAGGGGTTTTCCAAGATGGACATATATTACTTAAGTGATAACTGGCTCATTGCAGAGCCACCACCATCACAGCAACAACAACAACAAAGGTTACATGCTCCTATTTACATTCCTTCACAGCTAGTAGGAGTTTAAAAAGAGTGATGGTCAATCATTTGCTCTGTAAATTCATTAAAAGTCTATGGGGCTGATGAAAATAACTCAGATGTTATTGTCATCCCTTAAGACATTGAATTGAGTTGCAAGGCACATGCTTGACCATCATTCCATTCAAATTCCTTCTGAATGAAATTATGCAGTGAGGAGAAACAGAGGTCCAAGATCTCTTTTACAGTGATCAATGGGGTCCCAGTGGTGGAGTCACTGGTGGTCAGAGATCAATCACCTAACTTATGCTTAATAGAAGATTACTGGCCATCTTGGGTCTACCACTTTAACTTGCAATATATGTATACAAAAAGATACTTTATGTATGTATGAAAAAGTCATGTATGCTGGAAGTTTGACTATGTTATGTAATGTAGTTTTTATTTTGAGTATATGAACCTGTACTAGTAGTAAATTCACTTTAATCTGTCTTGGTAAAGTGAGTTCCAGTCCTTATGAGAATTTTCTTTTTCTTGCCACTCTCTATATACAAAGGCATCGCGGTCTGTTCAATTCCCTGCCTTGACTTCTCTAAGTTATTACTTAAATAATTCTTCCAATGTCTTGCAGGGTATAACTCATCTAATCTTTTTCATATCTCAGCAATAATTTCTTACTATACTCCTTCAGGAGATGAGAGAATCGATTCAAACATATTTCAATGAATTGCTCAGTTTAGCACGCTGCTTTATATTTTGTGAAACTAATTCAACTAGACTAAATCATAGAGAGTGGGGCAGTAAGAAAATCCATTCAAAACTAAGAGTATTAAAAGACACAATTAAAACTATCCTAAACCCCCTGGACATATGAATTAAATGCAATGAAATAAAAGAAAATTATACAAATATATTCAAGAAGGCCAATGAGATAGTTGATAGTTCTTCAAAAATGCTGAGATACAGA
The DNA here is from genome assembly GCF_046119375.1 of Phyllobates terribilis. Taxonomy (NCBI): domain Eukaryota; kingdom Metazoa; phylum Chordata; class Amphibia; order Anura; family Dendrobatidae; genus Phyllobates; species Phyllobates terribilis. The sequence goes on from NW_027362763.1 coordinate 229,483,324, forward strand.
TTTACTATCAGCTAAACAGCATAGCTCAGAATGTTCAACCTTGAATTCACTGTCGGCTATGTTGCTAAATAATGGAGCCATGGACTTCTAACCCCCAACCACAACAGTGGAGACCTTTTAGATCCATCTAATTAAAGAAGGATCTCTGTCAGTAGTACCCTTGAGGAAATTGCTTGAAAGCATCTTAAACAGCAGAATTCTCACCTCCATAGCAGAAGAGAATGCACAGAGCAAAAGGAACTAGACAGGCTTTTTGCCAAACCACTGCTGCTGATCGCATCCATACCCTGCACAGCTTGGTCAATCAGCATGTCTACAAAACAAAGAAAAATGGTTTATGGGTTTCAAAAGGCTTTTGATTTAATCTGACATTTTAGAAAAAAAATCTTCTAAAATATTGCTGTTTTAACAAGCTCAAAATGTTTTGGCAAACAGATGCTATTTGATGTAATATGTATTACAGGTAATCTGTAGACAATAATAATGACATAAAAACAATACAATTGCTAAATACCCTTTAGAACACACAATATATGTATAATTGAAAAAGGCATTAAGAATATCATAATTATCTTGACTGGTAATTGATATCTCGTCACGTTCAAACTACCCTAAACATGGGTAACACAGAAATCAATTGTTTCTTGTGGAAGCCTGCATGTTTTCTGTAGCCCTTAAAGCCTAATTGCAGTTACATGTAGAAATGAATGGATAGATCCACAGAGAATCGAGTTTGAGTCTAACTTCCTGAAATTAGGGTTTCATGTGAATTCAAACATTTTGAAATTAGATTTGCGGTTTGCAAAAAAAACTTGCTCAGCGCAAATTTCCACACTGCTGAAGCAACAGAGAGCAGGCTAGCATCATTTTGCATTGCCATGCGGCCCCCCTAATGCTCTGCAGCTATGACATCTTACGAATTATCATACCTTGTACAGTGGTGGTCAGTACCGGGGCCATCACTGATCAGTGGATCAGTTCGTTTGTATGACAGATACATTTACACCAGTCTCTGCTCTGTGTGTAAGCTCTTTTGGTCAGTGTGGTCCTGTTTTTCTCTTTCTCCTGTAAAGTGTAAGCTCTTACAGTCAGCAGAGTCCTCTCTCTTAATCAACTGTAAAGTGTAAGGTCATATGGTCTGCAGTGTTTTCTCTTACTCTCTTGTAAAGCATAGGCTCTTTTGGTCAGCGGGTTGCAAATAGTATTTTTGCAGAGAATTCAGCGAAGTCGGGAAATTCAAATTTCAAAAGGTTACATGACACCAGAGATTCATACATGGTACTTATTAACCCCTTTACAATCCAAGGTGGTTTGCACATTAATGACCAGGCCAAGTTTTACAATTCTAACCACTGTCACTTTATGAGGAAATTACTCTGGAATACTTCAACGGATCCCCCTGATTTTGAGACAGTTTTTTCATGACATATTGTACTTCATGATTGTGGTAAAATTTCTTTGATATCACTTGCGTTTATTTGTGAAACAAAATGGAAATTTTGCACAAATGTAGAAAATTTAACAATTTTCAAAATTTTAATTTTTATGCCCTTGAATCAGAGAGATATGTCACACAAAATAGTTAACAAATAACATTTCCCACATGTCTACTTTATATCAGCACAATTTTGGAACCAAAACTTTTTTTTATTAGGGAGCTATAAGGGTTAAAAGTTGACCAGCGATTTCTCATTTTTCCAACAAAATTTACAAAACCATTTTTTTAGGGACCACATCACATTTGAAGTCACTTTGAGGGGTCTTTATGACAGAAAATACCCAAAAGTGACACCATTCTAAAAACTGCACCCCTCAAGGTGCTCAAAACCACATTCAAGAACTTTATTAACTCTTCAGGTGCTTCACAGGAATTTTTGGAATGTGGAAGAAAAAAATGAACATTTAACTTTTTTCACAAAAATGTTACTTCAGACCCAATTTTTTTTATTTTCGCAGGGGTAACAGGAAAAAATGGACCCCAAAATTTGTTGTGCAATTACCCCTGGGCACGCAGATACCCCATATGTGGGTAAAAAACACTGTTTGGGCACACGGCAGGGTTCGGAAGGGAAGGAGCACCATTTGACTTTTTGAATGTAAAATTTGCTTGAATAATTAGCGGACGCCATGTTGCATTTGGGGAGCCTCTGATGTGCCTAAACAGTGGAAACCCCCCACAAGTGACACCATTTTGGAAACTAGACCCCTCAGGGAACTTATCTAGATGTGTGGTGAGCACCTTGAACCCCCAAGTGCTTCACAGAAGTTTATAACATTGAGCCGTAAAAATAAAATTTTCACATTTTTCTCACAAAAATGTTTTTCAGCCCCCAATTTTGCATTTTCATAAGGGTAACAGGAGAAATTGCACCATGCAATTTGTTGTGCAATTTCTCCTGAGTAAGAAGATACCCCATATGTGGGGGAAAACCACTGCTTGGGCATACGGCAGGGTTCGGAAGGAAAGGAGCACCATTTGACTTTTTGAATGTAAAATTTGCTTGAATAATTAGCTGATGTGCCCCTGATGTGCCTAAACAGTGGAAACCCCCCACAAGAGATACCATTTTGGAAACTAGACCCCTCAGGGAACTTATCTAGATGTGTGGTGAGCACCCTGAACCCCCAAGTCCTTTATAGACGTTTATAACATGGAGCCGTGAAAATAAAAAAATCTAACTTTTTTCACAAAAATGATGTTTCAGCCCCAATTTTTTTATTTTCACAAGGGTAAGAGGAGAAAATGGACCCCAAAAACTTTTGTGCAATTTCTCCTGAGTACGCCAATACCCCATATGTGGGGAAAATACAGTGTTTGGGCGCACGACAGAGTTCAGAAGGGAAGGAGCACTGTGTGACTTTTTGAACGCATAATTGACTGGAATCGAGAGTGGACACGATGTCGCGTTTGGAGAGCCCCTGATGTGCCTAAATAGTGGAAACCCCCCACAAGTGACCTCATTTTGGAAACTACACCCCTGAAGGATTTTATCAAGGAGTATAGTGAACATTTTGAACCCAGAGGTACGACACAGAATTTGATAACATTAGGTCATCATATTGAATAAGTTGTCATTAGTCTTGAGCGCAAGTGCTCGCTACTTGAGTTTGCATCGGGTACTCGGGTATGAACCATGTATCATGGGTGCTCGAGTGACATGCTCGAGTCCCCGCCCGCATGTTTCACGGTTATTAGACACCCAAACAAAACATGCGGGGATCGCTCGTACATGGCAGGCAATCCCTGCAAGGTATTTTTGGCCGCGAAGCACATGGGGCGGAGACTCAAGCATGTCACTTGAGCACCCGCGATACTCAATGCATACCCGAGCACCCGATGCAAACTAAAGTAGCGAACACTTGCGCTCAACACTAGATGCCATACCCTAGCCCAACCCCAACCCTAGCCCAACCCTAAACCTAGCCCAACGCTAACCCCAACCCTAGCCCAACACCAACCCTAACCCCAATCCTAACCCTAACCCCAACCCTAACCCTAGCCCAACCCTAACCCTAGCCCAACCCTAACCCCAACCCTAACCCTAGCCCAACCCTTACCCTAGCCCAACCCTAGCCCAACTCTAACCCAAACCCTAACCCTAGCACAACCCTAACCCCAACCCCAACCCTAACCCTAGCACAACCCTACCCCTAACCCGTGAGTTTATTTTTTACGCCGTTCCTTGTGCGGTATAAGTGATTAGATGACTTTATTCTTTGGGTCAGTGTGATTACAGAGATACCAGAATCATATCGGGTTTTTATAATTGACAGCTGTCACACACTAAAAGACGCATTTTTTGTAAAATCTAGCTTTCGCATCGCCATATTTTGAGAGCAATAATTTTTCCATATTTTGGCCGACAGAGTCATGTGATGGCTTGTTGTTTGCGGGATGAGTTGTCGTTTTCATTGGTGCCATTTTTAGGCACGTGACATTTTTTGGTCACTTTCTATTCCGATTTTTGGGAGGCAGAATAAACAAAAACCAACAATTCAGGAATTGTTTTTTTTAAATTTTTTTATTCTGTTCCGCGTGTGGTAAAATTAATAAGGTAGCTTTATTCTTCGAGTCAGTATGTTTACAGCGGTACCACATTTATATCATTTTTCTATGTTTTGGCGCTTTTACATAATAAAAGCAATTTTATAGAAAAAATTATTTTTTTGCATCGCTTTATTCTGAAAGCTATAACTTTTTTATTTTTTGGCTGATGGAGCTGTATGGCAGCTTGTTTTTTGTGGGACAAGATGACGTTTTCAGCGGTACCATTTTTATTTATATTCGTCTTTTTGATCTCGTGTTATTCCATTTTTTGTTTGACGGCATGATGATAAAGCATTGTTTTTTGCTTCGTTTTTTTTTTTTCTTACCGTGTTCACTAAAGGGGCTAACTAGTGGGACAATTTTATAGGTCAGGTCATTACGGATGCGGCGATACCAAATATGTGTACTTTTATTGTTTTTTTTTGTTTTTTTTTCATGATAATATTTATTGATGGGTACATTATATTTTTATTTTTGGTAGATTATTTTTTTTATATTTTTTTTATATTTTTACAATTTTTTTTTCAATTTTTGACACTTTTTTTACTTTTATAATTTGTCCCACTATGGGACTTTCACTTTTTTATTCTGATCGCCTGCATAGCGCAGGAATGGAGCACCATCCCTGTGCTATGCAGGCTGTCAGTGCTGCACAGGGAGAAGATAGTTTGGTCATGCACTGCACATGACTAAAATATCTTCCTGCTGTTTGGTGACTCGGATGTTGTCATGACGACATTGGGTCATCATGGCAACATCCGAAAAGCCGCGGCAGACAGCGCTGGAGGCCGGAAGAGGAGGTGAGTATTGCGATCACCTCCCCTTGCCACAGCAATGCTGCGATCGACTTTGATCGCAGCATTGCGGGGGTTAATGTGCCGGGAGCAGTGCGGGACAGCTCCCTGCACATAGTAACAATCAGCTGACATCCGGCGGGGATCGTGTCCGCCCAGCCTGTGTGCGGGCGCGATGCAAAGACGTACTAATACGTATCAGGCTTTTAAAGCCCAGGGCACAGATACGTATTAGTACGTCTTGGGCTTTAAAGGGGTTAAAGATCTTTGTAACAGCTTATTGTCCCTGCTTACATGGTAAGGCTACTTTAAAAGGAATCTGTCAGCAGCATTTCACTCCCCAAACTATTTATATGTGCATGTAGCTCTTTCAAAGACATGTCAAGCAATACCTTTACATCTCCAGTCCATTCCTTCATTACTGAAAAATCAGTGTTTAAATAATATGCAAATAAGGTTGTAGATCTGAAGCCTTTGTCACTTCAGCTCAATTCCTCTTCCAGTGCCATCTCTTCCTGCGTGACTGATTAATCCTTTGCCTGAAGTCTAGAGGTAGTCAGTCAAGCAAGAGAAGGTGGTTCTGAGTATAGAGCTGGAGTGACAGAGGCTTCAGAGCTGCAATAGTTCTTCAACTCATTTGCGCATCAATTCAAACATTAATCTCTCAGCAATGGAGTAACGGACTGGCCATCTAAAGTTATTGCTGGAATTATCTTTGAAAAAACTAAATGAACAATAAATAGTTTGGGGGGTGAAATCCTGCTGACAGATTTTCATTAAAGGGGTTGTCCAATCCAAATCAATAAGTCTGCAGTCCCTCTGTGTGACTGAAGACCTATGAATCCCCCCAGCGCACGCATGTGCGCTGCGGGGATTCACTTGTTTATGAACCGGGAGAGGAGGGTATGTATGAGTTATACATACTCCCAGCTAAGGCCCATCTAGTGGGCTGGCCTCGCTCCATACACTTGTATAGAGCGAGGCCGTGCCTCATTTAGTGACACGGCTTCCAGTAGCCATGGCCGACTATAGATTGCGGCCTCATTCCATACAAGTGTATGGCAGCTAGTCTGCACCCATTGGCCGGAGGTATGTGTAACTCATGCAAACCCTCCAGTCCCCGCTCAGAAACCGACGAATCCCCACAGGACACAGTGTGTGCGGTTTCATAAGTCTGTAGTCACACCGAGTAACTGCAGACATCGATTTAGATCAGACAACCCCTTTATGGCTAAGAAAGGAAAAAAAGGTATAGGTATAGAGATGAGCATGCTTGACGATACTTATGAATGTGATCAGGTTCTCAGGTATCTAGACAAGGAATGGCATAGCTATAGGTGTTGCAATGATCATAATTGCAACCAGAGTGCAATATAACCCCCACACCACATCGGTGAGTGGCATTGCTAGTAGTGGACATGTGAATCCCTGGATGAGCTTTAGAGCAGCTTCAGTTGCCCCACTCATAATGGAATTAGTTTAAGATAACTACACATTTTAATATTTTCTAATGAATTAATGAATTAGGAGTCACAATGGTGGGCATGTTTTATTCTGATGGTGGCAAAAGGGGGATCGTTATTGTAATTAGGGGGCTAAATGAGGCATTTGTTTATTTTTAAGAAGCACTATTACTTTGTAGGCAGCACAAGGATGAGTATTATTTACTGTGTGGTCGGAACAAAGCTGGCATTCCTACTGCCCTGTGTGGGTTATTATTATGCTGTAGGGGCACAACAGTGGGCGTTATAACAATATGTGGGCAAAAATGCATTGTAAGTGTGTTGAGGGCACAGAAGGAGATTAATATTTTATGGGGCACTAAAAAGTGCATTGTTAATATATGGGGGAATAAAAGGGGCATTATTACAGTTTAGGGACACTGAAAAGATCTCTTTGCTGGATGAAATACAAAAGGCAGCACTATTTGTTAGTGGATCAAAGGGACACACATTCAGTGGATGGTTCACTATTTTCATCTGGGTCACAATAAAGGCCCTAACCATTTGATATTACTTTTGGAGGATCACTATTGATCTCAAACTATTGTCTTGAAGAGGAATACCTGAGTGGGACTGTGGGATTATTTATTTAAAGTACTATTTGGGAACACAGTGCAATATAGAAGGTACAGTAATTGGGGAAAATGGAGGGCAACAGACTAAACACTAGAGGTAACAACAGATGGAGAAATTCTGTAAGTTGGGAAATGGTAGGTAAGGTGTTTTAACAGCTAAGGGGCAAAGACTATATTCCCCCAATATTTCACAGTCTTGTCTAAATGTTGTAGAGAAAACTTTAAAAGCGCGTGCACATGCTTTTTGCTCAACAATGGAGTATTGCATGGTGAGCATGCATACAGGCAATGGAGGTTCAATGCATTACTTATAGTTTTCTTTGAAACAATTGTACCTCCTGATTAGTGTTGAGCCACCCCCGTAGTGTTCGAGTTCGGTTCGGTTCGTCGAACACCCGTGTGTTCGCCGAACTGTTCGTCGAACTGTTCGTCGAACACCTTCGAACACCGTTAAAACCAATGGCAGGCAAACAAAAACACATAGAAACACATAGAAAACACCTTCAAAGGTGTCCAAAAGCTGACAAACTGCTCAGAAGACACAACTAACACATGGAAAAGTGACAAGTACATATAGTCATGCGAAAAGAAAAGAGGTGGAGGAGTAAAAGGAGGGGGAAACACAGATATAGGCATGTCATGCCCTTCTAAAATCCAAAAAGTGAGAAGCCGACACGGCCAGTCCGTTCCTGCCTGTGCCACCTCTGTGTCGCCGGGTTTGTGCCAGAGCCGTGGTGGACCCTGACGGCCAGCCCCCCTATCCCAATACTGGTGCCTGTCCGCCGGTGGGTCGAGGCCCCCCATGGTGGGGGGGGGGAGTAACATCTGCAGAAGAAAGACCATCTTCCAGCCAAACTAAGATGTCGACTTCTTTTCGTGGACAATGTGATACGATCCCATTCTTACGGACACGCCCATCGCTACAAATTCTAGATGAGGCACAAAAACAGCAGGTGCTTCAACGGATATCAAGTGCTCCTTCAAGTGGGCTCTCCATCACCTCAATTTCAACATCACAAATACTCCAGTCCTCAGAGGTGTCACCCCAATCGCACTTGCTTCCTCACAGCTCCCAAGTCTCCAGCTGCCCGTCTGAGTATGGGGTAACACAGATGGCTGAGTCTGCCCAGCTGTTTACTCATACTATAGCCTGGGAAACGGAGGTCTGCTCCAGAGCTTCTGTTAATCCAGATGAGGAAATGATCTGATCCGATGCCCAGAATCTTTATAAGTTGGATCCAGGACCAGATGAAGAAGGTTCTGAGCATAATGTAGACCCTTGTTCCCAAACTGTAACTCCTGTTAGTGGAGACAATGATGAAGACGATGATGAGACTCAAATACCTGATTGGAGCGACAACTTGACTTTTCGGTCAGGGCACTAAGAGGTTGGCTCTGAGGGCGACGGGTGTGATAACACACAGGGTGATGATGACGAGGTTTGAGATCCCACTTACTGTCAACCCACAGTCAGACAGTCGATGAGGTCAGCAGAGGAGGTGGAGGAGGATGTGACTAGCCCTGGGGATGGGGATGACTCGGTACCTGGGCATTTGCCTGGCCTTGGGGATGTCGCGGTGGTCGGCTCCCTGGCCCGTACCCTGGGGTCTCTCTTTAAAAGGGTGGATAATTGTTAATTTTATAAGAGTTCATGACGCCACCTGTGGTATCTGGTGACAAGCACCAGCGCTGCAGCAGTCCACTGAGGCCGGTGATAAGGCAGCTCGATGGTATAGCTCCCCACAGGTAGAGCTAGGTCTCAGGGCAGCGTATGCAGGGGGAATGCAGGACAGGCGAGACCCAGCTGGGTCAGAGCAAGAACGGGAACGGACACGGTAGTCACTTCAGTACCTTTTACTGGTGGAAATTCAGGCACATCCCGGAGCACTGTAGGGTGAAGGGTGCATATCAGGATCCTCCCCAATGAGCGGGTGTAGGGCCTCCTGTTTCTTGCCTCTGCGTAGTAAGTTTCTGACCTGCCTGGAGCTAGGCCTAACTTTGTCTCTGTCCTGCGCTGGCTGACCTTGTGGTAGGGCCTTCTCTTGGAGTTCACGCTCCCAGTATGCGGGGCCTAAGCGTCTCCTGGCTCTGTTACATATCAGCACCATAGCGATCCTGGGACTTGTAGTTCTCCAGGGATTCCGGTTATGCCTTACTGGGTCATAGAGATACCGGTAAGCTCGGATCCTGTGTCCGGTAAATGCTTCGGGGTGAGCTGGTTAAGCTCCTCTGCCCCTTAAGTACTAACTTGCCACTCGCCTTCGGCCTACTCGGGCCCTCACTAGGCTATACACACTAACGGCAGCTTGCCGCGCTTCACTGATCTTACGGCACCGGCACACCTTAAGCTCTATCTGGGCTCCCTGAATCTAGCAAGCAGGAGCCTCGTGCTCCACTGCTGAACTATTAACTGCGTTCTCTAGACTAGACTGAGCTCCACTGCAGACTGACCTCTCTTAGGCTTCTCTACTGCAGGAACTCTTCAGAGGAACTGAACTGCCTAGCTCCACCTTCCCTATTTATATCCCTAACGGGCTCCCTCTGCTGGTCTGAGGTGGAAGGTGGAGATGTGTGAATGTTTATGGGGGCCTCTTGTGGAGGATTCCATCAATGCACTCTTGTAGGATCTGTGATACCAAGTGCAGCGGGGCATCACAGATGCTATTGACGACGAGGTTAGGTTGCGCCTTCCTGAACAGAGACGGAGTACTGGAAGCACGTCAACAACTGCATCCTCAACCACAACTCTGCCTCTGACCACAAGTCGTAGTGGCTCTTCAGGTCACATGGGCTCTAAGCCTTGCATAGCCTGGGCATTTATTCAGATCGATAAGGACGACCCAACTCGTGTTATCTGTAATATTTGTCAGCAAAAGCTAAGTAGAGGCCAAAAAATACATAGTTTGAGTACTTCATGCATGTACCGTCACATGGATATGAAGCATAAGTTGCAGTGGGAAGCTCACTGTGCTACAATGCGGCCTAGCCGGCTGGGCCAACCACCGTCTGCCCCATCTTGTGCATCCGCAGCCTCTTCATCCTCTGTGACTGGGGGGACAGCAGTCACACATGTTTTTGGACGCAGACCTGCCACCTCTTTACCCGCAACAGCCAGTGTGATTGGCAGGTTGTCAGTTCATTGGGAAGTGGAAACACCTGCTAGTGTTGAGCGCTCTCCGACATCGAGAGCACCACCTTTGGATCAAGGCAACCTAACATGTCCGCCTGCATCTTCCTCACAGACCGGCAGTTGCCGGGGACACCCTACTCAACACCGTCTAAGCACAACAGCCAGCCCTCGGTCCCTCAGATGTGGAAAAGTAAAAGACCATTTCCTCCTAGCCATGAGAAAGCTAAGAGGTTGAATTTCACCATCTGCAAGCTGTTGGCTACAGAAATGCTGCCTTTCCACCTGGAGGACACAGAGGATTTTCAAGACCTTATGTCCGTCACAGTGCCCCAGTACCAGATGCCCAGTCGGCACTACTTCTCAAAGAAAGGTGTGCCTGCGCTCCACTAGCATGTCGCACACAACATCACCGCTTCTTTGAGAAACTCTGTGTGTGACAGGGTGAACTTCACCACAGACACTTGGACGAGAAGGCATGGACAGGGGCGTTACATGTCGCTGACTGGGCACTGGGTAACTATGGTGACAGCAGGACAAGGGGCTGCTGTCCAAGTCTTGCCGTCCCCACGAGTTGTGTGTTAATCCTCTTTATCTCGAACTTCCTCCACTGCTTCTGCCTCCTCAACCTCCTCTCGGTCCTCCACCTGCACCCAAAGCCTGTCTGGTAATGCCACCTGCTTTCTAACTGCGCAGAAGGAATCCTGCACACCTCCTTACTATGCTGGCAGCAGGGCTCAACGCATCAGTGTTTACTTTGAAATGTCTGGGAAATGTGAGTCACACAGCTGAGGAGTTTTGGTCAGCTCTGGAGACCCAGTTTCATGAAAGGTTGTCTCCACTGGACCTGCAACCAGGGAAGGCCATGTGCGACAATGCTGCAAACCTGGGTGCGGCACTTCGCCGGGGCAATGTCACACACGTGCCTTGTATGGCTCACGTGTTGAACCTGGTTGTCCAGCAATTTTTAGCCCACTATCCCGGACTAGATGGCCTTCTGCAGAGTGCACGGTCGCTGTGTGCTCACTTCCGCCGTTCGCATGCCGCAGTTCAACGACTTACATCTCTACAGAAGTCGTTGGGCCTGCCAGTTCACCGGCTGAAATGCGATGTGCCGACACGGTGGAATTCAACTCTGCACATGTTGCAGCGACTGTGGCAGCACCGACAAGCCCTGGTGCAATACGTTCTGACGTATAGCCTGGGCCAACGAGATCCAGAGGTGGGGCAAATCACGCTGGAGGAGTGGTCTCAGATCAGGGACCTATGCACCCTTCTGCACAGTCTTGAAATGGCGACGAAGATGTTTAGTGCTGACGATTCCATTATCAGCATGACTATTCCGGTGATTTACATGCTGGAGCACATGTTAAACAGAATTCGGAGTCAGGTGGTGGCACAAGAGGAGGTGGAGGAAGTAGAGGAGGAGTCATATGCGGAAGGGATAACATCTCCAAGGTCCAGACGGTTGGCAGCACCAAGGCGGCAGGCATGGGAGGGTGGGGGAGAGGGATTAACCAGGGCGCATGGTAGCAGCCAAACTGTTGAGGAAGGTGCAGGAGCAGAGGAAGAAGTGGAGGACGAACTGGCAATGGGCATGGAAGACTTATCAGATGAGGGAGACCTTGATCACATTTCTGTTGTGCGAGGTTGGAGGGAGAGGGCAGAGGAAGGAAGCATGATTCTTACCTCGCTACCAACACAACAAGGACTTGGTCCTTCTGGATGCGCAAGACACATGAGTGCCTTCTTGCTGCACTACCTGCAACATGACCCCCGGATTGTCAGAATTCGAAGTAATCCCGACTACTGGATTGCCACACTCTTAGATCCCCGGTACAAAAGTATATTTGCCGAAATAATTCCTGCCATAAAAAGGTATTGACGAATGCAGAAGTATCTGTTGCAGAATCTTACATGTGCTTTTCCACAAAACACCAGTGGTGCACGTAGTGAATCTCACAGTTCTAACTTGCCAACGGTGGGACTGTCGAGTCTTCATCACTCAAACAGTAACAGTAACACAGTATCTGCTGGTAACAGCAATTTTGTGGAATCGTTTCACCACTTTTTTAGACCATCCTTTGCAAGGCCACAGGAGACAAGAAGTCTGACACATAGTCAATGCCTAGAGACGATGGTACAGGAGAATCTCCAAGTGAACATCGAAGCCATGACTGTGTCACTGGACCCTTGCTCATTTTGGTATTCCAATCTTGAAAAATCGCCGGAGCTCGCCACTCACGCCTTGGAGATCTTGTCATGCCATGCAGCCAGCGTTCTCTCTGAACGTGTGTTCAGCGCTGTCCACTGAGAATGTAGACAGACTCACGTTCATAAAGATGATCAAATCATGGATTCGCAAGGACATTTCTACCCCTGTGTCATCCTTGGGAGACTAAAAGCTTGGGGATTTGGTAAAATCACCTCACCAACCGTTTTAAGCAACAGTGGGGCAATTGATGCCACTTAACCCTAGAACGCATGACCATAAAAATCTACACTTTCACATACCTGGGGCCCTTTAGGCCCATGTGCAAATAACATGGAATAACTCAAACTCAAATGACAAACAACTATATACATGAAGAATACCTAGAGTTTCAAAATTCTAACTAAAGCAATCTTGCAGAAAATAGAAAACAATTAACTGGGCGGGCCTGCAAGGCCACAGGTATGCGTTCTAGGGTTAAGTGGTGTCTGTGCCACAATTTTGGGAGTCCCCTTGCTGTATCTTACGTGACGTTGGCATCGTCAATTCCAGGTGGGTTGGGTCGCACCCCCCCCTTTTAACTGTAAGAAACTACATACACTATGGCTTGGGGTAACACAGATGGTTGAGTCTGAAGAGCTGTTTACTCAGAGGTCTGCTCCAAATCTTCAGTGTCTGCTAGTCAGCGTAGAATTTTTAACTGCATCTAGCCTAGGCAATACTTTGGGCGTAGTAGCCCAGCTGCGAAGCAAGCTGCACCGCCTGTGTATCTAATAAGAATTTTTAAATTAAATTAATCTAGCCTAGGCAGACTGTGGGGACCCCCAACCAAACCCAGATGCTCAGCCCCCCTACCGCCCCCCTTTCATGGACATCCCATAATGTAACTCTTACAACTGGATGGGTGAGGATCGGTCACAGCTTTATTAACTCTTTATACTCATTCCATTAGAAAGGCATTTTATTTCTAAAATAATTCAGCTTGTTGCAGCATGCCCTGGGTCCCCACTCCGGCAAGTTGGCCAACAAGTGTAACTCTCCAACATATCCTTTCTATTTCCAGGCCACGGAGGATCCAGCGTACTCGTATGCAGGACTCTGACCCCCACCCATCACTCTTAACGCTTGTTCCACTCCGTCCTGGAGTCCTGACAGGAATATGTCCAGTCCAATATCTATTAAGTGAACACCGTCGGGCCGTATGAGGCCTGCTTTATCTCCTTCCAGTTGTCGGTGTCGTATCACTACACCGCCTCTGTCTCTTCTAAATTTTGTCATCCGAATATTTATTACCCGCCTTGTCCATTCGATGGCCGTGATGTCTCGGCCACCTTGCCATACCGCTATCGGCACAATCTCTGACCATACTATAGCTAATTTTGTGAAAAATTCTCTGAAGCGCTCAGTGTCTAGTTTCATTATTTCCATTAGTTATGCGCTCTTGTGATGACCTAGGTTGTTTCCCCCTGGCCTGTATAACTAAGATGACCGGACCTCTTGCCTCTCTCCCTACCTTGATTACCTCCATTAGTACCTGTGGCCATAGCAGGCCTCTAATACTCTCCAGTTGAAATATGTGTTATGAAACTCTAATTTCCTCCCGCCTGGGCGGACTTTCGCCCTTTTTTGTGCCCAATATATATACGAGTGGCCTATCACTCACACTGTTGGCTTAGCGTCACCTGTAAAAGAAACAAACCACGTTAGGATAACAAGTCCGGTCTTATGTATCTCGCCAAACACGTGGATCGCCATCTCCCTATCCTCTGAACTTCCGTTTCTGACAGTCCTGCTCTTGCTGCTTCTGTGGCCGCACCTATGCGGAATGAGTGCGTCCCGTAATCTTTGGGGTGGTTCCCTGCCGATGTTATGCATTTATTAAATATAGCTTGGAACAGGTATCTTGATAATGGCGTTCCATCAATGTGTGATACGAAGAAATTACTTTGTGATCTGATGGTTAGATATGTTTTTACTATTGTTACCCGACTCAGTGTACCGTTTGTGGGTTGTAGAAGTACCCAAGTACCCCTGCCCGCTGGAACCGTTTTCGATTGGTGTATGCGTACACGTATTGCATTATTGGCTATGACTACTTCCTGGTGTAATAAGCGTCCACTGGTGGTAATTTTGGATTGAGGGACTAATTCGCTTATACATAGCGCCCCGAAGAAGGCGATCACAAATGCAGTAGACATTAGTGTTGCTTCAAATTGTGAGTGTCATGTTAATGGTGTTAGGGATAAGATGTGAGAAATCAGTTTTAGTGACACGGGACGCGACGTCTACATTCCTGACTTGGCTGACCCCTTTTCCACCCTTTTATGGATTGTCTGATGATGAATCTTTGTCACATCTCCCCAATTCAGTAGTTGGAAGTGAAATGCTACTCCGGTCAGACACCGCTGGGCTGACGCCCCTGATATGCCCCTCATCATTAGCTGGTGGAGAAATTCTATGGTGACTTGTGATCTGGCTTGTTCACATTGGTCAACCCGTCTGCCTGCTACTAGTCGTGTCCACTCTTCTCATGCCTTACCGTATGCTTGCCACGTTGACGGGGCAACTGACGCTCTGATTAATGGCATCAACTATTCGCCACTAGATCCCATAGGGAGGGTGGGCAACTGTTGCCCGATGGGTGGGCGTTGTGGAAGAGCTCTGTGAAAATCTGCCAATTGAATTGTTATAAAGCGTTAGCAGCAGCTTTATACCCCTCAGCATAGTGGCTAGCGCGGACCCATACATTGTGTTTTAGGCACAGGAACACTAGCCTGCGTAGTAGGCCTAGCACTGGGAGAGACGATGATGCCATCTTATTAATGCAGTGCGCTAGGCTGGTGTTTTGTGTTATGAAGCGTATATTTTTGTTAGCCAGGCGCGCGCCCCATATTTCTATTGCTACCACTATTGGGAAAAATTATTTTCAGGGCTAGATGCAGCTAAAAATTATTATTAATTTCAAAGCTGGTGGAGCTTGGTATAGCTGGCCTAATACAATGAGTCCCACACACTGCTAGAAGCCCAAATATCTTTTCAGAGGTAGATGCAGATAAAAATTATTTTTAATTTGCAACCTGATGGAGGTCAGTATAGATGGACTAATAGAGAAAGTCCCACACACTGCTAGAAGGCCAAATATTTTTTCAGAGCTAGATGCAGATAAAAATTATATTCAATTTGCAACCTGATGGAGGTCAGTATAGATGGACTAATAGAGAAAGTCCCACACACTGCTAGAAGGCCAAATATTTTTTCAGAGCTAGATGCAGATAAAAATTATATTCAATTTGCAACCTGATGGAGGTCAGTATAGATGGACTAATAGAACAAGTCCCACACACAGCTAGAAGCCCAAATATTTTTTCAGAGGTAGATGCAGATAAAAATTATTTTTAATTTGCAACCTGATGGAGGTCAGTATAGATGGACTAATAGAGAAAGTCCCACACACTGCTAGAAGGCCAAATATTTTTTCAGAGCTAGATGCAGATAAAAATTATATTCAATTTGCAACCTGATGGAGGTCAGTATAGATGGACTAATAGAACAAGTCCCACACACAGCTAGAAGCCCAAATATTTTTTCAGAGGTAGATGCAGATAAAAATTATTTTTAATTTGCAACCTGATGGAGGTCAGTATAGATGGACTAATAGAGAAAGTCCCACACACTGCTAGAAGGCCAAATATTTTTTCAGAGCTAGATGCAGATAAAAATTATATTCAATTTGCAACCTGATGGAGGTCAGTATAGATGGACTAATAGAACAAGTCCCACACACAGCTAGAAGCCCAAATATTTTTTCAGAGGTAGATGCAGATAAAAATTATTTTTAATTTGCAACCTGATGGAGGTCAGTATAGATGGACTAATAGAGAAAGTCCCACACACTGCTAGAAGGCCAAATATTTTTTCAGAGCTAGATGCAGATAAAAATTATATTCAATTTGCAACCTGATGGAGGTCAGTATAGATGGACTAATAGAACAAGTCCCACACACAGCTAGAAGCCCAAATATTTTTTCAGAGGTAGATGCAGATAAAAATTATTTTTAATTTGCAACCTGATGGAGGTCAGTATAGATGGACTAATAGAGAAAGTCCCACACACTGCTAGAAGGCCAAATTTTTTTTCAGAGCTAGATGCAGATAAAAATTATATTCAATTTGCAACCTGATGGAGGTCAGTATAGATGGACTAATAGAACAAGTCCCACACACAGCTAGAAGCCCAAATATTTTTTCAGAGGTACTGTAGATGCAGATAAAAATTATTTTTAATTTGCAACCTGATGGAGGTCAGTATAGATGGACTAATACAACAAGTCCCACACACAGCTAGAAGCCCAATATTTTTTCAGAGCTAGATGCAGACAAAAAATTATTTTGAATTTGCAACCTGATGGAGGTCAGTATAGATGGACTAATAGAGAAAGTCCCACACACTGCTAGAAGGCCAAATATTTTTTCAGAGCTAGATGCAGAAAAAAATTATATTCAGTTTGCAACCTGATGGAGGTCAGTATAGATGGACTAATAGAGAAAGTCCCACACACTGCTAGAAGGCCACATATTTTTTCAGAGGTAGATGCAGATAAAAATTATTTTTAATTTGCAACCTGATGGAGGTCAGTATAGATGGACTAATAGAGAAAGTCCCACACACTGCTAGAAGGCCAAATATTTTTTCAGAGCTAGATGCAGATAAAAATTATATTCAATTTGCAACCTGATGGAGGTCAGTATAGATGGACTAATAGAACAAGTCCCACACACAGCTAGAAGCCCAAATATTTTTTCAGAGGTAGATGCAGATAAAAATTATTTTTAATTTGCAACCTGATGGAGGTCAGTATAGATGGACTAATAGAGAAAGTCCCACACACTGCTAGAAGGCCAAATATTTTTTCAGAGCTAGATGTAGATAAAAATTATATTCAATTTGCCACCTGATGGAGGTCAGTATAGATGGACTAATAGAACAAGTCCCACACACAGCTAGAAGCCCAAATATTTTTTCAGAGGTAGATGCAGATAAAAATTATTTTTAATTTGCAACCTGATGGGGGTCAGTATAGATGGACTAATAGAGAAAGTCCCACACACTGCTAGAAGGCCAAATATTTTTTCAGAGCTAGATGCAGATAAAAATTATATTCAATTTGCAACCTGATGGAGGTCAGTATAGATGGACTAATAGAACAAGTCCCACACACAGCTAGAAGCCCAAATATTTTTTCAGAGGTAGATGCAGATAAAAATTATTTTTAATTTGCAACCTGATGGAGGTCAGTATAGATGGACTAATAGAGAAAGTCCCACACACTGCTAGAAGGCCAAATATTTTTTCAGAGCTAGATGCAGATAAAAATTATATTCAATTTGCAACCTGATGGAGGTCAGTATAGATGGACTAATAGAACAAGTCCCACACACAGCTAGAAGCCCAAATATTTTTTCAGAGGTACTGTAGATGCAGATAAAAATTATTTTTAATTTGCAACCTGATGGAGGTCAGTATAGATGGACTAATACAACAAGTCCCACACACAGCTAGAAGCCCAATATTTTTTCAGAGCTAGATGCAGACAAAAAATTATTTTGAATTTGCAACCTGATGGAGGTCAGTATAGATGGACTAATAGAGAAAGTCCCACACACTGCTAGAAGGCCAAATATTTTTTCAGAGCTAGATGCAGAAAAAAATTATATTCAGTTTGCAACCTGATGGAGGTCAGTATAGATGGACTAATAGAGAAAGTCCCACACACTGCTAGAAGGCCACATATTTTTTCAGAGGTAGATGCAGAAAAAAATATATTCAGTTTGCAACCTGATGGAGGTCTGTATAAATGGATTAATAGAACAAGTCACACACACAGCTAGAAGCCCAATATTTTTTTCAGAGGTAGATGCAGAAAAAAATATATTCAGTTTGCAACCTGATGGAGGTCAGTATAGATGGACTAATAGAACAAGTCCCACACACTGCTAGAAGGCCAAATATTTTTTCAGAGCTGGATGCAGATAAAAATTATATTCAATTTGCAACCTGATGGAGGTCAGTATAGATGGACTAATAGAACAAGTCCCACACACAGCTAGAAGCCCAAATATTTTTTCAGAGGTAGATGCAGATAAAAATTATTTTTAATTTGCAACCTGATGGAGGTCAGTATAGATGGACTAATAGAGAAAGTCCCACACACTGCTAGAAGGCCAAATATTTTTTCAGAGCTAGATGCAGATAAAAATTATATTCAATTTGCAACCTGATGGAGGTCAGTATAGATGGACTAATAGAACAAGTCCCACACACAGCTAGAAGCCCAAATATGTTTTCAGAGGTAGATGCAGATAAAAAATATTTTTAATTTGCAACCTGATGGAGGTCAGTATAGATGGACTAATATAGAAAGTCCCACACACTGCTAGAAGGCCAAATATTTTTTCAGAGGTACTGTAGATGCAGATAAAAATTATTTTTAATTTGCAACCTGATGTAGGTCAGTATAGATGGACTAATACAACAAGTCCCACACACAGCTAGAAGCCCAATATTTTTTCAGAGCTAGATGCAGACAAAAAATTATTTTGAATTTGCAACCTGATGGAGGTCAGTATAGATGTACTAATAGAGAAAGTCCCACACACTGCTAGAAGGCCAAATATTTTTTCAGAGCTAGATGCAGAAAAAAATTATATTCAGTTTGCAACCTGATGGAGGTCAGTATAGATGGACTAATAGAGAAAGTCCCACACACTGCTAGAAGGCCACATATTTTTTCAGAGGTAGATGCAGAAAAAAATATATTCAGTTTGCAACCTGATGGAGGTCTGTATAGATGGATTAATAGAACAAGTCCCACACACAGCTAGAAGCCCAATATTTTTTTCAGAGGTAGATGCAGAAAAAAATATATTCAGTTTGCAACCTGATGGAGGTCAGTATAGATGGACGAATACAACAAGTCCCACACACAGCTAGAAGCCCAAATATTTTTTCAGAGGTAGATGCAGATAAAAATTATTTTTAATTTGCAACCTGATGGAGGTCAGTATAGATGGACTAATAGAAAAAGTCCCACACACTGCTAGAAGGCCAAATATTTTTTCAGAGCTAGATGCAGATAAAAATTATATTCAATTTGCAACCTGATGGAGGTCAGTATAGATGGACTAATAGAACAAGTCCCACACACAGCTAGAAGCCCAAATATTTTTTCAGAGGTACTGTAGATGCAGATAAAAATTATTTTTAATTTGCAACCTGATGGAGGTCAGTATAGATGGACTAATACAACAAGTCCCACACACAGCTAGAAGCCCAATATTTTTTCAGAGGTAGATGCAGAAAAAAATATATTCAGTTTGCAACCTGATGGAGGTCTGTATAGATGGATTAATAGAACAAGTCCCACACACAGCTAGAAGCCCAATATTTTTTCAGAGGTAGATGTAGAAAAAAATATATTCAGTTTGCAACCTGATGGAGGTCAGTATAGATGGACTAATACAACAAGTCCCACACACAGCTAGAAGCCCAATATTTTTTCAGAGCTAGATGCAGAAAAAAATTATATTCAATTTGCAACCTGATGGAGGTCAGTATAGATGGACTAATAGAATGATGCTATGCCCAAAAGATTTTACTTCACTAGGTGCAGTAAAAAAATTGGTATTCTATACACAGGTGGTATATCTTGCAACACAGATAGGCTGCTCCACTGACTAACACACTCTGCAATAGGCCAAAAAGGATTAGCTTTGCTAGATTCAGCCAAATGCTGTGAAAAAAACTTGCACAGCACTGGCACAGACCTGCCTGGCAAAAACTGATAGGAACTGATGTAACCTAGTCCTGAAAAGGACTCCAATTACAATTAGTCTTTACTCCCACAACCTATCTATTTAAGAGCACAGACCTGCCTGATAAAAGTCAAAGGAATGCTGTAACCTAGTCCTTAAAAGGACTGCAATCACAACTATTCCCTACTCCCAAGCTATCTGTAGATTTGTGCGAAAATTGACTTGAAATTAACAAGGTATAGCGCACACAGCAACAGCGGTGCCGTCTAACACGCAGCTGCAGCAGTGAGAAAATGGTGGCGACGGGGAAAATGGCTTGGTCTTACAGGGCAAGGACATGTGACATACACTGCCAATGACACATGCCCTTGCTTGTGTGAAAAAAAGCACTTCGCTCCGTGTGTGCGCTGCTGATAGGCTGACAGATTGCACCTCCCCACTGTAAATGCGGGAAAGAGAAAAAAAAATGGAGCTCTTCATTGTTCCTGCAGAGATCCATCCCCTGCCCCTCCCCCCACCCCGCTGTACACTCAAACTGCGTATTAACATTAATTTTCATCATTACTGAGAAAAAATCCAGTTATGATTTTGGTGCACGAACAGTTATCGAACATAACCTCGAACAGCCGAATTTTTCTCCAATTGTTCGTGTTCGCCGAACGGCTCGAACACCACCCAAAACAGCTCGAATTTGAGATTGGCGAACAGTTCGAGTAGAACAACGCTCATCTCTACTCCTGATTCCAGGACTTTCTGTAGCTCTCCACAGGTTGTCCTTGGTTCTTGGACAACTCTTCTGATTATTATTTTCACTTCTCTGTCTGAAATCTTGCGGGGAGCACCTGGCAGTGGCCATTTTATGGTGAAGTGATGTACTTTCCACTTCCGGATTATGACCCCAACACTGTTCACTGGAAGCTTCAGTAGTTTATAAATTCTTCTGTAACCAATGCCATCAATATGTTTTGCAATAATAAGGTTTCAAAGGTCTTGAGACAGCTCACTGGTTTTACCCATCATGAGAGGTTTCTTGTGTGGCACCTTGGTAATGAGACACCTTTTCATAGGCGATCAGTTTAACCAGCTGATATTATATTTCACTAAGTGGCAGGAATGCTTTCTATTTACTGATCGATTTCAGCTGGTGTCATGCCTTTCAATGGCTTTTTGCACCTCTCTTTTCTTCGTGTTCAATATTTTTTCCCAGTGTAATTTCTCAATATTATACATAACTTAACCTATGAATATCTATGAGCTCATTTATTTACCTGTATGGATTTAATGGGTTATTACTGATATCTGGTGAGAATTTCATTCATGTCAGTAGCACCTTTAGAACTACATTTACTTGGAAAATTGGTGACTTGTTCAATACTTATTTCACCCGCTGTATATACATATATTCACTGCTCAAAAAAATAAAGGGAACACTTAAACAACAGAATATAACTCCATGTAAATCAAACTTCTGTGAAATCAAACTGTCCAATTAGGAAGCAACACTGATTGACAATCAATTTCACATGCTGTTGTGCAAATAGAATAGACAATAGATAGAAATTATTGGCAATTTCAAGACACCCTCAATAAAAGAGTGGCTCTGCTGGTGGGGACCACAGACCACATCTCAGTACCAATGCTTTCTAGCTGATGTTTTGGTCACTTTTGAATGTTGGTTGTGCTTTCACACTCGTGGTAGCATGAGATGGACTCTACAACCCACAGAAGTTGCTCAGGTAGTGCAGCTCATCCAGGATGGCACATCAATGCGAGCTGTCTCAAGAAGGTTTGCTGTGTCTGTCAGCGTAGTGTCCAGAGGCTGGAGGTGCTACCAGGAGACAGGCCAGTACACCAGGAGACGTGGAGGGGGCTGTAGGAGGGCAACAACTCAGCAGCAGGACTGCTACCTCCACCTTTGTGCAAGGACAAACAGGAGGAGAACTGCTAGAGCCCTGCAAAATGACCTCTAGCAGGCCACAAATGTGCATGTGTCTGCACAAAATGGTTAGAAACCGACTCCATGAGGGTGGTATGAGGGCCCGAAGTCCACAGATGGGGATTGTGCTCAGAGCCCAACATCATGCAGGACGCTTGGCATTTGCCACAGAACATCAGGATTGGCAAAGTCGCCACTGCTCTTCACAGATGAAAGCAGGTTCACACTGAGCACACGTGACAGACGTGACAGAGTCTGGAGACACCGTGGAGAGCGATCTTCTGCCTGCAACATCCTTCAGCATGACCGGTTTGGCAGTGGGTCAGTAATGGTGTGGGGTGGCATCTCTTTGGAGGGCCACACAGCCCTCCATGTGCTCGCCAGAGGTAGCCTGACTGCCATTAGGTACCGAGATGAGACCCTCAGAGCCCTTGTGAGACCATATGCTCGTGCGGTTGACCCTGGGTTCCTCCTAATGCAGTATAATGCCAGACCTCATGTGGCTGGAGTGTGTCAGCAGCTCCTGCAAGATGAAGGCATTGAAGCTATGAACTGGCCCTCCTGTTCCCCAGACCTGAATCTGATTGAGCATATCTGGGACATCATGTCTCGCTCCATCCACCACAGAGTGTCCAGGAGTTGGCGGATGCTTTAGTCCAGGTCTGGGAGGAGATTCCAGAGGAGACCATCCGCAACCTCATCAGGAGCATGCCCGGGCCTTGTAGGGAGATCATACAGGTACGTGGAGGCCACACACAATACTGAGCCTCATTTTGACTTGTTTTAAGGACATTACATCAAAGTTGGATCAGCCTGTAGTGTATTTTTCCACTTGCATTTTGGGGGTGACTGCAAATCCAGGCCTCCATTGGTTAATAAATTTGATTTCCATTGATGATTTTTGTGTGATTTTGTTGTCAGCACATTCAACTTTGTACAGAACAAAGTATTCAATGTGAATATTTCATTCATTCAGATCTAGGATGTGTTATTTGAGTGTTCCCTTTATTTTTTTGAGCAGTGTATATACATGTATTGTGTCGTCCGACCAATGTATAGCACAGCAAAGCAAATAACTAGCTACAAAAAAACATGACATTATCTAATTTACAACATGTAATGTGTGACATATCTATAAAAAGTTGATTGTGTTGATTTGAAAAATGGCTGTATGGAAGATGAGTACATTTTATTCAAGATATCTTCCATTCCATACTATAGATTGTAAGAGTTCCTGTAGTCATGCTGTGTGCTCATGCATGGTTAGCGCTTGTGCTCCATAATACTATTTGTTAAAAAAAAAAGGAAGGAGCACTACAAATGTATATCAGGAGCACATTTTCATTACAATATGCATATTACAGACAAGCACATAAATAACCCCTGCACAGGGAATAAAAACATTCAAACTATTAACTAGAAAATATAACGTAAAATGTCTAACTGAAGATTTCTACTATCAGGAGAGGAAGTTGGCAGGAATGAAAGTCTACGGAGAGCCATTAAAACATGGATGTAATATTTCTTTAGATTGTGATCCAGACAGGAGCAAAACTCATCTCAGGTTTCTAAATAATGATTCTGGATAGTCATTTTTTGTTTTTAATTGTTTGTATGTATTGCATAGTATTTTTCCACTATACTGTGAAACTAATTTTAGATTTACTATCTATCTATCTATCTATCTATCTATCTATCTATCTATCTATCTATGTCTTACGAGATTTCTAGATATTTTTTCCTCCTTTTTCTTTATTTTTTTTGCATTTTTTTTTTATTGATCAGATCTGAATATTGAATACAATCCCTATTAGAATATATTTCCCTAGTGTATCTTTGTGCGTTTGTTCGAATGACCACATCTGTTGAGATAGGATCCAGTTGACTAATACATTCGGGTGTTTTTTGCCAGTGTAGAATAATAATTTGCCCTTTGTCATTTCGCTTCGGAAACTGTATAAGCGTGTTAATGATCTTCTATCATCTGGCTATCTGTTTAAATCATTGCATTTTGACAGTTCACCTACCTTCATCCTCCATCAGAGCCAAATAGGAAACCATATGTGAAAGCATCTGTGGAAGCCTTCCCTTTATTTATGACAGCATTAAAGAAAGTGTCCAATGTCAGTTTCTTACAATAATAGACATTCTTTTGTACCTAGAGTGCATGGTTTCTTAGGCATATCCCTTTAGTGGTTTTTTATACCTACTACTGTTTGCTTCATTATATACAGATACACAGCAGTGCAGGCAGTAATAGTCTTCCTTAATTAAATAACGTTAAATGTTAATTAGTCAGAAAATGTGATTTATTTCCAGAGCATGAAACTTTTTTTTTCTCTTTCGTAGGCAAGATTACATTCAAAGAACAGGTTGTATAATCATTCAAGAACTTTCCATATTTTAAGTCTTTCGCAGAGACTTGTGGTAGTATCTAATCGCCATAGAGAAATGATAGGTCTACAGATGTTTTCAAGATGTTACTCTGTCAGTAGCAGATTATCCCCTGTAGCAAAATCTCATTAAAGTGCAATTTACAGAGCTCTGCTGATGTTACCATCAACCAAAATTAAACGCATTAATTTTTCAAAGTTCACACAAGTCCTTACATAAATGATGTAGCAGTTTGCTAGAACAATTTACAGAAGTGTTATTTGCAGAATTAACCTACATTAACAGAACAAATGTTTTAAGGGTATAGCGAAGGGATGGGCAGTGGAAATGCAGCTGTTAGTACTTGCCGTTAGGTGTCGGGCACAAAGAGGTGTCAAAAATATACTATGCCTGCCTGCTGGGAGACGACTCGGAAAGGGAATATTGGAATTTTGAACATTCGCTCGAACGAGTTAAGCTTGTAATAAAGCAATCACCAGTTGGGGGCACCTAGTGAGCCCTTAAATCCTGTTTTGGAACATCTGCAGTAAATGCCTTTTAAAGTATTCTCATTTAGGCAATGTGTTTATGTAGCTCATGGTGTGAATATTCTTCTTCAATAAATTGCTAACATTTTTAGTTCTTTATTGTTGCAGAAAGTCAGCACTTGATTCACTTAAACAAACTGCACTCAATAGCGCTCATATTTTCATCTGACCCACGGCAATGAACACCCTATAAAACAATTACACTACATACTGGTGATATATTGGTTCTTGCCTTTTATAATACTCTGCGAGTGATTAAGGCACTGCCATGTTTGTATTTTTATTATTATTACATCGGCATGAGCTGCAGATAGCACAAAGGAGTTATTGTGTAGAGTTAGAATAAAAATAATGCTCTGTAAATGTAATTGAGGGATATATTTGTGTGCTGCTGCCAATAGTGTAGTTTTAAGCATTTATTAATACGTTTTTAATTATTTTGCTAAGTTACTTACAATAATTATGCTTCCCCTTCCTATAAGGACACAAAATGCGTCATGCCATATTATATTTTGGGGTTATATTTAGTAAAATTGGGTTGCACATTTCCGATTTGCAGATCACAATTTACTTTTGTGATTGAAATTCTTGTTTACAGTGTTGACAAAATATAGAATTCCCCAAAAAATGTAACAATTGTAATTATTATTAAAATATATGCGCAACTATAGTTCTCACATTGCCAAACAATATCCATGATAATAATTTGGCAATGGTGAATGCTGTATGATAAGCTAGTGCAATGTTCATTGATGTAAAAGGGAAGGCTTCTGTAATTTGTATCGTCTAGTGAGATTATTATTTGCAGAATTATATCAATTAATTCAGAGAGTAGATTTAAATCTGGTGAGTTAATTATCACTGGCATAGTACCAGCCTGGAGGAACATACTACATTTGAGTTTTCTAGATTTACTTCATGCTCGATTGAATTAGAAGTTTCCAAATGAGTTTAACAAATAACCAATTCTCCTAAATCTGTTATATTAAGGCCTTGTTTCAATGGGCAACATTTCTTAAGGTGCTAATACACTCCAATATACTGCTTTATGTTTTCAATAGGAAGAAAGAAGAAAGCTGCTTAGGCACCTAAGGTCATCAATATAGTAAGCCTGGACAACCCCTTTAATCTAATATGTATACATGGCTTTACTGTTAAATATTTGTTATGCTGGGTCTTAAGGGACAATGTATAAAGATGGATGAGAGGTACATAATATTCCAATGGATGTATATGAACATAATTTGTCCAATGTTGAAATCCACAGGCATAACTATAGTGGGTGCAGAGGGTGCTGCCTCAACTGGGCATTGGTGCCTTTGGGGGGTCTCAAAAGGTCACTTTGGCCCATATAATAAAATGATAAAACCAGTAATATTAAAGACTCTTGATAGTTGAGTGCTCTCCTTGATATTTTGCATTGAGGCCCATAAGTTTTAAGTTACGTCATTATTCATATATAATGTTTGATAGCCTATTTGTTCAGTAAAAGTCCACTACATGTTATGTCATCCAAAGAACAAAGAAAGGAACAAACTAATGGTGATTTGTGTGATATGTTGCCAAGAACATTTATAGATACAGTATACTGTACTGTAGGGTAGCTAATCACTTTATTAATATTTTTTTCTTCAATATTTTTTTAAAGACATATGTTAGGAACAGACAGCAAAAAACAATCATAATAATCAAGAACTTACATAGTAGCAGGTCAGTACTGACGAAAACAGGGACTTGTCTGTAAGGACTTGTAATCTATAAGAAAAACGGAACATAAAAAGTCATACTAATAAGGAGTTATTTCAAACATTTAATAACACATGCCTTTCAAACAGTATTAACCCCACAATTGTCTCCTTTTTGCCAACACAATACTATATCCCCATATGTGTCCTGAACACTGTAACGGCTCCTACATGTCCCTCGGTAATAATGTCCCTTTAGTGCCTACTCTTAGGCTATGTGCCCACGATGCAGAAATGCTCCGGATTTTTCCTGAGCGTTTCTGCATCACCCTGGCAGAATAAACGCATGCGGATTGTACATGCGTTTTTCCTGCCATGGATAAGCGGATGTGAAGCGTTCTTCACATGCATTTCCGCATGCGGGTTGACAAGCGCTTTCCAACCGATTTTAGCATCACTTGGAAAGTGCTTGACAACTTGGTCACACTATATAAATCCATGCAACCGGCATGGATTTATATAGTGTGACCGAAAGAATGTTTAAAAATAAAAAATAAATCTATACTTACCTTCTGATGGCCCCCGGAGTCTTGCTTCGCTCCGTCCTGGCTGCCAGCAGATCGCGGTACACTGAAGGACCTGCCGACGTCAGCGTCGCATGAGCCGTCACATGACTATGACGTCAGCGCAGGTCCTCCAGTCCATCGCGATCTGCCGGCATGGGAGGACGAGCGCAGCGGGGGCCATCAGAAGGAAAATATAATATTTATTTTTTATTTTATTCTTTTTTTTTACAGTTTCTATGGTACCCGGGTCCAGAGGAGAGTCTCCTGTCCTGCACACCCAGGTACCATCCGCACATTGAACGCGTTCTAATGCAAGTCAATGGCGGTGAAAATGCAGCGCTTCCGCAAAATAATTGGTAGTGCTGTGTTTTTTTCCGCAATGATAATCCGCAGCGGAAATTTCCGCAGCATGTGCACAGCACATGCGGATCATCATTGGGGAACATGGCAGGCCTTCTACCATGCGTTTTTTAAGCATTTCTGCAGCGTTTTTGCTGCTGCGGAAATGCTTAAAAAATCTTTGTGGGCACACAGCCTTACAGTAAATGTTGCTATAAAAATAATGAAATTAATAGTTACCACGACCTGTTTCTACAACGGAGCAACGTAAACTGCTGGTCTCTTCTCTTCTGTGCAGTTTTCAGTATGTTTGGATTACACACTGCAATCTGCACTTTTTATTAAATTACAGTATGTGTAGATGGTTTTTAAAAAAAAAAAAAAAAAGAAATATTTTGAAAAATTAGCATGAGGTAGATGTTTAAATGAGAGAGCCATACCTTTGTTGCTTGTCTTTATAGCAGGGGTCCCTTACCCGTAGCTAAAAAAGCCACATGTGGCTCGCGGGCCCATGATGTGTGGCTCGCGGCGGTCTGCCATCTTGGTGTAATAGACCCAGGTCTACCAACCTGTTATCAAGATCATGTCTCCAGGTGATGACTTTTGTAAGTAGTCCAGCACAGAAAAGCAGATCTGGATGTGCATATACTAGCAGGGATGACGGTGGAGAAAAATAAAATATTGTAAGCTGGATATATGATACTGTTAGTCAGAGGGGTGCTTGGATGCAATAGTGTGGTGAGTGTGTCTGATATGGAAATACCAAATAATCTTAAAGTGGGAACCCTTGGATGTAAGTACACTGCCTATATGGAAGGGGGGGCAGATGGTTTCATTGTGATTTCTATGGGGAAGTTTGGCTGTCATCACACTGGTAGTGGTGGGTTCTGACTGTCACTACTGGTGGTGGGTAGAACTGGGGGAGTGAATGGTGGCTCTGGATGTGGCTCGCAACGATCTCTCAAAGTTGAATGTGGTTCTCATGGTGTGTAAGCTTGGGGACAACTGCTTTAGAGCATTATTAAAAAGAATCATATTATTTACAAAATTTCCTTTAAACCTAATGCTACATGTTCACTTTAATCAAGGACCAATACAGTAAAGTTTTTATTGCTTTACATTTTCAATCAAATTTTTAATCAATTTGACTTTAATCTAAACTGTTGATAAGATTCCTGTACAAGTCAATTACTCTAAAATTACTCTAAAACTTTGGAGATTATATTTACATGTTTCTTGCATTTTCTAATTATATTAATCAGAAGAAATGATTAATTTTTACTACACCGTATTTTATAAAGGTATAATACCAGTCTTATCATGTTGCATCTATGGCTTTCAAGTCAATTTAAACCACATTATATGTGAGATTACATCTAAATTTTATAGCTTGACTCTTGGGGTTCAGAGAAAAGACTTTATTAGAAATTAAGATTACTCATTGCAAATAGTATCACATTATAGAAATGATCATTAAAGTGATTTCTAAAGTTATTGTCACTTTACCAATGCTCATATTTAATTTCTAGAATCTAGAAAACATATTGAGTAGACACTTTTTCTGAAAATATAGTTTAATACATTGAATATACACAATTCCTATGTCAGTATTTTGCATCAGTGTTTGTATGCCAAAACCAAGAGTGACTCCTGCAGAGAAAAATTATAATTGAAAGGTTGAAACTAGTGATGAGCAAGCGTACTCTCCACTGCTCTATACTCGATCGAGCATTGGGGTGCTCGGGTACCCTCATTACTAGATCAGGTATTGCGGGTGCTCGGGCACCATGCATGTTTGGCAGCTGTTAAACAGTCAATAAACATGCATGGTTTGCCTGCCATACACTGTAATACCATAGCTATGTTGCCTACTGCCATTATTGTGATTGGCCGACCACATTGCGTCATCGGATCTTATATAAGACCTGGTGACGCGATGCTTGGCACACTCTCCTCTGCAAGTAGTTCAGGGAGAGCTGATCTAGGAGGAAGCTCATATTATACATACATACATAAATGTGGAGTAATACTCTGACTACATTGTTCCCAGCAGCCACTTGGGAGTCACAGATGCATCTAGGGGTCTTCATCATGCTGTTCCTATTCCATTTCAGCACTGTTTCCATCCATTTCAGCGATTTTCCTGCCTCCTTAGCCCTCCTGTTAGCGTCTTCCGGAAACCGAGAACTGATGCATTTTAGTGCTTGATCATCACTAATTGACACCTGTTCTCTCTTTTGGGGACGTTCCTGGTTTTGGCATACAAATACTGATCAAAAATACTAAATGTGTGAATAAAGTCTAAGTGATATGAAAGCACTTGGGTCACTTGTTACAGATTATTGAGAGGTGCTTATCATTGTGCTTTTCTGGCGGAAAGTTCTTCAATGGTTATACCAATTTCATGTATTCATTTTAATCCACCAACAATTATGAGTCATGTCAAATTTTATTTTTGCCAACAGTGCCCCCATGTAAATCATAGAATCATATGCCATGGTACTGCGGAACTGTATTATTCTATGGTATTAAAAACAATCAATATTAATGTGAATAACAACAATAAATTATGATACATTGAAAGAGATTTTAATAATATCAGAACTTAGTAAAAACATTAATGGTATATTCACAGGATAGATGCAGGTCCTACCTTGGGACCTGCACCTATATCAATAATGGTATTTTCCAATCTTCTGACTTTTGCCATGGTCACAATAACAGAAGAGGTGGCTGATTGTGTTCAGTTTTCTTTGTTCACTGCTATTGGAGTTTTAAAATATAGAGAGTAATTAATTAATTAATTTGCGCTAAAATAGTGTGAAGGACTTGGAGCGAGTAGATAAAAAAGTAATTTTTTATTTGATTAAATTTTCCATTAAATTATTAATACTCATAAAATAATGTTCATATTAGTACAATATTATAAAAGGATATAACATGATCGCTTAAAACTGGCGTATAGATTAGATAACCCAGTGGGATCCAGAGTGAAAAACCTGTAAGGAAATAGGAGAATAGATTTGTTAGGCCCAGTTGAGAGGTATTAGTCGTTCTGGTAATTAAATCCTCATATACCTGGTTTGATGGTACGTGGAATACCGAGTATGGTAGATGAAGAGCCCCTGATTCGTTCTATATGGGAACTGGACTATAAAGAGATCAAGGTATATATGAGTTACTCGAAGTAATAGGGATTTAAGAAAACCGCCAGAAAAAAGGAGCACCTTTTATATAATTATTCCGGTGCTGAGGTAGTTTTTAGTGTAGGATGTAGTTTACATGAACTAATAGATGACACACTGCATGCGTGTAGTAGTTCTGTCTTAATATTCTTATAGGGTCTAGGAATATCATGAGAGGTACTTCTTTTGGCTGATGAATCAATTATTATTAAATATGCCTATAGGATTTTGGATGAAAAGGTGCCAATCTAGAGTCCTAAGGATGCAATGTGTGGTAGGTTAGGTGCTTAGTTGGTATTGTTACCTGATGTTGCCATAGGGTCCAAGGATATTTTGTTTGGAGATCCAAGTGTACTCACATTGCAGGGAAGACAGAGTGTCTGGGAGCCGGAGCGAGAGCGGGGTCCCGGCCGGTGACTGACGCTACTCGCGTACTTCCGGGTTAGTGTGCGAACTGCTCGGTGAGAGTCTGCCAGGACCTGTGTGACGTGGCAGCATGTGACACACACGTGGTCCGGATAATGTGACAGCTAATTTGCGCTGATTGAGCTGGATTTAGGAATGATTCCAACGCATTTCGGAAGCTCCTGCTTCCTTCCTCAGGGATGGCCCTATCCAGCTATAGGGCGCCCTTATGTACCCGTAATATTAGGGGTACCTGTTCATTCATTAAAGGCAAATAATTTGATTTCACTGTCTAGTCCTCTTGGCTTTAGGGTATCCAGCTTAAAAATCCATTGACTTTCTACTAGTGACATCTTTTTAATAAAATATCCTCATCTCCAATGTTCTGGTACAACTTGGATGCCTGTCACCTGGATCCCTTGAATGGATCCATTATACTTCTCTAAAAATGTTTGGAGACTGGGTGGCCTATATATATCAATATTCAGCACCCCAGAATTGCTGCCTTCTATCATGCACCAAAGATCCACAAAAATCTATCAAACCCTACGGGGAGACCGATCATTTCTGGAATACAATGCCTTACAGCTAATCTCTCTAGGCTAGTGTATCATCACCTTCAAAATTTAGTACCTTTACTGCCCTCCCATTTAAAAGACAGCAAACATGTCATCCAGATATTAAATGAAATCTCGTGGCAAGACCACTATATTCTGGGTACTATGGATATAACTTCCCTTTATACCAATATCCAACACAAAAAAGGATGCGAAGCCTCTTACCATTTTCTTCAACAAAAAATGTCCCCAGAACAAAGTTCATTTATCACAGAATGTATGTATTTTATCCTTACTCAAAACTATTTTCTATATGAGGAGGACTACTACTCCCAGCAATGGGGGACCGCCATGGGGACCAGGTTCGCGCCCAGTTATGCTAACCTATATGTGGGTGAGTGGGAGGCCACTGCCATTCACCCAGGTGGCGTCCTGCGCGCGGGCCTGGTCCTATGGTGCAGATTTATAGATGATATATTGTTCATCTGGTCAGGAGACCAACTTTCCTTACAAGAGTTTCTTCAGCAAATAAACAACAATGCCTTTTTCTTAAACTTTACACCTACCAGTAGTACTAAAACAGTCAATTTTCTTGACCTCACTATTTATATTGAGAACACTCATGTCCGGACCCGTACTTACTGTAAACCCACAGAAACTAATGGGTATATCCCAATCAATAGCTGCCATCTTCCGAACTGGCTTCTAAACGTACCCCGTAGCCAATGCTTAAGATTACATAAAAACTTCTCTAAAGACCAGGACTTTGAACAGGAAACTAATGATCTTACCCAAAAATTCCAGGAAAAAGGATATGATGCACGATTCTTAAACAATGCTGTGAACAGGGTGGCTGCTATACCACGGGAAAACCTTTTGAGTAAATCTACCAATACCAAACTCAAACACAATATACATGGTCAGGATATCCCTATTATTACCCCATACTGCTCAAATACGTATTTATTTAGAAAAATCGTAGAAAAACATTGGCACATACTAAAAGACGATAAAGTGATTGGCGACCAGATGTCCAATAGGCCGAAATTTATATTCAAAAAAGCACAAAATTTGGGTAGTATTATAGCACCTACTATAAAGGGTTGCCAATTGAGTAATCAGCCTCTCACTCCAATCAACCAAAAATCAAAGGTTTTTTTCCCTGTAATAAGTGCAAAATGTGTAAAACAATACATACACACAAACAAAAAAACGTTAATCATGGGGAGGAGACATATACCATTTTAGACTTCATGACTTGCACTACTGCAGGAGTTATTTACGGCTTGAAATGCCCCTGTAAGAAAATGCATGTGGGGAGAACCAAACGTCCCATGAACGTTAGGATTAATGAACACCTACGCAATATCAAACATAAATATATAGGCCACCCACTCTCCAAACATTTTTTAGAGAAACATAATGGATCCATTCAAGGGATCCAGGTGACAGGCATCCAAGTTATACCAGAACATTGGAGATGAGGAGATTTTATTAAAAAGATGTCACGAGTAGAAAGTCAATGGATTTTTAAGCTGGATACCCTAAAGCCAAGAGGACTAAACAGTGAAATCAAATTATTTGCCTTTAATGAATGAACAGGTGCCCCTAATATTATGGGTACATAAGGGCACCCTATAGCTGGATAGGACCATCCTTGAGGAAGGAAGCAGGAGCTTCCGAAACGCATTGGAATCGTTCCTAAATGCAGCTCAATCAGAGCAAATTAGCTGCCACATTATCCGGACCACGTGTGTGTCACGTGCTGCCACGTCACACAGGTCCTGGCAGACTCTCACCCAGCTGTGCGCACACTAACCCGGAAGTACGCGAGTAGCGGCAGTCACCGGCCGGGACCCCGCTCTCGCTCCGGCGCCCAGACACTCTGTCTTCCCTGCAATGTGAGTACACTTGGATCTCCAAACAAAATATCCTTGGACCCTATGGCAACATCAGGTAACAATACCAACTAAGCACCTAACCTACCATACATGGGGTACTTAGGACACTAGATTGGCACTTTTTGATCCAAAAAACCTATAGGCATATTTAATAATAATTGATTCATCAGCCTAAAGAAGTACCTCTCACGATTTTCCTGGACCCTATAAGAATATTAAGACAGAACTACTACACGCATGCAGTGTGTCATCTATTAGTTCATGTAAACTATATCCTACACTAAAACTACCTCAGCACAGGAATAATCATATAAAAGGTACTCCTTTTTTCTGGCGGTTTTCTTAAATCCCTATTACTTCGAGTAACTCATATATACCTTGGTCTCTTTATAGTCCAGTTCCCATATAGAACGAATCAGGGGCTCTTCATCTACCATACTTGGTATTCCACGTACCATCAAACCAGGTATATGTGGATTTAATTACCATAAGGACTAATACCTCTCAACTTGGCCTAACAAATCTATTCTCCTATTTCCTCAAAGGTTTTCCACTCTGGAGCCCACTGGGTTATCTAATCTATACGCCAGTTTTAAGCGATCATGTTATATCCTTTTATAATATTGTACTAATTTGAACATATTTTATGAGTATTAATAATTTTAATGGAAAATTGAATCAAATAAAAAATTACTTTTTTATCTACTCGCTCCAAGTCCTTCACACTATTTTAGCGCAAATTAATTAATTACTCTCCATCCGTAACTTACCTTTATTTTGACAAATAGTATTTTTTTGTCCCGAATTTGCAGCTGTTATAGTGACCAGCCTACCAGGGCCAATTGTAAACTTAATTATATTGAGTTTTAAAATCTACTTCTAAACTCACTTACTATGATGTTTTTGGAACTCCCATAAATTGACTGGAAAAAGCTGTATATGCTCTGCCTCCTCTCCTGTCACTGTGGCTGTAACATGAGTTAAAATGGGAAAACCAAGGACACAAGTTCTGGAGGCAGGTGTGGTTCACATACTGTAAGTGTGACCCGAATCTATGAAATATTTGTCCTGTCAATATGCTTTAAAAGTTTGTCATGTAACAACACTTTTAAAATCCTTTCCCCTGGCTTCAGTTTGTTAAAAAAAAACAACACAATAACCTGTGCTCTACTCACCTTCTGGGTCCAGTACTGTGTATCTGCTACTTGTCTCAGTTTCTTTTATTGTCTGCAGGGCTGACATCATGGCAATAGTCCAGCACCCAATAACTGAACTCAGTGGGTCTGCCGAAGTTAATGGCACAAGTCACTCAGAGCCACTGAGCTCAGACAATAATATAAACCATGAGCAATAGCCAAGATTCAGCTCTGGACCCACGGAGGTTGAGTAAAATGCAATTTTTTGACAAACTGCAGTTGGGGGATAGGGGAAACTGGAATTTAATGGTTACACAAAATGACCACATGAAATACCTGAAACAAGAGTCTTATACCTGTCACATGCATGCTCGATTACTGCTTTCTCCTTCAATTCACATTTTCATTTTTATGGTGTAAGGGCTATCTCTGTTATTCTCATAGAATTAAGTATAATGCTTTTCACACATGCACACCACCACTCTAATTACACAGGGAAAATTTGGACCCCAATTCTTGGAATTAGTGGGTTTTCCAACAGTTAGACTCCAAATCATCATACATTTGTCACCTCTTAAGTGGATAAGTGATAAATGTGTACAGTGAAAAAAAACACTTTTAGGCACCTTACTGCAATATTATTTTAGTACTGTATGGCGGTGGTGTCAAATCATTGTATATAAGCAGTAATCAGGCACGGTATGGTATGTTTATATTTACATAGTATAGAAAAGCTAGGTAAGCTAGGGTTAAATCCTGGCACTGGAGATCTTGATTAGATGCACCTTGATTTGCATTGACTAAGAACCAGTGCCTGTGTTCACTAGGGGTGTGTCAGTCTACTTGATGTTGAGCTGAGTCGATTGTGCTGCTGGTGAGTGACCAGCCAAAATGTAAGCTATAGTTGTGAAAGAGACATGCCAGAATCTCTCTCTGAATGGCGACTGCATGGGTCAGCTATGAAAGATGAGAAGTCTGTGTGTTGGAGCTGCAGAGAACTGTGTGTAAACTGCAACCTGTTCAGTGTGAACTGTGCATGGAGTTGAATGCTTCTTTTTGGCACTGGAGGCTGCTGGTGACATATTGTATGTCACCTGCTAAATGAAATGTTTATTTGCTATTATACCTTTGTGTCCAGAAGAGGCTGTTTTTGGTTTTGAATCCTTTGAAGTTTTATGAAAGTGACGCGCCCCCTGGGCCGTGGGGTACCCGGAGCAGGGCCTGTAGATGCTGGGGTTGTAGTCATCATGGTGGTGACCCAGTCCGTGACCCAGGTGGTCAATCCAAGGGTAGTATTTGTGTATAGGGGTTTTATAATGTCCGACTACGCCACCTGTGGAGTGCGGTTAATAGAGACCGCTGCTGCGGAACAGTCCTCTGAAGGCGGTGGTATAGCAGCAAAGGTGGTATAACTCCCCACAGGAAGAGTTAGCTTCAGGGCAGTGTGTGTGGATGATGGTGGTTGTGCAGGGTGTCGCAGTGCAGAAATAACCACAGAGTCCGTGCAGTGCAGTCCCAGGGTCTTTACTGGTAGCAATTAGACAGGCCTGGACTGGAGTACTGGCTAGAGATAAGAGTCTGGTCAGTCTGAGAGCAAGCATAGAGTCCTCCTGGGCAGGTGGAGTTGTAGGCCTGCCGTGCTCACTATTCTCTTTGGCTATTCTGCTTGTAGCTGTGATGTAGCCCATGTCCCTGAGTGTAACGTGCTGTGCTCACCCGTATGGCTGGCTGCTCGGGCCTTGTGGATGCCTCACTCCTCCGTAGCGGTACTGGTCCCTCGGTGCTGCTGAGCCTCCGGGCGTCTGATGGGGCCAGGAGACCTGCAATCTCCTGCCCTGCGGTATCTGCTGCTGGGTCAGGAATCCCCCACATCCTCGGACTCCGGTGTCTGGTTCTTTGAGTAGT
This sequence comes from Phyllobates terribilis, assembly GCF_046119375.1. Lineage (NCBI taxonomy): Eukaryota > Metazoa > Chordata > Amphibia > Anura > Dendrobatidae > Phyllobates > Phyllobates terribilis. The sequence continues at coordinate 229,519,930 of NW_027362763.1, forward strand.
CCAGCTAGGACGAGCTATCTCCAGCTCCAGTCCCTAGCTCCTCTTTCCTTGATGTCCTAAACTCGACTCCTTGCACTAAACTAAAACTAACCCCGCCCCCAGATACCAGTTGCCAAGGGGAGGAACTCCCCTTGCTGGCCTGGAGCCAGGATAGTGTTGCATGTATAGTGTTCCTGACCAGGAAACCCCTGCTTGCCTCCAGACATGGCATTACTTATTTTGAGGGAAGCAATACCACTGTGGTAACCAGACCCTTGGGGTGCCACAAAAGCAATAAAGCTGCACTTGTTTGGACCAAACAACATTGCCTGTGTGAATGCGACCTAATGCATACCTGAGAGCATGAATCCCTACAATTGGTGGATGAAAAGCGGGTGTAAAGTCTTAGAGAGCTCAGCTGATTACAGTGAAAAAACTGAATGTCCTTGAAAAGGCAGCTACAGCATTGCAAACACAGTCTGAAAGCACTGAAGAGCTGTCCTGTTGGAAGGTGACATTGCTGTGGTTTTATGGTGTCACTGGTGCGGCTTGGAAGAGCTGGGAGCTGACTCTTTATTGGAGTTGTGCGAAGGCAAAACGGGATCCGCAATGCTGAGAGCGAGGTTCACATAGCACCCCAGTAACGGAGAGATGGTGGAACTGACCACGTCCCAGAACCAATGGACTGCAGCATTGGCAGACAAAACTCCTACTTCACCTACCCTTTCTCTGATGCTGTTCCTCATTCTGGTGAGGGGCCTCAGGCACGTCAGGTGACTGTTCATGGTGTCTAAGTGATGGAACTTTGGGACTCAGGGAGTTCGATGACCCTGGCCACACTTACATATGTGCTAGTCCCTGGGAAATAGTATGGGCTAAGGTATATCCATGGAGACGCCAAGAGCTATCTTATGGCCAAGATCAGCATACTCACAGACTGTGGTTCCGTGTCCCACCAATTGGGAGTGGTTAATGACTTGTTGCTTGCTATTGTTATTGGTCAAGATTTTCTGTCATTCTGGGACTTTTGGGCTAAAGCTGTAGCATCCAGTAGTTCGGTATGATGCCAGGAGATGTCTATGGTAACAAGGTCACATGATATAAATAGTACATTTCCTTTCACTGTACTGGCTAGAGAGGAGAATGTGGTGTGCTGAGCACAGACCAGCCTCAGTGTAGGCGTAGCAGAGCCTGTGTGCGTGATGTGCAGATGTGCAGGCAACAGAGCCTGTGCGCGTGAAGTCGTGAAGTGCAGGCAGCAGAACTTGTGTGCATGATTTGTAGGCAGCAGAGCCTGTGTGCGTGATGTGCAGGCAGCAGAGATTGCGTGCATAATGTGCAAGCAGCAGAGCCTGTGTGTGTGATCTGCAGGCAGCAGTGCCTGTGTGCATGATCTGCAAGCAGCAGAACATTGCATATAATCTGCAGGTAGCAGAGCCCTGTAGGCTCTGTGTGTTGGCTGATAGTGCCCAGCCCCAAGATTTGAGCAGAGGTTGGGGTAGATAGCAAAGCCAGCAAGACTAGGGTTAAAACCTAGCACTGCAGATCTTGATTAGATACACCTGACTTGCTTTGACTAAGAACCAGGGCCTGTATTCACTAGGGGTGTGTCAGTCTGCTGGATGTTGAGCAGAGTCAAGTGTGCTGCTCGTGAGTGACTAGCCAAAATGTGAGATATAGGTGGGAGAGAGGCATGCCGGGGTCTCTCTTTGAATGGAGACTCCATGGGTCAGCTAGGAAAGTTAAGTAGTCTGTGTGTTGGAACTGCAGAGAATTGTGTGTAAACTGCAGCCTGTTCAGTGTGAATTCTACAAGGCGTTGAATCCTTCTGTTTAATACTGGAAGCTGCTGGAGCTCGGGCTAAAGGAGGATACTGAGACATGGTAGGACCGTACCTCTTATTTGAGTAAAGTTTGTTCCTAGAGGAAGGACTGCAATCTGTTTGGGTAAGCCCGCACTAACAAACGTTGCTGCTAAATTAACTATTTATTTGCTATTATACCTTTGTGCCTAAAAGAGGATGTTTTTGGTTTTCAATTCCTTGGAGTTTTATGAAAGCAACAAAACTGCATCTGTTTGGACCAAACCGCATTGCCTGATTGCCTGAGAGTGTGAATCCCTACAGTGTACATTCTAGGAATGTATGTTATATACTGCATGTTATAGTACAAAGTTTGAGGTTCATCAGTTGAAAGGAATAGACTCAGTACCATCCATGCTTAGGCCAAGCCTAAGCCCTAGAGTGAGGCTGTGGTTTATTCTTGTCACCCTATTGAAAACACAAGCATGCTCATCTGTATGAGAGATTGGGAAGAATACCTATTGACTGTGTATGGGCACTTTAAGGCTCACTTTATTCTTGTCTAAATGATTTAGTATTGGGCAGTCTGCAGAGTTATTATTTCTTGCAAAATATCAGAACTAGTGATAAGCGAGCACTAAAATGCTCGGCTACTCGTTGCTCGGGTCGAGCAAATTAGAATACTCGGGTGCTCGATCCAATGTAAATCTATGGGAAACACGAGGATTTTTCAGGCGGCTCCCCTCGGCGGTCTGCAGAGGGCCTAAAAATTGCCCAAATCAATGGGAATAGTGCTCAAATGACATGGGAACAGCATGGGGAAGACCTCTGCAAGCATCTCTGACTCCCAGGTCACTTCTGTCAACAACGTGGTCAGAGTATTACACCACTGTATTACACCACTTTTACGGACTCACAATAAAACATACCAAAACAAAACCAAAATGGATTTTCCTGGGAAATATGTTAAGGAACATCCTTTCCATGACATGTACAATGTATATAAAGCAAAATAAATAACTAAAAACAAAAATACTCCTCCACACCTTGGGCTATTTTCACACGTAGCGTTTTTGATGCGTTTTTGCACTTTTGCATTGCTTTCAACCAAGACAAATGTGTTCACCAGGAAATTTCATTTTAACATTTTACAACCTTATCTGGCCATGTGGTGTATGACACATCATCAGACACATGCATACAGTGCTGAAAAGTCATGGGAACAGCATGGGGAAGACCTCTGGAAGCATCTCTGACTCCCAGGTCACTGCCTAAAAGTGTGCCCATCATAAGTGATCCTTGGTGCATGCGAAGATGCTTCCCGCTATGAACCTGTCGTTGCAGACTTGTAAAAATCACGGTCCACATCCTTGTCCCGCTGCAGCGTTCAGTTGTCTCTACCCCATTCCTTGGAATGCAAGCGCAAGTATGCAGCCAGCCAGCCACCCACCCACCCACAGGCTGCAATACTATACTGCCAAATTTTTGACAGCTGCTTGCACTTGAAATGTGGCCTTTTAGGCTCGTGGAGTTGGACGCTTTTCATAACCTCATGCCGGCGGCAGCCGGGTGTCCATACTCGGTCCCTGGCCGCCACTATATTTCCCGGTATCGCCTCCGCCTTCCCGAAGCATGGGTCCCACAACATTACCCGTGCCCTCCCCAGTGCACTTACTGGGAAGGACCGCCTAACCACAAACACGTGGACAGGTGAATGTGGCCAGAGACAGTACGGAGCCAGTCCACAACTTTTTTTGCTGAGAGTTGTATTTAGCTCGGTGAAAGGACTGGCATAGAGGGAAACCCTAACTGCCCTGCATGTAATTTCTCACAGGAAGTCCTGTAATGCAGCTTGTTTCAGAAGCAATGACAGCCCATCCAACAACAACTCGCCCTTGTCGGTGGTGCTTTGACATACACACATCTTTCTTTGCGCATTTAATTTCTTGAATACAGAGTTGGGCAATGGCCTGATCTGTAGTGCGGTTTGAGAAACAACATGCATAAGCATGGTCAATCCACATTAAAAAAGCAGCCAAAGAGTGTCCGGGAACCTTTCCCCACACTTTTTTTAGCCAGGCCTGCTTTTCGGCAGGGTTGGACGGGCCCACCAGAGAACCGGAGACTCCTCCGGCGGGTCCTGGCTTCTCCTTCAGGAGAGTTCATAGTGCCGAGGTGAGGCCATGATGATGATAGAGGCCACCATCTGCTTAGCTTTCTGTTATTTGGAATGCAAGTGCAAGTATGCAGCCAGCCACCCACCCACCCACAGGCCGCAACACTAAATTGCCAGATTTCTGGGCAGCTATTTGCACTTGAAATATGGCCTTTTAAGCTCGTGGAAGCGGAAGCTTTTCACAACCTCATGCCAGCGGCGGCCGGGTGTCCATACTCTGTCCCCAGCCGCCAGTATATTTCCCGGTATCACCCCCGCCTTCCACAAGCACGGGTCCCACAACATTACCCCTGCCCTCCCCAGTGCACTTACTGGGAAGGACCGCCTAACCACAAACACGTGGACTGGTGAATGTGGCCAGGGACAGTATGGAGCAAGTCCACAACTTTTTTTGCTGAGAGTTGAATTTAGCTCGGTGAAAGGACTGGCATAGATGGAAACCCTATCTACCCTGCGTGTCATTTCTCCCAGGAAGTCCTGTAAAGCTGCTTTCACTTGAAATGTGGCCTTTGAGGCTCGTGGAGGCGGAAGCTTTTCACAACCACATGCCTCATGCCTCGTGTCCATACTCGGTCCCCAGCCGTCACTATTTCTCCCGGTGTTGTCTCCGTCTTCTACCAGCTTGGGTCCCTGAACATTACTGCTGGTACCTTTCTGTGGGAATTTGCTTGCCTCCTACCAGCCTGGAATATTTCCAGCAAACTATGGTACGACGCCATGGTATTAGCACTGCCCCCAGTACCAGTAGCGAAGCCATCCCCAATTTCCTTCTCAGGAATTTTATTTGGTAGACTGAGTGGCTGCCCAAATACATTTTCTCACAAAGGAGCAGAAGATAGAGTGGCAGTAGGTGCAAGTTTCTCCAGCCTGTTAGATATTAGAGGATGAACGGCAGCACGTTGGATCAGTGGTTAGCACTGAAGACTTGCAGCACTGGGATCCTGGGTTCAAATCCCAGCAAGGACAACATCTACAAGGACTTTGTATTTTCTCCCCGTGTTTGCATGTGTTTCCTCCTCAGTAAAAAAGCAGCCATAGAGTGTCCGGGAACCTTTCCACACACTTTTCTTAGCCAGGACTGCTTCTTGGCAGGGTTGGATGGTCCCACCAGAGAATCCTCTGGTGTGCCTTGGCTTCTACCTCGGGAGAGTTCATGATAGTGACACGCCCCCAGGGCCGTGGGGTACTCGGCAGCCGGGCCGCTGGTTGCTGGGGAATATCACGGTGGCTGGCCCGGTCCGTGGCCCTTGGCGGTCACTCAAAAAGTGGGATATATATATATGGGGATTTGGGAAAGTTCGTGACGCCACCTGTGGTAACTGGTGAAGATCACCAGCGCTGCTACAGTCCTCTGAGGCAGATGTTAGGGCAGTTCGAGATGGGACGGCTCCCCACAGGTGGAGCAGGCCTCAGGGCAGTGTGGTAGTCGAGAGTGGGTCACGCTGGGCATTGTAGTGCAGGGGGAATGATAGTGCCGATGAAGAATAGACAGAGGCACTGCAGTGCAGTCATCCAAGATTTTACTCACAGTTGTTTAGACACTTCACAGGTGCACTCTACACTAGTGTTGAGCCACCCCCGTAGTGTTCGAGTTCGGTTCGGTTCGTCGAACACCCGTGTGTTCGCCGAACTGTTCGTCGAACTGTTCGTCGAACACCTTCGAACACCGTTAAAACCAATGGCAGGCAAACAAAAACACATAGAAACACATAGAAAACACATTCAAAGGTGTCCAAAAGCTGACAAACTGCTCAGAAGACACAACTAACACATGGAAAAGTGACAAGTACATATAGTCATGCGAAAAGAAAAGAGGTGGAGGAGTAAAAGGAGGGGGAGACACAGATATAGGCATGTCATGCCCTTCTAAAATCCAAAAAGTGAGAAGCCGAGACGGCCAGTCCGCTCCTGCCCGTGCCACCTCCGTGTCGCCGGGTTTGTGCCAGAGCCGCGGTGAACCCTGACGGCCAGCCCCCCTCTCCCAATACTGGTGCCTGTCCGCTGGTGGGTCGAGAGAGCCCCCCTGTGGTGGAGGCAGCTCTAAGCTTTTCAATTTAAATTGTCCCTCTAATTTGAATGAATACACTTTAAATCCATTTACAAGGATCTATTGGAGGGCAAGTCTCATGCCAGCAGCCGCGTAATTCCAGCTCCAGTAGCGTCCACTAAAGCTGCTGCAGTTAAAAAGCTTTTATAAGGATCGAGCTCGGCTGTCCACCGCAAGGCATCCTAGTGCCAGTCCCAGCCCCTATGCCTTGGGGTGCCTCCTGATGCTCTTCACTAAGTATCCCGTGGTCCCGAAGCATTTCCTTTGAAAAAATTAAGTGTCCAAACTACAGGTGGTGTAGCTTGCTTAACAGCCGGGATAATCCGCTGACTAGCAGACACTGCTACTAGGCACAAAGTATTTCCTGGGCTAGATGCAGTTAAAAATTTGTAAGTAGATACTCTCGTTGGATGCTGAGAAAGCATTCCATAGAGTCTCCTGGCACGCCATATATGATTCTCTTAAAAAGCTTGGGGTAGGGGTCTAGGGGACCCTTTTATAGCCAAAATCACGGCCCTGTATCACAATACGTCACCTAGGCTGAAGATAAATGGAACTGTAGCACCGAGGGCTCGGTTGCTACAGACGTATTGCACCTCACCCAGAGGTGTGATATCTCACTCTCAGATAAGGATGGAGTGTGGATCAGGACCTGACACCTGCATGCATTACACCACATTGCCGTGGGGCAGGGCGACCAATATGCCCCTGAGATGGGCACGACAGTCCCTGTCCCTGGCTGGAGTGGGGGGAAGGAACACTGAGGAAGGGGAACCCTGCAGTGCAGGAGCAGGGAGGAAGCAGTTCCTGGGTGCATTGAGAAGGGAGTATAAAAGGTGGGCACCATCTTAGTTCAGTGCAGAGAAGTCTGAGCAGAAGTGGCAGGGAGCAGGGGCTCTGCATGAGCTCTGCTCCGGAGGCGGGCCTAGTAACAGAGGCCCAGGCCTGCAAGAGGGAGAAGGAAGGAAGAGGAGCGGAGAAGGCTCCAGGAACGAGGAATGAAGGGATCCCAGGGGTGCGGACGGGCGAGTCGCCACCGCACGCCCGAATCCACCTGCGTGGAGGGGTCAGGCCAAAGGGGGAGACCGGTCCCCGAACTAGTGGAGGCAGGAAACGACCCTCAGCTAGAAACCGGAGGCTCTGACATTTTATGTGGCGCAGCCCCTTGCTCCACCCGCTAGGAAGGCACCACATAGGGTCAGGGAAACTGGCGCCAAGTTTACCAAGAGGAGGCCCGAGGCAGCCGGACAGAAGTGTTGGTAAGAAAGGTCAGACAAAGGACACACAAAGGGGGTCCTGTGAAGCGCTCCAAAGTTATCTGGGAGTTGTCTGAGCCCCTCACCTGGTGAGCACAGTACGACGTGGGCAGCCGTTACCTGCAGACGTGGTCTGGATAATAAGAACTGTGAGTAAAGGCCCTGAACTGCATCACTGACTCCGTGTCGTTACTGCTGCTGCCCTGCACCATCACCCCCATCCTCCGCATACACTGCCCTGAGGCTATACTCCTCCCGTGGGGAGTTATGCTACGCTCTGCTGCACCCACAACACCAGCCTTAGCGGTCTGCCCTGTAGCGGCGGTTCACTCTGACCGCAATCCACGGGTGGCGTAGTCGGACATTTAAACATCAAAACCACATAAATAGTTCCGCCACTGGTTTGACCGCCCTGAGCCACGGAACCGGATCGCCGCCACGAAGACTACAACCACCAGCATCCACCAAAAAGGGTCCGGCTCCGGGTGTCCCAAGGCCCAGGGGGTGCGTCAGAACATTTTCATCACCTTTCACAATCACCAATGGGACAAGGCAGGGATGTCCTCTGTCCCCTCTCTTATACATCTTAGTGACGGAGCACCTGCTCTCATCAATTCGCCATAACCCCAATATTAGGTGGATTGAGGTGGGAGGCACCGAGTACAAGTGCTCTCTATTTGCTGATGATGTCCTAGTATATATCACTCAATCACATATATCCATCCCTGCTGTTATGGCTGAAATAGATCACTTTGTTACATGGTAAAATTTTAAAATCAATGCAGCGAAGTCTGAGGCCCTCGATGTCTCCCTCCCTAAATCCATATAGGATTCCATCCAGTCCAACTTTCCCTTTGCCTGGCCCTCACAGGGTATCAAATACTTAGGAATTCCTATTCATAGAGACCTCTCCCATCTATGTTATCTTAATTTTGGGCCCTTTATTGAACAATTCCATACAGACCACGGTTGGCAAGTTAGAACTGTAAGATTCACTACGTGAACCGCTGGTGTTTTGTGGAAAAGCACATGTACACCGCGTTCCAAATTATTATGCAAAAAGTGTTTAGGAGTGATAAGGGAAGAATTTGTTTGTTTGTCAGTTAAACTCATTGATGGTGATGTGTGTCAGGGCTCTTTATATCACTGTAAGCAATTGCAGACACCTGTGCTAATTAGTTTGGCAGGTGTGTCCAATGAAAGGCAAGACTACTTAAGAAGGCTCTCTCACATTATTAAGCAGCCTACATTTTCTGCCAAAATGGGAAAGAAAAAGGATGTGTCGGCTGCTGAGAAGCAACAAATTGTGGAGTGTTTAGGTCAAGGCATGACTACAATCAACATTGTGCGATGATCAGGATGAAGTGTCTTGGCAATCAAGAAGTATGTAGCTGATTCACAGTACACACGTGTGCGTGCTGATAAGGGCAAATTGAGGACTCTTTCCTACAGGCAATTACGTCAGGTTGAAAGAGCAGCGGCAAAAAAGCCTTGTCATAGCAGCAGACAAGTTTTTGAAGCTGCTTGTGCCTCCAACGTCCCCCGAACAACAAGATGCAGGGTCCTTCAGAGGTTTTCAGCTGTGCATACGCCATCCTGTCGACCTCCTCTATCCACTTCACACAAGCAGAAACGGCTCCAGTGGGCCAAACATTACATGAAGACTGATTTCAAAACTGTTTTGTTCACGGATGAGTGCCGTGCAGCGCTCGATGGTCCAGATGAATGGAGTGGAGGATGGCTGGTTGATGGACACCCCACGCAAACACGGCTACAGCGCCAACAAGGAGGAGGTGGAGTAATGTTTTGGGCTGGAATCATGGGGAGAGAGATTGTCGGCCCCTTTAGGATCCCTGAAGGCGCTAAAGATGAACTCCATAATGTATGTGGATTTTCTCAAACAGCACTTCCTGCCATGGTTCAAGAAGAAGAACCGTGTATTTCACAGCAAGATCATTTTTCTGCATGATAATGCACCATCTCATGCTGCACATAAAACATCTGCATCTCTGGCTGATATGGGCATAAAAGGGGACAAACTTATGGTGTGACCCCCATGCTCCCCTGACCTCTACCCCATTCAGAACCTTTGGAGCATCATTAAAAGGAGTGTCTATGATGGCGGGAGGCAGTTCACATCTAAGCAACAGCTCTGGAAGGGTATTCTGTCCTCATGCAAAACAATTGAAGCAGAAACCATCCAAAACCTGACAAATTCAATGGACGAGAGAGTTCAGAAGCTCCTTTCGAACAAGGGGTCCTATGTGAAAATGTAACATCACCTAGAATAAAGTTTTGAGTTGAAAACTGTTTGATTTCAGTTTCTAACAACCTGCTAATGCTTATAATTTCAAAAATGACCATTTTTTTGGTCTTTATTAAAATGAAAAGGTTGATCGAAAAGTTTGGGGGATCTAAGAGTGTGGCAACCCAGTAGTCATGATTACTTCGAATTCTGACAATATGAGGGTCATGCTGCAGGTAGTGCAGCAAGAAGGCACTTATGTGTCTTGCGCATCTCGGAGCCCCAAAATTATTTTCCGGGCTAGATGCAGCTAAAAATTATTTTTAATTTTAAATCTGGTGAAGCTTATTATAGATGGCCTAATAGGATCAGTGCTGCACACTGCTACAAAGCCCAAATTATTTTCCAGTCAAGATACAGATAAACATGATTAGTAATTTGAAAGCTTAAAACGGTTGGTAGGGTGATTTTAACCAATCATCAAGCTTTTACTCTCCCCAGGATGACACAGGGGTAGAAAAGTCGTTTCGGATCCATGATTTGTTCATCTTTATGAACGTGAGTCTGTCTACATTATCAGTGGAGAGCCGCGTGCGCTTATCTGTCAGCACACCACCAGCAGCGCTGAACACACGTTCAGACAGAACGCTGGCTGCGGGGCATGACAAGATCTCCAAGGCGTAAGTGGCTAGCTCCGGCCATTTATCCAGATTGGAAGCCCAAAAAGAGCAAGGGTCCAGTGACACAGTCGTGGCTTCAATGTTTACTTGGAGATACTCCTGTACCATCGTCTCTAGGCGTTGACTATGTGACAGACTTCTTGTCTCCTGTGGCCTTGCAAAGGATGGGCTAAAAAAGTGGTGAAATGATTCCGCAAAATTGATGTTACCAGCAGATACTGTGGTTCTGCTACGGTTTGAGTGCTGAACACTTGACGGTCCCACGGTTGGCAAGTTGGAACTGTGAGATTCACTACGTGCACCACTGGTATTTTGTGGAAAAGCACATGTAAGATTCTGCAACAGTCTCTGCTGATACTCCTGCATGCGTGCATCCCTTTCTATGGCAGGAATAATTTCTGCAAATTTACTTTTGTACCGGGGATCTAACAGTGTGGCAACCCAGTAGTCAGGATTATTTCTAATTCTCACAATTCGAGGGTCATGTTGCAGGTAGTGCAGCAAGAAGGCACTCATGTGTGTTGCGCATCCAGGAGCACCAAGTCCCTGTTGTGTTGGTGGCGAGGTAACAATCATGCTTCCTTCCTCTGTCCTCTCCCCCCAACCTCGCACAACAGAAATGTGATCAAGGTCTCCCTCATCTGATGAGTCTTCCATCAGTTCGTCCTCCACTTCTTCCTGGGCTCCTGCACCTTCCTCACTAGTTTGGCTGCTACCATGCGCCCTGGTAAAACCATCTCCCCCACCCTCACATGCCTGCCGCCTTGGTGCTGCCGACCGTCTGGACCTTGCAGATGTTAGCCCTTCCGCATACAACTCCTCCTCCTCTACTTCCTCCACCTCCTCTTGTGCCACCACCTGACTCCGAATTCTGTTTAACATGTGCTCCAGCATGTAAATCACCGGAATAGTCATGCTGATAATGGCATCGTCAGCACTAAACATCTTCGTCGCCATTTCAAAACTGTGCAGAAGGGTGCATAGGTCCCTGATCTGAGACCACTCCTCCAGCGTGATTTGTCCCACCTCTGAATCTCGTTGGCCCAGGCTATACGTCAGAACGTATTGCACCAGGGCTTGTCGGTGCTGCCACAGTCGCTGCAACATGTGCAGAGTTGAATTCCACCGGGTAGGCACATCGCATTTTAGCCGGTGAAGTGGCAGGCCCAACGACTTCTGTAGAGATGTAAGTCGCTGAGCTGCGGGATGCGAACGGCGGAAGTGAGCACACAGCGACCGTGCCCTCTGCAGAAGGCCATCTAGTCTGGGATAGTGGGCTAAAAATTGCTGGACAACCAGGTTCAACACGTGAGCCATACAAGGCACGTGTGTGACATTGCCCCGGCGAAGGGCCGCACCCAGGTTTGCAGCATTGTCGCACACGGCCTTCCCTGGTTTCAGGTCCAGTGGAGACAACCATTCATGAAATTGGTTCTCCAGAGCTGACCACAACTCCTCAGCTGTGTGACTCACATTTCCCAGACATTTCAATGTAAAAACCGCCTGATGACGTTGAGCCCTACTGCCAGCATAGTAAGGAGGTGTGCAGGATCCCTTCTGCGCAGTTAGAAAGCTTGTGGCATGACCAGACAGGCTTTGGGTGCAGGTGGAAGACCGAGAGGAGGTTGAGGAGGCAGAAGCAGTGGAGGAAAAATGACATAAAGAGGATTGACGCACAACTCGTGGGGACGGCAAGACTTGGACAGCAGCCCCTTGTCCTGCTGTCACCATAGTTACCCAGTGCCCAGTCAGCGACATGTAATGCCCCTGTCCATGCCTACTCGTCCAAGTGTCTGTGGTGAAATGCACCCTGTCACACACAGAGTTTCTCAAAGAAGCGGTGATGTTGTGTGCGACATGCTGGTGGAGCGCAGGCACACCTTTCTTTGAGAAGTAGTGCCGACTGGGCATCTGGTACTGGGGCACTGTGACGGACATAAGGTCTCGAAAATCCTCTGTGTCCACCAGGCGGAAAGGCAGCATTTCTGTAGCCAAGAGCTTGCAGATGGTGAAATTCAACCTCTTAGCTTTCTCATGGCTAGGAGGAAATGGTCTTTTACTTGTCCACATCTGAGGGACCGAGGGCTGGCTATTGTGCTTAGACGGGGTTGATAAGGGTGTCCCCAGCAAACTGCCGGTCTGTGAGGAAGATGCAGGCGGACATGTTAGGTTGCCTTGATCCAAAGGTGGTGCTATCGATGTCGGACAGCGCTCAAGACCAGCTGGTGTTACCACCTCCAAAGAAAATGATGACCTGCCAATCACGCTGGCTGTTGCGGGTAAAGAGGTGGCAGGTCTGCGCCCCAAAACAGGTGTGACTGCTGTCCCCCCAGTCACAGAGGATGAAGAGGCCGCGGATGCACAAGATATGGCAGATGGTGGTTGGCCCGGCCGGCTAGACCGCATTGTAGCACACTGAGCTTCCCACTGCAACTTATGCTTCATGTCCATGTGCCGGTTCATGCATGAAGTACTCAAACTATGTATTTTTTGGCCTCTACTTAGCTTTTGCTGACAAATGTTACAGATAACACGAGTTGGGTCATCTTTATCGATCTGAAAAAATGCCCAGGCTATGCAAGGCTTAGCACCCATGCGACCTGAAGAGCCACCACGACTTGTGGTGAGAGGCAGAGTTGTGTTTGAGGATGCAGTTGTTGACGTGCTTCCAGTACTACGTCTCTGTCCAGGAAGGCGCAACCTGACCTCGTCGTCACTAGCATCTTCCTCCACCTCCTCTGCTGACCTTATCTCTTGGCTGACTGTGGGTTGACAGTAAGTGGGATCTCCGACCTCATCATCATCACCCTGTGCGTTATCACACCCGTCGTCCTCAGAGCCAACCTGTTCCTGCCCTGACAAAAAACTAAAGTTGTCGCTCCAATCAGGTATTTGAGTCTTATCATCGTCTTCCTCATTGTCTCCACCAACAGGAGTTACAGTTTGGGAATGAGGGTCTACATTATGGTCAGAACCTTCTGCGTCTGGTCCTGGATCCGACTCATAAAGATTCTGGGCATCAGTGCAGATCATTTCCTCGTCTGGATTCACAGAAGCGCTGGAGTCGACCTCTGATTCCCAGGCTATAGTATGAGTAAACAGCTCTGCAGACTCAACCATCTGTTCTACCTCATACTCAGACGGGCAGCTGGAGATTTGGGAGCTGTGAGGAAGCAAGTGCGATTTGGGTGACACCTTTGAGGACTGGAGTATTTGTGATGTTGAAGTTGATGTGGAGGAGAGCCCACTTAAAGGAGCACTTGATATCCGTTGAAGCACCTGCTGTTTTTGTGCCTCATCTGGAATTTGTAGCGATTGGCGTGGCCGTAAGAAAGGGATCTTATCACATTGTCCGCTAAAAGAAGTAGACATTTTAGTTTGGCTGGAAGATGGTCTTTCTTCTGCACCTACCCCACGGACACAACCTTTTTTCCCCTTCCCAACACGCCTATTCCCCTTTCCACCAGCAGCAGGCCTTTTTCCACTCATTTTGGTGGTTAACTAATTCACAACTCTGGAGTTGTTTGCACAAAAAAACAATGGATGGTAACCGAGCAGAGCTGAGTGGCCAAACTGTGGTATTAGGCCAAAACTATTGGCTGGGTTAGATGCAGAAAAAAAATATTTTTAATTTGCAACCTGATGGAGGTCAGTATAGATGGACTAATAGACCAAGTCCCACACACCGCTAGAAGCCCAAATATTTTTTCAGAGCTAGATGCAGAAAATTTTTTTATTCAATTTGCAACCTGATGGAGGTCAGTATAGATGGACTAATAGACCAAGTCGCACACACTGCTAGAAGCCCAAATATTTTTTCAGAGCTAGATGCAGAAAAAAATTATTTTTAATTTGCAACCTGATGGAGGTCAGTATAGATGGACTAATAGACCAAGTCCCACACACCGCTAGAAGCCCAAATATTTTTTCAGAGCTAGATGCAGAAAAAAATTATTTTTAATTTGCAACCTGATGGAGGTCAGTATAGATGGACTAATAGACCAAGTCCCACACACCGCTAGAAGCCCAAATATTTTTTCAGAGCTAGATGCAGAAAAAAATTATATTCAATTTGCAACCTGCTGGAGGTCAGTATAGAAGGACTAATAGAACAAGTCCCACACACTGCTAGAAGCCCAAATATTTTTTCAGAGCTAAATGAAGAAAAAAATTATTTTTAATTTGCAACCTGATGGAGGTCAGTATAGATAGACTAATAGACCAAGTCCCACACACTGCTAGAAGCCCAAATATTTTTTCAGAGCTAGATGCAGAAAAAAATTATTTTTAATTTGCAACCTGATGGAGGTCAGTATAGATGGACTAATAGTCCAAGTCCCACACACTGCTAGAAGCCCAAATATTTTTTCAGAGCTAGATGCAGAAAAAAATTATTTTTAATTTGCAACCTGATGGAGGTCAGTATAGATGGACTAATAGACCAAGTCCCACACACCGCTAGAAGCTCAAATATTTTTTCAGAGCTAGATGCAGAAAAAAATTATATTCAATTTGCAACCTGCTGGACGTCAGTATAGAAGGACTAATAGAACAAGTCCCACACACTGCTAGAAGCCCAAATATTTTTTCAGAGCTAAATGAAGAAAAAAATTATTTTTAATTTGCAACCTGATGGAGGTCAGTATAGATGGACTAATAGACCAAGTCCCACACACTGCTAGAAGCCCAAATATTTTTTCAGAGCTAGATGCAGAAAAAAATTATTTTTAATTTGCAACCTGATGGAGGTCAGTATAGATGGACTAATAGACCAAGTCCCACACACCGCTAGAAGCCCAAATATTTTTTCAGAGCTAGATGCAGAAAATTTTTTTATTCAATTTGCAACCTGATGGAGGTCAGTATAGATGGACTAATAGACCAAGTCCCACACACTGCTAGAAGCCCAAATATTTTTTCAGAGCTAGATGCAGAAAAAAATTATTTTTAATTTGCAACCTGATGGAGGTCAGTATAGATGGACTAATAGACCAAGTCCCACACACTGCTAGAAGCCCAAATATTTTTTCAGAGCTAGATGCAGAAAAAAATTATTTTTAATTTGCAACCTGATGGAGGTCAGTATAGATGGACTAATAGAACAAGTCCCACACGCTGCTAGAAGCCCAAATATTTTTTCAGAGATAAATGAAGAAAAAAATTATTTTTAATTTGCAACCTGATGGAGGTCAGTATAGATGGACTAATAGACCAAGTCCCACACACTGCTAGAAGCCCAAATATTTTTTCAGAGCTAGATGCAGAAAAAAATTATTTTTAATTTGCAAGCTGATGGAGGTCAGTATAGATGGACTAATAGACCAAGTCCCACACACTGCTAGAAGCCCAAATATTTTTTCAGAGCTAGATGCAGAAAAAAATTATTTTTAATTTGCAACCTGATGGAGGTCAGTATAGATGGACTAATAGAACAAGTCCCACATGCTGCTAGAAGCCCAAATATTTTTTCAGAGATAAATGAAGAAAAAAATTATTTTTAATTTGCAACCTGATGGAGGTCAGTATAGATGGACTAATAGACCAAGTCCCACACACTGCTAGAAGCCCAAATATTTTTTCAGAGCTAGATGCAGAAAAAAATTATTTTTAATTTGCAACCTGATGGAGGTCAGTATAGATGGACTAATAGACCAAGTCCCACACACCGCTAGAAGCCCAAATATTTTTTCAGAGCTAGATGCAGAAAAAAATTATATTCAATTTGCAACCTGCTGGAGGTCAGTATAGAAGGACTAATAGAACATGTCCCACACACTGCTAGAAGTCCAAATATTTTTTCAGAGCTAAATGAAGAAAAAAATTATTTTTAATTTGCAACCTGATGGAGGTCAGTATAGATGGACTAATAGACCAAGTCCCACACACTGCTAGAAGCCCAAATATTTTTTCAGAGCTAGATGCAGAAAAAAATTATATTCAGTTTGCAACCTGATGGAGGTCAGAATAGATGGACTAATAGAATGATGCTATGCCCAAAAGATTTTACTTCACTAGGTGCAGTAAAAAAATTGGTATTCTATACACAGGTGGTATATCTTGCAACACAGATAGGCTACTCCACTGACTAACACACTCTGCAATAGGCCAAAAAGGATTAGCTTTGCTAGATTCAGCCAAATGCTGTGAAAAAAACTTGCACAGCACTGGCACAGACCTGCCTGGCAAAAACTGATAGGAACTGATGAAACCTAGTCCTGAAAAGGACTCCAATTACAATTAGTCTTTACTCCCACAATCTATCTATTTAAGAGCACAGACCTGCCTGATAAAAGTCGTAGGAAATGCTGTAACCTAGTCCTTAAAAGGACTGCAATCACAACTATTCCCTACTCCCAAGCTATCTGTATATTTGTGCGAAAATTGGCTTGAAATTAACAAGGTATAGCGCACACAGCAACAGCGGTGCCGTCTAACACGCAGCTGCAGCAGTGAGAAAATGGTGGCGACGGGGAAAATGGCTTGGTCTTATAGGGCAAGGACATGTGACATACACTGCCAATCACACATGCCCTTGCTTGTGTGAAAAAAAGCACTTCGCTCCGTGTGTGCGCTGCTGATAGGCTGACAGATTGCACCTCCCCACTGCAAATGCGGGAAAGAGAAAAAAAAATGGAGATCTTCATTGTTCCTGCAGAGATCCATCCCCTGCCCCTCCCCCCACCCCGCTGTACACTCAAACTGCGTATTAACATTAATTTTCATCATTACTGAGAAAAAATCCAGTTATGATTTTGGTGCACGAACAGTTATCGAACATAACCTCGAACAGCCGAATTTTTCTCAAATTGTTCGTGTCCGCCGACCGGCTCGAACACCGCCCAAAACAGCTCGAATTTGAGATTGGCGAACAGTTCGAGTAGAACAACGCTCATCTCTACTCTACACGTAAACGGCCTCCCATGTCGCACTGCGTTCACCGGGCAGAGGTTCAATCCTTCCTCAGACAACTTGGGAGTATCTGGCAGAACCCCACTTTCTCGTGTTCCTATTTTGACCGTCTTTACTCTGGTCCTTCTCCCTCCTGCTCTGCGCTGCCCACTCTAAATCCCACTCGGGTGCTCTGAAGTCCTTCCAGTACGTTGGATCCCGGACCTACTTGACCCTCCTGGGGGATTAGAATGCCGCAGCGATCCCTCTGTCTTCTGACAGATGCGGGGCGTACGGGTGACATCCTGCCCGCGCCGTACCCACTGGGATCCTTTCTGTAGAATGGAGCCTACTCCCTGCTCCCCTCTGGGGCCTTCTGGCCTGGCCCTAACTGTGGAGCAGATCTCCTAATGAGAACTGCTCCCGGACTGTCCCTCCGAACAGTCCCGAGCTGTTCTTCTGAACAGCTCCCCAGAATTGACACGACTACTCCACCACTGAACTGCCACCCTAAGATGGCTTCCCTATTTTATACTCCTATTAAAGTGCTCCCTCTAACTACTTCCTCCATCCACACCCACTACTGGTTCTCCCTACCTTTGGGTTCCCCCCACTCCAGCCAGGGTCAGAGCTCAGCAGAAACATACATTGCGTCTTGCCCCTCCAGCCGGCCTGTATTAGTGTAGTGTTGGATGCAGGTGTTTTGGGGTTCCGTGCAGCACTCCCATCTTACCTGAGAGAAGGGAGACACCACACCTCTGGGTGAGGTGCAGTACCTCTGTGGCGACTGAACCCTCAGGGGCGCCACAACAGTGCTAACTTTGCAGTTGCTATGGGGCTCTTGAGCGTGTAAGAAAGGTTAGCCCTCAGAATCAAATCCTCTGGTGGGCACAATGTTTTTCAATCTGAAACAGCTTCTCAGTGGGAGTTGCATTTCACCACAGCCATATTCTTTAGCTCGGTGAAAGGACTGGCATAGAGGGAAACTGTATCAACCCCGGCTGTCATTTCTCCATCACCATGTTACGCCCATTGTCACACATGACCATGCCTGGCTGTATGTTCAGCGGTGAGAGCCACAGATCAGGCTGCTGTGTTACAGCTTTCAACAACTCTGCAGCTCTGGGCGGTTTGTCAATTAAGCATTAAGCATGTTATCTTCAGCACAGCCTTTTGCCGCTTGGCCAAGGCAGTGCTGCAGTGCTGTCAGCTTGTGATTAGAGATGAGCGTTGTTCTACTCGAACTGTTCGCCAATCTCAAATTCGAGCTGTTTTGGGCGGTGTTCGAGCCGTTCGGCGAACACGAACGATTTGAGAAAAATTCGGCTGTTCGAGGTTATGTTCGATAACTGTTCGTGCACCAAAATCATAACTGGATTTTTTCTCAGTAATGATGAAAATTAATGTTAATACACAGTTTGAGTGTACAGCGGGGCGGGGGGAGGGGCAGGGGATGGATCTCTGCAGGAATAATGAAGATCTCCATTTTTTTTTCTCTTTCCCGCATTTACAGTGGGGAGGTGCAATCTGTCAGCCTATCAGCAGCGCACACACGGAGCGAAGTGTTTTTTTTCACACAAGCAAGGGCATGTGTCATTGGCAGTGTATGTCACATGCCCTTGCCCTATAAGACCAAGCCATTTTCCCCGTCGCCACCATTTTCTCACTGCTGCAGCTGCATGTTAGACGGCACCGCTGTTGCTGTGTGCGCTATACCTTGTTAATTTCAAGCCAATTTTCGCACAAATCTACAGATAGCTTGGGAGTAGGGAATAGTTGTGATTGCAGTCCTTTTAAGGACTAGGTTACAGCATTTCCTACGACTTTTATCAGGCAGGTCTGTGCTCTTAAATAGATAGGTTGTGGGAGTAAAGACTAATTGTAATTGGAGTTCTTTTCAGGACTAGGTTACATCAGTTCCTATCAGTTTTTGCCAGGCAGGTCTGTACCAGTGCTAGTTTTTTTCACAGCATTTGGCTGAATCTAGCAAAGCTAATCCTTTTTGGCCTATTGCAGAGTGTGTTAGTCAGTGGAGTAGCCTATCTGTGTTGCAAGATATACCACCTGTGTATAGAATACCAATTTTTTTACTGCACCTAGTGAAGTAAAATCTTTTGGGCATAGCATCATTCTATTAGTCCATCTATACTGACCTCCATCAGGTTGCAAATTGAATATAATTTTTTTCTGCATCTAGCTCTGAAAAAATATTTGGCCTTCTAGCAGTGTGTGGGACTTTCTCTATTAGTCCATCTATACTGACCTCCATCAGGTTGCAAACTGAATATATTTTTTTCTGCATCTACCTCTGAAAAAATATTGTGCTTGTAGCTGTGTGTGGGACTTGTTCTATTAATCCATCTATACAGACCTCCATCAGGTTGCAAACTGAATATAATTTTTTTCTGCATCTACCTCTGAAAAAATATTTGGGCATCTAGCTGTGTGTGGGACTTGTTCTATTACTCCATCTATACTGACCTCCATCAGGTTGCAAATTGAATATAATTTTTTTCTGCATCTAGCTCTGAAAAAATATTGGGCTTCTAGCTGTGTGTGGGACTTGTTGTATTAGTCCATCTATACTGACCTCCATCAGGTTGCAAACTGAATATATTTTTTTCTGCATCTACCTCTGAAAAAATATTGGGCTTCTAGCTGTGTGTGGGACTTGTTCTATTAATCCATCTATACAGACCTCCATCAGGTTGCAAACTGAATATAATTTTTTTCTGCATCTAGCTCTGAAAAAATATTTGGCCTTCTAGCAGTGTGTGGGACTTTCTCTATTAGTCCATCTATACTGACCTCCATCAGGTTGCAAATTGAAAATAATTTTTATCTGCATCTACCTCTGAAAAAATATTTGGGCTTCTAGCTGTGTGTGGGACTTGTTCTATTAGCCCATCTATACTGACCTCCATCACGCTGCAAATTCAAAATAATTTTTTGTCTGCATCTAGCTCTGAAAAAATATTTGGCCTTCTAGCAGTGTGTGGGACTTTCTCTATTAGTCCATCTATACTGACCTCCATCAGGTTGCAAATTAAAAATAATTTTTATCTGCATCTAGCTCTGAAAAAATATTTGGGCTTCTAGCTGTGTGTGGGACTTGTTCTATTACTCCATCTATACTGACCTCCATCAGGTTGCAAATTGAATATAATTTTTTTCTGCATCTAGCTCTGAAAAAATATTGGGCTTCTAGCTGTGTGTGGGACTTGTTGTATTAGTCCATCTATACTGACCTCCATCAGGTTGCAAACTGAATATATTTTTTTCTGCATCTACCTCTGAAAAAATATTGGGCTTCTAGCTGTGTGTGGGACTTGTTCTATTAATCAATCTATACAGACCTCCATCAGGTTGCAAACTGAATATAATTTTTTTCTGCATCTAGCTCTGAAAAAATATTGGGCTTCTAGCTGTGTGTGGGACTTGTTCTATTAATCCATCTATACAGACCTCCATCAGGTTGCAAACTGAATATAATTTTTTTCTGCATCTAGCTCTGAAAAAATATTTGGCCTTCTAGCAGTGTGTGGGACTTTCTCTATTAGTCCATCTATACTGACCTCCATCAGGTTGCAAATTAAAAATAATTTTTATCTGCATCTACCTCTGATAAAATATTTGGGCTTCTAGCTGTGTGTGGGACTTGTTCTATTAGTCCATCTATACTGACCTCCATCACGCTGCAAATTCAAAATAATTTTTTGTCTGCGTCTAGCTCTGAAAAAATATTTGGCCTTCTAGCAGTGTGTGGGACTTTCTCTATTAGTATATCTATACTGACCTCCATCAGGTTGCAAATTAAAAATAATTTTTATCTGCATCTAGCTCTGAAAAAATATTTGGGCTTCTAGCTGTGTGTGGGACTTGTTCTACTACTCCATCTATACTGACCTCCATCAGGTTGCAAATTGAATATAATTTTTTTCTGCATCTAGCTCTGAAAAAATATTGGTCTTCTAGCTGTGTGTGGGACTTGTTGTATTAGTCCATCTATACTGACCTCCATCAGGTTGCAAACTGAATATATTTTTTTCTGCATCTACCTCTGAAAAAATATTGGGCTTCTAGCTGTGTGTGGGACTTGTTCTATTAATCCATCTATACAGACCTCCATCAGGTTGCAAACTGAATATAATTTTTTTCTGCATCTAGCTCTGAAAAAATATTGGGCTTCTAGCTGTGTGTGGGACTTGTTGTATAAGTCCATCTATACTGACCTCCATCAGGTTGCAAACTGAATATATTTTTTTCTGCATCTACCTCTGAAAAAATATTGGGCTTCTAGCTGTGTGTGGGACTTGTTCTATTAATCCATCTATACAGACCTCCATCAGGTTGCAAACTGAATATAATTTTTTTCTGCATCTAGCTCTGAAAAAATATTGGGCTTCTAGCTGTGTGTGGGACTTGTTCTATTAATCCATCTATACAGACCTCCATCAGGTTGCAAACTGAATATAATTTTTTTCTGCATCTAGCTCTGAAAAAATATTGGGCTTCTAGCTGTGTGTGGGACTTGTTGTATTAGTCCATTTATACTGACCTCCATCAGGTTGCAAACTGAATATATTTTTTTCTGCATCTACCTCTGAAAAAATATTGGGCTTCTAGCTGTGTGTGGGACTTGTTCTATTAATCCATCTATACAGACCTCCATCAGGTTGCAAACTGAATATAATTTTTTTCTGCATCTAGCTCTGAAAAAATATTGGGCTTCTAGCTGTGTGTGGGACTTGTTCTATTAATCCATCTATACAGACCTCCATCAGGTTGCAAACTGAATATAATTTTTTTCTGCATCTAGCTCTGAAAAAATATTGGGCTTCTAGCTGTGTGTGGGACTTGTTGTATTAGTCCATCTATACTGACCTCCATCAGGTTGCAAACTGAATATATTTTTTTCTGCATCTACCTCTGAAAAAATATTGGGCTTCTAGCTGTGTGTGGGACTTGTTCTATTAATCCATCTATACAGACCTCCATCCGGTTGCAAACTGAATATAATTTTTTTCTGCATCTAGCTCTGAAAAAATATTTGGCCTTCTAGCAGTGTGTGGGACTTTCTCTATTAGTCCATCTATACTGACCTCCATCAGGTTGCAAATTAAAAATAATTTTTATCTGCATCTAACTCTGAAAAAATATTTGGGCTTCTAGCTGTGTGTGGGACTTGTTCTATTAGTCCATCTATACTGACCTCCATCACGCTGCAAATTCAAAATAATTTTTTGTCTGCATCTAGCTCTGAAAAAATATTTGGCCTTCTAACAGTGTGTGGGACTTTCTCTATTAGTCCATCTATACTGACCTCCGTCAGTTTGCAAATTAAAAATAATTTTTATCTGCATCTAGCTCTGAAAAAATATTTGGGCTTCTAGCTGTGTGTGGGACTTGTTCTATTACTCCATCTATACTGACCTCCATCATTTTGCAAATTGAATATAATTTTTTTCTGCATCTAGCTCTGAAAAAATATTGGGCTTCTAGCTGTGTGTGGGACTTGTTGTATTAGTCCATCTATACTGACCTCCATCAGGTTGCAAACTGAATATATTTTTTTCTGCATCTACCTCTGAAAAAATATTGGGCTTCTAGCTGTGTGTGGGACTTGTTCTATTAATCCATCTATACAGACCTCCATCCGGTTGCAAACTGAATATAATTTTTTTCTGCATCTAGCTCTGAAAAAATATTTGGCCTTCTAGCAGTGTGTGGGACTTTCTCTATTAGTCCATCTATACTGACCTCCATCAGGTTGCAAATTAAAAATAATTTTTATCTGCATCTAACTCTGAAAAAATATTTGGGCTTCTAGCTGTGTGTGGGACTTGTTCTATTAGTCCATCTATACTGACCTCCATCACGCTGCAAATTCAAAATAATTTTTTGTCTGCATCTAGCTCTGAAAAAATATTTGGCCTTCTAACAGTGTGTGGGACTTTCTCTATTAGTCCATCTATACTGACCTCCGTCAGTTTGCAAATTAAAAATAATTTTTATCTGCATCTAGCTCTGAAAAAATATTTGGGCTTCTAGCTGTGTGTGGGACTTGTTCTATTACTTCATCTATACTGACCTCCATCATTTTGCAAATTGAATATAATTTTTTTCTGCATCTAGCTCTGAAAAAATATTGGGCTTCTAGCTGTGTGTGGGACTTGTTGTATTAGTCCATCTATACTGACCTCCATCAGGTTGCAAACTGAATATATTTTTTTCTGCATCTACCTCTTAAAAATATTGGACTTCTAGCTGTGTGTGGGACTTGTTCTATTAATCCATCTATACAGACCTCCATCAGGTTGCAAACTGAATATAATTTTTTTCTGCATCTAGCTCTGAAAAAATATTTGGCCTTCTAGCAGTGTGTGGGACTTTCTCTATTAGTCCATCTATACTGACCTCCATCAGGTTGCAAACTGAATATAATTTTTTTCTGCATCTAGCTCTGAAAAAATATTTGGCCTTCTAGCAGTGTGTGGGACTTTCTCTATTAGTCCATCTATACTGACCTCCATCAGGTTGCAAACTGAATATAATTTATTTCTGCATCTAGCTCTGAAAAAATATTTGGCCTTCTAGGAGTGTGTGGGACTTGTTCTATTAGTCCACCTATACTGACCTCCATCAGGTTGCAAATTCAAAATAATTTTTTGTCTGCATCTAGCTCTGAAAAAATATTTGGCCTTCTAGCAGTGTGTGGGACTTTCTCTATTAGTCCATTTATACTGACCTCCATCAGGTTGCAAACTGAATATATTTTTTTCTGCATCTACCTCTGAAAAAATATTTGGGCTTCTAGCTGTGTGTGGGACTTGTTCTATTAGTCCATCTATACTGACCTCCATCAGGTTGCAAATTGAATATAATTTTTTTCTGCATCTAACCCAGCCAATAGTTTTGGCCTAATACCACAGTTTGGCCACTCAGCTCTGCTCTCTTCCCATCCATTGTTTTTTTGTGCAAACAACTCCAGAGTTGTGAATTAGTTAACCACCAAAATGAGTGGAAAAAGGCCTGCTGCTGGTGGAAAGGGGAATAGTCGTGTTGGGAAGGGGAAAAAAGGTTGTGTCCGTGGGGTAGGTGTTAAAGCAACAGTAACATCTGCAGAAGAAAGACCATCTTCCAGCCAAACTAAAATGTCTACTTCTTTTAGCGGACAATGTGATAAGATCCCTTTCTTACGGCCACGCCAATCGCTACAAATTCCAGATGAGGCACAAAAACAGCAGGTGCTTCAACGGATATCAAGTGCTCCTTTAAGTGGGCTCTCCTACACATCAATTTCAACATCACAAATACTCCAGTCCTCAAAGGTGTCACCCCAATCGCACTTGCTTCCTCACAGCTCCCAAATCTCCAGCTGCCCGTCTGAGTATGAGGTAGAACAGATCGTTGAATCTGCAGAGCTGTTTACTCATACTATAGCCTGGGAATCAGAGGTTGACTCCAGCGCTTCTGTGAATCCAGACGAGGAAATGATCTGCACTGATGCCCAGAATCTTTATGAGTCGGATCCAGGACCAGACGCAGAAGGTTCTGACCATAATGTAGACCCTCATTCCCAAACTGTAACTCCTGTTGGTGGAGACAATGAGGAAGACAATGATGAGACTCAAATACCTGATTGGAGCGACAACTTTAGTTTTTTGTCAGGGCAGGAACAGGTTGGCTCTGACTACGACGGGTGTGATAACGCACAGGGTGATGATGATGAGGTTGGAGATCCCACTTACTGTCAACCCACAGTCAGCCAAGAGATGAGGTCAGCAGAGGAGGTGGAGGAAGATGCTAGTGACGACGAGGTCAGGTTGCGCCTTCCTGGACAGAGACGTAGTACTGGAAGCACGTCAACAACTGCATCCTCAAACACAACTCTGCCTCTCACCACAAGTCGTGGTGGCTCTTCAGGTCGCATGGGTGCTAAGCCTTGCATAGCCTGGGCATTTTTTCAGATCGATAAAGATGACCCAACTCGTGTTATCTGTAACATTTGTCAGCAAAAGCTAAGTAGAGGCCAAAAAATACATAGTTTGAGTACTTCATGCATGAACCGGCACATGGACATGAAGCATAAGTTGCAGTGGGAAGCTCAGTGTGCTACAATGCGGCCTAGCCGGCCGGGCCAACCACCGTCTGCCATATCTTGTGCATCCGCGGCCTCTTCATCCTCTGTGACTGGGGGGACAGCAGTCACACCTGTTTTGGGGCGCAGACCTGCCACCTCTTTACCTGCAACAGCCAGCGTGATTGGCAGGTCATCATTTTCTTTGGAGGTGGTAACACCAGCTGGTGTTGAGCGCTGTCCGACATCGATAGCACCACCTTTGGATCAAGGCAACCTAACATGTCCGCCTGCATCTTCTTCACAGACCGGCAGTTTGCTGGGGACACCCTTATCAACCCCGTCTAAGCACAATAGCCAGCCCTCGGTCCCTCAGATGTGGACAAGTAAAAGACCATTTCCTCCTAGCCATGAGAAAGCTAAGAGGTTGAATTTCACCATCTGCAAGCTCTTGGCTACAGAAATGCTGCCTTTCCGCCTGGTGGACACAGAGGATTTTCGAGACCTTATGTCCGTCGCAGTGCCCCAGTACCAGATGCCCAGTCGGCACTACTTCTCAAAGAAAGGTGTGCCTGCGCTCCACCAGCATGTCGCACACAACATCACCGCTTCTTTGAGAAACTCTGTGTGTGACAGGGTGCATTTCACCACAGACACTTGGACGAGTAGGCATGGACAGGGGCGTTACATGTCGCTGACTGGGCACTGGGTAACTATGGTGACAGCAGGACAAGGGGCTGCTGTCCAAGTCTTGCCGTCCCCACGAGTTGTGCATCAATCCTCTTTATGTCAAAGTTCCTCCACTGCTTCTGCCTCCTCAACCTCCTCTCAGTCTTCCACCTGCACCCAAAGCCTGTCTGGTCATGCCACAAGCTTTCTAACTGCGCAGAAGGGATCCTGCACACCTCCTTACTATGCTGGCAGTAGGGCTCAACGTCATCAGGCGGTTTTTACTTTGAAATGTCTGGGAAATGTGAGTCACACTACTGAGGAGTTGTGGTCAGCTTTGGAGAACCAATTTCATGAATGGTTGTCTCCACTGGACCTGAAACCAGGGAAGGCCGTGTGCGACAATGCTGCAAACCTGGGTGCGGCCCTTCGCCGGGGCAATGTCACACACGTGCCTTGTATGGCTCACGTGTTGAACCTGGTTGTCCAGCAATTTTTAGCCCACTATCCCAGACTAGATGGCCTTCTGCAGAGGGCACGGTCGCTGTGTGCTCACTTCCGCCATTCGCATCCCGCAGCTCAGCGACTTACATCTCTACAGAAGTCGTTGGGCCTGCCACTTCACCGGCTAAAATGCGATGTGCCTACCCGGTGGAATTCAACTCTGCACATGTTGCAGCGACTGTGGCAGCACCGACAAGCCCTGGTGCAATGCGTTCTGACATATAGCCTGGGCCAACGAGATCCAGACGTGGGGCAAATCACGCTGGAGGAGTGGTCTCAGATCAGGGACCTATGCACCCTTCTGCACAGTTTTGAAATGGCGACGAAGATGTTTAGTGCTGACGATGCCATTATCAGCATGACTATTCCGGTGATTTACATGCTGGAGCACATGTTAAACAGAATTCGGAGTCAGGTGGTGGCACAAGAGGAGGTGGAGGAAGTAGAGGAGGAGGAGTTGTATGCGGAAGGGCTAACATCTGCAAGGTCCAGACGGTCGGCAGCACCAAGGCGGCAGGCATGTGAGGGTGGGGGAGATGGTTTTACCAGGGCGCATGGTAGCAGCCAAACTAGTGAGGAAGGTGCAGGAGCCCAGGGAGAAGTGGAGGACGAACTGATGGAAGACTCATCAGATGAGGGAGACCTTGATCACATTTCTGTTGTGCGAGGTTGGGGGGAGAGGACAGAGGAAGGAAGCATGATTGTTACCTCGCCACCAACACAACAGGGACTTGGTGCTCCTGGATGCGCAGCACACATGAGTGCCTTCTTGCTGCACTACCTGCAACATGACCCTCGAATTGTGAGAATTAGAAATAATCCTGACTACTGGGTTGCCACACTGTTAGATCCCCGGTACAAAAGTAAATTTGCAGAAATTATTCCTGCCATAGAAAGGGATGCACGCATGCAGGAGTATCAGCAGAGACTGTTGCAGAATCTTACATGTGCTTTTCCACAAAACACCAGTGGTGCACGTAGTGAATCTCACAGTTCCAACTTGCCAACCGTGGGACCGTCAAGTGTTCAGCACTCAAACCATAACAGAACCACAGTATCTGCTGGTAACATCAATTTTGCGCAATCATTTCACCACTTTTTTAGCCCATCCTTTGCAAGGCCACAGGAGACAAGAAGTCTGACACATAGTCAACGCCTAGAGACGATGGTACAGGAGTATCTCCAAGTAAACATTGAAGCCATGACTGTGTCACTGGACCCTTGCTCTTTTTGGGCTTCCAATCTGGATAAATGGCCGGAGCTAGCCACTTACGCCTTGGAGATCTTGTCATGCCCCGCAGCCAGCGTTCTGTCTGAACGTGTGTTCAGCGCTGCTGGTGGTGTGCTGACAGATAAGCGCACGCGGCTCTCCACTGATAATGTAGACAGACTCACGTTCATAAAGATGAACAAATCATGGATCCGAAACAACTTTTCTACCCCTGTGTCATCCTGGGGAGAGTAAAAGCTTGATGATTGGTTAAAATCACCCTACCAACCGTTTTAAGCTTTCAAATTACTAATCATGTTTATCTGTATCTTGGCTGGAAAATAATTTGGGCTTTGTAGCAGTGTGCAGCACTGATTCTATTAGGCCATCTATAATAAGCTCCACCAGATTTAAAATTACTAATCATGTTTATCTGTATCTTGGCTGGAAAATAATTTGGGCTTTGTAGCAGTGTGCAGCACTGATCCTATTAGGCCATCTATACTAAGCTCCACCAGATTTAAAATTAATAATAATTTTTAGCTGCATCTAGCCCGGAAAATAATTTTGGGGCTCCGAGATGCGCAAGACACATAAGTGCCTTCTTGCTGCACTACCTGCAACATGACCCTCATATTGTCAGAATTCGAAGTAATCATGACTACTGGGTTGCCACACTCTTAGATCCCCCAAACTTTTCGATCAACCTTTTCATTTTAATAAAGACCAAAAAAATGGTCATTTTTGAAATTATAAGCATTAGCAGGTTATTAGAAACTGAAATCAAACAGTTTTCAACTCAAAACTTTATTCTAGGTGATGTTACATTTTCACATAGGACCCCTTGTTCGAAAGGAGCTTCTGAACTCTCTCGTCCATTGAATTTGTCAGGTTTTGGATGGTTTCTGCTTCAATTGTTTTGCATGAGGACAGAATACCCTCCCAGAGCTGTTGCTTAGATGTGAACTGCCTCCCGCCATCATAGACACTCCTTTTGATGATGCTCCAGAGGTTCTGAATGGGGTAGAGGTCAGGGGAGCATGGGGGTCACACCATAAGTTTGTCCCCTTTTATGCCCATATCAGCCAGAGATGCAGATGTTTTATGTGCAGCATGAGATGGTGCATTATCATGCAAAAAAATGATCTTGCTGTGAAATACACGGTTCTTCTTCTTGAACCATGGCAGGAAGTGCTGTTTGAGAAAATCCACATACATTATGGAGTTCATCTTTAGCGCCTTCAGGGATCCTAAAGGGGCCGACAATCTCTCTCCCCATGATTCCAGCCCAAAACATTACTCCACCTCCTCCTTGTTGGCGCTGTAGCCGTGTTTGCGTGGGGTGTCCATCAACCAGCCATCCTCCACTCCATCCATCTGGACCATCGAGCGCTGCACGGCACTCATCCGTGAACAAAACAGTTTTGAAATCAGTCTTCATGTAATGTTTGGCCCACTGGAGCCGTTTCTGCTTGTGTGAAGTGGATAGATGAGGTCGACAGGATGGCGTATGCACAGCTGCAAACCTCTGAAGGACCCTGCATCTTGTTGTTCGGGGGACGTTGGAGGCACCAGCAGCTTCAAAAACTTGTCTGCTGCTATGACAAGGCTTTTTTGCCGCTGCTCTTTTAACCTGACGTAATTGCCTGTAGGAAAGAGTCCTCAATTTGCCCTTATCAGCACGCACACGTGTGTACTGTGAATCAGCTACATACTTCTTGATTGCCAAGACACTTCATCCTGATCATCGCACAATGTTGATTGTAGTCATGCCTTGACCTAAACACTCCACAATTTGTTGCTTCTCAGCAGCCGACACATCCTTTTTCTTTCCCATTTTGGCAGAAAATGTAGTCTGCTTAATAATGTGAGACAGCCTTCTTAAGTATTCTTGCCTTTCATTGGACACACCTGCCAAACTAATTAGCACAGGTGTCTGCAATTGCTTACAGTGATATAAAGAGCCCTGGCACACATCACCATCAATGAGTTTAACTGACAAACAAACAAATTCTTCCCTTATCACTCCTAAACACTTTTTGCATAATAATTTGGAACACAGTGTACATGTGCTTTTCCACAAAACACCAGTGGTTCACGTAGTGAATCTTACAGTTCTAACTTGCCAACCGTGGTCTGTATGGAGTTGTTCAATAAAGGGCCCAAAATTAAGATAACATAGATGGGAGAGGTCTCTATGAATAGGAATTCCTAAGTATTTGATACCCTGTGAGGGCCAGGCAAAGGGAAAGTTGGACTGGATGGAATCCTATATGGATTTGGGGAGGGAGACATCGAGGGCCTCAGACTTCGCTGCATTGATTTTAAAATTTGACCATGTAACAAAGTGATCTATTTCAGCCATAACAGCATGGATGGATATATGTGATTGAGTGATATATACTAGGACATCATCAGAAAATAGAGAGCACTTGTACTCGGTGCCTCCCACCTCAATCCACCTAATATTGGGGTTATGGCGAATTGATGAGAGCAGGTGCTCCGTCACTAGGATGTATAAGAGAGGGGACAGAGAACATCCCTGCCTTGTCCCATTGGTGATTGTGAAAGGTGATGAAAATGTTCTGACGCGCCCCCTGGGCCTTGGGACACCCGGAGCTGGACCCTTTTTGGTGGATGCTGGTGGTTGTAGTCTCCGTGGTGGCGACCCGGTTCCGTGGCTCAGGGCGGTCAAACCAGTGGCGGAACTTTTTATGTGGTTTTGATGTTTAAATGTCCGACTACGCCACCCGTGGATTGCGGTCAGAGTGAACCGCCGCTCCAGGGCAGACCGCTGAGGCTGGTGTTGTGGGTGCAGCAGAGCGTAGCATAACTCCCCACGGGAGGAGTATAGCCTCAGGGCAGTGTATGCGGAGGATGGGGGTGATGGTGCAGGGCAGCAGCAGTAACGACACGGAGTCAGTGATGCAGTCCAGGGCCTTTACTCACAGTTCTTATTATCCAGACCACGTCTGCAGGTAACGGCTGCCCACGTCGTACTGTGCTCACCAGGTGAGGGGCTCAGACAACTCCCAGATAACTTTGGAGCGCTTCACAGGACCCCCTTTGTGTGTCCTTTGTCTGGCCTTTCTTACCAACCCTTCTGTCCGGCTGCCTCGGGCCTCCTCTTGGTAAACTTGGCGCCAGTTTCCCTGACCCTATGTGGTGCCTTCCTAGCGGGTGTAGCGAGGGGCTGCACCACATAAAATGTCACAGCCTCCTGTTTCTAGCTGAGGGTCGTTTCCTGCCTCCACTAGTTTCGGGGACCGGTCTCCCCCTTTGGCCTGACCCCTCCACGCAGGTGGATTCGGGCGTGCGGTGGCGACTCGCCCGTCCGCACCCCTGGGATCCCTTCGTTCCTCATTCCTGGAGCCTTCTCCGCTCCTCTTCCTTCCTTCTCCCTCTTCCAGGCCTGGGCCTCTGTTACTAGGCCCGCCTCCGGAGCAGATCTCATGCAGAGCCCCTGCTCCCTGCCACTTCTGCTCAGACTTCTCTGCACTGAACTAAGATGGTGCCCACCTTTTATACTCCCTTCTCAATGCACCCAGGAACTGCTTCCTCCCTGCTCCTGCACTACAGGGTTCCCCTTCCTCAGTGTTCCCTCCCCCCACTCCAGCCAGGGACTGGGACTGTCGTGCCCATCTCAGGGGCATATTGGTCGCCCTGCCCCACGGCAATGTGGTGTAATGCATGCAGGTGTCGGGTCCTGATCCACACTCCATCCTTACCTGAGAGTGAGATATCACACCTCTGGGTGAGGTGCAATACCTCTGTAGCAACCGAGCCCTCAGGGTAATACAGTTCCATTTATCTTCAGCCTAGGTGACGTATTGCGATACAGGGCCGTGATTTTGGCTATAAAAGGGTCCCCTAGACCGCTACCCCAAGCTTTTAAGAGAATCATATATGGCGTGCCAGGAGACTCTATGGAATGCTTTCTCAGCATCCAACGAGAGTATCTAATTACAAATTTTTAACTGCATCTAGCCCAGGAAATACTTTGTGCCTAGTAGCAGTGTCTGCTAGTCAGCGGATTATCCCGGCTGTTAAGCAAGCTACACCACCTGTAGTTTTGACACTTAATTTTTTCAAAGGAAATGCTTCGGGACCACGGGATACTCAGTGAAGAGCATCAGGAGGCACCCCAAGGCATAGGGGCTGGGACTGGCAGTAGGATGCCTTGCGGTGGACAGCCGAGCTTGATCCTTATAAAAGCTTTTTAACTGCAGCAGCTTTAGTGGACGCTACTGGAGCTGGAATTACGCGGCTGCTGGCATGAGACTTGCCCTCCAATAGATCCTTGTAAATGTATTTAAAGTGTATTCATTCAAATTAGAGAGACAATTTAAATTAAAAAGCTTAGAGCTGCCTCCACCACAGGGGGGCTCGCTCGACCCACCAGCGGACAGACACCAGTATTGGGAGAGGGGGGCTGGCCGTCAGGGTTCACCGTGGCTCTGGCACAAACCCGGCGACACGGAGGTGGCACGGGCAGGAGCGGACTGAACGTGTCGGCTTCTCACTTTTTGGATTTTAGAAGGGCATGACATGCCAATATCTGTGTCTCCCCCTCCTTTTACTCCTCCACCTCTTTTCTTTTCGCATGACTATATGTACTTGTCACTTTTCCATGTGTTAGTTGTGTCTTCAGAGCAGTTTGTCAGCTTTTGGACACCTTTGAAGGTGTTTTCTATGTGTTTCTATGTGTTTTTGTTTGCCTGCCATTGGTTTTAACGGTGTTCGAAGGTGTTCGACGAACAGTTCGGCGAACACACGGGTGTTCGACGAACCGAACCGAACTCGAACACTACGGGGGTGGCTCAACACTACTTGTGATTGATGTGATCATTTCGGAGATGGAGGAGGAGATGCATGAGCTGAACAATGTGATTACATTGTTGTTAAATTGGTGATGCTGTTTTTTATACTAAAGAAAGATCCTATTGTTTTGTTTTTTTTACTTTTTTTTTTTAAGACAAATGCATTCAACGGGAAATGTCATTTTAACATTTTACAACCTTATCTGACAATGTGGTGTGTGACACATCATCAGACACATCCTGTTTTACTTATGATGGAGGGACTCTGAAAGTCATAAAGCCTATTTTTATAGGGACATCAGATGGCCCTTACTATTCTTAAAAGGCCAGCAGTCGGCCATAGATATTGTTAGAGAGTCATTAGCCGGCTATGCTTTGCTGTTCCCATTATTAACAAGTGGGTCTCCTATACTGTTATTGCATATCCAGTGACTGTAAAGGCTGCCAAAAATTTGGACGCAACCCAATACCCCTTTGAAGAGACATAGAGGAGGGTCACAGTAAAAAAAATGTTCCCATTATAAAGGAGCGGGTCTCCTATAGTGGTAATGCCCATGCTGTGACTGCAACGGCTGCCAAAATTTGGGAAAAACCCCACTAAGAATTTAAAGACACATAGAGCAGGACCACAGTAACCACAGCAGGACCAAACAAGGTACAACATGTTTCCATTAGAAAGGAGAGGGTCTGCTATACAGTTATAGGGTATGCAGTGAGTCCAATGGCTGACAATTTTAGGAAAAACCCCACTAAGAATTTAAAGACACATGGAGCAGGGCCACAGTAACAAGTACGACATGTTCCCAGTAGAAAGGAGAGGGTCTGCTATACAGTTATAGGGTATGCAGTGAGTCCAACGGCTGACAATTTTAGGAAAAACCCCACTAAGAATTTAAAGACACACGGAGCAGGGCCACAGTAACAAGGTACGACATGCTCCTATTAGAAAGGAGAGAGTCTGCTATACAGTTATAGGGTATGCAGTGAGTCCAACGGCTGACCAATTTTAGTAAAAACACCACTAGGAATTTAAAGACACGCAGAGCAGGGCCACAGTAACAAGTACGACATGTTCCCATTGTTACGGATCCGGGTGGTGGAACATCTGTGCTGCGGTGCAAGGAGGGACCTGAGGGGCGTAAGTAGGTATCAACTCGGACAACTCGGACCGACCAAGGTCGTACGGCGGCTCAATCGACTCCGTGACCAGGGAAGGACCGAGCAGAGGGACCAGGTGCTACTCTGGGGACTGACCTTGTATGAGAGCAGGTGACTCCCACGGGTCAGAAGGCAGGGACTGACCGGTACAGCAGATGAGCACGGCAGGCAGGCTGACGGGTGATCCGGGCAGACAGACAGGCAGGCACGTCAGGTAACAAGCAGGACAGGACTGGTAGTCAGGCTGGCGGACAGGACTGGTAGTCAGGCTGGTGGACAGGACTGGTAGTCAAGCTCGCGGACAGGACTGGTAGTCAAGCTCGCGGACAGGACTGGTAGTCAAGCTTGCGGACAGGACTGGTAGTCAAGCTGGCGGACAGGACTGGTAGTCAGGCTGGCGGACAGGCAGGACTTGTAGTCAGGCTAGCAGCGGGACCTGAGGGCTGAAGCAGAGTTTAACACACAAAGCTACAACCTTGCAAGGGCACCTCCATATTGGAGGAGGTGCCTTTTATAGGGGAAGTCCTCCGGCCATTGGCCGGGGACTTTTTTAGGACGGCGCGTGTGGCCCCTTTAAGAGGGAGGGAGCGTGCGTATGCCCTAAGCACAGAGCCAGGGAAGCTGCGTGCACCAGCAGCAGCTGCAGGGAGTTCAGAAAACGCCGGAGCAGGACCGCACGGTAAGGAGGACATCGTCTCTGCCAGGCAGGAGGTAGAGACGCCGATGCTACACCCATTAGAAAGGAGAGGGTCTTCTATACAGTTATAGGGTATGCAGTGAGTCCAATGGCTCACCAATTTTAGGAAAAACCCCACAAAAAATTTAAAGACACATGGAGCAGGGCCACAGTAGCAAGTACGACATGTTCCCATTAGAAAGGAGAGGGTCTGCTATACAGTTATAGGGTATGCAGTGAGTCCAATGGCTGACCAATTTTAGTAAAAACACCACTAAGAATTTAAAGACACATAGAGCAGGGCCACAGTAATGACAAATTCCCATTAGAAAGGAGAGAGTCTCCCATAGTGTTGGCCTATGCAGTGAATGCAAGGGCTGCCAAAAATTTGGAGGCACTTCAATGCCCCTTGGAAGAAACGTGGAGGAGGGCCTCATAAAAAAATGTTCCCATTAGAAAGGAGTGGGCCTCCTATACTTGTAATGCCCATGCGCTAAGTGTATGGGCTGACAAACATTTACCCCTGGGGGGTATACATGAACATACTGTATAATATTTTTTTTTTACGGGCATCATAAACACCCTTTAAAAAAACTAGGTGGGTGTTGCATCACGGACCACGGTCACCCTGGTGATAAAGTGGTGGAGGATGAGGAGAAGGAGGAGGACAAAAGCAAATAGACAAAATCAGGAAGCATATACCCATGTGTGGGTATGAAGAGGTGCCTGGGAATACACCTTCCAAGAAAAGACACTGGATTGGAGTTTATGTTATGCTTCTATCATTCGGTGGTGTTGAGAAGTCTGGCCCAATCCAGCCCTTGTTCATTTTTGTAAGAGTCAGCCTGTCAGCATTTTCAGTTGACAGGCGGATGCGCTTATCAGTTATAATTCCACCAGCGGCACTAAAAACCCACTCTGATAAAACGTTGGAGGCAGGGCAAGCCAGGACCTCCAAGGCATAGAGAGCCTGTTCATTTCACGTATCCAGCGTGGATACCCAATAATTATAAGGCACAGAGGAATCACGGAGGATGTTGGTACGGTTGGCAAGGTACTCCCTCAGCATCTTCCCAAACTTTGCACTCCTTGTGAGAGTACCCCACGCCTCAGGGCCTGTCTGAAGGGAGGGTCTGAGAAAACTCTCCCAGAACTTTAACAGTGTTCCCCTGCCTCTGCTGGATTGAAGCTGTGCCTCTCTCGCCTGTACTCCTTGGTTGCCCAACGAAGTGTGCCCTCTGCCGCCAGCGTTTTCAGATGGGAATTTTTTAATAGTTCCGCAACAAGGGCCTTCTGGTTCAGCCCCATTTTTGTAGACCTGTCCGCCTCAGGAATAAGAGAAATAAAGTTCTCCTTGCAGCGTGGGTCTAAAAGTGTCACCAACCAGTAATGGCTGTCACCCAAAATTTTGAGAATGCGAGGGTCATGGGAAAGGCAGCGTAACATAAACTCGGCCATGTGTGCCAGACTACTAACAGGCAAGACTTCCTTGTCCTCACCAAGAGGATGACTGACCATGCTCTCCTCCTCCTCGTCCTCCGGCCAACCACGCTGAACAGACGGTATGACAGCTGTGCAGGTAGTACCATCTATTGTGCATGAAACTAGCTCCTGTCCTTCCTCTTCCTCCTCCTCGTCTTCCTCATTGTCACCCAATGCACGTTGGGATGAGATGAGGCTTGGCTGTGTGTAATCACCCTGTATGGTTCCTTGCTCCATCTCATCGTGCTCTGCCTGCAATGCATCCTCTTTGATTGTGAGCAGAGAGAGTTTCAGAAGACAGAGAAGCGGGATGGTGACGCTAATTATGGCATCATCGCCGCTCACAATCTTGGTGGAGTCCTCAAAGTTTTGGAGGATGGTACATATGCCTGACATCCATGTCCACTCCTGAGGAGGTCTTATATGTGGAGTCTGAACTGAATACCGACAGCCTTGTTGATGCTGGTACTCAACAACTGCCCTCTTCTGCTCACAAATCCTTCCCAACATCTGCAGTGTAGAGTTCCAATGCGTGGGGACATCACACACCAATCTGTGAGCCAGAAGCTGCAAATGCTGCTGAAACACTGCAAGGGCGGCAAAACTGTAGCTGACTTTCTAAAATGGGCACACAGGCGCCGTACTTTAACAAGCAGATCCGGCAGCTCCGGGTAGGATTTGAGAAACCGCTGAACCACGAGATTAAGCACATGGGCCAGGCATGGTATGTGTATGAGCTCTCCTCTCCTCAGAGCCGCCACCAGGTTATAGCCATTGTCACACACGACCATACCTGGCTGTAGGTTCAGCAGTGTAAGCCACAGATCTGCCTGCTCTTTCAGTGCTGTCCACAACTCTTCAGCATTGTGCGGTTTTTCACCTAAGCATATTAGCTTCAGCACAGCCTGTTGCCGCTTGGCCAAGGCAGTGCTGAGGTTCCAGCTTGTGACTGATGTGGTCATTTCGGAGATGGAGGCTGAAGAGGAGGAGGAGGCTGAGGTGCCAGAGCTGTAGACCGTGGGGGCAACCCTGATTGACCTAGGGCCCACAATCCTTGGCATCGGGAGGACATGTTCCGTCCCAAGGTCCGACTGGGTCCCGGCTTCCACTATGTTAACCCAGTGTGCCGTCAGCGAGATGTACCGTCCCTGCCCACAAACACTTGTTCACGTATCCGTGGTTAGGTGGACTTTACCGGTAACTGCGTTGTTGAGAGCACGGCTAATGTTTTGGGACACGTGCTTGTGTAATGCGGGGACGGCACATCGGGAGAAATAGTGGCGGCTGGAGACCGAGTACCGAGGGATGGCCGCTGCCATCAGGTTGCGGAATTCTTCCATCTCCACGAGCCTAAAAGGCAACATTTTGAGCGCAAGCAGTCGTGAAATGTGAGAATTTAGTAGTGTGGCCTGCGGGGCGTTGGCTGCATATTTGCGCTTGCGTTCCAAGGACTGGGGTATGGACAACTAAACGCTGTGCTGGGACAAGGACATGGACGTGCTTCCTGATGCTGCTACTTGAGAGTGTGCAACGACAGGTGCAGGGCAGGAAGCATCTTCGCATGCACCATGGACAGGGGATAGACTTGCATGCACAACAGCGGAAGAAGCAATGGTGCCACCCGCAGACACTGTTCCTGGACCCTGGGGTTCAGCCCACAAAGTCGGGTGGTTTGCTGCCATCTGCCTGATCATGCTGGTGGTGGTCAGGCTGGTCGTTTTGCCACCCCTGCTGATGCTGGCCTGGCAGGTGCTGCAAATGGCCTTTTTGGGGTTATCAGCAGAGTCTTTAATAAGCAACCAGACTTGGGAAGACCTAACAGTTGTACTGACAACTTCCTTCGTGTTGGTGTTACGGGGAATGGTTGCCTGCCTTCTGTCTGCGGCCACCACACTGCTTCTTCCTGCCTGTTGGGGTGCTCTGCCTCCCTCCCCCTGTATGCTGCTGTCCTCGCTCTGCATGTCCTCCTGCCAGGTTGGGTCAGTTACTATATCATCCACCACCTCGTCTTCCACTTCCGCACCCTGGTCCTCCTCCTTACTTTCTGGCAATTGTGTCTCATCATCGTCCACCTCTTGTGACACTTTCCCACCGTCGCCTTCATGTGACCGTGGCTCCTCAAATATTTGGGCATCGCTACACGTGATCTCCTCTTGCCCCGCATCAAATGAACCGGATGAGAGGCCCGAATCTAGAAATGGAAAAGTGAACAGCTCTTCAGAGTGTCTAAGTGTGGGATCAGTTGTCTCTGGGTACTCGGCATGGTGGGAGGAAGGAGGATCAGGGTGAGGAATATGCGGTCCAGACTCATGGCTTCTGAGACTTGACTGTGTGGAAGACAGGGTGGTTGTGGCTAAGTGACTGGAAGCATTATCCGCTATCCAACCAGCAACCTTTAGACACTGCTCTGGGTTCAATAGTGGCTTGCTACTGTCCCCTAGAAATTGGGACAGGAAGGTCAGGCGATTGTGGCACAATTTCGGCTTGCCCACGGACTTGCATGCACCATTACCATCACGTCCAGTTGCCCGTCCCTTGCCACGTGCCTTGCTCATTTTAAATGGAGGACAGTATCTTCCAGGCTCACTACAAATGACTGAGTTTGGAGCGAATTTATATGTGATCCGTGTGACGGAGAAAACACAGTTTTAAATACGTGGCCTGTATGCAACTGTTTTGAACCGCAAACCAGTGTCAAAAACTTTGGTGACACACTGAAAAATTTTTTTAATGGGGGCCAGAAATGCCAGTATTTTCTGAAAACGTATATGTGATTCCTGTGACGGAGAAAACACAGTTTTAAATAGATGGATTTTTAGCTCTGTAATATGGAAAGGACCTGGCTGTATTCTGAAGTGCCAACAAGCAAATGGCGCAGAAAAACCGTGTTCTCTGGATTGCTTTTTAAGCAAATAATGAGGATTAAGATGCAAAAAAAATTATTCCTGGCCCCTGACACCTGGGCCTATTTCCAGAAATATCTAACAGCAGCAGCCGACAGAACTGGAATGGAGCCTCTTGTGATATATGCACTGCAGTCTGCTATATACACCGCCTGCCTATGCACCCTGCCTGCCTGATATCTCTGCAGATGGATTAGTCCTCAGAAGAACTGTTTGTTAAGATAGATATGTGTAGTGTACGGTTTTTCTCCCTACACTACCTAATACATGATCAAATCTCTCCCTGACACAGCAGCAGCTCTCCTTACACTGTCTGATCCGGAGTGACTGTGACGAGCATGGCGGCGCCAGGTCTGATATAGACCTGATGATGCTGTGCGGCCAGCCAATCACTGTAATGCCCACAACCAACATGGCTACGGCATTACAGTGCATGGCAGGCAATCCCTGGATGTTCATTGGCTCTCTAAAGAGCACCAAACATGCAGGGAGGGGACCAGAGTTCCCGCCCGAGCAACCCGGAAATACTGGCCGAGCACCAAGCTTGTCGAGCACCATGATGCTCGGGCGAGTACCGAGTTTTGGCGAGCGCGTTCGCTCATCACTAATCAGAACCCATACTATTCTGTTAAAGTCAATGAGGACCGTCGGGATTAGCCTGTCTGGGAAATTATGAATCTAATGTAAAAAACCTTAGAGGCTCCCCAGTTTAAATAAAGCAATGGTTTTGCTTGTGAGCTTCTATTCCATTTACTGGCAGAGCACAGAAATACAAAATCTTTTTCAGTCCTATAGATAATGAATGACTGTCACTCCATTCAAATAGTGGACTTATTGCTCCCATTCTCTTGATCCCTGGGGTTCCTATGAATAGTTGATAAGTTACATTTATTGGGCAACCCCTTGCAATTCCATTCCATTATTTTTAGTACACTACAATATAATTAATATGACATATGGCTTGATTCCAGTAGAAAATATAATTTATTTCATATTTCTCTCTAAAGAATATAAAATGAAGTATTTCTGTGAAATCCTCTTTGCAAGCAAATCACACTTTAATTAATTGAATCTCATATCAATGTGTATCAATGTGCTCATATCACTTAGTGAATTCTTAGTCAAATCAAATTTGTAGTCCTTCCACTTCGCATATCCACTTGTATTATCCCACCTGCTGACTTATGTTATATTTTTAAAGTGCTATCTATTTATTAAAAAAAAAAAAGAAATTGGTATCATCTTGCGTTGTTTCATCCTTAAAGTGAAACCATTTGCAAGAAAATTATAGGTCCCAAGTGTTAAACTTCTTTGCATATTAATTTTGTTAGCCTTACCTCCCGCAGTCCATAGCTGTACAAGGCCTGATGGATAATGCAGAAGCCAAATTCCCTCCCTGCACATTAATGTTAACTGGCACATATCTGTAGTGTGTATATTATTTAAAAAAGAAAGCCGCTTTGATCTTTAAGACTTAATGTCATTGTCATATAAAGCATGTGCTAGTCTTTTCGTTTTGTATGAGCAGCACATAATTTTGTATATTTTACTTCATTTCATTAACATATATTTTATGAATACACTTGAGAACACTCAAGATTTTTCAATCTAGGAGACAGTCTTCACTTAGTAACTGCTGGATAGAAAATAAATACATATTTCTATTTTTAAAGTAGATATTAAATAATAGATACATAGATAGATAGATAGATAGATAGATAACAGAAACATTTAGAAAATTAGTGTAAAAACTGAGTATTGAGTGTAATAAAATCTTTGTGTAAAAAAATGAAGGTCATTAAGATATCTCTTACTGTACATTGCTCTATTCATTGGAAATCGTAAGCTGTATCTCAGACTATGTGCTTGGATCAATAACTGAATTTTAGAGCTGGTGATAATGTATTCTACAGCAGAGATTTACCATTACCACCTCATGATAAAACATATAAGGTTTATCTGAAAAGTTTTTTTTTTTACTTGCCACATTTTTTTCCATTTTCTTATACGGCATACTGTATGTCATCCCTCCAAACATCATCAAAGCTAAAATTACGGTACTGTTATCAGCTACTTTAAAAAAAAATTCCAGACAAATCTTCAAACTGTTTGAATTTCTGTTATTTTTGGGGTTTTATTTTATTTATTTATTTCATTTCCATCATTGAACACCTTTTAAATATAAATAGGTTCAGTATTCTGTGCTGGTTCATTTCTTTATGTACTGTATATATATTTGGTTCTGAGAGTTGTAGTTTTTCAACTACTTCTACTCTCTAGCATATCTGGCATTGTTTTTTATTTCATTTGATGAAGACGCCGGTATGGCGTTGAAGCGCTTTGTGAATAAAAATTCTTTTTATCATCATCATCATTGTTGAAGAATTGATTTACTCCAGCACAGCAGTGCAGCCCACTGAACATGTTTCATTCAACTGGATGCAATATTTCCTGGAGGATTTATCCACCAGCCATGGGGCAACAGCAGCTGCTTTTCTTCATGCCTACATAGGAGTTGGGCCTGTCACAACTCCACCGGGTGAGCGTAACCAGCACTCTCCTACTCTCCCTCCCTAGGGTAGCACCCTATTGTCTGCTCTGTTCCCCACATTTAGATTAATTCAACTCTCTAGCATAGGCATAAATGTGTACATTTTCTGGGCTACGTGTAGCCACTACTTTAGGCAGTTCAGAACTTACTGTGGTATTCAGTAAACTCCTAAATTTCTGTTACTGGTGACAGCAGGTGACCCGAATATTATTTTTTCATCTCCTTTCCAGCTTCTGCAGGAAATTGTAAGGAATTGTATTGGGCAGTCTCAGAAGCTGAGTTTGCTCTACACTCAGTATGTGTCAGCTGTGTTATACAGCTGACACCGTCCTGTAACTGCCTCAGCCAGAATCAACTCATTAAATGTCCAAATCAATAATGAAAATGGCATCTAAATGGTGAGGTGTGATGGCACTAGGAACTTGTAATAAGAGAATGGACTTCCAATGTCATTCTGATTGACAGCCGGATTCCAGCAGCCTAACTGGGGGAGCCGACTGTCAGTCAGAAAGACGTCGGAGGTCAATCCCCATCGGCAGAGCAGGATCGAAAAGAAACTGCCGCTCTGTCGATGTTTTTGCTATATTGAATCACAGTATGAGCTCAGAAAACTGCAACAAAGGAACAGTAGAGCAGTTACCCACACCAACCAATGAGATTACAGCTTTCATTAAAATGGGCCTCAGAAAAATGAGAGCAGGAATCTGATTGCTTGTTATGGGCCACTACTCTATGGGTGGCTATGGGTTTCTGGGTACTTTTAAGCGTATATAACTGCTAAAATAAAGAAGGCTTTAAATTGATTTCTTCATCATTAATTGCTAAAAAAATGCTGCCATTACATAATAAGCTCTGATTTACTTTGGACCTTTGGTGTTTTATACAAAGAAAAGTCCCATGTGAATTTAAAACTCAGTTCAAACTGAGTTTTGGGTCGGAACCAGCATCACAACATGAAAAGTACATTTCCTTCCAAACCACAAACTTGAGATCTAATCACGTCAGTGCTGCTTAAAATGATTGACCATCTAACATTCTGCAAATTCTAATTATACCTGCAAGAATCTACCCATCTGGTTCCGAAATAATAAAATTAAGGCTAAATAAAATTGAAAAATTGATCAAAACAGCAGGTTACCTTGAAATGTGATAAGCAATGGACAGCATCTTATTTCTTTTATTGAGGACCCCCTGTGTAGTGTAGCTGCATTTTTTATCTTGACACTATATAAAATTGCTATAATACCCATTAGCACTAACCTAATCAATATAACACTAAGATGCATTTAATAAACCCCCACATTTTCAATCAAGCCTATATTAATGTGAAGTACTAAAATATCATAATAGTAATAAAAACACACTTTTTGAAACTAGTATAGTAAATTAATCCATATACATTTATATGTGGCATTGACTCTGGGGCCCACTATCTCGATACATGCAAATATCACATTACCCTCATATATAAATTTGCTTATTCGTCTATATAATAAATTGGTTAGTTTCTTAAATCAATTAGATGCTTCCTTTGTCTGCACATATGTACATAGTGCCAAACAACTATACTGTGCCAACTATTGCTCATATTTTTGGCTGCTATACCCTATCCTGAATAGGGGCCCACCTGGGGATTCACCTGTTATCCTGTGGTCCAGTCCAATATATGTTAATATGTTTGCATTTCTTGATACATACAATTACAGTGAAATTTCTTTGATAATGACCATCCAAAATTGAATTAAAAGAGTGGTCCTTTAAAGAAGTGGAATTCTTGAATATGATGAAATATAGTGCCTACAAGTAGTATTCAACCCCCTGCAGATTTAGCTGGTTTGTTAAGATGCAAATAAGTTACAGCCTTCAAACTGCAAACGAGAGTAGGTTTTATGAACAGAAGCATAAATCTTACAAACCAAAAAGTTATGTTGCTCAGTTGAATTTTATTAAATTTTAAACATAAAAGTGTGGGTCAATTATTATACAACCCCTATGTTTAATATTTTGTGGAATAACCCTTGTTTGCAATTACAGCTAATAATCGTCTTTTATAAGACCTGATCAGGCCGGCACAGGTCTGTGGAGTTATCTTGGCCCACTCC
Organism: Phyllobates terribilis; assembly: GCF_046119375.1. Classification (NCBI taxonomy): domain Eukaryota; kingdom Metazoa; phylum Chordata; class Amphibia; order Anura; family Dendrobatidae; genus Phyllobates; species Phyllobates terribilis. The sequence goes on from NW_027362763.1 coordinate 229,563,157, forward strand.
TCCATGCAGATCTTCTCCAAGTTATCTAGGTTCTTTGGGTGTCTCATGTGGACTTTATTCTTGAGCTCCTTCCACAAGTTTTCAATTGGGTTAAGGTCAGGGACTGACTAGGCCACTCCAACACCTTGACTTTTTCCCTCTTGAACTAGGGCTTGGTTTTCTTGGCTGTGTGCTTTGGGTCGTTGTCTTGTTGGAAGATGAAATTACGACCCATCTTAAGATCCTTGATGGAGGAGCGGAGGTTCTTGGCCAAAATCTCCAGGTAGGCCGTGCTATCCATCTTCCCATGGATGCGGACCAGATGGCCAGGCCCCTTGGCTGAGAAACAGCCCCACAGCATGATGCTGCCACCACCATGCTTGACTGTAGGGATGGTATTCTTGGGGTCGTATGCAGTGCCATCCAGTCTCCAAACGTCACGTGTGTGGTTGACCCCAAAGATCTCGATCTTGGTCTCATCAGACCATAGAACCTTGAACCAGTCTGTCTCAGAGTCCTCCAAGTGATCATGAGCAAACTGTAGACGAGCCTTGACATGACGCTTTGAAAGTAAAGGTACCATACAGGCTCGTCTGGAACGGAGACCATTGCGGTGGAGTACGTTACTTATGGTATTGACTGAAACCTTTGTCCCCACTGCCATGAGATCTTCCCGGAGCTCCTTCCTTGTTGTCCTTGGGTTAGCCTTGACTCTTCGGACAAGCCTGGCCTCGGCATGGGAGGACACTTTCAAAGGCTGTCCAGGCCGTGGAAGGCTAACAGTAGTTCCATAAGCCTTCCACTTATGGATGATGCTCCCAACAGTGGAGACAGGTAGGCCCAACTCCTTGGAAAGGGTTTTGTACTCCTTGCCAGCCTTGTGACCCTCCACGATCTTGTCTCTGATGGCCTTTGAATGCTCCTTTGTCTTTCCCATGTTGACCATGTCTGAGTGCTATTCACAAGTTTGGGGAGGGTCTTAAATAGTCAGAAAAGGCTGGCAAAAGAGATCTTTAATCCACACATGTGAAGCTCATTATTCTTGGTGCCTGAACTACTTCTTAATACTTTAGGGGGACCAAACAGAATTCTTGTGGTTTGAGGGGTTGAATAATAAATGACACTCTGAATTAACTTTTAACGTTTAAAAAAAAAAAAAAATTTGCTGCAGTGCATTTCCCACTTCCAGGCTGATCTACAGTACAAATGTCACAATGCCAAGTTAATTCCGCATGTGTCAACCAGCTAAATCTGCAGGGGGTTGAATACTACTTGTAGGCACTGTATATGCGCAGAGCTTTCATCTGACATGTCTCATTTCTGTACATTGAAAACATTACTCTGGGACCCCTTTTTGTTAAGTATAATGTTAAAGAGTAATAGTATAACATGCAACATTTTAAACCTTATTGAAGTGGTTGTAATTGAGTAAAGCATCTTCACATTTGCCCAACATTTATTAAGGATTGTGCTCTATTTTGAAGAATTTTGTGGAAAATCAACCAGTACAAAAAGAAATATCAAGCAGATAAATGACTTAAAAATACATATGATGAATCACAGCATAAGTCTTCTCTTCATTTCTATTTTGGAATCATACAGTATATCCCTGACACTCAGAACAGATATTGTGATTGTTGATAACAGTTTAGTTTATTCTGGGTGTTGTGGTTGTTGGACTACTCTCACATGACATGCTTTTTGGTCAGTATTTTGCATCAGTATTTGTGAATAAAAACTTAGTAGAACAATCACAAACAAAAGAGACAATAGAAAGAGTCCGTATTTTTAACCCCCTCTTAGTTTTGGCTCATAAATACAGATGCAAAAAAATAATCAAAATACATCACTGTAAATACAGCGTTTTTTCCACGAGGAAATGCACCCATAATGTTAGGTAATCTGTCTGCCAGCTAATGCAATGACAATCCTGATGTGCTGTGCACATGATCCGGAGTTTTCCGCTCAGGATTGTCATTGCATTTAAATCCGCAGCATGTCCATTCTTTGTAGCGCTTCTGCAGCGTTTCCCATCAATTGAGGTAAATTGTACCATAGCAAACCCGCAGGAGTAAATATATCTGCGGATTTGCTGCAGATGTTTGCTGCGGATTTGACTGACTCAATTCAAGTCAATGAGTCAAATACGCTGCAAAAATGCCACAAAAATGTACAAAAGAATGGTACCCAGGCCCGGGAAGAAGACTACTCCTCCCATCTTCCGACCACCGCTCCCGCTGATAACAGCGAGAGTAGCGCGGCTGAGGGGAGAAGTAATCTCCTCAGCTGAGCCGGCATTTGTAAAAATAAATAAATAAATAAAAATCTACATTAAAATAAAAACATCTTTCATTCTCATCTGTCCGGCATCCTCCCGATGCCCTCCGGTGACCTGATCACCCAGCTGCCGGCGGTACATTGACGGGAGCACGCTCGCTCGTGGCAGTGTACATCGCTGTGCTGCCGAGACTGAGTGCACCGGAGTTCATCAGCTGGAGATCAGCTGACGAGCTCCGGGACCTCACTTTACGGCACCGGTGCTGTGTGGGAATATTCCCATGCATCACTGATGCAGTAAATGAGGTCACCCGGGCTGATCAGCTGATCTTCAGCTGATGAACTCAAGTGAACTCAGCCAGTCGCAGCCATGTACACTGACAGGAGTGATTACACTCCAGTCAGTGTATAGTGCTGTCTTCTACAGCAATCACATCAGTGATTGATGTGGCTGCTGTAGAAGTGACCCGGATCGCCGTGGGACACTTGGATTACGTCATGACAGTGGACAGGTGAGTAATATGGTTGTTTTTTATTTTTGTTTTTTTTTTACAGGAGACAAGGGATTCGGGGAATAGGAGAATAATAAATTATTAAAATCATGTGTAATTTTATTTCAATAAAAGACTTTATTCTGGCTGTGTCTTTATTGAAAAAGCATCGCAAACCTTACTATGGGGTTAGTAATGGGGGCGTCTTAGAGTAACCCTCCATTACTAACCTAGGCTTCTTGTCAGCCGCCAACACAAGGCTGACATGAACCCCAACCTTATTACCCCACTCGCCATCGCTACATGGCACTGGGAAGAGCGAGGCTAAGCGCCAGATTTGGCACATCTTATGGATGCACCATTTCTGGGACTGCTGAGAGCTGATATTATTAGCCTCAGAGGGGGCTAGTATCCATGGCTATTAATTTCAGCCTGCAGCTAACTGTTTAGCCTTTGCTGGTTATATTTTATAGGGGGACCCTATGTCATTTTTTTTCTGGGGTCCTCCTGTAATCTAGTCAGTAAAGGCTAAGCAAACAGCTGTGTGCTGTTATTAATAGCCAGGGAACATTTTTGGCTAATGGTCAGCTTTCCCTCTGCTAATTATGAAAATGACGTGGGAGCCCACGCCATTTTTTTTTATTTTAGGCTATGTGCCCACAATCAGGATGTAGCAGCGCTTTGGACGCAGCATATTTTTGCTGCGTCCAAAACGCTGTGTTCTATTGAATGCAGGTAAATCCACATGTGTTCACTAAACCATGCAAATTACCGCATCCAATACATTCTAGTGGTCAAATTTCTGTTGCAGAGACTAGCGACTCCGCAAGAGGAATTGACATGCTGTGGTTCTGAAAGACGCGCCGCATGTCAGTGTTCACGGGTGATCCGCAGCCACTATGCTGTAACATCTAGACGCTGCGGGTTTGATGCTGTATAAACATGCAGTTTCAAACCTTCAGCAGCTCCTGATCATGGGCACATACTCAAACTCACCCACAGCATGTCAATTTCTGTAGCAGAGACGCTAGTCTCCGCTGCAGATTTTGACTGATTGAAGTGTCATTATATGGGTTTGGATCTGTATGTATTGACAACAAAAGTGCAGCATTAGAACACAGCATTTTGGACGCAACTAAAATACACTGCGTCCAAAGCGTGGCCGGTTGATAATCATGGGAACATAATGGCTAACGAAACAGCTGTGAGCTGTTATTAATGACCAGGGAACATGTTTGCCTAATGGCACCTTCCTAGGCTAAAAATAGCAGCTCTCAGGTGCCCCAGAAATTACATGAATGGGAATGCTAATGAGACTGATTTAGCTGACATCTAGCCCTTTTGTTTAGTGATGACAAGCTGTTAATCAGACCCTTTCATTATTAAACCTAATTAATATAAAGTAAAGAGTTAAATAAAGCACAAATACAGAGTAAATACTTTATTTGAAATACAACAGACACATTCTTTAATAATTTACATTAACCAATGTACGCACCCCAGGTCTGATAGTAACCCAAGGGTTAAGGCGATGTCACACATTTCTTTTTCAAAAATATTTATTTCGCTCCAAAAAGCATTCATTGATGTACAAAAATGCATAAAAAACGCATTTAAAAATGCATAAAAAATGGATCAAAAACGCGTCAAAATCGCAGTAAAATGTGCATTGTTTCTACAGCATTTTTCCTGCCAAACGATGCAGAAATTTCTGCAATCAAATCCTGAAAGTGCGCACATAGCCTAAGAGTATATCCAGGTATGGCAGTTTAGTTGCAGAAATTATGTTATATTTTCATTCATGAGAATCAGGATATTTTTGCATTGGTCACATGGATTTTTGTACATCCTACTTAGAGAAATAAGACAGTTGCAGACATGTACACAATAAACTGTAACTGTTCCAATGTTTACTGTGAAAGTATCCTAATAAGAACTCTAAAATCTAAATATATTGGACCATATGAAAAAGGCTCAACTGTTGAGATTTGAGAAAACTCAAATGACTCTAACAACTAATGGCCTGTGTTACATTTTAGAAAAAAAATCTGAAAGCCCATTGTATGGTTTGTGACAAAACAAATATGATTATATTAACATAAAGAAACAAAGCCATCATTTTTATCAAATTGCCATCAAATCCACTATTGTCCCAAAATAAGACATATGAAAACTACATCCAATTTTTTTATTTTAATTAATTATTTCTGAATGGAGTTTTCCCCTCTGTCATTCCCAAACAGTTCCAGTTTCTTCTAATGTTATTAATAACGATCATTACAATATGCAGTTCAGCCTTTACTTTTGGTAAAGTAACATCTGGGAGGCAGTGATGAATGGCACATCTGGAGGGGCATCATGCAAAGAGATGCATAATATTAGCTTTAATACATGATTTGACAGCTAAGCTGCTTCCAGCACCTTGTGATGCTTGTCAATATTTATCACAACTCAGAATTTTACGACATCATCAGCTGCTTTGTCTATGATAGGAAAAACCTATGTGGCCCAAACACCCCCAAAACAACAAAGCAATCATTCTAATTCGACAAATCACAGTATTTTAAAGAGTTACTCCATTATAGCACATCTCTAATGTCTATAACACTGTGAGAGCCATCCAGTACACAAGTACACAACCTAATTATCTTGTAGGCCAACTTACTAAAATCTGAAAACTAACTCCAGACACACTGGGCAATAAATAATTCAGTAAAATGTATTTAGTAGACATCTGCACTTCAGAAAATCTACTAAGCAAACATTTATTTATGAAATTTGCAATTACTCTAGATCCAGGACAACATTTGCCACTAGCCTCTAGATGTCAGGTGCCTAGGACAATGGTTTGCAAGGCACAACTTCCAGGATTGAGAGTACAAAAAAAAAACAACCCATGTTTTTATCTCCTCTCCCCAGCATGGGTACTCAAAATGGAGAAGGGGTAGCATTGGAGACTCAGTATGGAGGCGGGAGAATGTGGGAGACTAAGTATGGAGAAACGGCATAGTGGGGACTCCTTTTAGAGAAACAGCAGAATGTTGAGCTTATTATGGAGAAGAGGCTCATAAGGGGCTCAGTATGGGGAAAGGGCGTTGTAGGGGCTCAATAAAGAGAAGGGGCTGCATGGGGACTCCCGTATGGAGAGGGGCAGGATATTGGGCTCACTATGGAGAAGGGGCAGCTTATCGGGCTAAGTACAGAGAAGGGTCAGAATGGGGAGCTCAGTATAGAGAGTGGGTAAGCATGTGGTGCTCAGTATTGAATGCAGCATGGGGTGTTCAGTGTGAAGAAGGGGCAGCATGGGGAGCTCAGCATGTAAAGATAACATCATGGGGCTCAGTATATGGAGAAGGGTCAGCATAGGGGTTCAGTATGGAGAGGGGCAGCATGGAGAGCTCAGTATAGAGAGTAGTGTTGAGCCACCCCCGTAGTGTTCGAGTTCGGTTCGGTTCGTCGAACACCCGTGTGTTCGCCGAACTGTTCGTCGAACTGTTCGTCGAACACCTTCGAACACCGTTAAAACCAATGGCAGGCAAACAAAAACACATAGAAACACATAGAAAACACCTTCAAAGGTGTCCAAAAGCTGACAAACTGCTCAGAAGACACAACTAACACATGGAAAAGTGACAAGTACATATAGTCATGCGAAAAGAAAAGAGGTGGAGGAGTAAAAGGAGGGGGAGACACAGATATAGGCATGTCATGCCCTTCTAAAATCCAAAAAGTGAGAAGCCGAGACGGCCAGTCCGCTCCTGCCCGTGCCACCTCCGTGTCGCCGGGTTTGTGCCAGAGCCGCGGTGAACCCTGACGGCCAGCCCCCCTCTCCCAATACTGGTGCCTGTCCGCTGGTGGGTCGAGAGAGCCCCCCTGTGGTGGAGGCAGCTCTAAGCTTTTTAATTTAAATTGTCCCTCTAATTTAAATGAATACACTTTAAATCCATTTACAAGGATCTATTGGAGGGCAAGTCTCATGCCAGCAGCCGCGTAATTCCAGCTCCAGTAGCGTCCACTAAAGCTGCTGCAGTTAAAAAGCTTTTATAAGGATCGAGCTCGGCTGTCCACCGCAAGGCATCCTAGTGCCAGTCCCAGCCCCTATGCCTTGGGGTGCCTCCTGATGCTCTTCACTAAGTATCCCGTGGTCCCGAAGCATTTCCTTTGAAAAAATTAAGTGTCCAAACTACAGGTGGTGTAGCTTGCTTAACAGCCGGGATAATCCGCTGACTAGCAGACACTGCTACTAGGCACAAAGTATTTCCTGGGCTAGATGCAGTTAAAAATTTGTAAGTAGATACTCTCGTTGGATGCTGAGAAAGCATTCCATAGAGTCTCCTGGCACGCCATATATGATTCTCTTAAAAAGCTTGGGGTAGGGGTCTAGGGGACCCTTTTATAGCCAAAATCACGGCCCTGTATCACAATACGTCACCTAGGCTGAAGATAAATGGAACTGTAGCACCGAGGGCTCGGTTGCTACAGACGTATTGCACCTCACCCAGAGGTGTGATATCTCACTCTCAGATAAGGATGGAGTGTGGATCAGGACCCGACACCTGCATGCATTACACCACATTGCCGTGGGGCAGGGCGACCAATATGCCCCTGAGATGGGCACGACAGTCCCTGTCCCTGGCTGGAGTGGGGGGAGGGAACACTGAGGAAGGGGAACCCTGCAGTGCAGGAGCAGGGAGGAAGCAGTTCCTGGGTGCATTGAGAAGGGAGTATAAAAGGTGGGCACCATCTTAGTTCAGTGCAGAGAAGTCTGAACAGAAGTGGCAGGGAGCAGGGGCTCTGCATGAGCTCTGCTCCGGAGGCGAGCCTAGTAACAGAGGCCCAGGCCTGCAAGAGGGAGAAGGAAGGAAGAGGAGCGGAGAAGGCTCCAGGAACGAGGAATGAAGGGATCCCAGGGGTGCGGACGGGCGAGTCGCCACCGCACGCCCGAATCCACCTGCGTGGAGGGGTCAGGCCAAAGTGGGAGACCGGTCCCCGAACTAGTGGAGGCAGGAAACGACCCTCAGCTAGAAACCAGAGGCTCTGACATTTTATGTGGCGCAGCCCCTTGCTCCACCCGCTAGGAAGGCACCACATAGGGTCAGGGAAACTGGCGCCAAGTTTACCAAGAGGAGGCCCGAGGCAGCCGGACAGAAGTGTTGGTAAGAAAGGCCAGACAAAGGACACACAAAGGGGGTCCTGTGAAGCGCTCCAAAGTTATCTGGGAGTTGTCTGAGCCCCTCACCTGGTGAGCACAGTACGACGTGGGCAGCCGTTACCTGCAGACGTGGTCTGGATAATAAGAACTGTGAGTAAAGGCCCTGAACTGCATCACTGACTCCGTGTCGTTACTGCTGCTGCCCTGCACCATCACCCCCATCCTCCGCATACACTGCCCTGAGGCTATACTCCTCCCGTGGGGAGTTATGCTACGCTCTGCTGCACCCACAACACCAGCCTTAGCGGTCTGCCCTGTAGCGGCGGTTCACTCTGACCGCAATCCACGGGTGGCGTAGTCAGACATTTAAACATCAAAACCACATAAATAGTTCCGCCACTGGTTTGACCGCCCTGAGCCACGGAACCGGATCGCCGCCACGAAGACTACAACCACCAGCATCCACCAAAAAGGGTCCGGCTCCAGGGTGTCCCAAGGCCCAGGGGGTGCGTCAGAACATTTTCATCACCTTTCACAATCACCAATGGGACAAGGCAGGGATGTCCTCTGTCCCCTCTCTTATACATCCTAGTGACGGAGCACCTGCTCTCATCAATTCGCCATAACCCCAATATTAGGTGGATTGAGGTGGGAGGCACCGAGTACAAGTGCTCTCTATTTGCTGATGATGTCCTAGTATATATCACTCAATCACATATATCCATCCCTGCTGTTATGGCTGAAATAGATCACTTTGTTACATGGTAAAATTTTAAAATCAATGCAGCGAAGTCTGAGGCCCTCGATGTCTCCCTCCCTAAATCCATATAGGATTCCATCCAGTCCAACTTTCCCTTTGCCTGGCCCTCACAGGGTATCAAATACTTAGGAATTCCTATTCATAGAGACCTCTCCCATCTATGTTATCTTAATTTTGGGCCCTTTATTGAACAATTCCATACAGACCACGGTTGGCAAGTTAGAACTGTAAGATTCACTACGTGAACCACTGGTGTTTTGTGGAAAAGCACATGTACACCGCGTTCCAAATTATTATGCAAAAAGTGTTTAGGAGTGATAAGGGAAGAATTTGTTTGTTTGTCAGTTAAACTCATTGATGGTGATGTGTGTCAGGGCTCTTTATATCACTGTAAGCAATTGCAGACACCTGTGCTAATTAGTTTGGCAGGTGTGTCCAATGAAAGGCAAGACTACTTAAGAAGGCTGTCTCACATTATTAAGCAGCCTACATTTTCTGCCAAAATGGGAAAGAAAAAGGATGTGTCGGCTGCTGAGAAGCAACAAATTGTGGAGTGTTTAGGTCAAGGCATGACTACAATCAACATTGTGCGATGATCAGGATGAAGTGTCTTGGCAATCAAGAAGTATGTAGCTGATTCACAGTACACACGTGTGCGTGCTGATAAGGGCAAATTGAGGACTCTTTCCTACAGGCAATTACGTCAGGTTGAAACAGCAGCGGCAAAAAAGCCTTGTCATAGCAGCAGACAAGTTTTTGAAGCTGCTGGTGCCTCCAACGTCCCCCGAACAACAAGATGCAGGGTCCTTCAGAGGTTTGCAGCTGTGCATATGCCATCCTGTCGACCTCCTCTATCCACTTCACACAAGCAGAAACGGCTCCAGTGGGCCAAACATTACATGAAGACTGATTTCAAAACTGTTTTGTTCACGGATGAGTGCCGTGCAGCGCTCGATGGTCCAGATGAATGGAGTGGAGGATGGCTGGTTGATGGACACCCCACGCAAACACGGCTACAGCGCCAACAAGGAGGAGGTGGAGTAATGTTTTGGGCTGGAATCATGGGGAGAGAGATTGTCGGCCCCTTTAGGATCCCTGAAGGCGCTAAAGATGAACTCCATAATGTATGTGGATTTTCTCAAACAGCACTTCCTGCCATGGTTCAAGAAGAAGAACCGTGTATTTCACAGCAAGATCATTTTTCTGCATGATAATGCACCATCTCATGCTGCACATAAAACATCTGCATCTCTGGCTGATATGGGCATAAAAGGGGACAAACTTATGGTGTGACCCCCATGCTCCCCTGACCTCTACCCCTTTCAGAACCTTTGGAGCATCATTAAAAGGAGTGTCTATGATGGCGGGAGGCAGTTCACATCTAAGCAACAGCTCTGGGAGGGTATTCTGTCCTCATGCAAAACAATTGAAGCAGAAACCATCCAAAACCTGACAAATTCAATGGACGAGAGAGTTCAGAAGCTCCTTTCGAACAAGGGGTCCTATGTGAAAATGTAACATCACCTAGAATAAAGTTTTGAGTTGAAAACTGTTTGATTTCAGTTTCTAACAACCTGCTAATGCTTATAATTTCAAAAATGACCATTTTTTGGTCTTTATTAAAATGAAAAGGTTGATCGAAAAGTTTGGGGGATCTAAGAGTGTGGCAACCCAGTAGTCATGATTACTTCAAATTCTGACAATATGAGGGTCATGCTGCAGGTAGTGCAGCAAGAAGGCACTTATGTGTCTTGCGCATCTCGGAGCCCCAAAATTATTTTCCGGGCTAGATGCAGCTAAAAATTATTTTTAATTTTAAATCTGGTGAAGCTTATTATAGATGGCCTAATAGGATCAGTGCTGCACACTGCTACAAAGCCCAAATTATTTTCCAGTCAAGATACAGATAAACATGATTAGTAATTTGAAAGCTTAAAACGGTTGGTAGGGTGATTTTAACCAATCATCAAGCTTTTACTCTCCCCAGGATGACACAGGGGTAGAAAAGTCGTTTCGGATCCATGATTTGTTCATCTTTATGAACGTGAGTCTGTCTACATTATCAGTGGAGAGCCGCGTGCGCTTATCTGTCAGCACACCACCAGCAGCGCTGAACACACGTTCAGACAGAACGCTGGCTGCGGGGCATGACAAGATCTCCAAGGCGTAAGTGGCTAGCTCCGGCCATTTATCCAGATTGGAAGCCCAAAAAGAGCAAGGGTCCAGTGACACAGTCGTGGCTTCAATGTTTACTTGGAGATACTCCTGTACCATCGTCTCTAGGCGTTGACTATGTGTCAGACTTCTTGTCTCCTGTGGCCTTGCAAAGGATGGGCTAAAAAAGTGGTGAAATGATTCCGCAAAATTGATGTTACCAGCAGATACTGTGGTTCTGTTACGGTTTGAGTGCTGAACACTTGACGGTCCCACGGTTGGCAAGTTGGAACTGTGAGATTCACTACGTGCACCACTGGTATTTTGTGGAAAAGCACATGTAAGATTCTGCAACAGTCTCTGCTGATACTCCTGCATGCGTGCATCCCTTTCTATGGCAGGAATAATTTCTGCAAATTTACTTTTGTACCGGGGATCTAACAGTGTGGCAACCCAGTAGTCAGGATTATTTCTAATTCTCACAATTCGAGGGTCATGTTGCAGGTAGTGCAGCAAGAAGGCACTCATGTGTGTTGCGCATCCAGGAGCACCAAGTCCCTGTTGTGTTGGTGGCGAGGTAGCAATCATGCTTCCTTCCTCTGTCCTCTCCCCCCAACCTCGCACAACAGAAATGTGATCAAGGTCTCCCTCATCTGATGAGTCTTCCATCAGTTCGTCCTCCACTTCTTCCTGGGCTCCTGCACCTTCCTCACTAGTTTGGCTGCTACCATGCGCCCTGGTAAAATCATCTCCCCCACCCTCACATGCCTGCCGCCTTGGTGCTGCCGACCGTCTGGACCTTGCAGATGTTAGCCCTTCCGCATACAACTCCTCCTCCTCTACTTCCTCCACCTCCTCTTGTGCCACCACCTGACTCCGAATTCTGTTTAACATGTGCTCCAGCATGTAAATCACCGGAATAGTCATGATGATATTGGCATCGTCAGCACTAAACATCTTCGTCGCCATTTCAAAACTGTGCAGAAGGGTGCATAGGTCCCTGATCTGAGACCACTCCTCCAGCGTGATTTGCCCCACCTCTGAATCTCGTTGGCCCAGGCTATACGTCAGAACGTATTGCACCAGGGCTTGTCGGTGCTGCCACAGTCGCTGCAACATGTGCAGAGTTGAATTCCACCGGGTAGGCACATCGCATTTTAGCCGGTGAAGTGGCAGGCCCAACGACTTCTGTAGAGATGTAAGTCGCTGAGCTGCGGGATGCGAACGGCGGAAGTGAGCACACAGCGACCGTGCCCTCTGCAGAAGGCCATCTAGTCTGGGATAGTGGGCTAAAAATTGCTGGACAACCAGGTTCAACACGTGAGCCATACAAGGCACGTGTGTGACATTGCCCCGGCGAAGGGCCGCACCCAGGTTTGCAGCATTGTCGCACACGGCCTTCCCTGGTTTCAGGTCCAGTGGAGACAACCATTCATGAAATTGGTTCTCCAGAGCTGACCACAACTCCTCAGCTGTGTGACTCACATTTCCCAGACATTTCAATGTAAAAACCGCCTGATGACGTTGAGCCCTACTGCCAGCATAGTAAGGAGGTGTGCAGGATCCCTTCTGCGCAGTTAGAAAGCTTGTGGCATGACCAGACAGGCTTTGGGTGCAGGTGGAAGACCGAGAGGAGGTTGAGGAGGCAGAAGCAGTGGAGGAAAAATGACATAAAGAGGATTGACGCACAACTCGTGGGGACGGCAAGACTTGGACAGCAGCCCCTTGTCCTGCTGTCACCATAGTTACCCAGTGCCCAGTCAGCGACATGTAACGCCCCTGTCCATGCCTACTCGTCCAAGTGTCTGTGGTGAAATGCACCTTGTCACACACAGAGTTTCTCAAAGAAGCGGTGATGTTGTGTGCGACATGCTGGTGGAGCGCAGGCACACCTTTCTTTGAGAAGTAGTGCCGACTGGGCATCTGGTACTGGGGCACTGCGACGGACATAAGGTCTCGAAAATCCTCTGTGTCCACCAGGCGGAAAGGCAGCATTTCTGTAGCCAAGAGCTTGCAGATGGTGAAATTCAACCTCTTAGCTTTCTCATGGCTAGGAGGAAATGGTCTTTTACTTGTCCACATCTGAGGGACCGAGGGCTGGCTATTGTGCTTAGACGGGGTTGATAAGGGTGTCCCCGGCAAACTGCCGGTCTGTGAGGAAGATGCAGGCGGACATGTTAGGTTGCCTTGATCCAAAGGTGGTGCTATCGATGTCGGACAGAGCTCAAGACCAGCTGGTGTTACCACCTCCAAAGAAAATGATGACCTGCCAATCACGCTGGCTGTTGCGGGTAAAGAGGTGGCAGGTCTGCGCCCCAAAACAGGTGTGACTGCTGTCCCCCCAGTCACAGAGGATGAAGAGGCCGCGGATGCACAAGATATGGCAGACGGTGGTTGGCCCGGCCGGCTAGACCGCATTGTAGCACACTGAACTTCCCACTGCAACTTATGCTTCATGTCCATGTGCCGGTTCATGCATGAAGTACTCAAACTATGTATTTTTTGGCCTCTACTTAGCTTTTGCTGACAAATGTTACAGATAACACGAGTTGGGTCATCTTTATCGATCTGAAAAAATGCCCAGGCTATGCAAGGCTTAGCACCCATGCGACCTGAAGAGCCACCACAACTTGTGGTGAGAGGCAGAGTTGTGTTTGAGGATGCAGTTGTTGATGTGCTTCCAGTACTACGTCTCTGTCCAGGAAGGCGCAACCTGACCTCGTCGTCACTAGCATCTTCCTCCACCTCCTCTGCTGACCTCATCTCTTGGCTGACTGTGGGTTGACAGTAAGTGGGATCTCCGACCTCATCATCATCACCCTGTGCGTTATCACACCCGTCGTCCTCAGAGCCAACCTGTTCCTGCCCTGACAAAAAACTAAAGTTGTCGCTCCAATCAGGTATTTGAGTCTTATCATCGTCTTCCTCATTGTCTCCACCAACAGGAGTTACAGTTTGGGAATGAGGGTCTACATTATGGTCAGAACCTTCTGCGTCTGGTCCTGGATCCGACTCATAAAGATTCTGGGCATCAGTGCAGATCATTTCCTCGTCTGGATTCACAGAAGCGCTGGAGTCGACCTCTGATTCCCAGGCTATAGTATGAGTAAACAGCTCTGCAGACTCAACCATCTGTTCTACCTCATACTCAGACGGGCAGCTGGAGATTTGGGAGCTGTGAGGAAGCAAGTGCGATTTGGGTGACACCTTTGAGGACTGGAGTATTTGTGATGTTGAAGTTGATGTGGAGGAGAGCCCACTTAAAGGAGCACTTGATATCCATTGAAGCACCTGCTGTTTTTGTGCCTCATCTGGAATTTGTAGCGATTGGCGTGGCCGTAAGAAAGGGATCTTATCACATTGTCCGCTAAAAGAAGTAGACATTTTAGTTTGGCTGGAAGATGGTCTTTCTTCTGCACCTACCCCACGGACACAACCTTTTTTCCCCTTCCCAACACGCCTATTCCCCTTTCCACCAGCAGCAGGCCTTTTTCCACTCATTTTGGTGGTTAACTAATTCACAACTCTGGAGTTGTTTGCACAAAAAAACAATGGATGGTAACCGAGCAGAGCTGAGTGGCCAAACTGTGGTATTAGGCCAAAACTATTGGCTGGGTTAGATGCAGAAAAAAATTATTTTTAATTTGCAACCTGATGGAGGTCAGTATAGATGGACTAATAGACCAAGTCCCACACACCGCTAGAAGCCCAAATATTTTTTCAGAGCTAGATGCAGAAAATTTTTTTATTCAATTTGCAACCTGATGGAGGTCAGTATAGATGGACTAATAGACCAAGTCCCACACACTGCTAGAAGCCCAAATATTTTTTCAGAGCTAGATGCAGAAAAAAATTATTTTTAATTTGCAACCTGATGGAGGTCAGTATAGATGGACTAATAGACCAAGTCCCACACACCGCTAGAAGCCCAAATATTTTTTCAGAGCTAGATGCAGAAAATTTTTTTATTCAATTTGCAACTTGATGGAAGTCAGTATAGATGGACTAATAGACCAAGTCCCACACACTGCTAGAAGCCCAAATATTTTTTCAGAGCTAGATGCAGAAAAAAATTATTTTTAATTTGCAACCTGATGGAGGTCAGTATAGATGGACTAATAGACCAAGTCCCACACACCGCTAGAAGCCCAAATATTTTTTCAGAGCTAGATGCAGAAATTTTTTTTATTCAATTTGCAACCTGATGGAGGTCAGTATAGATGGACTAATAGACCAAGTCCCACACACTGCTAGAAGCCCAAATATTTTTTCAGAGCTAGATGCAGAAAAAAATTATTTTTAATTTGCAACCTGATGGAGGTCAGTATAGATGTTCTATTAGTCCATCTATACTGACCTCCATCAGGTTGCAAATTAAAAATAATTTTTTTCTGCATCTAGCTCTGAAAAAATATTTGGGCTTCTAGCAGTGTGTGGGACTTGGTCTATTAGTCCATCTATACTGACCTCCATCAGGTTGCAAATTGAATAAAAAAATTTTCTGCATCTAGCTCAGAAAAAATATTTGGGCTTCTAGCGGTGTGTGGGACTTGGTCTATTAGTCCATCTATACTGACCTCCATCAGGTTGCAAATTAAAAATAATTTTTTTCTGCATCTAGCTCTGAAAAAATATTTGGGCTTCTAGCAGTGTGTGGGACTTGGTCTATTAGTCCATCTATACTGACTTCCATCAAGTTGCAAATTGAATAAAAAAATTTTCTGCATCTAGCTCTGAAAAAATATTTGGGCTTCTAGCGGTGTGTGGGACTTGGTCTATTAGTCCATCTATACTGACCTCCATCAGGTTGCAAATTAAAAATAATTTTTTTCTGCATCTAGCTCTGAAAAAATATTTGGGCTTCTAGCAGTGTGTGGGACTTGGTCTATTAGTCCATCTATACTGACCTCCATCAGGTTGCAAATTGAATAAAAAAATTTTCTGCATCTAGCTCTGAAAAAATATTTGGGCTTCTAGCGGTGTGTGGGACTTGGTCTATTAGTCCATCTATACTGACCTCCATCAGGTTGCAAATTAAAAATAATTTTTTTCTGCATCTAGCTCTGAAAAAATATTTGGGCTTCTAGCAGTGTGTGGGACTTGGTCTATTAGTCCATCTATACTGACCTCCATCAGGTTGCAAATTAAAAATAATTTTTTTCTTCATTTATCTCTGAAAAAATATTTGGGCTTCTAGCAGCGTGTGGGACTTGTTCTATTAGTCCATCTATACTGACCTCCATCAGGTTGCAAATTAAAAATAATTTTTTTCTGCATCTAGCTCTGAAAAAATATTTGGGCTTCTAGCAGTGTGTGGGACTTGGTCTATTAGTCCATCTATACTGACCTCCATCAGGTTGCAAATTGAATAAAAAAATTTTCTGCATCTAGCTCTGAAAAAATATTTGGGCTTCTAGCGGTGTGTGGGACTTGGTCTATTAGTCCATCTATACTGACCTCCATCAGGTTGCAAATTAAAAATAATTTTTTTCTGCATCTAGCTCTGAAAAAATATTTGGGCTTCTAGCAGTGTGTGGGACTTGGTCTATTAGTCCATCTATACTGACCTCCATCAGGTTGCAAATTAAAAATAATTTTTTTCTTCATTTATCTCTGAAAAAATATTTGGGCTTCTAGCAGCGTGTGGGACTTGTTCTATTAGTCCAAGTCCCACATGCTGCTAGAAGCCCAAATATTTTTTCAGAGATAAATGAAGAAAAAAATTATTTTTAATTTGCAACCTGATGGAGGTCAGTATAGATGGACTAATAGACCAAGTCCCACACACTGCTAGAAGCCCAAATATTTTTTCAGAGCTAGATGCAGAAAAAAATTATTTTTAATTTGCAACCTGATGGAGGTCAGTATAGATGGACTAATAGACCAAGTCCCACACACCGCTAGAAGCCCAAATATTTTTTCAGAGCTAGATGCAGAAAATTTTTTTATTCAATTTGCAACCTGATGGAGGTCAGTATAGATGGACTAATAGACCAAGTCCCACACACTGCTAGAAGCCCAAATATTTTTTCAGAGCTAGATGCAGAAAAAAATTATTTTTAATTTGCAACCTGATGGAGGTCAGTATAGATGGACTAATAGAACAAGTCCCACACGCTGCTAGAAGCCCAAATATTTTTTCAGAGATAAATGAAGAAAAAAATTATTTTTAATTTGCAACCTGATGGAGGTCAGTATAGATGGACTAATAGACCAAGTCCCACACACTGCTAGAAGCCCAAATATTTTTTCAGAGCTAGATGCAGAAAAAAATTATTTTTAATTTGCAACCTGATGGAGGTCAGTATAGATGGACTAATAGAACAAGTCCCACACGCTGCTAGTGTTATGATCTGCTACCAAAGCTAAGGAAAGAGAGGAGATCTGTCCCTACTATAAGACTCAGCTGAATCCCTACGATGTAACAGGGAACCTGATCCTGCGATCAGACCTGCTAAAGTCCTAATCTAGTCTGTACGGAGACCTATAGATGTGAGGAGGGAATCCCTACAAGTACTAAGGACTGGGAGGAATATGGGACACCTCCTAACAGAAATAGTAGCAGACAGATGAACAAACAAAATAGATAGAACATAGAGGTCCGTAGACCAAGCAAACTAACAGAGTTAGATACAGAGCACAGGCTAGCTAGAAAGTAGATATACAATGAAGTCCAGCAAAGCCAGAAGGGCGGAGCAGGATTAAATAGGCCAACAAGGTCATGTGACCAGCAAAGGAAAAAAAACCTAACAGCAAGGTTCTAACAGTACCCCCCCTTCTAAGAGGATCCTCCGGATCCCCTAGGACCAGGCTTATCAGGAAATCTCCTGTGAAACGCTCTGATAAGTCTGGACGCGGAAACATCATCTGACCTCACCCAAGAGTTATCCTCGGGTCCGAAACCTTTCCAGGCCACAAGATACTGCAAACTACCTCTATACCGTCTAGAGTCAAGGATGCGAGAAATTTCATATTCCCCGTCCTCCACCACCGGAGGAACAGAGGCAGAGGCGTCACCATCCGACACAACAGCTTTTTTTAACAGAGAGACATGAAAGACCGGATTAATTCTCCAGGAGGTAGGAACCTATAACCTAACAGCAGATTGGTTGACAACCTGAAGCACCTTAAAGGGCCCTACAAACTTGGGACCCAATTTCTTAGAAGGAATCCTCAACCGCAGATTCCTAGAGGACAACCAAACCATGTCACCAACAGCGAACAAAACCTCCTGTCGTTTCCTATCAAAGTAGTCTTTAGATTTTCTGTTGGCCTCCTGAAGATTACCACGCACATCCGTCCAAACTCTTTCCAAATCACCGGAAAAATTCTCCTCCTCAGGCACGGCAGATCCCAACTTGGAGAACGACCCAAACGACGGATGTCTCCCAGAACAACAAAAAAAAGGCGAACAACCAGCAGAAGAAGATGTATGATTGTTCAGAGCAAATTCGGCAAGTGGCAGAAACTCACGTGCTGACGGAGCTCGGCCACTTCCAGAGAGAGTCCCTGCAGGTGTTTAGCCAAATCCTGAACCGACACCATGATGGAACAAAAAAAAAAAAAAAAAAAAAATCTTTCCTTAGAGAATTTGCAGGCTGGACTTACTGTTATGATCTGCTACCAAAGCTAAGGAAAGAGAGGAGATCTGTCCCTACTATAAGACTCAGCTGAATCCCTACGATGTAACAGGGAACCTGATCCTGCGATCAGACCTGCTAAAGTCCTAATCTAGTCTGTACGGAGACCTATAGATGTGAGGAGGGAATCCCTACAAGTACTAAGGACTGGGAGGAATATGGGACACCTCCTAACAGAAATAGTAGCAGACAGATGAACAAACAAAATAGATAGAACATAGAGGTCCGTAGACCAAGCAAACTAACAGAGTTAGATACAGAGCACAGGCTAGCTAGAAAGTAGATATACAATGAAGTCCAGCAAAGCCAGAAGGGCGGAGCAGGATTAAATAGGCCAACAAGGTCATGTGACCAGCAAAGGAAAAAAAACCTAACAGCAAGGTTCTAACAGCTAGAAGCCAAATATTTTTTCAGAGATAAATGAAGAAAAAAATTATTTTTAATTTGCAACCTGATGGAGGTCAGTATAGATGGACTAATAGATCAAGTCCCACACACTGCTAGAAGCCCAAATATTTTTTCAGAGCTAGATGCAGAAAAAAATTATTTTTAATTTGCAACCTGATGGAGGTCAGTATAGATGGACTAATAGAACAAGTCCCACACGCTGCTAGAAGCCCAAATATTTTTTCAGAGATAAATGAAGAAAAAAATTATTTTTAATTTGCAACCTGATGGAGGTCAGTATAGATGGACTAATAGACCAAGTCCCACACACTGCTAGAAGCCCAAATATTTTTTCAGAGCTAGATGCAGAAAAAAAATATTTTTAATTTGCAACCTGATGGAGGTCAGTATAGATGGACTAATAGAACAAGTCCCACACGCTGCTAGAAGCCCAAATATTTTTTCAGAGATAAATGAAGAAAAAAATTATTTTTAATTTGCAACCTGATGGAGGTCAGTATAGATGGACTAATAGACCAAGTCCCACACACTGCTAGAAGCCCAAATATTTTTTCAGAGCTAGATGCAAAAAAAAATTATTTTTAATTTGCAACCTGATGGAGGTCAGTATAGATGGACTAATAGAACAAGTCCCACACGCTGCTAGAAGCCCAAATATTTTTTCAGAGATAAATGAAGAAAAAAATTATTTTTAATTTGCAACCTGATGGAGGTCAGTATAGATGGACTAATAGACCAAGTCCCACACACTGCTAGAAGCCCAAATATTTTTTCAGAGCTAGATGCAGAAAAAAATTATTTTTAATTTGCAACCTGATGGAGGTCAGTATAGATGGACTAATAGAACAAGTCCCACACGCTGCTAGAAGCCCAAATATTTTTTCAGAGATAAATGAAGAAAAAAATTATTTTTAATTTGCAACCTGATGGAGGTCAGTATAGATGGACTAATAGACCAAGTCCCACACACTGCTAGAAGCCCAAATATTTTTTCAGAGCTAGATGCAGAAAAAAATTATTTTTAATTTGCAACCTGATGGAGGTCAGTATAGATGGACTAATAGACCAAGTCCCACACACTGCTAGAAGCCCAAATATTTTTTCAGAGCTAGATGCAGAAAAAAATTATATTCAGTTTGCAACCTGATGGAGGTCAGTATAGATGGACTAATAGAATGATGCTATGCCCAAAAGATTTTACTTCACTAGGTGCAGTAAAAAAATTGGTATTCTATACACAGGTGGTATATCTTGCAACACAGATAGGCTACTCCACTGACTAACACACTCTGCAATAGGCCAAAAAGGATTAGCTTTGCTAGATTCAGCCAAATGCTGTGAAAAAAACTTGCACAGCACTGGCACAGACCTGACTGGCAAAAACTGATAGGAACTGATGTAACCTAGTCCTGAAAAGGACTCCAATTACAATTAGTCTTTACTCCCACAATCTATCTATTTAAGAGCACAGACCTGCCTGATAAAAGTCGTAGGAAATGCTGTAACCTAGTCCTTAAAAGGACTGCAATCACAACTATTCCCTACTCCCAAGCTATCTGTATATTTGTGCGAAAATTGGCTTGAAATTAACAAGGTATAGCGCACACAGCAACAGCGGTGCCGTCTAACACGCAGCTGCAGCAGTGAGAAAATGGTGGCGACGGGGAAAATGGCTTGGTCTTATAGGGCAAGGACATGTGACATACACTGCCAATGACACATGCCCTTGCTTGTGTGAAAAAAAGCACTTCGCTCCGTGTGTGCGCTGCTGATAGGCTGACAGATTGCACCTCCCCACTGCAAATGCGAGAAAGAGAAAAAAAAATGGAGATCTTCATTGTTCCTGCAGAGATCCATCCCCTGCCCCTCCCCCCGCCCCGCTGTACACTCAAACTGCGTATTAACATTAATTTTCATCATTACTGAGAAAAAATCCAGTTATGATTTTGGTGCACGAACAGTTATCGAACATAACCTCAAACAGCCGAATTTTTCTCAAATTGTTCGTGTTCGCCGATCGGCTCGAACACCGCCCAAAACAGCTCGAATTTGAGATTGGCGAACAGTTCGAGTAGAACAACGCTCATCTTTAATAGAGAGTTAGGCAGTCTGATGTTCAGTATTGAGGGCAGCATGGGGTGCACAGTATGGAGAGCGGGAAACATGGGGGGACTTAATATAAAAAATAGCCAGCATTGAGGCTCAGTATGGAAAGTGGGATAGCATGAGTGGTGGTTCAATATGGGCAGTGGGTCAGCAAGAAGGCCTCTGAATGGAGAGTGGGGCGGCATGGGGAGCACAGTTTGGAAAATGATGAAGCATGGGTGTCTCAGTATGGAGAATTGGGCAGCATGGGGGCCTTAGCATGGAGAGTTGGGGAGCATGGGGGCTTAGTATGAAGAGTAGGGCAGCATGGAGGGCTCAGTATAGAAAGTTGGACAGTCGGGTAACATGGAGAGCAAAGAATGGAGCGTGGGCAGCATAGAATGGTCAGTATGGAGAGGTTGCATTGTAGGAGGGACAGTGTGAAGTGGGGGTTGGTTCACTATGGAAAAGGGTCAGTGTGGGGGGAAGAGTGTGAAGAAGTGGATCAGCATGGAAAGGGTGGAGACCCAGTATAAACAGGGGTCAGCATGAGGTGGGGACAGTATACAGATTATAGTCTATAAATGAGGAAGGTGTGGTGGCTACAATTGATAAGGGAGGACAGTGTGATAGTTTTGGTTTATAACGGTGGTCATAGTTCACAAGGTCAGATAGTGTGGCGGTCATAGAATATTAAGGGGATAGTGTGGTAGTCATAGTATATAAAGAGGGAGGACTGGTGGGAGTATTTTAAATTAGAGGATAATGGAGG